>NC_141152.1:59380020-64717520 GCF_053477565.2 Lygodium microphyllum | reverse complement strand
CCATCTAGTATAAATCCAAGTCAAGCTGAGCAACCAAAGCCAAGACTAAGCGCAGGGTGGTCATCTTAACCACAAGAGAAAAGACCTCATCAAAGTCCACACCATGCTCCTGCTTAAAACCCTTTGCTACCAATCTAGTCTTGTATGCCGGCTTGGGGTGTCCAGGGGTACTTTTCAACTTGTACACCCACTTGCGTGGCAAAGCCTTCTTGCCCTTAGGCAAGGAAACCAAATCCCAAGTCTCATTCTTATGTAAGGAGTCTATCTCAGACTGCATAGCCCTCTCCCAGGAGTGACTGTCACCCCTGCGTATAGCCTCATCATAAGTGAAAGGCTCTCCTGCATCTGTAACCAAGACATGATGCATCGAGGGCTGAAATCTATCAGGTGGACGTCTGTCTCTAGTAGACTCATGGCAGGCTCTGCTACCTGCCCAGCTACCTATCCAACACCTTGACCATGAGCATCTGCTGCAGCTGTAGGCTATCCAACTGGTTGTGCAGGAGCTCTCGGATCCTCCTGAAATATGACCTTGCGGATCTTAACAACCCTCTCAGGTTGCCTATGCATCTTGTATACATGGAAGACTAAGTTATGACTGCGGATGATTTTCTACACCTACAGATCCCAGAGACGGTAACCCATCTCGCCTGCATCCCCATAACCAAGGAAAATGCATTTGACACTCTTGGGATCTAGCTTACTTCTCTTGTCCCTAGACACATGGCAAAATGCCTCGCATCCAAAGACACGGAGATGCGCATAAGAGGGAGGTTTTCCAGTCCATACCTCCTCTGCAGCTTGGAAATCCAAACCACTAGAAGGTGATTTGTTTATGATATGCACAACTGTACTAACTGCCTCAGCCCAAAAGCTCTATGGTAGGCTTGCATGGCTAAGCATACTGCGTACACGCTCTTGGATGGTTCTATTCATCTGCTCAACCAAACCATTCTGGGGGGGGGGGGGGTAGGGAGCGGTCAACTGACACTTAATACCCCTCTCGTCACATAACTGCTCAAAAGCACGTGAGATATACTCACCCCCATTATCTATCCTTAGGTGTTTTAGCCTATACCCAGACTGGTTCTCAACCAATGCAAGCCATCTCTAAAACACATCCAAGACATCAGATTTCAGCTTAATGGGATAAGCCCAAATTTTCCGTGAAAAATCATCTATGAAAGTAACAAAATACTTTGCACCACCCATAGACTGACAAGGCATGGGCCCACAGGCATCTGAATGTACTAATGCCAAGGGCTCTCTCATGCGTGGTCTACCAGACTTCTTATGCGTAGACCTAGTCTGCCTGCCATAAAGATAATGCTCACATGAATCGAAACATGCATAATCAAGGGGCGATAAGTACTGCAAACCAGAAAGCATTTTCATTTCCTTCAAAGACATATGGCTCAAATGGGCATGGCAAAGAGATACATGTGGGATAGAACCCACAAACAAAACATGATCAAGGGAAGAAGTAGATACAATCAAGGGATAGAGGCTGCCAGCCTTGGCACCTCTTGCAATCACAAGTCTGCTATGAGTGATCTTCCATGCAGAGTCTCCAAAAGATACGTGATAACCTGTGTCATCAAGCTGTCCAGCTGACATGAGACTGTATGTCAAAGTAGGTACATGACATACATCCTGCATAACAAAACTGCTACCAGAAGGAAACTGTAGCCTAACATCACCAACACCCACAATATCGAGAGACCTGTCATCACCCAAGCGCATAAAACCCGAAATAGTACCTTATGAATGAAACCACTCTCGATAAGGTGTCACATGAAAGGATGCACCTGAGTCCAAGAGCCAACACTGTGCATACACAGAGTGTATCTCTGTCATCTCCGAAGCATTAGAAGAAGCTGCAAGGATATAACCATCATCAACATCCTTAGGCTGCATAACATTAATCTCTTCAATTTTAACACTGGACTTTGCATGCACTATGCTACGATCAGAGGACTTATCCTGCACTTTGTCTTTCCCCTTATCTTTGTGCCTTTCATTGCGCAATTCATGGCATTGTGGCCTAATATGGCCCTTTTTCCCACAATGGTGACAAGTAGCATCTGCATTCCTGCCACGGAATTTGCTACATGACTTCCCACGAGACTTGGACCGAGATTTTTGAGAATCCCGTCCACGGCGATTGCCACTGCCATGCTTTCCATATCCATCATTCCTGCCTCTAACTGTCATGGTATGCGACACACGAGAGGCATCCAAATTCTTACGATTAACCTCATGCAGAAGAGCACTCTCAACATCAGATAATTTTAAGGTAGCAGCAGAGGCACATAATGCAGTGCGGAATACATCCCATGACTCATTAAGAGTACCAAGCAAGAAAAGAGGAGTGATATCCTCTGCAAAAGTGATGTCTTGCGAAGTCAAGTTCTTGAGTATAGCATGGAACTGGCTCAAGTGAGCAGACATAGTCACATTCTCCTTCATGCGCAGATCCATAAGCTGCTTTAGCCAATACATCTAACTCGGTGGACTTTTCTTATCATAGAGATTCTTGATTTTATCCCACAACTGCCATGCACTCTATTCTTCCTCAAATACATTGTAATGAACCTGTTCTGTGAGAGATAATACAATGGTGGACTTGCATAACTCATCAAGCTCAAGCCATTCCTCATCTGGCATAGTTGCAGGCGAGTGCCCGCTCAACCTCAATGGTTTGATCTGTGATTTCTGCACCAACACCTTCCAAATCTAGCTCTTCCAATAAGAGTAATTCGTACCATCAAGCTTAGTGATGTTGAAAATAGCATGATCAGTGGACGAACTCGCCATAATGCAGGCTGGAAGACTACAGACAGTTCAAAACTTGCTTGCTGTTTACTGCAGAAAACGACCAAAAAATCACCAAAATCGAGAGAAAGTGGCGAGAAAAGTGTAACCAAAGCTGCTATCCACCAAGTACTAGTGAAAGTACATCATTTCAGAATATTTCAGCATGAAAAATCCATGTCAGTCCGGAGTTGTATGCTTACTGTAATAAATGACAGCAGGGTACTGCGAGAGTCAATTGCTGATCAAATCAGTACACCAAGTCAATAAATGATAGCAAAGACATGACCAGCCACCATAAACGGGCATAAATCGGCACCAAACAGTCATCAAAACCCTGAGCACACACCCAAACATGTCACCAAAGCGTCCGTCAGTGAGTAGGCATACCCCCTGGACAATAGGGCAAAGTATATATAACACTAGCAAGACCTGACACCAATAAGTGTATGCTCACAAGAGTGCAAAGCCCAAGCTCAGGTCAAAAGCAACTCTAAGATATCAGTGCATGAACCATGCAACATTTAAGTGTAAGAGATCCCAAAGTCTCAAGTATCTGCAAAATGCTCAAATAGCATAAACGTCCTACTTAATGTCGGTCAGGCATACAAGATGCTCCCACTAGCACAAAAGGCGAATAAACGAGCTCAACAACTCAATCAAACCAAGTCAAAGTATCAAAGAGAGGTAACCAAGACAATGCCTCAATAGCATCCTAAGAGCATAACGACTACAAAGCAACTATAGGTAGCATCCATGAGCAAGACATACATCCCAATAAAGATCTCTGACAACCAAAATGACATCCAATACAAAATTCCGGAATAGCAAATGAGAATCCAAGCCAAGTCTTCAGAGAGCATTAAAGCTCAACGTACATGGTATACTGTGCCAAGACAAATACATCAAGTCGTAGGCGTTAGGTAAGCATGTACCCAAAGAGCATATAACTATCAAAGCACTGACCACTGTCAAGCATCAATGTCAATAAGTGCGGGCTGAAATAAGCTCAAGCTTCCAAAAGCATCCGGATCCAATGAAAGCTCAAACTTGTCCCTCGATAATCAATACATCATAGCATAACCCAAGACATACACCCGAAACCAATAGGCATATGTCAAAGCATGAAAGATAGCTTCAGCCCAAGAGTATTCAGCATGCATTTACTGTTATAAACTGTGTATTTCCAACCCCACAGTCAAGCCAAAATCATAGCATGACATGTAGCTTCAATCCCCCAATCAATCGGGATGCAATAGGCATCAAACCGGTTATGTAGTCATGCCCAAACAAGCATAGGCATAAACTGCGAATGTAGCACTAGCATCAAATGTATGTAGACTATTTATAAGAGTCCTGAAACATTGTTTTCAGCCACCAAACCAATGCCTAATTTCAAAGGATCAATGCCAAGTATCAATACATGTGCAAAAAGCCTGAAATGGAGCCCAAACAAGTGCTTAATGCCAAGCTGGAGCTGGAGCTGAAGTAACTAGTGTGTGGCTAAATGAAATTTGTCTAAAATCAGGCGCAGATTAGCGTGATGATGATGCTGCTCCTGCTGCTCCACGTGGCAGGTCTGGAGAGATTGGAGGGTTCAAACATGAGCCAAAGAAGCCTTGGAACAAGCCTCTAGCAGCCCACAACCAGTGGCAAAGAGATATGAAGATTGGAAGCTTCAATGGTGGCTGCCATGTTTACCTAGACACGTGGATTGAAATAAATCTCTGAAATAATGAAGCAATACCTCAATGTTAATGCCCTGATGGTGCCTCAATAGGCTGGGAAGAAGCTCGGGAAGCCGGGGAGTGACAGGAGGTCAAGAGAATGAGCTATGGCTGCCGGGAAGGAGACCCAATGTGAGTGGGGAGTTGATGGGAAGCTGAGAATGCCACGAGCCAAGCTCAAGAGTTGAGAAGCCGAGCTCTGATACCAGTTGAAAGGTGAGAAGGATTGAAGCTTGCACGTGAGAGCTATGGTGGGAGAGCAAGAGCAATAAAGAGAGAGACAAGAAATGGGAACTCCAACAGTCACAATGTGTGACCGGGCCTTCCTTTATTCAAACTGTCACTAAAATAATAAAGAATAAAGTGACAGTGATGACGGGCGCCCGCCACATGTAGTGTGCATTGGCGGTGACTGTCAGTGTAGTAATACACGGGTGGCTGGGCAGAGGCGCCTTTACCCCCAACATTTGGTATAGAAAAGATAGATGATTATCATTGAGATATAGAGCTTGGAGAGCTCTAGATAAATGTTTTCTCATAGAATTCATTGCCTAAAAGAGGTGAAAACCTTGATCATGACAATGGAATGTATGTTTTTTGTACTTTCTATTGAAACAAAACAATTGTACATGTAACGCACACGCGCGCGCGCGCGCACACACACACACACACACACACACACACGTAAGGTTCACTACTCCCAGCTATATGAGCCTTGTCCTTACATTAGCCCATGGGTGTATATTTCCAAGATAGTATGATGAAGGCATTTAAAACCATTTCTACTTTATAACCACTAAGCATTGCTCCCTGATATAGCAAGGTTTGCTTGCTGTAGCATCTAGAATGGATTCTCAAACAAACATGGGTGCATTTTATTAGCATTGATATAGCATTGACAATGATGGTCTTATTTTAAGCTACAAATTGCCTACTAGTAGTGGATTACTTTGTAAATGCCCAAGAAAACACTCCCCTTAGCATTGGGGTGCAAATCACTTATTAGCATTTGGGTACTTTTTGGATGGCAAGAAAACTTTGTCCTTGCTCATAGAGGTAGGGACTACATTTCTTCTTGTGCAAATACTTGCATAGAGTTGGATATCTATCCATGTCTAGTCATTGATTGCTTTTATCTTGTCATTTATTATAAGATGCCCATTAATTGGCTACATGAACTGGACTAGGAGGTGGTAACTCCAAGGGGTCTTGGTATATCTTGACCATCAACCTGTCCTTCTAAGGAGCTGCTCCTTTCACACTTAATATGACTCAATTAAGACTAGCATTGGTGGCTTATACTCCAACATTGACTACTTTTCCAACATTCAATTTGGCAACTTGCATTCTAGTTTAGGTGGCTTACGCTCTAGTTATGGGTGCTACTTTTCCAGTGTTTATGATAGTTGTTTTTCCAACATTTATATTGAGTTCATGATTGCACTATGCAACACTCAAATCTATGGCACCATTTTCTCTATCATTGCTAATAGAATTATGGTCATGTGGATAAGTATGCAACCTCAATTTTTTCTAATCAATAGTTGTACTTCAAGAGGGATTGATCTTGGCCCTTGCCAGGCTTGTCAAATGATTTTTAGCCCCACCTATTTTGTACTATCCAAGGATGAACTATCCATCTTGCTACTTATATCACTTAAGCCAAGTATTTTGAACATCCTAAACCTTCCCCTCTCTAAATAAAGTATGTGCCCCAACTATGGGCCATTTTGTATTGCCCTTTTTTTCAATGCTTTTGTTTGCAACAATATTGGTCTAAGACCCTAGCAAACGACCTTCATTGTTACCTACTCTTGGATACTTGGTGCTTTCAATGAAATAGCTTGAGAGATACACCCTCAATCTTAATCTTTTGAGCAATGCATATAAGGCATTTGGTTTCTAATTTGATATGATGATAGGGATGGCAACTAGGCTACTTTATTGACACCTGCAACACATGATTGTTTGCGTTGGTCCTCACTAATCATCTTCTCATCCAATTTTGTAGGTAACAAGAGCAACCTTTCCATATCTTGTCAAGTTCCAGACTCTTATATCTATTGTTGCTATTTTATAAGTTTATAATTGTAATCAATAGCCCCTCAAAATGTGGCTTTCATGATATATGCCCTTGTAACTTCCAACTCTACTTATTCAAATACTTTCTTTGTATCTATATTCATATGACTACTCTTATGCTTAAATTTGGCATAGTTGGGGGATGGTATTTGTATTAAATTGGTCTTGTTATAACACACGCACACAACTTGGTGAAGGCATCTCGATTCATGATACCTTATGCCCTTCCCAGTTGTATTGTCATGGCTTGCATATTTGTAAGATCACACACACACACGCACACACACACACACACACACACACACACACACACACACACACACACACACACACGTGTTAAAACTGGGTGAACGAATATTGATTTCATAATATTTCAAATTGTATCACCATGGCTTGCATATCTATTTGATGTGTGACATGGGGATTGGGTGGAGCAATTATTCTACTGTAGCAATGTTGATTGGGCATTATATTGTAGGCATTATCACTATGATAAAGGCAAGTTGGTATAATGATGCTGACTGCACAATCTCATAGGATCTCTTGTTAGGCATCCATGTTTCATGAGTGCATGAAAACAACCTCTTTGTATGAAGCTAACCAACTTAGAATAGTGATGTCAATTGAACCAACTTGGAATAGTCATGTCAATTAAACCAACTTGGAATAGTGATGTTGATCGGGCAATATCATAAGTGTTGTCTTTATAAGGCAACTTGAAATAGTGATGTTGACTTGATGTTGATTGTACATGAACACAATCTCATAGGCATTGTCTTCACAAGCCAACTTGAGATAGTGATGTTGACTTGATGTTGATTATACATAAATGCAATATAGGAGGGTCTTTTGTTTAAAGCGTGACTAACATATGTATATACATGCGTAGTATGTGCATGCATCTACATATGCACACATAGGTCTGTCAATTGTAACTTAAAATGTTAAATGTTTATACATCTAACTTGCATGTAAATACAAAGCGCAATGTCATGTCTGAAGCACAATCCCTTTAATTCTTTGCCAACAAAGGTAGGGATTTGTCTATCCAAAAAATGTGAAGCCACCAAGGCATAGCCTTGTGAACCTTACAATAATGCATTACCATATAGAGCTTAATCGATAATTAGGGATTGATGGAGTGACACTAAAGGATGCGTTTTTTGAAGTTTTTATGAAAATCGAGATACGAAAAATATAGTATGGCTCATTGCGTGACTCATACATACCCTATGCTTCTGTGAATAATCTCAACAAATACCTATTCACATTCGTGGTACATTAACTTTGAATTTCAAAGCACATCGTTTATTGTGCATGAAGTGTGCTATTTACAATATGCAAAGCGAACGAGGATTTGCTTTGCAAGTTCACCAGGTGTGCAATGCACAATTAGTCGGCCGGACCAGCTAGTATAGATTAAGCTTTACTTTGAAATGGTAATTGACAATTCTATTTTAAAAGGCCATTTTCGCATAAAACATTTCCTTGGTTTTGTATGAAATATAATTATAAATTACGCCTTCTTTTGAAATGGCCATAGAAAATGACAATTCCATTTGGAAAGGTCATTTCAATTACGGAAAACATTTCTTATTTTGTTTTGTATGGAAAACAGATTCGTGAATCGTAACAAGAAACGTTTAAGAAAAAACCCCTTGGAACTTTGAAGATTCGAGAGAGCGGTGCAGCCAGCCATGAATGATTGTGACCAATAAGGACCACGTGGTGTCTGTATGACATGTGCGCCACCCTTTGGCCGGGTACCAAAAACCCAAAGGGTTGGATCAAAATGTGGCGAAATCGGGCCTGGTAAAGTATAGAGCTGGGGCCAGGAAGGAGGGTATTGAGCGACCCGTCGTGCCGGGTGGCGAACGATCAGAGAAGAGACAGAAGAGAAACCCGAATAAAGTCAAGGGGAGTACCCGCCCTGCTTCAAGCTCTAGGTTTCCTTCAGAAGACCTAAGAGTTTAGCAGCAGCAGCAGCAGCAGAAGAAGAAGAAGAAGAAGAAGAAGAAGAAGAAGAAGAAGGACAAGAAGGACCAGGCAGGCTGCCACAGATCTTCTCCGTCCCCCATCAGCAGAAACAATGGCGCTCTACCGCTGTCGGACAGGGGTCGCTAGGCTGCGTGCGTCGCTGGTACGACATAGCTTCAATTTGGCATGCATCCAGTTTTGTGCTCCGCTCGATTCAGGATCGTGCTTACTGCTTGGCTCTTTTCACAGGCTGGCTATCTCACCAGGGGATTGAGCACTCAGGTCGAAGTCAACAACACGGTAAATCGCTCTACTTTCTCTGCATTTTCTCACGATTTGTTAATTTTACCAGCGTCTAGATCACTTAGTGCTACCCTGCCCAAAGCCTCGAGGCTCCAATCCAGTACTTGGTTCAGCAGGATCGTGAAGGATTTAAATGAGCTTTTGAGGATCTTCACGGGTATCAATTATTTCAGGCTAGAAAGTCATTTATGCAGAGTTTCACATCTTTGTTGTTCGATCAACAGAGGGTGAACGCATCAATGCCGTACAAGCAATTGAGGAGACAGACGGTAGATGTGAACACAAGTGTTATTAACACCTAAAGACCTAGGGGAGCAACATATCAAGGTACACAATATGATTATGCTTGAGGGACTTTCAATGGTACCAGATCTCATGGTATATAAGTGATCGATGCTTTTCTGCCCCAGTACTGTCTTCTGAAAATGAGGCATTTAGTATTCCCCACGGTTCAACTTTTTCTGTAAAAAGTGCAAGAATGACAAAGAGGACAGGAAACTTTCACAAAAATGTTGAAATTGGATTGTATGGTTATCAAAGCTGGTGGAGGAAAGTGCATGTTGAATTGCTTCAATCTGTTATAGATGTTCATGAGCAGATGCTTAAAGGTTCAATGCAAGAGATGCATGGTGACACTTTTGTTGGCACTAGTCCAATTGAATCTTAAGATTTGGTTGTTCTGTAAGTCAACTTTTACATTATGTTATGCAGTCCATCTCTGAATGGATTAGTGACTGGATATGAGCTCTGGGGCATGAGGCATGACCAAGGCCCACCACCACTAGGAACAGTCTGTTGAGCAAAATGCAGGCATGGGATTGACATCCCTTATGGTTCATGATATTGCTGCTGTACTCAGTGCTCACTGACTCAACCGCTGCAAAATGCAAGGAGAGGCTACAAAAGAGTACTCCTACCGCGGTTTCAACAGGGAGTGCCTACTAGCAGTTGCGCACATGAAGACCTACAGCAGCACTTGTGACACTAAATTGTGCTCCATGGAGACATGTATATCCTAAGAAAGGACTTTGTGCAGGAAACAAATTTCAAAGTTTTTCATTGCTGTACTGCACCTTGCAAAATGTTTCGAAGGTATTTGCAATTGTTCACATTGTAGAGGCACACTTGTTGAAGCAATAATCTTAGAAGGTACTAGCACTTGAGGCACACAAATGCTGGCATCCATGTTGATACTAGCACATTGCAAGCCTGAGTATATGAAGCTTAATTGGGCTTTGCCAAGCAATGGATGGCTGAGAATAGGTTCCGAATCCCGATGAGAAAGATTTTTGGATCTCTTTCTTGGATCTGCAAATAGAACTGACTCAATGTGCTTCTCATCAAAGTGGCTTTCATAAATAATGATATAGCTGAACTTGGTTTGATAACTTTTAGTCCAACCTACATGTGAGGGCTGTCGCATGTATTGAAGCAGAACTATGCCCACTTCATGATTCCTTAGATGTGCATATTAACCTAAGTCCTTTTGTAATTTTTCCTTTTGAGTTCAAGTTCTAGAGCTTTACCTTAATTGCAAAATTTCAAGAATACTCTTCACATTGCCATGTGTGAAGCCCTTATACGAAAAGCTTTTTAGTGTAGATGTGTAACTATTTCAAAAATGAGCTCTATGCAATTGGCCAATGTAAAGAAATGATAGGTTTTGCAATGAAGACAAGAAGTTGTATATAGCAAATGTTCGCAGTGACTCTAGGACAAGGGATGAGGAGAGCCATGCTGTAGTGGCTCAAGATGATTGCACTATCTTGAAGTTCAAGTGGGGAGATGGACAATAACAACTTTGGAAGGAGAGAAGAAGCAACATGAGCCCCATTGTTGTGGGCCCCAAAATTGCTGTCACCTGCTTGTAGACAGCCTATAGGGGTTGTCATGTGCCTACAATGGCCTCTTGACTGGTCAGGGCAGCTCTTTGATAGTCTCCAATGGCTGGAAAATTGCAGCTGCAGTTCTCTTCCCCTGCCAACCTCCACTATGCTGGAATGAGACTCTAACAGCCTCTAATAGCCTTTCCCTTACTTGAATGGGCAAGTTTTACCAATAAAAGCCTTGTAAATGCATTTTTCAACAATTTTCAGCCTAATTATATTAATTTTCAGAATATTAATTCTGAAAATTAATTTAATTAGTAATTCTTGCACAGACAATTAACTATACCAACCAACAATTAAATTGGCTAGGCCAATTTGTCATCCAAGTATTCTTGACCATTTATTTAAATTTCATATCCTTGTGACACCTACCTTGTGGCGCCCACATTGAAGTGTAGAGATGCATGTTGGAGTTGACTGTGGCAGCCTTGTATCCTTTAGCCATTGCAGCTAGATCATTTCTTCTCTCATTTGCATTCTCTTTTAGCCTCCTCTTTGTGTTTTCTTTCCTTTCTTGTTTGCACTCTTACAATTGCTTGCCTCTTTTCAGGAAACCCATGGGGTTAGATGGCTATGATGCTAGCATCAAACAAGGCCATGTACTCAGCCTCTGCTTATTAAAAGGCAGCCATAATCTTGTGAGCCTGCATTTATTCATGCAGTCATCTCTTGGTTGTGAACTCCATTAGAGTTTGATGGAGACGGAGGAGAGGAGCTCTAAGTGTTTTCAGCCTTTGCATTAGTGTGCATTTCATTTTTAGTCAGTCCTTAGTGTGTTCACACTTTTTTGCTAGGTGAACCAGCTCAGATCATTTTGTTTTATGCTGCCCCAATTGGTTACTATTTCAGCTTGGTGACCGGTTTGTACTGAATTAAATGCAGCAGTCAGCTCATTTACTGCAGCGGTTTAGCTGATCAGCATGTCGCACTGCTCCATAGCACATGCCCAAATGGCCAGTTTGGGGGACTTTTTGCTATTTATAGCAGTCCCCTTGTCACTAGGCAGCATTCCTCTTTTGCAAACTTTAGCACTCTCCATTATTTGGTGGTTTCCTTTGTCATCTAGTGCATTTTCCATCATCAAACCTTATTTGGTTCTCTTGTTGATGCTTTGGGCTGTATTTAAGGATTGATGAGTCCGCTTTGTATGGGCATCCCATTTCAGTTGCAGATTTCTCCTTTCATATTTAGTGTATATTTCAGTCCCTCTTTTCCCTTCTCTCTTCATGTTTGTGTACTTTCGTTGCACTTACAAATCTCGTGGACCAAGAAAGGGGACATTAGGGTTTGCAACAAATAGTTGAAAAGAGATAGAACATGGGAATTGAGTTGTCGATTCACTTAGGACATTTTTAATGATTAAACACATGATTACAAGTCCTAATCATGTATCCCTATAAGTCACTTTAGTTTATGTGATAAAGGTGACATAGTTGAGAGAGATCATATAGCCACCATGAGACCATAGGTATTCAAGTCTCTAGCCAAGACAAAGCCAACGGACCCTTGCAATGTTAGTCCTTGGCTAAAATGCAAACCATGTTTACAAGTACCAGAATCATTTCTTAAAATGGCCGCAACACCTCTAGTGAAAAGCTCTATTAGCTTCCCAACTACTTGATGATAATATTGTGTAACATTGGATTTTCCCATTATCCTATTGTATTACTAGGCCTTTCACCTTTAGGTCTACTTTTTGGCTAGTTCTTGAGATTTTCAGCTAGTTCTAGGGTTTGATACCTTCTCTTGGCATGTACCCTTGGCTTCCTCTATGAAGGTGACTCTAGCCTTAGTGCGGATCTTTTGGCCATTTGGATATTCGGCTACTTTTGATAGAGCCTTATGCTTCCACCATCCACCTTGCTTAAACGTGAGTTTCTAGCCCACCTTGGTCATGAAGGCAAGTTTCCACCTGGTAGGAAGGTGGTTCCCATGCTCATTTGCTAGCATCATAACACCTCCAATAGACAATACACTTAAGTCTTCCACATGAGTGTTAGTAGTTGAGATAGCTCATCTATGTCGATCATTCTATTATGGTTATTATGTTGCTTATATGGGGCATTTTATGCTGGCCGACCAGCATTAAATGTTGGCCAACTTGCCCCTATTTTGGCATTATTTTTTTCTTTATATACCCAACTCCCTTCTCATTTAGACACATCATCATCTACAAGTTTTGTGGAGAGAGGGAGTTGGTACCAGTGCCTAGGAGCTAGAGACTCACTATTGTATGCGTCATTTTCGTGTTTGGTATGTGGATTCCATTTCTTGAGCACATCTATGAGTTCCCTTATTTTGCAGTATTCTTCAGTCTTCTTTCTCTTGTGTCTTGTGTTCAAGAATTTATATCAATACCTGTCTATGCTTCCATTGCTGCACCACTTTTGACATGATATTAGATTGCAGGATCTAGGTTCCTGTTGCGATTTGTTTGTTGATTATAGGTATTTCTTCCCCTTGTTGAATAGGCTTGCGTTTTTCAAATTAGCAACCTGCGTTTTCAGCTTGTGTTTGGATTCCAGTTTGCAATCGTTAGTTGTTGCATTTAATGCTCCACCAGCCTGTATTTTTTGTTTTGCCCCTCAAGTGGCTGATGAACTGTTTTTACAAGCTGTTTTTGCTAGTTTTTTGATTGGTTTTTCTTCATTTGCGATAGTCGGCCTTTGATTTTGATTAGATTTTTGGTTACCTTGCATGTGAACTCTCATCTTGTGAAGTCTTTGTTATTGGTTTGGTTATATTCTCTCTCTATATACCTTCTATTCTCTCTCTTCTTATCCTCTCCCAATAGCTCCTTCATATTGCAACCGGTCTATGACTCACATAAAGTGGTAGTTTCTTCAATTAACACTTGGACTTTACATACACACACATAAACAGAGACCTCTCTCCCTTGCTCAACACCTGGCCCCGAAGACCGACGGCCCTCTCGGTATTTCTTTATCAATTAAAAGATAGAAAATTACAAAAATGGTAATGTTCCAATATACATAACCTGTGAACAGTTGGTTTTCATCTCTTCTAAGTAAATCCCAGCTACATAGGAACAGTACAGCATGTCCAGATCAACATTCCTTACTATCTAGCATGTGCAGAATTCACTGTTCTTATTGTCCAGCACATTGTTCTTACTGTTCAACATGTGCAAAGTTCACTATTCTTATTCAGCATGAGCAGAGTTCACTGTTCTTTTGATTCAGCATGTGCAGAGGTCACTGTTCTTTCGATTCAGCATGTGTAGAGTTCACTGTTTTTATTCAGCATTTTGCAGAGGTCACTGTTCTTATGATTCAGCATGTGTAGAGTTCACTGTTCTTATTCAGCATGAGCAGAGGTCACTGTTCTTTCGATTCAGCATGTGCAGAGTTCATTGTTCTTATTCAGCATGAACAGAGTTCACTGTTCTTATTCAGCATGTGCCGAGAAAACACAGAATTTTACCTTCGATGGAATCAATCCATCATGCAAAGCATTTCTTTTGAGAATAGAGAGAGAGGTGATCAGAGAGAGCAAGCTCTACCTCCGTGCTCGAGTCAGAGACGTAGAAGTACTCTCCATGGCTGGTTTTCTTGCAGCAATCTGCCCTTAGCTCCTCAAAACTTCATTCTCCCATCTGCCCCTTATGCCTATTACGTTTTTTTTAATGCTCTCTCTCTCTCTCTCTCTCTCTCTTTTGGGAATTTGTGCCACATGGCATACATGTAACAATTTTCCCGTTTAAACCTTCCGGTCTAAAATTCTCCATGATTGGTGCAAAATTTGACCTCAGCATAGACCAGAGAATTAATTCTCGCGTAAAAACGAAGACAATGACGCGAACAGATTCTGGGGTCCAAAAATAGTAACTCCCTAAATTTTAGGGATGGTGACCCTTGCATTCCTCAAGTTGTTCTGTGCAACTTTTATCATTGCGACCACATCAAAAGTGTAATGTGGCTTAGTTACTGTGACTTTTATTCCATGAGCATTCTCACATGTGCATCTTCTATCTTGGCCAGGCTCATTGTCCTGCACCATCTCCAGTGGCTAAGCACACAGTTCCAAACCACTGGCATTCTATTCTTCAGTGCCCATTCAATATGGAACTGGTTCTATGGCTCAGACAAACCATTAGTCCAATTTGTCCCAATGGCTACCTCTTCTGGCCATGCAAAGATCTCGCTTATTCCAAGAGAACTCTGGGGGTGAAAAGCAACAGCAACAAAAGAAAAGAAAAATAAAATATTTATATAAGTAAATAAGAAAAGCAACTGTAAAAAGTATCACCACCTGGTGACATACCCCCCTCTTGGAAAAAGCAAGCGACCTTGATTGCATGCCACATGCTAACGGATGACATAAGGCGATAATAAGATTCTCCATGTTATTAGTGCCATCGCATGTATCACTTGCTAACATATGACACGGAGCAATGGTAGGAGTTTTCCCACTACCATTTGTGTCATCACAAGTTCAAGTCTCACATAGATGGAGGATTACATCTTGTATCCAACTATGATTATTAGGAGCCTTTCTAATATACATGTTTTCGGATGCAACACAAGGCGATAGCACGCATGCGGGAACTATTAGTGTCACAACATGCATATTCATTCAACTGCAGTGTAACAAATACAACTTTAAAGCACTGAGATTTCATTCAATGATACACATGTTAATGCTAAATGTAAGTTATACATTATGCATTATTCAATGAGATACAATATTCAATTGTACAATAGAGAATGTACATTGCTTCAAAAAGCATTCTAAGTCATTGTGAATTCCAGTAAGAAAGCTTCTCGGTAAAGTTGCAATAACTGAGGCGAATCTGCCAATTCAGCCTCTTCCATCCATTTGGCATCCATTGGTGAATAGTTTTTGAACTTTACCAAAAATCTTCTAATAACTCTACCTTTCACTTTCCTATCCTTATGTGCCAGGATCTGCTCAGGAACTAGAATCTCATCTAATTCCTCTACTTCAGGATGTTTCTCTTGAACTAAATCTTCTGGTAGCTCACCAATAAAAGGTCTCAATAGGCTCACATGGAATGCATTATGAAATTTCCAATTCTCTGGCAATTTCAGCCTATATGCTACGTCATTGATCTTCTCTGAGACTTGAAAAGGGCCATAATAACGCATACTCAACTTTGGAAACAAATATTACTTGCCCTTTTGTTTTCTCAAATGTGCCTTTTCAAAACGCAATAAGACCCAATCATCCTTTTTGAACAAGAGCTCCCGACGATGACTATCAGCAACTCTTTTCTATTTAGCTTGTGGCTTTTCTAGGGCATACTTGACCTTTTTATATGCTTCTTCCTTATCTTTTACATAATGATCTGCTTCAAAGATGTTATCTTTTGTTTGCAAAATGGGAGGCAATTTCTTTCCACCTTCCACAATCTCAAAAGATGCTTTGCTAGTAGATGAGTGCACTGTATTATTGTATGCATATTCAACCAATGGCAAGCAGTGTTCCCAAGAAGTCTTATGATCTGAAACATAATACTTTAGTAAATCTAAAACAGTCGAATTTGATTCTTCAAACTGTCTATGAGTTTGTGGATGGAAAGAAGATGAAAATTTCAGCGTAGTGCCCATGTTTTCGAACAATGCTTTCCAAAACAAGCTAGTCATTCTTGGGTCTCTATCACTGACAATTGACCGTGGCATTCCATGGTACTTGAAGATATTTTGCATAAATATCTTTACCATGTGTTCTGACTTAACCTTTTTCCTTACAGGAATGAAATGTGCCTGTTTGTTGAATTTGCAAATGATAGTCTAGATTTCATCATTCCCTGAAGAAGTTCTTGGAAGATCAAAAATGAAATCCATGGCAATACTTTCCCATGGCCTTTCTGGAATAGGCAGTGGTTGCAATAACCCTGGTGCCTTCTGTCTATCAAATTTGACCTTTTGACATACAAGGCAAGATCTAACATATGCATCAATATTAGATCTCAAGGCTGGCCAATAGAAGAAAGTCTCTACGGCTTTGACTGTAGCATCAATACCACGATATCCTGCATATGGTGGAGCATGACTTTCTAATAAAACTTTTGGCCTTAGCTGTTTTGTAACGCATAGTCTTCCATGCATCATGATAAAGCCTTCTTTGAACACATAATGATCATGATGTCGGCCATTGATCAACTGTTCATAGATTTTAGAGAAATCTTCATCATCAGTATACTGCTCTTTCATATCATCCAATTCATGGTGATAAGGAATTGAAACAGCTGACACGTGTGGTTTGCGAGATAAAGCATTTGCAACTACATTCTTCTTGCCTTCCACATGCACTATCTAAAATGAAACATAGATATGAAATTTGCCCAACGCATGTGTTTCTCTAACAATTTAGCCTGTGTGAGAAAGTATCTAAGTGTTTGATGATCTGTTTGCACTACAAAATCAGCACCAAGCAAATAGTGCTTTCAACTAGAGAGTGCATGGATCACAGCCAATAATTCTTTCTCATAAATTTGGCAAGTCCTTTCAACGACAGAAAGTACTCTACTCTCGTATGCCACAACTCGGACATTTTGCATTAATACAACACCAATGCTGTTTCCACATGCATCACACTGCACTACAATGGCTTAGATAGATCTGGCAAAATAAGTACTGGATCTGTAGTCATTTTCCCCTTCAAACATCTAAATGCTGATTTCTCTTTGTCAGTCCATTGCCATTTGACATCCTTCTTTTCAAGTGTATGTAAAGGAGAAGCAATCTTTGCAAAGTGTCTTACAAATCTTCTGTAGTAAGAGCATAGGCCAAGAAAACTGTGGACATCATGAACAGTTTTTAAGTCTGGCCAAGAGGCAATTGCTTCTATCTTTGCAGGATCCATCTTCACACCATCTTTAGAAACTATGTGCCCAAGGAAGTGAATCTCTTTTAAAAAGAATTCACTCTTCTTACCATTAATGAGCAATCTGTTACGCTTAAGCTCATTAAAGAGTGCAACTAGGTGTTTTCTATGCTCCTCTTCATTCTTTGAAAAGATAATCATATCATCAAAGAATGTGCCAACGAAACTTCGATAAGGGTGGAAAATTCTATCCATCATCTTGTTAAACGTAGCAGGAGCATTGGTCAATCCAGACGGCATGACTAAAAATTCATAGAGACCAAATGTCGTTCTAAAAGCAGTCTTATGGATATCCCTTGGCATGATTCTGATCTGATGGTATCCACTGGCGTGATTCTGATATGATGGTAACCACTTTTTAAATCTATCTTGCTAAATATTCATGCTCCTTGTAATCGATCAAGAATGTCATCTATCCTTGGAATCGGAAACCTATTCTTGATCGTGTTCTTATTCAAGGCTCTGTAATCAATATACATTCGCCAAGAGCCGTCCTTTTGCTAAACTAGCAACACAGGTGAACAAAACGGATAACTACTGGGCTGAATTAGTCCCTTCTCTAAAAGCTCATTAACCTGTGTCATAATCTCTTTTTGCTGCGCTGCACTGACCCTGTACGGTGGCCTATTGGGCGGACTAGTCCTTGGGATAAGATCTATGGTATGATCTTCAGGCCTCTTAGGGGGTAACTCTCTTGGTAACGAATCTGAGAAACAGTCATTGAATTTATCCAAGAAAGCCCTTCTACTTTCATCTAGTATAGAAACATTACTGTCAACTTCATTAGCTTGCTTTGTAAAAACCAAGTACGCAGAAATATGATTTTTCATTACAGAAGTAATTGCAGAAGCAGAAACAACTAGGATAGACTCTCCTTTAAGCTTCACATCTAACACATGAGTCTTGCTCCTATGTACAAGAGTAATCATTCTATTGTAAGTATCCAAGATAGCATATTTCCTGTGGCATCATGGGATACCCAATAGAACATCACAACCCTCTAGAGGCATAATATGGAACTCCTCTGTGTCCACATAGCTTTGAATATGCATACGAAGTTTGCAAGAATGGGGGTGACAGGTTCAATATGTCTCGGGCATGCCAAATCAGCTTGTCCAACTGGTCTCATTTCATCAGGACGTATACCCAATTTAGCTGCCCATGCTGGTGAGATAAAGTTTGCCTGTTCAATTGGTCCCATTTCCTCAGGACGTATACCCAATTTAGCTGCCAATGCTAGTGAGATAAAGTTTGCACGAGCTCCAAGATCAAAGAAAATAAGCAATGTGGAATCTTTGATCTTTCCCCAAGCTCTGCACAGTACTGTAGCATCATCAACTGATTGATCTCCCACCATATCAGGCATTAAGCCAATGCTGGGCTTCTTTTTACTTGGCGCATCTTTATCCTCCGCATCTTTAGAAAATTGTTGTGGGCACTTAGAAGCAATATGGCCTTTCTATTCACAAATAAAGCATTTTCCAGCCATCATTAAAGCCTTTCTTTCTTCAAATGATTTGCCAATAAGTGGCCTCTTTTGTCCTTTACCTTGTTTAAAAGAAGTCTGAGGTTGTTGCTAAAATCTTTTCTTCCAAAAAGACTTCTTTGTAAAATTGGTACTTTCTGGAAATTGATTCTTCTTCTTGCCAGGATCCTTCTTAAACTGAGAATCCTTCTTTTCAGTGCCTTTAAAGTTGTCAGCTTTTCCTTTCAACAATGCATTTGCCACACCAGCATTTTCAATTAACTGTACCATATTTGTAACCCTAGTCTTGGTACAATAATCCCTGATGGCTTCAGGTAAACCGCAACAATACTTTTCAATTTGTTCTGACATGGGCACTGTCCTGTAAGAACTCACGGGCAAAAGTGCTTCCCAAAATTTCTTATTGTACGCTTCTAAATCCGTACAATTTGCTGCGTCCAATTTATGCCATGCAGTCATGACATCTACTTCAAACGTGTTAGCTAACCATGAGGCTGCAAACAACTGTTTGAAATGAACCCAAGTGGCAGGTGCATATCCTTGCATCAACAATATGTTCCACCACTGCAAAGCATTACCTTTCAAAAAAGTTGCAGCCTTTCGTACCTTAGAAGTCTCAATAAAATTCCCTCGTGTGTAAGCTGCATCAAACTACTGAATAGATGTCAAAGCTTTCAGCTTATCTTGCATACCACTGAAGGTTTCAAACTTTATTGCCTGACCACCCTCTTTATAGTCTTTAAGCTTTGCACTTTTTGGTGTCAGATTGACATAGACAGGTGGCTGTAAAAAGGGGAGTCCCTTAGGTGCATTATCAACATTCATTTCACCTGTCTTAGCTGCCATATGCCTACTAGGCTGAGAAAAACCGTGGGTAATCCAGCCATTGCTTGAAAAACTGACCCACCACCAAAGTAACCAAGATAAGTAGCAAATTGAGAAGGAACAGTCTGCTGTGCCACTTGTGCATAATTGCCTTGACCATTCACTCTTTGATCTTGTGCTTGTGCTTCTTGTTGCATTGGACGTGTCTCCATGTTTGATGTCTTTTCCACATGCTCACGCACATTAGAGGTTTGCCTTTTTGAGCGCTCCATGGTATGATGTGATGACTTAGCTTGAGAATCCTCATTATGTGACTTCAATCAAAATTTTTTGCATTCGAGGATTCTTTACCAGCTGTTGGAAAGAGCCAACCATATTGAGGAGTGTTGTGCCATAAACAAGTCCTCTTGTTCTTGCTCCTCATCATGTGGTTCAATCTCGGTTCTAGAAGGTGCTGACATCTGTGCATCAATACTCTCTCTTCGGTGTCTATGAGCAGAAGAAGAACTCTCTTCTTCATGGGGGAGTTTTCCTTTGCCTTTATCCATGTCTGCAATCTCTCTAGTCCAGTAAGCTCTGTAAAACCTGTGTGTATGGCCTTTTTACCCAAAACTGTCCGAGCTTAAATTCTTACAGAAAAGAATTCAAATCCCGGGGATGGAACCATGCAACCGGTCTATGACTCACATAAAGTGGTAGTTCCTTCAATTAACACTTGGACTTTACATACACACACATAAATAGAGACCTTTCTCCCTCGCTCAACACATACGAATTCTCTACATTCCTGATATGCCCAAATATAATGTTATCAATCACTGCAAACAACCAATAAATTACTTTTTGTCTTTTGCATTTCATTCTTTCCATGCCTTTAATTCTGTTGTGCAATTGCTGGATCACTTAGATCTGGTCCTTTTTTTCACCTGAAACAAACTCATAAAGGCCTTTTCTAATAAGTTCGTCACATGGAACTTCCATAATGGGTAGTTGTTATTGTCTAGCTTCTCAATAATACAATTTTCAATATTCTCAACCATTATAACAAAATTAAGTACCAAGCAACGTTTTTGCGTTTTTGCGTTTTGCGTTTAGGATTTGTAGCCCCAAAAAGGGGCGCCATCCTAGATTGACTGTGCCTATTTATAGGCCATGTGAGAGTGCGCAACGGAAGAAGAACACGAACACAGAGGAGAGGAGAGAGAAAGCAGAGAATGAAGGAAGAAAGTCTGCACTGACTGAGATGAATGCTGAATACATTGGAATGGACAGAACAGTCCCTGCACGCAGCCCGGAGTGTCAGTGAGGGAACCAGGACAGACTGGAAGCAGTGGCAGCACCAATGCCGGAGACGGAGACGGAGGGAGCAGTGCTGTACCTGCAGAGAGCAATGCTGGACTGACTGGGGGGGCTGATATAAATAGCCCCCAGGCCAGCAAACTGGCCGACCAGCCAAACTGGCCGACTTGGCCAGTTTTGGCCGACCAGCCAGATCTGGCCGACTTTGGCCAGATCTGGCCGACTGCCCAGAAAATGGGCAGTCTGGACAAAAACCAGCCCAGTTTGGGCTGGAACAAACCCAGGGCTGCATGCTGACTAGAGCAGCCACAAAAATGTCCTGACAGAGCTCCTCTGTCTCCTGTCAGACTCTGACAGGAGCTCACAACCAGGAGATGACAGACTGAGAGTGAAGAAGAGCAGGCTAACACCCCCTCTCAACTCCTGGGAGAGTCTGAAGACCCAAGAACCGCATGTGATGAAGCAAAGAAGCCTGAGGCAACGGCTTTGTAAAGAGATCAGCTGCATTGGCCGCCGTAGGACAATAGACCACCACCAGCTCCGAATCCACGATCCGCTCTCGAACATAGTGATACTGAACCTCAATGTGCTTCGTACGAGCATGAAACACCGGGTTCTTGGCCAAAGCAAGAGCACTTTGGTTATCCACGCGCAGCTCCGTAGGGCCGGTCTGGGAAAAGCCAATCTCCGCGAGTAAGCGACGGAGCCAAACTGCCTCCATAGCGGTCGAACATAGGGCCCGATACTCAGCCTCTGTAGAAGAAAGTGCCACAGTAGGCTGCTTCTTGCTGCTCCAAGAGACAGCACCAGATCCAAGGGTGAAAGCATAACCTGTAGTGGATCGTCTCGAATGCACATCACCTGCCCAATCAGAATCACTCCATCCAGAAAGGGTAATCCCATCTCCATACATGATCCCGAAGGATCGAGTCCCCTGTAAATAGCGAAGAACCCGCAAGGCCGCCTGCCAGTGATCCTGGGTAGGAGTCTGCATAAAAGAAGACAATAAAGCCACCACAAAAGAGATATCCGGCCGAGTGTGAAGCAGCCAGATAAGAGAGCCGACAAGGCACCTGTAACGGGTGGGATCGGTAAGAGGAACTCCAGCTGTCAAAAGCTTGGACTCAGGGTCCATGGGGCATGAGATAGGCCGACACTCAGCCATATCAAACTCCGAAAGAAGCTCGGAGATGTACCTGTGCTGCGAGATAAAAATGCCCTGTGCCATCTGATAGATCTCCAGTTCTAGAAAGAATTGAAGGATCCCTAGATCCGTCATGTCAAACTCCTGCTGTAGAATGGACCGTGTATGCTCCACCTGCTGAGTGTCGCTCCCTGTAATGATAAGATCATCCACATACAAGATGAGGAACACCGAAAGAGAATCCACAACCCGTAAGTAGAGGTTGGGATCATAAGCGGAGCGCGCAAAGCCACTCTGTAGAAAGAAGCGGTCAATCCGCTGGTACCAAGCACGAGGAGCCTGCTTTAGGCCATAAAGAGCCTTCCGCAGCCTGTAGACATGATCCTCCTTCCCCTGCACAAGAAAACGAGGAGGCTGTGAAACATAAATCTCCTCCTCAAGAACGCCATTCAGAAAAGCAGACTTGACGTCCATCTGATAGACAGGCCAACGGTGGTGAGGAGCAAGAGCCAAAAGAACTCGGATGGTGGTCATCCTAGCTGTAGGAGCAAAGGTCTCAAAGTAGTCCAACCCTGCACGCTGAGCAAAACCCTTGGCAACAAGCCTAGCTTTATGCTTGTCCAAGGAGCCATCTGCAAGATATTTGGTCTTAAAGACCCACTTCACACCAATCACCTTCCGTTTCGCGGGATGCGGTACAAGCTCCCACGTATGGTTTCGCTCGATGGAGTCGAGCTCGGCCTGCATAGCCTGTCTCCAAATATCCTGTGCAAGAGCCTCCTCCACAGTGGAAGGCTCGGAATCCTGAAGAATCTGTGACATAAGAGCATAGTTCACACATAGTGAACTGTCCCGCTGGGCCTGTAAACGGGCTGATCGACGTGGACCTGTAGAGGAAGCAGGAAAGTGAGTAACACCTGAATCCTGCATGAGCCGGCGATACCATAAAGGAATCCTGAGAGACGCCTGCGGCTGTGAGGGAGACCGGGGGGCCTCCGGAACCTGTAAAGCACCCGAATCGGAGAGGGACTCCCCCTCACCGAGTGAAGGTAGATCCTCCGCATCTGAAGAAGGCTCTATATCCCGTGAAGATCCCAAAGTGGCGGTAGAAGAGCTCGTAGTAGACGAAGGCACATCCACCAAAGGGGAAAGGGAAGCCGAAGGAGGAGGAATAGGGGGGGTGCTAAGAGGCATCCTGGAAGGTAGTGAAGGGAGAGAAGGTGGGGGGGGGGGGGGGGGGTCCGTCGATGATGAAGAAACATTTGTAATGGAACCATCAAGCGGATCCTCAGAGGCCGAAGCCTCATCAAAGATCACATCCCTGCTCACCTCAACCGTCCGCGTCGTCGGGTCATAGAGCCGATATCCCTTCGTGGTTGTGCTATAACCAACGAAGATAAGCTTTCGCGACTTAGAGTCGAACTTCGTCTTCCTCTTCTTCTTGTCCACATGGACAAAAGCATCGCATCCAAAGATGCGAAAATGGGACACGGAAGGCTTCTTTCCAAAGAAAGCCTCATACGGAGTCATGTCCTGTAATGCCGAAGTCGGAGAGCGGTTGCGATTATGCACCGCTGTAGCTACCGCCTCACCCCAAAGGAAATGAGGAAGACTCCTATGCTCCAGCATAGATCGGGCCATCTCAATCATGGTCCGATTCGCATGCTCCACCACACCATTCTCTGATGGTGTGTTCGGATGGGAATACTCCACCCGAATGCCATGATCCCTGCAAAACTGAGAGAAAAGATGAGAAGTGAACTCTCCACCGTGATCAGCTCGAACACCACGAACCTTGGAAGTGGTTTGGGTCTCCACAAACACCTGCCACTCACAAAAACGGGAGTACGCCTCGCTCTTGTACTCCAAGAAATAAGGCCACACATAACGACTAAAGTCGTCTACAATCAGCATCAAATACTTGGCCTTCCCAAGGGAGGCCGTGCCCATAGGTCCGCAAAGGTCGGTATGAACCAACTCAAGCGGAGAAGTAGCCCGCCTAGTAGCAACCTGCGGGTGAGGCTGCCGGTGCTGCTTGCCCCTCAAGCAGCTAGGGCATAAAGTGTGAAGAGGAGGGAAATCAGGAAGGCCCTCCACCGTCTTCCTCCTAGAAGCCCGGCGAAGTGAATCGAGGTTCAAATGACCATACCGAGCATGCCAAAGCAGCCCAAGCTCATGGGAAGTCCGCGCAGCCAAGGCTGTGAGCGTGTAAAGCCCACCCTCCTGAGTACCTGTCCAAAGAGCATCACCTGTAGAAGCATCCTCCACTGTGACTGCATCCTGTGTAAAAATGACTCGGGTACCTAGCTGAGTAAGACCATGCACAGATAATAGGTTAAAACCCAAATCAGGGACATAGAGAACTTTGGCGGAGGAAGACCGCCTGTCAGAAAACATAGGTAAAGTCCCCACTCCGCGAACAGGAACTGTAGAATTGTCACCAATGGTGACTGTACCCCCTCTGGAACGAAGATCCTGAAGCCAATCCTGACGGAAGGTCATATGGGAAGATGCGCCACTGTCGACGAGCCAAGTCTTCTTCTGTGTGGTAGAAGCTAGGGCAGTGTCTTCCTCAACAAAGAGATGAACAAACGCAGATTCTGTTGTGGCTGGGGCCGCCTTCGAGTCCTTCTCCTTAGGCTTCAAATGGGGATACTTCTGCCAACACTTCTCCTCGGGATGAGTGCCCTTCCCACAATGGGGACACTTGGGCTTCTTCTCCTTCGCATCCTTCTTGTCCTCCTCCTTCTTTTCCTTGGCCTTCTCCTTCTTTTGTTTCTTCTTCTTGCCGCCACCTGTGCCAGCCGTAAATGCCTTGGTGGAGCCACTGGCTCCCACCTCTTTGAGTCGCTCGTCATGCTCCAAGACACGCGGGGACAGCTCCTCCCATAGGAGAGTCTCACGGGTCCTCGAAGTGATGAGGCTGGTGTAGAAGACATCATAACGGGGTGATGGCAGCTGAGTCAACAGAATCATCGCCATATCCTCAGACGATATCAGACGACCAAGAGAGGCTAGCTCGCCTCGCATATCCTCCATCTTCGTGATGTGCTCCTTCATGGAAGAAGAACCATTGAGACTGAGCATCCGCAACTTCTTCTCCAGGGAAATCTTGTGGGCAAATGTCTTGTGCTGATACAAAGATGCAAGCTTTGTCCACACTTCCGCCGCGGTCTTTAACCTGTGAACATGTACAAGAACCGAATCATGGAGACTCATAAAAAGAAAGGAACGGGCTCGAGAGTTGAGCCTATCCCATAAGGCTGCACGGTCCATAGAGGTGCCATCGGACGAATCCACGGGGGGTCGGTCGATGGGCGAAGAAACAAGTTCCCAAAGGTCAAATGTATCGAGGATGCAAGCCACCTTGCATGACCATAGGGAGTAGTTGGAACCATCCAACTTATCTTCCTTTGGAAAGGAAGGGAGAATCGGCACTTGGATAGAGGGAATCAAGGAAGGCATCCGCACATCAGATGCAGTCTTCACTGAAGAAACCTTCGCAGTAGATGGAACCCTCTGAGATGCATGGACTGAAGAAGGACGAGTGCGAGGAGGATCTTCCCGTTGTCGAACTTCACGATGGTCCCGCCTCCGCTCAGAGGAATGATGAGAGAGAAGCTCATCTTGTGAGTCTTCAAAGCCTGAGAACTGGTAAGACATCTTCCAATCTGCAAAATACCAAAGAAAGTTGTGCCGCTGTCGAAATAGGACCAGCAATGTGGTCACCAACCACCAAGACGCAGGCAGAGAGCGCCTACAAACACCTGGATCTGTGAAACGCAAAGAAATCTGATGTCAAACACCAGAAAAGAGACCACCAGCACCAGGAAACAGCCCGGACAGAGGTCGCCAGCAGGAAAAGAGCAGCCTGGGGTGGAAGCGACCTGCAGTGCTGCAAAACGCAGCCTGTAGGAAGGTCGCCCAGCAGCAGGAGAGGCCGCCTGGCAGCAAACGCAGGGTTGCTGCGTCGCTGGATGACGTGGCAGCCTCTGCAGTCAGCGTGGACAGCAAACGCAGGCTGTAGAGCCTCCTGATGCAGTCGCCTGGCTGTGATGGATCTGTTGGCAGCCTCCTGAAGCAGTCGCCTGGCTGTGATGGATCTGTTGGCAGCCTCCTGAAGCAGTCGCCTGGCTGTTGTGGATCTGATGGCAGCAGCAGTAAGGTATATCTCTCGTCCTCCGTGCCCTCAATCAGGCGATGATACCATGTGAGAGTGCGCAACGGAAGAACACGAACACAGAGGAGAGGAGAGAGAAAGCAGAGAATGAAGGAAGAAAGTCTGCACTGACTGAGATGAATGCTGAATACACTGGAATGGACAGAACAGTCCCTGCACGCAGCCCGGAGCGTCGGTGAGGGAACCAGGACAGACTGGAAGCAGTGGCAGCACCAATGCCGGAGACGGAGACGGAGGGAGCAGTGCTGTACCTGCAGAGAGCAATGCTGGACTGACTGGGGGGGCTGATATAAATAGCCCCCAGGCCAGCAAACTGGCCGACCAGCCAAACTGGCCGACCTGGCCAGTTTTGGCCGACCAGCCAGATCTGGCCGACTTTGGCCAGATCTGGCCGACTGCCCAGAAAATGGGCAGTCTGGACAAAAACCAGCCCAGTTTGGGCTGGAACAAACCCAAGGCTGCATGCTGACTAGAGCAGCCACAAAAATGTCCTGACAGAGCTCCTCTGTCTCCTGTCAGACTCTGACAGGAGCTCACAACCAGGAGATGACAGACTGAGACTGAAGAAGAGCAGGCTAACAAGCCACTCTCTTATTCATTCCTTACAGTTGGTTCATTCAGTCTGTCACCTCTTTTGTCCAATCTCTCCACTGCCTTGACACCCCTTTAGGAGAACATTGTGATTCGTGGTTCGTGGCTGTTTTCATCATCTTCCTTGTGCTACGACACCCTTGTTCCCTTGTATCACATTCACTTTATGATTCAAATCTTCATCATTCCATTCATCAAAGTTTCTTCTCTCTTCTCTTCTCTTCTCCATGTTGGCCGAGTTCACTCCGTGTTCCTCCTTGCAAACCCTATTGTCTCGTTGATACGTCATCTTTTGACACTCTCTGGGTCGAGGTTTAGGCTCCATCTATGTGGCCCCAGCAATGGTTGCAAGGGCCCCCCTTCCATGTTGCTAGTACATGTGATGGGATCATCCCTCACAACTCTTCAGTGCTAGAGAGGGAGTGTGAGAGGGTGGTGAGTTGGGTTAGGTGAACCTCATCTATACAGGTATACAGATGCATAGGTTCTAGGGAGGGGTTTCCGTGACGCATCGATAGAAGCCCGGGAGGTTCAAATCTTGGAGTTGGGATTGACATCTAGGTCCATGATGAGCTGTTTATTTGACAAAGAGCGGGCTTGGCTCCTAGTTTGAACTCACATGAAGGAACACATTGGTGGTTTGCTTGGCCAAAGGCGGGAAATCCATGGTCACATATGTTTAGAGACATTTTTGTCAGGATGGTCTTGTATGCTAATGTGAGACATTGTTGATAGATATTGAGAGCTGCTATGATGATTCTCTATTTTTAGGTGCTGGTACAATCAACATTGACATCAGGTTCTCTCTGAGGCACCTTGGTGGTGGCTTGCGCACCCACTACTTGGGTATCTATGGTTCTACTCTAGTGGTCCTTGTTGTATACACTATGATGGGACATTATCATTGTATATTGTATTGTATCGGATCACCCATGATCTCAGAGAGGGTGTTAGTAGATATGTCAATTCAAGGTTGAGTTTGTGCATGTCAATGGGCTAGGGCACCAATATATTATCTTGATTATTTAGGCATTTTTCTTGGCATTTAATGATGGTCATTTAACATTTATTGCTGGCCGACATGACATGATTTATGGCATTATTTTTGCCTATTTATTCAGGCTTTCACATTCATTGATCATTCATCACCTGACTGGTTCTGATGGAGGGAGAGGAGCAGGTGCTAGTGCCTTCACAGGCGGTGACTCACATTGGTTCTGTCTCATCTCTTGATATATGGATTCCATTTCTTGAGTATCTCTTTGCTTCAGAGTTCCTTGTGTAGCATTCTTTTCTTTGCAGTGTTTCTCTTTCTCTTTCCTTTGTCTCTTGTGTTCAGCAGTTTATTACAGCAGTATTCCACACACTTCCAACACTGCATCCGCTTCTGACAGACCCTACATACAGGGAGTGAACAGCTGAATGTTCAAACCTTTAGATGATGAAAAGAGCTGACAGCATAAAAACAAGGAATTGGCTGACAGATGTAAAAAGTGGCTGCCTGCCTATCTGCCCATGAAAAGCAGTCTGAAATCTCCAGCAGTCTATTATGCCACCAAGCATGGGAATGTCCATGAAAGGCAGAAGAAGATGTTGCCTGATGTAGAAGAGATACACGAAGGCTGCAGACCATGCTGGAAAGTGCTGAGGCCATCATGGACAAGACAAAGAAACCCTAATCTCCAGCGGATGTGCCTATGATTAAGGCTGGTGTTATGGAAGAATGATTGGAGGACAGAAAATGTGCATTATCTTGATAACAGGTTTTATTAGATAAAGCTATTGCTATAGGACTTGATTACGTTCTATTACTTTGTGGGTGGTTGGCTGAATAGAGATTGATTTGTACAAGGAGATTGAAGAGACCTCTCCAAAAACTGGACATGCAGCATGGGAGGAGTATGCTGTTGAGTGATTAGTCTGTTCTTGAGCAGCAATTGATGCCTTAGTTGAGGCAAAGTGAGCTAGCCTTAGAAATCGACAACATCAAGACTATCTTAGTAGATGACATACATGTCCCCCTCCTCCTGAGATTCAGACATTTGGTGCAAAGGGGGTAGATGGAAGATCTGCATGAGCGAAACTACCAATGGAGATCCATCTGATCATTGTGGCTGAGAAAAGTAGTTGTGTTCAAAAATATTTTTGTTCTGTTGAAGTGTCATCTTTTATGCTTTACTTGGGTGCTTTTGATGATGCTTCACTCAAGTGCTTGTCATGTAATGTAGATGCCATATGACTTGTTAACATCAGGCATGCTGAAGTATCTATGCATGTGGAGACTGTTTGTGTTTTCTTTTGCATGTAAATCATTATATTGTATGGCCAAAGTTACCTATCAGACTCGCCATAAAAAGAGACAGGCATATAAAATCTTCCTGTGGATCTATAAGTGTCGGTTTTTCCAAGGTTTAGTAGGAGCTTTAGATAAAAGATTACGGTGCATTGTTCTATTTTGAAGTTTCTTCTCGCAAAAGAAACAATGCATTGAGTTTTTTGTGTATGGTGCAGGACCTTCGGGCTGAGCTTGCAGATTTGATTCCAGGCCAACAGGTACCCCTTTTATGTGACAGATGTGCTCGTATACACGAATGAAGTACCGTTGTTTATGATTGCAAAATATGGTACTGTTTGCAACATGAGTAGTACCTTGTCTGGTTGCAACATTGTGCCCTTTTGCAGATCATTGTTATGAGCCAGGCAATACTAGGTGACAGGCTGTATGGTTAAAGTTCAAAGAATGCAAAATGATCATGCTAACTCAGTCTGTCTTTTGTGATGTGATTTCGGATCAAAATACTTCCTTCAGATATGAATGATGGTGAACTGCTGTTTATGAGGGCAGGGCATGGGTTCCTGTAGACTCACATTCTCATACTGAAAAACTGTTTTAACAGGAGCGACTGAAGCAAGTGAAATCTAAATTTGGCAGTGTTTCACTGGGTGACACGACTGTTGACATGGTATTCTTCATTATTTCAATGATGCATACTTGTTGACAATAGTAATCTATCTCATATCTCATCCCAAGCTAACATCTTTGCTACTGATCAATCAAGGCAATTGGTGGAATGCGTGGTATCAAGGGGATGCTGTGGGACACGTCTTTATTGGATCCTGAGGAGGTAGAATCAAAATTATTAGAAGCATATGTTTGTTCAATCACTTCTGTCCAGTTACAGTGGGTATTTTCAATAAAACACAGGGAATTCGATTTCGAGGGCTTTCTATTCCAGAATGTCAGAAGGTGCTTCCAGCTGCTGTGGAAGGAGGAGAACCAATTCCTGAGGGCATTTTATGGTTACTGGTGACAGGCAAAGTTAGTCCTCATTACCTCTGATAAGTATATGCTCTATTTAGGAAGAATGAGCCAGTTTGATGTGCTAACTGTTGTATATAAATCAATAGGTGCCTACAAAAGAACAAGTGCTGGCCTTGTCAAAAGACTTAAAGACACGAGCACAAGTCCCTGGTAGCTCTCTTATATTTCCTCGATTGCACAGGTGCATGGCAGACCTGAGCGACTTATTGGGTTTCTTGGTATCTTGGAGTGCAGGTTATGTCTTTGATGCAATTAACGCTCTTCCAAAATCTTCACATCCTATGACACAGTTTACAGCAGGCATAATGGCTCTCCAAGTAAGCAGAGTTGTGATCTATCATTTTGACCATGCAGCTGCTCATTCTTTAGCATTCTTAGTATCTGTATATCACCCATGCAAGTTTATTGGCTACTTAAAGTGCTACACATTGCCAAGAAATCATGTGTAGAGCACAGTGAGAGTAGCTTGCAAATTTCAGCAATTGTCAGTGTTAGTTGAGTTAAGAATGTAACTGGTTTATTCACGAGGGGATTTTCAGAGGTCAATATCATGCTCTATATTGGTCCTTTGCTTGTTCAACAATTTTTTTTGATGAAGATGTTCTGGTTTTACCTTCTATATCACCTCCAGGTCCGAAGTGAGTTTCAGAAGGCTTATGATAAAGGAATTCCCAAAACAAAGTAAGTGTAGAATTTATTGTTGGAATCAAAATTTCAAGTGAAAACAACCTTGTTTCATGGAGCAGTCTCAGGGACATATGATAGTCGTCAGGCATGCTACATTCTCATGTTTTCTGTTAGCATCTTGGCATTCCAAAAGTCATCTTCCTTCTTGGATGTGTTCAACTTAATAGTATGATGTCAACTAAAGGTTTTTGAATATGACCTTCGCAGATATTGGGAACCAGTGTATGAAGATTCACTCAATTTGATTGCTTGCCTACCTGAGGTTGCAGCTTATATTTACAGGAGGTACTATTAGGTTTGCGAAAAATGCATATTAAGTGGATAGGGCATTGTGTTCTTTTCCTTTGATCTCTATGATGCCATGTTTTAAGGTGAAACCATTCTGCTTCTTTACTTACTGGATGGCTTCGTGTTGAAACAGAATTTATAAGGGTGGTGAGAACATTGGAGCTGATGGAAATTTAGACTATGGGGCAAATTTTTCACATATGCTGGGATATGAGGACCCTAAGATGCACGAACTGCTACGCCTCTACTTGACAATCCACAGGTGATTTAGCAATGCTTGCATTTGGTAGCGTGCATTTGACTTTGATATATGAAAGCAAACCACAGCTAGGCTCCCAAAGATGGTAAATGTACTATGCAATTTAGACTATGGGGCAAAATTTTCACATATGCTGGGATATGAGGACCCTAAGATGCATGAACTTCTATGCCTCTGCTTGACAGTCCACAGGTGATTTAGCAATGTTTGCATTTGGTAGTGTGCATATGACTTTGATATATAAAAGCAAAACAAAGCTAGCCTCCCTAAGATGGCAAATGTACTATGCATTGCTACCTTGTATATTTTATACTACTAATTTCTCTGGACATGCTGGGCTGTTCTCTATACTCATCAAAGATGGCATACTAATGGGATGCCTGGATCTTGCTTAGTAACGTCAACTTTAATCAGGTACTTGCACTTTGTGTATGCATAAAATAAGTGCCTACTTGGCTACTTAAGGTGTACACTTTCTTCTAAGCTGAGTGTTTAGATGGCAGTCTTCAGGGGTTTACATGGCAGAGTCTTCTGTGCTAAACATGTGATTTGGCCCTGAATCTGAGCTTATTTATACTAGTTTATGTCGTCTGTACTTAGGCTTACAATATCTTAACCTATTTCATTTTTGTCTAAGATACTTCTTAGCTTCATTTATGGGAACCTTGGTGCATGTGTGGGATGATAGGCGTTAATGAGAAAGTGCCTTACTTTTGGTTCACTAGAGTGCTCTACATGATGGCTGACACAAGTGCACCCCATGATAGTTGCCAGTTGGTAAACACCTGGCTGACTAGATTGATGGAGGTGATGGAAGGCACAGTGCATGTAGTGCCTGTGCTCTATAGATTGATTGAACAGAACACACCTTGTTATTAGATGTGTCATGTTTGAATTTCTATCTTGATGTCTTGATGTACAGACGTGTGAACAAAGGCGATACACTTGATGACATTTAAAATCAAAAGTATAAAAGGAATGCAGCTCTTTACGGTGAAACAGACCTGAGTATTTATGTTTAAATTTATGTATAGATACCTTGATGTACTGGTTGAAAGACTGCTACTGATTGTACAGATGTGTGAGTAGAGGTGAAACACTTGGTAAAAAGTAAAATCAAAGAATGCTTTTCTTCAAGGTAAAACAGATCTAAGTGAAGATTGTGTTTTCTCATTGGCAGTGATCATGAAGGAGGTAATGTCAGTGCCCATACAGTCAGATTGGTAAGCAGAGCAATAGACTATTTTCATTCTCAGTTTTTGTTCAATTTAGACCTGCAAACATTCGTAGTATTTTCTTCATATAAAAAGTTGATTTTAGATATGATGTGTAAGTTGTGGCAATGATCGAATGTATTACTCTCTGTCAGCTTTTGCCATACTGAATACCTCACAGTTTGGATGGCCTAGTGGCTAAGCATGAGATTGTGGGTTCAAGTCTTGCTAGGTGCATCACCTGGTTGGACACCTAAGTTCACATAGTATTCTCATGTACATTCAGGCTCTTGCCCACTTGAGCACTCACCTCATTACAAAGCGGTTGAATGCAGGCACAAGACTTCCTAGAGAGATTTCAGATGGCAAACACTTCCTTATGTAGTGATAAATGCACTCTTAGGTAGGGAAATAGGTCCTCCTTGGTAGGGACATTGAGGAGGAAGATCTTAGTGCGATCAAGCTATGTTGTTCATGCAGCTTGTGAGCTATCATATCTGCGCATAGGGAAACTGCCAGTGTTGCTCTTTCTTGATATCTTGGCTAATATCTGGAGGGAAGGTGCCCCCTTCTGGGTGTTTCGGTGTGTGTCTTATCTTAAGGGGGTTAAAGGTTAACCTTTGCTACTTATTGTAGCAGATGGAGGGGCTGGCCACTGTATTCAACTGAGTTCTCTTGTCATTGCCTTCATTGTTTTATCTTGCTTTAATGCTCTTTTTCTGTTGCCATCTCTGACATGGTATCATGGCCAAACCTCCCTTGAGCTGCTGCCCCTTCATCACCAGCTTCTTTTCTCTCTCCCCATAGCTTAGTTTCTACTGCAAGCACCCCTTTCTCTCCTCTTCTGCCCCTCTGCCTACCATTGGCTTGTGAACAGCTTTTGCCTTCTTTCCCCTTGCGTTTCAGTTTTGCTACTGTTTGTGAGGTACTAGCCTGCCTTTGGTTCTTAAAGGATGTAAACGGCTTGAACGATGTAATGTGCTTAACAATTATTATATTTGTTGGTTTCAAGACTTTATATTTCAAGAAATGGATAGAACAAATATGACAATTTATAGCATGGAAATATAAAAGCAATGGAAATAAGATTGTGGATTACAGATGGGTAAATTCTCCCCCCCTCCCCCCCCCCCCCCCTCTCGAAAAAAAAAAAAAAAAAAAGAGATCCCACATATACATCTCCCTCCCCCTCACAAAGGAAAAAAGCGAGCTGATGTTAAGTTTATAGGATAAGCACCCACTCTTTGGACTGCTACCTAAGGATATTGTTGTGAGGTACTAGCTTGCCTTTGGTACCTGAAGGATGTAAATGCCTTGAACAACATAGTATGCCTAACAATCATAATATTCATTGGTTTTCAAGACTTAATATTTCAAGAAACGGTGAGAACAAATCTGGCAATTTACAGCCATGGAAATGTGTAAGTAATGGAGATAAGATTGAGGGTTGAAGATAGGCAAAATCTCTCCTCTCCGTCTGCTGGAAGGAACCAAAACACAAAACTTACTATGTTTAGAATGTCATTCATATTTTTAAGGATTAGTATTTTTGGACCAATTCAAGACTCCTAAAATTTAGGGACCCCTCAATCTTGTTCTTGAAATGGAAGAAGACTTGACAAGGAAGGGTTCTAATGAATTTTTAGGTTGTTTGTCCTGCAAAACAATACTAAACGAAGAGAAAATAAGGGATATTCGACGGTGGAGTGAAGGAACCAAAACACAAAACTTACTATGTTTAGAATGTCATTCATATTTTTAAGGATTAGTATTTTTGGACCAATTCAAGACTCCTAAAATTTAGGGACCCCTCAATATGGGTATCATGTGAAAGCTCTTTATGAGTACATTATAAAAACAGTGATGGAATCTTTATATGAGTTTTCTATGCAAAGATATGCGTATTTTAAGCTTTTAGCCTACACATACACATTGTACAAACATTTCATTATCATGCCATCTTGTTGATTGTAATTGTTTGTTTTGGTGGATTTAGCCTACACTTCAAGACATGAATTCTAACTCCCATGATACCAAAATTAATTTCTAGGGGGCTATGTAATGCAATTGACCAAGATTTGACTTAGGTATCCCTTGGTGCCTAACCATAATAACTTTTGCTAGTATCCCCCATTTTCCAAACTAGGATTGTATTGTCGTGTGACATACATTCGACTTAATGATTAATCCCATGGGTATGTCCCATTGTCTATTTTCGAGCTAAATATATTGCCTTTTTGCCTTGCCCGCATTTTCAATAACATTAAACACTGTCCAACCTCAATATTTAAATCTTTTGGTGTTGAAACTTTTTCTAATTGTCAAGTCAAGTCTAGGACATTAAATCATTTATATCCCTAACTCCCATGATATCAAAATTAATTTCCAGGGGGCTATGTAATGCAATTGACCAAGATTTGACTTAGGTACCCCTTGGTGCCTAACCATAATAACTTTTGCTAGTGTCCCCCATTGTTCAAGCTAGGATTGTCTTGTTGTGACATACATTTGACTTAATGATTAATCCCATGGGTATGTCCCATTGTCCATCAGGAATAAGCAAGGGTTGCAAAAAACCCAATGCCTTCTATTAGTCAAACTTGACCTTCTAACATACAATACATGTTCCTACAAAGTGATCCAAATCACATCTCAAAGCGGAATAGTAAAAGAAAGCCTTAATTACTTTCACTGTAGCATTGATGCGATGATGCCTTGAATATAGAGCTGCATGACTTTCAACCATAACCTTGGCCCTTAATTGCTTTGTAATAGATAACCAACCATGCATCATAAGAAAGCCCTCTTAGAGTATATAGTGCTCATGGTGTTGGCCATTTGGTAATAAATCATTGACTCTAGCAAAATTCTGACTGTTTGCATATTGTGATTTATCTCATCTAGCTGATGATGATATGCTATAGACATTGCTGAAATGTGTGGCTGCCTAGACAATGCATCAGCAATAACATGCTTTTTGCCTTGCATGTGCAATATCAAAAAGTGAAATATGGATACAAAATTTGCCCGTCCCATATGCTTCTCAGACAACTTAGTCTGAGTAAGAAAGTATCACATGGTTTGATGATTTGTTTGTACAACTTAGTCTGAGTAAGAAATATGGATACAAAATTTGCCCGTCCCATATGCTTCTCAGACAACTTAGTCTGAGTTAGAAAGTATCACATGGTTTGATGATTTGTTTGTACAACAAAATCAGCCCCAAGCAGGTAGGATTTCCAAGTGGAAAGAGCAGGAATTAGAGCATGCAACTCTTTCGCATAAACCTGCAAATTTTTCTCTGCACCCTGTAAAATTCTACTCTTGTATGCTACAATGGCCTTCTTGCATTAGAACTGCACCAATTCTGTGCCCACATCCATCACACTGAACAACAAAAGCTTTTTGGAGATTTGGCAAGATCAACATTGGATTTGCGGCAAGCCTTTTTTATAACTTATTAAATGCTGCAGTTTCTTTATCAGCCCATCTAAATGGAACTCTCATCTTTTGCAACACACGAAGATGTGAAGCAATTTAGCTAAGTGATGAGTCAACCTGTTGTTTAAATCGTTCAACACGATCTATTTAATAGTTAGGGTGTTGAAGGGTTGACAATTCAATGGGTGAGATTGCATTTTTGTCCTGGTATAACATAGGAACCAACTTTTCGAGGCTTTCAGAGTAATGTACTGCAGAGGCTACAGAGTGTATGAATTGCAGACTTGTATTGTAGATTAGTATGATGTTTTAAAAATTCATGTTAGTGTAGATAGAACTTATTTTGCAGTCATTGTGGTGGCTTATCTGTGCAAATTCAGGTTGGAAGTGCACTATCCGATCCCTATCTATCATTTGCAGCAGGGATCAATGGTCTAGCAGGCCCTCTTCATGGTCTTGCTAATCAGGTCTCTATGCACCCTGAATATGAGAAAATTTTCACGTGTTTTGTAATGTCTCTAATGAGTTGCAACATTAACCCGCCCTGGCATCTTTTCTTTAGGAAGTCTTGCGCTGGATTAAGTTCGTTGTGAGAGAGTTGGGTGCAGATGTCAGCACAGAGCAACTCAAAGATTATGTGTTGAAGACTTTAAAGAGTGGAAAGGTTTGAAGCTTTATGGCTGAGAAACCACATATGGTATCTTGATTTTTTTCCCTCCTGGGCTGCAAGAAATTCTTATGATTGCTTTGCCGCAGGTGGTTCCTGGATTTGGTCATGCAGTTTTACGAAAGACTGATCCAAGATACACATGCCAAAGAGAGTTTGCATTGAAGCATCTACCAGATGATCCATTATTCCAGCTGGTAATTCGAATGCCAATGTCTTGGTCTATGCTAGGGTCATTGAGTTGATGGGAAGTTAAAAGATTTTGACTACGGATTTACCTCAGAGCTAAGCTCTTCTTTCTTGTGTTTGGTATGTGCAAGGTTTCAAAACTTTACGAGGTTGTTCCACCAGTTCTTTTGGGTCTTGGAAAGGTGAAACTTTGGTAGTCTTGATTTGATGGTGTTCCAAGATGCTGTTTATGGCAGTGTTGGCCTGAAACTGTGATTCAAAAGGATGCTGAAGATGATACCTCTTTTGTCTGTTTATTGATGTTCATAGATCAGTGATGTCTTTTCAGGTGAAAAATCCTTGGCCCAATGTTGATGCTCATAGTGGGGTGTTGCTACATCATTTTGGTCTAGTCGAAGACAAGTAAGCTTGCACTTCCACCCCCTGACTGAAAGCCGTGCCCCCCCTCCCCCCCACCCATCCATCCCCCCCCCCCCCCCCCCCCCCCCCAAAAAAAAAGAAAAGAAGCAAAAAAACACAATTCTTTGGTCATATTAAGGTGGGTCCGCACATCCACAAATGCCTTAAATAGCTCTCCACATAAAAGGTTCCCTTTAGTTGTAACTCTTGGGTCAGATGCAACATTTTCAGACATCTACAAGGCCCTTAAATGGCTTTCCTCACCTACATGCACCACCACCACCATTACCTTTCTACTCATCATCTGTGAGTCACCCTTGCGTTAAGATCATTGAGGACAATCTAATTTGTCACATAATTCTTATCAGAGGCAATAGCTGTTACAAATGTACTGGTCCTCCCATCTTTCAGGATGGAAGATTTCACAGGTAGGTGTTTATATGCATAGTGAAAAAAGTTTGGGGGAGTTTCGGTTGGTGTTGGTGGATGAATGGTTTCAGTACTGAAACAGGTTTCTTCTTTCAGGGTTATTGAAACATGTTCAAAGTAACTGTGCTTGGATATGCCGACCAATCCTTTCATGTGGATTGTCAATGCCTAAAACTGTTGCACTGTTAGGTATTTACAGTGACTAATGCTTGCCTTTCAAGCTTTTCTATGATCCCCTCCTTTTCTCTCCACACCACCACTGCCCCACCAAAAACCATTACCTTTCTAGTCATCAACATCTGCGAGTCACCCTTGTGTTAAGATCATTGAGGACAATCTAATTTGTCACAGTAGGCAATAGCTGTTACGAGTGTAATGGTCCTCCCATCTTTCAGGATGGAAGATTTCACAGGTAGGTGTTTATATGTTCAGTGAAAGAAGTTTGCAGGAGTTTCAGTCCGCACATCCACAAATGCCTTAAATAGCTCTCCACATAAAAGGTTCCCTTTAGTTGTAACTCTTGGGTCAGATGCAACATTTTCAGACATCTACAAGGCCCTTAAATGGCTTTCCTCACCTACATGCACCACCACCACCATTACCTTTCTACTCATCATCTGTGAGTCACCCTTGCGTTAAGATCACTGAGGACAATCTAATTTGTCACATAATTCTTATCAGAGGCAATAGCTGTTACAAGTGTACTGGTCCTCCCATCTTTCAGGATGGAAGATTTCACAGGTAGGTGTTTATATGCATAGTGAAAGAAGTTTGGGGGAGTTTCGGTTGGTGAAACAGTTGGTGGATGAATGGTTTCAGTACTGAAACAGGTTTCTTCTTTCAGGGTTATTGAAACATGTTCAAAGTAACTGTGCTTGGATATGCCGACCGATCCTTTCATGTGGATTGTCAATGCCTAAAACTGTTGCACTGTTAGGTATTTACAGTGACTAATGCTGCCTTTCAAGCTTTTCTATGATCCCCTCCTTTTCTCCACACACCACCACTGCCCCACCAAAAACCATTACCTTTCTAGTCATCAACATCTGCGAGTCACCCTTGTGTTAAGATCATTGAGGACAATCTAATTTGTCACACAATTCTTTTCGTAGGCAATAGCTGTTACGAGTGTAATGGTCCTCCCATCTTTCAGGATGGAAGATTTCACAGGTAGGTGTTTATATGTTCAGTGAAAGAAGTTTGCAGGAGTTTCAGTCATTGAAACAGTTAGTGGATGGATGAATGGTTTCAGTAGTGAAATGGGTTTCATCTTGCAGGGTTTTTGAAACAAGTTCAAAGTAACTGTGTTTGGATATGCTGACTTGAGAGGATTGTGAATGCCAATAACTGTTGCACTATTAGGTATTGATGGTGACAAATGCTTGCCTTTCAAGAAACAATCCCACGCGCCCCGCGCGCCCCCCCCCCCCTTTCAAACCCCTCTGAATTGAGGTTAATTGCTATTTATCACTGTCCACTACTGTGGACACTTTATACCGCTGCAGTGGAAAAACGAAAAGACGGTTACACTGAATGACAAATGCTTGCCTTACAGACTTCTCTGTGATTCTTTTTCTGTCTGTGTTCCTAATATAAACAATTTTTTGTTTTACAGCTACTACACAGTGCTATTTGGTGTATCCCGTGCCATTGGGACTCTGTCACAGGTATTTCAGTTAGCCCTTCTATTTATTTTATTTAAGAGGATTCCCTTTTGCTGTAGATTGGTGCTTGTATGGTGATTGTAACTCGGACTAATATTCTCTGTAAATGTGAAACAGCTCATTTGGGATAGAGCCCTTGGGCTTCCAATTGAAAGGCCAAAAAGTATGACCTTAGACTGGATAGAAAACTATTGCAAGAGCAAGGCATCCTGAAATAGTTATCTTCCTCAACACACCCGGAATGTTTTTGTCAACTGTTGCAGTGGTCTGAGCCTCATATCCATCTATCAGAATAGAACTGTGCCATGTCCTTTCTGATAGATGGCAGTGTTGATTTTGAACCAATCACTCCTCTAGTAGTGATGCATGATCAAGGAATAAGCACAAGTTTTGTAATCTTACATTTTTAGTAATCTGTGATGATGAACCACTGTATTCATTGGCTTGTTTTCATAGACATTACAATTTTGCAGTATTAAAAAATTATTGTATCTGAAGCTCTTCTAATTTTTGATATATGAAGTCATAACTAAATGGATTGGTATTGGCATCCATGATGTAGACCTGATAAATGTATGTTAGATTTCTGTATGTTTATGCAATGCACAGGGCTAGCAATCCAACATGCCTGTAATTTTGGTAAGGTGGCGACATGCAGCTGCATGCAATTGTGTGTCAATCATTCTAGTCTGTAAATGGAGGTTGATCTCTAATGTCCGTAATTGTGTTGGAGAGTTTTTCCATGAAACAAGACTCAGATCAACTCACTTCCTACTATCATCTTCTAGCTAATGTAAAATGAAAATGTAATGCTGCGATTGCTTTGATACATGTTATATGAAAAGGCTTGTCTTTGTTTCTTATGTGAAGACCCACTGTTTGAAACCACTTTGGGAATGTGAATCGGATCACGGATGAAATGAAGCTATGTTTTCTTGACCCGTGCCATTTAGTGCAGTGGTGCTTCTTTAGTTTCTCTTTCCAACCACCCCCTAGAAAGAAAACTAGAAATATTTTGAAGTGAGTTATTGTACTTGGCATTAGAATGGCAATATTTGAAAGTGCAGGCTGTTGCTACACCATGGCTAAAACATTAAGATGCAAATAGTGGGCATGGATGAGTAGTCAAAACCAAAATGCTAAGGAAAAAATCTTGATGGGTGTCGTTTTGTCCTATGTGGCTTTGAAGCATCCTAGAGGACGCTAATAGTTAGTGAGGCAGTAATGTATAGAAATAAATAATACAAGGCTTGTACCTTTGTGTAGCAGGATCACAATAGAGGTGAGCTGGAGTTACGTTGAAAATAACTCCCAAGGATGTATCGCTAGACAAATCTTCAAGCCTCCAAGAGTATGGGTAGACATTTGGAGGGAGTGGCAACATCATGTTGATTGATCAAGACAACATGCCTTAAAGACATGGCAAAAGACATAATCTTGAATAGCAACAAATAGTCTTGAAGTGATGTTGATGGCAGCAATGGAGGGTGGTGTGTAGGATTGGAGGGCAAAAACATAGCATGATAAGGGTGGTGGTGATTGTATAGAGGAGAAAAGCTAACATGAGTGTAGGTGTGTTCATAAATGCCTTAATGAGGACTTTTTGAGCATTTTGTCCAATCACTTTTCAAAATAGGCTACAGATTTATGATTATTTTAGGTCTTAATTTTCCTTAATCCACCCCTTATCAAGCCCAAAAAGGTGCCCAAAAGTAGACAACATAACTTATCCTCATCTACGTAAAAGGTCCCACCCTAAAGGAACCAAGGCATTAGATTAATGGTATCACTTTGAACTACCCAAGGTCCTACTAGATTCATAGGGTATGTCCTTTTAGGTAGCCTAAGAAAATAGAGTCCACTAGTTGATACACGAGCAAAGCCCCATTTTCATTTTCACGTATTATATACAAGGATTTCCCCCATTTGGCTTCTACCATTTTATTTAGTATTTTGGTCTATCCAGTGTCTTTTGACCATTCTAGCACATCATACATGCTTAGATCTATTACAGGCTTTTGTGGCTTGTTGGTAGGACTTCACAACTTGTAGGGGAGTGAGCTTGGCAATCATCAAGCTTTATAGTGATTAGATCTTGTGACTTGTGAAACTTAAAAATGAATATTTATAGATAAATAGTTGGTACATTTGATGCATTATTTAGCTTTCATCTTGGCCATTGAACATCTATATGTTGATACATGTACATGTCCATCCATGTTACAAGGTTTTATAAAACCATTAACAAGGAGGGGGATAAAAAGAATATTCTTAAATGAATGTATCCATCCAAAGAGATTTTTCACAATCAGAATACCTTTTCCTCATGGCTTGGAATGGAGAAGCTTAATGGGTAAGCCACGTAGACACATGTCTCATCATCTAAGTATCCATTCAAAAAACAACTCTTCACATCTATTCAATAACTAGCCAATTGAGATGGGTAGTTGAATGAGTGAGAAAGACATGGAGTTTCTTTCTACTCAATACATTGTTTATGTGAAAAACCTTACACCATTAGTTTTGCCCTTGTATTTGTCAAATGTGCCATTTGCTTTGAGCTTCTTGCGAAAAATCTCCGTAGTCTCAATGACTTTGTGAGAAGGATGCTTCACTAGGGTCCATTCTTGTCAATGCTCTTAAGCTCCTTTTCCATAGTTATGTGCCAATTGAAATGTCTGGTGGCTTTTGGCCGCATGTTTTCGGGTTACATAATCTATTGCAAATGTACACACAGAATTGGGGCTAGTAGACCTTCCTTAAGACATTTGGGATGGATTCTGGTGGAAGGATTCCCAAATCTTGCATAATTTGTTGGTGTGAACTCATAGAGGTGATCAAGGAACAAAAGTGCTTGCAAATGGATTAGGATTAGAAAGTGAATTGGCTTAGTAGGCATTGGAGAGGAAGCATTGTAAATGATCTACATATGAGACTATAAAACACCTCTTTCATTACATTAGGAAAAACTCGGACTCACATTTGGACCTTGTAAGAAATTCCAACTTAGAATAGAGTATGTAAGTCAAAAAGCACTAAAAACAAATTTACTTAACATTTCTTTCTTTTCTTCAAAATGTAGAAATTAGTGTGAAGCTTTGAAGTTATCAAATACCCTTAATTAAGAGTTTAAAGATCAATACTTGAAAGGATTGGTTAGTACTTGAAATTTGATGGCTTATATCTAGATCAAATTGAATTAATGGCACACTTACTTTTTTATCATCGAACCAAACTACCACATAAATGCTCGAGCTATATTTTGCAATGTTATGTTTTGACACATTCTCATTTGACTTATTTTTATTTTCTAAAATTAGCATTAGAAATGACATAGAAGATTGAAACTATGGCTCGAGTGGAATCAACATCATAAAAGTGAGAAGGAAAAGGTTGAATAATCATTAAAGAGGTATAGGAGAGATGCATATTACTTCCACATCAAGCTTGATATAGATAAATGTTTAAGAAGATGGTCGAATCAATATCAGAGAGATGGATAGATGAGATGTATACCATCTTCACATTGAGCTTGATCATGAGTATAAATCCTTAAGTAAGAAAAATAAGTCGTCTTTTATCTTCCGCTTCTAAAAAAATATTTTTGTAATGTAAAAAAACTTGACATGTAAGATACGAGGTTGCAGTACTATGATATCAAGAAAAGAATGTATGTAACCAAGTAAAACATTTTTAAATATCTCTTGGTGTTCATTGTTTCTCTATCTCAAACAATTTTTAAATATCTCTTGGTGTTCATTGTTTCTCAAACAATTTTCGTTTGCTTTATTGAAACTAACAATGAAGCTTTAGGAATGAACCTATCCATTAGAGCATTCAAATGCACATATCAAAATGCTTTTGAATATGTCAGTATCAAATCCTTTCATGTAAAGACCCTATTTATTGGAGTTTTTCTTACACAAAAGGTTTAGTTGTATCAAATAAAGAGCATTACATATTTAACTAGTTTAGTCCTAGGTTAGTGCTTTACTAATTAAAATTCATGAAATTCATCGACAACATAGTAGATAATAACATCCCCTAGTTTGCAAAGGAATATAATAGTTTTATTAGTTTAGTCAATTTTAGGAACAGAGAAGCCATGATATCAAAGCTCGTTCATATTATTCAACCATACGCGACAAAATGGAGTCAACAAAGCTGACATTCTAGAGGAATTACATTAGTGAACATGTGGAAATCTTGTTCATGAGGCAAACCCTTAAAAGAAAGAAGCATTAAAGAGACATAAGGAGGAAATCATGGCACAAACATATGGAAATCTTGTTCATGAGGCCAACCCTAAAAAAGAAGCAGCATTAAATTGTATAAGGAGGGAATCATGGCACAAATATAATATAGAAACTAAACATGCTTAATGTATTATGGGAATGCAATATCTATACTTAAACCTTCCTTTTATCTATCAATTCCATATCAAATAAACTTATCATCATATACCATAAGCAACAACATTATAATATGATTAATTACACAAACTCTTCTAAAGCTCTCATAAGCTAATTAAAGGCACATGCTTAAACCAAACATTTTAATTCTTCTTTGATATAGGAAAAACATCACTCTATGTTGGAATACTTGATTCTCTACCATTAATGGATGAATGAATCGAAGGCTCTTATGCTTTCCCCATATAAGAAATATTCAATTTACACTACATTGTTGGAAACTCTACCTAAGTGGTGGGTGGAAAGTTTAATCTCATATTAGGATACATAATTAGATATTTGTGTTAAGGCCCTTGTAGTATAATGAAGAATTATATCCTTAAAATTTAAATCTATTAAAAGGTATCATTCTATATTGAGATACCTATGGACGAAGATGGTACTGTCCCACTTGATAGAAGAAATGGAACAACCTCTTATGTATTCTTACATCATGTTCCCCAAGTTGTTGAGACAATTTTCTCCATCTCAATAGGATTCATCTACAAATATACATGGACAATCATATATCAATAACCATGCCCATACAACCCTATAAAGAAAGGTGAGACTAGATTAACACAATGCGACATGGGACTGTGGGATGTTCACATGGTGCCTAACCGTATTGTATTGGCCTAGCACATGTCTTAGCCCAACACAACATGATGAGTGATTTTTGGATGCTTCTGTGGTAATCATGTTGTGTTGGTCTTGGATATTATGATATTAACTATAATATCAATATCAATAATGTTAATATTTAAATTTTAGGTAGAGAATTAAAAAAGTGCCATTTTGGACTGGACCAAATCCTCCATCAAGGCTCAAAAAGCACTTAGAATAGAGAGTGAGGCCAAATTGTGAAGAAATTGGAAAAGAACCCATGATGATTAGCAAAGCTTCATAATACATTCCCAAAAAGTTTTCGAAGACATGATCACACTTTACTAGTCACCATGGAAAATTTTTCAATTTCTTTCTAATCAAGCCTCCATGTGTTCTCTTTGAGGGTCTTTTGACCCTCGATGGAAAAATATAAAGAGGTCAAATTATGAAGAAATTAGGGAAGTATCCATGGTGACCAATACGATGTGAAAATGCCTTTTCAAAACATTTGGGAAGGATTTCTTGTGTACATTTTGAAAACACTTCTCGCATTGTACTAGTCACCATTGGTACTTTCCTAATTTCTTTATATATATAGCCCAAGGCCCTTAGCCGTGTTGTGTTGGGCTAGGGCTACACAATGCTAGGGGAAGTCCATGATTCTTAATAACGTTGAGGTCTCCATATCCTATTGTATTGGTCCTTGAAGCTTCAAATACTTAACTCGACCCTTGAAGATTGAAATATTTGACTTGACCTTGTAAGCGAGTGAGTTTATTTCAACATATTCTCCTCTTCTTTGTGGTAACATAACCCAAGTACCAATAGAGTTCCTGGTAGGGGTCCACCTCTACAATTATCAAGATCAACATTGTTATAAATCATGATTGCTTTGATAGAAGAGAAGGGACGCTGAGGATATGCGGTTTCCATTTAGGAGAATACAAAGCAAAAGAACGCATTGAATGAAAAGTAGAAGTGAGCACAAAAAATCATGTGCAATATGTTGGGAGGAGAGGTACTTTGTTGGAGTGTTGGAGATTTTTGAGAAAAAGCTAGAGACACTACAATGGAAAATAAAAGTTTTGTGTAATTAAAAAATACCTAAAAATATTTTATATAGACATTTTAAATAAATGAGATATATCATTTAAAAAATGAAAAACTCTATTTTTATCATAGCTCTCCCTCTATTGGTTGAGCTGCTTTCTCTCTTTGAAATTAAAAAGACCAAACATGAGTCTAAGTTTTTCCTCATGAAAATTATTAATTTGAACCAAGCTCTTGGTTGTCTAAGGATTGAACAAAATGATAAGCATTTGATTGAGAGGAGCACCCACCAACAAGAATGAGAAGCTAAGATTGATGCTTGACATTACCTTGTCAGTCATCTAGCGTGTGCATGTATGCATGACATCTAAAGAATTGAAGGTGAAAAACTGAAGAACGAATGCCATAAAATGACTCAAAGGGGATCTTTGTAAGGATCATTGAAAATGTTCACTAAGGTTTTTACTATTTATGACCACAGAGCTTTTCCAAACCATTTGCAAACATCATCACATGATAGTCCCATTCCTACCCTCAATCACTTTGTGTTGGGATCATAAGCTATTCAAAGTGAGATAGCATTGGATACCATGCTTACATAAGAACAACAAATTTTTGCAAGTTAAACTTACCACCCCTGTCACTTGTTCTTGTCCCTATATGGACATCCATCTGATTAGCTACTATCCTAGCCCATGCAACAAATATGCAAACGTTTCAAAAATTTTCTCACTTAGCAAGGATAATCATCCATAATAGGGAAATAATATTGAGAACCATTTAAGGAAATTGTGGCCACAATTGAGATGGAGTGCTCTTAGTTCTATGGATAGATTGTTTTAGAAATGGGTTTTCATATGGTTTTCCCAATTAGCACAAATTGGTAAATGTCATGAGCAAGTTTCACATGTGGAAGGTCATCAACTAAGTAGTGCTCATATAGCTCATAAAGGGAGCCATGGTTGATGTGCCCTAATTAATAATACAAAAGATAATGGTTCCTATGAAACTTAGAAGCCTTCAACTATTGACTAAGAAAGGAATTGTGACATCGAATAGAGACCATTAGGTTGTAGTCTATACCTCACTTTAAGCTACCACTAGACCCATATTCTTCTAAACAAGCTCAACTATGCTGTTGGTGAAAAATATGGTTCTCCCCAAGAACCAAAGCTGGTAGAAAAAAAGACTTTCACCCAAGTGAGAAAGAAGGAAAAAAATTTCCACCATAGAGAGATTTGATGCCTTGAAATTAGACCCTCCCAATAGCTCGAATCTTGGGGAAGTAATATTGGATCCTCAAGATGTAAGCTATTGCTGGATGAACATGCCTCAAATTGGTGTGATATGATGGGTAGCTCCACTTAATTGCATGGCCACATGGAAGGGTACAGTGGGACTATACTTGCCAAGACGACTCATTATTGGGAATTAGCTTGTTAGTACTAACCAAGCTCTCCCCCTTATCACGTCTAAAGTTGAGAAGAACATGGATTGCAATGGGTGTCTTAAAGCTGCATTACCCTAAGGCTCCACATGTTGTGGCAGCCACTCAAGATTTGAGAGTTGAGATTTTATCCATCCATTATACCTCCATTGGTTGGGGTTAGTATCACAATATGGGGTAGTGGCCCTAAGAAGGGGATTTGGGATGAGTGTACTACTCCTCATCAAAATGGAGAGTGTTTTGGAAATGCTAACAAAACCTACTCTTCTTAGAGATATTCTACAATCTTGGTCTTAGATTTGATGGGAAACTACTCTAGTCTCATCACTAATCTCTTTGGTCTTGCTATTCTTCCCACTCATTGGATTTCACTTTTGGGATGTGGATATTAGGCTCTCCTTCCCAGTGATCTTAAATTCCTAGATCTAGGGTTGGGGTAAAGGAAAATGGCCAAAGGCTAGGTTGACACCTTTGTAGTAGTATATAATGCGCAATCATATATAAGTGAAGATAATGAAGAACAAGAATAATCTTAAAACCAACCAAAAATCTCTTTCCTGCTCTCCTCCCCCCCACTTGCCTCATCCTCCCTCCCTCCCTCCCTCCCTCCCTCCCTCCCTCTCTCCCTCTCTCTCTCTCTCTCTCTCTCTCTCTCTCTCTCTCTCTCTCTCTCTCTCTCTCTCTCTCTCTCTCTCTCTCTCTCTCTCTCTCTCTCTCTCTCTCTCTCTCTCTCTCTCTCTCTCTCTCTCTATCCACATCCCAATGTCACTTCCTCTCAATTAGTATCAAACATGCATTCGTGGGAGCTTGTGGGGTTGGAGTGAGGAACACGAGGAGTCAAGCTTTGCTAGGAGTTTGAGGATTTGAGATTGATTACAACATTCATGCTTACTATGAAAGATGTATAGATCTCATTATTGAGCTCTCTATTTAAGTCAAATAGGTGTTTTGATTCAAGGAGCCATTGAGACTTAATTTGGGGGTTGCCATAGCTTGTTTTTGAAGTGTTTGGACAACCAATGATGGTTGGACTCAAGATAGTTTAGTTTGGATTTGAAGAGTCTTTGGTTTATATACTTTTCTATGCAAGCACAAGGGTTGCTTCAGTGTAGAGGCAACTTATTATTCGCAAGCAGGGGGCCAACTTAAGTATGATAAGCAAGGACTTGCTCAAGCTTAGGGCTTGCTTGAGTTTGTATAGCAGAGAGAGAAAGAAGAGATTGAAATGTGATTTATTGTTCTTAGTGTATATCACTTGAGGCTCTAAAATTAAGCACCATAGTTGGAGTATGGGCTTGATTATTTTGAAGGCACTAAAAACATCCTCAAGGCATGCCCTGATTCTCACTACTCACCCCCACATTAGGGTAACTATGGACTACAAAAGGGCATTGTAAGGAAAATATTAGGGAGGGACTACTTTTTGTAATCTTGAATCTCAAGTGGGCCTAAATGAATTGATGAAGATAAAGGAGGTTTTGAGAAAAACCATGGGTTAGTTTTTCCAACAAAGGAATATGATTGAAATATTTTATGTTTTATTTTTTATGTAGCCTAAATGTATTGGTGTTTGGCTAGTGGTAGGGCTAAGGACCTAGTAGTTAGAGGTCTTAGGTTCAAACCCCACAAATGTCATGAAAAGTTATTATGTAAAACATTTTTCCAGCCATTGAGTCTGCACATGATAGTGCAAAAATACGATGCTTGTCTGTTGAGTGCCAAAGCAATTTTCATTTGAATCTTGAAAATCCCTCCATAACTTGTTAGGCCATGGCCCATTTTTGGGAATCTTACATTGATAATACCACTATCTTTTTATTAAAACCACATTGGATGGTCCAAGGTGGAAAAAAAAGTGGATAAAATGTGCACACCACTCTTTCTCCCATTACTCCACATCATAATCTTCTTGCTAATGAAAGTGATAAAGCAATTGGTTGATAATGCTTTTCTTTAGCCTTATTAAAATGCTCGACCTTAATGCTTTAAAAAGCCATGTTCACACTAATCATAGTGGACTAGTTCATTGGAACTAGTTTGAAGGGATCTCTGTTCACATTGCAAGTCTTGGGCTAGATATTTTGGACTTGTGTTTATATTATAGTCACCTTGAAATGGTTTTGTTTGAATCACCTTGGAAAATACTATTTTCGTACTACAAAAGAATGTAATCAATTATTATGTGAGCTACTTGCAAAAATTGTTTTCACACTGTGGGCGACCTAAATTGGTTATTTTGGAACACTAGTTTAATTGTGTCTGAACAATATATCTAGATATTGAAATTATTATAGACTAGAAAGACTTAAACATGTGAATAGATACGTGATTTAGAAACCTCATGCAATGAAAGAGACAAATCAAGACCTTGAGTAATCTTTTCAAGAAGCTTTCTAACTTCTTTAGAAGATATAAATGTGCAATTAGGACTATCAAAAGTCCCATTTGCTTGTTGTTTCTACACGTGCAACTAGCGAATGAATTATTTGCAAAGGACTAGTTATACATATTGAATCCCTTGAAAGGAAACTTTAAAGCGAATACTAGTTGCTATGATTGTGATTTTCCCAAGGAAAATATTGATCTACCATGTTTACTTCTCTTCTATAGTTAGTAAATTGATTACAAAGTAGCCCAATAGCAGCCCATAACCCAAAAGGGAGATCTTCAGAATAAAGAGACTCAAATAGAGCCAAAAGGTAGTCAAAATCTATTGTCCATAGAAGTGGATAGCTACGAACTCATATTTAGGGGATTCTAAACTAAAACTCCAAGTAATTGATCATAATCAGTGTAATTGACTCTACACTAATGCAAAGTGCAAGAATAAGGGTTGACCATCTCTATTTAAGTGTAGGCTGCTCTGGTTGAATTTTTAAAATTAAAAAAAAGTTTTCTTATGTTTCTATGTACAGATTAAATTCTATTATTTATGCATGTTTCTAACAACATGTAAATGTGGAAGATACATTATAATTAATTTACTTTTCTTCTACAAAAACTCTTGTACATTATTTTCATTATCTCAAAATTTCATGTTGTTTAGTTAGTAAAGAATTACACAATGACATTGCATCCTCCTTCCTTAGAGAAATTGAGATGTCCTCATTTGCATAGGAATTGAGGGCATTCTTTTTGAAGGGTAGTCTCATCCACTCATGTAGCATCTTGTTGAGGATATTGTACAAAATGTTTCCTCAAGATTCAACTAGTCAAGGGTTTCTCTCTTGTCTCAAGGATACTCTAAGGCTACATTTCAAGAATTTCTTGAGATAGAATTGGTATTTGTTTATCATTGAGTACATGCTCAGGGTTGGGTAAATATTTCTTAAGCATGCTTCCATAAAATACATTACACACCTTGAGATGAGGTGGAATTTTGAGTTTGTAGGATTGCTTTACCATCATCTTGATTGCTTCATAGAGTTCAATAGTCTTGGACCAAGTTTCTTATACTTCCCCAAGGATAGTGAACTTTTCTTTAGTCTCAAAACCTTAGAGAAACCATGTCTCCTTCCTTAAAGGTGTTAGGAAAATTCTACAAGATATAGATGCTCAATCCATCTTCTAAATTCTATATCATAATAGGATCTTTCGATATATTCATGATTTTGGTGCATTGTCTCAATTTAACCACAACTATAGATGATAAGGAGTATTGAATCATACCCGAGTTCAAATGGCTTAGAACAAGCAAGACCAAACTTGAAGGTGCATTTGGAACCTCTATTCTAATTATACTCTTTGGTAGCACATGTTGTCTGAATACCTCCTTGATAAAGATTTGTGTAATGTTGGAGGATTTGTAGATACTCTACTAGAATCAAGTGAGCAACTTTTCTCAACCTATCTAGCACTACCATGACACAATCACATCCGCTGGCAACAACGGGTAATTTGACTATGAAGTCCACACTTATAAACTCCCAGTTCATTTGTAGATTATCCAAGGGTTGAAGTTCTCCTTGCATTTTTCCTTGAGCCTTTGGTAAGTTAGACACTAGGCAACATACATTAATATGTCCTCTTTCATTCCTAACCAATAATAGCTCTTGTAAGCAATGTTAAGAGTCATTGCATGACATTGATGTCTAGCTATTAGGTTGTGATGAGCTTTCCAAAAGATTTTACTCTTGATATCCTGACTCTTTGTAATACAAAGGTCTTCTTGATAGTAAAGGTATCAATCGCTCATATGATAATGTTTTATCTTGGTTGAGCTTCCACCTTAGAGAGTTTTTTACATGAGCAATTTGTACTCCTTGTCATGGGAATAACTTGGTATAAAAGCTTTAGGATAAGGTTGTCAAGTATGGATATCGGTCTTGAGCTTCATACCATGATAACACTATTAAGAAATTCTTTTTGACTTAAGGCATCAACAATACAATCCTAAGGTAGTGAAATTCCTTGTCGCATAAGTAGCGAGCTGCATGAATGGTATAATGACAACCTTACTGTCTTCGACATGGACTTAGTGAAATTGAATTCTCCATGAAGATGTGGAGTACCAACGATTAGATGGTAAGACCCAGTGCACCTTTACTATACTTTTACAATGGCATCCCCGATTGAATGTGTAGGATAGATGGGAGGTAATAGCATATGATGTTGTTACTGATGTTGAAATACCATTCTTTCATCGTTGGATGCCTAACCGCTGTTGCTAAAGGTGAAACACTGTAAGATAGGTAGTTTATTTGGGGCGGATGCCTCCTAAAAGGTAATGAAGGTATGCGAAGGTAAGCTCAAGCCATTGTTTGAATGGCTTGTGAACATAATGACATAAGTTTGCCTGACTATAAGACTTACCTATCGAACAGAGACGAAAGTCGGCCATAGTGATCCGGGAGTCCTGTGTGGAAGGGCTCTTGCTTAATGGATCAAAGGTACGTCAGGGATAACAGGCTGATGACCCCCAAGAGCTCTTATCGACAGGGTGGTTTGGCACCTCAATGTTGACTCATCACATCCTGGGGTTGAATAAGGTCCCAAGGGTTTGGTTTTTTCGCCAATGAAAGTGGTACGTGAGTTGGGTTTAGAACACCATGAGACAGTTCGGTTCCTATCTATCATTGGTTTGTTGAGAACTGTGAGAAGCGTACCTTAGTATGAGAGGGCTGGGTTGGATCAACCTATGGTGTTTTGGTTGTTATGTCAATAACAACATTGGGTAGCTAAGTTGGTTAGGAAGAATTGCTGAAAGCATCTAAGCAGAAAATCCTTCTTTTTACAAGTTCTCCTATTAGGTGAAAGAACATCACTTTGATAGACAAAAAGTGGAACCTCTACAGGACGACACACTTTTTTGTACTAATGGCTTTTAAATGAAATAAACATGTAATAATAATAACAATAAAAATGATTTAGACCATTTAATCGCTTGACTTAAGAGCATACCCAATCCATTAAAGAGGTTTTTTATTGAAAAAGGATGCCATATCAAATGGATAAAAGACACAAAGGATCCCTACTATTGAGTCAATAGCATGTCAGAGTTAGAACATTATCTAATTTGTGTTGTTTTGTATGCAGTGAGCTGCGAAATTTGTATAGACTGTGTGCTTGTTTCCTGCCTAATAAGACCTTGGCCTTTAGGTAAGGGCCTTTTTGCAAGAACTTGTTTTTAGTTGCAAGCTTTGAGGGCCATTTAAATTTATGAAGCTTATGTCTTGTTATTTTGGACAGTCTTCGCTATTGACCAAAGGCTGGCCCATACATAACATAAGGTATTTTTATGCAATCATTGCAAAGTTAAGCGCTTTGTAACCCTTGTTTTGCGTAAGATATAGGGCATTTTCTGTTTGAGTTCATAGACGTTTTTTTGTGGGCAGGATTATTTGTTTGCCCATGTTATTCTTTGAACTTAAACTTGCCTTTTGTTTTTCGGAAACATAATGTGTTTTTTTTTTTGGACAAATTATCTTGAATATTAGAAATAGGAAAGAAAGGATTCATTGATTACATACTTACTTTTAGTACTTTTGCTTTTATATGGTAGTTTTGTTGCAGGTGCTTTTGGTCGTTTTTCAGGATCTAAAGGAACAACCATAGCAGCCATTATGTGTGTTTCATTTTTTAATTTATTTATGATTATTTTTTATGAAGTTGCATGAGGAGTCAGTGCTTGTTATGTAAAGATTGCTCCATGGATTTCCCTAGAGATGGTTGATGCTTCTTGGGGCTTCTTTGGCGACTGCAGAATCATCGGATAAATTGTTGGATAGGGAAATGATTTGGATGCTGCCTTTGTTTCGCTACAAGATAGAATTATCTTACTTTATGCTTAAGATAACTTACCTCGTCAAGACACTATAGCATATCGTAAAAAAAGCCAGCTTATTAGATAAGGTTTACCTTTGACATGCGGCTTTTAATTGTGTTTTCGTCGAGACACAGGTGGGGTGGACAAACTATAGATGAGTAGACAAAGGTTTATGGCCAGCCTTGGCTAAAGCCCTTTGGGCCATGGAAAAATGACATTTTTTGTACATGCACGACAAGAGGGTGCAAACGTTTAAATGAAAAAAGGCCTAAGTTCATTTAGTAAAGGCAGCACACATCAAGTGCACCTATGCCTCAATCTCAAGAAAGTATTCGACGAAATTGGTGAATTACACATTTGCTTACTAGATGTGTAAGGTAGAAAGCCTATAGTATCTTCTATGAACCAAAAACCTTACGATATAAGCGGGGTTTCTTTTGTCATTCAAAAATTTTTATGAGCATGGCCTAGTAAAATAAGCATATTAACAGTACTTTGTCTAGCTTGGCAGCTAGTTTTGGGTCCACTAGTTGTTGTTGCAGGTAAGCAGAGGACATTTGATTGTTTGGAGAAGAGCCCACACAAATGCAATGGGTTGTTTTGCCAGGATTTTTTTAAATAGAGATAGGGACAAAATAAAGAGAGCTACTGGTTTCCCTTATAAACCTCTATCCAGAAAGGGATGCTCTATTAAAAGAAAAAGGGTCAATGAATGTATCATTTATTTTCTTTTGGGGTTTTGAAAGGCCGGGCACTTGCTTTATTTCTAAGGCAAATTGGTTGGGGTAAGGGCTCTTATATTCAATGACTATCTATTGCACTATATTGCACGAATAGATAAGTTTTATGTGCAAAAGGTTTGGCAAAACGTTAACCTTATTTGGTTTACAATAGAAAAGCGTTAAGTTATGTTTCATTTGCTTGGTTTATAAAGGAAGCATAAGAGAAAGTTTAAGATGGCTAAGCTAGAAAGGAAGGATATTGAGTAAAGCATAGACTCTTGTTTGCGCTCTTAGTTGTCTTTCACGCAGCTTGGACCGGTGAGAGAGAAGGGGCTTAATGGCAGTTGATGTATACTTAAGTGTTTCCGGGCATTTTGATGGTTAAGATTTTTTTGTTTAGACATACGATAGTTACCTTTTCTATTATCGGTAATCTTAAGTTGGTGAGTCGTATGATAGGCAACTATCTCATACGGTTTGGAGAGCACTTGATTATGTCATTTGGGTAAATGGTCACATTGTGATATGGGCAATAAATGAAATTTACGATGGAAAAGGTCCAATGAGGTAACTTTTGACTCAGTGTTTGACAATCTTACTATGTTTATGTTAGTTGTAGTGACATTTGTTAGTAGCTTGGTTCATGTCTAGTTCATGTCTATTCGATTTCATATATGTTTGAGGACCCATATAGCCCTTCATTCATGTGTTATTTATTTATTTTTACCTTTTTTATGTTAATGTCAGTTACCGGAGACAATTTTATTTAATTGTTTTTAGGATGGGAGGGAGCAGGTCTTGCTTTACACTCATTGATTAATTTTTGGTTCACATGACTCTAAGCTAATAAAGCAGCTATCAAAGCTATGCTTGTTAATCGAGTAGGTGATTTTGGATTAGCTCCTGGCATTATCGGTTGTTTTACTTTGTTTTAAATTGTAGATTTTTGTACTATTTAAAGCTAGAACAACAAAATAACCATCCTGGAAAGAAGAATCACCGACTATTATACTAAATTGTCAGTGGATGAGACCAGTTGAATTATAATGGTTGGGGATGGAACTGCACGTGTTTATGGATTGAACAAAACTTAAGCAGTGGAAATGGTAGAATTTGCCAGCGTTGTCAAAGGAATGGCTTCGAACACGGTTCAAATCCTATAAACGAAACATAGTTGTGCTTTGTTTGCTGATTGGATTCGCCTTACTTGCTTATGCTTTTATAGCACAAGATTTTACCACACACTTTATACCCATCACTAATAGATTGCTGGGTTTATCATGGTAGGGGCCATATTCTTCATTAGGGATTACAATCCGGAACAAAAAAAAGACAATGTATTTCAAGAATCTTGGAGCATAAAGAAGTAATAATATCCCATTTAAGTTGGGCTAGCTTATTTCTAGGTTTCCACACTCTAGGTCTTTACGTACATAATGATGTCATGTTTGCCTTTGGAACTCCAAAAAAACAGATTCTTATTGAGCTCGTTTTTGCACAATGGATACAATCCACTCACGACAAAGTCTCGTATGGTTTTGACGTACTTCTATCCTCAACAGATAGCCCAACACTAAAAGTTGGTCAAAGCTTATGGTTATGCATAACTTTTTTTTTTTGCATTTGCATTATTGAAAAAGAAATATGTTTACGAATCTTTCTTAACTTTACAAAATACTTAACCACCTTTTAAGCATCCTAACGATTTAAAGCAGTTATTTTATTTAGAAATCAATCTCATATTATAGTAAAAATATCTAGATTATAAGCGGTGATCTCTTGAAAAAACTAGATCGATTTACCATACTAGCCAACTATAATGCCTTAAATGGCACGCTATAAGAAAAACAATGCAAGTTATAATAGAAACAATGCCTATTTTAAAACTTGGCAAGAATCAAGACAGAGAGATCGAATTCAATGCTAAAAGATGGATTGAACCGAACTTTAAGGGATCTCCCTTACTTTGTTTTTGGAGTACAATAGCTAAAGAGTGTAGTATTTGACTAATTATTAGGCATTTCCTCCGATTGAAAAGTGGCCATTGGTTCACGATATGAATACTATTCTAGGGATGCCGCTAATAGTTTCTGCTAGATAGAAGTATTGTTTTGAATGGGCTGGTAGCATTATCCATTCTAGGTCTGTAATTGATCTCAAAACTAGACTCTTGTAGTATCTTGATCCATCTTCTTTGTCTCGGTGAAGATCCACTTAAGGATCTTGTGATCCATCAGTAGAGTAAACTTTCTTTCCAAATAGGTCATGCGGGGCGTAGCTAGATTCATAGGGTTTCAACTTTCATGAGGTATAAGCCACAGGTCTTAGCATCAGCACTATGGTTACACATTCCTTGAGTTTATCAAAGATTTCTTGGTGTTTGACTGCATATATAATAGGAGTGTCCTTTTCAAGAGGTTACTCAAGGGTGTTGCTATAAGGAAATAATCCTTGATGAAGATTTTGAGCTATCCCATCAGTCCCAAGAAACCTTAGATCTCTTTGACAAATTTGTGAGCTCGGAAAGCTAGGATGTCCTTGAAATTTTGAAGGTCAATCGATTGAGATTTCTATAGTAGAGATGTACAGATAATATATCCCAAGTAGTTAATTTTACATATAAAAAATATGCACTTACTCTTCTTGGTATAGAGCTAGTTTTTGTAAAAAGTTTGGAGTACAATATTTAGATAAACCTCATGATCCTTTAGAAAATTGGATTATACTAGTTTATCATTAAAGAATATTAGCACGAAGTCATCTAGTTAAGGTTGGATGACATCTTGCATCAATTGGTTATTGTTATTGGGACATTAGTCAATCTAAACTGCATGACTAGGAACACATAATGTCCATACCTAATGATGAATTTAGGATCTCGAGTCTACTGTTGAGAAGACTTTGGCCACATAAAGTTAGGTTAAGAATTTGTCAATTTTGGGTGTGGGAAAATCTTGATTGTCACTTGATTTAGTCCCCTTGAAGTTAATACAAAGTCTAGAGGGATCCATCTTTTTTCTTTTGAAAAAGAACATGCATTGTCCAATGTGAGTCACTTGGATGGATAAACCCTTGTTCATTAGTTGTCCTAGTTTCTCCTTAAGTTAACTAACATTAGGTATTGACATCTTGTAGTGTCTTTTGGATATAGATTACACTCCAAGAATCAATTCTATCTCATGGTCAACTTCTTTGTTTGGAGAAAATGCTAACTCTGCTTAGAAAACATCATCAAAGTCCTTGATATATGAAGATAATGTGCCTTCCTTGGTCTTTTTGACCTTATTCAATTTGACCATGTACATTGGTTTCCATTTTTTAGCTTTTTACAAAGCTAACTAGCCTTGAGTAGATGGTCCTTTTGGCCTTTCCTTGTGCCTTCATGGTGTTGTCTTCAAAGCCTTGGAGGATAATCGTGTCTTCATCACATAGGATTGAGCCATTATTTTGCTTGAGCCATTCCATACTCAATATATAGTCATAACATCTCAATGTTAGGACTCAAAATTTAGCTTTGTTTTTTTGTCTATCTAAAAAGAAAAATTAGTTTTTCCTAAAGTTTCAATGAGTATCTTCACAACGTACTATGCCTTCACAGTGTTGCCTTCGAAGTCTTGGAAGATAACTTTATCTTTGGCACATAGGATTCAATCTTTATTCCACTTGAGCCAATCTATGACCAATATACAATAATAATATCCTAGTGTTAGGACTCAAAATTAAGCTTTTGTTTTTTGTTTTTAAAATAAAAATTGAACAGTTTATGTAGTTTCAATAGAGGTCATTTCCTTCCTAGTAGCGAACACTACAATAATTTTGTTTGTAGCCTTGGAATCTAGATGCAACTTGTTGATTGTACTTAGGGCTAGGAAAAAATGGAAAATTTTATTATCAATCAGGATTTTGAAGGACTTATTTATATAAGTTGTTAGTATTTGGATAATAGAGCATTGACATCTAGCTCCCTTGTCCTCAAGAGTTTACCTGGTATTGATAGCACTATGTATTTCTTGAACTCCCTTGGGTCTTGGGTGATTGCATTAGCTTGCCCATTAGTCTTGGCATTGTTTGTCTAGGCATCACAATTTGGATAATTGCTTCCATAATTGTTATCCACCATATAGTTTCTTTAACAGTTATAGGCACTCTCCTTGGCTATATGTTTGGCTTGCATGAGGGCATCTTTGAGAGTCGTGGACCTCATCAATCCAAGCCAGGTGTCTAGAGGAGGATTCGATCCATGGGACATCTAATAATCTATTTAGCTTCCATCATTAGTGCTATATACTTTTTTCAGAGGCTCACAAATTTTAAGTAGTAAGGTCAAGTTTAACTAATGACGTTTGTAAAGATCATTCACCTTGATGATTTAAAGAAAGTGGATAAGTATTATTCTTTGATAACCCCCTTGATCTTTTCCCAAGTATGGAAAGCTTGTATTACCCCATTATTATGACACCATTGTTTCCACTATAGAAGGTCTTATCAGTGAGATGAAGGTATGCAATCATGGATTGATTCACAACAATGGTTTTGGTAGTCTTAAAGTAATCATCCATAGCTTCAAACCAGGCTTTCACATCTTGTTTCATCTTGGATCCTTCTCTATTAAACTTTGATGGTGGTGAGGTTTGTGCCAAGAGGGATATCTTTCCTTGGAGCTCTTTATAATTGTTATCCATTCTTGAGCCTTGCCAATTTTGGTTAACATACAAGTAAATACTTTAGAATTCAATCACTCAAGATCTAAGCATTTCTTTCTTATGCATGTGTTATAAAAGAGAAAAAATAAAGATTCTATTACGTCAGAAGAGGTTGATATCTAGATAGAATAGGATTCAAATCACTCCCTATGAGAGCACTTCTAGAAGGAGAGATAATATCGGTGTATTGATCATAGCTCCATTACTCATTATAAATTTTCCATTTACATAATTTTCTTTGACTTTGCAAAGTTCATCATGATTATAAAGTCAAATTAGTTGAAGTTTTTCAAGTAAGTTCAATAGTTTAAGGTGGGTTTCCAAACCCTCAAGAAGGCTCGCATCCAAATAAAAGTAAAGACCAACCCTTCCCCAAATCATGCTCCAACCATAGCCTCTCCATAGATGAAGATATGTCAAAAGACATGTCTTTTCTAAGATAGTGAAAACATTCACTAGTAATTCTATCATAGGTAATCAACAAGCTTATCGCATACATGGTTTCAAAAATCAAACTTACTTGTCAAAATCATCTAGCCATTTAGTCTAGTCACATCTCATGGGTTACTTACAAGAACAACAAGGGTGCCTGTTATTAATGTATTAGTAATTTACAAAAATTTCAACCCAAAAACCGAGCTATCATCGCATAAATTTTTTCTCTATAGAGCTATTTAGGATATATGTCCTCATAAGTTGAGCTTTTTGTGGGTGTAGTAAATATAAGACACTTCTCGAGCACTTTAGGGACCCCTAACATTCAATATTGAAAATAGTTTTCTATGAAACAATGGCCACCTCTTCCTTTGATAGTATCTACATCACTTATCGGCAAACCCATAATATCTTAAGTATGAGTCCATTATCAATATTAAGTCAGCGATCCTCATATGAATCATACAGATAGTATATGCCAAATATCTTGAACTTTTCTACCTAGTGGACTCTCCACAACTCATATTGGAGTAGGTAGTTTTAGCATGTATAGATTTCCATGTTTGTCTGATTACATGGTGGGAGCTAGGTGTTTCATCTTTGGTCACTTGAGAACCTGATAAGGAAAAAAGGGTCACGTGATAAGATTGTCATTATGTTAGATGGCTCTAGAGGCTTAGAAAAACTTAGTGAGTTGTGAGCTCATGAATTCCTTGTGATCGCAGAAGGGACGTAATTACATATAGCCCAATTTTGTGGGTTTAGAAGATCCTCTTTTGGATGGAACATATTTTATTCCACTCTTTTGTATAATGCTTTAATTCAACATTTGGGACCACCCACTCTCAAGTGTTGTAGAGATTCTTGGGTGTGTAAAAGCACTTGAATGGTGCAAAGACACTTCAGCCGAGTGCTAGCCCTTAAGTGAGGAAGGGTAGGTTGGAAAAGACTGCTTGAGGGCAAGGTCTCGAGTGGAAGACAAGTGGTTAGAGGAAGAGATAAGAGTTGAAAACTAGATGGGCTTCACAAAAATAGAACTTGAGTGATGATTGAGTAAGCATGACTTACTTATACTACCCAAAATAGCACCGATGGTGCTTCCAAAACAAGCCACCACATTGGATCCATATGCGAAGAAACTCCATTGACACATCATAGCACCAAATGATTGCATAGAAGGAAGAACACATCAAGATTCTACAAGAGGTAGAAGCAATTAGCGAATACAGAAAAGGAAAATGTGTAGGAAAGAAAAGAAAGCAAGAGAGAAAAGCAAATTGAAAGGGAGGGAACCCTAATTCAAAGGTATTAGAAGGAGCACATCACTTACCCACATAACTCGAGAGGATGAAAACATGAGAAGCTACATGATCAGAATAGTTGAATCTCAAAGAAGAGAGGAAAGAAGGCACATGTTGAAGGACTACAAACCAAGGATTATTGATAGAGTAGAAAGCGATACCAAGAAGAACATGCGTACAATCCTCCTTCACAATAGGAATGAATTTGGCATCACTCTTAAAGTTGTGCTACCAAGAATGTAACCCTAAAATCTACCAAATATATTATGATCACTCAACCTCAGGGATTTGAAATACACCCTCGAGTTCTTGGCTATGGCCATCACCAAATTAAGCAATAGACGATAGCCCACAACATAGCCATTGAATTGAGTCCAAGCACTCAACTTGTGTCTACTTGACCACATCGAGCACTCATGCTCATTACTCATGACCTTCCTAGGAAAAGTACACTCGGATAGCACTAACACTCAACTATTGATTTGCTCGAGCCAACTAGTCGCCCTTGAGCAACAATCCTATTGCTATCACCTTCGGTCAACATTGAATATCAATGAAAGGTAGCTTGGAGCTCAACATTGTGCAATATCTTCTTATTACATTTAAGTAGCAACAATTGGATCTTTTTAAGATTTTTAAGTAAGCTACATACAATAGTGTTGTTGCCCTAAAGTTCTTTGATTTATATAAGCAAAGAACAAATTTCAATGGGACCAAGAAGCATCCAAGGTCTCCTCTTACTTATCTCCAAGTATGTGTCAAGTACTTTCCAAGTATGCTTCAAGAAGATGGCATATACATTAAGCAATGATAAGCTAAAATTTAGGACAAAAATGGACCCTTCAAAATAATATAGTTCAAGAGGTGGGGCTTTTGGATTATCCAATAGGAAGGCTAGATATTGACATCCATGGAGGTGAATCTTCTCTCTCCCACCTTGAGTTTTTTATTTAAAAAAGGGGTAGTAGGAGATTTATAAAATGAAGAAAGGAATAGTGCTTAAAATTTGAGTTTCCCTAATCTCGTACATTCCCCCTTTTTGGAAAATTTTTTATTTTACTTTTTTCTCTCACAAAATCACTTTTATACAAAAATTGAGAAGTAGAATACCTTCCCTCTCTTCTCCATAATGGTGAATTTTCATTGCCATTGAAGCTCTATGGAGAGAATAATCATGGTTTTAATATCTCGGCTTGAATTCTCCTTTTGTGTCAAATGGATTGGGTGTTTTAGAGGTTGAGGTTCAGAAAATTCTTTGAAGTATTAATCACTTGGGTCTATTCAAATCTAGATGCCATTTGGCTATTGACCTTATAACTCTTGTATATAGATGAAAATGAGAAGAAGATCAAACTTTTTACCCTTTAAAGTCTTAAAATCAGCTATATACAATGTCACACACATGGTTAATTGTAGCTTATAAAGCCATAATCTTTTATCAGAATGCGACGAAACTTAATGTGCACACCCATTAGATGTAGATGACCAGGGTATTCTTATCATTTTTAAAACATATTTTTTTTGTTTTGTGCTCTTTAGTACCTATATTGGGTGTGCACATTAAGCTTCGTTGTATTACACTATGGTTGGGTATTTTTAAATATATCCTATTAAAAATCATAAATGGATCAATAATCAAGAAATTAACATCATGATTACTTGTCCACATTGACTCTAGAAAGGCCTCGAGAGTAAAGTGTACAAGAAGACATTGCAATTTTACACGTGTTTTTCATGCTCGAATCAATAGTCATAAAAAATATTGCAATTATGTAAGCCAAACAGAGCAAAAGAAGAATCACATTTAAGTTGAGAGTGAAGATTGAAAACAAAAACTTTGTTCATACTTCAAAGCTTATACAATAGTTTTTAATGAGACAAAGTTACATGTCCTATGCATGTGGAGGACACTTTTCGAACAAGATAATAGCATGAAGATATTCTTTTGTGAAGTGCTCGAGTTTATCTTTTGTCCATGTGATAGAAACCACCTTCTGGTTTTTTTTTTTTTTGGTAGAGATCTTGCACAATCTCACAAACAAGTCTTGAGAAATTGGTCTTTGGAATGATGAGACCAAAAGAACATTGGTACTTCCTGATTTCTCTTAGGGCCATTGTATGTGGCGTCCACTTGCATTTCTTATGGGGATGTTGAGGAGTACCCCTCTTAGGGTGGCTTGAGAAAGCTAGGTTAGGTTGAGAAGGGGGTGGTTCATTGATAAGTTGTGAAGTGCCATTGTCAAAGACACCATTTGAGCCAAGAGATGCTCCATTAAGCCAAACACAACATGGAGCTTTGAGAGAAGCTTCTTTGTTGCCATCTTTTGCCTAGCCATCTTTCCTACATAGCAAGGGATTGGAAACTCAACAAATAAGATAGAGAGTGAAATACTAATATATAGTGCTTAAACTTTAAGACCCATTCACATAGATATACACACTCTCTTTCTCTCTTAAATAAAAGAATGCGTTCACACTGAAGGCATTCTTTATCTTAATATCTTCTATCTTTTCAAATTATTTGCTGCCTTCTTGAAGCCTTGTTTCTAGCCAATTGGCATAATGTGCTCTTTTAGTGACATGACTTGATTTGATCATATCTATGGCCAATTCAATAGTATTTTCATTTGCTTTCTTTTGTGAGAGTTGAGCATCATTTGCTACTATGATCCAAGTTCACAATTAAGTCATTAATTTACTTTTTCTTTCAATTGTATTCTCGTATAAACTTGTTGATCTTCTTTAGGTCATCTAAGTTATAGTTTTGTCTCCTCATACAAGATACCGATGTCTTGAATAGTATCCTACATTGTGATAATGTGATCACTTTTTTGAGTTATAATTTCATTCAATTGCTTCAATTCTCCTATTAGCCATTGTATTTTGAGGTTGATGTGCAATGATGATATCATTATAATCTTTATAGTTACTTGGGAGATTGTGAACACATGCTTTCACTTGATCATTGTGATGGCTAGTGTAACCAAGCAGTCAATGTTTACCCTCACAAACATATTTCACCAAGTTTTTGATTCTTGAGAAAATTGGAGATTTATTGGTTAGGTGATTAAGTGGATAGATTCCCTTGTCAACCCACAAGTCCACATACTTTATCCCATATTCATGTAAGTTTGTAGAACTTGAGGGTTAACGTTGGTATGCTTTGTTTTTTTAAATAATGGGGCATGTTCAAATTGTATCTCAATATGGGGCTTGCTTGGGGAAGTCCCTTGGTAGAGGCTACTCATTTTAATGTGGCATTGGCCGATGACACTAAAGTGAGACCATTTGGAGTCTTTAAGGATTAATCAATCAAAATTGTGAGTGTCCAGTTCTCGATGAACTTCATTGTCATGAAGGAAGTGGACTAGATTACACAATTTAGTTGGATGTGTGTTGAGTGTGTCAAGGTACTCTATATTAACCTTCATAGATATTAATGAAAATAGGGGGTTTGATGTTTATGGAGCTAGACTAGAGAGGAATAGATAATGCATAGAGATGTTAATGGAAGTAGAAAAGTTGAGTATATGGACATAAACTGGAGAGGTACAAATAGGCACATAGAGATGTTAATGGAAATAAACCCAAAAAGCGTAGATAGACATGCATAGATCGACACAAAAAGATGTTAATGAAAATAGAGTAGAGTGTATGGGGGTAAACTAGAGAGATACACATAAATATATAGAGATAGACATACAAAGATGTTAATGAAAATAGGGGTTTGATGTGTGTGTGGAGGTAGATTAAAAAAGCACATACAAATACATAGAGATGTTAATGGTGTTAGGGTGCTTGAGTCCATGGAGGTAGATCAAAGAGGCATAGACAAGCACACATAGATGTTAATGAAAATAGGGGTTTTGATATCTATGGAGATAGAATAAAGAGGCACAAATAGATACACAGAGATGTCAAAGGAAAGCATGTAGCTTAGTGTGTGAAGGCAAGATGGAAGGACACACAAAGATGTCAAGGGAAATGGAATGGTTGAGTGTGAAGGGAGAGTGCATAGACATATATAAATTGATGGTGAGTAGGAGAGATCTAGGTAGTTCATTGTGTCAATATAGGTTGGATAGACATAGAGAAAAGCTCATAGTAGAGCTATGAGAGAGTAGTGAAATGGGAAAGAGTAGCTTAAAGAGAAGGGATGCCCTAAAGTTTTTGGATTTTAGAAAATTTAATTTTACCTCTGAAAATAGTTTAAAAAAAGAATACAATTTTTTTTCCTAAGATATCTTAGAAGAAACTCATGGTGTGATGAGGATATGGGAGAGGAGCAATTAAACATAGAGAGAACATGAAGTGATAGAAGTGTGGCAACTTGGACATGTGTCCACAAAAATGTTCACAAGAATTGGAAGCTTCCAAGGATAATCGTGCCAACCAATGATGCATGCAATATGGCATCACTTGCATGTATACTAATTGTCCAAAATGTAAAACTAGTAAAAACATGGTATTTTTTGAATTAGTACATTTAAGCCTCTTGGGAGTGGAAATGGCCAATAATGAAGATACTATACCAAGTCCAATGAATGGCATCACTAGAGTGCAAAGCAAGAAAACATGAGTTACTACACCCGACCCTTCTACTACAATGGAATCCATAGTAGAGAAGAAGAACACTAAAAAGAGGAAAAAACACATTGAAGTGAAAGTCACTCTAAAAAGTGAAGGATTCATGACCCTACAGCAAAAGATAACCACTTCTAGAACTAAGAGTAGCCTTATCAAAGGTAGAAGAATATCCAAACCCCAAACATCAATTAGAAGTGATAGATACCACAAAGAAGTGCGTGTAGGAGGCACAAGTAAAGATATAAGATAGGAAACCACATAGAACATGAATATAGCCAAATTGTTTGAGTGTTAGCAGCTGTGTCTACCCCCATAGATGCTCATAACTTTAGGAGTTTAGTTTTCAATTCACCCATATAAGAGCATAGCAAAAATATGACAATCTCAAATGAGAATTGAGATACAAGAAGTGAGCATTTCCAATTTAGTGAGGTAGATCCAGATGTCATCACCACATTGGCTTTCACAACACAATGATGCCATTAGGGACATTGCTAAAAAAAGAAAGTAATGCCCTTTGGAGAACCTTCAAATTATGGATTGAAGGAGTGAGGAAAAGCTAAACTAGCATCTCCCCACCTCTAGAGGAGTATTATACCTAGCTTGGCTCCCATTATGTCACCTAGGGTACTACGGGCCAATAAGTTCTAGGAAGGAGCCAAATGTCATACCGTCCTTCAAATAAATGTAGGCTCCAAGTGATTTTGTGCCAAAGTGGCATAATAGATGCTAAGATAGGAGTCATCGCTGTAAACCAATATGTTTTAGAGGACTAGGAAATTCCACCCATCAAGAATGTGCATTTGTGCATTTCAATCTTATTGTGGCCAATGGATTCAAGGTCTACATACTAGGCGTATTGAAAGATTGGTAAATCAAGATTGCGGGCATTGAGTTCTCACTAAATTGTGTGGTCATAAAGGGGTGGGCTATGATATATTATTTGTATCGTTGGATGATAAATGTGAGATTAATAGAGGATTAAGGTAATAGTTTGGTTTTCCTAGGGAATAGAAGTGAGGCAATTCAAGTGGAAATTGACACTTGGAAAGTCACTTCCATTGACATAGATGCCATTTCCAGCATACTTTAAGGAGATACAAATTGCTCTCACACTTCAAGTCCACTTCACAAATACATGCCTTTCCTTTAAGGTGAGCAAGACTAGATGCATGTCATTGCAATGCCATAGACAAAAATGAATATAAGGAAGCACATGAGTGAATGAGTCAACAACATGCATGATTGAGCCAATACTCTCTTAGTATCAATGCTTATGATGAAGATGCCACCACATGCATGATTGAACCAAATGCCAATACTCTTCTAGTATCAATGCTTATGATGAATCTTGAAGTGTCACAACCTAGGAGAAAAAAATTCAATGCCCCTTATAACCATTTTGAGCTTCGAAAGATACTCATGTGATGGCAAGTGTGTCTTAAGGTCAATCTAGAAGCCAATCTAGTGATATTTGAGGAGTTATTGGAGCAACCTAGTTGAAATTGGACCAAAACACACCATGTGCTTTTTGATTATCATACAATGACTTGGTGGTGACTTCAATGACAACAAAGGACTGCAATACTAAGGAGGATAGCAAGACAAATGAAAAGTGATCAGAATACAAAAGTACTAAAAATATGGACAATGAGTCCATGGACTATGATTGAGATGGAAGAACCATTGAAGAAATTTAAGTAGATCCCAAATTTGCAAAGGTAAGACTATGGATACATGCTAGAATTATTAGAGTAAAGTGTGAAATGGACCATTTGGAGGTCTTGGACTATGAGCGATTAAGGTATAAGCCCACATTCAACATGTTGACTCTTAAATTCCTTGTGATGGAAGGAGTAGAAGATGTAAATATTGGCCTCCCTTGAGAGCAAAAAAAAATTCAACTCAAAGTTTGTGTATAGTATAGATACCAATCATAATACCCCTTCACCAATCAAGAGATCTCCCTATTCATTTTGAGATGATGACAATTGAAAAATGCTTGGAACAACAAAGACTTTGATGTAAGAAATCAAAAGAAACCTTTGGATCTCCCAGAGTGATTCATCTGATTCAAGAAGAGGAATCAAATTATCATGATGCTTGATGTGAAAAACCCTAAAGGTATAGAATGCTTCCTTAGCCATATTTAATACTAAAGGTGCTCAGTGCTTAAATTTTATGTTGTTGAGCTCAAAGGTAGCAGGAGGATTGAGACACGCAGTGCTTACACAAAGCAGAGAGACACAAAGAGTGAGCAGAGTAGAGAGTGAGAGTGAAACACGACTTTTGGGTACAATCGAGAGTGTATCACTTTAGGTTTTATATATATATATATATATATATACATATATATATATATATATATATATATATATATATATATATATATATATATATATATGTACAAGTGCTAAGGGTGTGTTCACACACAAGCACATTTAAAAGGCATGAGGCCCTTTATTCCCAACAACCTCCCACCTAAAGGCAATGTGCCTTAAGAGGAGAAAAGAATCAGCTTAGTCTAGGTATGTACAAAGTTGAAATACATATATCTATCCAATTCCCATCATCTGTCTCGGGAATGAGCAAACCACTCTATTGGAAGACCCTTCGTGAGAAGGCTTGTAGGATTATCATCTGTATGCACTTTGACAAGCTCAATGCTCTTGTTGTCAAGTACATCTCTAATGAAGTGGTACTTCACCTGTATGTGCTCTGTCTTTGCATGAAAGACGGGATTCCTTACTAGCATGATAGCACTTTGACTATCATAATGGAGAATAGGTAACTCTGTAATGCCAATCTCTCCCACCAGGCATGAAAGCCATAAAGCCTCCTTACATGCCTCAGTGAAAGCCACATACTCTGTCTCTGTAGTAGACAATGCAACACACTTTTGCAGCTTGGAGATCCAAGAGATTGCTTATCCTATGAAGGTAAACACATACCCAGAAGTGGACTTTTTGCAATCCGCATGACCAACGCAGTCTGCATTCGTAAAGCCAACAACAAATGCTTTTTGCTTTCCAAAGCAAATGCACAACTCCTTTGTGCCTTTGAGGTATCTCATAATACCTTTCATTGCTTCCCAATGCTTTTTACTAGGGTTTGCCATGTATCTGCTAACCACTCCCACTGCAAAGGCAATGTCCGGACGTGTAGCAACCATAGCATACATTAAACTGCCAACAGCTGAAGCATATGGTATCTTGGCCATTTTAACCTTCTCATCATTAGATGTAGGGTTGTCCTCTGCACTGAGTTCCACATATGGAGGCACCAGAACCCCAATTGTTTTCCCTCCCTCCATTTTGAAACACTACAAAACCCTGGAGATATACTCCTGCTGTGCTGAGATACATAGAGTAATCCTTTTGACCTATATCTGAGTATTCACATGCTAGGAATGTGATTTGCATCACCAAGATCCTTCATGTCAAAGATACCATGAAGACTTTGCTTTAGTGAGTACAAGGCATGAGTATCCCTGTTAGCAATCAGCATGTCATCAACATACAAAACCAAGATAATCATGCTACCATATGATGCATTCTTGGTATACAAGCAATGATCCACTAGACTTCTATGGAAACCTTGAGATTGCATAAATGTATTAAACTTATGATACCATTCTCTTGGTGCTTGTTTCAACCCATACAAACTCCTTTTGAGTTTACATACCATCTTCTCTTTCCCTTTTTCCACAAACCCTTTAGGTTGTTGCATATATATGTCTTCATGCAAATCACCATGTAAAAATGCAGTCTTTACATCCATCTGTATGAGCTCCATACCTTCAGCTGCAACCAAACCAAAATGGTTCTCAATGTAGTCATCTTGACTACATTAGAGAAGATCTCATCAAAGTCAATTCCATGTTCCTGCTTGTATCCCTTCACAACCAATCTGGCTTTGTACTTTGGTGAGGAACTAGAAGTGACCTTCATCTTATAAACCCATTTACAGGGAAGGGTTTTCTGCCCTTTAGGCAATTGCACCAAGTCCTAAGTGCCATTTTTTTCAAGAGATTCCATCTCTCACAACATGGATTTATACCATTTCTTGTTGTCCAGTCTGTCCATTGCTTCCTCGAAGCAAGATGGTTCACCACAATCTGTCAACATGACATAATCAGCCACATTGTTTGCACCAGGAATGAATCTATCATGTTTCTAGTAGCCCTCGATAATCTCCTAACCCAATGATCATTGTTTGCTGGTTGTTGAGCATTTTTAGCTTACTGTCCTGGCATTTCAGCTTGCAAATCAGCATTAACAGCTTGTTGTTCTGGCTATTTCTACACATGTAGTGGCTCATTATCATAGGCAATAGCTAGCCAATCATTTTCAACATTATTTTTTACATTTACATGTTCATTTACAGCAGTATTTGTTGCTGTGTACAGTGGGCACATTTTGTTGTCCAAAAAGTATTTCTTCCCGAAATACAACCCTACAGATCTCCTCAGTCTTTTCGGGTTGTTTATGCATCCAATTTTCCTAAAAGATAACATCATTGTTGTGTACTACTTTTCCTTTTCTCGAGATCCAATAATCTATATTCCATTTCACCCTCATCGCCATATCCTAGGAAAATGCATTTATAGGTCTTTGGCTCAAGTTTGCTACATTTTTCTTTACGAATGTGCACAAAATCCTTAAAGCCAAATACTTTTAGGTGAGCATATGAAGGTGGCTTGCTCAACCACGCTTCTTGGGGAACTCCCCTCCCCCCCTCCCTCCCCCCCCCCAAAAGACTTATTTGGTGACCGATTAATCAAGTGTACGGCTGTCATAACAGTCTTTGCCCAAAAACCATGGGTAATGTAGCATGAGACATCGTATGGACCTTATCCTGTATGGTCCGATTCATACGCTCTGCAATTCCATTTTGGGGTGGATTATGAGGGGTAATGAGTTCCCTCTTTATCCATTTGCTGTCACAAAATGCCTGAAAGGCCTTTGACACATATTCCCCACCATTGTCAGAGCAAAGACACTTAAGTATCTTATCAGTCTGATTCTCAACCAATGCCAAGAATTTTTTAAACTTGTTAAGCATTTCATCCTTGCTATGAATAGGATAAACCCATACCTTCCGTGTAGCATCATTGACAAAGATGACAAAATATTTCTTTCCCCCTAAAGATAATCATGGCATCTTACACACATCGGAATGTACTAACTCTAGAGGAGAAGACTTCAGTGAAAGAGACTTTTTATGAGACGTCTATGCATGTTTACTATAAACACAATGATCACAATGCTCAAAATCAGCATAACGAAGACAAGGCAAGTAACCCAAACGAGAAAGCATTTTCATTCCAGTTTTCATGCCGGCCATGCCACAAAGAAACACTTGGCTACTCGGTCACGACAACAACATGATCACTCACACTAGATACATGGAGAGGATACAAGGTATCACTTTTACAACCTTTGGCAATCACTCTAGATCTCTTACAGATCTTCCATTTCCCATCACCAAAGGTAGTAAGAAATCCATCATCATCTAGCTACCCTATGCTGATCAAGCTCTTCTTGAGCTGAGGCACATGTCGTACATGCTGAAGTGTGAAGATAAAACCATGCTAAAACTGCAACTGCACACTGCCAATACCTACAATGTCACATGTATAGTTGTCCCCAAGATGGACAACACCATGTCGACCCCCTGTATATGCAGAGAACCACTCACAATGAGGGGTGACATGAAAGGAAGCACCTGAATCGAGAATCCAGGTATGCATGTCATCATCTATATCTGCAAGTAAAGCATATGTACCAAAGTGTGAAGAGACAAAGAGTACATCATTTCCACTGTCATTGTCATGAGTAACTACATTCATCTCTTCAATTTTGACACAGCTCTTCTTAGGTTAACTCTCTTTCTTCTCTTTCTTGCTATCATCTGTCTTCTTGCCCTTTCCTTTCTCTTTCTTTCCTTTGTAGCAGTCACATTTAAAGTGACCCTTCTTGCCACAATGATGACATTCAACATCTTTGCCACGTGATTTAATGCATCCCTTGCTATCAAATTTGCCTTTCAGCTATAATTTTCCCCTAATATGCAAAGCACTAGAAGACTTACTGGATGCATTGTTCTGTTGATTCATTTCTTTCATGAGTAGAGCACTCTCTATATCAACATACAAAAGAATTGCATTAGAATTGCTCATAGCAGTCCTGAATGTATCCCAACTCTTTGGAGGAGTGCAAAGCAAGGACGTAGCCTTAAATTCTTCATCAATCAAGAACTTCAAGGCAACCAACTGGCTGAAAATGGAGTTAAACTCACTCAAGTGAGTAGACATTGTTGTACCCTCTTTCATATGCAAATCCATAAGCTTTTTCAATCAATACACTTTGCTTGCATCACTCTTCTGTGCATAGAACTCTTCTAGTCGAGTCCAAATGGCATATGTAGAATCTAAACCTTCAATGTTAAACAGCAAGGCATCAGAAATCAATAGCTCTATGGTTGAGCGTACAAGCTCATTTAACTCATCCCAATCATCCTGTTCCATATCTGCGGGTTTTGCTCCTTTTGTTTTAAGCAACTTTGCCTACTTCTTTTGCAACAGGATATTATAGCACTTTTTTTGCCAAACTGCAAAGTTATGTGCTCCTTCAAGCTTCTTTATGTGCATGAGATTACTATAGTCACTGCTGCCAGCCATGATTTTCATCCCAAATGTGACCAAAAAATTCAGCAAATGCAAGCCCAAACTATCACACAAGTGACCAAGGTACAAACAAGTACCGACCAACAATAAATGACCACATAGAAGTATAAATTTCAGATATGTAAGTAAATTTTCAAAAGAGCCAAACCGTGTGTTACAACATTCCACAACTAATTACAGTTGTTCCAAGGGCAACTACATCAGATTATATGAGAAATCCCAAATTTTAGCTACAATTTCTATTGTACATGTACCCACGGGCATAAAAATTTGACATACGCGGTCAAAAACCCTAAAATATTTGTGCTCAAAGCATCAACCACACATCTGCATTGTCTTTGACATGCATAGAACAAGCCAATTTTGCCAAAATAGAGCAATTTCAGCAAAGCCCCCAAAAATTTCCAAGTGCTATGTGTCCAAATTGCATGGAATTAAACCCGCATGTACATAAAATGACCAAATGACGCACAAATTTTGCGCAAACAGCAAAAGCCCCAAATTGCATGGGGTCCAATGTGCATCAAGTTAAGAAATTGGATAAATTTCAGCCCAATTCTTGCATATACATGAAAAGCCCCAAATGTCGGAGGCAAAATGTCACAAATTCCTGCAATTTTTGAGACAATTTGTCTTTTTCTACATCACAATCCCCAAATCTGGGAAAAGCCCCAATTTTCTGGCTCAATTTTACACAAATCTGAGATATGTGCCTTCAACGCATAAACTCCCACCAACACAAGTGGTAATTGAATATATATTTTTTAAATTAAAAAAAAAAAAACTAACGGGGGTTCGTTGACCCTCGTGTGTCTGACGCCTTTGTCACCAGCCCGGTCACGCGAGCATGCAGCTATCTGCTCGACCTGTCACGCCATCAACGCCTTTCCGCGTTACTCCTGCTAGACCTATGCCACTTGCACACATGCCACCCGCTCGGCGCTTGGTCGTCACCTAGTTGTAGATCGTCACTTGGCCTATCAACGCTTGGTCGCCTACAGAAAACGTGCCCGCTGCTCCAACCACAGTCATTGTCTACTCGCTTGCCTGCGACTACTCTTCGATAGCCGATGTCGCCTGTCCAGTCCGCTTGAACCGGTGGCAATCTACGCCTACCTAACGCCACACGTTGCCTAGTCACCACGCTGGTCACCCTCTGCGCATGTGGTCTTCTGCCTCAGCTCGACACACAGGTTGCCAAGAACTCCAGCTGTCTGATAGTCTCGTCAGATCTCGAAAAGTGTGCAAAACCGGACGGCTCTAATACCAGTTCGTTGAGCTCAGAGGTAGCGCGAGGATCGAGAGACGCAGTGCTTACACACATCAAAGAGACACAGAGAGTGAGGAGAGTAGAGAGTGAGAGGGAAACACGACTTTTGGTTACAATCGAAAGTGTATAACTTTAGGTTTTGAGAGAGATATATATATATATATATATATATATATATATATGAAAGTACAAGTGCTAAGGGTGTGTTCACACCTAAGCACATTTAAAAGGCCTTTATTCCCAACATATGCCACCATAGCAAGTCCCCTATATAAGCTCCTGATAGTTTGGGAATGAATGGAGTAATACCAAACACACTACATACGAAGCCCTCAAATATGCTCTAATAATGACACCCATCTTATGAGCCCTAGACTAAAATATAACATTCTATGTACATATTGGTGCATCCAAGGCAATTATTGGAGCTAAACTATGCTAGCCTAATGAGCATAATATGGGCCTTCTAATAAGCTTTGCTAGCAAATAGCTCATCGATATAGAAATGAATTATTCCATGATTGAAAGGAAAGGGTTAGGTATGGTGTATGTTGTAAAACAATTTTGTCACCATCTACTTCCCACCCCCTTTAATTTCTTTGTAGACCATCAAGCCTTGTTGTACCTAGTGGACAAAGCATAAGCCACAAGTTGTATCACTCAATATCTTCTATCACTATTGGAGTTTGAGTTCACAATGATCATGTAAAAAGGAAAGCACTACATGGCCAATCACATGTTTTGAGAAATGAGTGACGAGAAAGCAACTAGGATTCATGACACTCCTTGTGTCCCACTTGTTTAGGATATAACAAGAAGCCCAATTGTTTAAGGCTGACCTAACATCCTATTGGCTTGAAGATATTGTGCAAATTCTTGAAAAGGAATTACCAAAAACCCTAGTAAAAAAGGCAAGAACCACATGTCTTCTCATCAAAACCAGATTCTATTAGACAATAGCAAGATAGCTCTACTGATAGTATAAGAAAATTGCTTTAAAAAACCATTTGTGAGCATGAAATAGAAGATGAAAATTGATAGAAGTCATGCACCCCAAGCTTAGTGCTTTGAATTTCTTGTTGGAGCAATTGTAAGTAGCAATATAGATGCCAAAGACGAATTTATCACTCCATCAATATACCTTTGAATTAGGTTGAGTGCTTCTAGAGGGAGGCCAAAGTTAATACCCTCACAAATGAAGTATCTAACTTTAACACATTGTCTTATGAATTTCGGATCTAGGTGGGTTAGCCACTGCTATTATTGATTGATGTATGAAGTTTCTCCCTTACGGTGGCAAGGCATACACTTTCCTAGGGACATGTAAACTCATGTTGACATTGGAAATAGGAAGCATCCCCATGTTTTTCTATGTTCTTCTAAACTATGAAGACATGGGGTGAGAAATCCTTTTAAGCTTCTCATTCAAGTACCAAGTGCAATGCCACATTGACTATGTTGAGATACACATCCACTTGAACTTTCCAAGGACCAATGCGATCTCAACTTTCAACATAGGGGAACTTGCTAGGGGAAAAATGGAGACTACCTAGCCAACCCCACTATTCGTACTTAAGAAGAAGAGTGAAGTCTTGTTGGATGCTCAAACAACAATTTACAATCGCTCAATCAGAGAAATTGCCCCACAAAATTAAAAGGAAACCACATTTCAATGGCAATCGAAGAGAAAGTTGGAATTGTCCCACAACTTCCACAATCATGTCTCAAAAGTCAAAGTGACAAAAAAGGAAACCCAAATGGGTACAAACTTTACAAGGGATAGCCAAGGTCTTGCTCATGGCATATGGATACTACCAAGGCAACCATCATCTCTGGGTTTCAAAACATGCAACTTACAAAAGTTCCAAACCACCCCACATATGTAACCATCAAGAACAAATTAAGACAAGCACCAAAATCACAACTCTAAAAAAAAGTGCATAGCAAACTCCAACTTGGTGTATAGGCCAAAACAAACCAATCCCACCACTCATTGTTTACCATTGTGACAAGAAAAATAAGAGAAGCCATGAATCACTCCGATTGTACTATAGTAGTAAACCTCAAATACTAAGTTAGTTGCACAACAAAATGATAAGGAGATATCCACAAGTATAGTCAATGTCAACCTTGTAAAATAAACCTTACAAAAGCCACCATGGGTTGCAATGTTGATCTAATGTAAAAGAAGAAATTGACGAAACCTGATGGAAAGGTGGAACATGCTGAGGGGAAGAGTTAATGCTAGATTAATACACACAAGCCACAACAACTAGCTAGCCTAAAGCTAGAACATACTCAACACTCAATCTACCAAATATGATGATGTTGGCAACATAAACAAACCTTTTGACTATTGAGACTCCTTTACCAAGATCTATACAACATTTGAGACTCTTGCTCAAGCCTACAAAATGATAGATATGCACATAGCAAACTATCAAATGTTGGAAGTTTTTTCTTGTAGGATTCCACATGGGAGGAAAATGAGCATATCTTTTGTAAAACCATGTCAATACAAAAGCAAATCTTAAAAGTGTTGGTAGAACAAGATGCAAAGGCACTACAGCTCATATCCAAATTGAGATCAATCGCACTAGAATCCAAGACCAGATTGAGACATCAAAACTCAGATACATGAGTACCTTGCAAACTCAAATTTTGCAAAAATTGTACAAGCATAGGGTAAAATTTTCTTGTAATGGAAGTTGAATAATGTCTAATGCCATGAACAATGATGAGCATTCAAGACTCTAAAACATGACCCCACTCATGGCAATATGAACTCTCTTAGATCTTTCATTCTTGTAAGAAGTTGGCTTTCCCTCCACAACTTGGACATCACCCTCTACACAACAAAATATTTTTGAAGTTTTGGATGAACCCTCTTATGTCCTATAAGATGTCCTCTCATAATCATTCTATCACCATTTTTATATGTTAACCCTTGTTCTACTTCTTGATTGGCCAACTTTTGCATTTTAATGATGAGTTCCTCAATGGAAATGGTTTTGATTTCTAGTTGAAGCTCTAAGCAATCAAAGGTATCTTACATTTGGGATTTTGAGCCCACTCAGTAATCACATCAACTAAGATTGGATTTTCATTATACACTCTAGGATGTTTCTTCGTGCTGATTACTCAACTAAGATTGGATTTTCATTATACACTTTAGGATGTTTCTTCGTTCTCATTTCTGAGGTAGATTTCACTCTCGTGGAGTAGGTTGTGTGCATGTTTTCATGCTATCTTGGTTATTGCAGCTCTGGGATTTGTTGATGGTTTTCATGTCTCTCAATATCTTTTAGTGTTTTTCCTTTCCTATGAAATTTCTTTTTGGTTTCCCAATAGAGGGTGGTCTATTGAAGGGCAATTGTTCTTCGTGACCTTATGTTTGATTGTGCACGCCTAACATAACATGGAGGACTTCATACATCCATACAACCCAATGATTTGTGACCCAAAAGGAATCGGTTTCCAAAACAATCAAGTAATCTTCTAATTATTATTAGGAACTGAACGGAAGTGATCGAAGATCAAGAAAACATCTTCTGAGGTAGAATCAATTCTGATGAGTTACTGGGGGCAGGAAGGAAGAAGGGCAAGATGTACAATGGTTATAACACATTGGTATTAAGCACATGATATGGCTCAAAACTAATAGGGGATTTTAGATGATGTGGTTAAAAAATCATTAAGGACTGAGACAAACCCCATTCCTGGGGTTGGGGCTGCTCAATATCAGTAGGGGAGTTTGCATGATCCGGTTCAAAATCATTAGAGACTCAGACAAACCTCATTCCTGGGGCTGGGGCTGGGGCTGCTCCTCCTGCTTCTCCTGCTGTTGCAGCAGGATGCCGGACTTCGGATGGATCATGGGCGGTCCCTGTGGCGTCCTCTCGAGCTCGTCCAGGTAGAAGGTGAGGAGCTTGTCCCAATTCCCGCCCTCGAACAGCACCGCGGCTCGGCCATCGGTGACGCGCTGCACGATGCCGCCGAACATGTAGAAGGGGTTCCGCGGGTTCTTGACGATGACGGTCATGCCGGGCATGAGCAGCGGCGGGGGCGGCGCACGCGGCCGAACGCGGGTCAAGGTCAGGGTCTCCAACGTGGATATGGTGGGGGTGGGGGTGCTGCTGCTGCTGAGCCTAGAGGGGGCAGGGTTCTCTGACACGAATTTCTCCAGGCCTCTTTCCCCCCCTGGAAACCCTCCTGTCAGGCCCATCAGTTCCTTATCGAAGGAGCCTACATCGATGGACAATACCAGGCCATTCTCGCTGTTCTTCGTTCTTTCCTCTTTGGGCAAGGGTTCGCCTGAAGCAGGGGGGGGCTGCTCGAGCAGGGTTTTGCGCTTGCTTTCCACGTTGAGGGCCTCTTCTCCGCCGGGCAGCCCTCGCCCGCCAAGGGCCTGCCAGAAGTCGAAACCCTGCGACCGGATGTTGGTGGCTATGGAGGCAGGCGAGCGGTGGTCGTGATGGGAGGGATGAGGGATGTAAAGGGTGCGGCCATGGAGGCCGAGGCCTGTTCGGTGCAGCGAGTGGCAGCAGGGCGAGGGATGGTAGAGCGGCATGGAAGTGCTGATGCGACACAGGCACAGGCGTCACACACTGCGAGCGAATGAACGAATGAGAGGGAGAGAGAGAGGCAACTGAGTTTACGGCCACACAACAAGTCTCTCTTGCGAATCCAAACCAAAGCAAATGATGGGTTGTCGACAATGTTCACATTGCTCAAGCCACACGTACAAGTTAACGACTATCAGCCTGTGTGCTAGAGCCATGCCACACCTGAATAAAATTCACTCGCCTGAGTCGTTGCCATGAACATAGGCAATGTGGCAATGTCCTATTGACCTCAAGTCTCCAATTCCTTGGGTAAATGAGAGTTGGGAGAGTACCCTCCTCATGGGAATAAATGTAAGGTCATAGTTATTCATTCACCTACCTACCTCTCTCTCTCTCTCTCTCTCTCTCTCTCTCTCTCTCTCTCCTCATGATGGAGGTCTATCTCCTTTCAAAATGGTGGTCTCTCTCCCCAAATGACCCGTCCCTCTTTACGCACCAGTTGCAAAATGTGGAGGCTTGACTAGTGTGTGGAGCTTTATCCACGTTGAGTTGAAAGTCACTCATGTAGGTTGACTTACCTGTGTGGAGCCTAACTCCTACACCCTAACATAAGAGGTATGAAAACTTGCCTATTGGAGTAGTGACATATCATCTTCATCCATGCATGAATGGTTGTTTATTCTTTGACTTGATTACACTCCAAAATTAAAGCCAATACAAAATCTAAAGAGTGGAGAGATGAAAGGGACTTTAGGTTACATGAGAGACTCCATCACTATTATGTGTTGTGACACTAGGATACAAATTAGCATATTAGATTAGTGACATGTCATCTTCATCCATGCATAGATGGTTGTTTATTCTTTAACTTGATTATACTCCTCCAGAGAGGAAGGAGATCCTCAACAGTATCTTACATGAGCATTAAAGGGAGGGAAGACTTGGGATGTATGGCCAAGAATGAGGCACGATTCTTTAATGAATTTGATAGTCTACTCAAATGCATTATCTTACAAGTAAACTAGGACACGCATATAAACTAGGATGCATAGGTAAACTAGGGCTGCCAAGAACAGAGTCATGTTCACCTCCCTTTCAAGCTTAATTGTATTTCTTTCTCACTCACAGTATCTTAAAATTTGTTGAATATTAAGATTCTCATACAAATTTTTTTTTTTAGGCCATGACAAACATATCTATCTCTTAACTTTTTCTCCCCCAAAACTCTCATTTACAATTCTCTCTCTCTCTCTCTCTCTCTCTCTCTCTCTCTCTCTCTCTCTCTCTCTCTCTCTCTCTCTCAAATAATGCATTAGTAGTTCTCTCTCCTTAACTTCTTTATCTCACTAAAACAAAGCTCATGTGCTCATTCTTGAGAATATTATCATGATGTTAGTGGTTCAATTGCACTCACACAAGTGATATCAGATACACATATACTTTCACATTCTCTCTCTCTCTCTCTCTCTCTCTCTCTCTCTCTCTCTCTCTCTCTCTCTCTCTCTCTCTCTCTCTCTCTCTCTCTCTCTCTCTCTCTCTCTCTCTCTCTCTCATCGAGGGTTCAAAAGTACACACACACACACACATCCAATTGTGCATTTGTATTTCTCTCTCCTTAATTACTCTATCCCACTAAAACAAAGATTTTATGCTCATTGTTGATAGTATTATCATGATGTTAGTAGCTCAGTTGTACACTAGTGACACCACATACACATATACATTCACACCTCTCTCTCTCTCTCTCTCTCTCTCTCTCTCTCTCTCTCTCTCTCTCTCTCTCTCTCTCTCTCTCTCTCTCTCTCTCTCTCTCTCTCTCTCTCTCTCTCTCTCTCTCTCTCTCTCTCTCTCTCTCTCTCTCTCTCTCTCTCTCTCTCTCTCAGGAATCCTATGGCATTCACAATAGGCCCTTGGTATTGCTTCGAAATCCCTATAAAATATAGCTATGTATTGCTTTGTTATATGCATTGGATGTTCCTTCCAAGAATGTACAATTTTACACTCCAAACTTCAGTAATCAAATATTTTGTTCATATTTTGATACACTAATGTATTTCACATTATATTGCATTAACTTACTACAAAAGAATATTTTAAATCCAATATTTTGTGCATATTTGGATACACTTATGTATATCATTTTACATTGCATTAATTTATACAAAAGAATATTTGAAATTCATTGTGTTTTGCAAGTTATATAACTATTGTGCATAACGTAAATGAATATATTTATTGTAAATATTAAATATCAATCTAGCTGCATTATTGGAGGATGAAATGGATATTGTGTAAAAACAAACTCCTAAATTCCCTCGCGAAAACTTGCTAACTTAGTCAGATAGGGAAGCATATGTTCCAAGAAGATGGTATCCATGGGATTCCCCTCAAATGTAGGTGGACTTATAAAGGAGCTAAGTGGGTTGCTTTGCATCTTCTCTATGTTGTCATCCACAAAAAATGTCATTGTAGGGTTAAAGTGTCGCCCCTCAATATCATCAAAACATTTTAGAAAGTGTGGCTTCACGTAACTCCTTCCTAAAAATTGAGATATGGGAACTGTCTTGCACCTACCTTAACCATACTAGAGTATAAATGGTGGTGCTTGCATTGTTTGCTTTACAAAATTACTTCTTATGACTTGGAGCAATTCCCTCAAGTTTTCCTCCTTCATCGAGATCTATATGGAAATGTCAAACCACGCACATATTTCCACTAGAAATTTGGTGAGACCTAGCCAAAAAGAATACCCAATATTTTCCTATCTCTGAGGGCTTGACTTGTAATGACCAGTTTTACCTTAGACATCTATGTAGAAGCACCCATTCATATTGAACATAAAAAGTTTCTTAGTCGTTGGAGGTAGTTGTAGATCAACATTACGGAATGTGAACACATGTATGCACTGCTATAAAATAAAGAGAGCTCTGTTAGGTTTTGATAGTATAGAGATTTATGTAAACATGTTACCTTCGCTCTTCAAAATCTCCTCTCTTATATTATAGAGATTTATGTAAACATGCTATATTTGCTCTTAAAAATCTACTCTTTCAGTAGAGTGATATAAGCATCAGTTGTCTTTGAGAATCTAGTGTTATTGATGTAAGGTCACCACACCTCGGGTTGCAATCTAAGATAGTATTCCCTTCTCTCATGTATGTATGCAAAAATGACCTCCAAAAAGCCATACCATGCTACATGCTTACTTGAGCATGTAATCTTCATGCCAAGGTGTTGTGAATATACTAAAAGTTTAAAAAAAAGTTCTCAATTAGTTTGACAACAAGGGATCTCATACTAGTCTCTCATTGGGGCTCTAGTTAAATCTTGCGCCCATTCATCCGTAGTTATAGCATTTGTTATGAACTTTGGAGGGATAATTACTTCGTAGTCGACTTTTGTGCACATGTATGCTAAAATTTGTATCACATGTAACTACATTTCAAGTATAAATATAAGTATTAGCTACCAAAGTCCATGAAAGGAGCCAACAAGTTTGATACTATTAAAGCAATTGGCATGACCATATTCACTAAACACCACATACCTCTTTGCCTCCAACAACGCATATAGCCATTTCATTGATGTTCATCCTCCATAACCAACTCAATGAGATACACAAACAAAGGGTGTTATAGTAATAAAAATTAATAATTGTGTATCTTTGAGCAAGCAATTAGCTAGATGTATGACATCAACTAACTCCGCCTCAGTGTGGAAGTTCCATGATGGAATTTGATCCCTCAATCCAGGTGCATGACACTATCGCTAGCAAGACAAACCACCATGATGCCACATGTAATATTTATACTTTCTTCATCAACCTTGACCATTTTGTGTTGGTTGGCCTCTTGGAATGCCTCCACCAATCAAGAGAATGCCTCAATTGGTTGATCAATTCTTATAATAGTTCTTATTTCAAATAGGTCATAGAGAACGGTTGCCATTGCACCTTTGCCATCATTGAAAGATGGGAGGCAATATCTTGTAATGGGACTTCCATATGAACACTAATATGTCCCTCTAAAAATAGAACTAATTATTAGCTATATATCTCCCTTTATATATGTTGCACATTTAAAATGCAATATGATATCTTGTAATGGGGCTTCCATATGAATGATAATGTCCCTCTAAAAATAGAGTTAATTATTAGCTATATATCTCTATTTATATATATTGCACATTTAAAATGCGTGAGCCATGTTTTTCTTACCTATATGTGTAAGTGCTACCTCCTCAAGCATTGCTAGTTCAAGCTCTTGAATTCTTTCCTCTTTTGCACATGTTAAAACATTATTGTTGATTTTATAAAAAATAAGTAAATTTGAAAGCTCATGCATCATGTGACTACAACACATTTAACCTACTAGCTATGTGCTCTAGATTTTGCATTTGAGTGGGGTGTAATCTTGTGTTGTTAGCACTCCCCTTTGTGCTCCCCACCATTGTTGCACCTCTTGATACAATGATATGGAAGGTAAGCCTCTCCAATGCAAGAGTTTGAAGAACTTCCTTCATTGTTCTTTCCATGCTAAGGATACGCACTACATCACTCTTGATACAATGATATGGAAGGTAAGCCTCTCCAATGCAAGAGTTGGAAGAACTTCCTCTGTCATTCTTTCCATGCTAAGGATATGCACTACATCGCTCTTTTTTTCACTACCAATAAAATACAATTTAAAATAAGTTTTAATTTGGTACATCAAGAACTTTTCACCGTGTAAGGATGAATATGCAAAAGATAGTGGATTTTCATTGTGCATCCTCCATACATATGTTGCTCTCTTGCCCTATTTGTTGCATTGCTAGAGTTATGCTCTAGTCTTTAGTGGTCTTAGTTCTAGGGCCTACAAAATTATAGTCATGAGTTATGGTTGGCAATAAGTTTACACTATATTACATGAGAATTGAAGGCTATCAAGCGTAATTTATCAAGGCTATGGGGATTAGAGAAACCAAATTAATTGTTTGCTTACTTTGTTGTTTTTCTTTTCTAACAACCGCATGACTAGTATCACTTTCTATGACTAGCCACAATCTATGGCCATCCACAGTCTCTTTAGAAGGAGACATAAAAGTACAACATGTTCTAAATAATACATATGAAAATACTTATTAGGGCTCTCGATCCTTGCACTTGTCTTTTCTTCAATATTTTAGGTATAATTCCTTCTCATTTGGAAGGGAATTCACCTTCAAGGTACTTGACGAAGATAGGGCTCTGGATCCTTACACTTGTCTTTTCCTTTAGACTTTTAGGTATAATGCCTTCTTATTTTGGAAGGGAATTCGCCTTCAAGGTAGTCCATGAAGATATGGCATATCTAGTACACCTCTGTGGGAGCTCACGCTCATTAACCGCCAAGACCCACGGACCGCTTATTGTTTCAAGCGTCTCAAGGAAAGTGTAATGGCTACCTCTCACATAGCCATACACACTCTCACACCTATGAGTGTAGTAAGCTTACCTTCATGCCCAATCAAGTTGCCTCCTCCCATGAGCTCTCCAGTAGCTCCATGATCCAAGGTGCAAGCTCAAGCAAGCTCGATCCTCAAGCTTCAAACTCCAAGCTCCATTTCCGCATGCAAGAGAAGAGAATAATAAGATAGGAGAAGATGGAGAGCTTCTCCACCATGGTCCCTCACCCTCATACACTCACTCCCTTACTCCCTCACACTCCCTCTCTCAAGCACAAGCACAAAGTAAGAAGAAGAAGAAGAAGAAGAAGAGAGCTAGTTTAGGCCACATACAAAAATGAGCTTCTCCATTCACTTTTTGCCTTTTATATATGCCCTACTACTCTTTGGGCGCCCATCCCTTTTACATAACAACCGACTATTTTAACTTAGGTCCTCTTTCCCTATTCCCTTCCTATTTACATTGTTCCTTCACCCATGCTCATCTACCTTTACAAATTGCATAGAAGGGAGCTTGGAACTCTTTTACAAGGATTTAAGGTATACTTTTATATTTAAGACGTGCCTTTCCCATTTTGCACTTATCCTAGACTTTTAAATTTTCTCGCACTTTTGGCCCTTTTCCTCCTTTTTTTCATTGGGCCACCTTTTTTCACTTTGTCTTGTGCCTTTTTGTGGGAGCTCATGCTCAATCGCCGAGACCAATGAACCACTTATTGTTTCAAGCCAAGTGCAATGGCTCCTAGGAGATCTTCTATAGCTTCACAATCCAAGGTCAAGCTCAATTCTCAAGCTTCAAGATCCAAGTTCCATTGTCACACACAAGACAAGACAAGAGAAGAAGAAGAGAGGCAAAGATGAAGAGCTTCTCCACTATGGTCCCTTACCCTCACACACTTACTACCTCACTCTCTCACACTCCCTCTCTCAAGCACAAGCATAAGTAAGAAGAATAAGAATAAGAAAAAGAGAGCTAGTTTAGGCCACACACAAGAATGAGATTCTCCATTTACTTTTTGCCTTTTATGCATGCCATACTCCTCTTTGGACACCCATCCCTTTTACCTGACTAGCCATTTTAGCCTAGGTCCACCTTTCCTATTCCCTTCTTATTTACATCATTCCTTTACCCGTACCTATCTTTCTTTTTAAATTGCACAAGAGGGAGCCTATTGCTCTTTTATAAGGATTTAGGGTGCACTTTTATATTTAAGATGCACCTTTTCCCTTTTGCACTCACCCTGGACTTTTAAATTTGCTCATTGCGCTTTTGGCCCTTTTCCTCCTGTTTTTCCATTGTGCCACATTTTTTCTCTTTTCCAGCGTCTTTTTCATTTTCTTTCACTTTCTTTGCACCACGGTTAGCATTACCTCCCTCCTAGTTGAGTGCCTGTTCCATGGTACGTGTTGGTGAGGATTCGGGTGGTTGAAGGTTTGCTATGTGGGTTAATGATGGGGCTTTGGGGAGATTGGTTGTGGAGAAGAAACATAACAAAATGGATGGGAGGTTACAGAGACTAAGGATAGGTTGAGAGGGTGATGGGATCTCCGAGGTTAATGGTTGATCGCGGGTTGTCAAATGTACCTGGAAAGGAAAATGAAGTGTACTTCCTGGGGGTGTGTCTACCTCACTATGCAGTGCATGGTGTCCATGTTAGTGGAACTGGGAGTTGGGTCGCAAGCCCATGGTGTTGTCCCACACTTGAGGACCCAAGTCGCATACAAGGAAAGGTGCTATGGGTGTGACTTGCAAGCCCATGGTATTGTCCCACACTTGAGGACCCAGCTCATGTACAAGGGGAGGTGCTATAGATGCGACTTAGGGAGACAAGTCTAACCATAGGCAAGTGTCAACTCCTGGTGTGTGCCCTAAGTGTATAAAGTGGGGGAAGGGGCTAGGGATATAATTGTCTCTAGGTGCAGTGTCTCTGATGGTATGTGAAATTTCCATTTCTTCCTTTTTTTTCCTTTTTTCTTTCTTTTTCTCTTCTCTTTCTTTTGTTTATTTGTTTGTTTTTTAAAATATTTAACACGTTTAGAAGGGATCACACTAGACGTCATCCCGATGCTCTTCAAGAGCTACATTACAAAGGGGGTCTAAGAGACTTGTTAAGGAAGGGTCTGCTTTGTAAATAGCCCTTTATGTTAATGCATACATTTAGAGGCATCATTGATAGGAAGGGGTGGTTGCACTTGGTGAAGTGGCTATCATTCATATATTTCAGGACAGCTATACAAAAGGAAGGCAGGAGTGCGGACGCTCATCATGAGGTAGGCCATTATGTAGCCATTGATTCCTACATTGAGATAAAAAAAGAGTGGTAGCATCCGGGCCTCCTTTGCACAGTGGCGTTTTGCTTAAGCAAAATCCTAATTACCCTGAGATAATTACAAGTAGTAATAAAGGTGGGGTCATGCTAGGATGAAAACTCATTGAGGAAGTGCATGATGGATGGGTGGATGTCCCGCTCAATGAAGATTAGACACTCCTCTGGACTTTCTACATTCACGTTGTAAATCCTTGGAAAATCATACATGCCATGCACATCCGGGTTATAATCTATCCCTTTTCTCTACGGATATGGCATGTAGGTGGGATCATTGGGCTCATTTGGTATGGTACTATAGAAGGCCATCCAAGCATCAAGGTTAGAGTCTTAGACACATCACCGCCATTTTGGTTAGGTTGCGTATCTGTTACGGTCTTTGGAATCTCCCAAACCTTGTCTTGACAATAGTCCGTAGGCTCTCTCTACCACTTTGTAGGGTGTCTTGCTCTTTCCTCTATCCATCTAATCCCTAGTCGTTGGGCAAGCCTAGTCACTTGCTCCACCACTCTTAGAGACAAGACCCCATCTAAGGAGTGAGGGTAATGGAATGAGAATTTGAATGGTTGGCATTTGTTCTCCCACTGTTCCCAGACAACCAGTTCATGGGCCCAGTTTATAGGATAGCATTCTTCTCTTTGTGAGATCTGGACCTCAAGAACTTGCTATGGCTTTGCTTGGAGTCTCCTTAATGCCAGCTCCACTTGCTCTCTCTGCTTGCATTTCATTTTCAAAACTCTCTCAAGGGAGGCGACTTTCTCACCCTGCCCTTCTATTTGTGCTTGCATTTGCTGTGGTGGGCTCAGCTTATGTGGCTGCTCTTCTTCATCTTGGCCTCGTTCAAAATTTGGCCCTTCTTCTCTTGATGGTTCCGTTGGGGCTATAGTGGATGGTTGATCTTGTTATTCTGGCTCTCCAAATCCTAGTTTCTCCAACTCCTTTATCAAGAGCCCAATTTGCCTTAGGTACTATTGTTGTTGCTCCGTGCTTAGGCTAGTGCTCTCTTTTGGTGCCTTTTCATAGAGATTGTATCTCATGGCTCTTCTTGTAATTTCTTGCTTCCTCCTTAGCCCTTCTGTTGTATCCTCACCTTCGGCCTAGGTCACATGCAACACCATATTCAGGAAGGCTTACTATTGGACTTCTGTACATGGCTCTCTTGCTTTTGCCCTTGCTACTGCCATGATTCATTCGCTTTTCACCAAGGCAAGGCATTCGGCAAGGTCCCTGAGTCTTCTAGCAGTCTTTTCCTCCCAAGATCTGGCCTTTTCCTCCATCCTTTCTACGCCATGATTCTAGCATTGAGACAGTGGCATTACCATCTATTCCTTCTCCTTCCAGATCTCGAGCATCTCCACTTTCTATTGTTTGAGGTGGTTCAGTTGCTGTCTTTTCCTCCCAAGATCTGGCCTTTTCCTCCATCCTTTCTATGCCCTGATTCTAGCATTGAGACAGTGGCATTACCATCTATTCCTTCTCCTTCCAGATCTCGAGCATCTCCTCTTTTTGCTGTTTGAGGTGGTTCAGTTGCTCTGCCAATTGTTCTTACTTTAGGAGGGCCACATGGAGTCGGTTTTTCACCTCTATTAGCCTTTTGAATGACACCTTGTCTCTCAGTGCCTCGGCCATGTATAGTTCTTTAAGTAGCCATTCCTTTTGTTGTTTCTCATTGCGGAACTCTACATAGGCCTGGGTCCTTACTCTTTCCAGCTCCTCAATGAGCTCATCTTCGATTTTCTTCAGTTGTTCGAGGTATTCTTGCATATCCTTGTTCTATTGCAAGAGGACTAAAAGTCCTCCTCTAGCTTCATTTGTTCTCCTCTTTTCTCACCTTGGAACTCTTTTACATCCTTCTTCTCTTCCATCCCTTCCAATCCCTTTTTGGCTTCTAACTCCTTCCTTAGGTCACTTATCTGCCTCTGGTGCGTGGCTATTTGTTGTGTTTTTTCAAGTTGGTAAACTAAGAATGCGTCTCTTTTTGTTTCCAACTCTGCCACTGCGGCCTTTCTCTCTTCTTTCACTCTTTTCAATTGACCTAGTAGGTCTTGGACATATTCATCATGTTTTTCCGACCTTAGCATGACCAAGGTTATGGACGTAGTTGAGGCTTCTACTTTAGCTTTCTTCGGGTCTTTTCTTGACTCTACATCTACAACAACATGCCTCTTTGTCCCTAGCACTGGGGATCCTCCACTTGGTGCTAGGCCAAGTTGTTGTAATGTGTTGACTAGGTACTATACCCAAGCCATCATTTTGCTTTGTTTCACCGTTGTGTCCGTAGTTTCTTGTGTGGTGGTAGTGGTGGCAACCACGATCGGTAGTGGTGGGTCTAATGGAGCCTTCCCATTGACTACCACTACATGTCCTTGAGCCACTTTTGCCACTGTGGAGTTGGTGCCAGGTGTGTCTTTCTAGGCTCCTCCTAGCCAATGCTTCAATTCAGGAGGGTTGGTCAATTGATAGCCTAATGGTGAGAGCCATTTTCTCATCATCTTCTCTCTTTAGTATTTCCTCCTCTTGTTGCTTCTTTCTTCTCCTCTTATTGCTTCTTCGTTTGTTCTTCTTTTGACCTTCTAGACTCTTCTTCTGCTTGCCTTTAATAGGTGTTCCTCCTCTAGCTTTCTTGATTTTTCTATGCGGCTTCTAAGGCTTTGTCCTCCCCTATTGTAGTTTTCTTCTTCTTGCCTGGGATTTTAAACATGATTTTTTCCTTCTTTTCTTGGCTCGATGGGACCAAACCCTCCTCACCTTCTCACTAATGGTCCTTTTGCTTGAAACCTTCTGTTGCCACTATGCTTGGAGTTGAGCTTCTTTTTTCTTTACATCTCACTTAGCATCAGTGTTACCTTCTCAAATGCGCCTCCTCCACTTCAGTTGGCACTCATAGCCCTTCAGTGTTTTAGGCACTTCATAGATTTTGTTTTCCCACTAGTCTGGAGCCTCTGTTCCCCATTGGGTAGGATTTCTCTCTCTCTCATAGGTCCACCTATCTCCCAGCCTCCTTCTGATGTCAATCACCTCTTCAACCACCTTGGTTGATAATATCCTACTCTATGAGGTGGGGAATTGGAAATCAAAGTCGAATGGCTCACAATTATTCTCTCTCTGCCTCCAAAATATGAGTTCACTGTCATAGTTTATTGGGAAGCAGTATTCTCTTGACGGGATGGGTGATGTTGGCATTACTGCCAATTGAGCATTCAACCTTCTTCGAGTAGCATGCTTGAGCATTTGCTTCCTCTTCTTTTTGAGCTCGGCTTTTCTGGCTATAGGGGTGTCCACTTGTTGTTGCTCTTTTGGTCGTGTTGGGGAAGGAGGTTGTGGGACTAGCTCTTCCTCTTGTTGTCCCATTTCTAGGCTTGGCCCTATCTCTTCAGCTGGCCTTTGCATTTTCTCTCTTCTATGCTCATGTGGCCCTGCTTCCTCGGGCCCTACTATGCCTATGCTTGGATGTGCAGTCCATGTCTCAGGGCCCTATGGGTGATTTCCAGTTTTTTCCTTAATGATTCAACAGCCTCCTCTTCAGATTGTATGGCGCCTAAGAGAGTGTTGAGGAAGGCACGTTGTTGGGCATCCAAACTTATTTGTGCGGCCTCTACCCTACTTTCTGCTAACACCTTGTTGCCTTCTGCAAGGGCTAGCTAGTGTGCCAAGTCTCTCACCCTTCCTTCTCTCCTATCCACCCATTCATCCACTCTTCTCTTCATTTCCTCCAAGCTCTCATTATGCCTTTGGGCTAATGCCCTTAGCCTCCTCTCTTGTTCCTCAATTTCTCTTTCCAAGCATTTTTGCTCTTCTAGCTCCAAGGCTACCTCTTTTCCAAATCTTCTATGTGCTTCTGGTGCCTTCGGTTTCTCTCTTCTTTTGTTGCACCTAGTTGCTCCGCGGAGTCTTGGATCTTTTCATTCTCCTTTTGTAGGTCTTTATACAACACTACTAGCTCGTCATAATGGCGTTGTAGGCTCATGAGGTTTTGTGTCTCTACAGCGAGCTTTGCTTGTCCTCCTTGGCCTTGAGCTCCTCCTTTAGCTCATTTATTTCTCTTTGACACATGGCCACTTGGTGGGTTTTCTCTAGCTGAAAGGTTGCCATAGTCTCCTTTTCAGCCCCAAGCTTAGCAATAGGTATTTTCTTTTCTTATTTTTCCCTTTCTACCCCTGACAAGAGTTCCTTGATGTAGTCATTGTAGTTTGTAGATGACGGCAATGCTGTAGGAGTAGTCGTTATGGATGCTTCTACCTTCTGCCTTTTGGGGTCCTATGCCTAGACTCTGCAATCCATAGGCTGCCAATATTTTTGTTCCAGTCTCACTGGGGTCCCTCCACTTCCACCTTGAACTATTTCTTTATTGACCAGAAACTATTCTTAGGCCACAAGGTTACTGGCATCCACCGTGGTAGAAGAGGCTTGGGTGGGTGTAGAGACTGGGGCTTAGAGGAGGCGGATGGCTAGGGCTATGTCTTCTTCTTCCTTCCTCCTTGACTCCTCGGCTTCTTACTCTACTTTCCTCCTCTCCTCTTCAGCTTTCCTAGATTCCTCTTTTATTATTTTTGCCTCCTCCTTTTCTTTTCTCTTTCTTTTGTCCTCGATGTTTTTGGACTCTCTTTGGGCTCTTTGCAGGTCTATTCTCTCCTTCTTCTTGCTCTCTTGCTCATCGCTCTCTGTTCTCTCGCTAGATTGCTCTTGTTCTTGGTGGCGGGGAGGGACCTATCTGGTGTCTCGCTACTTTCCAGCATTGTCACATTGATTCTACTCATCAATGCATTGTACCTTTGGTTGGAGAACAAGGCATGCACCATTTTGGCCTGTAGTTGGACTTCGGGGTCGGGGATGTCAGCTAAGCTGATGCCATCATTGGTGTGGACCATCACTTTGTCCATTTCCAACATGTCGTACAAGGCCCTTTTTGGCTGTCTTTCAACTTTCTTGGGTAGACCTAGTGCTCTTTGCACCAACTCGGGACTCAGCTCATCGATTTCCACCTACCGGGTTTCATTCTCTTGACGCACCATGAGGGTTCCACTACGGTTCTTGTTGAAAGTTCGAAGGAATTCTGTGCACTTCTCATAGTCCACAACTTGGCCCACATTCTCCACATACTTCTATAGCATGCATTGCTACATGATTTGCTTGATTGGTTGTTGGCTCCTCCATGACTATGTCTTCCAAATTTATGATGTGCCTGAATTTGAATCGGTTGTAGGCCCTTGTCCCCCCACCACTGAGAGGCTGTACTTTGCTTTCTCTTCCTTCGAGAATGGCAGCTTATTGGTTTTCTCCTATCCTACCATTGTAGGTGCTTGTCATGAAGCCATAGCTCACCGTCAGTATTCTTCATATCATTTTTTTGGAAAGACGTGTGGGAGATGGAAGAAATCCTTATGAAAATTGAAATGCTTAAATATAGAAATAGAATTTTTCTTTAAACAGTCTATGCATTTCACAAAAATTTTTGACACTTTTACTCAATCATGAGTTGATTTTTACACATTCTTTTCTATTTTTGAACGTTGATTGAGGTTTTAGGGTTTGTTTTTATGCTCCACACCTTTTATGTTTCATACCATTCACACCCTTCCCCTTAGAGATGAGAATAATCCGTCCTAGGATTAGAGGTGAAAGGGTGGAGACCATTCAACGCATGCTCATTGTGTTTCACCTTCGCATAAGCCAAGCATAGAAGTTCGGGTTGTACTCCATTTGAGCATAATGGTTCACGTCGAACAGGTCGGTGGATGCTTGCATGGGTGAGGTAAGTGAGGACATCCATGAGCAAATCACTGGAGTCCATTCAACTAGCAATGTGTAGCTCCTTCTCGGTCAACATGCGATCTAAGTAGGGGTGAGTCATGATGTGCTCTTTGAGAGGCTAGTTAAGGATGGTGGTCAACACCTTGTAGGAGGTTGGGGCTATGTAAGTTGGGCCCAATCATATTCTGAGGTCTCGATTGCACATCTCTGCTCATCAGTGTTGGTCATGATTTGGTAGCCTCTTGCTTCCATTGAAGTCTAAGAGCATACCATTGTCGCAAGAAAGAGGAGTTGTTAGTGGCCAGCTATTTCAACTTTGCAATTTCTTGGTTGGTGGGCAAGGACCGTACTGAGCATAAGACGTAATGAGGCATTGCTTGCGTGCTTGTTCATGAGAAATCTCAGTGTCTATGAGTTTCTCAACTACCTGGGGAGCCTTAATGAATACAAATTTTGATTCTTCCCATGAGCAAGGTAGCATGTGTACCTCCGTTTGGTAAAGGCTCATCCAAGAGACCTAGGTCTAATTGATCATAGCTCTTAGTAAGTGTGGTAAACGTGGCATCCAAACACCAAAGGCAACCAACCAAGTCATCCCCTGCATTTTAAGCTAAATCTACGACTAAGGCAAGGATTGACTTGTCGTTCATAAGAAGGCTTAAGGCCTACTAGGGGTTGGGGTTTGACTAGACTCGACAGCTCAGTGGGACTGACGTCAACGGGGGTTGCGGCTGCTCTAGACTATGCAATTTGGCCTCTCGTGCACTAAGCTTGGTTTGGGATTCTGACTTTGTGCTACTAGATGTTTGTGAGCTTGAGTAGCATTAACAAAGTTGGTTTGAGTTGGTTTGGAGTCAACAAGCTATAGTTTTGGTTAATAGACTCGTTAAGGTGCTGCAAAGTTAATGGTGTTGGGCTCTAGGGGCTTCACAACTTGAGCTTTTTGTGGTTTTAGCACCTAATCTATCGTGTGGCTTTATATGGTCGGGCTTGAGGGTGGCGTTTGAATAGAGCCACTGGCCCTCTTAGTTTTAGGGACCCATATCCAGGCATTGCCCTCATAATAGCCTTACGCTTGCAATAAGGTTTTGGAGACCCATCTTGTCTTGACCATTCGTCGGTATCTATAGTTGCTTCGTTGCCTCTTAGGTTTCGAGGATGAGTTCCTAGGCTTGTGGGTAGTGGTTGCAGGCTCCTAGGCGGAGTTTTTGATGTTTAGGCACCCACTTGAATTGTGGTTTAGGGGTCGTAGCTTTGATCTCAGCGGTATACTGACTGTGTGGCATGGCGGGTCATGACAAGTCTTGACCCCTCTCCTTAGACTTGGTGGTGGGTTTCTCTACTGATGGCCTCACGAGCTTTGATGGAGCTACGTTGCTCTTGCTAAAAGCCGTGACTATCCCTTCCTTGCCGATAGCAAGGTGAATACGCTATGACTCATAGTCGACATTACAGTGTGCTTGCTTTTTAAATGAGCGTCCTAACAACGATTCTTGATGACCGGCATCCTTTTGTTGTTCGGTAGCACATAAAAGATTATGGGCATGCTTTCAAACTCGATAGAGGCTATGACTTTGCACTTTCCTAAAAGGGCATACGATCGACCCCCAAATGGGCTAAGTTTGGCATTGGTAGGTTGTAGTTGTGGGCGGTCAATTTGAGTCCAATGATCGTGAGTTAAGATATTGAAATCAGCTCCCTCATCAATCAATGCATTGAAGGGATGTGTCTATTGGGCAGTGATCGTTATGTGCAGGTAAGCAGGTGCTACTGCCTTTTCATCTTCCTCCTCAATTTTTGATATTATGGCAACTCAGACTTTCACAAGGGACTCTAGCATGGGAGGCTCGTGCAGTGGATGCGTGGGAGGGTAGTACTGCTTTATGCGGCTCCCATTGAAGAAGCCTATATGTTCTCCATAGGGTCTCAAGCTCTACATTATCGGTTCATTGGCTGATAGTGCAGACTCGAAGGCCCTAATCCCTTGAAATTCGTCTTCTGTTTATGGTCTTTTATTGAGTACAACAACACTAAGTCACGCTGTTTGAATTCTCACTGCTTCACATACTTGTCAAACCAACTCTTGCAGTGTGCCTTTTCACAAATCAGTGCATGGGTGGCTAGAAGTCGAGTCCCTGATAAGCATTCTATCTCGATTAGGCAGTCATTCCATGCCTCCTTTCGGGTCCCATCTCTTTTGGGTGACTACTCTCATGCTCGAGACAAAGAACTCTACATGTAGAATGGCTTCAGTCCCGTAAGTTAACTTGAAGGGATTCTATTCTACTGTTGTTTTATAGGTTGTTCAATAGGCCCACAAGGCTACCATCAGTTTGTTGTCTTAGTCATTGCGTGAGCCAGAGACCACTTTGGTCAGGACATTCACTAAGATCTTATTAGTAGACTTAGCCTGGCCAATCGCTTGAGGGTAGTAGGGTGAGGATTTTTTATGGATGATCAGAAAGGTTGACAGGAGGTGAGTGATCACTTCATTAATAAAGTGTGTGCCTTAATCATTAACTAGTTAAATGGGGCAGCCAAATCTAGATCACTTGCTCCCAAAGGAACTTAGCAGTGGTTCTAGCATCGTTTTTCCTCGTGGCTCAAGCTTCTGCCCACTTTGTGAGATAGTTTATAGCAACGATGATGTACTTGACCTCCTGCGAGTACTATGCCACAGGACTAATTGGCCCAATGAAGTCAATTTCTTATTTTTTGAATGGTTGTATTGCAATGATTGGACTTAGCTCCATTTTTTCCTTATGAACGTGTATTTTGGTCCATTGGCACTTGTTGTAGTGCTTTATAAATCATGTTGCATATCTCGAAAAAGAGTAGGTCACCATAGTTGAGACTATAGCACCTTGCGGGCTGTCATGTCTCCACTGAAATACCCTCCTATAATTCCACTATGTGCTTTTGCAAGTGCATCATGCATCTCATGTTTTTATATGCATCTATGTAGCAAGCCATTGTGCCCTAACCTATAGAGTTGTCCTATTATCAATTGATAGGGTTGTATTTTAAGGATGAGTCACCTAAGTCAGGCCTTCTCAATGGGTCTTTTTGGTAGCCCGTGCTCAACCACTTGGACTATGTCATCTGCCTAGTATGGCGTCAAGTCAGCTCTAAACAAATACCTTTTGTTGGACATGCTAAACATATGCACATCAGGCAAGTCGTCTACGATGCCCTATCCAGTGGCTTCTCATACAACCACAAAGAAATCAAACTCAAGAAGTAGAAGTAACCTTCGAGCAATGCATCCCATAGCTCAGGGCTTGTTAACAAGATAAAGCAAGGCTTGATGGTCAACAAAGAGGACAAAAGGTGTGGCCAAAAGGTAATGCCAAAATTTTCTTACATCATCCATGGCTAACCCTTCCCTCTCTATGGGGGAGTAGTTCATCTCAGTATCAATGAGTTGTTTGCTAGCAAAGCTCACTGGATAGTCTAAATTGTGTTCACCCGACTGGCACAACACAGCTCCCATGACAAACTTTGAGGTGTCAATGTGAACGTTGAAGGTTATAGTCCAATCTTTTGGGGCCCATAGGATTAGGGTTGTGGTTAGAGCCTTCTTCAACCCTTCATATGCACGTTGGCATTCCTTGGTCCATTCAAATATCACAAACAATTTTTATAGAGGCCTAGCAATTAATACATAACACAAATTGTTGATAGTACCCTATATGGCTGAAAAAGCACTGAACTCCCTTGTAGTCGGTTTGGTGGTGGAAGGTTGATGATAATCCTAACTTTCGAGAAGTCAATGGCAATGCCATTCTTTGACACCATGTCCCCTAGTATGCATCCGTGCTTTACCCAAAATTGGCACTTCAAGGGGTTTAACGAGAGATGATGCATTCTACATCTTTCAAAGACTGCTCAGAGCTTGCCTAGGTGTGCCTTCCAATTAGAGTGGACACAAAAATGGTCAACAAATACCTCTAACTCTTGCCTACCCATGTCTTTGAAAATGGCACACATGAGCCTTTGAAATGTGGTTGGTGCATTCGTCAACTCGAAGGGCATGACTACATAGGCAAAGATGCCCCACTTGGTAGCGAATGCGATCTTATGCCTATCATCCAGATGCACTTGCACTTGATTGTATCTAGAGAAGCCGTTTAGGAAATTGTAGGCCTCTTTACCTGCCACCCTCTCGAGCATATGCTCAATGTATGGCAGTAGATAATTGTCTCCCTTCGTGGCAGCATTGACTTTCTTGTAATTGATGCACACTCTGATTTTTCCATTCTTCTTCATTACAATCACTATGGGTGATACCTAGTCTATGTGCTTGATTTCATAAATGAATACTACTCTTAGCAACTTATCGATTTCTTGTTTGATAGCATGAGCATGTTTGGGATTCATTGGATAATATGGTTGCTCGCTGCTTGACCGGCATTGCATCGGGTATCATTAGGATGTTATGAGTCACTACACTTGAATCTATCCTCCTCTTGCAAGAGAGCAATAAGAGTTGCCTCCTCTTCCTCGGTCAAGTCATCAGCCATAAAAACAAGTCGAGGTGTCTCCCCTTCCTCAACTAGATTGACCTCCTTGACTTTGGCAGGTCCTTCTATAGGCTCGCTCGCTTGTCCTCGTCTTTTGGCTCCTAGCAAGACCACTACCCACTCACCTTTGTTAAATCTCATGAATTGTTTTGGCAAGTCTTGCGGCTTTCCTTGCTCCTCGACTTGCAAATCCCTAGGTTGTTTTCTCTTTTCCTCCTTCAACCTTTGGTGCCTTAGGTGGACTGGTAGGTCTCCTTTGATGCATTTGGTCTTAGGTGGTCGGGGTATCTCAATATCACTATTTGAGATTATTTCCAACTCAAAATCAAACTCTCGGCCTTTGCTAGAAGAGGGAGTCTCTCTTGGAGGTTGTAGTTCCGATGGTGATTCCGTCTTAAGTACTGGTGCAACATTCGGTTGGCAAGACCCGCTCCTTCAGAATCAATCGCTCCTATTGCATGACTCCCTTCTTGATTCTGAAGATGCTCTTTTTCTGTGTTTTGGAGTCTACCCATATTTGTTCAATCTCATGCCCCTTAGTGTCCTACTCTATCATGTTGCTCTCGTCATTGGAGGAACACCAGTTTTCATACTCATCATCGGAATAGTCCTCATCCGGTTGCTCGTCATGTCCTAAGTGTGGTTCCTTGTCATCACTGACTAAGGCCCAATTGTACATCAAGTTTAAGTCATGCACCTTGGTCCATCGCCACTTGGGTTGGTCCAAGAGATCCTTGAGTACTTTAAGATTTGCGGCTAGGTAACTAGCCAATTTGTCACATTGCTAAAAAACCACTCCAGCACACCCGATACATCTCTCCCCCCTCCACTTAGTTCGTTAATGGCTTCTACACTCTGCCCTATTCGAGACCATTTGGCAGGCATATCAACTGCCCAGTTAACCAACCCACTCGCATCCTTTTTTAGTGTTTGTATAGCCGCCCTAGGCGTAAGTAGGTATAGTATGCACCATCTAAAGCCGCTAGTTCGGTCCTGAGCCATCCATATAGTGTTGGACATAACCAACAGTAATGTTGTCACGGGTGCAACATAAATACTCCCGTTTCTAATTTCCACTATAAGCTTATTGCCGATATCATCTTCTTGATAATGGAACACTGTTTACCTTTGTAGGTATATCTAGAAGTGTAATTAATATTTTATCTTGTATTATCTTCATTTCAAAGCTATTAGTCAATCTAAGTAAATCCAAGGAACATGTAGCATCCCACTAATATATGTTCCAAGAGCTCCTTAAAGGTAGACTTATTGGTTGCCCTTGGACCCCATAGATATAAACAAAATTGTTATCATTTGTAAAAAGTAATCGCAAAAAAGCCCTGATCACATTAAGCTTAAGAGGATCCCCCATGTCAAACTAAGGAGAAACCTCTTGCGCGTTGGGCAAGGGTGTACACATGTCCAGCTTTATGCCCCCTCGATGGAATAACCATAAACTTGGATTGTGTGGTCGCAACATCTTATGCCCGTTTTTTACACCTAACATACCATTGGTAAAGTGTACCCCCCTTAGGGGATGAACAACTTTGTGCAGCTCTATCCTTAGGCACTCTTCCATAAGCTTTCTAAATTGCAGGGTGCCCATTCTCTCTCTATTCTCTGGTGATACCTTCTTTTTTATTTCAACAACTTCCCTTTGTATCTCTATAAGGATGCTGTAGTGAGTCCCCTCGTGGGTTGACCATCTCCCGTTTGAGTAACTATACCACTCCTTTTCAGGAAGCCTATATATCCACCTATTTTGAAGCCTCGTGGTCAGTTCCTTACAAGCTCTTTCTTCCAAGGACTCCTCATCGGTTAGCTCTATAAGTCCACATTTTTCTCCTTGCCTCTCTAGTATTTTAATAGATCCTCTTCTTTATCAGCATCTAATGGTGGGCGATAGAGAAAGTGGGATTAAAGCAGCAGGGTTTCTTTAGTAAGGCCTTTATTTCCCCTTATCTGCTCATAGAGGGTGTTCCATCTTTGGCCTAAGGGAATGATATCCCGTATTTCAAGGGCGTTATTCTTCTTTGTGGGCTGCAGTGGTAATGGAATGTCTCCCAGTTGTCTGAGGGGGGTCCATTTTAGTAGGTTTCTCCCAGGACCTAGTATAGTAATTCTAGTATTCAATGCTAAATCCAGCTAAGCAAAGGCCTCTTTGGGGATATATTCCTCTCTTTTTCCCCCATATGTGTAAACTGCCAGACGGTGTACTCTCTAGGTTAAGTCATGTCTCTTCTTCAAGGGCCTCTCTTAATTGGATTGATAAACCGATATTATCGACATCAATTAGGCATGTCCCCTTGGGCGACGAACCAATGTCAACACCCACTGAATCACAAGCGCAGGGGGACCATAAGCACACTTTCGTTGGACAAGAAGTGTGAAGACAGAACCGGCCCAGGCGCTTCTTTCCATTTTGATAGTGTAACTTACAGCCTAGTGTAAGGAGGTCGATAATAGTAGACCGCTCACTATCTAACAAATAGATTGTGTATAATGAACACTGAAAACCTACTCAGTCCATTAATGGCATAGATTATCTCCTCCATAGAAGCTAGAAATAAATAGGTTGGGCCCGCTAGAGACACCCACCAGATATTGGTTCATTGAAAGTTGACACAAAATGCAGTAGTAAATCATGTCACGATGATTTTATTCTTTGAAGCTAACTCTCTCGAAGAGGCCCCTTTTGAGCGACTAATGGGTATACACACATACCTTAGAATAGCCTCCTTGGTGGGAGGGGTATTTGGGGCCCCTCCCACAAAGAGAGAAAAGGATGAGACTAGCGTGTTCTCCAACATTCAAGGACCAGTGGAAAGATCTGAGTCCTTATAAGTAGGCCCGTCAAAATTTTCATAGAGGTTGGCCACCCCACACAACCGAAGGAGTTTGGTTCCCTTGGGGTAAGTCTTTGGGTATAAGGCTCACATGAAAAAATCTGTCTAACAAGTGAGTGCCTTCCATGCGCCCATATTTCCCAACGAGAGGGACCTAGTAATATTGCCCCGCTAGGCGCACTCTCATTTTGTGCCACTTTATATCGAACGGTTGCAAGGGTAAAAGAATATGGTCTAGCCATATCGAGCCAAAAGACGAAGAAAACCCCTTAAGGTTTGCCAATGAGAGCCACTTTTCCACCTCAAGGTCTATTCGAAGTGGGTATCTATGACCCGCGGACCGAGAGCCGTATCGTACGTTATTGTTTTTAAATCACCCCAGTGGGCCTTAAGGGGTACTTCATGAAATCTATCAATGGGCATATTAGGCTACCTCTGCGTTTTTTTCATTTCTATAACGTATGGCTTTGACATAGGATGAAAGAAACCTACATGCACCGCATCCTTTTCGTCCATCTTTTTCTCCTTATTGCTTTGCTTTGAACGGGGAAGGAGGGCTTGCATCTTCATATAATTCTTCTTTGGGACCAAGTGGACCACGTGGCCGCCATCAAAGTTGTACTGGCTATCTTCTTGTATCACTTCATTTTCTCTTTTTGAATGCTCATGCCAAATATATATAACGAAGCTTATTAAGAGGAAGAGAAAAACAAACACGGCGACTCTAGTGGAGAATGACTCACTCATGGAGAGTTCTAATGAGTTTTCCCTAAGGGCCCTTAATACATACGGCAATCCTTGGGTGTTCTTCGAAGCCGCCCAGGCCCTGTTCAAACATCTATTGTCCCACCGATGTTTAACCCATGATGCTAACCCAGCTAATGCGGGTCCTAGCCATAATGGTTGGACTTCCTTAAGAAATTGTTGAAAGGGAAGTGGAACCCAGGAAGAAGAAGCTTGGCGATGAGAGCTATGGCGAATGGAGAGCAAGAGCAAGAGAGAGAGTGAAATTCAAAGTGGGAACTCCAACAACCATAATGTGTGGCCGGACCTTTCTTTATTCAAACTATCACTAAAAGAATAAAGAATAAGTGACTGTGACGGGTGCGCGCCACCTGCAGTGTGCAGTGGTGGGTACTGTCAGTGTAGTAATACATGAGTGGCTAGGCGGAGGTGCCTTTACCCCCAACAACCTCCCACTTAAAGGAAAATCTTCCCCAGTGAGAGAGAAAAACAAAAAAGACAGTACAACATGTACACATGTACAACACGATGAGGAAAAAGATGTCATCTCATACAATGCCCATCAATCTCCCGAGGAAGGCAAAGCACTCAGTAGTAAGGCTCTTCGTGAGCAAGTCTGCAAGATTCTACTCAGTCAGAATCTTGACAAGGTCAATAGACCTGTCCTCAACAACCTCGCAAATGAAGTGATACCTTACCTCAATATGCTTCGTCTTTGCATGGAAGACCGGATTCTTGGCCAACTGAATGGCACAGCCAGCTTGGCTAAGCATGCTATGGACCCTTTCCTGAATGGTCCTATTCATGCATTCAGCCATACCATTCTGGGGAGGGGTGTAAGGGGTGGTCAACTGATGCTTAATACCCTGCTCATCACAAAACCGCTCAAAAGCACGTGATCCATACTCACCCCCATTATTTAACCTTAGGCATTTTAGCCTTTTCCTAGACTGGTTCTTTGCCAATGCAAGTCAACGCTGAAATGTGTCTAAAACATCGAATTTTCTCTTTATGTGGGATAAGCCCAAACCTTGTGTGAGTAATCATCCATGAAAGTAACAAAGTACTTTGCCCCACCAAGTGACTGATAGGGCATGGGCCCACATACATCTGAGTGCACAAGAGCCAAGGGCTCACCCATGCGTTTCTTACCAGACTTTTTATGTGTATTTCTAGTCTGCCTACCATACAAACAATGATCACAAGAATCAAAATGCGAAGAGTCAAAAGGTGGAAGATACTACAAAGCACGGAGCATTTTCATTCCTTTAAGGGACATATGCCCCAAACGAGCATGCCAAAGGGATACATGGGGGATAGAACCCACAAACAAAACATGATCCAATGTAGCTCCAAATACAAGGAATAGAGGCTGCCAGACTTGGCACCTCTTGCAAGCACAAGCCTACCACGAGTAATCTTCCATGTAGAGTCTCCAAAAGACACAAAATACCCTGCATCATCAAGCTGTCCAGTTGACATAATGCTGCAAGTCAATGCAAGTACATGGCGTACATCATGCAAAACAAAAGAACTGCTATAAGAAAATTGCAACCTAACATCTCCAATGCCCACAATGTCAAGAGACCTGTCATCACCAAGGCGCACAGAACCAGACATGGTATGATAGGTATAAAACAAATCTCTACAAGGTGTCACATGAAATGGCACACCCGAATCCAAGAGCCAGCACTATGCATACATAGAATGTATCTCAGAAGCTTGTAAGGCATCGCATGAAGAAGCTGCAAGTATGTAATCTTCATCTGAACCAGTGGCCTGCATAACATTAACCTCTTCTATCTTCACACTGGACTTTACAAGTACAATATTGCGCTCAGAAGACTTTTCCTGCACTTTTTCTTTTCCCTTTTCCTTGCACTTGTCATCGCGCATCTTATGGCACTATAGCCTAATATGTCCTGCTTTCCCACAATAATGACAGGTAAGATCAGACTTCCGTCCACGGGACTTACTGCGACCACGTGACTTGGACCTGGACTTTTGAGAGTCCATGCTTTTATGATCATTATCATGCCTGCCATGTTTGCCACCTCTAACGGTCAATGCATTCGAAGAGCGAGAAGCATCATTGTTTCTCCTTTTGAATCCCTCAGTCAATAAAGCACTCTCAATATCTTTGATTTTTAGCCCATCAAGCTTGTTCGTGTATATGGCAGTATGGAAGACATCCCATGATTCAGGCAAGGTGCAAAGCATAAATAACGGGTGTAAGTTGTCTTTAACTCAATACCTTGTGACAACAGACTCTTCATGATAGCATGAAACTGACTGAAATGAGATGATAGGGAGGTCCTCTCCTTCATGCAAAGGTCCATTAACTGCTTCAGCTAATACATCTGTGACACAGGACTCTGCTGCTAATAGAGCTCCTGAATCTTCTCCCATAAATCCCATGCACTCTGATTCTCATCTTCAATAACAATATGATGGACCTCTTCTGAGAGTGACAAAATAATGGTAGACTTGCATAGCTCATCAACTTCCATCCAAGCATCATCATCCATATCCTCAGGTTTAACACCCTTGAAACGCAAGGGTTTAATCTACAGCTTCTGCACCAAAACCTACCATATTTGGGACTTCCAATACCCATAGTTGGTACCATCCAACTTGGCAATGTTAAAGAGAGCTGTGTCTTTCAGATGACCAACCATACTGTCCCAAATCAAAGCAAAAAAACAAAATTGTAGGTTATTGTAATTAGCAGAAAATGCACTAAAAACCACTGCTAAAACTGGCTGAAAGAGTGGATATCACCAAGAGAAGCACCTGTCCACAATTATGACCAAGATAACATCAAATAGTAACCATTACCCTCATAGAAGTGCTCAAAATCTGCAGATTTTAGCTTTTGTAATAAATGACAACAGTATGTAAAACTGTCCCAAAATGAAGCAATCACTGATACATATGTCACTACAACTGCCAGGTAGCAAGATACATTCAATACGAGTGTCAAGGGGCAAGAAAGTACCAAGAACTATCAAACCAATAACTTGTCAAGCAAGAGACATCTCATAGGTCTAGAAGTCATGCATGTAATGGGTCTTGGGGTAAGAGAAAAGACCAAGTACAAGCACAACTGATAGAGCAAGAAGCTCAACACATAAACATCCAAGATGCATATAAAATTGAAAAATATGTGAGACAGAGATAGGTGCCTGTCCCAATAGGCATATCAAATCAGCCCACTACAGACTAACTGCAAACATAAAGCTCTCAAGAGAGCAAATGCATGTAACTGTCCCACAAGCTCAAGCTCAAGTGTAAGTAAAATTGTGTGTACATCGAAATATGCCAAGAGGCTCCCACTGGATGTAAAGCTAGATGCAAAGAGAGCAAGCAACTATCTAATACATCAAATGCATAGCATCAGACATGCCAAATTCTAGTAGGGTACATCTGGAGCATAAATCCCAAGCTATCTCAAACCCGTAAAGCATAAGCCTAAAAGCATTCAAAGAGCATGTAACTGACAACCAAATGTAATGCCCAGTAGATCCAAAATTCTCAAATACATCTGAAGATGAAGCTCCAAGTAACTGTCAAGCATGGGCAAACCTAGTGGCATCCATATTTGACCAAAGCATAAATGTAAGAAGCCTAAATGTCAACAAGTGACAATAGGCATAGACTAGTCCAAAGCATGCCAACTGAAGCCAAATGTCAGTGAAGGACGACCAAGTCGGAGCCTAATCCAAGCTCAAAAGCTTCCGGAACCAAAAAGAAGCATGTGATAGTCTCCAAATACATCGGTATGATCATTCAAACCTCCAGTAAGCACCCTATTTCTAAGAACCAATTCATACATCAAGTAAATGAGCTTCAGACCACTGTATTATAACAAGCAATTTACTGTTAAAGGAAGCTCAAATGGTGTTGAAATATGCTCCAAATTAGTCCCAAAGCATAGACATAGAATCCCATAACATCCGAGCATCACCGGGCATCAATAGGCATCAAACCGGCAATGCCAAGAAGCATCAAACAGTAAATGTCAAGTGCTTGCAGCAAGGGCTGAAGGGGAAAGCACTCGAATCTATCATCGGGAGCGAAGCAATAGTGTTGGGGAATCCAAACAATGATCGGGAAGATTGACAAGAGTGCCGCGAAGCCGAGGAAGAGCAAGGAAATGCCAGGAGCAGGTCAGCCCAGCCCCCTAAAAATGTGTCGCAATTTGCGCTGGCTATTCTTGGGGGCTGGGGGGTCTTCAACAGTGCTCGAGGGCACTTGGCAATGTTGAGGAGGCTCCAATGCAGCCTTGGAAGAAGCCAATGAAGGTCCGAAAGCTCGGGGAGGAGGCGGGAGATCAAAACGTACCTACAAATGAAGGTGCCATGGTTGTCATTGAAGCTCGGGTTGAAGCTCTTCAAATACGGATTGAAGAGAATGCCAGGCAAGCTCCAATGCCTTTGCTCTAATACTAGTTGAAAGGGAAGTGGAACACAAGAGGAAGAAGCTTGGCGGTGAGAGCTATGGTGGATGGAGAGCAAGAGCAAGAGAGAGAGTGAAACTCAAAGTGGGAACTTCAACAACTACAATGTGTGGCCCGGCCTTCCTTTATTCAAACTGTCACTAAAAAAATAAAGAATAAGTGATTGTGACAAGCACCTGCCACTTGCAATGTGTAGTGGCGGGTACTGTCAGTGTAGTAATACATGGGCGGCTAGGCGAAGGCGCCTTTACCCCCAACAATTGCTGAAGGAGAGGGACTTGTTTTTCGCAATACCCTATAGGGCGGGCACATATAATATTTAGATTATCCATGTCAATGGGGGCAAGACAGTCCTCTTGTGGCCTCTTCAAATTCACTTTGCGAGAGTATAGAAGGCGTCCCCCCAGGGGTACTATAGTAATAAGATCCTGACCCATGAGAGGCGACTCGGGCTCGTCATCTTGATTATTAGAAAATAACATATTCATTGAATAATCATCTGGTAGGTCTATATGACTAGCCAAATAAAGCGGATTATCACTAATACACATGGGTGGATCTCCCTTTACTTGTTGCAGAGATTTTTCCCTCTCTAGAGGTCGACTCATTTTCTTCCTTGGTTGTCTGGCTATATCAAGAGGACAATTCATTTCAAAGGGTCCCTTTCTAGTGTTAGGATTATTCATTTGACCCTCCCCTTTTCATAGATTGGTATTATGAATATTTTGGCACCCACCTTTCTTACAAGAACATAGTAGAGGAATTAGAGGGGGGCTCCTCATATCTTCTTGAATTAAAATCTATAGCATGGACCCAGCCGCGAATTGTGAGATTTTCATAATAGATGCCCTTTGCCCCCCAGTAGTCACGCGGCCATTTTTTTTAAGATTCTAGTCTAAGACGGTTAGAGTCTAAAGGCATATTATTAGAGATGTTCTTCTCATTTGTATTATGAGGCATCATAAATCTCTCCCCCCGTTCCCCTATAAGGAACATATTCATTGTTGGTCTGCTAATTCTTGTATCTTGCTATAATAGCTAATAGGGTAGCTTGTCCTAACTAATAGAGAGGGTGGCCTATTTGGTTTATTTAGACCCCCTCCCACTTGATAGTATAGGGGGGTCAGATGGGAAGCTATCCCTATTGGTGTACAATGATACCTCACTATTATACTAGAGTTGGTCTGCACATGTCAAGCTTTAAAGAGGGATGTAATGAAATCACCTAGCCCTTTAGGGTTTGTTGGTATACCTAAATAACAACACTATAAAACTGACAGTGTGAAAAATGCTAAAGAAAAAAAGCACATAGACTATGATGTAAAGGACGCCTTACTGGGTAGCACAATAGAAAAGTGTCCCATGCCCACAACTATTCGCTTAAGGGTATGGCTTTGTATCTTGGCCCCCTCGGGTCCTCCTCGATGACAATTTGGATGTACTCCATTCTACAAACAAGTAGGGATGTGGTTAGCTAGACAAGGCTAATGGGTATAACAATGCTCCATAAACCTTGCACAGCCATATCGCAAGTTCGTTCTCTTAGTGAGTCCATTTGTCTTTTTTCTATAAAAAATCTAAAGGGAGAGGTAATAATGTATGTAGGAAGGAATAAAATAGATCGGGAAAAACCAAGAACTATATACTGGTATAAAGACCCAATAAAGGAGCTCGGATGGGACCACATGCTGGTCTTCTCAGGGGAGGACGCGTGACCAAGCTTCTCCCATACCTTTGTGGCAATATCTAGCACAATAAGTTGCTACTCATCGGATGAGAGTTTTTTACTTTGCTTTAAAGAATCACGGACGGATTATTGAAAATAACGGAGGCACTGCATTAAAACCTGATCAACTACGTATTTCATGACCCTGAAGGTGCCTATTATGGTGGCTATGTGGTTCATAAGATCCTCCGCTTATTAAAGAGATTAGTGAAAGAAATAAGGAAGAGCCAAATTGAGAAAGGGGTGCAAACTAATATAAAATACCATGAGAGTGAAAAAGAGAGGTGAACTATGATGCCTATTTCCCATTCTTGCCTCTTTACCGCCCGGATTGAGGTGACTAAGTGATCTAATCCTTTCTCTCTAATGAGATATTGACTCCTAAGAAGCAGTTGCTTTGTTGCTTTAAGAGATTATCTAGTTTTTCAAACACCAAATTAGTTGGTTTTCTTGGGTAAGGATTAGAAGTCCGATGTTCTTTAGGGAAAGGGGAATACCTATCCTTTTTTGGTAGGGAGCCTCTATCGAGTAGGCAAGAAGAACTATTTCGTGAGAGGCTAATATACGGGAGGAGAGCAACCCCTCATGATACTGACACCCCCTAGACTTCCCGCTAGACTTCCCGCTTAATTCTTCTTCTACCCTCTCATAGTATGGCAGTACACGGGAGGGTAGATAGATCCTTTCTCTCTTGTTTAACGACAACTGAAATAGAGCAAGCTCCTGAAGAATGGGATGGCATAAAACCCTTTGTAGATAAGAATCTTTTTCAGACTTGTCTAAATCCATACAGAAATCCATCACTTGTTCTCGTACGGCTCTCGCCCTTGTAAGACTAGCACCACGTAAACCGGCATAAATGAGAGTTTTTAGCAATCTTTTAGGGATATCATCTCCCCATTTGGACATAATAAAGGACCAAAAGTGGCCCATTTTGTAGGCCTCCAATGTATTGGGAGCTAAACCTCTCCCTGTGAGACCCGTATATATCCCCGTGTGACATTTCGGGAAGATCATAGTCCTTATGAGTAGGCCCATCAAAATTTTCATAGAGGTTGGCCACCCCACACAACTGAAGGAATTTGGTTCCCTTGGGGTAAGTCTTTGGGTATAAGGCTCACAGGAAAAAAAACTGTCTGACGACTGAGTGCCTTCCACGCGCCCATATTTCCCAACAAGAGGGACCTGGTAATATTGCCCCACTAGGTGCACTCTCATTTTGTGCCACTTTATATCGGATGGTTGCAAGGGTAAAAGAATATGGTCTAGCCATATCGAGCCAAAAGACAAAGAAAACCCCTTAAGGTTTGCCGATGAGGCCCACTTTTCCACCTCAAGGTCTATTCGAAGTGGGTATCTACGACCCGCGGACCGAGAGCCGTATTGTACGTTATTGTTATTAAATCACCCTGATGGGACTTAAGGGTTACTTCATGAAATCTATCGATGGGCATATTAGGCTGCCTCTGCATTTTTTTCATTTCTATAACGTATGGCTTTGACATAGGATGAAAGAAACCTACATGCACCTAATCCTTTTCGTTCATCTTTTTCTCCTTATTGCTTTACTTTGAACGAGGAAGGAGGGCTTGCATCTTCATATAATTCTTCTTTGGGACCAGGTGGACCACGTGGCCACTGTCAAAGTTGTACTAGCTATCTTCTTGTATCACTTCATTTTCTCTTTTTGAATGCTCGTGCCAAATATATATAACAAAGCTTATTAGGAGGAAGAGAAAAACAAACGCGGCGACTCTAGTGGAGAATGACTCACTCACAGAGAGTTCTAATGAGTTTTCCCTAAGGGACCTTAATACAAACGACAATCCTTGGGCATTCTTCGAAGCCACCCCGACCATGTTCAAACATCTATTGTCCCACCAGTGTTTAAGCCATGATGGTAACCCAGCTAATGTGAATCCCAGCCATAATGGTTGGACTTCCTTAAGAAATTGCCGAAGGGGAGGGACCTCTTTTTCGTGATACCCTACAGGGCGGGCATCTATAATATTTATATTATCCATGTCAATGGGGGCATGATAGTACTCTTGTGGCATGCTATTAACCTCTTCAATTTAACTTTGCAAGAGTGCAGAAGGCATCCCCCCAGAGGTACATCCTTGGTAGTCTGTAGTGCATGGCATCATGACCAAACCTACCACAATTGGTGCAAGGTCGCGACCTAGGATCCTAACACTCAACTGGAAGGTGGTTTTTGCCACAATGCATGCATTGGACATGTGACCATGCAGGTCTTCTCATCATCTCTTGTAGTCTAGCTAGCTCCATTTTCATCTTTGCTAGCTCCGAGCTTGGGTTAGTGCCATTCCCTTTATCTTGGTTGCTTGGGCTGACCGTTCACTAGATGTTGTTGCCCTTTCTGAAGTTCTAGAGTTGGCTTCGTCTCAATTCAAGTTCTTGGAGCTTCTCTCCTTAAGCTGGTTGTCCACTCATATGGCCTCTTCAAAGACCCTAGCTAATGTATCTCTCTGCAAGCTTGAGTTGCTTGCCAAGGTCTTGTAGAGTTTCTCACGGCTATGTATTCCGTTGATGAACACGGCGGACACCGCTCTCTTAGTGAGTCATTCATTAATGGAGATTCTCTTATAGATACTCCATATGTGAGTAACATAGTCCTTGATGTCCTCTTTATCCCCATGCTTGACATTCATCAACTGCACTATAAGATTATTTGAGTACCTGACCTCTAAGAATCTCTTAATGAAGCTCTTGAGGTCATTGAAATTGTTGTGCTCCACAACGTTTGAGCTTGTGTACCACATCCTACCCTTATCATCGAAGCATAGGCCGAAAGCTTGTGAGCGGCGCTACTAAGTGAGTTTTGTGGCCATTAGCCTCACAGACCTGCTCGAATTGCTCTACGAAATTGTACAGCAGTTGGTACTTGTCTAGTTGTTTCACAACTACGGGGATCCTCGAGTGGCTCTTAGAGCCCCGGGTAACTCCTAATCCTGCAAGCAATAATGTTGCTAGTGCTGCTAGACTTTGTTCTACCAATGTGTTATCTATTAGTCGCTTTGTGAGAAGCTTGCTCAGTGTTAAATCCGCCTCTAGCGCTCTTTTCCTCTCTGCGTTTGGTCCTATTCGGTTTCTATTTGCTAGGGCTAGCACGCGCTGTACTTCTTGCATTTCTATGTCCTACGGCAATCTCCAAGTCTGTTGTTGCTAGTTGTATGCCGCTATGCTTTGCAAAGCTTTCCCCTCTAGCTTTCTTTCCTCCTTGAGGTGTGCTATGATGTCTTCTGGCGGTCTACCATGGTAGTCTAGCCTGGTTTGTGCACCGTATTCATCCACCATCCATTGGGTTTTGACTAGGAAATCTCCCAGGTTGAGCTCGTTGTTTCTATGGTTTGTACTAAGTTCTGCCATGTCTGTGGTCTCCTACTCCACTAAGTTATTGATGAGGTTCTTCAAGTCAGGCAGCATTGCGCTCCCAATGGTGTTGGTCCTTCTACGTGTTTGACTTTCTGTATTGCATCTCTCATTGGGTCCTACTGATTGGGGCTCTTGATCACCCATCTAGGTTTGAGGGTCATCTCCTATTAGTGGGTCTATTTTGTTTATTAATTCTAAGTGTGTTCCTTCTTATGTATAGACAAGCCTCAATTTACTTTCACTCAATGTGTGTCTGGCGCTATTTTCCATGCACTATGCAAAATTAGGCTTTCAGTTTTTCCAAGTGCACTTCAATTGTTGAAAACAATGTGGGTGCAAACATGAGATAATGAATGCAGCTTCCACACTCCGGTCTAAGTTCTCAACTAAATAGGGCTTTATACTCAGTCACTAGCCACTTTGTCTGGTCTCTAGGTCTGTGCTACACTACTCAGCTCAATCAAGGTCAAATGGGGGTCTGCATGTCAGTTTACAGCTCTAAAAGGGGCTAAAAGCTAAGATGACTGTTAGCGGTCGTACCTAGCCATCCAGCTGTTGCAATTTCTAAGATCAATTGTGCCCGTAAGGCTTTTAGAGCCTTCCTCAGTTGTTGCAGAAAGTGTTCTCCTTTGCCCGAGATGCACTGAAATTGTCAATTTCTCCAGTCAATTTTTTTGTCTAATTCCGCAATGTTCGATTTTGTAGTGTTTGATCCCCAAAATCAGATGTCTTGTCTAATTTCAATGCATCCTTGTCTGATTTTGGTGTTTGATTGTGATGTGTCCGATGGTCCGATTCTGGCATGTCCGAGTGGCCAATGGCCGAGTGTCCAAGTCCGATTTCGGAGATGTCCAATTGTGATTATCTGATCGTTCGAATTGGACAAAGTGAACGTTCGATCGGACTAGCAAGGGATAGTCTAATTTTCAATATCGAACGAGTGACATCTGATCGGACAAGTCAAGAAAGTTCAAATTTCCAATTGGACAAATCTGTCCGATTTTGGGAATTGGACCACCTTGCGAGCCGTGTTCGAATCCGGTAGCACGCAAAGAGCAAAGACGAAAAATCAACTTGTGGCAAAAATTTTGGTCACATCAACATGCAAGGAGCTCCAAAATACAATAATGGATTGCACAAGAAGGTTTCTATATACTTTATATGTGCAACAAACTCTTGTGGAAGCTGATCGATTCGCCTGAAGCTCAAGGTCTCTCTCTCTTTCTCTCTCAAGCTCTTTCTCTCACTGCTGAAGGTGAAAATGAGCTTTCCCCTTGCCCTTTGGGGCCCTAAACCCTTGTTTCGCTCAGTCTTGACCTCTCTGATTGCTCCCCTTGTGGTATTAACACATCTAAGTGCTCTTTTCTCCTCCCCATTTTTTCCTTGTTTGGACATATTTTACAGCAGAAACCCTAAGTCGACTCGCTTCGATTTCTTGATCCTATCCTACTCTAAATGCAATAAAAATCAAAATCCAAATACTAAAATGATTTATCCTACTTGTCTACTCATCAGAAACCCAAAATACTAACTTTTTTTAAAGATGAAATACCCCAAATATCCTCCCTATATCAAGCACTAGTTTGGGGATACAATCCTACTTCGACGCTTGATATAAGGCACACAAATGCTCAAGCTTGAATCCATTAGTCCTAGCAATGGAACTAAAATGTAGTGAGAGCTTATGCTCACCCGCCAAGACCCACGAACTGCTTATTACTTCAAGTGTTTCAAGCAAGCACAAATGGTGAATGAGTAGCCTCCTTCCACAAGCAAACCGATAACTCCACAATTCAAGATGCGAGCTCAAGCAACCTCAAGCCTCCACCTCCAAGCTCCATCCTCCATAAACATGCGCGAGACAAGAGAAGGGAAGAGAAGAGAAGAAGAAGAGAGGAGATGATGGAGTGCTTCTTCTCCAAGATCCCTCACCCTCACACACTCACTCCCTTTCTCAAGCACGCACAAGCAAGCAAGAAGGAGAGAAGAAGAGAACACTTTTGCCACACACCAAAGAATGAGCTCCTCATTCACTTTTTAGGTTAATATACAAGCCCTAAATCCCTTCGGCACCCATCCCCTTTTTTACATGATCGGCAGGCATATTGCCAAGGTCCTCTTTCCCTATTCCCTTCTAATTGACTTATCCCTTCACCTATGTCCATTTAGACTTTACAACTTGCACAGGAGGTAGCCTGGTGCTCTTATAAAATGAATTACATTGCACCTATGCTTTCCTTGCTAGAGCCTTTGGAGCACCTTGCTAGAATATTTGGTGCTTTCCCATGTCCTTTCCAAGCATCTTCCTAGAATATTTGGTGATCTCCTTCGTTCTTTCAGAGCGCCTTGCTAGAATCTTTGGTGCTCTCCTTCACCCTTGAGAGCACCTTGCTAGAATCTTCGGTGCTCTCCCACGTTTTTTCTGAGCTTGCCTTCTCCTCCACTTTTCTTGTCTGGATAGAATGAGCTTCTCTATTCACTTTTTGACTTGGGCTTCCTTGGTCTTCCTCTGCTTCTTTTTGGCTTCATGGTCCATGTCCATGACATGTCTTGTCAGAAGCTTGTTGTGCTTTATTTCATAGAACTGTGGGATATACTCTAAGTGGACATGAGGGTCCATGTTTTGAGGCCTAATATCTACATCTATAATGTAGGTTAAAACATCATTTTAGGAAGTCACCAGAGTTCATCCTGTTTTAGCAATGTGTAGTTTTTCCTCAGTAAGGAGTCGATCCAAATAGAGATGGGCCATAGCATGCTCTTCTAAAGGTTTATTGCGCGTGATGGCCAATACTCTGAATGAGGTAGGAGCCACATAGGTTGGATCATACTCATAGGTTTTGATTGCACGTCTTTGCTCAATGTTGTTCATAATTTGGCAGCCCTCTTGTTCCCATTAGAGACAGAGAGCATACCATTTTCACATAAAGAAAGAGTTAGAGTCAGCTAATTGTTTCAACTCTTCTAGTTCCTGGGTTGTTGTAGAGATTTTGCTCTTGTTATAAGAGGTGAGCAACCACTGTTTGAGAGATTGGTCTAGAGAAATCTTTTTGGCAATCAAGTCATCGGTGGCCACCTCTCAGGAGTCTTGATGAACATGAACTCATATTCCTCCCAAGTGCATGGCAAGGAGCATATGACTACCATGGCCACATTGATTTGAGTAATAGACAACATCCTTGCTCTTAGAGCTGCTAGAATCAGTACCAATCCCAGTTTGACTTCCTCATGAATGAGCAATGCCACAAGCTCATTAAAATCTGGCATTTCAGCCCACACAGATATGGAAGTATCAAAAGATTTATATTCAGGCCCCATGCCATTTAATGCAACTGCAACCATGTCTTCATCCTCCACCTGTGTGCCAATGGATGCTAATTGGACCGCAATGGTCTTGATTTTAGTGACATAGTCCTAAATAGACCTACCCTTTCTTTCCGTATTATTGAATGTATGCTTCAGTTGTATCTTCTTGACACTTGTGGTAGTGCCATAATACTTGATTAAGGTATTCCATGCATCCTTTGGAGAGCTGCAGTTCTTAATTTGCATTACCATAGCATCCGAAATACATAATGATAGCCAATGTAGAACCTTGCATGCTCTGTCCGTCCAAGCTCTATGAGCTCTCAGCTAATCTGGAGTGGAATTCCTATCAGTAGGCAATTTGGGTACCTCCTCCGCTCATGCTACCAAATCCCAATATCCTTTTCCAATCAAGAAGTTCTCCATGTGGAACTTCGAGATGGCATAGTTGTTGCTCTCAAGTTTCTCACCCACTATCTGGGTTATGTTATTTGTTCTATCTGCATTTGCCATGTTGTAAACACTACCTGACTTCGTGCAAAACAAGGTTCCTTAATTGATCAGTTTCAACCTTCCAATTCAATGACAGTTTTCAGCAGCAACCCTCTGTTGAAGTTAGAGTAATTTAGTCCATAAACGTGTCAACCATATTCCAAATCAAGTGGCAATACATCTAGGTATAACAACCTATTTGTATGGACTACATTTACTGCATACTCTGTATGTAAACACACTAACTGGCAATGAACAGACAAGCAATCTATGAATAACAACCTGTGCATAACCCGGAGCCTTTTCTCAGCCAAGACAATGGTATTTATGCCTCATCATAGCCCACAGCATCTCAGACAAGTGCCACCACATGCAAGTATCCATACATGTCCATCTGGACACATTGCAATGCATGTACATCATGTATGGAAGTAAATATTCTTCTAGCTAATAAAAATAGTTAATACCCTACTATAACCAATAGCAAATCAATCCAAATTTGGGCATTTATTAATCACAATATCCCACAAAAATACCTACAACTCCAATGGCATGACTCAAGCCTTACATGTACCAAATGGATGTCAATATGTTTCAACCTTCGAATGATAACTGTTATACATTCAAATTACAGATTTCAACAATAATTTCCACATCTGTAAATGTATTCCAAAACTGAATTTTTAATCTCTTTTAATCATGCCTAGGTGTACATGGGTATTGCACACACATTTATCAAGCATTCTTGATAGTCATATCCATCATTCCAAAGCATTGGTGGTGGATCAAATGGTGCCCTGCATTAGTGTTGAAAAAATTCTGGACATTTTTCAGCATGTCATTATCTTCAACTGCTGGGCATTTGACACTCCCAATCCAAGATCAAAAACATAAAAGATAACACATATGCTTTGTCAAGCATCCACCAAGTATAAGCTCTTCAATGATCACTATATGTTGAGACTTTAGTGTTGCCTCTGTGAGTTACCATACACAATAAGTGTATTTAGCCTGCATTACACAGGTATGTTGGTCACATTGGATGCATATACATTATTAGGATGAAAGCCACCAGTGCCATGGAACCACCTGTTGTTTGTTTACTGCAGTAAACAGCGAAGCTGCACAAGTTTGTGCTATATATCTCAAAATCTATGAAGAATTTAAAAACCTTTCTTCTGCAAAGTTGTAGATCACATTGAAATGGTTAGAAATAGGGGGCCATTTCTCCAAAATCCATTTATGTGTCAAGATATAGCTTTTGCAAAAATGGGCTACAGGCACAGTCTCCTTTGATGACATTTTTTCATATTTGCTATCTTTGATGTCAAATGGTCACTCACAGGTACTCAATGAAGCCTTATGAAGCTCCCAAACAAGACACAACAAGCTCCTACACAAGCACAAAGCATAAAGCATGATGCATACCTTGACAGGAACAATGGCCGCCTTTCTTCTTCAAAGTAGAGACTCTTATCTTCAAGCGTGATGCATACCTTGATAGGAACAATGGCTGCATTTCTTCTTCAAAGTAGAGACTCTTATCTTCAAGCTCCAGATCTAAACTCCTTCAATGCCAAGCTTTAGAGAGCCCATTCATGTTGCCTCTAATACCATGTTAAATGACAGAGTAGGTTTGGAGCAACTGAGAGTGGGCATTCAAATCATCTCACCTCTTTCATTATTCTCACGTGTAACTAGAAGAAGTTGAATAGTTACAACTAGGTCATCTAGTCAATATACTAACTGTCGTTAAGTTAGAGACCACCGACTTATTTTATGTCCCACACTTGTTGTGTATAGCTGGACATACAGTTAGACTATCAGTCACACACATAGACAGATAGACAGAGCTTGAAGTCTTAACATGCCTAGCCACCCATATATTACTAGATTGATAGTACTTGCACACCTGTACACTGCAGGTGGTGGGTACCCATCATTGTCACTTTATTCTTTATTATTTTAGTGACATTTGAATAAAGGGAAGGCTGGTCATACATTGTGACTGTTGGAGTTTCTACATATATTCTCTCTCTCTCTCTCTCTCTCTCTCTCTCTCTCTCTCTCTCTCTCTCTGTGTGTGTGTGTGTGTGTGTGTGTGTGTGTGTGTGTGTGTGTGTGTGTGTGTGTGTGTGTGTGTGTGTGTGTGTGTGTGTGTGTGTGTGTGTGTGTGTGTGTGTGTGTGTGTGTGTGTGTGTGTGTGTGTGTGTGTGTGTGTGTGTGTGTCCTTCCACCATAGCTCTTGCTTCCGCTTGCATGATTTCACACCAGGCTCACTCCCTTTATCATTTTATATTCATATCCCTTAAAAGAATAAAGTAACACTAGGTTACCTTTTTGGCCTCCCATTGAGCTTTCTTGCAAATGAGAGCATACATTGCTAGTAATCTAGCTTTTGATAATCATTATAACTCCACCAAGGAGTTGATCCAAGCTTACTGACCTTCCCATCTCTTGTGCATAACCACTCTTAAGCTTGGGACAAAAAATTCAACTAGCTTGATGGCATCAATGACTATGTCAAATTAAATAGAGCTTGGCCAATTGTGGTCTTCTAGGCTATATGATATACCCACAATGCTGCAATATTTATTGTGACGTGCACTCTGAGATGCCGAGACCGTCTTGGTCAAAACATTGACTATGATCTTGTTTGTTTCTTTGACTTGGCCATTTGCTTTGTAGGTGGGGGGAGGGGGGAGAATTCCAATGGATAACCACAAAAGTTTATAACATATATATGATTACCTTGTTAATGAAATACATGTCCCAGTCACTCACAATCTTCACAAGGTAGTTGAATCAAGAGATTACTTGCTCTCGTAATATTTTTTTTTCATTCTTACATCATTCATTTGTGTGGATCTAGCCTCAATCTACTTGATCAAGTATAGTCGTTGCAATAATGACATCCTAGCCTATGAATGCTGAGATGTAGTGTCCAACAAAGTTATTTTCCACTTTCCAAAAGGTTATTGTGCTATTATAGACATAAGATCAAATTTTCTTTCCTTACTAGCACCTTCATGTGTTGTCATTCATTGCACTCTTTTACAAATTTAGTAACATCACAAAAGAGGGTGAGCCACCACAAAACTGAGACTACAAGATCTTGTAAACAATATAGTCTTGGTCAAAATGATCTCCTACAACTCCCACATGCACTTTAGCAAGAGTTTATGCATCTCATGCTCACAAATGCACCATCCTAGTAAGTCATCTTGGCCTAACCAATACAACTACCCAACAATCACTTGATAGGGTTACACTATCTCAGTATGTCGTCTTGGCCTAACTAACTGATACAACTACCCAAAAATAATTTGATAGGGTTTGTTAACCCTCAAACAAACAAGTTGGAAAATCTAGAAAATCTAAAGCAGAAGACGAGGATAAGGCAAAAGTGAAATGGAAGACGAAGGCACGCCAAAGAAGAATTCGAAAACATAAGAAGTGCAAAATAGTCCCAAATCAAGGAGAAAGACACACAAGAAAAAGCACAAGTCAATACTTTTGTAAAAGAGTCCAAGGCACACCAGGTTTTATTTTAAGAGCATCAGGATCTCACCCATGCAAATTATAAAGGTAGATGGGCAGTGGAAAGGAAGCTAGGAAGATAGGAGGACAATGGGAAAAAGGGCCTAGGCCATGGCTGGCCATATAAAAAAGGGGATAAGGGGATGACCGCCCAAAATGGATTTAAGGTTTTGTATATAAAGTTGAAAAGTGAATGAGAAGCTCATTCTTGTGTGTGGCCAAAAGTAGCTCTCTTCTTATTCTTCTTCTTCTTCTTCTTCTTCTTCTTCTTCTTCTTGCTTACTTGAGCTTGTGCTTGAGAGAGGGAGTGTGAGAGTGTGAGGGAGTGAGTGCGTGAGGGTGAGGGACCGTAGTGGAGAAGCTCTCCATCTTCTCTTCTCTTCTTCTCTTCTCTTCTCTTCTCTTCTCTTGCTTGTGGCGATGGAGCTTGGAGCATGGAGCTTGAGGATGGAGCTTGCTTGAAGCTTGTACTTGGATCATGGAGCTATCGGAGTGCTCAAGAGAGGAGACAACTTGATCGGGCATGGAGGTAAGCTCACTACACTTGTAGGCATAGATAGCGTGTCGGCTATGTAAGAGGTAGCCCTTAGCACTCAGCTTGGAACACTTGAAACAATAAGCAATCTGTGGGTCTCGGCACTTGATCGCCTCTACATTTTGGTTCCGTTGCCAGGATAAACTAATTCAAGCCTTAACGCTTGCGCACTTTGAATCGAGCTCATTGAAGTAGGATTTTGCCCAAACCGGTGCCTGAGGTAGATAGGTAGGAAGCGAGGAAGTTTGGAGAGGTATTCGATCTCCTTAGTAAGTAGGTTTTTGATTTTTGGATTTGGAAAGGTAAGTTGGAGTAGTGTAGGTGTTTGCTTTGTGATTTGGATGCATTAGGGTAGGAAAAAACAAAGAAAGAGAAGAAAAGCAAGCATTAGGGTTTCTACTATCATAACAGGGCAAGTGGGTTTGATTTTTTGTTAATTTGCATTTTGGAGTTTATTTGCTATTCTAGGTATATACAACTCTTCTTCTTTATCCATAATCTTGATCTGGAGGTGTGTGTGATACGCCATCACCTTAATTGTGTGATTCGAGTGATTTATCATTGTGTCGGCCAAAATTGCACCGCATTCAGCCCGTTCGAGTGACGGTGATTCTGGACTGAGTCCCAGAATCAGCCCTTGGCCCTCCTATATTTTGCCACTCAGCCCACTACCACTCGAATGCCCACCACTCAGCCTATTCGAATCGACCTTTCGGACCAAATGGATATTCGGCTCTCAACCTTGCTGACTTAGCCCAACCCCACTCAGACAAGCTAACCGACCACCTGACTCGGTCCTCGGGCATTTGGCCTAAACCCATTTGGACAAACCACTCGGCCCTCAACCCGCCGGTCGATTCACCCACCATTGTTCGGCCATTCGGCCCTTGGATAACCACATTCGGATTGGCCGAATTTGATATTCGGACCAGTTGCATTCGGCCCTTTCTCATTTGACCCTTGACCATTCGAGGCCAAATTGGACATTCAACCCCTGCAATTCAGACCTGTTGGGTCGAGTTTGGATTTTTTTTTTAATTTTTAACCTGTAGATTTTGAAAGTGACCTAGAGACCATATAGAGCCAAAAGCACATTATAGATCTATCACTAGGTTGAGATCTAGAGTAAGTAGTTCAAAACTTGGCTACAAACGGTCCTTCCGATTGCGCATGGTATTTAGTGTAACGGCCTGCGGACCAGGGGGGGCTACCCCCGAACCTCGCAGAGGGAGCCTCTACACCTCCCCCAAGTAGGTTGTAGAGAAAACGCGCACCGAGGCAGGTCCTCCAAATTAGATCCTAGTATAGTGATGGCTTTGCATAAGCATAGAATCTCACTTGCAAAACAACAACCAAAAGCCTGTCCCCGAACAAAGGCAAATAAAGACCCTAGAACCTCAATGGGCCAATCTAGCCAACAAGGGCAAAAAGACCACACCACAAAAACATGTATATGTTGCATTCAGACTACATCTAGTCAAAGCGGAATAGAACAACATCAAGCTACAACTACGAGGATGACTAGACATGACATTCCTGACGATAGATACACCTTGAACAACACTGCACAGACAACCCAAGACATCAATAGAGAATCCACATCTAATTGTGCAGTTGGGGACTCAAATGCATGTATCAGAAGGCTTAAATTTATAAGCCAAGACCCGAAAGATGAAGACATAGTACCGCCTACTCATCTTAGGGGCCTATGAAGCATGGACTCTACTAGGCCAACCAAAGCTTGCACCAACTAATGCAACTCTTAATCCTTATGGGAAACACCCATAAGCACTTATCGAGAAGTGCAAAAGCCTTGTAACTATTGAAACTGAAAGGTTGCCTATCCTATTTCATGTTCCTCCAAATAGTGCTAATTGTGGAAAGGAAACCCTCCTAGGATGACCCTTCAAAAGGGTGATGAAGTGTGAGGCCGATTACATAGCACAAAGGATACACTTGACACTTCCGGGCATGAGGATAATCACGACCTTTAGTAAGGGTGACCTCATCAAACCTCAAGGGAAAGGCAAGGAACATTCTAACATACCAAGCAAGTCTAGTAATGAGAGTAAGGACTTGTTGAAAGAGTTGGTACAAGTGCATGTTGAACAGAGAGAACCAATGAGCGGGGCCATACTTGAAAGATGAAGGTCAGGAGACAGTGCCAAGGATAGGCTTTGGACTTATAAATATCATAGAAGACCACAAAAGAATCCTAAGCCTTATAGACAAAGGTATCAATGGAGAGCCAGCACAATACCGCGATGGATATCCAAAGTGTTGCTATGTGCTCAAGGGTATTATGCAAGTAACCAATGGATTTGGATACCAAAGGCCCCTGCTAAACCACCTCTATCAGCTAAAGGCCAAGAAATATCAAGAGCAAAGAAGCGCAGGAGGGAATCTAGATGAAAGAACAAGTCTCAAGTCAAAAACATTGGAGTGATCGAGCCCCTCACAATTGAAATCAAGAAACCAAACGGAACTATTCGAAAGGTAGATCCTCAGCCAAGCATACTTAACAAGAAAATATCATATGTAATTGTTGGGTATGCACAAAGACCACCAGTGCCCAAGGAGCCTTTGACTTCTCAAGAGGATGATGAGCACCACAAGCGCAATGTTGCTCATGATAAGGTTGATTGCTCAACAAAGCAAATAGTAGAATCATCTAACAGCCATGAGCAAATATTCCAGCCAGTGCCAAGTCCACTTAGGAGTCCCAAATCTCCTACACCCACCCTCTTTTCCTAAATGGACACAGGAAGCACAATAGCAGTCGTCAAGTGCAGCTACTCAATCCCAATCTCTATCTCCATCTAAGCTTCCAAATGTCCAAGAGGTGGGACATGACACCACTTGTAGCTCTCGGTCCAAGGATATGCCTCTGCAATCTATTGTGACTAGACTCGATATGCATAAGTGAATGCTCAAAGGGCAACAAAAGACACAACCACTTCCAATTTGCTTGAGGACCTGACACCGTGGTCTACTAGTAGTATCCAGTCCACTGAACTAGCCGCTACTACTTCCAATCAAGAATCACAGCAGTCATAGCCTTGGGCCGTGACGATGCCACTTGCGAAACGTGTCCTTAGCAATTCACATACGGAAGACGTGTCACAACCAACATCCTTGACACCTCCAGCACTTCCAAAGCATCTAAATCCTAGGATTGAGGAGAAATCTCTTGAAGATTTGGCCAAGGAGATGACGCATCTAACCAATGAATCAGAGATGAAGTGCATGATGAAGCTTGATCACAAGCTAATAGTCATCAAACGTGCATACATCCATGTGGACATCGGAAGGCCAACACTAGAGCACATAAAGCTTATAGCCAACCCCTGACTTGGGACGAGCAACAACATGTTTACTGATGTTATGTAGCTGTTGTTGAGGAAGTCATAAAATACATCCCAAAAGTCATAGCTAGAGAATTGTGCTTGATACCCTCACTCTATACTACTCAATGTGTGACAAACAAGGAAAAGCTCTAAGAAATCAAATGAAAAGGCAAGTTTGTGCAGAAATGGTACTCCAACCAAAGTTTGGTAGCCAAAATTGGCCACCAACTAATGACACTTCCTGAGCAAAGGAAAGCCCTTTGGATATCAAGACATGATCCCATGTACATTGCCGCGATCTCATTAAGAGTGTTGGAAATGTTCCATGAGGTCCAGCTTTTTGCCATTGTCCAAAAACATCCCTTGCACGATAAACTACTTTTAGAGGAAGATCTACATGTGGCTAGCAGGATAGGAGTAGGGAGCATGGTGCTTGATGTTAGTGCATATGTCTTTTGCCTCACTCAAGACCCTGCAATCCTAGATCTCTATGCTTCCCATCAATACAACCCTGACTTCTTCAACTAGTTTCATCCAAGCCTACATGACATGAACCCTAAACTGTCTCTTGGTTCTACACTAGAGTCACCCAAACCTCTAGAGCAAGAGAAAAATAGCTATAAATACAACACCTGATCTGATAAGAAGCAAGGGAGGCATGTTCCAATGGGTAAGGACAAGAGTCTAAAGCAAATGTCGGCGGACCAAGAGAAACTGCCAATGCAATCAAATGAGGGGATAGGAGCAAAGCCTCACGAGAAATGTGAAAACCCTAAGGACAAAAGCAATCCTAGCATTGACCAATCTTTCTCATCTAGGATTGAGCTCCCAGCTATGCTAAAGCCTATGAAAACTCCCAGAACCTTGCATGAGATAGCAACCGAGCAAGCCTTCATAGAACATAAAAGTGTCACAGAGTGCTTAACTAAGTGGGAGGCTAAACTCAAATTCATTGCACATATCTACGTCCTTGCAAACATGGGCACATTCCCTACGGAGTAGCTTAAGAAATACTTTCCATATCCGCTATCCTGGGAAGAGCAAGATATCTTAACGAGCACTATGACAAGCTCCTACATAAACGCATGCAACTCGTCTCTAATGAGGAAGCCAACAAGCTGTGCTTAACTGTGACATTCAACGAAGCACTTTGCCAACTAAATCTCTTAGAGATAGAGCAACTAAAGTGACAATCAAAGGGTCAAGTCAACTTGAAAAATGTTGGTTTGAAAATCGCACTACAATGGCAAAACTTGGAGCCTAGATTATGAGAGTCTCAAAGGAGTGATTGGCCAAATGGCGGTCTTAAAGAGACCCAACCTATGTGGTGCCAACTTCCTTTCGAACACTGACTACCATTCGAGGTATGGACTTAGCTGGAACTAGCCAAGAGAACTCTCTAGTTGATAAGATTCTCACTGAGGAGGAGCTACATGTTGCGAGTAAACTCAAACAAGGTACCGTGTTACTCGATGTTGCAAAATATCTGTTGTTATTGAGTAGGCTGCCATGAATACTGGATGCATGTGCCACACTCTAGTACAACCCTGAGTTCTACAAATGGTTTTTATCCTCATGGAGTGACATGGAATCATAAATGTGTACATAAATAAACAATGAGTTTTGTGACTATGTATAGATAATACCCAAAAAAAAAACAAAAGCCAACACACACACAAGCAATGATAATCAAGCACAGGTGATATGCATCGAAGTCAACACTATGGGATTTAGATAAATGATGTATTTTTGAGCTGCACCTACTCATTATGATTGAAGCATATGACTTGCATGTACTCTCATAAGTTGTCAAGTGGATGCAGGATGACACAAGTCTTGGTATGAAAGCATTCAATGTCCAAGTCACCACAAGACCACCAACCCCACAAAGAACCATTATGGAGAAAGTGATAGAAATACCAAGAGCAAAGAGCCATGACAGAAGCCCTGCTTGTTGTTGGAAAAAAAATCACCCTTGCAGAAAGCACACATTGCATTTGAGCATGGCCCAAAGCATATTCATTGGCTACTCTCTCTTTCTAGGCCAAACTCTACGTCTAGGGCAAGATTAAGGTGGCAAGCTCCCATTCACGATGAAAGGGCAAGAAAAGTACAGCTTGATGGTAGAAACGAGGGGTCTCAACCGGTTCACATTCAAGCTTACCCTAAACCTAGAAGAAACCATCATGGAGGAGCCAACTGTAAAACAACTCCTGGACCAATGCAATCTACAGAAGTATGTAGAGAAGGTTGGGCAGGCTATCGATTACAACAAGTGCGCAGAATTTCCAAGGAGCTTCGATGCCAAAAGAAACTATGGCATGGTGATAGTAAGAAGAGGAGAAGAAGCTCGTCAAGTAGAGGTGGAGTTGAGCCCTATGATGGTGGAGAAGACCTTGGGTTTATTAACCAGTAGTAGCAGGATTGAGAAACACCCAATGAGAGATGTGTACAATATACTAGGGGTGAGCTGTCACCAATCCAAGAACAAGAGGTATACAAAGTCCACAAGGAATAGCATGACAACATGGAGAGAGTTACTAATAAGGAGAATGACCAACCATCTCAACAGCATGAGAGCAAGAGGACAATCTAGGAGCAGCAAGGCTCAAAAATTGTCAAGTCAAGCGGAAAGGAAAGATCACACTGAAAATCCCCATATGAAGAACTTGATCCACCTCCAAAGAAAATAGAGAGTTGCAAAGGGTGGAGGAGGAATCGAAGATATTAGAAGAAGAGCGCAAGCAAACGCCAGAAGAGGAGGAAGAATGACTAAGGAAAAAAGGGAGGAGGAGTTTACTCTAATGAAGAAGGAACCAAAGATTTAGCCTACAAGTTGGCACATCACTGCAACATGGACTCCATGCCATGACACCTAAGTCTAACACTGGGTTAGGAGTAGAGGAGCAATGTGTTCCCCTAATCTCAACTAGCTGAACCTCACAAGAACTCTCCTTGCTAGGGGCTTGGGGATCCAAAACAACAAATGCCATCAACTCAATACGAGCCACTGGTGCTGGTCCACGAAGAAGGGCATGACTCTAAATCAGATCAATGAAAGAAAGAACGAGTGTAGGAACCAAGCGCCCTCCATGGCCACAACAAGTATTGTCAGAAGAGAAAAGGGCTCCATGCCAAGCCATGCATTTCTTGGCAAATCTCTTAGGTCCCCCTCAGAATATAACTACTGTAGAGCATCAAGATGATGTTTAGCATGCCCCCTCCCAATGTATCTCCAAAACAAAACAAAAAAAAGAGAAAGAAAGAACAAAAAGAAAGAGCAAACAACAAAGACTCGCACAAAGAAAAAGAAAAGAAACAATGAGCTTTCCCATGTATATCAGAGTGTTATAAGCACTACACCTAGGGATCCTCAGGTTAGGCATGACCATGGCCTTGGTCAGCCAGCTCCATGACTAATCCCCAAGCCCTTCCTATCCCCCCACTTCACACTTAGGGCACATCAAGGGCAGGACACACCTAGGGAGTTTGTGCTCACCTATGGTTAGATCTGTCTCCCTAAGTGACACCCACAATACCTCCCCTATACACAAACTGGGTCTCAAGTGTGGGACAACACCACAGGCTTCCCTGAGGTTCAATTTAACACCCAGTTTTACTAGCACGGACACCATGCAACATTGCACAGTGAGGAAGATGCACCCCCACGTAGCGCATTTTCTTTTTCTTTTTTCACATATACTCAACAATGGTGATCAACCACCACCGACATTGAAGACCCCCACAACTTGATCAAATCTAATCTCAGCTCCACAATCTAATCTCAGTGTCAATGAGCTCAATTATGCTACATCATGTTGTCAAAATCACAAATGATGTCTCAAAAAGCCTTCAAGTGTACTTCTCCTCAATAAATACAATTTTTTTCACCCCATTGAACCCTTGTTTCATCCATGCATTGCTACAAGGAACCAGACCAGCGGTCTTCTACCTATGTAATATCTAAGTATGTACATGCACTCACATAATATCTGCACCACAATCTATACACAGTTTGGGTCCTCAAGTGCAAGACAATACTCTTAGCTTGCTTAAAGTTCGATCTATCTCCCAAACTAATTAGACTATGTCCTATGCACAATAAGAAGACTAGCACTCCCCCCAGGAAGAGACCACATATGAGAGGTTTTTCAATTGCAGGTATTGAAGACTCCAACGAAAGTGTCGTAAGCTCTTCATCACTACTCAACTCTGAACTCTCATCCTTTCTCATCATGCAAGCAGAATTGTCATGTGCAGAATCCCCACAAACCAACACCTGTGCCCACCATCCGTGCAATTCCCAATAGCGAACACCCCTTTCCCCAACTCCAACAACCTGACCAGCGGCCTGGGCCACCAACATGCCTCCATTGAACCTCATCAAAAATCCTCCAAGTCAACCACACAGATGTCCCTTCTATCCACGTCTTTGATGCATGTCAAAGCCTGCTACCTACAACAGTGAGTGCCATGGGACTTGCACTCGTCTAGGAGGGGAGTAATGTTAACCCTCAAATGAACAAGGTAGAAAATCCATAAAATCTAAAGCAGAAGACAAGGCTAAGGCAAAAGTGAAATGGAAGATGAAGGCGTGCCAAAGAAGAATCCGAAAACACAAGAAGTGCAAATTAGTCCCAAATCAAGGAGAAAGATGCACAAGAAAAAGCACGAGCCAATACTTTTGTAAAAGAGCGCAAGGCGCACCAAGTTTTATTTAAAGAGTGTCGGGCTCTTGTATAAATTGTAAAGCTAGATGGGCAGTCAAAAGGAAGCTATGAAAATAGGAGGACAATGGGAAAAAGGCCCTACGGCTGGCCATGTAAAAAAGGGGATAAAGGGATGACTGCCCAAAACGGATTTAGGGTTTTGTATATAAAGTTGAAAAGTGAATGAGAAGCTCATTCTTGTGTGTGGCCAAAAGTAGCTCTCTTCTTCTTCTTCTTCTTCTTGTTCTTACTTGCGTGAGCTTGTGCTTGAGAGAGGGAGGTGAGAGTGTGAGGGAGTGAGTGTGTGAGGGTGAGGGACCGTGGTGGAGAAGCTCTCCATCTTCTCCTCTCTTCTTCTATTCTCTTCTCTTCTTTTCTCTTGCTCACGGTGATGGAGCTTGGAGCATGGAGCTTGAGGATGGAGCTTGATTGAAGCTTGCACTTGGATCATAGAGCTACCAAAGTGCTTGGGAGATGAGGCAACTCGATCGGGCATGGAGGTAAGCTCACTACACTCGTAGGGATGGATAGCTCGTCGGCTATATAAGAGGTAGCCATTAGTGCTCGGCTTAGAATGCTTGAAACAATAAGCGGTCCATGGGTCTCGGCTGTTGATCGCCTCTAAAGGGTAGCATTTTGATTATGAGATGACAAAGCTGAGACTTTTCTATTAGATGATTTAATATTTCTTTTTCTAATACCTTGATAATGTCATCGGCCCAATATAGGGTAAGGTTTACTTTAAAAAGTTCATTCTCTCTTGCAATCCTAAATAAGTGCATATTAGAGAGATTGTTTGCATTACCATTCTCTATAGGTTCTTCATTAGGTACTTATGACAAATGATTGGCCATATAGTGTTGTTTCCCTTTTCTTACAACCATCGAGAAATCAATTTCGAGTACAAGTAGAAACCATTACCTATGCATCTTGTAGCACATGGCTTATCTACAAGGTATAGCAATGCCTAGTGGTCCAGAAAGAAAGTAAACGACGTTGCTAACAATTTACACACTAGGGATTACCTACCTTTCTTTGCAAAGCCCTTAGATTGCTACATATAGATCTCATCATGAAAAGCCCATGCAAGAAAGCCATTTCACATCCATTTGATAAATATCCAAATCCAACTAAGCAACTGAGGCTAAGACGAAGCATAGGATAGTCATCTTGAGTATAGGAGAAAGGACTTCATTGACATCCTCGTACTTAAAACCCTTTGCAACCAATCTAACCTTATATGTTGGCTTAGGGTGACCAAGGATACTCTTCAACTTGTATACCTACTTGCATGCCAATTCATGTTTTCCAACATCCAAACCATACCTCCTCTACAATTTGACAACCAAGAGCACAACAACAGTAACTGCCTTAGCCCAAAAGTATTGTAGTAAGCCCACCTGACTAAGCATAATGTGGACTCTTTCTTGAATATTCCTACTCTTGCACTTTGCAATACCATTCTAGGGTAGGCTATATGGGGCAGTCGTCAAATGCTTACTAATATCCTATTCATCACAAAACTAATCAAATGTCTTAGAGACATATTCACCCCCATTGTCAAACCTTAGGCATCTCAATCTCTATCTAGACTAGTTCTCAACAAGAGTAGCAAAGCACTTAAATATAGCTAGAACATTTGATTAATATAGAATAACCCCAAACCTTATGCAAATAATCATCAATATATGTCACAAAGTATTTCACACCACCCAATGATTGACAGATCGAACCACCTATGTTGAAATGCACAAGAGCCAAAGACTCACCCATACGTGTAGAGCCAGACTTTTTATGAGTGTTATGTGTCAGCGTACCACAAAGACAATGATCACATGAATCAAAATGCAAATAATTAAGAGGCAAAGATACTATGAAAAAGTAAGTACTTTCATTCCTTTCAAAGATATGTATCCAAGGTAATGATGCCATAAAAATACATGTGATAAATCAATAACATCTAATGTATGGCCAACATACCCAAAAACAAACAAAGGATAGAAGCTTCCAATCTTGGCACCTCAAAGAAAAATAAGGCAACCATAGGTAGTCTTCCATGCATAGTCACCAAAAGAGACATGATATCATGCATCATCCAACTCTCTAGTAGAGAGAAGGCTTTTGGTCAAATTTGATACATGATGTACATTATGTAAAACAAAAGAGCTACCTAAAGCAAATTGCACCCTAACATCCCCAATGCCAATGATATGTAAAGTAATGTCATTTCCCAATCTCACAGAATTTGTAATGCTACGATAAGTATAAAACTAATCCCCCTTGATGTGGGGTAACATAGAAACAACCCCTCGAATCAAGCAACAAACACTGAAAGTAAGTAGATGTAACATTATTCAACTAAGTAGCATCAAGAGATGAAGCAACTAAGATATAGTCATAATCAGACTTAGGTCGTATTGCATTAATCTCTTCAATATTCACACTAGACTTACTAGGGATAATGCCACAATTATCACATTATTCTACACTTTTTCCCTTTCTCATTTATTGCACATTTTATGGCATTGTAGTCTAATATGACCTTGCTACCTATAATAATGACATATCAAATAGGACTTGCCTCCATGGGACTTACTACAAGATTGCCCCCACAAGATTGAGACTTGCCCCTATTAGAAAATGAGTTTCTACCATAGTTATTATTGCCATCACCACAATTTCTACCTATAACTATCAATTCATGAGAAGTGTGGGCTGCATCACTATTCTTTCTATTTACCTCTTTTTTCAATAGAGCACTCTCTACATTCTTACATTTAAAAACACCCTCATAGGGATGAGCAATCATAGTAGTACAAAAGGTATCCCATTGAGTCAGGCAATGTAACAAGCAAGAAAAAAGACTTGATATTATCTTCAAAGTAAATGTGATACGATACAAGCTAGCTAAAAATGGAATGAAACTTACTTAAGTGAGTAGAGATAGGCATATCCTCCTTCATGTGAAGGTCTACAAGCTTCTTCAACTAGTACAACTGATATGCAAGACTTTGCTTATCACAAATATCACAAATCTTTTTCCATAATTCATAAGTACCACTCTCAATTGCAATGACATGAAAATACACATGCTTAGATAATGGCATAATGATAGTGGACTTACATAACTCATTAAGTTTCTTCCCAATCCTTTGCATCATAAAGCTCAGGTTGTATGCCCTCTAACTTCAATGGCTTAACCTGCCTCTTTTAGAACCAAAACTTGCCATGGCCGTGTCTTTTATTATTGAAGCTTATTGCCATCAAGCTTTTCAATGTTGAAAATAGCACTATCTACTGATGAACCTACCATAATGACTACAAGTGTCTGCAAATGACAAGAGGATGGGTTACTATAAGTTTAGTAAAATAGGTCCAAAATTGATGCAAAAGAGCAAGCAAAAGGGTGGGAACAAATAAGGATATAGTTCTCCACAAACTGCAATCAATAGAGTGCCAAAACAAACTGTTTGCTCCCCAAAAGAATGTTGAAAACTATAATTACATTAATTCTGAAATAAAGACATTAGTATATGTCAATCTAGCAACTAGGATACAAAGAATGCAACTAGTAGTGATTGAGCATAGACCACTAGTACCAAAGAATGCAACTAGTAGTGATTGAGTATAGATCACTAGTACCAAAGACTATCATGAAGTGTCAGTAAACCATACATTCCATAAGCATATACATCAGCATGTGTAGAAGATCTAAGGAGCAATTGTAGAGATCGGTCAAATGCATAACTGACTGAGCAAAGAGAAATGGTGATTAGTACACATATACATCACTGACAAACTATTGACAGAGGTAAGTGCCAGTGCCCAAAGCATATGAAATCAAATCAGCCTCCTACAAGCAAAGGTACCTACATCCAATAGCATATAAGAGAGTACATACATAAACCAAGCATCTGAATGTCCTAAAGAACCAAGCTCTACCGAGTAAGTACAAGCATCTCTCATTAAAAGAGAAAATCTAGAATACAAGCTAAGCGAGTAAAGATCGAGACATATACATCAGAGCATCCCCAGGAAGCCCAAGCACATCACATACATAGGAGCATAAGTATTCAATCAAACTTCAATACCCATAAGTGAGTCAGCATGAAAACTCAAAGTAACTGGCCAAAGCACAAGTACATCAAATGTAGCTCAAATCCAAGTGCCAAAGCATGTTAACCATATATGGGCTCATATATCAATGCTATACATCATCATAGACATGTAGCATGCCTAAAATACCATATAGACACAATCCGCATTCAAAGCATGAAGTTCACTATTGTATGCTTGCTATCCAAATTGTTATTATAGAAATAAATACTTCAACTGAGCTAGTCAAGCTCTAATTTGCCTAAAAGTTTTTTTGGAGCATCAATGCATCATCTGAGCATTGCAGACATTCCCTATGGGTATCAATAGAGTATAAATCAATCAAATGATTGCTATCCAAACTAGAACTATTCTATCCTATGTAAAATAGAGAACTAAAAACTACACAAAATCATTTCGAGGAGTGCCTAGATCTATAGCTCTCATCACTTTCTTTGTTCTCAGCTATAGAACACCTAAATCCGATATCGTATGCAAAAGTTATGGCCAAAACATGAAAGTTTTGTCAAGCCATAGCCGTCCATGACTTGTACAACATGCTTTTTGTATCCACTCACATGGACAAAATGGCTGCTTCTCACCTCAATAAGCACTCAACAAGGCTTAGTTAAGCCTTGGAAAGCTCCTTAACAAGCCAGGAGCAAGCTACAACAAGCCGAGATAAGGCAAAACTCAATGCATACCTCAAGAGGAAAAAAAATGGTTGCCATGAAACCTTGAGCTGAAGCTTCTTTATGGGCTGAAGCAAATGATCAATGAAGCTTCTCGTTTTCAAGCTCTAATACCAATTGAAAGATAGAGCCTGAGTGGAAGCACATAAGTAGAAGTAAACGCAAAGCAAGAGCTATGGCAAATGGAGCAAGAGAGCAAGATGAGAGACACCATATGCAGAAACTTCAATAATCACAATGCGTGACCGACCTTCCCCTATTCAATAGTCATTGAAAGAATAAAGAATGAACCGATGGTGATGGATGCCTATCACCTGCAATGTACAAGTGTGTGGGTATAGTGTGTGTAGTGAATTCATGGCGGCTAAGGCACATGTGTCACTCTCATTCTCCAAGAAGGGCAAGTCAATGTCAAGGATATGCATCATGTCCCTCTCATTGTCTTCATGACAAGGGATGTATTTCAGGAGTGAGAAGTAGTTTTAGTATCACCTTTCAGCAAGCCAAAGGTAGCATCTAGGTTAATCATCAGTGAGGTCTTCCATGTGTCCATCTCAATCTAAATAACTTCTACAATTGTTAAAGGTAGCATCTAGAACAACTAGTGAGGTCTTCCATGTGTCCCATCTCAATCCTAACTATCTTCTATAATTTCCAAAGAATATCATGCCATTAAACCTCAATTGCTCATCTAGGGTCGACCAAGGAAGATATCATAGTGTAACGTACACGCCCTTGATTATGTGACATATAACGTATTAGTAGTTGCCCAGAGTTTGCCTTCCAACCGTCGCCATCCGTACTCTAACCAGAATGATGGATTTTGTCCGATTGGTTAACCCTAGGTCTACCCCATAGGAGAAGTGTCTCGTCGTTACCCATGGAGGACTGACCTCCTGAAGGTTCCTAATTGGCCTAACAGTCACCTATCAACAACTAGCTCACATCCGGAGGTGTCCTTCGAAAGGCTTCTTGTCCGAAGGAGCAAATACATTACCCTTGGTTCATGGAGTACAACAATTTTTTCTAGTAGCAGACTAAGGATTTATGAATCCCTCACATTGCTCTAGCACAGCCACTGTACCTTTCCGCTAGGATAATTTAAAGTTCGGGTTCTGAGACCAAACCCTAGGTAAGTCAGCAAATTGGCCCTTCCTAGATTTTCATCCTAGTGTTTGTTTTGGGGGAAACCTCTTGCCTAACTGAGACTACCCTTCCATAGGACTAGATTCGTCGAGAATCCATCCACCCACTTTCCTATATTAACTCCTACCATTTTTGAGTGAGATCCACACCTTTTTTGAGATAAGGTTACTTATTGTGTATAATGGATCTCTCACTATGGATGGCAAGATGCCTATTGGGGCTGAATAGCTTTCACATTTCTCTCTATCAAAAGGTCATAAACACAAATTGCCTCTTCAAAAACTATGGCTAGCACGTCTCTTTGTAGGCCTAAATTACTTATGAGCGATTTATAATGTTTCTCATTCTTACCTTGTTAATGAGACTACTTTTCAAGTGGGTCATTTGCCTGTTGGGATCCTCTTATATAGAAACTTCAGATGTCAGTGATGTAATTATAGATTTCTTCCTTGTCCTTTTGACTTAGTTGCTTCAGTTTAACAATCAAGCTATCTGTGTATCCCACTTTGAAGAATCTCTTAATGAAGCATGTCAAAGTCATTGCATTTAGCATCATTGAGATTGGTAAACCATGTTCATCATTTCTCCCCTAGAAACAACCCAAAAACTTGTGCACATTGGGTAGCTTACATGTTGGGCAACATCGTGGAGGTGTTAGCTTGGCAAACATGTTCAACTTGTTCCACAAAGCTATATGGATTGTCTCTTATTTTGTGCTTCTTGACTTGTTTTGTGACAATATGGTTTTTTCTTGGTTGCTAGTGTTCGGTGCTATTCCTAGTTCAACTAGGATTGAGATACTTAATGCCATGCTACTTTGCTCATTGACCAAATTATCTAGCAACAACTACTTAGTCAAGAGTCCAAATGGCATACTGCCTTAAGGGCTCTTTACCTATCAGTATTGGCTCCTAGTCTAGTTCTTCTTGTAAATGCTAAGATACACCGGACATGGTTTAGTTTAGCCTCTCTCCTTTGCCTATCGACCTTGTGCAAATACATGAACCTATCGAATTGCTACAATAGTTCTTTTCCTAGCCTCCTTTCTTCTTCTAGATTTGTTATTATCTCATGCACTACTTTCCATTGGGTGTTCACTAGGGCCACCAAACCCTAGGTCATTTGCATTTGTGTTGGATCTGGATATGATTTTTGCCTCTTCTTATGCAATTAAGGTTTTAATGACACATATAAGATTGGATGGGGTGGCAGGTGCTCTCAATGAAGACACCTCTCAATTCTAGAAATTCACAACTTGAGTAGCATGTGCTCACTTGGGTTGAGAGAGTTATTTCCTAATTTGCCTTTGTCAGCTAGCAAGGTGCCTTAATAACTAGGGTCTCTTTTATTGGGTTTTTTTTTAGGTTACCAATAATTGGGTTTGTTTTTCTTATGTGCTTTTCTTCTCCTACTATAGGGTATTTGTTGGGTCAAATCTAGCTTTGGGGTTTCATTTTTCCTTGCTTGGCTTCTCTTAGTTAGTCAAAACTTCATATTGTGGTACTTTTTGCATTAAACAATTATATTTTTCTTATTCGTTATAGCAGTAAGTAGTCTTCTTACCACTTTGTGCCATTGATAATGTGTGGTGCACAACCATGCTTTTAGTTTTTCACAAGAAGTGTGACCAAATGCTATGTAATTGCTTTTGTGAAAATAGTGCTCAATTCAATCTTTTCACTTGATTCCAATGCAATTCACAAACAAACATTAAAACTCAAAGAGATAACACATTCTTTAGGCCCTTAACTTCAATTTCAATGGTCTTAGCACTTGAGATGGTCAGAGGATTCAATGTTTTTACTCTCTCTTGAGCATAAATGGTCATATCCTCATGGTGGATGGATGTTCTAGAACTCATTGCATGTATTTGCACAACTTCTATCCTTCCCATCTCATTTCACATTTTTCCCAAACTGGCTCAAGTGTGCACACAAAGTTTCACTTTGTTCCTTGAGTCCTATGAGTATTAAGCTTCTAGGATCCTTCTTGTGACTCAGAATCCAAGATGGCAAGTTTCTCTCACTAGGTGCCCTAACCATCCTATATTGCAAGAGTTTTGAACACCACAGTGTCCAACTCTAAGCCTCAATTATGGGGTTCCCTTACTTATTTTCCTTTGTTAGGTCATCTCCTTCATTGTATTGTCAATTCAAGAAATTAGATCCTTGTTGAGCCTAGTGTCCATAGTCTTTTGAGGACCTTAAATTCAATCTCCCTTGTGGAACCACAAGATTTTCCTTAACTCTTTGTCTTGCATCTTAAAGCCCTTGGTAACTCTTGATGTAACCCACATTTCTTAGAGTTTCTAGCTTGGTTGCATTGAGTTTCCTAATGGCCCTCTTTCTCTAGTCATTTTCCTCGTTGTTTATGTGAGTTTCACTAGAGTGTCATGGATTCCTCTTGTGCTATTTGACCATATTCCCCTAGGTCCACTATAAAACAAAGTACTCTTATGTGCCATCACAATGACTCCTATTTGCACAACTTCTTCTAACCAGTGCAATGTGAGGGTTCAAGGGTTCTAGCAAGTCCAATAAGTTGTTTTTCATAAAGCAATGGCTTGCACAGCTCCAAGGAATGTAGCAACTAACTTGGCAAGGTTGAATGGTGATGCTTTTATAACTATTGTGTGTTGAGGTGAGGTGGACTTCCTTTCCAAGACCCTCCAAGGGGTCTTGACCAAGCCAAGTCCACCCAATATAAGGCAAAATTCATTTGTAGAACTTGTGCAAGCTCATTGGAGTAATCCTATGGGGCTCCACTACTTAGGTGTTTTGATGGAGACCCCACAGTTATACAACATAAGTGGATCTAGGTTCCCATAAAGGGTTTATTGTAGTTGGTTGAGTTATAGAAGGTATGAAGTGTGAGCTTTAGTTACATTGATAATAGGTCTAAGCCTTTAGGGCTTGTGGCTTTCTCAAATTTATTGATGGCACTATCATGAGGGTATTTTCTTCACACCTATGATTGTCTCCTCTTGAATTTGAATGCATGTGAACTCAAGTACTAGTTGTTTGGGTTTTGGGAAGAGCTAAGGCCTAAGAGAATACTTCATGGTAGTTCATGATGGAGTCTCTCGATGGGTCTAACACCAAATGCACTTGCACTATGTTGACGGAGAGGGAAAGCAAAACACTTTAGGTGTTTTACTCAATGATTCAAAGTCAACAAGTTCCCTTGCATGTGGCAATGATACATCCAGTGTATATGCTTGTTGGCTTGCTACACACTTAAGATTACAAACCCCAAACTCTTAGTTGCATTGAATGTGTTTTTCTAGAGTTTGATTAGCCAATAGATTTGTCTCCCTATGCCAAGACTTAGCAAATTAGAGAAGCTAGATTGGCCCAAGTGTTAAGGTTACTCTATGCTTAAGTCTAGTGGTACTATCAATTATTCCTTGTGACATCTCTTAATGTGTCAAATGCATGCATTCCCTCACCACCACCACCACCACCACCTCTCTCTCTCTCTCTCTCTCTCTCTCTCTCTCTCTCTCTCTCTCTCTCTCTCTCTCTCTCTCTCTCTCTCTCTCTCTCTCTCTCTCTCTCTCTCTCTCTCTCTCTCTCTCTCTCTCTCTCTCTCTCTCTCTCTCTCTCTCTCTCTCTCTCTCTCTCTCAAAATACAAAACAATTTGTGCAAGCAATCCAAATCTACATTTGTATTGCATTTTTTTATGATGAGTTGGCAACAAACGTTGTTGAAACTATGCTAAACATCCAATTACACTACTGTATCACAAACCAAGAGAGATAAGGATAGTAAAAGATTATCAAACATTTGATCTTAACTAACCAAATGAGCTATATTTATATTAAATTAGCAAAGTGAAATGCATTTGTGCTAAGAATAAGCATAGTTTTTGTTTTCTTAGTCACACTATGGGTGACACTAGAAAATTACTTTTTCTTCCAAAAATGAGGTGCAAGCTTTCTTCTATAAACATGGGCTAGTATATAAACTTGTTTACATTTGTATCCATTCCAAACACTTGAAGGTACATGTAGTACAAGTGCTCGCATGCACAATATGCCTTCCCTTCCATCACACAATCTATGAGATCCTAATAATTACATGTTGGGTTCTTTGCAATGTGGACATTATAACACTCCTACAAGACACTTTATGTGTCTCTTGTTTGAAAAGATCATGTTTCAAGGTCTTCACCACTGTGAGGCCCTTCATAGTTGCTAGAGCCAATGCTAAATCTATCCTTTTTCCCTATAGCTTGTGAGACACCATTGTGATATATTTGTGAGCCCTCATTAGCATCCCCTTATTGTGCTACCTTTTGTAAAATAAGCCTAGCACTCTCTAACATGTGGATTTCTTCTACAACCAAATTTGTGCCATGGGCTATAGGCCATCATTTGTAGAATAACATGAACTAGTACCACATTCCATATTGATTGCTAGCTTCCCCTCTTGAGTTGGACCACCATCAAAAGGAAGGTGTAGATAACCCATATGTTGTGTTTCTAATTTGTTTCTTATATTTTCCTTATGGAGTCCCCAACCAGCCTTGACATTGGACATGGTTGCAAATTTGAATCCTTTTTATGGCATAGATGGTGTCGTGAAGGTCCATCTCCAGCACCGCTTCCTCTAAAGAAATCAGAGACAATATCTTTGCTTGGTGGAGAGGAAGAGCAAAACAAGCAAGATCACTAATATCCATATAGGTGAGGGTAGCCATTGCACTTGCCTACTATGAGGGGGGAATGACATCAAGAGAGGGTGCATATGCTACTATAAGGCAAACTCAAAAGTGAAAGAGAAAACTAGTAATATTGAAGAGTGAAATCAAAGAGGAGGGCGGAGCCAATAAGAGTGACAATCAACAAAGCATTGAATCATTTAGTGCATAGCAAGGGTATAGTTGCACACAGAGCCAAAAGATATAGAGATAAAGAATGCAAAAGGAGTGCAAGTCAAAAGTGGGGGGAACGCAAGTGGAAAAACTGCTTTGACAGTCAATTGTGACAAGCTTGCTTACATTGAAGACATGTTGGGACATGTTGACTCTAAGTATTTATAAGAGATTGTGATGTGTTATTTTATGTAGCTTTTTTATTCCACATTATTGTTGATATTGCTATGTTTTTATATGCAGATGTAGATATCCATCCCTTTGCCTCCTATTCCATTTCATTGTTTGGTCACCATGCCCACTACAAGACAAGTGACCATCAGGTACAAGAAATCATGAAAGATCTTTTTTAGCAATGGCTACATTAGAGGATGGGTATATTTATAGTTTCATTAGAGACTCAAAGGCACCAATTAAAATCGATGGATGGAGCAATTACAAGGGAAGGGTATAGGGAGAAGCTTGAGTGAGAGCATGAGTAAGCTGAAGCAATGGAAGAGTGAGCTATGGCGGATGGAGCAAGAGAGAAAGAGAGAGATAGACTCAAGATGTGGAAACCCTAACTGTCGCAATGTATAATCGATATTTCCTTATTTAAATGTTACTAAAAGAATAAAGAATGAAGTGATGGACACCCGCTACCTACAATGTACAGGTGTGTGGATATTGTCAGTGTAGTGATATACGGGGAGTGTAGACATATGTGCCTTTACCCCCAACAACCTCCCACACTTAAAGTCGAATGTGCCCCTAGTGAGAAGAGACTAAGAAAAGAGTGACAAAGTACAAATCTACATCATAAATTATAACAGGATGAGGAAAGATGTCATCTCATCTAATGTCCATCAACTTCCTAAGGCAAAATGCTCTATTGAGAGACTTTGAGTGAGCAAATCTGCACGATTTTGGTCAGTTGTTGAGATCTTGACAACTTCAATGGACATGTCCTCATAGCGACCTCTCTTATAAAGTGATAACACACATCAATGTGCTTTGTCTTTGCATGGCATCTCAACAATCACCTCCCAATCGAGTGCTTGGATCCTAGATCAAGACCATGTGCTAATTGCAATAGGTTATGACGTGATGCATTACAGATTACCAAGACAATTTTCGTACCCATAACCATATAATCAACCTTATTACCTAGGGAATAGGCCACACACTTTGGGAGGGGAGCTCCATCATCTTTCCCAGTACCCAACGACTCAAAGTCAATCATCCCTAGGATGGACATCAATCCTACAAGGATACCTAGACCACCTAGACCCATCATGACCCATCCACCAAGCGATACTTCAGTACATTACATAGAGGAGCCGATGAGGATGAAGCATATGTGAACCCTTATGTCTTATACGACAAAGAGGGTAAACCCATCTCAATGGATTTCAAACTAGTGCTGGTGATGGCATTAGGCAGGGGAAGAGGTAGACATCTAGGAGGACAGAACAAAGAACCCACCATCCCGTGTAGGACTTGCAGTCACCTAGGACATATCTCATCTCATTGCCCCAAAAGGAAGAAAGTCAATAGAGATAAAGCTGACTTGAGATGTCCAAAGTGCGAGATCACACACTTATACACCACGTGCCTAGGCGAAAACCTCCACTAGTTTGGCAATCATGCCATATGTACCATTGGGGTTGTTTAGAGTCAAGACACTTGATGGTGAAGCCACCTCAATTCTGTTGAATGTCATGACCCAAGCACAAACAAAGGCCGGTATCTCATTACCTAGACCCAACAAGCTTGACACAGCTTCAATAGGGAAGAAGAGCCATAGAGAAGAAGGAAAAAGAGAGTGGAGACGAAGATTACGCTTAAGACAGATAGTGCCACCACATTACCCAAGGGGAAGCAAAACACAGACGACATAGAAGGGAAAACATTTGCTCCTAAGATGGCAAAAAAGGGAAGTGCTAAGATTAGGGAGTATCCCAACCCGAGGCACCAATTGGAAGTAGTGGATAAGGTCAAGGAGTGGATGAGAGAAGCCCAAGAGCACCTAAAAGATGTTGAACCTATCATAGAAGATGAGATCAATGAGCTCTTTACTGTGAGCACACCGTCTCACCTATGCGACTAAGATTCAAAGACACATTCGCACCCCATGTAGCACCACATAGACAAATCCTAGATGCCACAGGCAGGCAAACTGACTAAGATCACTGGGGAAAAAGAGTGTAGAGCCTAATCAAAGGTAAGCGGTTGGCAACTTGCTTGTGGCATTGATATGAGCCCATGTGACTCTACCTCTGGGAGAGCTACTTAGGCAGAACCCAACACTATGGCAAGTGTTGAAGCAGTGGATAGAAAGACATGATGAGCTTGGAGTGACCAACTTGCCTAACCACGACATAGTAACACACATACTGACCTTAACCCTAAACTCAGTGCCTAAGTCCTTACACGTGAATGCTTTTTCAGAAGGCATAGAAATGCATGCAATCTTACCTATCATAGCATTAGGAGACGCCACAAGAACGGGAATCACAGATACATAAGTAGGAGTTAGTGTGCTCATCCATACAGTCTTGCAAGCTTGGGGTAGCCCACTTGTGGAAACCACTAGGTTTAATGTCATGCTGGCTAATTGAATGAAGGTTAGACCATTTGGAGTATTAAAATACTAGCCCTTGAAGATAGATGGAGTCTATTCTCAGTGAACTTCATAGTCATGACAAGAGTGGACTATGACATCCTGCTAGGCCGCCGACCCTAGATGCAAAGGGCATGAGTGATAGAAGACTAGGCAATGGTCTAATATACTTAGGGAATAGATTGAAAGCTATGAGAGTCGATATCGACGCCTCTGGAAGACCACACCGGTCGACCTGGATGCCATCTTTGCTATCTTGAAAGAAGACTCACAAGTCACCAATTCCTACGGGCCACTAAGAAAGTATATCCCTTGCCTTGAGGGGACGAGCAGGATGATTGGATGCATGTGCTAACCACAATCGATTTGCCATTCTTGAATGATGAGGAGGATTATAAGCAGGCTACCAGGTCAACCGCGATGAGTCCCACAAAGTCACACCATCTCAACTCTACTGATGAAGAGTAGGATCCCACCATCAATGCCACTCTCTACATGATGGCTAGGAGCTCTAGCAATTGACCCCAATACATGTCTCCTTCCATGTCCCACCTAACAAACCCAAACTCTAGGGGATTCTTGAATACTTGATGAGAGAGCTAGATGGTAACCTAGTTGCCAATCTCAAACCTCTCAAGGACCTAATGGACGAGCCAAAGTGGCAATGGACCAAAGTGCACAACTTGAATCTATTGTACAATTGGGCACTAATCATGGACGAAAAGAAGGCTACGAGCATAAGCCTAGGAGATGATGAGCAATCAAAATATGGTGATTTAGACGACAACTACGAAGACTGCTACTCTACGAATGAGGAAAGTGAGGAAGAGGCCGATACAATCGAGTATGATACAATCGGTCGAGTGATCAAATAGATACGAGTAGACTCCAAGTTACAAAAATCAAATGTCTTTTAGTATTGAAAGAGGAGTCATCAAGATGAAACATGACCACCTAGGTGTAATAGACTATGAGCAAGTTGGATTAGTTCAACCAAGTACCACACCACTCTTTAGAATTAAATCAGCCTCAAAGCTGCTACCACTAGGGGAAACTCCTTCTAGCGAGGGTTATGGGTTTAACTCTAAATTAGAAGTGAGCTCCGAGAGCAATCCAGAGATATCCCGACCACCTAAGACCAAACACACCAAAGGGAACCTACCAGTCCACCTAAGGTGTAGGTGGTTGAAGGAGGAAGAGAGGAGGCAATCAAAGGAGTTAGAAGCCAAAAAGCGAAGAAAGCCCTAGGATCTACCAAAGTGCTTTACGAAGTTCAAAAAAGGCAACATGGTGGTGATCTTGTTGGGAGCTAAGAGGCAAGGATAGGCAAGCAAACCAATAGAAGGGCCTACTAAGGTCAAGGAGGCCAACTTAGTAGGGGAAGGTGAAAAGACTCGACCCATGTTCATAGTTGAGGATCTAAATGAGCAAAGGAGGTCGATCTTGTCACTCTCTTGCAAGAGTGCATAGATGTCTTTGCTTGGTCCTTAGACGAAACTAAAAGGAGTAGATCCAAGGTTCATGACTCATAACATCCCTACAACTCCTGATGCAATGCCAATTAAGCAGCATCCATACCCACTGAATTTGGAGCATGCAGATGCTGTTATAAGGAGGAGATGAATAAGATATTGAAGGCTAGATTCATCTACGAAATTGAGCACACGAATTGGATGTCACCTATAGTGATTGTCCTGAAGAAGAATAGTGGACGAAAAAATGCCAATGCACTTACGAGGAACTAAAGAAGGATCTTATGGCCGCACCAATCCTACGAGCCCTAGATTGGAACATAACATTCCACGTGCACATTGATGCATGAAAGTACACCGTGGGAGTTGTTTTGTGCCAACCTGGTGAACATAATCTTGATTATCCTGTGAGCTTTACTAGTGGATAACTCATAGATACGGAGATGCATTACTCCATGACTGAGAGGAAAGGCCTAGCTATGGTGTTTGCTGTGATGAAGTTCCGTTATAATCTTTTAGCTATGCCCTTCACCTTCTTTGTTGACCATCAGGATTTGCTTCTACTTCTAGAGTTTGACTTCTCCATGGTTGTATGCAAGGGTAAGCAAGCAACACTACATGGCAAACCATATGTCCTGCATACCCATAAGAGAAGCTATTGGTCCGAGTATCGTAGACAACTTATCAAATGCGTATCTTTCTAGCATGCCTAGTGAGAGAGACCTATTCAGGGCCGATCTAACATCGTATTGAGTTGATGACATAGTCAAAATGCTAGAGCATGGATTGCCTAAGAGACCTATAGAGAAGGCTAAGCTAAAGCACCTTATGATCAAGGTACATTCCTATCAATTAATAGCCATTTAGCTCTATAGACTAGGCAAGGATGGGTTATTATGAAGATGCATGTGTGAGCATGAGATGCATGATGCACTTACTGAAGTGCATTGTGGAATTGCTGGAGGATACTTCAGCGGAGACACTACATCATGCAAGGTACTGCAATCTCAACTATGGTGACCACCCTATTCCGCGTCGCAAGTAAGTTTTTAAAGCATTGCAACGAGTGCCAAAGAAGTAAAGTCCCCATACATAAGGACAAGATTGAGTTGACCATAGTAATAGTTTGATAACCCTTTAAAAACTAGGGAATCAACTTCATTGGGCCAATCAATCCCACAGTGCAATACTACTCATAGGTGAAGTACACAATTGTGGTGACAAATTATCTCACAAAATAGGTTGAAGCTTGGGCCACCAGGAAGGATGATGCCAGGACCATGGCTGAGTTCCTTTGGGAGTAAGTGATCTCACGATTCGACTACCCCATCGAACTAGTTAGTGATCAAGGCACACACTTTATTAATGAAGTGATTGCCCATTTACTATCCACCTTCTTGATCATCCATAAGAAATCCTCACCATATTACCCTCAAGCTAACAGTTAGGAAGAATCTACAAATAAGATCCTAGTAAATGTCCTAACTACTAAGATAGTCTCCACCTTGCGCACTGATTGGGACAATAAGCTCATGGCAGCGCTATGGGCCTATAGGATAGCTTATAAGACAACCATAGGGTAGATACCATTCAAGCTTACCTATGGGACCAAAGCAATCTTGCTAGTGGAGTTCTTCATTCCAAGCTTGAGAGTGGCAGTACAAGAGAGATTGGAGGAAAAGGAAGCATGGATGGAACACGTGATGGAGTTAGAATGCCTCTCTAAAACCTGATTCCTAGCAACCCATACATTGATCTATGAAAAGATAAGACGCAAGAGCTCATTTGACAAACATGTCAAATAATGTGACTTCGAGCATGGTGACCTAGTGCTCCTATACTCTATGAAGGGCCATAAGCAAAAGATGAAGTTCAGGGGATTGGGACCTTTTGAGGTCCATAACATTAGTTCAATCGACAATGTAGAGCTCGAGACTCTAGAGGGAGAGAGCATAGGCTTCTTTAATGGTAGTCGCCTCAAGAATTACTACCCTCCAACATACCCACTACACGAGTCTCCAACGTTGGACCTGCATGTAAATGTAAGAGTAGCTACAGTCACTGAGATAAAGGACAAAGGTGAGGAAGTAGTGGCATCTTCATACCTATGTATACCAGTCACAGTCAAGAGGACACTTTCCTTTGATGCACTCATTGACGAGAGAGCTGACTTTAATATCCTTGTACACAATCATTGGACCCTCATATTGGTTAGCCCCAATTGCAGCCCACTAATACTAAACTCGGCCTGTTTGGGGGGCAATCTTATTCCCTATTGGGAAAGTGCAAGATAGCGATCTTTATCAAGACTAAAATCCTACCACTGATCTTCTACGTGTTGCTTAATACCAAGGCCGTTGGTAAGGAATCACTGCTAGGATGTGCATTCAAGAAATAAGCACATTGCAATGTCAACTAAAACTCATAGCATAATCACCTTACCATTGGCAATGTTCGGATAGTGCTAGCTTTTAGCAAGAGTAGGATGACTCCATCTAAGGCCATAGAGCCACCGGTAGAGCAACTCAGTGCCAAGCCTAATGAGGGAGGTCATGACTTATGCCAACCCACCACAACAAACCGGACACCGCAACCCCCAACAAACTACACCATAACCTATATATGGATTGGGTTTTCAAGTATAGGACAACATTTAGGTTTTTTTTTTGGAGTTCAACCCATCTCCCAATCCATCCATATGTCCTATGCACACGAAACAAACTAGCACTCTTCTAGGGAGAGAGCATGAGAGGTTTTCCCTTGCATGTACAAGCAAATCTGGCAACTTGCAATTTCTACCTCAATTTATCATCCTCCATGGTAAACAACTTCAACCATTCCACTCAAATCTAACCAATATCTATAATGAGATGATGTATATTTCTCATTCTATTGTAATCTATGTACATTTGTACTTTGTCACTTTTTTCTTATTCTCTCCTCACTCAAGGCATATTTTCCTTTAAGTGGGAGGTTGTTAGGGGTAAATGTACATGTGCCTACATTGCCTTGCATTTACTACACATATCATAACCACACACCTGTATATTGTAGGTAGCGGGCACCCATCACTATCACTTTATTCTTTATTATTTTAGTGATTATTAAATAAGGGAAGACCAATCACACATTGTGACTGTTGGAGTTCCCACATCTTGTATCTCTTTCTCTTGCTCTCTTGCTCCATTCTTCATAGCTTGCATCGTTCTTGCTTCCGCTTGTACATGCTTCCATTAGGGTTTCACCCTTCACTATGGAGTAGAGAAGGTGGATTGAGTACCACATCACAGACCATGAAGCCACCACTTTTGGAGTAGAAAAGGTGGATCGAGTACCACATCACAGACCATGAAGCCACCACTTTTGGAGTAGAAAAGGTGGATCGAGTACCACATCACAGACCATGAAGCCACCACTTGGCTTTCACTTTGCAGCATCAAGGATAAGATAAGGTAATGAGTTCACTACACCCTTGTTTATTCATTAATTATTGCTTTCATATGGTTTGGGATAAGATGGATAGATTGGTGAGTGCAAGAGATGTATCAACTATGTGTGAGGTAGCCATTCCTGAATTGGATGAAGTGCTTGAAATAATAAGCATTCTGTTAAGTCTAATGGTCAAGCTTGCAAAAGCAATGACACCATGTGTGCTTGCATATATACATGTGTATATGATATGTATAAGTGGTTTTATATTTTATGGGGTGCATGTGGTAATCTAGGTATTTCACTACAATGAAACATGCTTTTTGGTTGCTATGACCTACTCTCCTAGTTACAGAGAAGGAGCTAAAGGTTAGTCTACCTAAAAAGTTTGATGAAGTGAAAGGATAGGATAAGAGAGAAAGGAAAGAAGAGGATCAAAGAGAGAGTACAACCAAACACAATAGTTATAAGTCAAAAACACAAATTGATCAAAACATTAAATGCAAGAAATTAGCAATAAAATAATGTCAAAAATAAAAACTAAAGTAGTTGAACATAGAACATTGGCATTAATATGTAGAAAACATGCATTAGTAGATGTCCATTGTGTAGTAAAATAATGCTACATAGGCTGAAAAGTTATGATAGTAGATAATGATGACCAGCAATAGTAGTTAGCAAACCTAAAATAATAGAAAACAACACTCCAAGATCTAACATGGACATAGAAAAGAGAAATAGAAGCACATTGCAAAAGAACGAACTCAAGATATACTCGGGAAATGGAATCCAGATACCATGACATCAAACAATCAAGTACAATAGTGAATCACCAACTATGTGGGCAATGGCACTAACTTCCTCTCCCCAACAAGACTTGCACTAGAAGTTTTCAAAAGTGAAGAATATATTTGAAGGAGAGAGCTAGGCAATAAATAGGCCAAATCTAACAAAAAGTTGGCTAGCTTAAATAATTTCAAACTATGTAGATCGGCTAGCTAAAATGTCGAAACTCATGAGTTGACTAGTCTACTAAAAGCAGCATCACCCTACTAAAACCCAGTCAATCTTCATAGCTTGAAGTGCTACATCTTCCAAAAATTCCCAACATCACTCATCACGAGTTGATTGATTTGCTATAGGTAGTGTCATCCTGCTAAAACTAGGTGGAGCTTCAATGCTTGAAGTGCTACATCTTCTAGTTTGCCCAACACACACACACACACACACACACACACTCTCTCTCTCTCTCTCTCTCTCTCTCTCTCTCTCTCTCTCTCTCTCTCTCTCACACACACACACACACACACACACTCTCTCTCTCTCTCTCTCTCTCTCTCTCTCTCTCTCTCTCTCTCTCTCTCTCTACCACAATACCTACACTAAATATATTTTATGCAAAATAGGCTTCTTTTAGTCCTCCGTCACACATACTCTCTCCCCCATCCAAAAAAACACATCTATGACAACATGAACACATGTACTCCTCTCTCTCTCTCTCTCTCTCTCTCTCTCTCTCTCTCTACACACACACAGAGATACATACATACATACATGTATGCATGCATATATACATACATGTGTGTGTGTGCATGCACACACACCACACATGCTCCATTTGTCTAATCATGGTGCAATGGAGAGATTTGAGGTGGATTTCAAGACATGCAAAGCATGATTAGCCAAGAAAAGACTTGTATTACTCTTCTTTCTTCTCTTAGTGTCCATTTAACATTTTATATTTCTATTTCCACAACTTTTGTACTTGTACTTATAACAATATTTTATCCATGCTATGTAGTGACAACAAGGTTCTAGCCAAACAAGATTTAGTCTCCCCTGCATTGTCACCATTCTATTTTTACTTAAAACATTTCTCTCTCACTAATGGATCGATAATAGCAGTAGCATTGGCTTGCCATGATGCAAATAATGGAGTTGGAGAGTGTGCCATCTACAATTCTATTCCTTGGGCATGTTCATGTACTTCTTCATTATTTCTCATGCATCACTCAAACCATCAAATTCCATCCAATCATCATTCAAGGAATGGTGGATGTTCTAAAGGCATTATTATTTTTGGTATGAGGTGCAAAATAATATGTGGTTGTGTGAGCTTGATGCACATGATGGCTTCTTCCATAAGTGGTTCAAAATGATGTATGATTCATCAAGAGCATCTCTTGTACATGTCGGTTCCTCTTTCTCACAAAGATGGTGAAAGGGATAACATCCCCGACTATCAAAGACAAGACTTAGTCTCAATGACTCAACCTACCACATAGAAAACACATTTAGCATAGGAGAGTCCATAGTTGGAAAAAAATGTCATGTCAACATGGAGATTCTTACAACTACGCTTAGGCTGTCTTTCATCTCAATTTTTCCAAGGAAAGCCTTCAAAGTGTGATTGTAAATTTGCAAACCCTAACATTGTTTCCCAATGTGTGCAAGGTGATTGGTTATACCCGCATAAACCTCACAAATCAAGGAAGCCAAACCTCAAGCACATCCCTACTCGATATTGGTGTAGACAGCACTTCCACTTAATTCTTCTTCAAGATACTTGTGATGTGCACATGCAAATATGGGATGTGTGTGTTGTTACACCTAATGGCACAAATGATGTGGCCCCATTGGAAAGCATCCTCTATCTACATGTGCTTCAAGGAATAGAGAGTGCTTTAAGAATCGGTTGTGCACATATGAGGTGTGTACATCACCCTTTACTTGTTGCTGGAAAATACAAGTTATGGACCTTGCAAATGCCTCATCACCCTCTTTCAAGATTCACACCCTCCAGAAAGTAGGGATTGGAAAGAATTTAATCAACAGCTATCAAGGGGCCATGTTGTCCACATTGAGAATCCCTTCAGAATGCTCAAGAATAAGTGGCACATTATTAAAGGCACAAGCATTGATCTTGAACGTGTACTTGTGTACATTGTCACTTGTTGTGCTTTATTGTCTTTTGGAGAATACACATGATGAGCTTAGGGAGGAGGACTTTGACATCCACTTGAATAACAACATTGTTGAATGGAATGCCACAAGGTCTAAGAGTGACTACAAGGTCGGGCTCTTTGAGACAGTATGTTCCAAGAATGGACTCATCATCTGAATGTAATGCCTTATGTACCATTTTACAAGGTCAGGCTCTTCGAGACAATATGTTACAAGGTCAAGCTCTTCGAGATAGTATGTTCCAAGAATGGACTCATGTAATGCCTTATGTACCATTTTACATGGGATTTACTCTAATTTATGTTTTGGCCATTCTTTTCCCAATATTCACATCTCTATTAAATGACATTAGTTAAACTAGTTGATTGCTTGAATCAATATAAACATGCTCACATATTATTGTTGCAAATAGGGTTTATGCTTAGGTGTTTACATATTAATGCCACAAATATTTTATGAATGCATTAACATAGTACTGTCACAAATATAGTATAAGAATAGTTGTTCACACTATATAATAGTCATCCACATATCAATCTTGCAAATATCGTATCCAAGCAATGTTTAAATAGTGTAGATGCAAGCATATTACAAACCCTACACCTTCATGATATTGTTGAGGGGGACAAACAACAATAAATACTCAGAACATGCATGGGAAAAAAGGAACATATGATCCTATAACGATCTCAAAAAAACCACCAAACTCATGGAATGTCTCCACCTACTCTTGGTTGGGAGGGATATCCTAGCATGGGGCCAAATGTTGCACTATCTCGAACTACATATTCATACACTCTATTTCAACTCACTCTCACTAGTGAGGCACCCAACCCATCAAGTGCACCTATGAACTTTTGCTTCTTATTTCTTTGCCCACAAATTGCCTACCCTATGGTGGGGCCTAGCACAATATCATCCACATTGTTGTTACTAGCCTTGCAAGGAGTGGATTTAGCAACAAGGCACCCCTAGTCATATCAATGTTCTAGTCTTGGAGCTATTGGTGCATCATCCGCAAGGTTTTGCATTTCCTCATCCTTTGCCAATGAAATGACCTTAGGTACAACAAAGTCCTCACTTGGGAAACCTCCTTGCAAGCCACTAACTTTGGGAGTGCCACTAAGGAGGTCAAACATTCTTGAAAAATGCTCCCTCTATGTCAATTTTGTTCTAAAGGAAGATTCCTTTTGTTTTGTCCATGAAGGTGCACTTCATATTCTCCATTTATACTTACACTATTTTTCTATGAAATCTATACCACATTTCACATTCATATCATGTACTATGTTAGTGCAATGCTTTGATTTGAAATTTCACCTATTAAGAGAAATCCAATTTTCTTCACAATAGTCAAGTAGCACATTCACATCTGTGGAAGAGCATAATTCAAAAGATCTCTTATAAGTTGGGGCTGAGGATTACTTCTCACACTGTTGAGGGTTACACCTCTTGATTTGCATGCAACAACACTATTGATGTAGCACTTGAAGATAGAACTCAAATAAGGCCTGAGGGCCATGCAAGTAGGGTAACTACTCTAATGGATAGTGTCAATGAAGAGTTCGATGATGGAATAAGTGAAAAAGCTAGCAAGGGAGGCTACCTAAGCAAATAGCCACTCCAATGGTGGGTAGTGTTGGTGAAGAGTTCAATGATGGAATAGATGTAGAAGTTGGTAGGGGAGGCCATGCAAGTAGGGCAAGAACTCCTATGGGTGGTGCTGTCGCAGTTGGGGGGGCGGGGGGGGGGGGGGGGGGGGGAAGGCTCGAACAAAGTAGCATGCATGAGGGACTAGAATGTATTATCATATGGTATCAAAGGGGGTGGAAAGTCTAGGAGCTGGGAACAACCTCCTTAAATGTGGAGATGTTTGAGAACCAAGAGTCCGAGTACATGTCTAAGAACCAAGAGTATGATTCCAAGAGTTAGGGAGTAGTCATCAATTGGAATGTCAAGAAGGCATGTGAGAAAATCTAGTTCTTTTTGTCCATTCCACAACAAGGACAAGGATACAAGCCAACCTCAAAGATATCCATGTGAACTTGAAATAAAGCTTGACTCAAATATAATGTTTTTTTTGTAATATCAAGCTTTTAGTTACATGTGAGTACTACAATTATTTGGTGCTATTTGAGCCTCAGTCAAGATCTAATTTAAAATTCTTAGAAGAATTTTGTTATCACTAGATTTTCACAAGTTCAAGCTTTAGGAGACATCGTATGGGGTTATTTTGAAACCTTCCACATAGGACCACATTTAAGGTCATTTAACAAGTTATTTAAAAATTATATCAATGCCCTATTTTTAACTATTTTAAGAATACAAATTGTTTGTAGGAACCCTAACCTTTGGTTTGCAACATACGTATACAAGGTTCCTAAAAAAATCCCTATGAACTATCTACCATTAACTTTCATACATGTGCATACATGATTCCTCAAAGATACCCATGATGTATAGACAATTAAGCTTGTTACGTACACATATGTGATCCTTGAACTAATCCCTATGAAGTATGAACCTAAACCTATGAGTTGTAAGCTTGCATTGACATTTTCATGACTTCATAATACTTGGTTCATTTACATTGTCAAATAGGCTTTAACTTTGAAACTTTGAAAAGAAATGAAAGTGCAAGATGTATTTGTTTAGGGTTGTCATAAATGAGAACAAAACTTGCATGGTAACAAGTGTAGCATATTTAGAACCATATATTGTGCATTCAAAACCACCTAAATAAGAATGGATATACAACTATGTTGTAGCAATGTTTGTAAGAGGATTTGACTTCAAAAATCCAAATAAAGCCAAAAGTGGAAGATGTATTTGTTTTGAAATGAGTTCAAAGCTTTTGCATAACACAAGAGACCCACCACAATATACATCAATATAATCATAAACTTTCCATGCCAACAAGTGCAATATATAATTTGATAACCCTAGACCTTGCACGCTTATTTTTGAAACGAATTCAAAGTTTTTCCACACCACAAGAAGACCATCCCAATATGCATTAGTAATCGTAAACCTTGCATCCCGACAAGTGCAATATATAGTTAAATCACCCTAAACCTTGTATGCCAACAAGTCGTAGATTGAGCATAAAATTGCCAAAACAAGCGTGGATTTATAGCTAGGTTGTAGTCCATATCACAAGAAGACCACAAATAGAAACGTTTGATGTAACCTAAAGACAAAGTTGCATGCATGGAGCACACAATGATGGTTTTGGCAGCGCCATGCAATGAAGAAAAATGTGCCCCTTTGCAACCAGAAGGGCTCTACAATTGGAACCCATAGTGTTTTGTACAAAATTGCATGTAATTAGCAAATGATACACCAAAATGCATCTTTGTGATAAGCTGTTGCATGGATGCAAGCCAATGGCAAGGGACCTGAATTAAAAAGACAAAGGCAATTAAGCAATCCCAACATAATAAGATAATAAGGATCTCCATACTAACGGGCATCATGGTGAATTGCATATAACGAAGGGAGAGGAAGTAATGAGCTTGTTCTGATAGACACATGCCAAAACAATTTCCTCATAGACACATGCCAAAACCAAAAAAAGAGCTTGCAGATTTCAAAAATTTAATAACAACTTTTAGGTCCTTAAGCAGTGCAGCACCCTTTCTAACAATGCTTGATTATCTTTTCAGAGCTTATGGTGATGGTGATTTACTCAATACATATCAAAAGATGTCATAGGCTTGGATATTCTAATCAAAAGGCTTTACCTATTCGTGTAAGTAATTTTGATTTAATTTAACCTATTATGTATATCTTCATTGTTCAAGTTAGAATAGATGATTTGATCATCACTGAACCTAACTATTAAAAGGCCCAAAGTAGGATTAAGAGTCATTTGGTCCCACCCCTCGCTACCTACCAAGAGCAATCCAATTCAGGCTTATCAATTGTACAATTGTCAAGTGAGCCACTCTTCAAAGATGGGTATGTTTGGAAGTGATTTCCTAAACTCCACATGATAGAAAAGGAATGTTGAGACACTTGTAGATGGTTGGAACAATGTTGAAGCAACATTTTTGGATAAAGGCTATTACTAAGGTACACATATTTGAATGCTACCCTATTTGCATCTATTGGTATTATTTGAGAGACTACAAAAGCAATTGAAAAAGAGAGATTCAATTGAAAAAGTTAAGACTTTGGGGCTTAATGATTTCATTAACCTAGCATTGAAGCTTAGATCACAATGACTATTCACTAATAGATTGCCATTTCTCTTGTGTGGAGGCTGGTTCCTCTGATGCAGTATCACATTTCATGTTGATGGGGAGTGCAGCTGCCGCTCCCGGGGCTTCCATTTGCGTTTGGGGCAGCCACGATGCGCGAGCTTGTAGAGCCCAGTGTAGCCCATGGCGACGGCTAGAGTTCGACATATCAACCCGGTCTCAGCCTCGCCTGTCTCACAGTCACAGGTCCCCCTGTCTCTCCCTTTCGTGAATCCTCAGCAGGGACAAATAACGTTTTCTTGTCTATTCAATGAAGGGCAGTGTGAGACTCTTAACCAGTTTTCTTGAGCTTAAATCAAAGGTTTAAACGATTCCAAATTGGAATTTCCATAACTAGTGAAGGACGTGGTGGGACTCTAATCAGATCTTAAGCTTAATTTAAAGGTTCAAACGATTCCCAAGTCGAATTTCCATGCCCAGTAAAGGACAATCTAATCAGTTCCTTAAGCTTAATCGAAGATCGAACAATTTCATCTGGAGTTTCCATACTCCATTTGGTATGTAAGTTCATGGATTCAAAGGGGAAAAAAGCTTAAATCCCATTGTAATTCAGAATGAATAAAAGAAAACGTGCTGTCCTCATGTTTCTCTTTTGGATGCACATTCAGGAGTGCACTTATCCCCCAGGCTTGTGCAGCTTACTCTCCAGCATTTTCTTGTCGTCCTGGTTTGTTTCGGATTTCCATTCAACAACCACATTCTGGCAGCTGATGTTTCAGCTGGGGTGTCTTATGAATGTATGGACGAGATCCATTACTATAAATCTTTGGATGGATTGATGGGCAAACGTCTAGAGCAGAAGCTTTACAGCCTCATCAAGAGTCACCATGTTGTACCATATGCACAGGTCAGTTTGCATACCATCTAATCAATCTGATCTATTTTCAAAGAAAATATGCAATTCCATATACCAACATCTTGTTGGCACACCTTCAAATCAACTGCATTTTAGCAAAGGACTCCAGGATTTCTTAACACAAAAGCTCATTAAGTTCCGAACTTCAAGTTATCTGGGAATGGATTATCTGATAATATGCAGCACCGATGTTGATGTTCCTGGAGGCTCTATGAGACTTCTCCCGATTGAGTTGTGAATGATTGTGAAAAGCTAAACTATTTTCATCATTCATTGGAAAGCGTTTTGACCAACACTTCTATTGGTTGAAGATATGCAATGATCCATTTGATTATGCATTATGACACCCTATTAAGGTTTGTCATGGGAAGCAAGTAGGCTTAGTGCAACTGTTCTTTTTCTGAATGCTCAAATATGGTGTCACAAACTTTTATTATTTCAGGGTATAAATTGATAGTCCATTACAAATTTTATAGTCTAAGCGTTTTGTGTTTTGCTTGGTATCATGTTTAGTGTTTGCCAAAGGTTGAGACTTACTGCTGGCTGTTTGTGGAGCCCTCAGTTCCCAAATGCCTCCCAAGGCACACAGACCAGTGGTAAATGTGGCACTATTATGAAGGAATAGGCAGATTGATTAATAGAATGAATCCTAAGACTGACATACTGTTGAGATACAATGTGTGCAGTGGGAGATCACAATGGTGAACAACAGGTGCTGTACAAGTTAAGCATAGGCCTGTGACAAGATTGCTGAGATGGATTTAGTTATTGATTGCAGATGCTGCTTTTTCAGGCTGAGAACAATAAATGAAGAAACTGTGTAGGCAACCCCCACACGTTTTATGCAGCCTTCCACATGTCTTATGTACAAATTTTAAGGCAATTAGGCCTACCAAAATGCCAAAGGAGCATTTGGGATAAAAGAGTACAAGTGCACAAGGACATCGGACAATAAGTGAATCTGTTAGGTAGCAAAAGCTGAGATAAAATGATAGTGTGGCATGGTCAATCATGTGTGTTAGTTATGATATTGGAAGAGATGGCACTGGCCCACACTCAGGTGCTGATAGGGTCTAAATGCTAGACAAAATGGATGCTAGAGAGGCATATACATTAATTTGATGCACTCGACGGTCAAGATGATCTAAAATCCCCCAAGTGACATATATGACCAAATGTCCCATCAATAATAGATGGTAGAGTACAAGTGAAACCATCATGGTTGCCATCTCCTCTACCACGATACTCTCTTCTATTTGTTGAGATGGCAAGCTCAACACGTGCGGACATTGATGATAGACTGCCTAGCTACATGTGAAAACACGGGATCTAGAGCATGGCAGCTATGGTGGCTCATAGACCTTAACTAGACACATGAAGACACTGACATAATAGAGACCAAGAACCTTGACTCAAGAGTAAATGGCAATCATCAAGTACATTGTACTGAGGAGCAACATGATAGTGACATTGCATTCATCTCATATGAAAATGACAAGCAAGTACAATGTTAAATAGAGTTGGGTAGGTGACAGTCTTTCCCTCTATGCCTATGGGATTCTTGCAGCCTGCATGTCCTTAGCCCATCTGCTTTTACAAAGAGGCAGCATGGATGTGATTGCAAATGTCAACACTACATGGGTCCGCATTTCTACACTTAGTATGTGGTCATAATGATCCTCAGATGGCCATTGACCTAGCACTTATTGTATTTGGTTAGTTATGCCTAACTACAACTGGCATAGTTGTAGTGCTAGTCAATTGGTATAGTTAGTTATGTAGTGTTTAACTTGTAGGACCTTTTCCTTTATGTTGTATCTTATCTATACTTTGTTTACATTGTATTGTGTGAGGAAGAAAGAAGAAAAACTAGCAAGAAAACGTTTTGGCCTCCGTCTCTCGTGTTTTTACGTGAGCTTTTTCTTGCATATTTTATGTGTGCTCAATGTAGTAACTCAAGTCCCCCCACCATACGATTTGTGACATGGTATTAGAGTAGCACCACTAAGAGAGGGTGGTTTTGGAGGTTGAAGTAAAGGAGAAGGAGCAAGAATTTAAGCAAGCAAGCAATCGGTAAGAAGCTCTTCAATTCTCTAACTCTTTTCCTTGCATAGTGGCTGTGGAGGCATTGGAAGCAGGGTAGAGCAAAAATCTCAGATTACTGTGATATTCAGTGTGCAAGCAAAATGGTGTATATTCTACAAAAAGGACCTTTGGGGCCTACCTGTTGTATTTTTGGCCATTTGAGGCTATTTTGGATTCCATTTTAGCTCCATAAGGTTGCGGATAATAATTTTAGAGTACATTGTAATTTCAGCTGTGTCAGCTATTTTTAAGTGTATATGTTATAGATTTCAAATCTATAAGTTTTGAGGTGTTTGATGGGATGCAAATACAAGGTTTATTTACAAACATGGTGCATATTGCATGTAATATTAAGCAGTCAGTGAATAAGATTGCCTAGTTTATTGTTGTGCACATCTCATGAAAGGTTAAGAAGACTTTCTTATTGCTTGGTACTTAATTTTGTTATAATGGTTGAGAATATTGAAAATTCTATTATTGAGAAGCTAGAAAATAACAACTACCCATTATGGAAGTTCCGTTTAACGAACTTGTTAGAAAAGGCCTTTATGAGTTTGTTTCAAGCGAAAAAAAGAACGAGATCTAAGTGATCCAACGATTGCATAACAGAATTAAAGGCATGGAAAGAATGAAATGCAAAAGACAAAAAGTAATTTATTGGTTGTTTGCAGTGATTGATAACATTATATTGGGGCATATCAGGAATGTAGAGAATTCGTATGTAGCTTGGGCAACCTTCGAAAATATGTTTTCAGTTAATACAAAGGTACAAAAGAGCTTAAGCAAGAGTTGAACACTTCGAAGAAAGGAAAGATGCATGTAAGTAAGTGTCTTTCCTTTCTTTGAAGAGTTGAACACTTTGAAGAAAGGAAAGATGCTTGTACGAAAGCATGTTTTGAAGGTAAGGAGCATTGGAGATGTCTTAGTAGGCTATTGATGCAATGCTTAATGATGATTTGGTTTCATCTACTTTGGGTGGCCTTAATAATCAGAAGGCATGGAGACATTTTGTTACTTTCGTGTATATACAGAAGCCGTTTTCAGATTTTGATAAGTCGGTATTTCTTATGAGATTTCTAAAGAGATCAACATGTAGGGTGAGTCGTTAGAAAGAAGTAGTGAATAGGTCTAAGAATTTTACTCAAGTTCAGAAAGGACACATGGCAGTCACTCTTTAAGAGGCTGTGGTTGTCAGAAGATGACGTACCAACGAGATAGTAGGGTTTGCGAGGACGAACACGGAGTGAACTCGGCAAACATGGAGAAGAGAAGAGAAGAGAGAAGAAACTCTGATGAATGGAATGATGAAGTTCCGAATCATGGAGTGAATGTGATACAAGGGAATAAGGTTGAAGAGGAAAATAGTGTCAGATTGCAGTGTTGCGGAAGCGTAGAACAAAGACTGAGAGAGAGTGAACACAGAGAGGAGAGAGAGAGAGAGAGAAAAGAGACAGTGTAAATGCAGAAAATCTGCGGTGTAATATGCTGTATAAGAGTGCAGAAATACACAAGGGGGCAAAGGAAATATCTGCGTATGTCTCCGACTTGATGACCTCGATCTCCGTCAGCCCGAGCACAGTTTGTCTCAACCAACAGATCTCAAGATCAAAATCTGAATAATGAATACTGAAGTGTGCCACAAAACCGGCTATACATAGCCGAAAAATAGGAAATAATTGCAGCAGGTCGGTTGCATCAAATGCAGCCGACTGCAGTAAATACTGTCCGACTGCAGCAACCTGTCCGACTGCAGGTGCTGACGTGGCACCTGCTGACATGGCACTGATGTCCGCACTGTCTAGGAAATGACTGGCTAACACCCCCTCTCAGATCCTGGACGGGTGAAAAGATTGAGGGATCTGGAATGCTGTCGAAGAAGAGCTTGGGGAAGTGCCTTTGTGAACAAATTTGCAAGATTATCCTTGGTCTTGCAATACTCCACATCAATGGTCCCATCCAAAAGCTTCTCTTGAATGAAGTGATACTGGATGTCAATGTGCTTCGTCCGGGCATGGAATACGGGATTCCGTACCAAGGCAATGCAACTCTCATTGTCACACCGTAGAAGAGTAGGACGAGTTTAGGGGCAGCCAAGCTCCTCCAACAATCTCCGAAGCCACACAACCTCACATGTGGTGGAAGACGCAGCTCGATACTCCGCCTTAGTAGAAGAAAGGGCTACCGTGGGCTGCTTCTTGTTACTCCAAGAGATAACACCTGTACCTAAGATAAAACAATAGTCTGTAGTAGACCGTTGGTGGTCCACATCGCCAGCCCAATCCGAGTCACTCCAACCTGCCAGAACCATATCTGTAGCATTTGTACCTGCGGGATAAGAAATCCCGAAGTCAGAGGTCCCCCTCAAATACCGAAGAATCCTCAAGGCAACCTGCCAATGCACCTGTTTGGGTTCCGTCATGAACCCTGCCAAAAGACCCACAGCAAAACAAAGATTAACACGAGTGTTGAGAAGCGAAATCAAGGATCCAATCAACTAACGGTAGCGTGAAGCATCCATCACAGGAGAATCTGATTGTGAAGTGGCCTTCCAATTCGGATCCATAGGAGTAGTAATGGGTCGACAAGTCTCCATCTCAAAAGTAACCAAGAGCTCCTGAATGTACCTGTGCTGAGAGATGAACATCCCCCTCTGAGACTGATAAATCTCGTGAATATCTCAACTTCGACTGAAGAAACGAGTCAATCTTCTCGTTCCACGCATGCGAAGCCTGCTTGAGGCCATACAAGGCCTTCTTCAACCTGTAAATTTTCCCATCCGAGGATCCAAAGCCAGGAGTCTGCTCAACATAGATCTCCTCCTGCAAGTCACCATTCAGAAAGGCCGACTTCACATCCAACTGATAAATAGGCCATCTCCTATGGCCAGCCAAGGCAAGAACAACTCGAATAGTCGCCATACGAGCAGTGGGGGCAAAAGTATCATGGAAATCAATGCGTGGGCGCTGAGCAAAACCTTTAGCAACAAGGCGAGCCTTGTGCTTGTCCAAAGAACCATCGCTAAGGTAATTGGTCTTGAAGACCCACTTGACACCAATCACCTTCTTGTGAGAGGGACGAGGCACAAGAGACCAAGTGCCATTCCTCTCAATAGCCTCCAACTCGGCTTCCATGGCCTTCCGCCAATGATCAGACTGCAAAGCCTCCTTCACTGAAGTGGGCTCTCGATCCTGCATAACATGGATCAACAAACAATAGTTGGAGCAAACAAGCTCCGAAGACTATGCTTGGTTTCTCCGTGACCTCCGCGGTCCATCCTACGGTTCCCACTCCTTAGGGACGCCCTCGATCCCTGAATCTCGGAGGGTGTCACGGGCCCAACGAGGAGGAGGACGAACCTCTCCCCGAACCTCTCCCCGTCGCTCTCCATTTGCTGAAGACTTAGGAACATCCACGGATGGAAGCTCCTCGGGTGTGGCCGGTGGAAGAGAAGACTCTGAATCCGAAGAACAATCTTCATCAAGAGGCTCTGGCTCCAAAGAAACTGTCTCGGGAGCCCCATTCTCCCCTGGATCTCCAAGGACGGGGTGCTCCTCACCCCCCTCTGTGGCTGGTACTTCCACGAACCGCACATCTCGGCTCGTGTAGACATCCCGCTTAACGGGATCAACGATAACCTTGGGATCGGGAGCTATAGCCAACAAAAACCTGTCGTCGGGAAGCCGCCTCGAACTTATCACGCTACGTCTTCGGAATGTGCACATAAGCGTCACACCCAAAGATCTGAAAATAAGAGACATCGGGCTTAGTCTCGAAGTAAGCCTCAAAAGCTGTCATCCTGTCAACGGCCGAAGTGGAAGATCGATTAAGGATGTGAACTGCGGTAGCCACTGACTCGGCCCACAGAAACTGAGGTATCTTGCGGTGCTCCATCATGGTGCATGCCATCTCGATCACACTTCGGTTCTTCCGTTTCAAAATGCCATTCTCTTGGGGAGTGTTGGTGTTAGCAAACTCTTGGTGAATGCCCTATCTGCACAAAAACGAGCAAACTCATTAGACATAAATTCACCTCCTTTGTCGGAACACAAGGTCTTTAGTCGCCGGCCAAAATGGTTCTCCTAAAAAAGAAGCCAATCCTTGAAATGAGAGAAAGCCTTCAACTTCAAAGTCAAGAAATAGGCCCAAAAAGTCATCCTGCTGTAGTCATCTAGGATCAACATGAAGTACAAGCTCCCCTTCAGGGACTCGGTCCTCATCGGGCCACAAAGATCCATAGATACAAGCTCCATGGGTGAAGTAGACCGCCTAGAAGCTTTGTTGGGAATCACATCTTGATGCAGTTTCCCACGAATGCAGGAGACACATGGCTGATGGCTCACCACTATGTCCGGCAAGCCTTGGACAAATGACCCTTGCGACGCCTTCCGAAGGTACTCGTAGTTTAGGTGGCCAAACCGAGCATACCATAGCTCGGACTGTGTCTGAGAAGTAAGAAGAAGAGAAGTAAGAGTTGAAGAAGACTTTAATTTCTAGACGCCATTCTCCTCATACCCTGCAGAGAGAACCTTCCTCGATCCACGATCAAGGACTCGAACAGTATCACTGTCAAACTCCACCAAGAGGCCAAGAGCACAAATCTTATGAATCGAAAGTAAATGATATCCCAATCCTGGCACATGCAACACCTCAGAGGTGTGGGTACCACCACGTCCATCTAGAATAAGCTGCATCTCACCCTGCGCAGCAATAGACACAGAAGAGCTGTCTCCAATGAGAATCTGCCCATGCGAAGGTCGCAAATGGGCAACATCAACGGAAGAAGGAGTCATGTGCCACGAGGCACCGTTGTCCACAATCCACTCTCAAGCTTGGAGAGCTGTCATCGCAGCATCAGAAGTTGTCGGTGTAGAGTCCTCAATGACTGCTAAGCGTAGAAAAGTAGCTGATGAGGGTGCAGCCACCGCTCCAGAGTCCTTCGTGTCCTTCTTCTTGGTATCCTTCTTGTCTTTGTCGGGGTAATCCTTCTTCCAGTGACCGGCCTTTCCACAAATATGGCAAGTCGATTCCTTCTCCTTGTCCTTCTTGGATTTGTTGTCCTCCTTCTTCTTTTGGTCCTTCCCCTTCTTCTGAGAGGCTTGACCAACCAATGCCTCCCATTTGGAAGCATTCTGTCTCTTCAATTGTTCCTCTTGGTCCAAGACTATAGGAACCAACTCTTCCCACCGAAGAGTCGACTTCCGCCCTGAAGCAATAAGAGCTGAATAAAAAGTACCGAATCATGGCGGCAACTGGGATAGTAAGGTGATCGCCATGTCTTCGGAGGAAATAGGCTTCCTCGCATTTTGAACCTGCATCTGAAGCTGCCGAAGCTTGTTGATGTGTTCTTGAAGAGAAGAAGACTTATTCATGGACGAATTCCGCATCTGCACCTCCAAAGAAACCCTCTTCATCAGGGTCATCTAGTTATACATCTGGTCGAGCTCCAGCCATATCTCACGAGCCACCGTCAAATGCTCGATGTGAGCTATCACGGTTGTGGTGCAAGACAGAAACATAAAAGATCGAATCCTGGCATTCAGTTTGTCCCAATGAGATTGGGCCTTGGTCAACTTCGCACGAGCATTGGAAGAGAGTTTGGACTCATCCCTCATCGAGGGCCTGTTAATCTCCTCCGTCACTAGTTCCGACAAATCATAAGACTCTAAAATGGCCAACATCATCACCCGCCAGATGCGATAATTGTCACCATCAAGCTTTTGATCCGTTGGAAGAGCCGGTAGGACAGGCACCTTCCTGTCCATGATCGCCTGGAACTCCAAATCAGTCTCTGAAGACATGTTAACCTGCAATACCTGCACAAACGCAAAAGCAGCCCCCCTCTAACTGTGAAAACGCAGCCTTCTAGGACCGATTCCTCCGTTGCCCAAACCTTTTGCACCCGCTGGAGGTGATGAAAAGGTAAAATCTGCAATGGAAGGCCTTAAACGCAGCCTTCCTCCCCTTCAAACAGCAATAACCTGCAGCAAATCCACCGATTAGACTCCTTTCCCGTACGCCCATGCTCGCTTCAGCCTTGATCCGATGCGCAGCCCTCCCGCTCACCCTCGAAACTTGGAAACATAGCCTTGTGTTGCGCTGAAATCTCCTCTTCAGATAGGTTCAGCCCTCAATCAGTCCATCTTCACCGCTCTGATACCATGTCAGAGTGCAGCGATGCGGAAGCGTAGGACAAAGACTGAGAGAGAGTGAACACAGAGAGAAGCGAGAGAGAGAAAAGAGAGTGTAAACCCAGAAAATCTGCGGTGTAATATGTTGTATAAGAGTGCAGAAATACACAAGGGGGCAGAGGAAATATCTACGTATGTCTCCGACTTGATGGCCTCGATCTCCGTCAGCCCAAGCGCAGTCTGTCTCAGCCAACAGATCTCAAGATCATAATCTGAATAATGAATATTGATGAAGTGTGCCACAAAACCGGCTTTAAATAGCCAAAAAATAGGAAATAATTGTAGCAGGTCAGCTACTGTAGCAACTTGCCCGATTGCAGATGCTGACGTGGCACCTGCTGACATGGCACTGATGTCTGCACTGTCCAGGAAATGACTGGCTAACAGACAACCACGAACCGAAGGGGTGTGAGGGTAGTGGAGAGGCTGGAGAGAAGAGGTGAAGGACTGAATGAATCAGCTGTCAGGAATGAATGAGAGAGTGGCCTATAAATAGGCATAGTCAGTCTAGGATGGCGCCCCTTTTTGGGGCTGCAAACCCTAAACGCAAAACCTAAATGAAAACGTAGAACGCAAAAAACACAAACTGCGGGTGAAGGGTTTCTCAACACCCCCTCTTAGGCCTAAAAAGGGGAACAAGAGAAGAGTGAGGTGTAGATGCAATGCTACATGCTGAAGAATGCTCATGCAACAGGTGTCATTTGGACAGTGTCCTGCGTGGGAAAATTGTTTACTTGCCCAAGCGCCCTAGTACAAAGATGATGAAAACATGCAATGCATAGGAGGAATGGTGCCGAGAACCATAAGGATATGCCCATACTCGATCTCGGGAGGTGGCTCCATGCTGACCAAGTGACCAAGGCAATAAGAAGAGGAGGAATAAGATGTAGAGGATGCCAAAGATCCAAGATTTCCACCGGAAAGGGAACCTATAGTAAAGAACATAGATAGAGTGAACTGGAGAACCCGAAACTCAACCTCGGGAGAGAAGTCATTAACTCCGTGTTCCTCCCCGCCAACCCTACTAACTCACTGGTATGTCATCTTTTGACATGTACCTGAAAATAAGTGGGAGAAGACTGCTGCTGGCATTGTGACGATCTCCAGGAGGCCGTAGTGCCAATTGATCCTCCATGTACTCGAAAGGACTTAGTGCGCATCAGATGCGTCTTATTGCCTTGAGGATAGTACTTTGATAGCCGATGCAGAACGATCTCTGTGGCCCTGAAAGGAGAGGTGGCACAAGGAGTGCGTGGTGGAAGACGTAGGTACTCTGGAGGGGTGGGGAGCAAAGGTCGAAGTCGGCAAGCATCGATGGTGTGTCCGGTGATGCCACAGTAGAAGCACCCAGTAGTTTGGTCATCTGTTGGTAAAGAAGCCATGGAGACTAGTGTGCCTTGCTGAAGAAGGAAGAGGTCATGGTGGAAGGGTTGGAAGTGAGCTGCCAGTGGGAGGAGGATGCAACCAACAGTAAGAGGTTGCAACCAATAGAAAAACGTAGGTGAGGAGAGAAAAAGGCTAAAAGCGCAGGCAGGACAGCTTGCAGGAGAGAGAAATACTAAAAACGTAGGCAGCAGGTGAGAGAGACTAAAAACGCAAGCAGGACAGCCTGCAGGAGAGAGAGAGACTAAAAACGTAGGAAAAAAACAGCAGTAGCAGTCAATATGCTGAAATTAGCTCCAAATAGTGTGCGATAGGCTGGAAACAAGCGCCAGATTGTTGTAGACAACAATGGCCAGCTTGGACCGTGATGTCCTCCGTGTTTGGGGTGTAGGCACCAAGCTGAAATACTTGAAATCTGCAAAAACGAGATTATTTTTTGAATGGAGAGTGATCATCAATAGTTGTTCTGCTGTAAACAACTACAAACTGCGGGTGGAAGGCTGGCGCCAACTGATGGAGATAGCAATGGACAGCTTCCGCTGAGATGTCCTCCGCGAATGGGGTGTGGGCAGCAAGCTGAAACACCTGAAATTTGCAAAAATGAGATTTTGATGCACTGAAAGAAGAAGAGAAGTGGATGCCGAACCTGCCACCGGTCTTTGCCTTCACTGGAGTGGAGGATCTTCGTTGCTAGGTGAGTAGATCTGGCTCTGATACCATGTCAGAAGATGATGTACCAGCGAGACAGTAGGGTTTGCGGGGACGAACACGGAGTGAACTCGGCAAACATGGAGAAGAGAAGAGAAGAGAGAAGAAACTCTGATGAATGGAATGATGAAGTTCCGAATCATGGAGTGAACGTGATACAAGGGAACAAGGTTGCCGTAGCACAAGGAAGATGATGAAGATAGCCACGAACCACGAATCGCATTGTCCTCTTGAAGGGGTGTGAGGGTAGTGGAGAGGCTAGAGAGAAGAGGTGAAGGACTGAATGAATCAGCCGTTAGGAATGAATGAGAGAGTGGCCTATAAATAGGCATAGTCAGTCTAGGATGGCGCCCCCTTTTTGGGGCTGCAAACCCTAAACGCAAAACCTAAACGCAAAACGCAGAAATGCAAAAAACACAAACTGTGGGTGAAGGGTTTCTCAACAGTGGTATGGGTTGTATTGGTGGTAATCAACAAAACAAGTTAAATCAATAGTTTAATGATATGCGAATTCGGGAGGTTGTGATAATTCTAGAGGAAGGGCAAGCTTTGAAGGAAGAGGTGGATGGCAATATCAGAGTGCAGCGAATGGACAAGACTGAAAGACAATGAACATGTGTGAAAAGAGACAGAATAACACAAAAATCTGGAGTCAATGAATGCTGAAATAAAAAAGGTAGACATACAAGGGGTTGTCGAAGTACCTCCTCGAGCTGATCTCTCTCTTTTATACCTGAAAAGACAAGTGATGAAGGCAAACTGCCATTGGGGCCTAAATAGGAAGGAAAAAAGTAATAAAATAGTGCAGGCGGCTAGCAAATTGGCGCCAACTTGATAAAAAAATTGTCGACTACTGTAATAAATAATAAAATAATCAGCGATAATCATCCTGGTTGCCGTATGGCATTGCCGCCTACCCAGGTTAGTCATGTTATGGACTCTATACACCATGGTCATTGTGATCACACCCATGTCATGCTAGCAAAGAATCCTATACATGGGTGTGATCACAATGACCATGGTGTTGAGAAAGCCCTTCTTTAGTTTATACACTTTATTTAGGGTTTCGCAGTGATAGCCCTAAAAAGGGTTGGCGTTCACATTTTGGCCACTTTTTCAATGGGTGCCTACACGGTGGTGTGCCACCCTAGATAGCTTATGTCTATAAATAGGCAATCACTTCATTTATTCCATCACTCTCTCTTTAGTCATTCTTCACCACCTTCTTCGGTCACCTCCACTACTTCACTTCTCTCACTAGCCCCTTCCATTGCCCTTACACCCCTTCAAGAGGACATTGCAATTCGTGGCTCGTGGTTGCCTTCACCCTTTCTCTTCAGCTTTAGGCACCCTGTTCAAGCATCGCACTTTGTGTTTGGAGCATCTTCCACCTGGCATTACCATCATCTGCTTGGCGTCAACACCTTTTTCCATTAGGCTCCACCTTCACCTGTGGTTTTCAATGTGGAGATCTTATCCTTGCTTGGCGTCATCTCCAGCTTGGCGTTAGCATCCTAGCCTTTGGTGACAGTTTACATCATTGAGCGTTAGTGATTTCATCACTTGTCTATCACAAGGGCTGTTGCGACTTGCGTTTTTGCAATGTGGCTTCTTCTCTATCACCTGGCGTCCGTCGTCTATCATAGGGGCTGTTGGGACATGCGTTTTTGCAGCTTGGCTCCTCCGCTATAACCTTGCATCACTCGTCTATCACAGGGGCTGCTGGGACCTGCGTTTTTGCAGCGTGGCTTTTTCTCCATCACTTGGTGTCACTTGTTTGTTATAGAGGTTGTTGGGACTTGTGTTTTTGCAGGTCGACTCATCCTCCATTATTTAACATCATCATTATCCACTTGGCATTAGCGATTGGGATGCTCTCCCTACGTTTGACAACTCCGACAGTCTGGGATATGCGTTTTACTGCCCAAGTCACTCCCTGACATTAGAGGATTGTGGTTCACTCCCTCGATAGTTGGTGATTATCTTCCACATCTCTGATAGCATTAGAGGACTCCGGTTTACTTCCTCAACAACTATTCTTCACCTTCCATTGATTACTTCGATAGGCCACTGCTCGGAGGATTACGTTTTGCTCCCTTCAGTGTGCAGATTTCCACAAGTGCTGCCGCCTAGTTCAGATAGGATAGTGCAATTATCTTTTGAGTATCGGCTCTATTATATTAGCTTTTCTTCTCATAGCATGATTCAGTGCATTATCACCACGTTCTTCTTGTGTTTTTGAGTTTCTCCTCTCTCAGTGTTTGCCATTTACACTCTATGTTACTCCCTGCAAACCTTACTGTCTCTTTGCACTGTTGCTTATTTTGACATGGTAGTACTTGTTATTTTTTGACATGATATCAGAGCATACTTGTTATTTTTGACACATGGTTCGCATCTCAGCCCAAATTAATTTTTTTAAGGCAAAGCTATTGAATGGCTTTGCCCTCCTCCATGCTTGCTACGGGCTTCTCGTCCATCCATGCTTTAAATTCCTCGGAGACCATACACTTTTGCAACTTACTTTGCACGCATAGAATCCATCGCGAATTGTGTCCCTGTCCTGTTTCGGATAGGGAACGCTTAGGGAATGGGATAGGGAACGCCATGTGGCATGCCACTTACCCGGTCGGCTCCTACTTCCGCACCTCGTTTCACTCCGTCCTCATGCATCTCGTTGTTTCACTCCCACCTCTTTGTTTCGCTCCTCTAGCCGGTCTAGTCTGTTGCCCCATCCGATTTGTTGCTGTGTGTAGCTGCCAGCACCATCACCTCCTCTTCTCTCTTCTTCTCCAACTTCCCACTGTTGAGAAACCCTTTATCTGCAGTTTGCGTTTTTGCGTTTTGCGTTTAGGGTTTGCAGCCCCAAAAGGGGGCGCCATCCTAGACTGACTGTGCCTATTTATAGGCCACTCTCTCATTCATTCCTTACGGCTGATTCATTCAATCCGTTGCCTCTTCTCTCCACCTCTCCACTACCCTCACACCCCTTCAGGAGGACATTGTGGTTCGTGGTTCGTGACTGTCTTCATCATCTTCCTTGTGCTACGGCACCCTTGTTCCCTTGTATCACATTCACTCCATGATTCAGAACTTCATCATTCCATTCATCAGAGTTTCTTCTCTCTTCTCTTCTCTTCTCTTCTCCATGTTTGTTGAGTTCACTCCGTGTTCCTCCCTGCAAACCCTGCTGTCTCGTTGGTATGTCATCTTTTGACATGGTATCAGAGCTGGATCTGCTCAAAGAGTGGCAAAGATTCTCCACTCCAGTGAAGGCAAAGACCGGTGGCGGGTTCAGCATCTACTTCTCTTCTTCTTCCGCTGCAATAAAACCTCGTTTTTGCAGGTTTCAGGTGTTTTCAGCTTGCTGCCCACACCCCTTTCGCGGAGGACATCACAATCTCAGCTGTCCCTTGCTGTTATCTACAGTCTGGCGCCTGTTTCCAGCCTTCCACCCGTAGTTTGCAGCTGTTTATAGTAGAACGATTGTTGCTGATCACTCTCGATTCAGAAAACAATCTCGTTTTTGCAGATTTCAGGTATTTCAGCTTGCTGCCTACACCCCAAACACGGAGGACATCGCGGTCCAAGCTGGCCATTGCTGTCTACAACAGTCTGGCGCCTGTTTCCAGCCTATCACACACTGTTCGGAGCTGATTTCAGCATGTTGACTGCTGCTGCTGTTTTTTCCTGCGTTTTTAGTCATTCTCTCTCCTGCGGGCTGTCCTGCCTGCGTTTTTAGCCTCTCTTACCTGCTGCCTGCGTTTTTAGTATTTCTCTCTCCTCACTTGCGTTTTTCTGTTGGTTGCAACCCCTTATTGCTGGTTGCATCCTTCTCCCACTGGCAGCTCACTTCCAGCCCTTCCACTGCCCTTCCATCCCTTGAGGCGAACATTGCGGTTCATGCTTCACACTGTCCTCACACCCCTTGAGGCTGACATTGCGGTTTGTGGTTCATGGTGGTTGACCTCTTCCTTCTTCAACAAGGCACACTAGTATCCATGCTTTACCAACAGATGACCAGACTATTGGGTGCTCCTACTGTGGCATCACTGGACACACCACTGATGCTTGCTGACTTCGACCTTTGCTCCCCACCCCCCCGAAGTATATGCGTCTCTCACCAGGCCTCCTTGTGCCACCTCTCCTTTCTGGGCCATAGAGATCGTTTTGTATCGGCTATCAAAGTACTATGCTCAAGGCAATAAGACACATCCGATGTGCACTAAGTCCTTTTGAGCACATGGAGGATTGATTGGTGCTATGACCTCTTGGAGATTGTCGCAATGCTAGCAACAGTCTTCTCCCACTTATTTTCAGGTACAGTGGCTTCCACGACCTACGGATCTGCAGTCCACTCCATCGAGAGACAATGATCGTTTGATACAGTCTCCTTGTCAGTCCGCTTCTTCGAGAGACAGTGGCTGCTTGACTCCTTCCTCTTCTTCGGCTACCCAGTCCGCTCCACTGAGAGATAGCAACTGTTGCTTACCTCTTGCTCATTCTGAGCCCCATCCTTCTCCACCCTCAACTACTTAGGATCGAGATGCTATCTCTGGGAGATCTTCAGCACCTCAGATACCTTCTTCGGTAGGACTGGTAGCACTTTCTTCATCATCAGACATTTCGGAGTTTGTGATCCATGAGTTTTTGGATTTCCTATCTACTTCAGAAGGGGATTCAAAGGGGGATGCTATTTCTTTGCCCTCAGAGGGGGCAACTACTTTTTCTTCGACTTCAACGGGGCCCCTCCATCTCCCATCTCAGAGGGGAAACCTACTCCACATGAAGTTCTTCACCCATCCTCTACTTTCTTGGGGTAGCTGTCTTCGACCAGTCATCTCTTCTACCGATACCTAGGATCTAGAGGGTCTACCTAGATCGAGGCCCTTGGGTCTTCAGCAGCGACTTGGTGGCTAGGCTTTCGTATTCCTTCTAGCATGGAGTCACGGAGCTAGTGGCTTCTCTCTCGAGGTTGAGTTTCGGGTTCTACAACTCATTTAGTCTCCTGACTATCTTCAAAGGTCTCCTTTTAGGTGGAATTCTCAGATTACAGGGTGGATCTTCTTCGTCACTTGGTCAGTATGGAGCCACCTCCCGAGATCGAGTATGGGCATATCCTTATGGTTCTCGGCACCACACAAAGTCCGACATTCCTCCTCTGCATTGCATGTTTTCATCATCTTTGTACTAGGGGGCTTGGGCAAGTGAACAATTTCCCCGTGAGGGACACTGTCCAAGTGGCACCTGTTGCATGAGCATTCTTCAGCATGTAGCATTGCATCTCACCTCACTCTTCTCTTGTTCCTCTTTTTGGGCCTCAGAGGGGGTGTTGAGAAACCCTTCATCCTTCACCAACAGTTTGCGTTTTTGTGTTTTTGCGTTTTGCATTTAGGGTTTGCGTTTAGGGTTTGCAGCCCCAAAAAGGGGCGCCATCCTAGACTGATTGTGCCTATTTATAGGCCACTCTCTCATTCATTCCTTACGGCTGATTCATTCAGTCCGTCACCTCTTCTTTCCAGCCTCTCCACTACCCTCACACCCCTTCAGGAGGACATTGCGGTTCGTGGTTTGTGGCTGTCTTCATCATCTTCCTTGTGCTATGGCACCCTTGTTTCTTTGTATCACATTCACTCCATGATTCAAAACTTCATCATTCCATTCATCAGAGTTTATTCTCTCTTCTCTTCTCTTCTCCATGTTTGCCGAGTTCACTCCATGTTTCTCCCCGCAAACCCTACTGTCTCGCTGGTATGTCATCTTTTGACACCCACTTCCCTCCTTTCTTTACTTTCCTCTTCTCTCCCTTCTCCATTCTTCTCCTGTTCTCTTCTTCTTTCTCCCTTCTCTCCTTGTCCCTTCTCTCTTCTAAGTTCTAAGTTCTCAACTTCTCCCTCACTCTTGAGCCTTCTCCCTTCTCTCGAGTCTCTTCGTAGTAGCCAATTCTTTAGACTTTTCTTCAGCCACCTTTATTTCAATTTTCAGCTTGAAATGACTTTATCTTCTCACGCCGCTCGTCATGCCGGTGGTCGAGGAAGAAGGTTTGATGATTGGTCATGGTGGGAAGAAATAAATGCTGATTTGCCCATTGAGTGGTGGACGATCTCGACCATGGGCTTGCAAGCTTTGTCCATACAGGCGAACTAGTGAAGCAAATAAGGTAATTCGTTGAACCGAGCATTTCTATTTCAAAATTTTATTGATTTTAACTTTTCAAAGTTACTTAAATATCAGAATATGGAAAACCAGTTGCCACTTGTTTCGTCTTACGCATAATTAGGTCCAAGCTCATCTCCTAGGTAAGCCAAATTCAGAGGTACAGTTTTGTTCTAATGCGACCTTGGAGAAGCAAAGGGAGCTTCATGATTGTGTAGTAGGTCAACAAGCTTATCTTGCGTCTAGACCACGACGTGTTGTAGTTAACCTTGCAACTTTTGTGACATCATTCCCATTAGATGTGTCTAGAGCAAGATCAATATCAGGAAGTGTTACCTTCACACCTATTGCAAGCATTACATTGGCCATGGTATCAAAAGTGCCACATGTTGCGCGTAGACAGAGCACGCTTGATGCTAGTTGGGATCCCAAGAAAAAGGAAGAGGTGGATACATTAGCGGTATATTTTTTCTATCATGACCATATTCAGTTTCGTGTAGCCATATCAGAGTATTTCAAATTGATGTGTAAGAAGATTGGTGAGCATGGCCCTTCATATATACCTCCATCATCAGAGACCTTATGCACCACTTTGCTTGATAAGGAAAGGGCCTGTTGAGCAAGTAGCAGTGACTAGAAGGAGCCTATGGGCTAAAAATGGAGTTTCATTGATTGTTGATGATTGGAGTGATACTCGCAAGCGATCCATTCATGGCATGATTGCTTATTCTTGTGGGGAAGTGTATTTTATATCTCCACATAATGCATCAGGGACAGGAAAGTTGGCATATGTACTTATAGTAGAGTGGGTTACAAGTATTGAGCTTATTGGCCGAGAGCATGTCTGTGGGATTTGTTGCAGATGGAGAACCCACAAATAGGGCAGTAGGTGCCATTATCTAGGGATATTATCTGCATATCACGGAACCATTCTAGGAGAAGTGGTGGATGGGAAGGAACCAGTGGAAGAGATGGTGCACAAGTGGGAATAGATATAGCAAAAGATAATTGCCGCCGCAAAGGACCCTGCATAAGAGAAAGGAAATGGACTTTGTAAAGCCCACTCTCTTGCCAACTTGTTGCAATAATAACTCCTATAGACGAATCCTAAATACAATGGCCGGCTTGGTGAAGACAGCCTAGGTATCAAGCCTAGTAAGGTCATAAACTGAGAGAAGTGGAAAGCCCAAGTCCTCAGAAGAGCGTAGATCTTGCAATAAATCAGCTCGTGGAGTAATATGACTAGAAGCTCTACTGTTAACTAGCCAAGACCTCTTAGAAGACGAGAGGCTGTATCCAACCTTTTGTATATAAATTGCTACCAAGATATATTGGCTCAATGATTCAAATTAGTTTTATGCTCATGTACTTTGAAAGGCGATTTGTGTTACATAAGTGTTTCAAAATATGATTAAATGTTCATTTTTCTATTTAAGGGTAGCCAATGGCGAGAATGCCCTATAATTATACTTGGGTCGTCATTGACGAGATGCCCAAGAGATTAAAATTTTAGTTAAGTAATTAGGTTGAGCGGAAAGCTCAAGTTGACTAAGGCTTTTATACTCAGATAGTCAAATTGACTAGAAATACATATAATGAGTGGTTTCAGAAAGTGAAACCAAATGCTCATGATCAAAGAAACAAACCATGAACCGGTAAATCTACATAATGAAGCTATTTGGAATCTAAATTTGGCAACTCCTAAAATTTAGAAGGTTATTGTTTTTGGAAGTTGCTCGAATGAAAATTTTGTTTGCATCAAAGGCTCTAGAATTTCAAAAGGAACAATTTTGTCTTCAACATCTATCTCAATTCTTAACCATTTGAGAGATTTTTAGAGTAGAAGATGTCATTTTCAACAAACACTTATTATTTGTAACCTCTACTTTTCACTTTTGAGCATCCAAGCCCCACATCTATGTATTGGGGATCTCTCTCTTCATTTAGAATAAGCTCTCATATTGAAATTTCAGCCGCATGCTTTGTACTCTCTTACCTATCTCTCATCCAAGAAGCACTTTTAACTTAGCTTGATTTAATCCAAGCACTAAAGAAAAAAATCAACATGCTGCTCGGAGTTTGTAGAAATTAGGGTTTTGAAAACCCTAAATTTCAAAGTTGCAACAAATCAACACTTTTGTATATGGTTCAGACACTTAGTACCCATGGTTGTTTTAATAGATTCTTGTAAAGGGGGATGGGTTGGTTTCCCTCTTAACATGGTGTTGACTCTCTCTCTCTCTCTTCCCCCTAATCTTTGTGGTGAAAATTAATCGAGTTGGTTAGTTCAAAGAATTGTCATTCTCATGCTTTTTGCTGCGTTTACATTGGTATCAAAGCAAGAACTTCTTCTTTGCAAGAACTTTTTTGGGGTGACAAGATCTTTGGGTCCAACTTTCTCACCATGTCAAGAGACGAAGAGGAGAATTTTGGTGAAATATCGGAAGGCTCCCAATAAACTCTGATGAATGGAATGATGAAGTTCTAAATCATGGAGTGAATTGATACAAGGGAACAAGGGTGCCGTAGCACAAGGAAGATAATGAAGACAACCACGGACCACGAATCGCAATGTCCTCCTGAAGGGGTGTGAGGGTAGTGGAGAGGCTGGAGAGAAGAGGTGACAGACTGAATGAATCAGCTGTGAAGAATGAGTGAGGGAGTGGCCTATAAATAGACATAATTAGTCTAGGATGGCGCCCCTTTTTGGGGCTGCAAATCCTAATCGCAAAACGCAGAAACGTAAAAACACAAATTGCAGGTGAAGGGTGAAGGGTTTCTTAACACCCCCTCTCAGGCCCAAAAAGGGGAACAAGAGAAGAGTGAGGCGGAGATGCAATGCTACATGCTGAAGAATGCTCATGCAATAGGTGCCACTTGGACAATGTCCCTCGTGGGGAAATTGTTCACTTGCCCAAGCGCCCTAGTACAAAGGTGATGAAAACATGCAATGCAGAGGAGGAATGTCGGACTTTGTGTGGTGCCGAGAACCATAAGGATATACCCGTACTCGATCTCGGGAGGTGGCTCCATGCTGACCTAGTGACCAAGGCAAGAAGAGAAGAGGAGGAAGAAGATGTAGAGGATCCCTAAGATCCAAGATTTCCATCGGAAAGGGAACCTGCAGTAAAGAACAGGAGACAGAGTGAACTGGAGAACCCGAAACTCAACCTCGGGAGAGAAGCCACTAGCTCTGTGCATCTATGCTAGAAGGAACACGAAGGCCTTGTCACCAAGTTGCGGTTGAACCTCTGAGGTCCCGATCTAGGTGGTACCTGAAGATCCTGGGTATGAGTAGAAGAGATGACTGGTTGAAGACAGCCACCCCAAGAAAGTAGAGGATGGGTGAAGAACTTCATGTGGAGTAGGTTCCCCCTCTGAGGTGGGAGGTGGAGGGGCCCCTGTGGAAGTCGAAGAAGAAGTAATTGCCCCCTGTGAGGGCAAAGAAATAACATCCCCCTTTGAATCCCCCTCTGAAGTAGATAGGGAATCCAAAAACTCATGGATCGCGGACTCTGAAATGTCTGATGATGAAGAAAGTGCTGTTGGTTGTGCCGAAGAAGGTATCTGGGGTGTTGAAGAGCTCCCAGAGGTAGCCTCTCGAACCTGAGTAGTTGAGGGTGGGGGTGAGAATGAGCAAGAGGTGGGCAACAATCGTTGTCTCTCAGTGGAGCGGACCGGGTAGCCGAAGAAGAGAAAGGAGTTGAGCAGCCACTATCTCTCGAAGGAGCGGATTGACGAGGAGACGGTATCAAACAATCACTCTCTCTTGGTGGAGCGGAGTGCAGAGCCGTAGGTCGGGGAAGCCACTGTACCTGAAAATAATTGGGAGAAGACTGCCGCTGGCATTGCGACGATCTCCAGGAGGTCGTAGCGCCAATCAGCGGCTTATTGCCTTGAGCATAGTACTCTAATAGCTGATGTAGAACGATCTCTGTGGCCTAGAAAGGTGAGGTGGTACAAGGAGTGCCTGGTGGAAGACGCATATACTCCGGGGGGGGGGGTGGGGAGCAAAGGTCGAAGTTGACAGTCTTTGGTGGGATGACCGTTCGTGCCGCAGTAGGAACACCGAGTAGACTGGCAATCTGTCGGTGGAGATGCCATGGTACCGGTGTGGCAAATTGAAGAAGGAAGAGGTTAGCCACAAACCACAAGCCACAATGTCCGCCGCTCAAGGGGTGGGAGGGCAGGGGAAGGGCTGGAAATTGGCTGAACCACTAGTGGTCAGGAAGAACCACCAATAGTTAAGGTGTAGCTGCCTGTTGTGGGAAAAAAAAAAGTGCTGGTTGGATATGCTGGCTGATACCATGTCAAAAATTGACGTACCAGTGAGACAGTAGGGTTGGCGGGGAGGAACCACCTACTGTAAACACAGATCAGCAGAAGGAAGAACCGTCAGCTGGCTGCTGGCTGGGCAGAACCGCCAGTCTGCAGCCAGCGCCGCTAGTTGGCTGGGTGGAACTGCCAGTCTGCAGCCAGCGCCGCCAGCAGCAACCGCCTGAAAAACGCAGGCAGATTGAGTGTAGCCGTCGGCGGCAGGAGCTGAGCTGCTGGCTGACAAGAAACAGCTGCCGGGATGCAGGGCAGAGCAGGCCAGCGGCAGAAAAACAGCCGCCAGGAGCTGGGCAGAGAAAGCAAAGGTCAGCCAGCCAGCTGCAAATGCAAGCTGGACTGAACCTTGGGCTGGTTTGGCTAAGCTGCAGGCTGCAAACACAGCTTAGGACAGCCGCCAGAAAAAATGTTGATGTAGCGGAAGAAGAAGAGAAGTGGATGCTGAACCCACCACTGGTCTTTGCCTTCATTGGAGTGGAGGATCTTTGCTGCTAGGTGAGTAGATCTGGCTCTGATAGCATGTCAAAAGATGATGTACCAGCGAGAAAGTAGGGTTTGCGGGGAGGAACACGGAGTGAACTCGGCAAACATGGAGAAGAGAAGAGAAGAGAGAAGAAACTCTGATGAATGGAATGATGAAGTTCTGAATCATGGAGTGAATGTGATACAAGGGAAGAAAGGTGCCGTAGCACAAGGAAGATGATAAAGACAGCCACGGACCACGAACCACAATGTCCTCCTAAAGGGGTGTGAGGGTAGTGGAGAGGCTGGAGAGAAGAGGTGACGGACTGAATGAATCAGCTATGAAGAATGAGTGAGAGAGTGGCCTATAAATAGGCACAGTCAGTCTAGGATGGCACCCTTTTTTGGGGTTGCAAACCCTAAACGCAAAATGTAGAAACACAAAAACGCAAACTACGAGTGAAGGGTGAAGGGTTTCTCAACACATATTGGCACAATCCTTTATATAAAAAAGAAATCCAAAGATAAGTAACAGAATTGTTAAACAAAGGTTTGATTCATCCTAGTTCTTCTCCTTTTGGTGCACTTGTCTTGTCGAAGGAAAAGAAAAATAAAATATATTATATGTACATTGATTATAGCCCTTTAAATAGGGTAATTATTAAAAATTAGTATCCTATTTTGAGAGTAGATGATTTGCTTAATAAACTTAGGGGAGCCAAAATTTTTAGCAACATAGATCTCAAATCAAGATATCATCAAATTCATATGGATTCAATTGATGTATTTAAGACCGCATTTAGGACACAGTTTGGTCACTATGAATTTATTATTATGCCCTTTGGTCTTATAATGCACTAGCTATGTTTGTGCGCATGATGGATATAAATTTTTTAGATTATCAAGGTTTTGTAATTGTCTTCATGATATATTTGTTTTTAGTATATTAGATGAGGAGTATTAGAAACATCTTAGTAGTGTATTTGATTTACAACATAAAATCCATTTATATACTAACCTTGATAAGAGTTCTTTCTTTCAATACAAAATAAAATATTTGGGACACATAGTTTCTACTAAAGGTATATAGTTGACTTCAGAAAATTCAAACTATAAAAGATTGGCCTATGAATGTATAAAGTTTGTTCTTTTCCGGGATTAGCCGGGTTTTACAAAAAATTTGTTCGAAATTTTTCATTGATTGCTTTGACTTTGACTATATTGTTGCATAAAAATATTGTTTTTCATTTGGGCCCTAGTTAACAAAAATCATTTGAATTGAAATATCTTTTGATCCATGTACCTATCCTTTAATTGTTCAATTCCTTCCAACCTTTCTTTCTTGTAGTCATTGATGCTAGTGGTTCAGATATATAGGTGCAATTTTAATGTAAAATGATTATTCTATTGCCTATAAAAGTCGTAGATTGAAACCTTTTGAACAAAACTATAGTACTTTTGATAAAGAATTATTAGATGTAGTTCATGCTTTGGATATTTGAAGCACTATGTTATGGGGTTCGAGGTTCTCATCAAAACTTACTAGTAGGCCATGAAACATTTATTGAACCAATCTCTAATTTTTGACCAACACATTAAATGGGCTTCTTTTATTCAAAATTTTCATCCCATGATTTAATATCAACTAGCTCATGCTAATATAGTTGCAGATGTATTGAGTTGTAGGCCAATGGAAAATATTGCATCACATTATTTGGTTGGTTTTGATAGAATTAAAAATGTGTATTTGAATCATGTTTCTATAATTAAAATTCAAACTTTTGATGCCATGATTTTTATGTGTGCTTTAGATCTCAATTTTTTTAAAAATTTGACAAATATTGCAAAATACTAATATCATTGTATTTTATAATTACTCTTTTTTTTGCAAGTAAAATGTGGCTGATTATATTACTAAAAAAAATTGATTACAACAGAGTGCTCATGCTCAACAGACTAGCTGAAGCTGATGAAAGTCACAAGTACATCATATATACAAGCCTCTCAAGGTGGTTTGGGGGGGATGGGGGCAAGAAGTCATGGAGGGGGGGTGTATTGCTATCTGGGGCTGCTTGCCTGCATCACGAAAAATAGGTCCTGGCCGCCCCAAGTGCACATGAAATGACATTGGAGCTCTTGACGAGCCTTGGACTCACCTTGCACCCGATCCCATTGGCCGCGGAGGAAGTGGATGATGGAGGTCCAAAGCTCTTCTAAGGTCGCCTTTATTGAAAGTCTCTCTTCGTCGAAAGCCTTCTAACACCGCGCCTTCCAGATATGCCAACCAGTAAGACTCCCTATGATCTCGCGTACCTCAGAGTGGTCTACTGTGGGCTCTAGAACTTGGCGGATAGGTAGAGCCTCTAAACCGACCACTACGCATGAAACTGCCTCAATAATAAATATCCCGTTTTACATCCTGGCCTCATACAGAAGGTGACGGCTTTGGTTGACCGCCTGCTAGCAGAAAGCTTCCTATGAGATACATCCAAGCCTGGGTGCTATATGACGAAGGATGCGGCGTGCTCCTGTCCACATGAGCTGCACCATCTCACATGCCCAAAGGCAGTGCTTTGGGGTTTCCAGAGATTGTTGTATGCAGCACTTACAAACTCCCTTCTCCTGTATCTAGGGGAGCGAGCTTCCCATCGCCAAACCTCCATGTGCTACCAGCCATAGAAAATACGATACTCTCCTCGGCCTCCAACTATCCCATAGGTGGCGCTAGAAGGTCCGTCGGAAAGGCTCCGTGATGCTGTGCTCCAACCAGTGCTTACTACGTGACGATGCCCAATCCATATCCTCGTGCATCAGTACGTGTTTGCCAATCCTGGTGGTGTACTCCAAGAACCTCGATGGCTTCTTGGTGACCGCAGTGGCCGGCCATAGCCACTCTCTCGGATCCCACTCCAGCTCATCAAGTGGCCTGCTCTCCTAGATCCAGAGACACCACTCCCTGAGCTCCTTGCCAAAAGACAAAAGGGTCCAGACGCCATGTCTTTCCTTGAAGGCCAATCATCCGGATCCTCTTCCATGAAAGAATAGCTATCCCGTTGTCTTGCTGCCCTTTGTTAAGAGCCAGACACCCCCCCTTTTGTACGGTGAAGAAGGTCCTAGGTGGAGCGCCGCCCACTCTACCTGCCACTTGTAGGGGGATGCTTGCTGGTGAGAACCTAGCGGCCCATACCTCTCCAGGCTCTATCGGCTCTCGTATGGAAGGAGCAAGCGACTCCTAAGGTATAGCTGAGTCTATCTCCCTTCTTCTCAACTTCACTCCTCTCTGGCAGTCTGATACTTGCTGCAGCACCTCCTCGTCCACCATCCTGTACACCTCCCGCCATGTCCTGATGGTACAAGCCGGGCCAGCCTCCCAACCAGTCCATTGGATATAGTGGCGCTTGCCAATCTGTGCCCCTTCCCGATGCCTGACCTGGGGGTTCCAAATCACCGGCTGATGGTCTATCTCCTCCTGGCAACTTGGGAGGCTCTGGATTAGGGCCTTACGGAGACCTTGCCACACGCAGAGCAAGCTACATAGGAAAGGTGATCTGGGGGGGTTGATCTGAGCTGATGTGAAGATCCATCTCAGGGACGGCCTCCACTCATCGCCAAGTCTCGGTTTACAATCCTAAAGACCCTCCTGCAAAATGACCTTCTAGGTCTGCCCTCCTGGCGTGAAGCCATGGACAATTAGCTTGCCTAGAAGGGCCATACTCTGATACTCTGGGTCTATGATCCCAAGCCCTTCCTTGACCGATGCTGTATGATGGTTGCTCATGCCACCTTGGCCTTGGAGTCCTCGAAGCCATCTGACCCGGACCAAAGGAAGTTCTATACTAGGTGGCGAAGCTGCACTATGCAGGATGAGGAGAAGCACCAACACGAGGCGATGTACTAGGCCATCGCTAGGAGGACCTGGTTAACCACCAGGGCTTGGCCGGCTAGTGAGAGGTGAGTCGTGCTCCAGTAGGTCAGCTTCCTCCAAATAGAATCGAGGACTGGAAGAAACTGCTGGGCGGGAGTGATGTCGAGTCCCACCTGGAACCTTAGGTACCGGATGGTCTGCCCTCTGCTCACCCATCTAAATCCCAGGTGGATGCCCCACTCCATGCTAGAGTCCGGGTCTTTGAGGAAACCAACCGACTTTCGCCAGTTGATTTTCGCTCCCGCTGCAGAACACAACACCTCAAGAGCCAGCGTCACTCTCTTCAGCATCAACTCATCGTCCTCTATGTAGAGTGCTGTATCATTTGCATACTCTTGAGTCTAGCAACTCAGTCTCCTCTCTCACTGGAAGTCGAAGGCTGCGTAATCCGCTCACATGTGACTTGAGGAAGTGAGACGTCGCCTTTGCAAAGAGTAGGAACAGGTATGGGGCCAGGGAGCAGCCCTGTCAGACCGATCTCTCCAGTCGAAACTCCTCCCCGCGCCTACCTCCTATGAGGACCCTACTGGTGGCCGATCTATAAAGTGCGGAGACTCCGCGATGTTGGGAATAAAGGCCTCGTGCCTTTAAATGTGCTCGGGTGTGAACACACCCTTAGCACTTGTACTTACACATATATATCTATCTAAAAACCTAAAGGTACACTATCGTCATTGTATTTACTAACGGGCTCACTCTCTACTCTGCTCTATCTCACTCTCTTTGACCCTCACTGTGCGTAACGACTGTCTGTCCCGATCTCCGTGCCTAATCCGTCACTACAAACTGGTATCAGAGCTGAGGTTGAAGTGTTTGTGTCTCTCGGAGTATGCGAGTAAGTAGGCGAGACAAGTCGAAGGCAAGCTTGTGTGTAGGAGAAGCAGTCGTGTTGCCAGTCAACAGACGACTGACGGGAGTTGTAGCCTGAATCAGGCGGCAAGTCGTAGGCGAGCAGAAAGTGTTGCAAGGCGTGCAATAGTTTGTGACGGACGATAGCTGTGCAATAAGGCCCATGCAAGTGGATAGTCGATAGGTGTGTTACAATCAACTGCCGCGTAGTAATGGGCGATAGGGTAGCAGTCAGCGCGTTGCACGGCAACCAAGCGACAGCTGACAAGGACCAATAGGCAGCGGACAGCGCGTAACGAGCTCACTCTCTGCTCTGCTCTATCTCACTCTCTCTGACTCTCACTGCGCGTAACGATTGCCTGTCCCAATCTCCGTGCCTAACTCGTCACTACAAACTGGTTTTCCGCCTCATCGTGAGTGGTTCTCCGCCTATACAGGGGGTCGACATGGTGTTGTCCATCTTGGGGACAACTATGCTTGTGAGATTGCAGGTATTGGCCGTGTGCAGTTTCAGTTTCGGCACGGCTCTGTCTTTACACTTCAGCATGTACGGCATGTACCTTAGCTTAAGAAGAGCTTGATTAGTACAGGGCAACTAGATGATGATGGTTTTCATACCACCTTTGGTGATGGAAAATGGAAGATCTATAAGGGATTTAGGATTATTGCCAGAGGTTGCAAGAGTGATACTTTGTATCCACTTCATGTATCTAGTGTGCGTGACCATGTTGTTGCCGTGACTGAGCAGCCATGCGTTTCTTTGTGGCATGGCCGGTTGGGACACATGAGTCAAACATGAATGAAAGTACTTTCTCGTTTGAGTTACTTGCCTTGTCTTCTTTTATGCTGATTTTGAGCATTGTGATCATTGTATTTATGGCAAACATGCATAAACGTCTCACAAAAAGTCTCTTTCTTTGAAATCTTCTCCTCTAGAGTTACTACATTCGGATGTATGTCAAATGCCAGGATTATCTTCAGGGGGAAAGAAATATTTTGTCACCTTTGTCGATGATGCTATACGGAAGGTATGGGTTTACCCTATTTGTAGCAAGGATGAAGTGCTTGACAAGTTTAAAAAATTCATTGGCTGAAAATCAGACAGATAAGACACTTAAGTGTCTTCGCTTTGACAATGGTGGGGAATATGTGTCCAAGGCCTTTTAGGCATTTTGTGACAGCAAAGGGATAAAGAGGGAGCTCACTGCTCCTCATAATGCGCCCCAAAATGGAGTTGCAGAGCATATGAATCGGACCATACAGGATAAGGTCTGTACGATGCTGTCTCATGCTGCATTACTCCATGGTTTTTGGGCAGAGGCTGTTATGACAGCTGTTCACTTAATTAATCGGTCACCAAACAGGTCTTTTGGGGGGGGGGGGGGGGAGTTTCCCAAGAAGCGTGGTCGAGCAAGCCACCTTCATATGCTCATCTAGAAGTGTTTGGCTGCGAGGCCTTTGTGCACATTCGTAAAGAAAAACGCAGCAAACTTGAGCCAAAGTCATGTAAATGCATTTTCCTAGGATATGGTGACGAGGGTGAAATGGGGTATAGATTATGGGATCTCGAGAAAAGGAAAGTAGTATGCAGCAATGATATTATCTTCCGGGAAGATGGCATGCACAAACAACCCGAAAAGACTGAGGAGGTCCGTAGGGTTGTATTCCGGGAAGAAATACTTTTTGGACAGCAAAATATGCCCGCTGTATGGCAGCAAATGCTTGCTGTAAATGAACCTATAAATGTAGGAAATAATGCTGGAAATGATCAGCCAGCTATCCCCCATGAAAATGAGCCATTACATGTGCAGGAACAACCAGTACAACAAGCTGTTAATGCTGATTTGCAGGCTGAAATGCCAGGACAGCATACTGAAAATGGAAATTTGCAGGAACAGCCAACAAACAATGACCATTGGGTTAGGAGATTGTCTAGTAGCTAGGGCTACTAGACAACTTGACAGGTTTGTTTCTGGTGCAATTAATGTGGCTGATTATGTCATGTTGACAGACTGTGGTGAACCGTCTTGCTTCAAGGAAGCAATGGACAGACAGGACAGCAAGAAATGGTATAAAGCCATGCTGTCAGAGATGGAATCTCTTGAAAAAAATGGCACTTGGGACTTGGTGCAGTTGCCTTAAGGATAGAAAACCCTTCCATGCAAATGGGTTTACAAGATGAAGGTCATTTTTGGTTCCTTACCAAAGTACAAAGTAAGATTGGTTGCAAAGGGGTACAAGCAGGAGCATGGAATTGATTTTGATGGGATTTTCTCTCTTGTAGTCAAGATGACTACATTGAGAACCATTTTGGGCTTGGTTGCAATTGAGCATATGGAGCTCATATAGATGGATGTAAAGACTGCGTTTTTACATGGTGATCTGCATGAAGACATATATATGCAGCAGCCTGAAGGGTTTGTTGAACAAGGGAAAGAAAAAATGGTATGTAAACTAAAAAGGAGTTTGTATGGGCTGAAACAAGTACCAAGCGAATGGTATCATAAGTTTGATACATTCACGCAATCCCAAGGCTTTCATAGAAGTCAAGTGGATCACTGTTTGTACACCAAGAAGGCAGCAGATGGCAGCCTGATTATCTTGGTTTTGTATGTTGATAACATGCTATTGTTGGCAAGGATACTCATGCCTTGGATTCATTGAAGCAAAGTCTTCATGGCAACTTTGACATGAAGGATCTTGGTGATGCAAATCACATTCTTGGCATGCGAATACTCAAAGATAGATCGAAAGGCTTACTCTATCTATTTCAGCAGGAGTATATCTCCAAAGTTTTGTAGCGTTTCAATATGGAGGGGGGGAAAACAATTGGGGTTCCATTGCCTCCATATGTGAAACTCAGTGCAGAGGGCAGCCCTATATCTGATGATGAGAAGGCTGAAATGGCCAAGATACCATATGCTTCAGCTGTTGGCAGTTTGATGTATGCTATGGTTGCTACACGTTCTGACATTGCCTTTGCAGTGGGAGTGGTTAGCAGATACATGGCAACCCCTGGCAAGAAGCATTGGGATGCAGTGAAAGGTATTATGAGATACCTCAAAGGCACAAAGGAGTTGTGCATCTGCTTTGGAAAGCAGAAGGCATCTGTTATTGGCTTTACGGATGCAGACTATGCTGGTCATGCGGACTGCAGGAAGTCCACTTCTGGGTATGTGTTTACTTTCACAGGAGAGCAGTATCTTGGATCTCTAGGCTACAAAAGTGTGTTGTATTGTCTACTACATAGGCAGAGTATGTGGCTTCCACTGAGGCATGCAAGGAGGCTTTATGGCTTTCACGTTTGGTGGGAGAGCTTGGCATCTCAGAGTTACCTGTTCTCCATTGTGATAGTCAGAGTGCTATCATGCTAGCACGGAATCCTGTCTTTCATGCAAAGACAAAGCACATATAGGTGAAGTACCACTTCATTAGAGATATACTTGACAGTAAGAGCATTGAGCTTGTCAAAGTGCATACAGATGATAACCCTGTAGACCTTCTCACGAAGGGCCTTCCAGCAGAGCGGTTTGCTCATTGCTGACATATGATGGGAGTTGGATAGATATATGTAATCAACTTTGTACATACCTAGACTTAGCTAATTCTTTTATCCTCTTCAGGCACATTACCTTTAGGTGGGAGATTGTAGGGAATAAAGGTCTCGTATCTTTAAATGTGCTCGGGTGTGAACACACCCTTAGCACTTGTACTTACACATATATATCTATCTAAAAACCTAAAGGTACACTATTGTCATTGTACCTACTAACAGGCTCACTCTCTACTCTGCTCTGTCTCACTCTCTCTGACTCTCACTGCGCGTAACGACTGTCTGTCTCGATCTCTGTGCCTAATCCGTCACAACACGCGAATCCAAGCTTGGGGAAAACCCAACGTCACCATGGTGCCCTCTAGGAAATCCCAGTCCGCCCTGTCATAAGCTTTCTCGAAGTCCAAGAGTAGTATGGCCAGTCTTTGCCCACTGTGTCGAGCCCACTCTATCGCCTCAAAGAAGGTGAATACATTGTCTAGGATGCTCCTATCCTAGACAAAGCCTGTCTATGTATCGTGGATGATGTTTGGAAGTACGAGGCATAGTCGCTTACCAATCATCTTTGCCAGTGCCCTATAGGCCATTGACAATAAGGTGATTGGTCTCCATTGAGAAAGCTCCAACCGGTCTCCCCCTTTGGGGAGAACACTAATAAGGCCTGTCGAAAGGCTCCTTGGCATCTATCCTGAAGTGAAAATCTCTTGGAAGGCCATTAGTAGGGGGTCCTTCACCACTTCCCAGTAGGTAGTGAAGAAGACCTTAGAGAGGCTAGGGCATTTCTGCGCGTCTTGTGTATGGAAAGTCTCCTTTAGTTCCTTCTCTGTGAAGGGGGCTAGGAGGGAGTGTCCCATCTCCTCTGTGATGAGGGACGGGATGTGATCCCGGACCTACTGCCTATATCGCTGTCCTCTAGCTGAGGCTGTCTCCTGTTGGAAAAGGCGTCTGTAGTAGTCGGTGGCAATCTCCATCACCTCATTTGGGCTAGAACGAGTCCTCCCATACTGATCTTGAAGGCTGCGTATTTGCTCTCCTGAGGTGCAAGGATGGTGTACCGGGAAAAACTCTTTGCACATCATGTTCCCCTTCCATGCACAAAAAGCTGCTAAGGTGTGGAAAGAGAACTTTGAGTACCTGTCCTCTAGGCCAGCAATGGCTGCTCATGCGCACATCTCTTGTGTGTGGAGGGTGGGATCCCCTGGTGCCTCCCAAAACAATCTCTGCGAGCGTGGCTGCAAAGTCCTGTCGGAGGGCTCTCTCCTTCTCCCAGCTCTGTTGCCTGGCTTTATGGCTGCCTCTTGGCAAATTGTGCTTGACTCGATTTGGCTAAGACCTCTGCAGCCTCCTCTGCGATCCGATCCCTCCTACCCCATCCCTTGGTCCAAATCTGCTCTATTTGTCTCGTCATCTCCTTTCGCCTATAGATCGAGTCAAGGATCTGACAGGATCATGTGTCTAGGGCAGATGCTAGGGGTACTTAGTGTCAGCAGAACCGGGCAATGATCGGATAACACGTGGTGCCTGCCAACTACCCAATCTGGTCTCCTGGAGAGCCTCCCCACTCTCCCACATAAAATCTGTCCAACCCCTCCAACAGGACTCCACCTAGCCGCCTGTATCCCCAAGAGAAGTCCAGCGACCTCTCCCTCTTGCGGAAGGCAGGGTCTCTCCAAGCATGGCGTGCTCCTACTGCCAGTAGAAAGATCTCCCATGCCTCCTGCTCCTCCCCGGCCATGCCTTGGTAGTTTCTGCCTCTGCCTTGCTAGTCCTCCAAAGCCTCCAGGTTGTTGAAGTCTCCTTCAACGATCCAGGGAGCAAATGTTTCACATTGTCTTCCATGATTTTAAGCCAAACGAATATATAGAGTCACAGAAGTCAACGAAGTTGGCAACATGGAGGCTTCTGTATAGATAGTTCACAATATCCTTCTTTAGTAGCATGCCTGTGGTGCTATCTTGCCAATCCATTCAAGATTTGTAATGGTGACTTTACAAGTCAGGTTCATGTACGGGAAGATGGAGAGAAGGGCTATACAAACTCTGCCAGGAGAGTGTGAGGACTAGGCAAACGTGCAAGAGGATTAGTGCATGTATGAGGATTACCAAATAGAGCAAGAGTGGGACGAGGAGTTATATCAAAGATACCCTATTTTCCTTAACTATTCAGAAGGTGAATACGCCTACAATGAGAAAAGTTTATACTAAAAATACTCGAGGAAAAAACAAACACAAGAGACACATAGCAATAATAGGTACAGGTTGTGAATCGTGATTTGAAGAGTCAATATTATGCTATGAAGGAGGTTCATTATCATATAGAAAAGGAAAATAAGTGAGTAATGACTTTGTATCATCAACGTTCTCTAGTGACCACATTCACCCAGAATCCTCCTTAGACCATGTGGTGATGCCAATAAGTTGCTCATTGAAAAAAGCATCACGACTTATGATTACCTTCTTGGAAGATGGATCATAAAGCTTGTATCCCTTAGAAAAAATTGAATATCCAATGAAAAGAACTGTCAAACTGGGAGGATCAAGTATTTTGTGAGTCTCTTTGGGTACATGAATACAAGCAATACATCCAAAAGTTTGAAAATATGAAATAGGAGTTTCACCTGTCCAAGTAGTAATTGGTATTTTACCAGAAAGAGTAGTTGTAGGAAGATGATTTTGCACAAATACCGTTGTTAAGCTTGCTTCAGCCCAGAAACATCGAGATAAGCCAAAATGAATGAGCTTACATCGCATCGTAGGGGCATAGACATTGAGGACTCCAAGGCACGAGTCCCCAATATCCAATCTGATCCATAGAACCCTCCCTGCCACTATCGTCCCGTGGTCTCGTACACATGCGGTGAGACTCGGGCCAATAGAGGTGCATACGTCAACATTCCTGCTGTGGGCACCTATGGTGTGCTCCTAGTAAGTATGCGAGCTGCCTGGGAATACCTTCCCTACCCGTTGGGCCTGGGTGGGAGTAAGTTTGTGCTCCTGTAGAAGTAAGATGTCGATCCGTCCGGCAAGGGCAGGCTGTAGCTCCTACCGAATAATCAACTTCTTGAAACCACGTGCCCCACTATAGTGGAGGCTATTCACATTTTAGGATGCAAGGTGTAAGCTCATGGGAAAACCTGTGATTGACCGAATAGGCATCTGTTTGGTGTGGAGGCTGTTGATGAAGAGGAAAAACTCTGGGGCATGCAAGTACGCTTTGCCGCAGATCTGGACGGCGAACTCCAGTCCCCTATGGTGATCCTCGGCCGGACCATAGGGGTGATAGATGCTCCAGGTGGTACTATCAATGCATCTCAGCTATACTGAGAGTCGTGACTCTGTGCACTGGTAGAAACGGGCCGCTTGTGCCAAGGGCCACTCAGTCACATCCTTCGGAGCTCTCCACTGTGGAGGGGCTTGAAAGATAATGCTCAAGTGTGGGATCTCAGCACAACCAGTTAATGTCCACCATGTAACCAGGCCACTGTTGTGCAAACAGTGCTAGTCCTTCTTCTCCCATCCACTGGGAGATGTGGTCTGCCACCAGACTCTTCAACTCCTCTATTTGTGTCGACGTCCATGGTGCTAGTAGATGGACCTTGCCCCTTCTTGACTTGCAAATCGCGAACATCCCCACCTCTAGAGGTAGTGGAAACTCTTTACGCTCCGCAACTCTCAGGTAGGATCATGAACCACTGCGGAAGAACTCCTGTGGCAATAGCTGTGCTTGTCTTGGGAGAGAGTGACAGGCGGCAGAGGCAGATGAGCTGGTGGCTGTGGGGGAGGGGGAAAACTGTTGGTGCGAGGAGGATGTAGGCGTGTGTGGTTCGTCACCTTCTATGGGAGGAGGGGGGGTGGATTTGGGGGGGATTACCTGAACCGGATGTGGATTGGGGGGGTGCTTGGCAGGGGAGGTGGTGGGGGGGAAGAGGATCGAGTGGAGGTGGGATGGTCGGAGGTACGTGGCGGGTGTTGGGGGGGGGGGACTGGTGGCCCTGGAAAGGGGGGGCTGTGGACCAGGGTCAGTGGGGGAAACCTGGGAGGTTGAGGGGGGGGTGGATATGGGGACTGTGGGATCTCAGGTGAGGTAGTCTGTGGCGCGGGTGGTGGCTGTGCGGGACTGCGGTCCTACCAGGTGGGTGGGGGGGGGGCTGCAAAGTGCTCTACCGAGGGGGTGTCGCTCACCCTCCTGCTCCCTGTTGTCGAGTTTGCATCTGAGGAGCTGGTTGCGGCCCCCCCTGTCGTCTCTGGACCCGTGTGAAGCCGTTGGCGTCCACCTGCGGGCCTGTCGACAAAGCTGTCTTGGCTCCGAAACGCGTACAGTCTGCTGCTTGATGCCCAAAGTTGTGGCAGTGCTTGCTGGTTGCCCAGTCACAATGACCTACTGCCTAAAGGAGTGACCTCCTGCCTCAATCTCCAGGAATCTTGGTATACTCTTTGTGTCTTTCACGGCCACTTGTACCTTTGGGACTCTTGCAGCTGTCACTGCATCCGCAAAGGAGGCAGGAAGAACTGTGCCGAAGAGCCGTCCAAAGTTCTCCACTAACTGGCGGTACTCTACTGCGAGTCTGGGGAATAGTAAGGTGACTAGGTGTTTGAGAAATCTGTTGTGGAGCGCAAATGTCTCCATTGTGAAGCCGCTATACCAGGGAACCATGTAGATGACCCCCTTCGTGGAGGCATAGGGCGAGCTCTCCACTAATTCACGAGCTACATCCGCAGAGGTGAGTCGAACCATGAAGATCCCTTAGCCCATGAGGATTGCCTCCACAATCTGCGCTGCTCCAATGCGCAGCGTGGAGCGAAGCCAATCCCGCAGCTAGGCCCTCGATGGGGAGTGTCCTACGACCTGACCAAACATCGCCGTTTCTTTTAACTCTAGCTCTGTGGCTCGGACGGCCAAGAGCTGTTCCTCAGAGAGGATGATGCGCAAGGTGTTTGACTGGGGGGCACTCGCAGAATGTGCTGGCGTCTGACTAGAGGTTTCCATTGCGTGTCCCTGTTGGGAACCTGCCTATCACGCTGCTGTGCTACCAGGGGGGGGGGGAGTTGCTGCTGGGGGAGGGAGCAACTGGAGGTTTTTGGGGGGGGGGGGGGGGGGGGAGTCAATGGTGAGGAGGCGGGGGGTTTCTATTTTCCAAACTGTGGTGTGATTGTCTGGTGGGGCCTCAGGGCGGGGGAGCGCGCGTGGGGGGGGCGGCGGGGCAGTTGGCGGCTAGGGGGGGAAAGGGGGAGCACAGGGAGGCCCAGGGCGGGCGGACGGGGGGGGGGCGTAGGACAGGCGGCGGACGCAGGGCGAGCAGGCGGTTGCAGAGGGTGGGGGGGTAGGGTTGGCAAAAGGGGAGGGGGGGAAACGGGGAGGGAAGAGGAAAGTCGAACCGGGGGGGGGGGGAGGGATGTCGAACGGGAGGGAGGATACTGGCGTAGGGCCGGGGGGACTGGTGCAGGCAGGGGGAGGGGAGGACTGGCACGACGACAGTTCGAACAGAGACGGGGGGCAGCAACGATGCGATGGCAGGAGAATAATGAATATCCGTTTATAATTACTCTTATATGAATGGATTTTTATATGATCAAAGAAAGTTCGTGTTACTATACCTTTTAGAGATATTTCCATGACTAAAATGCATGCACCTGCTTATATGGGACATTGAGATATTCAATCTACGATAGCTACATACAAAGAATGTTTTTATTGGCTTGCAGTGAAGTACGATATTGCAAAAATTGTGTCTGAATGCATTGTCTCTCAACATATTAAACATTATCATGGTAAACAATATGGATAGTTTATACCTTTACTAGTATCTAATAGCCCATGAATCTAATCACAGGTTACCTAAGGTTATACTTTTTGATCGTGATGGTTGATTTTGTAATTATTTTTGGGTAGCATTGTTTAAAAATCTAGGTTCTAAGATGGATTTCACCTCAGCTTGGTCAATTTGAAGCGACTAGTACTATCCTTGACCTTCTTAGATCCTACACCATTGACAAACCTAATAAATGGGATCGATATTTGTCCATCCTTCAATTTGTTTACAATAACACTCCACACTTTGCTATTGGTAAAGCACCTTTTGGAGTTGTCTATGGAAAAGAATTACCTATCCCCATGACCACGATTACTAATGATGTTGTAGCTGCTAACACTTCCTAAAATACATGTTGTCTAATATCACCCTATATGAGAGGAAAGTGTACTTGTCAAATGTTAATATCACGGTTCCATGGGTAAATGGTGGTTTTGTGCATGCCTTTGAATCTTGTGTCAGACAACAGGTTGGAGGCTTTGATACAAATAAAAGGTCCATGTCGGATCCAACCTGCCCATGCAAGACACAACACAACCATATCCATGAACATATGCCCCCTCATGAACATGCAGTAGCAGAAAAGACAGGGTTAGCCTTTTTCAGAACTGGTCGCCTATTGCTAGGAAGAGGGCACCCAGTTGTTGTGCAGGCTGCCAGGTGGAAAGGGGTAGGGAGTAGAAATGCAAGGGTAGAAAGCTCGGGCTGTGGAAAACATAGGGGTTTCAGACTTGAAATCAGGTGGTTGGATAGCATGTGAGAATGCACATATGATCGGAACGAGAAAGACAAAGCATGAACGCTGATGGAAAGAAATGAACACAAAAATAGGAGGATTAAGGATGAATGGGCAATGGAATCCATAAGATGAAGCATTAGATGTATAGTAAAACACCACTAGGGTCCCAACAAAATGATGACCAGCAATAGTGCCTACGGTCTCCCTCTCTCCAAGGATGCAAGATGATGTGATACAACTGAAAGTGGAGAGGAGCATATGTAGGCCCCTGGATGAGTCCATAGACAGCCTCAAGACGAGACCCTAGACAACTGAAAGAACTCTAAAAGAGCCACCCAGCTGCCTCTTAAAGGTGCCTGACTGAAGGCTTAACAAAGTGCCTAAAATACATGATACATACCAAACTAATACATCCCTCTTTAACTTTGAACCGTCATCGCTTCATGTAAGGGTTCTGAGGGTTCTTCTAGGTGGTTAGATGCTATCATCCTGAATCTAGGTCCTCCATTTGCTAACACGAGGGTGTAGATGAAAGAGGAAAGAACAGCAACTGTGTCAAGGCAAACACAATCCAAACACACCAACGGTCCAGACAAGGAAAGGCATTCGTAGTCTATCTCTTGTATCACGCAAAACAATTTAACATGCCAACCGTTGATTTGTCTGTGTTTTAGACAGTTCCATGTATTTATGTATTTGTTTTCTTTGTAAAGGTGTGGGAGGCACTTATGCTGTTGGATGCAGTAGATGCAAAAAATCCAGAAATGTGTTCTGATGTGTAAGTTCTTCCTTTTGCATCTATTACCTTTCTGAATAATTATAGATCATCTTTGCATTCTGGAGTTCATACTATTCTCTATAACTGCTGTTTTGTAGAGTTGAAATATATTCTCAGAGAAGAGTTTCCAAAAAGCTAGCTGGAAAACCAGATGGATGGAATAGTAAGGCTTGGGTTATTGACTTTATTCCATTTCCATTTGTCTGCAGGTTATAGCCAATACTTATTTTGATTGCTACTATCTTTGTCGTAGGAGAACATCTATGGCCACGCTCTTATGGTCTTACTAAAGGGCATCCTGACTTCAGTGATTTGCATAATCTGCGCCCGGCAGATGTAAATGGTAGTCTTCTACGTTTGTAATGTGTGATATCGATAAGCTCTATTTCTCTTTACACATTGATACTCATGTTTTTGTGCATTTTATGGCTGCAGTCAATTCTGCACGTGGTAACAAGTATTATGGAGATTGCACCCAGAAAAAGAGCAAGACATGCTATGTGCCTGCAAACCGAGAAGCTGCCTTGGATACAGCAACAGACAAGGCTGTCTGGTTGCCACCATCTCGGGTCTATTTTCTTCTTTTGTTATTTGTATTGGAGCCTCTCTGGTTTCAAAAGTCATGAACACAGTATGTGAAGTATGTCAAGAACATAATGTTAAATAGTGATGCCAGAGCTTAATAATTTGTATTTTGTATCATGAGCAAGTTCTTATGTCCCTTTTGTTTAAACAAGGGTTTCTAGAGACTTGGAGATAGTTGACATGCCTGTTTCATGCCTTTATCACACGTCTGTCGTTTACAGGTCAGAGGAGATATAGCACGGTCCTTAATGTACATGGCAGTACGATATGGAAGCAATGATCCAAGTACCAACGTGACACTTCAGCTGTCGGACACTCCAAATGATGGTTTGGGACTTAATCTCAATTTTAGAATAGTGAGCACTTGTTTACGTGGTCTTTTAGGTTGTCATTGACAAAATGGATTGTAAAACTCAAAACTCCACAAAAAATTTGCACAGTATTGGGTGGGGTGGGTATATCTTCAACGTGTATGTATCTAGATGAACTTTGTACACAGTATCAGGTGAAGTAGAATTTAGATTGCTAGAGCAAGAGATTTAGGGGGGGATCTAAAAGGCAGCTACAAACAATGATGATAGGGGGGGGAGGGGATGGGATGGGGGAGGGGACGATGAAAATTACTGTTGAATGTGTGCATTTTTCATTACATCCAAACAATAGGACAAATGCAAAATGTAAGCTACTTGCAAATGTAAATAGAAAAAGGGCTGCTTTGCTGCTATAATCTGTAACAGCAGATTAAATGTTCCTACCCCTAATCCTTCAAGAATGATTGTTACTCAAAGAGCATTGCAGAGATGATAAGAGCAGACCAATTTAGACTCAAGAGTACGGCAACATCAATGGCCAAATTCCTCTTATTAAAGTCTCTTTGATGAGATTTGTAAAGGGTGAATGGAAGGAGAGGCAGATTGTTTCATAGGCATCAATTAACTCGGCTAGTTTTGGGATTAAAAGAATGCAGCATACATGGCAAGGCCAGTCATGCATGACTGAGAATACATGTTAATGGACAGGTGTCACTTTTCCATAGATCATCCCTTAACTCATTACAGAGAGAAAATGATCAAGCTGCAAGCTGCCCAAGATGGTTACATATACATCTGCCATTTGTTAATACATATGAAAGTATAGCTATCAGAAAACTATTCTGTAGAAATGAGACATGGATGACGGCAGTCTGCCATGCTTCACTTCCAGAAGACAACTTTAACAGATGTGTTCACTGGCAGTCTGGTTATAGATCTGACATTAGCTTTCTCAGCAAAGCATCAGAAGACCAGTGAAGTCTAAAATGGAATAACATACCCTCCACCTCCTCTTGTGTGGACCAAATATTTGAATACTTGAAAATCAGCAATATTTTCAATTGGAAATCTGGTTAGTTAAAGCAAAAGCACTTTGAAGTTTGCATTGTAATTGACAGGCATCAAGGAATATATGACCGAGTACGTGAATGCAAATGCTGTAAGGCTTCATGCACAGTGACAAATAAAGCCTTGTACTCAGCTGGCAGATGACACATTATCTTGTTTGTTGCAATGGCTCTTCTGATCTTGACAGAAATACTAGAAATTAATGTGAATATGTTTGCTCAAGCTACTTTAGACCATTTGAGTTGGCTGTCCACTGTACTATTTTAGCTTGGTTATAGCTGAGTGCAGCTACAAACCATGTGATTACATTCTTTGGCTGTAGGCTTGTGATAATTCATCTAGGTTGTGATGATATTTTTCTCTGCTTGCAAATTGTTCATGAAATGCTATCAACTTGAGTATATTAGCTGAGGTAGATTCTTTGCCTGTAAGATTGTGGTAATTCACATACGACATATAATGATACTTGCTGTATGTTTTGCATTTGTGTATTTAGTTCATGGCTGTTTAGTTTTTCCTGACATGCAAGGAAACGGCCAGTAAACAATTGTTTTTTGAAATGTTTCAGCTAATGCACAAATGGGACTTCTCTCTGTTCTACTGGATTGGAACACTACAGATCCCCCCTCAGTTGAAGAGAAGCTGAGGAATGCTCGAGTGTGTGCAGTCTATCAGCACAACCGAAATCCTTTTGTTGACCACCCAGAGTATGCAGACCTCATATGGAGGGATCAACATTTCCAAGTTCTCAAAGGGCTCTACAAGAACTTTCGGAAGTTGATGAAAGATGGAATGACTGTGGTGGTCCATAAACTTGAAGCAAGATAGTAAGATCACCCTCAAACAATGTAGAGCAGAAATCTCTGCGGAAGAAGGGATGCCTGTGTTATTATACACTTGATCATTCTTGAGCCATGGAGCATAAGAATCTCTGATTCTACATTTTTTGTTGATTATCATATGATATTTTTACAATCTCTGTTGGGTATTTTACTCACGCCTTACTTACGCCTACGCTCATACGGGAGTGTCGGTGATCAGTAGGACACTGGGGCACTTTTTACTCTCGGTAGGAGGGCACATTTGGGCACTTAGTGTGTGTCGGGTGTGAACACCCCCCTACAACCCTAAGGTTTAAGGGTTGTACTTTGTACTTTCAGATTACACTCATTCAGTCTATTCTCTTGGGTGTCGTGCTTCAACTCTGTCTCTCTCACTCTCACACTGTCTACTGAATCTGGCTGTACCTCGATCCTCTGCTCTCACATTTGGTATCAGAGCACAGCTCTAAACTCAGCTCCTGCCTGCAGTGTGCAAGTCGTCAGTCTTCAGCACGCCAGTGCTGTTCGCCAACAGTCGCCAACGTCAGAGAGCTGCTCGCCTGCTGAGCATGCCCCTGCCCCCGTCAGTCTGCCAGCGTTACATTGCGCAACTCCAGAATACAGCGTGTTGCTCCACCCGCCAGGTCAGCGCTGCCCTCGTGAGCCCAGGCGACTTCCGTCAGTCCTCCAACGTCTGCACTGTTCGCCCACACGACTTCCGTCAGACGGCCTGACAACCAGCCACGAGTCAACGCCTGCGCCGCTTGTCAACCTCCACGTCAGCTCGCGACCGTTTCCTGCGCCTGCCGCCGTTTTAAATCTTCACGTCGCCTGCCCTGTCCACGTCCCCTGCCCACTTCGTCAGACGACGCCCGTCAGACCACCGTTTTTGACCACACGCCAGTCTGCTCTGCAACAGGTAAAAATTTCAAAATTTTTTATTATTTCAGCCTAGAACAAAGCTCTGGAAGAGAAGGTTCACACGCGGCAACACAGAACAAGTGCAGGGAAAAATTTCATGCAAATATTTGGACAGGATCGTCAGACATTTTGGGGCTTTTGTGTATTTGGAGGACAGATGCATTTAAACTGTTGATACAGTCACAGAAAGACTGTTTTTGACAGAAATTTTGGGGATTTTGACATAACAGTGTTGCAGTGCACTGTTTGCACCTTGGGAAGCGTGCATTAAAAGACAGTTTTCTAATAGAGTACGCCCTTGCAAATTAATTGCAGAAACGTATTTGCTGCAATTTCTAGAAATTTGCAGATTTCCAGTTCGTACTGCTTTGACATTGCTCATTTTGTCTTTGGAAATTTGTCATCATGGCAAATTAGGGAGGTGATGTTTTTACGTATGTATCCAAGGAGGACAGACTGGACGGAAACAACTATTCCCTTTGGTCATTCATGATGAAAAATGTATTAGTGGCCAAGAATTTATGGGATTATGTCGTGGAGAGGAAACTCGACCGGGAGTTGTAGCTCCCGCTACTCCTCCTCCCCATGGCGCACGTGGACAACGGGGACCTCAGCCCGCTCCACCTCAGCCACTTCCTCCAAGAATTGCAGCTCAAAAAGCTTGGGCTACCCGTGATGCACAGGCCTTGTCGCTGATTGCTCTGGCAGTTCAGCGGTCCATCATACCTCATATCCGTTCGGCATCTTCTTCACGAGATGCATGGTTGACTTTGGAGCATATGTTTGCAGGAAAGAATGAGACTCGGATCTCTTTTTTGAAAAAAGAGTTGGAAACTCTGAAGATGCATGAAGGTGATTCTATGTAGGATCACTTAAACAAGATTCAGGACTTGAGGGAGCAGCTCATGAATGTAGATGAGTATTTTTCGGATGCACAGTTGATATCCACCACCTTGAACTCCTTACCTCCTTCGTACTTGTCTTTTCATACTGCATTGAACCTCACCATGAGGATTGCTGAGCACCCACTCACTTTTATTCAGCTGGTTAGCTTGCTTCTAGAGGAGGAGCAAACACGGAAAAATAGTGGTGTAGATGCTATAGTCTCTGAGCAGGCTTTTGTGGCAAGACAGAAAGGCAAGAACAGCAAGGTGAAAAATGCTCCACAGAGTTCTGGCACTTCGGGCACATTGCAGAATCAATCACAAGGGGGGACGCAAGCAAAGAAAGGAAAATGTCATTATTGTAAGAAGCCCGGCCACTATATCACTGAGTGTAGAAAGCGCATTGCCAAAGAGAAGAAGGAGTCAGGAATGTCTGTTTCTACTACTCCTTCCATTGCTAGTGAGTCCCCATCCTTTGTTGTGGACAGGGACTATTGTTTTTACACTTGCAGTTATGACATCTCTTGGGCCGATAGAGCACTTAGATCTACAGAGGATGCCGACACTTGGTTCTTTGACAGTGGTGCTTCTAGACATATCACATCTTGCAGAGATTTGTTTGCTTCAGTTAGTGCACCTTCCGTTGGGAAATCGGTACAGTGTGCCAATAATGCATCATACCCTGTTCGTGGTATTGGGGAGATTCAGCTCACAGCCATTGATGGCTCCATTCTCCGCTTGCAGGATGCTTTGTTTGTGCTTGGAATAAAGAAGAATTTGCTTTCTATTTTTTCTTTGGCACGTTGTGGTATGCAGGTCACTTTTGATGATGACCGTTGCATGGTTCGAGAAAAAGAATGCATGACATTGGTATTGACAGGATCTTTGTGTCATGGTTTATATGAGTTGGATGCTCTTTCAGTAGATCAGTCAGCATACTTGACATCCACTCTCACTTCTGCTATGATACAGGCGGAGTTATGGCATGCTCGTTTAGGGCATGTAAACTTTGGCAGCTTGATGCTTTTACAGCGTACTCAGATGCTGGATGGCTTACCTCTCTTGGAGAGACCTCCTGAGTACTTATGCGAGGGATGCATTTTGGGAAAAATGCATCGGTTCTCATTTCCTCGTGATGTTGCTTTCAGAGCAACAACCAGATTGCAGTTGGTGCATTCAGATGTTTGTGGGCCTATGCAGACCATGTCATTGGGTGGTTGTTATTATTTTGTGACATTCATTGATGACTTCACACGTTTCTGCTGGGTCTATTGTTTGAAAAAGAAGTCAGAAGTGTATGATGCATTTTTGGCTTTCAGTGCACTTGTTGAAAACCAATTTGGATGCCACATTAAGACTCTCCGTTCGAACCAAGGGGGGGAATATATGTCCTCTATGCTGAATTCTTTTTTGCAGTAGAAGGGCATAGTACATCAGTATACTACAGCCTATACTCCACAGCAGAATGAGGTAGCAGAGAGGAAAAATCGGTCACTCATGGAGATGGCCAGATGTATGCTGAAGGCAAAGAGCTTGCCGCATAGTTTTTGGATGGAAGCAGTCATGTGTGCTTGCCATATTTTGAACAGATGCCCTACCAAAGCCTTGAAGACCATCACACCATTTGAGGCTTGGAACAGCCGTAAACCTTCTGTTGGTCACTTTCGTACCTTTGGGTGTCTTGCCTATGCCCATATTCCACAGGTACTTAGAAGAAAATTGGACAACAAGGTTGTTAAGTGCATTTTTATGGGATATAGCAATGAGAGCAAAGGCTACAGACTCTATGATCCCGTTACGAAGAAGGTTTTTGTCAGCAGGGATGTTGTTTTTGATGAAAAATCAGAATTATCCTTGGCTGGTTTTGACACATATCAGGCTGCCCGTGATGTTTTTGAAGGGCTGCTGCCCATTACTTTTGGTGATTCAGTTGGAGGTTCACAAAATGAACCTAACGTTCAGCCAGCTGCTCCTATGGAAAGTGCAGAAATTCAGCCATTGGCTGATCGGAATATTGAGCATCATGCTGAAACAGAAATTCAGCAAGAGCTTGCACACAGCTAGGATGCTAGACAGCTACCTAGATGGTATTTGCAGACTATGCAAGATAGTCCTTTGGATGCACCCATGGCTGGTCGTACTAGAAGGCAAACTCGTTTGCATGATTCAGCACATACCATGGAGTTTATTATGGCAGCAAGTACTTTTGATAATGAAGAGCCTGAATGTTATGAGGATGCACAACACAGTGTGCATTGGATGGCAGCCATGCAAGCTGAATTAGATTCTATTACTAAGAATTACACTTGGGATTTGGTGTCCTTGCCATTTGGGAAGAAAGCCATTGGAACAAAATGGGTCTACAAATTGAAAAGAAAAGCAGATGGATCCATTGATAAATACAAGGCACGGCTGGTAGCTAAAGGCTACGCACAGAAAAAGGGCATTGATTATGAGGAGACATTTGCTCCTACTTCCCGTATGACGACCATCAGGTCTATGATTGCTTTGGCTGCACATTATGGTTGGACAGTCCATCAGCTAGATATCAAGACTGCATTTTTACATGGGGAACTTTAGGAGGAAGTTTATGTACAGTAGCCCATTGGTTTTGCAGTTGAAGGCTCAGAACATTTGGTATGCAAGCTCAAAAAGGCACTATATGGTTTAAAACAAGCTCCTAGAGCTTGGTATGAAAAGATAGATGCTTTCTTGCTTGGTTAGGGGTTTTTAAACAGCTCATCTGAGTCTACCCTTTACGTATGTAAAGAAGGGGGATCTATGCTGATTTTATGTCTTTATGTTGATGACCTTTTGCTCACTGGAACACATGCTGATCAGATTTCAGCATTCAAACAAAATTTGCAGCAAACTTTTGACATGTCTGACTTGGGAGTTTTGCATTACTACTTGGGCATCCAGTTCATACATAATGCTCGAGGTATTGGGTTATCACAGTCACGGTATATTGGGCAGCTTCTTGAGAAATTTGGCTTACAGGATTGCAAGCCAGTTACTACTCCCATGGAACCTGGACTGAAACTGTCATTACACGATGACAGTGATTTGTTTGATATACATATATATGCGCCTGCAGTTGGATGTCTTATCTATCTATGCAATACTAGGCCGGACATACAATTTGCAGTTTCAGCTTTGAGCAGGTATATGCATCAGCCACGTATGTCACATTGGCAAGCTGTCAAGCGTGTTTTTCGCTACTTGCAGGGTACTCGTTCTCTTGGGTTGCTTTATGCCAAGGGGGGACCACTGCAGTTACATGCTTACAGTGATTCTGATTGGGCTGGTGATTATGATACACGTCACTCTACTAGTGGCAATTGTTTCTTTCTTGGCACTTCTTGCATTTCTTGGCTTAGCAAGAAACAATCCACTGTTGCCACATCGTCATGTGAAGCTGAATACAAGGCAGCTTTCACTACCACAGTTGAATGCGTATGGCTTAGACGCTTGCTAGCTGATTTGGATGTATCTGTTACTGAGCCTACTCCATTGTTCACTGACAGTCAGAGTGCCATTGCAGTGGCATGGAACCCAGTGTTTCATGCTCACACGAAACACATTGAGATTCACTATCACTTTGTCAGAGAGAGGCTACATGCAGGTGATATCAGCCTTATCTATTGTCCTACCACCAGTAATGTGGCAGACATCTTCACCAAAGCTCTTCCTCGTGACAAATTTGAAGCATTTCGCGATGCTTTAAATTTGATATCCTTTGGTGGCGGATGATCCTTGTACTCTTGATCACTCTTCACTCCAGGGGGGTTTGTTGGGTATTTTACTCACGCCTTACTTACGCCTACGCTCATATGGGAGTGTCGGTGATCAGTAGGACATTGGGGCACTTTTTACTCTCGGTAGGAGAGGTTTTTTCCCCCAGACTTATGGTCTTATTATCGTATGTACTTATGTGCTTATGTTACACACATTTGGGCACTTAGTGTGTGTCGGGTGTGAACACCCCCCTACAACCCTAAGGTTTAAGGGTTGTACTTTGTACTTTCAGATTACACTCATTCAGTCTATTCTCTTGGGTGTCGTGCTTCAACTCTGTCTCTCTCACTCTCACAGTGTCTACTGAATCTGGCTGTACCTCGATTCTCTGCTCTCACAATCTCATGATATGCCCATTCCCATAGATGATGTTTCAACTCTTATTATGATAAGCCCCCAGGGTGTTTTAAATCTTTATCCAGGTGTTCCAGTTGCATGACTTGCACTGTGCTAGGTATGTGCAGCATTATACAAGAGCATCATGAGTTTACAATGGTTGATTATATGACTACTTGGTTGCTCAACTTTGTTGAATTTTGGTCATTCTCAATGACCCTTATAGCACAAGGTTCTTGGGCTGCGAGAAATATGCTCCGATCATGTGAAGTTTGAAGCTATCCTCTTGTTTCTATCCCATTGTTTGGATATGACCATCGAATGAAGTTTGAAGTAAAAGATTGGGAAATTTTAATTAACCATGTACCTCAAAAGGAGCCTTGAGACTAGCAATCTTTGTCTTGTATTCATTGGACCGCCTTAAGTGCTTTCTTAATCTATAGGCTATTCCAAAAGTTACAATCATATAATTTTACCAATGCCAGCATGGGTGTTTGGTAAATAAGAGCTACGTGCTAAAGCAAAATGAATAAATAGCCCATCAGAGCTATTAATAGGGTGATAGGGCAAGAGAAGTAATAGGAATGGTAATTCTTCTAATTGTACTTCCTTACATGGGTTGAGAAGTGTCAAAATAAATGAAAAGCTTGTTAGAGGATAGGGTTGCTATGTTGACAAATGTGAGAACTTCATGAAGGAATGGTAAATCTTCTAATTGCACCTCCTTGCATGGAGTGAGATTCCTTTACTCCTTACATTAGGCATTCTTGCAACAAAGTATTGGTATTAGCTCTCATGTTAACTTGCCTTAAAACCTCTTTCTATTTTCAAAGTACCAATATTTTTTCCTTAAAATAAAGCATTTTCAAGGGTTTATATGCATGTGATTGCTTGTTAAAACAGAATAGAGGAAAGCAATATGAAAGTGTTAGATAGGTTGGGTGGGTGATGTATGTTGATGGCAATGGCAATTTGGGGATTGCTGCCACTTTCGCAATGCAATACGAACAACGAGGGACTTGGCAGAACTCTTATTTTAAAGAGCTTTGATCGGCACCACTATGGCTCTCTTGTGCCTAACCATTGCATGTACTTTCTCATTTATCTATTCCTCTCCATCCCTCAACATTGAAAGCATGAAAGTTAGAATGATGAGTAGTGAATTTATAAACTCACCTCATTGTAGTCGAGGCTTCAATATGCATTGATGGCTCCGCGATTCGAATGCAACTCCTCAAGTATGCTTTCTTTTCATCACTTTGATCCGATTTGTGTGAACTTCATATGTTGAAAGACATAGAGAAGAAGAAGAGGAAGATAGAAGAGGATAAAAGCTTTTACAATTGGTCTCTCATTCTTTGTCTGTCTGTTTGTTTGTTTGTCTCTCCATACAAGCAAGTATAAAGTAAGAATCAAGAAGCAAGAATCAAGGGATGAGGCTCTCTCAAGTTTGCACACACTAGAATGAGCCATGCATCCACTTTTTGACTTTTATCATGAAGCTTTTAAAATGAGGACTCCCTTTGAAAATTAGGCACCCCTTTTCTTTTTACTCAAGTTTGACCTATTTGCTCTTATGCATGACTTAAATTAATCAGGCCATCCTAACTTATGGTGAATAGAGATGCCATGTTCACAATCGTCCAACTATTACGGATGCTTTTGTGACTAAACAATATTTTTACAAATTGTACGGGAGTAAGCCTAGCTCTCATAGTTATATCAAATTAAAACTTTTAAAAAATTATAGGCATTTGAGAAAAATTAATACCACACCACACTTGCATTCACTTTTGCTATTTCCACTTTTTGGACTTTTATAGTTTCGGACTTGTAAATCATGAACATGAACAACAATTAACATTACTCCCCTATGAGTGCCAATCTTATGACACTCTATTCTAGTTTATAGCATCATGTGTAGGATGGTAACAATGGGGTACTTAGAGGAGTGGTAATGGAAATTGGTGTTGAGGTCTAATTTATCTTTGTTGTAGAAGGATATAAGCATATGCTTGAGGAAGAGAAGGAAATAATTAGATAAATATGCACTCCCTAGGGGTGTGCCTATCTTATTGTAATGCATGGGTTTTTGTGAGTGCAACCAGGAGATGGGTTGAACTCCAAGCAAGCCTAGAGTATCATGTCGCACTTGAGGACTTGGTTGGTGTGAGGGGAGGTACGATATAATGCTCAAGGTGATAGATCTGCCAAGTAAACTTGGGATGTCTTACCCCTAATGTGCCCTGAGATTGTGATGTGGGGGATGTCATAGGGGATTAGGAGTGGAACCTAATAACCAAGACCACAAGATGTACCTAGCTTAAGAGCCCCTAGGTGATGGGATTGTGTAGGTATCTATCCTATATTAGATGTTTTGTGTTTTTTTCTTTCTTTTTTTTAAATAAAAAAAATTTAATTTTTATTATTTCTCCCTTCCTTGTGCTATTAGAGGGAGTAGCTTCAATGATTGCTCGATGCAAGCTCTAATTGTGTAGCTCTTTGGGGGGACCAATTTTGCTCTTTTAGTAGCGGTGTTGTTAGAGGGAATAGATGGCTACAATTCATGAACTTGCTAGCATTCATATCCTTGAGCATCTCGAAGTAGTAGGTTGGTAGCATGGTCACTCCAAGGATGTCTCACCATGGCATATATGTCAATCATTGCACTCACATAAAAAAAGAGTGCATGTAGGTTGTCTTCTTCCACTACTCTCTTTTGGTTTGGTAGAGTGAGTAGTAGTTGTAGAGGTAGTTACATATGGTGATGAAGGTTTGGTCTAGACAAATTGAGAAATGTGCCATAGGGGTAGTTATCTGTGGCGATGAAGGCTGGGTCTAGAAAACCTGAGAAATATGTCATTGAGGTAGTTACAAGTGGTGATAAAGGCTAGATTTGGACAATGTGAGGAATATGTCACAAGATGGTACCATATGAGTGTTAAGATTGAAAGACAATCCAACTAGTGTCAGTAGGTGTATAAGTGAAATCCTCGTAAAAGCAAACCCTTTCAATGTTTCATTCATTGCCCATGATATTACATGATAATGGAATGGGTTAGACTTTCTTATGGATGGGGGCTGATGCAATCCAAGATTTCCTTATGGATGGGGCCAATGCAATCCAAGATTTCAACATGGGACCCCACATCTAAGGGCAGGTTTGACTTTCTTATGGATGGGGGCTGATGCAATCCAAGATTTCAACATGGGACCCACATCTAGCTTGAGTCTTAAAATTTTTAAAGCCACTTCAAATTGAATTTATTTGCCATTTCAATTAGACAGGACACCCGAAGACCCCCTTCTCTTCTTGTAGTAACCTAAGACCATGAAATGAAATGCCAATTATGCTATTGGTTAGACTACCACTATCTAAACAAAATTTTAACTTCTTCCTAGGCCAATTTCACAAAGAAAAATATAATAACTACAAAAATGATATATGACTAGAGGATGTACTTCAAGACCACTAGTTTATTACCAGTAGAAAGAGACTTATTAATCCATTCTACCAATTTCTATTTTAATTTTTGCAAAAGCCACTCAACTCTTTGTTTGAGTGAGATACCTAGACCAATAGTGTAGCCAAGGTATCTAATTAACTTTCCTATGCCAATATCTTTGATTCCATAAGTATATCAAAGATACCCATATCCTCTCTTAGAGAGATTCACAATAGTTCAATCTTTTCTTACTTACCTTGGATCCATAGTCTGGAATATATTACATCTTTTGGATCGATTCATTAAAAGAGTGGAGTATATATCGCATGTGTTCTATGTATGAGCGACACATCTTGGGGCCTATCCCCGAGGTGTAGGAGAGGTGTAATGGGGCCATGCAATTCGTTGAGGGGCACTTTCTTTATCTGTGCTTACATGGTGTATCATAGTGATATGTGTAGGGACTCCCTCTAAGGAGTGTGGGAAGGGTTATCCATTGGATTACAATCCATACAAACGCGAAGTTCTACATTAGAGGTTAGGGTAGTATACCCCTTAGACGCTCTTGGCTATGAGGCCAAGGGGTGGTTTAGGTGTATAGTAGAGGCTTGGCTAGTGCCATAGAGCCATTGTTAGACCTGTTTTAGGTCCCAACAAGTGGTGCGTCTACCAAGAGCCGCTAATAAGTGGTGGCCTCTGAATCTCGGTCGACAAGGACTAGTTTATTAGTGTATGCCAAAAGGCAGTGAAATAGACCCAAAAGACCATCAAGCTAAGCTTCAGAAGCAAGAAAGAGCTAAACGGGCTAGATGGTGGGTTGAGATTATTAGGAGATATTCTCTACAAATGAGTGGTCTAATAAATGCATCATACACCTCAGATAATGTGTTGATACTAGAGGGGTCTTCTTCAATGATATTCACATGATCATCAACATATTTCCAAACCATCTAGCACATATGCCCAAACCATCTGACAAAGGTAAGCATTCCATTGCTTTAGAGGAGACTAGCCCATCCAAATTTAGCAAACATATGCCCAAACCGTCTGGCGAAGGTAAGCCTTTCATTGCTTTAGAGGAAACTAGCCTATCCAAATTATGTAGTAGGGGGTTAAATGCCATTACAAACAATAGCAAAGCCAATAGATAGCCGTACCATGCCGATCTTGCCAACACAAAAGAATTCTTCAGGTATCCATGGAGACAAAAGTCTAGAGGAAGCATTCACAAACAAAACCTTTACCATTTTGCAAAATACCATATCAAATCTCATCTTCTCAACAAGAGTAAGTAGGATGAAATCTCACTGTACTCTAACATGTGCCTTATCAAGGTGGAGTGACCACGACAAAAATCTCTATTAAGAGAGGGCATAATCAAGATCCATCACCATGTTCAATATAGCCTACTAGATATTTCTTTTATAGACAAATATGAATTGCATACAATGGATTCCTTCCTTTAGGGTATGCTTTATTCTTTGAGTAAGAGCCTTAGTCAATATTTTGTAAGAGGTGTTTAATAAGGCAATTGGCCTTCAATAGTTTGCACATGTGGCATGTAGGGGATGTGGAGATCGCATATTTTTCCTATGAGAAGCAAGTAAAACTATGATCTCAAGGCTCAAGGCTTTGATCATAAGGGCAATTCAAGCTATTATCTTGCGCTAGAATGAAGTCAAGTGCTTTATGTCCCACCCCCTAGGGCAGGAGGATGGAACCCCCTAGTAGCATTGGAGTGTATTGATGCTTTGAATGTTGATATCACATGCTCAATTAAATTCTCACCCTTCCCTAATGCATGCTATTTAGTAATAAGAAGAATGGGCATTTTCCTAGATATTGTTTTTGCTCTTCTTTTATAACAAGTAGGGTCAATTGGGATGGTCTCATATGTCGTACATGGGGGACTAGAATATGGTGGATACCCCCCATGAGATGGTAGATTTGGCAATGATCAATCATGGAGAGCAACACACTTAGATTGGTTTTATGCTTCTAGAGGTTCTTGGATTTTGTTTGTGAATCTAGAGTTTGATGGCTCCAAATAGGGGATTGTCCATCCAACAAAAATGATTCTTAGCTTTAGTGCCAAAGTTTGTCCTATTGCATTTATATGCAATGCTTAATAAAGTAAGAAATGGCATTCAATAAATGAAGATATATAGAAAGTGTTGAGCATATCATGTATCTAGATTTTTGTTATAATGTGCCCAATTAAAATCCCTTCAATGACATTATTTTAGTGGTTCATCAAGAGTTTTTTCTAAGCAATGCCACTTGGTACTCATTGGAATAACATGAGGTTTGTCACCTAAGTTCATTTGAGTCCACTTCGCACAACGGAATGTTTCGACCATAACCCATAAGGATCAACTTGAATCTGGGTTTCTAGAGTAGACTTAGGTCACCTATAAGTTCTCTAGTATTGGTACTCGAACCATTGCAAGTTTGCCCAAATCAAAGCAAATCAATCTCACACTTGGTTTATAATGAGTGAGAAACAAGGGGGAGCGATAGCTTCGATCCCTCTACTTGTAGGGTATAAGCTCAACTTCGATCCCCTAAAATTACATTAATTAAGATCTAAGACAACACACTAGGTAGTCAAGCATTTGGCATTTTCCTAATTCTAGTGTCTTGAAGGAAAAATATCTGCTCACCAAGACCACCTATCTGTAGGATGGATATGTCGGCAATCATGACCTCCTACTTCCCTCTTTGGATCAACTTGAGTTATCTAATTACCTATCACACTTATGTTTCAACACATAAAGGCAACTCTCTTAATTAACGATTAAGAATACTAGGTTCATCCACATAATTTATATCACAACACGTGAACATGATAAAATAGTTCTTTGTCAAGTAGTTCCAAATAGTTCCTTTATTCATCCTCATATTACAATCTCTTCTCCTATCCATACAAAAGTATTACAATTTCTCCTTCTATCCACATGGAAGTAACAATCCAAAGGTTCAATCCCACTAAGATTCCACCCTTAACTAGTTTCAAGGCTTTTCAAGAAGTCCATCCAGAGTCACATAGGGGTTAGGTAGTTCCTAAGTGAATAAGGAATTTACTAGCCAGATCCCCCATGCACCCTTACTACCTCTTACTTAATGTCCTCCCTATGGAAGGACCTCTTGCTCTCTTGGTGTAGGGTTTTGCAACTAGCCTTGGGGGAGGTCTAGCACACTCCTTCCTTTTACCTTTCAAGAATACACAACCAAGGCAACCAACCTATCATCATGAGCTACAAAAACATCCCCTTTCAATCCAGACAATCACTTTGAATACTCCATCAAGCGACTTTCTTGACTAAGAAGACCATCACTTTCCCAAGTCAATAAATCTTATCTTAAAAGAATTAGTCAACAAAGCAAAACAATATCGTTAGATACTTTGCAAAAGAAGATGCGATCCACAACTTATTCTTTCTTAGAATGTAATCACATAAGCTTCCTCTTCAAATAAGTCATGCTATTCAAGCAATTCATGCTACTAATTATACTCGTCTAATTTTTGCTTTTACCAACTTGTAGCTTATCTTCAACTACTAGATTACTTATCCTTTTAAGAATTTGCTTAGGTAAAAGGAAGTCCAACTATATAAAAGGCACTTGGAAAGCTTGCAATGTGTAGACTAATCATTGTAGTCACAATCGTGTGCTTTGAGTCTAGAATGCTTTTCTTGGGTACCATGTCACCTATTGTTCAAAGGTCAAACTTCACATATAGAATCCCCTTCTCAATCTTCACTTAATAGATCTTCAACAATCGGCTTAAGCTTGCTTCGAGGTGGTGATTGATAAGTTTCATGACCCTAGCCACATAAGACCAAGTATGTTAGGGAAGATCGAAATAGTTGTTAGAGAGTCAAAGAAGTATTTTCCATGGCACTATCTACTTGTCTCTATCCCTCTCTCTTCTCTATCTTAATCAATCCTTCTCTCTCTCTCTCTCTCTCTCTCATAATCCTCTCTATTTCTCACAATCTCTCTCTCTCTAGCATGTTAGCTATCTTTCAAAAAGCCTCATTTACTACCTTTTTTATTATTACATAACTTTAAATTCCTTGATAAATTTCAAATTAAAGTTACACTTGGTATCTTTCAAAGCTATTCTTCTTTAACTTTATTTATTTATTTATTTATTCACACACACACACACACACACACACACACACACACACACACACACACACACACACATGCATGCATGCACACACATGTATATAGTGTTATACATTATATTTTAAAAACAAATATCTTACAAACTCCCATGAGACTAATTTATGGAATTTAACCTCATAGTTAAGTTTATATTATATAGCTCAATTTTTCTTGGGGTGATGTATATAATGATAGGGACTTAATGGATGATCAACAAGCTTTTACAATGCTAATCTTATTGGATACAAAGTTCAAAGAAAGGGAACGCAAGCTAACTATTTGTTGCTCTAGCTATCTTAATAAGAAATTAGATAAGGTGGAGTACCAATTTGTATTGAGATATTTGCACTAAACGAGATCATTTGCAATGAATAGGTTATACTTGATAGCTTGTGGAATTAGAAATCTTAAACCCTTGTTTCCAAATTTCTCTCTTGCCTTCAAGATTTATCAAGCTCAAAGAAGGTTGTTATGTGTCTCAATATTGGAATTATTGGTAACCAATTATTTTTGTTACTCCAAAGCAAATAGCACTTGTTGTAGCCCACTTCTAACACTAAACTTTCTTGATTAAATGGTTAAGACTCTTGATTTACATGAAATCATCCCAACATATTTTATCCATGTTTTCACTAGAAAAAGAAAATTGATTATATTCCCATCTCATACGTCAACCAACCTAAAGTTAAATGAATAAACAATCAAATGTTTTCCAAGAGAATGCACCGTATATTCCAATGTGGGGCACTTTCAAAAATAGCACTTGAATAAGCTCCCAATTTTTTGAATTAGCATTCAATAGAGCCAAATTCTAATTGCATGGCTAGTACTTATCTTCTAATGCAACAAAATGAGGTGATGGTTATTTATTAGTGGCCATACTAATAATAGCACTATCAACAAAATGTGCTTTTGCATAGTGAGTGACAAATTGTGTGTGCTTTGGCACAAATGAACTAGCACAAATATTTGATAAAAAAGATGAAATAAAATCTCATGAAATGGCACAATTATAAAACTCTTTCAAATTTAACAAGGCATGAAAAAGATATTACAGTTCTATGCTATACATTGAATCTCTCTCTTTGCATTTATAATCACAAGTACAAGTGGAGATTTCAATGTCATCTAGTTGAATCTCACTCTTTGTCATTTATAATCACTAGTACAAATGTAGACTTCAATGTCATCTCATTCACAATTAACAATAATGGCAAGTGTTCTCAAAAGATTTTGCATGGATTATCTTAACATTCTTTGTAAACATTATGTTTACATTAGCATCTCTATAGCTACTAATGAATTAGACCATATTTACTCAAAAAGTATAACATGTATGAAAATTCACAATGAAAGTGTTATAGACACTTGCATTGAAAAATCAATGCTTATGTGCTTTAGAGCATACCCACATGTAGAGAGAAATCCAACTTTATTACAATTTCAAAAATAAATGAAACTAATAATCTTTATATGTCTTTTGAAATAATGGAATGACCCTAGGGTGACACATCCTACATGCTTACAAGTATTCTAAAAAGTCCTCAGGTATACAATGAGGATGTCCTAACAGGCTTCTCTAGTAGTGCCGAGAGGTACACTTCTTGGTTCTTAATACCATTAGGGTCATTCTTGTTGAAGGTAGCCCACCGATGCTCCACATAACCCAAGCGTCGAATCATGGGAATAAATGTAGCTACCATACCATCTGATGTAGCGTAAAAGTGGTCCAACCAAAGGAAACCACCTGGCCGCAATACTCGATCAATATCAAACAACAAAAACTCCAAGGAGAGAGGTGGTATCCAATAGCTTAGTACATGCATGGAGTGCACCAAATCCAATGTATTATCAAAGAATGGTAGGCGTTGTGATACTGTGATGTAGAGGGCAAGAAGGCCTCTCAATGATACAAACTCATTGAACGGACCATCAAAGTTTAAGGTAGAAGTGATGATTGTAACATTGTAGGGATGTAAGCGAGCGGCAAAGGTGCCACTACCACCACCTATGTCCAAACCAATGCGAAAACGACCACTCCCAATACTAACAACTTCTTCTATAGTAAAATCGCCACGATCCCTAGCTTTGATCCACCTACACAATTTTGCCCAAACATTAGCTTCAACAATTGTTCAATAAGTGATGTACATTCACATTAAGGTACACATAAAAGATGATATCGACGTGTTGGTTTGGGCTCCAAGGTCTTAAGGTACCCAACACCCTCAACAAAGGACAATATTTGTCCCTTGCAAGGTGTCCATCCAAATAGCACATTAGGGGACATTGTGACATAAGCCCTTAAAACAATCCATCCCAAGGATGCCTCATTGTGCTATCCAATAGAATTGATTTTGCGACCTTAAGTACTTCAGAGACCCTTTCTATAGCGCAAGAGACCCTTTCTACCACTTGCGCTAAATCTTGGTTTCGCATGGGATGCTACAAATTGAATTAATCTTGTGGCAACTAAAATTCTAGTCACATTGACTTGACCTTGAAGTCTTGCAACTCAAAATCTAATCAAATCCTAGCATGACACAACCCAAGGTGGTTAAAATATTTGCAATTTATTTATTTAACTAGAAAGGTTACCCACCTTTCCTTCTCGGGCCCATCGAGGTCGAAGCAATCGAGGCAGTCCGCGAACCGCCCGGTCTTAGGGCGCTCTTTGAGGCAGGCAAAGCTCTTGCAACCATAGTGGGTCCAGAGGATAGCATCATCTTTGGGCACGGTCCAAAGCGGGTCGGGCGCCCGGGGAAAGTTAGCGGGCGTGCGCGCGAAGCACCGGCGCCGGGGCAGCGGCTCGCAACCGCGCACCATCAGGCGCTGGGCGAGGTCCCAGTCATCGGGGCAGAGGGAACCGACGCTGTAGTTCATGTATTGCTGGAGGAGGTCAAGACTGAGGTGGCAGGGGTGGCCCACGGGGGCCACGATGGTGTCCTCGCCGGAGGCCGGGTTGCGACCGAGGGGCAACGCGCGAACGGCCGAGAAGGCGGTGAGCTCCGGGATTAGCCGCGGGGTGAAGGGGGAGTTCTGGTCAGTGGCGTCGCCGTCGGAATTGACGGCGCCAGTGGGGGTGACGGAGGGGGGCTGCTGGTGACGGAGCCAGTCGGTGAGGTTGCGGTAGTCGCGGTCGAGCTGCTGGCGGAGGGAGGCAAGCTCCTGGGCGAGGCGGGTGAGCTGCCAGACGCCGGCGTCGGCGGGCGCCATCAGGTGGCGGCCGACCTCCCGCGACACCGTCAGGCTGTAGAGGCTGAGGATGTTGGTGGCCACCAGAGACCCTATCACCAGGGAGTTCCATGCGAAAGCCCACAGGCCCCCCCCGGCACCTCCTGTTTTCTCTCTACCTTCCTTCATCTCTCTCTCTCTCCCTCTCCCTCTCTCTCGATCGATCGATCGATATTCTTGCAGTTTCTTTTCAGTCGTAGACACACACCGAGGGAGAGAGAGAGAGAGAGAGAGAGAGAGGCACACACGTGACGAGTACTTACTCTCTCTCTCTCTCTCTCTCTCTCTCTGTGCCTTTCGGACCACCCTTCCATCAGACTTCCTTTGTCGTACAACATGGCTTCTTCTTGATCGCCCCCCGCACGCTCCGCTCGTGGGGACATATCATACCCGTCACGGATTCAAGATGTTTGATCTTTATTATTGAAGGTTCTGCTATCCATGATTCTGCGAGGTTAGTGTTTGCCTTAGAGACGCTTAGACATGAACCTATAATAGCATTAATAAAATAAAATACCAATCGCCAAGACTCGCTAACTCAAGTGGTAGTGAGATGGTGTGTTCGACCCACCACCACAAGATGGTAGTGAGATAGTGTGCGCTTAACCTTTACAGTGTAAAAAGTGATCTCGGTAGCCCTTACCAACTATCATCATCACAAATAATAAGAGTGACATTGTCTCATTGCAAGCAATAGAGTGTTGTAATGGGATGACAATACCCTATTATATATACTAAGAGTTGGTAGTCATAAGTTTGGATAGCCCTTGGCCACAAGTATCAATGTAAAGGATTCCATTCTCATGGGCAATGGTGAAGACACCTTGCATATTGTAAATGGTGATTTGGATGGCACTTACAAGTTATCATCCCATTATAAGTAATAAGGGTATTATCATCATTACAAGCAATAGAGTGTTGTAATGGGACAATGACATTCAATTACAACTAATAAGAGTTGGTAGTCAAGGGTTTGGGCAATATCAATATAAACCTTGATATTCAATTAATACAGTATCATTTCACATCCAAAATACCTTCAAATATAAGTGTAGTCTATGCTTAAGCTAATGTAGCGTTTGCCTTCATAGTTGAATGCCAAAAAAGTGATGGCCCCTAAACCATAATACCCATTACCCCTTATCTATGGTAGCTTCCTACCAATTATGTGATGACAACACTCTCTTGCTAAACACAATTTTTGAAATGCTACTTAGTTATATGGTTTAAGTTTTATGAATTATTCATGTACGATGTCTCTTTAAATATTGTTGCCATTTATCCAATGTAGAGTTACTAGCCATGGCCTTATACAACTTCTTGCCATGATGCCATTCATAGAGGCTACCAAGCGTACCATGCCTAGATTCTCTCGGTACTTCACACTAGTGTTTGTCACACATTTTGTACCTAAGCACACCATTAATGAGGTGTATGTAGTTCAAGCACATATAAGATTCTCTTTATCTTCTTTAGTTGTCATGCACTTGCAAAGTGTTTGTAACATACCTGCCTTTATTACGTGATGAGTAACGTTTTAGTAGTCACCCAAAGTTTACTTTCCAATCGTCGCCATCCATACTCTAATCGGAATGATCGGATTTTGTCCGGCTCTATAACCCTAGGTCTACCTTGTAAGGAAAGTGTCCTGCCATTACCCATGGAGGACCGACCTGAAAGTTCCTAATTCACATAACACTCATCTAGTGAGTAAAGTTGAATTCACTCTAGTTTCATGGAATAAATAAATCTTCACAACTTTAAGGTTTTTCATCCATCTTATCCTCTTCAAATTGGTTTGAAGGAATGCAAGACGGTTTACATCGATATAACAATATCCACCACTTATCATCTAGTATCTTTCCCGGTATAGTAGAGAAGGATCGTAGATGCGATCCAGAATTCACATTACTTGCATTCTCCATCCATAATCCGTAGAATGCATTGCCTATGTAAACATTGCTCGGAAGACTAGGAATTGCTCCCAATCTTCGTCTCTCTGGATAAGATTTAAAAAAAAAACACATATCAGCAAGAGAAAGGGAAAAACATCTCACATCTCAGGCTACAATTACTAAGTTTTTTTAATTTCTTTTAGCTCTGATACCATTTGTAACATACCCGCCTTTATTACGTGACGAGTAATGTTTTAGTACTCATCTAGAGTTTACATTTCAGCCGTCGCCATCTATACTCTAACCAGAATGATTGGATTTTTTTCTTGTCTCTATAACCCTAGGTCTACCTCCCGCAGGGGAAGCGTCTTGCCGTTACCCACGGAGGACCAACTTGAAGGTTCCTAATTGACCTAACAGTCACCTATCAACAACTAGCTCACATCCGAAGGTGTCCTTCGAGAGGCTTCTTGTCCGAAAGGAGGGTTTGCCATTACCCTTGGTTCATGGAGTACAACACTTTTTTTAGTAGCAGACTAAGGATTTTATGAAATCCGTCGCAGTGCTCTAGTATAGCTACTGTACCTTTTCCCTAAGATAATTTACAGTCCGGGTTCTGAGACCAAACCCTAGGTAAGTCAGCAAATCGACCCTGTCTAGAATTTCTTCCTAGCATTTATTTTTAGGGAAACCTCTCTGCTAATCGAGACCACCCTGCCATAGGATTGGATTCGTCAGGAATCCATCCACCCGCTTCCCTCTATGAAAGTTCTTAGTTATCTAATTACCTATCACATTACATGAAACATATAAAAACAACTTCATTAATTTAAAAAAATCTTTTTATGCATAGTTGTTTGTTTGTGTAATTTACTCATGGACATACAATCATAATAAAATAAATTCATTGGTTATGTTCCATAATGTGTGTTCTCCCGTCTAAATATGAGAAAAATTACAATTTCATATGCTACCTCATTGGCACATATGCACATTCTTAAGTTCTTGACTTGAAGGAATACATAATCTTGTTCTCCTGAAGTAAACAAGTCCTTCGTCAACAAAGAAGTTAAGATACTTTGTCTTAAGCTTAGAATTTTATTCTTTATTCTGAATTTCCTTCAGTATTTGCTAATATTTGGGATCATTATTCACCTTCTCCTTGGCTAGCTTGATGATAGGATTGCTAGGTATTGATATCATTGTAGCTAGTGTTTGAGCTATAAGAGGTTTTTCTAAGATAAGGGCATTGAGAAATGATTTGTAGCTCAAAGCATCTATAATTACATTCTCTTTGCCCCAGTCTATATTTGATCTCAAAATCATACTCTTGTAAGACTTCGATCCATCGATGTTGCTTATATTTAGATCTGGTTGAGTGAAGATCCATTTAAGACTTTTATGGTTGGTTACCAATGAGAATTTCTTTCCAAATAGATAATATCTCCATAATTTAAGAGCATGGATAATTGCAAGTAATTCCAAGTCATGAGTAGCATAATTTCTCTCGTAAGTCTTCAATTTTTTGGAGGAATATACTACTGGATGCCCTTCTTGCATGAGTACGCATCCCAAAGCAATAGACCTTGCATCGGTCACCACTTCAAATTCTTTGCTAAGATCGGGTAGTTTGAGAATCGGGGCTGTGACTAACCTTAGCTTGAGCCTATCAAAGCTATACTATTCAACTTGGGTCCATTTAATGGCAACTTGCTTCTTGAGTAGGTCGGTGAGGGGTGCAACAATCAAGACATAATTCTTTATAAAGACATGACACCATCCTGTTAAACCTAAAAAGCTACAAACTTCACTTATAGTGGTTGGAGGTGCCCAATCTTGTACATCCTTCAGCTTGGCCAGATCTATTCAAATTCCCTCTACTGAAAGTATAAACCCTAAATAGTCGATTTGCTTCTTAAAGAACACACACTTCTTCTTCTTAGCATACAGCTTGTGAGTCCGCATTGTCTCAAGAACTATCCGTAGTTGTGACTCGTGACTTTCTTCATCCTTGGAATATGTTAAGATGTCATTAAAGAATACAAGGACGAAATAATCAAAATAAGGTCTGAATATATCTTGGATTAATCTATTGAAGGTAGCAGGGGCATTTGTTAATCCAAATGACATTACGATAATCTCATAATGATCGTACCTTGTGCTAAAAGCAATTTTTGGGATATATTCTTGCTTGATTTTAATCTAGTAATATCTTGATCTGAGATCAATCTTGGAGAAAAATTTTGCTCCTTGTAGTCGATCAAGTAGTTCTTGGAATTGGATACTTATTCTTGATCATTACCTAGTTTAGCCCTTGATAATCAATGCAGAGACGGAGAGTCCCATCCTTCTTTTTCTGAAATAACATTGGAGCTCCCTAGGGTGAGTTACTAGGTCTAATGTATCCTTGATCTAAGAGTTGTTTGAGTTGTTCCTTTAGTTCTATGGCTTTTGAAATAGACATTCGATATGGTCGCTTTGCAACAGGTACAACTCCTGGTACTAGCTTGACTTTGTGGTCGACTTCTCTCTGTGGTGGACGTTTAGTTAATTCTTTAGGAAATACATCACCATATCTCCTAAGCCACGACGGTTCACCTTCGGCTTCTTTATCTTGTTCAGTATTATTTAATTTGATTAGGTATATAGGTGACCCTTTTGTTAAACCTTTAGCGATTTAAGAAGCTTTCGCTAATTGAATCTTTGGTTTTCTTGCTTTTCCCTGTGTGGTCACTTATTGTCCTACAAGATTCAAGAATGTGACTTGGCCCTTTTCACAATGAATATGAGTGTCATTGGGAATTAACCAATCCATTCCTAGCAGGCACTCATAGGTTCCTAGGTTTATCACTCTAAATTGCATGTTGGTCTAATTGCCACCTAGATTAAACTCCACCTTACTTGTCTATTGTGTTGAGGAAACTTCTTTTCCATCAGCTAACTCAACTATCAGCCAATGTGCATGCATTGTGTCTCTGCCTAGTTTTCTAGCACACCTTGGTGATATGAATGAATGTGTACTTCCACAACCAATCAAAATTTTAAAGGGTTTATTGCTATAGGTTGATGGTGTTTGAATCATCGAGAACTGTCGATTTGGTCCCTTCTTGTTGAGAGGCGCGAGAATTCTCATTGTTGATTTGGTCCTGACCGCTAGTGAGTAAAGTTGAATTCACTCTAACTTCATGGAATAAATAAACTTTCACGGCTTTAAGGTTTTCCATCCATCTTATCCTCTTCAAATTGGTCTGAAGGAAGGCAAGACGGTTTGCATCGATATAACAATATCCACCACTTATCATCTAGCGTCTTTCCCGGTATAGTAGAGAAGGATCATAGATGCGATCCAGAATCAGCATTACTTGCATTCTCCATCCATAATCTGTAGAATGCATTGTCTATGTAAACATTGCTTGAAAGACTAGGAATTGCTCCCAATCTTCTTCTCTCTAGGTAAGATTTAAAAAAAAAACACATATCAGCAAGAGAAAGGGAAAAACATCTCACATCTCAAGCTACAATTATCAAGTTTTCTTATTTCTTTTGGCTGTGATACCATTTGTAACGTACCCGTCTTTATTACGTGACGGGTAACATTTTAGTAGTCGTCCAGAGTTTACCTTCCAACCGTCGCCATCCGTACTCTAACAAGAATGATCGGATTTTGTCCCTATATCTATAATCCTAGGTCTACCCCCTGCAGGGGAAGCGTCTTGCCGTTACCCACAGAGGACCAACCTGAAGGTTCCTAATTGACCTAACAGTCACCTATCAATAACGAGCTCACATCCGAAGGTGTCCTTCGAGAGGCTTCTTGTTCGAAAGGAGTGATTGCCATTACCATTGGTTTATGGAGTAGAACACTTTTTTTTAGTAGCAGACTAAGGATTTTATGAAATCCCTCGCAGTGCTCTGGTATAGTCGCTGTACCTTTTCCCTAAGATAATTTACAATTCGGGTTCTGAGACAAAACCCTAGGTAAGTTAGCAAATTGACCTTGCCTAGAGTTTCTTCCTAGCATTTGTTTCTAGGGAAACCTCTCTGCTAACCAAGACCACCTTGCCATAGGACTGGATTCGTTGGAAATCCATCGACCCGCTTCCCTCTATGGAAGTTCTTAGTTATCTAATCATCTACCACATTATGTGAAACATATAAAAATAGCTTTATTAATTAAAAAGAATCCTTTTATGCATAGTTGTTTATTTATATAATTTACTCATGGACATACAATCAAAATAAAATAAATTCATTGATTATGCTCCATAATGTGTGTTCTCTTTCCCATATATGAGAAAAATTACAATTTCACGTGGTGCCTCATCCAGCGCATCTGCACGTCACCAAGATGAAATCCAACTATAGCTAGCATTTTTAGGTGTCCCAAGTAGAACTTGGGCCATACAGGGGACCAAGTAGTTCCTAGGTGCGTAAAGGATTTACTAGCTAGAGCCCCTCTGGTATCCTAACCACCTCCTAATTTTTAATGTGATCCCTACAGGGAGATCTCGGAGTCGGTCCATGCTTCTGCGGTGGTAAAAAAAAAACATCCCTTGGTATGGGGATTCAACACCTATCCTTGGGATAGGTATAGGCCCCCTCAATTTTGATCTATTCCAATACTTAATTCAGTCAGGATCTGTAGAAAATCACAAACAAGATTGATGTCTTCAAGCAGTTATGACTTCAATCAATCATGTAACTTTCAAGCGATGATTAATCTAGTAGCAATTGATACTTGAATTTCACATAATGAACTCTTCCCCTTGGAATTTAACTAAGGGTATCTAGACTTTGGGATCTCTAACTTCCCAGTTTAAGGTTTATTTTTGTAACCAAGTTTCTTGGCTTTAAGTTAGTTTCTTTAACTTAGAGTTATTTCCATTAAAAAAAAAATCTTATATCAAAGCTTCTAGATTAAAACTATATCCTTGGTTAGTTTCTTCAAGGTTTAGTTCTTAGTAAATTCATCTTGAATTCACTAGTCTTCTTTTCTATGGGATTAACATTAAACTTTTTCATGATTTCTCTTGAGTTCTAGGTTTTCATAGTTCCCCTAATAGTTTCTAGCCTATAAGATGTTCTAATAATTTACCAAGTGAATACTCTAAGATCACAGTATTTCTCAAAAAACTTATCTTAGTTTTATTGAATTCAGATAGAAATTTCTAAAAAAACGTGTGGTATTGCAATTGGTAAAGGGTTGTTATCTATGCCCATGACTCTGTTAGTGATTCCCATGCTTGCAACTCTGACTATTGCTTCCACGTTAGTAGGGTCATTCACGATTTTCTATTTTGAATTTTTTTTCTTTGGGGCCATGATGGAAATATGATTTGTAGAAAAAGAAGAACACGATAGTAATACCGGTTGGCAAGGGTGTAAGACTTTCGATGATGATGATGGATATTGCGGTATTCAATGTTGTAGGCCTCGTGGATGGTTCTTCTTGCCTTTTGGAGAGCAATACTTCTCTCTCTCTAGTAGACCAAATAGGGACGAGAGTAGAGGTATGACTTCTAATCGGATTGATAGATTAGGATGAAGTTCTTCAATGTCTTCTCTTCTTAGATTAGAGTAGAAGAGGATGATAGACCTTCTGCGTATCCCCTTCCTTGGGTTAAATGGAATGATGTCTCTTCGTCTCATGGAATAGAGTCTCCTCTTCTCGATCAGCATCTCATCCTTGTCAAGATTTCTCTTGTTTCCTCTTCCTGGTCATCCCCAAGTCCTCAATTTATATCTATGGGCGAGCACCGTGTGGCGTGTTGTTAGGCAGTGTTGTTGGGTGGGCATCACTCTAAGGCATAGACCTTGGCATACTTGAGAAGTTTCCACTAGCTTGTAGGAAAATCTTCTTGAGAGGTCACCCATCGCGGTAGTGTCATCATCCAAGTGCACTTAACTACCAAGTGACTATCCACTAGGCTAGTTCTTTTTATTATTTTATACTACAAACATAGTCTTGGGAGGGTCTCCCAAGTCTTTATTCCATGAACTAACATATAATATCTCATTAATAATAATAATTATCTTCATAATGATAGTCAATTTCATAATAAACCAATTTTCTTTGGAATGTATACGCACATTAAAATAAACTAAGTAATGGGGACATTACAGTGTTGTTCTAGAGATAAGATTAACCTTATGCATTAATGTGATGCATGTTCTAACACATATGATATATTTTGAGAGAGAGAGAGAGAGAGAGAGAGAGAGAGCACGTGCACACGTTGCCGTGATGCTATGCGGACACAATGTGAAAAAGCATGTAATGCATTATCATCCGACTTCTTATTGATCAAGAGAGTCAATGTGATCTGAATCATCAGTATTAGTGTGAGTTGCATGGATTATCCAAAAATACTAGATTTTTGGATAATTTTAGTCTATTTTTGATATTATTTATTGTAAAAATCCAAAAAAGTTAGAAAAGCTTCTAGATTAGGATGGCATGCAAAAAGTAAGTTGTTTTTTTAGCCAGTTAGAATTTTTTTCAAAAAGACAGATTGACAAAATCGCATGCGTCACGATCACTGTAAATAGGCTGAAAACTGCAATTTGAACTGAAAGAGAAAAAAGAAGTGATCTAGGAGATCCGTGACCAAGTGTCCTGATGTTTTACCCTCCTTTTGGAGCCAGTGAAGACATCATATTTGGGTTTCGAGCAGCATAGAAAGAGCTGTTATTTTGATGCACATTTTGTTCTATGAAGAAGCTCTAGGAGATCTAATGCCTGGAGATTGCTTCTGAATAGTGCAAGGATTCCAGGTTCTTTCAATATATATTGATTCCATTCATTGTGCTTTGTCTTTGTTGTGTTTACCACTTGTGTGTTCTCTATCTTCTCTTCCATCTCCTATCTCTACTTCCTTCTACCTCTGATTCCCGGTGGATTTGACCTTTTGACAAAAATCCCTCCAACATTGGTGAACCCGATGTGAAACGTTGTCAGAAGAAGGAAAGATAAGATGGGAGAACCTTCGAACACAATCTCTAGTGATGTTTTGCAACAGTTGGTGCAAAATATAAATATGCTTATGTAGGTACAACAACAACAACAATAGGTGATGCAAGCTTTTGCTCAAACAGAAAGTGTTGTGATGAATGCTTTGCAAGCAGTTGAGCGTGAGGTGAAGTTATTCAATGGCAAGAATGCATCTGCAATATGTACATACTTATGCTCAAAAGATGGAATTCTTTGGGGTGGCTCAACTTGCATAGAGCTAGTATTTTGTACGTGTTACTGTACATGAACTAAAAGCACGGATTACTGAATTATACATGTAGGATGTTGACTAGGTAGCCTTCAAGAAGACACTCAGGGAATAATTTTACATTGAGGATACCAGTTTGATTACGCGCAAGACTTTTCAAGAGTGGGTTTTACAAACCAATAAGGGTCTTGTGGCTACAGAATTGTTAAGAGAATTTAAAAGTTGATTTGAGCAGTTGGATCTTGCAGAACAACAAGCTCTTGCAAGTCAGAAAATTGAATTGTTTCTATAGGTAGCTAATCCTGAGGTTCAAGAGAAGCTTGATGATTTGCTGAAGGATTAGACTACAGAGATAGGTCTGAAAACAGAGTGGAGATATGTCAAGGAAGGTGTTACTGCACTTGTGAAGAAGCATAGAAGAAGAGAAAGATTGCATCTCTCTAGCTTGCCCACTGCTACGGGCAAGACAGTTGATGTATCCAGTAAGTCACCTATTTCTGTGGCTAACCCTATGGCTATACTTGCTATTATTCCCTCTGTTAGGGAAGATATCTTATATAAATTGGTCATGCGAGAGCTTTAATTGAAGGTTGCAAAATTGGATGAAAAAGGACAAGAGGATAGGGGATGTGCAGTAGCCCCTAAGCCAAGAAAAATATGTATCTGGTGTGATAGTTTGCAGTATGGGAGAAAGGATTGTGCTGCCTATCAGGAGGCCTTGGTACAACATCTCATCTTTTGGAAAGATGGCAAGATCCATGCATAAGAAACGGGATCGCCTCTTGCTTTGAATTTCAGAAAGGAAGGTATGCAAAAGTTGTTGGAAGAATCGGCTGTCCGAAATGCTTATGCGGCGGTACGTGCTTCTACTTTTGGTCTATAGTTGGATAGAATGCATGACCAACAAGTGATGGTTGGTCCAAAGACTGAAATATGGACACATGCTTTACATGCAGCTAAAAAGAGAAAGGTCACTGATATTGAAATGTCTCATGCAAGGCAAGACATTCGTGGCATAACTGGTTGGGAATCACCGGTAGATGCATATTCAGTGTATGCATATTTAGCAAAGGTACAAAACATGGATGTACTTGTGGCAGAAAAATGAAAAAGAGATGAAGACAGTGCAGGGACATCTAAAAGAATGACAAGAAGAAGTGTGGATCAGCCTAAAGCTGCAAATCAACCACCTCCCTAGCATGTTATGGAAGAGGTCAGTCAGGAGCAAAAAAAGGATAGCAAAAAAGAAGGGTAAGCATCTAGGATATAAGTTGTAGTCTAACATTGAGACAACCACAGATCTTAAGAAGGTTCTTGAAGAACATATCTTAAACGGTCGGGTGGAATTCACCTTGGGAGAGGTGCTTGGCATTGCCAAGCGAGAATTTCATGATGAGATCATTGACATAATTAAGAGGAAGAGTCAATTTCTTGGTGATACCACTAGTGCATTTCTGCAATTTGAAGAGGAAATTGGTTTGTTGGGTATTCAGGCTGAATATGAGCATGAAGTAAGTACTGGATTATCTATGCAGGATGCTACTAATCAGTGGACATCATGTGGAAAAGAGAGAAAAGTGGCTGAAAATGCATTGTCTTGTGGCAATATGCATGGTGGAGTAAGGCATATACAACAACATGGGGAAGAGACTCTAGGATTTATTCCTCGAAGCCACTATATAAGAAATCATTGGGCTAGAGCTACCATTGAAACGGTAGTGAAAATAGGGGAGTGTGAAACTCCTTGTGTTGCTTTACTTGACCATGGGTTTGAGATAAATGTCATTGAGCGTGGATTGTATGAAAATGGTGCATGGCCTATAGACACTGATCATGGTTGGGATATGGGGGCTGTAAATAATTATTCGGAAGAGCTTTATGCTGCATGTCCTAATGTAAAAGTGACGATTGGTGATGTACAAGAAGAGTGACACTTCTTTGTGCAAAATAATTCATCATATGCTGTGATTTTGGGACAACCCTATATTACAGGAGTGCGTATTGAAACAAAGGTGCTTGATGATGGTGCTGCTTATGCAAGAGTCAGAAGTTAGGATGGGAGGAAAGCAATCCAATTTCTTACTGTTTGTGTTAATCATCCTAGAAATCGGGATACACTTCGAGAGTCTCCTTTGGCTCCAAATGCAAGGGAATCCAAAGACCTGGGTTTTCATTAAGTATTGCTATAATGCGGGGCTACAATAGTGTTGTTCAGAGGGTGTACTCGCCTCTTAATAGAATGAAGCATGTATTTACTATTGGTTATTCTCAGTTTACAACAAACAGTTCATGTTGGTTTAAGCCTATGGAAGCTATGTGCAAGGCTAAATGTACATCTATGAAGCAAGCTATTAATGAACTGAAAGCATTGAGATTGTTAACTGAAAATAAAGGCATTTCGGGCATCTTTTATGGGCTGAATACTAATGACACTATGGCTGAAATTTTAGCAACTCTACATGCAGAAAATGAGGTTGAAAACATAGTGTTGTTAGTATGTTCTTTGGACATGTATGATGTTATAGTATTGTTTTCTTAGCAGGACGGATTACAATGGACTGAAGCACTTGTGGAGACAAAGTATAAGATAGTTGATAAAAAGGCGAAACCAATTGCTTTGCCACTTCCACCAGAGAGTGAGGGTTTGTATGAAAAAGTGTCAAGGCAACCAAGCTTATGGGATCCTAAAGATATAGGTCATCAATTTACATCTGAAACATTATAGGAATTGAAAGTTGGTGCAGAAGGGTTTCTTTTGCTTGCTGAGAGAGACTGTTTTATGCGGATGTTGGCTAGGCATGGACAGGCATTTGCATTTCAGCCAAGTAAAATAGGTTGTGTGGATCCAAATGTTGTCTCTCCTATGATAATATTTACTGTGCCACATGTGCCATGGAACTTGAGGCCTATTCCAGTGCCTAAAGCTTACTTGCCAAAGCTGATGGATTTGCTAAATGAAAAGATTCGCATAAAGATCTTGGAGCTCTCTTCCGTACTTAAATCGCTGGTTTACTGTTCGCAATAAGAATGGGGCTTTGAGATTTGTTCAAGACATGTAACCGGTCAATAAAGTGACCATAAGAAATGTGGGTGCAGGTCCTGTGGTTGATGAATTTGTAGAGGCTTTTGCAAGCAAAGTGATCTATTCTTTGGGTGATCTTTACTCGGGGTATGATCAGTTTCAGCTTGCAATTGAAAGCAAGGATATCATAACCACGAAGACTCCCTTGGGGTTAGTACGGATGTGTACTCTCCCACAGGGTGCAACAAACTCAGTGGCACACATGAAAAATGCTATGAATAGGGTTCTCATGGATTTTATAGCACAATTGGCAATGCCCTTCTTGGATGATGTTCCAATCAAAGGGTGTGCAGTGGATGAAAAGAATGAAGAGATGGATGCTCATGGTTGCAGACAGTTTGTTGTAGACCATATTGTGGATTGTGAGAAGATTTTGACAAGTCTAGAAGAGGTGCATTTAACTCTTTCTGAACGAAAGTCTGTCTTTGGAGTTGAAGAGGTTTTGATTGTTGGGCATATGTGTGGTCCCTATGGGTGAAGACCATCACCAACAAAAATAGATGGGATTGATAGAATGCAAGATGTATGCATGAATCTATTAGAGGTGCGTAGATTCTTGGGAGCATGTGTGTTCTATTTGACATGGATTCCTCACTTTGCACATGTAGCCAATGCTCTATATCAACTTCTGAGGAAAGGTTAGAAATTTCATTGGGAAAAGAAGCATCAGAAAGCAATGAAGAAATTGAAGCAACTCTTAAAATTTGCTCCTGAATTGAGAAAGGCTGACTATTCACATGGAAAGCCTATAATTATTACTATGGATACAAGCCCAATCGGGATTGGATGGGCAATTGGGCAAGATGATGAGGAAGGGAAAATATATGCAATTCGCTTTGGTGCTAAAGTATTGATTGAATGACAGAGAAGATATCCATAGGTAAAAAGAGAATTATGGGGAATTGTGACAGCCCTTAAATGTGATAAGGAGTATTTTATGGGTGCTCATGTAGTCATTGAGATTGATTGTTTACCAGTATTGGGTATGATTACTAGTTGTGTTACCCCAGATATTGCTATGCTTCGGTGGATTGCATACATTAAATCTTTGAACCTTGAATTTCAGCATATTGCAGGAAGAGATAACCCAGTGGGGGCAGACATGTTATCTCGAGCACGCTATGAGAATGAAGATTGGATGATGGATGAGGAGGAAGAAGATGACTTTCTTGTGGCTGAAAATGATGTTGTAAGAGTGAATTTAGCAATGCAAGGTGTTGCTACAACATTAACAAAATCTTGGACAACAAAGAGAAGACACTTTAGATGTTTTGCATCTTGTATGGAAGTGTTTCTGGAAGACAAATATGCAGGAGAGTGGCTGAGAATTGGTCAATACCTCAGTACATTAACAAAGAGAGATGAATGGTTAGAAGAGTAGTTTAATAAGATCAAGAGGAAAGCCTATGGGTTTTTCTAAAAAGATGGATACTTATGGAAACATGCTAAAAAGAAACAGGGTATGCCATTGTGAGTTTTGGGTGACAGAACTTCACAAGTAAATGTTATGCAAGAATTTCATGAAAGCTTGTGGGTTGGTCATAGAGGTGCTTGGGGTACTTTTGCAAAGATCAGAGAAAGGTATTAGTGGTAGGGTACGTATAAGGATGTTGCTCACTTTGTGGAAACATGTACGACATGTCAAATGTATTCATCTATGAGACATCAGGATGGATTGCAGCCCACATATCCATTGTCTCTTCATTTTAAGTGGGTGGTGGATTTGGTCACAATGCCTATAGGTCTTTGGAAAATGAGGTATCTTGTGCTTGCCCGTGAAGACTTGACTAATCAAGTGGAAGGGAGAGCTTTACGTACTAAGAAAACAAATGTTGTGTGTATTTTTCTCTTAGAAGAGATCTTTTGTAGCACGGTTGGGGATAAAGCTTGCTTTAATTTCAGCCTATAACCCTGAAGGAAATGGCAAAAGTGAAAGAAGTCATCCACCTATTGCGAAGGCATTGGAAAAATCATGTGGAGAGAAGGTAAAAGAGTGGTCACAATTGCTTGCTTATGCTTTGTGGGCTGACAGAACAACTCATAGTGCTGTTACAGGATACATGCATGCAGAATTGATGTATGGTTGAAAACCTATCATGCCGATAGAAGAGATGACAGTCACATGGAGTGTGCTACCTTGGGAGGAGGAGTTGAATCGAGAGGAGTTGTTGGCCTTGCACATTAGATAGTTGGAAAGGAAGTTAGAAGACATAGAGGTAGTAGTTGCAAAATTAAGGGCATCAAGGATACAAAACAAGAAAGAACCATACAAGATGAGGATTAGGTATTGGTTTATGATAGTAGTTTAGATAACCGGCATAGTGCCATGCGTAAAGTTTCCAAAAGTTAGTTTGGACCCTATGTGGTAAGACATGTATTTGATAATGCTACTTATGCATTAAATGAGCTGGATGGGATAGCCATAAAACTTTTGGTAGTAGGGAAAAGAATCAAATTGTTCAAGAGGTGGGAATCTATTGTCTATGAGTTGCCATAATTGGAAGAAAATGGTGGCCATGATACAGGGGGTAGCCAGGAAGATGAAGAAGCAAAGGATATGGTTACAAAGGATGAGGAGGAATGAGAATCTGGTGACAACTAGGATTTTGGCACATATCGGACGATGTGCAGGTTCTGAGGGGGTGGATGTCATGATGCTATGTGGACACAGTGTGAAAAAGCATGGAATGCATCATTATCCGACTTCTTATTGATCAAGAGAGTCAATGTGATCTGAGTCATTAGTATTAGTGTGAGTTGCATGGATTATCCAAAAATACTAGATTTTTGGATAATTTTAGCCTATTTTTGATATTATTTATTGTAAAAATCCGAAAAGTTAGAAAAGCTTCTAGATTAGGATGGCATGCAAAAAGCAAGTTGCTTTTTCGGCCAGTTAGGAATTTTTTCATAAAAAAGACAGATTGGCAAAATTGTGCGTGTTGCGATTGCTGTAAACAGGTTGAAAACTACAGCTTGAACTGAAAGAGGAAGGAGTGATCTGGGAGATCCGTGAGGAGGTGTCCTGGGGTTTTACTCCCCTTTCAGAGCCAACGGAGCCATCAGATTTGGGTTCTGAGTAGCATAGACAAAGCTGTTATTTTGATGCACGTTTTGTTCTACGAAGAAGCTCTAGGAGATCTAATGCCTAGAGATTGCTTCTGAATAGTGCAAGGATTCCAGGTTCTTTCAATACATGTTGATTCAATTCATTGTGCTTTGTCTTTGTCGTGTTTACCACTTGTGTATTCTCTATCTTCTCTTCCATCTCCTATCTCTACTTCCTTCTACCTCTAATCCCCAGTGGATTCGACCTTTCAACAAAAACCCCTATGACAATGTGTGTGTGTGATTGCAAGATTTTCATTGTTTCTTATCATATGGTCTTGTAGTCCATGGGCCAAAGAACTCCATTGTTCATAGATATCTTGTCTTCTTTACAAAATAAGACAATTTTAAAAGTGTGGAAGGAAGTGTTGTGTTCTACCTAGGCCACTCTTGCACATGACATCGAGAACAAAGTGTAGTACTTTGTAACTTAAGCCATCCATTACATTCTACGAGTACTAAACTCAATTTAAGTCTAATACAAATTTATAAAAATTATATGTAAGCACCATATAATCTTGAAAGTAACAACATAGTGAGCAATCTAGTTCTTTAAATTTTGCATTGTCACATAGATTTAGGTTGTAAGTATGTAGCATGGAAATTTTGTTGAGCTCACAAAAACCTAGATACAATGGAGACTGTCTACATTTATGGGTCAAACTTTGACATTGCTAACAAGTATTGGTGCAACCAAGGAAAATTGTTGAGCTTTAGTTTTACAACTTCAAAGGCAACCTTAACTTGGGTCAAAGACCACCAACTTGTTATATAGTTGCATCTCAAACACCATCACCTCATTGCAAGCCCTCAACCTTGATGATGCCCCACATTAGCTTTGAGTCATACATCATGCTTGTAAGGGATCTAAGATTGACAATGACCTTAAAAATTTCACATGACCTAAATGAAGATGTTGACATACCTTAAGGACAACAAATAAGTATGTACATAGATTTACAAGTGTAATGTGTAAGTGCAATAAGATACAAATATAGACATAGGTTTATGCATGCTTAACAAAGACTCCCTTCCAATTACATATACAATCCAAAAGCACATATTTCTTTTGCTATCAAAGTGCTTATATCCTCACTTTCACAACATATATTTACAAACATACACAGTGTAGAGACACACATAAATGTGTCGTAATGTCCATATGGAATGAATATGCATATAAACCTTCTAAATCCTAGACCATCATAAATGAAGATACAACTTATGAAAGATTAGTATATATTTTAAGGATTCATGACATTTCTTAAGCTATTCGTGCCGAAGCATGAAGTGCCATAACATTGATAGACAATAGCAAATAACAACTAAACATGTCATTTGGGATGCATATCAACCTTGTAACTATAAAAACACAACAAAAACCAAAGATATGGATGCCACATGAAAGCTAGTAGCCAGTCCTATTATTTAATGTAAAGTTCATCAATTTACATAAAGCAGATCCAAGAAGTCAATTCTTCAATAACTCCCCTTTGCCAAGGTCAATGTGTGTGTGTGAGAGAGAGAGAGAGAGAGAGAGAGAGAGAGAGAGAGAGAGAGAGAGAGAGAGAGAGAGAGAGAGAGAGAGAGAGAGAGAGAGAGAGAGAGAGAGAGAGAGAGAGAGAACCCATTTCAAAGAAACCTATCTAGGCTAAAAGAAAAGGAAAATTTTTCTTTATGTAACCACTTTCTATTTGAAGAGCAGACTCTCTTCATTTTCTAAGAGTTGAAAACATATTGAAATAAGTGCACAAAAAAATTGCGAGCATTCCTTTAGTTTCAATCTTAAAAATGGAGCTTCAATAGGTGGTCACACTTAGTAGTGGGTATTCTCTTATAAAGATTTCAAACACCAGACATATAATCTCATATGGCCTTGTTCTTTTGCTCTACATTCATGATCTTAATTATCAGTTTTTTGGATTGCCATCCTCTAAGAATCTTTTGATGAATAGGCCTTTCAAGATAGAGGAGCCATATTTCTAACAAATTTATTACATGTGAATCAAGTTGGTTGACCTTTCTCTTCTAAGCACTACCCAAAAGCTTGTGCCTTCTTGTCACTAGATGTGATGTTGTTAGCTTCATATAATTCTTTGAATTATTCCCTCAAAATTTAATGGGTCATCACCTGTTCTATAGTTTTCAATCTTCTTAACAACTATAGGAAGTTTAGATTGCTCTTTAGTATTAGAGCCTAGACATAGGCCACTTAGCAAGTTGGTTTTGATGGTATATTGTTTGAAAGACTACATAATTCTATAGTAATTTATGTTGCAAGAGGTCTCTAAGGTTACTACTATTCTGGAAATAATGATGAGGCATCTTATATTATCTCATTCTTTTTGCAATTTCTTACTATCCTCTTACTGTTATCAAGTACATTTACAAGTTTGTCTATGACTTTTATTCTTGTATCTTTCATGGCAAAAATTTATTCTAGGATATGCTATGGTATCCTTCCATCAATAACAATTGAGGATTTGTGTGCAAATTTTTTCAACATGCTTGAAAAGCATAATTTCATTGCCAAACATACTGGATCTCAGAAAAGGTGCATTACTGCCTTGGGAACAAGCTCCCCTTAGGGGTGAGGAAAATCCCCACACCCAAGTCTTTGTATGAATTTTATGTAGAGTACACAGAAGAGTAGCGACATAGATTTGTCCATCTTCTTGTTAATGTCTTCATTTACTAGCTACTCTATATGATCGAATAGTTGTAGGCCTATGGGGTTTTCTTGAATTCATCATCTTTGCAAGATGAAGTTTCCAATCTACTCCTTATTGCATAAACTATTTTTTAGGCTTTGATGGATAGATTAGTCTCTTAAAGTTTATGAGATGCTTTCTCAATAAACTTCAATTACTTGAAAGACCTTTTAGGGTCTTATCTTCTATCCTTGGGCTATAGGATTAGTTTCCAATTAATTCATGATATGAAATTTATGGCAAGTATTAAGTGAATATTTTCTATTAAATCCACTCTTTTGAGAAGTTAAAAGGGTTTAAGATTTAGAGGAAAAATCTTCTAATATGTACAAGGGATTATCAATAAAATCGATTATGATCTAGGATGCTATTTTTGCTTTCTACAGTGTCTACTATTACTAATCCTTATGCCTTCCATGGTGCTTATGAAGCTTCCAATTCTCTTTACAATCCTTCTAGCATGTACCATTAGTGATCCCTACATTCACATCAAAGAAGAGGGGTGGAAGCCCATCTTTGTAGGGGGTGTGTGGCTATTGAAGGAGCATCACTTGGCTATTTCTTGATTTAACAACTATTCCAAGGCAATAGTGCTTGTAAAAGGCTTCTATATCCTATTGGTTAAGCTATGTTCTATACTATCTTGATGAGTAGTTAAATGCATCATTCATAGGGGGGAGGGGCCTTCTAGATTTGGAATCTTCATATACCTTAAAGTCAAAGGTAACCATGGTGTCATGTTGGTGCCTTCCTTAGTTCTTATGTACAATCTCTTTCAGGCTTTCACCCTATTCTTCCATTACTTGTATGCTCAATGAATCATCTATGGCCTTTTATGGTTGAACTCTCAAAAAATTGAGCGTTCTTTCATAGGATTCTCATTGCTCTGATGTGACTTTTGTAGCTTGCTATTGGTCTAGGAATTTCTTCATGGTTCCTTTTGGTAGTGCATCATAATCTAATGGCTCTATGATATTCATTGAGGCAATCATGATCAAATGTGATTCTAAGGCTACTTGTGTTTGTGTTTTTTTAACCTTAATGATGGGGAGGTAGGTAACTAGAATCCCATCTCTTTCAAACTCCAGTCACCATATCCTACATGGTGAAGATGGCCATCAATGTTTCTGTAATAACCTCATAGGTCATCATTTTGAACTTTGTTCCAAAATCAATCCATTCCAAGGTGGTAGTGGGAATTCCTAGTTGGGTCCTCCACCTAGCCTTTTGAGGTCTTATTGCCATCCATATTGCTTTATGTTACATCTCTTGTTGGATGGAGATGATGTGTTCACATTAGTTACCTAACTATTTTATTAATTCTCCCATAGGAGGGTAGATGCTAGATCTATTAACCATGCGCTTAATTGTGGCTACATGATCATGTTCATCTTCTCTTTCCATTTCAATTGTTATTTCTATGAGATTGGCCTCTAATTTAGTTTGCAAACTAGTGACAATGGTTTATAGAGCTGAGCATGAGCATGCTACACGTTAGCAAGTTCCCTTGTTTTTTCTATCTTGGCCCTCTTCTTCTCCATTTGTATTGTAAATTTAACCAATTGCACCTTGGCTTTCTTTGCCTAGTTTGGAACCTCCATTAGGCCTTGGATTTGGACATTTAACCTCTTCATTTCTTGGCCCTTGCTTTCCAATTATTTATCTTTACTTTCTACTTAATTGTGGAGGTCTTGTTGTTGGTGTGTCATTTGTTTTAATCATTCTTGGTAAGTCTCCATCACTTTGTCCAGCTTAGTCTACAACTCTGGGTTGTTCTTGACTTAAGCTCTTGACATAGTTGGTCTAGTGATGTCAGGTTTCCTCCTATATATATTAATTAGCTACCTTGCTCATGCAAACCAGCTATGAAAACATCCAATTGGTGTCCATCTAACTTAGAGGTAGTTTCTTCCATGAATCTTCCTTTCTTGAGCTTTAGCAACTCTTTTTGCATAGTTTCAAGGATAGCCAATACCTATTATAGTTCCATGGGCCCTTTTCTAACTTTTTTCTTCCCTCTACGTGGACTCTCTCCTCTCTTTGCCACTTGATCCTTAATTCTTATAAACTCCTCCTCTCTCTTACACAGTCTTCATCTATTTTAAGCAATTCTTTCTCTCTTTTGCACAAATCTCTTGGTAAGAGAGATGCATGCTTGTGAAAAAATTTCATTTTGCTTCAAGCATGTGGTCTACTCTCACTAGATCTCCTTCAAAGAGTCTCTTCGGGTGATCTAACCTTCCTTCCTTAGGACAATGGATCTTTGTCCTCTTCTTTGATCTTACCTCTTTTGATGTGTCTTTTGTTCCTATGTCAACCTCTATTTCTACTTCCCTTTGTTTGTTCCTATGTTAATCTTTGCTTGTACTTCCCTTTGACTTTTCCTTTTATGTGCAACTTTCTCTACCATGCCTTGCTCTCTTGAGACTTGCACACTATATTTTTCAACTATGCTCATTGCAATAATGGAAGTTGTGCTTTTCTCAGAATGTCTATGTTTTGCACCTGTTGTTAACCCTATGCTAAAGATCCTTGCAATTGGTTCTCCTAAGACAACATATATTACTGAGATAAGTGTAGTATAATATATTATCATGCCGAATCTTGCTTCAACACTTGTCAACTTTCCTAATGACTTTTGAAGCACACTTTAGGCCTTGGTAATTGGATTTGTGATTGTGTCAATCCATAGGCTAATTGAGTTTTATTTAGGGATGCTTCCTGATAGGATGTATTCCATGAGGCCCCTAAAAATTCTAATGGCTAATGCATTGGCCTTATTATAAAGTGAACATATTGTGAAGAAATTGAGCAACAACTATTAAGTCATCATCTTGAATTACACCAAACAATACCCCATCATTATGTAGTCCTATCTTTCATTTCACTTGCTTGCCAATACTACTATTTTTTTAAATTGATTCATATCTTCCTTTTCTTTCCTTTAAATCCATGGCATGCTCCACTAGCTTAGACATAAGCGCTATTGGGCAGAAGGTTTAGATGAATTTTAAGCATCCTAATATCTATGTTGCCCCACATACACCTCAAACATAAGTAGTAAGTTTGCAATGTGCAACCAAACTATGATATTACTCTCTATGAGCGTGCCTAGGTTGCTCAAGAGGTAATAAGTCTAAAATGTGTGACAATTGCTTAGCTACACTATTTCTATCTATGAGCCTATCTAGGTTGCTCAAGAGGTGAAATCTTAACTCCCCAATCTCTCACAACTACGGTCAAAGGTCAAATTCTTGTTTTTGCTGCTCAAGGGTGAACATGATGTTATTCTTGTCCTCATTCTTGGTGTCCTTGATGATAACTATGGCTTCTTGAGGGGTTGGTTGGGCTACCATCAGCACAACTTCTTGGGCCACCATTTTTACAAGGAAAATAACTCAAAGTGAATGCTTTTTTATTGTGTGGTGCCTTTGTAAATCAACAAAAAATAATGACATAAACTTAAGCACACAAAAGGATATAACCAAGACTTTAAGGGACATGGCTAATTTTGGCAATTTGTACCCAATATTCTAATTTCCCCCCAAAATCAATTCCATTCATTTCATACTCCCCCCCCCCCCCCCCCCCCCCAAGCTAGGAGTGGGTTGAGTGATTCTTATGTGTGTGTGAAGTTTTTAAAATATTCAAATTTTGTAACAAAACATTACGAAAAGGATGGATGCTTATTTATATATATGAGAATGTAATTTTATCTATTTACTCTTGTAGCAACAATCAATCAAAGAAGCGAGGGCTATATTGAATTGATGCATAATGATCTATGCCATATAGTCTTATGTCAACTTGGGTGATATAGGTCAAACCATCCATCAAGAAACAAAACCTAATCTACTGGATGCATGAAGATCTTTCTCACTAAGCATTCTATGTAGGAATGGGTGGAGCATAATGTGATCTTCTAATGACTGATTGTGTGTTAAAACAAGTACTTAAAATTATGTAGGAGCAACATAGGTTAGTCATGCTCATTCATCTTAATTGCTCATAAATTTTCAATATTATTCATGATTTGACAATGGCACTTTCCCATATGCTCATTGAGTGGACCAATTTTGCAAGAATGGCGAGGTAGACTTAGCTAATTAGTCTAATTCCTCTAAATCTTCTAGCATTGTATCTAGGTAGCTAGGTCTAAAAGAAATAACCAAGCAATCATGTAAAGATTTTTCCTTGGTCATTTACATTATTATAAGTTCCACTGCTATTGTGTCATTCTTGGTGAAAATGAATTCATACTTCTCCCAGGAGCATGGGATGGCTTCTATTCTCTCAATTAATTTTCTACCAAGAAGATCAACTTGTCAGAGCCATGGGAAAACAACATGAAGGTATTGTCAAGAAGTTTAATACTTGTGACTGTTGTCTTATCAATGTTAGCATCCATGTTGGTAACTAGTTCTAGGATTGATAGTCATTTGTCAAATGGATGTAAACCTTGGGGTGGTTCGAGTTTTCTTATGTAGACTAGGTTTTGTAGTGTAGACCATGGTTACAACTATGTGTCCTTTTTGGGGACATGGATTTTTTATCATCAAAGTACTCTTCCCTTTGGAAAAACATTTTCTATATTTGGCCTTTTATTATTGATAGTCTTGAATGGTTGTGACTTTCATGTAGTCTAGCTGCTCGCAAGAGGCGATTTGTGACATTAGGGGGAATATGGACTCAAAAAGGGCCTCATAAGAAATAGATCAAGGGAGGATTACTTTTTCTAATCTTGGCATCAAGGTGGGCCAAGATGTCATAATGACTATATAGATGCTATTGAGGCAAAACTGGTGATGGTTTTATTTCAAAGAGAAAAAAAAACCACAAAATGCACTTATCATATTTATTTTTGATGTATCAACATGTGAGTGGCTCTTGGACTAGTGGTAGGGCCATGGGGCTATAAGTGCAAGCCTAAGGGTTCAATTCCCCACACAAGCGGGCTGATTTTTTGGGCCATGGAGTGGACCCACCGCCATGTGTCACACGTTGGTTCATCTCTAAAAATTTGGATTTGTCCAAATAAAATTTTTAATTGAAGGAGTCATCATTTTCAATTTTAATTTTGAATTTTCCTCCCATCACCTTTACATGTGGCAACACATGAGTTCATCTTGAGAAGTAAGGGCAAATAAAAAAATTGAAAATGAAGTTTCTTTTTTGACAATACCAGTCAACTTAGGAAAACCATCAATCGTGGGCCGTAGGACACTTATTGTCAGTGCTATAGACTCATTTTACATATATAATGCTACCAAATTAATAGTACTTTTCTTGTTGTTCCTAAAGACTTTAGCTTGTGGCTTATTAGCATGTGGTGTCATTGCTAATGGATCTTGGGCCATTGAGTTGTAAAAATAAGTCAATTGTGTAGGTCAAGATTGAACATGGGGTTTTGGAAATGTAGGTAGCCACAACCACATGTCGGTCTTGTTGCTCGTAAAGACTTTAGCTTGTGGTTTGTTGGTTTGTGTGGTTTTTCTTGATGGATCTTTGGCTATTGAGTTGCAATCAAAGTCAATTGTGTAGGTCGTGTTGAATATGGGGTTTTGAAAACGTGGGTAGTCACAACCACCTATTGTTGTGTGACGGCATTGGACACATAACAAGGTTTAAGGGGCCCATTATAGCCACAACCACTTGTTGTTGGCATAATGGCATTGTACACATAGTAAGGTTTTATGGGCCCATTGTAGCCACAACCACTTGTTGTTGGTGTAATGGCCTTGGACACATAGTAAGGTTCTAGGGGCCCATTGCAGCTTGATGTAAATCATTCTTCTATATTGTCACATCTCTAGCTTGGATTGTGAGTGATGTATCTTGTTGGTAAGGTTGTAAGAGAATAACACCTCCTAAGCTTTGCGTTGGAAACCCATCATGCTTTCACGTTTTTTGGCTTGATATCTTGTTCATTGGTTATTTTTGGTCTTTCTAAGCTTTAAGTGACTTGTTTGAATAAGGCTCTATGCCCCTCCTTAGAGATAATATGAGGTATTGCCGAGGATACCAGTGGTGGTACTTACTTTGAGGAAGCAAAGTTTCCCTTTCTGAAAGCCATAATTATTTTAGCATTACGTAGAACCAAGTGTATGTATTGAGTGTCATAAATGGCATTGCACTTGGTTTACTTCTTAAACAATTTGAAAGGTGGAGCAAGAGATGAGAGCACAAGTGAAAGTAAGAGGAAGCAAGAGCTTTGGAGGTTCAAGCAAGAGAGAGCAAGACAGTGTGTCAAAACTCCAACAATCACAATGTGTGATCTACCTTCCTTTATTCTATTTCCATAGAAAGATTAAAGAATAAAGTGACATTAATGTGTGGCCATTACTTGTAGTATACATGTGTGCAGGTGCCAAGTACAAGTAAATGTAGGTGGCTAGGCATTGCTTTAACCCCCAACAACCTCCCTCTTAAAGAAGAATGTGCCTAAGTATGGAGAAGATAAGAAAAAAGTGACAAAGTACAATGTGTATGTAGAAGTACAGCATGATAAGAAATAGATGTTATCTCATCCTACATCCATAATCTTCCTAAGGAAGGCACAATGTTTCACTAGGAGACTTTTACTTAGTAGATATATAAGATTCTTGTTAGTCAAGATCTTAAGAAGATCTATCTCCTTGACCTCAATCACCTCCCTAATGAAGTGATAATGGACCTCAATGTGCTTGGTCTTTGCATGAAAGATCAAATTACATGCAAATTGAATGGCACTCATAGAGTTTGAATGTAATGTAGGAGTCATAGTCACCAAGGTTTGCATAACTAGATAGCCTAACCATAGGGTCTCCTTGCAAGTCTTAGTGGCTACAACCTTATTAGTGATAATTATCTACATTTTGCACCTTGGACATCCAAGAAATAACATCTCTAGCAAAGATGAAGACATAGCTAGAGGTTGACTTTCTATTATCTGCATGTCTTGCATAATTAGCATCTGTGTAGCCCATGACTCTAGTATCCTGGATACCATAACAAATTCATATATCTACAGTTCTCTTAAGGTATCTCATGATACCTTTTATAGTGTCCCAATGTTTCCTGCCAGGTGTTGCCATATAGTGAGCTACAACTTCCACGAAAAATTCTATGTGTTGGGGGTTAAAGGCCATATATATCTAACTTCCTACATTTACTTGCACTTACCACACATAAACTTGTACACTATAGGTGGAGGCTACCTATCATTGTCACTTTATTCTTTATTCTTACTATAACACTAGAATAAGGGAAGGTAGATCGCACATTTTGATTATTGGAGTTTCCACATAATAATCTCTCTATTCTTTGCTTGAACCACCATAGCTCTTGCTTTCTCTTACTTCCAATCCTATTAACACTTCTCCTCCACCTTTCAATCATTATCAAAGCAGGCATTCAAGGAGCTTCTTCATCATTTGTTTTAGTTTGAGAAGAAGAGCTTGCTTCAAGCTTTCATGGAAGTTCATTCTTCATCCTTCCAAGATATGCATTGAGTCTATGTTTATTCTCATGATGTCGGAGCTTGTTCCAAGGACTCTTGAGGATCCATTGATTAGTTTTTGAGTCTCCATTGTGGCATATATAACTAGCATCACTTCAGGCTACAGTGGGGCTACTTGTGCTAGTTTAGACAGCCCCTATACCTGTCATGCAGTATCTCTTACAACCTTTGTTTGGCTTCTAGCATTTGGAAAAACTCTTGGAACTTGTTTTAGGATCCTTGGACTTGATCTTGAGCTCTATTTTGAGAGGTTTATTCTCAACCATTACTTTATTCCCAAGGCAAGTTTGTAGTATACACTCTAGGGTAGCATGTATTGAGCTACATAATACCTATGTGATGCTTATAGGATGGTATCTTGATGCTCAAATGTTATGTGGATGCTTTGAGGTGCACTTTTGATTGCTTTAAGCTTTTTTAGATTAGTTTTAGCAAGGTTTATTAATGCAATCAAGTTTTGACATAGCAAGCATATGAGTGTGGAGTTTTATGTATTATATGCCTACATGCTATTCAAGTTCTCTACATCTATTTGTTCATGATTGGCATTGATTTTTATGCCTAAATATATTTATGGTGACATTCAAAGCTCAAATTTGAGTTTCATTGGATGTATTTTGGGATTGGCTATTTGCTTCAGCGATTATTCACTTGCAAGTTGAAGATATATTGGATGTATATGCTGTCAAATGTATCATTAATACACTTGGACTTCTCAGATGTTATGTGCTTCATGCATTGAGTCTTGTTGTGCTCTTGAACATTTTGAATTTGATTCCAATGGGACATATTTGTATTTATATTATAGAGCTTGGTTCATTAGAGATAGTGGAAGTCTCTCATCTATGTACATGCTCAATTGGTTTATGCATGCTATCTCTATAGAGCTTGATGACTATGGGTAATTTGATTTGATTTCTTAGATGCCTTGTATCTATTATTGTCAATGGGTTGTCAATGGTGGTTACATGCTTGATACGCATTGTTGTATGCATCTATGTATTTGAAACATTGTATATTTTGATAGTTCTTGGTACTTGGTTGCTACATTGCTAATTGCATTTTATATATCCTAATTGCTACTTGCATATTTCTAGTAGTGGGAGCTTATCCTATTGGTGGTTTGCCTACAAATTTATGGTCATTTACTACAATTTTATGGAAAAAAATCCTAAAATTTATTTCTAAGCAATTTATTTGAGAGCAAATGCTTACTTGAAATGCATCTGATGACAATGTTATTTTCAACATCGAGAACTTAGATGGCAACAACTTCTAGTATTGAAATATGTAAATATGGTAGGTACTGGTGCAAAAGAAGTAGGTTGGCTTATTGAAAGCCAAGGGCATAAAGCTAGAAAAATTGAGATAGAGATGATTGGGATGAGATTAATGAGTTATGCAAGTCTACTATCATAATGTCTTTGTCTAAGCAAGTGTACTTCAATGTTATTTTGACCGATGGTAGTGCATATAGTTTATGGAAAAAGATATGTGATCTTTATGACAAGCAGAGCCTTGCATCAGTAGAGTCTTGAATCTTAGTTGTATTAGTTGAAGAAGCTTTTGGACCTTAACATGAAGGAGAAAATCCTTATGTCTACTCATTTGAATGAGTTTCACTCTATTTTAGACAGCTTATCTTGTAAGACATTCAGTTTGAAGATAACATAAAGTCTTTGTTCTTGCTTGTCACACTACTAGAGTCATAGCATGCATCCTGTACTGCTATGAGTGCTAATCCTCTTGAAGATGGCTTTAAATGTAGTGATGTAGAGAGTGTTTTACTTACAAAAGAAGTAAATAGAAAGAATATTCATGCAACTCGTACTTCTCATGCACTCATAGTGAGAGGTAGAAATGGTGGAAATGGGAATAATAACCATGGTATAGGCTCAGACCCCAACAGGGGGCAACTCTAAGTGTCATGGAGAATTGCATACTAGGTCTCACTGTTGTAAGTTTGCTTTGATGACATGTCAGTGTTGTGGGGGCAACAAGGTCACATTAGGCTGCAGTGCCATAAAATGTACAATGATAGGTGTAATGAAAAAGGCAAAGGAAAAGCATAGGATAACACTAATTCTCTTATGATTAGAACATTTCCTAAGTCTAGTTTGAAGATAGAGGAGATAAATGCCTTGGATTATAGTTGTGATTATTATATACTTGTTGGTTCATCACTTGATGCTACTTAGTTGATCGATGCTCCATCTCCTTACTCTTAAAGTTGGCTTCTTGATTTGGGGGCTTCGTTCCATGTTACTCTACATTATCATTGATTTCATAGCTATCATACTATTACAGGTTCTGTTAGACTCAAAGATAATATTGATTTGGATATTATCGGTGTAGGTGATGTTAGATTGTAGTTTAGTATTGGTGTTTCTTTTGTACTTCATAATGTATGTCATGTCATGGATGTGACTAAAATCCTTATCTCAGTTGGGTAGTTGAATGATGAGGTACCATGCATCTTTTGGTGATTCTGCATGGAAGATCACTTATGGTAGTCTTATTTTTGCTATAGGTGCCAAGGTTAGCAGGTTATATCCTTTACTTGTATCTAGATTTGTTGATCATGTCTTAGCCGTGACCAATCTTCCTCATGTATCACTTTGGCATTGCTATATTGGGCATATGTCCTTGAAAGGAATGAAAATACTTACTCATTTGCAATATCTTCCACCTCTTTATTACTCATGTTTTGATTCATATGACCATTGTCTTTATAGTAGGCAAATACATAACTCTCATTAAAAGCCTAGTTTTATGCACATAGGTGAGCCATTGGCTCTTGTGCATTTAGATATTTGTGGTCCTATGCTTTATCAATCATTCGGTGGCATGAAGTACTTTGTTACATTCATAGATGATTATTTGCATAAGTTTCAGGCCCATCCTATTAAGTAGAAATTGGATGTTTTGCCTATGTTTTAGCGCTTTCTTGCTATAGTTGAGAATTATTTTGCGTATAGAATGAAATGCCTACAGCTTGAAAATGGGGGTGAATATGTCTCTAAGGCTTTTGAGCAACTTTGTTATGAGAGGGTTATTAAGCATCAGTTGATTGCCTCTACACCCCACCCCAAAGTGGTGTTTTAAAGCGCATGAGTAGGACTATTTAGAAAAGAGTCTATAGTTACCATTATCTTGCATCTAATAGACCCCCATCTACTACTCTTGGTGGTAGAGTTGTAGAGGAGGTATGGTCTGGTAAAGCTCCTTTATGTGCATACTTGCATATCTTTGGATGTGAGACTTTCTGTCATATTCCTAAAGACAAGCATAATAAATTGGATCCAAAGTCCATCAAATGAGTTTTTCTTGGATATGGTGATGCAATTGAGATGGGCTATCACCTTTGGGATCCATAAGCTTGAAAGTAGCCATGATGTTATATTCCATGAGAAAATATGCCTATGAAACCAGAGCAAGTGATCGAGGTAAGCATTGGTGATATTTTAGGAGGAGCTTCATCTTATAGGATCATGATGTTGGATAGAGAGAATATGCCGTATATAGGCCCCACACAAGTCTTGTGATCATACACTAGAGCTTCATATCCTCCTAATCACTTTGAGCCATTTATGCATCATGACATGGTAACAAATATTGGCGAGCCTCTCACTTATAAGGAGGCTATGTGCAAAAAGGTGATAGTTACTCTTGGGAGAGGGCCATACAGTCTGAGTATGGAATTTAGTTTTTTTTCCTAATGGAAAATACGCATTCCCATGCAAGTGGGTGTACAAGTTGAAGAGTCCTTGGTCACCCCAAGCTAATATATAAGGCCAAATTGGTTGCTAAGGATTTTAAGTAGGAGAAGAAAGTTGATTTTGATGAGATATTCTCTCATGTGGTCAAGATGACTATCCTATACTTGGTATTGGCCTTGGTTGTGTAGATGGATCCACATTTGTACAAGATGCATGCAAAAATGGCTTTTCTTCATGGGGACTTGCATAAAGACATTTATATACAGCATCCTAAGGGCTTTGAGAAAAAGGGCAAGGAACACCTAGTGTGCAAATTGAGGAAGAGTTTTTACAAGGGCATCTAGGGAATGGTATCATAAGTTTGATGCCTTTATGCATTCACATGGTTACTCTCGTAGTGATATGGATCCATGTCTTTGCATAAAGAAGGCTCATGATAGTAGCCTTATCATTTTGGTGTTGTATGTTGATGATATTTGATTATTGAGAGTGCTCATGATGAGTTGGATGCTTTAAAGACTCATATCAAGAGGAGCTTTGAGATGAAGGAAATGAGACACGCCACTTATATACTTGGTATGCATATTACATGCAATCATTCTAAGGGACTCCTCTACTTGTCCTAGAAGGAGTACATTCATAAATTCCTTGAGTGATTCCATATGTAGAGTGGTAAGTCTATTGGCTGTCCATTACCTTCTCATGTGAAGTTTAGTTAGGAAATTTATCCTTAGTCAAATGATGAGAAGGCTAACATGGCCAAGGTCTCGTATTATGCATTTGCGGTGGCAACTTGATGTATGCCATCATAGCCATTAGACATGACATATCATTTACAGTGGGAGTTGTGGCTCAACCTGGTAGCAACATTGGGAAATTGTGAAGGGTATTTGAGATACATTAAGGGCACTGCAAATATATGCATTTATTATGGTGGCCAAGATACTGGAGTCATGGGCTACATGGATGGTGGATCTCTATTGCTTCTAGAGATCTCATCTTCTTTATTTAAGGATTGCATCTATGTCTCTGACATATTTGGATCTCTAACAATATTTGGTATCCTAGTGGTTTATGCCTATCATGCACTACTAGTTGCATTACATTTCCTAATTACTTCTCAAATATTCATGGCAATGGGAGCCTTGTATTTTGGTATTTTTCCCATAGTTATACACTCATTTACTATTGTTTTGTGACTAGAAATGTTGAAGTTTTAGTTTTGAGAAGTTTCTTTGGGAGTAGACACTTGTATTCAATACTCTAGTGCTTCCTGCTTATGGACAATAGTGTATTGGCTCAATCTCCATATTCTTGTATGCATTTTGACTCAATTTTGGGATTGATTCACTATCATTACAATAGCTTGTATTTTCTTTGGTTGGTAGACATAATGGTAGGTGTTTCAAATACATCAAATGACAATGCTATCTTTAAGATAGAGAAGCTGGATGGTAATAACCTTCAGTATTTGGAAGACCTGGATTTGGTAGGTATTGGTGCAAAAGAAACAAGTTAGGTGACTTAAAGCTAAAAAATTAGGATAGAGAGGATTGGGATGAGATTGATGAGCTATGCAAATGCACCATCATATTATCTTTGTTTAAGCGGGTGTACTTCAATGTTATTGTGACTAAAGATGTGGTGTTTACGATTTATGAAAAAAGATATGCGATCTTTATGAAAAGCAGAGTCATGCCTCACAATTGTATTGGTCGAAGAAGTTTGTGGACCTTCATATAAAGGAGGAAACTCTTATGTCCACTCATTTGAATGACTTCCACTTCATTTTCAATCAGCTTATCTTATAGGGCATTCACTTTGAGGATAACATAAAGTCTTTGTTCTTATTTGTCACACTATTTGAGACTTGGGATACATTCCATACTACTATGAGTGCTAATCCTCTTGAAGATGGCTTTAAATGCTCTAATGTAGAGAGTGCATTGCTTACAAAAGAAGTGAACAAGAAGAACATTGATGTGGCATATACCTCTCATGCACTTATAGTTAGAGGCAAACATGATGATGGAGAGAATAATAACCATGATGATGGAGAGAATAATAACCATGGTAGAGACTCACAGTAAAAAAGACGCAATTTTAAGTCTCATGGGTAATCACATAGTAAGTCATGTGGTCCTAAGTCCTCTCTTGCTTGTCATTATTACAAGTAGTAGGGTCACATAGGGCCACAATGACATAAGATGCACAATCACTACAAGATACAAGCCTCATACCGACGTTCAAAGTGATGAAAATGTTCACAAAAAAAATGCCCCCGTTGTCACTAAACATGTCGGTATTAGCGATGCCATAGAACTATCGCTATCAATGTTGCTATTTGCATCATTATTTGCATCGCAAATAATAACGCAAATAGTGATGTAAATGGTGACATTTTGCGATGCAAACTGCAACGATAATAACGATGAGTGCAGGTAAATTTGTGACGCTAATAGCAACAGTTACTTTTTTTTTTTGGTGGCAGCAAGACTGATACATAAAATAAATACAAGATCGCTTAATGAAAGCGCTCATGGAATCATGGCAAGATACAAAGGATGATAATAGCATAGTCCATAGAAAATTCCTACATAAATCACAGGACCAGAGAAGAAGAGGATGTGCACTCCATGGATCCAAGCATGAGCTATAGATCCTTGCCATCCAAAAGATCGTCCCGTTGCAAAGGAGCATTGAATGAACTCTGCAAAAAAGAAACAACTACACATCAGTCCACTATACAATAATGCATTTTAATTAAATTTAGTAACTACGAACAAGAAAGATGAGTGACTTATTGGGCCATCGCGCGCATACAATCTATCGATCAGTGCAGTGAGATTGTGTCTCTCTGCATATCAAGTCTCTAGGCCAGTGGGATTGCGGTTTGTAATGGAGTGGTGCAAAGAAAACAAAACATAACTGTTAGAAACATGATTGTTAGTACAAGTGATATTGCAAAAAAATCAGTGAGAAGAATAAGAGAAAAAATTACAAAGTCCTCTAGATAAGTCCTGTGGCCGCCACTCCCAAGATGATGGACCACTCCTGCCTCCAGTCGTGCCCTTGCTGCCTCGTGCTACTGCTATTTCCAATGTCCTGGAGGATCTATAGTCTCCTCCTTGAGTCAGCGCTAGTCATCTACATCTAGCCACTCGGGCTTTGAGGTCCCACTCTTAAGTGCCTTGTGTGCATCCAATCGTGTGTGTGACATGTAGCACACATGCACTCCATCATCTAGCATGTGGAAAACCTATTTGCTGTGATGGATACTGGAAACTCCTCATGCAAGGATGCTACTATGTAATCCTTGCTCCCCTTCGGTATGTTCTTCCAATGATCCAAGACATTGTGTCAAAAAACTTGTTGGCATAACTCTCTCATACGAGCCATCACCCTCCTCCCCTCATCAATCACGATGACGATTCTTGTCCTATCATCTACAAGGTATCCATACCTCTCTGGGATATATCTAAGATGTGTCCTCTCCCAACTACGACTGCGCTCTACAAAGTATCCATACCTCTCTGGGGTATATCTAAGATGTGTCCTCTCCCACCTACGATTCTTGTCCTATTATCTACAAGGTATCCATACCTCTTTGGGGTATATCTACAATTCTTGTCCTATCATCTATAAGGTATCCATACCTCTCTGGGGTATATCTAAGATGTGTCCTCTCCCACCTATGACCGCGATCCTAGGCATATCCAGGAGACCCCTATACATTTGGTGTACCCACGAGGGTAGTATCTCTTAGAGTAGCATCCATAGGGGTGCCACTTGCACACGGCTTAACAAAAGCTAGAGTGACTGGAGTAGACATCCCCATAGATGTGACAAATCCCATAGGTGATGCAACTCTAACAGAACGATGAGACAGAGATACTGCATTGGTACCTCCACAACAACCACTTGAGCCACCCTCTCTCAAACCTACATGAGAGCAATGAGTAGCACCTGTATCTTGAGCCGACCATGGGCTCACTACATCCACATCTCTACAGCATTCCCCAGAACCACTTCCTCCATCTGGCCCAAGTCTGGAGCATTAATCTCGTCTACTGGAAACCGAAGTATCAGAGCGTGCTCCTGGTCTGCTATATCTCTACATCGAGCCATCTGATTTGGAGACATAAGTGTGAAGTTCTCCTGTAGCTCCTCATCGCTCATCCCTCGACTCATCGTTATGTCCAAATATCCACAAAGGTTACCTGCACATATAAAAATTGATGTTAGCATAATCAATATAAAGATTCAAGCAAAGCACGGTAATATAACTCTAAAAAATGATCTTACTTAAAATGCATATTCTAGAGTACCCTTATAAGTGATTCATCAACGAATTGAGTAGGCGGATGCTCGAAGTATGACGTAGCCTATGGTTCTATATCAATCTCCTGACACAACTCTACATACTATGAAAGGTCAATAGAAAGGTCACCACAAAAGGATGAGTCCATCTTGTTCTCAAGATTTCTTGGGCTCCTGTCTTTCCATCATTGTTACCCGATTCTACCTTCTTTACATGCTGGTCTTCATCCCTTGCAATATCGACCCCTCTATCTGCATACTGTTCTCATCTACGTTGGGAACATTGCTTTCATCATATACTCTTGCACTTCGCAGAGCTGAAGGTACAACATACCACCATTGAGGTTGTCAAGGGTTTGGATAGAAAATTACCCATTCAAAATCACATACAAGAGAGATTTAACATTTATAACATATACCATGTTGTAATAAAATTTAAAAAAACATGAGTTCATGCACCTATTCACAATGGGTCGGCAATACAAACGTGTCGTGCAAATCCCTCTATCTTTTTTCAGAATCTATTTTGAGAAATCCAGATGGACCTTGTTGAATAGTTGCCTCAACTCCTTCCAGTACCACTTTGAACCATTGTACATCAAATAGGATCATGGAGAAGCTATAGTAATTCACCATGATAATACTTTGCAAGTTCCCAAAATACTCCATCTCATCTATAACGGTATTTGGATCCGTGTCTCGCCGTCGGCTCTCTTGCTCGAACTTTTCCATGATACCACAATCTGTTGTGGAGCGCATTTTGTTGATATGATCCACGCGAAAATGTCATCTGCATGACCATGTTGCACTATATATTTAGTATTGTATATTGAAACGATTAATTAGTAATCACATATAAAATTTAGATATGACAACTTATAAAACATGTGGTCACCTTTGGACTACATCCCCTCGAGAATTCCCACTTCTCAGTTAAGACCTCCACCCCTTCGCGAGAGACTGTGATTAAAGCTCTATATAACCATCGCATTGACATAAACCGTGGCATCTCCTCTATGCCCTTAGGATATCCAATTGATTGATGGCATGTACTACATCAAAAGTCAGATCTTTCTTCTTCCTGCTCTTTCCTAGCTTGCTTGTACCTAGCGAGCCACGTCTCCATGGAGGAATGGTGCAACATACAAAAAACGATTTACTTTCTCCTCCATTGCAGTATCCATTCTTTTTTCTACCTCATTTTCAACCACCACATCTTCGGTCAGTCTATCATCATCCTTCAGCAACCATAGCATACTATTGTCTGAATCCATCATTGGTAGCCACTGTGAAATATGCACTAATGCCTCAGACACCAACCAATCTTCAACATTGCTACCTTCTAGCCGAGCTCATTGTCACACAAAGCCTTTCAGGGTTGTCACAAAGTAATCCAAGAATAACATCCATTGTGTATGGACAAGTCTAGTAATCTCCACTTTGTCTACAAGATGCACCAAGAGGTGGGTTTGTATTGTGAGCATGCTGGTGGGCAGGTACTTCTCAAAGAGACAGACCGTCTCCACCACTCCTCGCCTTGCATATTCAATAAATGATATCTTGATCTCCTTTCATTGCACTAATTTTGATAACATGTAAATCGCCTGGCATATTTCTAGAGTAAGGCATCTTATGATTGCGATCGGTAGTACAAATTGCCACAAATGAAGAAGCATTATGAACAATGACTACACTCCAAATAGCAAAATATACAGGCCACTTATAGTCCATTCGTAGTACAAATCTGACATATCTTATGCCAATCATGGGATTTTAGCCCTGATAATTGACCGTATCATACTCGTCGACCTCATAATTTGCTTCACAAAGCGCTATTCTTTAATGGACAAAACCCAAGGAGTGCGAGGTAGTTGCAATCGACCATCAACACTAGATTGCAGCCAAAGGGCCTCCATCTTGTCTACCTCCTTCAAATCCATTCGTGCCCTTGTAGTGTCTCTCTTTCCTGTGATGCGGTTCCATAGCAAGCTATCCACATTCTTGAAAATATGCATGGGATCCAACAAGTGGTTGATCTATAAGTGGGTCAAATACAGCAACTTGTAGAAAACTGAGAACCGTCACATTTTGTTTGGATGCAACTCCATGTGGAAAATTTTTAGCTCGTACTATCTTTGGGCATTCATTCGTACTGGAGGTCATCCAAGAAAACCTTCCCTCAGTTCATAACCCTCAAGTAAGAAACCAGCGTGTCCTTGATATACCATCTTCGGGAGTCTAATTGTGGCCCACACAATGGGCATGCATGATAACCTCAGGTAACCAGACTTGTCTCAACACCTTCATCCTATGAATAAAAACTTGAACAAGCTATGATAGATATTGCCGAGAAGGGAAACCTACTTACCTGAGCACTCCCCAAATCGCAGAAAGTCATGCATGATCCACATGAGAATGGCTCATATATTGGCGAACCGTCAATCATTGTGCTTGCTCATATCTTCCACAGCGTCCCCCTTCTCCCACAAAATCTTAAGCTCATCGACTAATGGATGGAGATAGATGTCCATATTCTTGACTTTGTAATAGCCAGGATCGAGCAAGCTAAGGATCAGGTGTCCTTTCTTTGTAGAAAGCCATGGTGGGATGTTATAGTTAACAAGGACTACATGCCACACATTGTAAGAAGTTGAGTGGAGACCAAATGGGTTCGTGCCATCCATATAGCAAGACTAAGCCGAAGATTCCTTGGCTCTCGTACAAAGCATGTAAAGGTAGAGTCAATGTGGCTCCATGTGTGTGAACTCACTGATATTCATTGGACTCCATCTGTGGATCTATTCTGCGCATGCCACGTTGTCAAGCTCGCCATCCCTGACGTATGAAACATATGATGTATACGGGGATAAGTGGAAAATGTCTAAGAACTTTCTGAAGGATAGTTTGCCCTTGCAAGTCGTGTCTATTCCTATGAGCGCCACACTTTGGACATGTCTCCATAGTCTCGTATTCTTCTTGAAATAACACGCAATCGTTGACACATGCACGGATGCTGTTGTAGTCCATGCCAAGCTTTCGTAAAACATGTTGTGCATCATCACAAGACTCAAGCATGGTATTTGCAAGTGGTAATATGTGATACTTTAGCAACATGAAAAGAAATCATAAAACACCTTGAAAAATCACAATTGTTTTTTATAATGGTAATGAAAAGAAATCAATGAAGCGTACATAGAAGGTGCCTGAATAACTCAGTCACTCGTATCGCTCCACTCGTATTTTGATTATACACTTAGAAGTGCAAGCAGAGTGTTTAGGTGAGATTCTTGGTATCCATCATATAATGGTATGGATGCTTCCTCTCTAAGCGGATTAGATGTCTCAACATTCATGGGCATTAATGCATCGATCATTGCCTCCATCTCAAGCTCCAAGATTGTAGAAAAGTTTGAAAGGCTGTATGTCTCCTCTGGTATTGATGGTATAGACTGGGTAGTGCCAAGTGGTGGATTGGCTTAGGCGCTCCATCCATCGGATGCCCACAAAATCTTCTAATTGGCCACAATAGGTGCACTCCTCACTGGGATGAGGTGTCACCTCCTTGTAATAGATTTTACGGCCACATCCAATGTTTTTGTATATGATATTCAATTAGTTTGTGAATACAATGCATAATTGATATACACTTTTCTTACCGTTTGCTCAAAGTGTGAGATCACCTGATTATTGATCTCCGATTGAAACTCGCTAGAGTGTCATACATGTTCTATAGATAATCAATGTTTTCGTCTAATTGCCAGCTTGCATTGAGAGCAAGGACATGGGACACACTAATTAAGATACACCATGTGATCTTGAACATCATGACCTCCATCGTTTTCCATTTGGTCTACGTTACGACAAACAAATTGTTTTGTTCTCATTCTCTTTTTATTTCTTAAATTATTTGAGAAGGGATTTCTTATCTTGTAACTCAATAAAATTAACGTAAACTAAAGTCTTGGTTTTCTCCCCCTTTCTTTGTTTCTCCTCCTTTCTTTCCACCTTTCTTTGCGCTCTTCGTTTTATGTTCTCTCCCCTTTCTCTTTCATGTTTTCTTTGTCTTTCATATTTATTATCTCTTTCTTGTTCTCTCTTCCTCTTTCTTTCTTATTCTCCCTCTCTTATTTTTTTCTTCCTCTCTCTCTTTTTCTTTGTTGCCCCTCTCTTTGCTTCTCTCCACCCCCTTACGAGCGGGTCTACAGTATGTAAAGTCTAATATGCTATGCATGGGGGTGTGGAACTAGCTACTCTACGTTGGTCCTGTGGTATTGCACTAGATCTCATCACATTTTATCCTTTGTGTGTAACTCGATATGCAGAGCATAGGAGGAGGTAGCACAAAGCATATCAAGAAAACCAATCATTCATCTCCAAGTTCAATCTCTCTTCGCTTTACCAGGCCTGGAGACACAGGCCTTTCGTACCTTCCCGAATCTTTGAACACACCCAAGGTGTACCTTTAATAAAACCTCTCTCTCTCTTTCTCTACTACTACTACTACTACTATTACCACTACTACTACATCCACCATCCCACCTTTCATATATTGCTCAACAGTTTCAAAACACGCAAGAACAAAACCTCTCTTTGTTTTTCTCAACAACTCCTGTTTCCTCATTCATTCTCCTCTCTCCCTCCCTCCCTCCCTCCTTCCCTTCCTCCCTCCCTCCCTCCCTCCCTCCCTCTCTCTCTCTCTCTCTTTATTATGTTTCATGCTTATTCCCTCTCTCTCTCATTCTTTCTTCTTATCCCTCTCTCATTTTCTCTCTTTCTCCCTCAATGCACATCATTGTAAAAAAAAAAACAAAAAAAGAAGAAATTAAAGAACAAGAACAAACCCTCCCTTTGTTTTTCTCTGCCCCCTTGTGTTTTCTCATTCATTCTCCTCTCTCCCTCTCCCTCTCTCTCTCTCTCACTCTCTCTCTCACTCTCTCTATTTCTCTATTTCTCTATTTCTCTCTTTCTTTATTACGTTTCAGGTTTATTCCCTCTCTCCCCCTCTCTCTCTCTCTCTCTCTCTCTCTCTCTCATTCTTTCTTCATTTTTTCTTTCTTATTTTCCCTCTCTCATTTCCTCTCTTTCTCCCTCAATGCATCTCATTCTCAACAAAAATGAACAAAAGAAAAGGAGAAAGAAAAAGAGCAAACCAAGAGGGAGCAATGCACTCACTACAAAGGCTCAAGGATGGATTCTTCATCTCCTCTTCGCGACGGTGGCTCCTCTTCACCCTTCATGCACTTCCTCCTCTCCTTCACAAATGGCAGTGGTGGCAGTGGCGGCGGTGGCGGCAGTGAGAAGCTCTCCTTCTCTCTCTTTCTCCCTCCCAAATGCATGATCTATTCCGCTCTCTCTTTCACTCTTTGTGGCAAAATGTTGTGCTCGGGTTTCAGCCCGTTTTTTTTGTCTAAGTACCGTAGCTATTTGTGTCACATTTGTGATGCAAATAGTGATGCCACTAATATGTGTCGGAACTGCTTGTTTCTATTCCCCTCTATCCTTGTAGTGAATGATAGGTATAAGTAGGACAAATGAAAAGTGCAAGCTAATGCTTAGTCTTCTAATGATTGCAGTATTGTTCCTAAGTCCAATATCAAGATAGAAGAGATAAATACTCAGATTACAACATAGATAATTACATGGATGTTCAATGTGCTTAGTCTCAATGTTGGCTTCTTGATTTAAGAGCTTTCTTTCATGTAACTTTGTATCATTGATGGTTTCATACCTACCACACTATTACAGGCTCAATTGGATTGGGTGATGATCAAGTATGTGACATTATTCACATGGGTGATGTGAGATTGCAGTTGGTACTAGTGCTCCATTTGACACTACAAGGAATTGGGCAATTAGCGACGGTGGATATCGGCGTCGCTATAGGCGTCGCTATTGGCGTCGCGACTAGCGACGCAAATAGCGATGCAAATAGCGACGCCGCAGGAAAAAAAGCGTGGCTGAAACCAGAGCGCCGTTTTCATTTTCATTTCTTCGCCTTTTGAGAGCGAGAGCGAGGGAGAGAGCCAAGGCTTTGTGAGAGAAGAAGAGGAAGAGACTTGCTGCCGCCGCCGCCGCCGCCGCCACCGCCACCGCCACCGCCGTTGTTCACGAAGGAGAGGAGGAGCCCTCGTTGCAAAGAGAAGTCGCCCACGCTCGCCATATCTCATTGGTGAGTCTCCCTCTCTCTTTCTTTTACTTGTTGAAGGTTTAAATCGTTCTCTTTTGTTTGTTTAGGAGAGGAAATGAAAGAGAATGAGAGGGAGAGGGAGAGAGAGGGAGAGAAAGAGAGGGAGAGAGAGGGAGAGAAAGAGAGGGAGAGGGAGAGGGAGAGGGAGAGAAAGAGAGGGAGAGTGCGTTCTCTCTCTCTCTCTCTCCCTTTTGCTTGTTTAATGTTTAAATTACTTTCTTTTTTGCTTGTTTAGGAGAGGAAACGAGAGAGTAAGAGAGAGAGAGAGGGAGAGAGAGAGGGAGAGGGAGAGGGATAGGGAGAGGGAGAGGGAGAGGGAAAGAAAGAGAAAGAGAAAGAGAAAGAGAATAATAGAGGGGGAGGGAGAGGGAGGGGGAGGAAATAGGAGAGGGAGAGAAAGAGAAAGAGAGGGAGAAGGAGGGAGAGTGCATTCTCTCTCTCCCTCTCCCTTTTGCTTGTTTAATGTTTAAATTACTTTCTTTTTTGCTTGTTTAGGAGAGGAAATGAGAGAGTAAGAGAGAGAGAGAGGGAGAGAGAGAGGGAGAGGGAGAGGGAGAGGGAGAGGGAGAGGGAACACTACAAGGGATCGGGCTCATACCCGCGCTCCTAGCCGCACAAAATGACTTGGGAAAAAAAGTGTCGGGCCCGTGTAATAGCGCGTGTATCATCGCGGCCAGAGACATGCATGTAAAAGCGCGTGTACAGTGACAGTCAGTCGCGCGAATACACGACCCCATACACGCGTTCTGCGCAGTTTTGCTGCAAATTTACACGCGAATCTAACAGACTATCCGCGCAAATATACGCAATTTTGACAGATGACACGCGCTTATACACGCAATTACAGAGGGAAAAAAAAAATCCAGAGAGTGCTTTTGGGTGCCTGGATGCTGTTCCAGCATCCAGCCACCCAAAGGCACTCTCTGGATTTTTTTTTGGTGCATTGCACCATAAAAAAAGAGCGATTTAGATTTCAAGACACGAATCAAGACTCACTCTCTATGAGTACACGATTCAATATTACTATCTAAAACTTAATACACGACTCAAGACTCATGATTCAATACATTGTCAATACATGATACATTTGTGTACAAGGGAGTCCATATGTCAAAATAGCCCATGGCTTTAATTAGGAACAAATATATACAAAGTCAAATAGGGAGCTAGGTGCAAAAAAGCCCATGGCTTCAGTTACAAAATTTTTTTGTACAACCACATCCTACAATATTCTGAAAGCTAATCAGAGGATGATGAGGACCCTGTGCTCTCTCCATGATCAGAGGAGCTCGCATCGGTATATTCCGATGAGTGGTGCTCGCCTCCACCAGGAGCAGTGGCACGAACATCAGCAGTGGCGGCTGGATCATCAGGGGCAGGAGCATCAGCAGCTTGTGCCTGTTCAAGAAATATACCGTATGTAAGTATACATATATATGCAATTAAATAAACCGAAATCATTCATTTAGAGTTTTCAAGTACCTGTCGACCGTATGGTCTCATGGCCGCGTCAAACTGCGCATCCGTAATACGTCCCTCGTTTCTGAAGATGGCCCACGTGTCACGTCTGCTATTGCGGCGAGCATACCCAGTCTCGTGGGCTGTGGGCCTCCTCCCCATAACCCGTCGCTGTAACATAATCAAGATAGTTTGTACGATCAAAACAATCATAGAATCAATGAATTTGGCAAACAATCAAATAAAGAGGCAAGTTACTTACGAACTCTGCCTCCCACGACTCGACGCCGCCAGATCCGAAATGCGACGATCCAATGGTCTCCATCTGAATCCGTCATGCCTCTACATGCTGCCTGCTCTTCACGCCTCCCTCTGCGCGCTTCTTTGCCTCCTTCCACTCGCGTTTGTGGGCAGTGGCAGGTTTCTCACAAGGATAGCCACCCGCAGCTACATTCACCCCATCATCGTACGCGAGTTTCTTAAGGTGAGATCTTTTATTACTTAAGATCTCCCTTATTCGCGTCCTTCCCCATACATCCGAGAATGTCGCTCGTGGGGGATTGGGGTACCGACTATGTACACTATCTAGGACCTCCCTAACTAACCGGCTATCCTGATCTTTAAATTTTACAAAACAGTTTCTATACATGTTTGAAACTACCCCCCGCATATACTCCATCACCTCTTTCCCTCTCGCATCCATGACTACCCCGCCCCTATCCGTAACATTGTAGAAAATCTCTCCCTCCACCTCTCTCGCCTCCTCCGACTCCTCACTGTCTCCTCGTACATGCCTCCCTCCATGCCCTCTCTCACCGCGTGCCCTACTACCCCCCCCACCAAAGCACCCGCCGCATCCTCCACTCCCACTCTCCCTACTGCGGCGTCGGCTCTCATCTGTACTGCGGGAGTAGCCATGACTAGGGGTGGCTGCACGTGACTGTGTACGTGACTGTGGCTGTGAGGGAGCACGTGATGGTGGCCGTGAGCCCTCACGTGACGGTACAGAGGAGGGTGTGCGTGAGTGTGTCCGTGCAGGGGTGTGTCTCCTCGGTGAGCGTGTATGCGCAGGGGTACGTCTCGTCGGACTCGCAGGCGTAGACGGTAGTGGAGAGGCTTGTGTACTTGGGGGCGCGGTGTGACCTGGGAGTCTAGGAGGAGGATGGGCATACATATACTCTGTCAGCTCCACTGGATTAGGATGGCGCCCAAAATGGTTTATCATCTCCATCATCCAAGTGGCATATGCCCACGGATCGGAGGAAGAGGCTGGATCCATGAAGAATCTGCAAAGCGTCGAAATTCCGCCTCAATGAACCAAGCAAAACATGCATATAAAAAATAAACATATCTCCCACAATATATCTCCTCAATATATCTCCTACAATATATAACCTACAACATATATCTACCATTCTAGAAAATAAACATATCTCTTACAATACCAAACATCGAATTAGTAGAAGATCATAAGCCAAAAGAAGAAGTTCATTTCGAATTAGTGACGAAATTCATGAAAAACAAAAACTCTTTTCTCTATCTTGACGGACATTGTCCATCAAGGGAGAAATGACTAAACACATACACAAGGGTTCCTTCTTCTCTCTTTCCTCTATCTTGACGGATGTCGTTTGTCAAGAAATAAATAGTTAAGCACATATACAATGTGTGTGAATTCCTTCTTCTCTGTTTCCTCTATCTTAACGGACCATATCGGTCAAGAGAGAAATAGTTAAGCACATATAGAATGCGTGTGAATTCCTTCCTCTCTCTTTCCTCTATCTTGATGGACATCGAATTAGTAGAAGATCATAAGCTAAAAGAAGAAGTTCATTTCGAATTAGTGATGAAATTCATGAAAAACACCGCAATCCAAGTCCAAACTTGCAGTTAAAACTCAAGAGTAAAGAATGAACAGACATGGTGCCCAAATTTGCAGCTCAAACTCGAGAAAAAAATGAACAGACACAGCGCGTGTACCGGCCCGTGAAAAGAACCGCGTGTAAAATCGCGTGTACTGTCTGTGCACACAGACCAGACGCGAGTCTACACGCGCTGCTACACGCGGTACCGACGATAAAAATTTTGAAAGGGACCGACCACCGAAACGGTCAGATGTACTTATAAATTCTATCCTCTGTCGCTTTCAAGTACACATAGCACGGGTGGAAAGAAAGAAAGCGACAGATTTGCCAAAACAAACAAACGACAACCAACCTCTTTGAAAAGTCTTTGAAAAGTGAGTTCGTTGATTCTTGCTTCTCTCTCCCTTTCTGTGTTGTCTGCACCCTTTGCTTCTTTTGGGTAGTCCAAGAGGGAGAAGGCTGGTTGGAAGAGGCAGGTTCGGGGGTTTGGAAGAGCTGGAGGCAGAGGTACTGTAGCGACAAAGAAAGAAGAAGAAGAAGTGTTTTGAAAGAGGGCTTTTGAAAGAGGCATAGGATGTGTATGATTTCACTAAAAACTGATCCTACTTCTGTATTGGTTATTTTGGACATAGCATGTCATCATCCTCTTCAAGCAGTTCTGGTGAGGATGAGACAATGCGTCATCGTGATCGCGACGTGTGGCTGGCACAAAGGATCAAGTGTACGTGTAATCGATGTCAAGGGTGCATTGTACGAGCGCGTCGAATTACATTGAATCACATCTCGATGTATGGAGAATGGATTCAAACAGGTTTAGAGGTGAGAAGATGTGAATTGAAAGTATTAAAATAACTCATGGTGTGCAAATTAATGGAGCGCGTTGTAATATATATACTGTGATTGAAGCAGGATGCAGTACCACACCCTAACATGGTGCCATACGCACGGCGAGAGCATGCAAAGCGTCGACGAGATGATGCTGGAGCTTCGGGATCTGTTGTCGGAGATGAGTGGGAAAGGGATGACAATAGCCCTGCACCCCACGAAGTTGTGGAAGAGGAAGTGTTTGATGACATGGTGCGAATTCTTTTTAGGGATGATCGCAAAGGTGTGGACGACAATGATATGGAACAAGAGCATCTCTACAACGCTTCATCGACACCGGTTTTTGAAGGGTGCACATTCTCTATTTTACGTGCTTCACTTGAACTGCTCAATATACAAACAGTTTATGGATGGAGCAATGCAAGTCTTGACGCATTATTGAAGTAAGCATTGTAACTTGCAAATTTGAGTTAGTGGTTTTTGGTTTACAGTATAGGGTTTAGGGTTATGGGCTAATTGATGATATTGGATGCAGGCTATTATCAAACATGCTTCCAAAGGGGAATAGACTACCCACCTCAAGAGACAAAGCGAGGCGCTATGTGACATCTCTTGGAGGATTGGATTATGATCGCATACATGCATGCGTCAATGATTGCATTCTCTTTCGTGGGACGCATAAGGAGGCTCGACAGTGTCCCACTTGTGGTGAAGCAAGGTATAGAACAGATGTGAAGAGTTTTGATGTACCTCGTAAAGTCTTGCGACACTTTCCTATAATTCCTCGCATCAAACACATGTTCAAGTGCAAATCCATAGCAGAGCTCATGTCATGGCATTCCTCGCATCGATCGGATGATGGCATGTGGAGAATTCCTGCAGACACTCCTGCTTGGAAGCATATTGAAGATGAGTGGCCCAGCTTTACAACAGAGCCTAGAAACTTGAGACTTGGCCTAGGTATGGATGGAGTGAATCCGTTTGGTTTCAAGAGCACCGCATACAGCGTGTGGCCGGTTGTGTTGGTGAATTACAACCTTCCACCATCAATGGCGATCAAGAAGGGACATCTTATGTTATCCCTTCTGATTCCAGGGAAACATAAAGTCAAGCATATGGATGTTTATCTTGAACCGTTGATTGATGAGTTGGAGGAACTATGGAGAGGTGTTGCGGTAGTGGACATTAGTAGGCCTCCCTCCTCTCGACACTTCGACTTAAAAGCAGTGTTGATGTGGACAATGCATGACTTTCCAGGATACAGCGATTGTTCTGGTAAGAATTCTAACTACCTCCCGACTCTAATACTACTAGCTATATCAATTATAACTATTGACTTTATTATTCTAACTTTTTTTTTATTTTAACAGGTTTGAGGACATCGGGTAAAGATGCATGTCCTATATGTGGCCCTTCATTGGTACATGAGTATGCTGATGGTTTGTGTAAGACCATATTCGATAATCATCATCGATTTCTCCCATCAGATCACCCTAAATATGCTCCTAGTAAGAGGAACATTCATCCACAGACACTTCGTGCAAAAGATTGGAAGCGTATTTGGGAGTCTTCAAATGTTCTTCCTCCAAATGGCATGAACAGGTACATCTCCATTGTTTTCAATCTTGTTTTGTGTAGTCTCTAAAGTTGGAATAAAGATGACACTCTGCAATCCCTTGTGTAGGTACTCCATTTTTTTCCGGCTACCATATTGGACCCATCTCAAGATCAACCATCTTCTTGATCCCATGCACATCTTCAAGAATGTGGGATCTAGTATTTGGGAACATGTTATTGGTAAAAGAGACAATGTTAGCGTACGGGAGGACTTGCAGGTCGCAGGACGTATGCGTCAAGCTTGGCCACGAGAGGAGGGTGGGCACGTTCGTCTTCCGCCTGCTCCCTGGATTATATCAAAGAAGGAGGAGAAGAAGGTAAAGCAAGCCATCACCACTTTGCGTACTCCCACTGGATGCATGAGATCATTGAAGGGAGCGTTTACAACCACTAAGAAAAGAGGGGTTGAGCAACTACATGGGTTGAAGTCCCACGATTGGCACAAGATGCTCCAAGTAAGTGTTTTCCAATTATTGTAGGTTGAAATTAAATTTTGTAATGCCCTAACCCAAATATACATGTGCTCTTATGTGCGCAGTTCATACTATCTACTAGCATCGACCATTGTGCAGATAGGAGTTTGAAAAGATGTATTTATAAGATGGGCGAGCTTGTGAGGTATGTAAATCCCATGTAATATCACCCTTCATTATACCTTGCAAAATGAATGTGCATGAGGTATAACGTACTGTGCATTTATTTTTCAGATATGTTAGTTCCAAAGCAATTGATCCAGCCACATTGGATGATGCGCGTGTTATGGCAGTGGAGGTGGTTTGTATGGTAGAGGAGACTTTTCCGCGAACCATTCTCACAAGTCAACTACATCTCATTGTGCATTTAGTGGATGAAATTGCTTTATGTGGCACTGTGCATGCCTGTTGGATGTTCTTCCTAGAGCGCTTCATGAAGACCTTAAAAGACTTTGTGAGGCAAAGTGCAAGGCCCGAAGGAAGCATGGCTGAGGGTTGGTTGATACAAGAGTCTCTTGTATATATATCAGAATTTCTTGATCAGGTGGATAGCTCTTTGCCGCGACTATGGAGCAATGAAGAGGACTTGAGGATGACGTCTATTGTGCCTCAAGGAAAAGGACAGAGCAAAGTAATTGAGAGAACATTGATTGATGATCTTAATTTCACTTGCATCCTTAATAGTGATGTGATGAGCAGATGGGTTACAAGATACGAGGATGCAAAGACAAAAAGGCAAGCAGACAGAGCTCTCTTTCGGAGGCAACATGGCTCTCGTAAGGCGTACCCTAAGCATCTAGCAACACTTCCGAATGATATTCATGTTGATTGGTTGCATGAGGAAATGGAGAGAGCAGAGAGAGATGAGGGGCTGCATATCACGGCGGAAGAATGGGAGTATGCACGAGGATGCATGTTAAAGGTACATAGAACAAATGTAAATTTGCATTCTTTGTAAGTGATTGGCTTTTCATATTTATTCACATTAATTGCTTACATAGATATTGCTTATATTTTGGTCCAGTGCACTATGTTCAATGCTATATGTGTGAAGGCAAGCATTTTCGAACACAAAGAATAGATGAAAAGAGGAATACACAAGATTGCGGTGTCATTAGTAGCTTTGAGGGAGCCAATGGAAAAATGGATGATTATTGTGGCACAATCCAAGACATATACAGACTTGACTTTCGCCGCTTCTTTGTGTATGTTTTGGATGTCAAATGGCAAATGAACGTGGTGGAAAAAGGGCCTAACGCAACGATAAAACGCCATGCAAGTGGCTATGTAACTATTGACTCTACAAAGTTTTGGCAAACAAAGAAAGATAGGCTCGTATTGCCACAACAATGTGAGCAGGTATGCATTTTTTTACAAATGTGTTTCATGTACATATATATCTAAGCTCGCGCACCCCTTGACTTTTGATATGCTAATTAATTAATGAATTATGTGTATTTGAGCAGGTTATCTATATGCCAATGGTGCATGATAGTAAATGGTGGTATGTCATCCCTATTGCACCACGTTCCAAAGTAATGTATAATACATTCACTGATATGGAGCATATGGAGGATGTGGCAAGCCGCAAAGAAGATGATGTCGAACATGCCAATGTAGATGATCATGATAATGAGGATGAGCGTGCCATTTCTCATGATCATGAGGATGACCCTTCCATTGAGGATGATGGTGATGATGATGAGAATGATCAAGGCATCGGTACCATTATCAATGGGCAAAATAGCGATAGTAGAATAAATTTAATCGTAGCCTTACAAATTGATCAAATGGATATTGATGTTGATCGTTTGGCAAGGATGGATCTTATTGAAGATGAGATCGAACCCTAACCAATCCATCACTGTATTGTTCCAAATTCATGACATTTCTATTGTATACTTTGTCTTTCAATAACCATATGAAGATATATTTTTCAATATATTACGTTGTTGTAAGTGCATGTAGTGGGATTTTGTAATGGTTTGTAAACACTGCAATGCACAATGATATTTTTAAAACTTAATGGTTTTCTATTTTGAAAAGAAATGGATTTCTGTAGTTAGGCTCTGTGTCGCGTGTAACAGAGCGTGTATTATGACAGACTTAACGCGCAAATACACGCGCCCTCACATGCAATTATACACACGCCTGATACTGCTGTAACTATACACGACCATACACGCGCTCGTAACTTGGCGCATATACACGCGCTGTTACATGCATGTATACACGCGCCCGATATTGCTGTAAGTATAAACGACCATACACGCGCCCGTAACTTTTCGCGTGTAATGGACGCGTGTATGGCGGCATTGTGTTGTAGTGGAAAGAAAGAGAAAGAGAAAGAGAAAGAGAAAGAGAAATAGAGGGAGAGGGAGAGGGAGGGGGAAGAAATAGGAGAGGGAGAGAAAGTGAAAGAGAGGGAGAATGAGGGAGAGTGCATTCTCTCTCTCCCTCTCCCTTTTGCTTGTTTAATGTTTGAATCACTTTATTTTTTGCTTGTTTAGGAGAGGAAATGAGAGAGAAAGAGAGTGAGAGGGAGAGGAAGGGGAAGGAAATGAGAGAGGGATAGAAAGAGAAAGAGAGGGAGAGTGCATTGTATCTCTCCCTCTCCCTTTTGCTTGGAGGATGTTTAAATCACTTTATTTTTTGCTTGTTTAGGAAATGAGAGAGAAAGAGAGATAGAGAGGGAGAGGGAGAGGGAGAGGGAGAGGGAGAGGGAGGGGGAGGGGAAGGAAATGAGAGAGGGAGAGAAAGAGAACGAGAGGGAGAGGGAGAGGGTGAGAGAAAGAGAGGAAGAGAGGGAGAGGGAGAGAAAGAGAGGGAGAGGGAGGGGAAGGAAATTTAAGATAATATACTTATTGATAATGGTATGCAATATGCTTTGCCATGGGCCACGTACTTCATCAAAATGAACCCAAAATTATTGTTATAGAAGAAGAAACCCTTAAATTGAGTATATGATAATTTCTCTAAGGTCTTATGACTATGAGTAGAATTGATTGAAATAAATTTTATTACTATAGTTATAAAATTTCATAGATGGCGCGCATTAATTTTAAAATGGATTACTTATACTCAAAGCCGAGATATAACAAATAATTATCTACCGGGACAGACAAATCGTTGAGCATGATACAAGGCCGAGATATAACATCGGAAAATCTCTCGACTACTATATACAATGCAAGGTTTATGGTCAACTTGTAACTTGAGGTACATCTCCATAAAGCTATCCATTTAAGCCTCGTTTGCTGTAATGTAGATAAGATGGCAAACGAAGAAGGTCTTATTGTTCAAGACCGCGAGACGTATCTTAATCAGTGTGTCCCATGTCCTTGCTCTCAATGCAAGTTGGCAATTAGACGAAAACGCCGATTGTCTATAGAACACGTACGATGATTTGGCGAGTTTCAATCTGAGATCATTGATAAGGCGATTGCAGATTTTTAGCAAACGGTAATTTGAAGTTAGCATTTTTCATGCATTGTACTCTCAAGCTAATTGAAAACCATACACAATAAGATTGGGTCTTGTTGGCAAATTTTGTATCCAAGGGGGTGATGTCTCGACCCAAGGGGGAGTGCACCCTTTGCGGCCAATTAGAAGAGTTTGTGGACGTGCGATGGATGGATTGCAGGAGCCAATCGACCACTCGCAAAGCCCATCTATACCGTCAATGCCAAAGGAGACAGACAACCTTCCCGACTTGCCTACAATCTTGGAGCGTGAGATGGAGGCAATGATCGATGCATTGATTCCCATGGATGTTGAGACATCTGACCGCTTAGAGAGGAAGCATCCATACCATTATATGATGGGTGCCGAGTATCTCAGTTGAAGACATTGCTTGCACTCTTAAGTGTGCAAGAAAAATACGGTTGGAGCGATATGAGTGTGACTGAGTTATTCAGGTACCTTGCACACAGACTTCATTGTTTTAAAAAAAAAACAGTATTATTGCAAACATGGATGGATTTTTCAAGGTGTTTTATGATTTTTTCAGGTTATTGAAATATCATATATTACCACCTACAAACACCATGCCTGAGTCTCGTGATGATGCACGACATGTTTTACGGAAGCTTGGCATGGACTACAATAACATCCATGCATGTGTCAACGACTGCATATTGTTTCGAGATGAATACGAGACTATGGAGACATGTCCAAAGTGTGGTGCTCACAGGTATCGACAGGACTTGCAAGGGCAGACCATCCCTCAAAAAGTTCTCAGACACTTTCCGCTCATCCCCCGCATAAACCACATGTTTTGCACGTCTGCCATGGCAAGCTTGACAACGTGGCATGTGCAAAATAGGTCCACGGATGGAGTGCAACGAATATCAGCAGATTCGCGCGCATGGAACCACATTGACTCTACCTTCCCAGGCTTTGCGGGAGAGCCAAGGAATCTTCGGCTCGGTCTCGCCATGGATGGTGTGAACCCATTCGGTCTGCGCTCGACTTCTTACAGTGTGTGGCCTATAGTGCTTGTCAACTACAACATTCCTCCATGGCTTTCTACGAAGAAAGGACATCTCATCCTTAGCTTGCTCGTCCCGGGCCGCTACAAAGTAAAAAATATGGACGTGTATCTTCGTCCATTAGTCGATGAGCTTAAGATTTTGTGGGAGGAGGGGGTCACGGTGCAAGATATGAGTAGGCGCGATGGTCGGCGGTCAGCCAACATTCGAGCCATTCTCATGTGGACGATGCATGACTTTCCGGGATTGGGAGAGTGCTCAGGTGAGCAGACCTTTGTTCTCGCTGGTAATATCTATATTTTATTTCATTCAATCAAGTATTCACTAGGTCGTGGATCGCCTTGCAGGTCTCGTTACCTCAGGTTATCATGCATGTCCATTGTGTGGGCCACAGTTAGACTCCCGAAGGTCACGAACCAGGAAGAAGATGGTATATCAAGGACACGCCGCTTTCTTGCCGGAGGATCATGAACTCAGGGAAGGTTTTCTTGGACGACCTCCAGTACGTATGAACGCTGCAAGCTGGTACGAGGTGAAAATGGTAAACCCGGAATCACATCCAAATGGAATGCGACGGTTCTCAGTTTTCTACGAGTTGCCATATTGGACCCACTTACATGTCAACCACTTGTTGGATCCCATGCATATTTTCAAAAATGTGGGCAGCTTGCTATGGGACCACATCACAGGAAAGAGAGACACTATAGGGTCACGAATGGATTTAAAGGAGGTAGGTAAGATGGAGGCGCTTTGGCCGCAGTCGAGTGCTGAAGGGGGAGTGCAGCTTCCTCGTGCTCCCTGGGTTTTGTCTACCAAAGAAGAGCGCATTGTGAAGCAAGTAATCAAGTCTATCCGCACTCCGACGGGTATGATGCGTTCTCTCAGGTCCGCATTTTCTAAAGATGACCAAATGTCTGGGCTAAAATCCCATGATTGGCATAAGATATGTCAGGTTTGTGAACAAAATGGATTTTAATTAGCGTGGACATTTTGAAATTTGAAAAGTGACCATTATTCTTAATGCTTTCTCATTTGTGGCAGTTTGTCCTACCGATCGCGATCGCGGGATGCCTGTCCATACGCGATTGCTGGACCTGTCCATACGCGATGGATGTTCTTCTTGGAGCGCTTCATGAAAACCCTGAAAGGCTTTGTGCGACAACGAGCTCGTCCGGAAGGTAGCATGGCGGAAGGTTGGTTGGTGTCAGAGGCGTTAGTGCATATCTCACAATGGCTACCAACGGTGGAACCAGACAATGAAATGCTATGGACGCTGAAGGACGATGACAGGCTGACTGGAGATGTGGTGGTTGGAAATGGGGTAGAAAAAAGAATGGATGCCTCAATGGAAGAGAAGGTGAATCGCTTTTGTATGTTGCACCATGCCTCCATGGAGACGTGGCTCGCCAAGTACCAGATTGCAAGGCAAGATCGAGAGGAAGCGCGAGCTGAATTTCGACGCAGTATGCGTCACCAACCGATTCGATATCCCGAAGGCATGGAGGAGATGCCACGGTTTATGTCAACACGATGGTTGCATGGAGCCTTGACCGCAGCATCCAGCGAAGGGACAGAGGTCCCAATGGAGGAGTTGGAGTTCTCGAGGGGATGTAGTCCAAAGGTAATGAGGGGTTTAGAATGTGTCGTATCTAAATTTGCTTGCTACATCTAATTTGAGTGTTTCAATGTGCAGTACAAAATATATAGTGCAGTGTGGTCGCGCGGACGGAATTTTCGGGTGGAGCGTATTGACCAAATACGCTCCACAATGGACTGTGGTGTCATGGCAAGGTTTGAGCAAGAGAGCCGGCGACGAGCAACTGATCCGAACACGGTTGTGGATGAGATGGAGTATTTTGGGAGCTTGCAAAGTATTATTACGGTGGATTACCGTAGCTTCTCCATGATAATATTCGATGTGCAGTGGTTCAAAGTGGTACTTGGAGGAGCTGGCGCAACAGTTTGACGAGGTCCATTTGGATTTCTCGAAATAGATTCCAAAAAAAAATAGATGGATTTGCGCGACACCTTTGTGTTGCCGGCCCATTGTGAACAGGTACAAATAGTCATTTGCTTGCTAATTGTAATACGACATGGTTTATGTCACAATGGTTTGAAGCCGCTTTGTAAGTGTTTGTGAACAGGTAATCTTCTATCCAAATCCCCAACAATCTCGATGGTGGTATGTTATACCTTCAACTCCTCGAGGTGCAAGAGTATACGATCAAAGCGATGTTCCAGGCATAGATGAAGAAAATATGCAAATAGAGGGATCAAAATTACAAGGGGTGGAGGCCACCGCAAGCTTGGATTCCGCATCGGCTAACAATGATGGAAATACAAAAGTCGTAGAATTTTTTGAGAATGAGGCAGACTCGTTCTTTTGTGATGACATGTCTATCGACCTTCCAGTGTATGCAGAGTTGTGTCAGGAGATTAACATGGGACCATAGAATACTTCAATTCGTTGTTTAGATCTTCCATAAAGGTAGATAAGATATGCATTTTAAGAGGGATTTTTCAAAAATGATTTATATTAATGTGCTTTGTATAGTTTAAATGGATTATTCTAACATCATTTTTTATCTATGCAGGTATCGACATTTTCAGGATGAGTCGAGGGATGAGCGATGAGGAGTTTCAGGACATGATGGCACGCATGTCTCCAGATCAGCTCGCGAGATTCAGAGAGATGGAAGATCAGGAGCTGTCTCGTTCTTTGTCAGGGCGCTTTGCTAGATCAGCTTCAGCGCGATCAAATGCTTCAGCTTCGAGCAGACGATCTCGACGCTCGCGACTTGGGCCAGAGGGAGGGACTGCGACTGCAGGAGGATCAGGGGGGTGCTGCTGTGGAGACACGGACGCGGTGTCTCCGTCTCGTCATTCAGCTGGAGCTGCGTCACCTCCAGGATTTGTCACACCTGTGGGGACGTCCACTCCAGTTACTCCGGCTTTTGCGCAGCCGTCGGCAGATGGCACGCCTTTTGGTGGCACCCCTTTGAGTGGCACTCCGGGAGAGGGTACCCTCGTCGGTACATCGGATGTACAGGGGTCTCCTGGATATGCCCAGGAGCGTGGACGGAGATGGGAGAGGGCCCATCTTAGGCATACTCCTAGGGGTTATGGATACCTAGTGGATGGTAGGTCAGGAGCCATCATCATGAATGATGAGGGGAGGAGGGTGATGGCTCTCATGAGGGAGTTGTGCCAACAAGTTTTTCAGCACAACGTCCTGGATCATTGGAGAAACATACCGGAGGGGAGCAAGGAGTACATAGTAGCATCCTTGCACGAGGAGTTCCCGGTGCCAGCGGCAGTGGATAGATTCTATACGGGCTGGATGATGGATTGCATGCGTGCATACATGTCACATAGACGATCCGACTCACGCAAGGCAATCAAGAGTGGGGCTCCAAAGCCCGAGTGGTTAGATGCAGACAACTGGCACCGACTGAGGGAGGAGGCTACAAATTCGCCAGGACGTTGGAGTCAGCAGCGGGAGGCGGCGAGGGCACGAATCGAGGCCGGATCGGTAGATCATCTTGGGAATGGCGACCACAGGACATATTTGGAGGACTTTGTAAGTTTCTCTTTTGTTTTGCTTATTTGTTTTTTTGAGATATTCTTTGTACTGACAATCATGTTTCTAACAGTTAGCATTTTGTTTTCTTTGCAGCACTCCATTACAAATCGCGATCCACAAGGCCTTGAGACTCGATATGCAGAGAGGCACGGTCTCAGATCATTGATCGACCGATTGTATAGACGCGGCGGCCCAGTAAGTCGCTCATCTTTCTTATCCGTAGTTACCATGAGATATTTGAATGCATTATTGTATGGTGGATTGATATGTTGTTTCTTTTTCTGCAGAATTCATTTGATGCTCCTTTGCAGCGGGACGAGCTTTCGGGGGACGAGGATTTGTAGCTCGCCCTTGGATCCTTAGAGCTCACATACCTTTAGTTTTTAGTCGCCCGATCTATGTACACATTTTCTATGTATTAGTGATATTGTTTTATGATTGTACCAATCGCATTTTATGCGATATCATGTATTTATTTCATCTATCAGTTTTATGATTTTAGTATACATTCTTTTTGTTTGCAAACGCTTTGTATGCAGCAGTGCATAAACTATTTTGTATGGCTCTCATACAGCACACAGTGCTATATGTGGCAGGGCTGCTTGCCACAATTTTTTTTTCTCTGTTACCGTCGCGATTTGCGTCGCAAATTTACTGCACGCGTCGCTATAAGCATAGCAAATTCTCTGTAACCGTCACTATATGCGTCGCTATATTCGTCGCATATAGCGACGATTCTATGGCGTCGTCAATAACGACACTTTTTGCGACGACGGGGGCAAATTTTGTTGTTTGTATTTTCGTCGCTTTAAACATCGCTATAAGGTCTATATCTTGTAGTATGAGTTGCATGATGGATGTCATGGCTTTAACTAAAAGTCTTATCTCAGCTATATAGCTAGATGATGATAGATATCATGTATCTTTTGGCAATTCTGCATGGAAGATTACATGCGGCAACCTCATCTTTTTTGGAGGTGTCAAGGTTGGCAACCTATATCTGTTGCTTATATCTAGACTTGCTCATTATGTTTTGACTGTGATTAATCTTTCATATGTATCTCTTTAGCATTGGTGCGCAAATCGGATGCTGTATGCATATGTAACGAGCACCGAAAGGTCCCTAAGAACAAAGAACTCTACTTTTTGCTCAAAAACCAAGAGAGAAAATTTGCACGATATGAAGCAAGAAGACCAATTGGGTATAATCTCCCCCCATGCCTTATGTGAGCACTCTCCACAAAGCATGTATTTAATATATTATTCATCTCCAAGCTAAAAAATAGCCCAAATTTACAATTAGCATATTTTAGCTTTTGTATTTGCTTTTGTCCAAATAAAGAATAAACCGATTGGGTGCCCAAAGAGTCGGCTTGTGCCCAAATATAATGTCCAATAACGAATATTTAAATCGTGCATCCATGCATATACAAAATAATAAATATATGTCAAGCACTTTAATAAGTAAGCGCATCAAAATAAATATTGGTGCCACTCCTAAGATGCGCGCCCATAAAAGATAATAATTTATTTTAAATAACTTGAATACACACTATCGCCCAGTGCTTCCCAGCGCCACCGCCACTTGCTCTACACATCAACTGAAGCATTCACAATTGTTAGAAAATAATAAAGTTAAACCAATAAAAATGAATACCTAGCAGTCTTCAACCACAAAATAAATAAATAGGATAAAACTCAGTCCTAACCTTAATTTATTACGAGTATGCACTCTAAACTCATAAACCTCCATTAATTTAAATATGTATTTTGTGAAATCATCCGCTATGGAATCACCCACTTGCATATTAAATTAGCAAAACGCTCGAAAAGGACAGGAGTCCCCATCGGCTTTTTGCACAAGGAATCCACCTTGTGTACGAGCCTCGGCAAATAAATATAAGTTTACAGAATCCACCGCAAAAACCTCATGGAATCCACTGTGGAATATGCCTCCTGGCATCATACCTCGGGGTGGGATAGCAATTTTCCTCAATTGCTATTAGCTCAATGTGGAATGAGTAGTGAAGTGTAAGCACTTAGGTCACGAGCATGCATCCATTGGGCCTCTTCAATAGGATGATTTTTAAATTTCACCAAATATCTAAAATATCTACGGCCGGTTCTAGTGGTCATAAAGTTGGTATCTAGAATAGTCTCAGGTTCAAGGATTTCAGTTTCTTCTTCTAACAAATGAGGATTTTCATAAACAGGATGGACAGGTAATTGGCCTTTGAAAGGTCGTAAAAAACTAATATGAAAAGTGTTGTGGATTTTCCAGTGTTGGGGTAGTTATAGTTTAAAGGCATTGTCATTGATTTTGTGAATGATTTTGATAGGTCCATAAAATCTAGGAGCTAAATTTACAACAGGGTGTTTCTCAACACTTTGTAGTATTCGCTTTTCAATTCGTAACCAGACATAATTATCAACTGTAAAATTCATAGCTTTTCTTTTCTTATTTGCTTGTTTAGTATATGATTGTTGGGCTTTCGCAATCATATCTTTAACTTCATCCAAAATAGTAGCATGCATGTGGGCAATATCATCAACGGCTTTAACTTTGTTTGAGAATGAAGTAAGAGGTGTAGGCAATCTATATCCATAAATAATTTCAAAAGGTGCTTTTCGTGTAGCTATATGTGGTGTGTTATTGTATGCAAACTAAAGTAAATGCAAGTGTGTATCCCAGGTTTGTGGTTTTGAAATTGTGTATGCACGTAAAAGATCTAAGATTGTGCTATTTGTAGCTTCTATTTGCCCATTTGTTTCAAGATGAAATGCATATGAAAAATCAATCTTTGTTCCTACGTTAGCAAACAAAGTAGTCCAAAAATTATTGTAGAATCTAAAATCTCGATCAGAAATAATAACTTTTGGTAAACCATGGTTAGTGAAAACAATTTTCAGAAACAATTGAGTAGCTTGAGATATAGTTAATGTTTTCTTGCATGGAATGAAATATGTCTGTTTGCTAAATCGATCTACAATAGTCCATATCATATCGTGATTAGCTTGAGTGTTAGGCAGACCAGTAATAAAATCCTTTGAAATATGCTCCCATGGTCTTTCAGGGATTGGTAAAGGCATTAACAAACCATATTGCTTACCATGGTGTCGCTTAACTCTTTAACAAATTAAACACTTAGATACAAAGTTAGAAACATCGGATTCCATCTATGGCCAATAAAAATCCTCAATCAAAGAATGTAAAGTAGAAATAATACCTCGATGGCCTTGATATGGGGGACAATGAATTTCGTGCAACAACACAAAGGATCTAAATGGAACAGTTATACATAACCTTTTCTCATAAAACATAAATCCATCAGTATAAGACAATGAATCAATTGAAATCCAGTTGTTGGTAATTAATTTATTCCAATCAGCTTGAAAAATAGGGTCTTGGTGATATGTATCTTTCATAGGGCTAAGAGAATCAAAATATATCACAGAGATATTATGAATAGCTGGTCTTCTACTTAAGGCATTGGCAACAACATTTTCTTTTCCAGGTTGATATTGAATAAGTGGATGAAAACTTTGAATTAAAGCAACCCATTTAATGTGTCAGTCAGATATTTGTGGCTGACTAAGGAGATTTTCAATACTTTGTTGGTCAGTTTTGATCATGAATTCAGATCCCATTAAATAGTGTTTCCATTGACGTAAAGCTTGTACTACAGGTAGCAATTCCTTATCATAAGTAGAATACTTGAGTTCAGAGGGTTTAAGCTTGCAGCTGGAACAAGCTATGGGATGGGAATCTTGCATAAGGATAGCTCCTATTCTAGATCCACTAGTGTTAGTGACTACTAGGAAAAAATGGTCTAGTAAAGTCAAGAAGTTGCAATACAGGAGCATGAGTTAAAGCATATTTCAGTAAATCAAAGGACTTTTGCTGATTTTCGGACCAATGATACACAATACCTTTCTTTAATAATTTTGTCAAAGGTAATGCAAGCAATGAAAAATTTCTCACAAATTTTCTATAAAAGCTAGCAAGACCTAAGAAAGAACGTATTTCATGCACATTTTTAGGTATCGGCCAATTTAAAATTGCTTCTATCTTTTTAGGATCAACTCTAATACCTTCAGATGAAACAATATGTCCTAAGTATTCAATTTGTGTTTGGAAAAATTCACTCTTTTCAGGATTAGCATATAATTGATTCTCTTTTAGTAATTTGAAAACCAAAGATAAATGTTCATAATGCTCGTTCTCATTCTTATTGAAAACCAATATGTCATTAAAGAAAACAATGACACAATGCTCATGCTTTAAAAAGATGCAATTCATCATATGATTGAATGTAGCTGGTGCATTAGTTAATCCAAAAGGCATAATGAGGAATTCATAATGTCCAAATTGAGTTCTAAATGCAGTTTTGAAAATGTCAGATGTGTCGAGTCGTACTTGATGGTATCCAGATTTAAGATCTATTTTGCTAAATATTGCAGCCCCTTGTAGTTTGTCCATAAGATCGTCTACCCTAGTAATGGGATATCTATTTTTGACAGTGATTTTATTTAGGGCACGATAATCAATGCACATCTTATAAGTGTTATTTTTTTAAAACTAATAAGATAGGTGCACCAAATGGAGAACTACTAGGTCTAATGAGTCCTCGAGTTAACAATTCTTCAACTTGAGTTTAAATTTGTTTCTGTTCAATTTGATTATGTCAATATGGTGCTTTACATGGTGGTTGAGAACCTAGAATTAGGTCTATTTTATGATCTTCAGGACGTGTGGGTGGTAAACCATGTGGTAAGTCGGCAGCAAAATAGTCTTTAAATTGTGAAAGAAATTGTGTGTGCCTAGGATGCATCTTATTTTCCTTAACTTCAATTTCATTCACCTAGATTAAATAGGATTTGCTACCTTTTCTTAATGCTCGTTTAGCCTATGTATGACTAAGCAATGGAAAATTATCAAAAGTGTGCATACCATGCAATGTGATTTGTTCCCCATGAGAATGAATCTTCATTGAATGCCTGGAATAGTCTATATCAGGATTATACTGATGACGCCAATGCATTCCTAAAATAATGTCACTAGATTGCAAAGGCACAACTAGGAAATTTCTACGTTCAATATAATCACCAATTTTAATTTCTAAATCATGCATTTCTTGTGTTCCATTGTATCTATGCCTAAGAATGCAGCCTTGATGCGATAATGAGTAGAAATAGTATGTAATTTCAATTCTTCGACCAATTTTACAGAAATAAAGTCGTGTGTACTCCCATCATCATGTAAAACACTCTTTTCTTTACTATGCACAAAACATTTCATCGTTAATAAAGAATGGGGATTTGGTATACCCGATAAAGTATCTGAAGTAGTGCCGCTATCGTCATCGTCTTTCGTGAAATCTGGCATTTCTTCATGGTCTTCATCTTCAGTCGCTCCCAAATAGTTGATGTGAACAATTGGCTTTTTGGATTGACAATTTGTCGCTAGATGCCTAGGTTGATGGCATTTGTAATAGACTACGGATTTGGCTTTAGACACATTATTGGTAATAGCGAGAAGTTTAGGAATGTTGGGATTTGACTGAAGAGATGGCTTAGGATTTGGATTTGAGTTTGATGGTAAAGCAAGGGGTCGTGTCCAAGATTTACGGAATGAAGATGAAAGGAAATGGTTTTGATTGAATCTTTGATAATTAGAATTGAATTGTTTTGTACCGAAGTTATCATTGTTTAAAAATTATTGTGGTCACTTCTCTCGTCCTCGAATCTTATCTTTAGCATCATGGGCCAAGGAAATTGCATCTTCGAGAGTCATCGGCTTAAACATGTTCACTTCTGCATAGAAGTGACCAAGTAACCCAGATATAAACTTGCGCTTATGAGTTGCCTCAGGTAGATCTTCGAGCATTTGTAGTTGCAATAAAGCATTCCAAAAACCCTCGGTATATTGGGAAATAGGCTCGTGATCTCTTTGTTGCAGAAGATCCCACTGTTTGATTACTTTTTTCGTGGAATTGGGATGGAAGAAAATTCAACAAAAATTTCTTTTGGAAAGTCTCCCAAGTAGCAAGACAATCAATGCTTTTGCGGACAACAGTCCACCATAGCGATGCTCTGTCCACTAAATGATTAGTGACACACTTAATTTTGTCTTTTCAGCATACTGTTCTTTATGGAAATAATAATAAAATTGGCTGGTAAAAGCAAGTACAGTCTTTCCATCGCGTGACCCATTGAAAGTACAAATTTTAAAATTTCTTTTACTTATCTTTGTTTCTTTCTGAATAGATTGCACTTCAAGTGTCGCATCGATCATACGTTGTATAATATCTTCAGATTGCGGTCCATCTTGATCGGCAGTAGATTGTTGCAGACTGGCCAATTGAGCTTACAAAGTTTGACGTGCTCTTCGTTCCTCTTGAAGCTGCATCATAATTAGGTCTAGTTTTTGCTCCATTGTTGATTTCAGTAAATTACTTTCAGCCATAAAATCTTTCATATTTTGATCAGCCATCCTGCAAAATTTCAAACAACCTCACACACTTGAAATCCTGTTAGTGGGATGAGTGTAGCTCAAGTTCAGGATTACAAGGCTTGCTTTTTTAAAAAGAAGTGACTTTTTATGATATTTCTTCTTTACGACTATGGAAATTAATGTTGGCATTCTTCCAAAAGAATACTTTGTATGTGTAGACTATGTATAGTAATCTGTGTGCTAGGATTTTGGCTCTGCTAGCATGCAGGTGCGAACGGGGGCTTCCAGAGAAGTCAAAAACCGGTTTAGGATTAACCAGTGTGAATGTAGGCAATTGGAAGCTTCAAACTGGTTCAGGAGTTCAGATAGTGTGAACACCCATGATAGAGGAGATAATTTATGACTATTGTGATTAAGCTATTAAGCTTAAGAGGATTTATGGGCCATTTTTTTTTACTGACGATGTGAAGGGGGGACCGTTTAATAAAATTAAACCAACAAAAGTGAATACCTAATAGTCTTTAGCTACAAAATAAATAAACAGGTTAGAACTCAGTCCTAACCTTAATTTATTACGAGTGTGCACTCTAAACTCATAAACATCCATTAATTTAAATATGTATTTTACGGAATCACCCGCTATGGAATCATCCACTTGCACATTAAATTAACGAAACACTTAAAAATGATAGGCATCCCCATCGACTTTTCGCACAAGGAATCCACCTTGTGTATGAGCCCCGACAAATAAATATAAGTTTACGGAATCCACTGCAAAACCCTCACAGAATCCACCGTGGAATATGTCTCCTGGCATCAAGCATTGTCATTTTGGGCATATGTCCCCAAAATGACTCATTTACAATATATTCTCTCCTTGCATTATTTATATTTGACTCATGTGATCATTGTTTATATGGCAAATAGACTTGTAACATGCATAAAAAGTTTAGTTCTACACACATTGGTGGGCCAATGGTTCTAGCTCATTCGAATGTTTTTGGTCCCATGCCTTATCAAGCCGTGGGTGGTGCTAAGTATTTTGTCATGTTTATTGATGATTATTCGCATAAGATCTAGGCCGATCCTATTAAGCAGAAGTTAGATGTATCACCCACTTTTCAATGCTTTCTTGTTATGCTTGAGAACGAATTTGGATATAAACTGAAATGCCTACCATCTTGACAATGGGAGTGAAAATCTCTCTAAGGAATTTGAGAAGCTTTTTGATGAGAGGGGTATTAAAAGTATCAATTGATCACCCCTTATACCCCACCCTAGAATGGTATTGTAGCACATGAATAGGATCATTCATGAAAGAGTTTGTAGTATGCCTAGTCAAGTAAGTTTACTGCATAACTTTTGTACTGGGATAGTTACGAATGTTTTTCATTTGATTAATAGATTCTCATGCATTACTCTTGGTGGTAGAGTTGTAGATGAGGTATGGTCTGATAAATCTACCTCATATGCAAACTTGTGAGTCTTTAGATGTGAGGCTTTCTACCATATTCCCAAAGACAAATGCAGAAAGTTGGATCCAAAGTTTGTCAAGTGCATCTTTCTTGGATATGGTGATGCAGGTGAGATGGAATATTGCTTTTGTGATTTGTAGGCTTGGAAGGCTATCCATAGCCATGATATTATATTTCATAAAGATGGAATATTGCTTTTGTGATTTGTAGGCTTGGAAGGCTATCCATAGCCATGATATTATATTCCATAAAGAAAATATGCATATGAGACTAGAGAAAGTAGTTGAGATATGTAAGTTGATCTTTTAAGGGGAGCCTCCTGTTATAGTACAACTAGCACTGATTAGAAAACTTGCTATAGCAATTGATAATGTAATGGCTCAAGATGTGCTTCTTGTGTAGGATCATGATACTAAACATAGAGGACATGTAGTACAAGCCCCACAATTGGCTTTGAGATACTCTACTAGAGCCTCACATCCCCCTAATCATTTCGAGCCCTCTATGGATTATGTCACAGTGATTGATTTTGGTGAGCCCCTCACTTATGAGGAGGCTATACATAGACGTGATAGTTAATCTTGAGAGAGGGTCATGCAGTCTGAGTTTGACTCATTGTAGAAAAATCCTATATAGGATTTGGTTTCATTGCCAAATGGTAAACATGCATTGCTATACAAGTGGGTATATCAAGTTAAAGAGTACCCTTGGTCTCCTTAAGCTAGCATAGAAGGCATGTTTAGTTGCTAAGGATTTAAAACAGGAAAAGGGAGTTGACTTTGATGAGATATTCTCCTCTGTGGTCAAGATAACTAAGCTTTTCTTGGTACCGACCTTGGTTGCATAGATGAATTTGGACTTGTATCAAATGGTTGTTAAGACAACTTTCTTACATGGAGACCTGTATGAGGATATCCATATGTAGTAGCTTAATGACTTTTAAGAAAAGGGTAAGAAATACCTAGTATCCAAGTTGAGGAAGAGTCTTTATGGACTTAAGCATGCACATAGGGAATGATAACATAAGTTTGATGTCTTTGTGCATTCATAGGGTTATTCATGAGTCATACAAATCTATGTATTTACACGAAGAAGGTCTGTGATGGTAATCTTATAATTTTGGTACTATATGTTGATGACATGATGATTGCTAGGAGTGCTCATGATGAGTTTGATGCTTTGAAGACTCAGATCAAGAAGAGATTTGAGATTCTACTTGTCACAAAAGGACTACATTCATAAAGTCCTTAAGTAGTTCCATATGTAAGATGGTAAGTCTATTGGCTACCCATGTGAAAGTCAATTAGGTAGATTGTCTCTTGTCAAAAGACGATAAGGCTAAGATGGTCAATATCCCATATGCATCCGTGGTGGGAAACTTGATGTATACGATGATAACCACTAGACCCGACACAATGAAAGGTGGAGTGGAATTGGAAACACAAGTGGAAGAAAGAGCTAGGGAGGTTCAAGTAAAGAAGAGAGAGACATGTGTGTGGGAACTCCAATAGTCACAATGTGTGACATGCCTTCCCTTATTCTATTATCATAGTAAGAATAAAGAATAATGTGACAATGATGGGCAGCTACCACATATAGTGTATAGGTGTGGGGGTGGTAAGTACAAGTAAATGTAGGCACCTAGGTACAAGTGGCCTTTAACCCCTAACAATCTTACACTTAAAGGAAAATGTATCCAAGTGTGAGAAAACAATAAATAAGGTGACAAAGTACAAAGTGTACATAGAAGTATAGCAAGATGAGGAATAAATGTCATCTCATCCTATGCCCATAATCTTCCTATAAAGAAGGCATAACATTCCCAAGATTTTTTTATATAAGGAAGTACCGAGTATACAAACCAAAGTCAAATCAGCCCACAACAATCATCAGTGTCTGCATGAACAACGTAGAGCATAAGTAGCTAAGTATATATACATAAATAAGTAAGAGTCTCCTACTAACTCAAAAGTCTAAGATCTGAAAAGAAAAGATCAAAGTGCTCCCATGGAAGCAAACCAAAATTCCAAGAGCAAATCAAATCTCAATACATATGCTTCATAGCATTTGGGTGCCTAGTGGCATAAAGCAATACATTCAATAGCATGTACTTGCAATAAGCCTTCAAGCCCATAACCAAGAAAGCTTCAAAGCAAGAAGCCACTATAAATATGTAACCACCAGAGCTCAAAATAAAATCCTAGAGCTCAACATAAGCATATTGAGGTATAATAACTAATGGCAAGTATCAATACATCATTGTAGCATATATGCAAAGCACGTGTAGGCATTCAATACATAAGCCTTAACAATGAATGCTTGTGGGGTATTATAGCAAAGAACCCTTCAAGAATTGAGCTCAACAAGCTCTAATTGGTCTAAAAATCTTTCCCAATAATCAATACATCATTTAAGCATTGCAAACTTTCCCCATAAGCATCAATAAAGCATAAAATAAGCAAACACTTACTGTCCAAACAAAAATAGACTTGTCTTGAAAGAACTATAGAGTAATGGCTTATACAAAATTCTTCAATTGATGTCAAAGATGATGGTGAAGAAAGTCGGAAAGACCCCCAAATCTTGGACAAAGCACTGAGAAAAGCACAAGGCAAAGTGGTAGGACCCAATGGTTCATGAGAAAGTAGTAGAGAAACCCCCTAAAAATGCACAAAAATTTATGGAGGCTTCTCTTCGGGCTTTGCTTATTGTGATAGACCCTCTTGGTCATTTGGAAATTGGAGGATATTCTCTAAAGGCTAGGAAACAAGTTAGGAAGGAAAGGGAGTTGTTGCATACCTCAAACTGACTGAAGTGGGACTGCAATGGAAGCTCAATTGAAGCTCTCTTCTTAGCTTGAAGTGAAATTTGGTGAAGCTCCTCAAATGCCTACTCTAATACTAATTGAAAGGTGGAGCAAGAGGTGAGAGCATAGGCAAAAGCAAGAGCTATGGAGATTCAAGCAAGAGAGAGTAAGACGGTGTGTGGGAACTCCAATAGTCATAATGTGTAACCTACCTTCCCTTATTCTGCCATCATAGAGAGAATAATGAATAAAGTGGTAGGGATGGGTGGCCACCACTTGCAGTGTATATGTGTGTAGGTAGTAAGTTCAAGTAAATGTAGGTGGCTAGGAACATGTGGCCTTTAACCCTCAACACATTCAATTCAATAGGATTTTTTTCTACAACATATTTCTCATTGGTTAAAATGTAGAAAATCATTGGGAGGCTTTCAAATCCAATGCTCATCATCACCTTGCACTTGCCTAGTAAGGTGTATAATTGGATCTTAATAGTAGTAGGGATGAGCTGAGGTTGCATGTTGTTTGTCTAGTGGTCATGCACCATGATATTGTGATCAACTCCCACATCTACTAGACCATCAATAGTGTGCTCTCTTTGTTCAATTGTCTTAATTCTAAGATAAGTGGGTGGCATGTGTTCATCCTCTTGAGGGTCAACTTTTGTGATATTCATAGCATGTAGAATGATAGGATGACAAAGAGATATATGAAGGAAACAATAAGGGTCTACAATTTAAAGACCTTACTAGTAAAATGTTTAGTCTATGTAAACCATACATTTTATAACATTTTAAAGAAGATTATGTATTTTTATATTATTTCTATAGGGAAATTCAATATCATTATAATAAGTTTCACTAATTATCATTGCATGAAGTCCTTCATGGCATGATATTTAGTGAACCATAATATTCAGTAAATATTAGGCATGAAGAGGCAGACAAACTTAATGATACGACTTCCAAAAAAAAAGTTGATCCCCTTTAGAGTCTCTAGCTCCACATTGCTTGTTTTGCTGATTTAGCACACTCAAAAAGGATAGAGACCTTTGAATTTCATATTCTATTCATGACCTTCGATGGACTAGAGCAACACAAGGTCTCCCTTCTCGAAGTCTCTCTATCTAAGGTGCTTATCAAACTAGGCCTTTCTATGCACCTTTTCGCATAATAGACCATGTGTCTCTAAGAGTCAAGTTTTTAATAATCTTTCGAGTTTAACGAGATGCTTGGTCCAAAATTCTTTACCTCCTAGTGTTCTTGTACTACAATTCATATATTAGGGATGAAGAACTCAACTGGAAGGATTGCTGAAAGGGAGCGACGGATCGAAGGTTGGACTTGAGAGCTATGGCGGAAGAGCAAGAGCAAGAAAAGGAGAGACTAGAAATGGGAACTCCAACAGTCACAATGTGTGACCGGGCCTTCCTTTATTCAAATTGTCACTAAAAGAATAAAGAATAAAGTGAGGGTGACGGGCGTCTGCCAGCTGCAGTATGCAGTGGCGGTGATTGTCAATGTAGTAATACACGGGCAGCTAGGCAGAGGCACCTTTACCCCCAACAACCTCCCACTTAAAGGCGAATCTACCCTAGTGAGGAGTGAGAAGAAAAAAAGAAAAAAAAGACAGTACAACATGTACACATGTACAACAGGATGAGGAAAGATGTCATCTCATCCCACGCCCATCAACCTCCAAAGGAAGGAAAAGCGCTCCGTAGAGAGGCTTTTCGTAAGTAGATCTGCAGGATTATGGTCAATCAAGATCTTGACAAGATCAACAGACTTGTCCTCAACGACCCCACGTATGAAGTGATACCTCACCTCAATGTGTTTCGTCTTCGCATGACCGGATTCTTGGCTAACTGAATAGCACTCATAGAATCCAAATGCAGTGTAGGGATAACATCAATACTAAGCTCAGCAACTAAACGACCCAACCAAATGGCCTCCTTGCAAGCCTCAGTGGTTGTAGCATACTCGGCCTCTGTAGTAGAAAGGGCTGTGCATTTCTGCAACCTGGACATCCAAGAAACAACACCTCCAGCATAGGTGAATACATAGCTAGAAGTGGACTTCCTACTATCTGCATGTCCTGCATAATTAGAGTCAGTGTACCCCATGACTCCTGTATCCTAGCTGCTATAGCATATGCACATATCTACAGTGCCCTTTAGGTACCTCATGATACCCTTCACGGCATCCCAATGCTTCTTGCCAGGTGTAGCCATATAGTGTGTCACAACACCAATTGCAAAGGAAATATCTGGACGAGTGGCTATCATGGCATACATAAGACTGCCCACTGCGGATGCATAGGGAATCTTGGCCATCTCGGCCCGCTGTTTATCTATTTGCGGACAATTAGCCTGTGATACCTTCACATAAGAAGGCAATGGACAACCAATCAAGGAATTTATGAATGTACTCCCTCTGTGACAAGTAGAGGAGTCCTTGATTCTTGTCGCGTCTAATGCGCATATGAAGTATGTGAGCGGCCTGTCCCAGATCTTTCATCTCAAAGCTCTTCTTGAGTTGAGCCTTAAGAGCATCTAGCTCATCATGAGATTTCCCTGCTATCAGCATATCATCCACATAGAGTATCAAAATCAATAAAGAGCCATCACGGGCTTTCTTCGTGTAAAGACACGGATCCATAGCACTCCGGCTGTAGCCCTGTGATTGCATAAAGGCATCAAACTTATGATACCACTCCCTGGGTGCCTGTTTCAAGCCATAAAGACTTTTCTTCAATTTGCACACTAGGTGCTCCTTGCCAGGTTCTGCAAAGCCCTTAGGCTGCTCCATATAAATCTCATCATGCAAGTACCCATGTAAGAAAGCCGTCTTGACATTCATCTGGTATAAATCCAAGTCAAGCTGAGCAACCAAAGCCAAGACTAAGCGCAGGGTGGTTATCTTAACCACAGGAGAAAATACCTCATCAAAGTCCACACCATGCTCTTGCTTAAAACCCTTTACTACCAATATAGCCTTGTATGCTGGCTTGGGGTGTCTAGGGGTACCTTTTAGCTTGTACACCCACTTGCATGGAAAAGCCTTCTTGCCCATAAGTAAGGAAACCAAATTCCAAGTGTCATTCTTATGCAGGGAGTCTATCTCAGACTGCATAGCTCTCTCCCAAGAGTGACTGTCACCCCTGCGCATAGCCTCATCATAGGTGAAAGGCTCTCCTGCATCTGTAGCCAAGACATAATGCATCAAGGGCTGAAATCTATCAGGTGGATGTCTGTCTCTAGTAGACCGTCTCACAGTAGGCTCTGTTGCGTGCCTAGATGCCTGTCCAACACCCTGACCATGAGCATCTGCTGCAGCTATAGGCTGTCCAATTGGCTGTGTGGGAGCTTTCGGCTCCTCCTGAAATATGATCCTGCGGATCTCAACAACTCTCTCAGGCTGCCTATGCATCTTGTCTTCATGGAAGACTACATCATGACTATGGATGAATTTCCGCGCATACAGATCCCAGAGACGGTAACCCATCTTGCCTGCATCCCCATAACCAAGGAAAATGCATTTGACACTCTTGGGATCCAGCTTACTTCTCTTGTCCCTAGGCACATGGTAAAATGCCTCACATCCAAAGACACGGAGATGCGCATAAGAGGGGGGTTTTCCAGTCCATACCTCCTCTACAACCTGGAAATCCAAACCACTAGAAGGTGATTTGTTTATGATATGCATAGCTGTACTAATTGCCTCAGCCCAAAAGCTTTGTGGTAGGCCTGCATGGCTAAGCATGCTGCGTACACGCTCTTGGATGGTTCTATTCATCCGCTTAGCCAAACCATTCTGGGGGGGGGGGGGTGTAGGGGGCGGTCAATTGATGCTTAATACCCCTCTCATCACATAACTGCTCAAAAGCACGTGAGACATACTCACCCCCATTATCTGTCCTTAGGCATTTTAGCCTATACCCAGACTGGTTCTCAACCAATGCAAGCCATCTTTGAAACACAACCAAGACATCGGATTTTAACTTAATGGGATAAGCCCAAAATTTCCATGAAAAATCATCTATGAACGTAACAAAATACTTTGCACCACCCATAGACTGACAAGGCATGGGCCCACAGACATCCGAATGTACCAATGCCAAGGGCTCACTCCTGCGTGGCCTACTAGACTTCTTATGCGTAGACCTAGTCTGCCAGCCATAAAGACAACGCTCACATGAATGAAAACATGCATAATCAAGGGGCGGTAAGTACTGCAAACCAGAAAGCATTTTCATTCCCTTCAAAGACATATGGCCCAAACGGGCATGCCAAAGAGATACATGTGGGATAGGATCCACAGACAAAACATGATCAAGGGAAGAAGCTGATACAATCAAGGGGTAGAGACTGCTAGCCTTGGCACCTCTCGCAATCACAAGTCTGCCATGAGTGATCTTCCATGCAGAGTCTCCAAAAGATACATGATATCCTACGTCATCAAGCTGTCCAATTGACATGAGACTGCGTGCCAAAGCAGGTACATGACGTACATCCTACATAACAAAACTGCTGCCAGAAGGAAACTACAGCCTAACATCACCAATGCCCACAATATCAAGAGAGTTGTCATCACCCAAGCGCACAGAACCTGAAATAGTACGGTATGAATGAAACCACTCTCGGCAAGGTGTCACATGAAAGGACGCACCTGAGTCCAAGAGCCAACACTGTGCATACATAGAGTGTATCTCTGTCATCTGCGAAGCACTAGAAGAAGCTGCTAGGATATAATCATCATCATCAACATTCTCAGGCTGCATAACATTGATCTCTTCAATTTTAACACTGGACTTTGCAGGTACTATGCTGCGATCAGAAGACTTATCCTGCACTTTGTCTTTCCCCTTATCTTTGCACCTTTCATTGCGCAATTCATGGCATTGTGGTCTAATATGGTACTTTTTCCCACAATGGTTGACAAGTAACATCTGCATTCCTACCACGGGATTTACTACGTGACTTCCCAGGAGACTTGGACCGAGATTTTTGAGAGTCCCATCCACGGCCACTACCACTACCATGCTATCCATATCCATCATTCCTGCCTCTAACTGTCATATCATGTGACACATGAGAGGCATCCAAATTCTTATGGTTAACCTCTTCTTATAGAAGAGCACTCTCGACATTAGATAATTTCAAGGTAGCAGTAGAGGCACATAATGCAGTGCGGAATACATCCCATGACTCATTAAGAGTACCAACCAAGAAAAGAGGAGTGACATCCTCTGCAAAAGTGATGTCCTGCGAAGTTAAGTTCTTGAGTATAGCATGGATAGTGAAATACATAATTTCAGCGTGTTTCAGCATGAAAAATCCATGTCAGTCCATACATATATGCTTGCTATAATAAATTTCAGATTTCAGTAAAAGAGAGCTAACAGTGCCAAAATCGGATCCCAAGGCAATCAGATATTGCCAAGACCAAATCCGGCATCATGCGGGCATAGCATAAGCATATGACGGTCGATAAACATGAATCCAACACCCAAGTATGTCATACAAACATATGCCAGTGAGTAGGTACACCCCCCAGTCAATGGGGCAAAGTGTTCCTGCCAGTACCAAAACTTGATACAAGTAGGTGTCAATTCACAAAGATACGGATCCAAAAATGAGACTTAGCTCATAAGCATATAGTGAACCAAGACATATGATGTATCATCCCAAAAGGTAAGAAGTCCCAAAGGCTCAAGTGTTTGTAACTGCTCAATGGCATGTAACGGCTCAATGCATAAAATTACTGCCTATTCAATGTTTGATAAGCATTCAAGAATGCTCCCACTAGCACAAAAATCATATGTACGAGCTCAAGAGCTCAAGCCAAGGTAAGACACAGTGCCAATGACATAAGTCCAAGATAATACATCAATAGTACATCCCGAACATGTAGGCAGTAGAGCATCCGTATGTAGCATCCATAAGCATGTATGACATCAAATACATCCCAATCCAAACTCTGACAAGCCAAGTAACATCCAAGACTACTCCAGATAATCCAAAATGCATCCAATTTGGAGCTTCAATGAGCACTCAAGCTCAACGTATGCATAGGGTAATCAACTATGACATGAGCATCAAGCCGTAGGCAACAGATATGCATAAACCCAAGAAGCATCACTGTCAAAGCATATACCAATGTCAATAAGTGCGGGCTGAAATAAGCTCAAGCTTCCAAAAGCATCCGCATTCAATGACAAGATCAAAGTTGTCCCTCGATGATCAATACATCATAGCATAACCCAAGACATACATCCGGAACCAGTAGGCATATGTCAAAGCATGAAAGATAGCTTCAGCCCAAGAGTATTCAGCATGCATTTACTATTATAAACTATGTATTTCCAACTCTAAAATCAGGCCAAAGTCATAGCATTACATGTAGCTTCAATCCACCAATCAATCAGGATGCAATAGACATCAAACTGGTTATGTAGTCATGCCCTAAAATACATGCTGTCTCAGACCTGAAATCTATTGTAGAAATTTTGTCATCAGAATTTGGCAAATACAACATCACCATTACATCCAGAGAGTGCCAAAACCCTAACTTAGACTCTTATCTTGCCTGAATCGGGTTCCGAATGCCCGAGATATGGCAAAAAGAGTGATTTTTGGGCCAGATTTTGAAATAGGCGCAAAAAAAACGTGAGCTACCTTGGGGGGTATGCTATCCCATGTGTCAACAATGGGCCCAAAGGGGGCACAAATGAGGGCCAAAGAAGGCCTATACCAAGCCTCAGCAAGCCTTGATAGGCTGGAAGCAAGATCCAGGTGAAGGAAGCTCCAAGAGGTGTGAGCTATGACTGCCCACAACTTGTTTATAGCTTGTGAGACCTGAGAACTAAAGTAAACCCTGAAGAAAATGATCAAATACCTTTGATGTAATGCCCTGAAGGTGCCCAACAATGCCGGGAAGGTGCTGGGGAAGTCGAGGAGTGACGGGAGCTCGAAAGAGTTGGATATGGCTGTCGGGAAGGAGACCCAATGCAAGTAGGGAGTCGATGGGATGCTGAGAATGCCACAAACCAAGCTCAAGAGTCGGAAAGCAAAGCTCTGATACCAATTGAAAGGGAGCGATGGATTGAAGGTTGGACTCGAGACCTATGGCAGGAGAGCAAGATCAAGAAAGGGAGAGACTAGAAATGGGAACTCCAACACCTAGAATGTGTGACCGGGCCTTCCTTTATTCAAACTGTCACTAAAAGAATAAAGAATAAAGTGACGGTGACGGGTGCTTGCCGCCTGCAGTGTGCAGTGGTGGTGACTGTCAGTGTAGTAATACACAAGCGGCTAGGCAGAGGCGCCTTTACCCCCAACAATTGCATCCATCCTCTAAGTCATCTTGAAGGGGTTTATCTTATTGTGATTTTATAGGCAACTCGATATATCGACAAGGCTACTACCATAAGCTTGTTATCCTAGTCACTCTTAGAGGTTAGGACTATTTTCATTAGCACATTAATTAAGATATGATTTGTTTGTTTTGCTTGAGGATAGTAAAAAAATGATTTCTAATAAAAAACCATGAAGGTGGACAACAAGTGGGCAATCACTTCATCTTGGTCACTCATTATCTTGAGGAGACAACTGAATCAAGAGATTACTATCACTCACTATCTCAATGGGACAACTAGACCAAGAGATTACAAACTGCTATCATTCTAATGTTTTTCTTTGAGTGGCCCTAGCTTTGGCACACTTTGTTAGATAGTTTTTCAATACAATGATAACTTTGCGTATAAGTACTAGGCTACAAGTTCGATAGGTCCAATGAAATTCTTGAAAGCTTGACATGGTACGATAGATGTCAGTTCCATTTCATCTTTTCTAATTGGGTGGGTTGATATTCATCACAATGCTTTACAAATCTAGCCACATCATGGAATAGGGTAGGCTACCACACTCATGTGTTTGCGAGTTCATAGCCCAAGTGCAACAATGAATTTGAAGAAAAACCATTTGTTGACTTTGTGGTAAAGAAATTTCCTTCCGACAGTGTCTTCATCAAAGTGTCCTCCTACTATTCCACTGTGTACTTCAATGAGCATACTGTACATCTTATATTCACAAACACATCTTTTCATAATACCATCCTATCCTAATTGATATAGTTGGCCCCATGATTAGTTTTGATAGTATTGAATCTTAATGAGAAGATCCTAAAAGATTGCCTTCTTGATTACCCAATGGGGAATTCCTTTCTATATAATTTCAACAATGTAATCAGCCCAATATGGAGTAAGGTCTAGTTTACACAACTCTTCTTCTCTAGATATCATAAACAAATGGGTATCAAGAAGGTTATCCATGATTCATTTTTCTAGACATTCTCCATTTTTGGTCTATCTGCTAGGCATAATGTGGCCAGTATCACACGTGCACACTCGTTTGATAATTGATCATGTAGTAAATAAACAAAATCCACAATAAATAAAATAAAATAAACTAACTTTCATAGTGAGTCTTGGTAAAATATTGTGATTAATTTAATTCCACAACATTTCATGGGGGTGAAAAAGGAACTATCTCTAATTAATAAAACAAAGTAAAATGCAAGGGTGGTCAACCTCATGCCTCATGCAGTGAATCTACACCTTCTTATGGAATAAGGTTCCATGAATTTTACACAAAACCTCATGCAATGAATCTATATCCGTGGGATATTTAATATGACTGAGAGTGGTAGACATTTATTAGATGGTCATAAGTCAGAGTTAGCACTTATCTAATGTTATTGTGAATCGTAGGTATTTATTAGATGGGTCATGAGTTGGAGTTAGTGCTAATTTTTGAATGCACTAAGATTCTTCCAGAGAATGATTTCTATATTTCACTAGATACCTATAATATTGATTTTTCATTTTGGTTCTAGTTTGGTCATACTCAAGGATCACTTCAAGAATTAAAATTTTTGTATCTTCTTCTAACAAAGAAGGGCCATTAAGAACATGTGTAATTGGAGATGTTCCCTTAGAAGGTTTCAACAAGCTAATGTGAAAAAAATTATGAAGTTTTTAATGAGGACAAATGACCAATCTAAATGCGTTCTCATTAAACTTAACAATATGAAAAGGTTGTAATACCTTGGGGGATTAATTTAATTCTTTTCAATTCCTAACCACACTTAGTCATTTTCTTGATATTTATTAGCCTTGCACTCCTTGTTTGCTTGGCCTACATATTGCAATTGTGATTGCTTAATCTTTTTAGTGACTTTCTCAAAAAAATTTCTATGATCACAAGCCAAAGTGTTAGTGGGCTAGAACATTAGTAGCAATTGTGGTTATGGGGATAGATAATTTCTTTTCTTAAATAATTTCAAAAGGTGCTCTATTGGTAGCAAATGTAGGATATTATTTAAGAAAACTAAAGGATAGGTAAGTGTTGGTCCCAATTATTTAGTCTATCGATTGTGTAGGATCTAAGAAGGTCAAGGCTAATACTATTAGTCACTTCAGTTTGTCCATTAGTCTCAGGGTAAAAAGTTGAGGTAAGATCCTTCTTAGAACCTAAAATTTTAAATAATGCACCAAAATAATTACAAAATTGTCCATCATGATCAGAAAGTGTGACCTTAGGAAACCCATAATAAGAAAAAATCGTGTTAATGAAAAGTTTAGTATCTTGTGGGGTAAACATAGTCTTTTTTTTAGGAATAAAGCAAGCATTATTATTGAATCTATTCACAATTTTCCAAATCATATCATGGTGTGCAAACATTGTGGGAAGGCTAGTAATAAAATTCATAGAAATTTGTTTCCATGATCAATTAGATACAAGTAGGGGCATAAGCAAACCATATGATTTTTCATGATGATGTTTAATACATTGATACACAATATGTTCAGGCATATATTTTTCTATATCATGCTTCATTGTAAGCCAAATAAAATAAAAATAAGGATCTAAAGCATAGGTAGGAATCATTGCATCAAAAGTTTGAAATTCAATAGTGGAAGCATGATTCAGATACACACTTTTCATTTTATCAAAATCAAGCAAATGATATGATGCAATATTTTCTATTGGCCTACAACTCAATGTATACGCAACCACATTAACATGGTTTGGCTAGTATTGAATTATTGAATAAAAATTTTGGATAAAAGAAGCCCATTCAATGTGTCGATAAAAATTTAGAGTTTGGTTCAATGGCCAATTGATCAATTTTTATGAGAATCTCTAATCTCATAAGGTAATGTTTCCAAATATCTAAAGCATGAACCATAGCCAATAATTATTTGCTATAAGTAATGTGGTTTTATTCAAAAGGTTTCAATTTATGACTCTCATAGGCGATAGGATGATCATTTTGCATTAAAATGGCACCTACACTTGAACCGCTAGCATCAATGAGACTACAAGAAAAAAGATTGGGAAAAATTTGGTAATTAAAGGATAGGTGCATGAGCCAAAATATATAACAAAGTGTCACAAATTTTTTTGACTAGGGCCCCAATGAAAAACAATATTTTTATGCAACAACATAGTCAAAGGCAAAGCAATCAATGAAATTTTTTTGGCAACTTTTCTATAAAAACTAGTTAACTCTAGAAAAGATTTAAATTCATGTACACTCTTAGGATTAGATAAATATTTATAGTTTGAATTTTCTTAGGATCCATAGTGATACCATTGATAGAAATTACATGTTCCAAATATTTAATTTGGTTTTGAAAGAAATAACTCTTATTAAGATTGACATACAAATTATTTTTATGTAGTAAATAAAATATAATGCTAATATGGTTCTTATGACTCTTTTGAGTTACTAAAATCAAGTATATTATCAAAGAAAATAATATAGAAAATTTTTATTCATCATACATGAAAATGTAGCTAGTGTATTAATGAAACCAAAGGGCATAACAAAAATTCACAGTGACCAAACTATATTCTAAATGCGATCTTAAATACATAAGATGAATCCATACGAACTTGATGATATCCTAATTTAAGATTTATCTTAAATTTTTGACTCCCCTAAGTTTGTCATAAGAAAATCATCAACTCTTGGAATCTCGAGGGGTCCACTAGGGTTTACGGTATGGTACCATGTGAGTGTAAGGGAGGGGGGTTATTTAAGGGAAGAAATGTACATTTTATAAGATAAGGTCCCATAAATAGGGGGTAGATAAGGGATATTTTCATATATTTCTTGCACGCAGGTGACGTCTCCTTATTACTACTAGTGAATCCCCCATGCTTGGAATAGAGTACATATTTTTAACAATCACCTTATTTAAAGCTCTATAATCAATGCACATCTGATATGTTTTATTTTTCTTTTCAGCTAACAAAACAAGTGCACTAAAAGGAGAAGAACTAGGATGAATCAAGTGTTTATTTAATAATTTAGTTACTCGTCTTTGAATTTACTTTTGGTGCAAAGGACTATGCCTATATGAAGCTTTATGTTGTGGAGAAACCCCAAGGAAAAGTTCACTTTTGTGATCTAATATCCATGAGATGGTGGTACTTCAAGTAGATAATCATCCGCAAAACAATGCTTCTATGAACTTAAAATCTTTTTTTTTTTTTTGGTAGGTGTCAATGTAGAAAATTCAAATTTTTACTTCAATCACAAAAACTCATGTATGCCTTGTGTGACTAATTAGTGGAAACAATTTAATCTCAGGGTCACTAGTCAAAGAAAGTATTTATCCTTGGTATTTAAAAGTTATATTGTGAGTATGATAATAAATCAAAGGATTGAATTGATGTCTAAATGGTATACAAGAATGATATATTGACAATTGAAGAGGTGTAACTAGGAAATCACATTTTTCTTTATATGTACCCATAGAGAATTTTAACCCTTTGATTTTGCATTTTCAATTATATATAATGCATTGAAATGCAAATTTACCCTTGTATTATGAAGGACTAGTTTCTAGTTGCAACTTCCTAACCAATTTTTTTGAAATAAAATTATGAGAATTACCATCATCCTATCGGATAGTAATATATGAATCATTCACAGAATCTTTCATCTTCAATAAGTCATGTAAAGAAATAGATGTACTTGGTTTTTCTTCAATTGATGCCTCTTGCAACGAAGTATTCATAGTCCAATCAAGGGTGTAATCACATAGCTCCTCAATGTTGTGTAACTAGGTCATGTTTTGAGTGAAAGTTGAGCTTGAAAATTTGATAAAACATGTCTAGGTTTTCCACAATGATGACAAGTAAACTTGGATATTTTATTTTGAGCATTAAGATTTATACTTTGATGTTTTACCTTATTTTTTGCATTATTTTTTATATACCTTCATGTGTTGTCACTTTTTGGTTAGAAATTGGAAGACTTGTTGGGTGGAGAGGAACTAGGGCCATAAGTCATAAAAAGTTTCTTTTGGATATGGTTGTTATTAAAAGGTCAGTGTAGATGCAAGCTCTCATGTCACCTAGCTCAATTGCTCAATATTATCTCAATTCAACCAAAAGTTCTTAAGATCGAGTCACTCAACCAATCTTATTCAAAAGAGGTGAGTAAAACTTATTTATGTACAACTCAAGGTAATTGATTAGGTTATTGGACACTTGAGTTTGGATAGAGTAGTCTTGCAATCAATTCCAATTTGTGAACTTTATTGATGGATTTTATCTCACTCCAAATATTTGGTGCACTTCCAATTGGGATGTCTTGATTCAAGCCCTTCCCCTTCTCAGATACTCAATCCTTTAACCTCTCAGTGGTTGTATTTATCTTGCACATGTAAGCTTAATAGTGTGAAGCATGATTCTTTGCCACCTACATCGTGTTTGAATGTGAAGATGAGTGTCATTGTGAGATGAACCGTGTTGCACCCTATGTGTCTACTATGTATATGGATTCTTGCATGTGTGTAGACAGTAAGGTGAATCAGTATGTGGTGTCTAAGGTGTGTGTCATGTGTGTACATTGTGGTATGAAGTGCCTAATTGTTTGTATGGATTATGTATGTGCAAGTGGACAAGTGAATGTGGGGTGTGTATGTGTATTACGTTATGAACTTCAAGTCTTGCATGTGGTGTCCAATGTGTTAGTAAGCATGTGAAGGTGCTTTACAATGTGAATAACATGTCTAGTGTGATGAGTGCATAAGTGAATTGCATGTGTGGCTAGCATAATTTGTGACCAATTTGTGTAACTAGCTGGTGCATGTACATGGCTATGTGCGAGTGTTTTGTGTGCGACTAATAAAAGTGTGTTGTGTGATGTAGCTAGTTCAAGTTGCAAAACTAGAGATCAACAACTAGCATGCTAGCTCTAGACCAAGTTTGTGTAACTTAGCTTTGGTAGTCATAAAGTAATTATGGATTTACTCTCACACTGATTACTCTTCCTTTGTATGAGGGCCAATAAACATGCCTTGAATGAATTCAAATGTCAAGTCCAATTGAGTGAGCGATCTGAATGCTTGATCCATATGCTAAACCTAAATGCAAGATCCAAATGGGTGGTCCATATTCAAGAGCTGAATACAAGATTTGAATGCTAGGAATGATTTGAATGTGAGGTTGAATGCCTTGAGTATAAGGGATGACCAAAATGACAAGTTCTAGTGTGGATTTGAATGCAACAACTGATTTGATGTTTTATCCGAATGCAAAGACAGATCTAGATGGAGAGATTTGAATGTAAGTTCCAAATGGTTGATCTGAATGAAAACTAGGACGTGTGGTCTAAGTGTTAAAAGAGAGAAAAATTTGGGTGCAAAACTTGGAAGAAATATCTAAATGCTTGTTTTGAGTGCAAGATCCAATTGCTAAATTTGGATGCACCAATTTCAATGTTGATTCAATGGTTTATCTCAAGGAATATGCACATTAGGCACAACTGCATTGAAGGAGTCAGGACAAATAGACTTATACTAGGTCACCAAATAGTGCTCTTAGAGCACTCTAACCTAGCCTGCCCCACAAGCCTTTCTACCTCAAGCTACAAAAGAACAACTACCTTGAGTAGTAGATGCATCTCACTAAACCAATTTGGTGGTTGAACTAGCAAAAGGTGATATGGTCTGCAACACCAAGCTAGTAAGATCACATTGAACAAAAAATTCAAGCATCCACATCCCTCCATCAAGCTCTCATCTTGAGTTCCCAAAGCACTTATCAAACCATTTTGAAAAGATAGAGAACTTAACACCTATTAGGAGACTTACAAGATGTCAATATCCTTGTAAGAAAGACATTTGTCTCACTAACTAGAGAGTGAAACCATGTTTAGAAGTTGGTGGGAGAAGCTTCCTTTGTGTGTAAGAAAACTCATGCTAAAGACCAAGGGCCTAGAACTCGATGCCAAGTCCTCGGCACACACACATGCAACCTTAGGCTCACAAACTCACATTAAGCTTTGTGTCTTTTTTCATTTCTTTTCACAATCAATGATGCATCAAATTTCTAGGTCTAAGCATTAAGATGACAACTTGCTTTTCTTGGACTCTACTCATTACATTTAGTGTTATTGACATATTATCATAGGGAGTTACTATGTTAAACAATCCAAGTGGCACTTATAGCACAATCACTAAACTAGTGGAGGCTTTTTGTCAAAGAAAATCAATGTACAAGTGTGTAATGTTGCACTTGGGGTATTGTAAGTCAGGTTTATATTTGCTTGCTCCTTTTTTAGACACCTAGATGATATCCGCCCTAGGTGCCAAAATTCTAGCAAGTGAGAAGTTCTTATCATTATCTCCTCCCACTCCTTGAACTTTTCTCCCTCTTGCCAAAGCCATTACTAGAACCAGTCTAAAGTAATAGGATTTGATACCCTTCCTCATCATAAGCAACATAAAGGTCTATGTAAACCTCTTCTTCTAGTAGTTTCCTCCACACACTACATAGGTACATTGGTTTGTAGATGGGTGATGATGGGTCTAGGTACTACTATTGGTGCCCTAGGTATTGCTACTTTTTGCTCATTAGTTCTTGAGCTTGAGTTCATGTTGCTCATTAGGTTCCATCCATAATTGAGCTCAAGTTCATGTTTGGGGATTAGGGTCTTCTACCACAAGGTTGTTGCTACCACAAGGAATGCATTGCACATGTGGACTTGCACATTGTTATAAAGCATCCTAAATCTTGATCGATTCTAGCTTAAGTCTTGCCATTTCTTGGGTGAAGTCCACCCCTTTTCCTTGTCCTGTGTATCAAAGATTGGGTACTCACTATGAATGGTGGATCTCTACATACACATGCACACACATACACATAGAATCTACATATTGACTCCCATCCCCCCTCCCCCACATATCCTCCCCTCCCCCACACCTCCTATCATGACACATCCCCCCTCCTCTAATTTTGTCTCTAAAATTTTTCAAATAAAAAGACCCATGACGTGAATTTACATTGAGCACATTTATAAACCCTTCTATTTTTAGAAAACTGCAAGTCAACATAATAAATATACTCTTTCTTTTGAACTCACATGGTATCTTACATGTTCTATGAGGTGTACTCTATGGGAGAACACACATAGAATCAGACGCAATGTACGGACCACATCAGTTATACCAAGGTCTACCACTAGACAGCCTAACCAAAGACCCTCCTTGCAAGCCTCAATGGTAGTTGCAACATACTCGGCCTCGGTAGTAGAGAAGGCTATGCATTTCTACACCCTAAACATCTAATAAACAACACCTCTAGCAAAGGTGAAGACCTAGCCAAAGGTGGACTTCCTACTATCTACATGTCCTGTATAATCAAAGTCAGTGTACCTCATGACTCCTGTATCTTGGCTACCATAATATATGCACATAGCTGCCATGCCCTTCAAGTATCGCATGATACCCTTGATGGCATCCCATTACCATTTGCCAAGTGTAGCCATATAGCATGCCATAACTCCCACTGTAAATGGTATGTCAGGATGAGTGGCTATCATAGCATACTTCAAACTTCCCACAATGGATGCATAAGGGATATTGGCCATCTTAGCCTTCTACTCATCAAACTACGGACAATCAGACTGACTAACCTTCACATGAGAAGGTAGAGGATAGGAAATAGGCGTACTATTCTGCATATAAAACCACTTAAGGATTTATTGGATATACTCCTTTTGTGTGACAGATAAAGAAGCCCCTTAGAGCGATCGTGCGTGATGCGCATCCCAAGAATATGCAATGCTTGTCCCATATCCTTTATCTCAAAGCTCTTCTTGAGCTAAGTTTTCAAGGCATCCAACTCATCATGAGTGCTTCCAACAATAAGCATATCATCATCCACATAGAATACCAAAATCATAATGCTACCATCACAAGCCTTCTTTGTGTACAAAAAGGAATCCATAGCACTACAAACTATATCCCTGTGAATGCATAAAAACGTCAAACTTATGGTACCATTCCCTAGGTATCTGTTTAAGGCAATAAAGACTCTTTCTTAACTTGCACATTAGGCGTTCCTTGCATTTTTCTTCAAAGCCCTTAAGTTTTTGCATATAAATGTCATCATGCAAGTTTTCATGTAAAAAAGCTATCTTTACATCCATCAGATAAAGGTCTTGAGCAACCAATGCTAGTACCAAGTATAGGGTCACCATTTTGATCATAGGAAAAAAGACTTCATTGAAGTCAATACCATATTCCTACTTTCAAATCCTTAGCTACCAATCTAGCCTTATAAGCAAACTTGGGGCATCTAGCTTGTATACCCACTTGTCTTGCGATACCTTCTTGCTACTAGGCAAAAGAACCAAATCCCATATATGGTTAGTCTATAAGGAGTTAACCTCCCACTTCATAGCCCTGTTCCATGAGTGACTACAATTTCTATACATGGCCTCATCATCATAAGAGAGGCTCACATGCATCTATCACCATAGCATAATTCATGGAGGGTGTACAACATTGAAGCTGGAGTCTAGCTTTAGTAGAGTATCTCAAAGCAAACTTGTGAGAGCTTTTGCTTGACCACCAAGACCCATGGACCACTTATTGCTCAAGCATTTCAAGTCAAATGCTAATGGCTACCTCTCACATTGCCGTGCACACCCTCTATCCTACAAGTGTAGTGAGCTAGCCTCCATGCCCAATCTAGTATCCTTCTCTCTCAAACTTTTTGATAGCTCCACGATCCGAGATGTGAGCTCAAGCAACCTCAATCCTCCACCTTCAAGCTCCATGCTCCATATCTATGATGCAAGATAAGAGATGAGAAGAAGAAGGGAAGAACAAAAGAAGAAGAGAGGAGAAGATGGAGAGCTTCTCCACCACAGTCTCTCACCCTCACACCCTCACACCCTCACTCTCTCACACTCACTCTCTCCAGCACAAGCAAGAACAAGAAGAAGAGAAGAAGAAGAGGAGAGCCACTTTTTGTCACATATCAAGAGTGAGATTCTCTATTCACTTTTTGGCTTTTATACATGTCAAAATCCGTTTTGGGCACCCATCCCCTTTTTTACATGAGCGGCCATCTTGCCTAGGTTCTATTTTCCTATTCCCTTCTATTTACATTGTCCCTTTACCTATGCCCATCTACACATTAAAAATTTCATAGGAGAGAGCATGGAACTCTTTTACAAAAATTTAGGGACACTTTTTCATTTTAAAATGCGAATTTTCCCTTTTACACTTGCCTTGAACTTTTAACATTGCTCTTGTGCTTTTGGCCTTTTCTCCTCTTATTCCTTCCGTCAAGTATCCTTTTTTCATATTTTTAAATTTTCTTAAATTTTCTTTTGCTTCCTTTTTGTTTTTCTTGCACTAGGGTTAACATTACTCCCCTCCTAGTCGAGTGCAAGTCCCATGGAACTTGTGGACAACTGCTGATGAGGGCTCGAGTAGCTGAAGGGTTGCCATGTGGATCAATGAAGGGGCCTTGTGAGGACATGGAGAAGAAGCATTTCAAAATGATGGAGGTTGTGAAGGCTGAGAGTGGATTGAGTAGGTGAAAGGGCCTTTGAAGTCAGTGGTTGGTTGCAAGGTATCGGATTCACTTGAATAGAAAAAGAAAGTGCATTGCCTAGGGAACTGGGAGTTGGGTGTAGCTTAGGGAGATAGGACTAACCATTGGCGATTGTGGCCTTCCTAGGTGTGTTGTACCCTTGATGCGCCTTAAGTGTGTGAAGTGGGGGAACAAAAGGGGCTAGGGGGTTAGGCACAGAATCCCCTGATCGAGGCCATCGAATGCACCTAACTTGAGGACCCCTTGTCATTATGGTGCTCATCAAAAGCGAGATGTATTACTTGTTTTCTCTTTTGATTTTTTTTCCCTTCCTTTTTTTTTTTGAAGACATGCAAAGAAGTAGTCCGCTTGTTCACGGTTGTGGGAGAAAGAGGTTGGGGGCTTGAGGGACTTGCTACCATGCATGTAGCCCTTTAGATTTGTGCGTACGTTTTGAGGCATTGTGGACAAGAATGGATGATTACATCTAGTGAATTGGCTATCATTCATATCCTCTAGTAGAGCCATGAAAAAAGATGGGAGAACTGTGGCTCGTATCATGAGTCTAGCCATTGCATAGCTATCTATGCCGACATTCAAGTCAAAAAAGAGGGGCGGTAGGAAATATTCCTTAGCAATAAGATCCTGTTTGAGCAACACCCTAAGTAACCTAAGGTAATTTCAAGTTTTAATGAAGGTTGGATCAGGGCAAGAGGAGAACTCACTAAGGAAGTGGGAGATGGAGGGCCTAAGGTCATCTACGGAGAATGTAAGAGCTTCTTCTAGTATAGTGGCATTTACATATATATCTTGGGGAAGTCATAGTGGCCATGGATGTCAAAATTAAAATCCACTCCTCTTGGATAGGGTATGTAGGTCGGGTCATCTCTCTCGTAGGATAGGGTGTTGCAAAAAGACATCCATGCATCCATGTTTGCATCCCAAATTATTCCTTTCCACTTGGGTTGTGCTTCATACCCCTTCACAGTCTTGGGCATGTCCATGATCTTATCTTCCCAATAATTTGGTGATCATGTCCTCCACAGTGTTGGGTTCTTTCCTCTTTCTTCATTCCATTGATCTGCAAGTATTTTGCCCATGTTTATCACCTCTTCCACCACTCTAGGGGATAGCACTCTGCTCATTGTTGGTGGGAATCGGAAGGTAAACTCAAAGGGTTGGCATTTATTTTCCCTCTATTCCCACACTGCGATTCCATGTTCCAATTTACAGGAAAGCACTCTTCCCTCTGTGGGATAGGGACTTCTAGAACTACTAGGGGTCACACCCTTAGCCTTCTTCTTACCTTCTCCAACATCTTCTTTCTCTTCCTTCAAACTTTGGTTTTTCTTTCAGGAGTTGGATCTTCTTGTGGAACTTCTTGTTATGCTTTTGATCATGGGGGGCTTGGTTGTGGAACTTGTTCTACTTCTTGTTGGCCCACCTCAAAACCTGGTCCTCCTTCAATAGGTGGCACATGTTGCTCTTCTCCTCTTGTGGACTCCAGTGGATTTTTGCATTTGGGCACACAAGTCATGCCTTATAGCTTTGTTGCGGGAAATCTTTAACTATCTTCTTCAAAACTTCCATGGCCTCCTCCTCTTCTAGTTGTGTGATATCTAGAATGGTGTTGAGGAAAGTACATTGTTGGCCGAACATTCTTGTCTCCACGCCCTCTGTCCTGCTCTTTGCTAGCACTCTCTTGCTTTTTGTATGGGCTAGATGGCTTGCCAAGTCTTTCACTCTTTCCTCACTCTTAACTATCCATTCTCTAGCTCTTTGCTTCATTTCTTCTAGACTTTTGTTTTGTCTTTGGGATAAAGCCACCATTCTTGGCTCCTGCTCTTTCCATGTAGTATTTGTGAAGGTTGTATTAATTAATCATCCTCTTCACACATCTTTAATATCTATTAGTTCCCTCAAATTGTCGATGCTATGGTACTTGAGTTGGTTGAATATTATTGTCTCGACAGTCAACCGGTACCTATTATGCTCCTTCCGAGAATAGAAGTTGTGTTTCCATTTTGCGTTCCTACAAAGATGCAATGACTTCTATTAGTTCACTTGCAAGGCCATTTTTCAACATGAAGGTAAAAAGACTGCAACTTTACGCAATGAAACAAAGGAACTTCAAAGATAGAATGGTGATTTTTGCTTTAAATAGTCCATAAATTCCAAGCAAGCATTGAATATTCTTCTTAAGTCTAAAGTCTCTATCTTTTTACTTTCGGGTTTTGATTTTAAAATTTTATTCTTGTTTTCTTTCCCTTTTTATGCTTTTATTATTCATTTTTCTATGAGGTTTTCTTTTCCACCTTTCCCCCTCCCCCTTGGGAATGATGCGAATCCTTCCTAGGATTGGAGGATGAAGGGTTAAGGGCATTAAGCATATGGGTGTGATGATTTTACTTTTTCATGAGCCAAGCGTAAAACTATAGGTTGTGCTCTAAGGTAGCATGACGGTCCATGTCCTAAGATTTAATGTTGACATGTGTAATGTAAGTCATGACAATAGTTAGTCACTAGAGTTGATCCAGCTATAACGTGTAGTTCTTCCTCACTTAGGATACGATCCAAGTAAGGATGGGCCATAACATGATCTTCTAAGGGTCGACTTGATGGCATGTCTTTTCTTGGCATTGGTCATGATTTGGCAACCCTCTTGTTCCCATTGGAGACGGAGAACATATCATTTTCATAGAAAAGAAGAGCCGGAGTCAGCCGGTGTTTTCATCTCTTCTAGTTCCTGACTAGTTGTAGAGACTTTGATCTTGCTATAATATGTGATCAGTCATTGTTTGCGAGCTTGCTCTTGATAAATTTCATTGGCAATAAACTTCTCGGCTACCATAGGGACTTTAACAAACAATTCTTCCCATGTGCATGGTAGAATGGGTACTTCCATTGTTAAAGGCTCGTTTAGGAGACCTAAGCCAACTAGTCATAGCTTTTAGCAAGCATGGTAAAGGTGGCATCCAAGTGTCTAATGCATGTGACCAAGTCATCCCCAGTGTTCTCAACTAGATCAAAGGCCAAGGAAAGAATGGATCTCCATTCATTAGAGGGTCTAAGGCCTATAGGGAGGTTGCGGTTTAACTAGGCTAGATGACTCAACAATTGGTGTCTGCTGCTTTGGTTGATCATTAGGGCACGTTGGTGGGTGAAAATGAGCGATCGGGGACATGATGCTGCATGGGCCAAGTGGGGTAACACATGAAAATATCATTTTTTTGTCTTTCTAACATATGCTTGTAGCAGGAGTTAGGTTGATAGATGGAAATCCCAAGTGGTACCATGCATGCTCGACATGTGGTTGTGATATTTCAGTTTTGAGCCATGTGCCTCATGCAGGAAGAGATATAATCGTATATGGAACATGTTCTCGCTTTTGATTTTGAGTCCTCGAGTGGAATTTTACGTGGCAAGGGGCATGTTTGCATCTAGCAACTAAGGGGAAGTAGGGGGCAACTTGGTAAAATAGGAAAAAAAGTAAAAAAGTGAGGAGTTTTTTAAAAAAGAAAGGAGGGGGAGAAGTGTTCTATACCAAACAATTAGCATATCAGAGAGAGAGAGAGAGAGAGAGAGAGAGAGAGAGAGAGAGAGAGAGAGAGAGAGAGAGAGAGAGAGAGAGAGAGAGAGAGAGAGAGAGAGAGAGATTTTGATGAATCTTGCATTTTTAAGAGAAGGGAAAAATTTGATGCTTAGAGGAAGAAGAAGAACAAGTTTTTAGAAGAAAGAGGCAGTGAAGCTGAAGTCATTAGAGCTGTGGAGCATGATGGCAATATATTGAAGATGGGGCTGTTGAAGCCAATTGGCTGATACGAGTTCTCAGGTTTCAGATAATGGTAATAAGTGTCTTCCTTTTGTCTTGTTTTCTTCTAGTGTTGCGTGGGGCACAGAGTATGAGATCTTTTATGATGTATGGATATGAGTGAAAGATAGCAGCAGAGGGCTATTATTCGTCGTGTTGAGAGTGATGTATATTAGTTAATTGTGTGAGGCTTCCTGTCAGGAGAGAAGAATGGAAGTAAAGGATCTCTACATCTGAAATTGGGTATGTGGTAGAGAATATGTATTCTGGGTAGGTGTTGAATGCACAAACTCGAGTTAGTGAAAATTTGGAAGGATTTGCAGCAAAAAAAATGATGAATTAGAGCTCATAATGTTCGAAGCTTCGTAACTCTTCATCAATGCAGGATATGATGAGATGTATCTGCTGTTATGATGAAATGATAATCTGATATCAAAGAAAGTGTCCTCCCATTTGCAATTTTGTACTTCTTGGAGTAGAGAAGTTATGTGTTTGCTGTATAGAGTAGCTGTGTATTTCTACAGTACTCTATGATACAATTCAGCAGCATCTACACCACCAACTTGGTTTCTCATGAAAGCCATCATGATTATCCATTTCTATATCAGTGTAAACTATGTTTTGTTGTAGTAATGGAATGTCTATAATAGTGAAATGCTTGTAGCGTCTAAATTTTCATGAAAATTTGCCATATAAAGCTTTGGTTACCTGCATTTTTGGTTTGTATTTGTGTGTGCTCTGAGAAAAGAATAACGGAAAGGATCTACAACTCATTTTGCATTGCTTAAGGCAACCACACTTTGTGGGGCAATTGTTGGGTGGGGTTGCCATCCATAAAAAATAGGAGTTGTGTGAATATGAAAGCTTGTGTTGTCAGAGTCTCAGCCATGGTTATTTTCGTATCAATTTCTCTCTAAATATGGTAAATTCTAAACTTGAAGGTTTAAATTGCTTAAGTGTTGAGTTGAAATCCCAATGAGGAGTGAGTGATCAAGAATATTTGATCCCGTGTTCAATGGTGCTATCTCGTGGATTTTGTTGAGGGGAGATCCTCAGTCTTTATCTTGTGGTGTTGTCTTCAGGGTTGTTAGAGGTTGATTACCCAATTCACCTACCATAGATTGGTGCCCCCACTGAGGATCTCCTATGTTGAAGATCTCTTGCCGATCTTATCAGTTGGGAAGTGTAAGGTTTGGAAACCAACCTATACTCAAACTCAAGCATGGCAGCTTTTTTTGGATATGAACCCTTCATTAGTACTGAAAATGAGGATGCTAATTAGTTTATCAAGAAATTGGAGTGGATGGCTTACCAAGATCAAACACTGATTCTGATAAGCTTCGAATGATCAGCATGCTTCTTGACGGTTCTACAAGATTATGGTGGAATTCACTGAATGAAGAGACAAGGGAAAATGGGAATGAAGTAAAAAATGATTTCCTTACAAGGTTTGCAACTAAGAAAACTCCTGAGTTTATGGAAATCTTTGGAAAGGATGCTTCAGGGGGGAAATGAGGAAGTATCTAAATTTGCTACAAGATTTGAAGAAAAATGGATAGAAATTGCAGAGAGTATGGAGCAACCTCCAATTATGTTCCTGAAAAAGGACAAGTTTGTTTCATTGCTCAGGCCTAAAATTAGAGAAAATATTATGATCAAAGACCTTGATACATATGAAGATGCGATCAAAATAGCCAAAGAAAAGCAAAGGAAAATATAATTGAGGTCGGATCAATCAAGAGGTATTGCTATGTATGCATTTTTACGGCCTAATCAGCTTGACACTGTTGCAAGAAATGTAGGACAGCAAGGTGTGAATCTTCATGGGGCATGTGAAAGAGTAGAGAATGGAACTCAACAAAGCCATAGGAAACCTAATGATGATGTGATTAATAAATTGCAGGAACAATTGGTAAATCTAAATTTGAATATGAGCCTATTGCAAGCAAGGCAGCCTCAAATGCAACCTAGATTTAGAGGACCTCCAAGAAATAGATGGGAAATTTTTTAATTCTTTAATTGCATGGATAGAGGCCATATTTCTCTCGATTGCCCTTATCCAAGAAGAACAAGAGGGGAGATGTATCCCATGCCACAACAGAATGCTAGGCAAGATGCTAGACCTCAATAGGAACAAAGGCCACTTGAACTAGCTATGCAATAGTTGGAAGAAGACTTGATGAAGGCACATCGGGTATGAATTTGATCGAAACCAACATGTCTGATGATGGAAAAAATGTAGATGTTTTAGCTAACAAGAAAGCTGGAGAGAGGGATACTAAAATTGAACCTCAGAGGGGCAGCAAGGATTAAACATGAAAAATATGTTACAGACGATCCAGAAACCAGCAAGAAAGATAGATAATGAAGGAAGATTCAAATGGGGGACTTTGCTTTGGGAGTCAATCAAGTTCCTTACAACTCGCTTGAGGATTTTTTAAGGTAAGAAGGATGATGTTACATATGGTCAGCTACTGTAGATGAACTCATCTCTGAGGAGGCAATGGCATGGGTTGGTTAGCATCAGGAAATGAAAAACCCAAACTGGGCATGTTGGAGTGGTATACCTAACTATTAGATGTGAAAGACATTATACCTGTTATGGATGCATAAATACATGGAAGGAAAATTGATCAAGTTTATGTTGATGGTGGTGAGCAAGTTTGCGTAATCACTGAAGAAGCAATGCTGAAAATGCATCCTAAAATGATAGAGAAGTCATTGTTTAAGGTCAAAATGGAAAACTACTCAAAAGTGAAATGTTTGGTAGTCATTGAGAACTTGGAAATCAACATTGGAGGCCAAAGAGTATGTTTGGATTTCCATGTTATGCCTACAAAACTTGGGGCATATCCTCTCATTTTGGGACGACCATGGCTAATTGGTACGAGGTCTAGACAAAACTAGTATAGAGGTCAATTGGAACTCTATCTAGAGAAGCTAGATCATAAGAGGGTGATCTTTGACATGAAAACAGGTCCGTCATACAAAATGGACATGAAAGTGATGATGGAGGTGACGAAAGTAATGATTCAAAAAATTCCAGCATTGATGATGAAGAAGATAGAGAATGGAAAGCTAGCCTACTATCTAGGGATGTTGACCTCTTTGGGTTGTCAATCCAGGGTTCAAAAAGAGAGGAAAAAGTTGTAAATATTGATGCAGGAAGGATAGACCTCATGCATGAAACATGTGATCAACAACCTGAAATGAATGTTGGACTGCCCAAGCTTATGAATATGCTGGGAAATGACTTGACTAATGATGAAAGAGATAAATATTCTGCCATTTTTTTAAAATACCCGAAATTGTTTGCTTCAAAATATCACCAACTGAGGGGTACTAACGGCATTGTGCGCCATATCAAACCAATGGCTCAAAAACTTAAGAGACTTGATACAATTCAGGAAAATGTTCTTAAAGCTGAAATTCAAAAGTTACTTAATGTGGGATTTATCTATCCTGTTGATGATGCAGAGTGGGTATCTTCTGATGTAATCAGGCCAAAGAAGAATGAAAAATGGAGAGTATGTGTTGATTTCAAGCCCCTTAATGTAGTGACTAAGAGGGACTACTATCCTCTTTTGTTTCAGCATGAGATCTTGGATCAAGTGGCTGGTCATGAATTTTACAGTGTGTGCGATGGATATTGTGGATATTTTCGGATCATATTAGTAGAAGAAGATCAGAAGAAAACAATGTTCATTACCCCATGGGGATGCTTTTGCTCTAGAGTAATGCCCTTTGGTGTTTGATGAATGCATATGCCAGCTTTTCAAGATGGGTTAACGGGATATTTTCCCCTTTCATTGGGAAATCTTTGCGGGTGTTTATGGACAACTTTTGTGTGTACATCTCGAGGACATTACACTCTCAAAAACTTAATGAAGTTTAATGCAGACTTGATGAGGATGGCAATCAGTTGAACCCTAATAATGCAAAATAACAAGAACTAGAGTGATACTCTTGGGTCATGAAGTGTCTACTAATGGTATTTCACCTGAGCCTAGTAAAGTTGAGGCTTTACTTCTAGTACTTACTAGTTCTTAGTTGCTTCCACAGGTTTTGCGATCTGTTGAAAATGCTCCAAGAGTTACTGAGTGGCTCTGGCTTTGCAAAAACTTGAATTTACATGTTTGAAGGAGGATACTATAAGAGCTAGCTTAGTTGATATTTTGACTTATAAAGAACATGTTAAAAGTGCATCTATTATAAGACGAAAACTAATTCTGCATCCGCAAATTCATGAGGAGATGAAGGATAAAGATGCTACCTTGTTTTTTTATGGCAGTTACAAAAGAGTACTGAAAAAGGGAGGACTAGGTTTTGTCATTATGGATGCTAAAAATTGAGAAATCTTTTCTAGAAGTCAAGAAAGTAAAGAGATACAAAGTAACAATTAAGCTGAATATGCAAGTTTACATGCTGGCTTGAAATAGTGTATTCAATTGAGATATAGGGGAAGATAATTGCAAAAGGAGATGCTATGTTGGTGGTAAGACAGATCAAAATGTTTGGAAAGCCAATAACTATATTTTGAAGGACTGGATGTTTAAGATAAAAGGCCTCATGAGGCAGCTGCAAAAATTTGAAATTTGGCATATTAGTAGGGAGAACAACCGTAGAGCTCATGAATTGGTTGAAAATGCTCTTTTCCAGTATGTTGCTGCCATGAGGGTGGATAATCCTATAAGCCCTTCTACTTCATTCTCAACAGGGAATTTAGGGAAAGAAGAATTCAATAGAGTTCACAGGAGGAGGGAAAACAAGCTACTAAGAAGAGAAAATCCAACTGCCAAATCCAATAGCAAGAAACTTCAAGCGAGAGGATGGTTAGTGAACAAGGGCAGCAGGGTTATACACCATCAAGCCAAGGAGAAAGAAGAAGGATCATCTTGAGAATCCCAAGAAGAAAGACCAGAGCCACAGTAGAAGGGAGTAGAGACCTAGAAGCCACCCAAGCAAAATTAAAACGACTGGAAGAAGAATGCAAAAAGAAATGAAAGGAAGAATATGAGTGCTTGCGGAGAGCACAAGAGGAGTCAAAAAGATCTGAAAACAACGTTTAAAAAAATAGGAGAAAGAGGAGAAAGAGGAAGAAATGTTGAGAAGAGAGGAGAAGGAGCACATGTCTCTTGCCATTAGAAGATTAGTAGAGTAACCCTCTCAATCTAAAGATCTAGCCATGCAGAACTCAGAACTTGGAGACATGCCTAGCACAAGTGCTACCACAGAAGAGGCGGAACAAAGGCTCATGGTAAGTGGCAAGGGAAAGGCTCCCTTGAACCCAACCCCACTAGTCATAGTCACCATGACTACTTCAACGCAAGGAACCACAGAGAAGGGGTAGTCAATGAAAGTAATGTCATGGCTTGGGTGCAATATCTCATATACAAAGTGTAAGAGCTTGCACCTACACCAAGTGAAGGAGCTCCACTCTCATAGAAACCAAAAGGCCAGTAGCCAACTAATGTGGAATCAGGCCATGGGCTAAAGGTAACCCACCTTGAAGTATCTACTACTTCAGTGCCCTCAGCAATGCGCAACATGGAAGAGAATGATGAGCTGGTGAAAGAACTTTAGAGTCAACATGATAAGATAAATGAAAAAAGAAAGGTTGCACTTGCCGAGATAGATGAAGAGATGAATGCTTTTTGGGAACTACTAGCTATCTAAAAAAATGAGGCAGATGACCATAATAACCAGGGAAATGATTGCATTAAAAGAGATCTTAAAGATAAGGCAAGGTGAAGAGAGTCTATGAGACATATATGATGAAGAAAGGGAGTGCCGCATTGCTCTAGAGACATAATGTGCTCTCACATCCCATGACATGAGACACCTTGGGGAAGAGGTTAATAGCTTGAAGCAACAAAAAGAACAGCCATCCAAAGAACTACAAGAGGCAAAGGTTCAAGGTGAGTAAGAAGCAAGGAGAAAGATGGCATAAATTCAAAAAAAGTTGCAGGCAATACTCTCCAATTAGGAATGGCTAAAACAACAAGTAGAGCACCGAAAGGAGAGAAGAAATAAATGAGTATATTATGGCAATAGCAAGAGCAAGTAATCACTATCCTCACACAATACCAGAAACAAGGATCGGAGCAAATGAAAGGGAAGGCGGAAGAATAGGCAACTAAAAATGATGACAATATTAAAAATGGGTCTACAATGTAGATGCGGCAACTCCAAAGGAGTGCATGACCTTCACAAAGAGGGACCTCCACCCATCCGTAGCACACTTCCTCAATGAATTCTCTTCTTGCCCAGATCTTGTCTTCATCACCACTTGTAATTATCTCCACATCTTGAGAATCTTACTAAAACAAAATCCTATTGTAGAGGAAAAGTGGTTACCACCCCTCTCCTTTGACATTAATGCAAGGATAGATAGTTGCGCAATGATCCCCCTCATGATAAGAGCCACCCTCTTGCCAGCCTTCTGTATGAGGTAATTAGAAGATATGGGCAATAGTAGGTTTACTAGGTGCAACCACCCATTTTCATCCACCACACCCCTCAATGTAAGAATCAACGTGAAGGGCTATATGCAAAGCTGACCTTTCTTAAGCAAATCCCTCAAGCCTCCCCATAGCTTGGTCCCTACCCATGAACTCGATGCCACTTAACATGCTCCATTTATGTGTGTGTGTGTGTGTGTGTGTGTGAGAGAGAGAGAGAGAGAGGTGAAAAGAAGTGAAAAAGAAAGGAAAGGAAAGTTGAAATCCCTCCATTTTTACTCTATGAGTGTCACAACCACTGTACCTAGGGACAACCCTAGACCCTCTCCCACTTCACAACTTAGCGCACATCAAGGGTAGGACATTTTAATAAACTTGTCTTCTTAAGTCACACACGACACCTCCCTTTACATAAACTGGGTTCTCAAGTGTGTGGGACAACACCTTAGGCTTGTTGCCTATGGTTCACGACCCATCTCCCAATTCCACCATCACTTGCATAGTGCACTGCACGGTAAGGTAGACACAATCCCCTAGGAACTGCACTCGTTCTTCTTTTCAGGTACATTGTGCAATGGTGCAGTAAGCCAACAACTATGGAGGCCTTCTTCAACCACCAATCTATCTTCGACATCAACAACCTTAAAACCTGCTTCACACAACATCTCCAATATGACCAACCTTCCCAAAGACTCCAAAAACCATTCCCACACCAACCCTCAACATCTTCAGCCCATACCATTAAGTTCCATGGGATTGGTACTTAGCTAGTAGGGGGGTAATGTTAACCCTTGAAAGACCAAGTTATAAATCCCGAAAAATCGAAAGCGGAAGATAGTTCCAAGGCAAGAGGAAGACAAAGGACAAAGGTGCACTAAGGAAAATTTGAAGACACGATGCACAAGAAAAAATTCTAAATGTGAGAGAGAGGTGCACAAGAATAAGTGCACCTTCATTTTTGCAAAAATAGTACCATGTGCATTGTAATTTATTTTGCAAAAGAGCGGTGGGCTCTCTCCCATGCAAGTTATAAAGAATAAGAGGCAGGGATTAAGGCCATGCTAATAGGAAAGGAGGAGGGAAAAGAGCGGAGGAATGGACAAAGACCGGATCAAAAAGGGGATGGCCATCCAATGAGGATGTAGGGCATGTATAAAAGTTAAAAAGTGAATGAAGAATCTCATTCTCGGCGTGTGGCCAAACTTGCTCTCTTCTTGTTTCTTGTTTCTTGCTTCATTCTTGTATATGAGATAGGGAGAGTATGTGTGTGATAGGGTGAGGGGCTGTGGAGAAGCTCTTCTTCTCCTCTCTTCATCATATTCTTCTTCTCTTTTCTTTTCTTGAACACGTGGCTATGGAGCTTGAAGCTTGGAGATTGGAGATGGAGCTTTCTTGAAAGTGAATCTTGGATTGTGGAGCTAACGACGGATTTGTAGGAGGAGGCAACTCAATCAGATTCAAAGGTAAGCTCACTATACTTGTGTGTGTGTGTGTATATGTGTACGCACATGTATGTGAGAGGTAGCCATAGCTCTCAGCTTGAAATGCTTGAAGCAATAAGCAGTTCGTGGGTCTTGGCAATGTGCTTACAAGAGCGCTGATAGAAACTCAGCTCAAGAAGAGATTTGAAATGAAGGACATGGGACATGCCTCACATATTCTTGGGATGCGCATCACGTGCAGTCTCTCTAAGGGGCTCCTTTATTTATCACAGGAGTATATCCAGAAAGTCCTTGAGTGGTTTCATATGCAGGATGGTAAGCATATTGGATGTCCTCTACCTTCTTATGTGAAGGTTTTGTCCACAGTATGATTAGCAAAAGGTCGAGATGGTCAAGATCGGTTATGCATCCATCGTGGGCAATTTGATATATACTATGATAGTCACTCCTAACATCACATTTACAGTGGGAGTTATGGCATGCTATATGGCTATACATGATAGACAGCATTGGAATACCCTCAAGGGTATCATGAGGTACTTGAAGGGCATAGCAGCTATGTGCATATGTTATGGTAGCCAAGATACATAAGTCGTGGGATACACTAACTCTAATTATGCAGGACATGCAGATAGTATGAAGTCCACCTTTGGCTATTTCTTCACCTTTGTTGAAGGTGTTGTTTCTTGGATGTTGAGGATGCAGAAATGCATGGCCCTCTCTAGTACTACTGAGGCTAAGTATGTTGCAACCACTTAGGCTTGTAAGGAGGCTCTCTTGTTAGGTCGGGACCTTATTATTATAAATGTGGTCCCTACATTGCATTCGGATTCTATGAGTGCTATCCGGTTAGCCAAGAGTCGCGAGTCTTTCATGCAAAGGAAAAACACATTGAAGTGTGTTACCACTTCATCATAGAGGTCGTTGCTGAGGAGACAGGTCTATTGACCTTGTTAAGATCTCAATTGATCAAAATCCTACATATCTTCTCACAATAAGTCTCTTAGCGGAGCATTTTACCTTCCTTACAAAGTTGATGGGCATTGGATGAGATGACATCTTTCCACATCCTATTGTACTTATGTACATTTTGTACTTTGTTAATTTTTTCTTATTCTCTCTTCACTAGGGAACATTCACCTTTAAGTGGAGATTGTTGGGGTAAGAGAGGTGCTTGTTCCTAGTCGTCCATGTATCACTGCACTAATAGTACCTATACACATATACACTACGCGTGGCGAGCGTCCATCACTATCACTTTATTCTTTATTATTTTGGTGATATTTGAATAAAGGGAAGGCCATCACACATTGTGTCTGTTGGAGTTTTCACATCTTATCTCTCTATCTATCTCTCTCTTGTTCTTGCTCATTCCACCATAGCTCTTGCTTTCGCTCATATGCTTTCACTCTAGGCTCACTCCCTTCATGTCCAAATGTCAAGACCTAAAATGGGTCCAATAGTGGCTCTCTCACACAATCAAGCTCATTGACGAACCTCATAACACCAATCCCCATGGCCCTACGGCCATGAGAAATTGACAATAAACTAGGAACTCCCTCTCTAAACCTTGATATACTACATTATAGTCCAATCTCCTAACTATCTACCCTAAACTCCAAGCAAGAATGTCCAAATAAAAGGTGTCTAATACACCACACAAATGTAACACAAAGGCACCTCCTTAGATAGTGTTGCATACATGTTTTTTTCCTTAACTAATATGTTTAGTTATAGTTCAAATGTCCTAAGTGCAACGCATGCTCAATCAAGCTTTTAGATTTTTCAATCAATAATGTGTTATGCACAAGTAAATTTTTTGCACTATGTAATGTGGTCATCATCCTTAATTTTAAGTATTTTATTATCCTCGCTTCAATGCAATCCCATTGGCCATAGTCACCTAGGCTTTGATGTTGTGTAATCTCCCTAGGCAACTTTGGAGGTGGGATTATGGCCTAGGGTTTTGAGTTGTTTATTGATATGTAAGTAGTTAAAGGGCTCCTTGTAATATTGTCACTTGAAGTATGGCTTTTAAGCATGGCTCTTCAAAAGGGTTGCTTGATGTGCACTAGTTTCAATTGCAAAATAGTCCTTGAGGATGTGGAAATCCCCTCTTTGTCAATAATGTGGCTCCAATCAATTCCCTTGTGCTTAAGGTCTTGCTAGGCACTAGATGATCCAATTATCCACTAACTATTAATACTTTCAATGGTGTACACTCTCTCAAGTTTGTAATGTTTTGCAAATGAGTTTGGAGGGATTATTATGGCTTTCAGAGTTCATGTTCTAGGTGAGAAAAGTGCTAAGTTACCTTAATCATAGCCCCTACATCAAGGATTATTACTTCACATTGGATAGGGATGGTCCATAAAAGCCAAAATCATGTGATTGCTCAATTAGCTAGATACCCTAGAGCCTTTGTTCATTGTCTAGATCAAATCTATTTGGTTGGGTCAAAGTGATCCAAGAAGCTTTGTCTACTTTGTGTCCTGTGGTTGCATAATGGAACTTAAGAGCTTAATGGTGACTTGGATAGGTCTTAGACTATCCTAGAAGTGAGAACACCTAAGGGTTGAGGCTTGGTATCCTAGATGAGAGTGGTGCCTAGTTGTGATTGTGGGTGGATTCTTACCCTTTGGACATAATCTTTGAACACCTTTAAAGATGTAGATGGCTACACCCTAAATCCTAATGTCCGCATGGTGAGGTGCATGGGAACCTGTGCTCAGCAAATGGTGTGTATGTGAGGTGCATATGTCTAATGTGCCTATGTAGTCCAAATTTGTGAGTACTTGTGGTTATATCCTTGTTAAACATGTGGAGAGTGGGTATGATCAACCAACACGTGAAAGTAGAGGTGGTAGCTTAGGGGATTGAAAAAATCATTAGCTCTTCCAAAAACCCATTGATAGTGGGGTGTTCAATTGAGGGGTTGTCCATTTGGAGGTTTGTGAGTGCAAAGATAAGATGATAACCCACCAAGACCTATACCTATGAGCTAGTCCACACGGAGTGCATTGTATTGGTGAGTTTTTGCTTTTATACATTTGCTATTGGAATTGGAATTTTCAAGCTTTTTAGCAAGAGATTTTTTTCATCATATGAATACTATGCTTTATAACACATTGGGCAATCACTAACATCATATGTAGATGGGATGACCCCTCAAAAACTATCACAATCTTCAATTTTTTTATTACATGGAGGGAACAAAAATTTCAGTGTGAACCCAATTTGGTCCAATTCAAATCTATTCCTAGAAATAAGTAGTCTACATGGTAACTCAATGGTATCAACACATGGCTATTGTGCCTAAATTAAAAAAGGGACTTGCTCTTCCCATATAATTGATTGCATCTTTTGTGGTTGTCCAAGCACAAAGGAAATGTTTATGGGCATGAGTGTTGGTTGATGTATGATCATATGCTCCTTTGATTGGAGACCAAGAATGTGCACATACATGTAATACATGTGTTTGCAGGCAACGAATGAATTTTGTGCACTCATTCTTTTCATGAAATCCGAAAAAGTGCATCTAGGCTCTTCTTTAATGTGAACATCATATGTACTCTCTATGAGCACTCGAAACACTACATGCTACCTACAAACTCCTCCAAGAATGTCATAGCCATGTTGCAAGCTACCTCTACTCTTTTCTATGCTTCCTTTGAAATCCCAGGTCTCCACTTCCACTTCATGCTGCCGCTTGAACAACCCTCATCAAAAGTAGGTGCGTTCTATATTCATGTGGTCAAATAAGCAACTTGGAAGCTTGCTTCCCTTAAACTAGACAACCCCTCACTAGAGACTTTTGTTCCCTTTGCAACAATAGGCCACAATGTAGGTGTATGAGGTGATACTTTAACTTGCTTCTGCCACTACCTTCGTGTGTTCCACATTGTGATTGTGAACCACAACCATTGTGTGATATCCTTGTATGCTAGTTTTGACTAGAGACATTGTGCAACCAAACATGTATCATGGCTTTGAAGTTTGTTAATGCAATGTTTCTTGCCCACCGTGCCAAAGAACTTCTAGCATAGTGCTCATTAGTCCCAAGGAACTTCAACCTGATCTATACATTGCAAGAATTATGACATCATGCATAGGAGGTCTAAGTACACTCTTATCTTGAGTCATATGTTGTGCAATGCTTTGACCATCCTCAAAGTGAAAATGCCCGTTAGGCACTTCACTAGATTTCTTTCATGACATTTACAAGAACCCACAATGCCTCAAATTCAAACATCACGTCATTCGTGGGGCAAAAGTTTAATAACATGGCCCTTTGGCTCACAACAGCCCTTGCCAATCCATAAAGATTGATATGCCATCTTTAGCACTTGTTGAACTACGCATCCTAGAAGGCATGATACAAACTTAAACCCACTAGGAATGATCCATTGTTCCTCTTCTATTGCCTTAAAATAGGAAGACATAAATGTGAAACATGGATCTTAGGCTCATAGCGAGAATCCTAAAGACTCTCAAAAAATATACCACCTATTGGAACCTAAAATAGACTTGACAATGGCTCTCACACACTCAACCTCACTAAATGACCTCACATGACCAACCCCCATGGCTCTGTGGCCATGAATGACTAGCAATAGACTAGGAACTCTCTCTCAACTTTGACACACTCCATTGTAGTCCAACCTCCCAACTACTTGCCTTGAACTCCAAGTAGGAGTATCCAAACAAAAGGTGTCTAGTACACCACACAAACGTAACACAGAGACACCTCCTCAGCTAATTGCCACAGTCTCCAGATACAAGTGACCTACCCAATTAGATGTTTGACCCACCAGTCCTTGTCTTTTAACATAAATGTAACACTTAGTCTCCACTCATCCTCACTAGAACCCCCTTTGAACCTTCGAAACTAATCGGCTTGGATCTCCTCACCCACTTAATTGATAAAGAAACCAATTGCTATGCGACGAAGTTACCAAGAAGATCCATGCTTGTAATATGGATATGGTTTAGAGAATTCTAAAATAAAAAGTTAAAAATGAAGAGGAAAGAGTTTTAGAGAGTCATTGAAGGAAAGTTTCTAAGCACGCAGCGAGGGAGTGAAGGTGTAAAGTGCAAGCGACGTCTTTAAAGTTCGTCGTCAATAAACGATAGACAACAAAAGTACCAAGGTACCAATGTTTTTTTATAAAGTACATCGCACTTTCTCTCTCCTTAATTTCTTATCGGGCTAAAAAGTAACCTCAAATGTTCCCGAATGTCAGCTTATAGATCCATTTACATCCCATGGATTTCTTATTGGGTGGGAATTATAAAAAATCTGAAGTGACATTCTTGTGCAATGTAGATATTTCTTTATCCATAACATTCTGCCATTACATTTTACCACATGCATCCTTGTATATTCTAAGTTCGTCATGTTGTAAGACTTGAGGTGAGAAAAGCAAGATTGCATTGCTCAAAATTTGAATTATTATCTCCTTGATATATTATTATTTAGGGTGTCTTTCTATGCCTTTGTAGACCTTCTTAAGGCTACTTGATACTCTTCATCTTCTTCCTCAAATTCTTCTTCAATGGTTCCTTTTTCTATGGGCTTTTGGTACCTATACGTTGAGATGTGGAACAACATGCATCAAAATCTAAGAAATGAGATAACTTTCAACTTATATTTTCATCAAATATAATATCCCTTAACACAAAAGATTCATTTTTCATTGGATCATAAAGCGTGTAAACAATAGTTATATCACTATAGCCAACAAACATACATTTTTAAAACTCTCATCAAGTTTCTTCCTTTTTGCATCATGAAAATATGAGCAAAAGCTAAGCATCCAAATACTTTAAGATGAGATACCTAAGGCTTGTATCCATAGAAGGCTTCATATGATGCAATATACCTTAGTACTTCAGCAAGTGACTGGTTCATCAAGTAGCAAGTGGTATCAATTGCTTTAGCCCAATAGCAATTGGCAAGTTGCTTGTCTTTCAATATACATCTGGCTCCCTCAAACATGGTTCTATTTTTCCTTTCTACAATGCCATTTTGTTGAGGTGTATAGCTATAAGTAAGCTGCTTGCTTATCCCATGGTTTTAAATATATTAGTTGAATTCTTTGGATAAGAATTCTTCTCCATTGTCTAACCAAAATAACTTGATTTTTATACATGTTACTGTCTTAACCATAATATGAAAGTATTTAAAAATAAAAAAATATTTTAACATTGGATTTCATGACGAATACCTAGATATACCTAGAAAAGTCATTAATACAACTCATATAGTATGTATGCCCACATATTAAAGGTATATGGGTTATTCATATACATTGGCATGAATGAGATCAAGGACACCTTTCAATCTATTTATAATTCTTGAGAATCTAAGGTTTTCTTATTTTCTTTCCAATGCAACATGCTTCACAAAATTTGCCAATCCATTATAGTGATTGTATGCCCAAAAATGTGCCTTGAGACTTCAAGATACACATCCTTTTAAAGTTAAAAGTTTCCATACTTCTTATGCCATAGTAAATTTAGTGTAGGGAAAAGAGGGCATGTTCTAGAGCATTGAGAGCTTCCTTCTCCATCAGCAAAGTTGGTTGATTTTTCCTTTCAATCAACTTTCTTATTCCTACAATCTTTCTCAGAATTTTCATATTTTGAAAAATAATGACATTGAATTGAGCCTTGATGACCTCTACCTCCACTAGTTCCTCTACCTCTAGAGGCTGGCCTCGTCTTCCATAAGAAGACATAAGAAGATTGATTATCTCCTTAGTATAGTTTATGTTGGACTAGTTTGATTGGTGTCTTCCTCTTTCTCTTTAAGTACTAAATCTTCCTCTTCCTCTTACTGAAAATAGGGCTTTGTCAGTTGTGCTTGTAAAGATAATTATAGAGCTGCCATTACAAAGGTTTTTCATAGCTACTTGTGTTTTATCTTCATCTCTCAACATTTGCTCCATCTCATCAAGTGACGATTTTTGCTACAAAATGATGAGGCCTTGTACAAGTCTCTCATATCCTTCCTGCAAACCATGAATGATGATTATATAGAGCTCATTATTTGTCATTTTATCTTCCACAACAACCAATTTTGCTAACACAGATCCTTAACTCTTTTGATAAAGTTTGTAAGATTCTTTCCTTCATCTTTATTCGTATTGTTAAGCTGAAATCTCAAGACTATTTATCTTGAAGTACTTTTTAACTCATAAATGTTCTTTAAGGTCTCCTAAGCTTTCTTAGAAGTCTTCACATTAGATGGCTAAGAATATCATCTTTGACACTCAACTTTATCATATGGACATCAAACATGGCCTTCTTGTCCCATTTAGCCAATTCTTCTCTAGTCACCTCATTTGGTTTTGGTATATCCATAGAGACCAACTCCATGCAATCTTGAAAGAGGAGTGACTCCATCTTCACTTTTCAAGTGGATAGTTGGTACCATTGAGCTTTTCAACTCCCTCCAGATACAAACTGTGTAAATTAGGTGCCATTTCCAACATGAAGACGACTAGTCAACTTCATGGCTATATAAAATGATCTAGAGATTAAATATGGAAAATCCTAATGGTCAAGTTGTAATACATAAAAAGATAAACATTTCATTGTTTTACTATTTTGAAAGTTACCCCTGTTACCCCAACCTTAGACCCCCCCCCCCAAAAAAAAAAAAACCTACGCCATTGCCATCCTACCCACATCCCTCATATATCTCCCTCTACCAATCAAAAATCCCCTCTACCTCACCTATCCCTCATTACACTCACCTAACCCCCTTATACATTTCCCCAACATTCCCTACCCTTGCCTACCTCTACCTACCATTTTGTACCCTTCTCTAGCCCCACTTATCCCAATCCATTCCCACCCACCCTAGCCACCACCCTCCATGCTCCCACCACTGTCTAGCAACCATCATTGCCCACACCGCCATCACCACTACCCTCCACCTCTCTTTAGGTGGCTGACTTGCCTGCCCTTTCCTAGATTTGCTCAACAAAACTACTTGCCAAAAAATTATATCTAATCAAATACAATTCTTTCTAAATTTCAGATAAGGCAATCTCATCTTCAAAAATGAGGATAAAGTTGAGCTCCAATAGTTGTGGATGACTATAAATCTTAGAAAATGATATGCCATGGAGTTAAACTTCACCATTAAGGTGCCAAGAGGTTGAAAAAGCAAGATCTACCTAACTCCAATCAAGGGGGTAAACAATGCTATATATTGCAAAATAACACCCTCCAAAAAATTCAACACAATAGGTTATACATGCACATACAAGGCATCTCTAGATTTGCAACATTTAACAAAGAGAGATTTTTATATAGATTTACAACACTATTTGTAAAGAGAGAACAACACTTTTTTTGTTTCTTGTAATATGTTATAAGAGTCATAAGTCTATGATTAACTTGTCAATACAATGCTACTGTTTAGTCAATCCCATCAAGCTAATTATTGGTGACTTTCCTTGCCCAATTAAAGAGCTCAACATAACTATGCACATCTTAATTATGTGGGAGCTTTCGCTCAACCGCCAAGACCCACGGACCGCTTATTGCTTCAAGTGTTTTAAGCAAGCTCTAATGGCTATCTCTTACCTAGCCGACGCGCCATCGATCCTACGAATGTAGTGAGCTTACCTTGATGCCGATGTGAGTAGCCTCCTCCCTCGCACACCTCGGTAGCTCCACGATTCTTGATGCTAGCTCAAGCATCCTCAAGCCTCCTCCATCTCCAAGCTCCATCCTCCATGGCCGCGCATGCGAGAAAAGAGAAGAGAAGAGAAGAGAAGAAGAGAAGAGGAGATAGTGAAGAGCTTCACCCTCTTGATCCCTCACTCCCACACACTCACTTCCTCACACTCTCACACTCCCTCTCTCAAGAGCACACACAAGCAAGAAGAAGAGAAGAACAAGAGAGATCTTGTTAGCCACACACCAAAGAATGAGCTTCCATTCACTTTTTGAACTTTATATATAAACCCTAAAATCCCATGGGCACCCATCCCCTTTTTTACATGACCGGTCATTGTGACAAGGTCCTTTTTCCATTTCCCTCTTCTATCCTTATGCCTCTAGTCTATGCCCATCTAATATTTTACAATTGGCATAGGAGGGAGCTTGGCGCTCTTTTACAAGAGTTTCCCAAGTTTTTTGAGGCGCCTTTCATTTAAAATTGCACCTTTTGTCTCGACTTAGCTTCTAGAGGTCGCCTGCATGTCTTTGCTCTTCTTCCACGCTTTTTTCACTTTTTCCTTCATTTTCCGTCATTTTTCACCATCTCGACTTGGGGTTAACATTACTCCCCTTCGAGATGGGTGCCAGTCCCATGGCACTTCTGTGTTGTTGTAGGGTGGTAGGCACTTGGGCAATGATGATGTAAAGGGGAGGGCCACATGTAGATTCAGGTGCTTGTGGAAGCTGAAGTTTGTCGGGGAAGCTAGATGGATAGCGAGTGGTTGACGGGGGCCTCTGAAGTTGGTGGTTTGCCGCTTGTGTGATGCTTGAAAGGAGAAGGTGCGGTGCTCTTCCTAAGGGGAGTGTCTACCTTACTATTGTAGTGTAGTATGCTCGTGCTAGTGGAATGGGGAGGTGGGTCTAATCGCAGGCAAGCCCGGGTGATGTTCCACACTTGAGGACCCCATTTGTGTTAAGGGAGGTGCGGTGCAAGTGGCTTAGGATGACAGGTCTAACCATAGGTGAGTGTTAGCTCCCTAGGTATGTCCTTGATGTGCCCTAAGCATGAAGTGGGGAAGAAAAAAGGGCTAGGGGGTTAGGAGCGGTGCCAGTTGACCGAGGTCAACGGGCATGCCTAACTTGAGGACCCTTAGGTGCAGTGATAGTATTCTATGTGGTGTTTAAGTGCTTCTGCGAGTGAGTGCTTGTGTGCTTTTCCTTTCAAATATTGTCTTTTTTTTGTAAAGTTGTGGAATGACAGGTAGGCCTAATTGTCTTCATTAGAATGAGGAGGAGAAGGGGGTCGGATAGATTTGCTAAAAAACTGGCGACTTTGCATGTAATCTTTCAGATTCATGCGGACATGAAGAGAAGTGATGGAGAGGAAAGGGTGATTACACCTAGTGAATTGGCTATCATTCATATCTTCTAGGAGGGCTAGGCAAAAAGAGGGGAGGAGTCTAGCCCTCATCATAAGACGAGCCATGGCGCAATTGTCAATAGTGTTAGGGTCAAAGAAGAGGGGGAGGGGGGGGTGGGCCGCGCTCTTGTGGAGTTGGGTCCTGCTTAAGGAGTAGCTTAAGTAACCTAAGATAATTACAGGTTGTTACAAAGGCGGGGTCAGGGCATGAGGAGAAATCCGCAAGAAAGCGTGTCATAGAATGATCTAGGCTTTCGGAGGTAAAGAGAAGGGCATGCTCGAAGGAGGGTGGCATCAAAATCCACCCCTACCCTTTGAGGGTATGCCATGTAGGTGGGGTTGTTCCGCTCGAATGGCAGGATGTTACAAAACGCCATCCAAGCGAGCATACTGATGTCGCATACTCGCCTCCTCCACAGGGGTTGGATTTTGTAGCCTTGTACAGTGTGTGGGACTTCAAAAACTTTGTTCTGCCAGTAATTAGCCGCTTCTGTGCCCCAAGAGGTCGGGGTTTTTTCTCGCTCTTCTAGCCATCTTTGCCCTAACCGGCCACCGATCGCGATCACCTCATCCATTACCTTGAGTGGCAAGACCATTCACAGACTGTTGGGTAGGAGAAAACTAAAGGTGAATGGATCCTTTCCTTGTTCTTGTATCATCCGACAGCACCAGTTCTTCGTGGAATCCCGCGGGGATATCATCAGGGCAAGGTGTGGACGGCAGCATGGCTGGTTTGGCTCTCAGTTGTTTCCTGGCTTCCTCTACTAGCTTTCTGCATCTTTCCCTAGATACGGCTTTTCTTTCCGCAGATGGGTCCTCTTGTGGTGGCTCTTGAGACTGCGGCGAGGGGGGTTGTAGGACTACATTCTCCCTGAATCGGTTCATATCAATTTCAAGTTCTGATTCCTCCCCCTGCCGTTCTCCCTGTGGTGCTTCCTCTTCGAATCCGAGGGCATCAATTTCCTAGGGGGTTAGGCCGGCTAGCAATAGGTATTTTCGTTGCTCGTCCAAGCTCAGCCTAACCTCCGCAGGTAGCGGTGGCATCTGCAATCCAACATGCAAGGCTCAACATGCGATGCTGAGCTTTCTTTGCGTCACCTCCAACGACTCTCCTTGCATTGAGCGGGTGGTGTCCAGGATGGTGTTGAGGAAGGCTTTCTGTTGAGCGCCGAAGGCCACTTGGGCGGCTTCTGCCTTGCTCTCTGCAATGATTTTCTCCTTCTCTACCAGAGCAAGGTGCCACGCTAGTGTTTTCACCCTCTTTTCATTGTGCACAGCCCACTCCTCTGCTCTTTTATTCATTTCTTCCAAGCTCTCTCCTTGCTTTAGGGTTAGTATAATGAGTTTCTGCTTGTGGTCTTCCAACTTCCTGACCGACCTCTCTTGCTCTTCTTTTTCAGAGTTTAGTTGATCTATCAGGCGCTCAATCTCCTCTTGCTGCTCCTTTATGTCTTGTTTTCTCTCCTCATCTCTGGCATTCAGCTCAGCCACAAGCGCATCAACCTGAGCAGATTTCGTAGCGAGCTCCTGGTATTGTACTATCACGAGCTTGTGCTCTCTTTGCATTTCCACTAGCTCCTGTGTTTCGTTTTCAAGCTGTTGTCTCCAGTGCTCCTCCTTAGCCTTCATTTCTTGTTTGAGATCTGCGATCTCCCTTTGCTGCATGGCTATCATTCTCATTTTATCTAGCTGGAAGGCGGCTAGTGATTCCTTCTCAGCTGCCAACTCAACCACGGCTATCATGCGTTGCTCCTTAGCCTTCTCCAATTGGGAGAGCAGCTCGGTGACGTACTCGTCGTAGTTAGCCGATGGCGTCATCGTTGAGGGGATGGATGAGGTTGAGGCTTCTACCTTTTGCCTTTTAGGCTCTTGCCTGGATTCCACATCAGTAGCTGGCCTCTTTTGTCCTGTGACCGTGGTTCCTGTGCTCTGTCCCTGGGTCATCTCTTTGTTGATGAAATATTGCATCCACGCCAAAAAATTTGACACGTCGGCACTGGTCAGCATGCTAGGGGTGATGGTGGTGGGTTCAGTGGAAGGCACCAGGAGGGTAGGAATTGGATGAATTGGGGCCTTGCCCTTGCCCTCCGTGACTGCAGGTGGCACGATCTCTGGCACCTGTGTGCTAGACCCTGGCCTTTCTTCTCTCTGTGGGCTCCAGTTTCCCAATTTATCCACTCCGCTTTGTTGCTCGATGGACCAGCGTGTGTCTTCAGCCAGGTCCTCTTCCTCCTTTCTTCTTAGTTCTTTCTCTTTCTCATCCGCCTTTCTTCTCCTTTCCTCCTCTGCTTTTCTCTGCTCTTCCTTCTTTTTCTCCTTTTCTTCTTTTTCCTTTTTTTTCTTCTCCTCTGCTTCCTATTTCGATGCCTTCTTTGCTTTCTGTGATTCTTCTTTTTCCTTCTCTTCCTCCTGTCTCTTCATCATCTCTCTCTCCTTGGCCTCTTTTAGGGACTCTTTCTTTGTCCTTTCTAAGTCTTCTCTCTCCTTCTTTCTGCCTTCGTCATCCTTCTTCTTTCTCTGCGTTGTCTTTTTCTTGGGCTTCTTGGTTTTCTTTTTGCTTGTTTGTCCCTCCCCTTCTTCCTCTGTCTCAGTTCTATCGGTGGACCCTGGTGAGGAGGCAACATTTCTGGCGTTTCTCCTTCTCCTTCTTCTGCATCATGTGCTTCCTTCATTGCCTCCTGAATGAGCGCAGTCAAGATACCTCCATACCCGATGAAGGAGGCTTTCTTTCTTTCTGTAGCTTTAGAGGCTGGAGATTCTCCTCTTGCTGACACACTTTCTAGGGCCAATGCTTTGGCTGCCTGGTCGATCATTTCTCACAAGTATCCGTTCCAGTCTACTTTGTCTAAGGTATGGGTTGCTACATTCTCCAGCACAGGTACACTAATTCGATGCATCAATGAATTATAGCGCTGGCTGGAAAAGAGCACATGTATCAGTTTAGCTTGCATCCTGGCTTCTGCGTTAGGGATGTCTTGGATGCTTATGCTGTCATTTGTGAGCACATCTTCCTTCTTCATTTTAAGCATGACATAAACATCCCTTTTTTGTTTCCTCTCCATCTTTGGTACCAACCCCAAAGCCTTCTCCACCAAGGCTGGGTCTAAGCGGACATGTACCTGCTTTGCATCTTCTCCTCTACCCACCGTCACAATACCACATTCTTAATCTGAATTGTACGTTCTGAGAAACTCCATGCACTTCAGGTGGTCCGGCTCCTGTGAGAACTTTTCAAGATACTTCCTGAGGTTGCATTGTTCAACCACCCTCCTGGCTGCTTCCTTCTTGGCCACCACAACTTCTATGTTGTGGATGATTCGAAATTTGAGCTGGCTGAAGGCACGGTTCTCTAGATGGATGCGATATTGCTCCATTTCCTCGTCTGTGAACGAAACATTAGGAGAGTTTTGAGGTCTCGAAAATGCCTTTTAGTATGTGGAGAGAGAGTGCTCTAGACCAATAAGAGCAAAGCCTCCGTAACGGAACTTCTATTTAAAAAAATTTAAAAAATTTTAAAAATCATTTTATAAAAATATATAAATATAATAATATTACGAATTTGTATTTTTATGTATTTTTAGTCTCTTATATTCGTGATTATGACATCTTTTGCATTAATGGCATAGAGTCTCGGCTACTTTTATTTAGTGATGTTTCTAGATTAATGATAATGACTGATGTAATCGAAATTCAAATTGGTGAAAAGCATGGCGCTCAGTTTTTTCCCTCCTTTCTTTTATTCCTCTATTGTTTCTCCCTCCGTTATGGTAGCCTAGTCCTCTCTCTCTCACTCACTCACTCAGAAATTCGACCTTCAACAAGATGTCCAAGCTCCCAAATCACATCCATATCAGTATTTAACTCATTCCAAACTGATGGAAGATGGATTCCTACTATCATTAGCAAAGGTAGTTGGATCACCATGCAACAAGCAAAACGTGGAAAAAGGCAAAGACATGAGAGCTCGTTTATCTCTGCTTGAAAGGGCAGAATCCGAGATTTTAAGCTTGGAGCAAATAAGAATAGCATCAAAGAGATACTAGTGCAACATGTGTTCATGCACAGAGAGCTGTGTTTGAAACCTGGATCTTCAAAGCTTCCAATGCATAGACCAAATTGTAAGAATTTGATTCTTAAAGTTTTTTCTTTCTTAAACATGGTTTAGGTTTTTCCATTATAATATTTGTTTGTCTTATAGATATCTATCTCTCTAATCTTGAGGAATGGCAACCAGTGGAATCTATTATTGATGTTATTGATGTTATATACGGTTCAATTGGAGAAGAAATGTATAGAGGTAGAAAGAAGACAGAGCTTGCAGAGAATGGAATATTCTTTTAAGATCATTCTTATGTTATTCCTATGCGGCGTTGCCAATGGGGATCAATAAAACTCCTTCCTTTGCCAGATTTTTCAAGCTTTGAGTGGCCTTTGCCAAGTCCAGCTACTAGTAAGGGCTATAGATGTAAGATATTTTCTGAGATCCAGAAAGCACTAAAATCTAATATCTCAAGTAGGCTAAGCAAAGTTACTTTATTTATGCCTATTAATATATTTATTGATTTCTTCTCTAATATGGAGATAAGAATAACAAACCATGCTTTCAGTGAAGAGACTAACATATAACCATATCATACAATTTGTTAATGAAGGATGGGATACAAGGACAGAAGGAAAAATTATATATAAGATAGATCAAGACTCTATAGCTTGTAAATATATGATTGCTACTCAAAATTTTATCCTTAGCTTTTACTATAGTCGATGGCATTTTGTTGGTAGTAGTCTAGTTGCTTTAGACCATAATCTTAATGATTTCAGCAAAGATCCTATAGTGGATCTTGATATTTGGTTCAACAAGGATATTATTGCAATCTTAAAGATCAAAAAATCATGTACGCTACATCAAGTGAGGATGGATTTACAAAATGAAGACATTGAACTACCATGCTCCTTTGCATTCCAACTTAACAAGAAACAAGTAAGTTTTCACATCATATTATATCTACTTAGATGAATATCAAGATCTCACTTTCTAACTAACAAACATTTGTAATTTATTTTTTGCAGATATTGAAAAGGAGAGAAAATAATATACATTGCAAGGACATTCAAGAAAATATATCTTTACTATCAATATAAAATATATGTACAAATTTTATAGCAGATGTCTATCTGCCATCTCTATGAGATATATAAGGACTGAAGGGCAAATTTCTATATATGAAGGCTTACAAGGCGATATGGCAAAGCTATTTCTTTTTTTGAGAACTATCCTTTCTAGGAGTCCTTTTGCCTTTCTTTGATGTCTTGGGTATAGAATGTGTTGAAGCTGTGGCTTTACCTTCCGTGGTTATAGGCACCGCATCTCCTTCATGGTGCAAATCCCCACCAATCTCTATTGTTGGATGTATACAATTGACCATTATATACTTCAAGAGCTTTGCTCTGATGTACCAAACATGCTCAGATGTATAGCAATCTTTCGAAAACTGTCAAACATTTATAGAAAAAAGAGTTTTAGTTCATTATTGTTCTTACAATAGACTATATTTTTATCATCAATGGACTATTTGCAATTAATATCTATCTTAAAGTTTAGCATCTTTCATATTACCTTTAGATGTTTATCATCATTAAGATAAACAAAGTTAACCATTCTTCTAGCATTTGCAATCACCCTCCAGCCACAAGAATGGCTATCATCCTGATGGGAACACTGCAACCACCAACACAAAGTAAAACTATAAAGAGAACGGATGGTAGTTCATAGAATAAACTCATGTTTCAATTATTTTAATGAATAACTTACCGCAACTTGTCTATATTGCATTGTTGTAAGCAAATCAGACGGCATAGGGGGTCTTTTATCTAGCTCTTCAATTAATCTTTTGACACCTCTATATATAAAATATGTTGAAATTTAGAGTACTTACAAAAAAAAGAATTGAAATATCAAGGAGCCCTTGGATAATATAACTTACAATTTAGCATTTCCATGGCTTCCTTTCATAGAGTTGATTAAAAAACATTGCTTATCCACAAGGTCTATTGCAATCAAGCTCCAATGAGAACTAAAAGCAATCATATCTCAACAAATTAGTAGGATAAAATCTCAAAAACTCTAATAGAATATTGAATCACTTAATTTTCATTATATTGAATTATAAGGAGCTCCAAAGTATCGAAGTCAATCAAATTGAACCAGTGCTCAATAAAACTTGTATCAAGCTCGTTCCTCATAAAGAATAAGATAGATAGATCAAGAACCTCAATTTTTTGTTGTATATCCAAAGGAAACTCATGCATTATACACCTAGAAAATGCATAGAAATAGTGAGTATAAACAAGAAAAATCTTATTGTTAAAAAAATATCAAAAAGTATAAGTAATTATGGATGGATATACCTTAGGCCAACAAGAATAATACTGTCATTTACTTCTCTTCTTTTATCCTTAAGAATCTGAACACATACAGCATCAAAGGAGATAACCTCAGTTCTTTTGTCTAAGTCACCAAGTAAGAAACAAAACACACTGAATCCTTTTGGATTAGCTGCTTCAAGAAGGGTGGCTACCTCATTTTCAAAGGACTCTAGTTGCTCTGTTTCCCTTTCTTCAACCCTTTGCCTCCTATACTCTCTCCATTTATCTGCCTATTCCTCTTTAGCTTTCTCCTCTTTTTCATGTTGCCTTGTATCCCTCTCGTGGGTGACATCCTCAACCCTGAGACCAGAATCATCTTTCTTTCTCCTAGCTGGGGGCACATTAAGGATATTAAATGTCTTCACATCAGTGGAGGATAATCGGCTTAAGGACCTTTGAAAATCTATATCTTAGCCTCCTAAGAATTACCATGTCCTTGTCTATGAGTGTGAGCCTATGAGCATGAGCAGCATAAATATAGGTATCTTGAAAAAACTCAACTAAAAAATCCTCTATGGCTTCTTGTATACAATTAAGAGATATTCTTGTATATCTGAAACTATCCAAACTATATTTGTCACAAATTTCCCTGACAAGCCTCTGAAAAGACAACTTTGGAATTGCATTGTCAAGAGCCTTTACTGCCTTCCTAATCTCCCTTAGGCACCTGACATTTTGAGAAAACTTTCTCTTTGGCTTTGACTTTCTAGAGAGCTTCTGAGACTTTGAAGACTGATGAATCTTTGATATTAAATCCCTAGGATCAATCTTCTCATTTCTTGCTGTTGCCTTAGTCCTAGCCATCTGCCAAAAAAAGACATGTTACTTCTTCTCCAGCATGTCCAGCGAAACGCGAGTCTCAAACAAGAGGTATCCATGCTGCATCTCATTTTCGCGCTTCAGTTGAATTTTTCTCAAGCGTACCCAATGAAACGCGAGTGTCAAGCAAGGCTCCTCCTTGCAGCTGCTTCTTTTCGCGTTTCACCAAACTTGTTGTCCATTGTGTCCAGTGAAACGCGAATTTAAGACAGGAGGCATCCTTGAAGCACGTTCTTTTCGTGTTTCACTGGACAACTCATGAATAGCAAAGAAATCGACAAAACCAAGAAAAAAGAGCTTTGATCTAAGGAAAGCTTTTAAAATTACATAAAATATCCACAGAATTAGGAAAGAAGTTTCAAGATTTCCTTAAATCTCCACAACATTAAGGAATGCTCTCACTCTAGAAAAAATTCTTTTGTAGTACTGATAAGCTCATAATAGCATAAAGGATTAAGGAAAAGTATAAAAAGAATGTATTGAATGGATCCTGTTATTGAAAAGCAATATGCAGAAAACCATATCTTCTTTTTAGCTTATTCTTCACAATCTCAGCCTAATGACGAGAATATGCTCAAAGGTTTCCTTTGTTGGGGAAGCAGTGAAATGCTTGGAGATTGGAAGGAACACCAAAGGTAAAGGCGGAGTAGCAATGTTTTCTGCTTGCTGGAAATGCTGTGAAAGGCGAAGGCGGTGAATTTACATGGACTCAAAGTTCTTGGCAAAGTGTTAAGTAACACACGTGTGACGTATTCTCGCTTACCGGAATTTTTTTATCTATGACACAAGCATTACTTGGAAAAGTGTTATGTAACACACGTGTGATGTATTTTCAAAAAAAGGGAGTGCATACGTCTTCTGAGGAGTTTGATACGGTGTATTAAGTGAGACACGTGTGCACGTATTCTGAGGCATTTCGTGCATGCAAAAATATTAAAAATTTCATTCAAATTTACGGTCCCATTTATTTTTCCATCATTACACGAACTTTTTCGTTGGAACTATCACTACATGCTTAACGGTCAATATAAAAGCATTTCAAAGCCATTTCTCTGACATTGTTTTCTTTTCTATCGAAATTTCATCTCGACTTCCCTTCAAGGTCCTTGCTTCCTGTGTGAAGAGCAATTCAACAATCTTTGATAGGTAACAAAAAAATTTTATTACAAATATTTTAACAAAATAAATTTGATTAATATAGAAAGAATTTTTAATAACACTTGAATAATTACAGATGTTATGTGCTTTGTATCTATTAAAAGCAACATAGCTTTTTCAAAAAGGATTTTATCATAAATTTTTGTGTTTCCATAGAATTAATTTATAGTTCATGTTTCTCTTTTTGATTTGCATCTTTTGACCAGTGAAACGCGAAATAATGTCCCTGTTAGTGATATTTTGCTAAGTATCGTGTTTCACCGGTGAGATATTGAAATAATTTTCGTCTTCAAGGTAGTGTCCGGTGAAACGCGATTTCTTCACAGGCATTTGCATTGGACACTTTAATTTTCGTGTTTCATCGGTCAACTAAAAAAAAATCTCATTTTTTGCTTTTTTTGTCTTGAAAAATGCAATTTTGGGGCCTCTTTCCATGGTTCCATCTTGTTTTATTGGATATTGTTGCTATTCTGCTTTGTTTTCAGGGATAAATCTTTTCCTGGTCAAGATGACAAAGAGAAAGCTATCTCTGGAAGGAATGGATGAGGAGGAGCTAATGGAGACACCTGATGATAGGCTCTTTGATTTCTTACACACCATTGGAAATTCTTCCAAGTTTGGCTATATCAGGAAAATTTTCAATGTTCCTTTTGATTTGAAGGAGTTATTGGAGGATCTTGAAGATAATCTTAAGGAATGCAGATGTTTTTATGATAGACATATGCAAGGTTTGGAAGTCAATGGATTTGTTCATTATAGTGATGTCATGGGAGCTACCAATACATCCATATCAACTTTGCTAGGCAGGTTCAACCTCATTGATGAGGAATTCAGAAAGAAAGAAACATGTTGCCCTTTCCACAGGTATCAACACCAATGCCTTCTGATCCACAAGGACGTTGGATTTATTGTGTATCTTCAGTACATGGAAAATTATTCTCCAGATATAGACCAATAGGGAAAGCTAGAGGATATTGCAAGTATGGATAAGGAGGTCGAAGAGAAGGAGGAGATGTTCCAAGAAGATGTTGAGAATCAACTTGTCCAAGGTTTTGATGTAGGTTTGTTCAAGAGTGACAATATCACAATGGTGGAAGAAAAGGAGATCAAGCCAAGTGCATAGGTTGATGAAGAAGGTCCTCTTGCATGTGTTCCAACATTTCCCACTTATCTTATCAACAAGAAGAGATATGCGTTGCTAAATGATATTCAACATCTTTTTGATCTTAGAGAATATTATTGCTTAGCAATCCTTGCAGGTTGGGGCAAAAATGACATGAATTTTATAAGTTATGAACAAGAACCACTAGCAAGTCTTGATGTTGAGGGAGAGAATTTCCAAGATAGCTCTATAGCCTTACATACGTGTATTAATCAGATCATAGAATACGAAAAGGGGGGGCTACCTACAGAAGAAGAGTTCTTGCAGGTCCAAAAGAAACTTCATATTGATGATGTAGGATATGAAGAGAGATTGAAGTCTCCATCAGATGAGAAGCCCAAGAGTTCAATAAATCTTTATGATGATAGTCTTCTTGAAGAAGACGAACACCCTAAGGTATAAAATATAATTCGAAGTTACCTATTGAGTTTATGTTAGACTTTATTATGCATTATAGATCAATATCTTATATCTTGTACTGTTGTGGTTTGTTCTGTAGATTGAGATTGAAGATCTGGATAACTTTCTTGGAAGGGCCAAGGGCTCTAGTCCAATGAAGCTTGGAAAAAATCAAAGCCCTGGCCATTATATTGGAAACTTAAACAATCAAACAATTGTAATATATCATAGTAGATTGTCAAGCTCTCCAAGTCTACCAATGATGGCTTTGAGAGCTATCTCAAAGGTAATTGGATCTCAAGTTTTTAGCAAAGGTTTAGACAAGATCATTTTAGTGGAAAAGGAAGAAGCCATAAGAGTTTTTGGCTTCATGCATGGATACATTGGATCTAGAGCTGGATATTTTGGAGTTCTTGGCTCCTATTTACTCTCTTATGTAGGAGATAGTAAGAATTTGAAGCTTCTTCCAGGCTATCGGAAACAAGAGTTTTTGAAATACAGAGGTCTTATTGAGTGGAATGAAACAAAAGATTCCTCTAGAGGCCCTGTCGAGCTACCTGAAACCAAGGACTCCTCTGAAGGCCCTGTTGAGGTGCCTGAAACTAAGGACTCTTCTGCAACACAATCAGACTAGAAGATGCCAAAGATTAAGGGTTTCTTGAAACCCATCTTTTCCTAACTCTTTGTTTGGTTTGTAATAATTCTGTAAATCTTTGCTTTGCGCAAGAATTTAAATATCTATCTTTTCTTTTTTGGGTAACAATTTGTATAGTCCTTGCTAAAGATGATGTATTGCTTGATGTGGTTGTATCTTTAAGCTTGAATTTACGCCAAATTTGTCGATATAACCATTGAAAGATCTCTAATAAACTGTTGACTTTGTGTCTTCCACCTCCATGTCTTGTGTGTCTGAAATATTTTATTCTTCCTTGATAATGTGATTTTTCCATACCTTGGGTTGACTAGATAGATAGAGATCCATATTGTTTAATAAAGTATGGAGCATGGTTGTATAGAATATGCTGCATAGTCAACAAATAAAGAAAGTTATTAAAAAACATTATATGAGTTCAACAATGAAGAAACAAACATATACAAACTTCTTACCATATAGTGAGTAAAGTATTGATCACCCCAAGCTTCTGTCATCGCCTTTTTGAAAAGGTTCAATTGGTTTTTAAAGTATTTGAGATCATCATCATTCCATTCAGTCTTATCACAATAAAAAAACACTTTGTCTAGTGTTTCCCAAACTTTAGCTTTTCTATTTCGAGCTTGTCCATTATCATTGTGATCCTTAACTGCATTATGTAGGGATTTTCACTGATTAAATTTAATAGTTGAGCCACCATTTCTTGAGTTTATCTTGCCAAGTCTCCTATGAAAGCCTAGAAACCTTCTAGCCTTCACTCCACCAATAAATGGTTTTTTTGGGACACAATTACCATCCTTAGACTTTTGAAGATCTGGTTCAATAACAACATTGCCACCATGCAAACCAATTGCAGAGAGAACTTTTTCAACCTTTGTTATAGCATCTGTTCTAGTTGATAATGGCTTCAGCTTCCATACAAATCCTATATAGAGATGAACAAGCTTTTCAATTATCATGTAAAGTGCATGAAGTGTACAAATATGGGCATTCGCTAAAGGAATGTCCAAGACTGGTTTAAACTGTGGATCCTTATTGTGCCTAGAGGGAGCTCTATTCCAATTGCTTGAGTTTAACTCTGCAGCTGGTGACATGCAGTATAAGCAAGGAGATCTCGAGTTAGCTCCCTTTGATACATTATACATACATTTGAGTGTCTTTAGGTCACCAGCTATGTGCCACTCAATCCTGTAGTTCCCAAATCCTTTAACAAATAGCTCTTCTCCTGCTTGTTGCCTTTGAATAACATTAGGTATTGATGTTTGATGAAAAACCCAATATAGTATATCAAAACTCTCAATATCTACCTTAAATGCTCCTAGCCACCAGATGTTATATTCAGATTGAACACTAAATGATGTTGAGTGATTGCAATGACCTGACGAAAGTGCTCTATTCATCAAGGTGATAGAGATTCTCTCCAATTTTTTACATTTCAGAATCTCACTTTCATCAAGTTTAATCACAAATCTAGCCACTCCATGTGCCTCTGCTACTGATAAGTCGTAAAATTTGATCATTAAGCATTGTAAGGTGGACAAGTCAAGGAAAATATTATTAAATTCATTGAATATAACCTCTTTTTTCTTGCCCTTGAAGCTAGCCTTGATATGAAAATGCTCACCTAGAATCTCCATCACTTTGTTATTAACTCTCTGTCTGATAGTCCTAACCACAAATGGCTTTGAAAGTATGCAATTGTGTACCTGTCCTTGCTTTATATTTGATTGTAAAAGCTGAAAAAGTTGCATATAAGCATCTCGACTGATACCAATACTATCCAGTGTCTTCTGTACTAACTCAGAATCCAAAGAATGATTCTTTACAAATGACTCCAAGCATTGTTTCTTTGCCTTTTTAAATTTCTTCTTCTCCAAAATATCCTTTGAAACTACTAAAGAAAGAAGATGATAATAAAACTGAGCTGCTTTTAAAGAATCTCTTTCACTTGCATTTGGTTGTAGAAGAGATCTAAGCAAAATTAACATCACAAATCAATGCAAGTAGTTTAAATAAAGCCATATTTAAGATTTTTCAAGTGAAAAAAAATATACCTTGCTGCTTGGATTCTTTTACCACAGCCTCCTCCTCGTTTGAGATTCTCAATATTTTTAAGAGCTCTTTGTCGATTAAAAAGGCCTAATAAAGTTTTCTTTCGTTGATAAGCTTTGATACACTTTTCCAATGAATGAATTTTTTGTTAACAATCCTCTAGCTTCTGCAACAACTCTATATTTTGTTTCATCAAAAGATGATTCTCTAGTCCAAGGATATCCTTTTCTGCAATAAGATTAAGTGTATAACCTAAAAATCCATTGTAGCCATTACCAATAAACCTCATTAATGATGAGCTATTATAGAAAGGAGGAGTGCTATTTCTGCTAGGATCTTTGGGATATAGCTTTTCATCTAACCAAAGATCAATATTCTTCTTTCCTTCAAACCTCAGTATATGTTTCATAGACTCTATAACCGTGATACTCCTTACGAAGCATGTCCTTAAAGATTGTGCACATGAGGCGTTGGAAAGAGGTAGGGGCGTTAGTCAACCCGAAGGGCATGACTATGTAAGCAAAGACACCCCACTCAATGGCGAAGGCGGTCTTGTGCGTGCTGTCCGCAGGATGCACTTGCACTTGGTTGTACCCTGAGAAGCCGTCCAGAAAACTGTAGGCCTCCTTGCCTACCACCCTCTCAAGCATGTGCTCGGTGTATGGCAATGGATAGTTGTCCCTCTTCGTAGCAGCGTTCACCTTTTTGTAATTGACACACTTGGATTTTTCCGTTCTTTTTCATCACGATGACTATGGGTGATACCCAGTCTGTGTGCTCAATTTCGTAAATGAATCCTGCTCTCATCAGCTTGTCAATTTCCTCTTTGACAGCATGAGCATGCTTTGGATTCATAGGATATGGTCGCTGCTTGACCGGCGTTGCATCTGGCGTCATGGGTATGTTATGAGTCACGACACTCGGATCTACCCCCTTGAGCTCTTCCAAGGACCAGGCGAATACGTCTATGTACTCTCGCAAGAGAGCGACAAGACTCGTTTCTTCTTCCTCAGTCAAGTCGTTGGCAATGAAGACTGGTCGGGGTGTTTCCTCTTCTTGGGCCATATTCACCTCCTTGACCTTGGTTGGTCCCTCAATTGGTTCGTTGGTTTGTCCTTGACGTTTGGCACCTAACAAAACTACTACCCTATCCCCTTTTTTGAATTTCGTGAAACGCTTAGGGAGATCCTGCGATTTCCGTTGTTCTTCTGTTCGCGTATCCCTGGGTTGTTTTACCTTTTCCTGCCTAGTTTGAAGTTTGCAGCTGCATTGCCAGCTAGCTTGTCAGTCAAGTGTTCCAGCATCTCCTAGAGTTTCCTTTTGTTAGTTGGGACTTGGAAGTTGACTGGCTTAGGCTTTCCCCGAAGGGTTCCTACCATCATGCAGACTGGCACGGAGAGTGTGTTGCTAGGCTTGCTGATCGTTTTCATGGTTTGCTCATACGCCTCATGGTCTGAGAATGGCAGGTCGATTGTAGCAAGAACGTGCATCCAATCCGCTCATCCTCTGGGCATGGGATATACTTTGTCAAGGGCCCATAGGACTCCTTGACCTAAGTGTTACCCTTGAGCATAGCAGAGATGGCGTCTAGGTCGACCTATGAGATCTTCCAAGTATCCATCTCTATCCTTACGGCCTCCGTTCTGTTGCCAAGGAAGATCAAACCGTTACTCCAATCTTCGATGACTCTCGCGTTGCGCATCCAGGGTCGGCCTAATAGGATATCGTAGTCCACTCCCTTCATGACTATAAAGTCAACAGAGAACTAGACGCCTACAATCTTTACTGGCCAGTTCTTAAGTACCCCGAATGGCTTTACTCTTATACCGTTTGCTAGTGTGACATTAAACCTAGCAGTTTCGACAGGCGAGTTTCCCCAAGTCTGAAGCATTGCGTGGCTAAGCACACTAACCCTAGCTCCCGTGTCTACAATTCCCTTTCTTGTTGTGTCACCTAGGGCTAGGACCGGTAAGACTGCGTGCATCTCAGAAGCTTCCGAGAAGGCATTGACATGCAAGGATTTAGGCACAGAGTGCAGTGTCAAACTCGGTGTTTGCGCTTCTGCGTCATGGTCTTGAGGATCTGTCGTGACCTACTCTCGTGGCCCTTCGACCCACTACTTAAGATCTTGCCATAGGGTAGGATGCTGCCTAAGCAGATCTCCCAGGCTAAGTGTTACAGGGGTACTCACTAGCGTGGTCAGGAGATCGTTGGATACTCGTCTCTCCCTTAACCTGGATTGTCCTGGCCAATGGCCGTGACTGATCTGCGGCTCTGTAGCATCAAGGCTTGGTCTTAGTGGCACTGCTTGTGGTGCGGTTGCTTCTACCGACTTAGGTTGAGGTGGTGATATTGGCGTGCTTACGCTGGAGAGATCATCGATCTCGTCCTCTATGATGGGCTCAGCGTCCTTGAGATGCTCTTGAGCCTCCTTCACCCATTCCTTCACCTTTTCTATGGCCTCTAACTGTCACTTCGGATGCGGGTATTCCCCTACCTTAGCACTTCCCTTTCCGGCCGTCTTAGGGATAGAAGTCTCTGCCTCTGCGTCTGAAACCTTTTTTTCAGCAGGCAAAGTCGTAGCACTCTCGATTTTTAGTCCGACTTTAGCTTCCGATCTCTTCTTTTTCCGCCTGCGGCTTTTCTTCCCTATCGAGGCTACGTCAAGGTTGCTAGGTCTTGGCAAAGAGATACCGGCCTGCTTTGTTTGGGCTCGGGTCATGACCCACAATGGGATAGGTGTGGCCTCCCCATCGAGGTTTTTGATACCAAACAACCCCAATGGGACAGATGGTACGTTGACTGAGCTAGAAGATGGCTTTCGCTTTGGGCAATCTACGAAGAGATGGGTGATTCCGCACTCTGCGCACCTTTGGTCAGCCTTGTCTCTGTTTTGCTACTCTCTTTCAGGGAAACGTAATGAGACATGACCGGGGTGACCACAAGTCCAACAGGTGATTGGATCATGCATCTGCCCTCCTAGGCCTCTACCTCGTCCTCTTCCTAACACCATCACTGGCACGGGTCTATAGTCCATGAGGATAGCGTTGCCCTCGTCGTCATGCGAGACGTAAGGGTATATATAGGTTTCTTCCTCACTTGGCTCTTCCACGTAGTGGACTGGAGCAACGCTCGGTGGATAGGTCACGTAAGGACCAGGTGGTCTAGGGATGCTCGTAGGATTTATTTCCATCCTAGGAACGGCTGGCTTCATATCGTTAGGCGCAGGAAGGGCCAATAGGACTCCCCTTCCAAGGAATGGCTGCGGCCTGTTCGCTAGGTAAGGCTCGCCGTAGGGTTGCAAATACGGAAGTCTTCTTGGTAATCTGCATTGCGCGACGTCATGGCCAAACCTACCGCAGTTAGCACAAGGTCTTGACCTAGGGTCTTGACACTCCGCCGGTAAGTGGTTTCCGCCACAGTACACGCATTAAACGTGCGGGCGCGTTGGTCGTCTCAACATGTCTTGCAACTTAGCTAATTCCATCTTGACATCAACCAAGCCTTGGTCTGTCTTGGTGGCCTTCCCCTTATCTTGGGATGATGGGATTGATCACTCACTAGAGACTAATGCTCTCTCTAAACCCCGCGAGTTGGTCTCCTCTACACTCCAGCTCCTAGAGTTCCGCTCTTTCAGCTGATCATCGACTCTGATGGCTTCCTCAAACACTCTAGCTACCGTGTCTTGCTGCAAGCTTGAATTGCCTGCCAAAGTCTTATATAGCTCCTCGTCTCGAATTCCGTTGATGAATACAGTCAAAACTGCTCTTTCAGTTGGTCGCTCGCCTAGAGGGATTCTCTTGAAGAGACTCCTCACATGGGTTACATAGTCGCAGATATCCTCCTCTTTCTGCTTGACGTTTATCAAGCGTACTAGTAGGTTATCGGAGTATCTGGGCTCGACAAATCTCTTGATGAAGAGATCCTTGAGGCCATTGAAGTTGACTCGCTCTACAGCATCTAGGCTCGTATACCACGTCCTACCCTCAGCGCCTAGGCAAAGCCCGAATGCTTGCGAGTGTTGAGTTAGGTCGTTGAGGCCGTTGGCTTCGCAGACTTGCTCAAACTGCTCAACAAAGCTGTATGGGTCGTCATGGGGTTGATACTTGTCGAGTTGCTTGGCAACAATCGATATTTTGGACTGGCTCTTTGAGCCTTGGTTCGCCCCTAGTCCTGCAAGCAGCGATGTCGCTAGTACCGCGGCACTTTGTTCTGCAGCCGTGTTATCTAGTAGTCGCTTCATGAGAAGCTCACTCAACGTCAAGTCCCCCTCTAGGGCTCTCTCGTGATCTGTTCGGTTCCTACCTGCTAAGTTTAACACTCGTTGCACCTCGCGCAACTCTGTACTTTGCCTTTGGCTTCTAGCCTACTGATCCCTATTGTACTCGGCCATGCTTTGCAATGCTTTGCGGGCTAGCTTTCTTTCCTCTTCTAGATTTGCGATGATAGCGTCTGCAGTCCTATCGGTGCTCATACCGGGCGTGTGCGTCGTAACTGCTTACCAACTGAATAGCATCTGGAAAGACATTCAAATCGAGTTCCTCATTAGACCAGCAGTCTGAGCTTTCCTCTGTCATTGTCGAGTTGTCTTGCTCCACCAAGCTATCGATCAGGTTCAGTAGACTTGTTAAATCCATGTCGTTAGCACCCCTTGCTTGGTCCTAATCTGCACTTTGATGGTTTGTTTATGTCTTCGGTCCTCTCCTATTGGTGGGTTCCTTGAGTGGTTTATCTGAGTGAGTTCCTTTAGTTATTGAACACATACCTCAATTTATGATCACTCAGTGCATGTGTCGTTTCTCGTACACTTGTGCTCAATCAAGCTTTCAGCTTTCTTAAGTGTACTTCAAGTGCGAAAATTCAATGTGAGTGCAGCAAGCAATTCCTCAGCATCTTACGCACTCTCGCTTGTTTCGGGCCTGATAGGCTTGTAGATCAATTTTCTAACCGTTTTGTCAAGGTTTAGGGTTTTCTCGTATATCGCCTTGTTCGTTTTCGGTCAATCAGATTTTACAGCTCAACGGTTCGCGTCTAAGTCCTTGGGTCTCGCAACTCCCCACTTCTAGCTGCCAAGCAGCTGCGCGCTACGATTTCTCCTATTACGTCTGCCAGAATCAAGTTCTGAGCACCCAAAGGGTTTCGACAGTTTGTGCTGCTGTCTATTTGCTAGGTCAGGTCAAATTTCTGAAAATTTTGATAAAAAGTTGCACTCGGACCAACAATTCCGAATTGCAGGGTCCGAGTAGGTCACTCGGATGGGCTGAAACACAGGGCCGAGGGCTGAATTTTAGGGTTAGACTCGGACGGTTTTGATTCGGACGACCAAATGGCAAGTTCAGACAAGGTGATTCAGACGGGCCGAATGGCACTTGGATCAAGGGCCGAATGTGGAAGGTGGTCGAGGGCCGAATTTGAGGCTCGAACGGGTCGTTCAGATGGGCCGAGGCCGAATGTGCCACATGGCCGAAAGTTTAACTCGGGCGGACCGAATGGGTGGACTCAGACGGTTTTGATTCGGACAGCCGAGGGCCGCCGAGTGGACCAAGTGACAGGGGCCGAGGGCCGATTCTGAGACTCGGCCCAAAAAAGACCACTCGAACGGACCGAATGCGATGCGCGTAACTCGCACAAACACGATTTTGATCGTTTCACCATATGTAGGCAAGCGCTATGGCCATGCAATTCCAGATTCTATCTAGGGGAGTAGAGGGAGAGATTCATATACCTGAACGGGCCGGTAAGTGCATCGGTGATGCAATCGAATCGATGCGGGTTGGAGCTCTCTCTCTCTCTCTCTCTCTCTCTCTCTCTCTCTCTCTCTCTCTCTCTCTCTCTCTCTCTCTCTCTCTCTCTCACTCAAATGGCACAAATGGACTCTCTTGGCCTCCTAGCTCTTATACCCTTTCCCAAGTGTGGTGCTGATGACCCCAATCACTCACTTGCCGATCTTAGGCATCATTAGCGAGCGTTTTACTCATTTTTGCACGATTTTTACCCTGTTTTGCCCTATTTTGAAATAGTAAACCCTACCCTTCTCCGGTTCGATTTCCTAATTCTAATCTACGCTAAATGCAACAAAAATCGAAGGCAAAAAACTGAAATAGATTCTCAATGTTTTCTAATCATCAAGCAACCAAAATATCCCAAAATACTTACTTGTTTTGAAGATAAAAAACACCCAAACTTTCTACCTATCTCAAGCTCCGTTTCGGGGATAAATCCCCTACTTCGATGCTTGATATGAGGCGCGCAAGTGCTCAAGCTTGAATCCGTTGGTCCCGGCAACGGAATCAAAATATGGGAGCTTTCACTCAACCGCCAAGACCCACGGACCGCTTATTGCTTCAAGTGTTTCAAGCGAGCTCTAATGGCTATCTCTCACCTAGCCGACGCGCCGTCGATCCTACGAATGTAGTAAGCTTACCTTGATGCCGATGTAAGTAGCCTCCTCCCTCGCATACCTCGGTAGCTCCACGATTCTTAATGCTAGCCCAAGCATCCTCAAGCCTCCTCCATCTCCAAGCTCCATTCTCAATGGCCGCGCGTGCAAGAAAAGAGAAGAGAAGAGAAGAGAAGAAGAGAAGAGAAGATGGTGAAGAGCTTCACCCTTTTGATCCCTCACTCCCACACACTCACTCCCTCACACTCTCACACTCCCTCTCTCAAGAGCACACACAAGCAAGAAGAAGAGAAGAAGAGAAGAAAAGAGCTCTTGTTAGCCACACACCAAAGAATGAGTTTCCATTCACTTTTTGAACTTTATATACAAACCCTAAAATCCCATGGGCACCCATCCCCTTTTTTTACATGTCCGGCCATTGTGGCAAGGTTCTTTTTCTATTTTCCCCTTCTATTCTTATACCTCTAGCCTATGCCCGTCTAATATTTTACAATTGGCACAAGAGGGAGCCTAGCGCTCTTTTACAAGAGTTTCCCAAGTTTTTTGAGACACCTTTCATTTAAAATTGCACCTTTGGTCTCGGCTTAGCTTCTAGAGATCGCCTGCGTGTCTTTGCTCTTCTTCCACACTTTTTCCGCTTTTTCCTTCATTTTCCACCATTTTTCGCCATCTCGACTTGGGGTTAACATTAATTATAGCATATATTTGTTGTATCCATAGCTCAAAACTTTCATTTGTTTTGTTAAGATACTCAAACATCTTGCAACTAAAAATTGAGCTTGTATTTGTCTAAAAGAGAGCTCAATTGTATCCATTGATATGTTCATTTGTTTTGTGAGGATCCTCACCCATCTTGTAATTAATTTAAACTCATATTCATCTAAAAGAGAAAGCTCAACTTGAAAGTTCAATTGTAACAATTGAGGTTTGAAACCTCAAAATGATTGAAAAAGAACTTAATTGGGACATAGTTAAATTTGGGTCTCACATAACTTATTCGTTAGTGCAATGGAACAATTCCACAAAATAACAACTCTATGACAATGAAAATAAATAACCCATGAAAATTGCTATGCCAAATAAAAACAATGAATAAGGGAATCAAGTGACAAAGATTTCCATTTATCAAACAGCCTAGGTATGCACATTTTGACAAGTTTGGCATCTACATGTATATGAGGGCGATTTTTTTACGTTGTCTATAGATTTGATTCAATCGAGAGTTCTGATGCTTTTGACATCCACTAATTTTGGGGAAGGCATGCAAGTTCTCAAGGTTTAGGCTTTTGACTGTGAAGGTTGTTTCCATGGCCAGTCCACAACTTATTTCTCATAAAAAGACTCCCACAAATACCATACATTACAAATTAGGAAAAATGATTTTTCCCCAAGAAAGGAAAATTATATTCACAATTCTCAAAACAAATGGTATTGGCTAGTATGGGGGAGGATTTTTCAGCAATGGGTTTGCAAGGCGTGCTCTCAACTTTTCCACTCCCTCCCTGCAAACAGCAAACAATGGAAGTATCAGGCGAACTGAACAAATTTAGCCCAGTTTATGCATATGGTTTTTATCCCTCCTTGCTACCTTTGCACTTCATCACTCGTAGTGTCAATGAGATGCGTCAGATGTTCGAAATAAGTCTCCTCAAAACACTGAGGCCTGCACCAAAAACGCTCTCAGAAATGCAATTTTTAAATTGCAATACCAGGTAGTCAACCTATCTACGTGATACTAAATAGTAAACTATCTAGGTAGGTGTCATTATTATTGCAAGGCATAAGAACTTGCCAAATCTAACAGTGATACTAGACTTTTGATCCCAACAACTTGGACAGACTGATTAATGCAGTTTCTCTGCAACTACTTGGCCAGACTGATCAATCTACCTAACCAAGCAGGCAAGCCCAAGTGAAACTATTCTGAGAAAACCTTAAGTATACATGTCGTCTATACACATCTTAAAGAGTCATCCATGAGATATGATCTTTCTCGTGGACTAAAGTAACTGCCTCACAAATCCTTTGTCTAAGAATTCTATAAGCATCTCACGATTATTTTGTAAGGGCCCAAATCAATGCAAAATTTCTGGCGACAGCCCAGTTGGTAAGGAATCTGCAAGAAAAGCTTCAATCGTGTAAGGAAACCCGTCCTTTTCCTCCTTTGTCCTTTGAATGCCCTTCTATGTAGTAGGGGTGAGAGGGAGTTGGGTCTATCTTGCCACACATGGGTATTCAAGTTATCCATCCCATCCTTGAACAAAAGTTCTATCATGCAAGACACCAATGACCATGCATTGTTATAAAGTGCCTCCTTCACTTTTTTAGACATGGTGAAGCTATGTGCTCTTTCTGATCCCACAGTATATGCTCTTTCTCATCACACGCGAAGCATTTTCCTTCTTCAGTATTATATTTTGAGTGAAAAACTCATCTAGGGAGTTCCTTCTTCACTTGCTTTTTCTTTTCAAAGACGACAGGGATATCTTCACAAACACCTCAGAAAGAAACTTTCCTGAGGTAAAAGTATAAAACTATTCCTGTTTAGGACTAAAACTGTACACACATCAAAGATACAAGCAAATTTCTAATGATACAAGGGCTGTTTGAACAGCCATTCGAATTTCCTTGCTTTGCAACCCTAACGAACAAAGAATCATCTGCTTGATGTCCGTATGTGCAGCCTTCCTCTCTGGAAAACCTCATTCCTATGATCAATCTTCCTTTCCAGATGTTTCTCCTTGCATCCAATATCCAGTTCAATTTTAAGGAAAACATCTTACTATTAAGTTGTCTCGCAAAATGCAAACTCTATCTCAGAAATCTATGGGAGTAAATTGAATAGAGATAGCAGGTGCATGAAGAGGTAGTCGAGGGAATAAGCTGCTCATAAATAGGAAGTCATAGAGGAAAATGATGAAGATATGTTGTTGAAGAACTCTTATCCATGATGTCCCAAAATATGGTACTATTCAAGACGCAGGCATTTCAAGGGATGCAAAAGTTAAAATGCAAAGCATGAAGTATCAAAGAGCAAATCTGATGACGACAGCAAAGCTACTGCTCTCTCTGGAGCTGAAAACACAGCTGAGGAGATACACATCTGAAAGAAGGCTTGAGTGCTAGAGACAGCTGCCTTGCTAGATGACACATACCTCCCAAACAAATCATCTGGTAGAAAAATTCTGACAATTGGGCTGCTCCATAGGAGGAGTCAGGACGCAGTTGACAACTACAAAAGTGCAATTCTTTGCTAGGGCAAGTGGCAAACAGAAGCAGGTGCTGCCACAAGTTGCTGATGAAGATGAGCTATTCCACCACAGGCTACACATGAAAGAACAAAACAAAGGTGCAGCAAACTTCTGAACAGAAAATGCAGTAGTAGGCTCTACAGAATCAGAACAAAGTAAGATAACATGTCACAAACAGCTGACATGCAACTCTTTGAGGATGCACTTGGGAATATGCTGCCAAACTTGCTTTCTTCTATGCCTCACACACTCAGAATAAGGGGTTCTACCTATCTTAAAAATGGTCTTTGCGAGAGTGCACAACGAAAAGAGGAAAGTGAACACAAAGAGGAGACAAAGAGAGAAAGCAAGAGAGAGAAGGAACAATGTGATTACAATGGCTGAAGATACAAGGCTGCAACAGTCAGCCCCAACAACCAACTCTACGGGTCAATGTGGGCACCAAACAGTAGCAGGGGGATGAGAGAATGAGGAAGGCTGGCTGATCACTGAGGATCAATGATAGATAATGAAAGTAGGAGGGCAGCCTGCCTATATATAGGCAAAAAAGAGGGAAAAGCCTAAATGTGGTCAAACCCCTAAAAAATAGCCAAAAGTGCACAAAAAGAAATGCACTAATGTGCCCTCCATCTAAAGTGTCTAAAACACATAAAATGACAAATAAAGATAATATCAGAGCTCCTAATATCCTCGTTTGACTCGTGAGGCTCACTAGTAGGAGATGACCACACATGGCACACATGATTGCTAACACCCCCTCTCGGATCCTATATGTAGCAGAAGGCCAAAGGAGATGCGGAGCAGAGGGTGGTAGGAAGAGTGCCAATGCCAATGAAGTCCGTCGATAAAGATAGCCAGCCAAGGAGCAAGACCCCCTTGCCATATAAAACTCAGATCAAATAGAAGGCCACCAAAGGGCAAAGGAAATGGAGAGGCCTCGAATAGATCGCTCCTAAAAACTCCAGTCCAGGATGGGTGAGCTAGGCCTCAAACCCAACTATGAGACAATAGCAAGGAGCTATTGAAGGCACCATAAGCTACATAGAAACACCAAGAACAAGAAATGGTGGCTTGATGACGAAGAAAAGGGGTAGCCGCATAAAAGAAAGACCCAAAGGAGACTAGAAACCCGTAAGAAACTCCTCATGATCCAAGAAGTCCCCCTTTGAAACACAAAGGGCCAGGAAATCCACAGCCACATCACCAATATTGTCCCCATTTAAAAGGAATGGGGCGTACAAGAGAACCACTAGAGGAGATGGTGGGGGGATGGGATGGAACCTATGGGATAAAGGGTGCACAATCTGGAACAGGTGCAGCTATAGAAAGATGCCTTGGAGAGCCCTACACAATGGAAGGAAATGAAGCATAGATAGTCCCCTCTCTAGCCAACAAATCACAAAAGTGGCTCTTGTACAAGAATCCTCAACAAAGATGGCCAGCTTGGTGAAGACAACGCGAGTCCCGAGTCTAAGAAGGCCATGAACTGAGAGAAATGGAAAGCCGAAGTCAGGAACATGGAGGGCCTCAGAAACAGAGCTCAATCGACAGTCAGACAACAGAGGCAAGGTGCCAACACCACTAATAGGCACCGAAGAAATGTCACCAACAATGACAATACCCTCTAACAAACGAAGAACCTATAATAAATCACCTCTAGGAGTCATTGGACTCCATGTACCACTAGCAATGAGCCAAGACTGCTCAAAGAAGACTCCCCACCTTGATAAACGTGTAGAAACACTTGGTGGAAATAGCGGATAACAAAGTAGAGGTAAACGAAGGCTCCAATCTAGATCCACCCTTTGCTCTCCGACAAAGGTGACGGCATATCCTCCAGCACTTATCCGACGCATGCGAGATCTTCCCACAATGAGAACACATGGAATATCCTCTACACTTCCCCCCAGGGTCCAAAGATGACTCTAATTTCTTCCTCTTTCCTTTCTTCTGCTTGGCTTGTCTTGTACCTATAGATTAAACTGCATAAGCACGGCCATGTGCATGAGCTCTGCAAGAAACTATCTCACTGTGATGAACATCCTGCTCAAGCACCAATGGGACTAGCTCCTCCCAAGTGAGAGTCTCCCGGCTACAAGAAGTGAGAAGACTGGTGTAAAACACATTATAAGTCGATGATGGAAGATGTGAGAGAAGTGTCACAGTGAGGTCGTCCGAAGAACTATCCATACCAAGGAATGAAAGCTTGTCCTAATCTCCTCCAGCCTGTGGATGTAATCCCTCATCGTAAAGGAATCTGCAAGAAAGTTGTCATAGGTTCAACTCAAGAGATAATCAATGCCCAAATATCTAGATGCAACAAAGAGATACCAATCTTCTCCAAATCTCTACAATGGTGCAAAGATATCAAACATGCATGAGCACACAATCTATACAACTCAAAAGGAAAGAAGAGCAGACTCTAGCATTCAACCCATTCCATAAAGCTACCGAATCCATTGCCACACCATCATGAGGATCCACAGTGATCGGGATATAAGGACTATAACAAAATCCCAAAGGTCACAATCATGGAGGAGACACTCCATGCAACACGACCATAGAGGGTAGTTCGTCCCATCCAGCTTGTCGGATACAGAGAGAGAGGGGGCAAAACTGGCACTTGCTGAGGAGATGCCATCAATGCCAATTGGGGACTAGAAGCCCTAGAAAAATATAGCAAGAAAGAGTAATAAACGGTGGTTGATCTGAATGATCCCGAACCACACGATCCTCCGTAGTATACACATTGGCCATAGATGTCCTTCAATGAAGTACTTGTTGAGAAACCACTTCGTCAGTTTACACACGTCATTTAGTGTTTCGTATTGACAGTCCCAAAAAGGGTTGGTGTCTACATTTTGGCCACTTTTTCAGTGGGTGCCCACACAATGATATGCCACCCTAGATAGCTTATGCCTATAAATAGGCAGCCACTTCATTCATTCTCATCTTCCTTCATCACCAGACACTCTTTCCTTCTCTCACTAGTCCCTCTACTGGCAATAACATCCCTCCACTTGGTGTCAATTCTACACAGCTGGCAACTTCTCTTCTCCACCAAGCGGCTACAATCTGCTTGCATTTAGGGTTTCCTCCACCTGGCATCAATCTCTATCTGCTAATGACTGCATCTACCTTGCATTTTGCACAAAGGTCTCTATTGTTTGTGTTTGCCATCATGAAGTATCATCTGCCATCCGGCAATCTTTCCTATGTATGCGTCAACTTTCTACAATTTGCATTTTTAGCATTCTAGGAAAACGCATTTGCGTTTTGCATTCTTGCTCACTCGTCGGTGTTTGAGACCTACGGTTTGCTCCCTCGACAGCTAGTGATCCTCTTCATCATCTTCGACGCAATCAAAGGATTGCGGTTTACTCCCTCAATAGTTGTCCTTCACCTTCCAGTGATTACTTCAATAGCCCACTACCGAGAGGACTGCATTTCACTTCCTTCACTATGCAGATTCCCACACATGCTGCTGCATGATTAAGACAGGACAGTATAGTTATCTTCAGAACTTCGGCTCCACTATATTAGCTTTTCTTCTCATAGCATGATTCAATGTATCATCACTATGTTCTTGTGTTTCTGAGTTTCTCTTCTCTCTTAGTGTTTGTCACATACACCCTGTGTTACTTTCTGCAAACCCTGTTGTGAAACCAACCTTCCTCATAAATAAAGTGATAAATATCTTGATTAAGAACTAATTACACCAAGCATAAAATTCATGTAAACTGAAAATGCAACCACTATTTCTTGGACATTGGACACCCTATTGGCCCTAAAACTTGCACCCCTTGCCGTATTTCTTTCTCTCATATTACAAATGGAAGGAGTAAATTGAGATCCTCTGATCTCCTTTGCTAATCCAAGTGCCTCTTGCTGTCAAATCTAACCAACGAGCCTCCAAATCAATTTGCCCCTTGGTTTGCTTTGGGGATTAGCCTTCATCCTGCTCCTTGAAAGACAAATTCAATGCCAAATCAAATATTGGCTAGTGACCTCTTGAATCTTCCTGAAATTCCTCAATTTCAGCTACTAGAATTCAAGTCCTAGGCCCTTAATTCTTAGCATGCATCCCAAGGTCATTGTCAAACCTTAATTTTTGCTATAAATTAGGGTTTACAGCTGAGATTGACTGAAATCTCTTCCTCTGAAGGCTCAAACTACTGGAAAATGCTGAGATAACTTAAGAGATGGCTCGGGGATAAGAGAGAATACTATAGAGAGAAATTTCAGAGTTTCATCACGATAAACATTGAAAAAGTATTCTTGCCCTACTCAAACAGCCATGGAAGCTCTCACCTATAGTTTGAAACCACCAAACAAATTATTCTCCCATTCTATAGGCTGTCATTTACACCAGAAGGACTTTGGGCTGCTATCAGCTGCTCTTGGAGGGCTCAAAATTGCTCTCACATACTATAGGACTGATCCTTGGTGGCTGCAAATCACATCAGCAAACTCTCCTCACTCTCTAACAGTCTCCTTCTCTCTCACAATGGCTAGAAAAGACTTCCACCAACCCCTAAAAACGTTTTTCCCACTTGCATGGGTAAGCTTTGCCAAGTGGTAGCCTTCTAATCCCATTTTTCAACATTTTCAACTTATTAAATTAATTCTTAGAATATTAATTAATTTTAAAAATTACTTTAATAATTATTTTAGAGCTCAAAAAATCAATTTCACCAACCAATAATTACATTGACTAAACCAATTTATCTTCCAAGTATCCTTAAGTAGTTATTAATCCTTAGACCAGCATTAATTTATTAATTAATACCTAGTCTCTAATATCACCACTGACATTAGTGGCCAATAAATTTGTTTAGGCCAAAATCTAACACCGGGTACCACCTAGTACCTATCAAACATAACTTATTACAACTTTTGCCTTTAACACCCACTATATCCGCGTGGTCCTTGGCTTGTTACCATGAAATAATTGCCCTCTACATCACATGTGCTAAACAACCTTGCAGATTTGATTAATATCATAATCAAATGCTATCGACAAGATTTAAGTATCTTAAAATTTCACGTCCCCGTGATAACAAACCCCCTCCCCCTTGAAAACCTTGCAATTGTCCTCGATTGCATTGCATTGTGCAAAAGGAAAAGCGTATTGACACTAGAATTTCCGTAAGGCATTACAGTCACAACATTGATCACTGTTATCCAACCATGCCATATCCCCCAAACCCTGCTAAAAATTTCCAACCAGCATAAATATATTATAAATCTAAAATACACTCCAAAACTATTGCTAGAAACCCATCGGATGCATCCATAACTCATGTTTCTCAATTGTTCTAACTTCACGCCCATAGTAAAGCATATTCTCAGCATAAACCATGGCTGAAATTGTGAATGGCATTTACTAACATGTTGTTGTCCATGGAACCAACTATAAACCATTGAAAACCGAGCACAAACTAATCATGAACTGACCACTTGTTGATTTGAGAACTAATCACAAACTACTGCAAATGTGATCCCAAACAGATTGCAAAAACTGATCAGTAACCAATGCAAAAACTAATCATTAACTAATGCAAAACTGATCCCAAAAGTGATCATAAACGGTTCTCAAACTGACCAAAAGCTAAGCAGAAACTGATTAGAATTTTTGTCCCAAAACCGAGGTAAAAACTCATGCCAAATTGATCATAAACTAATGCAAACATATAGTTTCAGTGCCTAGTACATATACAAACATATAAACTAATGCGAAACTCATACTCATCTGCATATATCTCACTGTGACTAGTACATTGATGAGTAGTGACCTCGTGGCAGACATATTGTCAGCACAATACCTTGGATGGATGTTGAATACATTCGAGATCTACTACATGCGAGATCTATCCGCGACTAGAGGAGTGGAAGTGCCACCTCTCCCTTGAGCATCAAGTGATACTCCGGATCCCTGCTCTATTGAACATGACTAAGCCCGCTTAACTAAAGTCACCTCTAACTGAAAGGCATCTATAAAGCTGCAACAACTGAGAATGGTTTGCCAAGTCATCCTCTTCTATCCATTTTGCATCTATTGGTAAAACAATGCTGAAGCTTCACCAAGAAGCATATTGAAACTTTACCTCAAACCTCCACTAAGTTACAGGCATTTCTTCTGCTTAAGCATTGCAATGCTTTATACTTTCACATTGTTGTAATTTCAACTTAACTAATATGCAACATTGCACCCAGTTGAGTAGCCCCTCATGTACCTGACATGCTAGGAGCACCACATGTATTAGGAAACTTTCTTGTTTGAATACTTTGAACTATTACAATGTGATTGTACATGGGAATTTGCATACTACTAGCCATACCAAGATACATTTTTCCATACATTGCATGCATTACTAGCTGCATTTTTTCTCATGACCAATACTATACGGAGCATTTGCATGACCAACATTAATACCATGAGTCGCAAACACAATGGGCTATATATATGCATTGCCAAATTTACCACTCCTAGCATCATGCAAACATTGTTATTCATAGGGTTATGCATATTACCAACCATACCGGGATACATTGGGCCTTGCACACCACGTGTTGGTTGCTACATACCGTAAGGAGTTGTGCCACACATCCCCATATGTGGTCCCAAGCCCACCATAGCATATGGAAACTAGTGCCACCATTAGAGTACCTTGGCTGCCCCATCATTACGTGCATGTCCTATTGTCCAAAAAGCATTGGATTTGCACTTCCGAATTGGCCTTGCATATACATAAATTGCCCCACTAGCATCATTAGCTTATGTCCACTATCCACATTTGGAACATCATGTTGCTACATTGGCTCTTCCTTCAGTGCATCTTATTGTTCCAAACCTCTTGAAGATAATTTTCTCTTCTTGCATTTACTACCCTCCTTTAAGGGATTTAAAAAGTGTATGAACTAAGGATAATTTGCCAATTACACAAACATTTTAGCTACTGTCATCAGTTGATCTTTAAATGGTCATCAAATTCCTCTTGCTCTTGCTAGTCATCAGCTTCTGAAGGCCTAGAAGGACCCACATTTTGATCTAAACCAACATTATTAGATTGTTGTCCATGTTGTGCACCTTGTCTAACATCAGGCATTGCATTTTTCCCAACACTTGGTGAATGTTCAGATTGAGAGACAGCACCCTTGCTTGATCCCATCTCACTATCTGAAGACATTATTGCTATAATGCTCAACTAAATACGATTTCAGCACTAGGGCAAAGCTTCTGACCTTTAATCAACTACCTTGGGCCCACCAATTTGAGGGAATTGATGGTATATCCTAACGTTGAAACCTTGAAACATGCCTTCCTCATGAATAGGGTGATAAATAATCTGATTAAGCAATAATTACAGCTAGCATAAAAGTCTAACATCAGGCATTGTATTTTCCCCAACACTTTGTGAATGTTCAAATTGAGAGGCAACATCCTTGCTTGATTCCATCTCACTATTTGAAGACGTTATTGCTATAATGCTCAACTAAATACGATTTCAGCACTAGAGCAAAGCTTCTGACCTTTAATCAACTACCTTGGGCCCACCAATTTGAGGAAATTGATAGCATATCCTAACGTTGAAACCTTGAAACATGTCTTCCTCATGAATAGGGTGATAAATAATCTGATTAAGTACTAATTACAGCTAGCATAAAAGTCTAACATCAGGCATTGCATTTTCCCCAACACTTTGTGAATGTTCAGATTGAGAGACAACATCCTTGCTTGATCCCATCTCACTATCTGAAGACATTATTGCTATAATGCTCAACTAAATACAATTTCAGCACTAGAGCAAAGCTTTTGACCTTTAATCAACTACCTTGGGCCCACCAATTTGAGGGAATTGATGGTATATCCTAACGTTGAAACCTTGAAACATGCCTTCCTCATGAATAGGGTGATAAATAACCTGATTAAGCACTAATTACAGCTAGCATAAAATTTACATAAGCTGAAAATACCACCACTTAAATCTCAAACATTGGACACCCTATTTGCCTCAAAACTAGTGCCCCTTGCGATATTTCTTTATCTTATATAGCAAATGGAAGGAGTACAACTGAGATCCTATTATCTCCTTTGCTAATCCAAGTGCCTCTTGCTATCAAAACTAACCAGCAAGCCTCCAAACCAATTTTCCCCTTGGTTTGCTTGGAGATTAGCCTTCACCCTGCTCCTTGAAAGACAAATTCAGCCCCAAATCTTATATTGGCTGAGGGCCTCTTGAATCTTCTTGAAATTCCTCGATTTCAACTATTAGAATTCAAATCCTAGAGCCTCAATTCTCAGCATGCATGCCAAGGTGGCTTTCAAACCCTAATTTCTATTGCTGTAAATTAGGGTTTACAGTAAAGATTGACTAAAATCTCTTCCTCTGATTGGCTCAAATTACTAGACAATGCTAGGATAACTTAAGAGATGGTTGGGGGATGAGAGAGAATACTATAGAGAGAGAAATTTCAGAGTTTCATCATGAGAAACATTGAAACTTTATTGTTTTCCTGCTCAAACATCCATGGAAGCTATCACCTATAGCTTAGAACCACCAAATAAATTGTTGTCCCAGCCTATATGTTGTCATCTAGACCAGAAGGACCTTGGGCTGCTGTCACCTGCTCCTGTAGGGCTCAAAATTGCTCTCACATACTGTAGGACTGATCCTTGGTGGCTGCAAATCACATCAGCGACCTCTCCTTGCTCTCTAACAGTCTCCTCCTCTCTCACAATGGCTGGAAAAGACTTCCACCAACCCCTAAAAACGTTTTACTCACTTGCATGGGCAAGTTTTGCCAAGTGATAGCCTTCTAATCCCATTTTTCAACATTTTCATCTTAGTAAATTAATTTTAAAAATGAATTTAATAATTATTCTAGTGCTCAGAAAATCAATTTCACCCACCAATAATTAAATTAACTAGGCCAATTTGTCTTCCAAGTATCCTTGAGCATTTATTGACCCTTAGACCCGCATTAATTAATTAATTAATGCCTACGTCCCCGTGACATACTATCTCTTTGGTCTCTTTGTCATTTTTCTAAGAGTTGCTACAAGAAAATAAAAGACGTTGCCATTGGAATAAAGGCGACCAATAAGCAATGTTCTCGGAATAATTGAGGTCCCTCAGGACACGATATAAAAGAAAACTAAATGAGGCAAGGTAGACGGGGAGTATCTAGTGCCAAGGTACACACAATGCAAGGGTAGATAAAGGGAGCAATAAATGCAAAGGAAAACGGATCTTCAACCTGTAAACAGAGCCAATCTAGGGACTAGTTAAGGACCAAGAGTGCCCCGAAAGCGAGCCCCTATAGTAAACACAAATCTTCCCTGACTTTGGCCTGCTATGGAGGCCGCCCAAACAAAATATGACGTCACCCAATTGAAAAGAACCTGTCTTGTGTAAAACACAACAAAGTTGCCGGCTTGTCTAGCCAAGAAGCTGCCACCAAGGCTTGAAATAGACCATCCAGGTCTGTAATATGTCCACCTAGTCTGAATAATGACTGGCCAGCATAGAAAACAAACCACTCAACTGAGAAATGGACCACCTAGGCTAGAGACTGCCTTGTAGGATCAAAATGCAGATGTGGCAATAGTGCACTTGCTTGAAAACAAGCCACCCAGGCTTTGTTGATGCCACCCACGAATGAAGAGTGATTGCACTGCTGAATATGCAAATCTGGCTGCCTGTTAACAAGCCGCCCAAGCTAATGTAATGCCACCCAGCACTGAATAATGGCTGCCAAGCCTGGGAAGAAGCGCCCTCATGCAAAACGTAAAATGTTGATGCCAAACGCAGCCTGCTAGGGGCTGGAAACAAGCAGCCTTGCACTGTTGGATGTCGAACGCAAGGACTGCAACATGTGTGGATGGCACCCAGCTAGCTTTGTCACAGACAGCATGCTCTTCTTCAAGATCTCCAGCTCCCATGCATGGCTCTAATACCATGTGAGAGTGCACAACAAAAAGAGAAAACTGAACATGGATAAGGAGACAAAGAGAGAAAGTAGGAGAGAGAAGGAACAATGTGACTCCAATGGCTGAAGGTACAAGGCTGCAAAAGTCAGCCCCAACAAAGAGAAAACTAAACATGGAGAGAAGACAAAGAGAGAAAGCAAGAGAGAGAAGGAATAATGTGACTACAATGGCTACAGGTACAAGGCTGCAACAATCAGCCCCAACACGCAGCTCCACGAGTCAGTGTGGGCGCCAAACGGAAGCAGGGGGATGAGAGAATGAGGAATGCTCGCTGACCACCAAGGATCAATGATGGATAATGAAAGTGGGAGGGTAAGCTACCTATATATAGGCAAAAAAGAAGGAAAATCCTAAATGTGGTCAAACCCCTGAAAAATAGCCAAAAGTGCACAAAAAGAAATGCACTAATGTGCGGTCTATCTAAAGTGTCTAAAACACATAAAATGACAGGCAAAGACAATGTTAGAGCTCCTAATGTCCTCATCTGCAAACTCAAACTCATGGGTAGGAGATGACCACACATGACTACTAACAATCTCTCCTACAATGCTTGAATATTGGCCTTATTTGTATAGCTTCTACTACATCCCTAACACTAATAATCTAGTCTCTTTCATCCAAGGTCCATGATTAAAAATCCTTGCTCACCAATGGCCTTCTTTAACCCCAAGAAGGCAGAGGCATGGTATTGGAAATTAGCCCATGTGGCTTGAAGGACTGCATGATTTTGCATCCTTAAATAGAGATTTCTTGCTCTTGCTAGGGCCTCTCCAACAATTCCTCACTAGATGTGAACAAGGTCCCTCTACTCCACCCAACGATTAAGAGTGTGCATAGTTACCAGAAATGTTTTGTCTAGTTTTGCATTTCGAGATTTCGACAAATGTTATTTATTAAAATTACAGTCACAATATTTTAATAATTTGAGAGGAAGAAATAGATCTATTAAATGAAAATCTTCATTCCACCTAGATCATAGAGCCAAAAGTCTAAAAAGCCTAAAACAAAATCACGCATTTCACCTACTCATTTAGAAATTAGCATTCACAATTTACGAATCACAACAAAATGGCTACAACAATGGATAATACCTAATGCGAAGTAAAAGTGGAAATTGATGTTCACGAGTGGAATCCGTGTGGGAAATCCTTGTTGGGAGGCATTTGTCACACCTTTTATTAGGCATAGTGTATGCAACCATACTAAGCCATATACTTACACTCAAAAAAATCATAAGAGGGACAAGCACCCCAAGTATGAGACTAGGCAAACGCAGAAACGCAAAAGTGTGTGACAACACGTAGAACATGATGTGTAGGATGTTGAATGCTAATGAATGAATAACGAATATGAAGATGATACAATCAGTGAGCATCCAACCTCTGTGTCTCTGAGATCGGGGCAAAGGTGGTTGGAGGAGTAGGTGTTGGAATGTCTCATACTTGAATGGATCCCCGAAATGGCAGTAGCAGCCTGAAATCTATCAATGTACGGATGTTCAGCAGTCAAAAAACGCAGATGTGGCTGATGTAAAGATGATGTAATACTCTGACTGAGGGCAGCAATCAAGAAGACTGCAGGGCGGCCAGTCTGGAGCAAAAAGGCAACAAAAAAAGGTGTCAGCTGCTGATGTAGACCTCAGGATATGCATAGCATAGTAGCTGGTGTGCAAGCGATAGGCTGGACAAGATCACAAACAGCAGGGCCAGCTGAGAACTGATGTCATGCAGCAGCACAATGCTCAAGATGAAGTTGCCAGCTGAAAACTGATGTCACCTGCTGTAGACAGCCTCCAAAAAAGGTGGTGGCAGGCTGGACAGCTTCTGGATGTGTGTGGCAGCAGTCACTATAAGGTCCTCCATTTCCTGGTGATGTCCTCCAAAAGCGGGGTGGGCAGCAATGTGAGGGGGAGAGGCTGCTGGCTAATAGCTAAGAGTGATAATGATTAGGTATGATGGATGCACAAACACAAGGCTCCAATTTATGGAAGATTGGGGGTGTGTTTGCCCTACTATAAAAAATAAAGCATTTTTTAAAATGACTTTGCACCAATTGCTTTTTTAGGGCTGTTTAAGGACACTAAATTAGGGATTAATGCACCACAATTATGATTGAATACAAATCCTAATATTATTAGCTCAAATCCCCCTCTTAGGCCCAAGATGGAGTGTGAGTCATGTCTCCACCCTCTTCTGGCAACTAACAAGTCCCACCCCAAACCAAGTTCCAACCAAAGCATCAACCAATGGGTGCATGTCAGCTGCCCAAGAACCTACCAAGACTACAAAGCAAATGGATATCTTCTTTTAGAAAGCCCTATTTAAAGGGTGGCTCTTAGTGACAATAAGGAGGGGAAATTAAACATCCTCTATAAATAGAATCTATGGAAGTGCAAGGATTGGGTGACACGGTATAGACAAGGTAATAGCTACCATAAATGTCTATCAATCCAAGAAGCACTTACTACTTAACTTGATCTAGTCCAAGCATTAAAGAAGAAAATCAGCTTATTGCCCGAAGTATACAAAAATTAGGGTTTCAAAACCCTGATTTTCGAATTTGCAACAAATCGGCACTTTGTATATGGTTCAAGCACTTGGTGCCCGTGGTGTGTTTCAATAAATTCCTATAAAGAGAGAGGGGCCGGTTTCCCTCTCAACATGGTGTTGACTCTTTGCTTTCTCCCTCACTCTCTCTATCTTCTAATTTTCATAGTGGCAATTGATCAAGTTGGTTAAGTTCAAAGTATTGTCATTCTCATAGTCTTCCCCATGTCAAAATATAACTACTATGAAAGCAAACCAGAGAGACAATAGGGTTTGTTTGGGGAAACACAATGTGTATAAGGCAAACACTAAGAGAAAAGAGAAACTCAAAAAACACAGAACAAAATGATGATGAATGATGAATCATTGAATCATTCTAAGTGAATCAAGTTGATACAGCAAAGCCGAAACATTGAAGATAACTACACTATTCTATCTAAATCGAGTGGCAACACCGTAGGGAATCTACATAGTGAAGGGAGCCAAACACAATCCTTTGATAATAGGATATTAAAGGTAAATGCTGAAGGGTGAAGGGTGAAGGAAAGGACAATCACTTGTAGAGCGAGTAAAACACAGTCCTCAGGAGCTGTCAAAGATGAAGGATATGGTGAAATCTCTCCAAGACGACAGCTACTATCAAGGTGACTACTAGGCAGCCAGCTAGAGAAGAAAATGCAAAAATATCTTATGAAGATCTCTCCATGTAAGTGGCTGCAAGGGAAATTAAGCAAAGGTCTTTGAAGATTTCCTTACCGAGAAGGCTCTTGAGACAAATGGTATTACCGCTCTACAAAGGCCTATCTTAGCACGAAAGGTGTCAATGTTATTGATGCAACTAATTCTATAAAAGGTAACACATCACCTATCATTTAAGAATCCACCCAGAGTCTCATCAAACACAAGCTACCTCCTCTTGTCCCAAGAATCCCTCCATGAAAAAAAAAAAAAAAAGTCAAAGAGCCGGCTATTTCCATGGTGGTTAAATCTCCAAAGATACATTTATCAAAGTAAAACGATGCTAAACAAGACTTCAAGCCTAGAGAGATGAGCGTCAAGTTTCTTGTTTTTATGGTAAGAGAGATTCTCAAAAAGATGTGTCATTTACTACACAATTTGATGGTACTTTTGGTTGTGAAGATTATTAAAAAAAAATCAAGATTGGGATGGTTAAAATGCATTTGAAGAATGGTTGCTTTAAATTGGTGGCTCAAAGTTGTTCAAGAGGGAAGGGAACCCAAGTCTTGGAAAGAGTTTAAGCAGATGTTCAACAAGAAGTTTATGTCTTCATCCTTTGAAGCCGATGTGTAACAAGAATGGGATGAGCTAAAGCAAAGTCAAGGAGACAATGTTGAGACATATATCAACAGGTTTGTGGTTGTTTCTCTTGAATTTATATCTCTTAATGAAGTTGCTTCCAATACGAAGATGAGAAAGTTTATCCATGGATTACATCCAATGGTATGGCAAGCTATCAAGATGGCAAAGCCTAATACTTTGGATGCAACCTAAGATACAACCCTAGAAGCTAAAGGACTACATACACCATGGATGCTTGGTAAAGACTCCAAAGAGAAACCACAAAAGAAGAAGACCAAGATGTTTGACCAAAAGAAGTCAAATAAACAAGAAGCAAAGCATAAGGATGGAGATACACCATCTTTCCCATCCAAAAAGAAGAGAACATGCAAGAGAAGGGTGATGTTTCTATTGTGGAGAAAAATGACATATGGCTGATCAATGTCCTAACAAGGCAAACAAGGAAAACCAGCCCCAAAAGACACCTCAAGCAAATGTTGTATCTAAGAAATCCTTTCAATGGGACAAAACCCCATCAAAGAAAAGGAAGCTTCTTATGGCTTGGGGTAAGATTGCTAATTATCCTATTCTAATTCATTCTGATACAAGGGCTACATATCATTATATCCATCCTTGGATTATTGAAGCTCTACATCTACCAAAGGAGAGATTTGGAAAACCAGAAATGTCAGGAACTGCTTTTCAAGGAATGCAGTCTCAACTTACTATCATTTTTAGGAAACTACAAATTCAAATAAGAGATTATGTAGATCATGAGAGTTTCTCATGGGAGATCTTGGTCATTGTAATATTGTACTAGGAATACCCTAGCATAGAAGACTAGATTTAATTGTTGACTGAAATCGATTCACTTTTATAGGTAAAAATATATCTTTTGATATGGGAATGAAAGGAAACTCTATTCCCATCTTATCCCATATACAAATTCACAAATCAAAGAAAATTTATTTCTTTTTTTTCGTAAAAGGTAATTGTATTAATTACGAAAAAATACAAGATTACTTGATTACAAGATAGTTGATGACACTAAGCCATCAGGTGAAGAAGTTCTCTCGCTCTCTCTCTCTCTCTTTCTGATTACAAGAGGCACGAGGGCCCCAGGCCAACGTGTGGGAAATCCCCGTAGTAATGCACTAAAAAAGTTACACCAATCATGGCAACGACTCAGAGGCAATGGCCATATGCCAAGGAAGCAAATCCTCCCGAGGGAGCAAGTCGGAGTGTCGGATGAGATGTAGCTGCCAATGCAAGAGGCCTTTAAGCCTGGCAATATGGCGCGGTACATTAGAGGCCGAATCAAAGAGAAAAGCATTGCGCGTGGTCCAAATGTGCCAGCATCCCCAGAATCTGAAAAAGTGAAATAAGATCTTCATATGCAACTGTGGCGGTGTGGGATACTTCGGGTGCACAAAAACCCAGTCGAAAGGAGTTAGTGAGGACCCCACCACAGTGCGCCAAATGTGCGACAAGAGTGACCAGATATTCTTGGCGAGCGGGCAAGAAAGAAAACGATGTCGGGCCGATTCCGCCGTTGTGGTACAGAAGAAACAATTGCCATTCGAGATGCGACGCTTGGCAAGGGCCGAGGCAAGAGGAAGACCACCAATCATTACCCGCCAAAGAAAGACCTTGCATTTGAAAGGTGCCTTATTCAGCCAGCCCTCAATCAGCGTTGTCTGCCACCATGTCAGCGATTTCCGCAGTCCCCAAACAGTATTAGCTTTGTCACCCAGCCATTGGTGATCCTGAATGAGAAGATGATACACCTGATTAGTAGAGGCCTTTTCCAGACTCAACCGGCCTGCAAGGTCCCAGTCCTGCCAAGGGCGATCCACAGCCATGGCAGGAAAGGGTTGCCTACCCTAAAGCTCCGACGAAAGCTTTCCCCATAAATCAAGGTATCCGCACGGGATCTTGAAAAGTCGTCTAGCAATCGGAAACGATACAAGGACATTGCGAGTGGCAAGGGTAGCATCCGCAACCGACGTCACACCTAAACGGGCCATGCGGTTAAATCTCAGCCTGAGCTGATGTTTATCTTCCCATGAAAGTAGTCGCGATACTGCCAACAATTCCAGCTGAAAGGAGTTAGTCTGCAAGCGGTCCCCTACCGGGTGCCAACGGGCCTTTTGGAGCACCACTTTCCAAGAGCCGACCAAGTGCAGTAACAAAGCGGAAGAGGGATTGGAAAAACGGGAGTCAGCATTAAGGACATGCCACCAGGAGGCCCGAAGCCAGGTGTTACCATGGCGGAGCCCGCTGTCCTCAAGAAAATAACGGGCTATGATGGTCCACGGGTGATGATCCACACACATGGCACGAAAAAGGGACCAACGGAGAGCTAGCATATGATTTCTTGCATCCAAAAGAGCTCCACCACCCATGCGCTTAAGGGTACATGTATGTAACCATGAAATCCATGAAATGCCTGCCTGCAGGGAATCCTTCTTCCATAGCATGAAACGGATGGGATGAGTGAGAGCCTTCAAAGTAGTAGGCATCCATGGTAACAATGGCAAGAAATACGTAAGCATTGGGAGCATAATTGACTGAGCCACTTTGAGGCAGAGATGGAAGGGCCACGCTTGCGACTTCCAATACATAAACTTCGCCGCCAGTTTTTGTGAAATCCACTCCAGCAGGTCCTTTGGCCATACATCCACCCCCAATGGGTATCCAAGATGCCTGACAATAGAGCCACGGGAAACCACCTGGCCTTGCCAGCCTAATGACTGTAAATCAGGCTCCCTGCAACTGAGAATGGCTGACTTAAGGGAATTGATGCGAAGCCCAGAGGCCTGACCAAAAAGCGTCCAAACATCTAATGCCATGCGAATGTTGTCCCTGTCCGCCTGCAAAATCATAAAGGTGTCATCAGCCAAAGATTGGCTAATGAAGTGCTGGCCCAAAGGAAGAGACAACCCTGCCAGCTGAGCAGAATCTGCCATGGAGGATAACATTGAAAGGACCGGGTGAGTCGCCAGGGCAAAGAAGAGAGGACTCAAAGGACAACCCTGTCTGACTGAGCGTGCAAGGACAAAGGGCTCTGTAACCCCACCATTGAGCATAACTCTGGATGAAGCCGCAGCACTAATGGTGTAGATCAATCGGGACATCCGAGTACCAAAGCCCATAGCAGACATGAGATCTGCAATGAAAGACCAGTCCACATAATCAAACACCTTTTCCAAAGTCCAATTGAATCAATACCACTTCCTGACCGGAGTGTCGCGCATAGTCAATAGCCATTTGCACATTTAAGATATTATGCAGAATGTTGCGGCCCTTAATGAAACCATATTGGAGAGGATGCACAATAGCGGGAAGGTGCTTGTGAAGCCGATTCGCCAGCACTTTGGAGTAGATTTTATACATGGAGCCCATCAAAGAGATTGGTCTCCAGTGTTGCAGCTTTGGCGGCGAAGGGACCTTTGGAATCAGTTTGATAAGGCCTTCTTTCCATGAGGAGGGCATGACCCCTGTTTCCCAAACCTGCTGAAACATGACCACCAATGGCTTCACCAACTGCATGCCGAGCTCTGAAAGAATTCATTAGTGAGACCATCCCAGCCAGGACTTTTATCCGTCGGCAAGTGCAACAACACATCCATAACCTCCTCCTTGCAAATATCCGCCTCCAAAGTGGCTTGCATATCCAATGGAACCTGCTGGCGGACCAGATGATAGAAGACCGAGCGGGCATGCGTAACCTAGCTAGAAGGCAAGGGAGAAGAACCAAGAAGTTCCATAAAATAATTTCTGCACATATTGACAATGGTCTGCGGATTAGTGACCATGCGACCCTCCGAATCCTGGAGTCTGGTCATATTGTCGCGAGCCGGAGACACATGCAAGGCGCGAAAGAACTTATGAGACTGGCAGGCACTATCTTGCAATGTGTCAGTCAAGTTATGCAGCTTGGCCTGCTGATAAGATTTCAACTGAAATACTTGAAGAAGATGGGCCAAACGCCTCTCCAATGACAGCAGAAAATCATCATCTGGGGAATCTAGGAGCAAGGAACGGACCAAAGCCAGTAACTCCTCTGCTGCAAATCGACGACGGCGACAAAGCGAGGCATGATGGATCCCATACTGCCGAGCAACCCGCTGTACATTAGAGAGCAAGCATGCAAATGAAGGCAAGCCCTCAGAGGCGAAGTCCAATAAGAACCCCTCAATCAATTGCTGCATATAGCCCTGAAAAATTGAATGCTTCAAATAAGAGGAGTTGAAACGTAAAGGGAGCCTATCCAGCAACTGCATAAAAGGTGCAATAGATTGTGCCCGCATCTCCAGCTGGAGGGGGAAATGATCCGACAACGCATACTTCTGCAAGACCTTCATTTCCAGCATCTCGGGAAGAAAATCGTCCCCCTGCATGATATACATTCTGTCCAGCCGCGACCAAGTAGTTGCATATTATGCGGAATGAAAAGTAAACCCTGAAAAAGAAGGGTGAAGCCACGACCAAAGATCCTGCTTAAGTACGTGCAAAGCAAAGGAATTCCACACCCGGCTTTCCGGCGCATCCATGACCAAATGCCCTGAAGTGGACTGAGAAGAGTGAACACACATATTGAAATCTCCCATCAAAAACCCCCTTCGGCCAAGGGACATGGAGGCCTGCAAAGTGAACCAAAGATCCCGTCAGGATGCGGGATCATTCGGAGCATAGAGGCCCAATAACCATAAAATCTCTCCTTCAAATAAGACTTCGATAACCAAAAAGCGGCCCTGCACATCATTTTTAATAAGGACAGGCTGATATTTCTCATGGACAATCATCAGCACGTCTGAATAGTGCGTAGCATGGGTGCCTGCATAAAACAGACGGAATCCATGACAATCCACAACTTTTCCTGCTTCACCGTGACTTTTGTGCTCAACTGCACACAATACATCCCACTGGTTCTCATGCAAGACGGTCCACATGGCATGTTGCTTATGGCGAGAGCAAATGCCTCGCACATTCCACGTGGCTATCTTCATATATCTTCAAAAAAGGAAGTCAGGAACGAGGTGCCTGTTGCCTCGATTTCACCTTTTCCGCGAGAGCATCCAGGACGCCCTCATCCAGAAAATCAGCCAGTACTACAAACAAATTCTGACGACCTGCTTTAGAGGTAGAAGGGAAATCCACTGCCTTGGGAGTGGGGCGGGGGATAACGCCGATCCCAGGGTGTAATCACATTACCTTTGGTATCAAACGCCAGCTTAGCAGGAGGGCCTTTGGGGCCGTCAGTATAGACTTTCCTTGGAGACTGATTACGGGGGGCAGACGGGGCCGTAGTACGCGCAGCCTGCTGTGAAGTGACCATTTCTTTTCTGCGCGTATACGTGCGCACGGAATCCTGGGAAGCAGTAGGCCCAAGATCCGCCAGGCCTGCATCCAACTTTTTACCTTTTCTGGGACGTGCCTCAATCCAGTCAGTGCGACGGGAATCCAAACCCAGGACCTGTTGTTTGCCTTTATCCATGACATGAGGTGACTGAAGGGCTTCCTGGGGCGGGGCATCAAGCACCATGTCATCCTTGGGCAGCACAACCTGCGCATCCTCCGAAGACGGTTGCCTCTCAGGGCATTCAGCCATGAAATGCCCCAATTTACCACATGAAAAGTAGTGTCCCGCAAAGTTGCCCCATTTCAAGTGAAAATGCAAAGGATGCATGCCTGAACAATTGAGGCGAAGCCACGCGGGCCTTTTCCTGGCCGTGTCCCATAACATGCATAGACGGTTGCGGTTCATTGCCCTGAGGCTTGGGGGAACCAGCACTGTTCCCACAACCGCCATCGCATCCTTCAACATTGGCCAATAGACCGCCGGACAATTTTCCACTTCCACCCACACCGGGCATTCTCGTTGAAGCAGACGCTGGAAGTCGGCCATGGGGCGCCATGGTACAACATGGACCAAGCGGCGATCAAAGAATAGTGGCAACTTGGACAGGAGCTCAGCGCGATGCGTTTCCGATTTCAACAGCACCTCATAAAAGCCGCGAGGTCCAAGGAAGATCTCCTCAACACACTCCCCTTGCAATAAATGGTGCATCCACTGGCGAATATACGACAGCACTGGGATCCTGCCAGTGAAGAAAAGTATAACTGCACGATCATAAAATACCGAGAAGGATCGCAAGACTGATTTGGGTTCCACCGTGGCTTCCAGCACATCATCCGTTTCCGCTTCAGAAAAAGATTCATTATTATGCTAGACATAATTGCCAAGCAGAGTATTGGCAAAGTCTAGCAAATGCTCCCAGTCAATTTCCTGCGAATCCACAGGATCAGAGGCCACTTGCGCATAGGAACGCTCCTCAGGACCCATTGGCTCATCAGAAGTATGCTTGGAGCGTTTGGCAACAGGCGGCAATTCAGCACCCGGCAGTTCAGAACCCGGAGGCAGCTCCTCCGTGCATGGCACCATATCCTCTGGCTCCTCTGCATCGGAATCAGGGCCAAGGGCTGCCACCGTCCAGTCGAGAAAATCCATATCCAGGCCAGCCATACTGCTGTCTTCTCGCTCGCTCTCTCTCTCTCTCTCTCTCTCTCTCTCTCTCTCTCTCTCTCTCTCTCTCTCTCTCTCTCTCTCTCTCTCTCTCTCTCTCTCTCTCTCTCTTCCTTTCTGTACAGCGGCGTTGTCCAAGGGCGGATTCCACAAGCACAGCCGATGAAACCTGAGCTTTACCTGTCAACCTCAGTCGTGGCCTGTCCCAAGAACGCGTGTGGCAGGGCGCAACCCTAACAGTGCAGGGGCCTAAGGGTGGAACACAGGGCTGGCAGACGACGGCAGAGTGGGATAGTCGAGGGCGCAGGGCAGGGGCCTCACCAGCAGAAACCCTAACACAGAGGGCGAACGGGCAAAACGCAGGTGCAGAGCCCGCAGCTCAGGCAGGCGATAGCAGGGCGAGGGACGCAGTCGATGGGCCTACAGGCAGCAGGGTGGGGGACTCAGCCGCACGCGACGAGCCTGTGGGCGACGGCCAGACGGCGGATGCAAACGACTACGATCAGGCGCTGACGACGGGGCAGCAGGCGATGGCGACATTGCAGACGACGCATCTCTCTCTCTCTCTCTCTCTCTCTCTCTCTCTCTCTCTCTCTCTCTCTCTCTCTCTCTCTCTCTCTCTCTCTCTCTCTCTCTCTCTCTCTCTCTCTCTCTCTCTCTCTCTCTCTCTCTCTCTCTCTCTCTCTCTCTCTCTCTCTCTCTCTCTCTCTCTCTCTCTCTCTCTCTCTCTCTCTCTCTCTCTCTCTCTCTCTCTCTCTCTCTCTCTCTCTCTCTCTCTCTCTCTCTCTCTCTCTCTCTCTCTCTCTCTCTCTCTCTCTCTCTCTCTCTCTCTCTCTCTCTCTTCGTAAAAGGTAATTGTATTAATTACCAAAAAAATACAAGATTACTAGATTACAAGATACATGATGACACAAAGCCATCATGTGAAGAGGTTTTCTCTTTCTTTCTCTTTCTCTTTTTTCTGATTACAAGATACACGAGGGCCCTAGGCCAACGTGTGGGAAAGCCCCGTAGTAATGCACTGAAAAGGTTACACCATTCATGGCAACGACCCAGAGACAATTGCCATATGCCACCGATGCAAATCCTCCCGAGGGAGCAAGTCAGAGTGTCGGATGAGATCTAGCTGCCAATGCAAGAGCCCTTTAAGCCTGGCAATATGTCGCGGTACATTAGAGGCCGAATCAAAGAGAAAAGCATTGCGCGTGGTCCAAATGTGCCAGCATCCCCAATATCTGAAAAAGTGAAATAAGATCTTCTCATGCAACTGTGGCGGTGCGGGATACTTCGGGCGCACAAAAACCCAGTCGAAAGGAGTTAGCGAGGACCCCACCACCGTGCGCCAAATGTGCGACAAGAGTGACCAGATATTCTTGGCGAGCGGGCAAGAGAGAAAATGATGTCGGACCGATTCCGCCGGTGTGGTACAGAAGAAACAATTGCCATTCGAGATGCGACGCTTGGCAAGGGCCGAGGCCAGAGGAAGACCACCAATCATGACCCGCCAAAGAAAAACCTTGCATTTGAAAGGTGTCTTATTTAGCCAGCCCTCCATCAGCGTTTTCTGCCACCATGACAGCGATTTCCGCAGTCCCCAAACAGTATTAGCTTTCTCTCCCAGCCATTGGTGATCTTGAACAAGAAGATGATACACCTGATTAGTAGAGGCCTTTTCCAGACTCAGGCGGCTTGCAAGGTCCCAGTCCTGCCAAGGGCGATCCACAGCCAAGGCAGGAAAGGGTTGCCTACCCTGAAGCTCCGACGAAAGCTGCTCCCATAAATCACGATATCCACGCGGGATCTTGAAGAGTCGCCGAGCAGTCCGAAACGATACGAGGACATTGCGAGTGGCAAGGGTAGCATCCGCAACCGACGTCACACCTAAACGGGCCATGCGATTAAATCTTGGTCTGAGCTGATGTTTATCTTCCCATGAAAGGAGTCTCGATACTGTCAACAATTCCAGCTGAAAGGAGTTAGTCTGCAAGCGGTCCCCTACTGGGTGCCAACGGGCCTTTTGGAGCACCACTTTCCAAGAGCTGACCAAGTGCAGTAACAAAGAGGAAGAGGGACTAGAAACACGAGAGTCAGCATTAAGGACATGCCACCAGGAGGCCCGAAGCCGTGTGTTGCTATGGCGGAGCCCGCTGTCCTCAAGAAAATAACGGGCTATGATGGTCCATGGGTGATGATCCACACACATGGCACGGAAAAGGGACCAACGGAGAGCTAACATATGAGTGTGTGCATCCAAAATAGCTCCACCACCCATGCGCTTAGGGGTACATGCATGTGACCATGAAATCCACGAAATGCCGGCCTGCAGTGAATCCTTCTTCCACAGCATGAAACGGATGGGATGAGTGAGGGCCTTCAAAGTAGTAGGCGTCCATGGCAACAAAGGCAGGAAATACGTTAGCATTGGTAGCATGATTGTCTGGGCCACTTTGAGGCGGACCTGGAATGGCCACGCTTGCGACTTCCAATACAGAAACTTCGCCGCCAGTTTTTGTGAAATCCACTCCAGCGGGTCTTTTGGCCGTACATCCACCCCCAATGGGTATCCAAGATGCCTGACAATGGAGCCACGGGAAACCACCTGGCCTTGCCAGCCTAGGGACTGTAAATCAGTCTCCGTACAACTGAGAATGGCTGACTTAAGGGCATTGATGCGAAGCCCAGGGGCCTGACCAAAGAGTGTCCAAACATCTAATGCCCTTCAAATGTTGTCCCTGTCCGCCTGCAAAATCATAAAGGTGTCATCAGCCAAAGATTGGCTAACGAAGTGTTGACCCAACGGAAGAGACAGCCTGGCCAGCTGAGCAGAGGCTGCCATGGAGGATAACATTGAAAGGACCGGGTGAGTCGCCAGGGCAAAGAAGAGAGGGCTCAAAGAACAACCCTGTCTGACCGAGCGTGCAAGGACAAATGGCTCTGTAACCCCACCATTAAGCATAACTCTGGAGGAAGCCTCAGCACTAATGGTGTAGATCAATCGGGACATTCGGGTACCAAAGCCCATAGCCGACATGAGGTCTGCAATGAAAGACCAGTCCACATAATCAAACGCCTTTTCCAAATCCAATTGAATCAATACCACTTCCTGACCGGAGTGCCGCGCATAGTCAATAGCCATTTGCACATTTAAGATATTATGGAGAATGTTGCGGCCCTTAATGAAACCATATTGGAGAGGATGCACAATAGCTGGAAGGTGCTTGTGAAGCCGATTCGCCAGCACTTTGGAGTAGATTTTATACATGGAGCCCATCAAAGAGATTGGTCTCCAGTGTTACAACTTTGACGGTGAAGGGACCTTTGGAATTAGTTTGATAAGGCCTTCTTTCCATGAGGAGGGCATGACCCCCGTTTCCCACACCTGCTAAAACATGGCCACCAATGGCTTCACAAACTGCGTGGCCGAGGTCTAAAAGAATTCATTAGTGAGACCATCCCAGCCAGGACTTTTATCCGTCGGCAGGTGCAACAAGACGTCCATAACCTCTTCCTCGCAAATATCCGTCTCCAACGTGGCTTGCATATCAACTGGAACCTGCTGGCGGACCAGATGATAGAAGACCGAGCGGGCATGCGTAACCTGGCTAGAAGGCGAGGAAGAAGAACCAAGAAGTTCCATAAAATAGTTTCGGCACATAGTGACAATGGTCTGCGGATCCGTGACCATGCGACCTTCCGAATCCTGGAGTCTGGTCATATTTTCGCGAGCCGGAGACGCATGCAAGGCGCGAAAGAACTTATGAGACTGGCAGGCGCTATCTTGCAATGTGTCCGTCAAGTTGTGCAGCTTGGCCTATTGATAAGATTTCAACTGAAACACTTCAATAAGATGGGCCAACCGCCTCTCCAGAGACAGCAGAAAATCATCATCAGGGGAATCCAGAAGCAAGGAATGGACCAAAGCCAGTAAGTCTTCTGCTGCATGTCGTGTCGGCGGCAAAGCGAGGCATGATGGATCCCATACTGGCGAGCAACCCGCTGCACATTAGAGAGGAGCCGTGCAAATGAAGGCAAGCCCTCAAAGGCGAAGTCCAATAAGAACCTCTCAATCAGCTGCTGCATATAGCCCTGGAAAATTGAATGCTTCAAATAAGAGGAGTTGAAACGTAAAGGGAGCCTATCCAGCAATTGCACAAAAGGTGCAATAGAGTGTGCCCGCATCTCAAGTTGGAGGGGGAAATGATCCGACAACGCATATTGCCGCAAGACCTTCATTTCCAGCATCTCGGGAAGAAAATCATCGCCCTGCATGATATACATTCTGTCCAGTCGCGACCAGGTAGTTGCATATTGTGCAGAATGAAAAGTAAACCCTGAAAAAGAAGGGTGAAGCCACGACCAAAGATCTTGCTTGAGTACGTGCAAAGCAAAGGAACTCCACACCCGGCTTTCCGGCGTATCCATTACCGAATGCCCTGAAGTGGACTGAGAAGAGTCAACACACATATTGAAATCTCCCATCAAAAACCCCCTTCGGCCGAGTGACATGGAGCCCTGCAAAGTGGACCAAAGATCCCGTCGGGATGCGGGATCATTCGGAGCATAGAGGCCCAACAGCCATAAAATCTCTCCTTCAAATAAGACTTCGATCACCAGAAAGCGACCCTGCACATCATTTTTAACAAGGACAGGCTGATATTTCTCATGGACAATCATCAGCACGCCCGAATAGTGCGTAGCATGGGTCCCTGCATAAAACAGACGGAATCCATGACAATCCATCACTTTTCCTGCTTCACCGTGACTTTTGTGCTCAACTGCACACAATACATCCCACTGGTTCTCATGCAAGACGGTCCACATGGCATGTTGCTTATGGCGAGAGCAAATGCCTCGCACATTCCACGTGGCTATCTTCATGTATCCTCAAAGAAGGAAGTCAGGAACGAGGCGCCTGCTGCCTCGATTTCACCTTTTCCGCGAGAGCATCCAGGACACCCTCATCCAGAAAATCAGCCAATACTGCAAAAGAATTCTGGCGACCTGCTTTGGAGGTAGAAGGGAAATCCACTGCCTTGGGAGAGGGGCGGGGATAACGCCGATCCCAGGGTGTAATAACATTTCCTTTGGCATCGAACGCCAGCTTGGCAGGTGGGCCTTTGGGGCCGTCGGTATAGGCTCTCCTTGGAGACTAATTACGGGGGGCAGACGGGGCCGTAGGACGCGCAGCCTGCTGTGAAATGGCCATTTCTTTCCGGCGCGTATACGTGCGCACGGAATCCTGGGAAGCGGGAGGCCCAGGATCCGCCAGGCCTGCATCCAACTTTTTACCTTTTTTGGGACGTGCCTCAATCCAGTCCGTGCGACGGGAATCCACACTCAGGACCTGTTGTTTGCCTTTATCCATGACATGAGGAGACTGAAGGGCTTCCTGGGGCGTGGCATCAAGCACCATGTCGTCCTTGGGCAGCACAACCTGCGCATCCTCCGAAGACGATTGCTTTTCAGGGCATTCGGCCATGAAATGCCCCAATTTACCACATGAAAAGCAGTGGCCCGCAAAGTTGCCCCATTTTAAGCGAAAATACAAAGGATGCATGCCCGAACAATTGAGGCGAAGCCACGCGGGCCTTTTCCTGGCCGTGTCCCATAGCATGCATAAACGGTTGCGGTTCATCGCCCTGAGGCTTGGGGGAACCAGCACTATTCCCACAACTGCCATCGCATCCTTCAACATGGGCCAATAGACCGCCGGACAGTTTTCCACCTCCACCCACACCGGGCATTCGCGTTGAAGCAGACGCTCAAAGTCGGCCATGGGGCGCCATGGCACAACATGGACCAAGCGGCGATCAAAGAATAGCGGCAACTTGGACAGGAGCTCAGCGCGATGCGTTTCCGATTTCAGCAGGACCTCATAAAAGCCGCGAGGTCCAAGGAAGATCTCCTCAACAAACTCCCCTTGCAATAGATGGTGCAACCACTGGCGAATATGCGAAAGCACTGGGATCCTGCCAATGAAGAAAAGTATAACTGCATGGTCATAGAACACCGAGAAGGATCGCAAGACTGATTTGGGGTCCACCGTGGCTTCCAGCACATCATCCGTTCCCGCAACAGAAAAAGATTTGGTATTATGCTGGACATAATCGCCAAGCAGAGTATTGGCGAAGTCCAGCAAATGCTCCTAGTCAATTTCCTACGAATCCACAGGATCACAGGCCACTTGCGCATAGGAGCGTTCCGGAGGACTCATTGGCTCATCAGGCGTATGCTTGGAGCGTTTGCCGGCAGGCAGCAGTTCAGAACTCGGCGGCAACTCCTCCGTGCATGGCACCATATCTTCCGGCTCCTCTACATCGGCATCAGGGCCAAGGGCTGCCACCGTCCGGTCAAGAAAATCCAAATCCAGGCCAGCCATACTACTGTCTTCACACGCGTCCTGGCAGAGGGCGAGCTAGGTTAGGTGAGGTCGATCCTGCGCAGGGACGGATTGCTGGTCCCCAGCTTCGCGCAGGATCCAGGCAAGCCTGCGCTGCCCTGGGGGAAGGGGCCAGGCGGCGCGCAGGGCAGGATGGCGAAGAAATCACAGGGCAGGGCGGCGCAGCACGTAGGCGGGTCAAAGACGAAAGGCGCGCAGGGGGGCGACGAAGGGGGCGCAGGGGGTAGCGACAGACAAGAGGGCAAGGCGGCGCGCAGGGCGGCGCCAAGCCCGCAGGTCAGAGGGGCGGCGGCAGGAGGGCCAGACGGGCGCAGGAGGGCCAGACGGGCTCACGCAGGGCCAGACAGGCGCAGGAGGGCCAGACGGACTCGCAGGGCCCAGGAGGAAGCGGAGGGCGGAACGGGACAGGTCAGACGACCTTCTGCAGGGCGACAGAAACAGGCAGTGCCAGCGCGATCGAGCTCCCCGCCATCGCGATCCTTCTCTCTCTCTCTCTCTCTCTCTCTCTCTCTCTCTCTCTCTCTCTCTCTCTCTCTCTCTCTCTCTCTCTCTCTCTCTCTCTCTCTCTCTCTCTCTCTCTCTCTCTAGAAAATTTCTATTTCCTCGTACTTGATTTTTGTCAAATATTCTAACAAAGAGCCTAGAATTAAGAAGTCCATCTTAGATATAAATGAGTGAATGAGTTTCTTAAAGGAGTATGAAGATTGTTTTGCAGACACTTTACCTCACAAGTTACCATCAAAGAGGCCAAAAGATCATCACATTGACCTCATTCCTAGTAGCTCACCTCCAAATAGGTCACCCTATCATGTGAGTCCAACATAACAAGAGGAGATTATGAAGCAAGTGAATGAGCTCTTGGAGAAGGGTCTAATAAGACCTAGTTTTTCACCATTTTGCTTTGCAATCCTCTTAGTGCAGAAAAAATATGGACCTTGGCGCATGTGTGTGGACTACAAGGCCCTCTATGAAAATATGCTAGGGTTTGCACTGAGGAAACATAGTATGTACAACCAAGATTGAAATACAAAGACTCAGACAAAGAGAAGCAAAACTCAAATCCTAAATGCAAAATGCAAAACACAAAAAATCAAAACTTAAACATAGAGACAAACGCAGAGAGAAGAAGCTCTAAAGTGAATGAATGTTATAAATGAGTGTAAGAGTGTATAGAATGCCCAAGGGCACAGCAATGCAATGTCGAAGAGTAATGTCCATCGAAGATGAATCCCAAGTGTTGTGACCACCAATCGGAGTATCAAAGTGCAAGAAATACCAAACATTGATCACCGAAGTATCAAGGAACTGAGGCAACAACAAGAGAGATATTTACTAATGTAAATAGCTTGTTGAACAGCAAAAACGCAAGTACTATAGTAGTCGCCCAGTGAGAAAGATGACAGCAGCCTATCACCTAGCACCAATGTCAAAAGATGACGTACCATCAAGACACTAGGATTTGCGGGGAGGAACACAAAGTGAACTCGACAAACATGGAGAAGAGAAGAAGAGAGAAGAAACTCTGATAAATGGAATGATGAAGTTCTAAATCATGGAGTGAATGTGATACAAGGGAACAAGGGTACCATAGCATAAGGAAGATGATAAAGACAGCCACGAACCACGAACTACAATGTCCTCCTAAAGGGGTGTGAGAGTAGTGGAGAGACTGAAGAGAAGAGGTAACGGACTGAATAAATCATCCGTGAGGAATGAATGAGAGAGTGGCCTATAAATAAAATAGGCACAGTCAGTCTAAGGAGGCGCCCCTTTTTGGGGCTGCAAATCCTAAACACAAAACACAGAATCGCAAAAATGCAAACTGCAAGTGAAGGGTGAAGGGTTTCTCAACACCCCCTCTCAAGCCCAAAAAGGGGAAGAAGAGAAGAGTGAGGTGGAGATGGAATGCTACATGCTGAAGAATGCTCATGCAGTAGGTGTCACTTGGACAGTGTCCCTCGTGTGAAAATTGTTCACTTGCCCAAGCACCCTAGTACAAAGATGATGAAATCATGCAATGCATAGGAGGAATGTTAGACTTTGTGTGGTACCGAGAACCATAAGGATATGCCCGTACTCAATCTCAAGAGTTGGCTCCATGCTGACCAAGTTACCAAGGCAAGAAGAAGAGGAGGAAGAAGATGTAGAGAATTCCTAAGATCCAAGATTTCCACCCGAAAGGTAACCTGCAAGAAAGAACAATAGACAAAGTGAACTAGAGAACCCAAAACTCAACCTCGGGAGAGAAGCCACTAGCTCCATACATCCATGCAAGAAGGAATACGAAGGCCTCGTCACCAAGTCACGGCTCAACCTCCAGGGCCCCGATCTAAGTAGATCCTCGACATCTTGGGTATCAATAGGTGAGATGACCGCTGGAAGGAAGCCATCTCATCCAAGGGTAGAAGAAGAAGGTAAAAGGCCTCCACCAAGGTGTGTGAAGGACTGAGCAATGGGTGGGGACCCCCTATGAAACTGGAGGAATAGAAACCTCCTCTGAAGTCGCAATAGATGTAGATGCCCCCTCAGAGGGCAAAGAAAGATGAGCCCCCTCTGAATCCCCCTCTGAGGTAGATAGGGAATCCAAAAACTCATGGATCACCGAATCACAGACTCTGAAATGTCATGAGGATGAAGGAAGTGCCGCTGGTTGTCGTGCCAAAGAAAATATCTAGGGTGGTGAAGAATTCCTAGAGGTGGCCTCTCGAACTTGAGTAGGCGAGGGTGAAGGGTGGGGCTCAAACTGAGCAATGAGTGGGCAACAATCACTGCTTCTCAATGGAGCGGACCAGGAAGCCAAAGAAGAGGAAGGAGTCGAGCAGTCACTGTCTCTCAAAGGAGCCGACTGACAAGGAGATAGTATCAACAATCATTGTCTCTTGATAGAGCAGATTGCAGAACCGCAAGCCGTGGTAGCCACTGTACTTAAAAATAGGTGGCCATTGGCATTGCAACGATCTCCAAGAGGTCGTAGCACCAATCGATCCTCCATGTGCTCGAAAGAACTTAGTGCGCATCAAATACGTCTTATTGCCTTGAGCATAGTACTCTGATAGCCAATGCAGAACGATCTATATGGCCCAGAAAGGAGAGGTGGCACAAGGAGTGCCTGGTGGAAGACGCATATACTCCAGGGGGGTGGGGAGCAAAGGTTGAAGTCGGCAATCTTCCGTGGGATGACTGTTCGTGCCGCAGTAGAAGCATCCAGTAGTTTGGTCATTTGTTGGTAAAGAAGCCATGGATACCAATGTGCCTTGCTGAAGAAGGAAGACGCGGAAGAGGTCAGCCAAGAACCACGAACTGCAATGTCTGCCTCAAGGGGTGTGAGGGCAGTGTGAAGCACGAAGGGCAATGTGCGCCGCAAGGGGTGAGAGGGTAGTTGAAGGGCTAGAAGTGAGCTGCCAATGGGAGAAGCATGCTACCAGCAGTAAGGTTGCACCTAGTAGAAAAACGCAGGTGAGGAAAGAGAGAGAGACTAAAAACGCAGGCTGCAGGTGAGAAGAGAGAAAGACTAAAAACGTAGGCTACGAGAAAGAGAGAGACAAAATGCAGGTGAGAAAAGAGAAGACTAAAAACGCATGAAAAACCAGCAATAGCAAACAACATGCTAAAATCAGCTCCAAACAATGTGTGATATGCTGGAAACAGGTGCCAGACTGTTGTAGACAGCAATGGCCAGCTTGGACTGCAATGTCCTTTGCGTCCAGGGTATGGGCAGCAAGTTGAAATACCTAAAATCTGCAAAAACGAGATTGTTTTCTGAATGGAGAGTGATCAACAACAATCGCTTTGTTGTAAACAGCTACAAACTATGGGTGAAAGGTTGGAAACAGGCGCCAAACCGTAGATGACAGCAAGGGACAGCTGAGACTGTGATGTCCTCTACGGAAGGAGATTGGACGGCAAGCTGAAAACACTTGAGACCTGCAAAAACGAGATTTTGATGTAACAGAAGAAGAAGAGAAGTGGATGTCGACCCCGCCACCGGTCTTTTCCGTCACTGGAGTGGAGGATCTTTGCCGTTGTTTGAGCAGATCCACTCTGATACCATGTCAAAAGATGACGTACCAGCAAGACAGTAGGGTTTGCAGGGGGAAACACGGAGTGAACTCGGCAAACATGAAGAAGAGAAGAGAAAAGAAAAAAAACTTTGATAAATGGAATGATGAAGTTCTAAATCATGGAGTGAATGTGATACAAGGGAACAAGGGTGCCGTAGCACAAGGAAGATAATAAAGACAGCCACGAACCATGAATCGCAATGCCCTCCTAAAGGGGTGTGAGGGCAGTGGAGAGGCTGGAGAGAAGAGGTGACGGACTAAATGAATCAGCATCATGAAATGTCAAAAAAGATTCGAACTATGAGGAATGAATAAAAGAGTGGCCTATAAATAGACACAGTCAGTCCAGGGTGGCGCCCCTTTTTGGGGCTGCAAACCCTAAATGCAAAACGCAAAAACGCAAAAAATGCAAACTGCGGGTGAACGATGAAGGGTTTCTCAACACCAAATACTAAAAAATGCAAGCTAATCAAGTGCAAACGAATTCGGGCGACCTGCTTTAGAGGTAGAAGGAAAATCCACTGCCTTGGGAGTGGGGCGGGGATACCACCGATCCCAGGGTGTAATCACATTACCTTTTGGATCAAACGCCAGCTTAGCAGGTGGGCCCTTGGGACCGTCTGTATAGACTTTCCTTGTAGACTGATTACGGGGGGCAGACGGGGCCATAGTACGCGCAGCATGCTGTGAAGTGAACATTTCTTTCCTGCGCATATACGTACGTAAGGAATCCTGCGAAGCATTAGGCCCAGGATCTGCCAGGCCTGCATCCAACTTTTTACCTTTTTTTTTACGTGCCTCAATCCAATCAATGCTACGAGAATCCAAACCCAGGACCTATTGTTTGCCTTTATCCACGACATTAGGTGGCTGAAGGGCCTCCTGTGCCGGGGCATCAAGCACCATGTCATCCTTAGGCAGCAAAACATGCGCATCCTCGGACGACGGTTGTCTTTCGGGGCATTCGGCCATAAAATGCCCCAATTTACCACATGAAAAGCAATGTCATGCAAAGTTGCCCCATTTCAAGCGAAAATGCAAAGGATGCATGCCAGAATAATTGAGGCACAGCCACGCAGGCCTTTTCCTGGCCGTGTCCCATAACATGCATAAACGGTTTCGATTCATAGCCCTGAGGCTTGGGGGAACCAACACTGTTCCCACAACTGCCATCGCATCCTTCAACAATGGCCAATAGACCGCCGGACAATTTTCCACTTCCACCCACACCGGGCATTCTCGTTGAAGCAGACGCTAGAAGTCTCCCATAGAGCGCCATGGTACAACATGGACCAAGCGGCAATCAAAGAATAATGGCAACTTGGATAGCAGCTTAGCTCGATGTGTTTCCGATTTCAACAGCACCTCATAAAAGCCGCACGGTCCAAGGAAGATCTCCTCAACACGCTCCCCTTGCAATAAATGGTGCATCCACTGGTGAATATGTGAAAGCACTGGGATCCTGCCAGTGAAGAAAAGTATAACGGCACGGTCATAAAACACCGAAAAGACCGCAAGACTGATTTCAGGTCCACCGTGGCTTCCAGCACGTCATCAGTTCCCGCGTCAGAAAAAGTTTCATTATTATGCTGGACATAATCGCCAAGCAGAGTATTGGCAAAGTCCAACAAATGCTCCCAGTCAATCTCCTGCGAATCCACAGGATCAGAGGCAACCTGCGCATAGGAACGTTCCTGAGGACCCATTGGCTCGTCAGAAGTATGCTTGGAGCGTTTGCCCGCAGGCGGCAGTTCAGAACCCGGAGGCATCTCCTCCGTGCACGGCACCATATCCTCCAGCTCCTCTGTATCAGAATCAGGGCCAAGGGCTGCCACCGTCCGGTCTAGAAAATCCATATCCAGGCCAGCCATACTGCTGTCTTCTCTCTCTCACATGACCTATCCTTGCAATCAGATTTCTCTGTCCTTGCAGATGCCTGTATGCAAGCCTTTTGACCGCAGGTCTAAGCCTGTAAGTCTGGGGGCCTCTAACTGTCTGCAGAAGGGCGCACAGGGACTGTGCTGAAGTCTGGGTTGCTCGCACAACAGGTCTTTACCTGACTGGCAGTGAGAAGGCTGTTCATACAGGGGCAGGGCAAAACTGCACTGGTGTAAGGTCGTCTGCTGCAATCGATTTGTCTCTCCTCAGCAAAGTCGTCCCTGATAGCGGGCAGGACGGATGGCAGGTTACACGACGGGTCAGAGGGGGCAGACGGCGGTGCAGACGCACAGCAGGTCGATGTGCAGAAGCAGGCGAAGTCAGTCGGCTGCAACAGAAGGGTCACGCGACGGGTCAAAGGGGGCAGATCAGGGCGGTGCAGACGCAGGGAAGGTCGTCGTCTCTCTCTCCGCCATCGCGTCCGTCAGCTGGTCTCCCGCGTTCCAGAAAGTTCGTCCTCTCTCTCTCTCTCTCTCTCTCTCTCTCTCTCTCTCTCTCTCTCTCTATATATATATATATATATATATATATATATATATATATATATATATATATATATCTCTCGAAGTTAGGGGCTCTCATCACCCGCATGTTACGCTTTCGGGAGAACCACGCTGCATAGATCGTTCTTTCATCGTAGCTACCCTTTCCTACCATGGGGAAGGAGAATCATTGTATATCTGGAAATGTCCCATGAGTCATAATTTGGCCTTCCATGGATGATAATAAACTACTCTACTCTCTCTCTCTCTTTTTTTTTTCGTAAAAGGTAATTGTATTAATTACGAAAAAAAGGTACAAGTTTACATGATTACAAGATACACGAGGGCTCTAAGCCAACGCTCTCTCTCTCTCTCTCTCTCTCTCTCTCTCATGGAGGGCCAACTAATGCTTTTGATTCCTAAATTTATAGAAGTCATGGCTTCCTCGAGATCAAAGAGTTTGGGCACAAAGCGATCTCCGCCTAGTTGGTGGGATGAGGTTGAGAAAGTGGAACATTATGCATCAAAATGAGGTGCAAAGAATGGAAACACAAAAGGTGTGAGCAATTGAAACTCAAGAGGATCCAATCGTGTGAAGCGACACTTGTGCCATGTTGACATCGGAGCACAAATAAATTTTTGCCCAAACACCACACCCGAAATGCAAAGGAAACTCTTGGCAAAGAATCCAAGTGAAGAAGACAAAGCATGTGTAAGGAAAAAGTAAGCAATTCATGCCTCTTTTTTTAGTGGACAAGTTGATGATGTGGTCATGGGTGATTGAGCCATGCATGGGGGACTTGGAACTTTTGCATTCTCACAGTCGCATCATGGAAAATGCAGCAAGCTACAAGCCTTGGGAATAGCTTGGGATCCTCGTAAAAAAGAGAAGGTGGATGTAGCTGTAGCAAGGTTTTTCTACCATGATTATGCTGCATTCAATGTTATAAGATCTCCCTACTTTCTTGAGATGGTCCAACAAATCGCAAAGTATGGTCCAACCTATAAGTCTCCATCATATGAGACACTGCCTACCACTTTGTTGCAAAAGAAAAAGGTTACAATTGAATGTGCTTTGGCAACTGTGTAAAAAAAGTTGGGTGAAGAATGGTGTCTCTTTGATAGTTGATGGATGGAGTGATACTCGAAAACGGTCCATCCATGGAATAGTTGCTTATTCCTGAGGAAAGATACAATTCATTTCCTCACATGATGCCTCAAGTACAGGAAAAAGTGTCAATCAGCTTGTGGAGAAATGGGCTAAAGGTTTTGAAAACGTTGGACCTGAAAATGTAATCCAATTTATTGTTTGATGGTGAACCAACAAATAGGGCAGCACGTATGAGACTTGAAGAGAGAGACCCTCATATCACATTCAACCCATGCTTTGCTCATTGTTTGAGCAATTTGCTGAAAGACATTGGCAATTTGTCATGGATTGATCCCTTTATCCAAAAGGACAAGGATATAATCAGTTTCATCCAAAGCCATCAGTTCATTCTTAGTGAGTTTCACAAGAGATCACATAAAAAAGATCTCTTAAAGTACTCTGAGACACGCTTTGGCTATAACTTTCTCATGATGAAGAGACTTGAGAAGGTGAGCTTACCTCTAAAGCAATTGGTGGTAACTAATGAGTGGATGGGTTGGGCCGTTTCTAGATCAAGGGCTAATATAGCAGTTGAGAACATCATACAAGATTATGCATTTCGGAATGAATTAAAAAGCATCAACATTGTCATTAAGCCGATCATGCACTTGATGCAAATTGCACATGGACGAGAGCCATGCATTAGAAACATTTATGAGGAGACAAATCACATGATTGAGAAGTTAGGGCAGCTTGGTTTGGATGATACAAAGTATCAAGAAGTCCAAGATTTATGTGAGGCAAGGTGGAGTGCTTATAACTCACCTGTGCATGCAGCAGCATATGTATTGGATCCGGAATTTCAAGGGTGTGATCAAGAGAAGGATGATGAGGTAATGCAGGGTTGGGACATAATGCTCTCCAAGTTGGTTCCCATTGAGACTAAGAGAAGATTGGTGAAAGACCATCTTGCTTTTTATAGAAACAAGTTGGAAAGGTTTGGGTCCCCTGATGCGCAAATAGATTGGGGCTGCCTTATGATGGGAAGATTATGGGCACGTACACCTAAGCTTCAAACATTGGCAGTGTGGATTTTGTCTCAAGGTGCAGGCTCCTCTCCCATTGAGCAACTATGGAGTATATTTGGGCTTGTTGCATCTAAAAAGAGAAATAGATTTGGGACAAAACAAGTTAATGACTTGATATTTGTGAGTGTAAACTTGCACTTGCTTGCATATGTGGCTTTCCTCAAGGCAAAAAATTTTATAGCTCTTGATGAAGAAGAGTCCTCAAATGATGAGGATAGAGAGACAACTATGTCCACAAATATGGCTGATTATCAAGATGCTTTGGAACTTGCAAATGCTGATTTTAATAATGATATGGCTTTTTTAGACAATGTGGATGATAGCTTTTTGGATAGTCTTGCTGCTAGTGGTAGCTATGTATGATCCAATGGTTACTTCAAGAGACTTTCAAATTCCAAGCTTCTATATTCTATCCACTGTAGTTGTTACTTGATGCTTCTTGACTCTTTTATGTGGTATGATCTTAGATTATCATCTATTTTGGATCTTATGTGCCATTTGAATGTAATCAATCTTTCGTCTATGAAAAAGGCCATCCTATTTTGCATATTATACATGAATTTTAAAAAGAGCTTTTATGAAATATATAAATGAATAGTTAGAAAACATAAATCATATACATAGTACAAGTTGTTCCCCTTATGTTCCCGTTTCCCAAGGGTCTTCATTCCCGTTCCCTCAAGACCTCCCATTCCCATTCCATTGCTACTATGCTTGGTATAACACTCCTCGTCCACATGGCCCCTGGGAGTGTGTGCAAAACCTATTTTTCTTAGAAATTTGTTGCCAAAGGGGTTGTGTTTCTTTGGTTCCATCGAAGGAAGTGGTGTCACCCTTCTTTTGCCTTGCCTTCGTATCTTGCGATTTTTTGCCACTGTTGATTTTCCCTCTTGAAGAAGTGGCAACCAACCCTTGCCCCTCTGAATGGATGCGTGTGGAGGACTTCTTGTGGACTTCATCATACAACCTTGCATAATGCAAGAACTAATACTCAAACTCAAAGGAGGTTGGCAATCTAGGGAGTGAGATAATGTACTAAATAAAATGGAAGTATTTGTCAAGCAACTTGTTCAAGAAGAACGTAACCTGATCGTCCTTTGACTTCAAGGAGCCAATAGTGGCAAACTTGACGAGTAACCACCGATATTTGGCCAATTTGACTTTCAAATCATCATCTTCCTTAGTGAAAAACTCTTGAAGCTCACAATTGAGATTGATATGTTGAGTGCGATCTTGTGCCACATAGCAATCAATGAGATAACTCCAATGCTCAAATGCAAGGGAAAAATGCTATAATTGAGAGTGACAATCAAGAAGCAAACCTTGCATTAACTCAACATTGACTGTGGCATTGCGGGCTCTCCACTGACAAATGTGAGCAGGGTGAGCTAATCGAGGGACCAATGATGAGGTCCCAAAGTCCCTAAGATTCAAGAACTTGTTGCATAAAGTTCGACCAAGTGGTGAAATTCGATACATGAAAACGTGTCTTATTCATGAAGATATTATTGGCCGTTGCAACAGTAGTAGTGCTAGGAGATGGAGGTGTGTAATGGAGATAGGGTGGATAGGGAGAATAGGAAGGTTGAGTGGAGTACACTTGGAAAGGAATCCTAGAGTGTCCACCATGCATACAAGAAGTGTGCATAGCAAATCCAAATGTGGGCATGGACGGACTAGGTATAGGCATGGTAACCACCTAAGGAGGCCATGGTGAAGGGATAGGGACACGAGGAGCAAAGGATGGAAATCCTTGAGTAGAAGTGACCCAAGGGATGTGTGACGACAATCCATAAGAAAAGGATGAATAGTTATGCGTCTGAAAGGTTGTGTGGGAGGGTTGTGAGTGTCCGAGGGTATGAGGGGGATGTCCATCACAACTATCCCAAAGTGAAAGGATGTGGTAAAGTGCGGGTAGATGAAAGGTACAAAGTGAAAGGGTGGCACTCCCCCTAACAATGCACCAAGAGGCGGAGTAAATCGAGGATAGATAGATGGTGGGATGGAGAAAGAGAAAGTGTTAGGAGCACAGATTGAAGATCCAACCCCTAGTGTGCTCTGAGCGGAAGTAGAATGTAATCCAAGATTTTGAAAAGAAGATGTAAGGACATCAGAATGTATAAAAGATGGTGGGATGGGAGGGAGTTGAGAAGTGTGATTTACTTGCTCAAATGAAACAGATGGTAGAGATATACTTGATGAAGGGTATCTGCTTTGAGAGCCTCCTCTTCAAAGTTAACATAGTAAAAATCATCCGGATTTTGCATAGCAAGAGAAAAAACAGAAGGGCATTGGCTCATATGACTCAAAAGGGTTATACGAACCTGACACAAGGCCTAGCTGAGATAAAGGAGATGGATCGCCAAACGTGCCAAATGTCATGGTCCCTCCAAGATCAGTGACTAGTCTCACCAATCAGTCTAAATGGAATAGTAGCACTCATTGGAGGAGTGTAAACCGAACTGTACGTGATGCATGAGTACTCCTCAAACTCTTCATCTGTAAGATAACCAAAATGAGAAGAAGAACATGGAAAAGGTGAAGGTGTATCTATTGTTGAGCTAAAATACGCTTTTTAGCTAATTAGCATTCTTAAACAGCCCCAAAAACACACTTCATTAATGAAAAACCTTAAAAAGAAGAGCGATCCAAGAGAGTTTTACTGGTCCCCCAAAAACCCTAATTCTTTGGGGCACCCTTCAACATCTATAAATAAACAGGTATCCCCGTTCAGTCTCATCCCTTTTTGCAGGTTTCTCACCCTTGTGTGCATATTTCAGCCATTAATCTACCTCCACGTGGCTGCCCAATCTTCCGACTACTGCCACCTCTCCATCAGCCCTTGCAGTGCCTTGGCGCCTTCCTCCAAGTTGTTGCCCACTATCTGGCGCCATCTTCCGGTCTATGTTTGACATCCACCTGCCATCGCCAGCATCTCCACCATCTCCCAGTACCTGCGTTTGATCCACATCAGCCAAGCGTCAATCTCCACACCCTCCAGCTATCTGCATTTGGGCTCCCTCTGCCTAGTGACAATGTGGTTGCTTCCCTCTCCATTAGGTGACATCCTTCTTCTTATGTTTACACCCTTCTGGAGCCGCCTTGTATCATCTCTCTCTTTTGCAGCAGCTGTCGCCTCAGTCTCCTCAATCTCCTGGTATTAGAGTTTAGCAGATTCCTCACTCCATACTCTGACTAGTAGTCACACACTTGGGATCCGTCTCCGGTGGATATCACTCTCCGACACTTTGCTCTACCCTTGAGTATCTATACACTCTTGCATTCATTTACAGTATTCATTCACTTCGGAGTTGTGTTCTTCTCTCCCTTCTTCTATTTGTGTTTGAGTTTTGAGTTTTGCGTTTAGGATTTGAGTTTTGCTTTCTGTGTTTGTGTCTATCTCTTCGTGTTTCTGTCATGGTTGTAAACTCTGTATTTCCTCAGTATAAACCCTAGCAGTTTTCTTCGCATCTACCTCTTCCTCGAGACCATAATGTCTTCTTTGAGCCTCGAATTATGGAGAAACCTAATAGGCGTCAAAGGATCCGAAAAAGAAGGTGCCTCAGACATTATGAGTCAAAATCGAGTCACATATGAGTCTCGCACAAAGACTAGCCTCCACAATCACTACAGGATACTCTTTAGAATAGCACTCGCTCTGATACCATGTGAAGATATGCTAGGGTTTGCACTCACAAAACACAATATGTACAACCAAGACTAAAACACAAAGACTCAAACAAAGACAAGCAAAACGCAAAATGCAAAACCTTAAAACTCAAACACAAAGAGAAGAAACTATAAAGTGAATGAATATTGTAAATAAATGTAAGAGTGTACAAAATGCCTAAGGGCAAAGCAATGCAGTGTTGGAGAGTGACATCTACTAGAGACGGATCCCAAGTGTTGTGACCACCAATCAAAGCGTTAGTGTACAAAAAATACCAAACGCTAAAATCACCAGAGTGTGAGGGAACTAAGGCAACAATAGGAGAGGTGTTTGTTGATGTAGACAGCCTGCTGGGACAGCAAAAATGCAAGTACTACAGTAGTCGCCCAGTGAAAGAGATGGCAGAAGCCTATCACCTTGCACCGGATGCTGAAAACGAAGGCTAATCAAGTGCTATGATGATGCGGCAAATGGAGACCTCCAATTAGCAGGGCACTGGTTGACAACAGGCCGCGTAGGGCTGAATAGTGATAGGCTACAGTCGGTGATGGATGGATGGAAGATGGTAGGTGGCTGATGGCTGAAATCTATACAGTAGAGTGAGAAACCTACACAAAAGGATGAGATTTAATGGTGGGCAACCTATCTATTTATAGATATTGAAGGGTGTCCCAAAAATTAGGGTTTTGGGGGACCACTAAAACTCTCCCAAACTGTGCACCAAATTTACGTTTTTCATTAATTAAACGTGATTTGGGGTTGTTTAAATATGCTAATCAGCTGTAAAGTGTGTTTTAGCCCAACATCCTCAACAAAATTACAATTCAAATCAAGTTTCCCATTCTAAGAATTAATAATATCTTGGATAGGTTAGATGGATCCAAAATATTCAGCTGGATTGACTTGAAGAGAGACTACCATCGAATAAGGATTGCTCCTCAAGATATTCATAAAACAACATTCACGACAACTTTTGGCTTGTATGAGTTTCTAATGCTACCATTTGGTCTCACCAACACTCATGCAACCTTTAATAAAATGATGAAAACAATCTTTATAGCAACCGAAAGTTTACCGGTACTTTCTTTGATGATATTTTGATTCATTCAAAAGAGGAAGAAGAGCATAAGCAACACTTAAAAATAGTGTTTCAAGAACTCCACAAACACAAACTTGATGTGAATGGCAAAAAGAGTGAATTTTTCCTAGAAGAGATTTAATACTTGAGCCATATTGTATCTAAAGATGGAATTCAAATGGATTTAGAAAAGATCAAGGCTATTGCAGAATGGCCATAATTAACCAATGTTCATGAAGTTCAAAGTTTCTTAGGATTATGCTCTTATTACAAGTTATGTGGATATATATATTTCTGTGTGGATGTATCTAATATATGTGCATGTGTGTATGTATATAATTACATGTTTTATAAGCATGTATCCTCTCTCTCTTATATATGTTTACGTGTATGTAAGCATGTATGTTTATATGCATGCATGTGCCTATGTATTTACACATATATATGCATATGTATATGTATATGTATATGTATGTGTGCATGTATTATTTATGTGTTTTTATAATATATATTTGTGTGTGGTTTTAAAGCATGCATACATTGCATAAACTTATTCAACCATTAAAATTATTATCTCAAGCTACATGTTTACTTTTAAATACTTTTTATAATGTATATGCATTTATGAATGTTTTTAGAGTATGTGCAAATTGCATACACATATTCAACCATTAAAATCTCATATCATTTCATGTGTGTGTGTGTGTGTGGGGGGGGGGGGGGGGGGGGGGGGGGGAAGGCAGGGGGGTTGTGTGTGTGTGTGTGTGTGTGTGTGTGTGTGTGTGTGTGTGTGTGTGTGTGAGCTATATATGAATTTTCAAAGACTCGTCTTTCTCCTTTCCACGATCATATCCTATCTTTAATTTAAAAAGAGAAAGAGAAAGATAGTATCTGTGTGTGTTCCATTAAAAGGGCAAAAGAGAGAGAGAGAGAGAGAGAGAATGTGTGGGTGTGTGTATGTGTGCGCGTGTTCAATCAAGAGAGAGAGAAAGATGATAGAAAATAAATGCAACCCCCACTCGCCCTTAAAGAAAAAACCCTCTTTATTTCTTGAATATCAAACTTCTCCTCCTTGTATCACATAGACTTGGGAGCCTTTGGGTTGGTTCTAGATGCCCAAGGCGAACCTCTAAATAATTTGTAGAATAGATGTATAGTGAAGGTGGATAGGAATCCCAGTCTTGGTAGAAGAATCGATCAACTAAAATGTGTTAGAGATTTAATTTCATAAAGAATATATTTCTTATTTTGATATTATTCTTTTAAATTAGATTCTAATATATGTACTATATTTATTCCAAGTGAATTTAAAAAATGCATATATTACACAAATTTCTAATTTGTAGAATAAAGGATCCAATAATGAGAAAATACCTCCTAAGTTTGAACATATGCGCATGGTTTGGTTACTTTTACTTATGATCATAGAACTTTGGAGATAAAATATACTTACTGTTAGAGAGATAATGTTATGACTTAATTTTGTAGCAAATAGCAGGTTGCAAAGTGCAAAAAAGAATACTACTACTTATAAAAAGAAATTAATGGTCATCATTCAAGCTTTAAAAGATAGGAGACACTATCTTTTAGGTGGAGAATTGCTCATCAAGACAGACCATGACAATCTCAAACATCTTCTCAACCAACTAAGGATTTCTAAGAAGCATATGGGGCCAATGATTCAGCTCAATGTAACTTTTAGATATTACATATTCTTAGGGAGCAAAACAAGTTAGTTAATGCCTTGTCAAGAAGACCTTGGATTCATGCACTGTCCATGATTCATCAAATAAATCTCACTAGTATAAGGGACATGTATGCTTCTGACCAAAACTCCAAAATCATTTGAAAGAGTTTACAACTTGGTAAAAAGGCAAAGTCCTATGTTATCAAAGATGGATTTCTTTTGATGAAAAATAAATTGTGTATTACTAAAGATATCAAACCTGAAGTAATAGAAGAATGTCATGTTGCTCCTAACATGGCTCATCAAGGTATCATGACCACAACCAAGGCACTTGAAACATATTTCTTTTGGCCAAGTCTTCGATCAGACACTGAAAATTTTGTTAAAGAATGTATTGTACACCAAAAGATAAAGTTTAATTGTCAAAAGTCTACAAGGCTTTTATAGCCATTGCCAATTGCATGACATCCTTGGGAAAGCATTGCTATGGACTTTATTTTTGGCTTGCAAAATCAGTAAATGGTAATAATAGCATATAGACTATTATTGACAGGTTCAACAAGTAGACTCATTTCATTCAAATCAAGAAGACCATCAAGTCTTAACATATGGCTAGAATATTTATTCAACAAATCTTCAAGTATCATGGGTTACCACAATCCGTTGTGGGTAATAAAGATCCACGAACCACTAGTCTTTTTTAGCAAGCTCTCTTTGAAAATTTGGATACAAAGCTTACTTTTTCTTCTTTTTATCATCCTCAAACAAATGGCCAGAGTGAGATAGTCAATCTCACAATATTGGATATGTTGAAGTGCTATTACCATAAAGCCAACAAACAATGGAAAAAGTATTTATCTTTGGTGCAATGTGTCTATAATAATGTAGTTCATACTTCAAGTAAAGCATCATTTGAGATCATACATGGAAAACCACTCTTACTACCTATTCACAAAACAGAGGAGGAGATATTTCATGCCAATAAGTTCGTGCATAACATGGATACAACTTTTTGCCCAAGTTAGACGCGCTATCCAAAGATCTTTTAAAAAAACAAAAGAAAGCAACAATTAGTCATTGAAGGCACTTGGATTTACAAGAAGGAGATTGGATGTGGCTGAAATTTAATAAACATCGTCTAAAAAGCTTTAATAAGCCTTCATTCCAAATCATAAGCTCGTAGTAAGAAATTATGTGTCATTTCAAGTCTTTAAAAAAATTAATGATGCTTATTATAGTTTACAACTTCCAAAGCATTGGAGAATTCATAATGCTTTTCATATTTATATTCTTAAGCCCTCTAAAGAGCCTTCACCATTGCAACCTATAATAGAGGATCCACTTGAAGTAGATAAACAAAAAGAGATACTTCAACCAAAGCAATTTGGAGGGTGGAAAATCAGCATGAGAAATTATTGGTTGCCAATCCAACCTTACAAATATTCAAGAATATTTTCAAAATGTTTCTTTTGAAATTTAAAAATTACTCTCATTTAGATTCTAAATGGATTTCAAAAGTGTATTTTAAAGACTATCCAGAAATACTTACAACTCATAAAGAAGCTATAGAACCAGAAATACTTTGAAGGTCTTGAGGACAAGACTGATTTTAACAAGGAAGCATGTAACCAATCTTTTGTATATCAACTATTACCAAGGCATATTGGCTCAATAATTTAAATTAATTTGATACTCATTTAGTTTAAAATGTAATTTATTATTTGTGTTTCAAAATATTAAAAAATATTCATATTTATATTCATTCAAGGCGTTGAGCAACTTTTGGGAGAATCCACAAACAAAAAAGCAAACCCAAAGGGCCAAAAAATGGCTAGAGGTTATTTTTGGGAGAATCCACAAATGGACAAGCAAACTGAAAGGGCCAACAAATGGCTAGAAGTTTAGTTGTGTCATTTTTGCCATGATATACAAAACACATGGGACGATTGGCTTCATGTTGCAAAATTTTGTTATAATAATACTCGTTACATGAGTATTGGAATGTCTTCTTTTGAAGCATTATATGGCCATAAGGTTCAAGTGCCTTTCACATTGTTTTGACATGGTGATGCAAATCCTAATGTGTGTGAATAGTTGGACAAGATGGAGGCTCTTTGAGATACTCTAATCTTGCTTATAATCATTCGACCAGAAATGTCATGAGGACATTAAATTTTGAGATGCTCTAATCTTGCTCATAATCATTTGACCATAAATGTCACAAGGACGTGAAATGATTATCAGCAAGATTAGAGCATCTCAAAATTTCACGTCCTTGTGTAATAAGAAAGCCCAAATGACTCAGCTCTTTCACTCAAGTAGTTACATTTGTGGAGAAAAGTGCAATCACACCCACTATAGCCTCTTTGTAATGAATAGCATGGCAAAGAATCACATTGCAAATGAAGCCTTAGACTAGGTCATGTATGCATGGTTTATTAAAACTACAGTTGGTGAATACCATGGTCCCTTTCCACCCTTTTCCACCTACCAATATCACCTATTGTAAGCCTATAAAAGACACACATCTCCACACTCATTTCATCCATCAGTCTCATTCAGATGTACTTGCATTATGCTTGGATAATATAAGTTGTTCTTCTTTGTCATTACTTATGTCTCATTATGATTGTCTACTTGCTCATCAGTGATCCACCCTAGCATGCATCTTCAATATTTTAACATGGTATCAAAGTGGCTTTCAAGCTAATTAGTCATTAGGCCACTAATTAGGTCATTTCAGTTTGAATTTTTGACTCCCTCCACTTTCTCATGAATCTCTCACCTACCTCCATACACATCCACCTTCATTGGAGGGCTTAAATCTCTCCTCCCAAGCATTATCAACTCTTAAAAAACTCTTCCTTGACTCGGGCGCTTTTGCCTATCACTTTACAGTGTGACATTGGTGTCCCTCCTCTCCAATATTGCATTTTTCTCTGTCGTTGTCCAAATCTGTGCCATTTGTGTTTGTACTGCCTGTTCAATCTGCACGCGCTGTAAGAACCAGTTAGGCACGGAGATCGAGATAGACTTTCCTACGCGCCGTGAGAGACAGAGAAAGTGAGAGAGAGAACAGAGTAGAGAGTGAACACGTTTTTAGATACAATGACAAGTGTGTACCTTTACGTTTTTAGATAGATATATATGTGTGAGTACAAGTGCTAAGGGTGTGTTCACACCCGAGCATATTGAAAAGGCACGAGGCATTTATTCCCAACAACCTCCCACCTAAAGGCAATCTGCCTCAAGAGAAGAAAAGAATCAACTAAGTCTAGGTATGTACAAAGCTGAAACACATATATCTATCCAACTCCCATCATCTATCAGCAATGAGCAAACCGCTCTGCTGAAAGACTCTTCATGAGAAGGTCTGCAGGGTTATCATCTGTATTGACTTTGACAAGCTCAATGCTCTTGCTGTCAAGTACATCTCTAATGAAGTGGTACTTCACCTGTATGTGCTTTGTCTTTGCATGAAAGACAGGATTCCGTGCTAACATAATAGCACTCTTAACTATCACAATGGAGAAACATGTAACTCTGAGATGCCAAACTCTCCCACCAGACGTGAAAGCCATAAAGCCTCCTTGCATGCCTCAGTGTGGCAGCCACATACTCTACCTCTGTAGTAGACAATGCAACATACTTTTATAGCCTAGAGATCCAAGAGACTACTTCTCCTGTGAAAGTAAACACATACCCAGAAGTGGACTTCCTGCAGTCCACATGACCAACATAGTCTGCATCCATAAAGCCAACAACAGATGCCTTCTACTTTTCAAAGCAGATGCACAACTCCTTTGTGCCTTTGAGGTATCTCATAATACCTTTCATTGTATCCCAATGCTTCTTACCAGGGGTTGCCATGTATCTGCTAACCACTCCCACTTCAAAGGCAATGTCAGGACGGCGTGTAGCAACCATAGCATACATCAAACTGCCAACAGTTGAAGCATATGGTACCTTGGCCATTTCACTCTTCTCATCATCAGATGTAGGGCTGTCCTCTGCACTGAGTTTCACATATGGAGGCAATGGAATCCCAATTGTTTTCTCCCCCTCCATATTGAAACGCTCCAAAACTTTGGAGATATACTCCTACTGAGATAGATAGGGTAAGCCTTTCGATCTATCTCTGAGTATTCGCATGCCAAGAATGTGATTTGCATCACCAAGATCCTTCATGTCAAAGCTACCATGAAGACTTTGCTTCAATGAATCCAAGGCATGAGTATCCCTGCCAGCAATCAACATGTCATCAACATACAAAACCAAGATAATCCGGCTGTCATCTGCTGCCTTCTTGGTGTACAAGCAGTGATCCATTTGACTTCTATAAAAGTCTTGGGACTGCATGAATATATCAAACTTGTGATACCATTCTCTTGGTGCTTGTTTCAGCCCATACAAACTCCTTTTGAGTTTACATACCCTTTTTTCTTTCCCTTGTTCAACAAACCCTTCAGGCTACTGCATATATATGTCTTCATGCAGATCACTATGTAAAAACACAGTCTTTACAACCAAGCCCAAAATGGTTCTCAAGGTAGTCATCTTGACTATAGAAGATAAAATCTAATCAAAGTCAATTCCATGCTCCTGTTTGTACCCCTTTGCAACCAATCTTGCTTTGTACTTTGGTGAGGAACCAGAAGTGACCATCTTGGAGACCCATTTGCATGGAAGGGTTTTCTGCCCTTTAGGCAACTGCACCAAGTCCCAAGTGCCATTTTTTTCAAGAAATTCCATCTCTGACAACACGGCTTTATACCATTTCTTGTTGTCCTGTCTATCCATTGCTTCCTTAAAGCAAGACGGTTCGCCACAGTCTATAAACATGACATAATCAGCCCACATTAATTGCACCTGGAACAAACTTGTCAGGTTGTCTAATAACCCTAGACGATCTCCTAACCCAATGGTCATTGTTTGCTGAATGTTCCTGCAAATTTCCATTTTCAGCATGCTGTCCTGGCATTTCAGCCTGCAAATCAACATTAACAGCTTGTTGTCCTCGCTTTTCCTGCACATGTAATGGCTCATTTTCATGGGCAATAGTTGGCTGATCATTTGCAGTATCATTTCTTTCATTTACAGGTTCATTTACAGCAGGTATTTGCTGTTGTACAGCAGGCACATTTTGCTATCCAAAAGGTATTTCTTCCCGGAATACAACCCTATGGTCAGCCTCAATCTTTTTGGACTGTTTGTCCAAAAGGTATTTCTTCCTGGAAGATAACGTCATTGCTGCATACTACTTTCCTTTTCTCGGGATCCTACAATCTACACCCCATTTCACCCTCGTCACCATATCCTAGTAAAATGCATTTACAGGACTTTGGCTCAAGTTTGCTGTGTTTTTCTTTACGAATGTGCACAAAAGCCTCACAACCAAACACTTTCAGATGAGCATATGAAGGTGGCTTGCCCAACCACGCTTCTTGGGAAACTCCCTCCCCCCCCCCCCCAAGACCGGTTTGGTGACCCGATTAATTAAGTGAACAGTTGTCATAACAGTCTCTGCCCAAAAACCATGGGATAATGCAACATGAGACAACATCATACGGACATTATCTTGTATGGTCCGATTCATAAGCTCTGTAGATCCATTTTGGGGCGGATTATGAGGGGCAATGAGCTCCCTCTTTATCCCTTTGCTGTCACAAAATTCCTGAAAGGCCTTGGACACACATTCCCCACCATTGTCAGAGCGAAGACACTTAAGTGTCTTATCTGTCTGATTTTCAGCCAATGCCAAGAATTTTTTAAACTTATCAAGCACTTCATCCTTGCTACGAATGGGATAAACCCATAGCTTCCGTATAGCATCATCGACAAAGGTGACAAAATATCTTTCCCTCTAAAGATAATCCTGGCATTTGACATACATCCGAATGTACTAACTCTAAAGGAGAAGATTTCAAAGAAAGAGACTTTTTGTGAGACATCTGTGTGTGTTTGCCATAAATGCAATGATCACAATGCTCAAAATCACCATAACGAAGACAAGGCAAGTAACCCAAACGAGAAAGCACTTTCATTCCTGTTTGACTCATGTGTCCCAACCGGCCATACAACAAAGAAACGCTTGGCTGCTTAGTCATGGCAACAACATGGTCACACACACTAGATACATGAAGTGGATACAAAGTATCACTCTTGCAACCTCTGGCAATAACCCTAGATCCCTTACAGATCTTCAATTTTCCATCACTAAAGGTGGTATGAAAACCATCATCATCTAGCTGCCCTGTGCTAATCAAGCTCTTTTTTAGCTAAGGTACATGTCGTACATGCTGAAGTGTAAAGATAGAGCCATGCTGAAACTGTAACTACACACTGCCAATACCTGCAATCTAACATGCATAGTTGTCCCCAAGATGGACAATACCATGTCGACCCCCTGTATAGGCAGAAAACCACTCACGATGAGGGGTGACATGAAAGGAAGTACCTGAATCAAGAATCCAGGTATGCATGTCATCATCTATATCTGCAAGTAAAAAAGCATGTGCACCAAAGTGTGAAGAGACAAAGAGTACATCACTCCCACTGTCACTATCACGAGTGACTACATTCATCTCTTCAATTTTTACACTGCTCTTCTTAGGTTGACTGTCCTTCTTCTCTTCCTTGCTATCATCTGTCTTCTTGCCTTTTCCTTTCTCTTTCTTCCATTTGTAGCAGTCACATTTAAAGTGACCCTTCTTGCCACAATGATGGCATTCAACATCTTTGCCACATACTTTACTGCGTCCCTTGCCATCATATTTGCGTTTTTGCTGTGATCTACCCCTAGTATGCGAAGCACTGGAAGACTTACTGGATGCATTGTTCTGCCGATTCATCTCTTCCATAAGTAGAGCACTCTCTACATCAGCATACAAAAGGATCACATTAGAATTGCTCATAGCAGTCCTGAATGTATCCCAACTCTCTGGTAAAGTGCAAAGCAAGAAAGTAGCCTTAAATTCCTCATCAATCATGAACTTCAAGGCAACCAACTGGCTGAAAATGGAGTTAAACTCACTCAAGTGAGTAGACATTGTTGTACCCTCTTTCATACGCAAATCCATAAGCTTTTTCAGCTAATACACTTTTCTTGCAACACTCTTTTGTGCATATAGTTCTTCCAGTCTAGTCCATATACCATATGCAGAATCCAAACCTTCAATGTTGAAGAGAAAGGCATCAGAAATTGATAGCTCTATAGTTGAGCGTGCAAGCTCATTTAACTCATCCCAATCGTCCTGATCCATGTCCGCAGGCTTTGCCCCTTTGGTTTTGATCAGCTTTGCATGCTTCTTTTGCAACAGGATATTGTAGCACTGCTTTTGCCAAACTGCAAAGTTATGTGCGCCTTCAAGCTTCTTTTTGTGCATCAGATTACTGCTGTCATTGCTGCCAACCATGATTTTCAGCCCAAATGTGACCAAAAAACCAGCAAATGCAGGCCCAAACTATCACCCAAGTGACCAAGGTATAAACAAGTACCAATCAACAATAAATGACCACGCAGAAGCACAGATTTCAGATCTGTAATTAAATTTTCAGAAGCACTAAACCATGTGCTACAGCATCATCCAACTGATTACAACTGTTCCAAGGGCATATGCATCACATTACATGAGAAATCCCAAAATTTCAGCTGCAATTTCTGTTGTACATGTACCCACGGGCAATAAATTTGACACGAATGGTTAAAAGCCCCAAAATTTTGTGCTCAAAGCATCAACCACACATTTGCATTTTCTCTATCATGCATAGAATAGTCCAATTTTGCCAAAATAGAGCAATTTCAGCAAAACCCCCAAATTTTACCAAGTGTTGATGTCCAAATTGCGTGGAATTCAACCTGCATGTACATAAAATGACCAAATGCTGCAGAAATTTTGCCCAAACTGCCGAATTGCACGGGGTCCAATGTGCATCAATGTCAAGAAATTGGGTAAATTTCAGCCCAATTTGCGCATGTACATTAAAAGCCCCAAATCTCAGGGACAAAATGTCACAAATTCCTGCAATTTCCAAGATAGATATCACTGTTGCATCTTGCTCACATCAAATCTGGACAAATCCCCAAATTTTCCAAGTCTTGCGTGGACTAATTTCAATGAAATTGAAAGAATTTCACTAAAATGTGAAAAGCCCCAAAATTCCCGAGCAAATGTGCACGGACTTTGCAATTTCTGAGTCAAATTGTCCAATTCTGCATTAAGATCCCCAAATTCGGGAAAAGCCCCAAATTTCTAGGCCTAAATATGCCCAAAATCCTGACAGTGCTTACATGCACGAACACCCGTCAGTGAGCAAAGGGCTTGTTTGTAGGGAACCTTTGAAACAATTTTTAAAAAATTTGCGAAGGAAAATGACGAATCTGCTCCCATTGACCAACCGCCTGTCGTCGTGACTTGTCGCCTTGCAGAAACTGCCGATTGATGCCACGAGAGCTGTCGCCTGCAAGTCAGAAGCGGTCGCCAGTCAGTCGCTGACCTGTCACATACCTGAAGACTGTCGCCTACAGCCCGTTTCGTCTCTGTTGCCTATAACATGTGTTCAGACCTGGTCTAGTCGCTGTCACCAGGCTGTAGTGCTGGACGTGAAGTCCAATTGTCTGCAACTGCTGCCCATCACACCTGCTGCTGCCCATTGCTGCCCTCTGGTCCACGCTCGACCAGTCGCTTGGTCCTGCCCGTGTTGCTAGTCACCTGCGATTGTTTCCTCTCCTGTCTGGCGACAAACACACACTCAACTGTTGTACGTGAGCTGCCTTTGACCTCGGGGAGCGTGCACTCTGTGCTCTGATACCAATTTGTCATGACCGGTTAGGCACGGAGATCAAGACAAACTGTTCTACGTGCAGTGAGAGACAGAGAGAGTGAGAGAGAGAGCAGAGTAGAGAGTGAACACGTTTTTAGGTACAATGACGAGTGTGTACCTTTAGGTTTTTAGATAGATGTATATGTGTAAGTACAAGTGCTAAGGGTGTGTTCACACCCGAGCACATTTAAAAGGCACAAGGCCTTTATTCCCAACACGCGCAACGATGTTGACAATTTTCATAGGGCTTTAGAAGCCTACTATCTAAGCTACCTCTCCATCAAATCTTATACCAGATAATCACATGTACGAGCTGCAATGAATAAAAAACCAGGCAACCTGTTGAAGCCCTAAAGAAAGCCATAGCTCATTTTCACTTAAGCTTACTTTTCTCTTCATTTTTTCACTTCTCTTGGCTCAAGGGATCTACTGACACTCTGATCTACTCAACTCCCAGCAAAGCATAACTCCAAATCAGCAAGAAAAATCAAACATCAAGATCAACATTAAGTGCCTCAACTACATAGTATCTCTTGATACTACCTAGTGTTGGTTAACACTAATCTTCTTGTGTCCTTTGACCCACTCAAATTCAACTCTCTTGTTGGTCTATTCTCAGTTAATTGCTACTGCTCCTGCCAACAAAATGGGCAAAGATTCACCCTCATGCCGATTCAACAGTGTCAGGTTCCACACATGGCAAACTAGGATCAAGCTAATCCTGATGAAGAAAGGCTTGTGGTCAATCACAAGTGGTCAAGAAAAGAAACCAAGGAAAGCTGCACTCTCAGTCATATGGGATAAAAATGATGATAAGGCTCAAGCTATTATCAAGCTCAAACTTGATGACAGCTACAATCATTATGTTGATGATTGTGAAACCTCTCAAGTAACATGGGATCCGTTAGAAACCTTGTTTGGAGCCCACTCAAAATCCTCCAAATATGGCTTGCTAATTGAATTTTTTAGACTTGACATGAAAAGTAGTACCTCGCTTGCAACTCATTTAAATTATAAGGAAAGCTTGTTGACACAACTTGCAAGAATCAACTTGAAGATGAATGAAGACATTTGCATTGGAGTACTTCTCAAAAGTCTTTCACCTGAGTATGATAATATATCTACTACATTAATCAACATGCCAAAGCTGAAGCTTGTGGATATCAAAGCATCTCTCCTTGAAGAGGAAAAGAAGATCAAGAGCAAAGGAGAAGCAAGCACCCTAAGAGGAGACCAACAACTCCTCTATGTGAAAGACAAAGGAAAGAAGAGCAAGTTTGTGATTTTTGTAAGAAAACTGGGCATATTGAGAAGTTTTGTCATGTTAGAAAAAGATCTCAAAGAGCATATCTTGCAACAATCAAAGAAGATGAAGACAACAATGGAAAAGAAGAAAAAGAAGACACCAAAGAACAAAAGGATAGGACTCACCATTCCCTCCTTTGTAGCTCATTTTCTGATAGACTTTTTTAGGTTTTAAATGTGTACTTGCCTAATGTTCTTACAATAAGCTCTTGTACTCCTCATGTAACCCTTGCATACTACAGCCTCTACACACTTAGTGAGGCCTTGTGACAGCCTCTAGCTTTGTATGGTTGTTTTTTTCCATGTCTACACTTAGCAAGGTTCTACTCATGACAGCCTTTGTATACTCGATGTCTTTCTTAGTTGTGATTAAAAAGGAGTATTGAGAATGTGCAATCACACCCACTATAGCCTCTTTGTAATGAACAACAAGGCAAATGATCACATTGCAAATAAAGCCTTAGACTAGGTCATGTATGCATGGTTTATTAAAACCACAGTTGGTGAATACCATGGTCCCTTTCCACCCTTTTCCACCTACCAATACCACCTATTGTAAGCCTATAAAAGGCACTCATTCCCACACTCATTTGATCCATCATTCTCATTCAGATGTACTTGCATTATGCTTGGATAATATCAGTTGTTCTTCTTTGTCATTACTTATGTCTCATTAATGATTGTCTACTTGCTCATCAGTAATCCACCTTGGTATGCATCCTCAATATTTTAACAACATTGACTAGAAGCCTGAATAATGAGTGGTTTCAAAAAGTAAAATCAAATACTCGTGAATCAAAGAAACTAACCATGAATTGGTGAACCTATACAATTAAGCTCTCCAGATTCTAAATTTGGCAACTCCTATATTTTAGGAGGTTACTATTTTTGGAAGTTACTCAAATGGAAATTTTGTTCACATCAAAGGATCCAAAATTTTACAAGAAACAATTTTGTCTTCAATGGCTATCTCAAATTCTTAACCATTTGAGAGATTTTTAGAGTAGAAAGTTTAGAAGCTTCTTTCTCTAGAAAATTAACATGTAGCACCTAGAGGACATGTGCCATTTTGAAAAGACAAGTGTCCCTACACTTGTCATTTTCAACAAACACTTGTCATTTGTTGTCTCTATTTTCCATTTTTAAGCACCCAAGCCCCACACCTATATATTAGAGGTCTCTCTCTTCATTTCGAATAAGTTTTCATGCTGAAACTTCAACCACATGCTTTGTAATCTCCTATCTATCACTCATCCAAGAAGCACTTTCTAATTAGCTTGATCTAGTCCAAGCACTAAAGAAGAAAATCAGCTTGTTGCTTAGAGTATACAGAAATTGGGATTTCAAAACCCTAATTTTCAAAATTGCAGCAAATCAGCCCTTTGTATGTGATAAACACACTTTGTGCCAATGGTTTGTGTTAATAAATTCCTATAAAGAGGGAGGGGCAAATTCCCCTCTCAATGTAATGTCAACTCTCTTCTTTCTCTCTCACTCCCTCTATCTTCTAATTTTCATGGTGATAATTGATCAAGTTGGTTAAGTTCAAAGGATTGTCATGACTCATTCTCACGTTCTTCCTCGCGCTTACAACAGTCCAGGCTAGCCCTCAACAGAGGTTGGCAGGAGGAGCTATTAGCTACACCCTGGAAAAGGATTTGTGTTATTAGACTCCAAGGGAAGATTTGGGTGTTGGACCTCTACATGCCTTGGAGTGAGTTCTAGGAATGGCACCTCTAGATATTGGAGAGCCAACCTCTAGATGAGATGGAGTGGGACCCTAGAAAGTGGCTTTGGCTAGCCATAGCAATTGCCAAGAAGCCCCGCTACTTCTTGGCCTACATAGCCCAGATTAATAGGCATGTTTTTATGCAAAAGGACATGGGTTGGACACCCTCGCGTAGTGGGCACTGGCAAAACACAACATTACTAAGGCCTTCCAACAAACCTTTTAGTAACGCTTGTGGGGTAGCTAGAGGCCATCGAGGGTGTCATACTTCTTGTGGCTACTAGTACATGGAGGCTTGGCTGTTGCAAGGCTAGCTAGTTTAGATGCAACAGGATGGAGTCTACAAGCACTACCTACTACAGCACTGGAAACTCCAAAGCGTTACCTCTGGTTTGGTAAGTGAGCATAGCTAGTGTAGAGAGGAGCTTGCTGTATTCTGTGCCAAGTGTCACCTAGCTTGGGGTATATATCTTGGGGGCCCGTCTGTTGACACGCAGTTAGCCAAGATACTACTTAATGTATGAGGTTGAGATGCACGACACTATTTTTCTCATTGAGACAAGCTCCTATGGTATGGTTGGCTCGGAGGTAGGGTGACTTTCAAGCTCATGAGGAGCTCCAAAACCACTTCTTACGTACCTAGGGTGGCCATGATATGTTTTTCATGATACAGACAAGCAACCCCAAGTGGTAGTACTCTCCTCCTCCATGACTTCTATATCCCATTCCCCCCTGACCACCTTGAGAGGCTTGTATATATGATTCTAGTATGACTTTGTATCAGCTCCAGCCAATCTGTTGAGCATGTGTACTTCATTGTAAAATCTTCTAATTAATATAACTAGCCACAATTTTCTTGCAAAAAAATAGGTGTTCAATTCCTTCAACTACATTGTCCATTCCACCAAGAAACAAAGGCTATTGCCCACCTATAGCTCCAAAGGAGCTATACATTTCACCTATTCCCTTGCATGGCTCCATAGACACTAACTCCAATGAGGGTATCAAGGAGAGTATTTGCAATACCCCTTCCTCCCATATATGTCTTCTATATAGTTTCCGGAGACTGGAAACTGTCTAGCCTCTATTCCATTGCAACCTCAGATACCTTCTCCAACAACATTGATGGTCCTTTCTTTGTCATCAAACACTTTGGAACCCTTGATCCATGAGTTTTCATATTCCCTATCCTTGTCAGAGGGGGCTTTAAAGGGGAATCCTATTTCCCCATTTTCAAAGGATGTCACTACTCATTGTGGGATCCTTCACACACCTTGGTGAAAAGCATTCACATGCTTCATCTTCCCTTAGAATGGATAGTTGACATCAAGCTGCCATCTCACCTATCCTTGCCAGAGGGGGCTTTAAAGGGGAATCCTATTTCCCCATTTTCAAAGGATGTCACTACTCATTGTGGGATCCTTCACACACCTTGGTGAAAAGCATTCACATGCTTCATCTTCCCTTAGATAGTTGACATCAAGCTGCCATCTCCCTATCCTTGTCAGAGGGGGCTTTAAAGGGGAATCCTATTTCCCCATTTCCAAAGGATGTCACTACTCATTGTGAGATCCTTCACACACCTTGGTGAAAAGCATTCACATGCTTCATCTTCCCTTAGATTGGATAGTTGACATCAAGCTGCCATCTCACCTATTCATACCCAAGATCTACAAGTTCTACCTAGATCACGGCCTTGGATGTTTCAACCATGACTTGGTGGCTATGCCTTCATTTCTTACGTGCATGGAGATATGGAACTAGTGGCTTCTCTCCTGTGGTCGAATTTCAAGCACTATTGGCACACCTTGTCCACCGTTCTTCCTTACAAGTATTCTTTCAAGTAGAATACTTGGATTACAGGGTAAAGAATGTCTCTTTCACTCCTCCTAGGGCACGGCATCTTTTTGGGCCTAAGAGAGGTGTTGAGCAAGAAAAGTCATTAATTGCATTGTATTCCATTAATTCTTATTTTGCTTTCCATTTATAGCCCCAAAAAGGTTTTATTTGTATCATTTATTTTAGTGTTAAGGCATCACACTGAGAGTTCAATGACTCATGGGCCTATAAATAAGGCATGGACATTCATACATCTTCCTCACTTACACATATCTCATTCATTCTTCATCACGCCTTCAGTGTTAGCCCTCTACCACTATTGTCCAGTCTCGCCATCAGATCTACATACTCTAGATTGCTGTGTTTTGAGTCCACACAGCTTGGTGGCCTGCTCTTCATTATTTCCATTCCTATGTTTGCTAATTTCACTCCTTAGTACTACAAACCATCTTCATCATTGTTGTGTGTTTCCGGCTCTTCCTGCCACCCCGGCACCTAAGCGACAATTCCCAGCCATCAGTCACTTTATAAAGGCTGTGTTTGCAGCAAATTCAAGATGTCTACAGCAGCCACTTGCATGGAGAGATCTTCATTGTGTTTTCTTCTCCAATTGGCTGCCCAATAGTTGCGTTGACAGCAGCCATCATCCCTGAAAGATTTCAGCATATCCTTCATCTTCAACAAATCTTGAGGATTGTGTTTTGCTCTGTCTACTATTGTATTTCATCTTCCAGTGTCTACTCCAACATTCTATACCTTGAAGGACTGCGTTTTGCTCCCTCCGTAGAGCAACCCTTTTTCCTTGTCTCATCAACACCTCTGCCTAAAGGACTAGGTTTCACTCTCTTCACAGTGCAAATTCCTTCCAAGTATTGCCGCCTGTGATCAGCCAAGACATTGCAGTCATCTCTGAACTCCGCTCCATTGTATTGGCATGATTCAATGTTCATCATTCTTCATTCTTCTTTGGTGTTTTGAGTTTTCTTTGTCAAAGTGTTTGTCGCACATTCTATGTTTCTCCCTGCAAAGTCTACCATCTCTTGACATGGTATGAAAGCATATTGTTCCATCTTTTGACATGATATTATAGCAGATGCTCAAAGAGGTAAAAATCATCTTCATCAAAGAATGCAAAGAAAGGTTATGGGATCAGCAACATTTTCAGATTCCAAATTATTCCAATTGCATTATTTGAGAGATACCATTATCTTATTCTCCCTTCTACCCTTCATTTATAGGTTGGACACACTAATGCTATAGCTTCTCCAAAGACAGAAGTAGAGACCACTAGGTGCTCCTATTGCTGCAAGACTCGTCAAGCCACCGTATATTGTCGTCATCAACCTTTGCTCCCTACCCCACTAGAGCATATGCCTCTATCTCCTAGCACTTCTTATGCCACCTCGCCATTCTGGGTGACATAGGTCATTCTGCATTAGCTATCAAAGTTTTATGCTCAAGGCAATAAGACGCATATGATGCACACTAAGCCCTTTCAAGCAAAAGGAGGCTCTAAGACTTCACAAGACAATAAGACCATGGTTCTGCGGTCCACTCCACTAAGAGATAGAGACAGTTGGATACCGCCTTTTTCGCAATCCAGTCTACCCGGTCAAGAGATAGAGGCTATTTAACTCCTTCAACTCCATTGTCCACTCCAAAGATAGAGGCTATTGCCCACCTGTAGCTTCACAAGAGCTACACATTTTCACTTACTCCCTTGTATGGCTCCACGGACAACAACTCTAATGAGGGCATCAAGAAGAGTATCTTGATACCTCGTTCTCCCATCCCTCTTCTACTCAGTTTTCGAAAACCAAGAGCTATCTAGCCTCTATTCCATTGCAACCAAACAGACCTTCTCCAACAACACCGACAATCCTTTCTTTTGTCATCAAACACTTCGGAGAGCATGATCCATGAGTTTTTAGATTCCCTCTCCATATTAGAGGGGGCTCCAAAGGGGGATCCTATTTTTCCGTTTTCAAAGGGGATCACTACTCATCCTAGGGTCCTTCACACACCTTGGCGAAAAGAGTTTGCATGCTTCAACTTCCCTTGGATGGGATAGTTGACATCAAGTTGCCATCTCACCTATTGATACCTAGGATCTACAGGTGTTCTACCTACATTGGGGCCTTGGATGTTTCAGTCATGACTTGGTGGCTATGCCTTTGTATTCTTACTAGCATGGAGACACAAAGCTAATCATTTCTCCCCCGAGCTCAAGTTTCAAGCACTATCAGTGCACCTTGTCCACTATTATTCCGTACAAGTTTTCTTTTAAGTGGAATACTTGGATTACAAGGTGGAGAATGTCTCTTTTACTCCTAGAGAACCTTTTGGGCCTAAGAGGAGGTGTTGAGCAACCAAAGTCATTAAGTGCATTGTATTCCATTAATTCCAATTTTGATTTTCATTTACAATCCCAAAAAGGCTTTATTTGTATCATTTATTAGTGTTAGGTGATGAGGTGCCACCCTAGAGAGTTCAATGACTCATATGCCTATAAGTAGGGAATGGGCATTCATCCATCTTCACCCCAACATTTACACATCTCTCATTCATTCTTCATCATTCACCCATCACACCTTCAGCCTTAGCCCTCTACCATTGCTGTCCACACCCCTACCTTGGCACATATCTCAATTCGTGGTGCTGTCCACCTGATCGTTATGCCTTCTAGGGGTCTTCTTCATATCATCATTAGCTCTAGACGTGCTAAATTGCTGCATTTTGAGTCCACACAGCTGGTGGAATGTTCTTCATCATTTCCATTGATGCATTTGCTGGTTTTACTCCTCCCTAGACTAGTATAGCAGATCATCTTCACCATTGTTGCATGTTTCCAGCTCTTGCCACCCACCTAGCACCCACGTGACAATCCCCAGCCATCAGCCACTTTATGGAGGCTGTGTTTGCACCAAACTTAGGACATTCACAACAGCCACTTATAGGGAAAGATCTTCATCAAGTATCCTTGTGTTTTCTTCTCCAGCTAGCTGCCCAACAGTCACCTTGATAGCAACCATCATCCCAAAGAGATTTCAGCATATCCTTCATCTTCAATAGCTCTTGAGGACTGCGTTTCACTCCCTCTATTGCCATCCTTCATCTTCCAATGTCTACTCCGACATTCCATCGTTTCATTCCCTCCATAGAGCAGCCATTTTTCCTTGTCATCAACACCTATGCCTAAAGGATTAGGATTAGCAAATTCCTTCTAGGTACTACCGCCTAATCAGCCAAGATAGTGCAATCATCTCCAAGCTCCGCTCCATCGTATCATCACGATTCAATGTTCATCATTCTTTGTTCTTCTTTTGTGTTTTGAGTTTTCTTTGTCACAATGTTTGCCAAACACTATGTGTTTCTCCCTGCAAACCCTACCATCTCTCAACATGGTATCAGAGCATACTGTATCTTTCGACACTCTTGACTCTCATCATTCATATTATCATGTCTAAATTCATCTTGCTTAATGGTCCACCATAGCTATCTTGGTTAACAATCCACTATGGCAATCAATACATTTTCGCCTACATATACTATCGTAGGGATGTGAAATTTTGAGATGCTTTAATCTTGCCAATAACATTTGATTAAGTTACTAATCAAATGTGCAAGATTGTTCAGCAAATGTGATACACATGGCAGTTACTTCATGATAGTAGACCACGGACCCCGAGGATGCAGTGGGTGTCAAAGGCCAAAGTTATGGTAAGTCATGCTAGCAAGGGCTTTGATAGTCAGTTAATGTCAATTTTGATCCTAGGACTGTTTTCTGCTCAATAAGTGTTAGTGGTGACATTAGGCACTAGTATTAATTAATTAATTAATGCTAGTCTAAGGGTCCATAGAGGTTGGGAATCATTCCAAGTTAAAAATGGCTTAACCAATTTAATTATGGCTATAGGCTAATTCAAGGATTTTCCCGCTGAAATTTAGAATTTTCCCTCTCTTTGGTATTCTCTCACCTATTCTAGCCCATTCTTAGGAGATCTCAACTTATCTCAGTCATTGGAGCAAATCTCAACCAGATTTGGTGAACAGCAAGAGAATCATTGTAAACCCTAAATTTTTGCATAAATTAGGGGACACCTCTGGACCTGTGCCACCAGTAGAAGGCATCGTACACTAAAATCAGCACCTGCAATTTGTAGCATTGCCAAGAATTTCAAATGCCAACCCATCCATTGTGAATTTGGGGCAACATTTGGCCAGTTAGGGTCCAATTAAAGCAACTCCTGGGTGAAAATCAAGGGACAATTTGCCCAATTTGTTTGCTGATTGTTGGAGCATCAAGGAGCTTTTGGATCAACCAAGGAGATTGTGGAATCTTGACTTGTAATCAATCCATTAGCAATTTAAGATAAAGAAATACCGGAAGGGGCGCTAGTTTTGGGGCCAACAAGGTGTCCATTGTCTAAGAATTTTCAAGGTAAAGTGTGCATTTCAATTTATGTTTACTTGTTGATTGCTGTAATTAAGTGCTTGATCAGGGAATTACCACTCTAACTGAGAAGAAAGGTTGGTTTCATGGTTCCATTGCTGGGATACCATTCAATCCTTTGATTTGATGGACCCAAGGCACCTAACTACAAGCCACAGCTTTGTGCTAGTGCTGATTTTTGTGCTCGGCTAAGAAATTACAGCAATATCTCTTCATATAGTGAGATGGAATCAAGCAGTGAATGCCTCTTAGTATAAACATTCACATAGGGAAAAAGGAAATGCAATGCCTAATCTTGGACAAGGCTCATATGATGGATAGCAAGATGAAAATGTTGTTGGGCAAGACACAGGGCCTTCAAATGACCAATTCAAGAATCCAATGAGGACAGTAGCAAATCTCTTTGCTGAATTGGCAAAGGATCCAGCAAAGTGAAGAGGAATTTAATGACCAATTCAAGAATCCGATGAGGACAGCAACAAATCTCTTTGCTAAATTGGCAATGGGGTCCTCAGTTCACCCCATTTTTGAATGCTCAAAAGAAGGACAACAAGGGCAATAAGAAAAAGTCATCTTCAATGCCTTCAGTACAGCAAGATGCATCAATGGTAATGCCAAAGCTTTCACTTGAAGCTCCCAAAGATGCTAATGAAGCAAAACACTTGGTACGTACAAGGCATCATGGAATTTGGACAGCCGAGCATGCATGCTATAATCGTACAGCCAAGATACTTTGGTGGTAGCACAATTTTTCATCCTATGGTTGGATAGGGACCGCATGTGGGAATGTATGGCACAAATCCATATGGTATGCAATTGCCAATGCATGTTGTGCAAGGCCCAATGTATTTGGTTATGGCCAGAAATGTGCAAAACCCTATGTATAGCAGCATTGGCTCAATGCCTAGGACACAAAGTAGCATGTTTAATAATACATCTGCACCCCTAAATACTTATGGGGCTCAAGGAATGACTACAGGTCATGCAAATGCTCTGTTTAGTGTTGGTTTTAACGTAAGTTCAGCAAATGCACACTTTTTCCAACAGCCAATATGTAACAACTTGATACCCAAAGGAACAACAAAAGCCTATGATGAGGGTGGAAAAGCAATGAAGTTTTAGTCCTTCAACGGTACACAAGATAGGCTAAAAGCTTTGACTTTCATTCAGCAGTTGATGCAGCCTATTCAAGGAAAAACTTCACCGAGTCCTCAAATATTCAAAAGGCAACTACTTCTTGAAGGGAATGCATTGCGGTGGTGATCCACTCTTTTCATGCAAGGTAGAGCATTGTCAACTTGGATACAATTCAAGCAAATGTTTACATCGAATTGGTTGACAAGTACCTTTGAGGTGGACATCATGACAACTTGGAACAAGCTTGATGCTAAGGAATGTAAAAATTTAGAGCAATACAATAAGAAGTTTTGGGATACATTACTACCCGTTACTTCTTATCGCTCTGTACCCCTTCATAAGTGAAAAAATATGTTTGTGGGCTGCCTAAAGAAAGTAGGGATTTTTGCATAAAATCCACCATGTCTAGCATGTATCAACTCATAGACACTACTGCTACAGCCGATGCTTTGCTGTGTGGAAAGGATTTGGGCTTCCTAGAGAGTGGGGAGAAGCCGAATAAAAAGTTAATTAAGAATGAGAAAAGGGGCAAACCTGAAAATCAGCCAAAAAAGAAGCCAAAACAGCAAAGAAAGAGCTCAAAAACATTGGCATAGCATAAGGAATTAATGGCTGCAAATAAATGCTTTATTTGTGAATAGAATGTCACATTGCAAAGGATTGTCCCAATAGACAGCAAGCTAGAAAATCAGAAAACTAGGGAGATCCCAAGGGAAAGAAGCATAAAACATTAATAAGATTGATGGCCGATGTTGTTAGTGATTAATCCAATGATGATGCTACTGAGTTGTGCAGAGCATGGGGAAAAATTAGAGATCAACATGCATTGATATTCTTTGATAATGGCGTACAAGCCAACTTCATCTCTATAGACCTGGCACCCCATCTAAGCATCAGAGAGGATGAGATGAAACTCATGAGGAAAGTAAGAATGGCAGGGAAACTCCATGCAAAGCCTATCACACAACTCATTGAAAAGCTTTGATTGCATATAGAAGGATATGTGGACAGCAAAGAGTTCTTCATTGCCCCACTAGAAGGTTGTGATGTGTTGTTTGGTATATCATGGTGGCACCGTATGTATGCAATGATTGATTCACATGCAAAAGAGATCACTAGGCACTCACACTTGATGTAAAGTTGAAAGGGAAATCTGTCCCAATTGTTTCTGCAGTTGCTATTTCTAAAGTAATGAAAAATCCTCTTTCAGCATACTTAGTTTTTACTAAGGATAAAAATGATAGTAAGAATGTTGGGAATGTGTTCAAGTTAGAGAAGGATCACATATCATTTCTGAAAATGTATGTTGATTGCTTCTCACTTCTAGGGCAACTACCACTTGAAAGGCCTGAAGATCATAGCATAGATCTTATTTCTAGAAGTAGCCCACCTAATAAGCCATCCTACAAAGTCAATGCTGTTAGCCTGCTCTTTTTTCAGTCTCAATCTGTCATCTCCTGGTTGTGAGCTCCTGTCAGAGTCTGACAAGAGACAGAGGAGCTCTGTCAGGTCATTTTGGTGGCTGCCCTAGTTAGCCAACAGCCCTGGGTGTGTTACAGCTCAAACTGGGCTGTTTTTTGTCCAGACTGCCCATTTTCTGGGCAGTCGGCCAGATCTGGCCAAAGTTGGCCAGATCTGGCTGGTCGGCCAAATCTGGCCAGGTCGGCCAGTTTGGCTGGTCGACCAGTTTGCTGGCCTGGGGGCTATTTATATCAGCCCCCCCAGTCAGTCCAGCATTATGCTCTGCAGGTACAGCACTGCTCCCGTCGCCTCCGTCTCCGGCATTGGTGCTGCCACTGCTTCCAGTCTGTCCTGGTTCCCTCACTGACGCTCCGGGCTGCGTGCAGGGACTGTTCTGTCCATTTCAGTGTATTCAGCATTCATCTCAGTCAGTGCAGACTTTCTTCCTTCATTCTCTGCTTTCTCTCTCCTCTCCTCTGTGTTCGTGTTCTTCCGTTGCGCACTCTCACATGGTATCATCGCCTGATTGAGAGCACGGAGGACATACCCTCAAGAGTGAGATACCCTGCTGCTGCTGCCAACAGATCAACCACAGCCAGGCGACTGCTACAGAAGGCTGTTCAGCCTGCGTTTTGCTGCCCACGCTGACTGCAGACGCTGCCACGTCATCCAGCGACGCAGCAACCCTGCGTTTTCCACCAGGCTGCCTCTCCTGCTGCTGGGCGACCTCCCTACAGGCTGCGTTTTGCTGTTCTGTAGGTCGCTTCCACCTCAGGCGGCCCTTTTCCTGCTGGAGACCTCTGTCTGGGCTGTTTCCTGGTGCTGGTGGTCTCTTCTCTGGTGTTCGACATCAGTACTCTTTGCGTTTTGCAGATTCAGGTGTTTGTAGGCACTCTCTGCCTGCGTCTTGGTGGTTGGTGACCACATTGCTGGTCTTATTTCGACAGCGGCACAACTTTCTTTGGTATTTTGCAAATTGGAAGATGTCTTACCAGTTTTCAGGTTTTGAAGACTCAGAGGATGAGCTTCTCTCTCATCATTCCTCTAAGCGGAGGCGGGATTATCGTGAAGTTCGACATCGGGAAGAACCTCCTCGCACTCGTCCTTCTTCAGTCCATGCATCTCAGAGGGTTCCATCTACTGCGAAGGTTTCTTCAGTGAAGACTACTTCAGATGTGCGGATGCCTTCCTTGATTCCCTCTATACAGGTGCCGATTCTCCCTTCCTTTCCGAAGGAAGATAAGTTGGATGGTTCCAACTACTGCCTATGGTCATGCAAGGTGGCTTGCATCCTTGATACCTTTGACCTTTGGGAGCTTGTTTCTTCGCCCATCGACCAACCCCCTGTGGATTCGTCCGATGGCACCTCTATGGACCGTGCAGCCTTATGGGATAAGCTCAACTCTCGAGCCCGTTCCTTTCTTTTTATGAGTCTCCATGATTCTGTTCTTGTACATGTTCACAGGTTACAGACCGCGACGGAAGTGTGGACAAAGCTTGCGTCTTTGTATCAGCACAAGACATTTGCTCACAAGATTTCCCTAGAGAAGAAGTTGCGAATGCTCAGTCTTGATGGTTCTTCTTCCATGAAGGAGCACATCACGAAGATGGAGGATATGCGAGGCGAGCTAGCCTCTCTTGGTCGTCTGATATCGTCTGAGGATATGGCGATGATTCTGTTGACTCAGCTGCCATCACCCCGTTATGATGTCTTCTACACCAGCCTCATCACTTCGAGGACCCGTGAGACACTCCTATGGGAGGAGCTTTCCCCGCTTGTCTTGGAGCATAACGAGCGACTCAAAGAGGTGGGAGCCAGTGGCTCCACCAAGGCATTTACGGCCGGCACAGGTGGCGGCAAGAAGAAGAAACAAAAGAAGGAGAAGGCCAAGGACAAGAAGGAGGAGGACAAGAAGGATGCGAAGGAGAAGAAGCCCAAGTGTCCCCATTGTGGGAAGGGCACTCATCCCGAGGAGAAGTGTTGGAAGAAGTATCCCCATTTGAAGCCTAAGGAGAAGGACTCGAAGGCGGCCCCAGCCACAACAGAATCCGCGTTTGTGCATGTCTTTGTTGAGGAAGACACTGTCCTAGCTTCTACCACACAGGAGAAGCCTTGGCTCGTCGACAGTGGAGCATCTTCACATATGACCTTCCGACAGGATTGGCTTCAGGATCTTCGTTCCAGAGGGGGTACAGTCACCATTGGTGACAATTCTACAGTTCCTGTTCGAGGCGTGGGGACTTTACCTATGTTTTCTGACAGGCGGTCTTCCTCCGCCAAAGTTCTCTATGTCCCTGATTTGGATTTTAACCTATTATCTGTGCATGGCCTTACTCAGTTAGGTACCTGAGTCATTTTTACTCAGGATGCAGTCACAGTGGAGGATGCTTCTACAGGTGATGCTCTTTGGACAGGTACACAGGAGGGTGGGCTTTATACGCTCACACCCTTGGCTGCACGGACTTCCCATGAGCTTGGGCTGCTTTGGCATGCTCGGTATGGTCATTTGAACCTCGATTCTCTTCGTCAGGCTTCTCGGAGGAAGATGGTGGAGGGACTTCCTGATTTCCCTCCTCTTCACACTTTGTGCCCTAGCTGCTTGAGGGGCAAGCAGCACCGGCAGCCTCACCCGCAGGTTGCTTCTAGGCGGGCTATTTCTCCGCTTGAGTTGGTTCATACCGACCTTTGCGGACCTATGGGCACGGCCTCCCTTGGGAAGGCCAAGTATTTGATGCTAATTGTGGACGACTTTAGTCGTTATGTGTGGCCTTATTTCTTGGAGTACAAGAGCGAGGCGTACTCCCGTTTCTGTGAGTGGCAGGTGTTTGTGGAGACCCAAACAACTTCCAAGGTTCGTGGTGTTCGAGCTGATCACGGTGGCGAGTTCACTTCTCACCTTTTCTCTCAGTTTTGCAGAATCATGGTATTCGGGTGGAGTATTCCCATCCGAACACACCATCAGAGAATGGTGTGGTGGAGCGTGCGAATCGGACCATGATTGAGATGGCCCGGAGCATAGGAGTCTTCCTCATTTCCTTTGGGGTGAGGCGGTGGCTACAGCAGTGCATATTCGCAACCGCTCTCCGACTTCGGCGTTACTGGACATGACTCCGTATGAGGCTTTCTTTGGGAAGAAGCCTTCCGTGTCCCATTTTCGCATCTTTGGGTGCGATGCTTTTGTCCATGTGGACAAGAAGAAGAGGAAGACGAAGTTCGACTCTAAGTCGCGAAAGCTTATCTTCATTGGTTATAGTACGACCACGAAGGGATATCGGCTCTATGACCCGACGACGCGGACGATTGAGGTGAGCAGGGATGTGATCTTTGATGAGGCTTCGGCCTCTGAGGATCCGATTGATGATTCTATTACAGATGTTTCTTCATCATCGACGGACCCCCCCCCCACCTTCTCTCCCTTCCCTTCCTTCCAGGATGCCCCTTAGTACCCCCCCTATTCCTCCTCCTTCGACTTCCCTTTCCCCTTTGGTGGATGTGCCTTCGTCTACTACGAGCTCTTCTACCGCCACTTCGGGATCTTCACGGGATATACAGCCTTCTTCAGATGCGGAGGATTTACCTTCACTCGGTGAGGGGGAGTCCCTCTCCGATTTGGGTGCTTTACAGGTTTCGGAGACCCCCCGGTCTCCCTCACAGCCGCAGGAGTCTCTCAGGATTCCTTTATGGTATCGCCGACTCATGCAGGATTCATGTGTTACTCACTTTCCTGCTGCTTCTTCAGGTCCACGTCGATCAGCCCGTTTACAGGCCCAACGGGACAATTCACTATGTGTGAACTATGCTCTTATGTCACAGATTCTTCAGGATTCCGAGCCTTCCACTATGGAGGAGGCTCTTGCACAGGATATTTGGAGACAGGCTATGCAGGCCGAGCTCGATTCCATCGAGCGAAACCATACGTGGGAGCTTGTTCCGCGTCCCGCGAAACGGAAGGTGATTGGTGTGAAATGGGTCTTTAAGACCAAGTATCTTGCAGATGGCTCCTTGGACAAGCATAAGGCTAGGCTTGTTGCCAAGGGTTTTGCACAGCGTGCAGGGTTGGATTACTTTGAGACTTTTGCTCCTATAGCCAGGATGTCTACCATCCGAGTTCTTTTGGCACTTGCTGCTCACCACCGTTGGCCTGTCTACCAGATGGACGTCAAGTCTGCTTTTCTGAATGGCGTTCTTGAGGAGGAGATTTATGTTTCACAGCCTCCTGGTTTTCTTTTGCAGGGGAAGGAGGATCATGTCTACAGGCTGCAGAAGGCTCTTTATGGCCTAAAGCAGGCTCCTCGTGCTTGGTACCAGCGGATTGACCACTTCTTTCTACAGAGTGGCTTTGCGCGCTCCGCTTATGATCCCAACCTCTACTTACGGGTTGTGGATTCTCTTTCGGTGTTCCTTGTCTTGTATGTGGATGATCTTATCATTACAGGGAGCGACACTCAACAGGTGGAGCATACACGGTCCATTCTTCAGCAGGAGTTTGACATGACGGATCTAGGGATCCTTCACTTCTTTCTAGGTCTGGAGATCTATCAGATGGCACAGGGCATTTTTATCTCGCAGCACAGGTACATCTCCGAACTTCTTTCGGAGTTTGATATGGCTGAGTGTCGGCCTATCTCATGCCCCATGGACCCTGAGTCCAAGCTTTTGACAGCTGGAGTTCCTCTTACCAATCCCACCCGTTACAGGTGCCTTGTCGGCTCTCTTATCTGGCTGCTTCACACTCGGCCGGATATCTCTTTTGTGGTGGCTTTATTGTCTTCTTTTATGCAGACTCCTACCCAGGCTCACTGGCAGGCGGCCTTGCGGGTTCTTCGCTATTTGCAAGGGACTCGATCCTTCGGGATCATGTATGGAGAAGGGATTACCCTTTCTGGATGGAGTGATTCTGATTGGGCAGGTGATGTGGATTCGAGACGATCCACTACAGGTTATGCTTTCACCCTTGGATCTGGTGCTGTCTCTTGGAGCAACAAGAAGCAGCCTACTGTGGCACTTTCTTCTACAGAGGCTGAGTATCGGGCCCTATGTTCGACCGCTACGGAGGCAGTTTGGCTCCGTCGCTTACTCGCGGAGATTGGCTTTTACCCCGACCGGACCTACGCAGCTGCGCGTGGATAACCAGAGTGCTCTTGCCCTGGCCAAGAACCCGGTGTTTCATGCTCGCACAAAGCACATTGAGGTTCAGTATCACTATGTTCGAGAGCGGATCGTGGATTCGGAGCTGGTGGTGGTCTATTGTCCTACGGCGGCCAATGCAGCTGATCTCTTTACGAAGCCGTTGCCTCAGGCTTCTTTGCTTCATCACATGCGGTTCTTGGGTCTTCAGACTCTCCCAGGAGTTGAGAGGGGGTGTTAGCCTGCTCTTTTTTCAGTCTCAGCCTGTCATCTCCTGGTTGTGAGCTCCTGTCAGAGTCTGACAAGAGACAGAGGAGCTCTGTCAGGTCATTTTGGTGGCGGCCCTAGTTAGCCAACAGCCCTGGGTGTGTTACAGCCCAAACTGGGCTGTTTTTTGTCCAGACTGCCCATTTTCTGGGCAGTCGGCCAGATCTGGCCAAAGTCGGCCAGATCTGGCTGGTCGGCCAAATCTGGCCAGGTCGGCCAGTTTGGCTGGTCGGCCAGTTTGCTGGCCTGGGGGCTATTTATATCAGTCCCCCCCAGTCAGTCCAGCATTATGCTCTGCAGGTACAGCACTGCTCCCGTCGCCTCCGTCTCCGGCATTGGTGCTGCCACTGCTTCCAGTCTGTCCTGGTTCCCTCACTGACGCTCCGGGCTGCGTGCAGGGACTGTTCTGTCCATTTCAGTGTATTCAACATTCATCTCAGTCAGTGCAGACTTTCTTCCTTCATTCTCTGCTTTCTCTCTCCTCTCCTCTGTGTTCGTGTTCTTCTTCCGTTGCGCACTCTCACAGATGCATCACAGCACGAGGAGATTATGAGTCAGGTCAAAAAGCTGTTGAAAAAATTATTGATTCAGCACAGCTCATCTCCTTTTTGTTCTCCAATGCTTTTGGTGCAGAAAAAGGATAGTTCATAGCATATATGCATTGACTATCATCCTCTAAACAAGATCATGATAAAAAATCGGTTTCCAATCTCTCGGATCGATGATGTTATGGATGGATTGCAAGGGAGCAACTATATTCAGCTATATAGATTTGAACATAGTTGACTCCGTACGTCGACATGCATCAGACTGAACCACAAAAGACTTTCCTAGATCAGACAATACAAGCATAAGATCTAAAGTCATCTTTTCCTTTAAATCTTCCTCCTCTTGTGGATCCCCTTCTCATCTTGGCAAAAATCTTATCCACGTACGGAGTCAACTATGTTCAAATCTATATAGCTGAATATAGCTGAATATAGTTGCATCAGCATGGTTTATCACACAAAGTTGGATGCCATGAAAGAGCAATATGCTATTGATTCAAACACTGGTAATGTTTATGCTTTACAATGGCCAGAGATATGAGCACTTTGTGCTTAGAGATGAATTTCAGATGATGCATGGACATTGTGTGTCACAAAGCAATTAAGGCCTAGAGTTATCACTGAAAGTCATGCTCCTCCATATATAGGACACAGAGGTATTAATGCCACAATCAAGGCAATGGAGCACTTCTTTTATTGACCAGCTTTGAGGCATAATATAGAGCGATCGTCAGGACATGCATTGTATGTCAAAAGATAAACCATGATAGGAAAAATAGTATAGGCCTTAGCAAAGCATTGCAATAGATTTTATTTTTGAGCTTCCTAAGACACCTACAAGGAATGATGGGATATGAACTACCATTTACAGGTTTAGCAAACATGCCCATTTCATTCCGGTGAGGAAGAAAATAAAGGCTGATCATATGACACAATTATTTTTGCAACACATCTTTAAGTGTCATGGTATACCAAAGTTGATTGAGACCCTCAAATGACCAGTTTATTTTGGAAGGGATTGTTTGAGAAAACGGACACCACATTGAAATTCTCATCATCCTTCCATCCAAAAATAAACGGTCAATCTGAGCAAGCAAATACCACAATGTTGGATCTTTTGAGGTGCTATATTTCAGGCCACAAGATAGAGTAAGAGTAGTATCCATCATTGGTTAAGTCTATTTACAACAACACAGTACATAGTTCCACTCACAAAGCTCCATTTGAGGTGGTTAAGGGTGGCAAGAAGGTACCACCTATCCTGCACACCAAGGATAAGATCTTTGAGACCATGTGGAAAACTTGGATTCAACCTATGCAAAGATAAAGTATGCACTTCTAAGATCACAAGAAAAACAAAAGAGAATAGCAAATTGCCATAGACATGCTTTGCAGTTTGTAGAGGGTGATTATGTTTGCTGCGTTTTGAAAACGCAAGGCTAAAAAAGATGAAGGAAAGAGAGAGGTTGTATCCGAAGTTGAGTGTGAGATACTATGGGCCTTTCCAAGTGTTGGAAAAGATACAGCAATGTGGCATATCGGCTGAAATTACCTCCACATTAGCGAATACACAATGTCTTTCATGTCAGTTTGTTGAGGCCTTTTCATTGTGATGTACCAAAGAAGATATCTTCTAAAATTCAGCCTAAGGTTGAGGAGCTAGATGAGATCTTGGTAGCCGAGAAAATCTTGGCACATAAGGAAAGTAAGGTCACGGGTAAAGTTTCCAAGAGATATTTAGTGAAGTTTCAAAACTATTCACCAATGGATGCAAAATGGATAACTTTAATCAAGTTTTCGCATTTAAAGATAGCCCAAGCCAGCACTAGCCCTAAGCCACCAACTAGGAGATCATTAAGGGTGTTACTACAGAGAGAATATAGAAGAGTAGATGTCATGAGGCTTTTGAGCCAAGTGGTAGGTCCATGGCACAGTACAATCTTTATATACACAACGCATGTTTATACAATGATGGCTACTTGTTACATGATGCAATCAAGTGCACATAGCATTTCTTGGATTGCAATTGAGATTATTCTTGACCTCCCAAGGTTTTATTTCATTCTGATTGAGAATTTCTTGGATTTTGACTGGGTTTTCTTCTAGTACTTGATTAGTAAAGTCCATAAGGAACTTGGCTATATTGACAACCTCAAGCCACAAGATAACAAGAATCCACAATAATGAGAACACAAAAACTAAAATTACCTTAAGACTTATTTTTAAATAGGTATGGCGATGAAAGATGTATAATGCAAAACTTTAGTACAATAGATGATTTTGAATATGGACCAAGACAATTCCAATCTGTGTCCTCTAACATTTGATTTTCTCTCAAAGAAGAAGCCATTACTTCTTTTTCGAATAGGAATGCAGAAAATACCGGTATTGATTGGCAACATCTCCAAATCGAGATGAGTCAGCAGCTACAGCAGCCAAGAGAATCTTTGTGAGTTCGTCAAAGGGTAGCTGCAAGGTAATGGACACAATAGAATTGAGGTGAAAACAAAGCAAATTTCTGAAGTGCTTCTTGCCTATTAGAATTTTTAGATTTTAATTTAAAATACTCTCCTAATCTATCAGAAATTTTGTCCAAGGATCACATCTAGATTTAAGGTCATCTAAACAGTTTGTTTTTCTTTTCCAATTGCTTTGACTTTACATCTTCAATACTAATAACTTAAGGTACTAGATGCAATCTTTGATAGCCTAATAGGCCTTTGACCTTTTGAAGATTTTATTGCTTTTCTTTTGGACTCTAGAAAAGCTAGTAAACTGTGAGTTCATTCTTGCAGCTTCTAGGCCAAGATTAGGAGAGAAGAAACAGGGGGTTTCCTAGGGTTGCAAAGAGAAAACATAGAATGTACAAACATGACTAATACACAATAACTCAAACAAAAATGCAAAAGGCGAATAAAGAAGAAAAATAACTTTAAAGTGAATGAATGAATACTATAAATAAATGAATGGATGTACTATAAATAAAGGCAGAGCTATCCAACAACTGATGGCTCTCGTGAGAGCAGGCTGAGGGTGATGTGAGAGAGTGTTGTCCACCGGAGACAAATCCAGAGCATTGTAACCACCAGCAGGATTGTGTGACAAGCTGGCAAAGACCTCCAGGAGCAAGACAGAAGTAATAGGAGCAGATCTGAATCAAAATGCAGCTGTACCAGCATTAAGGCTGGGTGGCAGCTGGGGAGAGTAGATCAGGTGCTGAAACTGTCACTGGAGTCCGTCCAGAGTGTGCAGAAGGTGCAGCACCCTGTCGCTAGTCTGTAGGGGCAGAAAACGCAGGCAAGACTAATCTGAATGATGAGGCAATGCTTAAGTGGACAGGCAGACAGAAAACACAGCAGTGCTGAACCTCCAAAGGGCAAGGCGGCTGCTGTAGACAAGTCGCTAGGGGCTGGAGGAGGCACGGCAGCAGTCAGAGAAGAGTTGGCAGGCATGGTGAAGAAGGCTGATGGCTGAAATGAGCAGGATGACTGATTGACTGAGCACACTATCTATTTATAGACGAGAAACCGACCAAATTGGAAGAGTTTGCTTATGGGACATAGAAACACTTTTTAGCATTAAAGTTTTATGTAAGCTCAAGTGTGGGGACTATTTAATCGTGCAATGAAAAAGAATCAACACAACTTACCCTTGAAGGGGCTGTTTGAGAATACAAGATAGATTGGGTTTTGTTAGATTAATCTAGGGTTCAAAAGAATGTTAGTCCTACAGCATCGTACCATAACCTTAGCTTACATTGAATTAGCCTCCTTCCTAAGTCCGAGGGATGCCATGTTGAAGTGAAGGATCTTTTGCCAGGAAGCAACGAAGTGGAGAAGAAGAAAATGTGAAGAAATACCCTAACACAAAAACATAAATGAACACGTACAACAAAGCATAAACTCAATAGAACAGAGTTAGGGTTAGGGTGACTTAGAGACAATGAACACAGTGAAAATCTGAATGAATGACTAAATGCTGAGTATACAATGCTCATGCAGCAAACGAACCGTGCAAGGAATAAAAATTGTACCCCAAGCTCTCCTATCTCAAAGACCGAGGTAGAGGTTAAGAGCTGGAGAGTGTGTCATATTATTAATGGATCCGGAAACGCAGCAAGGCAACCTCCAAGATGTCGGACAGCAACAAACATAGCAAATGATGTGCTAGATCAGTGTTAGACATGCAGAGGAGAGAGAAAAACAGAAAAAGCAGTATCAGCTGATGATGTGGCAGTTTGCAAAAAAATGCTGCTCAGAGTGATGATGCAGCAGCCTGTACAGCAGCTTGCTGCAGCAAACACAGGGTTCAGCAATCGTCTGGGGCTGGGTGGCAGCCAACAAGTACCAATGCAGCAATAGAGTGCCATGTGGCAGCAAACAACAACAGATGGATGGACAGCAGCAACAGTCAAGGCTGGATAGTAGCTATCAATGGTGTGGACTGCGCAATGAAGGCTAGAAACAGGCCCCAAATGGGTGTAGACAAGGTTGGGCAGCTTCGGCTGAGGTGTCCTCCATAAACAGGGTGTGGGCAACGAAGCTAGAAGGCCTGAAACCTACAAAAATGAGATTGGGCTGAATGAAGGGTAACCTACCTATTTATGGAAAGTTTCAAGACCCATACCACACACCGTTTTAAACACTCCAACTGTGCACCATTTTAAGGTTTTCATTAATTTATCATTTTTGGGGCTGTTTAAAAGGCCAATTGAGCATGTAATGCTTATTTAAGCTCAACAGCCCCTCTCAAGCCCAAAAACTGAGCTAGAAAGAAAGGCCAACCCAAAGTCTTATGTATTTTTGCTTTTGTTGTTGATTTTATCCTAGGCATCCTACCCCAAAGCAGCCAAGGCATCAACAAAGGGTACATGGTAGCTGCCCAGTGATCTACTAAGACTACAAAGGCAATGGTTATCTTACCAAGCGAGTCCAAGTGGCCACCCTAGAGAGGCCAAGGCATCGAACAAAGGGTGCATATTGGCTACCCAATGGCCTTCCAAGTTGTGCAAAGGCAGATGGAACCACAGTTAACTTTTTTTTTAATAGTATTTATTTCAAAATGTGTGGGTGAAGGGCACTAGTGGTCAAACCCAAAGGCTTTCACAGAATAAGCTATCCCTACCACTACTTAGTGAAGATAACAAAGGAATAGGCTAAGGGTGTGTGTCATGAGGACATGTATTTTTAAAACCTCACTTAACATGTGGATTAATTTTTAATCACATGATTAAATAAATGTTGCACATGTGAGGTGCAATTGGGATTAAAGTAAATTTGCGAGCCCAGGACCCGAAGAAATCACGGGATGTCAAAGGCAAAAGTTGTTATAAGTTATACCGCACAGGTACTTGGTGGTATCTAGTGCCAGTTGTTAACCTAGGTCATCCATTTGGCCATAAGTGACAATTGGTGACACTAGAGAAGTGGCGTTTAATGGTACCTAACGCCAATCTGATGGTCAAAGATGACGTAAAGACACTCACGAATGGAAAATTCCTAGCCAATTTAATTATTGGTCTGTCAAATTATTTTTCAGGACACAAAATTAATTATTAGACTAATTTTCAGTATTTAAAGGCTGAAATTTAATATTTAATTATGAAAAATACTGAAAAACCACATTTATGAAGGTTGTCACTTGTCAAAAATACCCATGCAAGACTAAAAAACGTCTTTAAAGGCTAGAGAGAAGCATTTTTATAAATTCAGTATGCAAGAGAGAGGGAGAGGAGGCTACTGGTCTGATTTGCAGCCATTGGAGGACCTTCTGAGGCTGCCAAGGGCAAGAGAAGACCAATAGACAGCAAGAGACAGCATCTACAGGCTGTTGAGACAAGGCACTAGGGTAACAACAGTAAATGACTTATTTTCTTCACTTCTTTGCATCTACAAGCTATTGTGGCAAGGCAGCAGCTGCATTTGACTGATTTTCAGTAATTCTTCGCGACAAACTTTGAATTTTCTCTCTCTACAACTTTTCCTCTCATCTCCCAGCCATTTCACAGCCTTGCTCCGAAGATCTCAGCATTTGGACCCTTGGAGGTTGAGAAATTTCAGATTTCTCTGTCGTAAACCCTAATCTGCAGCAGAAAATAGGGTTTAGCAATAGCCTTGGGAAGCGTGCCAAAAATTGAAAGCTCCAAGACTTGGATTCAAAAGGGCTGAAGCTGTTTTTAGCCTATTCAAATGGAGGAACTAGCAAATAATTGAATTTGGGGCATTTTCCATCTCCATCAAAGCGGGTGAAAACCAATTAATTGCCCAAATCAAGGGGCAAATCGGATTAAAGACTTACTAGTGATTTATCACAACAAGGGGAGTTGGAATACCGAAAGGGATTGGGAGAATCCCATTGTAAATCAACTTCTTCTTCAATAAAGCTAAAGAAATACTAAAAGGGGTACCAATTTTGGGGCCAATCGGGTGTGCATTGTCCAAGATCAGTAGGTAAATTTGTATTTTCAGATTTGCATTAACTGTTTGCTGCTGTAATTAAGTTGTAATCAAGGATTTACCACCCATCCACGGAAGAAAGGCTGGTTACAGCATGGAAAGCAAATATAGGAAGTATCTCAAGAGGCAAAAAAGTATGCAAATAGCAAGCCGGCAAAGCTAAGCAAGCAAGGGAGACTACCATCTATAATGCTACGAATATGGTGGATCCAAAGTTGACCACTCGAAAAGACCGAAAAGGGATAAATGAGCACAAATGCATATTTACAAGAATAGAATGCCAATGCACTTGAGTTATGCAAGAGGCAGTCTAGGTATGATCATGCTTATGCAAAATGCTCTGCAACGTTACCACTTGTTTAATGTCCTGGCACGAGAATTGTTCACTTGCCCAAACACCCTTTTACACATCCTAATGATGTGGATGAAGATACAAAGTACAATATGCATACAATCATCTAAAGAAGAAATTGTAAACAATATCTTATCAACACCAAGAGAAGAGAGCCGTCTCCATTGAAATTGAAAGAAAAAGCGGGAGAGAATCACCCTCTCCCCGTCAATCTGAAGAACTAGGAAAGGATGTATCCAAGCCGATCCTAGGTAGCACATACAAAAGCACCGGCCGATTGACCACCTTGGTCAATATGCCTACAAAATTGTCTAATTAAGGCACAAACTCTAGACGAAAGGTGCCTAGCTCAACCTGCTCTTGGATGAAGTGAAAGTAAACCCCTACATACCGCATCTGTGGTAGAATGATCAAATTGTCCACAAGGGCAAATGGCACTCTAGTTGTTGCAGTAGACAATGTAGGAGAGTTGTATGGAAACTGAAGCATCGCCAATAAGATCCTCAAGTAGAAAGCCTTCGTGGTACCATCAAAAAAAGTAATATACTCAACCTCAACCGTGGAAGCCGTCACTGTATCTAGCTTACAGCTAACCCAAGGGATGGGTGTCGTACCCAAGGCAAAGAGATAGCCACCATGGGAATGCCAGGTGTCAAGATCTCTTGCCCTCTCAGAGTCAATGTACCCCTACAAACCTAAAGCAAAACTATAAGTCAAGCCATAAGAATAGGTACACTGCAAATATCTCAAAACACGAAGACATGCAATTCAATGTGATATCCCAGGTGCAATGAAATATTGACTAAATCTAGCGTAGAGTGAATCAACCAAAGAAGTTTCCCTATCACAAATCTATAGGTATGCTCATCAAAGGGCTAACCTAGGACATCCTTAGAAAGATGGACAATGGGATCAAAAGGTGTGGCCACAGGCCGTGTCAAGTAAGATAGCAAAATAAGGTCCATCATCTCAAAAGTAACACAGAGCTAAACCTTGATTTCTATTATGGCAGAAGAATCTAAGCCAATGATAAGTAAATCATCTATGTATAACAGGATATAGTTGATCCCCTCTAACGTAATACAGACATATAAGTTCAGATCATAAGGGATAGAATGGTATCTATGAGTTCTAATGAACTCATCCATCCTCTGGAACCAAGACCACAGTGCTTGCTTCAGCCCATAAAGAGCTTTCCGCAAGCGAAAAACCTTATCTTTCTAGTCAGCATAAGAAAATCTCGAAGGCTACTCCACATAGACTTCATCCTTCAAATAACCATTCAAAAATGCACTTTTGACGTCCATTTAATAGATCGGCCAACCATAGTAAACAGCTAGTGCAACCAATAGACGAAATGATGTCAACCACGTAATAGGAGCAAAGGTCTCTTCATAGTCCATGCCTTGCTTTTGTCGAAACCCTTGCACCACAAGGCAACCCATGTACTTGTTCAAAGTCCCATCAGCCTTTAGCTTAGTCCTAAAAATCCACTTCATCCCGATAACTTTCTCATGGCTCGGACAATCCACCAAGGTCCGAGTCTCATTTCGGTCAATACTCTCTAGCTCCTTTTCCATGGTCTCTCGCCATTGGGGATGCTAAGGAGTCTCCTGCTAACTTTCTAGCTTAGAATGCGCCATGTAATTAGCTATAAACAACGATGCAAATGATGCCTGAGATGCAAGCGAAACAAATCTTCTAGGACTTCTGGAGTGGAATCCAATGGAAGGAGCTTCAAATCCCACATAGTCTACTAGTACTAGCGAGGTAACAAGTCTTGCAAAGGAGGCCTCAAAGTTTAGGAATCTACAAGTGGGTCAAGAGTGGGTAGTAGACCCGTTTTAGAAGACACTATCTCCGAGGAAATAATGTGAGGAAAGGGCTCGGATTTTGGTACAAAAAATTACACAATGTTTCTCTCATCAAACACTACGTCTCTCCCAATGATCACCTTGTTTATCCGAGGATTTAACAGACGATAGGCTTTCACTTTGAAGGAGTATCCTATAAAAATCAAGAGATTAGCTCGGGGAGTGAGCTTCCCTATCTTATCATCAAAGATGTGTGTGTAGGTAAGACTCCCAAAGACTCTAAAGTGGGAAACTATAGGCCAAGAGCCAAAAACTACCTCATACGAAGTCCTCTGAGGGAATATCGTAGTCGGGCACCAGTTAAGAATCTACACCAAAGTGTTAACAACCTCAACCCAAAGGTGCTCAAGGAGCTCTGCTACGAACAGCATAGAGTGTGCCATGTTCATGATACTCTAGTTCTAATGCTTTACGACTCCATTCTGGGAAGGGAAGTTAGTAGAGGTAAGCAGGCGTGAAACGCCATACTCCTATAGAAGCTCGTAAAACTTGTGGAAGGTGAACTTGCCCCCACTATTACTCCTCATTCATCCTATACAACAACTAGTCTGGTTATGCACCATCAACACCCAAGCAAAAAAATGGGTGAAGCCATCGAACTTATGTTTAAGAAAGCACAACCACATGTATTAAGAATCATCATCCATAATCAAAAAGAAGTACAATCCATCTAAGAGACACCTCAGTTCTATGTGTAGACTACTGAGGAAATGGGGTACGATGTTGCTTCTCGAGTTGACAAGCTTTACAAATATCCCACAATAGCTTCAGGCAGGAGGCCATCAATCATCATCAGCATAACTCATAAAGAGAGTCATATCCAAGATGTCCTAAGCAAAAATACCAAAGATGCTCAATGCTCGTAGGCGCCCGTGCAATGGCTCAAGCCTAGAAGCAATGGAACTCAAAGCCCTCAACGATCCGGGTAGGAAAGAAATTGGGTTATGTAGTACAAGCCACTAGATTATGCCTCATTGCAAGCAATCACTAAACCAATCTGGGCATCAAGAACCTCAACTGTGGTCGCTAAATAGATAACAAGATCAACCCAAGCTGGAAAACATAGCATACATCATCTAGTGTAGTGTAATCTAGGCCCTGGTCAATGGCAAAACTAACGTGGCCATGAGCCTAAACCTTGACCGAGGAATTGTTTCCAACTTGGACTCTCTCGACTAGAGGGGCTCGGCGAATGACAATGTTCTCAATGAGGGTCATACAATGAGCAACTTCACTATCCACGATCCAAGAAGTAGCTAGAGTACTCAGCTGTGACAAGTGGGCCACTACAATCACCTCATCAAGAGGCAATTCACAAATGTCGACAAGACTTGTATTCTCAAATGTCTCTACGGAAACAATGTGGGTCTCTACAGACTAGTTAGACAAACCATTTAGCGTTGAGAACGTTGTCACTGTGATGGCTGACCAATGGTAGCATGGGTGTGGCCTCGCCTATGCCCCTGCTGAGGTTTGCCACCACCCTGCCTCCCCTACTACTAGTGGTTGTCGAACAAAGGGGTGGGGGTCTAAGTCTTAGCTTCTAGTATTGTGCCTATTGCCTTTGATCAATACTCACCGTCAAAGTGACCAACCTTCTAACCAATATTGACAATACCGATTTTTCTTCAGTACATTCCGCCACCCGAGAGTAAGAGATAACCATGAGTTTTCTTGGGTCTCACCAAACCAGTTTGATTTTTATTTTCACTTTGAGTTAGTTTTTTATTCTGATTGGAAATTTAATTTTGTTTACCCTTTCCTTGCTACCCCTTCTAAGAAGAAGCAACAAGAACCCCCTCTGTAGAGGTCAAACTATGAAATTGATCAAATAGCCGAGTGAATACGGTAGTTGACACTGAAGTTCATAGAATGTGGGCATAGTAGGTTGTGAGATCACCTGCTACACAAAATGAAAGTATTTCCTTGGCAACTTGTTTAGAAACAATGTGACCTAATCATTCAAGGACTTAGGAGTCGCCCTAGTGGAGAACTCGGCGAGAAGGTGCTGATACTCAGCCAACTTGACTTTCAAGTCATCCCGATCAGTGATTTTAAAGTTTTGGAGCTCATAATCCAAATTGATGCAATGGATCCTATCCTAACCAACATAACAATCACTCAAGTGTACCCAACACCCGGATGCTAAGTCAAAATGTTAAAGCTATGAATGAAATTTAGGTAATAGACCTTGCATCAGCTCAACGATAGCAAAGGCATTCCTAGCATTCCATGAGCAGATAACCTCATATAGAACAAGTGTAGGATCAAGTTGGAATTCCAACCCTTGCACAATATCCCATAGGTTCTATGAGTCAAGGACATATCTCATCGAGTTTGACCAAGTAGTGAAGTTTTACCCATTAAAACGAGTCTTATCATTAAAGCCATGTTTGACTGATGAGGAGAAAAAACCATGAGGTGTTGGAAGAGATGTCACGCGGATATGAAATTTTGAGATACTCTCATCTTGTAGATAACATTTGATTAAGATATTAATCAAAGGTGTAAGGTTGTTTAGCACATGTGATGCACATGGCAATTATCTCTTGATAATAAGCCAAGAACCCCAAGGATGCAATGACCAATGTCAAAGGAAAAAGTTATAATAAGTTATGCTGCCTAACAAGTACTACATAGTACTCGATGTCACCTAGACTAATTTATTGGTCATTAATATCAGTGGTGACATTAGAGACTAGGCATTAATTAATTAATTAATGTCAGCCTAAGGGTCAACTACTCAAGGATACTTGGAACATAAATTGATCTAGTCAATTTAATTATTGGTAGATAAAATCAATTTTCTAAGCACTAAAATAGTTATTAAATCAATTTTTAAAATTAATATTCTAAAAATTAATTTAATAAGCTAGATAATGCTGAAAATGGGAATTAGAAGCTGCCACTCGGTAAAACTTGCCCATACAAGTGGAAAAAACGTTTTTAGAGGCTGGTGGAAGTCTATTCCAACCCTTGTGAGAAAAAAGGAGGTTATTAGAGAGCAAGGAGATACTGTTGATGTAATTTGCAACCACCATGGATAGTCCTACAACAAGTACTAGTAATTTGGAGCCCTCCAAGAGAAAGTGAGAGCAACCCAAGGTCCTTTTGGTATAGATGACAGCATACAAGAGGAAACAGCAGTCTTTCTAGTGGTCTTAAGCTATAAGTGACACCTTCAATGGTTGTTTAAGCAAAGCAACAGATGTTTTTCTCTCTCTATAGCATTTTCTCTCATCCCCTAGCCATCTCTCAAGTTATCTCAGCATTTTCCAGTAGTTTGATCCATCAAAGAAAGAGATTTCAAGCTATCTCTACTGTAAACCCTAATTTACAGTAGAAATTAGGGTTTTGATAGGTACTTCGGGATGCATGCTCAAAATTAAGGGCCTAGCACTTGAATTCCAACACAACTGAAATTGAGGAATTTTAGGGAGATTCAAGAGGCCAATCAACCAATATCAAATTTGGAGCTGAATTTATCTTTCAAGGAGCAAGGTAAAGGCCAATCCCCAAGCAAACCAAGGGGCAAATTTGTTTGAAGGCTTACAGGTCAATTTTGATAGCAAGAGGCACTTGGATTAGCGAAAGAGATCAGGGGATCTCAGTTGTACACCATCCATTTGCAATAAAAGTTAAGAAAATACTGTAAGGGGTGCCAGTTTGGTAAAGTGTGCATTTCAATTTTGTGAATTTGTTACTTGTTGTACTTAAGTGCTTGACAAGGTTATTTACTACCCTATCCAAGAAGGAAGGCTGGTTTCATGGTTCCATTGCTAGGATACCATCAATTCCTTAATTTGGTAGGCCTGAGGCACCTAATTGAAGGTCATAAGCTTTGCTCAGGTGCTGAAATTGTATTCAGCTGAGCATTACAACAAGAATGTCTTCAGATAGTTAGATGGGATCAAGCAAGAATGATGCCTCTCAATCTGAAAATTCACAAAATGTTGGGGAAAATGCAAAGCCTGATCTTGAACAAGGCACACAACATGGACAGCAAGCTGATAATTGTTGAGAATAAAGGTGCTTGTGCCTTTAAATCTGCTCGGGTGTGAACACACCCTTAGCACTTGTACTTACACATATATATCTATCTAAAAACCTAAAGGTACTCTCTCGTCATTGTACCATGAATCGTACACACTCTCTACTCTGCTCTCTCTTACTCTCTCTGTCTCTCCGCGCCTAAGGAACGATTGTCTCCATCTTCATGCCGACCCATCACTACAAACTGGTATCAGAACTATGGTTGAGGCATTTGTATCTCTTGGAGTTCAAGCACGACAGGCGAGCAAAGTGTGAGGTCATTTTCTGACCTGACAAGCAATCGTGTAGCAGTCAGTCGTTAGGCAGCTAACATGTGGCCAGTCTAACAAGCGACTGACGGGAGCTGTAACCTGAATCAAGCGGCATTTTGTCACAACAGACAAGTTGTGAGTTGCAGAAGGCTCCAGGATGGAGAGTGTGCGCCTAGCCCCCAATTGGAGAGAGTGCAACAGGGCCAGGCTCTAGTGAGGAGAGTGTGTGACGGGACCAACGCGGCACCGGGTGAGCAACGGGGACAAGGTGTCGAGCTCAAGATCTAACGAGCTGCACACACAACGGGACAGCAGGTACCAGGTAGCGACCTACACGGCGGGTTCATTGACCCATCATTCAACTTTTTTTTTCCCTTCAAATTTTCCTTTTCTTGAAGTTCCCCTATTGAGGATTCACGCGTGAAGGCACACTTTCAAATTTTCGTGCAATCCAAGCCCAAAAATTCAGGGCTTTTCCCAAATTTGGGGATCTTAACACAGAACTAGACAATCTGACTCAGAAATTGCAAAGTCGGGGCTTTTCCCAAATTTGGGGATCTTAACACAGAACTAGACAATCTGACTCAGAAATTGCAAAGTCGGCACACATTTGCCCGGGAATTTGGGGCTTTTTCACATTTTAGTGAAATTCTTTCAATTTCAAAGAAATTAGTGCATGCAAGACTTGGAAAATTTTGGGATTTGTCCAAATTTGGTGCGAATAAGATGCAACAATGATATCTGTCTCAAAAATTGCAGGAATTTGAGACATTTTGCCTATGATATTTGGGATTTTTCATGTACATGCACAAATTGAGCTGAAATTTACCCAATTTCTCAACATTGATGCACATTGGACCCCGTGCAATTTGGGGCTTTTGCAGTTTGGGCAAAATTTGTGCACCATTTGGTCCTTTTATGTACATGCAGGTTCAATTCCATGTAATTTGGACATCCAACACTTGGAAAATTTGGGGGTTTTGCTGAAATTGCTCTACCTTGGCAAAATTGGCCTATTCTATGCATGACAGAGAAAATGCAAATGTGTGATTGATGCTTTGAGCACAAAAATTTTGGGGCTTTTGACCGTGTGTGTCAAATTTTATGCCCATGGGTACATGTACAGCAGAAATTGCAGCTAAAATTTGGGATTTCTCATGTGGTCTGGTGCTTCTGAAAATTTATTTACACATCTGAAATCTCTGCTTCTATGTGGTCATTTATTGCTGGTTGGTACTTGTTTGTACCTTGGTCACTTGGGTGACAGTTTGGGCCTGCATTTGCTGATTTTTTGTTACATTTGGGCTGAAAAACATGGCTGGCAACAGTGACAGCAGTAATCTCATGCACATAAAGGAGCTTGAAGGAGCACATAACTTTGCAGTTTGGCCAAAACAATGCTACAATATCCTGTTGCAAAAGAAGCAGGCAAAGCCAATTAAAACCAAAGGAACAAAGCCCGCAGACATCGAACAGGAAGATTGGGATGAGTTAAATGAGCTTGCATGCTCAACCATCGAGCTATCCATTTTTTATGCCTTGTTGTTTAACATTGAAGGTTTGGATTCTACATATGCTATATGGACTTGACTGGAAGAACTGTATGCACACAAAAGTGCTGCAAGCAAAGTGTATTGGCTGAAAAAGCTTATGGATTTGCGTATGAAAGAGGGTACAACAATGTTTACTCACTTGAGTGAGTTTAACTCTATTTTCAGCCAGCTGGTTGCCTTGAAGTTCTTGATTGATGAAGAATTTAAGGCTACGTTCTTACTTTGCACTCTTCCAGAGAGTTGGGACACATTCAGGACTGCTATGAGCAATTCCAATGTGATTCTTTTGTATGTTGATGTGGAGAATGCTCTACTCACGGAAGAAATGAATCGGCAGAACAATGCATCCAGTAAGTCTTCTAGTGCTTTGCATACTAGGGGCAGATCACAGCAGAAAGGCAAATCTGATAGCAAGGGACGCAGTAAATCACGTGGTAAAGATATTGAATGCCACCATTGTGGTAAGAAGGGTCACTTTAAATGTGATTGCTACAAATGAAAAAAAGAGAAAGGAAAGGGCAAAAAGACAAATGATAGCAAGGAAGAGAAGAAAGAGGGTCAGCCCAAGAAGAGCAATGTCAAAAGTCTCTTCACACTTTGGTACACATGCTTTACTTGCACATACAGATAAGGACATGCATACCTGGATTCTCGATTCAAGTGCTTCCTTTTATGTCACCCCTCATCGAGAGTGGTTCTCTGCCTATACAAGGGGGTCGACCTAGTGTTGTCCACCTTGGGGACAACTGTGCATGTGACATTGCAGGTGTTGGCAGTGTGCAGTTGCAATTTCAGCATGGCTTTGTCTTCACACTTCAGCATGTATGGCATGTACCTCAGCTCAAGAAGAGTTTGATTAGCACAAGGCAACTAGATGATGATGGTTTTCATACCACCTTTGGTGATGGAAAATGGAAGATCTGTAAGGGATCTAGAGTGATTGCCAGAGGTTGTAAAAGTGATACTTTGTATCCTCTCCATGTATCTACTGTGAGTGATCATGTCGTTGTCGTGACCGAGCAACCAAGCGCTTCTTGGTGGCATAGCCGGTTGGGACACATAGGTCAAACAAGAATGAAAGTACTTTCTCGTTTGGGTTACTTGCCTTGTCTTCGTTATGCTGATTTTGAGCATTGAGATAATTGTATTTATGGTAAACATACACAGACATCTCACAAAAAGTCTCTTTCTTTTAAATGTTCTCCTCTAGAGTTAGTACATTTATATGTATGTCAAATGCCAAGATTATCTTTAGGAGGAAAGAAATATTTAGCCACCTTTGTCGATGATACTACATGAAAGATATGGGTTTATCCTATTTGTAGCAAGGATGAAGTGCTTAACAAGTTCAAAAACTTCTTGGCATTGGTTGAAAATCAAACTGATAAGACACTCAAGTGTCTTCACTCTAATAATGGTGGGGAATATATGTCCAAGGCCTTTCAGGCATTTTATGACAGCAAAGGGATAAAGAGGGAGCTCACTGTCCCTCATAATCCACCCCAAAATGGAGTTGCAGAGCATATGAATCGGACCATACAGGATAAGGTCTGTACGATGTTGTCTCATGCTGCATTACCCCATGGTTTCCGGGCAAAGGCTATTATGATAACCGTACACTTAATTAATCGGTCACCAAACAGGTCTTTGGGAGGGGGGAGTTCCCCAAGAAGCGTGGTCGGGCAAGCCACCTTCATATACTCACCTGAAAGTGTTTGGTTGCGAGGCTTTTGTGCACATTCGTAAAGAAAAACGCAGCAAACTTGAGCCAAAGTCCTATAAATGCATTTTCCTAGGATATGGTGACGAGGGTGAAATGGAGTATAGACTGTGGGATCCCGAGAAAAGGAAAGTAGTACGCAGCAATGATGTTATCTTCCGGGAAGATCGCATGCATAAACAGCCCAAAAAGACTGAGGAGGTCCATAAGGTTGTATTCCAGGAAGAAGTATCTTTTGGACAGTAAAATGTGCCTGCTATACAGCAACAAATACATGCTGTAAGTGAACCTGTAAATGCAGAAAATAATGCTGGAAATGATCAGCCAGCTATTGCCCATGATAACGAGCCACTACAAGTGCAGAAACAGCTAGGACAGCGAGCTGTTAATGCTGATTTGCAGGTTGAAATGCTAGGACAGCAAGCTGAAAATGCTCAACAGCCAGCAAACAATGATCATTGGGTTAGGAGATCGTCTAGGGCTACTAAACAACCTAATAGATTCGTTCCTAGTGCAAATAATGTGGCTGAATATGTCATATTGACAGACTGTGGTGAACCGTCTTGCTTCAAGGAAGCATTGGACAGACAGGACAGCAAGAAATTGTATAAAGCCATGTTGTCAAAAATGGAATCTCTTGAGAAAAATGGCACTTGGTACTTGGTGCAGTTGCCTAAAGGGCAGAAAACACTTCCATGCAAATGGGTTTACAAGATGAATGTCACTTCTAGTTCCTCACCAAAATACAAAGCAAGATTGGTTGCAAAGGGATACAAGTAGGAGCATCGAATTGACTTTGATGAGATCTTCTCTCATGTAGTCAAAATGACTACTTTGAGAACCATTTTGGGGTTGGTTGCGGTTGAAGATATCGAGCAAGCGGAAAAAAAGATGGTATGTAAACTCAAAAGGAGTTTGTATGGGTTGAAACAAGCACCAAGAGAATGGTATCATAAGTTTGATACATTTATGCAATCTCAAGGTTTCCATAGAAGTCAAGTGGATCACTGCTTGTACACTAAGAAGGCAGCAGATGACAGCCTGATTATCTTGAATCTGTATGTTGATGACATGTTGATTGTTGGCAGGGATACTCATGCCTTGAATTCACTGAAGCAAAGTCTTCATGGCAACTTTGACATGAAGGATCTTGGTGATGCAAATCACATTCTTGGCATGCAAATACTCAGAGATAGATCGAAAAGCTTACTCTATCTATCTCAGCAAGAGTATGTCTCCAAGGTTTTGCAGTGTTTCAATATGGAGGGGGGGAAAACAATTGGGGTTCCATTACCTCCATATATGAAACTCAGTGCAGAGGACAAACCTACATCTGATGATGAGAAGGCTGAAATGGCCAAGATACCATATGCTTCAGCTATTGGCAGTTTGATGTATGCTATGGTTGCTACACGTCCTGACATTGCCTTTGCAGTGGGAGTGGTTAGTAGATACATGGAAAACCCTGGCAAGAAGCATTGGGATACAGTGAAAGGTATTATGAGATACCTCCAAGGCACAAAGAAGTTGTGCATCTGCTTTGGAAAGCAGAAGGCATCTGTTGTTGGCTTTACGGATGCAGACTATGCTGGTCATGCAGATTGAAGAAAGTTCACTTCCGGGTATGTATTTACTTTCACAGGAGGAGCAGTCTCTTGGATCTCCAGGCTATAAAAGTGTGTTGCATTGTCTACTACAGAGGCAGAGTATGTGGCTTTATGGCTTTCGTGTCTAGTAGGAGACCTTGGCATCACAGAGTTACCTGTTCTGCATTGTGATAGTCAGAGTGCTATCATGCTAGCATAGAATCCTGTCTTTCATGCAAAGACAGCACATATAGGTGAAGTACCACTTCATTAGAGATATACTTGACAATCTTGCAGACCTTCTCACGAAGGGTCTTCCAGCAGAGCGGTTTGCTCATTGCCGATAGATGATGGGAGTTGGATAGATATATGTATTTCAGCTTTATACATACCTAGACTTAGTTGATTCTTTTCTCCTCTTAAGACACATTGCCTTTAGGTGGGAGGTGGTTGGGAATAAAGGCCCTCGTGCCTTTAAATGCGCTTGTGTGTGAACACACCCTTAGCACTTGTACTTACACATATATATCTATCTAAAAACCTAAAGGTACTCTCTCATCATTGTACCATGAATCGTACACTCTCTACTCTGCTCTCTCTCACACTCTCTGTCTCTCCACGCCTAAGGAACAACGACTATCTCGATCTTCGTGCCAACCCATCACTACAATAATGTTGGTTTAGACCAAAATGTGGGTCCCTATAAGCCTTTAGAAGCTGATGATCAACAACAGGAAAAGGAATTTGACGACCTATTTAAAGATCAGCTAAGGCCAACAACTGAAATGTTTATGCAATTCGCAAATGATCCTCAATTTATGTGCTTTTTGAACCCTTATAAGAAGGGCAGCAAAGCCAACAAGAGGAAATTGTTTTCAAGAGCTTCAAGACATCAAGATGCACCAAAGTAAGAGCCAATATAGCAGCATGATGTACCAAATGTGGATAGTAAGCATAAGCAAATGGTGCCAGTGTGGGGCAATTAATGCATATGCAAGGCCAACTTGAAAGTGCCAATCCAATGCTTTTTAGACAACAAGGCATGCACACAATGATGGGGCAGCCATGGTACTTTGGTGGTGGCACTAGTTTCCATACTATGGTGGGCTTGGGACTGCATACAGGGAATGTATGGCACAAATCCCTACGATATGCAACAAAACCAATGCATGGTGTGCAAGGCCCAATGTGTTCGCTGGAAATATGCAAAACCCTATATATGGCAACATTGGATTTATGCCTAGGGCACAAAGTAGCATGTTTGGTATTGCATTTGCATCCTCGAATGCTTATGGGGCTCAAGAAATGAATGTTGATCATGCAAATGCTTCATTTGGCATTGGTTTTGATGTAAATTCAACAAATGCACCCTTTTTGCAGCACCTAGTATATGACAACTTGACACCCAAAGGGACAGCAAAGACTATGATGAGGGTGGAAAAGCAGTGAAGTTTGAGTCCTTCAGTGGTGTATAAGATAAGCTAAAAGCTTTGACTTTCATTCAACAGTTTGATGCAGCCTATCCAAAGGGGAGCTTCACAAAGTCCTCGAAGATTCAAAAGCCAACCACTTTCTTGAAAGAGAATGCATTACAGTGGTGGTCCAATCTTTTGATGCAAGGTAGAGCACCATCAACGTGGGTACAATTCAAGCAAATGTTTGCATCAAATTGGTTGACAAGTACCTTTGAGGTGAACATCATGACAACTTGGAATAAGCCGGATACTAAGAAATATAAGAGTTTGGAGCAATATAATAAGAAGTTTTGGAATGCATTGCTGCCTATTATTTCTTATTGCCCCATACCCCTTCATGAGCAAGTGGAAAAATATGTTTATGGGTTGCCCAAAGGAATCAAGGATTTTTGCATTAAATCCACCGTATCTAGCATGTCTTAGCTCATAGAGACTATTGCTCCAGCCGATGCTTTGTTGTGTGGGAAGGATTCGGGCTTCCTAGAGAGTGGGGAGAACCCAAGTAAAAAGTCGTTTAAGACTAAGAAAAGGGGCAGATCTGAAAAATGGTCAAAACAGTAAAGAAAGGGCTCGAAAACATTGGCACAACGTAGGGAATTGATTGCTGCCCAAAGGAATGTGCATGAGATTTGCAGCTTCTTGGGTTTATATTCTTACTACAGGAAGTATGTACGCGGGTTTGCTGAAATTGCATCTCCATTGTATGCCTTGCAAAAGAAGGATGTGCAATTTAGATGGACAGTAGTGGAAATTTCAGCATTTGAAAAGTTGAAGGAAAATATGACTTCAGATCTTGTGCTTGTGTTGCCCAATCTAAGAAAGTCATTCTGAAACCAGCCTTCCTTCTCAAATAGAGTGGTTTAACCTGATTAAGCACTTAATTACAGCAATTAGCAAATAAACATAATCTGAAATGCTCACTTTACCTTCATAAACTTGGACAGTGGACACCTTGTTGGCCCCAAAACTGGCGCCCCTTTCGGTATTTCTTTAATTTCAATTTGCTGATGGATAAATTACAAGCCGAGATTTCACAATCTCCTTGGCTGATTCAAAGGCCCCTTGCTATTCCAATAATCAACAAAGCATTCAGGCAAATTGCCCCTTGATTTTCACCCAGGACTTGCTCTAATGGAACCTCAACTGGTCAAATGCTGCCCCAAATTCACAATAGATGGACTGGCATCTGAAATCCTCACAATTCCACGAATTTCTGGTGCTGATTTCAGTGTACAATGCCTTTGACTGATGGCACGGGTCCCAAGGTGGCTACTAAACCTTGATTACTGCTATAATTTAGGGTTTACAGCAGTAAACTCTCTGCTGTCCACCAAATTCGGCTGTACTCTGCTACCCATGGCTGAGAATTGCTGAGAATACTTGAGCATAGACTGAAGGAGATGAGAGAATGCTGTAGAAAGAGAGAAAATCAGCTGAAATGTATCTTCTGATTCGTAGCTCTAATGACAAATCTGATGGCACCAACAGCTTCAAAAGGGGGATAAAACATCAGCTCAGTTGACGAGCCCTCCTCTCCTACCGCCGCCTCTCTTGAGGCGGAAGAGAAAACTTGCTGCCCCCTGTCCTGTCACGGCACATGATTAGTCGTCGTCGCCTCTCAGACCCAAATTTGATCACCTCCTCTCCCTCCACCAAGCTCCGAATTGTGAGAAATGCGGGATCTAGAGCATGGCAAAGGCGGAAGCTATGGAGGATGGAAGATGAAGATACTACTCATGTTGACATTGACAAAGAAGACAACTGTTACACAAGTGAATTAGGTTTCAAGATTGAGACTTGAACTCATAAACACAATCTTGTGTAGGACTAACAATGACACAGAGACTTGACAGAAAGAGACAAGTACTATTGCATTATCATCATATAAAAGTGATAGTCAAGTACATCATTATATAGGATTGCTTGGTAGCACATTTCATCACTGTGCCTATGGGATCTGTCTCTCTACCTAGAATGAACTGCATCTTCCTAGCCTAGTTGTTCCATACAAAGGGACATACATAGGGTGTGATTGGCAGATTCTCAACACCCCTCCTCAATCACAACCTGAAAGTACAAAGTGTGTAGAGGCTTTAGTGAGAGCAGCACCTGCAAAGTGTGGGCATACCACAAACATAGCAAAACACCAGAGGCTGTCGCAGAAAAGGATAAGTGTGGGTACCATAAACATGGTGGACATCGAGAGGCTGTAACAGGGGCCTCACAAAGTGTACAGGGGCTGTAGTACAAGGTTACATGAGGAGTTTTTTTTCCAAGCTTATGAAAGGAACATTAAGGCAGGTACAATGCTTTTAAAACAAAAAATGAGAGACAAGGACCGATAAGCCCTTGTCGTCTTTTTCAGCATATGCTTTCTCTTTGTCAACATGGAAAATCTTCTTGTCTTTCATCTTTGGTTCTTCAGCTTTGAATGATGTGATCATTTGGTCTTCATGGCAGATCTTCTTTTTGTCCTTCTTCCTTTGCTCTTTGATCTTATGGTCTTCTTGGTCTGGTTCCCCATGGACTTTGCTTGCAACTTTATTCTTCATGTCCATGTTTTTGTCCCCCTCAACCAAAGACATCTCATTCTTCATGATGGCCAAGGTAACTGGAGTGCCTTCAAAAACTTTAGATGGAATCATTGATTGCACTTTAGTATGAACAACTCCATGTCTCTCTGCAAGTAGATCACAAAAATCTTCTATGTAGTGTAGATAAGCAACACAGGTGATGTTACTTTTCATGAAGTGCATCCACATAGAAATCTTCTTGGTTATCATAGATATGACCAAGAACCTGCTTCAAATTTGTGAGTAAGTGGCAACCAAATTGATCTTCAATGTGTAAAAAAACACAAGTGAAGATAGTATTAAATCAACACTCTTAAGTATCAAGGGATACTAGAGTTGAAGATCGTGATTCTTGATGCCGATCCTTTGCTTGATAAACCCGTTGTTTGAGTCCCCTCCTTGCTGGTAAAATCTTGCTGAACACTGAGTAAATACTCAGATCAGATTAGCAAAACCTTCAATTGAGTGAGAAGAGTGAGAAGGATGAGTTGGAAGAGGAGCTTGAAGTGAAGTTGAAGCTTTGGAGCTCAAGTCTATAAGAGGTCTTCAAATCTTCAATGGGTCTTTAAGTGCTTCAGAGATCTCCCCTCCTTGATTTGATGGACAAATGTTGTTGGAGACTAATCAAATCAGTGAATCAAAGTGGCAGGGTTTAGCTTGACTCAAGCCAATGAGGAAAAATCAAGTGAAATAAAAGCTTGAATGGAAAAAGCTTGTTGAGATATCGAGCTCCACTCGTGATACGCCACGGTGACCGTTGTGTATTTATGTCACCGACTTGTCAGTTGCAGACGCGGTTGGTACACCGCCCATGAATAATAGCTACATGATAGCTATCCTTATCTACTCTAGTTTGTGGCTCAGTTAGTATGCCACCTTAGTTAGTTGAGTTTGGTTTGAGACCCATATATAGGGTTCTTCTATTTCTTTGTACTGGAGTTTTTTTGGCTTACACAACTAAGAAGAGGAAAACTGTTTTCAGCCTCCACCCTTGTGTGTATTCCCCCATTGTGCAAGCAAGAAAGCTTCAAGTGAGACTCCTTCCTTCTCTCCCACAATCTTGACATGGTATCAGAGCCTTGTTCGTGGTAAGGAGCTCAAGAAAGCAAGCCAAGCTCGCAGTGTTCTGGTAAGAGGAACAGTGTTGCTTTCATTTTCTGTTTTGGGAGTAGATCTCTGCAGGTAGCACAGCCGGAAAGTACAGGAGTGCATTGTCTCAAGTTGAGACGCCCTTCGCGGTGAAGCGACCTTGTTTTTTTTATTTGAGGCCATTTCGGGGCCTGTTTTGAAGGCGGAATTTTTCTGCACGCACTCAGGAAAAGGCCCGGTTTTATGCTGTGCAGCCACTGTTCTACAGGTCGGTGAAAAGTTACTGTAGAAATTACATCGTATGCTTGTGCAGAAAGACATTGGGAGTTACAGAATCATCCCTGTTGCCTGTTGATGCAAAATCGTCACTAGGAAGTGACTGTGTGGTCAAATACCACTTTCGTCAATTTTGCAGATTTGCCTTTGTGAGGCTGAAGCTGTATTCTTTGCAGTGACAGAATTTTTTGCAGTGTTCTGTAATGGCGTCTGATTCTCTCTCACAGATTGTCACTGAAAAGCTTGACAAGAACAACTTCCAAGCATGGAAGTTTAGAATGACGAATTTCCTTATGGGAAAAGGATATTGGGAATTTGTTGCAGGAAATGAAGAAGAACCAGTTCTTCCTGATGTTCCCAATCAACAGCAAATGCAGACATTTAAAGCATGGCATGAGAGAGCCAGGAAAGTTATGTACTGGTTGTCTATCAGCATTTCAGACTCTATGATTGTGCATATTCAAGATGCAAGTACGCCAAAGGAGCAGATTGGAAAAATTCCTTTGTCTATGCAGGATGGGAAAAAGAAATACCTGTCCGATGTATTTCATGTCCCGAATATCACCAAGAATCTGGTTTCTGTTGGTCAAATGGTTGAGCAGGGCTTGCAGGTCAGATTTAATCCTCATGGATGCTTTGTTGAGGATATGAAAAATAAAGGTCGCTTGATAGCAAAAGGAAATAAAAAGGGCAGAATGTTTACATTGGATGCAGACATGTCTGAATTGAGTACAGCAATGTTTGCACATGAGACCGGTGTAGTTGCAGATATTGATATCTGGCATAAATGCATTGGTCATGTTAATGTACAGCGACTTAAATCAATGCAGGCCCAAAATATCGTTGCAGGATTGCCCAAATTCAAGGTTGCAGAAATGCATAAGGTATGTAAAGCCTGTCAGTTTGGAAAACAGGCAAGGAAACCATTTCCTAGACATGATCAAGAGAGTGAGAAGCCATTGGAATTAATCCACTCTGATGTGTGGACTACTAAAGCTGCATCTCTTGGAGGCTGTCATTATTTTGTCACTTTTATTGATGACTATAGCAGAAAAGTTTGGGTGTATTTTATGAAAAAGAAAAGTGAAGTTTTTGGGCATTTCAAAACTCTTAAAGCTATGGTTGAAAAAAAAACAGGCCTGCAGATAAAATGCCTAAGGTCAGATGGAGGGGGAGAGTACCTCTCAAATGAGTTTGCAAGGTACCTGCAGGAGCATGGCATAAAGCAGCAATATTCATGCAGTCATACCCCACAACAAAATGGAATTGCAAAAATGAAAAATAGGCATATTGGAGAGGTATCTCGTGCCATGCTCAATGAAAAAGACTTGCCAGATTTTTATTGGGCTGAAGCAGTTGCTACAGCAGTCTACATAATGAACAGGACTCCCACTGCAACAATACATGGAATGACTCCAGGGGAGAGGTATACTGGTAGGAAACCAGATATTTCTCATTTGAAAATTTTTTGTTGCATTGCCTATGTACATGTGCCAGATGAGTTGAGATGTTGGATCCAAAAGCTGAGAAGTACATCTTTATTGGTTACTCTCTGCAGCAAAAAGGATATAGATACTATAACCCTTCTACTCGTAAGTTTACAGTGAGTAGAGATGTTTTTGATGAGATGAGTAGCTGGTATAAACTAGTAAATGTGATTGATGATGTAGATGCACAAAATGGTAATGCTGCACAGAATTCACAGCAGCAGTCACAAAATATTAGTGGACCTGGAGCGTCCTCTAGCAGTGATTCACATTCTTCGCCATGGACAGGCAGATTGAGATCAGGAGAATCTTCTCAAAGCAATGCAGATAGTGGTATGCAGGTATCACGAAAAGGAAAAGAGAAGGTTGATCAGCCCATGTTTGATGTGAATGCAGGTCACTCTTATGTGGATGGTGAATCCAGTGGCTCAGAACAGAGCATTGATGATGAGTTGGATATTCCTTCTATTGTTACACCTGGAGTAAGGAAGACCAGGGATGTTTTGAGAGCACCTGGGAGTGAACCTACTTTACGCAGGTCTACGAGAGCTAGGTATCCTGTGAATAGGCTGAAATATGATGGATTTACAGCCATTCACTATGCATATATGGTCAAAGTGATACAGGAACGAGAACCCACTTCTTTTGAGCAAGCCCTGGGAAAAGAAAAATGGGAGAAAGCCATGAATGAAGAAATGGATGCCTTGGAAGCAAATGCTACATGGGAATTGGTACATTTGCCTAAAGGTAAAAATGCAATTGACTGTAAGTGGGTTTATAAGATAAAGCACAATGCAGATGGTTCTGTGAATAGATACAAGGCAAGATTAGTAGTCAAGGGGTATGCACAAACATATGGCAACATTCAGTCCGGTTGCAAGGATGGCAACCGTAAGAGTAGTCATTGCTATGGTTGCATCAAAGGGATGGTCTTTACATCAGATGGATGTAAAGAATGCCTTCTTGCATGGTGATTTGCAAGAAGAGGTCTATATGGAGCAGCCACCAGGTTATGTGCATGCTGTTCATCCTGAGTTTGTTTGCAGGTTGAAAAAAGCCTTGTATGGCTTAAAGCAAGCACCTAGAGCATGGTCTGACAAGATAGGACAGTATCTTGTCACTATTGGCTTTCAGATTTCCAAGGCAGATTTCTCACTTTATGTGAGAAAAACAAATAAAGGTATTATGCTACTTGTCATTTATGTTGATGATTTGATTATGACAAGTGACAGTGATGAAGATATCCTTCATGTGAAAATGCTATTGAAGCAGAAGTGTGAGATGAAGGATTTGGGAGAGCTGCGTTATTTCTTGGGCATTGAGGTGATTAGATCACCAAGTGGGATACAGCTCTTGCAGAGGCAGTATGGATTGGACATGCTGTCCAAATATGGGATGACAGGCTGTAAGCCTATTTTAGTTCCTTTGGAGCAGAATGTGAAGCTGAGCACAGATGCAGGTGAGCTTCTAAAAGACCCTACTATGTACAGACGCATAGTAGGAAGTTTGATTTATATGACTATTATCAGGCCAGATTTGAGCTATGCTGTTGGATTGGTAAGTCAGTTTATGCAGGCTTCAAGGAAGCCACATTTGGATGCGGCTAGACGCATACTCAGGTATGTGAAGTCCACATTGCAGTATGGACTACTTTATGAGACTGGGGTTCAGATACAGTTGCATGGATACACTGATGCTGATTGGGCTGGTAGTATTTCTGATAGACGATCTACCAGTGGATATGTGTTCTCTTTTGGGAGTGCTGCGGTCACTTGGAGCAGCAAGAAACAGCCTACAGTTGCCTTGTCGAGCACAGAGGCTGAGTACAGGGGTGCAGCAATGGCTGCATGTGAGGTAGCTTGGTTGCATAAGCTACTTTATGATATGCATCAGTCTACAGATGAGCCGGTTGTCATTTATTATGACAACATAAGTAGTATACACTTGGCAAATAACCCAGTCTATCATGCTAGAACAAAGCACATTGAGGTGCATTATCACTATGTGCGAGAGAGGGTTTTACTAGGTCTTATTGATCTAGTTTATGTCAGCACAGAGGATCAGGTAGCTGACATATTCACGAAGGCATTGGGCGCAGAGAAGCTGCGCAAGTTCAGAGACCTGCTTAGTGTGTAGGAATTGGGATTGAGCTCGAGAGGGAGTGTTGAGATATCGAGCTCCACTCGTGATACGCCAGGGTGACCGTTGTGTATTTATGTCACCGACTTGTCAGTTGCAGACGCGGTTGGTACACCGCCCATGAATAATAGCTACATGATAGCTATCCTTATCTACTCTAGTTCGTGGCTCAGTTAGTATGCCACCTTAGTTAGTTGAGTTTGGTTTGAGACCCATATATAGGGTTCTTCTATTTCTTTGTACTGGAGTTCTTTTGGCTTACACAACTAAGAAGATGAAAACTGTTTTTAGCCTCCACCCTTGTGTGTATTCCCCCATTGTGCAAGCAAGAAAGCTTCAAGTGAGACTTTATCCTTCTCTCCCACAATCTTGACAAAGCTATAGAGTCCCACAGTTAGGGTTTTCAGCCTGACTGAGTTTTCTGCTACATCAGTCCACAAACACGATCATCCGGCGTCAAACTCGAGCTGGAGGTAGCTTAGGTCATGGGCTTACAAAGCCCTATGGTTGCAGAGTGAATCGCGGCTTGTGCGTGGAGATCCAGCAGTACGACAGGAAACAGCGCAGATTTGAATAGCGAGCTCGAATTTCCGCAATGTTGGGCTCGATGATGAGCAATGTTGGTGTTTGTCGTGATGAGGAGCAGCGCCCTGACCTAGGGGAGATATTCATAGAAGAAATCGACTTACGATATGGCTTGTGGAAGGAGATCAGGAAGCTCCAAGAGCTGGATGTCCTGTCTGGCTATGGCTGCCAAACAGTGGCTATGGGGTTCAAGTGAGAGATTGGAGTCATACACTCACACTGAGTTGGATGTGAGCTGGATAGAGATTGAGAGGAATCAAGAGAGGCTGGAGAAGCAATGCCATGCCCAACTGGGCTCTGATACCATGTGAGAAATGCGGGATCTAGAGCATGGCAAAGGCGGAAGCTATGGAGGATGGAAGATGAAGATACTACTCATGTTGACATTGACAAAGAAGACAACTGTTACACAAGTGAATTAGGTTTCAAGATTGAGACTTGAACTCATAAACACAATCTTGTGTAGGATTGACAATGACACAGAGACTTGACACAAAGAGACAAGTACTATTGCATTATCATCGTATAAAAGTGATAGTCAAGTACATCATTATATAGGATTGCTTGGTAGCACATTTCATCACTATGTCTATGGGATCTGTCTCTGTTCCTAAAATGAACTGTATCTTCCTAGCCTAGTTGTTCCATACAAAGGGGCATACATAGGGTGTAATTGGCACATTCTCAACACGAATGGCTGCCATTCAGCTTCCACCACCCTCCAACAACCTTCTCCCTAGTTGCATGGGAAAGTTTTGCCAAGTGGTAGCCTTTCTAATGCATTTTCAGCCATTAAATTAATATTTCAGAATTAATTAATTCTGAAAATTAATTTCAGCCCTTTTGACCCTGCCCAAAACTAAACATGCCCATCTGGAATGAAATTGGCTGGGCCATTTGCAACTTGGAGTGGTTCCCAACCTCTTTTGACTCTTAGACTAGCATTAATTAATTGTCCCTAGTGTCACCACTGACACTTAATGGCCAAACAATTGTCCAAAAGTCCAACCTGGCACCAACTGACCACCAAAACCCAGTTGGCATAACTTAACACAACTTTTGCCTTTAACACCCACTACATCCTCAGGGTCCTTGGCCCGTTCCCATGAAATAACCACCATGTGCATCACATGTGCTAAACAACCTTGCACATTTGATTAGTAACTTAATCAAATGTTACTAGCAAGATTAAAGCATCTCAAAATTTCACGTCCCCGTGACACATTCATAGTTCAATGTAATGCATGTGGTAACAGCATTGGGGGTGTTCTTATGTAGGACGGCCAAGTTGTGGCTTATGAGAGCCGAATTTTCCACGGTGTCGTAACACTGTGTATCCACCACTGCAAACCTAAGGGCAAAGTTTTTCACCAAGAATTTGAACTCATTAGTCAATGTCATTAGGAATTTGTTTTCCGTTGTGTGTGTCTTTTCGTTTGCTGTTTAGTTTGAACTGTCAATTTGAAAATTTAATTACTTGGTTCCATCCTAATTTTTTTGCATTCACTGAGTAGTACTCAAGCACAAATAGTCCACGTGTATGTCTCTGTGTGTGGTAGCTCATATGAATGCTTGCTTGTGTGTCTACGTTGTTTATGTATCCAAAAACTTCTAAAATGATGACAAAGGTTTTTAGTGTATGCACTTTCATGTCAAGATAAGTGGGAGTTGCCAATCCTGTTGGCTCACTGTATGTTGTACCTGCAATCAGAAGTCACATCCAAGTTGACAAGAAAACTACTATGAAACCTGAAGATGGAGACTTAAAGACTCCCAAGGAACTGCGTGATGGTGGTAATGCTGACAATCGTGAGGCTAACAAGAAAATTGCTGCAGATCTATGAATGTTACAAGTGCTACATATGTAAAAGCAGGAACAATGATCTTGCCAAGGGTGATAAGATAGAATGAGGAAGCCTTGTCTTCTCTAGGATCGAGCAGCCCCAAGGAGGATTTGATAGGCAAAGCATATGCTTCAATTTCGGAGCCTGAAGCTATAGTGCCTCAAACTTTAGAAGGCCTTACATTGGACAGTAGCAGTAAATAAGTGTCGTTGGGAAACAATTCCTCTACCAGTGACTCGGATGGAAACCTCAACAACAGTGCTGTTATTTCCAGCATGGATACACCCAGCAAAAATAGTAAAGAGGATCACAAAGCTTCAGCATTAAGTAATTCAGGTGCTGCGAAAAGCAAAGCTAAAGATAGCTATGAAAAAGCTATAATCTGTGATGATTTTGGAGGAGATGGGGCAGAAAAGTGGGAGCGATTTCTGTTGGAGTCTTGATGACGAGGATGAGCTCGCCTACAAGGTTATCACGAGGGATTCTCTGTTGTCTTCACAGAGCAATGACCTATGAGGAGTGGCAGATATGCTTGGTATAAAGCAGCAACATGCGAACACTCTACAGGCAGCACATGAAATGCATGTTTATGTGTATGGAAACGCAACTGATTGGAGAACATTGAAATTCGTGATAACGTGAAGAAGCGGACATGGATGCTGATTGTGTCATGTTTTTTTTTGGCTGAAGGGAGTGTTTATTGTCACTATGGTTGTGATCGATGTATTGAGGCCAAAAGGTTAATTGTAATTACAAAGCAGATTTTGTGGAGAAGCTATGCTGCGTAGCAGCCCTGAGATTCCTCAATGTGTTGCAGTTTTGGAGTTGATCATGATTAAATATGGAGGACTCGATGAGTAGCACAAGGTCATGTTTTATGTGAGTTGTTGCAATCAGCATGTTTGGAGCTTCAGTGCTAATTATGGGATGCAAGATATCAGCATATAATGTTTTCATGAATCATGATCTGCGAAGGAAGAATTGAATGTCGGCAGGGGGAAAGTGAAGCTCTGCGCTGAAGTAGTAGCTCATAACCACATCAAGTGGCTCTATCGGACTAGAGACAGCCTCTTCATAAACCAGGAATAATCTCAAATTCTTTTCATGCTGCTTGTATGCTTATCACTTGCATGCCTATCATGTGAGAAGAGCTGGCGAGATGAATTCAGAAATGCACTTGGGAGTCTTATGTCTTATTCCTCATGCATGAATGCTTTTAGTGCCTCTAAACTTTGGCTATAAGAGTATTTTATGATGGATGCACTAGAATGTATTTACAGGATCATGCCTTCAGGGACATGCTTCTTTTACTGATGACAAAGAGAGTTGCATATATAATGTTGACAAGGATTTTTGTTATTTTGGATGCCTTGATAGGATCTATGGAACGTGTTTTTGGATACTATGATTGGTTATTAATTCGATTGGAAGACTTTCAATGAAACTTGACAAAGGGGAAAGAAGATAACACTGAATCAACTTTGGGTACATGCTCATGGACTTTGGATCCAACAACCTTTGAGCTGGGAGGTCAGTTTCTAGCAGCTTGTGTTTATGCCTAGGACAGGCACTTGTATTGTAGTTTCTATGGAACATAGTCTCTATTAAGGTCTTGGCTTGGAAGTTGGCAAATTCGTTTGCAAGCTCCTGAGAACTTGGCTCGGATTGAATACTCAACTTGGCATTTACGGCTATGGGTTTAGCTCTCCTGATTGAGCTTTGGGTTTGTAATCTAGCTTTGGATTTGTACTTGGAATAGAACTGCAATATACTAGACCTTTGTCATCAAATCTATTGTTTTGAATCGATCTTGATCTTGCTCCCATCTCACATAGCGTTCCTATGACGAGCGACTTTCGCGAACTCCTGCACGTATTCTGGCGACAACGATGCAGAAAAGAATTTGTAGGTCTATGAGAAAGAGCTCTTGGCTGTAATTCATGCACTATCTATGTGGAAACATTATCTGTTGGGGGCTGATTTTACAATGCAAACAAACCACCAAACTTTGAGATACTTTCGGACACAGACAAAGTTGTTAGAGAAGCATATGAGATGGGCAAATTTTATCTCTATGTTTCATTTTCAAATTGTACATATTGATGGTAAAGAGAATGTTGTGGCTAATGCTTTGTCTCAACATGGTTTATCACACTAAGTTGGATGCCATGAAAGAGCAATATATTGTTGATTCAGACTTTGCTAATGTTTATGATCAGCTTTGCAATTGCCAAAGGCATGAATACTTTGTGCTAAGAGACAGATTTCTAATGATGCATGGACGAATGTGTGTCACAAAGCAGTCAAGGCCTAGAGTTATCACTGAAAGTCATGCTCCTCTGTATATAGGACATAGAGGTATTGATGCCACAATCAAGGCAGTGGAGCATTTCTTTTATTGGCCAGCTTTGAGGCATGATACAGAGCAATTTGTCAAGACATGCATCACATGTAAGAAGGTAAAACCATGATAAGCAAAAGATGCCTTGCAACCCTTGCCTATTCCAGATAGGCCTTAGCAAAGCATTGCAACAGATTTTATTTTTGAGATTCCTAAGACACCTACAGGGAATGATGGGATATGGACTATCATTTGCAAGTTTAGCAAACAAGCCCATTTCATTCCGGTGAGGAAGAAAATAAAGGCTGGTCATAAGACACAATTGTTTTTGCTTCACATCTTTAAGTACATCTTTAAGTATCATCGTATGCCAAAGTCGATCATTAGTGATTGAGACCCCCAAATGACCAGTTTATTTTCGAAGGGGTTGTAACTTGTTTGAGAATATAGGTACCACACTGAAATTCTCATCATTCTTCCATCTACAAATAGATAGTCAATCTGAGAAAGCAAATTCCATAGTGTTAGATCTTTTGAGGAGCTATGTTTTAGACCATAAGACACAGTGGGAGCAGTATGTGCCCTTGGTTGAGTTTGCTTACAACACCATAGTGCATAGTTCTACATGCAAAGCTTCATTTGAGATGGTTGAGGGTAGCAAGAAGGTACCACCTATTCTACAAACTAAGGATAAGATCTTTGAGGCTAATTGTTATGTGGAAAACTTGGATGTAACCTATACAAAGATAAAATATGCACTTCAAAGATCGCAAGAAAAGCAAAAGAGAAGAGCTGATCGCCACAGACGTGCTTAGCAGTTTGCAAAGAGTAATTATGTATTGCTATGTTTTGAAAACGCAAGGCTGAAAAAGATGAAAGAAAGATAAAGATTGTATCCGAAGTTGAGTATGAGATACTATGGGTCCTTCCAAGTGTTGGAGAAGATTAGCGATGTCGCATATCAACTGAAATTACCTCCACATTGGCCAATACACAATGCCTTTCATATCAGTTTGTTGAGGCCTTTTCATGGTGATGTGTCAAAGGATATGTCTGCTGAAATTTGTCAACGTGCAGCGATGCGAAAGCGTAGGACAAAGACTGAGAAAGAGTGAACACAAAGAGAAGAGAGAGAGAGAGAGAGAAAAGGAGACAATATAAACGCAGAAAATCTGCGGTGTAGTATGTTGTATAAGAGTGCAGAAATACACAAGGGGGCACAGGAAATATCTGTATATGTCTCTGACTTGATGGCCTCGATCTCCGTCAGCCCAAGCACAGTCTATCTCAGCCAACAGATCTCAAGATCAGAATCTGAAATCACTAAATAATGATAATGGCTGGAGTGTGCCACCAACTAGCTGTAAATAGCCAAAAAGAAAAGAATGCCCAGCACCAAGTTGGCTGCATTAAATGCAACCGACTGCAAGAAAATAATATAAAAACTGTTTGTACGACCCTCATGACGCCTTCTGAAGGTACTCGTAGTTCAGGTGGCCAAACCGAGCATGCCATAGCTCGAACTATGTCTAAGAAGTAAGAAAAAGAGAAGTAAGAGTTGAAGAAGACTTCAATTTGTAGACTCCATTCTCCTCATACCTTGCAGAGAGAACTTTCCTTGATCCACGATCAAGGACTCGCACAGTATCACTATTAAACTCCACCAAGAGGCCAAGAGCACAAATCTTATGAACCGAAAGTAAATGATATCCCAATCGTGGCACATGCAACACATCAGAGGTGTAGGTACCACCACGTCCATCTGGAATAAGCTGCATCTCACCCCGCGCAGCAATAGACACAGAAGAGTTGTCTCCAATGAGAATCTGCCCATGCGAAGGTCGCAAATGGGCAACACCAATGTAAGAAGGAGTCATGTGCCATGAGGCACCACTGTCCACAATCCACTCTCAAGCCTGGGGAGCTATCATCGCAGCATCAAAAGTTGTCAGTGTAGAGTCTTCAATGACTACTAAGTATAGAAAGCAACTGATGAGGGTGCAGCCACCGCTCCAGAGTCCTTCGTGTCCTTCTTCTTGGTATCCTTCTTGTCTTTGTCGGGACAATCCTTCTTCCAGCGACCGGTCTTTCCACAAATATGGCAAGTTGATTCCTTCTCCTTGTCCTTCTTGGATTTGTTGTCCTCCTTCTTCTTTTAGTCCTTCCTCTTCTTCTAAGAGGCTTGACCAACCAATGCCTCCGATTTGGAAGCATTCTGTCCCTTCAATTGTTCCTCGTGGTCCAAGACCATAGGAACCAACTCTTCCCACCGAAGAGTTGACTCCCGCCCTGAAGCAATAAGAGCGGAATAAAAAGTACCGAATCGTGGCGGCAATTGGGATAGTAATGTGATCACCATGTCTTCAGAGGAAATAGGCTTTACCGCATTTTGAACCTGCATCTGAAGCTGCCGAAGCTTGTTGATGTGTTCCCAGAGCGAAGAAGACTTATTCACGGACAAAGTCCGCATCTGCACCTCCAAAGAAACCCTCTTCATCAGGGTCATCCAGTTGTACATCTGGTCAAGCTCCAGCCATATCTCACGAGCCATCGTCAAGTGCTCAATGTGAGCTATCACGACTGTGGTGCAAGACAAAAACAGAAAGGATCAAATCCTGGCATTCAGTTTGTCCCAATGAGACTGGGCCTTGGTCAACTCCGCACGAGCATTGGAAGAGAGTTTGGACTCATCCCTCACCGAGGGCCTGTTAATCTCCTCCACTGCCAGTTCCGCCAAATCATAAGACTCTAAATGGCCAACATCATCACCCGCCAAATGCGGTAATTGTCACCATCATGCTTTTGATCCGTTGGAAGAGCCGGTAGGACAGGCATCTTCCTGTCCATGACCGCCTGGAACTCCAAATCAGTCTCTGTAGACATGTTAACCTGCAATACCTGCACAAACGCAAAAGCAGCCCCCTCTGACTATGAAAACGCAGCCTTCTAGGACTGATTCCTCCGCTGCCCAAACCTTCTTCACCTGCCAGAGGCAATGAAAATGTAAAATCTGCAATGGAAGGCCTCAAACGCAGCCTTCCTTCCCTTCGAACAGCAATAACCTGCAGCAAATTCACCGATTAGACTACTTTCCCACATGCCCACACTTGCTTCAGCCTTGATTCGATGCCCAGCCCTCCCGCTCACCCTCGAATCCTGGAAACGCAGCCTTATATCGCGTTGAAATCTCCTCTTCAGTTAGGTTCAACCCTCAATCAGTCCATCTTCACCGCTCTGATACCATGTCAAAGTGCAGCGATGCAGAAGTATGGGACAAAGACTGAGAGAGAGTGAACACAAAGAGAAGAGAGAGAGAGAGAAAAGGAGACAGTGTAAACACAAAAAATTAGCGGTGTAGTATGCTGTATAAGAGTGCAGAAATACACAAGGGGGCAGAGGAAATATCTGCGTATATCTCCGACTTGATGACCTCGATCTCCGTTGGCCCGAGCACAAACTCAGCCAACAGATCTCAAGATCAAAATCTAAAATCACTGAATAATAATAATGGTTGGGGTGTGCCACCAACTGGCTATAAATAGCCAAAAAGAAAAGAATGCCTAGCACCAGGTCGACTGCATTACGACTGCAGGAAAATAACTGTCCTGTCTGACTACAGGCTGCCACGTGGCACCTATGCAGATTGCTGACGTGGCTGCTGACATCTGTCTGTCCAGGAAATGACTGTCTAACAAAATTCAACCTGAGATTGAGGAGCTAGATGAGATTTTGGTACCCGAGCACATTTTGGCACATAAAGGAAAGAAAAGTCAAAGGTAAAGTTTCCAGGAAATACTTGGTCAAATTTCAAAATTATTCACCAATGGATGCCAAATGGATAGAAAAGGATGACTTGACAGACCATCCTCAGTTGTTGCAGCTTTATCTGGATGCCTTTCAATTAGAGCCGACTTTAGTTCAGGCTTCATCAAGTTCAGCAGAGCAAGGATCCGGAGTATTGCTTGATGCTCAAGGGTAGCACTTTCACTCCTCTAGTTATGGACAACTCTCGTATGTAGTGGATCTCAGGTGTATTCAGCATGCATCCAAGATATTGAGCTAACAGTATGTTTGCCACCATGAGGTTACTACTTAGTGTACTAGTCACTATGAGATGTATGCAAATGAGTACAAGTTTCACCTAGGAACTAGAACTATACTTTTACATTAAGCTTATGATCAATTTGGCATGAATTTTGCCTCGATTTTGAAACGTAAATTCTAATCAGTTTCAGCTCAGTTCTTTATCAGCTTCAAAACAGTTTGTGGTCACTTTTGGAATCAGTTATACATCAATTTTTGCATTGATTGCTGGTTAAATTTTGCAATGAGTTTGTGATCAATTTGGGGTCACATTTGCAGCAGTTCATGATCAGTTCTCGGATCAACAAGTGATCAATTTATGATCAGATTATACTCAGGTTTCAATGGTTTACATTTGGTTCCATGGACAACAGCATATGTTATGATGCCATTGATGTTTTAGCCATGGTTTATGCTTGTTTATACTATGATATGGCTTGGTTTTGCCAGATGAGTTGAGCTCATGAGAAATAGACATGTCACATGATAATCTGGCAATGTTTTTAAGATTCATTGGCAGTCTTATGTTATGTTATGATTGGCTGGTAATCTGTAGTATGTGTTGGGCATATGGAATGGTTAAGCAATAATGCACAATGTTGTGCTGACTATGATGCCTTGTGGAAATTTCAATCCACTATTTTGCTTTTGATACATCTTGCAGCGCAATCAAGGATGATTGCAATGATTTCAAGAGGGAGGGCTGTCATGAGGACATGTATTTTTGAAACCTCACTTAACATCTGGAAGGCATTTTAGTGTATTCAGCCTGCAAGAGAGAGGGAGGAGATGCTATGGTTTGATTTGCAACCATTGGAGGACCTTCTGAGGTAGCGAGGGGCAAAAGAAGACCAATCAACAGCAGGTAACAACATCTACAGGCTGCAGTTGAGACAGGGCAGTAGTAGTAAATGACTGATTTTCTTCAATTCTTCGCGAAGAAAGTCTGAATTTTCTCTCTTCTCAACATTCTCTCTCATCTCCCAACCTTTCTAATCCTTGCTCTTAAGATTACAGCATTGAGATCACCAAAGGCTGAGAAATTTCAAATTTCTCTAATGTAAAACCTAATCTGCAGCAAAAATTGGGGTTTAGCAACAACCTTGGGAAGCATGCTAGAAATTGGAAGCTCCAAGACTTGGATTCAACAGGGCTAAAGCTATTTTTAGTCAAATTCAAGTGGAAGAACCAGCAAATCAATGAATTTGGGGCATTTTCCATCTCCATCAAAGCGGATGAAGGCCAATTGACTGCCCAAATCAAAGGGCAAATCAGATTAAAGACTTACTAGTCATTTTGGACAGCAAGGGAGGTTGGAATACCGAAAGGGACTGGGAGAGTTCCATTGTACATCAACTTCTCCGTCAATTAAGTTAAACAGATACCGAAAGGGGTGCCAATTTTGGGGCCAATAGGGTATCCAATGTCCAAGATTATATAGTAAAGTGTGCATTTCAGTTTTGTGAATTTGTTAATTGCTGTAAATAGTGCTTAATCAGATTATTTACCATCCTATCCGAGGAGGAAGGCTAGTTTCATACTGTGTTGACAGAATGTCAACCATGGGATCACTACTTAGTGTACTAGTCATTGTAAGATGTATGCAAATGAGTATGGTTGTTACCGGGGCTCTAAAACTATACTTTTGCATCAATTTGGGATCAGTTCATGATCAATTGGGCATGAGCTTTTGCCTCAATTTTGAGATTAAATTCTGATCAGTTTCAACTCAGTTTTTTATCAAATTGAGAACCATTTATGGTCACTTTTGGGATCAGTTTTGCATGAGTTTTTTGCATCAATTGTTGATTAGTTTTTGCAAGTAGTTTGTGATTAGTTTAGGATCACATTTGCAGCAGTTTGTGATCAATTCTCAGATCAGCAAGTGATCAGTTTATGATCAGATTATGCTCGATTTTCAATGGTTTACAGCTAGCTCAATGGATAGCAGCATGTTAGTAAATGCCATTGATAGTTTCAGCCATGTTTTATGCTGAGAATATGCTTTACTGTGGTTGTGAAGTCAAAAGAGTTGAGAAACATGAGTTATGGATGCATCCAATGGATTTCTAGCAACAGTTCTGGACTAATTCTCAATTTTACATTATGTATATGCTGGCTGGAAATTTTCAGCAGGTTTGAGAATATGGCATGGTTGGACATGTTGGGAATAAATTCTCATCGTGCCTTTTACGATGTTCCGGTGTGCACACACCCTTACACTTGTACTTAATATATATTATCAAAACCTAAACTGGTACATCTTGTCATTGTACCAAAAAAACCTTTGGGTGTCATGCTCTCACTCCTTTTGCTCGCTCTCTACTCTAAACTCTGCACTAAATCTGATCTGCACTCTATCTCGATCCTTGCAGACTTGCCATCAAACTGGTATCAGAGCAGGCAAGAGGCAGCTCAGGTGTGCAAACATCTCAAGACAATCAACAGATGTACACAAGCTCAGCAAGTGCAAGTCAAAGTCAGCAATCAACTACCTAACGAAAGCAGTCGGAACAGCGAGCATGGATTCTATAGTCGACAAGCGCAACAAGCAAGAGCCAAGTAGCACGTGATACCAGTCGAACCAGCAGGCATGGATTTTGAAGTCAACAGGCACAACGAGCAAGGGCCAGGTAGCACGTGACGAGGTAGGCGACAAGAAGGTGGCACAGTCACGCACGACAAGCCTATGCAGATAATGGGCTGCAACGACCAAGCTGTGACAGGATGCAACTGACGCGATAGGTCAACCGTGACCAGACGGGCCACGGGTCACAAATCTACAATTGATTCTCTGCCATTTTTTTTAATATTTCAAATTTGTTCCTCCCACTATTGGGCGTTTGCGTGCACATGCACACTGTGCAATCTTGACTCAAAAAATTGAGGCTTTTCCCAAATTTGAAGACTTTGATGCAGAACTAGACAATCTGACTCAGAAATTGCAAAATCGGCAAACATTTGCCCGATAAATTTTGGGGTTTTTCACATTCTAGTTAATTTTTTTCCAATTTCACTGAAATGTGTGCACATCAGACCCAAGAAAATTGGGCCTTTTGCAGAGTTTCTTTAATTTGTGCAAGGATTGCCTGGTATATTACTTGGATACATGTATTGATGCAATTTGGGTAAATTTGCCTTTGAAAATTTGGGGCTTTTGATCGAGATCGTCAAATTTGTACCCAAAAATGCATTTGGAGCACAAATTGCAGCAAAAGTTTGGGGATTTCACATGTAATGGGCGCATTGGCTTCTAAATGGGGCTGGAATTGCTCATGGAGTGCCATAGCAGACATTCTCTAATTCTGGAAATCAAATTGCAGATCTGAGATTTCTGCAATTTTTTATTTTCACTATTGGTTGGTACTTACAATGTACCTAGTCACTTGCGTGACATTTGGGCTTGCATTTGTTGACCTTTTGAGTCAATTTAGTACTGCAAATCATGGCTAGAAACAATGACAGCATCAATCTTTTGCACACCAAGAAGCTTGAGGGTGCACATAATTTTGCAATATGGCAAAATCAGTGCTACAATGTCTTGGTGCAAAAGAAACACATGAAGCCCATCAAAGTGAAGGAAATAAAACCAGCAAGCATGGAACAAGAAGAGTGGGATGATTTGGATGAGCTTGCATGCTCTACCATTGAGCTCTCAATGTCAATCAACTTGCTCGTTAACATAGAGAAGCTGAATTCAACATATGCAATGTGGCAAAGACTTGACAAACTATATGCTCAAAAAAGTGCCAACAATGTGTATTGGCTGAAAAAGTTGATGGACTTTTGCATGAAGGAAGGTACAGCCATGTCTGTACATTTAAATGAGTTCAACTCAATTTTCAGTCAACTAATTGCTTTGGTTTCCATATTGATGATGAGTTCAAGGCTATCTTCTTGCTATACACTTTGCCTGAAAGTTATGATACTTTCAGGACAGCCTTGAGTAACTCAAATGCTCAGCTGTTATATTCTAATGTGGAGAGTTCTTTGTTGGTGGAAAAACTCAACAAGAAAAATAATTCAGCAAACAAGTCTTCTAACGCATTGCACACTAGGGGCAGATTTCAGCAAAAGGGCAATTCTGACAATAGAGCACACAATAAGTCTTGTGGCAAAAATGTGAAGTGCCACAACAATGAATAGAGCATGCAGTAAGTCTTGTGGCAAAAATGTGGAGTGTCATCATTGTGGCAAGAAAGAGCACTACAAACATAACTATTTTCAATTGAAGAAAGAGAAAGGCAAAAACAAAAACACTAAAGACAACAAGGCTAAGAAAAAGGATAGCCAGCCTGCAAAGAAGAGCAGTGTGAAGATAGAAGAGGTAAATGCTATCACTCATGAGAATGATGTACTTCTTGCTGCTTCTTTGAGTGCACATGCATTGGTTACAGATTCTAAGGATAACATGCACCCTTGGATACTTCATTCACGTGCGCCTTTTCATGTTACACCAAATCATGAGTGGTTTTCTAACTATAATGGTGGTGCACATGATGTTGTCCACTTGGGAGATAACTATGCATGTAAAATTGCAGGCATTGGCAATGTGAAATTGGAATTTCAGTATGGCTCCATGTTTGTTTTGCATAATGTAAGGCATGTACCTCAGCTCAAGAAGAGCTTGATAAGCACAAGACAACTAGATGACGAAGGCTATCACACCACATTTAGAGACAGCAAATGGAAATTTTGTAAGGGCTCTCGCATTGTTGCCAAGGGCTCCAAAAGTGATACTTTGTATCCTTTGCATGTATCTAGCGTGTGTGACCATGTGGTCGCCATAACCAAGCAGCCAAGTGTTTTTATGGAATAGCCAATTGGGACACATGAGTCAGACTCGAATGAAAGTGCTTTCTCGCTTGGGTTATTTGCCATCTTTGAGATATGCTGATTTTGAATAGTGTGATCATTATATTTATGATAAGCATGCTCAAACGTCACGTTAAAAATCTCTTTCTCTAAAGTCTTCACCCTTAGAGTTAGTACATTCAGATGTATGTTAGATGCTAGGATTATCTCTAAGGGGAAAGAAGTATTTCATTGCTTTTGTTAATGATGCCACACGCAAAGTATGGGTTTATCCAATTTGTCGTAAAGACTAAAGCCTTGGATAAATTTAAAAAATTCTTGACACTTGCTGAAAATCCCAGACCAACAAGACATTAAAGTGTCTTCGCTCTGACAATGGCAGCGAATGTGTCCAAAGCTTTTCAGTACTTTTGTGACAGCAAAGGGATTAAAAGGGAGCTCACCACCCCTCACAAATCCACCCCAAAATGGTGTTGCAGAGCATATGAATAGGACCATCCAAGACTATGAAGAAAATACCCTAACACAGAAACACAAATAATACCGTACGACAAAGCACAAACTGATAGAAGAACACAATTAGGGTTAGGGTAACTCAGAGACAATGAACACAGAGAATGAATGAAATGATATGACTATTGAATATAAAATGCTCATGCAGCAAACACCCTATGCACTGAATGAACAATGCAACCAAGGAAGGCTGGATCTGATCCAAACAACATCGCAAGAGAGAGAAAGACTAAAAACGTAGGTGAGGAGAAAGAAAACAGTAAACGCAGATTGCAAGAGAGAGAAAACAGCAAACGCAAGCTACAAGAGCGAGAAAACAAAAAACGCAAGCCAAAAGAGAGAACAGCAATGACAGGCTAAGGAGATAATGGCAACAATTGGAGAGAGAAAATCTACACGGCAATAGCTGGGGCCTGCAAACGCAATAGTATGCTAACGTGGCAGGCTGTACGACAACTGGGTGACAAACAGCAATAGTCGCTTGGCTGGAAACAGCAGTAATCTAAAGACAGAGGGCTAGAAATAGGCGCCAAACAAGTGAAGTTTGCAATCGACAGCTTGTACTATGATATCCTCTGTGAACAGGGTGTGGGCAGTAAGATGAAAACACTTGAAATCTACAAAAACGAGATTAGGGCTAAATGGAGGGCAGCATACCTATTTATAGAAAGTTTGGGCCCTTCCAAGTGGATTTGTACTTATGGGATACAGACACTCTCTAGGAGCGCATTTCTTTTTAAATAAACAAGATTTCTTTCTTAATTAAGCATGTTTTGGGGCTGTTTAAGTGAAGCTAATGCATTTTTAGCTCAACAAAGACAAGGTCCATACAATGCTGTCACATGTTGCTCTACGTCATGGATTTTTAAGCAGAGACTGTTATGATAGCCGTATACTTGATTAATCGATCACCAAACAAGTCTTGGAGAAGGAGCGGGGGAAGTCCCTCTAGAAGGGTGGTTGGGGCAAGCCACCTTCATATACTCACTTGAGAGTATTTGGCTACGAGGCATTTGTGCACATTCACAAGTAAAAACATAGCAAACTTGAGCCGAAGTCTTGTAAATGTATTTTTCTAGGATATGGTGATGAAGATGAAATGGAGTATCAACTATGGGATCCCGAGAAAAGAAAAGTAGTACGCAACAATGATGTTATCTTCCGGGAAGATCGCATGCACAAACAGCCTGAAAAGACACAAGAGGTCAGAAGGATTGTATTTCGAGAGGATATACCAATAGGACAGCAAAGGATGCCCGTACAGCAGCAAATACTTGCTGTAAATGTCCCTGAAAATGCAAGGAATAATGCTGAAAATGATAAGCAAGATATTGCCAATGATGTACCACAAATTCAGCACAAGCGAATGCCAAAACCAGTTGTACAGCATGCTGACCCTGCAGAACAGCAAGCTGTTAATGCAAATTGGCAAACTGAATAGCCACCAAATCTTGATCATTGGGTCCGTAGATCGACCAAAGTGCAAAGACAGCCAAATAGATTTGTTCCTTGTATCAATTATGTGGCCGATTATATCATGTTGACAGATTGTGGTGAGATGTCATGCTTCCAGGAAGCAATGGACAAAAAAGACAAGAAGAAATGGCATAAGGCTATGTTGTCAGAGATGGAATTTCTCATGAAAAATGGCACTTGGGATTTGGTGCATTTGCCTAAAAGGCAAAAAGTGCTACCATGCAAATGGATTTACAAAATGAAAGTCACTCATGGTTCTTTGCCAAAGTACAAGGCACAACTGGTCGCTAAAGGGTACAAGCAAGAACATGGAATTGACTTTGATGAAATCTTTTCCCCCGTAGTCAAAATGACTACTCATATAGATGGATATCAAGACAGCCTTCTTACATGGTGATCTACATAAGGAGATCTATATGCAACAGCCTAAGGATTTTGTTGCAAAGGGAAAAGAGCACATGGTATATAAACTCAACAAGAGTTTGTATGGGCTGAAACAGGCACCACGAGAATGGTATCATAAATTTCATACATTTATGCAATCTCAAGGATTCCATTAGTCTCAAGTTCATCATTGCTTTTACACCAAGAAGGCAGCAAATGGTAGCCTTATTCTCTTGGTTTTGTATATGGATGACATGCTGATTACAAGCAGGGATGTTCATGCCTTGGACTCCTTAAAGAAAACCTTACATGGTAGCTTTGATATGAAGGATCTTGGTGAGGCCAATCACATTCTTGGCATGCGTATACTCAGGGACAAATCAAAGGGTCTTCTCTATATGTCACAACAAGAGTATGTTACTAAGGTTTTGCAATGTTACAATATGGAGGAGGGGATGCCATTGGTGCACCATTGCCTCCATATGTGAAACTTAGTGCAAATGACAGCCCTACATCTGATGATGAAAAGGCTAAGATAGCCAAGATTTCTTATGCTTCAGCTGTTGGTAGCTTGATATGCTATGGTTGCTACACGTCTTGACATTGCATTTGCGGTGGGAGTGGTTAGTAGGTACATGGCATATCCAGGCAAAAAGCATTGGGAAGCAGTGAAGAGTATCATGAGATACCTTAAGGACACAAAGGATTTGTGTATCTGCTTTGGGAAGGAGAAGTCGTATGTTGTTGGCTTCATGGATGCAAACTTTGCTGGTCATCCTAACTATAGGAAGTCTACTTCAAGATATGTGTTCACGTTCACAGGGGGAGCAGTTTCTTGGATATCCAGGCTGCAAAAGTGTATTGCATTGTCTATTATAGAGGCACAATATGCGGCTGCCACTGAGACATGCAAAGAGACTTTATGGCTTTCACGTCTAATGAGAGAGCTTGGCATTACAAGGGTTTCTATCCTTCACTGTGATAGTCAAAGTGCTATCATGCTAGCATGGAATCTTGTCTTTCATGCTAAGACAAAGCACATACAGGTGAAGTATCATTTTATCAAGGATGCACTTGACAACAAGAGTATTGAGCTTGTCAAAGTACATACAGATGATAATCCTGCAGATCTTCTTACGAAGGGTCTTCCAACAGAGCGGTTTGCTGATTGGCGCCAGATGATGGGGGTTAAATAATATATATGTATTTCAGCTTTGTACATACATAGACTTAGTTGATTCTTTCCTCTACCTTCAAACACATTGCCTTTAGGTGGGAGGTTGTTATGAATAAAGGCTCATCGTGTCTTTTACGATGTTCGGGTATGCACGCACCCTTCCACTTATACTTTATATATATTATCAAAACCTAAAGTGGTACATCTCATCATTGTACCAAAAAAACCTCGTGCTCTCACTCCTACTCACTCTCTACTCTGAACTCTACACTAAATCTGATCTACACTCTTATCTCGATCCTTGCACACTTGCCATTAGAATAACAGTAGCCAATGTTGTGACTATGATGCCTTATGGAAATTCTAGTGCAATATGCTTTTCTTTTGGCACAATGTAGTGCAATCAAGGATGATTGCAAGGATTTCAAGGGTAAGATCTCTCATGGAAACGTGAAATTTTGAGATGCTCTAATCTTGCCGATAACATTTGATTAAGATATTAATCAAATGTGCAAGGTTGTGTAGTATATGTGATGCACATGGCAGTTATATCATGGTAACAGGCCAAAGATCCCATGGATACAATGGGTGTCAAAGGCAAAAGCTATAATAAGTTATGCCTGACAAGTACTAGGTTGTACTTGGTGTTAGAATTGGGCCTAGACCTATTTATTGGCCATTAACGTCAATGGTAACATTAGAGACTCGCCATTAATTAATTAATTAATGCTAGTCTTGTTAGAAGTGGTGCAGCAATGGAAGCATAAATATGTGCTGAAATAAACTACTGAACACAAGACAAAAGAAAAGAAAGAGAGAACACGATACAAATGAGAACTCACATGTATGCTCGGAAAACGGAATCCATATACCAAGACATGAGACAATACAAAAGCAATGTGAGTCACTGGCTATGGGGGCACTGGCACATGCTCCCTCTCTTCAAGAACTGTCAGGTGATGAATAAATGTGGAGGAGGGAGCCTAAGAATATATAGGACAAAGAAATGCCATAAAATATGACTGGTGACTGGTCGGCCAGCATTAAATGCTCGCCGACTGGCTGCAAATAATACCAAATCACAATAAATACTGACAAATAAAATGTCTAATATCTTTGGTGCCCAGCTTGTTGTACCACATGCACAGACTCAACCATGAACTGACTAATCTGTTAACACCCTCTCTCAGATCATGGGTGATCTGATACAATACAATATATAACGAGAATGTCTCATCATAGTACAAACAACAATGTCCGTCAAAGTAGAACCATGGACACCCAAGTGGATACTCAAGTAGTGGGTGCGCAAGCCACCACCAAGGTGCCTCGGAGAGAACCTAATGTCGATGTCGATCGTACCAGCTCCTGAAAATAAAGAAGAATCTTAGCAGTTCTCATGTCTGTCAACAATGCCTTTGATGTAGCACACGTGACCATCCTGTCACCAATGCTACAGTGCATAAATGACCATGAATTCCCCTCCTTTTGCCAAACCGCCAAAGTGTCCCCTCATTTGAGCTCTAGACAAAAGCCACCCGCTCTGTCAAATAACTAGCCCATCATGAACCTAGATGTCAATCCCAACTCCAGGATTTGAGCCTGCAAAACTTTGGTCGATGCGTCAGCAACGTCCCTCTCTAGATCCTGTGCATCTATATAAAAATATAGATGAGGCGCAACTACCCCATCTCACCACCCTCTCACACTCCCTCTAGCAATGGAGAGTCGTGACGGATAACCTCATCACCACCACTAGAAAGCAGCTAAGAAAAGGGCCACCAAGCCCTTCCCACAGTTCGAAGAAGAGGATCCCTTCCATGCCTTGGACTTCGCCTTGGCCAGAGGATCTGAGTCCAAATCTAAGACAGAGAATGACTCATCATCAGAGGAGTCTACATCCCGCTTCATCTTCTACTCATTTTTCTTCTTAGAAGCCGCTAACTCTTTGCGGTCCTTCCGTAAATGGCCCTTCTTGCCACTGTGGTAACACTAGGCCTTTGACTTCTTTATCTTCGAACCCCTCTCTGAAGCGCAAGAGCCTCACCTGAACCTCCATAATGTGACAAAAGCCGCCCTTGTAGGCGCAAAGTCGACTCATGCTCAAGCAACATTGAGAACATATGAAGAAAACTGACAAAAGACATAGAGATCTGCGCCCATAAAGCATTCGCCACTCCATCAAACTCCTGAGGAAGCTAGTAGAGTACCGTACCAACAAGATGTGCCTCTGATAAGGCAAATTGTATAGTTCAAAGCTCGTCTTGGACCTGGGTAACTCAAAGTAGGAATGATTGAATCGTATCTTTGGTTTCAAACTTCAGTTGCAAAAGCTAGCCATAGAAAGTAACGGCCCTCATGGTAAAAGGAGCCTCGTACATCAGCTATAACCTTCAACCATACGTCTGAAGTTGTTCTGTAGGAGGTGACCGCCGATAGGACTTCTTTGAAAATACACCGAAGCAAGGCCGAGTAAGCACGGGCATCATCCAAATCCCATGTAAGCACTGCTTCCTCATGGTTGTCTTCATCAAAATCAGTTGGAACAAGAGAAGGCCGTTGAGGACATGCAATAGCTCCGCAAACCACGTACCATAACCACTTCTGGATGAACCAGGCCTTCATTACTACACTCCACGTATGATAATCAAGTCCATGGAGCTTGTCATTAGTGGATGTGTATGGAGGAGCCATCTATAGAGGATTTAGAAGAGAAGTAGAGAAAAGAAGGTATTTGGAGAGGGAACACGCCCAAAACACGAGCACAAATTGCAAAAAGCAAGAGTTCACATACAAAATAACCCAAAATCTGACCAAAATAAGACAAAAGCTGCTGCAAAAAGTCAAAAAATCAATCAAAATTTGAGAAAAACAGCAAAAACGACCCGATAATGCAAGCATCTAGCTAGGAGGAGATGCAGAGGCACCAAAACACAGGCTGAAATAGACGCGCAGGCTATACAAATGCTGACATCAGCAAAAAACGCAGGTAAAACAGGTCGCTTGGTTGGAGCAGCACTTGCCTGATCAACAAGGGTGAAAACAGTCCTGAAATCGGCAAGAAAACACAACGGGAGCACCGATCTTGAAATGTGATGCCATGTCAGAAGTGGTGCAGCAATGGAAGCATAAACATGTGCTGAAATAAACTATTGAACACAAGACAAAAGGAAAGAAAGAGAAAACACAATACAGATGAGAACTCAGATATATGCTTGGGAAATGGAATCCATATACCAAGACATGAGACAATACAGAAGCAATGTGAGTCACCGGCTATGGGGGCACTGGCACATGCTCCCTCTCCCTAAGAACTGTCAGGTGATGAATAAATGTGGAAGGAGCTTGAGAATATATAAGACAAAGAAATGCCATAAAATATGACTGGTCGGCCAGCATTAAATGCTCGCCGACTGGCTGTAAATAATGTCAAATCACAATAAATACTGACAAATAAAATGCCTAATATCTCTGGTGCCCAACTTGCTATACCACATACACAAACTCAGCCATGAACTGACTAATCTGCTAACAAGTCTAAGAGTCAATAACTGCTTAAGGGTACTTGGAAGATGAATGCCTAGGCAATTTAATTATTAGTTGGTGGAATTAATTTTATGAGTACTAGAATAATTATTAAATTAATTTTAAAAATGTTAATGCCCTGCTTGCTATACCACATACACAGACTCAGCCACGAACTAACTAATCTGCTAACAAGTCTAAGAGCCAATAACTGCTTAAGGATACTTGGAAGATGAATTGGCAAAGGCAATTTAATTAGTAGTTGGTGGAATTAATTTAATGAGAACTAGAATAATTATTAAATTAATTTTCAAAATTAACATTTTGAAAATTAATTTAATAAGCTGGATAATGCTGAAAAATGGGATTAGAAGGTTGCCACTTGGCAAAACTTGCCCATGCAAGTAGAAAAAACGTTTTTGCGGGTTGGTGAAAGTCTATTCCAACTGAAGACACCACTCAACTAAGACAAAGATGATGTCCTAAAGGGGTGTGCCCACGGGTGAAGGACTCCTCGGTATGATGTGTGAAGACATCAAAGGTGCACTTAATGAAGATTGAAACAAAATTGTAACGGAACTAGTGGGTGGGATGGCTGGGAGATTAAATGGATTTGTCATTTGTGTAGTTGCAATAAATTTATTAGATTCCTTTTGTCCATTAAATGCAAATGATGAAAAAGATGAATCACCAAAATCAAATTGACCATGAGATGTAAAAGCTGAAGGAAAAGATGAAAAAGGAGCACTCACCATAGATTCATGCAACTTTTGGTTACCTTTTCTTGAATGAAATTGTAAAAAATCTATCCTCTTGGAGGCTAATGAACCAATACTTAGTTTGAAGAGTTTTTTCATTATGAGCATCACCAATATCTTGTGGAAAAGAGGAAGTAAACTCAAGAGATTTAGTAGTAATAACATGCATACCTAACATAGGAATGAATGAAGGTGGAGAAGTATATGGAAAAGATGAAATAGGTAAAGATGGTGGTAGAGACAAAAATGATTTATACTCCATGCCAGTTTTCACATCAAGATAGCTAGTCCGTGCTAGAGTTTGCATCCTTGCACTACTATCAATGAGCCCAAGCCTCTCAGAAGATGAGATAGTTGATGAAACTAACCTTCCTTCTTGGCAAGGGTAATGATGACTTGATTATCCACTAATTACAAAAAGCAATAAAATTCAAATGAACCGAAATTCAATAGTTGCCACTAATCTTGAACAATGAATACCTTGTTGGCCCCAAAATTGGTGCCTTGTATTGCAATTGGATGGAGTACACTGAGATTCCTTCAACCTCCTCCACTAATCCAAATGCCTCTTGCTATCACAAATGACCAACAAGTCCTCAAACCAATTTGCCCCTTGGTTTGCTTTGGGGATTGGCCTTCACCTTATGCATATAGTACTTAGAAATAAGAAGTTACCATGACATTTGGGTTCAGAAAGGCTACATTACTACACATACATTGAGACACATACATCTTAATCTTATAGGATGCTAAAATATGAGGTATTGTGATCATGAATGTTTGCAATGTAAATGTGACAATTGGTAGAGGAAGGGAAGATCCACCTCTAGGGAACAACTCCGCCTTAGAGTCTCTCGGAAGCAAGTGACAAAGTGGGGAACTAGAACTTCCAAGGGTGAAGGTGACTAAGGCATCCGAAGTTAGTTCGTGTCACCTATGCAAAGCCCATTGCCCACAATAGCTCAAGATACTCTTACAAGAGCGGCGGCTATAATACCATGTGAGGATACACTAGGGTTTGCAGAAAAAATAGAAAAACTGAAAAAAGAAGACTTACAAATAAGCTCAAAAAAACCCAATGAAGAAGCAAGATGATGAATGCTGAAAGGAAACCCAATGAACGAATTGGGTTGGGTAATAAAATGCATGCTCAAGGAGTAAAGAGGTGTTCCATAGCCAATGTCACTACTATGAGCAAGCTGAGGGGTGAAGGAGCGTATAGTACTCTGACAGACTCTCTAAAGAAATACTCTGACACAGAAACACAAATAACAATCGTACAACAAAGCACAGACTGATAAAAGGACACAATTAGGGTTAGGGTAACTCAAAGACAATGAACACAAAAAATAACTGATCTGATATAATTGCTGAATATACGATGCTCATGCAGCAAACACACTATGCAGTGAATGAATATTGAACCTCGAACTCCTGTATCTCACGGATCAGAGCAGGGGTAATGAGCTAGAGAGTGTGTCGTACTCTGAACAGATCCCAAATCGCAGCAAGGCAACCTCCGAATGTCGAACACCAGCAAGTGCAACAGTGAGAAGCTAGATCTGATGTAGACAACAGTGAGGAGAGAGAGAAATACTAAAAGCGCAGAATATAAGAGAGAAACTAAAAACGCAGGCAAGACGGCCCACAGGAGAGAGAAATACTAAAAACGCAGGCAAGACAACTTGCAAGAGAGAGAAAACTGCCAAACGCAGGCAGAACAACCTAGCGATAGCCTGGAGAAGCTGGGCAACAACTGGAAAAGAGAGAAAACTGCCAAACAACAACTGCAGCAACTGGGCGACAGTCTACAGGAAGCAAACACAGGGCTGTGATGCCGTGACAGGCTATACAACAGCAGGTCTGCGCAGGAACAGCAGTTGCCTGGTTGGAATCAGCTCCAAACTGCGTGTAGAGGACTAGAAATCAAGCGCCAACTGATGGAGACGGCAATTGACAGCTTTGGTTGAGATGTCCTCCGCAAACAGGGTGTGGACAGTAAGCTAAAACACCTGAAATCTGCAAAAACGAGATTGTTAACTAAATGGAGGGAAGCATACGTATTTATAGAAAGTTTGGGCCCTCCCAAGTGGGTTTGTGCTTATGGGACACAGAAACTCTCTAGGATCGTGTTTCTTTTAAATAAACTAGGCTTCTTCATTAATTATTTAAGTTTTAGGGCTGTTTAAGTAAAGCTAATGCATTTTTAGCTCAACACCCCCTCGCAAGCCCGACAACGGTGCCACGAGAAAGATCTTTTACCCAAGGCGTCCCACCCCAAAGCAACCAGAGCATCGGATAAAGGGTGTGCGTCGACTGCCCAGTGGCCTACTAAGACTACAGAGGCAATGGTTATCTTACCAAGGGAGCCCAAGTGATCACCCGAGAGAGAACAAGGCATTGAACAAAGGGTGCACGTCGGTTGTCCAGTGGCCTATCAAGCCCTACAAAGGCAGATGGAATCAGCTATAGACTTTTTTTTTTGAATTTGGAAATTTGATAGATTTAGCATTAAGTGTGGGTTCAAATCAGTTTTCGACCTATTGAGTATCTATGCCCCAAACAAGAGAATGATAAAGGATGGTCAGACCCAAGACCTTAACAAAACAAGCACACTATCCCTACCATTACTAGGTGTCGGTGAAGAAGGAAAAAGACTAAGAGTATAGCAAATATATGAAGCAAGCAAGACAAGCAAAGTAGGCAAGCAAGCTAAGGAAAAACTACCTCAGAGACTGCTATGGGGAATGCCTCAGAGACCACTCCAAAAGACCGAAAAGGGATAAATGCGCACAGATGCATGTTTACGTGAATAGAATGCCAATGCAAGGGGTAATGTAAAGGGTGATGCAAGATGTTAATGCAAAGGGGAATGCAAGATGTCATGCTCACGCAAGATGCAATGCAACAGTGCCACTTGGACAATGCCCTCATAGTGGAATTGTTCACTTGTCCAAGTGTCCTTTTACAATCATATTATCTTGACACATTGTCTCTGAGTTACCCTAACCCTAACTGTGTTCTTTTATCAATCTGTGCTTTGTCATACGATTATTATTTGTGTTTCTATGTCAGAGTATTTCTTTACATGGTATTAGGGCACGGGTAATGAGCTGGAGAGTGTGTTATACTCTAAATGGATCCCAAATCGCAGCAAGGCAGTCTCCGAATGTCGAACACTAGCAAACGCAGCAGTGAGAAGCTAGATCTAATGCAAACGGCAATGAGGAGAGAGAAATACTAAAAACGCAGACTGCAGGAGAGAAAAACTAAAAACGCAGACACGACATCCTACAAGAGAGAGAGAGACTAAAAACACAGGCAGGACAGCTTGCAAGAGAGAAAACTACCAAACGCAAGCAGAACAGCCTAGCAACAACCTGTAGGAGCTGGGCGACAACTGGAGGAGAGAGAAAACTGCCAAACAACAGCTGCACCAGCTAGGCGACAGCCTGCAGGAAACAAACACAGGACTGTGATGACGTGGCTGACTGTACGGCAGCAGGTTTGAGCAGGAACAGCAATCACCTGACTGGGATCAGCTCCAAACCGCGTGTAGAGGGCTGAAAATCAGGCATCGACTGATGGAGACAACAATGGACAACTTTGGTTGAGATGTCCTCCGCGAACGGGGTGTGGGCAGCAAGCTGAAACACCTGAAATCTGCAAAAACGAGATTGTTTACTGAATGAAAGGCAACATACGTATTTATAGAAAGTTTGGGCCCTCCCAAGTGGGTCTCTGCTTATGGAACACACAAACTCTCTAGGATCGCTTTTCTTTTAAATAAACTAGGTTTCTTCATTAATTAAGCAAGTTTTGGGGCTGTTTAAGTAAAGCTAATGCATTTTTAGCTCAACAGACTCTGTACACAGTAAACAACTAATGCTCGATACTGGATGATAAGGACAAGAAGCCAAGAAGTAGGAGAGCCAAAACACAACAATTCCTCATATAGAATGGCTCATGAGACTAACGAAATGCTAGGCAGCAGCAAAACTCAGTAATATTTCTAACATGGAGCAACCCAGCGCAGTCACACAAACACAGATAATAACGCCCAGTAATGGCAATTGCAAGACGAACCAAAATGCCAGTAATTTGGGTTCAATCAATGGAGGCATGCAGTACACAAAGGATAAAACATGGCTGTCTACAAGATGGCGATAGCAACATGACAACTGTCCGATGACAAACAGCGGCATGTTAGCAAAATGCAATTCCTTGCGTGAAGATAATGACGATGAAGACAGCAAGGCAGCATCTGATGGGCTAGCGTCAAGATGGCGATGATGACAGCAACGAGAGATGGAGAGCTGGCATCAAAGTTTGAGATGGCAAGGATGGGGGTGGCAATGCCCATTAATTCCCTTTTATACAACTTTATAAGGGTCATCTCCCTGGTGTGGCAATGCCGATTAATTCCCTTTTATAGAACTTTCTAAGCCAATTGTCCCACCAAGTTTCTAGAAATTGAAAGGAAAGTGGAACCCACGAGGAAGAAGCTTGGCGGTGAGAGCTATGGCGGATGGAGAGCAAGAGCCAAGAGAGAGAGAGACTCAAAAGTGGGAACTCCAACAACCACAATGTGTGGTCGGGCCTTCCTTTATTCAAATTGTCACTTAAAGAATAAAGAATAAGTGACTGTGATGGGCGCCCACCACCTACAGTGTGCAGTGGCGAGTACTGTCAATGTAGCAATACACGGGCGGCTAAGCGGAGGCGCCTTTACCCCCAACAACCTCCCACATAAAGGCGAATCTACCCCAATGAGAGAAAAAAAAAAGATAATACAAAATGTACACGTGTACTACATGATGAGGAAAAAAGACGTCATCAACCAATGCCCATCAATCTCCTGAGGAAGGCGAAGCACTCGATAGTGAGGCCCTTCCTGAGCAAGTCTGCAGGATTCTGCTCAGTCAGAATCTTGACAAGGTCAATAGACCTGTCCTCAACGACCTCGCGAATGAAGTGATACCTCACCTCAATATGTTTCGTCTTCGCATGGAAGACACAATTCTTGGCCAACTGAATGGCACTCATAGAATCCAAATGCAGTGTAGGCATAGCATCTATCATACCAAAGTCTGTAATCAAATGGCCTAACCAGATAGCCTCCTTACAAGTCTCTGTGACTGCAATATACTCAGCCTCTGTAGTAGAAAAAGTCGTGCACTTCTGTGCCCTAGACATCCAAGAGATAGCCCCTCCAACATAAGTAAACACATAGCCAAAAGTGGACTTCCTACTATCTGTATGTCCTGCATAATCAGAGTTAGTGTACCCCACGACTCCTGTATCCTGGCTGCCATAACAAAGACACATATCTGTTGTGCCCTTCAAGTACCTCATGATACCCTTCACAACATCCCAATGTTTCTTGCCAGGTGTAGCCATATAATGGGCCACAACCCCAATTGCAAAAGCAATATCTAGACAGATGGCTATCATGGCATACATAAGACTGCCCACCGCTGATGCATAGGGAATCTTGGCCATCTCGACCCTCTGCTCATCTGTCTACGGACAATCGACCTGTGAAACCTTCACATGAGAAGGTAATGGATAGCCAATAGACTTAACATCCTGCATGCGGAAGCGCTCAAGGACTTTATGAATATACTCCATCTGTGACAGATAAAGTAGTCCCTGAGATCTATCTCACGTAATGCGCATACCAAGTATATGAGAGGCATGTCCCAGATCTTTCATCTCAAAGCTCTTTTTGAGCTGAGCCTTAAGAGCATCTAGCTCCTCATGAGCTGTCCCTGCTAAAAGCATGTCATCCACATAGAGTACTAAAATCAGTAAAGAACTGTCACGGGCTTTCTTCGTGTACAAGCACAGATCCATAGCACTATGGCTGTAGCCCTGTGACTGCATGAATACGTCAAACTTATGGTACCATTTTCTAGGTGCCTGCTTCAAGCCATATAGACTCTTCTTTAGCTTGCACACTAGGTGTTCCCTGCCAGGATCTGCAAAGCCCTTAGGCTGCTCCATGTAAATCTCATCATGCAAGTCCCCATATAGAAAAGCCGTCTTGACATCCATCTGATACAAGTCCAGATCAAGCTCTGCAACCAAGACCAAGACTAAGCATAGGGTGGTCATCTTGACCACAGGAGAAAAGATTTCATCAAAGTCAACAACATGCTCCTGCTTAAAATCCTTAGCAACCAATCGAACCTTGTATGCTGGCTTGGGGTGTCCAGAGGTACTTTTCAGCTTGTACACCCACTTGCATGGCAAAGCCTTCTTACCCTGAGGCAAGGAAACCAAATCCCAAGTCTTATTCTTATGCAATGAGTCAAGCTCGGACTGCATACCCCTCTCCCAAGAGTAACAATCACCCCTGCACATAGCCTCATCATAAGAAAGAGGCTCTCCTGTATCTGTAACCAGTACATAATCCATAGAGGACACAAAACGGTCAAGAGATCATCTATTTCTAGTAGAACGCCTCAACCCAAGCTCTGCTGCCTGACCGACATCCTGTCTAACATCAGCATGTCTCACATCTGGGCCATGAGCATCAAGTGATGCTGCACGTTGTTTAGCTGGCCATGAAGGGGGCTGAACGGGAGCAGGTGGCTCCTCCTTAAAGATAACTCTGCATACCTCAACCACTTTCTCAGGCTGCATATGCATTTTGTCCTCATAAAAGATGACATTATGATTCCGGATCACTTTTCGCCTGCGGATCCTATAGACGGTAACCCATCTCTCCTACATCTCCATAGCCAATGAAAATGCATTTGACACTTTTAGGATCCAGCTTATTGCGTTCGTCCTTGGACACATAGCAAAATGCCTTACATTCAAAGACACGCAAATGATCATAAGAGGGGGGGTTACCTGCCCATACCTCCTCTGCAACCTGAAAGTCAATGCCACTGCTAGGCGACCTGTTAATGAGATGCACTACAATAATAACTGCCTCAACCCAAAAGTGCTGCGGTAAGCCAGCCTAGCTAAGCATTCTACGGACCCTTTCCTGAATGGTCCTATTCATGCGTTCAGCCATACCATTCTGGAGTGGGGTGTAAGGAGCGGTCAACTGACGCTTAATACCCCGCTTATCACAAAACTGCTCAAAAGCACGTGATACATACTCATCTCCATTATCCGAACTTAGGCATTTGAGCCTTTTTCCATACTGGTTCTCTGCCAATGCAAGCCAATGCTGAAATGTGTCTAAGACATCGGATTTTCTCTTTATGAGATAAGCTCAAACCTTACATGAGTAATCATCTATGAAAGTAACAAAGTACTTTGCCCCACCAAGTGACTGACAAGGCATGGGCCCACATACATCTAAGTGCACAAGAGCCAAGGGCTCATCCATGCGTTTCTTACCAAACTTTTTATGCATATTTCTAGTCTGCCTGCCATACAAACAATGATCACAAGAATCAAAATGCGAAGAGTCAAAAGACAGAAGATACTGCAAAGCACGGAGCATTTTCATTCCTTTAAGAGACATATGCCCCAAATGAGCATGCCAAAGGGATACATGTTGGGGAATAGAACCCACAGACAAAACATGATCCAATGTAGCTCCTCATACAAGTAAGGGATAGAGGCTGCCAGACTTGGCACCTCTTGCAAGTACAAGCCTACCACGAGTAATCTTCCATGCAGAGTCTCCAAAAGACACAAAATACCCTGCATTATCAAGCTGTCCAGCTAATATAAGCCTGCGAATCAACGCAGATACATAGCGTACATCATGCAAAACAAAAGAACTGCCAGAAGGAAACTATAGCCTAACATCTCCAATGCCCACAATGTCAAGAGACCTGTCATCACCAAGATGGACGGAATCAGACATGGTACGATAGGTATGAAACCAATCTCGACAGGGTGTCATATGAAAGGATGCACCCAAATCCAAGAGCCAGCGCTGCGCATACATAGAATGTATCTCAGAAGCCTGTAAGGCATCGCATGAAAAAGCTACAAATATGTAATCATCATCTGAATCAATGGCATGCATGACATTAACATCTTCTATCTTCACACTGGACTTTGCATGTACAATACTGCGCTCACAAGACTTGTCCTGCACTTTTTCTTTTTCATTTTCCATGCGCTTATCATCGCGTATTTTATGGCAATGCAGTCTAATATGTCCTGCTTTCCCACAATAATGACAGGTAATATCAAACTTCCGTCCACGGGACTTACTACGACCACGTGGCTTAGACCTGGACTTCTGAGAGTCCTTGCCCTTATGATCATTATCATGCCTGCCATTTCTGCCATCTCTAACGGTCAATGCATGTGAAGAGCGGGAACCGTCATTGTTTCTCATGTTGATTTCCTCAGTAAATAAAGCACTCTCAACATCTTTGATTTTCAGCCCATCAAACTTGTTCGTGCATATGGTAGTACGGAAGGCATCCCATGATTCAAACAATGTGCCAAGCAAAAACAACGGATGCAAGTTGTCTTTGAACTCAATACCCTGTGACAACAGACTCTTCATGATAGCATGAAACTCATTGAAATGAGATGAAAGGGAGATCCCCTCCTTCATGTGAATGTCCATTAACTGCTTCAGTCAATACATCTGTGATGCAGAACTCTATTGTGCACAAAGCTCTTGAATCTTCTCCCATAAATCCCATGCGCTCTGATTTTTATCTTCAACAACATTATGATGGACTTCTTCTGAGAGTAACAAAATAATGGTAGACTTGCATAGCTCATCAACTTCCATCCAAACATTATCATCCATATCCTCAAGTTTGACACCCTTGAAACGCAAGGGTTTAATTTGCAACTTCTGCACCAAAACCTGTCATATTTGGGACTTCCAATACCCATAGTTGGTACCATCCAACTTGGCAATGTTAAAGAGAGTTGTGTCTTTCAAATGACCAGCCATACTATCCCAAATCAAAGCAAAAAGGTAAAATTACACGTTGTTATAATTAGCAGAAAATGTACTAAAACCACTGCTAAAACTGGTTGAAAGGGTGGATTTCAACAAGAGAAGCACCTATCCACCAAATATGACCAAGATAACATCAAATAGTGAGCATTACCCTCATAAAAGTGCTCAAAATCTGCAGATTTCAACTTGCTATAATAAATGACAACAGTATGTAAAACTGTCCCAAAAATGAAGCAATCACAAATACATATTACACTGCAACTGCCAGGCAACAAGATACATCCAACAGTGAGTTTCCAGGGGCAAGAAGGTACCAAGAACTGTCAAACCAATAACCAGAAGTCATGCATGTAATGGGTCTCGGGGTAAGAGAAGAGACCAAGCACAAGCACAACTGATAGAGCAAGAAGCTCGATACATAACCATCCAAGATGCATACAAAACTGACAAACCTATAACAGAGATAGATACCTGCCTCAATAGTCGTATCAAATCAGCCCACTACAAACAAACTGTAGACACAAAGCTCTCAAGAGAGTAAATGCATGTAACTGTCCCACAAGCTCAAGCTCATCTGTAAATAAGACTCTGTGTACATCCGAATATACCAAGAGGCTCTCACTGGAAGTGAAGTCAAATGCAAAGAGAGCAAGCAATGCTCTAATATATCAAATACATAGCATCAGACATGCCAAATCCTAATAGGGTACATCCGGAGCATAAATCCCAAGCTATCTCAGACCCGTAAAGCATAAGCCTAAAAGCATTCAAGAGCATGTAACAGACAACCAAATGTAATGCCCAGTAGATCCAAAATGCTCAAATACATCTGAAGATGAAGCTCCAAGTAACTGTCAAGCATGTAACTGTCCCACAAGCTCAAGTTCGTCTGTAAATAAGACTCTGTGTACATCCGAATATACCAAGAGGCTCTCACTGGAAGTGAAGTCAGATGCAAAGAGAGCAACCAATGCTCTAACATATCAAATACATAGCATCAGACATGCCAAATCCTAGTAGGATATATCTGGAGCATAATCCCAAGCTATCTCAGACCCGTAAAGCATAAGCCTAAAAGCATTCAAAGAGCATGTAACAGACAACCAAATGTAATGCCCAGTAGATCCAAAATGCTCGAATATATCTGAAGATGAAGCTCCAAGTAACTGTCAAACATGTGCAAATCAAGTGACATTCATATCTGACCAAAGCATAAATGTAAGGCCTACATATCAAGCAGTGACAATAGGCATAGACCGGTCCAAAGCATGCCAACTGAAGCTAAATGCCAGTAAAGAACAACCAAGTCGGAGCTTAATACAAGCTCAAAAGCATTCCGGAACCAAGAAGAAGCATTTGACAACCTCCAAATATATCGGTATGATCATTCAAACCACTAGTGAGCACCCTGTATACATAAACCAATGCATACACCATGTAAATGAGCTTCAGCCCACTGTATTATAGCAAGTAATTTACTGTTATATGAAGCTCAAATGGTGCTCAAATATGCTCTAAATCAGTCCCAAAGCACAGACATAGCATCCCATAACATCCGGGCATCACCGGGCATCAATAGGCATCAAACGGGCAATGCCAAGTAGCATCAAACAATAAATGTCAAGTGCTGCTCTATTTTGACAGTCCCGGGACTGTATATACAACAAAAGGTTGAAGGGGAAGCACTCAAATCCGGCACCAGGAGCCAAGATCCAATGCCGGGGAGTCGGAAGATGATCGGAAAGGTTGCAAACAATGTCGGAAAGCCGGGGAAGGAGCTGGAAATGCCAGGAGGGGATCAGCCCAGCCCCCTAAAAATGTGTCGCATTCTGCGTTGGCTGCTCCTGGGGGCTGGGGGATTTTCTACAGCCCTCGGGGGCACTTGGCAATGTCGAGGGGGCTCTGATGCAGCCCGAGAAGAAGCCGTTGAAGGTCCAGAAGCTCGGGGAGGAGGCAAAATATCAAAACATACCTGCAAATAAAGGTGCCATGGCTGCCATTGAAGCTCGGGTTGAAGCTCTTCAAATCCGAGTTGAAGAGAATGCCAGGTAAGCTCCAATGTCTTTGCTCTGATACCAGTTAAAAGGGAAGTGGAACCCAGGAGGAAGAAGCTTGGCGGTGAGAGCTATGGCGGATGGAGACCAAGAGCCAAGAGAGAGAGAGACTCAAAAGTGGGAACTCCAACAACCACAATGTGTGGCCGGGACTTCCTTTATTTAAGATGTCACTAAAAGAATAAAGAATAAGTGACTGAGACGGGTGCCCGCCACCTGCAGTGTACAGTGGCGGGTACTGTCAATGTAGTAATACACGGGCGGCTAGGCAAAGGCGCCTTTACCCCCAACAGAAATTTATAAGTTACTGTTGACTAAATTGTGATTCTTTTACCAGCTATAGAAGAGCCAAAGGAATTTAACCAATAATACGAGGTTATCTTTGAGGCGAATTCGAAGGTAACTTGACACCTGTTACCATCAAAGACAATGGAGAGTCTCCCAAGGCATCCTTATGAGACTAGATCAATGCACAAGCCATATAGACACAAAATGAAGACCCTAGGGTGAGAAGGGCCCATCTCCCTCACAAAGAAAGATAAAAACTATTTCATCTTGGGGTTTCTCAATTAAGATACCAAGCAGCTCTTTACCAAAATTATCAACATCCTCTTCTAGTCAGCATTTTCTTTGGCGAATCAACGCTCTCCTCTTAAGACACCTCATAGCCCCAAATCCTCATATGGATCTGAAGAAACAACTCCACCTAGCTGAGAATGCAAGGTACATTCCTTGGACATGGATGACATTGATTGCAAATAATCAGTCCAAATGGTTAAAAGTGAAGCTAAGCAGCATCACATGTCACAAGCACAACCTAGGACAACCTTCCTTGGTGAAAACATTATATGCAAACTCACCTAATAAAACAAATCAACTGGAAGCCTTCCTGCAGCTCTTTTAGCTTCATCTAATGAAGAAAAGTGAACTAGAAGGTTTCCTACTGATGGAAATGGCACAGCAGACCAAGTCATCTTTGGCTGATCTTAAGAAATGACAAGCACAGAATGGAAGTAAAAAGTACAAACAGCTAGCTTCAATCTTAATGTTTAGAACAATAACTCAAATCTCTGACCGAAGAAACAACTTTCCAAACAAAACCAACGGCTAAAGCTACTACAATCTTTGGACCATGGGACCATGGGGTTGAAAAAAAAAGGGATAGGTGTTAGAGTTCACCTCAATAGATTGGGCATCGACAAGCAAGGCACCATGATCTCTACTGATGGATTGATGGTCACCTGGCATGGAAGTGGGCCGCTTCCAGCTAGTCTCGTTTGTCTCTGTGTTCCAATAATAGGGCTGCCAAGAGATTAAACTTAGCTGTTACAAGCAAAATGATTTTGCAGCCACTATTTCACTACTTCACCATTTTGTATATTATTTTTCCAAGGAAATAGAATTTTACGGACAGACACCTCAGCCTGGAACCAATGACAATGCAAACCGTATAAATGGCAAAATACTTCATATTTGTTCCTTTTGTTATATCAAAAAGAGACTTCTATTGATAGACACCTGATCAATTCAGAACCAACGACAATACAAGCCCCTGTATATGGCAGAATGCTTCATAATTGCTTGTTCTGTATCTAACAGAACTATCAAAATGGCTCCGAAAGTATGGGATGCCTCGATTGTAACGCATGTTTGTTCAGGTATTTGATCTTCTCGGAAACATTCAGGCTAATTCACAGAAAGAAAAGGCCGTCTGCTCGCTTGCGCCGGGTTATCTACTGGGGACCCCTAGCTAGACTGTTAAAGTTAAATGCACCATCGGGGGAGGAGGTTACTTGGCCTGACTTTGGATCGACCACCTCCTTCCATATCATTGTGACAGCTCGGACCCTGCCATTAACGAGCGGCTTGAGTCTGCACCTGCCCTGCCATTGCCGACGCAGAGCGCCATAGCTCCGGACGTAGCTTGCAGCATCGACGGTACTGCAGTCGTACAGAACAAACAAGGAAGAACACGCTACGAGTGCCGCCATACGGATGCATGCACATGAGAGAGAAGATGGTACTAATTAAAGTGGCTGGGCGGCCATCCTAACGAGAGCTAAAGGCAAAGATTGGTTACATTCCGTCCTTCCATATTTAGGGAATATAACTTAAACAAATGTTAAATTTAAACTATACAAAAAATGACTAATAATTCATTTACAAATATACAATAAATAAGTGTAAACAAGTGTGCACTATAGTGTTGTTCTTTTTAACTCCTGTCCTTGCTTTAATTCTCAAAAGAAAGGGTTGTTTTTTCTCTCCCCATTCTTAAAAGCGATCCCAACGTCATTCAAATTTATCATGTCAACATATATGTTATACCCTCAGAAAACCAATACGAAAAAATCCAAAAAGTTGAAAATAGAAGACAGACCCAAGGCAAGAGAAAGACAAAAGACAAAGGCGCACTCAGAAATATCTGAAAACACAAAGTGTAGGAAAAAGTCTCAAATGTAAAAGAAATACACAATAATAAGCGCACCTCAATATGTTAGTAAGAAAAGTGCAAAGTGCATTGCAATTCATCCTGTAAAAAAGCACTAGGTTCTCTCCCGTGCAAGTTGTAAAGAATGAGAGGAGTGAGTTGAGGCCTATGCTAATAGAGGAGGAGAAGAAAATAGAGTAGAGAAATGGACAAAGGCCGGACCAAAAAGGGGATGGCCGCCCAAGGAGGGGATAGGGCATGTACAAAAGTCAAGAAATGAATGAAGAAGCTCATTCTTATGTATGGCTAAACTTGTTCTCTTTTTATTCCTTGATCTTGGTTCCTTCTTGTGCATGAGAGAGAGAGAGAGAGAGAGAGAGAGAGAGAGAGAGAGAGAGAGAGAGTGTGTGTGTGTGTGTATGTGAGGGACCATGGAGAAGCTATTCTTCTCCTCTCTTAATCTTTATATTCTTCTCTTCTCCCGTTTTGCACACATAGCTGTGAAGGTCGAAGCTTGGAGCTTGGAGAGGGAGCTTGCTTGAGGGTGCATCTTGAATCGTGAAGCTATCTGTGGATTCGTGGAAGAGTGCACAAGGTTATGTGAGAGGTAGCCATAGCTCTTGGCTTGAAATGCTTTGAAGCAATAAGTGCTCCGTGCGTCTTAGTGGTTTGCTCACAAGAGTCACAATATTTTGGTTCCATTGCTGGGACTACGGATTCAAGCTTGAGCGCTTGCGTGCTTCAACTGAAGTGGCAAAGTAGGAATTCATCTTCGAAATGTCACTTGGTTTTAGGTAAGAAGTGAGGGAGTCGAAGGCCATTCGATCTCCCTTGAGGATTAGTTTAGGTTTAGAATGTTTTATGTGCATTGGTTAGAGTAGAAGAAGTGTATTTTGACAAAATTTGAGACATTAAGATTTGGGAAATTAAAAAAAAGAATGAAAAGATAACTCTCTATATAACCATGGAACATGGAAAGAAAGGAAAATGATTGTTTATGTCTAGGAAGAAATACAAAGTGCAAGGGGAGAAAGAGAGAACACAAAAGGTGAAACAGGGGAAGAGGTAGCTCATTTGCACACTAAGAGATTGAGAGAGAGCTATTGAGAAAGAGCCATGGAGTGATAAGTCTAGAGACAGAAACACCAACAATCTTTGGCATTGATACATTCAAGTGTTCTAGATATGCCATGAGTCCTCATTGATGATTGTTGCATTGATTCAAAACCCTGGGTACATCGAACATTAATCATTAAGTCATTAAAGTGAATATTCGTGCCATTCAACGTATTTTCGTGCGCCACTCGAATGGCCTCAGCAATTGAATTCTTACTGGGCTTAGATGTCTGAGCCACTTAAGTTCACTCGAACATTCGGCTCCAACCACTCAAACTCAAACCAAATTCGAGCCTTGGACAGCCAATTTGGACACTCGGACGATGGGCATCCCTCGTCCAAGTTCGAGTCGTCTGACCACTCGAACGGTCACTTACCTATAGGAGTCCACTTGGATGGCTGAATCTAGGACTCAAACAAGTTTTCTAGAATCCTATTTTGTATTATTTTTAACTACTTTAAGACCTGGTACGTCCTTCTACCAATTGTCTAGCAACCAAATTGGAATTCGAACTAGTAGGTGAGACCATAGAGCTGTTTGCACTCAATAACCTTGACCTAGCAATCCATGAGTGACTAAAATAACTGACCACTAGCCGCTACCTTGGATAGATACCTAAGTTGACCAACTCAGTTGAACATCCATCAGAATACCTATCAAAACCTACAAAGAACCCAAAACCAACTGGTAGGAAGATCCACACACAAAAACTGCAATGTGCAAAACAGATTGGATGTGATTGACTTCATCAAAGGTTACACTCTGCATTGTAGACAGTTAAGCATATATGAAAGTTGGAAAGCTTGATTTCGCACAACTCACGTCGAGTCACACCGCTTTAGAGTATAAGTATTTAGATTAACAAATAACACACTAAGGGGAATTAAGCTAAAAACTAACCCACCAGTAGGAATGCAACCACGGGAACCAAGCAAGTGACCCAAGACATCTCAAAGAAAGACCTAGGGAAGATAGAACCATCATATCACTAAGGGAAAAAGGGACTAGCCAAGATTAGAGATGCATCTTTAGTCGCCCTAATTAACCTCATAGAAGCACTAATGGATGAGAAGACAACCACCATGGCAGGCACCATCTCTAATGAGAATGACCTCGACTGTGACCTTGACCTTAACATGGCAAGATACCTAGATGATATCCAATGACTTATCACATAGTATAACCAAGAAACAAAAATAGTGCATCATGGAAGGCCAGCAACTAAAATCATAGCCGACCTTGAGGAGGAGAGGAGACTGGGAAGGATAACATTGCAGTGCATTGGAACTTATAGCTAGGAAAAAAGGGCTTAGAGGTTGTGCTAGGAGAGATAGCTCAATGAGTTTCATAGGATCCTAGCCGTCTCAAGTAGAAATAAAGCGGGAGGCAATGTTGATAGGGAGAGAGCCTTAGGAGCCGACCTTACAATGAGCATACTACTCACAAAATGATTGTTAGACAACACCAACGCTAAGCAAAGCGGGGCAACCTTGGTAGCATCATTGCTAGCCAGGTTGAGAGTCACTCTAAATACCACGAGCTAAATGAAGATACCCATAGTTGCTAAGCAACTTGAGAAATATCAAGTAGGCAATGACCCCTACAGCTTTATCCAATAGTTTGAGTAGGTGTGTGAGGCTAACAACCTCATGGATCCCACTCAACGAGCACAAGCATTCGGTCTTTGCTTGGGAGACAAGGGATGGACTTGGTTTACCAACCTAGACAATGCCAAATGCAATAACTTCACCCAGTTGAAGGATCTCTTCATCAAGATATTCTCAAAGGCAGGGTACTCTGATAACCTCATTGTTAATCTTATGAATGTCAGCCAAAAAGACAAAGAGAACATATGAGACTATGTCACACATGTGAGAAGTCTCTACAAGAGGATACGTGTAACAGTCGAGTGACCCAATGAGAGAGCGGTCTCTACTATATTCATTAATGGGATCCGCAATGAAAAACTCTATAAGGCCCTAGTGAGCAACTCAGACCTGTAAAGGGATGTGCTTGCAAGAGTCTCTGAGGAGGTCATACAGGTGGATGACTTGCACATGGAGAGAAGCTCTAGGGCTACACAGCATGGGAGCAACACGTTTAGAAACGCTAAGAGAACTACTACACTTAGCAAGCAAGCAACACCAGCGAGCAAGATAAAGGAAAGAGTGTCGACGAGATCCAAGTGATAGTATCTTATCTAAAGTTGGAGCTAACCAGGCTACAAGAGTCAACATGAAGGCCAATACAACCTCATGTGCAGTGTGTGCACTATAGAGGAAACCACCTATCATCTGAATGTTTCAATCCTAGATCATGGGCTTGTGCCAATTGCAGGAGATTCGAACATAACACCATGTGTTGTCGATTGCCAAGATGGTTACCTTACTATCAATCTTACACTCAGCCATACTATCCAGAAATTAGGCAACCATACTTCAGAAGGGGAGCCCCTTTGGCTCTACCTGCACCTAACAATTCAAAGCCAGCATCTCTGAGAGTAGAGACATCAACCCAACAATAATTTCTAGATCACTATGACCTATCATGACCCATCCACCAAGTGATATCCAGTGCACTTTGTGGAGGAACCACTGGAGTAAGACTCATACAGGAACCCTTACGTCTTTTATGACAAAGAGGGTAATCCCATATTGATGGACTATAGGCATGTGTCGTTTCATGGCCTTAGGCAGAGGGAGAGGTAGTGGCCTAAGAGGAGCTCATAACCATGAGCCCATAGCATGTTGAACGTGTGGCCATCTAGGGTATATCTCATCTCACTATCCTAAAAAGAAGCAAGCAAATAGAGAGAAGACCGACTTCATGTGTCTTGAATGTGAAGTCACACACCTGTTTGCTAATTGCCCTATGTAGAAACCCTCTACTAGTTCGGCAATCGTGCCATTTGAGCTGCTCGAACTCTTTTGTATTTAGTGACCTAACAACGATGCCATACCTATCCCCATAAATGCCATGACATGAGCTCAAACAAAGCAAGCTAGTATCTCATTTCCTAGACCTAGCAACTTGGATACATCCTCTATGGGGAAGAAGTGCTGGCAAAGGAGGAAAAAGAGGACTAATGCAAAAATAATGCTCAAGATAGAGACTGAGACCACATTGACAAAGGGAAAGCAGGTTGCTAATGTAAAAGTAGAAACATCTGTCCCTAAGATGAGAGAGAAGGAAAATGATTGACAATGAAATTTTGTGAGAAAAGGCCTTAAGTTAATGGTCAACCATATCCTTCAAGAAAAACAAAATTTCCATGCCATAATAGGAACTTGTTAAACTTCAACGATTAGTTGAGTCCGAGTCTAAGTGCAATTTCTTATGCAAGTGGTATGCTATGTACATTCAATCGGCTTAAGAGGGTTACCAAATCATGAGTAATGCAGAGCAATGACATGCCATCAAGAATTTCAAGTATGACACGATGTATGTAGTTGATCCAACCTCATTTAAGGTATTAGCCATGACAAAACATTAGCCATTAGACAACAATATTATGCTACATCCATATTTGGATAGAATCCTAACTGAGGATGAACTTCACATTGCAAGCCGAATTAGCTTGGGTGACGTATTCATTTATGTTGGCATTCGTCCATAAGATATGGATTGTCATGTGACACTAGAGTATAACAAAAGTTTAACGACTGGCATTCAAAAAAGCAAGGCACACCATGGATGCATTGAAGGCCCTTACACCTTGATCTCCACAATCTTAGGAAGGATTTTCATCCTTTCCAAGGGGGAGATGGAAAGGGAAGGAGTAGTGGAGGAAACCCTGAAACCATCACCGAACCCAGAGGAGCATTGCTCCCCCAGTCTAGCGAGCCTGCTTATTTCATTCTTAGTAGAAGAGCAGAGGAAGGACAAATTCAATAGGGATCAGAGTACGACAAAATAGAAGGAGCTACTAAGGAGCAGAAGGTTGCTAACCGACCCACTCACTAGCAACAAGGAACCCCGAGTGAAAGGACAGTTAGTGAGTAGTAAGGCTCAAAGCTGTCAAGCCAAGGTGAGAGAAGAAATATCACATTGAAAATCCCCAAATCAAGATAACATGGTCTACCTTTGAAGAAAATAGAGAGCTACAGAGGGGGGAAAGAGGAATCGAAGATGCTTGAAGAGGAGGAGGAGTGACTGAGGTAACAAGAGGAGCAATAGCTTGCATTGACTATTAGGAGATTAGTGGAGCAACTCTCCCAATCTCGGGATTTAGTAATAATGAGTCCCACTCAAGAAGACGTGCCAGGCATGAGTGCTAGCAGAAGAGGTAGGACAAAAGCCAATGGTGGCAGAAGGCAAGGAAAAGGCCCCTCTACACACAATCCTGCTTGTCATGGTCACCCCAACAGTCACACCACTGTAAGGAACTATTGAAGAGGTGGTCAATGAAAGCAATCTCATGGCTTGGATGCAATATTTAGTGAGCAAATTGCAAGAAATTATGCTTGCACCCAATGAAAGAGGCCTTACAAGAATGAAAAGACCAGCAACAATAGCCGATGCCAAATCACGCCAAGGGCTGAAGGTACCCCACTTGGAAGTGTCAACTACTTCAGTGCCTTCAACCCATGCACAACACTAAAGAATACAACGAGTTGGTAAAAGAACTTCAGAGCCAACTCAACAAGATAACCAAGGAGAAAAGGGTTGTGATTTTGTGGGAAAAAAGAACGTCTTTACAGCTTACAAGGACAGAAAAAACGAGGGTGATGATGACCATCATAAATAGAGAAATGCTAGCATTAAAAGAGACCTTAAAGGCAAGGCAAGGAGAAGAAAGCTTGAAAGATCTATATGATGAAGAAAGAGACAACCATATAGCCCTAGAAGAAATGTGCACCTTCAACTTCAGTGAAAATAGATGCCTAGAGTTGGAAAATGAGGAGTTGAAGAGGCAAAGAGAACATGCAAGGAAAGAGCTACATGTGGCAAAAACACAAAAAAGATGAAAATACCACAAAGAAGTTGGTAGAGCTACACAACCAACTTCAAGCAGCTCTCCATGAACAAGCAATACTTAGGGGCGAGTAGAGTGCGAAAACTAGGAGCAACAACAAATGCATGTATTGTGGTGGGAACAAGAGCAAGTAATCACTTTAGCCTAGTACCAAAATCAAGGGCTGTAGCAACTGAAAGAGAAAGCAGAGGAATGGGCAGTGAAGAATGAGGATAGAATCAAAGACTTAGCTTTCAGACTGGCCCATTCAGAGAGTGAACGCATCATAGCAAAGAGGAAAGCCACAGCTCTATGGAGATCGGAATGCTAGAGCAACAACAAGTTTTTTTAACCGTAGTGTTGAATGTCACATAGTCAAGAGAAGAAGAAACACTTGAGGAAGTAAAAAGAAAATTTAAGATGGCAAGGAGAGTGCTACAACATGGGCTCCATGTCAAGGCACCCAGAGCCTAGTACTAGCTTAAGAGTGGAGGAGCAATGAGCCTATCTAATCTAAGCTAGATAAACCATGCAAGAACTCAACTTGCCAGGGTTTGGGGAGTCAGAGTAGCAAGCCAATAAAAGAAGAAGGGCCAAGTTTTGAGCATGACCATGAAGAGAAACAATAACTACATGAACCGAGCCCCCCTCTACAGCCACAAGTACAACCAAAAGAGCAAGGGTAGGAAGCTATACCACTTGAAAGGATGGTGGAAATGAGGCAAAAATGAAGAGAGTAGGTGGAACTAGCCCATAGGAAGCTCAGAGCCAAGCCGCTAGAAGTTCTACATGTGGCCATCCCTCAAGGAGAGGAGTGCGACCCTATAAACTCGGGTCACGAACTTGTAGTGTGGGAGCAGTGGGAAAACCGTGGCCACCCATTCAAATTTGCCTTCAACTTTCCTCGAATGATGGATAGGGTATTATCTCCAAGGGTGGTAGAGGACTTCTTAAAGCTCTTGGTGAGGTTGAAAAGGGGATGGCTGGAGGAAAGAATGAGACACCCCATGAGTTGGGAGCAAGTAGAAGCTTGTAGATTACTGGGAAATAAGGCGGTGGAGAGGTACCCGGAGAGTAGAGAGATATAAGGCTCAGCCTAAATGGTGGAGAAACATATGAGACTCTAACTTAAAGGCCTATATGGCTTTCTATAGCACCTTGCCACACAAAAGGGGTGATCCTACCTACATGCCCTACCTGAGAGGTGCATGGTAGGTATGACTTCCATCCAATCTACAATGTGAATGCCTCGACCCCTAAAGAATACCTTACCTTCATTGAAAGGAACCTTCATCCATCAATAGCAAGCTTCTTCAAAGATTTCTCCTCATGTCTAGATCCCGCTTTATCACCACTTGTAACTATCTCTGCCTTTTGCGAATACTACTAAAACAAAAATTTGTTGTAGAGGAAGAGCAGTTGTCGCCCCTCTTTTTTGATATTAATGGAGGAATAGATAATCGTGCGATGGTCTGTCTCATGATGAGACCCACCCTCTTGCCATTATTTTGTATGAGCTTATTAGAGGATATGAGTGACAGTAGATTCACTCAGTGCATTTACTCATTTTTGTCATCTACACCACTCAATGTAAGAGCTAACTTGAAGGGGTATATGAAGAGCAAGGTCTTCCTAAGAAAATCTGTTAAGCCTCCAAGCAGCTTGACCCTGCTCATGAACAAGATGCCACTTAATGTGCTCCCTTTGTAATTCAAAAAAATAGAAAAAAAAGAAAAAGAAAAGAAGAGCAAAAGCAAAAGAAGAGAAAAAGAAAAAAAAAGAACAAGGAAAAGGAAAAGAAGAGAAAGAAGTGGAAAGAAAAGGAATACAAAAATGAAATCAACCCATCTGTACTCTATGAGTATCACAATCACTACACCTAGGGACCACCCTAGCCTTTCCCCACTTCATAGCTTAGGGCACATCAAGGGTAGAGCATGATTGATAGACCTGTCTTCCTAAGTTACTCATAGCACCTCCCTTCACATGAACTGGGTCCTCAAGTGTGGAACAACACCTTAGGTGTGCCTATGGTTAACCCATCTCCTAGTTCCATCATCACTTGCACAGTGCATTGCACGGTAAGGTAGACACAACCCCCTAAGAAGTGCACTCTTTTTCCTTTTTAGGAACATTATATGACAGTGTGGCAAGCCAACACTTATGAAGGCCTTCTTCAACCAATCATCTATCTTTGCCATCAACAACCTCCCACACTCACTTCACAAAATATTCCCAACATGACCCACCTCTCCAAAGGCCCCAAGAAGAATTCCTCACCAACCCTCTATAATTTTAGTCTGTACAATCAGGTGCCATAGGACTGACACCTCCAAGCAGCTTGACCCTGCTCATGAACAAGATGCCACTTAATGTGCTCCCTTTGTAATTCAAAAAAAGAGAAAAAAAAGAAAAAGAAAAGAAGAGCAAAAGCAAAAGAAGAGAAAAAGAAAAAAAAAGAACAAGGAAAAGGAAAAGAAGAGAAAGAAGTGGAAAGAAAAGGAATACAAAAATGAAATCAACCCATCTGTACTCTATGAGTATCACAATCACTACACCTAGGGACCACCCTAGCCTTTCCCCACTTCATAGCTTAGGGCACATCAAGGGTAGAGCATGATTGATAGACCTGTCTTCCTAAGTTACTCATAGCACCTCCCTTCACATGAACTAGGTCCTCAAGTGTGGAACAACACCTTAGGTGTGCCTATGGTTAACCCATCTCCTAGTTCCATCATCACTTGCACAGTGCATTGCACGGTAAGGTAGACACAACCCCCTAAGAAGTGCACTCTTTTCCTTTTTAGGAACATTATATGATAGTGTGGCAAGCCAACACTTATGAAGGCCTTCTTCAACCAATCATCTATCTTTGCCATCAACAACCTCCCACACTCACTTCACAAAATATTCCCAACATGACCCACCTCTCCAAAGGCCCCAAGAAGAATTCCTCACCAACCCTCTATAATTTTAGTCTGTACAATCAGGTGCCATAGGACTGACACCTAGCTGGGAGGGGGTAATATTACACCCTCAAAAGACCAAGACGAAAATATTTAAAAAGTTAGAAATGGAAGACAGTCCTAAGGTAAGAGGAAGAAAAAGGACAAAGGCACACTTGGAAAAATTTGAAGACATGAAGTGTAGAAAAAAGTCTCAAATCTAAAAGAGGCACACAATAATTAGTGCACCTCAATATGTTACCAAGAAAAGCACCAAGTGCATTGCAATTTATCTTGTAAAAGGGTGTCGACTGTGCAAATTGTAAAGAATAAGAGGCGTGGGCTGAGGGCTACGCTAATAGGAAGAAGAAGACAAGAGAGTAAAGGAATGGACAAATGCCATACAAAAAAGGGAATGGCTACCCAAGGAGGGGATAGGGCAAGTCAGGAAATGAATGAAGAAGCTCATTCTTGTGTATGGCCAAACTTGTTCTCTTTTTGCTTCTTGATCTTGCTTCCTTCTTGTGCATGAGAGAGGGAGTGTGAGAGAGGGAGAGAGAGTCTATGTGTGAGTGAGGGACCATGGAGAAGCTTGTCTTCTCCTCTCTTCATCTTCATCTTCTTCTCTTCTCCCTTCTTGCGCACATGGCTATGGGGGTTGAAGCTCGGAGCTTGGAGAGGGAGCTTGCTTGAGGGCGCATCTTGAATCATGGAACTATTGGTGGATTCGTGGGAGGAGGCACTTGATCGGATTCAAAGGTAAGCTCACTACATTTACGTGTGGAAGAGCACGCACGGCTATGTGAGAGGTAGCCATAGCTCTTAGCTTGAAATGCTTGAACGACCAGTGGGTCTTAGTGGTTTGCTTGTAAGAGCAACAACAATACAATTGCACAAGTATATGCTCTAATGGCAATGAAAGTAATCCTAATGTCATTGTAAAAGCATATGCTCTAATAACAAGGCACATAAGCAAGAGCATTGCTCTTGTGGAGTTTTTCTTTTTCTTTTTTGGGTTTGAAAGTGATAATTTTTTTTGGACTTTCCTTGCCTTGCAAGAAAAACAGGAGGAGGTCTTGCATGCTTCCCATCTTTGCGCATCTAGCTTCAAGCTTCTTCATTCTCTCAACAAGCATGGTATCAAGCTTCTTGGTAAGCTCGTATTGGATGACCTCCTACACCATGTAAGACCACATATACTCATCTCAATCACATATCCAAGCACCTACATACTCACAATTCTATTGTGCCTCAAATTAGGGGCTACCAAAGGTATAGTGGATGACATTAGGGAGGAGAGGATCAAAGCCTTTAGGCATTTCATTCATGGAGCTGCATGAACCCATATGAACAAGTTGTTCAAAACCACTATACACTTCCCAATTGATGCCCTCTAGGTGTGATGTTTATGCATGTTCCTACTCTACAAATAGAGCTTTTGATCTCTTATTTATTTGTTTGTTTTCTTGTTTTTGACTTTTTAATCCAATCTATTATTATTTTTTTGTTTGTTTTTTTACTTTTTAATCCTCATTCTTGTCTTATAAGGGCACGATGGGTGGTCTCAAGGGTTGCTCCATGCATGACTTGCTCATAAGAGAGATCTTCATAGCCATTCATGTCACTAATAGGAATGGGTGGTTGCAATTAGTGAACTGACTATCATTCATATCCTCTAACAGATTGAGGCTAGGTTGGTAAAATAATGGGACAAAGCATCAATCTAATCATTGCACATCTATTGATGCCTATACTTACCCCAAAGGACAATGGATGAATACCATCTTCTTCTAACACTAGTTGTTGATTAAGTAGGGTTGTGAGCAACCTTAGATAATTATGAATACCATCTTCTTCTAATACTAGCTATTGATTAAGTAGGGTTGTGAGAAACCTTAGATAATTATGCAAGGTCATGAAGGTTAGTTGAAAAAATTGGACACAAAACTCTTGAGAGGAGGGAACTAGATCCCACTCTTCAAACTTGAGACAATCTTTGTCCATTCGGGAATTAATTTGAGGTTGTAGTCTAATCCATATCTTCAACAACAAGGAATGTAAGTGGTGTCTCCTCTTTTCCATGATATGACACTACAAAAGGCCATCCAAGCTTCATCATTTGTATCTAGGATGCTCTTTTACCACTCAAGCTGCCCTCCCTATCTTGACTTGGGAACTCCAAAGACCTTGCTTGCCCAGTATTCTTCTTGTTCATGTAGAATTATTTTGAGTTTTTTGGGAGGTTAAAAGTGAAGATCATAGATTCTTTTTTGCAACTCCCACATACTACAACTAGTTTCTCTTTCCTAATTAGTAATTGTGGGCTCATTGGCATTTTGGAATGGTATTTCTAACACTTGTTGGGGAGAGCTTGCAAACTTTATGTTAATGTCTTGTATTTTCTCCATCCTTCTCTATTTAAGATCAATTTTTGAGTCAAATGAAGTAGGCTTGTCTTGAAAATCCCCAGCATGCAATTCCTCTAACTCCTATTCAAGGTCTAACTCCAGGGCTTCCACTGCCTACTATTTGTCAACATCCATTAGTGGAGGCGATAGTGGTGGCTCTTTATGGGCTAATGAACCCCATTTTTCTAATATGTTCATCTATATATCCCTTAACCCTTAGCTATTGAATACATTCCCATGTTGCAAACTTGCATCATGGTTGAAGCACTATTGTTTCATTATTGGCTCTAAGAGCTTCCCTTGCTATCCCAAGCTTCCACTTGAGTTCCTCAATCATATCATCTTCACAAGGGTCCATGATTGGAATAAGGATGCAATAAAAACTTTTATGTTGGATCTATATCCACTTTTCTATGGCCTTGGCTTTTTCATTAGCCAAATTCCTATTATATGCTACTTGTGCCAACTACAAGTCATCTCTTAGCTTTGCTCATCCATCTTTCGGGAGTCCACCTTGGGTTAACCCTCTATATAACGTGCATTCAAATGGTATTTCAAAAACCCATTTTTAAAAATTTTACACCATTTTATACTCCTTTTGTGAGTTTTTAAGGCAATATTTATATTCATTTTGTAAATCTAAATTTTGAGAGAAGGTGCATCTTCGAAACCCCTTCTATACAATGCAAATAAAAACACAATGCTACAATACTTTACACCTAGAGTTTTCACTATGTTCCAAGTTGAATATCAAGACATCATATCAATATTTTGAATGTTGTTAAGCATTGATAGAGATAAACAACTAGACCTGTATAGCTACTTATCCACACAAGGGGGCAAAGAACCATAGAAACCAAAGATTATAATATACTAGAGTGACATGTTGAACCTATGACCTATTGTGGACCTATCCAACCTGAGTGACTACATGAGAGAGAGAGAGAGAGAGAGAGAGAGAGAGAGAGAGAGAGAGAGAGAGAGGCTTGAGCAGCATCAATGACAACATATAGGGGCAGAGAGAGAGAGTGGAGGTAGTAATCAAAAGGTTAATTCATGGGTGTCATTTACTTCTTTTCCCCAGCCCAAATCATGATTATTCAAGCTCTTTACTCCCTACACCCCATCCTAAGTCATCATTACTAAAAACAAAGGTTAATTCAATGGGTGCTCTGAGATAGGTTTAGATTAGGCATAACCGATGAAGAAAAATCCAACCAATACAGGACTATCTAGTTGATGTTGTGAGATTGAATTGACTTTCAATGTGGCGAGAACCTAAAATGATTAGTCGGCCAACCTTCACGTATTTAGGGAGTTTGGAAAAAGAGCATGCAAAGCAAGTACTTGTGTTCTTATCCAAAGAGAGCATGCAAATAAAGCAAATCTGACATTAGGTTTTGCTTATAGAGGTCATTGTCCAACTGTTACACCTATATTTACTACCCTGGCAAGCCAACTTACAAATCACAATCCTCTATAACTAATTTGAAATGTTGTTATCATCCTAAACTCAGCCAAGCGTGTGTTTTTGCTACCTCTGGTTTGATTATGTTGTTGTTGTTGTCTTTTTCAAACATCATCAAAGCTTGAATTGAAGCAAAGCTTGTCATAGGACCTGTCATAGTGCTATTCTGGCAGGTAGAGATCACGAAGCAAGAATTGTGTTTGATTGGGCTTCATCAAGCATGATCAATGGTTGGGGATGTGGATTGTTAAAAAATAGAAAGTGCTGCTATCTAAGAAGACAAGCTCTTATGGAATGCATTCATTATAGTATATGCTAAACATGGACTTGGTGAGGAGACTGTACACTATTGTAAACATATGTAACTTGAGGGCACACCATTGATTTTTGTTACCTATACTTGTATGAAAATTTGTGAGTTCATGGGAGTGTCAAAACATGGCCAATAAATATGTAATGAGGCAACCAAAAGAGGACTGGAAGGTGATATCTTTATGGGAGGCAACACATTGGTAGACATGTATAGTAAAACTAGCTTGCTCGTAGAGGCTTAGTCAATTATGTTCAAGCTTCCTATTCGTAGTGTACTTTCTTGGAATGTTCTTATTGGAGATTTCATAGACCATGGACATGGTGAGGAGGCGTTGAGCTATTTGTAATAGATGTAGAAGGATATCATGCCTCCAGATACAAGCACATACCCTTGCAGTTTGAGAGCTTGTTGTATAGTTCCAATTGTAGAGAGGGGTAGAGAACTACATGTTGATGTGGTCAAAAGAGAAACATGAAATGTGGTGAACCTTTGGTGGACAACACAATTGCTACATGAATGTGAAATGTGATGATCTTGTAGTGGGACAATAAATATTTGATAAGCTTCCTATTCAAGATGCAATCTCTTGGATTGCATTGATCTCAAGATATCTTAAACATGGGTTTGGTGAACAAGCTTTGACCTCATATGGACAAATGCAGTTGTTGGGGGTAATTCCTCATGACATGAGCTTTTGTTATTTCTTAAAAGCATGTGGAATTGTGAGAGCTTTGAAAACAAGTTGGGAATACATGTTGAGTTGATTATAAAGGGTTGGATAAACATTTATTCATGAGAAACACTTTTGTAGGGATGCATAGTAAATATGACTCCAATGCAGAAGGAAGGGATGTTTTTGACAAGGTACTTACTAAAGATGTTGTATCCTGGATAGCCATGATTAAGGGTTATGGTGAGAACCATGAGGGTAAGTTAGCTATTCATTGCTTTGAGGAAATGCAAGAGTAGGGTGTGAGACCAATTGCTATAATATTCACTTATCTCCTTGCTACATGCAATCATGTGAGCATGGTCCTAAAAGGTTATGAGTATTTTGAGATGATGAGAGAGAAACATGGGATTGAAGCATCCTTGGATCACTATGCTTGTATGCTTGATCTTCTTGTGTATGATCAGGATATGTTTATCAAGCAGAGATGTTTGCTAAACCACGTAGTGTCATTTATTCAAAGAAGTTCAGGGGGCCTTACTTTGTTTAGAAGTTCTAATTGTCGCTACCTACAACCATACAAGAAGGCTTGAGGTCGGGAACTTAGGCTTAGGAAATACATAGTAAGGTTAGGAACGTAGACTGCACCATATCCGAATTAGAAAATACATATTGAGTTTAGGAACTCAAGGTGCATCATATCTAGATTAGGAAATACATACCGAGGTTAGGAACTCAGGCTTAGGAAATGATCCTATGATAGGACATGTTTTGGTGGACATGTATGGCAGGTGGTTTGATCCTATTGCAAAAGGAGAGAGAGTTTTCAACAACATGTATGGGAGGTGTGATGTTGTTGCAAAAGGAGAGAGGGTTTTCAACAACATGCTGACATGGGATGTTGTATCATGGACTGTTTTCAACTGCCTTAGATATGTTATGTCATGGACAAAGCTTTACAATGTTTTGAGATCTCAGAGCAAGATATCTTCATGGATGATGTAAAATTTGTCCTCTACTTAGAGTCTTGTGGCATTTCATAGGCCTTAGATAAAGGATGACCTATGCATGGTGAAGTTCTTCAGAGAGGGTTTAACAAGGAGTTATTTGTGAGCAATGCAATGGTTGATATGTATGGAAAAAGTGGCTCTCTTATTAGAAGCACAACAAGTATTTGATAGGCTATCAGTTGCAAATGCATTCTCCTTGAATGCACTCATCGATGGATACATAGACCATGGGCATAGTGAAGAAGGATTTGAGCATTTCAAACATATGCATCTGGTAGGTCTCCTTGTTGATGCAACTAGCAAGTTAAACATTTCTAGACTAATCATTCTCCCTATCTGTAGTGCCCTTCCTAGCGAGATGTAGACTGTAATTTTTTAGCTAGCTCTTCTAAGTTCACAGAAAGTGGTAGTAGTTACCAACATTGCTCAAGCCTCTTTTGACAATTGATGGCATTTATTATGCAATTGACCTATGATTTGCAAAACAAAATGTGTACAATCCTAGGCTTGGTATAAACTCCCTTGCCATTACACCCATTTCTCAAGCATTAGCAAAACAATGTGCAAGAAGAGTTGGACGTATTGGACTAGGCAAGTGCTACCAACTATACAATTGTGCTAGAGATTCAAATATTCAGCCTTGGTATGACAACTTTATAGATGAAGGTCATGGGCCTTGGAGATAATGATACCTTGTTGTAGCTACAAAGTTCTTTAAGCACCACCATAACTCTCTCTCTATCTGAAGAGGAGAGCCGTTTTCTTGCCTCAATCTTCTCCACCTATTTCCATTAACAAGGCATCTAATATTATCAATCTACAAGGAGCGTGTAGACCTACATCAATTCCCTTCTACTCAAAAAAATTTGTTGTTTCTGTTGTTGCATTTCTGTGGAGCTGCTTCAAAGCTATGGCCCTGGTTCTCAAGCTTCATCAACCTCTTAGTTTGGAATTCACACTTTCTCCTCTATTTTATTCCAGCTACCTACAATATACCCCCAATCAAGGTCCTATTTTGAGTCCCTTTATGCTACATTTTTTCATTAGAAAAACCACCCAGCATCCACACACAGCCAATAACCTATCGCCCACCCTGAGAGGCATTGGCTGTTGCTCTAAGCCACCCAATTGACATTGACACTACTCTAGCTATTGCATATTGCTTCAACCCTTGCATTTGCTAATGGAGTTCACATTCAATCTGTTGTCAAAGCGACCTTAAACAGATCCCAAATGCAACAATAGTAGTCTTGGACCAAAGCCAGAAGACCAAATATTTGTTTTCTCTTTGGTTTCCATTGAAACATGTTGTGCATTGTGTTGACAGTATGGCACCAAGCCTGATGGAGTTGGTGCATGAATATTGGAATAATCCTCAAGGTCAAGTTGGATCGATGTTGCTAGCATTGAGAGGACATAGTTAGCCCACTTGTTTGCAATATTCTGACAATCGAACTAGCTGACCCCTGCATCTAGCTACAAGCAATGTTGCATCCCACCATTGGAAGTGTCGGTGATGTCTGCAAATTAGTTGTGGATGGTACACCAACAATAGTAGCACTCGGCAACAACTGAGCTTCATCTAGATGAGCCGGCAACCTATTTACCATGATTGGGGCATTAATCTAGCTAGGCATTGTAATTCTTTTGACCAATCTAGTATCCTCCAGCTCCTATGCCATCACCATCTTTGCTTCTTCAGTGTATTTCTTTACATTAATAGCACCTCCATCTACTGCTCATCTTTTACAACTTGTACTAAATGCATGCACTTTGTTGTTGATCATGTAGTGCATGACCATCTAGGATCATATTCTTCCCATAGCTTGCTATCACATACTGATTGTAGATGTGAGGCTTCTTGACCTCTTTAGTTTTAGACCCAAGGAAAGACATACACTAGCAGCTACTTCTAGAGAATAAGAGAGATTTGGATGCTTATATCACAATGCAAGACCCACTTTTCATGACTCATTGCAAGTGACTTGAATTGAGTGGATGGGTCTTCTAATATCTATGATTGGTTTTGGATCTTGAGCTAAACTAGCTATTTGTAGTTGTGCAAAATTGATTGTTCTCTCCAAAACAAAGAACAAACCACAATGAGGACCATCAGTTATATTGCTACTAGAAGTACTCATCAAGATAAGAACGACACAGGATATGTGGATGTGCCTCACTTTCAATCTATCGAGAAATCTAGACTCCACCTAATCTTTCCATGAACAGAGGTCATCTGGAGTGGTAGCCTCAACATTGATTTGTAGGTCATGCTTGAAGGCCTAAAAGAAGTGGAAAGGCATGAAGAGGTTTTCCCATGTTGCTTCTCCTTCCTCAATTGCTTTTTGTAGGTCTTGGCAGCAAGCTCAAATCAGTGCATGATGGTGCACAATGTGGTGTGGGAAACTTTATAGTTGGATTTGAGGAAAGGGCATATGGGGGTGATGATGGGTATGAGATGAGCTCTATCATGTTTGTTGCATTCAGGGTCCCCACAACTACAGATCATGATACTAGTGGCCATGCACCCCATACTACTAACAAGGCACATGGGGCAGTTCAATGGGCATAACAACACTAGATTTGGCCATTTCCACAAGCCATAACTCTTGAAGAACTTCCTTACCCAAGCATTAGGCTGCTCTAGCATAAGGGCAGTAAACCTTGGACACCAAAATAGCCTAATTCACACCCCCTAAGTACCCCAAGACATTGGAGTAGATCCCCTTAGTGTGATCCAGTACTTGATGCATTGCAGCATAATCTTGAAGTTGTGTATGTTGGGCACAAGTTGAATGATCTGATGTCACCAAACACCCATTAATGATGAGCAAGGTCTACTTATCAACACTACCTATAAGGATGATGGCCTTTGCTAGATTGTGTAGATCAAAATCCTCTAGAATTATGCTCAAGGACAATTGAGTATAAAGATGTCAATGGGAATTGCATCTTTGTAGTTACATTGAATTTGTTTGTATCATTCATTGCTTGAAAGCATGTGGTGCAAAAAGAGACTTAGAAATAGGCCAAGAAGCACATGCAAAGATGAGGGAGTAACCATGAGAAGAGCACTGTGCCAATGAGCATCAGCACCACTTGTGCCAAATTTAACTCGATGTTGAATCAACTGTATCTTAGAATTGACTCCAACATTAAGATGTTCGTAGACAGGACATTGCTCTCCGAGAGGAAGCCTTAGCCTTCCTCCAGGAGGCAGCCTCCTCTTGGATCCGCCACATTGTAGGAGCGAAAGGCTTCCATTAGTAGCTCATGGACCTCACCCCCATGGTCCCATTTTCAATTCAAATCCTATCACCTTGGTGTGGCTTGCCATGGACCTAATGTTAGCAACAATGGACTATGTGTCGGCCCTTACTACTATGCAAGCAGGGATGAGGACTTCTTTCACAGTTTCTTCAAGGAGCTTTTGCAACATCATCTACCCATAGTGATAGATCTCCTCTACATGTCAGATGCAAGGGTTCCCATGCTCAATCTTTAAACATGACTATTTGAAACATTTCAATGCCTCATCGTCAAGTCCATGTTGGCCATACCTTGAAATAATAGCAACCTATGAGATGGCATCGCGTATGGACAACCGGTTGAGCATTTGTCCAAGCTTCAGTGAGCAAATTGCAATTGGCATACATTCTATGAGTGTAGTTCTCAAATTTAGAATGAGCACACCACATTCCATGACACAGCATATCTTGTGATGAGTGCATTCCATGACATTGCATCTCAAACAACAAGCTTCTCAACTACTTTTTTAGCTTCTATAAAGGAGCTACATTTGCCATACATATCTAGGAATGTGTTGGTCACAAAATGGTCCTTTTGTAATGTTGACTCTCTCATATTTGCATGTACTTCTCGGCCTATTTCTAAGTCGTTTTTTGCACCACACGCTTTCAAGAAATGAATGATAGAAATATATTCCATGTATTCTTCCTCTGAGCATGACTATTTGAAACATTTCAACACCTCGTCATCAAGTCCATGTTGGGCATACCCTAAAATAATGGTAGCCCATGAGATGTCATCTCATATGGATAGCCAGTTGAGAGTACATTGTGAACATCTACCAAGCTTCAAAGAGAAAATTGCAATTGGAATATATTTCTATGTGTGTTGTTCTCGAATTCAGAATGTCTACATTCTATGACATAGCATTTCTTGTGATGAGTGCATTCCATGACACTTCATCTCGGATAGCAAACTTATCAAACACTTCTTGAGCTTCTGTAAGGGAGTGGCGTTTGCCATACATATGTAGCAATTTGTTGATCACAAAATGGTCATTTTTTAATCCAGACTCCCTCATCTTTGCATTTATTTAACGACTATTTCTAGTGTCTTTTTGCACTACCTCATCATCAAGTCCATGTTAGGTATACCTTGAAACAATGGTAGTCCATGAGATGGCATCTCATATGGATAGCCAATTGAATATCTATCAAGATTTAATGTGAGCAGATTGTGAAGATCTATCAAGCTTGAGTGAGCAAATTGCAACTGGTATACATTTTTACGAGTGTTGTTCTCGAATTCAAAATGAGTCCATTCTATGACATAGCATATCTTGCAATGAGTGCACTTCATGACACTGCATCTTAGATAGCAAACTTCTCAAACACTTCTCGAGCTTCTGTAAGGGAGCTGCATTTGCCATACATATGTAGCAATTTGTTGATCACAAAATGGTCCTTTTGTAATATTGACTCTCTCATATTTGGATGTACTTCCTGGCCTATTTCTAAGTCTCTTTTTGCATCACATGCTTTCAAGCAATGAATGATAGAAACAAGTTCCATGTACACTTCCTTTGAATATGAATATTTGAAATATTTCAACATCTCATCATCAAGTCCATGTTAGGCATACTATGAAATAATGGTAGCCCATGAGATGGCATCTCATATGGACAACTAATTGAACATCTGTCAAGCTTCAATGAGCAAATTGCAATTAGCATATTTTTCTATGACTACTAATCTTGAATTCAAAATGAAATTCTTGCCTTGTTTGTGAGGCTTTTGTCAAGATACAAGCTTTCGATCAACCAATGTAACTCACTGCATTTGGAGCAACAACCTCTATGGGCATTTGTCAAAAATAGCATAGTGTTTTGTCACCTTGTATATTTTTATAGTATTCTACAATCAAAAGAGTCCATGAGACAACATCATGAGAAGGGAGCTTGGTGAACACACTTTGTGCTTTTGCAAAAAACTTGCACTTGCCATACATGTCTACTAATGTGCTTCTAATGAAGAGATCTCCATCTAATCCCCTTAAGGAAATGATAGCATGGATACATACGCTTATGTGCACATCATTTAGCCTAGTACATGCTTTGAGGAGGCCTATATACATTGTTAATATGCCATAGATAGGGTCTTGTTGGATTTGGGGGCAGGGCCATGTAAGTAGTTGACATAAGCCAAGATGAGAGTTGTCTAGGACTATGCACTCCAAAAGGGGAACTTATCAAAGACGATGCAAGAGTCGGCCAAGGTAGTACAATTTTTTTGTTAGATGTGGAGTAGATGATGCACCGACCCCATGCTCTACTTACTAGTAGCCCAAAAGTGTTTAACTTGTAGCGTAAGTGCAAAAGAGCACCCATCTGTTAGGGCAATGGTTTCATCTACATTGGATTTGAGCTTACAAATCCAACCTATCCCATACACCATGCTCCTTCCCTCATGCCCACGCAAAAATTGTGATGAATGAAAACACTTATTAAGGCCAGTTTCAAACCTGTATGGACGGGTGTCATGCCTCTTAAAATAAATGAAGCACTTTATTAAGGCATGTTTCAAACCCATATGGGACAGGTGTCGTGCCTCTTAAAATAAATGGTTGTTGCTATGCTTTCACACTTAATGGACAATAATATATACAATTTTAAATGGACTTTAAATTTGGTGTTGAGTTATTGGCTCAACCAAATGATATTGGCTTACTATAGGCGAGATCTATGGTTTGAATTCTTCTAGCACCACTTTTCGTAAAGGTCTAGACTTGGGCACCACATCCACGTCGGTCACAATTTTTGCGAAGTCTTTCCTTTGTCCTTACGCACGACATTTGAGTTGAACGCCCTTATGGTCAAAACCCATCCGGATAGGTCTGAGATGGGCCTAATTTACTTTCTATAATTCTGGTTTTGTAGCTCATTTTACATGTGATGGGTTATTTAGGTTATCTTTTGTCTTCTACATCATAGACATTGATTCAATACTCATAGTCTCTGAAAGGATACATTTATTTCTATTTTGATAGCCATCTCTCCCCAAATGGCTTGAACAATAATCCTCTTCTTCAACCCTTTCTCATTTTTAGACAAATGTCTTGTGGACATGTGCTTTTGTAGATGTCCACCAAGTCTATAAGGGCCCTCATATGGAAATTTTAAAGATTTCTCCATTTATAGTCCTTACAATAAGTGAATTTTCCTAAACTTACAAATTCCTAGTTTCATTTGAAAAAGTCATTTTTTAAAATCTATGTGAACCATACCTATGGTGCTTCTATTTAGCAAGGCAATTGAGTTCCCTCTCCAATTTGGCACTAACGATTTCCCTTCAGGATCCCTCTTTGATGTTGACGGAAAAAAACAGAAACAAAAAGAGAGGGTGACACTTGAGGGACACATTATTAACATTGTAAATGGAGGTACCTACTTGCAAACACCCTCGCAAGGGTTTCAAGCTTCAAAGGAGTCTTCATTTTGCGCTTGTTGCAATCACCATGAAGACTGTGAGCTTTCATATCTTTTGCCTCAATGCTTTTGATGAGAATGGCCTAACAACTCCAAAGATGTGGTCCAAAACTTGAAATGATCTTAGTAGTCAAGAGAAAGCCTAGGAAAACTTGTGCACTAGAGCATAAGACAACAATGCCTTCTTAGCAAGCACAAGAAGCACATCTTTTTGTGGTTAGGTAGAGCCAAATTAGAAGAGAGAAATGAGAGGGGTGAAGAAGAACAAAGAGGGACTAATATAGGAATGGGGGAGGAGAGAATGAGAGGGAAGAAATAGAGGAAGCAAAATTGGTGAATTCCCCTCTAGCAGGGCAACAAATGATTTGGCCATGGCATAGGCTTTGAGGAGGGCAACAAATGTATGGTCGTTAGGTTGGAAATGGTCCTCTTTCATCTAGTGGTAGAGGTGGAATGCATGCTACAAATTCTTGCCATCAATATAACCAAAGATGAGGGCGGTCCATGAGTAGAGATTACGATGAGGGAGTCAGTTTTGAAGGCATGTTGGTCCATAAAGTCAAATGATAATAAATCATTAATGCCCATAGCCTTCATTTGTATAGTTGTCATACCAACATTGGTTCTCTAAATCTCTAGGATAGATATAGTTGGTACCATCTCATTTTTGTATGCACTTTGTGTGCAAAGTTGGTAGCACTTGCCCAGTCCAATATGGCCAACTCATCTTGTGCGTTGATTGGCAAAATCTTGAGAAATGGATTTAATGACCAACTCATCTTGTGCATTGTTTGACAAAATCTTGAGAAATGGATTTAATGATGAGGGAGTCTAAGCCAAGCTTGGGATTGTAGACATTCAGTTTTGCAAATCCTAGGTTACCTACTTTATAAATGCCACCAATTGTCATAGAGGCTTTACCAATGTTGGTGGTTATGACCGCTTTCCTTTTTCTTGAAGGAGCCATCTCAAAAATTCCCATCTGCATCTCACTGTGGGGAGGGCACAATAGATCGAGAGGATGAATAGAAAGGACATTTGGGCCTGTCCCTTTCATCCTTTCATATAGAATTTAGGAGGATGTGTCGATTTCTTCCACACACACACACACACACACACACACAATCTAAGTATTGACTCCCCTTTCCCTGCCACCCATATCCTCCCCCACCACACACCTCCTCTCATGACACATCCTTGCCCACCAATTGTGTCTCTGAAAATATTCCAATAAAAATACCCATAATGTGAATTTACATTGAGCACATTTATATACCCATTTTATTTTTAGAAAACTGTAAGTCAACATAATAAATATACCCTTTCTTTTAAACTCACATGGTATCTTACATGTTCTATAAGGTGGACTCCCGATGATCCATCTACTCAATTTTTCTCTTGGCCTATTCTAGGCATGTGTTCTACCACTTGATCAATGCACTAAGGGTCAAGTGTTGCTATCCCTTAGCTTGTTTCAACTCTTCATTTTCCTTTATTTAGCCAAGTCACTTCCTACTTGAGTTTGCATGGCCCTTTTGAGTCTTTTCTCAAATTGCTCCAAATTTTTCTTTTCTTGTTCTATAAGCTTCTTATATTTCCTTAGTTATTCTAATTATTGAGCTTGCTTACTCAACTCACCCTCTAAGAGAGCCTTTTCCCTTAGGATAGTCTATAATATTCTTCTAGTTGTATTCTATTTTTTCCTCTATCTGACATTATTCTTATGCTTCTTCATACTTCTTGTCATTTGAGTCCTTTTCATCGAGGGCAATCAACTTTTTTTAGTGAGCCTCAAGGGCTTCCTTCTCTTTTATTCCCATGTGTTGGCTACTACATCTAGTTTCCTTTGAAGATACATGTCTTCATCATTAGCCGGTGTAGGGTTTGAGGACTCTTCTTCCAGGGTTTTTTGTTCCCTTAACTGCCCAAGTAATGATGTAGTTGCTTCGTGGTCTCCTTCCAAGACTAGCTTCTTGATTGCTTGGGGGACTTCTACTTGCTATTAAGGCATTGTTTCGATCTTTGATTCCTTATGCTTCTAAGATTCGGCCTTTCATAGTAGCTATATGTATAGCCTCTCTCGTATAAGTATTAAAATCATGCTTCTTAATATTCCATGTTACCAAGTCTTCCAATAGTTCCATGTGAATATTGTTTATCATAGAGTTAGTTCCTTAGTAAAGAACAATGTGTGTACCACATTGGGCTACATTCTTGGTGCTAATTCAAGGTAGCTTTGATTTTTATCCTATCATTACTACTTAAATCTTGATTTGATAGTACAAACCTAACAAATATATCTACCTTTTGTCTAGGAACTTTTCCAACCTCTCATGAAATTTTAGTGCTCTCTATATTATACTTGCTATCAGTGGTATTTCAACTCAATGTAGACTTTCATCTATCCTTGTAGTTACTTTTCCTATTTGCTTATTATGGTCATTATCCATGCACTTAGGGTGATCTACTCCCCCCTGAAAATTTTCAATATACTTTTGCCAAGCACATTGCTCCGCCAATTCTTTTGTCTCTAGGTCTTTGGTTGCAACCTTGCCAACATTTTGGATTTGTTGATATCATAGGTTACAATACTTCTTGATCTCCATATTCACAATGTAAATAGCCTACTCCTCATTACTAAACGGGAGCTAGGGTTTCCCAAGTTTCTCACACATAATCTTATTGATTGTTCTTGCCATTTCTATGTAGAGAATCTACATGCAAGGGGAAAGGGATGATACGAATCTACATGCAAGGGGAAAGGGAAATTGTGTGTAGTTTCTTTGTGTAGGGGGAAAGAATGACGAAAGGTTGGCCAAGTGAGACATTCAAGTCTCATGTGTTTTTCTATAACCCTTGTCTAATTTCTTAATAAAGGTATAATGAATGAAAGTTTATTCATGTATAAAAAGCTAAAAGTTTATTTTCATGTTTTTTGCAACCCTTTGTAATTTCTTAATAAAGTTATATTGAATGAAAGTTTATAATGTATAAAAAACTAAAAGTTTATTTATGTACAACAAACAATCCTTGCAACAACCAGTCAGAGAAGTTTATTTATGCATAACAAACCATCCTTACAACAACCATTCAAAGAAGTTTATCTATATAGAACGAACAATCCTTTCAACAACCATTCAAAGAAGTGAGAGTTATACTCTAGTGATGCATAATGATCATGCCATACAATCTTATGCCAATATGGGTGATACAGATTAGGACTTCTATTAAGAAGTCACTTGAACCTAATCTATTGACCATGTTAAGCTCTTTCTCACTCAACATTCTATCCAAATAGGAATGGTGCTTAATGTTAGCTTCTAGAGATTTATTTACAAGCTAAGGCAAGCATTCTAAATGATGTAGCAGTAACATAGATTGAATCATACTTATTGGTCTTCATTGATCATCACTTCAGTGTTGTTTATTACCAAAGAGCTTATCATGTTCCATTGTGCTAGCCTAAGTAAACCACTTGTACAAAAACAGTGATTCTAATTTTGTTAAGAGGTTCAAATTATATAAGTCTTCTTACTTGCTATTTGGACAACTAGGCTTGTACAAAGTGATCAAGTGCACACATGGAGCTTTTTCTTTTGATACTAAAGTTGCAATTAGTTCTTCCACTATGGTGGCATACTTGTTGAATATAATTTCATATTCTTTTCATGAACATGGAAGGTCTCTAATAGCTTCAAATGGTGGCATACTTGGTGAATATAAATTCATATTATTTTCATGAACATGGAAGGACTCTAATAGCTTCAAATGTCTTGCATGGTGGGGGTAAATGTACTTGCACCTAATCGCCTATGTATCCATTACACTGATAGTATCCCCACACATGTACATTGTAGGTAGTGGGAATCCAATACTAGCACTTTATTCATTATTCTTTTAGTTAGCTTGTTCTAGCTTGCTTTACGCTTGTTGAGGAGCTTCCCAAGGTTTAGTTGAGCCTTGTTGAGTGCTTATTGAGTTGAGGAGCATCTATTTTATCCATTTTGAGTGAATACAGAGCATGTTGTAGAAGTCATGGATAGCTATGGTAGCTTGACAACACTATCATATTTTGGCCATAACTTTTACATTCAATTTGGACTAACAGCTTTCAATGCCATTTGTTTCTATTCTTTGTTTCTTAGTTGCTCATAGTTGGTTGTTAGCATACTATTTCAGTTTGTTACAATATCCTATCATTTCAATGTTATGCATTCTTATCTTAGGGTAGTTAGTTCAATTTGACAATTACTCGATTATAGTTTGTAGATAGCTCACTATTTTGGTAGTTCCTCTTGCTTAGCCCTTGATTTGGCTATGATTTTGGGGATATTTCTCTTTCATTTACATTAATCTATTTGTCTTAGATTGTGCTTTCGTCTCTTTCATTATGGATGGTGGAATGAATGACATGCTATCTTTAACATTAAGAAGTTGCATGGCACAAATTACAACTACTGAAAGGCACAAAACTGGCAGGTTCTAGTGCAAAAATCATAGATCAAGCCATTAAGACATGAGGATGTAAAGTTGTAAATCTATAATCATTTTGTCACTCTTTAAGCAAGTCTATTATAATGTTGTCTCTGATGGACAGACCACCTTGCAGTTATGGGATAAGATTCATAATGTGTATGATAAGTAGAGCCTTGCCTCTCAAATGTATTGGTTGAAGAACTCATGGACCTTCGAATGAAGGAGGGGATCTCCATATTTGTCCACTTAACTAAGTTTCATTCTATTTTCAGCCATTTGTCTTTGCAAGGATTAAATTTAAGAAAAAACTTCATCCCTTGTTCTTACTAGTTACATTACCTAAGTCATGGGACACATTCCGTATTGCTATGTATGCAAATATACATGATGTGCTAATGGCCTAAAAGTATAGAATGTAGAGGATGCGCTCTTGAATGCAAAGGTTAACAGAAACACTGTAGATACTTCTCGCACCTCTCATGCTTTGACAGTTTAGAGACAATAATGGTAGGACTAGTAATGACCGCCATGGAAGAGACTCTTAAAAAGTATTGTTTCCACTCACATGAATAGTCTCGCATTAAGTCCCATGGCCATAAATTTGCATTGACTTGTTACTATTGTGAGAAGCAGAGTCATATGCGGCCACAATGCCATAAAATGTGTGATGACGAGCACAAAGAAAAGGAAAAGGATATAGTGTAAGAAAAGAATGATGACCTCAACATTGTCCCTAGCAAGTCTAGTGTTAAGATTGAAGAGATTAATGTTCTGCAAACTGATTTTCGTGATGACTACATACTTGCAGCTTCTTCTCTTGATATTTCGCAATTGATTGATGCCTTGTCTACCTATGCTTAGTATTGGCTACTTGATTCAAGGGCTTTATTTCATATCACCCCTCATCGAGAGTAGTTCCCCTCCTACCACAGCATGACAAGATCTGTTAGATTGGATAATGACTTAGCATTGGATGTCGTTTATATTGGAGATGTCTAGTTGGAGTTTCCTTCAGGTAATATGTTTACTTTGATGTACACCATGTTTTGGCTTTGACTAAAAGCCTACCTTTAGTTGGATAGTTAGATAATGTAAATTATGACATCTCTTTTGGTGATTTCTCATGGAAGCTTATCCTTGCGAATCTTGTCCTAGAATGAGGTGCTAAATTTGGCACTCTTTACGCCTTACTTGTATCTCGGTCTATCGACCATGTTTTAGTAGTGGTTGCAGTACCACATGTGTTGTTATGGCATTGCTACCTTGGGCACATGTCATTAAAAGAAATGAAAATGCTTACCTATTTGTAGTATCTTCCATCCCTTGATTATAAGTGTTTTGACTCTTGTGATGATTGTCTTTATGGCTAGCAGACTCGTAATTCCCATAAAAAGTCTGGCACTACGTGCATGGGTGAGCTTGTGGCTCTTATTTATTATGATATTTGTGGACCTATGTCTTGCAAGTCTTTAGGTGGCTCAAAGTATTTCGTTACTTTCATCAATGATTACTCGCATAAGGTTTGGACATACCCCATAAAGCACAAATCGGAAGTCTTGGCTACATTTTATCATTGGCTTACTTTTGTCGAGAACCAGTCAGGGTATAGATTGAAATGCCTACTATCTAACAATGGGGGTGAGTATGTATCTAAAGCCTTTGAGTAGTTTTGTGATGAGGGATATTAAGCATCAGTTGACCACCCCTTACACCCCCCCCCCCCAGAATGGTATGGCTAAGCACATGAATAGGATGATTCAAGAGTGAGTTTGTAGTATACTTAGTTAGGTAGGCTTACCATATCACTTTTGGGCTAAGGCAATTACTACTATCGTACATTTGATTAATCAATCTCTATGCACTGCTCTTGACTATCAAGTTGCAAAGGAGGTATGGTTTGAAAAATCTCCATCATATGCTCATTTGTGTGTCTTTGGTTGTGAGGCTTTCTGTCATATTTCCAAGGATAAGCATAACAAGTTGGTTCCTAATTCTATGAAATATTTATTGGTTATGGGGATGTAAATGAGATGAGCTATTGCCTATGGGATCCATAAGCCCAGAAGGTCATTCGTAACCATGATGTTGTTTTTCATGAGGAGAAAATGCATAAGCAACCTAAGCAAGTCATTGAGGTACGTAGGGTGATATTTCAAGAGAAGCCTCTTGTTATTGTACAACCAGCTAGACAACTTTAGCAGCTAATGCTCCAATGGCCTAGGACCGTGATGTTAGATAGGATACATAGGTCCCATAGCCTATTTTGTAACACTATACTAGAGATTAGCCTGATCAATTTGCATGTAATATTTCCACACAATAAAAGTTAGTTGGTTAGTTCGAAAGTTAGTTAGTCAATTAATAAGTTAGTAAGCTTACTAACTAAAGACTAACTAAGGTAAAAATAAACTAATATTAATAATTAAGGATTTTTATTTAATTAAAAATATTTTATTTAGAAAAATTGAGAGCTGTAAATCCGATATTTTTCTCAGATTGACAAGGACCGTAGCTACTCTTTACGTAAGTTATAACGTGAATGAAACTTATGAGCTATATTAGTCACTAGTATTAATGTGTATAGTTTGGATGGCCCTTTTTCCATTGTCCTTCTATCTTCCTAGCTTCTTTTCCACCACCCATCTACATTTACATATTGCACGAGTGAGAGCCGATGCTCCTTAAATTAAATCATGATGCGCTTGCGCTCTTTTACAAAAGTATTAACTTGCGCTTTTCCTTGTGCGCATTTTTCCCTTATTTAGGACTTTTCTACACTTCTTGTGTTTCTAAATTTTTGTTGGCGCGCCTTCGTCTTCCATTTCACTTTGCCTTGGCCTTTGTTTTCTGCTTTAGCTTTTCCAGATTTTCCACCTTCTTTGTTTAACGGTTAATAGGAATAAAGGAATGTTTTCTTGGAAAATGATAATAGGAATAAAGGAATGTTTTCTTGGAAAAGGATATTAGGGCTGAATGCCTTGTTTGTGCTTGATTCTTAAAGGATTTAATTAAGGAAGGATCGCGCTAGGCTACCCCCAAGCTAGCGGCGAGACCCTACTCCAAGGGGTCATGATTATCGCTACGAGAGGCTTGGACCGGCTCCATAGGCAAAAGGTCTGTCAATAGGGATAGTCTTGGGCAATAGGAAATGTGGATGCCAAAGGGGGATCTAGCTGTAAATCCTGCATTGTTCCTAGAATCTGAGGAGCCCCTTCGTGACCCAGGATGGGATCCTGGAACCCTAAATACTAGCTACAAGGGTGGAATCTTGGTGGGTAGAATATCCTCGTGGAATTCTGTGTATCTTCCACTAGGTCGGAAAGATATGGAATTTGTGGTGCCATGTGATTTGGACCAGTTACTTCTATTGGACAGAAGGGATACATAATTTCTCTTGTATGGGCGGGAGACCAAGATTAACTTGAAGATAAGATAATGAACTTGTTTGAACTTGTTTGCCAAAGGATTGCTTGCTCTGTTTTCATGTATGTCCTGTAAGTTACGCGAATAAACCATGTTCCTAAAAGGCTTAATTAATAAAGCTAATTTTAAATGTCGCATATAAATGTGGTAGGACCTAATTAGGAAACTAAAGCTATCAAGGGAACCGGGTGGGCAGACCCCCGACGTGTCTATGGGATCCGCAGGCGCGGAAATCGATCCGCAGCCATGATATCATCTTTCATGAGGAAAAAATGCATACGCATCCTGAGAAAGTGGTTGAGGAGTGCAGAGTTATCTTTCAAGAGCAACCACCTGCTCCCATTCAGCCCGCTCCACAGCCTGCTAGATAGCGTGCAGCATCACCTGATGCTCATGGCTCAAATGCTAGACATGCTGATGTTAGAGAGAATGTTGGTCAGGCAGCAAAGCCTGGATTGAGGCATTCTATTAGAGATAGACGACCTCCTGACCGTTTTGCGCCCTCTATGTATTATGTACTGGTTACAGATGCATGAGAGCCTCTCACTTATGATAAGGCTATGCGTAAGGGTGATTGTCACTCTTGGGAGAGGGCTATAGAGTCTGAGCTTAACTCATTGTATAAGAATAAGACTTGGGATTCGGTTTCCTTGCCTCAGGGTAAGAAGGCTTTGCCATGCAAGTGGGTGTACAAGCTAAAAAGTACCCCTAGACACCCCAAGCCGGCATACCAGGCTTGATTGGTTGATAAGGGTTTTAAGCAGGAGCATGTTGTTGACTTTGATGAAGTCTTTTCTCCTATGGTCAAGATGACCACCCTATGCTTAGTCTTGGCCTTAGTTGCACAGCTTGACCTAGACTTGTACCAAATGGATGTTAAGACAGTTTTTTTACATGGGGACTTGTATGATGAGATTTACATGGAGCAGCCTAAGGGCTTTGCAGACCCTGGAACACCTAGTGTGCAAGCTAAAGAAAAGTCTATATGGCTTGAAGCAGGCACCTAGGGAATGGTACCATAAGTTTGATGCATTCATGCAGTCACAGAGCTATAGCCGCAGTGCTATGGATCCGTGCTTGTACAAAAGAAAGCCCGTGACGGTTTTTTACTAATTTTGGTACTCTATGTGGATGACATGCTTTTAGCAGGGACAGCTCATGAGGAGCAAGATGCTCTTAAGGCTCAGCTCAAGAAGAGCTTTGAGATGAAAGATCTAGGACAGGCCTCTCATATACTTTGTATGTCCATTACGTGCGATCGATCTCAGGGACTACTCTATCTATCACAAAGGGAGTACATTCATAAAGTCCTTGAGTGCTTCCGTATGCAAGATGTTAAGCATATTGGCTGCCCATTACCTTCTCATGTGAAGGTTTCACGGGCCAATTGTCTGCAGAAAGATGAGCAGAGAGCCGAGATGGCCAAGATTCCCTATGCATCAACCGTGGGTAGTCTTATGTATGCCATGATAGCCACCCATCCAGATATTGCTTTTGCAGTTGGGGTTGTGGTACATTATATGGCTACACCTAGCAAGAAATGTTATATGTCATGAAGGGTATCATGAGGTACTTGAAAGGCACAACAAATATGTGTCTTTGTTATGGTAGCCAGGATACAGGAGTCATGGGGTACATTGACTCTGATTATGTAGGACATACAAATAGTAGGAAGTCCACTTCTGGCTATGTGTTCACTTATGCTAGAGGGGCTATCTCTTGGATGTCTAGGGCACGGAAGTGTACGGCTCTTTCTACTACAAAGGCTGAGTATATTGCAACCACAGAGGCTTGCAAGGAGGCTATCTAGTTAGGTCGTTTGATTGCAAACCTTGGTATGGCAGATGCTATGCCTACACTGCATTCAGATTCTATGAGTGCCATTCAATTGGCCAAGAATCCGGCCTTCCATGCGAAGACAAAACATATTGAGGTGAGGTATCACTTCCTTTGCGAGGTCGTTGAGGATAGGTTTGTTGACCTTGTCAAGATTCCGACTGAGCAGAATCCTGCAGACTTGCTCACGAAAAGCCTCACTACCGAGCGCTTTGCCTTCCTCACGAGATTGATGGGAATTAGATGAGATGACGTCTTTTTTCTCATCCTATTGTACATGTGTACATTTTGTACTGTCTTTTCTTTTTCTCTCTCATTGGGGCAGATTCGCCTTTAAGTGGGAGGTTGTTGGGGGTAAAGGCACCTCCGCCTAGCCACCCATGTATTACTACACTAACAGTACTCGCCAGTGCACACTGCAGGTGGTGGGCGCCCATCACAATCACTTATTCTTTATTGTTTTAGTGATAGTTTGAATAAAGGAAGGCCCGGCCACACATTGTGGTTGTTGGAGTTCCCACTTTTGAGTATCTCTCTCTTGGCTCTTGCTCTCCATCCGCCGTAGCTCTCACTGCCAAGCTTCTTCCTCCTGGGTTCCACTTCCTTTTCAAGTACCTTGGGAGCGATTGAGAAATGTTAGCCAAAGGTAAATGGCTAAATCAATTATCAAGATGATGAAGAATCCAAATGTCATGCACATGGTTGAGTTACCAAAAAGACAGCAATGGGTTGGATGACTAAATTGGCTATGCATGTGGCTAATTCATGTGTTTCCAACTTAATGTGCAATCATGAGCCGAGTTCAAGTCATATCTGTGTGAGAAAATAGTCATGTTTTGATAAACTTTTCAAGCTTTCTCATGGTGTATCCTTGAAAAACAAATTTCCTTAGAATTGCTTTCTTTAGATTAGAAAGAAAAGTACACAAAGGAAGCGTGTGTTGTTGTGCCCACGTTAGACTCATTAAACTTTTTTATATTATGTGATTGCACCTATTTTCCTATAGTTTCCATGTTTGAAGTTAACATTACCCATAAGTGGTTGGGAGAGCAACAAGCATTGTATGTAAAGCAATTAGATTAGGGCTATTATAGTTTCTCAATAGGGAGGTTTCCTCATTCTTTAAGCACTTTGAGATTAAGTATGATCACCCCACTCATGTACATATAGTTCTTGGATGCATCTAATCTCCTAATGATGACATCAAAAGTACTACATGATGCTTTGCCCTTTCCAATAGGTGCTAACTCAACCTCGTAGCATGCAACTAAGAATACAGTTATTCAAAGGGTGGATGAATTGATGTCTAGACTGTCCTCTTCTCATATATTTTGTGTCTCCTTCAATCCATGCCTTAGAGGTTATCCAAAATGTTAAATTCCCTTTCAATAATACTCCGTGTTATGGTAACTTAGATTAAGGTTGATGACACTTGTGACTATCTCCTTAAATTAGTTGTTTCTATCCATGTTAGGAACATGATGACCTCTTTAAAATGAGGCTATAGACTCCTCTTACTCTTCAGGGATGTTCATCAAATCTTCAACAAATTAAGCTCTCTAATTCAAATTCTTGTGTTCTCAAAACCTTGAGCATTGTCTACATCTTCTCAGCTAAGGGTTCCATGTTATCTTGCGCTTCCCTAATCCTTGACCTTCTCTATTGTTTTGGGATATTCTCCAACTTGTGCAAGTTTTTATAAGACATTTGCCAAATGTGTAGTCTCCCTTCTTGCACTTGGTTCATTAGGCTTCAAGAACTAATTGGTGTTACTTTCACTCTTTAGGCTTATTTTACTAGAGGCTCTTCTTTTAGCTCTCTTCTTATCATTCATAGTTTCTATAAACTGACCCATCCATCATTTAGGGCCTTAGTAGGCTTATACCTTCCTTTTTACTTTGATCTCTAATGATACTATTAAGGGTTATTGGTCTAGGCTCTTTTTTAATCATCTCCACTCTAAACAAATAAAATGGTGATGAATGTGCCACGACTTTATAGTGACCTTGAAATGCCCAAGATATTGATCCTAATCCTTGGTGCATTAGGTCTATACTTAAGTGAGACTAGCAATGCTAATGAAGCTTCTTTCCCACCATAAGGGGCTAGTCTATCCATTTGATATTAAGGAGCTAGGTAGGTAAGCATCTAAGGGTTTGGCACAATGTGACATCATGTCCAAATCTACCATAATGGGTGCAAAAGCTTATCTACCTTAGTTTGATCTTTGAATGGGAAATGGTTGCAACCACAATGTATTTGAAGGGAGAAGTCCAAGTGGAAGCATGAACAAGCAGAAGCAAGAGAGGTGTAAGCTATGGCGAATGGAGCAAGAGAGTAAGAGAGAGAGAGACTCAAGATGTGGGAACTCCAACAGTCACAATGTGTAACCAACCTTCCCTTTATTCAAATGTCACTGAAAGAATAAAGAATGAGGTGACAGTGATGGCGCATGTCGCTTGTAGTGTGCAAATGCGAGTACTATTAGTGTAGTAATACACGAGCGGCTAAGCACAGGTGCCTTTATACCCAACAACCTCCCACTTAAAGGCGAATGTGCCTTGAGTGAAGAGGAAATAAGAAAAAAAGAATACAAAGTACTATGTATACATAGAGTACAATAGGATAAGGAATAGAGGTCATCTCATCCAACACCCATTAACTTCCTAAGAAAGGCAAAACACTCTCATGAGAGACTTTTCGTGAGCAAATTTGTAGGATTTTGGTCAGTTGAGATCTTGACAAGATCAGCAAACTTGTCCTCAATGACCTCCATGATAAAGTGATATTGCACCTCAATGTTCTTCGTCTTCACATGGAAGACCAGATTCTTAGATAATTGGATAGCTTGCTCAACAATTTTGATTCCAAAAGATCAATGACTATGTTGGTGGGTGATCTGCTAGGTGTCCTTGTATTGGTTATAAGTCATCTTACTCCCTTACCCTCATCTTGGTTCTTCTTCTTTTCTCCCTCCTTAAGCATGAGAAGTTTGTTGATGGTAGTGCAAGTAGTGATTCTAAGGTTTTTCAAACTATCTCTAAATTGTTGAATCGACTATCTACTAATGCAAGTGTAGCTAATCTCCTTTATTGTGTCTAAGGTTGTCTTCATGTTCTTGGGGGAAACCTCGATATTCCATGAACTCAATATCTTTCCCTTGCTCTTGCCACTCTAGTTCAATTAAAACTTCTATGTGGGGAATGAGCTTATGGATGTCCTTTCTTAGGTTGATGTTGATGTGCTAGAGTGTCATTGTTAAATGATGTGGATCTAGGACATGACACAAGCTATGGTGGATCAAAGATGTAAACCAAGTTCATAATGACATGGTCAAGTAGAGACAAACTATTACACAAGTGAATTAGGTTTCAAGATAGATTAGCTTGGACTCATAAACACAATCTTGTGTAGAATCGACAATGACAGACACTTAACTGAAAGTACAAAGCATCATGATATTGTGTTCATTTCATAGTCAAGTACAATGCTTTATAGGCTTTGAGTTGTTCCACTCTCCTCACTATGCATATGGGATTCAGGATAGCTCCTCTTGGAGCATACATCATTTGTCTATTTCTCAACACCCCCCTCAAATGATGAGTCCCTACACTTACTGGCTTTTGCCCCCCCTTCATGATAACATGGCCCGGAAGACTAGCTCATAGGCAGCCTAGTCAAGTTAAAGCTTGAGAGTTTAAAGATACAATGAAAGTTCTTCAAAACAATCTATCAGAGTTGTTGATGGTAGTGGAAGCATATTCGTCTTCTTCTCCTTCTTCCATGAATTGGTTCTGGTGATGATCACTTTGCAATTGTTGGGCTCTCTTCTTGTGGAAACATTCACTGGCTACATGGCCAGTCTTACCACAATAGTGACATGTAATCCGATCCTTGTTATTATTGTTGATGAATCCTCGACCTCTTCCTTTAGGTCCAGCAGCTCCTTTGGTGTACAAAAGATTGTCCCTAGATGATGAGACATTGTGTTTTGCATTCTTGGTTTTTACTTTGCCTTCTTCATCGAGTAGTGAGTGCTCAATATCTTTAAGTGTGAGGCTTGGAACATTACTCAAAGTGGACACAAGATTTTCATATGGATCCTTGTTTACACTTGCAAGCAGTACGGCTATTGCTTCATCTTCCTCAATATTCTTTTTAAGAGATGCAAGTTGAGTTTTTAAACTCTTAAACTTATTAATGTGTATGGTCATAGAAGCACTGTCTTTGATATCCAATTTATAAAACTGCATGAGAAGTTTTACCTTTGAATTCTTTGCTTGAGTACTAAACATTTTATCAAGTTCCTCCCAGGCGGTTTTAGCATTTCTAATGCCAGATATATGATGTAGCACATCATCACTTAATCCCCAAGCAATGATGCCTAGTGCCTTATTATTCATCTTCTTCCATTCTTTGGATTTGAAATGGTCTTCTTCAACGAACTCATGTTCATCATCTTCCTTCTTGTTATCTGCATCATCTTCAAACAAGTCCCATAAGTCCTTTCGCATCAGGTGGTACATGGTCTTTTCCTTCCAGGCATGGAAGCCTTCTCCATTGAACTTTGCTATTTGCTCAAGTTCTGCCATGTTGAGCAGCTCCAATTAACTGAGAAAAGACCAGCAAGGGGGATTTGTGAAGTGTCACAAGGAGGTTAGTGTCAACTGACACTAGTTATCAATAGATACTATTATTGAGCTTAGTATTGAATGTCAGTGCTTGATCTTCTTCTTGCTTGTTGATTTGAAGTGTTAATCTTGCTGGGAACTGAGTTCAAACTCAGATAAGAGTGGCAGTGTGTGCCCTAAGTTGAAGGGAATGAGAAATTGAAGAAAAAATGAGCTTGCACCTTGATGGCTATGGCTTCCTGGATTAGGGTTTTGACCCAAACCTGGTTTTTTCCAGATATCTAGAGCTAGAGTTGATCATTTTGAAAACTTTTTTTATGGAAATGTAGCTTACTCCATGCTCTACAAGAGCCCCATGAAAATCGTTAAGATCGGGTACAGTAGTATGCGCACAGATCAGCGAATCGTAACCAGGCGCAGTTATGGCAGCGACATCGAATTTCAGCAATGCCAGGCTTGTAAGTATCCAATGTCAGGCTTAGATGTGATAGGCAGAAGCTCCTTGAGTAGAAGAACAATCCTCCTGAAGAAAGCACACTGAAATATTGCCTGCTTTGAGAGATATGAGAGCTCAAAGTGAGGTATGTCCTGCAGGCCACAAACTAGGGCTATGGCAGCAATTGACAATAGTGACAATGCTGAGGTCCAGATAGCCAAATCTCATGGATTGATGCAATATAGGGAAGCTTTGTGAGGTGGGGAACAACTTTCCAGAAGGAAGCTCAGAGAGATTTGGTATGTGGAGTGAGATACAGGAGCTTCAAGATGACAGGGTGTTGTTGGCTATGGCTGCCTCGAGGTCCAACTGAGATTTGAAGTTGAAACTGAAGATATGAGCTGAATGTGGGCTGGTTAGAGATCACCAGAGATGAAGGGAGACTAGAGATTCAGAGTGTGAGCTGTGCCATGCCCAACTGGGCTCTGATACCATGTTAAATGATGTGGATCTAGGACATGACACAAGCTATGGTGGATCAAAGATGTAAACCAAGTTCATAATGACATGGTCAAGTAGAAACAAACTCTTACACAAGTGAATTAGGTTCCAAGATAGATTAGCTTGGACTCATAAACACAATCTTGTGTAGAATCGACAATGACAGACACTTAACTGAAAGTACAAAGCATCATGATATTGTGTTCATTTCATAGTCAAGTACAATGCTTTATAGGCTTTGAGTTGTTCCACTCTCCTCACTATGCATATGGGATTCAGGACATCTCCTCTTGGAGCATACATCATTTGTCTATTTCTCAACAGTCATTACAAGGCCCTACTATTTTGAGGTGGGGTGGTCTTAAAACTTAGGTCAATCAAAACTCTTCAAATGGTTCACATCTCAAATGATTGAATCAATTGATTGAGTTGATTCTAAGTGACAACAATTGCTCTCACTATTTGCTTTGTCTAACTCTAAGATATCATAGTAGTGAATCTACCTTACTACTAGGATACTAAGGTTTGGTCTCCAAGTCTTGGCAATTATGCTATCATAGGAGAAGCTAGTTCATTGCAATGTTGTAGTATTTTACAAAATTTCACTACCTTTTTGAGAACTGATTTGGTGGAATTGTGTTTGAGGCACTTATCTAGAGGTTGGTTAGATCTAACAATGAAGGACTTGGGCAAGTATGCACTTTTCTTGGCTAGTCTAATGACTAAAAACCCTCTTGACTATAGAACACTATCATGTGGCAATGGTTCACTACAATGTTGCATTAATTGGATCACTAAAATATCATAGTGGTTTATTCACTACAATGTCTCAACAATCAAAAGTGCAAGGAGGATTAAAAGCATCAAGAGAAAATGCACTCTAATATCTCATGAGCAAGAAGAGCTAGGGAGAGGAGAATAAGAGGACGAGGAGTAAGCTCCCCTTCTCTCACACTCATTCAAGCTCCCTCCATCACACACTCTTACTCTCTTGCAAGTCAAGATCCATGGAGAAGCAAAAGATAGAGTAAAATCCAAAGTTAGCACACACAAGAATGATTCACTTTCACACATTCTATACATAGGATTTCCCTTCAAGGCTTCTACCCTTCCATTTAGCCTTTTAGGCTGCCCCCTTTGCCTTCTAACCATTCTAGCTCGATATATATGCCTAGATTGATTCTAGATCTTCATGGCTTGCTTATGAGACTTTACAACTTACATGGAAGGAGTCCTATAATTTAATGTTATCTAAATTTACAATGATTAATTCTCGCCACATTCAAGAATAAACAGTTGGCATGTGTAAAGAAACACTCAACTACAAAATACAAACACAATCATATGACAAACACATAGACTAATAAAGAGACATTGTTAAAGTTGGGGTAACATAGAGATAATGAAAGAATTTTGAATAACAAATACATACAATGCTCAATGCAAAAAAAGCACTATGCAAGGTGAATAATGAACCTCAAACTTGCATGTCTTAGGAATCAAGGCTACACCACTGACTATGAGATGAAGAGCGTATTGTACTCATGAGGATCTTGAAACATAGCAAGTAGCCCTTGAGAATGTCTAAGAGTAGCAAGTGTGGATTTGATGGCTAGAACAATGACAAATGGGTAGGTAGTGCAATTGATAGCAAAATGCAACAATAGCTAATGACATGGTAGGCTGTTGACGAGAACGCTCAATAAAACACATTAAAGAAGATGACATGATAGCAACAATGATGATATAGGTAGCAAAATGCAAGTGTGGATGGAACCACATTGGACCAATGCTTTTTTTTCTTTTGGGAGAGGGATTATAACCTTTAATTTGACTTAGTATTAAGTGTGCATTTTCAATCGGTGTTTGTCCTATTGAGTAATTTGTGACCCCAAGGGAGAAGAAAAGGGATGGTTAGACCCAAGTCCTTCACAAAAGTAGACAAGCTATCTTGACCACTAATGGGTATTGGTGACGAAGAAAAAATTGTGAAGAAACTATGGGGTCTACGCCAAGAAGCAAAAAGGAAAGATGGAAGCAAGCAAGGGAGACCACTATAGGAGACTACCATGCGAGTTGTCACAAATAAAGCTAGAAGGAATTACCTTCTTCCTATCAATATGAAGGAATATGGGAGAATGTACCCACACCATCCCTAGGGTAGAAGATATTAAAGAATAAACCAGCTTGGAGTTGTTCCCTCTCAAGGTGGGAGTGAAAGCTAGAAGGAATCACCTTCTCCCTATCAATACGAAGAAATAGGGGAGAATGCACCCACACCGATCCTAGGTAGAAGATATTGAAGAATCAATTGGCTTGGTAAAAGTATATGCAAAAATATTTGATGAAAGCACAAACTCCAAGTGAATAGTGCCTAGCTCAATTTACTCTCTAGTAAAGTGGTAGTGTACACCGACGTGTCATGTCCATCAAACTAATGATAGGATTACTAGCTAGTGCAATAGCACTTGATTTATCACAGTAGAGGACAACTGGTGAAGCACATGGAAAATGAATCACTGCCAACAAGCCCCTCGAGTAGGTAGCCTCCATAGTGCCATCAAAGAGGGCCCAATACTCTGCCTCGGCTATGCAAGTAGCCACTGTCTCGTGCTTATGGCTTGACTAAGTAATGAAAACATGCCCAAAGAGAAGATATAACTGTTGTGGGAACATTGGCTGTCAAGATCTCAAGCCTAGTTTGAATTGGCATATCCCTATAAAAGCAAGCCATGACTATAAGTGAGTCTGTGTGAATAAGTAAACCGAACATATCTCAATGCACATGCACAAGCAATCCAATGTGACATCTTAAGTGCATTGAAATATTGGCTGAGTAAAGGAACTAAGTATGCAAGTTTGGCATACTATAAATCAACTAGAGTAATTTTCCTACAATGTAGCATATAAGTATGCTCATCAAACAACTAACCTAGGGAATCCTTAGAAAGCTTAGAAGTGGTTTCAAGAGGCGTAGCCAAAGACCGTGTTTGATTAATGCATCAACTAGACTTTTGCTATGAGGCAAAAATACTATCCACAGATCAAGCTACTTCATTTCCAAGAAAGAGGATGATCGACAGTCATCTCAAATGTAAAATAAAGTTGGGCCTTTATATATGCTATGGTAGCAAAACCCAAGCATGTATAAGTAGATCATCAATATATAAAATAATATAAATGACCCCTTTTGAGGTGGATGTGATATATAAGTTTAGGTCACAAAGGGTAGAATGGTAACCATGAGTTTTAAGAAACTCATCCATCCTATAAAACTAGGAGCCCAATGCTTGCTTTATTGAATGATCCACCAAAGTCCACGTCTCATTTTGGTAATTACTCTCAAGTTCCTTTTCTATGGCCTCTCACCATTGGGGATGCTTTATAGCCTCTTACCAACTCTTTGGCTTATAATGCACTATGTAATCTACCACAAACACATATGCAAATGAGAGATTAGGTGCAAGTTGGGTAGATCTTCTAGGGCTCTCCAAATCCTATGGAAGGATTCCTGAATCCTACATGGTTTGTTAGTATCAGCAAGGTAATGGGTCTTATGAAGGGGGCATGGGTGCTAAAGATTTTGTACGTGGGTTAGGAGTGGGTAGCAGACGTATCTTAGATGGCACTATCTTTGATATAGTACGTGCAGAAATTGGCTCAAAGGCAAGTGTAGTGGGGTGCACAATATTTCTCTCATAAAAAATGATATTTCTCTTAACAATCACTTTGTTCATCTAAGGATTGAACAAACAATAAAATTTTTCCTTGAAGGAATATCCAACAAAAATCAAGAGATGAACTTGGAGAGTGAGATTTACTATCTTATTATTAAAAGTGTGCATGTAAGCACGACACTAAAAAACTCTAAAGTGGCAAATCACATGTTGAGTACCAAAAAATGCATTAAGGGGGGTCTACTAAGGGGCCACTACATTCAAGAATTAGTTGAGGATGTACACCGAAGTATTAACAATCTTGACCCAAAGGCACTTGGGGAGTGTTGTTGTAAATAGTATAGAGGATGCCATGTTCATTACAGTTCAATTTCTATGCTCTATAACTCCATTCTAAGAGGAGCAATTGATATAGGGAGATAAAAAACTCGAACTCACAAGAGATAAACTCACCGTCAATACCACTCCTCATACAACCTATGCAACAACCCATCTAGTTATGAACCAGAAGCACCTATGATAAGAGGTACGTGAATGCATTAAATTTACACTTTAGAAAGTACACCCACATGTATTGTGAAAAATCATCCACTATAAAGAAGAAACACAATACACCATTAAGTGTTGTAGTGGATGTCAGCCCACAAAGATCATTGTGAATCAATCATAGGGGCATCTTAGCTCTATGTGTGGTATGTTGAGGGAATGGAGTGCGGTGTTGTTTTCAAAGATGATAGGCTGGACAAATATCATTAGATAGTTTAAGTTGTGGAAGGCCCTCTACAATCTAACAATGTGACTATCCATAAAGTGAGTCATACCCAAGGTGTTTGAAGCAATAATGTCAAAGACGGTCATTGTTTATAGGTTCCCAAATAGTGGCTAAAGCCTAGAAATTGTGGAACTTGAAGTCCTCAGTTGTTGACTGAGACAGAAACGGTCATCATGTAGAGACTAATTGTGCCTTAACTCAATTTGAGAGGCCATGACCTCAAATGTGGTTGTAGCAAAGACAATTGTTCGTCTTAACTAGCAAATCTTTTGAAAAAAAAGGTTCGCCCAAGCTAAGGGACATAACAAACATCATCCAACGAAGTGAATTCCTAGCCTTCTTTTAGTGTCAAACTTGACACAACCTAGACCATGGATCTTGATAGAGGAGATATTTTGAAACTTGACATTCCCACCTACAAGGACTCCAGAGACAAAAATGTCCTCGACGGGGGTTATATAATGGGTGGCTCCACTATCCCCAATCCAAACAAGAGAGGATGTGCTCGGTCAGGTAGAGTGGGCCTCTGCAATGGCCTAGTCAAGAGGTGACTCATGAATGTTGTTGCAAATGTAGACGACGCTCGTAGTCTTTGATAACTCTATAGAGATGAGGTAGGCCTCATGTCCAACAAATTGGTTCGACATGCCCTTTAGAGTTGAGAATGAAATTGGCTATGATGGGGCTGATTAATAGCAGCGCGGGTTTGGTTACTTGACTGAGCGGCAGGGGTTTGAGTCTCTTATTTGGGTTAGGTGCCTCCTACCTTTCATTGACACTCATCATCAAAGTGTCTAACCTTTTGATAGTGGTGGCAATACTTGTTTTTTTAAAGTATATATTTCCACCCATATTTTAAAGATGATTGAGAGTTCCCTTGTGACTTACTAGCTTTATTTCAATTTTGAGTTTGAGTTTGATTTTGTTTTGGTTTTTCTTGCCTTTCTCTTATTGCCCTTTTTGACAAGAAACAACGAGAGTCCACTCTACGAAGGATGCACTATGAAACTAATTAAATATTATCTTTAGAATGGGGATTTGGGGGGGGCGGGGGTAACCCTCTATTTGAAGGATGCACTATGAAACTAATTAAATATTTTCATTAGAGTGGGGATTTTGGGGGGGGGGGGGGGGGGGTTAACCCTCTATTTGTTCTCAATTTGGTTTTGGAAATGGGGAACTCTTTAGAAAGCTGTTTCCCATTGAAAACCAACACATGAACCTCCTCTGAGTCCATTTATCCTCACATTCCAAGTGGTGGGGTTCACGCATTTCGATACTTTTGAAAATTTATGGGAATTTCCACAAAAATCGAGTAATTTGCTTTGTAATTTCTGTAATGAGTTATTCTTAAATTATTATTCTTCTTATGAAGAAGTGCTAGGGGCCCAGTCAGCCATTGGCATCAAGGTATTAGCGCCTCTTAACGTTTCAACTCTGGTGATTCATAATCTTTTGTTTAAGGATATCTGTGATTCGACTGTGTCTGTCTGTCTGTTTGTCTCTGTCGCTGGCGCTGGCGATCGATCGATCGATCGATCGATTCGGAGAGCAGAATACATTATGTCAGTCCGTATGCTGCAACGCGCTCTGCGCAACCAAGAGTTGCAGCAGCCCCCCCAAACCATCGACGGCGAGGAAGAAGACTCGAGCGATGAACACAATCTCAAAGGCGCAGTCAGCAATTCCTTTGGCCTCCTTGAAATTCCAGTTAAGTCCTCTCTTCATTGAAACAGTCTCTGTGTTACGTGTGATGTATGCCTGAAACCAGCAGAGCTACCTTGTGGCATGTGTCTCTCAAATGTTCAGTCTCTCACTCGCATTGATCTCATTGAGCTGCAAGATTTTGCCTCACAGCAATTGTATTCAAGGGTGTTTTGCTGAATGGTCAGATAGAGTTTAGAGGTTCTTCTTCGGTTTTCTGCCTGGCTGAGAACTCACTGGTTTTGAAGGTAATCTAACGAATTATGTTCAGAATTCGCAAGCTTTCATCGGTCTTTAGACATTAGTTTCGAAGTCTGCCTCTCCTCTGTGTCTCTCTATTTTTTTGTTTTGGGGGGCGGGGGGTCGGGGCAATCAGTTATAGTATCGCTGAGTTGTGTGTTTGTTAGCATGTCACGGGGCAGAGACTAGGAGGCTCCTCGCTTTTAAATCTGATTATCTATTACTCATTTGGATCATTTTTTAATTGCGTCGGTCAAATGAAGGATCATCATCTGACTTGCTCATGAAGATACCCGTGCACATGTAAAGATAGTAGCCATTGTCTTCAACTGACACAATATGTAGTTGTTGTATGTATTCGATGAACATGCTTGCCAATATGACCATCCTCAAAAATGCCAAATTTAGGTCAGATGTTTCATCAGAAAAATATTGTTATGGGTAATGAGATGCATAGCGAAACCTTCTAAGCCTCTTGCTGCTTTTTTGAACCACAATAGAGCTTCCTGCCAGCCAGTGGATACCGGCAGATCCAGTGCCAAAGGTCTGCTGGAGGAGTCCTGTGTTATTGAGTCACGTGATCGCCTTTTGGACATGCCATGCTACATTCGTGCTGATGTTACTCCCATCTTTTCCTTCTGCTAACTACCCTTGTCGATAATTATGGGAATTGCTGCTGGAGTCATGGGTTCACTAGTGCCTCTGAAAGCCTGGCCACTTGAAAAGTTAACATAGCCCAAAGTTGGGACTTGAGGTTGTGCACCATGGCGGTGCTCCCGAACTGACTATATCTAATAATCTACTTCTGAAAAGACCACCATAAGAGTGCCTTCTAAGTGTGCATTAGGAGCACCGAAGGTTCTCTCTGAACCTCTTTGGAGGGCACGAGAAATGTCTCTTTCTCACAAACCCAAGATCTCCATTAAAGCTTACTGTAACCAAAAATACACTTTGAAACAGAAAAACTTTCAATTGCAGTTTGCAATTCTGTTGAAAGGTCTGCTGCAACACCTTATTGCAATGTTGTCAACTGGAGTTCTGTAAATATTTCATATAACATGATACCTTGGGAGTAATTGAAAATTGTACTGTCTGTTCTTTTAGTCTTCTCTTTCGCAATCTACAAGATCATCATTGGTCTTTATTGTTGAGTTTACCCTTCATTGGAGTAGAGCAGGTTGTCAAGACAGTTCCTGTGGGGTTGTTGCATTTGTTTCATCATCCCAGAGTTTAAGTATACACTGAATGATTTGTTGGCCTCACTGTACTGCATTCTCTTATTTGATTGTAGTCTCTAATAAACATACGTTCTTTACACTCCAGGATGAAGCTGAGGAGATGGAGGAACAGGATTATTCTGGGGACAATTCCAAGTCTGGAGAGACTAGTGGTAATCTTCCAGCTAGAGTAAAAAAGTCAAAGAAGAAGAAGAAGAAAGGAGGGAAAAAGGTCATACCATCAGCACAACTGACAGAAGACGTTGATCAACTGCTAAAAAAGTTTTCTTTAAGTGAGGGTAGTTCCTCTACTTCAAAGGCTCCCCCTAAGGCTGGTAGCAGGTGGTTGTCAGGTGTGAAAGCGGTGGAAGTTTTGACCATTGATACTAAACATTTAAAGGCGGAGGATGAATTGAAGCGTATATTTGGGTCAAAAGTGATCAATGCTGTGGAGCGTGGAAATGGAAATATGATTGGAGGTTTAAGGCGAAGACAAGGAGGAGCAATGCGAAAGTTGGGGCGAGGAAACTATTTTAGGAAAACAACACTTGTGTCACCAAAAGAGTATTGGCCTTCATGGGATGGCAGTCTCTCTATGGAGTACACTGGTGGAAAAGATGGCCTGCAGTATTTCAAGTAATCATCCAGTCTCAAGTGTGCACTTGTCAACATGAGTAAACAGTAGAAACCTTACTTGTTGCTGTCCATAATCATACTGTGGTTCTCATATTCTATATATTATCATGAAAGAAGGGCAGGAAAAATAACAAGACAATACTGTCAGTGTAAGTTATACTGAAAGGTTTTGGTTCAAAAAGTATTAAAATCATGTTGCATTGAAATACGATGAATTATTTTAAGAAGGTTAAAGTGGTCTGTCATTAAAATGAAGTTTGCAAGGGTTTTGGCAAATCAGAGATACTTACTGCTAACATATTGTTTGTGGCATATCGTTTGAAAATTGATTTACATAGGTACATACTGAACTTTGATGCGAGAACGTTGCTCATGTATATGCTAAATGAAAGTAGATGACTGGATTTTGATGTCTAACTTTAGATCAACTTTAAAATTTATATCTTGAAGTATTATAATCAGTGGGTATTGAGTGTTATGTTGGTGTATTTTGGTCACAAGGTACACGTATTCTTCTTCATACATGGAAACTCAAAGGAAATATGAAGCATCTGGCGCATCATATGATCCAAATACAATTGCTCTGCTGTTAGCACATCATCCATATCATTTGGAGTCACTTTTAGCTCTTGCAGAGGTATACAAGCAACTGGGAGAATACCAGCAGTCAGTTGAATGTCTTGAAAGGTGCCTGTTTGCTCTTGAGTGTGCTTGGCACCCATTATTCAATCCTTATAATGGTACATGCAGGCTACCTTTCTCTTGTGACACAAATAAAATTTTTTTCTCTGCACTTTCGAAGCACATGCAACATCTGGGCAGAAGGGGTTGCCATCGTTCAGCCCTTGAAGTGTGCAAGCTTCTGTTATCACTGGACGCTGATGACCCTTTAGGAGCTCTATTTTCAATAGATTATTTTGCATTGAGGGCAGAACAGTTTCAATGGTTGGAAGAGTTTGCTGACTGTTACAGCAACGACAGCTCTCTGGCTCTTCTTCCAAACTTCTCCTTTTCATTGGCTGTGGCAAGGTTTAATCTTGAATCTAAAAAGGGAAGGCAGAGCTTGACTCTTCAGTCCAGTGAAGAGCATGTGAAAGTTGAAGCAGCAGCAGTTCCATCTGAAGCCCTTTTAAGGCAGGCACTAATGTTACATCCAGTAACACTCAGCAAAATTGTGGATAAAGCTCCAATTAAACAGGATGCAGAATGGGGAAGAATTTTGAGACATTCCCTTTTCAAAAAGGCAACTCCTGGAGGCCCTTCACTTGAGCATCTAGTAAATTTGTATGTGGAAAGAAACTACTTGATCTGGAGGGTCCCAGAGTTGCAGGTATGGTTGAAAGCTGCAGCATCAGCTGTCATAGAAGCAGCAGATAAGGACAGTGGAGAGGTGGCTAATTGGGCTTGTGTGCGGCAAGAGGCATTTCCTTCAGAAAACAACGAGTAAGCCTTACCGACTAAACAATTCTTTTTTGGGGTTCTCATTCTGAGGAAAATTCATGTAATGTTTGAGGCATGGGAATGTAGGTTTCAGTCAAATGATGAAGAATTTTGTGTGTGTTTGGGGTTTTTTTTTGGGGGGGGCGGGGCAGGGCATGCATGTGCACATGTATGTGGGCGCATTGTTGCCTTTGCACATGTTCTCAGTGGTGCTTGACAAGAACATGCTGGCAATCAAAATGGACCTGTTTTGCGTTTGTCTTTTCCATCACACAGGTTGTGCACAATGGCTGTTTACCATCTTATTTTCTGTGTGTCTGTACACATGCATAGTTACTTCTAATTGGTATGTGACCTTCAGCTTTGGGGCTGCTGTTTTTGGACTGAATGGATGCTTTCCTTTATAATTTTACTCCCTGCCTTCTTCCCCCTGCTCCATCTCTCGAACCCTTCACTTTAATGAGACTCTTCCTCAGGTTCAATGCTGTTTTGACCATTTTCCATAGGAATCTGAATCTAACAGCATTAGAACCAACCTTTCCTGGAAATCTAGTCACTTTTTGTATGAGGTATTGTAAAATGAGTTTCATGACAGTCAGGCTGCATGGAATGATGAAAAATGAAAACTCCAGAATTGGTTAGTCAGGAAAGAAAAATAAGTTTTCATAGCCAGTGGCCATCTTTGACAATTGTGATGTATGCCAAAATTACATAAATCTTGAAGGGTGTTTGGTATTCATCAATCTTATGAATGTTCTTTCAACTTTTGGATTTTGAATGCTGCCTATTTCACAGTTTTATGCGGACACGTATGATTCCTTAAGTCATACTTATCCTACCTCTCTTCATATGCATATTAAACAGAGAGATCAAAGTTTACTCTTCTAGGGTTGTAGGAAAACATGTTTTGATGAACTGGCTTCAAACTCAATTCGAATGCAAACTTGTTTCAAGATGCTTTGAATAAAACAATCATTTCTTCTATAAAGTATGCATTGTTTTGGACTTTTGTGACATCCAGGAAGCATGATGGTTTTTGACCTTTGTTAAGTTGGCTTTCTCTTGTGGATGGCAAGTGGGCTAACAAAGTGCATAAAATAGGAACTCCTCAAATAATAGTTGAATGCTAAAATAAATGAAATGTGCAGTGAGAATGAGAATTAATGAATGGATATGAGAATCTCTAGACAAGTGACAAGTCTAGTATAGTGAGGCAGATGGAGTAGTAGAGTAAGAGCCAATTGCTGAAGATGTCTAAACTAAGGTGAAAATTTGAAGTAGAAGACAGTAATAGGATAATAGATTTTAACTTTGAAGTATAGTGAAGATTTGAAGTAGAAGATCCTTGATGCTAGTAAGTAGAGTTGGAGGTGGGAGAATATGTGGAGGAATGGTGGCTTGCGGGCCTTGGGCATGGCAAATGGAGATGAATAGGTATGTCTATACCACTCCCTTGAAGCTTGGATAGATGGAGATCCCCCTCTAGAGGGAGCAAAGGCTTTGATGACAAAGTACGCTTTGATGAAGGTGATGGAAGTCTTGTCTCCATGACGTAAGAGAGAGTTGAGGCATCAAATGTTCGTTTCCATGTTGTTGTAGCCCAAATTCGTTTAATAGCTAGGCGTCAAGCACCCAATAGAAATTAGGTTTTGATAGCCACGGACTTGAATTTCAGCAACTGAAATTAAAGAATTTCAGGGAGATTTAAGAGCCCAGCCAGCCTATATTAGATATTGGGCTTAATTTGTCTTTCAAGGAGTAGGGTGAAGGCCAATCCCCAAGCAAACTAAGGGGCAAATTTGTTTGAAGTCTTACCGGTGAATCTTGACAGCAAGAGGCACTTGGAGCGGGGTTTTTTGGGGAGGGGGGTGCAATTAGTTTTGATAGCTACTTAAGATGCAGGCTTTGATTTGAGGTCTTAGGACTTGAATTCCAAGAGCTAAAATTAAAGAATTTCAGGGAGATTCTAGAGGCTAGCCAACTTAATTTATCTTTCAAGGAGTAGAGTGAAGGTCAATCCCCAAGCAAACCAAGGGGCAAATTGGTTTGAAGGCTTGATGGTTAATTTTGATAGCTAGAGACACTTTGATTAGGGAAGGAGATTAAAGAAATTGAGTTATACTCTATCCATTTGCAATAAAAGCTAAAGAAACACTGCAAGGGGTGCTAGTTTTGGGGCCAATAGGTCATCCATTTTCCAAGATTAAAGTGGTAAAGTGTGCATTTTCAGTTTATATGAATTTTATGGTTACCATAATTGTTGATTAATCAGGTCATTATCACCCTCCTTGCAAAGAAAGTTTGGTTGTAGGATGTATGCACAATGGATCCAAAAGTGGGTATGTTTTGACTAGGCATGGGCATGATAGCCGCATGTGCAGCCCAAGGAGGAGGGATGGGGACACGATAGGTAGAGGATGGAATTCTTGCATGGAAGTGACCCATAGAGTGAGTGATGATGCACCATGGGCTGCCCAAAACGGAAATGTTTCGGGGCCAAAGCGTTTCGGTCCACAAGCTGTTTCGGGACATGCAGGGTAACTTACCCAGTTTTATGATGGATTGTTCATTTTGTCTTGTTGCGTGTAGATTTTGCCTTGCTACGTTTGCTCTCCACCCTCTTTCTCAGCTGATCACTCTCCCTAGTTGCCGTTTGCTTTCCCCCTTTCACATCTATTGTTGTCTACAGCCTTGAAACCCTATATTTCTCATCCCTCAACTACCCAATCCTTTTTCTTTTCTGTCCATACTATCTAAGCACTTTTCCCTCGGATTTGAGCTCTTTTCTAGTGTTTCTAGCTAGCAATCCCTCTCCTCTCTTCCTCCACTATCCACACTGGTTTGAGCTAGTTTTCCCCAAGTTTGCTGTTGGTTTCCTCTATTTCCAGCAAGGAACAACCACTAACACGAGCTAGTTTTTCCCAACTTTGCACGGGGAGTTACATGAGTGAAGGATCATATTGCTCGTGTTAGTGGTAAGGATATTGATAATTGCCTTGATGTGCTTGATGAAGTGTTTGCTAGTTTAGAACATTGGAGGCAGCTATGCCTCGTGTTCAGTGTGGCAAATGAGGATGATACTCCATGACAAATGTACATCCTACGGTAATATAGTTGTATTTATTTTTTAGCACAATTCACTAAGTACTCTATTTTTTGAGTCCAAATTATATGATATGAGTCTATGGCTATTGACTATTGAGTCTTCAATCTTGATATATCTCATCATTGTTCATGGGGCCTGACACACTATAGTCTTCTATATTAAGTTCTAAAATTTGATCTTGAAAGTTTATTAAACTCATGGTTTATGATTTTGTAGTCTTAATGTCTTAAATGGTATTATCCATTTATCTATGTTTGATATTAAAATATTTCTAAACAGATATATAAAATCAATTTTCTTGTTTTGTCGTTTCGGCTTTTGGCCGAAACTCCATTTCATGACTTTGAAACGTGTTTCTACTTTGCCATTTCGAAAAACTACAAACTGTTGAGAAACCCTTCACCTTCACTTGCAGTTTGCGTTTTTGCATTTCTGCGTTTTGCGTTTAGGGTTTGCAGCCCCAAAAAGAGGCTCCATCCTAGACTGACTAAGTCTATTTATAGGCCACTCTCTCATTCATTCCTTACGATTGATTCATTCAGTCCATCACCTCTTCTCTCCAGCCTCTCCACTACCCTCACACCCCTTCAGAAGGACATTGCGGTTCGTGGTTCGTGGCTGTCTTCATTATCTACCTTGTGCTACAGCACCCTTGTTCCCTTATATCACATTCACTCCATGATTCAGATCTTCATCATTTCATTCATCAGAGTTTATTCTCTCTTCTCTTCTCTTCTCCATGTTTGCCGAGTTTACTTCATGTTCCTCCCCGCAAACCCTACTGTCTTGCTGGTACGTCATCTTCTGACATGGTATCAGAGTTGGATATACTCAAACAGCAGCAAAGATCCTCCACTCCAGTCAAGGCAAAGACTGGTGGCGGGTTCGGCATCTACTTCTCTTCTTCTTCCGTTGCATCAAAATCTCATTTTTGTAGATTTCAGATGTTTCAGCTTGCTGCCCACACCCCGTTCGCGGAGGACATCTCAACCGAAGCTGTCCATTGCTGTCTCCAATTGGCGCCTGATTTCCAGCCCTCTTCACGTAGTTTGGAGCTGATTCCAGCCAGACAACTGCTGTTCTTGTGCAGACCTGCTGCTGTACAGCCTGCCACATCATCACAGTCTTGCTGCCTACGTTTTTAGTCTTTCTCTCTCCTGCAGGCTATCATGCTTGCGTTTTTAGTATTTCTCTCTTGTTGCCTGCGTTTTCAGTCTTTCTCTCTCCTGCAAGTTGTCGTGCCTGCGTTTTTAGTCTTTCTCTTACCTACTGCCTACGTTTTTAGTATTTCTTTCTCCTGCAGGCTGTCCTGCCTGCGTTTTTAGTCTTTCTCTCTCCTCACCTGCGTTTTCCTACTGGTTCAATCTCTTACTACTGGTCGCATCCTCCTTCCACAGGCAGCTCACTTCCAGCCCTTCCACTGCCTTTTCACCCCTTGAGGCAGACACTGCGGTTCGTGTTTCACACTGCCGCACACTCCTTGAGGGGGACATTGCGGTTCGTGGTTTATGGTGACTGACCTCTTCCTTCTTCAGCAAGGCACACTGGTTTAGTGGCTTCTTTACCAACAGATGACCAGACTACTGGGTGCTTCTATTGTGGCATTACCGGACACACCACCGATGCTTGCCGGCGTCGACCTTTGCTCCTCCCCCCCCCCCAACGGAGTATATGCGTCCACCAGGCACTCCTTGTGCTACCTCTACTTTCTGGGCCGCAGAGATCATTTTGCATCGGCTATCAGAGTACTATGCTCAAGGCAATAAGATGCATCCGATGCGCACTAAGTCCTTTTGAGCACATGGAGGATCGATTGGCGCTACGACCTCCTGGAGATCGTCGCAATGCTAGCGGCAGTCTTCTCCCACTTATTTTCAGGTACAGTGGCTTCCACGACCTATGGATCTGCAGTCCGCTCCATCGAGAGACAGTGATTGTTTGATACCGTCTCCTCGTCAGTCTGCTTCTTCGAGAGATAGTGGTTGCTCAACTCCTTACTCTTCTTCGGCTACCCAGTCTGCTCCATTGAGAGACAACAACTGTTGCCCACCTCTTGCTCATTCTGAGACCCACCCTTCCCCACCCTCGACTACTCAGGTTCGAGAGGCTACCTCTGGGAGCTCTTTAGCACGCCAGATACCTTCTTCAGCACGACCGGCGGCACTTCCTTCGTCATCAGACATTTCGGAGTCCGTGATCCATGAGATTTTGGATTCTCTATCTACTTCAGAGGGGATGTTATTTCTTTGCCCTTAGAGGGGGCATCTACTTCTTCCACTTCAGGGGGGCCCCTCCACCTCCCACCTCAGAGGGGGAACCTACTCCACATGAAGTTTTTCATCCATCCTCTACTTTCTTGGGGTGGTGGTCTTTGACCAGTCATCTCTTCTATTGATACCCAGGATTTTCAGGTACCACCTAGATCGGGACCTCGGAGGTTCAGCCGCGACTTGGTGACGAGGCCTTTGTATTCCTTCCAGCATGGATGCACGGAGCCAGTGGCTTCTCTCCCGCGGTTGAGTTTCGGGTTTCCCAGTTCACTCTATCTATTGTTCTTTACTATAGGTTCCTTTTGCGGTGGAAATCTTGGATCTTCGGGATCCTCTACATCTTCTTTCTCCTCTTCTTCTTGCCTTCGTCCCTTGGTCAGCATGGAGCCACCTCCCGAGATCGAGTACGGGCATATCCTTATGGTTCTCGACACCACACATAGTCGGACATTCCTCCTATGCATTGTATGTTTTCATCATCTAGGGCGCTTGGGCAAGTGAACAATTTCTCCACGAGGGACACTGTCCAAGTGACACCTGCTACATGAGCATTCTTCAACATGTAGCATTGCGTCTCCACCTCACTCTTCTCTTGTTTTCCTTTTTGGGCCTGAGAGGGGGTGTTGGGAAACCCTTCACCCTCCACCTGCAGTTTGCGTTTTTGCATTTCTGCGTTTTGCATTTAGGGTTTGCAGCCCCAAAAAGAGGCGCCATCCTAGATTGACTATGCCTATTTATAGGCCACTCTCTCATTCATTCCTTACGGCTGATTCATTCAGTCCGTCACCTCTTCTCTCCAGCCTCTCCACTACCCTCACATCCCTTCAGGAGGACATTGTGGTTCGTGGTTCATGGTTGTCTTCATCATCTTCCTTGTGCTACGACATCCTTGTTCCCTTGTATCACATTCACTCCATGATTCAGATCTTCATCATTCCATTCATCAGAGTTTCTTCTCTCTTCTCTTCTCTTCTCCATGTTTGCCGAGTTCACTCTGTGTTCCTCCCCGTAAACCCTACTGTCTCGCTGGTACGTCATCTTCTGATACAAACAACTATGCTTGCGTCTAAGAGGCCAATGGATGGGGTGGCAAGTGTCAAGGGGAAGTAAGGGGAATACCTAGTAGCCGTTCCAAGATAAATAGATGTGCTCACTTGCGGGTGTGTGTAAGGCATAGTGTTAAGTGTGGCATTCTTGCTAACGATGTACTTGAATGCAGAGTGGCTTTCACTTGTGGATAGCTAATATGTGGTGTAGAAAAAGAAAAGTTGCTAGGAACTATAATAGATGATCCAAACTGTGGTGTGTTGGATGTATATGTGGAGTGCAATCCTAAGTTATTGAAAGTAGAGGGAAGAAAATCTATGTTTTGACCAAAAGATGGAGTGATGGGAGGAGTTTAAGAAAATAAATTACCAATATCTGGCTTAAATGAAGTAGAAGTGTCAGATATACCTACAGAAGTGTGTTTGTTTCAAGAGCCTCCTTGATTAACATTTACATACTCAAACGCGTCATTATTCGGGTCTTGTGTACCAAAAGGAAACATAGGGGATGGTTTTGTTGGGAATAAAGAGCCATCGTGCCTTTTATATGTTCATGGGTGTGAACACACCCTTAGCACTTGCACTTTTATCTATCTATCTCAAAAACCTGAAATAGGTACACTCTTGTGTATCCACACATTGTGCATCTCTCACTCTCTACTAATCTACTGTTGCTTACGTTTTTCTCTCTATCTGCCATCACCATTGCTGACCATTACATCTCTATTTTGTATCGCTCACTTCAAACTAGTATCAGAGCTTTAGTTATCACGAGCGTGCTTGCCGGAGTCTGTTCGAGCTGTGTTAGTTTGTCCCACGTGAAGAAAATAGCAGGTTGTCTTTATTTTAGGTTAGCGGCAATACGCCAGGTCAAGCATAGCTGTCTTAGGCAGTCCATAGGCCAGGTGTGACTTGTTTCAAGTAGGCAACAATTGTTTTTCAGTCAGGCAACAATAGGCGACAGCTTCCAGGTCACATTTTTAGTTAGTGTAGGTCATGCAGGTCAGGTGACGTGTTGTTCTAGGTCACATGCGACAACTCACTTTTTTTTAAGATCGGTAAAAATCACGTTGTTTTTCAAAGGTTCATCCTTTTGGGCAAATTTGTTGGCTGTCATGCGTTGCTAAGCGCATATTGAAGAATCTCAGAGATTGTGCATGCATTTACTCTTGGAATTTGGGGCTTCTAATGTATGCTCGGAGATTTTACTCGGCTGAGTAGAATTTGTGAAATTTGCATACATTCAGGTCTCAAAAATTGGAGTTTTTCATGTATTTGTCGAAATTGCATAGTGACAAGTACAATTTCTTGAAATTTTGACACTACACTCAAGTCTTGCACTGAGAACAAGATTGTTCCAACTTTGTCTTTGAGCAAGATAGTTTTGAGTTTGAGCTTGACCACACAGCCAAGGCGGGACTCAAAGAAAGATCGAGATCTCCAATTGGAGATCTCTTTGAATGCATAGCTTGGCCCTATGATCAAGCCTTGCACTAAGGGAAAGATACTTTAGAGAATACCAACTCTTTCATTAGGGCTTTCACTGACATGAACCTGCTTACAACTCCCACTATAGAAGCAATGTCAGGTCTAGTGGCAACCATAGCATACATGAGTGAACCACAAATTGAAGCATAAGGAACACCTTCCATAGTACTGGCTGCCTTATCATATTTTGGGTAATCTGCTTTGCTAAGCTTAAGATAAGGTGGAGAAGGTACACCAAGAGGCTTAGGATCAGCCATAGAAAAATGATCAAGTACTTTGCTAATGTACTTTTCTTGTGAGAGAAATAAGAGTTGTTGCTCTCTATCTTGTGTTACACGCATGCCTAAAATATGTTTAATTGCACCCAAATCCTTCATAGAAAAGGCTGAATTCAGCTGCCTTTTCAATGCATTAATCTGGCTTTTATGCTTACCTGCAATAAGCATATCATCCACATAAAGCACAAATATAATAAGGCTTCCATCATCAGCCTTCTTAATATATAAGCAATGATCTGCACTACTACTTTTAAATCCATGTGAGAGCATGAATGCATCAAACTTTTTATACCATTGTCTAGGAGCCTGTTTCAATCCATACAAGCTTCTCTTAAACTTACATACCAAATGCTCCTTTCAATGTATAACAAAGCCTTCGGGCTGTTTCATGTACAGCTCTTCTTCCAGATCACCATGCAGAAATGCGGTTCTATCATCCATCTGATCAAGTTCAAGATCCATAGATGTTACAATGGCAAATAACACTTGAAGAGTGGCCATTTTGACAACAGGAGAAAACACTTCCTGAAAATCAATGTCCTCCTTTTGTGTATAGCCCTTAGCCACAAGTCTGGCTTTGTATTTGGGTTTGCCATCCACACATTTGATTTTATAGATCCATTTGTTAGGAATGGCTTTTCTATCCTTGGGCAATGCAACCAAATCCCAAGTATCATTCTGATACAATGACTTCATTTCTTTGTGCATAGCTAGCTCCCACTTTTTGTTTAACTCACATGATAAGGCCTCTTTGTACGTAAGAGGCTCACTTTCATCTATGAGCAAAATGCAGTCCAAAGAAGGATCAAATCTTTCTATAGGTCTTTTGACACGTGCAGACCTTCTTACCCAATGATCTGTGTTATCAAGTAATGGATCCACATCCAAGGGAATGCCAATGACCTCATTGTTTGGCTGCTGAACTACATGTTCAGGTTGCTGTAATAGAATTTCAAGCTGCTGTAATTCATTTTCAGCATGTTGATTTTGGTGCTCAAGCTGATGTTCAGCATCCCCTTACTGCCCATTTTCATCTGGCTCAATTATGATACACTGATTGTCATAATCAGCATCAAAAGGAGCTGAATTTTCAGTGGCTGATGGCTGCTTAAGTAGCTGATCATGCTGAAATTTAACTTTCTTTGTGTCTAAGTTGTTAGATGTGATATTTTTCAGCAGCTTTGACTCATTAAATACCACATCCCAGTTGCATGTAGCACCTTTTTTATGCTTGGAACCCAAACTCGATAGTCCATTTCACCTTCATCTTCATAATCCATGAAGATGCCTCTATGAGATTTCATGTCAAGTTTGGTTCTGCTATCAACAGGTACACGTACATTGCATTCACAGCCAAAGACTCTTAAGTGGTCATATGAAGCAGGTTTGCCAAACCAAACCTCTTCAAGGATGCCACTTTCAAGTGCACGATGTGGAGATCGGTTGCAAATATGCACCGCGGTTTTAAGTGCCTCTCCCAAAACGATTGCGAGAGATTAGTTGTGGACAGCATGCACCGAATCTTCTCACATAACAACGATTCATTCGCTCAGCCACACCATTAGATGATGGATTGTAAGGAGTTGTAAGCTCTCGTTTAATCCCATTGTCATCACAATACTTATTGAATTCTTTAGACACATACTCTCCCCCATTATCTGTACTTATGCATTTTAACTTTAAGCCTTTTTGAGTATTAACCAATGCATAAAACCTGTTAAAAGCATTCAATGCCTCACGTTTTTGCTTAAGCAAGTAGACCCATAGCTTCCTAGAATGGTCATCAATAAAAGACATGAAATAACGGAAACCACTATGAGTTTTTATTTGCATGGTGCAAATATCAGAATGGACTAAATCCAAGATACATGCCTTCCTAGAGGCTCCATGAGAGTATGGACTCTTTACATTGTCAGACGGCTCTCCAGCAGACCATAAAGCCAGAGAGAAAGCAGTAAAATAGATGAGCACGAGAGATCCCTTCACCTCCCAGCCTTGCCTAGTTTATTGCTGGCCAGACCCATCGTGATCCGATTGCCAGCTGTCAAACCTTAGTGAGTCCTACTATTCTTGGATTCTCTTTGGTTCTAGGCTCCCCTAAACCCCGTTCGGGCGCCCAAGACCCCGGACGGTCATCCTCGTGCATGTTTCCCTTGATTTACCTTAATGTCACGTTAATGTCACATTTCCTTCCCCTTAAGAATCAGTTTCGTCCTCGAAAACGATACTTGGAAGGTCTAAGTGTAAATTGGGAAACCTTTTCTTTAAAGTACTTACTCGCTCCCATGTTGAGCTTTCTTCTGAACAATCTTTCAACTTAACCAAACATTCTTGATAAATAGTATTCCTTGTTCGTCTATTACGAAGATTTAATATTCTTTCTGGTTCATGTGGATTAGATTGGTCATTTAATAGCTCCTCAATATCATCATTTAAGATTAGATTATCCAAATCACCCAGCTTTTTCCTTAATTTACTTACATGAAAAACTGGATGTATTTTACTACCAGCAGGTAGTTGGAGCTTGTAAGCCAATTCTCCCACCTTTCTAAGTATTATGAAAGGACCACAATATCTTGGTGAAAGCTTTGGACATTGTCCCTTTTTCGTAGTTTTAGTTTGTTCAGGCACCTTAAGATAGACCAATTCTCCTTCTTCAAAGGAGATGTCTCTTCGGTGAGGATCTGCATATGCTCTAGCTCCATTTTGAGGTTTTTAATATTTTCTTGAGCAAATTTTAACATACTATTCATATCCTCCAAAAAATCCTTAGCTGCCTGAACCTTTTCCTTATGCAGTCCTACTGCATAAGGAGCTCTGGGCTGAAACCCATACATTAACATAAATGGACTATATCTAGTGGAAGAGTGCTTGGCACTATTATATGCAAACTCTGCTATCGGTAAATACTCTTCCCAATTAGTTTGCCTTTTACTTACATATGCTCTAAGCATATCTTCAAGGATTTGGTTAACCCTTTCAGTTTGCCCATCAGTTTGCTGGTGATCCGCCGTACTCATGCTAAGTTTAGTATTCAACTTCCTAAATACCGCACGCCAAAATTGACTATCAAATTTTCTATCCTGATCAGAAACTATATTTGCTGGAAGGCCATACAATCTGTATATGTTCTCTACGAACAATCTAGCCAATTCCGGTGTTTTAACATCAGTTGAAGTTGGAATGAACCTAGCCATTTTGGTTAACCTATCCACAATCACCCACACAGAGTCATGCCCCCTCTGTGTTCTGGGTAAAGCACAATAAAGTCCATGGAGATACTTTCCCATTTTCCTGAAGGAATCTCTAGTGGATGGAGAAGTCCTCCCATTTTTAATCTTTCAGCTTTATTAACCTGGCATTTATTACATTTGACCACATAGTCAAGGACGTTCTTATTCATTCCAGGCCAATAGAATTGCCTTTTAATAAGACTATAAGTCTTATTAACTCCTGGATGTCCCGCGCTAGGGGTATCATGACACTCAAAGAGTATCTGGCGCCTTATTTCCATATCTTTCGGGACACATACCCTAGCCTTGTAGAGTAAATAACCATTATCAATGGTAAAATTCTTCCACTTGAATTCGGTTTGAGCAACCCCTAATGCTCCATTTCCTTGTTGAACATCCTCATATATTCCTTCCTCAGTAGAAGCACTTTGATTTGAATCCCCATTTTTTATTGCTTCCCATATGTTGAAATATGCCGGATCAACCTGGCATTTCCCTTGTAAAGATTCAAGCAAGTTGGAAGTGAACTGAGTAAAACTCAATTCATTAATGATGGGCATTCTGCTGAGTGCATCAGCTACTATATTATACTTTCCTTTTCTATATCTTATCTCATAGTCGAACTCTTGGAGGAGTTCGGCCCATCTGGCTTTACGCCCGTGTAAATCCAGTTGATCATTAAGCCACTTAATGCTTTCATGATCTGATAAAATCAAAAGTTTGACACCATAGAGATAGTGCCTCCATTTCTTCATTGCATGTACTATTGCATATAGCTCCCTCTCATAAACATAATAATTCTGTTTTGCACGGTCTAATTTCTTGCTTTCAAAAGCAACTGGTCGACCCTCTTGTAATAAGACCGTGCCTATCGCCTTATCACTGGCATCAGCTTCAACCACAAATGGTTTATTGGGATCCACTATTAATAATACTGGAGCTGTAGCAATAGCTACCTTAAGTGTTTGAAAACTTTCATTTTGGTATGTTCCCCAATTAAAACTCTTTCCTTGCCCTTTAAGTTGGTCTGTCATTGGAACAACTATTTTTTTGACATAATCTCAAATGAATCTACGATAAAATCCAGATAAACCTAGGGAGATCTGCAACTCTTCCAGGTTCCTTGGAGATGGCCATTGAATAATTGCCCTTACTTTTTCTGGATCCATGTTGATTCCCTCTTTCGAAATAATATGCCCCAAATATTTGACCTCTTGTGCAAAGAATTCACATTTAGTTTTCTTCGCATAAAGGGAATGTGTTCTTAACAGTTCGAATACTAATTGTAAGTGTTCCAAATATTCTTCTCTTGATTTACTAAAGATCAAAATATCATCCAAGAAGACTACTATAAAATGTCCTAGATAGGGCCGTAAAACACTATTCATCAGCTTCATAAAGGTAGCTGGTGCATTAGTGAGGCCAAAAGGCATCACCAAAAAATCATAATGCCGTATCTAGTACGAAATGTTGTCTTGGGGACATCTTGTGCCCTAATTCTTACTTGGTGATAGCCTGATCTTAAATCTATCTTTGTGAAGAATTTTCCCCCCTTGTAATTGATCAAAAAGATCTTCCATTCTGGGCATAGGGAATTTATTCTTCACCGTTATTTTATTAAGTGCTCTATAGTCAACACAGAGTCGCATAGAACCATTTTTTTTCTTTACTAATAAAATTGGTGAAGCCCAATGTGAATTACTGGGTTGTATAAACCCTTTATCAAGGTAATCCTTAATTTGTCTTTCAACTTCTCGGTGCTGTGTTTCACTTAACCTATACGATGGTTTAGAAATAGGGTGTGTATCCTTATTTGTGTCAATTGGGTGATTTATATCACCCCTATCTGGTGGAAGGCCACTTGGTAAATCAGAAGGAAACACATCTTTAAAATCATCTAACAAACCACCTAATTCATTATTTATATTCAACTCACAAACATAAGAAAATTGTTGCTTTATATTACAAAAAGTAAAAGTGTTTTGTATAGGAAGAGACCATAACATATATACCTCACAAACTTCCTTCTTTATCAGCTTCTGAACTTCAGTAGAACACAACAAAGGATTATCAGATACTTCATGTTCACCTTGAATGACAAAAGTCTTACCATCCCTTTCAAATTCCAGTGTATTATGATGGTAACTACGTTTTAAGGATGGTTCCAATCCCCATAGCCACTCCCTTCCTAGAGCAATATCAACTCTTTCCATGTTCATAATTTGGAAATCAAGTTTATCTTTATATCCTTGAATCTCAATTTCCAAATTGGATACCATTGTATTCCATATTTTATTGTCTTGGCCTTGCATCATACGAACAACATATTGATGCCCACTCTTTTGTTGGGGAAGTTTCAATTTTTTGACAAGTGCATAATTTATAAAATTATGTGTGGCAGAGTCATCTTTCCAGCTATTAATCCATGCACTCTAACTAAATCATGTGGCCCAAAGGTAGGCTGCCACATAGAGGTTGACATACAACACTTGTGTTGTACATCCATATGCAAGACCTCTAAAGATTTATACCTTTCATGTCCCTTTAATTCTAAGGTCTGCACTACATGGATTTGTTTTTCTTTTCCCTTGCCCTTGTCCTTATCCTTTCCTTTGTCTTCCCTCTTTTTCTTTTGAGGGCAATTCCAAGCAGCATGGTTAGGGGATAGGCAATTGAAACACAACTTTTCTTTTTTGGCCTTATCAAAGTCATCAGGATTTAACTTTGGCCTCACATATTGTTTCTTTTCAAAAGGTTGTTTTTCACTCTTAGAAAATGTCATTTTTCTTTAAATTTGCCCACAAATTTTGAGGTTTTCAATTCCTTAGACTTGGGCTCCGTATCAGTGAGACTAGTGAGTGTACCTGGACGCATACTATCTTCATTGATTAATGCAAATTTAATTGCCTCTTCCAGCGTCCTAGGTGAACTCCTTTTTACTTCCTTTTTACAGGCTTTATCTAGTCCCCTAATGAATCCTCTTGTTTTTTGAAATTCATCTATTCCTTCCAATTTGAGGATTATCTCACGATATTCCTCCAGATATGTCAGCAGGGGTCTTTCCTTTTGTTTGACATAATCCCAATCTTCCCAATTTCTTTCCATTTCATTTTCAGGAAGGAATTCTTTTAAAAAGACGGATTGAAATTGAGCCCAAGTTTCAGGTATTTTATTTGCCTCCTTTAAAGTTCGCCACCATTTATATACTTTGGGTCCCAAAGTTAAACTAGCCTCCAGTGCTTGGAGATGTGGTGGAGTATTTTTAAGTTTATGTAAATCTTCCCATTTTTGGAGGAAATTAAAGATTGTATCTTTATTTCTATCTTTTTCCTCCCCGTGAAACTGAGGGGGTTTCATATCCTTTAGAACTGGATTATCCCTCAACTTGTGGTGGGGTTCCTTAGGATCTCGCATAGTCACATCTAAATCTTTCGATGAAGATGGGACATCCGAGGTTTCTATCTTATTTTTATCTCTTTCTAACAATAAAGTTAATTGAGATTTTATTTCAGTGAGTGTTTGAGTTAAAAATTCCATTTGAACCCCCTGAGCCTGTACACGAGCAGTAAGGTCATCAAATTGTTCTCGTGTAGCAAAAAATTCTTTCCACTGTTCTTCTTGTATCTCTGGTTCATGGGGATCTACCATAGGGTGGTCCCCAGAACTGGGACCTTCCATTACTCTCTCTTTTCCTTTTTCTGCCATTAATACACTGGAATTGGAAAGCAAAGATAAGAAATTTGCATACAAAATAAAGTACTTTCCTGGTTTTAATGGCAGGCAACTGTTGTTGGTTTGTAAATAAACCGGTCACGCAGGAAATGGAGCTTCTTTGCAGAAACGACTAGTATTCAGCCCCCTTCTTAATGATCACGCAGGCCATCAAAGCACCTTTCTTGAACTTGTTCTCTGCTCAGCTTGTACTTGTTATGCAAGTGCAGTCGGGGCTGGCGAGAGGAATACCAGACAAATAAAGATAGCGTGCAATCGGCTGGTCACAGAGGGACCAGAGAATAGGGTCAGTCTCACGCAACTGGAGGGCCAGCCTGCGGAAAAGGGAACAAGGTGGTCTGTTGATGTGCTTTAAGACGGGCTCGAGCCAGGATTCGGTGCGTGATTCAGAATATGACGTTAGACATAGAAGATAGCTTCCCCGCCAAATGATAAGTGACGTGGTGAAATTAAACGTCACGTCAAATTTTATATGACGTGTCACCAGGCGCCGGAAACGAACAGCTTCACGAGACCCGTCGGCTCAGTTTTCTCGTCAAACAGCCTCACGGATCCACAAAACGAGACCCGTCGGCTGTGATACCAATCGGCTCTGATACCAATGTCAGACGGCTCTCCAGCAGACCATAAAGCTAGAGAGAAAGCAGTAAAATAGATGAGTATGAGAGATCCCTTCACCTCCCAGCCTTGCCTAGTTTATTGCTGGCCAGACCCATCGTGATCCGATTGCCAGCCGTCAAACCTTAGTGAGTCCTACTATTCTTGGACTCTCTTTGGTTCTAGGCTCCCCTAAACCCCGTTCGGGCGCCCAAGACCCCGGATGGTCATCCTCGTGCATGTTTCCCTTGATTTATCTTAATGTCACATTAATGTCACATACATGTTTACCAAAAACACAATCATCACAAAAGTCAAGCTTTGCGCTATTCTTATCAACTCTTCTAAGTGAAGAGAGTACTTGCAAACCCTTTTGGCTCATATGTCCAAGGCGCTTGTGCCATATGATTGTACTTTAGCAATTGCAACAAACTTTCCGGGAAGTGCCTTGCAGTAGAGATAATACAGAGTTCCTTTTTTACCACCTCTAGTGACTAGCATAGATCATTTCTGTATTTTCCACATACCACCACCAAAAGTAGTGAAGTAATCTTTGTTGTCTAGCTACCAACAGAAAGGAAGCTTTTCTTGATGCCAAGAACATACCTAACATCATGAAGAATCAATTCTTGACCATTTTGTAGAGCTAGGTGTATGGTGCCCATTCCTTCAATATCACATGCATGATTGTTGCCAAGGTAGATTTTTCCAAGATTACCTTTTGCATAAGTAGAAAAACACTCCAAAGATGGAGTTACATGAAAAGAAGCACCGCTGTCAACAATCCACGATTATGACAAACTCTCATGAGCTGACAACAAAGCATCTATCACATCTGTTTTAGTGATATACATGTCCTCCACTGTCATAGCAAGCAGATCTGAAAATGCAACCAACAAATTAGCATTTTTATCATCTTCTATTTCCTCAATAACAACACTAGATACCACATTTGCTTTTTCTCTCTCTTTAGGGGTAGACCTGCCATCCTTGTCATTCTTTTTGCCTTTTGCATTGGCATGCTTCTTGCGTTCTTGCTCCTTTTTAAAGTACCTACAATCGGGCTTTTTATGCCCTTTGCGACCACATTAATAACAAGCTACGTCTTGCTGTTTTTCCTTGCTCTTGCTGCGATTTTTGTTTTTATTTGCAACATTAAATCTTTTTCAGTTTTTCCTCTTACATTGTAGGCTGATCCATTGATTTCTCCACTTGCCTTGCATCTAATCTCTTCATTCAGAATAGAACCACACACACTATCAAAGGCCAAGTTGGGTTTATTGCTCAATGACACAACCAATGCTTCCCATGAATCGGGCAAGGTCATGAGCAAGAAGATAGCCCTTGATTTAGAATCAAAAGCTGGCAAACTTGCATCCTATAACTGACTCAAAATACCAGTGAAAGCATTCAAATGCTATGAGGCAGGTTTGGACTCATCAAGCTTCAAGTTGACCAACTTCCATATGAGATGTACCTGATTGACAGGAGTTGTATTCTCATAAGTAGCCTTGAGTTTCTCCCAAACTACATAGGCAGTATTAAGCCCCTTTATACCAACCAAAATATTATCTATGACGGCCATTTTAATGTAAGTAATGGCCTTTTTATTCATTTTAGCCTAATCCTCATCTGACAAAGCACAACATGCTTATGTTCTTCTAAAGCATCATTACAATCCTTTAGAAAGAGTATACCCTACATATGATCTTTCCAAAGATCAAAACCGTTGCTGTCGAATTTACGAATCTCAAAGAGATTCTTTGTGTCAAATGTAGATGCATTGCCAACCATCTTCAACAATACACAACTGCAATAAAGGGCTGAATTCGTTCAGCCACTAGCAAGGTTGCTGAATTGTAGCAGCAAGTACACACTCTTGTACTTCCAACATGTCCAAGAAGCAGATGTTCAGCTGCAAATTTCAGTCTCAAGTATTGATTACAACATATGCAGGAATCAAATTTGATACATTTGCATTAAGGATAGCTCCCACTTCAGTAATACATCACCAAAATTCCCAAATGCAATGACCCAAATGCTGTATTTACCACTGTTTCACTGCATAATGAGTATTCAGCAATACATGTACTAAGAGAAGCTGCCCTTTTTCAACATTTGAAGCATCCAAAACTCAAAAGACTCCCACTCATTAGTGAATCTGCTGCAAATTTCACTGTCCAATCTCAAAACGACTTAAAATACATCACCAATGTGAAAAATCTCAAAACTTTTGCAGTGAATTTGCTCAAATTGCATAAATACATCTTCCCGAGCATCAAGTATAGGTAAATGTTGCAGAAATTTCACGAATTCTGCAAAAGCCCCAATTTTTAGGGTCCAAGAGTGCACAATTTCCAAGAAATTGGCTCAATCAAGCAAAAATTTCACTTGCATTTGAGAATCCCCAAATTTTTTGAGGCATGTGCACTCAATGTTTGGAATTTATGGTTCATAAGTCACTGAAATATATGTCAGGCACCAAAATTGGAAAAAGCCCCAAATTTTAAGGGGAAAATTTGCACAGATTTCACCTATGTGCTTGCTCACTTGAACACTCGGAAGAGGGGGGAATAAATCAAACTATTTTTTCTTTTGGATTTTAATAATAAAAAAAATGGAGGGTTGACTTGCCTGTCATTCGTGTGGCTGCGTGACGTTCGTCGTCCGTGCAGCCCAACACCGTGTCCTCGTCATGTGTGAAATTTTGATGCACGTCTCCAGTCCTGTCGCGCAGTAGTCCAAGCAGTCCGTCGTGACTGCACGCCTCTAGTCAATGCACTAGTTGTGTAGCAGTTGCCCGTCGCAACCAATGAGTCGCCTGGGCCGTTATGCCTGTACGCGACTAGTCAGTCGCGTGGCTCCTATTAGCTGCACTGTTCGACCGTTAAGGCTTGTTACCTGCTCGCCTACTTCTCAATGGTCTGACAGATTGTTACGTCTGTTGGTTCCAATGGTGACAATTGCACTATCAGTAGTGGCTTCCAGTCACGATTGCCTGCTTGCATGAGCCATTGGCTCTGATACCAATTTGCAGAGTTGAAGCGAAAGCAGATAGAGAAAGAGAGCTGAGAGCAGGCACATTAATCAAGGAGTTCAATGACTCAAAATTGAACAATATTTGACAGTGATAGAGTGAGAGTGAGTCGATGTCAGAAGTGGTGCAGTAGTGGAAGCATAAACATGTGCTGAAATAAATACAACAGCGGATGTCAGCCCACAAAGAACAACATGAATCAATCTAAGAGGTGCCTCAGCACGATGTGAGGTCTGTTGAGGGAATGAGGTACGGTGTTGCTTCCTGAGGTTACATGCTTTATAGACATCTCGAGCTAGCTTCAAGCGTGGAAGGCCCTCAACTAGCTCACGGCGTGACAACTCATAAAGAGAGTCATAACCAAGATGTCTCATGCGAAAATGCCAAAAGTGCTCATTGTTTGTAGGCTCCCGATATGTGGCTAAGGCGTGGAAGCTATGGAACACAGAGCCCGCAGTTGTCGGCTTTGTGAGAAAATCTGTCATGTGGTATAGGCCATTAGGCTATGCCTCACCGCGAGCAATCACTAAACTAGTCTGAGAGTTAAGGACCTCGATTGTGGTTGCTGTAAAGAAGATTGCTCGCCTTAAAGTAAAGTTGTTGAACAGATAACAAGTTCATCCCAAGCTGAGAGACATGATATATATTGTCTAGCGAAGCTAGATCCGGTCCCTTGTCAGCGTCAAAATTGACGCAACCTCGAGCCTGAATCTTGACCGAGGAGTTGTTTCCTACGCGGATCTGTCTGGCTGCAGGGGCTCGGGAACGGAAAATGTCCACTATAGGAGTCGTATGGTGTGTAGCTCCAGTGTTCACAATCCAAATAGGAGTTGAAGTGCTTGGTTGTGATGAGTGGGCCTCTGCGGTAACCTCGTCAGGAGGCAACTCACAGATGTGGACGAGGCTCGCATCGGATGTTTCTATGGCGACGATGTGGGTCTTTGTAGACCAGTCAGACAAGCCCGTTGGAGTTGAGAACGTTGTCGATTGAGATGGCTGAGCGATGGCAGTATGAGTTTGACCTTTAAACTGCTCCTTGCCATCACCCTGCTTCCCTTCCTGGGGGTTGTCCAACTCAAGGGCAGGGGTCTATGGCTTAGATTTTGGTGCTGTGCCTCTTGCCTTTGATCGACACTCGTTGTCAAAATGGCCAGCCTTTTAACAATGTTGACAATACCTATTCTTTTTAGGTACATTCTACCACCCAGGTTTGAGAGATTGGGATGTTCCTTGTGATTCCCTGAATTGATTTTGCTTTTGATTTTGATTTTAAGTGGAGGTTTGGTTTTGTTTTCCCTTTCCTTGTTGCCCTTTTTGAGAATGAGCAACAAGAGCCCTCTCTTAAGAGGAATTCATATGAAACTGATCGAACAACCATGCGTAACGCAACAGTTGATACTCAAATTCATAGAATGTAGGCATGGTAGGCTTTGAAACTATATTTTCCACAGAATTGAAATATTTCTTAGGGAGTTTATTAGGAACAATGTGACCTGATCGTCAGAGGACTTGGGAGTCCCTGTAGTAGAGAATTCAGCGAGAAGACGCCGATACTCAGTCAACTTGACTTTCAAGTCATCCCGGTCAGTGATTTTGAAAAGATGGAGCTTATGGTCAAGATTGATACGACGGGTTCTATCCCAAGCCGCATAGTGGTCAATCAAGTGTGCCATCGCTCAGACGCTAAGTTAAAATGTTGAAGCTAAGAATGAAACTCAAGCAATAAGCCCTACATCAGCTTGACAATAGCGGAGGCATTCCTAGCCTTCCATGAGCGGACAACCTCGTATGGGAGAAGTGTGGGATCGGGTTGGGGTTCCAACCCTTGCACAAGATCCATAGGTTCTTGGAGTCAAGGACATGTCTCTTTAAGTTCAACCAAGTGGTAAAGTTTGATCCGTTAAAACGAGTCTTGCCATTAAATGCATGCTTGGCAGAAGATGAGCTAGAATCATGAGGTGTCGGGTAGGTGGAGTAAAATAGATGTGTGGGATAAGATGGTGGGGGTTAAGATGGTGGAGGTGGATATGTCTGATAGGTAGAAGGAGGAGGTAGAGATGGTTAGACAAAAGTAGACTATGAGTGTCTAATGAGTGTCAGTTGAGGTGGAGGTACTGGAACATGAATGTTTTCATAAGGTGCCGATGTAGATGGAGGCACTAGGACACGGAAGCCCTATTCAAAGTGAGGCTAGGGCACAACAGTATGACTAGAAGGTCCACTAGGTAAACCCATGGAGGCAAACTGTGGAGTCAACTGATCTACACTTGAGAGAGACTAGGGGGGATACCCAAGCTGCAATGATTCCGAAAATGTGTGTGAAGTAGGTGGAATACCACCTGGCTGAGAGAAGGACGAGGTTCTAAAGGATGCGTCTATGTTTTCATAACTCCTTGGTGTGATGTGCGATGCGACATGAGGTATTTGAAATGAAAATGTAAATGGTGTGAATGGAATTGGAGAAGCAGTGGAAGAATGTGGTGGGATGGGTGGGTTTTGAAAATGTGGTATGTGAGGTGTAGATGCATTTTGTTCATTTTTATCATTTAATGATTGGAAATGAAAATGTGAAGATGATGATACATGATGCAATGAAGAAAAATGAACACCAAATTCATTCTGATTTTCTGAAGTAGACAGAAAAGAAGGAAGGTTAGAAGAAGAAGTCCTTGGCTTTTTCTTATAATCCCCACGATGTGTGTTAACATACAAGAATTGGTCCTCAACAGGACCTTTTCGGTAGTCAAGAGACTGGACTCTTTCTTCCACATGATCTCTACTAGAATATTGCAAAGAAAAAAAGGTAAAAGAAGAAGGAACAAAAGACGAATCTTAAGTACCTTTCACCAGAGTGGACGAAAGAGGACGAATGAAAGGAACATACTCCGGGTCTTGTTGTCCAAGAGGGGGGCCCATCCCCGATGGAGGTCTTGATGGCCTTGTAACATCATTAGATTTATGCACAACATGTGAAGAGAGAAATTCATATATACCTTCATTTAGAAGTTTTTCTTAAAGGGCAATCCTTCGATCGAGCTCCTCAATCTTCTTTTGTCTATAAGCTATGATTAATTTGTATTTTTCAGAGGCCAGCTTGTCTAGCTTTTCTTCCATGTAATCAGAAGTGTCTTCCACCATATCAGAACTTTGTGGAGTAAGCTGATCGGCCCATCTCGCTCGGTTCTTGGCATAGGTGGTTTTGGAGACTGAATCGGTGTTGTTGTGTTCGAAGTCATTTGAATCTACTGTTGTTCTTGCTTCTTGTGTAGAGTTTTCAGATCAAAGGCCTAGGTTTCTCAAAGAGTATCAGACTCTGATACCATGTAAATAAATACTCTAACACAGAAACATAAACAGAAATCGTATAAGAAAGGATTGACTGATAAAGGAACACAGTTAGGGTTAGGGTAACTCAGAGATAATGAACACAGTGAACGAATGAAGTGATGTGACTACTAAATATACGATGCTCATGCAGCAAACACACTATGCAGTGAATGAATACTGTACCTCGAAGTCCTGTATCTCAAGGATCAGGGAAGGTGTAATGAGCTGGAGAGAGTATCCTACTCTGAATAGATCTCAAATTGCAGCAAGGCAGCCTTCGGATGTTGAATACCAGCGAACGCATCAGTGAGAAGTTGGATTTGATGTAGACAGCAGCGAGGAGAGATAAATACTAAAAATGCAGGCAGCAGGTGAGGGAAATACTAAAAATGCAGGCAGGACAGCTTGTAAGAGAGAGAAAATCTAAAAACGCAGACTGTAAGTGAGAGAAAGACTAAAAACGTAGGCATGACAACTTGCAAGAGAGAAAAAGACTAAAAACGCAGATTGCAGGAGTGTGATGATACGGCAGGTTGTACGGTAGCAGGTCTGCACAGGAATAGCAGTCGCCTGATTGGAATCGGCTCCAAACTGCGTGAAGAGGGCTGGAAATCAGCCGCCAACTGATGGAGACAGCAATGGACAGCTTCGGCTGAGATGTCCTCCGCGAACGATATGTGGGCAACAAGCTGAAATACCTGAAATCTGCAAAAACGAGATTGAGGGCTGAATGGAGGGTAGTATACATATTTATAGAAAGTTTGGGCCATCCCAAGTGGGTTTGTGCTTATGGGACACAAAAACTCTCTAGGATCATGTTTCTTTTAAATAAACAAGGTTTCTTCATTAATTAAGCATGTTTTGGGGCTGTTTAAGTAAAGCTAATGCATTTTTAGCTCAACAATTTGGCAAAGACTTGAGGAGTTATATGCTCAAGTCCTTGCCAACTCTTAGGCAAAGTGCAGTAAGCAAGGTTTATTGGTTGAAGAAATAGATGGACCTTTGTATGAAGGAAGGTACAACCATGTCTGTATATTTGAATGAGTTTAACTCTATTTTCAGCTAGTTGGTTGCTTTGAAGTTCAACATTGATGAAGAGTTCAAGGCAACATTTTTGCTATGCACTTTGCTTGAGAGTTGGAACACTTTTAGGACAGCAATGAGTAACTCCAATGCCATGCTATTATATTCAGATGTGGAGAGCTCTTTCTTATGGAAGAGCTAAATAGGCAAAATAATTCAGCAAGCAAGTCTTCCAATGCATTGCATACTGAAGGCGGATCCCAGCAGAAGGGCAAGTCTAAAAACAAAGCACGCAGCAAGTCTTGTGGAAAAGATATAGAATGCCATCATTGTGGCAAGAAAGGACACTTTAAGCGGGATTGCTTTAAGTGGAACAAAGAGAAGGGCAAGGGCAAAAGCATTGATGATAGCAAAGATGAGAAGAAAGGAAAGCCAACATGCAAAGAAGAGTAGTGTGAGGATAAAAAAAGTCAATGTAGTAAGTCACGAGAGTGAAAGTGGTAGTGATATACTCTTTGCTTCTTCTTCTAGAGCACAATCATTGATTGTAGATTTTGACGATGACATACACACTTGGATTCTTCATTTAGGTGCTTCATTCCATGTGACACCACATCGTGAGTTGCTTTCTGACTATAGTGGTGGTAGACATGATGTTGTTCACTTGGGAGACAACTATGCATGTGACATTGCAAGGATTGGCAATGTGTAGTTGGCATTTCAGCACGGTTGAATGTTCACCTTGTATAATGTAAAGCATGTACCCCAGCTCAAGAAGAGCTTGATAAGCACAAGGCAGCTGAATGGTAAAGGCTATCACATCATTTTTGAGAATGGCAAATGGAAGATACATAAGAGATCTAGGATTGTTGCTAAATGCTCTAAGAGTGACACTCTATATCCATTACATGTATCTAGTGTGTGTGACCATGTTATCGCTATAATCAAGCAACCAAGTGTCTTTGTGACATGGAAGATATATAAGGGATCTAGGATTGTTGCTAAAGGCTCTAAGAGTGATGCTCTGTATCCATTACATGTATCTAGTATGTGTGACCATGTTCTTGCTATAATTGAGCAACCAAGTGTGCCTTTCTGGCATGGCCGATTGGGATACATGAGTTAAATTGGAATGAAAGTGCTTTCTCGTTTGGGTTATTTGCCATGTTTGAGATACGCTGATTTTGACCATTGCAATCATTGTATATTTTGTAAGCATGCTCAAATGTCACATAAAAAGTCTCTTTCGCTTAAGTCTTCACCCTTAGAGTTGGTACATTCAAATGTATGTGAGGTGCCGGGGTTGTCTTTAGGGAAAAATAAATATTTCATAATGTTTGTTGATGATGCCACATGCAAAGTATGGGTTTATTCAATCCATCGTAAAGATGAGGCATTAGATAAGTTTAAAAGATTCTTGGCACTTGCTGAAAATATGACCAATAAGACATTAAAGTGTCTTCGCTTTGACAATGGTGGGGAATATGTGTCAAAAGCCTTCCATGCCTTTTGTGATAGCAAAGGGATAAAGAGAGAGCTCACTGCCCCTCATAATCCGCCCCAAAACGGTATTGTAGAGCATATGAATATGACTATTTAGTAGAAGGTTTATACCATGCTGTCTCATATTGCATTTACCCCATGGATTTTGGGTAGAGGTTGTTATGACAGCTGTACACTTGATAAATCGGTCACCGAACAGGTCTTTAGGGAGGAGAGTGTTGAGAAATATGCAATCACACTCCAATGATAGCCTCTTAGCCTCTTTATATGGAGCAGTAAGGCAAGGAATATGCAATAGTCTAGAAGAGCTGCCTTGTATCTCATAAGCACAGTGAGGAAAAAGTGGTATCATCTTGCAACTATAAAAGAGTGTACTTGAGAATCATTTGAATGAAATGCTATTGTACTTTGTACTTTCAATCTATGTCTTTGTCTACTTAAGATTGTGTTTATTAGTTCAAGCTAATCTATCTTGGAACCTAATTCACTTGAGTAATAATCTCAATCATCATGCTTCTAGTCTATGAGTTTCAACCACCATAGCTAAATCATTGCTCAAGATCCGTGTTTCTCAATATGGTATCAGAGCCATAGTGAGCTTGGTTTAGCTTCGTATATTGCTTCTCCAACTCTCCACAATCCCTAGTTAGCTAAGCTACACAAGATGACTTCATCTTTCACTCCATTTTCACTCTCCCTCTCTTGATTGCCATAGCCAGCGAGTACCCTGCTCTGTTGGAGCTCCTGGATCTCTCCATAAAAGCAATATCTTTACAGGTGTTCTTCTAGAGATCTTTCCCTACATTTAGGGCACTGCCTCTCATCACCTCAAACCACGACATCAAGCGCTTCCTGCCTCGGCATTGCTTGTTTTCTCCTTCATTGTTCAGATTTACGTATTTACTGATCATACGCTCTGTGTGAACAGTACCGGTCGTGATCAATCTTGCGACCATAGGGCTTTTAAAGCCTACTACATAAGCTCTTTTCTTGCCAAGCATCTTACCGAATGATCCATCCTACATGCTACTACAATAAAAAAACCAGGCCCTATCAGAAATCCTAAAGAAAAAGCTATAGCCATTGACCTTCAAGCTCACTTATTACTTCATTTTCTCACTTCTCTTAGCTCAACCAAGTCACTGCCACTTTGATCTAGTGCTCCATTTAGTTCCGAGCAAATCAAATCAGCAAGAAGAGAAAGATTCAACATCAAGCTTAACAAGCATAGTATCTTTTGATACTCATTTAGTGCTTTTTGACATTAGTACTTCTTGTGTCTCTTGACACATCCAATTTCAACTCACTTGCTGATTATTTGCTGCTGCTTAAACATCCAGTATGGGCAAAGATTCACCGTCATGCCACTTTAAAAAAACGAGCTTTCACACATGGCAGACAAGGATAAAGGTAATCCTCATGAAGAAAAGTCTATGGTTCATAACTAGTGGACATGAGAAGAGACCTAGAGGTGCTGCTCTTGTAGCAGTTTGGCAAAAGAGTGATGACAAAGTTCGAGCAATCATTAAGCTTGAGCTTGATGATAGTTATATCCACCATGTAGACACATGTGATACATCTCATGTCACTTAGGAACAGTTGGACACTGTTTGGTGCCCAATCTAAATCTTCAAAATATGGATTGTTAATTGAGTTTTTCAGTTGGATATGAAGGCTAATACATCCCTTGCAACTCACCTTAATTATATGGAAAGTCTGCTAACTCAACTTGGAGGTATTAACTTAAAAATGGATGAAGGTGTATGCATTGGAGTCTTGCTTAAGAGTCTTCCTCGAGAATTTGGTAATGTCTCCACCATACTAATTAATATGCCAAATCCAAAGTTGGTAGATATCAAAGCATCACTCCTTGAAAAAGAGAAGAAACTCAAAGGTTAAGAAGAAGCAATCACTTGAAAGGAAGAATAACTGCTCTATGTCAACAACAAGTACAAAGGGAAGAAAGATATTATTTGTGACTTCTGCAAAAGAACTGGGCACATTGATAAATTTTATCATGCCAGGAAAAGATCACAAAAGGTCTACCTTGCAATTGTTAAAGAAGAAAAATACAATGAAGAAGAAGACACTCTAGCAGAAGGACAAGCCTCATCAGTCCTATTCCCACACTTCATACTGAATTTTTTAAGCCTTGTATGTACTTGCATTAATGCTCCAATCATAGGCCCTGTAACCCTCATGTAACCTATGCACTACAACCTTTGCACACTTAGTGAGGCCTTGTGATGGCCTCTTAACTTTATAAGGTTGGTTTTTCCATGTCTACACTTAGCAAGGTTCTACTCATGACAGTCTCTATATACTTTGTGTTTTTATGGTTGTGATTGAGGAGGGGTGTTGAAAAATATCTAATCTTACTCCTATGATAGCCTCTTTGTCTAGAGTAGTAAGGCAAGGAACGCGCAACAGTCTAGAAGAGTTGCCTTGTATCCCATAGGCAGAGTGAGGAAAAAGTGGTACCATCTTGCAACTATAAAAGAGTGTACTTGACAATCATTTGAATGCAATGCTATGTACTTTGTACTTTCAGTCTGTGTCTTTGTCTACTCTTCACTTGAATAATAATCTTAGTCATCATGCTTCCAGTCTATGAGTTTCAACCACCATAGCTAAACCATTGCTCAAGATCCTTATTTCTCAATAGAGAGTCCCTCAAGAAGTTTGGTTGGGCAAGCCACCTTCGTATGCACACTTGATAGTGCTTGGTTGCGAGGCATTTGTGCACATATGCAAGGAACATCGTAGCAAATTGGAGCCAAAGTCTTGTAAATGTGCTTTCCTAGGATATGATGATGAGGGTGAAATGGAGTATATATTATAGGATCTCGAGAAAAGGAAAATGTACGCAGCAATGACATTATCTTTTGGGAAGATTGCATGCATAAACAGCCCAAAAAGATTGAGAAAGTCAGAAGGGTTGTGTTCTAAGAAGAGATACTTGTAGGACAGTAGAGTGCTTGCTGTATAGCAGCAAATACCCGTTGGAAATGACTCTATAAATGCAGGGAATGATGCTGAAATTGATCAGCAAGAGGTTGCCCATGATATACCATAGTTTCGGCAATAAGATGTGCCATTAGAACAGCTAGAACAAGCAGGACAGCATGCTAAACCATTTGAACAAGCTATTAATGAAGACTTGCAAGTCGAACAACTAGCAAACACTGATCATTGGGTTTGTAGATTGACCAGAAATACAAAACAGCTGGATAGGTTTGTTCCTGGTGCAAATTATGTTGTTGATCATGTCACGTTGATAGATTGTGGCGAACCATTATGCTTCAAGGAAGCAATGGACTAAGGGTACAACAAAAATGGCATAAAGCTATGTTGTTAGAGATGGAATCTCTAAAAAAGAATGGCACTTAGGATTTGGTGCATTTGCCCAAGGGGCTGAAAGACCTACCATGCAAATGAGTTTACAAGATGAAGGTTACTTCTGGTTCTTTGCCAAAGTATAAAACATGACTTGTTGCAAAGGGATACAAGTAGGAGTATGGGATTGATTTTGATGAGATATTCTCTCCTGTAGTCAAGATGACTACTTTGCGGACCATATTGGGCTTGGTTGCATGTGAAGATATTGGAACTCATACAGATGGATGTAAAGACTGCTTTCTTACATAGTGACCTGCATGAGGACATATATATGCAATAACCAGAAGGTCTTGTGGCAAAGGAGAAGGAAAAGATGGTATGCAAACTCAACAAAAGCTTGTATGGGGTGAAATGGGCATCGCGTGAATGGTATCATAAGTTTGATATATTCATGCAATCTCAAGGATTCAAAAGGAGTCAAGTGGATCACTGCCTATATACCAAGAAGACAGTAGATGACAACCTTATTATGTTGGTTTTGTATGTGGATGACATGTTGATTGCTGGTAGGGATGTTCATGCTTCGGACACATTGAAGCAGAACCTACACAACAGTTTTGGCATGAAGAATCTTGGTGAGGCAAATCACATTCTTGGCATGCGTATAATAAGGAATGGATTGAAAGGTCCTCTTTATTTGTCATAATAGGAGTATGTATCCAAGATTTTACAGCATTTTAATATAGAGGGAGTGAAAGCAATTAGCGTATCGTTGCTTCCATGTGTGAAACTTAGTGCAAAGGAAAACCCTACATTTGATGATGAAAAGGTTGAAATGGCCAAGATTCTGTATGTTTCAGCTGTGGTTAGCTTCATGTATGCTATGGTTGCTACAGTGGGAGTGGTTAGTAAATACATGGCACATCTTGGCAAAAAGCATTGAGAAGCAGTGAAAGGCATCATGAGATGTCTTAAGGGCACACAGAATTTGTGCATGTGCTTTGGAAAGTAGAAGGCATCTATCGTTGGCTTTATGGATGTTGACTATGCTGGTCATATTGATTGCAGAAAGTCTTCTTCAGGGTATGTATTCACCTTCACAAGGGGAGCAATTTTCTAGATCTCCGACTACAGAAGTGTGTTGTATTGTCTACTACGAAGGTAGAGCATGTGGCTGCCACTGAGGCATGCAAGGAGGCTTTATGGCTTTCATATTTGATGGGAGAGCTTGGCATTACCAAGATCCCTATCCTCCATTGTGATAGTTAAGAGTACTATCATGCTAGCATGGAACCCCATCTTTCATGCAAAGATAAACATATATAAGTAAAGTATCACTTTATTAGGGATGTAGTTGACAACAAAAGCATTGAGCTTGTCAAGGTATATATAGATGATAACCCTAGAGATCTTCTCACGAAGGGTCTTCCAACAGAGCGGTTTGCTCATTGCTGACATATGATGGGAGTTGGATAGTATATGTATTTTAGCTTTGTACATACTTAAGGTTTAGTTGATTCTTTTCCTCAACCTTAAGGCATGCTGCCTTTAGGTGGGAGGTTGTTGGGAATAAAGGGCACCGTTCTTTTTATATGTGCATGGGTGTGAATGCACACTTATAATTTGTACTTTATATATCAATCTCAAAAACATGAAAGAGGTACACTCTATTGTACCTACACATCTTGCACCTCTCTCACTTTGTGCTACTCTATTGCTGCTCACGTTTTTCTCTCTATTTGCCATCACCATCGCTGACCATTGCATCTCTCTTGTGTATTGCTCACTTCAGGTTTTGATTTGAATGGCTCAAAAGGGTTAGAGAACTTGACATTGGATTTGTCTATGAAGAAGATATATTGCCAATTGTCCCAAATGCGGTATGTTCTCTGTGATTGGAGAGGTAGCAAATTCCACCAACTGATTTGGATGTATTAGAAGGAAGGTTCTCAAGTGTTGTAGAGCAGTAGTTGTGGCCATACTTGATGTGTAAGTATTCTTTGAACTCCTCGTCTAGTAGGAAACATGTATGTGGCCAAGAAGAAGAAGGTGAAGGTGGAGTGTTGTCTTCCTCATTGAGTCCATAATACCTCCTCACGGCCTCCAATGATGGAGTAGCCTAATAAGACCTAGTAGGATGCCGAGGAGTAGTCTGAGACATTGTAAATTTGTTATGTGTCATTTGGTAATATTTGATTTTTGGGGCTGTTTAGAAGAGCTAATCAATTTGTCATGCATTTTTAGCTCAACACCCCCCTCTTATCCCTTACCTTATTCAAGAATGCGTTTAGTGATAAGACTCATTACCCCGGGTCAAATTACTTGACATGGTCTAATGTGTCACGGCCAACATGGCATGTGTTGGATTCATAGGAGTTATGGGACCTCATTCAAGTATAGGAACCTTAGCTTGATCCATGATGATCTTCATATGAGGTGGTTTGCTCTTGGAAAAAACACCAAGGCCACAGCATAGTTGAGTTAATGGCAAATGCAGGGTGTCTCATGCTTGAATTCCACTCAATTACAACAAGATGTTGCATTTGAGTGTTGGCCACACTCAACAGGGCAGGTCCCTATGCTTCTTGTCCATCAATGTTGATCATGAGCTTTGGGATTTCAAAATCATTGAGAGAGATGACTTGTCCTAAAATATTTGTAGCTGTCATAGAGTTCTATATTATTGTAATTTCTTGTTGGAGATTACTACGTGCACATTGATACACACAAACACACGTGTGTGCGCATTGTGCATGCCCTCTCCTACAGTTGTGTGGTAAACAATTTTGCTTGTTTGATTGCTTTCTTTTCGGCTATCTGATTGTGCACATCTCTTTGCCTAGCATGGAAAGATGGAGATGTTTCAGGCACTATTTGCAGCTCTCTTCGGCTGACCCACTTCTGTGGTATGCATACCTCTCTGCTAGATGCCACATTTACCACTGGATTTGATACTTCTTGATTGTCCTTTTCTTGATTACAATCCTTCTGTAAATTAATGATCAAAGATTAGAGGTTTCAGGTGGTGAAAAGTAGATTGCACAATTGCTAGAGCGGCATGTGTCAGTTGTTTTCCTGAAACAACTTTCCACTTGTTGTTGGGATGCCTTGTTCTACTTCATTTTTTACAAAAAATTTATGGTTCTTTTAGTTGATTCACTTTTGGGCAATGGCTTTGGAGCTTCAATTTGCTGGGTTAAGGGGCGTCGTTCTTGTGTCTTCAATTTTTCTTATTAGCTAATGAAGCTGCAAGCAGTGGTGATAGAAGTGTCTTCATGGATACCTTAGAGGATTTGGAAAGGTCATGCTACATTGTCCCAAAGCGGCCTGTTGTGTTATGAGTGAATAGGAGTTTTCCAAAGATGTTGAAATGCTTCTGAAGTTAGTGAAATGGGAAATACTCAGGATGAAGCAGTGTGAAGATTTGAAGCTATTTTGTCTTGAAGATTGGGTGGTACAAGACAGGGAAGGAAGAAAGTATGCTTTGGAAAGAGCAATTGTGCATTGTGAATATGCTTTATTGCATAGAATGGCTCTAGTGGAGGAGGAGAGCTTTCTAGATAGTTTTGTTTTTTTGGAATATGGTTGCATGGCTATGGAAAAAGGTGAGTAGGGCAGGAGATGGCAATGGGGGAGAGAAATCATTGAGTCATGATCTCCTTGGCAAACGAAGATTTACCATCCCTTGAATCATGAAAAAATGGTCCTTCATCATCATCTCACAGAGGAAGCAGTAATACTTGGGTGACAATGAGCCTGCAGTCAGGAAGAAAGCCAGTTGTCTCAACTTTGGGGGCCGTCTCTCTTGGAATGGTGGTGTTGCAGGTTTGCTGCTATTATTTGGGCTCCTCAGGTCGACTGCAACCTCACAACTTGCACAAGATAGCACTCATGCTACTGAACTAGGTGCGAGTAGTGAGAAAGGTGACAGGCTCGCTGAATTGTGGGGAAACAATCCTTTACTACAATGTGGAGTTGCCTACTTTTGAGACGAGAGTGTGCCGACCGTGTGGAGTTTTGAGATCGATGTATGTAGTCCACCATGGAGACGGGCAATCGTTGTCATCTTTGACCATTTCTAGGGGGAAGTCTGATGCTTTCTCTTTGTGTTGCTTATTATGGCTTCATGCCTCATGTTTGGCACGTGCAGATATTGGGTCTTCTGCATTCTTGCTTGTAAAACATTTCTTTATCTGTATTAGTGAATCTCTTTGGTTTGTACAAATGCAATATCCACTTGTAAAGTTCTTTGGTTTGCCCTGCATTGAGGGGCTTTCTGTAAATCATAATTTATAACATAATCTGGTTTTACAAGCATGTGTATGTGTGTGTGGACTCTGTATTTCCACTCAAAGTAGGACAGTGGCTTTTACTTCCAAAAGAAGTGTACTTTTTGTAGCACTTATTTTGCAATCATAAGTGCAGGTACCGCCATTTGCATTTCTCTGAGTTCTCCGACTCTGCACCAGCTATTCCACCCGAGGAACTCCAACAAATGATGTTCAATGGAGATGGAGAGAATGTAAACAGGCCGAATAATCTTGTTGAAGATGAAAATGGTCAAGGACGTGCTGTTGCTTTAGAAGGTCGCAATGCACTTCTTGTATTTTTGCAGTCATTGTTACCATGGACAGACTATGGTCTAGAGCAACAGTTGGTTGCTGCAGCTGAAGGCTCAGATACTGATGAAGAACAATAATTGGTATACAATATTGAAGCAGCAGCGCAATGAAGGTTTTATTGGCTTGGGAATCTCTTGGGTAATTGTGTCAACTGTGAAGAAAAAATAAACGAGTGATCTACATTCTTCTTTTGAATAGCTGTGGGAGACTTGTGCTTGTATTTGCATTTGTTAATGGTGCATGCTCACTCCCATTTGTTCTCATTTCCTAGCCTCTCTGAATATCACCATTCTTTCTTATCTCAATGGTGCATCTTGCAGCACCAATATAATCATGTTACGCTATATTTCATGTTGAACTGCTGCTTGCAGATAGTCATGTTAGGATGGACTTATCTTGCATAGTGCAGCTGCATTACAAGTACTATCCGACTCACTTCTATGGGGGGAATAATTCAGACTTATGCAACATCCTGCAGTAAATGTATGTCGGTGCTGTCACGCAAGATCGATTTCGGTATATTTCTTATGATCCAATGGCTAGCTGAGTATACTTCTTCGTAGTGTGGATACTTAGTTGCCTTGATGTTCTACAACCAATGAGCAGCCCACCTGCTCTTGTTATGATTTTGGGTTATTTTACATAATCCACACTTCTTTTGATAGGTCAGCCTATAGGTCATTGGTAAAATAATTTGAAGTGGATACCCTAACACCACAAAAAGCATCATCAGTAACTCTAGTGCTTGGCACAAGGGGAATGCTTGACTTTAAGAAGTGGCAATCTGATCTTTACAACTTCACTTGTTTGCAATCTACACTTCTCTTGGGAATTCCATGCATTGAGGATTAAGTGGCAATGTATAATTGTTGCAACTCATTTTGCCATGTCATTGTTGTCAAACAGCCACAATTATGTGACATCTTGCTTGATTTGAGGGAACGTTACATTCTACTGGCCAAATCATTCTTGCAATCATCCTCTTGTGGAGACACATCACCATTGAGTCATGTGACATTGGTTCCAAGCTGTCAAAGATTCATAAGTAAGTTTAGTGGTGTACTTTGAATAGGTTGATTGCCAAAAAAATAGTGCTCTAGTATAATATAGTTTGGTGGTGTGCTTTGAATAGGTTGATTGCCAAAATAGTGTTGGAGTATAATATAGTACAACAAAAGTAGATGATATTGAAGTCTTTAACTTAAATCAAATATGGAAGTACAATATCTCTCTCTGTGTGTGGGGTACTTGTTTCTCCCATAAGCATTTTTGATTTGGAAATGGTTATCCAAGAGATTCCTAGATAAATGTGATTTCCTTAAAGTGAACATGGCTCGACATGGATTTGTTAGTGTATCCATGTGTTATATGCTATATAAAGGATTTCTTTATGTGGGTGCACAATCATATTGCAAAAATTAAGTGCACCCAAAGAGTAAGTTCCATATTGATATATCAGGTTTATTGAATAGAATCATGTTGGTGTTTTTCAATGATTCTATAGGAGATTCAATTGATGCACAAATTTATAAAATCAAGATATTACATAGCTATCCAAGTTTTTGTTAATTCATATTAATTTTTAAACATCAAACAACATAGCAAACACGTAGATTAGGACAATGAGTGAAGGATGATTGGACAACCAATATTGAAGCTTTAAAGTCAATGAAATGTGATAAAGGGGCATTACATATTTGTGGATCAACACTCTGGAAAATCAAATCACCTTTGGGTTTTTACTTTCTCTAAAAGATTTAATAATCACATGTTTAAGAGGTGAAATCTGGATCACACTCATTGTGCACGTCTATCTAAGTCTTTGTTTGTATGCCTTTATATGCATCAAGTTACACGATTAACCTAGAGATTAGGATGATGATGGACTATTGGACAATGTATAAGGGAGCTTTAAATTTGAAGAAACAAAAGATGGTGAACCCATTGATGTTTATTACTTTTTGTACATTATATGCTCACATCAAATGTGAACTTATTATAGGTTTGCTATTACCAATTGCAAAAATTGAATGCATTTCATGAAAAGGACAAGTTGTTCATTCCAATCATTTAGAACATTGGATGTTGAAGTTGTCGAAATTGTTCAATAACAATTTATGGGCTATTACTTCACATTGAAGACAAAGCCTCTATATGTAATAATATTGCCAAACCAAGGTGGTAGGGTATTGATTTGGCTCTTGCCTTGTCTCTCAATCTCAGAGGTTCTAGCTTAACAAACCATGTTAATTTGGCAATAATATAGCTAAACCATATTAATATGAGCTTTAAAAAATTATATAGGCCTCCTAAGTAGGCTCATTAATGCTAGGGGCACATTGCCTTATCGATAACAGATTTTAGTTATTTATCCATCATCAAAACATAAAAATCATATGTTTTCATTATTAGTGAATGTCCATTAATAATGATTCATGCCACTAGAATACATTAGAATGATTGTAGATTGTCCATCAATGCTTGCAAAATGGTGTGCAATATGGAAATCTTCATCAGCATAGATTCAAGTTGAGTGAATAGTGACTTAAGATTAAGGAGCGCTTCCCTTTTCCTCAGTCTTGTGTGTATGCTTAATTTAATGCTTATGAGGGCATGAGTATCCACAACTCCTCAATTGGGTACATAATTTGATAAGAAGAGGGCATATTTCGACTTTTGACTCTTCATATCTTCATGTAACCACACTCCATCCTTTTGGACCTTTGAACAAACCTTGTCTAATCTAACTTTCAAAGACATAGAGAAAAAGAAGACATGCAATAGTTGTTTTTTTGGGGGGTGAGATAAGGAGCTTGTAGTGTTTTGGGTTTTTGCATTCTTTTTTTTATACTCGATGTGTTTTTTGTCCTTATTAATTGTTAGTTCGGTTTGGGGTATGTGCATATGTAAATCTTGTATGTTCCTTTGTTTTATAAGACCACTTAAGGATATCTAATGTATGGGGATGTTTTGAAGGAAATTTGTTTTGCTTTATTTTTGGACTCAAAAAATGTTGTGATATATTGTGGTTTCCCAAATGTGAACTTGCTCCTCTCCTTTTTGAGGTTTTTAAAATGAAAAGTGGAGAGGGGGAACAAAAAGAGAAGACATAAATCGAAAGAGGCAAGTTAGCAAATAAAGAATGTATTGACTTTCATGTATTTTTCTCAAATTAGAGACATTTGTTGAATGCTTCTTTTTTTTAATTTGGTTGGAGGATTTGAGAAGAGGAAGTTGAAAATGTATGGGGTGTTCCCAACCAATAAGGGGTACATCTAAGGGTTGTTTGCACATAAAGGGTGTCATTTTGATAGAGGGAAGTGCAAGTTGTGCACAAACCAAGGGAAACTTGAACTATGAGAAGATGTGATCAAAATGAAAAAATGTAGTTCTACAATGTGTCATGAGACAAAGTCAAGTCCTTGGATGAGAAGGGAGGGTAATGTAGAAAATGTGCAGCGCATATAGAAGGGGAAGTTTGAATGAAGTGTAAAAGGCTTTATAGGTGTCTAGAAGGGGAATTGTAGTGGAAAGGAAACGGTGGATAAAATGGTTTATTGGGTCCTTTATTTTTACTTTTATGAAATATGTTTGTCTTAAGTGTGCCAAAGGAGGCATCCTTCACGTATATAGTAGGCAACATGAATCTATGAGGGAATGAAGTTCTCAATGTTGAATTATGAGGGGAAGAGATTGATATAAATATGGCCATCATGAAAAGGATGATTATGAGATGGTTTTTGTCGATAAGGGAGGTGCATCTTCTAAAATTGTTGGGACCTGGAGAGGTAAATCCATTTGGGGAAATACCTAAACATGTATTACACCATAGACATTTGGGGCCATTTATGCTCTCATGGGAAAATGTGTCATGGACACTTCTGCCCATTGATGTAGTCAAGGGAAAATGCAAGGGCTTTGTTAACGAGCAATTTTTAGTAGCTCAAAGATAATAGTGGGGAAGGATTAATGTTGCATGGTAAGGAGAAGGGCATTATGCACTTCAAACTTTGATAACATGAAAACCCAAATTCTAGGGAGGATAGTTGTGAAAATTTCTAGATCAGGTTAGGTGAAGAAGAAAAGGGATTCATTCAAAACTCAAGGTGAGCAAGTTTAGAGGCACTAAATTCTAAGTATCAGTCTAACCTCGTGAGGACAATGCTACGTGCAAACTTGATGGTATATAAGGGTGAATTTTGCCTTACATAGGCATATACCTTGATAAGAAGAAGGCTAGGGAGGTTTATAGTGCAATTAAAAAAATAAGTACAATTGGGTGCTTAAGTAGTATGAAAACCATCATTGGTTGATTATCATTCCATCGCACCACCTCACCTCTTAGCTAAATTAGAAAGAGGGCTATGAATCATGCTCAAACCATTCTTTATCTCACACTGTTCAATGAATCTAAGGGGTAGCATATTTCTTACATCCACTAGTTGATCCTTAGGATTACTTGTGATGTAAAGAGCATATAATATGTGCAATTGAGGGTGCATTCTATCCAATCACATCTAATTGGAAAGTACAAGGCTAGGATTCTTTGCTCTATATTAAATATGGATATCCCACAACCCCTCAAGAAACAATGGGAATTGCCCAATTCTCAACCAAATTGGGGATGCTACTCGAGCCAATTGATTAAATTTTGGGAAAAGCATACAAACATTGTCTTATCCAACATAACCTTCAATAAGACATTGGTGTTTCACCCTTTTGTCGTAGAAGATTAAAATTAATTGTATCTAGGATAACAATTTCATGATATCTACTTCCAATGGCTTGGCTTACCCTTATTTTAAGGAGATATTGGATCTCTGAAGCAATGACATAGAGTAACTAGTTCAAAGGTACACTAACTATTTTGTCATGGATCTCAGTAAGTGGATGTCAAGCTATATGAATAATATTTAGGATATGACTTTGTTGCATTGAAGCATCCTTTGATATTATGATGGATTAAGAAATGTTAAATGATATGGAACACACAATGGATACAACTTTCCTATATTGAAGGACCCTTTGATATTGTAATGGATCAAGCAATCTTAAATGAATAGAACTTTGGTAGGCCATTTGTTCAAGAAAAGATATTTGAACCATCTCTAGCCCTTGTTGAGACACAGGAGCCTTAAACTTTGAAAGAAATTCACCCTCACTAGGTGAATACTCGATAGGACTCTAATTTGGATATTAAATGCTCATGTTACATGTTCACAATTGACCCTAGTATGGATAATAATGAAAATGGAGAGCCGAAAATAAGACCACAGATAGTATTCTTTCCATTTTGAGCACAATGTGAAAGGTGAGTGGATAGTGGAAGCATGAGTAGAAGCACGAGCTATGGAGGTTCAATCAAGAGAGCACATATTATTGTGGGAACTCCAATAGTCACATGTATGACATGCCTTCCCATATTCTATTTGTCACTAAAAGCATAAATAATAAAGTGATAGTAATGGACACACACCACCTATAGTGTATAGGTGTGCAGGTCTGTATACAATAAATGTAGGTGGCTAGCCACAAGTAGCCTTTAACCCCCAACAACGCCCCACTTAAAGGAAAATGTGTCTTAGTGAGGAGTAAAAGAAAAAAGAAAAGTACATTATGTACATTGAGTATAACAAGATGAGGAAGATGACATCTCATCCTATGCCCATTAACCTCCTAAGGAAGGCATATTATTCCACTATGAGCCTTTTAGTGAGCATATCTATAGGATTCATATCCATAGGAATCTTAATAAGCTTAATGAACTATCCTCTACCACCTCATTGATAAAGTGATAGTGCATCTCAATGTTCTTTTTCTTCACATGGAAGACCAAATTACTGGCCAATCAAATGGTACTCATCGAATTTGAATTTAGTATAGGAGTCATAGTCATACAAGGTCAACAACCAAATGGCCTAACCATAGGGCCTCTTTGTAAGCCTCAATGGTGGCTATAGTGCACTCGGCCTCTCTGTAGTAGACAAGGAAGTGCATTTTTACACCCTAGACATATAAGAGAGAACCCCTGTGGCATAGATAAAGACATACCCATAGATGGACTTTCTATTGTCTTATGTATTGCATAATCTGAGGTAGTGCAAACCATGACTCCTATATCTTGGCTACCATGGTAAATGCATATATCTATTGTGCCTTTTAGATATCTCATGATACCCTTCACGGTATCCTAATGTAACTTGCCAGGTGTAGCTATGTAACCTGTCACAACTCCCACTGCAAATGCTATGTCAAGAGAGTGGCTATCATGGCATACATCAAATTGTCCACTGCAAATGCATACATAACCTTGGCCGTCTCAGTCCGCTCAACATCTGACTATAGACAATCGGCCTGCCTAACATTCACATAAGAAGGTGAAGTATAGCCAATAGGCTTACCATCTTGTATATGAAATCGCTCAAGTACTTGGTATATATACTCCTAGGACAAGTAGAGAAGTCCCTTAGAGCGATTGCACTGCGTAATGCACATTCCAAGTATGTGTGAGACATGTCCCATATCCTTTATCTCAAAGATCTTCTTGAGCTGAGTCTTTAAAGCATTCAGCTTAGCATGAGCATTGCCAACCAACCATAAGTACATCATCAATATAAAGCACAAATATAATAAGGCTACCATTACATGCCCTCTTCGTGTATAAACACGAATCCATCTCACTATAAGAATACTCCTACTAATGCATGAAAGCATCAAACTTATGGTACCACTACTTAAGCCAATCTAGAATCTTCTTCAATTTGCACACTAGGTGTTTCTTGCCTTTCTTCGCAAAGCCCTTAGGCGGCTATATATAAATCTCATCATGTAAGTCCCCATATAAGAAAGCCATCTTAACATCTATCTAATGAAGATCCAAATCCAACTAAGTAACTAAGGCCAATAACCGAGGCCAAGACCAATCATAGGGTAGTCATCTAGACTACCAAAGAAAAGACTTTATCGAAGTCAACACCATGCTCCCGCTTAGAATCCTCTCCAACCAATCTAGCCATATATGCTTGCTTAGGGTGACCAGAGCTACTCTTCAACTTGTATATCCACTTGCATGGCAATGCACATTTTCCATCAAGCAAGAAAACTAAGTCCCATGTATAGTTTTTCTACAATGAATCAAACTTAAACTACATAGCCCTCTTCCAAGATTAAGAATAACCTATGTGCATAGCCTCCTCATAAGTGGCTAAGTAGAGTCTGTCACCATGACATAATCCATAGAGGGATCGTAGTGATTAGGAAGATGTAAAGCTCTAGCAGAGTGCCTCAAAGATGGCTATGGAGCATGCACAACATGTACTCTCTATTGTCTAACAACATGATCTTACACTGAGTGGATCATGGGCCACTACATCATCAATAACTATACTAGACTATCTCATTGGGACTGGCTATATGGTAACATGAGGCACCTCTCGAAAGATCACCCTGCATACCTCAATTATTTACTCTAGTCTCATATGCATCTTATCCTCTTGAAAGATAACATCATGAGGATATGCATCTTATCCCAACGACGATAGCCCATCTCACCTACAACCCCATGTCCAAGAAGATGCATTTGATAGACTTTAGATCCAACTTATTGCGATTGCCTTTGGGAATATAGCAAAGAGGGTCACATCCAAAGACTCACAACTGTGTGTGCAAGGGAGGTTTCCTAGACCATACCTTCTCTCTAACTCTTTCACTAAGAGTAGCGTATGGGAATCTATTAATGAGATGCACGACAATATTAATTGCCTCATCCCAAAAGTAACGTGTTAAGCCTACCCAACTAAGCATACTATGACTCTTTCCTAAATAGTCATGTTCATGTGCTTTGCAATACCATTTTGGGGTGGGTTGTATGGGACAATCAACTGATGCTTAATATCCCTCTCATCACACAACTACTCGTTAGACCATACACATTTCATTCTATACCTAGACTACTTAACCATGGTGAGAAAGTGTTGAAATGTAAGTAAAACACCTAATTTTTGCTCAATGGAATAAGCCCAAACCTTTTGCTAAAAATCATCTATAAACGCAACAAAATGCTTCCTACAACCTAGGGACTCATAGGGCATGGGGCCACAAACATGCAAACGCACAAGGGCCAAAGACTCACCCACACATGTAAAGCCAAACTTCTTATGCAAATTATGAGTTTGCCTACCATAAAGACAATGATCACATGAATCAAAACAAGAGTAATCCAAGGGTAGGAGATACTATAAACGGATCAAGACTTTCATTCCTCTCAAAGGCATGTGCCCAAAGTGACGATGCTGCAAAGATACATGTGAAAGATTGGTCACATCCAATATATGGTCAACACACCCAAAAATGAGCAAGAAACAAGCAAAGGGTAGAGGTTGCCATCCTTGGCACCTCTTACAAAAACCAAACTGCCATGGGTGATATTCCATGAAGAACTGGCACAATGCCTATTGCTATCAATTTCTTTCACAAAACAATGCTTGCTTCCTTTCATGGAAAGCATACATGTCTGAACATTCAAATGAATATCTTTGAGATGCCCAAACCACCAAATTGATACCCATGGAATTCATCCATTGCCTCATTGCATCTATAGTATTGCCTGTTGCAAAATGAAGGTGACCAAAGTTTGTCAAGGCCACAATTCAGATCCTGGTAGATATGAATGTTTGTATATGCTGCAAATGGACAATAATATATCAATCATATGAATGATCAAAAGGAATTTCTTGACATCTTTGCAATCGTGAGTACCTCTGTGTCTTCTTGTGCTGTCCAGCCGCTTCATTCTTCCCCCTGATGGCTGCTGCTGCCTGGTAAGTGAGTCCTTGCAACCCTTCCTTCTCCCCTACACTGCAACTCCTCATAGATCAAAATGTACTGATGACATTCTGTATGCTTTATGTTGAAAAGAAAAAGGTGGATAGCATGTTACACTGTTCTTACAATAGTGTTGTGCAACAATGTCTGTAATCAATCACATGGAACTCTATTCCATGGCTTGAGTAACTTGAGAACATGTTCCATAAGCCTCACCATTTCCTGTCCGCAAACATGCAGTGTGATAAAGCTATCCTAGGGTGTATATATGGGTGATATTTTAAATTTCTTATTGATGATATGAGAATATCGTGTGATGCTATGTTGAAATGGTTTGTCTTGGGCCTTGTATCATCTTATACTGCTAAGCTTGTCAATAGATCATAGCGAATGATGTGGCATCTGCTAATATATTTCACCCCCTCATCCCTCATTCCGATGTATCTTCCCGTACCAAGTGACTATGTCTGTGATGGAGATGCAATTTCCACTAGAGGTTTCAAGAAATTGCCTTTGGATACCCGTTTGATATTATTGATTTCAGTGTTTTAGTCTCTAGAATTCCTGTTACGTTGTTTGGCTTGTATGAGAACGTTGCTCTATCTGCCCTACCAATGTGAAAATCTTGTGGGTGCTAGAGTTCATGCAGCCATGCCATTGTGGAGTTACAGTTATCAATCCTTGATAAATCTGAAAAATATTCGTACATTGAGGTGGGGAACAACTTATGGAAACACAGCTTAATGTGAGGCAAATCAGCACAGCCATAATTTTCCAATAGGAGGGGCTAAATTTTTGCATGCACGGTAATTTGTTGAATCCAATGTCATCACTATATAGCTGGCAGGCAAGTTCAGACTTCGCATCTCCCCTACACCTCCATTGGCGTAAAATATAATACGTGCAGTTGGAAGCACTTATCTCAAGAATACATGAAAGTCGAGAATCGATTAAAAAGTATTGTTATCAATAGACAGACCATTTTAAAAATGCTGAAGATGGCAACAACCACCAAAGGAGAAAATGGCAGATTAGAAATAACCAGAGAGCACATTCCTTGAGAAGTATTTATATTTCCAAAGTAACCTTGTCCAGCATTAAATTGAATTCTTTACCAGAAAAGGATAAGGTATCCTTACCCTGTATGGAAAAACAAAATGAGGAGATTTTCCTTGTATGATCTCAAAAGGAGTTCCTCAATGTAAAATGACTTTGTTCCCAAGGTGATACCCTATTAGAAGACTCTTGGACCAGCAGCAGGTCAGATCAAACTCATTGCTTTCTTGCAGTGATATCCAGTGTACAATGAAACTGTTCTTTACAACCAGTAATTTACATGTTATGAGACTGCTCTCCAGTTCACTGTGTGATCTTAGCCGATCCGAGATGAAAAGCTCTCCCATCAATGATATATGCCGCAGAATGAGCACTATAGTTCCATTTCATCCAGACCAGTAATTTAAAGACAAAGGATCTGTTCTTCTTCAGCAAAATCACCCAATTTTTGGCCATAATTGGTCCACACATTGCAGCCAATAAATCACAGGTTGTGGCAGAATGACAGCCTCCAGCCCTACCTGTTACTTTTGAATCTGTTTTTAGTTATTAGACATAATCCTTCCTATCAAAATGGAATATACACAACCCCTTCCTTAGAAAATGACTGCCTTCAGCAGAACACACATTTACCTGCAAGTTCGATTTCTAAGATCATAGACTTTTCTCTGTTAGACGCACTATAAACTGTTGGTTAACTTTGTATCAAAAAATATATATTGTACAGTGCACATCAGCTGAAAATTTATGAGGTGATCTGCAAAATACAGGGCGTTGTTTCAGCTATTTTGATAATCCCAAACTTCAACAGAGACCTTTAAAAATACGTACATGAGTGCATGGTAAACTTACTCAAAAACTTCAGCAATCATGTTAGCTGTTAACCAAGACCTATGACCATTAGACCGTAAGGATGTGTAAGCTGGACTGCTTCATCCAAAATTGTTTCCACGTTGTCTCTTGGTATAATGACTGCTGGACTTCTTTGCTAGAAAGAAAGAATGTGCACCCATCTGACCTTGCCTATTAGAGTATCTTCTTTCTAGAGATAGAAGCTTCTCACTGTTGCTTGAACTTAGGTTTCTCTGTGTAAGACCAGGTTTTCGAAAATTATTTCGATGGCTTCCTGTTGCTGGTTTATCCTGCATGGCAGTTACTGAACTAGAAAAATCGGATCTTGAGGTGCTCGTTGACCCCATTGCAGTTGAAGCTGATGAATTTTTTCGCATACCATCATCAAACGCACCATCGTACGAAAATAAGCAGGCAATAGCAAATAAAGAGTTCCCAAGAACAGGAGGTAATAACTTATGAGGATTCCTTATCTGCACATCCCCACCCCCAAAAAGAAAAAGTTCAAATCATGTAAGTAAACTGCATGACAGTCAATATATGGAGGTAGGACAGCAAAAATACCCTTTTATCTAACTTCAACTAGCCTTCCACCCTTTCAAACATTACAAACTTATTGGCAGAACCACTGTTTCCAAATCACAAGGTCTAAGTTTAAATAAGCATCACAATCGTTTCCAACTGAAAGGTGACATGTATCCTTAACACCAACCCAGACATACGAACTTTCACCAAAAGAAATGTAACAAGTAAAAATGGTTTGCTATCATGACCTTAGCTTTTTGGTTATGAAGTAAAAAGGTCAAGAATTACAAAACCTTGCCTACATCACCAAGGATTGAAAGAAAAGGCATTACAAAAGCCTGCTTTCTACGAGAGGGTAGGTTTTTTTGTCAGGACTCTCAAAATGGCCAGGATCATCATACAATGCCCAATACTCAGACTCAGCTGAAGCCACAGCAACAGTCTCCTAATTTTGGCTAGAACATGAAATGGGAGCCAAGCCAAGAGAGAACATGCAGCCACTATGAGAGCCCCGAGTATCCAATTCTCTAGCCCAGTCAGAGAGAGAGAACATGCAGCCACTATGAGAGCCCCGAGTATCCAAAACTCTAGCCCAGTCAGAGAGCAAGTGTAGCCCTGCAATGTTATAAAGTTACAATCAAACTCACTTGTGGGGAATTCGTGCATTAGCTGCATTCCCCACATGAAAGCACCAAGGTGCGAAGTGTTTACATACTTGATGATGGTAAAAAAGAGTTGAAGATGGCCTTAAAAGCCTTGCAGGGTCTGAGCTGCTAACTTGAGACAAGATGGAGTAACCTATGGTGGACCAAAGGATGGTTCTAAATCTAACCTTATAATGCCTAGATAAGTGCAAGAATGGGGAGGGATAGGACAGAAATGGGGGTGCAGGGCACCAAACTTGTGCTCCTATAAAGATGTGTGGTTCCAAACTCGTGCCACAAATAAAAATGCAAGCTTTGAGAAATGGAAAGTATAGTGTTGTCCATATGATTCATAGACCCCAAAATCTAGTCAAAGCAAAGAAATAAGGAAACTCTGAGTGATGAAAAGAAAATCTTCCAACTACTAAAAGTGTTTGCCAATATTTGTCTTTGGAAATCTGCATTTGGATTGTGCAGTCCAATGATTAATCCATTCAACACAAGCCTCATTTAAGAGGAACTGCACCATAGTAACCATGCAATGTGTTTCACAGGGTAGAAACGTGAAACACATTTCATTATTGAAACATTTCAATGCAGCGTTTTGCCTATCTGTTTCACTCCAGAAGAAATGAGAATTTTTATTTAAATTTGGCTGAAAATAGGTGTTTAAAATCTGTTATTCTATGGTTTATGTGACATTTCACATAGGATGTACCAAGGGGAGAAACTTTTCACCCTCAAGCACATCATTTCAGGGGTGAAACTTTTAGTGGTTACCTCGAACTGCACCAGCAAAAGACTAAGGTCATCTTCTACATATACACTGGTGCATAAACTAATCCTTTTTTGAAGCAATGCACAATTCAAACAACTTGTTCCAAACTTTTGTGCTCTGGAGATTTTTGAAAGTGGGAAATGTTACATACTTCTGGCTTGCACTAGTATACAGAGCAACTATCACACCCACCAGCTTCCACCTAATAAGAAGACTCAATCAACAGAGCTGACTGAACCAATTATTGCATCTCAAATGCAAGTTTCTGGTTATACACCCTGTACAGAGATAACCTATATTGCAGATTGCTTGCAAACGCATCCAAGTACTAAAACTTCAAGTAGGTCACTTAAGGGCAGAGCTAACTACAGAGTACCACTTCATTGGCCTGACTCACAAAAAAAACGAAAAACAAGAGGACAGCTAAGCTGATTAGAGAGTTTATGAACCATCTAATAGCACCCTTGCTATATCCAGTACTTTGAGTGGCATCTTTGGCTTCACCACTCTGAGTTGAAAAAGCTACATCTCATCATAAGCCTGCAAAATGAGATTGAAAGAGAACAAAATAATTACAGACTAAATTATTGCCAATGTTTATACAAAAAAGTACCTTAAAGGCAATGGCTGCTGCAAGCCTCTCCCTTAGGCAATAAATTTGAGCAGCCTCCACAGCAGTAGCCTCAAATTTTAACCATCTGTCAACTACAACGGAAAGTCGATTGTTAGGATTTGACATCAAATCTTCTTGCTGTTGATCTGTTGCCTCATCTTCTTCATCACTACTGTCACTCTTTTCTTCTTCGTCGTCTAAATCATTGCTTCCCATGTCCAATGGTGCAACCACCATTTCTAGTGCAAGTAACAATAGGGGATGTGGTTTCACAAGGGAGCTGTTTCTGATATACATCCATGCTTCACCTCGAGTTACTTCATCAAACACCAATATTGGCTGGTTCATATTTTCTTGCCGTTTATCATTATTAACAAGATGAAAATTTGCAGAATGTGGATGAATACGAACTTTCAAACCCTGAGCAGTTTGAACAACAGATTTCTGTCTATTTGGGAGAGGTGGCAACAGACATCCAACCATCGGATAGAGCCCAGCAACAAGCAGTGCCCCTACAATTCCAGGATCTCGGGCATTCAGACTGCAAGGATGAGGCCCTTGAGGTATTAAACCTTTTCGTGCAAGCTCCCTCTGAAGTTGCTGGCGCATACCAGCAAGCATAGTCATTGTTCCTGCAGATAAAAACTTCTGCTCACAAAATCTCTTCTCAAAGCCCCTTGATTTAGCTTGTTCCCAATGGTCAAATGCAGAAACTATGGCTAAGTGATCACTATAACCCCCATATTCAGATGCTAGTTCTTTTTTAGCCGCAAATGCCCTCCTCCTTTGGTCTGGACCTGTAGGCAAAACAAATGGATCGCGGTACCCTGCTGCACAAGCAATGGTCAAAGCAGGATCAAGGCAATTAAGCAAAATTCCTAGAAGCAGCATTTTGCTCGTAGATGGATGTACAGGCAATGATCCCAGTTGCCTCCCCAATTCTGTCAACTTTTCATCAGGTGTCAAAGCTCCAATATCACAAAGCAGATTGATAGCATTGCGAATAGATAGCTCGTTTGGAGGGTCCACTGCCTTGGAAAGAAAATCTTTAATAATAAAACTTGAATCCAAGAGCTTCACCTGAAGAAAACAGCCATTATAATGTGGGTCAATCATATTAAAAATATGTACACAACAAGATATATGCCAAAAGACAACAAAAGAAGCATACCTGCAAGCAAAGTTCTTCAAGGGGTGTTCTTTTTATTTCAGGCACCTGGAAATCAGGTAGTGCATCTGCCCGAGTTTTGGAATATAAATGATAGCATACACCAGATTGACAGCGTCCTGCCCGTCCTTCTCGCTGTCTGGCACTAGCTTTTGAGATCCAAGATGTTTGAAGGGTTGCAACATTGTTATAAGGGTCATAGCTTTTTTCTTTCACACGGCCACTGTCAATAACGAATACAATATCATTGATTGTAATGGCAGTCTCTGCAATGTTTGTAGCCAAAACAATCTTGCGAACACCTGGTGGTGGACTCTTGAATACTTGCTTCTGCTCAATAGAAGGAATCATAGAATGTAAAGGCAGAAGTAAAAACTTCCTGGTGTCACCAAACATTGGGGATGCTTGCAGCCGCTCCCTTACACGTGTGATGTCTTCCCATCCAGGTAAGAAAACAAGGACAGCTCCATTTTGATCAGGAGGAAAACCAGCAGTAGTAGTGGTACAAATTTTTCGCAGAAGCCGCTCGATCAACTCAGTGTCAACCTCTTCCTGATCAATACTACTAAGATATTTTTCAAGTAGTTCAGCCTTTTTAATAGCCCAGGCAGGGTCATTATTTCGTTCTTTATGTTTAAGAAGCAGATCCTTCACTTCTTGTTGCCCACCTCGTTCTGCCCAATCAAAAGCAGTGGTTCCATCATTTGAAGATAGATTAATGTCTGCGCCACGAGAAAGGAGTAATAAAACCAAATCACTTTTGCCTTTTGCAGAAGCAACCATGAGTGCTGTGGCTCCAGCCAAAGAGTGCTGATAATCACATAAGCTCTTGCTGGGACTTCTTGCAAGCATCTCCATCAGAAGCTCAAAATCATCTTCTAACCATGCCAAGGAAATAGCCTCATCCATGGCAGCTGCATCATCTTCATTCAATGGAGAGTCCATATCTTGAACATCAGAAGCAGCAGCAGAAACAATAGAATCCTCACCAACCTCTGTAGCAATGATAACATCCTCCAAATAAAATGTTTGCACCTGTTTGAGGGTGGATAGAAGGAATTAGATTTGATGGAATATGCAGCACTAAAGCCAACTACCAATGAACATAAGATAACAGCTTTCTATATACCGGATAAGTAAATCCTGGAACTCTGATAACAGGACAGTTGTTGAAATATCCTGAAAACAATTCAGCATCCAGCGTAGCGCTCATGAGTACCTGACATTCACACAAGTTCTCATTGATGTCAAACTTATACATTTTGACCCAAATACAGATTAGAATGTATACAGTCCAACTAGCACAGTAGAGTATAGGGACAGTCACTGACCAGTCTTAATTCAGGTCTCAGCACAAGGAGATCCCTGAAAAGTGCAAGACTTCAGAAAAACCTTTGGATGAAAGTTAAAAAGCAGCTGCAGAGAAAGAAAAACCAATTTAAAAACAAATGCCCTAGTGGTTTTGCAACACTGTTTGTACCTAAATGAGAGAAACATGAGAGTTGTTTACACATCAGTTGATTCGATGTCTTACCGAAGCGCTATTAGCATAAAGTCAGCAAAACAATCCCTTTCATGTATTTCATCCTGCAAACAAAAGGACTTATCTCTTGACTTCAAAACACAAAATAATAAGGAGATAATTATTTGGGTCAAAACACAGCAGGTTACGAAACTGACAAACATTACATGAAAAAATATTAAAATTTGATGCAATAGCATGCTAGTTCTGTGAAGATATGCTAGGGTTTGCACTGAGGGAACATAGAAAGTACAATCATGACTAAAACACAAAGGCATCAAACAGTGACATGCAAAACTCAAACCCTAAACACAAAATGCAAAATGCAAAATGCAAAAATGCAACCACAAGCAGAGAAGAACAGCCGACGTGCCAACGGCTCTCATGGGAGGGGTCGATGTGACTAGTATTAAATAACACACAAGTATCGGAGAAGGAACAATTAAACTCTCTGTGTAAAGTACTATCAAAAGTCAATTCTGCTGCTTCAACAACTATTAAGATAAAGGTCAATCTAAGACAGCAAATGAACAAATAGAAACCGTAAGACCTCATGTGAATATAATGTGGATTTTTGCTACTTAGCATTAAATAAACGAGCATTACCACTATGATATGAGTTGCTTCAATTGATGGATTGGCATCTTCAGCATCAGCATTTACTAGCTTTCTGAGCAGCACCCCATTTGTGCAAAACATTAAAGATGAATGATTGCCACCCTTTGCCTCAAGCTTGATCTACATAACACAGATCTCTATTAGCTAATGCATGACTACCATGAACATCTTGCAGCTTGATAACAAAATCCAGTCCAGTATGCAAACAGAGTCCACCTGATATCCAACAGTTTCGCCAATGGATTCCCCACGTTCCATTGCAATACGTTCAGCAACTACATGAAGCAGACATGGACACAGGTTAAAGAGCCTACCTTACATACACAATAAGATGTTTCTGTGGTTAATGCAAATGAAACCTGAGATTGCTGAAATGCGGCGAGGTTGTGTACACAAAATTCTACAAGGTTGGCCTAAACTCCATTGATGGTCGAGTATGAACTGAGGAACCTACATCACATGTCAAGCTACATCAGCTGATGCTTTAGACAAATAGCTTGATCAATACCAGATCCTCCATATTTACTGTCTCACTATGCATAGGACAGAGAGAGATTGACATGAATCTGGCACCAGGACCTTGGAGGCAACTGAGAGCATATGTATTTTAGAGCTAGCATTTGACAGGAACTGGGTTAATAGGGGGCCTGAAACCTTTCATCCCACAAAACATTTCAGTTACAAAACAGAAAGTCTAATGTGAGATAACTTTTCTGATGCTTTCCCCAGCATGTTTGCTCCTAATAGACAGCTGAGATCCCCCATGGAAGGTTCTATTAGAGAACATTACTTTAATGTTATAACAAACAACACAATTACATTTTTGGCACTTCTTAGAAACAGACCTGTGTTGTCTTTCCACAGCCAGTCTCCCCAGCAATAAGCACAACCTACAATAAATGTGATTATGGATTAACTTTAGCATATAGGGAGCTACCAGGATTGCCAACCAAAGTATCATTAATAAAATCATTTTCTTAATACACTCGCACACATATTACCTGATTTTGACTCACAGCTGAAGTTATCTCATCCTTGAATTTGGCAATCGGCAACTTTGCCCTCTCTTGAGATATCTACGTAAGAGAATTGTCTCATCAATTAAATGCATGCACCATGTCTGTCCAATGACACTCTTGGAAAGGTTCTTACCTGCTGCAAACTTGGCATACTCCGTATTCGAGCACCAAGCATAGCCACTTGCTTGGCGATGTCAGACTGTCTCATCAGAATGTTTTTATCACCAGAGGGTGCATGTTCTTTTGATTTTTTGAAACTACTTTTCTGTCCTTCAGAGGCAGGAACCCCATCTAGTTTCCATGAAGCATCATCAGCATCAGGAGGAAAACAGGTGAATAGATGTTGGATAGCAGCTTGTGATTCTGCTGAAAAAGAAAGAGGGGTGACTACAGATTTGTCTTTCTGTGGAAGTCCTCCTACTTTGTACACAGTCAGGCGACGCGCCTCCCCGTTGCTGCCACAAATCAAGGAAACACTTCAGTATGCCAATTAGCCATCAAAAAGGAAAATACCTTTACTGTTCGATCTGAGATATCCATGAGTCTCACCACAACAAAAGGTTAATGAGTAACCTTTTCATAAGATTGGAGATGAGTCAGAAGATTTCTGAAACCCATGGTTACAACAACCATGGGTTCTCAAGGAAACTTTCAAATATTTGTGCCTATGATATTCCCTGCATTCGTGACAACCTACCTAGACTGGGAGCAGATTTAGTTAATCTAACTTTCTACAAGCACACGAAATCTCCCAAGTCTAGTAAGATGCATCACTTTATGGAAACTTTATTTATGAGTAATGAAGTGCACACCTACTTCATTTGCCATATTTTATACAATATAAACATAACAATTATCATCGCATGTATACACATCAGAGTTCTAAATAGAAAAAAAAAACCTTAGTCTCTCTGCATATGCAAAACACCCTCTCAATATAAACCATTCAACAGACAGAAGTAGCATTCTCTGTCAAATTTGCAGCATAAGGACATTCTGAGATGACAGCCAGAGATGAGGCATACCCATGACTCTTGGACTTCATACCCATCTTTCTGCAGAAGTTATGAATAACAGCTCTTTCATGATTACTCAAACCTGCTTCAAATGTCATCTCTGCACAAAAAGACCACAGTTTACTTGTTAAAATTCTCTACATGTAAAAAATATGTATTGAACAATACCTATATCAGATAAACATTACTAGTATGCTAGATCCTATAGATAATATTTGGGGTCACATTCAGTGGACCTACGTTTTCATTGTCAGATGCAGCAGCTTCCAGGTCGGGACAGACATTTTGCAGCCCTTGGGGCACTTGAGTATGTTCAGTCCCAGGAACCCTGGATCGAATTGTGGTTGTTTCATACATAGGCTGCCCCAGCAATATTATCTGGAGTCCCGATATGGGGGTGCAGGTCTTTCCCAAAAGACTCGGAAGAGTACTGGGAGGCCATTAATGATGATGATGATGATTGCTTGCATGATATGGACCAAATCATTGGTACCCCATGAGATTGTTAGAGATTTAAATCTAATAATTCCCTATGTTTAGAAGTGGATTTGAACCACTGACCCAAGGATTTTCAGTCAAGTAGAGATCAGAGTAGCACTTTTGGTTGCAAAGGCCTTAATTCAGTCTGTAACTTGCTTACAAGGATATGAGAGCCCACTAGGTATAGGTATCTGCGATTGGCATTGACTTCCTCCAAATAGTTAGCAGAGAGTCGAGGCACACATTGTTAGTATGCAGAGATGAAGTCGTGGTTTGGGATACATGGGTTATGTATGAATGCATTTCTACCGCTACACTATAATTATCAGGTTAGATATTGTCAAAACTGATACAGATCATACGTGGATGCACCCTCCAGTGCCACTGTCCAGCATTGTGGAAGTGGGTGCACAGATTGATCGTGAAAGATGAATGCACAGAGAGAGAGAGAGAGAGTACGAGAGAGAGAGAGAGAGAGAGAGAACTCAGAAAATAAAAAAGCTAAACACTGAGCAGATTGGGCAAAAAAGATACAAGAGGCTGTGCATGTATGCCCTCAGCTTGTGGCCTCACCTCACAAGTACAAACAGACAGATGCAATAATGATAACCACACTTGGGGGGCAGTGCCTAAATAGGCAGGAAAAAAGGGGGAGAGAATGACTGGTCGGCCAATCAAGACAGTCTGATAGGGTGCAGTTGGCCTGGACTGCCAGTCCACTTGGCCTGGCTGACTACCCCAGGCCTGCCCGCCTGCTGCCCTGCACCTGCACTGCCTGCGCTGCCCAGAACTGCCAGCACCTGGCTGCCCTATTAGAGATCATAGCCTGCACAGCCGGACTGTGCAGTCGGACTGCCACGTGGCAGTCCGACTGTCTGCAGCCCAGTCGGCTGCATTTAATGCAGCCGACTTATTTCCAGGCTGCGCCCTATTTCTGGCGCCCCATTCCGTGGCAGATTTCGACTATTTATAGTCGACACTTTCAGCAGTCTGCACACTTTCCTCTGACGCAGATTACAGACCGGTGACGCGCAGTTTTCTGTCTCTGTTCACAGATTTCTAACAGCAGACAGTGCAGACTGCAGCAGACTTCGAGGTAGACAGCAGGTCGCATCGTCGAGGTGGAGACACGCAGTCCAACGCACTGCACCCGTGTATATCTTTGTATTCAGCATTCTATATACAGCAGATCTTCATCGTCCACTGTCTCTTTCTCTCCCTTCTCTCTCTGCGTTCTCTCTCTCTCAGTCATACGCTTCCGCACCGCTGCACTCTGACATGGTATCAAAGCAGTGTTTAAGGGCTGACTGAGCGCAGAATCAACCTGAAGAGGAGTTTCCATCGCGACACAAATTTGCGTTTTTTGCGTTTAAGGGCAGACAGGAGGGCTGCGCCTTGGAACAAGGCTGAAACGAGTGTGGGCGCACAGGAAAGGAGTACAGGTGGTGGATTTGCTGCTGTTTACTACTGTTTGACGCGGAGGAAGTTTGAGTTTTCAGCCTACAAGTGCAGGTTTTGCTTTTTCATCGCCTCCGGCGGGTGAAGAAGGTTCAAGACGCGGAAGAGCCTTAGCAGGCTGAGTTTTCCCAGTCAGAGGAGGCTGCTTTTGCGTTTGTGAAGGCATTGCAAGTGAAGATGTCTACAGAGATGGACTTGGAGTTCCAGGCGATTATGGACCGGAAGGTGCCTGTCTTACCGGCTCTTCCTACAGATCAAAAGCTCGACGGCGACAACTACCGCATTTGGCGCGTCATGATGTTGGCCATTCTTGAGTCCTATGATTTGGCGGAGTTGGTACAGGAGGAGATTGACCGGCCCTCGGTAAGAGATGAGTCCAAACTCTCTTCCGAAGCTCGTGCGGAGTTAGCCAAGGCCCAATCTCATTGGGACAAACTGAATGCCAGGATTCGATCCTTTCTCTTTCTATCATGCACTGCAGCCGTGATCGCTCACATCGAGCACTTGACGATGGCTCGTGAGATATGGCTGGAGCTTGATCAAATGTACAATCGGATGACGCTAATGAAGAGGGTTTCTTTGGAGGTACAGATGCGGACTTTGTCCGTAAATAAGTCTTCTTCGCTACGGGAGCACATTAACAAGCTAAGGCACCTACAAATGCAGGTTCAGAATGCGGGGAAGCCGATCTCCTCCGAAGACATGGCGATCACACTACTGTCCCAGTTGCCGCCACGATTCGGTACATTTTACTCTGCCCTCATTGCTTCTGGGCGAGAGTCTACTCTTCGGTGGGAAGAGTTGGTTCCTATGGTCTTGGACCAAGAGGAACAGTTAAAGGGACATAATGCTTCCAAGTCGGAGGCGCTGACAGGTCAAGCCTCTCAGAAGAAGGGGAAGGACCAAAAGAAGAAGAAGGGGGATAACAAGTCCAAGAAGGACAAGGAGAAGGACAAGGACAAAGACTCCACATGCCATATTTGTGGAAAGACTGGCCATTGGAAGAAGGATTGCCCTGACAAAGACACGAAGGACACCAAGAAGAAGGAAACCAAGGATTTTGGAGCAGTGGCTGCACCCTCATCAGCTGCATTTCTTCATCTAGCTGTCATTGAGGACGCTTTACCGAATGCTTCTGATACTGCGATGACGGCCCCCCAGGCTCGAGAGTGGATTGTTGATAGTGGTGCCTCACGGCACATGACTCCTTCATCAGATGGTGTTGCCCAGTTGCGACCCTCGCGTGGGCAGGTTCTCCTTGGCGACAGCTCTTCAGTTTCTGTTGCAGGTCGGGGTAAGATGCAGCTTATTCCGGATGGACGAGGTGGTACCCATACCTCAGAGGTTTTGCATGTACCTGATCTAGGGTACCATCTCCTTTCAGTTCATAAGATTTGCTCCCTTGGTCTTCTGGTGGAGTTTGACAGTACTACAGTGCGAGTCCTTGATCGTGAATCGAGGAAGGTTCTATCATCTGGATATGAGGAGAACGGCATTTACAAATTGAAGTCTTCCACCGCCCTCTCTACTCTTCTTCTTACCTCACAGTCACAGTCAGAGTTATGGCATGCTAGGTTTGGTCACCTGAACTATGACTATCTTCGGAAGGCGTCGCGTGGACAGCTTGTTCGAGGGTTGCCGGATATAGTGGTGTGCCAGCAGCCATGTGTCTCCTGCATACGGGGGAAGCAGCATAGGGATGCCATTCCCCACACAGCTTCGCGGCGGTCTACTTTCCCGATGGAGCTAGTATCTACGGATCTATGTGGCCCTATGAGGAATGAGTCCCTGCGTGGGAGCTCGTACTTCATGCTGATCGTGGATGACTACAGCAGGATGACATGGGCCTATTTTTTGGCACTCAAGTCAGAAGCTTTCTCGCACTTCAAGGATTGGCTTCTCTTTGAGGAGAACCGATCAGGCCGGAAGTTGAAGACCTTGCGATCCGACAAGGGAGGTGAATTTGTGTCTAATGAGTTTGCTCGGTTTTGTGCAGATAGAGGCATTCACCAGAAGTTTGCCAATACCAATACTCCTCAAGAAAATTGTATTCTTGAACGGAAGAACCGCAGTGTGATCGAGATGGCGCGCACCATGATGGAGCACCGACAGACCCCTCAGGTTCTGTGGGCCGAGGCTGTGGCTATTGCAGTCCACATCCTTAATCGATCCCCTACTTCGGCCGTGGAAGGGATGACTCCATTTGAGGCTTATTTTGGGACGAAGCCAGATGTTTCTTACTTTCGGGTCTTTGGGTGTGATGCCTATGTTCACATTCCCAAGGCTCACCGTGATAAATTTGAAGCGGCTTCTCGAAAACAGGTATTTGTTGGCTACAGCTCCCAGTCCCAAGGCTACCGATTGTATAATCCCGTCAATCGGGATGTATATACTAGCCGTGATGTGCGGTTTGTGGAGGTTCCGGCTACTTCAACGGGTGAGGAGCATCCCGTTCTTGGAGATCCAGGGGAGAGTTGGGCTCCTTCTACAGTTCCACTGGAGCCCGTGCCTTTTGATTATGATTCTGTTTCTGACACAGAGTCTACTGTTCCACCGGACCCCTCTGAGGAGTTACCACCGGTGGATATTCCAGAGTCTTCTGCTAATGGAGAACGACGAGGGGAGGTTCGGCCTCCTCCTCGCTGGGCCCGTGACACACTCCGTGATTCAAGGATCGAGGGGGTTCCTGAGGAGTGGGGACCGCAGGATGGTCCGCGGCGGTCACAAAGGCACCAGGCGCATTCTTCGGAGCTTGTTTGCTCCAACTATTGTTTGATGTCCCGTGTTATGCAAGATCGAGAGCCCACCTCCGTGAAGGAGGCTTTACAGTCCGCCCCATGGAAGAAAGCTATGGAAGCTGAGTTGGAGGCTATTGAGAGGAATGGCACTTGGTCACTCGTGCCACGCCCCCCGAAGAAGAAGGTGATTGGAGTCAAGTGGGTCTTCAAGACCAAATATCTCAGTGATGGTACTTTGGATAAGCACAAGGCTCGCCTTGTTGCTAAAGGTTTTGCCCAGCGCCCAGGGATTGACTATCATGACACTTTTGCCCCCACAGCTCGCATGGCAACCATTAGAGCTGTTCTTGCTTTGGCTGGCCATAGGAGATGGCTTGTTTATCAGTTGGATGTGAAGTCGGCCTTCCTGAATGGTGATTTGGAGGAGGAGATCTATGTTGAGCAGCCTCCTGGCTTTGGTTCTTCAGATGGGAAAGTCTACAGGTTGAAGAAGGCCTTGTATGGCCTCAAACAGGCCCCACGAGCTTGGAACGAGAACATTGATTCGTTCCTCCAGTCTCAGTTGGGATATCGGCGGTCCAAGGCCGATCCGCAGCTATATGTACACACTTCCGAGGATGGTTGTGTGCTGTTTGTACTATATGTTGATGATTTGATTGTCACAGGTGATGCTGCACAGCAGGTCCAGGAGACAAAGTCAGCTTTACATCGGACGTTCGAGATGACGGATTTGGGTCTACTCCATTTCTTTTTGGGCCATGAGATTTATCAGTCTCAGAGGGGGATCTTTCTCTCCCAACAGAGATATGTACAAGAGCTCTTGGTGTCTTTTGAGATGGAAGACTGTTGGGCCCTCTCTACTCCTATGGATCCGAACTGGAAGGCCACTTCCCATTCAGCTTCTCCTTTGGCGGATGCGTCCCGCTATCGACAGTTGATTGGGTCTTTGATTTGGCTTCTCAACACGAGGGTTGATCTATGTTTTGTTGTTGGGCTCTTGGCAGGGTTCATGAGTGAACCTAAGACGGTGCATTGGCAGGCTGCTCAGAGGATACTTCGGTATCTGAGGGGGAGGTCTGATTTAGGGATTCATTACCCCGCAGGGACAGATGGGTCAGATCTTGTACTTGCAGGTTGGAGCGACTCGGATTGGGCCGGTGACGTGGACCACAGGCGGTCTACTACAGGTTACTGCTTTACTTTGGGTGCAGGTGTTATTTCATGGAGTAGCAAGAAGCAGCCCATGGTAGCCCTTTCGTCTACTGAGGCGGAGTATCGGGCCGCGTCTTCCACCACATGCGAGGTTGTGCGGCTTCGGAGATTGTTGGAGGAGCTTGGGTGCCCCCAGACTCGTCCTACATTGCTGCGATGTGACAATGAAAGTTGCATTGCCTTGGTAAGAAACCCTGTTTTTCATGCCCGGACGAAGCACATTGAGATCCAGTACCACTTCATCCGAGAAAAGCTTTTGGATGAGACCATCACTGTGGAGTATTGCAAGACGGAGTACAATCTTGCGGATTTATTTACGGAGGCGCTTCCTCAGGCTCTACTTCGGCAACATTCCAGATCCCTCAGGCTTCTGCCCTGTCCAGGCTCTGAGAGGGGGTGTTAGAGATCATAGCCTGCACAGTCGGACTGTGCAGTCGGACTGCCACGTGGCAGTCCGACTGTCTGCAGCCCAGTCGGCTGCATTTAATGCAGCCGACTTATTTCCAGGCTGCGCCCTATTTCTGGCGCCCCATTCCGTGGCAGATTTCGACTATTTATAGTCGACACTTTCAACAGTCTGTACACTTTCCTCTGACGCAGATTACAGACCGGTGACGCGCAGTTTTATGTCTCTGTTCACAGATTTCTGACAGCAGACAGTGCAGACTGCAACAGACTTCGAGGTGGACAGCAGGTCGCATCGTCGAGGTGGAGACACGCAGTCCAGCGCACTGCGCCCGTGTATATCTTTGTATTCAGCATTCTATATACAGCAGATCTTCATCGTCCACTGTCTCTCTCTCCCTTCTCTCTCTGCGTTCTCTCTCTCTCAGTCCTACGCTTCCGCACCGCTGCACTCTGACATGCCCATCCTCTGGTGACTGTCCACTTGGCCATCATGTCAGCCCAACCTGTGAGAGTGCACAATGGGAGAAGAACACAAACACGGAGAGAAGGGAAGAGAAAGACTGCAATGAAAGAAGAAAATAGAAGAAGAAAACCTATACTGAATCTGAATGAAAGCTGAATACAAAGGTGGACTAATTAGTGAGACCTCCCCCGTCCAACCTACACACGAGACATGACACAATCCATATCTATTGGGTGTAAAGTCCCTTAATCTCCATGTTATAAACTTATACGGTGCGAACACACCCTTATTTGTACCCTAACATATAAAATACATTTTATTCTGTGTACCAGGACTTTTTTTGGTACACTCATCTTGGGATTCTCTCACTCTCCCTCTCAACGTTGCTCCTGCTCCATTTGTGTCTCGCATTCCATTGCACACTCATCTCGACAAACTAGTATCAAAGCTGTGGCAAAGGTTGTCAAAAGATGACGTACCAGCGAGACAGTAGGGTTTGCGGGGAGGAACACGGAGTGAACTCAGCACGGAGAGGAGAAGAGAAGAGAGAAGAAACTTTGATGAATGGAATGATGAAGTTCTAAATCATGGAGCGCATGTGATACAAGGGAACAAGGGTGCCATAGCACAAGGAAGATGATGAAGACAGCCACGAACCATGAACCAAGAACCGCAATGTCCTCCTAAAGGGGTGTGAGGGTAGTGGAGAGACTGGAGAGAAGAGGTGACGGATTGAATGAATCAACTATAAGGAATAAATGAGAGAGTGGCCTATAAATAGGCACAGTTAGTCTAGGATGGTGCCCCTTTTTGGGGCTGCAAACCCTGAACACAAACCCTAAATGCAAAACACAGAAACACAAACTGCGGGTGAAGGGTGAAGGGTGAAGGGTTTCTCAACACCCCCTCTCAGGCCCAAAAAGGGGAACAAGATAAGAGTGAGGTGGAGATGCAATGCTACATGCTGAAGAATGCTCATGCAGCAGGTGCCATTTGGACAGTGTCCCTCCTGGGGAAATTGTTCACTTGCCCAAGCGCCCTAGTACAAAGATGATGAAAACATGCCATGCATAGGAGGAATATCCGACTTTGTGTTGTGCTAAGAACCATAAGAATATGCCCGTACTCGATCTCGGGAGGTGGCTCCATGCTGACCAAGTGACCAAGGCAAAAAGAGAAGAGGAGGAAGAAGATGTAGAGGATCCCTAAGATCCAAGAATTCCACTAGAAAGGAAAAGTGCAGTAAAGAACAGTAGACAGAGTGAATTGGAGAACCCAAAACTCAACCTTGGGAAAGAAGCCACTAGCTCCGTGCATCCATACTGGAAAGAATACGAAGGCCTTGTCACCAAGTCGCGACTGAACCTCTGAGGTCCCAATCTAGGTGGTACCTGAAGATCCTGAGTATCAGTAGAAGAGATGACTGGTCAAAGACAGCCACCCCAAGAAAGTAGAGGATGGGTGAAGAACTTCATGTGGAGTAGGTTCCCCCTCTGAGGTGGGAGGTGAAGGGGCCCCCGCTGAAGTCGAAGAAGTAGTAGATGCCCCCTCTAAGGGCAAAGAAATAACATCCCCCTCTGAATCCCCCTCTGAGGTAGATAGGGAATCCAAAAACTCATGGATCACGAACTCCAAAATGTCTAATGACGAAGGAAGTGCCGCCGGTCGTGCTGAAGAAGGTATCTGAGGTACCGAAGAGCTCCTAGAGATAGCCTCTCGAACCTGAGTAGTCGATGGTGGGGAAGGGTAGGGCTCAGAATGAGCAAGAGGTGGGCAAAGGCAACAGTTGTTGTCTCTCAATGGAGCGGACTGGGTAGCCAAAGAAAAGGAAGGAGTCGAGAAACCACTCTCTCTCCAAGGAGCAAACTGACGAAGAGACAGTATCAAACAATCATTGTCTCTCAATGGAGCAGATTGCAGAACCGCGGGCTATGGTAGCCACTCTACCCGAAAATAGGTGGGAGAAGACCGCAGCTGGCATTGCGACAATCTTCAGTAGGTCGTAGCGCCAATGGATCCTCCATGTGCCGAAAGGACTTAGTGCGCATCGGATGCCTCTTATTGCCTTGAGCATAGTACTCTGATAGCCGATGCAGAACGATCTCTGTGGCCCAAAAAGGAGAGGTCGCATAAGGAGTGCCTTGTGGAAGACGCATGTACTCCGGAGGGGTGGGGAGCAAAGGTCGAAGTCGGCAAGCATCGGTGGTGTGGCCGGTGATGCCATAGTAGGAGCATCCAGGAGTCTGGTCATCTGTTGGTGAAGAAGCCATGGATACCAGTGTGCCTTGTTGAAGAAGGAAGAGGTCAACCACCATGAACCACGAACCACAATGCACCTCAAGGGGTGTGAGGGCAGTGTGAAGCACGAACCACAATATCCGCCTCAAGGGGTGGAAGGGCTAGAAGTGAGCTGCCATTGGGAGGAGGATGCGACCAACAATAAGAGGTTGCAACCAGTAGAAAAATGCATGTGAGGAGAGAGAATGACTAAAAACGCAAGCAACAGGTGAGAGAAAGACTAAAAACGTAGGCAAGACCGCCTGCAAGAGCAAGAGACTAAAAACGCAAGCAGGACAGCCTGTAGGAGAGAGAAAGACTAAAAACGCAGGCAAGACAACCTACAAGAGAGAGAAAGACTAAAAACGCAGGCAACATGACTATGATGACATGGTAGGCTGTACGGCAGTAGGTCTGCACAAGAACAGGAGTCGCCTGGCTGGAATCAACTTCAAACTGCATGAAGAGGGCTGGAGATCAGGCACCCCAACTGATGGAGACAGCAATGGACAGCTTTGGCTGAGATGTCCTCCGCGAACGGGGTGTGGGCAACAAGCTGAAACACCTGAAATCTGCAAAAACGAGATTGTTTTCTGAATGAAGAGTGATCAGCAACAGCCACTTTGCTGTAAACACTGCAAACTGCGGGTGGAAGGTTGGAAATAGGCGCCAGACTGTAGATGACAGCAAGGGACAGCTGAGACTGTGATGTCCTCCGTGAAAGGGGTGTGGACAGCAAGCTGAAAACACCTGAAACCTACAAAAACGAGATATTGATGCAGTGGAAGAAGAAGAGAAGTGGATGCCGAACCCACCACCGGTCTTTGCCTTCACTGGAGTGGAGAATCTTTGCCGTTGTTTGAGCAGATCTAGCTCTGATACCATGTCAAAAGATGATGTACCAGCAAAACAGTAGGGTTTGGGGGGAGGAACACGGAGTGAACTCGACAAACATGGAGAGGAGCCACGAACCACAAACCGCAATGTCCTCCTGAACGGTTGTGAGGGTAGTGGAGAGGCTGGAGAGAAGAGGTGACGGACTGAATGAATCTGTTGTAAGGAATGAATGAGAGCAGCCTATAAATAGGCACAGTTAGTCTAGGATGACGCCCCTTTTTGGGGTTGCAAACCCTAAACGCAAAAACGCAAATTGCGAATGAAGGGTGAAGGGTTTCTCAACAAGGTGTGTGCACTTCCCAAGGACAGTGTGAGTCAATTTCAGCATGTGCGCATGGAGGCAAGTTGTCACTTTTGCAGGCAAGTGATAGTGTCTTCCGCAGGTAACAACCCACCTGCAATGCAGCAGTTATCGTGACCACAGGCAGCAATTAGCATGACTGGCGTGATCAGATGATGACCAGTCGACAGGTCAGGCATGAGGCAACAGGTCAAGCGTGAGGCGATAGGCCTAGCAGAGACCACGTGATAGGTAGGCAAGTGACCGGCGAACAGGTCAGGAGTGAGACGACAAGCCTAGCGGAGACCACGCGACAGCAGGCAGGTCAACGATGTCACATTTCGACTTTTTTTTTTTGCATATTTTGTTAGATTTATTTCTACAATCTGTTCCCCTTCTCACTGATGGAGGTTCGCATTCGTAAGCACAGTTCTCAAATTTGTGCATATTTATGTCTGAAATTTTGGGGGTTTTTCCAGATTTGATGATGATGCATAATAGTGACATTGGACCCAGAAATTGCAGAAACTGTGCACATCGGCCTTGAAAATTTTGGGGCTTTTCATATATCAGTGAAATTTTACTCAACTAAGCCAAATTTACAGACATTGGTGCACATTTAGACCTGACAAATTTGGGGCTTCTGCAAAATTTTGCTAAATTTACTTGTTTTATGCTCTTGGAAACATATATTAATGCAATTTGGACAAATTGGTCAGTGAAATTTTGGGGCTTTTGCTAAAATTTGTGAATTTTGGCAAAATTGATATGTGAAGTGCACATTGGGGACATTGCTAAAGCAATCTTGATGCTGCAAGCAGGGAAATTCGAGTTTATTATCTCCCACTTTTGAGATTTTGAAGAGATTGCAGAGAATTTTGGTGTTTGTGTATCAAAAGTGCTTTTAGGCACATATATATGCAATACACATATTTGGCAGCTCCTATTGAGTTGATGTATTGCTAAATATTCATGGTGCAACAGTCTTAGTGATCATTCACAAATCTGAGATTGTTGCAAATGTATTTTTGGTGATATTGCTGAAGTGGGAGTCACCTTGCAGTGGTGTATGCATGGATTGTATGCTGAAGTCTCACTTATATTGATGAAAGCCATGCTTTCTACTGCTGTACATGTATTTGGATCAAATCTTGCTCTTATCTCCTGAAATTTTGGGCTGAAATTAGCTGAATATTCAGCCTAATATTTACTGTCATAAAATACAGCATTGGTACTTGGCACTTTGCTAAACAATGGCCACTAATGCTTCTAGCAACAGTCACACTAAATCCCTTCTTGAAATCAAGAGGTTTGATGGCACTAGCTTTGATTTGTGGAAGAACATGATGCAAGGCGTTTTGTTTCTCAAGGACTATGATGATCCTCTCTTGGAAATCAAGCCTACAGCTATGACAAATGAGGATTGGGCTAGACTCAACAAGAAGGCCATTGCATACATTAAAATAGTTGTGTCTGATGATGTACTTACAGACATTAAGCGTCTTGATACAACTTATGCCATATGGAAAAAGCTGATGGACACTTATGAAAATACAACTCCAATAAATCAAGTGCTCATACGCAAGCTTGTGAACAATTGGATGAGTCTAAGCCAGCATCGGAGCATTTGCGTGCTTTCATAAGGATTTTGAGTCAGTTGCGAGACTCTGGTTTGCAACCCTTCAATGATAAATTAAAGGCCATTTTCTTGTTGATGACTTTGCTTGATAGCTAGGAGTCTAGCAGCAACCTTCCTTTAACCTTTAATGGTGTTAGGGGGTCTATTCTCAATGAGGAGATCAAAAGAAAGTCCAGTGGAAAAAGCAATGGTTCAGCCTATCATCTTAGAGGCAGGTCAAATAAGAGTACTATAAGAAATAAAGGCAAAAGCAAGAGTAAAAGCAAGGGCATGTTACTTGCTATCAGTGTGGGTGTAAAGGGCATACAAAGCCCAATTGTCGATATTACAAGAAAGAGCGAGAAAGAAAGAAACGAGGAAAGAAATAGAAGGATGAAAAGAAAGATGATGACAACTCTCCCTCAAAAGAAGTCGTGAAGGCAAATGTTGCATCTAGTGTGGTCATTGAAGAGTTCTCTGACACTGGAGAGATACTTATTGCAACCTCATGCAATGATGTAGATGTTATGGCAACAGCAAGTGATATGCACGTCACCAAAAAGGAGGTGATTGATGCCTTACTTTCAGCTCATGATCGGCTACCCAATCATGGATAGTGGACAATGGTGCCTCTTTTCATGTCACTCCCTCTTGAGTCTTTGGAGTCATTTTCTAAATACACTGCAGGTTGCCTAGGCAAGGTTTACATAGGCAACAATTATGCATGTGAGATAGAGGATGTAGGTACAATTCACTTGGCCCTTGAAAATGGCAAAGAGCTGATTTTACAGGATGTCAGATATGTACATGGCATAAAGAAATTTCTATTGTCAATTGGGCAGCTCGATGCAAAAAGATATTTTACTACCTTTAGTGGTGGATCCTGGAAGGTCCACAAGGGCTCTATGCTAATTGTTCAAGGCAACAAAAAGGGGACTTTATACTATTTGCATTGTAAAGCATTACCTAGCAAGTTTTTGGTTGTGGTTGAAGTTTATTCATAGATGAAACTTTGGCACAAAAGACTTGGCCATATGAGCCAAAAAGGCCTTTAGATTGATGTAAAAGACTCTAGTCTTGACTTTTGTAATGAGCCTGTCCAAGGGATGACCATATCTCTAACACCCCCTCAATCTCTCAAATCTTAGACGCGGCATAACACTAAGGGATCTGAAATATTGCCAAAGTAAAACCTTTGGAAGTGCCTTCATAGAGACAAGTCTACCTATTGGACAATAGATCCCTAGATCAAGGCTTGGAGGTCCCCATCCCCCTCAAGAGCCGCAAAACCCTTTGAGCAACCTGCAAATGCACCATCTTGGGTTCACTCGTGGACCCTGCTAGCGAACCTACAGCAAAACATAGTTCAACACGAGTAGTGAGGAGCCAAATCAAAGACCCAATCAATTGCCGATAGCAGACAGCATCAACCAAAGGAGAATCTACATGGGCTATAGCCTTCTAGTTCAGATCCGTAGAAGTCCAAATAAACTTGCATCCCTCCATCTCAAACATAGTCAAGAGCTCCTATACATATCGTTGTTAGGAGACGAAGATCCCCCTCAGAGTCAGATAGATTTCATGACCTAGGAAAAAGTGAAGAAGTCTCTTATCCGTCATCTTGGACTTCTCATTAAGTGTTACCTTTGTCTATGCAACCATCTAAGTATCGTCATGTGTCGCAATCAAATCGTCCACATAAAGGACAAACAACACACAATCTCCATCTGAGGTGTGTACATAAAGCTACGGATCGGCCTTGGAGCGCCAATATCCCAACTTCTCCTGGAGGAACGAGTCGGTCTTGTCATTCCAAGCATGAAGAGCTTGTTTGAGGCTGTAAAAGACCTTTTTCAACCTATATGCCTTACCATCCGAGAAGGAAAAGCCAAGAGGCTACTCAACATAGATCTCCTCCTTCAAATCACCATTCAAGAAGGTAGACTTCACATCAAGCTGGTAAACCAACCATCTTCTATAACTAGCTAAGGTAAGCATGGCTCTAATGGTAGTCATCCAAGCTGTAAGTGCAAAGGTATCATGGAAATCCACCCCTCGTTGCTGTGTAAAGCTCTTTGCAATGAGCTGCGCTTTGAGCTTATCCAAAGTACCATCACTATGATATTTGGTCACAAAGACCCATTTTATACCAATCACCTTCCTATGAACGGCCCGAGACACAAAATGCCAAGTGCCATTCCGCTTGTCATAAGGACGTGAAATTTTATTGCTTTGCTTAGCATTTGATTAAAAGTCGATCAAATGTGTCAATGTGACTTACACATGTGTGATACAAGTCAATTATTTCATTGTGTGGGACCTAGAACCTGGAGATATTAATTGGTACCAAAGGCAAAAGTTGTAATAAGTTATGCGTGGCAAGTACTAAGTGATACCCGTTGTCAAATTTTGGCCTAAACCAAAATAGGTGCAATAGCATGAGACTCAACTGAAGGGTCTGCCATAAATGAGTTTTAAGAGAGACTTAAAGAGAGAGACTAATCACTCACAAGCTGTAGAATAAAAACAGCCGAGCTAAGCACATAGTTAATAGAAATTAGCTACTAGCTCATCCTTACAAAAATTAAGTGCCAAGAAGAACGCAAAGATAGATGTATATGAGAGAAGACTTTAGGGTATCAACAAATATAGGGCCAATGAAGTGCCTTGTATATAAGTCCATAGGAGGTCATCTCCACTAGCTTGTCAAAGGCTCTAAGTACACTTAATATTTTGAAATTTAATTTAATAAGCTGAATAATGCTGAAAATTTGAATTAGAAGATTGCCACTTGCCAAAAATTGTCTATGTGAGTAAAAAAAACGTTTCCAAGGGCTGATGAAAGTGTATTCTAGCCATTGTGAGAGAAAATGAGAATATTAGAGAGCAAGAAACAATTGCTGATGTGGTTTTGCAGCCACCAGAGATCAATTTTACAGTATGTGAGAGTAATTTGAAGCTCTCCAAGAGTAGATGACAACAGCCCAAGTTCCTTTGAGTGCAAATGACACCAAAAAGAGAGGACAGTGGTCTTTTTTGGTAGTCCTAGGCTATAGACAACAGCTTCCATGGCTATTTAAGCAGGGCAGCAATAGCTTTTCAGCATTTCTCGCGATGAAACTCTGAAATTTCTCTATCTACAACATTCTCTCTCATATCCCAACCATCTCTCAAGTTATCTTAGCATTTTCCATCAGTTTGAGCCATCTGAGAAATAGATTTTAGTCAATCTTTGCTATAAACTCTAATTTACAACAAAAATCAGGGTTTTGACAGCCACCTCAAGTACATACTCAAAATTGAGGGCTTAGGACTTGAATTCCAATAATTGAAATTGAGGAATTTCACGGAGATTCAAGAGGTAGGGTAAAATCCAATCCCAAATCAAGGGGCAATTGGCCTAAATTGCTTCTTGATTGTACATACAGCAAGAAGCTTTTGGACCACCAAAGGAGATTGCGGAATCTCAGCTTTTCTCAATCCATTAGCAATTAAAGAGGGACGCCAATTTTTAGGATCGACTGTATGTCTATTGTCCAAGATTAGGGCCATGAAAACCTGCAAGAAAACTCTTCTTCTCACCAAGAAATCATGCTCTCAACACACAAGAAAGGCACACAAATGTTTATTTGTTGATTATTGTAATTAAGCGCTTATTTAAGGAATTACCACCCTTTTCAATAAGGAAGCTGCTTGCACCACTCGATAGTATCAAACTCTTGCTCCATAACCTTTTTCCAATGCTGTGACTACAAAGCCTCCTTTGCACAAATAGACTCTCTATCTTATATATGGCACGGATCATCAGACAATAGTTAATACAAACAAGCTTAGTAGTGTGTGTCAGGTTCCTCCAAGTCCATCTTAGGACTGCCACTTCTCAAGGACTCCCTCAATCCTTGAATCACAAAGTGTGTCTCAAGTTCATTGAGAAGGCCGGATCTCTTCTCATCACATTCCATTTACTAAAATCTTTGGAACATCCACTAGCGAGGGTTTGTTCGAACAAGCTGATGGGGAAGTAGTATCCTCATCCGAAGATGAAGCATCTCCACAAGGCACAGCATGGCTCTCAGCACTACACAAAGACTGACATCAGAATCCTCTTTCTCCTTCAATATTGACATCCATGGTTAAGAGGGGATTCTTTCCCTTTCCTTGTATTCTGCAAGTTTCAGCATTTGTCTTTGACATTGCCTTATTTTCCTTTTTGTATTTTCCCTTTGCATTGCATAACTATCATCATCTTTGTAAAAAGACACTTGGACAAGTGAACAATTTTTCCATGAGCGACATTGTCTAAGTGGCACATATTGCATACATATTCTCATCATGTAGCATACTCTTTGGATCTCGTTGTGTAAAGCACCCCTAAGCAAAACTTGATCTATTTTCACTAGCAATTCTTCTATCACATTACCACCACACCTACATACTTTTTCACCATTTTTTCCTCATCATCGACACCCGCAAGTAGTCAAGATAGCTTGTTTGTTTAGTAGTAAACTGCAATCTCACTCACCTATGCCAACAACATTATGATATATGATCATCACCCAATCTGACAAAAACCTATAATAGTGTGTTAGATATAAAATCAATGATGATGCAAGGTAACATGAAAGAAGCCCTTAAATCAAGAAGCCAATATTGAGAGCAAGTGGATCAAGTAATTAAATAGTATCAAGTGAAGAAGCAACAAGTATGTAATCATCCGAGCTATACTCCAATACATTTATCTCTTTCACCTTTCTAGTAGATCATCTTGGGGACTTGTATGGTCGTGTGTACTAGTCACATGGCAATTTTGAACTATGGGATTGGTTCATCGTAGCTAGCACTCCCCAAACCTAGTCACAAATTGGATCAATTCTCTCAGTTGGTGTGATAGAAGATGCCATTGGATACAATAGTACAGATGCTTAACAATGCAATGTCTAATTAGGTAAGAAGTTCTAAACACAGATATATAACAAATGTCTCCGAGGAGTATCATCGTGTTCAAACAAACTAAATAAATCAAATAAACAAAACCGACAAATGCAAGCCCGAAAGCACCATACGCTGGTCAGGGCTAGCTCGAAACTGTTCCAAGCGCTCTGCCATACTGATGCGGTTGGCCTCTGGGACAGGCCGCTTCCCGGCACGCATGAGGGAGCCCTTTCCGGCCATGGCGGGGGTGTCGTCGGAGGGCAGGAGCACGGGGAAAAGAGAGGAAGGGGGGATGGTGCTGCTGCTGCTAGTGTCGGCGCTGGCAATGCCGCTGCTGCTGCTGATGGTGGCGGCGGTGCTGGTGCTGCAGAAACGGAGGCAGAGGAGGAAGGCCGGCGCTCTGCTAGTGCTGCTCCTGGTCGCAAGGTTTCGCGTTGCACATCTCAAGGTCGTGGTCCTCATACAGCACAGAAGAAATACGTCTCGGCGTTCCTCTCTCTCTCTCTCTCTCTCTCTCTCTCTCTCCCCAAACGAGGAGCCCGCTTAAGTCGTGGAAGCGGCTTGATCCCACCCCGCTGCAGCAAAACACATTCAACACGAAAAGAGTACTCTTCTAAAGTTACTTCTCCTGAAGGCTAATAAGACCATTTAAAAAATAGTAAATACATGGACTTCGAGTCAAAAATCCCTCTCTAGAGTTTTTTTTTTTTAAGTTTAATGTGTCACCTTTCGTCAATGTAAGATTTTTTAGTCTTCCAACTTCCTCCTCTCCGGATAATTTTTTTTTATGTGTTGCCTTTTGTTGGTGTAAGATTTTTATCGGACAGATTAAGCACGTCTATGCTCACTCATCAGCGACCCCCCCCCCCCTATGTTGCCCAACCAGGTATTGAACACTTGACATTCATAAACGCACGTAGGCTATACCCGTGGGCTAACACTCCAAGGTATTAGAGTAGAAGTCTTAGGCTAGTTACACATTGCCTCGAACAAGCAAGTAGTGGTAAAAAAATGGGAGTGTTATATGCATAACATGTCTGAAATATGATTGGGCCTATGTTTTGTAGGTGGCATGTGTTTTGCTAGCAATATACAAACTTGGGTGGGGGATCTCGTGCATTAATCCTCAAGTTGCAAAGTGTCAAAATCTCAAAGACTTATTAATTAAAAGCAATGTTTTGAGGTCAAGGGCATAACCTAGCTAGTAAGAGCTCGTGACTACGAGCAAGGGTGTGTGAGTTTGATTCTAGCTTCCACCAAAAAAGTGGACTTTCTTCCTTTGCCCTAGGCAATATATAACACACTTTAATAAAAGTGAATTTTCAACAATCAAGATTTGAAATTCCACAAATCTAGCCACACTCCCAAGACTAACTAATGGGCTAATGGGCCAACCACGTTTTTGTGGTGGATATGACCGTGGATACTTTGTAACCTTTGTTTCGAAAATTGTTCATGTTGCCTCAATCGTTTGAGATAGTGTATAACCACATCAAGCACAAATAAATGAACTTGCACATTTCCTATCTAGACTTCGGGTTGAAGCATTTGCATGGAAGTTGCTAAGCTTGTCTAAATCCCACCATTTCCAGCTTATGACATGAAACCTTTGTAGAAAGAGTGGGAGCGCACTTGAGGAGACAGAACACAATATCTACCAGTCCATGATTATCATGTCCTTTATACTCCTACGAGTTCATGCAATACCCTCATTTTTTAGGGTACTTTGAGAAATTTTGAAAGTTTTTCAATGGACAAGTTAATAGTGGTCAAATTAGTGGACACATCTTTCGACTTGATTAAAAAGACTCATGCATGTAAAATTGATATATACTTGTCATGGCTCATAGGCCCATAGTGATCAAACAGCTTGCAAATCTTCAGTAAAGAACTCTCCATTTAACTTTTTGTAATCAAAATAATAAAAAAATCCATTTCTAATTCGAGTATTATATTAAGATGGAGATTTTCTATTATTTAGGTAATTTAATCATTAGTGCATATGAGATATATATATATATATATATATATATATATAAATGGACAAATTTCAATATAAATGTAAATAAGATATGCAAACTATATGTATGAATGCATCATGAAATTGGTATTGATGTTTACATATGTAAAATAAACAAAATAAATTTATGTATACATGTGTAGTTTAGAGGTTATGTAAACTCACTCACACATGTACATGCATTTTATCATTATCTAGGGAAATTTTAATTTTAAATAATTGTATTGAAAAAATAATATTAACTAAATGTATTCTATGTTAAAATAGTAAATTGTTGCATAATGACACAACCTTATATGTTATATGATTACCTTGTTTAATCAAAGATCTAACTTTCAAGCCTAGAGTGTAGATTGGTTGACTAACTTAGAAGATTGCATTTTTTAGTTACTCGAACAAACCGAGAACCATTAGCATGACAATGCATTCCCTTAAGTGGTTAACATGGAAAAAAAGCATTGAATTTTTAGCTACTCACACAAGGGCCCATTAGCATGACAATGCATTCCCTTAAGTGGTTAGCATGGAAAAGAAGGAGCATTTTCATTGAATAGTGGAGGTTCAAAATTTATAAACTTGTTTGTGCACTCACTTCTTTCAAGACACCTCATTTTTACACAATAAGTAGCCCTTCTTTCATGGTTATCTTCATTTGTTTATCACATGTATAACCCAAAAGATCACATTGAATAACCAAATTTTCACACAATAAGAAAATCACAAGAAGAAGATGGATGTAGGGCATGTTGGCCACATAGATGGACAACACACACACACACACACACACTCTCTCTCTCTCTCTCTCTCTCTCTCTCTCTCTCTCTCTCTCTCTCTCTCTCTCTCTCTCTCTCTCTCTCTCTCTCTCTCTCTCTCTCTCTCTCTCTCTCATCCTTTATCTTTTATATATTGAAGTATTTTAAAGTTTAAAAAAAGGTACTTGCAATTGTTCACGGGTGGCAAGTGATAATGCCTTTCCAATTGAATTACATAACAGAAGTGTGTTGCATTTCGTGTTTTAGACACTATCCATGTCAATCATGATTTGTGGGGTAAAACCATTTGGCTTAACATCAAACAATTGCAATCATACATATAAGCTCAAAGCGCTCATCATAAGCTCTCTCAGCCATAAGTATATCATCCACACAGAGTACCAAAACCATAAGGCTACCATCACAAGCCTTCTTCATGTAAACACAAATCCATAATACTATGGCTATATCCCTGTGAATGCATAAAGGCATCAAACTTGTGGTACCATTCCCTAGGTGCCTGCTTAAGGCCATAAAGGTTCTTTCTCAACTTGCACACTAGGTGTTCCTTGCCTTTTTCTTCAAAGCCCTTAGGTTATTGCATATAGATCTCATCATGCAAGTCCCCATGTGAAAAAGCTATCTTTACATCCATGTGATAAAAGTCTAGATCTAGCTAAGTAACCAATGCTAGTACCAACCATAGGATTGTCATTTTGAACATAGGAGTAAATACTTCATCAAAGTCAATACCATATTCCTACTTGAAACAAGTCTTATAAGCAGGCTTGGTACAACCAAGAACACTTTCCAGCTTTTATACCCACTTGCATAGCAATGCCTTCTTGTCACTAGGCAAAGGAACCAAATACCATGTATTGTTAGTTTTCATAGCCCTGTCTTATGAGTGACTATTATCTGTACACATGGTCTCATCATAAGAGAGAGGCTCACTTGTATCTATCACCATAACATCATCTATGGAGGGCGTAAAGCGCTCAATCAGTAGCTTTAGTAGAGCATCTCAAAGCAAGTTGATCTTACACAATAGGTGCGGCCTAAACCAGTGGAGCATCAACTACTGCAAGCTATCTAGTTGGTTGTATGGGAGTAGAAGGCTTCTCCTGAAAGATCACCCTGTGTACCTCAACCACCTACTTAGATTGCTTATGCATCTTTCCCTCATGAAAAATGACATAATGGCTATGGATAGCCTTGCAAGCCTACAGATCCCATAGGTGATAGCCCATCTCACTTGCATCTTCATAACTAAGAAAGATGCATTTCATGGACTTAAGATCTAACTTATTGTGCTTGTCCTTGGGAACATTGTAGAATATCTCATAGCCAAAGACATGCAAATGAGCATATGATGGAGGTTTTCCAATCCATATCTCCCCTATAAACCTAGCAATCAATAGCAATGCAAGGAGACCGCTTAATCAAGTGTATAGCAGTAGTAACTACCTTAACCCAAAAGTGCAATGTTAAGCTTGCTTGGCTAAGCATATTGTGGATTCTCTCTTGAATTATCCCACTCATGTGTTCGGCAACACCATTCTAAGGATGAGTATAGAGGGCAGTCAACTGACGCTTAATATCCCGCTCATCGCAAAATTGCTCAAAACCTTTTGAGACATACTCACCCTTATTATCTGACCTTAGGTATTTCAACCTATACCCAAATTGTTCTCAACAAGAGCAAGCTAACATTGAAAGGTAGACAATACATTCAATTTTTTTCTTAATAGCGTAAGCCCATATCTTATGTGAGTAATCATCAATGAATATGACAAAGTACTTCACACCGCCTACTAGCGACTAATAGGGCATGGGACCACATATATTCGAATAAACAAGAGCCAAAGGCTCACCCATACGCTTCATGCCACAAAAAATTTGCGTACTATGTGTCTACTTGCCATAGAAATATTGGGGGTAAAGGCGCCTCTGCCTAGCCGCCCATGTATTACTACACTGACAGTCACCGCCACTGCACACTGCAGGTGGCGGGCGCCTGTTACCATCACTTTATTCTTTATTCTTTTAGTGAAAGTTTGAATAAAGGAAGGCCCCGTCACACATTGTGACTGTTAAAGTTCCCATTTCTTGTCTCTCTCTTTCTTGCTCTTACTCTCCCGCCATAGCTCTCGGGGCAAGCTTCGATCCTTCTCACCTTTCAACTGGTATCAGAGCATGGCTTCTCGACTCTTTATCTTGGCTCATGGCATTCTCAGCTTCCCATTGACTCCCCACTCGCTTTGGGTCTCTTTCTTGGTAGCCATAGCTCATTCTCTTGAGCTCCCGTCACTCCTCGACTTCCTGAGCTTCTTCCAGGCCTATTGAGGCACCATCAGGGCATTGACATTGAGGTATTGCTTCATTATTTCAGAGTTTTACTTCAGTCCACAGGTCTAGGTAAACAGGGTTTTCACAGGTTGTGGGCAGCCATAGCTCACACCTCTTGGAGCTTCCTTCACCTGGATCTTGCTTCCAACCTATCAAGGCTTGCTGAGGCTTGGTGTAGGCCTTGTTTGGCCCCCATTTGTGCCCCCTTTGGGCCCTATTGTTGACACGTGGGACAGCAAACCCCCCCAGCCAGCTCACGTTTTTTTTAAGACTGTTTTAAAATCTAGCCCAAAAATCACTCTTTTTATCATATCTCAGGCATTCGGAACCTGATTCAGGCAAGGTAAGAGTCTAAGTTGGGGTTTTGGCATGCTCCGAACATGATGGTGATGTCGGATTTTACAACAAATTTAAGGTCTAAGACAGTATGTATTTGTATGTTTATGGCTTATGTGATGCTTCTACTGATGTCTATTGATACCGGATCACTTGTGGATATTATGCCTCTTATGTGAGACGCATTTGGAGATGATTTAGCTCAGCCATTGACTGGAGCCACCTATTACTTCAATTTTATGCTTACAGGCCTTGGCATTTAATGCCCGATTATGCCCGGTTGGTGCCTATACATACAGGAATGTATGCCTATGGTTTGCCTATGGATTTGAGCTTGGATTGAGCACTGATTTGCTCATTTTACAAAGGTTATATGCTGCTGGAAACTTCAAGACTGAAGCTATTTATGCTACAGTTGGGTTATGCCTATTGGTCATGAGGTGCTCCCGGTTACTCGATATGATATCATGATGTATTTGGACTATGCCACATGTCTTGTTTATGTTTTGGAATGCTTTTGAGCTGAGATTAGAGCTCGATTTGGGTTTGACTATCACTTCTATGCAGCTAGCATTTCATCTATGACATGGTTCATACCTAGGCTACCCAGTATGGGTTATGATATCTTGGTGAATGCTTTGTGCTTTGGCTATGGATGACAGTTGTTTGAGCTCGTCTCGACATTCATTTGAGTATTCCCTTGAGCAGTTGGACATTGACTTGGATTTTTCCATTACGACTTGGCTTTTTCCATTATGACCTTGGATGTTATTGAGGCATTGTCTTGGTTACCTATCTTTGGTTCTTTGACTTGGTTTGCTTGAGTTGTTGAGCTCGTTTATCCGCCTTTTGAGCCAATGGGAGCATCTTGTATGCTTGACCGACATTGAGCAGGAGGTTTATGCTATTTTGAGCATTTTTGTAGATACTTGAGACTGGGATCTCTTACACTTAAATGTTGTATGGTTCATGCACTGATATCTTGGAGTTGCTTTTGACCTGAGCTTGGGCTTTACGCTCTTGTGAGCATACACCTATTGGTATTAGGTCTTGCCAGTGCTATGTATACTTTGCCTTATTGTCCAGGGGGTATGCCTACTTTACTGACGGATGCTTTGGTGACATGTTTGGGTGTTTGCTCAGGGTCTTGATGACTGTTTGGTGCTGAGTTATGCTAGTTTATGGCTGGTCATGTCTTGGCTATCATTTCTTGACTTGGTGCAGTGATTTGGTCAGCAATTGCCTCTCACAGTACCTTGCTGTCATTTATTATAGCAAGCATATAACTCCGGATTGACATGGATTTTTCATGCTGAAATATTCTGAAATGATGTACTTTCACTAGTACTTGGTGGGCAGCAACTTGGGTTACACTTTTCTCGCCATTTTCTCTCAATTTTGGTGATTTTTTTGTCATTTTTTGCAGTAAACAGTAAGCAGTTTTGAATTGTCTACAGTTTTCCAACCTGTATTATGGCAATTTCGTCCACTGATCATGCTATTTTCAACATCACTAAGCTTGATGGTACGAATTACTCTTAGTGAAAGAGCCAAATTTGGCAGGTATTGGTGCAGAAATCGCAGATCAAACCATTGAGGTTTAGCGGGTAGCTGCTTGCAACTATATCAGATGAGGAATGGTTTGAGCTTGATGAGTTATGCAAGTCCACTATTGTATTATCTCTCACAGAACAGGTTCATTACAATGTATTTGAGGAAGAACAGAGTGCATGGCAATTGTGGGATAAAATCAAGAATCTCTATGACAAGAAAATTCCAGCAAGTCAGATGTATTGGGTTGAAGCAACTTATGGATCTGCGCATGAAGGAGAATGTGACTATGTCTACTCACTTGAGCCAGTTCCATGCTATACTCAAGAACTTAACTTTACAGGATATCACTTTTGCAGAGGATGTCACTCCTCTTTTCTTGCTTGGTACTCTTAATGAGTCATGGGATGTATTCTGCACTGCATTATGTGCCTCTACTGCTACCTTGAAATTATCTAATATTGAGAGTGCTCTTCTACAGGAAGAGGTTAACCGTAAGAATTTGGATGCCTCTTGTGTGTCGCATGCTATGACAGTTAGAGGCAGGAATGATGGATATGTAAAGCATGGCAGTGGCAGTGGCAGTGGCCGTGGACGGGATTCTCATAAATCTTGATCCAAGTCTCGTGGGAAGTCACGTAGCAAATCCTGTGGCAGGAATGCAAATGTTACTTGTCACCATTGTGGGAAAAAGGGCCATATTAGGCCAGAATGCCATGAACTGCACAATGAAAGATGCAAAGATAAGGGGAAAGACAAAGTGCAGGATAAGTCTTCTGATCGCAGCATAGTGCCTGCAAAGTCCAGTGTTAAAATTGAAGAGATCAATGTTATGCAACCTGAGGATGTTGATGATGATTATATCCTTGCAGCTTCTTCTAGCGCTTCGCAAATGACAGAGATACACTCTATGTATGCATAGTGTTGGCTCTTGGACTCAGGTGCGTCCTTTCATGTGACACCTTGCCGAGAGTGGTTTCATTCATACCGTATTGTTTCGGGTTCTATGTGCTTGGGTGATGACAGTTCTCTTGATATTGTGGGTATTGGTGATGTTAGGCTGTAGTTTCCTTCTGGCAGCAGTTTTGTTATGCATGATGCACACCATGTACCTGCTTTGACACGCAGTCTCATCTCAGTTGGACAGCTTGATGACGTAGGTTATCATGTATCTTTTGGAGACTCTACATGGAAGATCACTTGTGGCAGACTTGTGATTGCGAGAGGTGCCAAGGCTGGCAGCCTCTATCCCTTGATTGTATCCGCTTCTTCCCTTGATCATGTTTTATCTGTGGGTTCTATCCCACATGTATCTCTTTGGCATGCCCATTTGGACCATATGTCTTTGAAGGGAATGAAAATGCTTTCTGGTTTGCAGTACTTATCGCCCCTTGATTATGCATATTTTGATTCATGTGAGTATTGTCTTTATGGCAGGCAGACTAGGTCTACGCATAAGAAGTCTGGTAGGCCATGCATGAGTGAGCCCTTGGAATTGGTACATTCAGATGTCTGTGGGCCTATGCCTTGTCAGTCTATGGGTGGTGCAAAGTATTTTGTTACTTTTATAGATGATTTTTCACGAAAAGTTTGGGCTTATCCCATTAAGCTGAAATCAGATGTCTTGGCTGAGTTTCAGAGATGGCTTGCATTGGTTGAGAACCAGTTTGGGTATAGGCTCAAATGCCTAAGGTCAGATAATGGAGGTGAGTATGTCTCACGTGCTTTTGAGCAATTATGTGATGAGAGGGGTATTAAGCGTCAGTTGACTGCCCCCTACACCCCCCCAAAATGGTTTGGCTGAGCAGATGAATAGAACCATCCAGGAGCATGTATGCAGTATGCTTAGCCATGCAGGCCTACCACAGAGCTTTTGGACTGAGACAGTTAGTATAGCTGTGCATATCATAAATAGATCACCTTCTAGTGGTTTGGATTTCTCGGTTGTAGAGGAGGCATGGAATGGAAAATCTCCCTCTTATGCGTATCTCCGTGTCTTTGGATGTGAGGCATTTTGCCATGTGCCCAGGGACAAGAGAAGTAAGCTGGATCCTAATAGTGTCAAATGCATTTTCCTTGGTTATGGGGATGCAGGCGAGATGGGTTACTGTCTCTGGGATCCGCAGGCATGAAAAGTCATCCACAGTCATGATGTAGTCTTCCATGAAGACAAGATGCATAGGCAGCTTGAGAGAGTTTTTGAGATCCGCAGGGTCATATTTCAGGAGGAGCCAAGAGCTCCTGCACAGCTAGTTGGACAGCCTACAGCTGTAGTAGATGCTCATGGTTAGGGTGTTGAATAGGCAGTTGGGCAAGTAGCAGAGCCTACCATGAGACGGTCTACTAGAGACAGACGTCCACCTGATAGATTTCAGCCCTCGATGTAGTCTGTCTTGGTTACAGATGCAGGAGAGCCCTTCACTTATGATCAGGCTATGCACAGGGGTGACAGTCACTCCTAGGAGAGGGCTATGCAGTCTGAGATAGACTCCTTGCATAAGAATGACACTTAGGATTTGGTTTCCTTTCCTATGAGCAAGAAGGCTTTGCCATGTAAGCGGGTGTACAAGCTAAAAAGTACCCCTGGACACCCCAAGCCGGCATACAAGGCTAGATTGGTAGCAAAGGGTTTTAAGCAGGAGCATGGTGTGGACTTTGATGAGGTCTTTTCTCTTGTGGTTAAGATGACCACCTTACACTTAGTCTTGGCTTTGGTTGCTCAACTTGACTTGGATTTATGCCAGATGGATGTCAAGACGGCTTTCTTACATGGGGACTTGCATGGTGAGATTTATATGGAGCAGCTTAAGGGCTTTGTAGAACCTGACAGGGAGCACCTAGTGTGTAAATTGAAGAAAAGTCTTTATGGCTTGAAGCAGGCACCTAGGGAGTGGTATCATAAGTTTGATGCCTTTATGCAGTCACAGGGCTACAGCAGGAGTGCTATGGATCTGTGTCTTTACACAAAGAAAGCCTGTGATGGTTCTTTATTGATTTTAGTACTCTATGTGGATTATATGCTGATAGCAGGAAAAGCTCATGATGAGCTAGATGCTCTTAAGGCTCAGCTCAAGAAGAGCTTTGAGATGAAAGATCTGGGACATGCCGCTCGCATACTTGGTATGTGCATTAGATGTGATAGGCACCAGGGACTCTTGTACTTGTCACAGAGAGAGTACATTCATAAAGTCCTTGAGCGCTTTCGCATGCTGGACGTAATGCCTATTGATTGTCCATTGCCTTCTTATGTGAAGGTATCACGGGTTGATTATCTGCAGATAGATGAGCAGAGGGCCGAGATGGCCAAGATTCCCTATGCATCCGTAGTGGGCAGTCTTATGTATGCCATGAAAGCCACTCGTCCAGATATTGCCTTTGCAGTTGGTGTTGTGGCATGCTATATGGCTACACCTAGCAATAAGCATTGGGATGTTGTGCAGGGTATCATGAGGTACCTAAAGGGCACTGCAAATATGTGCATATGCTATGGCAGCCAAGATATAGGAGTCATGGGGTACATTGACTCTGATTATGCAGGACATGCAGATAGTAGAAAGTCCATTTCCGGCTATGTATTCACCTATGCTGGAGGTGTTGTTTCTTGGATGTCCAGGGTGCAGAAATGCATGGCCCTTTCTACTACTACAGAGGCCGAGTATGTTGCAGCCATTGAGGCTTGAAAGGAGGCCATTTGGTTGGGTCGTTTGGTTACTGACCTTAGTATTGATACTATCCTTACACTGCATTCGGATTCTATGAGTGCTATTCAGTTAGCCAAGAATTCGGTTTTCCATGCGAAGACGAAACACATTGAGGTGAGGTATCACTTCATACGTGGGGTCATTGAGGACAAGTCTGTTGATCTTGTTAAGATCTCGACTGACCAGAATCCTATAGATCTGCTCACGAAAAGCCTCTCTACAGAACGCTTTGCCTTCCTCAGGAGGTTGATGGGCGTGGGATGAGATGACGTCTTTCCTCATCCTGTTGTACATGTGTACATGTTATACTGTCTTTTTCTTTTTCTTTTCACTCCTCACTGGGGCAGATTCGCCTTTAAGTGGGAGGTTGTTGGGGGTAAAGGCGCCTCTGCCTAGCCACCCGTACTACACTGATAGTCACCGCCACTGCACGCTGCAGGTGGCGGGTGCCCATCACCATCACTTTATTCTTTATTCTTTTAGTGACAGTTTGAATAAAGGAAGGCCCGGTCACACATTGTGACTGTTGGAGTTCCCATTTCTTGTCTCTCTCTTTCTTGCTCTTGCTCTCCCGCCATAGCTCTCAGGTGCAAGCTTCGATCCTTCTCACCGTTCAATAAATGATGATCACGATACTTAAAACACTTACAGTCTAGGGGCAAAAGATGCTACAAACTAGTAAGCATTTTCAATCCTTTCAAAGACATGTGCCCAAGGTGAGGATGCCAAAGAGATACATTGGAACTATAGCCATAGCCAAAACATGGTCAACTGACCCAAATAAAAGTGAAGGATAGAGGGTACTAGACTTAGAACCATGTGCAATAACAAGATTTTCACATGTATTCTTCCATGAGAAATCACCAAAAGAGACAACATAATTTGTATCATCCAAGATGCCAACAACAGAGATAAGGCTTTTTGTGAGAGTTGGTATATGATGTACATCATGAAGAGTAAAAATGTTGTCTAAACCAAAATGCAGCTGGACATCACCAATACTTTTCTCCAATCCCAAGTCATTACCCAAATAGATAGATCCAATTATACTATGATAGGAGTGAAACCACTCTCTATGAGGGATCACATGAAAGAAAGCCCTTGAATCTATCAACCAACATAGAGTATATCTTGACAATTCATCAGTTAGCTGTGAAGGATCCAAAGAAGAAGCTGCCAAGATAAGATCATCAGATATATCAGGCTGCACTACATTAATCTCCTCAATCTTGACACCAAACTTGCTAAGCACAATGTTGTGATCATCATTCTTGTCCTATGCGTTACCCTTTCCCTTTTCCTTGTGCTTGTCTTCATGGATTTTATGGCACTGTGGCCAAATATGACTTGCTTTCCCAAAATAATGACAAGTAAGACCACCACGAAACTGAGATTGCCCCTGTGTCTTAGATTGAGACATGTTAGAGTCTCTACTATGGCCATTGCCTTCCTATCGGCCTCTCATAGTCAATGCATGTGATGTAGGGAAGCATCCACATTCTTTTTGTTTACCTTTTCTATTAAGAGGGCACTCTCAACATCATGCAATTTCATCCCATCCTTAGCATGGAGAGTTGTATAGAAAGTATCCCATGACTTAGGTAGAGTATCAAGCAGAAATAAAGGATGGAAAGTATCCTTGAACTCAATCTTCTACAAAGCTAAATGGCTAATAATGGAGTGAAACTCATTCAAGTGTGCAGACATAGAAGTCCCTTCCTTCATGCAAAGATCCATTAATTATTTCATCCAATATATTTGAGATGCAGGACTCTACTTGTCATAAAGATTCTTAATATATGTCCAAAGCTCATATGCAATTTGATTTCCAGTTACAACATTGTAGTGAATCTACTTAGAGAGTGATAAAATGGTCATGGACTTGCATAACCCATGCAATTCATCCCAATCCTCAGCTCTAATGTTTATGGGTTTGGTACCCCCATTTTAAGTGGTCTAACATGCAATTTCTGGATGAAAACCTACCATATCTACATCAGTCAATAGTTCTAATTGGTCCTATCTAGTTTCTCAATATTAAAGATAGCAAGTAGGAGATAGAATGTACTATTAAAGTAATGAGCTATCCACAACCGGTAAGGAAAAGATTGTCAAGTCTAGGTGACTACCCTCAAATAGAATGCATAAAACTAAAATGCAGGTTATTGTAATAAATTGCAGTAATATGCCAGCAACCAAGAAGGAAGAAGCCAAGAACAATCGACATTGAAGATTGTCACAACTGCACTGTGTCAAAAACCATATATGCAATAGGCATAAACATCATGCACAGGGTAGCTCTCAAGGGTAACTGAAGAGAACTGCCATATGCATAACCCATCGAGTAAAGCTCAATACATAACCTAGAAGCATATAAATACCATTAACAACACCTTGACAGACATAAGTACCAAGTCCAAGCTAAGAGATCTTTTTAGCCCACAATAGAGTAACTACATCCAATAAATATCAAGAGAGCATGTACATGCCACAATGAGTCACATTGTCTCACTATAATAAGCTCAAGCTCAATTGCACAAACTAAGTGCTCTATAGTATATCCAAGTGTCAAATGTGACACAATATATAAAGTCAAATAGCTTCCACTGTAACAAAAGTCGAATGCCAGATGAGAAAGTAAAGCTCAAAACATTGTGTGAATAATATCCAAACATCCAAGATCCATAGCATATATCCAGAAGCATTGAACCCAAGTAATCTGCAAGACTCTAATTGTAACGTCCAAATAATATCCAAGTATAGAAATGATAGCAAATGTCAAAGCATCCAAGCTCCAACCTTAGCTTAAGAGCATGTCACAAATATATCCATAGTCATAAATGACAACAAAGTGTCGGTACATCCAATATGTGGTACCCAAGTAGCTTCAAAGCATAATGAGCATAATCTTGATCAGACGATTGCTTGTTTTCCACAATGAATAGCAGGGATATGACAGTCAAAACTGAGTGAATGCAAGCTCAGTCAAAGCTAAAAGCATTCTAACACATGTGTCAAGCAATCCCAAGTGTCAATTCGGGCAATAATAAAAAGCCCTAGAAGCATCAAATGATAAGAGATGTATGCTTTTTCCAAATAAATGACATTCAATCCTATTATTATAGTAAGGAAATATTTGAGAAAACTAAGCCAAAAGTGTGTATTCATAGGTTAATAAATACTATGGGCCAGTCTATATGGACTTGTGAAGGGAGCTACAAGCTCAACCCTCGAGACCTATGGACCGCTTATTGGTCAAGCGTTTCAAGCCGAGCGGCCATGGCTACCTCTCACATAGTCGATGTGCCCTCCCTACCTATGGGGTGTAGTGAGCTTACCTTGATACCCGATCGAGTACCCTCCTCTCCCGTGCATGCCAGTAGCTCTACGATCCTTGAGGCAAGATTAAGCAACCTCAATCCCTCTCCAACAAGCTCCATCCTCCATAGCCATGCGAGACAAGAGAATAGTAGAGAAGAGAAGAAGATGAAGAAAGGAGTGGGGAGCTTCTTCTCCTCGATCCCTCACTCTCACACACTCACTCCCTCACTCCCTCTCTCAAGCACAAGCAAGAAGGAAAGAAGAAGAGAAGAGAAGAAGAAGCTTTTTACCACATATAAGAATGAGCTTCTCATTCACTTTTCAACTTTATATACAAAACCCTAAATCCATTTTGGGCGGTCATCCTCAATTTTTACATGGCCGGCCATGGCCTATGCCCTTTTTTCTCCATTCTTTCACTTCCTAGCTAATAGTCCTACCGCCGTTCTAAGTTTACAATTTGCATAGAAGGGAGCCTGGCGCTCTTTTACAAGGATTTGAGAGCGCCTTTGCATTTAAAGGTGCACTTTCTTACTTTTAACTCCTCTAGACTTCGGTGGCTGCGCCTTGGACTTTTGGCAGTTGTTTCCATGCTTTTGGATTTTTTTTGGACTTATTATTCTTCTGGGCACCTTCTCCATGCCTACCCTACGCCTTTTCCTGCTTCTTAGATTTTTCTATTTTTCCACTTTTTTCATGTTGTTGGTGTTGCAGTAAACATTACCCCCCTCCTAGTCGAGTGCCAGTCCCATGGAACTGATGGGTAGTAGCTTGGAAGGTGGTAGTGTTGGTGGCCGTGTGGCATTTTGAGCTTGGATACATGCCCTTGTTGAGGATGGTATTGGAGGGATTCATCCTTGAAATTGAAAAAGGTGTTGAATTGGGTTTCTTTGGAAAGGTGTCTTGACAAAGATCTACTTTTGAAATTGAAAATGGTGTTGGGGTGGATCCATTGGTGGATGTGCTTTCTCCTTGAGACGGCCCGATCTTAACCTACAAGGCAAAGTTGTGCACTTCCTAAGGGGTGTGTCTGCAGTGATGCATGTAGTGCACATGGCGGTGGAACTGGGAGTTGGGTCAACCTTGGGCAAGCCCACGGTGTTGTCCCACACTTGAGGACCAAGTTGGTGCATTGTCATGAGTGCGGTTCAGAGCTTAGGGTGATAGGTCTGGTAGTCCTGCCCTTGATGTGCCCTAAGCGTTAGGTGGGGAAGGGGCTAGGTGGAAACCCTATGTGCAGTGAATGTGGCACTCAAGATGTTTCATGTGGAGCTTAAACCTTTGCTTTTCTCTTTCTTGCACCTTTTGTCCTCTAGGGCCCTCTTTCTTTTCATTCCTAGTACTGGCCTCTTTTCCTTTTCTTTTTTCTCTTTCTTTCTCTCTCTCTCTCTTTTTCATTTCCTCTTTTTTTTTGGATGGCTTATTGATCATGGTTGCAACTAGAATACAAAAAGAGTTCTTATGATGTATTCCTATCATCCTTGGATGGTCCACAAGGTGGCCTTAGGCACTTAGTAAAAAATGTGCAACTTTGTAGATATTCTTTGATGCTAGCTCTTACCTTCGGAGGTGTTGATGACAAAAAGGGATGGTTAGACCTTGTGAAGCGGGTATCGCTCATGTCCTCTAGGATTTCCATGCAGAAGGAGGGGAGTAAGGTCATCCTCATCATGAGCCTAGCCATGGCACGACTATCGATGCCTAAGTTGATATAAAAAAAGAGCGGGGGAAGGTGGGCTTCCTCAGCTGCAGGCTTTTGCTTAAGCAAGAACTTAATGAGCCTAAGATAATTACAGGTTACTCCTCGAGGAGAGATCCTCGAGGATATCCTCCAATCTAAAAACCAAGCATCCCTTGGGAGTCCGTGCATTGACATTATAGATTGTTGGAAAGTCAAGGGGCCCATGCAGGTTCTTGTCATGGTCAGCTCCACGTCTGCGTGGGTAAGGCATGTAGATGGGGTCGTTCCACTCTTTAGGCAATGAGCTGCAGAAAGCAGTCTATGCTTCAAAGTTGGTATCCCAAATCCTCCCCCTCCACTTCGGCTGTGCCTCGTAGCCTTGGACAGTCTTGGGAACCCGGTTCACCTTGTCCTGCCAATAATCTGTTGGTTCCTGCCTCCATATGGTAAGACACTATTTCTCTCTTCTATCCATCTATTGGTGAGATCATTAGCCATTTTGTTGATTCTTGCCACCATCTCCAGGGGTAAAACACAATCCAAAGCTCGTGGATAAGAAAAGGATAGCTCAAATGGTCATGTCTGAAACTCCCGCTGCTGCCATATAGTCAACTCCTGAGAACAGTTGATGGCATGGGGATCCTCGCGTATCGGCATGGGCTCTTCAGGAAGCTGCTATGGCTGTACTCTTGCTCTTCTCTGGGCTTGCTCCACAAGCTCTTGCCTTCTTCTTCAGGCTGCTACCATGTGTTCATAAATTTGTGCCCCTTTTGGCTCTTCCGCAGGCAATTCAAGCAAGGGCGGGCTGGGCTCTCTGTGCTATTCTTCCTCGAATTCTTGCTCAAAGTCCGGCCCCTCTTCCGTGGCTTGCTCTACCGATGGCTGGTCTTCAGATGGTGGCTATTGCACTTGTCCTTCAAACCCTAGTTCCCTGAGCTCGTCAACGGAGGGCCAGCTTGTCGTAGGTAATTGTGTTGTTGTGGCACAGTAATACCTGTGTCGGTTGGAAGGGTGTGTTCTTGAAGGCCGTATCTCAAGGCATGAGATGTTAGTTCTAACTTCCTCTTCATCCTTTTCATTGAGTCCTTGCCTTCAACTTGGGTGACATTCAGCACCGTGCTCATGAAGGCTTGTCTTTGAGTGTCTGAGCACACTTCGGTAGCCTTTGCTCTTGATTCCGCAAATACTCTTTCGCATTTACTCGCTGCCAAGCATTCTATTAGTCCACGCACTCTTTCGAAGTTGTGCCGCTCCCATTGCCGTGCCTTCTCTTCCATCTTTTTCCTTCCTCCATTTCTTGAGACAGCATCACTACCACCTGTTGCTGCTCATTCACTAAGTCTAGCATCTACGTCTTCTCCTTATTGCAATGGTTCAACTGCTCTTCTGCTATTTTTCTTCCTTGTTCCACAATGGTAAACTACAGTTCTGCCTCTGCAAATCTCTTTGACAGTTCTTCTTGGATCTGCTCACGGCTTTCTAACTCTGCAAAATGTAGTCTTCTTTCTATTATTGCCATAGCCATGAGAGCTTCCACATCGATTTTTGTGTTTTCCAAATCATCTATTAGCACATGTGTGCTTCTTTTTGTGGCATTCTGCTCTTCTTGCTCTAGGACTTGGGTCTCTCTTTCTAGTCTTTCTCGCTCCTCTATTTCATACCACAACAGGAACGTCAGGGTGTCCTCTTGCTCTTGACGTTGCTCTTTCGACTCCTGGCTTTCTTCCTGCCAGTGCTTGTCCAAGCGAGTGATCCTTTCCATTAGCTCATCATACTAATGAATTAATATTTTCTGACTCTTTAGAAGAGCTAGTGCATCCTGTTCTTCCTCCTCCAATATTTGCCTCAAATGATCCTCATTCTCTTGAGCTTCCTTGGTCTTGGCATCCAATTGCTCTTTTAGGGCCTTAAGCTCTTTTTGATAATTTGTGTCTTACTTGGACACGTTGAGCCTCAAAGCTGCCGAGGTTTCCTTTTCAACGTCTAGCTTTGCCAAGGCCACTTTCTTTTCCTCTCTGGCCTTGCTCAACTGAGTGAGGAGTTCAGCTGCATATGTGTCGTAGTCTGCTGCTAGTGACACTGTGAGAGGGGCTGTAGTGGTTGATGCTTCCAATTTATGTCACTTAGGGTCTCGCCGTGATTTTGCATTTGCTGCGGCTGGCCTCTTTGTTCCTACTTTAGGGGCAATCTCCACCACTTTGTTAGCTAGGAGATGTATCATTGCCATTAATGGAGCTATGTCCATAGCTGGCATCGACTCCTGTGTTGTGGTGGGTGTGGTTTCAGTTGGGAGTGGCAGAAGGGAAGAGGGGAGGGGGTGCAGTGGGGCCTTGCCCTTTCTTACAACCACTGGGGTTGTTTCTACACTATCACTAACTCCAACCTCATGATGTAGACTCAATGGGCTCATCCCTCCCCCTCCATGGGTCTCTTCCACGCACCTGTGAGTTGCCTTTGCCAAATTTGCAGCTTCCTTCATCCTCATTTCTTCAACTTCATCTTCAGCTCTTCTCTTCCTCTCCTCCTTGGCTCTTCTTGACTCTTCTCTGATCCTTTCAAATTCTTTCTCTTCTTTTCTCCTTCGTTTCTCCTCCATTCTCTTGGACTCTTCTTGTGCTCTTTTCAACTCGGCTTTCTCTTCCTTGCTTAACTTTTCCTTCTTCTATTTTTGGATCTGGGCAGTCTTTGCATTTCCTTGTGCCCTAGCTTCGGCTTGAGTAGATGGTGCTTCAGGCTCTTCTCTGTCACTAAGGGTGCATTCACTAGACCTGTCTTCCTCATGGTACAGTGGTTGGGAGGGTGCTACTATCTCTTCAATTCCCCTTGCTTCCTTGGTGGCCTCATGAATAATGGTCGTTAGTATACCACCGTATCTGATGGTAGAAGCCTTGGCAAAGGACTTCTTGTGGGCTGATCCAGCTATAGAGACTGGGGACTCTCCTCCAGCTGTTGCTGAACCTATAGTAAGGGCCTTTTGCTGATGTCTCGATGGTCTTTATGACAAACCCGTTCCAATCCACTTCCTTAGGGGACCCTGCCCCACCATGCTTTCCAACACTGGGACACTGATCATGTTCATCAAAGCATTGTATCTCTGTTCTATGAAGAGGGTGTGGACCATCTTTACTTCCGGGTTTGGGATGTCTGCCAAACTTACTCCATCCATTGTGCGCACCTCACTCATGTTCATCCCCAGCATGGCATATACATCTCTTCTATGATGCTTCATAGCCTTGGGGGCCAAGCCAAGGGCCTTCTCCACCACTTCAGCGTTAAGCGGTACCTCCACCTGGTGGGCAACATCCCCTCTTCTTACTATCACTATGCCACAGTTTCTACGAGCATCAAGTCTCCTCAGGAACTCTGTGTAAGCACTGTAATCCACCACTTGTCCCACTTTCTCCACATACTTTTAGAGAGTACAATTGTCCACTAGTTGCTTAATTGCTAGTTCCTCTGGGATGGCTTCGTCCAGGTTTAGAGTGTGCTTGAAGGTGAACTGATAAATCCTCATGTCTCCACACCTATCCTGTACTTGGCTTGTTCTTCTTCCGTGAACGGAAGCTTACTGCATTTTTCATGTCCTGCCATTAAGGGTCCTGCCATGCAACAGTACCCATAATTAGTATTGATGGGGTAGGCAAGATTGAATTATGACATTATGAAATAATTGAACAATTAGAAAAGCTGGATGAAAATGTGAAATTTGAGAAATAACTAACTGAAAGAAAAGACATGAATTTTCCAAGTACACTTTGCTCTTAAGTTTTTATGCATAGTTCAAATCTTCATTACGTTTTTCCTTTGTGTTATGTTTTTCTGATCACCTTGCCCCCTCCCCCTCGTGGAAAGATGAAAATCCTTCCTAGGATTGATTAGGACGAGGCAAGGGCATTAAAGCACATCATGGTGTGTTTAGTTTGACAACAACCACTGGTAGAAATTTGGGTTGTATCCCAATTGGGCATGACATTCAAGTTCATGCGGTCTAATGGATGCTTGTATGATATATGTTAGGACATCGTGTAGCACACCACCAGATTTGAGGTAGCTAGCAATGTGTAGCTCTTCTTCTGTAAGGACTTGGTCGATGTAAGGATGGGCCAATAAATGGTCGTCAAGCAGTTTGTTACGCAGGATGGCCATAACCCTAAAAGAAGTAGGAGCTATGTACGTGGGGTCATATTCCGCAGCCTTGATTGCGCATCCCTGCTCGGCATTCGTCATAATTTGGCAACCTTTTCACTCCCATTGGAGGCGTAAGGTGTACCATTGTTGTAAGAATGAAGAGGTAGAGTTTGCAAGACTCAAGAGCTCTTCAAACTCTTGGATTGGTGTAGAGCCGGCAAGCTTTCAGTATGAGGTCAACATCCTGTCGATGATTACTTGCTCCTTTGAGACTTCACTGCTAATAAGTGATAAGCTCAGCTACGACCTTGGGGAATTGATGGTCATGAGCTGTACTCTTCCCAGGTGCATGATAAAGCACAGACTTCAAAAGCAAGTGGCTCATCAAGAAGGCCAAGGTCTAGCCACTCATAACTTCGGGCAAAGGTCGTGAATGTGCTGTCCAACATTTTAATGCAAGTAACCAAGTCATCACCTAAATTGGCAGTAAGGTCCTTGGCCATAGCAAGAAATGAGCGTCGGTCATACGAAGGCCTAAGACTTGCCGGTGGCTAGGGTGGAATAGAACTAGATGGATGCATTAGCAATGATGTTCCGCTAGATTGCTCCTTGGGATGAACATCCGCTTGGAAGGTTAGTTGTGTGTCCTGCGGCTTGGAAGACGTGCAACCTTCATTGTGAGCTGCTTTGAGCATGCAAGCGTTTGTCGCATTAGATGATTGTGGAACATCTAGCTGCTGCATAAGTTGATAGGTTTGTGAGATCTCGAGAGACATAGTGGGTTCGGGCTGCACGTGACTGATGGTCGAGTCTCTAGAGACTTTGCTCTGGCATCAATAGTGGCTGGTTTAGAGCTAGTGTGTTGCGGCTTTGGCTGATAGATGGGCTTAGGTTTTGGGGCTTCGGCCTTTGTGGTTATCATAGATTTGATAGCTTGGGTCTTAGGTATGGATGGTTATTTAGTGAACACGCTGCTTGAAGCAGGTGTTGCCGTAAGCTGTGTAAGGGGTTTGTTCTTAAGGATTGATGTCTTGGGCACCCAGATACAGCTGTTGCCCTCGTAGTATCCTTGAGCACGTAATAAGGTTATGGGGACCCATCGCGGCTTAAGGGTGCATTTACGGCTTTGGCATCTAGGCTGCTTTCTAGGTTTTGCATGAGAGTTCCTAGGTCTGCGGGGTTGTGGGAAGGCTTGCCTCGATGTTTAGGTACCCATTGAAATGTAGGTTGCTTAACCTTAGGAGTGGGTTTGGTGGGGTGATATTTTGTGGGTTGAGTGGGGTGTGACACGTCACGACCCCCCTCCTTAGCCTTAGGCATGGTCTTCTCTATTGGTGGAGTGGCAGTCTTGGAGGGACCCGCACTGCCCTTGCTAAAAGTTGTCACGACGTGCACCTTTCCTATGGCAAGGTGGATACGCTGTAGGTCCTAATCGACATAGCAATGGGTTTTTTTTTTGAAAGTGCGCCCTAGCAGCAACGCCTTGCTTGCCTCCTTTGTGTTGGGCAACACATAGAAGATGATTGGCAAACTTTTAGACTCAATAGAGACAATGACTTTGCACTTCCCAAGGACTGCATAGGAGTCACCCCCAAATGGGCTAAGTTTAGCATTAGCTAGCTGTAACTGGGGTTGAGCAATGAGGGTCCAATGAGCATGGGTTAGGATATTGACATTAGCTCCCTCATCGATCAAAGCATCTAAAGAATGTGTCTTTTGGGCTGTGGTCGTGATTCATAAATAAGCTGGAGCAATAGCTTCCTCATCATCCTCGATCTCGGTGATGGTTGCGACACAGACATTGACAGGGGCCTCTATCATAGGGAGCTCATGTAAAGGATGTGTGGGAGGGTAGTACTTCTTCATGCGACTACCATTGAAAAAGCCTATGCCCTTGCCTTCCAGTGTTTCAAGTTTGACATTGCTCATCCTATTGATGGCACGCACTCTAAAAGGTCCTAACCCTCGGAACTTCATTTTTGCTTATGACCCTTCACAGAGTACAACAACACAAGGTCGGCCTGGTCAAAATCACGTTGTTTGACATGCTTGTCAAATAACATTTTTCTTCGTGCCTTTTCACAAATTAGAGCATGGGTGGCGATGAGTCTAGTTTCAGTGAGGCATTTTTCTTCGTGCCTTTTCACAAATTAGAGCGTGGGTGGCAATGAGTCTAGTTTCAGTGAGGCATTCCAACTCAATAAGACGGTTAGTCCAAGCCTCTTTCCCTTCCCAACGCTCTTGCACCGCTATCCTCAATCTAGGGATAAAAAATTCTAAAGGCAGGATAGCCTCGGTTCCGTATGTCAGCGTGAAGGGCCTTTGTCCCACATCCATTTTATAGGCTGTTCGATAGGCCCACAAAGCTGCCATGAGCTTGTTATCCTAGTTGCTCCAAGAAGTGGAAACCACCTTTGTGAGAACGTTGACCAGGATCTTATTCGTTGATTCTGCCTGGCCATTGGCTTGGGGATAGTACGGTGAAGACTTGCTATGGATGATCAAGAAGGTTGAGAGTAGGTGGGCAATCACCTCATTGATGAAGTGGGTGCCTTGGTTGCTCGCTATCTCAATAGGGCAACCAAATCTCAAGTTGACTTGCTCCCATAAGAACTTCGATGTGGTCCTTGCGTCATTCTTCCTTGTGGCTCTTGCTTCAGCCCATTTCGTCAAATAGTCAGTTGCTACAATGATATATCAAGCCTGTGAATACTGGGCCGCAGGACTAATGGGTCTGATGAAGTCAATGCCTCATTTCTAGAAAGGTTGTCATGCTATTACATGGGTCAATTCCATTTTGTCCTTCTGCACGGGGACCTTGGTCCTTTGACACTCATCACAGTGCTTGACAAATCTAGTTGCATCACAGAATAGTGTAGGCTACCACAGTTGAGATCGTAGCACCTTGAGGACTGTCGTGTCTCCACTGAAATGCCCCTAGCAATTCCAGTGTGTGCCTCTCTCAACATGTCATGCATCTCATGTTCGCACACACACCTGTGTAGCAACCCATCTTGCCCTAACCTATAGAGTTGGCCGGTGATCAACTGATAGGGTTGGATCTTCACAATAAGCCTTCTAAGCCTGGCCTTCTCGATAGGTCTCTCGGGTAGACCGTGTTCGAGCACTTGGATGACATCATCAGCCCAGTATGGTGTTAAATCAGCCTTGAATAATTCCTTGTCACTGGACAGGCCAAAGAGGTGCGCATTTGGAAGGTCGTTCGTTATGCCTTGTCCAGCGACTTCACTTGTGGGTATGGGGGACATGTGATCTGCCATGTAATGCTATTTCCCTTTGCGTACAACCACAAAGAAGTCAAATTCTAGAAGAAGCAATAACCATCGTGCAATGCGTCCTATAGCGCAAGGCTTGTTCACTAGATAGAGTAATGCTTGATAGTCAACAAGAAAGGTAAAGGGTGTGGCCAAAAGATAATGCCTAAATTTCTTAGTGGCAAACACTATGGCCAGCCCCTCCATTTCCGTAGTGGAATAGTTCATCTCTGTGCCAGTGAGCTGCCTGATAGCAAAGCTTATTGGGTAATCAAGGTTGTGCTCGCTAGGTTGGCACATAATAGCTCAAATGGAAAACTTAGATGCATCTATATGCACATGGAATGTTCTGGTCCAATTTGGGGCTCGTAAGATGGGTGCAGTGGTAAGAGCCTTTTTCAATTCTTTGTAAGTACGTTGGCATTCTTCGGTCTACTGGAATACAATTAGCAGCTTGTACAATGGTCTTGTGATTAGTGCATAATTCAGTATAAAGCACCAATAGTACCTTGTGTGACCTATGAAGCACCGAACACCCTTATAATTGTTGGGTGGTGGCAAGTCAACAATAGCCCTGATCTTTGAGAAATCAGTGGTGGCGATGCCATTCTTGAATACCACGTGCCCTAGGATGCATCCATGTTTCACCCAAAATTGGCACTTTAGGGGGTTCAACGAGAGATTATAAAGTCGACACCACTCAAAGACTGCCCATAGTCTCTCTAAGTGTTCCACCCAGCTAGAGTGTACGCATAGATCATCCACAAACACCTCTAGTTCGCGTCTAAGCATGTCTTTGAAGATCGTACACATCAGGTGTTGGAAGGTTGCAGGCATGTTCATTAGCCCAAAGGGCATAATGATGTAGGTGAATATTTCCCAACCACTCTGTAGCGAAGGCAGTCTTGTGCCTATCATCGAGGCGTACTCGCACTTGATTGTAGCCCAAGAAGCCGTCCAGAAAACTGTAGGCTTCTGTGCTCGGTGTATGGCAATGGGTAGTTATCTCTCTTCGTAGCGGCATTGACTTTCTTGTAGTTGACGCACACTCAGATCTTTTCGTTTTTCTTCATAATGATCACTATCTGTGATATCCTATCAGTGTGCTCTATTTCGTAGATAAATCCCGCTCTCATGAGTTTATCAATCTCCTCTTTTACTACATGGGCATGCTTTGGATTCATGGGATAAGGGTGTTGTTTTACAGGGACACCGTCAGGGACCATAGGGATGTTGTGGGTCACAACCCTGGGGTCGACTCCCTTAAGTTCACATCCAGAGACCAGGCAAACACATCCACGTACTCTCGTAGGAGAGCAACAAGGCTAGCCTCCTCATCCTTGGTTAGGTCGTCTGCTATGAATACAAGTTGAGGCTTCTCACCTTCCCTTGCCATGTTGACTTCCTTGACCTTGGTGGGTCCTTCAATAGGCTCGATGCTCTAGCCCTGCCTCTTTGCTCCTAGCAGGATCACCACTCTGTCACCCTTCTTGAACTTAGTGAAGCATTTGGGTAGGTCTTGCGGTTTCTTCTGTCATTCTGCATCTAACTCTTTTGTTCATTTGTTTCTTTCATCCTTTAGCCGATTGTGCCTTAGGTGGACTGGCAAGTCCCCCTTGGTGCGTTTGGTTTTGGATGGCATGGGTATTTCAAGGTCGCTCTTCGTACTGACTTCAGACTCTGAGTTGAACTCACTGCCCTCACTGGAGGAAGGAGTCTCCCTGGGTGGTCGTAGTTTAGTAGGTGCATCGGTCCTAAACATAGGTACCTCTAGTGGTCGGGCAATTCTAGCCTGCTCATAATCCATTTCCCCTATGCATTCCAACCAAGAGCGATCACAATCCAATCTCATAACTCCTCTCTTGATCTCATATGCATTCCATTCTCGGGGCTTGGAGTCCGCTCTTATCTGCTCTATCACCCATTAGTATTGTACTCCATGGTATCCGTTTCCTCCTTGCTCTCCTCACTAATGGAGGAACAATCCTCATATTCATTGTCAAAACCATCACTCCCTGATTGCTCATTGTCTCTTGGGTTCTCCTTTCACCTCTTTCTCGTCAGTGACTAGAGCTCAATTGTATAGCAAGTTTAGGTCATGAACTTTGGTTCACTTCCACTTGTGCTCACCCAGGAGGTCTCTGAGGGGCAAGAGATTAGCAGAAGGATTGCCTTCCAATCTGCATGTCAAATACTCTAGGGTCTCCTGTAGTTCTAGCTTATTATTTGGGACATGAAAAGTGACAGGTTTGGGCCGACCACATGCACTCTTTGCCATCATGCAGAGTGGTACTAAGTGTTCCTTATCTGGTGTGCACATGGCTTGTGCGGCTTGCTTATACTCCTCCTCATCATCTGAGAATGGGAGATTGAGGGTTGCAAGGACATGCATCCAATCTTGCTCATCCTTAGGGCAGGGGATATACTTGGTCAGCAGCTCATACGATGTGGTTGGTTGCATGTCACCCCTCAATGTGGCTGAGATGGAATCTAGATCAATAGGTGTTGTCTTCTGGGTATCCATCTCCATCCTTACTACTTCCTTCCGATTCCCTAAGAAGATTAGACCATTTCCCCAATTCTCGATGACTCGTGCATTCCTCATCCAAGGTCGGCCTAGTAGGATGTCGTAGTCCCCTCCCTTCATAACAATGAAGTGTACAAAGAACTGGACACCTGCATCTTCACTGGCCAATTCTTTAAAACTTTGAATGGCCTTACCTTCATTCCATTTGCTAGTGTGACATTGAACCTAGCATTCTTGACGGGAGGGTTTCTCCAGGCCTGCAAGACTGTGTGGCTCAAGACACTAACCCCTATGCCCGTGTCTACAATTCCTTTTCGCGTCATGTTTCCTAGGGCCAGGATAGGTAGCACAGCGTGCATCTTGGTTCCCTCCCAAAAATCATTTAGATGCAGAGATTTAGGCATTGAGTGCAGCGTCAAGCTCGGTATTTGTGTGACTGCATCATGCTTATGTAGGTCAGCAGCAATCTGCTTAGTTGGTTTCTCCACATAGTGCTTCAGTTTCAGCCAAAGTTACTAATTTTGTGAGGAGGTTACTCGTCATTTGTCTCTTCTCCATTCCCACACCTCTAGACCATTGGCCTTGGGTGTTTTGTTGGCCTGTGGCTCCTAAGCTTCTCCTGGGTGGTGGTGCCCGTGGAATAGGCGCATCTCTTGACCTTGGTCAAGAGGGTGAGATTGGGGTGCTCACACTAGAGAAGTCCTCAATTCCGTCTTCTATGATGGCCTCAACATCCCTTAGGTTCTCTTGGACTTCCTTTACCCACTCCTTGACCTTTTTAATCACTTCTAATTGGCGCTTCAGGCGGGGGTACTCCCCTACCTTAGCACTCTCTTTCTCTGCTATTTTTGGAGTAGTGATTTTAGCCTCAACATCAGTTACCTTCTTGCCACTCACTAGCATTGTCTCTCCATCAGTTTTGAGAGTGATCTTAGCGTCAATTTTCTTCTTTCTCCGCCTACGACTCTTCTTCCCTATTGAGGCAGTGTTTAGGTTGCTAGGCCTAGGCAGTGATATGTTGGCTTGCCGCGTTTGTGCACGTGTCACGGCATGCAGCGGGATGGGTGTATCCTCACTGTCGAATGTCTCAACGCCAAACAACCCCAAAGGTACTGATGGTACATTGCCTGAGCTTGAGGATGGCTTTTGTCTAGGGCATTCCCTGAAGAGATGGGTGATGCTGCACTAGGCACACCTGAGATGAGCTCTCTCCCTATTAGTATGCTCTTTTTCTAGGCATCGTGTCGATATGTAACTAGGGTGACCACAAGTCCAGCACGTGACTAGGTCTTCAATTGGCCCTGAAAAACCTCTGACTCTTCCCCTTCCTAACACCCTCACCGGCACTAGTTGATAGTCCATGAGGATCGGATTATCCTCTTCATCATACGAGATGTAAGGGTTCACATATGACTCCTCGTCATTGGGCTGTTCCACGTAGTGGATGGGAGCGTCACTCAGTGGATGTGTCGTGAAGGGTCGAGGCGGTTTGGGTATGCTTGTGGGATTGATTTCTAATCTAGGAACGATCGGTTTTGCATCATTAGGTGCTGGAAGGGCCAATGGGGCTCCTCTTCCGAAGAAGTTAGGCGGCCTATTCCCATAGTATGGTGAGTTATACTGTTGTGCATAAGGAAACCTTCTTGGCAATTGACAATGCATTGCATCGTGGCCAAAACTTCCGCAATTTGCATAAGGCCTGGATCTTGGATCCTAGCACTCGGCAGGGATGTGGTTGCCTCCACAGTGCACACACTGGACATGCGGTCTAGTGGGTCTCTTTACCAACTCCTGCAACCATGCTAGCTCCATCCTGACTTCGGTTAGCTCTTGGCCTTGTGCCGTGCTCTTGCCCTTATCTTGCATGTCAGGGGCTAATCTCTCGCTGTAGGTTGTGGCTTTCTCTATGGTTCTTTGGCTAGAGCTATCTCGATTCAAGCTTCTAGCACTTCTCTCCCTAAGTTGCTCATCTACCCTTATTGCCTCATCAAAAATCCTAGCGAGCACATCTCTCTGCAAGCTCGAGTTGCTTGCCAGTGCCTTGTAAAGTTCCTTGCCGTAGATTTCGTTTATAAAAACGGTAGAGACCGCTCTTTCGTTTGGTCATTCGTTGGTAGGGATTCTCTTAAACAGGCTACGTACATGAGTGACGTAGTCTCTAATCTCCTCTTTGTCCTTCTGATTGACATTCATCAGTCGGACTATGAGGTTGTCCAAATACCCTCTCTCGTCAGTCGGACTATGAGGTTGTCCAAATACCCTCTCTCTAATGTCCTCTTTGTCCTTCTGATTGACATTCATCAGTCGGACTATGAGGTTGTCCAAATACCCTCTCTCGTCAGTCGGACTATGAGGTTGTCCAAATACCCTCTCTCTAATGTCCTCTTTGTCCTTCTGATTGACATTCATCAGTCGGACTATGAGGTTGTCCTTCTGATTGACATTCATAAGTCAGACTATGAGGTTGTCCAAATACCATGCCTCTGAAATCTCTTGATGAAAAGATCCTTTAGGAGATTGAAGTTCGTTCACTTTGCTACGTCTAGGCTGGTGTACCGCGTCCTTCCTTTATCACCCAAGCAAAGCCTGAAAGCCTGCGAGGGTTGGGTGAGGTCTGTGAGACCGTTGGCTTCGTAAACCTGCTCGAATTGCTCCAGGAAGCTATAGGGGTCGTTGCTGGCCTGGTACTTGTCCAACTGCTTGGCCACGGTAGGGATCTTGTTGTGGATCCTCGCCCCTGCATGACTCTAAGCCTGTGAACAATGAGATGGCTAGCACAGTTGCACTCTATTCTGGAGAGCTGTGTTGTCTATGAGCCGCTTGGTGACAAGCTCGCTCAGCGTCAGGTTTGTCTCTAGCTCCCTCTCCCTCTTCGCATTTGGCCTTGTCATGGCCTTACCAGCTAAGGCTAGAATGCGTCGTGTCTCATGCATCTCTAAGTCTTGCCGCAATTTCCTTGTCCTTTCCTCGCGGTTATACTCCGTGATGCTCTATAGTGCTTTCTTAGCTGCCTTCCTCTCTTCCTCAAGGCTCGTAACTACTTCCTCGATCGGTCTGCCGTGGATCACGGTCCTTGTTAGCTGGTCATATTGGTTGACCATACGCTGCAATTCGATTGGGAACTCGCCCAAGTCTAGCTGGTCATCCTCTCGGTCCGCCTCTGCTCCTGATATTTTCGCAGCCTCTCACTCCACTAGGTTGTCGATTAGTCCAATCAGCTCGGGTAGCGACTTGACTTCAATCTTGTCGTCTTTGAACTCTTCGCGGTCTTTAGGGTCCTATTAACGGGGCTCTGTGGCACCCAGCTACATCTCAGGGTCTGGTCCTATTGGTGGGTTCTTTGAATTATTATGATTCTATGTGAGTTCCTTGTTATTGAAAGCAATTGTCAATTTTATTCACACTTGTGCTTAGTGCTTTCCAGTGCACAATGCCAAATCAGGCTTTCTCCCTTTTAGTGCACTTTAAATGATGAAATTAGCGTGGGGTGTGAATGCAAAATGAACAATACAATTCCCACTTTCCCCCCTTTTGTTCGTAGCCTAATATGACTCTAAGCGCATTTCTTGGCTATCCTCTCGTATTGTCTAGTGTCTATGCTACACACTCTACACTCCGTTAAGGCCGGATTGGAATCTGAGGATCAATTTTAGCTCTAAGTCTCGTTTGTTCTATGGCCTGCTACTAGAGGTTAACTTAGGCTGCCTAGGGGTGGTTTCTCCAATTTCTGGCTTTTAAAAGCCGGGTCAGGTACTCAGGGATGTTTGGGGATGTGTTCGAAGTGGCATTTGCTTGAGGAGGTGGCTCACTTACCAGTTTAAAATGTTTTGCCCTGATGGTCCAATTCCCAAAATCGGACCGTCCAATTTTGGAGTTGGTCCGACTATTTGAGTTGGACTATCTACTCGGACCGGGTGTTGCGTCCGATTCTTGGTGGTCTAATCGGACGGGTGGGTCCGAGTCTAAAAATGGGTCCTACTGCCATGTGGCATGGTCCAATTGGTAGAGTCAGATGGTCCGATCACATAATTGGTCCGATCGGACCGAGTGGTCCGAGTCTAAGGTGGTGTGTCCGATCGGATGAGTGGTCTGACTGGATGAGTGGTCCGACTAGACGAGTGGTCTGATTGGTAGAGTTGGATGGTCCGAGTGTTTGATTCTGGGACTCAAACACCTACAGCCTGGTCCTACTGCGTTTGCCACGGCGCAGTTGCGAGGATGCGAGTGATGAATGCTACGCATGGGGAGCCTGGTACAAGCTCCAACTTTCCAAATCAAACAAGCACAACTCAGAGAAGGTCAAGGAATACTTAGAATGGCTAGGCGACAGCAAAATGACCGAATCGAATCCCTTCTGCACCTGCACTCATAGTCTTTCTCTCAAGCTCTCTCTCTTCCTCGATGTCTGATTGCAAAATGAGGCCTCCTCTGACCTTTTGAGCCTCTTATTGCTTTGCTCAAGTCTCCTTCAACCTTATGTTGCCCCTCTTGCACCCATCTACTCAAGATTTAGATTTTATGCCCCTTTCTCCCAGTTTTCAGCAACAGAAAACCCTTTTATTTTCTATGTTTCCTTGGTCCTAATCCTATCCTAGCGCAACAAAAATAAAAAATAGTGGTTGAGGTTGATTTACCTACTTGCCTGTTCAATAACAAACCAAAATACTTACTTAATCTGAAGATCAAACCACCTAAATCTCCTATCTATCTCAAGCACCGGTTCAGGCTGAAAACCCTACCTCTATGCTCAATTCGAAGCGTGCAGCACTCAAGGCTCGATTCCGTCAGTCCCAGCAAAACAGAACCAAAATGAAGGGAGCTACAAGCTCAACCCCTAAGACCTACAGACCATTTATTGGTCAAGCGTTTCAAGCCGAGCGGCCATCGCTACCTCTCACGTAGCCGACGCACCCTCCCTACCTATGGGGTGTAGTGAGCTTACATTGATGCCCGATCGAGTACCCTCCTCTCCCGTGGATGCCGATAGCTCCACGATCCTTGAGGCCAGCTCAAGCAACCTCAATCCCTCTCCAACAAGCTTCATCCTCCATAGCCGTATGAGGCAAAAGAAGAGAGTAGAGAAGAGAAGAAGATGAAGAGAGGAGAAGGGGAGCTTCTTCTCCTCGATCCCTCACTCTCACACACTCACTTCCTCACTCCCTCACACTCACTCACTCCCTCTCTCAAGCACAAGCAAGAAGGCGAGAAGAAGAGAAGAAGAAGAAGAAGCTTTTTGCCACACACAAGAATGAGCTTCTCATTTACTTTTCAACTTTATATACAAAACCATAAATCCCTTTTGGGTGGTTATCCTCAATTTTTACATGGCCGGCCATGGCTAGGCCTTTTTCCTCCATTCTTTCACTTCCTAGCTAGTCCTACCGCCCTTCTAAGTTTACAATTTGCACAGGAGGGAGCCTGGTACTCTTTTACAAGGATTTGAGAGCGCCTTTGCATTTAAAGATGCGCTTTCTTGCTTTTAACTCCTCCAAAATTTGGCGGCTGCGCCTTGGATTTTTGGTGGTTGTTTCCATGCTTTTGGATTTTTTTCGGACTTATTATTCTTCTGGGCACCTTCTCCATGCCTGCCCTACGCCTTTTCCTGCTTCTCAAAATTTTCTATTTTCCCGCTTGTTTCCTGTTGTTGCTGGTGTTGTCGTAAACAACTTGGCATGGTCATATTTTTTATTTGGGCTCATTTTGGCCTCCGTTTCTTCACTACTACTAGTATTGTCAAGCTATTTCATTTGCATTACTGTCAAGTTATTTCATTCTTTTGAGTAATTTTTTTTATATTAGGTATTTCTACATGTAAGAGTTATTACAGTCACCTTTATACTATATTGCACAGGACTGGTTAGTTTTATGCATATTTTCCTCTATACATGCACCTTTTATATCAATTACGTAAATGTCCATGGCTGGAAACAATGATATATGTCACACATTGGTTGTTGAGGACAAGTGAAACCAACTATCGATTGTTGGCTTATATGATGCATCTTGTATTTGTTGTAAAGAGGTTGTAAAGGGCCTTTGGAACATTGTACATGGAATTGAAAGATGTCTTGGTGGTGTTTCAGAAGCTACAAGAGAAACGAAAGCAACAAAAATAGGTGATGTTGAGGATTCTGTAGGTTTCAATTTTACCTCCGTTGATTGTAGAGTGCCACCACCACACCTACTCTCGTGAGCAAATTTGTAGGGATGGTATAGATGCAGAGGCTTATGATTTGATTGCATTGTCTGTTAAACGTACCATGATCCCACGTATTCAATAATGTAAGACAACTAAGGATATTTGGGGTACTCTTGCACGTTTGTATCAAGGAAGAAACAAAGCCCATGGTGCTTATCCATGTAAGTAGCTAAAGAGTGAACATATGGATGAAGGTGACTCCATGGATAGTTTTTTGACAAAGTTCAAAGACCTCAAGGAGTAGTTGATTACTACATATGAGATCTTGCTAAATAATTCACTTGCACAAATTGTTCTCAATGGTCTTTGTGATTCTTATCGGAAATTTGAATCTACTCTTTGTTTACTGATGAAAGACAATCTGAATGCATTGTCATTAGATGAGTTGGTTTTTGTTTTGCTACAAGAATAACAATCTAGGAAAAATAGGTCCATCATGTGTGTTGTAGACCAAGCTTTTGTAGCTAGTCAGAAAGATAAAGGGAATGCTTCCTCTTCTACTAGTAAGCAAAAACCTACAAATGTTGCTCAAACAAAAAATGAGAAAAAAAGGAGAGAGAAATATTTTTCCAACATTGTAAGGCAAAAGATCATGTCATAAGTTGGCTATGAAAGAGACTAAGAAGAAAGAGGCTAGTATGGTTGTTACAAATACCTCTCCTTCTAAGTTAGAATGAGCAAATGTTGTGTAGGATACAAAATGGGCATTTAGTGTGCAATTAGTTAGAATACTTCTTTACATGATTCTTACATGTTTGTTGTGGATTTAGCTGTATGATGCTTTGACAATGATACCAAAAAACATACTACTTCCCTACATAATCTATCTACTTTCCTAGCCCTAAGGGCAATACTATGACATGTGCCAATAGCTCCCCTTATCCTATCAAAGGAGTTGGAAAATAGTGATAAGTATTATGATTGGTAGTATTTTCATACTCATGGATGCTTTATATATACTAGAGATAAAAAAGAATTTGCTATGAGTTTTTGCATTTGCTGAGTTTGGCTTGATTGTGAAGTCTGTTGATCATAAGCGTATAGTGCATGATCTTGCTTACGGTGATATGATTATTGCATTCAATTCGGTTCACTATGTTGTGGGTTGGAAAATAACAATGGAGCAAAATAACAATGGAAAATGTGTTGAAGCAATAGCATGCATTCTTGTAAATTTACACACAATTTTAGATGTAAAACTTTGCCATGCATATTTTAGTCATTTGGAGTGCATGCAATAAGAGAGATTTTTGAGTGACCTTTTTAGGGCAACCTCTAATTCTTGTTCCACATTGTCCACTTATTCCTCCTTTTATTGGGCATATATCAAGCACCACTACTGCTCCTCCATTACTACCACCACCTCCTTGTCACCGCTATCACCATCTCAACCATGACCTCCTCCACTACTCTCTCTATCTCTAAATGTCCATGTTTCTCCCCCCATGTTAACTACCTCAAGTACCAATTTCTCTCTCTCTCTCTCTCTCTCTCTCCCTCTCTCTCAAGTTGAAGTAGCTATTCTCTTCTTTCACACACACACACACACACACACACACACACACACACACACACACTCTCTCTCTCTCTCTCTCTCTCTCTCTCTCTCTCTCTCTCTCTCTCTCTCTCTCTCTCTCTCTCTCTCTCTCTCTCTCTCTCTCTCTCTCTCGTTGTTATCCTCATTTATTTAGGCTCACACATGAATTGAAGTTATATATCCATTTACCCCTTGTAATTTTACAAGGGTTTAGGGTTAGTATGAGATCTCTTGTGTCATACACTTTTAGTAGTTAATATTTGGGCAATAATAATATTACATTGTTACTTGTTCAATTGTGCACATGTGCTCTTGCATAAATATATACATTCACATTCCTCTATGCCCCTAATTCTTTGCACATGTTTTGCAATTACATCGTGCTATATTAGCACTTCAATTGTGCACGCATGAGCAAAACCACAACACAAATATTTTTACTAGATTCAATTGTGCTCTCTCTCATCTTTAATTGATTACGATACAATAACCCTTGCAATTGCTTCACAGTCTCTATAAAATGTTGCTTTATATTGCATTATTTAGTTAATCCCTCCAATACTATACCATTCAACACTTGAAACTTTTATAATTTGATAGACTGATAGATTTTGCATTGTTACGTGAAGTTACTACAAAAAGGTGCAATATTTGTTGTTTTTTAACTTTTAAATAGTTATTATCAGGACTACAATATCATCACATTGTTAATCGATCAATTGCGCACATATACATTCATATTATTTACACATCCTAATGTATTAGTACTGCAATTATGTAGACATGAGTGAAAGTACATACACAAACTGCTTCACTTGCACATTCATCTCTCATTCTCCTATTCTCTCTCACCTTAGTTTGATTACACTCACAATAACCCTTGCAATTGCTAAACAGTCTTTGTAGAGTGCATCTATGTTGTATTGTCTCATTACATGTTCTAGCTATTGTTTCCAATATTGTACCATTCAACACTCAAAACTTTTCAACAATCACATAATTACGAAAAGGTATACTAAGTCCACAACTACATTTGCAAGATGGTGAAGCGTTGTGCACAAAGTAAATGTATATATTCATCATGCTCGTCAAATATCAATCGAGATCCATTAGTAGAGAGTGGAATGGTTTTTCCCTAACAAACTCCTGGATTGCCACATGAAAACATGCTATCTTAGTCAAGGAGGAAAGAATGTATTCCAAGAGGATGACATCCATGAGATTTCCCTAAAATGAGGGTGGCATATAAAGGAGGTGGGTGGGTTCTCTTGCATATTCTCCACACTATCATCCCTAAGTAATGTCATTGTTGGGCTGAAGTGTGGCCAATCAATATCATCAAAACATTTCAAAAAAGGGGGATTCCTGTGACTCCTTTTAGAAGAAGTGGTTATAGGAGTTGTTTGGCACCTACCTTGTCCTCCATAGGGATTTCATGGATTGTTTAGTGAAAGGAAAAGCATATTTAGCATACAAGCACTTGTACTAGGTGTAGCTTTGAGTATTTGAAATGGATACAAATGCAAACATGTTTATATACCAACCCATGCTTACCGAAGAGAACTTGCATCTCATATTTGGAAGTAGAATAACTTTTGCAAAGGTACCCATAGTGTGACCAGCGAAGCAAAACTATGCTAGCTCTTAGCACAAATGCATTATATTTTATTGAGAAGATACAATCATAGCTCACTTGATTAGTTATGGTCAAAATTTTGACAATCTTTTGGTAACCTTGTCTCTCTCAGTTGTGGAATAATAGTACACTTGTTAGAAGTCAATGCAATATAAATGTAAATCCAGATTGCTTGTATGAATTATTTTGTATTGAAAACATTGAGAGAGAGAGAGAGAGAGAGAGAGAGAGAGAGAGAGAGAGAGAGAGAGAGAGAGAGAGAGAGAGAGAGAGAGAGAGAGAGAGAGAGAGAGAGAAGAGAGAGAACGAAAATAGAGTGTGTGAGTATAAGAGAGGGAGATTGTGATAGTGGTGGCTCTAGAGGTGGTGATAGTGGTGTAGAAGTGGAAGAGGAGGTGGACACATCTAAGGGTCGAATAAATGAACTATGTGAAACAAGAATAGAGGGGTTATCTCAAAAAGCTCACTCAAAAATCTTGCTTCTTAACCTTCCCTAGTCATTTGGATTCTGCTAGTTTTCTCTGTTTACAGAAATTTGATATCGTGACTTTAGCTACACAACTAAGCTCAAGTAACTCAAATAGAGCCCTCTTCAAGCATATAAAAGACCCACAATTCAAGCCAATTTTAGATATTTCTTTGGCCAATGCTCATATATATATACTTCATGTACTCTGCAAAATAATTGAAAAGCTCATTCATCTTTACATAGGGTTTGCTTGGAAGTTAAAACCCTTATCAACTAGATAAGATGCTATAATAAAGATTAACAAGCAAGTTTTCTCTGCAATTGATTTACATGGAGATAATATTATTATTGAACTAGATCTTCATAAGTCCAAGGATGAAAGTTATATCTCTAAAAAGCCATCTATGGGTGGAATGAAGGCTAGAAGATTCATACGCTTTCATGGAAATCTTGGCAATATTAACTTTAGAAATGGGGATTCAACTATTAAATATAATCAATGAAAGTCCCTACATAATGTAGTTAAGGATCATGCTGATAATGGATAGGCTCAAAATAGAAAAGTCAAATTTTAAAAAACACTAGATAAAATATTTTTTAATTGTGATAAATTGATTGGAAAGATGATGATCTCAAAGACTTCAAAGATTGATTGAATCTTTTCAAAAAGGAAATGACAGAAGCTTGGTTAACACTTCACTCACTATACGGTAAGAAGTTTTTATGTTTGTATGGTAAGAAGTTGCTATGTTTATTCATTGTTAACAAATATAAGTTTTTAACTAACTCTCTTTGTTTTTAACCATGCAACATATTTTATATGACCATGCTCCATATTTTATCAAAATAATATAGAAGCTTATCTATTTGGTCAACCCAAGGCATGGAAAAAGCACATTATCAAGTAATAGTGAAATATTTTGGGCACCCAAGACATGGACAAGGAAGAGTCAAATCAAATAGTTAATTAAAGATCTTTCAATGGTTTTACAAAATTTTTTGGCTCAAAATCAAGCTTAAAGATACCACCACATCATCTTTGGCAAAAACCATATAAATGGTTAGGCAAAAAAGGAAATAGAGATATCTAAACTCTTGTGCAAAAAAGTAAGGATTTTTAGAATGGTTACGAATTAAACAAAGATAAGGTAAAATTGAGTTTCAAGAAACCTTTAATTCTTTAAGATCCTTTAGTCTATCTCTATTATGAAGGAATCTTTGGCTTCATCCCACTTAATAAAGCCCAATGACATTTCAAAAACTCTTTCTTTCTGTGGCATGGGACAAGCTTCAAATATTTTGTATCCCCTACATGGGAGAGTAAATAGGAGCTAAGAACTCCAAAGCATCTAGCTCTAGATCCACTGTAACTAGGCATGTAGCCAAAAATCCTTATGGCTTCTTCCTTCTCTACCAAAATTATATTCTTTGCTCCTTGTTGAAAACTTGAGATCCAATGACTTTACAAATAGCTTTTAAAGCCATAATTGGTAAACTTGGAGATCTCAAGAATCTATTGTGATAAATTGTAATAGTTTACTTATTTAAGCTTCCAATATAGTGGCCAAGTCCTTGACTTTTTCCAAGCTTCAGTGGTCTAGAGCCCCTTAGCTCTTCCAAGAAAGTTATTTGGATCTTCAATTTCAATCTACATAAGAAAAAAAACAACATATGAAAAATGTAAAAGTCACTTATCTTTAATACCTACTATTAAGCCTGGGAAGATCTTGGAAATAACTTTATTATCTTTGGGTTTTCATAATCTTCAATAAGGTTCTCATCATAAAGATTTCTTGAGTTCGTTGGCTTCTCCTTTGATGGCTTCTTTAGCGTGCCTTTATACTCCATGCCCTTTGCACATCTAAAAACTCTTCTTCTTGGATAGCCCCTTCTTTTCATATTCTACAATCTCATTGTTATATGTGTGCAAGGCCATGGAGGTCTTAAAAACTCTCCCCCTCAACATGCAAAGCTACTAGTGGACATGGTTCAAAACTTATAAAATCCTTATCAGTTTGGTCCCATGCTGTTAGGATGGCTAAGTAGTAATCTTCTCTAAGATCAAAAAGGTGTTGAATATAATTGAAAAATACATATCTTTTTTTGTTGATAAGTAGGTAGGAGTAGGGATACAATCTAGAGGGCATTCTTTAATATTTGTACTCAATTCTATCTTATTTTCTTCTACTTTTATAATGTTCTGACTCTTGAACACAGTAGGATAAAAACCTTGCACTAGTTGGTTCTTAACATCCTCTTGAAACATCTTGGCCTTCTCTTTAACCTCATTCATATATGCAGCATCTTCTCTCTTGTTCTCTTGCGCTTTCTCTGAAGGATAATCCTCCATATATTGGAGAAACATAATATTTTTTTTTTGAATCAAAGACACTATTGCTGATCTCTATGGAAAAGAAAATTTATTTCATGCATTCTAAACTCTCTTCATCAATAAGATAATCATGGTAATCAAAGTTGTCATGGGAGCATTGGTTGCTTGGATCACATCATTAAAATGCACATAATTATCAATCGTGAGAGACTCCTCATGTCTAGAAATGTAGTCCTTAAGCTTCACATCAAGATCTCCTAGCAGCTTTTAAAAATCAAAAGGGACATTGAGCATATCCCTAGTGTACATGAATTTGGATGAGTTCCCTGTCTTCTGCAAGAAATCAAAAAGCTTGACATCACACTTTTCCTCGAACTCCTCTTGCTCCATTTCCTTAAGGGATATATTTTTCTACAAAAGAAAAAAATGCAAAGCATACCATTAGGAGCAATAAAATTTGAATAAATAAAACTTATGTGCAAAAATCTAAGGCCTAACATGTAAAACATGAGTTTAACTGACAACATGCAATAGCACCATTGAATTTGTGTTTCAGACAACACAATAATAGGTACCTTGACAAACCAAAAGGTTTGATGAAACATGATCATAAGTCATGAAAATGCAAGCAGAGGTGAAAAAATTATGTTCTATTAGGTATGAGAGGAAAAATGAGTTGATTTAGTTACTTGTAGCTTTTGATTTGATAATGTATGATTGCCTTTTCCTTAAATAGAGCATAGAAGGGCCTAGCTTCAGTTTGATGGAGATAAAAGAGATACTGAGTAGAAATGGTTGATGATTGCACGATGTTGATTTAAAAGACTCCCAAAAGGGCATTTAATAATAGATTTGTTGTTCTTGAAATTTGTGTAAAAAAGGATGTCTTTTCATGCAAAAATATGGTGCTTACTTTTTTGCTATTTTTAAGGTAACTTTTTACACATTGACTTTTTTTTGGGCCTAGAAAAAGTGATTCATGAGACCACATTTTACCAAGTACCACCTTAATCAATAATTACAATATTAACTTGAGATTTAATCCCATTCCTTCTAATAAAGATTCATTTTTCTTTTCTTAATCCAAGACAATCTCATTTCGAATATAACAAGCTTTTGGGCTCTAGCAAAAGTATTCAAGCAAGACCAACCCCCCTATTTGATAGGAATCCATACTCCAAGGCAAAAATTTCAGCAATCAGGTAGGTATAAATACAAAAATTTACATTTTGTGTTCTTTTAGTATAAAATTATTGAATGAAATATGACTTACATTGCCAATCTTCATTGTTTAGTAGAAACCTCATGTTTCATATGTCACAAAATAGTTGATTTTCACTTGACTTTGTCACGTCATATAAAACACAATTTTTTTTGTCGAGTTTCTTCTTTGATTGCCTTATTATTGTGTTTCATAGGTTTGTTGCTTGATTTTTATCTCGTATGTTGAGATGGCAAGCTCAACACATGTGGACATTGATGATGGATCGCTTGGCTAGATGGGTGGTGTGCATGTCTACACTTAGCACGTTGGTGGTCATTATGATACTCACATGACCACTGACTTATTACACCTGTCTACAGTTGGCAAAGATATAGTGCTAGTCAATTAGTATAGTCTGTTATGCACTGTTTGACTTAGTCGGCCTCTTTCCTTTAGGTTGTATCTTATCTATACATTGTGTACATTGTATAGTGCGTGAAAGAATAAGAAGAAATCAACAAGCAAGAGTTGAATACCTTGAAGAAATGAAAAATGTCTATTAATGAGTATGTTTTGAAGGTGAAGAGCATTGCAGATGCTTTAACAACGATTGATACAATGCGTGATGATGATGATATGGTTTCATCCACTTTGAGTGGCCTTAATAATGAGAAGGCATGGAAATCATTTGTTATTTTAGTATATGTATGGAAGCCATTTTCAAACTTTGATGAGCTAGTCTCTCTCATGATTATCAAAAAGATCAATATGTAGGGTGACTTGTCTAAAAGAAATGGTGAATAGGTCAAAGCATTTTACTCAAGTTTAGGAAGGGGATGTGGTAGATCCTCTTTGGGAGGCAGTGGTATGAGATGTACTGGTGATAACCAACAAAACAGGTTCAATCAGCAATTTGGTGAAATGCAAGTAGAAACATGCTTGAAAGTAAAGTGCTTGAGATCAGATGCAGGGGGAGAGTACCTCTCTAATGAGTTTAGTTGCTTCTTGAGGACTCATGAGATAAAGAGACAATTTACTTGTAGATATACCCCAAAGCAAAATGGGATTGCATAAAGAAAAAATAGGCATATTGCAGGAGTTGCACGGGCATTAATGGCTAAAAAGAATATGCTAAAATATTTTTGGTCTGAAGCTGTTCATATTGCTGTCTATATTATGAACATAACTCCGACAGCTGCAGTTCATGGGATGACTCCCGAAGAATGCTTTACTGGCAAGAAGCCCGATGTATCACACTTGAAGGTATTTGGATGTGTTGCATATGTTCATGTGCCAAATGAGCTACGGAAGAAACTTGATCTAAAGGTTGAAAAATGTATTTTTATTGGATACTCTTTAGAGCAGAAAGGGTATCATTGTTATAACCCTGTCATAGGTGAGTTCAGAGTGAGCAGGGATGTTATTTTTTATGAGATGAGTAGTTGGTATGCACTTGCTAGTGATATATTAGATGATGATAATGATCATGATAACTATGTGCAGAAAGAAAAGCAAGAATCGCGGAGTCTTAATGGACCAGAAATATCATCTAGTACTACACCTATAGTGAGCCCTTGGTTTGGGAGACTAAGGAGTAGCTCCATATCTTCAGGTAGATCTATAAGTACTACAGGCAAAGACAAAGGAAATAAGAAAGTGCTAGATGTAATGATGCATCTACTAGTCATTTGGGATTTGATGGAGATTCTAGTTGTTTAGAGAGTTTGGATGATGAGCTTGGTATTCCTTCAGTCAAGACACCAAGTGTACAGAGAGCTCATAATAATGTAAAGGCTCCATTGAGTGATCCAGTGGTACGCAAGTCTACTAGGTTAAAAGATTTGATTTTGAAGGTTATGCAGATCACCATTATGCTTATATGGTGAAGGTAGTTGAGGATGTTGAGCCTACTTGTTTTGAGGATGCTATTGGTCATGCTCATTGGGATGCAACAATGGATGAGGAGATGGCAGTATTAGATAACCAATAAGACTTGGGATTTGGTACCCTTGCCTAAGGGTAAGAAAGTTGTTGGCTGTAAGTGGGTTTACAACATTAAGCATGATGCAGATGGTTCTGTTAGCAAGTATAAGGCTAGGCTAGTTGCAAAAGGCTATGCTCAAACATATGGCATAGATTATGAGGAGACATTCAGTCTAGTTGCTAGGATGACAATTGTTAGATGCATGATTGCCTTGGTAGCAACCAAAGGTTGGAGTTTGTAGTAAATGGATGTTAAGAATGCCTTCTTGCATAGTGAATTGCAAGAAGAAGTGTATATGGAGCAGCCAACAGGTTATGAGGATTTAGAGCATCCTACATATGTGTGCACGTTAAAGAATACGCTCTATGTGTTGGTTCAAGCATCTAGAGCATGGTTTGACAAGATTGGAGAGTATCTTGTCAATATTGGATTTTGTATTTTTGATGTTGATCACTCACTTTATGTGAGAAGGGGAGATGCAGGTTTGGCCATCATAGTCATTTATGTGGATGACTTGATTATTACAGGTGACAGTGATAATGGGATTGCTAAAGTTAAGGACTTGTTGAAGAAGAAGTTTGAGATGAAGGATTTGGGTGAGCTGAGATACTTTCTTGGTATTGAGGCGATTAGATGTGATGATGGTATATGGCTATCCCCCAAAGGCAATATGGCTTGGATATGTTATCCATGTATAGTATGCAGCATTAAGCCTCTTTCAGTACCATTGGAGCAAAATGTGAAGTTGAGTGCCGACGTTGGGGATGTGATAGAATACCCTACTATATTCAAGAGGATAGTAGAGAGTTTGATTTACATGACTATCACATGGCCACACTTGAGCTATGCTGTTGGCCTTATTAGTCAATTTATGCAGATGACCCGAAAGTCTCATTTGGATATAGTTAGATGTATATTGAGATATGTGAAGTCCACTTTACATTATGGAATATTTTATGAGGCAGGTAAGGATGTGTAGGTCTTTGGATACAGAGATGTAGATTGGGATGGTAGCATGTCAGACAAAAGATCTACTAGTAGATTCATGTTTTCCCTTGGTAGTGTAGCAGTTACATGGAGCAATAAAAAGCAACCTACAGTTGCTTTATCGAGTACAGAGGCTAAGTATAGAGATGCAGATATGGTAACATGTGAGGTGGTATGGCTGCAAAAGTTATTAGGTGATTTGGATGTGGGAGATGGTCCAGTTGTCATTCATTGTGACAACATGAGGAGCATATAGCTAGCTAGGAATCCAGTGTTCCATGCTAGGACAAAACACATTGAGGTACACTACCACTTTGTGAGAGAGAAGGTACGTGTAGGAGAGATTGACTTGGTATATATTAGCACACAGGATCAGATAGCTGACATTTTCGTAAAGGCATTGGGTGTAGAGAAGCTTCGAAAGTTTCGAAGCTTACTGGAGTTGCAGAGATAGAGTTGAGCTTGAGACGGAGTGTTGAGATGGAAAGCTCAACATGTGCGGACACTGATGATGGACCGCCTGGCTAGATGGGTCTGCATGTCTACACTTAGCACATTGGTGGTCATTATGATACTCACATAGCCACTGATTTATCACTTATTATATTTAGTTTGTTACACCTACCTACAGCTGGCAAAGATATAGCGCTAGTCAATTAGTATAGTCTGTTATGCAATGTTTGACTTAGTAGGCCACTTTCCTTTATGTTGTATCTTATCTATACTTTGTGTACATTGTATAGTGTGTGAAAGAAGAAGAAAAAATCTGCAAGATAACATTTTTGGCCTCCATCTCTCTTCTTCTGTTCTTGAGTGAGCTTTCTCTTATGTATACAGTGTGTGTTTGGTGCAGCAGCTCAAGCAAGTCCCCCCACTACACGATTCTTGACATTCTATTGGATAATATGTCATAGTTTGAGCAAATTTCCATTGTTTTGAAACCCTATCATGTGAAATGCAAATTAGGTTGCAATCTCCCACCATCTCTATTTGCCTACTGATTTTTGCTTTCTATAGGATGAAACATGATTTTAAGGCTTTTTTTTGTTGGATGGTGACATTTTCACATTTCATATGTTGAGATGTAATTTTGTGGTCGATAACTTTTTTTGGTCATTTTATTGTAGTTGATTTTTTTGAGCTATGGCTAGAACTAAGGCTACTACAAGGAAGGATAAGGTTGATTCTAGAAAAATTACTAGGAAGGTCCATCAATCCTTTAAGCTATCCAAGCCACCAAAAAAGCATAAAAGGAGATTTTCATAGGGTGTGAGATGACTTAGGAAAATCAGAAAGGCAATGAAAGCTTTTGATAATGCAATTCCAAAGCTACCATTCCAAAGGGTGGTTAGAGAGATATGTGACAAACATGTGGACAAGGAGTGCCCTTACTTGCATCCAAGAGGCTACAAATGATTCTTAATTGAATTTTTTCAGGATGCTTACATCTGTGTTGCCCATGCACATAGATGACACTTATAAATAAGGATATGATTATCCTATGAACATTGAAATATAGATTGGAGTTAATTCCTCTTACAAATGAAATGGGGGGACCACCATATAGGAGGAAGAAGGACACATGTCCTAAAGAGAAGGATGTCACACATAGAAAAGACACAAGATGGCACAAGAAGGAGGAAAAGACTACACAGAAACAAGTAGAGCAATGGAGAGAGTATAAGAGGAAGAAAGTAGAAAAGGAAGCATAGTAACTAGTACTTTAGAAGATTTTTTGACATACTTGACATTGTCAATCTAGTATTGCTTCTTGCTTGGTGACATAGGCAAGAGAAATGATATGATTTCTTTGGACTCAGAATATATCCATATCCTTAAGGATAAAATGAGAGAAGTGAATGTGTCCATTCTTCTTGCTAGATTGAGGTGTAACATATCTAAATTTGTTTATTCTTAAGAATGATATTTTTTAGAAATAATATTTTTCCTATATACTCGCTACTTTACTACTTTTATTAGGTGTATGATGTATGAACTCCCTTTTGATATATACCAAAATGTTGATATTCTTGATAATTCAATCTCTTACTATATGAGGCTAAGTGAGCTTGAAGCAAATGCATTTGACCATTGGCTCAATAGAATTTATTTTGATACCTTGGAGCTTGTTATGATTTTATATCATGAAAATTAAGTTTTTTAGTTTTTTAGAAACTTTTGAAATTTTTTATTATGCTAAATTATTACCTATGATTATTTTCATATGTGATTGAAGCCTGATTATCGTAGACTATATAGATAAATAATGTTTTTTAATCAATTCTTTGAAAAAAATAAAAATGCTAAGATGTAAGTTAAATTATCCCAAGGCTCGTTGATGATTTGAATCTTCATCTATTATACATACTCTAACTTTTTTAATTTTATGATATAGAGCAACAAATACATTAATTGAAATTCTACAAAAAAAGCCACCTATGCCTTCTCATCTACTTGTACAAATGGAGTATAGATAAGTTATGATAAGTTTTTTATCAAATACATCAAGATACTCGATTCCATAAAATACCACAAATAGATTGTATAATTTTTCTTCATGTTATTATTTATTGATCCCTCATCAATATGATAGTCATTCTTGTGGTTAAAGGATAATTGTAAATGTTAGGAGTTGGTTAAGTTTATTTATCTTAATGATGGTAAATTTATAAATGTAATGTGAAAGATGTTTAATTTTAAGATATTATTTCACTCAAAAGATAGTGCATTGCAAAATAACATTGAAGTAATATTCCTTTCTTTCAAATGTGTGATAGTTTTTGAATGATTATTACAACAATGAGCATGTTTAGTATGCACGAGCAAAGATTTTCAAGTACATACTTATCAATTGCATACAATAAGAACAAGAGACAAGGAGGTCACAAATAGGGAAGGGATAGAGGAGGGGGCAGAGAGTGTGGAAGTAGAGAAGGAGGGGTCCTCAACACGTGAGATAACCAAAGAATCAAAGATGGATAAAAGAACTCCTAAAAAGGATGTTTCATAGAAAAAGAAATAGCCTTTGTATATTGTCTTGTAAAACCTCATGTACATAGATCATGAACAAAGAAATACAATTTTGCTATAATATTTAAACTTGTATTTATATTGAAAGTAAAGAGATATTTTCTTTAATATCTTTGCACTATATATTTGATATTTTTATTATGTAAATCCAAAGTATATATGATGATCTAACCTTTAGTATCATAATAATGTCCACATTGAGTCAAACATCAAGATTCACTATATGATCTTTATTAAAATCCGTAAGATTCTAATACAAAGCAATTAGACTACTACTCGTGCTTCCCAAATTGACATGCTTCACAAACTTTATGTAATTCTATAACTCTAAATGTAGGCCAATATGTTACCAACCCTTTGGACTGTATTACTTTCAGCCATTGTTAATTAGCATGTCCAATATGTTTATGTCATTGTTCAAAGTTTTCAACCACACCTTTGCCTTTAGTATACATTGTTGGATTTTTAACATCCAAAGTAAATATATGGCAAAATTTTCTTCCTTTGCAAGCAATTTACACTTACTGTTGAAATGTTCATCAAAACAACCCTTTGCATTAAATCTAACCTACAACCCTTGCTTTACCGTTTGACTAATAGATACCAAATTCTTTGTGATGGATGACACATATAATATATTTGATAAACACTTTATCTGATTATCACGTAAAGAAAATAAAACTTTTTCAATATGTCAAATTGGCTGGCATGATTCTCTCTACATAACCTAGACTTTGTAAATCTTGCATCTCTCAAAACCATTTAGCATGGCTGGTCATATGATTAGATGCACCTAAATCAACATGCCATATATCGTCACTTGTCCTCTTTCATGTAATAGCATTCATCATATGCTATATTACAAACAAACACTCATTTTCAATTTATAATTTACCATTGAAAATGTTATAATTCTTATCAAAATAATAGACTATAATATAACCTCTTTCACAATAATAACAAACAATGCTAGATTTTCTAAAGCCTCTGTTTTGCCATTTACCTCTTCCTCTAGAGCTCTCCTTGCCTCTAGAAGTACCACAATCTCTTGAAATCTGCATATCACAAAACTATTAATATAATCTATTTTGCTAATTACCACCAGTGTATGACCCATACCATGGCCTTATGAAGAGGATCTACCACATCCCCTTCCTACTTGAGTAAAATGATTGGATCAATTTACCACTTCTTTCCTATTATTGACCCTATATGTTGATGTCTTTAGTGATCATGAGAGAGATCAACTCATCAAAATTTAGTAATGGCTTTCATACATACATAGAAATAGCAAATTATTTCCAAGTCTTCTCATGAAAGTAGATAAAACTAGATTATTATGATTAGGTATTACATCAACAACTACCAAGGCATTTGTAATGCTCCTTACCTTTAAAATATACTCATTTACAAACATCTTTCCTTTTTTAAAAATATTCAACTCTTGTTGTTTGAGTTGAATCTTTTGTGTCCTTGTATTTACTAAAAACATATTATTGAAGGTTATCCAAGTTACGTGTGAACTTTTTGTACTTTTTATATGTCCCAATATAGTGTTATCAATGACTAGAGACAAACAATACATCACCTTTTTATCTTTTGCATTCCATTCTCTCCACATCTTTAATTCTTCTGTAGTCACCACAAGATCACTCAACTCTAATTACTTTTCCAATAAGTAAGTTTGTCATAGTGAACTTCCATGACGGGTAGTTATTCTTGTCTAGCTTCTCAATAATAGGAAGTTCATCACACTAAACTTCCATGATGGATAGTTATTCTTATGCAGCTTCTCAATAATCAGATTTCCACTGTTCTCATTATAACAAAACTAAGTATTAAATAGCAAGTAAGTCTTTTGCAATGGATGTGCATAGTAATACACTAGGTAGCCTTTTTTTACCAACTATTGAACAATACATAAAATTTGCAACTTGTTTGTAGATAAACCTTTTGTTTGCTTCCTTAAAAATACCTCTCAATACTTATAGATTTGAAATCTATAATCTATGCAACTAAGAATGGACAACATAGTCGAGATTATAGTATATATTGAAACTACTATCCATAATCTGATACACCATATCCGTGTCTTAATCGCCTTCTGTTGTGCATTCCCATTGTGTCTCTCATCTATTTTTCAATTGGTATCAAAGCATAAGCATGGGAATAAAAGATTGGAGTGAGAAGCTCGCCGAATTGAGGTCTACATCGGCTTGAATGCTTGCTGTCCGCCATTAAAATCAGGTACAAATCCCTATCTAAATCACCCGCAACAATAGGTCTATATATTGGATGAGCTGCTAAAGCTCGAATTTGGGGGAAAGTGAAGCCCACATTGGATGCATTTGGTAAGTCTAGGCAATGCCTTGGATGCCCATTCCAGGGCACTAGTTGTACATGAGGCAGTCAAGAGGCTGTGCTTGTATCCCATGGCAATTTGGATGGTTATGTACAAGAAGAGAATGGTAGCAAAGAACTCAACAATCCCAGCCTTGTAAAAAGACCATGAGGTGAACTTAGAGGGTTCGATGATGGGAGTGGGCGAGGGTTTGCTGTAGTCTCTTATCTATGTGGTGGTGTTGAGTGGTAGGTGCTCGTTGCACTTGTTGGCGCCGAGCCTAATGTCCTCTTCTTTGGATTCCATGGTGAGGCTTGTAATGTATTATGCAAGAATAAACTGACAGTGAGCTATGGATGCTGCGTGCCGTGCAAAATTGAGCTCGATAGAGGTGGAGGAGGAACGCGAAGAAGAGAAGTGGCCAGCTATGGCAGGAGCTGTGTGTGGTGTAAGAAGAGGAAGAATTTTGAGAGGGGATACCTAATCTGAGTGAAGCTCTAGAACTTGGTTTTTTGAAGACGAGAGGATGTGTTTGATAAAGTTGATTGTTGGGAGTACATGCCATGGGGTGTTTCACAAAAATGACGCCATTGATGGCTGTCGGCATCTCACGTTTCTTCTCCCTTTATTTAATATCATAAGGCTTAATAGCCTTATCACTAAGGTTTAAAATTTCCTCAGCTAAGCTGTGTTCACATTGGACATTGGAAAATTGGTTATCTTGAGGATGTCATACATTATATCTTTTGTTAATAGTTTGAAATGTTGAAAAACCATGTGCTACTAATACGTGTTTGGGAGGTGATCTTCATGTTCTATAGTTCACTTTCTAGATAGTGAACCTTGTATGTGCTAGCAAGGCACATGCAACATTGCTCATTTGTATATTATGTATGGTACTCTTATCATTATGCTATCTATAGTTTGTCATGCACTAGACTTTTAGTACTAAACTTTTGACATGTATCACGTATAGTTTGTCATGTTTATTAGGGAAACAAGTACTCAATGTCTGATAAGATGGCAAAGCTAGATAACATGGATCCTGCCCCTTGTAGTGCAAATTTTTACTATTTTCTTTTCTCTACACTTGTCAGCATGTCCATTGAAAATGTTCTATGTAGATATTGATATATGCATGAATATATCCATAGGAAAATTTCTTTATATGGGTCAACATATGTGCCATTATGCATGTCTATATGTTGGTTGATATATTTAAATAGTCATACCCACATGCATTCTAATAGATTTTTTTATGCAGTATGGGAGCAAACTAGTATCCCCCATGTGGCAAAGTACTCCAAAGCAATAAAAATGACAAGCATGCTTGCAAGGGAGCATACACAAACTTATCAAATTATTGTATTCAAAACCCATATTGCATGTTGAGCACTCCAAGGTTGAAATGTTGAGGTATGAGGCAAAATGTGTGACATCAAGCATGAAAAATGAAACCTGGAAATTAGGCAAGGGTATGCCATGCATGAGCAAAAAATTCAAAGTGAGTTTAAGCTCTATAGAGTCTTAGCTATCAGTGGTAGATTAGCATTCTATAAGACATGGGAATTGAAACAAAATCAAAGCAATCATGTTTTAAATAGATGATATTTTGCAAGATACTAGAGAAATTACGTCTATGTGATTGAAATTTCTTATTGTCTTTATTGGCAATCTCTCGTACCATTACATCAGCAATGTCACTATTACTTTCAATCTCATTTGAATTTTTTTTCTTTTCAGTACCATTTGTGTAGGTTACTAGTCTCAACTTAAGAGTGCTAATCTTTGTGCAAAGCATACTATCTTTAGGAAGCCTCCATCGCTATACGACTTATACTTCGCATCTTCATGACATTATTGTTTTTTCTTCAATCAGCTTGAAGGTGCAAAATTCTATTTGTGATCTTTGCACGCAATGCATCCACATATGCAATACATAAATATGGATGCACCTCCACCTTTCCTATATCTGATATGTTCTTGTGGCTATGAATGTTCACCTAGGGACGATGCAAGAAACCCTTCTCATGATGACCACTCTTGATTACAATCATCATCACCTTTTTCCCTCCATGTCATTTTTTCTTGTGCAACAAGTTGACTACATACTTAGCAAAAATTGCCCATGCAATGTGCTAGCTGGCTCCACGTCTTTCCCTTTGCTCTTCGAATTCCACAAAAATGCCTCTTGCAAATGCTATATTGAGCTTTCCATTAATGAAATTTTCCTCCTAATACATATGGTTGTACAATATCTTCATTCAACTTTTTAGGTCATCTCAAATCAAGCAAGCCTTCATTGAACCTCTACCACTGTAACCTTCTTTGAAGACACTCATCCATAGATATGGTCACACATATCATGATCACAAATATGGCATGGGTTCAGGCCTTCTAAGATAAAACCATACTCCCTATGAGATTCTTATTTTGTAATGCAGAATGCTAGAGTTGGTGGACCTACCATGTGCTTTTGGTGCTTCAAGTCAACATTTATTTTTTGTTTCATTGTATAGACTATGTATGATAACAAGGGCCATTATGGCTACAAACAGAGTATAAGAAGGACTAGGAAAGTTGAGTAAAAGTAGTATTCCATGCAAGTAGTTCCCAATGTTCATGTGAAGGAGAATGTACTTGGTTAGGAGCAACAACATAGAGAGCCTTGCAAAGAGATCTCATAGCTTATAGGGAGATGATTGAGGACATGTAAGGCCTATCTCAAGGGAAGAACTAGTCTGGAATTCATTACCTTGCACCACACCACTACTTTGACTTGGCATGCACAAAGTTTTGGTTTTACTTCTTTTCAAATCTAGAATAATTTTTATTGTCAAACCTTTTTTCTCTTTTTAATGTAATGCCAACTATGCCCAATAACTATAGCATCCTAACTACATAAGTTTCAAATTGGTTTTCCTTAGCATACTTTCACCCTATTGTATTTTGGATAAGAGATCTACCATGGATTCATGTTTTCTTTTGGAAGTAGTGCTGTTATTTGGAACAACAGGAAGTAGTCTATAGTTGCACTATCTAGTATTAAGGCAGAGTCCAAGGGTGCTGTGGTTATAATATGTGTGGTAGCATGGCTACTCAAACTACTTGGTGATTTGGGCTCCCTTTGGGCTACATGTGGACAAAAAGGTTAGTATCTACTGTGATAACCTTAGTAACATTCAATTGGCCAATGTACTGTGCATTGACTAAAAACATAGAGTTCCCTTAACATTTCATTGGAGAGTGGGTTCTAGCTTGTGATATTGACGTGGTTCATGTTAGTACATAGGATCAAGTTGCATATATTTTTATCAAGACTTGGGAGCAAAGGAGCTCCGTTGGTTTATGTTAGTACATAGGATCGAGTTACATATATTTTTATCAAGCCTTGGGAGCAAAGAAGCTTTATTATTTTAGAACTATGCTTGAAGTATATGAACCCATGTTGAGACTGAGGGGGAGTGTTGGGATGCTGAATTCCACATGAGATTGCATCTACTACATGCTTGGTGATATGGCAAAAGCACACAAGTGGAAGCAAAAACAAGCAAGAGATATGGAAGATGGAGTAATAGAGCAAGAGAGAGAGAGACACCATATGTTAGAACTCCAATAGTCATAATGTGTAATCAGCCTTTCCTTATTCAAATATCACTAAAAGAATAAAGGATGAAGTGATAGGGATGGGCGTCCACTGTCTCATTCTATAGGTATGTAGGTATTGTCAATGTAGTAATATACGAGTAGTGCAAGCATAGGTGCCTTTCGCCCCAACAACCTCCCACTTAAAGACAAACGTATCCCTAGTGAGGAGAAAACAAGAAAAAAGTGCCAAAGTACAAATGTACATAAAGTACAATAGGATGAGAAAAGACATTCTCTCATCCAATACCTATTAGCTTCCTAAGGAAGGCAAAATACTCTATTGAGAGACTTTTACTGAGCAAATCTACAAGATTTTGGTCAGTTGAGATCTTGATAAGCTCGATGGACTTGTTCTCAACAACTTTTTTGATAAATTAGTAAGGGACCTCAATGTGCTTTGTCTTCACATCATGGAAGACCTGATTATTAGCCAACTAAATAGCACCCATAGAATCCAAATGTAGTGTAGAGATCACATCATTATTACCAAGGTCTACGACTAGATGGACTAACTAGAGAGCCTCGTTGTAAGCATTAGTCACTACAACATACTCCACCTTTGTAGTAAATAGATCATTGTATTTTTATACCATGGATATCAAAGAAACAATACCTCTAGTAAAGGTGAAGATATAGCAAGATGTGAACTTCCTATTATCTACATATTCTACATAATCAGAGTTAGTATACCCCACGACTTCTGTATCCTAGCCACTATAACATGCATATATCTACAATGCCTTTAGGGTACTTCACGATGTCCTTCATGGCATCCTAATGCTACCTACTAGATGTAGCCATGTAGTGTGCCACAATTTTCATTGCATGTGCTATGTGAGGACAAGTGGCTATCTTGGTATACATAAAATTTCCCACTTTGGATGCATAAGGAATCTTGGCCATCTTTGCCTTTTTCTCATTAGATGCAAACAATCAGCTTGATTGATCTTCACATGAGAAGGTAAAGGATAGTCAATAGGCTTAACATCCTACATATGAAACTGCTTAAGGATCTTCTGAATGTTCTCATTCTACGACAAGTAAAGGAGTTCCTTAGAGCAATCATGCGTAATGTACATCCCAAGATATGTGAGACATGTCCTATATTCTTCATCTCAAAGCTCTTTTTCTTGAGTTGACTTTTCAAGGTATTCATCTCATCAGTGCTTATCATGAGTACTCTTTTAGCGATCAATATATCATCCACATAGAGTACAAAAAACACAAGGCTATCATCATGGGCCTTCTTTCTATATAAATATGGATCTATATCACTGTGGGTTTATCCTTGTGAGTGCATGAAAGTATTGGACTTGTGGTACCATTCCCTAGGTGCTTTCTTAAGGCCATAAAGACTCTTTCTCAACTTGCACACAAGATGTTCCCTACCTTTGTCTTCAAGCCCCTTAGGCTGCTACTACATATAAATCTCATCATGCAAGTCTCCATGGAAAAAAAAGATGTGTTGACATCCACCTAATAATGGTCTAGATCTAGTCGTGCAACTAAGACTAAAACCAAGTGTAGGGTAGTTATCTTGACCACAAGAGAGAAGACTTCATTAAAATCAATACCATGCTCTTACCTAAAATCCTTAGCAACTAGTCTAGTCTTATATGCTGGCTTCAAACGTCGAAGGGTATTCTTCAACTTGTACACCCACTTGCATAGCAAAGCACGCTTTTCACTAGGTAAAAGAACCAAGTCCCAGATATAGTTTTTCTATATTGAGTCATACTTTGACTATAGGATTATCTCCCAAGAGTGACTATCACCTCTGCATACAGCCTCATCGTAGGCAAGAGACTTACTAGCATATGCCTGCATAACATAATACCTAGAGGTTGCAAACCACCTAAGTTGACCATGACAAAACAAGTTGTGGGGCCTATAAATCTTATCCAACATCATGGTCGTGGATCACTAAAGCATCAGTTATTGCAAGTTGTCTAGTTGACTATATAGTAATAAGAGGTTCCTCTTAAAATATCACCTTGCATACCTCAATGGCCCACTCAGGTTGCTTATGCATTTTTTCCTCATGGAAAACAACATCATGGTAGTTGTGGATGACCTTCTAGGCTTGGAGATCCCATAGGTGATAGCCGATCTCATATGCATCCCCATAACTAAGAAAGATGCATTTTATAGACTTAGGATCCAACTTATTGTGCTTATCCTTGGAAATATGGCAAAAAGCCTCTCAACCAAAGATATACCAATGAGTATATGATGGAGACTCTCTAGACCATACCTCCTCTACAACGTGATAGTCAAGAGCCTAATGAATGGGGAGTGATTAATCAAATTTATGGCAGTAGTAATTGCCTCAATCCAAAGGTACTACGAGAAGCCTTACTAGCTAAAAGCATACAACAGACTCTCTCCTAGATCTTCATATTCATGTGCTTGCCATATCAATCTGGGGTGGGGTGTATATAGGGGTTAACTAATACTTAATATGCCTCTCATCACAAAAATACTTGAAAGATTTAGATAGATATTCACCCCCATTGTCAGATTCTAGATATTTCAGCCTATACATAGATTGGTTCTCAACAGAAGCAAGCCAATGTTGAAATGTAGCCAAGACTTTTGATTTGTACTTTATGGGGTATGCCTAGACCTTATGTGAGTAATTATTAACCAAAGGACTAAAATACTTTTGCATCCCTAATGACTTGTAGAGAATAGGTTCACAAATATCAAAATGTATAAGAGACAAAGGCTTATCCATGTGCGTAACACCAGACTGCAAATATTTCATTCCCTTTAATAACATGTGCCAAATGCAATGATGCCATAATGATAGATATGGTATAGTAGCCATTTTCAAAACATGGTTGGTAAAACCATATACAAGTAAGGAATAAAGAGTGCTAGACTTGGTACCTTGTGCTAGGAGAATAAGAATACAAATTCTACTTATCATGAATTGCGTGGTGAGGGGGGACTTACTTGAGTTGCTATGCCAAACATACACTATACACATAAGAGGAAGCTCACTTAAGAACACAAGAAAAGAGATGGAGGCCAAAATATTTTCTTGCCAATTTTTTTTCTTCTTTCACACACAATACAATGTACACAGAGTATGGATAAGATGGAACATAAAGAAAAGTGGCCTATTAAGTCAAACAATGCATAATTGACTATACTAATCAACTCATACTATAATTATGCTAGTTGTGGATAGGTGCAACAAACTAAATATAATAAGTGATAAGTTAATGGCTATGTGAGGATCATAATGACCATTGATGTACTAAGTATAGATACCTAGATCCATCTAGCTAGACCATACATCATCAATGTTTACACGTGTTGAGACTTGCCATCTTAACACTCCCCCTCAAGCTTAATTTTGTCACTACAACTCTGAGTAAGCTTCAAAACTCTCAAAGCTTCTTTGCATCAAAATGCATTTGTGAAAATGTTAGCCATATGATGTTATGTACTAACATATACCAAGTCAATCTCTCCTGCAAATACCTTCTTTGTCACAAATTGGTAATGTATCTCAATGTATTTTATCCTAGCGTGGAACACTAGGTTCCTACCTAGTTGTATACTGCTCATGTTGTCATAGTGAATGACAACTAGATTATCTTCTTACACATCCAAATCACCCAATAACTTCTATATCCATACCACTTCACATACTACCATAGTAGTAGCACATGTATACTTAGCTTCTATACTTGATAAAGCAAATGTAGGTTGCCTTTTGCTGCTCCATGTAATTGTTATACTACTAAGGAAAAACATGAATCCGCCAATAGATCTTTTGTCAGACAGAGTGCTATTATTTAGCAAGCTCTTCATTTGGGGCTTTTAGGTGATTCTTGAAGCTTTTTGATCATCACTTGGATTTTTTAAGTTATGTTATAGAGCTTTTTGTTTGATTATGTTATCGCTTTGAGTTTAACTATTTTGCAATTGGAAATTAATCAGATGAATTATGTTAGGATGTTGAATTGCAAACTAATCGCAAACTCTTGAATGCTTTAATCTCCAACAAAAAATAGGCATGCAACTACTTCTAAAGCATGAAATTTTAGTATAATTTTATTAGTTTAGGAAGTAATCCCAATTTAAGTAAGAGGGTGTAATGTACCTCTCATTGCATGTTAACTTGTTATTTATTATGCCAAGTTCTAATTGTGTAAACTTGTTCTCTATTAGTCATTATTAAAGAGTCATAGTTCTTCATTTCTAATTTGTTAGAGAGTTGGAACTTGGGGTATTGCTAAGCTCTCTCTCATCATGGTAACTTTAAAGTGAAACTTTAATAAAAATGAAACTTTAAAGTTATTTTTAAACCATACCTTTCTTACATGTCAAATAATCACTATCAAATGTTGCCCCCACTACACAGTTCTTCATTTCTAATTTGTTAGAGAGCTGAAACTTGGGGTATTGCTAAGATCTCTCTCATCATGGTAACATTAAAGTGAAACTTTAATAAAAATGAAACTTTAAAGTTATTTTTAAACCATACCTTTCTTACATGTCAAATAGTCACTATCAAATGTTGCCCCCACTACCATCATGCTACCAAGCCACCATACTTTAATCCTCTCCTTAGCTCTCATAGATTGTTGCCCACAATGATAATGAAGAGACAACTAATTGAGAACAAGAGAAAAGAGCATTGTTAATTTTGTTTGTGTGTGTGTGTGTGAAAGGGGTGCTTAGAAAAAGCCTTAGTGCTTTTAGGCATTGGTATTAGCTTTTTGGGATTGAAACACTACAACGAGATGTGTGTGTGTGTGTGTGTGTGTCCGTGCGCGCACGCTTATATACATACATACATACATATACACATATACACCCACACGTATATATATGTATGTATATTATATACATGTGTGTGTGCGCAATAAAACATTTTATCATCAACAAGACCAAAGGCCCACTAAACTAAGAACCAATCTAATCATTGATTCTTATAGCACTAAAAAACTTATTATTTGAAAAATGCCAAAAAACACAAAAACTAAATGACATAGAACACAAGAACGACAAGGTGTTTAAAAAGCAACATATCCTAAAATGCCAAAAACCACCATGTGTGTGTAGATATATACATACATGCATGCATATATACACACATATACATTACGTATACATATATATATATATATATATATATATATATATATATATATATAAAGGTAGAAATAGAGATATATATTTATTTATTTATAAAGAGATTGGGAGCTAAGAAAAGATAGAGAAAAATAAAAACCTTAATTCTATCTTCAAGACTCTATATTCTATCATCAAATTTTTAAGTGGTTCGAAGGGTAAGCTACACAAGTGCTAAAGATTCATTAGTCAAGGACTAAAGTTTCAAAGCTTTAAGAAACATGGGAGTATTAAACCAAGCTACACAATGTAATGTCTTTGTCAATCTCAATCCAAGGCGCACCTTTTAGTCGTCCATAGGTAGGGTTTTCCAAAATAACATCTCCTGACGTTCCCTCAGAGTACCACAAGGTTTGTCACTTAGACCCTACTGAGTCTACATTGCAACGGAAGAATTCCGACAAAACCCACTAGGATCAACCTGAATTTTCAAGTTCCTAAAATCGAACGAGTCTCCTTATAGTTAATTAACATCAATAATTTTCAATTCCTGCTTCCTACAGGATTACTCGAACTAAAGTGACATTGCCATTACACTTGGTTCAAAGAGAATGGAAAACGAAGGGGAGTATGAAACGTCGACCCTCTTGTCCATAAGGAAAAATCCAATTCCGACCTCCTAAAACAATATAAGTTAATTCCACTTACCGAACGACTAGTTAGTCAATTTATCTTCTTCTTATTTCTATCATAGATGTAGAAAAGCTCCCAACTAATTAGGACCACTCTACTACCGTCAAGGATCACACCCACCCACTTTGCTTTGATAACAATATCATATGTAGTTTTATAATGATCTATAGCACATTTATTAAAACATATACAACCACCTTTCTTAATTAGTTTGTTAAATCACAAGTTCCTTCACGTAATTAATTTCATGGCCACACATACAATTCAAACTTCCCTTTAAAAAAATAAATTCCTTTATTATATTAAAAGTTTATTACAATTTTCATCTCTTCAATCTTGCGAAAGATAAATAGAATTCTACGATGATATTTTATCCACCACTTTCTGCTATGAAGCTTGTCTAGGCCTCTTGAAGCGATAATCATAATCCCCTTAGAATAGAGTCCCGCAACTAGCTTGTAAGGTAGCCTAGTATTCTTTCCTTTTATCTTGTTTGTCAATACTTTTAATCAAATATCTAGATTCCATCAAATATAAACAATCCTTTCAAACAATGACAATCACACCATTATACAGTACACAGCTTCACATAGCCAATAATACTTAAAAAAATATTGTGATAATAATTTAACAAGATGATTTATAAGATTTTTTTAAGACTTTTACTTTGCTATACTTTTGAACCCAATCTTTTTAAAAATAAATTTTCTTTGTAAAAACATTAAATGCTTGATCATCCAATAAAAGTTTGAACTTGTTCCTTACATTGGCATGGATGGTCATACATTCAAATGAATCAAGTTTAATAACCTTGATTGTATGTTTTTGTCTTCTTAAAATGAATGCTTTGATTGTTTTACAATATGCCATGTTACACATGAATCATCCACATCACTGTCCTTAAGGTTGTGAATTTGATTAAAAACCCTTATAGATTGCATAATTTTAGTGATTACACAATAGATTATGTTATATGTCCAAATTTACAAGTGTATATACCATATGCAAACATTGCAACAATTATTACAAGCATGTGAATATTTGAGGTGGAATATCTTGGCATGTTTATTTCCATTACTATATATGAGACTATAACTAGGTGGTGAACTCATCCTTTGCTTGCTTAGGTTTTAAAGTCCTTTAACAAGCTATACCTCTCAAGTCACTTAAACAACACTCTTTTTGGCCATTGGCACCTTGTTTTAACAAGTATTATGAATAAGCCCAGCAAACTCTATCACTAATTATCATCTTCTTATAACACAGTTTCACAAAATGGCTAGTCATATTAAACTTAAAATTTGACAATTTTCAATCAAGGAAAATTAATTAAGCAAACACAACTTGCTATCAATCTAAAACAAACCATCTTATAGAATTAATTAGTAGGATTTTTCATAAATCTTAAACTAGTTGAAGTGAAGGTATGTTTTACAAACAAATAGTTGCTAACATGCATTTACGTACAAAAAGTATTATCTCAAATGTTAAAATATTAACCAATTTTTACATAGATAGTTATACAACAACATGCAAAGCACTTTTAAAATTTTGTATCCCCCAAATGAGTAAATAAACAACTAGGCAATTTATTATCAAGAGGTTCAAAACCCTATAGAGCTTTGTTACATCGATCTTTCTAGGCATAATAAATTAATGTATTTTATACTTCGAACTAGTCCAAGTAAAAAGATTCATAATCAAAATAAAAAGGTACAACAATGTGTTGGCTTACATAAAAGTGTACTTTTTGAATGAAGAATTGTCAAAAATATGAGGCCCGCTTAGCTCCACAAGGTTACTCATTCTTCCTACCCAACATAGCACATTTACACAACAATGGCAACATTAGTTTATGTTTGTAACTATGCAAGCAAATCACAACTTTGAAGATTAGTGGCCAAAATCATTATATTTAAAACTTAAATAAAGCAAGCACCTGAATTCTTCAAGTTGCGCTTTTGTACCGATGGGTGTTGTATAACCTCAAAATATGCTGCCACAAAACAATGGCAACCTGTGAGAATAGATTGCTACGTTTTTATCATTTAAGATGGCTCACCTTTATTGCCCCTTTGTTGCCTTGAAAGTTTAGATCCTATCATATTAAGCTCAAAATATAGTATAACCTCAAAATATCCTACCATATTAAGCTCTAGTTATCATTTCAACTTATTTCAACAAAATTCTTTGTTGCCTTGAAAGTTTAGATCCTACCATATTAAGCTCAAAATATTGTATAACCTCAAAATATCCTACCATATTAAGCTCTAGTTATCATTTCAACAAAATCCAACATACTTACAACAAATTGCAAAGTTTAGATGGATACATTCAATTTAATGTAGAAACTACTACTTGCGATTTATTGTTCACTCATCATGACTTTGACACATGGTTAAAGCTTCCTTTTTAATATGGCAAGGACTATATTTTCTTATAAGGAATAGGCTCATCTTTCCCGCACTAAAAGTCCTTTTTCATTAACCAAAAGAGACCAAGCATTTATGGATGGTTGACATTCAACACTCTCACAACAAACACCTACCATGACCATGAGTTTAAATCAAGCATCTACTATTAAAGTTTATTGGATTTAAAGACCTTTAAGTTTGAGTTTGTGAAATACTCCATACCATTGTTTGTCATGGTCGTGTTTCAATACAAGTTTGTATACATCAACACACTTAGCTCTTAAGTAGCAAATTGTAGAAAACATTTTACTATTAGTCATCTCCAATTACGTATGATACAATATATACATACAAGCAAAATTTTAATTTATTGTTATACTATATGTGCAACTCAAAAGATACTTCAACATTCACAATTGGCATGTTCTCTCTCAAAGGAGCTCATAAACCAACCCTTACCACTACATAAATTTTCAAAAGCGTGCAAAAGCAAGACCAAAAGCATTCAAGCAAAATATTCACTCTCGTTATAACAATTCACAAAATTGGAAATAGGAAGGTTGAAAACAAAGATCTACTCTTACCATGACTAATATTAAACAAGATTGGATTTTCAAAAATTATTGGCATCATGAACATACCTCAATGTGTGCTCATCTGTCCTAACTAAAAATTAGCACCACAAACATGATGGTTTTCAACATCAATTGTGATTACACAAACCAAAGTTCAATGTAATTCTCACTATAGAGGACTTTGGCATGTGATTTATGACTTTCTTGCACTTTTATTATGATATATCATGAAGCTTTTACATATTCAAGGATGTGGGAGCTATATTTTAACTAAAATACCAAGAATTCATAAATTTGTAATACACCTCAATCCAAATGCTTCTATTGGAGTGAGCTTGAAGTCAAGACATAGTTTGAACATTGACACTTTGCTCCCCCTTCCCCAAAAGCCATAATCACTTTATCAATGTTATTCACCAAGGGCCATAATTTACCTAAACATGGAAAAACTCAAGCCTATATACGAGGGAAGGACAACCAAATGAAGGCGTACATTTAAGCAAATGGTAGAATAAAAAAAAAGATAATGTAAGATTCTAAAAATCAAGTCAACTCCCAAACTCTATTGCCACCCATTCATGGTTCTTTCATTTTCCATTGGCTAACACAAGTTTTGCAAAGATTGAAACTTTAAGAGATCAAGAAACGTGAAGAGGGAGAAGGGGACTTTGGGCTCCAAAGATCAATCCATTGCTAGAATAGTGAATGAGACCACACAAGGGTACTATATAAAGTCATGTGGGAGAATACAAGAACTTGTATAAAAAAGAGAATGCAAGAGGCATCTCCTATGGCCAGGTCTAATCAAACGTGAGGAAACCCTCTTAAGTGCCACAATATTGATTAGGCTCCCAAATACAAAGTACCACCATACTCAACAATGAGTTCAACCACTAGATATCAACTATACTCTAAATTGTTTTCCATGTGTAGAAACCCTAGTTTCTCATGGTGATGTGATGGAGATAGTTTAGTGTAACTACTAAATGTCCACTATGATAACAACCTCTACATGTGAAGAGATTACTAGATAATGCCTTCATAAGCAAGACTAGTCAAAACACGAGAAAAGCCTAAAAGTCTATAAATGGCCAACATGCTCAATAAGTTACTCCAAATTGACTCGCATGTGTTTTAGATACCCCAAGTTTTAACAAGATGTGTCACTGAGATTATTTGATAATAGATGTCAATGTCGACTATGGTATATAAATCAATTCGGCAAAATTTTGGTGAGCGCAATGGTTCAAACCCACTAACATCCAATGATAAGTACAAAAACGTATAAAAACAAGGTGTTTTATAACTAAATGCATTGGGGAATCTATTTCATGATATTAATCCTAGTTATCCACCTTTTGTGGAGCAAACAACAATCTGCACTATTGAAATTAGTTCAAAATACTAACTTAAAGGTGAATCAACTATTACCTAGAAGCTAGGTTCAACCATCGCTTCTTGTCAACTATTTTGTTGGGAAATTTTCCAAAATATCCCTAATTTATAGTAATATTTCCAAAAAACCCTAAAACTCCTATTATAGATTGTTGAAATATCCTTTGGATTTGACTGAAATTCTCAAAATATCCTACCCATTCGGTCCAAATTCCCAAAATTCCTCCATTTTAGCCAAACTTCCTAGTACATTCATGGAGACAATTTTTACTATCCTTCAACTTATTCATTGGTGATTATTATTTGGGAAAAGGTACATCCTCATATCGAAAGGAAGGAGCTGGGCAAATTCAATATCAAAAATACACTTTGGGATTTCTGTATCAGAAAATTTTATGACAATTTGAAAACACATCAAATTTTTATGTTTTTTGAAAGGACTGGTCAAAATTCCTCAAATCTTTGTACTTTACTAGTCTCTCAAGTATCAATGCAAGCCACTACTAATATGCGCTTTGCCTACCACTACTAATATGCGCTTTACTAGTCTCTCAAGCATCAATGCAAGCCACTACTAATATGGACAAGAAATTTGGGGACAATTTATTGAGCAAGAACATGAATCCAAGTAGCATAATGGGAAGACATTTCAATTTGACTTGCTCTCAACCTAGAGAAGCCTATGAAGCTAAGGCTAAGAATGACCTCCTGCTTGATACTAAGACTCAGTTGGATGCACTGCCATTCTAAGTTGAAGAAGAGGGTGTGATAGGCTATGTAGACAACAGCAAAGCTGAAGAGGCATCCAACCATGCCAAAAAGTGCAGGCATACCTCACTTATACAAATTAGTGTTGTAAGAACCAGGGTCTAGGTCGGCACCAAACAGCACATTCCACCAGACCAAGCAGATAGGAAAACAGTCAGTTAGCCAGGCTTCATTGCATTTGTACAGAAATCTCTTTCAGCATTCTCTGCAACTATGAGCACTCTGCTCTGTGCACAGCCTAATGAGTGTACTCTCTTATTGGCCTATTACCCCAATGCTTGTAGGGTGTCTGCACAGTCATCTAGCCTGCATTAAAATCCCTCTTAGCTGCACATTGTTTCCAAGAAGCACTCTAAGCCTGGTAGATGGCCAACTGGATTCTACATTGTTGATGTTCTTATTGCAACAATTTTCAGCAAACATCATCATAAATGCACTGAGAGATGCATGCAATCAGGGATGCAAAGAGCCTACTCTCTACCAAGAATTAGAAGTATCCTCTTTATCAAAGTTCACAATGGTGCATTTCAAAAACCGAGAACTGTGTGAACAGGAACTAATAGGACACTTACTTTACCAGCAGCCGTCTCCCTCAAGAAAGATACGTTCTCTGCCATCTCCCGAGGGATATCTTCAATTCTTGGCAACTTTGCACCATACCTGAACAAAACCTGATTTTATGCACTCTGGTGTAATGCATATAATTGTCACAAAGAATCTCGTCAACAAAAGTCCAAAAAAAAGTAGGGAGATTAAACAAACCGAGCAGGTAAAATGGCCGGACCAGCCAGTGCTGCAAATGTTAAGTCTGCAGCACTGAATGTGTCTCCACAAATATAGGGTCGTCCATCTGCAAGAGCCGCATTCACCTGTCTCCTCCATAGCAAATTCAATTAGCCCATCACTGGGCATTATTCATAGCCTGTGGTGCAACTCAAAGGCCAAATGTTTCCAACTTACTGAGAAGCACTACAATATCATACCTTGTCAAAAGTCTTGACAATCATATCCAGAGATCTTTCCTTAGCATTGGGCGTGTGGCAACCAACAAGCTTGTGTATTCTTCCTCGTATCACTGGTAAGAGCAGAAAACCAGCTGTTTTCTCAAGGAAGGAGGATCCTGTGAAACGACAGCCTTGCTTATGAGGATGATTAGATACATCAAATATAGACTGCCGTAATTAAACCAGCAACACTACTTACTTTGACTCAGTAGTGTGTATATTCCTTTGTGGTAGAGCAGATGGCAATATGCCCACCTACGAATATGTGGTCCTAGCACCTCATCAAACTCCTTCTCTAGCATCACAAAGCTTGAATGTCAAAAAGATGTGAGGCACGACATATTCATCCGATCTGATGAGGTCCTATACAAACATGGATACACTTAATGTCTATGAAATCTTCCGCACAAGACAGGCATTTTTGCACGTGATAGCCTACCCCACTCTTGCACGCTTTCTTTGATGTCAGCTGGATACAAGCGCCCATCTTCAGTAGGAAGGAGACAATCAGCAAAAGCCAAGATGTCTGAGGAGTCATGTAGGGTCCGCTCTCCACCTCCATCAGCAGCAGCAACTATAAGCTTTGGTAGGCTTGTCCCTCCTCCAAGGTTTCTAATTACATATGATAAGAAGCAATCAATGAATAGTTGCGAGCAGAAGTTTACAATTTGAGAACAACCAGCTTGCAAGTAGGCTAACTATCAAAGAGACCTGATTGAAAAAAAATTTTCACACATGCACTAACTTGACAAAGAGGATATGGAAACCCGGGTAATGGGCAGTCTCCTTGAAATTAGCAGTGCATCTTTGCAAAGCCCATCTTGCCTGCATCCTCAGCAAGGATGTTAAATGATAATAAATTTGAAAACTTTCTTAGTTAGAAGTTATGAGCACTCCAAGTGATTGATTAATCAACAGTAAGACAGCAAGAAATTCCCAAACTGAAGATCACTAGCCATTCAGAGATTATCTCAGCTGCTAAAACATACCTTTTCGCAGTAGTGCGAAGGGCCTGAATGATGCAACAGGCATTGATAGTAGTCGACATGCCACAAAAAGCACAAGTTTCAGAAGAAACACAAAGTCATCAGGAAATTCTAAGAAGAAACAACCAAAATCGGCATGTTTGGTAAGATTAGACGTTGAACAGCTCAGGGGCATCATCGACCTAGAGTGATGAGATGAAGTCGATCATCGGACATGGTGGTGGGAGCTGTTTGAGGGGGATTGAAGCTAGTGCCGGGCTAATGGCTTCAAAGGAAGAAGGGTCTTGATCAAAATCGGGGTGGAAAATTGGGAATGGAGGAAGACATGAATATATACATTAATGGGTGGGCAGTGTCAGACAGAAGACATAATTTAGCCAGACACGCAGGGTACAGCCTGCAGCTACAAGCTGGGAATCTCGATCTGCGTGAGTGTGATTCAAGGTTCAACAGACGGGGGAAAAGAAGTTGTAACGTGTGTTACGTGTATCTGTGAAACTGTCTGTGTGTGTGTGTGTGTGTGTGTGTGTGAACGCAAGCAGGCTGCAGGAGAAGCCTTACCTTTTCAGCCACCGCCGCTCTTGTCCTCGCCATCCATTCAATGCTGCAACAGGCAGAGTCCTGACCCACACACCTCCATAAACAGACTCCAGAGTTCCAAGTTCAACGATTCCATCCACGATCCATCCATCTCTCTCTCTCTCTCTCTCTCTCTCTCTCTCTCCCCCCAACGAAGACGTGCCGTTTATTTTTCACCCACGACATCGCGTGAATGAGGAGGTTCCCCCGGGCCCCAAATTCCCATCGCCCAACAACATGCAAACGTGCTATCTACCCTTCTGCCTTTCGCACCTGAGTTGCCTGTCATTGCACTTTTGCCTCCCTTGGAAGTTGAGCCATGCAAGTTTCCTTCAAATAATAACTAGGTTCACAGGAGTATGAAGTTCTATATGCAGTTCTTGCCACCTGTTTGTACAAAATTCCAACTACATGTTCCTTGGCATTTTTTCCATCGTCACTTTGGTATCACCTTTCGGCTCTTTTGATGAAGAAGCCACACGGCCTTATGTTTGGAGAACTGCATCTCTAAAACCTGTCATTTCTAAGCTTTGATTGAAGCTCTTGAATAAATGGCCTTGCCTACTTGCAAGGATGATGATTTTTTTTTCTTCTTAGTAGTAATTCTAATAATATAAATAAATAAAAGCAATAAACAATAACAGTACTTCAAAAACTTTAAAAAATTAAATGAAAGGAGAAAACAGCATGTTATATAGCATGTCGAAGAGTTGGCACAAATCTCTTCGTAATTAAATAATTATGAGAGAAGATGCCATTCTCCTGTCCATTCAAAATATCCGGTTTGTTGAAATTTTACGTTTTCATTTTTTTCAATAAAAGTTCGTTACACTTTTGTTTTCACTATATGTTCAAAAGATCGTTTACTTTCATTTTAGTTTCACTACTATTTAACTATTAACTAACATAAGTCTATTCTAATACTCCACCTATTAATTATATATTATATACTAACTATTACAAATACTATTGATATTACAAAAGTATATCCAATTTACTAATTACACTAGAACTATTAAAATTACTAACGAAAACTAAATGAATAATCATATTGATTAATTATGATAAACTAATCATGTTGACTAATTATAGTAAACTAATCTTGACAAAACTAACTATTCTAAGGACGAACAAAGACTAACTAATGATGTTAACTAATTGTAATAAACTAAAAAGACGAAGGACAAAATTGTTTAAACCAATCCTCAAAAGAACGAATGACGAAGATTTGAATCTAACCTTAATAAACTTAAATTTTGTTTAAACTAATCATAAAATGAATGAATGACAAAGATTTGAATCTAACCTTTTGGCTTGCAAACACGATGACTGAGGAACTGATGTACACATCTCCACACACTTGTGTATGACCTTCCTCTCTCCTCAAATAAGAGACGAATTTCATAATGAAGAGAATGGTCCATACTACTTAACTCTCCCCCCTTTATATAGACTTAAGGCTTTTCAACTTTCAAAGCTTTCCTTTAAGCTCTCTTTAAAGCTTTTATAGTTTACAAACTTGAAAAGCCTAAAAGTTTTGAAACGTTTAAGTTTTTCTTCAATTTTGGGTGTACGCTTATTTTTTAACCCAAAAAAATAACCAAAAAGATAATTACAAAGCGTCACATAGCTACACCTATAACTAGCATGGTCTAGTAAAAGCAACACCGCGCCCCAAGTATATCGACTTGCGAGTGTGTTGTGAGGACTTTAGGCCTGCACAGCCTCATGCAAGTCTGTTGCAAACCAATCTCCAATTGACAACTCTATCTATTCCAACAAGTTCATCAACTCTCCTAAGAGCCAAGTTGCGCAAGTTAAAGTGTGTTGGCCGCATTTCCTATAAATTTAACTATGCCCAAGTCGATTTGACTTAGGCTTGGCTTGATTCTAAGGGTGGCAGTTCACTGGTAAGTACTAGGTACCACTCCTAGTTCTTAAAGTTGAGCCACACGCAAGTTGAATCGACTTGTAGTAGCTAAGCCACATGCGAGTCAAATCAACTTGTAGTAGTCAAAGTACCCCTTAGAAAGAGGGCATGCCGTCCACTTATAGAAGTTGTTTGTATTCGGCAAACTCAAATTATTTGAAATGCCTATATCTCCCCTAAGGCATCATCTCTCTCCTCCTTGTGACTCATTTTTTGCTAGGTCCCCTAAGGCATCATCTCTGTCCTCCTTGTGACTCGTTTTTTGCTAGGTCCTCAACTATAATGGCCAACACATGACCAATTTGAGCAAATTCATTGAGTCACCACAAGATAAGTTATTGATCTGCATGTGGCGTCCCTCCTAGAAAACTAACATGGGCACTTGCATTGGCTTGCACCAAATTTGAGTAGCAACTTGTGTAGTTATATCAATGCATGAGTCACAATTTATTGGACCCAGTTGTTTTAGTAGAAGAGAGAAAACTGAGCATCCAAAATTGAAAGACTGCTAAATGTTGCCACATATGCATAACTTGAAAAGTAAAGGGAGTATACCCCTTTTTTAGGGTACTACAGTGACTTGCACAAGTTTCGTGATAGCTAAGGGATTCCATCTACATACTAATTCTTATCACTAACAAGACTTACATCATATGTTTTATATTTGCACATCCTAGCTTTTACTAGACTCTTTGGAAGTCTTGAAGTCACTTGAAAGGCTAGTAAAGTGCATGGGTGTGGCACAACCCTAAGACTATAAGATTATAAATGATTAATCTATTATGTTTGTTTATGGTGACACCAAAAGAAGCATAAAAACAAGGCACAAAGATGTCTATGCATACATCACATTTCTAGTTTTTGCAAAGGAAATAATATTCATTTTGTTGCAAAAGCACTAAAATACACCTTACACATGAGGGGGCCACATCCACATCCATCATAAATATATAGTATACACAAAAGTGTATGTGCATGCATTTGCAAAAAGGTTAGAAAGAATTTACATGTGAAGGCTAAAGCCTTACGTATACAAATGTATTAAAAAATCAAAGAAATAATAAAGATATGAAGGGTTGTGTGTCTTTTTTGGGGAAAAGGTGGGGTGGAGTGCATGGCTGATTATGTGCCTCTTTCTCTCCTTTCTTCAAAGATACACGCATTCTCCCTTTATGGTGCTAATATCTCTCTCTCCTCTCTCCTCTGTCTTTTGTGCAGGAATTCCTCTTTTCCCCTTTTGCTCTTTCTGTTGAGCATAATGGTTGAATCTATGGATGAAGACGATGAAGATGATGGATTTGTTCATTATTAAGAGAGAGATTTATAGTTTCTTTTCAGTTTTGAGATCAATGGCAAAGCCATACACATAGATTTTGTGTGTTGTTTCCTTAGTTTTGTGTTTGTTTTTGTTCGTGGGAGGGTTACTTTCACTTTAGTTGATCGTGCATTTGGTAAACCTATGTAATCATGTTGTGGTGATTTCTAAAATCAATTAGTAATGGTGTTTCTTGTTGTGAAAGGTGGGGATCTCATTGTGAGAGATAATTAATACTATCAAATGAGTGACCAATGTGCTTGGTTAGCTTATCATGCATTGGCTAACCTATGCAATTGTTGTGGTGATTTGTGGAATTGACTAGTTATCTCATTCACTTGCAATGAAAAGTGTGGATTTTGTTAGAGAAGACATACTTGGGAATAAGTATGTTTTGATTTTGATCATGAAAGAAAAGCATTTGTACATATGTCAATAGCACTTCCCTATTATGGCAATGTTTAAGACCTAGTTAGCATCTACTTTCTTGTTAGATCATGCTCAAGAAAGTGGACAAACTACATCATGGTCAATGAAGTAGCTCTCTCAAGTGATGCAATAAAGTATGTGAGACTTTGCACAACAATTTGAAAGGTGAATGTGCAACAAAAAGTGCAGTGGAACATGTGACTTCCATATGAGGCATATGGTGGAGAGTTGGCACAAATCTCTTCTATAATTGGGCATGTCAATACATCACATCTAATAAATTTTATGAAGTTTAAGGAAGGTTGTCATAATGTGTGATTAAAATGTGGAGTAAATATACATTAGGTTATGGTAAATGCCAAATTTATTGCATGTCAATACCAAAGTTTTCCTTAACTTGGTTGCATTGGGGAACCATTAGTGGCTAGAAATCGAGTCGAATAGCTTTCATTGAGGCTTGATTCAGGGGCTTTCAAGTCAAATTTATTGCATGTCAATACCAAAGTTTTCCTTAACTTGGTTGCATTGGGGAACCATTAGTGGCTAGAAATCAAGTTAAATAGCTTTCATTGAGGCTCGATTTAGGCGACCATTAGTGGATGGAAATCAAGTCAAATAGCTTGGCTTTGGATGCTCCAAAAAAGGTTTTGGTACATGGCTTTGATGTATGCAAGCACATGGCTTGCTTAAAGCGAGGGTGCAACTTGCCATTTGGAAGCAAGGAACCTACTTATTAGGAGCACATGCTTAAACAATGAGTTTGAGCATGGCCTACTTGTGAACCCAAGGAGGGGATCTACTTATTTCTATCTATAAACATAGAAAAGGAGAGAGAGAGAGAGAGAGAGAGAGAGAGAGAGAGAGAGAGAGAGAGAGAGAGAGAGAGAGAGAGAGAGAGAGAGAGAGAGAGAGAGAGAGAGAGAGAGAGAGAGAGAGAGACTTGAGGACTTGTTGAGATCACAAAGTTAGTGGATTGCACTACTCATCTAGATAGATGAAGAAGCTATTTTCAACAAAAATAACCTATCTTGATGAATTTTTTTGTGTTGGGTTATTCTCCCATTCCTATCATGTCCTTTTGTCTTCTAGAATCTATGGAGCATTTATTTTATACATGTCAACCCCTCTACCCATAGGGTAAAGTCTCAAATCTAACTCCCTAAAATGGTACTAGTTGGATTCTAATAATGACATGGTAGGATAGTCAATGTTCAACCCTTCATAGCCTTGCCCAATCTAATGTTTGAATTGTGATAGAAGCCTCTCACCTCACCATGGTTACTCTACCATTGGAAAGACCCATTAGGGATCTAACCATCTGCTTTCCTTAAGAATTTTATTTACTTTTCTAATTAACTTAACACAATTTAAATAGGCATATAAAAACTAGCTTCATTAATTATCCTTTTAACAATGTTTATTCACATAAATTAGGAAATAAAAAAATAAAAAGTTGGAAACATGTTTCTATAACCTTTGAATTGAGGTTAATTGACCTAAAACCAATGACATATTATAAAAACTAGATACATGTGCTTTAGAGGTTGTTTTTCTTATGATTAACCCTTGGGAAATTCCAAAAAAAAATTGTACAAAGATCAATATGCGCTAAAGAGTTCTTGGGCTATTTTGATATTGTCTTTGTCATTATGGTCATTACTTGGTTTTGCAATTTTTTGGTCTTGCAATTGATCGTATCTTGATTGTTTGGTGTGTATTTGTCTTTGTTTTGGGATTTCGCTACTCTTTTAGCCATCGTTTGGCTTTGTGGGATACTTGTATTGCCCTTGCTTAGTCTCTTTTGGGCTTACTATTAGGCATATATTGGTATTTTGGTGTGAGGACATATTGTAGCTATTATGGCTTCTTTTTTCACGTCTAAAAATGTGTTATTTAATATTGAAAATTTGAATGGCATCAAATTTTCTTACTAGAAATAGCATATTTATAATGTATTGGTTCAAAAGAAGGAGGTAAAGCCAATCAAATGAAATGGTCTTAAGTCTAAGGGCATGGATGCAAATGTCTGGGAAGAAATGGATGAGTTGGTATGTTTCACTAGCATGTTAATACTCTTAAAGTCCATGTGTTTTAAATGTAAAAGACATGGAAGGCAGTGCATTTCGTGTATGAAAAAAGCTTGATGATGAAAAGTTGAACGAAAGATGGAAACACAAGCACAAGCAAGAAGGGAGCCAGAGCTATGAAGGTTCAAGCAATAAGAGAGTGACCGGTGTGTAGGAACTCCAACAGTCACAATGTGTGACCTGCCTTCCCTTATTCTATTGCCACTAAAAGAATAAAGAATAAAGTGACTATGATGAGCATCCACCACTTGCAATGTATAGGTATGCGGGTATTGTACACAAGTAAATGTAGGCGGCTGGCACATGTGGCCTTTAATCCCCAACAACCTCCCCTTAAAGATGTATGTGTCTCAATGAGGAGTAAAAGAAAACTAAAAAAGTACACCATGTACAATACAACAAGACGAGGAAAGATGATGCCCATTATCTTCCTAAGGAGGATATAATGTTTTATTGGAAGACTTTTAGTGAGCAGATTTGCAAGATTTGTATTTGTAAGGATCTTCACAAGGTCAATGGACTTGTCCTCTACTACCTCTCTGATGAAGCGACACCGCACCTCAATGTGCTTTGTCTTCTCATGGAAGACCGGCCAACTAGATGGCACTCATTGAATCTAAATGCAGTATAGGACTCATAGTCATACCAAGATCTACAACCAAATGGCCTAACCATAAGGCCTCCTTGCAAGCCTCAATGTTTGCAATATACTTAGCCTCAATAGTAGACAAGGTTGTGCATTTTTGCACCTTGGTCATCCAAGAGATAGCACCTCCAGTATAGGTAAGACATACTTGGAGGTTGACTTCCTATTGTCTGCATGTCCTGCATAATTTAAGTCAATGTAACCCACGACTTCTATACCTGCCTACCATAGCAAAAGCACATATTTATAGCGCCTTTAAGTTTTTCATGATACCCTTCACACCATCGCAATGTTTCCTACCAGGTATAGCCATATAATATACCAGAACTCCCACTACAACTACTTTGTGTTGGGGGTAAAGGTGTTTGTGCCTAACCACCCATGTATTAGTTACACCGACAATATCTACATTGTGTATTAGTTACCTGTACACGTGCACACTACAGATGGTAGGCGCCCATCACTATCACTTCATTCTTTATTCTTTTAGTGACATTTGAATAAATGGAAGGCTGGTCACACATGTGACTATTGGAGTTCCCACATTGTCTCTCTCTCTCTCTCTCTCTCTCTCTCTCTCTCTCTCTCTCTCTCTCTCTCTCTCTCTCTCTCTCTCTCTCCTTCCACCATAGCTCTTGCTTCCACTTCAGGGGGACTCACTCCCTTCAACTAGTATCAAAGCCATCTTTCTTGAGAGCTCCAACCTAATTCGACATTGCTTTAGCTTCCATTCAAGTTACCTATAGGAGGGCTTCACCGTTTGGCAACCATAGCTCCACTCCTTGAGGTTTGTATCAGTCATCCATTGCTTTGGCACTCATTAGGGCTTGTTGGAGCTTGGTTAGGGGATTAGTAGGCTTGGATTAAGCTCATCTTAGAGCTCATTTTCAACTCAATAGGTAATTTATAGGAGCAGCCATCACCTATGGTTCACCTTAAAGTCTTGGCTTTGCTCCAAGCTTGATTGAGCTTACTTGAAGGCTTCCTTGGGTACTTCTAGTTGTTGAGTCTTCAAGCTCAAGTTACATGTATGCCCGGCATGACAGCTATGTGTCCAGCTACCTCTAGCATGTGTGTGACACTTAATAAGTCGAGTATACTTGACTTAACCAGAGTTAGTTAGTCAACGGTTAGTTGGTCACTTAGACCTAGTGTTTATGTTTTGTAGTGTGTTAGAGTGAATGGAATAATGAAGGAAATGAGAGCTCTCTACTCTCAGTTGCCCCATCTCTCTCTCATCTCTTCAAATATGGTATTAGAGCCATGAAACCTCCATGAAGTCATGAGACCTTGAGAGCCTAGAGCTCGGCATCGGCACTAGCATTGCGAGGAGCTAGAGTTAGAAGAAAAGAGTCAATTGGTATTTGCAACATAGTGAAGAAGACTACTCCTACTGCATTGGCATTCATTGCATTGCTTCAAGGTATTACTCCTATGGCTAGTATGCTTGGATCTTGTTGAGGCCTTCTGAAGAGGTGTCAATGGCATATGTCAGAGCAATTTGGTGTGCCTATTGAGGTCATGGTCAAGCAAGGACAGATTTGCATTTTTTAAGTTGTTGGCACCTATTTCGGAGGTAGTTTATACCTGCAAATCACTTCTTGTCTTTGTGCATCTCTGATGCAATGGTCATGTAGATAATGAACTACAAGTCACTAGATGAGGCTTGGAACATTTTTATGCGATATTATGGCACGACGACTAGTGCTCACAAAATCCAGGTAAAGCAGAAGTTCAACAATATGGACAGGAAAGGTCGATGCAATAGGATTATGTGTCCAAAATTAAGACCGTTGCAGATCAGCTAGCTCTAGTCGAAGCATATGTTGGTGATGAGGATTTAGTGGTTGTTACCCTAAATGGTTTAGGACCCGAGTACGAATATTTTGACACCTCTATACCTGTGTAGGCTGAAATGCATGACTTCAATGAGCTTGTGTCATTGTTGATTCATGAAGAAGTCAATTTGGGTTAGTTATAGGATCAAGTAGCTCTAAAAGCAAAGATGATGTGTTCTATTCTAATCAACGAGGTCGTGACAACCATGGAAGAGGGTCTACTCATTGGCGAGGAACACAGAGAATGCATCTCACAGCGGTAATAACCAACAGGGTCAGAATGAAGAGGTGGTGGACATTTTAGAGCGAGGGGGAGATCTAGCCCTAGGGGCAAAGGATCCTTGTAGTCACAGCATACTAATGATAATCTGAATAAAATGATTGTCACTGTTGTGGCAACTATGGCCACATTGCCAAAGAGTGCTGGAAAAAGTAGGCTAACCAAAAAGGCAAACAATAGGGACACTATGCATCATCGAGTTATACAGAGGATGCTTCCACTAATAGACTGTTTGCCATGACGTATATATTCACAATCGTGCAGCTAAGGATACTAAAATAGATGCTTGGTACATTGATTCTGGAGCTTCAAATCACATGACACCTCATGGTGATTGGTTTACAGAAATAGTTTCTAAACAGAATGGATATGTGTGAACAAGAGATGATACTCAACACACCATTGAGAATAAGGGCATAATACCCTTGGTCATTCATGAAGGTCAAAAGGAAAGTCTGCATATGTATTGCATGTGCCCTCCATTACAAAAAACTTATTATCAGTTGGTCAAATGATTGAGTAAAACTTGTAGGTTCGTTTAATAAACATGGCTACTTTATAGAAGAGTTTGGTAATGGCTATTAACTCATTGCTCGAGGTCATGGACATGGTAGAATGTTCACATTGGATGCAACATTATCTTAGCTGAAATTAGCCATGTTTGTGCATGGTTAGGGCATTGTTAGAGACTTGGAAAGATGGCTCGAAAGGGTTGGTCATGTAAATATTCAATGGCTGAAAAGTATGCAGAGAAAGCTGCTCATGATAGATTTGCCAAAGTTTGCATACAGTGAGATCGATCATGTTTGTGATGCATGCAGGTGATGCATGCAGTTTGGCAAACAATCAAGCTTTTCATTTGTAAAGCGTGTTTGGAATAGTATGAGACCATTATAGTTGATACATTCTGATGTATGGGGACCATCCCATAATGTCTCTTTGGGTGGATATAAATATTATGTGACTTTCATAGATGATTTCAACCGATATACCTGGGTGTATATCTTGAAACATAAGGATGAAGTGTTTGTTGTTTTAAAGAGTTCAAGAGGCAAGTTGAGAAGGAATTTGATTGCTTCATCTCATACTTGAGATCTGACAGTGGTGGGGAATATGTATCTAACGAGTTTGATAGATACTTAGCTAAAAATGGCATTCGTCGGCAACTCACATCATGTAGTTACACTCCACATCAGAATGGAGTGGTTGAAAGAAAGAACATAGTGCTTGTGGAGACTACTCCTGCAATGTTGAATGAAAAAAACATGCCATTGTACTATTGGGCTAAGGCTATTATGACAACCATGTATGTGCTGAATCAAAACCCCACTGTAGGTATACATGACATGACTCCATACCAGAAACTCTATGGGCACAAACCATACATAAGTCACATGAAAGGTTTTGGTGGTTGCATTGCCTATGTTCATATCCCTGATGAGAAACACAAGAAATTGGATCCTAAAGCACACAAGTGTGTGTTCATTGTTATGCACAAGAGAGGAAGGAATATAAATGTTATGATCCATCTACTAGAGAGACACTATTCAACAGAGATGTCATATTTGATGAAATGGCTTCTTGGTATGCATCATCTATTGTTGTGTCTACTAATATGCCTTCAGACATTGGTTCTCATGTTATTTCACAACAAAGTGCTTCTTTGTTAAGGTCTATAGGTGGTGTATCTTCCAGTGCGTCTCCATGGATTGTGGCAGATTGAGAAGTTTTGCATCACTATCCATTGACACCATTGTGTCAGTAAGGGGGAGAAATGAGGTAGAAAGTAGAGGAAAAGAAAAAGTTTCTGATGATATTTTTGGCATGATGACTTCTGGTTATGATTTGGTTGATAGCCTTGATAGTGAACTTGGCATTCCATCTATGTTTACACCTAGTGCTCGGCAGAGCATGTATGTTCTGCCTCATGAAAGAGGGGAATCAAGCAGTGCACCACAGTTGAGATGCTCGCAGAGGGTCACATACCTAGTGGATATTTTGCAAAGCACTATGCATACATGACAAAGATTATGGAATACAAAGAACCTGTTACGTTTGTTGAGGCAGTTTTGGATAAGAATTGGTGCAAAGCCATGGATGAAGAAATGGCTGCATTGGCTAAAAATTGAACTTGGGATCTTGTTCCATTACTTAAAGGTAAGAAGACCATAGGTTGCAAATGGGTATATAAAATCAAATGCAAGTCTGATAGTAGCCTAGAGAGATACAAAGCTAGGTTGTCACCAAAGGATATGCTCATTAATATGGTTTAGATTATGAAGAAACTTTCGGCCTTGTTGCCAAGATGGCAACCATCAAAAGTGTAATTGCTTTGGTTGCGGTAAAGGGCTGGTAATTGAGCAGATGAATTTAAAGAATGCATTCTTGAATGGGGACCTAGAAGAGGATGTATTCATGGATCAGCTTGAAGGGTATGCACACCCACAGTTTCCTATTATGTTTGTAAGCTAAAGAAAGCTCTATATGGGCCAAAATAGGCTCCAAGAGCCTAGCATGCACTAAGTAGCAATTACTTGCAAAGTCTTGGTTTTATGGTTGGAAGGGCTAATCATAGTTTGTTTACTAAAAAGACAGATAGAGGATTGGTTGTGCTAGTCATCTACATGAATGATCTCATCATTATAGGTGATGATGAATTGGAATACAAAATGTGATGAGTATGTTGAAATCTAAATTTGACATGAAAGATTTAGGTGAGCTGAATTTTTTCTTAGGCATTGAAGTGATAAATTCAGCCAATGGACTATGGCTGATGTAGAAACATTATGCTTTGGAAATGATAAAAAAATATGGGATGACAGAGTGTAAACCACTTGATACACCATTGGATCAAAATATCAAACTGGACATAGACACTAGAGCTGAGATTGCATATGTCACTATGTACAAGCAGATGGTTGGAAGTTTGATTTACTTGACTATCACTAGGCCTGATTTGAGTTATGCAGTTGTGCTTATAAGTCAGTTTATGCAAAAGCCTAGGAAACCACATTTGGATACTGTAAGAAGGATTATGTGATATGTAAAGGCAACAGTAGACCATGGGTTGTTTTATGAGAAAGATAAGGCCTTGAAGCTCACTGGCTACACTGATGTAGATTGGGCAGGATTTCCTTATGATCGTAGGTCTACTAGTGGCTATGCATTCAGCCTTGGCAGTAGGATGATCAAGTGGAGTTGTAAGAAGCAATCGACTGTTGCACTATCTAGTACTGAGGCAGAGTACAAAGGTGCTACTTTGGCTACATGTGAGATTGCATGGTTGTTGAAGTTGATGGCTTATTTGGAAATGCAAGTAGAGCTCCAATGATGTCACACTGTGATAATTTGAGTAGTGTACTTCTGGCAACAAATCCTATTTACCATGCCAGAATGAAGCATATAGAGGTACACTATCATTTCATCCGTGAGATGGTACTTTGCAAGAAAGGTGGATCTCCTGCATGTGAAGACAAACCAGCAAGTAGTAGATATATTTTCCAAATCCTTAGGTAAAGACAAGTTCAGTCACTTCAGATAGCTACTTTGTGTGCAACTATTGTCTTGAGCTTGAGGGGGAATGTTGAGACTTCAAGATTAAGCTGCATGTATGCCTAACATGACATCTATGTGTCCAGTTGTCTCTAGCATGTGTGTGATAGTTAATAAGTCGAGTACACTTGACTTAACTAGAGTTAGTAATTGGTTAGTTGGTCACTTAGACCTAGTGTTAATGTTTTGTAGTGTGTTAGAGTGAATGGAATAATGAAGGAAATGAGAGTTCTCTGCTCTTAGTTGCCCCATTCCTCTTTCATCTCTTCAAACACTAGTGTCCCCTACCCTCTCCACTCATCAAGCAGCCACACGTGGGCCCTTAGGAGCATCAACAGTCTCATGCTAGTTTGCGTTTGTTTTCAAGCTGGTTGGGGCAACACAACTTCTTTAGCATCTCCTCCTTTGTGGTGGCAGCTCACTTAGCCCACAAAACCACTCTTAGGCACTCAAGCATTGATACTTGGCATTCTTTTAGCACTTGACATTGAGGTTGAGCTCACATTTTAGCTTCATTGACTATGAATAATAGTCCACAAGCTGTGAGAAATAGGGCAGCCCCTTGTCTTCATGCTTCATGCTCATTGGTGATGGTCATATGATGCTATCATGTTTGGGGATGCTATGCTATTGATGTGAGATGATTTTGGCCCTAGTTTGAGCCTCCATTTGCTTAGTTTTACAAAGGTTTTACTTGGTGGAATACACAGGGTAGCTAAATACTATTTTATTAGGGATCTTGTATGCCTATTGTCATTGGATGCTTCCCAAGCACTTTGGATCTTGTATGCCTATTGTCATTGGATGCTTCCCAAGCACTTTGGATGCTACATTGGGATATACCATTGATATTACATGCTTGGTTGTGCTCTTTACATGATCTTGAGCTGAGCTTGGAGCTTTGACTCTTGACATTGGCTATCATTCACTATCATGTATGCTCATTTGATGCTACAATAAGACTTTGCAAGTTACTTGGGTTGGATGCTCCTGGATGTATGCTACTTGGATCTTGGATGTATGGATGCCTCCCACCTGATGTTTTGAGCTTTTTTTGCTCATCTACTATTTGACTTTTGTTCCAATGGGAGAGCCGCTACTACTTAACACTTGGAAGTTATATTGATTTTTAAAAGCTGTTGGCACCTGTTTCGAAGGTAGTTTATACGTGCAAATCACTTCTTGTCTTTGTGCATCTCTGATGCAATGGTCATGTAGATAATGAACTGCAAGTCGCCAGATGAGGCTTGGAATATTTTGATGAGATATTATGGCATGACTACCAGTGCTCGCAAAATCCAGGTAAAGCAGAAGTTCAACAATATGGACAGGAAAGGTCGATGCATACAGGACTATGTGACCAAAATTAAGACCATTGCAGATCAGCTAGCTCTAGTTGAAGCTTATGTTAGTGATAAGGATTTAGTGGTTGTTACCCTAAATGGTTTAGGACCCGAGTACAAATATTTTGACACCTCTATACCTATGTAGGCTGAAATGCTAGACTTCAATGAGGTGTGTTATTGCTGATTCATGAAGAAGTCAATTTGGGTTAGTTATAGGACCAAGTAGCTCTAAAAGCAAAGATGATGTGTTCTATTCTAATCAACGAGGTCGTGGAAACCATGGAAGAGGGTCTACTCATGGACGAGGAACACCACAGTGATAATACCCAGTAGGGTCAGAATGAAGAGGTGGTGGACATTTTAGAGCGAGGGGGAGATCTAGCCCTAGGGGCAAAGGATCCTTGTAGTCACAACATACTAATGATAATCCGAATAAAATGATTGTTGCTATTGTGGCAACTATGGCCACATTGCCAAAGAGTGCTGGAAAAAGTAGGCTAACCAAAAAGGCAAGCAATAGGGACATTATGCATCATCGAGTTATACAGAGGATGCTTCCACTAATAGACCGTTTGCCATGACGTATATATTCACAATCGCACAAGTAAGGATACTAAAATAGATGATGTTTGGTACATTGATTTTGGAGCTTCAAATCACATGACACCTCATGGTGATTGGTTTATAGACATAGTTTCTGAAGAGAATGGATATGTGTGAACAAGAGATGTTACTCAACACACCATTGAGAATAAGGGCATAATACCCTTGGTCATTCCCTCTACTGTTTATGATTTTGTATTCATTGGTAGTGTAAAGAGTATTTTTAATATATTTTTCGTATATAAAAAGTAGTAAATCCACACTTGAATATAAAAATGGGGAGAGGCTGAGGCTAAACCTCATGCCCTAGTCCCATCGTACATTCATCGACACATTCATAATTTTATGTAAATTTTTGGCACATAAAATTTATTTTCTCCATATAAAATCTATTTTTTATTTTTATCTTATTTTATTTATACAAATTGCTATATTTTTTCTAATTTTTATGAGTCAAAAAATTGAGTCACACTTTGAATCCATCTTAACATTTAATTTTTACCCCACATGAACACAATGCACTCATAGGGGTGTTCCTATATAGTGATATGGATCCGTGTCTATACAAAAGAAGGCCCATGATGGTAGCCTTATAATCTTGATGCTTTATGTTGATGATATGCTTATTGCTAGGAGTGCTTGTGCTAAGCTGGATGCTTTAAAGACTCAACTCAAGAAGAGATTTGAGGTTAAGGATATAGGGCATGCCTCACACATACTTGGTATGCACATTACACACAATCGCTCTAAGGGACTTCTCTACTTGTCCCAAAAGGAGTACATACATAGAGTACTTGAGAAATTTCATATGCAAGATGGTAAACCTATTGGCTATCCTTTACCTTTTCATGTGAAGGTTAGTCAGGCTAATTGTTCACAGTCAGATGATGAGAGAGTTGAGATGGCCAAGGTTCCAAATGCATCCACAATGGGTAGTTTAATATATGCCATGATAGCCACTCAATTTGACAAAGTGAAGGGAGTGAGCCTTGAAGTAGAAGCATGGAATGGAAGCAAGAGTTATGGTGGAAGAAGTAAGAGCAAGAGAGAGAGATACAAGATGTGGAAACTCCAACAGTCACAATATGTGACTGGCCTTCCCTTTATTCAAATGTCACTGAAAGAATAAAGAATGAAGTGACAATGATGGGCGTTCACTACCTATAGTGTACATGTGTGCGAGTAACTAATACACGGTGCAGATACTATCAGTATAACTAATACATGGGTAGGTAGGCGTAGGTGCCTTTATTAACCCCAACAACATCCCACTTAAAGGCGAATATATCCCTAGTGAGGAGAGAACAAGGAAAAAGTGACAATGTACAAATGTACATGAGTACAACAGGATGAGGAAAAACATCATCTCATTCAATGCCTATCAACTTCCTAAGGAAGGCAAACACTTTGCTGAGAGACTTTAGTGAGAAAATCTATAGAATTTTGGTCAATTGAGATCTTGATTAACTCAATGGACTTGTCCTCAATGACCTCTCTAATACTCTACGAGTTTTGTCTATGGATTATGTCACTCTCTAATAAAGCTCAATGGACTTGTCCTCAATGACCTCCTAGTCGCTATGGGTCCTCTATGGATTATGTCACTCTCTAATAAATCTCATTTAGTCTATGGATTATGTCACTCTCTAATAAAGTTGAATGGACTTGTCCTCAATGATCTCTTAGTCGCTATGAGCCCTCTATGGATTATATTACACGGTGACAAACTCTACGAGTGACTTACCTCTCTATGAGTGACTTACCTATATGAAGGAAAGCTGTCTTGACATCTATCTAATAAAGATCCAAGTCAAGCTCAGCAACCAAAGACAGTACCCAGTGTAGGATAGTCATCTTCACAACAGGGGAAAAGACTTCATCAAAGTCCGTGCCATGCTCTGCTTGAAACCCTTAGCAACCAATCTCGCCTTGTATGCCAACTTGGGGCATCAAGGGATACTTTTCAACTTGTACATTCACTTGTGTGGCAAAGCATGCTTTTGTAGTGGGAGCTCACACTCAACCGCTAAGACCCACGGACCACTTATTCTTTCAAGAGTTTCAAGTGAGCACAAATGGGTATCTCTCACCTAAACGACGTGCCTTTGATCCTACACCGTGACAGGTGCATGGAGTTTACCTTAATGCGCAAATGAGTAGCCTCCTCCCTCAAGCAACCCGGTAGCTCCATGATTCGTGATGCGAGCTCAAGCATCCTCAAGCCTCCACCTTCAAGCTCCATCCTCCATAGTCACGTGCGAGACAAGAGAAGAGAAGAGAAGCGAAGAAGAGAGGAGATAATGGAGAGCTTCTTCTCCTCAATCCCTCACCCTCACACACTCACTCCCTCACACTCCCTCTCTTAAGCACACACAAACAAGAAAGAAGGAGAGAAGAAGAGAAGAAAAAGAGATTACTTTTGCCACACACCAAAGAATAAGCTTCTCATTCACTTTTTGAGTTTATATACAAAAGCCTAATCCCTTTTGGATGGTCATCTCCTTTTTTACATGGCCGGCCGTGGCCTTAGGCCCTCTTTCCTATTGTCCTCCTATCTTGCTAGCTTCCTTTCTTCTGCCCATCTATCCTTACAATTTGCATATAAGGGAGCTTGGCACTCTTTTACAAAAGTTTCAGGGGTGCCTTGCATTTAAAAATGCACTTTTGCCTTTGACTTAGCTTTTGAGGCTGCCCTTATGCTTTCGATCGTTTCCCTTCTTGCTTCTTCCTTTGTGTCAGATTTCCTTCTAGGCTGCCTCTTTCGGCTCCCAACTTGCACTTTTTCACTTTTTCTACATTTTCTTGTGCTGAGGTTAACATTATTCCCCTAGCCAAGTGCCAGCCCCACGGCACTAATGGGTAGTAGTTGGAAAGTGGGGTGGGTGTAGCTAGATGGCTTTTTGAGTTTGTATATAAGCCCTTACTGAGGATGGTGTTGGATGGATCTGCCCTTTGAAATTGAAGATGGTGTTGGGGCAAGTCCCTCCCTAATGCTAACAATGGGTGGATCTGTCCTTTGAAATTGATGATGGTGTTGGATAGATCCTTCTTGGAGAATGGTGGATGGACATATCGGTCCTTGAAATTGAATATGGTGTTAGATGGATCCCTTCTCATGCCCTTCAAGGTTGATGCGGCATGATCTCAACTTGCAAGACAAAGTTGTGTACTTTCTAAGGGTTGTATCTACCTCTCCGTGTAGTGCATGGTGCATGTGCTAGTGGAACTGGGAGTTGGGTCACTACGGCATTGTCCCACACTTGAGAACCTAGTTCATGCATCGTTGTAGGTGCGGTGCATGGCCTAGGGAGATAGGTTTGGAAGTCCTGCCCTTGAGGTGCCCTAAGCATGAAGTGGGGAATGGGGCTAGGTAAAAAATTCTAGGTGCAGTGATTGTGGCACTTGAATGATTTCATGAACTTAGTCTTTTCCTTTTCGTTCTTGTTCTTTCTTTTCTTCTTTTCTTTTCTTTTTCTTTTTCTTTTACTCTTTTTAAAAAAAATTAGATAAACACAATTGCCATCATAGATACACGGATGCTCTTAGGTTGTACCCCGGTCCTCTTCTAATGATGCATTACAGGGTGGCCTAAGGGATTTTCTCAAAACGGCATGGCTTTGCATGTAACTCTTAAGATTAACCCTAACATTTAGAGGGGTGGTTAATAAAAAGGGGTATCCACACCTCGTAAACCTGCTATCGTTCATGTCTTCGAGTACCTTTATACAAAAAGAGGGTAACTACGTAGCCCTCGGGCCATGGCACAACTATCTATTCCTAGGTTGAGATAAAAAAAGAGTGGAGGGAGGTGGGCCTCCTCGGTAGCTAGATTTTGCTTTAGTAGAAACCTAATAGTCATAAGATAATTACAAGTTGTGATAAAAGCGAGGTCTGGACCGGATGAGAAATCCTTGAGGAAGCGCATGATTGATGAATGGATGTCTCCTGCCTTGAAGGTTAGGCACTCCTCGGGATTCTATGCATTGGCATTGTAGATCTTGGGAAAGTCATACCTACCATGCTCCTCTCTATTGTAATCCACTCCATGCCTACGAGGATAGGGCATATAGAAAAGATCATTCCTTTCTTTAGGGAGTGTGCAGAATGCCATCCATGCATCAAGGTTTGTATCCTAGATCCTTCTTCGCCACTTGGGCTATGCTTTGTAGCCTTGGACCGTCTTAGGAATCTGGTACACCTTGTCCTACTAGTAGTTTGGGACCTCCTGCCTCTATCAAGTGATAACTATGCTGTACAACTCAACCCATCGATTCACCAAGTTGTTGGCCATTTCAATTATGATGTCCACTACTTCCATTGGTAGGACTTGATCCAAGGCTCGTGGGGTAGAGGAATGATAGCTCAAAGGGCCAAGTTTGGATTTCTCCTTGCTCCAAATACTCAGTTTCTAGGGCCAATTGATGTATAGCAATCTCTTAGTTGCAATGATGCGCTCAAATACTTGGCTGCCTTCTAGATCTTCCTAAGGCACATTTGGCAGTGGTGGGCTAAGCTCTTGGGACTGTTGCTCTTCTTCTAGCTCTTGTTTGAAGTTCAGCCCTTCCTCTAGTGGTTGCTCTTGTGGGGTTGGAGCTAGGGGTGGATGCGGCTGCTCTTGCTCTTCAAAACCCATCTCCTTTAGCTCATCAGTGGAGAGGTTGACTTGCCTCAAATACCGACATTGTTCTTTTCTCGTTAGGCTGATGCCAGTTGGAAGAGCACGCTCTTGTAGGCTATACTTTAGGGCTCTGGTGGTCATCTCTAACTTCCTTCTCATCCTCTCCACATAATCCTTGCTATCCACTTGCATTACATGGAGCATTGTGCTTAAGAAGGCTTGCCATTGCACATCTGAACTTGCTTCTGTGGCTTCGGTTTTGGCCTTTGCCAACATGAACTCGCATTATGTTATGTCCAAGCGCTCAGCAAGTCCTCGCACACGTTTGAAGTTGTGCTCTTCCCACCGTTTGGTTCTCTCTTTCAATTCCTCCTTGCCCTTTTCCATGCTTTGAGAGAGCATCATTACCACTTGTTGTTGTTCATTCCATACTTCTGGCATGTGTGTTTTTTCCTTGTTCCAGTCGTTTAGCTACTCCTCATCTATCTTCTAGGCCTGTTGTGCCATGGACATTTGCATGGAAATTTCTGACTGCCTTTTAGACAGATCTTTGTTCTTCTGCACGTGGGCTTCTTGCCTTCCTTCATGCCTCTGTCTTTCAGATTCAGCCATGGTTTTTATCTCTTCCACCTCCTGCTCTAGGTTCTCTAGCTCTTCCTACAACCCTTAGGTTGCTTCTTCGATGGCTTCTTCTTTTTCTTTCTTCAAGCGTGTGACTTCCCTTTCTCTCCTGTTCCTCCAACTCTAGGGCAATCCCCTTTTTCAAGTTTTCTAATTCTTCTTGATATCTTTGTGCCCTCTCTTTTCTTGCTACCTTTAGCTCCTCCATGGCATCCAAGACGATTTTCATATCTCCTTGCAGCTCTTCATATAACTTTGCCAACTCGTCGATATGTTGTTACATTCTTACGAGATTCTATTTCTCCTCAGCCAGGCTTGCTTCCCACTTGCCTTCTTCTCCTTCCTTAGCTTCGAGTTGCTCTTTTAGCTCACTTATTTCTTCTAATAGCTTGCCACTTGGCGTGTCTTCTCTAGTTGGAAGGTTGCCTGCATCTGCAAGCAGAGAGTCTTTTAGCTCTAGTCACAGGGGTTCCTTCACCTACCCTTTGGGCCATTTCCTTATTCACCAAGAATTGAACACATGTCAAGACGTTTCTTACATTGATTTTAGGTGTGGAGCCTTGGGTGGTTGTGGTTGTAGGAGTAGTGGTGGGCACTAGGAGAGTAGGGCCAGGATCCATTAGGCCCTTGTCCTTGCCTTCTTTCACTGGAGGCGGTGTGATATTTGGAACTTGGGCACTTGAGCTTGGCCCTTCTTCTTGTGGTGGGCTCATGCCACCCAGCTCATCTTGTCTACATCGCTTTTCTATTGACATGCATGTTGCTAGCGCGATGTCCTCTTCTTCCTTCTCAATTCTTCCTCTCTTTTAGCTGTCTTCCTCCTTCTCTCCTACTCAGTTCTCTTTAACCTCTCTGACTTCTCCTTTTCCTTGGTTTTTCTTTCTTTCTCTGCTTTATTAGATTCTTTCTTAGCCTTTTCTAAGTATACCTTGTCCTTTTTCCTACTCTCTTCTTCTCGCTTCGCTTGTGTAGTCTTTTTCTTTGCTTTCTTAGCCCTTCCATGACTAAATTGTGTTTCCTTTTCCTCCTCTTCGTCATTTACTGTTCTTTCATTGGATTTCTCTCATTCATGGTGGGGAGGCGACCTTTCTAATGTCTTGTCCACCCCTTCTTCTTCATCCTTCTACGTCTCTTTCATTGTCTCTTGGATAAGAGACGTCAGAACTCCCCCATACCCAATGAACGAGGCTTTCGATGATGGTTTCTTTCTTTTAACTCCACCTTTTGATGCCAGGGATTCTCCACCTGTCGGCTTGCTTTTGAGGGCCAATACCTTGGCTAATTGGTCGATATTCTTTCTCACATACCCATTCCAATCGACTTCATCCGATGAGTGGGCTGACAAGGTCTCTAACATGGGCACACTGATTATGTGCATAAGCGAATTATACCTTTAGCTGCAGAACAAGGAGTGGATGACCTTTGCTTGGAGCCTTATCTCTGGGTTGGGGATGTCTTGGATGTTGATGCCATCATTGGTCAAAACTTGGTCCTTCTTCATGTTCAACATGGCATAGACATATCTTTTTGGTCTCCTTTCCAACTTGGGTTCTAGCCTTAGTGCCTTTTCCACCAAGGCTTTACTAAGCTCGATGTGTACCTGCTTGGCTCCTACTCCTCTTCCAACTGTCACCGTGCCACATTCTCAATCAAGTTTGTAGGTTGTCAAGAACTCTACGCATTTGGTGTGGTCAGTTTCCTGCCCAAATTTCTCGACATATTTTTCAAGATTACACTGTTCTACGACTCTTTTGGTAGTCTCTTCCTTGGCCACAACTTCTCCACGCTTTAGTTAGCCGTAGGCATGGTTAATGAGGGAGATGTCGTACCTTGTCCTTTCTTATTCCGTGAATGGAAGCTGATGGCCCGATCCTGTTGTGCTGCCATTTTGAGTTCCTTCCATGATACCATAGCTCACCATTAGTGTCCTTTTAAGATGATTTCTTGTTGAAAGGTAAGCAAGAATTGATTATGCTTTTGTGGAAAGAATAAAATGCATAAGTACAAAAAGATAAATTTTTCTTCAAGCAATCCACTCATTTCAAAAAAGTATGACTTTTTTCCTCAATCACAAGTTGATTTTCATCCCTTCTTTTCCTTTTTTGGACATTGATTGAGGCTTCTTTCCTTGCATATTCATTCACCTTACATGTTTGATTCACCTTACCCCCTCCCCTTTGGGATTGAGAAGAATCCTTCCTAGGATTAAGGCTTGAGAGGTTAAGGGCATTCAGCGCATGTTCTTGGTGGTTTACTTTCGCATGAGTGAAGCATAGAAATTCAGATTATATTCTAGATTAGCATAGCGGTCCATGTCGAAAGGACGGATGATGCAGAAGTCTTTGGAGTCGATCCTACTAGCAATGTGTAACTCCTCCTCGGTCAAAATTTGATCTCAATATAGGTGGGTCAAGATGTGCTCTTCTAGGGGTCAGTTATTACGAATGGTGGTCAACACCCTAAGGGAGGTTGGAGCTACATAAGTGGGGTTGTACTCTGAGGTTTTGATTGCACGTTGTTGCTCAGCATTGGTCATGATTTGGCAACCTTCTTATTCCCACTGGAGTCGGAGAGCATACCACTTGCGTAAGAAGGATAAGACATTATCGGCTAGATTGAAAAGTTCTAGCTTGTGGCAATAACTTTGCTCTTGCTAGAGATGATCAGGCGTTGTTTAAGGACTTGGTCTTGAGATATCTCAACATTGGTGATTAATTCCTGTGTGACTGTGGGGATTTTTACCGTCACGAATTCGTATTCATCCCAGGTGCATGGGATGGAGCGGACATCCGACGCTAAGGATGGATCAAGTAGACCTAGGTCTAAGCAGTCATAGCTCTTAGCAAGTAGGGTGAAAGTGGCATCTAAGCACTTGATGTAGGTGACCGAAGACCGCCAAATACTGATGAGCTACTTTTTAACCAGGTTGCCAAGCTAACTCCAGTGAGTTGTTGCACTGAATAGGTGATATTGATAACTAATTTCTATGATTTATCTAGCTTTCTTTGATAGTTACAACACTCATTCGTAGTAGTCCAACGAATCTCATGCAAATATCTAGACTTTAGTGAACTTACATAGTCTTGCAATTCGCTTTTGTTTTTAACCTTCACGACTACGTCTCTATACTGGACACTAGGATACTAGACTAGGAAAATTATGGCTTCTCCCCATCTTTCAATGGTAGCTTCCTATAAATTCCTCTTGCCATACTAGCGGCACATTATTCGAAAAATTTTGTGTTTGAATTTAAAGAGATTGGTTTCAGGGTATAGATCCAATGGATCTATCTACACATCTCCATTTAAATTTCTTTTAAATTATTTATTCTCTGTCTTTATATAATATTTTTTATTATTTATTAATAAAAAATATTCAAAACAATCAACTAACATTTCACAAACCCATAAAGTCTAATTTTCCTTTAAAAAAAATTCCCTTGTTCCATATGGTATAACTTAATACTTTGTGAATACTATTAATTTGTGTGAAGTTGGAAACACTATATTTTATATTAATAATGTTTGAAAGTAATAGCATAAAATTACTTTCCTTTTTTCTTAATCCGAAGAAAATTCCATAAAACATTCAAAACCATATTTTTAATTTTTCCACATGATATCTTAGTTTTTATTGAGTTTAAAATATGATTTTTATCAATAAATACTATAATTATTTTCTAAAATAATTATCTTTATTTTTAAAATATATTAAACATATTTTAAAAGTTCTATTTTTAAAAAAATACTTTTAATAGTATAGAATTCATGAGAAAAATATTATAACTCATAATTTTGACCAAATATTTTTTAAAAAAATATTTATGTCATTTTAAGGTATTTTTAACTCTTTTTTATTTTTAAAATATAAAATCAAACATACATAAATACTAACAACTATTCAGAGATGAAAAACAAGTCTTAAGACATTTTATAAAAATTATAAATAGTAGAGTTAAAACTTCATACTACTTATTTTTGTTATACAGGTCATGCGCTTACTTGAAAACACGCAAGTTGAAATCCTGTCTTTGGAGGTGCACATCCTGCAGTCTGCCTTCCACCCAATCATCTCAAACGCGAGCTCTTCACCTTCACTTATCCTGATACTACCAACTCACCTATGTCTTTATTGCAATATGAATGGTCTTTTATGAGTTAGGATTAATATTTCTAATTAAGGGCTTAATTACTATGGCTTCTCTCTTGAAAGAAATGCCGACGTATGAAGGGGGAGAGAACTAATTCAATATCTTGACAATTTGGGCACCAAACTGCACACGAGATAGAGCGATTGAAATCCGGAAATTCCTTCTATCATCCTACCACCTAAATTTAGGTGGGCACATTGAAGCTCCAGTTTGGTGTTTAAGGAGAAGGCATGACTATGATCAACTAATGATGATGATGATCCATAATAGATGGCACTGTAGTTTTGTTGTTTATAGTAGTTTGATGACTTCCTCTCCTCATTAATTTTTATCCAAGGTTGTGATGATCATGCAAAGTGTGATTGTTATCATCATCAACTATTGTGTTCGTTGATGCCTGCTGGCCATGAAGATATGATTGATAAGAAGGAGGAGGAGGATCAAGTATTATCACCTGCCTGATGATGATGATAATGATGATGATGGTGATGAGGATGATGCGGCATTCTCCATCCAGGCCCCTTGCAAGGAAACAGTGAGGTCCAACCCTGAGCTCAAGGCCTTCCTGTTCACCCTCTACACTTGGTCTAGGCTCTCACGCCTCATCGGTCTTGGCAATTGTCAAATGCTCGAGGTAAAGACTATCTTCCTGGCATTGATCAACATAAATTGGTAGATTAAGAGAACGCCATCATCAATATATCACATTTGATTATCTGTGTTATCAATAATGGGTTGTGGCATCTCCAAGGATTGCATTACCGACCAAAGCGAATGATGATAATAATATATATCTCTCTCTTTCTTGCATATTCATGGCGCCCCTTCTTACTTCATGACCCCTCCTTTCCCATGACATCATGCAATGGCCTCATTCTTTTTTTTAACTTTCAATTTTTCCTCCAATTCATTTCCTTCCAACCCCCCCCCCCCCCCCTTCTAAACCTTAATAAAAACCATTATTATTGTTCTTGTGTTGATTGATGTAGCATTGCCCACCACAAGCATTTTCTGCATAGAACATAGTATTAACCCCAAATTGACAGGGCAATCCATAGCCCCCCATTACCATTTGTGAACAAATCCAAATCAACTCCTCTCTCTCTCCCTCTTTGAACCGTAGAATGGACGCTCTTTAAGGACTTTGACATCTAATGGGCATGTACACTCCTTACAATCCTAGTTAGAGCTCTAATGCACCTTTTGCATTTAAATTTGCAATAAACTGTGCCTTTGACTTGGAAATGTAATATCATCTTGAAGTTTTTTTTAAAAAAATGAATACTTAGCTTTGAAGATGTTGCTACCATTAGATTCTTCCAAAGAGCCTTTAGAACTTTGAAATTGACGATCTTAAATCTAGTTCGCATTGTTGACCACCAAATCACATAGAGTTGTTAGATTTGTATATAGTTGTGGGTAGACTAGGTGCAAGGTATTCGTAGAGGGTTCATGCATCAAACCCCTAAAAGAATAAGGGTGTGTCCAATGGTCCTCACATTGAGCTCATAGAGTGTAACACTTTGGCTTGGTGGCCAGGGCAAAGATACTTTGGTTATGGAGATATCATGTGCTCTACATTGTGGGTTACGAGGGGCATGCAAGTGTTACTTAGGTGATGTGCTGAACCACCACAAAGCTCCTAGACCTGCCTCTTTTCACTTAAGCAATATCAATTTTGGTGTTGGAAAGAGGGGAGTCATGGGAGAGAAGACAAGACCTTATCTTCTCTAGGTGATAATAATTCCCTATAGGAAAATTTTAGATGGTCATGGTTGGGATTCACTAAGAAAATCTATCAAATTTTGTCTATAACACCACCTTTCTCCCGTACAAAAACTTCCTTGTATTGACATCTCTTGGCCAGTAGACTACAAAGACACGTCATCCAAAAATAACAACAAAAAACACCACATATGCATTAAATTAATGTTAAAAGTTGGTAACAATGTGCCAATTGTGTACAATTTTGCTAAATTTTTTTGCAATATTAGGCATTGTTTCTAGGTGTTGTCATTCTTCCCCACTTAATTGTGAAGTGTCCTCATGACCACAACTACATCACAAACATCCAACAACGCAAACATAGCTACCATGAGCACTGCGAAACATCCTCAAAGGAAAAATATACTCCCCCGCACTTAATTGCGAAGCGTCCTTGCGAGCACAACTACAGGAGCTGCAAAACTGCACATAGAAAACTAGTAGATACTGAAAAGATAGGAAAATATTTATTGGTGTCATATAAAACAAATATTTTAGTTAAGTTATATAAAAACTTGTGCATACTAACATTTCCCTTTCCCACTCTCTCCACTTAAGTGCATAACAAAGCTTCATCCAATGCATAGAGCATACCAATAACAATAATCCCTCTAGGCAAGAAAATGCCACACTACTATCCCACTAGGAATATTGCTTCTGAAATAGCTTCACTTATAAGGTCCATGCCTAACAAAGAACCCAAACAAATCAAGCTAACATTACGACACCAAATAAGACTCCTATGGTTTAGTTGCTAACCCTCCATGTTCTACTAGAACAACTAGTCAATGGACCCTAACTTCTAACTGTCTAGAGTGTTTGTTTGTCATTGTTTTTAAAAAAATAGTAGTGGCTTTCTGTCAATGCCAAAATTCTTCTTCCCTAAAGGTCCCACCCCAAAGAGATGTAAGGCATTGGATGTAGGGCACCCGTCAAGGAAATCCCTACAACCTACCAGGACCTCAGAGGTGATGGCTATCTTCTTTTGGTGTGTTTTTTTATTTCTTTCTTTAACCCTGTAGTCTCAGGGCATTTTTTTCCCCTCTTTCTTGCCTTTCGAAGAATAAATATATAGACTCTTTTGAACTTTTATTATTTGGATTGGATTTTAATTTTTTTATAAAGGATTAACTAGAAGGCTAAGAATGCATCACTTAATTGAACAGTCAAACATGTCAGCTCAACAACTTCGCTCAAGGAATCTAATCTAGCACATAATACTAGTCACCCTACCTGGGCAAATGATAAGCAAAGGGACTCATCAGCTCAGCATCTCCCGTCCACACTACTTCTAGTCAAAATTTCGTGGAAAGAACCTTGTTATTCAGCTACCCCCACATTGTTTTAAAAAAATGACAAAAAGATAGAGAAAAACTCTATTGGATTCCTAACTAGACTTCCATACAATGAAATTCACTATGTCATGCACACACATCACCCCCTTTCGATCACTCCCTGGTGCTAAGTCCCATCCCATGTAGGTGGACTCTCATATAGACTACATTGGTTATATATCTTTCGGTGTATTTGTGTTTTAAAAATTAAGTTTGTGTTTCTTCTATAGGTATTTAGGTTTGGAAAACTCTAATGATTTCAATCAAGTTAGATTTTTAACATTCTCTTATTTCAAACGAACATGAATAGATAGATTAGATATGAAACAGCCTGTTATGTACATAGATATTGCAATTCCAAGATAATGCGAAGATAATCATGTAGTGGGTCACAAATTGCAACAATTATCAAACCTGCACATAACTCAACCATGAATCACTAAACCATTAATACATTAGATCAATAAATAAGAGTGAAACTCTAAAAACCGGCCATCTAGTCAAACTTTCTTGTAATGAGCTCCAAGCACTGAAGGAGTATCCTAACCGTGCGTGCAACTAACTCCCTAACCATGTGAAGACTAACTAAACTAAAGTGTGCTAAAACCTAAAATGTAAAGATATCAACAAACCAAAAGTTTTTTAAAGGATTACTTATTTTGTATGGTTTTTTAAAAATATGTAGAATAAAGTAAAAACCCCAAAAGACTCTAAGAAAACAAAAGATCTAAACTAAAATATTCAACTCCCTAAGATCTTCTACTGCAAACAATAACCCTAATCCAAAATCATCTACACTATCAAAGTTAAGCCTATCAACTAAACCATCAGATATAGGATGCTCATGAATAGCCTCCAGCATAGGCACATCAGATGTCACAGATCAACTATCAGGTGCATCACTAATAACCTCCATCACATCATGGAGCAGAGCCGCACTGCATCATCATAATAGGACACAGGTGCCACTGGTAAACATCCGAAAGAGTAGCCCTTGGTCGTATCCATATACCAACAGATATAATCCCAACAGGGACAACTGAGAGTGACGTGATCATCGGGATATGATGGAGTAAAATGGTAAACAACAGCTTGATATCGAGAAAATTCTTGCTACTCTCTACCTACCCTAGACTGAGCAACACCATGCTCATGTGAGAATACACTATCATAATCGTGGCGTTGATAAGTGTAACATATAGCATTCTGCATGGTAGTGGTACCATAACATCGAAAGTAAGTACGACATTGCCAACACAAGAGTTGTGCATGCACATAAAGATGTCGCTGAAACTGCCTACAACCAAAGGGTGGATAGTATTGCAAACAAAAAATGATCACAAAAGAAGAGCCGCAATAGGCCTCTCCTCTCGATGCATATAAGAACCTGTCATGCATTTGAAAACATGGAATACTATAAGGCCCGACATGAATAGGATCAGAACTATCAGCATCAAGATGGGGGTAATGCACATCCATCCACAGAAAAGCCATACATGCATCCCATTAAAAACCCCCAAAGAAGAAAAGAAATCCAAATAGAGATTAGTTAAAGGATTATTCTAACCATTAACCTAACTACACCTAACTAAACTAAGTCACAAAATGTTTAAGGCGGAGGCCATTAACTCTAAATATCTCATTTTCAACATTAATATCTTGTACATCAAGAGAACCATTATCATAAACTTTAACAACCTTAAAAGATCCTAACCAATGAATTTTAAACTTCTCAATAAATTTGTAACAGCAACTATCATATAATAAAACTAAGTCGTCTTCTTTAAACTCCCATATTTTAATATTCTGATCATGCCACGCCTTATGATGTTTGTGCATTGCTTCTAAGCTCTGCAAAGCTAATAATATTTCCTCATTTAACCTCACCAATTATAAAATCCTTTGCTTCAAAGATTACACCTTACCTAATCGTAACGAGAGGGCGATTTATAGAGTAGGCAACTCTTGCTCAATTGGAAAAATAGCATTAGTTCCATAAACTAAATTGAAGGGTGTATTTTGGACTGTCACTTTATAAGTGGTTCTATAGGCCCATAATGCCTCATACAGATGTTCATCCCAATCTTGTCTATGAGAAGCAACCGTTTTAGTTAAAATCTCGCAAAAAATGTGATTGATTACTTCAACCCAACCGTTAGCTTTGGGATAATAAGGCGTTGATTTATGATGCTTAATTTGGTATAGTTATGTTAACTCGCTAATAAGACCGTTCAAGAAATGGGAACCTTGATCACTTACTAATTCCAGTGGGCAACCAAAACGTGTTATGATATTCTCATACATAAACTTAGCCACCTCAATGGCTTTATTTGTCTTAAGAAATTTCGCTTCTACCCACTTGGTAATATAGTCAATACATACCAGAATATAACAATTAGATCAATATCTAGTAGGTGGATCAATTGGGCCCACAAAGTCAATCCCCCACTTCTCAAAAGGCGCTAATGCCAATATAGGTGTCAAAGGTGTAGTAAAACTCTTGAAAGGATGCCCTGTCCTTTGACATACATCACATTTTTGACAATAATAATAAGCATCTTTAAATAGGGTAGGCCACCAATAACTAGCTAATAGAACTTTCCTTGTAGTTAATTCATTGGCAAAACGGCCACCACACGGCTCATCATGTAATGCCTTAAGAACTACAGGACTTCATCTTCCCTTACACATCGTCGATAGATACCCTCATGTGGAAAGAATTTATAAAGGTAACCCCCTAATAATCCATAGGAGTGCACTTGCATTAAAATTTGTCGCTTTCGTCGTTTATCAGCACCAAATGGATAACGAGTTGTGATAAGAAAATTTGCAATATCAGCATACAATGGAACTTGCGTCTCCATAATAAAAAGTTATGTGTCTAGTAAATCATCATCCACACCTTCTTCCTTGTCAAATGTTAATAATCGAGAAAGATGATCTGCTAGAACATGAACTCTACAAGGACGAGTAACTATTTGAAAATCAAATTCTTGAAATAATAACATCCAATGAATTACACGTTCTGAAAGTTTTGCTTTATTAAGCAAATACTTCAACGCTTCATGGTCCACATAAATAGTAAATTTGTTCCCTAATAAATAATGATAAAAATTTTCCACCATAAATACCATTGATAGGCATTCTTTCTCAATGGTGGTATAATTTCTTTCTGCATCACTTACATTCCGGCTTGCATAATAAATTGGATGATCCACCTTTTTGTCATCTGCTTGGCATAAAACTGCTCCTACAACATACATAGATGCATCAACATGAATATGGATACTATCTCATTGGCAACACAAGTCACCTCAAATCTTTGCAAATGTGCATCGGGATCCTCGTCCCATAGTCCCCCAATTTGTGTGAAGTCAACTAATCTGATTGGGTTGCGAGCCATTGTTTCTCTAAATAATATCTCTAACCCTAAATCTTTGGTAAAATCAAACCACGTAGGTTCCTTGGGCTCCTTAAATAAAGATCTTAAACCTAGATCATGTATGTCTTGACTTGAATCTCCTTGGTGGGAAATTCTAAACAAAGATTGTAGTTCAAAATTCGCTACTTGCTCTATCTACGAGACCTCATTTGGCTCCTTAAATAGTTGGCGCAATCCAAAGTTCACCTCTAAATCCCAATCAAAGGGTAGTTCAATACTCCCTACTGTAGCATTAGCTTCACTCCCCCTACTTCCACTATTTTGTCTACTCCTTTCCCTAGTGGCACTACTAGTGCTTGAGGTGACTTGATCCCTTGTTATGAGTTTACTTCACTTCCCTTTGACGGTGTTCTATCGAATGATATACTAGGCCTAAAATGTTCTACCTTTGAGTTAGACACAGCATCTATCCCCAATTTCAATAATGCATTCACCCTCTCAAGCCTTTCTAATAGCCAAGCCTCCTGTCACGCTGCTCATTCTCTAGCTCGTTGATCTTTAGCTTCATTTTGCTGCCTCCGCCTCTCCTCCGAATTCATCCATAATTACTGAAATAGCTATTACTGTCATACTCCAAAATTTTGCATGTTTTGTTTGAAGCTATAAAGTTAGGTTTTTGCTTGCATGCGCACTTAGAAGGTTGAGAATGGTTGGTAACTTTGGGTCTATTTCTCCATAAGGCAACTTTTCTTCTTGCTCCGGGCTTAGGCCTAAAATTTTAGCAACCTCTCTAACGTCTTTTATGTCGAAAGTAACTTTTAAACCTTTGGATACACATATCCAAGGCAACACATCATCCGATAACACTCTTCTAAAAGTTCGATAATCGTTACCATAGTACCAATCGAAGTGGTATGATACACTGATTGTATTTATTTCTACCACATCTATTAGTCCAAAGTGTGCTGCTAATAAAACTATGATTTCCGTGCAATCGTTATAGCTCCAACTCCAGGAAGATAATTTTTTTACGTCTACAGTTAATTGCAAGCCAAAATAGTTACCCCCCTCTACGAATTCCGTGTCTCTTGCCCAATCCAATATTCTCCTTTGGCAATCTTAGGGAAAATTTGGAAAATAGTCCCTTAGAAAAGAGACCTCATGTTCACTCATGAATACCTAGGATTTAAAAATTCTAGTAAGATCAATCACCCATTCGAGTGCACTTGGCTCCTAGCGAACACACCAAAAAATGACAAAGATCGAGCCACTTTTTAACTGGGTTGCCAAGACAACTCCTGCGATCTACACATCTCCATTTAAATTCCTTTTAAATTATTTCTTCTCTACCTTTATACAATAAATTTCTTTTATTATTTATTAATCAGTAAATATTCAAAAAAATCAACTAATATTCCACAAATCCATAAACTCTAATTTTCCTTTAAAAATGTTTACCTTATCCCATATGGTATAACTTAATACTTTGTGAACACCCTTAATTTACGTGAAGTTATTCAAAGTAATATCATCAAATTAATTTCCTTTTTCTTTAACCCCAAGAAAATTCCATAAAATATCCAAAACCATATTTTTAATTTTTTCATAAGAGATCTTAATTTTTCTTGAGTTAAAAATATGATTTTTATCAATAAAATACTATAATTTTAATTTGAAATAAATATTTTTTATTTTTAAAACATATTAAACATCTTTCAAAAATTCTTAAAAAAATTAAAATACTTTCAATAGTGTAGAATTCATGAGAAAAATACTATACCTCATAATTGTTTAATCAAATATTTTATAAAAAAATATTTATACCATTTTAAAGTATTTTAAACTGTTTTTAATTTTTAAAATATAAAATCAAACATACATAAATACTAACAACTATTCGCAGTTGAAAAAAAAGTCTTAACACATTTTATAAAAATTATAAACCAGTAGAGTTAAAACTTTATTCTACTTATTTTTGTTATACAGAACATGCGTTTACTTGAAAACACGCAAGTCGAAATCTTGTCTTTGGAGGTGCGCATCCCGTAGTCTACCTTCCACCCAATCATCTCAAACACGAGCTCTTCACCTTCACTTATCTCGATAATGCCAACTCACCCACGTCTTTATTGCAATATGAATGGTCTTTTATGAGTTAGGATTAAGCTTTCTAATTGAGGGCTTAATTACTATAGCTTCTCTCTTGAAAAAATGGTGACGTATGAAGGGGGAGAGGACTAGTTCAATATCTTGATAATCTGGGCACCAAAATGCACACGAGATAGAGCGATTGAAATCCAAAAATTCCTTCTATCAGCCTACCACCTCATTTTAGGTGGGTACATTGAAGCTCTAGTTTGGTGTTTAGGGAGAAGGCATGACGATGATCAACTGATGATGATGATGATCCATAATAGATGGCGCTATATTTTTGTTGTTTATAGTAGTTTGATGGCTTCCTCTCCTCGTTAATTTTTGTCCAAGGTTGTGATGATCATGTAGAGTGTGAATTGGTTGTACTATATCCTTCTTTTTCTCCTTGTTTCTCATGCTTCCTTCCTGACCTCATGACATGGTCTTTGTTATCATCATCAACTATTGTGTTCATTGACACCTGTTGGCCATGAAGATATAATTGATAAGGAGGAGGATAAGGATCAAGTATTATCGCCTGTTGATGATGATGATAATGATGATGATGGTGATGAGGATGATGCGGTGTTCTCCATCCAAGCCCCCTGTGAGGAAACAACAGGGTCCAACCCCAAGCTCAAGGCCTCCCTCTTCATTCTCTGCACTTGGTCTAGGCTCTCACGCCTCATCGCTCTTGGCAATCGTCAAATGTTCGAGGTAAAGACCGTCTTTGTGGCGTTGATCAACAAGAATTGGCAGATTAAGAGAACGCCATCATCAATATATTGCATTTGATTATCTGTGTTATCAATAATGGGTGGTGGCATCTCCAAGGATTGCATTGCTGACTAAAGTGAATGATGATAATAATATATATCTCTCTCTTTCTTGTAGATTCATGGCACCCCTTCTTGCTTCACAACCCCTCCTTCCCCATGACATCATGCAATGGCCTTGTTCTTTTTTTTTTTAAGTTTTTAATTTTTCATCCAATTCATTTCCTTTCCCCCCCTCCTCTAAACCTTAATAAAACCATTATTATTGTTTGTGTGTTGATTGATGTGGCATTGCCCACATGCATTTTCTGCATAGAACATAGTATTAACCCTAGATTGACAGGGCAATCCACAACCCGCCATTACCATTTGTGAACAATTCCAAATCAACTCCTCTCTCTCTCCCCCTCTAAACCTTAGAATGGATGCTCTTTAAGGACTTTGACATCTAATGGGGATGTACACTCCTTACAATCCTAGTTAGAGCTCTAATGCACCTTTTGCATTTAAATTTGCAATAAACGGTGCCTTGGACTTACTTCGAAATGTAGTATCCTTGTGAGATTTTTTTTAAAAAATGAATACTTAGCTTTGAAGATGTTGCTACCATTAGATGCTTCCAAAGAGTCTTTAGAACTTTGAAATTGACTAAATTTGGTTTGCATTGTTGACCACCAAATCACATAGAGTCGTTAGATTTGTATATAGTTGTGGGTAGACTAGGTGTGAGGTATTCGTAGAGGGTTCATGCATCAAACCCTTAAAAGAATAAGGGTGTGTCCAATGATCCTCACATTGAGCTCATAGAGTGTAACACTTTGGCTTGGTGGCTAGGGCAAAGATACTTTGGTTATGGAGATATCATGTGCTCTACATTGTAGGTTACGAGGGGTATCCAAGTGTTACTTAGGTGATGTGCCGAACCACCACAAAGCTCCTAGACTTGCCTCTTTTCACTAAAGAAAAATCGAATTTGGTGTTGGAAAGAGGAGAGTCATGGGAGAGAAGACAAGATCTTATCTTCTCTAGGTGATAATAATTCCCTATGGGAAAATTTTAGATGGTCATGGTTGGGATTCACTAAGAAAATCTATCAAATTTTGTCTATAACACCACCTTTCTCCCATACAAAAACTTCCTTGTATCGACATCTCGTGGCCAGCAGACTGCAAAGACACGTCCTCCAAAAACAACAACAACAATGAACACCGCATCTGCATTAAATTAATGTAAAAAGTTGGTAACAATGTGCCAATTTTTTATAATTTTGCTAATTTTTTTTGCAATATTAGGCATTGTTTCTAGGTGTTGTCAACTAGGTCGTCTCTTGTGTTTTCAGCTAGGTCTTTAGCAAACGTGAGGATTGATAGTCATTCACAGGATGGCTTAAGACCTACTTTGGTGAGTAGGGTTGAGATGAGCTAGACAAGGGAGCTTCTAGTGACCGACCCTCAAGTGTGTCCTTAGAAGTAATGGCATCCTTAGAGACCATGGGTTGGGCTTGCGGCTCAGAGGATGTGTTACGCTCAGCTTGAGAAGTAGCTGGGTCACTAGACTCCTTGTGGGTGGTCAAGTCAATGGGAGTCGATTGCAGTTTTTTTTAGCTGTAGTTTTGGTTGATGGAATTTTTGTAGTGCCGACAGCTCAGTGATCTTAGGCTATATAGGTTTAGTAGCTTTGGGCTCTAGAAGCTTGGATATGAGGGTCTTTTGGGGTCTTGCTTCCTTAACTAATGTTTGATCTCACATGGATGGGTTGGAGGGTGGCACTTGAGTAGTGCCCTTGACAGTTTTGGCTTTAGGCTCCCATATCCGAGCATTGCCATCATAATAGCCCTACACTTGCAACAAGGTTTTGGGAACCCATCATAGGCTTGATCGTTCGTCTTCGCTTGTATAGCCTGCTGTTCTGTGGCCTCCTAGCTCTTGGATGTGAGTTTTTAATGTTGCAAGGTCGTATGTGGCTACTTCTAGGAGGTGGGCCTTTGTGCTTAGGCATCCATTTGAGTTGTGGTTCCTAGGCCTTAGCTCTAGTTTCCGTGGTTTGTTGGCATTGAGGGTTGGCGTGTTATGACAAGTCACGACCAAACTCCTTAGGCTTTATAGTGGGTTTCTCTACTAGTGGCTTGGTGGACTTTGATGGAGTCACGCAGCCCTTGCTGAAAACTGTGACTATACGTAAATTGTTGATGGTTAGGTGAATGCATTGTGACTAGTAGTCGATATTGCACAGTGCCTACTTCTTAAATGTACATCCTAACAGTGATTCCTATACCCGCATCCTTCATATTTGGAAACATATAAAAGATCATGGGCAGGCTTTCAGACTCGATAGAGATAGAAACCTTACACTTTCCTAGAAGTGCATATGATTGGCCCCCATATGGGTCGAGTTTGGCGTTAGTGGGTTGTAACTGTGATTTGCCAATTTGAATCCAATGATCGTGGGTCAATACATTAAAATCAGCACCCTCATCGGATCAATGCATCAAAGGTGTGTGTTTGCTGAGCAATGGTCACTTGTAGGTAGACCGAAGCTACAACTTCCTCATCTTCATCTTCACTTTCAGTGATAGTTGCCACTCGTAACTTGACGGGAGATCCTAGCAATGGAGGCTCTTGTAGTGGGTGTGTGGGAGGGTAGTACTTCTTTATGTGACTACCATTGAAGAAGCCCATGCCCTCACCCTGTAGGGTTTCGAGTTCTACATTACCGATTTGGCTGATGGTGCGAACTCTAAAAGGTTCTAGTCCTCTAAACTTTATCTTTTGTTTATGACCTTTGATTGAGTACAACAATACTAAGTCTCCATTCGAAATCTTGTTGCATGACATGCTTGTCAAACCAACTCTTGTGTCATGCCTTCTCGCATATTAGCACATGGGTGGCTGGAGGTCAAGTCTGCATAAGCGTTCTAGCTCGATTAGGCGTTTTGTCCATGCCTCCCTTCCATCTTATCTAGCCTGAAGAGCTATTCTCAAGCTCGGAACAAAGAACTCTATGAGTAGAATTGCTTCAGTTCCATAGGTCAACACGAAGGGAGTTTGTCCTACAACCGTTTTATAGGCTATCTGATAGGCCCACAAGGCTACCATTAGTTTGTTATCCCAGTCACTGCATGAAGCATAGACTCCTTTGGTCAAGACGTTTACTAGAATCTTGTTTGTGGACTGAGCCTAGCCATTTGCTTGAGGGTAGTACAGTGAGGATTTTTGATGGATAATCAGAAAGGTGGATAAGAGGTGAGCGATCACTTCATTGATGAAGTGCATGCCACCTTATTCACTAACAAGTTCAATGGGGCAGCTGATCATGAGATGACTTGCTCCCATAGGAACTTAGCTATGGTCCTAGCATCATTTTTCCTCGTGGCTCATGCTTCCACCCATTTCATGAGATAGTCGGTAGCAATGATGACATACTTAGCCTACAACTACTGTGCTGTGGAACTAATAGGCCCAATGAAGTCAATCCCCCACTTCTCAATGGTTGTCTTGCAATAATTGGGCTTAACTACATTTTGTCCTTTGCGAATAGGCACCTTGGTCTATTGGCACTCATTGCAGTGCTTTACAAATTATGCTGCATCTCGAAAAAGAGTAGCCCACCACAGTTGAGACTGTAGCACCTTGCGGGCTGTTGCATCTTCACTGAAGTGTCCTCCTACAATTCCCCCGGGTGCCTCTGCAAGTATGTCATGCATTGCATGCTCTCATATGCATCTTTGCAACAAGCCGTCTTGCCCTAGTCTGTAGAGTTGGCTTGCTATCAACTAATAGGGTTGGACTTTAAGAATGAGTCGCCTAAATTGGGCTTTTTCGATGGGACTTTCAGGCAGTTCATGTTCAAGCACTTGGACTATGTTGTCTGCCCAATATGGTGTCAAGTCAGCTCTAAACAAATCTCGTTCACTAGACAAGTTAAATAGATGTGTGTCTGGCAATTCGTCCGTAATGCCCTATCCAGTAGCTTCTCCGATGGGTATACAAGACATATGGTCAGCCATGTAATGCTACTTCCCTTTGCATACAATGACGAAGAAGTCAAATTCTAAGAGTGGCAGTAACCATCAAGCAATGAGTCTTGTAGCATACAGTTTATTCACGAGATAAAGCAAGGCTTGATGGCCAATAAAGAAGGTAAAAGACATAGCCAAAAGATAATGCCAAAATTTCTTTACAACAAACACCATGGCTAAACCCTCTCTCTTTATCATTGAGTAGTTCATTTCCATATCCGTGAGTTGTCTACTAGCAAAGCTCATTGGATAGTCAAGATTGTGTTCACCAGGGCAAGCACAACATAGCTCCCACGAAAAACTTCAAAGCATTAATGTGAGCGTGGAAGGTTATGGTCTACTCCTCAAGGGCTTGTCAGATTGGTGTTGTGGTTAGAGTCTTCTTTAATTTCTCGTATGTGCGCTGGCATTCCTCGATCCATTAGAATATTACCAAAAACTTGTACAGAGGTCTAGTAATTAATGCATAGTTTAGTACAAATCTCCGTATGGCCTAGAAAGCAGTGAACTCCCTTGTAATTAGATGGTGGTGGTAGATTGACAATAATCATGAATTTCAAAAAGTCTGTAGCAATGTCATTCTTTGACACCACATGCCCTAGGATGCATCCATGTTTTACCCAGAACTAGCACTTCAAGGGATTCAATGAGAGATAATACAATCGACATCGTTCAAAGACCACTCGGATTTTGTCTAAGTGTTCCTTCCAATTAGAGTGAATACTCAAATCATCCACAAGGAATACTTCTAACTATTTCCTAAGCACGTCTTTGAATATGACACACATGAGTCTTTGGAATGTCGCTGGTGTGTTTGCCAACCCAAAGGGTATGACTATGTAGGCAAAGACCCCCACTTAGTGATGAATGCAGTCTTGTGCCTATCGTCAGGATGTACTCGCACCTGATTGTACCTTGAGGAGCTATCCAAAAACCTGTAGGCCTCTTTACCAGCTACTCACTTGAGCATATACTTAGTGTATGGCAATGGGTAATTGTCTCTCTTGGTAGCAGCGTTGACTTTCTTGTAGTTGACACACACTCTGATCTTTCTATTTTCCTTCAATACAATCACTATGGGTGAGACCCAATCCATGTGCTCAATCTTGTAGATGAATCTTTCTCTCAACATTTTATCAATTTCTTCTTTGATAGGGTGAGCGTGCTTGGGATTCATAGGATATGCTCACTGCTTTGACCCGTGTTGCATCGGGGGTCATGGGTATATTGTGAGTCACTACACTTGGATCTACCCCTTTTAGCTCATCAAGGGACCAATCAAAGATGTCTATATACTCGTGCAAGAGAGCGATGAGATTGGCTTCCTCCTCCTCAGTCGAGTCATCGGCTATAAAGATAGGTTGAGGCATCTCCCCTTCCTTAGCTAGATTAACCTCCTTGACTTTGGCTAGCCCTTCTATTGGTTCACTCGCTTGCCCTTGTCGTTTGGCTCCTAGCAAGATCACTACCCTAATCACCTTTCTCAAACTTTGTGAATTGTTTCGATAGGTCTTGCGGCTTTCTTTGCTCCTGAGCTTGCGGTTCTCTCGGCTATCCCCTTTGTTCCTCCTTCAACCTTTGGCACCTTAGGTGAACTCGTAGGTCCCCCTTGGTACATCTAGTCTTAGAGACAGTTGAGGTTTCTCACAATCACTCTCTGAGCTTACTTTTGACTCAAAATCAAACTCTCGACCTTTGCTAGAAGAGGGAGTCTCTCCTGGTGGGCGTAGCTCAGGTAGTGACTCTGTCCTAAAAATAATGAGGTGGCACTTGGTTGGGCTAGGCCTGCTTGCTCATAGTCAATTGCACTTATGTGCTCCAACCATGTGCAATCGCAATCCATGCGCATAACTCCTCTCTCGGTTCTAAAAGTGTTCTTCTTTTGAGGTTTGGAGTCTGCCTATATTTGCTTAATTACATGTCCCTCAGTGTCGTATTCTATCATGTCAATTTTCCTTTTGGTTTTCTCATTGGTAGAACAATAGTCATTGTACTCATCATGCGAACTATTTCCCTCTAAATGCTCATCATCTCCTAGGTTCTCGTCTCTAGCCTCACTCTCATTAGTGACTAGGGCCCAATTATACATCAAGTTTAGGTTGTGCACCTTAGTCCACTTCCACTTAGGTTCATTCATGAGATCCTTGAGATGTTTCAAGTTAGCGGTAAGGTTGCTAGCTAACTTTCCCATCATATACTCCAAGCGCTCATGGAGTTCTAGTCTATTTCCAGGGATATGGAATGCGATAGGTTTGGATCGGCTACAAGTACTTCCAGTCATCAGGCAGAGTGGCATTGTAGGGTCCATCTTGGGCACTCTCACTTAGGGTTCTTAATTACCCGTCTAAGTTTCAGGCTTTTCTCCTATTGGTGGGTTCGTTTAGTTTCTTAAGTTTGAGTGAGTTCCTTGTTATTTGCAGGCAATCCTCAATTTGTCGTCACTATGTGTGTGTGTGTGTGCTCTTTTCTGTGCATTGTGCAAAATCAGGCTTTCAGCTTTTCTTTAGGTACACTTTAAGTGTCGAAAAACAATGTGGGATGCAATGCAAAATGGTAAATGTAACTTTAGCACTGCTCGGTTGTTGGCCACTCTCGCTAGTCTCTAGGGTTTGCGATGCATCTTTTCGCTCAGTCAAGGTCTAATTGAGGGTCCATGGCTCAGTTTGGCACTCTCGGCAGGGTGAACAGCTAGCAAGCTGGCTAGCATCATTGCTAGATCTACAATTCATTGGTTCTCTCATTTCTTGTGCCAGAAAGGTGTTTTGTTCATTTGTGTATCACTCCCAAGGGTTCATCCGCTGGCTATGGTCCAGGTCAGTCAGGGTCTACAAATGTCAAATCTGACAAATTCTAGATTCGGCCCAATTGGCTCGAATTGCAAGGTTCAAGTGTCAGATTCGGTCCGTTCGAGTGGCCTAAGGAGGCCGAATGCTAGTAGGGCCAAGTGTCTGAGGGCCCCGACCATCAGAATGACACATGGCAAGGTGGGCCAAAGTCTAAATTGACCAGGCAGAATAGTGAAGACAATTTTTGCTTCATTTGCGTGATCTATAGCATACTAGGTGGCAAGCACTTCCAGAATAGATCAATGGACAAAGACCAAGATTTACATATACCTAGCGTGCTCAAAAACCGCTTGGAACAAATTGATCGATCTACTACAAGGGTTTGGCCTCTCTCTCTCTCTCTCTATCTCTCAATGCTACTGTTGCAAATGAGTTCCCCTTGCAAATGAGCTACTGTTGCAAATGAGCTCTCTAAATTTTAAACCCTTGCGGCTTGACTTTTCGGATCACTCCCCTTACAACATTAACACATATAAGAACTCTTTTCCCTCATTTCTTCCTTGTTTGTGCCTTGTTTAGGCTTGTTTTACAATAGAAACCCTTGCATTTCTTCCTTCAATTTCTTGCTCTTATCCTACTCTAAATGCAACAAAAATCCAATCTTAAATATTGAAATGATTCATCCTACTTGCGTAATCATTAAAAAACTAAGATATTTGTTGCAAAGATTAAATCCCCAAAATCTTCTACCTATCTCAAGCTCCAGTTTGGGGGTGAAACCCTTACTTTGTCACTCGATTTGAGGCACACAAGTGCTCAAGCTTGAATCCGTTGATCCCAGAAATGAAACCAAAATGTAGTGGGAGCTTACGCTCAACCAGCAAGACCCATGGACCTCTTATTCTTTCAAGCATTTCAAGTGAGCACAAATGACTATCTCTCACCTAGTCGACACGCCTTTGATCCTAAGGGGTCTAGTGAGCTTACCTTGATGCCTGAATGAGTAGCCTTCTCCTTTAAGAAACCTGGTAGCTCCACGATTTATGATGTGAGCTCAAGCATCCTCAAGCCTTCACCTTCAAGCTCTATCCTCCATAGCCATGTACAAGAGAAGAGAATAGGAGAGAAGAAGAGAGGAGATGATGGAGAGCTTCTTCTCCTCGATCCCTCACCCTCACATACTCACTCCCTTATACTCTCACACTCCCTCTCTCAAGCATACACAAACAAGCAAGAAGGAGAGAAGAAGAAGAGATCACTTTTGCCACACACCAAAGAATGAGCTTCTCATTTACTTTTTGAGTTTATATACAAAACCCTAATCCCTTTTGGATAGTCATCCCCTTTTTTATATGGCCAACCGCCATGGCCTAGGCCCTCTTTCCTATTGTCCTCCTATATTGCTAGCTTCCTTTCTACCACCCATATATCCTTACAATTTGCACAAGAGGGAGCCTAGCACTCTTTTACAAAAGTTTTAGGGACACCTTGCATTTAAAAATGTGCTTTTGCCTTTAACTTAGCTTTTGAGGCTGCCCTTGCACTTTCGGTCATTTCCTTTCCTGCTTCTTCCTTTGTGTCTGATTTCCTTCTGGGCCATCTCTTTCAGCTCCTGACTTGCACTTTTTCACTTTTTCTGCTTTTTCTTGTGCTAAGGTTAACACTTTCCATTAGGCAAAGGAACCAAATCCCACGTTTGATTTTTCTGCAATGAGTCATACTTTGACTGCATTGTCCTCCCCCAAGAGTGACTATCACCTTTGCTCGAATTTCTTATATACTTAAAATATATATGGTGAATATTATGCTAGCACAGAGAGAGAACATATGAGAAATGAAAAATGGAGAGAGAGAGAGAGAGAGAGAGAGAGAGAGAGAGAGAGAGAGAGAGAGAGAGAGAGAGAGAGAGAGAGAGAGAGAGAGAGAGAGAGAGAGAGAGAGAGAGAGAGAGAGAGAGAGATTGACAACACACTAGGGATTGGAAGATGAGCGAGTCCCCTCCTGCCCCCCACCCCCCTCCCCTTGTGGAGTTATATTATTGACAAGGAGCAAGCTCCTCTGTTACACATAAACCAATTCCTACTTGTAGATCTTGGAGACAAGATCATGGTTCCTTGCATGATATACAAATGGCTAACACTTGCACAACTTGGAAGTTGGCACCTTTTGATCCTTCTTGAGTTTCCTTCTCTCCTACACAATATGTGTAGGGCTCTCCTCTTGGAACTTGATTTTAGCAGGGCTTCTATAGCACTTGCACCTTCTCTTCCCCTCTTGGAACTTAATTTCAGCGGAGTTGCGGACACTTGCACCTTCTCTTCTCCTCTTGGAACTTGATTTCAACGGAGCTTCTGCAACACTTAATTTCAGCGGAGCTTCTGCAACACTTGATTTCAGCAGAGCTTCCACAACACTTGCACCTTCTCTTCTCCTCTTGGAACTTGATTTCTTTGGAGCTTTCGCAACACTTGATTTCAGCAGAGTTTTCATAGCACTTGCACCTTCTCTTCTCCTCTTGGATGCATGCAAAGTGATGCTTCCTTCACCTCTCTCACACCTCCAAGGAGAGCCTCCTCTTTTATAGGCTTTCAAGAGCTTCTCTTCTTGGAGAGAGACTTGAGTTGATTTTCATGCAAGATGTGGCTATTCTAGGACCTACTCTGCAACACCAATTTCAAGATATCTCTCTGTATATTGCTCAAATGAGAAAACATTCAACACAAAAGTTGTAGATCTTGTTGCTACGGATAACCTTTGTGAGCCATTTTTAGAGATTATCTTTCTATCGCAAGATATTTTAAAAATGGATTCACCATGTCTTTTTTATTAAAAAAATAACTTCTCAAACTTGTACTCTTAACTTATGGTCCATGCAACCATGTGGGATCTTTCGCTCAACCGCTAAGACCCTCAGACCGCTTATTCTTTCAAGCGTTTCAAGTGAGCTTTAATGGCTATCTCTCACCTAGCCGACGCGCCGTCGAACCTATGAGTGTAGTGAGTTTACCTTGATGCTCGATCGAGTACCCTCCTCTCTCTTGCACTCCAGTAGCTCCACGATCCTAGATGCTAGCTCAAGCATCCTCAAGCCTCCTCCATCTCCAAGCTCCATCCTCCATAGCCGCGCGCGTAAGAGAAGAGAAGGGGAGAGAAGAGAAGAAGAGGAGAGGAGATGGTGAAGAGCTTCACCCTCTTGATCCCTCACTCTCGCACACACTCACTCCCTCACACTCTCACACTCCCTCTCTCAAGAGCACACACAAGCAAGAAGGAGAGAAGAGGAGAGGAAGAAGAAGACTCCTTTTGCCACACACCAAAGAATGAGCTTTCCATTCACTTTTCAACTTTATATACAAAGCCCTAAATCCTTTTTGGGCGGTCATTCCCTTTTTTCTCTTTTACATGGCCGGCCATGGCCTGGGCCCTTTTTCCCATTTCCCACCATTCTAATTTATCCTATTCCCAACTAATGCATACACTTTGCATAGGAGTGAGCCTGCGCTCTTTTACACAGATTTGGGGGCGCTTTCACATTTTAATGGTGCGCATTTTTTCTCTTTCGTTGCCTTGGCCCGACACCGAAGCTTTCTGAGGGTCGTGCCCGAACATTTGAATTTTTCAAGGATTGGTTGCCGGTCAAGGCGCCTTCTTCTGCTTTTATCATGCACCTTATTTGCTATTTTCATTTTTTTCATTTTTCGCTCCTTTGTGCTGCAGAAACACGATAAGATTAACCCCCTCCTAGCCAAGTGCCAGTCCCATGGCACTGCGGTGGGACATGGTGGCAAGTCAGGTCAGCTGTTAGATGGAACAGGTAGGTGGGTGGTTAGGGGTGATGACCTGGAGAGGGACCGGCGTGCTTTAGGCTCCATGAAGGCACTCGGCCTCTGTCACACGGTTGTGGCACTGGTTACATAGTCGCTTGTCTTTAAGGATGAGAAACTCTTGAAGCAATAAGCAATCCCTTAGGATGATGGTATTGGAGGGATTTATTCTGGAGAAAACCCCTCGAACGCTGTTTTTCCTTAACAACCCGTGGTTTTTATTGAAGATCCTTGTCATTGAGTTAAAGGTCTTCAGGCTTGTGGAATCGATGGAGGGGGGTGATCCGTGGAGCTTTGAAGTGTTAGGCCTGGATAGTTGGATGATGCAGTTCCAAGATCTATGCCAACGGCAGTTCTACCTTGACCTGGTTCGATCATGGTGGCCATTAGGTGGATGGCTGGATGCCGGCACGTGTGGGTCATTAAAGGGTGCCATGGTGATCATCTTCCGCGGGTAGTCATCTCTTGAGAGTCGAACATAGCCTGCAAGAAAAGTTGTGCACTCCCTAAGGGGCGTGCCTACTTGTCGTGTAATGTGTGGTGGTTGTAGCAGTGGAACTGGGAGATGGGTCTAACCTTGGGCAGGCCCTTGGTAATATCCCACACTTGAGGACCCAATTCGTGCTTCGTTGAAGGTGCGGTGCACTCTTAGGGTGGCAGGTCTGGAAGTCCTGCCCTTGATGGGCCCTAAGCGTGAAGTGGGGAAGGGGGCTAGGGAGATCCGTAGGTGCTTTTTTTTTTTGGAGATGAGGCATAAGCCCAAGTATATTAGTCGGAATGAGGAGGAGAAGGTGGGCGGAGAGACTTGCTCAAAAATTGGTGACTCTGCATGTAATTCTTTAGATTCATGCGGACATGTAGGGAGGTAGTGGAGAGAAAGGGGTGGTTGCATCTAGTGAACTGGCTGTCGTTCATGTCCTCTAGGAGGGCTAGGCAAAAAGAGGGAAGGAGAGTAGCCCTCATCGAGCCATGGCACAATTATCTATAGCATTAGGGTCGAAGAATAGGGGAGGCAGGCCATGCTCTTGTATAGTCGAGTCCTGCTTAAGAAGTAGCCTAAGTAGCCTAAGATAGTTACAGGTGGTTATAAAAGCGGGGTCAGGACATGAGGAAAAGTCCGCAAGGAAGCGCATCATAGACTCGTCTAGGCTTTCTGCGGTAAAAAGAAGGGCATTGTCAAAGGATGCTACAGTGGAGTTATAAATGACGGGAAAGTCATATCGCCCGTGGAGGGTGGCATCAAAATCTACGCCTACCCTTCGATGGTATGCCATATAAGTAGGGTCGTTCCGCTCGAACGGCAGGGTATTACAAAAAGCCATCCAGGCGAGCATGCTTATGTCGCATACTCGTCTCCTCCACAGGGGTTGGTCCCTATAGTTTTGTACAGTGTGGGGGATTTCAAAAATTTTATCTTGCCAGTAGTCGGCCGCTTCGGTGCCCCAAGAGGTTGGGGTCTTTTCCCGCTCTTCCAGCCATTTTTTTCCCCAGCCGGTCACGAACTGCAATCACCTCGTCCATCACTTTGAGAGGCAGGACCCTCCGCAGATTGTTGGGTAGGAGGAAACTGAAGGAGAATGGCTCCTTTCTTGGTTCCTGCACCTCCCACACCACCAGTTCTGCGTGGAATCCCGCTGGGAGATCATCTGGGCACGGAGGGAGAGGCGCGGATGGTAGCACGGCTGGTTTGGCTCTCAGCTTTTGTCTAGCCTCCTCCACCAGCTTTTTTCGGCTTTCTTTAGAGATGGCTTTTCTTTCTATATAGCTGGATCTGCTTGTGGTAGGTCTTGGGCTTGTGGCGAGGGGGGTTGCAGGACCACATCTTCCCTGAAGCGATTCACATCGATTTCCAGCTCTGCTTCTTCCCCTTGCCGTTCTGCGTGTACTGCTTCTTCCTCGAACCCGAGGACATCTATTTCCTAGGGGGTTAGACCGGCCCTCGTCAGGTATTTCCGCTGTTCCTCTAGACCCAGCCTAACCTCCGTCGGTAGTGGTGGCATCTGTAGTCCAGCGTGTGGGGCTCTTCTTGCCATGCCGAGCTTCCTCTGCACTGCTTCTAGCGGCTCTCCTTGTGCTGTGTGGGTGGCGTCCAAGATGGTATCGAGGAAGGTCTTCTGTTGAGCGCTGAAGGCCACTTGGGCTACCTCCGCCTTGCTCTCCGCGATGATTTTCTCTTTTTTTGTTAAAGTAAGCTGGCACGCCAGTGTCTTCACCCTCCTCTCGTTGTGCGCGGCCCACTCCTCTGCCCTTTTTTTCATCACTTCCAGGCCCTCCCCTTGTCTTAAGGTCAGCATCATGATTTTCTGTCCATAATCCTCTAGTTCCCTGACTAGCCTCTCTTGTTCTTGTCGTTCAAAGGTCATCTGATCTGTTAGGCGCTTGAGCTCCTCCTCCTGCTCCTCCATGCCTCGTTGCCTTTCTTCATCCCTAGCACTCAGCTCCACCTTGAGTGCATCCACCTTAGCAGCTTTCGCAGCAAGCTCCTGGTATTGCACTATTAGGAGCTTGTGCCCTCTTTGCATGTTTACTAACTCTTGCATCTCATTTTCGAGTAGCTGCCTCCAATGTTCCTCCCTCTCATCCCTAGCCTTCAGCTCCTGTTTTAGCTCTGCAATTTCGCGCTGCTACAAGGCTACCATTCTTGTCTTGTCCAACTCGAAGGCGGCCATGGTTTCCTTCTCGGTTGCTAACTCAGCCACGGCTGTTTTGCGTTCCTCCTTCGCTCTCTCCAACTGGGAGAGTAGCTCGGCGACGTATTCGTCGTAATTAGCTGGTGGCATCATCGTTGCGTGAATAGGCGAGGTGGAGGCTTCAACTTTTTGCTTTTTGGGCTCTTGCCTGGACTTTGCATCCGTGGTTGGCCTTTTCTGTCCTTTGGCCATAGTCTCCATACTCTGCCCCTGGCCCATTTCTTTGTTGATAAAATACTGCATCCACGCCACGAAATTTGACACATCTGCGCTAGTGGGGATGCTGGGAGTGACGGTGGTGAGTTTCGTGGGAGGTACCAGGAGGGTAGGGATCGGATGGAGTGGGGCCTTGCCTTTGCCTTCGGAGACTGGAGGTGGCATGATCTCTGGCACCTGTGTGTTGGATCCAGGCCCCTCTTCTCTGCATGGGCTCAGGTTTCTTAGTTCGTTTGCTCGGCACTGCTGTTCGATGGACCGTCGTGTGGCCTCCGCCAGGTCCTCCTCCTCCTTCCTTCGCAGCTCCTCCTCTTCTTCCTCCGCTTTTCTCTCCCTTTCCTCTTGACTTTTCTTCTGCTCCTCCTGTTTTTTCCCTTTCTGTTATTTTTCCCTCCTTTTCTCCGCTTCAGCTTCTTGTTTTGACGCCTCCTTGGCTTTCTGCAACTCCTCTCTTTCCCTCTACTCCTCTTGCTTTTTCATTCTCTCTCTCTCTCTCTCTCTTTTGCTTCTTTCAGGGATTTCTTCTTCGCCCTTTCCAAGTCTTCCCTTTCTTTCTTCTTGCCTTCATCACCCTTTTTCTTTCCCTGCGCCACCTTCTTCTTCGTTGTCCTGATTGCCTTCTTACTAGTTTGTCCCTCCCCTTCTTCTTCTATTTTCGTTCTGTCGGTGGACCTGTCTTTGTCCTGTCGAGGGGGCGACTTCTCCGGCATTTCTCCTTCTCCCTCCTCCGGCTCCTATGCTGCCTTTACTGCCTCCTGAATGAGTGCAGTCAAGACTCCTCCGTAGCCGATGAAAGAGGCCTTGGAGGAGGCTTTCTTCTTTTCTGTCACCTTAGAAGCCGAAGATTCTCCTCCTGTTGGTGCACTTCCCAGGGCTAGTGCTTTGGCCGCTTGATCGATAGTCTTCCGCACATAGCCATTCCAATCCACCTCGTCTAGAGTGTGGGCTGCTACATTCTCCAACATTGGCACACTAATCCGATGCATTAAGGAATTGTAATGTTGGCTGGAGAAGAGCACGTGCACCAACTTGGCCTGCAGCCTGGCATCAGTGTCAGGGATGTCCTGGATGCTTATGCCGTCGTTCGTGAGTACCTCTTCCTTCTTCATTTTTAGCAAGGCATAAACATCCCTTTTTTGTCGCCTTTCTGTCCTAGGTACCAATCCCAGAGCTTTTTCCACCAAGGCTGGGTCCAATCGGACCTGTACCTTCTTTGCGCCCTCTCCTTGGCCTACTGTTACAATGCCCCCTTCTTGGTCCGAATTGTATGTTCTAAGGAATTCTACGCATTTAAAGTGATCCGGCTCCTGCGAGAAATTTTCAATGTACTTTGTCAGGTTGCACTGTTCCACGACCCTCCTGGCTGCCTCCTCCTTCGCCACCACGACTCCAATGTTGTGGATGGTTCGGAACTTGAGTTGGCCGAAGGCGCGGTTCTCCAATTGGATGCAATATAGCTCCCTTTCCTCGTCAGTGAATGGGAGTCGATGGGCACGGTTTTGCTGCGACATTTTCTACTCCTGCCATAATTTGTAACCTCCATTAGTATTTTCCACATAGCACTTTGCCGTTTTTAAACTCTTGACTGAATTTTTGGAAACCATTTTTCTCATACTAATGCTTATGTCTTTCACTACTTTTACTTTACCATACCCCCTTTTATTCATTTCCTATCTGATTCCTTTCACCACATACCCCACATACATACCCACCCCTCTTCCGGCTAAGAGAAGAATCCTTCCTAGGATTGGGAGTTAAAGGGTGGCATTGGTCCTGTTGGGGTAGGACTTTACGTGTGAAGAAGCCACGTGTAGAATCTTGGGTTGTATTCTAGTTGAGCATGACAATCAAGAGCAGCCGGTTGGATAGAGACCTGGGAGATGTAGGTCAAGACATCATGAAAGAGATCCCCAGTATTAAGGCGGCTGGTGACATGTAATTCCTCTTTGGTGAGGAGTTGGTCAATATAGGGGTGGGCGAGCACATGGTCGTCCAATTGCTGATTGTGGGTGATGGCCAAAACCCTAAACGAGATGGGTGCCACATAAGTGGGGTCATATTCAATGGTTTTAATTGCCCTGCGTTGCTCAGCATTGGTCATTATTCGGCAACCTTTTTTCTCCCATTGGATTCTCAGAGCAAACCACTGCTGTAAGAACGTGGAGGGCGAGCTTGCCATCTGCATGAGCTCGTGCATCTCATGTTCAGGAACAGAACGGGGAGGCTTTCGATATGAAGTGACTAGGTGTCTAAGGGCCGCCTGCTCCTTTGAGATTTCATCATTGGCTATTAGTTCGGCAGACGACTTTGGGGGATTTAGTAGTAATAAGTTCGTATTCCTCCCAAGTGCATGGTAATGCACGAACCTTCGAAGCAAGGGTTTTGTCAAGAAGGCCTAGGTCTAGCCTCTCATAGCTTCTAGCAAATGTGGTGAAAGTGTCGTCCAACATCCTGATGTAGGTTATTAAGTCATCCCCAGAGGTCATGGCAAGGTCTTTAGCCAAGGAGAGGAAAGGTCGTATTGCATATGAAGGTTTAAGACCTGCTGGTGGGGATGGTGTAACTAGACTGGATAGTGCTGACTCCCTCATCGGTGTCACAGGTTGGGCTTTGCACTCTGAAGCACATTGAGGTGCTGCAGGAAGCTCTGGGGGCCTGGGGTTGGGTTAGGTTCTGAGTGAGCAGTCATAGGGCTTTTTAAGCCCTCTGGATTAAGCAAGTTTAAGGCTTGTGGCATTTGCTTTGGTCGATGGATGAGCTGAGGCTTACTAGCCACAGCTGGCAATGGCGTGCTGATTATGTGCTGGGTACCACGTGTGCAAGCCTTCCGCTCTAGGGTGATATCACTTGTAGATGAGCTTTTTAGCGGCCATTTTTAGGCACCCAAATCCAGGGGTTGCCCTCGTAGTATCCTTGTGTCCGCAAGAGATCCTTAGGAATCCATCACGGCGTGGTTGTTCGTCTATGGCAATAGTGTCTATACTGCCTCCTAGGCCGGAGCGGCTGATGTTTCTCGCGGTTAGGGTCCCATTTGGGTGGTGTACCCGAATGTGGTTTCTGCCGTTTTGGCACCCACATAAGTTTGGACTCCTTGGCCTTGTGAGCATTCTTGGTGGATTTGGGCCTGGGGTCGAGAGCATGGCACAAAGCCACAGGTTTCTCCAGTTCAGACTAGGGTTGGAGCGTGGTCCTAGGGGTTTCCACCGGTGGCATCGTGATGGTGGAGGAATCATGACAGCCCTTGCTGAAGGTCGTCACTATACGGGTGTTGCCGATGGCAAGATGAATGCGGTTTAGGTTGTAATCCACATTACAGTGCGTTAGCTTCTTGAAGGTACGACCCAATAGTGACACATTACCAGCTGCTTTAGTGTTAGGCAACACATGGAAGAAGGCTGGTAAGCTTTTAGTCTCGATGGAAACAAGTACCTTGCACTTTCCCAGGAGTGAATAGGCAGTACCCCCAAACGAGGTGAGGTTGGCATTAGTGGGCTGTAGCATCGGCTGACCAATGCGTGTCCAATGGTCATGCGTCAAGATGTTGTAGTCGGTCCCTTCATCAATCAAGGCTTCGAAAGAATACACCATGCGGACGTTCAATGGGGCTTCTAGCATGGGTGGCTCATGTAATGGATGGGAAGGAGGATAGTACTTCTTTACGCGGCTGCCATTAAAAAAGCCTACTCCTTCACCGTCAAGTGTCTCCAACTTAACATTCCCAGTTCTACCAATCATGCGTACTCTAAAAGGCCCTAGTCCTCGGAACTTCATCTTCTGTTTGTGTCCTTTTACCGAGTATAGCAGAACAAGATCCCCTTGTTCGAAGTCTCGCTGCTTGACATGCTTGTCAAACCACATCTTTCGTTGAGCCTTCTCGTAGATGAGCGCGTGGGTGGCTAGAAGACGAGTTTCTGATAGGCATTCCGGCTCGGTCAGGCGTTGCGTCCATGCTTCATTCCCTTCCTATCGTTCTTGGAGTGCTATTCTCAGACTAGGGATGAAGAATTCTACTGGTAGAATTGCTTCAGTCCCATAGGTCAGCCTAAAGGGGGTTTGACCGACGGCCGTTTTATAAGCTGTGCGGTAGGCCCACAAGGCTGCCATCAACTTGTTGTCCCAGTCGCTTCTTGAGGTTGAGACTACTTTAGTCAGGATGTTAATAAGAATTTTGTTAGTTGATTTTGCATGGCCATTAGCCTGAGGGTAGTATGGCGAGGATTTGCGATGGATGATAAGAAAGGTGGATAGGAGATGTGCTATCACTTCGTTGATGAAGTGTGTGCCGTGGTCGCTAACCAGTTCGATGGGGCAACCGAAGCGCGAGATCACTTGCTCCCATAAGAACTTGGCAGTCATTCTAGCGTCGTTTTTTTGTGTTGCTCTTGCCTCTGCCCATTTCGTGAGGTAATCCGTGGCCACCACGATGTACTTGGCTTGTGAGTACTGCGCTGCGGGGCTGATTGGTCCTATGAAGTCAATTCCCCATTTTTCGAAGGGTTGACGAGCAATAATTGGGGTTAACTCCATTTGATCCTTACGAATCGGAACTTTTGCCCGCTGGCACTCGTCACAATGCTTGACAAATCGCTTGGCATCGCGGAAAAGTGTGGGCCACCATAGTTGGGACTACAACACCTTCCGTGCTGTCGTGTCTCCGCTAAAGTGTCCACCTGCAATGCCGCTGTGCACTTCTGAGAGCACATCATGCATCTCATGTTCACACACACACCTATGCAGCAATCCGTCTTGCCCCAACCTATAGAGTTGGCCTGCAATCAGCTGGTAGGGCTGGAGCTTCAAGATCAAGTGCCTAAGTCGTGCCTTTTCTATTGGTCGCTCAGGTAGTCCGTGCTCGAGCACTTGGACTATGTCATCTGCCCAGTATGGCGTCAGATCAACCTTAAATAGGTCTCTCTCTCTGGACAGGTGGAATAAGTGGGCGTCAGGTAACTCGTCAATGATGCCTTGTCCAGCTGCTTCTCCTGTGGGTATACGGGACATGTGATCAGCCATGTAATGTTGTTTTCCCTTTTGTACCACCACGGAGAAATCGAACTCCAGGAGCAGGAGGAGCCATCGAGCTATGCGTCCTGTAGCACAAGGTTTGTTCACTAAGTAGAGCAGGGCTTGATGGTCCATGAAGAAAATGAAAGGTGTGGCCAATAGATAGTGCCGGAATTTCTTCACGGCAAACACCATGGCTAGTCCCTCCCTTTCTGTTGTTGAATAATTCATCTCCGCTTCAGTGAGTTGTCTGCTAGCAAAGCTTACTGGGTAGTCTAAGTTATGCTCACCAGGTTGGCACAACACTGCTCCCACGGTAAACTTAGAGGCGTCAATGTGTACGTGGAAGGTTATGGTCCAGTCCGGGGCTCGTAGAATCGGTGCCGTTGTTAGAGCCTTTTTCAATTGTTCGTACGCCCGTTGGCATGCTTCGGTCTACTCGAAGACGATTAGCAGCTTGTACAATGGCCTAGTGATCAGCACGTAGTTTAGTACAAACCGTCGATAGTATCCTGTGTGACCTAAGAAGCATTGAACTCCCTTGTAATTACTTGGGGGTGGAAGGTCAACGATAACCCTGACCTTCGAGAAGTCCGTGGCAATGCCATTCTTCGACACCACGTGTCCTAAGATGCATCTGTGCTTCACCCAAAACTGACATTTCAAGGGGTTCAGGGAGAGGCGATATAAGCGACACCGTTCAAAGACCATGTGGAGTTTGTCTAGGTGTTCAATCCAGGTCGAATGGACACACAGGTCATCGACAAAGACCTCTAACTCCTTGCGAAGCATGTCCTTGAATATGGTGCATATGAGGCATTGAAAGGTGGCGGGGGCATTGGTTAACCCGAAGGGCATGACTACATACGCAAAGATGCCCCACTCAATGGCAAAGGCGGTCTTGTGCCTGTCTACAGAATGCACTTGCAACTGGTTGTACCCTGAGAAGCCATCCAGAAAACTGTAGGCTTCCTTGCCTGCCACCCTCTCAAGCATGTGCTTAGTGTACGGCAAGGGGTAGTTGTCTCTCTTCGTAGCAGCGTTCACCTTCTTGTAATTGACGCACACTCGAATTTTGCCGTTCTTCTTCATCACAATGACTATGGGTGACACCCAGTCTGTGTGCACAATTTCGTAAATGAATCCAGCTCTCATCAGCTTGTCGATTTCCTCTTTGACAGCATGAGCATGCTTTGGATTCATTGGGTACGGTTGTTGCTTGACCGACGTTGCATCCGATGTTATGGGTATGTTGTGAGTCACAACACTCGGATCTACCCCCCGTAGCTCTTCTAAGGACCAAGAAAATATGTCCATGTACTCTCGCAAGGGAGCGACAAGACTCAACTCTTCTTCACTAGTCAAGTCATCGGCAATGAACACTGGTCGAGGTACTTCCCCTTCCAGGGCTAGGTTTACCTCCTTGACCTTGGCTGGCCCTTCGATTGGTTTGCTTGTCTGCCCTTGGCGCTTGGCACCTAGCAGAACCACTACCCTATCCCCTTTTTTGAATTTAGTGAAGCGTTTAGGGAGGTCTTGCGGCTTTCGTTGTTCCTTTGATCGTGCATCCTTGGGACACTTTGCCTTATCCTGCCTTAACCGTCTGCGCCTCAGGTGGACGGGTAAGTCCCCCTTGGTGTGCCTAGTCATGGGTGGCATGGGGATCTCTGGGTCGCTATCAGAAGTAACTTCTGATTCAGAGTCAAACCCTCCGTTTTCACTAGAAGAGGTGGTCTCCCCTGGTGGCCGCAGTTCAGATGGCGATTCGGTTCTAAGTATTGATGTCATTCCTGGTTGGGCTAGGCCGGCTTGCTCAAGGTCTACAGCTCCTATGCATTCCAACCAAGCACGATCACATTTCATGCACATGACTCCTTGGTCCATTCTAAGGGCCTGTTTTTTCTGTGGCTTGGCATCTGCCCATATCTGCTCAATTTCTCATCCTTCAGTGTCGTACTCTATGGTATCCACTTCACCCTCGCTTTCATCACCGAAGGATTGGCAGTCTTCATATTCATCACATGAATCTTTGTCACTCGACTGCTCATCGTCTCCCAAGGCTTGCTCTACCTCGTCTCATTGGTCGGGAACCAAGGCCTAGTTATACATGAGGTTCAGCTCGTGCACCCTGGTCCACTGCCACTCGGAATCCTCCAAGAGGTCCTGGAGCGGCTTGAAGTTGGCGGCTAAGTTGCCCGCTAGCTGGTCCGTTAAGTATTCCAGTATTCCCTAGAGTTCCCTTTTGTTGGAAGGCACTTGGAAGGTAACAGGCTTAGGCCCTCCCTGGAGGCTTGCTGCCATCATGTAGAGTGGCGAAGGAAGTGTTCCGTTTGTCTTGCCGACCATTTTGATGGCCTGCTCGTACGCCTCCTGGTCAGAGAAGGGCAGGTCAATTGTAGCGAGGACGTGCATCCAATCCCGCTTATCCTCTGGATATGGGATATACTTGGTCAAGGACTCATAGGGCTTCCTGACCTGAGTGTTCCCTTTGAGCATAGCAGAGATGGCGTCCAGGTCGACTGGTGAGGTCTTCCAAGTGTCCATCTCTATTCTTACGGTGTTAGTTCTATTGCCAAGGAAGATCAAGCCGTTACCCCAATCTTCGATGACTCTAGCGTTGCGCATCCAGGGTCGGCCTAATGGGACATCGTAGTCCACTCCCTTCATGACTATAAAGTCAACAAAGAACTGACACCTGCGATCTTCACTGGCCAAATTTTCAGGACCCCGAATGGTTTCACTCTCATACCGTTTGCTAGCGTGATGTTAAACCTAGCAGCTTCAACAAGCGGGTTTCCCCAAGACTGCAACACCGCGTGGCTAAGCACACTAACCCCAGCTCCCGTGTCTATGATTCCCTTCCTTGTTGCATCACCCAGGGCTAGGACCGGCAGGACTGCGTGCATCTCAGAGCCTTCCCAAAAGGCGTTGACGTGCAAAGATTTAGGCACGGAGTGCAGCGTTAGACTGGGCAATTGTGTTTCTGCATCCTGGTCTTGAGGATCTACCGTGACCTGCTTTTGTGAGCCCTCGACCCACTACCTAAGGTCTTGCCATAGGGTAGGGTGTTGCTTAAGCAGATCTCCAAGGCCAAATGTTATAGGGGTGGTCACTAGTGTGGTCAGGAGATTGTTAAATACTTGTCCTTCCTTTAGCCTAGACTATCCGGGCCAATGGCCGCAACTAATCTGCGGCTCTGTTGCGTCTAGGCTTGGTCTTAGTGGCACTGCTTGTGGCATAGTAGCCTCGGCCGACTTAGGTTGAGGCGGTGACATTGGCGTGCTTATGCTGGAGAGATAATTGATCTCGTCCTCCATTATGGGTTCGACATCTTTGAGGTGCTGTTGAGCCTCCCTCACCCATTCCTTCACCTTTTCTATGGCCTCCAATTGTCGCTTGGGGTGCGAGTATTCCCCTATCTTAGCGCTTCCCTTTTCGGCTGTCTTAGGGGCTGAAGTCTCTGCCTCTGCGTCTGAGACTTTCTTCCTAGCAGGTAAAGTCATAGCACTCTCGATCTCCGATCTCTTCTTTTTCCACCTGCGGCTTTTCTTTCCTATTGAGGCTGCGTCCAGATTGCTAGGTCTTGGCAGAGAGATGCCGGCCTGCTTGGTTTGGGCTCGGGTCATAACTCGTAAGGGAATAGGTGTGGCCTCCCCATCGGGGTTTTCGACACCAAACAGCCCTAATGGGACGGATGGCAAATTAGCTGCGCTAGAGGACGGCTTCCACTTTGGGCAATCAATGAAAAGATGGGTGATTTCGCACTCTATGCACCGTTGGTCAGCCTTGTCCCTGTTTTGCTTCTCTCTTTCAGGGTAGCGTGATGAGACATGACCGGGGTGTCCGCAAGTCCAACAAGTGACTGGATCCTGTGGCTGCCCTCCTAGGCCTCTACCCCGTCCTCGTCCTAACGCCATCACCGGCATGGGTCGATAATCCATGAGGACTGCGTTACCCTCATCATCATGCGAGACGTAAGGGTATATGTAGGTCTCTTCATCATTTGGCTCCTCCACATAATGCACTAGAGCGTCACTCGGTGGGTGGGTCACATAAGGACTAGGCGGTCTAGGAATGCCAGTGGGATTTATATCCATTCTAGGGACTGCTGGTTTCATATCGTTAGGCGCGGGTAGAGCCAATGGGGCTCCCCTTCCGAAGAATGGCTGTGGCCTGTTAGCTAGATAAGGCTAGCCGTAGGGTTGCGAGTATGGAAACCTTCTTGGTAGTCTGCATTGTGCGGTATCGTGGCCGAACCTCCTGCAGTTAGCACAAGGTCTTGACCTAGGGTCTTGATACTTGGCCGGCAAGTGGTTTTCGCCACAGTATACGCACTAGATGTGCGGGCGCGTTGGTCATCTCAGCATGTCCTGTATCTTGGCTAATTCCATCTTGACCTCTGCCAAGCCTTGGTCTATCTCGGTGGCTTTCCCCTTATCTTGGGATGATGGGTTTGACCGCTCACTAGAGGCTGGCGTTCTCTCTAAACTCCGTGGGTTGGTTTCTTCTAGATTTGAGCTCCTAGAGCTCCGCTCTTTCAGCTGGTCATCGACTCTAATGGCTTCCTCGAAAACTCTAGCCACCACGTCTCGCTGCAAGCTTGAATTGCCTGCCAATGCCTTATATAACTCCTCATCTCTAATTCCGCTGATGAAAACAGTTGACACTGCTCTCTCAGTCGGTCGCTCGCCTAAGGGGATTCTCTTAAAGAGACTTCTCACGTGGGTCACATAATCGCGGATGCCCTCCTTCTCCTTCTGTTTGACATTCGTCAAGCGTACTAGCAAGTTGTCGGAGTATCCGGGCTCGGCGAACCTCTTGACGAAGAGATCCTTAAGGTTATTGAAGTTGGCTCGTTCCACGGCATCCAGGCTTGTATACCACGTCCTACCCTTATCGCTTAAGCAAAGTCCGAATGCTTGCGAACGTTGAGTTTGGTCGTTGAGGCCATTGGCTTCGCAGACTTGCTCAAATTGCTCAACGAAGCTGTATGGATCATCATGCGATTGGTACTTGTCGAGTTACTTGGCAACAATCGGTATTTTGGCCTGGCTCTTTGAGCCCTGGTTTGCCCCTAATACTGCAAGCAGCAACGTCGCTAGTGTAGTGGCACTCTGCTCTACTACGGTGTTATCGAGCAGCCGTTTCATAAGGAGCTCGCTCAACGTCAGGTCTCCCTCTAGTGCTCTTTCCTAGTCTGTTCGGTTCCGGCCAGCCAAGTTTAGCACTTGCTGCACCTCATGTAGCTCCATGCTTTGCCTTAGGCTCCTGGCTTGTTGATCCCTATTATACTCGGCTATGCCTTGCAATGCCTTGCAGGCTAGCCTTCTCTCCTCCTCTAGGTCTGCAATGATTGCATCTGCCGTCCTGCCATAGTGCTCGTATCGGGCATGTGCATCGTAACTGCTCACCATCTGTTGTATAGTGTCTGGGAATGCGCTCACATTGAGCTCCTCGGTAAACCGATGGTCTGAGCCTTCCTCCGTCATGGGTCGATTTCTTGCGCCTCGCTGTGCTGTCAATCAGGTTGACTAGTCGTGACAGGTCCTTGTCGTTGGCGCTCCTCACTTGGTTCTCTCGTGCACTTCGCGTGTTTGTCTACGTCCTGGGTCCTCTCCTATTGGTGGGTTCCTTGAGCGATTTATCTGAATGAGTTTCCTTAATTACTGAATACAATTCTTAATTTACAGCCACTCAATGAGTGTGTTGTTCCTCGTGCACTTGTGCCCAATCAGGCTTTCAGTTTCCTTAAGTGTACTTCAAGTGCAAAATTCAATGTGAGTTTAGCAAGCAATTCCTCGGCGCCTCACTCACTCTCACTCGTTTCTGGCCTGATAGGCTTGTAGGTCCATTTTTTGGCCGTTTAGTCAGGGTTTAGGACTCCTTGTATGTTTCCTTATTTGCTCCCGATCAATCAGGTCTTCCTGGCTCAGCGGCTCGCGTCCTAGTCCGTGGATCCCTCAACTGTCTACCACCCATCGCTAAGCGACTGTGTACTACAATTTCTCTTATCCCGTGTGCCAGAATCAAGTTCTGAACGCCCGAAGGGTTTCGACAAGTTACGCTAATGCGCGTTTGCCGGGTCGGGTCAAGTTTCTGACAACTTTGACCGAAAGTTGCATTCGGATCAAGTGGTCCGAATTGCAGGGTCCGAGTGAGTCACTCGGACAGGCTGAATGGCACAGGGGCAAGGGCCGAATCTCCAAATTTGGGTCGGACGATTTTTACTCGGACGGGCCGAATGGCAGGTTCGGATAGGATAATTCGGACGGGTCGAACCGCAGTTGGCCGAGGGTCGAATCCCGGGTGTGGCCGAATTTCGATTTTGGAACTCGGACGGGTCGCTCAGGCGGGTCGCTCGGACGGGCCGAATGCGGCGCGATGGAAACAACGCGATGCCGATCTTGCCTGATTCTTATGATCTACTCAACCATTCCAAGCACAAACATCCAGATCCTATCTAGGGGGTTTGAGGGAGGGATTCATATACCTGAATGGGTCGGTGAGTGCGTCGGTGATGCGATCGAATCACACGGCCTGGGGCTTTCTAGCTCTCTCTCTCTCTCTTTCTCTCACACTGAAATGGCACAAATGAGTTCTCTTTTGGCCTCCTGGTTCTTATATGCCTTCCCAACTGTGGCATTGACGCCCCTGATCGCTCTCTTGTCGATCTTAGTCCTCATTAGCGAGCATTTTGCACGATTTTCTCCTTGTTTTTACCCTGTTTTGAAATAGTGAACCCTACCCTTTTCCGGTTCGATCTCCTAACTCTAACCTACGCTAAATGCAACAAAAATCGAAGGCAAAAAATAGGAATAGATCCTCCATGCTTTCCAATTTTCAAACAACCAAAATATCCCAAAATACTTACTTGTTCCGAAGATTAAAAGCACCCAACTTCCTACCTATCTCAAGCTCCGTTTTGGGGATGAATACCCTACTTCAATGCTCGATGTGAGGCGCACAAGTGCTCAAGCTTGAATCTCTTGGTCCCGGCAACGGAACCAAAATGTGGGAGCTTTCGCTCAACCGCCAAGACCCTCGGACTACTTATTCTTTCAAGCATTTCAAGTGAGCTCTAATGGCTATCTCTCACCTAGCCGACGCACCATCGATCCTACGAGTGTAGTGAGCTTACCTTGATGCTCGATCAAGTACCCTCCTCTCTCTTGCACTTCGGTAGCTCCACAATCCTAGATGCTAGCTCAAGCATCCTCAAGCCTCCTCCATCTCCAAGCTCCATCCTCCATAGCCGCGCGCACAAGAGAAGAGAAGGGGAGAGAAGAGAAGAAGAGGAGAGGATATGGTGAAGAGCTTCACCCTCTTGATCCCTCACTCTCGCACACACTCACTCCCTCACACTCTCACACTCCCTCTCTCAAGAGCACACACAAGCAAGAAGGAGAGAAGAAGAGAGGAAGAAGAAGACTCCTTTTGCCACACACCAAAGAATGAGCTTTCCATTCACTTTTCAACTTTATATACAAAGCCCTAAATCCTTTTTGGGCGGTCATCCCCTTTTTTCTCTTTTACATGGCCGGCCATAGCCTGGGCCCTTTTTCCCATTTCCCACCATTCTAATTTATCATATTCCCAACTAATGCATACACTTTGCACAGGAGTGAGCCTGGCACTCTTTTACACAGATTCAGGGGCGCTTTCACATTTTAATGGTGCGCCTTTTTTCTCTTTCGTTGCCTTGGCCCGACACCGAAGCTTTCTGAGGGTCGTGCCCAAACATTTGAATTTTTCAGGGATTGGTTGCCGGTCAAGGCGCCTTCTTCTGCTTTTATCATGCGCCTTATTTACTATTTTCCTTTTTTCCATTTTCCGCTCCTTTGTGTTGCGGAAACACAATAACATTAACCCCCTCCTAGCCAAGTGCCAGTCCCATGGAATTGCGGTGGGACATGGTGGCAAGTCAGGTCAGCTGTTAGGTGGAACAGGTAGGTGGGTGGTTAGGGGTGATGACTTGGAGAGGGACCGGCGTGCTTTAGGCTCCATGAAGACACTCGGGCTCTGTCACATGGTTGTGGCACTGGTTACATAGTCGCTTGTCTTTAAGGATGAGAAACGCTTGAAGTAATAAGCAATCCCTTAGGATGATGGTATTGAAGGGATTTATTCTGGAGAAAACCCCTCGAATGCTGTTTTCCCTTGAAAACCCGTGGTTTCTATTGAAGATCCTTGTCGTTGAGTTGAAGGTCTTCAGGCTTGTGGAATCGATGGGCGATCCGTGGAGCTTTGAAGCGTTGGGTCTGGATAGTTGGATGATGCAGTTCCAAGATCTATGCCAACGACAGTTCTACCTTGACCTGGTTCGATCATGGTGGCCATCAGCAGAGGCGGATGGCTGGATGCCGGCACGTGTGGGTCATTAAAGGGTACCGTGGTGATCATCTTCCGCGGGTAGTCATCTCTTGAGAGTCGAATATAGCCTGCAAGAAAAGTTGTGCACTCCCTAAGGGGCATGCCTACTTGCCGTGTAATGTGTGTTGGTTGTAGCAGTGGAACTAGGAGATGGGTCTAGCCTTGGGTAGGCCCTTGGTAATATCCCACACTTGAGGACCCAATTCGTGCTTCGTTGAAGGTGCGGTGCACTCTTAGGGTGACAGGTCTGGAAGTCCTGCCCTTGATGGGCCCTAAGCGTGAAGTGGGGGAGGGGGCTAGGGAGATCCCTAGGTGCTTTTTTTTTTTTTTGAGATGAGGCATAGGCCCAAGTATCTTAGTCGGAATGAGAAGGAGAAGGTGGGCGGAGAGACTTGCTCAAAAATTGGCAACTATGCATGTAATTCTTTAGATTCATGCGGACATGTAGGGAGGTAGTGGAGAGAAAGGGGTGGTTGCATCTAGTGAACTGGCTGTCGTTCATGTCCTCTAGGAGGGCTAGGCAAAAAGAGGGAAGGAGAGTAGCCCTCATCATGAGACGAGCCATGGCACAATTATCTATAGCATTAGGATCGAAGAATAGGGGAGGCAGGCCACACTCTTGTATAGTCGAGTCCTGCTTAAGAAGTAGCCTAAGTAGCCTAAGATAGTTACAGGTGGTTATAAAAGTGGGGTCAGGACATGAGGAAAAGTCCGCAAGGAAGCGCATCATAGACTCGTCTAGGCTTTCTGCGGTAAAAAGAAGGGCGTTGTCAAGGGATGCTACAGTGGAGTTATAAATGACGGGAAAGTCATATCGCCCGTGGAGGGTGGCATCAAAATCTACGCCTACCCTTCGAGGGTACGCCACATAAGTAGGGTCTTTCCGCTCGAACGGCAGGGTATTACAAAAAGCCATCCACACAAAAGCTTGTGTCATTTTAGACCTTAGAAAGAGAAAATCACTTCTCTTCTCACTTCCAAAGGATCATGTCACTCGTCTTTCTTAGTGAAAGAAAAAACCTTAAACCTTGACTTGTAAAGGAGAGGATGACCCATAATGAATGCAATGCTCATTACACATTATGAATGTTCCAATGACTTGGTAGATCCAAACAAAAAGTCACATCGTTTATCTTATCTGTGATCTTGAAAGGGCTATAATAGTGATTAGAAAGCTTAACCACTTTACCCTTTTGACCTTTTTGCTTCTTCAAGTAAGCCTTCTCAAACTTAAGAAGAACATATTCTCCCAACTAGAGATCTAATACTTATCAGTTTCACGTTTATGCTTCTCTTGTGTCCTTTGGATAGCAACTTCTACTTGAGTGAAAACTGTATCAATGTCTCTAACAAACTCATCTGCGCTACTGCAAAGATCTTATCCTTCATAAGAAGAATGGGTGGTAAATGAGACTTACCATAGATTATCTCAAAGGGTGCCTTACCAACACTAGAGTGCACCGTATTATTGTATGCAAACTCTAGTAAAGGCAAATACTTTTCCCATTCTCTTTGATTATCAGAGACATAGGATTTCAAAAGGTCCAAAACAGTAGAATTAGCAATTTCACTCTGCCCATTCGTATGAGGATGATAAGAGGATGAAAATTTTAACTTCGTCCCGAGGTTCCCGAAGAGAGCTTGCCAAAAGAGGCTGGTCATGCGGGGATCTCAATCACTTATAATCGACTTAGGCATGCCATGATGCTTGAAAATATGAGAAATGAATAGCTTAGCCATATGATCAGCTTTGATTGTCTTTCGCACATGTATAAAGTGAGCTTGCTTACTGAATCTATCAATGATAGTCCAAATTGCATCATTGCCTGCTTGTGTGCGAGGAAGCTCCATGATAAAGTCCATGGCTATACTTTCCCAAGGCTCATTGGGAATAGGTAATGGCTTCAATAGACTAGGTGGTTTATGCTTGTCATACTTTACTTTTTGGCATATCTTGTACTCGCGGACATATCTTTCAATGTCAGCTCTAAGAGTGGGCCAAAAGAAACATCTTTCCAATGCTTGAGTAGTGGGTAGAATACCCCTATGTCCAACATATGGGGATGCATGTGATTCATCCATTACCTTGTGTCGCAATGGTAATGCTACACAAATTGCTTGATGATGATAAAAATAACCATCTTGAATCGAGTAAGGTGTAATCGACTGACCTGAGTTAAGTTGATCCCATATGGTTGAGAAGTCGAAATCAGTTGCATACATTTTGGGTAAATCCATGAACTCGTTATGGTAAACAGTTGTGATTAGATTCACTCGAGGTCACCATGATAGAGCATCTGCTACCACATTCTTAGTTCCAGATGTATGAAGGATTTGAAAATGAAACATAGATAAGAAATTTGCCTAGCGCATCTATTTCTCTAAGAGATTCTTTTGAGTGAGGAAGTATCTTAGACTTTGATGATCTGTTTTAATAACAAAATCTGCACCAAGTAAATAGTGTTTCCATACTTGAAGAGCACGTATCACTACCATAAGCTCTTTCTCATAAACTGGAGCATGTAGCTCATGGATCTTGAGGTGTCGGCTCTCAAATGCTATTGCATGATGCTCTTGGTTAAGCACAACTCCAATGCAATCCCTAGAAGCATTGCAGTGAACTTCAAAAGGTTTTTGAAGATTCAGAACTATGAGCACTAGTTCTTAAGTCACAAGAAACTTAATTCTTTCAAAGGCTTGTAGTTGCATTGATCCCCAATGAAAATGCATTCGCTTCTTAGTTAGGTCATGTAGAGGAGATACAACATATGAAAAACCCCTTATTAACCTCCTGTAGTATGAACATAGGCCCAACTTCATGTACAAAAGTAGGTGTAGGCCAATCAACAATGGCTCGAATCTTCTCAAAATCCATTCTCACCAAATTGTGAGAGAAACAATACGATCCAAGTAATGAATTTCCGAAAGGAAGAATTCACTCTTCTTAGCATTGACCTGTAGTCTATGCTTGTGAAGCTCTTGAAAAACAATAGATAGATGTTTTCTATGCTCTTCCTCAGACTGTGAAAATATTAGAATGTCATCAAAGAATACACATGTGAACTTTGAGTGAGGTCTGAAATTTCTCTCCATCATTCGATTGAATGTGGCGGGTGCATGAGTCAAACCAAATGGCATGACTAAAAACTCGTATAGTCCAAATGTTGTACGAAAAGCTGTCTTATGAACATCTTCAGGTGCTATCTGTATCTGGTGATAGCTGCTCTTGAGATCAATGTGACTAAAGATACTATCCTTGGGATAGGAAAACGGTTCTTGATTGTGATCTTGTTCAAAGATTTATAGTCTATGCACATACGGAAAGAACCATCTTTCTTTTGAACAAGTAAGACTAGAGAGCAATATGGAGAAGAGCTAGGTTGAACTAACCCTTTTTCCAACAGTTCGTTTACTTGTTTTAGGATCTCCTCTTTCTCACTTGCACTTACTCTGTAAGGCGGTTGGTTAGGTGGTGAATTACCTGGGATAAGACCAATTGTGTAATCTTTCGGGCACTTAGGAGGTAACTCTCCTAGGAGTGAATCACTAAAACAATCTTCATATTGTTTAACAAAATCATATGTGGCTTGATCCATTGAAGAGAGGGGTTCTTTTAAAGTCTGAGACTTAGTAGCATTAGTTGGTATTGTGCGTTCATTAGAGGCATCAAGTGCCCTTGAATCATTACCTTCTTTTGACTCTCTCACAAAAATCATGTACGATAAAATAGCTTTCTTCATTTCTTTAGAAATGCTAACATGACTAACCATTGGCACATGCCAATCTCCAGCATCAGCAATGCATAGTATGTTCTAACCCTTGAATTGAAATGCAAGGGTCTTCTTAACAAAATCGGGAAGAGGTCTAATCTTGTAATGCCAAGGCATGCCTAAGATAACATCACAGTTACCAATGGGTGCAAGTAAAAAAGATTCTTGGTCACGATAATCCCCAATTCTAAGATTCAACTTCCCATGGATAGAAGTAGAATTGGTTGTAAGTCCTTCGGATGCCAAACCTAATCCAATTGGTGTTCCCAATCAATCCGATGGAATTTGTAGTCTTTCAGCTTTCAGTAGTATCTGCTAATACAAAATTATATGTGGACCCTGGATCAAAGAGTATCAAAACTCGTTGATTGTTGAGTGTCCCCCAACCCTTTCAGAGTTGTCTTTTCTTCTCATTTGAATGAGTGTTAGCTTGCACATCCAGAATAGAATTTGAGGATGGCGGAGGAGGATCTTTAACCACATTTACTTCCTTTCTGTGTTGTGAGAACAATCAAGCTTCATATGCCCTAACTCACCACAAAGAAAGCACATTCCTTCCTCTTTGTACTTTTGTATCTCAGAGGGTGAGAGATACTTGTACTTCTTCTTGTTACCCTTTGGCTTTGAATATTGGTCATGGTTGAAGGTATCTCTTCTTCGATTAGTCCTGTCTCTTGGTTGATCATAGAGCTGCTCTTGTTTAACTCTGTTAGAACTCATCTCCAACTTTCGAGATGTACTAGGTGTATGCAAACTTTCAGCTATGATGGCGTACTCCATCATGCGAGATAAGGTTTCATGTGGATACACCTTCATGGTTCTGTGTAAATGAGGGAGTAGGCCAGCTTCAAACTTCATTTTCTTCTCTTCATCGTCGCTGATCTCCATGAAAGGAGTAACCTTGAGAAGAGTAGACCAAAACTTGTCCACATAACTAGTGACCTTCTCATGCTCTTTCTGGCCTAGCCAATCCCACTCCTTCTTAACATCATTCTAAAAATCAAGAGGCAAGAACTGAGTATAAAACTTCTTCTTGAACATTTCCCAAGTTGTAGGTTTCCTTCCCTCCAAAATGAGAGTCAACCACCAATTGCTAGCAGTGTCTTTCAAGTGCATGCCTGCATGCCTGAGCTTGGACTTTCTGAGAAATTACCATCAGAAAAAGCAACTTCAAATTGCATGACAAAGGCTAATGCCTTAGCAATATCTCTCTTACCAAAGTAAGAGTTAAGCTTTATGTCCTTATCCCCAGACTTAAAAGTCTTAGTCTTCTTAAGATTACTCCTCTTATGGTCCCTCTTTGTCCGTTTGTGAATTGCATGAGACTTAGAACCAAGAGAGTAGAAACTAGAAGACGATGAGGAGGAGGAGGAACTTGAGTAATCAGGGCAGTAGTTGGTTGCTGAGGGAGATGACTCCCTCCTTAATGGCCTCACTCGAGGTGAGGTCTTTTTACTCTTCTTGACCTGAGAGTCCTTCTTTCTTCTAGGAAGCTTCTCTACAATTGGATGCTTTGCACCTTTATCATCAATTGGTGCAATGGTGTTTCCTCTAGTATCACCATCTTTTGGAAGATTTGGTCCCTTGTAAGTAGCTTCTTCCCTTGCCCTTAAGCTATCAATTGACGTACTTCGAGAATTTCCATCAAGCTACGGTACTCTATCAATTGAGCTTGTAATTGCTCACTTGTAAGTGCTTCATCACTTGCCATCTTTACCTTCTTCTTGCAAGGATCGCCTTTACTGTGAGAAAAGCAAAGAGACCTGCTTGAGAGCTGGATTTTAGGACTCGATTTGGATCCGTTCTTGAAGCGTTGAAGCTCGTTTGGAGCCAGAAAGTTCCCGAGAGGCGTTAAAGAGTCAATTTTCATGAAAAATCAAATGGTGGTGGATGGACAAGCTAGAGTTTTCCTAGATGCATTTCAACATCAGGAATCCAACGCAAGTCTTAGTTCGTCAATTGAAGGTTGTTTGACCCTCCATTTAATCCCCGCAAGGTTCGGTGTTATAAAGCAGCTACGGGATCGGAAAGCCATAAAGTGCGTGGGAGAGGCCAAGTTGATGGAGTTCGACTCCACCAAGCCTCCTTTTCAATCAAATTGCAAATCAGAGTTCGTTTGCCCCCTCAAAATCAAAATATCCACTTGCGGGATAATGTGAACACAAAAAGATGAATCAGTTATTTTAAGGTTTTAAACCTTAGGCTTAATAAAAACCTTGAAACTAATGCAAAAACTGTTGAAAAGAGGGAAGCGTCAATGTGCCTCCTTATTTTTGCTCAATGCCTCTCCAATTCAAACCCGTTTTTGGAGAGAGAGAGATTCTCGATCATGGCAGAGAGAGGAACAAGATGGCTGTAAGCTTGCCCATTTTAATGGAGGATTAGAAACCTCATTTTTTAGTCTTTCTCTTCTCCCTTTCTCTCCCCTCTATGGGCTATTCATGCGCATTATCTTGAAGGAGGAATCGGTTAAGGAGATTGAAGCAAATGATGATGGAGATTAATGGAGATGTTGAAGCTTGCTATGTAGCATGGAATTGAGACCAATGGAGGCTCCGTCCGCTAGTCATTTAGTCATTCTATGCATCTCGGATTTCATAGAAACACAGTATTACTATTTTTAATGAAGGAAATGAAGGTTTTTTGACATTTTATGATGTAATTGGTGTTCTTATGCGATGAAAAATTGCTTGAGTGCTGGTTGCATCATGTTTAATTGTTGTCTATCAAAAAATTCTGATTTCATAATGATTTACATGTGCTATTTGAATCCCGCAAAACCCAAAATGTGGTTTTTAAGGGCAAAATGATGGTTTTGTCGTTTCGCGTGGATGAAATGTGTTTCTATGGGAAAAAATAGAAAATAAAATTGAAAAGGTAGTTTAGCTATGGAAAAGGAGCTTTGCTTACTCTCTCTACACCTAACAACCAATGATCCATAGCTCCCAAGGCTAACATCAACCTGCTGGAAATACCAAGACCACCTAGACCTATAGTCACACATCCACCAAGTGATGCACTAGTACACTTTGTGGAAGAACCAATCAAAGAGGAACCGTACATAAATCCATATGTCACTTATAACAAAGAGTCATGGCTTTAGGTAGGGGAGGGACAAAGGCATGGGAGGAAACCCACCGCAAGAATTGCTGACTTGCTAGACATATAGCCATCACGAACATATATCATCTAAATGTCTAGAAAGGGAACAAGCAATTGAAGATAAGGTGGATTTGAGGTGTCCAAAATGTGGTGACACACACATATATACCGATTGCCCTAGGCATATACCCTTCACTAGCTTGGCAATCATACCATTGGTGCCACTAAGCTCTTTAGTATTGAAATACCCAATGATGAGGCCACACCAATACCTTTAAATGTCATGACTAAAGCTTAGGTAAAACACACCGTCATTGTAGTGCTTGGACTCATCAACTTGGATGTCTCGTCCATAGGTCAAAAGAATCAAAAGAAAAGAACAAAGTGAATATGATAGTTATTAAGACTGACAGCACAACCATCTTGACAAAAGGGAAATAAGTTCCTCACATTAAAACAAAGACTTCAACTCCCAAAACAAAGGAGGGAGGCAGCACTAAAGTTGGGGAATATCTAAATCCCAAGCAACAATTAGATGCTATCAATAAAGTGAGAAGTTGTGTAAAAGAGGCTCAAGCACACCTTTTGGACATTGAGCCCATAGTGGACAAAAGGTTACATGACATGTCAATAATGAGCCCACCTACTTCTCCTACGAGATGGGACTAGAGAAAAACTACATGCCCAATGCAACTCCTCTATAGGAAAGCAGAGCCACAACTCAACATTTGCCACAACATGACCGTTGGAAACAAGACATCAATGAATATGTACATGAGAAACTGAACGCTAGTTTGCTAGCTACTTTGACCTCAATGTCGATGTCCTTGCCATTAGAGCTATTATTAAAGCAAATCCCTTCACTTTAGAATGCACTGAAAAATTGGATCGAAAGACCAATGTAGTTGGAAACACCAATTCCCCAAGGCAACATTTCTGACACACACATATCTAGTCTAACTCTAAATCCCACAATGGAGAACCTAAAAGTAAAAGCCTTTTGGGAAGAAATGGAGATACAATAATTCATGTTGTCATGTCACATTGGAAGACTCCACCAAAAAGGGAATTGTAGATATAGGAGCAAGGGTTAGCATCCTTAGCCACATAGTATTGCAAACTTAGGGCAACCCACTTGTGGAAAACTGCATGTTTTAACATTAAATTGATCAATGGAACAAACATAAGACCATTTGGTATGTTGAAGGATTGACCTATCAAAATTATGGTTCAATTTTATGTGGTTTCTCACTTTGAATTCCATGTGCATGTGCTTAAATGGCCTTGGATGAATGAAATGACCTTAGGTTGTCAACAACCTAATAGGCCCTAGGTGACCTTCTAGAGGCCTAATCAGTCTAATTGTCCTTACCTATCATGGAAAATCAATAAGCCTTAGGGGCTACAAATTTTTTTAAGGCATTTATGGCCGGATACCCTTAAATCCTTAACTAGGCCTTAATGAAAAAAAAAGGCCATTGATAGGTTGATTCGATCACGGGTAGCCATGCAAGTATAACTCCAAGCCTATAAAAGGCTTATTAGGTGGTCCTATCAAATCATAAACACATGGACCAAGACCATTGAGCTGCAATCGACATGTTGATTGTACCCCTCACATCTATGCCTCATGTATGTGATCATTTGGATGGCCTACTCAACTGAGTAGAATGGTGGCCTATGTGGTCGTCTAGAATGGAAGCCATGACGAGGAGTGACCATTTTAAAGACTAAGGTTGCCTTTTAGGGCACCCTTGAAAAGGGCTAAGGGTGTGGGCCTAACAATGGCCGATGAGCAATCACACCCTTTATTTTTTGTTCTTTTTTAAAGAAGAAAAAAATAGTAATAATAGATTAGACGGGATAATAATAATAATAATAGATTACAAAGGGAAAAGCATCAAACAGTAGTCCTTTGATCCTTTTATTTGTTATTTGATTCTTCATCTGATTATTTGCTTGAAGTTGGCACAATCCAATTGTCAAAGCACATCAACATCATTCAAATGCAATAGTGATGTTGTAATGCACAAAATTTGTGTTAAGAAGTATATAGTTACATCATCCTGCAAATGTAGCGCGGCTCATGCCATGGCTTCCAACTTATCCGATTCTTCACAATCAGAGGCTTAAGCACGGAAGTGATCTCCAACTTTAGTTGTCTAATACAGTAGTTAGGCAAATCTTTGTTACAAACTCTAAAGATAGCAGATTTTCTCTTGAGCCAAATAAACTTGTGGATGACACCCAAGATTACACAAATCAACTACCAAGTAGTATCATCCAATTTCACTTTATCAACAAAGAGAGCAATGGTCAAGCCAAAGGTATCCTACAAATTAGGCGCCTTTAACCATCTTCTTATGCATTTCCAAGGTGGGGCAATGTGAACACAATCCCAAAAAAGGTGTTTATTTTGCAGGCCCTCCCATAGAATGGGCAAATTGGGGACATATCCATTCTTCTAGCCATGTGCCCGCGAAGAGGCAACTTTTTCAAGAGGATCCTCCATCTAAACACATTGAGTTTGAAGGAAGGGGTAGCCCTCTAGATGAACCTAAAATGCTTCCTCCAAGTCTCAGTACTAGTCATGGGAAATCCTCTTCTCCACTTCTCATTGACATTCACAATGAAAGCAGGAGATTGGACCTTAAATTCCCTAAATGACCTGCAAAGCCAGCGTGATTTGCCATGTGGGCTCCTCAAATCTTTCAGAATACTATCCTTGCTCATGGCCATAGAGGTTGGCCATTTCTCTTTCAGCCGTCCCAATACTTCAGCACACCATTCACACTCATTGGGAGTCAATATGAATTTATCCATGATATGATCGGGTTGCATCCATTAAGAAGTGACAAGGTCCCAGATGTTGCTCCAGGTATCCATACCTTTATTGTGAATCATTCTTGAGAGCCTCAGGCATCTGCGAACAGGAGTGATTTAAGGATCGAAAGCATAGGGAGACAACCAAATGCTACGAGCTAGAGAAGAATCACCACTTCTAGACTCCCGGGTGCCACTCAGATACAGTGACTACTTTCTGCCAAGAGCTCACCATCGCATGAGCTAAGTCAAAGTCCAAATGCAATAGTGATGTTACGTTGATTGTAGCGATAATAGTGATGTTGTGGTCTTGTTGCTCATCATGCCATCTGAGTTGCTCATCCTAGTCATTAATTGATTGTCTTCCGAGTCCCCAACCACTAACTAAATTAGCTCATTCGGCCAAATTCTAAAATTTGAATTGCCTTAAATGCCACAAGCAGCCGTCAATGTTCAAATAAGGCCTAGATGAATATCAATATGTCTATCCTGTTGTTCAATCGTGTTTGATCCTAGACAATCTATTTTCCAACCTCATCTTACTGGTTATCCTATTTTTCAACTGCTCTTAATTCTTGTGACTTTGCCAAGGCTTCTCCAAGTGTCATATATCCCTCTTTACACTTATTGGACTTGCATTTGGTGGTTGGATTGCTCCTACATATAGTAAAATCTGCAATTGTTTGCTGTTGTAATCTAATCACACTAGGATTTCACATTTTACACTTTTCATATGATGTATTATGTTGGTTATTACAATTCTTCCTACACTCACTTCATTGTTGCTCCTATCAAGTTAATGCTAAATCAGATGATCGTAATATCACAAAGTCTAATGTCAAGATTCAAAAGATAATTGCATTGGAGTACAATTGTGATGAGTACATTTTGGTTGCTTCTCCACCTGATGTCCAGTTGACTAATACTCAATTATCTTTCTCTCAATATTGGTTGCTTGATTTGAAGGCTTCCTTTTATGTGACCTTGCATTGTGCTATGTTTTGTACCTCTCATCCTATATGACAGGTTTTGTGCAACTAGGAGATGATCATGTTTGTGATATTGTTTATATCAGTGATATTTATTTGCAATTTGCTACAAGTACTTTTTTTTTGCAAGATATATACCATGTGTCTGTGTTTACTAAAAATCTTATCTCTACAAGCCAATTGGACTACGTTGGTATCATGTCTCTTTTGGTAATTTTATATGGAAAATCACTCGTGAAACCTCATTTTGGATAGATGTGTCAAGTCTGAGATTGGTAGTTTTTTTCCCTTGTATTTAGTACTACTAATCATATTTTGGCTATGACAAACCTTCCACATGTATCTCTTTGGCATTGCCATCTTAGGCATATGTCCCTCATAGAAATGAAAGTATTTACTTGTTTGTAATATCTCTCACCCCACTTTTCATGTTTTGATTCATGTGATCATTGTTTATATGGTAGACAAACTTGTAACATACATAAAAAGATTGGCTCTATGCATACGAGTGAGCCTTTGGCTCCCATTTATTTGAACGTTTGTGGTCTTGTGTCCTATTAGCCCTTGGGTGATGCAAAATATTTTGCTACATACATAGATAATTACTTATATAAAGCTTGGACATATTCCATAAACTAAAAGTCATAAGTTTTTCCAACTTTTCAACACTTTCTTGATATATTTGAGAACCAATTTAGGCATAGAGTAAATGCCAAATATTTAACGATGGGAGTGAATATATCTCATGTGCTTTTGAGTAGTTTTGTGCCAAGAGACTCAATTAAGTGTTAGTTGATTGCCCATTACACCCACCCCAAAATGGTGTTGCAAAGTGTATAATTAACATTCTTCAAGAAAGAGTTTGCAATATGCTTACCACATACATTTTGGGTTGAGGTAGTCATTACTACAATTCACTTGATTAATAGATCCTCATGCATGGCTCTTGATGGTAGAGTTATAGAGGAGATATGGTCTAATAAACACCCCTCCTATGCTCATTTAAGTCTTTCGATGTGAGGTAACCTACCATATTTCCAAAGATAAATGTAATAAACTAGATCCAAAGTATGCCTAATATATCTTCTTAGATATGGTGGTGCAGATGAGATAGGCTATCACCTTGGGATCCATAAGCTAGGAAGATTATCCCTATCTTTGATATTCTTCATAAAGACAAGATGTATAAGCAACCAAAGTGAGTGATTGAGGTGCATAAGGTGAAGAGGCCTGCTATTACTGAGCAACCAGCTCTCGCAAAATATCCTGTAGTAGCTATTGATGATATAGTGGCCTAGGATCCATCTGTTGTGTAGGATCATGATGTTGGTCAAAGAGTACAGGATGTACATGCCCCTTGCTTGCGATGCTCTACTAGAGCCGTTCTTTTGATTGTTATGAGCCCTCCATGCATTAGGATATGGTGACAAATTTTGGCAAGCCCCTTGTGAGGATGCTATGCGCAAAGATGATAGTCACTCTTGGGAGAGGGCCATACAATGTGAGTTTGACTCAATGTAGAAGAATCATATGTGGGATTTGATTCCATTGCCCACTGAAAACATGCCTTGCCATGCAAGTGAGTGTATAAGTTGAAGAGCATCCTTGGTTACCCTGAGCCAACACGTAAGGCTCGTTTAGTTACTAAGGATCTTAAATAGGAAAAATGAGTTGATTTCAATGAGATATTCTCCCCTATCGTCAAGATGACTACCCTTCACTTGGTTTTAACATTGATTGCATAAATGGATCAAGGCATGCATATAAGAAATGGCATCAAAGTTTGATGCTTCCACACATTTACAATCATTTTTTCATAGTGATATGGATCTGTTTCTTTATATGAAGAATGTCTATGATTGTAACCTTATCATTTTTGTACTATTTATTAATCACATGTTAATTGTTGGAAATGCTCATGACGAGCTAGATTCTTTGAAGACTCAACTCAAGAAGAGTTTCAAAATAAAAGACATAAAACATGCTTCTGGCATACTTGGTATTGCACATTATGTATAATCTCTCAAGGGACTCATTTACTTGTCATAGAGATATATTTACAAAGTACTAGAGCAATCTCATATGCCAAGTGGAAAGCCGATTGGCACATCTTTGCCGTCTCATATGAGGTTGAGTCACACAAATTTTCTCCAATCACATGATGAGGATCGAGATGGCCCTATTCTTATATGCATCCGCAGTAGGCACCTTGATGTATATGCCATAATAGACACTAGACATGACATAGCATTTGCAATGGGAGTTGTGGCTCATTGCATGGTAACACCTAGCAAGTGACATTGAGATGTTATGAAGGGTATCATGAGATACCTTGAGGCAAAGTAGGCTTCTACCTTTGCTATGGCAACCAAGACATTAGAGCCATGGGTCACATAGACTCAGACTATGCAAGACATGTAGATAATAGACCATCTTTGGCTATATCTTCACCTTTTTTGTGTTGTTTCTTCGATGTCTAAGGTGTCAAAATGCTTATCTTAGAGCATAGTTAGTAGTAAGGGATAATTATTTGCACATATTATAACCAAATTTTGGGATTTTGAACCTTCATATCACCAAATTTGTGCAATTTCACCCATATAGACCACCTTCTTTGACATGGTCCAATATGTGCCATTAGCCAAATCTACATCTTATCACAAGGCTACTAGATAAGAAAATATGACATTATTTGCTAGATTTTCAAGTTTTGAATATAATCACAAATCTTTACACTTTGATTGACTTTTAGTCAAATTTTGTGTTTTTATATCTACTCTATGATTATACATCACCTCGATTATGCTAGACGCTACACGCTTTAAGATATTTTCAACTTTGCACGCACATACACATACACCCCAACTTTGTAAATTTTCTCATCTCCCAACATAAAAAAACTAGCTCAACTCAATCATAGACCAACTCCATCCCACCACTAGAAAGTCTAGCATTACTTATCTAGACTCTAGCTTACTCACATAGTTTAGCCATGTCAATTTTTGCATTTTATTTTTTGAATGGCCCCTATTTCTCTTTCTTTATTTCTTTCCCATCCACATGAACCCCCCTTTTACATAAGGCCTTGTTCACCTAGATAAGCTAACTTATTTTGAATGTCCCTCACTACCTCCCCCTAGGATAAGGCCCTAAGCTTTTGCCCTAACAATGAGATGAACCCAAAGACTTACTCGATAGTCATAGCAACAATACCAAAGACAAATTGAGAGTCAAGCTCATGGGAGTATTTACATTCGTGAGTCCACAACTTGGAAACAAAGAATGTGTTTTAGAAAGATTACTTGCCAAAGTGCTAATGTGCTTGGTGGAACTTACGGAAAAGCTACAATAGCATTGGCTAAAACCAATAAAAAAGATTAAACATGAAATTGAGGAAATAATGTCCTAAGTACAAGAGAAAGTATAGAAGAACATTGAAACAAAAAAGAAGAAAAATCAACAAAAACATAATGAAATGAAACACGAAAGTTGATTAACAAGACATGACAACTAGTCTTTTTAGTAGTCAATGAATCTCTTGCAAAAAAATATTCCCTTCCATGTAGGTATAGGAGGCCTCCTAAGAGATCGCATCAAGAAACATAAGGGAAACTAGTTGATGAAGAGTACCGAGGATGTTTAAGTATGCATAGGTTAGAGACCAAACTAAGGAAAATACTGGAAGAAAGAGTTCAAATGAATGGTACCATAGCAATTTATCACGCAAGAAAAGAATCAAGCAACTGAAGAGTCCCACAACATGGAAGATAAAGCCAAAGTATTAAAGAAATCATAAGGTTTTAAGGGAACCAAAAGTACGGATGACAAATAGATTTACACCAACACAACTCTTCACACAACCAAGTGAAATTGTGCAAATGAAGACATTTACAAAGGAGGAAAAATGGGTAGTTTATTGAGATGGCAATGTCACCCTAGAGGAGCTCAAAAGCCTAAGTACTAAGTTGCTTTTGGATTATGCTATATTAGTAACTTTGACAGCTTTAGTAGTTGGTTTTCTTTTTGGTGCTAATGCTGGCTTGGCATAGGTTTCTTTTTATGCCAAGTGGATTGTAAGTAGAAACTTTGATTTGTGCCTCTCTCTCTCTCTCTCTCTCAAATTTAAATTATTGAACTAAAAAATTTACAAAGGGCCTTTTGGACAACCAAGTGACCTCAAAGACAAATAGAAAACCACACATGGAGCCAAAAGGGTACAAAAACATAGGGCTATAATAATAGAAGGGGAACATAAAGTTAGCACAATCAAGGTGATGCAAATGATATCTATCTGCATAGCAACCAACTCTCTGAGAATCTCACCAACAAAAACCATGGAACTAATATGCCACAATAACAATCCTTGAGCATGGCCGCATGTCTATGAAAATATGATGCAATCTATTCAATACAGATTGGCACCACAATCGATAAGTATTGATAAGCGAATTGTGCATAGGAACTGATGATGAAAAGAGGTGTGTGCGTACTCACACATGCTTGCAGATTCACACACATACATGGCATGATACACTCTTATGTTAAGAATGAATCAAACTTCCCATTTAGACATCTAATGGTGCATATGTAAGCTGAGCCTGAGAGCTCAGGCAAAATACATGGTTCACTTTCCAGCCAAAAGCTTACAAGCTTTTCAAATTCTCTCCACAGACTGCTTTTGAGTTACATGATAATAACTCAGTTGGTTCAACAGTCCTCGCATAATGAAGGCCTCTGCCCAAATCTGCTATTTTATAAGTGTTCCTCTTGAACCTTCGCTTTTATCAGGATTCTCCGATTGCATGTGAACTTTGAAAAGAAACCACCATTAAAAAAAAGGGAGTGATGTCAACTCAAAACCAAGTTACCAGAGAAACTATAACCAACATGCAAACTTGAGTGCAAAAAAATCTTAAAATGAAGCTGGCAAGAAAATCATGAGCCACGCTAATTGAGTTTCTTAAGAAAAACCCTCTTCAAAGATATTAAACCATCAATCGCTCCCTTAGTTCTAGTTGTTTCCTGTCATGGATGTACACAAACAAGCTTAAACAACGGAGTAGCACTAAATACAAAATTTAAACTTTGGCTGATTCTATGATCGTATAGCTGTACAAGCCCAGATGCAGCTTCCATTTTTTAGCTTTCAAAGGGTGTTACTGCCTTAATAGTCCAGGTGTTCTCAGAACCCCACATAGACACCTGTTGCAGTTGCTCACAGGATGACCAAGGCAAAGGCCTGCAGTGGAAGTCCAAAGGTCATAGGAGCATGCGCGTATAGGTCAAACTTGGTTTGCCTTTGCTATCTTTAACAGCAAAATGTTTTTTTACTTTAAAAAAGTTTCGGAGTTTTCATTTGTTGAAGTACTATCTCACTCTCCTTGACTGGCTCATTCGTTAGCCTATTATGAAACAAAACACTAAAGTTAAGCATAAAACATCTTAGGAGTAAGCACCTATTCAACCTTTCATAGCTGCATTAAACTTTAAATCTGTCAAAATCTCTTGATGTCATATTTGTTGATGTGACGTGTCAGATATTCACTCTCATATCCATTCAAGCCTCGAGGACACACAATGAGTTCGGATAATGGGTACTCATAAAGTATTTGCATAAACAGTTCATTCAGGAGACCCTACAGTCCTGCAGCAGTACGGCCAGACCAGTCGGACAGTTGCCACGTCAGCACAGTCGGTCAGGTATAGCAGCAATCGGACAGTTTCAGGCAGCCGACTTGATTCTCGTCTTTTTTTTTTGGTATTTTTCCTCTGCTATTTATAGCACTCCAGTCCAGCACTTGGACACACATCTGACATCTGACAGAGATAGCCTGCTGGTGACTGACAGCATGCAGGCTGACGGAGATAGAGAACCTCAAGGCAGAGACATATGCATATATTCTCTCTGCACCCGTGTATATTTCTGCATTCCTATACAGCATTCTACACTGCAGATTTTTTGTGTTTTACTGTCTCCTCTCTTTCTTTTTTTTGTAAAAGGTAATTGTATTAATTACGAAAAAAGGTACAAGTTTACATGATTACAAGATACACGATGGCTCTAAGCCATCGAGTTACAAACTGTCTCCTCTCTCTCTCTCTTCTCTCTGTGTTAACTCTCTCTCAGTCTTGGTCCCACACTTCCACATCGCTGCACTCTGACATGGTATCAGAGCCGTGAAATCAGACAGACTAATTGAAGAACCTACCTAAAGAGAAGATTTCAGTGCGACACAAGGCTGCATTTCCAGCATTCAAGGGCGAGAGGAAGGGCTGTGCATCAAAACTAGGCTGAAGTGAGTGTGGGCATGCGGGACAGGAGTCCAATTGGTGAATTTGTTGTAGGTTGTTGCTGTTTGAAGGAAAGGAAGGCTGTGTTTTAGGCCTTCCATTGCAGATTTTACCTTTCCATCACCTCTGGCGGCTGAAGAAGGTTTGGGAAGTGGAGGAAAGGACCCTAACAGGCTGTGTTTTCATAGTCAGAGGGGGACTGTTTTTGTGTTTGAACAAGCATTGCAGGTGAACATATTTACTGAGACCAACTTGAAGTTTCAAGCATCAGAAGCTTGATGGTGACAATTACCGCATCTGGCGCGTGATGATGTTGGCGATTCTAGAGTCTTATGATTTGGCGAAGCTTGTGATGGAGGAGATTAACCGGCCCTCCATGAGAGATGAGTCCAAACTCTCTTCCAATGCTCATGAGGAGTTGAATAAGGCCCAATCTCATTGGGACAAGCTGAATGCCAGGATTCGTTTTTTTCTTTTTCTGTCTTGTACTACAGCCATAATAGCTCACATCGAGCACTTGACGGTGGCTCGAGAGATATGGCTGGAGCTCGACGAGATGTATAACCGGATGCCTCTGATGAAGAGGGTTTCTTTGGAGGTGCAGATGTGGACCTTGTCCGTGAATAAGTCTTCTTCGCTTCGAGAGCACATCAACAAGCTTCGGCAGCTTTAGATGCACATTCAAAATGCGGGGAAGCCAATTTCCTCCGAAGACACCGCGATCGCTTTATTGTCCCAGTTGCCGCCACGATTCGGTACTTTTTATTCCGCCCTTATTGCATCAGGGCAGGAGTCGACTCTTCGGTGGGAAGAACTGGTTCCTATGGTCTTGGACCAAGAGGAACAGTTGAAGGGACAGAATACTTCCAAATCGGAGGCTTTGGTTGGTCAAGCCTCTCAGAAGAAGAGAAAGGACCAAAAGAAGAAGGAGAACAACAAATCTAAGAAGGACAAGGAGAAGGAATTGACTTCCCATATTTGTGGTAAGATCAGTCATTGGAAGAATGATTGCCCCGACAAGGACAAGGACACCAAGAAGAAGGACCCGAAGGATTTTGGAGCCGTGGTTGCACCCTCATCAACTGCTTTTCTACACTTAGCGGTCATTGAGGACTCTACACCAAAGACTTCTAATGCTGCGATGACAGCTCCCCAAACTCAAGAGTGGATCGTGGACAGTGGTACCTCACAGCACATGACCCCTTCTCCCGTTGGTATTGCCCATTTGCGACCTTCGCATGGCCAGATTCTCATTGGAGACAGCTCTTTTGTGTCTATTGCTACGCGAGGTGAGATGCAGCTGATTCCGGATGGACGTGGTGGTGCCCACACTTCTAAGGTGTTGTATGTGCCAAGCTTGGGGTATCATTTGCTTTCGGTCCATAAGATTTGTTCTCTTGGTCTCTTGGTGGAGTTTGACAGTGATGCTATTCGAGTTCTTAATTGTGGATCGAGGAAGGTTATTTCTTCAGGATATGAGGAAGACGGCATCTACAAATTGAAGTCTTCTACAGCTCTTAACTCTTAGACACAATCCGAGCTATGGCATGCTCGGTTTGGCCACTTGAACTATGATTACCTTCGAAAGGCTTTGCGAGGATCGTTTATCCGAGGTTTGCCGAACATAGTGGTAAGCCAACAGCCATGTGTCTCCTACATTTGTGGGGAACTACATCGAGATGCAATTCCCAACAAAGCTTCGCGGCAATCTACTTCACCTATGCAGCTTGTATCTACGGATCTTTGTGGCCCGCTGAGAACCGAGTCCCTAAAGGAGAACTTGTACTTCATATTGATTGTAGATGACTACAGCAGGATGACATGGGCCTATTTCTTGATGTTGAAGTAAAAGGCTTTCTCCCACTTCAAGGATTGGCTTCTCTTTGAGGAGAACCAAACTGGCTAAAGACTCAAGACCTTGCGTTCAAACAAGAGTGGTGAATTTGTGTCTAATGAGTTTGCTCGTTTTTGTGCAAATAGGGGCATTCACCAGGAGTTTGCTAACACCAACACTCCTCAAGAAATGGCATTTTGGAGCGGAAGAACCGAAGTGTGATCGAGATGACACGCACCATGATGAAGCACCGACAGACATCTCAGTTTCTATGGGCTGAGGCAATGGCTACTACAGTTCACATCCTCAACCGATCTCCAACTTCGGCCGTTGACAAGATGACATCTTTTGAGGCTTACTTCGGAACTAAGTCTGATGTCTCTTATTGCAAGATCTTTGGGTGTGATGCCTATGTGCACATCCTGAAGATGCAATGTGCAAGTTTGAGGCGGCTTCTTGACAACAAGTTTTTGTTGGCTACAACTCCCAGTCCCAAGGTTATCATCTGTTTGATCCCGTCAAGTAGGATGTCTACACGAGCTGAGATGTGCGATTCGTAGAAGTTCCAGTCACAGAGGGGGGTGAGGAGCACCCCGTCCTTGGAGACCTAGGGGATAGTTGGGCTCCTAAGACAATTCCTTTGGAGCCAAAGCCTCTTGATGGAGATTCTTCTTCTGATTCCGAGTCTTCCCTTCCATCGGCCACCCCCATGGAGCTTCCGCCAGTGGATGTACCCGAGTCTTCAGTAGATGGAGAGCGACGGGGAGAGGTCCGGCCTCCTCCTCATTGGGCCCATGACACACTCTGAGATTCAGGGGTCAAGGGGGTCCCTGAGCAATGGGAACTACAGGATGGACCGTGGAGGTCAGTGAGGAATCAGGCACATTCTACGGAGCTTGTTTGCTCTAACTATTGTTTAATGACCCGTGTTATGCAAGATCGAGAGCCCACTTCTATGAAGGAGACTTTGCAATCTGACCATTGGCGGAAGGCTATGGAAGCCGAGTTGGAGGCTATTGAGAGGAATGGCACTTGGTTCCTTGTGCCTCGTCCCTCTCACAAGAAGGTGATTGGCGTCAAGTGGGTCCTCAAGACCAAGTACCTTAGCGATGGTTCTTTGGACAAGCACAAGGCTTGCCTTGTTGCTAAAGGTTTTGCTCGGCACCCAGGCATTGACTTCCATGATACTTTTGCCCCCACTACTCATATGGTGACTATTTGAGTTGTTCTTGCCTTGATTGGCCATAGGAAATGGCATGTCTATCAATTGGATGTGAAGTCGGTCTTTCTCAATGGTGACTTGTAGAAGGAGATCTATATAGAGCAGTCTCCTGGCTTTGGATCCTCGGACGGGAAAGTTTACAAGGCCTTGTATGGCCTCAAGCAGGCTCCGCATGCATGGAACGAGAAGATTAACTCGTTTGTTCAATCACAGTTGGGATATCGGCACTCCAAGGCCAATCCGCAGCTTTATGTGCACACTTTCAAGGCTGGTTGTGTGTTCTTTGTCTTGTATGTTGATGATTTGATTCTTACATATGACCAGGCACAGAAGATCCACAAGACCAAGACAGCTTTACATCAGACGTTCGAGATGACGAATTTGGGCTTCTTCATTTCTTCTTGGGTCAACAGATTTATCAGTCTCAAAGGGGGATTTTCATCTCTTTGCAGAGATACATTTAGAAGCTCTTGGTGACTTTTGAGATAGAGACTTGTCAGACCATTTCTACACCAATGGATCCAAACTAGAAGGCCACTTCACACTCAAATTCTCCCTTGACGGATGCTTGCCACTACCATCAGTTGATTGATTCCTTGATTTGGCTACTCAACACTTGTGTTGATCTTTGTTTTGTTGTGAGCCTTTTGGCGGGGTTCATAAGTGAACTGAAATAGGTGCATTGGCAGGCTGCCCTGGGGATTCTTCGGTATTTGAAGGGGATCTCTGACTTAGGGATTTCTTATCAAGCATATACAAATGCTTCCGATCTTGTTCTTGCAGGTTGGAGCAACTCGGATTGGGTTGGCAATGTGGACCACGGACGGTCTACTAAAGGCTATTGTTTTACCTTGGGTACAGGTGTTATCTCTTGGAGTAGCAAGAAGCAGCCCACGGTAGCCCTTTCTTCTACTGAGGCGGAGTATCGAGCCGCGTCTTCCACCACATGTGAGGTTGTGTGGCTTCGGAGATTGTTGGAGGAGCTTGGTTGTCCCCTAAACTCCTCCTACTCTTTTGTGGTGCAACAATGAGAGTTGCATTGCCTTGGTATGGAATCCTGTATTCCATGCTCGGACGAAGCACATTAAGATCTAGTATCACTTCGTTTGAGAGAAGCTTTTGGATGGGACCATTGATGTGGAATACTGCAAGACGGAGGATAATCTTGCAGATTTGTTCACGAAGGCGCTTTCCCAGGATCTTCTTCGAAGACATACAAGATCCCTTAGCCTTTTGACCTGTCCAAGATCTAAGCGGGCAAGAGTGCCACGTCAGCAACTGCAGGAGCCACGTCAGCAGGTGTAGTACGGCCAGACCAGTCAGCGGACAATCGCCGCATCAGCACAGTTAGTCAGATACAACAGCAGTCGAATAGTTTCAAGCAACCGACCTAATTCTGGTTTTCTTTTTTTGGCATTTTTCCTCTGCTATTTATAGCAGTCCAGTCCAGCACTTGGACACACACATCTAACATTTGATAGAGACAGCCTGCTGGTGACTGCCAGCATGTGGGCTGACGGAGATCGAGATCCTCAAGGCAGAGACATACACAGATATTCTCTCTGCACCCGTATATATTTTTGCATTCCTATACAACATTCTACACCGCAGATTTTCTGTGTTTTACTGTCTCCTCTCTCTCTCTCCTCTCCATGTTCACTCTCTCTCAGTCTTGTCCCACGCTTCTGCATTGCTGCACTCTGACAGTTCAAGCATTTCATGGCTAAGCAAGAAACAGTCTACAGTAGCTACCTCATCTTGTGAGGCTAAGTACAGGGCAGCCTTCACGGCAACAGTGAAATGTGTATGGTTGCGCAGATTGTTGGCCAATCTACATTTACCATCGGAGGTCCTACACCCATTCTTCCTAATAGCCAAAGTGCTATTGCAGTAGCACGAAATCCTATGTTTCATGCTCGCACAAAACACATAGAGATGCAATACCATTATGTCAAGAGAGATCACCTTGATGTATGTACCCACGCAGAAAAATATTGCAGACATTTTTAGCAAGGCACTACCGCGGGAGAAAATTGAGGGTTTTCAAAGTCCTTAAACTTGTTACCCTTTGGTGATTGATCATCCTTGTACTCCATCATAGAATTTGTCAATTCTATGGACAACGCCCAATGTAATTTGTGTGTTGTGGACACTTATTAAAGTATCAATGTAAGGTGTATACACCTAGTGTCCTAGAAACTTAAAATAGTGACACTAGGCTCTAAAGTAAAATAAACCTAGCTCTAGTTAGTTAGTGGAAGGCTGGTTAGGTCAATCCTTGACCTAAACATAAATTGTACTTCCACTCTATCTTTCATTTGCACAAGTACACTCTTGTCTTTTTGCTTCAGCTCACTCTCTTGCTAACATTGTCTCTCCTCTTTCTCTCCATAGAAGGCTGCCATTTTCCAACATTCTTCTCAATGGAGTGGACCGGGAATCCGAAGAAGAGGAAGGAGTCAAGTAGCCACTATCTCTCGAAGAAGCGAACTGACGAGGAGACAGTATCAAACAATCACAATCTCTCGATGAAGCGGACCGCAAAACCACCGGCCGTGGTAACCACTCTACCCGAAAATAGGTGAGACAAGACTGCCGTTGGCATTGCGATGATCTCCAGGAGGTCATAGCGCCAATTGATCCTCCATGTGCTCGAAAGGACTTAGTGTGCATTGGATGCATCTTAATGCCTTGAACATAGTACTCTGATCGTTGATGCAAAACAATCTCCTTGGCCCCAAAAGGAGAGGTGGCATAAGGAGTGCCTAGTGGAAGATGCATATACTCGGGGGGGGGGGGGGGGGGGGGGGGGGGGGGGGGGGGGGGTGGGGTAAACAAGTCATGGGTACGAGTGTGCCTTGCTAAATAAGAAAGAGCTAAGAGAGATCAACCATGAACCACAAACCACAATGTCTGCCTCAAGGGGTATGAGTGCAGTGTAAAGCACGAACCGCAATATCCGCCTCAAGGGGTGTGAGGACAGTGGAAGGGCTGGAAGTGAGCTGCCACTGGGAGGAGGATACTACCAACAAATATGAGGTTACAACCAACAAAAAAACGTAGGTGAGGGCAGAGAAAGGTTAAAAACGCACATGAGGAGAGAGAAAGACTAAAAACCATAGTTACCTGGAACGGGGAACGGGAACGGGAGCGGGACCCTCTGGAACAGGGGGAACGTCCAAGGTGGGGGAACGGGAACGGGGGGGAACGGCACATATCTTAAGTGCCCCAAATATGCCCCGCATGATCAAGTTGCCCCAAAGAATGTCCCTCTAATTGCCCCAATACCCCTCAATGCTCCAAATTGACCCAAATGTCCCAAAATTGACTCAATTACCCCCACAGCTCCAAATTGCTCATGAAATGCCCCAATTATTCTAGTTTCCCTTGAAATTAGACAATATAAATGGATAATTACCTTGGAATTGAGAATAGGCTGAAATTTGATTGTGATTTGCAAGAGTTCATAATGCATCAAATTTGAGCTAGAGAGAGAGAGAGAGAGAGAGATTAGTGTGTGCACATTAGGCAATGGAGATAGGTGAACATGTAGTAGAAGGAGTGTGATATAAGCAAAAAGAAAAAACATGGAAAAATGTAAATTTTTGGTCAACAGGCCTGGAATGGCCGTTCCAAACAGGGAACGGCAGGGAACAGCCCAGGGAACGGCAGGGAACGTTCCCTGGCCGTTTCACCCCCTCCAAGGATCTGGAACGCGTTAAACCGTTCCTATAGGCTGGAACGGCCGTTCCCTGTTTCTATGCTAAAAACGCAAGCTGCAAGAGAGAGAAAACAGTAGACGCAAACTGCAGAAGAGAAAGAGACTAAAAAATACAAGAAAAACCAAGAGTAACAATTAGCATACTAAATCGACTCTAAACACTGTGTAATAGGCCGAAAACAGGTGCCCAACTGTTGTAGACAGCAATGGCCAGCTTGAACCGCGATGTCCTCCACGTCCGGGGTGTGGGCAGCAAGCTGAAATACCTGAAATCTGCAAAAACGAGATTGTTTTTTGAATGGAGAGAAATCAGCAACAGTCGCTCTGCTGTAAACAGCTACAAACTGCACGTGGAAGGCTGGAAACAGACGCTAGACTGTAGATGACAGCAAGAAACAGCAGAAACCGAAAAAGCGGCGTGGGCTGCAAGCTGAAATACCTGAAATCAGCAAAAACGAGATTGTTTTCTGAATGGAGAGTGATCAGCAACAGTCACTCTGCTGTAAACAGCTGCAAATGAGAGGTGGAAGGCTGGAAACAGGCGCTAGACTGTAGATGACAGCAAAGGACAGCTGAGATTGCGATGTCCTCCACGAAAGGGGTGTGGCCAGCAAGCTGAAAACACCTCAAACTTGCAAAAACGAGATTTTAAAGAACCAAAAGAAGAAGAGAAGTGAATGCTGAACCCACCATCGCTCTTTGTCGTCACTCGACTGGGGAAACTTTCCCGCCGCCTGAGCATATCTAGCTCTGATACCATGTCAAAAGATGACGTACCAACGAGACAGTAGGGTTAGCGGGGAGGAACACAGAGTGAACTCGACAAACATGAAAAAGAGAAGAGAAGAGAAGAGAGAAGAAACTCTGATAAATGAAATGATGAAGTTCTGAATCATGCAGTGAATGTGATACAAGGGAACAAGGGTGTCGTAGCACAAGCAAGATCATGAAGACAGCCACAAACCACGAACCACGAACCACAATGTCCTCCTAAAGCAGGTGTAAGGGCAATGGAGAGGCTGGAGAGAAGAGGTGACGAACTGAATGAATCACACGTAAAGAATGAGTGAGAGAGTGGCCTATAAATAGACACAGTCAGAGTATCCCTAAGATACAAGATTTCCCCTAAGATACAAGTGATACAAGGCAAGAAGAAGAGGAGGAAGAAGATGTAGAGGATCCCTAAGATACAAGATTTCCCCTTGAAAGGTAACCTGCAATAAAGACCAGTAGACAGAGTGAACTGTAAAACCCAAACTCAAACTCAAGAGAGAAGCCACTAGCTCCCTGTATCGAAGTAAGAACGTATACCAAGGCCTGGTCACCAAGTCGCGGCTGAACCTGCAAGGCACTAATCTAGGTAGATCCTCGAGATCCTAGGTATCAATAGGTGAGATGACCATTGGAAGGAAGCCACCCCATCCAAGGGTAGAAGAAGAAGGTAAAGGCCTCTACTAGGGCGTGCGAAGGATTGAGCGGTGGGTGGGGACCCCCTTTGAAACTGGAGAAATAAGAGCCCCCTCTAAAGTCGCAGTAGATGTAGATGCCCCCTCGAAAGGCAAAGAAAGATCAGCCCCCTCTGAAACCCCCTTTGAGGTAGATAGGCAATCCAAAAACTCACGGATCACGGACTCCGAAATGTCTGAGGATGAATGAAGTACCGCCGATCATGCCGAAGATGGTATCTGGGGTGGTGAAGAATTCCCAGAGGTGGCCTCTCGAACCTGAGTAGGCAAGGATAAAAGGTGGACTGAGCAATGAGTGGGCAACAGTCGCTGCTTCTCAATGAAGCGGACCGGGAAGCCAAAGAAGAGCAAGCAATAACGCAACCACCACTATCTCTCGAAGGAGCGGATTGACAAGGAGAGAGTATCAAACAATCACTATCTCTCAATGGAGCGGACCACAGAACCACGGACCGTGGTAACCACTCTACCCAAATAAAGATGGGAGAAGATTGCCCCTAGCATTGCGACGATCTCCAGGAGGTCGTAGAGTCAATCGATCCTCCATGTGCTCGAAACGACTCAGTGCGCATTCAAGGCGTCTTAGTACCTTGAGCATAGTACTCTGATAGCCAATGCAGAACGATCTCTGTGGCCCAAAAGCAAAAGGTGGCAGAGCGAGTGCCTGGAGGAAGACACATATACTCCGAGGGGGGAGGGGAGCAAAGGTCGAAGTTGGCAAGTATCGGTGGTGTGTCTGATGATGCCACAATAGGAGCACCCAGTAGTCGGATCATCTATTGGTAAACAAGCCATGCGTACGAGTGTGGCTTCCTGAAGAAGTAAGAGGTGGAAGAGGTCAACCATGAACCACAAACCACAATGTCCACCTCAAGGAGTGTGACAGGCTCAATTGGATAGAGTGCCTGGCAATGCTAAACCCGCCATCGCTCTTTGTCGTCACTAGAGTGGAGGATCTTTGCTACTGTTTGAGCAAATCTAGCTCTGATACCTTGTCAAAAGATGATATACCAGTGAGACAGTAAGGTTTGCAGGGAGAAACACGGAGTGAACTTGACAAACATAAAGAAGAGAAGAGAAGAGAGAAGAAACTCTGAAAAATGGAATGATGAAGTTCTAAATCATGGAGTGAATGTGATACAAGGGAACAAGGGTGCCGTAGCACAAGGAAGATGATGAAGACAGCCACGAACCACGAACCACGAATCACAATGTCCTCCTGAAAGGGGTGTGAGGGCAATGGAGAGGCTTGAGAGAAGAGGTAGAGGTCTGAATGAATCAGCCGTAAAGAATGAGTGAGAGAGTGGCCTTTAAATAGGCACAATCAGCCTAGGATAGCACCCCTGTAGTGTAGCGGATCTCTTTGTTTGCAGTGGCCCTGAGTCAGAAAGCACGAGAGTCTATAGATTCACCTCCCAGCCACACTAAGGAAGATTCAGGAACAGTGCGTGCCTAGCATCTTGCCAGCCATCATTTTCTCTTGAGTTATACTAATTTATAACTCACTTACTAATTGCCTTGTTTCCCAATAAGTTACACTTATTGATGTAACATTTCCTCCCCCTTAAGAATCAGTTTTGTCCTCAAAAAAGATACTTGGAAGGTCCAACTGTAAATTGGGAAACCTTTTTCTTAAAGTGCTTACTCGCTCCCATGTTGAGCTTTCTTCTAAACGAGCCCTCCATTTTACCACACATTCTTGATAAATAGTATGCCTTGTTTGTCTATTGAGAACATTTAAAATTCTTTCTATTTCATGTGGAATAGATTGGTCACCGAATAGCTCCTCAATGTTATCATTTAAGACTAGATTATCCATATCACCCAGCTTCTTTCTTAGCTTGCTTACATGGAAAACTGGATGTGTTTTATTGCCAACAGGTAGTTGGAGCTTGTAAGTCTATTTCCCCACCCTCTTAAGTATTGTGAAAGGACCACAATACTTGGGTGAAAGCTTTGGACATCATCTCATTTTCATGGTTTTAGTTTGTCCACGCACTTTAAGATAAACCAATTCCCCTTCCTCAAAGGAGATGTCTCTTCGGTGAGGATCTGCATAAGCTCTAGCTCGGTCTTGAGCTTTCTTAATATTTTCTTGATACCAGTGTAGTGTAGCGGATCTCTACGTTTGCAATCACCCTGAGTCAGGAAGCACGAGAGTCTATAGATTCACCTCCCAGCCACACTAAGGAAGATTCAAGAACAATGCGTGCCTAGCATCCTGCCAACCGTCGTTTTCTCTTGAGTTATACTAATTTATAACTCACTTACTAATTGCCTTGTTTCCCAATAAGTTACATTTATTGATGTAACAGTCCCTTTTTGGGGTTGCAAACCCTAAATGCAAACCCTAAACATGAAACACAAAAACACAAAAATGAAAGAAGGCAAACTGCGGGTGAAGGGTTTCTCAACATCAAGTATCGCCTGTCCAAGATTAAGTGGTAATGTGTGTATTTCTAGATTTGTGTATATAATGCTTCCTGTAATTTGAGCCAAATCAGGTTATCACCACCCTTGCCAAGAAGGAAGGTTAGTTCCAGAGACTCTAGCTCCTCTTCTGCTTTGGCATGGACATAATGATGAGCCCAAGAGACCATGCCAGTACTGTTGCTGCAAGTCATTGGTCACTGCTGCTCTATCCTGCATGTGCTGCTCCTGAGATTGGAGAGGTGATAGCATTGCAATGCTGCTTTTTCTAGTCTACACACTCACACTACTGCTCCAAACATCAGCAACCTGTTTGCTGCCATCAACCAGCCCCCTGCTGCGTTTTCATCCTTGCTGCTGCTGTCATCTTTCCATGAGTTATCACAACTACAAGCTTGTGCCTTACTTTACCACCAGGACCCATCACCAGCTGTGATCATCAGAAAAAGCAGCCTGCACCCAATTTGTAAAGCCTGAAACAACTGTGTTTTTTCTGTCCAATCCTGCCCACAGCTGACCAGCATCATCATTATCATCTAGCAATGGGTTTTGGGCTAGCTGCTCAAGCTTCAGCCTCAAGATCCATCCGAGTACAATACACTCCTCCAGCATTTTCTCAGCCCATTCCCTCAAGAGAGGAGTGGATGTAAGACTGCTCTCTACTCCTTCAGTCTTTTTTGTATCATACCTCTCATACTAATTCATTGAGCTCCTTTACTGCTACATTCTCATTCCACACCTGAGTTCACTTGTTAGTCACTTGGTTGTTCGTACACTCTGTGTTTACTCTGCAAAACCTAGTGTATTCACATAAGCCCATCTATGTTTGCAAATATAAAGACTCGAGACTCTTTGGAGAGAGTCTATGAGTAGAGGAATCTGAGACTTTGATTGATGCGAGGCTACTTCATTTATGTCAGACAGATAGAGGGGATTGACTTTAGAACATGAGAGGCTATCCAAGTTTCCTAGAGGTTATATTTGTTGAGATACATGTTTTCGGTCACCATTCTTCGTAAAATTCAGAGATTATATGCGATGGTCAAATGTTAGAGAAGGATCTTTGAGTCATATCTATGCATGAATTTTTGAACTCAGTTGATAATAATGTTGATGAGTTTCTGAACCACATTCATGCCATGATTTCATTTTAGTAACAAGGGTTAGTACTTGTCATGTTCTTAAGGATGTTGCTCAGTTTGTGATCATGCAGTAAGCTTCGATTCATGGTGTTCTTAAGGATGTTGCTCAGTTTGTGAGACAATGCATCTTTGAAGGATTCTTTAATTCATACAAATGTTGCACAGACTACAATTTCAATTGAGGGATATTTCATAGAATACTTCATGTGCAGATGGCACCTTAAAAGAGGATTTCATATGGTCAAAAGACTCTATACAAGACAATGTGGAGGACACTTTAGTGAAAGTACTTTAACCTCCTGAAAAGGCTCTCCAATTGTAGAGGAGATCATCATGATTCACATCCTAGAGCAAGCTATCTAAGTTCGCGATACATGCCCCACATAGGCTATCACATTCCAGAAAATATTTTATGAGCTAGATTTCTACAGGTGTCAAAAACAGTTAAGTTGAACAACCAACGATTACCAAGCCCCAATACCTTATCTTTGCAGAGGAGTGGCCAAAGGATCAAAGAGATTCCAATTTCACTTCCAAATTGAGGCAAAACAAAAGTTCCAACGTGTAAGACACAAGATCGATGCAGAAACTCTTGCCGCATCAGTACACACCTACCACATCTTTTGAGATCAAACTGCTTACCCACTTTCCTTCAAAGGCTCCATTTTTCAAAGCACGTCATGGCAAAGTTTCCCACTTTCCTTCAAAGGCTCCATTTTTCAAAGCATGTCATGGCAGAGTTTCAAAGGCTCCGTTTTTGAGATCAAACTGCTTACCCACTTTCCTTCAAAGGCTCCATTTTTCAAAGCACATCATGGCAGAGTTTCACATGTCACCATTTTTCATCTCATTTGATTTTTGTACATCAGCATGTATTCCTCCAACTTCCTTCATGTTCTGCATCTTCATTTTGTTTCCAAAATGTCATTGAGGGAGGTTGTCGAGATAGTGTCCACCTCCATCTTGATCATGCCCCTAGGGACCCCTCAAATTTACACATTTGGGCACATCAATGCATCTACAATAGCACTCTACCATCATGTATATACATCTATAAATTGCTGCAAACCGGTTTTACATGCCATAGACATGAAGAGTTATTAAGTAATTGCATATATTCCCTTCCATTGGAGTTCGAAGTTTCTGATCTCTATCATATGTGAGTCATATGAGTCATACGTTCTTGTTTTCAGTTTTATTTCATTCTGTCACCTCAATTGATGCTTAAATCACAATTGGTACTGTGCCATCTTTGAGCTGAGGGGCTCTAGGGGGGTGCATCCATGTACGATCTGTATCAACCCTAATAACTAAATTCCACTCTGTATGAGTGACCTAAGTATGAACAATCCAAAATGTACTATAGCAGTGGAGTGCATCCATCCAAAAACGATTATTGATAGCGATGCCATGCTGGAAATAGCATATTAGACATGGTAGACCGATTCTAAAGGCTTCTTCACACGTCTAACTACAATTCTCAAGGATGCTTTCACTAATCATATCTTCTCCTGATTTTTCACCAATTATCAATAAGACAGATGTAGACATAGCACTCAATGGCAAACGGTTCACCCCTCCTTTCAAACTCCAGAATAATTTGTGGTTTCTCACTAAAATTCTACCAACAGCTCATTCTTTTAAAATCCAGATAATTAGAGACTTCCCACTGCGATTCTACCAACTACAGACACAGGGACTATCAGACTAACACATTCAGAAGTAAAATTTTGAAAAAATAACTATTCACTATATTCGGCACTGCAACTTCATATCTTCACCTTAGCTCAGAAACCAGATTTTACTTAGCCTCTCTAGCATACCTGGTCTCCATTTCAATCCTGTTTCCAGCCACACTATCTTGCTCTGAACAAAAAGAACCCACTTCTTTGCATCCCTTGCAATTTTCTTGTTTCGCAACCTCCTCTTCAAGAATTCGAATGGTGGCAGGGTCATTTGACACCTTGGCATCATCCAATGGAGTAAATCCATGCCTGTTTGAAAGCACAATACAATCATCAAACAAGCCAAACTACGTCATACCTTTGATAGTATATATGCATATGACTGGCCCATGGTGTAGTAAGTAATGTGAGGACTGTCAGAAACAGAACCACCAAAAACTGTGTGTGATAGAACATCCTAACAGATGATTTGTCCCTGGCATCCTTCCATGGTCAGCACAAGGATCCCAATTCTAGTGCGATTGAATGCACATAAGTACTAGCTCTTCTCATGGGTGCTCGTAAAATACCTGTCTCTAGCAAAAACATCAGCGTCCTTGCTCACAAGAAGTTGAATAGCTTCAGAGTTTCCTTCCGAAGCTGCAATATGCAGTGGAGTGCGACCTGCATAGTCTGAAGCATTCGGATTTACTCCATGCTGGATTAACCGTCTCATATACGCTATGTCCCTGCTAGCTGCTGCTTTGCAGAGTTCCACACCTGCATCCTACATGATGAACCAAGTTACACTGCATACATGGTTATCAGACAAAAATGTTAAGAACACTAAATTTAACACCAGTTACCAAAAGATCAAAACCTACCAGTTGACACAAGGTTCAAGTTGAACCTATTTTGGGCATCCTTAGTCTCCTCAAAACCCTAAGTACATATACACTAGCGAAGAGGATCTCTGGCAATAAATGTGTACGGATAGATACATACGCAGAATACTAGCGAATGGAATCGATTGCATAAATATGTGTGAGATACATGCCTTAACCCCTTAACTGATATAAACTATGCACACATAAATACATGCATACAGAGACAAGCAAACATCCTTTTCAGATTTGTGAAACGAATGCTTTGATTAGGTCACTGTACAAGGAGTAATGCTGCCACAGCTACTACCAGTACGAAGCATGTATCACTGGGAAAACATACAGAAAATAGAAAAAGTACCACCACCCAAAGAAAAACAGTCATAAAGTGATTGCTGCAAAGCTCTACAGAAGAAAAAGGGCTGAAAAGAGGGCAGCACACGAAATTCGCATGATTTTGTCTTGTCCGTATCTAAAACCCCAAAACTAGTCCATGCAAAAAGTAATAGACATTTGAATTCAGAGCACACATTATTTTTTTGCAGAAAAGATGTGACAGACTATATCACTCGAAAGAAAATACAACAAAGTACAAATGCTCAACAGCCTAGCTGAAGTCACATGCAATTCAAAGTCATCAAATCCTATATACAAGGCCTCTCACGATGGTCTCAGGGGGATGGGAAGAAGAAGCCATGGTGGAGGAGGAGTATAAAACTGCTGGGATTTTCCATCCTGTTGAGGGAAGAACAGGCCATGGCAACCCCAAGTTTGAAGGAACACATGTTTTGCCAAAGAGTAAAAGGTATTTCTCAAATGACATGTCCAGAAATTTTGTCTTACTAATGTCTAACAATCTACAAGAATGAGGACAGCTATAAAGGAGATGTTGCATATCTTCACTAACAGCCCAAAACATTTTACATTGAGCCATATGAAATGGTTCGTTTCTCGGTGTGAGTTGTCAATTAGCAAACCTCCTCTAAGCATCTCCATAAGAAACACCTTTGTTGCAAAGCAAGTTTATTGCTCAAATCTACATCTACCATAAGAGTTTACCCTAAGTACCATATTATTAGCATGCTCTCAATCTTGGAGAAGGTGCCTACTTCCAAAATAGCTAGAAAGGCTTTCTAGCATCTCTCCTCCCCATGTGCTCAAAGTCTCCTTGAGTCCTCTCCCATCTCCCTTGAAGTGTGTGTGCAATCTCCAATTAGACCCCTGAAAGTATTTTTGCAGTGCAGATGTTATCCTACTCGATGGTACAAATTCCATAGAAGAGAAAATTTGTTGTAACTAGCCTTCCTTCTTGGATAGGGTGGCAGTCTGTAGATGACCTGATTTAACACTAATTACAGCAAGCAAATAAATTCACAAATCTAAAATAAATACATTACCACACATTAACCTTGGACAGCCAACACCCGGTTGCCCCCAAAACTAGTATCTCTTGAAGTATTTCTTTCACTTGTATTGCTTAAATTCACATTGAGATAAAACTGACCTCTATAGCATCAAGATCCAATTCGCCCCTTGGTTTTGACACAATTCGGGGCACAAATTGAATCTAGTACACTTGCATGTAGATCAACTTCAATGTGGATGTCCAATCTGTTTGAAACTGAACCAACTATGGAGGACAGAGAAATGAGAGAGTGAGAGTAGATAGTGGAGTAGACAGTGTGAGTTAAAATGATAGAATGTACTTGCTGAACTGAAAAGGATTGAATGAAAGTGCACCTTGAGGTCTAAGGTAGACCAAACCCCTAACTCAACAGAAGTTAGCTAACTCTAGAACTAACTCTAAATGAGGTGAAACAACTTATTAACTTAGTGGTGTTCACACAACAAACTAACTGACTAAAACATTGGACATTCACATAGAATTGGAAAATTCTAACACCCCCTAGAGTGCCAATGTGATGGAAGTACATGAAAACCAATCACCAAAGGGTAGCAAGATTAAGGACTTTCGAAAAGCTTTGGTGAAAATGTCGGCAACGTTCTCCCGTGTAGGGATATACATCAAACCAATATCTCCTGAATAGCATCTCTCTTTGAGATAATGGTAATGTACCTCAATGTGTTTTGTGCAAGCATGAAATACAAGATTCCATGCCACTGCAATAGCACTCTAACTATCACAAAGAATGGGTGTAGGACCCTCCAAAGAAATCTATAGATCAGTCAACAATCTACGTAGCCATACACATTCAAGGCTACCATGTACTCAGCCTCACAAGACAAGGTAGCCACTATAGGTTGTTTCTTATTTAGCCATGAAATGCATAAACGGAACAAAAAGAAACAGTGTACACTAGTAGATTGGCTAGTGTCTAGCCCAATCTAAACCATTGTAAGCATGTAACTCACTTGAGATACTACAAACTCTATGTCGAGATATATGTTGCAAAGGTAAATTAGAGAGCCAACAGCCTAGCTGTAAATTGCAACATCAGATACCTCTTCACCATCATGCATGGACAGCTTGAGCCCTGGCTCCATAGAAGTGCACATAGGTTTGCAGTCTTACATATTAAACCTATGCAAAAGCTTATCCACATACTGCAATTGCGACATCATGATGCCATGCTGATCTTGGGTGAATTGAATCCCTAAATAGCAGTGTAAACTAACCATACTTGACATAGCAAAAGCGTGTTTCAATTCAGACTTGAAATCTACAATTTTATGCTCTTTTGGTTAGGAGAGCAACATGTCATCTACACAGGGTTGTCCACGTCCAACGGATGGGTCAACTTGTTTGACCCATCCGATATTGTCCGCCACGTCTGGTCCTGTCTGGACCCGTCCGGTCCTGCCGAGTCGCCCGACTGCGCCCTACCGACTGCGCCCTATCCGAGTCACGTGTCCCCACAGTACCCGAGTCCTGTACGCCTGGGCCCTGCAGCCAACAAACAGTCTTTTTTTTTACCATTTGCCCCCCAGCCTCATAACCCGTGGCCCATTTCTTTCTTTTCTTCTTTTCTTTCTTAAACCTTCTCTATTCTTCTTTTCTTTCTCTCTATTTTTTCTTTCTTTCTTATCTTTCTTTTCTTTCTCTCCATCTTTTCTCTCTCACACACAAAGACTCAAAAGAAAAGATTAAAGATTAAAGATTAAAGTTTTAAACTAAGTTGAAAAACTCTCTCTCCTTCCTTCTCCCTCTCTCATGATTCAAATTTGATCCATCTCTCTCTCTCATATACACACAATGGATTATGGCACAATGCAACCATCCTCTCCCATGGATGATGGGCCACCATTCAAATTTCAAAATTTGAAATCTCTCTCTCTTTGTTTTTGTGAAACCCTAAACCCCAAAGCACTCTTCCTTTCTATAAAAATCTCCCCTCCCCCACCATCTCATTCATCCTTTCAAGTTCTCTACCCCTCCTCCTCCTTTCAAGCTCTCCATCCTTCCTACTCTCCTCGAGTCCTCCCTTAACCTCTCAACCCTTCCAACCTCCTCCTCTATCAAGCTCTAGCCTCTCTCTACTCCCTCAAGCTCTCTACCCTTTCCACTCCTTTCTTCAATCATCTCACCCTCTACCCGTGACCTTCCAAGCACTCTCTATACATCATTAATGACACCCCCTCTCCATGAGGCCTTTCGTTTGCATTGTGCCTACTTCAAAAGAATGAAGGAGAAATCCAACACTTGCGAGTGGCAAGGCAAGTATTGCCCAAAGCTCCAAATCTCATCCGTCACTCACCTTCTCATCCACCTTACAAATTAGGAGGCAAGGCCACACCATGCCCAGATATTCCCAACAATGTCTATGAAGATTGTTGTTGGAAATACTTGCCATTGAAGCAACGCAAAGGCCTTTCAAGGGCAAGTGAGGAGGCGATCTCTCTCAATAATGAGATCTCGAATGCGGAAGACGATCCCTCTCCAACTGTCTCGGTTTCCTCCATTAATGGGGCCTCTTCTATCCCATCTAGAAAAAGCCATTCTAGTGGTGCACCTATGCCCAAGAGACAAGCCACTCTTGCTCAAGCGACGGGGCAAGTTTCTAGTCCTCGGTCCTTTCTCAAGGAGAGGCAAAGGCAAGCGGAAATAGAGATTGCATGCACCGTAATTGAGTGCAATCTCTCTTTCCATATTCTCAAAGTGGATCAATGGAAGCGGATGGTGAAAGCCATTGCTGTTGTTGGTCCATGTGAGGGATGATACGGTGTCACATACAATGACATGCGTACCAAGAAACTCGATGAGAAGAGAGAGAGGATTAATAAGTTCCTTGAGCTCGTACATGCCGATTGGGCAAAGTATGGATGCTCTATCCTATCCGATGGATGGAGTGACCGCCAAAAAAGAGGGATGATCAACATCCTCATCTCTTGCCCACTTGGCACATATTTCCTATGAGCAGTGGATGCGGGCACAAGGGGAAGGAGAATCACAAGCTCGTTCATGTATCGGCACATATGGCAAGCCATCATTGAGGTAATGCTTCTAAATCCATTATTTTGTAATCTCTCTTTTCTTTTAACCTCCCAAACTTATTCTAATTTCATCGTGTATAATCTTGTAGGTTGGGCCCCAAAATGTGGTGCAAGTTGTCACGGACAACACCTCGAATTGTGCATCCATGGAGCGGAAACTTAAGGCCGAGTTTCCATACGTAGTATGGGCACCATGTGCTACAAATTGTCCAGATCTTCTTTTGGAAGATATAGGCAAATTGAAGTGGGTGGCGAGGATTGTCAACGATGCTTATACAATCGTTGGCTTTGTCAACTTCTTGCAATTTATCGCTCATACTCGGACTTGGAGTTGAAGAAGCCCTCGAAGACTCGGTTTGCGATCATATGGCTTTTTTTCGAGTATCTCTATGATGTTCGCAATAAGCTACAAAAAATGATTGTGTCAAATGAGTTTAAGGAGTGGCTTGAAGGGAAGTCCACATCAAGCCAAGTGGAAACAAAGACCATTCAAAGATTTTGCTTAAAGGAGGAATTTTGGATGGATGTGAAAGGCATTGTCATTGTCGTCACTCCCATCTTCAAGATGTTTCGCATGACAGAGATGGAGGGGGCTACTATTGGCCTGCTCTATCATCTTATGGCGGATGCGATAGAGGAGATACAATCATCGACCATCTTGGATGGGGAGACCTCTTCTTTATGGTATTGTTTTTATTTCTTTTTTTCTCTATCATCTTATACCTATTGTAGTGATATCTTGGATACCACCCCTAAAAGAGATGATATTCTCTTTTTGACAAAGAAAAGATGGAAATGAATGAGGCACCCATATCTCTTTTTGATAAAGAAAAGATGGGAATGAATGAGGCGACCCATACATGGTTTTGCGGCACTCTTGTATCCCACCTTCAAAAAACCCTCTCTCTACATGGATACCAATGTCCTTGCCAATCATGATGCCTTTCTTCCAAAGGCTTTCGCAGAAGAGCACCATGGTGCCTTCCTCCAAGAGCTCATCAACCATAGTGATCAAAGGGGCACCGCTTTGGCATCTACCATTTGTTGGAAGCAGAAATCGTTGGTGAAGCCTCTTTTCTGTGGGAGTCATTTGGCTACCAATTGTCTCACCTCCAAAGAGTGGCCCTACGCATTCTTACACAGGTTTGAAAATCTCTTCTCTTTTCTCATTTAATTCTAGTTACAACTTACAACTTGCAAGTTTAAAGTTTAAACTTACTTTTTCTTCACATGGTTTAGGATTGTTCGTCGAGTACATGTGAGAGGAATTGATCCGTCTATTCTCTCATGCACACCAAAATTCGTAATAAGTTTAGCACGCGACAATCGGAGCAACTAAATTATTGTCGCTCCAATTTACGCATGCTATGCAACATGCATGAGATGTCTATGGCAAGACAAGTATCGTATATCCAATTTTTATACTTTTTAGTTCATAACTTTATTCATAGATTATGAAATATATTTAAAAAAGTTTCATTTGTTTAATTTGAGTTTTCCATTCTTTAAATGTATAGATAAATGTGGATTCACACGAGCTCTCCGTTAGCACACTTAAAAGTGTAACTCACAAGAGAGACTTGGAGGAGGAGCAAATCTTTAGGAAGCTTTACTTGGAGCTCGAGGAGATAGACCGACGGGTCTCTCGCACTTGAGCACGCCATGCCCGTGTTGTTATTCGCCCTCACGCCAGTAGCGATGGAGCTTTAACTTCAGCATCCCACATCAACTGCCCATGATACTTGTGGGACCCTTAGATACTACACAAGATATAGGAGTAGCTCGAGAATTACTCCTAGTTCGGCCCAGAAGGACATACCTATCACTACCTCTCACCTAGAGCTTAGAGAGCCCGAGTATGATGACGAGGGCAATGTCATTAGTGAGGGTGATTTTGTTAAGGAGACTGATGGCTCCTCAAGTAGTGACAAGGATACTTCCACCTTCGATAACGAGAATGATATGAGCACCTAGAGTAATCATATATCTTGATTCGGATTGAGCCATGAATGATGCCTTTTATCTCAGTCCATTTTTGTATACTTTTTGTATGAGATTGCACATCTGGCTCATAATAAAGTTGTTGGTTTCATTATTCATGCTACGCTCTTGAGCCTTGACTATTGAGTCTTGTTTTAGCTCTCTTTTGCACTTTTGACTTGCATCTCTAAGTTTATGTTTTAACTTTCAAGTCCAAACATTACGCATAGACTTAAAATTATATGTATTTTTTCTTTCCTTAGATGTAACATCGAACGTATGTCCAAGATTTATTAGTCCAATTAGTACCATACTAGCATCGAACTATACTAATCGGACACCATCAGATGTGACAACCTTGCATCTACATATAGAACGATAACTAGCATGCCCCCCTCTTCATTCTTAGTGTAGAGAGTAGATATAGTTAGACTATTTGTGAATCCAATGCTAGCCAAAGAAGTATCAACCTTAGCATACCATGCACAAGGAGATTGTTTTAAGCCATAAAGAGCTTTATGCAATTTGCAAACAAAGTGCTCTTTGCCTTTCACCACAAACGCTGGAGGTTGTGACACATAAACATCCTCATCTAGGTCACCATTCAAAAATGCAGTCTTAATGTCTAACTAATGTACCTTCCAATCACAATTTACAACTATAGCAATGACACACCTAATTGTACTCATACAGAATGTAGGATCAAATGTCTCCTCATAATTGACACCCTTCTTCTATGCATAGCCATTGGCTACCAAATGTATCTATAGTATCATCAGCCTTGCGCTTTAGTTTATAGACCCATTTGGTTCCAATGGCTTTCTTGCCAAGTGGCATCTCAACAAGTTTCCATGTATGATTCGTGGCAATAGAATCCAATGTTTCTTGCATGGCTTGTATCCAATGTATATCCTATTGGGCTTCTTGCAAGGAAGAAGGCTCATCACCATCTAACAAGGAGCTCATAAATGCATATTCATCACAAGAATCATCTACTTCCGAAAAATCAGGCAAATAAGCCCATTGTCATAGTTTGTAGTTACGAAGGACCACCATCTATATGCAAGGGTAATAAACATAGTAGGCAACATCAAAATCGTTTTTCAAAATGCAATCCTAAAACAACCAAAGTACAAAATAATCCCTATGACAACCCATTATACATCTTTCTGGAAAAAAGTATTGGTTAGGTTACACCTTAAATTGCAAAATTTTTACAAATGGGAGAGGAGACTAAGCTACCACATATCAATGGAAGAGCTAAGAGTGAGAGCTAGGAGGTATTAATCATACTCAGGATATAGTCAGTAACTAGTATGCCAACTCCTCTACTACAGAAAAACTCACAAAATGATATGTAACTAAGCAGGCAGGCAGGCAGTCAATCAGATATGTAGATATATAGGCAGTCAAAGTTCAAACAGATACGAAAATGGAAAGTCCAACCTCAAAACATTGAATCTAAAGTTCGACACTTAAAATTGAATTTAATTTGTGTCATAGCATGCAAGGCATTTTGTAATTCGTGAAGTGCCGAAACAAGAACCTTTCACCCTTTCATAAGAGTGAAGTTTGCTACCTCAAATACACACGTTGAACTATATTACAATCACAATACTCACATAAGCATGAGCTCCCAACTATAGAGCAAAAGAAGACATGTCCACTAAAAATTGCAAAGAGAAGTTAAGATGATGGAAATCATAAAGACCTAGCCCTTCCTTGGCTATGAGAAAATACTAATCTCTATCCTTTCTTTATCTACCAAGAACTCAAACTCTAAAAACATAGTAACCATGAAACATGTTTCACCAAGGTTGAAACATGAAGCACATTTCAGCATTTTGCCTATCCATTTCACTCCAATAAAAATGAACAATTTCTATTACAAATTTGCTGAATGCCTGCATTTTAAATGTTATTTTGCCGTTTCACGTGGCATTTCCCTTAGGACATGCCCAAGGGTGAAACATTTCAGGCTGAAACACAACGTTTCGGGAGTGAAACATTTCACGATCACCTTGCTCAAAAATCGTACTATGCAACAAGCTGCACAGCAAAAAAATACAAAAGCAAACACGAACAAAAGCAAAACCATATACATGTCAAAAAAATACTGCACTGTGCTTACTCAACAACAGCTTTCCAACACTACCTTATTTACAGTCACAGGTACTAAATAAGTGTGCACTCTTGAAACAACAAAGCAGTCTGAAAGAATTGATTATCTGCCACCTTCAGTTAGCATCATTAAAAGCCCTTTTCTTGAAGACAAAATAAAAGGAGATGCTAGAGGGCTGTAACAAAAATAGTGGTTACTTCTAACTGTGTCTTTGCCCCACTCTGAACAAGAATCTCTGCAACAGGGTCATGTCCTGCTTTCACAGCCTCTAGAAGAGGAGTCATCCCAAAACTATCTGCAACCAGCCACATAAAAAGGTGAATGCATGGCACAGAACATATTAACAGATTATGTAATGTTATGTTTGATAGCAGCACAAACACATAGTACTTGATAGCTTTTTTAATCTGTGAGAATGAGAAGATGTCAAAAAGTGTATTACATCTATGTGTTCTCACTGTTAAGGTTCAGGAAATTGTTGGGTCAATGCTCAGCCGCATGCACACACACATGCACACACACACACAATGAACAGTGAACAGCAAGAGAGCAGATTGGTGGAAGGTCCACTAATGTGAGAATGAGAGAATGAAGGTACAATCCCTAAGGTACTATAGTACCACACCCAAAGTGGGTGTTCACACAGGGAAAAATCCCTTCTTCAACTAGAAGGCGAAAAGTACCCATGGATAAGGGAGCATTTACACTAGAACAACAAAAGAACACAATAAGTGTAACAAAACCCCCTGGAAAATGATGTGACCATATACAAAGAATGGCAAATCAATCCCCAAATGGGGGTAAGCCTAAAGCCTTGTGGAAGGCTTCAAACTTTTCTCTTGAAAGAGCCTTCGTAAATACATCTGCCAAATTGTTTTGTGTAGGGACATAAACCAAGTTAATCTCCCCCGAATTGATCCTCTCTCTGACACAATGGCAATGCACCTCTATGTGCTTAGTGCAACTATGAAACATTGAGTTTCTTGCACTGAGATCAACAAATACGCATCTGAGCAATACACATTCCAATGTGGCTGCAAATGCTATCCTTTGTATGCAATCTCATCAACTAGATGTGGCCACTCTAGACTATCGTCTCACACTGAGATCAACCAATAGGCATCTAAGCAATACACATTCCAATGTAGATGTAAATGCTATCCTTTGTATTCAATCTCATAGCTAGATGTGGCCAGTCTAGATTATTTCTTGCTCAGCCAAGAGATGCATGAATCACCATGCATGAAACAAAAACAATTAACACTAGTGGATACTTGGATGTCAAAGCAACCAGCCCAATCACTATCTATGAATGCATGAAAGCAAAGAGAATTGGCTTTAGGATAGAGGAGGTCCAATGACTTGAGTGTCTTTGAGATATCGAAAAGCATATTTAATTGCTTCCCAATGCTTAGTATCAAGGTTGTGCATGAAGCATGTGAATTGAGAAACCCCTACGGACATGCTGGTCAAGGTTGTGCATAAAGTAAAGGGTTGGTATAAGCAATACCCTTTACTTTATGCACTAAAACCCATAAAAACGCATTTGACAACCTTATCTTGCAACTTAAATCTTCGTGGTTGTTGATGCACCAAAGCATATGTCAAACAGCCAAAGATGCACATGCTTGACACCACTAGCTTCCGGCCATTCCAAGCCTCATAAGGCATACATTCAGCCAATGCTTTTATGGAGTGCAATTAAGTACATTGAATGAATACAGGACAGCATCTAACCAAAATTTTGGGGGTAGCTTATTACAAGTTGGCATTATCGTTCCATCTCCATGATAAATCTATTTTTTCTTTCAACCACATCATTTTGCTAAGATATGTAAGGTGTAGTACATTGATGGTCAATAAAAGCATTGAATTCTTTCAACGTATATTTCTCTCATCAATCAATACGGAGAGTTACTAGCTTACATCCACTTGTATTATCAGCCATAGCCAAGAAATTTTTGAAATATGCAAACACCTCTGATATGTGCTTTAATGCATATAACCAACAATAGTGAGTCACGTCATCAATAAAGGTGACAAATTACAAGCATCCTTTAGTGGATGGGATACACATGGAACCACACATAGATCCATTTTTAGGAAAGGAGGCACAATGCATTTTCCCCAAAATGCAACTCTCATATACATCATTTACAAGTGCTTTCAATGAGAGAGATCTAGCACCACTTCCTTGCTTCTAAAACAAAGCAAGCTATACCATAATTAAGGCAACCAAACCATGCATGTCATCCATGACCTTGCTATCCATGGCTAATGCATCCTTTGATGCTCTGCTCTCGTACATGTCAATACTTGCGTACCCTACCCATGACCACAAGGTCTTCCCCATCAATCCAATTATGCATATTGCATCTATCCATGTGAAACTCAACCATGAATCCAACACATGCAATTGCTGAAATTGAAAGCAAGTTTGTTTTAATGCAAGGCACATATAATACATCTCTAAGCATGAAGGTTATCCCATTCACTAATAATAGTAGAAATATTCCCAATACCTTTTATCATATAGAAAGCATTATCTACACAAATGACTAATTCCCCCTTCAATGCATCTTGAAGGGAGACAAATAGCTCACTGATGAAAGCGATTTGCTTAGAAGCACCAATGTCAACATACCTGTATATCCTTGGCTTCCGAAAATAGATAAACATTGTCATGTGAAGGACCATAAGAGTATCGCACCACAAACGCATAAGATGGACATATGTCCAAGTAAACCATGCGTGCTATTGCACCTTTTCACATTGACTAAACATTCAACCACAATCGTGCTTAATTGCTTCCTCTTTTCGTTTGCCATGCATTCCTATATTCTTCAATAACATGTTGCTTTTGTTTGCAGTATCAGTTATTCTTCTTGTTCTCATCCTTCTTGTTACAAGAGTCAAAACATCTAGCACCATTTTCTTGCTTCTAAGACAAAGCAAGCTACCATAATTAAGGTGACCAAACCGAGTATGCCATAACTAAATGTCATCCCTAGCACCATTTTCTTGCTTCTAAGACAAAGGAAGCTACCATAATTAAGATGACCAAATGTAGCATGCCATGACTTGAAACATCCATAACCTTGCCATCCACAGCTAACATATCCTCCTATGCTCTCCTCTCACACATGTCAACTTAATAGAGACCATTGCATAGCGTGCCCGTAAACACAAGGTCTTCCTCAAAACCCATCACTACAATAATGCGCATTGCATCTATCCATGTGAATTTTAACCATGAACACATGCAATGGCTGAAACCGAAAGCAAGTTCTTTTTTATACTAGGGCCTAGGCACATACACTACATCTCTAAGCATAATGGTAGCCCCATTCACTCCACTAATAGGAATCTGTCCAATGCCTTTAATTATATAGAAAGCATTATTTGCACAAATGACTAATTTTTCCGTGCATCTTGAAGTGAGACAAACAGCTCACTGCAGAAAGTGATCTACTTAGAAGCACCACTATCAAAATACTATGTATCCTTGGCTTCCACAAACAAATAAGCATTGTGCATGTGAAGAAAAATCATAAGAGCATCTCACCACAAATGCATACAATGGACATATGTCCAAGCAGCCCAGGTGTGCTACTTCATCCTTCACATTGGCTGAACGTTCAGCCACAGCCATGCTTGATTGCTCCCTCTTTTTGCTTGCCATGCACTTCTTGCATTCTTCAATAACATGTCCCTTTTGTTCACAACATCACTTCTTAGTTTTATTATCCTTCTTGCTGCTATGAGAGTTGGAAGAAGGGGCTGCCTTGCCTTTGCCCTTAGAATTTGATTACTGTCATGTTTCCCTTTGCCTTTATGGCTAGCTACAAATGTGTGATTATCCATGACCATGCTCAAGCAATTAACCCAAGACTACTCTTCTTGTAATAGCAAAGAGACTTCCATTATCAAAATCAAAAGTGCATAAATCAGTATTATTTTTTGCAAAGAAAGAAAAAGTAGTAGCAATGTTCTCATATGGCTCCAACAAATCACGCAATACAATGGATATAAGCACTGCATTGATGATGAAACAGAAGAGAGTCATACACAAATTTTTGTCTACCAGTTGTTCACTTGTGAAAGAAAACATTTCACTATCCCACATTTCAAGTTGGTGAAGCACCCTTCAGTTTAAGGACGCAGGCCATCTCCTTTTTAAAAGAGATTCCCCATTGGGTCTAGCAATCTTTCAACATGTTAGAACGAATTCCGCTGGTAGAATGAGGAAGGGACACTAGAAGAGAAGAATGAGCATACACTAAAAAAGAACTTGATGATACAATGAATGATATACACAGTCATTAATTAACACAATTGACTGCTCATTTGCTAAGAGGGGATATTTTTCATACTGAGATGCAGAGCCCATAAATAGGTGTTAGTTTAGTATATATCACGGGCTTTAGGTACTGTGTTTAGCCTTCAATTGGGCACCAAATAAAGCTAGTCCATTTTAGAGTTTTTTCAATTGTCTTGTGTCTCATCCTGATGCTACTATATATGACTCGCTCCCCTCTCAGTTGTTGTATCACATCATCTTGCATCCTCAAAGAGAGGGAGCCTGCAGGCGCTGCTGCCAGTCATCCCTTTGCGTACTCTTCTAGTATTGTACTGCACATGATGTACTTCATCTTGCGGATTTCATTGTCAGTTCATTGTAAGTTTCTTGTGTCCATGTGTTCTTTCTCTTTTTCTTTCATGCTTCCGATCATTTGTGGTCACATAGTACTAGACAATCAGTGTTGCTGGTTTCCTGGTTTTGTGTGTTGTGACTGACAGTTTTCAGGTCCAAACCTCTGTATTCTCTGTATTCTCTGTTGCAACCTGTTTTCTCAGTATCCGGAGCTCTTTTCCCTGCTTTTTTTTCTCGCTGATTGGTCATTTGGGGCCTCATCGTGTCAACATAGCAGCACCAAATGTTGCCATATCAGATAAAGTGTAAGTGCAAGAATTCTAACATTTTTAAAGATTGTGGACACAATAGGGGGGGAGCTTTTCTAGGAGGAGGCAGCCTGAATCATGGTTTACCACCTTGAAATGTAAGACACATTTTAACACTGAAATGTACATTCTTTCAGAAGTGAGAAAGGCTAAACGATTGGAGAACATCTTCATTTTGTTTCTTTATCAAGTGAAGGACTGTTCACACTGTACAGCACACAAGCAACAGACTGTAGGTTGTAAACCCTCCTAAGTTATTAACACATTCATAGTGCAGTTACACAGGCAATCTAGGTGTAGCCTACCAGCAGTGTGGAGCAACCAGACAACAATCCAGCCAACAATAATGTAAGTAGAACAGGCAGCATACTAACATCACAGGTAATGTAATTGGGGGCATACTCAGTATCCCCATCATGCTGCAGTTTTCACAGGCATCATCCTCTGATTAAAGTGATCAAAATATGGGCTTTGGTTATTGTCAACATGTGGGACAACAGTTTGCCAAGCTACAGCAGTTGCATTCATACTTCTTGTTATGCTACACCTTTTGGAGGCAGTCAACCTCAGTTCATGTCTCTATGCCAATATTGCTTCGAACACAGTTTGCGTGTCGACATTGAATGAACACCATCATTTGCGCTCAATACATATTCTAGAGGTATGTATAAAATGTGTGAATGTATACAAGAGTAAGCATATGCACACATCAGCAGAGAGTGCCAGCAACAACTTAAGACCAGCACAACATCCCAAAGAAAACAGTTATATTCAAACTGCAAGTATTAGCAACACAAAACTTGCTGACAAATGGAGAAGGTATTAGATTCACTTGCTAAACCTTTTTTATTGACATCTGCACCCTCCCTTATAAGAAAGGAAACACAATCAGTGTGGCCTTTGGCTGCAGCTAGGTGCTGCAAAAAACAAGACAAAATATGCAATAAGTACTATAGATTGATGTACAACAAAATAAACCTACAAAAAAGTATTCAATTCTTCGCACTGAAAATAAACAAATGACAATGTGAAAATGGTGACACACTGCACAGCATGCACTGAAGAAAATATGACAAATGTAACAGGCGTCAAATACTCAAAAGCACTTCAACTCCTCTCTTGCTCAGGCTGAGTCAAGCCTAAACCAAGTATAAACCTTGTAAAAGACCATGACTGAATAGCTAAGAAAAATTGGATAGAACTAACATAATTTACTATACTGTACAAAGATGAAAGTCCTTTTTCAACAAATCATGTGACTTATTACCTTTTCATGAAGATGTAAAGCATGAGAGCTCTAGCATTATGGTTTCCAAGCTCTTGGAACAAGTCAAGGAACTGACCCCAAATAATTCAAGATCCTCTAGGGTGCATTAGAAATGAGGGAGAAAGCTTAGCTCAAGAAAGTAAAAATGAAGCTGTTAAGCACTTTTTCCCAAAGTGCTGGATTCGGACATGTTGGTAAGCCATCAGTTGTCACTTCTAGAATGTGACATAACACACTTGTGTGAAACAGCTTCCATCTAAGGCTATTAACTTATGCAAATTCAAACCAGTTGAATTAAAAGGGAGAAAATAGGGTTCCCAACTAGTGTCTATCCTCTGATAGTGTGGTTTGATAAATCCATAAAAGCAAAACTTTTGCAAAAGCAGCTTGCACATCACATGGAGCCTACTACTAGCTGAACATGTGTACACCATCTCCTAGTGGTGACCCCTATCATTAGGTTAATGGGGGATATTATGAAGCTCTGACACTTTTAGTTCATCTGTGGTCAGTTTGGTCATTTAGTCTGTTGCAGCCAGATGTGTTGTGCTTTGACACTTTTACATCTACCCACACATTAGTCTGCATTTAGGATTTTCCCCTAATGCTTTCTCTCTTCTTGCCTTTTCACCTAGACACCACACAGTGGGTTGTGGTTTTGTTCCCCTCTTCCTGAAACACCCTCACTATCGCTATATGCAATAGTATGTGTATGGGCTTTCACTGTATCAGCCTTGTTCATCATCAATGAGTTCTTCATCACCTTCATATTTGATGTTCAACATTCTGGTCTTCTATTCAAGTGTTCCTTTGTCCATTGCCATTCTAACACCTATATTAGATACATAGTTGCTTGGAGTTTCAGAAATGGCAAAACAAAAATGCATTTCGGAGTTGTGAAACAAAATTTTGGCCCAAGGCCAACATTGCAAAACAAGGAAGCGGATTTTATGTCTATTTCTAAGAATATTTCATATTATATGATTCTACCAAAGTCCATAAAATCACAAGCCATGAGTTTCAAAAACTTTCAAGATTAGGATTTAGAACTCAACACTACAATATGCCGTGAGTGATGATGTCAACAATGAACAGTCACAGACTCATATTTTCATATATGTCATATGGACTCAAAAAGGAGAGCACTTATTAAACAGTGACACAAAAAATAAATATATGCAACATCATCCAAATATCAATGATCCGCTATTGTCAAAATGATCATGATTTGATTCTCAAATCTATCTAATATGAATCATGATGGATCCACTATCATCTATTATCTAAAGAGTATACTACAGAATATATTGTCAAAATGATCATGATCTTGATTCTCAAATCTATCTAATATGAATCATAATGTATCCACTATCATCTATGATCTAAAGAGTCACTCCGCATCATCCAAATTTGAGCAAAAACAACTACAAATTTGAGGGAAAGCAACTTTAAATAGTATGGATAGGAAGGGAAAAGGATAAGGCAGTGTAAGGATAAGAGATTTGGGGTTTAGGGCTATAGATAGCGGGGGGAAGCGAGCAGCAGTAGCAACTAAGGAGAGCAAGCAGCAATAAAAGAGGGCAGAGAGTAGAGAAAAACAGGTGCAAATTGCACCCAAGAAGGCAAAATGATCAAAATGACCCGAAACTACGGATTTTCTTGTTAGCAATCATGTGCATCTTTTGTGGTCGTCTCTTGCCGGTGAGCCTCGGTTTGAGTCACACGAGGACATTGGAAGCTCTGAAATTGTATTTGTCTATCATCTTATGTGTTTTTTAGATGGAGGGCACTGGCTGTCCTAGACGCCCTATTTTGGGTCTGGCCACTTTTGGCCCCAATTTGCCTATACATAGGCGGTCTACGCTCCCGCTCTCATTATCCATCATTGATATTTCGAGATCAGCCAACCCTCTATGAAGAAATACCCTAATACAAAACACAAATAACACCGTACGACAAAGCACTGACTAATAGAAAAACACAATTAGGGTTAGGGTAACTCAAAGACAATGAACACAGAGAATGAATGAAATGATATGACTATTGAATATACAATGCTCATGTGCAAACACACTATGTATGGAACGAATCCTGTACCTCGAACTCTTGTATCTCAAGGATCAGGGCAAGAGTAATGAGCTAGATAGTGTGTTGTACTCCGAACGGATCCTGAATCACAGCAAGGTAGCCTCCGAATATCGAACACCAACAAACGTAGCTGGGGAAGGCTGGATCTGATGCAGAGGGCAATGCAAGAGAGAGAAATACTAAAAACGCTAACTTCAAGAGAGAGAAAACAGCAAACGCAGGCTGCATGAGAGAGAAATACTAAAAACGCAAGAAAAACAAGCAACAGGAATCAACATGCTGAAATCAGCTCCGAACAATGTGTGGTAGGCTGGAAACAAGCACTAGATTGTTGTAGACAACAATTGCCAACTTAGACCGTGATGTCCGCCGCATCCGAGGTGTGGGCAACAAGCTGAAATACCTGAAATCTACAAAAACGAGATTAAGGCTGAATGGAGGGCAGCATACCTATTTATAGAAAGTCTGGGCTCTCCCAAGTGGGTTTGTGCTTATGAGATACACAGTCTAGACACTCTCTAGGAACGCATTTCTTTTTAAATAAACAAGGTTTCTTCCTTAATTAAGTATGTTTTGGAGCTCTTTAAGTGAGGCTAATGCATTTTTAGCTCAACACCCAATCTCAAGCCCAACAACAGTGCCACGAGAAGTAGGCCAACCAAGCCTTTTTTTTCTTTATCTTTTACCCCAAGATGTCCCACCCCAAAGCAGCTAGAGCATCAGACGAAGGGTGTACATCAGCTGCCCAATGGTCTACTAAGACTACAGAGGCAATGGTTATCTTACCACCAAGGGAGCCCAAGTGATCACCCCAGAGAGGCCAAGGCATTGGACAAAGGGTGCACATCAACTGCCCAATGGCTTACCAAGTCCTGCAAAGGCGGATGGAATTAACTATGGACTTTTTTTTTCTTCTTTTTCTTTTTTGAGGGCTTGGTAGTTTTGATAGATTTAACATTAAGTAAGGGTTTCAAATCAATTTTCGTCCTATTGAGTATCCGTGCCCCAAACAGGAGAGTGATATGGGATAGTCAAACCCAAGACCTACCATTACTAGGTGTTGTTGAATAAGAAAAATGACTAAGGTGAGCGTGGCATAAATATAGCAAAGGTATCGAGCAAGCAAGACGAGCAAAGCAAGCAAGCAAGCTAGGAAGAATTGCCTTGGAGACTACCATATATAAGGCCACAAATTCTGTGGATCCAGAATCGACCACTCCAAAAGACCAAAAAGGGATAAATACGCACAGATGCATGTTTACATGAACATAATGCTAATGCAAAGGCAGATGCAAGATGTCATGCTCACACAAAATGCAATGCAATAGTGCCACTTGGACAGTGCCCTCGCAGGGAAATTATTCATTTATCCAAGTACCCTTTTACAATCATGTCATCCTGAGAGTACGGATGAAGTTACAAATGTCCATAAGTGTAATACAAAAGAATGAATGAATGAATGAATGTCTAAAAACTGTAAATATCATCACTGTCACTATCAAGAAAAGTAGCCGTCCCCTCTCAAACTGCAAGGGAAAGCAAGAGGAAAGCACCCTTTCCCCATCAATCTGGAGAAGTAGGAGAGGGTGTACCCAAGCCAATCCTGTGTTCTGCAAAGTCGTCTAATGAATACATAAACTCTAGACGGATAGTACCTAGCTCAACCTGCTCTCTAGAAAAGTCAAAGTGAACTACCACATGCAAATGGGAACCGTGCCCAAGGTGAAGAGGTAGCCGCCATGGGAACATCAAGTGTCACGATCTCTTGTTCAATCAAAATCAATGTACCCCTGCAAATATAAACTAGAACCATAAGTGAGACCGTAAAAATAAGTACACCATAAACAACGCAACACATGAAGACATGCAATTTAATGTGACATCCTAGGTGCTGTGAAATACTAACTGACAAAGCTAGCTACGTAAGCTAAGTCTGGCCTAGTATAAATTAAACAAAGAAGTTTTCCTATAACAAACCTATAGGTATGCACATTGAAAAGCTGACCTAGGGTATCCTTTGACAAGTGGACAACAGAATCGAGAGACGTGGCCATTGGCCATGTCTGATCCATAGTAAACTGTTCAACGAGCTCAAGTGTGTATTTTTGCTATGATATAAAATACAACCCCCAAATCGAATTACCTCCATTCCCAAGAAATAAGACAACAAAATCGAGGCCTGTTATCTCAAATATAGCACTAAGCTTTGCCTTGATTTCCGCTATGGCCAGCAAAATCTGAGCCTGTGATGAGTAAGTCATCAACATATAGCAAGATATAGCTAGTCCCCCTCTACAATAGATCGAACATATAAGTTTACGTGATAAGGGATAGAATGGTATCCGTGAGTCTGTAAGAACTCGTCCATCCTATGAAACCAAGACTATGGTGCTTGCTTCAGCCCGTAAAGAGCTTTCTATAAGCAGAATACCTTATCCCTCGGATTCGCAGAAGGAAATCCTGGTGGCTGCTCCACATAGACTTACTTCTCCAAATAACCATTCAGGAAGGTACTCTTAGCATCCATCTGATGTATCGGTCAACCATAGTCAGTGGCTAGTGCAAGTAATGACCGAAAAGATGTCAACTGTACAGTAGATGCGAAGGTCCCTTCATAATCAACACCATACTTGTCGAAACCCTTACACAACAAGGCAACCCTTGTACATGTCTAAAGTTCTATCAATCTTTAGCTTAGTCTTAAAAAACTACTTCATCCCGATGACCTTTTTGTGGCTCGAACGATCCACCAATGTCCAAGTCTCATTTCCGTCAATATTCTCTGGCTTTTTCTCCATGGCATCTCGCCATTGAGGATATTGAAGAGTCTCTTGCCATGTATCCGACTCAGAATGCGCTATGTAATCAATTGTAAACAACGACACAAATGATGTCTGAGATGCAAGCCGAACAGATCTTCTAAGTCCTTGCGAAGTGGAATCTAGCAGTAAGATCCTTGAATCCCGTATGGTCTACTCGTACTAGCAAGATAATGGATCTCGCGGAAGGGGCCTGGCAACTGGCAATTAAAGAATCCACAGATAGATTAGAAGCGGATAGTAGACCAAGCTCAATAGGCACGATCTCCAATGATATGGAAGGAGAAATCGAATCAAAATCTCATACAGAGGATTGCAAGATATCCCTCTCGCCAAAGATGATGTCCCTCCTAGCGTTCACCTTGCTCACTCGAGGATCGAACAGATAGAAGGCTTTCGATCGGAGGAATATTTGACAAAGATAAAGAGATCAACTCAAGGAGTGAGCTTTTCTATTTATCATTAGACGTGTGTGTGTGTGTGTGTATGCACGACACCCAAAGACTTTGAAGTGGGATATGACAGGCCGAGAGCCAAAGAATGTCTCGTACAAGGTCTTCTGAGGAAGAGCCACAGTCGAGCAAGTTGAGGATGTACACCACACTATTAGCAACCTCAACCCAAAGACGCTCAGGAAGCTCTGTTGCAAACAGCATAGAGCGTGCCATTTCCATGACTGTCCAGTTCCAACACTCTACAACTCCATTCTGAGAGGGAAGGTTGATAAAGATGAGCTGGCGAGAGATACCATGTTGTTGTAGAAACAACATAGAGCGTGCCATTTCCATGACTGTCCTGTTCTGACGCTCTATGACTCCATTCTGAGAGGGGAAGTTGATAGAGGTGAGTTCACGAGAGATACCATGTTATTGTAGAAACTCGGAAAACTTGTGGGAGATAAACTCACCACTGCTATCACTCCTCATGCAACCAACACAACGACCCATCTGGGTATGAACCAACAATACCCATGCATAGAAATATGTGAAAGCATCGAGCTTATCCTTGAGGAAGTACACCCACATGTATCTCGAAGAATCATCCACGATCAAAAAAAAGTACAACGCACCGTTCAAGGCAACAATGGATGCGGGCCCACAAAGATCAACATGAATCAATCTAAGAGGCGCCTCAGCTCTATGTGTAGACTGCTAAGGAAATGGGGTATGGTGTTGCTTCCTGAGCTGACATCCTTTACAGACATCTCGAGCTAGCTTCAACCGAGAAAGGCCCTCAATCATCTCATGGCGAGACAACTCATAAAGAAAGTCATAGCAAAGGTGCCCTAGGCGGAAATGTCAAAGATACTCATTGTTGGTAGGCTCTCGAGATGTGCCTAATGCATGGAAGCTATGAAACACGGAACCCTCAGCCGTCAACCCGGTAAGAAAATGGGTCATGTGGTATAGGCCATTAGGCTATGCCTCACCACGGGCAATCACTAAACCAGTCTGAGAGTCTAAGGACCTCGATTGTGGTCGTTGTAAAGAAAATTGCTCGTTCCAACCGGCGAAGCTACTGAACAGATAACAAGTTCACCCCAAGCTAAGGGACATTGTATACATTATCCAGCGAAGCCAAATCCAAACCCTTGTTAGTGGCAAAATTATCGCAACCTTGACCCTGGATCTTGACCCAGGAGTTGTTTCCTACACAAACCCGCCCGACTGCAAGGGCTCAAGTACAAAGATGTCCTCTATAAAAGTCATGTGATATATAGCTTCACTGTCCACAATCCAAGCATGTATTGATGCACTCGACTTGTTGGGTGTAAAGTCCCTTCGTCTCCGTGTAAATAACCTTACGTATGTGAACACACCCTTATTGTACCTTGTACCCTAATATATAAATATATTCTTTTATTCTTTCTGTACCATCACAAAATGGTACACCTATCTCTGCATTCACTCCCTCTAACCCTCAACTCTGCTCTGCAGCTCACGCCTTGATCTCGCACTCCATTGCGCGCTCTTCCCTTCAAAGTGGTATCAGAGCTAGGTTATAGCGCTCGCTCTTCCCAAGAGTATTAGTTCGTAGGATTGACAACAGTCTACAAACATCACTCGACAAGTGAGGCAAACCAAGACAGAGTGCAGCAGACGAAGTTGAGAAGTAAGGTGACTAGGCACAGGTCACGTGCATTCAACCAACACAAGACGCGTGCATCCGTTGCACCAGCGTACGACCAGACGGAGTTGAAAAGTAAAAGCGACCAGATCGACTAGAAGACCAAGGGACGCCAAGGAGCGTGCGACAAGACTAGCGGGACCAATGGGCGCCAATGATCGTGCAACCTGAACAGACAGCCGCAACCTTCGTGACTGACAGGGCAGCAGACAGACGCAACCTGCGTGACGGGCAGAAGGACAAGCATGAGTCAGGACGTGACTGGCCAGTCAACGAACCTCGTCAAGTCATTTTTCCTTAAGGTCACAAATTCATTTTTCTTCAAAATTCTTCTTGAATTTTCCCTTGGTATGACGAGGGTTCACGCGCATAAGCACAAAGTTGAGATTTGTACATATTTATGCCCAAAAACTTGGGGCTTTTCTAATCGAGTGCTGCTCATGCAAAATTGAGGCATCTACGTCCGAAATTGCAAACATTGTGCGCGTTTGAATTGGGAATTTTTCCAAATTTACTGAAATTTTGCTCATTTGAGTGAAATTTCTCAACATTGGACCCATGAAATTTAAGGCTTTTGCTGTATTGGTGAAATTTTGTTCAACTGAGTCAAATTGGCTGACATTGGTGCACAATTGGACTCAAGAATTTTGGGGCTTTTGCAAAATTTTGTGAAATTTTGCTAATTTTGCCCGTTTTATGCTTTCAGGGGCATGTATTAATGCAATTGGGGCAGATCGGTCGGTGAAATTTTGGGGCTTTTGCTGAAATTTGTGGATTTTCGCAAAGTTAATGCGTGAAATGCACTTTGGGAATATTGCTGAAGCAATCTTGTGGTTATAAGCAGAGTGATTTGAGCATTTTTTATCTCCACCTTGTGCAATTTTGGAGAAATTGCAGAGATTTCTTCGTATTTTGTGCATCACAAGATGATACAATCACATACGTATGTAATACACATGTTGGACAGCTCCCATTGAGTTGATGTATTGCTGATTATTCATGTTGCAACAGTCTTAGTGATCATTTGCAGATCTGGGATTGGTGCACATGTATTTTTGGTGATATTGCTAAAGTGGGAGTTACCTAGCAGTGATGCATGCATTTAATGTATGCTGAAATTGCAGTCATACTGCTGAAAGGCATTCATTCTACTGCTGTACATGTACTTGGACTGAATCTTGCTATTATTTGCTGAAAAATTTGGCTGAAATCAGCTGAATATTCAGCTCATTTTTTGCTGTCATAAATTGCAGCATTGAATTTCTGGTTTGTTGCTGAAAAATGGCTGCAAATGCTTCTAGCAGCAGAGACACTAAAATCCCTCTTTGAAATCAAGAGGTTTGATGGCACTGGCTTTGACTTGTGGAAGGATAGGATGCAAGGCATTTTGTTTCTCAAGGACTGTGAAGATGCTCTCTTGGAGATTAAGCCTACAGCTATGACAAATGTGGATTGGGCTAGACTTAATAAGAAGGTCATTGCATACATTAAGATGGCAGTGTTTGATGATGTACTTACAGACATCAAGTGTCTTGATACAGGTTATGCTATATGGAAAAAGCTTAAGGGCACTTATGAAAATACAACTCCTGTGAATCAAGTGCATCTTGTGCGTAAACTTGTAAACATCGAGTTGGATGAGTCTAAGCCAGCATCTGAGCATTTGAGTGCTTTCACAGGGGGTTTTGAGTCAGTTGCAGAACTCTAGTTTGGCGGCTTTTGATGATAAATTGAAAGCTATTTTCTTATTGATAACTTTGCCTGACAACTGGGAATCTTTGGTTGTGTCACTTAGCAACAATCCTGCTTTGACTTTTGATGGTGTAAGAGATTCAATCCTTAATGAAGAAATCAAAAGAAAGTCTGGTGATGAAAGCAGTGGTGAAAGCAATGGCTCAGCTTACCATGTGAGAGACAGGTCTGAAAAGAGGGGTAATGCAGCCAGTAAAGGGAAAAGCAGAAGCAAAAGCAAGGGCAAATAGTAGGATGTCACATGCTATCAGTGTGGGCGTAAAGGGCATAAAAAGCCCAATTGCCGATACTTCAGGAAAAAGTAAGAAAGAAAGAAACAGCAGGGTAAGAAAAAGAATGATGATAAGAAAGATGATGACATCTCTTCCTCAAAAGAAGTTTCAAAGGCAAATGTTGCATCTAGTGTGGTGATTGAAGAGCTTTTTGACACTGAAGAGATACTTGTTATAGCCTCGTGTAATGATGCAAATATTATGGCAACAGCAAGTAATATGCACATCACCAAAAAGAAGGTAATTAATGCCTTACTTTCAGCTCATGATGGGCTGTCACAATCATGGATAGTGGACAACGGTGCCTCTTTTCATGTTACCCCCTCTTTGGAGTCATTTTCTGAATACATTGCACGTTGCCTAGGCAAGGTTTACTTGGATAATAACTACGCATGTGAGATAGAGGGTGTTGGCACCATTCACTTGGCTCTTGAAAATGGCCAAGAGCTGATTTTGCAAGATGTTAGATTTGTACCTGGCATAAAGAAAAGTCTACAATCAGTTGGGTAGCTTGATGCTAAAGGGTACTTTACTACCTTTGGTGGTGGATCTTGAAAGGTCCATAAGGGCTCTATGCTAATTGTTAAAGGCAACAAAAGGAAGACTTTATATTACTTGCATTGTAAAGCATTAACTGGCAAGTTCTTGGCTGTGGCTGAAGTCCATTCACAGATGGAGCTTTGGCACAAAAGACTTGGTCATATGAGCCAGAAAGGCCTTTAGGTTCTCTCCTCTTTAGGAAAATTTGATGTAAACGGCTCTGGTCTCGAATTTTGTAATGATTGCTTATATGGAAAACAAGTGAAATCTCCTTATTACTTTGGTGTCGTTAAGAAGTCTAATGCTCTTGACTTAGTACACTCTGATATGTACACTATGCATGTTAATTCGTATGAGAGTGCACGCTACTTTGTTACTTTAATTGATGATTTCAGTAGAAAGTCATGGGTGTATGTACTTAGAAGCAAAAAGGAAGTGTTGGATGCCTTTAAAATTTTTCATGCTTTTGTTACCACACAGAAAGGACTTAAGTTGAAAGCCATAAGAACAAATAATGGGGGTGAGTATGTCTCAAATGAATTTAACAAATTTTGTGAGATGCATGGCATTAAGAGGGAGTTGACAGCCCCTTATAATCCTGCATCAAATGGCGTGGCTGAAAGATTTAATCGCACACTTTGTGAGAGAGTCAGATGCATGCTGTCCACAACTAATCTCCCACAACAGTTTTGGGGAGAGGCTCTTAAAACTGCAGTTCATGTATGCAATCGCTCTCCCAATCGTGCATTGGAAAATGGCATTCCTGAAGAGGTTTGGTCTGGCAAACCTGCTTCATATGACCATTCACGTATCTTTGGTTATGATGCTTTGTGTATGTACCTGTAGAACAAAGGACCAAACTAGACACGAAATCTATCAAGGGCATCTTCATGGGATATGGAGATGAGGGAGAGATGGGTTATAGAGTTTGGCTTCCTCAGGGTAGAAAGATAGTACGCAGCCGAGATGTAGTATTTAATGAGGCAAAGTTGTTGAAAAATACTACACATGGTGATCTTGTACCTGTAGAACAAAGGACCAAACTAGACACGAAATCTATCAAGGGCATCTTCATGGGATATGGAGATGAGGGAGAGATGGGTTATAGAGTTTGCCATGATGGCAAGAAGATAGTACACAGCCGAGACGTAGTATTTAATGAGGTAAAGTTGCTGAAAAATACTACACATGGTGATCTTGACAAAAAGAAGGTAAATTTCAGCATGAATCGCCAGTCATTTAGCAGCCATTAGCTGAAAATTCTGTCCCTTTTGATGCTGAAAATGAGCAACAACCTATTGTGCTACAGCCAGAAGATCGTGGACAGCAAATAGATGCATAGGATGAAATAGGACAGCAAGAAGAGCATGCTTAAAACAGATCACAGCAGCAAGAAAATGCTAAAAATCAGCCACCTGGTGATGGTGTGTGCACATTCCTCAAGATGTAGGCCCACTGCCTGACAATACAGATCATTGGGTAAGAAGGTATACACATGTCAGAAGGCAGTCGCAAAGGTTTCAGCCATCTTTGGATTACATTTTGCTGGCTGATGAGGGTGAGCCTCTAACATTTAAACAGGCACAATCATGTGAAAACAAGAGAAAGTGGGAGCTTGCTATGCAAGAAGAGATGAAGTCTCTATATGCAAATAACGCATGGGAGCTTGTACCTTTGCCCAAGGATAGGAAACCTATTCCTAATAAATGGGTTTACAAAGTGAAATGTATTGATGGGAAGCCAAAGTACAGGGCACGACTGGTTGCTAAGGGCTATACACAGAAGGAAGGCATAGACTTCCAAGAAGTCTTTTCACCAGTGGTAAAGATGACTACGCTCCGTGTTTTGTTTGCTCTCACTGCATCCTTGGATTTAGAGTTGGATCAGATGGATGTGAAGACTGTTTTTCTTCATGGTGACTTGGATGAAGAGCTATACATGAAGCAGCCAGAAGGATTTGTTATTCCAAGGAAAAGACCATTTGGTTTATAAGCTGAAACGCAGCTTAAATGGGATGAAACAAGCTCCTAGACAATGGTACAAAAAATTTGATACCTTTATGCTCAACCATGGATTTAAACGCAGTCATGCAGATCACTGTTTATACACTAAAAAGACTAATGATGGAAGTTGTGCTGGTTTTATATATAGATGACATGCTGATTGTAGGACAGCATAAGAGTATTTTGAATGCTCTTAAAAGGCAATTGAGTTTAACCTTCTCTATGAAAGATTTGGGAGCACCTGAACACATTTTGGACATACGCATTAAAAGAGACAAAAAGCAATGTTTGTTGTTTCTCTCACAAGACAAGTACATTAGCAAAGTACTTGATAGGTTTAATATGCTTGATGCTAAGCCTCTTGGTGTGCCTTTACCACCACATACAAAGCTTAGCAAAGCTGATTGCCCTAAGGATGATGCAACTGCTAGTGCCATGAAGGGTATGCCTTATGCATTAGCTTGTGGATCTTTGATGTATGCCATGGTTGCAACTCGCCCTGACATTGCTCATGCAGTGGGATTTATTAGTAGATTCATGTCTAACCCTGGCAAACCACATTGGAAAGCAGTGAAATGCATCTTCAAATATTTGAAAGGTAGACAAGAAAAATGTATATGCTATGGAAAGGATACACTAGAGTTGCAAGGATTTTGTGATTCAGACATGGCAGGAGATCTTGACACTAAAAAATCTACTAGTGGGTATGTTTTTACTTTGGCTGGTGGAGCTATCTCTTGGTGTTCAAGATTGCAGAAAATTGTGGCACTGAGTACTACAGAGGCTGAATATATTTCAGCCACCGAAGCTTGTAAGGAAGCTATTTGGCTTGGTCGTCTGGTCAAGGATTTTGGTCTTTCTTCACATACTCCGGTGCTTGGTTGTGATAGCCAAAGTGAAATATGTCTGGCTAAGAATGCCATGTTCCATGCACGTACCAAATGTTAAGAAGACTGCTAGGGTTTGCACTAAGGACACAAAAAGTGTATGACCACAACAGAAACACAAAGACACAAACACAGACACAGAGGGCAAAACTCAAACCCTAAACGCAAAACTCAAAACTCAAACACAAACAGAAGAAGGGAGAGAGAGAACACAACTCTGAAGTGAATGAATGCTGTAAATGAATGTAAGAGTGTACAGTGTGCTCAAGGGCAGAGCAATGTCGGAGTGTGACGTCTACCGAAGACGGATCCCAAGTCTGTGAACACCAGTCGGAGTGTAGGAGTGCTGAATAGTGAATGGCAGCACGCTGGTCACCAAAATGCAACAGTCTGAAGGCTGGAAACTGGTAAACGCAGCAATGTACCACCAATCGGGGCCTGGAAACTGTGCACAGTCTGCTGTAAACAGCAGGCTGAAACAGTGTCTGAGAGTGTCAGGGCCTGCAATGCTGAAAACACAAGCTGGCTGACCCTAGAGATGATGGACAGCAGGCTGAACAGCAGTCTGGGACAGTTTGGAGCAGTCGCCAGCAGCTGAGAGCTGTCACCTACAGCAATGGACAAGCTGAAGATGATGTGGCTGCAGTCGATGATGGCTGGACAGTAGATGGAGACGGGCTGCAGGCTGAAAACTGGGCGCCAACAGTAGCAGAGGGTATCCTGGCTGGTGTAACTTGCAAAACAAGGATGATTGCTGAATGGGGGCAGCTTGTCTATTTATAGATGTGGAAGGGCGCCCCAAAAATTAGGGTTTCTACTAAATTTTCTCGAACCGCTCCCCATTTTAGGGTTTCCACTGAATTCTCTCGAACCGCTCCCCGTTTTAGGGTTTTACTCTAAAATAGCATTTTTAGTGTGTTTTGGGGCTGTTTAAGAGGCTAATCAGCAAGTAATACATACTTTAGCTCAACACCAAACACAAAGATGTTCGGTATCACTTTATTCAACAGGTCCTAGATGATGATCTTGTCACACTGACTAAGGTCAAAACCCAAGATAACCCTGCAGATGTTTACACTAAGTGTCTTGCAAAGGCTCAGCATAAGCATTGCATTCGTTTAGTGGGAGTTGGTTAGCTTAAAGGTACCACTTCGGGCCTTTAAGTGGGAGGTTGTTGGGTGTAAAAACCCTTCGTCTCCGTGTAAATAGTCTTACGAGTGTGAACACACCCTTATTGTACCTTGTACCCTAACATATAAATACATTCTTTTATTCTTTGTGTACCATCATGAAATGGTATACCTATCTCTGCGTTCACTCCCTCTAACTCTCAACTTTGCTCTGCAACTCACGCCTTGATCTCGCACTCCATTGGGCACTCTCCCCTTCACAACTGTGACGAGTGGGCCTCTGCAGCAACCTCATCAGGAGGCAACTCACAGATGTGCACGAAAGTCGCATCGAATATCTCTACGGAGACAATGTGGGCCTCAACAGACCAATCAAACAAGCCCACTGGAGTTGAGAATATTGTCGATTGAGATGGTTGACGCATGTGGCAATGTGAATCTGACCTTTCCACTACCCCTTCCCATCACCCTACCTCCCCTAATGGAGGTTACCCAACTAAGGAGCGGGAATCTGTGACTTGGGTTTTGGTGTTGTGTCTCTCGCCTTTAAGCCATGCATCACCTTGCCAATAGCAGAGGCATTCCTAGCCTTCTGTGAGCGGACAACCTCGTATGGAGCAAGTGCGGGATCAGATTGGGGTTCCAAACCCTGCACAAGATCCCATAGGTTCTGTGAGTCAAGGACATGTCTCATCAAGTTCCACCAAGTTGTAAACGAGTCTTGTCATTGAATGCATACTTGGCGAAAGATGAGATAAAACCATGAAATGTCGGGAATGTGGGGTAAGATAGAGGAGAATAAGATGGTGGTGGTGGTGGTGGAGATGTCACACACAAGCAAACACAGCCAAGAAAGGCTGGATTTGATGCAGAGGGCAATGCAAGAGAGAGAAATACTAAAAACGCTGACTACAGGAGAGAGAAACCGAAAACGCAGGTTGCATGAGAGAGAAACAAAAAACGCACAAAAAACCAGCAACAGCAGTCAACATGTTGAAATCACCTCCGAACAATGTGTGGTAGGCTAGAAACAAGTACCAGACTATTATAGATAGCAATGGCCAACTTGGACCGTGATGCCCTCCACGTTTGGGGTCTGGGTAATAAGCCGAAATACCTGAAATCTGCAAAAACGAAATTAAGGCTGAATGGAAGGCAACATACTTATTTATAGAAAGTTTGGGCCCTCCCAAGTGGATTTGTGCTTATGGGATACAAACACTCTCCAAGAACGCATTTCCTTTTAAATAAACAAGGTTCCTTCCTTAATTAAGTATGTTTTGGGGCTCTTTAAGTGAAGCTAATGCATTTTTAGCTCAACAACCTCATCCTCTCATCCCCTTGCTACCATCTAGCACCCACACTAACACATAGAGCTGCATGTTGGAGCTGACTGTTGCAGCCTTATACCTTCAGCCATTGCAATCACATTGTTCCTTCTCTCGCCTACATTCTCTATTTGTCTCCTCTCTGTGTCCACTTCCCTCTTTCCGTTACACACTCTCACATGGTATCAAAGCCACACGTGGAAGCCAGAGATCTCAAGAGGAGCATGCTGCCACAACAAAACCAGCTGGGCACCATCCACACGTTGCAAACCCTGTGTTTTGCATCAAACAGCGCAGGGCGGCCTGTTTACAGGCCACTACAGGCTGCATTTTCCAAGGAGAGGCTGTGTTCTGTACCTGGGCAACTTCTACCAGGCTGGGTGGGCATTATACAGTGCTGGACAGCATCTTTCCTGCCCTCTACAAACTGCCTTTTGCAAGGTAGGCTGCATGGCAGGTCTGCTCGTGCTTGTCTCTGCATTCGGCAGTCCCTCCTGCACAGAAACCGGTGCTTTCCCCCTTGTGTTTTCCTGCAGGACCTGTCAATTATCTTGGGCGGCCATCTTTTCAGCTAGGGCAGCCTTTTATCTGCCCTGAGAGTCCATTATTTGGACCAGGCAGCACCTCCCAGATCAAGGCGGGGGTCTATTCAGACTTGGGCAGCACCCTTTCAGACCTGGGCAGCATCCTTTCCACTCCTCTCAATTTATGGCCTTGGGGGGGGGTTAGCAATCGTAATTATCATGCCTTGTCATCTCCTACCTATGAGCCTCAATCTAAGTCAGACAAGGACTTTAGAAGCTCTGACATGTTTGTCACTTGTTTTGACAAAGGAGGTAGCTCATTCCTCACTCTAGAGCAGCCAATTTATTGCCATTCAATGCATTTTCTCCTCCAATCAGGATTTTGTGTGCATTTCCTAGGCAATTTTTACATACATCAATCAGCCTCACCTGTCGAACATTGTCCACAATTTTTAGGATTTTTCTGTACCCATGTCATGAGGACATGTATTTTTGAAACCTCACTCAACATGTGGATTAATTTTTAATCACATGGTTAAGTAAATGTTGCACATGTGAGGTGTAACTGGGGTTAGATTAAATTTACGAGCCCGAGACCTGAGGAAATTACGGGATGTTAAAGGCAAAAGTTGTTATAAGTTATGCAGCACAAGTACTTGGTAGTATCTGGTGCCAATTGTTGGCCTAGGTCATTCATTTGGCCATAAGTGTCAGTTGGTGGCACTAGAGAAGTGGCGTTTAATGGTACCTAATGCCAGTCTGATGGCCAAAGATAGCGCAGAGACACTCGGGAATGGAATAATTATTTCGATACCTTGAAAAATAATTTAACTAGCCAATAATTGAATTGGCTAGGCAACTTCCATTCCCAAGTGTCTTTGCGCCATCTTTGACCATCACATTGGCGTTAGGTACCATTAAACGTCATTTCTCTAGTGTCACCAACAACTGACACTTATTGCCAAATGAATTACCTAGGCCAACAACTAGCACCAGATACCACCAAGTACTTGTACGGCACAACTTATAGCAACTTTTGCCTTTGACATCCCGTGATTACCTCAGGTCCCAGGCTCGTAAATTTACTCTAATCCCAGTTATACCTCACATGTACAACATTTGCTTCACCGTGTGATTAAAAATTAATCCACATGTCAAGTGAGGTTTCAAAAATATATGTCTTCATGACAACCCATCTGGCACTTTTACTAGTAGTTAATGCTGGTCGGCCACTTTTTTGGCTCAAATTGCTGGTCGGCCAGTTTTGGGGTTATATGTGTTAGAGATCAAATCAGCACAGGGCAGAGGTGGCCTGGTGCAGTCGGACTGCATGCAGTCGGACTGCCACGTGGTAGTCCGACCTGCAGCAGCCAGTCGGCTGCATTTAATCCAGCCGCCTAGCTATTTCTGGCGCCCTATTTCCCCCATTTCTCGGCTATTTTTACCTGGCACTTTCAACAGTCTGACACACACTTCTCTGCTCGCAGATTACAAACCGGTGACGCGCAGATTCTGTCTCTGTTCGCAGATTTCAGACAGTAGACAGTGCAGACTGCAGCGGACTTCGAGGTGGACAGCAGGTTGCATCGTCAAGGTGGAGACACGCAGTCCAGCGCACTGCGCCCATGTATATATCTGCATATCTTTGTATTCAGCATTCTTTATACAGCAGATCTTCATCGTCCACTGTCTCTTTCTCTCTCTTCTCTCTCTGCGTTCTCTCTCTCTCAGTCCTACGCTTCTGCACCGCTGCACTCTGACATGGTATCAGAGCAGTGTTTGAGGCATAAAAACAGAGAACGGCCGTTCCAGCCTATAGGAACGGTTTAACGCGTTCCAGATCCTTGGAGGGGGTGAAACGGCCAGGGAACGTTCCCTGCCGTTCCCTGGGCCGTTCCCTACTGTTCCCTGCCGTTCCCTGGGCCGTTCCCTACCGTTCCCTGTTTGGAACGGCCATTCCAGGCCTGTCGACCAAAAATTTACATTTTTCCACGTTTTTTCTTTTTGCTTATATCACACTCCTACTACTACATGTTCACCTATCTCCATTGCCTAATGTGCACACACTAATCTCTCTCTCTAGCTCAAATTTGATGCATTATGAACTCTTGCAAATCACAATCAAATTTCAGCCTATTCTCAATTCCAAGGTAATTATCCATTTATATTGTCTAATTTCAAGGAAAACTAGAATAATTGGGGCAATTCATGAGCAATTTGGAGCTGTGGGGGTAATCGAGTCAATTTTGGGACATTTGGGTCAATTTGGAGCATTGAGGGGTATTGGGGCAATTAGAGGGACATTCTTTGGGGCAACTTGATCATGCGGGGCATATTTGGGGCACTTAAGATATGTGTCGTTCCCCCCCGTTCCCGTTCCCCCACCTTGGACGTTCCCCCCGTTCCAGGGGGTCCCGCTCCCGTTCCCGTTCCCCGTTCCAGGTAACTATGGTTTGAGGGTTGACTGAGCGCAGAATCAACCCGAAGAGGAGTTTCCATCGCGACACAAATTTGCATTTTTTGCGTTTAAGGGCAGACAGGAGGGCTGCGCCTTGGAACAAGGCTGAAACAAGTGTGGGCGCACAGGAAAGGAGTACAGGTGGTGGATTTGCTGCTGTTTACTGCTGTTTGACGCGGAGGAAGTTTGAATTTTCAGCCTACAAGTGCAGGTTTTGCTTTTTCATCGCCTCCGGCGGGTGAAGAAGCTTCAGGACGCGGAAGAGCCTTAGCAGGCTGAGTTTTCCCAGTCAGAGGGGGCTGCTTTTGCGTTTGTGAAGGCATTGCAGGTGAAGATGTCTACAGAGATGGACTTGGAGTTCCAGGCGATTATGGACCAGAAGGTGCCTGTCTTACCGGCTCTTCCTACAGATCAGAAGCTCGACGGCGACAACTACCGCATTTGGCGCGTCATGATGTTGGCCATCCTTGAGTCCTATGATTTGGCGGAGTTGGTACAGGAGGAGATTGACCGGCCCTCGGTAAGAGATGAGTCCAAACTCTCTTCCGATGCTCCTGCGGAGTTGGCCAAGGCCCAGTCTCATTGGGACAAACTGAATGCCAGGATTCGATCCTTTCTCTTTCTATCATGCACTACAGCCGTGATCGCTCACATCGAGCACTTGACGGTGGCTCGGGAGATATGGCTGGAGCTTGATCAGATGTACAATCGGATGACCCTAATGAAAAGGGTTTTTTTGGAGGTACAAATGCGGACCTTGTCCGTAAATAAGTCTTCTTCGCTCCGGGAGCACATTAACAAGCTAAGGCAACTTCAGATGCAGGTTCAGAATGCGGGGAAGCCGATTTCCTCCGAAGACATGGCGATCACATTATTGTCCCAGTTGCCGCCACGATTCGGTACATTTTACTCTACCCTTATCGCTTCGGGGCGAGAGTCTACTCTTCGGTGGGAAGAGTTGGTTCCTATGGTCTTGGACCAAGAGGAACAGTTAAAGGGACAGAATGCTTCCAAGTCGGAGGCGCTGACAGGTCAAGCCTCTCAGAAGGAGGGGAAGGACCAAAAGAAGAAGAAGGGGGATAACAAGTCCAAGAAGGACAAGGAGAAGGACAAGGACAAAGACTCCACATGCCATATTTGTGGAAAGACTGGCCATTGGAAGAAGGATTGCCCTGACAACGACACGAAGGACACCAAGAAGAAGGACACCAAGGATTCTGGAGCGGTGGCTGCACCCTCATCAGCTGCATTTCTTCATCTAGCTGTCATTGAGGACGCTTCGCCGAATGCTTCTGATGCTGCGATGACAGCTCCCCAGGCTCGAGAGTGGATTGTTGATAGCGGTGCCTCACGGCACATGACTCCTTCATCAAATGGTGTTGCCCAGCTGTGACCCTCGCGTGGGCAGATTCTCATTGGAGACAGCTCTTCAGTTTCTGTTGCAGGTCGGGGTACGATGCAGCTTATTCCGGATGGACGAGGTAGTACCCATACCTCAAAGGTTTTGCATGTACCAAGATTAGGGTACCATCTCCTTTCAGTTCATAAGATTTGCTCCCTTGGTCTTTTGGTGGAGTTTGATAGTACTACGGTGCGAGTCCTTGATCGTGGATCGAGGAAGGTTCTCTCATCCGGATATGAGGAGAACGGCATTTACAAACTGAAGTCTTCCACCGCCCTCTCTACTCTTCTTCTTACCTCACAGTCACAGTCAGAATTATGGCATGCTCGGTTTGGTCACCTGAACTATGACTATCTTCGGAGGGCGTCACGTGGACAGCTTGTTCGAGGGTTGCCGGATATAGTGGTGAGCCAGCAGCCATGTGTCTCCTGCATTCGGGGGAAGCAGCATAGGGATGCCATTCCCCACACAGCTTCGCGGCGGTCTACTTCACCGATGGAGCTAGTATCTACGGATCTATGTGACCCTATGAGGAATGAGTCCTTGCGTGGGAGCTCGTACTTCATGCTGATCGTGGATGACTATAGCAGGATGACAAGGGCCTATTTTTTGGCGGATGCGTCCCGCTATCGACAGTTGATTGGATCTTTGATTTGGCTTCTCAACACGAGGGTTGATCTATGTTTTGCTGTTGGCCCCTTGGCAGGGTTCATGAGTGAACCTAAGACGGTGCATTGGCAGGCTGCTCAGAGGATACTTCGGTATCTGAGGGGGACGTCTGATTTGGATTCATTACCCCACAGGGACAGATGGGTCAGATCTTGTACTTGCAGGTTGGAGCGACTCGGATTGGGCCAGTGACGTGGACCACAGGCGGTCTACTACAGGTTACTGTTTTACTTTGGGTACAGGTGTTATTTCATGGAGTAGCAAGAAGCAGCCCACGATAGCCCTTTCGTCTACTGAGGCGGAGTATCGGGCCGCGTCTTCCACCACATGCGAGGTTGTGTGGCTTCGGAGATTATTGGAGGAGCTTGGGTGCCCCCAGACTCGTCCTACATTGCTGCGATGTGACAATGAGAGTTGCATTGCCTTGGCAAGGAATCCTGTTTTTCATGCCCGGACGAAGCACATTGAGATCCAGTACCACTTCATCCGAGAAAAGCTTCTGGATGAGACCATCACTGTGGAGTATTGCAAAACGGAGGACAATCTTGCGGATTTGTTTACGAAGGCGCTTCCTCAGGCTCTCCTTCGACGACATTCCAGATCCCTCAGGCTTCTGCCCTGCCCAGGCTCTGAGAGGGGGTGTTAGAGATCAGATCAGCACGGGGCAGCAGGTGGCCTGGTGCAGTCGGACTGCACAGTCGGACTGCCACGTGGCAGTCCGACTTGCAGCAGCCAGTCGGCTGCATTTAATGCAGCCGCCTGGCTATTTCTGGCGCCCTATTTCCCCCGTTTCTCGGCTATTTATACCTGGTACTTTCAGCAATCTGACACACACTTCTCTGCTCGCAGATTACAGACCGGTGACGTGCAGATTCTGTCTCTGTTCGCAGATTTCAGACAGCAGACAGTGCAGACTGCAGCGGACTTCGAGGTGGACAGCAGGTTGCATCGTCGAGGTGGAGACACGCAGTCCAGCGCACTGCGCCCGTGTATATATCTGCATATCTTTGTATTCAGCATTCTTTATACAGCAGATCTTCATCGTCCACTCTCTTTCTCTCTCTTCTCTCTCTGCATTCTCTCTCTCTCAGTCCTACGCTTCCGCACCGCTGCACTCTGACAATATGGCTATCTATAGCCTTCCCCACTAACTTTGTTGATCATCTTCCTTCTTCCTTGGCAAGTGCATACTCCACCTCCGTCATCTTCCTCCATCTCCGGCGCTGCCCTAATTTCCCAAATGCTTTGGTGTATATATCTTGAGCTTTGCTTATTCACTTTGCATTTGGAATATGCTTCCAGTAAGAGACTTGTAGTACTTGGTAGAGCTTGGATCTTTGAGATAATGGGACTCTTAGTTCATGTATTTGTTGCTTGATTCGGAGGCTTCTTTCTATATTGCCTTGCATTGTGATTGGTTTTGTACCTATCATAGCATTACAGGTTCTGTGAGACTAGGAAATGACACAGCATTGGATACCATTGGCTAATCTGGTGCCCTCGTTGACGTTGTGGACTACATGCAAGGAGGACTGATTAATCCTTCTGTATTCAACATTTGTTCCTTGTTCAATGAAGATTTCTTTCTTCTTCTCTTGCAGTCTCTCTGTTCCTTTGTCTTTGTGTTCGTGTTCCCTTCCATTGCACACACTCACAGCCTGGACCTTCTAGAGAAGGATCAGCAACAAACGCAGCTAGGTTGGAGCAGTCAGCGCGTGATCAAATCTGAAAAACAGCAGTCAAATGCCAACAAGCAACACCAAAACAAAATGGAACATGCTCTAATACCATGACAGAAAAGTGTGCAGCAATGGAAGCAAAGAGGCACTAAACGAACACTACAAGAATACGAGAACTCAAAAAGAATATGCTCGCCAAATGGAATTGATATACCAAGGCTCAAGAATAGTATAAAGGCTTGGGCATTGAGTCACTAGCAATGTGCACAATCTCCCTCTCTCCACTTGGAAGCAATCACGCTGAAGGATGTGTATCTATAATGACTGATTAACAATGGGAGAGGAGCAGCCTATACTAAAATTATACCAAACAAGATGACTAATTGGCCAGCAAAACTGGCGCACAAAAATGTGAGTTAGCTAGCTACAAATTGTAACGCCCTCCCTCCCCCCCCTCGATGACCCCTGTACTATCCCCCCATAAGAACTTCCCCCCTCCCCTCAATTTTTTTTTACTCCCTCTCTCCCCCCCTGCCGACTGCATGGCGGGGAGAGAGAGAGAGAGAGTGAGAGTAATGAAGAAAGGGGGGCATGCAGCCCCCCCAAGTGGCGGGTGGGGCCGTTAGACAGCCGCCTCTCCCCCACCATACCATCTCCTCCCTCTATAAAGCGTCCCCCTCCCTGCATCGATGACAGCTCCCCCCCCCCCCCCGGACTACACATCGCCCCCTCCTCTCTTGGACTGCAACATGGTCCCCCCCTCCGTCTTCTGTGAAGGCGCTGCCCCCCTGGCCATGACTACAGCGCCCCCCCCCCCCCCCTCTTCGTCATCTGAACCCCCCCTGGCATCCTGATCGACAACACACCCCCCCTGGTGGATCATCGTGAAGGAGGGGAAGAGAGAGAGAGAGAGAGAGAGAGAGAGAGAGAGAGAGAGAGAGAGAAGAAGAGAAGAAGAAGGGGAGGGTGAGAGAAGAGAAGAAGAGGAACAAGAGATAGAGGAGGAAGAGGGAGAGGAGGAGAGAAGAAGAGGAGAGAGAGAAGAGGAAGAGAAGGAGAGAGAGAAGAGGGAAGGAGAAGAAGGGTAGAAGAAGAAGAAGAAGAGAAAGGGAGAGAGAGAAGGAGAAGAAGAAGGAGAAAAAGAGGGAGAGAGAGGAGAAGAAGAAGAAGGTGAGAAAGAAGAGAACTTGAAGGGAAATCAGAAGACGACATTGACCACCCCCCCTCGAAAACGGTGTTCTCTAACCCTCCTGCTATTTTTGTTGCTTATTGTTCATGGTTTCTCTTCTATACTTAAAGTGCATGATTATGAAAACTCAAGTGCGTGAGTTGCATGAAATATTGACTAGCCTAGTACATGAAATATTGTTACACGAAATCTTGCAAATACGGGATGATTGCATGGGAGTCAAGGGGACAAATAGAATGGAATCTGCATGGATTGACGCACATGAAATGATAAGGTTTTCATAAATTTTTACATAAAATGATAAACCTTCGCGTAGAGCAATTCCTAAATTAACCAATAAAAATCATGATTTGCATCTGCATAAAAATTAAACACACGGAATGTTAGTTTCCGTTCATAGGATGCAATTGCACCGATGGATAGAAACCTAGACCTTCATGAGATCCACTGCATTAGGAATAAGTATAATTGCCTACGAATTGTTTTATCGATCTTGCTGTGGACTATCGCAAATGGATACGCTCCTAGCTTAATTGAAGCCGGTGACCTAACCGTAAATGGATTGTTGACCCAAGTTATGCTTGGTTGTTTGAAAAGGTTGTAAATCCCTTGAGCGAGTGATTTGATACATCAAAGTTAAATTCTGGTTGTGCATGCAATGAGATTGCGATGCCTTGAAGCAAGAGATTGTGCATTCAACTGTTTATTAATGTGGTTTTGGATGTTAACCCAAGTGGGGTGTGATTGATGATTGCATGGCCAGGCTTGAGATGACTGATTGCCATGGAAACAAAAGGGATCTTTTCCCTAGTAATTGTTTTTAAGCTGGTTGCTTCAACTGTGGTTGATTTCCTAAAGGAATAATTAACGAAGGATGGCGCTAGCTACCCCCCGCGAACCGCCAAACCCTAACCAAGAGGGCGTAAATCCCAATGCCTCCGGACCCTACACAAGTGTTCTACGTGACTCCAGATGGGATCTTGAGGCCTTGATACTGTTACAAGGCGGAATCTTGGTAGGATGAACCTTCAGATTTTATTGCCGAGAGATGGAAGGATTTTTCTACGGAGGCAGAAAGGAACACTTAATTCTCCTGTATAGGCAGGAGACAAACATTAATCTGAAGATAAGTTAAGGAAGTGTTTGATCCTGTTTTATCTTGTCTTCGTGTCAGTGCCCTAAATTACGTAAAGGGACCTGTGATTAACGGGTTAATTAAGGAAGCTGCTTTTATGTGTCAAACATAATGTGGTAGGTAATTAGATAACTAAAACAACCCCCGAGGGAAGCGTGGTGGATGAGACCAATGGGTCTATCCTACAAAAGGGTGGTCTCGGTTAGCCGAGAGCTTTCCTCAATGGAATTTATTTGATGCGAACGTTAGTTAGACAAGGACCTTAGAACTTGAAAGTTAAAAACCTGATTCATACCGTTTTAGGGGACCGAGTGGGACTATGCCCTACAGGCAGAGAGATCGAGCGATGCATCCCTCTCGTTTCCCATTCTCTTTGAACCAAGTGCAGTATGAGTCTACTTTGGCCCAATTGTGCCTGCGCAAAGTGAAGCAGTTGTAGACCGACGCTAGAAGACTGTTAGGAAGACCCGATTACAAGGAATCCCGACTTCAGGTCGATCCTAGTGGGAACGGCCGGATAAGTTTCGATGCGAGGCAAACTCGAGAGACCCTAGTTGGCAAACCCCGTGTCATTCCTTGGGAGTGCCGAGCGGCGCCTTCTAGATATATCTCTCGATGGACTGCTAAGACGTGTCCCGCAATTTGAGGGACGTACACGTTACAGTTGGTATCAGAGCAAAACTACTTAAGCTAAGGGTTGTGCTACATGATCAGAGTTGCGCAGCAGAAGCGTGATGGGTCCTAACCCACAGGTTCTAGAACCCAATGATAACTTGATATCAATGAACCCTAAGCGCATTCGAGATGAGGACATCTTGATTCCTCTAAGGGGGAGAGGATGTAATGTCCCCCCCCCCCCCATGACCCCCATACTATCCCCCCATAAGAACTCCCCCCCCCCCTCAAATTTTTTTTTGAAATTTTTTTACTCCCTCTCTCCCCCCCTGCCGACTACATGGCGGGGAGAGAGAGAGAGAGTGAGAGTAATGAAGAAAAGGAGGCATGCAGCCCCCCTAGGTGGCGGGTGGAGCCGTTAGACGGCCGCCTCTCCCCCTCTATACCACCTCCTCTCTCTATAAAGCCTCCCCCTCCCTGCATCGATGACAGTGCCCCCCCTTCCTGGACTACACATCGCCCCCTCCTCTCTTGGACTGCAACACGGTCCCCCTCCGTCTTCTGTGCAGGCGCCGCCCCCCTAGCCGTGACGTACAGCGCCCCCCCCCCCCCCCTCTGCTATGGACTGCAACTGCACCCCTCCTGGGCTCCGACAGAGAACCCCCCCCCCCCCCCCGGTGGATCATTGTGAAGGAGAGGGAGAGAGAGAGAGAGAAGAAGAGAAGAAGAAGGAGAGGGTGAGAGAAGAGAAAAAGAGGAACAAGAGGTAGAGGAGAAAAAGGGAGAGAAGGAGGAGAGAAGAAGAGAAGGAGAGAGAGAAGAGGAAGAGGAAAGGGAGAGAAGAAGAGGAGAGAGAAAAGAGGGAAGGAGAAGAAGGGTACGAGAAGAAGAAGAAGAGGATGGGAGAGAGAGAAGGAGAAGAGGAAGGAGAAGAAGAGCGAGAGAGAGGAGAAGAAGAAGAAGATGAGAAAGAAGAGAACTTGAAGGGAAATCAAAAGACGACATTGACCACCCCCCCTCGAAAATGGTGTCCTCTAACCCTCCCGCTATTCTTGTTGCTTACTGTTCATGGTTTCTCTTCTATACTTAAAATGCATGATTATGAAAACTCAAGTGCGTGAGTTGCATGAAATATTGACTAGCCTAGTACATGAAATATTGTTACACGAAATCTTGCAAATACGGGATGATTGTATGGGAGTCAAGGGGACAAATAGAATGGAATCTGCATGGATTGACGCACATGAAATGATAAGGTTTTCATAAATTTTTACATAAAATGATAGACCTTCACGTAGAGCAATTCCTAAATTAACCAATAAAAATCATGATTTGCATCTGCATAAAAATTAAACACACGGAATGTTAGTTTCCGTTCATAGGATGCAATTGCACCGATGGATAGAAACCTAGACCTTCATGAGATCCGGTACATTAGGAATAAGTATAATTGCCTACGAATTGTTTTATCGATCTTTTTGTGGACTATCGCAAATGGATACGCTCCTAGCTTAATTGAAGCTGGTGACCTAACCGTAAATGGATTGTTGACCCAAGTTATGCTTGGTTGTTTGAAAAGGTTGTAAATCCCTTGAGCGAGTGATTTGATACATCCAAGTTAAATTCTGGTTGTACATGCAATGAGATTGCGATGCCTTGAAGCAAGAGGTTGTGCATTCAACTGTTTGTTAATGTGGTTTTGGATGTTAACCCAAGTGGGGTGTGATTGATGATTGCATGGCCGGGTCTGAGATGACTGATTGCCATGGAAACAAAAGGGATCTTTTCCCTAGTAATTGTTTTTAAGCTGGTTGCTTCAACTGTGGTTGATTTCCTAAAGGGATAATTAAGGAAGGATGGCGCTAGTTACCCCCCGCAAACCGCCAAACCCTAACCAAGGGGGCTGTGAATCCGCGCCGGGAATGTGGACCGAACCCGCTACGAGAGGTCTCTCCGTGGAAATTACTTGGCGTAGGAGGACGCTTGGGTGCCAATGGGAGCTCTGGCCGTAAATCCCAATGCCTCCAGACCCTACACAAGTGTTCTACGTGACTCGAGATGGGATCTCGAGGCCTTGATACTAGTTACAAGGCGGAATCTTGGTAAGATGAACCTTCAGATTTTATTGCCGAGAGACGGAAGGATTTTTCTACGGAGGCAAAAAGGAACACTTAATTCTCCTGTATAGACAAGAGACAAACATTAATCTGAAGATAAGTTAAGGAAGTGTTTGATCCTGTTTTATCTTGTCTTCGTGTCAGTGCCCTAAATTACGTAAAGGGACCTGTGATTAACGGGTTAATTAAGGAAGTTGCTTTTATGTGTCAAACATAATGTGGTAGGTAATTAGATAACTAAAACAACCCCCGAGGGAAGCGTGGTGGATGAGACCAATGGGTCTATCCTACGGAAGGGTGGTCTCGGTTAGCCGAGAGCTTTCCTCAATGGAATTTATTTGATGCGAACGTTAGTTAGACAAGGATCTTAGAACTTGAAAGTTAAAAACCTGATTCATACCGTTTCAGGGGACCGAGTGGGACTATGCCCTACAGGCAGAGAGATCGAGCGATGCATCCCTCTCGTTTCCCATTCTCTTTGAACCAAGTGCAGTATGAGTCTACTTTGGCCCAATTGTGTCTGCGCAAAGTGGAGCAGTTGTAGACCGACACTAGAAGACTATTAGGAAGACCCGATTACAAGGAATCCCGACTTCAGGTCGATCCTAGTGGGAACGACGGGATAAGTTCCGTTGTGGGGCAGACTCGAGAGACCCTAGTTGGCAAACCCCGTGTCATTCCTTGGGAGTGCCGGGCGGCGCCTTCTAGATATATCTCTCAACGGACTGCTAAGACATGTCCCACAATTTGAGGGGCGGGCAAGTTACACAAATACTCTCACATAAAAACAAAAAATGTGACTAATTGCAGAGTCTCGTACACCCATGAGATGTACTTTGCTCACAAGTGGAGAGGAGGTTTCTATCCTTCATTTGGTATCTTCAAGTTTCGGCATTGTCTTCTTAATTGTCATCCCTTCCTTGTACCTACCCTTTGCATTGCCTGATCGTCATCTTTCTCAAAGAGCACTTGGGGCAAGTGAAAATTTCCCCCCCCCCAAGTGGCACCTTGCTGCATGAGCAATCTTATTTGTATTGAGCAACATCACTCTATGCATCTCATTGAGTAAAGCATCTATGAGCACCTTGCTCTCGTCGAATCATGAGCAATCTCTCAACCAACCTCCATATCCCTATATTCCCCTACCTATCATTTACTTCATCATCAACACCCTTGCAAGTATCTTTGTACATGCTCTCTGTTTTGTGATTTGTGAGCCAACCATCCATTTCCCCCCATAGGCGGCATCACATCCACCCAAAAAAAAGTGGTTAACACATCACCTTTGCAAACCTTGGTAGGCCACTAGGCAGTCAATGAGCACCCTTTGTCCGATGCTTTGGCCTCTCTGGGGTGGCCTTTTGAGTTTTGAGGGAAGAAAACCATTGCCTCTGTAGGCTTGGCAGGTCTTGGGCAGCCAACATGCACCCATTTGCTAATGCTCTTGTAGCTTTGGGGTGGAAGTCGTGACCCCTTGGGGCAAAATGGAGTGAGCTTTGCTTGTTGTCCCTCCTACTTTCAATTTTGGGCTTAAGAGGGGGTGTTAAGCTAAAAAGATGCATTACACATTAAGCCTTCATTAGCTTATTAAACAACCCCAAAACTCAAATGCACTTAGTGCCTTTCAGTGCCCCATAAGTTAACTCCCCAACTTTGGTTGATTCCATCTATATAAATAGAGAGTGTGCTAGGCCACTTGCATGCCTTGTCATCCCAATCTATCCAAGTTCATCCCCTATCATCACATGGCTGCCAGCTCCATTGCCTATTGTAGCCCACCCATTCCTCATCATCTCTAGCTACTACCATGGGCATCCTTCAGCTGCACTCCTATCTCCAAAGAACTACGTTTGTTCCCAGCCAACTGTCATCAGCTTTCAAATCCTACAATGGCCATCCTCAGCTATAACCTCCCATTTTGGAGGCATCTACTAACTGTGTTTTGCCCCAGCGGTTGTTGTCATCAGTTCCAACATCATCTCCGACCACTTTCAGCCTGTGTTTCTACTATCCAACTGATGTCTAACTACTAGTCACTCCCTATATCCCACAAACAACCTCGTCAAGATCTTCAACACCTAATCTGCCCTCTCTAGCTGCCACCTTGCTAATATCCACACAGCTGCATTTTGATTCAACTCAAGTCCCACTGCTATTGCCTTGCTCTTACTAGACCATCCTGTCAAAAAATGACTAAGAGACCAGAGAGACAGTAGGGTTTGCGTAGAGAAACATAGTGTGTATAGCAAACATTGAGAGAGAAGAGAAACTCAAAAACACAAGAGAATAAGATGATGAAACACTGAATCATGCTATGTGAAGAAAAGATGATGCAGTAGAGCCAAAGCTCAAAAGATGACTACATTGTCTTGTCCAAATCAAGCGGCAACACCTGTGGCAATCTACATAGTGAAGGGAGTAAAACACAGTCCTGCGAGCAGTGGGCTATCAAAGTAATCACTGAAAGGTGAAGAAACACCTTTTGAGGGAGTGAACCGCAATCCTCTGATGTCATCCAAGATGAGGAAGATGATCACCAACTGTTGTGGGAGTAAACCACAATCCTCAGATGCTAGGGAGATTGCCTAGATGCAAATGCAAATGCCAGAGATGTGTGAGCTGCCAAATACATATGCTGACAGCTCAGATGCTAACGCTAGGAGTGTGGATGCTGACGCCAAATGAAAGGAGTGATCGCAAGCTGCAAAAGCAAGCACCAATAGTTTGTGTGATGACACTAATGGCTGGAGAACCCTCGAATCTACCAAACGCAGCAGCCAAGATGACGCAAGTGGCCAAAGAACCCTCGAATCTACCAAACGCAACAGCCAAGATGATGCCAAGAGTGGGATGGGTGACGCTTGATGTTGGAGATTCTCCAAGAGTGCAAACGCAAGCTTATAGCATGATGCCAGGGTGTGGATGTTATCACTAGGTGGAGGAGTGAAATCACGCGCAGTTTGATAATGATGCCAGTAAGGTGAGGCCTCCAAACGCAAGACCTGATGATGGAAATAGGGCGCACGAAGGAGAAGAGGAAGGGTGACCACAAACTGCGATGTTCTCCAATAGGGGTATGGGCAGCAAAGGAGTGGAGAGGGAAGAGTATCGGAGACAAAGGAAGAGGGGTGAAGAATGATTAAAGTGGGGTGGTGTGGAATGAATGAAAAGAGAGAAGATATCGGATGAATGGAGAGGTGGCCTATTTATAGGTGCCAGTCTATTTAGGGTTGCACACCACTCATCACACTAGGATAGCACCCCGCTGATCACTCTAGAATGGCACCCCAGAATGTGGGCGCTTGGCCCTTTTTGGGACTATCCATGATGAAACCCTAACTGCAATGAAGAAACTAAAGGAGTTGTTTCTCAACACCCACTCTCAAGCCCAAAAAGGGATTAAGAAAGAGGAGTGGAGAGATATGAAGGATCCCAAAGATCCAAGTTTTCCACTTGCAAGATTACCTATAGTAAGGAACAATAGACAAGATAAACTAGAAAACCCGACTCCACCTCCGGAGAAAAGCCACTAGCTCTATAACTCCATGCTGGGAGGAATTTGAAGGCCTTGTTACCAAGTTGCAGCTGAACCTCCAAGGTCCCAATCTAGGTGGTACATAAAGATCCTGGGTATCAAGAGGAGAAATGACTGCTCAAAGACAACCATCCCCAAAGAGTAAATGGTGGGTGAAAAACTTCATGATTTGGAGAGACCCCGTTTGAGGGTGGAGGTGCACAAGTCCCCTTTGAAACCAAAGAAGTAGAAGCCCTTGCGGAGGGCAAAGAAAGCACATCCCCCTCTGAATTCCCCTCAACGAGAGAGGAAATTTAAGAACTCATGGACCACAGACTCCGAATCATCTAATGACAAAGGAAGTGTTGCCGGTCATGCCGAAGAAGGTATCTGGGGTGCCAAAGATGATGAAGAACTCCAACAGATGGCCTCTCGAACTTGAGTGTTTGAGCCCCAAATCTATGCTGAATGCGTAATAGGATTGAAGTACCTCATACACTAATAGAGTAAACTGCATCAGGTAGTGCAGAAAATACCTAATGCCTCATCAAGCAACTAGCAGGAAACTCAGAAATAATGACATAGGAACAAGAGAACGCATACTTCAGGACTAATACTCAATAAATCAAATACATAAACTAGAGAATATGCTGGAAAAGAGTAGAGATACGAGTCATGGCGCCCACTGTCATAATGTATTGCTAAGCAAGAAACTCAACTAGTCGTGATCAAGAATGATGATCCATATGTGAGAAAAGACACGCAATACCTCTTCACGTCATGTTTTACAACTGCCTACAAAATCCACTTCATGAGGTATACAAATTCATAAGGCATTTTAAGACCGCTTTACACATAGAACTACTATGACTAAGGTTCTAAACCATACTAAGGGCAAACATAATGCATCACGCCAACGGCTAACAGTAAGTAGTCAAGGGTGGGAAGAGGGTAGGCTGATGTTAAGCCAAGGGTGGGCAACAGTTGCCATCTCTCAATGGAGTGGACTATAGAGCCGAAGTAATGGAAGCTATCAAGTAGCCAGTCTCTCGAAGGAGTGGACTGCTAAGAGAACGGTAGCCAACAATCACCATCTCTCAGAAGAGCAAACTGCAAAATCGCAGGTTGTTGAGGTAGCATTTTTGAAACCCTAGAAGAAGTAGAAGCAACCTCCGTAGCACGTTGGGACGGTCTCGAGGAGGCCCTGGCCCTTGACGATCCTCCTTTTGCTCAAGAAGACTTAGTGCGCATCGGATACGTCCTATTGCCTTGAGCATAAAAATCTGAAAGCTGGTGCGAAATAAACTTTGTGGCCCAAAAGGGAGAGGTGGTACAACAAGTGTCTGGGGGAAGACACATATACTCCGATAGTGTAAGGAGCAAAGGTCCATGGCAACAAGCATTGAAGGGGAGTTCAGTGATGCCAGAAGAGGAGCACCTAATGGTCTTTCCATTTGCCTATGAAGACATAGCACCAAAGTGTCAACCTGTAAAAGGCAGGGTGGGAGAGGAAGAGAAGGGTATCTCTATCTCCTAGTGATCCAGCAGAAATGAAAGGGAAAATTAGTAGATGATACCGAGTCTGCAAGCTGTCTTTGCTTTCTCTGATGATGTAGAGGATTTTCATGGCTCGAGTTGAGCGCCTCTAGCTCTGATACCATGTCAAAGAATGACGAAGAGACTAGAGAGACGGTAGGGTTTTCGTAGAGAAACAGTGTGTACAACAAACACTGAGAGAGAAGGGAAACTCAAAAACACAAGAGAACAAGATGAAGAAGCACTAAATCATGCTATATGAAGAAAAACTAATACAATGGAGCCAAAGCTTAAAAGATGATTGCATTGTCCTATCTTAAACAAGCAACAATACCTATGGGAATCCACGTACTGAACAGAGTGAAACGTTGTCTTCCGAGCAATGGGCAATCGAAGTAATCACTGGAAGGTGAAGAACAGCTATCAAGGGAGCGAACCGCAATCCTCTGATGTAACGTGCCCGCCTATCAACTATCCAAGCACATTTTAGAGGTCCATTGAGAAACGAATCTAAGCGTCACTACCTGGCACTTCCATGGAATGTTACGGGGTTTGTCACCTAGGGTTTCCCGAGTCCGACTCACAACGAGACGTTCGCGGTCAAACCCACTAGGATCAACTTGAAATTTGGGTTCCTGGTGGTCAAGGTCTCCTAATAGCATTCTAGTATCGGGTCTTGGATATCCTACTTTACGCAGAGATACCCAAGCCAAAGCTGACCCATACCGCACTTGGTTCAAAGAGAATGGAAAACGAGAGGGATGCGCTGCTCGACCTCTCTGCCCATAGGGCATAGTCCCATTCTGGTCCCATAAAACAACATGAATTAGGATTCTAACCTAACAATACCTAAAGGTCGAATGTCGGTAAAACCTTGTGAGAAGCCTCCCAGTTCTCTAGGACCACCCTACTGTAGGACGGACCCGTCCGAGATTCCGCCCATCTGCTTCCCTCAATAGGCATTCTTAAGTTATCTAATTAGGTCCTATCACATTTATGTGTGACATCTAAAATCAACTTCCTTAATTAGGCCTTTTAAGGAACAGGGTTCGTTCACGTAATTTACGGCACATATACAAATACAGAGCAAGCAATCCTTTTGACAAACAAGTTCCTTAACTTATTTTCCACTTAATCTTTGTCTCCAGCCCATACAGGAGAAATTAAGTATCCCTTCTGTTCAACAAAAATACCCGATTCAAATCACATGGCACCATAATTTCCATCCATTATCTAGAATAGAATCTTCTAACGCCCTAGACGTTGGACTCACGGCAGCCTACAACTTCGTTCCGGACTAGGCAAGGGATGTCCAGAGCTCCACTGACCCCAAGCGACCTAGGAGTGAGACACAACTTCCGTGGTTGGCCTTTTCACCACTCGACCTTCGACCCGTGAATTGAGCAGTGCCCTCTCGGGTTGAAGTGCGGCGTGACCTTGGAGATGATCCACCCGCACAAAATATCTTTCCTTAATTAATCCAATTAAGAATCAAGCACAATCAAGGCATTCAGTCCTAATATCATCTTCCAAGAAAACATTCATTTATTCCCCATGGCAATTTGTCATCACAAATCCCTACCATGAATTTACCATCAATCACAAGTACTTGGAGTAATCATCCAAACCACAATCCAACAATCAGTTAAATGTACAAGCATTTAGGGAGTTGTTCAATCAACCAACAAAAACCAATTGTATTTTTCCCAAACAATACAAGAATAGATGCGATAACAATTCCATCGCATATTTGCTCTCCCCCTTGGGATCAAAGAGCGATTCTATGCAAAATTTACTTAGCACTTGTATGCACAATTTTTAATGTCATTTTTTTAAACTATTATGCCATTCATAACCCCTAACCAATTTTTCCTTGTAATTGCTCTATCGACGAATAAGTCATATGCAACTAGGTGCAATTAACTTTCTTTCATGCATACACTTTGCAAGCTCCATTTTTTGAGTAAGTGAGATGAAATTTATCATTTTGGATGACCTATACTCGTGCATCATAGAATGGGGTCTATCTCATACGAGAATCAAAGCAAGCATCTATCAATTTGGAAATACATTACTTATGACCGGTACCACAGTTGATTTGACAATGATGCCTTCACTCGAAGCTTCGTTGTTAGTTGTGGCATTGCCATTTGCGTGTCACGTTTTCCATTTTGGGGCCATTCCCGATCTTTGTCTCTCTTGGACGCGAGTTGCACAAGACTTTGACACTTTTTTCTTGGTTAGCGGACCCAATTTGGGGAGAGAATTTAGCTGCGCAGGGAGGATAATTTTCGCGAGAAAGGGTATAGTGATTCGCGGTCAATGGGAAAAAGAGATGCGTGTGGCCATCCTCTTAGGAGGGAAAGAGAAGGAGAATCTTCTCAAGGATTCTCTCTCTCTCTTTCTCACTCTCTCACACCCTCTCTCCCTCCCTCTCTATCACCCTCTCCCTCTCTCTCTCTCTCACCTTGTCTATCACCCTCTCCTTGTCTTCCTTCAACGTGTTGTCGCCTCCGCAAAGCTTCATATTTATCATTACGATTGGTGGGGGACATGCATGGCGAACTGGTCACGAGTTAGGGGGGGAAAGATGTAGGCCACGTGGCCTCCTTCTGCAGCACCGCCATCTACGTCACCTATCCCTCAGTTGTCGTCATCGTTTCCGCCTTCTCCTTCCACGGTGTCATTATGGCGTCTCCTTCCTTCCTCATACTCGTCACCACCCTTCTTCCCCTTGCCGTCATCTTCTCTCCCCGCCACGTCAACTTCTTCCCCCTCCTCACCTGTCGACGACGATTTGGGTGGGGAGGATTTTTCGTTTAATTTTAAAGGGGGGGCCTTCTGTGGTTCGCAAGGGATATTACATCCGATGCCATCGGAGATGAGGAAGATGATCACGAATTGTCGAGGGAAAAAAACACGATCCTCAAATGCTAGACAAATGGCCTGGATACAAAACGCGAATGCCAAAGACGTGTAAGCTACAAAACACAGATGCTTATAGCGCACATGGAGATGCTAGGGGTGTGGATGCTGACGCCAAATGAAAGAAGTGATGGCAAGTTGCAAACACAAGCACCAATAGTCTATGTGATGACACCAATGACCGGAGAACCCTCGAATCTACCAAATGTAACAATCAAGATGACGCCAAGACCCCTGATGGTGGAGATCCTTGAGAAGTGGAAACACAAGCCTGTATCCTCACACCAAGGTGTGAATGTTGTCGCCATGTAGAGTGAAGCTGCCCACAGTAGTCTGATGATGACGCCAACAGGGTGGAGCCTCCAAACGCAATACTTGATGATGGAAACAGGGTGCCTGAAGGAGAAAAGGAAGAGTAACCATGAACTACAATGTCCTCCACTAGGGGTATGGGCAGCAGTGGAGCGAAGAGGGAAGTGTGTCGAAGTGATGAAGGAAGAGGGGTAAAGAATGATTTTAGTGGGGTGGTGTGGCATGAATGAAAAGAGAGAAGATATCGAATGAATGGAGAGATTGCCTATTTATAGGCACCATACTATCTACAGTGATGCACCACTGATTACTCTAGGATGGCACCCCGCTGATCACTCTAGAATGGAGCCCCAAAATATGGACACCCAGCCCTTTTTTGGGCTATCCATGATGAAACCCTAACTCAAGTGAAGAAATTGGAAAAGTGGTTTCTCAACACATCCTGCTCCAACTACACTCCTACAAGCTACATTTTTGTTGTTTAGCCACTCCTCCCTTAGATTCAGCTCCAACTATGAGAGAGCAATGGAAAGAGGAATGTAATCACAGAGAGGAGGAGACAAAGAGAGAACACAAGAGAGAGAATGAACAATGTGACTGCAATGGCTGAAGGTACAAGGCTACAACAATCAGCCCCAACACACAACTTACTAATCACGAAGGATCAATGATGGATAATGGATAATGAAACTGGGAGGGCAAGCTGCCTATGTATAGGCAAAAAAGAGGGAAAACCCTAAATGTGGTCAAACCCCTAAAAAATAGCAAAAAGTGCACAAAAAGAAATCCACTACTGTGCCCTAGGGATTGTAACAAAATCCCAAAGGTCACAATCGTGGAGGAGACACTCCATGCAGAACGACCATAGAGGGTAGTTTGTCCCATCCAAATTGTCGAATGCGGAAAGAGAGGGTAGGTTTGGCACCTGCTCAAGAGATGCTATCAATGCCAATCAACACTAGAAGCCCTGGAAGAATATAACAAGAAAGATTAATAAGACGGTGGTCACTCTAAATGATCCCTAACCACACGATCCCCCATAGCATAAACGTCGGCCATAGATGTCCTTCAATAAAGTACCTACAAGAAAACAAAAGAAGATGCTGCCACTAGAATAAAGGCAACCAATAAGAGGTGTCTTTGGATAATCAGGGTCCACCGGGCCACCATACAAAAGAAGAGAGACTAGGGCAAGGTAGACAGGGAGTATCCAATGCCGAAGGGAACACATAATGTCCGGTAGAGAAAGGGAGCAGTAAATGCAGAGGAAAACAGATCTTCAATCTGTAACACAACCAATCCAGGGGCTGGCCAAGGACCAAGAGTACCCAGAAAGTCAGTCCCTACAGTAAATGCAGATCTACCTAGAAGTTGGCTTGCAATGGAGGCCTCCTAGATGAAATATGATGTCACCTAGGTCAAAAGAACAAGTCCAATATGAAACACAGTAAAACTGACCGCTTGTCTGGCCAAGAACCTACCACCCATGCCCGCATAGGTTGCCCAGTTCTGTAATGCGTCCGCCTAGTCTGAATAATGTCTGGCCAGCACGGAAAACAGGCCGCCCAACTGAGAAATGGACCACCCAGCCTGGAGACTACCCAGCAGGATCAAAACACAGATGTGGCAATAGTGCACCTGCCTGAAAACAGGCTGCCCAAGCTGCTATAATGCAAATCAGCACTTAGTAATGGCCACCCAGCCTGGGAAGAATGCCCTCATGCAAAACGCAAAATGTTGATGCCAAACGCAGCCTGCTACAGGTTAGAAACAAACCGCCTTGCACTCTTGAATGTCAAACGCAAGGACTGCAACATATGTGGATGGTATCCAGCTGGTTTTGTCATGGACAGCAGGCTCCTCGTCAAGATCTCTAGCTCCCAAACGTCTTTGATACCATGTAAAAGTGCACAACGGAAAGAGGACAGTGAACATGGAGAGAAGGAGACAAAGAGACCAAAGGAAAGAGAAGAAACAATGTGACTGCAATGGCTAAAGGTACAAGGCTGCAACAATCAGCCCTAGCACACAACTCTACATGTCAATGTGGGCACCAGACGGTAGCAAGGGGATGAGAGAATGAGGAGGGCTTGCTGATCACGAAGGCTCAATGATGGATAATGGATAATGAAAGTGGGAGGGCAGGCTGCCCACATATAGGCAAAAAAGAAAGAAAACCCTGAATGTGGTCAAACCCCTAAAAAATAGCCAAGAGTGCACAAAAAGAAATACACTAATGTGCCCTCCATCTAAAGTGTCTAAAACACATAAAATGACACACAAAGACAACATCAAAGCTCCTAATGTCCACATTTGACTCAAATTGAGACTCATAGGCAGGAGATGACCACACAAGACACACATAACTGCTAACACCAACTAGTGGTTTCTGGACTCAAGATTTGCCTTCGGTGGGTGTCACACTCCAACATCTCCCTTAGCTTGCTTCCACAAGAGCCATCAACTATTGAACAACTCTATCCTTGAACAATCTCTATACATTCATTCATCATTCAATACCTTTCATTCATTTTGTAATCTTCATTCCTGAATTTTGTGTTTCTACATGAGTGCTTAAACTCATTGTGTTTCAATCATGGTTGTACACTTGGTGTTTTCTTTTGCAAACCCTAGCATATCTCCACACTCACACCATTTTGGTAGTCCTATAGAATATCACATACTTTGAACTAATGTCTGCACCAAGCACCTTTGGTTCGACATGGTTATAGGAGGCTCGTATGGTTCATTGGACACTTGATATGAACAACAATTGGCAATCATGCTTCACAAGACCACCATTTTGCTATATTGAGATGGTCATATGGAAGCAATAGCTAAGTAACAAAGTCCGCCATAGTTATTGGAAACTTCCCAAAACTCAACTTTCTTGTCACTTCACCAATTGCATTTCTATACATATTCATGATTTCGTACTTATCTTTCTCATTTCTATAGTTACTACAAACTCCAAAATTTTGTTGTTTGCCTTATCAATTCCATTTCCTTGTTTTCCATACCTATGAACTCCACATGCATGATAGTGGTACCTTGCACATTTAATCCTCACATGGGCACCACATCCCAAGGATAATGAGGGGTTTGCTTCGACAAAATGAACAAATTCTTGTTAGTACATGGCATTAGCATACCATATACAATTCTTTTCATTCAAGAATCACATGTTCCCAACTCCAATCCAAAAGCCCAAGATTCATGTTTGTTCAAAGCACATTAAGGTCAAATATCAATACATCCAAAAGTGGGTACTTGATCAAGAGCTAAAGATTATGTATTCTCCTACCATGAATGATAGGGCGGAAACTCTTCATGTAGGCTCTTCCTTATTCTTGATCATCAAGATCCTAGAGCGTTGACACACGCCCAGGATTTAACAATATCCTCTATTACTAAGTCAATGGAGAATGTTAGAGCTATGTTGATTAGAGCTTATGACTTGAGCGTTTGCCAAGTTTTAGCCTCATTAACAGTTGTAGCCTATACCAACCACTTTTGTGTGTTATCTATAAAGATATGGTTGTCATTAAGGTGCCATCACAATTCACTACAACCACTTCTACCTTTCAACAATTCATTCTCTCCAGCTCCTTAAGCACTCCTCATGCAAAAGTTGATATTGTACTTAAGTGGTCCTTTATTTATATTGTCAAGCCTTCATCTTTTCTCATATTTGTTGACTACTCTTGCTCTTGCTTCCAATGGTGTTTGAAACAAAGGCATTGGTAGATTACCTAAATTGTGGCGCACTTGCTAGATGGTAGTCAACCAAAAATACAAATGAGTGGACACAACTAGCAAGAATGGGGAATGGCATAAGAATGAGAAGGCCTCAAGTTCCCTCCAAGGGAAATGGGATTGGCATGTTCCACTGGAGAACAATGGTAGAGCAATGGACACTAGGATATTCCCTTGTCTTGAAACACATTCTCTATTCTTGACCGTCACAGAATAGTATTCCCCGATTCAAAACAATGCTCTCTCCATTCCATGTCGCTATGTGAGTGGGGCAAACACTAGAGGTCCAATTGACCTAGCAAGTCCTCTTTATAGTTCATAAAAGGACTAGCATTTAGTAAGCAACGATAACACTAATTACAATTTGAGTCACCCTTGAGCATCCAAACATTAAACAATTGCTAAGGAGGGTACCCACAAGCAACAAAGGCTAGGACAAGTCGGTGTTTGCCACCAGCTCACATGTGGAAATGCTCTAGAAATCCTAGTTTCAAAAACTTGTTGCCTCAAACGAGTGAGACACTAGTGCAAAATATACCAATGTCTTCACTGGTAATACAACTTTGGGCTGAAAAGTAGGAAACTTTCAATAAGCAATAAGTCCAACATCTCCAAAAAGTGATATTAACACTTAAAAGCATCGTTGACATGAAATCAATCCAAGTAGCAAATTCATCTGCACTAGACCGAAAGGTCCCAATGAATAATTCTTACACCCAAAAGAAAGAATCAAGTTAAAAATGCACATATTTTTCCTATGGACTCTGGTTATGGGCCTAAAAAAGAATCATTGACATGAAATCAATCCAAGTAGCAAATTCATCTGCACTAGACCAAAAGGTCCCAGTGAATAATTCTTACACCCAAAAGAAAGAATCAAGTTAAAAATGCACATATTTTTCCTATGGACTCTGGTTATGGGCCTAAAAATAATGAGAGCATCCAATGACCAGCTTTACTTCACATGTTCTACATTGAAAGCTTCCAAAAATTGACACAAAACTTACAAGTTAGAACTTCTAATCAAGGCTTTTGTGGATGATGGCAAGCACACATCAAATGTCAGCACCACACTCTTCCATTCCTCCATATTTTGAAGTCTAGAGTGAACTCCCCCTATTTTAGTAAAAGGAAAATTTCCCTACTTATTTGTCAGCCCAACTTCATGAGAAGGAACTTACGTTACCATGTAAGGACGATTCTGGTTTATTAGTTGGCACGTTCTTCACAAATTACACTTGCTTGCATGCACAGCTATGCACACGATCATGCCACCACACATGCAAACAAGTAAAACCAAACATAATTTCCATAATCTGACATCGACATCATCACGAGCACTCAGTTCTTACCAATGGTGTACGACCATCATAATCACCTTCAGATGGGTCAACTCCACTCTCTAATGCCTTTTGTAACTTCACAACATCACCTTGTGATGCAAGTTCAGTAATACTTGTTGGTGGTCTGGTTTTTGGCATAGATAAAAGCTTGTTCCCTTCCCTTTGATTCCCTAACTTTTGGACGGCCATTAGCATCTCATAAGCAGCCAAAGCATACTGTCCTGCCTGTACAGGTCTCAAGATATTCAGCATTTCCCAAACAGTTTCTCGCCTTAGTTTTTCTGCTTCAATTAAAAGATCACGTAATCCAGCTAATTTAGGTTCCATAGCTTCTTGTACATCTGTAAGGTCCTTGGATTCACTTGGTGGAGGTGTGGTTGAAGTAGCCTTTGCCATTTGCTGGTCAGCCAATAGCATCTACAATTGCAAATACACATTTAAGGCAAGGATGTTAATGATTGATATCACAAGTACAGCTGGATCACATCAAGTACCTGCAACACAGCTAGGCGGTTGGATAGAATATCTTCAGAGACACGAACTTTCTGCTGCAAAGAGTCTAGCATTGAGAGCTGTCTGCCTGATAATGCTGCCATCGTTGGTAGTTCAATTCCATCTAACAATTTCTGCAGTTCACTCTCAACTTGCATGCCCATAAGCGAGTATGCCAGAACTACTGCAGTTGTTGGCCTCCATCCTCCCATCCATAGGAAACCAGCTTCTAAAGGTGTACGCCACATCCCTGCAACAACAAAGGAAGCATCCGCCTGACAAAGTTTTAGCTTCTCATTCACGTAATCATTGTGGTGAGAATAGCACTCGTTCACAAGCTGTTTGATTTGTTCTTCATCATCTGACTTAGACTGCAGAGCCTGCCTGAGCTGTACAAACAGAGCCTTCATTTTCTCTAGCCATTGCACATAAAACTTCTCGAAAGCCACTGTCGACATGGCCAGAAACTTCAACTAGACGGCAACTGCGATTATCCGTACGAGGAATATGATAATGGTGATAGTGGAGAGCTGCATTCGGACAAGGATAACATACTGCCGAGGGAGCAGATAGGCCTTTGTCACATGTTTGCATAACGATGAAGCGTTTCGCCTTTCACTTTTCTTCTCCGAAAACGGTGCCTTCTAGGACGAGGAGCGATGCATCGGATCAAGCTTCAGCTTGACGGTCTAAAAGGAGATAGCTGCGGCACGCACTGTCGACGGAGCCTGTGTCTCGTTGAAGCAGGATGAGATAATCTCGGAGCAGGAGATGAAACGCCTTGCGCGCGAAGATGATCTTTACAAAGGAGGCAGAAAGAACCTCGAGTAAGGCAGCAATGGAAGCACGATGACAGTATTGAGAATGGAGGCAGAAAGAACCTCGAGTCGGGTAGCAATGGAAACACGACCTCGAGTCAGGCAGCAATGGAAGGACCTTTCCTTGCCTGTTACGGTGAGACTGTTGCCACAAATCCTGAAACGAAAGAGAGGGATCCTTTCTCACCAACCCGGGCAACGCATTTCAGAATATGATATTAATTTGTGTGTCAGGAAAGTCTTCCTCAAAACATAAAAGGTTTCTCCCCCAATGACGATGCGGAATCCGGATGCCGAGTGCTAAAATAAGAGACTCTCGCCCATCAGTAAAAATCTCTCTCTCTCTCTCTCTCTCTCTCTCATCTGATGAGCCTCTTCCTCTTTCTCCTCTTAAACGCGGCGTAATCATCAACCCCATGCACTCCATTTAAACTCAAATCCATCTCCAGTTTTGACTTCACTGGTAATCGTGAAACATAACTATTAACCATCGCTCCTTCTCTAAGGAGCTGTTCACATTGACCACAAGATCGAAGATCAGTTTTTGGTTTTAAAATTCAACACACATAGACCACAAGATCGAAGATCGGTTTTCGGTTTTCAAATTCAACACACATTCACATTTGTGGGTTCCAAACACCAAATCTTTTTAAGATATTAGTATTTAGACATGAATAGTTCAGTGCTATTCAGAAGCACAATCCAAGGCTTGAACTCACGCACCTGCAACACTGATCCTTTTCTTTTCTTTTTTTTCTTTTCTTTTCTTTCTTTCTTTTTTTTTTTTTTTTTTCTTTCTTTCTTTCTTTCTTTTTTCTTTCTTTCTTTTCTTTCTTTTTCTTCTTCTTTTCTTTTTTTTTTTTGCATCAACACACTTCTTTTCAATGTGGTTTTCAATTGAGAACATTGATAAGCTTGTGTTCCAAATCGAATACCATTTTTTGATTGAACATCAAAAACCCGTCCTTTGAGATGGACCAGTTTCCAATTTTTTAAGACAAATGGTGGAACCAAAAATTGAAAACCTCATAATAAGAATATCCCTCCTAACATTTTTTTGTTGTTCGCACCTTTATTTGATAGCAATGTTATGGAGGGACAATAAATGTTTTATTCTCCATGTTTAATCATCCTTTTAGCACCAAGCAAAGACAATGGAAATATCAAATGTTTATTGTATTCACATCACATCTGAAAGGTAAGAAGGATCGAAGCTTGCACGCGAGAGCTATGGCGGGAGAGCAAGAGCAAGAAAGAGAGAGACAAGAAATGGAAACTCCAACAACCACAATGTGTAGCCGGGTCTTCTTGTATTCAAACTGTCACTAAAAAAATAAAGAATAAGTGACTGTGACGGGCGCCTGCCACCTGTAGTGTGCAGTGGCGGGTACTCTCAGTGTAGTAATACACGGGCGGCTAGACGGAGGCACCTTTACCCTCAACAACCTCCCACTTAAAGGTGAATCTTCCCTAGTGAGAGAGAAAAAAGAAAAGACATTACAACATGTACACATGTACATCAGAATGAGGAAAAAGACGTCATCTCATCCAATGCCCATCAATCTCCTAAGGAAGGCAAAGCACTCGGTAGTGAGGCTTTTCGTGAGCAAGTCTGCAGGATTCTGCTCAGTCAGAATCTTGACAAGGTCAATAGACTTGTCCTCAACGACCTTGCGAATGAAGTGATACCTCACCTCAATATGTTTCGTCTTCGCATGGAATACCGGATTCTTGGCCAACTGAATGGCATAGATCCAAATGCAGTGTAGGCATAGCATCTGTCTTTCCAAGGTCTGCAATCAAACAGCCTAACCAAATAGCCTCCTTGCAAGCCTCTATGGCTGCAATATACTCGACCTCTGTAGTAGATAGGAACGTACACTTCTGCACCCTGGACATCCAAGAGATAGCCCCTCCAGCATAAGTGAACATATAGCCAAAAGTGGACTTTCTACTATCTGCATGTCCTGCATAATCAGAGTCAGTGTACCCCATGACTCCTGTATCTTGGCTCCCATAACAAAGACACATATCTGCTGTGCCTTTCAGGTACCTCATGATACCCTTCACGGCATCCCAATGTTTCTTGCCAAGTGTAGTCATATAACGTGCCACAACCCCAACTGCAAAAGCAATATCTGGACGGGTGGCTATCATGGAATACATAAGACTACCCACGGCTAATGCATAGGGAATCTTGGCCATCTCGACCCTCAGCTCATCTGTCTGCGAACAATCAGCCTGTGAAATCTTCACATGAGAAGGTAATGGACAGCCAATAGGCTTAACATCCTGCATACGGAAGCGCTCAAGGACTTTATGTATGTACTCCCTCTATGACAAATAGAGGAGTCCCTGAGATCTATCGCACGTGATGCACATACCAACTCAAAGCTCTTCTTGAGCTGAGCCTTAAGAGTATCGAGCTCCTCATGAGTTGTCCCTACTAAAAGCATGTCATCCACATAGAGTACCAAAATCAGTAAAGAACCGTCATAGGCTTTCTTCATGTACAAGCATGGATCCATAGCACTGCAGCTGTAGCCCTGTGACTGCATGAATACATCAAACTTATGGTACCATTCCCTAGGTGCCTGCTTCAAGCCATATAGACTCTTCTTTAGCTTGCACACTAGGTGTTCCCTGCCAAGGTCTGCAAAGCCCTTAGGCTACTCCATGTAAATCTCATCATGCAAGTCTCCATGTAAAAAAGCCATCTTGACATCCATCTGGTACAAGTCCATGTCAAGCTGTGCAACCAAGGCCAAGACTAAGCGTAGGGTGGTCATCTTGACCACAGGAGAAAATACTTCATCAAAGTCAACACCATGCTCCTGCTTAAAATCCTTATCAACCAATCCAACCTTGTATGCCAGCTTGGGGTGTCCAGGGGTACGTTTCAACTTGCATACCCACTTGCATGGCAAAGCCTTCTTAACCTGAGGCAAGGAAACCAAATCGCAAGTCTTATTATTATGCAATGAGTCAAGCTCTGACTGCATAGCCCTCTCCCAAGAGTGACAATCGCCCCTACGCATATCCTCATCATAAGTAAGAGGCTCTCCTACATCTGTAACCAGTACATAATCCATAAAGGCCGCGAAACGGTCAGAAGGTCGTCTATCTCTAGTAGAACGCCTCAAGCCAGGCTATACTACCTGACCAACATCCTGTCTAGCATCAACATGTCTAACATCTGAGCTATGAGCATCAAGTGATACTGTGCAGTGTCTAGTTGGCCGTGGAGCGGGCTAAATGGGAATAGGTGGCTCCTCCTAAAAGATAACTCTGAGTACCTCAACCACTTTCTCAAGCTGCATATGCATTTTGTCCTCATGAAAGATGATATCATGGCTGCAGATCACTTTCTGCGCCTACGGATCCCATAGACGGCAACCCATCTCTCTTGCATCTCCATAGCCAATGAAAATGCATTGACACTCTTAGGATTTAGCTTATTGCGTTTGTCATTGGGCACATGGCAGAATGCCTCACAGCCAAAGACACGCAAATGATCATAAGAGGGGGGCTTGCCTGCCCATACCTCCTCTGCAACCTGAAAGTCTATGCCACTGTTAGGCAGCCAGTTAATGAGATGCAATGTAGTAGTAACTCCCTCGGCCCAAGTGCTGCAATAAGCTAGCCTGGCTAAGCATGCTACGGACCCTTTCCTGAATGGTCCTATTCATGCGTTTAGCCATACCATTCTAGGGTGGGGTGTAAGGGGCGGTCAACTGACGCTTAATACCCCGCTCATCACAAAACTGCTAAAAAGCATGTGATACATACTCACCCCCATTATCTAACCTTAGGCATTTGAACCTTTTCTCAAACTGGTTCTCTGCCAATGCAAGCCAATGCTGAAATGTGTCTAAGACATCAGATTTTCTCTTTGTGGGATAAGCCCAAACCTTACGTGAGTAATCATCTATGAAAGTAACAAAGTACTTTGCCCCACCAAGTGACTGACAGGGCATGGGCCCACATACATCTGAGTGCACAAGAGCCAAGGGCTCACCCATGTGTTTCTTACCAGAATTTTTATGCGTATTTCTAGTCTGCCTGCCATACAAACAATGATCACAAGAATCAAAATGTGAAGAGTCAAAAGGTGGAAGATATTGCAAAGCACAGAGCATGTTCATTTCTTTAAGAGATATATGTCCCAAACGAGCATGCCAAAGGGATACATGGGGAATAGAACCCACAGACAAAACATGATCCAATGTAGCTCCTGATACAAGTAAGGGATAGAGGCTACTAGACTTGGCACCTCTTGCAAGTACAAGTTTGCCACGAGTAATCTTCCATGCAGAGTCTCCAAAAGACACAAAATACCCTGCATCATCAAGCTATCCAATTGACATAAGGCTGCGAGTCAACGCAGATACATGGTGTACATCATGCAAAACAAAAGAGCTGCCAAAAGGAAACTGCATCGTAGCATCTCCAATGCCCAGAATAAAAGGATGCACCCGAATCCAAGAGCCTGCACTGCGCATACATAGAATGTATCTCAAAAGTCTGTAAGGCATCGCATGAAGAAGCTGCAAGTATGTAATCATCATCTAAATTAGTGGACTGTGTGACATTAACATGTTCTATCTTCACACTAGACTTTGCAGGTACTATACTGCGCTTAGAAGACTTTTCCTGCACTTTATCTTTTTCATTTTTCTTGCACTTATCATTGCGCATTTTATGGCACTACGGCCTAATATGTCTTGCTTTTCCACAATAATGACACGTAAGATCAGACTTCCGTCCATGGGACTTACTGCGACCACGTGACTTAGACCTAGACTTCTGAGAGTCCCTGCCCTTATGATCATTATCATGCCTACCATTTCCACCACCTCTAACGGTCAATGCATGTGAAGAACGGGAAGCATCACTGTTTCTCCTGTTGATTTCCTCAGTCAATAAAGCACTCTCAACATCTTTGATTTTCAACCCATCAAGCTTGTTCGTGCATATGGCAGTACGGAATACATCCCATGATTCAGGAAGGGTGCCAAGCAGAAATAACGGGTGCAAGTTATCGTTGAACTCAATAACCTGCGACAATAGATTCTTCATGACAGCATGAAACTGACTGAAATGAGATGATAGGGATGACCCCTCCTTCATGCGAAGATCCATTAACTGCTTCAACCAATACATCTGCAACGTAGGACTTTGCCATGCATAGAGCTCCTGAATCTTCTCCCATAAATCCCATGCACTCTAATTCTCATCTTCAACAACATTATGATGGACCTTTTCTGAGAGTGACAAAATAATGGTAGACTTGCATAGCTCATCAACTTCCATCCAAACATCATCATCCATATCCTCAGGTTTGACACCTTTGAAACGCAAGGGTTTAATCTACAACTTCTGCATCAAAACCTGCCATGTTTGGGACCCATAGTTAGTACCATCCAACTTGGCAATGTTAAAGAGAGCTGTGTCTTTCAGATGACCAGCCATACTGTCTCAAATCAATGCACTCAAATCAATGCAAAAAGGTAAAATTGCAGGTTGTTGTAATTAGCAGAAAATGCACTAAAACCACTACTAAAACTGGCTGAAAGAGTGGATTTTACCAAGAGAATCACTTATCCACCAAATATAACCAAGATAACATCAAATAATAAGCATTGCCCTTAGAGAAGTGCTCAAAATCTGTAGATTTCTACTTGCTATAATAAATGACAGATTTTAGTAAATGAGAGCTAACTGTGCTAGAAGCGGATTCCAAGTCAATCATATACTGCCAAGACCATAACCAGCATCATGCCGGCATAACATAGGCATATGACAGTTGATAAGCATGAATCCAACACCCAAACATGTCATGAAATATCTGCCAATGAGTAGGCACACCCCCCATTCAATGGAGCATCGAAAATAAACCAAGACTTGACAAGTAGGTGTAAGCTCACAAAGAGAGGGACCCAAGTCAGAGAGTCAACTCATAAGCATCGAAAATAAACCAAGACATATGAACCATGCATCATCCCAAAGGTAAGAGATCCCAAATAGTCTCAAAAGCTCAAATAGCATAGACCGCCTACTCAATATCTGTCAAGCATCCAAAGATGCTCCCACTAGCACAAAGGCTGTAAACATAAAGCAACAAAGCTCGAACAAAGCATGTACAAGCACCATTGACAAGTGTCCAAGATCAGGCATCAATGAGACATCCCGAACATGGAGGCGGTGTGACGTCCATATGTAGCATGCATAGACATCAAGTATATCCCAAAATAAACTCTGGCAAGCCAATAAATCTCCAAAATATGCTCCAAACAATCGAATGTCAAGCCCAAGTAAATCTCCAATAGCATCCAAGCTCAAACAATGTAACTGACATAGGTAGGTGACATGAGCATAAGTGCATGTCCAAAGCGGTCAAGCATAGGCCGATAAGTGTCAAGATACATCTAATATAAATATCCAAATGCTATGGAAAGCAGAGCTCAAGCTCAACTAATGATTAAGAAGAAATGTCGAACTCTTTTCCAATCCCCAATGGTCAACACATCAATGTACATCTCCAAGACATGACCCGAATAGCATAGGCATAAACATACATGAGTAGAATAGCTTTAGCCCCAACTGTTTACAGCAGACATTCACTACTCCAGATTAAGTATTTCAGGCCTCAAATCAGTACCAAAATGATGGCAATCCATTAACATAGCATCTCCATACATGTAGACATCATCCGAGCATCAATATACATCAAGTGATCAATCTCGGTAAGCATAAACTTCAAGAGATAAGTGTTGCCCTGTTTTGGCCAGATCTGGGACTATTCAAAACAATCAATGTCTGAGCTAAATCAGCTCCAAATGCATCTCACATAAGAGGCATAACATCCACAAGTGATCCGGTATCAATAGACATTAGTAGAAGCATCACATAAGCCATAGGCATACAAATACATGTTGTCTCAAACCTGAAATCTCTTGCAAAATATTCTATCATCAGAATTTGGTAAATCTGACATCACCATTGCATCTAGAGCATGCCAAAGCCCCAAGTTAGACTCTTACCTTGCCTGAATCGGGTTCCAAATGCCCAAGATATGACAAAAAAGAGTGATTTTTGAGCTATTTTTGCAAACAGGCGCAAATAAAATGTGAGCATGTTGCTGTACTTGAGGGGCCAAATCAAGGTGGGTAGGGGATAAGCAAGAGCCCAATGAAGGCCTACAATAGGCCTACATAAGCCTAGGACAAGCCCAAGCAAGAGGTGAAGAGAACAAGCTTCAATAATGGAAGTTATGGCTGCCTCTTCATGAAACCCTATTGTTCATGTCAAAGAATGGCTGAGAACTGAGTGAGAAGCAAGCTTTTATACCTCGTGTACATGTCAAGGAAGTCCAAGAAGCGCTCGCGAAGGACCTGCTCTGATACCAGTTGAAAGGTGAGAAAGATCGAAGCTTGCATTCAAGAGCTATGGCGGGAGAGCAAGAGCAAGAAAGAGAGAGAGAAGAAATGGGAACTCCAACAACCACAATGTGTGGCCGAGCCTTCCTTTATTCAAACTGTCACTAAAAGAATAAAGAATAAGTGACCGTGACGGGGGCTTGTCACCTGTAGTGTGCAGTGGTGGTGAATACTGTCAGTGTAGTGATACATGGGCGGCTAGGTGGAGGCGCCTTTATCCCCAACAACATCTACAATCTAGCATAAGACTTACAACCATTTACTATCTAAAAATATCGATATGGCCTTAGGGCTTCCTTATTTCCAATGAAGATATCTATTTCTTACCTTTTCAAGGAAAACAAGTATTGATAAATTGTTAAAACTCGCTTTGACTTAGTGACATAATTTTGTGATGTGACAACAAAATCCAACACTCTTGTTTGGGGAGGCAAAATAGGGGGCATGAAATGTCATCACAGGTGGGCATTAGATAGAAATTTTCTAAAGGGAAGAGACGTGCATATATAACATGGTTATTTTATGCAACATCAATCGCTTTATTACCCATCTCACAAGTTCAAAGGGTTCAATATTTCAAGATCAAGGTTGAGGAAGTCATGTGCAAAGCTCATGATTCTCACAAACTCAAAGCAAAGATACAGGTGTTGCAATCAAAGGATGATAATAAATTTTGCAAGAGCTTGTTAAGGATTATTTTTTGAAGCACTTGTAAAATTTTCAAGAATATTATGATGTAACTATGTTTTGAGGAGAGACGTGAGATTGTGGGCATGGTGTCTCTATTCACTTTTGGAAGAGGACAATCCAATTAATCCTAGTAGCTTGCAAATTTAAGGATGACCAATCAAAGGCCAAAAAGAGGGCTAACTTGCCCAACTTTTGGAGAGAGCCTTAAAATTCAATACCTTATATATAAATGCTAAAAAGTAATAGAGGAGCTTATTTTTGGTTGAGCAACTTTGATCGAAGCACTCTTGCTTCTTACTATACTCTGACTTCTATAGAGAAAGAGCAAGAGAGTGAGAGGTAGCTTTGACCAAGGTGGTTCAAAGCTCTTGAACAATAAGAGTTTTATCCAATGTCCTACCATTGCAATCATAAAATGCAACATTTTTGGTTCCATTGATGGGACTAAGGATGGAATCAACTATTGAAGTCCACAATTTCTTATTGTGCAATGCAATAGGAGTTCACACTCTTTATTTAAGCCTCTATGGGTTGAATATTAAGGAAAATTGAGAGTCTGAGATAAAGGGTAGTGTACCATAAGAAGAAGAGAGCTTTTGGGAGAAAAAAAATGCAAGAGAAATAGGGCACCTAATTTCGTGTTTGTCTTGGAGGAAAAGTAGGTTGCTTCCAACTTTTGTTTTTTGTTTCTACATGGGATGAAAAGCAAGAAGGTAAGAGAAGAAAAAGAAAGAGATTGTGTTGCTACTCTCAACAATAGCGCAACAAAGAGGAAAAGGAGATGAGACCATCAGCATCAATGCCTTCTCCATTAGTGGATAAACAAACTTTTCCATGCAACAGCTATTGACTATTTATCTTGCTCTTACGATTCTACATAGCTCAATTGACCTACTCAATCACCCTTGTTCCACATGATGCTCATCATAATCATGGTCATAGGCCATAGTGTATAGGCCTTATTGAGGTCACTACTATGTGAAAGACTATTGTATAGACCATAGTCAATTGGTTCCTTGCCTTGATCCCCCAATGTTATGGGCTTTAAAGCCTTTGCCCTCTTGGCTAGGCCACTTCCTCTTAGCCCTTGGCCAACTACTAACCACACACCCCTATCTACACCACTTGGCCCACTTTACAAATGTTCAACCTCACTAGAAATCACTTAAGCCACATGGCCTTATAGCTCTCAACCATCACCTTGCTTGGATTGGCATCCCATAGCTAGCACTCGAATCACCCTATCCCACACTCTCAGTATAGTCACTCACTAGACCATTGTCCACCCTCTCCAACAACAACCAACTTGGTTATGTAGGATACTAACGCACTTTTTTTTACTGCTAGCCATGTGGCCATTGGTTGACTTGGCCACCCAAAGGCCTTGGCACTTGGCCATGGCCACTCAATGACTTGGCCCCCAGCTCATGTCCTACTTTGACACCTTAAGCAGCATAGGGCTAGCTTCATCACCCTAAAGTGGTTCTTGATCGCATGGCCATAGCTGACTCAACTCACGTTATAACACTTAGCCCATAATAGGGTGTTCAATCCAATGCAAAGTTGGCCACCCCCCACATGGCCCTTGGCCAAATTGAACATGCCACACTGCCTATTATTTGGCCATTGCTATCACTTTGGCCCCTTATGACTCATGCTTGGCCCACTTATCCATTATGTGACAATATGCCAGCTCAAATGACACTCGCCTAGCCTTAAAAGGTCTCTCTATCATCTCATCCACCCATTGTTTGAACTCAACAAGAAATCACTTCTTAAGGGATAAGCTCAAGGATGGAACTCACCACATATCATTGAGCTAAATTGGGAAACAATAACTAATTTGAACCTACCCATACCCTAGAATTTGCAAGCTCATCAAGAGATGTGAAACCCCTTAAAGAATCTGGATGAAACTCAATGAAAAACTTGTGGAAGAGAGATGCTAATTAGAGTTGAATATCAAAACTTAAAGAGCATAGAAAGATGTGGGATAGTCAGCTCATGGCAAGAAAAACAAGCTTAGGAGAGAGTAAACACTCAACCGAGGATTTAGAAATCAAGAAGACTAAGTAGTAGAGATCTTTTAAGACAAATTGCAAGATTTACATTGACCCAAAGGCTAGATAAATAAAGGAAAGAGGTTGAGGTAGAACAAGTCCAACGAATCCTAATTCTTACAAGAAGGATGAGGCTAAGAGAGAATGTTGATACGAAAAGAGCCATTGAGGATAGACCTCATCTATCTGAATGTTAGTTAGTTATTGGATCACTTTGTAAGTAATGCCTCATTAGCTGCCTCTATCCTAGCCAAAGTGACTTCTAATTCAATATGCCACTTGAAGATCACTATTGTGACAAAACGAGTTGAGAAGTATATGGTGGGAGATGATCTCTATAGTTTCATGGAGGAATTTGAGCCAGTTTTTAAGGGTAATCATCTCTAGAATACAAACAAACAAGCACAAGATTTCGAGTGGCGTCTAAGGAAAAAGGGCAAAACATGGTTCATTGGTCTAGACAAAGCCAAGAGAAACAACTTTGATATGCTTAAGGGCCTTTTCATTAAGAGATTATTAGAAGGGCGATTTGTGGATAACCTCATTATCAAGCTCATGCATGTGAACTAGAAGGACAAATAAGAGATTCATGATTACATAACATATGTACAAAACCTTTCTAAGAGGACCCCCATAGCTAAAAGTCAAATGCAAAAAGTTATATCTACTATTTTCATAAATGGGATCAAGAACAAAGACATATAGAACCCTAGCTAGCAACTCTAGTCTATAAGAGATATATTATTTGACAAAGCCATAAGAGTTTAAGACCTAATGAAAGAGAGGAATGCCAAGACAATGCAACCAATAGGCATAATTTCCATAGATAGTGAAAGATCCACTATTCATAGTGAGTAAAGAATACTCAAATTGTAGGATAAGGGGAAGGGAATGGACCTTACTCAAGAAATGTCAAATCTTAAGCTAGAACTTGCAAACTTCTAGGATACCTTGAGACAACCCGAATAATAAATGTGGAGGCAACCACCTTTCAATGGAATGCAATGATCCATTGTCAATAACTAACACTAATTACAAAATATTTGAGCATGAGGCCATGCATTGCTAAATGCTAAGAAGATTGTTGTATGCCCTGTCTTACCCACAACAATTATATCCAAGGAACATGTAGCTCGACTATGGGGAAGAGGAGCTCCATTGGCACTACTAAATTGAATGATTAGAGATCCCCCATACCTAGGATGTGGACATAAATCTAGCTACAATCCCCCATACCTAGGATCGACATAAATCCAATTGGAATCCCTAGACCACTTGGACCCATTGTCACATATTTGCAAAGTGACATATCGGTGAATTATGTGGAAGAACTAATGGATGAGGATACGTGAACCCCTATGTGTCCTATGATGAATATGAAAATCCAATCTTAATGGACTATCGTTCCATTCCAATGATGGCATTGGGAAGAGGAAGAGGTCAAGGCACGTGAGAAACTCAATCTCAAGATCCAATGACCTATTTGAATTGTGGCCACCCAATGCACATATCATCTTGATACCTTCAAAAGGCACTAGCAATTCCATTAAGACTCTTTGGAATAAAAAACCTAGAAGATGATGCAACATTAATACTACTCAATGTACTAACAAGGGCCCCCAAGCAAAGCAAGCAGGTGTCTCAGTGCCTAGACCAAGCAATCTAGATGCATTATCAATAGGAAAGAAGAGGAAAAAGAGAGTAGAAGCCAAGCTCACCTTGAAAACTAATAGTGCGATAATAGTACTTATGGGAAGACAAGTCCTAGATTCCAAGATAAAAACCTCTCTTCCCAAAAGAAAAGAGAAAGAAAGCATGAAGATAGGAGAATACCACGACCCCAAACAGTAGATCAAGATTGTGGAGAAGGTTAGAAACCATGTTCAGAAGCATAAGATCGTCAATAGGTGTTGATTCAATAGGAGATGATGAGATACATGAATTGATTAGCACGAGCCCACCTTTCTCTCATGTACATAGGATTAAAGGGGAATTAGGCATCTGACCAGTACATTGAGGAGACAAGAAATAACATAGCCCTACCATATCACAATTATGAGCCCAAGAGATAGGGGATCAAAGCATAGAGTACAATGGTAGGGATGCAAGTTCACTAGTCGCTTTAGTCCCACTTAGCCCTCTAATGAAACAAAACCTGAAGTTATAACAAGCTTTTAAGGAGTGGATTGAAGGACTTGTGTGATGAACAATTGATTTAATCATGCAAGAGCAAAACACCAAAACTCACATACCTAGCTTAACCCTCAACCCCATGCTAGTAATGTTACAAATCAATGCCTTTTGGGAAGGAACCAAAATGCATGTAGTCCTTTCCATCCTTGCATTAGAAGATACAACCCAAAAAAGGATTATGGACACTAGAGTAGGTGTGAGCATTCTCAGTCATATGGTTCTGCAAGCTTGGGACAATCCTCCTATTATTGAGATTGCTCATTTTAATGTGACACTAGTCAATCTTACTAAACGTTAACCTTAGCACAAGAAGAAAGTGAAAAAAAGTGGAAAAGTGCAAGTTGGGATCTAAAAGAGGTGGCCCAGTAGGAAATCGGACACAATGGAAGAGGCAGGAGGGGGAACGACAAGCGCATTTTTAAATGCAAGGCACCCCTAAAACTGTTGTAAAAGAGCACCAAGCTCCCTCCTATGCAAATTGTAAAAGGTATGGCAAATGGAATGAAAATGGAAAAGACAACCTTGCCACAGTGGCCGGTCATGTAAAAAGGGGATGGGCGCCCAATGGATTTTAGGGCATGTATATAAACTCCAAAAAATGAATGAGAGCTTATTCTTTGGTGTGTGGCAAAGGTGGACTCATCTTCTTCTCTCATTCTCTTCTCTTTGCTCGCTTGTGAGTGCTTGAGGGAGGGAGTGTGAGTGAGCAAGGGAATGAGTGTGTGAGGGTGAGGGATCTTGGAGATGAAGCGTTCCATCATCTCCTCTCTTCTTCTTCTCTTCTCTTCTATTTTCTCGTCTCATGCATGGCTATGGAGGATGGATATTGGAGGAGGAGGCTTGAGGATGCTTGAGCTTGCATCATGAATCAGGGGGTTATCGGAGTGCTTGAGAGAGGAGGCAACTCATTTGGGCATCACCCCAGTAGGATCGAAAGTGTGTTGGCTAGGTATGAGATAGCCATAGGTGCTTGCTTGAAACACTTGGAGGAATAAGAGGTCTATGGGTCTTGACAGTTGAGTGTGAGCTCCCTCTACATTTTGGTTCCATTGCTAGAACCAACAGATTCAAGCTTGAGCACTTACACGCCTTAAATTGAGCATCGAAGTAAGAGTTTCATCCTCGAACCGGAGCTTGAGTTAGATAGGAGGTTTTGGGTTTTTAATATGTGCCATAAGTAAGTTTTTTTGGTGTTTAATGATTAGTTGAGCGGGAGAAATCATTTCGGTACTTTGCTTTTGATTTTTGTTGCATTTAGAGTAGGTTAGGATCGAGAAATTAGAGTAGAAAGCTTAAGGATCAAATCACAATCGAATGTGCATTTTGACCGTCAAAATTGGACGGGTTTATAAGTGTTTGATTCCTAGAATTGGACGATCGGACCAAAGGCCTTGTCCAATTTTGAAAATTGGACTACTAGAATTAGACTCTACCATGTCACTACTTGGACCACCTCATCCTATTTGATTCTGAGAATTGGACAGGTGAGAATCGGACCCACTATTGACCCGTTTGATCCCAAAAATTGGGCATACCCAAATCGGACACACCTTGTCCGATTGTGACAATCAGACATACCTAAATTGGACTAGACCAATTGAACCACTGGTAAATCGAACGTTCGATTTCCAAAATTGAACCTTGTACAATCAAACACACCCTAACGGATAGATTTAGAAATTTGACACATTTCAGATGACGTAGAGCATGATCCGCACTAGGAGAATTCACTGAATGCCTTACAGATAGTTTCAGACCTAGAAATTGTAGCCAAATGGTCGAGAGGAACAGTGTTGACACACTTAGCAACAAATTCGCCATGCTTGGAGCCATAGGCTAACCATGACCCTGAACAAACTAAACGACATGACACATACCCTAGCAAGCTGTAAGAAAGGCTAGTAACCAAGCTTAGAGCCCTATCAAGCCATGAACACAAGTAGGAGTGCAGAAGCTGAATGGCCATCTTGCCTTCGCACTCGTACTATTTTCCAACACTTGAAGTACACTTAATAAAAGTTAAAAGCCTAATTGCACACGGTGCATGGAAAAGAGTACACACATACACACATTGAGTGACTAAAATTTGAGAATTTCCTGTAATTAGGAACTCACTTAGATGTAATAACCTGAAGGAACCCATCAGTAGAAGAGGACCCTAAGACATAGTTGGATGATTGAAACCCCAAACGTAGGACCAAGCTGAAAATGCAATAGAGAAGCCAGGTATAGCAAGGATAGTCTCCATCGGAGAAGTGGATTTCCTTGACTTAATCAATCTCATCAACAACTTGGTGGAGCACAAGACCGTGAAAATGGCAGAGACTAACTTAGATTGCAAATGTGATGAGGAGCTTGATCTGGAAGGTTTCCCAGAGAAGATCCAATAAATGGTGAATGAATATGGTGCTTAAACTTGGCTAGACCACCATGGCAGACCTGTGGAGGCTGTCATAGTACATCTCAAGAAGAGGAAACAAAGCTAGCACGCAAGGCTTTGTAGGGCATAATGGCTTATAACCAGGATCAACTGTCTAGGAGCTTATGCCAGAACATGGAAATGCGAGAGATCCAACGAGTGCTAGCCCTAGTAAGCAAAAATCGAACAAGACCAAACATAGAGAGGGAGAGAGCACTAGAAGGGGACCTAATCTTGAGTGAACTTCTAATAAAGTGATTGCTAGATAACTCGCAGGACTAGGAGTTAACCAGAGCTCTAAGAGCCAATCAAAAATCCTTGTTGTCTCGAAACAACTAGATAAATACCAACTGAGTGACGACCTGTACATCTTCGTGGAGTAGTTCGAGCGAGTTTGTAAGACCAACGATCTCACTGACCTTACTCAAGGCTTGCAAGCATTCAGTTTATGCTTAAGCAATAAGGGAAGGACTTGGTACACAAGTCTAGATGTTGGTGAGTGAGCCACCTTCAATAGCCTTAAAAATCTCTTCATTAAGAAATTCTCCAAGCTAGAATACTCTGATAACCTACTAGTGCGGTTGATGAATGCCAAGTAGAGGGATAAGGAAGATATCCGGGATTACGTGACCCACATGAGGAGCCTCTTCAAGAGAATCCCAACAACTGACGAGTGACCAACCAAAAGAGCAGTACCCACAATATTCATTAATGGAATACGAAGCAAATATCTCTACAAGGCCTTGGTAAGCAACTCGAGCTTACATCGAGACGTGTTGGCTAGGATCTTTGAAGAGGCCATTAGAGTGGACGACGGACTCAAGGAGAGAAGTTTCAGGAGCTCAAATCGAGAGGAGACTACCTCTAGGAATTTCGAGAGAGTTCTGATGACAAGCAAAAGATCAGGCCCAAGTACTCAGGATAAAGGAAAGGGCACTAACTCAAGCCAAGAGCTATTGCAGATAAAGATGGAGCTAGCTAGATTACAAGAGATGATGAGATGATCAACAAACCCTCATGTCCAATGCGTGTATTGTGGCGGAAACCACCTACCAATAGCTGAGTGTCAGGTTTCTTGGTCTTGACCTTGCAGCAATTGTGGAAGGTTCGGCCACGATGCCATGCATTGCAAATTGCTGAGGAGACTCCTGTACTCGCAACCATATAATCAACATTACCTAGCGAATAGGCTGCCAAACTTCTTTGGAAGGGGGGCCTTATTGGCTCTCCCAGCACCCAATGATGCCAAGCCAACCATTCCTAGGATGGAGATAAACCCTATGGGCATACCGAGACCACTTGGACCCTATGTGACCCATCCACCAAGTGACACTCTAGTCCAATATGTGGAAGAGCCGAACGACGAAGAGCCTTAGATGCACCCTTACGTCTCGTATAATGAAGAGAGCAATGCAGTCCTTATGGACTACCGATCAGTACCAGTGATAGCGTTAGACAAAGGAAGAGGTAGAGGCTTAAGAGGGTAGACCCAAGAGCCAATTACATGTTGGACTTGCGGTCACCCAGGACATGTCTCTTCGCACTGCCTCAAAAGGAAGCAAGCAAATCAAGGCAAGGTTGATTTGAGATGCAATAAATGTGGAATCACACATCTCTTTGTTGATTGCCCTAGATGGAAGCCATTCTCTAATTCTGCAAACAAGCCATCGGCCCCATTGGGGTTGTTTGGTGTTGAGACACTCAATGGGGAGGCCACATCTATGAGGCCACGCATATCCCATTGTATGTCATGACATGTGCATAGACAAAGCAGACTAGCATATCATTGCTAAGGCCCAACAACTTAGATGCAACCTCAATTGGAAAGAAAATCAGCAGGAGAAGAAAAAAGAAACTAGATGCAAAGGTCACACTGAAAACTATGAGTGCTACAATGCTACCTGCTGGAAAGAAAGTGACAGATGCAGAAGCAGAAATGTGAGCTCCAAGGACGGCTGAGAAGGGAAATGTGAAGGCGGGGAGTATTCCAACCCAAAGCGCCAACTCAAAGCCATCAAAAAGGTGAAGGAGTGGATGAATGAAGCCCAAGAACACCTAAAAGATGCCGAGCCCATATTGGAAGACGAGATCGATGATCTCTCAAGCATTAACACACCAACGTTGCCTCCATGGACCGAAATTGAGAGATGCAATTGCACCACAAGTAGCACCGCTTAGACAAAGCCTAAACACTACGGGCTAGCGAATCGGTCAAGGCCATTGGCCAGGAAACACAGGGATACGAGAGCGGTGAGCAACTACTGCTTAGACAAAGCCTAAACACTACGGGCTAGCGAATCGGTCAAGGCCATTGGCCAGGAAACACATGGATAGGAGAGCGGTGAGTAACTAGCAACCTCCTCAATACTCTATTGACCACCCCTCTGATGCTAAGCCTAGGAGATCTACTAAGGCAGTATCTACCATTGTGGCAAGAGCTGAAACAGTGGGTTGAAGGGTCAATAGAGCAAGCTACCGTTGACTTATACGAACATGCTGTAGAGACGCAGATACCAAGTCTAACGCTACACTCAGTGCCAAAATCCTTACACATCAATGCTTTTTGGGATAGCACTGAAATGCATGTTGTCTTGCCGATCTTGGCTCTAGGTGATACCATAAGGAAAGGAATTGTAGACATGGGATTAGAAGTCAGTGTACTGAGCCATGTAGTGCTCCAGACCTGTGGTAACCCACCAATCGAGACAGCCAGGTTTAACGTCACATTGGCTAATAGGATGAAAGTGAAGCCATTTGGTATATCAAAGAATTGGCTAGTCAAGATCACAGGAGTCTGATTCTCGATTGATTTTATAGTCATGAAGGGATTGGACTATGACATCTTGCTAGACCGATCCTAGATGCACAATGCGAGAGTCATAGAAGATTGGGGCAATAGTCTAATCTTCCTAGGTAATCAAATGAAAGCCATAATAGTAGAGATGGACACCTGGAAAACCACATCGATCGACCTAGATGCCATCTCCATTATGCTAAAGGGTGACGGCCATAATAGGAAATCTTATGGGCCATTGACTAAGTATATCCCTTGACTTGAGGACGAGAGAGATTGGATGTATGTCCTTGCTACAATCGACGTGCCATTCTCAAAGTACGAGGAATATGAGAAAGCTACTAAGGCGATTGGCAAGGCTCGAGAAGAGCTCTCAGTGCCAATCTGCATGATGGCTAGGAGCGTGCAAAGATGACCTAATCCACTTATATTCCAAGTACCGGAGAACAAGCGAGAGCTCCATGAGATCTTGGAGTACCTGATCGACAAGTTAGCTGGTAACCTTAAACCACTCAAAGATCTCTTGAATGAACCTAAGTAGCGATGGACCAAAGTGCACGACTTAAACTTGATGTACAATTGGGCCTTAATCACCGACGAGAAGAACAAGACATATCAAGATCTAGGAGATGACGAGTAGTCGTACAAAGATAGCTCTAACGATGAATATGAGGATTGTCATCCCTTCAGTGATGAGAGTGAAGGGAAAATTGACATGATAGAATACGAAAATGAGGGACGAGTGATAGAGCAAATATGAGCAGACCTGCAAACCATGCAAGGGAAATACCTTTAGAATCGAAAGAGGAGTCATATACATGGATTGCGATTGCACCTGGTTGAAGCACATAGGTGCAATAGATTTTGAGCAAGCAGGCCTAGGCCAACCAAGTGCCATGCCATTGCTTAGGATGGATTCACCATTGGAACTACGACCACTGGGAGAGACTTCCTCTTCTAGCGAAGATGGAGAGTTTGATTCCGAATTGGAAGTAAACTCAGATAGTGATCCCAAAATACCTCGACCTTCTAAGACTAGATGCACCAAAGGGGACTTACTCATCCACCTCAAGCACCGAGGTTAAAGGATGAAACAACCTAAGGACATGCAGGTAGAGGAGCAAAGAACACCGCAAGACCTACCAAGGAGATTCACTAAGTTCAAGAAAGGCAATAGGTTAGTGATCTTGCTAGAAGTCAAATGCCAGGGGCAAGCAAGTGAACCAATAGAAGGACCCGCCAAGGTTAAGGAGGTCAATTTAGCCAAGGAGGGGGAGACACCCTGACCTGTCTTTATAGTGGATGACCTGACCAAGAAATAGAAAGTAAGTCTCATTGCTCTCTTGCGAGAGTATATAAGCATCTTTGTTTGGTCCCTGGAGGAACTCAAAGGGGTAGATTCGAGTGTAGTGACTTATAATATACCCATGACACCCGAGGCAATGCCAGTCAAGCAATAATCATATCCCATGAATCCAAAGCATGCTCACGTTGTCAAGGAAGAAATTGATAAGCAAATGAGAGTAGGATTCATCTATGAGATTGAGCACATGGACTGGGTTTCACCCATAGTAATCGTACTACTGAAGAAGAATGGGAAGATCAGAGTGTGCATTAGCTACAAAAAGGTAAATGCTACTATAAAGAGAGATAATTATCCATTGCCATACACCGAGCAGATGCTCGAGAAAGTGGCTAGTAAAGAGGTCTACAGTTTCCTAGACGGCTTCTCGGGGTACAATCAGGTGCAAGTGCACCCTGACGATAGGCTTAAGATCGCCTTTGCCACTGAGTGGGGAGTTTTTGTCTACATAGTCATGCCCTTCTGGTTGACTAACATGCCAAACACCTTCTAGGGGCTCATGTGTGCTATATTCAAGGATATGCTTAGGAAGGAGTTAGAGTTTTCGTTGATGATCTGTGCATTCACTCTACTTGGAAGGAACACTTGGATGTCTTTGAACGGTGTCAATTATATTGTCTCTTGTTGAACCCCATAAAGTGTCAATTATAGGTAAAGCATAGATGCATCCTAGGACACGTAGTATCAAAGAACGGCATTGCCACCGACTTCTTGAAAGTCAGGGTCATTGTCGATCTTCCACCACAACTAATTACAAGGGAGTTCAGTGCTTCCTAGGCCATACAGGGTATTATCGACGGTTTGTGTTGAACTATGCATTGATTGCTAGACCTTTATACAAGCTACTGATTATATTTGAATGGACTGAGGAATGCCAATGTGCATATGATGAGTTGAAAGAGGCTCTAACCACTATGCCAATTCTATGAGCCCCAGACTGGCAATCACTTTCTATGTTCACATTGACGCTTCTAAATTCACTGTAGGAGTTATGTTGTGACAGTTTGGTGAACACAACTTAGACTATCCTGTGAGTTGTGCTAGCAGACAGCTCACAGATACATAAATGAATTACTTGACAATGGAGAGAGAGGGTTTAGCCATGGTGTTTGCTATAAATAAGTTTTGACATGATCTTTTGGCTACGCCCTTCACCTTCTGACAGCTCACAGATACATAAATGAATTACTTGACAATGGAGAGAGAGGGTTTAGCCATGGTGTTTGCTATAAATAAGTTTTGACATGATCTTTTGGCTACGCCCTTCACCTTCTTTGTTGAACATCAAGCCTTGTTTTACCTTGTTAATAAACCATGGCTACATGACACATAGCTCGATGGTTACTTCTACTTTTAGAATTCAACTTCTCCATGGTTGTACGTAAAGTCAAGCAACATTATATGGTTGACTGTGTGACTCACATCCCCAGGGGAGAAGTTGCTAGACAAGGCATTGTAGATGAACTACCTGACACCCATCTATTCACCCTATAGCAAATGAGATTTGTTTAGAGCTAATTTGATGTCTTATTGGGTAGATGACATAGTTCAAGTACTTGAGCACGAACTCCCTAAACGACCAACAAAAAAAGCTCAACTTAGGCAACTCATTCTCAAAATCCAACCTTATCAATTGATAGCAAGTCAAATCTATCGACTAGGGTAAGATGAATTGCTGCACAAATGTGTGTGTGAGCATGAAATAGACGATGCACTTGCAGAGACACATGACAAAATAATAGGAGGACATTTTAGAAGAGACACAACAGCCTACAAGGTGTTGTAGTCTCAGCTATGGTGGCCTACTCTTTTTCGAGATGCAACACAATTCATGAAGCACTATGATGAGTGCCAAAGGACAAATATACCAATTCGCTTAAGGAAAAAATGGAGTTGAGTCCAATCATCGCAAGGCAACCATTTGAGAAATGGGAAATCGACTTCATTGGACCAATCAGTCCCGCAGCACAATACTCACAAGCGAAGTACATCATTGTTGCCATAGGCTATCTCATGAAGTGGATGGAAGCACGAGCTACAAGAAAGAATGATGATAGGACCACTGCCAAGTTCCTTTGGGAGCAGGTGATCTCAAGATTTGGTTGCCCCATCGAACTCGTTAGCGGCCAAGGCACACACTTCATCAATGAAGTGATCGCTCATCTCCTATCCACCTTTCTAATCATCCATCGAAAAACCTCACCATACTATCCTCAGGCTAATGGCTAGGCTAAGTCTATGAATAAAATTCTAGTAAGCATCCTTACCAATATAGTCTCTGCTTCATGCAACGACTAGGATGACAAACTCATGGCAGCCTTATGGGCCTACTATACTGCTTATAAAATGGCTATGTGATAGACTCCCTTCAAGTTGACCTACGGGATTGAAGCAATTCTACTTGTAGAGTTCTTCATTCCTAGCTTGAGAATCGCTCATCAAGAGAGATGGGATGTAAAGGAGGTATGAATTGAGCATCTAGTTGAGCTATAATGCCTCTTGGAAACTCGACTTCTAGCCACCCACAAGCTAATATGCGAGAAGGCAAGACATAAACGTTGGTTTGACAAGCACATCAATGTAGAGGCATCAATTGCGAAGACCCACGAACTGCTTATTGTTCAAGCATTTCAAGTCGAGCACTAATGGCTACCTCTCACATAGCCGATGCACTATCTCTCTATACGAGTGTAGTGAGCTTACCTCCATGCCCAATCGAGTGGCCTCCTCTCCCAAGCACTTTGATAGCTCCATGATCCAAGTGCAAGCTTCAAGCAAGCTCCATTCTCAAGTTCCATTGCTGCGAGCAAGAGAAGAGAGGAGAAGAGAAGAGAAGAGAAGAAGAGAGGAGAAGATGGTGAGCTTCTCTACCACGGTCCCTCACTCTCACACACTCACTCCCTCACACTCTCACACTCTCTCTCTCAAGCACAAGCTCAAGCAAGCAAGAACAATAAGAAGAAGAAAAAGAGGAGAGCTACTTTTGGCCACACACAAGAATGAGCTTCTCATTCACTTTTCAACTTTATATACAAAACCCTGAATCCCTTTTGGGCAATCATCCCCTTATCCCCTTTTTTATATGGCCGGCCGTGGCTTAGGCCCTTTTTCCTGTTGTCCTCCTATCTTCCTAGCTTCCTTCCTATCACCCATCTGCCTTTACAATTTGCATAGGTGAGAGATGGGTGCTCTTAAAATAACTCATGGTGTGCCTTCTGCTCTTTTACAAAATTATTGACTTGTGCGTCTTTCTCCTTGATTTAGGACTTTTATGCACTTCTTTTGTTTCCATATTTTTATTGGCGCATCTTCATCTTCCGTTTCACTTTTGCCTTGGCCTTGTATTCTACTTTAGATTTTGTGGATTTTCCACCTTGTTCGTCTGAGGATTAACATTAGCTCCCCTCCCCTCCCCCCCTCACCCCCCCCCCCCCCCCCTAATGAGTGCCAATCCCATGGCACTCACTATCTTAGGTAGTAGGCTTTGGCATGCACTGAAGATGTGGGTGGAAGGGACTGCTATGGTTTGCCTTGGAGGAGTTTTGGTGGTGGTGCGGATGAAGGTGGTTGGTGGCACTTTGTTGGCATGATTCGTTAGTCATAGGGTTATTGAAGTTGGTGATAGGGTTGGTTTTTATTGGGAGTTGCACTCATGGGTTGGCACAGGTGTTGATGTTTTGGGGATTCTGTAGGCGACGATTCTTTGGTGGGCTTGTAGGATGATAAAGGATAAGAATTCAAAGTTGAGTATTGATGAAGAGTTGATGGTACTTTTGTTGGAGTCTTCACTATCTGCAATTGAAAACCACTCATATGTAGTCTCTCCCTAGGGGTAGTGCTAGTCTTCTTATCGTGCACAAGACATAGTTTGATTAGTTTGGAAGACAGGTTGAACTCTAGGCGAGGCGAGCTGAGAGTAATGTCCCGCACTTGAGGACCCAAATTGTGTATAGATTGTGGTGCAGATATTATGTGAGTGCACATGCATACTTAGATATTACATAATTAGAAGATTGTTGGTCTGGTTCCTCGTAGCAATGTGTGGATAAAGCAAGGGTTCAATGGGGTGGAAAAAATTGTTGATGTTGAGGAGAAGTACACTTGAAGGCTTCTTGAGACATTATTTGTGCTTTTCTCAACACAATGGAGCATAATTGAGCTCATTGATGCCGATATTAGATTTGATTGGGTAGTGGTGGCCTTCAATGTCGGTGGTGGATCTCCAATGTTGAGTCTACTTGAAAAAAGAAAAAGGAAGTGCACTACCTGGGGTGTGTTTATCTCACTGTGTAGTGTTGCATGGTTTCTGTGCTAGTGAAACTGGGAGTTGGGTCAAACCTCAAGGGAGCCTATGGTGTTGTTCCACACTTGAGGATCCAGTTTGTGTACGGGGGGGTGTGTGGGTGTCACTTAGGGAGACAGATCTAATTGTAGGTGAGCACAAACTCCCCAAATGTGTCATGCCCTTAATGTGCCCTAAGTGTGAAGTGGGTGGACAAGAAGGGCTAGAGAGTTAGGCACGAAGCCAATTAATTAAGGCCACTGGACATGTCTAACCTGAGGATCCCTAGGTGTAGTGTTTGTGGCACTTTGATACACATGGAAAAGCTCAGTGTTTCTTTCCTTTTTCTTTGTGTGAGTCTTTGTTTGTTTGCACTTCCTCTTTTTTTTCTCTCTCTTTTTTTGTTTTTTTTTTTGTATTTGGAGATGCATAGGGAGGAGATCCTGATGCTCTACAGTAGTTTACATTCCGAGGGAGCCTAAGAGATTTACCACAAGAAATGCATGGCTTGGCATGGAGCCCTTTTCTCTTATGACTATACTTGTTGTGGCCACGGAGGGGGCTTGGTTCCTGCACTCGTTCTTTCTTTCATTGATCTGATTTAGAGTCACGCCCTTCTTCGTGGACCAGCTCTAGTGGCTCCTGTTGAGGCAACTGTATTTGCTATTTTTTGGCTCCCTAAGCCCCTAGCAAGGAGAGTTCCTGTGAGGTTCAGCTAGTTGAGATTAGGGGAGTACATTGCTCCTCTACTCCTAAGCCAGTGTTAGGCTTAGTTGTCATGGCATGGAGCCCATGTTGCAGTGATGTGCTAGCTTGTAGGCTAAATCTTCAATTATCTCCTCCTCCCTTTTTGCCTTAGTTGTTCTTCCTCCTCTTTTGGCGTTTGCTTGCGCTCTTCTATGCGAGTCATATGCTTTAATCATAATGAATAGGTTTAGCTCAAAAGACATCACTTATCTGATTTATGTGGTGTTGACTTTGATTCATATCACCTGTGATTGATTATTATCACTTGTGTATGTGCTAGCTTTACTTTTTTGGTATTATCTATAGACACTCACAAAACACATTATTTATTTATATACACATTTATAAATCCATGTCACTTTATGAGGATAAAAACCAATTGTAGAACTCAAGATTGTACTGGAGTGTGGCACACACATCTAGTACTCATGGCAACCTATTGCTTAACAACAAATATTTTGTAACATCGAGTAGCATGGTACCTTGACCGAGTCTACTGGCAACATGTAATTCCTCCTTAGTGAGAATTTTATCAATCAGAGAGTTCTCTTCGCTAGTTCCGGCTAAGTCCATACCCCAAACGACAGTCAATACTTGAAAGGAAGTTGGGACTACATAGGTCGAGTTTCTTTGAGACTGCCATTTGGCCAATTGCTTCTTTGAGACTGCCATAATTTGGGCTCCAAGTTTTGCCATTGTAGCATGGTTTTCAAACCAACATTTTTCAAATTGACTTTGACCTTGTGATTGTCACTCTAGCTTCTCTATCTCTGAGAGATTTGGTTGGCAAAGCACATCATTGAATGTCACAGTTAAGCGTAGTTCGTCGGCTTCCTCGCCAGAGATGAGTTGCATGCGTTCATGTAGGAGCTTGTCATAGTGCTCGTCAAGATATTTTTGCTCTTCCAAGGATAGAGGATATGGCAAGTATTCCTCAAGCTGCTCCCTAGGGAATGTGCCCATATCTGCAAGGACGTAAGCACGTGCAAATAATTTGAGTTTAGCATCTAACTCAGTCAAGCACTCTGTGACACTTTTATGTTCTATGAAGGCTTGCTCGGTTGTTATCTCATGCAAGGTTCTGGGAGTTTCCCTAGGCTTTAGCATAGCTAGGGGCTCATGCCTAGATGAGAAAGATTGGTCAATGCTAGGATTGCTTATGTCCTCGGGGTTTTCATGTTTCTTCTCTTGAGGCTTTGCTGCTATTGTGTCCTGGTTTTCCTCGTATGTGACTGGTATAGTTTTGTCACCCTATTGTGACAGTGTTGTATCCTCTCTTGATTGGTCAATGCAAGTTCTATTGTTGTCGATGGATTGAGTGTTGCAAGCAACCGTTGATGGTAATGGTTGCTTTGACTTATCAGAACACACGGATATGTCTAATGTTTCACCACTGTTAGGAGAGATGGAAGTGTGGGTGGACTCAATGCTTTATTCCCAAGCTATTTAATGTTCTTGGCCTCACTCTTATTGGTGTCTACAACCACTTGCAACTGCCATTGTTTTCGTTGTTTTCTCCTCTTTTTCTTGGGCAATGGAGGTGTATCCTTTAAAGACTCAGGACCTTGAACTAGGTTAGCCGTTGATGTGTTTGGTTGGGCCTCAGCATTCTCTTTCTTTAGTGTGTCCCCATGGGACATAGCTGCGGCCTTGCTAAACGGACTCGCTAGGTTGTGAGGGTACAACTCCCTCTCTTTTTGAAGAGTCTAGCTCTTCAGCTAATTCCCCTGCATTTAACCCCTCATTCAATTGCATTGGCAATTGCTCCTCATTAGGGATTTTCTCTAGACTCTTGTCCTTATCCACTGGAACATGCCTCCATTGCTTCTTATCAGAGCGAGTGTCATGTTTAGAGTTGTTTTTCTCTTGCTCTAGAGGTTCGGGTGACTCTAGTGTAGAAACAAGAGACAGTTTAGGATTCCTATCATGTAAGCTTGGACGAAACCAACTAAAGAAGTCAGGGTTGTATTGATGGGAAGCATAAAGATCTAGGATTGCAGGGTCTTGAGCGAGGCATATACGCTAACATCAAGTACCATGCTTTCTACTCCTAGCCTGCTAGCCACGTGCCAATCTTCTTCTAGAAGTAGTTTATTGTACAAGGGATGTTTTTGGACAGTGGCAGAAAGCTGGACCTCATGGACCATTGCCAACACTCATAATGAGGTTGGGGCAACATACGTGGGATCATGTATTGATGTCCAAATGGCTTTTCTCTGCTCAGTGAGTGTCATTAGTCAGTAGCCAATTCAGACTACCAAACTCTAGTTAGAGTATCATTTCTACACAAACTCACCTTGTCCTTTCCCTTTTTGTTTGATTGCTTCGAGGTTTTCCTTGTTTGTCTCACATTGAGCAGTATAGAGTGAGGGTATTAAGCACAATTCTCTAGTTGTGGCCTTTGGGATGTCCTTATGACTTCTTCAGCAATAGCTACATAGTAGGAGTAAACATGTTGTTGCTCATCCCAAGTCAGGGGTTTGGCTATGAGCTTTGTGTGCTCTGGTGTTGGCCTTCCAATATCCACGTGGATGTATACCCATGTGATGGCTGTCAGCTTATGGGCAAGCTTCATCATGCACTTCACATCTGGTTCATTGGTTAGATGTGCCATCTCCTTGGCCAAATCTTTGAGAGATTTCTCCTCAAGCTTAGGCTTTAGGTGCTTTGAAAGTGTTGAAGGTGTTAAGGATGTTGGTTGCAGCACCTCTTCCATAGGTGAATTGCTAAGGACATGTTCTACAAGGGGTGTTGTCACGGCCAAAAGCCGTGTGACTGTCCTGATTGGAAGTAGTAGCAGTTAGTTCAGTGGACTAACTACTATTGGTGGATTGTGGTGTTAAGTCCTTAGGCAGATCGGAAATGGTCATGTCTTTTGTTTCCCTTTGAGTATTCACTTGTGCAGACCAAGCTAGCCATGGTGGATTGCATAGGCATATCCCTAGGTTGAGAATTAGGGGGTGCTGTCATGTCCCGCACTTTGGACATTTGGAAGCTTAGATGGAGATAGAGATTGGGATTGAGTAGTTGCACTTGATGAGTGTTGTTGTGCCTTTCCTGTGTCTGTTTAGGGAAAGAGGGTGTAGGATGTTTGGGACGCCTAGGTGGACTTGGCACTGGCTAGAAGATTTGCTTGTTGCTGTTTGACAATTCTGCCATTTGCTTTGTTGAGCAATCAGCCTTGTCATGAGCAATGGTGTGCATGTGGTGCTCATTATCCTCTTGGGAAGTGAAAGGCTCCTTGGGCACTAGTGGTCTTTGTGCACACTTGACGGTTACATCCGATATCCACTTGTTAAGCATGCTAGGTTGAGGATCTACCTTTCGCGAACAATCATGCTTGGTTTCTTGATTTCAATCATGAGGGGCTTAATCACTCCAACCTTGTTGAGTGAAGACTTGGATTTTTGTTTAGATTTCCTCCTGCGCATCTTTGCTTTTGATACAATCTAGTCTTGAGCTGATAGAGGTGGTTTAGGAGGGGGTTTTGGCACCCAAATCCATCAGTTACCTACGTAATACCCTTGAGTGCATAGCAACGCTTTGGATATCCATTGCGGCGTTCTGCTAACTCTCCATCGATACCTTTGTCTATAAGGCTTGGGCTTCTTTTGTGGTCTTCTACAATATTTGTAAGTCCAAAGCCTTTATCCTTGGCATTGTCTCCTAACCTTCTTGTTTCAAGTATGGCCTCGCTCACTAGTTCTCTTCTCTGTTCAACATGCGCTTGTATCAACTCTTTCAACAAGTCCTTGCTCTTATTACTAGGCTTGCCTGATATGTCAGAATGTTCCTTGTCTTTCCCTTGAGGTTTAATGAGGTCACCCTTGCTAAAGGTTGTGATTGTCCTCACACCTGGTAGTGTCAAGTGTATCCTCTGTGCTACATAATCAACCTCAGACTTCGTCGCCCTTTTGAGGGGTCTTTCTAGGAGGGTTTCTTTTTCACAATCAACACTATTTGGAGGAACATGGAATAGGATAGGCAAGCTTTCAGTTTCAATAGTTACAAGGATTTTACACTTTCCTATAAGTGCTTGTGGGTGTCCCTTGTAAGGACTAAGAATTGCATTAGTTTGTGTGAGCTCTAGATGGCCTAGTCGCATCCATGCTTCATAGGTCAAGGTATTGAAATCTGCTCCTTCATCGATGAGAGTATCGACACTATTCTCTCTTTTTGTGGTGAGTTTGACCCTAAGGTAAGTTGGCTTCTGGGTCTTGGCTTATGAATTCAAGCCTTCTTATACATGCCTTTGAGTCCCCAATTGCACAACCAGATATGGATTCTCTATTGATGTCTTGGGTCATTTGTGCAATGCCATTCAATGTGTATTTATTGTTAGGACTGTCATGTCTAGTCATCCTTGCAGTTGTAGCTTGATGTTATTCGTTTTCGCTTTGACTAGATGCAGTCCGAATCTTTTTTCCCTTGTTGGCTAGATTGTCCTTTTTGCTTTTGTTGGCTAGATTGGCCCATTGAGGTTCTAAGGTCTCTATTTGTCTTTGTTCGGGTATGGGCTTTTAGTTATTGTTTTGCAAGTGAGAATCTATGCTTCTGTAGAGCCATTACTACACTAGGATCTAATTTGGAGGACCTATCATGGCACGCGTTCTCTCTCTAGCCTACTTGGGGGAGGTGTGGAGGGGCGAGGGGGCAGAGCCCCCTCCATGGGGGTTCGGGGGGGCGATCCCCCTCGGCCTGTAGGGCCATTACAGTAAACACCATGTGAGATTTGAAGGATTGTTCGTAGCCAAGTTTTGAACTACTTGCTTTAGATTTCAGCCCAATGATAGATCTATGATGTGCTTTCGACTCTATACAGTCTCTGGGCCGATTTCAGGGGTTAGATGTGTCAAATTTGTATTCTGCTCACTTGTTCAATTTTGATAGTTTTCTGTCCAATTCTCAAAAGTCCAATTATCAAAATCGGACGTCTGATTTTGGGTTGGTTCGATCGGCAGTCGATTGGCGGTTTGAGTCATTCTAGTAGTTCGATTTAGGTGGTCCAATTTTGATGCGTCAATTTTGTATTTTGCTCACTTGTTTGATTTTGACAGTTTTCTGTCCGATTCTCAAAGGTCTGATTCTCAGGAGTCCAGTTATCAAAATTGGACGTCTGATTTTGGGTTGGTTTGATCGGCAGCGATTGGCGGTTTGAGTCATTCTAATAGTTCGATTCAGGTGGTCTGATTTTGGTGCGTCCGATTATGATGCGTTCGATTCTAGGAATCGGACGTCCGATTTGATAGGTGTCTGATTTTGGAGTGTCCGATTCTGGATGGTCCAATTTTTGTGTGACCGATTCTGGGATGATCGATTTTCAAAATCAGACAAGGTATGTCCAATCAGATAGGATGGGTTGGTTCGAGTCCGAAAATTGGACCGAGTTCAATTTTGGAAATCGGACTCTGGTAACAGTGTCCGGTTCCTATAGATGAGTCTCAAGGATGACAAAAATCAATTGGATTCTAACGATTTTGGTTATGAGGGGTCGCATAAACTTCTAGAATGTAAGAATAGACCTTAATGAAGGATTGTGTATACGTGGAATAGCAAATAAACTCCAAAATACAAATCTGCAAATGAATCAAACCCTCTTGCCCTATTGCGATAACAGAAACCGTAATGCATGTTTTCCTTTTTTTCCTTGTTTTTTCCTACCCTAATGCATCCAAATCACAAAGAGAACACCTACACTACTCCAACCTACTTTTCCAAATCCAAAAACCAAAAACTACTTGCTAAGGAGATTGAATACGTCTTTAAACTCTGTCACTTCCTACGGAGATTGAATACGTCTTTCAACTCTGTCACTTCCTACCTATCTACCTCAAGCACTAGTTCGGGGAAAATCCTACTTCAATGCTCGATTCGGAGTGTGCAAGCACTCAAGGCTTGAATATGTTATTCCGATAACATAATGAAAATGTAGAGGCGAGCTCAAGCTCAATCTCCAAGACCCACGGGCCACTTATTGTTCAAGTGTTTCAAGTCGAGCACTAATGGCTACCTCTCACATAGTTGATGCGCTATCTCTCTCTACGAGTGTAGTGAGCTTACCTCCATGCCTAATCGAGTTGCCTCCTCTCCCGAGCACTCCGGTAGATCCACGATCCAAGTGCAAGCTCCACGCTCCAAGCTCCATTGCCGCGAGTAATGAAGTTTGGAGCGTGGAGCTTGGAGCGTGGAGCTTGGGAGCGTGGGCCTTTTCGAGTTTGCAACATTAGTTGAACTAGCCCTAGATCCACGATCCTCAAGCTCCACGCTCCAAGCTCGAAACCCTAGAGGGTGAGGGCATAGGCTTCTTCAATGGCAACTGCATAAATAAGTACTACCCTCCCGCGCACCCATTGCATGAACCACCAATGCTAGAATCCCCTATCAATGTGCGAGTGGCCACTATAACAGAGATTGACGATGAGGATGAGGAAGTAGTAGCACCAGCCTACCTAAGCATAATGGTCACCACCGAGCAAACACACACCTTCAATGCATTGATCGATGTGAGGGAGTTGAATTTAATGTCGTAACTCATGATCATTGGACTCACATTGGCATACTGCAGTTGCAGCCCACCAATGCCAAACTCAACCCATATGGGAGCCGGTCATATGCACTCTTGGGAAAGTGCAAGGCTGGAGTCTCTATCGAGTGTGAAAGCATGCCAATGATTTTCTATGTATTGCCAAACACTAAATATTTAGGTACGAAATCGCTGTTGGGATGCACATTTAAAAGCAAGCTCATTACAATGTCAACTACGAGTCCTAGGATATTCAACTCGCCATAGGCAACATATGTATAGTCACTGGTTTTAGCAAGGGCTGCGTGACTCCTTCAAGGTCCAGAAAGCTATCGGTAGAGAAACCCACTGTCAAGTCTAAGGAGGGGGTCGTCACTTGCCACCACTCGCCAGACCTAAAGACTTGCAAACCATTGATGTCAAAACATAGACCTCGAAACTAAGGCTTCAGTGGATACCTAAACATCAAAACCCACCACCTAGGAGCACACATCCCCGGCCCTGCAAGGCTAAGGATCCACACTCAAAACCTAGGAGGCTAAGACAAAACTATAGACATTGATGTACGGTCAACAAGCCACGATGGGTCCCTAAGATCTTATTGCAAGCGCAAGGCTACTATGCAGGCAACACTTGGATCTGGGTACCTAAAGCCAAAATGGCCAAAGGCCCTACTCAAACATTGCCCTCAAGATTGACAATGTGAAACATCAAGATAGATTAGGCACTCACGCCACAAGAGACTCATGCTACTAAATCCCTAGAACCTTTGAAGTTTAGGCCCGCAGAATCTAAACTAATCTATAGGCAAAAACCACACTTGTTGCTAACAAATCGTCTCAACGTGGGCCTAATAGTGCCCCTTAGGCCTTAGAAGCACCATTAGCAGCCGCAGCCCAGCCTATTGAACAAAAGGCCAAGCCATAACCTCAGAAGCAACTAGAGCTGCAACAATCAGCTGCTTTGCTGAACTCTCTAGTTTAGTCAAACCCCAACCACCTGTAGGCCTTAGACACTCTTATGAGAGGAGATCAATTCTAACCTTGGTCGTGGACTTCACCGAGAACACGAGGGATGACTTGGTTGCTTGCCTTAGACTCTTAGATGCTGCCTTCTTGTTGCTTGCTAGAAGCTATGACTACTTGGACTTAGACCTTTTGGAAGAGCTTTTAGCAACGGAGGTGCGTACCCTACCTTGCTCATGGGAAGAATCCAAATTTGTATTCATTAAGGCTGTTGAAGCAGCTGAGGAGTTAATCGCCACCTAGATTTCTTGCAAGCAAGCATAGAAACGATGCTTCATCACATCATATGACAAGTGCACTGCCTATGCCACCGACCGTGAAATCGAAGAGTTGAAGCAACTTGCTAACAACGACTCTTATTTCTTGAGAAAATGGTACACTCTCTGACTTAAATGGGAATTTGAGGGCCATCAAACCATGATTAACACTGAATAGAGATGTGCTATCAAAACCTTGGAGTATGACTCTACTTATGTAGCTCCAACCTTCTATAGGGTTTTGACAATAATTCGTAACAAACCCCTAGAAAAGTAGCTCCTAACGCATCCATCTTTAGATTGCATTCTAATCTAGGAGGAGTTACACATTGCTAGCCGAATTGATTCCGACGACTTCCTAATGGATGTCCTTACCTACATCACTCATGTAGGCATTTGACCCATTGACATGGACCACTACACTAAAATGAAATACAATCCAACTTCTATGCTTGGCTCATGTGGACATGAAGCACCGCGCATAGGTGCCAAATACCCTTCATCCTTTAGCCTCTAATCCTAGGAAGAATCCTTTTCATTCTTAAGGGGGGAGGGGGTAAGGTGAAATCAAAAGGTAAAATCACACAGGTAATTAATGTAAATAAAACACGCAATGAAAACTAAAAAACAGCAATCAATGCCCAAAATAGATAAAAAATTAAATTATGAATTGAGGAAAAATGTCATAAAATTTTGGAATGAATGGACCGTTTGAAAGAAAAAGTATATTATTGTGCTTAAACATTTCAAGTTAGTAAGCATGTAGTCTTTCCTTCGGTGAGTAATTCTTTTGAAAAGCACTAATCATGAATATGGCTTCATGACATGTACCCATTATGGCAGGCCAAGAAAAGGCTATCAAGTTGCCTTTCTCGAAAGAAGAGCAGGCGAAGTACGACCTCTTGGTGGAGACAAGGGCCTTCAACCAATTTAAATCTTGGCATGTCTTCAACCTAGAAGGTGTAGCTATTGAAGAATGCGTCGTGAGGCAAATCATTGAGCAGTGCAATTTGTAGAAATACATGGAAGTAATGGGCCAAGGGGTAGACTACATCCATTGCATGGAGTTCTTACGAACTTTCACAGGAACTGCGGCACCATGACCATGCGGAAGGGAGAAGAAACTCGTTATGTGTAGATTGAATTGACCCCAAAGTTGGTAGAAAGACCGCATTAATGTCCCCTTGCTAGATAGCATTGCAACATGATCACTGGATGAGGTGAACCTCAATGGCTTTGTGAGAATGACCACTGAGACCTCGGCAAAGGCCCTAGCAATAGGAGGACAACCCGTACGAGGAGAGTCCACTACCACCAAGGCTAAAAGAAAAGCTTCATCTTTAAAGGCCTCAACTATTGGATTTGGTGGGGTCCTTACCGCCATCATCAGAGAAGCCTTAGGGCAAGGGCAGGGATAAGGAGTTGATGAAACATCGAGTAGGTTGCCACCTCACCATGAACACGAGGCACAATCCAGTGAAAGGATGATGAGTGAGGATGAAGAGGAAAGAGAACAAGAAGAGCATTCTAGCCGTGGAGAGGCTAAGAAGACAAAGAAGAAGATTGCACAGGAAAAGCAAGAAGTGGAGAGAAGGAAAAAAGAAAAATTAGACTTACAAAAGGCTCGCATGGAATCTAAGAAGGTTGAGGAGGAAAGAAGAGAAAAGTGGATGAAGAGGAGGAGGAGTTGAAAGGAAAGGAGGAAGACATAGCCCTTGCACCATGTAGATGCATTGAGTAACAGTCCAGACAGGATGAGCCGGAGCCCATGAACTTGCTTAGAGATGAAGGGCTCAGGCTCGAGTGCTCATGCGCCGAAACTAATACCACCTATAGTATAAGAAGGCAAGGGCAAGGCCCCAATCACCCCCATTCCTACTCTCCTGGTGCTCGCCACTACCACCACCATATCCACACCTAGCTCTATGACCTAGGTGGATGCCAACAACCTAATGGCTTGGGTCCAATACTTTGTGAATAAGGAAATGAGCCAAGAGCAGGAGAAGGGACCCCTGTGGTAGGAACCAAAAGACTAGCATCACGATGCCGAGTCTAGAAAAAACCTGAAAAAACAAAACGTGGCGACCTCTACAACCTCCATCCCCACAATAGAGATGTTACCTGTGGAGTACGATGAATATGTCAAGGAGCTTCTCTCTCAACTAGAGAAAGCCAAGGAAGAGAAAAAGATAGTAGTGGTTGGCAAAGCTAGAAGTAGAAAAAGAGGCCATGGTTGCATTTTAGTTGGAGAAAACCCGCCAAATGGCCATGGCCCAAAGGGAGATCAGTGATCTCAAAGAATAGCTACAAGCTAAAGAAGAAGTAGAAGCCCAATGGTAGGCAAGATTGAACGAAGAGGCTGAAGCCATAGTGTGCCTACGCGTGGCGAAGACACAATGAAGAGATTGTGGGGCTTTATGAAGACTTGCAAGTAGAGATGGAGAAGATCAGTAAAGCCACAGAGGAACTAGAGGCGCTGAGGGCGGAAAGAGCATGCATATAAGAAAAAGTAGTGGAAAAATTGACACAAGAGGTAGCCTCAGCACATGAAGAGTATCAAAGATTGAAGAGAGAAATGGAAGATCAAGAATAGAGGCTAACAGTACTAGCTCAAAGGCAGGAAGAAAGCCTCGAGGAGATGACAAAGAGAGTAGACGAATGGGTAGCTCATAGTGAAAGAAGAGTCAAAGACTTGGCACACCGTCTGGCTTAGGTTGAAAAAGATAAAGTACTAGTTGAAAGCCAAATAGAGGCCACCCAAGTGGGCTTCAAAACCCAACAATGTGCCTTCCTCAATACACTACTTAATGTCACCCAGACGAAGGAAAGGGAGGACATTGTTGAAACCATCAAGAAGAAGCTGCAGATTGCTCGTAGGGCCTTGAGAGCAAGCGTGCAGATGCCATCACAACCTACGGGAGTCAGCTTGACCTGGAAGAGCAACAAATATATCTACTGTTGTGGCAGGCTTGACCCCATAGGAAATAAATGTGGTAGGGTTTGTGGAAGGGGTAAAATAGGAAACCTAGCAAGGAGATGAGGCTGGCCCAAGCTTCAAGGTGGGGCCCTATAAAGAAGAGCTAGCCCCACTACCTCCTTCCCCACCATGGCCGAAAGATGAACAACAAGTAGACACATCCGAAGAAAGGAGGGCCGCACTTAAGGAAAAGAGAAAGCAATGGTGGAGGAAGCAAGGAGAAGATTGAATGCTAGACCTGTGCTAGTGCCACTCACGCTTATTCCATCAAGCCAGGATGATTTCCTAGCGAGCTTCCATGCTAATTTGGTAATTTGGGAACAATAGGAAACTTCTAGAAACCGTTTGATTTGAACTTCCGATTCCCCTCCAACTTGCACAGGGTTTTTCTAATCAAGGTGGTGGAAGAAGTGATCAACATTGGAAGTAAGCTTGGGGAGAAATGGCTAATTAAGAGAGAACAGAACCCCAGCCTCTGGGGCACAGAGGATGTAGAACTTGTTGGAAGAAAGGGAGAAATACAGAGTGGAGTGGAAGATGAGTCTTAGCTCATTGTTATTCTTCTTCCATTATTCTTTCCTCATACTAATTGAAAGAAACTTACACACATAGGTATGACTAACCGAGACTAACTGTGCTTAAGTCACTGACTACACCAACTTATTGAATGTCACACACATGTACAGCTGTATCCAACTAATGTCGGTCACACACATAAAGATAGACAGACTGGAGAGTAACGGGAGCTTGATATTCTAACACTCCCCCTCAAGCTCAAACCATCTGATAAACTCCAAGTAGTTGTCTGAAGTATATGAACTTTTCTTTACCAAGTGACTTGGTAAATATGTCTGCTACCTGGTCTTCAGACTTCACATGAATCAAGTCATTTTGCCTTGTGAGAACCATTTCTCTGATGAAATGGTAGTGAACCTCAATATGTTTGGACCTAGCATGGTAGACAAGATTGCTAGCCAACGTAACACTACTAAGGTTACCACAATGCAATCTCACTCTACTTTCCAGTTGTATTCCCAAGTCTTTTAGCAGTTTCATCAACCAAACTACTTCGCAAGCTGCTAAGGCATGTACTCAGCTTCTATACTAGACAATGCAATAAATAGGCTGTTTCTTACTCTGCCAACTAATCTTATTGTTTCCCAATCCAAATGCATAACCATTGGTTTACCTCTTGTCATAGGCACAACTAGCCCAATTAGCATTAGTTAACCCTGTCAAGTCAAGAGATTTTTCATATACATAAAACAATCCATAATCTGTAGTATCCTTTACATATCTCATGATCCTCATGACTGCATCTAAATGTGGTTTGCGAGGCTTCTACATGAACTGACTAATCAACCCCACTGCATAACATAAGTTAGGATGGGTAATAGTCAAGTATATCAAGTTGCCCACCATCTGTTGATACACGGTCACATTATCTATGTCATTCCCAATGTCAATCTACAGCTTGACATTCTGATCAAGAGGTGTCTCCATAGACTTGTATTCAGCTATACCATACTTTTGTAACATGTCATGAGCATACTGCTTCTGTAGCAGCCATATACCTTGAGGCGTAGAGACTACCTCAATCCCAAGAAAATACTTTAGTTCACCAAGATCTTTGACTCCGAATTCAGCCTGTAAACATGATTTAATTTTAGCAATGCCCTCGTCATCATCTCCAGTGATTATAAGATCATCTACATAAACCACTAGAAACACATATCCATGATTTGTCTTCTTCGTGAAGAGACCATGATCTGCATCACCCAATCTAAATCTATGTTGCTATCAATAACTGTTGATCCGAGCATTCCATGCTCTAGGTGCCTGTTTCAGTCCATATAAAGCCTTTTTCAGCTTACATACATGTGTAGGAAAGTCCGAGTGAACATAGCCTTCAGGTTGCTCCATATATACTTCCTCAACCAAATCATCGTTCAAGAAAGCATTCTTGATGTCCATTTGCCATAATTTTCAGCCTTTGCATGTTGCCAAATTCTAGTTCTGACTGTTGCCATTTTAGCCACCAGACTGAAAGTCTCCTCATAGTCAAGGCCATATTGCTATGCATACCCTTTTGCAACCAACCTGGCCTTATAGTGTTCTAACAAACCATTTGACTTGCATTTAACCTTGTACACCCATTTGCAGCCAATGGGGACTTTGCCTTCAAGCAAGTCAACCAATTCCCATGTCTCATTTTCAGCCAGGGCTACATACTCCTCATCCATGGCAGCACACCAGTTATCATCTGTAACTGCATCATCAAACTTTGTAGGTTCTTTGTAACCTGTGGTCACACTAGCCATATATGCATAATGGCGAGCTGAATAACGAGTATATGTAAACCTGTCAACTAGTTTTCTAACTCTCTCAGATCTTCGTAACTATGGCTCACTTTGAGCTTGCCTCTCACGAGGTGGTACATAACGACTCTGCCTTGCTCCAAGCGCCATAATAGATGGAATGCCCAACTCACTATCCAAATTGTCACTATTGGATGACTGATAACTTACTGTAAGTGGACTAGTCACATCCTCAAGCATCTTTTCTTTTCTCTTATCCAATCTCCCCCTCATTGGCATATCCATGTCAGTGGACGTAGGAGTACAACTTTGCAAGCGTCTTGACCAAGGACTTACTGTAGGTGACCCATCACCTGTAGGACCACTCATAGATGTACTCACTATAGGTGTATTTTCAGCATTACAAGTGCTGCTGATCCATCAGTAGCCACTGCAACAGGATTACCATACCACGATGCCAGCTCATAAAAAACAACATCTCTGCTAATCAATGTCTCATGTGTAGATGGTACATAACACTTGTAAGCTTTCCGGTCTTGTGCATAACCAAGGAACACACTCTTGACAGCTTTAGGATCCAATTTCTTCCTCTTTTCATCAGGAACATGCACATATGCAATGCTGCCAAATACCTTCAAGTGTGAAATGTCAGGTTTATGACCATACAACCTCTCATATGGAGTTACATCATGAATCCTTGTTATAGGAGTTCTCATAGACAACAGTCACTACTGCTTTAGCCCAATAACCATTTGGCAAACTCTTCTCATTCAGCATAGCTCTTGCCGATTCCATCAGTACCCTATTTTTCCTTTCTGCTACACTAATTTGCTGCGATGTATAGGTGCAAGTTAACTATCTTTTGATCCCATGTTTAGCAAGGTATCTGACAAAGTAATTAGAGACATATTCTCCACCTCCATCTGATCTAATACATGAAATTTTACAACATGCCTCTTGAAGTCCTTGAATGCATCAAACACATCATCCTTACGTTTCAGTATGTAAAGCAAAGTATACCTGTTGAAATCATCAATGAAGGATACATAGTAATGAGCATTACCAAAGAAGCATTATGAGACGGACCCCATACATCTGAATGTACAAACTGCAAGGATCGTGAGCTATTCTGTACATGTCTCATAAATGGAAACCTTGTTTGCTTTCCAAACTGACATGCATCACATACATGTCCAAAGACATGATACTTGAACTTAGGCAGTCTAAGCACAATCTCCTTTTGCTGCATAGATTTCAGCTTTTGTACATTCACATGGCCAATTCACTTATGCCATATCTCAACATCCCATATAGCACCATCATCATGTGTAAACATGGATGCTTTCAATTCTAGAATCGACGCATCAAGAGTAAACATTCTGCCATTTCTTCAACCTCTAGCAATCAATTTGTAGCCATTACTATATTTTTCAATAAAGCATCCATTTCTTCAACCTCTAGCAATCAATTTGTAGCCATTACCATATTCTTCAACCAAGCATCCATCTTTATTAAATCTCACATGCAGATTCTATTCTGCTATCTGTCCAACTGACAAAAGATTCTTGGTTATTGTAGGTACATGTAGTACATCATGCATGCTCTTTTTCTTGCCATTAGGCATCAACAATTGAACAATTCCGGTGTGCTGAATGTCATGTTGGATGTCATCCCCAGTACACACATAACCATGTGAACCTACAACCATCTCATCAAACCATTCTCCATGGGGTGTCATATGATTTGAAGCCCCTGAATCAATGTACCATCTCTCATCTCTGTTTTGCCTAGTAGCATTGTTAGACACATGCATGGCAAACAATCTGTCAACCTGCTCATCATGAGCATCGCTAGAAGATGCATAGTGCCCATGCTATTTTCCCTTTGCCTTTATATCTCCTTGCTTCTTGTAACAATCCTTTGCAATGTGTCCATATCTACCGCAGTAATGATAGTCCTTATCTCTGTTTGACTGATCATTTGACTACCATGAACAAACCAGATCCACCACCTCTACCATGGGGTGTCCTTATCTCTATTTGACTGACCATTTGACTGCCATGAACAAACCAGATCCACCACCTCTACCATGGGGTGATCTCCCCCTATCTCTAAAGCCACCAGATCCATGCTGGCCTTGTGTATTTGTGCCATGCTAGTCATTCTGTTGATGTTGTCCATAAGCATTTCGAGTGTCTCCTCGACCTCAAAAAGAGCCACGGCCTTTGCTGCCTCTACCACATTGCCTAGAGTATAGAAAAGTGTCTTAGATTTGAGGCGTACTAGAACTTGTATTCAACCCAAGCTTAACTTCCTTATGCAGCAGCAAAGCAATCAGCTCATCCCAATCACGGGATTAAACTCTCACAAAAATAGACATATCAAATGCTTTATACTCTTTGCTAAGTCCATTCAATGTCACTGCAATCATATCATCCTCAGACACTGAAGATCCAATGGTGGCAAGTTGATCTGCTATGTTCTTAATCTCTACAGTGTAGGCCTGAATGCTTTTTCCATTCCTAGACATGTTATTGAACTGTTGCTTTAGCTAAATCTTTCTTGCACGTGCTACATTTCCATAATTCTTCATGAGTATGTCCCATGCATCCTTTGGAGAATTGCATTCAGTAATCTGTATAACCATAGCATCTGATAAACATAAGGAAAACCAATGACCTTGCATGCTCTCTCTGTCCATAGTTTATGAGCCCTTTTTTTATCATTTGTCGGATTCCTTTCATGTATTTTAGGTTTAGCCTCATCACCTGTACATAAGCCCCAATAACCTCTGGCAACCAATTTTTTTTTCATACGGAACTTCTATAAAGCAAAATTTTATTTTCCAGCTTTTCTCCCACAATTTGAGTGATATTGTCAGTGCCTTGAGCATTTGCCATAGTTGCAGCTTAGGTATTCAGTGATGTATACAACCTACAAGTATTTGACTCCTTTTCCTACAGGTCAGAACCAGTTTCTTGCTATTCAAGACCATTTTCTGCAATTTAGGACAATTTTCCTGACAACCTGCTTGTTGTAAATTGTATTTTGATAATGAAAAAACACAGTCAACTGAGCATAAACCAAGCTCAAATCAGTTCAAAACATTCTACGATAGTGGCAAAACATCCCGGCAACAAGCTATGTCCATACAAGTATCAATGTTTGTACTGTATGCAAGTAGCAATACCAAATACAGCGAGCCCATTGCTATAACCAATAGTATTTTCTCTATTAAAACAAGAGTATTCATACCTCAAAACAGCCCCAAAACATCTCATTCAGTTTCCACTCTATGCAGGAGTTGATACATGTCCAATCGGTCAGAATATATTACATGTATGTCAAGTGAAGATGATAGATATTCTTCCTGCAGACAATAATCATTCAATACCTTGGTATAACCAGCAAAAAATTAGTCCAAAATTTGGACTTTCAGCACTCACAATATCCCAAAAAGTATCTACCACTCAAGTGGTATGATCCAAGCATTTGTCACTAGCAAATAAGCATCATAGATACTTTAACCCTGTAGGTATATTGTTTCCAAATTCAGGAACTAGTTTACTATTTCCAGCCTGCAAATAAGCTCCAAAACTGAGCATTTAACACTCCAATATCATGCTCAAATGCATGATAATAAGGGCATATACATTGTTAGGATAAAAGCCAGCAGTGCCCTAGAATCACCTGTTGTTTACTGCAGTAAACAGCCAGTGTGCACAGGTCTATGCTAAATATCTCAAAATTTGTGAGGAATTTGAAAAAACTTTCTTCTGCAAAGTTGTAGACCACATTGAAACAGTCAGGTCATGGAGGTCATTTCTCCAAAAACCATTTTTGTAGCAAGATATAGCTTCTACAAAAAAGCAGGCTGCAAGCACAGTCTCCTTTGATGACGTTTTCTTCAAATCTGATGTCTTGATGTCAAATGGCCATTGTCGAGCCTTCAAGCTTCAAGTGTTCAAGCTTTGATACCATGTTGGAAGAGAGGGAGAGAGACAGAGTGGAGTAGAAGATGAGTCTCAGCTCATTGTTTTTGTTCTTCCATTATTCTTTCCTCATACTAACTGAAAGAAACTTACACACATAGGTATGACTAACCAAGACTAACTGTAGTTAAGTCACTGACTATATGACTTATTGAATGTCACATATGTGTACAACTGTATCCAGCTAATGGTCACACACATAAAGATAGACTGACTGAAGAGTAACGGGAGCTTGATATTCTAATAGAATTTTGGCAAAACAAGATTTTTGAGGTCTCGAGATCAGTGCCGAGCTATGAGTGCCAGCCGACATGGAGAAGGAGTATGTGACATAAATATGGACACTTGGGCAGCTTTCTGCAATACCCTCCCATCCAAATGCAACAACCCGACATTCATGCCATACCCGCAAAGGATGGGAGTGGATTTGGACACCAATGTCGACGGCCAGTACGACGTCCCTGTAATCTACAATGGGAATTGTACTAAGCTTGAAGAGGCCTTTATCTTTACCCTCGAAAATCTGTATAACCCCATAGTCCATTTTTTGTAGATGAATTCTCCTCGTACCCTGACCCTGCATTCATTACTATCTATAATTACCTTATGCTGCTTAGAATACTACTTAGGCAAAATCCCACTCCACAAGAATGCAACCTTCCACCCCTCTATTTTGATCCCAATGCTATAAACAACTATGCCATGGCTCGACTGATAATGCGTGCTGCTCTTCTCCCTTTGTTTAGTTTATCCCTTCTAGAAGATATGAATGATAGCCACTTTACGTGTTGCAATCATCCATTTCTCTCTACCACCACTCTGCAAGTCCGCCTGAACCTCAAAGGGTACTTGCAGAGTTGGCAATTCCTAAATAACTCTCTTAGGCCCCCTTCTCCACCCCACATTTAGACGACGAACCTTAGCTCTCGTCCTACCTATGTAATTATAAAGAAAAAGAAAAAGAAAAGGAAAAAAAAGAGAAAAAGAAAGAAAGAAAGAAGAAAAAAAAGATGAAAAGAGGCGAAATCACAATGAATAGCAGTTCACCCCATATAGGCCACAATCACTGCATCTAGGGGTTCTCAAGTTAGGTGTATCCAGTGGCTTCAATCAGCTAGCTCTATCCCTAATCCCCTAATCTCAATTTGATTTTGCAGTTCATGCTTTTTGGGACACATCAAGGGCAGGACATACCTAGGGAGGTAACACTCATATATGGTTAGACATGTCACCCTAAGCTACATGCACCGCACCTCCCTTATGCACAAACTGGGTCCTCAAGTGTGAGATGACACCTAGGCTGGTCAGATGTAGCTCCCAGTTCCACTAGCACGAGCACAATGTACCACATAGTAAGGTAGACACTCCCCCTAGGTAGCACACTTCTTCTCTTTTTAGGTAATGCAAGATGCTGCAAACCACCAACATCGGAGGCCCCACCATCCACTCGACATACCCTCAGCCTCCAACAACACAATCATTGCCAAGCCTCTCAACCAACAATAATCCACACAAGGCCCCATTATCCATGCAATACATTCCTGACCCCCACCATCTCAACCACGTAATCAACCTTCCCCCAAAAAACCAATCTCCATGAGACCCCATCATCATTGACTCGCACGACCGCCCTTTTCAAACACTGACTCTTCATTAACTTAGAACTGCCAGTGTCACGAATCTTGCAATTGTCTAGGAGGGGGATAATGTTCCACAAGATATCACCATGCATCCCACATGACATAGAGGAAAACCAAGGAAGCCCCTGTCAAAAAGTGAATGAAGAAGCTCATTCTGCTCAAGCGGAAATAGTGAAAGAGAAGGCAAGCTTTAAAGAAATGATGGAGAGCATCAGATATTCTAGCAAGGTGCTAAAAAAGAATGTGGGAAAGCACTGAATATTCTAGCAAGGCTCTCTCAAGGATGAGGGAGAACTTCCGAGGGCTCATGCAAGAAAAGCGTATGGCACAATGTAATTCATTTTATCAGAGTGCCAGGTTTCCTCTTGTGCGAGTGGTAAAGTCTAAATGGACATAAGCAATATGATCAAGTAGCTTGAAGGGCGTCTGAAAAAGCTACACTTAGAAGGACGAGGGGAAGGATTTTTCCAATAGAATATTCAATTTCAAAGGACAGACCCACTCAAGGTCAGCATAAAAAAGGGACCCGCCCCAACTACATCTTCAATTTCAAGGGCCAGTCCATCCCCAACACCATCCCCCGCAAGGGCTTCTATACAAACTCAGAAAAGTCCATCTAGCTATACCCATCCCACCTTCCAACTACTACACATTAGTGCCATGGGATTGGCAGTAAACTAGGAGGGGGGCAATGTTAACATCACCATAAGAAGAAAGTGGAAAAGTGCAAGTCAAGACCTAAAAGAGGTGGCCCAAGAGGAAATCAAACAAAACCAAAGAGGTAGGAGGAGGAATGACTAAAAGCGCAAGGGCGACCTAAAAAATCGAGTCAAAGGCAATTGTGAATTTTTAAAAGCAAGACATCCCTAAAACTATTGTGAAGGAGCGCTAGGGTCCTTCCTATGCAAATTGTAAAATGTAGATGTGCATAGGCTAAAGAATAGGGCAAGTAGAATGGAAATGGAAAAGAGGACCTTGCCATAGTGGCCGATCATGTAAAAAAGGGATGGGTGCCCAAGGGATTTTAGGGCATGTATATAAACTCCAAAAAGTGAATGAGAGCTCATTCTTTGGGGTGTGGCAAAAGTAGACTCATCTTCTTCTCTCCTTCTCTTCTCTTTGCTCGCGTGTGAGTGCTTGAGGGAGGGAGTGAGCGTGTGAGGATGAGGGATCTTGGAGGTGAAGCTCTCCATCATCTCCTCTCTTCTTCTTCTTCTTGTCTCGCAGATGGCTATGGAGGATGGAGCTTGGAGGAGGAGGCTTGAGGATGCTTGAGCTTGCATCACGAATGTGGGACTACCAGAGTGCTTGAGAGAGGGGGCAACTCATTTGGGCATCAAGCTAAGGTCACTACACCCTGGTAGGATTGAAGGCGTGTTGGCTAGGTGAGAGATAGCCACATGTGCTCACTTGAAACGCTTAAAGGAATAAGCGGTCCCTGGGTCAGCAGGGCTGAGTGTGAGCTCCCTCTACATTAAAGTAAGATCATTTGAAGTCAGGAAGGACTGGCTAGTCATAATTGTAAGAGCCAAGTTAATAACTTCATTTTCTTGAAGGAGTGCCAAGTCATAATTGTAAGAGCCTAGTTAACAACTTTATTGTCTTGAAGGACTGGTCAATTATAATGGTAAGAGCTCAATTAATAACTTCATATCAGAGACCACAGATGAGAAGTTCTTGGGCAATTGAGGACTAGGGTAATGGATTGATGTTTTTTGAAAATTGAATGGAGGTAGTTAGAATGAATGTGGAAGACCTCACCCATTGGCCTTGACACCATCTCTGCAATGGCCAAAGGAGATTCACAAAGCAAGTCTAATTATGGACCTCTTACCAAATGTATTCCTTGCTTAGAGGATGAGGGAAATTAAATGCATATCCTTGCAACCATTGACCTAAAATTCTTGGATGACGAAGATAATTACAAAATAGTGGTCAAGAGAATGAGCATTCACGAGATGGTGTGAACACAAATGAAGCCTCTGACAAAGCCCTACCCTCAATACTAATCTGTATGATGGAAAAATTTACAACCAAAGACAAAGCTCCTTGCAAGACTTAGCATCTTACCAATAAACAAGTTGGACTTGATGAAGATCCTCGAGTTTCTAAAGGGAGAACAAGTAGTGACCTTGGAGCTAACCTTAAGCTCCTTGAAGAATTATTGGAACCTCGAAAATGGAAGTGGACCAAGATACTCAACCTAGACCTCTTATACAAATGGGCTCTCCTAGAGAAGAGTAAAGGTCTAGTTGGTGATGAGCAAACAAATGACAAGTTTTCTTGCCAAGAGTACTGAGAGAGCAAGCACACTAGTTGTGAATTCGAGGATGAAGCCTCTATCAATGAAATTGAAATCATGAACTATAACACTAATGGACATGTAATAGAGTAGATTACCATGGAATCTAAGCATCCTAGAGGAAATTCAATCTCGAAAATCTAGTACGTAGTTCACACAAACAATGATCATAAGGATGAAAAACTAAAATGACTTGAGATCCGTTCGATAGCGACTATGGTTATCAATCCTATTCGGGGTTGGGTTAGATGCAACCAAAACTCTAGGACAAGCAAAGAGCTCAAGGATTAGGAAACCCTAAGTCGTGCCAATGCTTTTGTACTTGCTGGGAAGAAGACCGGGTTATTGATCAATGTAAGTGATTAATAGAACTTATGTCTTGTACAGTGTTTGAAACCTTAACATATGCCTTAGTCGAAAGAAGGGTGTATTAAGTAAATTTTACATAGAACTGCTCTTGTTTCCAAGGGGGAGATCAAGTACGCAATGGAAAGGTTATCGTGACTATCCCTGCAATGTTTGGAAAAGGAAACCATTGTTTTTGTTGATTGATCAAACAACATCCTAAATGCTTTTGCATCAAACTGATTGTTGGGATGTGATTTGGATGATTATTTTAAGTACTTGTGTTGATGGTAAATGCATGGCAGGGGTCAGTGATGATTAGTTGCCATGGGAAATAAAAAAATGTTTTCTTGGTAGATGATATCAGGCTGATTGTCTTGATTATGCTTGCTTCTTAATTGGATTAATTAAGGAAGGATATTTTGTGCGGGTGGATCATCTCCAAGGTCACGCCACGTTTCAACCTGAGAGGGCATTGCTCGATTCACGGGCTGAAGGTTGAGTGGTGAAAAGGCCAACCATGGAAGTTGTGTCTCACTTCTAGGTCACTTGGGGTCAGTGGAGCTTTGGACACCCCTTACCTAGTCTAGAACAAAGTTGTAGATTGTCGTGAGCCCAACATCTAGGATGTTGGAAGATCCTATTCTAGATACTGGATGGAAATTATGGTGCCATGTGATTTGGACCAAGTACTTCTATTGGACAGAAGGGATACATAATTTCTCATGTATGGGCAGGAGACAAAGATTAACCTGAAGATAATTTAAGAAACTTGTTTGTCAAAAGAACTGCTTGCTCTGTTTTCATGTTTGCGCCATAAATTATGCGAATGAACCATGTTCCCTAAAAGGCCTAATTAAGGAAGATGATTTTGAATGTCACATATAATTGTGATAGGATCTGATTAGATAACTAATCAGAGAAAGAGCGCCTGTGTGTGTGTGTGTGTGTGTGTGTGTGTGTGTGTGTGTGTGTGTGTGTGTGTGTGTGTGTGTGTGTGTGCGGGAGCGCGGGGAGGCGGCGCGGGAGCAGGGAGCGGGAACAGGAGCGCGGGAGCGGGAGGGAGGGGAGGGAGACCGAAATGGGACTATGCCCTATGGGTAGAGAGGTTGAGGAGCGCATCCCTCTCTTTTTCCATTCTCTTTGAACCAAGTGCGGTATGAGTCAGCTTTGGCTTGGGTATCTTTACGTAAAGTAGGATGTCCATGACCCGATGATAGAATGCTGTTAAGAGACCTTGACCATCAGGAACCCAAATCTCAGGTCGATCCTAGTGGGTTCGGCCACGAATGTTCCATTGCGAGGCGATGGACTTAGGAAACCCTATGCGACAAACCCCATAACATTCCATGGGAGTGCTGGGCGCAGTGACACTTAGATTTGTTTCTTGATGGACTGCTAAAACGTGCTTTGATAGGCCGATTGGCAGGCACGTTAGAGCAAGGTTGCATGGTTTATTTGTTGCACTTCATTTGCAAGATTGTAGAAGGCTTGATTGCTATTTGGTACTTAGATTTGTCATGATGTCTAAAAAAGTGAAAATCCCATCATTGAGAAGTTGAGAAGAATAATTACTCATAATGGAAGTTTCGTGTGATAAAGTTTTTCATTATAAAAGTGATTGTATAAGTTGTTATAGATGAAGAGTAGGAGCTCAAACTAGATGAGCAATCAACTATAAATGAATTAAAGGAAGGGAAAGAATGGAACACAAATGATAAAAAAGTGATGTGTTAGTTATTTGTAGTCATTAATGATAGTGTGTTAGGGCCTATAAAAAATTTAGAGAATTCATATGTAGCTTGGACTATATTTCAAATGTGTTTTTGGTAAATACAAAGGCAATAAAAATTCCGCTCGGACAAGAGCTAGATACTTCAAGGAGAAAATTATCAATAAATTAGACTCTATTGAAATTAAAAAGCATTGTTGATGATTTGGTGTGTGTGTGCATGAGTGGTGAATTTCAATGTATGTAGTGACTAATTAGAAATCCAATAGAGTTTATTCTTGAAACTTTATCGCTTTCTTAACTATGTAAGGTAGTTGAGTAACAAGGTTCTCTCCTCGAAATTTTGACTAGAGGTAGTGTGGATGAGAGATATTGAGCTGAGAGATATTGAGCTGGTGGGTGTCTTTGTCTTTTCATTTGCTTAGGTAAGGTGACTAATATTATGTGCTAAATTAGATTCCTTAAGTAAAGCTCTTGAGTTGAAATGTTTAAAAGTTTAATTTAGTGATAAATTCCTAGCCCTCTAGTCATTCCTCTAAGTCAAGAGACTCAAAACTAAATTAAATGAAATTAAGTTTGAGAGAGTATATCTATTTATTATTCTAGAAAGAAAAATAAAAGAAAAAAATACTCTAAAGACTAAAGGGGAACACAAAAAAAAACAAAAGAAGATAACCATCACCTCAGCTTTGATATGATAGCAAAACTCCATAGTGTGAGGACATGCTAAGCACCATTACACTAAACATATAAGAAGAGAGATGGAGGCCAAAATGTTTTCTTCCTATTTTTATTTTTCTTTGTCACATGCTACAATGGATACTAAGTGTAGATAATGTACATCATAAAGGAAAGTGGCATGCTAAGTTAATCAATGTATGACGACAATTGACTATGTTGACACTATAGCTATGTTACATAAAAATACTAAGTATAGATATGAATACCCAACTAGCCAAGTGGTCCATCATCAATGTTTGCACATGTTGAGCTTTCCATCTCAACATCCTTTTCTTTATGGGAACCTTCTCCCTATCTGGGCATGGCCAATGCTTCTTTTAGCTACTAGTATGCCATAATCCCACTGGTCATTATTCCCATAAGTCCCTTAGCAATTCTAGGAACATAAAAGGTTTGGTCTAATATAAGTGAACATGATATGGAAGACTTAGGCAATGATGCATGACCTTCCTCTTGTACACAATTGAAAAATAAACTACATTGAGTGATGTTTTAGCTTGTTCCACTTGCTTACAATGGCCGTGGACTTTTTGGCCTATCATATTTATCTTTTCCCTTCGTGAATCCTAGTGCTTTTTCCACTAGTCTAGGTGCAAATGTGATATTGTAGGTCATTTTTCCATTGTTGGTTTGGAGCTCGATGATTCTATCGACATATTTAGATGGTATGATTGATGAACTCCCAATATGGAGCATTGGTGCAAATATAAAATGCATGATGTGCTCATAGAGGTACATGGGGAAATTGTAGGAGGACACTTCAATGGAGACACAACTGCATGAAAAGTTCATTAGTCCCAATTGTGGTGGCCTATATTTTTTCATGATGCAACCAAATTTGGTAAAAATTGTGATGAGCGCCAGCATACAAAGGTGCCCATTCAAAAAGACAAGATGGAGCTAGCACCAATGATAGCATGCCACCCATTTGATAAATGGGGCATTGACTTAATAGGTCCCATTAGCCTTGTTGCCCAATACTCACAAGCCGAATACATAATCATAGCCACCATTGACTACCTCATGAAATGGGCTAATGCACGAGCAACTAGAAAGAATGATGCTAGGACAACATCAAGGTTTTTTTGGAAATTTATCTCTAGATTTGGCTGCCCCATTGAACTAGTAAGCGATCAAGACACACATTTTATTAATGAAGTCATTGTTCATTTTCTATCCACCTTCCTTGTGATACATAAAAAATCATCTCCATATTACCCCCAAGCTAATGACCAAGTAGAAGAAACAAATAAGGTCCTAGTGAATGTGTTTATGAAAACTATCTGAGCCACACATAGTGACTTAGATAACAAGTTGATCACAACATTGTGGGCATATCACTTGTGGCCCACAAGATAGCCACCATAGGAAAAATGCCTTTCAAGTTGACGTATGGAACAAAATCGAACTTTCAAGTTGAATTCCTTGTCTTCTTGAATGGGAATCCTGAGGATTTCCATTAAAGAAAGACATGAAGGAAATGAAGCATGGACTAATTGCCTTGTAGAGTTGGAAAGAATGACTCTCTAAGACACAACTCATTACCACACATGCACTAATCTTTAAGAAAGCTAGGAGAAAAGCCTAGTTTGACAAACATATCAAACAATGTGACTTTGAGAAAGGCAACTTAGTGTTGCTATATTCTATCAAACAAGAAAAAAAGAAATTCAGAGGATTTGCACATTTTTGAGTTTGCCAAATTAGTAGGACTAGCAAATTGGAGCTCAAGTCCTAGATGGCAAAGGAATAGGCTTTTTCAACGGAAGCAAAATCAAGAATCTATTAGCTCACCTATTGCATGAGCCTCTTGTGCTACTACCATACCCATGGTTGTACGAGTAGTTCCATCACAAAGATTGACCTTGACGATGAAGATCCCATAGCGGCTGAAAATCACCACACAGAAAGAACACGTCCTCGATGCATTGATTGATGAAGGGGTGATGGACCATAACATCCTTACTTTATGAAGACTAGACCAAAATAGGACAACCTCAAGTGATCACAACCACAACCAATGTCAACAACCCATATGGGAAAGACTTTGTTCCTTACCAAGAAAATGCAAGATCATGATAGCCATCGAGATAGAGAGTCTTCCAATGATTTTTTATATACTACCAACAACTATTGAGTGGGTGGAAAAGGAAACATTGTTGGAAAGAGGCTTCAAGAAATATACCCATTGTAATGTTGATTATAAGAACCAATGCATCTACTTTTCCCTAGTGAATGTAAGAATCATAATGCCTTTCAATAAGGGAAACCTGGCTTTTGCAAAGCCAATGGCACCATAGATGTTCACATTATGTGCCAACTCTAATTAGGGATAAAAGCCTACTAAACAAAATAAAAAAGGTTTAAAAGAAAAAAATAGATGAATAAGTTGATCTTAATATTCATTGAACCAAAATGGGTACCCAAGGGCAAGCCTAAATCCTTAGAAACTCAGTATACAGAACAAATCAGCACTCGAACACCCTACCGTAAACCTAGATGTAAGAGTTGATGTTATGATAAATGAACACATACAAAGCAACGATGGATCTCCAAAACCCTATTGAATGTATAGGGATATTACAAAGGTAATCGATGGATTTGGATCCCAAAGGTTTCCAAAATGCTCATGGAAAAAGCGCAACGACCATGCTTCCACAAGAGGTTGTAAAACCATTTGTCATGTTGACATCATCCAAGAAAAGGGAGCATGAACACGCTCAAAGTGATACTGACTGTTAACCCTTGTAATATTTTTGCACAAATATTAGTTAGTAAAGTCAATTGGCAAGTTAGTTAGTTAGTCTATAAGTTAGTAAAGTTAGTTAAGATATGAGTTAGTTAGTTAGTTAGCTTATAGGGTTAATAGTTAGTAAGTCATATAACTAATAACTAACCTTACTAACTAAAACAAAAGAAAACTAACGTTAAAGAAATAACTAATAACTAACTAATGTTAAAAATTAACTTTAAAAAAGAAAAAGGAACGATGATTGTGGCCACCGAAAAGAAGGCCACCCCCTAATCATCATCGTCGTCATCATCATCATCATCAATCTTCTTCGTTGTCATCATCACCATCGTCATTAACAACATTGTCATCTTCTTCGTCATCACCATCGTCATAGTCATCTTCTTTACCACTAAAATAGGCGTCGATAGCCTCACAAACCCCCTCCCCCTTTTCTTTAGAAAGTTAAATAAAATAATAAAATACAAGAGAAGGAAGCTCCCCACTTTGAGTGGAGAAGCTGTCTTTACACAAAGAGAGGGGAAGGGAGGTAGCATGCACTTCCTTCTTCCTATATAAAGGCATGTCCTCTACTCAATTTGGAGAGAGGCACAAGGAGATCCCAAGAGGCTGTGAGAGGGAGGTATAGAGATACCCCCCCTCAATGGCTATGAGAGGGAGCTAGAGAGAGAGAGAGAGAGAGAGAGAGAGAGAGAGAGAGAGAGAGAGAGAGAGAGAGAGAGAGAGAGAGAGAGAGAGAGAGAGAGAGAGAGAGAGAGAGAGAGAGAGAGAGAGAGAGAGAGAGAGAGAGAGAGAGAGAGAGAGAGTGTGTGTGTGTGTGCAAGGGAGGGAATTAGAGAGAGGGTTAGAGAGGAAAATAAATGACTCAACCTCCCCCTCTCTCGATCTTCAACTTGGCAAATCTCTCTCACGCTCTCCCATCCCAAATTCCTTCCACCTTCTCTATCTCTCAAACCCACTTGCGAATGATGGCTCCAAAGCAATGAGGCACAAAGACCGTGAGAATCACCGCATCCTGTCAAAGAACAGGTATTGCTAGAGATACGGGAGTGCTCGAGGTTGCTAGAGTTTCCACTACCAACGAAACATCGAGAGTGGTGATGAACGCAAGTGCAAGTAAAGATGAAATTCCCAATGTCATCGTGCCAAGGTTGTTCACAACTCAGAAATATGCTATATCACCACATAAAACAATAAGGTTTTTGCCAAAATTTTACATAAAATGTTAGCTTTTTCATTAAATGGTACAAGAACTACTTGTTAGATTACATGGACAACATCCATATAAAAATTAAGTACATAAAATATTAGCTTCCATATCTACACTTACACAAAATGACAATGTCATGTAGAGAGCATATGAATACATGCATAAATGGTTAACTGCTACCTATGATTTGTAGTTAGATTAATGGAGATTATAATTTGTAGAATCATGATGGAAATAGTTGTAAGAGGATATTGCACAAAATGAGTAAAGGACTTTATGCGCACTCAAGATTAGTAAAATAACATGATATATTTATTATCAAACATGATAATGATTAAGTGTTGATTAATGCTTAAAAAGTGAAAGCCTATAAGGTCTTGTAAATCATATTGTTAAATTATTGTCGTATTTTTCTAAGTACCAACTAAAGGAAATTCACTTATGTTGGGTAAGCTAGCCCTAAAGAAGAAATTCATGTCTTGCTTAGCAAAGTTGAAAGATTTGGACTCAACACTTCTTTATGGGGAGGAGAATCCTGGTTAGAATGTAAAGTTACCTTAGGTTAAGGATATACCTCGGCCATATGAAGTTGTGAGTTGCACAATGGTACGATTGTTTGCATCATTATATGTTTGAAATGATTGTATGTGTTTGCTAGAATCTAGATCTCTGATTTAAAAACATTAACAAATAGTATAAAAAGAAAGATCGCACTAAGCTACCCCCAAGCTAGGTGCGAGACCCTACTCCAAGGGGGTCATGGTTATCGCTTCAAGAGGCTTAGACCGGCTCCATAGTGGAAAGGTCTGCTGTCTGTAGGGATAGTCTCGACTAGTAGAAAATGTGGATGCTAGGGGGGCTTTGGCCATAAATTTCGTATTACTCCTAGAATTTGACGGCCCCTTTGTGACCCAGGATGGGATCCTGAAGCCCTAATACTAGTTACAAGGGAGGAATCTTGGTGGGCAGAATACCCTTGCGAAATTTTGTATCTTTTTTGTAGGATTGAAAAGATGGAAATTGTAATAAGCTTCCAATATAATAAAGGAACTTGTTTTTTATTCAAGGGTTGTTTGAATTGTATGTGTGTCCATGAGATAAATTACATGAAGGAACCAACTTCAGGCTTGAGCTCACAAAGAGAACTTGCTAGATCCAATTCCTAAAAGTTAGCAATAGCTCTCTTCTTCCACTAAACCATTTGCTCTCTTGGTCACTTTATGGGCTTAGGTGCTGCTTTCTTAGCCTTCACTTTCTTCTTCATTGGCTCCTTATTTAGGTTTGCTTTGCCATCAATAGCCTTCAAAGGACCACCTTGTACATCAGGCTACTTGTCCTCATGATCCTCTTTAGGGGTTGCCTCAACAAGTTTTACATTATCTTTATCTCCCTCTTTTGCTTTCTGACCTCTTGTGATTGCTTGCAAATTAGAAACATTAGTGGCATTTTCACACACTACTTCAATTAAACTTATGCCATTGCCATTAGGCAATTCTTTCACAACAGCCTTTCCTTTATGCAAAATTTGCTTCGATCCCTCCTCTCACTAAAGATTGTTTCCTTGTCCTTAGTGATTAATAGGACATGGTTGTCTACTTCCTTGTTAAAAGAAACCAATCTTGCTTCAGCAAGTCTTGGCTAAGTGGCTGGGCTTCCTACATATGTGACATTTAATATTGGAACAATTTTGAGGAAAGTGTTGACAACCACATCACTCACAACTTGTTCAATGCTTGAAAACAACGATCGCACGTTGTGCGATTTTGCCAAATCCTTCTTTTTACATAAAATCCTCCCAAAAAGGCTGAATGCTACCTACTTTCTTTTACATGTCATCCTATTCTAGAAGTTGTCTATTGTTCTTGGATTTTTACAATAGATAATATCTAAAATATAAAAAATTGACTAAACTTGTCCAAAAATCTAATATTTTTGGATCATCCACACTACGGACACCAACATTGATGACTAAAGTGTCATTGGCTCTCTAGATCAATAAGAAAGCCACACTCTAGCGTTTTCCAAACTATGACTGCATAGTGGCATGACAATGTGGCCACTTGAGATGATGGGGTAGTGTTACAGGTGATGTCATAGCAAGGGTGGTGTGGCATTTGGCACTCTTAGGGGGTAAAATACCAGGATACCTAGCCAAAATTCTGCCAGATCACTCCTTATTCATCTCCTAGTTCGGAGTGTTGTTCAATGCTTGAAAACAATGATCACACATCACACGATTTTTCCAAATCCTTATTTTTACATAAAATCCTCCCAAAATGGCTGAAAGATACCTACTTTCTTTTACATGCTATCCTATTCTAGAATTGTCTATAGTTGTTGGAGTTTTACAAGAGATAATATCTAAAATATCAAAACTTGACTAAACTTGTCCAAAAATCTAATATTTTTGGACCATCCACACTATGGACACTAACATTGATGACTAAAATGTCATTGGCTCTCTAGATCAATAAGAAAGCAGCACTCTAGAGTTTTTCACAGTGTGACGCATAGTGGCACGACAACATGGCCGCTTGAGATGATGGGGTAGTGTGACAGGTGATGTCGTAGCAAGGGTGGTGTGGCATTTGGCACTCTTAGGGCCAAGGTGGCTAGCTACTTGAGAAAAAGTGGTGGTGTTATGTGGCAGCTTGATTTCGTAGAGGGCAGTGTGGTGCTTGTAATGAAGGTGGTCTCATTGCTCAAGACAAGAAAGAAGGTGGTCACTCGATGCTATGGTTGTGGCTATGCCATGTCTCCACTTGAGGTAACAATGCAAAGCCTCAATGCAATGTGTGGAAGAGCACTCAATGTAATAAGCATGTGGTGGGTGGCTTCTCGAGATCAAGTGGGTTTGAATGACCCACTCAAGGTGATGGACAAGGCCTAGGTGGTAGTTGGATCAATGGCTTGCAGGGTGGAGGATAGTGATAATGCAAGTGGCCACCCATGTAACCACTTGAGGTGATTGGAGGATCTAGCTACTCAAGCCACATGTGGTGATTTATAGCAAAGGCAACGGTGGAGTTGGAGATGGAGGTAGATGTGGAATGTGGTGCTTAAACACAATGACCATGGTGCTCATAATACTATAGATGGTGGCTCAACACAATACTTGATCTAAGGTGATGTGATGCTAGGAGAAACAATAGGGATGATGGGGGAACTTGAGTTGAGTGCCAATTTGAATCAAGGGTAGTTGGTGACTTGAGTCCATGGCTACTCAAAGCTATGATATGTCTCTGGCTATGCAAATGGTCTCTCAAAGCAATGGGTAAGTGGGGTGTCCAAGGCAGGGATTATGTCAAGGCAGTGCTCAAAGCAAAGGCCATGGAGGCTCTCAAGATTATAGCCAATGGCTACTTGAGACCAAGGGTGTGGAATATTCACTTCAATGATTGTCACATCGGGGCATAATTCTCAACTGCCTAATCATCTACACATGTTAATGACAATGATTCTTGCACTCAAGACAAAGAGTTATTCACTCAATAATGGCACACACCATGTGCTTGCTTCGGTCATACCCAAGATGATTTACATGAGAGAGATATTGTTTTATGTGTGTACTTGATGGTTTGATGTCCAAGCTCAAGAGTGGTTCTGTGTTAACATGAGTTAATGTGGCTCTTGTTCTTGGGAAGGTGGACTAATGAAGATGAGCCTAAAGTAATGATGATGATGGTGATGATAGGGACCACGGGTTGTAACTAGTGACTATGATGTCTATGCTAGAAGCAATAGCAATGTCTCTATTGGAGACAATAGTCATGCACTTGGTGTACCTGAGGCAAGACTTGGCTTGTGTTGAAGCACTTGATGCAACTAGAGACAATAAGGGTCTGAAGGTATGGTTGGACTTGCCTCTTGTAGATTTATGGATGGGACATGAAGAGATAAGGATGCTTAGGATTACCTCAAGAGCATGGTTCTCAAGGTGCCAAGATGATGATAAGTACTACAACCCAAGGGGAGCTTTGTGGTGAAGAATTACCTCAATAGGCTTGTTCTTGGTTCAAGAGTTTAGAACTCAAGAGTCTGCATTGGACATGTACATGCCTCATGCTCAATAGCAAAAAAAAAAGTCCTTAATTTTGCAAAGTCCAAGGTGCAATGGTCTATCTCGTGAGATTGGGAACCATAGAGGTGATTAGCCAATCTTCTATGATGGTCTGCAGAGTGGTGCTCTTTATGGTGGTTGCAATTGGCAAGTGATTCCGGAAATGTCATAAGCTACCCCCCTCAACCCTTGAATGGAATTCCATAAGTCCCTCACTGATTTTCAACATAAATAAGCAAATCATTAAGTCATACACATATCAAACCCTTGAGTATCTTTTAGTAAAAAACTTGAAATTTCATGGTTTCTAGGAATTCAGGGTTTGAAAGTTCAAAGAAGTACAAATTATGAGTCACAAGGAGCCTCCATTAGCCTATCGATGTCCTAGAGAGTCCCCCCTCAAGCTTGCAATTGAGTAGATAACCCTAATTGATGCAAATAATCCAAGAACTAGTAAATTTCATAGAATAATATGAACTTCATGTGTATGCAAAACCCTCAATGCATACAAACTCAACTCACCAAACTATGCCCACGAAGGAGCTAGTCGACACCCAATGAGAAACTGTAGCTTGTTACTCTAAAGCACTTGGATTCAATATCTAAAATTATCCAAAAATTTAGAGAATTGTAGGTTTTTTCCTACTATGTCTGCAAATTTTGATGGTTTAATTGACTCAAACAAGAGTCTCATAGGTAGCCAATACTACTAACTAGTCAACTCATATGCTAGCTAGTTGGATCCTATCTTCATCTAGTCTTTGGATACTCAACACTACATCAATTTCCAACATAAATTTAGTAAAAAATTTAGATAATCTCAGAAGATCTTAGTCAACTTCCATTTATGACTCAACTAAGACAAATTTATACTCTACAAGCCCGTCGTCAACATCCCTGTGATGACTAGCTAGTCATAGTTGTGGGAACTACTATGAGTTGCTTAATCCAATACACCAATATTAAAAAATTTCTTCAAAATTATAGAGAAAAACTAGTGATTTGTTAGCACTTCTTATAACATTCTCATTCCACATAGATTTTTTCCAAATAATGTCATTCCTTGTGCCAAATAGTGTTTCTAGTTCCTATGGGCATTACCCTCTTCAAGTAAGCCTACCCAAAAAATCATGAAAAATAAGAAAATTCTAAATCAATATTTAAAATCAACCAAGATTTCATGCATCTTTCAAATTCTCTTTAAATCTAGTGAGATTGGCCATAAGAAGCTGCATACACAAAGTGTTTTATAGATGCTCTAGTATAGACAATATGTAGCTAGTTGCAGTCAAACAACTTGCCCATAATATGCTTAATAACCCATGACAAAAATATATGAAAAATCAATACATATAAGTAAAAACCTATAGCTTTTTAAATTTCTCAATTTGTGAAGCACACCATGACTTAAAAATATATGTTGATGCCTATGATACGTGATGATGATTGCCAGCAAGTAGTGATACATTGCTTTTGTGTTTGCTAATATTTTAATGAATAAAAAACAATACCCTAATCTAATCAATATTGTTCTAAATCCATCCTACTCTAAGAAAAGAAGATTACAATGCATACCTATGGATTGATATTACGCCCTTTCATGTGCAATTAGCTAAAAGGGAGTTCATAAAGATCACATGTTCAATTACTTGGAGAAAATGTGAGTTAATTACCTTCAAACAGTTATTGGGTGCAATTATCAATCTTTGGCATATTGAAGCAATGGATATATTAGTTCCATCATTAGCTCAAATCATTGGGCCATCTCTTCGTTTGGGAGTGGTGCTTAGAAGCAAGTAGAACAACTAATTCTACTATATACTATAGAAAGTTATTAGAGAGAAGCCTAGGCAAAACATGTTAATGATAGTTTCCAAGGGGGAAGAGTATTATGGGTGCTTATATGGTGTTATTTGTTTTACAACAAAAACATGTCTAAGGGGATGTTTAGAAAGGGATTCATAATTAGACTATGATTTGTAACGTATCCAACTTTCACCCAAGCATGGTGAAGATTGTACTATCTATGTTGGAAGATTTCAAACGTTCTTAAACCATTTGGTCTGTTAGGACCCCATGCTCGATGTATCTTTTTGGGAGAATCATTGGCCTCCACTACAAATAGATTCAAAGCAATATTGGATGTGAAGGCTATACTAGTTGTGTTGGCAAATGTCAAATGTTCTTCAACCATTTGGTCTGCCAGTGACCCATGCTCATATCTATTTGGGAGAACCGTTGGCCTCGACTATAAACCAATTCAAAGAAATATTGGCTTGTGAGTAGACATCTCAAAGGCGACTTCTAAATATTGAGGTTTGATGTCAAGGGAATTGTTAAAAATGGGGATGCATCTTGCACCTTTAGAAGAGGGTTTGTTGACTTCAATACTTTTAAGGTCAATTGACATAAATACAATGAGGGTTATCGAAAGATCTTGTAAATAATTGAGAAGACCTAGCATGAAAGGCATGTAGAAGCTAAAAACAAGACTATCTCTCATAGATTAGATATTCATAAAAATAATCCCCCTTATGACATTCCACATTTTCTTAGGAACTTCATTCAAGTTGCCATGATTCCCAAGCAACATCTGTTTCCACCCTACCATGTGATGTAAATTAATCCCTTTCATTTACTGACTTGAGTTTCTTCCACAGGGCCTAGCTCTCTTGACATTTCTAGAATAGTTGTTTAGCTATTTCTTCTTTCTTTTTGCACAGAACACATAAGGGGTTTATTTGCCTAAACTTGACAAGCTTATCCTTAGTGGCAAGCTTGTTAGCAGCAATTCTCCATAAGAGTACATTACTTCTAAATGAAGGGATTGCCCTCTAGGACTTATTAAGGCTCTTCTTCTAAGTCCTAAATTCTCCACACGGGTCATCCCTCATCCAAGACTACATTAATTATGTAGGAATGATCGAGAATATATCTAGATTTGACGAGGCTTTTGTAATACTTCCATGCAATTAAAACTTAGTAAGGTTACTAACTAAATACTAACTAAAGTAAAAACTAACTAACATTAATAACTAGCAATTTTTATTTAATCAAAAATATTTTGTAACCTGATATTTTTTCAGATTGACAAGGATTGTAGCCACCCATCACGAAAGTTACAACGTGAAGGAGAGTTTTGAGCCATATTAGTCATTAGTGTCAATGTGTATAGTTTGGATGGTCCAAAAATATTAGATTTTTGGATAAGACTAGCATATTTTAGATATTATTTATTGTAAATATCCTAAAAAGACATGGAAATTTCTAGAACAGAATGTCATGTTAGAAAATCAAGTGGCTTTTTCAGCAAATTTTGAAGATTTAATAAAAAAAAGAATGATTAGTGAAATCGTGCTCGTCGCAATTGCAGTTTACAGGCATCAAACAACACTTTGAATAGGGAGAAGAAGAAGTGATCTAGAAGATTTCTAAACAAGTGTCTTGGGGTTTTACCCCCCTTTTTGAGCCAACGAAACTATCAGATTTGTGATTTAAGTATCAAATTGCTGATTTTTCCAAGATCCCCTCCATAAAGAGCTCTTCTTCTCAGCCACCACAACCCTTCTTCTCTTGTTTAGCTATAAATATGAGGCATGGGGAGCAGTTTAGAGAAGCACAAGGAGACCCCAAGAGGCTGTGACAGAGAGATAGAGAGAGGGAGGTAGAAGGATACCCCTCCAAGAGGCTACGATGAGAGAGAGAGAGAGAGAGAGAGAGAGAGAGAGAGAGAGAGAGAGAGAGAGAGAGAGAGAGAGAGAGAGAGAGAGAGAGAGAGAGAGAGAGAGAGAGAGAGAGAGAGAGAGAGAGAGAGAGAGAGAGAGAGAGAGAGAGAGAGAGAGAGAGAGAGGAGTTACCTTGAGATATTGCGAGGGAGAGAGTTGGCTCAATTCTCCCTATCTTGGTCTTCGACTAAGCCATATTCTCTTACACTCTCCTATCTAGAATTCATTTCTCCTTCTTTATCTCTTGAATCCACTTGTGAATGATGGCGCCAAAGCGATGAGGTGGAAGGACCATGGGAATCATTGCAACCGATCAAAGAACGGGTATTTCTAGTTATACGGGAGTGCCCGAGGTTGTTGGAGTTGCCACTACCAACAACGAAACATCGGGTGTGGCAAACGTAAGCATGAGCAAAGACAAAACTCGCAATGTCATCTTGCCAAACTAGGTTATTCATTACTAGGTTATTATTTCACCACATAAAATAATTACATAAAATATTAGCTTCTATATTTTACACTTACACAAATTGACAATTTCATCTAGAAAGTATACTAGTACACACATAAACAATAATTGCTATGATTTGTAGTTAGATTAAGTGAGATTCTAAATCATGGAATCGTGATGGAAAGAGTTACAAGAGGTTACTGCACATATGACTTTATACACACTCGAGTTTAGTAAAATAACTCAATATGATTATTGTCAAACACGACAAGGTTAAGTGTTGCTTAAAATGTGAAACTCTATTTAAAGGATATGTAAATCATTTCGTTAAGTTATTGGCACAATATATTTCTTTAAGGAATTTGGCTTATGTTGGGTAAGATAGCCCAAACGGGAAATTCATGTCTTGCTTAACATGTGGTAAGAGATGTACTCAACACTTCTTTATGGGGAGGAGAATCCTTATTAGAATGTAAGGTTACCTTGACTGTGGAAGCTGTGAATTGCATGATGGCGTGATTGTCATTGTATCATTTGATATACATTTGAAAGGACTGTTTGTGTTTGCTAGAATCTAGATCTTTGATTGAAAATATTAAAAACAGGATAAAAGGAAGGATCACGCTAGGCTACCCCCAAGTTAGCTCTGCGAGACCCTACTCCAAGGGGGTCATGGTTTTCACTTCGTGAGGCTTAGACCGACTCCGTTAGTGAAAGGTTTGTCAGTAGGGATAGTCTCGGGCAATAGGAAATGTGGGTGCTAGGGGGGGCTTTGGCTGTAAATCCTACATTGTTTTTAGAATCTGATGAGAGCCTCTTCGTGACCTAGGATGGGATCTTGGAACCCTAAATACTAGTTACAAGGGTGGAATCTTGGTGGGCAAAATACAATCGTGGAATTCTGTGTATCTTCCGCAGGGTCAAAAAGATGGAAATTGTAATAAGCTTCCAATATAATAAAGGAGTTTGTTTTATTCAAGGATTGTTTGAATTGTATGCATGTCCATGAGATAAATTACGTGAAGGAACATGTGATTTAATAGACTAATTAAGGAAGTTGGTTGTACATGTTCCAATAAATGTGATGTAGGTAATTAAAAAATTAAAGATGATTTTGTCATCAAAGAAAAGTGGGTGGTCATAACCCCAAATGGGTCCCGTCCAATGGTAGGGTGGTCTTGGTTAGCTGGGAGCTTTTCTAAATCGGCAATAGAAATAAGAAAATGATAAATTGACCAACTAGTCATTAGGTAGAATCGACTTGCATTGTTTTAGGTGGTCGGAATGGGATTTCACCTTATGGGCAGGAGGGTTGACGTACCGCACTCCCCTTCGTCTCCCATTCTCTTTAAACCAAGTGCAATGGCAAGTCCACTTCAGATCCAGTAATCTTGTAGAAGTGGAAACTTGAAATTACTGACGCTAGAGCTGGTTGCTAGGAGTCCCATCTGATTTTAGAAACCTGAAAATTTAGGTTGATCCTAGTGGGTTCGGTCGGAATGCTCCCGTTGTGAAGTAGACTCAGTAGGGCCTAAGTGACAAACCCTATGACGTTCCAAGGGAACACTAGGGATCATCATTTTTAGAAAACCTACTGATGGACTACTAAAAGGTGTGCCATGGATTGAGACTGGCGGACACCTCACAGTTGGTATTAGAGCATACATTAGTACAGAATACGAGGTAAGCTTAAGAATTTTATTTTTTGGGATGGTAAACATAGCCTAGGATATGTTTTCTTCTCTTTGTTAAGGTATGTTTTTAAATTATGTCAGAACAACAAATCTTGGAAATGATTCTTGATCTTCCGAGTAATGTTTATGTCAGTAGTGTATTCATCCAGTTTTGCATGGAGAATTTAGATGATGCAGGTACTAGATCAGTTGTACGACCCCTCGCCTCTATATCATGAAAGTCGGTGGATGATTAGCGGAGAATATTGCTATATCGATGCAAGCCGTCTAGCTTATGTTCAGAATAATTTGAAAAGGGTAAAATAGATGGAATATCTTAAAGTTGTCGAGATCTATCTATTTTATGAAGCCAGTGTAAACTCAACCCTGTATACTAGAGGCAAGAAGATCAAACTAAACCGGTATATCTATGAGGAAGTTATTAAATTCCTTCCAACTGTCACAGTAAAAGTCATAGGTCGCTCTAGCCGCTGCAACTACAAAAAGGATGGAGTTCTTGAACTCCCTAAAAATATAGATTCCTAGATATCTACTCTCTGAATCCAAGTTACTTCATAAAGGATGTATCACAGTGTCATGCTTAGATTGTAGTAGGGAATCCTTTTCTGAAAGAAAATAAGATGAGCATGTGAGCTATCTAAATAATGTATTTTTTTCCATTTGATTACCTTGTACATCCGTTGTTATAAAGATTGATTGATACTTTATCAATTAGAGACATAATGGAACCTTATTTTCCCTTGAAACCTCTGAAATTGCAGTTTAACTTTAGCAATGGGAAAAGAGTTTTAATTGAAATTGTTTCAATGAATTAAGCGAGAAATAATTCAAGTATTAGACTCTGATATTAACACTATATAAATTTCCTAAAGTTTGACTTGGGAAATGTTGAAAATTTCCCGAAATTTCGCATCATCCACAATAATTCCCAATGAAGCCCAAGAGAAAAGGAATCTTTTGAAGCAAGTCAAACCTCTGGAATTTGACGGGAAAGGCGAGAATGGGGAAGCCGATGCAAAAATTTGGATTGAATCCATGGAAGATTATTTTACTATTGTTGGAACTGTCCTAGCCAACTAAGCCATGATAGCTAAGCTAAAATTAATTGGCGAAGCTCAATTTTGGTGGAAGCAATGGTATCAAGATCAAGGTGTCCCTGAAAATACCAGTACTTGGGATTTGCTGAAAGAAGTTGTAAGAGGAAGGTATTTACCTCTAGCTTATCACACCCAGAAGATGAATGAGTTCTCTAATTTGAAGCAAATGGGACTGACCCTGGAAGCGTATTACTCCAAGTTTGTTTAACTTCTTAAGTATGCAGCCTCCATGGATACTACTCATGTCCAAGTTCTGCAATGGACCGAAGTATCCTATGAACACTCGTTTGGAATCAATGAGCCCAATAGACCTCTAGGATGCTTTGATTCTTGTGCGGGAAGTATAATCAAAGCCTAACAATAATAAGTTATGGAGCTACAATAACTAGAACAAAGGAGGATTCAAAGGTCAAGCAAAATGAACCCAAGGCCAATTTTACCAAGGTCAAAAGAAAAATGCAAAATCCAATGCAGTTGAAAATTTTGTTCCTACCTAGGGAAACAAGGATCGTATTAGGTGCTTTCATTGTAATGAGCCAGGACATTTCAGGAGAGATTGTCCAAAGCTTGGTGGAAACCATCACCAAGGCCAATTTTGCGGTCAAGGCAAAGCTGCCCAAGGCCGTGGTCAAGTAGCTATGGCAAGAGGAAGAACGTCAAATATTACACTAAAAGAGACTAATAGGAAGGAAGACTCTACTATGGAAGAATATATTGAAAGAGAAACTGTTCATGCTGCATTCCATAGAAAAGATCCAAATCGTCAATATTTGGTAATACAGACACTAGCTAGTCATCGAGGCAAACCATTTAAAGTTTTGATTGACTATGGAAGTACACACTCATTTATTTCACCCAAGTGTGCTAAGAAGTTAGGAATAAATACAGTAAAGGCATCAAAAGTGCTTGTGGAATTAGCAAATGGAAAAGAAGTACTTTCTACATAACAAACTGCCAAAATAGAGTTTAACCTAGAAGAAAACCTTTCAAGTATGAGGTTCAGAGTAATGAACTTAGGAGCTTATGAATGTTTACTAGGAATGGATTGGCTGATTCCCAATGATACTCACATCCATTGTGGAAAAGGTCAAGTCACATTTTAGGATTTGAATGGTGAGATAGCAACTACACAAGGTGAAATAGGGAAACCTAAAGTTCAATTAGCAAAAGCTTCTTAAATTGTGAAAGGCTTACCTATTTACTTGATCAAGCTTAATAAGGTAAATCAAGATGGTCAGATAGAAGAAGAACCATCCTAGTTAAAAGAGTGCACCGACATATTTCCTGAAGAGCTAACTGAGCTACCTCCGGAAAGAGAAGTTGATCATGAGATCAAACTTGTTCCAGGAGCTGCTCCAGTGGCAAAGAGACCTTCAAAATGTCTATTCCTGAAGCCATCAAACTAAAAGAGCAACTCAAACAACCACTAGAAAAAGGGTATATTCAGCCAAGTAGTTCACCATGGGGAGCCCCAGTATTATTCTAAAAGAAGAAAGGTGGAACTCTCCATCTTTGTATCGACTACCAAGGGCTAAACCACGTAACAATAAAGAATAGGTACCCGATCCTGAGGATAGATGAGCTTCTTGATTGTCTACATGGAGCAAGGATATTTTCTAAGATCAATCTTCGGTCAGGATATTATTAGATCACAATTAAGGATGAATATATTCCAAAGACTACCTTCAACACAAGATACGTTCATTTCGAATTCATCGTGATGTCATTTGGGTGATTGACAAATGCCCCAACTACCTTCAACACGTTAATGCATGACATTTTCAGATATCATCTTGATGATTTTGTTCTTGTATTCTTTGATGACATCCTAACTTATTCTAAGGAGGAAGAAGATCATGAACCACATCTTTGCATTGTCCCGGAGGCAATGAGAACACACAAGTTGTATGCCAAGAAGAAGTGTTGTGCCTTCTTCAAAGGGAAGATTGAATAATTGGGATTCATAGTGTCTACTAAAGGTATATTAGTAGATCCTGCCAAGGTCAAAGATGTTCAAGATTGGCCACCCCCAACCACTATCAAGGAAGTGAGAATTTTTCTAGGTCTGATAGGATGGTATAGGATATTCATTAGAAACTATGCCCAAATTGCAGCACCTCTTACATATCTACTCAAAAAGCAAGTTGCCATTAAGTGGACGCCAATTGAATAGTCTAGCTTTGAGCAACTAAAGCATAGTTTGGTAACTGCTCCTATCTTAAGGTTACCTAGCTTAAGAAAGGAATTTGAAGTTGTCACAGATGCCAGCTCTCTTGCATTGGGATGCGTACTAATGTAGGAAGGTCATCTTGTAACTTACTCCTCGAGAAAGTTGAAATCCCATGAAAAGAGATATGCTACTCACGACATGGAGTTGTTAGCTGTGATTCATGCTCTCAAATTATGGAGACATTACTTGCTTGGAAATAAGTTTTCCTTAGTCATAGATCATAAAAGTCTTAAGTGGATTTTTACTCAGGTTGATCTTAATACGAGGCAACAACGATGGATCAAAATTCTGCAGGAGTATGACTTTGAAATTAAGTTCAAACTTGGTAAAGAAAATGTAGTAGCAGATGCCCTTAGTCGTAAAGCCTTCCTTAATGCTCTTATCATTGAAGAACCATCTAGGGCAAAAAATTTAGCTACAATGATATCAATGCCAACTAATCCTATCATTGAGTTGACTAAGGATGAAGCAAATAAGGACCTAGACTATCAACAATTGTTTTGGGAAGTTTAGAATAAGGAATAAGATCCCAAACTCAAGACTAAGTATCAAGAATCTCTACAGATGAAGACGAAGGACTTGTTTATTTCAGAATGATACTATGCATTCCTTCAAGTCAGACTCTCAAGAGAGGGATACTTTGGGAAGCACATGACTCTCCTTTTTCAGGACACCCCGGATATACAAAAACTCTTAATGTTGTCATGAAAAACTATTACTAGCAAAAACTCAAGGGTGATGTACTTAAGTATGTCACTGAATATCTAAATTGCCAAAGGGTAAAATTTGAACGTGTTAAGTTACCAGGAAATCTCCAACCACTTGACATTCCCCAGATGAAATGGGAGTTTATTAGCATGGACTTTGTAGTTTGGTTACCTTCTGTGCAAGGAGGATATAACTCAATAATGGTAATAATAGATATGCTAACAAAGGTCGCTCATCTTATTCCAACAAAAACCAATTACAAAGCTTTAGATATTGCAATAATTTTTGTAAAAGAGATTTTTAGGTTACATGGGTTGTGAAAATATCAAAGAGGAAAGCATTGGAATGTGAGTATCAAAGAGGAAAGCATTGGAATGTGAGTACAAGAGGGAGAAGAGAGCTCAAAGTACAAGAACAAAATCTTGTTTACTAAGTTGCTTACAAGTACAACTTGGGTACACTCTCTCACACCTTGATAGTGACTCATAGGCTATTTATATAGCCTCTGCCTCACTAGGGTTAGGGTTTCCCCTGTCCTTCAGGCTATTCACACTCATCTGCCCTCATACACCCTTGCTTATGGTGGGTTCCTATGCCTATCTTCTAACACCTCCCCCCTTAATGCCAGGGTGGCATTGGATTACAAAGCATGTAAGACATCCCCCCCTCAAACAAATGGGATGCCTTTATAGATCAGGCTACAAGAGTGTTTATAGGTAGATGGTTTAGAGACTCAAAAAAGTCAATCATCAGATGGATTGGAGACATAGTTGGCCACTAGTTCTTTGGGTACTTCAGGAATGTTGGGGCATTTACTAGTGATATGCCCTATCTTCTTGAATTTGTTACATTTTATTTTTTGGGATACTTCATCCAACAGTTGTTTACAGTATGCCCTTTTTTCTTACAAAAAGAACATTTAATGAGAACTGTATGTACCAAAACTTGATCACGGGAAGTTGAAGATGCCTGACTGGTGCTGCCTTCTTTGCAGTTCCTCTTTTCTTCATCCAAACAGGATTGGATGGTACTTGCCAAGGTAGGATTTGGAATGTTGGTAAGAGTGGTTACAAGGGTAGGAAACACCTTTTTCACAGCTTTTAGAAGAATAGCAATAGCATCCTCTTCATGGATTTGAGCTTGTACTAAGGCAAGTTGTGCCAAGAGACCCTTCATGTGAGAAATGAATTTTTCCAAGTCTTGTCCTGATTTATATTCCAAGCTAAAGAATTCAATTTTAAGGAAGATTTTAGTAATTTTACGAGTGGCTCCATAGAGCTTTTCAAGGTCATCCCATTTTTCTTTAGCAGTATTTAGTTGATCAACATGATGAATCAAGGACTCATCTAAGTGTAACATGATGATTGCTTGGGCACATTGCTCATCCTCTACATCAACCAGATTTGCAAAGTTTACAGCTCTAGTGCCTTGAATGAGAGGCCAATACCCTCTCTCCATCATCTTGTACTTGATAAGTACCTGCCATGGGTGGAAATATTTGCCATCAAATTTATGAATTTGAGGGTGGACATAAGCATATGTTGTGGCTATTGGGAAGGTCTTACCACTTGCTAAGACAAGGGCAGTGTCTAGTCCCTTACAAACTTGCCAATGAATGGGGAAGCAAATCAAGGACACCCTTACAAAAAATTGATATTCAAAATTGCAATGAAGAGAAAGGTTGAAAACCATACATATGTAGTACTTCAAAATATGACTTTGGTGGTCCTTTCTTATGTGCAATATTCTTCTGAGGTTTAATGGTCTTTTTAGGCTTCAATGATGTGAACCTAGACTGGACTTTTGGCTCCTCCTTGTGGTATGGTTTAGTATATGAACCTTGTGTTGGACAAGGACGGTCTATGATTTCAACACTTGTTGTTGCTGATGACTTCAAGGAGAGTTCAATGACGTTCATCTCTCTGATTTCATTGACCAAGATATTTGAAAGAAACCACACATGATATGGAGAAAGCAACACAAGTTTAGGATAGGATGGTCTATGTGTTTATAATTGTACACATAGCCTTACAAAATGAAGTAAAGCACTTAATGGTTTTAATTTTCTGATGAAAAACTTAGATTGAGTAAATACCAGCAGCAAAATGATTGAGTAATGAGCTTTAGTGCTTACAAGCACTCATCTCTAGTTTATGCTACTAGAGATGGTAGATGTCAGTCTTGATGAGCTTAGTGATGCCCTACTAAGTGAAAGAACATCTAAAATGGAGTTCCTAGATTAGTAACTGACTCTGGAAGAGATAACATAGTGATTAAAATCACTGTTACTGATAGCAGAATATGAAAAAAACAAGAAGGTCAAGCTTTCAAGCTTGTGGCTATGGCTACCATGAAACCCACAGTTAGGGTTTGACTCTATGGGAGAAACAGAAGAAGAGTTTGAGGAAACCCTCTTGGGTGGAGATAGCCCACTTGGGGGGCTATCAAAGCCCCATGGTCTTTGCCATCATTGTGCCTGCTACAGGCTGCACCGCCATATGAACTGCCAGATTGTTTAGAACTGTGCCATTATGAGAAAACCCGCAATGTCGTGCTCCTAGCTGCCCAATGTCAAGCTTTGACATGCCATGCAAACGCGCCCTAAGGTGGAGAGAAGGTTTCTAGAAGATAGTAGGAGGTGAAATGCCCTCCTATGCATGCAACAAGTCCGCAAAGGTCAGGGTGTCCAGAACAAGCTATGGAGGTGAATAAGATAGGATGAAAAAATGGAGTTCTTCTTGTGCACTTAACTGAGATAGAGCTTTGGAAAGTTGAGTAGATCAAAGATGGCTCTGATACCATGTGAAAATATTAGAGAGGCAAGCATTGGAATGTGTGCACAAGAGGGAGAAGAGAGCTCAAAGTACAAGAACAAAATCTTGTTTACTAAGTTGCTTACAAGTACAACTTGGGTACACTCTCTCACACCTTGATAGTGACCCATAGCTGTTTATATAGCCTCTGCCTAGCTAGGGTTAGGGTTTTCCCTGTCCTTCAGGCTATTCACATTCTATGTATCTTCCGTAGGGTCAAAAGGATGAAATTCGCAATAAGCTTCCAATATAATAAAGAAGTGTGTTTTATTCAAGGATTGTTTGAATTATATGTGTGTTCATGAGATAAATTACGTGAAGGAACATGTGATTTAATCGGACTAAGTAAGGAAGCTGGTTGTAGATGGTCCAATAAATGTGCTGTAGGTAATTAAAAAACTAAAAATGATTTCGTCATTAAAGGAAAGCGGATGGGCGTAACCCCCGATGGGTTCGTCCAATGGTAGGGTGGCCTCGGTTAGCTTAGAGCTTTTCTAAATTGCAAATAGAAATAAGAAAACGATAAATTGACCAACTAGTCATTAGGTAGAATGACTTGCATTGTTTTAAGGGGCCGAAATGGGATTTTGTGATGTACCGCACTCCTCTTCGTCTCCCATTCTCTTTGAACCAAGTGCAATGGCAAGTTTGCTTCAGATCGAGTAATCCTTTAGAAGTGGAAACTCAAAATTACTGACACTAGCTAGTTGTTAGGAGACCCTCTGATTTTAGGAACCTAAAAATTTAGGTCGATCCTAGTGGGTTTGGCTAGAACTCTCCCATTGCAAAGTAGACTTAGTAGGGCCTAAGTGACAAATCCCATAACATTCCAAGGGAGCGTAGGATGACATCATTTTTGAAAAACCTACTGATGGACTACTAAAAGGTGTGCCATGGATTGAGACTAGTGGACATCTCACAACTTTTAAACATGTTGTCAAGCTCATTTGTGGGCTGAAGCTTTAGATAATACTCCCACACATTTTGTATGGCATGATATAAACATTTCACCATATAATATATCTATCTTTCTCATTTGAAAAAAATTGAGACGATCTAGGGGTAACATTTTGGGAATATGAATCAAGGCCTACAGCGGATCCCTCTTTAACGGTGATGAGGTTCTAGAGGTGGCGTGCTAGCTGTCGGATGAGGCCCCGATCCAAGGGCTGACAGAGGTGGGCGACGCCAGCGATACTAGCGGAGGTGCTGCATTTCGCAAGCAAGGTGCCGGGGGCAAGGCAGTTTGCCATGACAGAGCTGTAACCACCCGGGATGGCCACTTGAGTGCCCCCAACCAACACACGACCTTCACCAACCTAGGTTTTAAAGAAGAAAAAGAGACCATGCATTTTTAATTTACCAGAGTAAGAAGTAGTAAGATATTATGATACGGAACTCCAAGGTTTTACTATGCCCTACTAACTATAACGTTGCATTCATGGTCCCATGGGTTTGCACATGGAAACATGCACAAGCAACATGGTTCGCGGGCATTCAGCATTGCGTCACATCTTGAGCATGTAGCAAAAGCCAACTTGCAAGACATGTCGAGTCGACATGTCATTGTGTCACAGCATGACCGCATCACATCGCATCGCGTTATAGGCCTTTATGCCCTTGATATCCCTCTCGTGTCATGGCTCGCTCATAGCACGTGTAACATGTTTGTCTAACTCGCACATGGGTAATTGACGCTTGGAGTCACCGAATCACACAACGGATGAGTTTCGGGCTCACAAGGATCCACAATCAATCATCTTGGAACAGACGCCACGGGGGCAACACAGTTCATAACCCACCTCTCCTCATACAAAGTCATTTTGACTTGAGTTTGGAGTAGGGGGTCTGGGTACCTCACTCAAAATGAGAACCCTATATGACGGGAGGTAAGAACGATGGTTGCTCCATGAGGCACGACCTACATGGAGGAGGGGGGAGACATGGGGTTGCCCAAGCCTCACACTCCCCTCCCTCATACCTACCCCCCGTCGATTGAATTCGAGTCCAAATCAATTGAGTTGGTTCCCTACAAAAAAGACCAAGGTTAATCACCCAGAAGAGTAGTATGAGGATTCATCATCCATTTTGAATTCTTATGGCATAGAATACTCTAGAGCCAAGGCAGTGGTTTCTTTGGGTCATTTGTAATATATCTCAACATCCTCACAAGATTCCCCATCCACCTAGCACGAGGAAGAGCTCGCCTTAGTTGGCCAAATCTCAACCCACTGAACGTAGGCCACCTTGATCGGAAGACCAAAGAAGGGTCACTTGCATTGATTTGCTTCTCTTCTCATTCAGATAGCTGAGGCATTGCCACTTGCTCTAGCTTCCGCATCAAAGACACAACTGCCACTTGCATCCTTGAGTTTTTTTCTGAACTTGAATCAAAGTTATCTCCCCCCCATCATTTTCTAGGCAAGTATACTTGGTGTTGCTTCAACCAGGGCCTAAGCTATGTCCCATCATATGCCTGATGCCGTACCCAAGAAGGATTGCTTTTCCTCCAACAACCTGGGGCAAACCACCTACTCATCGGATGTGCAGATAGCTCCAAGCCTCTTGTGGCAAGACTAGCCATCCCACTGTAGAGGCTCCATGGGAAGGAGAGATCAATGCCATTGCCTCATGGATGGATCCAAGCAAGGACTTCTGTAGTAGCCTCTTGCAGTAGACCACACGTGTTCCCCACCACAATGCAATACTCTTTGGTTGGTTGTTGCAGTCGTCCTATCCCCTGCTTGTACTCCACGGTTGAGATCAAGTGCCCTTACCTCACGAAGGGCTTCATTGTAGGAAATGCATCCACTCATACGGGGTTTGATTCTCCCGCACAAGCGTCTTCACCCCTGTTTTTCAGAAGGAGACAAGTTTGAAAAATACTTCCTAGAGATCAGTAACACATTCCATCCTCATCCCCTGCATACCGCAAGTCCTTCAGCTTCACATTGGATCCCATACCCCACTATGTCGCATCCAAACCTGCGCATGATGCGCCCTCCTAGCTTCCGCCTTGGGTCCCAGGCACCTTGGCTTCCATGTAGTTGGGTGAAGTCTTGGGCCCGGTTTCTTTAAGCTTGCCCTAGGTACATGAGCATTAGTTCTTTTGGGCCTTCTCATAGGCCTTCATCATCCCACATCTACATCCCTTCTTTCATTTATCCTCACAGCTCCACGAGTCTTCCCACATGCCTCCTTGTGCCCCGCCATCTCACTAGACCCTAGGATCCAGATTTTTCACTTATTTAAACCACTCGCCGGTTCACGAGCTTCCAGCTTCTTTATCCTCGTGCCAGTGCCTATGAGTCTTGGTCCCCTCTCCCTGTCGGCTCACATGGCCCATCTTTATACTCCCCGCTTTTTGGGAGTATCCACCCTTCTTTCCCCCATCCAGTCCAGCTTCTTTATACTCACCTTAGGTCAACGAGCCCTCTGTCTCCATCCGCTCGGTCCCTCCCCTCTCTCGGCTTCATCGCGGTTAGTATGGTGGGTGCCCCGGCTTCTTTATACTTGCCCCAGGTCCATGAGTCAACAAGCCATCCGCTCAGTCCCTCGCCCTTTCTCAGCTTCACCGCGATCGGCATGGCATCCAGCCCGGCTTATTTATACTTGCCCGAGGTCCACGAGTCTTCAAACCATCTGCCCGGTCCATCGCTCTCTCTCAGCTTCACCTAGGTCGGCATGGCCTTCACTCCTCACCCAACCCGACTTGTTCATACTCGCCCCAGGTCCACGAGTCTACACACAATTCTTTATACTCTCGAGGTTAGGAGTCTTCACACTTGCTTCGGCTGTCATTGGCCTTTGCATAAGCTAGCCATTCCTTTAGGCTTGTGGCTCATGAGCATCGTGCACCACACATCTCACTTTCTCCACACATCTCCCATGCGGCATCCAACCATTCCTTTATACTCTCGGGTCAAGGAGTCTTGCATCTTTCTCATCAGCATGGCCGTTCTTTTATACTCACAGCATCACGACTCTTCTCCACCTCATCTCTCGCCTCCTCATCTCCTTCTCCTTCTACTTCTCCATCTTCCCTTTCATCAACTTCATCTTCTTAAAAACTGTGTGGCCGAAGCCCGCATCCATTGTGTCTTGCTCTATCTTCCTCCTTCTTCATCATCTTGTTGCTATTCATCTTCTTCATCTTCATAAAAGTTGTGGGGCCAAAGCCCGCCTCCATGTTTCATGCTCATTCCACTCCTTCTTGCCTCCACTTTCTTCCTCTCCATCATCTTTTTCTTCTCCCCAACTCAAAGGGCCTTCTTGCCCAAATATATCTCTTTGGGTTTCTTTATACTCCCTGAGTTAGGAGTTATAAGACCATAGCCCCTCAGCTTCCCTTTGTGTGATTCCAGCACTGTAGGTTCATTCAATCAATCACAAGTAGTCCCATAACAAGCAGGCGTTTTCATTTAGCTCCAACTGATCAAACCTATGGTCTTTTATCCAATTCTCGGTTTCGCCTGTTGGCTCACTCTTTAGCTCATTACATGATCTCCAATCCGCATCCTCTAACAAGTGGTCTCACCATAAGCCTATGTTCTTTATCCTCCTATTAGGTCCGATAGTCTTTGGTATCGACACAAGGGTTTCCATTCAACAAACTAGAAATTTGCCTACACATGCTCATCCGCTCCATCAGATACACCTCGTTATCTCTACCTTGCCCATGTTTTTTAATACTTCTGCCAGGTCCGGGATTCTTCAAAGATTTCATCTCTACATATCCTCTTGACCTACTTTCTTTATACTCACGCCAGGCCCACAAGTCCTCTCTCGAGACACTAAGCGCGCATGCTCCATCTTCAACTCGCACAGAATTGAGTCAATAGACCGCCCTTGCACCGTTAAGATAGGGCACATCAAGTTTCTCTTTTGTGCATAAGCTTGTCAACCCTATTTTGGCTCCACCAACATGATATGGTCTCATCACATGGCCCTCATAGCCCCAAGAGATCCATTTTTAGCACAGATGAGCATTTCACTTCACTGCCCATGGATAGGCATAGATTCATGTTCAATTATTTAGCTACAATAGGCTCTATGTGTTGGATGGTGTTATATGTTTGAACGACGTATCTTGGGGCTAATCGCCAAGGTGCAGGAGAGTTGTAGTGGGCCCATGGAGTTAGTGGAGGGGTGCTCCCTATGGATGTAATATGAGGTGCTAGGTACCATTATGTTTGGGTACTCCATGTGAGGAGTTGGGAAAGGATTAGTTGGACTATAAACAGTACGAACATGTATTTAAGTTAGATTAGAGAGTGTATACTTCATATGCTCTTGGTTGCGAGGCCATGGGGTGTTTTGGTTGAGCATAGAGGCCTGGCTAGAGCCTTAGAGCTAGTGTCGGGCCTAGTTTTGGTCTCAACATGTGGTATGTTTGCCGGAAGCCACTAATAAGTGGCAATTTCTAAATCTTGGTTGATAGGGACTAGTTGTTTGATATATGCCAAAAGACAGTGAAATAGATCCGAAAGACGACTAAGCCAAGATCCAGAAGCAAGAAAGAGGTGAAAGGGCTAGACGGTGGGTTGAAATCATTTAGGAGCTATTCTCCTCAACAAAGTAGCCCGATATTCCTACAAGGGAGGTGTCTTAATGACCCTAGATTTATGAGTAGCTCTTTAAGAGGATGAGGAAGCTCTAGTACTTCCCCTCTCCTAGTATGTTAGCCCAATTTGAGTGGGGTAGTATTTCCACTTGTTTAGGGACCCTTAGAAAATCCGGTTGTTATCATGGTGCAACCTATTGCAATCCTTGTAGGGATGCCAAATCTGCCAGCTTTAGTATTCCCTCTACCCATTTTCAATGGGTTAGTAGAGGAAGATGCAGAGCTCCACATTAGTGAGTTCCAAAAGTTAATATTCAATTATCAAATCCAAGATGAGGGACATCTGATGAGGTTGTTTAATATGACTATAAAAGGAAGAGTTGTAGTAGTATGGTATCACAACCTAGAAGCTGCAACCATAACTACAATTGATCTATTTTTTGCAGCCTTCCGAAGAGAGTTTGCCCCTAAGAGAGGTAATCAATATTGGCTACATATTCTCAATGTAAGATGTCAAGAACCCCATGAGAATATTCAAGTGTATACCAAGAAATTGAAAGAAATGTTTCACAAATTACAAACCTATATTCCCATTGTAGGTGTTGATCAATTGCAATACTTTTACATAGGCTGGACTTTAATATCCAAGTACAGTTGAGTAGTGTTGTTCTTGCTAACATTGATACTACTATTACACAAGAAAAGGAGGTAGAGTCGCAATGATTACAAGCAGCCTATGCCTCCAGGTCAAACTTAAATTCGACAAGCTTGGAAATAATTGGGAATTAACTAGTGGAAGTCATGGGGCACCCATGACCAATTGGAATGGGAGAGGAAGCATAATGCAGAGTGTGCCCATGCTGCTAGATCCTTCTAATGTGGCCATGCTGATAGCTAGCTAGATGGCTCCACTAAATAATGGAAGCCAAATGACAAACCCTAATGTCACTCCAATTAATTAATAGAGCAGTCGATCCCTAATCAGCTGGTTAGACCAATTGAAGACAAGTAGATGATTGTGGCCATGAGTCTAGTGCATCAAATGTTCTTGGCAAAGTCAAGGATATGATGAAGCATTATACTGATATGATAATAGAACAATACAAAAAAATAGATGTACATGTTAATTTCCTAAAGAAGAAGCAAAACTTGATAGGAAGTTGATGCCTTGAAGAGGGTGGTCCATCAAGATTCAGTTGTAAGTGGTATGTCTGTCATCATCACTATCTAAGAAACTACCCTAATGTCAAATGTGACATATGTGGAAAGTCCAATAATTTAGCTAGTACTTGATGGAGTAAGATTAGCTCCCTTTAGCAAGGGAGTAAGCAGCCAGGTCTAATAAATCATCTAGTACAAGGGAACAACCTTTAGGGAGATGACGACCAATTAAATTAGGGTTTATGCTCAGTTTGGAAGAAAGGAAGGACTATATATCCTTGATTCCAGAATTTTGTGATATTTTTGTGTGGAGCTATGATGAGCTGAGGGATATTCCCCCCAGTTTAGATGTGCTTACCATTCCCTTGAAGGAATGTAGCTACCCTGTGTGACAAAAAGTGAGGTATATGCCTTTCGAGCTAAGGGATAGACTATTTGAGGAGTTGTAAAAATTGCATAAGACTGGCCTAATATTTTCTATACAATATACATAGTGGTGTTCACTAGTAGTTATAAAAAAAAGAAGAATAATCAAATCTGTCTTTGCATAGATTTTAGGAAACTCAATAAACGAATAGTCAAAGATTACTATATGTTGCCAGTTATTGACTAGATTCTAGATGAGTTAGCGGGTAGAGATATCTATTCATTTATGGACTACTTTACTGGATATAACAAATGGCTATTGGAGTGGAAGATAAGTTAAAAATGACATTTATCACTATATTTGGTACCTTTGTATATCATGTTATGGCATTTGGGTTATGCAATGTGCCATGTTCTTGGCAACATACAATTGATAAGACTTTTGGCGATATTTCCCTAGAGGAGTTGAAAATATTTATTGATAATCTAGGGACAGTCACCACAAAAAAAGATAGCTAATTATTTTAAGAAAATATTTTGAGCATTGTAGTTGGTTCTGCATTGCTCTTAATCCAAGAAAGTGCATCTTTGGAGTATCCTATGGATTACTATTAGGACATGTGGTTAGCTCGGCTTGTATTGCGAATCATCCTATATGTATTTATGTGTGCATCCGGGGATGCCTGGGAACGTTTACTTGTGTGTAATGAGCATTGCATTCATTTGGGGTTATCCCCTCCTTTACAAGTCAAGGTTTAAGGTCTTTTCATTCATTAAGAAAGGCAAGAGAGGTAATTCTCTCACTAAGAAAGATGAGAGACATGATCCTCTAGAAGTGAGGAGAGAAGTGATTTTCTCTTTCTAAGGTCTAAAATGACACAAGCTTTTGTGTGGAAGTCAATCTTAAGGTTGAGGCCTAAGGCAATTTAATGAACTCTCCTTAAGGTGGTTGCATGGACCATAAGTTAAGAGTACAAGTTTCAGAAGCTATTTTTTTTAAAAAGACACAGTGAATCCATTTTTAAAATATCTCACTATAGAAAGATGATCTCTAAAAATGGCCCGCGAGGGTTATTGGAAACAACGAGATCTACAACTTTTGTGTTGGACATTTTTTTTCATCCGAGCAACACATAGAGAGATATCTCGAAATTGGTGCTGCAGAATAGGTCCTGGAACATCCACATCTTGATGAAGATCAACTCAAGTCTCTCTCTAAGAAGAGAAGCTCTTGAAAGCCTATAAAAGAGGAGGCTCTCCTTGGGTGTGAGAGAGGTGAAGGAAGCATCACTTTGAAATCAAGGTCCAAGAGGAGAAGAGAAGGTGCAAGTGCTACGAAAGCTCTGTTGAAATCAAGCACCAAGAGGAGAGCCCTACACATATTGTGTAGGAGAGAAGGAGACTCAAGAAGGATCAAAAGGTGCCAACTTCCAAGTTGTGTAAGTGTTAGTCGGTTGTATACCGTGCAAGGAACAAGATCGAAACCGTGATCTTGTCTCCAAGATCTACAAGTAAGAACTAGTTTATATGTAACGGAGAAGCTTGCTCCTTGTCAATAATATAACTCCACAAGGGGGGGACTAGCCCATCTTCCAGTCCCTAGTGTGTTGTCAATTTCTCTCTCTCTCTCTCTCTCTACATCTTTCTTTTTTCTCATCTATTCTCTCTCTGTGCTAGCATAATATTCACCATATATATTTTAAGTATATAAGAAAGTCAAGCGTGTATCTCGGATATTATAATAGGTATAATCCAATTGCATTTGCTAGTTGAAAATTGGGGATATCCAAGATTAATTATACCTATACGAAGAAGTTGTACCTTGAGATGGTATTTGTGACAAAGAAATTTAGGCATTACATTCTTTATGAGAAGGTGGTATTCTATATGAAGGTGGAGGGGTTGAGGCTATTGATGAATAAGGTGCTTTTGCCTGACCATGTAGCAAAATGATTGATCACCTTGCACGAATTTAACTATGAAATTAAGAGTAAGACACCATAGTTGTAGGGCATTGTTCAATGTCTTGTGGATTTTGGCAAGTTGAAGGAAGTCTTGGATGAAGATAGTGACCTTGAGGGTCTATTGAAAATTGATATGGCCTCCATCCCATCCTAGTATACCGACATAATGCATTATGGTCGGAATAATAATTTGACCTATTTATAATTAAATCCTAACTGGGTCACGAATTAAACTCTTGCATTACTTAACATATAGGATTTCATTTACCAAATTGCCTTTTGCAATTAAGTTTGGCAATTCACATGTGAATCTTAAATCTATCTTTTAAGATGCATCCCTATTATGTAGTGCAACCAAAATTGTCCATGATGCCATGCGAATCTAGGTGCAAGACTTTCCTGAGTTGATGATATGATGTGGGATTTCCATTCATGAAAATTCCTTAGTGCATTTATGCAAATCATAAAGCATGACCTAAATATTTAAGTGCGAGTGTACATGAGTTCAATTAGTAGGAGGTTGGATGAGGCATGGCCTTTGACCTTTGAGGGGGTCTTGGGCCCCCCAAAAAACTTGACGACTTTAGGGGGGGTTTCAAAATGAATGTGAGCAGAAGAGGTGCCATTATCACGTCGATTTTGATGGAGGGGGGATTGTGCATGAAAGCAGCCAACCAATCTGATCACACAAGCCTCCTCAAAATTTTCACTCTCAATCACCTATCTTTGTACAGGAAATAATGGCTTGAAGAGGAAGAACAAAAATTAGTCATTCTCTTTTCTCCCTCTCTCTCCTCTTGAAGGTGGTTCATGCGCAAGTAAATGGGAAGAGATTGGAATGAAGACCAGTTGTGTGGCTTGTGCCAAATTATGATGGGATCATGTGGATGTTGAAATCATGACGAATGATGGCTGGCACGGTTTGAGGATCAATGGTGGGTTTGGTGGGGTTACCCAAAAATGCAAATATTAATTCCAAAAATCCAAGAAAAGGCAATAATCCAATTTTCAATGAAAAATCAAATATTTTTTAATAATTTATGGTGCAATTCTCATTCATGTGCAACAAAAAATGGTTGGATGCTTGATTGCAATATGTTTGAAGGCCGCGTGTCTGTAAAATATAGAATTTGTGCTCATAATCATGAGTTATTATTTTCAAGAACCCAAAAATTATATTTTTAAAGAAAAATTGTATTTTTGTCATTTCGGGTAATCAAAGTATGTTCATGTGGGGTAAAGTTGAATGTAAGATGGATTAAATAGTGAATTAATTTGTTGACTCAAAAAAATTAGAGAAATATAGAAATTTATTTAAAATAAATAATAAAGAAAAATAGATTTTATATGAAAAATATATTTTATGTGTCAAAAAAGTACAAAAAGTTTTAAATGTATTTGTGGATGTATGATGGGCCTAATGCATGAGTTTAGCCTTAGCTTAGCTTCATTTCCATGTTATAGTACATGATTTATTTCTTTTTAGACAAGAAAATGATATTAAAACATCCTCTATACCTACCACTGCAAGCATAACATCAAATGATAGGGAGGGGAGGGATCATAAGTGCTAAATATAGGCTGAGATCTGATTTTTATAATGCGGTTTACATATAGGATGCATTTATTTTTAAAAGTTAAAAGCTTCAATAGCACGAGTATGCTCGATGATGTCCTCTATGCAACAAAGCAGACATGCTAGTAGTATGAAAATCATGAAAAGAATTAGTTATGCACTTCCACATTGTTGATTTAATTAAATAAATTGTTTGTGCACGTGTGGACATTCACCTTTGCATTGGATCCCATATACATGGTATCAAACAAGTATAAGCTCCTAGATTACATAGCACTTGGCTTCATAAATGTTGACCCACATTGAGAGTGTGAGAAGTCCCAAGTTTTAGGTTTAGTAAGTTTGTCTCTTTGGGAATTGATTCAGTAAGGATTAAATTTTATCTCTTGGAACAATTTTTATAAAGAGAGGACTATGTGTCATATGTGTTATATGTTTGAATGGCACATCTTGGGGTCAATCCTCGAGGGGTGTAGGAGAGCTGTAGTGGGCCCGTGAGGGGTACTCCTTATGTATGTACTACGAGGTACTAGGAACCATTATATTTGGGTACTCTATGTGAGGAGTTGGAAGAGATTTGTTGGACTAAAAATAGTACAAACATGTGTATAATTAGATTAGAGAGTGTATCCTCTATACACTCTTAGCTACGAGGCCGTGGGATGTTTTGGTTGAGCATAGAGGCCTAATTAGAGCCATAAAGCCAATGTCGGGCCCTGTTTTGGTCTTGACTTTTGCACTAGGTGGATATTGAGCTGTGCTAAGAAAATTAGCAATATCAACGTACCGTGGAACTTGCATCTCAAAAGTAAAATGTGATGCATCTGACAAATCACCTTCCACACCTTCCTCCTTATTTGATGTTAATAATAGAGGAAGATGATTTGCTAGAACATGAGCTCTACTTGGATGAGTAACTATTTGAAAATCAAACTCTTGAAACAATACTATCCAATGAATCATTTATCTTGAAAAATTTGATTTATTAAGCAAATAATTTAATGCTTTATGATCAACATAAATAATAAATTTATTTTCCAATCAACAATGATAAAATATCTCCACCAAAAAAACCATTGATAAGCATTCTTTCTCACTAGTGGTATAATTTTGTTACGTATTTCTTAAAATTTGACTAGCATAATAAATTGGATGATCCACCTTATTGTCATCTACTTGACATAAAGTAGCTCCCACAGCATACATGGATGCATCTGCATGAATATGGATTTTTTTTGTCCAATCTGGGGGTGCCAATACTGGTCCTTCAAATAACTTCTTCTTAAGAAATTCAAACACTTCCTAACAAGCAACATCTCAATTAAAAGAAATATCATTTTGTAGCAAATTTGTTAAGGGTGATGCCATATTTGCAAAATTAGAAATAAATCATCGATAATAATTTAAAGACCCCAAAAATGCTTGAATAAGCTGTTTAAGATTTGTCAGTGGTGGTGGAAGTGTAGAAATCTTGGAAATTTTAGCAGGATCCATGGCCTTCCTTAGAAATAATATGTCAAGATTGTGGGAGAGAAGGAATGAGTCTCACTTGTAGCTTTCTTGCTTGCACAATGGGGGAATACACACAGAGGTGGAGGCTGAAAACAGTTTTCCTCTTCTTAGTTGTTTAAGCCAAAAAAGAACTCACATACAAAGAAATAGAAAAACCCTATATATGGGTCTCAAACCAAAGACAACTAACTAAGGTGGCATACTAACTGATTTTTTTTGTCCAATCTGGGGGTGCCAATACTGGTCCTTCAAATAACTTCTTCTTAAGAAATTCAAACACTTCCTAACAAGCAACATCTCAATTAAAAGAAATATCATTTTGTAGCAAATTTGTTAAGGGTGATGCCATATTTGCAAAATTAGAAATAAATCATCGATAATAATTTAAAGACCCCAAAAATGCTTGAATAAGCTGTTTAAGATTTGTCAGTGGTGGTGGAAGTGTAGAAATCTTGGAAATTTTAGCAGGATCCATGGCCTTCCTTAGAAATAATATGTCAAGATTGTGGGAGAGAAGGAATGAGTCTCACTTGTAGCTTTCTTGCTTGCACAATGGGGGAATACACACAGAGGTGGAGGCTGAAAACAGTTTTCCTCTTCTTAGTTGTGTAAGCCAAAAAAGAACTCACATACAAAGAAATAGAAAAACCCTATATATGGGTCTCAAACCAAAGACAACTAACTAAGGTGGCATACTAACTGAGCCACGAACTAGAGTAGATAAGGATAACTGTCGTCTAGCTATTATTCATGGGCGGTGTACCAACCGCATCTGCAACTGACAAGTCAGTGACATAAATATACAACGGTCACCCTGGCGTATCACGAGTGGAGCTCGATATCTCAACACTCCCCCTCGAGCTCAATCCCAATTCCTACACACCAAGCAGGTCTCTGAACTTGTGCAGCTTCTCTGCGCCCAATGCCTTCGTGAATATGTCAGCTACCCGATCCTCTGTGCTGACATAAACTAGATCAATAAGACCTAGTAAAACCCTCTCCCGCACATAGTGATAATGCACCTCAATGTGCTTTGTTCTAGCATGATAGACTGGGTTATTTGCCAAGTGTATACTACTCATGTTGTCACAATAAATGACAACTGGCCCATCTGTAGGTTGTTGCATATCATAAAGTAGCTTATGCAACCAAGCTACCTCACATGCAGCCATTGCTGCACCCCTGTACTCGGCCTCTGTGCTCGACAAGGCAACTGTAGGCTGTTTCTTGCTGCTCCAAGTGACTGCAGCACTCCCAAAAGAGAACACATATCCACTGGTAGATCGTCTATCAGAAATGCTACCAGCCCAATCAACATCAGTGTATCCATGCAACTGTATTTGAACCCCAGTCTCATAAAATAGTCCATACTGCAATGTGGACTTCACATACCTGAGTATGCGTCTAGCCGCATCCAAATGCGATTTCCTTGGAGCCTGCATAAACTGACTTACCAATCCAACAACATAGCTCAAATCTGTCCTGGTAATAGTCATATAAATCAAGCTTCCTACTATGCGTCTGTACATAGTAGGGTCTTCCAGAAGCTCACCTGCATCTGCGCTCAGCTTCACATTCTGCTCCAAAGGAACTGAAATAGGCTTATAGCCTGTCATCCCATATTTGGACAGCATGTCCAATCCATACTGCCTCTGCAAGAGCTGTATCCCACTTGGTGATCTAATCACCTCAATGCCCAAGAAATAACGCAGCTCTCCCAAATCCTTCATCTCAAACTTCTGCTTTGATAGCATTTTCACATGAAGGATATCTTCATCACTGTCACTTGTCATAGTCAAATCATCAACATAAATGACAAGTAGCATAATACCTTTCTCTGTTTTTCTCACATAAAGTGAGAAATCTGCCTTGGAAATCTGAAAGCCAATAGTGACAAGATACTGTCCTATCTTGTCAGACCATGCTCTAGGTGCTTGCTTCAAGCCATACAAGGCTTTCTTCAACCTGCAAACAAACTCAGGATGAACAGCATGCAATAAGGCATTCTTTACATCCATCTGATGTAAAGACCATCCCTTTGATGCAGCCATAGCAATGACTGCTCTTACGGTTGCCATCCTTGCAACCGGACTGAATGTTTCTTCATAGTCAATGCCATATGTTTGTGCATACCCCTTGACTACTAATCTTGCCTTGTATCTGTTCACAGAACCATCTGCATTGTGTTTCACCTTATAAACCCACTTACAGCCAATTGCATTCTTACCTTTAGGCAAAGGTACCAATTCCCATGTAGCATTTGCTTCCAAGGCATCCATTTCTTCATCCATGGCTTTCTCCCATTTTTCTTTTCCCATGGCTTGCTCAAAAGAAGTGGGTTCTGGTTCCTGTATCACTTTGACCATATATGCATAGTGAATGGCTGTAAATCCATCATATTTCAGCCTATCCACAGGATACCTAACTCTGGTAAACCTGCGCAAAGTAGGTTCACTCCCAGGTGCTCTCAAAACATCCCTGGTCTTCCTTACTCTAGGTGTAACAATAGAAGGAATACCCAACTCATCATCAATGCTCTGTTCTGAGCCATTGGATTCACCATCCACATAAGAGTGACCTGCATTCACATCAAACATGGGCTGATCTACCTTCTCTTTTCCTTTTCGTGATACCTGCATACCACTATTTGCACTGCCTTGAGAAGATTCTCCTGATCTCAATCTGCCTGTCCATGGCAAAGAATGTGAACCACTGCTAGAGGACGCTCCAGGTCCACGAATATCTTGTGATTGCTGCTGGGAATTCTGTGCAACATTACCATTTTGTGCATCTACATTATCAATCACATTTGCTGGTTTATACCAGCTACTCATCTCATAAAAAACATCTTTGCTCACTATAAACTTACGAGTAGAAGGGTTATAGCATCTATACCCTTTTTGCTGCAGAGAGTAACCAATAAAGATGCACTTCTCAGCTTTTGGATCCAACTTGGATCTCAACTCATCTGGCACATGTACATAGGCAATGCAACCAAAAATTTTCAAATGAGAAATATCTAGTTTCCTACCAGTATACCTCTCCTCTGGAGTCATCCCATGTATTGCTGCAGTGGGAGTCCTGTTCATTATGTAGACTGCTGTAGCAATTGCCTCAGCCCAATAAAAAACTGGCAAGTCTTTTTCGTTGAGCATGGCACGAGATACCTCTCCAATATGCCTATTTTTTCTTTCTGCAATTCCATTTTGTTGTGGGGTATGACTGCATGAATATTGCTGCTTTATGCCATGCTCCTGTAGGAACCTTGCAAACTCATTTGAGATGTACTCTCCCCCTCCATCTGACCTTAGGCATTTTATCTACAGACCTGTTTCTTTTTCAACCATAGCTTTAAGAGTTTTGAAATGCACAAAAACTTCACTTTTCTTTTTCATAAAATACACCCAAACTTTTCTGCTATAGTCATCGATAAAAGTGACAAAATAATGACAGCCTCCAAGAGATACAGCTTTAGTAGTCCACACATCAGAGTGGATTAATTCCAATGGCTTCTTACTCTCGAACATGTCTAGGAAATGGTTTCCTTGCCTGTTTTCCAAACTGACAGGCTTCACATACCTTATGCATTTCTGCAACCTTGAATTTAGGCAATCATGCAACAATGTTTTGGGCCTGCATTGATTTAAGTCGTTGTACATTAACATGACCAATGCGTTTATGCCAGATATCAATATCTGCAACTACACCGGTCCCATGTGCAAACATTGCTGCACTCAATTCAGACATGTCTGCATCCAACGTAAACATTCTGCCCTTCTTCTTTCCTTTTGCTATCAAGCGACCTTTATTTTTCATATCCTCAACAAAGCATCCATGAGGATTAAATCTGACCTGCAAGCCCTGCTCAACCATTTGACCAACAGAAACCAGATTCTTGGTGATATTCGGGACATGAAATACATCGGACAGGTATTTATTTTTCCCATCCTGCATAGACAAAGGAAATTTTCCAATCTGCACAATAGGATGTGCAGTATCATCACCGGTCTCCACAAATCTTGGTTTTTCCATTTTTCTTGCATCCTCCATCCATTCTGCATGACCTGTCATGTGGTTTGATGCACCTGAGTCAACATACTACACATCGTTTCTTTCTTCTGCACTTGTCACAGAATTGTTCATGTGCTGCACCATAAACAAATGCTCATTTCTGTCATCACCCTATCTACTAGAAGATGCATAATTCCCTTGTTGCAGTTTTCCATTCATGATGTCATTCTGCTTTTTATAGCAGTCTTTAGCCGTATGACCCATTTTACCACAGTAGTAGCATTCAACATTACTGTTTGCATTTTGCCCTCTTTGCCATCCACCACGACCTCTTTGGCTCCCCCTGCCTCTAGAGTTACCACGTCCTCCTCCATAGGACTGGTTTTCTTGAGTTTGCTGCATATTCTGATTTCTGCCACGGCCTCCAAATCGGCCTCCTCTACCTCTGCCTCTACCTCTTCCAGCATTTGAGTAGAAGACAGTTTCTTTTGAAGTTCCTCCTGAAGAAGATGCACCACCATTTCTCTGCTCCTCAGAAATTAGAAGAGCAATCAACTCCTCAAAATCAGAAAATCTTTCACGAACTGAAATGGATGTCCGAAACTGTGTATAATCCTTTCCTAGACCATTCAAGGTCACAGAAACTAAATCATCATCTTCCACTAGCGACCCAATGGAAGCAAGTGCATCTGCAATCTTCTTCACCTTCATGTGGTAGTCATTGATGCTCATATTTTCTCTTTGCACATTATGCAACTCTTGCTTGAGCTGCCTTTTCCTGGCTTGCGTATTCGTGCTATACATTTTTGACAAAGTATCCCATGCCTCCTTTGGCATACTTGCATCCTGAATATGCACAATCATAGAGTCTGAAATACTGATAGACAGCCAGTACATAACTTTCCTGGCTCTCTCAAGCCATGCTTTAAATGCCTGCATTTGCTGTTGATTGGGAACATTAGGAAGAACTGGTTCTTCTTCATTTCCTGCAACAAATTTCCAATATCCTTTTCCCATAAGGAAATTCGTCATTCTAAACTTCCATGCCTGGAAGTTGTTCTTGTCAAGCTTTTCAGTTACAATATGTGAAAGAGAATCAGACGCCATTACAGAACACTGCAAAAAATTCTGTCACTGCAAAAACTCAGCTTCACCCTCACAAGGGCAAATCTGCAAAACTGGCGAAAGTGGTATTTGACCACACAGTCACTTCCTAGTGACGATTTTGCATAAACAGGAACCAAGGATGATTCTGAAACTCCCAATGTCTCTGCGCACAAGCATACGATGCAATTTCTACAGTAACTTTTCACCGACCTGTAGAACAGTGGTCGCATAGCATAAAGTAGGGTATTTTCCTGAGTGCGTGCAGAAAACTTCCGCCTCCAAAACAGGCCCCGAAATGGCCTCAAATCAAAAAAATAGGGTCGCCGAGGGCTAAAGCCCTCGCCCGCAGCATATACTGCCCTCTTGCTTCACCGCGAAGGGCGTCTCAACCTGAGACAATGCACTCTTGCAAATTCCGGCTGTGCTACCTGCAGAGATCTGCTCCCAAAACAGAAAATGAAAGCAACACTGCTCCTCTTACCAGAACACCGCGAGCTTGGCTTGCTTTCTTGAGCTCCTTACCACGAACAAGGCTCTGATACCATGTCAAGATTGTGGGAGAGAAGGAAGGAGTCTCACTTGTAGCTTTCTTGCTTGCACAATGGGGGAATACACACAGAGGTGGAGGCTGAAAACAGTTTTCCTCTTCTTAGTTGTGTAAGCCAAAAAAGAACTCACATACAAAGAAATAGAAGAACTCTATATATGGGTCTCAAACCAAAGACAACTAACTAAGGTGGCATACTAACTGAGCCACGAACTAGAGTAGATAAGGATAGCTGTCGTCTAGCTATTATTCATGGGCGGTGTACCAACCGCATCTGCAACTGACAAGTCGGTGACATAAATATACAACGGTCACCCTGGCGTATCACGAGTGGAGCTCGATATCTCAACATAATATGCCCCAACAATGTTCCTTTTGGAACTCCAAAATCACATTTATTAGGGTTCAACAAAGTACCCACTTCACCACCGCGTTCGAATACTTGCAACAATGCAAAAGTAATCTAAAAATACTTTCATCCTCCACAGTTGAAGAAAATCTTGGTAGGTTGCAATCATAACCCTCTGAAATGTTGTGGTGCATTGCACAAACCAAAAGGCATTACTTTGTAAGCAAACATACCCCATTTAGTAGTGAAAGTAGTTTTAGATTGATCTTTAGGATGAATCAACACTTGATTGTAGCCACTAAGCCCATCCATAAAAGAATATAGCTCATGGCCTACAACCTTATTTATGCTTGATCTGTAAATGGCAAAGGAAAATGATCTTTGTGTGTTTTGCTATTAAGCTTTCTATAATCAACACAGGTGGAAATTTTCTTATTGTTTCTATTTTGGTACCACCATGATAGGATGTATCCAATGTACCCATTCACTATATGTGACATGATATATAAATCTTGCATCAAGAAGCTTAGTAATCTTAGCTTTCACTAATTCTGCATACACATGGTTTGTTCTTCGTTGACATTGATATACGGGGTTTGTGCGTGGTTCCATATCAATATAATGCTGACAAAGTTTAGGTTTAACACTTTTAAGTTCACATGTGCTCATAATACTTCTTCAAATCTCTCTTAGTATTGGGGTTTCAATTGAGACCCTAAGTTTATTTTCCTTTTGCCATTTCTATTTTAACTACTTCCACTTTGGACTCTTCAATAAAAAAAGAGACTATTTTCCAAGGCTTGACCATAGGCACATCTTTTAATATTTCCATTGAAACATTTTCAAGTAGACTATGCTTGGCACTCAGTTCTAGTTCTTCTTGCTCTGCATTCATAGAATGTACTAAGGGTAAATCCCTATAAGGTACAATAGCTAGATTATCTTGAGTATCATCATCCATTTCTATCTTGTAAACACTCAATATATTAGGTAATAACTTCCTAGTATATCTCTCCTTACTGTTAACTCAAACAATGCAAGGTAGGCTTCAAATCTCTATTGTACTTTACTATGAATTTAGTTCTTATAGAACCCATTATCTAGGAAATCTACTCATTATCACATGGAAGTTGAGCATGTAGTGTTTGACGATAACAACATAACATTTTATTATGCTTTTCCAATCATTCTTGGTCATTTGAATTCCAAGATCATTGAAACTGCTAAGCTTAAGGATTAACAAGTGCAAATTCTCATCTTCCTCACCTTAGATTCGACACCCTAGATAGTGTATAACTTGTTTAGCTCTAGAAAGTTCTTAGATGCTAGAGGTTCAAACCATCTAAGTTGTGGTTCAAATCCATTCCCCATAGACAGTAAAATCCATTACTCTTTCTTTGGGATGGCATAGCACTACCTCATGCATATTTTTTAGGTGAGCTTTGGTTGATTTCAATTGGCTTCTATGATATCCCATTACTTGCCTCTCAGAATAATGATATGTCTTTTGCTTATTGTTTATAGAGAGTGCTTAAAGGAATGATATAACCAAGGAGCGATAGTAGGATTTTTCTCTTGCAATCCAGTTTTGAAAGTAGCTAGATATTTACTTTTTTCCATTTGTTTGCTCACATTCAAATGAGGATTTTCTAGAAATAGGCAATATTTGTTCCATTTGTTGAACATCACTATTTAATTTAGAGTCTTGCTCTTTTAAATGCATCTCTAGAAGTGAAATTTATTCTAGATATTGTCTCTCCCTAAATTGGAATTCCAACTTCTCTTTTTGTAGTTCAACAATTTTCTTCATCGCTTCATTCATAGCAGCATTGCTGCCTCGCATTCTATTTCCAAAGCCTCATTCAATTCTCTAATTATTCTATCATAACTATCATGACATTCATTAAAATCTTGCACAAATCTATTTAAGGCCGAAGATGGGTCATCCCTACCATCATGTAATATTGGTCATTGTAAAGGTTTGCAACTATCCCTATTTCTCCTCTCTCTTCTCTTCTTTTCTAGCTCATGATAGTAAGTCCTTTTAGGAACATTGGAAGTTGCTCAAGCCCAAAAGGTAGAATATTTACCTCATAAAGAAATTTTGTATCTAAATTCTCCTTAGGTTCATCATGATCATTTTCAATAATACCAATTCCCTCTATAGTTATTGATGAGGAGTTTATTCGAATTTCATTTAGATCTGATGTCCTTGTCTCATCCTCATCCTCCTCTTCTAATTCATTAGTGGAAAATATTTTTGATTTGTTATATGCAAAAAATGCATCCCCAAGGTAACATTATTCCTCATCTTTACAAAATCCAGGACAAGCTTTGAAGAATGAACCATTCAAATAATAGAATTCATGGATTGTGTAGTGGGATCTCATGCTCGACCACCAAGACCCACGGACCGCTTATTGTTTCAAGTATTTCAAGTCGAATGCAATGGCAACGTCTCACCTTGCCATACACGCTCTCAACCTACGGGTGTAGTGAGCTTATCTCCATGCCTGATCAAGTTTCCTCTTCTCTAGGGCACTCTGGTAGCTCCACGATCTAAGTGCAAGCTTCAAGAGAGCTCAATCCTCAAGCTCCATGCTCCAAGCTCCATTTCCATGAGCTAGAGAATAGAAGAGAAGAGAAGAGAAGAAGAGAGGAGATGATGGAGAGCTTCTTCACCATAGTCCTCACCCTCACACACCCACTCCCTCACACTCGCACACTCCCTCTAGCTCAAGCAAGCAAGAAGAAGAAGAAGAAGAAGAAGAGGAGAGCTACTTTTGGCCACACACAAGAATGAGCTTCTCTATTCACTTTTTACCTTTTATACAAAACCCTAACCCTAATCTCCTTTGGGAAGTCATCCCCTTTTTGGTTCGGGCTTGGTGTATTCCTCCAACTTTCTCCTCCTCTTCTCTATTGGCATGGCCTCAACCTGTGCCTCTAACCATTTACAATTTGCATGGGTGAGAGCCCGTCACTCATTTACAAAATAAATCATGATGTGGCTTGCGTCTTTCACAAAAATATTGAATTGCACTTTTTCTTGTTTGCCTCTCTCCTTGATTTAGGACATTTTTGTACTTCTTGTGTTTCTAGATTTCTCTTGGCGCACTATCTGAGTGTTTGGGGTTGAAAGTCTACTGCGGGGGTAAGAGACAGCAAGGTGAAGGAAGATTTAGGGAGAGGAGTAGATGGAAGAGAAGGGGTTGAAAGAAATAGGAGATGTAGAAGAATACTCGTAGAAAGAAATAGAAGTTGTAGAAGAATACTCACAGAGATGAAGCCTACCAGTTTATTTTTGCATTATGAGAATATAAAACTCTTGTAGATAAAAATATGCATAAAATAATACCTTCCTCTATGCTGCTTAGATTTCCAATCTGATGCTTCCATTGGCTTCGAAAGGGGGGTAAAATAGTAGCATACCTGGCCAAAAAATTCTTGCCGGATCATTCCTTCTTGATCTCCCACTTCGGAGTGTTGTTCACTCCTGAAAATAGCGATCGCACATTGTGCGATTTCACCAATCCCTCTTTTTACATAAAATCCTCTAAAAAATGATTGAAAGCTACCTACTTTCTTTTACATCTCATCCTAATCTAGAAGTTGTCTACAATTTTATGGATTTTTACAAGAGATAATATCTAAAATATCAAAAATTAGCTAAACTTGTCTAAAAATATAATATTTTTGAACCATGGGCACTAACACTAATGTCTAAAATGGCATTGGCTCTCTAGATCAATAAGAAAGCTGCACTCTAGAGTTTTTCACACAGTGTGCGCATAGCGGCACGACATCCACCCCCTCCTAACCTGCACATCCTCTGGCATGTGCCAAAGTCTTATGGATCTGTAGTGTCAGAAGAAGTATCCTCTACCATGTCAATGTCTTCATCTTCTACTTCTTCTTCTTCCATATTCTCATGTTCATGCTCAGTATCCAACTCATTCAACTCATATACTAAAGACTCCCTACATTTAAAGAGCTTGATATGTTTTCCAGTCTCACTGGAATCCTTAAAGCTGTCCCATTCATCTCATTTAATGCATATGCAACATTATAAAAAAGAAACCTTACCACATATGGACCAAACCACTGCTTTGCCATCTTTCAACTAGCACAATGCTGATTTTCCAAGCTGTTGTCATAAACCAGCACCCACTCCCCTTCTTGTATAGCTCCTGGTCGACGTCTATGTCACTTGTCAAATCTCTTCTTGTTCTTGATCCTTGCAGTCTTTACCTTTTCTATGCCTATCTCAATGTCTTCAGGCCTTCTTTTTTCCAACTATCTAATGCGTAGGACTAGCAACTCTTCTCTATTCAAATCCTCTTCCCATGGTAGAATACTCCAAGTAGCAATAGCCTCCTCAATAGGAATGATTGGCTGCTGTCCATACATTAATTCAGCATGCATATACTCTGTAACTGCACTATGAGTGGTCCTATCAACCCATAAGGTAAAGGCTAACATTCTTGGCCACTCTTTCATCCTGCCCTTGCATGACTTTGCTAATGCCTTAATGATAGACTGATGACATCTTTCACTTTTTCCATTTGCTTCAGGATTGTAAGCTGAAGTTAAAGCTAGCTTGATACCCAATCGTGAAAAGAAGTCAAGAGCCTTATCCACATCCAATTCTCCTCTATCTACAACCACTTTACCAACACAACCATACCTACAAAAGACTTCTTCTAATAAGAACATGCAAATTGCTTGAGTAGTCTTTGTACTAAGAGATCGACCTTCCACTTGATTTGTCAAGTCTTTTCATGCAAGCACAAGATATCTCATATTCCATAAACCTGTAGGCATGGTAACTAGATCAACTACCCATTTGTAATGCATAGACAATGGATAGGTCGGTTGCAATCTGACAGACACTGCATGATTCCACATAATGCTTCACATCTTGATACATGTTTTGCCACCAATACTTCTCTTTGATCTTGGCAAACGTGCCCCAAACTCCTCTATGTCTAGCCCATAAGCTTTCATGGAACTCCTGCATCACTCTCTTTTTCTTTGCATGCTTCCATAAATATCCATCTTTTAAGAAAAACCCATAAGCTTTTCTTTTGATCCTTTTGAATTCAGCTTCAGACCACTCAACCTTCTTTGTCATGAGACTAAGATATTGGCCTATTTTTAGCCAATCATCCTCATACAACTCTTCCAAAAATTGTGATCTCACTGAAGCATAACAGTGATGATGCTTTCTCTCTACTGCCCATCTCTTCTCCATGGATGTAAGCTCTTTTCTTACTGTTGAAACCCCTATTACAACAATTGTACCTACAGTAACAGTAGCTACATACTTATTTCCTGTTGTCATAAAGTCATTTTCAGCACCTATCACATCATCCTCTTCATCTTCCATCAGCTCCTCTTCATCTTCAAACCTTGCTTGTGAAAGCATGTTAGCCACAGGGTTTTCTCTACCTGCAATATGCTGAAAATCAAGGTTAAGTGACTTTATATATGCAATCCACCATAACATGGCAATATTAGGAGTTGAGCAATTCACTATCATACCCAATAGAGGTAGACGATCAGTCTCTACCACTACATGAGCTCCCATAAAATACTCCCTATCACACTTAAGGGTTGTCACTACACCCCAAAGCTCTCTTTTGACTTGAGAATACCACCATTGCCATTCATTGAGGACCTTTGATCCAAACCGAATGGTATACCTATTCCCATCAGCATCATCCTGACCCATTTCCCAACCAATGCCAATTGGGCTTGTATCCACGGTGAGAATAATAGGCTGCCCATTCTCATAATTTTCTCTATTTAGTGTTGGGGCTGAAATCAATAAGCTCTTTAACTTTTGCATTGCCTTCATATGTTGTTTACCCCACCAATTGTTTTTCCCTTTTGTCAAGAGCTGATATAAACTTTCAGCTACATGAGAAAAATGCGGAATCCAGATCAAGTAAAAGACACATGCACCCAAAAATCTTCTCACCTCGGATACATTCAAACATGTCTTCTACATCTTGCTTATGGCATCAATATTTTCTGGTGAGGACTTTCTTCCATATGGTCCACACATGTGACCAACAACTAATACTTCCTTCACTCCAAAAATTGACTTTTCTCCTGACAGAGTCAAATGCAATTCTTCAAGATGGCTCAAAATCTTGTCACAAAATCAGCAATATGATCAGCCATAAATCTTCTACATCCATGCTCATTCAACTCTTCATTCCTCTCATAGATATCACATCCTTTGATTGGTACATCATCAAGAAAGGGTAAGGTCAACTGAGGAATATACTCCCTCAAAACTTTATGCATAACATTCATCATATGCGCCATTGAATTGGTTGCTCCTTGTGGAAGCGTACACATCCTAATCAATCCAAGTGGTGTCTTCATGGTAGTGATATCCCGAATTTCCAATGCAAGCTAGAACTAATCATATCCTGAATATAAATCGCCCATAGAGTAAATTGCCTTGGTTGCAAATGCTTCTGCAAATTCATCCACTATCAGGCATGATCCAACATTCCTTATGGTGACCTTATTAACTCATTGTAAATCCTGTATAAACCTCAAGGAACCATTCTTCTTTGGAACAATGAACCACCGATTCAAATATGGGGTTGAAGAGGGCTCCAAAATCCGCATCCTGATCTTGTCATTCAAAAGCTCTAGTAGCTTAGGAAAATATGCTCGAGGTACTAGAATAGGTTTTAAATTCCATGGCACATGAGGTACTGTAAAGATCACCATAGGTGCAATTATGGTCGGTAGATCAACACATCCAATTTCATGTGGCTAAAATGCAAAGGGTTTCCCGTGCCTTGCCAACATCTACAAGAACCAAGCTCTTCCTACATACAAAATAAAGCTTTTACCACTAATTTTTAGCTTTTGTAAAGTTTCAGTTGTAAATTTATGTCTTACTCCATGTGGATCCCATAAATTAGGCTGTTAAGTCACTTTTTCAGCCAATCCATCACTTTTAGGTGGTAAAGGCAAAGCCACACGCTTAACCTTCCTTGCAAAAATTTTGTACTTTGTATCCACTCTTTCTTCAACCTTGATTTGCAACCTATATTGTAGCCCATAACATTCATACTTAGCAAACTCGTGAATGACTTCATACATCTCTAAAGTGTCAACATAAATAACCTCTTTTTCTGCCATGTTTTTAGCATTAATTACTACAAAAATTTTAGCCAATGTATCAACATCAACTAGCTCGAAAAATAGCCATGAAATACCTTCATTTGTAGCCATAAAACCATATGTCTTCAGCTCTTTTTCATCCCATCTTACATACTTCTTTTCAGCCCACTGCACATGGCTGAAATATTCTTAAAACTGCCAAGACTACATGCTATTCATTCCTGCAATCCAGACACAAATATAGTTTCCCCCTTTCTTGGAGGCATAATTATCTTCTTAGAGGCATTGCCATAGCCTCCACTTATAGCAGTGTTGTCTAAAAACCCTTAAAATCTCATGCATTAGGTGGCATAGGATTATCCTGCAGTCTATCCCCATTACGTGGATGATTCACACAAATAGTGAGAAACTGTACCACCTTTGTATTGTCTTTACTCCAAATCCGAGCATATGAAGAACCATCATCCAAGAATTTTGTTTCCAACCTTGATCTGAAATATAGGGTTGCCCCAAAATCATCAGATAACTACATGAATCCTACATAAAAAATGATATTCATCCCTATCATCTCCAATAGTCACGGGTACATTCAGACAAGCCGCATAAAGATCCCCTGATGAATTGTTTGATGCCCGCATGCGCCATCTCGGATCTACATCAATTGGCCAACCTCCATTCTCATACAAGTTGCATGCCATAACATTGATTTCGGAACCATGATCCAAGAGAGCTATGCAAGGTGTCTCTCTTTCTCCCACTTTAACAAATTTCTCTATTGTAGCACGATCCCAATGCGTTACATGTATCATCATATTCCCTCTGAAGATGTTTCTATATGTCTTTGTCAACCTACATCAATGCTTGCAAAACTTCACCATCAAATTGCCTTTTTCGTTTTGGCATATCAATGATTGCATCATGAAATTTATCATATCAATGATCACATAATTAAATTTATCTTTTTTGTTTCAACATATCAATGATTGCATCATGAAATTCATGCTTTGCGATTCCAAGAACTTCGTTGAGTGTGAATTCCACTCTACTACCAAGTATGCGATATTCCAAGAATTTTTTAAGGTTTGTGGCAGTCTCAAGATCTGATTGTAACCTATATGCAGGCTGCCTACCCCTTTTCTTCCCTTCTTGTTTCTTCTCCTGAGATGCATCCTCCATAACATGCTCAGGCATGGCCTTTTCAGCCTCTTTTTGTTGCTCCATTTTACTTCGTGTGATGCGTTTAGATGGACTTGAAGAGGAAGGACCAGTAGTGTTCTCATCTCTTCTTCTCTTTTATTTCACAAGAGGTTCTTGATTATGAACCTTAGCCAAATAAGCATAGGCTGAAAATGAATCCACTAGTGCACTCCATCCTGTTCTCCCTCGTATACTCTGACTTGCATCAACCAATTTAGAATTTGCTGTTTTTCCCTTTTTCATGAAATCTAATGCTTGTATCCAAACACAAGATTTTGCTTCAACCATGCCTCTTTTATGAGCTTCATCAGTCCTCTCAAATCTCAACCCATATATGGCTGCATCTATGGCAACAAATGCTGTCCTTGCAGCCATATCTTCCAACGTCCTTCTGTATACGGCCTTTGGTCGACCCTTCTACCTTGACATCCAACTTTTCGACCTTTGAATTGATTTCTATTAAATTCAGTCTCAAATCACTCATGCCTTTGATTAATTCATCCATAGCATCACTTCTAAGAGCCGGACCAACAAGTATAACCGGTTGTTTTGTCGTAACTATAGGCACCTTGGCTGCAATTTTAGCCCCCTTCTGAGCATTGGAAGGTGTGGTGCCTTTATCCATCTTAATTTCATCTGCTCTCTCTTTACCAACATATGCATAGCCTCAATTACATTCGCCCAATCTAACTTCAATCCTATTTCAGAAGAGGCATGCTTCTACTGCAAAACAGGATCTGCAACCTTCAGAAACAAATCAATTTTTTGAATCTCCAATGATTGCTACTCATCAGCATCCAACTGCGCATACCGAATTTCAAATTCACAGAGCAAAGCTATAGCAGTCAACCCTTTATTGGTTTTTCAATCCAATCTATAAATGTCTTTTTAGTTACCAATCCTGCATCTTCCAAGAAAAAATCTTCTCTCAAAGCTTTCTTGAAAGTTGCCCAATCAGGATCTCTTCTATGTAACTCATCAATCCGATCATGCAAGGCATGCATGGCCAAATGGAAGAGATACCGACTCCATGCATACTGCGACACCCCATGAAACTACATATTTTCTTCATACAATCGAATGAAGGATGAAACATTTTGACCTTTAAGCTGCTTCAATTCTTGCTCCACTGCCTATAATGCATTCATAGCTAAGGAATCAATCCTTTCTGCTTCCTGTCGAGTTTGCATTTGCTATTGTAACAACAACTATTGTTGTTGTTGTTGTTGTTGCAACAAAGCAATCATCTGTTGTAAAGCATCACCACCACTTGATCTAGTAGAACCCCCCATCTTTACATACCTCTATTGTCTACTTTCATGTCTGGTTCACCATTGTTGGAGCGTTTGGGATTGAAAGTCTATCGCGGGGGTAAGAGATAGTAGGATGAAGGGTGATTCAGGGAGAGGAGTAGATGGAAGAGAAGGGGTTGAAAGAAATAGGAGATGTAGAAGAATACTCACAGAAATAAATAGAAGTTGTAGAAGAATACTCACATAGATGAAGCATGTCAGTTTATTTTTGCATTATGAGAAGATAAAACTCTTGTAGACAAAAACGTGCATAAAATATTACCTTCCTCTATGCTGCTCAGATTGCTAATCTGATGCTTCCATTGGCTCCAAAAGGAGGGTAAAATACTAGCACACTTGGCTAGAATTCTTGCCAGCTCACTTCTTCTTCATCTCCCACTTCAGAGTGCTATTCACTGTCTGAAAACAGTGATCACGCGTTCGTGATTTCGTCAATCTCTCTTTTTACATAGAATCCTCTCAAAAATGGCTGAAAGCTACCTACTTTCTTTTACACGTCATCCTAATCTAGAAGCTGTCTATAGTTATATGGATTTTTACAAGAGATAATATCTAAAATATCAAAAATTGGCCAAACTTGTCCAAAAAACTAATATTTTTGAACCATGGACACTAACACTAATGTCTAAAATGGCATTAGCTCTCTAGGTCAATAAGAAAGCCGCACTCTAGAGTTTTTCATATGGTGTGTGCGTAGTGGCACGACAACACCTTTGTCTTTTGTTTCACTTTTGCCTTGGCCTTGTTTTCTACTTTAGATTTTCCAGATTTTTTACCTTGTTCTTTTGAGGGTTAACATTACCCCCCTCCTAGACGAGTGCCAGTCCCATGGCACTCTCTACTGCCATAGGTAGCAAGCTTTGGCAGACACCAAAGATGTGGGTGGAAGGAACTATTGTGGTTTGCCTTGGAGGAGTTTTGGTGGTGGTGTGGATAAAGGTTGTTGGTGGCACTTTGTTGGTTTGATTGGCTAGTGATAGGGTTGTTGGAGTTGGTGATAGGGCTATTCTTTGTTGGGAGTTGCACTCATGGCTTGCATAGGTGTTGGTGTTCTAGGGATTCTTCTTGTGATGATTCTTTGGTGGGCTTGCATTATGATAAAGGAGAAGTGTTCAGAGTACTTTCATTGGAGTCTTCAATACCTGTAATTGAAAACCTCTTATATGGTCTCTCCCTAGAGGTTAGTTCTTGTCTTCTTATTGTGGACAAGACGTAGTTTGATTGGTTTGGGAGATAGGTCGCAAGCAGAGAGTATTGTCCTGCACTTGAGGACCAAAACTATGTATAGATTGTGGTGCAAACATTATGTGAGTGCACGTGTATACTTAAATATCACGTAGTTAGAAGACAGGTGTGGTATGATTCCTCATAGCAATGTGTGGATGAAGTGAGGGTTCGATGGGGTGGAAATAATTGTCAATGTTGAGGAAAAGTACACTTGAAGGCTTCTTGTTGGGACATCATTTGTGATTTTGACCACATGATGTAGCATAATTGAGCTCATTGATGCCTTAGCTTTTGGTAGCTGGTGGCTACTTGTAGTATTTGAAGAGTACGAAGTACTTTCCATGGTCTTTCGTGTCTTGCTTACCATTGTTGATTGTGATGGCATTGAGATGGAGTGTGAAGAAGAATTATGAAAATGGTTTAGGGTGACAAGTTAAGCTCCCTAGGTATGCTCTGCCCTTGATGTGCCCTGAACAATTGTGGGGGATATATAAAGGGCTAGGGGACTAGGGATGGAGCTAGTTGACCAAGGTCATTAGACGTACCTAATTTGAGGATCCCTAGGTGTTATGTTATGATTGTGGGTGCATTTTTTTTTTGGATAAAATGAATACAATCAATGCAATACGTTGAGGCTATCAGCTTTTCATTTGGATTGAGAATTGTTGAGATCCAAAGGATATGAAAAATGGATATTACAAAGATGATTGTGTTACTATCCTCGATGCTAGAGGAACAGTTGTTGAGATGAAGAGATACACTTGAGATTTTGCAAACCTCTTTGTAACATGTGAGACATTGGAACAATTGAGGTAGCAACTGGAGTGAGCTGTGTATGAACAAGGGACAAAGCATCTGGCAAATTGAATCCTTGTTGATGAAGAAACGTTTGTCATTGTTGAGAGTGTGGCTCTCCTACTCGGATGTAGAGTTTGGCCAAGAAAGAGGAGGTAGCCAATGACTATGCTTTGGGACATGCTCAAATGCAATGTGTGTTTTTTGTAGGGGTGATTTTCTTTTCCAATGGGGCTTTCGTCATGGGTCTTTGTTTCTTGGTATTTCTATTGCTTTCTCCATAATGGTTCTTTATGGGGTTTGTCGGAGCTTTCACTCAACTGCCAAGACCCTCGGACCGCATATTGTTTCAAGCGTTCCAGGCCGAGCACTAATGGCTCCCTCTCACATAGCCGACGCGCCATCCATACCTACGGGTGTAGTGAGCTTACCTCCATGCCGTTCGAGTTACCTCCTCTTCCGTGCACTCCGGTGGCTCCATGATCCAAGTGCAAGCTTCAAGCAAGATCCATCCTCAAGCTCCATACTCCAAGCTCCATTGCCGCGAGCAAGACAAGAGAAGAGAAGAGAAGAGAAGAAGAGAGGAGAAGATGGAGAGCTTCTCCTCCTCGGTCCCTCACCCTCACACACTCACTCCCTCACACTCTCACACTCCCTCTCTCAAGCACAAGCTCAAGCAAGCAAGAAGAAGAAGAAGAAGAAGAAGAAGAAGAAGAGGAGAGCTACTTTTGACCACACACAAGAATGAGCTTCTCATTCACTTTTCAACTTTATATACAAAACCCTAAATCCCTTTTGGGCGGTCATCCCCTTTTTCCCCTTTTTACATGGCCGGCCATAGCCTAGGTCCTTTTTCTTATTGTCCTTCTATCTTCCTAGCTTCCTTTCCACCGCCCGTCTGCATTTACAAATTGCACGGGTGAGAGTCCGGGCGCTGTTTTACAAGATTTCAAGGTGCGCCTTTTTATTTTAAAATGCGCATTTCCCCTTTTTCCTTTGCCTTGGACTTTTAAGGTTGCCCTTGAGCTTTTGGCCTTTTGTCCTTTTCTTTTTTCAGTCAGGCTACCTTTTTCCACCTTTGCCCTGCGTCTTTTCCACTTCTTTTTGCTTTCTTCGTGTTGGGGTTAACATTACCCCCCTCCTAGACGAGTGCCAGTCCCATGGCACTCACCGTCGTAGGTAGCAGGCTGTAGCATGCACCGAAGACGTGGGTGACAAGGACGCCTGTGGTTTCCGTGGAGGAGTGTTGGTGGTGGTGTGGCAGAAGGTCCTGGGGGCCTGTTGGTGGCCAAGGTGGCTGGTGGAACATTGTTGGAGTTGGTGGTAGGGCTAGGCTGTGTTGGGGATTGCATTGATAGCCAGCACAAGTGTTGGTTTGTTGGGGATTCTGCACATGACGATTCTTTGCGGGCTTGTTGGATGGTAAGGGACAAGTATCACAGTTGAGTGTTGATGAAGAGAAAACAACACCTTATACCTGCAATTGGAAAACCTCACCTGTGATCTCTCATTAAGGGGTAGTGCTAGGCTTCTCATCATGCACAAGAGATATTTTGATTAGTTTGGGAGACAGGTCGAAACTCGAAGCAAGCCTAGAGTATTGTCCTGCACTTGAGGACCCAAACTGTGGATATACTTCGGTGCAAATACTATGTGTGTGCTCATGCATACTTAGATATTACATAGTTAGAAGGCCGTGGGCTAGTTTCTCATAACAATTCGTGGATGAAGCAAAGTTGTCCATGTGGAGAAGGAGTACGCGTGAAGGCATATGAGACATCCTTTGCATTGTGACTGCACGATGTAGCATAATGGAATACAAAGACACCGCACTTTCAGTAGCTGGAAACTATTGGACTTGCTTGATGAGTACGGTGTACTTTTCATGGCCAATCGTGCGGTGCTTATAACCACTGATTGGAATGGTACTAAGGCAGAGTGCAAAAGAAAGTTGTGCAAGTGGGTCAGGGTGATAGGTCTAACCCTAGGCGAGACAAGCTTCCCAGGTATGTCCTGCCCTTGATGTGCCCTGAACAATTGTGGGTGAGTGTAAGGGGCTAGGGGACTAGGGACGAAGCCGGTCAACCAAGGTCACCAGACGTACCTAATTTGAGGACCCCTAGGTGCTGTGTTGTGATCGTGGGTGCTTCTTATTTTTCCATTCATTTCTTTTTTTTTTTTTTGCCTGAGTACAACCATTACAATATGTTGAGGCTATCAGCCTTCCAATGGGTTGGAAAATGTCAAGCTTCGAAGGCTCAGAAAATGAATAGTACAATGATGATGGTGCCCTAGCCTCATTGTTAGAGAAGCAATTGGCGAAAGGGGGAGATACACTTGAGATATTGCAACCCTCCTTGCAGCACATGCGATGTTGGTACAATTGAGGTAACGACTGGTGTGAGCCAACTATAGAGCTTGACCCAGAAAGGGGGCGTGGCCGAGGAATGTTTTGTGGGCCATGCAATGTGGGCGGTTGGCAAGGGTGCTTTCGGCAGCGTGGCTTTGCCACGGCTCGTTGTGGGGTTGTGGGTGTTGCGGTGATTGGGCATTGAACATTTTCGCACAAGGACCTGTATTATCCTGCATCCACTTGTCGCTTCATGAGAGCATATGCATTGTGTATGCCGCAACTATAATAAACCAGTGCAATGCAAGGAGACATCACTTATTTGAATTCTATGGTGTTGACTAGACATTTATCACCTGCGCTTGATTAGCTTTTTCTTTTGCTAAAAGCGTAGCATATATTAAACGCAGATATGATAAGTTCATACAAGTCAGGAACATGTCAACACTTAACAAGTCGGGAACACTTAACCATTTAAAAACCAAAAGTACTGGCCAGTTATCATTTGATAAGCCCTTTATGCCTTATGGGCTACTCAATTTGTACGAGGCGGGGCGAGTTTGTATGGCCGGGTGATTGGGGCTCTGCTGGTGTGGGCCTCCCGTGGGGATGAGCAGGGAACATGTCGGCCGGGACATGAATGGTGTAATCCCGGCCCGCTACCGTCTCCAGAATATCTTTAAATAGTTCATTAAATTCTTCTCTTTCCCGAGTTGCCCTTTCTGCCTTTGAGCGTCTGGGGCCTGAGCGGGAGCTGGGAGTGCGTACCACTAGTGCTGCGGCCTATTGCGGGTTTCGAGTCTCGACTTTCTTGACTTGAGGATTCTTCGGCCTTCGCCCTGGGCAATGTCGCTTAGGGCCTCGCTTCTTGGCATACCTCTTGATGGTGGGCACGTAGCGCTCCGGTGGAGGGGCGCGTGCCACATGCTCCCGTCTCTTGCGAAGAGCGTCTTTGCAAGCCAAATATCCATGATTCTCCATGCGTTCCGCTAAAAAAGGAAACCTGCAAGGTGCGAACCAAGGGTTAGACCTTGATACAGGATACAATTGTTTGCATGGAAGGGATTTTAGTGTGGTTTATCAAGCGCATATGACAAGAAGGGGAGGGGTGAGGCATGCGGTGTTTGTTGTAGGGGAATGGTCCCCATGCTGATGTTCGCATTGCCTCCAGTCATTAGCGGATATTAGTTTATGCTAAGTCGTGTGGACTGGTTGTCGTGGAGTGGGACAGGGTACATCCTCGGGAGGATAGACCAAAAAGGGAAGAAGGTGTATAGGAAGGGACTACACCCTGTCTACACCATCAGAGTTGTTGGTCAAGGCCTCCTCTGGCGGCAATATTGGTTGCATGCCCTTCACTTGGAGGTGGGGCTGGTCACATGACTTTTAAAAGTGTGATGTGAGGAGGACCTGAGGAGCTTAGCCTGTCAAACCCGACTCTTCTCCCTGCACTTGACTATCATTGCTTGTGTGTGTTGATATTGTTTATACATGGTGACACAAAAATCAGTGTTTATTTATATACACATCTATGAATCCATATCACATTACGAGGATAAGAACCAAGTGTAGAACTCGGGGTTGTATCGGAGCGTGGCACACACATCTAGTATTCGTGGCAGCTGACTTAATATTGATAGATATTTTGCCACGTCGAGTAGCATGGAGCCTTGACCGAGTCTACTGGCAATATGTAACTCCTCCTCGGTGAGAACCTTATCAATCAAAGGGCCCTGTAGTCTAGTCCCAGCCAAGTCTGCACCCCGGATGTCAGTGAGCACTCGAAGGGAAGTTGGTGCCACGTAGATTGAGTCTCTTTGAGACTGCCATTTGGCCAATCGCTCTTCTGAGATCTGAGCCCCTAGTTCGGCCATTACAACGCGGCTTTCGCACCAACGCTGCTCAAATTGACTCTGGCCTGCTGACAGTCGCTTCAGTAGCTCTATGTCTACGAGATTCGGTTGGCAGAGCACTTCATTGAACGTGACGGTTAAGCGCAGTTCGTCAGCCTCCTCGTCAGGGATGAGTTGCATATGTTCATGCAAGAGCCTGTCATAGTGCCCGTTAAGATGTTCTTGTTCTTCCCATGATAGAGGAAAGGTCAAGTAATCTCCAAGCTACTCCTTGGGGATCGTGTCCATGTCTGCAAGGACGTAGACATGCGCGACCACCTTGAGCTTAGCCTCCAACTCAGTTAAGCATTCTGCGACACTTCTATGTTCAACGAGGGCTTGCTCGGTTGCTATCTCATGCAAAGTTCTAAGAGTTTCCTTAGGCTTTAGCATGGCTGGGGGCTCAGGCCTAGATGAGCAAGATTGGTCCACGCTAGGTTTTCTTATGCTCTTGGGGTTCTCACGTTTCTCCTGAGGTTTTGCTGTTATTTCGTCATGGTCCTTCTCGGATGTGACTGGTATAGATTTGTCACCCTGTTGTGACAGCGTTGTATCCACTCTTGATTGATCAATGTGAGTTCTATTGTCAGTGGATAGAGTGTTGCAAGAAACTATTGATGGCAACAGTTGCTTTGGTTTCTCAGAACACACGGATGTGTCTGGGGTTTTACCGCTATTAGGAGAGGCATCAGTGGGTTCATTGGTGGATGGACTCGATGCTTTATTCATCAGCTCTCCAGTGCCCTTCGTCTCAATGTTCTTGGGGTCCACAACCACCTGCAACTGTTGCTGTTTTCTCTGCTTTCTCCTCTTTTTCTTGGTCAATGAAGGTGCCTCTCTCAATGACTCAGGACCCTGGCCTATATCGACCGTTGATGTGCTTGGTCGGGCCTCAGCATTTCCCTTCTCTAGTGTGTCCTTATGGGGCATAGCCGTGGTTTGCTGAATAGTCTTGCCCGGTTGTGAGGGCACACCACCTCTCTTTTTGGAGAGTCTAGCTTTTCAGCCAACTCCCCTGCGTTTAACTCCCCTATCCTAGGCTTTAGGCACTTTGAAGGTGCTGGAGTTGTCGAGGGATTTGGTTGCGACACCTCCTCCACAAGTAAACTACTAAGGACACGTTCCACAAGGGGCATTGTCACAGCCAAGGGCTGTGACTACTGTGGTCCCTATTTGGAAGTAGTAGCCGCTAGTTTAGTGGGCTGGCTACCCTTGGTGGATTGCGGTGTCAAGTCCCTAGGGCGATCAGAAGTGGCTGTGTCTTTCGTTGGCCTTTGAGCACTCATTTGTGTAGATCGAACATGAGCTGATCTAGTCGCATTGGGTGGCTCAGGCATATCCTTGGGTCGAGAGGTACAGATGGCATCATGTCCCACCTCTTTGATGGTTGGAAGCTTAGATGAAGGTAGAGATTGGAATTGAGCAGTCACCCTTGACAACTGCTGTGGTGCTTCCTGTGTCTGTTTGGGAGAAGAGGGTGTAGGAGATCTAGGACTCTTAGGTGGACTTGGCACTCGCTGAATGATCTGCTCGAGGTTACTAGACGATTGTGCCATTTGCTTTGTTGAGCGATCAACCTTGCCTTGAGCAATGTTGTGCCTATGATGCTTGTTCTCCCCTTGGAGAATCAAAGGCTCCTTGGGCGCTAACAATTTTTGTGCCTGCTCAATGGCTACGTATGACATCTGTCTATTTAGCATACTAGGCTGGGGCTCTTTCCTTTGAATAGTCATGTCTGGTTTCTTGCCTTGAGATCTAGACTTTCTCTTAGATTTCCTCCTGTGCTTCGTTGCTTTTGATGCACTCTGGCCTTCAGTCGACCAGGGAGGTTTAGCAAGGGGTTTTGGCACCCAAATCCATCGGTTGCCTGCATAATACCCTTGAGCCCGAAGCAACGCCTTGGTTATCCATCGTGGCGTTGTGCTGGCTCTCCATCGACGCCTCCGTCTATAAGGCTTGGGCTTCTTTTGGGGTCTTCTAGGATATTTCTAAGTCCAAAGCCCGTCCTTGGCATTGTCTCTTGACCTTTTTGTTTCAAGCATGGCCTCACTCTCACTGGTCCTCGTTGTTCGACCTGTGCTTGTATCAACTCTTCCAACAAGTCCTTGCCCTCGTTAGTAGGCTTGACTATTATGTCAGCACCTTCCTTGCCTTTCCCTAGAGGTTTGATGAGGTCACCTTTGCAAAAGGTCGTGACTATCCTCACACCCGGTAGTGTCAGGTGTATCCTCTGTGCTACATAGTCCGCCTCACATTTGGTCGCCCTTTTGAAGGGTCTTCCAAGGAGGGTTTCTTTCCCGCAGCTAGCACTATTTGGAGGAACATGAAATAGGATAGGCAAGCTTTCAGCTTCAATAGTTGCCAGGATTTTGCACTTCCCCATGAGTGCTTGTGGGTGTCCCCCATAAGGGCTAAGAGTTGCACTAGTCGGTGTGAGCTCCGGTTGGCCCAGTAGGGTCCATGATTCATAGGTCAAGATATTGAAATCAGCTCCTTCATCAATCAGAGCATCGATAGTATGCTCTCTTTTCGCGGTGAGTTTGACCCTAAGATAAGCAGGTGGCACTATGTCCTCATCTTCCGGGTCTTGGCTTGTAAATTTAAGCCTTTTGACAAATGCCCTTAAGTCCCCACTCGCATGTCCAGACGTGGATTCTCCACCACAGTCTTGGGTTGTATGTGCAGTGTTGCTCAAGGTACATCTCTCGTCCAGAGTGTCATGTCTAGTCATCTTGGCATTTGCAGCTTGCTGATGTTGCATTTCACTCTGACTAGACATGGTATGAACACAATGTCTTTGTGTTCTCGCGGCATGGCCTTTTTGCCCTTGATGGCTAGATTAGCCCATTGATGTTATAGGGTCTCTGTTTGTCTCTATTTGGGTATGGGCTTTTGGTTGCTCTTTTGCAAGTGAGAATCCATGCTCATGTAGAGCCATTACTTCACTAGGGTCCAATTCGGAAGACCTATCACACAGCACGTGTTTTCTCTCCAACCTACTCGGGGGAGGTGCAGAGGGGGCAGAGCCCCCTCTGCGGGGGTCCGGGGGGGCAGTCCCCCCGGCCCGCAGGGCCATTACGGTAGACGCCATATGCAATTTGGAGGACCGTTTATAGTCAAATTTTGAACTACATGCTCTAAATTTTAGCCCAGTGATGGATCTGTGATTGCCTTTAGCTCTACGTAGCCTTTGGGGTCAATCTCGGGGTTTAGATGTGTCAGAATTTGTGTTCAAGATGCCTGTCCGATTTTAACAGTTTTTGGTCCGATTCTAAGATGTCCAATTTTCAGGAGTCCGATTATCAGAATCGGACGTCCGATTTTGGGTTGGTCCGATCGGCCCAGTGGTCCGCTTTTGGTCACGTCCGATTCTGGGAATCGGATCAAAGAAGTGGTCCGATTTTCAAGTGGTCCGATTCTGGGAATCGGATCGGACAAGGTGGTCCGGTCATCCTACTAAAGGTTTCTTGCTTGTACTCGATGATTAATCAGACCTGACTGCCTAATCCCTTCTTAAAGAGAAATAGTACCCACCTGAGAGAGTTGTTATAGTACCAAGAAGGCCTTATTTTGGTACTGGATGTTTTGGTTATCCCCAAGAGCCACCACATTATGTTGTTTGCCATGTACATGAGAATCCACCAAGATATGAGAATATAGACCCTGATACTTTTCATGAGGAAAGGATCCATGAGATGATGTATTGGTAGATCATAGTATGATCAAATACATATTTGTAAGTAATTTTCGTAAATATAAAGTCTCGTTATTATTTTTGAAGAGCACGAGTTATGAGCTTATGATGATGATAGTTGAGGTACTTTGACAAGCTAATGATGAAGTACACTTTATGCAAGTGATTTTTGAGATAATGTACTCCACTACTTGCTAGTCAAACATGTTGGAATTAAGAGTAAGCATAATGGCTATATTAGAGAAGACTCATGGAGTTATTTAAGCTTATAAAGGGGCTAAAACTGGAGCCCAAATTTGGGAAAGGGACGACCCTTACTTGTACTCTATGCGAATATGTGAAAGTCCATCTCAAGTTGTTGAAATGACTTGAAAAACTAAAACTAGTTCAATGTTTCTTATTTGAAGAACATAGGGTTAATGATATTGCGACAATTAATGGGGAGCCAATGACCCTACATCATTGGGTGTATGATCAATATACGAAGGTTATCTCTCTCAATAGGATAACCCTTACCCGAGAGTGTAAAGTCACAAATTTATGAGCTTCCAAAGTATCCCAATCTCCCAAAATCTTATCGATTCCTAGAGACACCTCATTTTGTAACAAAGAAGTTACGGAGATAATCAGAATCGCCAAACTAGTACGAATTGATGTAATATACAAGGAACTCCAAGAGAAGAATTTTCTTCTCAAGTTGATACCAACACCTAGGTTTAGTGGTGAAGGACCCAAGGTGGAGCAAGATGCAGAAGCGTGGATTTAGGCTTTGGACGACTATTTCCTAGCCGCTGAAACTACTATTGCAAATTAGTCCATGACTGCTTGTCTTTGTCTTATTGGTGAAGCTAAGCTTTGGTGGGAATAGTTTTGCCAAGATAAAGGGGTAACAAAAGCTTCCCAAACTTGGGAGGATATCAAAGAAGCTATGAAAGGACGTTATTTCCCCCCATCTTTTGAATCAATCAAGATGAATGAATTCTACAACTTATGACAATCAAGCCTAACCTTGGAAGGATACTATTCTAAGTTTGTGAGTTTGTGCAAATATGCACCCCCAATGACAATGTCTCAACAGATTTCAAGGTTCTGCCAAGGAATAAATCCACCTTAGGACACTAGCCTTAAATCAATGAGACCAATGACTCTCAAAGATGCTCTTATGCGAGCAAAACCTATGGCCAAGGAAATCGCTTGAAATGGCCAAAGGAACCATCCAATAAACAACTATGGAAGGGGTTACCCAAACCGTGGTATCGACATGACCAATGCCAAATGGTAGAGCTAATGCAATCACCCAAGGACCAAATGGGATAGGAATCAGGCAATGCTACCATTGCGGAAGGACTGGATACCTAAGGGCAAATTATCCTAACTGTCCTCAAAATCCTAGCCCAAACTAGGTTGGTGGAAGAGGCTGAGAGAACAACGACAACAACCAAGGCTGTGGATGTGGAAGAACAACTGATGCTCGGGTAAATACCATGATTGGACAACTCAAGGAATGCACGTTAGGTGAAGAATTTGAAAGAGGATCCATTCATGTTGTTGTGAAAAAGAAAGGAGAGGACTACCAATGTTTGGTAATTCAATCTCCAACTACTTACAAGGGTACGTCGTTTATGATCTTAATTGATTGTGGTAGCACGCATTCCTTTCTTGCACCCAAGACAATTAAAAGATTGCATCTAGAATCTAGGGGGACAAGGAAAATGATAGTAGAATTGGCTAGTGGAAAGGAAATCGCCTCAATCGAAATTGTAGGGAAACTTCAATTTCAATTAGATAGCCATATAACTGAAACAAAATTTCGAATCCTACCACTAGGATGCTACGATTGCATTCTGGGAATGGATTGTCTCAAGAAGAACAAAGCCCAAATTCTATGTGTTGAAGAGGAAATAATATTCCAAGACTTGGAAGGAGAAACCGTAAAGGCATATAGGGAAGCTGGAAGAACTAGAGTCCAATTAGCCAAGGCAAGTTGACTCCGTAAGGGATTGAAGAAAGGTCAACCAATCTACATGATCCAGTTGAATAAGGTTGAAAAGACTAATGAAGGCACTGTACCTTCGTGGATCAATGACTTCGAGGATGTCTTCCCAGAAGAATTGTTGAGAGTGGAAAAAGACTGAATTTTTGACTGATTTTTGTTGTTTTTGAGGTCTGAATGGTTGATTTTTGATGGATTTAGAGTGATATATGGTTGTTAATGGGAGTGTTTGAGAGTATTTTCGATGATATTTACTATGTTTTGGAAACTCATGATGATTCTTAGTAGAAATGTGAGGCTCTGTGATGTTTTGATAGGTTCTATTGAGGTTCTGATTGGTTTTGATACCTTCTGTATAGCTTCTGTTTTGTTTTGATTTTCTTCTGTATAAAGCATGGATTGATGATTGATGAAGGTTGAAATATTTTGAAAGCTTATTGAATAGTTTTTGATAGTTTGGAATGGTTTTAGTATGAGTTATGAGGTTATGATGTTCTTTGATGACCTTTTGTAACCCTCTCTAAACCTTTTGTGGAGCCTCTGTCTTTGCTTTGTCTCTGTTCTGCTCTCTTCTAATCTGTTCTGTAGATATTCTGTAAGTGTTCAGTAGAATGTATGTGTGACTTTGGAAAAGTTTTCTAACTTTTGGAAAGGATGAATCTAAGTTCAAAAGAGCTAAAACAAATGGAAGAAGCAGTTGCTGAAGACTCAAGAGAAGACTGAAGTGACAATAACATTAGTGAGTTATGAAGAGACACTGTAGTGGCTCTAGTGCCATTTTCTACCTCCCATACCTCTTGGGAGGTGCATCCACGACCTAAGAAGGATTATTAAGTGTCATTATTGAGTATTGTAGTGAGGAGATGATGTATTATTGAGAGAGAGAGAGAGAGAGAGAGAGAGAGAGAGAGAGAGAGAGAGAGAGAGAGAGAGAGAGAGAGAGAGAGAGAGAGAGAGAGAGAGAGAGAGAGAGAGAGAGAGAGAGAGAGAGAGAGAGAGAGAGAGAGAGAGTCAATTCTATCAAAACAGTGTATCTGTATATGAGAGATTGAGAGAGAAAACTATAAAGACATTGAAGATGAATACTATGTGAATAATTTCCATTCAAAAATGGTGTATTCTTTTATGTTCTTTGTTTTATTGATTGATTTTGTGAAGATGTTGAAGATTATGGTTGATTCTATCAAATCCGTGGGAGATATCTACTATGATGTTGCGTGAAGATTTGCTGTTTTTTTTGTTTTGGTAATCAAAATAATGAAATAAAAGCTTGTTGATGTTACAAGATAAATTTTATTGTAGTAGAATCCCCTTTTCCTTGGTGTTCCTCTTAGGGCTCCATGTTTTTGGTGCGCAACCGGGGAAACTTGCCATCAACAAGCATCAGAAGAGGCTGAAAATGAAAGAAATGGCATTGCCAAGAAGAAAAGAATTCAATGGATGTTTGTAAAGTTCCTTCTTCCACTGAAGAGTTGGAGATTCTCATTATCAAAGCCACTTTCCACAAGAAGTTTATCCCACAATGGCGAAAACATATTACCATCATGATGCAAGCTCTATGTGGTGGACTATTTCCTCTTCCTATTGAAGCAGCATAAACTTACATCTTGGTGGCAAATTGTTTGGGAAAAAACTGAAGGGTAAAAACAGAGAGAATGACCATCCATGGAAGATTTGGTATTCATTGAGAAGTTTCCAGACATCATCAAGGTCACTGGAAGTTCACGAAAACAAGAAGGAAAAGAGTTGGAATTTGTTTGTGGATGCTCAATAGCAAGATACGTGGGATGCTTGGTGCACTGACAACCTTTTGTTTATCCAATTAGCAACCCATTGGAAGTTGGTAGACAGAGTGTTTTTCACAACATACATTGTTGAAACCCTCAGAAGCTGGCATTATTAGAATGATGGCACAATAACAATCCTAAGAAGAACGAGTTTTGATACTTTCAGAACGGAATATCTCCCCCTCTGTAGTGGTTTGAAAGCCGAATTCAGAGATGTTGAAAAGAAGAAAGTAGAAGAGATGCTGGCCAGAGAATCCCTCAGAGAGACTGAAGCCCCTCTTTGATTCTATTCTATTGAGTACTTAACAACTGGTAGGAGCCAAGCCCCTGATAAATGACACAATCAAGAGGCAAGTATTAAAACGAGTCCAGAGGTACGTGAGAAGAGAGAAGGCAAGAATCAAGGCCGAGAATGAGCTCGCAGCAGACACCTCCTTTGATGTCCTAAAAGCACTCTTTACAGAAGTCCCCATGGCAAGTCAAGGTACCCTTTCTAGTCAAATTTGTTCTGGAAATATTGATGACAGGCCAGCAAATGTAGTCCCATTGCCAATTTTTAAGGGAGAGTACAATGAAGACCCTGATCTTCATGTAGCAGAATTTATGGTAGCATGTGTGGCTAATAATGCTAGAACCCCTGAGCATTGGTTAGCAATATTCCCCACCACTTTTCACACGGCATTTCAGTGGTATGAGAGACAAGCAACAGGAAATTTTGGTACATGGGACGACTTGAAGTTTGCCTTCCTCTCACTAAATTCAGGTGTGAAGGTTTTGAAGAGCGGATGCGAGAGGAGTTTATGAACCTAAGTCAGTCCTCTAGAGAAAGAGTAGAAGCTTATATCTCGTGTGTGATGAATGGAATCTATCCTAAAGAGATATACTAATCATCATTTGGACGAAGGCATCCAGAAAGGAGTGTTTCTTAGAGGCCTATAACCAGAAGTTTGCAAGTTTGTGAAATTGAGAAGACTAGTCAATCTGCAAGCTGCAATGGAAGGTGCAAGATTGTATGATGAAGTTGAAGCAAGGTTGTCAATGACTCCAAGAAGAGGAGTCTTACCTCCTCCCATGCCAGGAATGGTATACTCACTAAATGCAGTCCTAGGGACAGTTCCATACTCCTATCCCCAGATGTAAACAGTGCCGCAGTATAATGCACCTAATCCACTGTGGTCGCCACAGACGACAGTGCCTCAAATGATGGTTCAACCACAACAATAGTGGCCTCAAATAGTTCCTCCAATGGCGACTTAACAATAGTAGAACCCTACCAACTGGAATCAACAATCCCAAGTCTCAATAGGAGCTCTAAATCAGAACCAGAATAGAGGACCCTCTAGATCAACCCAACCATGTATGCAGTAATTATAGAACCTTTCCAAAATTCTACTACAAGTACTTCAGGAGGTGAAAATTTGAAGGACTACTTATCCAACTTAGTTGCAAGTATTAAAAAAGAGCTTATGGATGTGATTACAGAGCACCTCCAGACGTTGAAGGTGAATACCGCCAATATATCCACCCCTGCGGGAGCTGGAAGAGATGTGATGTGTTCTAATATATGGTGTAGAAAGTGTCATCAAGCGGGACATTTAGCCACTGAATGTACCTGAAAACCAAACATTCTTGGAGCCTTTTGTTCCAACTATTTGTTGAAGAAGAACCATACAGAGGATATTTGCTCTCTGAAAGAGATGCACGAACATAGACAGAAAGATGAAAATGCAAGATTTAACTTGCTAGAATCTAAAATGACAACACAGGACATTGGATCAAAGCCTAGGGATTTTGGTCCTAATTTCGATCCAAGGAGGTCTCCCTTTCAAAGTTACAGAGGATGACAGTCTGGCGGTGGTCAGAGATCCGAGGTGGAATGTTACAGATGTGGAGAAAAGGGTCATATCTCCCCGGATCGTCCAAACCCTAGAAGATCTGTGGATTACAAGACCTTATGCAGCCGATGCAAAGGAGAAGGCCACACTGCAAAGGACTGTCCAAGTCCAGCCCCTGTTAAGGCCAATGCTAGTGATAGCCAACAGAAGGCATAAGAGTCTACCTCCAATTTGGTAGAGTTAGAAGTTGCCGTTATCATGCGCGCCAAGAAAAAGGAACCAGTTATCCAAAAAGAGAACAACTCTCCTGCCAAGACTGTGAAGTTCAACCTACCAACAGAAGAACAGAGCAGTACATGACATAATAGTGCAATACAGAGTACTGTAGTGCCACAGAGAGTCACAGAGACAGTCCCAGAAACAAGACCAGAGGTCCAGGAGATAGATGATGCAGAAGCACCTCCAGAAACAGAGGAAGTGCCGATGTTGCCATTGCTAGAAGAAAAATGAAAGATGAAAATGGGTGTAGCCCCATTCCCCAGCAGGCTGGAGAAGCTCGTGGATCCTATCAAAGAGTATGACTTGGTAAAAGACCTAGACACTTTTAAACCAAACTTAATATTTCGTTAGTTGCTGATGCTATCTCCCAGCTCTGTTGAAAGAAATTCAAAAGTATCTTGACAAGAAGACGTGGACTAAGGATTGCTCCTTTCAATAGCAACCAAGACCAATAAGGCCCAAGAGCCTATAAAGGAAGTAGATGTGGCTAACGCCTTCCTAGATCATGAAACCCCAGAGATTAGTGTATGGATCAAAGGATGCTTTATTTCAGATGCATTGATTGATGGAGGCTCATCAGTAAACATAATGATGGATGTGACAATGAAGGACTTAGGGTTGCAAGGAATTCAACCTACACAATGGCTTATCAGATTGGCAGACCAAAGTAGAATGAAACCGTTGGGCATCCTCCCATACGTAAAAACAACCCTTGCAGGAAGAGACTATTGGTTGACATATCTGGTGGTTAAACCAAATTCTTATGGGACCTTATACCCTTTGCTCTTGGAAAGACCTTGGCTTTTTGAAGAGAGAGCCAGGATGGACTGGTTCAAAGGAACCCTAACCCTAGGCAGAGGACCCAACAAAGTGGTGTTGAAATTGTATGGATCGCAAAAAGGCAATGGATCCACATCCATTGAAGTCATAACTGACTCCTCAAAAGAAGTAACAGATGGTACATCAAGAGACGAAGAGGCTGTTAAACAGATCTTTCCTAAGAAAACAGAGGCACAGTCCCTAACAGTGGGCACTATAAGCCAACTACCAAAGGAAGCAAAGTCTTTGTCCATGGGAGAATACCTCCTGCCTCAACTGGAATTGACCTCTGAAATCACCTCTGACAGCGAGATAGAAGCATGGATGTATTGTTCTCCCTGTTACATGTTAGTCGTAGAGACAGTAATAGAGATAGAGCCAGAGATAGAAGTAGAAGCGAAAACAGACACAGAGGTGGAGGATTTGTTCTTCTCCTACAGAGCATCTATAGAAGTAGAGACAGAGCCTCTAGAGGAAGAGGATGAAAATGATGAGGAAGAAAACAAAGCAGGATATGAAAGTGCAGATGAAGAATTTCCTCCGATAGTAGACAATCTTGTTGATGGCCCTACAGAGACCTCAGAGGCCAAAGATCTCGGGGTGTTGGAGGTAATGACCATGGTTCCATTTGGGTTGACCAATGGACCACAAAGTATGCAGAATCTGCATAAGCAATGGATCAAAGGCATAAAAATTAAGTTCACCAATGGCTCATGTCGCCCTGACCCTTCATTCCCAAAGAAAAGATGATGATGATGACCCTTGTCAACAGAAGCCAGAGTTATTAGAGCCACGCCTTCTAGAAGGTCCATGCTATGTGGTATTCCTAGACGCATCCTCTGAAGATGAATCCCTAAGTCTAGAAGAAATCACCACTCACACAGAAGCAAACAAAGCTCTGATACCCTTCCAGCAATCTCAATAGACAAATGAGTCATCTGTTCAGAAGGAGGATACTGGTTCTAGTGTGGAAAATCAGACGATGACACTATTCCCTTGAAAGAGTCTATCCAGAAGCAATATGTGGGACATTTATCCACGAAGTGGAAGGTGAAAGACAAGTGATATTCCTGGATACTGACGATACTGAACGTCACCTGAAAGTGGGTCTCAATCTTCTAGAAGAAGAACTAGTGGTCCTGCAAGATCTACTAAAGGAGAACTTAGACGTGTTTGCTTGGTCATATAAAGATCTAAAGGGGATTGATCCCATAGTATGCCAACATCACATTGACCTAGAGCTTGATGCCAAACATGTAAGGCAAAGACAAAGGCATATAAATCCTAACTATTCAGCTCTGGTGAAGGCTAAATTATTGAAGCTTCTTAAAGCCGAGTTCATTTATCCTGTGGCTAACAGTGAATGGGTTTCGCCATTGTGGTAGTACCCAAGAAGAACAAAAAAATTAGAATATGTGTGGACTTTCGAAAGCTAAACTTGAAGACGAAGAAGGATCATTTCCCTATCCCTTTTATAGACCAACTGTTGGATACAGTGGCAGGCCATGGGCTGTATTCCCTCTTGGATGGATTCAGTAGATATAACCAAGTCCAAATCGCAGAAGAGGACCAATCCAAAACAACCTTCATCACAGAATGGGGGACCTATGTCTATAGAGTGATGCCATTTGGGCTCTATAATGCTCCTGCCACCTTCCAACGAGTAATGATGGCTGCCTTCCAGAATGATTTCATTGAGGTGTATCTTGATGACTTCTGTGTCTATAGCTTAATCCGTGAGCACTGACACCTAGAGCAATGTTTTGACATATACTGAGAGTATGGGATCTCTCTTAGCCCCGACAAATGTGTCTTTGGCATCTCATTGGGAGTTCTTATGGGCCAGATTGTCTCTACACAAGGGATTGCAACAGACCCGATGAAGATTGAGAAGATTGTCGCCTTGGCAGCACCAACAAACCTCAAGCAATCGAGAGGATTTATTGGCCATGTGGGCTACTACAGAAGATTTATTGCACATTTTGCAACCAAGGCGGCCCCTCTACACAAGCTCCTAAGGAAAGATGTGGTCATTAAGCCTGGCCGTTCCCATGTCCTAGCTGATCATCTATCACGGATCCCTCAAACTGCAAGAGATTAACAGGATGATCCAGACCTTCGTGATGCTTCCTTGTTTCTAGTTGAAACAACTACTCCCTGGTATGCAAACATAGCCAACCTCCTAGCAACTCAACAGTATCCTCCTGGCATCTCAAGCCGTGAGAAGAAGAAGCTTCTGTTAGAATCAGCCCCCTGCACTTTGCTAGGCAGTGCATTGTACAAGAGAGGCAAAGATGAAGTGCTGAGAAGAGGTGTTGTAGGGGAATAAAATCGGCATAGTATTAAAAGCATGCCATGACGAACCATGTAGTGGACACTTCGCAGGAGAAGCAATAGCCAGGAAGGCTCTGTTAGCAGGATACTGGTGGCCGACCCTCCACAAGGATATATATGACTACTGCAAGAGATGTGATACTTGTCAGCGAATGGGGAGACCCACCAAAACAAGTGCCATGCCACTGCAACCTATTCTTCCCCTAAAGCCATTTGAGAAGTGGGGGATTGATTTCGTGGGACCCATTGATCCACCCACCAGATGGAAGCAGAACATATACATCTTAGTATGTACGGATTATGTCACAAAGTGGTGTGAAGCTAAAGCTCTGAAGTGGGACGATAGTAACAACGTAGCTCTGTTCATTTATGAAACTATTATCACCCGTTTTGGCAGTCTCCTCGAGTTGGTAAGTGACAGAGGTACTCATTTCCTTAACAAAATCATGGAGGAGCTGACAGAGCTGTATAAGATCTGCCATCGCAAATCCACTCCTTACTACCCCAGAGCCAACAGCCAAGTTGAAGTCACCAATCGCATCCTCTGCTCGATCCTGACAAGAATGATTGCCACACATCATCGTGACTGGGACGATCAAGTTACAGAGGCCCTCTAGGCATATAGAACCTCCCATAAGGTAGCTACAGGACAGACCCCTTTCCAGCTAGCGTATGGTACGGAAGTCGTCTTCCCTGTTGAACTGGAATTGCCCTCTTTGCGAGTGGCAGTTAAAGAACACTTGGGAGATGATGAGTCACTACAATGCGCCTCCTACACTTGGAATGTTTGGATGAGATTCGAAGGATGGCTCTACAATGCATGGAGACCACTCAAGCGCGACGCAAGGCCTATCATGACAGCTTCATCAAGCATAAGGAGTTCAAAGAAGGTGATCTTATCCCGGCCTATGTTTCGAGATTTGGCAAGTTTCCTGGCAAGCTTTAACAATGGTGGATGGGCCCGTACAAGGTACTTGCTGTCAATCATAATGGCTCTGTTCACGCGTAGACTGTTGATGCCTCTGATGATCCTTTTCTGATCAATGACTATCATATGAAGAAGTACTTCCCTCCTTGGGGAACTTGACAATCACAGTCGACCTACCCTCTCCCTTTTGGGCATCGCACTGTCCTTCTCTTCGTGCTTCTGATAGCCCTTATGATTTTCCTCATGAGGGGTCTCGTTCTGCTAGCCCTTCACAGATATCTCTCAACCCTCCCTTGTTCTCTTCTCGTCTAATCCAACAACGGTGGCAAGGTTGGTCCTGACACATGGTATTTCTACCATTCTCTTTATTAACGAAAAAGAAAGAAAGAAAGAAGAAGAAGAAGATGATGAAGAAGAAAAAACAAACAAACTGTTATGGGAGAAAAGGAAGCAATACCCAGTCATAGTAGGCCTCGTTCCAAGAAAAGGTGGAAACACACTTGGGCAGGAAGCTGACTGTGGAAAAGGTGGTAACACCTCGCAGTTTCGGATAGCTAACTCACCAGCAGAACCTTTCCAGCGAGTAATTTGAAGCCACCTCCCTTGGTGCGCTGTCTCTGTAATATTAGTCTATCTGCAATTCTTAACAAATGAATCATTGAAGTACCAAACTTATTGGCTACCTCCTTGGGTACGCCTCATCTTCAATCTCCTGATGACAATAATAACTGACACAATCTTCATCACCAACCCCTTGAGTGATGTGAGCTTTCATCCTAATAGGATGGGGATGTGAGTATGGACTGTCCTCTGTATCTATCAGTGAGCGTGAGACAGAGGGTGGGCTGAGTGACCAATCTTTCCCTTCAAATCAAATGAGAGGTGAGATGCGTGACTTGAGTGTTGCACGCACGGGATGGGCCTCTCAATGCACAATGCATGATCTATTCCTATGCACTGCACCGTAAGGCTCCCTGGCCTTCCTTCTTGCATTGTATGTTAGCACAAGGCGGGATGCATAGTTGCACCATCAAATGCACACAAGGCATACAACCTCTGCACAAGTGACAATGAGGATTATATCAATGGGTTTTAGGAACGGGTTGCCCTCTTGTATCTTTCAACAGAGAGTGAGACAGAGGGTGGGCTGAGTGTGACTAGTGTTTCTTCAATCAATTATTGAGAGGTGAGGCTTGAGGGACGTTCTGACAATTGGCGTCAGGTACGTTTCTATTTCTCTCTACACCCACGGGATGGGTCTTTGCCATCGTCACAGGACATGCCACTCTGTTAGGTGCACTGCACTACAAGGCTCCCTGGTCTTCCTCCTTGCACCTATGCCAGACGGGTGGAATGCATGAATGCACCATTGATTGCACACACTAGTATACTCCCTCCAAATCAGTTTCCCCTTGTTCAATTCTAAACCGGCTGTGAGTTATGGGATTTCATACTTCTTCAGTGAGCGATGTGCGTCCTAGGGTGAGCGACTATTCTATCATCCTCTTGAGTGCCTGTGAGTGGAGTGACTATCCTTCGTCAAAAGGACACCTAGCATGATGGGTTTCATGAACCAGCTACCTCCCTAGGTGTTGCTGCATGGTCCTTGCCATGCTGGCTGAACACTGGAGCGAGCCGTGGTACCTCTTGCAGCCGACTCCAATCCTTTTGTAGTAGTGATGGTTCCTTCGTCCATACGCAAAACGGGCCAAGTCTTTCTAACCCTAGTCTTATGATTGCAAGTGTACATTATGTTTTAAGTGTGGGGACACCAGAGTCCAGTCGGTTGATGAGTCCTAGGCTATGTTGCTACATCTAACCTTGTCTGTTAAGGTTTTCAGTGTGGGGACGAGTCCATTCGTGTCTATGATGCATACCCCCTGCATATGCCTCACTTTAATCCTGCATGTATATCATGACCTGATTTTACCTTGATAGGGTCCCTTCCCCACCCATGTTCAACACATCCTTGGGGCCGTTCCTTCTTTTCCCTCCCCCCCCCGTTTATCCCTTATTGTGACGATTTTTCATGAGAATGCATCCTACGTTCACCAGGACCCCCATCCAACCTTACAGTCCTGTTCTTCCCTTTGACCTGACCATTTTTCCTTTTTACCAACCCCTGTTCTGGCCGTTGGTTCTTGAGTTATTAATTTTTGAAGCATTTCCTGTAAATTGGACGGTTTTCCATGTGAACACACCTTTATTACTTCCGAGCAACAATCTGACGTGGTAGTCCAGTCCTCCATCTTCGTCTTATCATTTTTCTTTTTTCTCCCTGTCCTTTCGATTCACGGTTCATCCGCTATTAATTTTTGCGCGTTTTCGGGCCATTTTCGTATATATTTTTAACATTTTTCCATGTGAACATTCCCTATTTCATTAGAATTTCAGTTTTATTTGACTAATGTGTCCCGCCAACCTTTTTCCACATTTTTTCTTTTTTATCCACCCTATTTTGATCGCTAGATTTTTCGTTATTGATTTTTCAATATATTTTCGGTTCTGTTTTTGGTGTTTTTTGCATGAGAACCCCTTCTAACTCTACCGAAAGTGAGTTTTGACATGAAAACCCTGTGCATCCCCTTCTCGGGACATTTTTGCTTTTTACTGCCCTTCATTTCGCTGCTCGATTCTTTTCGTATTCATCTTTGAGTCCATTTTCAGGTTCGTTTTTTGGGTTTTTTCCATGTGAACGCATCCTCTATCGGTCGGAATCATGTTTTGATGTAGTAGATTTTTGGGGCACATTATTTGGCACAATTTTCCTTCTTTTCGTCCTGCGTTTTGGCGTGCTGATTTTCCAATATTAATCCCCGTATGTATTTTTGGAGTCGTTTTTAATGTTTTTCCCAAGGGAACGCCCTAATTTGATCTCAGCCACCCCATTGTACTTTTTCGCAGTCTTTCCCTTAACTTCTGACCCAGTTTTTCTTTTTACCGTATTGCGTTCCAACAAACGGTTTGCGAGTTATTAATTTTTCTTTGTTTTGTCATGTACCCGTGCACCTTGCCTTGCGCGTGAATGCGCGCGTTTTTGAGTTTACGCACCTCGACATGCCTTCTTCGCGTCCTTTTGTCCCGACGTCCTAGCCCCTGTTGTTTCCCATCCCTACAAGTTTTTTTAACCCCGCCCCGCTCATGTATGCGGGATGGGATCGGCTCCCCATTCTTTCTTTTTCTTTATTAAAAAAATAAAAAAACAAAAAAAAAACCAAAAAACCAAACCATAACAATAAATCAATAAATAAATAAAATACCAACCAAACCATTACAAAAAACACACACACACAAAACTACAAAAAAAAAGCAAACAAAAGAAAAGAAAAAAAGAGACAAATAAAAAATAATAATAATAAAAAAAAACACAAACCAAAGCAAACACAAGAACAAAACCCAAAGAAGAAGACAACAAAAAAAAGAAAAAAAGAAAAAAAGAAAAAAAGAAAAAAAGAGAAAAAAAGAAAGAAAGAAAAAAACTCCCCCCCGACGGTTTCCCTTTCCTCCCTTCTTCCCTCTCTTCTTCTTTCTCTCTCTCCCTGCCTTTCTCTCTCCCCGTTCTCCTCCTCCTCCCTTTCTTCCTCCTTCCCCCCTCTTCTTCTCCTTCTTCCTCCTTCTCCTTCCTTCTCCTTCCCCCCTCTTCTTCTCCTTCTTCCGTCTTCCTCCCTCTCCCCCTCCTCCCTTCTCCTCCTCTCCACCTCCTCCACCTCCACCTCCACCACCACCTCCTCCTCCTCCTCCTCCCTCCCTTTTTCTTCCTTTCCTTCCCCTCCCTGTTGCTGTCTGCAGCCATTGCCCGCTGCGCTCCGTCTGCCGCCTGCTGCCGCCCACACCCGCCGCCTTGCTGCCGCTTGCGTCCTCTTCCTCTCCCATCCCTTTCTTCTCCTCCTCTCCCACCTCCCACTCCTTCTCCTCCACCACAACCCTTTCTCCTCCTCCTCTCCCACCTCCAACTCTTCCTCCTCTCCCACCGCCAATTCCTCTTCCTCCCCCTAAATTTGACCCCTCCCCTTAAATTTACCCACACTCCTAAATTTGACCCCCCACCCCCATATTTAAGCCCCTCCCCTAATTTTGGTACTACCCCCCCTAATTTGACCCCCTCCCCACATTTATCCCTCCCCTTCTCTTAATTTACCTCACACCCCACCTAAGCCCCCTGTCCCACCCCCTACCTCCGCCCTTTACCCCTCCACCCTTGTTCACCCCCCTTTGCGTGCTGCGGTCGACATTTTGGTGTTGCTGGTTGTTTGCGTGTGTTCACGTGCGAGGATGCGTGTCCGCCTTGTTCGTGCGGTAGGGTCTTGCAGCCATTCATACGCAGTCACAGTCATCAGCAATCGTTCACATGCAGTCATGGAACGACTAGTTTTAGTCGACCTTTTGTTCTCGTTGTGTGGAATATTTGTGAATTGTGCCTTTCCTTTTTTTTTTGAGGATGTGGTATCAGACTTTACAGATAGCCCCACTCATTGCCAGGAATTTTTTTGTCTTTTTCCTTGGTTGTGTGTGTGGGTCTCTTGTGTAGTCTGAATGGCATCTACCTCTATTCCTCCTATTGTCATCCAGCATGTGCCATTGCCGGTGCATGACTATACTCTTCTCCTAGAGGCGGATTGCATTCGCCATGCTGTTCTTCGTTCTTTTGTGGCTTTGAAGTTTCCGCCAGTGAACAACACGATTTGCTACTCCTTCCTGGCATCCTACAAGAATCAGTCTAGCTTGGTTTATAACCGACACTTTTGCTTATCCATAGCCAATATCAGTGATGCGTTGTGTTTGCCTCTTTCAGCGATTTTCGTCCCTAGTGGAAATCAATTATTGACAGTTGAGGAGATCCTTTCTCTCCTGTAGAAACAAACCTCTACTCCTTTGGTCTCAGCAAAGTTATTACCAATTCTGGGGTTTCTATAGCTCACATCTCCTCCCTGGTATGGAAATAACTTTGCCAATTTCTACAAGACAGGTTCATGTCAGGGAAGCCTGCTTCCAAATGTCTATCCAAGGAGTTGTTCACTGCTTCTGTTAGGATCCTGGAGGGAGCCAAGTTCAGTTGGGCGGCATTCATGCTCGCGAAGATGGATCATCATTTTCAGAGAGTTTGGAAAGGTCAGGGAAGTAATGTCTCCTACGGTGTTTTTCTTCAGAAGATTATCTCCCTTGCACCTCCTCTTGGTGGTGTGCCAGTTCTTGATCTTGCTTCTCTTTCAAAGCAGCCACCACCTTTTGTTCCAACTCCTCCTCTTCCGAAGCAGCCACCACCTTCTGTTCCAACTCCTCCTCCATTATAGTCCAATTCTGATTCGGAGGATGAGGCCCCTGCCAGATTCTCTCGCAGTAAAAGATTACGTACTAAAGGGCCCCTTAGTCCTATTTCTATTTCAGTTTTTGATTCTCCTGCACATGACTCCATTCCTCTTGTTTCTACTAGTTCCCTTCCTTCATTCTTGTCATGTCCTAATCTATTTGCAGCACAAAGGGATGGGCAATTGGATAAATAGATCCTTGCTTCCTTACAAACAATGTTAGCTGGACCTTTGCTTCCTCAGTTAGTTTCTGGTGTCCAGGCTACATTGGAGACTTCACTGACGACTTGTCTTCGGTCCATTTACACAGGGGTATATACTTCTTTGTAGAACAAAGTGGATTCCCTGACTAGTCAATTGAGTAAGGCTTTAGAGGATCTAGCATCTGAGAAAGCCACCCTCACGGATATTCACAAACAAATGACTAAAGCTACTACCCTGATGGATTCCCAAAAGGCCACCATTCAGAAGTTAGAAGCTCAAGTAGTTACCCTGGAAGCAGAGAATGCATCTTTGACTAAAGAGAAGAATTCTGCCCTTGAGGAGATGATTGACTTAGCCAGTAGGCTGGGTACTTGTGATGAGGGTCAGCTACAGTCTTCTTAGGAAACTGTTGAGTCACAGAAGACGATGATTGCAGAGCTTAATCAGAAGATTGTTACTCTTTCTGTTCCTCCACTTCCTATGGTTTCTTCTGTAGTATCTTCCAACGAGGAGCTTGACTAGTTATAGTAGAAGGCGAAGTTGTGTAATGGTTTTTTTGCTAAGGTTGAACGCCTTCAACAACGTATGAATTGTGTGCAGGATGATTTCACTAGTTATGCTGAGCTGGTGTCACCCCCACCGTCTTTCTGGATCAAGTATAATCAACAGTGTTTTGCCTTGTATATCTCTTTGAGCAATGTGGATTTAGAATCTCCAGAGGATGGGTGGCAGAATTTGTGGTTTGCAGATTTGCTGAAGTCTGTGTTTGACAGAGTTGTTGATGAGCTGATTTCACATGAAGTACAGTTGCTGTCTTTCATGTATCTTACGGGGCATTTGCAGATTCCTGATGAGGAGGATTTGAATGTTTATGTGGGAGATGTGATTTTACAAGCAGTGATGTGTGTGCACTCAGTTGAGCTCCTGCTAGCAGATAGTTTGAAGCATTATCATGAGCAGAAGTCTTGGTGTAAGGGACATGCTTGGCATCTACCTTTGGAGGATATTCCACAAATTTGAAATCTAGCCTTTGCAAACCCAACTATTGTGTCATGTTGCTGATAATCCATTATTCAGTGATTCTTTTTTCCAAGATCTTGCTTATCGTTGTTCTTTTTATCCATTAGATCCCACTGATCTTTTGTCTTATTCTCTTATGTCCTAACGTTTTCCGTTGTATATTTCCCTCCTCACTTCCAACCATGACACTATTCCTCTGTTGTCTTTTACTCCTTCTAATTCCCCTCACATTCCTATCTTTACTTTTTTTCCTTTAATTGCCGATTCGACATTATAAGTTTTTGCTGAATTTTCCATCTCTTCCATCTTCCTTATCTCTTCATTTCTCTTCTTTTTATGATCTATCCTATCCTCCTTTACAATGCTCTCCTCTTATTCCATTCCCCTCTCCTTCCGATTACATTAACCTTCCTCCTCACCCAGTGCTAGATACACCAGGGTATGATAGTGACATACTTCGTTGACGATAATGGACACTGCATGATTCTGGACCGGTGTTTAACTGGCCTTTCATTCCACGGACCTGGGATATCTTTACAGTATGTTTGAACTCTTACCTTCATTTTTCTCGGGTGCATGCTCATTCTGATGATACCTTTGTATGTCTTGCAGCTCATTTTTGCTGGACCTTGCTTTTATGCATCAATAATCTGAACACTCGCAAGTGTATCCCCAGTTTGATCATCAATTCGAATGTGGATGTGAGTACTGCTCAGATGGATATTTTGTATTACTTTGCACAAGCTTTCCCTACCAGGTTTCTTATTTTTTTGGAAAGGATGTGTTGTATATAGTTCCTCTAGAATGTGCCTTTACATTTTGTAGATGAGAGTAAAACTCTGGAGCGTCTCAAGTCTAGCATAAAGTTTAAGAAGAAGTGCTTGCATCCTGCTTAGTAGTGGAGTTCCTTTTGGATGTATCAGTTCTTTTTCTTTAATGGAAATCTTTTTATGTGCTCTCCGTTTTTTGGGGGCATGTGCCATTTAGATTACCTGATGTTGTGCCTATGTGAGTGTATATGTGGTATGTATATATTGTTTATCTTTGTTGGATGGAGCTGAAGTTGAAGATGGATTGATGAAGAAGATGTTGGACTACAAGCTAGTAGAAGATGATGCTAATTCAAAGAAAACTCTTATATCCTTTATGACTTTGTGTTGCTAACCATTTTAGAAAAAATGGAGATAATATCCAAAAGGGTGTTTTCCTTTCGTTGTAGTATTATCAGAGATACAGGTGATAAGTTGGGGTCATGGTGGAGTGATTGTTGAAGATACTAAAGAAGATCAACTTGAGCTCTTTACTGAACTTACATTCTTCTTTTCCTTAGGTCATGAGGACGCTTCCTTTCTAAGTGTGGGGATATGTTGAGAGTGGAAAAAGACTGAATTTTTGACTGATTTTTGTTGTTTTTGAGGTCTGAATGGTTGATTTTTGATGGATTTAGAGTGATGTATGGTTGTTAATGAGAGTGTTTGAGAGTGTTTTGGATGATATTGATTATGTTTTGGAAACTCATGATGACTCTTAGTAGAAATATGAGGTTTTGTGATGTTCTGATAGGTTCTGTTGAGGTTCTGATACCTTCTGTATAGCTTCTGTTTTGTTTTGATTTTTTTCTGTATGAAGCATGGATTGATGATTGATGAAGGTTGAAATATTTTGAAAGCTTATTGAATAGTTTTTGATAGTTTGGAATGGTTTTAGTATGAGTTATGAGGTTATGATGTTCTTTGATGACCTTTTGTAACCCTCTCTAAACCTTTTGTGGAGCCTCTGTCTTTGCTTTGTCTCTGTTCTGCTCTCTTCTAATCTGTTCTGTAGATATTCTGTAAGTGTTCAGTAGAATGTATGTGTGACTTTGGAAAAGTTTTCTGACTTTTGGGAAGGATGAATCTAAGTTCAAAAGAGCTAAAACAAATGGAAGAAGCAGTTGCTGAAGACTCAAGAGAAGACTGAAGTGACAATAACAGTAGTGAGTTATGAAGAGACACTGTAGTGGCTCTGGTGCCATTTTCTACCTCCCATACCTCTTGGGAGGTGCATCCACGACCTAAGAAGGATTATTAAGTGTCATTATTGAGTATTGTAGTGAGGAGATGATGTATTATTGAGAGAGAGAGAGAGAGAGAGAGAGAGAGAGAGAGAGAGAGAGAGAGAGAGAGAGAGAGAGAGAGAGAGAGAGAGAGAGTCAATTCTATCAAAACAGTGTATCTGTATATGAGAGATTGAGAGAGAAAACTATGAAGACATTGAAGATGAATACTATGTGAATAATTTCCATTAAAAAATAATGTATTCTTTTATGTTCTTTGTTTTATTGATGGATTTTGTGAAGATGTTGAATATTATGGTTGATTCTATAAAATCCGTGGGAGATATCTACTTTGATGCTGCATGAAGATTTGCTGTTTTCTTTGTTTTGGTAATCAAAAGAATGAAATAAAAGCTTGTTGATATTTGTAGTCTGAGCTTGTTGATATTTCTTTCTTTGTTGCTTCAAGCATTTCAAGTGAGCTCTAATGGCTATCTCTCACCTAGCCGATGTGCCGTCGATCCTATGAGTGTAGTGAGCTTACCTTGATGCAGATACGAGTTGCCTCCTCTCTCGCACACCCTGGTAGCTCCATGATCCAAGTGCAAGCTTCAAGCAAGCTCGATCCTCCCACTCCAAGCTCCAAGCTCCATCGTCGCGAGCAATATAAGAGAAGAGAAAAGAAGAGAAGAGAAGAAGAGAGGAGAAGATGGAGAGCTTCTCCACCCCACGGTCCCTCACCCTCACACACTCACTCCCTCACACTCTCACACTCCCTCTCTCAAGCACAAGCTCAAGCAAGCAAGAACACGAAGAAGAAGAAGAAGAGGAGAGCTACTTTTGGCCACACACAAGAATGAGCTTCTCATTCACTTTTCAACTTTATATACAAAACCCTAAATCCCTTTTGGGCGGTCATCCCCTTTTCCCCCTTTTTTACATGGCCGACCGTAGGCCCTTTTTCCCATTGTCCTTCTATCTTCTTAGCTTTCTTTCCAACGCCCATCTACCTTTATAAATTGCACGGGTGAGAGCCCAGCGCTCATTGAATTAAACCATGATGCGCTTGCGCTCTTTTACAAAAGTTTTGACTTGTGCTTTTCCTTGTGCGCCTTTCTCTCTTATTTAGGACTTTTCTCCTTGTGTGTATTTGTCTTTCGTTTCTCTTTTCCTTGGCCTTTGTCTTTGTCTTATGCATTAGCTTTTCTGGATTTTTCACCTTCGTTCGTTTGAGGGTTAACATTACCCCCCTCTTAGACGAGTTCCAGTCCCATGGCACTCATTGTCGTAGGTAGCAGGCGTTAGCATACATCGAAGACGTGGGTGGCAAGGACGTCTGTGGTTGCCATGGTGGAGTATTGGCAGTGGTGGGGAGGAAGGTTGTTGGGGGTATGTTGGTGGGTTAAGTGGTAGGTGGTAGGGCAATGGGAGTTGGTGGTAGGGCTGTTCTTTGGGGGGGTTGCACTGATGGAGTACAAGTGGCGGTTTGTTGGGGATTTTGTACATGATGATTCTTGGCAGGCTTACAGGGTGATAAGGATAGGAATTCAGAGTTGAGTGTTGATGAAGAGCGAATGACACGTTGGAGTCTTCAATACCTGCAATTGAAAACCTCTCATAGGTGGTTTCTCCCTAGGGGTAGTGCTAGTCTTCTTTATCATGCACAAGACATAGTTTAATTAGTTTGGGAGACATGTCAAACTCTAAGCAAGCTGAGAGTATTGTCCTGCACTTGAGGGCCCAAACTGTATATATACTTCGGTGCAGATATTATGTGAGTGCTCCTACATACTTAGATATTACGTAGGTAGAAGACTGCGGGCTTGTTTCTCATAACGACATGTGGATAAAGCAAAGTCGTCCATGGTGGGAAGAAGTACATGTGAAGGTATATGCGACATCCTGTGCATTGTGATTGCATGACATAACATGATAGAACACAGGGATACTGCACTATCGGTAGCTGGTAGACATTGGGCCTATGCAATGAGGATAGTGTACTTTTCATGGCCATTCGTGCAGTGCTTACCACAATTGATTGCAATGGTATTAAGGCAGAGTACAAGAGGGAATTGTGTGAATGGGTCAGGGTGATAGGTCTAACCATAGGCGAGACAAGCTCCCTAGGTCTGTCCTGCCCTTAATGTGCCCTGAACTATTGTGGGTGATGCTAGGGGGCTAGGGGACTAGGGACGAAGCCAACCGACCAAGGTCACTGGACACACCTAATTTGAGGATGCCTAGGTGCGGTGCAGTGGTCGTGGGTGCTTCTTATCTTTTCGTTCTTTTTTTTTTTTGACTTGCCTGAGTACAATTATTGCAATATGTTGAGGCTATCAGTCTTTCAATGGGTTGGGAAATGTCAAGCTTCAAAGGCTCAGGAAATGGATATGACAGTGTTGATTGTGCCCTAGCCTCGTGGTTAGAGAAGCCGTTGTTGCGAGGTTGGTACGATTGAGGTAACAACCGTCGTGAGCTCACTGTAAAGCTTGACCCAAGAAGAGAGCCTAGCCCATGACTATGCTTTGGTTCGTGCGACGTGGGCACTCGCCAGGGTGATTTTTCACGTTCGGCAGCGTGGCTTTGTTGCAATTCTTTGTGTGGTTGGTGGTCTTGCGGTGACTTGGGCATTGAACACGTTTGCATGAAGACTTGTATCATCCTGCATCCACTTGTCACTTCATGAGAGTATATGCAAGTCGCTTACGTCAAGTACAACGAACAAATGCAATCATGTCAAGATATAACTTTTCAAAATGCTATGATGCTGATTGCAATGCCTATTCCAGTGCTTGTTAAAGACGTGGAATATATTAACGATAGGTAAAGGAAGTGTGTACAAGTGGGGAGCCTGCCCCTTTAATCATCAAAAGACAAAAAGTTATGGCAGGATGGCTTGTTAAGCTGCTTGTATATCATAGGGGCTACTCAATTTGCACAAGGCGGGGTGAGTCCGGGTGGTTAGGCGACTGAGGCTCCTAGTGAGGGGCTCTTGTGAGGTTGGGCAGGGAAGATGTTGGCCGGGACCTGAATGGTATAGTCTTTGGCCGTGACCATTTCCAAGATGCTTTTGAACAATGCTTTCTTGAAAGTTTCCCAATCAGGATCTCTTCTATGTAACTCATCAATCCGATCATGCAAGGCATGCATGGCCAAATGGAAGAGATACCGACTCCATGCATACTGCGACACCCCATGAAACTACATATTTTCTTCATACAATCGAATGAAGGATGAAACTTTTTGACCTTTAAGCTGCTTCAATTCTTGCTCCACTGCCTATAATGCATTCATAGGTAAGGAATCAATCCTTTCTGCTTCCTGTCGAGTTTGCATTTGCTATTGTAACAACAACTATTGTTGTTGTTGTTGTTGTTGCAACAAAGCAATCATCTGTTGTAAAGCATCACCACCACTTGATCTAGTAGAACCCCCCATCTTTACATACCTCTATTGTCTACTTTCATGTCTGGTTCACCATTGTTGGAGCGTTTGGGATTGAAAGTCTATCGCGGGGGTAAGAGATAGTAGGATGAAGGGTGATTCAGGGAGAGGAGTAGATGGAAGAGAAGGGGTTGAAAGAAATAGGAGATGTAGAAGAATACTCACAGAAATAAATAGAAGTTGTAGAAGAATACTCACATAGATGAAGCATGTCAGTTTATTTTTGCATTATGAGAAGATAAAACTCTTGTAGACAAAAACGTGCATAAAATATTACCTTCCTCTATGCTGCTCAGATTGCTAATCTGATGCTTCCATTGGCTCCAAAAGGAGGGTAAAATACTAGCACACTTGGCTAGAATTCTTGCCAGCTCACTTCTTCTTCATCTCCCACTTCAGAGTGCTATTCACTGTCTGAAAACAGTGATCACGCGTTCGTGATTTCGTCAATCTCTCTTTTTACATAAAATCCTCTCAAAAATGGCTGAAAGCTACCTACTTTCTTTTACACGTCATCCTAATCTAGAAGCTGTCTATAGTTATATGGATTTTTACAAGAGATAATATCTAAAATATAAAAAATTGGCCAAACTTGTCCAAAAAACTAATATTTTTGAACCATGGACACTAACACTAATGTCTAAAATGGCATTAGCTCTCTAGGTCAATAAGAAAGCCGCACTCTAGAGTTTTTCATATGGTGTGTGCGTAGTGGCACGACAACACCTTTGTCTTTTGTTTCACTTTTGCCTTGGCCTTGTTTTCTACTTTAGATTTTCCAGATTTTTTACCTTGTTCTTTTGAGGGTTAACATTACCCCCCTCCTAGACGAGTGCCAGTCCCATGGCACTCTCTACTGCCATAGGTAGCAAGCTTTGGCAGACACCAAAGATGTGGGTGGAAGGAACTATTGTGGTTTGCCTTGGAGGAGTTTTGGTGGTGGTGTGGATGAAGGTCGTTGGTGGCACTTTGTTGGCTTGATTGGCTAGTGATAGGGTTGTTGGAGTTGGTGATAGGGCTATTCTTTGTTGGGAGTTGCACTCATGGCTTGCATAGGTGTTGGTGTTCTAGGGATTCTTCTTGTGATGATTCTTTGGTGGGCTTGCATTATGATAAAGGAGAAGTGTTCAGAGTACTTTCATTGGAGTCTTCAATACCTGCAATTGAAAACCTCTTATATGGTCTCTCCCTAGAGGTTAGTTCTTGTCTTCTTATTGTGGACAAGACGTAGTTTGATTGGTTTGGGAGATAGGTCGCAAGCAGAGAGTATTGTCCTGCACTTGAGGACCAAAACTATGTATAGATTGTGGTGCAAATATTATGTGAGTGCACGTGTATACTTAAATATCACGTAGTTAGAAGACAGGTGTGGTATGATTCCTCATAGCAATGTGTGGATGAAGTGAGGGTTCGATGGGGTGGAAATAATTGTCAATGTTGAGGAAAAGTACACTTGAAGGCTTCTTGTTGGGACATCATTTGTGATTTTGACCACATGATGTAGCATAATTGAGCTCATTGATGCCTTAGCTTTTGGTAGCTGGTGGCTACTTGTAGTATTTGAAGAGTACGAAGTACTTTCCATGGTCTTTCGTGTCTTGCTTACCATTGTTGATTGTGATGGCATTGAGATGGAGTGTGAAGAAGAATTATGAAAATGGTTTAGGGTGACAAGTTAAGCTCCCTAGGTATGCTCTGCCCTTGATGTGCCCTGAACAATTGTGGGGGATATATAAAGGGCTAGGGGACTAGGGATGGAGCCAGTTGACCAAGGTCATTAGACATACCTAATTTGAGGATCCCTAGGTGTTATGTTATGATTGTGGGTGCATTTTTTTTTGGATAAAATGAATACAATCAATGCAATACGTTGAGGCTATCAGCTTTTCATTTGGATTGAGAATTGTTGAGATCCAAAGGATATGAAAAATGGATATTACAAAGATGATTGTGTTACTATCCTCGATGCTAGAGGAACAGTTGTTGAGATGAAGAGATACACTTGAGATTTTGCAAACCTCTTTGTAACATATGAGACATTGGAACAATTGAGGTAGCAACTGGAGTGAGCTGTGTATGAACAAGGGACAAAGCATCTGGCAAATTGAATCCTAGTTGATGAAGAAGCGTTTGTCATTGTTGAGAGTGTGGCTCTCCTACTCGGATGTAGAGTTTGGCCAAGAAAGAGGAAGAAGCCAATGACTATGCTTTGGGACATGCTCAAATGCAATGTGTGTTTTTTGTAGGGGTGATTTTCTTTTCCAACGGGGCTTTCGTCATGGCTCTTTGTTTCTTGGTATTTCTATTGCTTTCTCCATAATGGTTCTTTATGGGGTTTGTGGGAGCTTTCACTCAACTGCCAAGACCCTCGGATCGCTTATTGTTTCAAGCGTTCCAAGCCGAGCACTAATGGCTCCCTCTCACATAGCCGATGCGCCATCCATACCTACGGGTGTAGTGAGCTTACCTCCATGCCGTTTGTGTTACCTCCTCTTCCGTGCACTCCGGTGGCTCCATGATCCAAGTGCAAGCTTCAAGCAAGCTCCATCCTCAAGCTCCACACTCCAAGCTCCATTGCCGCGAGCAAGACAAGAGAAGAGAAGAGAAGAGAAGAAGAGAGGAGAAGATGGAGAGCTTCTCCTCCTCGGTCCCTCACCCTCACACACTCACTCCCTCACACTCTCACACTCCCTCTCTCAAGCACAAGCTCAAGCAAGCAAGAAGAAGAAGAAGAAGAAGAAGAAGAAGAAGAGGAGAGCTACTTTTGACCACACACAAGGATGAGCTTCTCATTCACTTTTCAACTTTATATACAAAACCCTAAATCCCTTTTGGGCGGTCATCCCTCTTTTCCCCTTTTTACATGGCCGGCCATAGCCTAGGTCCTTTTTCCTATTGTCCTTCTATCTTCCTAGCTTCCTTTCCACCGCCCGTCTACATTTACAAATTGCACGGGTGAGAGTCCGGGCGCTCTTTTACAAGATTTCAAGGTACGCCTTTTTATTTTAAAATGCGCATTTCCCCTTTTTCCTTTGCCTTGGACTTTTAAGGTTGCCCTTGCGCTTTTGGCCTTTTCTCCTTTTCTTTTTTCAGTCAGGCTACCTTTTTCCACCTTTTCCCTGTGTCTTTTTCACTTCTTTTTGCTTTCTTCGTGTTGGGGTTAACATTACCCCCCTCCTAGACGAGTGCCAGTCCCATGGCACTCACCGTCATAGGTAGCAGGCTGTAGCATGCACCGAAGACGTGGGTGACAAGGACGCCTGTGGTTTCCGTGGAGGAGTGTTGGTGGTGGTGTGGCAGAAGGTCCTGGGGGCCTGTTGGTGGCCAAGGTGGCTGGTGGAACATTGTTGGAGTTGGTGGTAGGGCTAGGCTGTGTTGGGGATTGCATTGATAGCCAGCACAAGTGTTGGTTTGTTGGGGATTCTGCACATGACGATTCTTTGTGGGCTTGTTGGATGGTAAGGGACAAGTATCACAGTTGAGTTTTGATGAAGAGCAAACAACACCTTATACCTGCAATTGGAAAACCTCACCTGTGATCTCTCCTTAAGGGGTAGTGCTAGGCTTCTCATCATGCACAAGACATATTTTGATTAGTTTGGGAGACAGGTCGAAACTCGAAGCAAGCCTAGAGTATTGTCCTGCACTTGAGGACCCAAACTGTGGATATACTTCGGTGCAAATATTATGTGAGTGGTCGTGCATACTTAGATATTACATAGTTAGAAGGCCGTGGGCTAGTTTCTCATAACAATTCGTGGATGAAGCAAAGTTGTCCATGTGGAGAAGGAGTACGCGTGAAGGCATATGAGACATCCTTTGCATTGTGACTGCACGATGTAGCATAATGGAATACAAAGACACCGCACTTTCAGTAGCTGGAAACTATTGGACTTGCTTGATGAGTACGGTGTACTTTTCATGGCCAATCGTGCGGTGCTTATAACCACTGATTGCAATGGTACTAAGGTAGAGTACAAAAGAAAATTGTGCAAGTGGGTCAGGGTGACAGGTCTAACCCTAGGCGAGACAAGCTTCCCAGGTATGTCCTGCCCTTGATGTGCCTTGAACAATTGTGGGTGAGTGTAAGGGGCTAGGGGACTAGGGACGAAGCCGGTCAACCAAGGTCACCAGACGTACCTAATTTGAGGACCCCTAGGTGCTGTGCTGTGATCGTGGGTGCTTCTTATTTTTCCATTCATTTCTTTTTCTTTTCTTTTTTCTTTTTTGCATGAGTACAACCATTACAATATGTTGAGGCTATCAGCCTTCCAATGGGTTGGAAAATGTCAAGCTTTGAAGGCTCAGAAAATGAATAGTACAATGATGATGGTGCCCTAGCCTCGTTGTTAGAGAAGCAATTGGCGAAAGGGGGAGATACACTTGAGATATTGCAACCCTCCTTGCAGCACATGCGATGTTGGTATAATCGAGGTAACGACTGCCGTGAGGCAACTATAGAGCTTGACCCAGAAAGGGGGCGTGGCCGAGGAATGTTTTGTGGGCCATGCAATGTGGGCGGTTGGCAAGGGTGCTTTCGGCAGCGTGGCTTTGCCGCGGCTCGTTGTGGGGTTGTGGGTGTTGCGGTGATTGGGCATTAGCAATTGGTCAGGGTGCTTTCGGCAGCGTGGCTTTGCCGCGGCTCGTTGTGGGGTTGTGGGTGTTGCGGTGATTGGGCATTGAACATTTTCGCACAAGGACCTGTATTATCCTGCATCCACTTGTCGCTTCATGAGAGCATATGCATTGTGTATGCCGCAACTATAATAAACCAGTGCAATGCAAGGAGACATCACCTATTTGAATTCTATGGTGTTGACTAGACATTTATCACCTGCGCTTGATTAGCTTTTTCTTTTGCTAAAAGCGTAGCATATATTAAACGCAGATATGATAAGTTCATACAAGTCAGGAACATGTCAACACTTAACAAGTCGGGAACACTTAACCATTTAAAAACCAAAAGTACTGGCCAGTTATCATTTGATAAGCCCTTTATGCCTTATGGGCTACTCAATTTGTACGAGGCGGGGCGAGTTTGGATGGCCGGGTGATTGGGGCTCTGCTGGTGTGGGCCTCCCGTGGGGGTGAGCAGGGAACATGTCGGTCGGGACATGAATGGTGTAATCCCGGCCCGCTACCGTCTCCAGAATATCTTTAAATAGTTCATTAAATTCTTCTCTTTCCCGAGTTGCCCTTTCTGCCTTTGAGCGTCTGGGGCCCGAGCGGGAGCTGGGAGTGCGTACCACTAGTGCTGCGACTTGTTGCGGGTTTCGAGTCTCGAATTTCTTGACTCGAGGATTCTTCGGCCTTCGCCTTGGGCAATGTCGCTTAGGGCCTCGCTTCTTGGCATACCTCTTGATGGTGGGCACGTAGCACTCCGGTGGAGGGGCGTGTGCCACATGCTCCCATCTCTTGAGAAGAGCGTCTTTGCAAGCCAAATCTCCATGATTCTCCATGCGTTCCGCTAAAAAAGGAAACCTGCAAGGTGCGAACCAAGGGTTAGACCTTGATACAGGATACAATTGTTCTCATGGAAGGGATTTTAATGTGGTTTATCAAGCGCATATGACAAGAAGGGGAGGGTTGAGGCATGTGGTGTTTGTTGTAGGGGAATGGTCCCCATGCTGATGTTCGCGTTGCCTCCAGTCATTAGCGGATATTAGTTTATGCTAAGTCGCGTGGACTGGTTGTCGTGGAGTGGGACAGGGTACATCCTCGGGAGGATAGACCAAAAAGGGAAGAAGGTGTATAGGAAGGGACTACACCCTGTCTACACCATCAGAGTTGTTGGTCAAGGCCTCCTATGGCGGCAATATTGGTTGCATGCCCTTCACTTGGAGGTGGGGCTGGTCACACGACTTTTAAAAGTGTGATGTGAGGAGGACCTGAGGAGCTTAGCCTGTCAAACCCGACTCTTCTCCCTGCACTTGACTATCATTGCTTGTGTGTGTTGATATTGTTTATACATGGTGACACAAAAATCAGTGTTTATTTATATACACATCTATGAATCCATGTCACATCACGAGGATAAGAACCAAGTGTAAAACTCGGGGTTGTATCGGAGCGTGGCACACGCATCTAGTATTCGTGGCAGCTGACTTAATATTGATAGATATTTTGCCACGTCGAGTAGCATGGAACCTTGACCGAGTCTACTGGCAATATGTAACTCCTCCTCGGTGAGAACCTTATCAATCAAAGGGCCCTATAGTCTAGTCCCAGCCAAGTCCGCACCCCGGATGTTAGTGAGCACTCGAAGGGAAGTTGGTGCCACGTAGATTGGGTCTCTTTGAGACTGCCATTTGGCCAATCGCTCTTCTGAGATCTGAGCCCCTAGTTCGGCCATTACAACGCGGCTTTCGCACCAACGCTGCTCAAATTGACTCTGGCCTGCTGACAGTCGCTTCAGTAGCTCTATGTCTACGAGATTCGGTTGGCAGAGCACTTCATTGAACGTGACGGTTAAGCGCAGTTCGTCAGCCTCCTCGTCAGGGATGAGTTGCATATGTTCATGCAAGAGCCAGTCATAGTGCCCGTTAAGATGTTCTTGTTCTTCCCATGATAGAGGAAAGGTCAAGTAATCTCCAAGCTGCTCCTTGGGGATCGTGCCCATGTCCGCAAGGACGTAGACATGCGCGACCACCTTGAGCTTAGCCTCCAACTCAGTTAAGCATTCTGCGACACTTCTATGTTCAACGAGGGCTTGCTCGGTTGCTATCTCATGCAAAGTTCTAAGAGTTTCCTTAGGCTTTAGCATGGCTGGGGGCTCAGGCCTAGATGAGCAAGATTGGTCCACGCTAGGTTTTCTTATGCTCTTGGGGTTCTCACGTTTCTCCTGAGGTTTTGCTATTATTTCGTCATGGTCCTTCTCGGATGTGACTAGTATAGATTTGTCACCCTGTTGTGACAGCGTTGTATCCACTCTTGATTGATCAATGTGAGTTCTATTCTCAGTGGATAGAGTGTTGCAAGCAACTGTTGATGGCAACGGTTGCTTTGGTTTCTCAGAACACACGGATGTGTCTGGGGTTTCACCGCTATTAGGAGAGGCATCAGTGGGTTCATTGGTGGATGGACTCGATGCTTTATTCATCAGCTCTCCAGCGCCATTCGTCTCAATGTTCTTGGGGTCCACAACTACCTGCAACTGTTGCTGTTTTCTCTGCTTTCTCCTCTTTTTCTTGGTCAATGAAGGTGCCTCTCTCAATGACTCAGGACCCTAGGCTATATCGACCGTTGATGTGCTTGGTCTGGCCTAAGCATTTTCCTTCTCTAGTGTGTCCTTATGGGGCATAGCCGTGGTTTGCTGAATAGCCTTGCTCGGTTGTGAGGGCACACTACCGCTCTTTTCGAAGAGTCTAGCTTTTCAGCCAACTCCCCTGCGTTTAACTCCCCCGTCCTAGGCTTTAGGCACTTTGAAGGTGCTGGAGTTGTCGAGGGATTTGGTTGCGACACCTCCTCCACAAGTAAACTACTAAGGACACGTTCCACAAGGGGCATTGTCACAGCCAAGGGCTGTGACTACTGTGGTCCCTATTTGGAAGTAGTAGCCGCTAGTTTAGTGGGCTGGCTACCCTTGGTGGATTGCGGTGTCAAGTCCCTAGGGCGATCAGAAGTGGCTGTGTCTTTCATTGGCCTTTGAGCACTCATTTGTGTAGATCGAACATGAGCTGATCTAGTCGCATTAGGTGGCTCAGGCATATCCTTAGGTCGAGAGGTACAGATGGCATCATGTCCCACCTCTTTGACGGTTGGAAGCTTAGATGGAGGTAGAGATTGGAATTGAGCAGTCGCCCTTGACAACTGCTGTGGTGCTTCCTGTGTCTGTTTGGGAGAAGAGGGTGTAGGAGATCTAGGACTCTTAGGTGGACTTGGCACTCGCTGAATGATCTGCTCGAGGTTACTAGACGATTGTGTCATTTGCTTTGTTGAGCGATCAGCCTTGCCTTGAGCAATGTTGTGCCTATGATGCTTGTTCTCCCCTTGGGGAATCAAAGGCTCCTTGGGCGCTAACGATTTTTGTGCCTGCTCAATGGCTACGTATGACATCTGTCTATTTAGCATGCTAGGCTGGGGCTCTTTCCTTTGAAAAGTCATGTCTGGTTTCTTGCCTTGAGACCTAGAGTTTCTCTTAGATTTCCTCCTGTGCTTCGTTGGTTTTGATGCACTCTGGCCTTCAGTCGACCAGGGAGGTTTAGCAAGGGGTTTTGGCACCCAAATCCATCGGTTGCCTGCATAATACCCTTGAGCCCGAAGCAACGCCTTGGATATCCATCGTGGCATTGTGCTGGCTCTCCATCGACGCCTCCGTCTATAAGGCTTGGGCTTCTTTTGGTGTCTTCTACGATATTTGTAAGTCCAAAGCCCGTCCTTGGCATTGTCTCTTGACCTTTTTGTTTCAAGCATGGCCTCACTCTCACTGGTCCTCGTTGTTCGACCTGTGCTTGTATCAACTGTTCCAACAAGTCCTTGCCCTCGTTAGTAGGCTTAACTATTACGTCAGCACCTTCCTTGCCTTTCCCTAGAGGTTTGATGAGGTCACCTTTGCAAAAGGTCGTGACTATCCTCCCACTCGGTAGTGTCAGGTGTATCCTCTGTGCTACATAGTCCGCCTCACATTTGGTCGCCCTTTTGAAGGGTCTTCCAAGGAGGGTTTCTTTCCCGCAGCTAGCACTATTTGGAGGAACATGAAATAGGATAGGCAAGCTTTCAGCTTCAATAGTTACCAGGATTTTGCACTTCCCCATGAGTGCTTGTGGGTGTCCCCCATAAGGGCTAAGAGTTGCACTAGTCGGTGTGAGCTCCGGTTGGCCCAGTAGGGTCCATGATTCATAGGTCAAGATATTGAAATCAGCTCCTTCATCAATCAGAGCATCGATAGTATGCTCTCTTTTCGCGGTGAGTTTGACCCTAAGATAAGCAGGTGGCACTATGTCCTCATCTTCCGGGTCTTGGCTTGTAAATTTAAGCCTTTTGACAGATGCCCTTAAGTCCCCACTCGCATGTCCAGACGTGGATTCTCCACCACAGTCTTGGGTTGTCTGTGCAGTGTTGCTCAAGGTACATCTCTCGTCCAGAGTGTCATGTCTAGTCATCTTGGCATTTGCAGCTTGCTGATGTTGCATTTCACTCTGACTAGACATGGTATGAACACAATGTCTTTGTGTTCTCGGGGCATGGCCTTTTTGCCATTGATGGCTAGATTAGCCCATTGATGTTATAGGGTCTCTGTTTGTCTCTATTCGGGTACGGGCTTTTGGTTGCTCTTTTGCAAGTGAGAATCCATGCTCATGTAGAGCCATTACTTCACTAGGGTCCAATTTGGAAGACCTGTCACACGGCGCGTGTTTTCTCTCCAACCTACTCGGGGGAGGTGCGGAGGGGGCAGAGCCCCCTCTGCAGGGGTCCGGGGGGGCAGTCCCCCCGGCCCGCAGGGCCATTACGGTAGACGCCATATGCAATTTGGAGGACCGTTTATAGCCAAATTTGAAACTACGTGCTCTAAATTTTAGCCCAGTGATGGATCTGTGATTGCCTTTAGCTCTACGTAGCCTTTGGGGTCAATCTCGGGGCTTAGATGTGTCAGAATTTGTGTTCAAGATGCCTGTCCGAATTTAACAGTTTTTGGTCCGATTCTAAGATGTCCAATTTTCAGGAGTCCGATTATCAGAATCGGACGTCCGATTTTGGGTTGGTCCGATCGGCCCAGTGGTCCGCTTTTGGTCACGTTCGATTCTGGGAATCGGATCGGACAAGGTGGTCCAGTCCGATTCTGAGCTGGTCCGATTCTGGGACTCGAACGGCCTGGTTCGATTGTGAGTGGTCCGATTATGGACTCGTCCAAGTGTCCGAGTCAGATGAATTGGTCCGAGCGTCTGATTTCTCAAAATCAGACGGGTTGGTCCGAGTGCCATGTGGCACGTCCGATCGGGCTGGTCCGATTCTGGGAATCGGACGGCGGTCCGACTCCCGAACTCGGGTGGTCCGATTCTGGGAATCGGACCACAGCGAGTTGGTCCGAGTGCGTCAGTGGCGGGTGCGATTCCCGCGCGTTTGACCCCTCCTCACTGTCTGGTGCACACAATTACCACAGACTTTCTAGATCTGATCAGGGCACTTGTTGGAAGACACCAGACTCACCTGGAGCAGCACAGATCACCGACGCCTAGAAATCGGGGCAACGCTTCCTCGTCCTGTGAACCAGAAGTTCTCTCTCTCTCTCTCTCTCTCTCACAAGGCAAACAAAGGAAATGAGGTCTGTCCTGGCCTCCCAGGCCTCTTAAGGTCCTTTCCGAGCACTGCAGAACCTTACAGCTAGTTTCCTGTCCCTATCCTACCCAGAAACTTGAATCTCGTCCCCTGTTTCCCTGTTTTAGCCTATTATACAGCAACAGAAAACCCTACTGTTTGCTTGTTTTTTCTTCTTTTTCTTTGTGTTTTCCTACCCTAATGTACCCAATTCATAAATAAATACCTACACTACTTCATTCCACAACATAAATCTCAAGAAAGCAACAAACCTACTTGCCAAGGAGATCGAATACCATCTTCAACCCCCTCGCTTCCTACCTATCTACCTCAAGCACCGGTTTGGGGGAAACCCCTTACTTTGATGCTCGATTCGAAGCGCGCAAGCGCTCAAGGCTTGAATCCGTTGGTCTCGGCCAACGGAACCAAAATGTGGGAGCTTTCACTCAACCGCCTAGACCCTCGGACCGCTTATTGTTTCAAGCGCTCCAAGCCGAGCACTAATGGCTACCTCTCACATAGCCGACGCGCCATCCATACCTGCGGGTGTAGTGAGCTTACCTCCATGCCGTTCGAGTTACCTCCTCTCCCGCGCACTCTGGTGACTCCACGATCCAAGTGCAAGCTTCAAGCAAGCTCCATCCTCAAGCTCCATGCTCCAAGCTCCATTGCCGCAAGCAAGACAAGAGAAGAGAAGAGAAGAGAAGAAGAGAGGAGAAGATGGAGAGCTTCTCCTCCTCGGTCCCTCACCCTCACACACTCACTCCCTCACACTCTCACACTCCCTCTCTCAAGCACAAGCTCAAGCAAGCAAGAAGAAGAAGAAGAAGAAGAAGAGGAGAGCTACTTTTGGCCACACACAAGAATGAGCTTCTCATTCACTTTTCAACTTTATATACAAAACCCTAAATCCCTTTTGGGCAGTCACCCCCTTTTTTCCCTTTTTACATGGCCGGCCATAGCCTAGGCCCTTTTTCCCATTGACCTTCTATCTTCCTAGCTTCCTTTCCACCGCCCGTCTACATTTACAAATTACATGGGTGAGAGCCCGGCGCTCTTTTACAAGATTTCAGGGTGCGCCTTTTTATTTTAAAATGCGCATTTCCCCTTTTTCCTTTGCCTTGGACTTTTAAGGTTGCCCTTGCGCTTTTGGCCTTTTCTCCTTTTCTTTTTTCAGTCGGGCTACCTTTTTTCTGCCTTTGCCCTGCGTCTTTTCCACTTCTTTTTGCTTTCTTCGTGTTGGGGTTAACAGGGTTGTTGGTGGTCTTGTGGTGACTTGGACATTGAATGCTTTTGTACAGAGACCTGTGTCATCCTACCTTCACTTGGAAACTCATGAGAGTACATGCAAGTCATATGCTTCAACCATAATGAACAAGTGTAGCTCAAAAAGATATCACTTATCTGAATCCAATAGTGTTGACTTTGATGCATATCACCTACACTTGATTATTATTGCTTGTGTGTGTATTGGCTTTGCTTCTTTTGGTATTATTTATACATAATCACAAAACACATTGTTTATTTATGTACATGTTTATGAATCCATGTCACTCTTGAGGATAAAAACCAATTGTAGAACTCAGAATTGTACTGGAGTGTGGCATACGTATCTAGTAATCATGGCAGCCTACTCAATAACAACATATATTTTGCAACATCAACGAGTAGCATGGTGCCTTGTCTGAGTCTACACTGGCAACATGTAGCTCCTCCTCAGTGAGAATTTTATCAATTGGAGAGTCCTCTTGGCTAGTTCCAGCTAAGTCCATATCTTGAATGGTAGTCAGTACTCGATAGGAAGTTGGCACCACATAGGTCGGCGGGTCTCTTTGAGATCGCCATTTGGCTAGTTGCTCCTTTGAGACTTCTAGGCTCCATGTTCGGCCATTGTAGCACATTTTTCAAACCAATGTTTTTCAAATTGACTTCAACCCTCTAATTGTTACTTTAGATGCTCTATTTCTAAGAGATTTAGTTGGCAAAGTGCTTTGTTAAATGTCATAGTTAAGCATAGTTTGTTGGCTTCCTCATCAAAGATGAATTGCATGCATTCATGTAGGAGCTTGTCATAGTGCGTGTTAAGATATTCTTGCTCTTCCTAGGATAGAAAATATGGCAAATATTCTTGAAGTTGCTCCCTAGGGAATGTGCCTATGTCCGCAAGCACGTAGGCATGTGTGAATAATTTGAGTCTAGCATCCAACTTGGTCAAGCACTTTATGACACTTGTATGTTCTATGAGGGCTTGCTCGGTTGCTATCTCATGCAAGGTTCTGGGAGTTTCCTAGGCTTTAGTATAGCTAGGGGCTTAGGCCTAGATGAGCAAGATTGGTCAATGCTAGGATTGCTTATGTCCTTGGGGTTTTCATGTTTCTCTTGAGGCTTTGCTGCTATTGTGTCATGGTTCTCCTCGAATGTGACTGATATAGTTTTGTCTGTTGTGATAGTGTTGTATCCACTCTTGATTGGTCAATGTAAGTTCTGCTATTGATGGATTGAGTGTTGCAAGCAACTATTTATGGTAATGGTTGCTTTGATTTATCAAAATACATGGATGTGTTTGAGGTTTCACCACCATAAAGAGAGATGGCAATGGGTTCATTTGCGGGTGGAGTCGATGCTTTATTCCTCAAGTCTTGGTCTCAATCTTCTTGGCATCTACAACCACTTGCAACTGCCATTTCTTTCACTACTTTCTCCTCTTTTTCTTGGGCAATCAAGGTGTATCCTTTAAAGACTCAGAACCTTGAACTAGGTCAGCCATTGATGTGCTTGGTTGGGCCATAACATTCTCTTTTTTTGGTGTGTCCTCATGGGATATAGCCACAACCTATTGATGAATAGCCTCGCTAGGTTGTGAGGGTACAATTGCCTCTCTTTTTGGAGAGTCTAGCTCTTTAGCTAATTTCCCTATGTTTAGCCTCTCATCCGATTACATTGGCAGTTGCTCCTGGTTGAGAATTTGCTCTAGACTCTTGTCCTTACCCATTGGAACATGCCTCCATTGCTTCTTATCAGAGTAGGTGTTATCTTTAGGGCTATTTTTCTCTTGCTCTAGAGGTTTGAGTGACATATCCGTTAACATCAAGTACCATGCTCCCTACTTCTAGCCTACTAGCCATGTGTAGATCTTCTTCTAGAAGTAGTTTATTGTACAAGGTATGTTTTTGGATAGTGACAGAAAGCTAGACCTCATGGATAGTTGCCAACACTCTTATTGAGGTCAGGGCAACATATGTGGGATCATGTATTGATGTCCAAAGGGCTTCCCTTTGCTTAGCGAGTGTCATTAGTCGCTGGTCAATTTTGGTTGCCCAACTTTGGTTGGAGTATCAATTCTATAGAAAGTTACCTTGTCCTTTCCCTTTTCATTTGATTGCTTCAAGATTTTCCTTGTTTGTCTCACATTGAGTAGTATAGAGTGAGGGCATCAAGCACAATTCTCTAGTTGTGGCTTTTGGGATATCCTTTATGACTTCTTCAACGATAGCTACATAGAGGGAGCAAACATGTTATTGATCATCCAAACATAGGGGTTTTGGCTATGAGCTTTGTGTGTTCTGGTGTTGGCCTTTCGATGTCCACATGGATGTACACACGTGTGATGGTTGTAAGCTTGTGATCAAGCTTCATCAGACACTTCATCTCTAGTTCATTGGTTAGATGCACACTGTCTTTAGCCAAATTTTTAAAAGATTTCTCCTCAAGCCTAGGCTTTAGGTGCTTTGGAAGTACTGGAGGTGTCAAGGATGCTAGTTGCGATATCTCTTCCCCAAGTGAATTGCTAAAGACACGTTCCACAAGGGGTGTCATCTCACGGCCAAAGGCTGTGACTACTATGATTCTTGATTAGAATTAGTAGCGGCTAGTTCACTGGATTGGTTACTGTTGGTATAGTGTGGTGTCAAGTCCTTAGGCAAATCAAAAGTGGTCGTGTCTTTTGTTGCCCTTTGCATATTCACTTGTGTAGATTGAGCATCAATTGAGCCAGTCATGATGGATTGCACATGCATATCCTTAGGCTGAGAATTAGGGGTGGTGTCATGTCTCGTACCTTTGACATTTGGAAGCTCAGATGGAGATAGAGATTGGGATTGAGTAGCTACACTTGACGACTGCTATTGTGCTTCTTGTGTCCATTTAGGGAAAGAGTGTGTAGGAGATTTGGAACTCCTAGGTGGACTTGGCATTAGTTGGAAGATTTGCTCGTGGGTGTTAGACGATTCTACCAATTTCTTTATTGAGTAATCAGCCTTATCATGAGTAACATTGTGCATGTGGTACTCATTATCTTCTTGGGAAGCCAAAGGCTCCTTGGAAACTAGTGGTCTTTGTGCACACTCGAGGATTACATCTGATATCCGCTTGTTAAGCATGCTATGCTGAGGATCTACATTTCGAATAGTCATCTTTTTTGTGATCTTCTACAATATTTGCAAGTCCAAAGCCTATCCTTGGCATTGTCTCCTAACCTTCTTGTTTCAAGCATGGCCTCACTCAATGGTTCTCTTTGTTCAACATGCACTTGTATCAACTTTTTCAACAAGTCCTTGTAGTTGTTACTAGTCTTGCTTGGTATGTTAGAATATTCATTGTCTTTCCCTTGAGGTTTGATGAGGTCGCCCTTGCTAAAGGTTGTGATTATCCTCACACTCAGTAATGTCAAGTGTATGAGGTAGTCAATTGAGGGGTACTCCCTATGTATGTAATATAAGGTGCTAGGCACCATTATATTTGGGTATTCTATGTGAGGAGTTGGAAGAGATTTGTTGGACTATAAACAATATGAGCACGTGTATAATTAGATTAGAGAGTGTATCCTCGATACACTCTTGGCTACGAGGCCGTGGGATATTTTGGTTGAGCATAGAGGCCGGCGACTAGAGCCTTAGAGCCAATGTCAGGCCCAGTTTTGGTCCTCACATTTGCACTAGGTGCATATCGCGAGCTGTGCTAACAAAATTAAGAATATCAACGTACCATGGAACTTGCATCTCCATAGTAAAATGTGATGCATATGACAAATCATCTTCCACACCTTCTCCTTATTTGATGTTAATAATCGTGCAATGTCCCCATTACTTAGTTTATTTTAATAAACAATGTGCATATACATTCCAAAGAAAATTGATTTATGTTGCACATCCACATATGGAAAAAAACTGTAGAATCTCTATAGGATTTACAGGAAGCAAAACTGGTTTTACTAGAATAGTCTGAAATCTCTAGTATCATGTTTAGATGACTTAATTTCCACTTTAGATGGATCCAAATATATACTGTGACTTATTTTGAAGGGAATAAGTCGTCCAAGACAAAAATATGGATAAAAATAATGCAATTTACAAAAATAATCATTTTTTGCATTTTTTGATGGATTTTTACAATTTAACCTGCAAAAGCTAGTCAATCAAGTACGCTCCGATTGTTTTGAGTACTCGAACAACTATATTTGGAGTTCATATCACAAAGTTATGATCCAAACAAGTTGTAGGACATAAATAAATGAAAATCTTTATAATTGATGATGACATCAAAAACGCCAAAAAGCAGGCGCCCTTTCTTTACTCCCCCCCCTTGATTACTATATAAACAGGGGTAGAGCATCACATCAGAAGACACACAGATGCACAATGACCAATGCAGATGTCTCTCTACTGCTATTGATGTGACGAAGCTTTGTTGCAATAAGTCGAGCCTCTCTTTTTCTCTCTCTCTCTCCACTCTTACACGAAAGCACTGCCCAAAACCATCAAACTTCTTCCATGACTCCCGAGAAATGTTGAGATGCTGAGCGAGGCCACGCTCAGAGAATCTCTCCCTCTCTATCCACACCTACGTGGAAGCATTGCTCAAATCCATAAGCTTATTCCATGGCTCCCAACAAATGTCGAGATATTGAGCGAGGTCATGCTTAGAGACCTCCCCAACACGAGGAAGTGGTCGCCGTTGTTGTGCTGAGGAAACTCAACATGATGCTCAAGCACAAGTAGAAGTTAACCCAAACCCATTCAAATTGAAGAATCAGCCATCTCACAACAAATCGAGGTTGCGGCTATAAACCATAGTCATGATGGATGGCCAAACAGAGACAATCAAGTTAGTACCTAAAAAAAGGATCACCATTAGTTAGAACTTACTTAGAATTGTAAAAGCACATTAGTATTATCAAGTGCTTTTTAGGAAGGAACACAGAAATTGATGAAGAGGATAGATTCTATGCAACGCATTGACAATTGTGTTAAAATGTCTTATGGTTGTGACTATTTTTGGATTTGTGAATGATGAATTATGGCCCTTATGATTCCAGGCTTGCACAGCCGGACGAATTATGGATTGTGGTGGTTTGGGACATTGAGGTCCCTAACCCAATGCTCCTTTACACTCTGCAGAGTGTGGAAAAACTCACATGCAGGTGGGGTTCCTACGCTCTCGAGGGAGCTAGGTGTTTTTGATTTTGATCACTTGAGCACCTGAGAGGGCAAAGGGCGAGTGGTAAGTGCCCCTGTTATTGTAGGATGACTCTTGAGGCTCAGGGAAGCTTAGAGGGGCTTTGAGTCAGTAAATTTCCCTATTGATTGTGGAGGGAGTTCGATCACATACAGCTTAATCCCGAGGGATTGGAAGGTGTCTTTCTGCGGAAAGATGGTTTTGTATCACTCTGCGGAGTGATGGTGAAACAAAGTATCTAATTTTTGAATTGTTTGTTATGTGCTAAAGATCGAGTTTAACGAACCCAGTTTAATGGAGGAATAAAAGGAAGTTGATTTTATATGTCCAAACAGTGTGGTAGTATGCTTTGCTAATTAGAAAACTAAGCAAACCCATTGAGGAAAGTGGAAGGCTTCGATCTTGACAATTTGACGCCTATGGCTGGGTGGACTCAATAAGTTGGGTAGCTTTCCAACATTACATAGAGCTGATTAAATTGTGACCCTCCCAATATTGGTAGGATTAATTACTAGGTTTAACACCGTTTTAGGGGGCTGGAGCTGAGATTTTACCTTATGGGTAGGAGGATCGAGTTACACTCTCCCCATCACTCTCTTTGAACCAAGTGCAGTGTTAACCTCACTCCTACCTTTGATTGATTACAAAGTGGTCTTTCTTAGGTGGGTATTAGATTGCTGTTAGGGGTGACTTGTCCATGCTTCCCCTATGAAGTAGAACTGAGATTTCCATGTTCAAATAAGTCCAAGGTTTCCCATGGGGAGATGGGATGGTGATGTCCATGGATATGAATTTCAGTCGACTACTAGAGGACTCTTCCAAGTCTGTTGGAGGAGGCACTTCACACGTGGTATCGAAGCCTAGGTTTCAAAAGAGCCTAGCTTTCAAATGAGCTTTTAGTGTAAGGTTAAGTAGTGAATGTATAAAAGGAATTAATAAAATAACCACTCTTGTTTGAAGAAAATTGTTGTTGAATATCTTGCACTAACACTAGCATACACATTGTGCTCATCAGGAAATTAGCGATGAGGAAGCTACACATTTGCATGATATTTTTTCCATTATGTATCAAGTAGCCTTAGGGTTGAATAAATTCTCATACCGCGAGGCTATATTTGAGATAATGGAGATGATCTTTATTCCTCCAATTGTATTGCAACCTTATCCTAACTCATGGTACATGAAATATTTATGGCCAAGGAATGGGTCACATATGGAGATATATTGTGAGCATAACATTCTTCTTCATTATGAACTATGGAGGATTCGATGGCTAAGCAACTAAGGATAATTAAGATATATCTTTTGTTCACTGCCTTTCCTGAATGGTTACTAGACATTGGGGATGAGCTTTTATTTGAAACCTTATGGGTATATTGGAAAGTGTTACAAATAGTACCCACCTGAGAGAGTTGTTATAGTACCAAGAAGGCCTTATTTTGGTACTGGATGTTTTGGTTATCCCCAAGAGCCACCACATTATGTTGTTTGCCATGTACATGAGAATCCACCAAGATATGAGAATATAGACCTTGATACTTTTCATGAGGAAAGGATCCATGAGATGATGTATTGGTAGATCATAGTATGATCAAATACATATTTGTAAGTAATTTTCGTAAATATAAAGTCTCGTTATTATTTTTGAAGAGCACGAGTTATGAGCTTATGATGATGATAGTTGAGTTACTTTGACAAGCTAATGATGAAGTACACTTTATGCAAGTGATTTTTGAGATAATGTACTCCACTACTTGCTAGTCAAACATGTTGGAATTAAGAGTAAGCATAATGGCTATATTAGAGAAGACTCATGGAGTTATTTAAGCTTATAAAGGGGCTAAAACTGGAGCCCAAATTTGGGAAAGGGACGACCCTTACTTGTACTCTATGCGAATATGTGAAAGTCCATCTCAAGTTGTTGAAATGACTTGAAAAACTAAAACTAGTTCAATGTTTCTTATTTGAAGAACATAGGGTTAATGATATTGCGACAATTAATGGGGAGCCAATGACCCTATATCATTGGGTGTATGATCAATATACGAAGGTTATCTCTCTCGGTAGGATAACCCTTACCCGGGAGTGTAAAGTCAAAAATCTATGAGCTTCCAAAGTATCCCAATCTCCCAAAATCTTATCGATTCCTAGAGACACCTCATTTTGTAACAAAGAAGTTACGGAGATAATCAGAATCGCCAAACTAGTACGAATTGATGAAATATACAAGGAACTCCAAGAGAAGAATTTTCTTCTCAAGCTGATACCAACACCTAGGTTTAGTGGTGAAGGACCCAAGGTGGAGCAAGATGCAGAAGCGTGGATTTAGGCTTTGGACGACTATTTCCTAGCCGCTGAAACTACTATTGCAAATTAGTCCATGACTGCTTGTCTTTGTCTTATTGGTGAAGCTAAGCTTTGATGGGAATAGTTTTGCCAAGATAAAGGGGTAACAAAAGCTTCCCAAACTTGGGAGGATATCAAAGAAGCTATGAAAGGACGTTATTTCCCCCCATCTTTTGAATCAATCAAGATGAATGAATTCTACAACTTATGACAATCAAGCCTAACCTTGGAAGGATACTATTCTAAGTTTGTGAGTTTGTGCAAATATGGACCCCCAATGACAATGTCTCAACAGATTTCAAGGTTCTGCCAAGGAATAAATCCACCTTAGGACACTAGCCTTAAATCAATGAGACCAATGACTCTCAAAGATGCTCTTATGAGAGCAAAACCTATGGCCAAGGAAATCGCTTGAAATGGCCAAAGGAACCATCCAATAAACAACTATGGAAGGGGCTACCCAAACCGTGGTATCGACATGACCAATGCCAAATGGTAGAGCTAATGCAATCACCCAAGGACCAAATGGGATAGGAATCAGGCAATGCTACCATTGCGGAAGGACTGGATACCTAAGGGCAAATTATCCTAACTGTCCTCAAAATCCTAGCCCAAACTAGGTTGGTGGAAGAGGCTGAGAGAACAGCGACAACAACCAAGGCTGTGGACGTGGAAGAACAACTGATGCTCGGGTAAATACCATGATTGGACAACTCAAGGAATGCACGTTAAGTGAAGAATTTGAAAGAGGATCCATTCATGTTGTTGTGAAAAAGAAAGGAGAGGACTACCAATGTTTGGTAATTCAATCTCCAACTACTTACAAGGGTACGTCGTTTATGATCTTAATTGATTGTGGTAGCACGCATTCCTTTCTTGCACCCAAGACAATTAAAAGATTGCATCTAGAATCTAGGGGGACAAGGAAAATGATAGTAGAATTGGCTAGTGGAAAGGAAATCGCCTCAATCGAAATTGTAGGGAAACTTCAATTTCAATTAGATAGCCATATAACTGAAACAAAATTTCGAATCCTACCACTAGGATGCTACGATTGCATTCTGGGAATGGATTGTCTCAAGAAGAACAAAGCCCAAATTCTATGTGCTGAAGAGGAAATAATATTCCAAGACTTGGAAGGAGAAACCGTAAAGGCATATAGGGAAGCTGGAAGAACTAGAGTCCAATTAGCCAAGGCAAGTTAACTCTGTAAGGGATTGAAGAAAGGTCAACCAATCTACATGATCCGGTTGAATAAGGTTGAAAAGACTAATGAAGGCACTCTACCTTCGTGGATCAATGACTTCGAGGATGTATTCCCAAAAGAATTGTTGAGAGTGAAAAAAGACTGAATTTTTGACTGATTTTTGTTGTTTTTGAGGTCTGAATGGTTGATTTTTGATGGATTTAGAGTGATATATGGTTGTTAATGGGAGTGTTTGAGAGTATTTTTGATGATATTTATTATGTTTTGGAAACTCATGATGATTCTTAGTAGAAATATGAGGCTATGTGATGTTTTGATAGGTTCTATTGAGGTTCTGATTGGTTCTGATACCTTCTGTATAGCTTCTGTTTTGTTTTGATTTTCTTCTGTATAAAGCATGGATTGATGATTGATGAAGGTTGAAATATTTTGAAAGCTTATTGAATAGTTTTTGATAGTTTGGAATGGTTTTAGTATGAGTTATGAGGTTATGATGTTCTTTGATGACCTTTTGTAACCCTCTCTAAACCTTTTGTGGAGCCTCTGTCTTTGCTTTGTCTCTGTTTTGCTCTCTTCTAATCGGTGGTTGTTTGCGTGTGTTCACAAGCGAGGATGCGTGTCCGCCTTGTTCGTGCGGTAGGGTCTTGCAGCCATTCATACGCAGTCACAGTCATCAGCAATCGTTCACATGCAGTCATGGAACGACTAGTTTTAGTCGAACTTTGTTCTCATTGTGTGGAATATTTGTGAATTGCGCCTTTCCTTTTTTTTTGAGGATGTGGTATCAGACTTTACAGATAGCCCCACTCATTGACAGGAATTTTTTTGTCTTTTTCCTTGGTTGTGTGTGTGGGTCTCTTGTGTAGTCTGAATGGCATCTACCTCTATTCCTCCTATTGTCATCCAGCATGTGCCATTGCTGGTGCATGACTATACTCTTATCCTAGAGGCGGATTGCATTCGCCATGCTGTTCTTCATTCTTTTGTGGCTTTGAAGTTTCCGCCAGTGAACAACACAATTTACTACTCCTTCCTGGCATCCTACAAGAATCAGTCTGGCTTGGTTTATAACCGACACTTTTGCTTATCCATAGCCAATATCAGTGATGCATTGTGTTTGCCTCTTTCAGCGATTTTCGTCCCTAGTGGAAATCAATTATTGATAGTTGAGGAGATCCTTTCTCTCTTGCAGAAACAAACCTCTACTCCTTTGGTCTCCAGCAAAGTTATTACCAATTCTGGGGTTTCTATAGCTCACATATCCTCCCCGGTATGGAAATAACTTTGCCAATTTCTACGAGACAGGTTCATGTCAGGGAAACCTGCTTCCAAATGTCTATCCAAGGAGTTGTTCACTACTTCTGTTAGGATCCTGGAGGGAGCCAAGTTTAGTTGGGCGGCATTCATGCTCGCGAAGATGGATCATCATTTTCAGAGAGTTTGGAAAGGTCAGGGAAGTAATGTCTCCTACGGTGTTTTTCTTCAGAAGATTACCTCCCTTGCACCTCCTCTTGGTGGTGTGCTAGTTCTTGATCCTGCTCCTCTTTCAAAGCAGCCACCACCTTCTGTTCCAACTCCTCCTCTTCCGAAGTAGCCACCACCTTCTGTTCCAACTCCTCCTCCATTATAGTCCAATTCTGATTCGGAGGATGAGGCCCCTGCCAGATTCTCTCGCAGTAAAAGATTACGTACTAAAGGGCCCCTTAGTCCTATTTCTATTTCAGTTTTTGATTCTCCTGCACATGACTCCATTCCTCTTGTTTCTACTAGTTCCCTTCCTTCATTCTTGTCATGTCCTAATCTATTTGCAGCACAAAGGGATGGACAATTGGATAAATAGATCCTTGCTTCCTTACAAACAATGTTAGCTGGACCTTTGCTTCCTCAGTTAGTTTCTGGTGTCCAGGCTACATTGGAGACTTCACTGACGACTTGTCTTCGGTCCATTTACACAGGGGTATATACTTCTTTGTAGAACAAAGTGGATTCCCTGACTAGTCAATTGAGTAAGGCTTTAGAGGATCTAGCATCTGAGAAAGCCACCCTCACGGATATTCACAAACAAATGACTAAAGCTACTACCCTGATGGATTCCCAAAAGGCCACCATTCAGAAGTTAGAAGCTCAAGTAGTTACCCTGGAAGCAGAGAATGCATCTTTGACTAAAGAGAAGAATTCTGCCCTTGAGGAGATGATTGACTTAGCCAGTAGGCTGGGTACTTGTGATGAGGGTCAGCTACAGTCTTCTCAGGAAACTGTTGAGTCATAGAAGACGATGATTGCAGAGCTTAATCAGAAGATTGTTACTCTTTCTGTTCCTCCACTTCCTATGGTTTCTTCTATAGTATCTTCCAACGAGGAGCTTGACTAGTTATAGTAGAAGGCGAAGTTGTGTAATGGTTTTTTTGCTAAGGTTGAATGCCTTCAACAACGTATGAATTGTGTGCAAGATGATTTCACTAGTTATGCTGAGCTGGTGTCACCCCCACCATCTTTCTGGATCAAGTATAATCAACGGCGTTTTGCCTTGTATATCTCTTTGAGCAATGTGGATTTAGAATCTCCAGAGGATGGGTGGTAGAATTTGTGGTTTGCAGATTTGCTAAAGTCTGTGTTTGACAGAGTTGTTGATGAGCTGATTTCGCATGAAGTACAGTTGCTGTCTTTCATGTATCTTACGGGGCATTTGCAGATTCCTGATGAGGAGGATTTGAATGTTTATGTGGGAGATGTGATTTTACAAGCAGTGATGTATGTGCACTCAGTTGAGCTCCTGTTAGCAGATAGTTTGAAGCATTATCATGAGCAGAAGTCTTGGTGCAAGGGACATGCTTGGCATCTACCTTTGGAGGATGTTGCTTTGGAACCTCGTCGTCTTAGGGGTGTATTCCACAAATTTGAAATCTAGCCTTTGCAAACCCAACTATTGTGTCATATTGCTGATAATCCATTATTCAGTGATTCTTTTTTCCAAGATCTTTCTTATCGTTGTTCTTTTTATCCATTAGATCCCACTGATATTTTGTCTTATTCTCTTATGTCCTAACGTTTTCCGTTGTATATTTCCCTCCTCACTTCCAACCATGATACTATTCCTCTGTTGTCTTTTACTCCTTCTAATTCCCCTCACATTTCTATCTTTACTTTTTTTCCTTTAATTGCCGATTCGACATTATAAGTTTTTGCTGAATTTTCCATCTCTTCCATCTTCCTTATCTCTTCATTTCTCTTCTTTTTATGATCTATCCTATCCTCCTTTACAATGCTCTCCTCTTATTCCATTCCCCTCTCCTTCCGATTACATTAACCTTCCTCCTCACCCAGTGTTAGATACACCAGGGTATGATAGTGACATACTTCGTCGACGATAATGGACACTGCATGATTCTGTGACAGGACCGGTGTTTAACTAGCCTTTCATTCCACGGACCTGGGATATCTTTACAGTATGTTTGAACTCTTACCTTCATTTTTCTCGGGTGCATGCTCATTCTGATGATACCTCTGTATGTCTTGCAGCTCATTTTTGCTGGACCTTGCTTTTATGCATCAATAATCTGAACACTCGCAAGTGTATCCCCAGTTTGATCATCAATCCGAATGTGGATGTGAGTACTGCTCAGATGGATATTTTGTATTACTTTGCACAAGCTTTCCCTACCAGGTTTCTTATTTTTTTGGAAAGGATGTGTTGTATATAGTTCCTCTAGAATGTGCCTTTACATTTTGTAGATGAGAGTAAAACTCTGGAGCGTCTCAAGTCTAGCATAAAGTTTAAGAAGAAGTGTTTGCATCCTGCTTAGTAGTGGAGTTCTTTTTGGATGTATCAGTTCTTTTTCTTTAATGGAAATATTTTTCTGTGCTCTCCATTTTTTGGGGGCATGTGCCATTTAGATTACCTGATGTTGTGCCTATGTGAGTGTATATGTGGTATGTATATATTGTTTATCTTTGTTGGATGGAGCTGAAGTTGAAGATGGATTGATGAAGAAGATGTTGGACTACAAGCTAGTAGAAGATGATGTTGATTCAAAGAAAACTCTTATATCCTTTATGACTTTGTGTTGCTAACCATTTAAAAAAAAATGGAGATAATATCCAAAAGGGTGTTTTCCTTTCGTTGTAGTATTATCAGAGATACAGGTGATAAGTTGGGGTCATGGTGGAGTGATTGTTGAAGATACTAAAGAAGATCAACTTGAGCTCTTTACTGAACTTACATTCTTCTTTTCCTTAGGTCATGAGGATGCTTCCTTTCTAAGTGTGGGGATATGTTGAGAGTGGAAAAAGACTGAATTTTTGACTGATTTTTGTTGTTTTTGAGGTCTGAATGGTTGATTTTTGATGGATTTAGAGTGATGTATGGTTGTTAATGAGAGTGTTTGAGAGTGTTTTGGATGATATTGATTATGTTTTGGAAACTCATGATGACTCTTAGTAGAAATATGAGGTTTTGTGATGTTCTGATAGGTTCTGTTGAGGTTCTGATACCTTCTGTATAGCTTCTGTTTTGTTTTGATTTTCTTCTGTATGAAGTATGGATTGATGATTGATGAAGGTTGAAATATTTTGAAAGCTTATTGAATAGTTTTTGATAGTTTGGAATGGTTTTAGTATGAGTTATGAGGTTATGATGTTCTTTGATGACCTTTTGTAACCCTCTCTAAACCTTTTGTGGAGCCTCTGTCTCTGCTTTATCTCTGTTCTGCTCTCTTCTAATCTGTTCTGTAGATATTCTGTAAGTGTTCTGTAGAATGTATGTGTGACTTTGGAAAAGTTTTCTGACTTTTGGGAAGGATGAATCTAAGTTCAAAAGAGCTAAAACAAATGGAAGAAGCAGTTGCTGAAGACTCAAGAGAAGACTGAAGTGACAATAACAGTAGTGAGTTATGAAGAGGCACTGTAGTGGCTCTGGTGCCATTTTCTACCTCCCATACCTCTTGGGAGGTGCATCCATGACCTAAGAAGGATTATTAAGTGTCATTATTGAGTATTGTAGTGAGGAGATGATGTATTATTGAGAGAGAGAGAGAGAGAGAGAGAGAGAGAGAGAGAGAGAGAGAGAGAGAGAGAGAGAGAGAGAGAGAGAGAGAGAGAGAGAGAGAGAGAGTCAATTCTATCAAAACAGTGTATCTGTATATGAGAGATTGAGAGAGAAAACTATGAAGACATTGAAGATGAATACTATGTGAATAATTTCCATTCAAAAATGGTGTATTATTTTATGTTCTTTGTTCTATTGATGGATTTTGTGAAGATGTTGAAGATTATGGTTGATTCTATAAAATCCGTGGGAGATATCTACTTTGATGCTGCATGAAGATTTGCTGTTTTCTTTGTTTTGGTAATCAAAAGAATGAAATAAAAGCTTGTTGATATTTGTAGTGGGAGCTTGTTGATATTTCTTTCTTTGATGCTTCAAGCATTTCAAGCGAGCTCTAATGGCTATCTCTCACCTAGCCGATGCGCCGTCGATCCTATGAGTGTAGTGAGCTTACCTTGATGCCGATACGAGTTGCCTCCTCTCTCGCACACCCTAGTAGCTCCATGATCCAAGTGCAAGCTTCAAGCAATCTCGATCCTCCCACTCCAAGATCCAAGCTCCATCGTCGCGAGCAATATAAGAGAAGAGAAAAGAAGAGAAGAGAAGAAGAGAGGAGAAGATAGAGAGCTTCTCCACCCCACGGTCCCTCACCCTCACACACTCACTCCCTCACACTCTCACACTCCCTCTCTCAAGCACAAGCTCAAGCAAGCAAGAACACGAAGAAGAAGAAGAAGAGGAGAGCTACTTTTGGCCACACACAAGAATGAGCTTCTCATTCACTTTTCAACTTTATATACAAAACCCTAAATCCCTTTTGGGCGGTCATCCCCTTTTCCCCCTTTTTTACATGGCCGACCGTAGGCCCTTTTTCCCATTGTCCTTCTATCTTCCTAGCTTTCTTTCCACCGCCCGTCTACCTTTATAAATTGCACGGGTGAGAGCCCAGCGCTCATTGAATTAAACCATGATGCGCTTGCGCTCTTTTACAAAAGTTTTGACTTGTGCTTTTCCTTATGCGCCTTTCTCTCTTATTTAGGACTTTTCTCCTTGTGTGTATTTGTCTTTCGTTTCTCTTTTCCTTGGCCTTTGTCTTTGTCTTCTGCATTAGCTTTTCTGGATTTTCCACCTTCGTTCATTTGAGGGTTAACATTACCCCCCTCTTAGACGAGTTCCAGTCCCATGGCACTCATTGTCGTAGGTAGCAGGCGTTAGCATGCACCGAAGACGTGGGTGGCAAGGACGTCTGTGGTTGCCATGGTGGAGTATTGGCAGTGGTGGGGAGGAAGGTTGTTGGGGGCATGTTGGTGGGTTAAGTGGTAGGTGGTAGGGCAATGGGAGTTGGTGGTAGGGTTGTTCTTTGGGGGGGTTGCACTGATGGAGTACAAGTGGCGGTTTGTTGGGGATTCTGTACATGATGATTCTTGGCAGGCTTACAGGGTGATAAGGATAGGAATTCAGAGTTGAGTGTTGATGAAGAGCGAATGACACATTGGAGTCTTCAATACCTGCAATTGAAAACCTCTCATAGGTGGTTTCTCCCTAGGGGTAGTGCTAGTCTTCTTTATCATGGACAAGACAGTTTAATTAGTTTGGGAGACATGTCAAACTCTAAGCAAGCTGAGAGTATTGTCCTGCACTTGAGGGCCCAACCTGTATATATACTTCGGTGCAGATATTATGTGAGTGCTCCTACATACTTAGATATTACGTAGGTAGAAGACTGCGGGCTTGTTTCTCATAACGACATGTGGATAAAGCAAAGTCGTCCATGGTGGGAAGAAGTACATGTGAAGGTGTATGCGACATCCTGTGCATTGTGATTGCACGACGTAACATGATAGAACACAGGGATACTGCACTATCGGTAGCTGGTAGACATTGGGCCTATGCAATGAGGACAGTGTACTTTTCATGGCCATTCGTGCAGTGCTTACTACAATTGATTGCAATGGTATTAAGGCAGAGTGCAAGAGGGAATTGTGTGCAAGAGGGAATTTCACTCGACCCAGCTGGTCTGAATTGCAGGGTCCGAGTGGGTCACTTGGACGAGCCAAGGTACATGGGCCGAGGGCTGAATTCGTGACTCAGATAGGGTAGACTCGGATGGGCCGAGGCGCAGACTCGAACAAAGTCACTCGGACAGGTTGGCTCAGACGGACCGAATGGTCAATTCGGACGAGGTCACTCGAACGGGCCAAGGCACTTGGGCCGAGGGCCGAATATGACACGTGGCTGAGGGCCAAATTAGTCGTTGGTCCGAATGGTCGACTTGGACGAGCCGAGTAGGTCTGGGCCGAGGGTCGATTAGGGTTTCGGGCCGAGTGGGCCGAACGAAAGAGGGCTGAGGGCCGATTCTGGGACTCAGCCCAGAAGGACCGCTCGGAGGGACTGAACGTGGTGCGACGACGACAAACGAGAGGTTGATTTTGCTTGATTCTTGCGATTTAATCAATCATAGCAAGCATAACCTCCAAATCCTATCTAGGAGGATAGGGGAAGGGATTGATATACCTGAATAGAGTGGTAGGCTCGTCGATGGTGAGATTGGATTGAATCGTGCGATGGCTCTCTCTCTCTCTCTCTCACACTGAAATGGTCACAAATGAGCTCTCCCTTGGCCTCTTAGCTCTTATACCCCTTTCTAGGTATGGTGTTGATGCCCCCAATCACTCACTTGCTGATCTTAGGCATCATAAGCAAGCTTTTTACCATTTTTTGCACGATTTTTGCCCTGTTTTGCCCTGTTTTGCAACAGTAAACCCTATCTTTCTCCGGTGCAATTTCCTGATCCTAACCTACGCTAAATGCAACAAAAATCAAAAGCAGAAAATTAAAATAGTTTCTCCATGTTTCCCAATCATCAAACAAACAATATATCCCAAAATACTTACTTCTTTTGAAGATAAAAAACACCCAAACTTCCTACCTATCTCAAGCTCCGTTTCGGGGATGAATCTCTTACTTCGATGCTCGATATGAGGCATGCAAGTGCTCAAGCTTGAATCCGTTGTCCAAGCAACGGAACCAAAATATAGTGGGAGCTCACGCTCAACCACCAAGACCCACGGACCACTTATTACTTCAAGCATTTCAAGCGAGCTCTAATGGCTATCTCTCACCTAGCCGACGCACCGTCGATCCTATGAGTGAAGTGAGCTTACCTTGATGCCGATACGAGTTTCCTCCTCTCTCACACACCCCGGTAGCTCCACGATCCAAGTGCAAGCTTCAAGCAAGCTCGATCCTCCCGCTCCAAGCTCCAAGCTCCATCGCCACAAGCAAGAGAAGAGAAGAGAAGAGAAGAGAAGAAGAGAGGAGAAGATGGAGAGCTTCTCCACCCCACGGTCCCTCACCCTCACACACTCACTTCCTCACACTCTCACACACTCTCTCTCAAGCACAAGCTCAAGCAAACAAGAAGAAGAAGAAGAAGAAGAAGAGGAGAGCTACTTTTGGCCACATACAAGAATGAGCTTCTCATTCACTTTTCAACTTTATATACAAAACCCTAAATCCCTTTTGGGCGGTCATCCCCTTTTCCCCCTTTTTTACATGGCCGGCTGTAGCCTAGGCCCTTTTTCCCATTGCCCTTCTATCTTCCTAGCTTCCTTTCCATCTCCCGTCTACCTTTACAAATTGCACGGGTGAGAGCCCGGTGCTCCTTGAATTAAACCATGATGCTCTTGCGCTCTTTTACAAAAGTTTTGACTTGTGCTTTTCCTTGTGCGCCTTTCTCCCTTATTTAGGACTTTTCTCCTTGTGCATCTTTGTCTTCCGTTTCTCTTTGCCTTGGCCTTTGTCTTTGTCTTCTGCATTAGCTTTTCCGGATTTTCCACCTTCGTTTGTTTGAGGGTTAACAATATTACAAGATAGATTTTCTTGTAGTAGAATCCCCTTTTCCTTGGTGTCTTGGGGCTCCAAGAATTGACTCAATTGCCTCCAAAGCATGAGGTTGATCATGAAATAAAGTTGATTCCTGAAGCCGAACCAATGTCAAAACGACCGTACAAAATGTCTATTCTTAAAGCTATTGAGCTTAAGGAACAACTGAGCCAACTGCTAGAACAAGGATTTATCCGCCCAAGTAATTCACCTTGGGGAGCGCGTGTTGTTTTCCAGAAAAAGAAGGATGGAACACTTAGACTCTGCATTGACTTCAGAGGACTAAATCAGGTTATGATAAAAAATAAGTATTCCATACCCAAGATAGACAAACTTTTAGATCACCTACATGGAGCCAAGGTTTTTTCCAAGATTGATCTAAGGTCCAGATACTATCAAATTAGAATCAAGGAACAAGATATCCCAAAGACTACATTCAGCACTAGGTATGGTCAAGGGCAAATCTTTGTCAAGACCTTTCCGGAGGGACCCAATTCACACCATTTTTGATTTCAAGAATGAATCCCTCCAACACCATCCTCGACAAAGGCATGTATACCAACTCAAAAGGCCACCTGGCCACCAACACTACCACCTTCTAAGCTACCACCCATCAGTGCCATGGGATTGACACTCTTCTAGGAGGGGGGTAATGTTTATTGCAACACCAACAAAAGGGAAAAAGTGGAAAGATAGAAAAATCTGAGAAGGAGGAAAAGGCGAAGGGCAGGCATGGAGAAGGCACCTAGAAGAATAATAAATTCTGGAAAAATCCAAAAGCATGGAAACAGCTGCCAAAAGTCCAAGGTGCAACCACTGAATTCGGGAGGAGTTAAAAGCAAGAAAGCGCACCTTTAAATGTAAAGGCACTCTCAAATCCTTATAAAAGAGCACTAGGTTCTCTCCTGTGCAAACTGTAAACTTAGAAGGGCGATAGGACTAGCTAGGAAGTGAAAGAATGGAGAAAAAGGGCCTAAGCCATGGCCGGCCATGTAAAAATTGAGGATGACCGCCCGTGGGAAGTGGGACATGTATGTAAAGTTGAAAAGTGAATGAGAAGCTCATTCTTGTGTGTGGCAAAAAGCTTCTTCTTCTTCTTCCCTTCTTCTTGCCTTCTTTCTTGTGCTTGAGAGAGGGAGTGAGTGAGTGTGAGGGAGTGAGTGTGTGAGTGAGGGATCGAGGAGAAGAAGCTCCCCATCTCCTCTCTTCATCTTCTTCTCTTCTCCACCCTTCTCTTGTCTCGCGCGGCTATGGAGGATGGAGCTTGTTAGAGAGGGATTGAGGTTTCTTGAGCTTGCCTCAAGGCTCGTGGAGCTACCGACATGCACGGGAGAGGAGGGTTCTCTATCGGGCATCAAGGTAAGCTCACTACACCCCATAGGTAGGGAGGGCGCGTCGACTATGTGAGAGGTAGCTATGGCCGCTCGGCTAGAAATGCTTAACCAATAAGCGGTCCGTAGGTCTCGAGGGTTGAACTTGAAGCTTCCTTCACATGGTATACAAGGATAGGGGTTCAAGTAAGCACTTAGTTTAGTTAATTGAAGCTATGATCAGCTATAGCATCCCAAAATAATGAATCTTTTTTCAGCAAATCTATCAAGGGTGCTACAATTGTGGTATGAATCTCCTATAAAATGAGGATAAACCAAGAAAAGCATGCAAGGAAGTGGTATTGGAGAGTATGGGCTAGTTCTTTACACATTGCACCTTTTTGGGGCCATTCTATGTGTCATTTTCACTCACATTGTGTCCTAAGTACTTCACTGACGTCTGTATGAATATGTACTTTCTCTCTTTAGTAGATAACTTATGCTCTCTCAAGACATCAAACATCCTTTTGACATGTTCTTAGTGCTCTTCCAGTAACCTATTGTAAATAAGAATGTCATCCAAAAATATGAGTACAAACTTGAAAAGGAAGGGATGTAAGATTTTATTCATGAGACTTTGAAATGTGTTCGAGGCATTTATCAATCCAAAAGGCATTAGTAAGAAATGATAAAGGCTATGATTAGTCCTGAATATTGCTTTAGCCTCATCACCCTCTCTCACATATATCTAATGATAGTCAAATCTCAGATCAATCTTCGTAAAGTACCATGCCTCTTTTAGCTCATCAAGAAAGTCATCAATCATGGAAATAAGATATTAGTTCGTGATTGTAATATTATTCAAGTCTCTTTGAGCCATCTTTTTTCTTGACTACCAGGTGATCCGGCATGCATAAGGGGAAGAACTCGGCTCAATAAACCCCATCTCAAGAAACTCTTTGACTTACTTTGCAACTTCTTCATGCTTACACTTTAGGGTTTTGTAAGGGGGTTTGATTATTAGCTTAAAATGAAGCTCTACATCAATGGGGTGATCTATCTACCTCTTAAGAGAGAGGAATGTAGGCATTAAAAAAAAACATTTATACTATTCAAGTAAGGTTTTCAATTCTGAATTCTTAATCACTTTTAAGGATGGATCTATGATTTCTTTATTCAAGTGCAAAACAAATATATATGAGGACTTCTTAAACTCTAGTTTGATTTGCTTTGTTGTAATAAGTTCAAAATCTGAATTATCTTGAACTCCCTCTAAATGGATGAGTTGCCCCTCCATGACAAACTCCATATACAACTGAGAGAAGTCCTTAGCAATTTACCCAAGTGTTTCAACTAGTCAAAAACCTAAGACAACATCAATGGGGCCCATGTCTAGTGCAATTAGATCAACAAATGCCACATAGTTTTTAGCCAAGCATAGGGGAACCTTTTGAGCGTAAATGTGTGCTAATTTCTTCATCATTGTTTGCCACTTGGACTTTGAGGGGGTGCTATAATTTTTTAGGAAAACATTTCAGCCTACTCATGGATGATTTACTCATGAAATTATGTATGCTACCACTATCCACCAAGACAAATATATGCTTCCCATTAATTTTCCCTTGAATGTGCAATGTACTGGGGCTCTTAGAGCTTGTCCATGCATCCATAGAGATGGAGAAAATAGAAGTGGCAACATGAGGGGGTGTAGTAGGAGTAATCAAATCAATGTCGTGAGGCACACAACCACATGGATCAAAGGAGGGAAACCCTTCCATTGGGTCATAGAACTGCTCTTGCTCTAGGTCTTCTTCATAGTCCTCATTTTTAGCATGTATTAAGTTATCTGTAACACTCAAAGCCTCAGAATCCTCATCTTTATTTTGCAGTCCTTCATAACATACATGCTACAAACTTTGACATTTGATATTTTATAGGGGAATTTTGATGCATGATCTGTAGTATACCTATCTCCACACTTAAAACATAAGCCATTTTCTTTTTAGTCCATACATCTAATGAGATGAATTTTTTATTACTTTGATCACTTAGGGGTGATGCATTTTGTGGCCTGTTTTCAACATACTATCTCCACGTGGGCTAAGTGTTGTCCCAAAATTGCCCTATTTTCTTTTAGCATTAAAGGAGAGGTAAATGGAGATTTTGGGATTGCTAAATAGGCATGGTATTTTGTCCATAGATGCCACCATATTGGCCCTACCTTATTGGAGTCCATAGCTATCCAAAACCTTCTTGAAGTTCTGCATTCTTACATTACTTACATAGCTTTCAACCATTCAATTGCATCAAATAGGGTAGATGGATTTTGAGCCATTATATCGGTAAAGCTTGACTCTAACCCATAGGTGTATTTGTGCAATTCAGCCTCATCATTGATACTCTCAATAGACATGGTTAAATTCATAAACTAATTCATGTATTCCATTACTATGAGAGATTGCATGGGTCTTTGTACCACCGTCTTAGCAACTGCTCCTTTTCCCGGGGGGAATACAAAGACTTGAATCATGTGCATCTTAAAGTCTTCCCAATCAATGAAGTGCTAATTCTTTGTAGTTATGTAGTGTCACCATGTGTTGGAAAAACCTTTCAAATGGAGAGATGTAAATATAAATTTTTGGTCATCAAGATGCAAGTAGATGTTAAAGAATGAATCTAGTTTGGAGGTCCATTCTTCCAAGTCTAATGGGGATGGTGATTGTCCATTATACTTGGTAAAAATAATATTATCATGGAGGACATTAGGGCCTTATTGCCCATGAAAACCTTGCTACCCATACATCCCATGCTGCCCATACATACCATACTATCCATACATACCATCTTGCACATTTACACCATCCTACCCATTATAACCATGCTGCCCATGAATGCCATGCTAGCCATTAATGCCTTGCTATCCATGATTGCCATGTTGGTCATTAATACCATACTGTTCATGATTGGGCACAACTACACAATTGCAATTGGGGCTTCTATGGGAAAGTGGGAGGCCTTCTACTAATGGTGGCTGGGGGTCTCATTGGAGGGCTAGTTTCATGGATGATGGGAGAGCTCAAGAAAGGCTCATTATTTTTGTGGAATTGGGCTTCCATGGAAAAGAAAGAGGGCTTCTACCAATGGTGGCTGTGGGTCTCACTAGAGGGATGGTTGCATGGATGATGGGAGAGCTCAAAAGAGGCTCGTCATTTCTATGGTAGGGCTTACCAACCTCATACGTATTAGATGGAATACTCATAGCTCCAACAATGCCATGTGGGCCATGTACTTTAGGCTTGGACTCATTTTCCTTCTTTTGCATAGGGGTAGTGACTAATTGGTCATCAAGAGTAGTGAACAACTTCAATGTTTGTTGAGTCCAGGAGTTGGAGAGGCTATTTTTTTGATTACTTGTTCAATTTTAGAGAGCATTTGATGATGGTTGGAAACCATGCCATTGTGTCTCTATATGCAACGAAGCTCATGCCAACATAATGTGTGATTGGGCATGCTATAGGGGTCCATATTTGACACTTCTTCTTGCATTTCACCAATATAATATTAGGTTGAGATAGAATCATCATTCATTGATGCTTGGAGAGTCTTTCAACTCTCTTTGGACCTCTTATTAAGCCTTTCCCTTGCCACTATGCTTTACCATTTAGTGTAGTCCATAGGACCTTGCTGCATAAAACTAGGTGTAAAATTTCAGCTTGTAACTTTGAATTGGGAACTTCTTGATTCAAATCAAAGGTGATATGCCTCTTCAAGATGAGATATAGATCTCTCCAAAAAATAACACAAAAAATTATGTAAACATATTTCTATAGCTATATATAATTTCTTGCACCTTTTCTATAGCCTATCTATGACCAAATTCTCATTATTTGGCCTCTTTAGAGGCTGAATACATTGTGGAACCTTATGCCAAGCATATATATCATTGCATACATACTAGAAAATCAATACATGGGGTACCAATGTCTACAACTTCACTAAACAATACACACATAATCCCAAATATAATCCTACCCATGATCACCTTCAAATGATGTCACCTTAGTACTACAAGTGCTCCTTCCCATAGACCATTGGTAGATATACCTCGATTTAATACCACATTAGAGAATTTGGCAATCTCCCAAGTCCCACTTTCAAATAAGGGATAATGATTTGGCCATGTGGCTAAATCTTAACCCATGCTTCAAAGTGGGACTTGAAAAGACAACCTATATAGTAATTAGAGTAGACTACACTTTCAAGTAAGGGGATAAGATTTGATCATGTGGCCAAATATTAACTATATTGGGAATTCCTAAACTATATGAGAATTCCCAAAATCCCTAATATAGTGTTATTTCTTACGTAATGTAATGACTACACTCATTGGTCAAGGACATAGGCCATGTGGTTAAGGTTCATGATTGTGAGGTAGGCTGTGTGAGTTCAATCCTAGCCTCTTGTAAAGAGATTGTTTTCATTTGCCCTAAGGTGAAAAAAATGCATTGCAAGTAACTAATTACACTCACTAAGTATATGGAAAGTGATGGATGATGCATACGAGCTTTACATGGCATAATAAATTTTTGACCTACTTTGTCAATTGTAATGCCTTAGCCCACCTTGTGAATGTGCCCATATATAGCTATGAAAGCTAGAGGGAAGGAGAGATGGTAAAAAGAGGTGAAGATGAGCTTCATACTCACTTGTTCTTTCACTGAACTACTCACACTCTCACTTACTCACTCACTCACTTGCTTACTCACACACTCTCTCTTACACAAGAAATGGTTGCTACAAGATCTTAGATAAGAAGTTAGGAGAGTAGAAACTCAAAAGTTGCACACACAAGTATGAAATATCTATTCACTTTTAGACAATATATACATTAGGGTTAGGGTATCCACTTTCGGTTGGGCATCCTTTCATTTTCCATGGGCTTGTGACCATCGATCTTTCTTCTTTGTGCATACATTAACTTTTTACAGACACGATCTATGTAGAAGCAAATAGGGATACCTCTCATTCATTATATGTTTTTTGATGATGTAGCTTTGGGATTTTTTTATAATTTGCATGAGAGTGAGCCTATTATTATTGAATGTTTACAAACTAAAAAGTATATTTCACCCATAGTTGGATAGATTGGAAATATTACATGAGTATCTTATGGATGAAAAATACCTAAGAGAATACATCGAGCTCTTGTATTTTCATATTTTAACATAAATTGAAAATTTAATTCTCTACAATTTTTATTATTCTCTTTGCACCTTACTAAATTGGCTTCCAACTTGTTTTTAATATTTTTTCTCTTGAGGGTTAACATTTACCCTCTTGCTAGCCAAGTGCAAGTTTTATGGCATGCTCCATAGACTAGTGTGGTGATCTTTAGAAGATCTAGATCCTACATATGCTGCTTGGAACTTGATACATTTAACGCCACAATTTTTATGAGTGTAGTTTACCTCCAAAGACTCAATAAAACTATCTCTATTAATATATATGTATGTCAATCTATTCTTATCCAATCTAACTCCATAGATATCAAATCTCTTATTCTCATATGTATCTCTATGCATTGATGTAAAGTATGTTCACACACTTAGGATACATCTAGCTAAATCCTGTAATTAGTTCATATATTCGTAGTTGGGACACAAGCAATAAGCAAAATAAATACATGCAAAAAGGAGGTACATATTAAGATAGAGCTAGAATATGCCACATTATTGAAAATGACAAAGTGTACTAGTGTTAAACCTCAAGTTTTACAAAGTTACATGTAAATGAGATTGAAGTATATGGACTTATGGGTTGCTCGGGCACAATGGAAGTGTTCCAATCGAACCCACTAGATCGACTTGAATTTTCGAGTCCCTAAAATCAGATGGGTCTCCTAATAGCCAGCCTAGTGTTGGTAATTTCGAGTTCCCACTTCTACAAATGACTCGATCTAAAGCGGACTTGCCATTGCACTTGGTTCAGAAAAGAGAATGGGAGATGGAGGGGAGTGCGGTACATCAACCCTCCTGCCCATAGGGAAAAATCCCATTCTGGCCCCCTAAAACAATGCAAGTCGGTTTTACCTAATGATTAGTTTGTCAATTTATCATCTTCCTATTTCTATAGCCAATTTAGAAAAGCTCCCAGCTAACCGAGACCACCCTACCATTGGACGACGGACCCATCAAGGGTTACATCCACCCACTTTCCTTCGATGAAGAAATTATCTTTAGTTTTTTAATTACCAACAACACACTTATTAGAACATATACAACTATCTTCCTTAATTAGTCATGTTTCTTCATGTAATTTATTTCATGGACATGCATACAATTCAAAAAATCCTTTAATAAAATAAATTTCTTTATTATATTGAAATTTTATTACAATTTTCATCTTTTTGATCATGTGGAAGATATACAGAATTCCACAAGGGCATTCTTGTCAAGAATCGCGTGGTGGGGGGACTTGCTCAAGATGCTGTGCCGAACACACATAGAATGCACAAGGAGAAGCTCACTCAAGAGAGAAAAAGAGAGATGAAGCCAAAACATTTTCTTGCTGGTTTTTTCTTCTTCTTCCACACACTTTTCAATGTACACAAAATATAGATAAGATACAACATAAACGAAAGTGGCCTACTAAGTCAAACAATGCATAATCGACTACACTAGTCGACTGGCGCTATAAACATGCTAGCTGTAAATAGGTGTAACAACCTGAATATAATAAGTAATGAGTCAGTGGCCATGTAAGAGTCATAATGACCACTGATGTGTTGTGTAGATGTGTGGACCCATCTAACCAGGCGGTCCATCATTAATGTCCGCATGTGTTGAGCTTGTCATCTCAACACTCCCCCTCAAGCTCAACTGCATCTCTGCAACTCCAAGTAAGCTTCGAAAATTTTGAAGCTTCTCTGTACCCAATGCTTTTGTGAAGATGTCAGCTATCTGATCTTGTGTGCTAATATACACCAAGTCAATCTCACCTGCTAGTACCTTCTCTCTCACAAAGTGGTAGTGTATCTCAATATGTTTTGTCCTGGCATGGAAAACAGGGTTCCTAGCCAACTGTATACTGCTCATGTTGTCACAATAAATGAAAACTAGACCTTCCACTTGCACATCTAAATCAGCCAATAACTTTTGCAGCTATACTACCGCACATGCTACAACAACAGCACCTCTATACTCAGCCTCTGCACTCGACAAAGTAACTGCAGATTTCTTTTTGCTGCTCCAAGTAACTGCTGCACTACCAAGAGAGAACATGTATCCGTTGGTAGATCTTCTATCAGACATACTACTAGCCCAATCTGCATCTGTGTATCCAAACACCTGTACATCTGTACCTGCCTCATAGAAAAGTCCATAATGTAATGTGGACTTCACATATCTCAATATGCGTCTAACTGCATCCAAATGTGGCTTTCTAGGTACTTGCATAAACTAACTCACAAGATCAGCAACGTAACTCAAGTCTGGCCTTGTAATGGTCATGTAGATCAAACTCCCCACTATCCTCTTGAACATAGTAGGGTCTTCTATCTCATCCCCAACATCAGCACTCAACTTTACATTCTGCTCCAATGGGACTGAAAGTGGTTTGCATGCTGTCATACTATACTTGGACAACATATCCAAGCCATATTGTCTTTGGGACAGCCATATACCATCATCACATCTGATCACCTCAATGCCAAGGAAGTACCTTAGCTCACCTAAATCCTTCATCTCAAACTTCTTCTTCAAAAAGTCCTTGACTTCAGCAATCCCATATCACTATCACTTGTAATAATCAAGTCATCCACATAGATGACTATGATGACCAAACTTGTATCTCCCTTTCGCACATAAAGTGAGTGACCAGCATAAAAAACATAAAAGCCAATATTGATAAGATACTCTCTGATATTGTCAGACCATGCTCTAGGTGCTTGTTTGAGCCCATAGAGTGCCTTCTTCAACCTGCACACATACGTGGGATGCTCTAAATCTTCATAACTTGCTGGCTGATCCATATACACTTTTTCTTACAAATCACCATGCAAGAAGGCATTCTTCACATCCATTTGTTGCAACCTCCAACCTTTGGATGCTGCCAAAGCAATCACACATCTGACAGTTGCCATCCTAGCAACTGGACTACAGGTTTCTTCATAATCTATGCCATATGTTTGGGCATAGCCTTTTGCAACCAGCCTAGCTTTGTACCTACTAATAGAACCATCTGCATTGTGCTTGATCTTATAAACCCACTTACATCCAATAGCTTTCTTGCCCTTTTGTAATGATACTAGATCCCAAGTCTTATTGGCCTCTAATGCAGCCATCTCCTCATCCATTGTTGCATCCCAATGAGTATGACCAATAACATCCTCAAAACAAGTGGGCTCAACATCGTCAACTAGTTACACCATATAAGCATAATGGGGAGCTACATAACCTTCAAAACCAAATCTTTTAACATGGTATCTGACCCTGCTAGATCTGCGTACCACCGGATTACTCAATGGAGCATTTCCATTACTATGAGCTCTCTGTACACCTGGTGTCTGGACAGAAGGAATACCAAGCTCATCATCCAAGCTCTTTGAGCTCGGGGGGCTCACTATATATATATTCTCTATATAACGTGCACTCATGGCCTATTTATAAATATCCTAATCTGTGATTTTTTCTTGAATAAAACACAACCCTTTTCTATTCAATCTGTAAGTAACCCCTTTATATGACACCCTTCTGTATGTAAAAAATGTATAAAAATAGTGTTTTAAAAACCCCTTATTTTGAACTCATGTTATATATATATATATATATATTCATGAGTGATCCCCCCGAGTCTCTGAGCCATTGGAGTCTCCATCAAGAACTGCATCAATGCCATCTCACACTTTATTCTTTCCTTTGTCATTACCTGTAGTGCTACTAGATGCACCTGAAGATGTAGAGCTACTCCTTAGTCTCCCAGACCAAGGACTACCAGATGATGTCTCTGGTCCACTAAGAGTCCATGATTCTTGCTTTTCAACCTGCACATGAGTGTCATGATCATCATCATCATCCAATGCATCACCACTAAATGCATACCAATTGCTCATTTAATCAAAGATGACATTTGTGCTCACTCTGAACTTACATGTGACACGGTTATAACAACGATACCCTTTCTACTCTAAAGAGTATCCAATAAAGACACATTTTTCTGCCTTTGGATCAAGCTTCTTCCGTAGCTCATCTGGCACATGAACATATGCAACACAGCCAAATACCTTCAAGTGCGATACATTAGGCTTCTTGCCAGTAAAACATTCTTCAAGAGTCATCCCATGAACTACAGCTGTGGGAGTTCTATTCATAATGTAGACAACAATATGGACAGCCTCAGACAAAAAATGTTTGGGCTTTTTTTTTTCAGCCATTAATGCCCGTGCAACTTCTGCAATATGCTTGTTTTTTCTTTCTACAACACCATTTTGCTGTGGGATATACCTGCATGTAAACTGTCTATCTATCCCATGAGACCTCAGAAAATCACTGAACTCATTTGAGAGGTACTCTCCCCCTCCATCTGACCTCAAGCACTTTACTTTCAAGCATGTTTCTCTTTCAACTATAGCCTTGAAAGTTCTAAAGTGCTCAAACGCTTCACACTTTTCCTTCATAAAATATACCCACAACTTTCTAGAACAATCATCAATGAATGTGACAAAGTATGAACTGCCTCCAAGAGATACATTTTGTGTAGGCCCCCAAATATCTGTATGCACAACATTAAGGATATTTCTACTTACATCTCTATCATGTGAAAAGGGTTGTCTTGCCTGCTTACCAAACTGACATGCTTCACATACCTTATGAAATTCTACAATTCTAAATGTAGGCAAACCCTTTGGACTGCATTAATTTCAACCTTTGTACATTTGCATGTCCAATGCATTTGTGCCAAATTTCAATATCTGTAACAACACCTTTTCCTTTAGCATACATAGCAGCATTCATAGTAGGAATTCCAGCATCCAGAGTAAACATATGTCCAACTCTACTTCCCTTTGCAACCAACCTACACTTGTCATTGAAGTCTTCTACAAAGTAGCCCTTTGCATTAAATCTGAATTGCAGCCCTTGCTCTACCATCTGACCGATTGACACCAAGTTCTTTGTAATAGATGGCACATGTAATACATCTGAAAGACTCTTTGTCTTACCATCGTGTGAGATTGGGTGGCATGAATCATCACCCGTCTGCACATAACCTGTATTTTGCAAATCTTGCATCTCTCCAAACCATTCTGCATGGCTGGTCATATGATTGGATGCACCTGAATTAACATACCAAACATCATCATGTGTTCCCTTTCCTGTAATAGCATTCAGCATATGATGCATAACAAACAAACATTCATTTTTATCTTCATTCTGTCATGAAGACAATGCGTACTTTCCTTGCTGCAAGTTACCACTGCAAATATCATCTTTCTTAGCATAACATTGGGCTGCAATATGACCTATTTTGCCACAGTAGTGACACACAAAACCAGAGTTGTTAGAACCTATGTTCTGCCATCCACCTCTTCCTCTAAAGCTCCCCCTGCCTCTAAAGTTACCACGATCTCCTGAAACTTGCATATCTCCAAATTACTGATTCAATCTATTTTGCTGGTTATCACTACCACGTCCTGTACCATGGCCTCTTGAAGAGGACCTGCCATGTCCCCTTCCTGAACTGGAGTAGAAAGCTTGGACCTGTTCACCACTTTTTTCAGATGTCTCACTCTGCATGTTGATCTCTTCAGTGATCATAAGGGAGACCAACTCATCAAAATCTAGAAATGGCTTTATGACATATACGAAAATTACAAAAGACTTCCAAGCCTTTTCATTGTTAAGTCCACCCAAGGTAGATGACACCAAATCATCATCATCGGGCATTGCATCAATCGTTGCCAAGGCATCTGCAATGCTCCTTGCCTTCAGTGCATACTCATTGATAGACATCTTTCCTTTCTTCAATGTATTCAACTCTTGCTTGAGTTGAATCTTTCGTGCCTTTGTATTTACGGAAAACATACTTTCAAGTATAGTCCAAGCTGCATATGAATTCTTTGCATTTCTAATATGTCCCAACATATTATTGTCAATTACTGCAGATAATCAATACATGACCTTTTTGTCTTTTGCTCTTTAGCTCCATCTTGCAGCCTCTCTACCTTCCTCTCGTCGCAGTCTCTCTAGGTCTCCTTGTGCTTCTCTAAACTACTCCCCCTGTCTCATATTTATAGATAAATTAGAGAACAAGGGTTGTGGCTGAGAAGAAGAGCTCTTTATGGAGGGAATCTTGGCAAAATTAGCAATCTGAAACTTCTAAGATGCAGTCTGATGCTCAAAGCACAAATCAGATGGTTTCGTTGGCTCCGAAAGGGGGGTAAAACTCCAAGACAATTGCTCAGAAATCTTCAAGATCACTCCTTCTTCTCCCTATTCAAAGTGATGTTTGTTGCTTGTAAACTGCGATTACAACGTGCGTGATTTCGCCAATCCTTCTTTTTTAAATTAAATCTCTAAAACTGGCTAGAAAAACCACTTGCTTTTTTTACATAACATCTTGTTCTAGAAATTTCCATATATTTCTAGGATATTTACAATAAATAATATCCACAATATAAAAATATGCTAGTTTTGTCCAAAAATCTAATATTTTTATATTTTTGGACCATCCATACTATACACATTGACACTAATGACCAATATGGCTCATAACTCTCATTCACATGGTAACTTCTGTGATGGGTGGCTACAGTCCTTGTTGTCAATCCAAAAAAAAAAACCGGTTATGATCCTCATTTTCTTTTAGATAAAATAAATTTAATTATTAGTTAGTTAGTTATTAATGCTAGTTAGTTTTTTACTTTAGTTAGTAATCTTACTAACTTACTAACTGATTAACTAACTTTCAAACTAACCAACTAACATTCAATTGCATGGAAGTATTACACATTCCTCTCCTTAGAGAAATCAAGATGTCCTCATCTCGAGAGAAACCATGGGTATTGTTGATGAAGAGAATTCTCATCTATCCATGTAGCATCTTCTTCAGGATAATCCTTCCATTAGACAAGGTATTCTCTAAGGGTTCTACTCCTCAATTTTCTCTCCCTCACAACAATTACTCTGTCAAGTTGTAGCTCAAGGACTCCTTGGTTAGGTATTGCAACTTGTTGATCATCAAGGATATGGTTTGAGTTAGCTACGTATGCTTTCAAATAAGCTAACATGAAATGCATTATGAATTTTTATATTCTCATGGAGTTGTATCTTGTAAGCGCTTGGTCCTAAGCACTTGAGAACCTTATAGGTTCTACAATATCTTGGACTTAGCTTCTTAAATTCTCCTAAAGACAAATAACTCTTATTTGGATGGACATGGATGAAGACCATGTCTCCCTCTTTGAAAATTCATTCTTGCATTTTTAGATCAGCATACGCATTTTGTCGATCCTTGGCAGCTTGAATATCCTGTCTCATAATCTTGATTTGATCATCCAATTCTTCTAACATTTTTTTGGAAGCTTCTATCCTCAAAGTGGGATCGAAAAAATTAAGTGACATACGGCAATCTTGACCGTATAGTGCTTGAAATGGAGTCATCAGAATACTTCAATTATAGGAGGCATTATAAGAAAATTCCACTAAGGATAGATACTAAATCCACCTTTTAGGTTCCTTACTACAATATGTGCATAGAATATCCTCAATTACTTGATTAACACGTTCTGTCTGCCCATCAATTTATGGATGATAAGCAGTGCTAAACAAAGTTGGGTCCCAATGGCTTCAAATAAACTCTTCCAGAAATGTGATGTGAAAAGAGAATCACTATCACTGAAGATGATTCTTTTAGGTAACCCATGTAACCTAAAAAACTAGTTTACAAAAATTCTTGCAATATCTGAAGCTTTGTAATTGGTTTTTGTTGGAATAAGATGAGCAACCTTTGTTGGCATGTCTACTATTATCATTATTGAGTTATATCCTCCTTGCACACAAGGTAACCCAACTACAAAGTCCATGCTAATAAATTGAGTTGGGTTACCTTGCACACAAGGTAACCCAACTACAAAGTCCATGCTAATAAATTCCCATTTCATCTGGGGAATGTCAAGTGGTTGGAGTTCTCATGGTAACTTGACACGTTCAGATTTAATCCTTTGGCAATTTAGACATTCAGTGACATACTTAAGTACATCACCCTTGAGTCTTTGCCAATACTAGCTTTCCCTGATAACACTAAGAGTTTTTGCATATTTAGGGTATCCTGAAAAAGGAGAATCATGAATTTTCCAAAGTATCCTTCTCTTGAAAGTCTATTGACTTGAAGGAATGCATAGCCTCATTTTGAAATAAAGTCCTTTGTCTTCATCTGTAGAGAATTCTTGATACTTAGTCTTGAGTTTGGGATCTTGTTCATTATTTTGAGCTTCCCAAAACAATTGTTGATAGTTTGGGTCCTTATTTGCTTCATCCTTAGTCAACTAAATTATAGTATTAGTTGGCATTAATACCATTGTAGCCAGAGTTTCTTTCCTAGATGGTTCTTCAGCAATAATAGCATTAAGGAAGGCTTTACGACTAAGGGCATCTGCTAGTACATTTTCTTTACTAGGTCTAAACTTAATTTCAAAGTCATATTCCTGTAGAATTTCGATCCACCATTGTTGCCTCATATTGAGATCAGGCTGAGTAAAAATTCACTTAAGACTTTTATGATCTGCGACTAAGAAAAACTTCCAAGCAAGTAATGTCTCCATAATTTGAGAGCATGAATCACAGCTAACAACTCCAAGTTGTGAGTAGCATATCTCGTTTCATGGGCTTTCAATTTTCTTGAAGAGTAAGCTATAGGATGACCTTCCTACATTAGTACACATCCCAATGCAATAGAGTTGGCATCTATGACAACTTCAAATTCCTTGCTTAAGTCAGGCAGTCTTAAAATAGGAGCATTTACCAAACTATGCTTTAGTTGCTCAAAGCTAGACTGTTCAATTGGTGTCCACTTAATGGCAACAACTTCCTTTTTGAGTAGGTCTGTGTAAGAGGTGCTACAATTTGGGCATAGTTTTTTATGAATATCCTATGCCATCCTACTAGACCTAGGAAACTTCTCACTTCCTTGAGAGTGGTTGGGGGTGGCCAATCTTGAATGTCTTTGACCTTGGCAGGATCTACTGATATACCTTCAATAGAAAATATGAATCCCAAGTATTCAATCTTCCTTTTGAAGAAGGCACACTTCTTCTTCTTCTTGGCATACAGTTTGTGTGTCCTCATTGTCTCCAAGACAATGCAAAGATGTGGTTCATGATCTTCTTCCTCCTTAGAATAAGTTAGGATGTCATCAAATAATACAAGAACAAAATCATCGAGATGAGGTCTAAAACTATCTTGCATTAACTTGTTGAAGGTGATTGGGGCATTTGTCATCCCAAATGACATCACGATGAATTTGAAATGACCGTATCTTGTGTTGAAGGTGGTTTTAGGAATATCTTTATCCTTGAATCTGATCTGATAATATCATGACCAAAGATCGATCTTAGAAAAGATCATTGCTTCTTGTAGACGATTAAGAAGCTCATCTATCCTCAAGATTGGGTACTTATTCTTTACTGTTACCTGGTTTTTAGCCCTCGGTAGTCGATACAAAGATGGAGAGTTCCATCCTTGTTCTTTTGGAATAATATTAGGGCTCCCCATGGTGAACTACTTGGCCGAATATACACTTGTTCTAGCAGTTGTTTGAGTTTCTCTTTTAGCTCAGTGGCTTCAAGAATAGACATTTTGTAAGATCTTTTTGCCACTGGAGTGGCTCCTGGTACAAGTTTGATCTCATGATCGAATTCTCTTTTCGGAGGTAACTTAGTTAGCTCTTCAGGATATATGTTGGCATATTCTTTTAATCAAGATGGTTCTTCTTCTGTCTAACTATATTGATTTACCTTGTTAAGCTTGATCAAGTAAACTTGTAATCCTTTCTTCAAGTCTTTCACAATTCGAGAAGCTTTTTACTAATTGAACTTTAGGTTTCCCTGTTTCACCTCGTGTAGTTGCTATTTCACCGTTCAAATCCTGAAATGTGACTTAACCTTTTCCACAATGGATATGAGCATCATTGGGAATTAGCCAATCCATTCCTAGTAAACATTCATAAGCTTCTAAGTTCATTACTACTCTGAACAATATAAATCTCTTGTAGACCAAAAACGTGAATAAAACAATAGCTTACTCTCTACTGCTCAGATTGCCGATCTGATGCTTCCTTAGCTCTGAAAGGGGGGAAAATACCGAGACACCTAGTAAGAATACTCATAGATCACTTCTTCTTCTTCTCCTAGTTTAGAGCGTTGTTTGCTGCCTGTAAACTGTGATCATGTGTCGCACAATTTTTTCAATCCTTTTTTTTGCATAAAATCCCCCAAAAATGGCTGAAAGCCACTTGCTTTTTTTACATGTCATCCTATTTAGAAGTTTTCTACAGATTTTGGATATTTACAAAAAATAATATCTAAAATATAAAAAATATGCTAAACTTGTCTAAAAATCTAGTATTTTTTAACCATCCACACTAGGGACACTAACACTAATGACTAATATGGCATTGGCTCTCTATATCAATAAGAAAGCCAAATGACAATGCACTTTAGAGTTTTTCACATTGTGTCCACATAGTGGCACAACAACATGCTATCGTAGGAGTCAACTCCATCTTATCCTTATGAAGTGGGACTTTGGTTTACTGGCACTTATCACAATGCTTCACAAACTTAGGTATAGTGTAGGCCACCACAATTGAGATTGGAGCACCTTACATACTATAATATCCCCATTGAAGTATTCTCTAGTGATTTTGCGATGAGCTTCTACAACCACATCATATGCATCTCATGCTCATAGATACATCTCCTTAGTAGTCCATCTTGTCCTAATCAATAGAGTTATATGGAAATCAATTGATAGGATTGAATCCTTAGAATGAGACATTTTAGCCTAGCCTTCTCAATTAGACGTTCAACTAATCCATGTTCTAGGATGTAGACTATGTCATCTATCCAATAAGGTGTAATGTTTGCCCTAAACAAATCTCTTTCATTGGATATTCCAAACAGACGTGCTTCAAGTATGTCATCTACAATGCCTTTCCCATCTCCTTCACTTGTTATGCAAGACATATGGTTTTCCATATAATGTTATTTTCCTTTGCATACTACCACGCAGAGAAATCAAATTCTAATAGAGTAGATGTAACCATCGAGCAATTCATCTTGTTGTGCAAGGTTTGTTCACAAGATAAAGCAATGCTTGATGATCAACAAATAAAATAAAGGGTGTAGCTAGAAGGTAATGTCAAAATTCCTTAACCGCAAACACCATAGCTAGCCCTTCCCTCTCTATTGCGGAGTAGTTCATTTCCATGTTAGTGAGTTATCAGCTTCTAAAGCTCATTGGGTAATGCAAGTTATGCTCTCCAAGTTGACACAAAACTAATCACATATCAAACTTTGATGCATCAATATGCACATGGAAGGTAATGGACCAACTAAAGGCTTGTAGACTAGGTGTGGTTACCAGTGCCTTTTTCAATTCTTTATAAGTGCATTACCACTCCTCGATCCATTCAAATATAGTCAACAATTTTTAAAGTGGCTGTGCAATAAGTGTAATTCAAGACAAATCATTGATAGTACCCCATGTGGCCAAGGAAGAATTGAACTCCCTTGTAGTTGGTTGCTGGTAGTAAATCAAAAATCACTCTAACTTTGGTAAATTTGGTAGCAATACCATTTTTTAAGACCACATGTCCTAGGATACATCCATGCTTTACCTAGAACTAGCATTTTAAGGGGTTCAATGATGAGAGATTGTATTGTCTACACTATTCAAAGACTGTGGACTTTGTCTAGGTGCTCCTCCCAACTAGAATGAACACACAAATCATCCACGAATACTTCAACCAATTTCTAAGAATTTCCTTGAAAGTGGCACACATGAGATGTTGAAAAGTAGCAGATGTATTACTAATTCCAAATGGCATGACTATGTAGGCAAACATGTCCCATTTATCGCGTTGACCTTTTTGTAATTCAGGCACACTTGAATCTTCCCTTTCTTCTTGAGGACAATTAATATGGGTGATACCCATTTTGTGTGCTCAATCTCGTAAATGCGGGATTCAACAACTTGTCTATTTTCTCATCCATAGTATGAGCATGCTTTGGATTCATTGTGTACAAGAGTTATTTGACTAGTATTGCATTGGGGGTCATAGGAATATTGTGAGTCACAATAATTGAATCACTTCCTTTCAGCTCTTCTAATAAGGACCAAGCAAATATATCTACATACTCTTGTAAGAGATTAATGAGATTGGCCTCCTCTTGCTCAATTAAGTCATGGGCTATGTACAAAGGTTGAGGCTTGTCCCTTTTCCTTGCCAAGTTGACTTTCTTAACTTTGAGGGTCCTTCAATGGGTTCACTTACCTACCCTACTTGTTTGGCTCCTATTAACACCACTTTGCGGTCGCCCTTCTTATACTTAATGAAGCACTTGGGTAAGTCATTCCGTTTCTTTTTTTGTTCATCTTCTGAGGACTTGGACTGCTCAATTCTCTCTTTCTTGAGTCTCTTGCGCCTCAAATGGACTAAGAGTTCCCATTTGGTGTGTTTGGTCTAAGGTGGTATGGGATTTCTGGATCACTCTTAGAGAGCTGAATTTTGACTCAGAGTTGAACTCGTAGCCTTCACTGGAAGGAGTTTTCCTTGGTGGTTGCAGCTCAAAGACTAATTCCATTCTAAGTAGTGGTGTAGTGCTTGATTCTAGCTTACTCATTGTCCACTATGTCCAGGTGCTCTGACTAGGTATGAGATCACAATTTGCCTCAATGAATCCTCTTTCCACCCTAAAAGCATTGGCCTCTCGGGGTTTAGAGTTTGCTCTTATTTTCTCAATCACTTGTCCATCTGTGTCATATTCTATGGTCTTAGCTTTTTCCTCACTTTTCTTACCATTAGAACAATGGTCTTCATACTCATAATCATATTGTTCATCATTCCCATGATTCCCATTCATAGGGATTTTCTCATCCACAATGAGGGCCTAGTTGTACAATGATTTTGGTCATGCACTTTAGTCCATTGCCACTTCCAATTCTCTATGAGATCCTTAAGAGGTTTAAAGTTTAGAGCCAGGTTACAAGCTAGCTCTCTTGTCAAGTAATCAAGAATTCTATGGAGTCCAAGTTTATTAGTTGGTACATGGTAGGTGATAGGTGGTGGTCGATTGATGGAACTCCTGGCCATCATGCAGAGAGGTACTGATAATGTAGCATCATTCTTGGGTAACTCAAAAGCCATGACTCCATTGGGTTTACTAGCTGCTTCTACATCTTGATCCTCATCATTTGAGAATGGCAAGTCAATGGTTGCCAATACATGCATCCAATCAATCTCATCCTCAGGGAAAGGAATATACTTAGTTAAGGGTTCATGTTCATACCTTTCGCGTGGGTCACCCTTTAGCATTACAGAGGTAGCATCAAGGTCAATTGGTGAGATTTTCCAAGTGTTCATCTCTACTCAAATGGCTTTTGTCCTATTGCCCAAAAATATGAGGCCATTATTCCAATCCTATATCACTCGAGTATTTTTCATCCATGGCCTACCTAATAGAATATTGTAGTCCACTCCCTTCATGACTATGAAGTTAACCGAGAATTGGATTCCTGCAATCTTTAGAGGCCAATCTTTTAGCACTCCAAATGGTTAGACTTTCATTCCATTCGCTAGTGTAATATTAAACTATTTAGTTTCCACTTGTGGATTTCCTTAAGCTTGTAAAACTGTGTGGCTAAGCACACCAACTTCTACTCTTGTGTCCACAATTCATTTTCGTGTGGCATCACCTAATGCAACAAAAAGTAAGACTATATGCATTTCCATGCTCTCCCAAAAGGCATTCACTTGTAGGGATCTAAAATTGCCAACCTTTTCCTTTTCCTTTAAATCAAGGCTTTTCTGCCCATGTTCTTGGGCAGTTTGTCTATCCATGGCATCTAGATCTTCCTTGTGTGGTGCTACATGGGGTATTGACATGTCTCTTGATCTCAAATGCATAGGGGAGTCTAGTGGACCCATGTTAGAGAGCTCATTAATCTCATCCTCCATGACAAGCTCCACATCTTGTAGGTGCGCTTCAGCTTCTCTCACCCACTCCTTGACTTTGTCCATAACTTCTAATTGTTGTTTTGGGTTGGGGTATTCTCCAACCTTGGCACTTCCCTTTTCCACTGTCTTAGGGGTAGATGTTTTTGTTTACATGTCCGTAACCTATTTTCCTCTAGTCGTGTGGTGGCACTATTAGTTTTGAGTGTTATCTTAGCGTTTTCCCTCTCACCCACTCCTTGACTTTGTCCATAACTTCTAATTGTTGTTTTGGGTTGGGGTATTCTCCAACCTTGGCACTTCCCTTTTCCACTGTCTTAGGGGTAGATGTTTTTGTTTACATGTCCGTAACCTATTTTCCTCTAGTCGTGTGGTGGTACTATTAGTTTTGAGTGTTATCTTAGCGTTTGCCCTCTTCTTCCTTCTCCTCTGGCTCTTCTTTCCATTAGATATTGCATCTAAGTTGCTAGGTCTAGGAGAGAGAGATGGTTGAAAGATAAGGAGAGAGTGAGCATGAGAAGAAGAGACAAAGAAAGTGAGATTCAAGAGAGTGAGAGTGAGAGTGAGAGAAGAAGAGAGTGAAAGAGAGGGAGATATGGTGACCTTTAGGAGGGGAGCAAGAGGAAGCAAGAGGAGAAGAAGAAGAGTGCCAAGGACAAGACCACAAATGAGAGCTTCAAGAGAGTAGGGTGTGTGTCTTGGAGCCTCAAGGTAATCCCCCCATAGGGTCCACCTATAAGAAATCATATATATAACATGTGTTCAAAGGATATTAAGAAATACCATTTCTTTACATATCATAAGGACTTAAATTGACCCCTTTTACTTTACTAAACTTACAGATTTTTTTCAAATTGTAATTAAAAAAACCCTTTTGCAAATATAATCCTATAAAATTTAGTAAATATAATATCCTTTCTTTTGAACCCACGTGGTATCTTACATGTTCTATAAGGTGGATGCCCTAAGGTAATCCCTTTCCTGCTTCCTTTCCTCTTTTCTTTCTACATTGGAAAGAGAGAGAGAGAGAGAGAGAGAGAGAGAGAGAGAGAGAGAGAGAGAGAGAGAGAGAGAGAGAGAGAGAGAGAGAGAGAGAGAGAGAGAGAGAGAGAGAGAGAGAGAGGAATGGAAAGGGAGAGGGAGAGAAAATTTGAATAAATTTGAGAAAAAGAGAGAGAGGGAGAGGGCGATTAAGAGGAGGAGGGGGGCTACATGAAGCAGACAGAGAAAGAGAGAGAGAGAGAGAGATGGATATAGAGATAGGGAAAGAGAGAAAGAGGGGGGAGAGGGAGAGAGAAAATTAGGAATTTTGGAAAATAGAGAGAGGGAGAGGGAAAGGGAAAGGAAAGAGAGGGGGAGGGAGATGGAAAGGGAGAATAGAGATGGAGACGAAGATGGAGTTGGGGGAGAGAGAGATGGAGATGGAGAGAGGTAGAGAAAATCATGCAAATAGAGAGAGAGAGAGAGAGAGAGAGAGAGAGAGAGAGAGAGAGAGAGAGAGAGAGAGAGAGAGAGAGAGAGAGAGAGAGAGAGAGAGAAGCATAAGATGGCATCATGGATGATCTATTTCTTGCATTGTAACAAAAATGAGCAATGATGATGGTCAAGGTATTGAAGATCGAGACACGTATCTCAATCACCGTTGCACTTAGTGCAAGTGGGTAATTCACCAAAAATATCATTTGTCCATAGACCACGTGATGTTATGGTGACTTCCAACAAAAAATCATCAATCAACTATCATTTATCCATAGGCCACATGATTCTATGGTGAGTTCCAACAAAAAAACATCAATCAAGTGATCTTAAACTATGAGTTAGTAGTGAGTAATGTATGTGGAGATGTGCACTACTTGTGGCATAGAGACAATATCTAATTATAATGATCTATAAAATATTGTTTGTTTATGAAAAATCTTTATAGTGGTATGACAATAGATTGTAAGAAACAGATCTTTTGCATCTAATAAGAAGAGTTCATGTGTGTTCTATGCAAGGAGCACCTGAGTAGGCAATGTATCCTTTGGAAGGTGCTTCCTCTAGTGCAACCTCTATTAGAGAAGAAATTGAGGATCAACCAAAGAATTCTCAAATATTGGCACATGAGATGGAAGCAATGGCTTAATCATTACAACACATGGATGCTAAGTTCTTTAAGACATTGAAAGAGGAGGCTTCCATACCATTGTATGACAGTGTTGGATATATTGCTTAAAGACACTTCTTGCGCTCTTGTATATATAAGGAAATGATGGATGGAGAGATGCAAGTATGATCAAGTTATTCAGGTACATAATACATTGATATTTTTATTGTATAAAAACATGTATTAATTATTTTGATATTTTGGAGAATATTGAAGTAGCACATAATATCATCCAAATCCATGATATGCTAGAGTCTCGTGAGATGATGCAAGATAAGTATTGTGGAAATTAGACATTGATTACAATAGTATATATGCATGTGCCAATGATCATGTGCTCTTTTGAGGAGAATATGAGTCCATGTGGCTACATGCCTAAAGTATTGTATAGATAGGTATTGACAAGACTTTTTAGGTCAAATGGTCCCTTAGTGGATAGTTTTTGCTCATACCATGTCTGTCATATATTTTGTGTCAAGCATGGAAATCTTAACTACATGCCATAGGCAAAATAGATCCACAAATGGTATACATCGTATACTAGCACACTCAAAGGCATGGCATCATATTGATTCAACATTTCTATAATTTCCAAGAAAGGTAAGAGATATTTGGTTTGGTCTTACTATGGATGATGTGAATCCATTTGAATGGTTCTCAATCTCTTACAGTGTATGGTGAGTGGTCCTTATTATTAACTACATCATTCTGCTATGGCTTACTACTACTAAGTAAGGACATTGATCCTTATCTTACTTCTGCTTGGCTGCTATAAGGCCAAGAATATGGATGTCTATCACCATCCATTGGTTGATGAGCTTAAGATGTTATGGGACAAAATTACTGTGGAATACTAAGCAAGCATTCTAAGAGATAGTCCATAATTGTAAGGGACATTATCACTTTTCTTATTATACACTTTTATGATCATGTTGGTTGTATATTGTAATTGTTGTATGGCTAGTCACTTCAAGTTACCATGCATGTCCCAGGTATGGTGTCACACGGGATTTTCACGGGGGTTCATGAAAGTCTCTTGCTGCGCATTAATGCTTTGTGATGGGAGAACTCAACATAAAATAATTATCCAGAAGAGTTTAGATTCAAGTTGCATGAGAAAAAAAATTCTTGATTAAAGATATAGGTTCAAAAGATTTTTGGATATGATCAAAAGATTTTGAGGAAGACAAGGTCGAATTCTCAAACTAAGAGAGAAGAAAAGAAGATGGAATGCCAGATTTTGAGGAAATATTTTTGAGGAAGCAAGGAGCACCAAGCTTGAACTCAAGCCACTCTCGTAGAATTTGACTCGAAGAGGGCAAGGAGCTCATAGCTTGAAGCCACTCCATAGAACTTGATGACAATCTTCAAATAGGTGAGGAGCTTAAAGCTCAGACGCTAGAGCCTCACTCCTATGTGACTCAATGGTGAATACTTTAATGTAGGTGAGTGACTTTCACAAACCCTTGTGCGAATCTTGTGCAACATCTGGTGAACTCGACCTGAAAGGGTCGCTTCTGATCATCAAGATGGGAGAATCTTCGAATAATCCATCTTCTTCATTGACTGCTTCTTCCTTTTTGATCGATGAGATGAAAACTTTATTACAAATGCTTTCTTCAGCCATTATGATGCAAAATCAGTAGATTCAGTTATGTATGTAGGAATAGCACCAGTTACATCAACAGTGCACTTGGATCAACAACGATTGTTACATCAAGAATAAGAGCATGCACATGGTGTGACCAAGGTGATCGAGGCTATGATTAGTGAGCCAAAATTATTTGATGGCTGGAATGTTTCAGCCTACATTAAAGCCTTTGAAAGCCAGATGCACTTTTTCAGAGTTCCATCCAATTGGAATAATTATTTCTTATGGCTTGTCATGCCTACTTTGTAGGTTAGGGTGACATATTTGTTTGTGCAAAACTCTAATTGGAATGTTTTCAAGAAAGCACTTAAAGATGAATATTTTCATGAGGATTATGGTATTGCTACGCGAAAGACATTTAGAGAGTGGGTTTATCAGCCCAACAAGGGACTTGTTGCTCTAAGTTGTTGCGGGAGTTTGAAGAGCGATGTGACTAGTTGGATGCACTAGAGCAAAGAGATCTAAACTTAGAGAAAGTGGAGTTATTCTTGCAGGATGAGTTGGGACAGCTTCTTAAAGACTGTATGTAGCCCATGGGATTGAAGACAGATTGTCAAGATGTTGTCAATGTGATTTCTACTCTAACAAAGAGGCAAAGATGGAAGGCTCACTTGTAGAACAGGATGCAATCACCATCAATGATGTCTTCTCCTACCTCAACCTCTCCTACTTCTCCTATTGCACCATCCACTACTCCTATTTCTCATCTTGTGTCTATGCCTATGCCTATTCCTGTTGCGGTTGATAGACCATCTGCAACTGTCATGGAGGATATTTTAAAGAAATTAAAAGACCTACAAATGAAGATGACTAGAAGGGAGCAACATCTACTTAATCGAGCTCTAGTTTCAGCCCCAACTTCTTCTATTCCTACAAATTCTTTCAAGAATGATTGTGTTCGTCATTGCATGTGGTGTGATAGTCCAGATCATGAGCAAAAGGATTGTCAAGATTTTGAAGAGGCAAAAAGGATGTTGTTGGTAGTCTGGAAGGACAAGATGATATGTTTTGGGGATACATAGCAGTTGATTAAACCAAATTTTGGTAAGGGTGGTATGAAAAAATTGTTGGAGGAGTCTCTTTTGTGCTCTTCTTATGTGATGCAAGAGGTGGCAAGAGAAGCTATTGCCTATGGCCTTTAGTTGGAGTAGTTGCCGAAGGAAAAATCTCCTTTATGGTCCTATGCACTACACGCTAAGAAGAAGGGAAAAGATTCATCATCCAAAATTTCAGCCACATAGGACGCGATTAGAAAAGGGACTAGATGGGATGATCAAGTTGATGTCTTTTCCATCTATGCTTACATGGAAAAATCTCAAGGCTTTGAAGTGCTTGTTGTTGAGGAGAAGCGGAAAAGAGATAATGATCAGTCTGAAGGTTCAAAGAGGGTGACTAGGAGGAATGATCCAGTTTCTCAGCCTTCTTCTTTAGGACTAGAGCAGAGTAGTATGGCTGATGTTCAGAAGCCGAAAGTATAGGAAGATCAAAAATCCCCGAAGACAAAGGATCTAAAGCCGAAAAAGCAACCTGGATTCAAGGTGATTTTCAACTTTGAGACAACTATGAACTTGAAAAAGGTACTTGAGAATCAGATTCTTAACTGCAAGATTGAATTCACTCTTGGAGGAGTCTTGCAGATTGCTAAAAGAGAATTTCATGATGTTATCATCGACATTATTAAAAGAAAATGACAGGTTATTGAAGAGTCGACACAGGATACGATCCATTGAGAGGCTTTAGCATTTGTTGCTGAGGCTATTATCTATGGGTTGTAGATTGAGGAGATTACTGAGGAGTCTATAGATGGATCTTTATGTATGCAGTCCAAGAAGATGTTGGAAGAGAGGGAGAGAGACAGAGTGGAGCGAAAGATGAGCCTCAGCTCATTGTTGTTGTTCTTCCATTATTCTTCCATCATACTAAGTGAAAGAGACTTACACACATAGGTATGACTAACCAAGACTAATTGTGTTTAAGTCACTAACTACACCGACTTATTGAATGTCACACACATGTACATTTGTATCTAGCTAATGTCAGTCACACACATAAAGATAGATTGACTGAAGAGTAACAAGAGCTTGATATTATAACACTCCCCCTCAAGCTCAAACCATCTGATAAACTCCAAGTGGCTGTCTAAAGTATATGAGCTTTTCTTTACCAAGAGACTTGGTAAATATATCTACTACTTGGTCTTCAGCCTTCACATGAATCAAGTAAATTTGTCCTGTAAGAACTATTTCTCTGATGAAATGGTAGTGAACCTCAGTATGTTTGGACCTAGCATTGTAGACAAGATTGCTAGCCAACACAACATTGCTGAGTTTATCACAATGCAATCTCACTCTGCTTTCCAGCTGTATTTCCAAGTCTTTCAGCAGTTTCATCAACCAAACTGCTTCACAAGCCGCTAAGGTAGATCCTCTGTACTCAGCTTCTGTACTAGAAAATGCAACATTAGGTTGTTTCTTACTCTACCAACTGAACATACTACTACCCAATCCAAATGTATAACCACTGGTTGACCTCCTATCATAGGCACAACTAGCCCAATCAGCATCAGTAAACCCTGTCAAGTCAAGAGATTTTCCATATGCATAAAACAACCCATAATCTATATTACCCTTTACATATCTCATGATCCTCTTGACTGCATCTAAACGTGGTTTGCGAGGCTTCTACATGAACTGACTAATTAGCCCCACTACATAACATAAGTCAGGACATGTAATAGTCAGTATATCAAGCTGCCCACCATTTTTTGATACATCATCACATTCTCTATGTCATTCCCAACATTAATCTATAGCTTGACATTTTGATCAAGAGGTGTCTCCATAGGCTTGCATTCAGTCATACCATACTTCCGTAACATGTCATGAGCATACTGCTTCTGTAGAGCAGCCATATACCTTGAGACATAGAGACTACCTCAATCCCAAGAAAATACTTTAGTTCACCAAGGTCTTTGACTCTGGATTCACTTGTAAACATGATTTAATTTCAGCAATGCCCTCCTCTTCATCATCTCCAGTGATGATAAGATCATCTACATAAACCACTAGAAACACATATCTGTGATTTGTCTTCTTCGTGAACAGACTATGATTTGCATCACCCAATCTAAATCCATGTTGCTATAAATAACTACTGATCTGAGAATTCCATGCTCTAGGTGCCTGTTTTTGTCCATATAAAGCCTTTTTCAAGTTACATACATATGTAGGAAAGTCCGAGTGAACATAGCCTTTAGGCTGCTCCATATATACTTCCTGAACAAACTCACCATTCAAGAAAGCATTCTTAATGTCCATTTTCCATAATTTTCAGCCTTTGCATGCTGCCAAAGCAATGATGGTTCTGAATGTTTCCATTTTAGCCACTCAACTAAAAGTCTCCTCATAGTCAAGGCCATATTGCTATGCATACCCTTTTGCAACCAACCTGGCCTTATAGTGTTCTAACGAACCATGTGACTATTACTTAACCTTGTACACCCATTTGCAGCCAATAGGGTCTTTTCCTTTAGGCAAATCAACCAATTCCCATGTCTCATTTTCAGCCAGGGCTACATACTCCTCATCCATGGCAGCACACCAGTTATCATCTGTAACTGCATCATCAAACTTTGTAGGTTGTTTGTAACCTGTCACACTAGCCATATATGCATAATGCCAACTAGTGTATGTAAACCTGTCAACTGGTTTTCTGACTCTCTTAGATCTCCATAACTGTGGCTCACTCTGATCTTGCCTCTCATGAGACAGTACATAATGACTCTCCCTTGCTCCAAGTGTCATAATAGATGGAATGTGCAACTCACTATCCAAAATGTCGTTGTTAGATGACTCATAACTTGCTATAAGTGGACCTATCACATCCTCAAGCATCTTTACTTTTCCCTTATCCAATCTCCCCCTCACTAACATATCCATGTCAGTGGATGTAGGAGTATGACTCTGCAAGTGTCCTGACCAAGGACTTACTGTAGGTGACCCATCACCTGTAGGACTACTCATAGATGTTCTCACTGTAGGTGTACTTTTAGCATTACTAATGTTGACTAATCCATCAGTAGCCACTGCAATCGGATTACCATACCACGATGCCAGGTCATCAAAAACAACATCTCTGCTAATCAATGTCTCATGTATAGACTGTACATAACACTTGTAAGCTTTCTGGTCTTGTGCATAACCAAGGAACACACTCTTGACAGCTTTAGGATCCAATGCACCTATACAATGCTACCAAATACCTTCAAGTGTGAAATGTCAGGCTTATGACAATTCAACTTCTCATATGGAGTTACATCATGAATCCCTACTGTAGGGGTTCTATTCAACACATAGGCAGCAGTCACTACTGCTTCAGCGAATCATGTTAGCTACCCATCTTTGGTAAGAACGATCTTAAGATAGTACACCATGTCCCTCTGCATGCAGATAGACTTAATAATTTTCTTCTTCATGTATTAATAGCTACAAGAGCATAAAGTGACCTATAAGACAATAAGCTACAATCGTTGGCCAATACACCTTCAATCTTACCTATCTCTTTCAAGTATATCCTTGCCCCTATAGTGTCTCTCTTTCTTGTGATATGGTCTCGCAAGAAGCTACCAATATTCTTGAAAATGTGCATGGGATCTAGAAGATGGTTGATCTGCATATGAGTCCAATATACTCGGGTAAGTTACTCATGAATATATGTGTGCATCACATGGGCTCAAAACAATGTATTTTTAAAATACCATTTTTATACATTTTTTACATACACAAGGGTGTAATATAAATGGTTTATTTAGAGATTGAATAGAAAAGGGTTATGTTTTATTTAGGAAAACTTTGCAGATAATGATATTTATAAATAGGCCTTGAACGCACGTGATGTAGAGGACATACATATAATAACTTCCCCGAGCCAATATGGTAACTCATAGAAAATAGAGAGTAGTCACATTCCACTTGGAAGTGACTCTTCACGGACCATCATTCACTCATACAAGCTTTTGCATTCATCCTTGTAAGAGGTTGCCCTAGGAATCCTTTTCTTAGATCATGGACATTTGATAAGAATGTTGTATACCCCTAATAAAATATATTTTTCATTGTCTAAGACATTTGAGAGTGCAATCTTGGTCCGTTGTCACAGAGAATTTGTGCAGGAGGGGAGGAGTGTCGGTGCAGACGGTTCTACATTGCTCTTAATCCATGAAAGTGCATCTTTGGGGTGCCCTATGGGTTGTTACTAGGGCATGTGATTAGTTCGACCGGTATCACGACTAATCCTAAAAAGATAAAGGTCATAGTTGCTATGAGCCCACCACGCACTCCAAAAGAGATACACAACTTTCTATCATCAGTGGGATATTATCAGACATTTATCAATGCATTGGCAAAAAGAACATTGCCATTGACGAACCTCTTATTTTTTAACTCTCTGTTTAGTTAGAGTGAATCTTGTCATGTGTCTTTTGAGGATGTGAAGTAGGAACTAGTGAAAGAACTAGTCCTAAAAGTACACAAAAGAGGTGAGTTTTTCTATATATTTTCAGTAGCAATAATGCATAGTATTAGCTGCTATTTAGCCCTAATTTGGAAAGAGAAATGGTATCATCTAATTTCCTTTTCTAACCGTAAATTGGGGATATCTGAAGTTAATTATACTTATATGGAACAATTGTGCCTTGGAATGGTGTTCACAATAAAAAAATTTAGGCACTGTATTCTCTATGAGAATATTGTATTTCTTACGAAGGCGAAAGAACTTAGATTGTTGATGAACAAGTTGTAGCCACCTGACCATTTAGCAAAGTAGTTAATTACTTTGCAAGAGTTTGATTATGAGATTAGGAGTAAGCCACCGAAGCTGTAGGGCATTGTGGAATATCTTGTGGATTACAGGGAGCCAAAGGAAATTCTAGTTGAAGGAAGTGACATTGAAGGTTTATTCAAAATTGATACAGCTTCCATAGCTTCTTGGTATGCAGCTATAACACATTATCTATCTATAGGAGATGTTGGGACTGATCTATCTCAAAGTTTGAGAAGAGAAAGATTAAGCAGCAACAAGCACTATGCTTATCGATTATAGTAGGTGTCTTGTATCGAAAAGATGTGGATAATATCTATCGTCGATATGTAGTAGCTGATGATGTATCATTTATTCTTGAGGAGTACCATGATTCAGCATGTGAGAGACACTTTACTAGACAACTTACTACCCAGAAAGCTCTATGTCCTAGATATTGGTAGCCATCAATTTTCCAAGATGCCTTCAATTATGTTAAGCGTTGTGATGTTTATCAAAGACACAATGCCAGGGAGAATCGTAGGTGGCCATCGTTGAATCAAATTTTAGTTATGTTACCCTTCAAAAAATGGGGTATCGATTTTGTTGGACCAATATACCCTTCATCGACTATGTGGAAGCGTTATATCATTGTAGCAACGAACTACTTTTCAAAGTAGTTAGAAGCTTGAGAAACGATGAAGGATAATGCTAAGGAGATAGCCAGTTTTATTATGGAGCAAATTGTTTGCCGTTTTGGTCCACCTAAGGAGTTAGTGTGTGACTAAGGGACACACTTTTTGAATAAGGTTATAGTAGCCTTGATGGAAGCTTAGAAGATAAAACACAATAAAACCACCCCATATAAACCACAATCAAATGGTCAAGTCGAGAGTATGTATAAATAGCTTGTAGGGATCTTATCCATGATAGTATCTAAAAAATTAAGCAAGATTGGGATAAGAAATTGTATGTGGTGATTTGGGCTTATAATACGACATTTAAGAGAGCTACAGGCCATACCCCATTCAAGCTAGTATATGAGGAAGAGTGTGTCTTACCATTGGAAATAGAACTATCCACTGTGAAATTTGCTCTCAATCATTCGTTGGGTGAGGCAGAAGCATTGCAGGAAAGATTTATTTCTCTTGTGCATCTTAATGAAATTCGATGCAAGCTCTATTACATTAAGAGATAGGGAAGGAGAGAATGATAGTGCTTCATGACCTTCAAGCTAAGAAATATAAATTTGTGAAGGATCAATTCTGTTGTAATATGATACTCATCACATGAGCTATTTCTTGGTAAACTAGAACCCAAATGGGATGGGCTGTATAAAATTATCAGTATAGAAGGAATGGCTCTACATTCCTTTTAGCAGACTTGCAGGGGCTAGAGCTTAAAAATAAGGTAAACTTTAATAAGTTGAAACCTTACTACATGTAAGGGCTGACGTTGGGCTTGGTGCCTATGCATATCCTTCAAGATTCATCTTTACCTTCTTGCAGTAGGTGCTAAGACAATCAAATGGGAAGAATCATTCCTTATCTTGACCATCCATATTTAGAGCAGGGTTACCACCAAGGTCGAGTGATCTGGTGGAGTAAAGGTTATTAGGTTATTGAGTGGCAAGATGAATCTTTCACATGGGATATTAAGGTCTACTACTACCATTGCCAAAGGATTCCTGCGAGTATTCCTATTGACTTTAGCAAGGAAGGAGGGATTGTACCTGCTACACATCCTCTATCTTGGCTCGACTTTAATTATAATATGTACAGGTGAGATGATTAGTATGGCATGGCCTATCAATGGAGACTGGGTCTATACTTTGTATGTGAGTGTTGGTGTGCCATTGAAGATCCCCAATGTAGAGTTATTTTTAATGAAAATTGGAGCATGTCTTGACACTGCTTTTATGAATAAAATAGTAGAATAGAAGGCCTTAATCATGGGACTAAATGTAGCCCAAGATGGTGGTATCCGTCAACTATTGATAAAAGGTGACTCGCAATAGCTAGTGATCAATCAATTGAATGGGACCTATAGTATGAGGGATCCTATTCTATAGATGTGCAACCATGCAGCCTTAGATATGATGCATATTTTTGAGGTAGTGACTTGCTAGCTTATTCTCCAGCAGTAGAAACACTTTGTAGATTCCCTATCCAATTATGCTTTTGTTGAGGATATCGTTTTCAATTGTGTTCGTGGGGCACTCCTAAAATTGTCTTCTAATATCAGCTCAAGGCTAATTTAGGAGTTTCTTGTTGACACATCCTATTTTGGCCGTCGTTGATTAGTATGGATTATGATTCAGGTGGCGGTTGATCACCTTCTTATTTTGTCATAGATGCATAGGATCGTTTATCATCATATTTGTTGGACACCCCTTGCTATTTATGTAGGGGGATTAGCTAGTAACCTGATGCGATTAGTAGAGGGCTAGAGGAGCCCTCAACCTTGGTCGATCTCATGCTTCAATAGAGTTATGCCAGGACCAAGGCTACTAAATGGTCGTTTCATGAATTATTTTGTTAGGCCAAGAGGGCCAATTATTCTACAATGAAGTGCTGTATTTCATTAGGTTAAGAGGGCCATGTATCTGTCTAGTGTAGGTGCATTTAATGGTTTTGTTTTAGTGGTGTGCTATACAGATTTAGCGCAGAACTTGAGGGACCCTCTTGTTGCGAAGAAGCTTCTTATGGTGGCTAAGTCTAGGTGATATTTTTCTTTTACGAATACTTTCACTCTGTGCTATATGTATTTATGTACTTGTGGGTGATTTTTCTTTTGTTGGGGAGGTCTAAGCAGTCATGTGTGTTTGAGGGAGGTTTGGGCAGTTGTTTGCCTCCTACGAAGACATTGTTGAGCACTCTAATAACTGTTTTAGAAGGCAGTCCTAGTGACCCTATTTTGGTAGCCTACTAGGTAGTTGTTTCTAGGATCTTTTGTTAGTAGTGAGGCAGTTAGAGAAGCCAGCCAAAATAAAAAGATGAGAAAATTTTGAATATACTTGAAATATAAAAATACAAAGGTGTGTAAAAAGAGGCTCTAACCCCTCAATAGAAAAGAAAAAGAGGAAAAATCTTAAGAGCAATTGATCACCACCTTGCAAGGGCATGGTAGGTTCCTAGGGATGAGTCACCGATGCCTTGTCTTCCTAGGGGTGGCATCTAGTTGGAAAAATACTAAGGAAGGTTGGAGTGAAAATAAAAGTGAGCGCAAGAAAAGGATTACGTGTCACCTTGTGAGGGCTTGGTAGGTTCTTGGGTACCAAGTTAGGACCTGAGGCCGATGCCCTATTCTCCTTGGGTCGCTACACTCAGCTCTCTCCTTTTTACACACTCGAGTATGGAACTTGAAGAAAAAAATTTCATAAAATGAAAATATATGTTGACTAGGCTATAGGAGCCCTCGCCTAGTAGGAGTTCCTACTACAATTATCCTAAGTTCGGTAGGTAGTTCAGGCCACCACCTAGGATGACTTCTTTGATGGTTCTTTTTAGCATGTTTGTGTTGAAGCAGTTGATTAGCAACACGCTTTGGATTTCTAAGAAAAAATAGAGAAAAATGAAAAATTTTAGATTTTTAAGCTTGGAAAAAAAAAACAATATATGTGTGTGGATGTATGGTAGTGCTGAAGCATGAGATTTAGCCTCAGTTTAGTCTTATCTTTATATTAAAGTAAGTTTTTATTAAACGGAAGGGAGAGGGGGGATAATAAGTATTGATTACATGTTGAAGCTAATTTTTTTCTGATGCACTTTGCATATAGGATATGTGTGGTTTGAGAATTAAAGGGTTCAATAGCACAAGCACGCTCAGTGCTAACCCTATGCAACACAAAAATTACGTTTAGAGTCATGATCTTTTGTGCTTGTCCTATTAATAAATCCCAAGAATTTCTGAAGGGGTTAGTTAGGAACTCATTGAGTCTCATTGATTGTTGACGTAATCCCTCTTCTTAATCTCCTAATTCTATCTCAATAAGGTCACTCATAAATATGTAAGGATATCATGTGGGCTCAAAAGAATGGATTTTTAAAATACTATTTTTACACTTCCTTAAACATATATAAGGATACCATATAATGGGGTCGTTTATAGATAGAATAAAAAAGGGAACACTACTGAAATTGTGAATCCACAGAGCCATATATAGTGGCATTTGGCTATATTTGTGCTTCAATTAACTTCTATGTCTATGGATTGTTATGATCTTTTGTGCTTGTTCTATTGATAAATCCCAAGAATTTCTAAAGGGGCTAGTTATTAGGAATTCATTGAGTCTCATTGATTGCTGAGGTAATCCCTCTACTTAATCTCCTAAATCTATCTTACCAAGTCACTCATAAATATGTAATGACATCATGCGGATTCAAAAGAAGGGATTTTTTAAATACTATTTTTACACTTTCTTAAACATATATAAGGATACCATATAAAGGGGTAATTTATAGATAGAGTAAAAAATGGTATACTTTATTATTTAAAAATTTATAGATAAAGATACTTTTAATTCAATCTCAAATTCATGTGATATAGAAAGTGAACTCCTTGAGGAATCTATCCATTTTCATACACATTATTAAAGGTTGACATGTTCTTTTTTATCAATGCATATTATCCTTATCTATTAGATTAGAATGCTACTACCATGTTGCCCATTGAAGAAAAAATTAGGTACTTGATGAGGTTGTAAGACAAAAGAAAGGTGACCCTCCTTTACTACTTAAGACTCCGAAGGGGCACACAACATGGCTTGAGGTGGAAATTTGCAAACTCCTTAGATTGGAGCTTGTGTAGAGAGCCCTATCCACCATTTTTATCCTCACACAAATATCCACATCTAGAGGGTTGAAGAAAATAGCTTTGTTGAAGAAACATGGCACTTTCAAGCTCCTACAAGGCTTCATAGATTAATACATGTAGTAGACAAGAGGTTGCATGTGTTACAAGGATTTATATAGCCTTTCTAGTCATATCTAAGTACTACATGATATTTTTGAGATCCTACTAGTAAAATACAAGAATACAAGTACCATAAGGTTTGTAGGCCTTAAATAGGATATACAAGAGGGTGTTTTTACTCTGAAACAAGGTTTTTACAGGGTGTAAGACTAATCTAGATAGTCATGTTTTAAAAAAAAACAACTTATTGTAACATACAACTTGATAGCTCTTTCAGAGAGGGCACTATATCCTTTAATTTGAACTAAATTTTTTATCATTTTGATATGAGAGTCGAAAGTTATAACTATTTTACTTGCTATAGGTCAAGTGGACAACACCTAAAAATGGTAGGCAATAGGGGAAAGGTAAGGCAAATAAGGATCTAGACCAAAAAATCAAGGGCTCAATGGTTGAGAATTCTCAAAGAGATCATTAGTAAAAGATTCACATGAGCATGGAGCATATAGCACCCTCTCAATGAAACCCTTTATAACCATGAAACCCATCATACAACTAGACTTCATGAATTGGTGTCTTAGATTGACCAAATGGTGATGCGAATGGACCTCTCAAGTTCTTAAAGAAAGGAAGCTATTGATGACATGGATCATTCTAACCTGTAGACCCTAAACAGACCCAGAGCACATCGTAGATCTATCACTAGATTGAAATCTAAAGCAAGTAGTTCAAAACTTGGCTACGAACGGTCCTTCAAATTGTGTATGATATTTAGCGTAATGGCCCTGCGAGTCGGGGGGACCCCCCAGACCCCCATAGAGGGGGCTCTGCCCCCTCACACCTCCCCCAAGTAGGTTGGGTGGAGAGAAAACGTGCACTGCGACAGATCCTCTAAATTAGATCCTAGTGTAGTAATGGCTTTGCATAAGCATAGAATCTCACTTGCAAAACAGTAACCAAAAGGCCATACTCGAACAAAGACAAACAAATATCCTAGAATCTCAATGGGCCAATCTAGCCAACAAGGGCAAAGGCCACACCATAGAAATATGCATAGGTTGCATTCATACTGCATCTGGTCAAAACGGAATACAACAACCTCAAGATACAACTGCGAGGATGACTAGACATGATAGTCCTGTGATGATAGATGCACCTTGAATGGAACTGCACAGATGACCCAAAACATCAGTAGAGAATCCACATCTGGTTGTGCAGTTGGGGACTCAAAGGCATGTATCTATAAGCCAAGACCTAGAAGATAAAGACAAAGTACTACCTGCTTATCTTAGGGTCAAACTCACTGCAAAAAGAGAGCACACTGTCGATGTTCTCATTGATGAAGGAGCTAATTTTAATATCTTGACCTATGAAGCATGGACCCTACTAGGCTAACTAGAGCTCACATCAACTAATGCAACTCTTAATCTTTACAGGGGGCACCCACAAGCACTTATAGGGAAGTACAAAATCCTTGTAACTATTGAAACTGAAAGCTTGCCTATCCTATTCCATGTTCCTCCAAATAGTGCTAATTGTGGAAAGGAAACCCTCCTAGGACGACCCTTCGAAAGGACAACAAAGTGTGAGGCTGATTATGTAATATTTCCATACAATAAAAGTTAGTTGGTTAGTTTGAAGGTTAGTTAGTCAATTAATAAGTTAGTGAGGTTACTAACTAAAGACTAACTAAGGTAAAAACTAACTAACATTAATAATTAAGGATTTTTATTTAATTAAAAATATATATTTTAAACAAATCAAGAGTCTTAAATTTGATATTTTTCTTGGATTGACAAGGACCGTAGCCACCTTTCACATAAGTTACAAGGTAAACAAGACTTATGAGCTATATTAATCACTAGTATTAATGTGTATAGTTTGGATGGTCCAAAAATATTAGATTTTGGGTAAAACTAGTAATTTTAAATATTTTAGATATTATCTTAAAAAGATATGGATATTTCTAGAACTGGATGTCAATTAAAAGAAAAGACAAGTGATGTTTTAGTTAGCTTTGGAGATTTTATACAAAGAAAAAAATTAAGAGAGGATTTGCGAAATCGTGCGCGCCGCAATCGCAGTCTACAGGTAGTAGACAACACTTCGAATAGAGAAAAGAAGAAGGAGTGAACTGAGAGCTTTCTAAGCAAGTGTCCTAGAGTTTTACCCCCATTTCGGAGCCAATGGAACCATAAGATTTATGATCTGACCATTAGATCACTCATCTTTCCAAGATCCCCCTCCACAAAGAGCTCCACTTCTCAGCCACAAGCCCTCTTCTCTAACTCACTATAAATATGAGGCATGGGGAGGCACAAGAGAGCATAGGGAGACCCCGAGAGGCAGCAAGAGAGAGGTAGAGAGAAGGATACCCACCCAAGAGATTGTGAGGAAGAGCTTGAAAGAGAGTTTGAGAGAGAGAGAGAGAGAGAAGAGTTACCCCGAGATGCTGCACAATTCCCTCTATCTTGATTCTCGACTTAGCCATCTTCTCTTACACTCTCCTTTCTCAAATCTATTCCGCCTTCTTAATCTCTTGAGTCTACTTGCAGATGATGGCTCCCAAGCGAAGAATGTTGCATGTGGATGGCAATCCCATAACCAACAACAAAGCTTCAGACAAAGGCATCACCGTCAATCCGAATTGCGATACCGGTTGTAAGTAATGTATTTCCAAATTGATAGATCTTGTTTTGATTCTCGTATGAGATACGTTAGGCCCATACTATGATGCACGAGTATAGATCATTTCATCTCAAAGGATATAGTCATTAAAAGAATGACATTAAAAGATTGTGCATACAAGTGCTAGGTTAAAGCATAGTTAAGGGTTATAAATAGCATAATTGCTAAAAGAATATGACATTAAGAATCATGAATAGAAAGTACTAGTTTAGATACTTCAAAAGTACTTAGCCTAAGAGCCCAAATATCAAGAAGAACTAGATTCTAGCTCAAGGCAAGACCTAATGGAGTCTAATTACTTGAGATAATCTCACACTTATCTTATCAAGTATTTACACGTTATGCATATAACATATTTTGATATATGAGTATAATTTCCTATTTGCCTCATGACTTGACTAAGAGCTAGTACAAGAAATTAATCATAAGGGTTAAAACTAAGATGTCTTGAGATCCGTCGGATAATGATGACTTTTTCCAATCCAAATTTAGGGTTGGGTTATCAATCAAGGTAAGTGACCTATAGAACTTACATCATGAATAGTGTTTGAACCCTTAACATATGCCCTAGCCGAAGGAAGAAAGTATTAAGAAACATTTTTTCATAGTATTGCTCTTAGATCCCAAGGGGGAGTCTAGCAAATATACGATAGAAATGTTATATCGTCTATTCTTGCATTGTTTGGAAAGAATGCAATTGGTTTTGTTGGTTGATCGAACAACATCCTAAATGCTTTTATATTAAACCGGTTGTTAGTTGTTGTTTGGATGATTATTTCAAGTGCTTGTGATTTATGGTAAATGCATGGCAAGGGTCTGTGATGACAAGTCGCCATGGGAATAAAGGAATGTTTTCTTGGAAAATGATATTAGGGCTGAATGCCTTGTTTGTGCTTGATTCTTAAAGGATTTAATTAAGGAAGGATATTTTACATAGGTGAATCACCTCCATGATCGCACCGTAGATTAACCCAAAGAGGACACTACTCAATTCATGGGCCGAAGGTCGAGTGGTGAAAAGGCCAACCACGGGAATGATGTTTCGCTCCTAGACAGCTTGCAGGTCAGTTGGAGTTCTGGACACCCCTTGCTAGGTCTAGAATGATGTTGAAGACCTCCGTCGCCCCCAACATCTAGGCATGTTGGAAGATCCTATTCTAGATAAAGGATTGAATTTGTGGTGCCATGAGATTTGGACCAGTTACTTCTGCAAGGCAGAAGAGATACTTTTGTTAGACAGAAGGCATACATTACCTATATGGGCAGGAGACAAAGATTAACTTGAAAATAAGTTAAGGAACTTGTTTGAACTTGTTTGTCAATAGACTGGTTTGCTCTGTTTTTGTGTGTGTGCTGTAAGTTACGCAAATAAACCCTGTTCCTAAAAGGTTTAATTAATGAAGTTGATTTTAAATGTCGCACATAAATGTGGTAGGACCTAATTAGAAAACTAAAGCTATCAAGGGAAGCGAGTGGGGAGACCCCAATGGGTCTGTCCTACAACAGGGTGGTCCTAGAGAACTGGGAGGCTTCTCACAAGGTTTTACTAAAGTCCGACGACCCTTAGGAATTATTAGATTAAAACCCTGATTCGTGTCATTTTAGGGGACCGAAATGGGACTATGCCCTACAAGCAGAGAGGTTGAGGAGTGCATCCCTCTTGTTTTCCATTTTCCTTGAACCAAGTGCGACATGGGTGTGCTTCAGCTTGGGTATCTCTACGTAAAGTAGGATGCCCAGGATTCGACGCTAGAATGCTGTTAGGAGACCTTGACAACTAGGAGCCCAAATTTTAGGTCATTCCTAGTGGGTTCAGGCGTGAACATTCCGTTGTGAGGCGGATTTGAGAAACCCTAGGCAAAAAAACTCAAAATACTTCATGGGAGTGCCGAGCAGTGATACTTAGATTAGTTTCTCGATAGACCGCTAAAAGAGTGTTTGGAAAGTTGATGGGCATGCACCTTACAGATTATGTAGCACAAAGGATACACTTGACACTACCGATTGTGAGGATAATCACAACCTTTAGCAAGGGTGACCTCATCAAGCCTCGAGGGAAAGACAAGGAATGTTTTGATATATCAGGCAAGTCTAGTAACAAGAGCAAGGACTTGTTGAAAGAGCTGATAGAAGCACATGTTGAATAGATAAAACTAGTGAGTGAGGCCATGTCAGAAACAAGAAAGTCAGGAGACAATGCCAAGGATATGCTTTGGACTTACAAATATCGTAGAAGACCACAAAAGAAGCCCAAGCCTTATAGACAAAGGCATCGATGGAGAGCTTGCACAATGCTACGATGGATATCCAAAGCGTTGCTACATACACAAGGGTATTATGCAGATAACCGATGGATTTGGGTACCAAAACCCCCTGCTAAATTTCCTATATCAGCTGAAGGCCGAACCATACCAAAAGCAAAGAAGCCCAGGAGGAAATCTAAACGAAAAACCAAGTCTCGAGTCAAGAAGCCAACCATAACTATTCGAAAGGTAGATCCTCAACTTAGCATACCTAACAAGAGGATGTCAGGTATAACCGTCAAATGCGCACAAAGACCACTAGTGCCCAAGGAGCCTTCGACTTCTCAAGAGGATAAGGAGCACCACACGAACAATGCTGCTCATGATAAGGCTGATTGCTCAACAAAGAAAATGGCAGAATCGTCTAACAGCCATGAGCAAATCCTGCCAAGTCCACCTAGAAGTCCCAAATCTCCTACACCTTCTTTCCTTAAATGGACACAAGAAGCACGATAGTAATCGTCAAGTGCAGCTACTCAATTTCAATCTCTATCTCCATCTAAGTTTCTGAATGTGACAGTCACAACTAACAACCTTGATACCCCTAGCACTACCGAAGCACCTAAAGCCTAGGCTTGAGGAGAAATCTCTTGAAGATTTGGCCAAAAAGATGGCGCATCTTACCAAACAACCTAGCAAGGTTGTTCAGCAGGTCACAGCTACGTCCCATGAGGACACACCAAAGAAAGAGAAGGACGAGGGGCCCAATCGAGCACATCAACATCTGACCTAGTTTAGGGTCCTGAGTCCTTAAAGGATATACTGTAGTTGCCCAAGAAAAAGAGGAGAAAATAATGAAAACAACAATGGTAGTTGCAAGTGGTTGTAGACGCAAAGAAGATTGACACCAAGAGTGTTGAGCTTAGGAATAAAGCATCGAGTCCACCCACGAATGAACCCATTTCCATCTCTCCTAAAAGCAGTGAGACCTCAAACACATCCATGTATTCTAATGAGTCAAACTAACCATTATCATCAACGGTTGCTTGCAACACTCAATCCATCTACAACAGAACTTACATTGACCAATCAAGAATGGATACAACACTGTCACAACAAGTTGACAGAACTATACTAGTCACATTTGAGGGAAACCACAACACAATAGCAAGAAAGCCTCTGGAGGAGAAACATGAAAACCCCAAGGATATAAGAAATCCTAGCGTTGATCGATCTTGCTCATCTAGGCCCGATCCCTTAGCTATCCTGAAGCCTAAAGAAACTTCTAGAACCTTGCATGAGATAGCAACAGCGCAAGCCTCATAGAATGTAGAAGTGTCACAAAGTGCTTGACTGATCTGGATACTAAACTCAGATTATTTGCATGTGTCTATGTCCTTGCAAACATATGCACATTACCTAGGGAGTAGCTTGAAGAATACTTGGCATGTCCTCTATCCTGCGAAGAGCAAGAAATCTTAACAACCACTACGACACACTCCTGTATAAGTGCATGCAACTCATCTCTAATGAGGAGATCGAAGAACTATGCTTAACTGTGACATTCAATGAAGCGCTTTTCCAACCAAATCTCTTAGAGATAGAGCAATTAAAGCAACAATCAGAGGGTTGAAGTCAATTTGAAAAATTTTGGTTTGAAAAGTGCATTACAATGGCCAAACTAGGAGCCTAGATTATGACGGTCTCAGAGGAGCAATTAGTTAAGTGGTGATCTCAAAGAGACCCAACCTATGTGGCGCCAACTTCCTTTTGAGTACTAACTACCATTTGTGGTATGAACTTAGATATAATTAGCCAAGAGAACTCTCTGGTTGATAAGATCCTCATTGAGGTGGAGCTACATGTCGCAAGTAGACTCGGACAATGTACCATGCTACTTGATGTTGCAAAATATATGTTGTTATTGAGTAGGCTGCCATGAGTACTAGATGCATGTGCGACACTCTAGTACAATCCTGAGTTCTACAATTGGTTTTAATCCTCATGAAGTGACATGGATTTATAAATGTGTATATAAATAAACAATGTGTTTTGTGATTGTGTATAGATAATACCAAAAAAGAAAAGCTAGCACACATAAGTGATAATAATCAATTGCAGGTGATATGCATCGAAGTCAAGACCATGGGATTTAGATAAGTGATGTCTTTTTTAGCTGCACATGTTCATTATGATTCAAGCATATGACTCGCACGTACTCTCACAAGTTGTCAAGTGGATATAGGCTGACACATGCCTTTGTATGAAAGCATTTGATGTTCAGTCACCACAAGACCACCAACCCCATAAAGATCCATTACAGAAAAAGTAACTAAAATACCAAGAACAAAGAGCCATGAGGAAAGCCCCACTGCTGGAGGAGAAAATCAACCATACAGAAAGCACACAGTGCATTTGAGCATGGCTTAAACCATAGTCATTGGCTACTCTTTCTTTCTTGGCCAAACTCAACATCCGGGTAGGAGCCACACTCTCAACAATGACAAACGTTTCTTCGTCTACCAGGATGCAATTTTCCACCAAATGCTCTATCCCTTATCCATGCATAGCTCACTACAGTCGCTACCTCAATTGTATCGATGTCTCACATGTTACAAAGAGGTTTGCAAAATCTCAAGTGTATCTCTCCATCTCAACAATTGTTCCTCTAGCATCGAGGCTAGTAACACAATCATCTTTGTAATATCCATTTTTCATAGCCTTTGGATCTCGACATTTCCCAATACAAATGAAAGACTGATAGCCTCAACGTATTGCAATGGTTGTATTCATTTTATCCCCAAAAAAAAGCACCCACGATCACAGCACAACACCTAGGGGTCCTCAAATTAGGTACGTCTAGTGACCATGGTCGGCTGGCTCCATCCCTAATCCTTTAGCCCTTTTACACATCGCCCCAAATTGTTCAGGGCACATCAAGGGAAGGACATATGTAGGGATTTTTCGCACTCCATCTCATTACCATTGCAATCAATAGTGGTAAGCAAGGCATGGAAGACCATGAAAAGTACATTGTACTCTTCAAGCACTACTAGTAGTCACTAGCTACCAAAGCTAAGGCATCAATGAGCTCAATTATGCTACATTTTATCATCAAAATCACAAACAATGTCTCAAGAAGCCTTCAAGTGTACTTCTCCTCAACATCGATAATTTTTTCCACCCCATTGAACCCTTGCTTCATCCACCCATTGCTACGAGAAACCGGATCAGCGGTCTTCTAACTACGTAATATCTAAGTATGCACGTGCACTCACATAATATCTGCACCACAATCTATACACATTTTGGGTCCTCAAGTGCAGGACAGTACTCTCATCTTGCTTAGAGATTGACCTATCTCCCAAACTAGTCAAACATAATGTCTCCATAATTTGAAGGCATGAATTACACAAGTAATTCTAGATAATGCATGGGATAGTTCCTTTCATGGAACTTTAATTTCCTTGAAGCATACTAGGCTATTGGATGTCATTCTTGCATAAGCACACATTCCAATTCAAGGGAGCTTGCATCAATTACGACTTCAAACTCCTTCCTTAGATCAAGTAGATTTAAGATAGGGGTGGTTGCCAAACTATGCTCAATCTTTTTCAAGATGGATCGTTCCATAGACATCCATATAATGATGAACTATTTCTTGAGTAGGTTAGTGAGAGATGCAATGATCAAGGTATAGTCTTTAATGAAGACTCTATACTAACCCATTAGCCCTAGAAAGCTTCTTGTGCACGATCAGAAGACTAGCAATATCCCTAGGGAGAGACGACACATGAGAGGTTTTCAATTGTAGGTATTGCAGACTCCAACGAAAGTACTGTCAACTCTTCATCAACACTCAATTCTGAATTCTTATCCTTTATCATCCTGAATCTCTAGAATATCAACACCTCTACCAACCCATGAGTGCAACTCCCAACAAAAACCAACCCTATCCCCAACTTCAACAACCCTATCACCAACTAGTCAGGCCAACAAAGTGCCACTAACCACCTTTATCCAAATCACCACCAAAACTCCAAAGTTGAAACCATAGCAGTCCCTTCCACCCACGTCAGCTTGCTATCTATGACAGTGAGTGCCATGGGACTAGCACTCGTTTAGGAGGGGGTGATGTTAACCCTGAGACGAACAAGGTGGAAAATTCAGAAAATCTAAAGCAGAAGAAAAAGGCCAAGGCAAAAGTGAAACGGAAGACGAAGGCGTGCCAAGAAGAATATGGAAACACAAGAAGTGCAAAAAAGTCCTAAATCAAGGAGAAAGGCGCACGAGAAAAAGGGCAAGTTCATACTTTTGTAAAAGAGTGCAAGGCATTGTAAAGGTAGACATGTGGCGGTAGGAAAGAAACTAGGAAGTTAGGAGGACAATGGAAAAAATGGCCTAGGCTACGACAAGCCATGTAAAAAAGGGGATAAGGGGATGACTGCCCAAAAGGGATTTAGGGCTTTGTATATAAAGTTGAAAAGTGAATGAGAAGCTCATTCTTGTGTGTGGCCACCTTCTTGCTTGCTTGAGTTTGTGCTTGAGAAAGGGAGTGTGAGGGAGTGAGTGTGTGAGGGTGAGGGACCGTGGTGGAGAAGCTCTCCTTCTCCTCTTGAGCTTGGAGCATGGAGCTTGAGGATGGAGCTTTCTTAAATCTTGCACTTGGATTGTGGAGCTACCGGAGTGCTTGGGAGAGGAGGTAACTCGATCAGGCATGGAGGTAATCTCACTACACTCGTAGAGATGGATGGTGCATCGGCTACGTGAGAGGTAGTCATTAGTGCTTGGACTTGGAACGCTTGAAACAATAAGCGGTCCATGGGTCTCGGTGGTTGATCGCCTCTACATCAATCCTCAAGCTCCACACTCCAAGCGCCATTGCCGCGAGCAAGACAAGAGAAGAGAAGAGAAATAATAAGAGAGGAGAAATGGAGAGCTTAGCCACTATGGTCCCTCACCCTCACACACTCATTCCCTCACACTCTCACACTCCCTCTCTCAAGCACAAGCTCAAGCAAGCAAGCAAGCAAGAAGAAGAAGAAGAAGAAGAAGAAGAAGAAGAGGAGGAGGAGGAGGAGGAGGAGAGCTACTTTTGGCCACGCACAAGAATGAGCTCCTCATTCACTTTTCAACTTTATATACAAAACCCTAAATCCCTTTTGGGCGCTAATCTCCTTTTTTACATGACCCTAGGCCCTTTTTCCCATTGTCCTCCTATCTTCCTAGCTTTCTTTCTACTGTCCATCTACCTTTACAATTTGCACAAGAGGGAGTGTGGCGCTCTTTTACAAAAAGTTTTAGGGGCACCTTGCATTTTATTTTGGGCCACCTCTTTTAGGTCTCGACTTGTGCTTTTCTACTTTTTTCACTTTCTTCTTGTGCTAAGGTTAGCATTATCCCCCTCCTAGCATAGTGCTAGTCCCATGGCATCCCCCCTTGGAGAATGGCAAGTGGATAGATATGTCTTTGAAATTGACGATGGTGTTGGGCGGTGAATCCGTCCTCTTGCCCTCTACAGTTGTTAACGACATGATCTTAACATGGCTTTTTCCTATTTCCTTCAAGTTGCCTTGTCCATTTGGCACGTTGATAAAATGAATAACATGCACCTCGCGTTTTCCTTACGAGAGCCCTCGGTGGCTCTCCTTCATCCTTGGCAAAGCCTTGCTAGAATATTTAGTGCTTATCTCCAGCCTTTCTAAGCACCTAAGCAGAATCTTTGGTGCTTTTTGATATCCTTGAGAGAGCATCCTTCATCCTTGACAGGGTCCAAAGTAGGTGAGCTCCCTCTCTTTCTTTGAGCTTGTCTTCTTCTACACTATTCCAAATGAGCTTCTTCATTCACTTTTTGATTGGGGCTGCCTTGGTCTGTCTCTACTTTGTTTTGGCTACATGGTGACATATCGTAGAAGATTAGCCCCTCCTAGACAGGTGCTAGTTCCAAGACACTTGTGGTTGTGAGTTGATGAAGGTTTGGTGATTTAAAAGGATGGACGTGTGAGTCAATGATGATGGAGTTTCGGGAAAATTTTTCTTGAAAAAAAATTGATCAACCAGTTAAGGTGGTGGAGACCGGGAGCACATTGCATGGATGATAGGGTCTCCAACGTTGGTGGGTTGCAGCCTTTGTTTATACTTGAAAAGAAAAGAAGGTGCATAACTTGGGGGTGTGTTTTCTTTACCGTGTGGTGCATTGTGCTTATGCTAGTTGAACTAGAAGTTGGGTCAAGCTTGGGTGTTGTCCCACACTTGAGAACCCATTTCGTGTATCATTGGGGGTGTAGTGCGTGGATTAGGGAGATAGGTCTAACCATAGGTGAGTGTGACCCACCTCAGTATGTCTTGCCCTTGATGTGCCCTAAGCATGATGTGGGGAATCAAAATAGGCTAGGGGGTTAGAGACAGAGCCGGCTGACCAAAGCCACCTGACGTTGCTAACTTGAGGACCCCTAGGCACGTATTTGTGAACTATATGGAGCGAGATTATTTGGTTGCTATTTTTGTGATTTTCTTTCGTGATCTCTTATTTTGTTCCTTTTTTTTTCTCTTTTCTTTGTGTTGTCTCTTATGTCCATTCTTTTCTTTTCTTTTTCTTCATTCTTTCGTGCCTTTGGGCTCCTTGTAGGTCTACTTCCTCTCTTCTTTGGTCTTCTTTTTCTGTGGAGTATCTCTCTTTAACTTTGTGGCCCCTCCTTGGCCAGATTGTGCTTATTTCCCTCCTTGCTCCTCACTCACAATCCTTTCACTAGACTGCTCCTGTCCTTGTGGTGCGAAAGGCACCTATCTAGCATTTTACCAATTGCCTCGCCTTCTGGTGCTTTTCCTAGTGCTTATGTTAAGATGGATGTCAAGATTCCTCTGAAGCCAATGGTGGAGGCCTTTGAGGACGATGATTTCTTGGCTTTGGTGCCGGGGATTCTCCCCCTACAGGTCTTCCACTGATAGCTAAGGCTTTTTTCGACGTCTCTATCGTCTTCCTCATGAAGCCATTTGTCTCACCAGTTGTTGGATGGCTGGTTCTTCCACGACTATGTCTTCTAGATTCAAGATATACCTGAATTTGAACTGATTGTAAGCCCTCGTTTCCAACAAGAGGCCGTACTTTGCCTACTTCTCTTCTAAGAATGGAAGTTTGCTACTTTTCTCTTGACCTTCCATAGTGGGTATCTGTCATAATGCTATAATTCACCATTAGTGTCCTCAAGGTAATTTATGCTTTCTAGGGAAGAATAACATGCTTAATTACGAAGAGGAGATTATTTTTTTCAAGCAGTTCATTCATTCCAAAGATTTTACTACTTTTCATCAGTCATGAGTTGATTTTTATTCACTCTTGGTCACAGATGGAGGTTTTCTCTGTGCATTTCATTCACCTTACATGTTCGCATGTTTGATTCTACATTGTCCCAAAATCCTTCCTAGCATTAAGGTTTGAGGGGTCAAAGGCATTCAACACTGGCTTGCGGTGTTTTACTTCCGTATGAGCTAATCATAGAAGTTTGGACTATATTCAAGATTGGCATAGTGGTCCATATATCAAAACGGCGGATGCCGACTTGATATAGGTGAGAACATCCATGAGGAGGTTACCATAGTCGATTCTGCTAGCAATGTGTAACTCTTCCTCAGTGAGAATTCGATCTAACTATGGGTGGGTCACGATGTGCTCTTCCAGGGGTTGGTTCCGAATGGTGGTCAACACTCTATAGAAAGTTGGAGTTACATAAGTGGGATCATACTCAGAGGTCTTAATGGCATGTCACTACTCAGCATTGGTCATGGTTTGGCAGTCTTCTTGTTCCCATTGGAATTTGAGAGCATACCACTTGCGTAAGATGAATGAGTCATTATCAGCTAGCTTGAGAAGCTCATCCAACTTTTGGCTTATGGCACTAGCTCTAATCTTACTATATGAGGTGATCAATCGTTGTTTAAGGGCTTGATCTCAAGATATCTCAGCATTGTCAATGGATTCCTCTATGACCATGGGAGTTTTTACCGTCACAAATTCATATTCCTCCCAGGTGCATGGCATGGCACGAACTTCCAATGCTAAGGATGGATCAAGTGGACCTAGATCTAAGCATTCATAGCTCTTAGCAAGTAGAGTGAAAGTGGCATCTAAGCGCTTGATGCAGGTGACCAAGTCATCTCCCATGTTTTCAGCTAGGTCCTTAGCCAATGTGAGGATCAATCGTCGCTTGTAGGATGGTTTAAGACATACTAGCGGGTAGGGTCAAGACATGCTAGACAAGTTGGCAACTAATCATTGTGTCTTTGGTTACTCCTGAGAGTGCGGTTGGGGTTATTGTGTGATGGTCTTGGTTAGAGTTGGGGATGTTATGCTACAAGATGCATGCGAGGTCGTAGGGCCACTAGTAGGACTGGTTTGAGGTAGTGTGTGAGTAGCAGGGTGCGGCTTTGGTCAATAGACTTGTTTACACTTCGCTAGCTTCTGTGTTTGAGGCTCTGTGGGTTTTGCGATTTGAGTCGGTTGTGGCATTGGTGCCTTGTCTATCACTTGACTTTGTGTGGTGGTGTTGGAGTAGGATCGTTGGCCATTGTGGTTTTAGGTACCAAAATCTAGATATTATTCTCATAGTAGCATTGCGCTTGCAATAAGGTTTTGGGGACCCATCACGGCTTGATCATTTGTCCTTGCCCTGTATCACCTACTCTACGGCCTTCTAGCTCTCGGGCATGATTATTTTGTGTTGCGAGTCATAGTCGACTCTGTAGTGCACTTGTTTCTTGAATGCGCATCCCAACAATGATTCCTTACTACATAAACAATCGCAGTGTTAGGGATCACATAGAAGATCACATGTAGGCTTTTAGTCCTGATAGAGACTGTTATTTTGCATTTTCCTAGTAGTGATTAGGACCATCCTCCAAATGGATTGAGCTTAGCATCGGTAGATTGTAGTTAGGGTTGACCAATGAGAGTCTAATGATCATGTGTTAGGATGCTACAGTCAGCTCCCTCATCAATGAGTGCATCAAATACGTGTGTCTTTTGGTCAGTCCACTGCTAAGCATAGGTAGGTAGGTGCCACCACTTCCTCATCTTCATCTTCAATTTCCGTGATGATGGCTACTTGTACCTTGGTAGGGTTGAGTTGTCTATCCGAGCTTTTGGCCATCATGCAAACTGGCAAAACAGAGAATGAGTCTCCAAGCTTATCACCTATCTTAGCAGCTTTCTCATACTCCTCACTATCCAAGAATGGCAAATCTATCGTGGCAAGCACATGCATCCAAACTCTCTCATCCTTAGGACGATAGGGGATATACTTGGTCAGTGGCTCGTAATATTTTCTAATCTGTGCATCCCCCTTCAGCATGGTGGAGATGGCATCCAAGTTGACTGGTGTGGTCTTCCATGTATCCATCTCTACTCTTACTACCTCTATTTAATTTCCTAAGAAGATCAAACCATTGCCCCAGTCTTCTATGACCCATGCATTGCACATCCAGGGTCCGCCTAACAGGATGTCATACTCCCACTCCCTTTATGACTATAAAGTCCACAGAGAATTGGATTCGTGCGATCTTTAAGGGCCAGCTCTTTAACACTCCAAATGGCCGCACTTTCATTCCATTGGCTAGGGTGACGTGAGCCTAGCATTCTCAATAGGCGGGTTACCCCAGTCTTGGAATACTGCATGGCTCAACACACTAATTCATGCTCCCATATCTACAATTTTCTTTCTCATGGTGTCGCCTAGCGATAAGACTGCATGCCTTTCGATGCCTTTGCAAAAAGCATTGACATGAACACGATTGCGTCGTTTCCTGATCCATTAAGCCCCCTTTCAAGCTTAAGCTATTAAGCTTAAATCATTAAGCTTAATCAAGTTGGACAAGACAAGCAAGTCAACAAACTTCGGGTCCTGCACTCCAGAAATCAAGTTCTGCAAGTCAATCATGATCAAGTCCTGCAAGTTCACTAAGTCGACTAAGTCTGCAACTCTGCAAGTCATCTAAGTCTGCAACTTTGCAAGTCAGACTAGTCAACTGGAGTTAGAATTGACTAGTGCTCAAAACTCCTAGAAGGGCTGTTCCTGCGCAGAAACTCCGAACTGCAAATTTGTTCGTGGCAAGGTATTCTACCCATACGCAGGTTTGTTGAAGTATTTTCAGCATACGAAGAAGGAAATATCGCAGATTTTCTGAAGATTGAGAAAGAAATACCCAAAAACACATAGCCTTGTAACCCCGAATTTGAGCTATGCTCATCCCTCTAACCTGATTTTGAGTGAGAAAGGTCTTTTGAGTTTTACAGGATGACGAAACCACATGCATCAAGTGTATGTCAAACTGGGTATTTGAGTTAGCATGTCATGATCATGTAGATCAGCTGTCCCTTGCTCCATTGGTCCTTTAACCCATTGCTTCATCTCTTGCCATAATGTCAAATGTTGCCTAAGTAGATCTCCTAGGCTTAGATTCATCGGGGTGGTCACTAGCATGGTGAAGAGGTCATTAGATGCTTGGCTCTCTCCTAATTATGTGTTTCTTGGCCAATGGTCCCAACTAGTTTGTTGGCCCATAGCGTGTAGACTCTGTTTATTAAGCTTAAGAAGCACTTCTTGTGGCATAGTCGTGTTCCTCAACTTTGGTCGTGGAGGCAAGGCTGGTGTGCTTACGCTTGAGAGATCATTGATCTCATCTTTGAATATGGGCTCAGCATCCCCTTCAGGTGCTCCTAGGCTTCTTTCACCCACTCATTGACCTTTTCGATGACCTCGAGTTGGTGTTCCAGGTTGGGGTACTCCCCAAACCTTTGCACTCCCCTTCTCGGTTGTCTTTGGCACTGACATTTCTGCCATTGCATTTGTCACCTTTTTCCCAGTAGGTAGCATTGTGGCAATTTCTGTTTTTAGCATCACCTTTGCATCAGCTTTCTTTCTCCTTCACCTTCGACTTTTCCTTTTGATTGAGGCTGCATTTAAGTTGTTAGGTCTAGGTAGTGATATGATGGCCTGCTTTGTCTGAGAGTGGATCATGATATGCAAGGGGATGTGTGTGTCCTCTTCCTTAATAAATGTCTCAACTCCAAAAAGCCCCAATGGTATAGATGGCTCATTTGCTGCACTAGAGGGTGGTCTTCATCTTGGGCATTCCGCAAACATGTGAGTGATTCCATACTCTAGGCATCTAAGATCGGCCTTTTCTCGATTAGCTTGCTCTCGTTTGGAGCAGTGTGAGGAGATATGTCCTAGGTGTCCACAATTCCAACGCAAGATTGGTTATTGGGTCTACCCTCCAAAGCCTCTGCCTCTACCTCTACCTAATGCCATCACTAGTACAAGTCAGTAATCCATAAGGATTGCATTGCCCTGTTCATCATATGACACGTAGGGATGCACATAATATTCCTCATCATTCAGCGCCTCCATGTAGTGGATTGGAGCATCACACTTGGTGGATGGGTTACGTAGGGTCCAAGTGGCCTAGATATGCTTGTAGGATTTATCTCCATCCTAGGAATGGCTGGTTTGGCATCATTAGGTGTCGGGAGAGCTAATGGGGCTCCCCTCTCGAAAAAGTTTTGTGGCCTATTTGCTAGGTAAGGTTGTCCCTAGGGTTGCGAATATGGGAGTCTCCTCGATAGCTTGCAATGCATGGCATTGTGGCCAAACCTACAGCAATTAGCATAAGGTTGAGATCTAGGGTCTTGACACTCGACTGGAAGGTGGTTTCCGCCATAATACACACACTGGACATGAGGCCATGTAGGTCTCCTCACTAATTATTGCAATCTAGCTAGCTCCATTTTCATCTCGTCCAGGTCTTGGGTCTGGTCAATGGCCTTTCCCTTGTCTTCAAAGACTCTAGTCAATGCATCTCTCTGCAAACTTGAGTTGCCTGCTAAGGCCTTATAGAGCTCTTCACCATGGATTCCATTGATAAACACCGTGGGAACAACTCTCTCCGTTGGTCATTCATTGGTCAAGATCCTCTTAAAGAGACTCTGCACATGAGTAATGTAGTCCCTAATGTCCTCCTTGTCTCTCTACTTGACATTCATTAGTTTGATTATGAGGTTATCACAATATCCCACCTCAAAGAATCTCTTGATGAAGAGACTCTTGAGGTCGTTGAATTTGTTCATATCCGTTGCATCTAATCTAGTATACCACATTCTACCCTTATCACCTAGGCATAAGCCAAAAGCTTGTGTGCATTGAGTGAGGTCAATGAGGCCATTTGCCTCGCAAACTTGTTCAAACTGCTCTACAAATCTATATAGGTCATCACTAGGTTAATACTTATATAGTTGCTTTGTGACTAGGGGATTTTTTATTAGCTCTTGGAGCCTTGGTTGATTCCTAATCCAACTAGCAATACGATTGCCAAAGCTGCTCCACTTTGCTCTGCAACGGTGTTGTCTAGGAGTCGCTTCGTGAGAAGCTCGCTCAACGTAAGATCTGCTTCTAACACTCTCTCCCTCTCTCCCTTTGGTTCCTATTGGCTACAACTAGTATTCGATGGGCCTCTCGCATCTCCATGTCTCACGGCAAGTTCCTATCTCGCTGCTCTTGATTGCATGCTGCCATGTGCTGCAGCGCCTCTCATGCTAGCTTTCTCTCTTCCTCTAGGTCGGCTATGATCACCTAGGCTGGCCTATCTTGATGATCTACCTTTGCTTGCACGTCATAATGCCCTATCATTTGTTGGATCTTGATCAGGAAGTCCCTTACTTCTAGCGCATTGTTTCTGAAGTTCGTGCTTATTTTTGCCATGCTGACGGTTTCTTGGTCCATTAGACTGCCTATGAGGTTAAGCAAGTTGGAAGGCAAACAATTACACTACTCCAATCTACTTTTCCAAATCCAAAAAACTAAAAACTTACTTGCTAAGGAGATCCAATACCTCTTCAAACTCCCTCAATTTCCTGCCTATCTAGGTCAAGCACTTAAGGCTTGAATCCGTTGGTCCTGAATATAGTGGGATCTCACTCTTAACCACCAAGATCCACAGACTGCTTATTGTTCAAGTGTTCTAAGCCGAGCACTAATGGCTACCTCTCACATATCCAACACACTATCTCTCTCTACGAGTGTAGTGAGCTTACCTCCATGTCCGATTGAGTTGCCTCCTCTCCCAAGCACTCCAGTAGCTTCATGATCCAAGTGCAAGCTTCAAGCAAGATTGATCCTCAAGCTCCACGCTCCAAGCTCCATTGTTCCGCGAGCAAGAGAAGAGAAGAGAATAAGAGAGGAGAAGATGGAGAGCTTCTCCACCACAATCCCTCACCCTCACACACTCGCTCCCTCACACTCTCACACTCCGTGTCTCAAGCACAAGCTCAAGCAAGCAAGCAAGCAAGCAATAAGAGGAGGAGGAGGAGGAGGAGGAGAGCTACTTTTGGCCACACATAAGAATGAGCTCCTCATTCATTTTTCAACTTTATATACAAAACCCTAAATCCCTTTTAGGTGGTCATCCCCTTATCCCCTTTTTTACATGACCGATGGCCATGGCCTAGGCACTTTTTCCCATTGTCCTCCTATCTTCCTAGCTTTCTTTCTCGTGGAAGTTACTATATATATATCCTCTACATCACGTGCGTTCAAGGCCTATTTATAGATATCCTTATCTATGAATTTTTTTTGAATAAAACATAACCCTTTTTTATTCAATCTGTAAATAACCCTTTTATATTACACCCTTATGTATATAACAAATGTATAAAAATGGTATTTAAAAAATACCTTATTTTGAACCCACGTGATATGTACACATACATTCATGAGTAACTTACCCAAGCTTTCTTTCTACCGGCCATCTACCTTTACAATTTGCACAAGAGGGAGCCTGGCGCTCTTTTACAAAAAGTTTTAAGGGCGCCTTACATTTAAAAATGTACTTTTTCTTTTGACTTAGCTTTTGAGGCTGCCCTTGCGCTTTCAACCATTTTTCTTCATGCTTCTTTCGTTGTGTCTAATTTCATTCTGGGCCACCTCTTTTAGGCCCCAACTTGCCCTTTTCCACTTTTTCGCTTTCTTCTTGTGCTGAGGTCAACAACCATATAAGCATAATGGTGAGCTGCATAGCCTTCAAAACCAGATCTTTTAACAAGGTATCTAATCCTGCTAGATCTATGTACCACTAGATGTTGGAGATAAAGGTGTTTATGGCTACCAGCCTATGTATTAACTACACTAACAATATGCACATACCCGCACACTTGTACATTGTAGGTAGCAACTGTCCATCACTATCACTTCATTATTTATTCTTTCAATGACATTTGAATAAAGGGAAGGCCGTTCACACATTGTGACTATTGGAGTTTCCACATCTTGTGTTTCTCTCTCTCTTACTCTTGTCCTTTCCACCATAGCTCTTTCTTTCACTCCATGCTTCCACTTCAGGGTGCACTCCCTTCAATTGCTATCAAAACCACCTTTCTCAAGAGCTTAAGCCCAACCCAACATTGCTTTAACTTGTGGAGAAAATCTTCAGTTCATAGTTTTCAATGGCAGGAGTCGTGGCTTCAACTTGATGTGGTATGTATCGATGCCTCTCCCTTTCCAAGTTCATCAAAGCTTATTGAGACCTCTTCATGGAGCTAAGTAAGGATTATTTGGAGCTCCTTAAGTGCCTTATCATAGGCCACATCATCAGCATACTTAGCAACAACTAGCATGCTATTTTTGCCTATATTTTTAGGGCATATATCAAATTCTTTTTTATCTACAAAAACTCTGAATCACCTCTGTATTGCTCCTGGTCATTGCCTCTTGCCATTGGCAACCCTCTTGGGAATTATACACTTAGTTGTGAGTACTTGCTTTGGTGTGATCTACATTGGATTATTGATGGCATCATGTTGAAATTTACAAGGTAGCACATATCCTAAGTATCTACTACTCACTTGGATATCCTCATTTGATGACTATCCTTGCTTATGTGGTACTACCACATTTGGTACATGATATGCCTTTGATGTGAGATGACTTTGGACTAATTAGAGCACTTCCTTTGCTCAACATAGATAGAAATTTGCATGCTATTTATAACAGGTCTGAAGCTTATTTTATTAGTGAAAGTACATGCTTATTGCTCCCATGTGCTTATTGATCATTATCGGTGATGTACCAATGCTTATGATTCATGTTACATGCTTGGTTATGCTTTTGAATTGCCTTTGAGCCGAGATTGGAGCTTGAAATCTTGACATTGATTGTCATTTACTATTATGTATATCTATTTGATGCTCCAATAAGAGCCTTGCAAGTTACTTGGATTGGATGCTCCTGAATACATGCTACTTGGATCTTGAATGTATGGATACCTTTCTTATGATTCTTTGATTTTATTTTTTTCTCGTGTGGCATTTGACTATTGTTCAAGTGGGAGCCCCTTCTCGACATTTGGATATTACATTGGGCTTTCAATTACACAATTGAGCTTGAGGATCCTACAATGAGACCATGGGCCTTGGTGACATGTACATGCTCTTGTCATACTTTTATACACGTAGTTGATGCTTAGTGGGATGATCTAACATTCCTCTTGGGCCATCATCTATCTCTATCGTGATGTTATTAGTGATATATGCATCTTGGTTGGTTATGTATTGTTCTTCCATTAAATTACTCAATCCATTGTGCTTGTAGTTGCTCTTATGCTACCCATGAGACCCACTCTATGCATGATGGTTCTGCCTATGGGATGTATCTCATTGTGACACTCTAATTCTTTGATAGTTCTCGATGTCATCCACATTTTTACTCACTACTAGTTGGAGCTATTCCCTAGTAGTTGCAGTTTCATCTTATACCAGATATTACCCCTCCTTCACAATGATTCTTTATATTCAACATGTTTTAGTTGTAGTTTACTACACTATTTATGCAAGCAATCACCTTCATGATAGTTCTTTGCATTGAGTTTGTGGACAATTCATTACTTGGTCAGTATCCCTTGTCTTCAACTTGATCTAGCATTGGTTTTAGGGCTATTTGCAATCATTATACATAGTAGGCATGCCTTGAAAATTTGTACACTTGTTTACCTTCATTATGGTTGGTGGCTTGAATGATAGTGCTATCTTTAATATTGACAAGTTGGATGGCACCAACAACTACAACTACTAGAAGGCCTAAATTTGGCAAGTTTTAGTGTGGAAAATGTAGGTTAGGTTTTTGAAACATAAGGGTGTCAAGCCCAAACTTATTGATACGGAGGATTGGGCTAAATTAGATTAGCTATGTAAGTCCACCATCATATTATCCCTCTCTAAGCAGGTGTTCTACAATGTTGTCTCTGATAGGAAATTCGCATGGGAATTATGAAAAAATATTTGAAATATCTATGACAAACATAGCTGTGCTTCTTAGATCTATTGGCTAAAGTGACTCATGAACCTTTACACGAAGAAGGGCAGTTCTATATGTCTAATCACTTAAATGAGTTTTATTCCATTATCAGTTATTTATCTTTGTAGAGGATTGAATTCAAGGGCAATCTTCTTTCCTTATTTTACTACTATGTGTGTTAACATATCTATTGATGCATTATAGTTGTAGTATATAGAGGATGCACTCTTGACTAAGAGGTTAACAAGAAGAATGTCGATGCTTTCCATACCTCATGCTTTGACAATTAGAGAAAATAATGGTAGGAGCAATAACGATCACCGTGTCAAAGACCCTTAATAGTCTCACTCTCAGTCACGTGGACAATCTCACAATAAGTCTCGTGGTCATAAGTCCTCTTTGACTTGTCATTATTGTGGGAAAGCAAGGTATATTTAGCCACAATGCCATAAAATGTGCAATGACAAGCACAAAGAAAAGTGCAAGGATAAAGTCCATGACAAAAAGGATGATTGCAACATTGTCCCTAGTAAGTCCAGTGTTAAGATTGAAGAGATTAATGTTGTGTAGACTGATTCTAATGATGATTTTATACTTGCAACTTCTTTTCTTGATACTTCACAGCTCACTAATGCTTTATCAAGGTATACTCAATGTTGACTTATAGATTCAAGGGCTTCCTTTCATGTGACCTCATAGAGAGTGGTTGCACACTTATCACAGTTTGACTAGATCTATCTATTTGGGTGATGACCTAGCTTTTGAGATAATTGGTATTGGTGATGTATCTATTGGAAATGACTTAGCTTTCAAGATAATTGGTATTGGTGATGTTGAGATAATTGGTATTGGTTCAAGTTGCATGTTTACTCTTCATGATGTATGTCATGTACTAGCTCTCACAAAGAGTCTTATCTTTGCTGGCACTTTAGATAATTCAAGTTATGTAGTTTCTTTTGATGTTTCCTCTTGGAAGATTATCTGTGGGAATCTTTTCATTGCATGTGGTGCTAAGTCCAATACTCTCTATCCCTTGCTTGTATCTAGGACAATTGACCATATTTTCGCAGTGGGATGTAGTTCCACATGTATCTCTTTAGCATGGTCACCTTGGGCATATGTCCTTGAAAGGAATGAAAATGCTTACTCGTTTGCAGGATCTTCCACCCCTTGACTATAAGTGATTTGAGTCTTGTGATCATATGATACACATAAAAAGTTTGGTATAACATACATGGGTAAGCCATTGGCTCTCGTTCATTCAAATGTATGTGGTCCCATCATGCCCTACAAGTTGTTAGGTGGCACGAAGTATTTCATTACTTTGATTGATGACTATACACATAAGGTCTACACATATCCTATTAAGCAAAAATCGAAAGTCTTGGCTACATTTTAGTGTTGGCTTGCTTTGGTTGAGAACCAATCTAGGTTAAGACTTAAATGCCTAAGGTCAGATAAGTAGACTATAAATCCTTTAAGTAGTTTTGTGATGAGAGGGGTGTTAAGCATCAATTGACCAACTTGTATATCCCATCCCAGAATAGTATTGAGCATATGAATGGGACAATTCAAGAGCAAGCTAGCAATATTCTTAGCGAGACACAAGCTTACCACATCATTTTTAGGGTGAGGCAGTTACTACTATTATATACTTGATAAACCAATCCCCATATATACTACTCTTAACTATTGGATTGAAAAGGAGGTATAGTCTAGAAAACCTCTCTCATATGCTCATTTCTGTGTCTTTGATTGTGGGGCTTTCTACCACGTACCCGGACAAGTGCAATAAATTGGATCCTAAGTCTAGGAAATGTAACTTTCTTGGTTATGGAGATGCATGTGAGATGGGCTATCACCTATGGGATTCCGCAAGCTCAAAAGGTTATGCGTAGCTATGATGTTTTTTCCATGAGGAGAAAATGCATAAAAAACCTAACTCACCTGTTGTTGAGGTATATAGGGTGATATTTCAAGAGGAGCCTCTCTTGCTACTATACAGCCAACTACATAGCCCCTACAATCGTAGTTGATGCCCCCATGGCCTAGGTCCTTGATGCTCCACAGGATGTATAGGCTCCATAGCCAATGAGATGACGTATTTCCTCATTCTATTATACTTATATACATTTGTGCTTTGTCACATTTTTTTAATTCTCTCTTTACTAGGAATACATTCTCTTTTAAGTGGGAGGTTGTTGGGGATAAAGGTGCATGTGCCTAGCCACCCATGACACTAATAGTACTTGCATACCCGTACACGTACATTGCAGGTGGTGAGTGCCCATCATTGCCATTTCATTCTTTATTCTTTCAATGATATTTGAATTAAGGGAAGACCAATCACACATTGTGACTATTGGAGTTCCACACATCTCTCTCTCTCTCTCTCTCTCTCTCTCTCTCTCTCTCTCTCTCTCTCTCTCTCTCTCTCCACCATAGCTCTTGCTTCTGCTCCATGCTTTCACTTCAAGGCTTACTCTCTTCACTAGATCACTTATTGAAGCCTTTACATTACCATGTATTATCTATACACCTAGTGTCTTGACTTAAGGAATACTAAACTTATCATCCAAACTCTCTGAACCACTAGAATCCTCATCAAACTCCAAATGACTAGCAGATGTATCATTATCATTTAACACTTTCTTCATCCCTTTATCTTTACCTACAACACTAGTAGATATAGCTGAAGATGTGGAATTGCTCCTTAGTCTCTTAGGCCAAGGGCTAAATATAGATGTAGTACTAGATGATGTTTTTTGTCCACTAAGAATATCATTATCATTATCATCATCATCATTATCCAATGCATCACCATTAGATGCATACCAACTTATCATCTCATTAAAAAATAATACTCACTCTAAACTCATCTATGATAGGATTATAACAACGATACATTTTTGCTCTAACGAGTATCTAATAAAAATACATTTTCTAGCCTTTAGATCAAGCTTTTTTCGCAAGGCATCTGGCACATGAACATATGCAATTTTTCGGGGATCATACAGTTGTGGAAGTTCTGTTTATAATATAGATAATAGTATGAACACCTTCAAAATAAAAATGTTTTAGCATATTCTTGTTAGCCATTAATGCACGTGCAACTTCTACAATATGCATATTTTTTCTTTCTGCAATCTCATTTTTTATGGAGTGTATGTTGTGGGGTATAGTTGCAAGCAAACTCTCTCTTTATTCCATAAGACCTCAACTTAAGAAGTTGCTAAACTCATTAGAGAGGTACTCTCTTCCTCCATCTAACCTCAAGCACTTAACTTTCAAGCTTGTTTCTATTTCAACAGTAGCCTTGAAAGTTTTGAAGTGCTCAATCACATCACTCTTTTTCTTCATGAAATTTATCCATAGGTTTCTTGAATAATCATCAATAAACATGACAAAGTATCTGCTGCCACCAAGAGATATGTTTTGTGTAGGCTTCCAAATATCTTTATACACAACATCAAGTATATTCTTGCTCACATCTCTATCATGTGAAAACGGTTGTCTTACTTACTTACCAAACAAATATGCGTCATACACTTTATGAAATTTTGCAACTCTAAGAGTAACCAATCCTTTGAACTACATTAATTTTAATATTTGCACATTTGCATGTCCAATATATTTGTACCAAATTTCAATGTCTATATTCACTCCTTTTCTTTTAGCATACATAGTAGCATTTAAAGCAAGAATTCGAGTATCTAAAGTGAACGTGCAACTAACTTTACTTTGTTTTAGGACCAATCTACACTTATCGTTAAAGTATTTCACAAAATAACCTTTTGTATTAAATAAATCTTATAACCCTTCCTCTACCATTTGGCAATAGATACTAAATTCTTTGTGATTAATGATACATATAATACATCTAAGATAACTTTTGTCTGACCATCATACAACGATAAGGTAATTTTTTCAATATGTAAAATTGGGTGAAATGAATCATCACATATTTGTACATAATTTAGATTTTGTAAATTTTACATCTCTCCAAACCATTCAACATGATTGGTCATATGATTAAATGCACCTAAATCAATATACCATACATAATCATGTGTCCTCTTTCTTATAACAGCATTCATCATATGATGTATAACAAATACACACTCATGTTTATCTTCATTCTGTCCTCATGAAGATTATGCATTATTTCCTTGCCACAATTTACCATTGTAAATATCATCCTTCTTAACATGATAATGTAATGAATTATGATATGTTTTACTATAATAATGATAAACAATACCAGAATTGCTAGAACCTTTGTTTTGTCATCCATCTCTTCTTCTCTATGGCCTCTTGAAACCTATATTTCATCGAACTACTAATTTTATCTATTTTTCTTGTTATCACTAGCACATCCCATACCACGGCCACTTATAGAGGATCTTTTATGTTCCCTTCCTAAACTTAAGTAGGATGCTTGGATCTATTTAGTACTTATTTTAGATTATTCATCCTCTATATTGGCCTCTTCACTAATCATGGGAGAGACCAACTCATCAAAAGTTGAAAATGGCTTTCGTACATATACAAAAATAACAAAGGATTTCTAAGTCTTCTCATTATTAAGGCCACCCAAATTAGATGAAACCAAATTATCATGATCAAGCATTGCATCAATAGGTACTAAGGTATTTGGAATGCTTCTTACTTTCAAAATATTTTCATTTATAGACATATTTTCTTTCTTCAAGGTATTCAACTCTTACTTGAGTTGAATCTTTTATACCTTTGTGTTTATTGAAAACATATTCTCAAATATTTTTCAAGTTGCATGTAAAGTTTTTGTATTTTTAATATGCCCCAACATAGTGTTATCAATGACTACAGACATCTAATATATTACATTTTTATCTTTTGCATTTCATTCTTTCCATGCCTTTAATTCATCTACAACAAGCGCTGGGTTACTTAGCTCTGGCTCATTTTCTTCACTTGAAACAGCTGTAAAGAGGCCTTAAGTTTGTCACATGAAACTTTCACAATGGGTAGTTATTCTTATTCAACTTCACAATTATGAGATTTCTATTATTCACTACCATTATCACAAAATTGATACAAAATAGCACATTAGTCTTCTATACAACCTTTCATAATAAGTGCACAACAATACATTATGTAGTATTTTTCACTAATTGCTTAATAGTACATGTAATATGTTACATGTTTATAGACAAAAATTATGTTCGCTTCTTAAAAAATATCTCGAAAGTTACATATTCAAAATTTATAATATGTGCACCCACTTTCAATCAACACAATCAAAATTGTAGTATAACCTGAAATTACTAACCGCAACCTTGCGGGTTTAAAACGGAGCTTGAAACTCTTAGATGGCCAAAAAAGCAGCGAAAAATCCCTAAACAACTTTTTTGCACAATATATGGTGCTCTGCTTATACATAAATTTCACAACAATGTGAGATTTTTACTTTGCCCTGCTTCTAATACCTCCATATGCACTATTCAAGATAAAGTACGGAAGACACTACAAGATATAGACCTTATAGCGACGTTTAAAGCGACGAAAATACAAACAACAAAATTTGCCCCCGTCGTCGCAAAAAGCGTCGTTATTGATGACGCCATGGAATCGTCGCTATTTGCGTCGCTATATGCGTCGCTATTTGCGTCGCTATATGCGTCGCATTTGCGACGCATATAGCGACGCAAATAGCGACGCATATAGCGACGGTTAAATGCGACGCATATAGCGACGCAAATAGCGACGCATATAGCGACGGTTACAGAGAATTTGCGACGCTGATAGCGACGACAATAGCGACGCCTGTAGTAAATTTGCGACGCAAATAGCGACGGTAACAGAGGAAAAAAAAATTTTGTGGCAGGGCAGCAAGCTGCCCTGCCACATATAGCACTGTGTGCTGTATGAGAGCCATACAAAATAGTTTCTGCACTGCTGCATACAAAGCGTTTGCAAACAAAAAGAATCTATACTGAAATCATAAAACTGATAGATGAAATAAATACATGATATCGCATAAAATGCGATTGGTACAATCATAAAACAATATCACTAATACATAGAAAATGTCTACATAGATCGGGCGACTAAAAACTAAAGGTATGTGAGCGCTAAGGATCCGAGGGCGAGCTACAAATCGTCGTCCCCCGAAAGCTCGTCCCTCTGCAAAGGAGCATCAAACGGATTCTGCAGAAAAAGAAACAACATATCAATCCACCATACAATAATGCATTCAAATATCTCATGGTAACTACGGACATGAAAGATGAGAGACTTACTGGGCCGCCGCGTCTGTACAATCGGTCGATCAATGATCTGAGACCGTGCCTCTCTGCATATTGAGTCTCAAGGCCTTGCGGATCACGATTTGTAATGGAGTGCTGCAAAGAAAACAAAATGCTAACTGTTAGAAATATGATTGTCAGTACAAATAATATCTCAAAAAAACAAATAAGCAAAACAAAAGAGAAACTTACAAAGTCCTCCAAATATGTCCTGTGGCCGCCACTCCCAAGATGATGTACCGATCCGGCCTCGATTCGTGCCCTCGCCGCCTCCCGCTGCTGACTCCAACGTCCTGGCGAATTTGTAGCCTCCTCCCTCAGTCGGTGCCAGTCCTCTGCATCTAACCACTCGGGCTTTGGAGCCCCACTCTTGATTGCCTTGCGTGCGTCGGATCGTCTATGTGACATGTATGCATGCATGCAATCCATCATCCAGCCCGTAGAGAATCTATCCACTGCGGCTGGCACCGGGAACTCCTCATGCAAGGATGCTACTATGTACTCCTTGCTCCCCTCCGGTATGTTCCTCCAATGATCCAGGACGTTGTGCCGAAAAACTTGTTGGCACAACTCCCTCATGCGAGCTATCACCCTCCTCCCCTCATCATTCATGATGATAGCTCCTGACCTGCCATCCACTAGGTATCCATAATCCCTAGGAGTGTGCCTCGTATGGGCCCTCTCCCATCTCCGTCCACGCTCCTGGGCATATCCAGGAGACCCCTGAACATCCGGTGTACCGACGGGGGTACCCTCTCCCGGAGTGCCACCAAAAGGAGTGCCACCAGAGGGGGTGCCACCAAAAGGAGTGCCACCAAAAGGCGTGACATCTGCCGACGGCTGCGCAAAAGCCGGAGTAACTGGAGTGGACGTCCCCACAGGTGTGACAAATCCTGGAGGTGACCGAGCTCTAGCTGAACGACGAGACGGAGACACCGCGTCCGTGTCTCCACAGCAGCACCCCCCTGATCCTCCTGCAGTCGCAGTCCCTCCCTCTGGCCCAAGTCGCGAGCGTCGAGATCGTCTGCTCGAAGCTGAAGCATCTGATCGCACTGAAGCTGATCTAGCAGAGCGCCCTGACGAAGAACGAGACAGCTCCTGATCTGCTATCTCTCTGAATCTCGCGAGCTGATCTGGAGACATACGTGCCATCATCTCCTGAAACTCCTCATCGCTCATCCCTCGACTCATCCTGAAAATAAAGATACCTGCAGAGATAAAAAATAATGTTAGAATAATCAATTGAAACTATACAAAGCGCATTAATATAAATCATTTTTGAAAAATCCATCTTAAAATGCATATCTTATCTACCTTTATGGAAGATCTAAACAACGAATTGAGTAATACAATTCTCCAAGAATGAAGTATTCTATGGTCCCATGTTAATCTCCTGACATAACTCTGCATACACTGGAAGGTCGATAGACATGTCACCACAAAAGAACGAGTCTGCCTCGTTCTCAAAAAATTCTACGACTTCTGTATTTCCATCATTGTTAGCCGATGCGGGCTCCAAGCTTGCGGTGGCCTCCACCCCTTGTAATTTCGATCCCTCTATTTGCATATATTCTTCATCTATGCCTGGAACATCGCTTTGATCGTATACTCTCGCACCTCTAGGAGTTGAAGGTATAACATACCACCATCGAGGTTGTCGGGGATTTGGATAGAAGATTACCTGTTCACAAACACTTACAAACCGTCTTCAAATCATTGTGACATAAAGCATGTCGTATTACAATTAGCAAGCAAATGACTAGAAGATTACCTGTTCACAATGTGCCGGCAACACAAAGGTGTCGCGCAAATCCATCCATTTTTTTTCGGAATCTATTTCGAGAAATCCAGATGGACCTCGTCGAACCGTTGCGCCAGCTCCTCCAAGTACCACTTTGAACCACTGCACATCGAATATTATCATGGAGAAGCTACGGTAATCCACCGTAATAATACTTTGCAAATTCCCAAAATACTCCATCTCATCCACAACCGTGTTCGGATCCGTTGCTCGTCGCCGGCTCTCTTGCTCAAACCTTGCCATGACACCACAGTCCATTGTGGAGCGCATTTTGTCAATACGCTCCACCCGAAAATGCCGTCCGCGCGACCACGCTGCACTATATATTTTGTACTGCACATTGAAACACTCAAATTAGATGTAGCAAACAAATTCAGATACGACACATTCTAAACCCCTCATTACCTTTGGACTACATCCCCTCGAGAACTCCCACTCCTCCATTGAGACCTCTGCCCCTTCGCTGGATGCTGCGATCAAGGCTCCATGCAACCATCGTGTTGACATAAACCGCGGCATCTCCTCCATGCCTTCGGGATATCGAATCGGTCGGTGACGCGTACTGCGTCGGAATTCAGCTCGCGCTTCCTCTCGATCTTGCCTTGCAATCTGGTACTTGGCGAGCCACGTCTCCATGGAGGCATGGTGCAACATACAAAAGCGATTCACTTTCTCTTCCATTGAGGCATCCATTCTTTTTTCTACCCCATTTCCAACCACCACATCTCCAGTCAGCCTGTCATCGTCCTTGAGCGTCCATAGCATTTCATTGTCTGGTTCCACCGTTGGTAGCCATTGTGAGATATGCACTAATGCCTCTGACACCAACCAACCCTCCGCCATGCTACCTTCCGGACGAGCTCGTTGTCGCACAAAGCCTTTCAGGGTTTTCATGAAGCGCTCCAGGAAGAACATCCATCGCGTATGGACAGGTCCGGCAATCTCCACTTCGTCCACAAGATGCACAAGAAGGTGAACTTGTATCGTGAGCATGCTAGTGGGCAGGTATTTCTCAAAGAGACAGACCGTCTCAACTGCTCCCCGCCTTGCGGATTCAATAGAGGACGTCTTAATCTCTTTCTATGAGATCCATTGCACCAAAGTCGACAGCTTGTAAATGGCCCCGCGAATTTCTGGAGTTAGGCATCCCGCGATCGCGATCGGTAGGACAAACTGCCACAAATGAGAAAGCATTAAGAATAATGGTCACTTTTCAAATTTCAAAATGTCCACGCTTATTAAAATCCATTCTGTTCACAAACCTGACATATCTTATGCCAATCATGGGATTTTAGCCCAGACATTTGGTCATCTTTAGAAAATGCGGACCTGAGAGAACGCATCATACCCGTCGGAGTGCGGATAGACTTGATTACTTGCTTCACAATGCGCTCTTCTTTGGTAGACAAAACCCAGGGAGCGCGAGGAAGCTGCACTCCCCCTTCAGCACTCGACTGCGGCCAAAGCGCCTCCATCTTACCTACCTCCTTTAAATCCATTCGTGACCCTATAGTGTCTCTCTTTCCTGTGATGTGGTCCCATAGCAAGCTGCCCACATTTTTGAAAATATGCATGGGATCCAACAAGTGGTTGACCTGTAAGTGGGTCCAATATGGCAACTCGTAGAAAACTGAGAACCGTCGCATTCCATTTGGATGTGATTCCGGGTTTACCATTTTCAGCTCGTACCAGCTTGCAGCGTTCATACGTGCTGGAGGTCGTCCAAGAAAACCTTCCCTGAGTTCATGATCCTCCGGCAAGAAAGTGGCGTGTCCTTGATATACCATCTTCTTCATGGTTCGTGACCTTCGGGAGTCTAACTGTGGCCCACACAATGGACATGCATGATAACCTGAGGTAACGAGACCTGCAAGGCGATCCACGACCTAGTGAATACTTGATTGAATGAAATAAAATATAGATATTACCGGCGTGAACAAAGGTCTGCTCACCTGAGCACTCTCCCAATCCCGGAAAGTCATGCATCGTCCACATGAGAATGGCTCGAATGTTGGCTGACCGCCGACCATCGCGCCTGCTCATATCTTGCACCGTGACCCCCTCCTCCCACAAAATCTTAAGCTCATCGACTAATGGACGAAGATACACGTCCATATTTTTTACTTTGTAGCGGCCCGAGACGAGCAAGCTAAGGATGAGATGTCCTTTCTTCGTAGAAAGCCATGGAGGAATGTTGTAGTTGACAAGCACTATAGGCCACACACTGTAAGAAGTCGAGCGCAGACCGAATGGGTTCACACCATCCATGGCGAGACCGAGCCGAAGATTCCTTGGCTCTCGCGCAAAGCCTGGGAAGGTAGAGTCAATGTGGCTCCATGCGCGCGAATCTGCTGATATTCGTTGCACTCCATCCGTAGACCTATTCTGCACATGCCACGTTGTCAAGCTTGCCATGGCAGACGTGCGAAACATGTGGTTTATGCGGGGGATGAGCGGAAAGTGTCTGAGGACTTTTTGAGGGATGGTCTGCCCTTGCAAGTCCTGTCGATACCTGTGAGCACCACACTTTGGACATGTCTCCATAGTCTCGTATTCATCTCGAAACAATATGCAGTCGTTGATACATGCATGGATGTTATTGTAGTCCATGCCAAGCTTCCGTAAAACATGTCGTGCATCATCACGAGACTCAGGCATGGTGTTTGCAGGTGGCAATATATGATATTTCAATAACCTGAAAACATCATAAAACACCTTGAAAAATCCATCCATATTTACAATAATACTGTTTAAAAAAAAAACAATGAAGTCTGTATGCAAGGTACCTGAATAACTCAGTCACACTCGTATCGCTCCAACCGTATTTCGCTTGCACACTTAAGAGTGCAAGCAATGTCTTCAACCGAGATACTCGGCACCCATCATATAATGGTATGGATGCTTCCTCTCTAAGCGGGTCAGATGTCTCAACATCCATGGGAATCAATGCATCGATCATTGCCTACATCTCAGGCTCCAAGATTGTAGGCAAGTCGGGAAGGTTGTCTGTCTCCTCTGGCATTGACGATATAGATGGGCCTTGCGAGTGGTCTATTGGCTCCTGCCATCCATCCATCTCACGTCCACGAACTCTTCTAATTGGCCGCAAAGGGTGCACTCCCCCTTGGGTCGAGACATCACCCCCCTGGACACAAAATTTGCCAACAAGACCCAATCTTATTGTGTATGGTTTTCAATTAGCTTGAGAGTACAATGCATGAAAAATGCTAACTTGAAAATACCGTTTGCTGAAAATCTGCAATCGCCTGATCAATAATCTCAGGTTGAAACTCGCCAAATCGTCATACGTGTTCTATAGACAATCGGCGTTTTCGTCTAATTGCCAACTTGCATTGAGAGCAAGGACATGGGACACGCTGATTAAGATACGACTCGCGGTCTTGAACAATAGGACCTTCTTCGTTTGCCATCTTATCTACATTACAGCAAACGAGGCTTAAATGGATAGCTTTTTGGAGATGTACGTCAACTTGCAAGTTGACCATAAACCTTGCATTGTATATAGTAGTCGAGAGATTTTCCGATGTTATATCTCGGCCTTGTATCATGCTCAACGATTTGTTTGTCCCGGTAGATAATTTTTTGTTATATCTCGGCTTTGAGTATAAGTAATCCATTTTAAAATTAATGCGCGCCATCTATGAAATTTTACAACTATAGTAATAAAATTTATTTCAATCAATTCTACTCATAGTCATAAGACCTGAGAGAAATTATCCTATACTCAATTTAAGGGATCTCCACTTCTATAACAATAATTTTGGGTTAATTTTGATGAAGTACGTGGCCGTATGCAAAGCACATTGCATACCATTATCGATACGTATATTATCTTAAATTTCATTCCCTTCCCTCTCCCTCTCCCTCTCCCTCACCCTCTCCCTCTCTTTCTCTCACCCTCTCCCTCACCCTCTCGTTCTCTTTCTCTCCCTCTCTCATTTCCTCCCTCCTCCTCCCTCTCCCTCTTTCTCCCTCTTTCTCCCTCTCCCTCTCCCTCGCTCCCTCGCTCCCTCTCCCTCCCCCTCCCTCTTTCTCTCCCTCTCTCATTTCCTTCCCCTCCCCCTCCCTCTCCCTCTCCCTCTCCCTCTCTTTTTCTCCCTCTCCCTCTCTATCTCTCTTTCTCTCTCATTTCCTAAACAAGCAAAAAATAAAGTGATTTAAACATCCTCCAAGCAAAAGGGAGAGGGAGAGATACAATGCACTCTCCCTCTCTTTCTCTTTCTATCCCTCTCTCATTTCCTTCCCCTTCCTATCCCTCTCACTCTCTTTCTCTCTCATTTCCTCTCCTAAACAAGAAAAAAATAAAGTGATTCAAACATTAAACAAGCAAAAGGGAGAGGGAGGGAGAGAGAGAATGCACTCTCCCTCCTTCTCCCTCTCTTTTTCTTTCTCTCCCTCTCCTATTTCCTCCCCCTCCCTCTCCCTCTCCCTCTATTTCTCTTTCTCTTTCTTTCCATTTCCCTCTCCCTCTCCCTCTCTTTCTCTCTTACTCTCTCGTTTCCTCTCCTAAACAAGCAAAGAAGAAAGTAATTTAAACATTAAACAAGCAAAAGGGAGAGAGAGAGAGAGAGAATGCACTCTCACTCTCTTTCTCTCCCTCTCCCTCTCTTTCTCTCCCTCTCTCTCCCTCTCCCTCTCCTTCTCTTTCTTTTCCTATCCTAAATAAACAAAAGAGAACGATTTAAACCTTCAACAAGTAAAAGAAAGAGAGAGGGAGACTCACCAATGAGATATGGCGAGCGTGGGCGGCTTCTCTTTGCAACGAGGGCTCCTCCTCTCCTTCGCGAACAACGACGGTGGCGGTGGCGGTGGCGGCGGCGGCGGCAACAAGTCTCTTCCTCCTCTTCTTTCACAAAGCCTTGGCTCTCTCCCTCGCTCTCGCTCTCAAAAGGCGAAGAAAACAAAATGAAAACGGCACTCTGGTTTCGGTCGCGCTTTTTGCGACGCAAATAGCGACGCAAATAGCGACGCATATAGCGACGCCAATAGCGACGCCGATAAACGCCGTCGCTAATCGGCGTCGCTATTGCCCCAGTCCCTTGTAGTGAGAATGGAAAAGCTTCTTACCCTTTGCTTGCTTGCTCAAATTCTTGCTTCTTTTTCTTCACTTCAAAATTTAAAATTAGCCTCTCTCAATGGTACCACTCTAATGCCATGCCAAGAATCACATGTGGTGGGGGACTTGCTTGAGCTACTTCGCCAGACACACACAATATATACAAGAGGAAGCTCACTCAAGAATACAAGAAGAGAGATGAATGCAAAAACATTTACTTGCTAATTTCTTGTTCTTTTACCCACAATACCATGTACACAAAGTATAGATAAGATACAATATAAAGAAAAGTAGCCTACAAAGTCAAACAGTGCATAACGGACTATACTAACATGTTAGTACTATAATTATGCCAACTATAGATAGATGTAACAACCAAATATAATAAGTAATAAGTCAATGTCTACTGTGAGGATCATAATGACTGCCAACGTGCTAAGTGTAGATATGCAGATCCATCTAGCTAGGAGTTCCATCATCAATCTCCCCACATATTGAGCTTGCTCTCTCAACGCAAATGTGCTCTGAAGTTTTCCTACATTGGTTGAAGATTATGAAGGATGGGTGGCCTTGATTGCCTTAGAGATGGATTGTATTGATGTGATTCTATGCTGTGATTGGCTAAGACACTTAAGAAGAATTACCATATTGGATTTCTCTTAGCTATACATGGAATCTATTAGTAAAGGATAGCTCATACACCTAGATGGAATCCATAGTAAAGTAGATATTCAACTCATTATAGCAAAGCAACTCAAAAAGGAATTTAAGAAGTGCTCGCATATATATTTTTTCCACCTTAAGAGGTTATAGATCAATCCAAAAAATCATCACAAAATTTAGCATTAAAAGCTCTTTTGGAGGAGCATAAAGACTTGTTCCATGTATCTATAGGCCTATCTTCTAAGAGGGTAGTCAATCACCCCCCCTAACTCTCTCTCTCTCTCTCTCTCTCTCTCTCTCTCTCTCTCCAACTTCCTCTTCCCTCTTTCCCTATCTCCATACATCTCTCTCTTTCTCTTCCCTCTCTGAATCTCCTCTGTCCCACTCTTTCTCTCTCCCTCTCCTCTCTATTTTCTAAATTTTTGAAATTTATCCCTCCCTCTCCCTCTCTCTCTCTCTCTCTCTCTCTCTCTCTCTCTCTCTCTCTCTTCATAAAAAAAATGTAGAAAGAAAAGAGAAAAGGAAGGAGGAAATGACTTACCTCTTGGCTCCAAGATACACACTGGCTTCCTTGAAGCTCTCCTTCATAGTCTTTTCCTTCTCCTTTGTGGTCTTGTCCTTCTTCTTCTTCTTCTTCTTCTTCTTCTTTGCATGCTTGTTTTGCTTCTTCAAGCTGTCCCTCTCTCTCACTCTCACTCTCGCCTTATATATATATATATATATATATATAGTCACAATAAAAGAGCTACCAATATTTTGGCTTTTTTTTCCACAATATAACATCACTATTAGAGACATTAGGAGTGATTCCATTAGCGATGCCCAAGAAAAAACATCACTAATTTGTATTGCTATTGTTTCTAATCCCTTGTAGTGGCATCTCAAGCTTATATGATGGACTCACTTAATGAGTTAAACAAATGTGTACTTTAGGATTACTTGTCAATATAATACCAAAAGATACATGCTTATTGGTAAATAATTCATGTAGTGTTATTGTTAACAACTACATGATGGACTTTCTTCCTTTATTTATAACTTGTTAATTTGAAAGAAATGCAATGTGCTCCATCTCGATCCTTGCCCAAGTGGATGTACTAAAATTTAGAACAGTTGCCAAAAAAAAAAAAAGATGTCAAAACTCTTTTTAGCACTACATCATGCTTACAAAATTGAGTGCTATACTTTTCAAGATGTTATTTTGTTGATTGTTTTATTTCAACACACTTTGCCCTTTGTTTCATGGTTAGATGTGTTTATGTTAATTGAAGAAACATATACTATCCTACAATCTACATTTACATTGACCAAGCAATTCTTGTAGTAGCTATGGATGCTCTAGGTCCAAAGTATGTGATTGGTTGGCACCATTGTAAAGTCCCCAATCTAGCTTTACATTGAACAAGGGGCTTAAAAGCTATGGATCGCTTGGGTCTTTTGAATTGGGAGGATTGCCACAAATTCTCATCTGATCAGACTGGCATAGGAAAAACATATTTCTTTCTCTCGCTTTATTGCACAAAAAGAAATCGCTCCACATATTTGATAAAACACATGAACACATATTTGAGCTATCTATTAAAGCATACCACATATATTTCAATGCATTGATGTATTCATGACAAAATTTGTATATTTTTCACTATATATTATTTGTGTGTGTGTGTGTGTGTGTTTTGGGGGGGGAAGGGGGGTGGTAAGGTCCTAGTTGGTGTGCCTTGCTCCCGGTCATGTTGTTTCTACCCATAGGTAGGGGGTGGAACACACACACACACACACACACACATATGCATGCATACATAGACCCCACTATGATTTTGGTAATTATATTTCTTTTAAGCATTTATGTGGTACACACAAACTCATATATACATTACATAGACACACGCATTATTTTCTTTTCCGATTTCTCTCATAATATACTTCTTGCACTTATGTACTCATCCTTTATTTCTCTCTCTTTTAGCATTATTAATCTACACTCATAATTTATTAGCTATATATTGTTTGACATGCAATAAAAATTTATTAGTGAGTAGTCAAAAAGTGAATACATGAAATGAGAGAGAGAGAGAGAGAGAGAGAGAGAGAGAGAGAGAGAGAGAGAGAGAGAGAGAGAGAGAGAGAGAGAGAGAGAGAGAGAGAGAGAGAGAGAGAGACGTCTTATTATAGTCAAAGATTATAGGGCTAAGGTACTAAGCACTTTTGAGATTTACTATTCACTACATTTTACACTTGAGTTATCATCAATCCTCCAATCAACTTTGTTTCAAAAGATTATTTCTCCCATTTATTTGGGAAACTTGAGTAGTTCATGAGGAGCCCAAAAATGTTAAAGTGGGTTGAAATGCTGAATGGTTTTATTGAATATAAAACCAATTGTCATTGTCTTAGTATAGTACCTTCGAAACCTTTCAACTTTCCATCGTCCTCTTAACCATATGGTAAAACTACTAATGCCCTTTGCTTTGCAATTAGCTATAAAGGAGTTCATAAAGGATCAAATGTTCAATTATTGGGAGAAAATGTTCGTTAATTACCTTCAAAGTGTTATTCGTGCAATCAACATTTGGAATATAGAAGCAATGGACATGTCATTGCAACTTGAATCATTAGGCCATCTCTCAATTGGGATTGCTACTATGGAGGCATAGAAGTAGGTAGAACGATTGACTCTACTCCATACTATAGCATGTGATTAGAGAGAAGCCTAGGCAAAACACTTAAGTGATAGTTCCCAAGAGGGGAGAGCATTATGGGTGCTTACATGGTGTTATTCAGTTTACAATATGAACATGTTTTTGGGGACGCTTAGGAAGGGGATCTTAATTAGGCTGTGATTTGCAAGGCTTCCAACTTACGCCCAAGCATGGTTAAGACTGTGCCAGCTATGTGGGCAGATGTCAAACCTGCTTCGGCCATTTGGTCTGCAGGGGCCCCATGTTCGATGTACCTATCCGGGAGGACCATTGGCCTCCACTGCAAACAGATTCAAAGAAATAATGTTAGATTTGGCGGATGGGTCGATGCCTTCCGAGGCAACTTCTAAATATCGAGATTTAGTATCGAGAGAATTGTTAAGAGCAGGGACGCTGTTTGCATCTTTAGAAGAGGGTTTGTTAATTTCAATATCTTGAGCGTCAATTGACATAAATACGATGAGAGTTTTGAAAAGAATCTGGCAAATTCTCTAGGGGAACGTTTGGGGAATATACAACGACGAAAACTTTTATTGAGTTTCCAAGCTTTTGTATGGTCTGCAGATATCTTACGAGGGTTGGCCTTCTTAGTATTATCCTATAGTGTATTCACAGAGTATTAACAGTACAAGATTAGTTCCTATAGTTTATTCACAGAGTATTAACAGTACAAAATTAGTACCCGAAATTTCCCGTCGAGAAGGCCATCGATGGCCATGAAGTGCGCGACGTGGGAGCCGAAGCCTCCGACGGAGCCCTCTTCGACAGTGATGAGGATCTGGTGGTGGCGCACCAGCCGTCGGATGAGGTTCCGATCCAAGGGCTTACAGAAGCGGGCGTCGGCGACGGTGACGGAGATGCCGTACTCCTCGAGCAAGGTGCGGGCGGCGAGGCAGTTCTGCACGATGGTGCCGTAACCCAGGATGGCCACCTGGGTGCCCTCGGCCAGCACACGACCTTCGCCAACCTGGGTTTATTTAAGACGCTGCGTTTTTAGTCATTAAATAATTAAATAAGCACCGGACATATAACGAGAAGGAAGTGGAAGGTTTTGTTACTTTGCGGGCCCCTACTTAGGACTAACCTCGAGAGGGGTTCCCTTGTTGCCCGGCGGTAGCGTAGCCCCCACGCCATTGCCCCTCGGGTAGCGGAAGCAGCTGGGCTGGTCGTCGATTACGGCTGCCGTGGCGATCATGTGCATCAGCTCCGCCTCGTCCGACGGCGCCATCACCACCATGTTGGGCAGGCACGCCATGTAGGCCACGTCGAAGGCCCCGCAATGGGTCGGCCCGTCCGCCCCCACCAGGCCTGCCCGGTCCATCGCGAATCGCACCGGCAGCTTCTGCAGATCCACGTCGTGTACCACCTGCAATAATATGTACAGACAACTTCGTATGTAGTGTATACAATCAATGATTTGGCACTGTAAAGTAAATGATTTTGATGTTGTTTATACATGTGCCCATACAGTCAAATCAAGTGCACTCATATTACCATTGTTATGCCTGACAGACCCATCATAATAACTCACTAAAGTGGCCCGTGACCCATCTAACATAGTGACATATATTACTTGGATCCACAAGCATTTCCGTCCCTAGATCTAAGAAGGTAAAAAAGGCCCCAGATTTAACGATCCTCATGCCACTAAGGGAAGTGGTGGATAATTCCTTACCTCTATATGATGTTGAAGGGGGCTAAAGATGGGAGACATGATTCAACAACTCATTGTATGTACCATACTCCAATCACCCATAACGTTGGCCCGGTGAGCTACCGTGTTGATGGTCCCCTTGCTCGAGTTGATTTCTTTTTTTTTATGTGAGAGAGAGAGAGAGAGAGAGAGAGAGAGTATATGGGGAGTGTATGTGTGTGTAGCTACGGCACCTGGTCGTAGGCGCGCTGCAGGAAAGAGGAGTAGATGGCGCAGAAGGGCTTGAGGCCCTCGCAGGCGAGGCCCGCGGCGAAGGTGACGGCGTGCTGCTCGGCGATGCCCACGTCGAAGCAGCGTTCGGGGAAATGCTTGAGGAAAGCGTTGAGGCCCGTGCCCCCGCCCATCGCCGCGTGGATGGCCATCACCTTCTCGTCCGCCTCCGCCTCCGCGATCAGCGCCTCCGCAAAGTAGTTGGTGTAGGCCTTGGTCGGGCTGGGGCTCTTGAACTGCTTCCCCGTGGCCGGTTCGAACTTCACCACCCCTGATCAACACCCACCACCACCACCAACCACAACCACTTGTCATCATGACTTTGTCATTTGTTTTCAATAAATATAACCAATTCCTACTATTCGTTATTAGCTACCTTCATTAAAATAAGGAAATTATAAATATAGAGCACATGATGTACAACAATGGGAAAAAATATATGTTGTATGACTATCTCAGTTTGGATACAAGACACAACCTTGCCACGAGAGGTGCCACACAAAGCAAACACTCGCTCTATAAACCCTTGAGAACCTTGCAGTTATTTGTTAGCTCTTTACTCTCAAAATATAAGATAACCTTACACTTGCAAGTGAAGTAGACAACATGAGAGTGGCACGATCTTTTAGCTCTTTACTTTCCAAAACGTAAGGTAACCTTACACTTTATGCGAAACATCCCTAAATGTAAAGCAAGAGGCAACCATTGCAAAAGAGTAGAAGCTAGCAAATGAAAGCATAAAGAGAAGGAGATGCACTACTTTCATCATAAGTCTAGTACTAGGTGCTCCACAACTAATCTTGTTTGTAGCCAAAGTCTAGGTACTAATCCTAGAATAGTTAGCTCTTCTTGAAGTTCAAGATAATGACTGGTAGACCAAGATCTTTGGAATGTTCACGTAATGTGTATTAAAACTCCAAGAAACATGTTCCTCTAGCACAAAAATCTTTCATTGTATACATGATATGTGGTTGTACACTCGTTGTACATTCTTTAAAAAAAAATAAATTGTTTCTCTTTCCATTTCATGGTAACACTCAAATGCACAAATTGAATACTTTACATTCCACTTCAAATAGGACTCGCCATGAGTAATTGGATGCTGCCCTCTCAAATTTTTGGAGACTTAACAAATGTGACTTTAGTATCACCCTTTCCCATTATGGGAACGACTAGGGTCATGTTTGATGACTTCACTTTTGTATGGATTCAACACCCATGTGTGACACGAGTACAACTATTTGCCCTTTTAGGAGAGACTATCTAGGCGCTCCGTGCTTAGACTCGCCACGGCGCTTCGCACCGGGGCAGACGTGATTTTTGCGGGCGGGGGTGGGTGCTGGACACGTGGCACCCGCCCCCGCGTTCTCTTTTTTTTCTTGTGGGGGAGGTGGGGGGCTGCCACATGGCACCCCTCCCCCCCCCCACCTCTCCTTAACTAATAGTATAGATTTGGCATATTGGGCTTTGTTATCAACCTTCCCATTTGTGCTATTTCTTTGTGACAAGACTTGTGCCATGCCATTGGGGCTAAGAGTAACTCGGGAGAAAATTGCAATTGCAAATCAAGTATTAAATACTGCGTGGGTCCTAGGTATATTCATGACCTCGTTAAAAAGCCTTTTTCTCAATAATAATGTGTCATTCTGAGAGTAAGATTAGTGAGACCTTTGTGAGGCCGGACTACAAGTGGTGGTTCTTGACAAGAGCAATGCATATGAAAATTAGTATGTAATAAATATAAACGAGCTGGGGTGTGACTTCACAAAACGTACCGTGATATTTGTCTGCAGCTCGCTCCGCATAAGGGTAGCCCCGACCCTTCTCAGTGACCACGTGAATAAGCACAGGGCCAGACACGTCGGTCTCCTTGACTTGCTTCAGCACCTGTACCAAGTCATCGATGTTATGGCCATCAACGGGGCCAATGTAATACAGGCCCAGCTCCTCGAATAGACTCGTCCCGGCTGAGTTGTTCAGCTGCATATGATCGTCCGACTGGGCAGAGTTGTTGGCGGTCTGATGATGTGCGAGTTTGGCCGAACCATTTTGACAAGTATGATCCGTGCCGCTCGTAGTGCCGATGATCTGTTGCTTTGGATGCAGCTCATTGTGCGCCCCCTGTATCAAGTTTATTTAGATACATTCAAGCGTCTAAATATGACTGTGTCCCCAGCATTTCATGTGATAGCAATGCTAAGTTTTTTGAGCTACCTTTCACTTATCTAGGTCAGAATTCTAAATCTAAGTATGCGATACAAAGGAATTATTTTTTCGTATGCTATTCATAAAAAAATTTATTTGTTTCTACTTATTCTAACAGGCAGGTTAGCCGAAAACAAGGCCTCTCATCATCGCACACAGTACCTCCGTTGTGATGTTGCGCAGTGGCAACAATGGGGTCCTGCGCAAGCTCTGGAGCCGCTCGAGGGCAGTGCTGAGCGCACCGACGGGCGGGGCGGGGCCGTCGACTGTGGCGGTCGGGAGAGAAACTTGCTTGTTGTCATTGAGGATGACAATGAGATTGGTGTCCAGGTATCCTGCATTGTTCATGGCCTCATAGGCCTGCCCAGCAGTCATTGCACCATCCCCTATCACTGCAATGACATGGTTCTTCTTGCCCAGCAGATCTCGTCCAACAGCCATGCCTATCATTGGTCATTGAAGGTGATAGATTAGATCAATGCCAATCTCTCTCTCTCTCTCTCTCTCTCTCTCTCTCTCTCTCTCTCACCTAGGCCGGCCGATATGCTAGTGGAGCTATGTCCTGCTCCAAATGCATCATGGTCGCTCTCGCCCCTCTTGGTAAATCCAGAAAGCCCATGTGTCTGTCTTATAGTGTGCATCTTGTTCCTCCTTCCGGTGAGAATCTTATGTGGATAAGCCTGGATCATTAAAGGATATACCGAGGTCAATCATGGGAGATAGAATTTAATCTAATCTGATATACTCGAGTTACTTAAGCTTGCGTGGGATTTGCTTTGTAACCTGGTGTCCCACGTCCCAGAGGATTCTGTCTTCGGGGGTGTTGAACACGTAATGCAGGGCTACTGTCAACTCCACCACACCTAAGCTTGATCCAAGATGGCCCCCCGTTTTGGACACCTTAAAGATCACATCGGTTCGAAGCTCCTCGGCGACTTTCTTAAGATCCTGCATGGAGCTCAAGCCATCGTTATCATCGCGATACTAAACTACAATTATTATTGCCATATCAAATCAGCATAGTGATACATGTAACGCAGCACGTCAAAGAGAACCATTATCATCATCGCAATTGCAAACTATTTAAGCTCTGTCAACAGTATAACATGAATGATCCCTATCGCGATGTTAAAAGCTTAGTGTCGCAGCATTTATCACTGGGGCTGGCTAGCTCTATTCTTTTCTGGTCCTTTTACCTTAACGGTCAAATTCTTGAGGTGTACAGGGTAGTTAATGGTGTCCAGAAGAGGGGTAGGAGGCTTCTCGACGTAGTACTCGCCCATCTCAGCCAAGGAGGCGATGCAACCCAACTAACACGACGTACAAATCACCATAATCAGACATTAATCAATCGACATAAAGCTCAATCATAAGACCTGCATGAGTATACAATATTTCATTAATCTCTCACTTGATTGATGCTGCCATAAGCACTGGGCGCTTCGACGAGAGGCGTCGTCAAGCCGAGGGAAGTTCCGTAGAGCTCGGATTGAGAATGAGAGCAGTAAGTATACTGGTGATTATAACTGCTGTTGCCACGGCAATGACCCGAGACTGCTATTGACGAGCTACATTGGGTAAATCGCTGACTGGGAAAGGTCGATGAATTAAGCGAGCCTGTCATATCATGGCAACGATGATGCTGGCCAGCAGCTACAGAGTAAGAGGCTGCCGCCATTGGAGGGGGTAAGTCGGATCGAGCTCAAACGACGACTACAGAAGAGGGGGGGGAGGGGATCACAGAGAGAGAGTGTGTGTATGTGTGTGAGAGATCTTGTGCAGCTCCAGGCGATGGAGCAGCTGAGTATAAGATCCTCAAATGAACTAAATTTGAGTCTCTCGTTTATAAATCATTCGCGAGTCTCTCTCTCTCTCTCTCTCTGTGCGCGCGCGCCTGCTGTGCTTTCCTGCTCGACTTGAATAAAGTGGGAGGTGACACCCGCCCGTGTGCGATCCTTGTGAGATTGAATGGCACAAGAAAAACAATATACATTGGTTTGGGTTGGATAGATTGAGTGATTTGGCGAGTAGGGTCAGTCGTCAAGTGCATCCCTCGTTTTTCCGCTTTGACCTTAAATTCAAGGCACGCGGCTTCCACCCGCTTTGATGTCACTTATGGCTACATTTACTTATGACTACGTTAACTTTCTAAATAAGTATCTAGTAGTCAAATAAGTGTGCAACTTGGCTAATAAGAGAAGGGTAAAAGGGCCAACACTTGGCTAATAGGGCTAATACTATTTAAGCTAGGGGTGGATACATACATGCTTTTATAGGTGCTATAAATTCCACGTGAGACTTAGTGACATTTATGGGCTTGTTGCAACCAATCTATTGAATGCTTGTCAACTTGCTACACATATACATGCACTAGTAAACGAGGGCAGTAGGGCTAATATTGTAAAAGAGGGTAGTAAGGCCAATACTGTGGCATCCAAGTATAGACACGCACAAGCTTCTATGTTCATATAGTTCTATTTAAAACTTCGTATTTTTACAAACATATCGCCAAACCTATGTGGCATCCATACCAAGCTCTTGATCCAAATTCTTATTTTCAAATGGTTTATTATAAAGAATAGATTTTTTAAGAAGATGCCCTTTGCAAGAGGAAAACACTACTTTGAATGTACAAAGAAGGTAGAATATTAAAATATTAGAGACTAGCCAGGACATGTGATCTATTGATCAATGCAAAGGCGAGAGAATGACTTTTGGCACTAGCCCTATGCAAGTGCACACTTTGGTGGGACTCTTAACTCTAGAAGGGGAAAGCATGCTTTTGCAAGGAGATTTGTTTGTGTATAAGGAGAAATAATGATTTGCAAGGAGAGAGACACTAGGTGCACCACCCATTGTAATCACTACAAGGGATGAGGAGAATATCGACATTATTCAATGCGTAAAACTCACGCAAAAAAAAAAAAAGTCATGCTCTCATATCAAAAACTTCATTGAAATAAGTGCTAGAGCAGTTACATTGGTATGGTCATTGGTAAACATGTCAATATCTACATCAGCACATTGATTGTCAACAAGGCTCTAACCACAGACCACAAGCAAAATACCTCAAGCTCAATTGAGATGGGCTTTCTTGCCATGAAGAGCTTGATGCAAAAACCTTGCACATCTTAGTTTAGGAAGAGCACATTGGAAGGAAACCGATTCGTGGTTGCTTTTCATTTTTAGAGTGGGACTAAATTTCAAAAGGTTAATTAGATTTTGGAAAGTTGCTCTTTTGGTCCATAACAATTTTGAAAATATAAAAACAAGGCAAAGTTGCTTGGTGTGCATGGTTTGAACTCACATTCTATGCATTGACAAAAGCAATCATAAAATCTCGTGTGTCCAAGGGGATTTGAGTTTAGTAAATCTCTGATTGCTTGCTAATATTCCTTATTTCATCATGTTTTTTATGAAAAATCATGATCATACCATGGGTGAATCATTAGACGATATCAAGCTAGTTGTAATCATTGTGGCAAGCAGCTTCAAAAGCACAAGTATGGGTACATGGGATCATTGAGCCATTCGTAGGGATTCCACTCTAAAGTCGAATGTGGTAGCTTGCAACCTTGTGGAATCACTCAATGATCATGACCTTGAGCTACACCACTCCATAGATTATCATAGGAGATTAGGTAATCACCTCTATGGTCTCACAACCTCATGGGATAGACTAACCACATCTTGGGTAAGATTTGGAGCTTTCTAGGACTTCACAAAAGTAGGACCTTCCCTTTTGACATTGAGCATTAGACTCTACAATTGCTACCCACATACTCAAGTTCAAACTTGAGTGATGACTCGTTAGCCAAGGCAAGAACACATTGAGGTGATATAACATCACAAGGCCCTCCTTTGAGACATAGTGCTCATCATCCCCATGCCTTAAGAGCCACCTAGAGGAGGCATTTTTGAGCATCCTAGCAATTTAGGTTTTCACCTTCTTGAAGTTTGGAGCTTGGATCCTACCATAGTCTGAAGCTTGGACCACTCACACTTCAAAGCTTGGACCGCTTTGCAACCTAGAAAAGAAATTGAACCTTACCACAATCTGGAGCTCGATATGCTCCACTATCTGAAGCTCAAATTGCTCCACAACTGAGAATTCAAATCTTATCACAATTTGGAGTTTGATACAATTCACATTTTGGAGCTCTCATCGAAGTTCTGCCCATAGCCTAGTATAGATATTCATCTTTACTTGCCTCGAGACGATTTTCCAAAGTCCAAATCAGAACTTTGTCCAATGTTTCAGTTTGGAGCAGCTTTGACCATAGGTTAGTCTGAATCCCCTACTTCACTCTATCATCATGAATCTCCGCCTTGAGCCCATCCACCTCAAACTAGTAGCGCGGTCATTGCTCTGAGTGTCACTACCAAATCTCCTTTGGCCACTCGACCATCACCTCGAGTGTCATTTTTGTCACACATTTGCTTAAGTGCATGCATTGCATCAAGAAAACTTAAGATTTTTGCCTCAATTGAACTTCAACATGATTATTACTTCAAGTAGTTTATTGTAGCATTGTCTCGTGTGCACGCCACCCCATCGCAGCAAGTCCAAACTGCATCGAGCTTGATTTCCTTGAGGGTACGTTGTCGAAGGGTTTCGAAAGCAAAGTCGTGACCACAGAGGACCTTGACTAATTTCTAGATAGAAAATCAATCAGGCGAATAAGGAAGATGAGAAAATGATGCCAAGACTCTGTTTTATTTCTGCCAATAACAAATACAAGGTTCAAGAAGAAGAAATCCGAATAGCCTCTGGGCATAGATCACCAACATGGCAGCTGACATAAAGTCAAGTAGAAAGTATTTCAATTCTACTATCCATACAGTATAGCAGAGTCTGAAGCAGAGTTGTTAGAGCTGCCATGTATTGACTTGTATGGACCATTCTAAAACCCAGAAAATCTTTGCATTTCTTCTTGATTGTAACCTTCAGATCTATCTTTTACATCTCTCATACATGTAACCTTTGTCCTTGTATCGACCAGCAGATAGTATGTATTCACTTGACATTGTATAAATATTAACCCTTTCTAGCAGCAGTATGCATCCATAGAAACATCTCTCTAATGCATGTATCTGTCAACATATCTTTCCCATGATCATACAATCACTTGCAGCCAGCTAGAGACAGATAGATTTTGAAGGGAGGGGCAAAGAGCTGAGTTTCATAAAGTATGTAGAGCACATAGAGACCCCCTAGTCTTCTTAGCCATGGCATATCACTTCGTAAATGACCTTACCAAGGGTAGAAGAATACAAAGCCTGTATAAAAGAGGTAGGATTTACGTTCTCTAGCCTAGCCTCGTGGATGAATGTGAAACTTGTAGATCTCCAAATTTCTTTCATCTGAGAATGCTCTGCCCCGCCGGCCTGAACAAATGCCTCGACTATATTACCAATGTCTGAAACTAGCGCCGATGTATCCATGAGTAAGAAGGTAAAAGCTTGTAAAACCTTGTCTGGAGCTGTTATGATGATGCATCGAGTCTAGCATTTGTTGAATCCAGCGAGTGTTAATGCACGTTGCTTGTATCGGTTAGCTTGCAGAAACTGTTATTAATGTTTCTCCAAAACATCTCGGTCGAGAGTCGGTGCCATCCTTAAGCGAGGTGCAGCTCACAAGCAGAAAGAGTGTCCCCGCTTTTTCTTCTTCAGGCTAGATTTATTGCGCTCCAAAAAGCGGTCTTTCTTCTACCAGAAAAGCGGCCCCTTCTTCTAAGACTGCCAGGTCATGTTGATTATTTGTATATACTACCATCATGGAGTTCCATGATGTGAAATCTTGCTGAAAGATTGCATCAAACACACTCCTAGCATCATGCAGGCTTCTACATTTCCCATACATATTCACAAAAGCAGTCCCAACTGTGACATCATGATCAAGTCCCATGTCAATTATTGCGAAATGCACTTTTTGACCTTCTTCTAGGGCTCCTAGGACAGTGCACAATTCAAATAAAGAGACAAAGGTGATTAAGTTAGGCTTGATGCCACTGAGCTGCATCAGGTGGAAAAGATTAAGGGCTTCCATTTCCTGTTGATTTTGAGCATATGCTGCAATCATAGTGCTCCATGTTACCACATCCCCTTTATGTACCTTGGCAAAAACATTCTTTGCATGAGGTAAATTTTGGCATTTACTGTACATAACTGTTACTCTGATTGTATACTTTATCGTTTCTCTCAGTGAGACTGGATTTTTGTCCAAAATGGCTTCCTAATGGTGCAGAAGATACGGTTGTATGAACTGCATCAGAACAAATAAATGAATGGCTTCTTGATTAAATCCATGTTCAACATATTCTGCAATTAGAGCTGTCCACGAAATTACATTATGGACTGAGAGCTTGTCAAAAATGTCTTAGGCATCCAAAAGTAAGCCACATTGTACATATAGTCCAACAAGTGTATTAGCAATAGGAAGATCGTGTTCAAATTCTTTTAAACCAATCTCCATGTGAATGACTTGGCCCTTACTCAAATCTTTCATGCACATAGAAGCTTTCAAGGCACAAGCAATAGTGACAACATCTGGACAGACACCCTCTAATTACATGTGATGATAAGAAGCAAGTGCCTTGACAAATGGTCCATGTTCAACATAGCCTACAATCAGTGTCGTCCAGGATACGACATCTTGATCTGACATATTGTCAAATACTTCTTAGGCTTTTCCAAGTATACCAGATTTTGCATACATGTCTGTTGAGATATCGAGCTCCACTCGTGATACGCCAGGGTAACCGTTGTGTATTTATGTCACCGACTTGTCAGTTGCAGATGCGGTTGGTACACCGCCCATGAATAATAGCTACATGATAGCTATCCTTATCTACTCTAGTTCGTGGCTCAGTTAGTATGGCACCTTAGTTAGTTGAGTTTGGTTTGAGACCCATATATAGGGTTCTTCTATTTCTTTGTACTTGAGTTCTTTTTGGCTTACACAACTAAGAAGAGGAAAACTGTTTTCAGTCTCCACCCTTGTGTGTATTCCCCCATTGTGCAAGCAAGAAAGCTTCAAGTGAGACTCCTTCCTTCTCTCCCACAATCTTGACATGGTATCAGAGCCTTGTTCGTGGTAAGGAGCTCAAGAAAGCAAGCCAATCTCCCGGTGTTCTGGTAAGAGGAGTAGTGTTGCTTTCATTTTCTGTTTTGGGAGCAGATCTCTGCAGGTAGCACAGCCAGAAAGTGCAGGAGTGCATTGTCTCAGGTTGAGACGCCCTTCGCGGTGAAGGAAGAGGGCAGTATATGCTGCGGGAGAGAGCTTTAGCCTTTGGCGACCTTGTTTTTTTGATTTGAGGCCATTTCGGGGCCTGTTTTGGAGGCGGAAGTTTTCTGCACGCACTCAGGAAAAGGCCCAGTTTTATGCTGTGCAGCCACTGTTCTACAGGTCGATGAAAAGTTACTGTAGAAATTGCATCGTATGCTTGTGCGCAGAGACATTGGGAGTTACAGAATCATCCCTGTTGCCTGTTGATGCAAAATCGTCACTAGGAAGTGACTGTGTGGTCAAATACCACTTTCGCCAGTTTTGCAGATTTTCCCTTGTGAGGGTGAAGCTGTGTTTTTTTGCAGTGACAGAATTTTTTGCAGTCTTCTGTAATGGCATCTGATTCTCTTTCACAGATTGTCACTGAAAAGCTTGACAAGAACAACTTCCAAGCATGGAAGTTTAGAATGACGAATTTCCTTATGGGAAAAGGATATTGGGAATTTGTTGCAGGAAATGAAGAAGAACCAGTTCTTCCTGATGTTCCCAATCAACAGCAAATGCAGGCATTTAAAGCATGGCATGAGAGAGCCAGGAAAGTTATGTACTGGCTGTCTATCAGCATTTCAGACTCTATGATTGTGCATATTCAAGATGCAAGTATGCCAAAGGAGGCATGGGATACTTTGTCAAAAATGTATAGCACAAATACGCAAGCCAGGAAAATGCAGCTCAAGCAAGAGTTGCACAATGTGCAAAGAGAGAGTATGAGCATCAATGACTACCACATGAAAGTGAAGAAGATTGCAGATGCACTTGCTTCCATTGGATCGCCAGTGGAAGATGATGATTTAGTTTCTGTGACCTTGAATGGTCTAGGAAAGGATTATGCACAGTTTCGGACATCCATTTCAGTTCGTGAAAGATTTCTTGATTTTGAGGAGTTGATTGCTTTTCTAATTTCTGAGGAGCAGAGAAATGGTGGTGCATCTTCTTCAGGAGGAACTTCAAAGGAAGCTGTCTTCTACTCAAATGCTGGAAGAGGTAGAGGCAGAGGTAGAGGAGGCCGATTTGGAGGCTGTGGTAGAAATCAGAATATGCAGCAAACTCAAGAAAACCAGTCCTATGGAGGAGGACGTGGTAACTCTAGAGGCAGGGGGAGCCAAAGAGGTCGTGGTGGATGGCAAAGAGGGCAAAATGCAAACAACAATATTGAATGCTATTACTGTGGTAAAATGGGTCATATGGCTAAGAACTGCTATAAAAAGCAGAATGACATCATGAATGGAAAACTGCAACAAGGAAATTATGCATCTTCTAGTAGACAGGGTGATGACAGAAATGAGCATTTGTTTATGGTGCAGCACATGAACAATTCTGTGACAGGTGCAGAAGAAAGCAATGATGTATGGTATGTTGACTCAGGTGCATCAAACCACATGACAGGTCATGCAGAATGGATGGAGGATGCAAGGAAAATGGAAAAACCAGGATTTGTGGAGACTGGTGATGATACTGCACATCCTATTGTGCAGATTGGAAAAATTCCTTTGTCTATGCAGGATGGAAAAAAGAAATACCTATCCGATGTATTTCATGTCCCGAATATCACCAAGAATCTGGTTTCTGTTGGTCAAATGGTTGAGCAGGGCTTGCAGGTCAGATTTAATCCTCATGGATGCTTTGTTGAGGATATGAAAAATAAAGGTCGCTTGATAGCAAAAGGAAAGAAGAAGGGCAGAATGTTTACATTGGATGCAGACATGTCTGAATTGAGTGTATCAATGTTTGCCCATGGGACCGGTGTAGTTGCAGATATTGATATCTGGCATAAACGCATTGGTCATGTTAATGTACAACGACTTAAATCAATGCAGGCCCAAAATATTGTTGCAGGATTGCCCAAATTCAAGGTTGCAGAAATGCATAAGGTATGTGAAGCCTGTCAGTTTGGAAAACATGCAAGGAAACCATTTCCTAGACATGTTCAAGAGAGTGAGAAGCCATTGGAATTAATCCACTCTGATGTGTGGACTACTAAAGCTGCATCTCTTGGAGGCTGTCATTATTTTGTCACTTTTATTGATGACTATAGCAGAAAAGTTTGGGTGTATTTTATGAAAAAGAAAAGTGAAGTTTTTGGGCATTTCAAAACCCTTAAAGCTATGGTTGAAAAAGAAACAGGCCTGCAAATAAAATGCCTAAGGTCAGATGGAGGGGGAGAGTACCTCTCAAATGAGTTTGCAAGGTTCCTGCAGGAGCATGGCATAAAGCAGCAATATTCATGCAGTCATACCCCACAACAAAATGGAATTGCAGAAAGGAAAAACAAGCATATTGGAGAGGTATCTCGTGCCATGCTCAATGAAAAAGACTTGCCAGATTTTTATTGGGCTGAAGCAGTTGCTACAGCAGTCTACATAATGAACAGGACTCCCACTGCAGCAATACATGGAATGACTCCAAAGGAGAGGTATACTGGTAGGAAACCAGATATTTCTCATTTGAAAATTTTTGGTTGCATTGCCTATGTACATGTGCCAGATGAGTTGAGATCCAAGTTGGATCCAAAAGCTGAGAAGTGCATCTTTATTGGTTACTCTCTGCAGCAAAAAGGGTATAGATGCTATAACCCTTCTACTCGTAAGTTTACAGTGAGCAGAGATGTTGTTTTTGATGAGATGAGTAGCTAGTATAAACCAGTAAATGTGATTGATGATGTAGATGCACAAAATGGTAATGCTGCACAGAATTCACAGCAGCAGTCACAAAATATTAGTGGACATGGAGCGTCCTCTAGCAGTGGTTCACATTCTTCGCCATGGACAGGCAGATTGAGATCACGAGAATCTTCTCAAAGTAATGCAGATAGTGGTATGTAGGTATCACGAAAAGGAAAAGAGAAGGTTGATCAGCCCATGTTTGATGTGAATGCAGGTCACTCTTATGTGGATGGTGAATCCAGTGGCTCAGAACAGAGCATTGATGATGAGTTGGGTATTCCTTCTATTATTACACCTGGAGTAAGGAAGACCAGGGATGTTTTGAGAGCACCTGGGAGTGAACCTACTTTGCGCAGGTCTACGAGAGCTAGGTATCCTGTGGATAGGCTGAAATATGATGGATTTACAGCCATTCACTATGCATATATGGTCAAAGTGATACAGGAACCAGAACCCACTTCTTTTGAGCAAGCCATGGGAAAAGAAAAATGGGAGAAAGCCATGGATGAAGAAATGGATGCCTTGGAAGCAAATGCTACATGGAAATTGGTACCTTTGCCTAAAGGTAAGAATGCAATTGGCTGTAAGTGGGTTTATAAGGTGAAGCACAATGCAGATGGTTCTGTGAGCAGATACAAGGCAAGATTAGTAGTCAAGGGGTATGCACAAACATATGGCATTGACTATGAAGAAACATTCAGTCCGGTTGCAAGGATGGCAACCGTAAGAGCAGTCATTGCTATGGCTGCATCAAAGGGATGGTCTTTACATCAGATGGATGTAAAGAATGCCTTCTTGCATGGTGATTTGCAAGAAGAGGTCTATATGGAGCAGCCACCAGGTTATGTGCATGCTGTTCATCCTGAGTTTGTTTGCAGGTTGAAGAAAGCCTTGTATGGCTTGAAGCAAGCACCTAGAGCATGGTCTGACAAGATAGGACAGTATCTTGTCACTATTGGCTTTCAGATTTCCAAGGCAGATTTCTCACTTTATGTGAGAAAAACAGAGAAAGGTATTATGCTACTTGTCATTTATGTTGATGATTTGATTATGACAGGTAACAGTGATGAAGATATCCTTCATGTGAAAATGCTATTGAAGCAGAAGTTTGAGATGAAGGATTTGGGAGAGCTGCGTTATTTCTTGGGCATTGAGGTGATTAGATCACCAAGTGGGATACAGCTCTTGCAGAGGCAGTATGGATTGGACATGCTGTCCAAATATGGGATGACAGGCTGTAAGCCTATTTCAGTTCCTTTGGAGCAGAATGTGAAGCTGAGCATAGATGCAGGTGAGCTTCTAGAAGACCCTACTATGTATAGACGCATAGTAGGAAGTTTGATTTATATGACTATTACCATGCCAGATTTGAGCTATGTTGTTGGATTGGTAAGTCAGTTTATGCAGGCTTCAAGGAAACCATATTTGGATGCGGCTAGACGCATACTCAGGTATGTGAAGTCCACATTGCAGTATGGACTATTTTATGAGACTGGGGTTCAGATACAGTTGCATGGATACACTGATGCTGATTGGGCTGGTAGTATTTCTGATAGACGATCTACCAGTGGATATGTGTTCTCTTTTGGAAGTGCTGCAGTCACTTGGAGCAGCAAGAAACGGCCTACAGTTGCCTTGTCGAGCACAGAGGCTGAGTACAGGGGTGCAGCAATGGCTGCATGTGAGGTAGCTTGGTTGCATAAGCTACTTTATGATATGCATCAGTCTATAGATGGGCCAGTTGTCATTTATTGTGACAACATGAGTAGTATACACTTGGCAAATAACCCAGTCTATCATGCTAGAACAAAGCACATTGAGGTGCATTATCACTATGTGCGAGAGAGGGTTTTACTAGGTCTTATTGATCTAGTTTATGTCAGCACAGAGGATCAGGTAGCTGACATATTCACGAAGGCATTGGGCGCAGAGAAGCTACGCAAGTTCAGAGACCTACTTGGTGTGTAGGAATTGGGATTGAGCTCGAGGGGGAGTGTTGAGATATCGAGCTCCACTCGTGATATGCCATGGTAACCGTTGTGTATTTATGTCACCGACTTGTCAGTTGCAGACGCGGTTGGTACACCGCCCATGAATAATAGCTACATGATAGCTATCCTTATCTACTCTAGTTCGTGGCTCAGTTAGTATGCCACCTTAGTTAGTTGAGTTTGGTTTGAGACCCATATATAGGGTTCTTCTATTTCTTTGTACTTGAGTTCTTTTTGGCTTACACAACTAAGAAGAGGAAAACTGTTTTCAGCCTCCACCCTTGTGTGTATTCCCCCATTGTGCAAGCAAGAAAGCTTCAAGTGAGACTCCTTCCTTCTCTCCCACAATCTTGACAATGTCAACTAGAGCATTATTGATAAATTCCTCTTGCTCCAAACCCTCTTCACTATATTGCCTACGCAGAACAAAAGTATAATCACAACAACTAAATATGTACAAAGTATCAAATCCCACACACAACTTTTGGGTGGATTTCACACCTCAGATGCACAGCAATACGACAACGTGGCACATTGCATCAAGTGCATAGATCAAGACACCACATTTAATTCATACTTGAGACATTGTATCATTTACCAACACATAAATATATAATGCATTGCTTTTGCTCAAGAAGATTCACTTGGGACTTCACCTTGTGCTTTTCAAGGTACTAGTATATTTAGTGATTTTCAACTGCAAGAACACTAATAACAGCTAAAGAATGTGACACAAAAGTAAAATCCTCGGTAATGTTTTAATTGATACACATAAAGGAGTTTTGACAAGTGAAATAGAACTTGTGGAAATAAGTGATCTAAGTAATAGGGCAAAGATTGTCACCTATTCATATGATTCGCTTGACCACTTGAGGGTAGTGAGACATCATGAGACGTGAATTTTAGAGCCAAATTTAAAGCACAAAAGTGACCCAAGAGCCGTAAAAGTGACTGCTTTGGTAGAAAATGAGATCATAGATCAAGAAGCTTGAGTTTTCTTAGGTGGATTTCGATGCTAGGAATCCAATGCAAGTGTCCATTAGTCGATTGGAGTCTGTTTGACACCCCACTTAATGGTTGCAAGGTTTGGCATTATAAAGCAGCAACCTAATTTAGAAGCCGGAAAGTAAGTGACAAAGGCTAGGATAATAGTTTTCGATGCCAGGAAGCTGCTCATCCAAGAAGCAAGTAACAAAGGCCAAGATAATATTTTTCGATGCCAGGAAGTCGCTCATCCAATTAGATTGTGAATCCGAGGTCGTTTGCCTCTTCGTTTGGACCAAAACCACTTTTGAACAGTATGAACACAATGGGGTCGAACTGGTTTTTTTGCAAGTTGTGTTAACTAAGCTTAAGAGAGCCTAAATGTCATGAAACTCAATGAAGGGGGAGAGAAGGGGAGGCATTTTCTTGGCACCCCATTTTTATATTTAAAAATATAATTTTATGCATGTCCAAATCATGCATCCTCCTCGTAGGGCTGAGATTCCTGAATTCTTCACTCCATATCACAAGAAACAAAAAGATGTTTGATGCATATAATGTAATACTAAATTACAATCCACATAAGATTCATAAATATAAAAATTAAAAAATAATTAATATTAAAATAAATGATAAAAACTTATTAAAAATAGACTTTTTGATTTAAAAATTTAGTTTTCATGTGTAAAAACTTATTACAAAATTAGATATATGTATGTGGATGTATGATAAAGATAGGGTATGGAGATTTACCTTACTTTACCTCCATCTTTATGTAAAAGTGTGTGTTTATCACTTTTTCACATGAAAGAAATGACATAAAACACCCTCTTAAACCGGTGCACAATTGCAAACCTAAATGATAAAGGGAAATGAGTTGTGCAAAGTTATCAATTAAATTTTGATTTTCATACATATTATGACATATAGGACTCGCTTCATTTAAGTTTAAAAAAACAATAGCATATGGATTAGTCCAATGTTGTTTCTAAGTAATGAAGCAATACATTACAAAAGAAATCATTGAAGGAATGTTTTTCACTTGACACGTTGGCAATTTTATGGTTAATTTGTTTAACCACTATATGGCATTACACCTTGCATTTGCATTCTTATACATGGTATTCAAAAAGTGGAAGTCTCCTAGATGCATTGTAATTGGTTGCTAAAACTATTAGCCAATGATGAGTATGTGAGGATCCCTGAGCTGCTATATAGAAAAGTATGATTTTACTTGGGGACTAATTAAGTGAGGAAATAAAAATATACCCTAGAATGTGCAGCTTGAAAAAAGAATGGACAATGTTACGATTATGTTTTATGTTTGAGACGGCACATTCAGGGGCCAATCCCCTTGAGGATATAGGAGAGTCCTATCAACCACAATAACCGGCTAGGGGGTGCTCTACATATGTGTGCAATGAGGTGTTAGTCACCTATATGTGTGGGATACTCCTGTTAGATTTGATATGGAAAAAATCGTTGGACTACAAATCAATACAAATGTATAATTTAGCTAGATTCAAATATATAGCCTCCAAACCCTCTAGATCCTCCTAGTCGCGAGGCCACAAGGGTAGTTTGGTGAGCATAGGAGCTAGCTAGAGCCTTAGAGCCAAGGTCAGCCCCGTTTTTTGTCCCAACAAGTGGTGCATTTGCCAAGAGCTTCTTTAAATAAGTAAGTTGAGATCCTTAGGAGGTATTCTCCTAAGTATAGTAGTCAGATATACTTAAGAAAGAAAGGTCTTGATGACCCTACTATTCCAGCCAGTCCATTAGGAAAAGGGAGAAGCTCTAGCATGCCTCTTATCTGAATAAGTTAGCCTACTTCAAGAGGGAGTGTAGTTCCACCAACAAGAATCTCTATAGCAAATTCACTTTTTGTTATGGTGAATTTCAAATCAAGGACATCTCATAATGTTTTTCAATATGGCTGTGAAAGGAAGAGCTACAATGTGGTATCATGGCTTGGAAGCAGGGACCATAACCACAATTGACTTATTCTTAATGGTCTTCCGAAGAGAGTTTTCTCCTGAGAGAGGTGGTGGTTAGTATTGGATGTATATTCTTAATGTGACATGTCAAGAGTCCCATGAGAATGCTCGAGTGTATGTTAAGAAATTGAAAGAGGTGTTTTGCAAATTGCAAACCTCTATTACTATTCCACCTGTTGTCCAACTATATTACTTTTTATATAGATTAGACTTCAATATCCAAGTGTAGTTGAGTAGTGTTACTCTTATTGATATAGATACTGCTATTACACAAGCAGAGGAGGTAGAATTGTGCTTACAATCGGCCTACACATCTAGGCTAACCTAAATTCGAGTTTAGGTCCTAGAAATAATTTAGCATTGATCAATGAAAGTCAAGGTGCTACTAGAACACATATGACTAATTTGAATGGAAGAGGAAATAAAATGCAAAATGTGCCCATGTTATCTTCCTAATGTTGCTATGCCAATGGCTAACCAAATGGTTCCACTAAATAATGAAAGCCAAACGATGAAGTCTAATGTCATGCCAACTAGTCAACGACTGATTTCTAATCAAGTAGTTAAGCTAGCTGAACGGCAAATGGATGGTCATGGGTATGAGTCTAGTGCATCATATATGTTTGGCAAAGTCAAGGACATGCTCGGGTAAGTTACTCATGAATATATGTGTGCATCACATGGGTTCAAAATCAGGTATTTTTAAAATACAATTTTTATACATTTTTTACAAACAAAAGGATGTAATATAAAGGGATTATTTATAGATTGAATAGAAAAGGGTTATGTTTTACTCAGGAAAAATTCACAGATAAGGATATTTATAAATAGGCCTTGAATTCACATGATGTAGACGATATACATATAGTAACTTTCCCAAGAGGACATGATAAAGCATTATATCGATATGAGTCGACATCCTGAAGAGGGTGTCCCATCAAGATTTAGCTATAAGTGGTGTGGTGGTTAGCACTTTCCAAGAAACTTTCCTAATGTCAAATGAGAGATACATCGAAAGTCCATCCATCTAGCTAGTACTTGCTAGAGTAAAATCAACTCTCTTTAAGAAGGGATTAGGCAGTCAGGTCTGATTAATCATCGAGTACAAGGAAGAAACCTTTGGTAGGATAAGGGACCAAAGAAAATATTGCAGAGAGGAAAAGCTATCATAAAATAGTTGCTTAGTAGTAGTGATAACAACCTTATCGAAGCTATGCATATCAAGACCATTGAGACTTCCAATTTATAAGCCATTACAAGAGGATAGAAGATTAAAGAATGTGATAAGGATAATGTAAAACCTATTGAGACAAACCCTAAACAGAATGATAAGGGGATGCAAGTCCTTAACCATGATGTGGAAGTTGATCCTCTAAAAGATACTAATAGCAAAGCCAACTCTAACAAGGAACTACCAAAGGAGATGGTAAAAGCCAAGAAAGAAGCACTTAAGCCTATTTAGCAAGACCAAGAGAAAGAATGGTCTAATGCGAGAAGAGAACCATTGCTAATTATCATGTATTTGACCTAGTCAATTCTCTTTTGCGAGATAAAGCCTAATGTGAATCTCTTGTAGATGATCAAGTTATCTCCATGAGTGCATAAAGAGTTTTAGAAGATCCTTTGCACTGGGTATATCATCAAACCCTTGGGAATGGCCTGTGTGGGAGATTATTGGTTTGAAAATGCTGAAAAGTATTATCCAAGGGTAGCAGCATATATTGATGGCATATTAGTGGATCATGGGATCTTCCATCAACATTATGAGTTCACAATTGATGGAAAGGTTGGGATTTGAAATCCAAAAGGATGCCTCTACAATTCTCCGGATGATGGGTGATGATAGTTTAAGGCAACCAAAAGGTTGAATTATCAAATTCCACGTGATTGTTACTAATGTGGAAATGCATTTTGGACTTTAGGAATATTAGGTTTGCAAGACAGCCAAGCTATCGAGTATTATTAGAAAGGCCTTGCATCTTGCAATCCGACTATCAAGTTGATATATCCAATGACTGTTTGATTTTTGGTAGAGGTACCAAATGTGTAATAGTGGATGCATATCTTGGATCTCCTTAAAGCAAGAGAGTACTCTTATCTTCAATAGAATTAGATGCATTAGAGGATCCTTCTAGCAGTGAAACTTTGTCAAGCGATGAAGGGGTCCCCTACAAAAGATACCTACCAAAGTGACTTTGAATGAGCCAATAGAAGCTCAACTTAGTCTGGAAGAGAGGAAGAACTATGAACACTATATTAGGGAATTTGAGAATTCTCATATAGTTTGGAAATTTCCAATATAGTTGATATTTAGCCACATGATTAAATATTATCCCCTTACTTGAAAGTGGAGTCTACTCTAATTACTATATAGGTTGTCTTTCCAAGCCCTACTTTGAAGTATGGGTCAAGATTTATTCACATGGCCAAATCTTTACCCCTTGAAAAAAGTGGGACTTGGGAGATTCCCGAATTCTCTTTTATGGTGTTTATGTGTCCTTGATCCAAGAATTCTATTTCCTAGAGCTATGATCAACTAAGGAGGTTTCCTCCTAGTCTAACTGTGCATACTATTCCCTTGAAGGAGGTTAGCTGTCTTGTTTTCAATAAAAAGTGAGGCATATGCCTTTTGAGCTAAGGGATTAACTACTTGAGGAGGTATAAAAATTTTGTAAGGCTAGCTTAATATTTCTTGTGCAATACACATAGTGGTGTTCATCAGTAAGATATCAGAAAAAAGAAAAAGAATCAAATCTAGTTTTGTGTACATTTTAGGGAACTTACTAAACATTGAGCAATATTTTGATCAATCTACTTCTTTAGATGCTCCTAAGGATCCAAAACAATAGCAGAAGAAGTAGATGGACAAAGTTGGGCTTAAATTCAAGGTAGCACCTCAACAAGTACTAGATGTACCATTCTTGAAAGAATCAAAGGTGGTCATCATCCGATGGGAAGAGGAGATCAGAGAACTAGAGAGAAGAGAGCCACTAGATGCACCACCTTCACCATGACACAAAAACTAAAGTTAATAGTTCCAATCAACATTATGAACTAAGTGATTGAGGTGGGTGAGGTGTCGGGGAAGCAATGGATTGAATAGAAAATCTAAAACCGTGATTTACAATAGTAAGAGGAGGAACGTTACTATGACAAAACAAGACATTCAAAACACCTAGGAAGGTGGGAGGATTCGAGGTGCAATCAACTTGGAGGAAGCCCATCCTAGAAGCCAGTGATGAAGCTTAGATGGACTTTTGTGGAGCTATTTCTATATGGAGAGGAAATCCCACCTACCTATCACACATGCATGGGGTTGACTGCTAACCTTCATGGCAAATATGGCTATCTTTCATTGGAAACACCTAGGAAGGTGCGAGGATTTGAGATGCAACTAGCTTGGAGGAAGACCATCCTAGAAGCTAGTGATGAAGCTTGGATGGCCTTTTGTGGAACTATTTCTGTATAGAGATGAAACCCCACATACCTACCACCATATGGAGGTACGGGGTTGACTTCAACACTGACCTTCATGGTAAACATGACTATCCTCTCATCTTCAATATCATTGACAAAGATCCTAAAGATAGCTTGAGGTTCCAAGAGCGTGATCTAGTCCCTTCCTTTCGCAAGTTAGAGGACACCTTCTAGAATAGTCATGGCCCAGCCTTTTGTAAGTACATGCAATTATCTTAAGTTGGTGGTGGTTCTACTAAACTAGAAAAGAGCTATAGAGGAGAAGAGGATGCATCCTTTTTTTAAAATACGAATTCAAGAATTAATAGGTACACGATGGCCAAATTGATCCTTTGAGCTCCCATATCATTGATTTTTGTCTCCACCTCTTGGAGATATTAATGAAAGCTACCTTACGAGCTATGTCACCCCTTCTTTCCATCTACCCTAGTGAGCACTCATATCTCCATCGAGGGATACCTGATAATAAGTAAGGCTTATCTTGAGCATTCACTAAAGCCCTTACTTCCACCACCTCAAGACAAGGGAAAGGAGGAGTAGTACTTACATTACACCTACAAAAAAAAAAGAACATGCATATACACTTAGGGGTCTTCAAGTTGAGGATATCTTGCGACTTTATTCAGTTGGCTCTATTCTCAACCCCTAGCCCATTCCCCCATAGATTGTCAGGGTCAATGATAGGATATCCCAAGCACTTGGTAGACTTGTCTACTTGACAACCACCTCACTACACCAATAACCCTTTACCAATTGGGTCCTCAAGTGTGGGACAGTTTTAAGGAGTCTTGGCTCTCTTAGCACAGACCCATCTCCAAATTGCATAGACCACCAGTTCACTCTTCCCACATAGCATGCACTATATCCTAGCAGGTATCTTAAAGTGCTAAGAGGGATAATCGACAACTACCCTTGACATTGCGTGACCTCTTACCCTTTTAACTGCCATACCACACAAGTTCCAAGTGCCTTTACCAGTGCCATGGGACTTGGACTCAAATAGTGAGGGGTGATATTAACCAATTACGAGTTCGAAAAAGCAAAGAAAATGGTGAAGTAGTAGAAAGAGGTAGGGAAGAGAGAGAAGGAGATCAAAAGATTAGCATTAAGGAAATTCAAAAGAAAAATCATAAATTGGAAAAACATAGGTAGCAAAAAATGACAAAGGATTGTATGGCATGAAAAACAAGAAACGTGTTGGCATTAAAGTATCATAAGGCTTGAATTTTTTAAAAATATATAAAGTAAAAAAAAATTAGTTACAGGCTCACTCTTGTGCAAATTGTAAACTAAGATACATTTAATAGTATGTGAGTAGAGTGAGTCAAGTTTTTTAAGGAAGTAGATAGTTTGCAGGTCACAAAACCTTGAAGGCAAGCTTGAAATAAATGGATAGCACACACTAATGACAATTAAGCCATACCTAAGATTCAAAATTCAAAGTTCATATATAAGTTGAAAAAAATCATAATGTAAGCATTCCAAATGACTCGTTATCAAAATCTTATCTATTTTCTCTTTCTCTATGTTGGCCATCACTAAAGCTTTCTTTGTTGCATGATACCTAAGTTGTCGAGACTGGGAAGTGGTTTCCAATTGGGTGTGTGAGCTTGTTATTCTAAATATTGTCTATAACTTCTCCATCTCTTCTTCTCTCATTCTTGGGTTTTCCCACTTTGAGAGGAAGAGAGACAAAGAGCTTGTGCCAAAAGCTAGAGAGCTTGAGGGGGCCACACACACAAAGAGAGAGAGAGAGAGAGAGAGAGAGAGAGAGAGAGAGAGAGAGAGAGAGAGAGAGAGAGAGAGAGAGAGAGAGAGAGAGAGAGAGAGAGAGAGAGAGAGAGAGAGAGAGAGAGAGAGAGGCTTGAGTCACTTTAGATTGGAGGAACAAGAAGACGAGATTGACTTCTTGTGCATGAGGGATGCATGAGCAAGAAGTGTGGAGCTTGTTGTGAGCATGGTCAATGGGATCATCAAAGCTTTGGATCTTATCAATGTACACCTAGACTACAACAGTTGGGATGTAGGCTTAGGTCACACTACCCATGCATGTTATCTGGCTAGATGTGGAGTAACCATATGTAAAACCCATTGAAGGATGCAAAGAAATCTAAAACTTATCATACCATATTCAAACAAAATACTTAGGCTTTGTATAAAACAACAAACATAATGTTGAGCCTACAATGAAGCATTTTGAAAGTAGTAGTAATACAATAACAACAAATGAATATGCCTAAATCTAAATGATAATATTTCAATTTATATAACTAGATCTATGTGGAAATTGAAACTCTCAATTTTAACTAATGGTATAACTCAATTTATGTTTGCATATGAAGGATAAAGTCAAATATCTCATCCTTACATAATCCCTTCTCTACTCAATGTTGCAATAAAAAAGAGACATAGATTATAGGTAATATTGAAGGGAATATTAAGATGCAAGGGTATAAGTATATAAAAACCAAATACCTCTCCTCCATGTTCATGTAGCCCATCCCTGAGCACTTTAATCCCATGGTACATAGCATACTACTTCTCTAGTTGGTCACCATATGACTAATTTTCCCATAATAGAAAATAATAGAATTCACTGAAAATTAGAGAAAATAGGAAGATTATTGAAATATACTTTAAATTGTAAAGTTAGAATGAATATAAGTTGGATGAGAAATATATTACTTACATAGTCTGTCTCAAAAGATACCCAGACCACCACTCCCATGATGCGATGATGAGCCAATTGGAACTCCCATGAGACTCCCATGCACGTTGCCTCCTTATGCTACCTCCACTTGTTAGGATTTTCTTTTATTTCTTTTCTTATCTTGTCCCACTATCCCACATCCAACTAGCTAGGCTTTTGTCATCCATTATTATAGGCATCATGTGCTCTTGGAAGAGATATCTTGTAATGTGTATCTACATATAATCATTAGAAAATCTATTTGTAGTAGCAAAGGGCTATATGGAAACTCCTTGTGGAGGGTTCTTATAATGTGATCCATTTTTTCAAGGTTCAAATCTCTCCATTTCTCTACTATGTTATGCTTGTAGACTTGCACGACAAGCACGTGCAACCTAGTAATAACTCTCCTTCCTTTGTCATTGGTGATGAATTGACTTGTATGGTAGTCAATCAAGTATGAGAAATTGAGAGGAGTCACTAGTATCTTGAGATTTTGAGGTATAGAAGATGGGAGGGGTGATCACTAGCAATGGGGCTAGGATGGGCTTGACAAGTAGTACGATGATCTGCATAGGGGAGTGTCAAGAATCGCGTGGTGGGGGGACTTGCTTGAGTTGATGTGCCAAACACACACTGTATACACAAGAGGAAGCTCACTCAAGAACATAAGAAGAGAGATGGAGGCCAAAATTTTTTCTTCCTGATTTCTTCTTCTTCTTCCACACACTATACAATGTACACAAAGTATAGATAAGATACAACATAAAGGAAAGTGGCCTACTAAGTCAAACAGTGCATAACAGACTACACTAACTGACTGTGGTGCTATATCTTTGACGTCTGTAGGTAGGTGTAACAAACTAAATATAATAAGTGATAAGTCAGTGGCCATATGAGTATCATAATGACCACCAACGTGCTAAGTGTAGACGTGCGGACCCATCTAGCTAGGCGGTCCATCATCAATATCCGCACGTGTTGAGCTTGCCATCTCAACAAGAGTACCCTGGAGGCAAGTTTGGTGTCGCTCCCCATAGTGAGCAAGTGGGTGAAGGATATCTAGCCTATGACGATGAGAGGAGAGAGGAGGAGGCTTCACTAATATAAGGATTGTTATCACAATGGCAAGGTAGTATCATCACCTTTGTAAGGGTTACAAGCATTAAAGCTACAAAAAACCTAAGAGGCAACAAGGATTAGTACATTGATTGTGTATGCTAGGCTCGGGGAAGTTACTATATGCATATCCTCTACATCACGTGCGTTCAAGGCCTGTTTATAAATATCATTATCCATAATTTTTTCTTGGATAAAACATAATCCTTTTCTATTCAATCTATAAATAACCCCATTATATTACACCCTTTTATATGTAAAAAATATATAAAAATGGTATTTTAAAAATACCTTATTTTGAACCCATGTGATGCACACATATATTCATGAGTAACTTACCCGAGAGATGCTAGGAGAGAACTACACTGACTCTACATGTGACATTGATAGCGGTAAGGTCTATTGCACTATTTCAAGGATTTGTTGTGTGGTCTCTCGAGGTCCATGCCAACCATGAAGTGGTGTATCTCCTCATCTATCATGTGAGGGCTCATGTTGATGAATATAATAGCAACCTATGTTAACATAAAAATTAATATATTTAATTTCTTTTCTCTTTGTATCTTTTCCTCTCCTATCCTCTCTCTCTTCTTCCAATCCCTTTTATTAGTATATCGTCTATCCCTTGCTTAGACTAGTCTAGCCACAATCAAACTTTTCCATATGACCTTACCCGTATAATACCAAATCTAAATCTAAGTAATTGATTTCTTGAAAGTAATTAAAAACTTAGATTTCATATGTATGCCATTAGGGGGAATATGAAAGGATTCAATGTAGATATGCAATGGAAGGGAGATGGCACAAGGTATGGAGGCTCAATCCATCTTCTCCTTTTTCTTTTTCATTATTCTATTTCATAATGCATCAATAGGTATCTCCCAAAGTGGATAGATACCTTGACTTTGACTTAGGACACTTTACATACAATCTCTTTTTCCTTTTTATACAACCATATGATATTATATGACTTAACCTATATTATATTACTCTCAACACTCCCCCTTAGTCTCAAAATGAGCTTGTTGACATAATACTCCAAGTGCACTTCTAAAGTCAAACTGGTCTTTATCTCTAATGCTTTGGTAAATATTTGTATGACTTGGTCACTCAGGGAAGTTACTATATATATATCCTCTACATCATGTGTGTTCAAGACCTATTTATAAATATCATTATCAGTGAATTTTTCTTGAATAAAATATAATCCTTTTCTATTCAACTTGTAACTAATCCCTTTATATTATACCATTCCGTATGTGAAAAAATATATAAAAATTGTATTTTAAAATTACCTTATTTTGAACCCACGTGATGCACACATATATTCATGAGTAACTTACCCGAGCTTGGTCATTGGTTTTGATGTGTACTAAGTCTATCTCTCCATCCACGACTCTCTCTCATGAAATGACAGTGCACTTCAATGTGTTTTCTTCTTGCATGACTCCACTAGGTTCTCTACAAGCGTAATGCTACTACTGATATTATCACAATACATGATAACTCCACCATCTATCTCAATCCCCATGTCACATAGACTTAGTAGCCTTAGCCATGTCTACTCACATGCTACCAATGTTATTTCTTTTTACCATACTTCTATACTTGACAAAGCAACTGTGGGTTGCTTCTTGCTACTCCAACTTACCATAGTTAAACCAATGAAAAAGCATAACCACTAGGGATCTCCTATCCATAATACTTCATAACTACTCTACACTAGTGTATCCACATAATGTAGGCTTGATTTTTTTTTCATAGAACAAGCCATAACTAATTGTCTTCTTGACATACCTCAACACTATCCTCACTACATCCAAGTGTGACTCGCATGAACTTTGCATGAATTGAATTATCCCTCCCACTGAATAGGCCAAATTAGCTCTTATTATGGTTAAGTAGATCAAGCTATTGAAAATCATCTTCTTGAATGTGTAATATCCCCAACATATTTTCCATATCATAAACCATTTTTATATTTTTCTCCAATGGTATATCAATTGGTTTACATGTTGTCATCCCATACTTCTCTAACATTTCTAATGAATATTGCCTTTGCACTAATGAAACAGTAACCAAATTCCATGTGGAGCATGAATCACTTCAATGCCTAGAAAGTACCTCAATGATCTAAGTCTTTAGTGTCAAACTCCTTATGCAAACCATGCTTTACTTCAACAATTTCTCTTTCAAGAGTACTTATTATGCTAAGACCATCAACATAGATGATAACCACTTCTTTGTAGTGAATAATTAGCCATGTTTTGCTAAAATCCCATGCTGCACAAAACCTACTAATCCTCTCACACTAAGATCTAGGCACTTGCTTTAACCCATACAATCAATGCCTTTCTTAGCGTATATACATAATGCAAATACGTAGGGTGCATATACCATTTAGGATGTTCTATATCTCGGGGGGTTCACTATATATATATTCTCTATATAACATGCGTTCATGGCCTATTTATAAATATCCTAATCTGTGAATTTTTCTTGAATTAAAAAAAACCCTCTTCTATTCAACCTGCAAGTAACCCCTTTATATGACACCCTTCTGTATATAGAAAATGTATAAAAATGGTGTTTTAAAAACCCCTTATTTTGAACTCACATTATATATACATATATTCATGAGTGAGCGCCCCCCCCCCCCCCCCCCCACCCACGGAGTTCTATATATACTTCCAATGTACCATTTAAGAAGGAATTCTTCACATCCATTTTGTATAAATTTTAGCCATAAATAAAAGATAATAAATGGCTGATCTAATTGTATTTGTCTTTGCGATTGGATTGAATGTCTCCTTATAGTCCAATCCATATTTCTATACATAACTCTTTGCAACCAATATTGCTTTATATCTTTTGAAAGAACCATCTAACTTGTATTTAATCTTATAGACCCAATTGCAACAATTTTTTTCTTGCCATAAGGCAACTCTACGAGATTTCAAGTCTTGTTCTTTATCAAAGAATCCATTGCATTCTTTTAATCTTTGATTTCAATTGCTTCTTCAAAGCAAATATACTTACATTCTACATATACAATACTATGTAAAGTATAATGCAGTTTTATAAAGTCATTGTATGTTAACTTATCAAAGTGGATTTCTTACTCTTTCCAATCTTCTCCATTGAGGTGCATTAGGCAGTGTCTCAATTGTTCTTGCACGTGGTGGTACGTAATTTCCTACACTTTTTACACCTAGATTTCTAACATGAGGTATCCCAAACTCACCATCCATAGACTCATCCTTTGAACTCTCACCCATAGGTTTCTTTCCTTATACTATTTCTACCTTCTTTTTTGCACTCCTCAAACCTACCATTGCATGTGCTATAACTTCAACAACTTTCTCATTTGTCTTGATGTCTAGACATTTCAATTTGCAAATTTCTTTGAGTATTCTTTATGGCTATTTTCTTTCCATAACCATCATCATCACTTCTCTCATATAAGCATCCATGTCAAACTACAACTGTAGGCCTATACCATACTTGTATTTATTGAACCTTACATCATTGCTCACATAGATATCTCTAATGATAAGATTATAGCATTTATCTCAAGAAGAGAACTAAGAGGTGAGAGGAAGAAGAGCAGAGGAGAGAGAAAAGAGTGATGAGAAGAGATAAAGGCTAGAAAGTTAGGAAAGAAGAGAGAGAAGCCATAGAAGCTATGAACAAGGAGGTAAGATAAGAGATAGTAAATGTATTAATGCTCAAAAGATGTGAAAACTTAACCTAGATGTCTCATTCCTTTTATACCTATGTCAATGTGATAATGTATTATTAATCATTCCACACTAAATTATATCTTCTTTTTAACTTCTTACAATCCATCCCTTCCCAAAAGTTTTTGGTAACAAAAACACGATTTATGATGTGAGCTCAAGCATCCTCAAGTCTTCACCTTCAAGCTCCATCCTCCATAGCCATGTACAAGACAAGAGATATCCATAAGAGTACCATAGAAGGGCTTGAGCTAACTAAAATGGAATACATTATGAATCTTAGTGGAAGAGGGTAGTTCCAATCTAAATGCCAAGTCTTCAATACACTTTAGAATCCTATAGGGTCCATAAAACCTATAAGCAAGTATGTTATTGGATCCATTCTTTAAGGTAGAGTAACAAGATTTAGGCACTTTCAACAAAACTAATTCTCTTTCTTGGAACTCTAAAGGTCACTCTTCTCATTTGCATACATCTTCATCTAATCTTGGGTCTTCCTAAGATTCATCTTATACTGTTGAAGAAGGGTCTACATTCTTTTCAATTCTTCTTTTCCATGAGGTTTGATTTCTCACTAAAAATGACTATGGGTAAGGCCACCCTATAACCATACATAGCATCAAGGGGTAAAACTCCAATACTAGCACGAGTGAAGTTATTATAGAAAACTCAGGCAAGTGTAACCAAGAATGCCATGCATGCTGCACATCATAATAGAAATGGCAAAGGTAAGTTTCCAACCACTTATTTACCCTTTCTGTCAAGCCATTAGTCTATGGATGATAGACTATAGAAGGAGCCAATTTAGTATCCATGGAGTTGAATATCGCCTACCAAAAGTTAATCATGAACTTTGAATCCCTGTGATGTACAATTATCTGCAGTAATCCATGTAATCTAAATATCTACTCCATAAACTAATTAGGCACCTCCTATGAAGTAGTGAATTGTATATTGGTAGGAATAAAGTGGGCTACCTTGGTGAGTCTATCTACTAGCACATAAATACTATTTTAAGAAATTTTATTTCTTCAATTTGTCATTCAAAGGAGCTGCAATAGGTGCATAATGTTTAATGAATTGGTGATAAAATGACAATGGACCAAGAAACTCTCTAAGTGAAGCAGTGGTAGTAGGTTGGCTAATCAATCTTTAACACACTACATCTTTTTATTAGGGTCAACCTATATTCCTTATCCATTGATAATATGGCCCAAGTACTCCACCTTAGTCTACATGAGAGAGTACTTATTCTCCTTAGCAAAGATCTTATGATGCCTTAATACATCCAATCTTTAACACACTATATCTTTTTATTAGGGTTAGCCTATACTTATTTTCCATTGATAATATGGCCCAAGTACTCCACCTTAGTCTACATGAGAGAGCACTTCTTCTCCTTAGCAAAGAGCTTATGATGCCTCAATACATCCAAAACCTTCCTCATATGTGATAAATAGTCCTATAGAGTCTTGTTGTAAATCAATATGTCATCAAAGAAGACTAGGACAAATTGGAAGAGGAAAGGCTACAAAATCTTGTTCATAAAACTCTAGAAGATAGCTGAAGTATTAATAAGTCCAAATGGCATCACTAAAAAAATGCTAAGCCCCCAATTAGTCCTAAAGGTAGTCTTAACTACATTACCCTTTGGCATACAAATCTGATGATAACCCTAGCCTCAAATCAATCTTGGTAAAGAATCTAGCCCTATCGGGACCTAAAAAGGGCCCGACACTAGCTCTCTAGCACTAGTCAGACCTCTAAGATACACGACATCCCACACGGCCTCACAGCTAGGAGCATCTAAGGCTCACACTACACTAAACTCTAATATCAATTTTTTGGTTGTAATAGGACACAGTCCAATGTTTTCCTTTCCCTACTCTTCAAAGGGAGATCCCATACCATATAGGTATAATACCTCGTATCACATACATAGGAGACAACCTCTCGGTTGAAACACCGTGGCCTCACTGTGCAGCTCTCCTACATCTTGGGGATTGGTCCCTTGATGTGATGCTCCAACATAGAGAACAAACGTATAAGCTCCATGTAAAATGCAAATGTGGATACCTATTGTGTGAAAACATTCTATGATTAGAAATCAGTCACATGGTGTGCAAAACAATCCTTTAGTGATTTTCTATCTACTCGTTACTGTGACGTTGCTAGAGGCTAGCACCGAGTTTCCTTGTGCTACTAGTCTCCTTAAATTTAAATTTTTATCGACCTATATACTATACATAAATCAAATGAATCAAAATTTAATATATTTTCAGCAATCTCTCACTTTTGCAATCTCTTTTTTCCCTAACAGGTTAGGTTTTGCCACGTTGCATAGGTTCAAGGTTCATTTATATGTCATTTTTTCATATATAGAAAGTGATAAAAACACACTAAAACATAAAAATGAGGATGAGCTGAGGATTAATCCCCATGCCTCAACCTTGCTAAACATCCACAAACATTAATCATATTTTTTTCTAATTATTTATCGTAAAAAATATATTTTTTCTCTTTTTCTCTATTTATTCCTATTTATTTTCTTCAAAATTTATGAAACATTAGACTTGTGAGCTCCCACTGATCAAAAGCACTTGGGCCCATTTTTATATTCATTTTTTTCTCCATGAAAACTCAAAACACTCACTAAAATCCCCAATTTTCATGATTTCGTCAAAAATCGCACTTTACGGGTTTTATGCGTTTTGAGGAAAATTTATTATGTCATCAAATTTTTTGGTTTTTTCTTTCATTTCAAAGATGATTCAGCATATGCAACCAAGATCAATCATAATCAATCATTTCCTTCAATTATCTTTTATCAAACAAAGAAAAATACCACTTACTCATAGAAACCCACATGTTCAAGGCGTGTATCCCGAGATTGAGAGGCCGTTGGTGCTTCCCTCTTGCCCACTGATGCACTCTCCAGTCCTGATCTACATCCTATACCACTTCATCAATATCGTTTGCTTCAAAATGGTCATCATCCCCACCCCTTCTCTCTTTCATTGATACATATGAACAATCGCTAAGAGGAGAGAGGAGAGAGAAATATTAGAAAATCAAAATTTTAAAGCCTCCATTAAAATGGCAAGGTTATAGCTATCTCGTTCCTCTCTCTGCTCTAATCGAGAATCTCTCTCTCTCTATTCAAACGGGTGTGTATCGGAGAGACACCGATCAGATTTTAAGAGGGCATTGACGCTTCCCCCTCTGTTTGACAATTTTTGCATTGATTTGAGGTTTCTTATTAAGCCTAAGGTTTAAAACATTAAAATAACCGGTTTAGCCTTTTGTGTTCACACTTTCCCCCGCGAAGTGGATATTTCGGTTTTGAGAGGGGGCAAAAGGACTCTGATTTACGATCTAACTGGACGGCTAGCTTCATGACGTCGAAATATGTAAACTTGGGCCTCATCGTGCACTTTCCAGCTCCCGGATCCAGAAGCTGCTTTATAACGCCAAACCTTGTAGGGATTAAATGGAAGGTCAAACGACCTCCGATCGATGAACCGAGAGTTGTGTTGGATTCTTGATGTCGAAATGCATCTAGATAAACTCCAGCTCAGTCATCCTCCATCGTTTGATTTTTTATGAAAATTGGCTCTTCAACGCCTCTTGAGCACTTTCCAGCTCCAAAACGGGCTCTAGCACTCCAAGAACGGGTTCTAAAATCTAGGTCTCATTGGCAACCATGGGATAGGGTGACTCAACCTGTCAAAGCCTACAAACAAATATGCACATAAACACAACTAGAAAGAGCATCAAGTTGATACAGAAAATACACAATAAAACACATCATAGCTTTTACTTTACCCCCTACCAAAACCAAGGCATGAATTCCACAATGAGTAGGCCTAGCACAATCTGATAGCAAGCTCAAAGCTAGTCACTAACCAACTGCCCCAACACAGCCAAGCTAAAAAAAACTATCAGAGAGGTCATCCTAAGTGGTGGTCTGAACTACCTACCAAACTGAGGACAACTCAACCATAGGAGCTCCTCCTAGGTGAGGACTCCTATAGCCTAATCAAGAGATATTCTCCTTTTAGCACATTTCTCTTTTAGGCCTTTATTTTCAAATCAGACTTGTGAGCTCCCACTGATCACAAAAGCACTCGTCCCCATTTTTATATTCATTTTTTACTCCATGGAAACTCAAAACACTCATTAAAACCCCTAATTTTCATGATTTCGTCAAAAACCACACTTTGCGAGTTTTACATGTTTTGAGGAAAAATTATTATGTCATCAAAATTTTTGGTTTTTTCTTTCATTTCAGAGATGATTTAGCATATGCAACCAAGATCAATCATCATCAATCATTTCCTTCAATTATCTTTTATCAAACAAAGAAAAAGACCGCTTACTCATAGAAACCTACATGTTCAAGGCGTGTATCCCGAGATTGAGAGGCCATTGACACTTCCCTCTTGCCGCTAAGGTGCTCTCCAGCCCTGATCTACGTCCTGTACCACTCCATCAACATCGTTTGCTTCAAAATAATCATCACCCTCGACCCCTTCTCTCTTTCATTGATGTATATGAACAGTCGCTAAGTGGAGAGAGGAAAAAGAAAGACTAGAAAATCAAATGTTTAAATCCTCCATTAAAACGAGCAAGCTTACAGCTATCTCGTTCCTCTCTCTGCCCTCATCAAGAATCTCTCTCCCTCTCTATCCAAATGGGTGTGTATCAAAGAGGCACCGATCAAATTTTAAGAGGACATTGATGCTTCCCTATCTGTTCAATAATTTTTGCATTAATTTGAGGCTTCTTATTAAGCCTAAGGGTTAAAACATTAAAATAATCGATTTAGCCTTTTGTGTTCACACTGTCCCGCAAAGTGGATACTTTAGTTTTGAGGGGGCAAATAGACTCCGATTCACGATCTGATTGGATGGCTGGCTTTGTGACATCGAAATCTATGAACTTGGGCCCCGTTGCGCACTTTCCAGCTCCCGGATCCAATAGCTACTTTATAACGCCAAACCTTGCGAGGATTAAATGGGAGGTCAAATGACCTCCGATCAACGAATCGAGACACGTTGGATTCCTAACATCGAAATGCATCTAGGAAAACTCTAGCTCTATAATCCGCCATCATTTTATTTTTCATGAAAATTGGCTCTTTAACGCCTCTTGAGCACTTTCCGGCTCCAAAATGAGCTTCAACGCTCCAAGAACGGGTCCAAATCGGGTCCTAAAATCCAGGTCTCATTGGCGACCTTGGAATAGGGTGACTCAGCTCGTCAAAGCCCACAAAAAAATATGCACATAAACACAACCAGAAAGAGCATCAAGCTGATACAGAAAATACACAACAAAACACATCATAGCTTTCACCTACCCCCTACCAAAACCAAGGCATGAAATCCACAAGGAGTAGGCCTAGCATAATCTGATAGCAAGCTCAAAGCTAGTCACTAACTGACTGCTTCAACGTGGCCAAGCTAAAAAAAAATATCAGAGAGGTCATCCTAAGTGGTGGTCTGAACTACCTACCGAACTGAGGACAACTCAACCATAGGAGCTCCTCTTAGGTGAGGACTCCTATAACCTGATCAATAGATATTTTTTTTAAGCACATTTTTCTTTTAGGCCTTTATTTTCAAATCAGACTTGTGAGCTCCCATTGATCTAGAGCACTCGGCCCTATTTTTATATTCATTTTTACTCCACATGGAAACTTAAAACACTCACTAAAACCCCCAATTTCCATGATTTCGTCAAAAACCACACTTTACGGGTTTTAAGTGTTTTGAGAAAAAATTATTATGTCATCAAATTTTTTGGTTTTTTCTTTCATTTTAGAGATGATTTAGCATATGCAACCAATATCAATCATCATCAATCATTTCCTTCAATTATCTTTTATCAAACAAAGAAAAAGACCACTTACTCATAGAAACCCATGTGTTCAAGGCATGTATCCCGAGATTGAGAGATCGTTGGCGCTTCCCTCTTGCCGCTAACACACTCTCCAGCCTTGATCTATGTCCTCTACTGTTTCATCATCGTTTGCTTTAAAATCGTCATTACCCCCACCCCTTCTCTCTTTCATTGATGCATATGAACAATCTCTAAGAGGAGAGAGGAGAGAGAAATACTAGAAAATCAAAATTTTAAATCCTCCATTAAAATGGGCAGGCTTACAGCTATCTCGTTCCTCTCTCTAGCCTAATTGAGAATCTCTCTCTCTCTATTCAAACGGATGTGTATCGGAGAGACACCGATCAGCTTTTGAGAGGGCATTGACACTTCTCTCTCTGTTCCACAGTTTTTGCATTATTTTGAGGCTTCTTATTAATCCTAAGGTCTAAAACATTAAAATAACCGGTTTAACCTTTCGTGTTCACACTGTCCCGCAAAGTGGATATTTCGGTTTTGAGGGGGCAAGAGGACTCTGATTCACAATCTAACTGGATGGCTAGCTTCGTGACGTTGAAATATATAAACTTGGGCCTCATCGTGCACTTTCTAGCTCCCGAATCCAGCTGCTGCTTTATAACGCCTCCCGCAAAGTGGATATTTCGGTTTTGAGGGGGCAAGAGGACTCTGATTCACAATCTAACTGGATGGCTAGCTTCGTGACGTTGAAATCTATAAACTTGGGCCTCATCGTGCACTTTCTAGCTCCCGAATCCAGCTGCTGCTTTATAACGCCAAACCTTGTGGCGATTAAATGGGAGGTCAAACGACCTCCTATCGATGAACCGAGAGTTGTGTTGGAGGTAGTACTAGAGGAAATAAACTTATAAATTAACTTGAGGCACTTATTGAAAATAGTACCTACGTGCTGAAGGCAACTTTATCATAAGCTAGTTTGGCAAAGAAGAAAAAGGATTGATACTAATACTTATAATGTAAGTACAAATGCATCCAAAAGGAGAACAACTAATAAAAATTGTAGAGTTATTTGTGGATCTAGAAGCACCCATTAGAGACATTACCATCAATGAACACTTGTTGAATGAAGTACAATTGGATGGTGGTTCAACAACACAGCAGTCAATTTAATGAAAGAACAAATGGTACATGAATTAGGTTCGAAGAATCTAGAACCTACACATATAGTTTTACGTATGGTTGATCAAAGGAAAGTGACTCCTTTGGGGCTACTTCGCAATGTGAAATCTATGATTGTTTGACTAGAATTTCATACAAATTACTTAATAGTTTTCTCATTGTCACATATCTCTTCATATTTTTTGTTGCTGGGTTGACCTTGGTTATACCAAGCAAGATGCAGTCAAGACTAGTATAAAGATTCAATTGTGATTGGTCTTCCAAATGATAGGGTTAAAATACAAGTTATCTCAAATGGATTTTTGAGAGAGTTAGGAGAGGGTGGTTAGTGAAATGGACGAGAAGTCCAAAAGTGAATTTTATTATTTGGAATTAGAGAGGACCAATAACAAAGGTCATTATGCCTAGTTATTTAAGACACAACAACCAATAAGAGTAGAAAAAGTATATGTGAATATGGTACATTAGCCTCATAAAGAAAAACAAGTGGGTATTGGTAAATACACCTTAAATTTCTCATCAAATAATGATTTTGATAGCAATATTACCCATTTATTCTCCACATCAAAAGATACTACCCTAGACTGCTTAATGATCTCAGCAGGGAAAATAAACATCTTAATGATGCAATCTATTAACCCTCAGAAGAACAAGGTGGAAAATCTAAAGCAGAAGACAAGGCCAAGGAAAAAGTGAGACGGAAGACAAAGGCATGCCAAGAAAAATATAGAAACACAAGAAGTGCAAAAAAGTTCTAAATCAAGGAGGGAGGCACACAAGAAAAAGCACAAGTCAATACTTTTATAAAAGAACGCAACACACACCATGATTTATTTTGTAAAAGAGTGTCAAGCTCTCATCCGTGCAAATTGTAAATGGTTAGAGGCATGGGTTGAGGCCATGCCAATTGGAAAGAGGAGGAGAAGGGTTGGAGAAATGGGCCATGCCCAGACCAAATAGGGGATGACTACCCAAAGGGGATTAGGATTAGGGTTTTGTATAAAAGGCAAAAAGAGAATAGAGGAGCTCAGTCTTGTGTGTGGCCAAAAGTAGCTCTCTTCTTCTTCTTCTTCTTCTTCTTCTTCTTCTTGCTTGCTTGCTTGCTTGAGATTTTGCTTGAGTGTGAGAGTGTGAGAGTGAGGGTAAGGGACTGTGGTGGAGAAGCTCTCTATCTTCTCCTCTCTTCTCTTCTTTTCTTTTCTTTTCTTTTCTTTTCTTCTCTTCTCTTCTCTTCTCTTCTCTTCTCTTCTCTTCTCTTCTCGTGGCAATGGATCTTGGAGTGTGGACCTTGAAAATCAAGCTTTCTTGAAGCTTGCACTTGGATCATGGAGCTATGGGAGTGCTCAGGAGAGGAGGCCACTTGATCGATTATGGAGGTAAGCTCACTGCACCCATAGGTTGAGAGCACATATGGCTAGGTGAGAGATAGCCATTGCATTTGGCTTGAAACGCTTGAAACAATAAGTGGTCCGTGGGTCTTGGTGGTCAAGCATGAGCTCCCACTACATTTTAGTTCCATTTTCGAGACCAACAGATTCAAGCCTTGAGTACTTGCACACTTAGAATTAAGCATTGAAGTAGGGTTTTCCCCGAACTGATGCTTGAGGTAGATAGGTAAGAAGCGATGGAGTTTGAAGAGGTATTCGATCTCCTTGGCAAGTAAATTTTTGAATTTTTGGATTTGGAAAAGTAGGTTGGTGTAGTATATGTGTTTGCTTTGTGATTTGGATGCATTAGGGTAGGAAAAAACAAAGAAAAAAAGGGAAAACAAGCTGTAACGTCCTGCTCGAGCTATTCCTTGGTGGTACATTCTTAGTAGCCCATCAAGAGATGTCCTAGGAAGTGCCACGTAGGATTTTGATAAAACCCTCGGAGTTTGCTAACTAGGCTTGCTTGAGTCTATCCCACAGCAGTGGAAGCTCTAGCCACTCCCACGAGGATCGACCTAAGTTTTTCTAGTCAAATATATTCCTAGTAACTAATTAATATTAGCAGATTCTAAAGTGATGTGAGTCACTCTTTCCTGTTTCTAATGGTCCATCGAGTGCAATTTTTATTTCTTCTTAGGAAAGCTCTCAGCTTACTGAGACCACCCATCCATAAGTCTGGATCCATTCTCTCGCTTCCCTCAAGAGAGTAGTTTTAGTTATTTAATTACCTACCACTTTAGATTCAACATATAAAATCATCTTCCTTGAATTATCTCTTGATACAAATTTGTTACATGCCTTTAATTTATGACACAAAAATAGAGAGAGTAAAGCAATTCCTTTTTAATTATTCATTTCAAAAAAATGACTTTTACGATGTTTTCTATTCGAAGTATTATTCTCTCCAAGTTTCGTTCCTCCCCAACTAGTATTGGAACTTCCAAAACACAGTCTGGAAATCAAAGGGTAGTTGGCAGTTCGTAAAATCCTAAGGAGTTTATGACCAGAGCCCCCCGGTATCATTACCTCCTCCTGCCGATTAGAGTTCCCTACTACGATAAGACCTTTTGCATCTTGATTGATCTAAACTCACTAACACGAAACACAAAAAAGAAAAACCCCTTGGAGTAGGTTTTATTCACACTGGTCTTGGGGATGTCTAGTGCCATCAAGAACACCGCCTCAGGCATTCTGTGTTCACTAGAATACTGCCTCAGTCAGCATTCTATGTTCACCAAAATATTGCCTCAGTCGGTGATCTATACTCAATCATCCATCTTTTAACTTGATGATTTTAGGAAAGATCAGTACCTAGCTTATAATCACAAACATCTTATTTCAAATGCATAAACTTTTAACAAGTTTATTTCCAAGACAAATCATTTCTTTCCAAAAATAATAACATCGAGACAAATTAGCATAAGTGGCAAAATAACTTCGAGACAAATCAGCATAAGTAGCAATATCTTCTAATAGTCTTCCTGGACTTCCTCTTCCTTAGGGATTATTTTTTATTGAATTTAAGCAAGAAATTCATACTTGAGAATAACTCTCTTGGAGTTTCGTGGGTCTCTGCTACTCGCAATAAAAGAAAATCTCTATTAGTTTAATTACAAACAGTATCATTTGGCAATTACATCTCAAGGTCTCTTATATACAAAGGATTAGCGTTCGTGATTCAAAGATTTCGTTTGATCAACAAAAAAATAAAAAATATTAAAGCTTTTAGGGACACACTACCTTCCTTGTACTCGCTTAGGTTCTTCTTGTACAGACCCAAGTTACCCCTTGGAATTCATGGTTAAGAATTCCTCAAAGAAATTATATGCATCAGGAATTGAATAAAGTCCTATTTTTCACATGCAGCTTCTATTGCCTATTCATGGGATAAAGGTCTACTAGCTGCTTTATTTAAGAAAATTAGTACCTGAAGATCCATGAAGGGTTCTTGGTTGATGGTATTTGCGACTTCGTTTGTAATCCCCATACTTGCCATTCCGTTTGTGGTAATTGTGTCAGCAGCATTATTGGCAACTCTTGCCTCCACGACCTTTGCTTTCTTCTTCAGGGCCATGATCTTTAATCCCGATATCGCAAAAAATGGAAATTTGGCAAATAAGCTTGGGGATAATTAGATTGACGGAATTTGGATTGATGGGGGGGAAAGCAATCACCAAGAATTTCGAGAAATCAAGAAAAGTCTTGATTTCATAGGGGGGAATATGATAGAAGAGATGGAGGAATTGAATTCAAGATCTCACGAAGTATCCTCCTTGTCCTCTTGACGAGGAATTCTCGTGCTTGCGCTTCACTTTCCTCACTCCCTCTTGTTCTATACTCTTGAGAAGGGCCTCTCCCCTCTTTCTTGGACTGCTCTCAATGGCTCCTCGTGCCTCTTATTTATAGCTAAATTAGAAAGGAAGGGTTGTGGCTAAGAAAAAGAGTTCTTTATGTAGGGGATCTTGGCAAAATCAACAATCTGATGCTCATACCACAAATCAGATGGTTCCTTTGGCTTCAAATGGGGAGTAAATCCCTCACGACACCTAATTAGAATTCTTCCAAGTCACTCATTCTCCTCCTTGTTCGAAGTGTTGTTTGCTGCCTATAAATTGCAATCGTGACACACGTAATTTTGCCAATCCTTCTTTTTGCATTAAAACTCCAAAATTGGCTAGAAAAGCCACTTGTTTTTTTACAGTGGATTCCGTAAACTTTGATGACTGGGGCTCATACACAAAGTGGATTCTTTGTGCGAGAAGTTGATGGGGACGCCTGTCCTTTTCGGGCATTTCATTAATTTAGTGTGTACATGGGTGATTCCATAGCGGGTGATTCCGCAAAATGCATATTAAATTAATAAACGTTTATGAGTTTACAGTGCGCACTCGTAATAAATTAAGGTTAGGATTTATTTCTAACCAGTTGATTTATTTATGTAGCTGAAGACTGCTAGGTATTCACTTTTGTCGGTTTAATTGTATTATTTTACTAACGATTATGAATGCTTCAGTTGATGTGTAGAGATAGCAGCAGTGGCGGAGGAAAGCATTGGAGGATAGTGAGTATTCGATTTATGGATTATATTTTGATGGGCGCATACCTTAGGCATGGTGCCTATATTTTGTCACGCCTATTTATTGAGGCGTCGGATATTTATTATTATTTTGTATGCGCATGGGCGCATGATTATGTTATTTCTATTTGGACATTGTATTGGGCGTGCCAGACTCTTTGGGCACCGACCATTAGCTTTATTCCTATTTTGTGTTAAAGCAAACTCAAAAGCTAAAAGCTTGCTATTTTGTAATTTGGGCTATTATTTCAGCTTGAAGATGAATAATACATAAAATACATGCTTTGTGGAGCGCTCACACAAGGCATGGGGGGAGATTGCACCCAATTGGTCTCTTGCTCTTGTCGTTCATGTTTTTTTACCTTGTAATTTGTGCAAAAAGGTAGAGTTCTATTGTTCTTGGGGACCTTCCGGCATTCACTACGCGAGCGTACAGCATCCGATCTGCGCACCAGTGGTATCAGAGCGAAGCTGAGATTGTAAGAAGTTGGGAATAGTTAAAAATGTTGATAATATGCCATGTCACACTAACATTGGTATATAAGGAGAGAAGTTGTAGTTTTTCACATCTTTTGACAAATCAATACATTTACAATCTTTCTCTCCCTTCTTGTTCCAAGCTTCCATGGCTTCTTCATCTTTCCTATCTTTCTCTCTCCAATTCTAGTCTTTCTCTCCCCTCGTCACTCTTATTCTCTCTCTCCCTGCAGTCTTTCTCTCACCCTAGTTCTCTCTCTGACAAATGGTATCAGAGCCTTGGTTCTTGATCCTAGTTAGTCCCTCATTTTTACCTAGTTACAACTTTCTAGTTACATGGAATTTTGAGTCACAGGTACACAAGTACAGAGCAGTATGGGAGTTTCCAAAGCATCTCTGGACCACAAGGACTGCATGCATAAGCATTAATGGCAGTTTTCTTGGGGGTTTACACCTCTGGACCACAAGGATTGCATGCAGGAGCATTAATGGCAGCTTTCTTGGAGTCTTAAATGGAGTTTGGACCAAAAAAATGAAGGCAGACAGACAAAGATGGCCTCCATTGCTTTGCATAAAGGTGTTACAAAAGCAGCAAAATCGTGTGCTTCTCTTTTCAAAGCTGCCTCACTTTCTCCTCTAGTTACAAGTCATTCCTCTTAGCCTCAACTGCTTCGCCAGAGCATTCTTTTGCTTCGGATTCAAGGTGCTGTGCTCCTTGAAGCTCTCCTCCAACAGAGACGACTGCTCCTTTGACAGCCGCGGCTTCTTCCTTGTGAGAGGGCGACGATGGCCTTTGTCGAAATCGGGAGGCGCAGTTCCGCCACCAAGGTAGCCCGCATCTTTGGGCCATACTGCCTTGCCATAGCTATACGTACCCTTGGTCTCGAATAGCCATCGCGCATGGTCGAACTCTGAGGCATGCTTCCCCATGAGCAACGGCGGATTGTTGGCCTTGAAAGATTTCAGCAGAGAGAGCCTTCCCTCGAGGGTCTGCTCCTTGGTCATAGGCAGCATGTGGAATTGATCCAACTCTTCTTTCTCGTCGTCTTCTTCATCGTGATTGTGCTTGTCAGAGTCAGCTCCCGTCTTATAAGGATGTTTGCAGTTGTTCCTGATTTTCGTTGACAGCCAGTTCCTATTATTCATTATTTCTCTATGAGCTTTTGGTGCCAGTTCTGCTTTCCTTTTCTCAAGAGTGTTCTTCAAAGCCTTCAGCCTGCCTCCTCTTTTGCAGCATATCAGCTACATTTTCTTGCCTGCAGCCGTCCTTTCTGACCGAAGCTGTTTATCTATCTCCCTGAAGTTCTCTCTGAGTTCACAAAGTGAACCTTCAAGCTCAATTTTATCAGCAAGCATGACCTGCTTCTTCCCCAACAAAGTGATCTTCTCCATGCTTAAACGAGATGAATCTTCCCTCAAAAAGGCTACTTCAGACTGCATCTTTTCATTCTCTAGTTGAAGATTCTCGAGTTCGAAGGTCAAAGTAAGATGGTGCCTTCAAGCTCCACCTTCTCTGCAAGTATCATCATTTTCTCAGATAGCAGCATAGATTCATTCTAACACAGACGCAGAAGAGAGTAGCCTCAAGCTTGACATAAGGCTTCAGGGGTTATGTTGATTTAGTGCTTTGATCACCTTTGCCTAACCTTCTTTTTAAGGCAAAATTTGAGAGTAGAAGTTGTGCTTTCTTGTACAAGGAGCCTGCAAATATATATTACGCCTTCTATACAAAGAAAGTAAAAGGGGATGATGGCCTGATCAATACTCCATTGATGATGTTGCAGCCTCCCTTCTCCTCATCTGCAATTTTACCCATGTTCTTAGAAACTTTATTCAGCTCCCAGGTATTTGCCATCACGTGAAGATACAGGTAATGTGTGATTGCGAAGGCATTCAGAGGCTGCATCCAGATCAATGGCTGCACCGCATCTAAACATTAGTTCTATTTGAAATCTTTTGGGATCGTTGAGAGCGGCTGCTGTGTTTTCATACATCCTCAATACAATGTGTGTCAGATAGTCTAACTCCTTGGTACAAAATATTCTGTGCAAAGCTTCATTTGAAACAAGTCCTCCTTCACCTTGTAGCGACTCATCCAAATTGCAATACCTCAAAACATTCATTAAAGAATGTATGTGTGATTCTGATGTGAAGTATAGGCGAGTGCGAACATGTTGCTCATGTGTTTTCACATCTGCATATTTGGGATCTAGGCGATCTTGTGTTATCATCTATCACCTTTGCCAGATTTTAATCTTGTCCATGTTTGACCTCTGCAATGTTCATGGCTTGCTCTTGTGTATTATGAAGATCAATCAGAATTTAACCCAAAAGCTTTCAAGCAATCTTGGAACCAATTTTCAACTTGTGAGCTGGGCGATCCCATATTCATTAGGTATAACCCCATCTGCAAGTTCCAGACTCTAGCCTTAGCTCCAAGCCACCATACCAACTCCTAATCTAGACATATCCACATGAACCAGTCCTGTCATTCTCAGAAAGTGCTCGAAGCACATCTACTTTGATCATAGCTGCCTCCCTGTACTTCTCTGCACTTCGAACAACTTTGACAGCTACAACCTCCTCAGTTTCAAGGTCACAACACTCAAAGACACGACCAAAAGTGCGAAGAAAAGTTGCTTCTCCATTCTTCGGGCCTCCCATTTCCTGCCTGTGGATCATCTGCTTCATTACAGCTGGATCAGGCATAGGCTGAATGTGTTAAGGCTACTGTGCTGCCAACAGTTGAGCAGCCTGCTGATGCTTCTATTGTTGTATCTGAAGATGCTGCAACTGGCGTTGTTGCAACTGCTTTGACTGTTCATCTTTTATTGTACGTTGCTGAAGTAAACTCTGCTGCTGCTGCTGAATAGAATACCTTCCATAGCCAGGGAGTTGCACACAAGGAGTGTGCACAGAAGAAGATGCTGGTTTTTGACAACAGCTGAACCATTTGAGTGGATAGAAGCATCTGAAGCTAGCGGAAGTGCCTTCAGAAGGCTCTAACTGCATTGTACCACAGTCCTATCCAGAGAGAGCTGGCTTTCCTATCTCAAAAAGCTTGCTCTGCAACTCACCTTTAGCTTGCTTTGCAACTCACCTTCTGTCATTCGGTTTCTGATACGCAGAGCTCGGAGTTTTAAGTGTGGCAACAGACATCCTGAAGAGAACTCATTTTCTGCAGCATATGTCTGCTTTATTTTCAACTCATCTAGCTCTTCCAACATTTTGCTAAGAGCTGTAACAGACGCCAACTCAGTAGACCTGACATGGTCCAACTCCACTTCAAGCTAGCAATGTTCTTTTGTGTCTCACTTTCAGCTAACACTGCCTGTCTCTCAGTTTCTTGTACATCAGAATACTCTTCCTTTAGTTGATTACTGCGGACTATGATCTGACTTTAAAAGTTCAATCTACTCTTCTGTCTCTACAAGTGCAGCTTGAGCAACAAAAAGCCTCATTAACAGAGCCCTGTTCTTCAATCGCTGAACCTGTAGAACTTGTAGAATTCTGATCAACATGTTTTAGCTCTCTTGTGGAAAACATCCATGAGCCAACCACCATCTGAGGATATATAGGCTTTGGGGATGCAAATCAGTATACTCACTGATACTTTGTGTGCCCATGAGCTGAGACATAGGGAACGACATGAGGCCATCTTGTCAAGAATGGATCAAATGGTTCAATCTACTAATCAGACCAAGGCTTCTATTGATAAGTTGGTAGAATCCAACGAGCAACTCATGGCAAAAATTGCTAAATTTATGCAGTTGCAAATGACATCAAAAGAAGTTAATGAGAAGGCTTGTTCAAACAATGACCCTTTAGTCCCACTTCAGCCATCCAACCAAAATGGTCATGGAGATGGGATCATTGGAAGAAGAGGCATTCCAAAAAATAGTTATGCTCATGGCCAGCATCAATATGCTGATGGTACACCTGAATCAAATGCTTATGCCTATGGACAACATGTATATGCTGATGATTTCATCCCATTGAACCTTGGCAGCAGAATGGTTATTATGGTCAACATGCTTATGCTTATGAGCATCCATCTCTTCAACAAAATAGTTTTTATGGATGTGACAGAAATTGTTATGCTTATCAGTACACTTCTAGCTTTGATCAACAGCAAGCAAGTGATTATGACCAATACAGTGGGATCAATGATCAAAGGCAACATGCTTATGAATGTGAGCAGCAAACATCAGTGGAAGCAACTGCATATGCTCAACCTAACTGTCCCTCTGATGTGCAGCAGGGCTATTATCACCATATGCAGTATGAATAGCATGAGCAATATAGTTATGAGTATGGACAGCCATCCGTTGTACATGATGAGCATGGACAGCCATCTGTTGTACATGATGAGCATGGACAGCCATCTGTTATGCATAAGCAGCAAGATGACTATGAGCAGCATGTCAAAACTATCATAGAGCTGACCAATGGTGATGAACATGTGTGTAAATTGCTATCTAAAGCTAAATGTGTTAGACACCTTACTAGTGATACAATACGGGAACTGCATGCTCCGGGCTTATGCTATCGTTGTGCTAAGCCACTATCTTGTAATCACCAAGCCACATGTAGGGCAAAGTCTGCCAAAATAATCTTGCTATTTGAATATTATGATGTAAATGATGGAGAACATCTTGTTGAAGACCGTTCTGGTATGAGTCCACAACAAGAAGTTCAACAACAAGAAGTTCAGTTCAAGAAGGCAGATTATGGACAGCATGTGGATTTTGAGGACCATCATGCAATGGAGACTTCGTTAGTGAGTACTATCATGATGATCATATTTCCAGCAGTATTTGATTTCGATCTTATGAAAGTTGATCCAATGCATGGCAAAGAAACAACTTTTCCTTTTGATCCGAGAGGCTACAGGCTGATTTTGATCTCCTGTATAGATTAGTACTACTATTGAGTATTAGGTAATCTTTTCCTTTATCCCTTGTAATGCTGTACAGAGTAGTACTCTGTTCTATCCATCTCCTCTTTAGCTTCTTTCTAGGTTTGTTTTTGAGGACAAAAACTTTTGGGAAGGGATGGATTGTAAGAAGTTGGGAATAGTTAAAAATGTTGATAATATGCCATGTCACACTGACATTGGTATATAAGGAGAGAAGTTGTAATTTTTCACATCTTTTGACAAATCAATACATTTACAATCTTTCTCTCCCTTCTTGTTCCAAGCTTCCATGGCTTCTTCATCTTTCATGTCTTTCTCTCTCCAATTCTAGTCTTTCTCTCTCCTCGTCACTCTTATTCTCTCTCTCCCTGCAGTCTTTCTCTCTTCTCTACAGTATTTCTCTCTCCTCTTTCTCTCTCCCTGGTTCTCTCTCTGACATGAGATCAAGAGCTTCCAATCGCTACCCATCTCGTGCGAAGGCGGAGCTCCTGGAACAATCGAGCTCTACAGTCAATCTCGTCGCGAACCGTCAATACAGGCAGATTTTTGGCGATCAAGAACCCCTGTTTCCATCATCGGATTGCGAAGGACCGGTCTGCAGAGGCGGAGGACCACTCCTACATCTTCTTCATCAAGTCATGGTTACACAGAGATAAGTCATAAACCTCCATATCTTCAAGCTTTAAAATTTAAAGCTTAAGAAGCTTAGCTTAAGCTTTAAGAAGCTTAAAGCTTCCAATTTTTTTTCGTGAGGTATCAGAAGACGTCGTGAAATTTTTGGCGCTGAAAAAAATGCCCCCCTGCCCCCCCCTCCCCACGAATTTCGCCGTTGACAGTAGCATTAAGCTACCAAGCTTAATCACACAAAGCACTAATTAGTCAAGTCATCCCAAACTTCAAAAACTCCGAACTGCAAAGTTGTTCATTGGAAGGAACTCTACCCATACGCAGGTTTGCTGAAGCATTTTCAGCATATGAAGAAGGATAAAACACAGATTTTCCAAAGATTGTGAAAGCCACACCCAAAAATACATAAGCCTTGTATTCCCGAACTTGAGCTACGCTCATCCCGCTAACTTGATTTTGAGTGAGAAAGGTCTTTTGAGTTTTGCAGGATGACGGAACCACATATGGATGATCTAATGGCTGAATGCGACCTACCTAAACCTACGATGGAGCAAAAGCTGGATTCAATCATGATGCAATTGGATGAAGAACGAAGGGCTAGGCAAGCATTGCAAGTTCAACTGGAAAATTTACAAAGATCGTCTACCGACAAAGAAGAACCTCAATCTGAAGATCTTATCTGACGTACCATCGACGCAACTCTCGAAGCTCAAACCATCCGCAAGGAATCAAAGATAAGTAAAAGAAGTTTCAAATTCCGTACTTTCAATGGCATACGAGAAGGAAAAACTGTTCTAGCATTCATTAGTCAGTTTGACGACTATTTCCATGAGGAAACCTATGCAGAAAAAGATAAAATCAAGTGTGTCACTAATCATTTAGTGGACAGAGCATCTCTTTGGTGGACTATTGTACGCAAGAGTATAGATTGTCCCGCTACCTGGGAGAATTTCAAGAAGAAGTTCATGCATAATTTCCTTCCTCCACAATTTCATGAGAAAGCTATAAAGCAATGGGATCTTCTTCAGCAGCGGGATCATGAGCCTATTCCTCAGTATACAAAGTGTTTTTGGAATGCACTACTCCAGCTACGCATGCTTGAAGACGTACCTGAAGCGACACACAAGCACAAGTATATGTCTGGACTTCTTGGGCATTACTACACTGAAGTTAACATGTTCAAGCCTGCTACTCTTGAAGACGCCATTTCACTAGCTTACGACATTGAAGACAAGCTGCGAGGTAGAGATAGACGTCCACAGCAATTCCAAGCCAATGGTAACTATGGATCTAAACAATTCAATTCCAATTTTAGAAGATTTAATCCAGGTCGTTTCTCTTCATCATCTTTCCGTAAAAATTGGGCAAAACCACCTACTTTACCATCTAATGTCCATCAAAATTCCAAGCCTATTCCACAGCCAAATCCTAATGTACCTAGACTTCCTGCTATTGCAAACAATGTAACCAAGGCCAAGCCAATAGTATGCTATAAATGCCATCAGCCTGGACATCTAGCAGCAAATTGCCATTCAAAGAAGCCACCTGCCCATATCAACTACCTTGGAGCAATGGACGAAGACGAACATGAAGATATGCCCGATTTCACAGAAGATGAGGACGACACTACTACTCCTTCAGATACTTTACCAGGTATGCCAACTCCAAATTCTTTATTGACTATGAAATGTTTGGTGCATGGAAAGGAAAAGATTATTTTGCATGACGACGGTAGCACTCATGATTTTATTTCAGCAAAGCTAGTAAAAGAATTGAAGTTACAGACTGTACCTACGCATTATCGCATTAAAGCAGCATTCTTAGGCACTAGGTATAATGGTACACAGGAAGTGACTTAGAGATTCAAATTGGTCAATACACTGAAAGAAGAAATTTTCTAGTTGTTCCATTACAGTCGAGTGACATTATTTTAGGTATGCCTTGGTGTCATCAGCATAACCCAGATATAGATTATTCCACACATTCAATGAATATTACTTTTCAAGGAAAACCTATTACATTGTATGCATCTAATGTTTTTCCACTGCTTTCGCATACTCAAGCTAAACGTGCATTACGCAAGAGTAGTAAATCCTATCTCATTTGGGTGAATGAACTGCAAGTAAAAGAAAATCATATGCATCCTAGGCATAAAGAATTTCTTGCACATTTTAAAGACTATTTTGCCGAAGACCTACCACCTGGTTTACCTCCTTCACGTCCAGAAGACCATAAAATAGATTTCATCCCTGGCACACAACCACCTTGCAAAGCACCATATAGGCATAACCAGATAGAGCAAAAAGAAATTCAGAGTCAAGTTGAGGAATTACTAAATAGAGGATTGATTAGACCTAGTAGTTCTCCATTTGGTGCACCTGTTTTGTTAGTCAAGAAAAAGAATAATACCTATCTTATGTGCATTGACTATCGAGCTTTAAATAAGATCACTGTAAAGAATAGGTATCCCATTCCTAGAGTTGATGACCTTATGGACAAACTGCAAGGATCTGCTATATTTAGTAAAATAGACCTTAAGTCTTGTTATCATCAGGTGAGACTAGATACGTCAGACATATTCAAAACTGCATTTAGAACACAGTTTGGACATTACGAATTTTTAGTGATGCCATTTGGATTGACTAATGCACCTGCTACGTTTAGTAGAATGATGAACCGTATATTTCTGAAATATCAGTATTGTGTAATTGTCTTCTTTGATGATATTTTGGTGTTTAGTCAAAATGAGAAAGAACATTATGAGCATTTGTCATTGGTTTTCCAGTTATTAAAAGATAATCAACTGTATGCAAATCCTGAAAAGAGTGAATTCTTTAAAACATAAATTGAGTATTTAGATCATATTGTATCATCTGATGGAATTAAAGTTGATCCTAAGAAAATAGATGCAATATTGAATTGGCCTATACCTAAAAATTTGCATGAGTTACGCTCATTCCTTGGTCTTGCTAGTTTCTATAGGAAGTTTGTACGTAATTTTTCATTACTTGCTTTACCAATGACTAAACTTCTCAAGAAAGGAATTGTCTATCATTGGTCCGAAAATCAACAAAAATCCTTTGATTTATTGAAACATGCATTAACCCATGCCCCTGTCCTACAGTTGCCTGATTTTAATAGACCATTCTTCCCAGTAGTGACCAATGCTAGTGGATCAGGAATAGGAGCTGTACTTATGCAGGATAATCATCCTATAGCCTATTCTAGTTGTAAGCTGAAACCCTCTGAACTGAAATATTCCACATATGACAAAGAACTATTAGCTGTTGTATAAGCATTAAGATAGTGGAAACACTACTTAATGGGTTCAGAATTCATGATTAAGACCGATCAGCAAAGTATTAGACATTTACTTAGCCAACCCCAAATATCTAATAGACATATCAAATGGGCATTCTTTATCCAGAGTTTTCATCCTATCATTCAATATCAACCCGGAAAAGAAAATGTAGTGGCTGATGCATTAAGTAGAAGACCTGCCATTCATAATATTTCTGTTATATCTTTTGATTCTTTGATTGCTATGAAAGATACTTATCATCAGGATATTACTTTTCATGCTGATTGGAATAAATTAGTTCAAAATAACTTCATTCCTATTGATTCATTGTCATATAATGATGGATTTATGTTTTATGAAAAGAGATTGTGTGTTACAATTCCATTCTGATCTTTTGTTTTGACTGAGATTCATTGTCCCCCATATCAAGGTCATAGAGGTATCATATCTACTTTACGTACATTAACTGAATATTTTTATTGGCCGCATATGGACACTGATGTATCTAACTTTGTTTCTGAATGTTTGATTTGTCAAAGAGTTAAGAGACATCATGGTAAACAGTATGGATTACTTATGCCTTTGTCTATTCCATCTAAACCTTGGGAACAAATTTCTATGGATTTTATTACTGGCTTACCTAATACTAAATCTAACCATGATATGATTTGGACAATCGTAGATAGATTTAGTAAACAAGCATATTTCATTCCATGTAAGAAAACTTTAACAGCATCACAAGCAGCACAATTGTTTTTGAAAACTGTTTTTACTAACCATGGATTGCCAAAAGTTATTATTTCAGACCGTGATTCTAGATTTTGTAACAACTTTTGGATTACTCTGTTTGCTAACCTAGGCACAAAGATTGATTTCTCATCTGCATTTCATCCTGAAACTAATGGACAAACAGAAGCCACTAATAGCACTATTCTAGATCTCTTACGTGCATATACTATTTCTAAACCTCAGACATGGGACACACATTTGCATTTATTACAGTTTGCATATAACAACACACCACACACATCTACAAAGAAAGCACCGTTTGAAGTGATTTATGGTTATAGATTATCTACACCTGTTGCATCTTTGTCAAATAGAATTTAGAGTGCTGATGATATTGCTAGTATGCATAATACTATTTTTGATGAGGTTAAAGATATGATTGCCAAAGCCCAGCAATCATATACCAAACAAGCCAATAAGAAAAGACAAGCAATGAATTTCAAAGTTGATGACTATGTTTGGTTGAGAATAGAAAAACGTAGACTACAAAGTGTAGATAGACACCCAGTTGTGAAATTAGCCCCTAGATTCTATGGACCATTTAGGATCATTCACAAAATTAATGACAATGCATTCAAGTTAGAATTACCACCTCATTGGAAAATTCACAACACATTTCACATTAGTTTATTAAGACCTTTTAGAGGCCAATTACCTGTACACCCTGTTTATGAAAATCCACCTTTGTTAGAGGAAGAGACTGAAATACTTGAACCAGAAGCTATCATAGACACTGACTTTATGACCACTAGAACTGGTCGAAGATATTCTAGATATCTAGTTAAATTTAAGAACCATCCTGTAGAGGAAGCACAATGGATGCACGCTAGAGACTTAAATGCTTTCCCCACTCTGTTAGCTCCACATTGAGCTAATAGCAATTGAGGTCAATTGCTATCCCACCCTGGGGGTATGACGCCAGGAGGCATATTTCACGGTGGATTCCGTGCCACGGTGGATTCCGTGAGGTTTTACAATGGATTCCATAAACTTTGATGACCGGGGCTCATACACAAAGTGGATTCTTTGTGCGAGAAGTTGATGGGGATGCCTGTCCTTTTCGGGCGTTTCATTAATTGTGTACATGGGTGATTCCATAGTGGGTGATTTCGCAAAATGCATATTAAATTAATAAACGTTTATGAGTTTAGAGTGTGCACTCGTAATAAATTAAGGTTAGGATTTATTTCTAACCAGTTGATTTATTTATGTAGCTGAAGACTGCTAGGTATTCACTTTTGTCGGTTTAATTGTATTATTTTACTAACGATTTACTTGTGTGCCTCTCTCTACATGTCGTGCATCTCATGTTCACATACACACCTGGGTAGCAACCCATCTTGCCCCAATCTATAGAGTTGGCTGGCAATCAGCTGATAGGGTTGGATCTTCACAATAAGCCTCCTAAGCTTGGCCTTCTCGATGGGTCTCTTGGGGAGACCGTGTTCGAGCACGTGGATGACATCATCAGCCCAGTACGGCATTAAATCGGCCTTGAATAATTCCTTGTCACTAGACAGGCCAAAGAGGTGTGTGTTTGGAAGGTCTTCCATTATTCCTTGTCTAGTGGCTTCACCTGTGGGTATGTGGGACATGCAATATTCCATGTAATGTTGTTTCCCTTTGTGTACAACCATAGAGAAGTCAAACTCCAAAAGAAGCAATAACCATCATGCAATGCATCCTGTAGCGCAAGGTTTGTTCACTAGATAGAGCAATGCTTGATGGTTGACAAGAAAGGTGAAAGGTGTAGCCAAGAGATAATGTCTAAATTTCTTAATGGCAAACACCATGGCCAACCCCTCCCTTTCTGTAGTGGAATAGTTCATCTCCGTGTTAGTGAGTTGCTTGCTAGCAAAGCTCACTGGGTAATCCAGGTTGTGTTTGCCAGGTTGGCACAACATAGCTCCAATGGCAAACTTAGATGCATCTACGTGCACATGGAATGTCCTGGTCCAATCTAGGGCTCGTAAGATGGGTGCAGTGGTAAGAACCTTTTTCAATTCTTCGTAAGCATGTTGGTATTCTTCAGTCCACTCGAACGCAATTAGCAACTTGTACAGTGATCTTGCGATTAATGCATAATTCAGTACAAAGTACCGATAGTGCCCTGTGTGACCTAAGAAGCACTAAACACCCTTATAATTGTTGGGTGGTGGCAAGTCAACAATAGCCCTGATCTTTGTGAAATCAGTTTCAATGTCATTCTTGGACACCACCTGCCCTAGGATGCATCTGTCTTTCACCCAAATTTGGCACTTTAGACAACGAGAGATTATAAAGTCGACATCGCTCAAAGACTACCTGTAGTCTCTCTAAGTGTTCCGCCCAGCTAGAGTGTACGCATAGATCGTCCACAAACACCTCTAGCCCATGTCTGAGCATGTCTTTGAAGATCATTCACATCAGACGTTGGAAGGTTGCAGGTGCGTTCATTAGCCCAAAGGCATAACGATGTAAGCAAATACCCCCCACTCTGTAGCAAAGGCAGTCTTGTGCATGTCGTCGAGGTGTACTTGCACTTGATTGTAACTCGAGAAACCATCTAGGAAACTGTAGGCTTCTTTACCTACCACCCTCTTGAGCATGTGTTCGGTGTATGGCAATGGGTAGTTATCTCTTTTCATAGCGGCATTGACTTTCTTGTAGTTGACACACACTCGGATCTTTCCATTTTTCTTCATAACGATCACTATTGGTGATACCCAGTCGGTGTGCTCTATTTCATAGATGAATCCCACTCTCATAATTTTATCAATCTCCTCTTTTACTGCATGGGCATGCTTTGGATTCATTAGGTAAGGTCGTTGTTTTACGGGAACAGCATCAAGGACCATAGGGATATTGTGGGTCACAACCCTAGGGTCGACTCCCTTAAGTTCATCCAGAGACTAGGCAAACACGTCCACGTACTCTCGTAGGAGAGCAATAAGGCTAGCCTCCTCATCCTTGGTCAAGTCGTCTACTATGAATATAAGTCGAGGCTTCTCACCTTCCCCTGCCAGGTTGACTTCCTTGACCTTGGTGGGTCCTTCAATAGGCTCACTGGTGTGGCCTATTGAAGGACCCACCAGTGAGCCCTTGACTCACTGGGTAGTTATCTCTTTTCATAGCGGCATTGACTTTCTTGTAGTTGACACACACTCGGATCTTTCCATTTTTCTTCATAACGATCACTATTGGTGATACCCAGTCGGTGTGCTCTATTTCATAGATGAATCCCACTCTCATAATTTTATCAATCTCCTCTTTTACTGCATGGGCATGCTTTGGATTCATTAGGTAAGGTCGTTGTTTTACGGGAACAGCATCAAGGACCATAGGGATATTGTGGGTCACAACCCTAGGGTCGACTCCCTTAAGTTCATCCAGAGACTAGGCAAACACGTCCATGTACTCTCGTAGGAGAGCAATAAGGCTAGCCTCCTCATCCTTGGTCAAGTCGTCTACTATGAATATAAGTCGAGGCTTCTCACCTTCCCCTGCCAGGTTGACTTCCTTGACCTTGGTGGGTCCTTCAATAGGCTCACTGGTGTGGCCTTGCCTCTTTGCTCCTAGCAGGACCACCACTCTATCACCCTTCTTAAACTTAGTGAAGAGTTTGGGTAGGTCCTACAATTTCTTCTATCATTCTGCATCTGACTCTTTTGTTCGTTTCCTTCTTTCCTCCTTTAGCCAATTGCGCCTTAGGTGGACTAGCAAGTCCCCCTTGGTGCATTTGGTTTTGGATGGCATGGGTATTTTAGGGTCACTCTCCGTACTAACTTCCGACTCCGAATTGAAATCATACCCTCGTTGGAGGAAGGAGTCTCCCCGGGTGGTCGTAGTTCAATAGGTGTATCTGTGCTAAACACAGGTACCATTGGTGGTTGAATAGTTCCAGCCTGCTCATAATCCATTGCCCCTATGCATTCCAACCAAGAGCGATCGCAATCCAATCTCATAACTACTCTCTTGATCTCATATGCATTCCTTTCTTGGGGTTGAAGTCTGATCTTATCTACTCTATCACCCTTCCATCAGTATCGTACTCCATGGTATCCATTTCCTCCTCGCTCTCCTCACTAATGGGGGAATAATCCTCATATTCATTGTCAGAACCATCACTCCTTATCTGCTCATCGTCTCCTAGGTCCTCCCTTCTAGCTTCTTTCTCGTCGGTGACTAGAGCCCAATTGTGAAACAAGTTCAAGTCGTGAACTTTGGTCCACTTCCACTTGTGCTCACCCCAGGAGGGGCAAGAGATTAGTAGAAGGATTTCCCTCCAATCTACTTGTCAAATACTCTATGGAGTTCTAACTTATTATTTGGGACATGGAAAGTGACAGGTTTGGGCTGACCCCATGCACTCCCTGTCACCATGCAGAGTGATATTGAGTGTTCCACATCTAGCATGTGCATGGCTTGTGCTGCTTGCTTGCACTCCTCCTCATTTGTCTGAGAATGGGAGATCGATGGTTGCAAGGACCTGCATCCAATCCCGCTCATCCTCAAGGCATGGTATATACTTGGTCAGTGGCCCATACGACGTGGTTGGTTGCGTGTCACCCCTCAATGTGGCTAAGATGGCATCCATATCAATAGGTGTTGTCTTCCATGTATCCATCTCCACCCTTACTACTTCCTTCTGATTTCCTAAGAAGATTCGATCGTTGCCCTAGTCCTCAATGACTCATGCTTTCCTCATCCAGGGTCGGCCTAGCAGGATGTCGTAGTCCACTCACTTCTTCACAATGAAGTGCACAAAGAACTGGACACCTGCAATCTTCACTGGCCAATTCTTTAAAACTCTGAATAGCCTTACCTTCATTCCATTTGCTAGTGTGACATTGAACCTGGCAGTCTCGACGGGAGGGTTTCCCCAGGCCTGCAAGACTATGTGGCTCAAGACACTAACCCCTGTGCCTGTGTCTACTATTCCTTTTCGCGTCATGTCTCCTAGAGCCAGGATAGGTAGCACCGCGCGTGTCTCAATGCCCTCCCAAAGAGCATTTACATGTAGAGATTTAGGTACCGAGTGCAGCGTCAAGCTCGTCGGTATCTGTGTGACTGCATCATGCTCATGTAGATCAGCCACAATCTACTCTGTTGGCTCCTCCACCCAGTGCTTCAGTTCCAGCCAAAGAGTCAGATGTTGCCTAAGCAAGTCTCCTAGGCTCAAGGTTATTGGGGTGGTTACTAATGTCATGAGGAGGTTACTCGTCGTCTGCCTCCCCTCCATTCCCGCACCTCTAGGCCATTGGCTTGGGGTGTCTTGCTGGCCAGTGGCTCCCAAGATTCTCCTGGGTGGTGCTACCCATGGCATGGGTGCCTTTGTTGACCTTGGTCAAGAGGGTGAGGCTGGGTGCTCATACTAGAAAAAACCTCAGTTCCATCTTCTATGATGGCCTCAGCGTCCTTCAAGTTCTCTCAGGCTTCCTTTACCCACTCCTTGACCTTTTCAATAGCTTCTAATTGGCACTTTGGGTGGGGGTACTCCCCTACCTTGGCACTCCCTTTCTCTGTTGTTTTTGGAACGGTAGTTTCAGCCTCAACATCAGTTACCTTCTTACCACTCACTAGAGTCGTCTCCTAGTTAGTCTTGAGAGTGATCTTAGCGTCAATTTTCTCCTTACTTTGCCTACGACTCTTCTTCCCTATCAAGGCGACGCCTAGGTTGCTAGGCCCAGGCAGTGATATGCTGGCCTGCCGTGTTTGTGCACGTGTCATGGCATGCAGTGGGATGGGTGTATCCTCACTATTGAATGTCTCAACGCCAAATAGCCCCAAAGGTACTGATGGTCATTGCCTGAGCTCGAGGGTGGCTTTTGTCTAGGGCATTCCCTGAAAAGATGGGTGATGCCGCACTCAGCACATCTGAGATCAACTCTCTCCCTATTAGCCTACTCTTTTTCTGGGCATAGTGTCGATATGTGACCAGGGTGACCACAAGTCCAGCATGCAACTGGGTCTTGGGTTGGCCCTAAAAAGCCTTTGTCGCTTCCCCTTCCTAATGCCATCATCGGTACTGGTCGATAGTCCATGAGGACCAGATTACCCTCTTCATCATATGAGATGTAAGGGTTCAAATATGACTCCTCGTCATTGGGCTCTTCCACGTAGTGGATGGGAGCGTCACTCGGTGGATGTGTCACAAAGGGTCCAGACAGTCTGGGTATGCCCATGGGATTGATCTCTAATCTAGGGACGGCCAATTTTGCATCATTAGGTGCTGGAAGGGCCAATGGGGCTCCTCTTCCGTAGAAGTTTGGCGGCCTATTCCCATAGTATGGTGAGTTATATTGATGTGTGTAAGGAAGCCTCCTTGGCAATCATCAATGCATTGCATCGTGGCCAAACCTTCCGCAATTTGTGCAAGGCCTGGATCTTGGATCCTAGCACTCAGCGGGGATGTGGTTGCCTCCATAGTGCACAAAATGGGCATGCGGTCTAGTGGGTCTCTTTACTAGCTCCTGCAATTATGCTAGCTCCATCCTGACTTCAGCCAACCCTTGGTCTTGTGTCGTGCCCTTGCCCTTATCCTGCATGTCAAGGGTTGATCTCTCGCTATAGATTGTGACTCTCTCTGTGGTTCTTTGGTCAGAGCCATCTTGATTGGAGCTTCTAGCGCTTCTCTCCCTTAGCTGGTCATCTACCCTTATTGCCTCATCAAAGACCCTAGTGAGCACATCTCTCTGCAAGCCCGAGTTGCTTGCCAGTGGCTTGTAGAGTTCCTCGCTGCAGATTCCGTTTATAAAGACGATAGAGACCGCTCTCTTGTTTGGTCGTTCTTGCTGGTAGGGATTCTGTCAAACAGGCTACGTACATGAATGGCGTAGTCTCTAATGTCCTCTTTGTCCTTTTGACTAACATTCATCAGTCGGACCATGAGGTTGTCTGAGTATCCCATCTCTGAAAATCTCTTGATGAAGAGATCCTTCAGGTGATTGAAGTATGTTCACTCTGCTGCATCTAGACTGGTGTACCATGTCCTTCCCTTATCACCCAAGCAGAGCCCGAAAGCCTGTGAGCATTGGGCGAGGTTCGTGAGACCATTGGCTTTACAAACCTGCTTGAACTACTCCACAAAGCTATAGGGTTTGTTGCTAGGCTAGTAGCTGCTTGGCCACTGCAGGGATCTTGTTGTGGCTTCTTGCCCCCTGCGTGACTCCTAAGCCTATGAGCAAAGAGGTGGCTAGCGCAATTGCACTCTGTTCTGCAGAGTTGTATTATCTATGAGTTGCTTGGTGACAAGCTCGCTCAGTGTCAAGTCTGCCTCTAGCTTCCTCTCCCTCTCTGCATTCGGCCCTGTCGTGGCCTTACCAGCTAAGGCCAGAATGCATCATGTCTCGTGCACCTCTAAGTCTTGCCACAATTTCCTCATCCTTTCCTCGCAGTTATACGCCATGATACTTTGCAATGCCTTCCTAGCTTCCCTCCTCTCTTCTTCAAGACTCATAACTACTTCCATGATCGATTTGTCGTGGATCATGGTCCTTGTTAGCTAGTCATATTGATCGACCATATGCTGCAATTCGAGTGGAAATTTGCCCGAGTCCAGTTGGTCATCCTCTCTGTCCGCATGTGCTCCTGACATTTCTGCAACCTCTCGCTCCACCAGGTTGTCGATCAGTCCAATCAGCTCGGGTAGCGACTTTCCCTCAATCATGTCGTCTTCGAACTCTTCAGGGTCTTCAAGGTCCTATGAACGGGGCTCTGTGGCACCCAGCTACATCCTAGGGTCTGCTCCTACTGGTGGGTTCTTTGAATTATTATGATTCTATGTGAGTTCCTTGTTATTGAAAGTATGTGTCAAGTTTATTCACACTTGTGCTTAGTGCTTTCCAGTGCACAGTGCCAAATCAGGCTTTCTCCCTTTTAGTGCACTTTGAATGATGAAATCAACGTGGGGTGCGAATGCAAAGTGAACAATCCGTTCCCACCCTTCCCCCTTTTGTTTATAGACTAATATGGGTCTAAGCACATTTCCTGGATGTCCTCTCGTATTATCTAGGGTCTATCCTGCACACTCTACACTCTGTCAAGGCCTAATTGGAATCTGAGGGTCAGTCAACTCTAAGTCTCACCTGTTCTATGGCCCACTTCTAGAGATTGACTCTAGGCTGCCCAGGTGTGGTTTCTCCAATCTTTGGCTTTTGAGAGCCAGGTCCAGTACTCAAGGATATTTGGGGATGGGCTCGAGTGGCCTGAGGAGGTGGCTCACTTGCCAGTTCAAAATGACATGCCCTAGTGATCCGATTCTGGGAGTCGGACCATCTGGGTGATCCGACTGCGACTGGTAGTGGTCCGTGACTGGTAGAGTCGGATTGTCCGATCCTTGCCCGTCTGATTGACATGGGTCCTTAACACGGGTCCAACTAGGAAGGCTGTCCAATTGGACGTGGGGTTTTGGTCTAATCGGCCCATGTGGTCCGAGTGTTGGGTGGTCCGACTGGACCTAATCAGATCGTTGGTCCGATCGACCCAAAAGGTATGGTTCAACTCTTGCAGTCGGATGATCCGATTGCCCAATTTTGGGAGTCGACTTGGACACAGTTTTCTAATTGCCCAATTCTGGAAGTCAAGACCTAGACACAGTTGTCCGATTGCGAAGCGACAGGGTGCAACACAATGATTTGAACGATTTCTTCACGCCTGGTTCACAGCTGCATGCAAGGCTTTCGAGATCACACCTATGCCAAGCAAGGAAGGGTTTTGCATACCTAGATCAAAGGAATGGCTCCACAATCGAGTGCCCCAATCTCTTCTGCTCAGTAGGTCTCTCTGTCTGTCTGTCTCTCTCTCTCTCTGTCTCTCTCTCTCTCTCTCTCTCTCTCTCTCTCTCTCTCTCTCTTTCTCTCTCTCAAGCTTTCCTTAATCTCTCAAATGCAGAATGAGGTCTCCCTTGCCACTCCTGGCCTCTTATTGCCTTGCCCAGGTCTGTATTCACCTTAATCTTGCTCCTCTTACTAGCATTTAACCCCAGATTTGGCCCTTCTTTTCCTTATTTCATCCTGTTATATAGCAGCAAAAACCCTACTGCTTTTCAATATTCCCTTGGTCCTAATCCTATCCTAATGCAACAAAAATAAAAAATAGTGGCTGAGGTTGATTTAACATACTTGCCTACTTAAAAACCAACCAAAATACTTACTTGTTCCGAAGATCAAACCACCTAGATCTCCTATCTATCTCAAGCACTGGTTCAGGGCTGAAAACCCTACTTCTATGCTCAATTCGAAGCACGCGGCGCTCAAGGCTCCATTCCGTCGGTCCCGACAACTGAACCAAAATGAAGGGAGCTTCAAGCTCAAACCCCGAGACCTACGGACCACTTATTGGTCAAGTGTTTCAAGCCGAGTGGCCATAGCAACCTCTCACATAGCCGACGCGCCCTCCCTACCTATGGGGTGTAGTGAGCTTACCTTGATGCCCGATAGAGTACCCTCCTCTCCCGTGCACACCAGTAGCTCCACGATCTTTGAGGCAAGCTTAAGAAACCTCAATCCCTCTCCGACAAGCTCTATCCTCCATAGTCGTGCGAAATAAGAGAAGGGTGGAGAAGAGAAGAAGATGAAGAGAGGAGATGGCGAGCTTCTTCTCCTCATCACTTTTCAACTTTATATACATGCCCACTTCCACCGGGTGTTCATCCTCGATTTTTACATGGTCGGCCATGGCCTAGGCCCTTTTTCTCCATTCTTTCACTTCCTAGCTAGTCCTACTACCCTTCCAAGTTTAAAATTTGCACACGAGGAGCCTTGCGCTCTTTTACAAGGATTTGAGAGTGCCTTTGCATTTAAAGGTGCGCTTTCTTGCTTTTTCCTCCTCTTGACTTCAGCGGGGCGGCTGCGCCTTGGACTTTTGGCAGTTGTTTCCATGCTTTTGGATTTTTCCCGGATTTATCATTCTTCTGGGCACCTTCTCCATGCCTGCCCTTCACCTTTTCCTGCTTCTCAGATTTTTTTATTTTCCCGCTTTTTTCCTTTTGCTAGTGTTGCAGTAAACACCGTGACTTCTTAAAAGGGTTCACAATTCAATGTGATGCTCATGGCAAAGTTGTAGGTGTTTTTTTGTACAAACACATGGTGTGATATCTTTTGAGAGTTGTAAGCTTGATGAAAAGAAAATGCATATGAATGTTTATAACCAAAGATAGTGGCCATCCTTCATGTTATTAAGAAATGACACAATTACCTTTATGGTAGCCAATTTAGAGTGAAGAGTGACCATCGACTTCTCAAGTACTTTCTGACTTAGTCTACTTTGACTCCTAAGTAGAGGATATAAGTAGCAACTTTGCATAATTATGATTTTGACATCTCTCACACTAGGGATGGAGATACTGTAGTAAGCCGATTCACTATCATGGATGTGAGCATGCAGTATCATCCTTATTAGAGTAACATAATGATTGGATTGAGGAGCTCTAGGAAACCTACTTGCTGAATGAAGAATTCAACCATATATTTCAGAAATTACAGCATGGGGTAATGGAAAAAAAATCCCAATATCAGTTTAAGAATGGACTCATATGGTCCCATGGCAACACTTTCATCCCCACACTTCTCTCTTCACACAAAAGGTGATGGAAGAGATGCATTCTTGCCCCAATGCTAGTTACACTTGGATATCTTTAAAGGCATATGATAGGATTTCCAAAAGCTTTTACTGGAAGGGCTTATGGAGAGATGTCAAGGATTTTGTGTCTAGCTATGTTCTATGCCAACAAAATAAGGACAACACCCTTAGACTAGCTAGTTTAGTGCATCCCTTGCCTATCCCTAAGGAAAAATGGATACATATTACCATGGACTTTATTACAGCCTACCTATAGTCAAGAAAGGATGAAACAATATATCTATGGTAGTAGACCCATCCACAACATACCACCCCCAGACTGATGGCTAGATCAAGAAGGTTAGTAAATGGCTTGAGACCTATTTGAGGCAAATTTGCCAACCACGATATATAGCATAGTTGGGATATGTGGCTTCATTTGGTTGAGTTTGCATACAATAACTCCACTTAGTCTAGCATTGGGGTTTCTCCTTTTAAGGCACTATATGGATATGAGGTTCCTCTCCCCCTACAATCATATTCAATGACAAGATAAACCCTCAGAGCAAATAGGAGTTAGAGTGCAAGCATGCCCTACTTCAACAATGTAAGATGAATCTTTGGAAAGCACAAGACCATATGAAGCTTTATGCCAATGAGAGGAGAAGACATGGAGTTCCAAGAGGGAGAGTTAGTCCTTTTGAAAGTGTCGAAGTCTTGTTGCTCCATTCTCAAGGATGGCGGTAGTAACAAGCTGGCCCATAGGTTCTATTGCCTATATCGTATCATAAAGAGAGTAACGGACTTGGCTTATTGCTTAGAACTCCCCTTCTCAACTAAGATTCACAACATGTTTCATGTCTAGTTGAAGCCAAGAGGCTCAAGAGGTTGAAGACTAATTAGACATGCCTTGTTTTGACCCCAAACCACATGCAGACAACACTCTATTTTAAAACAGTTTTGTGGCTACAAATATTTAGCCAAGAGCTTCATCTGTGTATTGAAAGTACTCATCATAAGCTCTATTTTGACATGTAGCACACTTCATTTGGAACAGCCTATCACAAGTTATGGTAGATTTACTCCAACATGCCTATGGTGGCAACATTCTATCCATAGTCTTCAAGACTCCATTGTTTATGAATCGGTAGCCTAGTTCCCATCCAATGTCCCAATTCCTCTTGGATATAAGCTGCCCATCCAAAAATTTCTCTCATTGTAATGATGATAAGAGTAGTACTCTTTATAGCCCCAAATCCTTAGCCATTATAGTAAGTTCCTCTTGTTTTCTTTTGATTTTTAAGATAAAAACCTTTAGGATTGGGATGGATTATAAAGAGTGAGATTTCATGAGACATTAGGGAAAAAAACGTTTCAAAAATGGCACTAGTAAGAAATGATTAAGTTGCTGATTAGTTGAGGTTTTAAAATAATGAACCCTCTAAATTTGGCCATTCAGACGTGATTAATGAGAAAATATATTATTCATTTAATAGGTTGGCCATTAAATGCCTAAGGATGTTAACTCATATCAAGGATCACTTTTCGGCCATTATTTTTTCTTTTTGAATGGTTAAAATTCTACTATCACGTTTCCCGCCTAAATCACACTTCTTTTTTTGTCTACATTCATTTGAATCATTGTTCTCTCCTCTTCTCTTTGTTTCTTAGTTTTTAAATCAGATTTTACTCTGTTGTAAAATTTCTCACCAAAATCACGTGCAGTTCTTACCAACAGTCTGCATTGGTCTCCCTTCGTCTCCTTTCACAAAATATTGAGAAGGTAATCAACAATCAAAAGAGTCTCTACATACAAGACCAACACCACTTACTTGCCGATTCATCTATAGAGATATGGTCCTCCATGGACCTGAAATGAGATCAACTTGTCAATTTTCACTAGACCCAACTAGGTTGGGACATCCAAGCTACATCTTTACTTTGTCCCCTAAGACATCCATTTTGCAAGATTTTGTTTCAACCAAATCCAAGCTTTTTCTTCCATCTCTTCAATTTGATTCGTAATAAAATGGTTAAAAGAGTCTCATGGTGTTGATACAAATTGGTAGGGATTAGATATACTAAGGATGTAATATCGACTTTTTAGCAAGCGCTAATGGATAAGACAAGGACAATATATTATAATTAGAATAAAGTACTTTGATTTCTAGGAGACAAATGCATTTTCCTAGTAATAGATAAAAAATATTTATTATTCAATTTTTAGTCTATTAAAATATTAAAAAATTAATCTAGTAATAGATAAAAGTATTAGTGATATTGTGTATCATATCAACTTTAGGACTAAGAGGATTTCATGTGTGTAGGATGCTTTAGAGAGAATATGAAGGATACAAATTTTTACTTGATATTAGCTCTTGGGAATCTTTTTCTCATCATACCCTCAACCCTGATTCTTAATAGCACTATCGGTTTAAATATCCTTGATTGTGATTCGTAATAGCACTATCAGATTTCAATACCTAAATAGTGGCTTAATGTTATGGGATGATACTACTCATGATATCATATCCTAGCAAATCTCTTAAGATCTCTTCCCTTGATTTGTAAGAAGAAATAGAAAGAGCATAACTCTATTTCTTTCTCTCAGAACATTGATTCTAATGCAGACTAATTTTATGATTGAAAGCGTCACTACATTATTGATGCCTTATCCTTGTATATAATTCTTCAAATGTGATATATCTCACATTTCACACAAAAAAAAGACCATCAAAATAATCCTTGTAATTATAGATCTCCTTTACTTTATAGCATTCATGATCTTGTTTATTTTTTAAAAATAGTTTAAAGAGTATTATATGATGTTATATAAAGTCCTCTATATGAAATAACATGAACTTTTGATAAGTCAATGGAGTTAGATAAATAAATTATTAGTGGATTCATTTATATAACAATATAAACTTTTGATAAATCAATGGAGTTGAATAAATAAGTCATTACTAGTCAAATTTTTACATGAAACCCATGATAATGGATATAATTATTCAATATCTCTTCAATCTTTGCAAAAATATACTCTCTCTAAAATAAAAATATTTTAGTAAATTGATAGAATGATTAGCAAAAAATTTATTAAAATATATATTATCTCAAAAAAATATAACTATTCAATATCTCTTATATATTTTTAAAGCTCCTGAAGAAAATAGAATTTCTATAGCAAATATATACTAATACAATATCTATTTAAAAAATAGTCTCTTTTGGATCCAAATTATGTAATGATAGGTAAGAAACAAAGCAAATGAATATTTCAAAAAAATTTAAGCTTTAGGATAATAGTCACATGTGACTCTGTGATAATGTTATGATCTTTATTTTTAGTAAGACCTTACAGCTATATATATATATATATAGAGACACACACACACACACACACACACAAAAATTATTTTAAGTAAAAATGCCTAAAAATGATTAAAAATCACCAAAAAATAGGTTATCATGATATGCTGCAAATAGGGGGACTGGGTTGATAACCTATTTTAAATGATCCAACCTCCCTATTCGTGCCATATCATTATGATAACCTATTTTTTGGTGATTTTTTTGGGTTATTTAGGTATTAGGGTTTCCCTTTTCCCTTAAGACCATTGACACTCAGATCCCCTTATCCCCTCCACGGCATAAAGAGGATCCCCTTCCCCTTCCCCTCAAGACCATTCACACTCAGCTCTCCTTATCCCCTCTAGCATAACAATCATTAACATGCTTACACTCTTAACACCCCGTCAATGCTAAGTGGCATTGGATTACAAAGTATGACAAGATGCCCCCCCTAAATCCATAGTAAGATGCCTTTGTAAATCAAGCTACAATAAGATGCAATATCTATTCAAAAAGATAGTCTCTTTTGGATTCAAATTATGTAATGATAGGTAGGAAAAAAAAAGAAAAGGAATAGCCCAAAATTTTTTAAGCTTTAGAATAATGATCACATGTGACTCTATAATAATGTTATGATCTTTATTTTTAGTAAGACCCTATACCTATCAAAAAATTCTTAATTTTTTCCAAAAAAATTAGTATTTAAAAAAATTAAAAATATTTTAGGAATTTTTAAAGATCATTTACTATTTTAAAACTATTTTTAAGTTAAAAATACCTAAAATAACCCAAAAAACCAAAAAATACCCCCTATTTATGCCATATCATGATGGCCTATTGTTTTATGGTTTTTATCATTTTTAGTTTTGAAATAGCAAATGAGCTTTAAAAATTATTTTAAAATTTTCAAAAAGTTTTCAAATCCTAAAAAATTTATAGGATTGTTTTGGATTTTTTTAGATAAGTATAAGGTCTCACAAAAAATAAGATGTTACAAAACTATGCAAATAGAAGGGTTGTGCTTTGCATGTGCGTGTTTGCTGCTCTGCATGTGCATGTTTGCTTCTCCACGATACGTAGCGAGGAGAACCCCTATTAAGATTTTGCTTTGCCACTCTTGCGCCATATCAGCTCGTCCACAATACAAAGGAATGAAAAGGATCGTACCGAGATTATGCTACTTTGCCACACTAGCATTGTATTAGAGTTGCTCCACGATACAATGCAAATAGAACCCTGCTGAGATTTGTCTTCATTGCTCTCGCATCGTATCAACTTATCCTCTGCATGTTGTATCGATGATATCTCCAGGGAAAAGTTTTTTTTAATAACTCTTCCTATCATTTTCTATCAGGCATAGTGATGGTAAGGACAAAACAGATAGCAAGAAAAGTTTATGTAGAGAGCAAGGATAGTGAACAACAGATAAGGCCATCAGAGGCTCCATAAGTTTTTGTCCCTCCTAAGATCCCTCCTACCCTGGTTTTCCCCAATCTCCTGCCATGCAATCGAAGCAATCAAGTGTAGAGAATGTGTCTTCTCCTCCTGTCGGCAAGGTCCATGTGGTTAATGACCAACCCTATGATCTTGTTGGATAGTGCTTTCCTACTACTGCCAAGGTTCCAATCTCCCCCTAAGCACCTGATCAGCCAACAAATCAATCTAGACCCTCTTCTGCTCAAGGAAGTGAGCCTTCCAAGCCAAGGAGAAAGAGAATATCTAGGTTTTACTATATGTAAAAGGATTTTAGTGAGATAAAAGCTGTATTCCAAATACATATAGATTTTAGTGATAGGTTTTATAGCATATCATTCCAAATACAGCTTTTATCAAAGTTGTTAAGGATATTTCTAATAGATTATCAAGAGTGTCAACTAAAATTAGCCTGCAAAAGAAATGGCACATTGCAGTGATTCTTTGTCTTTAGGAGGCAGTTGAAGACTTTATTATGGAGTTTATGAATTATGCTTACATTGTTGCTGCTCATGCTCATAGGATCACCTTGATGAACAAAGATTTTAGTATGGTCAGTAGAATCAGGTACATGTTCGACAAGGTATTGAGACCCTTGCCTATTATTGATAAAAAAAAGCCTTTGAGATCTTTAACATTTCCCTAAAATTATCTAGGAAAGTAAAAGGGACAAAGATCAAGGATGTGATATATATATACCCAACAAGGACCGCATCCTAGTAAGAGTTTGTCCAAGAAGGAAAAACACAAGAGGTCATAGAAATAGAGGATGATGTTTGCAAGAGAAAAATCGATGTGCTTGGTCTTGTTAATTATTAAAGAATGGGTGAGGTGTATGGACAAATGGTTATCAATGTTTCTTGCACTTTTGAGAAAGAGGATTCTCTTAGCATATCTCTTGAGGACAAGTCCATGCTACTTATTGAAAATGATATCAATTGTCAAATTCGATAGTTTATTGCTGCATAAGGTAAGGCATTTTGACTCTCAAATTTTTTAGTATATAGAATGATTGGGCTGTTGATTGCAAATAACACTGGTTTATTTTTGCTATTAGCTTTAAGGCATTGATTGCTTCTCTTAGCCAAGAAATCTCTAAAATCATATTTATTGTTGATCCACTGTTATCAATGGAATTATTTTCGAGATCTAGTTCAAACATAGCAAATTTTTTCAAAGTCTTTGATTCCATCACAAACTACCATATTTTTCTTCCTTACATTGGATACACTCACCAGAGAAATTATCCTCATGAACTCTCTAAGTGGTATCCATGGCCAAGTAAGAATGTGTGTTGAATGGAATACTACTTGCTTTTTGGTTGATTGTTTATCTTATTTGATTATCTATTTTAGTTACATGTTTCCATTTGCAATACTGGCATGCTCGTGACTACCTTCTCGGATACCACATATGAGGATATTGCTGATCCTAAAAAACCATATAACTTTCTCTAACAAGAAGTACCATTGCAATGTTATACACATACTTGTGGATGAAGAGTGATTCCAAATGTCTACACGATAATAGATTTAAAGATAGTCAAGATAGATGGAGTGAATATAAGTCTCTTTCATATTGTTGGTTTTTTTAGGGACCGTTTTTAGTCTACCAACTTGTTACATTTTTTTTCATAGTGCTGAGATTACCTTGACTTATATATGTGGTAGATAAGGGAGCAACATATTGAGTTGATTTTGGATAGGACAATCACACTAGTTGATTGTTGCAACTCCCCTCCACAAAACCACGAAACATGCATAATATAGAAAAACCCTTTCCTCAGTAAAAGGACCCACGATGTAATCAACATAGATAATGTATGCAAACACCTTATGAATTGCATGGAAGATTCCACTTAAGCTTTCCATAGGTTGCCATTCAGTACTTGTTGAGAGAAATATGTCTACAACCAAGAATTCATTATTAGTACTTGCTTAAATGACAAAAATACTACATACATTATCAACTCAAGACTTACAATGTGTTTGCTAGGAAACACTTTAGTTTGGAGGCAAGTGCATATCCTTGGCTATGTAAACATGTTGCACTTTGATAAACCACCCTTCATGCATAATTTTGAAAGCAATGATATGTCCCTTCAAGTGATGTTTTATATCCTCTCATTTTCTTCTTTTCACCTTATGAGAGTACTTACAAGAGGGTAGCATGGTAACCCAAGCATTCAAGGTAAATATTTTTTGCTCCCAATTTTCATCAGCTTCATGGCTATACACTATGCACGAGTTTACTAAACAAGAAGGGCACCTTCCAGATGCCATACTTAAATTAAATTCATAAAGAAAGAAGCTCATCGAGAAAGGTGAATGAACTAAAAAGAAATATTAAGAAGACTAATGAAAATATATTGGGTACCAAAAAGTTCTTGTGAGCTGTTTGCCCCGCTCATTACAAGGTGCACATTTTTTTAATTCCATCAATAGGTTTTCCAAATGACACCGCCCGTCCCTTGGAATATCACGGGGTTTGTCACTTAGACCCCAATGAGTCTACATTGCAATAGAAGTGTTCCGACTGAACCCACTAGGATCGACCTGAATTTTGGGGTTCCTAAAATCATACGGATCTCTAACAACTAGCTAGCATCAGTAATTTCAAGTTCCCACTTCTACAGCATTACTCATTACTCGATCTGAAGCAAACTTGCCATTGTACTTGGTTTAAAGAGAATGGGAGATGGAGGGGAGTGTGGTATGTCAACCCTCCTACCCATAAGGCAAAATCCCATTCCGGCCCCCCAAAGCAATGCAAGTCGGTTCTACCTAATGACTAGTTGGTTAATTTATCATATTCATATTTCTATTGCTGATTTAGAAAAGCTCCCAGCTAACTAGGACCACCCTACTGTTGAACAGACCCATTGAGGGTTATGCCCACCCGCTTTCCTTTGATGACGAAATCATCTTTAGTTTTTTAATTACCTACATCACATTTATTGGAACATATACAACCAGTTTCCTTAATTAGTTCGTTAAATCGTAATTTATCTCATGGATATCCATACGATTCAAGAAACCCTTGAGTAAAACAAATATCTTTATTATATATTGGAAGTTATTACAATTTTTATCTTTTTGACTCTATCGAAGATATACATAATTCCACGAGGGTATTCTACCCACCAAGATTCCACCCTTGTAACTAGTATTTAGGGTTCCAGGATCCCATCTTGGGTCACGAAAGGGCTCATCAAATTCTAGGAGTAATGTGCAATTTATAGCAAGAGTCTCCCTGGCACCCACATTTCCTACAGGCTATCCCTATGGACAAAACTTTCGCTATTACGAAGCTGGTCTAAGCCTCTTGAAGCAATAACTATGGCCCACTTGGAGTAGGGCCTCACAACTAGTTCGGGGGTAGCCTAGCGCAATCTTTCCTTTTATCCTGTTTGTCAATGTTTTTAATCAAAAATCTAGATTCTAGCAAACACAAACAATCCTTTCAAACAATGTCAATCACACCAACGTGTAGTTCACAGCTTCCATAGCCAAGGTAGACCTTATTCTAAGGTGACCTTACATTCTAAGGAAAATTCTCCTCCCCATAATGAAGTATTGAGTATATCTCTTACAACATGTTAAGCAAGATATTAATTTCTCGTTTGGGGCTAACTTACCCAACTTAAGCGAATTTCCTTTAGAAAAAATATTGCGATAATAATTTGATGATATGATTTACAAGACCCTTAAATAAATATTCACTTTCATAACAAGTATTAATCAATATTAACCTTGTCACATTGACAATATATTGAGTAATTTTATTAATCTCGGGTGTGCATATAGTCTTTTATTCATTTCGTGCAATATCCTCTTGCAAGTATTCCATCATGATCTTACGAATTATGATCTTGATTAATCTAACTACAAATCATAGGTAGCAGTTAACCATTTATGTGTGTATTACTACTCTCTCTAAATAAAGTTGTTAATTCATGTAAGTAAAAAATATGGAAGCTAATTTTTTTTGTACTTAATTCTTATATGGATGCTATCCATGCAATCTAACAAGTAGATCTTGTACCACTTAATGAAAAAGATAACATTTTATATAAAATTTTGATAAAAACCTTATTATTTTATGCGGCGATATGAAAATATTAGCCTATTTTTGAAATGTGAATAACCTAGTTTAGCATGACAACATTGGGAATTTTGTCTTTGCTTGCATTTGCATTCGCCACACCCGATATTCCGTTAGTAGTGGAACTCTAACAACCTCAAGGGAGCCATCGTTCGCAAGTGGATTCGAGAGATAAAGAAGGAGGGATGAATTTGGGATGGGAGAGCATAAGAGAAGATGGCTTAGTCGAAGACCAATACAAGGGGGTTGAGCTAACTCTCTCCCTCGCAGCCTGCCTCTCTCTCTCTCTCTCTCTCTCTCTCTCTCTCTCTCTCTCTCTCTCTCTCTCTCTCTCTCTCTCTCTCTCTCTCTCTCTCTCTAGCTCCGTCTCTTGTAGCCTCTTGGAGGGTATCCTTCTACCTCCATCTCGCAACCTCTCATGGTCTCCTTGTCCCTCTCTAAAACTGCTCCCCATGCCTCTTATTTATAGCTAAATTAGAGAAGAAGGGTTGTGGCTAAGAAGAAGAACTCTTTATAGAGGGGATCTTAGCAAAAACAGCAATCTGAAGCTTCTAAGATGCGATCTGATGCTCAAATCACAAATCCAATGGTTCTATTGGCTCTGAAATGGGGGGTAAAACTCCAAGACACCTAATCAAAAATCTCCCAAATCACTTCTTCTTCTCCATGTTCGGAGTGTTGTTTGCTGCATGTCAACTGCAATTGCAATGTGCGTGATTTCGTCAATCCTTCTTTTTTGTATTAAATCTCTAAAATTGGATGAAAAAGCCACTTTCTTTTTTTACATGACACCTTGGTCTAGAAGTTTCCATATCTTTTTAGGATATTTACAATAAATAATATCCAAAATATCAAAAATATGTTAGTTTTGTCCAAAAATCTAGTATTTTTAAACTATCCATACTATACACACTGACACTAATGACTAATATGGCTCATAACTCTCATTCACATATAGTAACTTCCGTGACGGGTGGCTATAGTCCTTGTTAATCCAAAAAAAATGTTCAGTTACGATCCTCGGTGTTTTTTTTTTCTTGAGATCTTCTCCATTTAATGAATTTAGAGTTCTTCAAGTCTATTTTGTGAGAAGTTGGTAACTTTTTAAATCAAAGTTGGGATATAACATCCTCTCCCCCTTACAAGAATTGAGATGGCCTCATCTCAAATGAAATTGGGGATATTGGTTACATAGTGACTCATGGTCAATTCAACTGGCATCCTCTTTAGGGTAGTCTTTCCACTGGACAAGATATTCTCTAAGGGTTCTACTCCTCAAATTACTCTGTCAGTTTGTAGCTCAAGAACTCCTTGGTTAGGTATTACAACTTGTTGATCATCAAGGATATGGTTAGGGTTAGCTATGTATGCTTTCAATAAGCTAACATGAAATACATCGTGGATTTTTATATTCTTAGCGAGTTGTATCTTGTATGCGCTTGGTCATAAGCACTTGAGAACCTTATTCGGTCCACAATATCTTGGACTTAGCTTCTTAAATTCTCCTAAAGACAAAGAACTCTTCTTTGGATGGACACAAACGAAGACCATGTCTCCTTCTTTGAAGATTCATTCTTGCCTTTTTAGATCATCATGCACCTTTTGTCGATCCTTGGCAGCTTGAATATATTGTTTGATAATCTTGATTTGATTATCCATTTCTTCTAACATTTTTCTCAAAGCTTCTACCCTTAGATTAGGATCGGAAAAATTAAGTGGCATACAACAATCTTGACCATATAGTGTGTGAAATGGATTCATCTGAATACTTCAATGATAGGAGGCATTATAAGTAAATTCCACTAAGGGTAGATACTAACCACCTATTAGGTTCCTTGCTGCAATATGCATGCAGAATATCCTCAATTACTTAATTATCTCATTTTGTGTGCCCATCAATTTGTGGATGATGAGCTGTGTTGAAACAAAGTCCCAATGGCTTCAAATAAACTCTTCTAGAAGTGTGATGTGAAAATAGAATCACAATCACTGATGATCCTTTTAGGCAACCCATGTAACCTAAAAATCTCTTTTACAAAAATTATTGCAATATCTAAAGCTTTGTAATTGGTTTTTGTTGGAATAAGATGAGGGACCTTTGTTAGCATGTCTACTATTACCATTATTGAGCTATATCCCCCTTGCACAAAATGTAACCCAATTACAAATTCCATGCTCATAAACTCCCATTTCATATGGGGAATGTCAAGTGGTTGGAGTTTTCTTGGTAACTTGACACGTTTAGATTTTACCCTTTGGCAATTATACATTCAGTGACATACTTAAGTAGATCACATTTGAGGCTTTGCCAGTAATAGCTTTTTCTGACAGCATTAAGAGTTTTTGCATACCCCAGGTGACTTGAAAAAGGAGAGTCATGTGCTTCCCAAAGTTTCCTCCTCTTGAGGGTCTGACTTAAAGGAATGCATAGTCTCATTCTGAAATAAACATGTCCTTCGTCTTCATCTGGAGAATTCTTGATACTTAGTCTTGAGTTTGGGATCTTGTTCCTTATTTGAACTTCCGGAAACAATTGTTGATAGTCTGGGTCCTTATTTGCTTCATCCTTAGTCAACTTGATGATAGGATTAGTTGGCATTGATACCATTGTAGCCAGAGTTTCTGCCCTAGATGGTTCTTCAGTGATAAGAGCATTAAGGAATCTTTACAACTAAGGGCATCTACTATTGCATTTTCTTTACCAAGTCTGAACTTAATTTCAAAGTCATACTCTTGCAAAATTTTGATCCACCATTGTTGCCCCATATTAAGCTTAGGCTGAGTAAAAATCCACTTAAGACTTTTATGATCTGTGACTAAGGAAAACTTATTTCCAAGCAAGTAATGTCTCCATAATTTGAGAGCATGAATCACAGCTAACAACTCTAGGTCTCGTGAGTAGCATATCTCTTTTCATGGGTTTTCAACTTTCTCGAAGAGTAAACTACAGGATGTCATTCCTACATTCGTGTGCCTCCCAATGAAAGAGAGCTAGCATTTGTGACAACTTGAAATTCCTTGCTTAAGTCAAGTAGCGTTAAGATATGAGTAGTTATCAAACTATGCTTTAGTTGCCCAAAGCTAGCTTCGTCAATTAATTTTAGCTTAGCTATCATGGTTTGGTTGCCTAGAACAATTCCAGTAGTAGTAAAATAATCTTCCATGGAATTGATCCAAATTTCTGCATTGGCTTCCATATTCTCACCTTTCTCGTCAAATTTCGGAGGTTTGACTTGCTTCAAAAGATTCATTTTCTCTTGGGATTTGTTGGGAATTATTATGCATGCGAAATTCTAGTTTAGTTTGGTCTTCTTGCCTCTAGTATACATGGTTAAGTTTACACTAGCTTCATAAAATAGATAGATAGATCACAACTTTAAGATCTTCCATACATTTTACCCTTTTCATATTATTCTGAAGATAGCTAGATGGCTTGCATCGATATAGTAATATCCTCCACCATCTTTCACGAAATTGAGGTGAGGGGTTGTATAACTAATCTAGTATTTGCATCATCTAATTTCTCTAGGCTAAACTGGATGAATGCATAGCTGAAATAAACATTACTCGGAAGATCAAGATTCATTTCCAAGATTTGTTATTCTGCCATAATTCAAAAATAAACATTAACAAAGAGAAGAAAACATGTCCTAGGCTATGTTTACTATCCCAAAAAAAAATATCTTTTTAAGCTTATGTCGTATTCTATTTTAATGAGTGCTCTGATACCAATTGTGAGGTGTTTGCCCACCAGGCTCATTCCAAGGTGCACCTTTTTGTAGTCCATTAGTAGGTTTTCCAAATGACACTGCCCAATGCTCCCTTGGAATATCATGGGGTTTGTCACTTAGACCCCACTAAGTTTACATCACAACGGAAGTGTTTCGACCGAACCCATAGGAAGTGTTTCGACCGAACCCATAGGAACTAACGTCAGTAATTTTGAGGTTCCACTTCTACAAGATTAGTCATTGCACTTGGTCCAAATAGAATGGGAGACAAAGGAGAGTGCAGTACATCAATCCTCCTACCCATAAGGCAAAATCCCATTTCGGGCCCCTAAAAAAATGCAAGTCGCTTCTACCTACCAATGACTAGTTGGTCAATTCATCATCTTCCTATTTCTATCGCCAATTTAGAAAAGCTCCTAGCTAACTGGGGACCATCCTACCATTGGATGGACCCATCGAGGGTTATGCCCACCCACTTTCCTTTGATGATGGAATCATATTTAGTTTTTTAATTACCTACATCACATTTATTGGAACATATATAACCAGCTTCCTTAATAAGTCCATTAAATCACACATTCCTTCACGTAATTTATCTCATGGACACGCATACAATTCAAACAACCCTTGAGTAAAAAAAATCTTTATTATATTGGAAGTTTATTGTAATTTCCATCTTTTTGACCATGCAGAAGATATACAAAAATCCACGAAGGTATTTTGCCTACCAAGATTTCACCCTTGTAACTAGGATTTAGGGTTTTAGGATCCTATCCTGGGTCATGAAGGGGCTCATCAGATTTTAGGAGTAATGCACAATTTATAGCCAAAGTCCCCCCCCCCCCCTCTGGCACCCACATTTCCTACTACCCGAGGCTATCCCTTTGGACGGACCTTTCACTACGGAGCTATGGTCTAAGCCTCTCGAAGCGATAACCATGACCGCCTTGGAGTAGGGTCTCACAGCTAGCTTGGGGGTAGCCTAGCACGATCTTTCCTTTTATCCTATTTGTCAATGTTTTTAATCAAAGATCTAGATTCTAGCAAACACAAACAATCCTTTCAAACAATGATAATCACACCATCGTGTAGTTCACAACTTCCATAGCCAAGGTAGACATTATCCTAAGGTAGCCTTACATTCTAATGAGGATTCTCCTCCACAAAAAGAAGTGTTGAGTACATATCTTATAACATGTTAAGCAAGACATGAATTTCCCGTTTGGGGCTAACTTACCCAACATAAGCAAATTTCCTTTAGAAAAAATATTGCGACAATCAGCCCAAGGGGGACTTTGCCGACCTCACCATGATTTAGAGTTCATGTAGGGAGCCTGTTATACTATTTTATCCCTCACATAGATACCATGAGTGGATTTATTTAAGATTTGAAGACCTCGACGCTAATGTATATCAAAACAGTGTACTCATTGATCATATTACATGGATTACATAATGTGGGTTACATATTCTTTTGGCCTTTAAAAATAGGGTCTAAGCACTTGTAGGTGAAACAAGTACTTGGGTTTTTATTGGGGATGATTTTCATCCATTTATAGGTATTGCAAATGCCTATACATGTTGATTATAGGTATTATAGTGAAATAGAACACTAGGGCTCATTTTGGGGATAATACCCACTCATTTATAGATGTTGCAAGTTATTACAGAGCATAAATAGCCCTATTACATATTGTACTCAATACCTACAAGTCATACACAAATTGCTACACGGTTTAGATACCTTACATTGGACCTCCAAGTGCTTGGAAGACCAAAACAATGAATTTACAAGGTGTTGGATAGTTTTATATATTAATAAAAGAATATTTTCAAAATATTCTAATCTAATTTTGAAAAACTATTTGATAAATCATCTCAAATATCTAATATTTTATCTTTGATTTAAAGTAAAAATTTATCTCATTTGTATATCATTGGTCAAAAGTTAGAGCCATTCAAACAAGTGGTCTGTTTGAACTACACTTTGATAGTATATAGAAATGGCAAGGAACAAGGGTAATACTTCCACACAATTAAAAATTAGTTGGTTAGTTCGAAAGTTAGTTAGTCAATTAATAAGTTAGTAAGGTTATTAATTAAAGACTAACTACAGTAAAAACTAACTAACATTAATAACTAATAATTTTTATTTTAAAAATATTGAAAAATCGAGAGTCGTAATCTGACATTTTTCTCAGATTGATAAGGACTATAGACACCCTTCACAGAAGTTACAACACGTGAACAAGAGTTATGAGCCATATTAATCACTAGTGTTAATGTGTATAGTATGGATGGTCCAAAATATTAGATTTTTTGGCAAAACTAGCGTATTTTAGATATTTTAGATATTACTTATTGTAAATATCCTAAAAAGTTATGGATTTTTCTAGAACAAGATGTCATTAAAAAAAAGCAAGTGATTTTTTCAACTTGTTTTGGAGATTTAATACAAAAAAAAAGGATTGGCAAAATTGCGCGCATCGCGATCACAGTTTATAGGCTACACATCACTTCAAACAAGGAGAAGAAGGAGTAATCCAAAAGATTTCTAAGCAAGTGTCTTGGGGTTTTACCCCCCCTTTGGAGCCAATCGAACTATCATAATTCTGATTTGAGCATCAGATTGCTGATTTTTCCAAGATCCCCTGCATAAAGAGCTCTTCTTCTTAGCCAAAATCCTTCTCCTTTTGTTTACCTATAAATATGAGGCATGGAGAGCAATTAGAGAGCACAAGACCCCAAGAGGCTGTGAGAGAGAGAGAGAGACAGAGGGAGGTAAAAGGATACCCCTCCAAGAGATTACGAGAAGGAGCTTGAGAGAGAGAGAGAGAGAGAGAGAGAGAGAGGAGTTACCTCGAGAGGCTGCAAGAGAGAGAGTTAGCTCAAGTCCCCCTATCTCGGTCTTCGACTAAGCCATCTTCTCTTATGCTCTCCCATCTCAAATCCATTCCTACCTCTTTATCTCTCGAATCCACTTATGGACGATGGCCCCCAAGCAAAATATCTCTCCAAGGGACTCCAAATGCTAAAGCCATTCCTCCTTCTTTATCTCTCGAATCCACTTGTGGACGATGGCTCCCAAAAGCGAAATATCTCTCCAAATGTTGAAACTCCCACCACAATCAATGGGATCGCGAACCAAGGAACCACAACTACAGAAAATGCATCTCTTATAAATCAAGTGCACCCCATTGTATTAGGAAAAATAAATTGGGAGAAAAGAATGTTTACATTAATTATCGCAACTTAATTGAGCATGTTTCGAGATAATGAGTGTACTAGGAAAATTTTATTCATCGCATTCATCTTAGGTGATCAATTAAAATTGCTTAGAAGCCGTTAAATTGCACATAAATTGCATGGAAAATTCATGCTAATATATTTATTTATTTAAAAATTTTCAAGAATACACATTAAATTACAATTAAGCCAAATAGATTTTATGCATCCACATCCATTTGCTTGGTTAAAATAATAGGAAATCCTATTACATCTCACAAAGTATAGATTGAACTTGTGATAGAATACGTAGGGTTCCTAATATGAAGTTGAAAGAATTTCAAACCCTAAAGAGTTGAAGGATTCTTCTCAAGGCCCATATTGCTTAAAGTTGAAAGGAATTCAAAGTCCTTAAGTAACTATATGAATTATGCGACAAACCCTAGTTCAAATGAATGCGTAGGGTTTCGTTGTAGGGAAGCTAATGTCCCAAATTGCAATCAACATTGCAAGGATACACCTTCATTCAAAAGAATGAGGAAATTAAATTAGGTTATCTCTAGAAATGTCAGATGATAACGGCGGGGATAAGGCCGAGACTAGATGCTATTGCATCAAATCAGAATTTCCTTTGGCAGAGAGAACAAAGAATTGTCTAGTACATATTATGCACTTCTACTTGTGTTTGTGTGAAAATGTGCGGGATCTAGGACATGGCAATGTAGCTATGGTGGATGGAAAAAGAAGAATAAACTCATGATGATAGAGACACTGGACTTGCCTGTTATACAAGTGAATTAGGTTCCAAGATTGAAGCTTGGACTCATAAACACAATCTTGTGTCTTAGATTGACAAGTACAAGACTGACACTAACTGATAAGGAAAAGCATCATCATGAATTCATTCATATGAAAAGTGGTAGTCCAATACAATGCTTTATAGTTGCTGGATGAGTACAGTTTTCCCTTTCTGTGCATATGGGATTCCTGCAGCCTGCATGTCTTCATCCCAAATTGCCTCATACAAAGAGGCTACATTAGGTTTGATTGCTAATATCTCAACACCCCTCCTTAATCACAACCGGAAAAGACAATGAGTATAGGATGTCATGAGTAGAACCTTATTAAGTGTAGACATGGAAGAAACAAAAACAACCATACAAAGCTAGAGGCTGTTACAAGGCCTCACTAAGTGTGTAGAGGTTGTAGTGTGTAGGCTACATGAGGAGTTTACAAGCTTATGATAAAGACATTTGGGCTAGACATTACACGGCTAAAAAACTCAGTAAAAAATAGGATCAAGGAGTGGCATGCCCTTGTAGTTTTCAGCATTACTTTTGACATAGATCTTCAATTCATTCTAGGTCTTCTTATTGGAGTAGTCCAACTTGCTCTTTTTTATCATGTACTTGCTGTTCACTTTCCTTGCCACTTCAAAGTCTTCATGATTTTTCTGCTTCTTTTTCTTATTCTTTTTCTCTTTGATCTTTCCTTTATGGTCATCATTTTCATGGACTTTGCTTGCATTAGTCAGGCAAAGGTTCTTGTCTTTATGGTCCCCCTCAGGCAAAGGTACAATCTTTGAGGCAGCGGAAATGACTTCAAAATCTTCAAATGGATTCATTGATTGCTCTTTGATGTAAACAACTCCATGTGTTCTTGTAAGTAGAATAGACATTTTTCCAGTGTGGTATAAATGAGTAATAATAATCATGTTACTTCCCATGAGTGGCATCCACATAAAAAACTTCATGCTTGGCATTCTTGAGTTAGGGAATCAGCTTCAAATGACTGAGAATAACTAGCAATGAGTTTATCTTTGTATGTGTCAAAAGACACAAGCAATGGCAGTGTAGTATCAAAAGATACTAGTTTGAACTTTGATGTTTGTTGCTTGAGTTTGACTTGATGATCTTCAAAAAACTTCCAAGCCTTCAAGATCTTCCAAACCAAATCTTCCCTTCCTTGATTTGATACTGGTACCTTCAAATCTAAGTGACAGGGTCTTCAATGTGTTGGAATCAGTGAGTAGATGAAGTGAAAAAGGAGCTTCAATGAAAGTTAGTTATGGCAGATTAGGATTTTTAGAACAAGCAACTAGTATTTTGCTTATTGCTACTCACAAAGGTAGTCATTTGAGAAACCCTCTAAGAGGGAGAGAGTTCAAATGTATAGCTTCAAAAGCCCTATGATAATGATCAACATTGTTGTGTGTACAAATTGAATGAACTATACGATTGGAACTAGGCGCAAATCTGTCAACGATGTCAAATTTTCAAAATGTTGGGCCTATTCTGCATTGATCACATCGATTTTTGTGCCACCCTGAAGCGCCTCGAGTAGAAAACAACTTTGTAGAAGATAGGGTGAATGGTTATGCCCTCTATTTCAAGATCTAGCTCCTCAAAGTTGGCAGGGTCTATTTGGCCATGATAGACACACAAGGCAGCAACTGTGTAGAATCACAATGCTGAGCTTGAAATGGCCTAATGTTGAGCTCTAAGGTGATAGAGAGGAGCTCCAGGAGCACGGCTACAGTTCTCTATAAGAAAGCTTGTCAAGATCTTGTCTGGTTGTAAAGATCTAAGAGCTTGAAGCAGGATAGGTGTAGGGTGGCTATGGTTGCCACAAGGCAAATGGAGAAGAAGGAGTAGGAGATGAGCTCCTAGACTTAACCTGAGTGGACTAATCTCTGGACTAAGCTCACCCAAACTGAGCTAGATGAGAGTAGAATGGAGCTGGAGAAGTAGTTCAATTCCCGATTGAGCTCTGATACCATGTGAAAATGTGCGAGATCTAGGACATGGCAATGTAGCTATGGTGGATGGAAGAAGAAGAATGAACTCATGATGATAGAGACACTGGACTTGACTATTACACAAGTGAATCAGGTTCCAAGATTGAAGCTTGGACTCATAAACACAATCTTGTGTTTTAGATTGACAAGTACAAGACTAACACTGATAAGGAAAAGCATCATCATGTATTCATTCATATGAAAAGTGGTAGTCATGTACAATGCTTTATAGTTGTTGGATGGGTACAATTTTCCCTTTCTGTGCATATGGGATTACTGTAGCCTGCATGTCTTCATCCCAAACTGCCTCATACAAAGAGGCTACATTAGTTGTGATTGCTAATATCTCAACAGTTTGTACTTAGGAACACCTCTTTGGAAAAAGAGTCATCTAATAAAGGAATTGATAAGAAGAAAATATTTCAAATTGGATTCAGGTTGAAACACCTGGGAAAGGCCTGTTGAGCACCCCCAGCTAGCCGCCAACCCTATCCTAGGGGGTTTTTGATAACCACGTTGGGAATGTGGACCAAACCCATCATGAGAGGTCTCTCCATAGAAACATCTGTTCGTAGGAGGATGCTTGGGTGCCAGGGGGCTTTGGTTGTAAATCCCCTGCCTCCTCTGGGTCCTACTCAGATGGTATACATGACTACCTAAGAAGGAATCTTGAGGCCTTGTTACTAGTGCAAGGGTGAAAACTTGGAGGAAAATAAGTCGCATCCTTACGGATTGCAAAAATTTTCCCATGTACGGGATTTGTATCTCAATTGAAATTTTAATATAAAGTTTACTTTTAAGGAATTTGTATGATCTGTTTTTGTGTCAGTGCATAAAATTATGTAAAGTAATATGTGACTAATGGGTTAATTAAGGAAGCTGCTTGTATGTGTTACCACTAATGTGCCCTTAGGTAAGTAGGAAACTAAAGCTATCAAGGGAAGGGGATGGGCGGAACCCCTGATGAGTTCATCCTATAGTAGGGTGGTCCCAAAGAAATCAGAGGCTTCTCAATATTCAAATCACGATGATGTATTGACCTTAGATAATGTAGCCTTAAAACTCTGGCTCATATCGTTTTAGGGGACTGGAATGGGACTTTACCCTATGGGTAGAGAGGTCAAGCAATGCATCCCTCTCGTTTCCCATTCTCTTTGAACCAAGTGCGATATGAGTCCGCCACGGTTTAGATGCTCTGCGCAAAGTAGATCGCTGATGCAAAAGGCTGTAGAATGATTTGTCCATTAGAAACCCAAGAAGATTCAGGTCAGTCCTAACAGGGTTGGCTGATACATTTCATTGCGGAGTAGAATCAGGAGTTGCTATAACCAACAAACCCTATGACATTCTGTGGGAGTGTCAGGCGACATCTTTTAGATCAGGACTACTAAAACGTATCACGACCTAGGCACGTTACAACAGGGGAAAGAACAAGGTAAATGAGGATGTCTCGCGACAAATTAAGGAATTATGCGATATAATGATTGAGCCACATTATGAGGATGAGGAATCACAAGAATATCAGGCTTATAGGACCTTTGAATGCCACTCTTTGTAACCACGAGACTAGACATTCTATCAAACACATGGAGATTGTTTACCAAGTTAGATCAAGTGGTTGAGTAGATGGTTTAGTCTAATGCTCAGACCAAAGAAGTAATGCAGTAAATAGCCCATTCCACCAAGGACTTCGTCTAGAAATTTAATACTTCTATTCAAGAGTCATTGGACAAGCTCACTGCTCAAATATCTTAGGTTTTTGTAGAAAGAAAAGTAAGGACAAATAGTCATTTCAGCCTTCTAATCCTAATCCATAGCTTGGATTTATTGAAAGAAAGGTATATGTATGAAATAGGGGATACATCCTTTAGGGCTGATGAGAAAATCTTGAGTATTCATGCATCTAAACCTCTAGGGGCAAGAAGTCAGTCACTTATATCTCCAAGAAGATTCCAAACAGTCTTTCACATAAAAGTACCTCAAAATTTCAACTCCCATTTGTAGTTACATGGATCCCCAAGCTTCTAATGGTCAACAAGATCTTATAACTCCATGACAAGATAGTTTTGACTAAGTATAGTGGATATTCATCTTTCTTTCCCATTGTCAAGAATCATGCAGTGGGGGGACTTTCTTGAGCTGCTACGCCAAACACATACCATACACACATAAGAGAAAGCTCACTCAAGAACACAAGAAGAGAGATGGAGACCAAAACATTATCTTGCTAGTTTCTTCTTCTTCTTCCATACATAATACAATGTACACAAAGTATAAATAAGATGCAATATAAAGGAAAGCGGCTTGCTAAGTCAAATATAGTACATAATTGACTATACTAAATCGGCTGGCGCTATAACTATGCTACCTATAGGGGTAGGTGCAACAAACTAAATATAATAAGTGATAAGTCAGTGGCCATGTGAGGATCATAATGACCACTAATGTGCTAAGTGTAGACATGCAGACCCATCTGGCCAAGTGGTCCATCATCAACGCTTCCACTTGTTGATCTTGCCATCTCAACACTCCCCCTCAAGCTCAATTGTATCTCTATAACTTCAAGTAAGCTTCGAAACTTTCAAAGCTTTTCTGCACCAAACGCCTTTGTGAAAATGTTAGCTATCTGATTTTTTGTGCTGACATATACCAAGTCAATATCTCCTTCAAAGTACCTTCTCTCTCACAAAGTGGTGATGCATCTCAATGTATTTTGTCCTAGTATCAAACATTGGATTCCTAGCTAGCTATATGCTACTCATGTTGTCACACTAAATGACAATTGGACCATCTCTGTGTATATCTAAATCACCTAATAACTTTTATAGCCATACCACCTCACATGTTGCCATAGCAACACCTCTATACTCAGCCTTTATACTCAATAAAGCAACTATAGATTGCTTTTTGTTGCTCCATACAACTGCTACACTACCAAGGAAAAACATGAATCCATCGGTAGATCTTTTTTCTAATATGCTACCAACCCAATCTACATCTGTGTATCCAAATACATGTGCATCCTTACATGCCTCATAAAAAAGTCCATAATGTAAAGTGAATTTCAAATACCTCAATATGTGTCTAACTGCATCCAAATGAGGCTTTCTAGGCATCTACATAAAATGATTGACAAGGCTAAATGCATAGCTCAAGTCTACTGGCCTTGTGATAGTCATGTAAATCAGATTCCATATTATCCTCTTGAACATAGTATCTATGAGAGGTCATTCATCATCAGAAATATAAAAGCCAATATTGACAAGATACTCTCCGATCTTATCAAACCATGCTCTAGGTGCTTGGGATGCTCTAAATCCTCGTAAACTACTAGTTGCTCCATATACATCTCTTCTTACAATTCACCATGCAAGAAGGTATTCTTAAAATCCATTTGCTCTGCAAACTCCGACCTTTGTCTTACTGTGAAAGCAATCACACATCTAATAGTTTCCAACCTAGCAATTGGATTGAATGTCTCTTCATAATCTATACCATATATTTGAGCATAGCATTTTGCAATCAGCCTAGCCTCATACTACCTCCTAATCAAACCATCTACATTATGCTTAATTTTGTAAACCCAGTTAAGCCACTAGCTTTCCTTCCCTTAGGCAAGGGTACCAAATCCCAAGTCTTATTGGCTTCTAATGTGAACATCTCCTCATCCATTATTGCATCCCAATGAGCATGACCAACAACATTCTCAAAATAATTAGGCTCAACATCCTCAACTACCTTCACCATATAACCATAATGGTGAGCTGCATAACCTTCAAAACTAAATCTTTTAACAGGTTATCCAACCCTACTAGACCTATGTGCCACTAGATCACTCATACTATATGCTCTATGTACACATGGTGTCTTGACTAAAGGGATACCAAGCTCATCATCCAAACTTTGTGAAAACCACTAGAATCTCCATCAAATCCCAAATTCCTAGTAGATGCATCATTACAATCTAACACTTTCTTCTTTCATTTTTCTTTATCTACAATACTTGTAGATCCACCTAAAGATGTGGGGCTACTCCTTAGTCTCCCCCCCCCCCCCCCCCCCCAAGAACAAGGGATAACTATAGATGTGGTACCAGATGATGTTTCTGGTCCACTAAGGCTTCATGATTATTTCTTTTCTTTCTACACATAGCTATTATGATCATTATCATCATCTAATACATCACTACTAGATGCATACCAACTACTCATCTCATAAAAAATAATGTCCTTGCTCACTCTGAACTCACCGATGACACGGCTATAAAAATGATACGCTTTCTGCTCTAAAGAGTATCCAATAAAATTACATTTTTTAGCCTTTGAATCAAGCTTCTTTCACAGCTCATCTAGCACATGAACATATGCAATACAACTGAATACTTTCAAGTGTGACACATCAAGCTTCTTGCATGTAAAGCATTCTTCAAGGGGGGTCATATCATTTCTTATGTCCTTCTTGATTACTTTTGTGTGCTTGAGAGAGGGAGCATGAGAGTGTGAGAGTGTGAGGATGAGGGATCAAGGAGAATAAGCTCTCCATCATCTCATCTCATCTCATCTCATCTCTTCTCATCTCATCTCTTCTCTTCTCTTCTCTTCTCTTCTCTTCTCTTCTCTTCTCTTCTCTTCTCTTCTCTTGTGTGTGGCTATGGAGGATGGAGCTTGAAGATGGAGGCTTCAGGTTGCCTGAACTTGCATCATGAACTGTGGAGCTACTAGTGTACCTGAGGGAGGAGGCAACTCGGTTGGGTATCAAGGTAAGCTCACCACACCTCGGTAGGATTGAAGGTGCATCGGCTAGGTGAGAGATACCCATAGGTGTTTGCTTGAAATGATTGAACAATAAGCGGTCCGTGGATCTTGGTAGCTCAACATGAGCTCACCTCTACATTTTGGTTCCATTGCCAGGACCAATGGATTCAAGCTTGAGCACTTGCGCACCTTAAATTGAGCAAGGAAGTAAGGGTTTCATCCTCAAACTGGAGCTTGAGATAAGTAAGAGGCTTTGGGTTTTTAATGTCTACAACAAGTATTTTGGTTTTTGATGATTAGGCAAGTAGGAGGAAGCATTTTAGTTTTCTATTTTTTATTTTTGTTGCATTTAGAGTAGGATAGGACCGAGAAATTGAAAGAAAAAGCTTTATGGTTTGTGATATTGAACATGCCTAAACAGGGTACAAACAATGAGAAAAATGGGAAAAATGAGTACTTGGAGGTATTAGAATCGCATGGGGAGTGACAATATAGATAAGGTTGAGTCAATAAGGGTTTAAGACCCTAGGAGGCAAAGGGAGACCTCATTTTTAGGTTCTGTAGGGGGGAGAGAGAGAGAGAGAGAGAACTTGAGAGCTTGTGTAGAACTTGGTGCTTCCAGCAAATCGATCAAAGGCCACAGGAGTTCATTGCTTGGATCATGTGTGTAGAAACCTTTTTGTGCATCTAACCTTTAATCTTGGTGAATCTTGCTAGTGCACGTGGCCAGAAACCAGTGGCAAGAAGTGATTTTTGTTCTCGCGGTTTACATGCCAATGGAATCAGATGCGATTTGCAGGTGTCCCATTCCTAGAATCGGACTCTTGGATGCCTTGGGTTTGTCCAATTCCCAGAATTGAATGGCCTACAATCGATGGACCACTCGGACTCAAACCATCCGATTAGTTGATTGGACAACCAAAATTGAACCAAAATCAGACACCTCAATAATCAAACCACTACCATGTGTCCGATCCTCCTGAGGATCAGACACTAACCTTGTCCATTTTTCAGAATCGGACATACTCAAATTAAACCAGCCTGACCTATCCGATCGGACGCACCCTATCCAATTCCCAAAATCGAACATCCTAGAATTGGACATGAAAATTGGACCATACAGAATCGGACACCTATCAAATCAAACGTGCGATTCCTGAAATCGGACACTGTAAAATCAAACTCTATAGAATCGGATCATATTTTGACACGTCAAAATTGACAAAATTACCACATCCGGAATGACAAAGAATACAACCCTCAAGAGGGGAATTCATCGAAAGTCTTACATGCAAATTGAACCCTAGAAATGGCAGCCAAATGGCCAAGCAGAGTGTTAACACTCATATCAGCATTTTTGACACACTTAGAGCCATAGGCTAACTAGCAAACCCCATTTGACCCTTGAGCAAGCTAAACCACATAGTATAAACCCTAGAGACCAAAGGAAGTAGCCAGGAATTGAGCTTAGAGCCCCATTATGTCGAGTACATATACAAGAGTGTGAAAGTCGCAATCATCACCTTGTATTCTCACCCACATTGTTTTCCAATACTTGAAGTGCATATAAGAAAAGTTAAAAGCTTGATTTCACGTGGTGTACAAAAGTGAGCACGAACGCACACACCAATGAGTTTAATTGAGGATTGTTTGTAACAATAAGGAACTCACTCAGACCTAACAATCAGAATGGACCCACTAGTAGGAGAAGACCCTAAAACATTATCGGGTGATTAGGAACCCCAAGTATAGGACCAAGCACGGACACAACCCAGGAGTTAGACATTGCAAGGACTGTCAACATTGGAGGAGTGGATCTACCTAACTTAATCAATCTCATTGACAACCTAGTGGAGCACAAGACCGCGAATATGGCAGAGTCAAGCACTAACCAAAGACATGGCAAAGAGCTTGATCTAGGCAATATCTCGACATAAATCCAGCGGCTAGGTGCCAATTACGACTTGCAAACCCGGACAAACCACCAAGGTAGGACGTCCAAAGATATCATATTGGACCTCGAAGAGGAGAGAAGACTAGCACGGGAAGCCTTGTAGGGAATAGTGACCTACAATCAAGAGCAGCAAGCCAGAAACTTGTGACAAAACATAGAAATGTGTGAGATTCAACATCCCTAGCAAGCAGAAATAGGACATGCCCTAATGTAGAGAGGGAAAGGGTAGTGGAAGGTGCGATCTCACACGTTGAGCAAGCTTCTTACGAAGCAACTACTAGAAAACTCATCCACAAAGTAGAGCACCACTATAATGGAAACCTCTTTGCTTGTTGTAGGATTAGGAGTTAGCCAAGGCTCTAAGAGCCAATCAAGAATCCATGTCATGGCTAAGCAGCTAGACAAGTACCAGCCAAATGATGACCCATATAGTTTCATAGAATAGTTCAAGCAAGTCTACGAGGCCAATGGCCTCACCAATCTTACTCTGTGCACACAAGCTTTTGGTCTATGCATAGGAGACTTGTAGGAGATAAGGGTAGGACTTGACACATGAGTCTAGACACTGTTGGAGCGGACTGACTTCAACAACCTCAAGAGTCTCTTCATTAAGAGATTCTCTGAGCTAGGTACTCCGACAACCTTCTAGTGCGGCTGATGAACATCAAGCAGAAAGACAATGAGGACATAAGAGACTATGTCACCCACGTGTGGAGTCTCTTCAAGAGGATCCCAATCGGTGAGCTACCCACCAAAAGAGCGGTCTCCATAGTCTTCATCAATGGGATTAGAAGTGAGGAACTCTACAAGGCCTCGACAGGCAATTCAAGCTTGCAACAAGATGCGATAGCTAGGGTCTTTGATGAGGCAATTAGAGTGGACAACCAACTTAGAGAGAGAAGCTCCAAGAGCTCAACCCGAGAAGAGAAAAATGCTAGAAACTCTGAGAGAGTTTCAACATCAAGCAAAAGGTCAGGCCCAAGCACTCAAGATAAAGGAAAGGGCACGAGAGCTAGCAGAGATGAAGATGGAGCTAGTAGCCAAATTATAGGAAATGATGAAACAATCATGTCCAATGCATGTATTGTGGCAAAAACCACTTGCCAGCTGAGTATCAAGACCCAAGGTCTTGACCTTGTGCCAATTATAGTAGGTTTGGTCACGATGTCATGCATTGTAAACTGCGAAGAAGACTCATGTACTTGCAACCGTACGGTGTCAAAGTGTTTGGGATCAAAAGTCTAGCACCAGGGTAAGAGATAGTAGGGTGAAGGGTGATTCAAGGAGAGGAGTAGATGGAAGAGAAGGGGTTTAAAGAAATAGAATATATAGAAGAATAATCATAGAGGTGAAGCCTGTCAATTTATTTCTGCATCCTGAGAAGATAAATCTCTTGTAGACTAAAAATGTGCATAAAATAATAGCTTCTTCTCTACTACTCAGATCGCTAAGTTGATGCTTCCATCAACTCCAAAAGGTGGGTGAAATACCATGACATCTAGCCAGAATTCTCCCAAATCACTCCTCCTAGTTCTGGAGTGATGTTCACTACCTGAAAACTGCGATCGTGTGTCGCACAATTTTGCCAATCTTTCTTTTTGCATAAAATTCCCCAAAAATGGCTGAAACTGACTTGGTTTTCTTTTGTACATGTCATCCTATTCTAGAAGTTGTCTACAATTTTTGGATATTTACAATAGAGAATATCTAAAATATCAAAAATTGGCTAAAATTGTCCAAAAATCTAGTATTTTTTAACCATCCACACTATGGACACTAACATTAATGACTAATATGGCATTGGCTCTCTAGATCAATAAAGCCGAATGACACTCTAGAGTTTTTCACACTGTGACTGTGTAGCGGCACGACAACGAATAGCCTTACTTAGCGAATAGGCCACAAATTTTTTTTGGGAGGGGAGCCCCATTGGCTCTCCCGACATATAATGATGCCAAATTAGCCATTCCTAGGATGGAGATAAACTCCACAGGCATACCTAGACCACCTGGACCCTACATAACTCATCCACTGAGCAACGCTTCATTCCACTATGTGGAGGATCCAATAGATGAAGAGCATTATGTGCACCCCTACATATCGTATGACGAAGAGGGCAATGCAAATCCTTTTGGATTACCGACATGTACCGATGATGGTGTTAGGTAGAGGTAGAGGTAGAGGCTTTAGAGGGAAAACCCAAGAACCAATATCGTGTTGCACTTATGGATACCCAAGAAATATCTCCTCACATTGCCCCAAACGAGAGCATGCTAATCAAAAAAAGGCAATATTAGATGTCCAGAGTGTGGAATCACTCACATGTTTGCCGAATGCCCCAAATAAAGATCACCCTCTAGTGTGGCAAATGAGCCATCTGTACCATTGGGGTTGTTTGAAGTTGAGACATTTAATAGAGAGAACATGCCCATCCCATTGCATGTCATGACCTGTGCATAGACAAAGCAAGCCGGCATATCATTGTCAAGGCCCAGCAACTTAGATGTAGCCTCAATCAGAAAAAAACCCGTAGGTGAAGGAGAAAGAAAGCTGACACTAAGATCATGCTAAAAATCAAGACTGCCACGACGCTATCTACCTAGGCAGCATCCGACACACTATGGCAAGAGTTGAAGTCGTGGGTGGAAGGACCAATGGAGCAAGGGACAACTGATCTACATGATCATGATGCAGTAACTTAGATACCTAGTCTGACACTAAACTCGATGCCCAAGTCCTTACACATCAATGCTTTTTGGGAAGGCACCAAAATGCATGCAATCTTACTAATCATAGCACTAGGAGACACCAAAAGAAAGGGAATTGTAGATACACGAGCAAGAGTTAGTGTGCTGAGCCACACAATACTCCAGGACTGGGGTAACCCACCTATTGAGAATGATAGGTTTAATGTCACCCTAGCCAATGGAATGAAAGTGCAACCATTTGGAGTGTTAAAGAACTGGCCCCTGAAGATCACAAGAATCCAATTCTCTCTTGACTTTATAGTCATGAAGGGAGTGGACTATGACATCCTGTTAGGCCCCATCGACCCTAAATGTGCAATGCATGGATTATAGAAGACTGGGGCAACAATTTGATCTTCTTAGAAAATCAAACAGAGGCAATAAGAGTAGAGATGGATACATGGAAGACCACACTAGTCGACTTGGATGTCATCTCCACCATGTTGAAGGGGGGCACACATATTAGGAAATCTTACGGGCCACCACTAAAACCAAGTATATTCCTTGTCTCAAGGATGAGAGAGATTGTATGCACGTGCTTGCCATGATAGATCTGCCATTCTTAGATAGTGAGGAGCACGAGCAAGCTACTAAGACAACTAATAAGCCTGGAGATGCATCCTCTGTGCCAATCTACATGATAGATCTACCATTCTCGCATAGTGAGGAGCACAACCAAGCTGCTAAGACAATTGATAAGACTGGAGACGCACCCTCTGTGCCAGCCTACATGATGGCCAAAAGCTCATATAGACAACCCAACCCTATCAAGGTACGAGTGGCCACCATCACGAAAATTGAAGATGAAAAAAAGAAAGTGGTGGCACCTACCTACCTACCCTTAGCAATGACTGACCAAAAGATGTACATATTTGATGCGCTCATTGAGGAGGGAGCTAATTGTAACATCTTGATGCACGATCATTGGACTCTCATTGGTCAACCCCAACCGCAACCTACCAACACTAAGCTCAATCCATTTGGAGGAAGGTCCTACTCACTGCTAGGAAAATGCAAAATAATGGTCTCTATCAAGACTGAAAGTCTACCTATGATCTTCTATGTGATGCCTAACACTAAGACCAGCAGTAAAAAGGAATCGCTATTGGGACACACATTTAAGAAATAAGAGCATTACAAGGTCGACTATGACTCGTAGTGCATTCACCTTGCCATTGGCAAGGTTACGATAATAATAACTTTCAGCTAGGGCAGCTCAACTCCATCACAACCTACCAAGCCACTGATAGAGCAACCCAATATATCAAGCCTAAGAAGGGAGATCGCCAATCGTTACAACCCACCAAACCTCAATCCTAGCAAATTGCAAAAATCAAAATCAAGGCCCATGAACCACAACTCAATTGGATGCCTAAGCACAAAGGCCTACCTCTTAGAAGCAGGCATACACAACCTCACAATGCAAAAGAATCATGCTCGAGAGCTAGGAGGCCATAGAGTAGGCGATATAGGTGAAGATGAATGGTCCCCAAAACCTTGTTGCAACCACAATGCTACTACAAGGGTAACACCTAGATTTGGGTGCCCAAATCTAGAATGGCCAAGGATCCTACTCCAACGCCTCTCCCAAACTTAACCACACAAAGCCACATGACAAACAAGGCACCAATGCCATTAAAAACTCAAACTACAAAACCCATAGAGCCTCAATCATGAAAGCTAGCAAAGACTAAACAAATCTATAGACCAAAGCTACACCCTACTACTCACACACTACCTCAGCCCAGTCCTACTAGTGCCCCTACGACCTCACTAGAGTCTAGTAGCGCAGCATCCCCAACTCTAACCAAACGCATCACACAAGGATCCCAACCATACTCTCAAGAACAACCAGAGCCACATCCATTAGCTACTAAATTATCTAGTTCGTGATCAAGCCTTACCAACCAACAGGTCTTAAGTTGTCCTACGAATGACGATCGATCCTCACATTGGCTAAAGACCTAGCTAAGAACACAAGAGATGACCTAATTACTTGCATCAAGCACTTAGATGCCACTTTCACTCTACTTGCTAAGAGCTGTGAACGCTTAGACCTAGGTCTACTTGATCTATTCTTAGCATTGGAAGTCCGCGCCATGCCATGCACCTGGGAGGAATACGATTTTGTGACAGTAAAAACCCCCGCAGTCATAGAGGAATTGATAGACGATGCCAAGATATCTCAAGATCAAGCCCTCAAACAATGACTAATTGCCTCCTACAAGAAAAGCAGAGTCACTGCCATGAGCCAAAGCCGCAAGCTAGCCGATAATGACTCATTTTTCTTAAGGAAGTGGTATGCTCTCAAACTCCAATGGGAACAAGAAGGTTGCCAAATCATGACTAATGTTGAGTAGCAACGCACCATTAAAACCTCTGAGTATGATCCCACTTACATAGCTCCTACCTCTTTTAGGGTATTGGCCATCACTTGATCGATCACTGGAAGATCATGTCATGAGCCACCCTTACCTAGATCGAGTCCTTACTAATGAAGAGTTTTACATTGCTAGCAAGATCGACTCTGGTGACTTCCTCACAGATGTTCTCACCTACATCACTCAAGTAGGCATCTATCCTTTCGACATATGGACCGCTATGCTAATCTCGAATATAATCCAAACTTCTATGATTAGCTCATGTGAAAGTAAACCACTGCAAGCCAATGCTAAATGTCCTTGACCCCTCAAACCTTAATACTAGGAAGGATTCTAGGGCAAGGTGAAATCAAACATGTGAATAGGTAAGGTGAATGAAATGTACAAATGAAACCTCCATCAATGATCAAGACTGAAAGAGAGTGGATAAAAATCAACTCGTGATAACTGATGAAAAGTCATAAAATAATTGGAATGAATGGACTACTTGAAGGAAAAACTATTATTCTTTGCAATTAAGCATGTTATTCTTCCCTAGAAAGCATAATCAATTCATGCTCACCTTTTTGCAAGAAATTACCTTGAGAACACTAATGGTGAACTATGGCATTATGACAAGTACCCACTATGGCAGGTCAAGACAAAAGCAGAAAACTTCCATTCTCAAAGGAGGAGCAAGGAAAATATGGCCTCTTGTTGGAGATGAGGGCTTATAATCAACTCAAATTCAGGTACATCCTGAATCAAGAAGACATAGTCGTGGAGGAACCAGCCATCCACGAACTAGTGAAGCAATGTAGGCTGTGAAAGTACATGGAAAAGGTGGGCCAAGCCATCGTCTATGAGAAGTGCGCCAGGTTCCTTCGGACCTTCAACCAAAACTACGACACTATCATGTTGTATCTAGAAAATGAAGCCCGTCAAGTAGGAATCGAGCTAAGCCCTAAACTGGTACAAAAAGCACTAGGATTACCAAACAAAGTGGAAAAAGTGATGTGTACAACATGATGGGGATGGAAAAAATGATAGTCCACACAAACAATGGCATTAGCCTACCGCCGACATCCCCAACCCTACGGTGCAAATCCAGGCCAAAATGGTGCATGCTATGTTCTCTAGTCAATAGTATAATGCATTGATGAACAAAATCAACATACCAATGTTGGAGATCATTGTTGCCTGGTCCTTTGATGAGGTAAACCTCAATGGCTTCGTGAGGAAGATGATAAAGATGTCGACAAAAGCCTTAGCACTGACAGAAGACCCACAGGGGGAGAATCCCCGACCTCCAAAGCCAAGAAATCATCATCCTCAAAGGCCTCCACCATTGGCTTTAGCTCTTGACAGCCATCATAAAAGAAGCAGTAGAGAACACACAAAACGACAAGGCAATTGGTAAATTCCAAGCATGTACCTTTTGCACAAGGACAAGAGCAATCCAGTGAAAGGACTATGAGTGAGGACAAAGGAGAGCAAGAAGCACAATCTTGCCAAGGAATGGCCTTGCAAAAGAACAAAAGAAGTGTAGGAGCCCCTCTGACGGGAGCAAGAAGACATACAATTGCTGCAGATGAGAAATCTAGAGGAGACTTCAAACGACCAAAGATTGAGGCATCTATAACCACCAGTCCCTTTACACTACCCTTCTCCACAACCTACAATGCATATGTGCAAGAACTCCTATCATAGCTGGAATGGGCAAAGGAAGACAAAAAGATGGTCGTAGCTGAGCTCGAGGCCAAAAGGGAGACAATAGTAGCCTCTCAGTTGGAAAGAACCAATCAAGTGATCCTCTATCAAAAAGAGAGAACAAGAACCTAAAAGAGAAGCTTGAGGCCAAGGAAGGAGAAGATGAGAGATAGCAAGCAAAACTCACAGCAAAAGAACACGGCCTCATGATCCTACAACACAATTTTGATGAGCTGTTGGCACTATACAAAGAGCTGCAAAAAGAAAATGAAGAAATCCAAGATGCTGCAAAGCAGCTATTGCTAGTAGTAGAAGAAGAAAGAATCCAATGGCACCTAAAGCATATAGAAAATTTGGAAGAAAGACTAGTCTTAGAGCTTAAAGAAAAATAATGTTTGAAAAGGGAAATCAAAGAATAGGAGAGACGGCTAGGGGCATTTGCCTCTGCAGGCACAACAAAAGCTTAGAAGATATGAGGGAAAAAGTAGATGACTAGGTGAAAAACAACAAAGAAAGAGTGACAGCCCCTAGCAAGTTGCTTGACCCTTGCAAAAGGAAATAGAGTGTTAGCGGAGTGTAGGACAGAGGCTGCTCAAACAATACTAGAAGCCCAACAATGTGCCTTCCTCAACACTATAATGGATGTCATAGAGTCAAAGGAGGAGGAGGCCATTGAATCCCTAAAGAAGAAGCTAGAGATCACCTACAGAGCAATAAGATATGGGTTGTGTGCTAAACTACACGAAGAAAGGACTAGCCTAAGCCACGAAGAGCAAAGGGATTACTTGCTAAGGGCAAGGTTAATGGTCAAAGAGGTGGACCTACTAAGCTTCAAGTAAAAATAACCACAAGGGCCTAGGAGTGAAGCTAAAAGGCAAAGGCCACTTCTAGAAGCCACAAGCTAGAGTTTGAAGAGAAGCTAAGACCACAATCTCCCTCTCCACAACTAGGGATGCAGCAAGAAGTGGATCCCACTACCAAGTGAAGAGCAAAAATCAAGAGGAAAAGGGCGAGGATGTTGGAGCAAGCAAGAAGAAGATTAAGATCCCAATCAACAATGGCCACTCAAGTACCCATTCCACCACAAGAGGATTGCTTCACAGTGGATTGGAATATGGAACTCATAGTGTGGGAGCAAAAACAAAATGGCTGGAAACCCTTTGACTTCACCTTCGAAATCCCCTCCACCTTATGCAAAGTCCTATCGACTAAAGTAGTGGAGGAGGTAATAAGTGTGGGAGGAAGGCTCAGCAATAGGAGGTGGCACCAGGAGAGGGAGAAGAACTTGACATAATGGAAAATGGAGGCACTCGAATACTAGGAAGACAAATTCATGGAGGTGCCCCGAACAATCCAAGGCTACAAGTCCCAATCAAAGTGGCGAGGGAGAATTTGGGATGGCAACGTAGATGCCTAAATGACATTTTGCAAAACACTACCCTTTGAGAGAGATGACCCCACACGTATGCCATATGCAAGAAGGGTAGGGGTGGATTTCAATCCTGACGTCCATTGCACATACGATTTTCCAAAGATATATAACATAAATGCCACCACGCTGGAGGATGCCCTGACCTTCTCCAAAATCGATCTACGGGAATCACCCATTTTCTCAACGAGTTCTTCTTTTGTCTAGATCTTGCCTTTATTACTACTTGTGTTTATCTGAGATTGCTTAGGGTACTACTTAGATAGGAGCCTACGCCACAAGAGCACCACCTCCCATCACTCTTTTTTTTTCTCAATGCCAACATAGATAGTTGTGCAATAGCTAGGCTAATGATGCATGTTGCCCTTCTACCTTCTTTTTGTGTAGCCCTCTTAGAGGATATGAGCGACAATCGTTTCACTAGTTGCAATCACCCCTTCCTATTAACCACCCCTCTTAATGCTCAACTAGGCCTAAAAGGATACATCCAAAGTAGAAAATTTCTTACCAAATCGATTAAGCCTCCAGCCCCTTCCTCTCATATCTCTAATGATGAGAACTAAATCTTGATCTATTTATTATTTATCCAAAAAGAAGAAGAAGGGAAAAAAATGAAGAAGGAAAAGGAGAAGAAGAAGAAAAGAAAAGAACAGACCAGACCAGGAGAGAAAAGACAAAGAAAAGAGAAAAGAAAAGGAAAAGAATAAGATATCATGAAAGGAAATCGTAAATAGATCAACCAAATGATCTCGCTCCATGTAGGCCATAGACACTGCACCTTGGGGTCCTCAAGTTAGCAACACCCGATGGCTCCGATTGGCCAGCCCACTTTGATTTTCCACCTCACGCTTAGGGCACCTCAAGGGCAAGATTCCAGACATGTCTCCCTAAGCCATGCATCGCACCTCCAACAATGCACCAAGTGGGTCCTCAAGTGTGGGACAACACCCAAGTTTTCCTAACCCAACTCCTAGTTCCACAAGCACAAGCACAATGCACCACATAGTAAGGTAGACACACTCGTAGGTAGTGCACCTTCTGTTCAGGTACAAACAAAAGGCTACAACCCACCAACTTCAGAGGCCCCATCATCCATGCATTGCATTCTTGGCCCCCACCACCTCAACCAGTTAATCAACCTCTCCCCAAAACCATCCCCCACGAGGCCCCATCATCATCGACTCACATGAATGCCCTTTTTCAATCATAGAATCTTCATCAGCTCAACACCGCATGTTTCATGGAAGTGGCACCTGTCTAGGATGGGGGTAATCTTAGACAACATGTCACCATGCAACCAAAATGAAGCAAAGGAAAACCAAGGAAGCCCCCATCAAAAAGTGAATGAAGAAGCTCATTAGGAACAATGCAGGAGATGGCAACCTCAGAAACAACGTGGGGAGCTCCAACTACTTTGGTGAGGTCCTCTTGAGGATGAGGGAGGTCCTCTCAAGGATGAAGGATGCTCTCTCCAGGGTGAAGGAAAGCACCGATGATTCTAGCAAGGTGCTCCAAAAAGATGGAGGTAAGCACCAAATATTCTAGCAAGGCTCTCTTAAGGATGAGGGAGCACCTCCAAAGGCTCTCACAAGGAAAATGCAAGGCACAATATAATTCATTTTTAAGAAGTGGTAGGTTTCTTCCCGTGCAAGTGGTAAAGTCTACATGGATATAGGTGAAGGGATAAGGAAACTTGAAGGGAATAAGGAGAAGCCATGTTAAGCTCGTGGCATAGCAACCTCGAAAGGCGAGAGAAGGCATCCGTTCAACACCATTGTCAATTTCAAAAATAGAGCTACCCATTTGCTATTCTCCAAGAAGGATCCATCGAACAGGATCTTCAATTTCAAGGAACAGATCCACTCAAGGTCAACATCAAGGAAGGGACCCGTCCCAACTATATCTTCAATTTCAAAGGATGGTCCATCCAATACCATCCCCTACAAGGGCTGTTCCATCCAATACCATCCCCTACAAGGGCTTGTATACAAACTCAAAAAAGCCATCTGGCTATACCCATCCCACCTTCCAACTACTACCCATCAATGCCATGGGATTGACACTAGGCTAGTGTTGAGATATTTGCAATCACACCTACTTCAGTCCCTTTGTAAGGAGCAGTGAGGGCTCAGGACCAGAATCCCATATGCACATAAGGAGAAAGTACCACCACTCAATTCCTATAAAGCATTGTACTTGCACTCTTTTTCTAATGCAATGATAGTACTCTTTTCTTTCCACTAAAGTGTCTTGTCACTGTCTATACACAAGATTGTGTTTATGAGTCTAAGTCTCAATCTTGGAACCTAATTCACTTGTGTGACAATTTGTCTTTGTTAGGGTCAATGTCTTCATGAGTTTCTTCTTTCTCTTTCAACCTCCATAGCTTCCGCATCTGCCATGCTCTAGATCCCGCATATTTTAATATGGTTTCAGAGCTCAGATGAGCATGGTTCTGATCTCCTTTCACTCCTCTCAGCTTCTCTTCATCTCAGTCCAGCTTAGGTTGAGTGCATAACCCTCATTTCTCACTTGAATCTCACAGTCACCTTGTGGCACCCATAGCCAAACAGGACCTGCTACACTTGGAGCTTTCATATCTCATCATAGAGCTCATATCTTTGGAAGCTTTCTTCTAGAGAGTTGTGCCTTTGCTCAAGGAGAAGATTCCTATCACTTGACACCTTGACATTGGCCACTCCAAAGCCAACATTGAAGAAATTATTGGTCATTGCCCAGAATGCGCCTGCTGTCATTTGTACAGCTACCACCGTCAGTACACCTCGCGATGTCAACAAGCACCATAGAGCATTGATAGCCCTTGAAGTAAGCTTCATTCTCATATAAATTTTTTAAAAATGATCAAAGTATAGCTTCTACAATGTCAGAAAAACCAGGTTGCCCCCAGAAACCCTAAGTGTGGCTCCATAGAAAAACTTCACCAAGCTAAAAAATCTCATCATTTTCTCTCTCCTGCCACCTGGAACAAGTTAGGTTTCATACCTGGCAGACTCCCATCAAACTCATTGTGATGAAGAAGGGCCTTTGGGCCATTACCATTGGAAAAGAAAAGAAGCCTCATGATGCGGACCTTGTTGTCACTTGGCAAAAGAATGATGATAAGGATTAGGCCATTATCAAAGTGGAGCTAGACAATAGTTATATCCAGCATGTGGATAACTGTGAGACTTCACAGGATGCTTGGAAGATACTTGACACCTTGTTTGGTGCACAATCTAAATCATCAAAGTATAGTCTCTTGATTGAGTTTTTTAGGCTTGAAATGAAGTTCAGCACATCACTTGCCACACATCTAAATTACATGGAAGGACTTCTAACCCAACTTGTAAGAATCAACATTAAAATGGAAGAAGATGTTTGCATCGGTGTTCTACTTTCTATCTAGTTGCATTAAAAAGAGAAGAAGAAAATGGAGCAAAGGAAGAAGAAGAAGAAGAAGAAGATCACCAAGAGAAGGACAAACCTCATCAGTCCTTCTATTCAGATAGACTTTTTTAGCTTTGTATTTCCTAGCCCTAATGCCTCAAACATAAACTTGTAAACTCTTCAGTTGGCCATGTACTACAGCCTTTGTACACTTTGTGAGGCCCCTGCTACAGCCTCTAGATATCCATCATGTTTGTGGTACCCACACTTAGCCCTTTTTGCAACAACCTCTGGATTTTTGCCATGTTTATGGTGTGCCCACACTTTTCATGTGTTTCTTTCACTAAATCCTCTACACACTTTGTACTTCTGGTTGTGATTGAGGAGGGGTGCTGAGATATTTGCAATCACATCTACTTTAGTCCCTTTGTAAGGAGCAATGAGGGCTCACGACCAGAATCCCATATGCACAAAAGGAGAAAGTACTCCACTCAATTCCTATAAAGCATTGTACTTGCACTCTTTTCTAATGCAATGATAGTACTCTTTTCTTTCCACTAAAGTGTCTTGTCACTGTCAATACACAAGATTGTGTTTATGAGTCCAAGTCTCAATCTTGGAACCTAGTTCACTTGTGTGACAATTTGTCTTTGTCAGGGTCAATGTCTTCATGAGTTTCTTCTTTCTCTTTCAACCTCCATAGCTTTCGCATTTTCCGTGTTGTAGATCCCAGACATTTTAACAGCTAGGAGGGAGTAATGTTAACCTCAACACAAGAAAACGTGAAAAAAGTGAAAAAGCACAAGTTGGAAGCTAAAAGAGGTGGGCTAGAAGGAAATCGGACACAATGGAAAAAACTGGAAGAGAAACGGTCAAGGGTAGCCTCAAAAGCTATGTCAAAGGCAAAAGTGCATTTTTAAAGGCAAAAGTGCATTTTTAAATGCAAGGCACCCCTAAAACTTTTTGTAAAAGAGCACCAGGCTTAGGACGACAATGGAAAAGAGGGCCTAGGCCACCGCCAACCATGTAAAAAAGGGAATAAGGGGATGACCGCCGTCCAAAAGGGATTTAGGGTTTTGTTTGTAAAGTTGAAAAGTGAATGAGGAGCTGATTCTTTGGTGTGTGGCAAAGTGGGCTCATCTTCTTCTCTCCTTCTTGCTTGCTTGCATGTGCTTGAGAGAGGGAGTGTGAGAGTGTGAGGGTGAGGGATCAAGGAGAAGAAGCTCTTCATCATCTCCTCTCTTCTTCTCTTCTTTCTCTTCTCTTGCATGCAACTACAGAGGATGGAGCTTGAAGGAGGAGACTTGAGGTTGCTTGAGCTCGCATCACAAATCATGGAGCTACCAGTGTGCTTGAGGGAGGAGGCAACTCATTTGGGCATCAAGGTAAGCTCACTACACCCCAATAGGATTGAAGGTGCATCATCTAGGTGAGAGGTAGCCATAGGTTTTTTCTTGAAATACTTGCACAATAAGCGGTCCATGGGTCTTGGCCGTTGAGCGTGAGCTTGCCTCTACAACTATAAGGGAGTATACCAATTAGTTCCTAAATCTTACCATATATGTGGAGAGTGTGATTTATTATGCAAAGCTACATAAATACGTCTATGATCTTTAGCCTAGCCCTGATATCATAGCCCAAAAACCAACCACACTATTCCAAGCTATTGAATTAGTTGAAAGGTATACTCACAATAATACAAGAAGGATATCCCTATTTATGCCACTTCTGGGTAGCAATGGGTTATAAATAGGTAGGGCAACTTTGCTAGAAACTTTGGTGGATATAGCACTTTATTTGACAATCCCAAAGTCTCTACGTACCCAACATTTAATGCTTCAAGGCAGCAAAGAATTTCAAAGCCAGTAGTCAATCATATATTTGGACCTAAAAAATGTGACAATAGACCCAAAAAATTAATTCTACAAATTGTGGAAAGTTCATACCTATGGATCTATATAGAGATCAAAAAGAGAAGGGTCTATGCTTTAAGTGTGGTGAAAAGTATACAATTGACCATGCATCCAAATGGTCCATAAGAATACTAATGCTAAAAATTACAACATGATTGTCCTTGAATATGTTGATGAGGAAGAAATTGAGGAACAAATTGTGAATGCACATGTTAAAATAGATGATCATGAAGAAGAAGACCTTGAGCATGCTAAAATAGAAGATCATGAAGAAGAAGATCTTGAGTATGGTCAATACTATGACCCAATAGATGGATTTTTGTTTGTGACTAAGTGGGAATCTACCATTTGATCATCCGGGTGTGATTGATCTGCATACTGATAGCACTAAAATTTTTTATATCTCCATGGATGCCTAGATGGATTTTAAGAGCCCTAATATTCTTCTTATGAAGGGTATTATATATTCATGGGAAAGATGTTTTTATCATGATAGATAGTGGCATTACACATAGCTTTATAAATAAGGCAGTTCTTGATAGGCTGAATTGACTCCCCCTTAATTTACAATAGCCCATAAAGATTCAACTAGCCAGTGGCAAAGAGGAAATCAACACCCACATGTATCCATAAGTTCACATACAATTGGATGAAAACTATGAAGCAAAAATGAACTTGATTACCTTAGAAGTGAGGACCATAGATGCAATACTTGGGTGTGATTGGCTGATGAATTTGGGTAGGATTACTATGGATTTTTCATGGTTGTATATGGAGTTTGCAATTGATGGGAAGTCTATATATATACATGGAATCCATAGTAAGTCTAATTTTCAATGTATTACTATAAAGTGGCTCAAGAAAAAGTACAAAAAATATTGTCAAATATTTGTATTACACTTGAATAAGGACATATCAGATCAATTCAAGGAATCAATTGATAATTTAGCATTGAAATCTCTACTTGAGGATCACAAGGATTTGTTTCAAGTGCCTACAGGACTACCTCCCAAGAGGGTAGTTGATCACTCTATTGACCTAGAGCCTCACACCAAACTAGTCAATAAGACATCCTACAGATTATCCCAATGTGAGCGAAAGGAAGTAGCCAAGAAAATCAAGGAGCTTTTAGAGATGGGTTTCATTGAGCCTAATTCTTCACCATATACTTCATCGGTCTTGTTAGTAAAGAAGAAGGATGCATCTTTTAAAATGTGTATAGATTACAAAGATCTAAATAAGATCACGATGAAGAACAAGTATCCTATTCCCAGAGTGGATGGTTTTCTTAATAAGCTTAAGGGGGCTAAGTTCTTTTACAAAGATTGACTTGAGGTCATACTATCATCATATCTAAATGTGATAGAGTGATGAGGTCAAAATAGCCTTAGGACTACTTGTGGGCTCTACGATTTCTTGGTGATGCCATTTGTTCTAACGAATAACCCAATCACTTTCTAGAGTCTGATGAACAAAATATTGTATTCTTTCCTCTTCAAATTTGTTTGTGTTCATTGATAGCATACTCATTGGTGCAAGACATTGGAGAATCATCTTTCACATATGAGGAAGTATTTGATGAGTTAACACACCACAGACTCTTTGCTAAGTAGATGAAGTACTCTTTATGTAGATAGAGGTATACTTAGGTCATATTGTCAATGAAAAAGGTATCAAGGCTTATCAGCACCTACAAACATTACTTCTCTTAGAGGATTTATTCATCTATCATCATTCTACCATAGATTCATAAAGCATTATATAACTACTAGAGCTCCTTTGACTGACAAATTGAAGAAGGAAGATTTCATTTGGAATGCCATTGCATATAAAAGCTTCAATCAGGTAAAGGAACTCCTCACTTCTACTCCTAGCTTAGTATGCCTAAACTTCTCTTAGGAGTTTACTATACAGTGTGATGCCAATGGCTGTTTACTATGTAGTGTGATGCCAGTGGGCAGAGGCATAGGATTTGTATTATTATAGGTGTATGGTATCATTTCTTTTAAGAGTCACAAAACACAATATTAGTGAGTTTGGGAATCTACCAATTTCCATTTTTTGAATACTAAAAAGGTGGCACCCGAATAACATGCCCATAAGTTTCTCAAAACCATATGATGTGACCTATCATTGGAAAGCGCTTGAAAAATGGAATCTATTGAGCTATAGAGCGCTCGAATTGGAGTTATAGTGTTCAAGTTATGACAAATCCAAAGATTTGACCATGTGTCCCAAACTTATGGAAATTTCCCATATTCCCCAATATGGTGTTACAAGCTTATAGATAAAGAGATTGCTATGAATGTGTATGACCAAGAGATGTTGGCCATACTCCATGCAATCAAGAAGCGGCACCATTACCTATATGGCAGTCGATTCAAGGTCAAAAGCAATCATAGGGTCCTTAAGTACTTCCTTACTCAATCAAATATCACTCCCAAGCAGTATAAGTGGGTGGCTACACTACAAAATTATGATTTTTGCATCACTCATACTAGAGGCAAAGATAACATAGTGTTTGATTCTCTCTTTAGGATGTGAGTATGTAAAGTTTTAGCCATAACTGAACCTCATAGAGTGACTAGGTTGAAGAATTACAAGAAGCTTATCTTTTGGATTATGAGCTCAACCATACATTTCAAAAATTATTGCAAGTATTAATGCAAAAAAACTCACATTTTTAGCTTAAGAATGGCCTCATTTAGTTTAATGGTAGGATTGTCATTCTCTTTTCTTCTCAATTCAATCTCAAAATTATACAAGAGATGCATTCTTTGCTCACAACTAGATCCTTAGGTGTATTCAAGACCTATGATAAGAGCTTCAAGAGGTTTTATTCAAAGGTATTGTGGAAAAATGTAAAAAATTATGTCATGAAGTGCATTTTATGCCAATAGAATAAGGACAACACTCATAATCCAAGTGGTTTGTTTTAGTCATTGCCCATTCCTAAAGGAAAGTGGATGCATATAACCATAGATTTTATTATTGGCTTGCTTAGGACTAAAAAGGGATAGAATAGCATCTATGTGCTAGTGGAGCCCCAAGAGAAACACCAAGAAAATGGGAAGTCTACTACAAGAAAATCTATCTTGTACCATCAACAAGCATATTCTTTATATTTTAATCAACCACAAGAAGAAAAACAACACTAATCTTCTCAAATCTTCACACAACATCATATAACAATTCTCCCATGGATGTATCACAATAAAACTTCAACACGTTCTTCATACTCTTCTTCAAAACAGCAAGAGAGCACAAATGAATTTTTCACTTTGAATATAATTCATCACATAGATTTCATCTTCAATAGTTTCATAGTCTTCATAGTCTCTCTAATGATCTCTCACTCATAGATACATTATTTTGCATGGAAAATCGGCTATCTCTCACTCTTTATCTCTCTCATACATACTCTCTCTCAATAGTACTTGAAATAACCAAGAATAATCACCCATCCCCTCTTTGATCGTGGATATCCCTCCCAAGAGGTATGTCTTGTCAAGATTGTAGGAGAGAAGGAAGGAGTCTCACTTGTAGCTTTCTCACTTACACAATGGGGGAATACACACAAGGTGGAGGCTGAAAATAGTTTTCCTCTTCTTAGTTGTGTAAGCCAAAAGAGCTCAGGTACATAGAAATAGAAGAACCCTATATATGGGTCTCAAACCAAACTCAACTAACTAAGGTGGCATACTAACTGAGCCAAAAACTAGAGTAGATAAGGATAGCTATCATCTAGCTATTATTCATGGGTGGTGTACCAACCGCATCTGCAGCTAACAAGTCAATGACATAAATGCACAACGGTCACCCTGGCATATCATGAGTGGAGCTCGATATCTCAACACTCCCCCTCAAGCTCAATCCCAATTCCTGCATACCAAGCAGGTCTCTGAACTTGCACAGCTTCTCTGCGCCCAATGCCTTCGTGAATATGTCAGCTACCTGATCCTCTGTGCTGACATAAACTAGATCAATAAGACCTAGTAAAACCCTCTCCCACACATAGTGATAATGCACCTCAATGTGCTTTATTCTAGCATGATAGACTAGGTTATTTGCCAAGTGTATACTGCTCATGTTGTCACAATAAATGACAAACTGGCCCATTTGTAGGCTGATGCATATCATAAAGTAGCTTATGCAACCAAGCTACCTCACATGCAGCCATTGCTGCACTCCTCAGCCTCTGTGCTCGACAAGGCAACTGTAGGCTGTTTCTTGCTGCTCCAAGTGACTGCAACACTCCCAAAAGAGAACACATATCCACTGGTAGATCATCTATCAGAAATACTACCAGCCCAATCAGCATCAGTGTATCCATGCAACTATATCTGAACCCCAGTCTCATAAAATAGTTCATACTGTAATGTGGACTTCACATACCTGAGTATGCGTCTAGCCGCATCCAAATGCGGTTTCATTGGAGCTTGCATAAACTAACTTACCAATCCAACAGCATAGCTCAAATCTGGCCTGGTAATAGTCATATAAATCAAACTTCCTACTATGTGTCTGTACATAGTAGGGTCTTCCAGAAGCTCACCTGCATCTACGCTCAGCTTCACATTCTGCTCCAAAGGAACTAAAATAGGCTTACAGCTTGTCATCCCATATTTGGACAGCATGTCCAATCCATACTACCTTTGCAAGAGCCGTATCCCACTTGGTGATCTAATCGCCTCAATGCCCAAGAAATAACGCAGCTCTCCCAAATCCTTCATCTCAAAATTCTGCTTCAATAGCATTTTCACATGAAAGATATCTTCATCACTATCACCTGTCATAATCAAATCATCAACATAAATGACAAGTAGCATAATACCTTTCTCTGTTTTTCTCACATAAAGTGAGAAATATGCCTTGGAAATCTGGAAGCCAATAGTGACAAGATATTGTCCTATCTTGTCAGACCATGCTCTAGGTGCTTGCTTCAAGCCATACAAGGCTTTCTTCAACCTGCAAACAGGCATGCACATAACCTGAAGGCTGCTCCATGTAGACCTCTTCTTGCAAATCACCATGCAAGAAGTCTTCTTTACATCCATTTGATGTAAAGACCATCCCTTTGATGCAGCCATAGCAATGACTGCTCTTACGGTTGCCATCCTTGCAGCCGGACTGAATGTTTCTTCATAATCAATGCCATATGTTTGTGCATACCCCTTGACTACTAAGCTTGCCTTGTATCTATTGACAGAACCATCTGCATTGTGTTTCACCTTATAAACCCACTTACAACCAATTGCATTCTTATCTTTAGGCAAAGGTACCAATTCCCATGTAGCATTTGCTTCCAAGGCATCTATTTCTTCATCCATAGATTTCTCCCATTTTTCTTTTCCCATGGCTTGCTCAAAAGAAGTGGGTTCAGGTTCCTGTATCACTTTGACCATATAGGCATAGTGAATGGCTGTAAATCCATCATATTTCAGCCTATCCACAGGATACCTAGCTCTGGTAGACCTGCGCAAAGTAGGTTCACTCCTAGGTGCTCTCAAAACATCCCTGGTCTTCCTTACTCTAGGTGTAACAATAGAAGGAATACCCAAATCATCATCAATGCTCTATTCTGAGCCACTGGATTCACCATTCACATAAGAGTGACTTGCATTCACATCAAATATGGGCTGATCTACCTTCTCTTTTCCTTTTCATGAAACCTGTATACCACTATCTGCATTGATTTGAGGAGATTCTCCTGATCTCAATCTGCCTGTCCATGGCGAAGAATGTGAACCACTGCTAGAGGACAATCCAGGTCCTCTAATATTTTGTGACTACTGCTGTGAATTCTGTGCAGCATTACCATTTTGTGCATCTACATCATCAATCACATTTACTGGTTTATACCAGCTACTCATCTCATAAAAAACATCTCTGCTCACTGTAAACTTACGAGTAGAAGGGTTATAGTATCTATACCCTTTCTGCTCTGCAGAGAGTAACCAATAAAGATGCACTTCTCAGCTTTTGGATCCAACTTGGATCTCAACTCATCTGGCACATGAACATAGGCAATGCAACCAAAAATCTTCAAATGAGAAATATCTGGTTTCCTACCAGTATACCTCTTCTCTGGAGTCATCCCATGTATTGTTGCAGTGGGAGTCCTGTTCATTATGTAGACTGCTGTAGCAACTACTTCAGCCTAATAAAAATCTGGCAAGTCTTTTTTGTTGAGCATAGCACGAGATACCTCTCCAATATGCATGTTTTTCCTTTCTGCAATTCCATTTTGTTGCGGGGTATGACTGCATGAATATTGCTACTTTATGCCATGCTCCTGCAGTAACCTTGCAAACTTATTTGAGAGGTAGTCTCCCCCTCCATTTGACCTTAGGCATTTTATTTGCAGGCCTGTTTCTTTTTCAACCATAGCTTTAAAAGATTTGAAATGCCCAAACACTTCACTTTTCTTTTTCATAAAATACACCCAAACTTTTTTGCTATAGTCATCAATAAAAGTGACAAAATAATGACAGCCTCCAATAGATGCAACTTTAGTAGTCCACACATCAGAGTGGATTAATTCCAATGGCTTCTTACTCTCTTGAACATGTCTAGGAAATGGTTTCCTTGCTTGTTTTCCAAATTGACAGGCTTCACATACCTTATGCATTTCTGCAACCTTGGATTTAGGCAATCCTGCAATAATATTTTGGGCTTGCATTGATTTAAGTCACTGTACATTAACATGACCAATGCGTTTATGCCAGATATCAATATCTACAACTACACCGGTCCCATGTGTAAACATTCTTGCACTCAATTCATGCATGTCTGCATCCAACGTAAACATTCTGCCCTTCTTCTTTCCTTTTGCTATCAAGTGACCTTTATTTTTCATATCCTCAACAAGGAATCCATGAGAATTAAATCTGACATGCAAGCCCTGCTCAACCATTTGACTAGCAGAAACGAGGTTCTTGGTGATATTCGGGACATGAAATACATCCGACAAGTATTTCTTTTTCCCGTCCTGTATAGACAAAGGAAATTTTCCAATCTGCATAATAGGATGTGCAGTATCATCACCAGTCCCCACAAATCCTGGTTTTTCCATTTTCCTTGCATCCTGCATCCATTCTGCATGACCTGTCATGTGGTTTGATTGCTTTCTTCTGCAATTGTCACAGAATTGGTCATGTGCTGCACCATAAACAAATGCTCATTTCTGTCATCACCCTGTCTACTAGAAGATGCATAATTCCCTTGTTGCAATTTTTCATTCATGATGTCATTCTACTTTTTATAGCAGTCTTTAGTCATATGACCCATTTTACCACAGTAGTAGCATTCAACATTGCTGTTTGCATTTTGGCCTCTTTGCCATCCACCATGACCTCTTTGACTCTCCCTGCCTCTAGAGTTACCACGTCCTCCTCCATAGGACTGGTTTTCTTAAGTTTGTTGCATATTCTGATTTCTACCACGGCCTCCAGATCGATCTCCTCTACCTCTGCCTCTACCTCTTCCAGCATTTGAGTAGAAGACAGCTTCTTTTGAAGTTCCTCCTGAAGAAGATGCACCACCATTTCTCTGCTCCTCAGAAATTAGAAGAGCAATCGACTCCACAAAATCAGGAAATCTTTCACGGACGGAAATCGATGTTTGGAATTGTGCATAATCCTTTCCTAGACCATTCAAGGTCACAGAAACTAAATCGTCATCTTCCACTGGCGACCCAATGGAAGCAAGTGCATCTACAATCTTCTTCACCTTCATGTGGTAGTCATTGATGCTCATACTTTCTCTTTGCACATTGTGCAACTCTTGCTTGAGCTGCATTTTCCTAGCTTGTGTATTTGTGCTATACATTTTTGACAAAGTATCCCATGCCTCCTTTGGTGTACTTGCGTCCTGAATATGCACAATCATAGAGTCTGAAATACTGATAGACAGCTAGTACATAACTTTTCTGGCTCTCTCATGCCATCCTTTAAATGCCTGCATTTGCTGTTGATTGGGAACATCAGGTAGAGCAGTGGTCGCACAGCAAAAAACAAGGCCTTTTCCTGAGTGCGTGCGGAAAACTTCCGCCTCCAAAACAGGCCCTGAAATGGCCTCAAATCGAAAAAATAGGGCAACCATGGGCTAAAGCCCTCTCTCGCAGCATATATTGCTCTCTTGCTACACAATGAAGGGCGTCTCAATCTGAGACAATGCACTCTTGCACTTTCCGGCCTATGCTACCTGCAGAGACTTGCTCCCAAACTCGAAAAATGAAAGCAACACTGGTCCTCTTACCAGAACGCCGCGAACTTGGTTTGCTTTCTTGAGCTCCTTACCAAGAACCAAACTCTGATACCATGTCATGATTGTGGGAGAGAAGGAATGAGTCTCACTTGTGGCTTTCTCACTTATACAATGGGGGAATACATACAAGGTGGAGGCTAAAAACAGTTTTCCTCTTCTTAGTTGTGTAAGCCAAAAGAACTCAGGTACAGAGAAATAGAAGAACCCTATATATGGGTCTCAAACCAAACTCAACTAACTAAGGTGGCATATTAACTGAGCCACGAACTAGAGTAGATAAGGATAGATGTCATCTAGCTATTATTCATGGGCGGTGTACCAACCGCATCTGCAGCTAACAAGTCGGTGACATAAATGCACAACGGTCACCCTGACAAATCAGAGTGGAGCTCGATATCTCAACATGTCTAATATGAAAGGTCACTAGAGCCAATATAGTGTTCTTTCGTAGCTCAATAGTATCATTGTCACTTCAGTCTTCACTTGAGTCTTCAGCAACTACTTCGTCCACTTCTTTGAGCTATTTTGAACTTGTATTTATCTCTTTCCAAGGTTAGAAATTTTTCCCAAACTATATCCTCATCTAACATAAGGCTTACAAAGGCATACAGAAGAGATGCAGAACAGAGATAGAGGCTCTGTAAATGTTCAACAGAGGGTCTACAACACCATACAAAAGGTCCTCAGAAAGCATTCAGCTCAACTAAAACCATTCAAAACCATCAAGAATCATTCAATAAGATTTCAAACACTCTTAAACTCCATCAATCATCATTCCAACCTCTCATCCTACAAAAAGAAAATAGAACAAAACAAAAGCTAAATAGGCTCAATCAGAACCAATAAGACATTATCAAGACATCAACAGAATATGTCAGAATATCATATCTCCTCTAAAAACTATTATGAGCTTCTAAAACCTAATCATCCTTATCTAAAATACTCCCAAACACTTCCAAATCAACTAATCAACATACAAAATCAATCAAAAATCAACCATTCAGTCCACAAAAACAACAAAAATCAGCCTAAAAAATCATGTCATTTTAACAGTCAACATGTCCCTACATTAATCAGGGAGCGTCCTCACAACCTTAAAAAAGAGAATAAAAGTTCAATATATGGCTTAGCTTGATCTTGCATAGCAATTTCAAGAAACACCATCCAAACACGGCCCCAACTCATAAATTGCATCTAATAAAGAATTGTGAAGAAAGAAAAACACATTTATACATTAATATAGCTTAGAAATAGAAAAGCATGACAAACTTATAAAAGGATATAAGAGGTTTTGCATCTGAGCTATCCATCCATCATTATCACCATGAATCTCCAAAAAATTAGCTTCTTGAACAAGTTGAATATCCAAACATCATGATCCCATCACTCACAAAGCAAAATAATCATCACACACATACACTAAACACAAAATGACCATCTAAATGGCACCTTCAAAAGAGAGATATCATCACGAATCATAAAAAATATAGCCATGGGTATCAATGAAGATGATCCCACTTAAAAGTGGTGATTTTGGAAATGATCCATGGATAGAGATTCATCTACAAAAGTCTTGAGAAGATTTTGAAAAAAATTGCAAGCAACATATCCTCTCCACCAATACAAGATACTAGCTAGGCAAGCAAAGGGCATGAAAGTATAACATATCCAGTTTTGTTGAAGATCAATATCTATGATCACATTCATACACAACTTCAAGATTGACTTTTGATCATTATGCGAATGCCAGTGCATGTATGCAAGATATCAAGCAAACTGAGCAGTCAGTCTCACTAAAGGATCTGAATACTGAGAATATAATTGAGAAAAATACATATAATTCTAAAAAGCTTGGCTAGCAATCCTCCATGCCCCTAGAATTAGCAACCAATTTATTTGAGGTCCTGTAAGAGAATCTACTAATCTCCATCCTCCTCGTCTAAGAATCTTATGATCAAAGCCTCTATACCCACTAATCAACAGAGGGAGATGAGGGATAAAAGTGGTAGGAGAGGAAAGAGGAACAAGTAAGAGATGATGAAGGGATGGGTAAGAAAAATCATAAAATGAAGAATGAGCTAAAGATAGATTAGCTAAGAATTTAGGGGAATTTTTTTTAAGGGGTGTTAACAAGTATGCTAGAAAAGTGAAAAGAATAGTTGTGGATGGGGAAAGACAAGGAGGAGGAGGGGAAAAAACATGATCCTCAATATAAAAGTGTTGGGAGTAAAGGCACCTCCGCCTAGCCGCCCGTGTATTGCTACACTGATAGTACCCACCACTGCACACTGCAGATGGTGGGTGCCCATCATCGTCACTTTATTCTTTATTCTTTTAGTGATAGTTTGAATAAAGGAAGGCCCGTTCACACATCTTGACTGTTGGAGTTCCCATTTGGTCTCTCTCTTTTTCTTGCTCTTGCTCTCCTGCCATAGCTCTTCCAAGAAGCTTTGATCCTTCTCACCTTTCAATTGGTATCAGAGAATGGATTCATGACTACTTGAGCTTGGTTCATGGCATCTCCAGCTTCCTACTGAATCCCTACATTCATTGGGTCTCCTTCCTGGCAATCATAGCTGACACTCTCGAGCTCCCATCACTCCCTAGCTTCCCAAGCACCTACTCGATCCCTTTGGGAACCCTCAGGGCATTACATCATATGTATTTCTTCTTTTTTTTTAGGGTTTCATTGAGTTCACATGTCTACAGGTCTGAGAAGAGAAAGGGGGCAGCACCACTGAAGCTCTCGTGCTTCATATCTCATCATAGACCTCTTGTGGCTACCTTAGGCTTGTTGTGTGCCTTCTTTGGCACCCCCTTAAGCTTCCTATCACCCTAACCAGTACAAAAACGTGAGCAAAGACCCAAGAAAATTAGCATGAATTTTCCTCAGTTCATGGCAGCCCTTGGATAGCTCATCCCAGTCATTGGCAGCCTCATTTGGGCACTATACACTTGGTTTATGCTTGGCATTTGATCCTGAGCCTTGGAATTGAGCATTGACGTGCTTTAATTCACATTTGGGAATATTATACACAATTTATAGGCAGCCCACAGCAGTGCTACATTAGCATTTTATGTCTGGACCACTTTGGCATTGACATTGGTTGCCCGGTTGGCCCGAATGCTCCCCAAATGCTAGGGGAATGTATGCCTATGACATGAGATGCTTTTGGGGATGAATTTTCTTAGCCATTGACTATTTTACATAGTCCACAAGTAGCCCAAAATAGGGCAACCCCTTGTCATTACATTTTATGCTTATGCTACATGGTTATTTGATGCCCGGTTATGCCCGGTTGGTGCCTATACATATGGGAAAGTATGCCTATGGTTTTGAGCTTGGATTAAGCCACTATTTGCTCAATTTTGGACATTTATTTGCTACTGTAATATTCAAGGATCAAGCTCATTTTCTTATGTTTGGATATGCCTATTGGATTCAGGCTATGTCTTGGATGTATACATTGATGTAGTGACTCTCGAGCATCGACATAGAGCTTGGATTTGCTCTCGAATCATTGGTTGATCTTGATATCTCTTTGCATAGAATTTGGATCTCCATCTTTGATATACTTATGGTATGTACTTTGCTTATGCTTGATCGGTCTTGACATGCTTGGCCTATGCCACTACTACATGCCTGTTACATTGTCAGGAGTTGGATGCTACTAAGCCTTGCTTTGGCTTTTCTTGGAGTTTACTTTGGATATTTCTTAGCTTGCCAGAGTTACAGTTTGGATGTATTTGATGTCTATGGATGTTATGTACAAATGCTACACGATCTATATGCTCATGAGGTCTTATTGATGCTTGATCTTGGATCTTATGGCACTGGTGCTATCATATGCCCTTGTTGAGCTTCTTTGCTTGATATTTACAGCTTTTGTGCTAGTGGGAGCATCTTTGGATGCTTGACAGACATTGAGTAGGTGGTTTATGCTACTTGAATATTCAAATACTTGAGACAAGGATCTTCACTTGGATGTTGCATGGTTGATATGACGTGGTCCTCACAGATGTATTTGGGCTCATTTAGGCTTTGCACTCCCTGAGCATACACCTATTTGTGACAGGTCTTGCTAGTATTGTGTACACTTTGCCCTATTACATAGGGGGTGTGCCAACTTACTGATGGATTCATTTGACATGCTTAGGTGTTTTCTCAATGTTCGTATGATTATCACATATTGATTTATGCCCGCTTGATGCTAGTTATGCTTTGACAGCCAATGATTGACTTGGTGCATTCATTTTGTTAGAATATCAAGCTCTTGTTACTCTTCAATCAGTCTATCTTTATGTGTGTGACCAACATTAGCTGGATACAGCTGTACATGTGTGTGATATTCAATAAGTCGGTGTAGTCAGTGACTTAACCACAGTTAGTCTTGGTTAGTCATACATATGTGTGTAAGTTTCTTTCAATTAGTATGATGGAAGAATAAAGAAAGAACAACAACAATGAGCTAATGCTCATCTTTTGCTCCACTTTGTCTCTCTCCCTCTCTTCTAACATGGTATCAAAGCTTGAATGCCTAAAGCCTGAGGGCTTGGCAGTGGCCATTTGACATCAAGACATCAGATCTAAAGAAAACGTCATCAAAGGAGACTGTGCTTGCAGCCCGTTTTTTTAAGAAGCTATATCTTACTAAAAAAATGGTTTTTGGAGAAATGGCCCACTAATTGTGACAGTTTCAACGTGATCTGCAACTTTTCATAAGAAATTTTTTTCAAATTCTGCGCAGATTTTGAGATATTCAGCACAGACCTGTGCAGACTAGCTGCTTACTACAGTAAACAGCAGGTGATTCCAAGGCACTGGTGGCTTTCATCCTAACAATGTATATGCCCTTATTATCATGCATTTGATCATGATATTGGAGTGTTAAATGCTTAGTTTTGGAGCTTATTTGCATGCTAGAAACAATGAACTTTACTATCCTAAATTTGGAGACAATATACCTACACAGTTGAAGCATCCGTGATGCTTATTTGCTATTGACAAATGCTTGGATCATACCACTTGAGTGGTAGATGCTTTTTGGGATATTGTGAGTACTGAAAGTTCAAAGTTTGGACTGATTTGTTGCTGGTTATAACAGGGTACTGACTAGTTATTTTCTGCAGAAAGGATACCTATCATCTTCACTTGACATACATGCAATATATTCTGACCGATTGGACATGTATCAACTCCTGCATAGAGTGGTACTGAATGAGATGTTTTGGGGCTGTTTTGAGGTCTAAATACCCTTGTTTAAATAGAGAAAATAGTATTGGTTATAGCAGCAAGCTAGCTGTATTTGGTACTATTACTTGCACATAGTACAAACATTGATACTTGTATAGACATAGTTTATTGCTGGGATGTTTTGCCACTACCATTTAATGTTTTGAACTGATTTGAGCTTGGTTTATGCTTAGTTGACTATGTTTTTTCATTGTTAGAATATAGTTTACAGCAAGCATGTTGTCAGGAAAATTATCTTGAATTTCAAGAAACTGGTTGTGAACTATAGGAAAAGGAGTTAGATACTTACAGGCTGTATACATCACTGAACTGATTTGAGCTTGGTTTATGCTCAGTTGACTGTGTTTTTTCATTGTTGGAATACAATTTACAGCAAGCAAGTTGTCAGGAAAGTTGTCCTGAATTGCAAGAAACTGTCCTGAATAGCAGGAAACTGATCTTGAACTGTAGGAAAAGTAGTCAGATACTTACAGGTTATATACGTCACTGAATACCTAAGCTACAACTATGGCAAATGCTCAAGGCATTGACAATATCACTCAAATTGTGGGAGAAAATTTGGACAACAAAAATTTTACTTTATGGAAGTTCCGTATGAAGAATTTTTTGGTTGGCAAAGGTTATTGGGACTTATGTACAGGTGATGAGGTTGAGCCTAAAATGCATGAAAGGAATCTGACAAATGATCAAAAAAGGGCTCATAAGCTATGGACTGAGAGAGCATGCAAGGTGTTACATTGGTTTTCATTATGTATATCAGATGCTATGGTTATACAGATTACTAGATGCAGTTCCTCAAAGGATGCATGGGACATACTCATGAAGAATTATGGAAATGTAACACATGTAAGAAAGATTAAGCTAAAGCAACAGTTCAATAACATGTCTAGGAATGGCAGAATCATTCAAGCCTACACTACAGAGATCAAGAACATAGCGGATTAGCTTGCCACCATTGGATCTTTAATGTCTGAGGATGTTATGATTGCAGTGACATTGAATGGACTTAGCAAAGAGTATAAAGCATTTGATACGTCTATTTCTATGAGAGTTGAATCCCCTGATTGGGATGAGCTGATTGCTTTCCTGCTGCATGAGGAAGTTAAGCTTGGGCTGAATACAGATTCTACTATGTCTCAAAGCAGAGACACTGTTCTTTACTCTAGCCAGCATGGCAGAGGCAGTAGATGTTGTGGCTCTTTTCGAGGTCGAGGAGACACTCAAAATGCTTATGGACAGCATCAGCAGAATGCCTGGCATGGCACAAATACACAGGTCCAGTGTGGCAGCTTTAGAGGCAAGGGAAATCACCCCATGGTAGAGGTGGTGGATCTAGTTCATGGTAGTCAAATGATTAGTCAAATAGAGATAAGGGCTGTCATTACTACGACAGATATGGACACATTGCAAAATGATTGTTACAAGAAGCAGGGAGATATGAAAGCAAAGGGCAAATAGTATGGGCACTATGCATCTTCTAGCAGTGGTCATGATGAGTAGGTTGACAAATTGTTTGCCATGCAGCATGTGTCTAAGAATGCATCTAGGCAGAATAGAGATGAGAGATGGTACATTGATTTAGGGGCTTCAAATCATATGACACCCCATGGAGAATGGTTTGATGAGATGGTTGCAGGTGTAACGTGCCGCCTATCGACTATCCAAGCACGTTTTTAGTGGTCAGACGGGTCTAAGCGAGGCCGCCCGACACTCTCTTGGAAGGTCACGGGGTTTGTCACCTAGGGTTTCTCAAGTCCGCCTACGTTCAAACCAATCCGCGGAGAGACCTCTCGTGGCGGTTTCGGTCCATGTTCCCGTCACAATTATTTAGAATCCCTTGTTTAGAACCCCCTTGGCTAGGGTTGGCGGCCAGCTGGGGGTGGTTTGTGTGCCCTCCAAAAGTTAACCTAATTCACTATACTCATTTATGAGTTTGGGATTACACAATCTCTCTTTTTTTATTTTTGTTTTTTTTTTAAGTTAGAAGCAATGTTCCTAAATTTACAAGCACAAACAAAGGTGCAAGTGAGTACTCGAGACATCTGCCATTAGGGGAGTTTTGAGGTCTCGAAAATGCCCTGTAAGAGATCCTAGAGAGAGAAAAAAATTTACGAAATAAAATCATTTTATAGAATTTTGAAAATGTTTATATTTTGGTAAGTTAAAATATCAAAATTCGTTAATAAGTCATTGTCGTGATATTCTCGTAGTCACATCAAACCTAGAAATCTAGGTCGCCATAAAGTTGGCAAGGTTGTCATAATGAAGATCTTACCTCTCCTCATTAAAGTGAAAAGTAATATTCAATTTGAATTTTGGTGGATACTCTGTTGCCTCTCTCCATCGTTTCTCCATCGTTTCTCTCTTCTTTTTTTCTCCTCCTTATTAGTCTCTTCTTTGTTTTCGTTCTTGCTTCTAATCATATCCTTAGCTATGGATCAATCACCCAATGATCTCTGTAACTCAGCTATGGATCAATCATCTAATGATCTCTGTAGCTCTCATAAAAGACCTCTCTATCATCTTCATATTGAGTTGGACAGTGAGTATGAACCAATAAGAAAGAGAACAAAATCTATCACGGTTACAGAGTCTATGAAACATATACTGAGGTTTGAAGGAAAGAAGAATATTGATCTTTGGTTAGATGGAAAGCTATATCCCAAAGATCCTAGCAGAAATAGCACTCCTCCTTTCTATAATAGCTTGTCATTAATGAGGTTTATTAGTGATGGCTACAATGGATTTTTAGGTTATACACTTAATCTTGTTGCAGAAAAGGATATCCTTGGACTAGAGAATCATCTTTTGATGAAACACAATATAGAGTTGTTGTAGAAGCTAGAGGATTGTCAACAAAAAATTCATTCATTGGAAAAGCGTATCAAAGCTTATCAACAAAAGCAAACTTTATTAGGCCTTCAAAATCGACAAAGAGCTCTTAAAAATATTGAGAATCTCAAGCGAGGAGGAGGAGGCTGTGGTAAAAGAATCCAAGCAGCAATGTATATTTTTTTTCACTTGAAAAATCTTAAATATGGCTTTATTTAAACTACTTGTATTGATTTGTGATGTTAATTTTGCTTAGATCTCTTCTACAACCAAATGCAAGTGAAAGAGATTCTTTAAAAGCAGCTCAGTTTTATTATCATCTTCTTCCTTCAGTAGTTTCAAAGGATATTTTGGAGAAGAAGAAATTTAAAAAGCCAAAGAAACAATGCTTGGAGTCATTTGTAAAGGATCATTCTTTGGATTTTGAGTTAGTACAGAAGATACTGGATAGTATTGGTATCAGTCGAGATGCTTATATGCAACTTCTCCAGCTTTTACAATCAAATATGAAGCAAGGACAGGTACACAATTGCATACTTCCGAAACCATTTGTGGTTAGGACTATCAAACAGAGAGTTAATAACAAAGTGATGGAGATTCTAGGTGAGCATTTTCATATCAAGGATAGCTTCAAGGGCAAGAAAAAGGAGGTTACATTCAATGAATTTAACAATATTTTCCTTGACTTGCCCACCCTACAATGCTTAATGATCAAATTTTATGACTTGTCAGTAGCAGAGGCATAGGGAGTGGCTAGATTTGTGATTAAACTTGATGAAAGTGAGATTCTGAAATGTAAAAAATTGGAGAGAATCTCTATCACCTTGATGAATAGAGCACTTTCGTCAGGTCATTGCAATCACTCAACATCATTTAGTGTTCAATCTGAATATAACATCTGATGGCTAGGAGCATTTGAGGTAGATACTGAGAATTTCGATATACTATATTGGGTTTTTCATCAAACATCAATACCTAATGTTATTCAAAGGCAACAAGCAGGAGAAGAGCTATTTGTTGAAGGATTTGGTAACTACAAGATTGAGTGGCACATAGCTGGTGACCTAAAGACACTCAAATGTATGTATAATATATCAAAGGGAGCTAACTCGAGATCTCCTTGCTTATACTGCATGTCACCAGCTGCAGAGTTAAACTCAAGCAATTGGAATAGAGCTCCCTCTAGGCACAATAAGGATCCACAATTTAAACCAGTCTTGGACATTCCTTTAGAGAATGCCCATATTTGTACACTTCATGCACTTTGCAGGATAACTGAAAATCTTGTTCATCTCTATATAGGATTTGCATGGAAGTTGAAGCCATTATCAACTAGAACAGATGCTATAACAAAGGTTGAAAAAGTTCTCTCTGCAATTGGTTTGCATGGTGGCAATGTTGTTATTGAACCAGATCTTCAAAAGTCTAAGGATGGTAATTGTGTCCCAAAAAAACCATCTATTGGTGGAGTGAAGGCTAGAAGGTTTCTAGGCTTTCATGGGAGACTTGGCAAGATAAACTCGAGAAATGGTGGCTCAACTATTAAATTTAATTAGTGGAAATCCCTAAATAATGCAGTTAAGGATCACACTGATAATGGACAAGCTCAAAATAGGAAAGCTAAAGTTTGGGAAACACTAGACAAAGTGTTTTTTTATTGTGATAAGACTGAATGGAATGATGATGATCTCAAAGACTTTAAAAACCAATTGAACCTTTTCAAAAAGGCGATGACAGAAGCTTGGGGTGATCAACACTTTACTCACTATATGGTAAGAAGTTTGTATATGTTTGTTTCTTCATTGTCGAACTCATATAATGTTTTTTAATAACTTTCTTTATTTGTTGACTATGCAGCATATTCTATATAACCATGCTCCATACTTTATTAAACAATATGGATCTCTATCTATCTCGTCAACCCAAGGTATGGAAAAATCACATTATCAAGCAAGAACAAAATATTTCAGACACACAAGACATGGAGGTGGAAGACACAAAGCCAACAGTTTATTAGAGGTCTTTCAATGGTTCTATCGACAAATTTGGCATAAATTCAAGCTTAAAGATACAACCACATCAAGCAATACATCATCCTTAGCAAGGACTATACAAATTGTTACCCAAAGAAGAAAAGATAGATATTTAAATTATTGCGCAAAGCAAAGATTTACAGAATGGTTACAAACCAAACAAAGAGTTGGGAAAAGATGGGTTTCAAGAAACCCTTAATCTTTGGCATCTTCTAGTCTGATTGTGTTGCAAAAGAGTCCTTAGTTTCAGGCACCTCAACAGGGCCTTCAGAGGAGTCCTTGGTTTCAGGTAGCTCGACAGGGCCTCTAGAGGAATCTTTTGTTTCATCCCACTCAATAAGACCTCTGTATTTCAAAAACTTTTGTTTTCGATAGCATGGAAGAAGCTTCAAATCCTTACTATCTCCTACATAAGAGAGCAAATAGGAGCCAAGAACTCCAAAATATCCAGCTCTAGATCCACTGTATCTAGGCATGAAGCCAAAAACTCTTATGGCTTCTTCCTTCTCCACCAAAATGATCTTGTCCAAACCTCTGCTGAAAACTTGAGATCCAATTACCTTTGAGATAGCTCTCAAAGCCATCATTGGTAGACTTGGAGAGCTTGACAATCTACTATGATATATTACAATTGTTTGATTGTTTAAGTTTCCAATATAATGGCCAAGGCTTTGATTTTTTCCAAGCTTCATTGGCCTAGAGCCCTTGGCCCTTCCAAGAAAGTTGTCCAGATCTTCAATCTCAATCTATAGAACAAACCACAACAGTACAAGATATAATATATTTATCTATAATGCATAATAAAGTCTAACATTAACTCAATGGGTAACTTTGAATTATATTTCATACCTTAGGGTGTTCGTCTTCTTCAAGAAGACTATCATCATAAAGATTTATTGAACTCTTGGGCTTCTCATCTGATGGAGACTTCAATCTCTCTTCATACCCTACATCATCAATATGAAGTTTCTTCTGGACCTGCAAGAACTCTTCTTCTGTAGGTAGCCCCCCCTTTTTGTATTCTATGATCTGATTAATACATGTATGTAAGGCTGTAGAGCTATCTTGGAAATTCTCTCCCTCAACATCAAGACTTGCTAGTGGTTCTTGTTCATAACCTATAAATTTCATGTCATTTTTGTCCCAACCTGCAAGGATTGCTAAGCAATAATCTTCTCTAAGATCAAAAAGATGTTGAATATCATTTAGCAACACATATCTCTTCTTGTTGATAAGATAAGTGGGAAATGTTGGAACACAGGCAAGAGGACATTCTTCATCAACATGTGCACTTGGCTCAATCTCCTTTTCTTCCACCATTGTGATATTGTCACTCTTGAATAAACCTACATCAAAACCTTGGACAAGTTGATTCTCAACATCTTCTTGGAACATCTCCTCCTTCTCTTCGACCTCCTTATCCATACTTGCAATATCCTCTAGCTTTCTCTGTTGGTCTATATCTGGAGAAGAATTTTCCATGTACTGAAGATACACAATAAATTCAACGTCCTTGTGGATCAGAAGGCATTGGTGTTGGTACCTATGGAAAGGGCAACATGTTTCTTTCTTTCTGAATTCCTCATCAATGAGGTTGAACCTGCCTAGCAAAGTTGACCTGGATGTATTGGTGGCTCCCATGACATCACTATAATGAACAAATCCATTGACTTCCAAACCTTGCACATGTCTATCATAAAAACATATGTACTCCTTAAGTTTATCTTCAAGATCCTCCAATAACTCCTTCAAATCAAAAGGAACATTGAAAATTTCCCTGATATAGCCAAACTTGGAAGAATTTCCAGTGGTGTGTAAGAAATCAAAGAGCCTATCATCAGATGTCTCAATTATCTCCTCCTCATTCATTCCTTCCAGAGATAGCTTTCTCTTTGTCATCTTGACCAGAAAAATATTTATCCCTGAAAAAAAAGCAGAATAGAACCAATATCCAATAAAACAAGATGGAACCATGGAAAGAGGCCCCAAAATTGATTTTCCAAGACAAAAAAATCAAAAAAGGAGAATTTTTTTTAGTTGACCGGTGAAACGCAAAAATTCAAGTGTCCAAGGCAAATGCTGTGAAGAAATCGCGTTTCACCGGACACTACCTTGAAGACAAAAATTATTCCAATATCTCGCCGATGAAACACGATACTTAGCAAAATATCACTAACAAAGACATTGTTTCGCGTTTCACTGGTCAAAAGATGCAAATCAAGAAGAGAAACATGAACTATAAATTAATTCTATGGAAACACAGAAATTGATGATAAAATCATTTTTGGAAAAGCTATGCTGCTTTTAAAAGATAGAAAGCACATAACAGTTGTAATTGTTCAAGCGTTATAAAAAATTCTTTCTATATTAATCAAATTTATTTTGTTAAAATACTTGTAATTAAAAAAAATTGTTACCTATCAAAGATTGTTGAACTGCTCTCCACATAGGAAGCAAGGACCTTGAAGGGAAGTCGAGACGAAATTTCGGCAGAAAAGAAGACAATGTCGGAGAAATGGCTTTGAAATGCTTTTATGTTGACCATTAAGCATGTGGTGATAGTTCCAACGAAAAAGTTTGTGTAATAATAGAAAAATACGTGTACACGTGTCTCACTTAACACACCGTATTAAACTCCTCAGAAGACGTGCGCATTCTCTTTTTCCAAAAATACGTCACACGTGTGTTACATAACCCTTTTCCAAGTTAAAAAAAAATTCTGGTAAGCGAGAGTACGTCACACGTGTGTTATTAACACTTTGCCAAGAACGTTGAGTCCATGCAAATTCATCGCCTTCACCTTTCATCGCATTTTATCGCTACTCCACCTTTACATTTGGTGTTCCTTCCAATCTCCAAGCATTTCCTTCCAATCTCCAAGCATTTCACTGCTTCCCCAACAAAGGAAACCTTCGAGCATATTGTCATCTTTAGGCTGAGATTGTGAAGAACAAGCTAAAAAGAAGGTATGGTTTCTGCATCTTGCTTTTCAATAACAGGCTCAATTCAATGCATTCTTTTGATACTTTTCCTTAATCCTTTATGTTATTATGAGCTTATGACCACTACAAAAGAATTTTTTCCACAGTGGGAGCATTCCTTAATGTTGTGGAGATTTAAGGAAATCTTCGAAATTTCTTCCCTAATTCTGTGGATATTTTATGTAATCTTAAAAGCTTACCTTAGATCAAAGCTCTTTTTTCTTGGTTTTGTCGATTTTTATGCTATTCATGAGTTGTCCGGTGAAACGCGAAAATAAGATGCTTCAAGCAGGTCTCCTGGCTTAAATTCGCGTTTCACTGGACACAATGGACAACAAGTCTGGTGAAACACGAAAAGAAGCAGCTGCAAGGAGGGGCCTTGCTTGACACTCGCGTTTCACTAGACAACTCAAGAAAAATTCAGCTGAAACGTGAAAACGCCATGCAGCATGGATACCTCTTGTCTGGAACTCGTGTTTCGCTGGACATGCTGGAGAAGAAGTAACATGTCTTTTTTTGGCAGATGGCTAGGACTAAGGCAACAGCAAGAAAAGAGAAGATTGATCCTAGGGATTTAGCATCAAAGATTCATCAGTCTTCAAAGCCTCAGAAGCTCTCTAGAAAGTCAAAGCCAAGGAGAAAGTTTTCTCAAAATGTCAGGTGCCTAAGGGAGATTAGGAAGACAATAAATGCTCTTGACAATGCAATTCCAAAGTTGTCTTTTCAGAGGCTTGTCAGGGAAATTTGTGACAGATATAGTTTGGATAGTTTCAGATGGACAAGAACAGCTCTTAATTGTATACAAGAAGCCACAGAGGATTTTTTAGTTGAGTTTTTTCAAGATGCCTACATTTCTGCTGCTCATGCTCATAGGCTCACACTCATGGACAAGGACATGGTAATTCTTAGGAGGCTAAGATATAGATTTTCAAAGGTCCTTGAGCCAACTCCCCTCACTGATATGAAGACATTTAATATCCTTAATGTGCCCCCAGCTAGGAGAAAGAAATATGATTCTGGTCTCAGGGTTGAGGATGTCACCCATGAGAAGGATACAAGGCAACATGAAAAAGAGGAGAAAGCTAAAGAGGAACAAGCAAATAAATGGAGAGAGTATAGGAGGCAAAGGGTTGAAGAAAGGGAAACAGAGCAACTAGAGTCCTTTGAAAATGAGCTAGCCACCCTTCTTGAAGCAGCTAATCCAAAAGGATTCAGTGTGTTTTGTTTCTTACCTGATGACTTAGGCAAAAGAATTGAGGTTATCTCCTTTGATGCTGCATGTGTTCAGATTCTTAAGGATAAAAGAAGAGAAGTAAATGACAGTATTATTCTTGTTGGCCTAAGGTATGTCCATCCATAATTACTTATACTTTTTGATATTTTTTTAACAATAAGATTTTTCTTGTTTATACTCACTATTTCTATGCCTTTTCTAGGTGTATAATGCATGAGTTTCCTTTGGATATACAACAAAAAATTGAGGTTCTTGATCCATCTATCTCATTCTTTATGAGGAATGAGCTTGATACAAGTTTTATTGAGCACTGGCTCAATTTGATTGACTTCGATACTTTGGAGCTCCTTATAATTCCATATAATGAAAAGTAAGTGATTCAATATTCTATTAGAGTCTTTGAGCTTTTATCCTACTAATTTGTTGAGATATGATTGCTTTTAGTTCTCATTGGAGCTTGATTGCAATAGACCTTGTGGATAAGCAATGCTTTTTAATCAACTCTATGAAAGGAAGCCATGGAAATGCTAAATTGTAAGTTATATTCCAAGGGCTCCTTGATATTTCAATTCTTTTTTTTGTAAGTACTCTAAATTTCAACATATTTTATATACAGAGGTGCCAAAAGATTAATTGAAGAGCTAGAGAAAATACCCCCTATGCCGTCTGATTTGCTTGCAACAATGCAATATAGACAAGTTGCGGTAAGTTATTCATTAAAATAATTGAAACATGAGTTTATTCTATGAACTACCATTAGTCCTCTTTATAGTTTTACTTTGTGTTGGTGGTTGCAGTGTCCCCATCAGGATGATAGCCATTCTTGTGGCTGGAGGGTGATTGCAAATGCTAGAAGAATGGTTAACTTTGTTTATCTTAATGATGATAAACATGTAAAGGTAATATGAAAGATGCTAAACTTTAAGATAGATATTAATTGCAAATAGTCCATTGATGATAAAAATATAGTCTATTGTAAGAACAATAATGAACTAAAACTCTTTTTTCTACAAATGTGTGACAGTTTTCGAAGGATTGCTATACATCTGAGCATATTTGGTACATCAGAGCAAAGCTCTTGAAGTATATAATGGTCAATTATATACAACCAACAATAGAGATTGGTGGGGATTTGCACCATGAAGGAGATGCGGTGCCTATAACCACGGAAGGCAAATCCACAACTTCAACACCTTCTATACCCAAAACATCAAAGAAAGGCAAAAAGACTCCTAGAAAGGATAGTTCTCCAAAAAAGAAATAGCTTTGCCATATCGCCTTGTAAGCCTTCATATATAGAAATTTGCCCTTCAGTCCTTGTATATCTCATAGAGATGGCAGATAGACATCTGCTACAAAATTTGTACATATATTTTATATTGATAGTAAAGATATCTTTTCTTGAATGTCATTGTAGTGTATATTATTTTCTCTCCTTTTCTATATCTGCAAAAAATAAATTACAAATGTTTGTTAGTTAGAAAGTGAGATCTTGATATACATCTAAGTAGATATAATATGATGTGAAAACTTACTCGTTTCTTGTCAAGTTGGAATACAAAGGAGCATGGTAGTTCAATGTCTTCATTTTGTAATCCATCCTCACTTGATGTAGCGTACATGATTTTCTGATCTTTAAGATTGCAATAATATCCTCGTTGAACCAAATATCAAGATCCACTATAGGATCCTTGCTGAAATCATTAAGATTCTGGTCTAAAGCAACTAGACTACTACCAACAAAATGCCATCGACTATAGTAAAAGCTAAGGATAAAATTTTGAGTAGCAATCATATATTTACAAGCTATAGAGTCTTGATCTATCTTACATATAATTTTTCATTCTGTCCTTGTATCCCATCCTTCATCAACAAATTGTATGATATGATCATATGTTAGTCTCTTCACTGAAAGCATGGTTTTTGTTATTCTTATCTCCATATTAGAGAAGAAATCAATAAATATATTAATAGGCATAAATAAAGTAACTTTACTTAGCCTACTTGAGATATTAGATTTTAGTGCTTTCTGGATCTCAGAAAATATCTTACATCTATAGCCCTCACTAGTAGCTAGACTTGGCAAAGGCCACTCAAAGCTTGAAAAATCTAGCAAAGGAAGGAGTTTTATTGATCCCCATTGGCAACGCCGCATAGGAATAACATAAGAATGGTCATAAAAGAATATTCCATTCTCTGCAAGCTCTGTCTTCTTTCTGCCTCTATACATTTCTTCTCCAATTGAACCATGTATAACATCAATAACATCAATAATATATTCCACTGGTTGCCATTCCTCACGATTAGAGGGATAGACATCTACAAGACAAAAAAATATTATAATGGAAAAACCTAAACCGTGTTTAAGAAATGAAAAACTTTAAGAATCAAATTCTTACAATTTGGTCTGCGCATTGGAAGCTTTGAAGATCCAGGTTTCAAACACAGCTCTCTATGCATGAACACATGTTGCACTAGTACCTCTTTGATGCTATTCTTATTTGCTCCAAGCTTAAAATCTCGGATTCTGCCCTTCCAAGTAGAGATAAACGAGCTCTCATGTCTTTGCCTTTTTCCACGTTTTGCTTGTTGCATGGTGATCCAACTACCTTTGCTAATGATAGTAGGAATCCATCTTCCATCAGTTTGGAATGAGTTAAACACTGATATGGATGTGATTTGGGCTTGGACGCCTTGTTGAAGGTCGAATTTCTGTATCCATGGTAGAAGAGAGAGATACATGCACAGAGAGAGAGAGAGAGAGAGAGAGAGAGAGAGAGAGAGAGAGAGAGAGAGAGGACTAGGCTACCATAACGGAGGGAAAAAAAAATAGAGGAATAAAAGAAAGGAGGGAAAAAACTGAGCGCCATGCTTTTCACCAATTTGAATTTCGATTGCATCAGTCATTATCATTAATCTAGAAACATTATTAAATAAAAGTAGCCGAGATTCTATGCCATTAATGCAAAAGATGTCATAATCACGAATATAAGAGACTAAAAATACATAATAAAAATACAAATTCGTAATATTATCATATTTATATATTTTTGTAAAATGATTTTTAATTTTTTTTTTAATAGAAGTTCTGTTACGGAGGCTTTGCTCTTATTGGTCTAGAGCACTCTCTCTCCACATCCTAAAAGGCATTTTCGAGACCTCAAAACTCCCCTAATGTAAGGTGGGGTCCCTCTCTTGACCCTAGCGTTTGTCCTTCTTGCCTTAGCGGTAAATTCCAATATCCTCCGAAGGGTAGGGAATTTCTTCATTCCGTCCCCCTATGAAGTAATTCCTTGGCTATGGAGATGCAGACAAGATGGGTTACCGCCTCTTGGATCCACAGACGTAGAAAGTCATCCGCAGCCATGATGTAGTCTTCCATGAAGACAAGATGCATAGGCAGCCTGAGAAGGAGGTAAAGATACGCAATGTTATATTCTAGGACGAGTCACATGCTCTTGCACAACCAGTTGGATAGCCTACAATAGCATTTGGTACACATGTCCAAACTATTGGACATGATGTTGGGCAGCAATAGAGCCTATAGTGAGATGGTCTACTAGAGCTAGACATCCACCTAATATATTTGAGCCCTCGATGCATTATGTATGGCTATGTATTCACCTATGTTGGAGGTGATGTCTCTTGGATGTCCAGGGTTCAGAAGTATACCACTCTATCTACCACTGAGACCGAGTATGTTGCAGCCAATGAGCCCTATAAGGAGGCCATTTTGTTCATGACCTTGGGATCGATGCTATACCTACGCTACATTTGAATTCTATGAGTGCTATTCAACTAGCCAAGAATCTGGTCTTCCATGTGAGGATGAAACACATTGAGGTGAGGTATCACTTCATACATGGAGTCATGGAGGATAGGTCTCTTGACCTTGTCAAGATCTCTACTAATGAAAATCTTGCAGATCTGCTCACGAAAAGCCTCACTACTGAGCACTTTGCCTTCCTCAGGAGATTGATGGGTGCTGGATGAGATGACATTGTTTCCTCATCTTGTTGTACATGTGTGCATTGTATTGTCTTTTCTTTTTTTTTTCTTTTTCATTCCTCATTGGGGCAGATTTTCCTTTAAATTGGAGGTTGTGGGGGTAAAGGTGCCTCCCCCTAGCCGCCCGTGTATTACTACAACTGACAATACTCACCACTGCACACTGTAGGTGGTAAGCGCTCTTCACCATCACTTTATTCTTTATTCTTTTAGTGACAGTTTGAATAAAGGAAGGCCTGGTCACACATTGTGAATGTTGGAGTTTCTATTTGGTCTCTCTCTTTTTCTTGCTCTTGCTCTCCCGCCATAGCTCTTCCGAGCAAGCTTCGATCCTTCTCACCTTTCAAAAAGAACAATGAGTGAAAATAGGGATCTGAGGAGCACCTTGGGGTTGAAAAAGAAGGGGTAAAATAACCTGTGGATTAGATTGATAAAGTGAAAGATAGTTTTTATATCTATAGGCCATCTACTCTACTGAGAATAAGATAAACAAGGCACTGATGGACTTGACAGATTTGTGATGATAGGCATCAAAAAAGGAGGAATCAAAAGGAGGTTATTTGGAAAGGTGGGATAAGAGGTCCATTCTCAGTTGGTTAGTATTTTGCACATGAGCAGAAGCTTTGGTTTGACGCTGATTCAAAATTATAGAATCAATCATTGTATGCCAAGAAGTCTCAGGACAATCAGTCACTTTGGAGGAATATGTCTAAAACATATGATCTATCTACAACTCCAAATGTTTGGCATACAAAATAGCTTGTAATACTACATCTCCCACATACCAAGCCAAGTCTTTATCATGTGGGATCAAGTCAACAAGTCACCTTGTGTTAAAATATGCAGGATCTAGAGCATGGTAGATGCGGAAGCTATGGAGGTTGAAAGAGGAAAAAGGAACTCATGAAGACATTGAGCTTGACAAGGAAAATTTGTTACACAAGTGAATTAGGTTCCAAGATTGAGACTTGGACTCATAAACACAATCTTGTGTATTGACAGTGACATGACACTTTACTGGAAAGAAAAGAGTACTATCATTGCATTAGAAAAAGAGTGCAAGTACAATGCTTTTTAGGAATTGAGTGGTGGTACTTTCTCCTACTGTGCATATGGGATTCTGGTCCTGAGCCCTCACTGCTTCTCACAAAGGGATTGAAGTAGGTGTGATTGTAATTATCTCAACACCCCTCCTCAATCATAACCAAAAGTATAAAGCGTATAAAGGCTTTAGTGAAAGCAACACCTGCAAAGTGGCAAAATTGAGCTGGGAGCTCATATCACAGTGGCAAAACCTTTCAATGGAGTGAGAAGAGTGAGATGGAAGAGAAGCTTGATGATGACCTAATGATCTTCAAAGAATATTCACAACTTATCTTTCTTGTTGATTTGAGTGAGGACTGAGTACATCAGAGTTGCAAATTGCTAGTTGAGCCCAAAGGAATGAGAAATTGAATAGACTTATGAGCTTTGAGCTTAAGGACTATGGCTTCCCTTTAGGGTAAAACAAGTTGTCTAGTTTTTTCCTTGTAGCAGGAGTTGTAGTGCATCTTTTGAAGAACCCTCTGGTGGTGAGATAGCTTATACAATGGGCTTCAAATGCCCTTTGGCTACATGTTGGATCATGGCACGCATGAGTGAAGAGAGCTATACGACTACAAGCAGGTGCAATTCTGGCAGCAATGGCAAAATCACGTAATGTTGGGCTATAGAAAGGCTAATTTTGGGGTTGCTCATGCTAGCATGAAGCGCCCTGATGTGAGGAATGATTCCTCAAAAGGAAGAGTGAGGAATAACGGCCTGGAAAGGAAGATCTAGATGCTCAAAGTTGGCTAGGTCTATCTGGCTATGGCAGACACAAGATCAAATGGAGAAGAAGTAGGAGATGAGATCCTAGACGTAACCTGAGTTGGACTAAGCTCAAGCTGAGATAGATGAGAGTAGAATGGAGCTAGAGAAGCACCGACTGGGCTGTGATGCCATGTTAAAATATGCGGGATCTAGAGCATGGAAAATGCGGAAGCTACGAAGGTTGAAAGAGGAAAAAGGAACTCATGAAGACATTGAGCTTGACAAGGAAAAATTGTTACACAAGTGAATTAGGTTCCAAGATTGAGACTTAGACTCATAAACACAATCTTGTGTATTGACAGTGACATGACACTTTACTGGAAAGAAAAGAGTACTATCATTGCATTAGAAAAAGAGTGCAAGTAAAATTCTTTATAGGAATTGAGTGGTGGTACTTTCTCCTACTGTGCATATGGGATTCTTGTCCTAAGCCCTCACTGCTTCTCACAAAGGGACTGAAGTAGGTGTGATTGCAAATATCTCAACACCTTGCAAGTACATGTAAGACATAAGCATGGTATATATAGTCACAGAATCCTCAAAAACCATTCTAACCACTTCATTCAATAAATCAAAAGACTAAGTTCCACTCCACAACCATCCTCTGAAGAGGAAAATCCATCGTGGAAAGCTTAATATAAAATGCCAACTTATATTGTTGATAATGCACAAAGAAGAAGTGCTCTGGAGGAATAAACTCCTAGAACTGCTCAAATGAAGAGCACAACAAGTCCATTCTTGACTGAAGTATTTTCAGCTTGGCTTGGAATAAAGGACATAATGTGGCATTTCTTTGAAGGACAGCCAATTTGTAGGAGATAAGGAAGGAACTGACTACACAGAAGGACTCTGTGAAGCAAAACAAGACTGAACCAATTGTTCCTTGAGCTATTAAATCTGAGTATTGCTCTGGTCTAGAATAGTTGCAGTTGATTTGAGCTTTTCTGTTTGGGTAGCTATCAAAGCTTTTAGTTCGTGAGCCTCCTTCCACAACATTTTCCTTTCCTCAGTCACAATAACAACTTGGGATTTAGTATTTGCCAACTAGGCTTGCAAAGTAGAGATCTCCTCTTTCTAGGTATCAATGACCTTAGTCTGTTGCTCCATCTATGTACACAGGTCAGAAAATTTTTATTTGGTAGAGGCTAGTTCAATATTAGCTTCATTCAACTCCTTCTTGGACTGTTGAACCTCTCCATAAAAAGAAGAATAAAGTTGTTGGATACAAGCAGTAATAACTAAGAGTTCAATAGAGCTCTAGATGTCTTTGCACAAAAAGGAGATTGCATTTCCTATCACCAGATGTTGCACATAGGGAATGGAAATATCCAGAGTACCATCTCTATGTGCTCTAAAGAAACGCTTTGGTGTTGTAAGAAAAGTAGGCAGCTGAATACAAGATTGAATAGGAAGTGAAACTGGAGGAGTAAAAACCGGTACTGATTCAGCCACTCACTTAAACACTTCCTCTGAATGACCAAAGAAGGGGGCGAATCAGCATCCTCAATGATAACATCATCATCTTCAGGGAGGAGGAGGAACCTCTAGAGGATCAACTAGTAGTGTGGGAATTTCCTTTGTAGGGGCATCATATGTTAGGAAAACATAAAGGTAAGAACCAAATGTGACATTAGTCACCTTACCCCTTGTGGCTCTGATAAAATGATTATCCATTTTAGCCAGGAGATATGAACTCCCAATCAATGGTGATACCTTTCAACACCATGTGTGAAGCTGTAAATAACTCATTCGAAAGATAATTAGAAGGGGTTTTGACATGCATAAACCTATCCTAAAGGAACTGGCACAGCCGCTTCCAGAAAGGATTGGAAATCATGAACACACTAACTCCTAAAGTAGTGATAACCCACTTAGAATCCAAGACATATTGGGTTTGCTTTTTTAATAGCTTCACAATATCCTCATTGGAAAATAGTCGATGGGCAATAGGAAAAGGTTTCCCATGGTATGGTAAAGAAAGAGCTTTGCACAGGCTCTTAAGCATCATGAGGATAATTGTACCACAAAGAGGGCCAAAACTCTTGTTGTAAGAGGTTAAGAACTAATCACACATGTCATAGTCATTTGGGACAAGTGGCAGTGGAAGAGTCACAAATTTGGATAACCCAACCTTAGCAATAAGGTTTGAATCCAACAACAGTGAATAATCATGCAACACCAAGGGAACATACTGGACCAGGGGAGGAGTACGAGGTGCCATTCAGATGCTTCACATGCACACCACATACCCACACACGCAATCACAAGGAATACCTACAAAACAACAAAAGAACAACAAATAAGATATCAACAACAAAAAACTCACATGGACTTGATCTGAGACTTGATCGACTAACTGACCACCCCAAGCAATCCACATCCTGAAAATTTTCAACATGACCTTTGCACTTATGTGACTGAAGGCTTCATGAAATGCATACAAACTAGCACCCAATATCCCTGTATTAGGCATAGAAGAAAAAGAATATACACCATAACTTGACTTAGAGAAACATAACCAAAGAAAGACTGGACTAATCCAAATCACAACACACTAATGACTAGATCACAAATGACTGGAACAGTCAATAAAGACTCAAAATGGTCAGCACATCACCCATCCCACGTAGCACTTCATTGAAAAAGGGAATGGTGCAATGTGAGGGGAAAGGGAAATTTTAATTGAATATTCATTTTACAAATTCATTAACAAGGAGTGAACTTTTATTAGGTAATAAACCTTAATAAGAAAACGATGGTTCATTTTATCCATTAAAAATAGTGGTTCATTTTATCCATTAAAAACAACTAATTAAGTTTTATGGTGCTTGTTAACGTCCCCAGACTACGCCTCAACTCACAGTCTCCAAATGCAAGTTCATTTTTTAAAAATTAATGTGTGTATAACACTTTTTTGTGAGTGCATGTACTTGTGACAATAGATTCATTTTATTATAAATTAAAAGATGTATCTGACAGAAGTGCATGGCTACGTGAACAATTGATTTATTTTAATCAATTAAAAATGTGTGCTCAACATGAATGCACGTGAAAAATGTGGTTAATTGGTTCCTTTTGGCGATTAATTGTGATGTTTGTGGGTACAAAATAAAGAAAATAAGGAGAGGAACGAGGTACCTGGAGGAGGAGGGTATGAATGCAAATGAATCTGAATATGCACTCAACAACTGACATGACAGGAATAACCTCAACCACAACATAATCTAAAAAGCAATCAACTAGCTAAAAAATGGATATCATAAGAAAAAAATACCAAAACACTATGTCTGAATTTTTTCAATGTATTTGGGTGTTCTTATTTTTAGTTTTTTCATTTAATAAAAAAAGTTAAATCAACCCAATATCTATCAGTGGATTGTAACAATTGGAACCACGTTGTGTTGGGTTGTGTTTTGGTTTGCTTTGCTTGGAGGTTTGTATTTATTTTTGTTTCCCTTTTCATGTTGTTTTAGAATGGTTATGTTTAATTTTTATTTATTCATTCATTTCAATCAGTAAAATGTTGGTAGAAAATTGAACATGGGAATCTATTTTATTTTTTTGATAATTTTCAATAAGTTTTTGGCTATTTTGCTCATTTTAAAAATAATTTTTAAAGAGTTTACTCATTTAAGGAATTCATTCCTATTCAAATAAATATTTTTCCATTTGTTTTGAAAGGTTTAAGCTCATGTCAATGTGCCATAATTATGGAAGTTTTTTTTTTTTGAGATTTTTAAAATTTTCTCTAATTTTTATGATTTTTAATAATTTTATTGAGTTTTTATGAAGTTGTTTTATGTTTTTTAATTTTGATTGGAAATTTTTCAATTGATGGGAAATTATCAATTTTTTCAAAAAAAAGATTTTATTTGCTACTTTTTGTACTTTTTATCATTTAATTTGAATTTTTAATGCTTTTTAGATTTTTTTTATGTTTTTAGGGTTCTTTCAGAATTTAAAATTTTAGAAATAAGGTACCCAAGCACACTATATTTTAACTACGTGTGAACAGCAATGTCGTAGCACGAACAAAATGACACGTGCATCCTCGCACATGAACGAGGGCTTACAATGCACGTACACATGAACGCATGTTCCTGCACGGGAATAATAGCAAATCACGAGCAAGACTACCATATGCATGACAGGAGGCTTGCAAAAGGGTGGTCACACGGGTATGAAACCCCAAAGCTTTGATCAATGACCAACACATATCTGTCACGCGCAGGGCATTCACGAGGTGGAGAGGGCATTCGCGTGGAGAGTAAGAATAAGGGTGGGGGGTTAAAATAAATGTGGGGGATTAATGTTGAGGGTTAAGTAATGTGGGGGGAGTAGGAAACATTGGGAGGGTAAGAAATGTTGGGAGGGGTAGGAAATATTGGGAGGGGGTAAGAAATGTTGGGAGGGGAGGGGAATGGGTGGATGGACGGGTAGGGTGGGCAGAGGGTAGGGGTAGGGGGGTAGGGGAGGCACGGAGACTAGGTGGGCAGGTAGGGAGGGGTAGGGGGGATAGAGTGGCGAGGGGGATAGCAAGGTAGGTGGCAGGGTAGGGTAGTCGGTTGTAGGAGGGCAGGGAGGTAGGATGTGGGTGGTGGAGGCAGGGGGTAGCAAGGTAGGTAGCAGAACGGGTAGCAGGGCAAGGTAGGTGGTGGAGGAGGGAGGGAAGGCGGCGACATGTAGCAGGGTGGGGTAGCAACGTAGCAAGCATCACATGGTGGCAGGTAGCGGGGTTGCAAGATTGTTAGGTGGGGGTAGCGGACTGTGTGGTGAGTAGAGAGGGGAAGGGAAAGAGGGAGAAGGTGAGGGAAGAGAGGGAGGAGGTAGGAGGAGGGGAGAAGGAGGAGGAAGGAGGGAGGGAGGTAGGAGGTAGGAGGAGGGGGAAGAAGGAGAGAGAAGGGAGGGAGGGAGGGAGGGAGGGAGGGAGGGAGGAGGTAGGAGGGGGAGAAGGAGAAGGAGGGAGGTAGGAGGTAGGGATGGTGGGAGGAACATGTAGGGGGGAGAGAGAAAGAGAGAAAAAGGGGAGGGACAGGAAGACGGTTGGGAGGGTGAGAATTTTTTTTATATGTGTAATAAAATTTTGTTTAGTTAAAAAAATAAAAGCATGCCCCCCATCCCACCCGCATTCACTTAAAAGAATTTATGTTGATGGGAACAATCGAACACAGTTAAGAATCCGAGCGATTGAACGCCACATGGCAAAAGTCGAGCATGCGTATCAAGGCAAAAATCGGATGTTTACATAACATGCAGGGCGTGAAAATTTAAAAATTGAACGAAATAATTAATTCAGAGAGATTCAAGCATCAAATGAAGATGCCATAAAAAGCAAAAATGGGCAAGGCAACAAGAGAATTGGTACAAAACAACATATCCAAGTGGGTTTGTTAGCAAATAGGGGGTTCATGGAAAAAGATGGAAAAACAACCATAAAAAATCATACAAAAATTAATTCCACAAAATCCATTAGTCGAAAGTTTTTTTTTTTTTAATTGTCCTAATGAGGAGTCAAACATGCCTATCATGAATGACAGAATGTGGCTCCAACGAGAATAGAACCCGTTTGCATGGAAATAATAGAAAAATAAAACACAAAAACATAATCAAATAATAATAACAAAAATTTAAAAAGTCAAAATAGAATGTAGCAAGAAGGAAAAACGTGTGGAGTGATAAGACAGATAGGAGTATCCAATCAAAACATGGTTCTAATGGCAAATGGCGAGGTTCGCAAGGAAAAAAAGTAAAAACACACCCAAAAATTTGAACAAAAATTAATCTCAAACAATCTATAAGTTTGAACAAGGGGTAACAAAAGGGAAAAATTTCCAAGGAATGATGGATAACAAGGCTGTCAAGTCAGAATGCGATTCTGGGACAAGAAAGGTGCATTCATGTGGAAAAAGGGCAAAAATGCATAAGGAAACACAATTAAAAATTATTACAAAAAATCAGATGGTCAGAATGAGGGGAGAAAAAAGGAAGCATGTCTAAGGGGATAAATAGCTCAAGGCTATCCATACAAAACGTCATTCCGACAAGAAGAAAGCATGTTCGCATGGAAAAAGGAAAAAACCAACGTAAAAAAAAACCTGCAAACACCCAAAAATAAATAACAGCGAATCCATGTATCGAAAAGAGGGATTGTAAAAAGAGAAAGTATTTGGAAAAAGAGGAAGATTGGGGCTATCACATCAAATTGCAGTTCTGGCAGAAAAAAGGTACATTCGCATGGAAACACTTCCTAATAATAAAAAATTCTTCAAAAATAATAGCTCATGAACCATGGCTCAAAACTGAGGGTTATTAAAAGGAAAAGTGGCCAATTTGAAGGGACAAAAAAGGTTGTAGGATCAAATTGTAATGTTGGTGATTGTAGGGGACATTCACATGGAGGATTAGCAAAATGATAAAACCACCAAAAGGGTTAGAGACGACCATGGAAACAGGGTAAAATAGGGTGGGTGAGTGAAAAAGGGACCTCAGCAATACAGAAAGAAAATAGGATATCATGTAAGAATCGATTAACATGATCCTCACAAATATATGCAACCAAGACGCGTAGGGACCTATCCCCACACTTAAGATGCGAATAGATCAGGTTGACTAATCAACAGGACCTAACACTTGACCATGATTCATATCCATATATCCCCACACTTAAAACATGACACACATATAAATGAATGCAAGAGATAGGGTTAGAAACACTTGCCCCATTCAGTTGGTTTATGTAGATAATCATTGATGCACGCTAGAGAGTCGAAGTCACCCATAGGATGTACTAAAGCTCATTATAGCACGCTTTGTACATGATGGGGACCATGTAGTAGCACCCAAGGATGTAGCATTGTTGATGAAGAGCTGGTTAAGTTGTCGATGGGACTGTGGCGAGGTATATATCACTCAATCTCGACAGTCACTCATATTGGAATGATAGATCAGTCGCTCGCACACCCATATCTCACATCCAATTTAGAAATTGATAAGAGGGATGGTTCATAAGGAGTATGCCAGTGTGCACAGTTGATGGTACATCAATGCGTCCCAACCCATCTGGCATAGGTACAAGAGGGAAGGCCAAGAAGCCTTATCGTGCAGTGCACCAAACAGAGTGAGGTGTGTAGTGATGATGTGAAGGCTCATCCCATGTGTGCATAAGGAAACAAGAACATACTTGACTCCAATTTTTGTAATGTCCCTCAAACCTCACCTCTCAATAATTGATTGAAGAGAACACCAATCATACTCAGCCCCCCTATCTCACACTCTATTGATAAATAGAAGAGAGTAAGCCATTCCTAAAACCCATTACTCACTGTCATTTGTGTAAAGATTGTATGCCTTGTGCGCAATTTATGGTGCAACAATGCATCCTACCCTATGCTGGCATACAGTGCGAGAAGGAAGGCCAGGAGCCATATTGTGCAATGCACAGGAACAAATTGTCCTTTGTGCATTAAGAACCCCATTGCATGCATACAACACTCCATTCACACATCTCACCTCTCTATTGGATTTACAAGGCAAAGATTGATCACTCACCCTACCCTTTATCTCACACTCTTCTAATAAATATAGAGGGCAGCCCATACTCACATTCACATCTAGTTAGGATGAAAGCTCACATCACTCAAAGGTTGTCGATGAAGATTGTCTTCATCTGGTTAATGATGTCAACTTGTATTAGGTGATGAAGAGGCATATCTAGTACTTGGATTGTATATTGGAAATATTGTCTATGTTGTAGGAGTTAAATGCACTAATCGAGTTGCAAGATACAGCACACCAAGGAAGGTGGCTTGGAAATTACTTTTGAAAAAGTTTTGGTTGTAATTCAACTATCCTGGACTGTGGGGTATTACCACCTTTTCCATGTTGAGATATTTGCAATCACACCTACTTTAGTCCCTTTGTATGGAGCAGCTAGGCTAGGAAGATGCAGTCCATTCTAGGAAGAGAGACAAATCCCATAGGCACAGTGGATGTTAAGTGCTACCAAAGACCTCTATATAATGATGTACTTGAACTATCACTTTCACATGATGATAATGCAATAGTACTTGTCTCTTTCTGTCAAGTGTCTGTGTCATTGTTGTCCATACACAAGATTGTGTTTATGAGTTCAAGTCTCAATCTTGAAACCTAATTCACTTGTGTAACAATTGTCTGCATTGTCATGTCAACATGAGTTGTGTCTTTATCTTCCATCCTCCATAGCTTCCGCATCTGCCATGCTCTAGATCCTGCACATCTTGACATGGTATCAGAGCCCAGTCGGGCATGGCATAACTCCCTTCTCTACTCTCTTAGTCCCTCTTAACCTCAGATCATCTCAAGTCTAGCTCATGGTTCCATTTCTCACCTCCATCTCTACTTGACCTTCCTTGGCAGCCATAGCCAGCAGCACCCTGTCAACTTGAAGCTCCTGGATCTCTCTCCACAGGTCATATTTGAACCTGCGCTCTTCTGGACATTTGTTCCTTGACTCCCAAGGCTTCTCTGTATCACTTAAGAGCTTGACATTGGCCACTCCATAGCTCAGCATTGCTCAAATTGTCAATCACTGCCATAGCCTAAATCTTTGACCTGCAGGACATACCTTGATTGGAGTCCCTAGATCTCCCAACACAAAGCATATCTCCTCTTGCTTCCTTCTAAGGAATCATTCCTCACATTAGGGCACTTCATCCCAAAAAACAGCCATAACATTGGCCACTGTATGCATCAGCATTGCAAGAATTTGTGCTCACAGTTCTGAACTGTGCCTGTTCAAAACTGTATGCATCAGCATTGCAAGAATTTGTGCTTGCAGTTCTGAACTGTGCATGTTCACGGTCTTCTTCTCTGGGCACGCAGTATGGGCCATGATCTAGACGAGGAGAATACGGCTTTGGTAGAGCATCACATAAGCTTCATTTCTATAAAATAAAGTTTTTAAAATGATCCACCATAGCTCCTACAATGTCAGAAAAACCAGGTCCCTGTCATGAAACCCTAAAATCCACCATAGCCAATTTTTCACTCAAGCTCAAAAATCTCATCATTTTCTCTCTCCTGCCACCTAGAACAACACACTACCACTCTGATCTATTGTCTCAACATCAAATCAAGGAGGGGAAGGACCTGGAAAGATTGAAGAAGGATCGACGACCCTGAACAAAGAAGATTTAAGCTCAACATCAACACAGACATAGTCTCCGCATAGTGTGTTTTTACACTGTCATTACTTGTGTCTCTTGACATATTGTAATATGCTCTTCCACTAATAAATCTCAAAATTCTGAAGTTGATTTGCTACTGTTCCCGTAAGTCTAACATGGGCAAAGGCTCTCCAACTACTCGCTTCAAAGGAGTCGGGTTTCACACCTGGCAAACCCGCATCAAACTCATCCTGATGAAGAAGGGCCTCTGGGCCATTTCCACTGGAAAAGAAAAGAAGCCTCGTGATGCGGATCTTACTATAACTAGGAAAAAGAACGATAATAACGCTCAGGCCATTATCAAATTGGAGCTAAATGACAGATATATCCACCATGTGGATAACTGTGAGACCTCACTCGATACATGGAAGAGACTTGACACCTTGTTCAGTGCACAGTCTAAATCATCAAAGTATGGCCTCCTGATTAAGTTTTTCAGGCTTGAAATGAAGTCCAGCACATCACTTGCCACACATCTAAATTACATGGAAGGACTTCTAACCCAACTTGCAGGAATCAACATTAAAATAGAAGAAGATGTTTGCATCGGTATTCTACTTAAGAGTTTGCCTCCTGAATATAATAATGTATCAACAACTTTAATCAACATGCCAAATCCTGAACTTGTTGATATCCAGGCATCACTATTAGAAGAGGAAAATAAGCTAAAAACCAAGGAAGAACCAAGTACCTCTAGAGATGATCATGCATTATATGTTGGCAATAGGTACAAAGGCAAGAACGATCAGCTCTTCTGTGACTTCTGCAAAAGGACCGGGCACACCAAGAAGTTTTGCCATGCCAGAAAGAGGTCCCAAAAGGCCTATCTACTTGCAATCAAAGAAGAAGAAGAAAATGGAGCAAAGGAAGAAGAAGAAAAAGAAGACCACCAGGAGAAGGACAAACCTCATCAGTCCTTCTATTCAGATATACTTTTTTAGTTTTGTATTTCCTAGCCCTAATGTCTCAAACATAAACTTGTAAACTCCTCAGTTATCCTTGTACTACAGTCTTTGTACACTTTGTAAGGCCCCTGCTATAGCCTCTGGATGTCCATCATGTTTGTGGTGCCCACACTTAGCAGCCTCTAGTGTTTTGCCATGTTTATGGTGTGCCCACACTTTGCAGGTGTTGCTTTCACTAAAGCCTCTACACACTTTGTATTTTTGGTTGTGATTGAGGAGGCGTGTTGAGATATTTGCAATCACACCTACTTTAGTCCCTTTGTATGGAACAGCTAGGCTAGGAAGATGCAGTCCATTCTAGGAAGAGAGACAGATCCCATAGGCATAGTGGATGTTAAGTGCTACCAAAGAACTCTATATAATGATGTACTTGAACTATCACTTTCACATGATGATAATGCAATAGTACTTGTCTCTTTCTGTCAAGTGTCTGTGTCATTGTTGTCCACACACAAGATTGTATTTATGAGTTCAAGTCTCAATCTTGAAACCTAATTCACTTGTGTAATAGTTGTCTACATTGTCATGTCAACATGAGTTGTGTCTTTATCTTCCATCCTCCATAGCTTCTGCATCTGCTATGCTCTAGATCCCGCACATCTTGACATTCCATAGCCAGCTTCCTACCCAAGGGTGTTTGCCACCTTTTCTTGGAGTGAGGTCTGCTACTATGATAGGGAATTACTTCATTTTCTCTCATAGTAGATTTTTTTTTTCTCTTCTTTTTTTTCTCCTACTCCCAAGTACATTTTCCTTTATGTTGTATCTTATCTATAATTTGTGTACATTGTATAGTGTGTGGAAGAAGAAGAAAAAAACCAGCAAGAAAACATTTTGGCCTCCATCTCTCTTCTTGTGTTCTTGAGTGAGCTTCCTCTTGTGTATACAGTGTGTGTTTGGCGTCGCAGCTCAAGCAAGTCTCCCCCACCATGCGATTCTTGACATGGTATCAGAGCTGTACCACTGAGAGAGGCTGATTTTGAAGGCTGAAGTAAAGGAGAAGAAGCAAGGTTCGAGCAAGCAAGCAACGGGTAAGAAGCTCTCCCATTCTTCCACTCTCTCTCTTGGATAGTGCCTGTGGAGGCACCGGAAGCAGGGTCAAGCAAAAATCTCAGATTGCTGTGAGATTTGGTGTGCAAGCAGATCACTATATATTCTGTAAATTAGCCCTTTAGGACTTTTTTCTCAATTATTTTGGGCGTCTGAGGCTGTTTCAGGCCCCATTTTAGAGCCACAAGGTTACATGTACTATTGAGCAATCAGTGAAAAAGGTAGCTTGGTGTCGTGCTGTGCACGTGTTGTGAAAGACTGCAGAAGACTAGCTTGCTGTGTTGTATCCTTGTTTGTGATAATGGCAGAGAACAGTGAAAATCCCATTATTGAGAAGCTCGACAAGAATAACTACCCTTCATGGAAGTTTCGTGTGACGAACTTCCTCATTGGAAAGGGCCTTTATGAGTTTGCCTCAGGTGAAGAAAAGGAGCCAGAGCTGGGTATCCCTCTGACTGCAAATGAATTAAAAGCATGGAAAGAGTGGAGTGCGAAAGATAAAAATGTGATGTATTGGTTATCTGCAGTCATTGAGAGCATGTTTTCAGTAAATACAAAGACATGAAAGATTCAACTCAAGCAAGAGTTGAATGCCTTGAAGAAAGGGAAAATGTCTATCAATGAGTATGTGTTGAAAGTGAGGAGCATTGCAGATGCTTTAGCAGCGATTGATGTGATGTTGGATGATGATGATTTGGTTTCATCCACTCTGAGTGGCCTTAATAATGAGAAGGCATGGAAATCATTTGTTACTTCAGTATATGTACAGAAGCCATTTTCAAATTTTGATGAGCTGATCTCTCTCATGATTACTGAAGAGATCAATATGCAAGGTGATTCGTCTGAAAGAAATGGTGAACAAGTCCAAGCATTTTACTTGAGTTCAGGAAGGGGATGTGGTAGATCCTCTTCGAGAGGCCATGGTATGGGACGTGCTGGCGATAACCAGCAAAACAGGTTCAATCAACAATTTGGTGAAATGCAGGTTTCTGGAGGCAGAGGAAACTTTAGAGGTAAGGGGAGCTCTAGAGGAAGAGGTGAATGGCAGAATAGAGGTTCTGGAAATTCTGCTATTGTTTGCCATTATTTGGCAAAATAGGCCATATTGCAGCCCATTGCTATACAAAGAAGGATGATATTCGTAGTGGTAAATTGCAGCAAGGAAACTATGCATCGTCTTCATGACAGAATTAAGACAAAAATGAGTGTATGTTTGTTATGCAGCATGCGATGAATGCAGTTACAGGAAAGGGGACACATGATGATGTATAGTATTTCGATTCATGTGCATCTAATCATATGACCAGTCATGTTGAATGGTTTGGAGAGATGCAGGACTTACAAAATCTAGGTTATGTGCAGACGGGTGATGATTCATGCCACTCAATTTCACACATTGGAAAGGTTCCCTTGTCCTTGTATGATGGCCAGACAAAGATTCTGATAGATGTATTACATGTGCCATCAATTACAAAGAATCTAGTGTCTGTTGGCCAAATAGTAGAGGAGGGATTGCAGGTCCGATTCAATGCAAAAGGTTGTTTTGTAGAAGACTTTAATTATAAGTGCAGGTTGGTCACAAAAGTTGGCCGAATGTTCACTTTAGATGCTGGAATTCCTGCAATGGATGCTACTATGTATGCTAAAGAAAAAGGAGTAGTTGTAGATATTGAAATATGGCATAAATGTATTGGACATGCAAATGTACAAATGCTAAAATTAATGTAATCCAGAGGATTGGTTACAGGGTTGCCTTCTTTTAGATTTGCAAAATTGCATAAAGTCTATGAAGCATGCCAGTTTGGTAAGTAGGCAAGACAACTCTTCTCGCATGATAGAGAAGTGAGTAGAAAAATACTTGATGTAGTGCATATAAATGTTTGGGGTCCTACACAGAATGTATCTCTTGGTGGTAGCAAATACTTTGTCTCACATTTATTGATGACTGTTCAAGGAAGTTATGGGTATAGTTCATGAAGGAAAAAAGCGATGTGTTTGAGCACTTCAAATCTTTTAAGGCAGTTGTTGAAACAGAAACAGGCTTAAAAGTAAAATGCTTGAGATCAGATGGAGGGGGAGAGTACCTCTCTAATGAGTTCAGTGGATTCTTAAGGACTCATGGGATAAATAGGCAATTTACTTGCAGGTGTACCCCACAGCAAAATAGTGTTGTAGAAAGAAAAAATAGGCATCTTGCAGAAGTTGCATGGGCACTAATGGCTGAAAAAAATATGCCCAAACATTTTTGGTCTGAGGCTGTTCATACTGCTGTTTACATTATGAATAGAACTCCCACAGCTGCAGTCCATGGGATGACTCCTGAAGAATGCTTTACTGGCAAGAAGCCTGATGTATTGCATTGGAAGGTATTTGGTTGTGTTGCATATGTTCATGTGCCAGATGATCTACGAAAGAAGCTTGATCCCAAGGCAAAAAAATATGTTTTTATTGGATATTCTTTAGAGCAGAAAGGGTATCGATGTTATAACCCTGTCACAAGTGAGTTCAAAGTGAGCAGGGATGTTATCTTTGATGAGATGGGAAGTTGGTATACACCTACTGGTGATGTTTTGGATTATGATAATGATCAGGATAGCTATGTGCAGAAAGATAAACAAGAATCACGGAGTCTTACTGGACCAAAAACATCATCTGGTACTACACCTACAGTGAGCCCTTGGTCTGGGAGACTAAGGAGGAGCCCCACATTTTCAGGTGGATCTATAAGTGTTGCAGGGAAGGACAAAGGAAAGAAGAAAGTGTTGGATGGTAATGATGCATCTACCAATCATTTGGGATTGGATGGAGATTCTAGTGGTTCGAAGAGCTTGGATGATGAGCTTGGTATTCCTTCAGTCAGGACACCAGGTGTACAAAGAGCTCATAGTAATCTAAAGGCTCCATTGAGTGATCCAGTGGTACACAGATCTAGCAGGGTTAGATACCCTATTAAAAGATTTGGTCTTGAAGATTATGCAGCTCACCATTATGGTAATATGGTGAAACTAGTTGAGGATGTTGAGCCCACTTGTTTTGAGGATGTTGTTGGTCATGCTCATTGGGATATAGCAATGGATGAGGAGATGGCTGCATTAGGGTTTACAAAGTCAAGCATAATGCAGATGGTTCAGTTAGCATGTATAAAGCTAGGCTGGTTGCAAAAGTCTATGCTCAAACATATGGCATAGATTATGAAGAGACATTCAGTCTAGTTGCTAAGATGGCAACTGTTAGATGTGTGATTGCCTTGGTGGCAGCCAAAGGTTGTAGTTTGCAGAAAATGGATGTTAAGAATGCCTTCTTGCATGGTGAATTGCAAGAAGAAGTGTATATGGAGCAGCCAGCAGGTTATGAGGATTTAGAGCATCCCACATATGTGTGCAGGTTAAAGAAGGTGCTCTATGGGCTGAAGCAAGCACCTAGAGCATGGTCTGACAAGATTGGAGAGTGTCTTGTTAATATTGGATTTTGTATTTCTGAAGCTGATCACTCACTTTATGTGAGAAAGGGAGATGCAGGTTTGGTCATCATAGTCATCTATGTGGATGACTTGATTATTACAGGCAACAGTGACAATGGGATTGATGAAGTTAAGGACTTCTTGAAGAAGAAGTTTGAGATGAAAGATTTGGGTGAGCTGAGATACTTTCTTGGTATTGAGGTGATCAGATGTGATGATGGTATATGGATGTCCCAAAGGCAGTATGGCTTGGATATGTTATCCAAATATGGTATGACAGCATGTAAGCCTCTTCCAGTACCATTGGAGCAAAATGTTAAGTTGAGTGCTGATGTTGGGGATGAGATAGAAGACCCTACTATGTTCAGGAGGATAGTAGGGAGTTTGATTTACATGATTATCACAAGGATTGACTTGAGCTATGCTGTTGGCCTTGTCAGTCAGTTATGCAGATGCCTAGAAAGCCTCATTTGGATGCAGTTCGACGTATATTGAGGTACGTGAAGTCCACTTTACATTATGGAATTTTTTATGAGGCAAGTAAGGATGTACAAATCTTTGGATACACAGATGCAGATTGGGTTGGTAGCATGTCAGACAAAAGATCTACAAGTGGATTCATGTTTTCCCTTGGTAGTGCAGCAGTTACATGGAGCAGCAAAAAGCAACCTACAATTGCTTTATCGAGTACAGAGGCTGAGTATAGAGGTGCTACTATGGCAGCATGTGAGGTGGTATGGCTGCAAAAGTTATTAGGTGATTTGGAGGTGCAGGGAGATGGTCCAGTTGTCATTCATTGTGACAACACGAGCAGCATACAGCTATCTAGGAATCTAGTGTTCCATGCTAGGACAAAACACATTGAGGTGCACTACCACTTTGTGAGAGAGAAGGTACTTGTAGGAGAGATTGACTTGGTATATGTCAGCACACAGGATCAAATAGCTAACATTTTCAAAAAGGAGTTGGGTGCAGAGAAGCTTCGAAGGTTTCGAAGCTTCCTTGGAGTTGCAGAGATAGAGTTGAGCTTGAGGGGGAGTGTTGAGATGGCAAGCTCAACACATGCAGACATTGATGATGAACCGCCTAGCTAGATGGGTCCACACATCTACATTTAGCACGTTGGTGGTCATTATGATATTCACATGCCCACTGACTTATCACTTATTATATTTAGTTTGTTACACCTACCTACAGCTGGCAAAGACATAGTGCCACTCGATTAGTGTAGCCGGTTATGCACTGTGTGACTTAGTAGGCCGCTTTCCTTTATGTTGCGTCTTATCTATACTTTGTGTACATTGTATAGTGTGTGGAAGAAGAAGAAAAAAACCAACAAGAAAATGTTTTGGCCTCCATCTCTCTTCTTGTGTTCTTGAGTGAGCTTCCTCTTGTGTATACAGTGTGTATTTGGCATCGCAGCTCAAGCAAGTCCCCCCACCACGCGATTCTTGACAATATAGAGAAGATATAGCCCAAAAAAAAATCATGAAGAGACTCGGAATATGCATTGGTCGGGGTTGAGAGAGATCCCATGCTCTCAACATCTATCAAAGCACTATTCTAGGTGTCCCCAATGCTCACAGATTAGGCTATAGAGATAGAAGTCATCTAGGGATACCTCAAGGAAGTCATTTTGGAATGTGGCCATCATCATGCATTGGAAGGTAGTAGGAGCATTACCAGAGCCCACCAAATGGCATTACTTTGTAAGCATATGTTTCCCATTCTCTTGTGAAGATTGTTTTAGATTGATCTTCTGCTGTGATCTGGACTTGATTGTATCCATTGAATCCATCCAAGGGGGAATAAATCTCATGGCCTACCATTGTGTCCAACAATTGGTCTATGAAAGGAATAGGGAAATTATCCTTCTTAGTCTTGAATTTTAGCTTTCAAAAGTCCACACATATTCATAGCTTTATTGGCCATTGGATATATAAACTCAGCTTCAAGGAGCTTCAGCAATTCTGTTGGGGGTAAAGGTGCCTCCACCTAGCCACCCGTGTATTACTACACTGACAGTAGCTACCATTGCACACTGTAGGTGGCAGGAGCCCATGATAGTCACTTATTCTTTATTCTTTTAGTGACAGTTTGAATAAAGGAAGGCCCGACCACACATTGTGGTTGTTGGAGTTTCCATTTGTGTCTCTCTCTCTTCTTGCTCTTGCTCTCCGCCATAGCTCATTTCCAAGCATCGATCCTTCTGACCTTTCAACTGGTATCAAAGCGAGGCTTCTTAACTTCTCGAGCTTGGTTCATGGCATTCTTAGCTTCCATTTAAATACCTATAGCATTTGTGGTCTCCTTCCCGACAGCCATAGCCGACCTTCCTGAGCTCGTGTCACTCCTCGGCTTCCCGAGCACCTTCCCAACCTATTGAGGCACCCTCAAGGCATTGCTAGAGAGGTATTGAAGTGTTATTTTAGTGTTTTTTTCTTCAATTCTCAGGTTGTAGTCAAATAGGGCAGCTAGAGCTCAAACCCTTGGAGCTTGAAACTTGCTCCCTCTTGCATTTGGGCACTTGAGGCTTGTTGTGGGCCTCCTGGGCACCCTCCAGAGCCTCCAACCACTACCATTGAGGTCACGTGGATGCACAGGAGTAGAAGAAGGGATCAACAAATTTGTGTCATTCTTTTGGTTGTTCTAGATAGCAAACTACAGCAGCTCACCTACTCCTCATTGAGGCTATGTCATGCTTCTTCGGGCTTGGCAATGCACTTGGCAATGGTCTCTAACTTCGGTTGAAGCCTTCTTAATCATTGGCATCAGTTTTTCATCTGATCTATACATTCCCATGTCTGTTTATAGTAGTCCCACAGTCATCTTATGCAGAAGTAACATTGGCATCTAATGATATGCTTGTTTGGGCACTTCTACTTAACCGGTTTGGAACCTATTGATGCCCGATTGTTCGGGGGATGCAAGGCACATGTTATGCCATCATTTTGGACTGATTTTCTTGCTGAAATACTTAGTTTTGAATAGTAAATCATTTTTGTACCACACTAGGCCGAAGCCTATTATCTCATGTTTGGTTATGCCTATTGGTTTCGGGCTATGTCTTTGGGATATGCAATGAAGTATTGACCTTCGGGGTACGACATCGATCTTGTTTTTGGTTCCGGAATGCTTTTGAGCTTGTATTAAGCTCCGACTTGGTTGTTCTTCACTGGCATTTTGCTTCAGTTGGCATGCTTTGGACCGGTCTATGCCTATTGTCATTGCTTGACATTTAGGCCTCTTGAATTTATGCTTTGGTCAGATATGGATGCCACTTAGTTTGCCCATGCTTGACAGTTACTTGGAGCTTCATCTTCAAATGTATTTGAGCATTTTGGATCTACTGGCCATTACATTTGGTTGTCAGTTACATGCTCTTTGAATGCTTTCATGCTTATGCTTTACGGGTCTAAGATAGCTTGGCATTTATACTCCAGATGTATCCTACTGGGATTTGGCATGTCTGATGCTATGTATTTGATGTATTAGAGTGTTGCTTACTCTCTTTGCATCTGACTTCACTTCCAATGGGAGCCTCTTGGTATATTTGGATGTACACAAAGTCTTATTTACAGATGAGCTTGAACTTGTGGGACAGTTACATGCATTTACTCTCTTGAGAGCTTTATGTCTATAGTTTGCCTGTAGTGGGCTGATTTGTTATGGCTATTGAGGCAGGAACCTATCTCTGTTATGGGTTTGTCAGTTTTGCATGCATCTTGGATGGTTATGTATTGAGCTTATTGATCTATCAGTTGTGCTTCTGCTTGGTCTCTTCTCTTACCCCAAGACCCATTACATGCATGACTTCTGGACCTATGAGATGTCTCTTGCCTGACATGTTATTGGTTTGATAGTTCGTGGTACCTTCTTGTCCCTGGAAACTCATTGTTGGATGTATCTTATTACCTGGCAGTTGCAGTGACATATGTATCAGTGATTGCTTCATTTTGGGATAGTTTTACATACTGCTATCATTTATTACAGCAAGCTAAAATCTGCAAATTTTGAGTGCTTCTATGAGGGTAATGCTTACTGTTTGATGTTATCTTGGTCATATTTGGTGGGCAGGTGGTTCTCTCGGTGATATCCACTCTTTCAGTCAGTTTTAGCAATTGTTTTAGTGCATTTTCTGCTAATTGCAACAACTTGCAATTTTGCATTTTTGCTTTGATTTGGGACAGTATGGCTGGTCATCTAAAAGACATAGCTCTCTTTAACATTGCCAAGTTGGATGGTACCAACTATGGGTATTGGAAGTTCCAAATATGGTAGGTTTTGGTGTAGAAGTTGCAGATTAAACCCTTGTGTTTCAAGGGTGCCAAACCTGAGGATATGGATGATGATGTTTGGATGGAAGTTGATGAGCTATGCAAGTCTACAATTATTTTGTCACTCTCAAAAGAGGTCCATCATAATGTTATTGAAGGTAAGAATCAGAGTGCATGGGATTTATGGGAGAAGATTCAAGAGCTCTATGCACTGCAGAGTCTTGGGTCACAAATGTATTGGCTGAAGCAGTTAATGGACCTTGGCATGAAGGAGGGAACCTCCCTTTCATCTCATTTCAGTCAATTTCATGCTATCATGAACAGTCTGTTGTCACAGGGTATTGAGTTCAAAGACAACTTGTACCCGTCGTTTTTTCTTGGCACCTTGCCTGAATCATGGGATGTCTTTCATATTGCCATATGCACGAACAAGCTTGATGGGCTGAAAATCAAAGATGTTGAGAGCGCTTTATTGACTGAGGAAATCAACAAGAGAAACAATGATGCTTCCTGCTCTTCACATGCATTGACCGTTAGGGGTGGCAGAAATGGCAAGCATGATAATGTAGGGCAGGGACTCTCTGAAGTCTAGGTCCAAGTCACGTGGTCGTAGTAAGTCCCGTGGACGGAAGTTTGATCTTACCTATCATTATTGTGAGAAAGCATGACATATTAGGCCGCAGTGCCATAATATGCGCAATGATAAGTGCAAGGAAAAGGGAAAAGAAAAATTGCAAGAAAAGTCTTCTGAGCGCAGTATTGTACCTGCAAAGTCCAATGTGAAGATAGAAGAGGTTAATGTCATGCAAGCCACTGATTCAGATAATGATTACATACTTGCAGCTTCTTCATGCGATGCCTTACAGGCTTTTGAGATACATTATATATATGCGCAGTGTTGGCTCTTGGATTCGAATGCGTCCTTTCATGTGACACCCTCTCGAGATTGGTTTCATACCTATCGTACCATGTCTGGTTCTGTGCGTCTTGGTGATGAAAGGTCTCTTGACATTGTGGGCATTGGAGATGTTAGGCTGCAGTTTCCTTCTGGCAATTCTTTTGTTTTGCATGATGTATGCCATGTACCTGCGTTGACTCGTAGCCTTATGTTAGCTGGACAACTTGATGATGCAAGGTATTTTGTGTCTTTTGGAGACTCTGCATGGAAGATTATTCGTGGTAGGCTTGTACTTGCGAGAGGTGCCAAGTCTGTCAACCTCTATTCCTTACTTGTATCAAGAGCTACATTGGATCATGTTTTGTCTGTGGGTTCTATTCCACATGTATCCCTTTGGCATGCTCGTTTGGGGCATATGTCTCTTAAAGGAATGAAAATGCTCCGTGCTTTGCAATATCTTCAGCCTTTTGACTCTTCGCATTTTGATTCTTATGATAATTGTTTGTATGGGAGGCAGACTAGAAATACGCATAAAAATTCTAGTAAGAAATGCATGGATGAGCCCTTGGATCTTGTGCACTCATATGTATGTGGGCCCATGCCATGTCAATCATTTGGTGGGGCAAAGTACTTTGTTACTTTCATAGATGATTACTCACGTAAGGTTTTGCTTATCTCATAAAGAGAAAATCCGATGTCTTAGACACATTTTAGCATTGTCTTGCATTGGCAAAGAACCAATCTGGGAAAAGGCTCAAATGCCTAAGGTCAAATAATGGGGGTCAGTATGTATCACATGCTTTTGAGCAATTTTGTGATGAGCGGGGTATTAAGCGTCAGTTGACCGCCCCTTACACCCCACCCCAGAATAGTATGGTTGAATGCATGAATAGGACCATTCAGGAAAGGGTCCATAGCATGCTTAGCTAGTTAGCTTACCGCAGCATTTTTGGGCTAAAGCAGTTACTACTGTAGTGCATCTCATTAACAGGTCGCCTAGTAGTGGCATTGACTTTCAGCTTGCAGAGGAGGTATGGGCAGGCAAGCCCCCTTCTTATGATCATTTGTGTGTCTTTGGATGTGAGTCATTCTGCCATGTGCCTAAGGACAAACTCAATAAGCTGGATCCTAAATTGTCAAATGCATTTTCATTGGCTATTGAGATGCAAGAGAGATGGGTTATCGTTTGTCTATGTGATCCACAGGCGCAAAAAGTGATCCGTAGCCATGATATCATCTTTCATGAGGACAAAATGCATATGCAGCCTGAGAAAGTGATTGAGGTACGCATAGTTATCTTTCAGGACGAGCCACCTGCTCCCATTCAGCCCACTCCACGGCCAGCTAGACAACGCGCAGCATCACTTGATTCTCATGGCCCAGATGCTAGACATGTTGATGTTAGACAGGATGTCGATCAAGCAGCAAAGCCTTGGTTGAGGTGTTCTACTAGAGATAGATGACCTCCTGACCATTTTTCACCCTCTATGGACTATGTACTGGTTACAGATGTAGGAGAACCTCTCACTTATAATGAGGCTATGCGCAGGGGTGATTGCCACTCTTGGGAGAAGGCTATGTAGTCCGATCTTGACTCATTGCATAAGAATAAAACTTGGGATTTTGTTTCCTTGCCTCACTGTAAGAAGGCTTTGCCATGCAAGTGGATGTACAAGCTAAAAAGTACCCCTAGACACCCCAAGCCAGCATACAAGGCTCGATTGGTTTCTAAGGGTTTCAAGCAGGAGTATGCTATTGTCTTTGATGAAGTCTTTTCTCTTATGGTCAAGATGACCACCCTATGCTTAGTCTTGGCCTTGGTTGCATAGCTTGACCTGGACTTGTACCAGATGGATATCAAGACAACTTTTTTACATGGGGACTTGCATGATGAGATTTACATGGAGCAGCCTAAGGGCTTTGCAAACCCTGGCAGGGAACACCTAGTGTGCAAGCTAAAGAAGAGTCTATATGGCTTGAAGCAAGCACCTAGGGAATGGTACCATAAGTTTGATGCATTCATGCAGTCACAGGGCTACAGCCATAGTGCTATGGATACATGCTTGTACACGAAGAAAGCCTGTGACAGTTCTTTACCGATTTTGGTACTCTATGTGGATGACATGCTTTTAGTAGGGACAACTCATGAGGAGCTAGATGCTCTTAACACTCAGCTCAAGAAAAACTTTGAGATGAAAGGTCTGGGACAGGTCTCTCATATACTTGGTATGTGCATTACGTGCGATCGATCTCAGGGACTACTCTATCTCACAGAAGGAGTACATTCATAAAGTCCTTGAGTGCTTCCACATGTAGGATGTTAAGCCTATTGGCTATCCATTACCTCCTCATGTGAAGGTTTCCTAGGCCGATTTTTTGCAGACAGATGAGCAGAGGGTCAAGATGGCCAAGGTTCCCTATGCATCAGTCGTGGGCAGTCTTATGCATGCCATGATAGCCACCCATCCAGACATAGCTTTTGCAATTGGGGTTGTGGCACGTTATATGGCTACACCTGGCAAGAAACATTAGGATGCCATGAATGGTATCATGAGGTACCTAAAGGGCATAGTAGATATGTGTCTTTGTTATGGTAGCCAGGATACAAGAGTCGTGGGGTACATTGACTCTGATTATGCAGGATATGCAGATAGTAGGAAGTCCACTTCTGGCTATGTGTTCACCTATGCTGGAGGGGCTATCTCTTGGATGTGCAGGGCACAGAAGTGTACAGCCCTTTCTACTGTAGAGGCCGAATATATTGCAGTTACAGAGGCTTGCAAGGAGGCTATCTGGTTGCAGACCTTGGTATGACAGATGCTATGCATACACTGCATTCGGATTCTATGAGTGCCATTCAGTTGGCCAAGAATCCAGTCTTCCATGCGAAGATAAAACATATTGAGTTGAGGTATGACTTCATTCACGAGGTCATTGAGGATAGGTCTATTGACCTTGTCAAGATTCTGACTGAGCAGAATCCTGCAGACTTGCTCATGAAGAGCCTCACTACTGAGCGCTTTGGGCATTGGATGAGATGATGTCTTTTTCCTCATCCTATTGTACATGTGTACATGTTGTACTGCCTTTTCTTTTTTCTCTCTCTCGCTAGGGCATATTCGCCTTTAAGTGGGAGGTTGTTGGGGGTAAAGGCACCTCCGCCTAGTCGCCCGTGTATTACTACACTGACAGTACTTGCCACTCCACACTGTAGGTGGGCGGGTGCCTGACTTATTCTTATTTATTTTAGTGACAGTTTGAATAAAGGAAGGCCCGGCCACACATTGTGGTTGTTGGAGTTCCCACTTGTGTCTCTCTCTTTCTTCTTGCTCTTGCTCTCCACCATAGCTCATTTCCAAGCAAGCTTCGATCCTTCTCACCTTTCAAATTCAACTTTCACTAGGGCAAAGTAATTTGGATTCATGTGTCTTTGTTCAAGCTCTAAGTTTATGTGATGTCAATACACCCTGGGATCAATCCCCTTTAGATCTTTGTAGAACCATGCAAAAATATCCGAGTTCTCTTTCAAAAAGTCGTGCATGACCAACAACTCTTCTTTTGGAATACTGATATCCATCTTGAGGTAACATTCTATACCATCAACATCCATGAATGTTAATTGATTTTCGCCTTTTACTTTGCATATGAAGGCCCCACTGACTACCTCTATGTACAGATCCAACTCTTTCAATGGTGTGGTCTCCTCTTCTAATGCTCCACAAGAATCGACTTCCTCTATCAGTGAGGACTCTGCTTTCTCCTTAGGATGTTGAAAGGGTATCAGGGCTATTTTGAGTCTAGTGGGAGGGTTATTTATCTCTTCACTTGAGGACTCATCTTCTAAGGATACCTCCAAGAACATCACACAACATGACCCTTCAAAGTTATGTTTGGGCTGTAGGACTGGTATTTGTTGGCAAGGTGCATCATCATCATCCTCTCTTAATAAGAAAGGAAACTTCGGATAACAATAACCACTACTGAAGAAAGGCTTATTTTGCTTAATCCATTTCTTATGGATATTTTGCATATGATGTGACTCATTAGCCAATCCAAAGGATACCATAGTCATTCTATCTAACAGCATGGGATCTTCAACTTCTGTAGCCTCTGAAACTTCTTCCTTATTTGTATCATCTTCAAGCTAGATGGATTCTTCCAATGTGTTGTTATAATCTTCTTCTATACTATCATCATTGTTGTCCTCTTCAGACTTAGTTTCCACCCCTATAGGGGCTCTGTAAGAGAAGAACATATTCTCTATTGTATCCTCTACCTCTGCTTCTACATCTTTCTTTCTGTTGTCTCTAGCTATGCTTCTATCTCTATCTCTGTTACGGCGATGTAACAAGGAGAATAGTACATCCCAGCCTCTATCTCACTATCAGAGGTGATTTTTAAAGTCATTCCAAGTTCAAGCATAAGGTATTTACCCATTGACAAGGACTTTGATTATTTCCATAGTTGGCTTGCAATGCCCACTGTTAGGGACTATGTCTCTATTTTCTTTGGGAAAGATCTATTTGACAACTTCTTCGTCTCCCAATGTACCATTTGTTACTTTGTTGGAAGAGTCTACTAAGACTTCAATGGAAGTGGATCCATTACCTTTTTGTGAGCCATACAATTTCAGCACCATTTTGTTGGGTCCTTTGTCAAGGGTTGGGTTCCTTTAAACCAATCCGTCTGTGCCCTTGCTTAAAAAATACATGGTCTTCCCAACATCAAAGGATATGAGGTCCTTTAGGAATTTGGTTTTACCACTAGATAGGTCAATCATCAGTAATCTCTTTCTCTGAGGATTGTTTTGACATACGAGAGAATGCCCAAAGGCTTAATTCTACTTTGCTATGCATATCTGGTAAGCCATTGTTTAAGTTTCATACCTTGCAAGCATAGATCCTTCATTGTTGCATCCATGATTATTTTCATTGATGAACCTCCATCAATCAATACATCCACTATAAAGCATCCTTCAATCCACATGCCAATCTTTGAGGTACTAGGATCAAAGAAGGTGTTAGCCACATCCAATTCTTTCATAGATTTTGGGGTTCTATTTGACTTAGGGATAGAAGTAAGAGCAATCCTTAGGCCTCTTCTTCTTGTCAATATGCTTTTGAGTTTTTTTCAATAGTTAGAAAATATCAGCAAACTATTGGACTGTTAGGTTTGGTTTGAAGGTTTCTAGATCTTTGAACAAGTCACATTCTTTAGTAAAATCCACGGGCTTCTCCAACCAGCTAGGAAATGGGGCAACACCCATTTTCATTTTTCATTTTTCTTCTAGAAGTGGCAACATTAGAACTTCTTCTGTTTACTGAAGATACTTCTGCATCGTCTATCTCTTAGACCTCTAGTCATGTCTTTGTAACTGTCTCTATATCCTTCTATACTACTAGATGGCTCTATATTGTGCCATTTTGTTCTGTATTGTTCTATTTCTCCTAGGAAAGATTGAACTTTACCGTTTTGGTAGAGGGAATGTTCTCTTTTGAAACTGTGGATTCTCTTTTCTTGACACGTGCTATTGCAAACACTTCCAATTCCACTAAATTGGAGTCATGTTCTGTTGGGTATCAAGGGTACCTTTCATAGGAGCTGAACTAGGAGGATAGTCTTTTACAATGTGGCCTTCTCCTTTGCATCTACTGCATAAGGGTTTGTAGTTCATGGATCTTCTAGGGTTTGGATAGTTTGGTGAGATATGTCCCTTTTCTCCTCATCTGTAACACTCCACTTCTAATCTCTGGTCAACACTAAACTGTCATCCTTTGTAACTCTAAGAGGGAAACCTCCTTGGGCCAAAATTAGGACCAAAATCTCCATGCTTTGGTCCAATATCCTGGGTGATCAACTTGGATTCCAACAAGTTGAATCTTGCTTCTTCATCTTTCTTTCTTTCTTTTTTCATGCATCTCCTTCAAAGAGCAGATATCATCTATATGGTTCTTCCTTAAATAGTACAAACAGAAGGCTCCTGGGATGGTTGGTTTTTGGATACATTCAATGGCTAAATATCCTACTTGATAGCACTTTTTGCACCATGTATTAGATCGCATCACTTCTCTTCCACCTCTTATAGGACTAGATATGTTGGCGGTATTCATCTTCAACATCTACAATTGTTCTATAATCACATCCATCAACTCCTTCTTGATGCTTGCAACTAAATTGGATAGGTAGTTCTTCAAATTTTATCCTCTTGAAGTATTTGTAGTAGGGTTTTGGGAAGCCTTTGTAATCACTACATAGACTAGTTGGGTTGATCCAAAGGGTCCTCTGTTCTGACTCTGATTCAGAGCTCCTATTGAAATTGGTGGTTATTGCTTCTAGTTTGTAGGTTCTACTGTTATTGTTGAGTTTTCATTGGGGAAACTATTTAAGGCCACTATTGTTGTGGTTGACCAGCATTTGAGATACTATTGTCTACGACCACTTTGGATTTGGTGCATTGTATTACAGCACTGTTGTTTGCATCTAAGGGTAGGGGTAGGGAACAGTCCCTCAAACTACATTTGGTGGGTATACCATTCCTGGCATGGGAGGAGATAAGACTCTTCTTTCTAAGGTCATCGATAGCCTTGCTTCAACTTCATCATACAGTCTTGCATCTTCCAATGTGGCTTGCAAATTGACTGGTCTTTTGAATTCCATAAACTTATGAACTTCTAGTTGTAAATCTCTAAGAAAAAACTCCCTTCTGGATGCCTTCATTCAAGTGATGGTTTGTCCATCTCTTCAATATGGATTCCATTCTAAAGATATATGCTTCCACCCGTTCACCAAAGGACTAGACTTATGTTCATGAACTCCTCTCACATCCTCTCTTCAAAACCTTCACACTTGAATTTAGTGAGGAAGGCCAAGTCCCATAGGCCAAAACTTCATGCTGCTTGTCTCATACTACTGAAACACTGCACCTTTGAAAGTGGCAAGGAATATCACCAACAAATGCTTGGGGACTCTGGCATTGTTGGCTACACATGCTACCATGAACTTAGCTAGAAAGATCAAGGTCTTCATTGTACTCTCTCTTAAAGATGGGCAACGGGACTACATTTGTTGGCCTATTAGAAATATTTCCAGGACGGATCTAACTAGCAAGGGGACCTTGAGTCACCACATGGGGACTTCTGTAAAGAGTGTCGAAATGGCATCAAAGGAGGCTTTTGTTGCTGGGAGCTTATTCTTGGCTTTGATTTTTCCTTCTCTCTTCTCACGTACCTCTGGACTCATTCTAGTGCTTGCCTCTTGATCGTGTCATTCATTTGGGAGTTAGCTCCATCCAGTTTGTCTATACTCAACAGAACATAATCAAAAGGGCCTCAATCTCTAAAGGACTCTCTTGCCAACATTTCATCTACTTCCTTCTTTTCAACGTCTCTGAATTCAGCTTTCATTCCACTACAGAGGGGAAGATATTCAGTTCGAAAGTTATCGAAACTCATCCTTCTAAGGATCGTCATAGTGCCATTGTCTTGATAATACCAACTTTGAAGGGTTTCAATAGCATGGGTTGTGAATAACACTCTATTTACTAACTTCCAATGGGTTCCTAATTGGACAAACAAAAGGTTGTCAGTGCACCAAGCATCCCACGTATCTTGCTGTTGAGCATCCACAAACAGATTCCAACTCTTTTCCTTCTTGTTCTTGTGAACTTCAACTAACCACGATTCCTAAAGCTTCTTCACAATCTCCCACTTGAAGATGTCTGGAAACTCTTCAATGAAAGCCAAATCTCCCATGGATGGTCATTCTCTCTATTTCTCCTCTTCAATTTGCTCCAAAAAAATTGCCATCAAGATGCATGTCTCTATTGCTTCAACCGATAGGGAGAGGAAATAGTCCACCACATAGATCGTGCATCAAGATGGTAATATGTTTTCGCCATTCTGGGATAAATTTCTTGTAGAAAGTGACTTTCACAACAATGATAATTTTCAATTCTTTAGTGGTAAAAGGAACTTTGCAATCATCCATTAAATTCTTCTCCTCTCAACAATTCCATTTCCTTCATTTTCAGCCCCTTCTGATGCTTGTTGATGGTAGTTTTCTACCGAGGGGCTGCGCACCAAAAACATGGAGCCCCAAAGAAACACCAAGAAAACAAGGAATATACTGTAAGAAAATCTATCTTGCATCATCAATAAGCATGTTCTTTATATTTTAATCAACCACAAGAAGAAGAAAAACACCAATCTTCTCAAATCTTCACATAGCATCATACAACAATTCTCCCACGAATTTATCATAACAAAACTTCAACATATTCTTCATCAAAACAACAAGAGAACACAAAAAAATTCTCCACTTTGAATGAAGTTCATCACATAGATTTCATATTCAATAGATTTATAGTCTTCATAGTCTCTCTCATGATGTCTCACTCATAAAGATACATTGTTTTGCATGGATAAGTGACTATCTCTCACACTCTATCTCTCTCATACATGCTCTCTCTCAATTATACATTGGAATAATCAAGAATCTTCAATAGTTTCATAGTCTTCATAGTCTCTCTCATGATCTCTCACTTATAAAGATACATTGTTTTGCATGGAGAATGGACTATTTTTCACACTCTATCTCTCTCATACATGCTCTCTCTCAATAATACATTGGAATAATCAAGAATAATCATCCATAACCCATTTTTGGTCATGGATACCCTTCCCAAGAGGTATGTCTGATATGAAAGGTCACAAGAACCACTACAATGTTCTTTCATAGCTTAGCAGTATCACTGTCACTTCAATCTTCACTTGAGTGTTAAGTAGCTTCTTTCAGCTATTTTGAACTTGTATTCATCTCTTTCCAAGGTTAAAGTTGCATCCTCATCTAATAGAACACTTACAAAGGCATATAGAATAGAAACATAACAGAGACAGAGGCTCTGCAAAATCTCAACAAAGGGTCTACAATACCACATAGAAGGTCATCAGAAAGCATTCACCTCAACTAAAACCATTCAAAACCATCAAGAATCATTCAATAAGCTTCGAAACACTATTAAAATCCATAAATCATCATTCCAACCACTCATACTACAGAAAGAAAATAGAACAAAATAGAAGCTTTAAAAACTCAATCAGAACCAATAAGACACTATCATGATATCAACAAAACATGTCAGAACATCATATCTCCTCCAAAAACTAACATGACTTCTAAAACCTAATCAACCTTATCTAAAATACTCCAAAACACTTCCAAATCAACTAATCAACATACAAAATCAATCAAAAATCAACCATTTGGTCCACAAAAATCAGCCAAAAAATCCACATGGCTAGTTAGTTCATGGGGCACATATTTAAGTTACATGGATTACCGCAAGTGGTTATGCATGACAGGGACTCTAAGTTCATGAGTAACTTCTAGCAAGCAATATTCATCTCCATGACTATTAAATTGGATCCCTCTATAGCCTATCATCTGTAGACTAATGGCCAAATAGAAAGAGTCAACAAGTAGTTAGAGACCTATCTTAGACATTTCCACCATGATGTGTAGTATGTGTGGAACTCTATGGTACAATCGATTGAGTTTGCTTATAAATAATTCTATTTATGCCAGTATTGGAGTTTCTCCCATTGAGGCCTTGTATGGCTATAAACTACCCCTTCCCACAATTCTATTTATGCTAGTATTGGAGTTTCTCCCATTGAGGCCTTGTATGGATATAAACTACCCCTTCCCATAATTCTTTTTAGTGAGAAGATAAACCCTCATGGAAAAGAAGAGTTACAAAGGGATGCTAACCCTTCTTCAGTAGTGTAATGTGAATCTTAGGAAAGCCTAAGAGAAAATGAAGATGTATGTGCTAATGAGAAGATGCATCCTTTGGAGATCCAAGAAGAAGAGTTGGTTTTGTTGAAAAAGTACCCAAGTCTTGCTACTCTACTTTGAAAGACGGCTCCAACAATAAGCTTGCTCATAGAGGTTTTATGGACCATTCAAGATTCTAAAGCACATAGGGGACTTGGCATATAGAATGAGGCTATGCTCTTCTACTAAGTTTCACGATGTATTTCATGACAGTCATCTCGAAGTATATTAATTACTATGGTTTATTAAATAATACGATGTCACAATGGCCTAGATATATAAGGTATTGAGTCTTATAGATTTTCACCATTAATTAATATAGATTACGATCTCTTCATCTTACCTTCTTCTCTCATAGCTTTCATGGCTTCTCTCACCTCTCTCCTCTCTTTCTAATTTGTCCCTCTCCTTGTCACTCTTTCTCTCTCTCGTCCTCTTGTTGATATTTTCTAAACATGGTACATCTAAATGACCAATCATATTTATGTCATTCTCCAATATGTGCATTTTTCTTTGTTAAGTCATCTACCTTATTTAATGATTTAGTTAAGTCACTTCTCTTGCAAATTTAGAGTTTGAATATCCATTTAAAGCAGTAACAATTTGAATTCACCAATATGTGTGTATTCTAACAAGTGGAAAAGTGTGTGGGACAATTTAAGGCTTCTTTGCATCAATTCAAACAAGTCCTAAAAGTCAAGTGCTATTCAAGTACTTTGTTGTCCATCAACTTCTCCCCTTGATTTGAATGGCACTCTTATATCTCAAATGGCCAACTTTTTAATAAAGCTATAGATTTGTAGCAATTCATTAGTTTCATGCTAGAGAAGCCTTGGGTCCTCACACATTTACCATGCATGTATTCTACTCTAGTATAGGCTTTTTGATCAATCATTGTATCATCCAACTGCAATAGGAGCTCTAGAGCCACCATGCTGGTCTAAGATGGATAAATTCCTTGTATTGTAGTTTCTCTTTTGTGTTAAGAGACTAGTAGTAGCCAATTTCAAGGGGGGAGGGGAAGGGAAGGTATGTGTGTATAATTAGGTAAGTGCAAATTAATCCAAATTTTAAAGTGTATAAAATATTATTATTTTTTGCTACAAATTAAAATTGAATTGTTGATTTCCAATCATGTTATGTCATAGCAAAAGTACAATGGTATCATGCTGTGCAAGTCAAGGGTTAGACCCTCGTGAAACAAGGGTCACCAATTTTAAATTTTGGTTTTAGTATTATTGAATTTAAATTTTTGCAAACTCCTTTCTTCTTTAAGGAAAACTAGTTATATTGACCGATGCCTCTTTATCACCGTGCAAATACAACAAACTTTGCCCCTAGATATTTATCCCCACCCATGTTTGTCCATGTCAATGCCATGATCTTATATTGCATCATCAATTATTCCAATACAAATCAAATGTGTTTTTTGAATGCCTAATTATGATTCAAATAATCTTTTTCAAATGCTCCTTGTGTGATTCGAATGATTCAAATGCTCTTTGCAGAGCTGATTAGCCTTCTAATTCAAATTATCAATAATAGCAATAATCTCCTTGTGTGATTTGAATAATTCAAATGTTCTAATGATTCTCAATAATCGTGACAATCAAAACTCCAACTATAATACTTCAATCACCCTAGCGAAAAGCTATAAGCCAGGGGAAATTATTGTTTTTTATAAAAAGATCAGTCTCATTAATGTCTATTTCAAATACACCAAGGGAGCTTCATCACTAGGAAAAAATGGCTCTATATTCTATGATCTTTCAATTATGTGTGTGACTAAACTTTACAAAGATTACAAGTGAACGTATACTAGGATAGCATGATCCTCTTGCTCATGCTCTACTCAATTGCCACCCGTCTCTAAATCTTCTGGCTTTAATTTGATTACAACAAAAACTCAAATGGTTTGATTATTGCAAATTTGAATGTCACATAAAGGCTACACTCAAGTCAACCCTAGGTTGAAGGAGATAGAATTCAAGGAGGAAAGTAAATCAAGAGAGCCATGGGTTTGAGAGAGAGAAATATCCACTCTTCATTCCATAAAGTATGCCTCTTTAAATAGGCACTTGAATACATCTAATATATTCTATTTGATCCCTTTTGACTTGCCACCTCCAATTCTTATCCATCCAACTCAACCTCCTCATCTATCCACTCTCTATTATATGCACATGCTCAAATATTCTAACACTCCCACCTAGTGCCTTCTCAAGACTAATTCAAGGTAGTCAAGTGATTTTGTTTTGTTTTGTCTTTGATTGCCCCCCCCCCCCCCCCCCCAAACCATCTAGGTGCATTCTTTAGCTACTAATAGTAGACGATCAAGATTTTCTTCTTTATCTTCTTCGTCTTCTTAATTCTCTTAGTCTTCAACTCCTTTTTCTTTAGTTTCATTGGTATTCTCTCTCTTCATCTCATGTGGGTGCTCCTTCACCTTGTTGTTTTACTTGGCCTTCTTGTTTTGTATTGGTTTGCAGCTCTTTAGTCTTCTTGTCCTCTTGTCTTCATTGGTCTTTTTCTTTCTATTGGTCTTTATCTTCATTCTTTTTGTTGATGTTTGATTTCATGCTAATACTTGGTCCTTCTTTATCTTGTCCTTTGGTCTTTTCTTTTGCTATTTTCACTTTTGCTTCATTTTTTATTATATACATAATTTCTTTGTGCTTGATGAGTCTAAGATAGATATATAAGGCTACATTGCTTTGGCTTGATAGACACTTCTTGACATACATGACTGGATGGAACATCACGTGGATCATATTTGACATTACATTGCTTGATAGACACTTCTTGACATACACGATTTAATGGGACATTACATAAATGTGAGGTACATAGAATTTAGGATTTGATTGAAGTTTGTGGATTCATGGCATGTATCAATTTCCAAGGTATTACAATGTTTTGGAGATAAATCATTAACCTTGGATTTTATTGCATGGATCACGTTTACACATGAAGTTGAAGCATCAAGATTTATGCATTGGCTCATATAGAAAAAATATTTTTTGGCTTTCCAATGCATTCACAAAGCCTTGATGAAGAGGTCTTATCATCACCTAATGCTAAAGTGCTACCAACGTATGTCTCCCGCCCAAGTGGGGCTCACCATGGGAAACCTATATCATTGTTACAAAAGGCCTATTCTAATAAGAATTAATCTAGCATTTACTCGTTTAAAAAAGAAATTGAACACAAAAATGCTAAAACATGGCCATGCCATGGAAAAATACTTCCATTAATCCACAGCACAATGAAGCCATGGCTAATGCTTGAAAGTTTAAGGAAGAATATGGTAATGCTAAACTAAGCTAAGCTGAAAACTTTGTATTTTCCACATGATCCCAAAAAATCCTTCGCATTTACATCTCTAGCCTTTTATATTTCTATCCTTTGCTTTTACTTTATTAAAATATCAAAATTCACTCCATTACAATCCATCCCTACGTAGACTAATTTTTTCCTCAAAATTGAAAATTACAAAGAGTACAAGGATGAATCATATGGAGATCTCAACCAAGAAGTAGTACTATGGAAGGTACTCCACAAGCCTCAAAAAAATGATCAAAGAGATGTCATATGAATCTTACTGTAATGTACCCCCGTAGGTTAAATACAAAAGGTAATATTTGGTTGTCATCTAGGGTCTCTATCCCAACTGCCGCCATCCGCACTCCACAAGAATAATCAAACTAACTAGGCTACCTCATTGTGAAGTGCTTGGCCTCAACCCACAAGGATTGACTTGAAGGTTCCTACCATACTTAATAGTCTCTAATAGCATTCTAGCACTCAATCAAAGTAATCACATTGTAAGCCTACAAGACTAAGAGTAGGCTCACCACAATTGATTCATAGTGGGTGAGAGACAAGGGGCAATTGAACTTTACTCCTCTATCCATAAGGCAAAATCGCATCTCCATTCTCCTAAAATGGTGCATGTTTGGGATCTAAGACTGAATCCTAAGAAAAGTCAACATATAGCTCTTTGTTCTAAATTTTCCATATGATGAAAGCACTCAACTTATTCGATACACCCAACCATCAATTAATTTCCATCAAGGTAAGACGATAGTATGCTTCCCAATTAGATATGGCTTTCTTTAGTTTTCTAAACAAAGAATGCTAAGAAAATTTCTTAGTTAATCCTTAACATTGGGTTTGTTTCACGTCTTCATTAAGCACAATAGGAAAGCAATGAATAAAATTCTTTCAATAATATTTGTATTATTAATCTCTTCAAAAATATGCTCTCTTCTTTATAGTGATAACCAATCCATAATTTTTAGTCTTTTTATGCTCACTGCATCGTACTATCGTTCTCTAACCAAGGCCCTCTAGTTACGAGTTGCCATAAGAGAGAACCTTCTGTACTACAAAACCTTTCCCACCTTGTACCCTCTCTTCATCTCAAGGTCTCTCTAGTGTACTAGCCCCATGCATTGTGCCATCGAGGATTCTTTACCCTAGTTTGAGTATTATTACCAGAGCCCCACTGGTTCTCGAATGCCTTAATGGATGAACCTTCCTCACACATTTGACCTCTCATTTTAGGTGGCGGTCTATACTCTAGATGGATATAAACCAGTAGAGTGTAAACCATGATGGCAAGACCTTAGGGAGAGTATATGCCAACCATGGTGCTATCTCTTGTGGTAAATCTACACCAATCATAGTGCTACCTCTTGTAGCAAATCTATACTACATCATCACATGAACCATAGTGCTCTCTCTTGCTGCAAGTTTGCATCAACCATAGTGATGTCTCTTGTGATGAATCTACATTATCATAGTGATACCTCCTAGGATAAATATGCACTACATCTTCACATGTTATCTATTTGACTTTTGGTATATATCATTTCAAATAGATTTAAAATCATCCACATTCACACAACCAAAAATGGCTTTAACTAGGCTAAAACATATTTATCAAGCAATGAATCCACCATTAGCCTTCATTTCAGCTAACATACTTCCATTAAGCAAACAATACTTTTTATATACATACAAGAACACATTTTATATTATTGTAACATATGCGCTCTCATGGCCTTACACTTGCAAGATTGATATCTTCACTTGTGCATGACCATTTTGTATCATATCCGTAGTTATTCCAACATCTACACATAAGCATATTTAAAAAATGCCTTTAATCTTGTAACTGCCTCATTATTGTTGTATAAGTCCATCATCTGCTAATGAGGCACTAATGCTTATATTTCTCGCTATTTAAAAGTCTTTGAATTTTTCCTATTAAAGATACAAATAATATATTATTCTCTAATATTTTTTAAATATTTAAGCATAAAATAACTAATTTTGGGTGTTAGAATTGATAGAAAAGACAATCTCATAAATATAAAAAGAGGTATTGGCTCTCTTACTATCCTAGAACATGTGCACAATAGGGTTATGGTGATATCATATTTACTACTCTATTTTGTGTGTGTGTGTGTGTGTGTGTGTGTGTGTGTGTGTGTGTGTGTGTGTGTGTGTGTGTGTGTGTGTGTGTGTGTGTGTGTGTGTGTGTGTGTGTGTGTGTGTGTGTGTGTGTGTGTGTGTGTGTGTGTGTGTGTGTGTGTGTGTGTGTGTGTGTGTGTGTGTGTGTGTGTGTGTGTGTGTGTGTGTGTGTGTGTGTGTGTGTGTGTGTGTGTGTGTGTGTGTGTGTGTGTGTGTGTGTGTGTGTGTGTGTGTGTGTGGTATGATCACTAATTCCAATTTCTCTAGCCAAATTTGCTAGGAATATGATTTTTCTCTAACCATGGTTCTAAAGGGAGATTATAGAGCAAATAAATATTTCAATTTGCTCCTATCAAATGCAACTCTTTGACACTCTACATAAAACCCTTCCAAGTGCTTATTCTAAGGGCCAGTCCTCAAATTTGAAGGGTGTTGCGCCCTTCAAAGGGGGTTTTCCCTTCCATAGAAGGTAAATAATGTATGCAACACTTAAAATCAATGCTTTCCATAGAAATTGCCTTCCATAATAGAAGTATGATAATTTTAATAAACATTGAAAAGAAATTTGAAAATAAAAATCAGACTTTTGAATATATATATATATATATATATATATCTCCCTCTCTCTAAACATTCTTAGCATTTTTCCTCTACTATTTGGCCATGTTTTTTACATGGTATGGCTAACCTCACGATGTAGCGACACATATAGCCATGCTAACAAAAATCATCACTAATGATTGTCACTATAGCTCCATTCCCTTGGTAGTGCAAGTACGTGAATTTGTTCATAACAGTACCCAATATGATAATAATCTCATGCACCAAGTATGCTCCACTAATAAAAACAATTACGTATGCAACTTGATTTAATCTTTTGTTACCAAAAGTGCAAGACATATCAATTCCCTACCATATATCTACCACACACAAGACAACTAGCATTACACACTCTCAACATGCAACAAGTCACTATAATGTGGTTGGAGTTCCAAAACTACCCTTTAAGGATAAGGACTTTGCTTGGAGGATAGTGATGGGGGATCTACAAAGAGGAGGAAAGTTAACCAGAAGAAGCATTGTGATGGAAAATCCATCTATGGTGAAAAAGAATCTATCAAGTACCTCTCATAGGAAGGTTGTATTGCAATAGAGATATGGTGAGAGATTTTGCCTCATTAAGGTCTTAGAGAAGTGAACGATGTTAGCATATAGTTTTGCATTTTTGGAGGGATCTTGATGTGCGTGGCAAGCTCAAGTCATGGGGTGTCCTGACTCTTAAGATCTTAGCCTTGTAGAGAATATAGGAAGCTAGGAACAAGCTTTTATTTCAAGGGGTTATAGAGGAAGTTAATTGGATGAAAATTCTACACAGAGCTTGATGCTACTAATGTAGGGCCAAATTTATTAAATAAAACTCCATTAAATTGGCTACCCTTGAGCTTAAGCCAACAATCTCTAAAAGTTTTATTGGATATTATTTTCTAATTAGAATATCTGTCATTTTGTGTCTAAGAATTTACTCTACCAAAGTTGGAGAATTCTAAATTTGCTATTGTGATTAGCCTATTGCAAGTCATGAAGCAAGAAATTCTTCTATTAGTCAAACAATCTACATCCTAGCAATGTTACATTGCCAAAGTAACTACCAAATCAATTTTTGTATTTACTATTGGGACAAGTCATAGGGCAATAGTTGCTTCTATTAACTAAATAGTCTATATCAATTTTGTGTTACTTTTTTTTCAACTGCTTAATTTATTGCTACAACTCTTTACAATTGTGAAAGATAAAAAACAAGACTTTATATTACTGAATATAAATTTACAATTAGGATTGGCCTATCACATGATGTGGAGCAAGAGTTTCTTCTACGAATTAGATAGTTTATGTTGAATTCATGTTGGATTGTTGGCATACCCACCTCATTGGTTACTTGCAACTTTCTAATGTTATGAAAATGTAAAAAAACAAGATTTTATGTTATTAACATCAAAGAAATTTTAGATCCTATTGGGATTAGAATATCATAAGCTATAAGGTTTGTGAAGAAAATGGAGCAAGGGTCTCCTCTATTAGCCAAATAGTCTATATCACATTCAACTTAGATTGGTGTGATGAGCCATACCTGCTAAAATAAGTGCTTGAAACTTTTTTTTGTTGTGAAAATGAGATAATAAGATTTTATGTCATTGAAACTAGAGAAGCCATGGAAGCTAAAGAAGTGAGAGAGCTTTTAAAATAGTATATGTTGAATCCACATTGGATTGTTGTGTAGCTACTTAATTTGTCACTTTCAAATCTCTACTATTATAAAAAGATGGAACACAAGAATTTATGTTATTGAGGCTAGAGAAATTTTATTTGTTGTTGGGATTGGCCTATCATAGGCTGTGGAAGGTCTCCAAAGTGTACGAAACAAGAGTTGCTTCTATCAACCAGTTACTCAAATTCATGTTAGACTTGACATGCTCATCAAATCAGTTACATATAGCTTTCTACCCCTTTTCTATCATCCAAATAGTGTACATTGAATTCATTTTAGAGTATTAACATACTTGTTACATTGGTTGCCTATAATATTACAATATTATTAGGAGATATGGCAACAATACTTCATGTTATTAGAGCTAGAGGAATTCTTACATAGAGTTGGAATGGACCTATAACAAGCTACTAAATTTCTCCAAAGAATATGGGGCAAGAGTTCTTCTAGTTACCCAAATCATCTACATCAAATTCATATTAGATTGTTTATGTAATTGCTAAATTTATTTTCTATAACTTTCTATTTTAGTTAAAGGGTGTGACAACTAGATTTTGAGTCATTAAAGTTGGATAAGAAAGATTTGCTTCTATTAGTTAGTTAAATAATCTACATCTATAATGTACCCAACCTACTTTTTCTATCTTGCTAATGACATAGACTTTGCAATAGGATGGGCTATTACTTTAGGTATTGTATTTGCCTCTACCAATCTTGTCAAGCACTCTATTAAAACCACTATGTATTTATTTCCACCTTTTGTTTTTGGGAAGGATCATATCAAGTCCCATGTTATCAACTAAAATGGTCGATGAACATTAATTGGTTGTAGCAACTCATTGGATTTGTATGATGGTGTTTTGTGTGCTTGGTCCTTTACACAAGAATTCAAATGCATCATTATTGTGTCCCATCTTAGGCCAACATTACCTCAATCTCGATAACTCCATGACTTTTTTGATTGTTGCATGTCCAAACAATGGATGACTATGATGATAGTCAATGTGAATTTTCTACAATGTTGTCTAGCATGTAAATGCAAGGATTTTGTTGTTTTTTAATGAAGAAAAGAACATCATTTGGACCACAAACCACATCTAATCTGGATGCATGTGTAATGACCTTAAGTTGCCACAAATCCAAATGACTATGCTTGAGCTCGAAGTTATATTCTTGTAATGCTTGGACCCACCACAACAACCTATCTGGTATTTTCTTGTGTAAAGTCACATTCTTATCTACATTTGAATTTCCGCTTAAGCTTGAAGTTATATTCTTGTAATACTAGGATGCATTGCAACAACCATGTAGATAAGGATGTGATTGTGCAAATGCTAACACTATTGCCAAGAGTTCTTTTTCAATTTTTGAATAGCTTTATTCAGCTTTTTTTAAGCCTCAACTAATTTAATGAGTTGGTTGACAATTGTCAGCTTCTTTTTCCTCTAACAAAACAAGTGCTAAATCCAAATTTGATGCAATTTTTCAACAAGAATGGTTTTACCAAAAAAAAATTATATTAAAAAGGTGAATCTTGACTTACTAAATACTTGAATTGTTCGAATTTTGTATTACACTCTTGTCTCAATTAGTATTTTAACCCTTCCTTGAGCAATCTTCTCAAAGGATATCCTACCATTGCTTCATTGGGAATGAATTGCATAGAACTAGGCATTAGGTCAAGAAGTCTTTGAAGTTGCATCACTATTTTTTGTGCTACATAAATCTTTATTGGCATTCTTTTGGGTGGATCAAATTTTGTATTACACTCTTGTGTCAATTAGTATTTGAACCCTTCCTTGAGAAATCTTCTCAAAGGATATGCTACCATTGCTACATTTGGAATGAATTGGATAGAACTAGGCATTAGATCAATAAGTCTTTGAAGTTGGTTCACTATTATTGGTGCTACATAAATCATTATTGCCATTATTTTGGATGGATCCACCTTTATGCCATCAATTAAGATATTGTAGCCTAAAATTTGTAGTGATGTGGCTCCCCAAGTGCACTCCTTGTATTATATCTTCAAGTTACATTTTTCTAGTTTACATTAGTACATCTTCTAGAACATATAGATGCTCTTTCCATGTGCAGTTATGTATGAGAGAGGAATTTTGGTGCCGAGAAGTGCTTAAAAATAGCTAAAAATTACGAATATCAAGGGAAAAATATTCAACGTCGAAGGAGGCGGCTCGATCTAGGACGATTTTAAGCATCAAAGTGCTCTCAGGACGCCTGTGCAACACTTGTGGATTTTTAGTAATTTTTCCGTGCACCTGTGCAAGTGACGGAAGTTTCCGATGAGTTCGTGGTCTCAAGACGGTCGCGCAGGATTTTTCCGGGCTTGAATCGGACGCCGGACACAGGAGATATGGCAAAAACCCAAGAGGGTGCCCAACAAAGGGCCAAGAATGAAAGGGTGGCCAAGTGGGGGGCCAAAGGGGGTGCCTCTTGGCACCCCACCCCCTCAAAATCCATGAAAAGAAGGAGGGCGGCGTGCAGACAGGGAGCGCCAAAAAAAACACCCCCCCTCCCCCCCATGGATGAGTTTGTGGGCTCAAAGCAAGCCATAGCAATGGCAGGCTAGGGTCAATCCACTTCTTCTCCGCTCCATATCGCCTCCTCTCGCACAAGAATGGTGGACTGTAGAGAGAGAGAGAGAGAGAAAATCAGTATTTCTCTCTCCTCCCTCTCTCTCCCCTAAGGGCAGATTCATGTGGTGAAGAAGAAGAAGAAGAATGGATGACGGATGCTTGTCCAATGAAGACCGGATTGCTCCGTGGTTCAAGAGGAAGGAAGATTGCTGATTGTGGACTGTCATGAGCATTAATGGTGGCTGGAAATCAGTCCCGAGATATGACAAATAAAAACTTGCAACCCGCAAAGAACGGTAATCTCATTTTTACAAAGGAAATTTATGTTTTATGCAATTTGCTTCATGAATATTTGTTCCCATGGGATGATTAGGCATTATAATGTTGTTTGCAATGTCTTCCAACTGTTTGAAATCAGAAAATCAGAAAATTATAAGTGTTGTGGATGAAATTAATGGTATAAAACCCGTAAAACACGCAAAATATGGAAAAATTGGGTGTTTTTGATATATCAATGGAAAATATAATAAGACACACCAACTAAATTTGTGTTTTGGCTGCAAATGAACTTAAGGGCCACAGCCCACAGCTCATTTTGAATTTTCAGTCATTTAATATTGCAAAAAATACAAGAAAATGAGAGAAAATGAAAAAAAAAGGGAAAAAATGGATTTTAAGTGCCGAAAATTAAGGAAAAATAAGAACCATGTTTGTGGATGTATGGGGGCTTTGAAGTATGAGGTTTAGCCTCAGTTAGCCTGCTAGGCAGCCGTACTAGGAGTTCTTCTTAGTTGTGAGGCAGTTAGAGAAGCCTGCCGAAAAAAGAAAAAATGACGATAGAGGAAAAAAAAACCCTGAATATCTTAAAGACAACAAATACATATACGAAGGTGTGTAAAAAGGGGTTCTAACCCCTATAAAAATAGAAAAGAAAAGAAAGAAAAATTTATGAGCAGTTGATCATCGCCTTGCGAAGGCCTGGTAGGTTCCTGGGGACGAGTCAGACCCAGGGCCGATGCCTTGTCTTCCTAGGGGTGGCATCTTGCTGGAAAAAAAGAAATGAAGGAAGGTTGGAGCAAAAATAAAAGTGAGCGTCAGAAAAGGATTAAGTGTCGCCTTGCGAGGGCTTGGTAGGTTCTTGGGTACCGAGACAAGTCCTGAGGCCGATGCCCTGTTCTCCTTGGGTCACTACGCTCAGCTCCCTCCTTTTTACATACCCGAGTATGTCAATAAAATAAAACCCTAAACGAAGAACTGTGCTACAAGAAAATAATTCTTGATCAGACTATAGGAGTCCTCGCCTAGTAGGAGCTCCTAGTTGTGTTGTCCTTAGTTTGGTAGGCAGTTTAGACCACCACTTAGGGCAACTTCTTTGACAGTTCTTTTTAGTTTGGCCGTGTTGGAGCAGTTGGTTAGTGACTAGCTTCGGACCTTTTATCAGATTATGCTAGGCCTACTCCTTGTGGATGTCATGCCTTGGTTTTGTCAGGGGGTAGGGCGAGCATTGTGCTATGTTTAATATGTATCTATTTTGTATTAGCTTGATGCTTCCTTTGGTTGTTTTGTACAGATCTATCGTCGGTTCGACGGGCTAAGTCACCCTATCCCGTGGTCGCCAATGAGAGCGGAATTCTGGTGCCAAGAAGTGCTTAAAAATAGCTAAAAATTACGAATATCAGTGGAAAAATATTCAACGTTGAAGGCGGCGGCTCGATCTAGGACGATTTTAAGTGTCAAAGTGCTCTAAGGACGCCCGTGCAACACCTCCAAATTTTTAGTATTTTTTCCGTGCGCCTGGGCAAATGATGGAAGTTACCGGTCAGTTCATGGTCTCAAGACGGTCGCACAAGATTTTTCCGGGCTCGAATCGGACGCCGGACACAAGAGATGTGGCAAAAACCGGGGAGGGTGCCCAACAAAGGGCCAATAATGAAAGGGTGGCCAAGTGGGGGGCCAAAGGGGGTGCCTCTTGGCACCCCACCCCCTCAAAATCCACAAAAAGAAGGAGGGCAGCGTGCAGACAGGGAGCGCCGAAAAAAACGCCCCCTCCCCTCCCCCATGGATGAGTTTGTGGGCTCAAAGCAAGCCATAGCAATGGCAGGCCAAGGTCAATCCACTTCTTCTCCGCTCCATATCACCTCCTCTCATGCGAAGAATGGTGGACTGTAGAGAGAGAGAGAGAAAATCGGTCTTTCTCTCTCCTCCCTCTCTCTCCCCTAAGGGCAGATTCATGTGGTGAAGAAGAAGAAGAAAAATGGATGACGGATGCTTGTCCAACGGATTGCTCCGTGGTTCAAGAGGAAGGAAGATTGCTGATTGTGAACTGTCATGAGCATTAATGGTGGCTGGAAATCAGTCCCGAGATATGACAAATAAAAACCCGCAACCCACAAAGAATGGTAATCTCATTTTTACAAAGGAAATTTATGTTTTATGCAATTTGCTTCATGAATATTTGCTCCCATGGGATGATTATGCATTATAATGTTGTTTGCAATGTCTTCCAACTGTTTAAAATCAGAAAATCAGAAAATCATAAGTGTTGTGGATGAAATTAATGGTATAAAACTCGTAAAACACGCGAAATATGGAGAAATTGGGTGTTTTTGATATATCAATGGAAAATATAATAAGACACACCAACTAAATTTGTGTTTTGGCTGCAAATGAACTTAAGGGCCACAGCCCACAACTCATTTTGAATTTTCAATCTTTTAATATTGCAAAAAATACAAGAAAAAGAGGGAAAATGGGAAAAAATAGGGGGAAAATGGATTTTGAGTACCGAAAATTAAGGAAAAATAAGAACCATGTTTGTGGATGTATGGGGGGTTTGAATTATGAGGTTTAGCCTCAGTTCAGCCCTATCTTTATGTTCTAGTGAGTTTTTATTGCTTTTCATACAATAAAAACATGAAAATGAACCCTAAACCGATCAATAATGCACAACCTAAACGGGTGAGGGGGTAGAGTGTATAAAAGGCATTTAAATGTTGAATGAAATGATGAAAAGCTTGTTGGTTTTTATGCATACCATTTAGGTTGGTCGATAATTAAAAATTAAGAACCTAGTAGCACGAGGGTTCCTCGGTGCTAGGTTCATGCAACGCCGCATACGAGCAATAGTCAAATTCATTGAAAGAATGCTTTTGCACTAAACACAAATGCTGATATTCTTAATTGTTTGAGTACATGGGCATTCACAATTTGCATAAATCATAAAGAAATGAGAAAAGGTATCAGACAATACCTCCTGGATGCATGGCAATTGCTTTCTAGAGAGACATGACCAACGTTGAGTGAGTAAGGTTGCCCAAGCTGTAGGCTAGGCGTTGGGTCTAAGGGGAAAGTAAAGTGAGGAAAATGGTACATTCCTAGATACGATCAATTGGTACCTTGAGCGGAAATGTGTGCGATATTGTGTTATATATGTTTAGCGACGCATCGAGGGGCCAATCCCCAAGGTGTAGGAGAGTCGCAGTGAGGTAGCGGCAGTCAGCCGTGGGAGGACCTCCTATGTTTGTACTTCGTGCTATTTGGCAATGTGCTAGGGACTCCCTCTGAGGAGTGTTAATTGGGTTAGAGTTGGACTATGAGACGTGATACAAATGCAAGATGTTTAGGAAGATGATGTATGTGTCATCCACGCTCTTGGCTGCAAGGCCGTGGGGTTGTTGAGCGCATGATAGAGGTCCAGCTAGTGCATGAGCCAGTGCCTGCCCGTTTTAGGTCCCATCAATGTATAAGTAGATCATCTAGATAGATCACTAATACTCTCTCTTCAATGAGATTTTTCCCACTATTTGGAATGTGATCAGTAGATTTGTTAATCCAAATGACATAACCTTCAATCGAAAGAGTCCCATTGGAGTCTTGAATGTTGTCTTTGGTGCATGGTATTTGTAATACCCTAAAGCCAAATCCATGAGGGCAAAGTACTTTGATTGCCATAATTGATCCAAGACATCATCAAGTCTTAAAAGTGGATAGACACATGTAATTGTGGCTTTATTTAATGGCTTGTAGTCCACACAAGACCTACACTCTTCCTTTTCCTTTTTAATGAGATGTGGGTTTCCTACCCATAGACTCTTGGATGTTTCAATGACTCCTTTTACCAATATCTCTATAATTAGTAGATTTATTATCTCAATCTCCTTTGGGGATTTCCTTCTCATAACATTTGATTGATAGTATTAGATATGTCAAGATATCATGGCATAATAGAGCATGTATCACTATTTGTGTCTCTACTATTGGTAATAAGTTGGGATTTTGTTGAAGTAGTTTTTGAGCCTCCTTGTATTTTTTCTACAAGGGTACATCCTCAAGTTGCATCTACTAGAAATTACTTTTTATTGGAAAGTTTATAAATGAAATCGGTGCTGTATTTGGTAATTGTAAAACTTCTTCCCGAAAATTGAGGTATGCTTCATGCAATCTTAACTAATCACATCCTAAGGTTAGTGAAAAAGCTTGTGTTGGAAGCATGTATGCTTTAGGATACAATGTTTGTACTCCTAAAGGTAACAATACTATCACTTGAGTGTCTAAATGATATAGGTTCTAAGAATCCCCAAAGAGAATTGAAATGGGTTTTGCACCTTATGTTATAAGGTTAAGTTGTTCTGCTAAAGATTATGTAATTGATGAAAATGATACCCTCGAATTTACTAGTTTTGTAATCACACATTCCCTATATTTACAATGCTTAATGCTCCTGGGTGATTTTGTGCTTGAATGCTAGAGGATTGTGCATGTGAATGGTTGTGCCTCAACAACTATTTGCTCAAAATGTCATATTTGACTACTACCAATGACATGGAATTCTCTCCCTTGAGTTGTGCATTTTGTACGTATGTTTGTTTGCTCGTCAATTGGTTCTAGTATTTCTAGAAACACCCATACTTATTGCAATTAAAACACTCACATCATCCCTATGCATCTCTATTTGGTAAGGCTCATTTGTCCCACCACTTGAGCATTCCACATGTCAATCTCCAACTGTTGGACTTTCTATCGTTATTTTGATTTTCATCTTTGATTCAAACGCTTCTATAGCTTTTATTGCTTCGTCATTTTTCTCTACTACCTAAGTAGCTTCATATAAAGTTTGTGGCCCTTGCTTATGCTTGTTGTGCAACATCTACCCACAATTTAAGCCATAAGAAAAATAATTTCATGGATTCCAACATTGTCATGTCTACCTTTCTAATTATTTGGTTGAATTTGATTGCAAATCATGCAATTGTTTCTCCTACTAATTGCTCACATTTTCTCAATTTCTTCAAGGGATCCAATGTAATGTTTTGATTTGAAAAATGGTGAAGCAAAAATTGTTTTAGATGGGCCCAATTCTCCTTCATATTATTTGGTTGTTAACTATACCCAGATGGTTGTAGTTCCTTCCAATAATGTTTTAATTTCTTTTATTTTTTGCTCATTTGTCCAAGCATGGTACACTAGTACATCATCAAAATGATCTAGTCATGAAAGGATATCTTCCATTGGAAGTGTTACAAAAAAGTGTGGCTAGACATGTCAATTGGAAGTCATTTGCCGGTGCTATTGGAAGTCATGTGGCTAAACACATCAATTGGAAGTCATTGGACATTGCTATTGTTGTTGATCTAGAAAAGCCAATATTGTGTGATTTGTGGCATTCATTTATGCAACATTGAACTCACTATTGTCTCAAGATACAATGGTGCTTTTGGTTGTGAAAACATAGTCTTATCTTGTGAACCTAATCATGGGTATGAGGACTAATCAGGGATTGTGCAACCATCACCACCACCAAATTTGTGGTGCACAAAACATTATTTTCAAGAAGAAGATGATGACAATTGACCTCTATTTTAGAATGAACGAATTGACTACATCAATTTCTTTCTTCCCATTTGAGTGGGTCACCGCAATAACTATCACCTCAACTTTAGTTGGCCTAACCCTATCATGGTCAATTGACCATAATCACGACCCTACAATATCAATGAGAATTATTAATTATATTAAAGAAATAAATCTTACAAGAAGAGAGAGGGATAATCCCTTTTGCATGTTGCTAAAGGGGAGATTGGCCATTGAAACCCCCCCCCCCCCCCCCCCAATCCAAATTCAAGGGGGAAGAATGGGAGGATATCCCCTTTATATATAGAACCCCCTTCCCCAAGCCTTTGCAAAGTGCTTAGACCACTTGCAAAAAGAGGTGAGTTTCCACCCTAAAGTGTAGCCTTCCAATAGGTAGTTATTGCAATGCCAAGCTTGTTTGTTGACAAGTACTTTTCTCGAGAGAGATGGAAAGGGCTCTGGCTCTATGGGCCTTCTAATTTCCTTACATTTCTCCATTGGTTAATCTAGGTGCCCCACCATTCAATCACCAGAAATATTGTATAGGCTATCATTAACTCCTATGCTACTATCAAATGATGTGCCACCAAAATAGTCTTACACTGCCAATGCTGAGACATTTGAAGCTATTCAACATCATTATTACCTCTCTAGGATCACATTAGTGCCCTTCTCATCTTGCAATCATCATATTTTCCTTAGTAAAGGAAAAGTGAGAATGGTGTAGATGATGGTGTAGGAGATGGATCTTGATTTTCTTTTGGCTACAAAGAGAAATCAAGAGCTCAACTAAGTCAACTAATTAAGGAGAATAATTTTAGGAAAGAAAGCAAGAATAAAGGAAATAAAGTGAGAGAAAGCAATGGTGGGATGCAAAGTCTATGCAATGAGAGAGAGAGACACAGAGAGAGAGAGAGAGAGAGAGAGAGAGAGAGAGAGAGAGAGTGTGTGTGTGTGTGTGTGTGTGAAGCACATAAGAAGTCTTTTTAGGTACTTTGTTCTACCCTTATTCTTCATGATGTTTATTTATCTATAACTCTATAGTGTGTGCTAGTGTAAGGCATATCTGCCCGTCTTTGCATGTTTCCTTTACCCCACTATCTATGGTGTGTACAAAGTTCTTGGAAGATAAATTATTCATGGGAAGATCTATAGGCTTATCATCCATATAAACCTTGATAAGCTCAATCGGCTTATCCTCAACAAGCACCTCCTTGATGAAGGGATACTTCACCTCAATGTTCTTTGTCTTTATATGAAAGACACAATTTCATGCCAACTAGATCGCACTTTGATTATCACAATGCAAATAGGCATCTCTCCTACAATTCCTAGTATGTCCCATTAGATTAGTAAGCCATATGGCTTCCTTGCATGCCTCAATGGGAGTGGATACTGCATATTTAGTATCTATGGTAGATAGTGTTGTATATGGATGTAATCAAGAGACTCATGAGACTACACCCCTATGAATGTGAAAACAGAACTTGTTGTAGACTTCCTAATGTCCACATTCACTACAAAATTAGCGTATGTATACCCTTCTTCCTTCCAAATCAGATACATATTGTTGTATTACTACTAAAATATCTCACGATATTCAGCATTCCCAGACTCTTTGGTGTCAAATATTTCAAACAACCTATTATTCAATGCATCTACATCCAATAGCAACCTTCCAACAAGAAGCATGACATCCACATAAAGGATCAAGATCATAGGCCTACCATCCATAACCTTCCATGTGTGTAACAAATAATTAGTGTCACTCCTAGTATATCCTTGAGACCTCATAAAAGCGTCAAACTTGTGATACCATTTCATGGAAGCTTGCTTCAATCCATATAAGCTCTTGTTACCTTGCACAATAGGAACCTTTGGTTGTTCCATATAAACATCCTCATGCAAATCCCCATGCAAGAAATATATCTTAACATATCCATTTGGATAAGCTCCATGTCTTACTTGGCAACTAATGCAAGCATTATATGAAGAGTAGTGATCTTGACTATTGGTGAGAAGGTCTCATAAAAGTGTAGCATGCCTGCCTCTATCAGATGCCCAAGCATGTTTTTAGCAGTCCATCGAGAGACAAGTCTAAGCGACGCTGCCTGACATTCCCATGGAATGTCACGGGTTTTTCACCTAGAATTTCTCGAGTCTGCCTCGCAACAGAACATTCGCGGCTAAACCCATTAAGATCGACGTGAAATTTGGGTTTCTAGTGGTCAAGCTCTCCTGACAATACTCTGGCGTCAGGTCCTGTTGGACATCCTACTTTACACAGAGATACCCAAGCATAAGCAAACCCACGCCACACTTGGTTCAAAGAGAATGGGAAATGAGAGGGATGTGCCACTCAACCTCTCCATCCATAGGGCATAGTCCCATTCTGATCCCCTAAAACGGCATGAATCAGGGTTCTAACTAACAATACCTAAGGGTCAAATGACAAGAAGCCTCCGAGTTCTCTGAGGCCACCATGCCATAGCACAAACCCGTCAGGGGTTCCACCCACCTGCTTCCCTCAATAGCCATTCTTTGGTTATTTTATTAGGTCCTAATACAATTATGTGTGACATTTAGAGTCACCTTCCTTAATTAAGCCTTTTAGAGAATAGAATTCATTTGCGTAACTTATAGCACTGACATGAAAATAGAGCAAACAATCTTTCTGGCAAACAAGTTCCTAAACTTATCTTCAAATTAATCTTTGTCTCCTACCCATACATGAGAAATTATATATTCCTTTTTCCCAACAGAAGTAACTGGTCCAAATCACATGGCACCACAATTTCCATCCACTATCTAGAATAGGATCTTCCAATATCTCAGACGTTGGCCTCATGGGAGTCTTCAACTCCATTTCGGACTAGGCAAGGGGTGTCCAAACTCCAAATGACCCACAAGCGGCCTAGGAGTGAAACACAATTTCCGTGGTTGGCATTTTCACCACTCGACCTTCAGCCCGTGAATCGAGCATTGCCCTTTTCGGGTTGAAGAGCGATGTGACCTTGAAGATCATCCATCCGTGCAAAATATCCTTTCCTTAATTAATCCAGTTAAGATTTAAGCACAATCAAGGCAATCAGCCTAATATCATCTTCCAAGAAAACATTCCTTTATTCCCATGGCAACTTGTCATCACAGACCCTTGCCATGAACTTACCATCAATCACAAGCACTTGGAATAATCATCCAAACCACAATGCAACAATTAGTTGAATGTTAAATCATTTAGGATGTTGTCCGATTCAACCAACAAAACCGATTGCATTATTCCCAAACAATGCAAGATAAAGAGGTGATAACAATTCCATCACATATTCGCTCTCCCCCTTGGGATCAAGGGGTGATTCTATGTAAAATTTACTTAACACTTCCTTCATTTAGCTAGGGCATATGCTACGGTTTCAAACACTCTACAAGACGTAAGTCCTATCATTTTAATGTGAGATAATCAATCTAGCAAGATCATTTATGTCCCTTCTCTAAGTGACATTTATCTTTTAGCCTTTCCCTAGTGCAATACTATGCGGAACTTTTAACTTGGCCTTATCCTCCTTTCTCCCAAGGCAAGGAATGTGAGACAAATTTGTAACTCCTATATGATGCAAGACCATCTTCTAGTGTAAAATAATTCTGGAATTTTTTGTGCAAGTTGTACTCAAATCATGGTTTGGCATCATAAGGTAAACTTTTTTAATCGTTATTTAATTGCGAAACCTTCATAGAAATGGATGCAAGACTTTAATGCAAGATCATTTCATGTACCATTGATATATGTTTCATATAATCTTTCCCCATGCATGTACCATCTATGCGCATCTGCGAACCTTAAACAATATTGTCCTAGGTAAAGACTAACCAAAGACTTATCAATGCTTGATACTTTATAATCTTATATGCTACTTATGCGATGTATGGATTTTAATGCATAGCAACGTGAAGCAATCTATTTCTCTTGATACATGCACTTTTCAAACTCCATCTTCAAATACTTGAGATGGAATTTATCCTTTTCAATGTCCTATTCTCATGCAACATAGTATGGGGCCTAATGTATCTTATGTGAGAATCAACGCAAGCATCTAGCAATTTGGAAATACATTACTTATGACCAGTACCGCAGTTGGGTTGGTAGTGATGTCCTCGCCCGAGGCTTCCTTGTGGATTGGGGGATTTCCACCTGCATTCGGCATTCTTTGCTTGGGGACCATTTTTTGATCTTCTTCACTTTAAATACTATTCACACGAGACTTCAATGCCTTTTACTCAATTAGCAGGGGCCAATTGGGAAAAAGTTGAACTTGCACGATGGATGACAATCTCACAAGAGCTACGGGGAATAAATAGGTGCGTGTGTCCACCCTATTAGGAGGGGAAAGGGAGGAGGAGCCTTGGAATATTCTATCCCTCTCTCTCTCTCTCTCTCTCTCTCTCTCTCTCTCTCTCTCTCTCTCTCTCTCTCTCTCTCTCTCTCTCTCTCTCTCTCTCTCTCTCTCTCTCTCCCTTCAAGACTGTTCAGCATCAAGTCCTTTCGTTCCTCCCCCCCATTTCTTACTATGTGAAGGGGGGGGGGCACGTGAAGTGGAGGAGGTGGAGTGGTGGTGGAGCCCACACCACCTGTCCATTGTAGACTGGTCGAGAGTTAGGGGGTTATATATAGTGAGGAGGAAAGATATTATTAGGGACGTGTTGGAGGCTCCTCCCTCCACCTCGGCAGCGGCCAATTTGGCATGGCGTTCTTTGCATGGTAGTGGGGACTCACAGACTAGCCGAGGAAACCATGTGTCCCCCCCTTAATGGGCATTATCATCACCATCTCTCTCTTCGATGTCATCTCCCGCTTCTTCAGTGTCATCCTCCTCATCTTCCATGTTAGCTCCCTCCCCCACATCATCATTAACTTCTCTCTCATCGTCATCTCCATCTTCCTCCCCATGTTGTCCTCTTCATTTCCCCCCCCCACCACCTGTTTAGCGATGGTAGGGGGAGGGTAATTTTAAAAAAATCAATTAATTTGATTATCAGGTGGGGTATTTCATCCTCTCCCCCCTTAGAGAACTTGAGATCTCCTCATCTTGGAAGAACTAGGGAAGACAACCATTCATGGGGCTTCAAGCCTGTGGGTTAAGACCCACCATACGTCCATTGCGCTACTCTTAATGACTCAAGTAGTGAAACTTATATTATTGCAATTAACCATAGCTACAAGAGTAGGACTTATTCCCGGTACAAGTTGTATTACATGTTGATAAAATTTCTAGGATTTGTAATCATCCTGAAGAGGTGTAGTAGGTTCTAGGTCTTCGTCTTCATCTGATTCAACTATATATCCATAGATTGCACCTATGTAGGTTTGTTTCCTTTGAGACTCAATGTCTTACGGGGGCATCGTGCTTGGACGTGCCCTAGCTCATTACAGTGGAAGCATTGACTGTAGGGACATCTCCTACAGATGTTCCCTATCTCTCCGCACGTATGGCATCTCTTGCTCTAATCTCGAGAATCATCTTTGTCACGATTGCCCAAATTAAGGTCTTGGAGGATTGACTTTGCTCAAAGTAATGCATCTTGCAAGTGTGTTGGATGCATTGATTCAAGATCATGATTCAGAGGAGTGTTTAGGCCATGGCAAAACCTCGATACTTGCTACACAATATCCATAGGCAGTGCGTATTTTAGTAGGGTTACAAACTTTGAGTAATAGTCTTTGAAGGTTAATTCCAGCTACTTGAGCTAAGGAATTCATTCATCCTCAAAGTCTGGTGGTATGGCTTGATTGTCGACGGTCAATGTGATCTCTTCATCAACTGCATAGGCTGCATCATCTCTTCTCTTGAATAATTTGATTATCTTTCCTACAATCGGAATCTGCAAGGCCATGCCATCAAGCTCTGCCAAGGAAAATGTAGCATTATCATGGACATGATGCACCAAATAAGGTCCAAACCATCGTCTTGAAACCTTGCGGATAGCACTATACTGGTTGTCTAGATTGCTGTCATAGACCAACACCCAATCTCCCTCCTCAATCTCTCTAGGTCTCAATCTGTGTCTGCTATCAAATCAGTCTTTGCTACGAATTTTGGCATCTTTGAGCTTCTGTAGAGCTTTCTCAATATCTTCAAATCTCCTCTCCAACTGATGAATACAAAGAGCCAAAATATCTTCTCTAGTCCTCTCTTCTTGTTGCCATGGTAAAACACTCCAAGTAAGTGTGCAAGTTTTTGTAGGCATGACTGGCTTCAACCCATACATCAACTCAACTAGCATATATCCTGTAGTCACACTGTGAGTAGTGCAATCAGCCCATAAGATGTAAGGCAACAACCTATGCCACTCTCAGACCCGACCATCCACCGCATGCTTTAGCCAAGGCTTTCACAATCGACGGATGGCCTATTTCTCTCTTCCTATTTCCTTTCGGATTATATGTTGAAGTCAAAGCAAGTTTAATGCCAAGGCGAGAGAAAAACTCCCTAGCCTCATCAGCATCCAACTCATCTCCCTACAGTAATTTTCCCAATGCATCCATACTTGCAAATAACATCCTCCAACATAAACTTACAAACCACTGAAGTAGACTTTGTCCTCAATACTCTTCCTTCCACTTGATTTTTGAGATCTTCTCATGCTAAAACAATATAATGCATCTGCCATAATCCAACAGGCAGAGTAATCAAATCAAGAACCCACTTGTAGTGAATACGTAGCGGGTAGGTAGGATGAAGCTCATCTCTATACCTCACTGAAGAAAACAACAGAGAATCAGTGCATGTCTCAAAAAATTGTGAGATATCTCTATATATTCCTCTCCACCAGTAGTGCTCTTTAATCTTCTCATAGGTCACCCAAACTACTCTATGACCTGCCCAAAGACTTTCATGAAACTCTTTCATGATTCACACATGTGAAGCTTTGTCACATACAACTCTCAATGGATGTCCTCCTCACTTCCGTGGATGCTTCCAAAGTAGCCCACTTCATAAGAAGAAACCATAATCTTTTCTTTTGATCTTCTTGAAGTCCGCATTAGACCATATATCTTGTCTAGACATGATACTCAAATAACAACCAATATGTAAATACTCTCCTATATACAAAGACTCATCAAAGCTTTCCAAAGCAGATACATGACAAGTATGATCATCATGCGTGGTTGATGCAAATACATGACAAGTATAATCCATGCATAAGCAGACCCATCGTCTAGAACCTTAGTCTCCATCTCAGCAATAAATGGTTGCCCCAAAATAATAGGATATGAACAAGATTTCTGCACAAAGAAATGATAAGACTCATCCACATCTCTAATAGAAATCTTCAAGTTCGGACAAGCAACATACAAATCTCCTGCAATGTTGTTGGTCGTACCCATGTGCCAACCATGATCCACATCAACTGGTCATCTACCAGTATCATATAATCCATGCATTATGACTTTGATCTCGGAGCCATGATCCAAAAGAGCAACACAGGGGATCTCTGTCTCACCAAGCTTGACTATAGTCTCCGTAGTCACATGAGCCCAGTGACTACGAGAAAAATGGCTACGAGGCACCAATCTAGATGCATTGTCACTCTTAGCATATTGTACGGGCTGAAGAAAAGGCTGAAGAGTCTTCTATTAGAATATCAAGATCTCGTTACTCTTCAGTCAGTCTATCTTTATGTGTGTGACCGACATTTGCTGGATATAGCTATACACATGTGTGACATTCAATAAGTCGGTGTAGTCAGTGACTTAACCACAATTAGTCTTAGTTAGTCATACCTATGTGTGTAAGTCTCTTTCAGTTAGTATGATGGAAGAACAATGGAAGAAGAACAACAATGAGCTGAGGCTCATCTTCCACTCCACTCTGTCTCTCTCCCTCTCTTCCAACATGGTATCAAAGCTTGAACACTTGAAGCTTGAAGGCTTGGTAGTGGCCATTTGACATCAAGACATCATATCTGAAGAAAACGTCATCAAAGGAGACTGTGACTGCAGTCCATTTTTTTGCAGAAGCTATATCTTGCTATAGAAATGGTTTTTGGAGAAATGGCCCACTAATCTTGACCGTCTTGACGTGATCTACAACTTTGCAGAAGAAATTTTTTCCAAATTCCTCACAGATTTTGAGATATTCAGCACAAACTTGTGCAGACTGGCTGCTTACTACAATAAACAACAGGTGATTCCAGGGCACTAGTGGCTTTCATCCTAACAATGTATATGCCCTTATTATCATACATTTGAGCATGATATTGGAGTGTTAAATGCTTAGTTTTGGAGCTTATTTGCAGGCTAGAAATAATGAACTGGTTGTTGTTTTGAATTTGGAAACAATATACCTACAGGGTTGAAGTACATGTGATGCTTATTTGCTACTGACAAATGCTTGGATCATACCACTTGAGTGGTAGATGCTTTTTGGGATATTGTGAGTGATGAAAGTCCAAAGTTTGGACTGCTTTGTTTTTGTTATACCATGGTGTTAGGAAAATTGTCCTGAATTGCAAAAAACTGTCATGAATAGCAGGAAATTGGTCCTGAACTGTAGGAAAAGGAGTCAGATACTTACAAGTTTTATACATCACTGAATACCTAAGCTAGAACTATGGAAAATGCTCAAGGCACTGACAATATCACTCAAATTGTGGGAGAAAAGCTGGACAACAAAAATTTTCCTTTATGGAAGTTCCATATAAAGAATTTTTTGGTTGTCAAAGGTTATTGGGAATTATGTACAAGTGATGAGGGTGAACTTGAAATACATGAAAGGAATCCAAAAAATGATCAGAAAAGGGCTCATAAGCTATGGACTAAGAGAGCATGCAAGGTGTTAGATTGGTTTTCCTTAGGTATATCAGATGCTATGGCTATACAGATTACTGGATGCAATTCCCCAAAGGATGCATGGGACATACTCATACAGAATTATGGAAATGTAACACATGCAAGAAAGATTCAGCTAAAGTAATAGTTCAATAACATGTCTAGGAATGGCAGAAGCAATTAGGCCTACACTATAGAGATCAAGAACATAGAGGATCAGCTTACCACCATTGGATCTTTAGTATCTAAGGATGATATGATTGCAGTGACATTGAATGGACTTGGCAAAGAGTATAAAAGCATTTGATACATCTATTTTTGTGAGAGCTGAATCCCTAATTGGGATGAGCTGATTGCTTTGCTGCTGCATGAGGAAGTTAAGCTTGGGCTGAATACAAGTTCTAGTACGTCTCAAAGCAGAGACATTGTTCTTTACTCTAGCTAGCATGCTAGAGGCAGCAGAGGATGTGGCTCTTTTTGAGGTCAATGAGACACTTGAAATGCTTATGGACAGCATCAACAGAATGCCTTGCATGGGACAAATACACAGGGCCAGCGTGGACTTTGAGGATGAATAAATTCTTTAAGATCAAGCAGCTGGAATTAACCTTGGAAGCCTACTACTCAAAGTTTGTAACCCTACTGAAATACGCACTGCCTATGGATATTGTGTAGCAAGTATCCAAGCTTTGCCATGGCATGAACGCTCCTCTGAACCACCATCTTGAATCAATGCATCCAACACACTTGCAAGATGCATTATTTTGAGCAAAGCCAATCCTCCAAGAACTTAATTCGGGCAATTGTGACAAAGATGATTCCCCAGATCAAGGCAAGAGATGCCATACGTATGGAGAGATAGGGGACATCTATAGGAGATGTCCCTACCGTCAATGCTTCCACTATAAGGAGCTAGGGCCAGTCCAAGCAGACTGCCCCCTTGGAAGACATTGAGCCTCAAAGGAAACAAAGCTACATAGGTGCAGTCTATGGATATATAGCAGAATCAAATGAAGACAAAGACCTAGAACCTACTACACCTCTTCAGGATGATTACAAATCCTAGAAATTTTATCAACATGTAATACAACTTATACTGGGAATAAGTCCTACCCTTGTACCTACGGTTAATTACAATAATATGAGTTGCACTACTTGAGTCATTAAGAGTAGTGTAGTGGACATATGGTGGGTCCTAACCCATAGGCCTTAATCCCCATTAATGCTTGTCTTCCCTAGTTCTTTCCAGATGAGGACATCTCAAGTTCTCTAAGGGGGAGAGGATGTAATATCCCCGCCACATATAACCCCCCTAATAATCAAATTATTTGAAAATTTTTGAAATTACCCTCCCTCCCTTGCCATCGTCGCGAATAGGTGGCAGGGAGGAACAAAGAGGAGGACATGGGAAGGAAGATGGAGACGACGATGAGAGAGAAGTCAATGATGGCATAGGGGAGGAAGCTGACATGGAAGACGAGGAGGATGACAGAGAAGAAGCAGGAGATGACGTCTACAAAGAGGGAGATGGTGAGGATAATGCCAATGAAGGGGAGGCCACATGGCTCCCTCGGTTAGCCTACGAGTCCCCATTACCATGTAGAGAACGACAGGTGAAATTGGCCACCTAGGTGGAGGAAAGGGCCTCCAACACACCCCTAATAGTACCTTTCCTCCCCGCTATATATAACCCCCCCTTGGGGGGTTCACCTTATATGTATTCTCTATATAACGGGTGTTCATGGCCTATTTATAAATATCCTAATCTGTGAATTTTTATTGAATAAAACACAACCCTTTTCTATTCAATCCGTAAGTAACCTCTTTGTATGACACCCTTCTGTATGTAAAAAAAACTATAAAAATGGTGTTTAAAAAACCCCTTATTTTGAACTCACATTATATATACATATATTCATGAGTGACCCCCGTCGAGACCCCTCCTAACTCTTAACCATTCATGAGTGACCCCTGCCGAGACCCCCCCTAACTCTCAACCATTCCACAATGAACGCGTGGTGGAGCCTCCACCACCACTCCACCTCCTCCACTTCGGGTCCCCACCCCCCACCCCCCCCCCCCCCCCCCCATCATAAGAAAAGGAGAGGAATGAAAGGCCTCGATGTTAAACAGTTTTGCAGGGGGGAGAGAGAGAGAGAGAGAGAGAGAGAGAGAGAGAGAGAGAGAGAGAGAGAGAGAGAGAGAGAGAGAGAGAGAGAGAGAGAAGAGAGAGAGAAAGAGAGAGAGAGAGAAAGAGAGAGAGAGAGGGTGAGAGAGAGAGAGAGAGAGAGAGGGAGAGAGAGGGTGAGAAGAGAGGGATAGAATATTCCAAGTCTCCTCCTCCCTTTCCCCTCTTAAGAGGGTGGCCACATGCACCTATCTATTCCCCATACCTCTTGTGAGATTGTCCTCCACCCTGCAAGCTCAACTTGCGAGGTTTGTCGCCAATCAGATGTCCAAGCACATTTTAAGTAGTCCATTGAGAGACAAGTCTAAGCGACGCTGCCTGACATTCCCATGGAATGTCATGGTGTTTGTCGCCTAGGATTTCTCGTGTCTGCCTCACAATAGAACATTCGTGGCTGAACCCATTAGGATGACCTGAAATATGGGTTCCTAGTGGTCAAGGTCTTTTAACAACACTCTGGCATCGGGTCCTGTTGGACATCCTACTTTACCCAGATATACCCAAGCAGAAGCAGACCCACGCCACACTTGGCTCAAAGAGAATGGGAAATGAGAGGGATGTGCCACTCAATGTCTCTACCCATAGGACATACTCCCATTCTGATCCCCTAAAACGGCATGAATCAGGGTTCTAACTAACAATACCTAAGGGTTGAATGACAAGAAGCCTCCGAGTTCTCTGAGGCCACCCTTCCATAGCACAAACCCATCAGGGGTTCCACCCACCTGCTTCCCTCAATAGCCATTCTTTGGTTATTTTATTAGGTCCTAACACAATTATGTGTGACATTTAGAGTCACCTTCCTTAACATTGCATATTCACTCTCCCCCTTGGGATCGAGGAGCGATTCTATGTAAAATTTAATTAACACTTCCTTCCTTTGGCTAGGGCATATGCTACGGTTTCAAACACTATACAAGACGTAAGTCATATCATTTCAATGCGAGATAATCAATCTGGCAAGAGCATTTATGCCTCTTCTCTAAGTGACATTTATCTTTTAGCCTTTCCCTAGCGCAATACTATGTGGAACTTTTAACTTGGCCTTATCTTCCTTTCTCCCAAGGCAAGGAATGCGGGACAAATTTGTAACTCCTATACAATGCAAGACAATCTTTCAATGTAAAATAATTCCCGAATTTATTATGCAAGTTATACTCAATTCATAGTTTGGTAGCACAAGGTAAACTTTTTTAACCATTATTTAATTGCAAAACCTTCATAGGAATGGACACAAGACTTTAATGCAAGATCATTTTATGTACCATTGATGTATGTTTTATATAATCTTTGCCCATGCATGTACAGTCTATGTGCATCTGCGAACCTGAAACAATATTGTCCTAGGTAAAGACTAACTGAAGACTTATCAATGCTTGATACTTTAGAATCTTATATTCTACTTATGCTATGCATGGATTTCAACGCATAGCAATGTGAAGCAATCTACTTCTCTTGATACATGCACTTTGCAATTCCATCTTCGAATACTTGAGATGAAATTTATCATTTTCAATGTCCTATTCTCATGTAGCATAGTATGGGGCCTAACGTATCTTATGCGAAAATCAAATCAAGCATCTATCAATTTGGAAATACATTACTTACAACCGGTACTGCAATTGGGTTGGCAATGATTCCCTGTCTCGAGGCTTCCTTGCGGATTGAGGGATTTCCACCTACATTTGACATTCTTTGCTTGGGGGCCATTTCCCGATCTTCTTCACTTTAAACACAATTTGCACAAGACTTCATTGCCTTTTACTTGATTAGTAGGGGCCAATTGGGGAAAAGTTGAGCTTGCAGGGTGGAGGACAATCTCGCGAGAGGTACGGGGAATAGATAGGTGTGTGTGGCTACCCTCTTAGAAGGGGAAAGGGAGGAGGAGCCTTGGAATATTATATATATATATATATATATATATATATATATATATATATATATATCTCTCTCTCTCTCTCTCTCTCTCTCTCTCTCTCTCTCTCTCTCTCTCTCTCTCTCTCTCTCTCTTTGCAAAACTATTCAACGTCAAGGCCTTTCATTCCTCCCCATTTTCTTACGATGGGGGGGAGGGGGGGAGGCGAAGTAGAGGAGGTGGAGTGGTGGTGGAGCCTCCACCACTTGTCCATTGCAGATTGGTTGACAGTTAGGGGGGGTTATATAGAGCGGGGAGGAAAGGTATTATTAGGGGTGTGTTGGAGGCCCTTCCCTCCACTTGGGTGGCCAATTTGGCTTGTCGTTCTTTGCATGGAGCCGGGGACTCATAGACTGGCTGAGGGAGCCACGTGGCCTCCCCTTCATCGGCATTATCGTCACCATCTACCTCTTTGTCGATGTCATCTCCCGCTTCTTCTCCATCATCCTCCTTGTCTTCCATGTCAACTCCCATCATCGACTTCTCTCTCATAGTCGTCTCCATCTTCCTCCCCATGTCATGCTCTTCCTCCCCCCCCCCCCCCCGGCACTGATTCGACGATGGCAGGGGGGAGGGTAATTTTCCTCTTAGTGTTTTTTCCACTTTCCTCTTGGGATCTATCATTGTTAACCCAATGCAAGACTGACAAGCTTAGAGAGCCCTACACAAAGTCAAAATGACAAGAAATGAACCAGAGTCACAAGTAGGACCAAGAAAATTCAAAAGTTTTGAGAAGTAAAGACACTAAAGGAACCGCGAATCCAATATGAAAGCTACTAAAGTGCCAAAACTAAAAATAATAGGAAATGCTCTTGCCAAATTGATTATCTTGCACAAGGAAGGAGTTCTTGGCCATGCACACATTGAAGGAATTGGCCTTGCCCAAATATAAGAGATGCCTCCTATATTTCAGGTGGGAAAAAACCTTAATGAAACATTCCAATGGTTGCAAATTAACAAAGCTTATTTTTTTCTTCTCTTCATCTCAAGACTCTTCTCTATGATGACTTCTCTATGCATGAAGCTTAGAGATGAGGTTCTCTATCTCATCTCCTCACATTCTTGGGCCACAACTATGTTTCTATGGGAGATAGCGAGCTCATGATAGAGTGAGAGAGCTTAAGAGCTTGAGAGAGAGAGAGAGAGAGAGAGAGAGAGAGAGAGAGAGAGAGAGAGAGAGAGAGAGAGAGAGAGAGAGAGAGAGGCTTGGAAAAACAAGCAAGGAGATGCAACCTTGTGCAAGCTTGAGGGGATCAAGATACATGAAACCTAGTGAAATGTGCAATGGACAAAATTGCGAGAGCTTGGGAGCTCTCTTGGCATACCTAGACTACAACAATTGGTGAGTTTTCTTGCTTTGTCTATTAGTTATACTATTTTTGCATAGCTTGATAGAGTCATGAATTCTATCTGATGCAATGAGCCAAGCTATTAGACATACTCATAGGAGAGCTTGTGAGGTGAGAGATTATGATGAGCAATTGATCGAATGAGGGTGCATGAATTGATATGCACTCATTTGTCTAGATCTAGCACACTAGTCGATAAGAGCTAATTTTGGTTCCATTAGTGAGACATGATGGAATCTCATTTGACCAATCTTCCTAACCATATACCTTAAGAGGAATACGTGAGAGTTGAGTGTGAGATTGGGTTCTTCCAAGGATGAACTCGATGTGGAAATCTTACACATCATAAGATAGGACCTCAATGTTAGAAGAAATCGATTCGAGGATTCTTGGATTTTTCTTCAATAGGATAGGATAATTCATGCGATGTTTTAGATTAGGATTTCTATTTTTAGTCTTTAAATTTTTGAAAAACTTTAAAAATAGCTTTCATCACTTGTCAACTAATCATCGTACATGCATTTTAGTGACCTACAAGTGCTTATAATTTTTTTATTATTCAAAGAAGTGGAAAATCAAGAAATTGCAAGTTTTTTTACTATTTTCTCATTGATTTTCATCATCTTTATCATGGAAACTCAAAGCATATCATGGGTCAAGAGGGGCTACAACTAGCTAGATGCAATCTACTCCATGTAGCACAAAAAGACAATGTATATGTGCATCATTAGAAGCAAATTGTTGAGTGAAGCATCATTGAAAAGTTGGTTAAAAATCATTGTCAAATCAATGGTTATGCTTAAAAATTTATGAAATTATGCTGCCTTGGAGTAAACAACTCATGAGGATAGGTACAATATGACTAGTTAGTCATCAATGGTTGTTGTAGTTATCTAATTTTTCACTATAAATTCTCTGAAATTTTTGAATTTTTGGTATCATAACATGACTATGAGTGATAGAAAAGTTTTGTACCAAATTAGCCAGTGGGAGATATAATCGGCTCGTGAATTCGAATTGTCAATGCTCTCATTGTGTGGAATTTTCATCCCCAATTGATTTTGCAGCCAAAAGTTCCCCAAGACATGTTGTTGTACTTAGTGATTTGATGTTGTTTTATCATGAGGTCATGATGGACTTTGAATTGATACAAGCAATTTTGCTATAGGGAATGACTCATTTCATTGCGAGTACAAATTGACATATTTAAGTTTGAATTGGACCAATTGAGAGGATTCGTAACATCCATATTTCAGATTTGTCTCTAAAAGTTGGGATCTAAGGCCTAGTGTGGTCAATTGAGGGATTTAACCTCATTATACGCATAGTCGAGGTATTTCGGGATGATACTACTTAGCTAGTTTGGGTTCCCAATAGCACATACTTTGATTTCTTTTGGTTTCCATTGACCATGGAGTTCTTTGAATAGCACATACTTTGATCACTTTTGGTTTTCAATTGACCATGGAGTTCTTTGAATAATAAATTGTAAGTTTTGAACTAGTTATGGACTTCCCACACTTGTTCATAGGAATGGACAAGATAGAGTGCTTGGTAGTGGCTTCATAGACCTAGTCTAGGTCATCACCTTACTTTTTCAATGCTACTATGGTTTGAGACATAAGTGGCCCAATAATTTGCTATTGTAAAATGAAATTTTTTTAGCTCATTTGCTGAAACCACTTGGGTATGGAAGGAGGGAACTTGCCACCACTATGGAGTCAATTAATGGACCTAAACATGAAGAGGACACTAGTCAAGGGTTGCTTTAGTAATTTCTTGATCATCTAGTAGGGGCATCCTAGATGCTTTGAGAGGCTCACCAGAAAAACACCTTGATTCATGCATCACGTCCCTTGTACCTCATAGTGATAGAGATCCTCATCTTAGTCATAGTGTTGCACTTGCTTCATAAAGTTAGAGGTTTTATCTTGAGCTCTCTCTTTGTACATGCATTGGGAAGGACATAGTGAGAGAGGGCCATTCTTTTGGTTTGCCATATCCTCCTCATAGACAATAACCTAATCAGTACACTTTTGGGAACCATGATCACCTTCAACTTGGGAAACTCATCCTCCCCTATCACACCCTATCAATGGGATTCGCCTCACAACTGTCATCATTATGATCAACTTGATTCTCTTCTATCTAGCTCAACACAATAGAGCCCTTCTTCTTGAACACCACCTTACCCATCACTTTGTGATCCTCCCATCACACTCAATTTCTTAAGCAACTTAGCACAATCTTGTAACCATCGTCACTATTCTCATCTTACTCTTTCCCTCCCTCTTGGATTGCAACTCTATGTGGGTTTAAGGCACCAACAACACCATTTCAACCATCACAAGTGTACTAATATAGGAAGCAACATCACCACCAATGATTTTTTTATACAACTTTCTTGAGTGTAGTATGCCCTTGTCACTTAGAAGTGAGCTCCTCTAGTGCAAGGTTGTCTCCATCTTGAGGGGATCCACTCCTCCAATTGAAGGTGATGAACCACAAATCTAGCTCTAAGCAAGCCCCCTCAATTGCCAATTCAAGATGTAATTCTCCTTTCTCAAGGGAAGACCATGCATGAGTCATTCAAAGTGATACTGCAAATAAGCCCAAGATATTGACCATGAATAGCCATGCAAGGTGGTAATCTACTATCTCCACTCGATATGATCCTACAAATAAATCACTTGAGGTGATAAATCCTAGTAGACTAACCACTCAAGAATCTCATGATGGCCATGAAGAGAGATGCCCTCCTTCCTACTCAATGCAATATTGTGACATACTGCTCCAAGCACTACCCCCTCTAGCATTGCCATTCTCTAACCAACATTCTGCCCAATTCATCTATCATGTTGCCAGATCCCTTGTAGGCTAACTTGAATTCGTCTTTGGATTTGAATGTTGTTTTTTGATGTGGTGTGAGCTAGGGCTTTTGCTTATATGCCCACAATGTGCTTGTCTCTGCCCCCTTCTTTGTTGCTTGCCTTTCCATTGGGGTGTTTTTTTTGGTTTGGCTTTTAAATTTTCTACATACAAAGTACAAAGATCTCATCAAAACATTCTCCAATTTAAGTATCATGATTCACTATTAAATAGACCACTAAGAAGAACATATTTATGTCTACAACACTTGACTAGAAAACCTTTTAATGCTATTGAACTTGATTGTATTGTAGGGGTAGTGAAACACAAGTAGATGAGGCACATTATTCAAATACATATAAGGAGCCTATGTTCTAGCCATAAATAGGTAAGCTTGCTCAATGCTCTAATAATAACCTTGAAATGCAATGTTTTACTAGTAGCATTATATGATATGGATATAATTACATTATCATTTTGATCTACATTTGAAAGAAAGGAGTGTATGCACATGAGTTAACATAGTACATTTGTTGAGCTTGTCTTTCTATAAGTTTCTGGTTGCATGCACACTAGCTTTAAGATTTTCTCAATACACAATTTTCGGATGGGGGGACCTAAAAAATACAAAGCCAGTTTGTTTGAGTTTTGAATATGTATCCATATCCAAATAGTGGGGTTTAGAAGTTGTTAATGGCATGTTTTTCACTTGGCTTTTCAAGAGGAAAAAATGAAGGGAAGCTAAGTGAGTTAGAAGAGCAATAGGAAAAGAGAGCCTTGTAAGCCATGAATAGGTCACCTTCTTTGATGCAAGATGTGGAAGATAAGAGTGCTACTAGGTTTTGGGGTATATGAGCCATCATGGATAATTTATGAGCTAATCTGATTGAAGTGCATGGCTATTACAGAGAGAGAGAGAGAGAGAGAGAGAGAAAGAGAGAGAGAGAGAGAGAGAGCATCGTCTTTGTCAAGAATCGCGTGGTGGGGGGAGTTGCTCAAGATGTTGCGCCGAACACACACAGAATGCACAAGGAGAAGCTCACTCAAGAGACAAGAAGAGAGATGGAGGCCAAAACTTTTTCTTGATTATTTCTTCTTCTTCTTCCACACACTTTATAATGTACACAAAGTATAGATAAGATACAACATAAAGGAAAGTGGCCTACTAAGTCAAACAATGCATAACCGACTACACTAGTCGACTGGCGCTATAACTATGCCAGCTGTAAATAGGCGTAACAACCTGAATATAATAAGTAATGAGTCAGTGGCCATGTGAGAGTCATAATGACCACCGACGTGCTAAGTGTAGATGTGTGAACCCATCTAACCAGGCGGTCCATCATCCATGTCCACATGTGTTGAGCTTGTCATCTCAACACTCCCCCTCGAGCTCAACTGCATCTCTGCAACTCCAAGTAAGCTTCAAAACTTTTGAAGCTTCTCTATACCCAATGCCTTTGTGAAGATGTCAGCTATCTGATTCTGTGTGCTAACATACACCAAGTCAATCTCACCTGCTAGTACCTTCTCTCTCACAAAGTGGTAGTGTACCTCAATATGTTTTGTCCTGGCATGGAACACAGGGTTCCTAGCCAACTGTATACTGCTCATGTTGTCACAATAAATGACAACTGGACCTTCCACTTGCACATCCAAATCAGCCAATAACTTTTGCAGCCATACTACCTCACATGCTGCAACAGCAGCACCTCTATACTCAGCCTCTGTATTCTACAAAGCAACTGTAGATTGCTTTTTGCTGCTCCAAGCAACTGCTGCACTACCAAGAGAGAACATGTATCCGTTGGTAGATCTTCTATCAGACATACTACCAGCCTAATCTGCATCTGTGTATCCAAACACCTGTACGTCTGTACCTGCCTCATAGAAAAGTCCATAATGTAATGTGGACTTCACATATCTCAATATACGTCTCACTGCATTCAAGTGTGGCTTTCTAGGTACTTGCATAAACTAACTCACAAGACCAATAGCGTAGCTCAAGTCTGGCCTTGTAATGGTCATGTAGATCAAACTCCCCACTATCCTCCTGAACATAGTAGGGTCTTCTATCTCATCCCCAACATCAGCACTCAACTTTACATTTTGCTCCAACGGGACTGAAAGTGGTTTGCATGCTGTCATACCATACTTGGACAACATATCCAAGCCATACTGTCTTTGGGACAGCCATATACCATCATCACATCTGATCACCTCAATGCCAAGGAAGTATCTTAGCTCACCTAAATCCTTCATCTCAAACTTCTTCTTCAAAAAATCCTTGACTTCAGCAATCCCACTATCATTATCACCTGTAATAATCAAGGCATCCACATAGATGACTATGATGATCAAACCTGCATCTCCCTTTCTCACATAAAGTGAGTGATCAGCATCAGAAACATAAAAGCCGATATTGACAAGATACTCTCTGATCTTGTCAGACCATGCTCTAGGTGCTTGCTTGAGCCCATAGAGTGCCTTCTTCAACTTGCACACATATGTGGGATGCTTTAAATCCTCATAACCTGCTAGCTGATCCATATACACTTCTTCCTGCAAATCACCATGCAAGAAGGCATTCTTCACATCCATTTGCTGCAACCTCCAACCTTTGGCTGCTGCCAAAGCAATCACACATCTGACAGTTGCCATCCTAGCAACTGGACTGAAGGTTTCATCATAATCTATGCCATATGTCTGGGCATAGCCTTTTGCAACCAGCCTAGCTTTGTACCTACTAATAGAACCATCTGCATTGTGCTTAATCTTATAAACCCATTTACATCCAATAGCTTTCTTTCCCTTTGGCAATGATACTAGATCCCAAGTCTTATTGGCCTCTAATGCAACCATCTCCTCATCCATTGCTGCATCCCAATGAGCATGACCAATAGCCTCCTCAAAACATGTGGGCTCAACATCCTCAACTAATTTCACCATATAAGCATAATGATGAGCTGCATAACCTTCAAAACCAAATCTTTTAATAGGGTATCTCACCCTGCTAGACCTATGTACCACGGGATCACTCAATGGAGTCCTCACTGAAGGAATGTCAAGCTCATCATCCAAGCTCTCTGAGCCACTGGAGTCTCCATCAAGCACTACATCAATGCCTTCTGAAACTTTATACTTTCCTTTGTCTTTACGTGTAGTGCTACTAGATGCACCTGAAGATGTAGAGGTACTCCTTAGTCTCCCAGACCAAGGACTACCAGATGATGTCTCTGGTCCACTAAGAGTCCATGATTCTTGCTTTTCAGCCTACACATGAGTGTCATGATCATCATCATCATCCAATGCATCACCACTAGATGTATACCAACCGCTCATTTCATCAAAGATGACATCCCTGCTCAATCTGAACTTACATGTGACAGGGTTATAACAGCGATATCCTTTCTGCTCTAAAGAATATCCAATAAAGACACACTTTTCAGCCTTTCGATCCAGTTTCTTCTGCAACTCATCTGGCACATGAACATACACAATGCAGCCAAACACTTTCAAGTGTGAGACATCAGGCTTCTTACCTATAAAACATTCTTCGGGGGTCATACCATGAACTACAGTTGTGGGGGTTTTGTTCATAATATAAACAGCAGTATGAATAGCCTCAGACCAAAAATGCTTAGGCATATTCTTTTCAGCCCCATCAACGCACGCGCAACTTCTGCAATATGCCTGTTTTTCCTTTCTGCAACCCCATTTTGTTGTGGGGTATACCTACATGTGAACTGTCTCTTTATCCCATGAGACCTCAGAAAATCACTGAACTCATTTGAGAGGTACTCTCCCCCTCCATCTGACCTCAAGCACTTTACTTTCAAGCCTGTTTCTCTTTCAACTGCAGCCTTGAAAGTTCTAAAGTACTCAAACGCTTCACTCTTTTCCTTCATAAAATATACCCACAGCTTTCTAGAACAATCATCAATGAATGTGACAAAGTATGAACTGCCTCCAAGAGATACATTTTGTGTAGGCCCCCAAATGTCTGTATGCACAACATCAAGGATATTTATGCTTACATCTCTGTCGTGTGAAAAGGATTGTCTTGCATGCTTACCAAACTGACATGCTTCGCATACCTTATGAAATCCTGCAACTCTAAATGTAGGCAAACCTGTAACCAACCCTTTGGACTGCATTAATTTCAGCCTTTGTACATTTGCATGCCCAGTGCATTTGTGCCAAATTTCAATGTCTGCAACAACACCTTTTCCTTTGGCATACATAGCAGCATTCATAGTAGAAATTCCAGCATCTAGAGTAAACATACGTCCAACTCTACTTCCCTTTGTAACTAACTTGCACTTGTCATTGAAGTCTTCTACAAAGCAACCCTGTGCATTAAATCTGACTTGCAGACCTTGCTCTACCATTTGACCCACTGACACCAAGTTCTTTGTAATAGATGGCACGTGTAATACATCTGAAAGACTCTTTGTCTTACCATCATGCAAGGACAAGGGAACTTTTCCAATGTGTGAAATTGGGTGGCATGAATCATCACCCGTCTGCACATAACCTGCATTTTGCAAATTCTGCATCTCTTCAAACCATTCTGCATGGCTGGTCATATGATTGGATACACCTGAATCAACATACCAAACATCATCATGTGTTCCCTTTCCTGTAACAGCATTCAGCATATGCTGCATAACAAACAGACGTTCATTTTTGTCTTCATTCTGTCGTGAAGACGATGCATAGTTTCCTTGCTGCAACTTACCACTGCGGATATCATCTTTCTTAGCATAACATTGGGCTGCAATATGACCTGTTTCGCCACAGTAGTGACGCACAATACCAAAGTTGTTAGAACCTCTGTTCTGCCATCCACCTCTTCCTCTAAAGCTCCCCCTGCCTCTAAAGTTACCACGGCCTCCTGAAACTTGCATATCTCCAAATTGCTTATTCAATCTATTTTGCTGGTTGTCACTACCACGTCCTGTACCATGACCTCTTGAGGAGAACCTGCCACATCCCCTTCTTGAATTGGAGTAGAAAGCTTGGACCTGTTCACCACTTCTTTCAGATGTCTCACTCTGCATGTTGATCTCTTCAGTGATCATAAGGGAGACCAACTCATCGAAATCTAGAAATGGCTTTCTGACATATACGGAAGTTACAAAAGACTTCCAAGCCTTTTCATTGTTAAGTCCACCCAAGGTAGATGACACCAAATCATCATCATCGGGCATTGCATCAATCGTTGCCAAGGCATCTGCAATGCTCCTTACCTTCAATGCATACTCATTGATAGACATCTTCCCTTTCTTTAATGTATTCAACTCTTGCTTGAGTTGAATCTTTCATGCCTTTGTATTTACAGAAAACATACTTTCAAGTATGGTCCAAGCTGCATATGAATTCTCTGCATTTCTAATATGTCCCAACATATTATTGTCAATTACTGCTGACAACCAATACATGACCTTCTTGTCTTTTGCATTCCATTCCTTTCGTGCCTTTGTCTCTTCTGCAATTGGAGGATCACTCACCTCAGGCTCCTTTTCTTCACCTGAAACAAACTCGTAGAGGCCTTTTCCAATAAGGAAATTCGTAACACGGAACTTCCATGAAGGGTAGTTGTTCTTGTCAAGCTTCTCAATGATGGGGCTTCCACTGTTCTCTGCCATTATCACAAAATTGATACCAAAGAGCAAGCAAATCTTCTGCAACCTTCGACCTGTAGTGCACAACAATACACCAGACAGGCTTTTTCACTGTCTGCTCAACAATACATACAATCTGCAACCTGTTTGCAGATAAACCTTGTGTTTACTCACTAGTAAACACCTTTGAACTTACAGATCTGAAATCTGTAACCTGCGCATCCACTTTCGGTCAATACAGTCGAAGTCGCAGTGCACCTTGAAACTGATGTCCGCAACCTTGCGGCTCTAAAACGGGCCCTGAAATGGCCTCAGATGCCCAAAATAACTGCGGATCTGCAGAAAACACAGCGCTCTTCGCGCACACCAAATCTCACTGCAATCTTAGATTTTCGCTTTGCCCTGCTTCCGGTGCCTCCACAGGCACTATCCAAGAGAAAGATTGGAAGGATGGGAGAGCTTCTTACCCGTGGCTTGCTTGCTCGAACCTTGCTTCTTCTCCTTTGCTTCAACCTTCAAAATTCTCCTCTCTCAGTGGTGCGGCTCTGATACCATGTCAAGAATCGCGTGGTGGGGGGAGTTGCTCAAGATGCTGCACCGAACACACACAAAATGCACAAGGAGAAGCTCACTCAAGAGACAAGAAGAGAGATGGAGGCCAAAACGTTTTCTTGCTGATTTCTTATTCTTCTTCCATACACTTTATAATGTACACAAAGTATAGATAAGATACAACATAAAGGAAAGTGGCCTACTAAGTCAAACAATGCATAACCGACTACACTAGTCAACTCGCGCTATAACTATGCCAGCTGTAAATAGGCGTAACAACCTGAATATAATAAGTAATGAGTCAGTGGCCATGTGAGAGTCATAATGACCACCGACGTGCTAAGTGTAGACGTGTGGACCCATCTAACCAGGCGGTCCATCATCCATGTCCACATGTGTTGAGTTTGTCATCTCAACAGTCTTTACAACATATTCATATAGTTAACCATGAGGTGTTTACTCTTTTTAAAAAAATTAGCCTCAAACTTTACAATTTAGGTTGAAACTTTTGCCACATATTTTATAGCATAAAATAGTGTATAATTTCTTATTCCATGTACCAAAATTGTGCATTTTTATAAGTGTGAAATGATCATTAAAAACCATTCCTGATCAATACAAGATCTTAGATATTACATTACATACTAAAAAGCAATTAAACTCTTACTTTTGCCATCTAAGAACTTGTATTGAGCTAGTCATGCCACCACTTGTTTGGGTATTCCACCAACATATAAGGATACATTCGAATACATTTGTGAAGGTTACTCTCCAAAAAATTTCCCATGTTACCACAAAGATTTTCTCCCCATGGTAAAGTAATATTTTACTCATAATAAACATGTGCCTCTGTAAGCAATCAAGGTTTTTGTTTTTATCCCATTTTTCTTTCTTCAATAATTGACATTAGTTTTTACAGGAGTCTGCACCTTCGTAACTTCAAATCAGTAAAGAATTTGAATAAAGTTTTTTCTGCAACTTTGTAGACCTGGTCGAAACCGATCGGGCATCGCAAGAATTTTCTTGATATTTACTTTTCTTTGGGATTTATAGAAATAATAAAAAACAGCTTCCAAAAGCTACTTTGACTTTAGTTCCTCATATATATATAAATACATATAAGCATGTGATAGAGGGGGTCCATGCTTGTAAGCTTTTATGTAAGATCCAAATGACATCATGATGTGGATATTGACTTGTGTACAAGGGTGAGGTGTCCTCTAATGATGGTGATAGATTCCAAATCTTGATGATGCAGGTGGAACCCACATGTAGTTGGAGGCTAGTCCTTTGAAAAAATCTATGCACTCACTCAACCCCTAGGTGTAATTCATTTCCATCTTCACTAAGATAACCCATCCCTTTTACCCCTTTACATTGGCATCCCTCCTAAGAACTTGTTCCCCCACTTGCTAGAGTTATCATAATTGAGAAGCAATAATATAGCATACCTAATGCTTGAAGAGTAAACCCAAAGTGATATGGTAAGGCTCTTGATAGGGGTTTTGGCCAAATTTTGTGGTAGAAATCCGGTTTGTAAAAAACTCTAATCAGTACTCCTTCATTGATTATGTGTGGTAAATCTCCATATATTATGGATTCTTTACAAACTTGAAGCACTAGGATGATTGAGAATTCTTTGAATCATTTAAAGAATTCATTGGGAAGGTTATATAGGACAAGGCTCTTCCCTTAACTAGGGCATCTATGGTATTTGCAAATTCTTCAGTAGTAATGTCACCCTCAAGGATATTAGCTAGGGTTGGAGGGACCACCTTCTTCCTTACCCTAGCCATTGTGGCTTTGGCATTGGTCTCCTTACTACTGCTAACTCTAGGAGTACTAAATATTTTAGAGAAAAAATCCTTCGATATGACTCGATTTTTAGTATTATCTTTGGCTTTGGATCCATCCTCTCTAGTAAGGAGATGGATTGTATCCTTATCTTTTTTTCTTAAGAATGATGAACATTTCTAGGGTTGGTCTATCAGCTTTGCCAACCCACCACTGTCTAGTGAAGAGTTGGATGCTAGTGGCTTCTTTGGTCTCAATTTCCCTAAGTTTTTTGTTCAACCCTTGGCCTAAGTCGATTCTAATTTCAAGAGACTTGCTGAGGGTGTATTTTCTAGCTTTGACTTCTCTATAGTATTTCACTTTCCTATCCTTAACATGTCTAAGGTACACTTGTGTTTCTCTAGCTACACTAGTTGGGAAGATGAGAGTTTGGAATAAGCTACTCCAAATATTTTGAATAATGCTTCTTATAGCTCTATGTTTGAAAAGCCTAAGATCTATGTGAAACCAGCCTGCTTTAACTACTTGATCAAAATTAGACAAACTTAATTGAATTGGATAATGATTAGACATTATAATATTTTTGAACATTTTACACTTAGCATTGGAAAAAGAAGCTAAGAGACCTATTGAAATGTAATGTTGGGGGTAAAGGTGCCTCTGTCTAGCCGCCCATGTATTACTACATTGACAGTACCCACCACTGCACACTACAGGTGGGAGGCGCCCGTCATAGTCACTTATTCTTTATACTTTTAGTGATAGTTTAAATAAAGGAAGGCCCGACCACACATTGTGATTGTTGGAGTTCCCACTTTTGAGTATCTCTCTCTCTTGGCTCTTGCTCTTCATCTGCCATAGCTCTCACCGCCAAGCTTCTTTCTCATGGGTTCCACTTCCCTTTCAACTGGTATCAAAGCAAAGCTATTGGAGCTTGCCTGGCATTCTCTTAAGCCCAGATTTGAAGAGCTTCAACTTGAGCTTCAATGGCAGCCATGGCACCTTTATTTACAAGTATGTTTTGATCTCCCGCCTCCTCCCCGAGCTTTCGGACCTTCATCGGCTTCTTCCCAGGTTGCATTGGAGCCCCCTCGACATTGCCGAGTGCCCCCAAGGGCTGTTGAAGACCCCCTAGTCCCCCAAAAATAGCCAACACAATTTTCAATGCATTTTTAGGGGGTTGGAATGACCCGCTCCTGGCATTTCCCTGCTCTTCCTCAGCTTCCTGATACTCTTGGCAACCTTTTCAAGCATTTCTTGACTCCCTGGCATTAGTGGAGACCCAAGAGGAACACCAAGGAAAAGGGAATTCTCTTGCAAGAAAATCTATCTTGTAACATCAACAAGCTTTTATTTCATTCTTTTGATCTTCAAAACAAAGAAAACAGCAATTCTTCACGCAGCATCATAGTAGATTTCTCCCACGGATTTGATAGAATCAACCATAATCTTCAACATCTTCATAAAATTCTTCAATAGAACAAAGAACACAAAGGAATACACCATCTTTAAATGGAAATCAATCACATATTATTCATCTTTAATGTCTTCATAGTTCTCTCTCTCAATCTCTCATATACAATTACACTGTTTTGATAGATTTGACTCTCTCTCTCTCTCTCTCTCTCTCTCTCTCTCTCTCTCTCTCTCTCTCTCTCTCTCTCTCTCTCTCTCTCTCTCTCTCTCTCTCTCTCTCTCTCTCTCTCTCAATAGTACATCATCTTCTCACTACAATACTCTCATAATAACCCTCAATAATCCTTCTTAGGTCATGGATGCGCCTCCCAAGAGGTATGTTTGATATGAAGAGACACCAAAGCCACTACAGTGTCTTTTCACAGCTCACTACTATCATTGTCACTTAGTCTTCTCTTCAGTCTTCAGCAGCTGCTTCTTCCATTTTTTTTAGCTCTTTTGAACTTAGATTCATCCTTTCCAAAGGTTAGGAAACTTTCTCAAAGTCACACATACATTCTACAGAACACTTACCGAAGGTCTACAGCACAGCACCAGAACAGCTACAGTACAGAGACAGAGCAGAGACAAAGGCTCTACAGAAGGTCTATAGAACCTCATAACTCATACTCAACCCATTCCAAACTATCAATCTACATCAATCATCAATCCATGCTTTATACAGAAGACAATCAGAACAAAACAGAAGCTATACAGAAGGTATACATAACCAATCAGAAGCTCAACAGAACCTACTAGAATATCACAGAACCTCATATCTCCACTGAAAATCATCATGAATTTCCAAAACATAATCAATATCATCCAAAACACTCTCAAACACTTTCATTAACAACCATATATCACTCTAAATCCATCAAAAATCAATCATTCAGTCCTCAAAAACAACAAAAATCAATCAAAAAGTCTTTTTCCACTCTCAACATATCCCCACACTTAGAAAAGAAGTGTCCTCGCAACCTAAGGAAAAGAAGAATATAAGTTCACTAAAGAGTTCAATTTGGATCTTCCGTAGGATCTTCAATAATCTGGCTAAACCACGACCCTAACTTATCACCTATATCTGATAGAAAAAACTACTAAAGGAAAACTTCCATTATTCATTAACTCATCTGATTAATCATTTTAAAAACCATAATAAATTTGTATAAGATATAAGAGGTTCTCTTCAACTTTCCCCCATCGGCTTTCCATCCACCAGCAATAGCTTGAAACGAGCTCTCGAACAGATTATTCTCAATCAGCACGAACGTATCACATACAATTATTACAATACATAACACACACTAACACAACCATCTGAATGGCACCTCCAAAAAGAGATATATATAATTAAGAATCATCCAAAATACATTGCAAAGGCATCAATGAAGATGATCCCTTTTGAAGGCTTGGTGGTTTCGAAAGCGATCCATGGAGAAGGATTCATCTACAAATGACTTTGGAGGATTTTGAAAGAACTGCAAGTAGCACATCCTTTCTAGCAAAACAAGGTATCTGCTAGGGAGACATAGGGCATGAAAATATAGGACATCCAAGTGGTGGGAGTCAATGTTCACATTGACATTCATACAAAGTTTTGGAATGGCCTTTTGATCATTATGGGAATGCCTATGCATGTATGCAAAATACCAAGCAAAATGAGCTGTCAATCTCACTGAATGATCTAGAGATTGTGGATATTGGTGAGCAAAATGAAGGTAGTTCTGATATGCTTGACTGGTAGTTGTCCAATCTCCTGGAATTATTGGCCAGTTTATCTGAGGTCCTATAAGAGAATCATTTGAGCTCCATCCTCTTCTTCTTGGAATCTGCTGATCAAACCCTTCATATTCACTAACCAACTGAGGGGGTTGAGAGATAGAAGTGGCAAGAGAGGGAAGTGGAATAAGTAAAAGTGGATGAAGAGATGGGTAGGAAAAATCATGAAAGGAGGAATAAGTTAAAGAAGGAGTGGCTGAAAATTTTAGGGAATCAGTTAGGAAGGGTGTTAATTGATAAATAGGAAAGGTAGAAGGTACATGGATGGATGGAGAAGGGCATGGTGGAGAAGGGGAAAATACTCTATCTTCGATAAAAGAGCAATATATAAATATGGGAATTTGAGGAAAAGAGTGAGGTTGGAAAAGAAGGGGTAAGATGGCTATTGAATTGGTTTGATAAAGGGAAAGATAGGTATCATAACGGTGAGCCATTTGTTGGTAATACAGTAGGCTAGGAACAGAGGGACCTACGACAGATTTTCTCTGATAGGCATCAAAAAAGGTGGAATCAAATGGATTATTTTTATAAAGATGAGTTAAGAGATCCACCCTCAGTTGGTTAGTGCTCTGTACGTAGGTAGAAGCTGTGTTCTGCAGTTGATTCAGGACCACTGAATCAATCATGGAGTGCCAGGAATTATTAGGGCAAGTAGCCACTTTTGAGGAGTAACTCTAGAACATGTCATCTATTCGCAACTCCAAATAGTTGACATATAAAACAGCTTGTAAAACCATGTCTCCCACATACCAGGCCATATCTACTTCATCTAGAATCAACAAGTCTCCTCATAGATACATATATGACAGCAACATAGTATCTGTCGTGACAGAATCTTCAAACACCATACGGACCACTTTTGTCAGTAACTCAGGAGACCAAGCCCCACTCCAACCATCCTCTAGAAGAGGAAGATCCATCGTTGAAAGCTTCATGTAAAAGGCCAACTTTTGCAATTGATAGTGGACAAAGAAAGAATGGTCCGGAGGAACATATTCCTGGAAATGCTCAAATGTAGACTATAGCATATCCATCCTGGACTGCAATCTTTCCACTTTATCTTAGAATAAAGGACACAAGGTAGCCTGTCTCTGAAGAACTACCAAGTCCTACTGTGAGAGAGAAGGGATCAAGGAAACATTAGGGCTTGGAGGAACAGACCGTGACTGCGCCAGCTGGTCTTGCAACTGTTTGATTTGGGAAGCTTGTGATTCCACTGTGTCAATAGCAGTCTGTAAGGCTGAAAGTTTTACATCTAAAAGAGTTTGAAACTCTTACACGTCTTTGGACATCCTCTCTTTCTCCTCTGAGATTTTAGTGACCTCTGATTGAGCCTCTGTTAACTGAATCTTCAAAGAAGATATCTCTTCTTTTTGGGTCTCAATCATGTGAGTTTGTTGCTCCATCTGCTTAAACAGATCTGCTAATGTGTCTTTAGCAGAGGCTAACTCGAATGTTGCCTTATGCAACTGGTCTTTGGACTGCATCAGTTCTTCATAAAAGGAAGCATACGGCTGTTGAACATAGGCTGTCACTAAAAGTTCAATTGAACTCTGGATGTCTTTACATAGGAATGGAATGGTATCTCCCAACACTAGACTGTTCAGTGAAGGGACTGATATGTCCAAGGAACCCTCTCGATGTGCCCTGAACAGGTTGTTATAGGTGAGATAAGCAGGGAGGTCACTGCCAAATGTAGCAAGAATTGTAACTGAAGGAAGAAGTGAAGGAGCTTTATCTGCCACCCGCTTCAAGCGTTTGTGCTGTATGACCAGTGGAGGAGGAGAATCCAGATCCTCTATATCAATTGGTTCCAGATCCTCTATATCAATTGGTTCTGACTCTTCTGAAGGTGGAGGGGGAGGTACTGGATCAGATGGAGGAGGTGGAGGCACACTCTTCTTTAAACCTGAGTAGGTCAAGAAAGCAGACATGTAGGATCCATAGGTGACATTTGTAACATTGCCCCTGGTTACTTTAACGAAATGTTGATCCATCTTGGTGAGTAGGTAAGTGCTCCAATCAATAGCTACTCCTTTTAACACCATCCTTGAAGCTGTAAAGAGCTCTTTGGACAAGTAATGGGATGGCGTTTTGGCAAGCATAAACCTGTCTTGGAAAAACTGGCAGACCAACTTCCGCACAAGATCAGTGATCATAGAAAAGGAAACTCCTGAAGTGTTAATCACTTTCTTGATATCCAGAATTTCCTTGGTCTGTTTCTGTAACAGCTTCAAAATCTCATCATTAGAGAATAGCTGGTGAGCTGTAACAAAGGGCTCTCCTTTGTAGGGAAGAGACAAAGCCTTCCCTAACCCTCGGGGTGTCAGTGTCATGGAAGTACCATGGACCAGTCCCGACTTCTTGCTGTATGAGGCAAGGAACTCATCACACATGGATGGATCTTCTGGAATCAAGGGGAATGAGGCAGCCACAAAAGTTGCAAGTCCTACCTTCGCGAGAGGCTCAAAAGTGAGTAGGAAAGAGTAATCCCTACTGACCCAGTGGGACATACTGGATAAGGAGAGGAGTGTGAGGTGCCATTCAGATGGAAAACACACACACCACAACACAGACAGTCACAAAGAATGCCTGCAAAACAACCAAAGGGCTATCAAAAAGAAATCAATCCAAAAAGAAGGACATTCATACAGACATAGACGTAACTAACCCAGTTACCACCCCAAACAATACACATCCTAGAAAAAATTCGGCATGCGACCGAAAGCTTCATGCGATGCAACATTCAAGCACCCAAATCCCTGAATCAGGCAAGAAAGAAAGAACTACACACCGCACCCGTAATCGTAACACATAGACAAATCAGACTACCATAAGAATGTACATCAAGACACGACCATAACCTGGACCATCAGTGTGTCAACTAATGGACTTTGACGCGCCCATCCCACGAAGCGTGTTTATTAAAAAGGGAAAAAAAGAAATGTAGTGAGGGGGAATTATTTTAATGAAGGGTTCATTTTAAGAAATTATTAACAATGGGTGACATTGTATTAGGTTATAAACCTTAATAAGAAAACGGCGGTTCCTTCTTAAAATTTTAATTACAAATTATTATGTTGAAACGGTGCTTTAACGCAACCCAGACTACGAGTCCCAGACTGGGTCTCTAAATGCAAATTCCTTAATTAAAAATTAAGAGTGATGTAGAGCGCTTTTTTGCCAGCGCATCCTCTTGTGAGACGGCTGGTTCATTTTTATTACAAAGTAAGGTGCCTCTTAAGCGCACGTAGCGCGTGCAAAGTGAACGGTTGGTTGATTTTTAAATTATTAAATTGTGTGTTTAGCGCGAATGCGCGTGGAAAATGTGGGTGAATAGATAGTTCATTTTAACAACTAATTTGTGATTAAGGGGGTAATGAAATTAAATAAAGCCCTCAAAATAAATACCTGGTACGGGTGTGTATGCAATGGCCTGAAGGCGCACGGAAGAGTCCCCCAAAAGTAATGAATCCAGTCAAACAAAATCAAAGACCATTGACTAAACAACAAAGAAAACACCTTAGTGTTTGTGTTGATTTTATTTGATTTTTAATTATTTTTTTGTTTTTTTTGTATTTGGTTTCTATTTTAGGTGTGTTTGTTTTGGTTTTAGAGTGTGGTTTGGTTAATTTATTTTATTATGTGTTTTGGTTTGTTTGGTTTATGTGTGTTTTTCGGTTTTTGTTTTTTAATATATTGTATGTGGTTGTTTTTGCAAAATGAATAATAATGAAATCAAGATAGATAGAAAATGGATATGTGATAAAAGGAAAAAAAAAAATCAGTCATTTAGAAAATATCCACAATTTATGTTAAAAATAGGGTTTTATTTTGTGTTTTTTTTTTTTCATTTGGGCCATGTATGAAAATATTTTAAAGTGAGAAATTAATGGAAAAAGGTTAAGGGGGTGGGTGGAATTTTCTAGAATTTTTCAGAATTTTTTTTGTATTTTTACTAATTTTAAATTAATCTTATGTATTTTTTAGGTAATTTTGAATGAATTGTCAAATATTGAATTTTTGCAATTTTGTTTGTTGATATTTCCACCTAACAAATTTTCTAAAAATTTAAAAGAAAATAGAGGGGAATTTTTTAAAAAAAATTGTAATTTTTTTGAAGGTAATTGAATTTTTAAAGTAACTAAATCAATTAAATCATGGAAATCAGGTGAGTTTGGTAAATAGGGTCAAATCAAGTCAACTAAGTCATGTTAGTCTGGAGAAGTCATGTAAGTCAGACTAAGTCAAGTCAGGTTAGTCAAGGTTAATTAGGTTAGTCTGGGTTTGTCTATGGTTGACTAAGTCAATTAGGTTAGTCTGGGGTCAATCTAGGTTAGTTAAGTTAGTCTAGGTAAGTTCTAACTAACCTAGGTTAGACTAACTAACCTAGAGTTAGTTAGTAGGGTGGGGACTAACCTGAGGTAGGTTAGTTAACTAACTACAATTAGGCTAGGGTTAACCTAACCCTAGTGAGGTTAGTTTTTAACCTAAGTCTAGTTAGATTAGGGTTAACCTAATCCTAAGTAGGTTAGTTTTGAACCTAAGTTAGTTAGGTTAGGGTTAACCTAACCCTAAGTAGGTTAGTTTTGAACCTAAGTTAGGTAGGTTAGGGTTAACCTAACCCTAAGTAGGTTAGTTTTGAACCTAAGTTAGTTAGGTTAGTCTGGAACCTAACCCTAGTTAAATTAGGTTATAGCCTAACCCTAGTTAAATTAGGTTAGTGATTAGTCACGATTAGGTTAGTTTTAACTAATGTAAGGTTAGTTGCTAACCTGGGGTTAGAGGGTGGGAGGAGATGGGTTGGAGGAGGAGGAGGAGGAGGAGGAAAAAGAAGAAGAAGAAGTGGAGGTAGTGGGGAGGAGGAGGAGAGGGAGGAGGAATCGCTGGGGGAGATCTCCGGGAGGGATGCTGCGGCCGCCGCGGGTGGAGTTGCAGGCCGCCGCGGGTGGAGGAGACCACCGTGCAGGGCGTGAGGGCCCCCAGGAGGGCATTGTGCCGCCGGACAAGAGGAAGGCCGCTGCTGAGGGAGTTGTGCCGCCGAGAAGGGCACTGGGAGCCGCCAGTGGGCAAGGCAGCAAATGGAGGGGGCAGGCGCAAAGTTGGAGAGCGGGTGTGTGAAGGAGAGGGAGGGGTCCCCACACAGGCGGCGAGGCGGCAGGTGGAGAAGAGGGAGGCCGTGCGAGAGGAGGAGGGAGGCCGCCGAGGGCCCTACGGGTGGAGGAGGCAGAGGCACGCCGAGAAGGAGAGGAGGGGGGAGAGGATATGGAGGGAGAAGAAGAAGGAGAAGAAGAAGAAGAAGAGGAGAAGAAGAAGAAGAAGAAGAAGAAGAAGAAGAAGCAAGAGAGGAGAAAGGGGAGGGAAGAGAAGGAGGAACGAACCGACAGGTACGTGGATTTTTCTTTTCCTTTTCTTTTCTTTTTCATTTTTTTCATATTTTTTCTTTTTCTTATTTTTCTTTTTCCTTTTGGTGTTTTTTTTTAAAGATGGATTTTCCTTTGGGATGTATGTGTATGTGTGTTTTTTTTACTTTTTTTTCTCTTCTTTTTTTTCTTTTTTATTTTAAATTAGTTTTTTTTAATTGTGTGTATAGTTTATTTATATTTTTTTCCTTTGATATTAAATAATGAAAAAAAATAAGAAAAGAACACATCCCCGGCCCGTGCGCTTGCGCGGGTAGGGGTAAAAAAATTTGCAATGACAGGGTCAAACGGGCAGGGACGGGGACGTGCGAGCCACAGACGCCATGGGGCATCGCGAGACGCGTAAAACCAAAAACAGGCGCGTTCACGCGCGAGGTGAGAAACGTAGTTAGTAGGAAAAATGAAGAAAATTTAATAAAATCCAAACCGTTTGTCGGATCAAAAATCCGTAAAAAGGAAAAATGGGCCGGGAGACAAGGAAAAAATGTTGGAAACATGCAACACGGGTTCCGGGGCAAAATCAAGGTGTTCACATGGAAAAAACGCAAAAAATAAACCCAAAAACACATACGGGCATTAATATCGAAAAATCCGCGCATCGAAACGAAGTGCGGAAAGAAGGAAAAGTGTGCAGAATAATGTGTCCAACAAGCCTATCACATCAAAACACAGTTTCGATCGAGATAGGGTGCATTCACATGGGAAAACCCCCAAAAATGGACTGGAAATTTGACTCAAAAATTAATACGGGAAGAACCGTGCGTCGAAATAGCAGGCGTTAAAAAGGAAAAATGTCTGAAAAAAATGAATTCACAAGACTAGCACATCAAATCTCCATTTGGGGAAAAAGAGGAATGGTTCACATGGAAAAAACACGAAAAATGCATTTAAAAAAGCTCGAAAAAATTTAATAACTAAAAATCCAGTAGTCAGAAGAGGGGGGAGAGAAAAGGAAAAAGTGGGGGAAAGACTGGCAGGACACAATTGTGAAATCAAACTAGAATTCCGATGAAAATAGAGCAGGTTCACATGGAAAAATATGAAAAATAGGCACGAAAAAGGTCTGAAAATCCGCAAAAATTAATAACGGATGAATCGTGCATCGAAATGACACAGAACAAAAAGGAAAAATGTCAGGGGGAATGGGTAGGACAGGCTTGATTCATCATATTAGGGTTCCAAAGAAATAAAGATGCGTTCACATTGAAAATTATTCAATTTACTAGAATTACTTCAAAAATTAATAACTTGAGAATCATCTGTCGGAACAGGAGTTGGTAAATAGGAAAAATAGGCAATTCGAAGGGAAGAACAGGCCTGTAAGGTTGATCTGAGCTTCTAGTGAACATAAGGTCCGTTCATATGAAAGAAGCGCAAAACCAAGAATAAGGGCAAACGGTCAAGAAACAACCCCTAGGACAGGGTGAAATAGAACGAAAGGGTGGGGAAGGAACTCCAATCAGAGTAAAATGAAGTCCTGGCATAGATGCATGATTAGAATAGGGTGTATGCATGGGGGTATGTGACATGGACACGTAGGGACGCGTCCCCACACTTAAGACCTTAACAGGGAGGTTAAACCAAATATCAAGGACTTGGTACCTCACATCAGACCAACCACAAATGTCCCCACACTTAAAACATAACCAGCACTGAGAAACAGAAGGTGTAGGGTTAGAAAAACTTGGCCCATATTACCGAGGAGGAATGTCGACTATCAAGGTTGCGTCTGGTGTCGTTGTGTCGGCTGGAGGAGGTAACAAGGTATCTTCACAGTGCTCATATAATGTCTTTTATGGCAGGGACCAAGCGGCAGCACCCAGGGACGTAGCTGGTTGAAGGAATCACATGAAATTCATCGATGACGAGGGATATTGCACTCAACTCAGATCACTTAAATGGATTGAAAGAGAAGTCACTCACCCCATTACTAATATCACTCGAGGAAATCAAGATGAAAACCTAGAGCTCACACCCGGTTTAGAAATCGACAAGGGAATTATATAGAGAGAGTATGCCAGGGTGTACAATTGATGGTGCATCAGTGCATCCAACCCGTCTGGCATAGGTGCAAGGAGAAAGGCCAGGGAGCCTTGTAGTGCAGTGTATAGAACAGAATGGTGTGTCCTGTGCTAATGGCAGAAACCCAACCCGTGGGTGCATAGGGAAATGGAAACGTACTTGACTCTAATGGTCGCAACGTCCCTCAATCCTCACCTCTCGGTAATTGATTGAAAAAACTCCAGTCACACTCAGACCACCCTCTGTCTCATGCTCTGTTGAAAGATACAGAGGGCAGCCATGTCCTGAAACCCGTTGATGTAATCCTCACGGTCACTTGTGCAAAGGTTGTATGCCTTGTACGTATTTGATGGTGCAACTGTGCATCCCGCCCTGTGCTGGCATACAGTGCAAGAAGGAAGGCCAGGGAACCTTAGGATGCAGTGCACAGAAACGGATCATGCTTTGTGCATTGAGAGGCCCATCCCGTGCGTGCAACACTCCGTTCACACATCTCACCTCTCATTCAATTTGAAGGGAAAGACTGGTCACTCACCCCACCCTTTGTCTCACGCTCTGTTGATAGATACAGAGGGCAGCCCATACTGACATCCCCATCCTATTAGGATGAAAGCTCACATCACTCAAGGAGTTGATGATGAAGATCATGTCAACTATTGGTGTCATCAGGATCTTGAAGACGAGGCGTACCCAGGGAGGCAGCCTACAAATCTCATACTTCAATGATTTGTAAGAAGAGTCGTCTGTTAAGAAGGGCAAACGGACTGATATTGCAAAGACAGCACACCAAGGGAGGTGGCTTCAAATTACTTGCTAACAAGGTTCTGCTGGTGAGTCAGCTCTCTTGAACTGCGGGGTGTTACCACCTTTTCCACAGTTAGCTTCTCGCCCAAGGGTGTTTCCACCTTTTCTTGGAACGAGGCCTGTTATGACAAGGAATTTCTTCCTTTTCTCCCATAACAGTTTTGTTTGTTGTGTTTGTTTGTTTTCTTTCTTTCTTTCTTTCTTTTTCATTTTCCTTTTTTGTTTTCTTTTTTTTTCTTTTGTTTTTTTTTTCATTAAGAAAGAGAATGGTAGAAATACCATATGTCAGGACTAACCTCGCCACCGTTGTTGGATCAGACGAGAAGAGAACAATGTCGGATTGGGATGTTTCTGCAAGGGGGTAGCAAAACGAGATCGCCTCATAAGGAGAATCATAATGGCTATCGGAAGCATGACAAGAAGGACAGTGCGACGCCCAAAAGGGAAGGGGTAGGTCAACTATGATTGTCAAGATTCCCAGGGAGGGAAGTACTTTTTCAGGCGATAGCCATTGATGAGGAAAGGATCATCGGAGGCATCAATGATCTGCACCTGAACAGAACCATTAGGATTGACAGCAAGTACCTTGTACGGGCCCATCCACCATTGTTGAAGCTTGCCAGGAAACTTGCCAAATCTCGAGTCATAGGCTAGGACAAGATCACCTTCTTTGAACTCCTTGTGCTTGATGAAACCGTCATGATAGGCCTTACGTCATGCTTGAGTAGTTTCCATGCACTATAGGGCCATCCGTCATATCTCATCCAAGCATTCCAAGTGCAGGAGACGGCGTTGTAGTGACTCACTATCTCCCAAGCGTTCTTTAACTGCCACTCACAAAGAGGGCAATTCTAGCTCAACAAGGAAGACAACTTCTATACCATACACTAACTCAAAAGGGGTCTGTCTTGTTGCTGCCTTATGGGAGGTTCTGTACGCCCAAAGGGCCTCTGTAAGTCGATTGTCCTAATTGCGACAATGTGCAGCAATCATTCTTGTCAGAATCGAGCAAAGGATGCGATTGGTGACTTCAACTTGGCCATTGGCTCTGGGGTAATAGGGAGTGGACTTGCGACGGCAAATCTTATACAGCTCCGTCAGCTCCTCCATGATTTTGTTAAGGAAATGAGTATCTCTGTCACTTACCAGCTCGAGGGGACTGCCAAAACAGGTGATAATATTCTCGTACATTAACAAGGCTACACTGTTACCATCATCCCGCTTCAGGGCTTTAGCTTCACACCACTTTGTGACATAATCCGTACATACTAAGATGTATCTGTTATGCTTCCATCTGGTAGGTGGATCAATGGGACCCAGGAAATCAATCCCCCACTTCTCAAATGGCTTTAGGGAAAGAATGGGTTGCAGTGGCATGGCACTTGTTTTGGTGGGTTTCCCCATTCGCTGACAAGCATCACATCTCTTGCAGTAATCATATGCATCCTTGTGGAGGGTCGGCCACCACCAGTATCCTGCTAATAGAGCCTTCCTGGTTGTCGCTTCTCCTGCGAAGTGTCCACCACATGGTTCATCATGGAATGCTTTCAATACTATGCCGATTTCATCTCCTGCAACACATCTCCACAACACTTCATCTTTGCCTCTCTTGTACAGTGCACTGCCTAACAAAGTGTAGGGGGTTGATTCTAACAGAAGCTTCTTCTTCTCACAACTTGAGATGCCAGGAGGATACTCTTGAGTTGCCAAGAGGTTAGCTAAGTCTGCATACCAGGGAGTAACTGTTTCAACTAGAAACAAGGAAGCATCAGGAAGGTCTGGATCATCCTGTTCCTCTTCTTCTGTTTGAGGGATCCGTGATAGATGATCAGCTAGGACATGGGAACGGCCTGGCTTAGTGACTACTTCAAAGTCGAACTCCTGGAATAAGAGTAACCATCTCATCAGTCGTCCTTTAACATCTACTTTGTTCATTAGGAAGGACAGGGCTTCATGATCCATGTAGAACTTGAAATGTGTTGACAATAAATAGTGTCGAAACTTCTCCAGTGCAAACACCATTGTTAAGCACTCAAGCTCTGTCATCATTGTATAGCTCCATTCCCTATCAGTGACCTTTCGGCTTGCATAATATATTGGTTGATCTAATTTAGAGGGGCCCTTTTGACATAGGACAGCACTTAGCCCTTCAACTGATGCATCTATATGCACATGGAACTCCTTCGTCCAATCAGGAGGCTGCAAAATAGATGCTTGGATTAGGCATTGTTTTAGGGTATTAAAGTCTTCTTCACAGTCATCCGTCCAAAGGAAATCAGCTTCTTTCCTTAGGAGCTTGTGCAGAGGGGTTGCCTTAGTTGCAAAATGTGCAATAAATATTCTATAGTAGCCCACATGGCCAAGAAATCCTCTTAATTGCTTGAGGTTTGTTGGTGCTGTTAAAGCGACAATATTTTCAATCTTTGCCGGGTCTGTTGCAATCCCTGTGTGCAGAGACAATATGGCCCAACAGAACTCCTGAGGAGACACCAAAGACACATTTGTCAGGGTTGAGAGAGATCCCATACTCTCAGCATCTGTCAAAACATTGCTCTAGTTGTCCCCAGTACTCACGAATTAAGCTATAGACACAAAAGTCATCAAGATACACCTCAATGAAATCATGCAGATGATTCTGGAAGGCAACCATCATTACTCGTTGGAAGGTGGCAGGAGCATTATAGAGCCCAAATGGCATCACTCTGTAGGCATAGGTCCCCCATTCTATGGTGAAGGTTGTTTTGGATTGGTCCTCTTCTGCGATTTGGACTTGGTTATATCCGCTGAATCCATCCAAGAGGAAATAAAGCTCATGGCCTGCCACTGTGTCCAACAGTTGGTCTGTAAAAGGGATAGGGAAATGATCCTTATTTGTCTTCGAATTGAGCTTTCGAAAGTCAACACATATTCAAAGTTTCCCGTTCTTCTTGGGTACTACCACAATGGGCGAAACCCATTCACTATTAGCTACAGGATAGACGAACTCTGCTTCAAGAAGTTTCAATAATTCAGCCTTCACCAGAGCAAAATAATTGGGATTCATACGCCTTTGTCTTTGCCTTACAGGTTTGGCATCGAGCTCTAAGTCAATGTGATGTTGACATACTGTAGGATCAATCCCTTTTAGATCTTTATATGACCAAGTAAACACATCTAAGTTCTCTTTGAGTAGGTCTCGCAGAACCACTAGTTCTTCTTCTGGAAGATTAAGACCCACTTTAAGGTGACGTTTAGTACCCTCAATATCCAGGAATGTTACTTGTCTTTCACCTTCCACTTCACAGATAAACGTTCCAGGTATTGCTTCTGGATAGAGGTTTGACTCTTTTAAGAAAGTAGTATCCTCGTCTGATGTCCCACTAGAATCGGTGTCCTCCTTCTGTACAGATGACTCATTCATTTGTTTAGGTTGTTGGAAGGGGATCAGAGCTTTGTTTGCTTCTGTGTGAGTGGTAATTTCTTCTGGACTTAGGGATTCATTTTCAAAAGATGTATCCAGGAATGTCACATAGCACAGACCTACTAGAGGCCGTGGCTCTGAGGGCTCTAGCTTCTATTGACAAGGGGCATCATCATCGTCTTTTCTTTGGACTGAACAGTCAGGGCGATAGGACCCACTGGTGAACTTAATCTTTATGCTTTTAATCCATTGCTTATACAGATTCTGCATACTTTGTGGTCCATTGATCAACCCAAATAGCACCATGGTCATTCCATCCAGTGCCCTGAAATATTTGGCCTCTGAGGTCTTTGTAGGGACATCAACAAGATCATCCTCTATCAGAGGAAATTCTTCATTTGCACTTTCATAACCTACTTCATTTTCTTCCTCATCATTTTCATCCTCTTTCTCTGGAGGCTCTATCTCTGCTTCTATAGAGGCTCTGTAGGAGAAAAACAGATCTTCTACCTCTGCATCTGCTTCTACTCCGATCATAGTTTCTGACTCTGCTTCTACCTCTGGCTCTAGCTCTGGCTTTGTATCTGTTATTGCCTCTGTAACTATCTCTGTATCTGATTTGTCTCTGTTTTGTAGCCGCTTTGTATCTGCTCTGCCTCTATACTATCTCTGCTCTGTAACTGTACTATCTCTATACTGTCTCTGCTCTATCTCTGCGACTGTCATGTAACAAGGAGAACAGTATATCAATGCTTCTATTTCACTGTCAGAGGTGATTTCAGAAGTTAATTCTAGTTGAGAAAGGAGGTATTCACCCATGGACAAGGATTTTACATCCCTTGGCAGTTGGCTTACAGTGCCCACTGTTAGGGACTGTACCTCTATTTTCTTAGGAAAGATCTGCTTAACAGCCTCTTCATCTCCTGATGTACCATCTGTTACCTCATTAGAGGAGTCAGTTATGACTTCAATGGATGTGGATTCATTGCCTTTTTGCGATCCATACAGCTTTAACACCGCTTTGTTGGGTCCTCTGCCTAGGGTTAGGGTTCCTTTGAACCAGTCCGTCCTGGCTCTTGCTTCAAAAAGCCAAGGTCTTCCCAACAGCAGAGGGTATGAAGTCCCATAAGAATTTGGTTTGACCACCAAATATGTCAGCCAATAGTCTCTTCCTACAAGGGTTGTTTTTACGTATGGGAGGATGCCCAATGGTTTGACTCTACTTTGGTCTGCCAATCTGATAAGCCACTGTGTAGGTTGAATTCCTTGCAAGCCTAAGTCCTTCATTGTGACATCTATCATTATGTCTACTGATGAGTTGCCATCAATCAATGCATCTGAAATGAAACATCCTTCTATCCATACACTAATCTCTGGGGTTCCAGGATCTAGGAAGGCATTAGCCACATCTACTTCCTTTACAGGCTCCAAGGCCTTATTGGTCTTGGTCGCTGTTGAAAGAGCGATCCTTAGTCCACGTCTTCTTGTCAAGATGCTTTTGAATCTCTTTCGACAGGTGGGAGACAGCATTGGCAACTGTCAGAATATTAGGTTTGGTTTAAAAGTGTCTAGGTCTTTGACCAAGTCATAATCTTTGATAGGATCCACAGGCTTCTCCAACGGGCTAGGGAATGGGGCTACACCCATTTTCATCTTTCCTTTTTCTTCTAACAATTGCAACATCAGCACTTCTTCTGTTTCTAGAAGTGCTTCTGTATCTTCTATCTCCTGGGCCTCTGGTCCTATCTCTAGGACTATCTCTATATCTCTCTGTGGCACTGTAGTACTCTGTACTACACTGTTCCGTTTTGTACTGCTCTGTCCCTCTGTAGATAGGTTGAACTTCACAGTCTTGGCAGGAGAATTATTTTCATTTCGAACCATTGGTTCCTTCTTTCTGGTGCGCGTAACAGCAGCAACTTCCAACTCTACCAAATTGGAAGCAGGCTCTTGTACCTTCTGTTGGCTACTATCAGTGGCATTGGCCTTTACAAGGGCTGGACTAGGACAGTCCTTTGCAGTGTGGCCTTCTCCTTTGCATCGACTGCACAAGGGCTTATAATCCACAGATTGTCTAGGGTTTGGACAATTCAGGGAGATATGTCCCTTTTCTCCACACCTATAACATTCCACCTCTGATCTTTGACCACCGCCAGACTATCGTCCTCTGTAACTTTGAGAGGGAAACCTCCTTAGACCGAAATTAGGACCAAACTCCCTAGGCTTTGGTCCAATATCCTGTGTTGTCATTTTGGATTCCAGCAAGTTGAATCTTGCATTTTCATCCTTCTGTCTTCGTTCATGCATCTCTTTCAGAGAGCAAATATCCTCTGTATGGTTCTTTCGCAAACATTAGGAATAGAAGGCTCCAGGAATGGTTGGTTTTCAGGTACATTCAGTGGCTAAATGTCCCGCTTGATGGCACTTTCCGCACCAGGTATTAGAGCGCATCACATCTCTTCCAGCTCCCGCAGGAGTGGATATATTGGCGGTATTCACCTTCAGTGTTTGTAGATGTTCTATAATCACATCCAAAAGCTCTTTCTTAATACTTGCAACTGAGTTGGATAAGTAGTCCTTTAGATTTTCACCCCCTGAAGTGCTTGTTGTGGGATTTTGGGAAGTGTCTATAATTACTGCATACACTGGTTGGGTAGATCCAGAAGGTCCTCTATTTTGGCTCTGATTCAGAGCTCCTGTTGAGACTTGGGATTGTTGATTTCAGTTGGTAGGGTTCCACTGTTGTTGAGTCGCCATTGGGGGAACTGTTTGAGGCCACTGTTGTTGTGGTTGAACCATCATTTGAGGCACTGTTGTCTGCGATGACCACACTGGATTAGGTGCACTATACTGCGGCACTGTTTGCATCTGGGGATAGGGGTAGGGAACTGTCCCTGGGACTGCATTTGGTGGGTATACCATTCCAGGCATGGGGGAGGTAAGACTCCTCTTCCTGTAGTAATTGACAGCCTTGCTTCAACTTTGTCATATAATCTTGCACCTTCCACTACAGCTTGCAGATTGACTGGTCTTCTCAATTCCACGAACTTGCAAACTTCTGGTTGTAGGCCCCTGAGAAATACTCCTTTCTGGATACCTTCATCCAAATGATGGTTAGTCCATCTCTTCAAGATGGATTCCATTTGCAAGACATAAGCTTCTACTCTTTCTCCAGAGGACTGACTTAGGTTCATGAACTCCTCTGACATCTGCTCTTCAAACCTTCATGCCTGAATTTAGTGAGGAAGGCCAACTTCAGGTCGTCCCATGTGCGAAAAGTTCCTGCTGCTTGTCTCTCATACCACTGAAACACCGCGCCCTTGAAAGTGGCAAGAAATATTGCTAACCAATGCTCAGGGGTTCTGGCATTGTTAGCCACATATGCTACCATAAACTCTGCTACATGAAGATCAAGGTCTTCATTATACTCGCCCTTAAAAACTGGAAATGGGACTACATTTGCTAGCCTGTCACTCATCAATATTTCTAGGACGAATCTGACTAGGAAGGGGACCTTAAGTCGCCATGGGGACTTCTGTAAAGAGTGCTTTTAGGGCGTCAAAGGAGGCTTCTGCTACAAGCTCGTTCTCATCTTTGATTTTTGCCTTCTCTCTTCTCACGTACCTCTGGACTCGTTCTAACGCTTGCCTCTTTATTGCGTCATTCATCAGGGGGTTGGCTTCAACCAGTTGGCCTGGACTCAACAGGATAGTATTAGAGAGGGCTTTAGTCTCTAGAGGATTCTCTAGCCAACATCTCTTCTACTTCCTTCTTTTCAACATCTCTGAATTCGGCTTTCAAACCACTACAGAGGGGAAGATATTCTGTTCTGAAAGTATCAAAACTCATTCTTCTTAGGATCGTTGTGGCATCATTATAATAATGCTAGCTTCTGAGGGTTTCAACAGTGTATGTTGTGAAAAACACTCTGCCTACCAACTTCCAGTGGTTGCTAATTGAACAACAGAAGATTCTTAGTGCACCAAGCATCCCATGTATCTTGCTGTTGAGCATCCACGAACAAATTCCAAATCTTTTCCTTCTTGTCTTCGTGAACCTCTATAGACCAAGACTCCTAAAGCTTCTTCACAATCTCCCACTTGATGATGTCTGGAAACTTCTCAATGAATGCCAAATCTTCCATGGATGGTCATTCTCTTTGTTTCTGCTCTTCAGTTCATTCCCAAACAATTTGCCACCAAGATGCAAGTTTCTGCTGCTTCAACAGGAAGAGGAAACAATCCGCCACATAGAGCATGCATCATGATGGTGATATGTTTCCGCCATTGTGGGATGAACTTCTTGTGGAAAGTGGCTTTGATAATGATAAATTCCAACTCTTCAATGGAAGAAGAAACTTTACAAACATCCATTGAATTCTTCTCTTCTTGGCAATGCCATTTCCTTCATTTTCAGCCTCTTCTGGTGCTTGTTGATGGCAAGTTTCCCCGACTGCGCACCAAAAACATGGAGCCCCAAGAGGAACACCAAGGAAAAGGGAATTCTCTTGCAAGAAAATCTATCTTGTAACATCAACAAGCTTTTATTTCATTCTTTTGATCTTCAAAACAAAGAAAACAGCAATTCTTCACGTAGCATCATAGTAGATTTCTCCCACGTATTTGATAGAATCAACCATAATCTTCAACATCTTCATAAAATTCTTCAATAGAAAAAATAACACAAAGGAATACACCATCTTTGAATGGAAATAAATCACATATTATTCATCTTCAATGTCTTCATAGTTCTCTCTCTCAATCTCTCATATACAATTACACTGTTTTAATAGATTTGACTATCTCTGACTCTCTCTCCCTCTCTCTCTCAATAGTACATCATCTCCTCACTGCAATACTCTCATAATAACCCTCAATAATCCTTCTTAGGTCGTGGATGCACCTCCTAAGAGGTATTTCTAATGTGAAGAGTCACCAGAGCCACTATAGTGTCTTTTCACAGCTCACTACTGTCACTGTCACTTAGTCTTCGCTTTAGTCTTCAGCAGCCGCTTCTTCCATTTGTTTTGGCTCTTTTGAACTTAGATTCATCCTTTCCAAAGGTTAGAAAACTTTCTCAAAGTCACACATACATTCTACAGAACAGTTACAGCACAGCACCAGAACAGCTACAGTACAATTACAGTATAGAGACAGAGGCTCTACAGAAGGTCTACAGAACCTCATAACTCATACTCAACCCTTCCAAACTATCAAAAACTATTCAATAAGCTTTCAAAAGATCTCAATCTACATCAATCATCAATCCATGCTTCATACAGAAGACAATCAGAACAAAACAGAAGCTATACGGAAGGTATATATAACCAATCAGAAGCTCAACAGAACCTACCAGAACATCACAGAACCTCATATCTCCACTGAAAATCATCATGAATTTCCAAAACATAATCAATATCATCCAAAAAACTCTCAAACATTTCCATTAACAACCATACATCACTTTAAATCCATCAAAAATCAATCATTCAGTCCTCAAAAACAACAAAAATCAGTCAAAATTTCAGTCTTTTTTCACTCTCAACAATTAGTACTTGACTCCTGGTGATCGATTCGAGTCCTTCTCCCTTCAGCCCTTTGCTGTATACATAGTCCCAGGACTGTCAAAATAGGGCAACACTTGACATTTACTGTTTGATGCTTCTTGGCATTGCCCGTTTGATGCCTATTGATGCCCGATGATGCCCGGGTGTGATGGGATGCTATGTCTATGGTTTGGGACTAATTTGGAGCTGATTTGAGCACTGTTTGAGCTTCATTTAACAATAAATTTCTTGCTGTAATACAGTGAGCTGAAGCTCATTTACTTGGTGTATGCATTGGTTCATGGATACGAGATGCTTATTGGAGGTTTGAATGATCATACCAATGTATTTGGAGGTTTTAAAATGCTTCTTCTTGGTTCTAGAATGCTTTTGAGCTTGGATTAGGCTCCGACTTGGTCCTCCTTCAGTGGCATTTGGCTTCAATTGGCATGCTTTGGACCGATTTATGCCCATTGTCACTGCTTGACATTTAGGCTTCTTGCATTTATGCTTTGGTCAAATATGGATGCCACTTGGTTTTCCCATGCTTGACAGTTACTTGGAGCTTCATCTTTAGATATATTTGAGCATTTTGGATCTACTGGGCATTACATTTGGTTGTCAGTTACATGCTCTTTGAATGCTTTTAGGCTTATGCTTTACGAGTCTGAGATAGCTTGGGATTTATGCTCCAGATGTACTCTACTGGGACATGGCATGTCTGATGCTATGTATTTGATGTATTAGAGAATTGCTTGCTCTTTTTGCATCTGACTTCACTTCCAGTGGGATCCTCTTGGTATATTCGAATGTACACATATTCTTACTTACAGATGAGCTTGAGCTTGTGGGACAGTTACATGCATGTGCTCTCTTGAGCGCTTTATGTCTACAGTTTGTCTGTAGTGGGCTGATTTGATACACCTATTGGGGTAGGCACCTATCTCTGTCATAGGTTTGTCAGTTTTGCATGCATCTTGAATGGTTATGTATTGAGCTTCTTGCTCTATTAGTTGTGCTTGTGCTTGGTCTCTTCTCTTACCCCAAGACCAATTACATGCATGACTTCTAGACCTATGAGATGTCTCTTGCCTGACAGGTTATTGGTTTGACAGTTCTTGGTACCTTCTTGCCCCTGGAAACTCACTATTGGATGTATCTTGCTACCTAGTAGTTGCAGTGACATATGTATCAATGATTGCATCTATTGGTGAAATCCACCCTTTCAGCCAGTTTTAGCAGTGGTTTTAGTGCATTTTCTGCTAATTACAGCAATATGCAATTTTACTTTTTTCATTTTATTTGGGACAGTATGGCTGGTCATCTGAAAGATACATCTCTCTTTAACATTGCCAAGTTTGATGGTACTAACTATGGGTATTAGAAGTCCCAAATATGGTAGGTTTTGGTGCAAAAGTTACAGATTAAACCCCTGTGTTAAACTTGAAGATATGGATGATGATGTTTGGATGGAAATTGATGAGATATGCAAGTTTACTATTATTTTGTCACTCAGAAGAGGTCCATCAAAATGTTGTTGAAGATGAGAATCAGAGTGCATGGGATTCATGGGAGAAGATTCAGGAGCTCTACGCACAACAGAGTCCTGTGTCACAGATGTATTGGCTGAAGCAATTAATGGACCTTCGCATGAAGGAAGGGACCTCCCTTTCATCTCATTTCAATCAATTTCATGCTATCATGAAGAGTCTGTTGTCACAGGGTATTGAGTTCAAAGACAACTTACACCCATTTTTTCTGCTTGGCACCTTGCCTGAATCATGGGATGTATTCCATACTGCCATATGCACGAACAAGCTTGATGGGCTGAAAATCAAAGATGTTGAGAGTGCTTTACTACTAATTGAGGAAATCAATAGGAGAAACAATGATGCTTCCCGCTCTTCACATGCATTGACCGTTAGAGGTGGCAAACATGGCAGGCATGATAATGATCATAAGGGCAAGGAATCTCAAAAGTCTAGGTCCAAGTTATGTGGTCACAGTAAGTCCCATGGACGGAAGTCTGATCTTACCTGTCATTATTGTGGGAAAGCATGACATATTAGGCCACAATGCCATAAAATGCACCATGATAAGCGCAAGGAAAAGGGGAAAAAAAAGTGCAGGAAAAGTCTTCTAAGTGCAGTATTGTACCTGCAAAGTCCAGTGCGAAGATAGAAGAGGTTAATGTCATGCATGCCACTGATTTAGATGATGATTACGTACTTGCAGCTTCTTCATGTGATGCCTTATAGACTTCTGAGATACATTTTATGTATACACAGTGTTGGCTCTTGGATTCGGGTCCTTTCATGTGACACCCTATTGAGATTGGTTTCATACCTATCGTACCATGTCTGGTTCTGTGCGTCTTGGTGATGATAGGTCTCTTGATATTGTGGGCATTGGAGATATTAGGCTGCAGTTTTCTTCTAGCAGTTCTTTTTTTTGTATGATGTATGCCATGTACCTGCATTGACTTGCAGCCTTATGTCAGCTGGGGACAGCTTGATGATGCAGGGTATTTTGTGTCTTTTGGAGACTCTGCATGGAAGATTACTCGTGGCATGCTTGTGCTTGCAAGAGGTGCCAAGTCTGATGATCTCTATCCTTTACTTATATCTGGAGCTACATTGGATCATGTTTTGTCTATGGGTTCTATTCCCCATGTATCCCTTTGGCATGCTCATTTGGGGCATATGTCTCTTAAAGGAATGAAAATGCTCCGTGCTTTGTAGTATCTTCCGCCTTTTGACTCTTCGCATTTTGATTCTTGTGATCATTGTTTGTATGGCAGGCAGACTAGAAATACGCATAAAAAGTCTGGTAAGAAATGCATGGGTGAGCCCTTGGCTCTTGTGCACCCAGATATATGTGGACCCATGCCCTATCAGTCACTTGGTGGGTGGAAAGTACTTTGTTACTTTCATAGATGATTACTCACGTAAGGTTTGGGATTATCCCATAAAGAGAAAATCCGATGTCTTAGACACATTTCAGCGTTGGCTTGCATTGGCAAAGAACCAGCCGGGGAAAAGGCTAAAATGCCTAAGGTCAGATAATGGGGGTGAGTATGTATCACGTGCTTTTGAGCAGTTTTGTGATGAGCAGGGTATTAAGCATCAGTTGACCATCCCTTACACCCACCCCAAAATGGTATGGCTAAACGCATGAATAGGGCCATTCAGGAATGGGTTTGTAGCATGCTTAGCCAGGCTGGCTTACCACAGCACTTTTGGGCTGAGACAGTTACTACTGCAGTGCATCTCATTAACATGTTGCCTAGTAGTGGCATTGACTTTTAGGTTGCAAAGGAGGTATGTGCAGGCAAGCCCCCCTCTTATGATCATTTTCGTGTCTTTGGATGTGAGGCATTCTTCCATGTGCCTGAGGACAAACGCAATAAGCTGGATCCTAAAAGTGTCAAATGCATTTTCATTGGCTATGGAGATGTAGGAGAGATGGGTTACCGTCTATGGAATCCGTAGGCGCGAAAAGTGATCAACAGCCATGATGTCATCTTTCATGAGGACAAAATGCATATGCAGCCTGAGAAAGTGGTTGAGGTACATAGAGTTAACTTTCAGGAGGAGCCACTTGCTCCCGTTCAGCCCGCTCCACGGCCAACTAGATAGTGTGCAACATCACGTGTGATGCTCATGGCCTAGATGTTAGACATGCTGATGTTAGACAGGATGTTAGTCAGGTAGTAGAGCCTGGGTTGAGGCATTCTACTAGAGATAGACAACCTCCTGACCATTTTGCATCCTCTATGGATTATGTACTAGTTACAAATGCAGGAGAGCCTCTCACTTATTATGAGGCTATGCGCAGGGGTGATTGTCACTCTTGGGAGAGGGCTATGTAGTCTGAACTTGACTCATTGTATAAGAATCAGACTTGGGATTTGGTTTCCTTGCCTCAAGGTAAGAAGGCTTTGCCATGCAAGTGGGTGTACAAGCTGAAAAGTACCCCTGGACACCCCAAGCTGGCCTACAAGGCTCGATTGCTTGCTAAGGGTTTTAAGTAGGAGCATGGTATTGACTTTGATAAAGTATCTTCTCCTATGGTCAAGATGACCACTCTACGCTTAGTCTTGGCCTTGGTTGCATAGCTTGACCTGGACTTGTACCAGATGGATGTCAAGACGGCTTTTCTACATGGGGACTTGCATGATGAGATTTACATGGAGCAGCCTAAGGGCTTTGCAGACCCTCGTAGGGAACACCTAGTGTGCAAGCTAAAGAAGAGTCTATATGGCTTGAAGCAAGCACCTAGGGAATGGTACCATAAGTTTGTAGCATTCATGTAGTCACAGGGCTACAGCCGCAGTGCTATGGATCCATGGTTGTACACGAATAAAGCATGTGATGGTTCTTTACGGATTTTGGTACTCTATATAGATGACATGCTTTTAGCAAGGACAGCTCATGAGGAGCTAGATGCTCTCATCTTAAGAAGAGCTTTGAGATGAAAGATCTGGGACAGGCCTCTCATATACTTGGTATGCACATTGCGCACGATCGATCTCAGGGACTACTCTATTTGTCACAGAGGGAGTACATTCATAAAAACCTTGAGCGCTTTTGCATGCAGGGTGTTAAGCCTATTGGTTTTCCATTACCTTCTCATGTGAAGGTTTCCCATGCCGATTGTCCACAGAAAAATGAGCAGAGGGCCGAGATGGCCAAGATTCCCTATGTATCAAGTCTTATGTATGCCATGATAGCCACCCGTCCAAATATAGCTTTTGCAGTTGGGGTTGTGGCACGTTATATGGCTACACCTAGCAAGAAACATTGGGATGTCATGAAGGGTATCATGAGGTGCCTGAAGGGCACAACAGATATGTGTCTTTGTTATGGCAGCTAGGATACAGGAGTCGTGGGGTACACTAACTCTGATTATGCAGGACATGCAAATAGTAGGAAGTCCACTTCTGGCTATGTGTTCACCTATGCTGGAGGGGCTATCTCTTGGATGTCCAGGGCGCAGAAGTGTACAGCCCTTTCTACTGCAGAGGTCGAGTATATTGCAACCACAGAGGCTTGCAAGGAGGCTATCTAGTTAGGCCGTTTGATTGCAGACCTTGGCATGATTCCATGAGTGCCATTCAGTTGGCCAAGAATCTCGTCTTCCATGCGAAGATGAAACATATCGAGGTGAGGTATCACTTCATTCGCGAGGTCGTTGAGGACAGTTCTGTTGACCTTGTCAAGATTTTGACTGAGCAGAATCCTGCAGACTTGCTCAAGAAGAGCCTCACTATCGAGCACTTTGCCTTCCTCAGGAGATTGATGGGCATTGGATGAGATGACATCTTTTTCCTCATCCTATTGTACATGTGTACATGTTGTACTGTCTTTTCTTTTTTCTCTCTCATTGGGGCAGATTCGCCTTTAAGTGGGAGGTTGTTGGGGGTAAAGGCGCCTCTGCCTAGCTGCTCGTGTATTACTACACTGACAGTACCCACCACTACACACTGTAGGTGGTGGGCGCCTGTCCACTGTCACTTATTATTTATTCTTTTAGTGGAAATTTGAATAAAGGAAGGCCCAGCCACACATTGTGGTTATTGGAGTTCCCACTTTTCAGTCTCTCTCTCTCTCTCTCTCTCTCTCTCTCTCTCTCTCTCTCTCTCTCTCTCTCTCTCTCTCTCTCTCTCTCTCTCTCTCTCTCTCTCTCTCTCTCTCTCTCTCTCTCTCTCTCTCTCTCTCTCTCTCTTGGCTCTTGCTCTCCATCTGCCATAGCTCTCACACTGCCAAGCTTCTTCCTCCTGGGTTCCACTTCCCTTTCATGTAAAAATTGTCTAATCTTGGTTTCTTGACGTTAGAGTCCATCTAATTATTGGACCATGAGGAGCCTATATCATTAGCCATTTATCTTTTTCTACACCTAATATGCATTTACATTTTTCCAAAAACCTATCCTTCATGGTTTCTATCATGTTAAAGTCCCCTATAAGTATTATGTGGCAATGTATTACCTATAGTGAATCCCAAGCTTTCCACCTTTCCAAGGGGCTGTTAAGGGCATAAAAGGAAATAATTGCAAACTCATCTATGCTTTTAAAATGGGAAGCTATTCAATTTCTTGTCTTTGTCTATTGTGATGCGAGTTGTTATGGCTTTCATCTTACTAGAAATGCCAATGGATGCTCCCCCCTTCTATTGTTATGCTTGGTAGTATGCCGTGTATGGTCCTTTGAAATCAAGTTTAGGTTTTTCTTACCCTTATTTTGAGAATATTTTCCCTAACCAAATGGGTTGCTTTCACTTTTCCCCACCTTGGAATACCTCCTTTTTGTTTGTTGTGAGTTGTTGCCCCCCTCTTTTGGGCTAACTGAGATAGGAGGGTTGTTAGAGATGTTACCCCTAATTGAGAGTCCCTCCTTTTTAGCTTGAGCACACTCAATGTCTTCATTCATTTTAGTCAAGTCTATGATTTCTGCTGGCTTATTTTCATATTCTTGTTTTCCTAGTTGTGTTTCTTCCACAATAACCTCATCATTGTCTGATTCTGAGGTGTGATGGCCTTTTGTTTTCCTAGTTTTTCCTTTTTCTATAGTTCCATTGTTTTCATTATCCAAGTTCATTAATAAAGCAACAAACCTATTGCTACCCTTATTTTTATTGTTGTTGTTTTGTTTCAGATTTTCCCGACCCTTGTTTTTGCTATTCCCCTTCTTGTTGACCTGTTGTTGAAATCCATCATCTTGGGGTTTCTTAGGTTTAACTAGGGTGGTGTCTTGCTTAGAGTCAGAGGGTTGTGTTTTCCATTTTGGGCAATGTCTAATGAAATGCCCAATTTTCAAGCATTTAAAATAGGCATTTGGGGGGTTTTTACAAATTACAATACAATCCTTAATGAAATTTCCATTTGGATTCGAGATGAGCAAGGAGAATCAATTTCTTGCTAATGTCCACCTCAATGAGTAATTGAGGATTCCATCTCAAAAGATTAATGTTAGTTTATGGCCTTTGTCTAAGCAATTTACCTATGGGAGCAGTAAGCAACTTAAAAAATGGATGCAAATTTAGGGGTAAAGTAAGGAACTATACCCAAACAGGTACGCATGTCGGTTTGGCACGAAGGCTTGAATTTTAGTGTCCATTTTATCCTTGATAATGGGGAGCTTCTTAGCATCCCCACTGGCCATAATTTAGTAGGTTTAAAGCTATTTACTCTCAGAGTCGAAGAGGAGGATGTAGTTATTAGGTAGGTAATGGATCATGGTTGACTTACAATGCAACGGCTCCTAATTATTTTTAACCCTAGACCTCAAAATTTCAGCCGGGGGATGAGCCCCATGGCAAAGACCAATAACGGCCCTAGATTGATAAGAGATATTGTAGTTCCTTAAGTCTAAAGTAGGTATAGGGGGATGAAATTTATTACCAAGGGGGCTTGGAGTAGGGTTTTATGGTTGGCCATTTTGTTGTCCCTTCTCAGTCAAATGTTGGCTTTGTTGAGCAAACTTATGCTAATGTTCAAAAGCTTCTTTGACACTCTCCCTTTGACTATTGGCTCCTCCCCCATTACTTCCTACTAATTGTTCTCCAAGGCCACCAATGTTGGGTTGTCTAGCTCCCATTGTCCACCAGTCTCCTCCTAGATTGCTTGCTTTCCCTGTTATGGCCTCTCAAGACCATAACAAAAACACTAAAAACACCATTTTTCCTTTAAAAACACTATTATTGTAAATGACTACCTTAATCAATTTATAGATATATTGAACATTTAATTTTTAGATTGATGTATAGCCATTAAATACACATTATAATCATTCTCAAAACACTATTCTCCTAAAAAATACCTATCAAATTACTATCATCATATCCATTCTTGAGAATAAATAACTTGACACAAATAGCATTAGTTATCAAGAGACAAATATAGATTGGTAGAATCAGACATGATCCACCTAGTTTATATGCTATCCTGAAAATTTTCATATTTTCAATGATCAAGGATATGAAAAGATACAACTGCTCATGCTCAGGACAGGTGCCATCCTTTCATGTAAAACCACATGACATCCAAGGTCACTTTACATATGCTGATCCCATGAACCTACATGCATACAAGTATTAAAGTAGAAAGTACTAAGTTAAATCATGCAATTTGAGCCCTAACACCTAGCATAGCTCAATGGATGACTAGGTTAAGTCACGACCCGAACCTACCAGCATGTATTTAAATGATCTGAAGTACGAAAACTATATGACATGGACTGACCCAGAGAACATAGCTATACCTTTCCAAAGGCCTTGCACCTCGTGACAAGCCACACTGAGCAACAGTGAGTAGAGTCCCTTTAGGATACTCAAAGCCCTCTATTATAGTTGTATAACCAGTCCTAAGTGCCAAACTGTGATAAAGCTAAACAAAAAGTACAACTGTGAAAAAAAATAAAGATATGCCTAGATACACATGGTATGATAGCCATGCATGAAGAATATTCCATAGTTAGCTAATGATTAGTAGTTAGTATAAAAGAATCATGGTCCACATCTCTAAGCTCTACCTTAACTTCATGAAGTACCTCTTACAACATGTCATCCTTATCAATAGACTTAAATTATTTTTGCTACAACAAAGACACTACACAGTCATCACTTTTCCTCTGGCATCTAAAGCATTCTCCAACCTTTCAATCAATTGCCAACATTTACTTTCCAAGTCATGAATCGATGTTCCCTTTTCCTACAATAAGGACTCATTATCATTGGAAACAAGCACATCACTAAGCATTGCATACAACACCTGGAGATAACACCAGTAAATCTCTCCAATAGCATATCCCATGCATGTTTGGCATCACCCAACAAAGCATTTTTCATATCATGCTATTCTGATTTAAAATCATAGATCCATTTACATTAACATCAAGGTTTTACAATATCTACCTTTCAACTTCATGCAGAGGCTGAAATCTCTCATACAAGAGCTTATGCTCAACCTACAAGTCAATATACATGTCCTTAAAACTCTCCATTTCAACAACACGATTGGTTCTAAGTTCATGAGTCCACTTTTCAAATAAAGTTGTTGATATCTTGCCCTTGTCAACCACCTTTTGCATCTTTGCAATCTTTTCAACATGCTTTGATTCCAATGCATCAAACTCAACATGCTTTTCCTATAACTACTTGGCCAAATTTTTAGATTTCTATTGCTCATTAAGAAGCTAAACCTGGAGGTTAACCAATGCAATAGTGTGCGCACCCTACTTATGGAGATAACATATCATTCTCTATAGAACATCAACTACATCTAACATACTATTAACTTGCAAATTATCTGTTAAACAGAATGCTAAGAAATAACATGTACATTAATCCCATGAACATCAACACCATCCATAGCTTTATTCTTATCAATAACTCTAGTATTATGCAAAGCATCCTATTTCTTATCATCCTACTTCTACATACTCCTCAACCATATTTTCCCAATTCTCATCTTCTTCCTAGAATGCATTTGGCCTTCAACTTGAGATGCTTCCAAATTTCCCTTTTCCAATGCATTCACTAAAGTATCAAGACAAACATCACTAGTATTACCTTTTACAAATTCTGATGCAACTTGTTTAGCATAATTCTCCTCATATCCCACTTGCAGCAAATCTCTATAAATAGCTTGCTTATCCTTATCACCACAAAACATAACATTAGTAGCATCATCATGTTGAGTTAACTGATAGCCGTCATATTTATCATTAACATCGGTCACATTATCTTGCAAACATTTGGATTTTATTTCAACAAATATTTCAAAGCTAAATCAAGATGTAAAGTCCCGGCATACTCATACAAGACAGCAAGAAAACATCCCATTCTTGACTTATGAAAAACCTTCTTGGACTTTAAAACCTTGACTTCAGCCACATAAGCATGTCATGCATTAAGCCTACCCAGTTTGGCATCCCAACATGTTCAGCATAGTAAATAATTCCATATGTTCTCCCACGCAATACTATCAGTTTTGATGAACATCATAAATCACTCCATGAACCAACACCATTGCAATTTACAAGTTGCATCAAGCTTTTTTAGCACATAAACATTTTTGGGACCTATAGGACTTTCAAATGCTGGATACGTATGCTTTTGTGAACATCTCCACGATGTTGGATTGGATTCAATGGGAGATTAAAGACATGACTAACAACTTTAGTAGTCCACTCCATTTTCCTTGCAATTCGGCCATTTGCCTGCCGTAATATATCCAATACCAGTGATGCATGAATATTGGAGGACCATCTCTCCATGGCAACCATGCATAGGCACACAACTTGATTTTTTCTAGCCATATTTGATGTGCATCCTCATCGACCTCAAAAACCAAGGTATAATCAACAAATGGAGTACCCATAGTGCCCGGGCTAGAGAGAATAACAATATGCTTAGGAGTTACCTCTTCCTTGTTGGTCTACCCAAACTTGTCATCGTTTCCATACTCAACATCCTCATCATCATCAATATTTATCCGACCATGTTTGGAGAGCGTCAGCTTGCAAATAGATGACTTATGGATATGTGTCATTGCGGGTGCAACAGCTTGGTCATGAAGTGGCAATGGCGAGCTATTTCAAACACCATTTGCATTGAGAAGTCCAAGTCCCCAACTTGAGTTTTCCCATCCTTGTGCCAAATGCCAAATCACTCTCATGAGAGTGTGACTCTTCACACAAATAACTATCCCTAATTGATTGCCTTTGCCAAGTGGGAATAATAAGATTAATGGGTGTATAGTAAGGTTGAACCAATCTTTTAAGACGAAAACCATTCGTTGCAAGTTTTAACACATTACCTTTTAGGTCCTTCGAAAAAATTATGCCCTATGTCCAAGGTCCTTATGGATCCGCATACCTAAGCTTCAGTTTCCCTAGAAATTTTCCAAGTCTTGAATTATATACCACAATCCAATCCCCCTTGTGGGAGCTCATGCTCAACTGCCAAGACCCACTAACCGCTTATTGTTTCAAAGTTCCAAGCCGAGCACTAATGGCTACCTCTCACATAGCCAACATGCTACCTATCCATGAGTTTAGTGAGCTTACCTCCATGCCGATCGAGTTACCTCCTCTCCTGCGCACTCCGGTAGCTCCATGATCCAAGTGCAAGCTTCAAGCAAGCTCCATCCTCAAGCTCCATGCTCCAAGCTCCATTGCGACGAGCAAGAGAAGAGAAGAGAAGAGAAGAGAAGAAGAGAGGAGAAGATGGAGAGCTTCTCCTCCCCGGTCCCTCACCCTCACACACTCACTCCCTTACACTCTTAGACTCCCTCTCTCAAGCACAAGCTCAAGCTAGCAAGAAGAAGAAGAAGAGGAGAACCACTTTTGGCCACACACAAGAATGAGCTTCTCATTCACCTTTCAACTTTATATACAAAACCCTAAATCCCTTTTGAGCGATCATCCCCTTATCCCCTTTTTTACATGGCCGATTGTGGCCTAGGCTCTTTTTCCCATTGTCCTTCTATCTTCCTAGCTTCCTTCCTTGCACTTTTTTACAAAAGTCTAGACTCGCACTTTTTCTCATGTACCTTTTTCCTTGATTTAGGACTTTTCTGCACTTCTTGTGTTTCCAGATTCTTCTTGGCATGCCTTCGTCTTCTGTTTCACTTTTGCCTTGGCCTTGTCTTTTGCTTTAGATTTTTTGGCTTTTCCACCTTGTTCATTTGAGGGTTAACATTACCCCCCTTCTAGACAAGTGTCAATCCCATGGCACTCACCGTCGTAGGTAGAAGGCTTTAGCATACACCAAAGACATAGGTGGAAGGGATGTCTATGGTTGCCTTGGAGGATTTTTGGTGGTGGGGCGGATGAAGGTCATTGGGGCCATGTTGTTGGCGTGGGTGGCTGGTGGTAGGGTGATTGGAGTTGTGGGTAGGGCTGTTCGTTGTTGGGAATTGCACTGGGGACTGGTATAGGTGGTGGTTTGTGGGGATTCTGCACAAGCTAATTGCTTGGTAGGCTTGCATGATGGGAATGGTCAAGAGGTCAGAATTGACGGAGGATGAAGAGCTGATGATGCATTTGATGGAGTCTTCAGTACCTGCAATTGAAAACCTCACATATGTGGTCTCTCCCTAGGGGGTAGCGCTAGTCTTCTTATCGTGCACAGGATGTAGTTTGATTAGTTTGGGAGACAGGTCAAACTCTAAGCAAGCTGAGAGTATTGTCTAGCATTTGAGGGCCCAAACGGTGTATATATTTTGGTGTAGATATTATGTGAGTGCTCGTGTATACTTAGATATTACGTAGTTAGAAGACCGCGGGTCTGGTTCCTCGCAACAATGTGTGGATGAAGCAAAGTTGTCCATGTTGAGAAGTACACATGAAGATGTATGAGACATCATTTGCATTGTGACAGCACAATGTAGCACGGTTGAGCTCAGTGACACCTTACTCTCGGTAGTGGGTAGCTACTTGTATTACTTGACGAGTACAATGCACTTTCCATGGATGTCCATGAGCTGCTTACCACGATTGATTGCAACGGTATTAAGGCGGAGTACAAAAAGGAATCGTGCAAATGGATCAAGGTGACAGGTATAACCATAGGCAAGACAAGCTCCCTAGGTATGTCCTACCCTTGATGTGCCCTGAACAATTGTGGGGGATGTGTAGAGGGCTAGGGGACTAGGGATAGAGCCAGCCGACCAAGGTCACTGGGTGTACCTAATTTGAGGACCCCTAGGTGTCGTGCTGTGATTGTGAGTGCTTTCTTTTCTTTGATTTTTTCTTTTTCTTTTTCCTTTTCTTCTTTCCTTTTCTTTCCCACTTTTTTTTAAAAGAATGACATGAGTACAACCATTGCAATATTTTGAGGCTATCAGCCTTTCAATTGGATCGGGAAATGTCGAGATTCAAAGGCTGTGAAACTGGATATTATAGCGACGATTGTGTCCTAGCCTCATTGCTAGAGGAACAGTTGTTGAGATGGGGAGATACACTAGAGTTTTTGCAAAACCTCTTTGTAATGTGCGATGTTGGTACAATTGAGGTAACAGCTACCGTGAGTGCCAGGTGTAGAGTTTGACCCAGAAAGAGAAAGCAGCCAACTGATCATGCTTTGGGCCATGCGATGTGGGCGATCGGCAAGGGTGATTTTTGCTTTCGGTGGTGTAGCTTCGTCATGGCTCTTTATGAGGTTGGTGGTCTTGCAGTGACTTGTGTATTGAACACTTTCGTACAAAGACCTGTGTCATCCTACATTGACTTGACACTTCGTGAGAGTATATGCAAGTCACATGCATCAATTATAATGAACAAATCCAACACAAAAAGATATTACTTTATTAAAGTCCTATGGTGCTGGTTTTGATGCATATCATTGGCACTTGTTAAAGACATGCCATGGATTAGTAGTAAGGGAGGTTTATACAGTTGGGGGGCTGCCCTTTTAACCACTTAAGGATAAAAAGTTATGACAAGATGGCATTTGGCAAGCAGCTTATACAAGATAGGGCCTATTCTATTTGTATGAGGCAGGGTGAATTTGGGTGATCAAAGGACTAGGGCTGTGTCGGTGATGGGCTCCCGTCAGGCTGGGGCGGGAAAGATATCAGCCAAGACCTGAATGGTGTAGTCCCTGGTCACAGCTATTTCAAGAATGCTTTTAAATAATTCGTCAAATTCCCTCTTGTTTCTAGCTACCTTCTCCTCTTTCGAGCACCTGGTGCCCGAGCGTCTGGTGAGGACCTACACGGCCGGGGTTGCCACCCGCCGGGCATGCCCTTGAGCCTTTGTTCTCCTAGCCTACAAAGTCTTTGACCTGCGTCTGGTGAGGACCTACACGGCCGAGGTTGCCACCCCCCGGGCATGCCCTTGAGCCTTTGTTCTCCTAGCCTGCGAAGTGTTTGGCCTGCATCCTCAGAGGTGTCACTTAGGGCCTCTTTTTGGTGTGTATCTCTTAAGGGTAGGCACATATCGCTCTAGTGGAGGTGCTTGTGCCTTATGCTCCCTTCTACGGAGGAGAGCTTCCTTGCATGCTGGCTGCATTGTGTGCTCCATGACGGCTATTGTGGGGAAATCTGGAAAATGTGAATCAGGGTTAGGCTTTGAGGCATGATAGAATTATTTGCATAAAAGGGATTAAATAGTGGATTATCAAGTGCATATGAGGAGGAGGGGCGAGGTGAGGCATGCAGTGTTTGTTGTAGAGGGACGGTCCCCCATGATGATGTTCGTCCTGCCTAGACTACGGGGCGTATTCCAGCCATTAGCAGATCTTGGCTTATGCTAAGTTGTGTGGACTGGTTGTCATGGAGTGGAGAAGGCTTGTCCCCAAAAAGGATAGACCGAAAAGGGGAAAGGTGTATAGAAGGGGATGGCGCCCCGTCTATGTCGTCAAAGATGTTGATCAGGGCTTCCTATGGCAGTAATGATGGTTTCATGCCCTCCCCCTAGAGGCGGGAATGGTCACATGATTTCTAGGTGTGTGGTGAGAGGAGGACTAAGGAGCTTAGCCTGTCAAACCCAACTCTTCTCCCTGCGCTTGACTATCATTGCTTGTGTATGTTGATATTATCTATACAGGGTCACAAAACTCATTGTTTATTTATGTACATATTTATGAATCCATATCACTTCATAAGGATAAAAAACAATTGTAGAACTCAGGATTGTATTGGAGTGTGGCACACGCATTCAGTACTCGTGGCAGCTTACTCAATAACAATAGATATTTTGCAACATCGAGTAGCATGGTACCTTATCCAAGTCTACTGGCAACATGTAACTCCTCCTCAGTGAGAACGTTATCAGCCAGAGAGTTCTCTTGGCTAGTTCCAACTAAGTCCATACCCCGAATGGCAGTCAGCACCACTCGAAAGGAAGTTGGTGCCACATAGGTTGGGTCTCTTTGATAACATCATTTAGCCAATCGCTCCTCTGAGACTTAATCTGGGCTCCTAGTTCGGCCATTGCAACATGGTTTTCAAACCAACATTTTTCAAATTAACTTTGACCCTCTGATTGTCGCTTTAATTGCTCTATCTCTAAGAGATTTGGTTGGCAAAGCACATCATTGAATGTTACAGTAAAGCGTAGTTCGTCAACTTCCTCACTAGAGATGAGTCACATGCGTTCATGCAAGATCCTGTCATAGTGCTCGTTAAGTATTTCCCAAGCTACTTCTTGGGGAATGCACCCATGTCTGCAAGGACATAGACATGTCCCAATACTTTGAGTTTAGCATCCAACTCAGTTAAGCATTCTGTGACACTTCTATGTTCAATGAGGGCTTGCTTGGTTGCTATCTCATGCAAGGTTCTAGGAGTTTCCCTAGGCTTTAGCATAGCTAGGGGCTCAGGCCTAAATGAGCAAGATTGGTCAACTCTAGGATTGCTTATGTCCTCGGGGTTTCCATGTGTCTCCTAAGGCTTTGTTGTTATTGCATCATGGTTCTCCTTGGATGCGAGTGGTATAGATTTTTCGCCCTATTGTGACAGTGTTGTATCCACTCTTGATTAGTCAATGCAAGTTCTGTTGTCAGTGGATTGAGTGTTGCAAGCAACCACTAATAGTGATGGTTGCTTTGACTTTTCAGAGCACACGGATGTGTCTGAGGTTTCACTACTGTTAGGAGAGATGGCAATGGGCTCATAGATAGATGGACTCGATGCTTTATTCCTCACCTCATCAGCACTCTTGGTCTCAATCTTCTTGGTGTCTAAAGCCACTTGCAACTACCGTTGTTTTCTTCTCTTTTTCTTGGGCAATTGCGGTGCATCCTTTAAGGACTCAGGACCCTGAACCAGGTCAGTTGTTGATGTGTTTGGTTGGGCCTCAGCATTCTCTTTCTCTAGTGTGTCCTTATGGGACATGGCTGCGGAATAGCCTTGCTAGGTTGATTAGTCAGATGCGCCCTCTCCTTGGCCACCTCTTCAAGAGATCTCTCCTCAAACTTAGGCTTCAGGTGCTTAGGCAGTGCCAAGGGTATCAAAGATGTTGGTTGCAATACCTCTTTCACAGGTGAATGGCCAAAGATGCCTTCCACCAAAGATATCATCACGGCTCAAGGTTGTGACTGGTCGTGATTCCTAATTGGAAGTAGTAGTGGTTTGTTCAGTGGCCATGCAACTATTAGTCAACTACGATGTCAATTCCTTAGGCGGATTGGAAGTGGCCATGTCTTTTGTTGCCCTTTGTGCATTCACTTGTGCGGATCAAGCATCAGTTGAGCTAGTCACAATAGATTTCATAGGCATATCCTTGAGCCGAGAGCTACGAGGGTGTCATGTTCCACCTCTTGGACATTTGGAAGCTTAGATGGAGATAGAGATTGGGATTGAGCAGCTGCACTTGACAATTATTGTTGTGCTTCCTATGTCCATTTAGGAAAAGAGGGTGTAGGAGATCTAGGACTCTTAGGTGGACTTGGAACTGACTAAAAGATTTGCTCGCGGTTGTTAGATGATTGTGCCATTTGCTTTGTTGAGCAATCAGCCTTGGGTTACATCTAACATCTGCTTATTAAGCATGCTAGGCTAAGGCTCTTCCTTTTGAACACTCATGTTTGGTTTCTTGCCCCGATACCTGGATATTCTCTTAGATTTCCTCCTGTGTTTCTTTTATTTTGATGCAATCTGGCTTTCAGCTGATAGAGGTGGTTTAGCAAGGGGTTTTGGTACCCAAATCCATCAGTTACCTGCATAATACCCTTAAGCACATAGCAACGCTTTGGATATCCATCACGGCGTTGTGTGTTGGCTCTCCATCAATACCTTCGTCTATAAGGCTTGGGCTTCTTTTGTGGTCTTCTACGATGTTTTAAGTCCAAAGCTTACCCTTGGCATTGTCTCTTGACCTTCTTGTTTCAAGCTTGGCCTCACTCACTGGTTCTCTCTATTCAACGTGTGCTTGTAGCAACTCTTTCAACAAGTCCTTGCTCTCATCACTAGGCTTGCTCTCATCACTAGGCTTGCTTGTAACAACTCTTTCAATAAGTCCTTGCTCTCATCACTAGGCTTGCTTGGCATGTCAAAATGTTCCTTGTCTTTCCCTCGAGGTTTGATGAGGTCACCCTTACTAAAGGTTGTGATTATCCTCAGACCCGGTAGCGTCAAGTATATCCTTTGTGCTACATAGTCGGCCTCACTCTTGGTCGCCCTTTTAAAGGGTCGTCCAAGGAGGGTTTCCTTTTCACAACTAGCACTATTTGGAGGAACATGGAATAGGACAGGCAAGCTTTCAGTTTCAATAGTTACAAGGATTTTGCACTTTCCTATGAGTGCTTGTGGGTGTCCCCCATATGGACTAATAGTTGCATTAGTTGGTGTGAGCTTTGGTTGGCCTAGCAGAGACCATGCTTCATAGGTCAAGATATTAAAATCTGCCCCTTCATCGATGAGAGCATCGACAATATGCTCTCTTTTTGCAGTGAGTTTGACCCTAAGATAACCATGCGGCACTATGTCTTCATCTTCTGGGTCTTGGCTTATAAATTTAAGCCTTCTAATACATGCCCTTGAGTCCCTAACTACACAACCAAATGTGGGCTCTCCACTGATGTCTTGGATCATATGTGCAGTGCTGTTCAAGGAGCATCTATTGTCAGGACTGTCATGTCTATCATCCTTGCAGTTGTAGCTTGATGTTGTTGCCTTCCGCTTTGACTAGATGTAGTCCGAATACATTTGATACATGTTTTTGTGGTGTGGCCTTTTTGCCCTTGTTGGCTAGATTGGCCCATTGAGGTCCTAGGGTCTCTGTTTGTCTTTGTTCGGGTATGGGCTTTTGCTTGCTCTTTTGCAGGTGAGAATCCATGCTTGTGTAGAGCCATGACTACACTAGGATCTCATTTGGAGGACTTGTCACGGCACCTATTTTCTCTCCAACCTACTTGGGGGAGGTGCGGAGGGGGCAGAGCCCCCTCTGTGGGGGTCCGGCAAGGGGCAATCCCCCCCGACCCGCAAGGCCATTACAGTAACCACCATGTGCAATTTAAAGGACCGTTTGTAGCCAAGTTTTGAACTACTTGCTCTAGATTTTAGTTTAGTAATAGATCTATGATGTGCTTTTGGCTCTGCGTGGTCTTTGGTTGGTTTCAAAATCTACAGGTTAGAATTTTGAACAAATCCAAATTCAGCCCAATAGGTCCAAATTGCAAGGGCCGAATGCCTAATTCGGCCCGTCCGAATGGCCGAAGGCCGAATGTAACTAGTCCGAATGTTAAATTTGGCCGGTCTGAGTGTGTTGGTCCGAGGGCCGAGTGCCCGAGTGGTCCGAAGGCCGAGTGGCCAAGTAGGCCAAGGGCCAAATGATAACTTGTCCAACTGGGGTTGGCCGAGTGGGCCAAGGGTCGAATGGCCGAGTTAGGTGGGCCGAGGGTCGAATGGCCGAGTCAGGTGGACCGAGTATCAAGTGGTATGAATGCTTCACTCAGATGGGCTGAGTGAAAGGCGTTCGAGTTTAGTTGGCCGAGGGCCGAATATTAAAGGGCCAAATGGATTTGAGTGTCCGAGGGCCGAATGGCCGAGTGGTCCGAGAGCCGATTCTAGGACTCGGCCTAGAATCACCGTCACTTGAACGGGCCGAGCACGACGCGTTTTTCGCTAGACTTTCAAGAATTCGTCGCGTCGAGCGATCGAGGCCTTCCTACCTGTTGAACACCTCTAGATCCAAGCTACTCATGTAGGGGAAGTTGTGGAATTACTTGTGCTGGGAAAATAACTCCTAGATTACAAAATCGAAGCAGGTCCACACAATGAAGCTCTCTCCCTCTCTCCAGCTCTCGTGAAACCTTGCAATGCAAAATGTGGCCTTTCTTGCTACTCTTGGCCCCTTATCACCCTGCCCACGCCTGTACTCACCTTAGTCTTGCTTCCCTTACTAATATTTAACCCAAAATTTTTTCTTTTTTCCCTTCTTTTCTCTATTTCAGCCTATTATACATCAACAAAAAACCCTACCGTGTGCTCTAATGTTTTGCTCCTATCCTTCCTAAATGCAAGAAAAAATAATAAGGGAAATACCTACACTACTCCATCATGCTTTTCCAAGTCCAAAAACCAAAAACCTACTTGCTAAAGAGATCGAATACCTCTTCAAACTCCCTCGCTTCCTACCTACCTACCTCAAGCACCGGTTCAGGGAAAACCTTACTTCAATCCTCGATTCAAAGCGTGCAAGCGCTCAAGGCTTGAATCCATTAGTCTCGGCAACAGAACCAAAATGTGGGAGCTCACGCTCAACCGCCAAGACCCACAGACCGCTTATTATTTCAAGCGTTCCAAGCAAAGCATAATGGCTACCTCTCACATAGCCGACGCGCTACCTATTCATGAGTGTAGTGAGCTTATCTCCATGCTGATCAAGTTACCTCCTCTCCCACACACTCCAGTAGCTCCACAATCCAAGTGCAAGCTTCAAGCAAGCTCCATCCTCAAGCTCCATGCTCCATGCTCCAAGCTCCATTGCTGCGAGCAAGACAAGAGAAGAGAAGAGAAGAGAAGAAGAGAGGAGAAGATGGAGAGCTTCTCCTCCCCGGTCCCTCACCCTCACACACTCACTCCCTCACACTCTCACACTCCCTCTCTCAAGCACAAGCTCAAGCTAGCAAGAAGAAGAAGAAGAAGAAGAAGAAGAGGAGGAGGAGAACTACTTTTGGCCATACACAAGAATAAGCTTCTCATTCACTTTTCAACTTTATATACAAAACCCTAAATCCCTTTTTGGCGGTCATCCCCTTATCCCCTTTTTTACATGGCCGGTCGTGGCCTAGGCCCTTTTTCCCATTGTCCTTCTATCTTCCTAGCTTCCTTCCTATAGCGTATCCACCTTTACAAATTGCACATGTGAGAGCCCGGCACTCTTAAAATAAATCGCGGTGCGTCTTGCACTTTTTTACAAAAGTATTGACTTGCGCTTTTCTCGTGCGCCTTTTTCCTTGATTTAGGACTTTTATGCACTTCTTGTGTTTCTAGATTCTTCTTGGCATGCCTTCATCTTCTATTTCACTTTTGCCTTGGCCTTGTCTTCTACTTTAGATTTTTTGACTTTTCCACCTTGTTTGTTTGAGGGTTAACACCCCTCTTCAAAAAATTTCTTCCTGACATGCTTGTTCACCCATGCCCACCTTTAGGACTATGTAGTTTCTGCAACCTAGGCAGCTATGACTCTGTCCTCCTCTAGTTTCATGAGTTGTTCTAGCCTATATTGCACTGAACTTTCAAGATCCAACTTAATCTCTACAGTAATTCTCAAACTAGTAACCAGAAAACTCCATTAGCACAATTGCCTCTAATTCATAAACCAACCTAAAAGGTATGAGTCCTATAGTGACCTTGTATGCTAGCTTGAATGCCCATAATGTAGAATCCAACTTGACATCGCAATCCTTTCTATTGTCCTCAACTATTTTCTTCAAAATATGGAGTAGAATCTATAGTGAAAGTGATGGTGAGAGAAAGAGAGAGAGACAATGAGATGGAGAATGAACCACACACTTGTATTGCTCACTTGCTTACACACTCCTACATTGGAATAGGTGAGAGTACACATATATATACAATGAAGGTGTGGATATGGTAGGTTCTCTTAGTGAAGTATCATCCACATGTTCTAGATCCATCTTATCTAGTTCCCCTAAATATCTAAATATTGTCTTCCTAGATATTCTCTAAGTACATGTTTATATGAGTACATTCTAATATTCTAACATTCCCCCTCTCTAGAAAAGGTTAACAATATCTTCTAGCATTCTTTCTCCCTTCTCAAAAGAAAATAGGATTTTCTTTTGCAGTACAAAGACTTTCTGCCAATAATTTTGGCTACAAGAGAAGTAAGATTACAATGATGACTATAGCATGAGATCTCGTCCTTGTTGTTGCAAAAGATATGCATCAATCTTTGCTTGCAATGATTTAAGGGATGTAAGTTGATGATGAAGATATTTGGGCTTTGGTTGATGGATACCTTGATGAAGAGCTAATCACCATAGTTTGCTTCATGATAGACTTGTTAAGAGATGGGCTCATCATATAAATAGATTATATATTCCAATTGGAGCTTGATAGTTGTGGAATAAAATAACAGTGAGAGCATGTTTGTAGATGGAAATATGATCCTAATGTCACTACATACCATAGTAAGATAGAGATTGATAAGGTGCTTGTGACATGATCTTTGGGAAGGTTGTTGATGAATACATAAGTGTAAAATAGCAAGTGATTGATGAGTAATTTCAAGCATATTGTCTTTGAGAGGACTCCAAGAGTTGAGTATCACATCTTCAATAATAGCATACTTATTGTCAATGTGCTCTTTTATCCATATAAAGTAGTTTCTGCAACTATGCACAAGTATTTCTTTGTACTTTATCCATTCTTTTCCCCTCCTTTGGAAGGTCAACATAGTTGGCCAATTTATAGATACAATTAGATGATGATTTGGGTAAGGCAAGAGATAGATCATTTCATTATGATACTAAGAGAAAATGGGAAGAGAGAGTACTTGTGATTGTTGATGAGGTTGTTGCCATGTAACGTAGAATAATGATTGAGATTTGGGTATACAATTAGAGCAAGATGATTGCAAGAGGAAGGTAGGATATGATAAGATAGAAAGAAATGATGATTTGATAGATTGGGATTGATGAGATATAAATAAATGTAGTGTGGATGGAATGTGATGGTAGGATAATATCATGTGTAGGGATTCAGGATTGCACATTGAGAAATAGTGATGTGAAAATGAGAAACTCAAGGAGATAGGATTTTTATGTGCACTTGGAAACATTTCGAGAATCCTAAATGTGTAGAAGGAAGCAAAGAGTGTGTGCAATTGCATTTGTGCAAGAGATAGTGGTACAAAAGTGAAGTCGAGTGTGTGTGTGTGTGTGACCATTAGAATATGAGGATATTGAGCCCATAGAGAGAGTATGAGATAAGGACCAGGATGTGATCTTGAGATTGAAGCAGAGTTTAGATAAAGACTAAATTTTGTGTGACAAATGTAAGGAAGTAGCATAGAACATGGAGATGTAAGAGAAGCAGAAGCAATGTACCTGATGAGGGGGCGACCTTGAAGGTTGGTAGAAATATCCAATAAGAGTTTATGAGAAACACTCAAGGAGAAACAGTAGGCGTATCCACATTGTTAATTGAAAGAGTGATGAGGTTTTGCCATCTTGCCACTAAAGTACCATCCAAATGTGTTGAAAAATACAATTTAATAGAGAGGCCATCAAATAATTTTCTATGTATTTCACCAGTTGACAAGAGAGAGTGAATAATGGACTTAATGAGGATACAAGCATAGAACATATGTGTTGCATGATGTTATCTGACAAGGATAAGATAAGAGAGAAGGCTATGATGTGGATAAGGATTAGGAAATAGAGAATACTTCAATGAATCAGTTATAGGCCCATAGATAAGTAGTGATACTAACAATCAATCATGCCGCTGCTCTATGTTGGTGAGTTCAAAGATTCCTATTATTGTGTGTGTATAAGTTACTGAGAATACAAAAGGTGGTGGATGTGAGAAAGTGTGTGTAAACAAGCACTTAGATAGGCCTTAAGAGGCCTTGTGGGGTGTGAATGGGTGCTTAAAGAGTGTTAAGGTTATAATAGCTCGATTAAAATATAATCTAAAAAGCTTATATCTAATAGTTAGCATCTTTTTTATCACTGAGCCTTGATGGAGCCGCCAAGATAGATGATGATTCTACCGAGATAGATGTTGTTGACTATGCACTTGATGTAGAGATCCCAAGAACATCGAGTTGATGTGGATTGCCACTGAGTAGGAAAACCTACTGATGTGGCACACATTGATCTGGTATTACTAGATATGCCATGTTGATGATTGCTTTGTCGCCTAGAGTATTGATGGAGCAAGATGATGTGGCGTGTCAAATGGTAGGTGAAGAAGGCATGTGTTGATAGTATATTGCGGCTGTCAAATGTTGCATATGACTTTTGGTCACATTGCTTGTGCTCGTAATACCCTCTGATCATTGAGTTGGTTCATGAATAATGGAGGGGTCACCATTTTTGTTGGCATTGATTGATGGCTACATAGCTGAAAGCAAATGATTTTATCAAAAGGCCATGATGGACATGGAAGTCAATGAGTTGAATGGCTTCTTCTCTCTCTCTCTCTCTCTCTCTCTCTCTCTCTCTCTCTCTCTCTCTCTCTCTCTCTCTCTCTCTCTCTCTCTCTCTCTCTCTCTCTCTCTCTCTCTCTCTCTCTCTCTCTCTCTCTCTCTCTCTCTATGGCGGGAGATCAAGAACAAGAAATGGGAACTCCAACAGTCACAATGTGTGACCGGGCCTTCCTTTATTCAAACTGTCACTAAAAGAATAAAGAATAAAGTGACGGTGATGGGCGCCTGCCACCTGCAATGTGCAATGGCAGTGACTATCAGTGTAGTAATACACGGGCGGCTAGGCGGAGGCGCCTTTACCCCCAACAACCTCCCACTTAAAGGCAAATCTGCCCTAGTGAGGAGTGAAAAAGAAAAAGGAAAAAAAAGATAGTACAGCATGTACACATGTACAACAGGATGAGAAAAGACGTCATCTCATCCCATGCCCATCAACCCCCTGAGGAAGGAAAAGCGCTCTATAGAGAGGCTTTTCATGAGTAGATCTGCAAGATTCTGGTTAGTCGAGATCTTGACAAGGTCAACAGACTTGTCCTCAATGGCCCCACGTATGAAGTGATACCTCACCTCAATGTGTTTCGTCGCATGGAAGACCGGATTCTTGGCTAATTAAATAGCACTCATAGAATCCGAATGCAGTGTAGGGATAGCATCAATACCAAGGTCAGCAACCAAACAACCCAACCAAATGGCCTCCTTGCAAGCCTTATTGGCTGCAACATACTCGGCCTCCGTAGTAGAAAGGGCCGTGCATTTCTTTACCCTGGACATCCAAGAAACAACACCTCCAGCATAGGTGAATACATAGCCGGAAGTGGACTTCCTACTATCTGCATGTCCTGCATAATTAGAGTCAGTGTACCCCATGACTCATGTATCCTGGCTGCCATAGCATATGCACATATCTGCAATGCCCGTCAGGTACCTCATGATACCCTTCACGGCATCCCAATGCTTCTTGCCAGGTGTAGCCATATAGCGTGCCACAACACCAACTATAAAGGCAATATCTAGACGAGTGGTGATCATGGCATACATAAGACTGCCCACACTGCGGATGCATAGGGAATCTTGGCCATCTCGGCCCTCTGCTCATCTGTCTGTGGACAATCTGCCTGTGATACCTTCACATAAGAAGGCAATGGACAGCCAATAGGCTTTACGTCTTGCATGCGGAAGCGCTCAAGGACTTTATGAATGTACTCCCTCTGTGACAAGTAGAGGAGTCCTTGATGCCTGGCGCGTCTAATGCACATACCAAGTATGTGAGCGGCCTATCCTAGATCTTTCATCTCAAAGCTCTTCTTGAGCCGAGTCTTAAGAGCATCTAGCTCATCATGAGCTTTCCCTACTATCAACATATCATCCACATAGAGTACCAAAATCAATAAAGAACCATCACGGGCTTTCTTCTGTAAAGACACGGATCCATAGCACTCCTGCTGTAGCCCAGTGATTGCATAAAGGCATCAAACTTATGATACCACTCCCTAGGTGCCTGCTTCAAGCCATAAAGACTTTTCTTCAATTTGCACACTAGGTGCTCCCTACCAGGTTCTACAAAGCCCTTAGGCTGCTCCATATAAATCTCATCATGCAAGTCCCCATGTAAGAAAGCCATCTTGACATCCATCTGGTATAAACCCAAGTCAAGCTAAGCAACCAAAGCCAAGACTAAGCGTAGGATGGTCATCTTAACCACAGGAGAAAAGAACTCATCACAATCCACGCCATGATCCTACTTAAAACCTTTGCTACCAATCTAGCCTTGTATGCCGGCTTGGGGTGTCCAGGGGTACTTTTCAGCTTGTACACCCACTTGCATGGCAAAGCCTTCTTGCCCTCAGGCAAGGAAACCAAATCCCAAGTCTCATTCTTATGCAAGGTGTCTATCTCAGACTGCATAGTCCTCTCCCAAGAGTGACTATCACCCCTACACATAGCCTCATCATAGGTGAAAGGCTCTCCTGTATCTGTAACCAAGACGTAATGCATCGAGGGCTAAACTCTATCAGGTGGACGTCTGTCTCTAGTAGACCATCTCACGGTAGGCTCTGCGACCTGCCCAACTACCTGTCCAACACCCTGACCATGAGCATCTACTGTAGCTATAGGCTGTCCAACTGGTTATGTGGGAGCCCTCATCTCCTCCTGAAATATGACCTTGCGGATCCCAGAGACGGTAACCCATCTCACTTGCATCCCCATAACCAAGGAAAATTCATTTGACACTCTTAGGATCCAGCTTACTTCTCTTATCCCTAGGCACATGGCAAAATGCCTCACATCCAAAGACACGAAGATGCGCATAAGAGGGAGATTTTCCAATCCATACCTCCTCTGCAACCTGGAAATCCAAACCACTAGAAGGTGATATGTTTATGACATGCACAGCTATACTAACTGCCTCAACCCAAAAGCTCTGTGGTAGGCCTGCATGGCTAAGCATACTGCGTACATGCTTCTGGATGGTTCTATTCATCCGCTCAACCAAACCATTCTGGGGGGGGTGTAGGGGGTGGTCAACTGACGCTTAATACCCCTCTCATCACATAACTGCTCAAAAGCATGTGAGACATACTCACCCCCATTATCTGTCCTTAGGCATTTTAGTCGATACCCAGACTGGTTCTCAACCAATGCAAGCCATCTCTGAAACACAGCTAAGACATCGGATTTCAGCTTAATGGGATAAGCCCAAACTTTTCGTGAAAAATTATCTATGAAAGTAACAAAATACTTTGCACCACCCATAGACTAACAAGGCATGGGCCCACTCATGCGTGGCCTACCAGACTTCGTATGCATAGACCTAGTCTGCCTGCCATAAAGACAATGCTCACATGAATCAAAACATGCATAATCAAGGGGCAGTAAGTATTGCAAACCAGAAAGCATTTTCATTCCCTTCAAAGACATATGGCCCAAACGAGCATGCCAAAGAGATACATGAGGGACAGAACCCATAGACAAAACATGATCAAGGGAAGAAGCAGATACAATCAAGGGATAGAGGCTGTCAGCCTTGGCACCTCTTGCAATCACAAGTCTGCCATGAGTGATCTTCCATGCAGAGTCTCCAAAAGATACATGATAACCTGCGTCATCAAGCTGTCCAGCTGACATGAGACTGCGTGTCAAAGCAAGTACATGACGTACATCCTGCATAACAAAACCGCTGCCAAATGGAAACTACAGCCTAGCATCACCAATGTCCACAATATCAAGAGAGTTGTCATCACCTAAGCGCACAGAAACCAAAACAGTACGATATGAATGAAACCACTCTCGGCAAGGTATCACATGAAAGGACGCACGTGAGTTCAAGAGCCAACACTGTGCATACATAGAGTGTATCTCTGTCATCTGTGAAGCATTAGAAGAAGCTGCAAGGATATAATCATCATCATCAACATCCTCAGGCTGCATAACATTGATCTCTTTAATTTTAACACTGGACTTTGCAGGCCCTATGCTGCAATCAGAAGACTTATCCCGCACTTTGTCTTTCCCCTTATCTTTGTGCCTTTCATTGCGCAGTTCATGGCATTGTGGCCTAATATGGCCCTTTTTCCCACAATGGTGACAAGTAACATCTACATTCTTGCCACGGGATTTGCTACGTGACTTCCCACGAGACTTGGACCGAGATTTCTGAGAATCCCGTCCATGGCCACTGCCACTGCCATGCTTTCCATATCCACCATTCATGCCTCCAACTGTCATAGCATGCAACACACGAGAGGCATCCAAATTCTTACGGTTAAACTCTTCCTGCAGAAGAGCACTCTCAACATCAAATAATTTCAAGGTAGCAGCAGAGGCACATAATGCAGTGCGAAATACATCCCATGACTCATTAAGAGTACCAAGCAAGAAAAGAGGAGTGACATCCTCTGCAAAAGTGATGTCCTACAAAGTCAAGTTCTTGAGTATAGCATGGAACTGGTGAGTAGACATGGTCACATTCTCCTTCATGCACAGATCCATAAGTTGCTTTAGCCAATACATCTGACTCGTTGGACTTTTCTTGTCATAAAGATTCTTAATTTTAACCCACAACTACCATGTACTCTGTTCTTCCTCAAATACATTGTAATGAACCTATTCTATGAGAGATAATACAACAGTGGACTTGTATAACTCATCAAGCTCAAACCATTTCTCATCTAGCATAGTTGCAGGCAGCTGCCTGTTGAACCTCAATGGTTTGATCTGCGATTTCTGCACCAACACCTACCAAATCTGGCTCTTTCAATAAGATTAATTCGTACCATCAAGCTTAGTGATGTTGAAAATAGCATGATCGAACTCGCCATAATGCAGGCTGGAAGACTGCAGACAGTTCAAAACTGCTTGCTGTTTACTGTAGAAAATGATAAAAAAATCACCAAAATCGAGAGAAAATGGCGATAAAAGTGTAACCCAAGTTGCTACCCACCAAGTACTAGTGAAAGTACATCATTTCAGAATATTTCAACATAAAAAATCCATGTCAGTCTGAAGTTATATGCTTGCTGTAATAAATGACAGCAAGGTACTGTGAGAGTCAATGGCTAACTAAATCACTGTACCAAGTCAAGAAATGATAGCCAAGACATGACCAGCCATAAACGAGCATAAATCAACACCAAACAGTCATCAAGACCCCAAGCAAATACCCAAACATGTCACCAATGTCAAGAATCGCATGGTGGGGAGACTTGCTCAAGATGATGCGCCAAACACACACAAAATGCACAAGGAGAAGCTCACTCAAGAGACAAGAAGAGAGATGGAGGCCAAAACGTTTTATTGCTAGTTTCTTCTTCTTCTTCCACACACTTTACAATATACACAAAGTATAGATAAGATACAACATAAAGGAAAGTGGCCTATTAAGTCAAACAATGCATAACCGACTACACTAGTCGACTGGCGCTATAACTATGCCTACTGTAAATAGGTGTAATAACCTGAATATAATAAATAATGAGTCATTGGCCATGTGAGAGTCATAATGACCACCGACGTGCTAAGTGTAGATGTGTGGACCCATCTAACCAGGCGGTCCATCATTAATGTCCGCATGTGTTGAGCTTGTCATCTCAACACTCCCCCTCAAGCTCAACTACATCTCTGCAACTCCAAGTAAGCTTCGAAACTTTTGAAGCTTCTCTGTACCCAATGCCTTTGTGAAGATGTTAGCTATTTGATCCTGTGTGCTGACATACACCAGGTCAATCTCACCTACTAGTACCTTCTCTCTCACAAAGTGGTAGTGTACCTCAATATGTTTTGTCCTGGCATGGAACACATGGTTCCTAGCCAACTATATATTGCTCATGTTGTCACAATAAATGACAACTGGACCTTCCACCTGCACATCTACATCAGCCAATAACTTTTATAGCCATACTACCTCACATGCTGCAACAGCAACACCTCTATACTCAGCCTCTGTACTCGACAAAGCAACTGTAGATTGCTTTTTGCTGCTCCAAGTAATTGTTGCACTACCAAGAGAGAACATGTATCTGCTGGTAGATCTTCTATCAGACATACTACCAGCCCAATCTGCATCTATGTATCCAAACACCTGTACATATGTACCTGTCTCATAGAAAAATCCATAATGTAATGTGGACTTCACATATCTCAATATGCGTCTGACTGCATCCAAATGTGGCTTTCTAAGTACTTGCATAAACTGACTCACAAGACCAACAACGTAGCTCAAGTCTGGCCTTGTAATGGTCATGTAGATCAAACTCCCCACTATCCTCCTGAACATAGTAGGGTCTTCTATCTCATCCCCAACATCAGCACTCAACTTTACATTCTGCTCCAATGGGACTGAAAGTGGTTTACATGCTGTCATACCATACTTGGACAACATATCCAAGCCATACTATCTTTGGGACAGCCATATACCATCATCACATCTGATCACCTCAATGCCAAGGAAGTATCTTAGCTCACCTAAATCCTTCATCTCAAACTTCTTCTTCAAAAAGTACTTAACTTCAGCAATCCCACTATCACCATCACCTGTAATAATCAAGTCATCCATATAGATAACTATGATGACCAAACCTGTATCTCACTTTCTCACATAAAGTGAGTGATCAGCATCAAAAACATAAAAGCCAACATTGACAAGATACTCTCTGATCTTGTCAAACCATGCTCTAGATTCTTGCTTGAGCCCATAGAGCTCCTTCTTCAACATGCACACATACGTGGGATACTCTAAATCTTCATAACCTGTGTTGGCTGATCCATATACACTTCTTCCTGCAAATCACCATGCAAGAAGGCATTCTTCACATCCATTTGCTGTAACCTCCAACCTTTGATTGCTGCCAAAGCAATCACACATCTAACACTTGTCATTCTAGCAACTGGACTGAAGGTTTCTTCATAATCTATGCCATATGTCTGGGCATAGCCTTTTGCAACCAGCCTAGCTTTGTATCTACTAATAGAACCATCTGCATTATGCTTAATCTTATAAACCCACTTACATCGAATAGCTTTCTTGCCCTTTGGCAATGATACTAGATCCCAAGTGTTATTAGCCTCTAATGTAGCCATCTCCTCATCCATTGCTGCATCCCAATGAGTATGACCAATAGCATCCTCAAAACAAGTGGGCTCAACATCCTCAACTAGTTTCACCATATAAGCATAATGGTGAGCTGCATAATCTTTAAAACCAAATCTTTTAATAGGGTATCTGACCTTGCTAGATCTACGTATCACCGGATCACTCAATGGAGTCTTTACATTACTATGAGCTCTCTGTATACCTGATGTCCTGACAGAAGGAATACCAAGCTCATCATCCAAGCTCTCTGAGCCACTGGAGTCTCCATCAAGAACTGTATCAATGCCATCTGACACTTTATTATTTCCTTTGTCTTTACCTGTAGTGCTACTAGATGCACTTGAAGATGTAGAGCTACTCCTTAGTCTCCCAGACCAAGGACTACCGAATGATGTCTCTAGTCCACTAAGAGTCCGTGATTCTTGCTTTTCAGCCTGCACCACATGAGTGTCATGATCATCATCATCATCCAATGCATCACCACTAGATGCATACCAACTACTCATTTCATCAAAGATGACATCCCTGCTCACTCTGAACTTACATGTGACAGGGTTATAACAGCGATACCCTTTCTGCTGTAAAGAGTATCCAATAAAGACATATTTTTTTGCCTTTGGATCAAGCTTCTTCCGTAGCTCATCTGGCACATGAACATATGCAACACAGCCAAATACCTTCAAGTGTGATACATCAAGCTTCTTGCCAGTAAAGTATTCTTCAGGAGTCATCCCATGAAGTGCAGCTATGGGAGTTCTGTTCATAATATAAACAGCAATATGAACAGCCTCAAACCAAAAATGCTTAGGCATATTCTTTTCAGCCATCAAGGCGCATGCAACTTCTGTAATATTCCTGTTTTTCCTTTTTGCAACCCCATTTTGCTGTGGGGTATACCTGCATGTGAACTGTCTCTTTATCCCATGAGATCTCAAAGAATCACTAAACTCATTCGAGAGGTACTATCCCCCTCCATCTGACCTCAAGCATTTTACTTTCAAACCTATTTCTCTTTCAACTGCAGCCTTGAAAGTTCTAAAGTGCTCAAACGCTTCACTCTTTTCCTTCATAAAAAATACCCACTGCTTTCTAGAACAATCATCAATGAATGTGACAAAGTATGAACTGCCTCCAAGAGATACATTTTGTGTAGGCCCCCAAATATCCATATGCACAACATCAAGGATATTTCTGCTTACATCCCTATCATGTAAAAAGGGTTGTCTTGCTTGCTTACCAAACTAACATGCTTTGCATACCTTATGAAATTCTGCAACTCTAAATGTAGGCAAACCTGTAACCAACCCTTTGGACTGCATTAATTTCAACCTTTGTACATTTGCATGTCCAATGCGTTTGTGCCAAATTTCAATATCTATGACAACACCTTTTCCTTTAGCATACATAACATCATTCATAGTAGGAATTCCAACATCCAGAGTAAACATACGTCCAACTCTACTTCCCTTTGCAACCAACCTGCACTTGTCATTGAAGTCTTCTACAAAGCAGCCCTTTGCATTAAATCTGACTTGCAGCCCTTGCTCTACCATCTGACCAATTGACAATAAGTTCTTTGTAATAGATGGCACATGTAATACATCTGAAAGACTCTTTCTCTTACCATCATGCAAGGACAAGGGAACTTTTCCAATGTGTGAAATTGGGTGGCATGAATCATCACCCGTCTGCACAAAACCTGTATTTTGCAAATCCTGCATCTCTCCAAACCATTTTGCATGGCTGGTCATATGATTGGATACACCTGAATCAACATACCAAACATCATCATGTGTTCCCTTTCCTGTAACAGCATTCAACATATGTTGCATAACAAACAGGCGTTCATTCTTGTCTTCATTCTGTCGTGAAGACGATGCATAGTTTCCTTGCTGCAACTTACCACTGTGAATATCATCTTTCTTAGCATAACATTGGGCTGCAATATGACCTATTTTGCCACAGTAGTGACACGCAATACCAAAGTTGTTAGGACCTATGTTCTGCCATCCACCTCTTTCTCTAAAGCTACCCCTGCCTCTAAAGTTACCAAGACCTCCTGAAACCTGCATATCACCAAATTGCTGATTCAATTTGTTTTGCTATTTGTCACTACCACGTCCTGTACCACGGCCTCTTGAAGAGGACCTACCATGTCCCCTTCCTGAACTGGAGTAGAAAGCTTGGACCTGCATATTGATCTCTTCAGTGAGCATAAGGGAGACCAACTCATCAAAATCTGGAAATGGCTTTCTGACATATACGGAAGTTACAAATGACTTCCAAGCCTTTTCATTGTTAAGTCCACCCAAGGTAGACGGCACCAAATCATCATCATCAGGCATTGCATCAATTGCTGCCAAGGCATTTGCAATGCTCCTTACCTTCAATGCATACTCATGGATAGACATCTTCCCTTTCTTCAATGTATTCAGCTCTTGATTGAGTTGAATCTTTCGTGCCTTTGTATTTACAGAAAACATACTTTCAAGTATGTCCCAGCATATTATTGTCAATTACTGCAGACAACCAATGCATGACCTTTTTGTATCTTGCATTCTATTCCTTCCGTGCCTTTGTCTCTTCTGCAGTTGGAGGATCACTCACCTTTGGCTCCTTTTCTTCACTTGAAACAAACTCGTAGAGGTCTTTTCCAATAAGAAAGTTCATGACACGGAACTTCCATGAAGGGTAGTTGATCTTGTCGAGCTTCTCAATGATGGGGTTTCCATTGTTCTCTGCCATTATCACAAAACTAATACCGAATAACAAGCAAATCTTCTACAGCCCTCGACCTGTAGTGCACAGTAATACACTAGACAGCCTTTTTCACTGTCTGCTCAACAATACATGCAATCTGCAACTAATTTGCAAATAAACCTTGTGTTTATTCGCTGATAAACACCTTTGAACTTACAAATTTGAAATCTATAACCTGTACACATGTATATGGCAGACACAGCTGAAATTGCAGGATACCTCGAGCTACTGTCCGCAACCTTGCGAGTCTAAAACGGGGCCTGAAATGACCTCGGATGGGCAAAATAGCAACAATTTAAGATTTTTGCTCTGCCCTGCTTCCGGTGCCTCCACAAGCACTGTCCAAGAGAAGAAGTAGAGAATGGAAGAGCTTCTTACCTGTTGCTTGCTTGCTCGAATCTCCTCTCCTTCGCTTTAGCCTTCAAAGCTAGCCTCAATCAGTGGTGCAGCTCTGATACCATGTCAAGAATCGCGTGGTGGGGAGACTTGCTCAAGATGCTGCGCCAAACACACACAAAATGCACAAGGAGAAGCTCACTCAAGAGACAAGAAGAGAGATGGAGGCCAAAACGTTTTCTTGCTGGTTTCTTCTTCTTCTTCCACACACTTTACAATATACACAAAGTATAGATAAGAAACAACATAAAGGAAAGTGGCCTACTAAGTCAAACAATGCATAACCGACTACACTAGTTGACTGGCGCTATAACTATACCAGCTGTAAATAGGTGTAACAACCTGAATATAATAAGTAATGAGTCAGTGGCCATGTGAGAGTCATAATGACCACTAACGTGCTAAGTGTAGATATGTGGACCCATCTAACCAGGCAGTCCATCATTAATGTTCACATGTGTTGTCATCTCAACAACCAAAGCATCCGTCAGTGAGTAGGCATACCCCCTAAACAGTAGGGCAAAGTATACATAACACTGGCAAGACCTAACACTTGTAGGTGTATGCTCACAAGAGTGCAAAGCCCAAGCTCAGATCAAAAGCAACTCCAAGATATCAATACATGAACCATGCAACATGTAAGTGTAAGAGATCCCAAAGTCTCAAGTATCTGCAAAATGCTCAAATAGCATAAACCGCTTGCTCAATGTCGATCAAGCATACAAGATGCTCCCACTGGCACAAAAGGTGGATAAATGAGCTCAACAGCTCAATCAAACCAAGTCAAAGTACCAAAGATAGGTAACCAAGACAATGCCTCAATAGCATCCCAAGAGCATGACGGCTATAAAGCAACTGTAGGTAACATCCATGAGCAAGACATACATCCCAATAAAAAATATCTGACAACCAAAATGACATCCAATACAAAATTTCGGAATAGCAAATGAGAATCCAAGCCAAGTCTTTAGAGAGCACTAAAGCTCAACAAGTACATGGTACACTGTGCCAAGACAAATGCATCAAGCCGTAGGCATCGGGTAAGCATGTACCCAAGGAGCATATAACTATCAAAGCACTGTCCAACCACTGTCAAGCATAGATCGATGTCAATAAGTGTGGGCTAAAATAAACTCAAGCTTCCAAAAGCATTTGGATCCAATGACAAGCTCGAAGTCATCCCTCAATGATCACGACATCATAGCATAACCCAAGACATACACCCGAAACCAATAGGCATATGTCAAAGCATGAAAGATAGCTTTAGCCCAAGAGTATTCAGCATGCATTTAATGTTATTATAAATTGAGTATTTCCAACCCTACAATCAGGCCAAAATCATAGCATTACATGTAGCTTCAATCCCCAAGTCAATCGGGATGCAATAGGCATCAAACCGGTTATGTAGTCATGCCCAAACAAGCATAGGCATAAAGTGTGAATGTAGCACTAGCATCAAATGTCTATAGACTATTTATAATAGTCCTGAAACACTATTTTCAGCCATCAACCAATACCTAATCCCAAAGGATCAATGCCAAGCATCAATACATGTACAAAAGGCCTGAAATGGAGCCCCAAACAAGTGCTTAATGCCAAGCTGGAGCTAGGGCTGGAGTGACTGATGTGTTGCTGTCCACAAAATAGGCGCAAATCTATGTGGAGTTGCTGCTGGTCCTGCTAGTCCACATGGCAACTTTGGAGTGGTTGGAGGGCTCAAACATGAGCCAAGGGGGCCTGGGAACAAGCCTCTAGCAGCCCACAACCGATAGCAAAGAGATATGAAGGTTGGAAGCTTCAATGGTGGCTGCCCTATTTGCCTAGTCCTGTGGACTGAAGTAAAAACTCTGAAATAATGAAGCAATACCTCAATGTCAATGCCTTGATGGTGCCTCAATAGGTCGGGAAGAAGCTTGGGAAGCTGGGGAGTGACGGGAGCTCAAGAGAATGAGATATGGATGTCGAGAAGGAGACCCAATACGAGTGGGGAGTCAATGGGAAGCTGAGAATGCCACGAGCCAAGCTCAACATTGGGAAGCCATGCTCTGATACCAGTTGAAAGGTGAGAAGGATCGAAACTTGCACTCGAGAGCTATGGCGGAAAAGCAAGAGCAAGAAAGAGAGAGACAAGAAATGGAAACTCCAACAGTCATAATGTGTGACCGGGCCTTCCTTTATTCAAACTGTCACTAAAAGAATAAAGAATAAAGTGACGGTGTCGGGCACCCGCCACTTGCAATGTGCAGTGGTAGTGACTGTCAGTGTAGTAATACACGGGCGGCTAGGTGGAGGCGCCTTTACCCCCAACATCAAGGAGAGATTCTAGCTCAAAATGCCAAATATGGCTAGTAGGTGGAGAGAGGAGATAATATGAGATAAGGATGACAATAATGATAAAGATGACAAATATCTTTTTCTCTCTTAAGAAGAGGTGATAATGCAGAAGATAAGAGTAGGCGAAGATGATAAGAATAGGCAAAAAGGAGGTGGACAGGATAAGATGAGTTGAAGATAATGAGGATAAGGTGCATGTGGACAAGGTTATGACATGGATTCAAAATCCTACTAATCTACTCATAAAGCAATTGATTTGGGATTGCATGCAAGAAATGAATCTAAGGATTAACTTGAGTAGACAAAAAAACCAAAAGCTAATAACCTAGGCCCTCAGGAGCTTGGTGTGCTCAAATACCATGTGTTGGAAGTGAGAGAAAGAGAGAGAGACAATGAGATGGAGAATGAACCACACACTTGTATTTCTCACTTGCTTACACACTCCTACATTGGAATAGGTGAGAGTACACATATATATACAATGAAGGTGTGGATATGGTAGGTTCTCTTAGTGAAGTATCAACCACATATTCTAGATCCATCTTATCTAGTTCCCCTAAATATCTAGATATTGTCTTCCTAGATATTCTCTAAGTACATGTTCATATGAGTACATTCTAATATTCTAACAAAATCTTGTTGGAGCTCTTTGCTTGCCCATTGGCTTGTTGATAGTATAGGGTAGACTTTTTAAGTAAAATCATGTGCTTGCTGACAGTCAGCTCCTCTTGTATAACCTGATTCAAAAAATGCTTACCCCTATCACTTACTAACACGATAGGGCATCCAAACCTAGTCATGATATGAGAATATAAAAACTTGGCCACACTAGCTACCTTATTGTCTTTTAGACGGCATGAGCTTCCACCCACTTTGTACAATAGTCAGTGTAAACCAAATTATATTGATTATATGGATAGGATACATGATCAAATCCCCTCTTTTGAAATGGCTCAAGTGGTAATACAGTGGATGATCATGTATCCTATCCATGTTTACCCTCCTTCAAACATTGCAAGAAAATTGATGAGTATCCTTCAACAAAGTAGGCCACCACAAACCAACCTGCAAAATCTTCCTACCTATAATCTCACCAAAAAAATCACCACCTGCATGGGCCTCATGAAGACTTAATGGCTATTCATATTTGGGTACACGCCTCCTCAGTACATAATCAACTTCTCTTTTGTATAGTGTGTTCATAATCACTTGAAATGCTTGACTTCTCAATGCCAACCTCCTTTGATCAGTTGTAAGGTGTGCATGCATAACTCCTTCATGTAAGAAATGTAACAACTAGTCATAATATAAATTTGGGTCTATTACCTAAACTTCAAAGAGTTCAGCATCAAGTAACTGATCATGAACTCTTATTTCTACATCGTCACTCTTCAATCTATTGAGGTAGTCAATAACTGCATGGTCTTTGCATGGAGTATGAATGACCTTGTAATCAAAGTCTTGTAATAGCAACATTCATCTAGCCAATCTACCTCTTAACTGAGGTTTACAGATTAGAATAAGAGTGCTTGATGATCCACATGGAATATCACCTAATTACCTAGCAAATAATGCCTAAATTTTTGCACAAAATAAATCAATCCAAATGCTTCTCTTTTGATTACTAAATAATTTCTTTTTAGTAGCATTCAATATTCTATTTGCATAGTAGATTGATTTATACCAACCAAGTACCTTATCTTGCATAATGTTGAGATGGCAAGCTCAACACGTGCAAACATTGATGATGGACTGCCTGACTAGATGGTTCCGCACATCTACACTTAGTACGTCGATGGTTATTATGATCCTCATATGGCCACTAACTTGTCACTTATTATATTTATTTTGTTACACCTACGTACATCTGGCATAGATATATCGCATGTTGATTAGTATAGTCAGTCATGCATTGTTTGACTTTGAGGCCACTTTCCTCTATGTTGTATCTAATCTATACTTTTTATACATTGTATTGTGTGTGGAAGAAGAAAAAGAAACTAGCAAGAAAACGTTTTGGCCTCCATCTCTCTTCTTGTGTTCTTGAGTGAGCTTTCTCTTGTGTGTATAATGTGTGTTTGGCGCAATAGCTCAAGCAAGTTCCCCCACCATGCAATTCTTGACACATAAGTACAACTCCCATAGCTAGATCAGAAGCATCCACAAATACATGGAACGGTAACTCCCATATAGAAGGCTATAGCATTTGAGCTACCACCAGCATTTTCTTGAGGATATTGAAAGCTTTCTCTTGATCTCCCCTCCAAATATATCTCATTCCTTTCTTGGTTAAAGTACTAAGAGAAGAACAAATATGTGGTAGGTATCTTAAGTACCTACTGTGCCACTTCACCTAGCCCGAAAACCTCATAACTTTCCACACATTAGCAGGAGCCTTGACCACTACCTTTCTTGGATCTATACTCATAGCTTCTTTAGATAGAATATGATCTAAGAGCACACTCCTCTTTGCTACAAAAATTGAATTAAAAGGGTTTAAGGACATGCCGAATCTTTTACATCTCTCAAAACATAACTTGAGGTGTATTAAGTGCTCTCTCCTATTACCAAAGACACATAAATTATCAATAAATACCCTCATGAAAGTTGTTAGGCATTGCTCAAAAGTCTTATGGGTAGCTTCTTGGAACTCAAGAGGTCCATTCTTCAGTCCAAAGTTCATGACTATGCTAACATATGCTCCCCACTTTGTGATGAAGGCTTTCTTATCCATAACTTTTGGATGCATCCTGATTTGGTTGTAACCTGGAAATCCATCCAAAAAACTATACATTTCATGGCCTATCACATCATCAAGGAGAGAGTCAGCAAAAGTGTTACCACGTTACCGTAGCACAGAGGAGTAGAAACTGGGAAGAAGGAAAAAGAGCAAAAAAGGCGCAATAGCAAAAAAGGCGCCTTGACTGGCAACCAATCCCTAAAAAATTCAAATATTCAGACACGACCCTCAAAAGGCTTCGGTGTGGGGCCACGGCAATAAAAGAGGAAAAGGCGCACCATCAAAATAGGGGAGCGCCCCCAAATCTGTGTAAAAGAGTGCCAGGCTCGCTCCTGTGCAAAGTGTATGCATTAGTAGGAATAGGGTAAATTAGAATGGTGGGAAATGGGAAAGAGGGCCTAGGCTACGGTCGGCCATGTAAAAGAGGAAAAGGGGATGACCGCCTAGAAGGGATTTAGGGTTTTGTATATAAAGTTGAAAAATGAATGAGAAGCTCATTCTTTGGTGTGTGGAAAAAGGAGTCCACTTCTTCTTCTCTTCTTCTCTCCTTCTTGCTTGTGTGTGCTCTTGAGAGAGGAAGTGTGAGAGTGTGAGGGAGTGAGTGTGTGTGAGGGTGAGGGATCAAGAGGGTGAAGCTCTTTACTATCTCCTCTCCTCTTCTTCTCTTCTCTTCCCTTCTCTTCTCTTGCGTGCGTGGCTATGGAGGATGGAGCTTGGAGATGGAGGAGGCTTGAGGATGCTTTTGCTAGCATCTAGGATCATGGAGCTACCGGAGTGCAAGAGAGAGGAGGGTACTCGATCGAGCATCAAGGTAAGCTCACTACACTCATAGGATCGACAGCGCATCGGCTAGGTGAGAGATAGCCATTAGAGCTCGCTTGGAACGCTTGAAACAATAAGCGGTCCGAGGGTCTTGGCGGTTGAGCGAAAGCTCCCAAATTTTGGTTTCGTGCCACGGATTCAAGCTTGAGCACTTGCGCGCCTCACATCGAGCATCGAAGTAGGGTATTCATCTCCAAAACAGAGCTTGAGATAGGTAGGAAGTTGGGTGTTTTTAATCTTCGGAACAAGTAAGTATTTTGGATATTTTGGTTGTTTGATGATTGGAAAGCATGGAGAATCTATTCCAGTTTTTTGTCTTCGATTTTTGCTGCATTTAGCATAGGTTAGAGCTAGGAGATCGAACCGGAAAAGGGTAGGGTTCGCTATTTCAAAACAGAGTAAAAACAGGAAAAAAATCATGCAAATGCGCAAAATGCTCGCTAGTGAGGACTAAGATCGATAAGAGAGGGATCAGGGGTGTCAACGCCACAGCTAGGAGGGTATATAAGAATCGGGAGGCCAAAAGAGAACTCATTTGTGCCATTTCAGTGTGAGAGAAAGAGAGAGAGAGAGCTAGGAAGCCCCAGGCCATGTGATTGATCGCAGCATCGATGCACTCACCGACCCATTCAGGTATATCAATCCCTCCCTCAAACGCCCTAGATGGTATCTGGAGGTTTGTGTTTGTAATGGTTGAGTAAATCATAAGAATCGGGAAAGATTGGCATCGCGCGGTTTTCGTCGCGCCGTTTTCGGCCCGTCCGAGCTATTGCTTCTGGGCCGAGGCCCAAAATCGGCCTTCGGCCCCTTGCCATTCGGCCACTCGGCCAGAACCCTAGTTGGCACTCGATCCTGTCTGAGTCAACCCGTCCGAGAGACCCTCCTCGGACCGTCCGAGCCAAAACTTTTTGACCACGTGGCACATTCGCGCCATTCGGCCCGTCCGAGCGACCCGTCCGAATTCCACAATCGGAACTCGGTCACACCCGGGATTCGACCCTCAGCCAACTGCGGTTCGACTTGTCCGAATTAGCCTATCCGAATCTGTCAAACCCGCCATTCAGCCCGTCCGAGTAAAACTCATCCAAGCCAGATTTGGAGATTCGGCCCTTGACCCCATGCCATTCGGCCCGTCTGAGTGACCCACTCGGACCCTGCAATTCGGACCACTTGGTCCGAATGCAGCTTTTTGTCAAAGTTGTCAGAAATTTGACCCGACTGGCAAACGCGCATTAGCACAACTTGTCAAAACCCTTCGGGCGTTCAGAACTTGATTCTGGCACCCGGAATAAGAGAAATTGTAGTACACAGCCGCTTAGCGGTGGGCGGTAGACAGTTGAGGGATCCACGGACTAGAACGCAAGCCGCTGAACCACGAAGACCCAACCGATTAGAAGTGAACAAGGAAACAAACAAGGAACCCTAAACCCTGACTAAACGGCCGAAAAATGGACCTACAAGCCTATCAGGCCAGAAACGAGCGAGAGTGAGTGGGGCACCGAGGAATTGCTTGCTGCACTCACATTGAATTTTGCACTTGAAGTACGCTTAAGGAAACCGAAAGCCTGATTGGGCACAAGTGCACGAGGAACAACACACTCACCTAGTGGCGGTAAATTGAGAATTGTATTCAGTAATCAAGGGAACTCCCTCAGATAAATCGCTCAAGGAACCCACCAATAGGAGAAGACCCAGGACGTAGACAGACACGCAAAGCGTAGAGGAGAACCAAGCGAGGAGCGCCAACAACAAGGACCTATCACGACTAGCCAACCTGATCGACAACGCAGCGAGGCGCAAGAATTCGACCATGACGGAGGAAGGCTCAGATCATCGGTTTACCGAGGAGCTCGACGTGAGCGCATTCCTAGATGCTATACAGCAAATGGTGAGCAGTTACGATGCGCATGCCCGGTACGAGCACCGTGGCAGAACGGTAGATGCAAACATTGCAGACCTAGAGGAGGAGAGAAGGCTAGCCTACAAGGCATAGCCGAGTATAATAGGGATCAACAAGCCAGGAGCCTAAGGCAAAGCATGGAGCTGCATGAGGTGCAGCGAGTGCTAAACTTGGCTGGCCGGAACTGTACGGCGGACCAGGAAAGAGCACTAGAGGGAGACCTAACGCTGAGCGAGCTCCTCATAAACGACTGCTCGATAACACCGTAGTAGAGCAGAGTGCCACTGTACTAGCAACGTCGCTGCTTGCAGGGTTAGGGGCAAACCAGGGCTCAAAGAGCCAGACCAAAATACCGATTGTCGCCAAGCAACTCGACAAGTACCAGCCACATGACGATCCGTATAGCTTTGTCGAGCAGTTTGAGCAAGTCTGCGAAGCCAATGGCCTCAACGACCAGACTCAACGTTCGCAAGCATTCAGACTTTGCTTAAGCGATAAGGGTAGGACATGGTATACAAGCCTGGATGCCATAGAACGAGCCAACTTCAATAACCTCAAGGATCTTTTTGTCAAGAGGTTTGCCGAGCCCGGATACTCTGACAACCTGCTAGTACGCTTGATGAACGTCAAGCAGAAGGAGAAGGAGGGCATCCATAACTATGTGACCCACGTGAGAAGCCTCTTTAAAAGAATCCCTTTAGGCAAGCGACCGACTGACAGGGCAATATCGACTGTATTCATCAGCGGAATTCAAGATGAGGAGTTGTATAAGGCATTGGCAGGCAACTCAAGCTTGCAGCGAGACGTGGTGGCTAGGGTTTTTGAGGAAGCCATCAGAGTCGATGACCAGCTGAAAGAGCGGAGCTCTAGGAGCTCAAACCTAGAAGAAACCAACCCGCAGAGTTTAGAGAGAATGCCAGCCTCTAGTGAGCGGTCGAACCCATCACCCCAAGATAAGGGGAAAGCCACCGAGACAGACCAAGGCCTAGCGGAGGTCAGGATGGAATTAACCAAGATACATGACATGCTAAGACGACCAACGCACCCACACATCCAGTGCGTGTACTGTGGAGGGAACCACTTGCCGGCTGAGTGTCAAGACCCTAGGTCAAGACCTTGCGCCAACTGCGGGAGGTTCGGCCACGATGCCACACAATGCAGGCTACCAAGAAGATTTCCATACTCACAACCCTACGGCCAGCCTTATCTAGCTAACAGGCCGCAGCCATTCTTTGAAAGGGGAGCCCCATTGGCTCTACCCGAACCTAACGATATGAAACCCGCCATCCCTAGAATGGACATAAACCCCACCAGCATTCCTAGACCGCCTGGTCCTTATGTGACCCACCCACCGAGCGACGCTCCAGTTCATTACGTGGAGGAGCCAAATGATGAAGAGACCTACATTTACCCTTACGTCTCGCATGTCGACGATGGTAATGCGGTCCTCATGGATTATCGACCCGTGTCGGTGATGGCATTGGGAAGAGGACGGGGTAGAGGCCTAGGAGGACAGCCACAGGATCCAGTCACTTGTTGTACTTGCGGACACCCCAGTCATGTCTCATCGCGTTGCCCTGAAAGAGAGCAGCAAAACAGGGACAAGGCTGATCAAAGGTGCGTAGGGTGCGGAATCACCCATCTTTTCGTTGATTGCCCAAAGCGGAAGCCGGCCTCTAGCGCAGCTAATTTGCCATCCGTCCCATTAGGGTTGTTTGGTGTCAAAAACCCCGACGGGGAGGCCACACCTATTCCCTTACGAGTTATGACCCAAGCCCAAACCAAGCAGGGACACCCCGGTCATGTCTCATCGCGTTGCCCTAAAAGAGAGCAGAAAAACAGGGACAAGGCTGATCAAAGGTGCGTAGAGTGCGGAATCACCTATCTTTTTGTTGATTGCCCAAAGCGGAAGCCGGCCTCTAGCGCAGCTAATTTGCCATCCGTCCCATTAGGGTGTTTGGTGTCGAAAACCCCGATGGGGAGGCCACACCTATTCCCTTACGAGTTATGACCCGAGCCCAAACCAAGCAGGCCGGCATCTCTCTGCCATGACCTAGCAACCTGGACGTAGCCTCAATAGGGAAGAAAAGCCGCAGGCGAAAAAAGAAGAGGTCGAACGCTAAGGTTGCATTGAAGACCAAGAGTGCTATGACTTTAACTATTGGGAAGAAAGTCTCAGACGCGGAGGCAGAAACTTCAACCCCTAAGATAGCCGAAAAGGGAAGCGCCAAGATAGGGGAATACCCGCACCCCAAGCGACAATTGGAGGCCATAGAAAAGGTGAAGGAATGGGTGAGGGAGGCTCAACAGCACCTCAAAGATGCGGAACCCATCACGGAGGACGAGATCGAGGATCTCTCCAGCATAAGCACGCCAAGGTCACCACCTAAGGTCACCTCCACCTAAGTCGGCCGAGGCTACTATGCCACAAACAGTGCCACTAAGACCAAGCCTAGACGCAACGGAGCCGCAGATCAGCCGTGGCCGTTGGCCCGGACACTCTAGCTTAAAGGAGGGACGAGTATTTAGCAATCTCCTGACCACACTAGTGACCACTCCTGTAACATTTGGCCAGGGAGATCTGCTTAAGCAGCACCTTGCCCTATGGCAAGACCTTAAGCAGTGGGTTGAGGGCTCACAAGAGCATGTCACGGTAGACCCACAAGACCAGGATGTAGAAACACAATTGCTCAGTCTCACGCTGCACTCTGTACCTAAATCTTTGCACGTCAACGCCTTTTGGGAAGGATCTGAGATGCACGCAGTCCTGCCGGTCCTAGCCCTGGGTGACTCAACAAGGAAGGGAATCATAGACACGGGAGATGGGGTTAGTGTGCTTAGCCACGCAGTGCTGCAAACTTGGGGAAACCCACCTGTTGAAGCTGCTAGGTTTAACGTCACGCTAGCAAATGGTATGAGAGTGAAACCATTCGGGGTCCTGAAAAATTGGCCAGTGAAGATCGCAGGAGTCCAGTTCTCCGTTGACTTTATAGTCATGAAGGGAGTGGACTACGATGTCCTATTAGCCCGACCCTGGATGCGCAACGCTAGAGTCATCGAAGATTGGGGTAATGGCTTGATCTTCCTTGGCAATAGAACTAATGCCGTACAAATAGAAATGGACACTTGGAAGACCTCACCAATCGACCTGGATGCCATCTCTGCTATGCTCAAAGGGAACACTAAGGTCAGGAAGCCCTATGAGTCCTTGACCAAGTATATCCCATACCCAGAGGATGAGCGGGATTGGATGCACGTCCTCACTACAATTGACCTACCGTTCTCCGACCAGGAGGCATACGAGCAAGCCATCAAAACGGTCGGCAAGGAAAATGGAACACTTCCTACACCACTCTATATGATGGCAGCAAGCCCTCATGGAGGGTTTGAGCTTATTACCTTCCAAGTGCCTTCCAACAAAAGGGAACTCCAGGGAATACTGGAGTACTTAACGGACCGGCTAGCAAGCAACGCAACCGCCAACTTCAAGCTGCTCCAGGACTGCTTGGAGGAGTCCGAGTGGAAGTGGACCAGCGTGCACGAGCTGAACCTCAGGTATAACTGGGCCTTGGTCCCTGACCAATGAGACGACACAGAGCAAGCCTTGGGAGACGATGAGCAGTCGAGCGATAAAGATTCATGTGATGAATACGAAGATTCCCAATCCTTCGGTGATGAAAGTGAGGGTGAAGTGGATACCATAGAGTACGACACTGAAGGATGAGAAATTGAGCAGATACGGGCAGACACCAAGCCGCAGAGGAGATAGGCCCTTAGAATGGACCAAGGAGTCATGTGTACGAAATGTGATCGTGCTTGGTTGGAATGCATAGGAGCAATAGACCTTGAGCAAGCCGGCCTAGCCCAACCAGGAACGACATCACTGCTTAGAACCGAATCGCCATCTGAACTGCGGCCACCAGGGGAGACCACCTCTACTAGTGAAAATGGAGGGTTTAACTCCGAATCGGAAGTTACTTCTGATAGCAACCCAGAAATCCCTAGGCCACCCATGACCAGACACACCAAGGGAGACTTACCTGTCCACCTGAGGCACTGACGGTTGCGCCAGGATGAGGCAAAGCGCCCCAAGGATGCACGATCAGAGGAACACAGAAAGCCGCAAGACCTCCCTAAACGCTTCACTAAATTCAAAAAAGGGGATAGGATAGTGGTTCTGCTAGGTGCCAAGCACCAAGGGCAAACAAGCGAACCAATCGAAGGGCCAGCCAAGGTCAAGGAGGTAAACCTAGCCTTGGGAGGGGAAGTACCCCGACCGGTGTTCATTGCCGAGGACTTGAAAGAGGAGTTCAATCTTGTCACTCTTTTGCAAGAGTACATAGACGTATTTGCTTGGTCCTTAGATGAGCTGCGAGGGGTAGATCCGAGTGTTGTGACTCACAACATACCCATGACATCGGATGCAATGCTGGCCAAGCAGCGACCATACCCCATGAATCCAAAGCACGCTCATGCTGTCAAGGAGGAAATCGACAAGCTGATGAGAGCTGGATTCATTTACGAAATTGAGCACACAGACTGTCACCCATAGTCATTGTGATGAAGAAAAACGGCAAGATTCGAGTGTGCGTCAATTACAAGAAGGTGAACGCTGCTAGAAAGAGAGACAATTACCCCTTGCCATACACCGAGCACATGCTTGAGAGGGTGGCAGGTAAGGAAGCCTACAGTTTCCTGGATGGCTTCTCGGGGTACAACCAGGTGCAAGTGCATCCTGCAGACAGGCACAAGACCGCCTTTGCCACTGAGTGGGACGTCTTTGCTTACGTAGTCATGCCCTTTGGGTTAACCAATGCCCCGGCCACCTTTCAAAGCCTTATGTGCACCATATTCAAGGACATGCTTCGCAAGGAGTTGGAGGTCTTTGTTGATGACCTGCGTGTCCATTCAACCTGGATTGAACACCTAGACAAACTCTGCACGGTCTTTGAATGGTGTCGCTTATATCGCCTCTCCCTGAACCCCTTGAAATGCCAGTTTTGGGTGAAGCACAGATGCATCTTAGGACACGTGGTGTCAAAAAACGGCATTGCCACGGACTTCTCGAAGGTCAGGGTTATCATTGATCTTCCACCCCCAAGTAATTACAAGGGAGTTCAATGCTTCTTAGGTCACACAGGATACTATCGGCAGTTTGTAATGAACTACGTATTGATCGCTAGGCCATTGTACAAGCTATTAATCATCTTCGAGTGGACCGAAGCATGCCAACGGGCGTACAAACAATTGAAAAAGTCTCTAACGACGGCACTGATTCTGCGAGCCCCGGACTGGACCACTACCTTCCACGTACACATTGACGCCTCTAAGTTTGCCGTAGGAGCAGTGTTGTGCCAACCGGGTGAGCATAACTTGGACTACCCAGTGAGCTTCGCTAGCAGGCAACTCACTGAGACGAAGATGAATTATTCAACAACAGAAAGGGAGGGACTAGCCATGGTGTTTGTCGTGAAGAAATTCCGGCACTATCTACTAGCCACACCTTTCATTTTCTTCGTGGACCATCAAGCCCTGCTCTACTTGGTAAACAAACCTTGTGCTACAGGATGCATAGCTCGATGGCTCCTCCTGCTCCTAGAGTTCGATTTCTCCGTGGTGGTACAAAAGGGAAAACAGCATTACATGGCTGATCACATGTCCCGTATACCCACAGGAGAAGCCGCTGGACAAGGCATCATTGACGAGTTACCTGATGCCCACCTATTCCACCTGTCCAGTGAGAGAGACCTATTTAAGACTGATCTGACGCCATACTGGGCAGATGACATAGTCCAAGTGCTCGAGCACGGACTACCTAAGCGACCTATAGAAAAGGCGCGACTTAGGCGCTTGATATTGAAGCTCCAACCCTACCAGCTGATTGCAGGCCAACTCTATAGGTTGGGGCAAGACGGATTGCTGCAAAGGTGTGTGTGTGAACATGAGATGCATGATGTGCTCTCAGAAGCGCACAGCGGCATTGCAGGTGGACACTTTAGCGGAGACATGACAGCACGGAAGGTGCTACAGTCCCAACTATGGTGGCCCACACTTTTCCGCGACGCCAAGCGATTTGTCAAGCATTGTGACGAGTGCCAGCGGGCAAAAGTTCCGATTCGTAAGGATTAAATGGAGTTAACCCCAATTATTGCTCGCCAACCCTTCGAAAAATGGAGAATTGACTTCATAGGACCAATAAGCCCCGCAGCGCAGTACTCACAAGCCAAGAACATCGTAGTGGCCACGGATTACCTCACGAAATGGGCAGAGGCAAGAGCAACACGAAAAAACGACGCTAGAACGACTGCCAAGTTCTTATGGGAGCAAGTGATCTCGCGCTTCGGTTGCCCCATCGAACTGGTTAGCGACCAAGGCACACACTTCATCAACGAAGTAATAGCACATCTCCTATCCACCTTTCTTATCATCCATCGCAAATCCTCGCCATACTACCCTCAGGGTAATGGCCAGGCAGAATCGACTAACAAGATTCTTATTAACATCCTGACTAAGGTGGTCTCAGCCTCGAGAAGCGACTGGGACAACAAGTTGATGGCAGCCTTGTGGGCCTACCGCACAGCTTATAAAACAGCCGTCGGTCAAACCCCCTTTAGGCTGACCTATGGCACTGAAGCAATTCTATCGGTAGAATTCTTTGTCCCTACCCTGAGAATAGCACTCCAAGAACGATGGGAAGGGAAGGAAGCATGGACGCAACGCCTGACCGAGCTAGAACGCCTGTCAGAGACTCGTCTTCTAGCCACCCACGCGCTCATCTGCGAGAAGGCTCGACAAAAGATGTGGTTTGACAAGCATGTCAAGCAGCAAGACTTCGAACAAGGAGATCTTGTTTTGCTATACTCAGTGAAAGGACACAAACAAAAGATGAAGTTCCGAGGACTAGGCCCTTTTAGAGTACGCATGATTGGTAGAACCGGGAATGTTGAGTTGGAGACACTTGACAACGGCAGCCGTGTAAAGAAGTACTATCCTCCTTTCCATCCATTACATGAGCCACCCATGCTAAGCCCGTTGAACGTCCGAATGGCAACTGTGACCGATCTTACAGATCAGGACGAGGAAGCAGTAGCACCGGCGTATCTATGAATCACAGTCACAGCAGGCACGGTGTATTCCTTTGACGCCTTGATTGATGAAGGGGCCGACTACAACATCTTGACGCATGACCATTGGACATGCATTGGTCAACAGACGCTACAGCCCACTAATGCCAGCCTCACCCCTTTTGGGGGTGCTGCCTATTCACTCCTAGGGAAGTGCAAGGCACTTGTTTCCATCGAGACTGAAAGTTTACCAGCCTTCTTCCACATGTTGCCTAACACTAAAGAAGCCGGTAATGTGTCACTATTGGGTCGCACCTTCAAGAAGCTAACGCACTGTAATGTGGATTATAACCTAAACCGCATTCATCTTGCCATCGGCAGCACCCGTATAGTAATGACCTTCAACAAGGGCTGTCAGGATTCCTCCACCATCACGACGCCACCGATAGAAACCCCTAGGACCACACCCCAGACACAGTCTAAATGGGCGAAACCTGTGGCTTCGTGCCACGCACTCGACCCAAGGCCCAAACCCACCAAGAATGCTCACAAGGCCAAGGAGCCCAGACTTATGTGGGTGCCAAAACTGCAGGAACCGCATTCAGGTACACCGCCCAAACGGGACACTAACCACCAGAAACGTCAGCCGCTCCGGCCTAGGAGGCAGTATAGACGCTATTGCCATAGACAAATGACCATGCTGTGATGGATTCGTAAGGATCTCTTGCGGACACAAGGATACTACAAGGGCAACCCCTGGATTTGGGTGCCTAAAAATGGCCGGCTAAAAAGCTCATCTACAAGTGATATCGCCTTAGAAAGGAAGGCTTGCACACGGGGTAACCAGCACATAATCAGCACACCATTGCCAGCAATGGCTAGTAAGCCTCAACTCATCTATTGACCCAAGCAACCGCCACAAGCCTTAAACCTGCTTAACCCAGAGGGCTTAAAAAGCCCTATGACTGCTCACTCACAACCCAGCCCAACCCCCAGGCCCCCAAAGCTCCCTGCAGCACCTCAATGTGCTTCTGCGTACAAAGCTCAACCTGTGACACCGCGGAAGGAGTCACCACTATCCAGTCCAGTTGCACCATCCCCACCAGCAGATCTTAGACCCTCGTATGAGGTCCGACCTTTCCTCTCCTTGGCTAACCTTGCCGCGACCTCTGGGGATGACTTAATAACCTGCATCATGATGTTGGATGACACTTTCACCACATTCACTAGAAGCTATGAGAGGCTAGACTTAGGCCTCCTTGACCGAACCCTTGCTTTGCAGGTTCGTGCATTACCATGCACATGGGAGGAATACGAACTTATAACTACTAAATCCCCCAAGATCGCTGCTGAACTCATAGCTAACAATGAAATCTCAAAGGAGCAAGCGGAGCTCAGATGCCTAGTCACTTCTTATCGAAAGCCTCCCCGCTCTGTTCCTGAACACGAGATGCACGAGCTCATGCAGATGGCAAGTTCGCCCTCCACGTTCTTACAGCAGTGGTTTGCTCTGCGAATCCAATGGGAGAAAAAAGGTTGTCGAGTAATGACCAATGCTGAGCAACGCAGGGCAATTAAAACCATTGAATACGACCCCACTTATGTGGCACCCATCTCGTTTAGGGTTTTGGCCATCACCTGCAATCAGCAATTGGACGACGACCATGTGCTCACCCACCCCTATATTGACCAACTCCTCACCAAAGAGGAATTACATGTCGCCAGCCGCCTTAATACTGGGGATCTCTTTCATGATGTCTTGACCTACATCTCCCAGGTCTCTATCCAACCGGCTGCTCTCGATTGTCATGCGCAAATAGAATACAACCCACGATTCTACACGTGGCTTCTTCACACGTAAACTCCTACCCCAACAGCACCAACGCCACCCTTTAACTCCCAATCCTAGGAAGGATTCTTCTATCAGCCGGAAGGAAGGTGGTATGTACGTGGGAAACCCGGTAAAAAGTATGTACGTGAGAAACCCGATAAAAAGAAAAGTGGGAAATACGGTGGAAGGAATTAGATAGAAAATGAATAAAAAGGGGGACTTAAGCATTAGTATGAGAAAAATGGCTTCCAAAAATTCAGTTAAGAGTTTAAAAATAGCAAAGTGCCATGTGGAAAATACTAACGGAAGTTATGAATTATGGCAGGAGCAGAAAATGTCGCAGCAAGACCGCGCCCACTGACTCCCATTCACTGACGAGAAAAGGGAGCTATATTGCATCCAATTGGAAAACCGCACCTTCGGCCAGCTAAAGTTCCGAACCATCCACAACATCGGAGTCGTGGTGGCGAAGGAGGAGGCAGCCAGAAGGGTGGTGGAACAGTGCAACCTGACAAAATATATTGAAAAATTCTCGCAGGAACCTGATCACTTCAAATGTGTGGAATTCCTCAGGACATACAATTCGGACCAGGAAGCGGGCACTGTAATAGTAGGCCGAGGAGAGGGCGCAAAGAAGGTACCGGTCCGATTGGACCCAGTCCTGGTGGAAAAGGCTCTAGGATTGGCACCTAGGACAGAAAGGCGGCAAAAAAGGGATGTCTAGGCCTTGCTAAAAATGAATAAGGAAGAGGTACTTACAAATGACGGCATAAGCATCCAAGACATCCCCGACACTGACGCCAGGCTGCAGGCCAAATTGGTGCACGTGCTCTTCTCTAGCCAACGATACAACTTCTTAATGCATTGGATTAGTGTGCCCATGTTGGAGAATGTAGCAGCCCACACTCTAGATGAGGTGGATTGGAATGGCTATGTGCGGAAGACTATCGATCAAGCAGCCAAGGCACTAGCCCTGGGAAGTGCACCAACAGCAGGAGATTCTCCTGCTTCTAAGGTAACGGAAAGGAAGAAAGCCTCCTCCAAGTCCTCTTTCATCGGCTACGGAGGAGTCTTAACTGCACTAATTCAGGAGGCAGTAAAGGCAGCACGAGAGCCGGAGGAGGGAGAAGGAGAAACGTCGGAGAAGTCACCCCCTCGACAAGACAAGGACAGGTCCACGACAGAACAGAGACAGAAGAAGAAGGGGAAGGACCAACTAGTAAGAGGGCAATCAGAACAACGAAGAAAAAGGCGGCGCAGGGGAAGAAAAAGGGTGATGAAGGCAAGAAGAAAGAAAGGGAGGACTTGGAAAGGGCAAAGAAGGAGTCCCTGAAAGAAGCAAAAGAGAGAGAAAGGATGAAAAAGCAGGAGGAGCAGAGGGAAAGAGAGAAGTTGCAGAAAGCCAAGGAGGCATCCAAACAAGAAGCGGAAGTAGAGAAAAGGAGGGAAAAATAACAAAAAGAGAAAAAATCAGGAGGAGCAGAAGGAAAGGAAGAGGAAAGCGGAGGAAGAAGAGGAGGAGCTGCGAAGGAAAGAAGAGGAGGACCTGACGGAGGCCACGCGACGGTCCATTGAATAGCAGTGCAAAGCGGAAGAGCTAAGGAACCTAAGCCCATGCAGAGAGGAGGGGCTTGGATCCAACACACAGGCGCCAGAATTCGTGCCACCCCCAGTCTCCGAAGGCAAAGGCAAGGTCCCGCTTCATCCAATCCCTACCCTCCTAGTACCTCCCACGGAACTCCCCACCGTCACCCCCAGCATCCCCACTAGCGCTGATGTGTCGAATTTGTGGCGTGGATGCAATATTTTATCAACAAAGAAATGGGCCAGGGGCGGAGCACGAAAACTACGGCCACAGGACAGAAAAGGCTAGCCGCAGATGCAGAGTCCACGCAGGAACCCAAAAAGCAAAAAGTTGAAGCCTCCACCTCACCTATTCACGCAACGATGATGCCACCAGCTAATTACGACGAATGTCGCTGAGCTGCTCTCCCAGTTGGAGAGAGCGAAGGAGGAACACAAAACAGCCATGGCGGAGTTGGCAGCCGAGAAGGAAACCATGGCCACCTTCCAGTTGGACAAGACAAGAATGGTAGCCTTGCAGCAGCGCGAAATTGCAGAGCTGAAACAAGAACTGAAGGCTAGGGATGAGAGGGAGGAACATTGGAGGCAGTTACTCGAGAATGAGACGCAAGAGTTAGTAAACATGCAAAGAGGGCACAAGCTTCTCATAGGGTAGTACGAGGAGCTTGCTGTAACATCTGCTAAGGTGGATGCACTTAGGGAGGAGCTGAATGCTAGGGATGAAGAAAGGCAGCGAGGCATGGAGGAGCAGGAGGAGGAGCTCAAGCGTCTAACAGATCAGCTGACCTATGAACGACAAGAACAAGAGAGGCTGGTCATGGAACTAGAGGATTATGGACAGAAAATCATTGCGGAGAGGAAGGTGAAGACACTGGCGCACCGCCTTGCTTTAACAGAAAAAGAGAAAATCATTACGGAGAGCAAGGCAGAGGCAGTCCAAGTGGCCTTCAGCGCTCAACAGAAGATCTTCCTCGACACCATCTTGGACGCCACCCACACAACACAAGGAGAGTCGCTGGAAGCAGTACAGAGGAAGCTTGGCATGGCGAGAAGAGCTCTACACGCTGGACTGCTGATGCCACCACTGCCGGCAGAGATGAGGCTGAGTCTGGAGGAACAACGAAAATACCTGACGAGAGCCGGCCTGACCCCCTAGGAAATAGATGCCCTCAGGTTCCAGGAAGAAGTAGAACTCGCAGAACGGCAGGGGGAAGAAGCCGAGCTAAAAATCGATGTGAACCGCTTCAGGGAAGATGTGGTCCTGCAACCCCCCTCGCCACAGGCCCAAGATCCACCACAAGCAGACCCAGCTGCAGAAAGAAAAGCCATCTCTAAAGAAAGGCGAAAAAAGCTGGTGGAGGAGACCAGACAGAAGCTGAGAGCCAAACCAGCTATGCTACCGTCCGCGCCTCTCCCTCCGTGCCCAGATGATCTCCCGGCGGGATTCCATGCAGAACTGGTGGTGTGGGAGGTGCAGGAACTAGCAAAGGAGCCATTCTCCTTCAGTTTCCTCCTACTCAACAGTCTGTAGAGGGTCCTGCCCCTCAAAGTGATGGATGAGGTGCTCGCAGTCAGTGGCCGGCTGGGGATAAGATGGCTAGAAGAGAGGGAAAAGACCCCAACATCTTGGGGCACCGAACCGGACGACTACTGGCACGATAAAGTTTTTGAAATCCCCTACATCGTACAAAACTATAGGGACCAACCCCTGTGCAGGAGACGAGTATGCGACATAAGCATGCTCGCCTGGATGGCTTTTTGTAATACCCTGTCGTTCGAGCGGAATGACCTTACTTATATGGCGTACCCTCGAAGGGTAGGCGTAGATTTTGATGCCACCCTCCACGGGCACTATGACTGCCCTGTCATTTATAACTCCACTGTAGCATTCTTCGACACGCCCTTCTTTTTACCGTAGAAAGCCTAGACGAATCCATGATGCGCTTCCTTGCGGATTTTTCCTCATGCCCTGACCCCGCCTTCATAACCACCTATAACTATCTTAGGCTACTTAGGCTACTCCTTAAGCAGGACTTGACTCCACAAGAGCGTGGCCTGCCTCCCCTATTCTTCGACCCTAATGCTATAGATAATTGTGCCATGGCTCTCTCATGATGAGGGCTACCCTCCTCCCTTTTTTTTGCCTAGCCCTCCTAGAGGACATGAATGACAGCCAGTTCACTAGATGCAACCACCCCTTCCTCTCCACTACCTCCCTACATGTCCGTATGAATCTAAAGAATTACATGCAGAGTCACCAATTTTTTAGCAAGTCTCTCCACCCACCTTCTCCTCCTCATTCCGACTAAGATACTTGGGCCTATGTCTCATCCAAAAAAAAAAAGAGCACCTAGGGATCTCCCTTGCCCCCTCCCCCACTTCACACCTAGGGCACATCAAGGCAGGACTTTCAGACCTGTCACCCTAAGGCTCACACCGCATCACCGACGAAGCACCAGCTAGGTCCTCAAGTGTGGGACGTTACCAAGGGCTCGCCCAAGGTTAGACCCATCTCCCAGTTTCACGGTCACGAGCACAACACACTACACGACAAGCAGCACACCCCTTAGGGAGGGCACAATTTTTTTGCAGGATATATCGACTCTCAGAAGCTGGCTACCCATGGAAGACCGTCACCCCTGGCACCCCTCAATGATCCAAAGCGTGCAGGCCTCCAACCGCCCGCGTGATGCTGAAGGCCACTATGATCGAACCAGCTCAAGGTGAGTCCGCCATTGGCATAGATCTTGGACATGTATCGTCCAACGATCCATGCCCTACGCCTCAAGATCCACAGATAGCTTATTGATTCCACCGGCTCGAGGACCTTCGAATCCAAGGCACAAATCTTCAATCAAAGCCACGAGGTTCAAGCCAAACCGAGTTCAAAGGGTTTTTACGAGAATAAATTCCCCCACACCATCATTGCATTGCTTCCAACGCTTCTCCTGCTCACAAGACGACCGGCTACAACTGTGTGATAGATGCCGAGTGTCTCCATGGAGCTTACCATACACCGGACTCGCTCCTAGTCATCATCCCTAACCACCCACCTACCTGTTCCGCCTACTAGCTGACCTAACATGCCCCTTGTCCCACTGCAGTGCCATGGGACTGGCACTTGGCTAGGAGGGGGGTAATGTTACCATCTATCCGACCACATTACCGCAGCACAGAGGAGCAGAAACTGGGAATAAGGAAAAAGAGCAAAAAAGGCGCAAGAGCAAAAAAGGTGCCTTGACTGGCAACCAATCCCTGAAAAATTCAAATATTCGGACACGACCCTCAAAAGGCTTCGGTGTGGGGCCACGGCAATAAAAGAGGAAAAGGCGCACCATCAAAATAGGGGAGCGCCCCCAAATCTGTGTAAAAGAGTGCCAGGCTCGCTCCTGTGCAAAGTGTATGCATTATAGGAATAGGGTAAATTAGAATGGTGGGAAATGGGAAAGAGGGCCTAGGCTACGGCCGGCCATGTAAAAGAGGAAAAGGGGATGACCGCACGGAAGGGATTTAGGGTCTTGTATATAAAGTTGAAAAATGAATGAGAAGCTCGTTCTTTGGTGTGTGGCAAAAGGAGTCCACTTCTTCTTCTCTTCTTCTCTCCTTCTTGCTTGTGTGTGCTCTTGAGAGAGGGAGTGTGAGAGTGTGAGGGAGTGAGTGTGTGTGAGGGTGAGGGATCAAGAGGGTGAAGCTCTTCACCATCTCCTCTCCTCTTCTTCTCTTCTCTTCCCTTCTCTTCTCTTGCGCGCATGGCTATGGAGGATGGAACTTGGAGATGGAGGAGGCTTGAGGATGCTTGTGCTAGCATCTAGGATCGTGGAGCTACCGGAATGCAAGAGAGAGGAGGGTACTCGATCGAGCATCAAGGTAAGCTCACTACACTCGTAGGATCGACGGCGCGTCGGCTAGGTGAGAGATAGCCATTAGAGCTCGCTTGGAACGCTTGAAACAATAAGCAGTCCGAGGGTCTTGGCGGCTGAGCGAAAGCTCCCACAAAAAGGAATCGAGAAGGGGCTAATAATGGTAGCTAAATTCAATTTCCTATAATCCTTGACATGCATAGTTTGGGTTCATTCTATACCTCTTGAATGATTGGCTTATCATCTTTTTATAAGTTGATCCTATGCTGGGACACTACTAGATTAAACCTCTTCATATTCGTATAATCTCAAGCAAAAATATCCTAAAACTCTTTGCACAACTTGACAAGAACTTGCTTGAAGTTTTCTTCCCCAAATATGCTTCTTTTTTGCATACTCAACTTGAATAGTTGGAACGTGATAATCCACAACTTTTACTTGTGTGGGTATTACTGTCTGACATTCAAGAATTGCCTAATCCGAAAATGATTTGCCTTCAAGAACTTCCTATTTTTTTTGTCAAATCTTCAAGAGCACCTTAGTTGTGGACCCATGTATTAAATCTAAGATCTGGTCCAAGGTTTACTACAAAGAGCATTTTGCTAGTGCTTGGAATAACTCTTTTGAGCCTCCTTCCTGAAACTTTCCTAAAGTTTTATCTTCAAGATACTGATCTTGCTGATTAGGATTTACGGTACCTTGTCCCTCCTAATCATAAAACTTCTCAAGCATTACTTTTCTTGCCATTTTCTGTAGCTTCTTAACTTGTTTAGTTGCCTTTTTCTTGTCTTTCTCCTGTTCTTGCCAATCAAGTTTCAAACCAGGTTGGCTTATTGTAACCGCTAGTACCATAGCTTCTTCAGGACAATCCTCTACTTTAATACAAGACCAATCACAATGGACATGCATACTTATAGCATTAGTGTTACCTAATACCTTCTCTACCCTTGATCTTGCTCTTGATTAATACTCTCATAAACAATAGTATTTGCCTCTTTCAGGAGGTTGCCTTTCCTCATCTTGGTCAAGTAGTTATATTAGGATTGCTACTATCAAGGTAGGTGGATGCTTTTGATGAGGTGCTCATGCAAGTCTTTCATCATTGTGGGTCCTTGCTACTACTGGAATTCCTTTCTCAGTCCTATGCCTTGTCCAAATTTCACAATTTTGTCCTACAAAATGTCATTGACCTCCACAGTAATGGCATGCTCTAGTTTGAGTAGTTTGCTGATGTGCCTGGAATTTTTCCCATGGCTATCTTGCAGACATTTGTCTAGGTTTGTCGAAGGGTCTCTAAAACATTGTGTTAGTAATTACATGATTAATTGTAGTTGGCTGCACAACTCTTGGACTAGGCTACATTACATGCACCTACTGTCCCACCTTGACATTATAATTGTACCAACAAGTTCTAGTTTCATGATCATTTTGCTAATATATTTCACATTACTTGTTCTTCTCCTTAGTTTTAGAAAGACCCAAGACTTTTAGCTTCTGCTTTATCTTCTTATCTAATTTATTGTCCTCAATCTTCTTCTTGATTTTCTCCTTTGTCCTTTTCTTCTTGCTCTTGGATGGATCTAAATTCTTCTTCTTCTTCCTGTGCTTCTTCTTGGTGGACTCTTCATCATCCGAATCACTAAGTTCATCTCATAATCTTGAACTTGACTCATTGTCCTCATACTCACTATCACTTTTTGATCCTGAATCTGAATTTGAGTTTGAATTTGAATCTAAGGAATTACCATCTTTACGGGTCTTTGATCTAGAAGTACTAAGCCTTCTCTCCACCCTCATAGCAAGCCCTAATCATATTATCTAGTGTATCATTCTAACCAATCTCCACATTAGCAATTGGATTCTTGATTTTACCCCTCACACCCTTGATGAAATAAGTAATCAGCATCTCTATTGATGGTGCATTTGCAACATCCAACCTATTAAGCATGTTCTTAAACTTTTGAGCATAATCTTCAACTAGCATATTTTTATGTTTAATCTTCTTAATCTTTCTCAAGATGTCTCTAGGAGTTTTATCTTTCTTGAAGCTACCTAATGCAGCCTTTAATTCATCATATATATTAAATGCTACCATACCATAACTGCTAAACTAGTCCATGACTTTCACCTACAAAGTTACTACAAACTACTACTTCTTAACTTGATATCCTTACATCTTATTGAATCCATTTTTTGTCCATCGTGTCTCAAACTGAGCCAAATGGCAATTAGGATCTTCCTTCTTTTCTTGTGAAAACTTAGAAGCTCTCATCTTTGGGTTGACAAGCTGATGTGGATTCATTATGTTTTGCTTTTTGGGCTTCCTTAGAGGTGGTAAAGGGTTAAAGTTTAGAGATTTCTTTGATGGAATTCTTACACTTTGCAATAGGAATGTCCTCCCTAACACTATATGCCACAACCTTTCAAGTGCCTATCTAGGAGGAGTATCTTGATCTTTAGGAGGTAGTATTGCTTCCTCATCATCTCACAAACTTGGTATGCTTGAAGGAGTTTGAGGAGATTTTGTAAAGGTAGCAAGGGAATGGTATACTATTGAGGTACCCATTAGTGCACAGATCGGTTGCCGTATGCACGCGTAGTGAGTGTGAGAAGGTCCCCAAGAACAAAAGAACTCTACTTTTTACACAAAAACCAATGAAGAAAGCTTGCACGACATGAACAAGAGACCAATTGGGTGCAATCTCCCCCCATGCCTTGTGTGAGCGCTCCACAAAGCATGTATTTTATATATTATTCATATTCAAGCTTAAGAAATAGCCCAATTTACAAAATAGCACGCTTTAGCTTTTGTGTTTACTTTTGTGCCACTAAAGAATTAAAGCTATTGGGTGCCCAAGAAGTCAGGCGGTACCCAAATACAATATCCAATACAAGTATTTAAATCGTGCACCAAATATCAAGCGCTTTAATAAAAAAGCACGTCAAAATATGGATGCCATGCCTAAGATATGTGCCCATAAAAAATTGATGATAATTTGAATACATGCTATCCTCCAATGCTTCCCACTGCCACCGCTGCTTGCTTTACATATCAACTGAAGCATTCACAATTGTTACAAAAAATAATACAATTAAACCGACAAAAGTGAATACCTAGCATTCTTCAGTTACAAAAATAAATTGGTTAGAAATCAATAATAACCTTAATTTATTAGGAGTGCGCACTCTAAACTCATAAATGTTTATTAATTTAAATATGTATTTTGCAGAATCACCTGCAATGGAATCACCCACTTACACATTAAATTAACAAAACGCCTGAAAAGGGTAGGCGTCCCCATCGACTTCTCGCACAAAGAATTCGCTTTGTGTATGAACCCTGGTAATCAAAATTTTACGGAATCCACCGCAAAACCTCACGGAATCCACCTGGAATATGCCTCCTGGCATCATACCCCCGGGGTGGGATAGCAATTGTCCTCAATTGCTATTAGCTCAATGTGGAGCTAACAATGTGGGGAAAGCATTTAGGTCTCTAGCGTGCATCCATTGGGCCTCTTCAACAAAATGATTCTTAAACTTAACCAAATATCTAGAATATCTACGGCCAGTTCTAGTGGTCATAAAGTCAGTATCTATAATAGTTTCAGGCTCAAGGATTTCAGTTTCATCATCTAGCAAAGGAGGGTTTTCATAGACAGTGTGTACATGTAGTTGTCCTCTAAAAGGTCGTAATAAACTGATGTGGAAGGTGTTGTGGATTTTCCAATGTTGTGGTAATTCTAGTTTAAATGCATTGTCATTGATTTTGTGTATGATCTTGAATGGTCCATAAAATCTAGGTGCTAATTTAACAATTGGGTGTTTATCTACACTTTGTAATCTGCGTTTTTCAATTCATAACCAAACATAATCATCAACTTTAAAATTCATAGCTTGTCTTTTCTTTTTTACTTGTTTTGTATATAATTGCTGGGCATTGGCAATCATATCTTTAACTTCATCAAAAATAGTAGCATGCATGTTAGCAATATCATCATCAGTTTGAATTTTGTTTGATGATGATGTAACAGGTGTAGGCAATCGATATCCATAAATAACTTCAAATGGTGCTTTCTTTGTAGCTGTATGTGGTGTGTTATTATATGCAAACTGAAGTAAATGAAGATATGTATCCCATGTATGTGGTTTTGAAATGGTGTAAGCACGCAAAAGATCTAAAATAGTACTGTTAGTAGCTTCTATTTGACCATTTGTTTCAGGATGAAATGCAGATGAAAAATCACTCTTTATTCTTAAGTTAGCAAACAAAGTAATCCAAAAATTATTGCAAAATCTAGAATCACGATAAGAAATAATGACTTTTGGTAAACCATGGTTAGTGAAAACAGTTTTCAAAAATAATTGAGTAGCTTGAGATGCAGTTAAAGTTTTCTTGCATGGAATAAAATATTCTTATTTGCTAAACCTGTCTACAACAATCCAAATCATATCATGGTTAGCTTTAGTGTTAGATAGACCAGTGATAAAATCCATTGAAATCTGTTCCCACCATGGTCGTGATGAAATGGATAATGGCATTAGTAAACTATATTGTTTACCATGATGTCTTTTAACTCGTTGACAAACTAAGCATTCAGATATAAAGTTAGATACATCAATGTCCATATTTGGCCAATAAAAATCTTCAATCAATATACGCAAAGTAGATATAATTCCTCTATGACCTTGATATGGGGGACAATGAATTTCATGCAAAACAAATGATTGAAATGGAACAGTCACACATAATATTTTTTCATAAAACATAAATCCATTATTGTAAGACAATGAATCAATAGGAATCCAATTATTTGCAACTAATTTATTCCAATCAGCTTGAAAAGTAGGATCCTGATGATAAGTATCTTTCATAGGAATAAGGGAATCAAATGATATCACAGAAATATTTTGAACTGTCGGTCTTCTACTCAAAGCATCAGCAACAACATTCTCTTTTCCAGGTTGATATTGTATAATGGGGTGAAAACTTTGAATAAAAGCGGCCCATTTAATGTGTCGGTCAGATATTTGTGGTTGACTAAGGAGATGTCTAATGCTTTGTTGGTCAGTTTTGATCATAAATTTAGATCCCATTAAATAATGTTTCCATTGATGTAAGGCTTGTACTATAGCTAACAATTCCTTGTCATAGGTAGAATATTTAAGTTCAGATGGTTTGAGTTTGTAGCTAGAGTAAGCTATGAGATGAGAATCTTGCATAAGAACTGCTCATATTCCAGATCCACTAGCGTCAGTAACTACTAAGAAGAATGGTCTATTGAAGTCAAGTAATTGTAATACAGGAGCATGAGTTAAAGCATGTTTTAGCAAATCAAAGGACTTTTGTTGATTGTCAGACCAGTTATACACAATACCCTTCTTTAAGAGTTTTATCAAAGGTAATGCAAGTAATGAGAAATTCCTCACAAATTTTCTGTAAAAGCTAGCAAGACCTAGAAAAGAACGTAATTCATTCACATTTTTGGGTATGGGCCAATTTAAGATTGCCTCTATCTTTTTAGGGTCGACTTTAATACCTTCTGATGAAATAATATGTCCTAGATATTCAATTTCTGTTTCGAAAAATTCACTCTTTTCTAGATTAGCATATAATTGATTGTCATTTAATAACTTAAAAACTAAAGACAAATATTCATAATGCTCATTCTCATTTTTATTGAAAACTAATATGTAATCAAAGAAAATAATGACACAATGCTGATGTTTCAGAAATATGCGATTCATCATACGACTGAATGTGGCTGGTGCTTTAGTTAGACCGAAAGGCATAACCAGAAATTCATATTGTCCAAATTGTGTTCTAAATGCAGTTTTGAATATATCAAATTTTTCCATTCTTACTTGATGATATCCAGATTTAAGATCTATCTTACTGAATATGGCAGATCCTTGTAGCTTATCCATAAGATCATCTACCCTAGGAATCGGATATCTATTCTTAACAGTAATTTTATTTAGGGTATGATAATCAATGCACATGCGATATGTATTATTTTTCTTCTTCACTAATAAGACAGGTGCACCAAATGGAGAACTACTAGGTCTAATTAATCCTCTGTTAAGCAATTCTTCTATTTGATTTTGAATTTCTTTCTGTTCAATTTGGTTATGTCTATATGGTGCTTTACATGGTGGTTGTACTGTTCCAAGATTTAAATCTATCTTATGATCTTCAATTCGTGAAGGTGGTAATCCAGGTGGTAAATCAATAGCAAAACAATCTTGAAATTGGGCAATAAATTGTGTATGCCTAGGATGCATATGTTTTTCTTTAGTTTGAAGTTCATTCACCCATATTAAATAGGATTTGCTACTTTTACGTAATGCACGTTTAGCCTGAGTATGAGTAAGCAATGGAAAATTATTGGAAGCGTGCATACCATGCAGTGTGATTTGTTTTCCTTGAAAATAAATTTTAATTGAATGCGTAGAATAATCTATATTAGGATTGTATTGATGACGCCAAGGCATACCTAAGATAATATCACTAGACTGCAAAGGTACAATTAAGAAATTTCTTCGTTCAGTATATTCACCAATTTTAATTTCTAAATTATGCACCTCTTGTGTTCCATTATATCTCATACCTAGGAATGCAGCCTTGATGCGATAATGTGTAGAAACAGTATGTAAATTCAATTCTTTGACTAATTTTACGGAAATAAAGTCATGTGTGCTCCCATCATCATATAAAATAGTCTTTTCTTTACCATGCACAAAACATTTCATTGTTAATAAAGAATGGGGAGTTGGCATACCTGGCAAAGTATCTGAAGTAGTACCAATGTCGTTATCTTCTTCTATAAAGTGTGACATTTCCTCACGTTCTTCATATTCTATTGCTCCGAGATAATTGATATGGACGGATGGCTTTTTAGATTGACAATTGGCTGCTAGATGTCCAGGTTGATGACATTTGTAAAAAACTATGGGTTTGGCTTTGGATACATTATTGGTAATGGCAGGAAGTTTAGGAATGTTGGGATTTGACTGTGGAGATGGCTTAGGGTTTGGATTTGTGTTAGATGGCAAGGTAGGTGGTCGTGCCCAAGATTTATGGAATGAAGATGGAAGGAAACGACTTTGATTGAATCTTCGAAAATTTGAATTGAATTGTTTGGAACCAAAGTTACCATTAGTTGGAAATTGTTGTGGTCGCTTGTCTCATCCGCGAATTTTGTCTTCAGTGTCATGGGCCAAGGAAATTGCATCTTCAAGGGTTGTTGGCTTGAACATATTGATTTCCGCATAGAAATGTCCAAGTAGGCCAGACATAAACTTGCGTTTATGAGTTGCTTCAGGTACATCTTCGAGCATACGTAGTTGTAATAGAGCATTCTAGAAACATTCAATGTATTGGAAAATAGGTTCGTGATCCCTTTGTTATAGAAGATCCCATTGCTTGATGGCTTTTTCGTGGAATTGAGGAGGAAGGAAATTCTGCAAAATTTTTTTTTGGAAAGTTTCCCAAGTAGTGGGACAATCAACGCTTTTGCGGACCACAGTCCACCATAAGGATGCTCGGTCAACTAAATGGTTAGTGACACATTTAATTTTGTCTTTCTCAGCATATGTTTCTTCATGGAAATAATCATCAAATTGACTGATAAAAGCAAGAACAGTCTTTCCATCGCGTGATCCATTGAAAGTACGAAATTTGAAGTTTCTTTTACTTATCTTTGTTTCTTTGCGAATGGATTGGGCTTCAAGTGTCGCATCGATGGTACGTTATGTAAGATCTTCAGGTTGCGATCCATCTTGGTCGGTAGTAGATCATTGCAGATTGGCCAATTGAGCTTGCAAAGCTTGTCGTGCTCTTCATTCCTCTTGTAACTGCATTATAATCAAATCCAACTTTTACTCCATTGTTGGTTTGGGTAGATTACCTTCAGCCATAAGATCGTCTATGTTTTGTTCAGTCATCCTGCGAAATTCCAAAAGACGTCACACACTCGAAACCTTGTTAGCGGGATGAGCGTAGCTTAATGGTGGGTTTACAAGGCTTGTATATATATATATATATTTAGTTTGGCTTTTGTAGTATCTCTCCTTTACGATTGTGAAATTCAACGTCGCAATCATCTTCCAAGAAAATAGTGTTGCGTATAGACTGCGTATAGTCTGTGTGTGAACTTCTGCTTTTGCTGAAACTGGTTCAGCAAGACGGCAAGTGTGAACATGGACTTCCAGAGTGAGTCGTGTGTCGCTGAATACGAACTGCCGCTATGGTAATTGTTGAAGATGACTTGTAGGACCTTGATGACTTGGGCAACTTAGCGAACTTAGAGTTTTAAGCTTTAATGACTAAGCTTAATTTTCGTGGACCAGAGGACGTTTTCGGCGGAATCGGTGGCGGCCACTTCATACTACCGCCGCAGGCGGAATAAAACAACTAATGAAGCTTTTAATAAGCTTCTTTTTGAAGCTTATAAGCTTATTATGAAAGCTTGAAAGGCTATGGCTAAAATTTCTTATCTGTATCAATGACTTGATGAAGGAACTATCCGCGTGGTCCTCCACCTATAGAGGCTGGTCCCTCGTGATTTGAGTGTAGAGCAGGGTGTTCTTAACTGCCAAGAACACGTTGGTATCGACCGTTTGCCACGAGACTGACTGTAGAGCTTGATCGTTCCAGAAGCTCCGCCTTCGCGCAAGATGGTAAGCGATTGGAAGCTCTCGATCTCAGCTTCGCTCTGATACCACTGGTGTATAGATTGGTCGCCGTATGCGCGCATAGTGAGCGTCAGAAGGTCCCCAAGAACAAAAAAACTCTACTTTTTACACAAAAACCATGAAGAAAGCTTGCACGACATGAACAAGAGACCAATTGGGTGCAATCTCCCCCCATGCCTTGTGTGAGCGCTCCACAAAGCATGTATTTTATATATTATTCATCTTCAAGCTCAAGAAATAGCCCAATTTACAAAATAGCACGCTTTAGCTTTTGTGTTTGCTTTTGTGCCACTAAAGAATTAAAGCTATTGGGCGTCTAAGAAGTCAGGCGGTACCCAAATACAATGTCCAATACAAGTATTTAAATCATGCGCCTATGCGTATACAAAAATAATAAATAAATATCAAGCGCTTTAATAAATAAGCGTGTCAAAATATGGACGCCATGCCTAAGATATGAGCCCATAAAAAATTGATGACAATTTGAATACATGCTATCCTCCAATGCTTCCCACTGCCATTGCTGCTTGCTCTACACATCAACTGAAGCATTCACAATTGTTAGAAAAATAATACAATTAAACCGACAAAACTGAATACCTAGCAGTCTTCAGCTACAAAAATAAATTGGTTAGAAATCAATCCTAACCTTAATTTATTACGAGTGCGCACTCTAAACTCATAAACGTTATAATTTAAATATGTATTTTGCGGAATCACCCGCTATGGAATTACCCACTTACATATTAAATTAACAAAACGCCTGAAAAGGATAGGCGTCCCCATCGACTTCTCGCACAAAGAATCCACTTTGTGTATGAGCCCCGGTAATCAAAATTTTACGGAATCCACCGCAAAACCTCATGGAATCCACCGTGGAATATGCCTCCTGGCATCACCCATATTCTGATAAGTCTGCCTAGTATTTATGAATTGTTCTCTAGCCTGCCTAATCCTCTTGCTTCTCCTCTATCATCATTTAGCCCTGCAGCCTGCTGCTATAGTCTCGCCAATGCTTCCCTTAATTCTCGAGATTTGTTCCATGTTAAAATAGGGTTTGACAAATATGGGTAATTGTTTGACATATATGTTGCCCATGAAAGGCACCTTGTACATCTTCAAGGCCATTATCTTTCAATACTCATGCAACCACTTCTTGTAATAATTATGTCTAGGCTTGACATCTAAATCGTGAGAATTGTGCTCATGGAAATGGGAGGATCGCCAAAGTGTTAGGACCTCTCAAGAACATAACAGAAACATAGAAAACACTAATCTGCTTGAAACAACACTATTACTACATATGACTTCCTAAATTGATTTGTAGACATATTGAACATTTAATTTTCAGGATTGATGTACATCCATTAAATACACATTATAATCATGCCTAGAACATAGTTCTCCTAAAAAATACCAATTAGATTACTACCATCACAGCCATTCCTAAATAAATAACTTGACGTAAACAACATTTGGAGTGAGAGTAGTAGTGTAAGAGGGAGTTCAAACTGAATTTTTAGTCATATTGAGCTCAGTTCATCTGAATAAGAGAGGAGCGACTGGTCAGCCGAGTGTTTTTTTTTTCTTGGATCTAATTTCTAAATATTATACATACCATAAATGCTTGTTGTCCGATCTTCTCACAATTGTAGGCAACCAACCGGTGTGGCGGGTTGCGAACACCCGGACGGCGGATGGGGGTTGAACAAGAGGGGGACCGATAGAAGCAGCAAGGGGGGAGCTGTCACCTGTGGACCACGGTGGTTGGGGGGCCCGGGGGATGAGGGATGGTGGGTCCTCAGATCGGTACGGCACCACGTGATGTAAAAGCTTCCCAGGGCAAAACGCGGGGCCCAACGGGTCACCACGTAGGCGACCTAGGAAGGCTAGGACTCTGGATGCGGGCGGCAGCCTTAGAACAGTAGATTGTAGGCTATGATAGGAGAGGGAGAGAGAGAGTGGTCGTATCTATCCAGTAATAATGATGTGCCTGTGTTTTTGTGTGCTGCCTAAAAGAAAAATGAGAAGGTAATGGGAAACGTGCTGTTGGAGGGTGCCATCAATAGCACAAGATTGGCTGCTGGGGATGATGGGCTCTCTGTTAAGCAACGTGACTTGAGAGAGAGAGAGTGAGAGAGAGAGAGAGAGAGAGAGAGGGGGGGGGGGGGTGTGAGAGATACGAACTGGCATTCGATTCACGGCTCTCACCTTTCAGACAGTCAAACAGTCTCTGCAACCAGGTTAGGGTTCCAATTTTCTCAGCATCATCTCTCTCTCTTTCTCTCTCTCATCTCCCCACTAACCCTGTTGCTGATCTTTTGTTTGCACCTTGTGCAGATCAAGACTTGCTGATGGCCCCCTCGTGCCCTCCCTAGCCCTGTAACTTTGCCCCCCAGGAAGAGATTCCGCCATGGAAGGATGCAGCAGGCTCCCCCCTGAGGGTTATGACGACGATGGCCGGCTTGAATTGTGCCTCGGGCTTTCACTAGGCGGTGCTAAAAGCAAGCGAAAGACATCCGAAGGCTCCAATCAGGCCACAACTTCTGGAGATGCAAGCACAGGGGCAGGGGCCGTCACCGCTGCCACAGCCAGTGGCAGTAACAGTCTTGTAGGAGATGGCCCTGTTGGGAAGCAGAAGTATGGTCGGGGAAGTGGCTTGGATGCAGCCCTCAAAAAGTTCCTGGAGGGGCGCCTCGACGAGCAAGAAGAGACTGGGAAGGTGCTCGATGGTTATCCGCACCAGGAGGGTGCCTGGGAGCTCAGCAGCAACCCTGATAAAGGTGGATGCAGCTCCAGTAGCGCTTCTCCTCCCGGCAGCCATAGTAACACCAGGTTTCCAGCTGGTACGGCCCGCATTTTGTCTCCTATGAGAGTTCTTTGGACATTGGCTTGTCTCTCACTTGTTGATTAGATTTACTAATTAATTATTGGTCTGTGTTTATGGGATTTAGGAGAGGTCCAAAGTCAGGTGACTGCACAGAGCAGTGATAGTCTAGAGCAGCAGAGAAAGTGGCAGGAAGCTAGAAAGAAGAGAAAAAACCTAATTGAAGAGCAGAAACAACAGAAAAAAGTAAAGAAAGAGGAAGACAGGCCCGGGCCTCATGGTACGTCCCCCAAACTTGCACCTCTTTTCATATTTGCAGTAAATTATGTAGGCTCATATGACTTAAAAATGTATAGGCTTTAGGAGGCCTGGAAGCAACACCTGGGTGAGAGGGTTGGATGCATGTGATGCAGAGAGAGCCTTTTTGCCATTAGCCGAAAGTGAGGAGAGTGAACCAGGTCCTCAAGGATCACCTTATGATGATCAAAGGGTACTGAATGATAAAAAGTTGGAAAACCATGAGAAGGATACTGAGCCATCAGGTCAGGATTCAAAAGGTGTGGAAGTCAATTTTATGCCTCAGTTGAAGCTTCACGCCACAGTAAATACAGAGGGGAATGATGCTAATGAGGATGTTCAGCAGTCAAATGCCAATATTCCTGTGAATGGGAAACGGGATAAGAGTGATAGTGACTTCCAGGCTGCTCCCAGTGTATGTAATGAACGTCAAGAAGGTGATTTTTCTAATGCTTCATGCCAGAAAATGGGCGGTCCGTCCAATAAAGAGAAAAATTCATGTCAAAGCAGTTCTACTACACAGACAGAACATAGTGAAAAGAAGGACACACAAAGTTGTGGTGGAGATGCTGAGGTTTCCAGTGCTCCTTCTGCGTCTGCAGGGATTGACGCATCAAATGTGTCCACTGGCACACTGTTGTTCTCCTCAGCAACTCCAACCAGCACTAATGTTACGTATTCTCTTACATCTCCCTCGATGATTCGGATGCCATACTCTGTTCCCATCCCTATGTCCACCATGACTGCTGTGCCATTTCCAGCAGGATACTCGTTTCCTTATGTAATGCCTGGTGCCACACAAGCACAAGAAGGCCATGAGCAGATTTCAACTTTACGAGCTTTTGGTGGTAGCCCCTATCAATCTCAACAGGTCCATCCTCATTCTCCTGCCCAAGATCCTGTGACAGAAGGGGCTCCGCCCTGGCTGCAGCTAATGCGACCTCCTGCAGGTTCCCCCTTGCGCAACCCCATCTATGGGGTCACTCGAAGCAGGGCAGTTGAAGAAGAGAACAGCAAGAATCAAGGTAAAAGACTTAACTGTTCCATATTACTTAAGGTTTGCCTTTTTGGTATTGAGTCAATCAACAATGAGGCAGAGATCATCTTATGTGATCACGTCTGATTGAATCTCCATTTTTGCTTTTAAGTAGGGCTAAAGATGGTTGAGAATGGAACCCTGCATGCTCCAGTGGCTGCTTCGGGCACATCCACTTCTGGTGGCCATTCCTTATCCAGGGATGTAGATTCTTCAATTGCGGCCTTTCCCCAACCCCGTCAAGCACCTGATCTGAAGTTTCTTTCATCCCTTCCAGTTTCAGGGCTGTCACATATTGGTCCTGGAGATTTTCAGACTCTAAAAGAACAAGTTGTCAACAATGCTTTTCCTGGATTTGCAGCTGCAGCACAGGCAGCCCAAGGCATGACTGGGTTTCTGAAGGCTCCTAATGTGGGGGAGGAGGTTGCAAGCAAGCAGGACCAATCAAGGATAGGATTTGGGTATACCAATGCCTTGCAGCAGGTGCTACGGAGTGAGGATGCTGCTTCCGTGCATATAAATGATGTTGGCCAAGAAGACTTTGGGACTGCTCTTGGGGATCAGTTCCATAGGGGAAGTACAGATAATCTCTCTTCTTCTGAGGGGTGGCCCCAAGAGCTAGTTGGACTGAGACCTGGTATCCCAGCAGGGATGAAGTTTGGTGGGACCGGCTCAGCTCCTGAGTTGCCTTGGGTTTATACGACTGGATCTGGTGGAAGAACAGTTTCTGGTGTTCTGTACAAGTTTAGTAGGAACCAGTTAAGAATAGTCTGCGCATGCCATGGCAAACACATGTCCCCTACTGAGTTTGTGCAACATGCTGGTAATGTAGACACTTCAAGCTCAGAGAAGAATTTGCCAGTGAATGTTCTTCCTCTTGCAGGTAACACAACCTAAATCAAGGTGGATTGAAGAGCTTTCGATCACACACAAATTCTTACCATAAGTAGTCTCTATTGAAGTGATCTTTAAGACTACAGCCTGTGGCTTGCCATCATGACACCAAGAAGCCCAACCTTGAGTGATGCAGGATGATTTCCATTCAAAGAATAATGGTACCACCTTGTAATTGGCTGCTTTTACTACCCACAATATTTTGAGTCTCTAATATGGGTGTAGTGGAGCTCAAATGCTACACTTATATGAGTGCTCTACTTGTTGGCATGGAGCATTGCGGAAATACAGCCAAGATGAGCTCATAAATGCAGTACAGTATATGCATGTTCTAAATGATGCATATACTTTGGTGCTTAGGCAAAGGTTAGAATTTATGACTGGACTGCAATGTAATAAGCGATCATGACTATGTTTTCTTGATATTTAAGGAAAGCTGAACATGACCTTAGAGGTTGGAGTTTAGGGGCTGCTTGAACTTCCCTGTACTTTTGTTGGGTAGGTGATGTGAGGCCAGTGCTACTTAAAGCTGTTGTAGTCTACATCAAGGTGACATTGCTAATATTATTTTGACCAGTACTTTTTGTTTTAATAAGGGATGATGGCTGTGGATTATTGATATCTAAAGAAAGGTCACTATGACCTTGGAGGTTCAAATTTAGGGGCAGCCTGAACTTCTCTATACCTTTCTTGGACAGGTAAAGTGAGGTTAATGCTGCTTAGAGCTACTGTAGTCTATGTCAAAGTGAGATTGGTAACACTATTTTAATTAATACCTTTTGTTAGGAAATCAAAAGAGCTATTACTCTCTAGATATCTTGGAGCATTAAGGTTAGTTAAAAGGAAGAGGGGAGAACATGGTCACAAGTCTGAGCTGTTTGGAGTGAGGCGAGTGAAGTGGAAGCTGGAGTGTATTTAAGATATAATAAGAAATTAGCCCAGGCAATTTGTACCATTCTATATTGCAAAAATGTAATAGCATCATTTAATATAGAGAAATCGTTGGCATGTGGAGTCTCAAGTGTGAGCTGTTTTGAGGGAAGCTAGTAAAGTTGGAGTTGGAGTGTATGTATTTAAGATATGATGAAAATTAGCCTAGGCAATTTGTACCATTCTATCTTACAAAAATGTAATAGCATCATTTAATATAGAGAATTGTTTGGCATGTGGAACCTAGGTGAGTAGGTATGCATGGACTGTATATAGCTAAGTGGCATAAAACTTGATGGTGGATACGGCTTAAATCTTAGCACTAGGTTTGGATATTCAAAGACTCTTGGATCAGGGCAATAAACATTACTTTCATAATTATCCATATATTACTTCAAGTCTCTTGGTTTTTTCTCCCTTTGCCCTTGCCTCATTATGCATTTGTGCATAGACATTGACCCCTTTTTTTGGATGGGCTTTTGAACCTCGAAACCTTTTGGGAGTAGGCTTTTCATTGTTTTCTTTTTTCAAATTTGCCAAACGATTGTGGACATGTAAGGGCTTTTGATTTAGTTTTGGTCTTAAGTGGGCTTGAATGTAGTGGTGTTTGACATGATGACTCGTTTCTTAAGTTTGTTTTTGGCAAGGGCAAAGGCACATTGTTCCCTTTCCCGAAGTTCCCAACATTTGGAGGATTTGTTTGAATTGTGAATGTCTTTTGGAGAGGGTTGAACCTAGAGTGGGTTTGTGAACAATCTTAGTAGTTTCTCTCACACAAACCATTGTAAGATTTAGGATTGGAAAAATATAGGCTACATAAAAATGGAAGCAAGCAAGTTAGACCTTATGGCACATTTGGAGGGCATTTGACTCAAACTAAATGTGCATTATAGTGATTAAAAAAGGAGTGCAACAACACAGAATATAACATTGCTCTACCCAATTTTGTACTGTGTTTTATTCTTAGTGTTATAGATCCCAAAAGTCAATCTCCCTTTGAGACAAAGCTTTTGATTAGAGGTGTTTACCCTAGGCAAGTTTGGAATCAAAGGAATGAAGTGGTTAAGACTAAACCCCATATAAAGTTTGTGTTCAACTATTCTCCTAATATTTCCTTGTGAGGAAAGCACTTGAATTATTGGGTTCAATTGACCATTAGTTGTTTTCCATCAAGGAAGATGATCGCTTGCTTTCCATTTATGCGTGGGTTTTCCTTAGTTTTCTAGACAAAGCATTCTAACACATTGTTTGATGTACACACTTCTTTCATTATCCTCTATTATTGGGTTTATTTCACATGTTTGTTAGGCGCAATACGAATACAACAAACGTTGATCAATTTCAAAGCATCCTTAGGAGGGAGCAATGAGGTAAGAGAGAAAAAAATGGAAGATATTATTCATGCTATTGTAAGGAGTCCTCGATCCCATGGCACATTGGGGGTGTTTGATGCTTCCTTACTTGACCCCATGGCACATTGGGGGTGTTTGATGCTTTCAAAATGGGAAATGTGCATTGTAGGATTTGACTTGGATTGAGATTTCATTGACAAATAACGATAAACATTAGGTTTTCAACACACAAGATGTGGATATTTGTTGTGTTATATTGCTTATACCTTTTGAAAAGATCCTCTCTCCCCTTGCCAAGCTCCACTAGTACATGGAAAAATATCAATTCTATGAAATCACAAAAGATCCATTGCAAAGATACACTATTATATGGATAAATACCAATTCTATGAAATTATAAAATATCCATTGCAAACTACTAAGTTAGACTTTCACTTGTCATACATGCATTGGTTTATGATAATAAGAGTTTTCTTAGTAAAGTGGGATAAGAGCCAAGATTAGGGTGGATACTGCACTTGCCGTTATTTGTCAAGGATTACTCTTGATACTTTGAAGATTTATCATTTTAAATCTCAAATCAAACTAAGCTTCCACTGTATGTACTTAAAACTTTTCCCAAGCTTTTGGGTTTTTTTCACACATCTCCAAATATTGAAAAATATGATACATTTCAATTTTTGGCTTTGCATAAGACTTTCAAAGCACAAGAAGTGGATGTTGTGTTATAGTGCTTATACCTTGTAAAAAACTACCCCTCCCCCCCTCAAAACCAAACCCTCGTGTGTGTTGCTAGAGGCAAACACATCTCATATATAACAAAGGAAACGCTCCCTTCCTATAAGAAATAAAGATGAGGAAAGTGAAAAAAGAAAGCTATAATTAGAAACTTCATCTTTGGCAACATTGGATTCTTTTGTATTTCCTTCCATTTCTTATGGAGTGTTTGATTAACCTAGGCTTCGAATTTGTTTCTTGTAGAAAGTGTTGAACACCTCATTCTAAAGTAATTGTTCATATGTGATAGTGCAATTTCTCCATGTTCTTTGTATTTTATGGTAACAATAGTCCATAATTCTTGACAAAACATATGCCATACTTCCAACAAATTATACTACAAAGAAAAAAGCTTGTTAGAACTATGGGCAAATGAAAACTTAATTTGAAAAAAAAGCATACTATGTAATAACTTTTTTGTCCAAGCATTTACAATTATATCTATTAGACCTTTATTGCATACTAAAAGTTTGAACAATTCCTTATGTAGGTTTTGGTTTGTCTCAAGATTTTGATGTTAAGTTCTATCCAAACCTTCATACGTACATTGGATGCTATGAGGTCACTGGTTGCATTGGTTGTACATTCATGTAGTTTTTTTCAAACTTGCAAATTGTATTGTGCTACACATTATAAAGCGAAACCTTCTAGCTGCATCTCTCCCATCAATACAATGCCTAACACATCACTTGCCTTTCTTAATTGTTGTTGTGTACCCATTTGAAGCTACACCAGTAACCAATTTTCATCCCACTTTTCACTTTGTCTCTTCATGGTGCTACACTTACATTTCTTGTCCCATATCAACCTAAAGAGTTCTTTCTATCTATATAATAAAAGTGTGGATTTGTAGTTGTTGCTTATATAGAGATTCCAAATATATATTTTAGGGGCCTTGAATTCAACATTCATACCTTTCCACTTCAAATCATTGAAGACCTTCCACTTCAAGGTACTCTCCTTTGTCCTGTGATTCAAGATGAGGCAAATGATTTATCATCAAAACCATGATGCTCGAAGGAAAAATAAAAATTAGGAGAAAGTAATTAGTAGAGGTAAAGACAAAGTTGAAATCATGGAAGATACAAGGGGTGAATCTTAAAGACAAACAAAAACAAAAAGATCATACAGCTAAATTGAGAGCCTCAATGACTTAAGCTAGTTTTCAATTTAGACAACATCAATTTAAAAAGCCTTGAAAATTTAGTACCAAAGGGTGACAATTTGAAGTGATGAATAAAAAAGGATATAACAAGAATCAGCTTTAAAATATGTGTTTAAGAAGATGAATAACACATCCAAATAAAGAAGAGCTTACTAATCTAATCAATGATCAATGTGCAAGTTTGCTATATAATCAATGATCGAAGTGCAAGTTTACTATATGAGAATGCATGGAAGAAGATAAGTAGGTTTATCAAAATCAACTCCAACGGAATAAGTTGTGGAAGCATGTTATAAATTTTCACTTAGTAGGAAGAAGTATCAAGCAATTCATAATTTAACAACAAATAATTTTGTTCGCATAATCTATATGCTTTTGCATTTTCTAGACCATACATCATTGCAAAGGAGAGGGGTCAATAAAATGTGGCAATTACAAAGTTTCTTGGTGACTACAAGTACATCATAGATTCAATGCATTCTAAGAAGGTAAAGAAAAACAAAATACATACTTTTCAATACATTGAGTGTAACAACTTTTATGTGGATCTTAGGAGGCCACAAATGATAATGGTACATACTTATAATATGATTCTAGAGGGCAGGGAAGGGAGCTTATCTTCATAATAAAGCTAAACAAGGCACAACCAAATAAATGCTCCAAATATCCCCTTTGCTAATGGTATATTCAAGCACTTCACACACACACACACACACACACACACACACACACACACACACACACACACACACACACACACACACACACACACACACACACACACACACACACACACACACACACACACACACACACACACACACACACACACACACACACACACACACACAGAACAATCAAATACCAATTCATTAGTACTTCCTAATCTCACACACACTAAGCGCTATCGTGTTTAGTTCACACAAGACATATATAGCATTGCCAAAAACTTGCATCACAATCTATAGTCTAGACTGCCTCCTAGATACCTTCATGAGTGTACTATGTTGATTATCCACACTACTATTATATACCAACACCCAATCACTCTCTTCAATAGCCATGGGTCTCAATCTATGCATTAGGGGAGATTTGAGGTCTTGAAAATGCCCTATTAGGCAGTTAGAGAGAGAAAATATTTTAGGAAATAAAAATCAGTTTGGAGTTTTAAAACAAGTTTATATTTTGATAAACAAACACATCTAAAATAATTAAAAGGTCATTATCATAATATTCTCGTGGCTTGCATCAAACCTAGAAATTATTAGGGGTAAAGGCGCTTGTTCCTATGCCACCTAGTATATTTACTTCACACACTATGACCACACACATATACACTGCACCGCTACTATAACTTTATTCTTTATTCTTTTAGTGACTATTGAATAAGAGAAAGATGGTCACAAATTGTGACTGTTGGAGTTCCCACATAGAATGTCTCTCTCTCTTGCTCTCTTGCTTCATTCGCCATAGCTCTTGCTTCCACTTGTGTGTTTCCACTCAGGCTCTACCTTTCAACTGGTATCATAGCCAACATTCGAGAAACTTCTTCGTCCTTTGCTTTGGCCCGAATTTAAAGCTTCAACTCAAAATTTCATGGCAGCCATTGTTTCTTTCTCCTGAGGTATGCATTGAGTTTTTCCTTTTTTTAGCTTGTTCCAGCTTACTCTCGGCTTGTTGAGGGGCTTTCCATGTCTTAGTTAAGCCTTGTTGAGTGCTTATTGAGTTGAGGAGAAACCATTCTATCCATTTTTGAGTGGATACAGAGCACACTGTAGAAGTCATTTTTACAGTTATGATAGCTTGATAGCACTCTCATATTTTGGCCCTAACTTTTGTATACGGTATTGGATTTAGGCATTCTATAGCTGGAAATGAGGAGTGCAATGAGAGCTATAGATCCAAATACTCATAAAGTTATTTTTTTGTAGTTTTCTATTCTCTGTTTCATATAGAACATAATAGTTTTTTTGGTTTGGGTAGCAAATAGTAAATTCCATAATGTATGTTTGATGCTTTGGGGATGCTATTTTGGTACTCGGAAGATATGGTTATACTTTTGGGATGCTTCTTGGATTGTTTAGAGCTTGATTAGATTATTTTTGCAAAGATTTATTATTGTCATAACAGTTTGAATAACAAGCATACAATAGTGAGCTTTATGCTTTAAATACCTATTGTGCCCACATGGTATTTCGGGTATGCTACATGTCTATGATGATGTCTAGCATTCATGTATGAGCGTGGATACACTTATGACATGCTTTGACACTTGAATTTGGGCTACATTTGATATACTTGGGATTTTGTCAGTTGCTTTGAGCTTTTATGCTTATTCACTTATTTACAGATATTAAAGCTTCATTTGACACTTATGCTAATGGATGTATTTGTAATGCGCTTGGACTTCCCAGATACTTTGATGTATATGTCTAGAGCTTTGCTTGCTCACTTTGCATTTCATATTTGCTTCTAATGGGAGATGCTTGTACTTACTTGGTAGAGCTTGGTTCTTTGAGATAGTGGGACTCTTGGTTCATGTATGTGCTCTCTTGTATGCTATTAGATGCAATTACCTTCTCTTGTGGATTGATTTGATTCCATATGCTTTGGATACTAGTACTTAACTTTGTGAATAGTTTTTTAGTTATGTATATGCTTATGGGATGTATGGCTTATTGACAATTTGAGTTCATGATAGTCTTTGGTACTAGTGGTCTATGCTTAGTTATTGCTAGTTGCATTCTTTGTATCTCGGTTATACTCGGATATCCCTAGTAGTGGAAGCTTGCTTTCTTGGCTATTTTTGCATAGTTGGATTGATATATACTATTTTCTTTACTTTAGTATCATTGTAATTATAGTTTTCAACATTGTCTTAAACATCAAACATTGTACTTTGGCAGTCTATTACTTGTAGTTGGTGGATAGCTCTAACTTTGGTATTCCCTCTTGTTTTACCTTTTTTTTGGCTGAGTTTTGAGGGCTGATTTGCAATCATTTAGACTAGCCCATTCTCTTGGATGTTACATTGGTATATTTTCATTATGGCTGGTTCTTTGAATGATAGTGCTATTTTTAATATTGAAAAGCTTGATGGTGTAAACTTCACTTATTGGAAGATGTAGATATGATAGGTACTAGTTTAAAAGAAATAGGTTACACCTTTGAAAACCAAGAGTATAAATCCCAAAGGCATTGATCAAGATACTTGGGATGAGTTAGATGAGCTATGTAAATTCACTTTTATATTGTCAGTCATCTAAACATGTTTATTTCAATGTTGTGGCACTTGAGGATAATGGTTGGCAGTTATGAGAGAAGATATGTAATCTTTATGATGAGCAAACTCTTGCCTCATAGATGTATTGGTTGAAACAACTCATGTAACTTTGTATGAAGGAAGGGACCAATGTATCTGCACATTTGAATGAGTTTTTAAAATTTTTTTAGCTAGTTGAATTGACACGATATTGAGTTTAAGGATGATCTTCCCCTCTTGTTCTTGCTTGCGATACTTCCTGAGTCATGGGACACTTTTCGTACTACCATGTGTACTAAAATACCTAAGAATGGCTTGAAACTCCAAGATGTTGAGGGTGCCTTGCTCACAACAGAGGAGATAAATAGAAAGAATGTTGATGTAGCTCATACTTCTCATGCATTAACTGTTAGGGGCAGACATGATGATAAGAGCGGTAATGATTGCTTTGGAAGAGACTTGCACAAGTCTCAAACTTGCAATAGTCTTGTAGTAAGTCATGTGATCATAAGGCCTCTCTTACGTATCATTATTTTTGGAAGCAAGATCAAATTAGGCCACAATGCCATAAGATATGTGATGATAAGCAAAAGCAGAAAGGCAAGGGAAAAGTATAGGATAAGTCTGATGATCGTAACATTGTTCCTAGTAAGTCCAACATGAAAATTGAGGAGATAAATGCCTTGGAGCTTGAGTCTAATGATGATTACATCTTGGCAGCTTCTTCTCTTGATGCTAGTTAATTGTTGCTGATGTCTCGTCCACTTTTTCTCAATGTTGGTTGCTTGATTCAGGGGACTTATTTTCATGTTACCCCACATAAGGATTGGTTTCATTCCTATTGCATCATAACACGTTTTGTGAGACTAGGAAATGACTTGGCATTGGATATTATTAGCATTAGTGATGTTAGATTGTAGTTTGCTTCACATAATACTTTTGTTTTGTATGATGTACATCATGTTCTGGCTTTGATCAAAAGCCTACTCTTTGTTGGATAGTTGGATGATGATGAGATGTCAAGCTCTACATGAGGTGGCATCCACTATCCATCTTGGTGATGTGGTATGATATTATTCACTGGTGTATTAGGTGACCAATATGAGGATATGCCAATGATTCTACAATTGGACTATACTCCATAGTCCATCCTTTGTTATGGCACATTCATTGTGCCACCTATTCTTTCTTTAGCATGTTCAAACTTAGTGACTGCATGTACATATGTTGTAGTACTTTCATATTAGTCTTTTATCATGTTGTAGACTTATTTCTTTTGTATGGAAGAAGAAGAATAATATTTTAGCCCTATCTCTATGTATGCTCAAGTTTCCATTGTTTTTGTATGTGTACTCTTGGTCCCTTCACCTCTCATACCTCGTCTATTTTCATGGTATTAGAGCTATCCCACAACTACGCAGAGCTCGATTATTGAAGGCCAAGGTTAAGATATTGGAACATGAAAGTAAGCAAGCAAGCAATGATTAAGAAGCTCTTTCACCTTACTTGATTTGCCTTGGGTTATAACTACAAGAGGCTCCTAAGGTTGGTAGGATTGTAGTCTTGGTGATGTGATATGATATTATTCACTGGCATATTAGGTGACCAACATGAGGATATGCTAGTGATTTTACAATTGGACTACACCCACATAGTCCATCCTTGGTTATGGCACATTCATTGTGCCACCTATTCTTTCTATAGCGGGTTCAAACTTAGTGACCACATGTAACAAACTCGTAAAGGGACAATAAACAAGAGGTATTGGTACAATTAAAGACACTATATGGAGACATTTCTTGTTAGTCCCATTGTCTTCTAGTCATTTTCTTGAATTCTTGAATAATACAACTGAATATTTTTCCTCCATTGTACCATCCCTATCTTTTTTATGAAAATCTCAAACAATTCAATAAAGTGCATGCTCTCCCTCTATTTTTGCATAGGATTTGCTATTCTCTCTTTTCACTCAAAATCTTCTTCTACTTCATCTTCTGTGTCAATGGAAGCTTCACATCCTCGGTGTCCTTCCTCTTCCATCAAAGAAATGGAAGCTTCACGTCCTCAATGTCCTTCCTCTTCTATTAGAGTAATCACAATATATAACAATTTTGATATTGACAACAATAGGTGGATTCCTACTACCATCTTTATCGGTACTTGGGTTATGTTGAAAACAAAGAAGAGGAGAAGATGTGAAAATGAATTTATTGACACTTACAAGGGGAAAGTCAAGGATTTCAAGCTCAAAGGATCAATGAAAAAAATCAAGGAGGTGCTTATATAACATGCATATATGTACTCATGATTGCACTTGCAGAACTAGCCCATTAACATGCCATGCCATAGACCGAATTGTAAGTTCAAAAAATTTCCATAGCCTTCAAATTATTGGGTTTTATGTTTTATGAATTTGTTGAAGTTTATATATATATATATATATATATATATATATATATATATATATATATATCCATCAAACCTAGAAGATTGGCAACCTATTGAAAGCATAGTTGGGGTTTTCTTTTATGATAAATTTTACAATACACCATTAAGAATCACAAGATTTGGATCTCTCAGACCTCTTCCACTCTTAGCTTTGGATAGTGCAGAGCGGCCAATTTCTGGAATAGGAAACATGTGAATCTTTTAGATTAAAGATTTATGCAGATATTTAAATATATTTGTGACCTAATATAGCGAATCAACAAGTGAAGATTACATTCTTCATGCCATTACATGTTTTTGTGGACTTCGTTTATGATGAGGAAGTTTGAATAACATCTTCAATGTTCATAAGCAGATCGAAGAAATGCATGGACTTCCTAGGTCAAAGTTGGGATAGAAAAGAAATTTTGTGGAATTATGTCCAAAGTGGACCAAAAATCCATTATTTATAAATATATTATTGCATCACAAAATTTTATTTTTCTATTACATGAGATGGCATTATGTGGATGGAAAGATTGTAGCAATTGATCAAGACTTATAGGATGACACTGATAACCTTTTGACAATGTTAGAGGTTTTCTTAGAGGATGAGCTCTTAATAATGCTCAATGTAAGGGCAAACGTCTCTTTACATCAAGTGCAAATGGACCTAGCAAACAAGGACCTAAATATCCCTGCTGCTTATTCGTTCAAGTGAAATGGTTATAAGGTAAATAGAAGATATAATCCAAAACTGTGGTATATTTTTTAAGATGCCTTTTAAAATTTTGTTGATAATGTTAATCATGGTGAACCTTATGTGTAGGTTCCCTAGAGAATAGAGAGAAATATTGAATGTAGGGATATTCCCACTAAACAACTTTTCCTCTTGCCACAACTTATTCATTAGAAATACAAATGTAATAGTTGTAAAAAAGATCAAAAGTAATACAAAAACAATTTCAATTCCATTGCAAATGATGGCAATTTGATTACAAAGCTATGTTGTAGATGCAAGAGGGCAATTTTTGATTTGAATATAAAATTTTGGCATATCTACAATCTTTGCATTCTATTTGTATCCAAACTTGGTAAACCTGAAGTCTCCTTTGCAAAAATTATTTGAATTCCATTGCAAATGATGGCAATTTAATTACGAAGCCATGTTGTATATACAAGAGGGAAATTTTTTATTTGAATAAGACATATTTACAATCTCTGCATTCTCTCTGTATCCAAAAACTTGGTGCATTTGAAGTCTCCTCTATGATGTCAGTAAGGTCCATCTCATCTAAGTCTATAGTATTCCAGTGGGGTTCTGGCCTTCTAAATTCTTTGGGTATTTGGCACAACGGTGGAGGCACATAGGTAGTTGCTATGGAAACGTCTTGATGTGATGTGCAATTGATCAAATTTTCAACCAAACCATCTTTTCTCTAAACAAAAGAAGGTCTTCATTTGTGTAATTTGCTAAGTGATCACCTTGCATAAATTGTACAAAATACACCTAAGTATAAATTCATAAATTCGATGTGTCATTAAATTAAGAAAAAACTAAACTTATATCTCTTGTTTGTATCCCAACTAGATGTTGTAGGAGCAGATTGGCATTGTAGCAAACTCTCCACCCACAGTTGTAGCTGTCACCCTACTCTAGCACTCTGCAATTAATTATTCTTGTATTCTCCAGCATTTCATGGACTTGAACCACAATCTCAAAGCCCTTGATAAGTTTCTCAACAGATCTATTTTGATAAATGAAAACAAGGTTAGTGCCTCTCTTTCTCCCTCTATCCTTCTCCCTCTCATGGGCTTAAGAAACTTACTTCTTCATGTTATCATGGTACTTGTCTATTGAATTGGGAAAAAAACATTTCCTTATCTGAATGTCATACACTATCAGGCTCTTGTGAGATCTACAAGGTAAGGAGGAGAATAAATTTACTTATAAAACAAAACATTTGATATAACTTAGAAGAAACATACCAAAGAGTTTCTTACCTCTCATTGTATACCATCACAAGATACTGTATAAGATCCAAATGACAATCTCTGTAACACAAGCACACATCCACAAGGAATGTTCTCTCTTGGATCAACCATGCAACTAGGAGATAATCTATGATGAAAACCTTCGCTTGTACTTGAAAAGAAAGGCTTACAAGAATTAAACTGCAAAAGTAAATAAATAGTAATTTTTAAGATAATCTACTTATAAGAAAAGCATGTAAAATCTTCAAAGTTTATGATTTCAAAAAATACTTTAAGACGACATTCATCACACGATCATTGACCTCCTTGTGAAGGTTTGTAAGGATGAGAGTATCCTCCTCACTAAAGTGAAAGGCATTGAGGTGCTCCTGTAGTGGTACACACTTCTAAGAGGCAGCACAACATCGACAAAGCATGGGCCGAGCATTTTAGGGCCTTAATATTCTCCTCATTGTTGTGATGTTGCACCTCCACCACTACGAACTTAAGGGTGGAATTTTTTGCTAGGATTTTGAACTCATTAGTCAACATCATCAAGAATTTGTTTTCTATTGTGTGTGATTTTTTATTTTCATTTTTTGCATGATGCATGAGCACATGTAGATAGACTAGGCACATTTTCTTCAGTGCATTCATAATTTTTGTGTGGAGCATTGTTTGATTGGTTGCATTGCATGGATTTTAATTTTCATATTTTCTTAAATCATGTGTGATTGGGCATGAAATTTTTTAAAGCATATTCTTAATAGGGCACATTGCATTGCAACACTTGTTGAAGTGATCAACTCAAAGCACACGTCATGGATTTCAAAGACAAGTAGCATGGAAATTCTTCTTGTCACAAAATTTTGTGGCATGTTTGCCTTATCGGTGGATCATCAAGAGTTAAAGATTGAAGTTGGAAGTTGATGTAGCAACATGGCTATTGCTACATTAACAATTATTTGAGGTCACAAGCAAAATGTTGATAATACTACTATCAGAAAGAGATTATAACATTACTAATACATGGAGCATGCCCAATAACAATGGGCTTAGCTTGGAAGATTCTTAGCAGATTAAACATTATTGAGGGGACATTGTTCAAATGGGAATTGATGTCGGTATGAGCATGTGAAAATCAAATGTTCGTAGCCCCAAGTTGCTTTGTTGTCATCAAACCCTTCTTCAAAGATTACCAGCACACATGTCGATCAAGTGGCTTCTGAAGGCCTGACTGTTGGGAGCAATCGGTGACCGTTTCTATGAATATATTCTAAAAGTGTGGATACTAGGAAACAAGATAGAAACAGTAAAGTATTATAGGGATATGTGGGAACGATCAATTGAGGACCTTATGTCATTAACAAAAAGATCGACTCCATCAAAATTTTTGTACATTGTAGAACGTTTTGGAGCTTATTCATTAATAGATAAGATGGATGATCTTGCCTATTTTGCCCCAGGATTTTTTGCTCTTGGATTGATAGATGCTATCGGTGAGAATGCCACCAGACATCAAGATGTTGCAAAAAAGCTTGTGAAAACATGCTATCATTTCTATCAACGCAATCCAACGGAACTTGCAGCAAAAAATTATTACTTGAGCACCGGCTCAAGACATGTCCATTGGCACATCTTGAAATAACTTGAGATCAGAGACAGTGGAGTCCTTGATGTATTTGTGGTGTAGAACTAGAATCTATCATGATTGGGGATGGGACATCTTTAATCACACTTTTGAAGGGCAATCACATATAGCTTCTAGCTATGTGGGCTTAGAGATGTCAACACTAGAGTGAAGGATGATAAAATGTAGACAACTATGGTGAATTGTACCGACTGTGTAGCTCACAATGTCCATGCTGGGACCAACCCTCATAACTTGGTCGAGAAGATTCTTTGCTCTAAAATCTATCAGAATACCTATTGGAAGGAACAGTGCTTCGGCCTCACAGCTGAAACGGGATTATAAAGTGATGGAAATAGACCATGTGATAGCATTATAAAGGAAATTCCTTCACGATAGACGGTGGATGATGAGATTATAGGCAGCGATGGTGGATGGCGTACTGAAGGGAAATATGATGTCCAAATTGATGATTAAGGCAAGCTGGTGACCAACATGATGTAGGAAACCTGTCGTCACCAATTCAAATTCTGGAACAAAGGCTGTAGCAATGGAGCTTGAACATATCGACATTCTATTTGGCCAATATGCATATAAGAATGAAGATCCTATGATAGGACCTGATGGTATTGAACAACTCTATCATGATCTTGGAGTTGTTTGAGATTCAAAGGGAGAGAGAGAGACAAAGACATGGAGCTGTAACAGAGAGTAGTGAACTCTCATTGTTCTCTTCTTCTCATTCTTTCATAATGCTTTCTAAAGTCTAATCACACATAACTGATAAACACACTAGGTCACTAACTGTAGTTGAGTCTCTGACTGATTACAACGCACATGTAGAGTGATAACTAAGAAGAGGGCTGTCTAGGTAAGGTTGGTCATGTCGGTGACATTGATCACGAGCTTGATTCTCAACACTCCCCCTCAAGCTCAAGCAAACTGTTGTGCTCCAAGTAGCTCCCTCAAATGCACAAACTTCTCTTTACCAAGTGATTTGGTAAAGATATCTGCTAGCTAGCCTTCTGTCTTCACATGGAGTAGATCAATCTTTCCAGCAAGTACCATCTCCCTGACAAAATGGTAATGAACTTCTATATGTTTGGATCTAGCATGATAGATAGGGTTGCTAGCCAACATCACACTACTGAGATTGTCACAATGCAATGTGACTTTCCTGTCTAATTGTATACCCAAGTCATGTAGCAGTTTCACAAGCCAAAGTGCTTTGCATGCGGCTAAGGCTGCACCCCCCTGTATTCTGCCTTTGTACTAGATAAAACAATGATCGGTTGCTTCTCACTACTCCAACTAATCATACTGCTGCCCAAACTGAAAGCATAACCACTGATTGACCTCCTGTCATAGAGACAACCAACCGAATTAGCATCTGTATAACTTGTCAAGTTGAATGATTTCCTATGCTCATAAAATAGCCCATAATCAATAGTACCCTTCACGTATCGCATAACCCTCCTGACTGCATCTAAGTGTGGCTTACGAGGTTTTTGTATAAACTGGCTAATCAGCCCCATTGCACAACTCAAGTCAGGACGGGTAATAGTAAGGTAAATCAAGGTACCCACCATTTGTTTGTACATAGTGACATTCTCAATCTCAGTCCTAACAGCAATTGCAAGTTTGATATTTTCATCCAATGGTGTTTCCATGGCTTTACACTCCATCATGCCATATTTCAGCAACATATCATGAGCGTACTGTTTTTGTAATAGCCAAATACCTTGACGTGTAGACACAACCTCAATCCCGAGAAAGAACTTCAACTCACCAAGATCCTTGACTTTGAATTCAACCTGTAACATTGCTTTAATTTCAACAATCCCATGATCATTATCTCTAGTGATGATCAAATCATCAACATAAACCACCAGAAAAACATAGCCATGCTCTGTCTTCTTTGTAAATAGGCTATGATCTGCATGACCTATTTGAAAACCAAGATACTGCAAATAAGTGCTTATGTGAGCATTCCATGCTCTCAGTGCTTATTTCAGCCCATACAAGGCCTTTTTCAGCTTACACACATATGTCGGATAGTCAGGGTATACATAACCTTCAAGCTACTCCATATATACCTCTTCAAGCAAGTCGCCATTCAAGAATGCATTTTTGACATCCATCTGCCATAATTTCCAGCCCTTAGAAGCTGCTAATGCAATAACTGTTCTCACCATTGTCATCCTGGCAACTGGGCTAAAAGTCTCCTCATAATCTAGGCCATACTGCTGTGCATATCCCTTTGCAACCAACCAGCCTTTATACCTTTCCAACAAACCATTTGACTTGCATTTCACTTTATAAACCCATTTGCAGCCAATGGGTACTTTTCCTTCGGGAAAGCAGACCGATTCCCATGTCTCTTTTTCAACCAATGTTGCATATTCTTCATCCATGGCAACACACCAATTCTCATCTGTAACTGCCTCACTGAACTTCGTAGGCTCTTTGTAGCCTGACACTTTAGTCATATATGCATAATGTCTGGTTGAATACCCACTGTATGTCAGCCTATCAATTGGTTTTCTGACCCTTTCAGAACACCTCAATTGCGGTGCACTTTGGGCTTGCCTCTCATGAGGCAGCACATACCTGCTTTGCCTTGCACCGAGCGTCATAACTGATGGTATGGCCAATTCACTATCAAGGCTATCACTGCCAGGCGACTCATATCTAGCTGTAAGTGGGCTTGTCACAATCACATTTTCAAACATCTTTTCTTTGCCTTTATCCAATCTCCCCCTCACTGACATATTTGTGTCAGTGGATGCAGTAGTACGACTGTGGAGTCATCTTGTCCAAGGACTAACAGTAGATGAACCATCACCTTGTCGGTCCACTCATAGACGTACTAGCTGAATGATAATTTTCAGCATAGGTAGGGCTGGCTAGTCCATTAGAGACCATTGCATTCAGATTACCATATCATGAGGCCAACTCATCAAAAACTACATCTCTACTGATTAGGGTTTCCCGACTAGATGGATCATAGCATTTGTAAGCCATTCTCTCCTGTGCATAGCCAATAAAAACACTTTTGACATCTTTTGGGTCTAACTTCTTCCTCTTTTCATCAGGCACATGTATGTAGGCAATGCAACCAAATACTTTTAGGTGACTAATGTCTAGCTTGTGCCCATACAATTTCTCATACGGAGTCAAATTATGAATCCCAACTGTAGGTGTTCAGTTTAGCACATAAACTGCAATAACCATTGCTTCAGCCCAATAAACATTTGGCAAATTCTTTTCATTACGCATTGCCCTGACAACTTCCATAAGCACCCGATTTTTTCTCTCTGCCACACCATTCTGTTGATGTGTGTAGCTGCATGTGAGCTGTCTTTTTATGCCATATTTAGCAAGGTACATGTCAAACTCTTTGGATACATATTCTCCACCTCCATCAGATGTCAAACATGAGACATAACATCCAAGTTCATTTTCAGCATGCTTCTTAAAGTCCTTAAAGACATTGAGCACCTCATCCTTGTGCTTCAGAATATATAGCCATGTGTATCGGCTGAAATCATCAATGAAGGATACATAATACCTAGCACCACCAAAAGATGCATTATGGGCAGGAACCCATACATCCAAATGTATCAATTGCAAAGACCGAGAACTATGTTTGACATGTTTCATGAATGGAAATCTCGCTTGTTTTCCAAATTGACAAGTAGAGCATACATGTCCAAGATCAGTGTACTGGAACTTCGGCAAGCCAAGTACAACCTCTTTTTGTTGCATATTTTTTAGCTTATGTACATTAACATGACCGATGCATTTGTGCCAGATTTCTACATCCCGAACTACTCCATTATCATGGGCAAACATTGTTGACTTCAATTCTGCGATAGATGCATCCAAAGTAAACATTATGCCATCTCTATTGCCTTTAGCAATCAATTTACAACCATTGCCATATTCTTCAATAAAACAGCCATCCCTATTAAATCCGACTTGCAGATTCTGTTCTGCCATCTGTCCAATCGACAATAAATTCTTGGTAATAGAAGGTACATGTAGTACATCATGTAGGCTCTTCTTTTTGCCATCACGCATGAGCAACAAAACCACACCTGTATACTGAATATCATGCTATGTATCATCACCAGTACATACAAATCCATGAGACCTTGCTACTAACTCATCAAGCCATTCACCATGAGGAGACATATGATTGGATGCTCTTGAGTCTATGTACCACTTCTCATGTTTGCCTTGCTTAGGTGTATTCTTAGATACATGTTACATAGCAAATAGTCTATCTCCCTGGTCATCTTGAGTACCACTGGAAGATGCATAATGTCCATATTGCCTACCTTTTGCCTTCATATCAGCTTGCTTTTTATGGAAATCCTTCCCAATATGCCCATATCTTCCATAATAATGACAGTCTTTATCCCTGTTAGACTCCTCATGCGACTATCAGGAATCACCTCTGCCTTTAGGTGATCTCCCCCTGCCTCTAAAGGCTCAGATCCTCGTTGTCCTTGAATATTTGAGCTATGCCAATCATTTTGCTATTGATGTCCATATGTGTTTCAAGTGTCTCCTCGACCTCGAAAATCTCCACGAGCTCTACCACGTCTAGCTCGTTGACTAGAGTAAAAGACACTGTCTCTGCTCTGAGATGTGCTTGAACCTGTATTTAAGCCAAGCTTTACTTCTTCATGTAAGACTAGTGCAAGTAACTCATCTCAATATCAGGGGGTTCTGTTCTCACAGAAATAGACTTATCAAATGCCTTATACTCCTTGCCTAATCCATTCAATGTCACAACAATCATATCATCCTCTGAAACACGAGATCCAATAGTAGGCAGCTAGTTAGCTATGGTATTTATTTCTGTTGTGTATGCTTGAATGCTCCTGCCATTCCTATACATGTTGTTGAACTACTGCTTTAGTTGTATCTTCCTTGCATGTGTGTCATTACCATAATTCTTCATGAGTGCATCCCAAGCATCCTTCGAGGAATAGCAATTGGTAATCTGCATAGCCATCGCATCAGAAATGCATAAGGAAAACCAATGCAGTACTTTACTAGCTCTTTCCGACCATTGTTGGTGAGCTCTTTGCTATTCTTGTGTAGGATTTCGTTCAGGCATTTTGAATTCAGCTTCAGCCCCTGTACATAAATCCCAATAGCCTCTGCCAATTAAAAAATTTTACATCCTAAACTTCCATAGAGCAAAGTTTTTGTTATCAAGCTTCCCACAAATTGAGTCATATTGTCAGTGCCTTGAGCATTTGCCATATTTGCAACTAAGGTATTCAATGCTATATGCAATCAGTAAGTGCTCAACTCTTTGTAGTTTCAAGAAAAGACTTTCTATAGTTTAGGAATGGTTTTCTAGCAGTTCAAAAATAGTCTTCTTGCAATTCATGAACAGTTTTCCTGTAGTTTAGGACCAGTTTTCCTACAGTTGAGGAGCAGTCTTCTAATAGCCTGCTTGCTATAAACTGTATTTCAGCAATGAAAAAACACAGTCAACTGAGCATGAACCAAGCTCAAATAAGTTCAAAACATTCTATGGTAGTGGCAAAACATCCCAGCAACAAACTCTATCCATACAAGCATCAATAGATGCATAGAACTAATGCTGACATTCACTAGAATTTTCCATAATTGATGACATGCAAGTAGCATGTTATGACCAACAGCATAAACTCTGCAATAATCAGGGTATTCTCAGCTCAAAAATATCCTCAAACCACCATAGACATGTCCCAGTACATTGGGGATTCAATATGTGACCAAACAAGCATCAATGTTTGTACTATATGCAAGTAGCAATACCAAATACAGCCAGTCCACTGCTATAACCAATAGTATTTTCTCCGTTAAAGCAAGAGTATTCAGACCTCAAAATAGCCCCAAAACATCTCATTCAGTTGCCACTCTATGCAGGAGTTGATACATGTCCGATCGGTCAGAATATATTACATGTATGTCAAGTGAAGATGATAGGTATCCTTCCTGCAGACAATAACCAGTCAATACCCTGGTATAACCATCAAAAAATTAGTCCATCCTTTCGGATTTTAGCACTCACTATATCCCAAAAAGAATCAATCACTCAAGTGGTATGATCCAAGCATTTGTTAGTAACAAATAAGCATCCAAGATACTTCAACCCTGTAGGTATATTGTTTCCAAATTCAAGATAGCAACCGGTTCATTGTTTCCAACCTCCAAATAAGCTCCAAAAATGAGCATTTAACACTCCAATATCATGCTCAAATGCATGATAATAAGGGCATATACATTGTTAGGATGAAAGCCACCAGTGCCCTGGAACCACTTGCTGTTTATTGCAGTAAACAACCAATCAACACAGGTCTGTGCTGAATAACTCAAAATCTGTGAGGAATTTGAAAAACCTTTCTTCTGCAAAGTTGTATATAGCTTCTGCAAAAAAATGGATTGCAGGCACAGTCTCCTTTGATGACGTTTTCTTTAGATCTGATGTCTTGATGTCAAATGACCACTGCCAAGCCTTCAACCTTCAGGCTTCAGGCGTTCAGGCTCTGATATCATGTTCGAGATTCGGAGGGAGAGAGAGAGACAAAGACATGGAGCTGTAATAGAGAGTAGTGAATTATCATTGTTCTCTTCTTCCCATTCTTCCATAATGCTTTCTAAAGTCTAATCACACATAACTGATAAACACACTAAGTCACTAAGACCGTACTACTAGCTGTAGTTGAGTTTGTCCTAGTCAATTATTACAATGCACATGTAGACAGATGTCTAGATAAGGTTGGTCATGTTGGTGATATTGATCACAAACTTGATTCTCAATAGAAGTGGAGCCAACTGATATACGGATTCTTTTATTGGCATGGAAACTACAGGTTGCAAGGCAAGGATATTTCAGTTTGGAAGACTAGTGAAGAGGTTTGAAGGCAATGCGAGTGGATACCATAGATAAGCTGAAGAAAGCACTTTCTGTTCTACAGCAAGAGGTGATAGATAATATGGTGGTGTATAGGCAGCAACAGATGACATTAATGACGAACACGATGACGACAAGCAAGACGATAAAAAATGGCGGCTTCAATTATTTCATAGCTTAAAGCTTTGATTTCCCATAAATGTAAAGGAATGAGGAAAAAGCTATGGCTTAAAAAGCCTTAGGCTTTAAAGAAAGCAAACAAGCAAATGTAATGTGAGCACTTGAAAAAACTATATATGAGAAGTGTAAGTGGTGCAAAGGGCCTTACCCTACTTCCTTGAATTCATATATGCAACTTGATGTGAGAGAGGTTAGAGGTGGAGCTTGTATCCCTCGCCCTCTTCGAAGCTTTATCATTAAATTTGAGAGAGGTGGAGCTTGTATCCCTCGCCCTCTTCGAAGCTTTATCATTAAATTTGAGAGAGAGGCTTGAGGTTGAACTTTGTGTCCATTGCCTACATTGAAGTTTTCGTCATCGCGAGTTGTTTATAAAGGTGACTTGAGGTTTAAGCTTCTCGCCTACTTTGAAGGTTGTCATCAAGTTCCCTGGAGTGGATTTTGAGTTGAGCTATGAGCTCCTTGCCCTATTCGAAATTCTCATGATCAATTCTACAAGAGTGGTTGGAGTTCAAGCTTGGTGCTCCTCACCTTCCTCGAAAATCTTTTCTTAAAAAACGTGACATTCCATCTTCTTCTCTTCTCTCTCAGTTTTAGATTTCGACCTTGTCTTCCTCAAAATCCTTTTGATCATATCCAAGAGTCTTTTGAACATGTGTCTTGCCAATGTCTTTAATCAAAGAATTTTTTTAAAAAACATTCTTCTTTAATCTAAAATTCTTTTGGATAATTATTTTACGTTGAGTTCTCCCATCACAAAGCATCCCTATGACAAGCGACTTTCACGAATCCCTTGTGCAAAATTCCATGCGACATTTGGTGAACCTGACGTGAAAGTGTCACTTCTGATAATTGAGATGGGAGACTCTTTGACTAATCCACCCACTTCATCGACTGCTTCTTCATTTTTGATGAATAATGAGATGAAGGCCTTATTACAAACTCTTTCTTTAGCCATTATGATGCAGAATTAGCAGATGTAGTTATCTATGTAGCAACAGCAACAATAGTTACATCATCACAGTTGGATCAACAATGACTGTTGGATCAAGAACAAGAGCATACGCATGGTGTAACCAAGGCAATCGAGGTTGTGGTTAGTGAGTGAAAATTATTTGATGGTCGGAATGTTTCGTCCTACATTAAAGCCTTTGAAAGCCAGATGCACTTCTTCAGAGTTCCGACCAATTGGAGCAACTATTTCTTACAGCTTGTGTCACGCTTGCTTTGCGGGTTAGAGTAACAAATTTGTTTGTGCAAGACTCGTATTGGAATGTTTTCAAGAAAGCACTCAAAGATGAATATTTTTTGGAGGATTATGGTATTGCTACATGGAAGACATTCAGAGAGTGGGTCTATTAGCCCACCAACAAAGGTCTTGTTGCTTCTGAGTTGTTGGGGGAGTTTGAAGAGCGATATAACCAATTGCATGCACTAGAGCAAAGAGCTTTGAACTCAGAGAAGGTGGATTTATTCTTATAGGCAATTGATCCTATAGTTAGGGATTAGTTAGGAGAGCGTCTTGAAGACCGTACGTAGCCTATGGGATTGAAGACGGATTGACATGACGCTGTCAATGCGATTTCTACATTGACAAAGAGGCGGAGATAGAAGGCTCGCTTGCAGAATCGAATGCAATCATCACCAGTGATGTCTTCTCCCACCACTACCTCTCCTACTTCTCCTGTTGCACCATCCACTACTTCTCTTATTTTTCATCATGTGTCTATGCCTATGCCTATGCCTATGCCTACTCCTACTGCGATTATCAGACCATCTGCAAAACTGACTCTCGAAGATATGGTGGAGGAAATTTCAAAGAACTTAAAAGACCTACAAATCAAGATGACTAGAATGAAGCAACAACCACTTAGTCTAGCTTTGATTTTAGTCCCAACTGTTTCTACTCCTGCAAATTCTTCCAAGAATGATCCTGTTCATCGTTGCATGTGGTGTGATAGTCCAGATCATGAGCGGAAGAACTGTCAAGATTTTGAAGAGGCGAAAAGGCTGAAGTTGGTAGTCTGGAAGGACAAGATGATATGTTTTGGGGATACAGAGCAGTTGATTAAACCAAATTTTGGTAAGGGTGGTATGAAGAAATTGTTGGAGGAGTCTCTTTTGCACTCTTCTAATGTGATGCGAGAGGTGGCAAGAGAAGTTGCTGCCTATGGCCTTCAGTTGTTGGAGCAATTGCCGAAGGAAAAATCTCCTTAGCTAGCCTGGCTAAGCATGCTATGGACCCTTTCCTAAATGGTCCTATTCATGTGTTTAGCCATACCATTCTGGGGTGGGGTGTAAGGGGCAATCAATTGATGCTTAATACCCCACTCATCACAAAACTACTCAAAAGCACGTGATACATACTCACCCCCGTTATCTAACCGTAGGCATTTGAGCCTTTTCCCATACTGGTTCTCTGCCAATGCAAGCCAATGCTGAAATGTGTCTAAGACATTAGATTTCCTCTTTATGGGATAAGCACAAGAGCCAAGGGCTCACCCATCTGTTTCTTACTAGACTTATGCACTGCATGTAGAGAAGAAGGGAAAAGCTTCATCATCCAAACTTTCAGCCATAGGTGATGTGATCAGAAAAGGGACTGTATGGGATGATCAAGTTGATGTCTTTTCCATTTATGCTTATATGGTGAAATGTCAAGGATTTGAAGGGCTTGTTGAGGAAAAGCGGAAAAGAGATAATGATCAGCCTCCTGAAGGATCGAAGAGGGTGACTAGGAGGAATGATCCAATTTCTTTAGGATGACTAGAGCAGAGTATGGCTGATGATCAAAAGCCGAAAGTATAGAAAGATCAGAAAACCCCGAAGACAAAGGATCCAAAGCCAAAAAGGCAACCTAGATTCAAGTTGCCTTCTGACATTGAGTCGTCTATGGACTTGAAAAAGGTACTTAAGGATTGGATTCTTAACTGCAAAATTGAATTCACTCTTGGAGAAGTCTTGGGGATTTCCGAAAGAGAATTTCATGATGTTATCATTGACATCATTAAAAGAAAATGACAGGTTATTGAAGAGCTGACATAGGATATGATCCATTGAGAGACTTTAGCAGTTGCTGAGGCTTTTATCTATGGGTTGCAGATTGAGGAGATTGATTCATTACTGAGGAGTATACGGATAGAGCTTTATGTATGTAGTCCAAAAGAAGACTCTTCAGCCTTCACTTTAGCTTATACAGTATGCAGAGAGTGATGACATGCCTAGATTGGTGCCTCGTAGCCATTTTTCTCATTGTCACTAGCCTTGTGCGATTACGACCACAAAGATTGTAGTTAAGATTGGTGAGTCAGAGACCCCTTGTGATACTGGTAGGTGGACAATTGATGTGGATCATGGTTGGCGCATATGTGCGGCCAATAACACTATAGGAGATTTGTATGCTGCTTGCTCGAACTTGAAGATTTCTATTGGAGATGTGAATGAGTCTTATCATTTCTTTATGCATAATTCTTGTTCCTATCCTATTATTTTGGGGTAGCTATTTATTGATGAGTCTTGGATGGAGACTAAGGTTCTCGACAATGGGTTTGCCTATGCACAGATTCGAAGCAAGGATGGAAAGAGGGTTGTCCAGTTCATGAAAGTTTGTATCAACCATCAGTGGAATAATGATTCCTTGAAGGATTCCCCTCTTTCAGTAGGAGAGTTGGATTTTTGTTAGGTACCACTGTCTTGCGAGATGACGGTAGTATGAGACAAGGAAAGCTCTCGTCTCTCCTGGCAGTGGTAGTTTTTCCTCATGTGTTTATGGTGTATCTATTGAAAGTTCTTTGTGTTTATTTTAGATATGCCTAGAGGTGCTAGGCAGCAGTATGTGAAGAGAAAAGAGAAAGCTTGTAGGTATTTTATAGGAAGAAGATAGGATATATGGTCTCTATGATGGGCTTTCATGCTCGAATACTATGGAGGATCTTTTAGTATTGCTGAAAATTGACAATCAAGAGTCATATGTCTTATAGGTCCATTCTTTGGCGATGTATTGTGAAATTGCTGATTTCATGCTTCAAGAAAATATGGGTACTGAGAATTCTTAGCAAAAAGTGTTCTTTGCTGAAATATTTCAGCAAAAAGAGCTGAATGCTGCTATTTATACACAACAACATTTTTGTTTACCAGGGTATTTACAACAAGGACTAAAATTTGCAGGTTGTAGCACAATGAAGCCAGAGTACATAAAAAATATAAGACACTTGACAAGAAGGTTAGACCAGTTGCAGGACCGCTACCTTTGGATAGTGATGAGATGATTAGAAGAGCCACTATGCAACCTCCTTTACGAGATCCAGCAGGTATTGGACACAAGTTTTCAGTTGAGAGACTGAAAGAGATAAAGATGGGGGCTGAAGATTTTTCGCCTCCAGAAGAGGTGAGATGTTTTGAAGAGATGTTGTGTAGATATGGGAAAGCTTTTTCTTTTTTCCCACATGAAATTCGATGAGTTGATCCTAGGGTTGTGATGCCTATGGTTATTTTTACCATTTCGCATGTCCCTTGGAATCTATGGTCTATTCCTGTGCCTAGAGCTCACTTGCCCAAATTGGTGAAGCTTTTGAATGAGCGGATCAAGATGGGGATTTTAGAACCATCTTCTGCTCCATATTCTAATAGATGGTTCACAATTCCTAAGAAGAATGGGACACTCAGATTCATACAAGACTTACAGCCAGTGAACAAGGTCACTATTCAAAATGTTGGTGTAGGACCTATTGTGGATGAGTTTGCAGCGGCTTTTGCTGGACGTGCTATCTATTCACTTGGTGATCTTTATTCCAGCTATGACCAATTCCAGCTTGCCCTTGAGAGGAGAGATTTGACTGCGATGAAGATACCTTTAGGCCTTGTCCAGATGTGTACGCTTCTGCAAGGAGCTACTCATTCGGTTGCTCATATGATGAATGGGATGAACAAGGTCTTATGGAATTTTATTCTAGAGCTTACCATGCCTTTCATTGATGATTTTCCTATTAAAGGTTGTTTGGAGAAAGAGAAGGACGAGACTTTAGATGATCATGGATGTAGTTTCTTTGTGGCCACACATATTAGAGATGTTGAGAGGATTGGATTCGGAGGCCGGGTGCCCAGAGGCTAAGGCCAAAACAAAATCCAGTGTAAAAGGACTTCAGGGTCAAGGGGAGTGACCCTTGGGGTCTCCCACCCCCTAAATTTGACGATTGGGGGGGGGGTTGCCATGGAGTGAAAAAAAAAATGTCTTCTTCTATACAGTGACAAATTTTGATGGAGAGGGGGGACCAATGTCCAAGTGTGGTTTTGAAAAAGAGTCTTGTACTCTTCAAGCATAGCGACTTGCCAATAAGGGCCTATGGGCCATCTTCCACGTCTATGCAACCATAATATCTAATCTCATCAGCCTGATGCTTGGCATTTTCGCTCTCCATCGCCATTCTCCACTCGTCCAATGGTTGCCCGGTTGTTGCTGAGAACAGAGATCGATTTTTCTCTCTCCTTCCTCTCTCTTCCCTCTATGGGATGTTCATACGCACTACTTTGAAGGAGGAATCGGGAAGGAGATTGAAGAAAAAGATGATGGAGATTAATGAAGATGCTGAAGATTGATGTGTAGCATGGAATTGAGAGCAATGGAGGCTCTTTCCACTGATCACGTAGTCATTCAATGCGTCTCGGGTTTCGTAGAAACACGGTATGACTATTTTTTATGAAGAAAATGAGGGTTTTTTGACATTTTGTGATGAAAATGATCTTCTTATACGCGATGAAAAATTGTTTGAGTGCTGGTTGCATCATGTTTAATTGCTGTCTATAAGAAAATTTTGATTTCATAATGATTTACATGCGCTATTTAAATCCTGTAAAACTCAAAAAGCAAATTTAAAGGGTAAAATGATGGTTTTGTCGTTTCGAGTGGGTGAAATGTGTTCCTATGGGAAAAAATGGAAAATAAAATCAAATTTTAGTATGGGAAAATGATTGGTATAAGGAAAATAACAAAATAATAGTGATTATTATCAAATAAATGCATAAAAATAAGAAAAAATAGGGGAGAAATAGAAATACACTTCATAAAAATAAGAAAAAAATATAATGAGGCTTTGTGAATGTATAGTAGTGGCGGAGCATGAGGTTTAGCCTTAGTTTGCCCTATCTCTTTGTCAAAGTTCGTGGTTTATCGCTTTTCATACATCAAAATATGACAAAATGAACCCCTACACCTATGCAACAGAAGCACTACCTAAAAGTAGGGGGTGGGGTATTTGAATGATGTGATTTGGGTGCTATTTATTGTTGATTTTGCTGACGCATATCATGATATAGGGTTCGTTGTATTTTAATTAAGAGGATAGTAGCATGAGTATTGTCTTGGTGTTATCCTTGCATCGCCGCAATGAGTTAGTAAATGAGCATGGGAAAGCTTGGTTGTGCACGACACGTTTCTGATTGGAAATTATGTTTGGGCACATTAGGATCACTTACTTTTGCATGTGAGGCAACCTATTTGTAGGCTATTTGATTGTTTTTTTGAAAATTATTTGGTAAGGAAACATGGTATCTTCTGGAATACGTTCAAAAGGAAAGAGTGGAACCTATATTGTGTGTACTTTATGTTGGAGTGATGCATCTTGGGGCCAATCCCCGAGGTGTAGGAGAGTCACAGTGGAGCCATGGCAATCAGCCAAGAGGTGCTTCCCTATGTTTGTGCTACGAGATATTATGCCTATATATTATGGGATCTTCCTCTTAGGAGAAGGGATAGCAAACGTTGGACTATAACCTAATACAAACGCAGAATCGACATTATCATTTAGTGTAGAGTGAGTCTTAGATGCTCCTGGCCCGCAAGGCCGTGTGGCAAGGTTGTCTATTGTGTGCATGAGGTCCGGCTAGTGCCATAGCTAGTGACGGCCCATTTTAGGCCCTATAAGTGGTGCGTTTGCCAGGAGCGACCAACAAGTGGTGGTTTCCAATCTAGGGTTTCTAGGGACCAAATAGTCAGTTTATGTTCTCTGATAAGAACTGTCAAGCCAAAATAAAAAAAGAGGAACATGCTGAGAGGGCTAGATGGCGGTTGGAGATTCTAAGGCATTATTCTCCTCAAAGGAGCAACCCACTACACATAAGCGGCAGTGGCTCTAATAACCTAAGTGTCACAAGCAACCCCTTGAGTGCAAGTGGAAGTCTTAGTACTTCCCCTCTTCCAATCAATCAACCCACTTCAAGTGGGGGTGTAGTTTTACCTACACAAACTCTTGTTTTCAGTCGTCCAGTTGTAGCCATGGAACAACCCATCGCAATTCCAACAGGGACACCGGATTTACCGGCATTAGGAGCACCTTTTCCCACCTTCCATGGATTAGCAGAAAAAGATGGATATCTCTATATTAAGGAGTTTCAAACACTCATGTTCAACTATCAAATCCAAGACGAAGGGCATTTAATGATGTTCTTCAACATGACATTAAAAGGAAGAGCAGTAGTATGGTATCACGGTCTAGAAGTCGAAATCATAACTAGCATTGACCAATTCTTCACGGCCTTTTGTAGAGAGTTTGCCCTTGAGAGGGGTGGACAATATTGATTGCGTGTCTTGAATGTAACACGCCAAGAGCCAAATGAGAATGTCCAGGCCTATACCAAGAAACTAAAGTAAGTTCTTCGCAAACTTAATACTTATATCCCCATTCCATCGGCTGCATAGTTACAATATTTCTTACATGGATTAGATTTCAATATCCAAGTGCAGCTGATTAGTGTTGCTTTGGCCGACATTGACACTGCTGTTACCCAAGCAGAAGTACCCAAGAAGAAGGAGTAGAGTCGTGCTTGCAAGCGGCTTATGTAGCAATGATAAATTGGAATGGTAATAATTTGGCACTGACCAATGGGAGTCAAGGGGACCCCATGTCACATGCGAATGGAAGAGGGGGTATCTTGCCAAATTTGCCTATGTTACCAGCTCCTCCCACTATGACTATGCCTATGGCTTGTTAGATGGCCCCAATGAATGGTAGAGGCCAAACAATAAACCCTAATGTTGTCCCAGTAGGTGAACTGCTGATTCCTAATCAAGTGGTTAGGCCGATTGGACGATAGACAGATGATTGCAATTATGAGTTGAGTGCCTCTAATGTCCTTGGCGAAGTTATGGACATGATGAAGCACTACACCGATATGATTTTTGAGCAATATAGATAAATAGCTGCAGATGCCAATTTCCTTAAGAAGTAGCAGAATTTGATAGGGAGTCGACGCCCTGAAGAGCGTGCCCCCTCAAGATTCAGCTGTAAGTGGTGTGGTGGCCAATATTTCCCTAGGATTTATCCAAATGTCAAATGCGATATTTGTGGAAAGTCGGGCCACTTAGCTGCTACTTGTTGGAATAAGATCAGTTCTTTCCAACAAGGAAGTAAACTGCCAGGTCCAGTTAACCATCATGCACAAGGGAATAATCTCCAGCAAGATGAGGGACCAAGATAAATACTGCAAAGAGGAAAGGCTATTGTAGAGGAGTTGCCTCATGGCAGTGGAGTCAGTCTTATTGAGGCTATATGTGTCAATGATGCTGAAACTTCTAATCTACGAGCTGTAACAAGAGGTCAAAAGATTAGAGAGGGTAACAAAAGAAATGTAAACCTATCGAGGAAAATCCTAAGCAAGATACTAGAGGAAAGCAAGTTCTGAATCCTGATATGAAAGGTGGACCTCTAAGGCCTGTTGATAGCAAAGTTGATCCTGAGAAGGATAAAGAATTGGCAAGAAAGAAGAAAAAAGTTAAAAAAGAGGCACCAAAGCCAGTCCAAAGACCAAAGGAGAGACTAGTTTGGCGAGAAAAGAGAACTTTGGCTAACTACCACGACTTTGATTTAGCGAGTTCTCTTTACGAAGTTAAACCAGACGTGAATTTCCTGCAATTGATTAACCTATCTCTAGGAGTATGCAAGGAATTTAAGAAAATCTTGCGTTGGAGCGAAAATAAAAGTGAGCGCCAGAAAAGGATTAAGTGTCACCTTGCGAGGGCTTGGTAGGTTCTTGGGTACGGAGACAGGACCTGAGGCCGATGCCCTGTTCTCCTTGGGTCACTACGCTTAGCTTCCTCCTTTTTACATGCTTGAGAATGGCAAATAAACGCCTAAAAGGCCAACGCACTAAAAGGCAACATTTCTTGATCAGGCTATAGGAGTCCTTGCCTAGGAGGAGCTCCTAGTTGAGTTGTCCTTTGTTAGATAGGCAGTTCAGACCACCACTTAGGATGACCTCTTTGATAGTTCTTTCTAGTTTGCCTGTGTTGGAACAGTTTTTTAGTGACTAGCTTTCGGCTTTCTGTTAGATTATGCTCGACCTACTCCTCGTGGATTTCATGCTTTGGTTTTGACAGGGGGTAGGGTGAGAGCTGTGATGTGTTTTGATGAGTCTTTTTTGTATTAGCTTGATGCTCTTTGTGGTTGTGTTTATGTGTAGATTTATTCGTGGGATTCGACGTGCTGAGTCACCCTATCCCATGGTCGTCAATGAGCGATGGATTTTTCCTGAGAAACATGCTCAAAATTTGCAAAAGAATCCACATTTTAAGGAAAAAATAGACTTCATTGAAGGCGGCATAGGCAATCAAGTAGATTTTAAGCAACAAAAGCAGTCGACAGGTTCCAAAAGTGCTTTAAAGACCCACCGATCGAGCGATAGTTGGGAAATTTTCCATGATGTTGGATGAGACCCCGAAAAAAGCCAGGCAATGTGGGACCTCAAGACGGATGCCCAGAATTTTTCAGAAGTCGATTCCAAGGCCGGACGAGAGACGAGTGTCCGAAGGGGCCTATAAGCCATCTTCCACCTCTATGCAACCATACTATCTGATCTCATCAGCCTGATGCTTGGCATTTTCACTCTCCATCACCGTTCTCCGCTCATCCAATGGTTGCCCAGTTGCTGAGAATAGAAATCAGTCTTTCTCTCTCCTCCCTCTCCCTTCCCTCTATGGGCTGTTCATGCACACTACTTTAATGAAGGAGGAATCGAGAAGAAGATTGAAGCAAATGATGATGGAGATTAATGAAGATGCTCAAGATTGATGTGCAACATGGAATTGAGAACAATGGAGACTCCGTCCATTGGTCACGCAGAATGCATCTTAGGTTTCGTAGAAACACGACATGTTTATTTTTAATGAAGAAAATGAAGGTTTTTTTATATTTAATGATGAAAATGATGTTTTTATGCGATGATAATTTTTTTGAGTGCTGGTTGCATCATGTTTAATTGCTATCTACTAGAAAAATCTGATTTCATGATGATTTACATGTGTTATTTAAATCTTGCAAAACCCGAAAAATGTGATTTTTAAGGGTAAAATGATGGTTTTGTCATTTCGAGTGGGTGAAATGTGTTCCTATGAGGAAAAATGGAAACTAAAATTGAATTTTAGAATGTTGAAATGATTGGTATAAGAAAAATATAAAAATAATAGCGATTATTTACAAATAATACATAAAACTAGAAGAAAATAGAGAAAAAATAGAAATACACTTTATAAAAATAAAAAAAAATATAATGAGTGTTTGTGAATGTATGGTAGTGGCGGAGCATAAGGTTTAGCCTCAGTTTTACCTATATCTTTATCAAAGTTCATGATTTATCGCTTTTCATACATCAAAACATGACAAAATGAACTCCTATACCTATGCAACGGAAGCACTACCTAAAAGTAGGGGGTGGGGTGTTTGAATAATGCAATTTTGGTATTGTTTATTGTTGATTTTTTTGATGCATATCATGATATAGGGTTCGTTGTATTTTAATTAAGAGGATAGTAGCATGAGCGTTGTCTCGGTGCTATCCTTACATCGTCGCAACGAGTTAGTAAATGAGCATGGGAAAGCCTGGTTGTGTACGACACGTTTCTGATTGAAAATTATGTTTGAGTGCATCAGGATCACCCACTTTTGCATATGCATATCAACCATGGTATTGGAATATAAAAAACTAGATGCATATCACCTGTTTTTTGTTATGACGACGTACCCTTGAGTGTGTGAGATAACCTAATATGTAGGCTAGTCAATCGGTTTTTTGGAAATTATTTGGTAAGGACACGTGGTATCTCCTAGAATACGTTCAAAATGAAAGAGTGGAGCTTGTATCGTAAGAAAAAATAGGAAAAAAATTGAAATACACTTCATAAAAATTAAAAAAAATATAATGAGTGTTTGTGAATGTATAGTAGTGGTGGAGCATGAGGTTTAGCTTCAGTTTTCCCTATCTCTTTGTCAAAGTTCGTAGTTTATCGCTTTTCATACATCAAAATTTGACAAAATGAACCCCTACACCTATGCAACGGAAGCACTACCTAAAAGTAGAGGGTGGGGTATTTGAATGATGTGGTTTGGGTGCTATTTATTGTTGATTTTGCTGACGCATATCATGATATAGGGTTCGTTGTATTTTAATTAAGAGGATAGTAGCATGAGCGTTGTCTTGGTGTTATCCTTGCATCGCCGCAATGAGTTAGTAAATGAGCATGGGAAAGCTTGGTTGTGCACGGCATGTTTTTGATTGGAAATTATGTTTGGGCACATTAGGATCACTTACTTTTGCATGTGAGGCAACCTATTTGTAGGCTATTTGATTGTTTTTTTGAAAATTATTTGGTAAGAAAACATGGTATCTTCTGGAATATGTTTAAAAGGAAAGAGTGGAACTTATATTGTGTGTACTTTATGTTGGAGTGATGCATCTTGGGGCCAATCCCCGAGGTGTAGGAGAGTCGCAGTGGAGCCACGACAATCATCAGAGAGGTGCTTCTCTATGTTTGTGCTACGAGGTATTATGCGTAGGGTGGGTCACGTAAGGACCAGGCGGTCTAGGAATGCCTATAGGATTTATGTCCATTCTAGGGACGGTTGGTTTCATATCGTTAGGTGCGGGGAGAGCCAATGGGGCTCCCCTTCCGAAGAATGGCTATGGCCTGTTAGCTAGATAAGGCTGGCCGTAGGGTTGCGAGTATGGAAGTCTTCTTGGTAATCTACAATGCATGACATCATGGCCGAAGGTACCGCAGTTAGCGCAAGGTCTTGACCTAAGGTCTTGACACTCGGCCAGCAAGTGGTTTCCGCCACAGTACACGCATTGGATGTGCGGGCGCGTTGGTCGTCTCAACATGTCTTGTAACTTGGCTAATTCCATCTTGACCTCAGCCAAGCCTTGGTCTGTCTCGGTGGCCTTCCCCTTATCTTGGGATGATGGGATTGACTGCTCACTAGAGGCTGACGTTCTCTCTGAGCTTCGCAAGTTGGGTTCTTCTAGATTTGAGCTCCTAGAGCTCCGCTCTTTCAACAGGTCATCGACTCTGATGGCTTCCTCAAACACTCTAGCCTCCACGTCCCGCTGCAAGCTTGAATTGCTTGCCAGAGCCTTATATAACTCCTCGTCTTGAATTCCGCTGGAGGGGATGGATGTCGTGACGCTGCACGTCCACCATTGTGAACCTGAGGATGGAGTTTTTTGCCGAGATTTTGAACTCATTAGTCAGCGTCATTAGGAATTTTTTTTCGTTGTGTGTGATTTTTTATTTGCATTTTTTGCATGATGCACGAGAACATGCAGATAGGCTAGGTACATTTTCTTCAGTGCATTCATAATTTTTGTGTGGAGCATTGTTTGATTGGTTTCATTGCATGGATTTTAATTTACATGTTTTGTTAAATCATGTGTGATTGGGCATGACGTTTTTTTGAAGCATATTCTTAATAGGGCACATTGCATTGCAACACTTGTTCAAGTGAGTAACTCAAAGTACAAGTCATGGATTTCAAAGACAGGTAGCATGGAAATTCTTATTATGAAATTTTGTGGCATGTTTACCTTATCGATGGATTATCGAGAGTTAAAGAGTGAAATGGGAAGTTGATGCAACAACATGGCTATTGCTACATTAACATTTATTTGAGGTCAGAAGCAAAACGTTGATAATACTACTATCAAAAAAAGATTATAACATTGCTAAATACATGGATATGCCCAATAACAGTGGGCTTAGCTTGGAAGATTCTTAGCAGATTAAAGATTATTGAGGGGACATTGTTCAAATGGGAATTGGTGTCGGTATGAGCATGTGAAAATCAAACGTCCGTAGCCCCAAGTTGCTTTGTTGTCATCAAACCCTTCTTCAAAGATTACTAGCATACATGTCAATCAAGTGGCTTTTGAAGGCCTGTTTGTTGGGAGAAATGGGTGACCGTTTCTATGAATATCTTTTGAAAGTGTGGGTATTAGGAAATAAGATAGAAACGGTAAAGCATTACATGGATATGTGGGAACAATCAATGGAAGACCTTATGTCATTAACAAAAAGATCGACTCCATCAAAATTTTGGTACATTGTAGAACGTTTTGGAGCTCGTTCATTAATAGATAAGATGGATGATCTCGCCTGTTTTGCCCCAGGAATGTTTGCTCTTGGATCGATAGATGCCACTGGTGAGAAGGCCACTAGAAATCAAGATGCTCATTTCTATCAACGCACTCCAACAAAACTTGCAGGAGAAAATTATTACTTCACCACCGGTTAGGACATGTCCGTTGGCACATCTTGAAATATCTTAGGTCTGAGACAGTGGAGTCCTTGATGTATTTGTGGCGTAGAACTGGAATCTATCATGATTGGGGATGGGATATCTTTAATCACGCATTTCAAGGGCAATCACGTATAACTTCTAGCTATGTGGGCTCAGAGATGGCAACGCTGGAGTGAAGGATGATAAAATGCAGACAACTATGGGGAATTGTACCGACCCTGCAGCTCGCAGCGTCCATGGGACCAACCCTCAGAACCTGGTCGAGAAGATTCTTTGCTCTAAAATCTATCAGAATACCTATTGGAAGGAACAGTGCTTCGGCCTCACAGCTGAACCGTTGGTTGAAAAAGCGGTGGAACTAGATCATGTGACGCCATTATAAAGGCAGCTGTTCCTTCACGATAGACGGCGGATGATGAGATTAGGCAGCGATGGTGGATGGTGTACTGAAGGGCAATATGGCGGCGAAATTGATGATTAAGGCAAGCCGGTGAGCAGCATGATGTAGGAAACCTGTCGTCACCAATTCAAATTTTGGAACAAGGCTGCAGGAAAGGAGCTTGAACGTATCGACATTCTATTTGGCATGGAAACTGCAGGCTGCAAGGCAAGTATATTTCAGTTTGGAGGAGTGGCGAAGAGATGCGAGTGGATACCATAGATAAGCTGAAGAAAGCGCTTCCTGTAGCAAGCGGTGACGGATAATATGGTGGTGTATAGGCAGCAGACGACATTAATGACGAACAGCGTGACGACGAGGAAGATGATAAAAAATGGCGGCTTCAATTGTTTCATAGCTTAAACCTTTGATTTTCCATAAACGTAAAGGAATGAGGAAAAAGCTATGCGATTTTGAAGGTCATCATCAAGTTCTCTGGAGTGGCTTTTGAGTCGAGCTATGAGCTCCTTGTCCTCTCTGAAATTCTCATGATCAATTCTACAAGAGTGGCTTGAGTTCAAGCTTCTTGCTCCTCACCTTCCTTGAAAATCTTTCTTTAAAACCCGACATTCCAATTTCCACCTTCTTCTCTTCTCTCTCACTTAGAGATTTCGACCTTGTCTTCCTCAAAACTCTTTTGATTATATCTGAGAGTCTTTTTAACCTGTATTTTGTCAATGTCTTTAATCAAAGAGTTTGTTTTTTTTTACATTCATATTTAATCTAAAATTCTTCTGGATGATTATTTTACGTTGAGTTCTCCCATCACAAAGTGCCCATGCAATAAGCGACTTTTATGAAGCCCCCGTGCAAAATTTCGTGTGATATCGTGCATGCTAATTGTTGCCTTTCTCTAATCTGTCAGGCCTCTCTCTCCCCCATCTCTATCTCCTTGGCCTCAATCTCACTCATCTCGCATTGGTCTTGGGTTACGCTCTCAGCATTTAGCCTTGTATTGTGGGGATGTGAGGGTCTTGTGACATCAACCACCTTCACCCTTCTGCTCTTTTTCAAGGGAGGGATATCCAAGATTCCCTTCATTTTTTTGTCACACTAATGCTATCTAGGCTCAACAATTTATCATATCTAAACCTTAGAAGCCTAAGGGATATGAAGTCGACATAATTGTGACCCAGTACGCATGAGCTACCAACATGTATGCATCCTAGAAGAATTCGATCAAAAAGTCTTTAGCAGCTTCATGTAAGCAATCCAGTGCCAAGGAATGCCAATGGAAGTCTAGATTGCTCCTTTTTTATATATCATTTACAACCTTGGTGAACAGAAGCTTGGCAATGGTAGGGTCATGGACATTCATAATCCTCCTTAGCTCCTTAAGGAGAGAGGTGCGTTACTGGTATTGCTTTTGTCAAGATTTAACTTGCAATGTAAGCATGTTCTTCCTAGTAGTGGGATCTTGTTGCATGCTTGGGTCCAACATTTGATCCATGCTATGCAATGTGGGGGTCTCTGGAAGATACATGTCTCATGGTCACCTTTGTTCTAGCCATCTCTATGAAAGTGTACAAATATAGTATAAGAACTCCAAAAGGAGGAAAGGGTGAAAAACTAGAAAAACAGAATTAAAAAGGCCGAAACTAGCACAACACGAGGGGGGGGGGGAGGGTTCTAAAATTAAACCCACCTAATGTTGTAAGGTCCCTCCCTCCCTTGGCGGAAGCCACACAATGTGAGGGGGGAGGAGGGGGTTCCAAAATTAGGAAGCCATCCCCCTTACATTATGTAGGTCCCTACTAAGGGCGGACCACACAATGTGAGGAGGGGGGTCCAAAAATCTCAAGGCCTTGCCCTCATGTTGTGTAGCTTTTTCCAAGGGGGTGGGATTGCATAACACGAGGGGGAGACCTCGAGAGTTTAGGACCCCCCTCCTCACATTGTGCAGGTCATGGGGGTTCCTTCAAACCCAAACAATATGAGAGATGGTCCAAAATGTAGAAATGCCCCTCTTGCATTGTACAGGGCTTTGTTAGTGGGAGAGACTCATAATAGATTAGCATCAAGAATGTACATGATGTTGGTGCTATGTTTGTCTAGAGGTATGCAATGTGCAAAATGAAAATTTGACTTTTGAATTCAGGTTATATAAGGGGATTGCATGTGTTGACGTCAATCGATACCATGTCAGCAAGAAATGTTTATCCACACATGTGAAGATTAATGATGCACGTATGTGCCACATCTCCACCACCACTGAGGTCTCTTTGCACATGTGGAAATGATTGTATACATACCCACCGCATATGCAACACCCAAGGCTATAAAGACTTGAGAAAGGGGCACATCTACCCCCCTATTTTCACTCTTCACACATCCATCTCCACCACTAAGGTCTCTTTGCATGTGTGGAAATGATTGTATATGTACCCACCATGTGTGCAATACCCAAGGCTATAAAGGCCGGAGGAAGGGGCACATCTGCCCACCCTCCCCCCATTCACACACGCGCGCGCACACACACACACACACACACACACACACTCTCTCTCTCTCTCTCTCACTCTCTCTCTCTACATAAAGAACAAGAGCATATGCATGGTGCAACCAAGGCAATCGAGGTTGTGATTAGTAAGTGTAAATTATTTGATGGCCGGAATGTTTTAGATTACATTAAAGCCTTTGAAAGCTAGACGTGCTTATTCGGAATTTCGACCAATTGGAGCAATTATCCCTTACGGTTTGTGTCATGCCTGTTTTGTGGGTTAGATTGACACATTTGTTTGTGCAAGACTCTAAATGAAATGTTTTCAAGAAAGCGCTCAAAGATGAATATTTTTTGGAGGATTATAGTATTGCTATATGGAAGACATTCAGTGAGTGGATCTATCAACCCAACAAAGGTCTTGTTGCTTCTGAGTTGTTGCGGCAGTTTGCAGAGCAATATAACTAGTTGGATGCACTAGAGCAAAGAGCTGTAAACTCAGAGAAAGTGGAGTTATTCTTGCAGGCGACTAATTGTGCACTTCAGGATGAGTTGATAGAGCTTCTTGAAGACAATATGCAGCCTATGGGATTGAAGATAGATTGACTGGATTTTGACGATGCAGTTTCTACATTGACAAAGAGACGGAGATGGAAGGCTCGCTTGAAGAATAGAATGCAATCACCATCAGTGATGTCTTCTCCCACCACGACCTCTCCTACTTCTTCTGTTGCACCATCCACTACTTCTCCTATTTCTCATCCTATGTTTATGCCTATGCCTATGCCTATTCATGTTGCGGTTGTCAGATTATCTGCAAAACCGATTGTTGTCAAAGATGTGGTCGAGAAAATTTCAAAGGACTTAAAAGACCTACAAATCAAGATGACCAGAATGGAGCATCAACACTTAGTCCAACTTCAATTTCAGCCCCAACTTCTTCTACTCTTGCAAATTATTCCAGAAATGATCGTGTTTGTCATTGCATATCGTGTGATAGTCTAGATCATGAGTGGAAGGACTATCAAGATTTTGAAGAGGTGAAAAGGTTGAAGTTGGTAGTTTGGAAGGACAAGATGATATGTTTTGGGGATACAGAGTAGCCAATTAAATAAAATTTTGCTAAGGGTGGTATGAAGAAGTTGTTGGAGGAGTCTCTTTTGCGCTCTTCTTATGTGATGCGAGAGTTGGCAAGAGAAGCTACTGCCTATGGCCTTCAGTTGGAGTAGTGTTGAAGGACAAATCTCCTTTATGGTCCTATGCACTGCATGCAGAGAAGAAGGGAAAAGATTCATCATCCAAACTTTCAGCCATAGGTGATGCGATTAGAAAAGGGACTTGATAGGATGATTGAGTTGATGTGATCTTTTCCATCTATGCTTATATGCCGAAATCTCAAGGATTTGAAGTGCTTGTTGAGGAGAAGCGGAAAAGAGATAATGATCATATTGAAGAATCAAAGAGGGTGACTAGGAGGAATGATCCAATTTCTCAACCTTCTTCTTTAGGACGAGCGAAGCAGAGCATGGCTGATGATAAAAAACGAAAGTACATAATGATCAGAATACCCCAAAGACAAAGGATCTAAAGCTGAAAAAGCAACCTAGATTCAAGCTACTTTCTAACATTGAGATATCTACAGACTTGAAAAAGGTTCTTGAGGATCAGATTCTTAATTCCAAAATTGAATTCACTCTTGGAGAATTCTTGGGGATTACCCGAATAGAATTTCATGATGTTATCATTGACATCATTAAAAGAAAATGACATGTTATTGAAGAGTCAACATAGGATATGATCCATCGAGAGGCTTTAGCAGTTGTGTTGAGGCTATTATTTATGGGTTGCAGATTGAGGAGATTGATTTTGATGAGAAAATTACTGAGGATTCTACAAATGGAGCTTTATATGTAGTCCAAGAAGACTCGTCAACCTTTACTTCAGCCCGTACAGTATGGGGAGAGTGATGATGCACCTAGATTGGTGCCTCAAAGCCATTTTTCTCATAGTCATTGGGCTCATGCGACTATGGAGACTATAGTCAAGCTTGGTAAGTCAGAGACCCCTTGTGTTTCTCTTTTGGATCATGGCTCCGATATTAATGTCATAGTGCATGGATTATATGATACTGATAGGTGGCCAGTTGATGTGGATCATAGTTGGTGCATGCATGTGGCCAACAACACTACAGGAGATTTGTATGCTGCTTGCCCAAACTTGAAGATTTCTACTGGATATGTGGATGAGTCTTATCATTTCTTTGTGTAGAATTCTTATTCCTATCCTATTCTTTTGGGAAATCCATTTATTGTTGGGTCTCGAATGGAGACTAAGGTTCTAGATGATGGGTTTGCTGCCTATGCATGGATCTGAAGCAAGGATGGAAAGAGGACTGTCCAATTCATGACACTTTGTATCAACCATCAAAACAGAATAAGGATTCCTTGAGGGATTCCACTCTTCCAGCAGGAGAGACAGATTTTTGTTAGGTACCATGGTCTTGCGATACGACGGTGGTATGAGACAAGGAAAGCTCTTGCCTCCTGGCAGTGGCAATATTTCCTCATGTGTTTATGGTGGACCTACTGAAATTACTTTGTGTTTTTTGCATATTTTAGATATGCCTAGAGCTGCCAGGCAGTATATGAAGAGAAAGGAGAAAGAATTGAAGCTTGCAGCTGTTTTACAGGAAGATCTTTCAGTATTGCTGAAGATTGACAATCAAGAGTTGTCATATGTCTTACAAGCCCATTCTCTGGCGATGTATTGCAAAATTACTAATTTCATGCTTCAAGAAAATTTGGGTATCGATAATTCTTAGCAAAAAGTGTTCTTTGCTGAAATATTTCAGCAAAAAGAGTTGGATGCTGCTGTTTATACACATCAAAATTTGTGTTTACCAGGGTATTTACAACAAGGACTGAAATTTGCAGGTTGTAGCAAACAACGAAGCTAGAGTATAAACAAAGTATAAGACAATTGACAAGAAGGTTAGACCAATTGCAGGACCGCTACCTTTGAACAGTGATGAGATGATTAGGAGAGCCGCTATGCAACCTTCTGTTGAAAACCAGAGTTGAAGGCATGAGAGAGTGTGCACAAGAGGGAGAGAGAGAGAGAGCTCAAGTACAAGAACAAAATCTTGTTTAGTCAGTTGCTCAAAGTACAACTAGTACACTCTCCTCTACTTGAGTGTGTACTTTAGGCTGTTTATATAGCCACTGAAGGAGTTAGGGTTAGGGTTTCCCCTGTCCTCCAACCCTTTTACACCTAGCTACACTTATCCTCTCTAGTGTAAGGAGAGTTCTTATGCTTATCTTTCAACACCCCCCCCCCCCCCCCCATGCCAAGTGGCATTGGATAAAAAACATAATAGAATGCCTCCCCTTAATTCTCAATGAGATGCCTTTATAAATTAGGCTACAAGAAAAGTTTATAGGTAGAGATTGTTACAAGATTCAAAAGAGTCGGTCACCTGTGGATTGGGAGGCAAAGTTAACCTCCAATTGCTTAAGTACTTCTGGAACACCGGGACAGTCTGGTGATATGCCCGGTCTTTTTGCATTTATTGCACTTCATTTTGTCAGGATATTTCTTCCAGTAGTTGTTCATAATATGCCCCTTTTTGTGAGAGAAGGAGCACTTAGTAGAAGTTGTATGGACTCACACTTGCTCATGGAAAGTAAATGCTGAAGACCCTTCAGTATGGTTTCTCTTCTCTTCATCCATGCATGATTGAATGGTACTTGCTAGAGTTGGGTTCGGAATATTAGTTAGGGTAGTCATAAGGGTTGGAAAGGCCTTCTTCACAGGCTTTAGCAGGATGGCAATGCCATCTTCATCATGGATAGGTGCTTGAACGGAGGCAAGCTGTGCCATAAGCCCCTTCATATGTGAAATGAACTTGCTTAGATCTTCCTCCTATTTGTATTCCAAGCTAAAAAACTCAATCTTGAGAAATATCTTGGAGTTCTTCCTTGTAGCACCGTAGAGCCTTTCAAGCTCATCCCACTTTTCTTTTGCAATTGAGAGTTGGTCAATGTGATGAATTAAGGATTCATCTAAATGAAGCATGATGATGGCCTGAGCCCGTTCATCATCTTCTACATCAAGGGGATTGGATGGGTCAATTACTTTGGTTCCTTTTATGAAGGGCCAATATCCTCTTTCCAACATTTTGTATTTGATAAAAAATTGCCAAGGATGGAAATCTTTTCCATTAAATTTCTGAATTGGAGGACGGACATCAGTATATGTTGTGGCCATTGGGAAGGCCTTACCACTTGTTAGAACAAGGGCAGTGCCTAGTCCCTTACTACCTTGCCACTGAATGCGGAAGCAAATCAAACAATTGATATCAAAGTTGTAATGAGGAGAAAGGCTGAAAATCATACATATGCAATATTTCAAAATATGACTTTGGTGGTCCTTTCTTATGTGCAATCTTCTTCCGAGGTTTAATGGTCTTTTTAGGCTTCAATGATGTGAACCTAGACTAAACTTCAGGCTCCTCCTTGTGGTATGGCTTAGTGAATGAACCTTGTGTTGGACAAAGGCGGGCCTATGATTTCAATGCTTGTTGATGCTGATGACTCCAAGGAGAGTACAATGACACTCATGATTTCATTGACCAGTGTACTTGAAAAAAGTCACACAAGATATGCAATACAAGTTTAGGGTAGGATGGTCTATGTGTTTATAATTGTACACATAGCCTTACAACATGAGGTAAAGCACTCAATTGTTTCAATTTTTTGATGAAAACATTCAGATTGTGGCAGCAGCAATAATGATTAAGCAATGTGCCTTAGTGCTTACAAGCACTCGTCTGTAGTTTATGCTGCTAGAGATGGTAGATGTCGGTCTTGATGAGCTTGATGATGACCTTCCAAGTAAACGAACCTCTGAAATGAAGTTCCTAGATTAGTAACTGACTCTGGAAGAGTTGACTCAATGATTAAAATAACTGTTAATGACCAAACATTGAAAAAATTTGAAGATGGAAGAAGCTTGAAGCTTCTTGGCTATGGCTGTCCCAGGAGACCCACAACTAGGGTTTTGATCACAGCAGGTTGTAGGAGATGAATTAGAAGAAACCTTCTTAGGTGAGGATGGCCCACTATAGGGGCTACAATAGCCCTAAGATAGCCACCATGATTGCACCCTGTACCGGCCGTGCCAAGGAGTTGAGTTGGAGGCAGTGAAATCTGCACCAGATTCTGCGTTTTTGACAATGTTGCCTACCATGTCGCCTAATCCCAGCCTTTGATGTGCCAACTTGAGTCACCCTAAGCTAAGGAGAAGATCTCCAGAAGAAATCAGAAGCTGAAACTGCTTCTATTGCATACACCAACTCCTCCAAGGTCAAGGGGTCTGGCTGGCTATGGTGGAGAGGAAGGTAACTAAGATGGCAAGACTACTTCTTGTGCACTTACTCGGGGGGTTCACTATATATGTATCCTCTATATAACATGCATTCATGGCCTATTTATAAATATCCTAATTTGTGAATTTTTCTTGAATAAAATACGACCCTTTTCTATTCAATCTATAAGCAACCCCTTTATATGACACCCTTCTGTATGTAAAAAACATATTAAAATGGTGTTTTAAAAACCCCTTATTTTGAACTCACGTTATATATACATATATTTATGAGTGACCCCCCCCTCCCCCCCCCGAGTGCACTTAGATGTGTAAAGAGGTTGAGGGAAGCTAAAGGATCAGAGATGCTCTGATACCATGTTGAAAATCATAGTTGAAGGTATGAGAGCGTGTGCACAAGAGGGAGAGAGAGAGCTCAAGTACAAGAACAAGATCTTGTTTAGTCAAAGTACAACTACTACACTCTCCTCTACTTGAGTGTCTACTTTAGGCTGTTTATATAGCCACTGGAGGAGTCTAGAAATTTTCATAGCTTTTTAGGATATTTACAATAAATAATATCCAAAATATAAAAAATATGCTAGTTTTTTTTCAAAAATCTAGTATTTTTGGACCATTAATGACTAATATGACTCATAACTCTTATTCACATTGTAATTTCCGTGATGGGTGGCTACAGTCCTTGTCAATCTAAAAAATATTGTGTTACGATTCTCAGGTTTTTTTTCTCAATATCTTCTCTATTTAATGATTTTACAGTTCTTGAAGTCCATTTTGCGAGAAGTTAGAAAGATTTTAAATTAAAGTTGGGATATCACATACTAGCAAACTCTAACTCCAACCTATCCAAAAAAACTCCAAACTTGACGAAGGCTATTAAGTTTCCATGCTCAAAAATTGAATTTTTTTAATAAAAACAAATCCTAATCTAATCAATCACAAAAAATCCAACTACAGAATGACAAAAAAAGCAACCACACAAACCTCTAAACTAATAAAAATAAAACTAATCTACAGTTTTTCTAGGAGTTTTCTAAACTAACAAAAATCAAACCTATCGACAATTTTCCTAGGGTTTTTCTAAACTAACAAAAATTAGACCTATCTACAGTTTTTCTAGGGGTTTTCACTTTTTGCAAAAACGCTTGACAACGACTATCACTAACCAAACCTCCCCCACCAACAATGCTTACAAAAAAATAGGATGGCCTGTTGAAAAAACTTGCATTAGCCCAATACAAATAGCTCTTGTTCAAGAATTATGTAACATTATGAAAAGACACACAAAATAGCAATAAAAACTTATCCTAAACCACAAAAGAACCACAAATAGATTAAGTCTAAATCTCATATCAGTCCACATGGGTATCCAAGTCTATATTGATCGCACAAGGTTACTATTAGAGTAATTCTTGCATATGAATCCCAAAACAAGCCTCTTACGCTCATTGCAATTGACCAATAAAGCCCCATATATTGCAACATAAATGCAACCATTCGAGACAATAGCCTAGAACCCATGTTACCAAAACTATGCCTCACTAAACTTCCTAGGTTCCAACCCCACTCAAGGCATGACTACAAATGAATCAATCTCCCTTACACCCAAAATGTTTGTGCCTCAAGCACAAACAACCAAAGTCATTTTTGTTGGATCTCAGCCACTTCAATGGAGATCCAACAAAAATGTGAATTCAAGCATCTCTTTCTCAAGGTCTAATACAATCATTGTCTTGACATCACATATAACAATAGTCGATTGATGGCCAACATAAAACAATGATGCACTCTGAAGACCTTGCAACATGATCCAACTCATTGCAATAGACATTTTCTTCATGCAATTCTCATCACTTGCAATTTGTCATATCCCTTTGAACTAGAGCAATATCTCCTATTGGATAAAGTCCTTCTAGAATAAAAACTTCATGTGGCAAGTTGACTCAAAGGCCCAAATTTGTTAATAGACATGGCACCCTATCTTTGCATGCTTCCATGCTGACAATTTGATTTGGACGTGCTTATCAAACTCCAGTGTAATCCAAAAAAGTTTTACCTGTGGCTTCCTCAAATCACACCTCCAAAATTGCTTCTAAATAAACTACACCTCTATACATACAAAATAACATTCATGTATTCACTAAAAAAACAAACAAAATGGACATACCCCAAACAACATAGGAAACCCAACTTGACAATACACCTTAAAAGCTACCTATTATCGATGAGAAGGGGGCATTTAAAGGGGGGGGAGAGAGGGAACCAAATGAAAATCAAATGACATATATTAAATTGTTTTAATTTGTGCAAAAAATGGAATTGCGCATTGAGTTTATAATGTCAAAGTGTGTTGCTTTTGTTTTCATAATTCTCACAACTTTTTATTATTGAAAATACATAACTAGTAGCTCCACTCATAAGAATGATAGACCTAAATTTCCTACACTAATTAATGAACCTCAAAATAAAGAAAAAATTATCTTTACCCTAGACCAATATAGCAAGTACAACTTATACCCCACCACATGGGGCCTAAGGGATCTCAAATTCTGGTTGATTAAAAAAAATGAGGAGTTGATTAATGACAATGACATGGTTAAGGAACTCATTGAATGTTGTGGCCTACAACTTTCTGTCAAATTGTGTAGTTAGCTTTGCAAGTGCACTAGCATAATCAACAAATTGTGTTGATGCAGTCCTTGCCCTAGGAATTGTCATACCACCAGGGAAAGTTGCCACTTTAGAAGCCATGACACAAGAGTGATTGCAAATGAAAGGATCTAGGGAACAAGAGAAAGAGAAAGAAAATTAGAAAAGAGAACAAGCTAGGAAGAGGCAAAGGGAGTAGGAGGAATAGAAAAGAAGAAGTCAAACATCTAGTAGAGAACAAAGTAGCCAAAGGGCTAAGAACAGGAGTAGAAAAGAAGCGAGAAGAAGTCAAACGTCTAGTAGAGAACAAAGTAGCCAAAGGGAAAAGAACAGGAGTAGAAAAGAAGCGAGAAAAGTTCATCTACCTTGGAGTCTAATAAAGGAGACACCCTCAAAGAACAAGCAGTAGCTCATGCTGCTAAAAGGAGTAAGAAGGAAGCAAAAAGGATGGAAGCCAATATGGAAGAGCATGCAAAGAATATCCAAAGGACCCTCTTGCAATCAATTATAGAATAAAGATAGGAAATAAGCCACACACTTATTTAGAAAAATCAAGAAATCATGATAAAGAAGGAGGAAGGTAGCTCAAGTAAAGAGAAAGGAAAAGCCATTGAGAAACTCCAAAAACTCTCCAACTAATAGTGCAAATACAAAGCTTACAAACCAAAATCTCCACTTTAGAGAAGGTGAAACGCATAAAAGAAGTAAAAACCACTTCACAATGGGACAAGCAACACTACACGGAGTCTACCTTGAGCTCAGAGTAGTGCGGTTTGGTGCTAACTGTAGCAAGGAATCTAGATAGAGTTGCTATGTGATGAACTTTAGAGGGATAAAATAGAAGCAATTCAAGGTAAACAGGAGCTCCATGTCAGAGTAGGTGATACCCAAGAGGCCACTAGGAGGTTTATAGTTCAAACTAATCATCAATCATTGTGCAAGACCTCTATACTCAATTGGAGGGAAGAGACTTGGCATTAGAAGCAAAAGATAGGGAACTAGAAGAGATGCAGAAAAGACAAGAAGAAGTGCAAGCTCAAGTGATAGAAGTAATAGTCTAGTTAGAGCAAGAGAAAGCTTAGATGGCCCAGAGCCCTACAAGTCATTCTAGTTCTTTCCAATAGAGCCACAAGATATTATGCCTTCCATATAAGACTTTGTGGAGCCACAAGGATTTTATGAGCCAAGGAAGAGTGTAGGTGATGCACATCAATGACCACAACCAGTGGTGGAGTTGGCAACAAAAATACAAGAGCATTGTATGAGATCATTGAGTGCACTACAAGCTCCTACTCAAAAGGTGACTGGCCATCCTCTTAAATACAGAGCATGTCGAGTGAAGTGTGAGAATTTAGATGAATTGGTGAAGGGATACAAGATTCAAAAGGAGAGTAGGACATAGCATTTGACTTCAAAGTTTTAGAAGAAAGAAAGCTCAAGTAGGTAAGAACATCTCCAAGAAGTGGAAAGAGTAGACATTAATTTGGGCAAAATATGACCTTCCAATTCTTCACACCTTGGGCTCTCAAATGATCTGTCACCTTGAGGCTTACACCACACAATAAAACCATACACTAACTAGGTCCTCAAGTGTAGGACAATGCGCCTACTTGGATCTTGACCCATCACTCACTTATACTTGCACAAGCACCAGCATTGCATAGTAAGGTAGCCACACCCCCAAAGACAACACTTTGATTGTAGGTTGCTAAAAATCAATTGAAACTCCAATAATTAGTCTGGAGAGTCTCAAGGGAAATCCAAAGATAACCTAGGTGATCTTCTTCTTCTTTGGCATGAGTTAGGATATCATTGAAGAAGCCAAGGACAAATTCATCAAAGTATGGCTTGAAATGTATGAAATTAAGGGCCATGCTCACTCTTGCACATTGTAGCTAATTTTGTTGAAGTTGAGTGAGTCTCACCTAAATTCCAAAATGTATCCAATGTAAGGCTTGTTAAGAGGCCACAAGTGCTTGGAAAAATGTTTTTCTTGAAAACTTAGTATGTAACGTAAAAGATGTACACAAATATTTCACTTCTCTCTAATAAGAACTAGGTGCTCTTGCCTAGATTCTCACTAAGGTTTGAAATCATGTTTCATATGGCAATAGGGTTCATGGGAGGTTGATATAAGAAACATAATATGAACTTCAAAAGCTTTGGTAACTTAGACTAATACAATGTTGAATGCACAAAAATGCATAATATGGGGATGTGGCACTTACAATGTGTATGGAGTGAAAGCCCAACATTAATGGATCAAGCCTAAACTATATCTCCAATGAAACCATATGAAAATTTCTCAAAGTTTCTTAAAGACACACACATTTAATGGTGATTTCTATTCATATTGAGCTTATCATGGCATGTATATTATCTTCACACACTAAGCTAATAACACCACATAAATTTGACAACGCATAAGCTATATTAAGAATTAATTATTATTATTATTCTTGGTTTTCTTCTTCTTCTTCTTCTTCCTCTCTCTCTCTCTCTCTTTCTCTCTCTCTCTCTCTCTCTCTCTCTCTCTCTCTCTCTCTCTCTCTCTCTCTCTCTCTCTCTCTCTCTCTCTCTCTCTCTCTCTCTCTCTCTCTCTCTCTCTCTCTCTCTCTCTCTCTCAATAATTAATAACATATGTACATAACTATATACATATAATATGTTAATTGAAACACAATTTTATATATTTTATTAATAATTAATTTATATATTAATTATTAATTATTAATATCCAATCAATTATATGATATTATTAAAAAGTATAGTATTTATTATTATTATTATTATTAAATTATTATAATATTAGTGAAAATTATATTATGATAATTAATAGTATAGATTATAGTTATATATTAATGTATATACATAGCATATAATATATAAATACCTTAATATAAATAATTATATATGATATAATTATTTATTTATTTATACTATATGTATTATTATTTATTATTATACATATTAACTATAATATTATATAAAATTACACTTATATATATAATATATATTGAATATATATATATAAATATAATAATTTAAATATATACATTAATTATTATATATAACTAATTATAATACATAATTCAATTTATTTAAATGATAAATAAATGATAAATTATTAATGTGTAATGTAAATACTAGATAAACATATATGTATTGATTATAGGTTATGTAGAATATACATAATAACAAACAAATAGTTGATTATTAATAAGTAATCAATGTGTGTATGAGTGGGTGTTGGTGGGTGTGTGTGTGGATGATACACACACACACACACATACACATTTTTTCCTTTTTGCATGTTCTTGTTTTTCCTATGCTTTGTATGTGTGTGCACACACACATGCATGTATGTATATGCATACATATGTGTATATATGTATGTATGCATATGTGTGTCTATATTTGTATGGTCTTGTAAATGTGTGTCATCTCTCTCCCTCTCACATGTGTATGAATGCATATGCACATGTTCGAATGCATTGCATGTATATGTATATGTATATGTGTGGATGTGTGTGTCTGCATATATGCATGTGTGCATATTTGTAAGTGTGTGTTTTATAAGTGTGTATCCATTCTCTTTGCTCTCTCTATCTCTTCATTTTTTTTGTAACTCATATATGTTTACATGTGTCTACCCGAGTACATGTGTATGTGTGCATATATTGTTTATATATTTTTAGTATATGTGAGTTTCTGTGTGGTCTTAGAGTATGTATACATTGTATGAACATGCTCAATTAAAATTATTATCACATCCTATAATGTTCAATAAAAAAAGAAATTTGATTCTTTTTTTATAGTGTAAATATATTTGTAGATGTTTCTAAAGTATGTAAGCATTGCATGCATATATTTAACCATTAAAATATGGTATCATTTTCAATCCATACTTTTTTATTTTCACACTACCTCATGTCTCTTGTAAGGCTGAGTGGAGATTTGTGAATAATAAGACCTCTCTCTCTCTCTCTCTCTCTCTCTCTACATCTATCTCTCTCTCTACATCTATCTCTCTTTCTCTTGGTCACGAATGTGTTGTCAATCTTGCTGATGGCATGAATCCTGTGATGTGTGTCTGTATGTTGCAACCGTGTGCTGTGATCTCTCTCTCCCTCTCTCTTTTTATGGTGTAACCATATATGCAGCTTCCTAGGTTGCCATGTAGTGCTGTGTGTAGCTCTGGCTCCACCTCCCGCCGCATATTCTTCTTTACCTGAATGGCTGCAGCGTATACTACTCACTTCACCTCCACCTCCCCTGTTGGCCCTCGAGCTCACTCCAGCTCCACCTCCCCTGTTGCGATATCTCTAGAATCTCCAATCATGTCGGCCCTCGAGCTCTTCAATCTCTGTAACAACAAGCTATTTTTGGATCTCTCCGACCTTAGACGCAATCAATTATGGTTGTTGTTGCACGCTACTATTGCGGACTATAGCTATCGCTATTGTTGGAGCTCTCTGCTGCCATGTTGCATTGCTACATGTGGTCAGTCTCTAGTGTGTTATCGAAGCTTTTCGACCTCTGCTACACATGGTCACTCTCCAGTGTACGCACCATCCATGGCGACTGTTGCTGCTACCACCTTCCTGCTGCTACTGTTATAGCGACTATGGCATGTTGATACCTATTTCCGCTATTGCGATTGAAGCTTGCGTGGCTACATGAGTCAGCTCGTAATGTGTTGACCCCTGAGCTATCTATTATTTTGATCATGGTTGCAACATTTGTTGCCCGTGATGATGATTATGTAAGACATGTTTAATAGTAAGAGATAAAAATAGTATAGCTATTTAGCACATTATTTAATTTAACACAAATTTTAAAGGTGTTATGAACATGTATTATTAAGCACATGATTAGCATGCATTTCTATATTAACATGTTTTGAGAGAGAATGTGTGTGTGTGTGTGTGTGTGTGTGTGTGTGTGTGTGTGTGTGGGATGGGTCCTCTCCCTCTCTCTCTCTCAATGACATTACTGCAAATGAAGTTGTGAGTGTGTGAATTCTACACTTCTATCCCCTCGATAACCTAAGGAAAATCCCCATCTTCATTGCACCTAAATTCTAATCTTAGGTGTTTTGAGACACATAGGTTCAAGGTCCCCTAACTACTTACCCATAATGTAAACTTCTCATATGTATCTATCCAAAAACCCTTATATATTTTAAAGCTAATGTTTGCTAAGGCATTGATGTGTGTGTGTGTGTGTGTGTGGACCTAGATATAGGAAATATATGTAGATATGCTATGGTAAAGTAACACATTGCCATGTGTGAGAAAGGTTTACTATTACCAATGCCAAAGGATGTTTTAATAAGTTACGACAATAACATGGACATTTATCCCATTATATTCTACAACGAGGCATCTAATAGTTCCTTATTGCATCTTCCTGACTTTATAGGTCAGCATGGGTGAAGATCGTCTGACTTTCTTGGGTTGCCAAGTCCTCTTGATCCAATCCACTTGTGCAACATGAGTATATGTATGATATTGTAGATGACTGAAGAGCTTACATATCTATGGATGCAATGCTAAATCATGGACAAACAATTGCATACTCTCTACTTTTGGATACTGCGGATTTAGATTCTAATATATTCTTTTGGGATGGTCCTAGTGGGTTTGGAAAGATATTTCTTTATAAGTGTTAACTAGCTAAATTGCAAAATGATCAATGTATAGCATTGGCAACAACATCATCCGGCATTGTTGCCTTGCTGCTCAATCTAGGCTCAAGGTCCCTTTGGAACTAAACAGTCAATCCTCTTATATTACTCCCGGTCAAGGTGATCTTCCTTGCATATTGAGACAATCAAGCCTAATTTTGTGAGATGAGGCTCCTATGATGCATCAATATGCCTTTGAGGTAGTTGATAGGATGATGTAGCTGATTGGAATGGAGTTATTGTGCTAGATGAAGACGACACCCTGCTCATGTGAGCTAGCTACATGGCATCCCTCTCTCTCTCTCGTCAACTTGCTATGCCATTGCCTCCTTATGGTGATAGAAACTCTCATCTCTGTGTTAGCTTTTGACATGCAATCCATCAGTTTTACTTCGTCACCTTCCTCCTAAAATTTTCCTAATGAGAAGTTTGAACATAGCTGGAGCCCCAAGAGGAACACCAAGGAAAAGGGGATTCTACTGCAAGAAAATCTATCTTGTAACATCAACAAGGTTTTATTTCATTCTTTTGATGACCAAAACAAAGAAAACAACAAATCTTCATGCAACATCATAGTAGATATCTCCCACGGATTTGATAGAATCAACCATAATCTTCAACATCTTCATAGAATCCACCAATAGAACAAGGAACATAAAATAATACACCATTTTTGAATGGAAATCAATCACATAGTATTCATCTTCAATGTCTTCATAGTTCTGTCTCTCAATCTCTCATATACAGCTACACTGTTTTGATAGAATTGGCTCTCTCTCTCTCTCTCTCTCTCTCTCTCTCTCTCTCTCTCTCTCTCTCTCTCTCTCTCTCTCAATAGTACATCATCTCCTCACTACAATGCTCTAAAATAATAACTCTCAATAATTCTTCTTAGGTCGTGGATGCACCTCCCAAGAGGTATGTCTGATGTGAAGAGGCACCAGAGCCACTACAATGTCTCTTCATAGCTCACTACTGTCACTGTCACTCCAGTCTTCTCTTCAGTCTTTCGCCAGCTACTTCTTCCATTTGTTTTAGCTCTTTTGAACTTAGATTCATCCTTTCCAAAAGTTAGAAGACTTTCCCAAAGTCACACATACATTCTACAGAAAACTTACAGAAGATCTACGGAACAGAACAGAACGGGAACAGAGCAGAGACAGAGGCTCTACAGAAGGTTTACAGAGGGTTACAGATGGCCATCAAAGAACATCAAATCCTCATAATTCATACTAAAACCATTCCAAACTATCAAAAACTATTCAATAAGCTTTCAAAAGATTTCAATATTCATCAATCATCAATCCATGTTTCATACAGAAGAAAATCAAAACAAAATAGAAGCTATACAAAAGGTATTAGAACTAATCGGAATCTCAACAGAACCTATCAAAACATCACAGAGCTTCATATCTCCACTAAAAATCATCATGAGCTTGCAAAACATAATCAATATCATCCAAAACACTCTTAAACACTTCCATTAACAACCATACATCACTCTAAATCCATAAAAAATCAATCATTCAGACCTCAAAAATAACAAAAATCAGTCAAAAATTCAGTCTTTTTCCACTCTCAACATATCCCCACACTTAGAAAGGAAGCGTCCTCGCAACCTAAGGAAAAGAAGAATATAAGTTCATTAAAGAGCTCAATTTTGATCTTCTTTAGTATCTTCAATATACACTGTATGATGTGCTTTTGATGCCAAATGGATTGATTCCATCCATACCTAAACCAAATCTCAAATTTCTTGGCTCTTCTTTGAAAACGGGCCACAAATTATCTATATGTTGCCATGTTGGTGTGTCTGCAAGGATCCTCCATTTTCCATCACTTGAACGATGACTAGCATGCCATGACATGAGCTTTCCAATAGACTTACACTTGAACATAAGTTTTATACGTGGAACAATCGAAAAATATCGCAAAACCTTACGAGGCACATCCATTGACTTCATCTCCACTTCATGTCTTGATTCGCCACAAACAAGATACTCTCGTGAGAACTCATGAATCCCACGAAATAAGACACAATCATTGACACATGCATGGATCTTGACATAATCGAGGCCTCCCAGAGATGTCAAGTAATGTCTTGCTTACTCTCTCTTAGTTGGCAATTTGTTTCCTTTTGGAAGCATTTGTGATAATAACCTACATATATTTTTAAAAGTGAGTTAAAAAACCACCAACGTCATATATTTTTGTCTGATTTCAAAATAGAACAATTAATATTATGATTCATAAGCCAAACTAAATTGATACCTACTTCAATAACGCATCCAAACTGACATTACTCCATCCATAAATTGTTTGCAAGTTAAGTATCTCGAGGGACACACGAAGAACGGAGTACGTACAACCTTCATACAACGGAGTAGATGATGCTACATATAGTGGATCATCTGGCTTTGTAGAGGGGAATGACCTTTTGATCATCGTTATGGGAATGCCTATGCATATATGCTAGATACCAAGCAAAATGAGCTGTCAATCTCACTGAAGGATCTAGAGATTGTGAATATTGGTAAGAAAAATGGAGGTAATTTTGTTATGCTTAACTAGCTGTGGTTCAGTCCCCTGGAATTAATGGCCAGTTAATTTGTGGTCCCGTGAGAGAATTAGTCGAGCTCCATCCTCTTCTTCTCGAAATCTGCTGATCAAATCCTTCGTACCCACTAACCAACTGAGGGGGTTGAGAAATAGAAGTGGCAGGAGATGGAAGTGGAATAAGTAAAAGAGGATAAAGAGATGGGTAGGCAAAATCATAAAAGGAGGAATAAGCTAAAGAAGGAGTGGCTGAAAATTTAAGTGAATAAGTTAGGAAAGGTGTCAATTGATAAGCAGAAAAAGTAGAAGGTCTATGAATAGATGGAGAAGTTTTTATGTTGTATATGAATTTTCTTATTTTGGTGGCTGGGTTGTAGTTTCTAATTAGTCATGTGCAAAAGTTAGAAAGTGGAGAAAAGGAGAGGTAAGATAGGTGCTAAGTTGGTTTGATAAAGGGAAAGATAAGTATCATAGCGATGTGCCATTGCTGATAGTACAATAGGCTAGAAATAGAGGGACCTAAAATAGATCATCTATGGTAGGCATCAAAGAAGGATGAATCAAATGGATGGTTATTGGAAAGATAAGCTAGGAGATCTACCCTCAGTTGGTTAGTGCTTTGAGTCAAGTCTTCATGAGCAAGCACAAGATAGCTGCATGTAAAGCATGTGTCCATATTTCAGCCTTTGGACCAACCATCACTTGGCCATGCATTCTATCCAACTGTAGACCAAAAGTAGAAGCATGTACAGCCGCATAAGCATTTCGGACAGCCAAGTCTTCCAACAACTTCTGCATACCTCCCTTTCCAAAATTCAAAGCAAGAGGCAATCCCGTTTCTTGTGCATGGATCTTGCCATCTTTCCAAAAGATGAGCTGTCGTGCCAAGGCCTCTTGATAGGCAGCACAACCCTTTCTCTCATGCTGCAAACTGTCACACCACATACATCTTTTTCCAAGTTTAGGGGCTGCTGCCCGTCCCCTTTCCTCTTGTCCTTTTTCATCCAATTTTGCAACCTTCAATTGAAGATCCCGCATCCCTTTGACCAATTCATCCAAGACATCTTTCCTAACAGAGGAAACAATAGCAGGTACAGCCATAGGGTTAGCCACAGAAGTAGGTGGCTTACTGGATACATCAATTGTCTTGCCTATAACAGTGGGCAAGTTGGAGACATGCAATCTTTCTCTTCTTCTATGCTTCTTCACAAGTGCAGTAATAGCTTTCTTGACATGTCTCCAGTCTATTTTCAAACCTGTCTCTGTAGTCTGATCCTCCAGCAAATCATCAAGCTTCTCTTCCTCACAACACTTTCTGTTTGAGCTGAAGCTTGTATCACCTCCTGTTTGTTGAGAATCAGCAATCACACTCAAACAGCCTCTTTGTATGGAGTCTCAGGGTCAAGCACATGCAGGCTAACTTATCCCATATGCACAATGGTGCCTACTGCAGTTTCCTACTTTCCTATAAAGCATTGTACTTGCTTCCTTTCTTAATGCAATGATAGTACTCTTTTCATTTCAGTAAAGTGTCAATGTCATTGTCCACATACACAAGATTGTGTTTATGAGTCCAAGTCTCAATCTTGGAACCTAATTCACTTGTGTAACAAACAGTGTCCTTTCCATCATGAGTCTACACTTCTTTTTCCATCCTCCATAGCTTCCGGTTGTTGCCATGCTCTAGATCCCGCATTTCTCACATGGTATCAGAGCCCAGTTGGGCATGGCATTGCTTGTCTAGCCTCTCTTGATTCCTTTCAACCTCAGTCTAGCTCAATGTCAGCTCATGACTTCATCTCCCAACTCTACTCTCACTGAAGCTTCCATGGCAGCCATAGCCAGCAGCACCCTGTCAGATTGAACTGCTTATATCTCACTCCACAGGTCAAATCTCTTGGAGCTTCCTTCTGGAAAAGTATTCCCCAACTCACAAAGCTTCCCTGTATCACATCAATCCAGGACATTGGACCATCTGGAGCTCATCATTGTGAAAATCCCCAATCTCTGCTCTGTGTCTGCCATAGCCAGACAGGACCTACCTTGCTTGGAGCTTCCATAACTCTTCAACCAGGCCATTTCAGCCCACGATTTCTTCTGGAGAGTTGTTCCTCTGCTCAAGGCGCTTCGTCCTGGTACGATAATCGACGACATTACTGCTTCCTGGCTTCAGCATTGTGCAAATCGCGGAATCCTGTCAGAAATGCACCTGCTGCTGTTCGACGTGCCTGCGTGCTGCATACTGACCACGATGTTGATGATCATGATAGGGCTTTTGTAGCTCATGAAATCAGTTTCCTAGACATATAAAAAATTTTGAAAATGATCCACTGTAGCTCCTGCAATCAACAAAAAACCAGGCCCCTGTCTCAGAAACCCTAAATTCCACCATAGCCAAAGCTTCAAAATCTTGACATTTTTCACTGTTTCTCTCACTGAAGTTATCAACAGTGATTTTAATCACTGAGCAATACTCTTTGAAATTCATTAAAGTACTGTCACTCAGATCTGAAGGCATCAACATCAAATCAAGAAGGGGAAGATCTTAAAGATCACTTGGATTTTAAAAGAGTAAAAGACTTTTTGCAGATCTGGTATTCATTGACACTCAGTTAGTGCTTTTTAGCACTTGTGTCTCTCAATCAATTCTTCTGTTGCTCAAATCAAATAAGTCTGAAGTTGATTTGCTACTGTTCCCGTAAATCTAACATGGGCAAAGACTCTCCAAATGCTCGATTCAAAGGAGTCGGGTTCCACACTTGGCAAACCCGCATCAAGCTCATCCTGATGAAGAAGGGTCTCTGGGCCATCACAAATGGCAAAGAGAAGAAACCTCGAGACGCGGATCTTGCAACTACTTGGCAAAAGAATGATGACAGAGCCCAGGCCATTATCAAATTGGAGCTAGACGACAGTTATATCCACCATGTGGATAACTGTGAGACCTCACAGGATACATGGAAAAGACTTGACACCCTGTTCGGTGCACAATCTAAATCATCAAAGTATGGTCTCCTGATTGAGTTCTTCAGGCTTGAAATGAAGTCCAGCACATCACTTGCCACACATCTTAATTACATGGAAGGACTCCTAACCCAACTTGCAGGAATAAACATTAAAATGGATGAAGATGTTTGCATCGGTGTTCTACTTAAGAGCTTGCCTCCTGAATATAATAATGTATCAACAACTTTAATCAACATGCCAAATCCTGAACTTGTTGATATCCAGGCATCATTGTTAGAAGAAGAAAAGAAGCTAAAAACTAAAGAAGAACCAAGTACCTCTAGAGATGAGCATGCATTATATGTTGGCAACAGGTACAAAGGCAAGAAAGATCAGCTCTTTTGTGACTTCTGCAAAAGGACCGAACACATCGAGAAGTTCTGCCACGCAAGAAAGAGATCCCAAAAGGCCTATCTAGTCGCAGTCAAAAAAGAAGAAGAAAATGGAGCAAAGGAAGAAGAAGATGAAGATGAAGACCACTAGGATCGGAAGGACAAGACTCATCAGTCCTTGTACTCTCATAATTCTGATAGACTGTTTTAATAGCCTTGTATTTTCCTTGCCCTAATGCTTCCTGCCATAAGCTTTGTAAACTCCTTATGTAACTTGGCATTACAGTCCCTGTACACTTTGTGAGGCCCCTGTTACAGCCTCTGGATGTCCACCATGTTTATGGTACCCACACTTAGCTTTTTCTGCGACAGCCTCTGGTGTTTTGCCATGTCTGTGGTATGCCCACACTTTGCAGGTGGTTCTCATTACAGCCTCTACACACTTTGTGCCTTTCCTAGTTGTGATTGAGGAGGGGTGTTGAGAATCAGCAATCACACTCAAACAGCCTCTTTGTATGGAGTCTCAGGGTCAAGGACATGCAGGCTAACTTATCCCATATGCACAATGGTGCCTACTGCAGTTTCCTACTTTCCTATAAAGCATTGTACTTGCTTCCTTTCTTAATGCAATGATAGTACTCTTTTCATTTCAGTAAAGTGTCAATGTCATTGTCCACATACACAAGATTGTGTTTATGAGTCCAAGTCTCAATCTTGGAACCTAATTCACTTGTGTAACAAACAGTGTCCTTTCCATCATGAGTCTACACTTCTTTTTCCATCCTCCATAGCTTCCGGTTGTTGCCATGCTCTAGATCCCGCATTTCTCACACTGTTGTTGTTGTACCTGCATAAGCATATTCATATTTTTCACCAACTGTTGCAAAACATCACTGGAGAATGTATTCGAAGATTCTCCCATCTTGTCTTTTCTTCTTCTGATGACCTTTCACGTCAAGTTCACCAATGTCGGAGGGGTTTTTGTCAAAAGGTCGAATCCACCGGCAGGGATTAGAAGTAAAAGGAAGTAGAGATAGGAGATGGAAGAGAAGATAGAGAATACCCAAGTGGTAAACACAACAAAAAATAAATCATAATGAATTGAATCAATATGTATTGAAAGAACCTGGAATCTTCGCACTACTCAGAAGCAATCTCCAGACATTAGTTCTCCTAGATCTCCTTTTGTAGACCAAAAACGTGGATCAGAAAAATCAGCTCTTTCTCTGCTCCCCGGCACCCAAATCTAATGGCTCCATTGGCTTCGAAAGGGGGGTAAAACTTTAGGGTACCTGGTCATGGATCTCCTAGATCACTCCTTCTTCTTTCAATTCAATTTACAGTTTGCAGCATGTTTATAGCGATCGCGACGCGCGCGATTTCGTCAATCTGTTTTTTAATGAAAAATCTCCTAACTGGCTGAAAAAGCAACTTGCTTTTTGCATGCCATCCTAATCTAGAAGCTTTTTCTAACTTTTTTAGATTTTTACAATAAATAATATAAAAATAGACTAAAATTATCCAAAAATCTAGTATTTTCAGATAATCCATGCAACTCACACTAGTACTAATGGCTCAAATCACATTGACTCTCTAGATCAATAAAGAAGTTGGATGATGATGCATTCTATACTTTTTCACACTGTGTCCTCATAACATCACGACAGCATGAAAAAGTGGGTGAATATAGTTCATTTTAACAATTAACCGTGGTTAAGGGATGATCAAAATGAATAAAGCACAAAAAATAAATACCTGGTAGGGGTGTCTATACAAAAGATTGAAGGTGCACTGAGTAGTCCCAAATGCAAGGAATCCAATCAAAAAAGCAAAAACCACACTGGAAAAAATAAAGCACCTTAGTGTTTTTGTTTTAGTTTTATATTTATTGTTATTATTATTATTATCTTTTGTTTTATTTTTTTTCTTTTTAAATTGTAATTAAGGTGTGTTTGTATTGTGCATATTGTTTGTTTTTTTTCTTTCTTTTTCTTTTTTTTAAAATGATTAAAATGGGATATAGGACACATGAATATGTTGTGAAGTGTAAGGGTGGAATTTCAGCAATCCAACAAGTGCCAACAATATGTTGGAATTTATCCATGATTTTTCAGTTGATTTTTGGAATTTAAAATGAATTTTCATTATGTGAGGTATTTAAAAGTAGGGTTTTGGCTTCAAATAATTCTTTAGCCATTTATGGAAGCATTTTCAATTGAGAAATTATTGGCAAAAGGGAAAAGGGGGTTTGTAAAAATTTTTGAAATTTTTATGGAAATAATTTTGAATTTTTACTAATTTTTAACGAATTTTGCTAAATTTGCATGTATTTTTGAAAGAATTTTAAAGTTTTGAATTTTTTACAAATTATTTTCTTAAATTCCCACTTTAAAAAATAATGCAAATGATTTCTGCAATGTTGGAAATTTTTAAAGAATTTTTTTTGCAATTTATTTGGATTTTAAATGAATTATAATGAACTTTTGAAGTTTTTGGTGTTTTATGCATGTTTTTATGTGTTTTTCGGGTTTTGAAATTAAAAGGCGATACCCGAGCTGCGTGTGAACAACGGATGATGACTGCGTGTGAACGGTTGACTGCAACACACCACACCATCACATGGACAAGTCGGAAGCGCATCCTCATGCGTGAACAGTCGCTGGAAAATGCCCGCAAACTTGTGTATGCATGGCGGGTGAATAGGGGAGGTAGAGGGAAAAAGGGCAGGAATGGGGGCTAACACGGGGGAAAACGGGGATTAGTTGAGGGTAGTTGATGAAGTGATCTAAGTGAGGTTAGGTTAAGTAACTGAGGTTAGTTAAGTTAATTAAGGTGATGAAGTAAAGTAAGTGAACTAGAGGGAGTAAGTTGATTAAGTAAAGTAGGTGAATTAAGTTGGTTAGGTAACCAAGGTTAAGTAGGTTAAGGTAAGTTGGGTAGGTAACCTAAGTTAATTAGATTAAAGTAAGTTAGTTTGGTAACCTAAGTTAATTAGGTTAAAGTAAGTTAGTTTGGTAACTGACCAGCAAGAGGAGGGCTGATGGCGGTCGGTGCAAGGGAGGAGAGGACGCGGCGGTGAAGGCGAAGGGAGGGAGGGGAGTGGGCGGCAGAAGAAGCGACGCTGTGGAGGACACGGCGCTATGGAGAACGGGCGAGCGAGGAGACGACGATGACGAGGAGAGGGCAGTGTTGTGAGGACGCGGCGCTGTGGAGGACGGGCGAGCAAGGAGACGACGGGGAGGAGGAGGGGGCAGCGCTGTGGAGGACGGGCAAGCGAGGAGATGATGATGACGAGGGGGCAGCGCTGTGGAGGACGCGGCGAGCAAGGAGACGACGACGACGAGGGGGCGGCGCTGTGGAGGACGGGTGAGCGAGGAGACGACGACAACGAGGAGGGGGCGAGAAGACGAAGGCAGTGACAACGGGCCGAGGCGCAAACAGGTAAGGTAAGGGGTAAGTTGTTTTATTTTTTAAAAATTTATTTACTTTTATTTGCAGTGTTTGATTTTAGTGGGTTTATTTTGGTGTTTAAAAAAAATTGTGTTGTAATGAGGGGGATTTGAGGTGATAATTTTCAATGTGGTGGGAGGGGGGTTTGAATTTGGAATGTCGGTCTTTTTTTTTTTGGTTTTTTTTTTGTTCTCTCGGGTGTTGGGTTTTGTTGTTGTCTTTTTCTTCTTTTTTTTCTAATTTATGGTACTATTTTTTATGGTTTGTTTTGTAAATTTGTGTTTGTTTAGGGGTTTTTTTGATTGGTTGTATTGTTTTGTGGTTTGCGTTTTCGGTTTGTTTGTTTTTTTGTTTTTGAAAATAAAAATAAAAATTTATTATGGTTGGTAAAAATGAGCGCACCCCCGTCCCACGTACATGCGCGGGGCGGGGGTAAAAAATTTTGCATTGGCGGGATCAAACGGGGCGGGGACAGCGACACGCGAGTCATAGAGGGTACGGGGGCATACAGAGGCACGTAAAACCAAAAATAGGCGCATTCACGCACGACACGAGAAACGCGGCCACATAGCAAAAGGAAGAAAATTTAATAAAACCCAAATTGCACATCGGATCGAAAAACTAGAAAAAGGAAAAATGTGTCGGGAGATGAGGGGAAGATGATAGAAAAATGCGACATTGGTTCTGGGGCAAAATCAGGGTGTTCATATGGGAAAAACGCGAGAAACAGACCCGAAAACACATACGTGTGGTAATATCAAAAAATCTGCTCATTGGAATGAAGTGCAAAAAGAAGGAAAAAATGTGCAAAATAACGTGGCCAACAACTCTATCATGGCAAAACACAGTTCCGATCGAGATAGGATGTGTTCACATGGGAAAAACCCACAAACAAACCCGAAAATGGACTCGGAAATTAATATGAGAATAACCAATTACTGGAACGAAGTGCGATAAATAGGAAAAATGTCTAGGGAAGAGGTAATCACAGGGTTGGTGCATCAAACTCAGTTTAGGGAGGAATTAGGAGGGGTTCACATGGGAAAAACACAAAAAAGACACCAAAAAACACTTGAAAAAATTAATAACTAAAAATCTAAAAATCCAGCAGTCGAAAGAGGGGGGAAGGAAAAATGAAAAAGTGGGGGAAAGGCTGGCAAGACACGGTTGTAAAATTAAACTGGAATTTCAATGAAAATAGAGCAGGTTCACATGGAAAAATGTGAAAAATAGGCACGAAAAGGGCTCGAAAACTCGCAAAAATTAATAGCGAACCAACCGTGCATCGGAATGATAGGGAGTTAAAAGGAAAAATATCAAGGGGAATGAATAGGACAGGGCTAGCACATCAGATTAGGGTTCTGAAGCAATAAAGATGCGTTCACATGGAAAGCCGTCCAATTGATAAGAATTGCTTCAAAAATTAATAACTTAAGAACCGTCTATCGGAACAGGGTTGTTAAAAAGGAAAAATGGACAGTTCAAAGGGACGAACACGAGTGTAAGGTTGGATGTGATTCTCAGTGAACATAGGGTACATTCGCATGGAAAAATCACAAAATAAAGAATAAAGGCAAACAGTCAAGGAACAACTCCGAGGACAAAGTGAAATAGAACAGACGAGTGGAGAAGGGACCCCATCAGGGTAAAATGAAGTCATGGCGTGGATGCATGATCACAGCAGGGTATATGCATGGAGGTATACAACATAGACGCGTAGGGACGCGTCTCCACACTTAAAACCTTAGCAGGAAGAGTAAACCGAACATCAAGGGCCTAGCACCACACATCAGACCAACCATGAACATCCCCACACTTAAGACATGATCGTCACTGAGAAACAAAAGGGGTAGGGTTAGAAGAACTTGGTCCATATTGCCAAGGAGAAATGTCAACTATCGAGGTTGTGTCTTGTATCGTTGCCGGCTGCAGGAGGTACCCAGATGTCTTCTCAGCACACGTCCTTTATAGCAAGGACCACGTGACAGTACCTAGGGAGATAGCTGGTGGAAGAAATAGCAGGAAATTCATCGCTAATGAGGGATATTGCTTTCAACTCACGATCACTCAAATGGAATGAAAGAACAGTCACTCGTCCCATTACTAACATCACTTGAGGAAATAATGATGAAACCTAGAGCTCACACCTAGTTTAGGAATCAACAAGGGAATGGTGCAGAGAGAGTATGCCAGGGTGCACAATTGATGGTGCATTCGTATGTCCAACCCAGTCTGGCATAGGTGCAAGCAGGAAGCCTTGCAGTGCAATGTACAAAATAGAGTGACATATCATGTGCTGATGGTAAAACCCCATCCCGTGGGTGCATAGGAAAACAGAACCATACCTGACTCCAATGGTCATAACGTCCCTCAATCCTCACCTCTCGATAATTGATTGAAGAAACACCAGTCACACTGAGCCCACCCTCTGTCTCATGCTCTGTTGAAAGATATAGAGGGCAACCCGTTCCTGAAACCCATGAATGTAATCCTCACTGTCACTTGTGCAGAGGGCATATGCCTTATGTGCATTTGATGGTGCAACTGTGCATCCTGCCCTATGCCGGCATACAGTGCAAGAAGGAAGGCCAGGGAGCCTTATGGTGCAGTGCACAGAAACAGATTGTGCATTGTGCATTGAGAGGCCCAACCCGTGCGTGCAACACTCCGTTCACACATCTCACCTCTCATTTGATTTGAAGGGAAAGATTGGTCACTCACCCACCCTCTGTCTCACGCTCTGATAGATACAGAGGGTAGCCCATACTCACATCCCCATCAGGTTAGGATGAAAGCTCACATCACTCAAGGGGGTTGGTGAGGAAGATTATGTCAGTTGTTGTTGTCGTTAGGGTATTGAAGACGAGGCATACCCAGGGAGGCAGCCAACAAGTCTCATACTTCAATGATGTATAAGAAAGATCGTCTGTTAAGACTGGCAGACGGACTGATATTGCAGAGACAGCGCACCAAGGGAGGTGGCTTCAAATTACTTGCTAAAAAGGTTATGCTGATGAGTCAGCTATCCTGAACTATGGGGTGTTACCACCTTTCCCACAGTCAGATTCCCGCCCAAGGGTGTTTCCACCTGTTCTTGGAATGAGGCCTATTATGACAGGGGATTTCTTCATTTTCTTCCATAACAGTTTTTTTTTTCTTCTTCTTCTTCTTTTTGTTTGTTTTTTTTTCCCCTTTTTTTCATGAAGAAAGAGAATGGTAGAAATACCATATGTCAGGACCAACCTCACCACCATTGTTGGATCAGATGAGAAGAGAACAAGGTCGGGTTGAGAGGTATCTGTGAGGGGCTAGCAGAACAAGACCGCCTCATGAGGAGAATCATAAGGGCTATCAGAACTACGACGAGAAGGACAGTGTGAAGCCCAAAAGGGGGAGGGTAGGTCGACTGTGATTGTCAAGATCCTTAGGGAGAGAAGTACTTCTTCAGACGATAGCCATTGATCAGGAAGGGACCATTAGAGGCATCAATGGTCTGCACCTGAACAGAGCCGTTAGGATTGACAGCAAGTACCTTGTACAGGCCCATCCACCATTGTTGAAGCTTGCTAATAAACTTGCCAAATCTCGAATCATAGGCCATGACAAGATCACCTTCTTTGAACTCCTTGTGCTTGATGAAACTGTCATGATAGGCCTTGTGTCTCACTTGAGTGGTTTCCATACACTGTAGGGCCATCCACCGTATCTCATCCAAGCATTCCAAGTGCAGGAGGCGGTGTTGTAGTGACTCATCATCGCCCAAGCATTCTTTAACTGCCACTCGCAAAGAGGGCAATTCCAGTTCAACAAGAAAGACAGCTTCTGTACCATAAACTAGCTAGAAAGGGGTCTGTCCTATAGCTGCCTTATGGGAGGTTCTGTATGCCCAGAGGGCCTCCGTAAGTCAATCGCCCCAGTCGCGACGATATGCGGCAATCATTCTTGTCAAGATCGAGCAAAGGATGCGATTGGTGTCTTCAACTTGGCCATTGGCTCTGGGGTAATAGGAAGTGGACTTACGATGGCAGATCTTATACAGTTCCATCAGCTCCTCCATGATTTTGTTAAGGAAATGAGTAATACTATCACTTACTAGCTCGAGGAGACTGCCAAAACGTGTGATAATATTCTCATACATGAATAGGGCTACGCTGTTACCATTGTCCCGCTTCAGGGCTTTAGCTTCACACCACTTTGTGACATAATCCATACATACTAAGATGTATCTGCTCTGTTTCCGTCTGGTGGGTGGATCAATGGGACCCACAAAATCAATCCCCCACTTCTCGAACGGCTTTAGGGGAAGAATAGGTTGCAGTGGCATGGCACTTGTTTTGGTGGGTTTCCCCATTCGCTGACAAGAATCACATATCTTAAAGTAGTCATATGCATCTTTGTGGAGGGTCGGCTACCAATATCCTGCTAACAGAGCCATCCTAGTTGTCGCTTCTCCTGTGAAGTGTCCACCACATGGTTCCTCATGGCATGCTTTCAATACTATGCCGATTTCATCTCTTGCAACACATCTTCACAACACTTCATCTTTGCCTCTCTTGTACAGTGCACCGCCTAGCAAAGTGTAGGGGGCTGATTCTAACAGAAGCTTCCTCTTCTCACGGCTTGAGATGCTAGGAGGATACTGTTGAGTTGCCAGGAGGTTGGCTATGTCTACATACCAGGGAGTAACTGTTTCAACTAGAAACAAGAAAGTATTAGGAAGGTCTGGATCATCCTGTTCCTCTTCTTCTGTTTGAGGGATCCGGACAGATGATCAGCTAGGATATGGGAACGGCCAGGCTTAGTGACCACTTCAAAATCGAACTCCTGGAATAGGAGTAACCATTTCATCATTCGTCCTTTAACATCTACTTTGTTTATCAGGAAGGACAGGGCTTCCTGATCCACGTAGAACTTAAAATGCGTTGACAGTAAATAGTGTCGAAACTTCTCTAGTGCAAACACCATTGCCAAACACTCAAGCTCTGTCACTGTATAGTTCTGTTCCCTATCAGTGACCTTTCGGCTTGCATAATATATTGGTTGATCTATTTTAGAGGGGCCCGTTTGACATAGAACAACACCTAGCCCTTCGACTAATGCATATGTGTGTACATGAAACTCCTTCGTCCAGTTAGGAGGCTGTAAGATGGGTGCTTTGATAAGGTACTATTTTAGGGTATTAAAGGCTTCTTCACAGTCATTAGTCCAAAGGAAATCCGTATCTTTCCTTAGGAGCTTGTGCAGAGGGGCTGCCTTAGTTGCAAAATGTGCAATAAATCTTCTGTAGTAGCCCACATGGCCAAGAAATCCTCTCAATTGCTTGAGGTTTGTTGGTATTGCCAAGGCGGCAATCTTCTCAATCTTTGCACGGTCTATTGCAATCCCTGGTACAGAGATAATATGACCTAGAAGAACTCCTGATGAGACTCCAAAGACACATTTGTCGGGGTTGAGAGAAATCCCATACTCTCAGCATCTATCAAAACATTGCTCTAGGTGTCCCCAGTGCTCACGGATTAAGCTATAGACACAGAAGTCATCAAGATACACCTCAATGAAATCATGCAAATGATTCTGGAAGGTAGCCATCATTACTCATTGGAAGGTGGCATGAGCATTACAGAGCCCAAATGGCATCACTCTATAGGCATAGGTTCCCTATTCTGTGGTGAAGGTTGTTTTGGATTGGTCCTCTTCTACAATTTGGACTTGGTTATATCCGTTGAATCCATCCATGGCCTGCCACTATGTCCAACAGTTGATCTGTAAAAGGGATAGAGAAATGATCCTTCTTCATCTTTGAATTGAGCTTTAGAAAGTCCACACATATTCGAAGTTTCCCGTTCTTCTTGGGTACAACCACAATGGGTGAAATATCAAGATTGTGGGAGAGAAGGAAGGAGTCTCACTTGTAGCTTTCTCACTTACACAACGGGGGAATACACACAAAGGTGGAGGCTGAAAACAATTTTTCTCTTCTTAGTTGTGTAAACCAAAAGAACTCTAGTACAGAGAAATAGAAGAACCCTATATATGGTTCTCAAACCAAACTCAACTAACTAAGGTGGCATACTAACTGAGCCACGAACTAGAGTAGATAAGGATAGCTGTCATCTAGCTATTATTCACGGGCGGTGTACCAACCGCATCTGCAGCTAACAAGTCGGTGACATAAATGCACAACCGTCACCCTGCCATATCATGAGTGGAGCTCGATATCTCAACACTCCCCCTCGAGCTCACTCCCAATTCCTGCACACCAAGCAGGTCTCTGAACTTGCGCAGCTTCTCTGTGCCCAATGCCTTCGTGAATATGTTAGCTACCTAATCCTCTGTGCTGACATAAACTAGATCAATAAGACCTAGTAAAACCCTCTCCCGCACATAGTGATAATGCACCTCAATGTGCTTTGTTCTAGCATGATAGACTGGGTTATTTGCCAAGTGTATACTACTCATGTTGTCACAATAAATGACAACTGGCCCATCTGTAGGCTGATGCATATCATAAAGTAGCTTATGCAACCAAGCTACCTCACATGCAGCCATTGCTGCACCCCTGTACTCAGCCTCTGTGCTCGACAAGGCAACTGTAGGTTGTTTCTTGCTGCTCCAAGTGACTGCAACACTCCCAAAAGAGAGCACATATCCACTGGTAGATCGTCTATCAAAAATATTACCAGCCCAATCAGCATCAGTGTATCCATACAACTATATCTGAATCCCAGTCTCATAAAATAGTCCATACTGCAATGTGGACTTCACATACCTGAGTATGCGTCTAGCTGCATCCAAATGCAGTTTCCTTGGAGCATGCACAAACTGACTTACCAATCCAACAACATAGCTCAAATCTGGCCTGGTAATAGTCATATAAATCAAACTTCCTATTATGCGTCTGTACATAGTAGGGTCTTCCAGAAGCTCACCTGTATCTGCGCTCAACTTCACATTCTGCTCCAAAGGAAGTGAAATAGGCTTACAGCCTGTCATCCCATATTTGGACAGCATGTCCAATCCATACTGCCTCTGCAAGAGCCATATCCCACTTGGTGATCTAATCACCTCAATGCCCAAGAAATAACGCAGCTCTCCCAAATCCTTCATCTCAAAGTTCTGCTTCAATAGCATTTTTACATGAAGGATATCTTCATTACTATCACCTGTCATAATCAAATCATCAACATAAATGACAAGTAGCATAATACCTTTCTCTGTTTTTCTCACATGAAGTGAGAAATCTGCCTTGAAAATCTGAAAGCCAATAGTGATAAGATACTGTCCTATCTTGTCAGACCATGCTCTAGGTGCTTGCTTCAAGCCATACAAGGCTTTCTTCAACTTGCAAACAAACTCAGGATGAACCATCCCCACCAGCAGATCTTAGACCCTCGTACGAGGTCCGACATTTCCTCTCCTTGGCTAACGACCTTGCCGCGACCTCTGGGGATGACTTAATAACATGCATCATGATGTTGGATGACACTTTCACCACATTCGCTAGAAGCTATGAGAGGCTAGACTTAGGCCTCCTTGACCGAACCCTTGCTTCGCAGGTTCGTGCATTACCATGCACATGGGAGGAATACGAACTTATAACTACTAAATCCCCCAAGATCGCTGCAGAACTCATAGCTAACAATGAAATCTCAAAGGAGCAAGTGGAGCTCAGACGCCTCCCCGCTCTGTTCTCCTGAACACGAGATGCACGAGCTCATGCAGATGGCAAGTTCGCCCTCCACATTCTTACAGCAGTGGTTTGCTCTGCAAATCCAATGGGAGAAAAAAGGTTGTCGAGTAATGACCAATGCTGAGCAATGCAAGGCAATTAAAACCATTGAATACGACCCCACTTATGTGGCGCCCATCTCGTTTAGGGTTTTGGCCATCACCCGCAATCAGCAATTGGACGACCATGTTCTCGCCCACCCCTATATTGACCAACTCCTCACCAAAGAGGAATTACATGTCGCCAGCCGCCTTAATACTGGGGATCTCTTTCATGATGTCTTGACCTACATCTCCCAGGTCTCTATCCAACCGGCTGCTCTCAATTGTCATGCGCAAATGGAATACAGCCCACGATTCTACACGTGGCTTCTTCACACGTAAATTCCTACCCCAACAGCACCAACGCCACCCTTTAACTCCCAATCCTAGGAAGGATTCTTCTATCAGCCGGAAGGAAGGTGGTATGTACGTGGGAAACCCGGTAAAAAGTATGTACGTGGGAAACCCGATAAAAAGAAAAGTGGGAAATACGGTGGAAGGAATTAGATAGAAAATGAATAAAAAGGGGGACTTAAGCATTAGTATGAGAAAAATGGCTTCCAAAAATTCAATTAAGAGTTTAAAAACATCAAAGTGCCATGTGAAAAACACTAACGGAAGTTATGAATTATGGCAGGAGCAAAAAATGTCGCAGCAAGACCACGCCCACTGACTCCCATTCACTGACGAGGAAAGGGAGCTATATTGCATCCAATTGGAAAACCGCGCCTTCGGCCAGCTGAAGTTCCGAACCATCCACAACATCGGAGTCGTGGTGGCGAAGGAGGAGGCAACCAGAAGGGTGGTGGTCTGCTCACTGTAAACTTACGAGTAGAAGGGTTATAGCATCTATACCCTTTCTGTTTGCAGAGAGTAACCAATAAAGATGCACTTCTCAGCTTTTGGATCCAACTTGGATCTCAACTCATTTGGCACATGAACATAGGCAATGCAACCAAAAAATTTCAAATGAGAAATATCTGGTTTCTTACCAGTATACTTCTTCTCTGGAGTCATTCCATGTATTGCTGCAGTGGGAGTCCTGTTCATTATGTAGACTGCTGTAGCAACTGCTTCAGCCCAGTAAAAATCTGGTAAGTCTTTTTCGTTGAGCATAGCACGAGATATCTCTCCAATATACCTGTTTTTCCTTTCTGCAATTCCATTTTGTTGTGGGGTATGACTGCATGAATATTGCTGCTTTATGCCATGCTCGCGCAAGAACCTTGCAAACTCATTTGAGAGGTACTCTCCCCCTCCATCTGACCTTAGGCATTTTATTTGCAGGCCTGTTTCTTTTTCAACCATAGCTTTAAGAGTTTTGAAATGCCCAAACACTTCACTTTTCTTTTTCATAAAATACACCCAAACTTTTCTGCTATAGTCATCAATAAAAGTGACAAAATAATGACAGCCTCTAATAGATGCAGCTTTAGTAGTCCACACATCAGAGTGGATTAATTCCAATGGCTTCTTACTCTCTTGAACATGTCTAGGAAATGGTTTCCTTGCCTGTTTTCCAAATTGACAGGCTTCACATACCTTATGCATTTCTGCAACCTTGAATTTAGGCAATCCTACAACAATATTTTGGGCTTGTATTGATTTAAGTTGCTGTACATTAACATGACCAATGCGTTTATGCCAGATATCAATATCTACAACTACACCGGTTCCATGTGCAAACATTGCTGCACTCAATTCAAGCATGTTTGCATCCAACGTAAACATTCTGCCCTTCTTCTTTCCTTTTGCTATCAAGCGACCTTTATTTTTCATATCCTCAACAAAGCATCCATGAGGATTAAATCTGACCTGCAAGCCCTACTCAACCATTTGACCAACAGAAACCAAGTTCCTGGTGATATTCGGGACATGAAATACATCCGGCAGGTATTTCTTTTTCCCATCCTGCATAGACAAATGAATTTTTCCAATCTGCACAATAGGATGTGCAGTATCATCACCAGTCTCCACAAATCCTGGTTTTTCCATTTTCCTTGCATCCTGCATCCATTCTGCATGACCTGTCATGTGGTTTGATGCACCTGAGTCAACATACCACACATCGTTGCTTTCTTATGCACTTGTCACAGAATTGGTCATGTGCTACACCATAAACAAATGCTAATTTCTGTCATCACCTTATCTTCTAGAAGATGCATAATTTCCTTGTTGCATTTTTTCATTCATGATGTCATTCTGCTTTTTATAGCAGTCTTTAGCCATATGACCCATTTACCACAGTAGTAGCATTCAACATTGTTGTTTATATTTTGGCCTCTTTGCCATCCACCACGACCTCTTTGGCTCCCCCTGCCTCTAGAGTTACCACGTCCTCCTCCATAGGACTGGTTTTCTTGAGTTTGTTGCATATTCTGATTCTACCACGGCCTCCAAATCGGCCTCCTCTACCTCTGCCTCTACCTCTTCCAGCATTTGAGTAGAAGACAGCTTCTTTTGAAGTTCCTCCTGAAGAAGATGCACCACCATTTCTCTACTCCTCAGAAATTAGAAGAGCAATCAACTCCTCAAAATTAGGAAATCTTTCACGGACGGAAATGGATGTTCGGAACTGTGCATAATCCTTTCCTAGACCATTCAAGGTCACAGAAACTAAATCATCATCTTCCACTGGCGACCCAATGGAAGCAAGTGCATTTGTAATCTTCTCCACCTTCATGTGGTAGTCATTGATGCTCATACTTTCTCTTTGCACATTGTGCAACTCTTGCTTGAGCTGCATTTTTCTGGCTTGCGTATTTGTGCTATACATTTTTGACAAAGTATCCCATGCCTCCTTTGGCATACTTGCATCCTGAATATGCACAATCATAGAGCCTGAAATACTAATAGATAGCCAGTACATAACTTTTCTGGCTCTCTCATGCCATCCTTTAAATGCCTGCATTTGTTATTGATTAGAAACATCAGGAAGAACTGGTTCTTCTTCATTTCCTGCAACGAATTCCCAATATCCTTTTCCCATAAGGAAATTCGTCATTCTAAACTTCCATGCCTGGAAGTTGTTCTTGTCAAGCTTTTCAGTGACAATCTGTGAAAGAGAATCAGACGCCATTACAGAACATTGCAAAAAATTCTGTCACTGCAAAAAACACAGCTTCAGCCTCACAAGGGCAAATCTGCAAAACTGACGAAAGTGGTATTTGACCACACAGTCACTTCCTAGTGACGATTTTGCATCAACAGGCAACAAGGGTGATTCTGTAACTCCCAATGTTTCTGTGCATAGGCATACGATGCAATTTCTATGGTAACTTTTCACTGACTTGTAGAACAGTGGTTGCACAGCAAAAAACATGGCATTTTCTTGAGTGCGTGCAAAAAACTTCTGCCTCCAAAACGGGCCATGAAATGGCCTCGAATCAAAAAAACAGGGCAATTAAGGGCTAAACCCCTTTCCGCAGCATATACTGCCCTCTTGTTACACTGCAAAAGGCGTCTCAATCTTAGACAATGCACTCTTGTACTTTCCGGCTGTGCTACCTACAGAGACTTGCTTCCAAACTCGAAAAATGAAAGCAACGCTGGTCCTCTTACCAGAACACCGCAAACTTGGTTTGCTTTCTTGAGCTCCTTACTACGAACCAGGCTCTGATACCATGTCAAGATTGTGGGAGAGAAGGAAGGAGTCTCACTTGTAGCTTTTTCACTTACACAATGGGGGAATACACACAAACGTGGAGGCTGAAAACAGTTTTTCTCTTCTTAGTTGTGTAAGCCAAAAGAACTCTAGTACAGAGAAATAGAACCCTATATATGGGTCTCAAACCAAACTCAACTAACTAAGGTGGCATACTAATTGAGCCACGAACTAGAGTAGATAAGGATAGCTGTCATCTAGCTATTATTCATGGGCGGTATACCAACTGCATCTACAACTAACAACTCGGTGACATAAATGCACAACGGTCACCCTAGCATATCACGAGTGGAGCTCGATATCTCAACACGAAACCCATTCACTGTTAGCCACGGGATAAATTAACTCAGCTTCAAGAAATTTCAATAATTCAGCCTTCACCAGAGCAGAATAATTAGGATTCATACGCCTTTGTCTTTGCCTTACAGGTTTGGCATCAGGCTCTAGGTCAATGTGATATTGACATACTGTGGGATCAATCCCCTTTATATCTTTATATGACCAAGCAAACACATCTAAGTTCTCCTTTAGTAAATCTTGTAGGACCACTAGTTCTTCTGCTGGCTACTAGAAGATTGAGACCCACTTTCAGGTGACATTCAGTACCATCAGTATCCAAGAATGTCACTTGCCTTTCACCTTTCACTTCGCGGATGAATGTCCCATGGATGAGTCTGACTCTTTCAAGGGAGTAGTGTCTTCGTCTGATATTCCACTAGAACCAGTGTCCTTCTTCTGAATAGATGACTCATTTGTTTGTTTAGATTGTTGGAAGGTTATCAGAGCTTTGTTTGCTTCTGTGTGAGTGATGATTTCTTCTGGACTTAGGTTCAGAGGATGCGTCCAAGAATGTCACATAGCACGGACCTTCTAGAGGCCGTGGCTCTAAGGGCTTTGGCTTCTGTTGGCAGGGGACATCATCATCATCTTTTCTCTGGACTAAATGGTGAGGGCGACAGGAGCCACTGGTGAACTTAAATTTTATGCATTTAATCCATTGCTTATATAGATTTTGCATACTTTGTGGTCCATTGGTCAACCCAAATGGAACCATGGTCATTCCATTCAACACCCTGAGATCTTCGATCTCTGAGGTCTCTGTAGGGACATCAACAAGATCATCCGCTATCAGAGAAAAATCTTCATCTACACTTTCATATCCTGCTTCATTTTCTTCCTCATCATTTTTCTCTAGAGGCTCTGTCTCTGCTTCTATAGAGGCTCTGTAGGAGAAGAATAGATCTTTTGCCTCTGTATCTGCGTCTGCTTCTGCTTTTGGCTCTGCCTCTGACTCTGCTTCTGCCTCTGTCTCTGTGACTGTCTCTGGTTCTGTCTCTGCTCTATATATCTGCTTTATCTCTGTTATTGTTTCTGCTGCCATGTAACAGGGAAAATAGTACATCCATGCTTCTATTTCATTGTCAAAGGTGATTTCAAAAGTTAATTCTAGTTGAGGCAGGAGGTATTCTCCCATGGACAAGGACTTTGCTTCCCTTGGTAGTTGGCTTACAGTGCCCACTGTTAGGGACTGTGCCTTTTGTTTTCTTGGGAAAGATCTGTTTAACAGCCTCTTCATCTCCTAATGTACCATCTGTTACCTCGTTGGAGGTTTCAGTTATGACTTCAGTGGATGTGGATCCATTGCCTTTTTGTGATCCATACAACTTCAACACCACTTTGTTGGGTCCTCTGCCTAGGGTCAGGGCTCCTTTGAACCAATCCGTCCTGGCTCTCGCTTCAAAAAGCCAAGGTCTCCCCAACAGCAGAGGGTATGAGGTCCCATAAGAATTTTGTTTGAACACCACATATGTCAGCCAATAGTCTCTTCCTACAAGGGTTGTTTTTACGTATGGGAGGATGCCCAACGCCTTAATTCTGCTTTGGTCTGCCAATCTGATAAGCCACTGTGTAGGTTGAATTCCTTGCAACCCTAAGTCCTTCATTGTCACATCTGTCATTATGTTTACTGATGAGCCTCCATCAATCAATGCATCTGAAATAAAGCATCCTCAATCCATACACTAGTCTCTGGGGTTCCAAGATCTAGGAAGACGTTAGCCACATCTACTTCCTTTATAGGCTCCGGGGCCTTATTGGTCTTGGTCTGATGAAGGAGCAATCCTTAGTCCACGTCTTCTTGTCAAGATGATTTTGAATTTCTTTTGGTAGCTAGGAGATAGCATCAACAACTGTCGGAAGGTTAGATTTGGTTTAAAGGTGTCTAGGTCTTTGACCAAGTCATAATCTTTGATAGGATCCACTGGCTTCTCCAGCCTGCTCGGGAATGAGACTACATCCATTTTCATATTTCCTTTTCCTTCTAGTAATGGCAGCATCAGCACTTCTTCTGTTTCTGGAGGTGCTTCTACATCATCTATCTCCTAGACCTTTGGTCCTATTTTTGGGACTATCTCTGTGACTCTCTGTGGCACTACAATGCTCTGTATTGCACTATTCTATCCTGTACTGCTTTGTCCCTCTGTTGGCAGGTTGAACTTCACAGTCTTGGCAAGGGAATTATTTTCATTCTGAACAACTGGTTCCTTCTTCTTGGTGCACGTGGCAGCGGCAACTTCCAACTCTACCAAATTGTAGGCAGGCTCTTGTGCCTTCTATTGGCTATCAGTGGCATTGGAGACTTAGACAGTCCTTTGCAGTGTGGCCTTCACCTTTGCATCGGCTGCATAAGGGCTTGTAATCCACGGATTGTCTAGGGTTTGGACAATTTGGGGAGATATGACCCTTTTCTCCACACCTATAGCATTCCACCTCTAATCTCTAACCACCGCCAGGCTGTCGTCCTTTATAACTTTGAGAGGGAAATCTCCTTGGACCGAAATTAGGACCAAACTCTCTAGGATTTGGTCCAATATCTTGTGTTGTCATTTTGGACTCTAGCAAGTTGAATCTTGCATTTTCATCCTTCTGTCTTCGTTCGTGCATCTCTTTCAGAGAGCAAATATCCTCTTTATGGTTTTTCCACAAACAGTAGGAACACAATGCTCCAGGAATGGTTGGTTTTCGGGTACATTCAGTGGCTACATGTCCCGCTTGATGACACTTTTCGCACCATGTATTAGAACGCATCACATCTCTTCCAGCTCCTGCAGGAGTGGATATATTGGCAGTATTCACCTTCAGCGTCTGTAGCTGCTCTGTAATCACATCCATAAGCTCTTTCTTGATACTTGCAACTGAGTTGGATAAGTAGTCCTTTAGATTTTCACCTCTTGAAGTACGTGTAGGAGGGTTTTGTGAAGCTTTTGTAATTACTGCATATACTAGTTGGGTCGATCCAGAGGGTCCTCTATTCTGGTTCTGATTTAGAGCTCTTGTTGAGACTTGGGATTGTTGATTCCAATTGGTAAGGTTCCATTATTGTTGAATCACCATTGGAGGAACTGTTTGAGGTCATTGTTGCTGTGGTTGAACCATCATTTGAGGCACTGTCGTCTATGGTGACCATAGTGGATTAGGTGCATTATACTGCGGCACAGTTTGTATCTGGGGATAGGGATAGGGAACTGTCCCTAGAACTGCATTTGGTGGGTATACCATTCCTGGCATGGGAGGAGGTAAGACTCCTCTTCTTAGAGTCATTGACAACCTTGCTTCAACTTCATCATACAATCTTACACCTTCCACTGCAGCTTGCAAATTGACTGGTCTTCTCAATTCCACGAACTTGTGAGCTTCTAGTTGTAGGCCTCTAAGGAACACTCCTTTTTGAATACCTTCGTCCAAATGATGGTTAGTCCATCTCTTCAGGATGGATTCCATTCGCGAGACATAAGCTTCTACTCTTTCTCTAGAGGACTGACTTAGGTTCATGAACTCCTCTCGCATCCGCTCTTCAAAACCTTCACGCCTGAATTTAGTGAGGAAAGCCAACTTCATGTCGTCCCATGTGCCAAAAGTTCTTATTGCTTGTCTCTCATACCACTGAAATGCCATGCCCTTGAAATTGGCGGGGAATATTGCTAACCAATGCTCAGGGGTTCGGGCATTGTTAGCCACACATGCTACCATAAACTCTGCTACATGAAGATCAGGGTCTTCATTGTACTCTCCCTTAAAAACTGGCAATGGGACTACATTTGATGGCCTGTCATCAATATTTCCAGGACGAATCTGACTAGGAAGGGGACCTTGAGTCGCCATGGGGACTTCTGTAAAGAGTGCTTTTAGGGCGTCAAAGGAGGCTTCTACTGCAAGCTCGTTCTCAGCTTTGATTTTTGCCTTCTCTCTTCTCACTTACCTCTGGACTCGTTCTAATGCTTGCCTCTTGATTGCGTCATTCATTAGGGGGTTGGCTCCAACCAGTTGTTCAGTACTCAATAGAATAGAATCAGAGAGGTCTTCAGTCTCTGGGGGACTCTTTGGCCAACATCTCTTCTACTTCCTTCTTTTTAACATCTCTGAATTCGGCTTTCAAACCACTACAGAGGGGGAGATATTTTGTTCTAAAAGTATCAAAACTCATTCTTCTTAGAATCGTTGTTGTGCCATTATAATAATGCCAACTTCAGATGGTTTCAACAGTGTATGTTGTGAAAAACACTCTTTCTACCAACTTCCAGTGGGTTGCTAATTGAACAAACAGAAGATTGTTAGTGCACCAAGCATCCCACGTATCTTGCTGTTGAGCATCCATGAATAAATTCCAACTCTTTTCCTTCTTGTTTTCGTGAATCTCCACAGACCACGACTCATGAAGCTTCTTCACAATCTGCCCTTTGATGATGTCTAAAAACTTTTCAATGAATACTACTTTTTTCATGGATAGTCATTCTCTCTGCTTCTGCTCTTCAGTTTGTTCCCAAACAATTTTCCCCCAAGATGCAAGTTTCTGCAGCTTCAACAGGAAGAGGAAATAGTCCACCGCATAGAGCATGCATCATGATGGTAATATGTTTCCGCCATTGTGGGATGAACTTATTGTGGAAAGTGGCTTTGATAATGAGAATCTCCAACTCTTTACTGGAAGAAGGAACTTTGCAAACATCCGTTGAATTCTCCTCTTCTTGGCAATGTCATTTACTTCATTTTCCACCAAGATGCAAGTTTCTGCAGCTTCAACAGGAAGAGGAAATAGTCCACCGCATAGAGCATGCATCATGATGGTAATATGTTTCCGCCATTGTGGGATGAACTTATTGTGGAAAGTGGCTTTGATAATGAGAATCTCCAACTCTTTACTGGAAGAATGAACTTTGCAAACATCCATTGAATTCTCCTCTTCTTGGCAATGTCATTTACTTCATTTTCAGCCTCTTCTGCTGCTTGTTGATGGCAAGTTTCCTCGACTGCGCACCAAAAACATGAAGCCCCAAGAGGAACACCAAGAAAAAGGGGATTCTATTGCAAAAAAATCTATCTTGTAACATCAACAAGCTTTTATTTCATTCTTTTGATGACCAAAACAAAGAAAACAACAAATCTTCACACAGCATCATAGTAGATATCTCCCACGAATTTGATAGAATCAACCATAATCTTCAACATCTTCATAGAATCCACCAATAGAACAAGAAACATAAAATAATACACCATTTTTGAATGGAAATCAATCACATAGTATTCATCTTCAATGTCTTCATAGTTCTCTCTTTCAATCTCTCATATATAGTTACACTGTTTTGATAGAATTGGCTATCTCTGGCTCTCTCTCTCTCTCTCTCAATAGTACATCATCTCCTCACTACAATGCTCTAAAATAATAACTCTCAATGATCCTTATTAGGTCGTGGATGCAGCTCCCAAGAGGTATCTCTAATGTGAAGAGGCACCAGAGCCACTACAGTGTCTCTTCATAGCTCACTACTGTCACTGTCACTCCAGTCTTCTCTTCAGTCTTCGCCAGCTGCTTCTTCCATTTGTTTTAGCTCTTTTGAACTTAGATTCATCCTTTCCAAAAGTTAGAAAACTTTTCCAAAGTCACACATACATTCTACAGAATAGTTACAGAAGATCTACAGAACAGAACATGAACATGAACAGAGTAGAGACAAAGGAGATACAGAGCAGAGACAAAGGCTCTACAGAAGGTTTATAGAGGGTTACAAAAGGTCATCAAAGAACATCAAATCCTCAATAATTCATACTAAAACTATACCAAACTATCAAAAACTATTCAATAAGCTTTCAAAAGATTCCAATCTTCATCAATCATCAATCCATGCTTCATATAGAAGAAAATCAAAACAAAACAGAAGCTATACAAAAGGTATCAGAACCAATCAGAACCTCAATAGAACCTATCAGAACATCACAGAGCTTCATATCTCCATTAAAAATCATCATGAGCTTCCAAAACATAATCAATATCATCCAAAATACTCTCAAACACTTCCATTAACAACCATACATCACTTTAAATCCATCAAAAATCAATCATTCAGACCTCAAAAACAACAAAAATCAATCAAAAATTCAGTCTTTTTCCACTCTCAACAATAGCTTTCATATTGTCATAATGCATATACTAGTGGTAGCTTCATGGTGATGAAGCTACGATCTCCTCTACATGTTAGAGCTATTCCCGATTTTCATCAAACATGCTTCCCTTTTCAGTCTTCAACTGCAACAAAGCAAGGTCGTTGTCCTCCGCATAGTTCCTACATCTCCTCAATTGCCAATTTGCCCTTGGTTGATACAAAAGGTGGCCATCATGTTGATCGTTTTTGTCTTCTCCAGTTTGTTGCTAGTGTCACCTTGGCTACTACAAGCTAATAAGCGCAAAGGTCTAAGAGTTGGTGGAGGTGGCATCTGTAGCATCAATATCGGTCTCCACTGCATTCTTGCAATGAAAAACAAAGATGTCCTCTTCTTCCTTTATGCTATCAATGGCCCATAGCCATCACACACTTTCTTCTCCATTGGTCACATTGGATGTTATAGTCCGATAAAGTAGTTCTTACATCCCCTTCTAGTCAACCAACAATGGTACCCTTTGAATCAAAAGTGAAGGGGGGGGGGGGGGGGGGGGGGGGGGGGGTAATTGCATATGGCAGGGTGCAGATGGAAGTGCAAGATTGTGATGACAAAAGGGAGGACTCTCTTGTCTATGTCCACCTCTTCATCATGTCCTTCTTTTAGCATTGAGCCTCATCCTCTAGTAACGAGTTGCAAACCATTAGAAGCTTCCCTATGATCAACATCCTCCCTCACTAAGACTGCAATGTAATATTTTCACACAATTAAAAATTAGCTGGTTAGTTCGAAAGTTAGTTAGTCAATTAATAAGCTAGTAAGATTACTAAATAAAGACTAACTAAAGTAAAAACTAACTAACGTTAATAATTAACTATTTTTATTTAATTAAAAATATATATAAAAAATTGAGAGTCATAATCCGATATTTTTCTCGGATTGACAAGGACCATAGCCACCCTTCACGGAAGTTACAACGTGAACAAGAGTTATGAGCCATATTAATCACTAGTGTTAATGTGTATAGTATGGATAGTCCAAAGATATTAGATTTTTGGGCAAAACTAGCATATTTTAGATATTTTAGATATTACTTTATTGTAAATATCCTAAAAAGATATGAAATTTTCTAGAACATGATGTCATGAAAAAAAGCAAGTGATTTTTAAAGCTATTTTTGGATATTTAATACAAAAAAAGAGGGATTTGCAAAATCGCAAATGCTGCGATCGCATTTTGCAGGCAATAAACACTACTTCGAACATGGAGAAAAAGGAGCAATCAGAAAGATTTCTAATAAAGTATCTTGGAATTTTACCTCCTTTCCAAGCCAATGGAACCATCATATTTATGATTTGAGCATCAACCGCATGCGACATTCTTTGCTTGGGGGCTATCATTCACAAGCAAATTCCAGAGATAAGGAAGAAATGGATTTTGAGATGGAAGAGTGTAAGAGAACATGGCTTAGTCGAAGACTGGGATAGGGGGAATTGAGCTAACTCTCTCCCTTGCAGTCTCTTGGGGTAACTCCTCTCTCTCTCTCTCTCTCTCTCTCTCTCTCTCTCTCTCTCTCTCTCTCTCTCTCTCTCTCTCTCTCTCTCTCTCTCTCTCTCTCTCTCTCTCTCTCTCTCTCTCTCTCTCTCTCTCTCTCTCTCTGTCTTGCAGCCTCTCGCGGTTTCATTTTCTTTTTCCTTGTGTCTACCCATATCTCATATTTATAGTGAATTAGAGAAGAGGGACTGTGGCTGAGAAAAAGAGCTCTTGGTGGAGGGGATCTTGGAAAAATCAGTGATCTACAATCCTACAATGAGCAACGAAGCTTCGGGCGAAGGCATCACTATCAATCCAACTACATTACTAGTTGTAAGTAATGTATTATTGATAGATGCTTGCTTTGATTCTCGTATGAGATATGTTAGGTCCCATACTATGATGCACGAGTATAAGTCATTGTAAAGGATAAATTTTATCTCACATATTCAAAAGATGGAGCTAGCAAAGTGTGTCAAGAATCACGTGATGGAGGAATTTGCTTGAGCTGCTGCACCAAACACACACTGTATACCCAAGAGGAAGCTCGCTCAAGAACACAAGAAGAGAGATGGAGGCCAAAACGTTTTCTTGCTAGTTTCTTCTTCTTCTTCCATACACTATACAATATACACAAAGTATAGATAAGATACAATATAAAGGAAAGTGGCCTACTAAGTCAAACAGTGCATAACTGACTACACTAATCGATTGGCGCTATGTCTTTGCCAGCTATAGGTAGGTGTAACAAACTAAATATAATAAGTGATAATTCGGTGGCCATGTGAGTATCATAATGACCACCAACGTGCTAAGTCTAGACGTGTGGACCCATCTAGCCAGGTGGTTCATCATCAATGTCCGCACGTGTTGAGCTTGTCATCTCAACACTCCCCCTCAAGCTTAACTCTATCTCTGCAACTCCAAGTAAGCTTCGGAACTTTCGAAGCTTCTTTGCACCCAATGCCTTTGTGAAAATGTCAGCTATCGGATCTTGTGTACTGACATATACCAAGTCAATCTCTCTTGCAAGTACCTTCTCTCTCACAAAGTGGTAGTGCACCTCAATGTGTTTTGTCCTAGCATGGAACACTGGATTCCTAGCTAGCTGTATACTGCTCATGTTGTTACAATGAATGACAATTGGGCCATCTCCCTGCACGTCCAAATCACCTAATAACTTTTGCAGCCATACCACCTCACATGCTGCCATAGTAGCACCTCTATACTCAGCCTCTGTACTTGTTAAAGCAACTGTAGGTTGCTTTTTGCTGCTCCATGTAATTGCTACAAGGGAAAACATGAATCCACTTGTAGATCTTCTGTCTGACATGCTACCAGTTCAATCTGCATCTGTGTATCCAAAGACATGTACGTCCTTACCTGCCTCATAAAAAAGTCCATAATGTAAAGTGGACTTCACATACTTCAATACATCTAACTGCATCCAAATGAGGCTTTCTAAGCATCTGCATAAACTGACTGTCAAGGCCAACAGCATAACTCAAGTCTGTCCTTGTGATAGTCATGTAAATCAAACTCCCTACTATCCTCCTGAACATAGTAGGGTCTTCTATCTCATCCCTAACATCAGCACTCAACTTCACATTTTGCTCCAATGGTACTAAAAGAGGCTTACATGCTGTCATACCATACTTGGATAACATATCCAAGCCATACTGCCTTTGGGACAACCATATACCATCATCACATCTGATCACCTCAATACCAAGAAAGTATCTCAGCTCACCCAAATCTTTCATCTCAAACTTCTTCTTCAAGAAGTCCTTAACTTCAGCAATCCCATTGTCATTGTCACCTGTAATAATCAAGTCATCCACATAGATGACTATAATGACTAAACCTGCATCTCCCTTTCTCACATAAAGTGAGTGATCAACGTCAGAAATACCAAATCCAATATTGACAAGATACTCTCCAATCTTATTAGACCATGCTCTAGGTGCTTGCTTCAGCCCATAGAGCACATTCTTTAACTTGCACACATATGTGGGATGCTCTAAATCCTCATAACCTGCTCGTTGCTCCATATACACTTCTTCTTGCAATTCACCATACAAGAAGGCATTCTTAACATCCATTTGCTGCAAACTCCAACCTTTGGCTGCTGCCAAGGTAATCACACACCTACAGTTGGCATCCTAGCAACTGGACTAAATGTCTCTTCATAATCTATGCCATATGTTTGAGAATAGCTTTTGTAACCAACCTAGCCTTATACATGCTAACTGAACCATTTGCATTATGCTTGACTTTGTAAACCCGCTTACAACAAATAGCTTTCTTACCCTTACGTAAGGGTATCAAATCCCAAGTCTTATTGGTTTCTAATGCAGTCATCTCCTCATCCATTGATGCATCCTAATGAGCATGACCAACAGCATCCTCAAAACAAGTGGGCTCAACATCCTCAACTAGTTTCACCATATAAGCATAATGGTGAGCTGCATAACCTTCAAAACCAAATCTTTTAACAGGGTATCTGACCCTGCTAGATCTGCGTACCACTGGATCACTCAATGGATCCTTTACATTGAGCTCTCTGTACACCTGGTGTCCTGACTGAAGGAATGCTAAGCTCATCATCCAAACTCTCCGAACCACTAGAATCTCCATCAAATCCCAAATGACTAGATGCATCATTACCATCCAGCACTTTCTTCTTTCCTTTGTCCTTCCCTGCAACACTTATAGATCCACCTGAAGATGTGGGGCTACTCCTTAGTCTCCCAGACCAAGGGCTCACTGTAGGTGTAGTACCAGATGATGTTTCTGGTCCACTAAGACTCCCTAATTCTTATTTATCTTTCTACACATAGTTGTCATGATCATTATCATCATCCAAAACATCACCAGAAGTGTATACCAACTTCTCATCTCATCAAAGATAACATCCCTGCTCACTCTGAACTCACCTGTGAGACAGGGTTATAACAACGATACCCTTTCTGCTCTAAAGAGTATCCAATAAAAACACATTTTTCTGCCTTTGGATCAAGTTTCTTCTGTAGCTTATCTGGCACATGAACATATGCAACACATCCAAATACCTTCAAGTGCGATACATCAGGCTTCTTGCCAGTAAAGCATTATTCATGAGCCATCCCATGAACTACAGCTGTGGGAGTTCTGTTCATAATGTAAATAGCAGTATGGACAGTCTCAGACCAAAAATGTTTGGGCATATTCTTTTCAGCCATTAATGCCCATGCAACTTCTGCAATATGCCTATTTTTTCTTTCTGCAACACCATTTTGCTGTGGGGTATACCTGCAAGTAAATTACCTCTTTATCCCATGAGTCCTCAAGAAGCCACTGAACTCATTAGAGAGGTACTCTCCCCCTCCATCTAATCTCAAGCACTTTACTTTTAAGCCTGTTTCTATTTCAACAGCTGCCTTAAAAGATTTAAAGTGCTCAAACACATCACTTTTTTCCTTCATGAAGTATACCTGTAACTTTCTTGAACAGTCATCAATAAATGTGGCAAAGTATTTGCTACCACCAAGAGATACATTCTGTGTAGGCCCCCAAACATCAGTATGTACTACATTAAGTATTTTTCTACTCACTTCTCTATCATGCGAAAAGGGTTGTCTTGCCTGCTTACCAAACTGGCAAGCTTCACAGACTTTATGCAATTCTGCAACTCTAAAAGGAGGCAACCCTGTAACCAATCCTCTGGACTGCATTAATTTCAGCCTTTGCACATTTACATGTCCAATACATTTATGCCATATTTCAATATCTACAACTACTCCTTTTCCTTTAGTATACATAGTAGCATCCATTGCAGAAATTCCAACATCTAAAGTGAATATTTTTGCACCAACATGCACTTATCATTAAATTCTTCTATAAAACAACCTTTTGCATCGAATCGGACCTGGAATCCTTGCTCTACCATTTGGCCAACAGACACTAGATTCTTTGTAATTGATGGCAAATGTAATACATCTGTGAGACTCTTTGTCTGGCCATCATACAAGGACAAGGGAACCTTTCCAATGTGTGAAATTGGGTGGCATGAATCATCACCCGTCTGCACATAACCTTGGTTTTGTAAGTCCTGATCTCTCCAAACCATTCAACATGACTGGTCATATGATTAGATGTACCTGAATCGACATAACATACATCATCATGTGTCCCCTTTCCTGTAACTACATTCATAATTTCTGCATAACAAACAAACGCTCATTTTTTTTTTCATTTTATCGTGAAGATGATGCATAGTTTCCTTGCTACAGTTTACCACTGCAAATATCATCCTTCTTAGCATAACAATTGGTTGCAATATGTCATGTTTGCCACAATAATGGCAAACAATAGCAGAATTTCTAGAGCCTCTATTCTGCCATCCACCTCTTCCTCTAGAGCTCCCCCTGCCTCTAAAGTTTCCTCTGCCTCCAAAAACTAGCATTTCACCAAACTGTTGATTGAACCTGTTTTGCTGGTTATCGCCAGCACGTCCCATACTATGGCCTCTCAAGAGGATCTACCACGTCCCCTTCCTGAACTCGAGTAAAATGCTTGGACCTATTCACCATTTTTTTCAGACAAATCATCCTACATATTGATCTCCTCAGTAATCATGAGAGAGATCAGCTCATCAAAATCTGGAAACGGCTTTCGTACATATACTGAAGTAACAAATGATTTCCATGCCTTCACATTGTTAAGGCCACTAGAGTGGATTAAACCAAATCATCATCCGGCATTGCATCAATCGCTGCTAAAGCATCTGCAATGCTCCTCACCTTCAACACATACTCATTGACAGACATTTTCCCTTTCTTCAAGGCATTCAACTCTTGCTTGAGTTGAATCTTTCGTGCCTTTAAATTTACTGAAAACATGCTCTCAAAAATTGTCCAAGATGCATGTGAAGTTTCTGCATTCCTAATATGTCCCAGCATAGTATTATCAATGACTGCAGATAGCCAGTACATCACCTTTTTGTCTTTCGCATTCCACTCTTTCCATGCTTTTAACACATCTGCACTCGGAGGGATACCCAGCTATGGCTCCTTTTCTTCACCTAAAACAAACTCATAAAGGCCCTTTCCAATTGTTTGCAGATAAACCTTATGTTTTCTTCCTACAAACACCTCAAATTTTACAGATTCGCAGTTTGAAACCTACGTACCCACTTTCGGTCAATACAACCAAAATCAAAGTGTACCCTGAAACTATTGTCCGCAACCTTGCGACTCTAAAGCGAGGCCTGAAACAGCCTCAGATGTCCAAAATAACTGCTTGCACACCAAATCTCATAGCAATATGAGATTTTTTGCTCGATCTACTTCCATGCCTCCACAGGCAATATCCAAGAGAGAGAGTGGAAGAATGAGAGAGCTTCTTACCCATTGCTTGCTTGCTCGAACCTTGCTTCTTCTCCTTCACTTCAGCCTTCAAAATCAGCCTCTCTCAATGGCGCGGCTTTGATACCATGTCAAGAATCACGTGATGGGGGAATTTTCTTGAGCTGCTGCGCCAAAAAGACACTGTATACCCAAGAGGAAGCTCACTCAAGAACACAAGAAGAGAGATGGAGGCCAAAACGATTTCTTGCTGGTTTCTTCTTCTTCTTCTACACACTATACAATGTATACAAAGTATAGATAAGATACAACATAAAGGAAAGTGGCCTATTAAGTCAAACAGTGCATAATCGACTACACTAATCGAAATGGCGCTATGTCTTTGCTAGCTATAGGTAGGTGTAACAAACTAAATATAATAAGTGATAAGTCAGTGGCCATGTGAGTATCATAATGACCACCAATGTGCTAAGTGTAGACATGTGGACCCATCTAGCCTGCTAGGCAGTCCATCATCAATGTCCGCACGTGTTGAGCTTGCTATCTCAACAAAGTCTATGTATTAAGGGACGTTAATTGTACCTAGTTGCATATGACTTATTTTGTTAATAGAGCAATTACAAGGAAGAACTAGCCAGGGGTTATGAATGGCATAATAGTAAAAAGAATGATATTAAAAAAAATTGTGCATACAAGTGTTAAGTAAATTTTGCATAAAATCGCTCTTTGGTCCCAAGGGGGAGTGAAAATATGCAATGGAAATGTTATCGTGTCTATTCTTGCAATGCTTGAAAAAGAGTACCATTGTTTTGTTGGTTAATTGAGCAACACGCTAAATGCTTTTACAATCAATTGATTATTGGATTGTGGTTTGGATGATTATTTCAAGTGCTTGTGTTTGATGGTAAATGCATGGCAAGGGTCTGCAATGACAAGTTGCCATGGGAATAAATGAATGTTTTCTTGGAAGATGATATTAGGGTTGATTGCCTTGATTATGCTTGATTCTTAATTGGATTAGTTAAGGAATGATATTTTGTACGGGTGGATCGTCTCCAAGATTGCACCGCGGATTACCCCGAGAGGGCATTGTTTGATCCACGAGTCGAAGGTCGAGTGGTGAAAAGGCCAACCATGGAAGTTATTTCTCACTCCTAGGTCACTTGGGGTCAGTGGAGCTCTGGACACCCCTTACCTAGACCAGAACAAAGTCGTAGATTGTCATGAGCCCAACATCTAAGGCATTGGAAGATCCTATTCTAGATAAAGGATGGAAATTATGGTGCCATGTGATTTGGACCGGGTACTTTTGTTGGATAGAAGGGATACATAATTTCTCCTATATGGGCAAGAGACAAAGATTAACTTGAAGATAAGTTAAGGAACTTGTTTGTCAAAAGGACTAGTTGCTCTATTTTCATGTATGTGCTGTAAATTACGTGAACGAACCCTATTCCCTAAAGACTTAATTAAGGAAGCTGACTTTAAATGTCACACATAAATGTAATAGGACCTAATTAGATAACTATAGAACACCTATTGAGGGAAGCGGGTGGGTGGAACCCTCGACCGATTTGCCCTATGGTAGGGTGGTTCCGCAGAATGGGAAGGCTTCTCACAAGGTTTTACCGACGTTACCTTTAGGTATTATTAGGTTAGAACCCGATTCATGCCGTTTTAGGGGAACGGAATGGGATTAAGCCCTACAGACAGAGAGATTGAGCGGTGTATCCCTCTCATTTCCCATTCTCTTTGAACCAAGTGCGATATGGATCTGCTTCGGATTGGGTATCTCTGTGTAAAGTAGGATGGCCCCTAGGAACCCAGATTTCAAGTTGATCCTAGTGGGTTCGGTCGCGAATGTTTCGTTGCGAGGCAGACTCGGGAAACCCTAGGCGACAAACCCCAGAACATTCCATGGGAGTGCCGGTGCGGCAACGCTTACATTCATTTCTCGATAGACCTCTAAAACATGCTTGGACAGCTGATAGGCAGGCACCATACTGTTGGTATCAGAGCAAAACTTCGTAATGATATGTAATAGATTTGTATATGGTTCATAGGCATACCCTAAATAGAATAATCTAAATGGTATGTCTTGATTGTCAAGCACCTTCTGTACCCACAAATACTGACATGCAAGAAAAGAAATTTCTTCTCAAGTAAATTAGGGCACCTGATTTTGGTGGAGAAGGGATAGACGTCGCAGCAGAGGCAGAGATATGGTTTGAGTCTATGGATGATTATTTCTCTGCTTCAGGAACTGCCTCTATAAATCAAGCAATGATAGTCAAACTTAAGTTAATTGGCCAAGCTCGAATATGGTGGAAGCAATGGTGCAAAGATCAAGGTAGATGTTGTATGCGGATAATACCTTCCGCCAACCTACCAGACTTTGAGGATGAATGATTTCTTCAAACTCAAGCAGCTAGAATTAACCTTGGAAGCCTACTACTGAAAGTTTGTAACCCTACTAAAATGCGTACCACCTATGGATATTGTGCACTAAGTATCCAAGTTTTGCCATGGCTTGAACACTCCTCTAAACCACCATCTTGAAGCAATATGTCCAACGGACTTGCAAGATGCATTACTTCGAGCAAAGCCAATCATCCAAGAACTTGGATCCAGCAATTGTGACAAAGATGGTTCTCGAGATCAAGACAAGAGATGCCACACATGTGGAGAGATAGGGCACATCCATAGGAGATATCCCTACTGTCAATGCTTCCATTGCAATGAGCTAGGACACATTCAAGTAGACTGTCCTAGCAACCTAAGTCCAAAAGACATTGAGCCTCCAAGAAAACGAAGCTACACAAGCCCAGTCTATGCATATATGGAGGAGTCATATGAAGAAGAAGATATAGAACCCACTATACCCCTTTAGGATGATTAGAAACCCTAGATATCTTTCTAAAATGTAATACATTCAGTATTGAGAATACCCCAATAAATCCTACTCTTATATCTACAGTTAATTTGCATAATATGAGTTGCACTAGTTTTGAAGCCAAGTACTTATGTGACTAGAGTAGTGCAGTGAAAGCATGGTGGGCCCATAACCCACAGGTTCCTGGATAATACCCCCGGTTTCTCTCAAGATGAGGACATCTCAATTTCTCTAAGGGAAGGAGGATGTGATATTTTCACAAATTTTAAAATTAGTTGGTTAGTTCGAAAGTTAGTTAGTCAATTAATAAGCTAGTAAGATTACTAACTAAAGACTAACTAAAGTAAAAACTAACTAACGTTAATAATTAACCATTTTTATTTAATTAAAAATATATGTAAAAAAATCGAGAGTCGTAATCTGATATTTTTCTCGGATTGACAAGGACCATAGCCACCCTTCACGAAAGTTACAATGTGAATGAGAGTTATGAGCCATATTAGTCACTAGTGTTAATGTGTATAGTATGGATGGTCCAAAGATATTGGACTTTTGGGCAAAACTAGCATATTTTAGATATTTTAGATATTAATTTATTATAAATATCCTAAAAAATATGGAAATTACTAGAATAATATGTCATGAAAAAATTCACTAGTTTTGGAGATTTAATACAAAAAAAGAGAGATTTTTAAGCTAGTTTTGGAGATTTAATATAAAAAAAGAGAGATTTACAAAATCGCGTGTACCGCGATCACAGTTTGCAAGCAGTAAAGAGCACTTCAAACAGGGAGAAAAAAAAGGAGCGATCACTTTTTCTTTTTCCCCCCTTTCGAAGCCAATGGAACTATCATATTTATGATTTGAGCATCAGATCACTGAATTTCCCAAGAGGCTCTTTTTCTCAGCCACAACCCTTCTTCTCTAATTCACTATAAATATGAGGCATGGGGAGGCACAAGGAAAAAGAAAAGGAGACCCCAAGAGGCTGCGAGAGAGAGAGAGAGAGAGAGAGAGAGAGAGAGAGAGAGAGAGAGAGAGAGAGAGAGAGAGAGAGAGAGGACAGAGTGTGTGAGAGAGAGAGAGAGAGAGAAGAGTTACCCCAAGAGGCTGCAAGGGAGAGAGTTAGCTCAATACCCCCTATCCTAGTCTAAGCCTGTTAGAAATCAAGCTCACCATTAGTGTGTCTTCATCTATGACCGACATCTATGACAACTAGTGTGTATAGCTGTCTACATGTGACTACATTAAATAAGTCGGGTTAGTAGTCAGTCAGTGACCTAACTAGAGTTAGTCAGTCTAGTCTACATTTAGACTAGGCCACTTTATCTTGTAGTGGGTGTGTGCTTTTCAGTTTAGTGTGTGGAAATGAAGGAATGAGCTTGAGAGCCTAAAGGCTCATGGATATGGAGTCTTTCCCTTTCTCTCTCTCTACTCTTTGAACATGGTATCAGAGCTTCATCCATGAGGCTATGGGAGAATGGGCATGACAACTTGCAGTGCAAAGGAGATGGAAGTAAGGAATGAGGAAGAAGCTGGACACTTGCAAATGAAGCCATAGTCAAAGGAAGGAATCAACGTGGACTGCCTTCTGAAAATCATGGACTGCTGATCTGAATGGACAGCAACCTGTATCTGAAAATATGCGCCTGCTGATCTGAATGGACAGCAACCTATATTTGAAAATCTGCGCCTGCTGATCTGAGTGGACATCAACCTGTGCCTGAAAATCTACACACCCTGGTCTGAAAATCTACGCCTGCTGATCTGAGTGGACAGCAACCTGTCAATCTTCAGTGGGGCACCTGGACAAGGTTGATAGAGCATGTATGCTCACTATTGAAGGTATTTGAAGTGTGCAAGGAGTAAATGCTTGTGTGGGAGCTCTGTTATGAGCTGGAGTGACAAACACAGACCTGTAATCATTTCTGAACTGCTGTAAACATGAATGGACAGCGTGCATTTAGTCATTACTGACACACAGGAGCCTTGTACTACACTCAGAAGGCATCTTTGGAGCACAAGAATGTGTCAAAGCATGTATACATTAGATCAAATGTCTTGGAGCTGAGATCTCTTGCTCAGAATACTCAGATCTGAAAATCAATGACAGGCTGAAAACTGTCATACACAGTCAATGACAGAATACTCAGATCTGAAAATCAATGACAGGCTGAAAACTGTCATACACAGTCAATGACAGAATACTCAAATCTGAAAATCAATGACAGGCTGAAAACTGTCATACACAGTCAATGACAAGTACTGTGCATTACTGAAGCAATACAGGTCATCTTGGGGGCTCCATCATCTATATGAACTGGCCTATACATGCTGAATGCATGGAGAATTGAAGCAAGCAATGAGCATCATTGAAAACTGAATTTTGAAGCTGAAATAAATGCAGTTACACTATCCTGGTTAATTACAAACAGCTCATGAGGTTTATGCCATTGGTCAATGAAGACAGGTTGTCTATGCCTACTCAGATGCTCATGTATTGAACTTGCCACTACAAAGTAAATGTATGACATGGTCAAAAGACATTTTGGAGCTGCTTGGAGCTTGGTATGCTGAATTTTGGTTGACTGCAACCTGAAACTGAATTTGTTTTACACACTCAGTTTTGGACTTGAAATTGCTGTTGGTTACTCACAGTTTACAGTTTTCAGACTGCATGTATGTACCCTGGCAGTGAGGTTACATAAGCTTAAGCTGAAGCAAACACATAGCTTATGTATTGACAGTTATATCTACAGTTGAGACCACTTGTTTGAGGGTTGTTTTGGGGTGTCAGTGGGCTGAAATACCCTGGTTTTTTTCTGCAATTTAGTGCAGAAAACTGTCATGAACTGTTACGAACTGAACTTAGTCAGTCATACTTATTGGACTGCATGGAGTCAGGCACTTGATAGACAGTCTATTGCATCATGGCTAATGCACATGGGACTGACAATATCACTCGGATAGTTGGAGAGAAGTTGGATAATAAGAACTTTACATTATGGAAATTCAGAATGAAAAACTTTCTGGTTGGCAGAGGTTATTGGGATTTATGTACAGGAGATGAAGTTGCTCCTGAGTTGCCTGCACACAATCCAACAAATGAATAGAAAATAGCCTACAGGCTATGGAATGAAAGAGCATGCAAGGTGCTGCATTGGTTTTCCTTATGTATATCTGATGCTATGGTAATTCAAATCACTGGATGTGAGACTCCGAAGGATGCTTGGGACATACTGATGAAAAATTATGGAACCATGACACATGCAAGAAAGATCTAGTTGAAACAGTAGTTCAACAACATGTCTAGGAATGGCAAGAGCATCCAGACATATACCACGGAGATTAAGACCATAGCTGATCAACTTGCTACTATTGGCTCAAGTATATCAAAAGATGATATGATTGCTGTTGCTTTGAATGGCTTAGGCAAAGAGTACAAAGCTTTTGACACTTCCATTTCTGTCAGAGAAGAGCCCCCTAGCTGGGAAGAGCTAGTTGCTTTAATGCTGCATGAGGAAGTCAAACTTGGTTTGAATACAGGTTCTAGTGCATCTCAGAGTAGAGACACTGTGTTGTACTCTAGCCAGCGTGGCAGAGGATCTAGAGGTCGTGGTTCATTTTGAGGTCGTGGTGACACTCGTAATACTTATGGACAGCAGCAGCAGCAGAGTAATTGGCATGGTGCAAATACACAAGGCCAGCGTGGATCTGGTGGGTTTAGAGGCAGGGGGAGATCACCTCGAGGAAGAGGAGGTGGATCTGGATCTTGGCAGTCTACTGATCAGTCCAACAAGGACAAGGACTGTCATTATTGTGGTAAGTATGGGCACATAGCTAAGGAATGTTACAAAAAGCAGAATGACATGAAGACAAAAGGGAAACAACATGGGCATTATGCATCCTCTAGTGGTGGTCAAGATGATCAGGTTGATAGACTCTTTGCCATGCAGCATGTGTCCAAGACTGCATCAAGGCAGAACAGAGATGGCAGATGGTACATTGACTCTGGTGCGTCAAACCACATGACCCCGCATGGAGAGTGGTACACATGGTCATGTATGTACTGGGAATGATACCCAACATGACATAAAGCATAAAGGGATTGTTCCATTGATAATGCTGCCTGATGGCAAGAAGAAAGGCCTGCATGATGTATTACATGTACCGACCATAACAAAGAATTTGTTGTCTGTGGGTCAAATGGCAGAACAGAATCTGCAAGTGAGGTTTAACAAGGATGGATGTTTCATTGAGGAGTATGGAAATGGCTGCAAGCTAATTGCCAAGGGCAGAAGGGATGGCAGGATGTTTACTTTGGAAGCGACCATTCCTGAACTCAAGGCAGCCATGTTTGCACATGATGAGAGTGCCATTCGAGATGTAGAGATTTGGCACAAGCGGATTGGACATGTCAATGTACAAAAGCTGAAATCTATGCAGCAGAAAGAAATAGTACTTGGATTACCTAAATTCAAGTATAATGATTTTGGTCATGTATGCCCTGCATGTCAGTTTGGGAAGCAGGCACGGTTTCCTTTCATGAGACATGTAAAAAACAGCACTAGGCCTTTACAGTTGGTACACTCTGATGTCTGGGGTCATTCACATAATGCTTCCTTTGGCGGTGCACGATATTATGTCTCATTTATTGATGATTTCAGCAGGTACACTTGGCTTTATATCTTGAAACATAAGGATGATGTGTTTAATACATTCAAAGACTTCAAGAAACATGCTGAAAATGAATTGGGCTGTTACATATCATGTTTGAGATTAGATGGAGGAGGTGAATATGTCTCAAACTACTTTGACGGGTATCTTGCTAAACATGGGATCAGAAGACAGCTCACATGCAGTTATACACCGCAGCAAAACGGTGTTGTAGAGAGGAAAAATAGGGTTTTGATGGAGTCAGCTAGAGCTATGCTGAATGAAAAATGTGTACCAAATGGTTATTGGACTGAAGCAGTGGTGACTGCTGTATATGTGCTGAATCGAACCCCTACAGCAAGGATTCATGAGGTCACTCTGTATGAACGGCAGTATGGTCATAAACCTAATATTTCACACTTGAAGGCATTTGGCAGCATTGCATATGTGCATATACCGGATGAGAAGAGGAAGAAATTGGATCCTAAGGCAGTGAAAAGTGTGTTTATTGGATATGCACAGGAACGGAAAGCTTATAAGTGTTATGTACCTTCTACGCATGAGACACTCATAAGCAGAGATGTGGTATTTGATGAGTTAGCATCTTGGTATGGGAATCCTGTTGCAGTGCCTACTGATGGCTCACCCAGTATGAGTCATGCTGAAAGTACTCCTGCAGAGAGTACTTCCATGTCTGGTCAGACAGGTGATGTATCATCTACAGTGAGTCCTTGGACAGGAGGATTACGGAGTCGCACTACTACATCCACTGACACGGATATGTCAGTGAGGGGGAGAACAGATAAGGGAAAAGAAAAGGTTTTTGAAGATGTAACAGGTCCACTCACTGCAGGTTATGATTCATCTAGCAGTGACAGCTTAGATAGTGAATTGGGGATTCCGTCTGTTATGACGCCAGGTGCTAGACAGAGCCGTTATGTGCCGCCTCATGAGAGGCAAGCTCACAGTGAGCCACAGCTCAGGAGATCAGAGAGGGTCAGACGACCTGTTGACAGGTATACTTACACTAGATATTCAGCCCGTCATTATGCTTATATGACGAAAGTAACAGGTTTTAGAGAACCAAGTAAGTTTGATGAGGCAGTTTCAGATGAGAATTGGCGTGCTGCTATGGATGAGGAATATTCAGCTTTGGCTGAAAATTGTACATGGGATTTGGTACAGTTGCCTGAGGGCAAAACACCTATTGGATGCAAGTGGGTGTATAAGGTAAAATGTAAATCAGATGGATCATTGGAAAGATATAAGGCCAGGCTGGTTGCAAAAGGGTATGCGCAGCAGTATGGTCTTGATTATGAGGAGACTTTCAGCCCTGTAGCAAAGATGGCTACAGTTAGAACTGTGATTGCTTTGGCAGCAACTAAAGGCTGGAAACTATGGTAGATGGATGTAAAGAATGCATTTCTCAATGGAGAATTACAAGAGGAGGTTTACATGGAACAGCCTGAAGGCTATGTACATCCAGAATTTCCAGCACATGTATATCGGCTGAAAAAGGCATTATATGGGTTGAAACAGGCACCCAGAGCATGGAATGCTCGCATCAGCAGTTATTTGCAACAACATGGTTTCCGATTGGGAGATGCTGATCATAGTCTGTTTGCGAAGAAGACAGATAGTGGCTATGTTTTTCTAGTTGTCTATGTTGATGACTTAATCATTACAGGAGATGATGAAAATGGGATTGCAGAAATAAAGACATGTTTACAAGCTGAGTTTAAGGTCAAGGACCTTGGAGAGCTGAAATACTTTTTGGGGATTGAGATTGTTTCTACACCTCAAGGCATATGGCTGCTACAGAAGCAGTATGCTCATGACATGTTACAGAAATATGGTATGGCTGATTGCAAGCCTATGGATACGCCTTTGGAGCAGAATGTCAAGCTGCAGATTGATGTTGGGACAGAGATTGAGAATGTTACTATGTACAGACAGATGGTAGGCAGCTTGATCTATCTCACGATCACTAGACCTGACTTGAGTTATGCTGTGGGGCTGATCAGTCAGTTCATGCAGAAGCCTCGCAAACCACACTTGGATGCAGTCAGAAGAATTCTGAGATATGTAAAGGGTACCACAGATCATGGGCTGTTTTATGCATATGGGAAAACCCTTGACTTGATGGGGTACACTGATATTGACTGGGCTGGTTGCACATATGACAGGAGGTCAACCAGTGGCTATGCATTTGGATTGGGTAGTAGCATGATCAGTTGGCAGAGTAAGAAACAGCCTACAGTTGCATTGTCCAGTACGGAAGCAGAGTATCGTGGTGCGGCCTTAGCGGCCTGTGAAGCTAAGTGGTTACAGAAGTTACTGAATGACTTGGGAGTACACTTGGACAGCAAAGTCAAGCTGTACTGTGACAATTTGAGCAGTGTTATGTTAGCAAGCAATCATGTTTATCATGCAAGATCAAAAAACATTGAGGTTCACTGCCATTTTATCAGGGAAATGGTTTTAGTAGATCAGATTGACTTGGAGCATGTGAAGACTGAAGACCAGGTAGTAGACATCTTTACCAAATCACTTGGTAAAGATAAGTTCATTCACTTTAGACAGCTACTTAGAGTGATGCAGATGATTTGAGTTTTGTTTTTGAGCTTGAGGGGGAGTGTTAGAAATCAAGCTCACCGTCAGTGTGTCTTCATCTATGACCGACATCTATGACAACTAGTGTGTACAACTGTCTACATGTGACTACATTAAATAAGTCGGGTTAGTAGTCAGTCAGTGACCTGACTAGAGTTAGTCAGTCTAGTCTACATTTACACTAGGTCACTTTATCTTGTAGTGGGTGTGTGCTTTTCAGTTTAGTGTGTGGAAATGAAGGAATGAGCTTGAGAGCCTGAAGGCTCATGGATATGGAGTCTTTCCCTTTCTCTCTCTCTACTCTTTGAACAAAGCCATCTTCTCTTACGCTCTTCTATCTCAAAATCCATTCCTTCCTTATCTCTCGAATCTACTTGTGGATGATGGTCCCCAAGCGAAGAATGTCGCAAGCGGATAACAATCCTACAACCAACAATGAAGATTCGAGTGAAGGCATCACTATCAATCCAGCTTCGGTACCGGTTGTAAGTAATGTATTATTGATAGATGCTTGCTTTGATTCTTGTATGAGGTATGTTAGGCCCCATACTATGATGCACAAGTATAGGTCATCAAAAAGGATAAATTTCATCTCACATATTCAAAAGATGGAGCTTGCAAAGTACACGTATCAAGGGAAGTTAATTGCACCTAGTTGCATATGACTTATTCATTGATAGAGCAATTACAAGGAAGAATTGGTCAGGGGTTATGAATGGCATAATAGTAAAAAGAATGACATTAAAAAAATTTGTGCATACAAGTGTTAAGTAAATTTTGCATAGAATCGCTCTTTGGTCCCAAGGGGGAGAGCAAATGTGCAATGGAAATGTTATCGCGTCTATTCTTGAAATTCTTGGAAAAGAATATCATTGTCTTGTTGGTTAATTGAGCAACACGCTAAATGCTTTTACAATCAAATTGATTGTTGAATTGTGGTTTGGATGATTATTCCAAGTGCTTGTGTTTGATGGTAAATGCATGGCAAGGGTCTATAATGACAAGTTACCATGGGAATAAAGAAATGTTTTCTTGGAAGATGATATTAGGGCTGATTGCATTGATTATGCTTGATTCTTAATTGGATTAATTAAGGAAGAATATTTTGCTCGGGTGGATCGTCTCCAAGATCGCACTGCAGATTACCCCGAGAGAACACTGTTTGATTCACGAGTCGAAGGTCAAGTGGTGAAAAGGCCAACCACGAAAGTTGTGTCTCATTCCTAGGTTGCTTGGGGTCAGTGGAGCTCTGGACACCCCTTGCCTAGACTGGAACGGAGTCATAGACTACCATGAGCCCAACATCTAGGGCGTTGGAAGATCCTATTCTAGATAAAGGATGTAAATTATGGTGCTATGTGATTTCGACCGAGTACTTTTGTTGGACAAAGGGATACATAATTTTTCCTATATGAGTAGGAGACAAAGATTAACTTGAAGGAACTTGTTTGTCAAAAAGACTGCTTGCTCTGTTTTCGTGTCTGTGCTGTAAATTATGTGAACAAACCCTATTCCCTAAAGGCTTAATTAAGGAAGCTGACTTTAAACATCACACATAAATGTGATATGACATAATTAGATAACTAAAGAACGCCTATTAAGGGAAGTGGGTAGGCAAAACCCTCGATGGCTCTGCCTTACGGCAAGGTTATCCCAAAGAACTGGGAGACTTCTCGCAAGGTTTTACCAACGTTCGACCTTTAGGTATTGTTAGGTTAGAACTCGATTCATGCCATTTTAGGGGACCGGAATGGGACTACGCCCTACGGGCAGCAAGGTTGAGAGACACATCCCTCTTGTTTTCCATTCTCTTTGAACCAAGTGCAGTATGGATTAGCTTTGAATTGGGTATCTCTATATAAAGTAGGATGTCCAAAACCCAACGTTACAATGCTATCAGGAGACTTTGGCCCCTAGGAACCCAAATTTCAGGTCGATCCTAGTTCCGTTGTGAGGTGGACTCAGGAAAACCTAGGCGACAAACCCCGGAACATTCCATGGGAGTGTCGGGCAACGATGCTTACATTCGTTTCTCGATGGACCGCTAAAATGTGCTTGGACAGTCGATAGGCAGCCGGCCATATTACATGCAGGTCGGTTCCTTGATTCATGATAGCCATCGCTATCTCTCCCCTGTCCTATTTTTTCTCTATCACCTTATGAATGCCATCCTTCCTCCCTTAATCAGCACCAAATGCCTCCACTCCAAAAAAGAATATTAAAAGCACAATGCTTTTTTCCCTTTCCATAGATGGACAACCCCAAATATGGCAATCACACCCCATAAACTTATTTTCTCCTCTCATATTAATCTCCTTCCTTCCTTGAAGCATCCTAGATTAGCATCTTCTTGCTCATTTCTATGGTCTAGTCTCATTATCTAATAGGCCCAAGGACTATGGTGCTCAAGTGGTGGCATTAGAGCTTAGTCTTCTTGACATTCTTAGTCTCTCCAAGTTGAGCTTCTTGTGCTTTTGCAATCAACATCCATATCAACAATTGCAATTTCAATATCTAGGTCTTCTTCTTATCTACAACCCAAGGTTTCCACAAGATTTCAAGATGCAAGCCAAGGTATAAGCATTAAGAAAGATGCCCTTTGAGCTATATCTATTTGAAAAAGGTCAATGCTGCTACACTACATCCATACTACACATATAAGTTTTGTTTTGAACCTATTTCCTACACTCCTTGTCACATCAGGCATGAAACATTCAGAGGTTTCCCATAGAGAGTAATAATCTACATGACATACACCTCCTCCGAATCTGCACATCCTCCGAATGTGCCAAGGATGCATCCACTTGGGTCACACACCCAAATAACAAGCTCTACTCTAATCATGCAAAAATGCAAGCATCCACCTAGATCATAGATCAAAATAACTAGTATGCACACAACTCTAGTACCATACCAAGCACCCCCTCCAAGGTCATAAGGCCTTGGTTGCACCTCATATACTAGAGGATTTTGAATCTCCATATACGTGCTTGAAATTCACCCATCAACAAATACATAGCAACATGCTTGCTCTTTCTAAATCCATCGCATGGGAAGCTGCTTTAGTTTTGGGACCCTTGTAATCTAACACAATCAGTGCATCCAACATACTCTAACCATCATTGAAAATATCAAAGGGTACCAAATCCTGAAGCATCTTTGCATTTCCTATCAAGGCATTGAATAAAGAATCCAAAATATTCCCCACCTATGGAGCATCATATCTAGCATCCTCTATAGGCAAATCTTCGAGCTAATGAATCGTCTTAGAGATTGCAACTATATCCTACAAATCATGTGTATCCAACAAGTCACCAATCTCCCTGTAAGTCACTGCATCAAGTAAAACATGAGCTTCAAGAATCACTACATGCTCTTCCAAGGCATCCATGGATAGACTACTCAATGCATCACTAGTCTCTACTACATCCAATAGTACATGAACCTCATAGGCTTCCTTATGAGCACTCAAAAAAGCTACATATGCTACGTCCATCTCATCCACTTTCAAATCTTGTAAGGTATCATCTGCATGGGTACTCATAGTATCAAGAGTATCTAGATAAACATCATCTATGTGGAGACTCAAAGCATCAATAGTAGTTGTAGAAACAGCATCTGAATGGTGACTCAAACATCACTAGTATAGGTAGAGATGTCATCGGTATGGTAGCTCAAAGTATCACTAGTCATGACATAAGCATCCTTTGTGGGGCTAATCATAACCTCGATATTTTGAACATAGGCATTCGCTATATAAGTGCTCAAAATCTTAGTAGGCTCATCAAAAGCATCTATAGCAGGTTGATGCTCAACCTTGGTAGCAAGTAGTGAAACCTGGACAAAATCTTATGCTTCTTCTATAAGTTCATCATCCTTTGGTTGCATCTACATCCTTATTTGCTCCTCTTTCCACATGTGATATGCCTCTTTTTTCTATCTTATTAGTTCTTCCTCATCCCACCTCCTTTGCTCTTCCTCTTCATGTTTTTCCTATTACTTTACTATTGATCCTTATACACTACAACAAGCCTCATGCATAAATTTTCAAATTTCTTCCAAAATTCATAAGTGACATAAGTTATATATCCAAGCCCACTCATCTATACACAAGCATCCAACACTTACTATATCTTTTGCATACAAAGCATATGCTCATCCCTAGAATCATCCTATGTCACCAAGGACTTATAAGCGTCAATGAGCGCATCAGACATATAACCAAAATTTGCATCCCAACTATATCATCTATGTATTTAAGCTCATGCAACTGTGTAAGGTACTCCATGACCTACAGTATATCTTGCCCAAAAAGTATATGTGTGTCTACATCCATATCCGCATCCATACCTAACTCTTCACCTCGGCCTTCGCATCGAGGTTATCAAAGATAGCGAGGAACTATGTGCTCGATGGTCGAGAGATGCAAGGTCTCGTGAAGCAAGTCAAGAAGATTAGGAACCTGTGAAGAAGATGGAAAAGCAAGGAAAAAAACACTCAAGTATACATGCCCTATCAATCCTCTTGCTAACCAATAGCTTAATATATATCATATATACTTTAGGAAATTGGCCTATAACTTGACTCCTCAATTATCAAAGAGTTGACATAGCAATAGGTTTTGGTTTTTCACATAGCTATCCTAAATTCTCACTCATTACTTTTACTCCACATAAAATAAGGATTTGGTTATTGAGAAAATTGTCCACTTGCACACAAGTATCCATGACTCCATGTCACTGAAGCACCCATAAGCTTGTTGCAAGCTGAGCAAAGTCTTCATCATCTCAAGCAAAATTCACAGATGCTTCATCAAGAAGAACACAAAGGTCATAAAGCATGGAAGGAAAAGAACTTTCACGACCTGCAATCGCTAGTGATTAGGGATGGTGAGGAGTACATTAGCAAAGCTTGAAGCAATCCTCCCTCCCTATGTTCGCTTGACATGTGTATTCTCTTCTCAGTCCCACAGGGATTCGATAGACTGCATAAGAACTGTGTGGTTGTCTAGGCAATGTATCATACAAGGCAGAGATAGCGTGCAGTTTGGAGGAAGGCAGCTTGATCATTGACATCTTATGGCGATAAAAACTCTCAGCTCTGTGTCAGCTTTTGACATGCAGTCCATCAGTTTTACTTCATCGCCTTCCTCTTGAACTTTTCCTGATGACCAACTTGAACATAGCTTCCATATTGTCATAATGCATATACTAGTGATAGCTTCATGGTGATGAAGCTACCATCTCCTCTGCATGTTAGAGCTATCCCCGCAATTCACCGAGCATGCTTCCCTTTTCAGTCTTCAATTGCAACAAAGCAAGGCCATTGTCCTCTGCATAGTTCCTGCACCTCCTCGATTGCCAGTTTGCCCTTGGTCGACAGAAAAGGTGGCCAGTATGCTAATCGTTTTCGTCTTGTCCAATCTGCAGCTACTGGTGTCGCCTTGGCCACTACAAGCCAACAAGCACAAGGTCTAAGAGTTGGTGGAGGCGGTATTTGTAGCATCAATATTGGCCTCGGCTGCGTTCTTACAGTTAATAGCATAGACGTCCTCTTCTTCCTTTATGCTATCTATGGCCCATAGCCATTACACGCTTTCTTCTCCACTGTTCACATGGGATGTTGTAGTCTGGTAAAGTAGTTCTTACATTCCCTTTCGGCCAACTAGCAATGGCACCCTTTTGATCAAAAGCGGGGGGGGGGCGGGGGAGTAATTCCACTTAGCAAGTGTAGACAGAAGTGCAGGATTGTGATGACAGAAGGGAGGAATCTCTTCCTTGTTTGCATCTACCTCTTCGTCATGTCCTTCTTTCAGCATTGAGCCGCATTCCTCAACAACGAGTGCAAAATCATCAGAAGCTTCCCCATGATCAGCACCCTTTCTCACTAGGATTGTAGGCCAGTTCCTTGATTCGTGATAGCCACCGCTATCTCTCTCATGTCCTGTTTTTTCTCTATCACCTTATGCATTCCATCCTTCCTCCGTTAATCGTCACCAAATGCCTCCACTCCAAAAAAGAATATTAAAAGCACTAGCTTTTTTCCCTTTCCATAGATGGCCAACCCCAAATTTGGCAATTACACCCCATAAACTTCTCCTTTTTGTCCTCTAATATTAATTTCCTTCCTTCCTTGAAGCATCCTAGATTAGCATCTTCTTGCTCATTTTCAATGGCCTAGTCTCATTGCCGGATAGGCCCAAGGACTCTAGTGCGCAAGTGGAGGCATTAGAGCTTAGTCATCTTGACATTCTCAATCTCTCCAAGCTTAGCATATCTTACATGCAATGCATTCCAAGTTTTTGTATTTATGACGGAAGCTCTTTAAACACTTATTGTGCTTTTTCAATCAACATCCACATCAACCATTGGAGTTTCAATATCTATGTCCCCTTCCTATCTACAACCTAATGTTTCCACAAGCTTTCAAGCTACAAGCCAAGGTATAAGCATTAAGAAAGATGCCCTCTTTGAGCTACATCTATTTAAAAAATGGCAATGCTGCTATACTACATCCATATTACACATAGAAGATTTATTCCGAACCTATTCCCTACACTCCTTGTCACATCAGGCATGAAACATCTAAAGGTTTCCCATAGAGAGCAATAATTTGCACGACAGTGGAGCAACCTAGCATTCCACTCACGTGAAGCACACAAGGAACACTAATGTGTAATTAAAATAGAGAGAGAGAGAGAGAGAGAGAGAGAGAGAGAGAGAGAGAGAGAGAGAGAGAGAGAGAGAGAGAGAGAGATACAATTTTTCAAAGACTCGCATTTCCCCTTTCCATGATCATATCCTACTAGTTGGCATGGCCGGCCTTGCCCCGCTACTGTGCTTCGTATGGTTTGTATCATTGCAAAGCTTGCAAGGCTATGTCTCGCACGCTTTGTACTTTGGTGGGCAAAGGGAAGCAACCATGCTATTATGCTTTCTATATCTTGATTTTTGTGAAACCTTCACATAATGCATCCTTTCATTTCACATCCATAGATACATCCATAGCTTAGATACATCCTTTCACTAAACCTAACCTATAGTGTTTAATGGCTACATACTATAATGACAAATCATTCACATCTAAAGACCTTGTTGAGAGCGTTGTGTGTGTGTGTGTGTGTGTGTGTGTGTGTGTGTGTGTGTGTGTGTGTGTGTCCATTATTGGTAGACACTCATGGTTTATATGTGCACATGTGCATGCTCTCTCTCTCTCTCTCTCTCTCTCTCTCTCTCTCTCTCTCTCATGGTTAAGAATAGTGTTGGGGCAAAAACAAAGGGCTTAAGATGTTGAGAATGCCTTCAAATTGCGATTACAAATCTAAAAACAATGGCATGGTCTTCTTAGCCTAGATTAGAATATATCTAGCTATACTACATGCCAATGATTCTCTCTAGCCTAGGTTGGAATACATCTAGCTATATTATATGCCCATTACCGAATTGCAATCTCCTACCCTCTCCAAGAGCAATAATCCAATATTGGGGCCTTCTATGTGGTCAAATTTCATGCCAAATCCTTGGTGACCATGCATCATCTTACACATGTTAATAATCATAGACATATCAAGCTACTCTTTCCTCTTTACTATGCACCAATCCACATTAACATGCGATATAAACAATACACATATATTAAGAAATTCATATCATAATTGAGCACACTTGTTAACCCTCAAACGAACAAGCTGGAAAATCTGAAAAATCTAAAGCAGAGGACAAGGCTAAGGCAAAAGTGGAACGAAAGATGAAGGCATGCCAAAGAAGAATCTGAAAGCACAAGAAGTGCAAAATAGTCCCAAATCAAGGAGAAAGACGCACAAGAAAAAGCACAAGTCAATACTTTTGTAAAAGAGTGCAAGGCCCACCAGGATTTATTTTAAGAGCGCCGGGCTCTCACCCGTGCAAATTGTAAAAGTAGATAGGTGGTGGGAAGGGAGCTAAGAAGATAGGAGAACAATGGAAAAAAGGGCCAGCCATGTAAAAAAGGGGATAAGGGGATGACCGCCCAAAAGGGATTTAGGGTTTTGTATATAAAGTTAAAAAGTGAATGAGAAGCTCATTCTTGTGTGTGGCCAAAAGTAGCTCTCTTCTTCTTCTTCTTCTTCTTCTTCTTCTTCTTCTTCTTCTTCTTCTTCTTCTTGCTTTTGCTTGCTTGAGCTTGTGCTTGAGAGAGGGAGTGTGAGAGTCTGAGGGAGTGAGTGTGTGAGGGTGAGGGACAGGGAGGAGAAGCTCTCCATCTGCTCTTCTTGTAACGTGCCCACTCCTCAAATCGCGGGACATGTCTTAGCAGTCCATCGAGAGATATATCTAGAAGATGCTTCCCGGCACTCCCAAGGAATGACACGGGGTTTGCCAACTAGGGTCTCTCGAGTCTGCCCCGCAACGGAACTTATCCAGCCATTCCCACTAGGATCGATCTAAAGTCCAGGTTCCTTGTAATCGGGTCTTCCTAACAGCCTTCTAGCATCGGCCTACAACTACTCCACTTTGTGCAGATGCGACTGGGCCAAAGCAGACTCATATCGTACTTGGTTCAAAGAGAATGGAAAACGAGAGGGATGCATTGCTCGACCTTTCTACCCGTAGGGTATAGTCCCATTCTGGTCCCCTAAAAATGTATGAATCAAGGTTCTAACTGTCATCATTTGACTTTCCCTAATATTCCTTGTTAACATTTCCTTTTAGGAAAGCTCTCGGCTAACCGAGACCACCCTTCCGTAGGATAGACCCATTGGTCATATCCACCACGCTTCCCTCGGGGGTTGTTTTAGTTATCTAATTATCTACCACATTATGTTTCACACATAAAAGCAGCTTCCTTAATTAACCTGTTAATCACAAGTTCCTTTACGTAATTTAGGCCACTGACACGAAGACAAGATAAAACAAGATCAAACACTTCCTTAACTTATCTTCAGATTAATGTTTGTCTCCTGCCCATACAGGAGAATTAAGTGTTCCTTTCTGCCTCCGCAAAAAAATACTTCTGTCTCCTGGAAACAAAACCCGAAGGTTTATCCTAACAAGATTCTGCCTTGTAACTAGTATCAAGGCCTCGAGACCCCATCTCGAGTCACGTAGAACTCTTATGTAGAGTCCGGAGGCGTTGGGATTTACAGCCAAAGCCCCCACTGGCACCCAAGCATCCTCCTACGCCAAGTAATTTTCACAGAGAGACCTCTCGCGGCAGGTTCGGTCCACATTCCTGGCACAGATTCATAACCCCCTTGGTTAGGGTTTGGCGGTCTGCAAGGGGTAGCTAGCACCATCCTTCCTTAATTATCCCTTTAGGAAATCATCCATAGCTGAAGCAACCAGCCTAATAACATTTACTAGGGAAAACATCTCTTTTGTTTCCATGGTAATCAGTCATCTCAGACCTGGCCATGCAATCATCAATCACAAACAACTTGGATTAGCATCCAAAACCACATCAAGCAATCACCTTGCTTATGATCCACCTATCCTTAGTGAGATTCTCTCCTCTTACCAACATAACCAGTGGACATTCACTTGGAGACACCCTTTTCAAACAACCAAGCATAACTTGGGTCAACAATCCATCTTTAACAAGATCAACCTTTGTTAAAACCATTACAACAGTTCCAAGCAACATGCTTAGCATAAATCAACTACCCTAAAGTTCACTCTCCCCATTGGGTTAGGGCTTCGCAAGGTCGATTTAACAAGTTTCTTCTAGGTCCTTTTGTCCTGCATGGCCCTCGACGATTGCGACTTACTTGACAACCTATCTAGTTTATTGAGTTTCACAACCATAGAGCCTTTGATGGACAACCCTTTGTTGGAAAAGAAACGACTAAGTCCTTGGAGTTGGGTTCTTAGGTTTTCAAGGTATGGCAATAAACCCTCCTTGTTGGTCATCAGTTGGACATCAATTTTAAGTAAATATAACATCTTCTAGCCTTCTATCTTTAAGAGTGATACTATGCAGAAATTTTTACTCTTTATCTTTTACTTTCCTTCCGCCTAAGCCATGAATGCAATAAACATTCGTACGGAATGTATGTTAATCGAAGGCCTATGATTCATTTAACTCTCAATAAAATATAAATTATGATTGCCTTATATCTTCCTAATGCAATTGTGATACCTTCCTTTTCTGTCATTGTAACCCCTAGTGCACCCTTATCTTTTCATTCCCAATGTATGCGATGTAACTTGAATATCCTCCCCCCTTCACCTAACTTATAATTTCCCAAGAAATAATATGGCTTCGTCAGTTCATGCAGTTCTGTACAATATGAAAAATTTCAACATAAAATCTATCATCTTTCGTTTAAAGAAAGCTATCATTTCATTCAAGTCTATATGTCCTTTTCCTTTTCTATGCACTTTTATCATGCAAATCTACCTTTCCTCATGACAACATGACATGGGATTATTTTCAATTTCAAAGATCTCTTTACATGTGCTACTATATGATCGAGAGCAAGGAACATGGCCTGAGCGGTTGGGGAGGGGTGGCATGTTATTTGCGTTCCCGCCGGTGTCCCTACTATAGCTCCAGTCGCTTCAACATCTCTCAAGCTCCGCCTTTAGGGGGGCCGCTGGCTCCGAGTGTACCTGTATCTCTAAGCCCTCTACTCTATCTCTCCCTATCTCCTTCTCTTCTTCTCTCTCTCTCGTCTTCCTCTCCTTCTTCTTCCCTTCTTCACCTCTCTCTCTCCCTCTTCTTCCTCTCGTCTTCTCCTCTCTTCCTCTTCTTCTTCTTCTTCTTCTTCTTCTTCTTCTTCTTCTCTCTCTCCCTCTTCTTCTCCTCTCTCTCCCTCTTCCTCTCCTTCTTCTTCTCTTCCCTTCTCCCTCTTCTTCTCCTTCTTCTTCTCCTTCTTCTTCTCCCTCTCTCCTTCTTCTTCTCCTTCTCTCTCTCCCTCTTCTTCTCCTTCTTCTTCTCCTCTCTCTCCCTCTTCCTCTCCTTCTTCTTCTCCTTCTCTCTCTCCCTCTTCTTCTCCTTCTCCTTCTCTTCTCTTCTCCCTCTTCTTCTCCTTCTCTCTCTCCTCTCCTTCACACTGTTGCAGTTGACGAAAAAGGGGGGGTGGTGACGTCACAGAGAGGCAGGGAGTGGCGCCTGCTCACGATGGAGGGGAGGGGAGCTTGCCCTCTCTACGGACCACCAGGGGGGCGCAGCTGCTGCTACCGTAAGCGAAGGGGGGGGGATGCTTTGTCAGACGGGGGGCGCTGTCGAGCTGGAGGGGGGCATTGTAATCGCTAGCGGGGGGGCGCACTATCCCTGACGAGGGGGGGAGGGTTGCCTTATATGGCGAAGGGGGAGATGGCTTATGGAGAGGGAGAAGATGGCACTCCCTACCATCTGGGGGGGCTGCATGTCCCCCCTCTCTCACTATTCACTCTCACTCTCTCTCTCTCCCCACCATGCACATGGCAGGGGAGAGAGAGAGGGAGAGTTTTTAAAAAAATTTCAAAAAATTTTAAAATTTAAAAGGGGGTGGTTTGCATGGGGAAGGCACGGGGGGGAGGAGGGGCACGGGGATGTTACATCCTCTCCCCCTTAGAGGAATCGAGATGTCCTCATCTCGAGAGAAACTGGGGAAGACAAGCACTAATGGGCTTATGACCTGCGGGTTAAGACCCACCATGCATCCGTTGCGCTACTCTTAATGTTTTAAGTAGTACACTCATATTATTTGAATTGACCATAGGTACAAGAGTAGGATTTATTCTCAATTGTGTTACATGTCGATTAAGCTTCTAGGAATTTTAGTCCTACCAATAAGGTTTAGTGGGCTCTAGCTCTTTGTCTTCATCTGATTTGTCTATATATCCATAGACTGCGCCTGTGTATCTTAGTTTTCTTGGAGGCTTAATGTCTTCTGGACTCAAATCAGGGCAGTCTGCTTGGATGTGTCCTAGCTCCTTACAATGGAAGCGTTGACAATACGGTCATCTCCTACGGACGTGCCCTATCTCTCCGCATGTATGGCATCTATTATCCTGATCTCCATAGTCATCTTTGCTACAATTGCCCGATTTAAGTTCTTGGATGATTGGAGTCGCTCGGAGTAATGCGTCTTGCAAATCCGTTGGGCACATTGATTCCAATCGAGCGTTTACGGTTGGATTCAATCCAACACAAAATTTTGACACATGTCGTGTCATATCCATTGGGGGTGCATACTTTAGGAGTGAAATGAACTTTGAGTAATATGCTTCAAGGGATAGTCCTAGCTGCTTCAAGCCATAGAATTCATTCATCTTTTGTGTGCGGTAGGCAGGTGGCAGATACCTCCCTCGCACAGCTTCCTTAAGCTTATCCCAAGTGATTGTCCCCTCCGAGATCGCTTGGTCTCTGCACCACTGTTTCCACCAAAGTCTCGCTTCGCCTGTAAGCTTAAGTTTTGCGAGCATGGCTTGGTTAGCAGGTGCAGTTCCTGCTGCCTCAAAATAGTCCTCCGTGGACTCAATCCAGATCTCAGCGTCGGCTTGAACAGTCCTTCCCCTGCAATCAAACTCGGGTGGCTTAATTTGTTTGAGAAGAAACTTCTTCTCTTGCATGTCAGCATTCGTGGGTGCAGAAGGTGCCTGACAATCAAGCCATACCACTTAGGTTATTTCTGTTTAGGATATGTCTATGAATCGAACATTAATCAATCATGTATCATTATGAAGTTTTGCTCTGATACCAACTATAACATGCCCACTCCTCAAATCATGAGACACGTCTTAGCAGTCCATCGAGAGATATATCTAGAAGATGCCGCCTGGCACTCCCAAGGAATGACATGGGGTTTGCCAACTAGGGTCTCTCGAGTCTGCCCCGCAATGGAACTTATCCGGCCATTCCCACTAGGATAGACCTGAAGTCCGAGTTTCTTGTAATCGGGTCTTCCTAACAGCCTTCTAGCGTCGCCCTACAACTACTCCACTTTGCACAAACGCAACTGGGCCAAAGCAGACTCATATCATACTTGGTTCAAAGAGAATGGGAAACGAGAGGGATGCATCGCTTGACCTCTCTGCCCGTAGGACATAGTTCCATTCTGGTCCCCTAAAACGGTATGAATCAGGGTTCTAACCAACATTGTCTAAGGTCATCGTTTGACTTTTCCTAATATTCCTCGTTAACATTTCCTTTGAAGAAAGCTCTTGGCTAACCGAGGCCACCCTTCCGTAGGATAGACCCATTGGTCACACCCACCACGCTTCTCGCAGGGGTTGTTTTAGTTATCTAATTACCTACCACATTATGTTTGATACATAAAAGCAATTTCCTTAATTAACCTATTAATCACAAGTTCCTTTATGTAATTTAGGCCACTGATACGAAGACAAGTTAAAACAAGATCAAACACTTCCTTAACTCATCTTCAGATTAATAATTGTCTCCCGCCCATACAGGAGAATTTTGTGTTCCTTTCTGCCTCCGCAGAAAAATCCTTCCATCTCCCGGCAACAAAACCCGAAGGTTTATCCTACCAAGATTCTGCCTTGTAACTAGTATCAAGGCCTCGAGATCCCATCTTGAGTCACGTAGAACTCTTATGTAGGGTCCGGAGGCATTGGGATTTACGGCCAGAGCCCCCACTAGCACCCAAGCGTCCTCCTACGCCAAGTAATTTCCACAGAGAGACCTTTCGCAGACGGGTTCGGTCCACATTCCCGGCGCGGATTCATAACCCCCTTGGTTAGGTTTTGGCAGTTCGCGGGGGGTAGCTAGCGACGTCCTTCCTTAATTATCCCTTTAGGAAATCATCCACAATTGAAGCAACCAGTCTAATAACATTTACTAGGGAAAACATCCCTTTTGTTTCCATGGCAATCAGTCATCTCAGACCCGGCCATGCAATCATCAATCACAAACAACTTGGATTAGCATCCAAAACCACATCAAGCAATCACCTTGCTTATGATCCACCTATCCTTAGTGAGATTCTCTCCTCTTACCAACACAACCAGTCGACATTCACTTGGAGATACCCTTTTCAAAAAACCAAGCATAACTTGGGTCAACAATCCATCTTTAACAAGATCAACCTTTGTTAAAACCATTTCAACAGTTCCAAGCAACATGCTTAGCATAAATCAACTACCCTAAAGTTAACTCTCCCCCTTGGGTTAGGGCTTCGCAAGGTCGATTTAACAAGTTCCTTCTAGGTCCTTTTGTCTTGCACGGCCCTCGATGGTTGCGACTTACTTGACAATCTGTCTAGTTTATTGAGTTTCACAACCATAGAGCCTTTGATGGACAACCCTTTGTTGGAAAAGAAACGACTAAGTCCTTGGAGTTGGGTTCTTAGGTTTTCAAGGTATGGCAATAAACCCTCCTTGTTGATCATCAGTTGGACATCAACTTTAAGTAAATATAACATCTTCTAACCTTCTATCTTTAAGTGTGATACTATGTAGAATTTTTACTCTTTATCTTTTACTTTCCTTCCGCCTAAGCCATGAATGCAATAAACATTCCTACACAGTGTATGTTAATCCAAGGCCTATGATTCATTTAACTCTCAATGAAATATAAATTATGATTGCCTTATATCTTCCTAATGCAATTGTGATACCTTCCTTTTCTGTCATTGTAACCCCTAGTGCACCCTTATCCTATCTTTCCATTCCCAATGTATGCAATGTAACTTGAATATCCTCCCCCCATCACCTAACTTGTAATTTCCCAAGAAATAATATGGCTTCGTTAGTATATGCAGTTTTGTACAATATGCAAAAGTTCAACATAAAATCTATCATCTTTTGTTTAAAGAAAGCTATCATTTCATTCAAGTCTATATGTCCTTTTCCTTTTCTATGTACTTTTATCATGCAAATCTTCCTTTCCTCATGACTACATGACATGGGATTATTTTCAATTTCAAAGATCTATTTACATGTGCTACTATATGATCGAGAGCAAGGAACCTGGCCTGAGCGGTCGGGGAGGGGTGGCATGTTATTTTTGTTCCCGCCAGTGTTCCTAACCACATTTCCGTCAACTCATGATGGTCCTGCAGCTCCAATCGTTTCCACATCTCTCAAGCTCCGCCTTTAGGGTGGGCCATGGCTCGGAGTGTACCTCTATTTCTAAGCCCTCTACTCTATCTCTCCCTATCTCCTTCTCTTCTTCTCTCTCTCTCCTCTTCCTCTCCTTCTTCTTCCCTTCTTCACCTCTCTCTCTCCCTCTTCTTCCTCTCTTCTTCTCCTCTCTTCCTCTTCTTCTTCTTCTTCTTCTCCTTCTCCCTCTCCCTCTTCTTCTCCTTCTTCTTCTCCTCTCTCTCCCTCTTCCTCTCCTTCTTCTTCTCCTTCTCTCTCTCCCTCTTCTTCTCATTCTTCTTCTCTTCCCTTCTCCCTCTTCTTCTCCTTCTTCTTCTCCTTCTCTTCTCCCTCTTCCTCTCCTTCTTCTTCTCCTTCTCTCTCTCCCTCTTCTTCTCCTTCTTCCTCTCCTCTTTCTCCCTCTTCTTCTCCTTCTTCTTCTCCTCTCTCTCCCTCTTCCTCTCCTTCTCTCTCTCCCTCTTCTTCTCTTCTCTTCTCCCTCTTCTTCTCCTTCTTCTTCTCTTCCTCTTCTCCCTCTTCCTCTCCTTCTTCTTCTCCTTCTCTCTCTCCTCTCCTTCACACTCTTGCAGTCGACGAAAAAGGGGGGTGATGACGTCACGAAGAGGCAGGGGGTGGCACCTGCTCACGATAGAGGGGAGGGGAGCTTGCCCTCTCTGTGAATCACCAGGGGGGCACAGATGCTGCTACCGCAAGCGAAGGGGGGGGACGCTATGTCAGATGGGGCGTCACTGTTGAGCTGGAGGGGAGCACTGTAATCGCCAACAAGGGGCGCACTATCCCTAACGAGGGGGGGAGGGTTTCCTTATATGGCGAAGGGGGAGATGGCTTATGGAGAGGGAGGAGATGGCGCTCCCTACCATCTGGGAGGGCTGCATGCCCCCCTCTCACTATTCACTCTCTCTCTCTCTCTCCCCACCATGCACACGGCAGGGGGAGAGAGAGAGGGATAGTTTTTTAAAAAATTTCAAAAAAATTTAAAATTTTAAAAGGGGGGGTGGTTCGCATGGGGAAGGTACCGGGGGGGTGCAGCACGGGGATGTTACACTTCTCTTGTCTTCTCTTGTCTTGCTCGCGGCAATGGAGCTTGGAGCGTGGAGCTTGAGGATGGAGCTTGCTTGAATATTGCACTTGGATCGTGGAGCTACCGGAGTGCTTGGGAGAGGAGGTAACTCGATTGAGCATGGAGGTAAGCTCACTACACCCGTAGAGATGGATAGCATGTCGGCTATGTGAGAAGTAGCCATTAGTGCTTGGCTTGGAACACTTGAAGCAATAAGCGGTCCGTGGGTCTTGGCGGTTGATCGCCTCTACATTTTGAATCCGTTGCCGGGACCAACGGATTTAAGCCTTGAGTCCTTTCATGCTTTGAATTGAGCATTGAAGTATGGTTTTCCCCGAACCGGTGCTTGAGGTAGATAGGTAGGAAAAGCAAGGGAGTTTGAAGAGGTATTCAATCTCCTTAGCAAGTAGATTTTTGGTTTTTTGGATTTGGAAAAGTAGATTGGAGTAGTGTAGGTATTTTCCTTATGATTTTGTTACATTTAGGTAAGGTAGGAGCAAAACAGTGTGAGCACACAACAAGGATTCTACTACTGTATAACAAGCAAAAACAGGAAAAACAAGGGCAGAAAAATAAAATTTTGGATCAAATGTTGGTAAGGAGAGCAAGACTAAGGCGAATGCAGGCCTGGGCAGGATAATAAGAGGCCAAGAGTGGTAAGGAAGACCACATTTTGCATTGCGAGGATTCGGGAGAGTTGAAGAGAGAGAAAGTATTTCATTGCGTGGACCTGCTTTGATTTTGCCGTTGAGGAGTTTTTGCCCATTACAGGTACTTCCACATGTTCTCTTGTATGAGTAGCTAGGATCTGGAGGTACTCGACCAATAAAAGGCCTCGACCATTCGTTGTGCGACGAATTTTGTGCAAGTTCGACGAAAAATGTGTCGCATTTTGCCCGTCCGAGTGACGGTGATTCTGGGCCGACGAGTCCTAGAATTGGCCCTCGGCCCACCTGACTCAGGCGCTTACCACTCGGCCCACTTGATTTGGCCCTCGACCGTTCAGTCATTCGGTCCACTTAACTCGAACACTCATCACTTGGCCCCCCAATTCAACCATCCAGACCAACCTGATATTCGGCCATTAGCCTGGCCGACTCGGCCCAACCCCACTCGGACAAGTTGACATTCAGCCCCAATCTAATTCACCATTCAGACTAATCGTCCAATTGGATACCCAACCATCCAATCAAACAACCTTCCCAATGGGACCACCCATCCAGCCTATTTGTCCAATCGGATGCACATAACAATTGGATCACTCTATAGTCGGTGGACCAACCATTGGACTCGGACTCAACTACCTATCGGACCACTCTTCGGAATCAGACCCTATCCAATCAAATCGTCCAACTCTGAAAGTCGGACCACCCAGAATCAGAGTCCGATTTTGGAAATCGGACCAATAAACCAAAATAAGATAATATAAACCACCCAGAGACCATTTAGAGCCAAAAGCACATTATAGATCTATCACTGGGCTGAAATCTAGAGTAAGTAGTTCAAAACTTGGCTACGAACAATCCTTCAAATTGCACATGGTGTTTAGTGTAACGGCCCTGCGTGAAAGGTGAGAAGGATCGAAGCTTGCACGCGAGCTATGGCGGGAGAGCAAGAGCAAGAAAGAGAGAGACAAGAAATGGGAACTCCAACGGTCACAATGTGTGACCGGGCCTTCCACTCTTCGGAATCAGACCCTATCCAATCAAATCGTCCAACTCTGAAAGTCGGACCACCCAGAATCAGAGTCCGATTTTGGAAATCGGACCAATAAACCAAAATAAGATAATATAAACCACCCAGAGACCATTTAGAGCCAAAAGCACATTATAGATCTATCACTGGGCTGAAATCTAGAGTAAGTAGTTCAAAACTTGGCTACGAACAATCCTTCAAATTGCACATGGTGTTTAGTGTAACAGCCCTGCGTGAAAGGTGAGAAGGATCGAAGCTTGCACGCGAGCTATGGCGGGAGAGCAAGAGCAAGAAAGAGAGAGACAAGAAATGGGAACTCCAACGGTCACAATGTGTGACCGGGCCTTCCTTTATTCAAACTGTCACTAAAAGAATAAAGAATAAAGTGACGTGATGGGCGCCCGCCACCTGCAGTGTGCAATGGCGGGTACTGTCAGTGTAATAATACACAGGGCGGCACGGCGGAGGCGCCTTTACCCCCAACAACCTCCCACTTAAAGGCGAATCTGCCCTAGTGAGAGAGAAAAGAAAAGGAAAAGACAGTACAAATGTACATAGGTACAAGGGATGAGGAAAGGCGACATCTCATCCAATGCCCATCAACCTCCTGAGGAAGGCAAAGCGCTCAGTAGTGAGGCTCTTCGTGAGCAGATCTGTAGGATTCTCGTCAATGGAGATCTTGATAAGGTCAACAGACCTGTCCTCCACGACACCACGTATGAAGTGATACCTCACCTCAATGTGTTTCGTCTTCGCATGGAAGACCGGATTCTTAGCCAACTGAATGGCACTCATAGAATCCGAATGCAGTGTAGGTGTAGCATCAATCCCAAGGTCAGCAACTAGACGGCCTAACCATATGGCCTCCTTGCAAGCCTCAGTGGTTGCAACATACTCGGCCTCAGTGGTAGATAAAGCCGTACACTTCTGAACCCTGGACATCCAAGAGACAGCCCTTCCAGCATAGGTGAATACATAGCCAGAAGTGGACTTCCTACTATCTGCATGTCCTGCATAATCGGAGTCAGTGTACCCCACGACCCCTGTATCTTGGCTGCCATAGCAAATACACATATCTGCTGTGCCCTTCAGGTACCTCATGATACCCTTCACGGCATCCCAATGTCTACTGCCAGGTGTAGCCATATAGCGTGCCACAACATCAACTGCATGCGCAATATCTGGACGAGTGGCTATCATGGCATACATCAAACTGCCCACGGCTGAAGCATAAGGGATCTTGGCCATCTCGGCCCTCTGCTCATCTGTCTGCGGACAATCGGCCTGTGATACCTTCACATAAGAAGGTAATGGACAGCCAATAGGCTTTACGTCCTGCATGCGGAAGCGCTCAAGGACTTTATGAATGTACTCCCGCTGTGAGAGATACAAAAGCCCCTGATGCCTATCGCGCTTAATGCGCATCCCAAGTATATGTGAGGCCTGTCCCAAATCCTTCATCTCAAAGCTCTTCTTCAGGTGAGATTTAAGAGCATCTAGCTCATCATGAGCTTTCCCTGCTATCAGCATATCATCAACATAGAGTACCAAGATAAGCAAACTGCCATCACGGGCTTTCTTCGTGTAAAGACACGGATCCATAGCACTTCTGCTGTAGCCCTGTGACTGCATAAAGGCATCAAACTTATGATACCATTCCCTAGGTGCCTGCTTCAGCCATACAAGCTCTTCTTCAACTTGCACACTAGGTGCTCCCTGCCAGGTTCTGCAAAGCCCTTAGGCTGATCCATATAGATCTCATCATGCAAGTCCCCATGTAGAAAAGCCGTCTTGACATCCATCTGATATAGATCTAAGTCAAGCTGTACAACCAAAGCCAAGACTAAGCGCAGGGTGGTCATCTTAACCACAGGAGAGAAGACCTCATCAAAGTCCATACCATGTTTCTGCTTAAAACCCTTTGCTACCAATCTAGCCTTGTATGCCGGCTTGGGGTGTCCAGGGGTACTTTTCAGCTTGTACACCCACTTGCATGGCAAAGCCTTCTTGCCCTTAGGCAAGGCAACCAAATCCCAAGTCTCATTCTTATGCAGGGAGTCTATCTCAGACTGCATAGCCCTCTCCCAGGAGTGACTGTCACCCCTACGCATAGCCTCATCATAAGTGAAAGGCTCTCCTGCATCTGTAACCAAAACATAATGCATAGAGGGCTGAAATCTGTCAAGTGGACGTCTATCTCTAGCAGACCGTCTCACCGCAGGCTCTACTGCCTGTCTAACTGCATGTCCAACACCCTGGCCCTGTGGAGGAACTGCTGCAGGCTGTACTACTGGCTGTGCTGGAGCTCTAGGCTCCTCCTGAAAGATCACTCTGCGGATCTCAACCACCTTCTCAGGCTGCCTGTGCATCTTGTCTTCATGGAAGACGACATCATGGCTGCGTACTATTTTCCGCGCCTGCGGATCCCATAGGCGATAGCCCATCTCTCCTGACTCACCATAGCCAAGGAATATGCATTTAATGCTCTTTGGATCCAATTTACTCCTCTTGTCCTTGGGCACATGGCAGAATGCCTCACATCCAAAGACACGGAGATGCGCATAAGAGGGTGGCTTACCAGCCCAAACTTCCTCTGCAACCTGGAAATCCAATCCACTGGAAGACGATCGGTTTATGACATGCACTGCCGTACTAACTGCCTCAGCACAAAAACTCTGGGGTAGGCCTGCATGGCTAAGCATAGAGCGCACACGCTCCTGAATAGTCCTGTTCATGCGCTCAGCCAAACCATTCTGGGGTGGGGTGTAAGGGGCGGTCAACTGACGCTTAATACCCCTGTCATCACAAAACTGCTCAAAATCACGTGAGACATATTCTCCCCCATTGTCAGTCCTAAGGCATTTCAGCCTATACCCAGTCTGGTTCTCAACAAGAGTAAGCCAACGCTGAAAGACTACCAAGAATCGGACTTTTGCTTTATGGGATAAGCCCACACTTTCCTAGAAAAATCATCAATGAAGGTAACAAAGTACTTCGCGCCACCCATAGACATGCAAGGCATAGGCCCACAAACATCGGAATGCACCAATGCCAAGAGCTCACTCATGCGTGGCCTACCCGATTTCTTATGCGTAGACCTATTCTACTTACCATAAAGACAATGATCACACAAGAAAAACGTGCATAGTCCAAAGGCAGAAGATACTGCAAACCAGATAACATTTTCATTCCCTTCAAAGACATATGCCCCAAACGGGCATGCCAAAGTGATACATGTGGGATAGAGCTTACTGCCAAAACATGGTCTACAGAAGACCTAGATACAACAAGAGGATAGAGGCTGCCAGCCTTGGCGCCTCTAGCAAGCACAAGTCTGCCTTTGGTAATTTTCCATGCAGAATCCCCAAAATAGACATGAAACCCTGCATCATCCAACTGTCCTGCAGACATAAGATTGCGCGTAAGCGCAGGTACATGACGTACATCCCTGAGCAAAAAGGAATTGCTAGTGGAAAACTGCAACTGAATATCTCCACAGCCCACAATATCAAGAGACCTGTCATCTCCAAGTCTGACTGATCCAGATACAGTACGGTAAGAGTGAAACCACTCACGGTAAGGCGTCACATGGAAAGACGCACGTGAATACAATAACCAGCACTGTACATACATACTAGATGTCTCAGTCAAGTGTGAAGCATCAGAAGAACTAGCTACAAGTATAAACTCATCACCACCATCGGACTCCTCAGTCTGCGTGACATTAATTTCCTCAATCTTGGTGCTGGACTTTGCAAGTACTATGCTGCGATCAGAGGACTTCTCCTGCACTTTATCTTTCCCCTTATCCTTGCGCTTCTCATTGCGCAACTCATGACACTGTGGTCTAATATGGCCCTTTTTTCCACAATGATGACAAGTGACATTTGCATTGCGCCCACACGACTTACTACGCGACTTGCCACGAGATTTAGACTGACCCTTTTGCGAGTCACGGCCTTGGCCATTACCACGGTCATACATGTCATTCCTGCCTCTAACTGTCAAAGCATAACTACCACGAGAGGCATCCAAGTTTTTGCGATTCACCTCTTCCTGAAGAAGAGCACTCTCAACATCTGCCAATTTTAGAGTAGCACTAGAGGCACAAAGAGCAGTGCGGAATACATCCCATGACTCATTCAGATTCCCAAGCAAGAAAAGAGGAGTTACTTCCTCTCCAAAGGTGATATCCTGCGAAGTCAGGTTCTTCAGTATAGCATGGAACTGGCTCAAGTGAGCAGACATAGTCGCATTATCCTTCATGCGCAAATCCATAAGCTGCTTCAACCAGTACATCTGACTTGTTGGACTTTTCTTATCATAAAGATTCTTGATCTTATTCCATAGATCCCATGCACTCTATGCTTCCTCAAATACATTATAATGTCTTGTTCAGTGAGAGACAATACAATCGTGGACTTGCATAGCTCATCAAGTTCAAGCCAGTCGTCATTGTCCATAGTTTCAAGCTGCTCCCCACTCAACCGAAGTGGCTTAATCTGAGATTTCTGCACCAAAACCTGCCATATTTGACTCTTCCAGTAAGAGTAGTTGGTACCATCCAACTTTATAATGTTAAAGATGGCACTATCATGTGAAGATGACGCCATTATGCAGGCTGGAAATGCCCAAATAGTCCAAAATTGCTTGCTGTTTTACTGCAGAAATTGCCCAAAAATGACCAAAACGGGGTCCAAATGGCGAGCAAAGTGTGCCAAAAGTTGTTGCCCACAGTACTAGGTGTGGTACACCAAATCAGGATATTTCAGCATGAAAAGTATACCTTAGTCCACCAATAACTGCTTGCTGTAATAAATTGCAGGTATGCAGTCTAGAGAGCAAACTGTCCCAAAATAGGATCCAATGTCAAGCAAACAATGCTAGGTCCAAAGCTGGCATGAAACGGACATAAGCAAGGCTAATGACAGTGAAAAGAACATGAGCTCAACACCGAAGCATGTCAAAATAACATCTGCCAGTGAAAGGCACACCCCCAGACACTCTAGGCAAAGTGTTCCTGTAACTGCCAAAACCTGACACAAATAGGTGTCTGCTCAAAGAGAAAGATCCAAATATGAGACTCAGCTCATAAGCATCCTGTGAACCAAGAGTACATCAATGCATATCCATAAAGATCGGAGTATGATCCCAAAGTCTCAATGCGTATGTAGCTGCTCAAGACATAAACTCCTCCAAATACATGTAAGTGCTCCAATAGCATGCAACTGTCAAAGGTCAAGCAAGCATGTAAAATGCTCCCACTGGCACAAAAGGCGTACAAAGCGAGCTCAGAAGCTCAAACAACCCAAGAGAAAGCACCAGTGATAAGTGACCCTGTCAATGCATCAAGCGCATCCAAGAGAGCATGACATACATGAAGCACCGGTCGTATTAACCATGAAGCAATACATAAGCCCAAATAAGCTCTCAGTCAACTCAATGACATCCAAATAGCAACCAAGATCAGTGATCAAGTAAGCCGGGAATGCTCAAATACATCCAAATCCAAGCTCCAAATGTCGGTATGGCATACACGAACCAAATAGCATATGTCACGAACCAAAGCATGTAATGCAAAAGCCTAACTGTCAAGCAAAGACATGAGGCATAGGCGGTCCACGAGCATGCCAAGTCGGTCCAAATGCCAGTGAAGACGGAGCTAATGCGAAGCTCAAAAGCATCCCATAATCTCATACATATGCTCCAAGTCGTCCCCAAATGTCAGAGACATCATGCCAAACCTCAAAGCATACATCCGGTATCGGTAGGTAAGTGCCAAAGCATGTAAAGTACCTTCAGACCACTGTTATTCCAGCATGTATTTACTGTTCTAAACAGTAGATTTCAGCCCCGAATTCAAGCCAAAATCATGGTCAAACCAAATGCATACATCCCCAATACATCCGGGTAGGAAGTAGACCACATACGGGCATCAAATAGCTCCAATGGAATGAGGCATAAGCAACAAATGTCAGTGTCAGGGGTGCTGCCCTGTTTCCAGCACTGTTATGCAGTGAATGACAGTTTCAAAACTGAGAATGATCAGCTCCCAACCTCAATGTCAAGCCAAAGCATTAAAATGACATCCAAAAATGGCTCAAATGCCCTCCAAATAGGCCAATGATGAGTACTCCATGAGCAACAAAGCATTCAGTTGTAAAACGTGGAGGTCAAAGTCTGAAAATGGGCGCCATATTCAGCGTGTTGAGGCCTGGAGTGCTGCTTTAATCACGTGGCTGAATGTTGAGTGTGGGGGGGCTCAATGATGGCCCAAGGTAGACACATACCAAGCCATGAAGGTCCAATGCAAAGGGGAGGGAAGATATGAGCTATGGAGCTCAAGAAGAGTGGCTGCCCTTTGTTCTTGCCCTATTTCAAACTGAGAATACACTCAAATGCCTGCAAATGCTGAAGCAATACCTCAAGGGCAAGGCCCTGATGAAGCTCAAGAAGGCCGGGATGGAGCTCGGGAAGCCGGGGAGAGTCGGGAGCTCAAGAGGTCGGCTATGGCTGCCGGGATGGAGACCCAATGCGTGAAGCGAGTCGATGCGAAGGTCGGGAAGCACCGAGTCGAGCTTGAGCAAGAGAATGCCAAGCTCTGATACCAGTTGAAAGGTGAGAAGGATCGAATCTTGCACGCGAGCTATGGCGGGAGAGCAAGAGCAAGAAAGAGAGAGACAAGAAATGGGAACTCCAACGGTCACAATGTGTGACCGGGCCTTTGATGTTACAGGCGCCCGCCACCTGCAGTGTGCAGTGGCGGGTACTGTCAGTGTAGTAATACACAGGGCGGCATGGCGGAGGCGCCTTTACCCCCAACACTACGGGCCGGGGGGGACTTCCCCCACCCCTCGGACCCTCGGAGGGGGCTCTATCCCTCCGCACCTCCCCCAAGTAGGCTGGAAAGTAAACGCGCATCATGATAGGTCATCCGGATCAAATCCTAGTGTAATAATGGCTCTGCACGAGCATAGACTCTCACTTACAAAACAACAACCAAAAGCCCATACCCGAACAAAGACAAACAAAGACCCTAGAACCTCAATGGGCCAATCTAGCCAACAAGGAAAAAAAATGCCACACCACAAAATCATGTCTACTTTGCATTCAAACTGCATCTAGTCAAAGCGGAATGGAACAAGTCAAGCTACAACTGGAAGGGTGACTAGACATGACCGTCCTGACAATAGATGCACCTTGAACGGCACTACATACACAAAGATGACCCAAGATATCAGTGGAGAATCCACATCAGGTTATGCAGTCGGGGACTCAAAGGCATGTATCAGAAAGCTTGAATTTACAAGCCAAGACCCGGAAGATGAAGACATAGTACCGCCTGCTTATCTTAGGGTCAAACTCACCGCGAAAAGAGAGCACATTGTTGATGCTCTCATTGATGAAGGCGCTGATTTTAACATCTTGACCTATGAAATATGGACCCTACTAGGCCAACTAGAGCTCACACCAGCGGATGCATTTCTTAATCCTTATGGGGGACACCCACAAACACTTATAGGGAAGTGCAAAATCCTTGTAACTATTGAAACGGAAAGCTTATCTATCATATTCCATGTTCCTCCAAATAGTGCTAATTGTGGAAAGGAAACCCTTCTAGGAAGACCCTTCAAAAGGGCGATGAAGTGTGAGGCTAATTATGTAGCTCAAAGGATACAATGGGCGCTACTGGGTGTGAGGATAATCACAATCTTTAGTAAGGGTGACCTTATCAAACCTCGGGGGAAAGACAAGGAACATTCTGACATGCCAAGAAAGCCTAGTAACGAGAGCAAGGACTTGTTGAAAGAGTTTATAGAAGTGCATGTTCAACAGAGAGAACCAGTGAGCAAGGCCATGCTTGAACCAAGAAGGTCAAGTGACAATTCCAAGGATAGGATTTGGACTTACAAATATCATAGAAGACCACAAAAGAAGCCCAAGCCTTATAGAGACAAAGGTATAGATGGAGAGCCATCACAATGTCGCGATGGATATCCAAAGCAATGCGACGTGCTCAAGGGTTATACACAGGTAACTGATGGATTTGGGTACCAAAACCCCCCGCTAAACCACCTCTATCAGTTGAAGGCCAGGACGTATCAAGAGCAAAGAAGCGCAAGAGAAACTCTAAACGAAAGAACAAGTCTCGAGTCAAAAAACATTGGAATGACCAAGCCCCTCACAATTGAAGTCAAGAAACCAAATGTCACTGTTCAAAGGATAGATCCCCTGCCTAGTGTGCTTAATAAGCGAATATCAGATGTAATCATTGAGGGTACACGAAAGCCACTAGTGCCCAAGGAGCCTTTGATTTCCTAAGAAGATAGCAAGCATCATCGGCACAGCCATGAGCAAATCTTCCAACCAGTGTCAAAGCCACTTAAGAGTCCCAAGTCTCCTACACCCTCTTTTCCTAAATGGGCATAGGAAGCACAACAACAGTCGTCAAGTGCGGCTACTCAATTCGAATGTCTATCTCCATCTCATTTTCCAAATGTCCAAAAGGTGGGACATGACACCACCCTTAGCTCTCACCCTAAGGATGTGCCTGTGCAATCCATTGTGACTGGCTCAACTAATGCGCAACGTGCACAAGTGAATGCCCAAAGGGAAACAAAAGGCATGACCACTTCCGACCTGCCTAAGGACTTGGCACCGCAATCCACCAACAATAGCCAGTCCACCAAACTAGCAGCTACTGTTTCCAATCAGGAATGGGAGAAGGAGCTAAACAAAGGAGAATTGACCAAAGAGCTAGACTCCCCAAGAGAAGTGGCAGTTGTACCCTCACAACCTCATGAGGCTATTCAACAGGCGTGGTTATGTTCCATAAGGACATGCCAGGAGAAGAGAATGTTGAGGCCCAACTAAGCATGTTAACATCTGATCTAGTTCATGGTCCTAAGTCTTTAAAGGATACACCTCATTTGCCCAAGAAAAAGAGGAGAAAACAATGAAAACAATGGTAGTTGCTAGTGTTGGCTGTAGACACCAAGAAGATTAAGACCAAGAGCACTGAAGAGCTGAGGAATAAAGCATCGAATCCATCCACCAATGAATCCATTGCCATATCTCCTAATAGCGATGAAACCTCAAACACATCTGTGTGTTCTGAAAAATCAAAGCAACCATTACCATCAACAGTTGCTTGCAACACTCAATCCACCGACAATAGAGCTCGCATTGACCAATCAAGAGTGGACACAACACTGTCAATAGGGTGACAAGACTATAACAGTCACATCCGAGAAGAACCTTGACACAATAGCAGCAAAGCCTCAGGAGAAACATGAAAACCCCAAGGATATAAGCAATCCTAGCATTTACCAATCTTGCTCATCTAGGCTCGACCCCCCAACTATGCTAAAGCCTAGAGAAACTCCTAGAACCTTGCATGAGATAGCAAGCGAGCAAGCTGTCATAGAACATAGAAGTGTCACAGAGTGCTTGACTGAGTTGGATGCTAAACTCAAGCTATTCGCACATGTCTCAAAGAGACCCAACCTATGTGGCGCCAACTTCCCTTTGAGTATTGACTGCCATTTGGGGTATGGACTCAGCTGGAACTGACCAAGAAAACTCTTTGATTGATAAGATTCTCACTGAGGAGGAGCTACATGTTGCGATTAGACTCAGACAAGGTACAATGCTACTCAATGTTGCAAAATATCTGTTGTTATTGAGTAAGTTGCTACGAGTACTGGATGGGTGTGCCACACTCCAGTATAATCCCAAGTTCTACAATTGGTTCTTATCCTCATGAAGTGACATGGATTCATAAATATGTACATAAATAAACAATGAATTTTGTAACTGCGTATAGATAATGCCAACACACACAAGCAATGATAGTCAAGTGCAGGGAGAAAAGTTTGGGTTTGACAAGCTGAGAACTCCTAGGGTCCTCCTCTTACCACACATCTAGAACTTGTGTGATCATTCCCGCCTCCAGGTATGGGCATGTAGTCCTCATGGCCACCATGGGAAGCCCTGACCAACACCTCTGTGGGTGTACATGGGGCACTATCCCCTTCTATAGTCTTTCCCCCATTTCCGATCCATCCTTCCGAGGACGAGCCCTGCCCCATTCCATCACAACCAGTCCGTGCAACTTGGCGTGAGCAAAGATCTGCTACTGGCTGGTATACGCCCCGCAGTGGAGGCAGGACGAACATTCTCATGGGGGCCGTCCCTCTACAACAAACACTGCATGCCTCACCTCACCCTTCCTCGTCATATGCGCTTGATAATCCACTGTTTAATCCCTTTCATGCGAATAGTTCTATCATCTTGCCTCAGGGCCTAACCCTTGGTTCACATTTTGCAGGTTCCCCCACAAAAGCCCGTCATGGAGCACACAATGCAGCTGGCCTGCAAAGAAGCTCTTCTCCATAGGAGGGAGTATACAGCATGAGCTCCTCCACTAGAACACTACATGTCCACCCTAAAGAGGTATGGACCGAGGCAAGGCCCAAAGTGACATCACCCAGGATGCAGGCCGTAAACTTCCCAGGCCAAAAAGAGGAAGGCTCAAGGGAACATTCGGGGGTAGCGATCCCTGCCATGCAGGTCCTCCCTAGATGCTCGGGCACCAGGTGCTCAAAAGAAGAGAAGGAAGCTAGAAACAAGAGGGAGTTTACTGAATTATTTAAAAGAATTCTTGATACTGAAGTGGCCAGGGACTACACTATTTGGGTCCCAAGCCGATATCTCCCCTGCTCGGCCTAATAGGAGCCCCCCACCAGCAATGCCCCCGTTGCCTCATCACACAAACTCATCCCGCCTCATACAAATAGAATAGCCCCTATGTTGTATAAAATGCTTACCAAGTGCTACGTGGCCATGAATTTTTGTCTTTAGATGGTTAAAAGAGGGCAGGTTTCCCAAATGTACAAACCTTCCATGTCTACTTTAATATATTTCACGCCTTTAGCAAAAGAAAAAGATAATCAAGCACAAATGATATGTATCTAAGTCAACAACATGGGATTCAGATAAGTGATGTCTCTTTGTGTTGCGCATATTCATTATAGTTGAAGCATATAACTTGCATGTGCTCTCACGAGTTGTCAAGTGGATACATGACAACACAGGTCTCTATACGAAAGCATTCAATGTCCAAGACGCCACAAGACCACCAACCCCACAAAGAGCCATCACAGAAAAAGCAACACAAATACTAGGAATAATGAGCCTGAGCCATGATAGAAGCCTCACTGCTGAAAGAAAAAATCACCCTTGCAAACCCCCCACATCGCTTTGCCCAAAGCATAGTCATTGGCTACTCTCTCTTTCTGGGCCAAACTCTACAATTGGCTCACGGCAGTTGTTACCTCAATTGTACCAACATCACATGTCACAAAGAGGTTTTGAAAAATCTCAAGTGTATTTCTCCATCTTCACAAGTGTTCCCCCAACAACAAGGCTAATAACACAATCATCATTGTAATATCCATTTTCACAGCCTTTGACTCTCTATATTTCCCAGTGTCCAAATGAAAGGATGATGGCCTCAACGTATTGCAATGGTTGTATTTCCCAAAAAGAAGAAGAAGAAGAAGAAGAAGCAGAAGAAGAAAAAAGAAAAAGAGAAAATAAAAAGAAAGGGCAATAAAAGAAAAGAAAGAAAGAAGCAACAAAAGAAAAAGGAAAAAACACTCATAATCACAGCACAACACCTCCAGGTCCTCAAATTAGGTGCATCCAGTGACCTTGGTCGGATGGCTTCGTCCCTAGTCCCCTATCCCTTTTCACATCCCCCACATTTTTTCAGGGCACATCAAGGGCAGGACATACCTAGGGAGCTTGTCTCACCTATGGTTAGACCTATCACCCTGACCCATTTGCATGCTTTCTTTTTTGCACTCCACTTCACTACCATTGCAATCAATCGTGGTAAGCAACGCATGAACGACCATGGAAAGTACACCGTACTCGTCAAGCAATACAAGTAGCTACCAGCTACCAAAGTTAAGGTGTCGATGAGTTCAATTATGCTAAATTATATTGCCACAGCACAAATGATGTCTCATCCACCTTCATGTGTACTTCTCCTCAACCACATGTTGCTATGCGGTGCCAAACCAGCAATCTTCTAACTATGTAATATCTAAGTATGCACAGCCACTTACATACTATCTAAACCACACTCTATACACAATTTGGGTCCTTAAGTGCAGGCACAGCCACTTACTCTCGGCTCGCCTAGAGCTCATTGACATGTCTCCCAAACTCATTAGACTATGTCATGCACGATAAGAAGACTAGCACTACCCTTAGGGAGAGACCACATCTGCGAGGTTTCCAATTGCAGGTATTGAAGACTCCAACAAAAGTGTCGCATTAGGAAAAAAATGAACTCACAAATGGGCCATTTAGTCTCCCCCTCTCTCCTCCTTAAAACAAGGAAAAGAGGAGAGAATAATAGTAAAATAATCCTCTTCTCTCTCCACTTTTGCAATCTTGTTTTGCCTTTTTTATATTATCTACAAAGAAATACTCAGATTCCTACTCTCTCCTCATTCAAGAAGTCTTTTTCAACCAAATTTTATATTAAAAAAGGAGTTAGTTACGAGAGTGTGGTGCTTCGTTTTCAATGCAAAATGCTTAGTAGATACGAGATAATTGATTTTTTAATCGAGAATAAGGAAAATGAAATTTCGAAAGTTCCTTTTAAGATATTTTGGGGATTTTTTATATTCTAGCTTTTGGTCAAAAAACAAACCAACTGGTCAAATTTCGTGTTTTTTAGAGATGTTTTTGGAGGTAAAATATAAATATCTAAAATACGAAAAGTCTTGGGCATCCCTACCCTCTGAGCTATTTCCCCCAATATCTATACTCTCTCATGGCTCTATTGTGACCTCTTCTCTGTGTTTATGCAACCTTCATTAATAGAGTGAATTACTTACACCCTCCTTTCCCTTGGCACCTTTGTGTGTCTCTTTGTGCATCTCCACTCTACCTCCTGTGACAACCAAGTAGGCTCCCCGTTTCTATTAATAGTAAAATGAATACAGGAAAGGAGCTACATATTGAGGTAGAGATCGAATATGCCCCATTATTCAAAAGAACCCAGCGTACCCGTGTCAACCCTCAGGTTTTGCAGAGTATCAGGTAAATGGGATTGAAACATGTGGATTTGTGGGTTGATGGGGGAATCTACCCAATTGACCCCTTAAACAATAGACCTCCAACTTTCTCAGGAATCACAAAATTGCTTAAGTATGTGTGCGAGGGTGAAATGGGTTACTCAGTTATACTAGGTGGCTCAATGATCAGGCATTCAAAGTATTTACAACTTACCAAGAAACCATAAAAAATTGCCATGATGTGATCGTTGCACATCAACTTCATACACAACAGCTCATAGGACAAGTAGTACAGCTGAATGATACTATAATTCAACAAAATAATCAAATTATTTCAATGCAAGTCACTATCCATGACATTGGTATCTCATATGAGGAGGCAAAGGCACAATTGGACGACTTGAGAAAGATCAACGGCAAGCTAAGACACGAGCGCAAACGAAAGAAGAAGCCAATCAATGAGTTAATTGTGAATAGCGGTCAGTGGAAGCAACATATCAAAGCATGTAAGGTAGCTCAGAAAGAGAACCTAGGTAAGCGTGAGGTTGGATCGTGTATTAGTAGATTGCTAAAGGCAAGTACATTGGAAAACGCTTTGAGTAATCCTAAGTTTAAGGTTGTGAAGGAAAAGGTGATTGAGTACACATTAAAAGATGTGTCAAATGAGTTCTCACCTATGGATGCATAATCTATTTGTGACAAGGCCGGTATTAGCACAACGACTTAAAGATATTCAAAGGTGTGAAGGCTGGGTTTGGTCATGTGCTAAAGAGAAATAGAATCTTGCGTAAGTCAGCAGCAAAACAATCTTGAAATTGTGAAAGAAATTGTGCGTGCTTAGGATGCATCTGATTTTCTTTAACTTCAATTTCATTCACCCATATTAAGTAGGCTCTGCTACCTTTTCGTAATGCACGTTTAGCCTGTGTATGACTAAGCAATGGAAAATTATCAAAAGTGTGCATACCATGCAATGTGATTTGTTTCCCATTAAAATGAATCTTCATTGAATGCGTTGAATAATCTATATCGGGATTATACTAATGACGCCAAGGCCATTCCTAAGTTAATGTCACTAGATTGCAAAGGTGCAACTAAAAAATTTCTATGTTCAACATAATCACCAATTTTAATTTCTAAGTCATTCACTTCTTGTGTTCCATTGTATCTAGTACCTAAGAATGCAGCTTTGATGCGATAATGAGTGGAAACAGTATGTAAATTCAATTAGTTGACCAATTTTGCAAAAATAAAGTCGTGTGTGCTCCCATCATCATGTAAAACAATATTTTCTCTATCATGCACAAGATATTTCATCGTTAATAAATAATGGGGATTTGGCATACGTGGTAAAGTATCTGAAGTAGTACTGATATCATCATCATCTTCCGTGAAATCTAGCATTTCTTCATGGTCTTCATCTTCAGTCGCTCCCAAGTAGTTGATGTGAACAATTGGCTTTTTGGATTGACAATTCGCCACTAGATGTCCAAGTTGATGACATTTGTAACAAACTATGGGTTTGGCCTTAGACACATTATTGGTAATAGCGGGAAGTTTAGGAATGTTGGGATTTGGCTGGAAAGATGGCTTAGGATTTGGATTTGTGTTTGATGGCAAAGCAGGGGATCGTGTCCAAGATTTACGGAATGAAGATGGAAGGAAACGGTTTTGATTGAATCTTCGAAAATTTGAATTGAATTGTTTTGAACCAAAGTTACCATTAGTTGGGAATTGTTGTGGTCGCTTCTCTCATCCTCGAATTTTGTCTTCAGTGTCATGGGCCAAGGAAATTACATCTTCGAGAGTCATTGGCTTGAACATGTTCAGCTCCGCATAACAATGTTGAAGTAAGCCAGACATAAACTTTCGTTTATGGTTTGCCTCAGGAAGTTGGGTTTACAAGGCTTATTTCTCTTTTTTTAAATGGCTTTTTGCAAGATTTCTTCTTTGCAGATGCTGAAGTTGATATCATAGTCTTCTTCCAAGAGGATACTTCGTCTGTGTAAACTGCATGTAGCAATCTGTGTCCTGTAACTGAACTCTATCAGACCGCAGATGCATATGGGGTTTAGATATGGAAGTCAAAAACCCGTTCAGGACTAGCTGTGTATGAACTCCCGTTATGGGAGAGGTTTTTAAACCTTTGAGATTTAACCTTTAGAGCTTTATAATCTTTAAGCTTAAAAGCTCTTGGTTTTTTTTTTTAACAACGTTTTTAGCCGACGTCGAACTGATCAGGACGTCTATATAGATTGGACGGCGCCGTCGAACGGCAGTACGTCCTGCTCTGCCACAGCGTCATGGATTGTCAAGGATAAGCTTTTTTTTAAAAGCTTAAGTTAAGCTTTATCACTAATCAAACTACAAATCTCTGAGAAAGAAGAGACTTATCAATTGGAACTTCTCGGGTGGTCCTCCGCCCCGTCAGAGACTGGTCCTTCGCGATCCAACAGCGTAGCAGGGGGTTCTTCATTACTAGGAACGCACTGGTATTGACAGATTGCTGCGAGACTGATTATAGAGCTCGATCATTGTAGAAGCTTCGCCTTTGCGCGAGATTGAGAGCGGAATTTAGGTGTCGGCAATCGCTTAAAAATAGCTGAAAAATATGAATATGAAGGGAAAAATATCCAATGTCCAAGGCGGCGGCTCGACCTAGGACGATTTTAAGCGTCAAAGTGCTCTAAGGACGCCCGGATAACACTTGCAGATTTTTAGTAATTTTTCCATGCACATGTGCCAGTCAATGGAGCTATCAATCAGTGTGGGATGCCGAGACGAGCTCACAGAAATTTTCAGACTGCGATTTGGACACCGTATGCGCGAGAGGCAGTGAAAAGGCCAAACGGCCGGTCAAGAATTTGGAGGGTGCCCAAAAATTGAGAAATGAGGGGGTGCCTTTGTGAAGGGGCACCCCCCTTCTCAAAAATTCGTGATGAGGGGGGGCGGCGGCTGTTCAAGCCGCCGAAAAAAACGGCGCCCCCCCCACAAATCAAGGAGAGAGGCTGAATGTAAGCTATGAATCCAATTGCAGAGGCCAACTACATTCGATCTTTGCTCCGCATCGCTCCGATCCACGCGAGGAATGGCAGCCTGTAGAGGGAGAGAGAAAATCAGTCTTTCTCTCTCCTCCCTCTCTCTCCTCTAAGAGGGAGTTCATGTGGGAAGAAGAAGGAAGAAGAAAGAATGGTGGAGGCTTGTCCGGCATGGATCGGATTGCTTCCCGGGCTGGAAATGGTGATTTGTGATCGTGCTGAGCATGAAGTGCTGCTGATTTTCAGATTTGCAGCCATGGACATGAAACCCGAAACACGCAAATAAGCGGTAATTCGATTTTTTCAAAGAAAATTTGAGATTTCATGGCTTTTGATTGATAAAATGTTATTCATGTGGGCTAAAAATTGTTTATGTTACTGTTTTCCATGAGTACTTGTTGATTATAATCAGAAAATCAGAAAAATATGCATCTTGTGGCTCAAAATAATACACTAAAACACATAAAATATGGAAAATCAAGGGAAAATGATGTTTTTGGGCATAAAAATGGAAAAATGAATAGGAACACCAACTAAATTTTCATTTTTGTTGCAAGAAGGAACTAAGGGTCATAGCCCATAACCTATTTTGAATTTTCAGTAATTAAATAATGCAGAAAATAAGGGAAAATACAAGGAAAATAGAGAAAAACCATAAAAAATAGGGAAAAAATGCATTTTGGGTGCAGAAAATTAATGATAATTAAGAACAATGTTTGTGAATGTTTGTGGGGACTGAAGCATGAGGATTTTCCTCAGTTCAACCCCACCTTCTTGTTTTAGTGTGTTTTTCCCGCTTTTTACACATAAAATGATGGCAAAATACCCCATAAATCCATACAATAATACAACATTTGATCGATGGGAGGGTACAGTGGTTAGAATGTGTCTAAATGTGGAGTCAAATGATGAAAAGATTGCTGGATTTTGGTTGCATGCCATATAGGTCGGTGAATAATTATAAAATAAGGGCCTAGTAGCACGAGGGTTTCCTCGGTGCTAGGTTTGTACAACGCCGCATAAGAACGGTAGTTGAAAATCATTGAAGGGATGTTTTCCACATGTGCACAATATTGATTTTATAATTGTTGGAGCACTTGGCATCCACAATATGCATGAATCATGGAAATATTTAAAGGTATCAGAAATCCTGGATGCACACAATTGTTTTCATTAGGACCTTGACTTACATTGAGTGAGAGACAGGACACCCTAAGCTATAGGCTAGTCGTGGGGTCTAAGGGAAAGAGAAGTAAGGACAATGGTACATTCCTGTAAACGATTAAATGGTACCTTGAGTGGATTTTATACGGAATGTTTATATGTTGAGCGACGCATCGAGGGGCCAATCCCCAAGGTGTAGGAGAGTCGCAGAGGGGTGGCGACACTCAGCCGTTGGAGGACCCCCTATGTCTATGCTTCATGCCATTAGGCAATGTGTAAGGGACTCCCTCTGAGGAGTAGTGGGTGAGAGAAAAGTGGACTACAAACGACGTAATACAAACGCAAGATGTTTAGGAAGGCAATGTATGTGTCATCAATGCTCCTGGCCGCGAGGCCGTGGGGTTGTTGAGCGCGTGAGATAGAGGTCCGGCTAGTGCATGAGCCAGTGCCGGCCTGTTCTAGGTTCCATCAGTGGTGTGTCTGCCCCGAGAGCCGCTTAAAAGTGGCGGTCCTCGAATCCTGGTTGTCTAGGGACCAACTAGCAGTTTATGCCAAAGGATACTGAGATTGATCCGTTATTTATCGATAAGCATCATCTAGCAGAAATCCAAAAGCAAGAGAGAGATGAAAGAGCTAGGCGACGTGCTGAAATTTTTTGGAGATACTCTCCTAAGCGTAGCGGTGCTAAACACTTACGAGGGAGTGGATCTAGTGGTCTTGGGGCCACAAGCAGTAAGTTGGGAGAAGGTGGAAGCTCTGGTGCTCCCCTTCCTTCCATAAGCCAGTCTACATCAAGTGCGGGAGGTGTAACCCCACCGTCCCCTATTCCTAGTGCAAATCCAATCCTCGTCATGGCGCAGCCTATTGCAATTCCAGCAGGAACGACGGATTTGCTGGCTCTAGGTTACTCGCTACCCATTTTTAATGGGCTAGTTGAGGAAGATGCGGAACTCCACATTAGGGAGTTTCAAAAGCTGATGTTTAACTGTCGCATTCAAGAAGAAGGACATTTAATGATGTTCTTCAACATGACTCTCAAAGGAAGAGCCGCTATATGGTATCATGGTTTAGAAGCCGAAACCATATTGAATATTGATTCATTTTATGGAGCTTTTCGAAGGGAGTTTGCCCCTAAAAGGGGTGGGCAATATTGGTTGCGTGTACTCAACGTGACCCGCCAAGAACCACACGAGGATATTCGTGCTTATGCGAAGAAGATAAAAGAGATTTTTCGTAAGTTGGACACCTCTATTCCTATCCCCACAGCTGCCCAATTGCAATATTTCCTACATGGTTTGGACTTTAATATCCAATTGCAGTTGAGTAGTGTCCCCTTGGGGGATATAGATACTGCCATTACACGAGCACAAGAGGTGGAATCCCGACTACAAGCAGCCTATGCTTCTCGAGGCAATTCAAATATGGGTTTAGTATTGGGAAATAATGTGGTAATAGCCAATGGCAGTAGTGGCCAAGGGATAGCGATGGCTAACCCTAATGGGAGAGGGAACATGATGCAGAATGTCCCTTTATTACCAGCTCCCCCTAGCATGTCGATGCCTACGAGCAGTCAAATGGCTCCAAATGGTGGAGGCCAGGCGGTCAATTCTAATACCATGCCTGTGGCTCGACAACCAGTGCCTAATCGAATTGTTAGGCTGATGGAACGACATGGTAATGACCAAGGCTATGAGTCGAGCGCTTCCAATGTTCTTGGCGAGGTTAAGGACATGATGAAGCATTATACCGACATGATTACGGAGCAGTATCGGCAAATAGCCGTTGTTGTCAACTTCCTTAAAAAACAACAAAATTTGATAGGAAGTAGATATCTAGAGGAGGGTGCACCGTCGAGGTTTAGCTGCAAATGGTGTGGTGGACAACACTATCCAAGAAATTTCCCAAATGTTAAGTGCGACATCTGTGGAAAATCCGGCCATTTAGCAACTACTTGCTGGAGTAAGATCAGTTTCCTCCAGCGAGGCAGTCGGCAACCAAGGCCTGTTAATCATCGTGTGCAAGGAAATGATTCCCAGCGAGAAGACGGGCCCAAACAAATACTTCAACGACCAAAGACTACAGTGGAGGAGCTACCTAGTGGTAGTGGGGTTAGTTTGATTGAGGCTATACGTGTTAATGATGCTGAAACCTCTAATCTGCGAGCTGTCCTTACAAGAGGTCAAAAGGGTAGAGAGGCCGACAAGGATAAGCCTGTCGACGGAAACCCTAAACAAGGCAACAAAGGAATGCAAGTTTTGGATCTTGCCATGGAAGGGGGACCTTTGAAGCCCTAGAAAGTAAAGTCGATAAGGAACCACCAAAGAAGAAGGTGAAAGTTAAGAAAGAGGCAATAAAGCCGGTTCAGCGACCTAAAGAGCGGATGGTTTGGCGTGAAAAGTGAACTCTATCGAACTATCATGAATTCGATTTGGCAAGCTCTCTTTGCGAAGTCAAGCCGGATGTGAATCTTTTACAGCTTATTAAGCTTTCCCCAGGAGTACGCAAGGAATTTAGAAAGATCCTACATACCGGGTATATCGTAGAACCTTTGGGTATTGCGCGAGTTGGTGATGATTGGTTCGAGCATGCTGAGAAGCATTGTCCAAGGGTTGCAGCCTATGTCGATGGGATATTAGTAGATTATGCCATTGTCGACACGGGATCATCTGTTAGCATTATGAGTTCTGAACTGATGGAAAGGTTGGGTCTTGCGATCCAGAAAGATACCTCCACAATCCTTAGAATGGCAGATGATAGCTTGAGACAGCCGGAAGGCTGCATTACTAAGGTCCATGTCACTGTTGCAAATGTAGAATGCCTGTTGGACTTTAGAGTGATTCGTTTTGCAGGTCATCCAAGTTACCAAGTATTACTCGGACGACCGTGGATCTTGCAAGCGGACTGCCAAGTAGACATACCCACCGGTCGACTAATATTCGGTAGAGGGGCCCAGCGTGTGGTGGTTGATGCTTATCCTGAGTCCCCGTAGAGTGAGAGAGCTCCTCTATCTTCTACAGAATTGGAGACATTAGAAGATTTATCTGCCAGTGAGACATCATCGAGTGATGAGTCCAAAGAGGGATCCACCACGGAAGACATCTATCAGATCACTTTGAACGAGCCGATAGAGGGCCAAGATCGTATAAGAGATGCAGATGTTATCAAGCTAGACCTTGGTACGCCTGATGTTTCACGGCCAATCAAATTAGGTTCTATGCTCAGCACGGCAGAAAGGGAGGATTATGTGGCCTTGATCCAGGAATTCCGTGATATCTTTGCCTGGAGTTATGATGAGTTGAGAGGCATTCCTCCTAGTCTTGCTGTTCATATAATTCCGTTGAAAGAGGGCAGTCGTCCTGTACGACAGAAAGTAAGGCGTATGCCTTTCGAACTGAGGGACGGGCTGTTTGAAGAGTTACAGAAGCTTCGAAAAGCGGGTTTGATTTTTCCTGTGCAACACATGGAATGGTGTTCGCCAGTTGTGATCAGAAAGAAGAATAATAATAAAATCCGATTGTGTGTAGACTTTAGAGAGCTGAATAAGCAGACAGTTAAGGACTACTACCCGTTGCCATTTATTGACCAGATTTTGGATCAATTAGCGGGTAGGGAAATATATTCATTTATGGATTGCTTTGCAGGATATAACCAGATGGCAATTGCAGAAGAGGACAAGTTGAAAACAACTTTTATTACTGTATTTGGTACTTTTGCGTACCATGTGATGGCCTTTAGTTTATGCAATGCACCTAGTTCGTGGCAACGAACAGCAGATAAGACATTCGGTGGCACATCCCCTGAAGAGTTGAAGGTGTTTATTGATGACTTAGGGGCCGCCACCGTGAGAGGAAGGCAGCTGATCATTTTAAGAAAATGCTTTGAGCGCTGTAGACAATTTTGCATCACCTTAAACCCACGGAAGTGTGTTTTTGGAGTACCTTATGGGCTATTGCTGGGTCATGTTGTTAGTTCGGTAGGAATTGCGACAGACCCCGAGAAGGTCAAAGTTATAGTTGCCATGGGTCCACCACGCACTCCGAAGGAAGTTCATAGCTTTCTTTCTTCGGTTGGTTATTACCGTAGATTCATAAACACCTTGGCAGAAAGAACGTTGCCGCTTACAAATTTATTGTCCTTTAGCTGTTTGTTTGAATGGGGTGACCCTTGTAAGGTAGCATTCGACGATGTGAAACAGGAGCTAGCAAGAGCACCCGTTTTAAAAGCACCTAAAAGAGGTGAGGTGTTCTATATATTTTTGGCAGCCACCATGTATAGTATCAGCTCTGCTGTTTAGCCCAAATTTGGGAAGAGAAGTGGTACCACCCGATTGCTTTTGCTAGCCGGAAGCTAGGGGTATCCGAAATCAATTATACCTACATGGAGAAGTTATGTCTAGCGATGGTCTTTGGGACCAAGAAATTCAAGCATTATATTCTCTATGAGAAAGTCGTGCTTTATACGAAGGCGGAGGGACTTCGACTATTGATGAATAAGCTACAGCCGTCTGATCATCTGGCAAAGTGGTTGATTACTTTGCAGGAATTTGATTATGAAATCAGGAGTAAGCCACCAAGGTTGCAAGGCATCGTGGAATGTCTTGTGGACTTTGGGGAGCCGAAAGAATCTGTGGCTGAAGGTAGTGACATGGAGTTGTTATTTAAAATAGATACGGCATCTATTCCCTCCTGGTATGCTGCAATAACGCATTATTTATCAACGGGAGAGGCGGGATCCGAACTATCTAAAGCTGAGAGAAGGAAAATTAAGCCGCAAGCATTAAAATTTGCCTTGATCGCAGGTACATTATATCGGCAAGGGGTTGATGACATCTATCGCCGATGTGTGATGCCTGACGAGGTGTCATTCATTTTGGAAGAGTGCCATGATTCTGCTTGCGGTGGCCATTTTGCTGGACGGCTTACTGCACAAAAGGCTTTAAGAGCAGGTTATTGGTGGCCTGCCATCTTCCAGGATGCGTTTGCGTATGTCAAGAGATGCGATATTTGTCAAGAACATGATAGTCGAGAGAATAGGAAACGACCACTCACCCCTATTATGGCGATACTTCCATTTGAGAAGTGGGGAATAGACTTTGTGGGTCCTATTACTCCGTCGTCGACTACGCAAAAGAGGTACATCATTGTAGCAATTGACTACTTCACAAAGTGGTCAGAAGCACGTGCAACAAGGAAAGATGATGCTAAAGAAACTGCTAGTTTCCTTTTAGAGCAGATAATATGCCGGTTTGGTCCACCGAAAGAATTAGTGTTGGACCGGGGAACCCATTTCCTGAATAAGGTGATTAAAGGTTTGACAGAGATGTGGCAAATCAAGCATAACAAGACAACCCCATATAACCCGCAAGCCAATGGGCAAGTTGAAAGCACCAACAAGCAGCTTGTGGGCATCCTGTCCAAAATTGTATCGGAAAAGAAACGGGATTGGGATAAAAAGTTATACGTGGCAGTGTGGGCCTATAATACGACCTTCAAACGAGCCACTGGCCATACCCCGTTCAAGTTAGTATATGGTGAGGAGTGTGTCTTGCCTTTAGAGATTGAGCTGCCGACTATTCGGTTTGCCATCAATCATTCTTTGAGTGATGAAGACGCACTTTTTGAGTGCTTGACGACACTGGCACATTTAGATGAGCTTAAGCTGCAGAGCTTATTCCACCAAGAAGTGGCGAAGCGCCGAATGAAGCAGTTACACGACCGCAAAGCCAAGAAATACACCTTCAAGAAAGGACAGCTTGTTCTGTATTATGACGCACGACGTGAATTATTTCCAGGCAAGCTAGAGCCCAAATGGGACGGGCCTATAGGATCGTTAGAATAGGAAAGAATAAGTCCACAGTTTTGTTAGCCGACCTTGAGGGGATAGAATTTAAAAATAAGGTTAATCTTAATAAGATTAAACCTTATTATTTTTGATTGCACTAATACTATGACTGCCTTGCAGGTCTAGGCGAGATCAATCAAATATCTGCAAGGAAATTATGATAGAGGTTGATGGGTCGTCTGATCCCTTATTTAGAACACCCGTATTTAGAACAGAGGTATCATCAGGGGAATCTCATTTGGTGGAGCAAAGGATATAAGGTGACTGAGCAAGAAGGCGGGACATTTATTTGGGAGATCAAGGTCTTCTGCCATCACTGCCTACAAGTTTTGACGAGCATCCCTGTTGAATTCAATGATGATGGAGGGATGGAGCCTATGGTCCACCCGTTGAATATGCTGAATTTCGACTATCATAATTACGAGTAGAGTTCTGGATGGCGGGATATGTAAACCCTTTATGGACGTACACCTTGTACTTTGATGGGGCGTCCAGGGGTGCATGCAAAAAAGGAAGTGTAGGTGTTGTCATCCGAGACCCCCGATGACGCATTGTCATGAAGTTAGCTGCTTATCTCGGGGTGAATTTTACCAATAATATGGCAGAATACAAAGCCCTGATTATGGGTTTGAATATTGCAAAGAAGGGTGGTATCCACCAGTTATTGGTGAAAGGGGACTCTCAGTTGGTTTTAAATCAACTCAATGGGACGTACATGGTGCGAAACCCCATCCTTTGCATGTACCATCATACTGCCATAGCCCTGCTAGACGAATTTGATAGTGTCTTTTCAGCTGATTCCACGAAATTGGAATCAATTTGCTGATTCATTGGCTAACCTTGCGTATGAAGAAGACCTCTTCTTTAATTGTGGCCCTTGTCCCGATATATCTATTGACGATGAGACAGGACCTGGTTGTTTGTGGGGTATGCTTTCTGAACATGCCCTCTTTGGCAGACGATGGTTGATATGGGTGATGCAGAGGGTAGGCGAGACTCATTTGCCTTTATTAACTTGGACCCACAGACTGATTAGACGACATGTGATGCGAACACCTCTTGCGATATACGCAGGAGGGATGGGTCATAATTTAATGTACCTAGTTTAGGGCTACGAGCCCTGTTCCCCTGGGAATGGTATGCTTTGATGTCTATCATAGTTGTTTCCATGAGGATATTATGTGTAGTATTGTTTGATTTCATTAGGCCAAGAGGACCGATTCAGTTTTGTAGTGAAGTGTTTCATTTCATTAGGCCAAGAGGGCCATTTCCCTGTCTAGTGCGGGTGCGTTTAATCGGGTTTTTTTAAGTGTTGTGCTGGACAGGTTTCGTGTTCGTGAATGTTGGTGGAGCCTGGAGGAGCCTTTGCTACGATGGAAGCTTCTTGTGGCCAATCTAGGTGATATCTCTCCTTTACGAGTATCTTTCTTTCCTGTTATATGTGTTTTTGTACTTGTCGAGGGGATATATTTTTGTTGAGGAAGTCGGTAACCAAGGCATGAAGTCCCAGGTTTAGGCTAAGTATGTTTGAGGGAGGTCGGAGTAGTCATTGCCTCCTGTAAAGACATTGTCAGGCATCGAAAGACCTGTTTTAGAAGGAAGTCCTAGTGGCCCTGTTCTGCTAGCATGCTAGGCAGCCGTTCTAGGAGTTCTTGTTAGTAGTGAGGCAGTTAGAGAAGCCTGCCAGAAGATAATAACGATGATGTCAAGAAACTCTAAACATCCCAAGAGATGAATATAAATACGAAGGTGTGTAAAAAGGGCTTCTAACCCCTATCAAAGAAAAGAAATGAAATGAAAATGTCTAAGCAGTTGATCATTGCCTTGCAAAGGCCTGGTAGCTGGTTCCTGGGGACGAGTTAGACCCAGGGCCGATACCTTGTCTTCCTAGGGGTGGCTTCTTGCTGAAAAAAAAAAATAACAAACCAAGGAAGGTTGGAGCGAAAATAAAAGTGAGCTTTAGAAAAGGATTACGTGTCGCCTTGCGAGGGCTTGGTAGGTTCTTGGGTGCCGAGACAGGTCCTGAGACCGATGCCCTGTTCTCCTTGGGTCACTACGCTCAGCTCCCTCCTTTTTACATGCCCAAGTATGTTGATAAAATAAAAACCCTAAAAGAAGATATGTACTGAAAGAAAATACTCCTTGATCAGGCTATAGGAGTCCTCGCCTTGTAGGAGCTCCTAGTTGTGTTGTCTTTAGTTGGTAAGTAGTTCAGACTACCACTTAGGGCAACCTCTTTGATAGGTTTTTTAGTTTGGCTGTGTTGGAGCAGTTGGTTAGTGACTCGCTTCGGATCTTCTATTCGATGATGCTAGGCCTACTCCTTGTGGATGTCATGCCTTGGTTCTGTCCAGGGGTAGGGGGAGCATTGTGCTAAGTGTGATTATATATTTGTTTTGTATGAGTTTGATGCTTCTTTGGTTGTTTACGTGCAGATATGTTCGTGGATTCGACGAGCTGAGTCGCCCTATCCCGTGGTCGCCAATGAGAATGGAATTTAGGTGCCGGCAATCGCTTAAAAATATCTAAAAAATATGAATATGAAGGGAAAAATATCCAATCTCCAAGGCGGCGGCTCAACCTAGGACGATTTTAAGCGTCAAAGTGCTCTAAGGACGCCCGGACAACACTTGCGGATTTTTAGTAATTTTTCCATGTGCCTATGCCGGTCAGTGGAGCTATCAATCAGTGCGGGATGCCGAGACGAGCTCACAGAAATTTTCAGACTGCGATTTGGACACCGTATGCGCAAGAGGCAGTGAAAAGGCCAAACGGCCGGTCAAGAATTTGGAGGGTGCCCAAAAATTGAGAAATGAGGGGGTGCCTTTGTGAAGGGGCACCCCCCTTCTCAAAAATTCGTGATGGAGGGGGGGCGGCGGCTGTTCAGGCCGCCGAAAAAAACGGCGCCCCCCCCCACAAATCAAGGAGAGAGGCTGAATGTAAGCTATGAATCCAATTGCAGAGGCCAACTACATTCGATCTTCGCTCCGCATCGCTCCGATCCACACGAGGAATGGTATCCTGTAGAGGGAGAGAGAAAATCAGTCTTTCTCTCTCCTCCCTCTCTCTCCTCTAAGAGGGAGTTCATGTGGGAAGAAGAAGGAAGAAGAAAGAATGGTGGAGGCTTGTCCGGCATGGATCGGATTGCTTCCCGGGCTGGAAATGGTGATTTGTGATCGTGCTGAGCATGAAGTGCTGCTGATTTTCAGATTTGCAGCCATGGACATGAAACCCGAAACACGCAAATAAGCGGTAATTCAATTTTTTCAAAGAAAATTTGAGATTTCATGGCTTTTGATTGATAAAATGTTGTTCATGTGGGCTAAAATTTGTTTATGTTGCTGTTTTCCATAAGTATTTGTTGATCATAATCAGAAAATCAGAAAAATATGCATCTTGTGGCTCAAAATAATACACTAAAACACATAAAATATGAAAAATCAAGGGAAAATGATGTTTTTGGGCATAAAAATGGAAAAATGAATAGGAACACCAACTAAATTTTCATTTTTGTTGCAAGAAGGAACTAAGGGCCACAGCCCATAACCTATTTTGAATTTTTAGTAATTAAATAATGCAAAAAATAAGGAAAAATACAATGAAAATAGAGAAAAACCATAAAAAATAGGGAAAAATGCATTTTGGATGCAGAAAATTAATGATAATTAAGAACAATGTTTGTGAATGTTTGTGGGGACTGAAGCATGAGGATTTGCCTCAGTTCAACCCCACCTTCTTATTTTAGTGTGTTTTTCCCGCTTTTTACACATAAAATGATGGCAAAATGCCCCATAAATCCATACAATAATACAACATTTGATCGATGGGAGGGTGCAGTGGTTAGAATGTGTCTAAATGTGGAGTCAAATGATGAAAAGATTGCTGGATTTTGGTTGCATGCCATATAGGTCGGTGAATAATTATAAAATAAGGGCCTAGTAGCACGAGGGTTTCCTCGGTGCTAGGTTTGTACAACGCCGCATAAGAACGGTAGTTGAAAATCATTGAAGGGATGTTTTCCACATGTGCACAATATTGATTTTATAATTGTTGGAGCACTTGGCATCCACAATATGCATGAATCATGGAAATATTTAAAGGTATCAGAAATCCTAGATGCACAGCAATTGTTTTCATTAGGACCTTGACTTACGTTGAGTGAGAGACAGGACACCCTAAGCTATAGGCTAGTCGTGGGGTCTAAGGGAAAGAGAAGTAAGGACAATGGTACATTCCTGTAAACAATTAAATGGTACCTTGAGTGGATTTTTTACGGAATGTTTATATGTTGAGCGACGCATCGAGGGGCCAATCCCCAAGGTGTAAGAGAGTCGCAGAGGGGTGGCGGCACTCAGCCGTTGGAGGACCCCCGATGTCTGTGCTTCGTGCCATTAGGCAATGCGTAAGGGATTCCCTCTGAGGAGTAGTGGGTGAGAGAAAAGTGGACTACAAACGACGTAATACAAACGCAAGATGTTTAGGAAGGCAATGTATGTGTCATCAACGCTCCTGGCCGCGAGGCCGTGGGGTTGTTGAGCGCGTGAGATAGAGGTCCGGCTAGTGCATGAGCCAGTGCCGGCCCGTTCTAGGTTCCATCAGAGATGGTAAGCGATTGGAAGCCCTCGATCTCAGCTTCGCTCTGATACCATTGGTGCACAGATCGGATGATGTATGCGTACGTAGTGAGCGCTGGAAGGTCCCCAATAACAAAAAAACTCTACTTTTGTATAAAAAATAAGACATAAGACTTACATGACATGAAGCAAAAGACTCATTGGGTACAATCTCCCCCCATGCCTTGTGTGAGTGCTCCACAAAGCATGTATTTGATATATTATTCATCTCCAAGCTCAAAAATAGCCCAAATTTACAATTAGCACGCTTTAGCTTTTGTATTTGCTTTTGTCCAAATAAAAAATAAAGTGGGGCGCCCAAAGAGTCGACAAATACAATGTCCAATAATAAATATTTAAATCGCGCGTCCATGCGCATACAAAATAATAAATAAATATCAAGCGCTTCAAGCAATAAGCGCGTCAAAATAAATATTGGCGCCATGCCTAAGATGTGCACCCATCAAAAATTATAATTTCTTCTAAACTTGAATACATGCTATCGCCCAATGCTTCCCAACGCCACCGCTGTGCCTGCTCTACACATCAACTGAAGCATTCACAATTGTTAGAAAAATAATATAATTAAACTGACAAAAGTGAATACCTAGCAGTCTTCAGCTACAAAATAAATAAATTGGTTAGAACTCAATCCTAACCTTAATTTATTACGAGTGCGCACTCTAAACTCATAAACGTCCATTAATTTAAATATGTATTTTGTGGAATCACCCGCTATGGAATCACCCACTTGCACATTAAATTAACGAGACGTCTGAAAAGGACAGGCGTCCCCATCGACTTTTCGCACAAGGAATCCACCTTGTGTATGAGCCCTGGCAACAAATATAGTTTTACGAAATCCACCGCAAAACCTCAGAAATCCACCGTGGAATAATATGCCTCCTAGCATCAAAATATCCATTGTAGGTAAAGCATGCAAAATGGAGCAAAAACCTCCATTTTGAGGGCTAAAGGTTGGAGCATTATTGACACATGGCTCATTAACCATAGGATTTCCTAGATTTTGGTGATTTCCAATATTGCAATTATAATTCATAGAAAATTTATCCTCAATGAATTCACTATTCCCATTTAAAATTCCCATGTGAGCAGGTATATTTTGCATACTATGCACCAAACTCCAAACTCCTGTATGAATCAAGCTATCATGATTTAGAGCTCCTCTTTATGAAATGCTTTGATACCCAACCATAATATAGAACACATATTTTTGCACCCCCTTCGATCATGTTCTGGTTGTAGCTGAACCATTTAAGTCCTACACCTAGCAACTTGTCATAAGCTATGCCGTGTAGAGTTGAGTCTATGCCTATGAACACATAACACAATCTCTACTGGTTGTCCAATGCAAAAATACCATTTTGATTGGATTCTCACTAAGCATGTACGTTAAGAGAGGCCATGCATTCTTTCAAGGAGAAACTTGATTGTGATTAGCATTTTCAAAAAGTCTTAAAAGTAGAATCAATCTAGAATCACATAATTCAAAACACTATAGCAATTTAAATCGGCATAGTGCTCTTACACGCAAGGAACACTAGTAGTCAAAATCAAAACTATATATTTTTATATTATATATAATTAGATATATGATCCAAAGAGAGGCAAAAGAAAATCCTATCTAACCAGCAATCAATCCCCCAAGCCTATAACTCAAACCAAAATATATCATTCTTCAATAAGAATGCATAGTATACCTAAAACATTGGAATTCTTAAATTATTTCCAACACTAATAACTTCCTCGAATGTTATAGATAGGCGTCAATAAGAATTGAGAGAGAGAGAGAGAGAGAGAGAGAGAGAGAGAGAGAGAGAGAGAGAGAGAGAGAGAGAGCCAAATGAATGCATATGCATTTAACATTATTCGATTTTAAATTCTCTGCATACAATCTACATGCAAATCCAAACACAAATCTCTAAGTGCAAATTGGACATCCAAATGATTCTCAAAGCTTTTCTCTAAATGCAACGGATGTAGAGAGAGAGAGAGAGAGAGAGAGAGAGAAACTAACACATATGCATTTAATATGAAATTATGCCAATACCTACCAAAGACTTGATGGAGATTCAAGAATTACCTTTGCCACGACAAAAATAGTAACAGAATTATTTCTTCACAAATTGCAAGAGGTAATAAATTTTTCTATAAGTTAACCTTTAAACTTGGTACACATAGTCTAGCCTACTAGTTTAAGTTTCATCAAAAGTGTTGCACAATTTCTTAGCCCATGAAATGCAAGGTTATAAAAAGAAAGCACACAACATTACAAAAAGCACGTATCAATGCACTTTAAAACACTAGTAGTCAAAATCAGACCACAACCATGAGAGAGAAAGAGAGAGAGAGCTTCTACTCAATAAGTTCAATCAAGACGACTCAATTATTGCAGTAAGACATTCAACTTACAAACACTCATGTTTACCCAACAAACATATACTTCAAAATAAAAATATATTTAATATTTACAAAGACTCTTAAAAAGAGAAAAAAATACATATCATTCAATGGTGTGCAAATCAAATGCTAGATGCGCACATAGTGAGCGCCGAAAGGTCCCCAAGAACAAAAGAACTCTACTAAAGCTCATAAAACAAAAAGAAAGATTTGCATGACATGAAGAAAAAAACACAAATTGGGTACAATCTCCCCCCATGCCTTGTGTGAGCGCTCCATAATGCATGTATTTATAAATTTATTAATCTCCAAGCTCAAAAATAGCCCAATTTATAATTAGCGTGCTTTGGCTTTTGTGTTTGCTTTTGCCTAAATAAAGAATAAAGCGGTTGGACATCCCCAAAATCGGGTTGTGCCTAAATACAATGTCCAATAATGAAATATTTAAACCAAGTGCCTATGCGTATACAAAATAATAAACGTTTGTCAAGCGCTTCAATAAATAAGCGCGTCTAAATAAATATTAGTGTCACGCCTTTAATGATAAGACGCACGCCCATCAAAAATGATAATTTCTTTTAGGTAATTTGAATGCACGCAATTGCGCGGTGCTTCCCAACGCCACCGCTGCCTGCTCTACACATCAACTGAAGCATTCACAATTGTTAGAAAATAATAAAATTAAATCGACAAAAGTAAATACCTAGAAATCTTCAGCTACCAAATAAATAAATAGGTTAGAACTCTCTCCTAACCTTATTTTAATATGAGTGCACTCTAAACTCATAAACGTCCATTAATTTAAATAAGTATTTTGCGAAATCACCTGCTGTGGAATCACTCACATGCACATTAAATTAATTTGACGCCCAAAAAGGACAAGCATCCCCGTCAACTTCTCGCACAAGAAATCCACCTTGTGTACAAGCCCCGGCAAATAAATATAGTTTTACAAAATCCACTGCAAAACCTCACGGAATCCACCATGGAATATGCCTCCAGGCATCATACCCCCAGGGTGGGATAGCAATTGTCCTCAATTGCTATTAGCTCAATGTGGAGCAAGCAGTGAGGGGTAAGCACTTAGGTCGCAAGCGTGCATACATTGGGCCTCTTCAACTGGATGATTTTTAAACTTAACCAAATATCTAGGATATCTACGGCTAGTTCTAGTGGTCATAAAGTGTGTATCTAGAATAGTTTCAGGTTCAAGGATTTCAGTTTCTTCTTCTAACAAAGGAGGGTTTTCATAGACAGGGTGGACAAGTAATTAGCCTCTAAAAGGTCGTAACAAACTAATATGAAAAGTATTGTGGATTTTCCAATGTGGGGGTAGTTCTAATTTGAATGCATTGTCATTGATCTTGTGAATGATATTGAAAGGTCCATAAAATCGAGGTGCTAACTTAACAACAGGGTGTTTCTCAACACTTTGCAATCTTCTCTTTTCAATGCGTAACCAAACATAAACATCAACTTTGAAACTCATAGCTTTTCTTTTCTTGTTAGCTTGTTTAGTGTTTGATTGCTGGGCTTTTGCAATCATGTCTTTAACTTTAGCAAAAATAGTAGCATGAATATTGGCAATATCATCAGCAGCTTTAACTTTGTTTGACAATGATGTAACAGGTGTAGGCAATCTATGTCCATAAATGATTTCAAAAGGTGCTTTATGTGTAGCTATGTGTGGTGTATTATTGTATGCAAATTGAAATAAATGCAAGTGTGTATCCCATGTGTGTGGTTTGAAAATTGTGTATGCATGCAAAAGATCTAGAATTGTACTGTTAGTAGCTTCTATTTGCCCATTGGTTTCAAGATGAAATGCAGATCAGAAATCAATCTTAGTACCTAAATTAGCAAACAAAGTAGTCCAAAAATTATTGCAAAATCTAAAATCACGATCTAAAATAATAACTTTTGACAAACCATGGTTAGTGAAAACAGTCTTCAAAAACTTGAGATGCAGTTAATGTTTTCTTGCATGGAAGGAAATATGCTTGTTTGCTAAATCAATCTACAATAGTCCAAATCATGTCATGATTAGCTTGTGTGTTAGGCAAACCAATTATAAAATCTATTAAAATATGTTCCCATGGTCGTTGAGGAATTGGTAAAGGCATTAATAAACCATATTGCTTACCATGGTGTCGCTTGACTCTTTGACAAATTAAACATTTAGAAACAAAATTAGAAACATCAAATTTCATTTGTGGCCAATAAAAATCTTCAACCAATGTTTGTAAAGTAGAAATACCTCTATGGCCTTGATATGGGAAACAATTAATTTCGTGCAACACAAAGGATCTAAATGGGACAGTGACATACAATCTTTTCTCATAAAACATAAAACCATTAGAATAAGACAAAGAATCAATTAGAATCCAGTTATTAGCAACTAATTTATGCCAATCAACTTGAAAACTGGGGTCTTGGTCGTAGGTATCTTTCATAGGGATAAGGGAATCAAAAGATAGAATGGAAATATTATGGATATTTGGTCTTCTACTCAATGCATCGGCAACAACATTCTCTTTTCCAGGTTAATATTGGATAAGTGGATGAAAACTTTGAATAAAAGTAGCCCATTTAATATGACGGTCATAGATTTGTGGCTAACTAAGAAGATGCTTGATACTTTGTTGGTCAGTTTTGATCATGAATTCAGATCCCATTAGATAGTGTTTCCATTGACGTAAGGCTTGTACTATAGCTAACAATTCCTTATCATAGCTAGAATACTTTAGCTCAGATTGTTTAAGTTTGCTACTAGAATAGGCTATGGGATGTGAATCTTGCATAAGGACAGCTCCTATTCCTGATCCGCTAGCATCAGTGTGACTACTAGAAAGAATGGTCAATTAAAATCAGGTAAGTGTAAAACATGTGCATGTGTTAAAGCATGTTTCAATAAATCAAAAGACTTTTGCTAATTATCAGACCAATGATATACAACACCTTTCTTTAACAATTTTGTCAAAGGCAATGCAAGCAATGAAAATTTTCTCACAAAATTTTTGTAAAAGCTAGCAAGACCTAAGAAAGAATGTAACTCATGCACATGTTTAGGGATTGGCCAATTCAAAATTACTTCTATCTTTTTATGATCAACTTGAATACCATCAAAAGAAACAATATGACCTGAGTATTCAATGTGGATTTGAAAAAATTCACTCTTTTCAGGGTTAGCATATAATTGATTCTCTTTCAACAATTTGAAAACCAAAGATAAATGTGTGCTCATTCTCATTCTTACTGAAAACCAGTATGTCATCAAAGAAAACAATTACACAATGCTGATGCTTCAAAAATATGTGATTCATCATACGACTGAATGTAGCTGGTGCATTAGTCAAACCAAAAGGCATAACAAGGAATTCATAATGACCAAATTGAGTTCTAAATGCAATTTTGAAAATGTCAGGTGTATGCAATCGTACTTGATGATATCCAGATTTGAGATCTATTTTGCTAAAAATAGTGGCCCATTGTAGTTTATCCACGAGGTCATCTACCCTAGGGATCGGGTATCTATTATTAACTATGATCTTGTTTAGGGCACAATAGTCAATGCACATCCTATAAGTATTGTTTATCTTCTTAACTAATAGGACAGGCATACCAAAAGGAGAACTACTAGGCCTAATAAGTCCTCGAGTTAACAATTCTTCAACTTGGGCTTCGATTTCTTTCTGTTCAATCTAGTTGTGTCTATAAGGTGCTTTACATGGTGGTTGAGAACCTAGGATTAAGTCTATTTTATGATCTTCAAGACGTGTAGGTGGTAAACCAGCGGGTAAATCAGCAGCAAAACAATATTTAAATTGTAAAAGAAATTATGCGTGCCTAGGATACATCTGATTTTCCTTAGCTTCAATTTCATTCACCCATACTAAGTATGATTTGCTACCTTTTCTCAATCCACGTTTAGCTTGTGTGTGACTAAGCAATGGAAAATTATCAAAGGTGTGTGTTCCATGTAATGCGATTTGTTTTCCGTTAGAATAAATTTTCATTGGATGTGTGGAATAATCTCTGTCAGGATTATATTTATGACGCCAAGGCATTCCTAAAATAATGTCAGTAGCTTGCAAAGGCACAACTAAGAAATTTTTGCACTCAACATAATCACCAATTTTAATTTCTAAATCATGAACTTCTTGTGTACCATTGTATCTAGTACCTAAGAATGCAGCTTTTATGCGATAATGAGTTGGAACAATATGTAAATTCAATTCTTTGACCAACTTTGCATAAATAAAATCATGTGTGCCCCCATCATAATGTAAAACAATCTTTTCGTGACCATGCACAAGACATTTCATTGTTAATAATGAATGAGGATTTGTCATACCTGGTAAAATATCTGAAAAGCAGTATCGATATCATCATCATCTTCCATAAAATCTAGCATATCTTCATGGTCTTCGTCTTCAATCACTCCCAAGTAATTGATTTGAACAGATGGCTTCTTGGATTGACAATTCACTGCTAAGTATCCAAATTGATGACACTTGTAGCAAACTATAGGCTTGGCTTTGGATTATTGGTGATGGCTAGAAATTTAGGTATGTTGGGATTTGGCTGAAGAGATGCTTTAGGATTTAAATTTATGTTTGATGGTAAAGGAGGAGATCGTGTCCAGCATTTACGAAAAGAAGAATGAACAAAGCAATTTTGATTGAATATTCGAAAGTTAGAATTGAATTGCTTTGTACCAAAGTTACCGTTAGTTGGAAATTGTTGTTGTGGTCGCTTTTCTCGTATAGGAATTTTGTCTTCAGCATCATGGGCTAGAGAAATCGCATCTTCCAAAGTCTTTGGCTTGAACATGTTCACTTCCGCATAGAAGTGACTAAGCAAACCAGACATATACTTGCGCTTGTGCATTGCCTCAAGAACATCTTCAAGCATTCAAAGTTACAATAAGGCACTCCAAAAATACTCAGTGTATTGGGAATAGATTCATGGTCTCTTTGTTGCAGAAGATCCCACTGTTTGATTGCTTTTTCATGGAATTGAGGTGGAAGAAAATTCTACAAAAATTTATTTTGAAAGGCCTCCCAAGTAGTAGGACAATCAATACTCTTGCGGACAATAGTCCACCATAATGATGCTCTATCCACTAGATGGTTAGTGACACATTTAAGTTTATCTTTTTTAGCATACTGCTCTTCATGGAAATAATCACCAAACTGATTGATAAAAGTGAGAACATATTTTTCGTCATGTAGCCCATTAAAAGTACGAAATTTGAAATTTATTTTACTTATCTTGGCTTCTTTCCTTAGAGACTGTGCTTCGAGTGTCACGTCGATCATATGTCGAATAACATCTTCGGATTGCATGCTCCATCTTGTTCAGCAGTGGATCGTCAAAGAGTAGCCAGTTGAGCTTGCAAATTTTGACGTGCTCTTCATTCCTTTTGAAGTTGCATCATAATGAGGTCCAATTTTTGCTCCATAGTTGGTTCCGGTAAATCACCTTCAGCCATAAAATCTTCCATGGTTTGATCGGACATCTTGCAAAATTTCAAACAACCTCACACACTCGAAATATTGTTAGAGGGATGAGCGTAGCTCAAGTTTGGGTTTACAAGGCTTTTTTTAAAATTAATATGGCTTTTTGCGATCTTGCTTCTTTTGCGGGTACAGCAATTGATGATGGTCTTCTTCCAAGTGGATATGTCTTCCGTATAGTTTCTATATGACAATCTGCTTGCTGGAAATTGTCTTTGTTAGGGTGTAGGTATGAACAGAGGCTTGCTGAAGCTTTCGAGAGTAGTTCGGAAAGATTTTGGTGTGAACGCCCACTATGAGAAAAGATTGTAGATTGAGTTTTGAGCCTTAGTAAGGCTTAAATGCTTTAAGCTTTATAAAAAGCTTTATGACTTTTGTGAATTTGGCAGGACGACGGCATTTGTTTGTGGCGTCGATGGCTGTGAGTACATCCTTCCGTATAGTCGTCTGTTGAAATTTGGAGAGCTTTAGTCATTTTTAAGCTCTTTAAAGCTTAAGGCCTCCAAACTAATTGAAGTTTATTCTCTGTTTTCTCTGAGAATATAAAACGACTTGTAAAGGAGTTTCTCGAGTAGTCCTCCGTCAACTGAGAGCGGTCCTTCACGATCTGACAGCATAGCAGGGGGTTCTTCACCGCCAGGAACATGCTAGTATTGATGGTTCGTCGTGAGACTGCATGTAGAGCCTATTCGTTCAAGGAGCTTCGCCTTTGCATGAGATGGTAAGCGATTGGAAGCCCTTGATCTGAGCTTCACTCTGATACCACTGGTGCACAAATCGGATCCTGGATGTACGCGTAGTGAGCGCCGGAAGGTCCCCAAGAACAAAAGAACTCTACTAAAGCTCATAAAACAAGAAGAAAGATTTGCATGACATGAAGAAAAAAAGACAAATTGGGTACCATCTCCCCCCATGCCTTATGTGAGTGCTCCACAAGGCATATATTTATAAATTTATTAATCTCCAAGCTAAAAAATAACCCGATTTACAACTAGGATGCTTTGGCTTTTGTGTTTGCTTTTGCCTAAATAAAGAATAAAGCGGTTGGGCATCCCCAAAATCGGGTTGTGCCCAAATACAATGTCCGATAATGAAATATTTAAACCGAGTGCCTATGCGCATACAAAATAATAAATGTTTGTCAAGCGCTTCAATAAATAAGTGCATCTAAATAAATATTAGCGCCACGCCTTTAATTATAAGACGCACGTCCATCAAAAATGGTAATTTCTTCTAGGTAATTTGAATACATGTAATCGCGGGATGCTTTCCAATGCCACCGCTACCTGCTCTACACATCAACTGAAGCATTCACAATTGTTAAAAAATAATAAAATTAAACTGACAAAAGTGAATACCTAGCAGTCTTCAGCTAACAAATAAATAAATAGGTTAAAACTCTGTCATAACCTTATTTTAATACGAGTGCAGTCTAAACTCATAAACACCCATTAATTTAAATAAGTATTTTGCAAAATCACCCACTGTGGAATCACCCACATGCACATTAAATTAATATGATGCCCGAAAAGGACAGGTTTGCCCATCAACCTCTCGCACAAGGAATCCACCTTGTGTACAAGCCCCGCCAAATAAATATAGTTTTATGGAATCCATCGCAAAACCTCACAGGATCCATCGTGGAATAAAAACCTCATGAAATCCACCGTGGTCTCACGGAATCCACCGTGGAATATACCTCCTGGCATCATTCAAACCTAATGCAAGTCCTTATACTTTGAACCAAATATTGGAGAGAGAGAGAGAGAGAGAGAGTTGTGTATATTCAAATATTAAATGCTAGATATTAAAAGTAAACCATACACTAAGCATTTTATACATAATACTACTCTCTCATATGTATTACATTGCAAAAATCAATTAAGTTTTCTCCTTAGATTGCAAGACACCACAAGTCTTTATATATAGATCAAACATCAAGAAAGAAGCATCACATTGTATGCACCCACTACATTTCACTCATTACATTTCAAAACTGGTACATGCTTTACAAAAAGGAAGCATATATCACCACAAAAAGTGGTGGCCCAAGCACTTTACAATAAGTAAGACAATAGTAGCTTATAAGTTTCATCATGGGCAATGGATACATACTTAAAATTAAAAATATGATCCAATCCAATACATTGAACCAAATATTGGAGAGAGAGAGAGAGAGAGAGAGAATGTGTGTGTGTATGTGTGTGTGTGTGTGTGGGAGGGAGGGAGAGAGGGAGAGAGAGACATGAATATTCAAATATTATAATTGGACCATATACTAAGCATTCTATAGAGAATATTACTCTCATATGCATTACATTGCAAAAATCTATACGGTTCTATCTAGATTGCAAGACACGATCACTAGAAGATATAGACCTTATAGCGACGTTTAAAGTGACGAAAATACAAACAACAAAATTTGCCCCCGTCGTCGCAAAAAGCGTCGTTATTGACGACGCCATAGAATCGTCGCTATATGCGTCGCTATTTACGTCGCAAATGCGACGCATATAGCGACGCAAATAATGATGCATATAGCGACGGTTGCAGACAATTTGCGACGCTGATAGCGACGACAATAGCGACGCGTGCAGTAAATTTGCGACGCAAATAGCGACGGTAACAGAGAAAAAAAAATTTGTGGCAGGGCAGACATATAGCACTGTGTGTTGTATGAGAGCCATACAAAATAGTTTCTGCACTGCTGCATACAAAGCCTTTGCAAACAAAAAGAATGTATACTGAAATCATAAAACTGATAGATGAAATAAATACATGATATCGCATAAAATGCGATTGGTACAATCATAAAACAATATCACTAATACATAGAAAATGTCTACATAGATCGAGCGACTAAAAAATAAAGGTATGTGAGCGCTAAGGATCCAAGGGCGAGCTACAAATCGTCGTCCCCCGAAAGCTCTTCCCGCTGTAAAGGAGCATCAAACGGATTCTGCAGAAAAAGAAACAACATATCAATCCACCATACAATAATGCATTCAAATATCTCATGGTAACTACGGACATGAAAGATGAGTGACTTACTGGGCCGCCGCGTCTGTACAATCGGTCGATCAATGATCTGAGACCGTGCCTCTCTGCATATCGAGTCTCAAGGCCTTGCGGATCGCGATTTGTAATGGAGTGCTGCAAAGAAAACAAAATGCTAACTGTTAGAAACATGATTGTCAGTACAAATAATATCTCAAAAAAACAAATAAGCAAAACAAAAGAGAAACTTACAAAGTCCTCCAAATATGTCCTATGGCCGCCACTCCCAAGATGATGTACCGATCCGGCCTCGATTCGTGCCCTCGTCGCCTCCCGCTGCTGACTCCAACATCCTGGCGAATTTGTAGCCTCCTCCCTCAGTCGGCGCCAGTCATCTGCATCTAACCACTCGGGCTTTGGAGCCCCACTCTTGATTGCCTTGCGTGCATCGGATCGTCTATGTGACATATATGCACGCATGCAATCCATCATCCAGCCCGTAGAGAATCTATCCACTACGGCTGGCACCGGGAACTCCTCGTGCAAGGATGCTACTATGTACTCCTTGCTCCCCTCCGGTATGTTCCTCCAATGATCCAGGACGTTGTGCCGAAAAACTTGTTGGCACAACTACCTCATGCGAGCCATCACCCTCCTCCCCTCATCATTCATGATGATGGCTCCTGACCTGCCATCCACTAGGTATCCATAATCCCTAGGAGTGTGCCTCGTATGGGCCCTCTCCCATCTCCGTCCACGCTCCTGGGCATATCTAGGAGACCCCTGAACATCCGGTGTACCGACGGGGGTACCCTCTCCCGGAGTGCCACTCAAAGGGGTGCCACCAGAGGGGGTGCCACCAAAAGGAGTGCCACCAGAGGGGGTGCCGCCAAAAGGAGTGCCACCAAAAGGCGTGACATCTGCCGACGGCTGCGCAAAAGCCGAAGTAACTGGAGTGGACGTCCCCACAGGTGTGACAAATCCTGGAGGTGACCGAGCTCCAGTTGAACGATGAGACGGAGACACCGCGTCCGTGTCTCCACAGTAGCACCCCCCTGATCCTCCTGCAGTCGCAGTCCCTCCCTCTGGCCCAAGTCGCGAGCGTCGAGATCGTCTGCTCGAAGCTGAAGCATCTGATCGCACTGAAGCTGATCTAGCAGAGCGCCCTGACGAAGAACGAGATAGCTCCTGATCTGCTATCTCTCTGAATCTCGCGAGCTGATCTGGAGACATACGTGCCATCATCTCCTGAAACTCCTCATCGCTTATCCCTCGACTCATCCTGAAAATGTCGATACCTACACAGGTAAAAAATAATGTTAGAATAATCAATTTAAACTATACAAAGCACATTAATATAAATCATTTTTGAAAAATCCCTCTTAAAATGCATATCTTATCTACCTTTATGGAAGATCTAAACAACGAATTGAGTAATACAATTCTCCAAGAATGAAGTATTCTATGGTCCCATGTTAATCTCCTGACACAACTCTGCATACACTGGAAGGTCGATAGACATGTCACCACAAAAGAACGAGTCTGGCTCGTTCTCAAAAAATTCTACGACTTCTGTATTTCCATCATTGTTAGCCGATGCGGGCTCCAAGCTTGCGGTGGCCTCCACCCCTTGTAAGTTCGATCCCTTTATTTGCATATTTTCTTCGTCTATGCCTGGAACATCGGTTTGATCGTATACTCTCGCACCTCAAGGAGTTGAAGGTATAACATACCACCATCGAGGTTGTCGGGGATTTGGATAGAAGATTACCTGTTCATAAACACTTACAAACCGTCTTCAAACCATTGTGACATAAACCATGTCGTATTACAATTAGCAAGCAAATGACTAGTTGTACCTGTTCACAATGTGCCGGCAACACAAAGGTGTCGCGCAAATCCATCCATTTTTTTTCGGAATCTATTTCGAGAAATCCAGATGGACCTCGTCGAGCTGTTGCGCCAGCTCCTCCAAGTACCACTTTGAACCACTGCACATCGAATATTATCATGGAGAAGCTACGGTAATCCACCGTAATAATACTTTGCAAATTCCCAAAATACTCCATCTCATCCACAACCGTGTTCGGATCCGTTGCTCGTCGCCGGCTCTCTTGCTCAAACCTTGCCATGACACCACAGTCCATTGTGGAGCGCATTTTGTCAATACGCTCCACCCGAAAATGCCGTCCGCGCGACCACGCTGCACTATATATTTTGTACTGCACATTGAAACACTCAAATTAGATGTAGCAAACAAATTCAGATATGACACATTCTAAACCCCTCATTACCTTTGGACTACATCCCCTCGAGAACTCCCACTCCTCCATTGAGACCTCTGTCCCTTCGCTGGATGCTGCGATCAAGGCTCCATGCAACCATCGTGTTGACATAAACCGCGGCATCTCCTCCATGCCTTCGGGATATCGAATCGGTCGGTGACGCGTACTGCGTCGGAATTCAGCTCGCGCTTCCTCTCGATCTTGCCTTGCAATCTGGTACTTGGCGAGCCACGTCTCCATGGAGGCATGGTGCAACATACAAAAGCGATTCACCTTCTCTTCCATTGAGGCATCCATTCTTTTTTCTACCCCATTTCCAACCACCACATCTCCAGTCAGCCTGTCATCGTCCTTGAGCGTCCATAGCATTTCATTGTCTGGTTCCACCGTTGGTAGCCATTGTGAGATATGCACCAACGCCTCTGACACCAACCAACCTTCCGCCATGCTACCTTCCGGACGAGCTCGTTGTCGCACAAAGCCTTTCAGGGTTTTCATGAAGCGCTCCAGGAAGAACATCCATCGCGTATGGACAGGTCCAGCAATCTCCACTTCGTCCACAATATGCACAAGAAGGTGAACTTGTATCGTGAGCATACTAGTGGGCAGGTATTTCTCAAAGAGACAGACCGTCTCAACTGCTCCCCGCCTTGCGGATTCAATAGAGGACGTCTTAATCTCTTTCTGTGAGATCCATTGCACCAAAGTCGACAGCTTGTAAATGGCCCCGCGAATTTCTGGAGTTAGGCATCCCGCGATCGCGATCGGTAGGACAAACTGCCACAAATGAGAAAGCATTAAGAATAATGGTCACTTTTCAAATTTCAAAATGTCCACGCTAATTAAAATCCATTCTGTTCACAAACCTGAATATCTTATGCCAATCATGGGATTTTAGCCCAGACATTTGGTCATCTTTAGAAAATACGGACCTGAGAGAACGCATCATACCCGTCGGAGTGCGGATAGACTTGATTACTTGCTTCACAATGCGCTCTTCTTTGGTAGACAAAACCCAGGGAGCGCGAGGAAGCTGCACTCCCCCTTCAGCACTCGACTGCGGCCAAAGCGCCTCCATCTTACCTACCTCCTTTAAATCCATTCGTGACCCTATAGTGTCTCTCTTTCCTGTGATGTGGTCCCATAGCAAGCTGCCCACATTTTTGAAAATATGCATGGGATCCAACAAGTGGTTGACCTGTAAGTGGGTCCAATATGGCAACTCGTAGAAAACTGAGAACCGTCGCATTCCATTTGGATGTGATTCCGGGTTTACCATTTTCAGCTCGTACCAGCTTGCAGCGTTCATACGTGCTGGAGGTCGTCCAAGAAAACCTTCCCTGAGTTCATGATCCTCTAGCAAGAAAGCGGCGTGTCCTTGATATACCATCTTCTTCATGGTTCGTGACCTTCGGGAGTCTAACTGTGGCCCACACAATGGACATGCATGATAACCTGAGGTAACGAGACCTGCAAGGCGATCCACGACCTAGTGAATTCTTGATTGAATGAAATAAAATATAGATATTACCGGTGTGAACAAAGGTCTGCTCACCTAAGCACTCTCCCAATCCCGGAAAGTCATGCATCGTCCACATGAGAATGGCTCGAATGTTGGCTGACCGCCGACCATCGCGCCTGCTCATATCTTGCACCGTGACCCCCTCCTCCCACAAAATCTTAAGCTCATCGACTAATGGACGAAGATACACGTCCATATTTTTTACTTTGTAGCGGCCCGGGACGAGCAAGCTAAGGATAAGATGTCCTTTCTTCGTAGAAAGCCATGGAGGAATGTTGTAGTTGACAAGCACTATAGGCCACACACTGTAAGAAGTCGAGCGCAGACCGAATGGGTTCACACCATCCATGGCGAGACCGAGCCGAAGATTCCTTGGCTCTCGCGCAAAGCCTGGCAAGGTAGAGTCAATGTGGCTCCATGCGCGCGAATCTGCTGATATTCGTTGCACTCCATCCGTAGACCTATTCTGCACATGCCACGTTGTCAAGCTTGCCATGGCAGACGTGCGAAACATGTGGTTTATGCGGGGGATGAGCGGAAAGTGTCTGAGGACTTTTTGAGGGATGGTCTGCCCTTGCAAGTCCTGTCGATACCTGTGAGCACCACACTTTGGACATGTCTCCATAGTCTCGTATTCATCTCGAAACAATATGCAGTCGTTGATACATGCATGGATGTTATTGTAGTCCATGCCAAGCTTCCGTAAAACATGTCGTGCATCATCATGAGACTCGGGCATGGTGTTTGCAGGTGGCAATATATGATATTTCAATAACCTGAAAAAATCATAAAACACCTTGAAAAATCCAACCATGTTTGCAATAATACTGTTTAAAAAAAAACAATGAAGTCTCTGTGCAAGGTACCTGAATAACTCAGTCACACTCATATCGCTCCAACCGTATTTTGCTTGCACACTTAAGAGTGCAAGCAATGTCTTCAACCGAGATACTCGGCACCCATCATATAATGGTATGGATGCTTTCTCTCTAAGTGGGTCAGATGTCTCAACATCCATGGGAATCAATGCATCGATCATTGCCTCCATCTCAGGCTGCAAGATTGTAGGCAAGTCGGGAAGGTTGTCTGTCTCCTCTGGCATTGACGATATAGATGGGCCTTGCGAGTGGTCGATTGGCTCCTACCATCCATCCATCGCACGTCCACGAACTCTTCTAATTGGCCGCAAAGTGTGCACTCCCCCTTGGGTCGAGACATCACCCCCCTGGATACAAAATTTGCCAACAAGACCCAATCTTATTGTGTATGGTTTTCAATTAGCTTGAGAGTACAATGCATGAAAAATGCTAACTTCAAATTACCGTTTGCTGAAAATCTGCAATCGCCTGATCAATGATCTCAGATTGAAACTCGCCAAATCGTCGTACGTGTTCTATAGACAATCGGCGTTTTCGTCTAATTGCCAACTTGCATTGAGAGCAAGGACATGGGACACGCTGATTAAGATATGACTCGCGGTCTTGAACAATAGGACCTTCTTCGTTTGCCATCTTATCTACATTACAGCAAACGAGGCTTAAATGGATAGCTTTATGGAGATGTACGTCAAGTTGCAAGTTGACCATAAACCTTGCATTGTATATAGTAGTCGAGAGATTTTTCGATGTTATATCTCGGCCTTGTATCATGCTCAACGATTTGTTTGTCCCGGTAGATAATTTTTTTGTTATATCTCGGCTTTGAGTATAAGTAATCCATTTTAAAATTAATGCGCGCCATCTATGAAATTTTATAACTATAGTAAATAAAATTTATTTCAACCAATTTTACTCATAGTCATAAGACCTAAGAGAAATTATCCTATACTCAATTTAAGGGTTTCTTCTTCTATAACAATAATTTTGGGTTAATTTTGATGAAGTACGTGGCCGTATGCAAAGCACATTGCATACCATTATCAATACGTATATTATCTTAAATTTCCTTCCCTTCCCTCTCCCTCTCTTTCTCTCCCTCTCCCTCTCTTCCTCTCTTTCTCTCACCCTCTCCCTCACCCTCTCGTTCTCTTTCTCTCCCTCTCTCATTTCCTCCCTCCTCCTCCCTCTCCCTCTCCCTCCCTCTTTCTCCCTCTTTCTCCCTCTCCCTCTCCCTCGCTCCCTCTCCCTCCCCCTCCCTCTTTCTCTCCCTCTCTCATTTCCTTCCCCTCCCTCTCCCTCTTCCTCTCCCTCTCCCTCTCTTTCTCTTTTTCTCCCTCTCCCTCTCTATCTCTCTTTCTCTCTCATTTCCTAAACAAGCAAAAAATAAAGTGATTTAAACATCCTCCAAGCAAAAGGGAGAGGGAGAGATACAATGCACTCTCCCTCTCTTTCTCTTTCTATCCCTCTCTCATTTCCTTCCCCTTCCTCCCCCTCTCACTCTCTTTCTCTCTCATTTCCTCTCCTAAACAAGCAAAAAATAAAGTGATTCAAACATTAAACAAGCAAAAGGGAGAGGGAGGGAGAGAGAGAATGCACTCTCCCTCCTTCTCCCTCTCTTTCTCTTTCTCTCCCTCTCCTATTTCCTCCCCCTCCCTCTCCCTCTCCCTCTCCCTCTATTTCTCTTTCTCTTTCTTTCTCTCTCCCTCTCCCTCTCCCTCTCTTTCTCTCTTACTCTCTCGTTTCCTCTCCTAAACAAGCAAAGAAGAAAGTAATTTAAACATTAAACAAGCAAAAGGGAGAGAGAGAGAGAGAGAATGCACTCTCACTCTCTTTCTCTCCCTCTCCCTCTCTTTCTCTCCCTCTCTCTCCCTCTCCCTCTCCTTCTCTTTCTTTTCCTCTCCTAAACAAACAAAAATAAACGATTAAAACCTTCAACAAGTAAAAGAAAGAGAGAGGGAGACTTACCAATGAGATATGGCGAGCGTGGGCGGCTTCTCTTTGCAACGAGGGCTCCTCCTCTCCTTCGCGAACAACGACAGTGGCGGTGGCGGCGGCGGCGGCGGCGGCAGCAAGTCTCTTCCTCCTCTTCTCTCACAAAGCCTTGGCTCTCTCCCTCGCTCTCGCTCTCGAAAGGCGAAGAAAAGAAAATGAAAACGGCGCTCTGGTTTCGGCCGCGTTTTTTTCCCTGCGGCGTCGCAATTGGCGTCGCTATATGCGTCGCAAATGCGACGCAAATAGCGACGCATATAGCGACGCCAATTGCGACGCCAATAGCGACGCCTATAGCGACGCCGATATCCGCCATCGCTAATCGGCGTCGCTATTGCCCCATTCCCTTGTAGTGGATGCCTCTTTCTACATATCAAACCTCAAGAAAGAAGCATCACATCACATTGTAGGTACCCAATATATTTTACTCAGTTTAGCTTCGCTACATCAAAAACAAAGTAGACCTCACAAAAAGAAAGCACACATTATCACAAAAATTTGGTGACCCAAGCATTTTAAAATAATAAGTGAAACAATAATAGCTCATAAGCTTCATCCCGAGCAAGTCCTCCTTCTTAATTGTGACCATTCATTTGATGACTCAATTGTTGTAGCAAGGCATTAAACCTATTAATATTCATTTGAAACTACAAGAATGGTAGTCGACAACCCCTTTGGCAAATCATTGGCTCGTAGTTATCTCTAGGTCCCAAAATGTTGCCCACATATCATTCACCAACAAATTCATCAACTTACTTGTCTTAGAGAGAATCATAAAAAGTTCCCTTACTTCACCACCCAGACCACTTGAGACTTGTTGAAGGACACTTTGGGTGTGCTTTGTCTTGCACACAACACCATACAAACCCTTAGCATGTTCATATAGCTCTGTAGAGTAAATTGCAAGTGCATGATTGATACGTGTGCATAAACTCATCTACAATTCTATCAACTCATTCATCTTGGCCTCAAGATGTTTAAAGTCCGAAGAACTTGAGGCAGCCTTTGCGTTTCTTCCTATCCTTGTTGTTCTTGTAGATTTAGCAACATGCATTCCCTGATGCCTTGCCACTTCTTTCATTTTTTGTAGATTAAATTTATTCACACTATTAGACTCCACATTTTGGTTGCAATAGAATATACAAATGATTATCCCAAAAAAAAGTGTACAACACCTTGATGTAAGTAAATACAATCAAAATAACTATCTCCCATATCCATGCGAATGGCTCCAAGCAGGCAAGTGTCAAAGAGACGATGTCATGGTTATTTTCTTTGATTCCATTGTATCAATTGCATTCAACAGAGTTGAATGCACTATGTCTAGAACATTGTCCATGGCTTTGCTTTGTTCCATGATGACTATACAAAACTTTCAATTGAAGGTGCCTTGGACTTAAAGATAAAAGAATAGTCACACATGAGCACATGTGTAAATGGCTATGCATGAGCACGTGCATACATGGTGCTCGCCAAAGGCCAACTAATAATTCCCCTCTCTCTAATGTCCATTCATCCACATGTGCACACAACACTTGTTGAAGGCCTAGCAAGCATTAGTCAAACTTGAAGTTATGCTAGTCTTAAGGGCATCCTAGACTTGAAAGTGAAAGAATAGACATGTATAAATGTATATATGGCCATGCATGAGCACATGTGTACACAGTGCTTAATAAAAGCCAGCCAAGCATTGTTTAATCTCCCCTCCTCTCTCTCTCTCTCTCTCTCTCTCTCTCTCTCTCTCTCTCTCTCTCTCTCTCCAAGCCTTGCCAAAGGATGTTCATTCGTCTACATCCATATATAGGGCTTGACAAATGCTTGAATGTGTTGTAGATCCAAAGGTGTTTGAGGCTCCAAATTGAAAGAATACCAATGTGAAAGATGAAAAAAGAAACCATTAAAATTATTTTCAAAAAGTTTTACAAATTGAAAGAGGTAGACAATATATTTCAAAATGGAGATCTTTACAAATCAAATCAAATATAACTCATTTAAGAAGAGGTTATATATACATATATATATATATATATATATATATAAAGTAAAGCATGGATTCGAGGATGTGCTTATGTGGCAATTCATCAAAGTCAACATTGCCAAAAACCTATTAAGACAACTTTTAAAGAAGTAAGTTGCACATCAAGGGCAATGTTCTCCAATGCGACCAAGCTCTCATTCTTGTGAGCAATCAACTCACATACTCCATCCTCTATACCACCTACATTGTGAATAAGATCTATCATCTTCTTGTCATGATCATCCAAGGATCCAACATGTGGCCAATATCTTTAGATACGATTATATATCTCCCCTATATAACCCTTGATTTCTTCCAACTCATCCTATATCCTCTCTCCATCCTCTCTCCATCATCAAGGTTCATATTTCTCCTCCAATACCTTTTCAATCCTCTGTAGACGGTTACCAATGTTTTCATTAAGAGAAATCGAAGCTCTTTAATGTCAAAATAGTGCCGTCACTTGCTTTTGAATCCCGTCCAAGCGATGAATGATTCTCAAGAAACCAACAGAACTATCATACCCTCCAACATGCTTGAGTGCATGATGAACTACCTTCTTCCTTGTAATCTCTTTCACCTTATGCATATTCATTTGCATGTTGGGAGTGCATTGTACAACATGTCTTGCACACACATTTTTGTTTGCTACAAAAGCCTCCATGTTGTGCAAAACACATTCGTTAACATTGTGAGAAATGCGGGATCTAGAGCATGGCAAAACCGGAAGCTATGGAGGATGAAATGAGAAGTGTGGACTCATGATGGAGAAGACAAAGACACTGTTTGTTACACAAGTGAATTAGGTTCCAAGATTGAGACTTGGACTCATAAACACAATCTTGTGTATGTGGACAATGACATTGACACTTCACTGAAAAGAAAAGAGTACTATCATTGCATTAAGAAAAGGAAGCAAGTACAATGCTTTATAGGAAAGTAGAAAAGTGCAGTAAGCACCATTGTGCATATGGGATAGGTTAGCCTGCATATCCTTGACCCTGAAACTCCATACAAAGAGGCTGTTTAGTGAGTGTGATTGCTGATTCTCAACACCCCTCCTCAATCACAACTAGAAAGGCACAAAGTGTGTAGAGGCTATAATGAGAACCACCTGCAAAGTGTGGGCACACCACAAACATGGTAGACACCAGAGTCTGTTGCAGAAAAGGCTAAGTGTGGGCACCAACACATGATGGACATCCAGAGGCTGTAACAGGGGCCTCACAAAGTGTACAGGGACTGTAATGCCAAGTTACATAAGGAGTTTTACAAAGCTTATGGCAGGAAGCATTAGGGCAAGGAAATACAAGGCTTTTTAAAACAGTCTATCAGAGTTATGAGAGTAGAAGGACTGATGAGTCTTGTCCTTCCGATCCTGGTGGTCTTCATTTTCATCATCTTCTTCCTTTGCTCCATTTTCTTCTTCTTCTTTGACTGCGACTAGATAGGCCTTTTGGGATCTCTTTCTTGCATGGCAAAACTTCTCGGTGTGTCCGGTCCTTTTGCAGAAGTCACAGAAGAGCTGATCCTTCTTGCCTTTGTACCTGTTGCCAACATATAATGCATGCTCATCTCTAGAGGTACTTGGTTCTTCCTTAGTTTTTAGCTTCTTTTCCTCTTCTGACAGTGATGCCTGGATATCAACAAGTTCAGGATTTGGCATGTTGATTAAAGTTGTTGATACATTATTATATTCAGGAGGCAAACTCTTAAGTAGAACACCGATGCAAACATCTTCATCCATTTTAATGTTGATTCCTGCAAGTTGGGTTAGAAGTCCTTCCATGTAATTAAGATGTGTGGCAAGTGATGTACTGGACTTCATTTCAAGCCTGAAGAACTCAATCAGGAGACCATACTTTGATGATTTAGATTGTGCACCGAACAGGGTGTCAAGTCTTTTCCATGTATCCTGTGAGGTCTCACAGTTATCCACATGATGGATATAACTGTCATCTAGCTCCAGTTTGATAATGGCCTGGGCTCTGTCATCATTCTTTTGCCAAGTAGTTGCAAGGTCCGCGTCCCGAGGTTTCTTCTCTTTGCCATTTGTGATGGCCCAGAGACCCTTTTTCATCAAGATGAGCTTGATGCAGGTTTGCCAGGTGTGAAACCCGACTCCTTTGAATCGAGCATTTGGAGAGTCTTTTCCCATGTTAGACTTACGGGAACAGTAGCAAATCAACTTCAGACTTATTAGATTTGAGCAGCAGAAGAGTTGGTTGAGAGACACAAGTGCTAAAAAGCACTAACTATGTCAATGAATACCAAATCTGCAAAGTCCTTTACTCTTTTTAAATCCAAGTCTAATCTTCCCCTTCTTGATTTGATGCTGATATCTTCAAATCTGAGTGACAGTACTTTAATGAACTTCAGAGAGTATTGCTCAGTGATTAAAATCACTGTTGATAACTTCAATGAGAGAAACAATGAAAAATATCAGAATTTTGAAGCTTTGGCTATGGCTTTTGCATTAGGGTTTCTGGGGGCAGCCTGGTTTTTTTGTTGATTGTAGGAGCTACGGTGGATCATTTTCAAAACTTTTTTCATCAAAATGAAGCTTGAATGATGGGCTATCAATGCCCTATCGTGGTCATCAACATCGCGACCTATAGCGATGGTGGTAGCAGCTCGAACGTTAGTAGGCGCAATTCTGACAGCAGCAATGAATTTCAGCAATGCCGTCGCATAGAGTGTGCAATGTCGAGTTGTGTTGTGCCAAGATAATGCGCCTGAAGTTGGGAAACAACTTTGTAGAAGACAGCGTGAAGAGTTATGCCCTCTATTGCAAGATCCAGCTCCTCAAAGTTGGCAGGGTCTATCTGGCTATGGCAGAAACACAGGGCAGCACAACTGTGTAGACTCACAATGCTGAGCTTGAAATGGCCTAATGTTGAGCTCTGAGGTGACAGAGAGGAGCTCCAAGAGCAGGGCTACAGTTCCCTAGAAGAAAGCTTGTCAAGATCTTGTCTGGTTGAAGAGATCTAAGAGCTTGAAGCAGGATAGGTGCAAGGTGGCTATGGCTGCCAAGAAGATCAAGTGAAGATGGAGGTGGAAAATGAGAACCATGAGCTGACCTGAGGTTAAGAGGGACTGAGAGAGCAGAGAAGGGAGTTATGCCATGCCCGACTGGGCTCTGATACCATGTGAGAAATGCGCTGGCAAAACTGGAAGCTATGGAGGATGAAATGAGAAGTGTGGACTCATGATGGAGAAGACAAAGGCACTGTTTGTTACACAAGTGAATTAGGTTCCAAGATTGAGACTTGGACTCATAAACACAATCTTGTGTATGTGGACAATGACATTGACACTTCACTGAAAAGAAAAGAGTACTATCATTGCATTAAGAAAAGGAAGCAAGTACAATGCTTTATAGGAAAGTAGGAAACTATAGTAAGCACCATTGTGCATATGGGATAGGTTAGCATGCATATCCTTGACCCTGAAACTCCATACAAAGAGGCTGTTTAGTGAGTGTGATTGCTGATTCTCAACAAACATTGAGGTGCATATCAACTATTCTTAAAATTAAGAATAGCAAAAAATCCTAGATGGCATTAGATCAGCCTTCCAATGCATTAAATTTGAAATATACGTGCTTTAGACCATATGATCAATTCCGATAGGATTTGCAATAGCAAACAGTATTTGGAGTGAGGTTTCAATTTATTTATCTCACACATGGGACTCAAGTGGGTCTTTAACTAACTTACATATTGGTCATGCACATGTCTTCAAGGTGCAATTGGAGTACTTCAAGCAAATTTCCATGGCTTCCTAGGTGAGAGACTAGAGTTTTCATCACAATGGATGTATTCATTTAAACATCCCTATGAATACATCCATCATGATTCAAAGTTCTTTATAGTTATACCCACCTCATGAATTGCAATGAGTAGAGTTGAGGATGGATCTTTTGGTGTACCTAATGTTACAACGACTAGTGAGTTGTCCTTTTAATTGGAATGAGGTTTTTTTCCAAGGACAAAGAGTCTCATTGCTTGTGCACACTACACAACATCCTTCCCTAAAAAATCATGCCTTGCTACGATGCAACATTCTCCATTCCTGCTAACTCACACATTAAACAACTCCCAAAGTTTGAAAATGTCAATGATAGGGTTTTCATGTCATTAAAGTATTATATGTGTACCAGCCTCACAAATTGCCATGAGCAAAGTAAAGGATGGACCTATCTCTCAATAATGAAAGCCATGACTAAATAGTATTATCACTTAGCCCCTGTGCATTGAATGCTACAACTACCAATGAGCTGGCTTTCCAATTTGAATGAGGCTTTTTCTCTTGGACAAATAGCCTCATTGCTTGATCTCATTTGCATGTATAAGATGGACCCCTATGGTCCAAGGGTGCACACCACACAATATCCTCCCCTAGAAAATCATTATTTGATAATCCACAAAGAACATATGTATAGAAATTTGTAGCCCTTACTTTGGAGTTCAAGATATATGGCTCCATCCTTGCACCTATAGAGGTTAACAATATAATACATAGATTAAAATTAGTAGAGAATCCTCCACTCCATGTCTTAAAATCAGTGTAGAAGATAATAAAATAAATAGAGTTAAATTCCCATATCATTGATATCTTAAAATGTTGATATCTTTCACTCCATATCTTAAAATATATATCTTAAATGTTTATTCTAATCCAATGTAAATCCTCATATTTTAAAGTGCGTGGCTAGGTGTTCTCTGTATAAATCAAACATTAAAAACTCCATTATTTCAAAAGTCGAGAGGGAGACACACACACACACACACACACACACACACACACACACACACACACACACACACACACACACACACACATTTTTCCTATAAAACCAAATTATTACACAAACTCTACATACCCTATATGAGAGAGAGAGAGAGAGAGAGAGAGAGAGAGAGAGAGAGAGAGAGAGAGAGAGAGAGAGAGAGAGAGAGAGAGAGAGAGAGAGAGAGAGAGAGAGAGAGAGAGAGAGAGAGAGAGAGAGAGAGACTTTCCTCACTCAAATGTATGCAATGTATCACCCTATCCGTTTGTTTTCAAATAGTAGAGAGAGAGAGAGAGAGAGAGAGAGAGAGAGAGAGAGAGAGAGAGAGAGAGAGAGAGAGAGAGAGAGAGAGAGAGAGAGAGAGATGTCTCATCCACTACAATCTATTTATCAAAGCAAGAGCGAGACAAAGATGTGCTCTCCCTCTCCCCCCCCCCCTCTCCCTCTCTCCCTCTCTAGCCAACCAACCGACCTACTAACAAAACTAACCAACCTACTTCGCACCCTATATAATAGAGAGAGAGAGAGAGAGAGAGAGAGAGTCCATAATTAATCAATCAATCAATTTTTCTCTCCCTCCCCCTTCTCTCCCATACCTGATTTATTTATCAATGAATTTATATATATATGTGTGTGTGTGTGTGTGTGTGTGTCCCCACACTTGCATCGAGAGAAAGAGAGTCCATAATTAAGTGGTAATAAATTAATTAATCTATAGCTAATCAATGAAACTAATAATTAACCAATAATTAATAATCTCTCTCTCTCTCTCTCTCTCTCTCTCTCTCTCTCTCTCTCTCTCTCTCTCTCTCTCTCTCTCTCTCTCTCTATAACCAACCAACCAACTTACTAACAAAACCAACTAACATCAAATTACTTATTGGCAACACAAACAAAACCAACCTACCACCTCACCAACCACTAACAAAACAAATAATTAAAAACTAATAAAAAATGAATATTCCTTCTCTCTCTCTCTCTCTCTCTTTCTCTCTCGCTTTCCACTAACAAATAAAATAAGCTAACAAATAACAAACTACTCTCTCTCTCCCTCTCATCACATCACACAATAATAAAATAAGCAAACTAAAATACTAACAAACATATACTCTCTCATTGTCTCTCTTCCTCTCTCTAACAACCAACTAACCTACCCACTAACAAAACCAATACCAACACAAACGAAAGTTGGAGACTAATGAAAAGTTGGGGAGGTTACCTAGGTAGAGAGAGAGAGAGAGAGAGAGAGAGAGAGAGAGAGAGAGAGTCTCTCTCTCTAACTCACTAACAAAACTAATAACAACAAACATAACCTTACTAACATATACATAAGTTCACCAACAAAAACCAAGTACACACACACACCCCTCTCTCTAACTACACCAATAACATAAACCAATAACAAACACAACAAAATTCAATCAAACCAAATCAAAATCACAACCATATTAAAGGAGAGAGACCACCAACTTGAATAATAGCCGCAAAAATTTGCCCAAAAGACTAATAGCTGCAAAAAAACACCAACAAAGAGCAACATCAACCAAAGCTTTAATTAAAAGTCTCTCTCTCTCTCTCTCTCTCTCTCTCTCTCTCTCTCTCTTGCACCTATTACATCACGTCACACCACATCACACAATAAACCAACACCTAATCCAAACCAACCAAACGAAACTACAAACCAACTAATAACAAAAACCTAAAGCAACCAACTAACAAACTAAAGCAACTTATATATGTGTGTGTATGTGTATATGTATGTATATACTAACATAAAGAAAACTCTCTCTCTCTCTCTCTCTCTCTCTCTCTCTCTCTCTCTCTCTCTCTCTCTCTCTCTCTCTCTCTCTCTCTCTCTCTCTCTCTCTCTCTCTCTCTCTCTCTCTCTCTCTCTCTCTCTCTCTCTCTCTCTCTAACCAACCTATCCAACTAATTGACGTGTAACCTACTAACATAACCAATCAATATAAATTAACCTACCAACATAACTAATGCCAAACACACATAAACATAAACAAAACCAGCTTACTAACTTACCAACAAAACTAAATAAACTATCAAGAATTTTCTCTCTCTCTCTCTCTCTCTCTCTCTCTCTCTCTCTCTCTCTCTCTCTCTCTCTCAACCAACTAATGTACTAACACAACTAACATGAACAAAACTAACACACACACACACACACACCCTCTCTCTTTCTCTCAGTAATTAAAATCTATTAAAAAAACCATCTATTGTAAGTATAACTATAATAATAATAATAATAAATTACTTAATGATTAATAATAACTATATATAACTATACACACACATATATAAAAGAATTAGAAATACTTTACATAATTAATTATTCATAACTAACTAGCTAACTAATTAATTAAAAGTTAATTATATATATATATATAATTAATCAATCAACTAATTACTATAGTAATAGTAGTAATAATTATAATAATAAATTATTATATCTTAATTAGTTACTTAATTATATCATATATTAATAATAATAACAATAAAATAATAATACTAATGAATTAAATTTAATTAACCAATAATAATAATAATATAATAACTTTCAATTAACTATTAACTAGTAATAATAATAAAAATAAATTAATAATAATAATATGATAACTATCAATTAACTAATTAACTTTAACTATTAACTAACAAACAATAATAACTAACTAATATAATACAATTAAACTTAAAAAACTAATAACAATAATCTCAATAATTTAATTTAATTTAATTAATAACTATTAAATATTAACTATCAATTAATTAACTTCAATCAACTAACTAATATAATAATAATAACTAACACACACAATATAAATTAATAAAATAATAATAACCATTAATTATTAACTACCAACTAATTAACTTTAACTATTAACATTAATCAACTAACTAATAAAAATAAAATAATCTTAATAATAACCTTAACATAATAATAATAACTAATCTCTCTATATTAAATATAAATAACTAATAATAATCTTAATACTTTAATTTAATTAATAACTATTTAAAATTAACTAATTAACTTTAACCACACACACACACATCCCAATTAACTAACTAACATAATATAATTTAACAAAAATAATAACTCATAATAAAATAATCTTAACTTAATAATAATAACTAATTTATCTCTACTAAATAAAAACAACTAATAATAATTGTAATAATATTAATAACTTAAATTAATTAATAACTATTTAAAATAAAATAATTAGCTTTAACTATACACAAACCCACACACACATCCCAAATATTTATTAACCAATTAATTAATAATTAATTCATAAGTAACTAACTAATGAAAATAACAAAAATAATAATTAACATTAATTATCAATTAATCAATCTTCAAACTATTATCAATTACTTATAGTTATATCATTTTATTATAATAAAACAATATTAACTATTGATTAACTAAGTAACTAATAAAGTAAAATAAATAATATATAATAATGATTAACTAGTGATTAATCAATCTATTTTAATTAGTTACTTAATAATACCATATAATAATAATAATATTTTATTTATCATTATATATAATCTTATCTTATCTTAATAACAATAATATATTATTAATGATTGATTTTTGATTAATCAATAATCATATTATTAACCAACTAATCTATAAAAACAACTAATTAATTATCATTATTAATTGTTATTAACTTCTAATTATCACTATTAATTAATCTATAAAAAATAACTAGTAATATAATAATGATAATGATAATGATGATAATAATAATAATAATAATAATAATAATAATAATAATAAAACTATGAATAATAATGAATAATGTTATCTTAATCTTTTCTTAATAACAAAAAATAACGATAATAATAATAATTAATAACTATCAATTAATAATAATAATAGTAATAATAACTTTGATTTAACTATTAACTTTAATTTTTTAATATATCTAATTAATTAATTTAATAACTATAATTATAATTATTAATTTTAACTTAGTTAACTACTTAATTTAAAATAATTAACTAATAACTCTTTGCCATGTCATTGTGCCCTCTCACCATGTCATTGCACCTTTCCACCACATCATCAATACGCTGCTGTCCACCATCGTTGCCACGTCGTTTTCTACCGCTACCGTGTTGACCCCCGAGAGAGAGAGAGAGAGAGAGAGAGAGAGAGAGAGAGAGAGAGAGAGAGAGAGAGAGAGAGAGAGAGAGAGAGAGAGAGAGAGAGAGAGAGAGAGATGTCTCATCCACTACAATCTATTTATCAAAGCAAGAGCGAGACAAAGATGTGCTCTCCCTCTCCCCCCCCCCCTCTCCCTCTCTCCCTCTCTAGCCAACCAACCGACCTACTAACAAAACTAACCAACCTACTTCGCACCCTATATAATAGAGAGAGAGAGAGAGAGAGAGAGAGAGAGAGTCCATAATTAATCAATCAATCAATTTTTCTCTCCCTCCCCCTTCTCTCCCATACCTGATTTATTTATCAATGAATTAATATATATATATTTGTGTCCCCACACTTGCATCGAGAGAAAGAGAGTCCATAATTAAGTGGTAATAAATTAATTAATCTATAGCTAATCAACAAAACTAATAATTAACCAATAATTAATAATCTCTCTCTCTCTCTCTCTCTCTCTCTCTCTCTCTCTCTCTCTCTATAACCAACCAACCAACTTACTAACAAAACCAACTAACATCAAATTACTTATTGGCAACACAAACAAAACCAACCTATTAACAAAACTAACCTACCACCTCACCAACCACTAACAAAACAAATAATTAAAAACTAATAATAAATGAATATTCCTTCTCTCTCTCTCTCTCTCTCTCTCTCTCTCGCTTTCCACTAACAAATAAAATAAGCTAACAAATAACAAACTACTCTCTCTCTCCCTCTCATCACATCACACAATAATAAAATAAGCAAACTAAAATACTAACAAACATATACTCTCTCATTGTCTCTCTTCCTCTCTCTAACAACCAACTAACCTACCCACTAACAAAACCAATACCAACACAAACGAAAGTTGGAGACTAATGAAAAGTTGGGGAGGTTACCTAGGTAGAGAGAGAGAGAGAGAGAGAGAGAGAGAGAGAGAGAGAGAGAGAGAGAGAGAGAGAGAGAGAGAGAGAGAGAGAGAGAGAGAGAGAGAGAGAGAGAGAGAGAGAGAGAGAGTCTCTCTCTCTAACTCACTAACAAAACTAATAACAACAAACATAACCTTACTAACATATACATAAGTTCACCAACAAAAACCAAGTACACACACACACCCCTCTCTCTAACTACACCAATAACATAAACCAATAACAAACACAACAAAATTCAATCAAACTAAATCAAAATCACAACCATATTAAAGGAGAGAGACCACCAACTTGAATAATAGCCGCAAAAAATTGCCCAAAAGACTAATAGCTGCAAAAAAACACCAACAAAGAGCAACATCAACCAAAGCTTTAATTAAAAGTTCTCTCTCTCTCTCTCTCTCTCTCTCTCTCTCTCTCTCTCTCTCTCTCTCTCTCTCTCTCTCTCTCTCTCTCTCTCTCTCTCTCTCTCTCTCTCTCTCTCTCTCGCACCTATTACATCACGTCACACCACATCACACAATAAACCAACACCTAATCCAAACCAACCAAACGAAACTACAAACCAACTAATAACAAAAACCTAAAGCAACCAACTAACAAACTAAAGCAACTTATATATGTGTGTGTGTGTGTGTATGTATGTATATACTAACATAAAGAAAACTCTCTCTCTCTCTAACCAACCTATCCAACTAATTGACATGTAACCTACTAACATAACCAATCAATATAAATTAACCTACCAACATAACTAATGCCAAACACACATAAACATAAACAAAACCAGCTTACTAACTTACCAACAAAACTACTATTAAGAAATATTCTCTCTCTCTCTCTCTCTCTCTCTCTCTCTCTCTCTCTCTCTCTCTCTCTCTCTCTCTCTCAACCAACTAATGTACTAACACAACTAACATGAACAAAACTAACACACACACACACACACCCTCTCTCTTTCTCTCAGTAATTAAAATCTATTAAAAAAACCATCTATTGTAAGTATAACTATAATAATAATAATAATAATAATAAATTACTTAATGATTAATAATAACTATATATAACTATACACACACATATATAAAAGAATTAGAAATACTTTACATAATTAATTATTCATAACTAACTAGCTAACTAATTAATTAAAAGTTAATTATATATATATATATATAATTAATCAATCAACTAATTACTATAGTAATAGTAGTAATAATTATAATAATAAATTATTATATCTTAATTAGTTACTTAATTATATCATATATTAATAATAATAAAAATAAAATAATAATACTAATGAATTAAATTTAATTAACCAATAATAATAATAAAAGTAATAATAATAATATAATAACTTTCAATTAACTATTAACTAGTAATAATAATAAAAATAAATTAATAATAATAATATGATAACTATCAATTAACTAATTAACTTTAACTATTAACTAACAAACAATAATAACTAACTAATATAATACAATTAAACTTAAAAAACTAATAATAATAATCTCAATAATTTAATTTAATTTAATTAATAACTATTAAATATTAACTATCAATTAATTAACTTCAATCAACTAACTAATATAATAATAATAACTAACACACACAATATAAATTAATAAAATAATAATAACCATTAATTATTAACTACCAATTAATTAACTTTAACTATTAACATTAATCAACTAACTAATAAAAATAAAATAATCTTAATAATAACCTTAACATAATAATAATAACTAATCTCTCTATATTAAATAGAAATAACTAATAATAATCTTAATACTTTAATTTAATTAATAACTATTTAAAATTAACTAATTAATTTTAACCACACACACACACATCCCAATTAACTAACTAACATAATATAATTTAACAAAAATAATAACTCATAATAAAATAATCTTAACTTAATAATAATAACTAATTTATCTCTACTAAATAAAAACAACTAATAATAATTGTAATAATATTAATAACTTAAATTAATTAATAACTATTTAAAGTAAAATAATTAGCTTTAACTATACACAAACCCGCACACACATCCCAAATATTTATTAACCAATTAATTAATAATTAATTCATAAGTAACTAACTAATGAAAATAACAAAAATAATAATTAACATTAATTATCAATTAATCAATCTTCAAACTATTATCAAGTACTTATAGTTATATCATTTTATTATAATAAAACAATATTAACTATTGATTAACTAAGTAACTAATAAAGTAAAATAAATAATATATAATAATGATTAATTAGTGATTAATCAATCTATTTTAATTAGTTACTTAATAATACCATATAATAATAATAATATTTTATTTATCGTTATATATAATCTTATCTTATCTTAATAACAATAATATATTATTAATGATTGATTTTTGATTAATCAATAATCATATTATTAACCAACTAATCTATAAAAACAACTAATTAATTATCACTATTAATTGTTATTAACTTCTAATTATCACTATTAATTAATCTATAAAAAATAACTAGTAATATAATAATGATAATGATAATGATAATAATAATAATAATAATAATAATAATAATAATAAAACTATGAATAATAATGAATAATGTTATCTTAATCTTTTCTTAATAACAAAAAATAACGACAATAATAATAATTAATAACTATCAATTAATAATAATAATAGTAATAATAACTTTGATTTAACTATTAACTTTAATTTTTTAATATATCTAATTAATTAATTTAATAACTATAATTATAACTATTAATTTTAACTTAGTTAACTACTTAATTTAAAATAATTAACTAATAACTCTTTGCCATGTCATTGTGCCCTCTCACCATGTCATTGCACCTTTCCACCACATCATCAATACGCTGCTGTCCACCATCGTTGCCACGTCGTTTTCTACCGCTACCGTGTTGACCCCCGAGAGAGAGAGAGAGAGAGAGAGAGAGAGAGAGAGAGAGAGAGAGAGAGAGAGATGTTCAGGGACATATTGCGAGGCTTAAAGGTCTCTTGCATTGGCAGATAGATCTCATTCGGCACTCTGAGTTACTCCCTCGGGAAGACTTACTTCCCTGCCATATGACAATTTCCTCTGCGTCTTTGCCATGACTTTTGTAACTCTTTTGTTGTTTAGTACTTTATAAATATAACATCCCGTACGAAAAAATCAAAAAGAGAGAGAGAGATGTTCAGGAAGATGAGCACCCTACCTACGAACACCTGTGCGGAAGCTCAAGAAGAAGACCACCAGCTTGCCTACACCACCTACCTAGTTTCAAAAGCGATGGGAGTGCCAAAATAAAAAAGAGACCATGAGAAGAGAGAGAGAGAGAGTATGTCACACATTAAAGTGACCTCAATTGGCACCACCCACCTAGTTTCAAAAGCGATGGGAGTGCCAAAATCAGAAAGAGACCATGAGAGAGAGAGAGTATATCACGCATTAAAGTGACCTCAATTGGCCTCAATGATTATAGATTATGTAGCCATTATAAAACCCATAAACCATCAAATTTGAATTTAAAACTAGGCTTGGGGGAAAGAATAGGCTTGTGATAAAAATTGGAGGTTCGGGAAGTCAACGAGCCAAGAACCAAAATAAAGTAGCATAGAGGGCGTGTTCACATCTGGTGTGCCCTTTTAACCAGCCTTGTGACCTTAGAACAGGATTGTACATGAAGGTGTGTGCTCACGGCTCATTTTGGTGTTCCCTTTGTGCAAGCTCTTGTGATTGATTACATCACCTTTGTGGTTTTTCCATACAACGGACGCTGGACACCAAACACACGTCGCTACATTTACATATGCAGGGCTATAACAGACAACAAATATCTTTCTGACAAGGGGTTGCTTACAGAATTGCGGTAATGCTGCTGTCGTCGCACTTACCTGTTGGCCAGGCATCAATCTGCTGCTGCGGGAGAGCGTGCGACGATGTCTGCCTTCGATCGGACCACCGTAAAGCCAGATCACGAGGAGCCGTAGGCGGCCGGTTTATGGATCTCTCTTCTTTCCCCTCATGCTCATCATCAGCAGCTCCTGCGGATGGAGTCCTGCGGCTGCCCTTGGCAATGGCAGCCCTGAACTCTGCCGAATTCCGGAAGTCGCAAGAAGCTGCCGCAGCGCGCAGCCAGGACGAGGACGAGGACGAGGACGAAGACCTGTGCCCCGTTGAGTGCGTCAAGGAGTTCCGGACCAATGCCGAATTGGCTGCCATTCTTGACGCTGCAAAGGCAAAGAATGCCCTTGTCGTGGTCGATTTCTACAGGACTGCTTGCGGAAGCTGCAAATACATAGAACAAGGCTTTATCAAGCTGTGCAAAGGAGCTGGTGATGACGGTGAGGCCGTCATTTTCCTCAAACACAATGTAAGTGTACTGCGTTTTATCTTGATCTCCGGAGATTTTTCTTCCTGTACTGTACATGTGGAGCGAGCGGCATAATTCAGATGAGGCAATGGCAAAGAGTCATGCCTGTCTTTCGTTTGTGACAATGGGGATAACTCCTTGAAGATAGATAAAATTTTTTATTGTGGCTCCCAAAGTGCATGTGGTTTAGAACAGGCTCAATTGCGTGTCTTTGGATTCTGCTCTGTCAGGTGATGAATCAATGACAATGCTTAATTTGCTCAAACCTTGAAAATTGCCCAGTTCTTTGAAGCAAGAGTGTATGCTAGCATCACTCAAGCGTTTTCCCTGTCTTCACTCTGCTATCTTGCCCTAGAACTATCGAAGTTCCTTTGGGTCATTGCTTTTTAACCATCCAAATTCCTCTGGCTAGCTTGCCCTTTAATTCCGCTAGTTGTATTTGCTATCTTACCTTTGAACTTCAAGGGTTGTGACTCGTCTGCTCCTTAAACATTGAGCATTGGCATTTTGTGTTGAGACACTTGGCAGTGTTGTGGCATGCTTAGGTTTTCTCTAGAATCGGTTAATGTTGTCTATATATAAGGCCACCCTCTTTACAAATTCTTTACTATAGCTAATGTACTAAGGTGAGGAGGGCCCACCTTAGTCATGTTGGACAGCAGGGGCACAAGATGAGGTACTAAGGTGGGAAGGGCGGACCTCTTCACAGCTATTTCTCATCAGTTCTCTCAATCATGATACTGGACAGCTATCCTCTGCCAAAATTCTCAACAATGCAATGTCAAAAAACGAAGAATCTCATGAGGAAGATCTTCTTTGAAGCTTGCACAAATTTTATGGAGTAGATCAATATCTTCCATAGAAGGCACTTAAGAAACCCAAAGTGGTATAAATGAAGCTGAATCAATTTTGCCTGATGAAAAAAATATTCATGGATATGCTTTGATTGATTAAAATATACTCAAACTGGCTGGATAGCAAACAATACAGGGAGCAGCCATGAGGAAGTTGCACAGATGCAAATGAGACCACATACGGCAACAAACTTCTGCTAACCAGTTCACATGCCTAATGCACTTGCAACTCTGTTTCAATACCCTCCACTAGTGGTTGGGCTGCTTACCTCCAAACATGCACTGACTTAGAGTAGTTACTTGGATTCTTGTATATTTAAAAGTATCCTAAGGCTCTAGGAAAGGCTTTAAGCGCTAGTTAAACTAGAGTTTAAAAAGGTTTAAGTTCTGTTCTCCAAGTAGGTTAGAATCATGGACTGACAAATTGCTGATATGTGACAAATCAACAGAAAAAGAATATGTATACTGTTGATAAGATTTCTATATTAATTAGTTTAATCTGCTTCCCTTGAAATCAAAAGATATCTAGAACATTAGATTCTAGTTAGCCACAAATGAGTGGTTATAGGTCATCTGGACCCACACAGTGGTTGGACCAAAAGTAGTCAATGATTCCACCTATATGTCCCGATTGAGTGCTTGAGATCTCACCTTCATCATTTTGGCTCTATGTTCATCTCTCTTGATTGCTCTCCACTCTCCTCATTAGTCTTCTGATTTCTTTAGGCAGACCAAGATGAGCTACCACCAAGACAAATAGGAAGCATTAGGTATTTCTGGCTCACTTGCTTTAACCTAGGCTTCATAGTTCAAAGATGTATCCAAACCCTATCCTTGTAGATAACATCTCTCTTTGTGCTTATGTGCTTATCTAAGGTTAGACTCTCTTAGTCAGCTTGTCCTCTATCGACTCAAAAAACTTCTCATAACTTATAAGAGTTGCTGATCACGTTGGCTGTGAAAACCATCTGAGTTGAGTGAGAGTTAAACCAACATTTGAATGCAACCTTGCATGGAGCCTAATCTGTAGGAAGCCACCAAAGGACTCTTCCTCGTCTTGCTGGTTATGGACGGTACTTTATAGACAATTCAATGCCAATTGGTCGTTTGTCTTTATGTAGGCATCTGTTGGAGGTAAAAAGCACTAAAAAGTCATCGGTAGTAGAAATTATGCCAAACAAAAGCACACCTAAAATAAGAGATACACTTTGCAGCATTGCCCCTTGTTTGAAATGATCACAAATGCGAAATGATATGAATTGACAATTTTGCAATAACCTCTTCTGTGTCCATACTCCAGCAAGGAATTAACATTCGAAAATTTTTAAATCTATGAAATTGGTGGTGAGATGTGTATGAATGTGTGATCTTGTAGTGGTGGGAAAGGTCATGCCAAACTCTACACTTCAATGGCTCATCACACAATGGGCAAATTCTAACATTACACCTTTGGTTTTTCATGTGAAAACTTGGCTTTATCTCAAACAAGACGCTAAAGCATATACTCATGCATTTGCAACCAATAGGAGTGTTGCTTTTACCTTACTAAGGTACTATTACTTTCTCGATGACCATAAAACATTGAGTCATGGTAGCTAATGCAATAGGTAGTTTAGGAAGAGTTTGAACCTTTGCTCTTGTAAAAAGTTTACAAATGGACCCTTACTAATTATCTCCTTCTATATAGGTTGAGCTGACCATGCATGCTTGTTATATCCTTGGACAGGGGTCATAAAGTGACCTAGTACATTCGCCTTATGGGCACTTTAGGCTTAGGGCAGTTGAGTCCTATTATCCTATGATTAGCATTGTCAATGCCTACATGATGAGCTGCACAATGGGCTTCGAGTTGTATAAATAAGACTTGGCTGCCCTAGCCCTAAAGTGCCTCCTTGGAAAGTATCAACACTTGCAAGTTCAAAGGGGTACTTTAGGGCTTCCTAGCCCGGAAGTACCCCTTTGGAAAGTATCAACACTTTCAAGTTCAAAGAGGTTAGGAATTAAAAATTGAGGTTGGGCAACATTTAATGCTGTTTTAAATAAGGGTAGGGCCAAAGGGTTGTTCAGCTTGAATTTGCATGTGGAGGTCCTAGTGAAAATGGAAATTTGCCAAGTGTCAAGTTTGGATCAGTTTTGGGCTATATGCAAGTGTACCTCCATGTGGGGCTCCTTCTTTTCCATTCTGGTGTGGTTTTTGGGCCATCCAAGGTTGGAGAAGGCTGTGGAGATCAGTGTTGGGGGAATTCACAGTAGCTGAAGTTCAATTTGGATCTTTGAACAGCAGTAGAAGGTGAATCTTGAGTAGGTGACATCATATGGGAGGCTCCTAGCAGTAGGCGATTGTTGTTTGGGCACTTTTCTCACGGGAAAGTCAAATAATTTTCTCTAATTTACTGTTAATCTCTTCTCTTTTAGCAAATTTGAATTTTCTCAGCCCTAATCTACTGTTATAGACTTAATTTCAGTGAAAATTTGGGTTTCCAGCCTATCTTGAAAAGGGTACATGAAGGAATTAGGGATGTATGAAGCCCTATTGCGGTAAATCAGAAAATTTGCAGCAGATTTGAAGCCATTCAACCCACTACAGTAAAAGAGATTTGCCGCCAAGGTTGAAGACCCAATTTGGCCCCTTGAAGTTGCAAAATCAAGGGGCAAATTGGGGATAATTGCTGCTGGTCATTATCCCAAGGGTTGGAAATCAGAAATTTCTCTCCCCCCTGTATTCTCCCTCATCTTTGTCAGATGCATGTGCAATTTGGCTGTGGAAATAGGAGATTTGAGCCTCGGAGTTAAACCTGATGTGTTGCTGATTGTGGATTTGCTAATCTCAGTCTAAAACCAGCAAGGTTTAGGGTTTGCATGGCTGCACTATGTGCATGCTATTAGAATAGCAAAATGTGCAACAAAATAATGAGACATGAGATTAAAGAAAGAGACAATGCATAAGCTGTAAGCCAGGAATAGGAATTCACTATGATAAGAGTATAATCATTGAGCACAAGCTCCCTCTCTCCACACCAAGAATCTGCAAGTACATGAATGGATAATGGACTATGGCCACACTCCCTCCTTTTAAAGACAAAATAAAGTTGTGCATTGTCTCTTTCTTTGATCTTATGTCTTTCATTAAATTACCAAATAAAGAATAAACAGAGTGCCATTAAATTGGGTTGTGGAATCTGGATGCCTGTGAACCTATGATATGACCACTGTTAGCACTCTCTCTCAGAGCACAAGTGAACAAGCAAAGAGCAACAACCAGGATGTAGCATGGATACTCTAGCAGTGTGTACTCCGGTGGAAACATCTCGGTAATAAAGCACCTTGAAGAAAAAGGCCAAGTGGCATAATCCCTCTTTGAATGCAAAGTAGTCAAGCTAGCCACCTTGTACCTCCTGTGTAGCTTGTTGTGACACCAAGATTTCTCCCCTAGAGCATATGCATGCCTCATTGCGAAGTGGACCACGTGGCAAATCTAGCATCTCAAATCTTAGATACAAACAACTTTAAGAAACACAACACCTCGATTGACATAACTTATGACAGGCTGAGTGATAAGCTCCCCTTCAAGTTCATGTCCAAATCTGTTTTTGTCTGCAGGTCTCTCTTCTACCCTCTTTGATTTGACTGAACAGCTGTATTGACATCCTCTTTGCTGTTGTGGCCAACCTGATTAGTCTTCGATCTCTTCCTTAGTCGTTGCTGTAGTTCTTATGACTGCTGTATTGCGCTCATAGCACCACCTTTTTGATAGCATACAACTGTATATGCTTCCTGCTCAACGTTCCCTTTAGTAGATGGCCTTAAAGCTGCAGTCAACGTTGCTCTGTCTAGGCGTACTGTCACCTTGCTCCGATGTCCTTAAGGCGTCCTATTGCAAAGTCTGTATCTTTGATATGCTGCTCATCTTTTCCTCAGATTGGTTGCAGGGCCCCAAGCTACTCACGTCTTATCTTCTCCTTCCTAATCTGCTCAAGAGAGTAGGCTTCACCACCTCGTAGATTGCCTCACCACAGCCCAGATACAAGCTCTCTTTCTTTGATGATCAAATTGGTTGAACGCCTTCCGATCTGTCAATGGCCTTCTCTCTTCCATGCCTCTTAAGCCTTGCAAGACTCTCTTCCTACTCCTGATCACATGGCCTTCAACAACAGCACATGCTTTATTTTTCTCCCCTCTAATAATAGCCTCCTCTTTCCATTAAGCTTGGAGGCATGTACTAAAAGCATGCGTGTGTAAAGCTTGAGTTAGGTGCCATTCTCCATATATTCCACAAGGCAAGATTAAAAAAAAACTTTGCTTTTTCCTCCACTTTCTTGATTGCACACAAGTCTAAGGTCAATGGATACCCTTTCCTAAGGGTTCCCAAGCATGTTGGTATTCAAGACCACAAAGTAGGAAAGCTCATAAATGAAGGCATGGCTTCCCAAATGCTAATATATGCTTCTTGATGCTTAGATTTATTACCTCCTTCTTTGGTAATGATACTGTCACATTGTCCACATCATCTTGAAGTTGTCCCATCATAGGCTACATCTTGAGCTTTCACATGAAGGACTTCCGCACGACATCCACCGATGGAACCAAGCAATCAAATTTTCAAACTGACAGTTCAAACTAAATGGCAAACGAAAAGACACACACAATGGAAGACAAATTCCTAATGATGTTGACTAATGAGTTTACATTCCTAGTGAAAAACTCTGCCCTTAGATTCGCTGTGGTGGACGTGCAGCGTCACGATACCGCTCACTATATTGACGAGTGTAGGAAGTGATTGGCCAAAGAGAAGGACTTTGGTTTGGTTGTCTAAGAGACATCAGCTAGCAAATCTAGTGATGGTCAGCCAACCTTTTGGAGGAGGACTATGCATTTCTCACATGTAGTTTTAATTCTTCGATGGCTGATTCAATATTTAATGCTGCTGAAATGCAGCGCACGTGGTATTTTGATAGTGGGGCATCAAAGCATATCACTTCTAGGAAGTGTTTGTTTCATCTTTGCATTTAACCCTTGCTAGGAAGTGTGTTACATGTGTGAACAATAGCAATCATGATGTATGTGGCATTGGTATAGTCACTATTACCGCCATAGATGGTTGTGATTTCATGCTTCTAGATGTCTTTTGTGCTTGGCATTACAAAGAACTTGTTGTCTATCTTTGCTTTTAATAAGCATGGCTTTTAGGTTGTCTTTGAGGATGATAAATGCATTGTTAGAGACAGATGTGTTGAATCGTATATTCATTAAGGCATTGAAGATGATTAGATTGTTCGAAGCTTGGCATGATAAGAGACCTAAAGTTAACTACTTTTAAGTGTTTGGTTGCATAGCCTATCCACATGTTTCGAAAGAGCTTCATGGAAAGCTTGACGACAAGGCTGTAAAATGCATATTTTATTGGCTACAGTTCAGGGAGCAAGGGCTATTACTTGTGTGACCCATGCACAAAGAAAGCTTTTGAGAGTAGGGATGTCATGTTTGCTGAAAATGTTGCATTTTCACGTGATCAATTTCAAATCCCAGCTATCCATGACATTGGTGATGTCTGAGGGTCCTTTGCCACTTTCTTTGGAGTCCGTGCTTACTATAAATGGCATGACAAAAATAATCGTCTATAGAGCAAGCTGTTGTTGCACCATATGCTCCCGGACAACAAGGTTTTGATGATGGTTTGCCATATGTAGTGGAAGATGCAGTACAACATAAAAGGGTTGTTGTAAATGCAGCCAAAACAATCTCAGGATAGTTGTTACATACTCTCTAGGAGAGTAAAATGGATGATCCCTTACCTCAATGCACTTGAAGGGCTATTAGATATGGAGCATATGATGTGGGGGAGGCACATTTGATTGATTTTACGGAAGTAGATGATTGTGATGAGTATGTATTTATGAGTTCACTGTTGGATGATGATCCTACTTCCTTGGATGAAGCTTAGCAAAATGTACAGTTGATGCAAGCCATGCAGCATGAGTTAGACTCTATTGCTACCAACTCCACATGGGATCTTGTGGATTTACCACCTGGTAAGAAGGCCATTGGCACAAAATGGGTTTTTAAACTCAATTGCAAGGTTGATGACACTATTGATAGATACAAAGCATAGTTGGTAGCAAAAGGCTATGCGTAGAAGAATAGCATAGATTATGAGGAAACTTTTACTTCTACATCTGATATGAGTACTGTGAGATTTGTAATTGCTATGGCTGCAAATTATGGTTACAAAGTACATCAATTGGACATTAAGATGACATTTTTGAATAGGGATTAGCACGAGGATCTTTATGTGTCACAATCTCAAAAGTTTGTGGTTAAGGGAAAAGAGCACATGGTATGTAAGCTGTATAAAGCTCTTTATGGTCTCAAACAGGCTTCTTATGGATGGTACTCTAAAATTAATGCTTATTTGGCCAATAAAGGGGTTAAAAAATAGTCCAATGGTCATGGGGACATCACATTTTGAGATGCTCTAATCTTGTTGATAGCATTTGATTAAGATAATAATCAAATGTGCAAGGTTGTTTAGCACATGTAATGCACATGGCAGCTATTTCATGGTAATAGGCCAAGGATCCAAATAATGCAGTGGGTGTCAAAGGCAAAAGTTGTAATAAGTTATGCCTGACAAGTACTAGGCGGTACTTGGTGTTAGATTTGGGCTTAGACCAATTTATTGGCCACTAATGTTGGTGGTGGTATTAGAGACTAGGCATTAATCAATTAATTAATACTAGTCTAAGGGTTAATAATTACTCAGGGATACTTGGAAGACAGATTGGCCTAGCTAATTTAATTATTGGTTGGTAAAATTAATTTTTTGAATGCTAGAATAATTATTAATATTCTAAAAATTAATTTAATAAGTTGGATAATGCTGGTGTTCAGAAACCCTTCACCCTTCACCCTTCACTTGCAGTTTGCGTTTTTGTGTTTTGCGTTTAGGGTTTGCAGTCCCAAAAAGGGGCGCCATCCTAGGCTGACTATGCCTATTGATATGCCACTCTTATTCATTCCTTACGGCTGATTTATTCAGTCCGTCACCTCTTCTCTCTAGCCTCTCCACTACCCTCACACCCCTTCAAGAGGACATTGTGGTTCATGGTGCTTGGCTGTCTTCATCATCTTCCTTGTGCTACGGCACCCTTGTTTCCTTGTATCACATTCACTTCATGATTTAGAACTTCATCATTCCATTCATCAGAGTTTCTTCTCTCTTCTATTCTCTTCTCCATGTTTGCTAAGTTCACTCCGTGTTTCTCTCCGCCAACTCTACCGTCTCGTTGGTACATCATCTTTTGATATGGTATCAAAGCTGGATCTGCTTACCTAAGATTCTCCACTTTAGTGAAGGCAAAGACTGGTGGCGGGTTCGACATGCACTTCTCTTCTTCTTCCGTTGCATCAAAATCTCGTTTTTGTAGATTTCAGGTGTTTTAGCTTGCTGCCCACACCCCGTTCGCAGAGGACATCTCAGCTGAAGCTGTCCATTGCTGTCTCCATTAGTTGGCGCCTGATTTCCAGCCCTGTTGCGGTACAGCCTGCCACATCATCACAGTCCTGCTGCCTGCGTTTTTATCTCTTATTGCTGGTCGCATCCTCCTCCCACTGGCAGCTCATTTCTAGTCCTTCCACTGCCCTTTTACCCCATGAGGCAGACATTGTGGTTCGTGCTTCACACTGCCCTCACACCTCTTGAGGCGGACATTGCGGCTCGTGTTTTATGGTGGCTAACCTCTTTCTTCTTAAAAAATGCACACTGGTATCCATGGCTTCTTTACCAAGAAATGACCAGACTAGTGGGTGCTTCTACTGTGGCATCATCGGGCATCCCACCGAAGACTGTCGACATCGACCTTTGCTCCCCACCCCTTCGTATGCATCTTCCACCAGGCACTCCTTGTGCCACTTCTCCTTTCTGGGCCACAAAGATCGTTCTGCATCAGCTATCAGAGTACTATGCTCAAGGCAATAAGACGCATCCGATGTGCACTAAGTCCTTTCAAGCACATGGAGGATCGATTGGCGCTACGACCTCTCGGAGATCGTCGCAATGCTAGCGGCAGTCTTCTCCTACTTATTTTCAGGTACAGTGGCTTCCACGACCTATGGATTTGCCGTCCGCTCTTTCGAGAGACAGTGGCTGCTTGACTTCTTCCTCTTCTTCGGCTACCCTGTCTGCTCCACTAAGAGACAATGACTGTTGCCCACCTCTTGCTCATTCTGAGCCCCACCTTCCCCACCCTTGTGTCACAAGGACGTGAAAATTTGATGCTTTGCTTATGTTTAATTGATATTTGATTAAAGGATTAATCAAAAGTGCAATTAAAAGATGCACATGTGTTGCACATGTGAGGTGCAAGCTACTTTCTCACAATTGAATACCGAAGGACCCTGTGAAAAAGATGGGTGTCAAAGGCAAAAGTTGTAACAAGTTACACTTGTTAGATTCTAAGTGAATTTTGGTGTCAATTTGCCCCTAGGACCATTAATTGGCCATTAAGTGTCAGAGGTGACACTAGGGACTAGGCATTAATTAATGGATGAATGCTTGTCCAAGGGTCAATTAATGCATGGGACCACTTTGGGTTGCAAATGGCCTAGCCAATTCATTTTTGGATGGGCAAGGTCAATTTTCTGGGCATGGATTAAGGGCTGAATTAATTTTCAGAATTAATTAATTCTGAAAATTAATTAAATGGCTGGAAATTGCTGAAAATGGATTAAGAAAGCTGGCACTTGGCAAAACTTTCCTATGCAAGTGGGGGAAAGGCCAAATTGGGCTGAAGGGAGAGGGAAATCTTGTTTTTTCATTTTGGAGCTGTTGGAAAGAGGTATTGGACTGTTGTTGCCAGCTTTTGGGGCCAATTCCCAGCCATTGGAGACTATTTTGGTGATGGAGATTGCATATTCTTGACCTTGGGAAGCTGACAATTGCTGCTGATGCACTTTCTCCTGAAGATCACAGTCTTTGATGCTCCTATTGTTGTTGGTGCATCCGTTTGGGGCTGGTACAGCAGGGCAACAACTGATTTTGATCAGTTCTTCGCGACAAATCTCAAAATCTACAGCATTCTCTCATCTCCTTCAGCCTATGCTTAAGCATTCTCAGCAATTCTCAGCCATTTTTGTGGGCTGATCTGTAATTTCTGTAGTAAACCTTAATTCACAGCAAAAATTAGGATTTAGCAGCCACCTTGAGATCTGTGCCAGAGATGAAGGCTCAAGGGACTGAAATCAGCAGCTGATAATTGAAGATTATCAAGGGATTTCAGGAGCTAGCCTATCCCGAATTGATTTGGGGCAGCATTTGGCTAGCCAAGGGTCAAATTGGAGAAGAAGTCCTGGGTGAAACAAGGGGCAAATGACCCAAAAGGCTTGTTGGACATTTATGACAGCAAGAGCAATTGGTTAGCAGGAGGAGATTGAAGAATCTCAAGTTGTACTCCTTCCAATTGAATGAAAGCTAAAGAAATACCGCAAGGGGCACCAATTTTGGGGCCAACAGGGTGCCTACTGTCCAAGAATGTTATGGTAAAGTGTGTATTTCATTTTACGTGTATTTATTTATTGCTGTAATTAACTCTTAAATTAGGTTATCACCACCCATTCCAAGAAGGAAGGCTGGTTTCACCTCGACTACTCAGGTTCAAGAGGCTACCTCTGGGAGCTCTTCGGCATCCCTGATACCTTCTTTGGCACGACCGGCGGCACTCCCTTCATCATCAAACATTTTGGAGTCCGTGATCCATGAGCTTTTGGATTCCCTATCTACTTCAATGGGAGATTCAGAGGGGGATGTTATTTCTTTGCCCTCAGAGAGGGCATCTACTTCTTCTTCGACTTCAGCGGGAGCCCCTCCACCTTCCACCTCAGAGGGGGAACCTATTCCACATGAAGTTCTTCACCCATCCTCTACTTTCTTGGGGTCGCTATCTTCGACTAGTCATCTCTTCTACTGATACCCAAGATCTTTAGGTACCACCTAGATTGGGACCTCAGAGATTCAGCCGCGACTTGGTAACAAGGCCTTCGTATTCCTTCCAGCATGGGTGCATGGAGCTAGTGGCTTCTCTCCCGAGGTTGAGTTTCGGGTTCTCCAACTCACTCTATCTACTGTTCTTTACTGTAGGTTTCCTTTCCGATGGAAATCTTGGATCTTAGGGATCCTCTACATCTTCTTCCTCCTCTTCTCTTCTTGATGTGGTCACTTGGTTAGCATGGAGCCACCTCCCAAGATCGAGTACGGGCATATTCTTATGGTTCTCGGCACCACACAAAGTCTGATATTCCTCCTATGCATTGCATGTTTTCATCATCTTTGTACTAGGGCACTTGGGCAAGTGAACAATTTCCCCACAAGAGACACTGTTCAAGTTGCACTTGGTGCATGAGCATTCTTCAGTATGTAGCATTGCATCTCCACCTCACTTTTCTCTTGTTTCCCTTTTTGGGCTTGAGAGGGGGTGTTCACAAACTCTTCACCCTTCCCCTGCAATTTGCGTTTTTTATTTTTGCGTTTTGGGTTTAGAGTTTGCAGCCCCAAAAATGGGCGCCATCCTAGATTGACTATGTCTATTTATAAGCCACTCTCTCATTCATTCCTTACGGCTGATTTATTCAGTCCATCACCTCTTCTCTCTAGCCTCTCCACTACCCTCACAGCCCTTCAGGAGGACATTGCGGTTCGTGATTCGTGGCTATCTTCATCATCTTCCTTGTGCTATGACACCCTTGTTCCCTTGTATCACATTCACTCCATGATTCAGAACTTCATCATTCCATTCATCAGAGTTTCTTATCTCTTCTATTCTCTTCTTCATGTTTGCCGAGTTCACTCTGTGTTCCTCTCCGCAAATCCTACTGTCTTGCTGGTACATCATCTTTTGACAGCTGGAATAAGGGATTGTGAGGTGCCACTTGGCAAAACTTGCCCATGCAAGCGGAAAAAACGTTTCTTGGAGTTGATGGAAGCCTATTCCAGCCATTGAGAGAGAGAAGGAGGTTGTTAGAGAGCAAGCAGAGGCTACTGATGTAATTTGTAGCCATCAGGGATTAGTCCTACAGCATGTGATAGTAATTTGGAGCCCTATAGGAGTAGATGACAAGACCCCAAGGTCCTTTTGATGCAGATGACAATATCTTTCTGGTGGTCCTAAGCTGTAGGTGATAACTTCCATGGCTGTTCGAGCAGGGTATCATTGGCTTTTTAACGTTTCTTGCGATGAAACTTTGAAATTCCTCTCTACAACCCCCAACCATCTATCTAGTTATCTTAGCATTTTCCCATAGTTTGAGCCATCATAGGAAGAGATTTTAGTCAATCTCTTGGCTGTAAATCCTAATTTATAGCAGAAATTAGGATTTTGACAGTTGCCTTAGGATGCGTGCTCAGAATTGAGGGCCTAGGACTTATATTTTAACAGTTGAAATTGAAGGATTTCAAGGAGATTCAAGAGGCCAGCCAGCCAATATCAGATTTGGGGCTGAAATTATCTTTCAAGGAGTAGGATGAAAGCCGATCCCCAAGGAAACCAAGGGGCAAATTGGTTTCGAGGTTTGTTGACCAATTTTGACAGCAAGAGGTACTTGGATTAGGGGAGGAGATCAAAGGATCTTAGTTATACTCCTTCCATTTGCAATATAAGATAAAGAAATATTGCAAGGGGTGCCAACTTTGGGGCCAATCGGGTGCCCAATGTCTAAGATGAAAGTTGTAAAGTGTGAATTTTCAGTTTATGTGAATTTTATGCTTGTTGTAATTAGTGCTTCATTAGGTTATTTACCACCCTATCCAAGGAGGAAGGCTAGCTAGGTGATGGTTGAGATCAGCAAAGTGCAGCTCTCTAGGATGTTGCCAACTGTAGGTGGTAGCTGATTAGGCTGAAATGCTGGTTTTGGGGCGGTGTGTAGCAATAAATGCAGAAAACTTATGTAGACAGCAGCCATTTGGTTGACTAGTAGTGTGGAGATGGCTGCAAACATGTTGAATCTGCATTGAAAGGCTGAGAGACAGGTGGAGGATGGTAGACAGCAATGATGGACGACCATCCTACTAGAGCCCAACAAAGTTCAGGGAGAAACAGGAGTCCTTACAATCAAAACCCTGTGCACTCTTGGAGAGGGAATTTTGTGGCATAGTGATTTTGGATTGGGGACATGAATTGCGGTCCCCTATCACCATGAGAGGGATCACTAAGATGGGAATGAGACTGGGACAGAGCAGGGATGGGATGGGACTGGGGCTGGAAGCTAGAAAATGGCATCCCATGTTGCTGTGACCTGTGGTCAGTAAAATTTGAACCTGACACATTATGAGATCAGTATAAGTAGCTGCCTCTATAATTCTTCATTGCTCTGTTATTGTTTCCAGTATCTTTTTATGAGCTGGTGATGATGACGAGGGCCACCATTGGCCCACAGTAACCTGCCCGGGGCCATTTGATTTGCCACTTGAGATTACCCATTCCCTTCCATCTCTCTGCCAGTTGCATTCCTCTCATCAAACCTTCGTATTGCTGTAGCGGCATAGTGACTAGGAAAAGAGCAAGAGCCCTGCAATAGCCAATTGCAAGTTCCTTATACCCTGATCGTCTTCATGTATTTAGATGATCCTTAAATCATGCATCTCCTGCTTCTATAAAAAAGAGAAAACAGCCATGGTAGCAAATGCTGCTAGGTTCCTCAGGCTTCCTTGGTTTTGATGGATTTCTAGAATCTTTTTGCTATTTGCATAATCTATGATCTGAGACTGCAGCTGTGATATCAGCTTTTCCACCCTGGACCTAACAACAGAGGTAAATCACGTTATGCTCCAAAGACAATGTTCATGGTTGCAGCTGTGTTCTTGTGTATGGCAACCTTCAATTTACAGTGCAAACTTCAGCTGTGCAGCCCTTTTTTAAATGCTTATATGCTTCAACTTGTTATGCATGCAGCATACTTTTTGATTCGTGACCCTACTTTCTGGTACAACCATAGGAATCTTCAGAGTGATGCATGGATTTCTTGTGCTTGCTAGATGCAAACAAACTTGTACATCTTATGCTTGCTAGGTAGAGTGATGAATAGATTTCTAGTGCTTGGTAGATATGGCTAAGATTTGCTTCAAGTAGTACGCTATAGGTTTGTTTCCATATGCCTATCGTTAACTTTCAAAGCAGCAGTATTGCCTTTGTCGGTATATATGGCAAAAGAGCTAAGATGTTCCTTTGTATATGGTAGGTTATGGATGAGTATGATGAGCAATCTGAGGTGGCAGAGCAACTAAAAATTAAGGTGAGACATGGGGTGATCTATTAGGTATCTAAATGCAGGTGTTGTGTTAGCGTGATTTCTGACATCAACTCGGTATTGGTGTGGTTAGGTAGTCCCACTTTTCCACTTTTATAAGGATGGACGGTTGGTGGAGGCTTTTCCAACAAGGGAAAAAGGTAAGATATTTGAGACCATACAAACATATATATCTTTGAGAGCCAAAGAAGTGTGATGTAGCTTGAAAATTTCATCCTGAACAACCAAGCGTTTTTGGATCTTACCCACCACAATAATTTGGATGATGAACCTGTAAATTGGAAGACTGTAATTCATCACATTGTTTCACACATGATGCTAATGCTAATCCTTACAAGGACAATGTACCTGAATTCTCCTCTTCTATTTATAATTGTAATACCCCATTACACCCCATTCAAATACTAACCGTAAGAATGTTGCTAACGTAGATACCACCTGAAAGTTGCAAAAGAAGACGAGGCTGTTAATAGCCCAGTTTGAGAAAAGTGTGATAGCCCATTGCATCCCATTCAATACCAGCCATAAGAAAGTTGCTAACATACATACCAGCTAAAAGTTGCAAAATAAGACGAGGCTGTGAATAGCCAAGTTTCAGAAAGCCGAGGGTGGTTGATGATAAGAGAATGAATACACTCGGTATATACTCTCCTTGCAAAGCACCCACAAGAATAGTCCACAACTAATGCTGCCATTTCTAAGTGATCCACACACGGAGTAAAAATGGGATTACTTCATAATTGACTTCAAAATCTTTTTTGGAATCCTTGAGGGCCACAAAGAGAAGTTTTCAATTGGAGCTTCTCTTGTTCCTTCTATTGAGCATAATGAGGCAAATCTTGCAATAACGATGTCCACCATGTAGCAACAAGTAGTTTCACTTATTAGGTTTGAAAGTTGCATTATAGGTATTGGGCTAGAAGATTAGGGTAAGGGGTCAATAAGATGATAGCCCCCCATGACAGTATAAGTGCCTGCCCTGCCCCTCTCTCCCCCACCCCCCCCCCCCCCCAAATGAAGAGTTACACTTTCTTTGGACTCCTTGCAAATACAATCGGTTGAAATTTTGGAATTTGGTTTTTGATCGATCTATTCAAGGTTGCGTTTTCTCTCTTTTCATCCTTGGTGGTTACCTTAAAATTTTGCAAAGCATGTCCTCACAAATAGCAAAAATTTGTAAGTATCCTTGTGGCCGAAGAAGTTGCATTCTCAAATAGGATCGTGAAATTGGTGCCCTTGTGTTTTTGACAACATTAAATTTTGCTGCAACTCTAATGTTCCCCTTACCCTAGGTAGCTTTAGTTTAAAAGAAGTGTGTTTATATCCGAACATTCTTTGTTAGCCACAAGAAAAAGTTCATGGATACTCAATTGAGAGTCTATGATGTTTTAACAACAATATGGAAAACTATAGAAATTAGATTATCTAGGATGCCACCTTAGCAAAAGCAACCAAACAATTATTATCTATCATGGTTCTTGGTAGTCTTTTTGTGTTCAATTATGTGGTGAAGTAGTTTAATTGTGTAGGTTGAGACTTGCTCAAGTTAAGATCCTTTGAGACTCTCGGTTGCTTCTCATGAAAACATCAAAGACTGATAGCATTTGTGTTTGTTTCGCCAGTTAGTTGACGTCAAAACTAGCGCTTGTGGTTGTTTCACTGACCTTAAAACTTGTGTCAATTTCTAAGGCTAGTTGACATTGACACATCATGCATATATTGAACTTAAGGCCAATTGACCTTAAAATATGTGCTGACATTAAAGCATGAATGTATAGTTGTGTTGATTTAGCAACATGGTTTTTTGTTGACCTATTAGCTATTATGGTTGGAGAGTGTCACCTGATAAGAATAGAGAAATAGAACTACTAATAGCACATGAAATTTAAACAAGAAGGTCCTAGCCTAAAAGACAATGCATTTTAAACAAGACAAAAGGATGATTACTATTCCTCGGCTTTCGAAATCCTTTTTCTATGCTTGCCTTTGATCCATTACTTTTGCTCACCTAAGAACCTAGAAGAATAGTTTGCAACTAATATTGGATCTTAGAGCTATGTCAGAGCTTTTGCAAGTTCGATGTTGGACTTGATGGAATGCTTATTGTTTCAAGTCCTTTAAACAAAAAGGTAATGGCTACCTCTCACATAATCATTGCACACTCATGAATAACATAGTGAACTCATCGATTCACATTTTCATTATGATCTATTTGTAAAGGCTTGTCTGATAGCTCCACAACTCAAGTGATACAACTCAAGAGAGCTTCATCTCCATGGCTTAGATCACTACATTTTCTTCGTGAAGAAGAAGAGAAAGAATAAAAAGAAGGATAATTGAAGAGCTTCACCTGTATTGGTTCCTCACTTTCCCTCCCTTCTCCACACACACACACACACACACACACACACACACACACACACACAAGCATGAAGCAATAAACAAGAAAATAGCTTCACAAGATCACACACCATAATTATGAGCTTATCCATTAACACCATATTGGGGAATATGAAATTTTTTCATAAGTTTGGGACACGTGGTTAAATCTTTGCATTTATCATAACTTGAACACTATAACTCCAAATTGAATGCTATATAGGTCAATAGATTCCATTTTTCAAGCGCTTTTCAATTATAGGTCACATCATATGGTTTTGAGAAACTCATGGGCATGTTATTCGGGTGTCACCTTTTTAGTATTTAAAAAATGGGAATTGGAAGATTCCCAAACTCACTAATATTGTGTTCATTTGTTTTCTGTGTTTTGTAAATGGGCTTGATTTTTGGGCTCCCTATCCTCTTTTTGGCTTCATACTAGACTTCTGTTATTTTGTGTATATCTTTTAATTTTTAATCAACCTTTTTGGCTTAGTGAGTTAGAATTTCGTTCCATCCACACCTTGCTTTGATACATATATTAAAATTTGCACAGGATTGAGTCTTGCTCGCAAAAATAATTTAAAATACAAAGTTCAAAAAATGATGAGTATCCAAAAAGTGCATTCGTATCACATCTACCTTTGTTTATTTGCTTTTGTGTTTGCATTAATATCATGCAGTCTTATTTCTATTATATTTTTTGATTTTTTGAGTTTTTTTACTTGCCACTTTTGAGAAGAGGTTAACATTATCGCTCTCCTAGATAAGCGCTAGTTGAATGGCACTTTGCGACTTGGTGGGTAGCATTGTGTGGGTCGATGCTAGTGGATCGTGAAGAGAATGGTAATGGGGAGTAATGAAAGGAGCTAATATGTTGCTTGATTCCTCATTGTAGCAGAGGGTTAGTTGTCCAAGTATATATCGTAGCTGCGGAGCATTAGGAATATTACTAACGTACAAATTAGAAGTTGTGCAAGCCTTAAGGGGTGTGCTCATGAAAGTGCACTTGGGAGATGGGTCGAATTCCAAGTAATCTTGGAGTATTGTCCCATAGTTGAGGACCTAGTTGGTGAAAAGTGATGTGTGGTGCATCACGCAAGGTGAGAGGTTTCCCAAGTGACCTAGGGTGTCTTGGCTAGAAGCATGGTAAGGTGGTTCCAAACTAGGTTGCTTGAGACATGACTAAAACTAGGTAATCCTAGATGTAGATGGATTTATTGTTTCAAGGAATAAAGCTCTACCATCCAAAAATTTCATGCTTTTTTTGAATGTCTAATAGACCAAGTGTCGGATCTTTATCTTAACTGTTACTAGTGGCCTTGTAATGAGTTTGAACTGATCTCTCTCTCTCTCTCTCTCTTTCTCTTTGGCATATCTTCTTGCAAAGCCAACAAGAAGGATCATTCTCTCTACGAAACTAGCAATGTCTTTAGTATATTGACAGAAAGAGGGAGTTCACCTTTGATAAGTGGTAATCAGTCTTACGAAGAGCTAAAACTCTCGCGATGGCGGATTGACTTTTCTTTTTACAAATCTGTGGCACGAGACATTGGTTTCTCCTCCCAACCTCGCCTAGATAAGTGCTGCCACCTCCCTTCTCGTTTCCTCTGCCAGCCGTCCACTTTAGGTGAGTCCTACTATTCTCGGACTCTCTAATTCTCTAGGCTCCCCTAGACCCCGTTCGAGTGCCCAAGGTCCCTAGACAGTTATCCCTCGCGCCTGTCTCCCATAATTTACCTTATTAATGTAACATTTCCTTTCCCTTAAGAATTGGTTTCATGCTCGAAAATGATACTTGGAAGGTCCAACTGTAAATTGGGAAACCTTTTCCTTAGGGTACTTACTCGCTCCCATGTTGAGCTTTCTTCTGAACAATCTTTCCACTTAACTAAACATTCTTGATAAATAGTATTCCTTGTTCATCTGTTACGAACATTTAATATTCTTTCTGGTTCATGTGGATTAGATTGGTCATCTAATAGCTCCTCAATGTTATCATTTAAGATTAGATTATCCAAATCACCCAGCTTCTTTCTTAACTTACTTACATGAAAAACTGGATGTATTTTACTACCAGCAGGTAGTTGGAGCTTGTAAGCCTGTTCTCCCACCTTTTTAAGTATTGTGAAAGGACCACAATACCTGGGTGAAAGCTTTGGATATTGTCTCGTTTTCATGGTTTTAGTTTGTTCAGGCACCTTAAGATAGACCAATTCTCCTTCTTCAAAGGAGATGTCTCTTCGGTGAGGATTTGCATATGCTCTAGCTCGATTTTGAGCTTTCTTAATATTTTCTTGAGCAAATTTTAACATACTATTCATATTCTCCAAAAAATCATTGGCTGCTTGAACCTTTTCCTTATGCAGTCCTACTGCATGAGGAGCTCTAGGCTGAAACCCATACATTAACATAAATGGACTATATCCAGTGGAAGAGTGCTTGGCACCATTATATGCAAACTTTGCTATCGATAGATACTCTTTCCAATTAGTTTGCCTTTTACTTACATATGCCTTGAGCATATCTTCAAGGATTTGATTAATGCTTTTAGTTTTTCCATCAGTTTGTGGGTGGTCCGCCGTACTCATGCTAAGTTTAGTATCCAACTTCCTAAATACAACACGCCAAAATTGACTATCAAATTTTCTATCATGATCAGAAACTATATTTGCCGGAAGGCCATACAATCGGTAAATGTTCTCTACGAACAATCTAGCCAATTCTGGTGCTTTAACATCAGTTGAAGTTGGAATAAACCTAGCCATTTTGGTTAACCTATCCACAATCACCCACATAGAGTCGTGCCCCCTCTGTGTTTTGGGTAATGCGACAATAAAGTCCATGGAGATACTCTCCCATTTTCCCGAATAAATCTCTAATGGGTGGAGAAGTCCTCCCATTTTCAATCTTTCAGCTTTATTAAACTGGCATTTATTACATTTGACCACATAATAAAGGATGTCCTTATTCATTCCAGGTCAATAGAACTGCCCTTTAATAAGACTATAAGTCTTATTAACTCCTGGATATCTCGCGCTAGGGATATCATGACACTCAAAGAGTATCTGGCGCCTTATTTCTTCATCTTTCGGGACACATACCCTACCCTTGTAGAGTAAATGACCATTATCAATGGTAAAATTCTTCCACTTGAATCTCATTTGAGCAACCCCTGATGCTCCATTTCTTTGTTGAACATCCTCAGATATTTCTTCTTCAGTGGAGGCCCTTCCATTTGGATCCCCATTTTCAATTGCTTCCCAAATGTTGGAATATGTTGGATCAACTTGGCATTTCCCTCTTAAAGATTTAAGCAAATCGAAAGTGAACTGTGTAAAACTCAATTCATTTATGATGGGCATTCTGCTGAGTGCATCAGCCACTACATTATACTTTCCTTTTCTATACCTTATCTCATAGTCGAACTCTTGGAGGAGTTCGGCCCATCTGGCTTTACGCCCTTGTAGATTTGGTTGGTCATTAAGCCACTTAATGATTTCATGATCCGACACTATCAAAAGTTTGGCACTGTACAGATAGTGCCTCCACTTCTTCATTGCATGTACTATTGCATATAGCTCTCTCTCATAAATAGAATAATTCCGTTTTGGACGGTCTAATTTCTTGCTTTCAAAAGCAACTGGTCGACCTTCTTGTAATAAGACTGCACCTATCGCCTTATCACTAGCATCGGCTTTAATCACAAATGGTTTATTGGGATCCACAATTAATAGTACTGGAGTTGTAGCAATAGCTACCTTAAGTTTTTGAAAACTTTCATTTTGGTCTGTTCCCTAATTAAAACTCTTTCCTTTTCCTTTAAGTTGGTCTGTCATTGGAACATCTATTTTGGCATAATCTCGAATGAATCTACAATAAAATCCAGATAATCCTAGGAAGATCTGCAGCTCTTCCAGGTTCCTTGGAGATGGCCATTCAATAATTACCCTTACTTTTTTTAGATCCATCTTGATTCCCTCTTTCGAGATAATATGCCCCAAATATTTGACCTCTTGTGCGAAGAATTCACATTTAGTTTTCTTCGCATAAAGGGAATGTGTTCTTAACAATTAGAATACTAATCGTAAGTGTTCCAAATGTTCTTCTCTTGATTTACTAAAGATCAAGATATCATCCAAGAAGACTACTACAAAATGTCCTAGATAGGGTCATAACATACTATTCATCAGCTTCATAAAGGTAGCTAGTGTGTTAGTGAGGCCAAAAGGCATCACCAAAAAATCATAATGCCCATGTCTAGTACGAAATGCTGTCTTAAGAACATCTTGTGTCCTAATTCTTACTTGGTGATAGCCTGATCTTAAGTCTATTTTTGTGAAGAATTTTGCCCCTTGTAATTGATAAAAAAGATCTTCCATTCTGGGCATAGAAAATTTATTCTTCACTGTTATCTTGTTAAGTGCTCTATAATCAACACAAAGTTGCACAGAACCATCTTTTTTCTTTACCAATAAAATTGGCGAAGCCCAAGGTGAATTGCTGGGTTGTATAAACCCTTTATCAAGGTAATCCTTAATTTGTCTTTCAACTTCTTGGTGCTGTGTTTCACTTAACTTATAAGGTGGTTTAGAAATAGGGTATGTATCCTTATTTGTGTCAATTGGGTGATTTATATCACCCCTATCTGGTGGAAGGCCACTTGGTAAATCAGAAGGAAACACATCTTTAAATTCATCTAACAAACCACTTAATTCATTACTTATATTTAACTCACAAACATAAGAAAATTGTTGTTTTATATTACAGAAAGTAAAAGTGTTTTGCACAGGAAGAGACCATAACATGTATACCTCACAAGCTTCCTTCTTTATCAGCTTCTGAATTTTCGTGGAACACAACAAAGGATTATTAGATATTTCGTGTTCACCTTGAATCACAAAAGTTTTACTATCCCTTTCAAATTCCAGTGTATTATGATGATAACTACGTTTTAAGGATGGTTCCAATTCCCATAGCCACTCCCTCCCTAAAGCAATATCGGCTCTTTTCATATTCATAATTTGGAAATTAAGTTTATCTTTATATCCTTGAATCTCAATTTCCAAATTGGATACCATTGTATCCCATATTTTATTGTCTTGACCTTGCATCATATGAACAACATATTGATACCTATTCTTTGTTGGGGAAGTTTCAATTTTTTGACAAGTGCATAATTTATGAAATTGTGGGTAGCAGAGTCATCAATCATGACTCTAATCCTCTTTCCAGCTATCAATCCATAGACTCTAGCTAAATCATGTGGCCCAAAAGTAGGCTGCCACATAGAAGTTGACATACAACACCTGTGTTGTACATCCTTGTGCAAAACCTCTAAAAATTTATACTTTTCATGCCCCTTTAATTCTAGGGTCTGCACTACATGGATTTGTTTTTCTTTTCCCTTGCCCTTGTCCTTATCCTTTCCTTTATCTTCCCCCTTCTTCCTTTGAGGGCAATTCCAGGTAGCATGGTTAGGGGATAGGCAATTGAAACACAACCTTTCTTTTTAGCCTTATCAAAGTCATCTTGACTTAACTTTGGCCTTACATATTGTTTCTTTTCAAAGGGTTGTTTCTTGCCCTTAAGAAATGGTATTTTCGTTTTAAATTTGCTTACAAATTTTGAGTTTTCAATTCCTTAGACTTGGGCTTCGTATCAGTGAGACTAGTGAGTATACCTGGATGCATACTATCTTCATTGATTAATGCAAATTTAATTACCTCTTCAAGCGTCTTAGGTAAACTCCTTTTCACTTCCTTTTTACAGGCCTTATCTAGTCCCCTAATGAATCTTCTTGTCTTTTGAAATTCATCTATTCCTTCCAACTTGAGGATTATCTCATGATATTCCTTCAAGTATGTCAGTAGCGGTCTTCCCTTTTGTTTGACATAATCCTAATCTTTCCAATTTCTTTCCATTTCATTTTCAGGAAGGAATTCTTTCAAAAAGACCGATTCAAATTGAGCCCAAGTTTCAGGTATTTTATTTGCCTCCTTTAAAGTTCGCCACCATTTATACGCCTTTGGCCCCAAAGTTAAACTGGCCTCCAGTACTTGGAGATGTGGTGGAGTATTTTTAAGTTTGTGCAAATATTCCCATTTTTGGAGAAAATTAAAGATAGTGTCTTTATTTCTATCTTTTTCCTCCCCGTGAAACTGAGGGGGTTTCATATCTTTTAAGACTGGATTATCCCTCAACTTTTGTGGGATTCTTTAGGATCTCGCATAGTCACATCCGATGAAGATGGAATATCCGAGGTTTCTAGCTTATTTTTATCCCTTTCTATTAATAAAGTTAATTGAGATTTTATTTCGGTGAGCGTTTGAGTTAAAAATTCCATTTGAACCCCCTCTGCCTGCACACGAGTAGTTAGATCATTAAATTGTTCTCGTGTGGCAAAAAATTCTTCCCATTGCTCTTTTTGTATCTCCGTTTCATGGGGATCTACCATAGGGTGGTTCCTAGAACTAGAACCCTCAATTACTCCCTCTCTCCCTTTTCCCTCCATTAATACATTGGAATTGGAAAGCAAATATAAGAAATTTGCGTACAAAGTGAAGTACTTTCCTGGTTATAGTGATAGGGCAGCTGTTGATGGCTTTTAATAATAACCCCGAAGAGTGAGGAATAGTTCGTCTTTCCCAAACTGAGCTAGTCACGTTGAAAATAAATCTTATTGGTAGAAACACCGAATAAGGAGGGGACTAAACACACCCCTTCCCAACGATCACGTGAACCAGATGTACCCCTACTATGTCAAATTCGTCAGATTGGCTTCGCACGACTGGTATTAACTGCCGTTCGATTGCTACTGTCGTTCGATTACACTACACGAATTCAATCGTGTATAATGGGAAACGGGCCAGTGTGACGTGACATGTGGGCACCGTCTTCTCAAATCTGGTACCCGTGTGACGTGTGGGCGTCGTCTTCTCATTGGATACCCGTATGACGTATGACGTGTGGGCGCCGATGAAGACTACTCGAATCTGATACTTGAGTGACGTGTGACGTATGGACACTAGAGAAAGCATTCGCGAGGACAATCGAAAGCTTTCATCAGAGACAGGCTAAAGCAGGACCGGACGGCTCTGATATCAGTGATAAGTGGTAATCAGTCTTACGAAGAGCTAAAACTCTCGCGATGTCGGATTGACTTTTCTTTTTACAAATCTGTGGTACGAGACATTCGTTTCTCCTCCCAACCTCGCCTAGATAAGTGATAGCACCTCCCTTCTCGTTTCCTCTACCAGCTGTCCACTTCAGGTGAGTCCTACTATTCTCGGACTCTCTAACTCTCTAGGCTCCCCTAGACCCTGTTCGGGTGCCCAAGGCCCCCGGACGGTCATCCCTCGTGCATGTCTCCCATAATTTACCTTATTAATGTAACAACCTTGATTCTCATAAAAATTGTATCACCTTGATACAGAGAAGGTGAATTCAAGGGGTGCTATTAGCACAATTGCATCTATTGATGCTCATTGGTGAAAAGATAATACTCACAATAGAGCAGGGTGGGAATCGCCAAATGTCAAGGAATGCTTGTATAAGAGACAATATGAAGCAAAGAGGAAAATAGAATACCGCTAAAAGGTACAAGAGAGAGGACTCCAACAAGTTAGATGTGAGATAAGTGAAGATGAGAGAAGGAGGTGGCTAGAAATGTAGCTAGGTACTTTGCCAAAGAGACTTTTGGTATGGATGAAGTAGCAGTGAATTATATTTTTAGCCACTTTTGTCTTTTCCATCAGTCCAAAATTTTACAAATTGGATGCATGGATCAGAGATTAAAGCAAATAAAGCAACCCATGTCTTCAAGAGAACTATTTGTCAAAAGGCCTAGTATGCTAGTCCTAATGATCGCACCCTCAAATGATGCCACAAGGCCTTCTCTAAGCTCTATGTGATTGTTCTCAATCACATCTCTGATGAAGTAATAACAGACCTCAATGTGCTTGGTCTTGGCATGAAAGATTGGATTACATGCTAATTGAATGGCACTGAGAGTCTAAATGCAATGTAGGAGTCATAGTCATAATCATACCAAGATCAATAACCATACGACCTAGCCATAATGTATTCTTGCAAGCGTCAGTGGTTGCAATGTCCTTGGCCTTGCACAAGGCTATGTATTTTTGCGCCCTAGATATCCAAGAAATGGTATTTGAAGCAAAGGTGAAGACATAACCAAAAGTGGAGTTAATACTATTTGCATGTTCTACATAGTCAGAGTTTGTGTAGCCCACAACTCCACTATCTTGGCCACCGTGATAAATGCACATATGTGCAATGTCCTTAAGGTATCTCATGATACCCTTAACGATGTTCTAATGTTGTCTACCAGCAAGTGTCACCATATAACAAGCTACAACTCCTACTACAAGTGCTATGTTAGGTCGAGTGGCTATCATGGCATGCATAAAGATGCCTATTGCGGATGAATAAAGTGCCCATGAAGGAAACACTCTTTCTTAACTTGCATACTAGATATTCCCTGCCCTTTTTCTCAAAGTCCTCAGGTTGATGTATAAATGTCTTGATGAAAGTCCCTATGAAGAAAAGCCATTTTCACATCCATTTGGTACAAGTCCCAATCCATTTGCACAACCAAGGCCAATACCAAGCATAGGATAGTCATCTTAACAACATGGGATAATATCTTATCAAAATAAACTCCCTTATCTTACTTAAAATCCTTAGCAACCAATCTAGCCTTGCTTATGCCAACCAGGGATACTCTTCAACTTGTACACTCACTTGCATGGCAATGCATGTTTCCCATTGGGAAAAGGAACCAAATCCCATGTGCATTTTTTTTCCAATGAATCATACTCAAACTGCATGACCCTCTCCCTAGAGTGACTATTGTCTCTACACATAGCCTCCTCTCATAAGTAAGGTCCTCACTAGAATTTGTCACCATGCCATAATGCATAAAGGGCTCAAAATGATTAGGAGGACATGAGGATCTAGTGGAGTGTATCAAGACTGGTTGTGGGGTTTGTAGGGCCTCTTCTCTCTATCCAATATCATGATCCTACATAATAGGCGAATCTTGGGCCATTATGTTATCAACAAAAGCTATTGCAGGATATCTAATTGGAACTGATTGTATAATAACAAGAGGCTCTCATAAAAGATCACTCAGTGTATCTCAACTACTTACTTTGGTCTCATATACACCTTGTTCTCACATAATATGACATCATGGCTATGAATGACCTTTCAAGCTTGCGGATCCCAAAGGCGATAGGTCATCTCACTTGCATCACCATATCCAAGAAAGATGCACTTGATAGACTTTGGATCCAAGAATTTGGCTATTGTTTTTGTAGCATTTTTCCTTATGGCTCATGCCTCAACCTATTTCATCATATAGTTAGTATGGGATGATGTATTTAGCTTTGGAATATTGTGCAATAGGGCTGATAGGCCCCATGAAGTCAATTTCCCATTTCTTGAAACGTTGATGGGTAATAAGTAGCACAAGCTCCATTCTATCTTTCTTAATGGGCACCTTCATGCACTGGCATTGCTCAACCTATTTCATCATATAGTTAGTATGGGCTGATGTATTTAGCTTTGGAATATTGTGCAATAGGGCTGATAGGTCCCATGAAGTCAATTTTCCATTTCTTGAAACGTTGATGGGTAATAACTAGCACAAGCTCCATTCGATCTTTCTTAATGGGCACCTTCATGCATTGGCATTCATCACAATGATTTACAAAGCGTGTTGCATTCTTAAATAGTGTTGATCACCAAAGTTAGAATTGCAAAATCTTTCATGTTATGGTTGTGGCATCGAAATGACCTCCATATCGTATTTACATATGCACCTTCTTAGCAATCCGTCTTGCCATAGCTTATACCATTGTCTCTGATCACTGATAGGGCCTTGTTTTAATGAGCATGCATGCATATTAACTTTTTCTATTGAGTGCTCAGGTCTTCAATTTTTCAATACATCTACTATGTCATTAAACCATCAACTTTGAATAGTTGGCCTCTTGTTGTAGAAAAAAATTGTAAATTTGGGAGATTATAGTCAACCCTAGTTGCTTTTTCTCTGCTTGTTACCTTTGACATGTGGTCTACAATGAGGTGTTGCTTGCTTTTTCTCTCATGAGAACATTAAAATCAAATTCTAGCAATAGGTTGCAACCATCTCATGATGCGTCATGTGGCTTACAACTTATTCACTAAATACAACAAGACTTGATGGTCTACAAAGAAAGTGAAAAGAATGGCAAGGAGATGGTGGCAAAATTTCTTAAATGTGTACACCATGTCAAGTCCCTCACATTCAATAGTCAAGTGGTCCATTTCAATTTATATGAGCTATCAACTAGCAAAGCTCATAGGAAAATCCATGTTGTGTTCTCTTGGCTAGCAAAACATTGCTGCCATGGTGATTTTTGGATGCATCACGTATAATTGGAATGCCAACTTCTAGTCATCAGTGGCTCATAAAATGGGCATACTGATTAGAGCTTTTTCAAAGCTTCATAAGCTTGCTAGCATTTGTTTGTTTACTCTGAATTCTCTTGTACATGGGACTTACAAGGGATGCATGGTTAAACATGAAGTGTTTATAATAGTAACTAGTGTGTCCAAGGAAGCATTAAACTCCCTTTATGTTTTTTGGTGGTAGTAGCTTCAAGATAACTTGAATTTTTTACATATCAGTTGCAATCCCATTCTTGGACACAATGTCCTAGAATGATTCCATGTTTGACCCAAAACTAACATTTCAATGGATTTAAAGATAATTAATAATTTTCACACCATTGGGATGTGTACATAAATAAACAATGTGTTTTGTGACTATGTATAAATAATATCAAAAGAAGCAAAGCCAGCACACACACAAGTAATGATAATCAAGCGCAGATGATATGTATCAAAGTCAATGCTATGGAATTTAGATAAGTGATGTCTCTTTGAGTTGCATCTATTCATTATGCTTGAAGCATATGACTTGCATGTACTCTCATGAGTTTCCAAGTGAATATAGGATGACACAGGTCTCTGTACAAAAGCGTTCAATGTCCAAGTCACCACAAGACCACCAACCCCACAAAGAACCATTATGGAGAAAGTGACAGAAATACCAAGAAAAAAGATCCATGACAAAAGCCCTGCTGTTGGAAGAGAAAATCACCCCTGCAGAAAGCACACATTGCATTTGAGTATGGACCAAAGCATAGTCATTGGCTACTCTCTCTTTCTTGGCCAAAATTTACATTCGGGTAGGAGCCACACTCTCAACAATGACAAACGTTTCTTCATCAATAGCTAGGATTCAATTCGCCAAATGCTTTGTCCCTTGTCCGTGCACAGCTCACTCCAGTTGCTACCTCAATCGGTCTAATGCCTCACATGTTACAAAGAGATTTGCAAAATCTAAAGTGTATCTCTTTATCTCAACAACTGTTCCTCTAGCATCGAGGCTAGTAACGCAATCATCTTTGTAAAATCTATTTTTCACAGTTTATGAATCTTGACATTTCTCAATCCAAATGAAAGGCTGATAGCCTCAACGTATTGCATTGATCCAAAAAAAGAGAAAAAAAGAAAATAAAATAAAGAAAGAAAAAGAGAGAGAGAGGGCACCCACGATCATAGCAGAGCATCTAGGGGTCCTCAAATTAGGTACGTCCAATGACCTTGGTTGGCTCCGTCCCTAGTCCCTTAGCCCTTTACACATCCCCCACAATTGTTTAGGGCACATCAAGGGCAAGACATACCTAGGGAGCTTGTCTCACCAACTTGTCACCGTGACATTTGCACGGTTCTTTTTCACACTCCACCTTAGTACCATTGCAATCAATAGTGGTGAGCAAGGCACGAAAGACCATGGAAAGTACACCTACTATTCAAACAATAAAAGTAGCCACCATCTACCAAAAGTTGAGGCATCTATTAGCTCATTATGCTATATCGTGTTGTCAAAATCACAAATGATGTCTCAAAAAGCCTTCAAGTGTACTTCTCCTCACTATTGACAAAAATTTTCACCCCATCGACCCTCGCTTCATCCACACATTGCTACGAGGAACTAGACCAACAATCTTCTAACTATGTAATATCTAAGTATGCATACGCACTCACATAATATGTGCACCACAATCTATACACAGTTTGGGTCTTCAAGTGTAAGAAAATACTCTCGGCTTGCTTAGAGTGACCTGTCTCCCAAGCTAATCAAACTACGTCTTGTGCACAATAAGAAGACTAGCACTAACACCTAGGGAGAGACCATATGAGAGGTTTTCAATTGTAGGTATTGAAGACTCCAATGAAAGTACTGTCAGCTCTTCATCAATACTCAACTCTGAACTCTTGTCCTTTATCATCATGTAAGCCCACCAAAGAATGATCACACACATAATCCCTAGAACACCAACACTTGTGACAGCCGTGAGTGCAACTCCCAAAAAATAACAACCCTATCACCAACTACAACAACCCTATTACCAGCCAATCAAGACAACAAAGTGCCACCAACGACCTTCATCCGTACCACCACCAAAACTCCTCCATGGAAAACCACAGTAGTCCCTTCCACCTACGTATTTGGTGCATGCCAAAGCCTGCTACCTACGACGGAGAGTGCCATGGGACTAGCACTTGTCTAGGAGGGGACAACAAGCACATGAAGCCATGAAGAAGCTAAAGAGATTGTTGAAATCTGCATTGACATTGAGAAATGATGGTTATTCAATAGGAAAGCCTATTGTCATTATAGTAGATACTAGCCTGATTGATATTGGAACTTGAGGAGTGTACCTATAAAAAATCATTTATATAACATGCATTCAAAGGGTGTTAAGAAATTCCCTTTCTCTACATGTTATAAGGCCATAAAATGACCCCTTTTACTTTACTAAACTTATGGGTTTTTTTCAAATTATAATTTAAAAATCCCTTTTGTAAATATAATCTTGTAAACTTTACTAAATAAAATACAATTTTCTTTGAAATCACATGGTATCTTATATGTTTTATAAGGTGGACTCCTTGGATATTGGATAAGCTATTAGGAAAAATGAAGAAGAAGAAAATATATACGCAATCAGATTTATGTAAAAGTGTTAAATAAAAGACAAAGGAGGTATCCACAAGTGAAGAGGAAACTATGGGGTGTTGTGATAGTCCTTAAATGTGACAAAGAGTACTTTATAGGTGCACATGTGGTTATTGAAATATATTTTTTGCCATTATTGGGGATGATTACTAGTTGTGTCACTTTGGATATTGCCATGCTAGGGTGGATTACATATATAAAGTCACTAAATATTAAATTGTTGTATATTACATGGACAAATAATTTTGAGATATTGAGCTTTATATGAGCCGATATCCACTATATGCCTCATTGATGTGGCACGATATTATTCACTAGTGTGTTAGGTGACCCACATGAGGATATGCCAATGATTTTAGAGCTGGACTTCATCCACGTAGTCCATCCTTGGTTATGGCACATTCATTGTGCCACCTCTTCTTTCGTAGTGAATTCATACTTAGTGACTTTATATACATACATTGTGGTACTTTCATATTAGAATTTTATCATGTTGTAGACTTAGGTTTCTTAGTGAAGAAGAAGAAAGAAGAAGAAGAAGATTTCAGGCCTATCTCTCTATTTCCTTAAGTCTCCATTTCTTTTTTTTTGTATGCTCTTGGGTGCTTCATCTTTCTTCCCTTTTGTCTATTTTCATGGTATCAGAGCCCTCCCATGGCCATAGGGAGCTTGATTGAAGGCTGAGATAAAGTCATTGGAGCACGAAAGTAAGCAAGTAAGAAGCGAGTAAGAAGCTCTTCTACCTTGCTCAATTTTCCTTAGGAGTTATAACTACAGGAGGCTCTTGAGGCTAGTAGGGATGTAGTCTCCAATTGTAGTGAAACTTAGTGAGCAAGAAGGAGAGTGTATATACTGTAGATAGGTCCTTTAGGGCTTTTCACTATGATTTTTGGCATTTAAGGTCATTTTGGTCTCCATTCTAGACATGCAAGTGGTCTTGATAGTAAATTTTGAATGTAGTATAGTTTTGGCTCTGTCCACCATTCATAGGTGCACATATTATAGATTTTGAATCTATGAGGTTTCAAGTATTTACTAGGTTGCAGACATAAAAGGCATTTGCATACAAATTGCAGATTATAGTTATTGTTGTGCGGTTAGTGAAAATGGTTGTTTTTAGTTATGGTGTACTTGGTGTCAGCTTGCTTGTAGATTATAGTTTTTAACAAGGTTTTTGATTTTGTCAAAATGTTTGAAAACTTCAATAAGATTGTTAGCAAGAAGCTTGATAATGGCAATTATCATGCACAGAAGTTCAAGTTGAAAAATTTCGTGAAGGACAAAGGTATCTAGAATTACATTGATGGAGACGTGGCAATATCACTTGAAGTTCCTGCACGAAATGCTACTATGCGGAATAGGTATATACTAAGAAAGATTCGAAAACAGAAACATAGTAAAGTCATGTGTTGATTATTTGTTAGTGTCCACAGATAATATGATGGGCTATTTACAGGAATCTGAAACCCCTACTACTACATGAAAGAATTTAGTAAGCTTGTTCCAGGAAAATATAAAGGCTAGAAAGTTGCATCTCAATTCAAAGTTGAACCAAGTCAAAAGAGAAAACCTATCCATTAATGATTATGTATTGAAGATCAAGATTATTGTGGAAGCTCTTGGATCTATCAATGTGGTATTTGATGATGATGATGTTATGTATGCATGCTTAGATGGATTTGGAGATGAATATAAGAGCTTTAAGATATCTATGAATACAAGGGATGATATCCTAACTTTGCAAACTTGATTTTTATGATGATACTTGAGGAGAATAACCTTGACTTGGATTTCTCTTCTTGTCAAAGTGAGAACAAGTCAGAATATTTTTTTTACTCTATTAGCAGAGGTAGAAGTCATGATAGAGACTAAGGTGGTGGTCGTGGTTGTCAAGGTTATGATGCACAGAAAAATAGAGGAGAACAATCCTGAGGAAGGGGGATCCAAAGAGGGCAAGTTGTAGATTCTAATATGCAAAAGTGGTAGCAGAGAGTACTGGCATTATGGCCAGAAAGGCCACATTTCTAAAATTTCTTTAAAAAGAAAACTTAAATTAGAAATGGGAAAAAGCAGCAAGATAATTGTGCATCAAGTAGTAGAAACAATGATGACAAAAGTGAATAGTTGTTTGCTATGCATCACTTTATGAATATTATGACTATTGATGGTTATCTATGGTATGTGGATTCAAGTGCCTCTAGCCACATGACTTCTCATGGAGAGTAGGTTAGAGAGATGCACATTCTAAAGTCTTTGGGCTATGTGGAGATAGGGAACAATATAACTCACCCTATTACTCATGTTAGAAATGTTCCTTTAAGTATGTAGAATGACAAAAATAAGTACTTGGCTGATGTATTGCATATATCAAATACTACAAAAAATTAGTTTCTATTGAGGTTAGATGGTAGAACAAGGATTGTAGATTTGGTTCATATCTTATGTTTGTTATGTAGAAGATCTAAAAAATGATTGCAAGTTGATTGCAAAAGGAAAATGTGATAGCATATTGTTTACTCTTGATGTAAGTCTACCTGAAATGGATGTTACCATGTTTGCACAAGGTTCACATGTTGTGGCTAATATTGAAATTTAACATAAGAGAATTGGTCACATAAATGTGTAGTGACTAAAAGGCATGCAATAAAAATAGACTATGGATGGCTTGCCCAAGTTTAGGGTTGATGGGATGCATAAAGTATGCAAAGCATATCAATTTGGAAAGCAAGCCAGGCATGCATTTCCACATTAAAAACATGTATGTAAGAAGTCACTTGAATTGATATACTATGATATATAGGGCTCTACAAAGACTACAACTTTGAGTGGTTGTAGGTATTACTTTTTTCCTTCATTGATGATCATACTCGCAAAGTATGGTTTTACTTTATGTATGAGAAAAGGAAGATATTCACTCACTTAAAAAGCTTTAAGGCTTTGATTGAGAAGGAGACAGGGTTGTATATTAAATGGCCTAAGATCAAATGGAGGGGGAGAATATCTCTCCAATGAGTTTTTAAAATTTTTGTAAAAAAATGATATATAGGGGCATACATGGGTGACTCGATACAAGTACCTTTACCGCCAACACAAAAGATAAAGGAAAGGTGCAGGATAATGCTAATCTTCTAACGGTCATAGCATTGTTAAGTCCATTGTTAAGATTGTCAAAGAGATAAATACATTGGAGCATAGTTTAGATTATTATATGCTTGTTATGTCTTCACTTAATACTACTCAGTTGTTTGATACTCAATCTTCTTACTCTTAGTATTGGCTTCCTGATTGGGGGGGGGGGTTCTTTCCATATTATCCACATTATCATTGGTTTTATACCTACCATACTATTACAAGTTCAGTTAGACTAGGTGATGTTCGTGTATGTGATATTATTAGTATAGGTTGTGTGAGATTGTAGTTTGATACTGGTGCTCCATTTGTGTTGCATGTTGTACATCATGTCCCAACTTTGATTAGAAGCCTTATCTTAGTTGCATAGTCAAATTATGATAGGTACTATGTATCTTTTGGTGATTCTAGATGGAAGATTATATGTGCCAATCTCATCTCTGTTAGAGATGCCAAGGTTGGCAAAATGTATCCCTTGCTTGTATCTAGATCTGTTTATTATATTTTGGTCATGATTGATCTTACATATATATCTCTTTGGCATCACCATCTTGGAAATATATCCCTTAAAGAAATCAAAGACTTGACTCATTTGCAGTATCTCCTATCCTTAAATTATTCATATTTTGACTCATATAATCACTATTTATGTGGTAGGTAAACTTGTAATACACATAAAGAGTCTAATTCTACATGTGTAGGTGAGTCCTTGGCTCTATTTCGAGTTAGATGTTTATGATCCTATGCCTTGTCAGTCCTTGGGTGGTGCTAAATATTTTATCATGCTTATTGATTATTATTTCCATAAGGTCAGGTCATATCTCATAAAGTGAAAAAAGTTTTGCCAACATTTCAATGCTTTCTTACTATGATTGACTCGGCATAATGCACATGTTTTGATAGTGGGGATGAATATGTCTCTAAAGTATTTGAGCAATTTTGAGATGAGAGGCATATTAATCATTAGTTGAAAACCCCTTATACCCAATAACAAAATGGTGTTGTAGAGTGCACAAATATGACTATTTATGAAAGATTATGCATTATGCTTAGTTTGGTAGGCTTATCATAGTACTTTTGGACTAAGATACTTACTATCCATTAGGAAAGTTTTGAGGTCTCGAAAATGCGTTTTAGGAGATAGAAAGAGAGTGCTCTAGGCCAATAGGAAAAAGCCTCCGTAACGAAATTTCTATTTAAAAAAAGAAAAAAAATATTTTTAAAAAAGATACATGTATAATAATATTACGAATTTGTATTATCAATATCTATTTTTAGCCTCTTATATTTCTGATTATGACATTCTTTGCATTAATGATATACAATCCTGGCCTCTTTTATTTAATGATATGTATGAATGAATGATAATGACATGTTTACTCTAAATTCAAATTAGTAAAAAGCTTGGCACATATTTTTTTCTCTCCTTTCTTTTGTCCCTCGTGTTTTTCCTTCATTTCTTTTGTCCTTCTTGTGGTATCCTAGTCTTCTCTCTCTCTCTCTCCCCTATGGATACAAAAATGTAACTTTCAACAAGGTGTCCAAGCTCCCAAATCACATCCATATTAGTGTTTAACTCATTCCAAAAAGATGGAAGATGGATTTCTACAATCATTAGCAAAGGCAGTCGGATCACCATGCAACAAGTAAAACGTGGGAAAAGGCGAAGATATGAGAGCTTGTTCATCTCTACTTGGAAGGGTAGAATATGAGATTTCAAGCTTGGAGTAAATAAGAATAGCATAAAAGAGGTTCTAGTGCAACATGTGTTTATGCATAGAGAGCTATATTTGGAACCTGGAAGTTCAAATCTTCCAATGCATAAACCAAATTGTAAGTATTTAATTCTTAAAGTCTTTCTTTTCTTGAACTTGATTCAAGGTTTTTCATTATAACATTTATTAATTTGTATTGTAGATGTCTATTCCTCTAATCTTGAGGAATGGCAACCATTCGAGTCTATTTTTTATGTGATTGATGTGATGCATGGCTTGATTGGAGAAGAGATGTACAAAGGTAGAAAGAAGACAGAGTTTGTAGAGAATGGAATATTCTTCTATGACTATTCTTATATTTTCTCCATGCAACGTAGCCAATGGGGATCAATATCTCCCCTTCCTTTGTCAGATTTTTCAAACTTTGAGTGGCCTTTGCCAAGGACAGCTACTAGTAAGAGCTATAGATGTAAAATATTTTCTGAGATACAGAGAGCATTAAAACCTAGTATCTCAAGTAGACTAAGCAAAGTTACTTTATTCATGCCTATTAATATATTTGTTGACTTCTTTTCTAATGCTGAGATAGGAAAATCAAAGGCTATGCTTTTAGTGAAGAGACTAATATATGATCATGTAATACAATTTGTTGATGAGGGATGGGACATTAGGATAGAACGAAAAATTATGTGTAAGATAGATCAAGACTCTATAGCTTGTAAATATATGATTGCTACTCAAAATTTCATTCTTAGCTTCTATTATAGTAGATGACATTATGTTGGCGGTAGTCTAGTCACTTTAGACCAAAATCTTGATAATTTTAACAAAGATCCTATAGTGGATCTTGATATTTGGTACAATGAGGGTATTATTGTAATCCTAAAGGTTAGATCATCATGTATGCTACATCAAGTGAGGATGGATTTACAGAATGAAGATATTGAACTATCATACTCATTTCTGTTTCAACTTAATAACAAATGAGTAAGTTTTTATTTTATATTATATTCATTTCTGTGTATATCTGATTTCACTTTCTAATTAATTAATATTTGTAACATATTTTTTACATATATCAAAGAGGAGAAAGAAGAATATACAATGCAAGGATATTGAAGAAAAGATCTCTTTACTATCAATATAAAATACATATACAAATTTTTGTCAGCCATCTCTATGGCTTATTCACAAGGGTTTACAATCTGAGGCAAAGTTGTTTTTTTTGAGAAGGAACATTCTTTCTAGGAGTCATTTTTCCTATCTTTGATGCTTTGATTGTTGAAGGCATAGCTTCACCTGCTGTAGCTATATGCACCTCCTCTCCTTCAATGTCCAAGTCTCCACTTCTTGTTGGTTGTATACAATCGGTCATTATGTATTTCAAGAGCTTTGCTCTTATATACCAAATGTGCTCACTTGTATATCAATCCCTTGTAAACTATTATACATTTGAAAAAAAATATTTTTAGTTCATTGTTATTTTTTACAATGGACTATTTTGCAATAAAACTCTATCTTAAAGTTTAGTATTTTTCACATTACCTTTATAAGTTTATCATAATTGAGATAAATAAACTGAACCAATCTTTTGGCATTTACAATTACTCTCCAGCCACAAGAGTAACTATCATCTTGATGAGGACACTACAATCAACAAGAGTGATTTGTTTATGGTAGTTTTTGGAATAAATTTTCTTAGTATATTCCAACCATATTAATTAAGAACTTACCGCAACTTGTCTATATTGCATTGTTGCAAGTAAGTCAGAAGGCATGGGAGGCCTTTTCTCTAGCACTTTAATCAATCTTTTACAAACTTTGAGCAAAACGGCAATAAAATTTAGAGTTATTACAAAAGAAAGATCAAAATAATTAGATTAATTGCAACAAAAAGATTAAAATATCAAGGAGACCCTAGATTATATAACTTACAACTTGACATTTCCATGGCTTCCTTTTATAGAATTGATGAGAAAACATTGCCTCTCCACACAGTCTATTTCAATTATGCTCCTTTGAGAATTAAAAACAAAAATATTTCAATAATCTAGCAAAACAAGATATCATAAAATCTAAAAAAATATCAAATTACTTACTTTTCATTGTATGGAATTAGAAGAAGCTCCAAAGATTCAAAGTCAATTGAATTGAATCAATGGTCAAAAGAACTTGCATTAAGCTCACTTCTCATATAGTATGAGATAGATGGATCAAGAATCTCAATCTTTTATTGTATATCAAAGGGGAGCTCATGCATTACACACCTAGCAAAGGAATGGAGATAGTAAGCATTAACATGAAAGTCTATAGCTAGAAAAATATGGTGAGTTTAAAAAACTTTGGTAAACTATACCTCATCCCAACAAGAAGAATTGAGTCATTTACTTTTTTCACTTTATTCTAGAGAGTTTGAACACAATCAGAGTCTAAAAATACCATATCACATCTCTTATTAATATCAGCAGGTAAAAAGCAAGAAATGATGTCAGGAGGCATATTCCATGGTGGATTCCGTGAGGTTTTGCGGTGGATTCCGTAAAATTATATTTGTTGCCGGGGCTCATACACAAGGTGGATTCCTTGTGCGAAAAGTCGATGGGGACGCCTATCCTTTTCGGACGTCTCGTTAATTTAATGTGCAAGTGGGTGAATTCATAGCAGGTGATTTCGCAAAATACATATTTAAATTAATAGACGTTTATGAGTTTAGAGTGCACACTCGTAATAAATTAAAGTTAGGATTGAGTTTTAATAAATTTATTTATTTTGTAGCTGAAGATGGTTAGGTATTTACTTTTGTCGGTTTAATTTTATTATTTTCTAACAATTGTGAATGCTTGAGTTGATGTGTAGAGTAGGCAGCGGTGGCATTGGAAAGCACTGGGTGATAGCGTGTATTCAAGTTATTTAGAAAAAATTATCATTTTTGATAGACGCGCATCTTAGGCGTGGCATCAATATTTATTTTGACGCGTTTATTTATTGAAGCACTTGATATTTATTTATTATTTTATATGTGTATGGATGCACGATTTAAATATTTGTTATTGAACATTATATTTGGACACATCCCGCCTCTTTGGGAATCCAACCGCTTTATACTTTAGTTGGACAAATGCAAACACAAAAGCTAAAGCGTGCTAATTGTAAATTTGAGCTATTTTTGAGCTTGGATATGAATAATATATTAAATACATGCTTTGTGGAGCGCTTACACAAGCCATGGGGGGAGATTGTATCCAATTAGTTTTTTGCTTCATGTCGTGCAAGTCCTCTCTTGTTTTTTTGTGCAAAAGTAGAGTTCTTTTGTTCTTGGGGACCTTTTGACGCTCGCTACATACACATACAACATCCGATCTGTGCACTAGTGGTATCAGAGCGAGGCTAAGATCCTGAGCTTCCAATCTCTTGCCATCTCATGCAAAGGCAAAGCTCCTAGAACGATCGAGCTCTACAGTCAATCTCCTAGCAATCCGTCAATATCAGCGCGTTTCTGGCGGTGAAGAACCCCCTGCTACGCACTTGGATCGTGAAGGACCAGCCTCTACAGTGGAGGACCACCTCCCAAGCTTCTTTGCAAACTAGTCTTATTGATAGAGAGCAGTTGATTAAGCTTTAAGCTTGGAGATTATAAAGCTTAATAAGCTTTATAATAAAGATTAACCACTCGAATTTCAACGACTATGGCAGTAGGATCTACTCGACAGTGTTGATTCGGACAACGACGTCCTAGCGTCCTGTCGCAGATCAAAAGTTGACATAAGCTTTTTAAAAAGCTTAAGTTACTTAAGCTAAACAAGCTTAGTCACCTAAAGATTAACTTACAAGGTCGTTCAGACTGTATGTAATCTTGAACTGGTTTTGAAAACCTTCTTAATCTCTGTTCACACTCGAATTGTTGCTGAACTTGTTTCTGCAAGAGGGTTGTCATGTGCAGTCCAACGAAGATCACTTTTATGCTTGTAAGAAGACCGATCCAATTGGTAGAATCGATAAAAGCAAGTTTGTGATGAATGAGGAAAACATATCGCAAGCTCATCAAAGTAATTCTCAAAGAAAATCTCCTTAATGATCTATTTATATGTGGGTAGAGGACGAGCGACAGACCTTCAATCAAAATTTCAAGTTTTGCTTTTCAATTTTATTTAATTTATCTATCCATTAGTACCTAACATTAGTTAGAATAAATTCTTAGTTAATAGATTACATGAAATATTATCTAAGATAATTTATTCTAATATAAATATATATATGTGTATATATAAGCAAACCTAGTTTCTTAATAAAATACCATACTAATTATTTTACCTATGATTTATTAATGATAAATATTCATGTAGATACACACACACACACACACATAATTTTGTAAATTTTATATTAAAAAAAATTATATATAGGTATCTATTATTTAAATTTTATTTATTGTAGACAGTTTTATATATATATATATATATATATATATATATATATATATATATATATATATATATATATATATATATATATATATATATAGTTGATACATTATTACCTACTTGTTATTAAGAACTAATATTATTTTAGAATCTATTTGAAATTATAATTATTTAACTAAATTTTGTTAAATCTTTAAATAAAATACTAGCTTTATATACTTACCTTAAATTCCTATTATTCTTGACATTTAAATAGTTCTATTTTAGTACCACAGTTAGTAGTTAAATATATTGAAAATACCCTCATAAATTACCATTAGTTTAATCTCAAGGTATATTAGTTAGATTAATCTGACATTGACCCTAGTTTTCAACTTGATTAGACTATATTAGTTACTAATACTTGGATTCCGATTGATTTATTGTCTTGTACTGATAGTTTCCTATTTTAAGAGAAAATATTGTATGACATTGTTCCCTTTACATAATTGATGTTGCATAAAATTCATTGTCCTGCATATCCACGCCATAGAGTTTATAGACTTAAGCGTCATCTCGGTAAAACAATATGATTTGTTAATGCCTTTATCCATTTTTGATTGTACATAGGAATATATTTTTAATAGATTACCTAACCACTCAAGCTAATCATGATATGATTTGAACTATTGTCGATAGGTTTAGCAAACAATCATATTTCATTCCATGTAAGAAAACGTTAACTGCATCTCAAGCTGCTCAATTATTTTTGAAAACTATTTTCACTAATCATGGTTTATCAAAAGTTATTATTTTTGACCGTAATTCTAGATTCTGTAATAATTTTTGGATTACTTTGTTTGCTAATTTAAGAACAAAGATTGATTTTTCATATGTATTTCATCCTGAAATAAATGGGCAAACAGAAGCTACAAACAATACAATTTTAGATCTTTTGTGTGCATACACAATTTCAAAACCATAAACATGGGATACACATTTACATTTACTTCAGTTTGCATACAATAACACACCACATATAGCTACACACAAAGCAATATTTAAAATTATTTATGGATATAGATTGTCTACACTTGTTACATCATTGTCAAACAAAGTTCAAGCTGTTGATGATATTGCTAACATGCATGCTACTATTTTTGATGAAATTAAAGATATGATTTTGAAAGCCTAGCAATCATATACAAAACAAGCTAACAAGAAAAGAAAAGCTATGAGTTTCAAAGTTGATGATTATGTTTAGTTACGCATTGAAAAGAGACGATTACAAAGTATTAACAAACATCCTATTGTAAAGTTAGCTCCTAGATTTTATGGACCTTTCAAGATCATTCACAAAATCAATGACAATGCATTTAAATTAGAATTATCCCAACACTGAAAAATCCACAATATTTTTTATATCAGTTTATTACGATCTTTTAGAGGCCAATTACCTGTACACCCTATCTATGAAAATCCTCCTTTGTTGGAAGAAGAAACTGAAATCCTTGAATCTAAAACTATTCTAGATACTGACTTTATGACCACTAGAACTGGCTGTAGATATTCTAGATATTTGGTTAAGTTTAAAAATCATCCTATTGAAGAGGCTCAATGGATGCATGCTCAAGACCTAAGTGCTTACTCCTCCTGTTGGCTTCACATTGAGCTAATAGCAATTGAGGACAATTGCTATCTCACCCCGGGGTATGATGCTAGGAGGTATATTCCACAGTGGATTCCGTGAGGTTTTGCGGTGGATTCCATAAAATTATATTTAATGTCACGGCTCATACATAAGGTGGATTCCTTCTTGTGCGAAAAGTCGATGGGAACACCTGTCCTTTTTGGGCGTCTCATTAATTTAATGTGCAAATGGGTGATTTTATAGCGGGTGATTCCACACAATACATATTTAAATTAATGGATATTTATGAGTTTAGAGTGCGCACTCATAATAAATTAAGGTTAGGATTAAGTTCTAATCAATTTATTTTTTTTGTAACTGAAGACTACTAGATATTCGCTTTTATCGGTTTAATTTTATTATTTTCTAACAATTGTGAATGCTTCAGTTGATGTGTAGAGCATGCAATGGTGGCGTTGGGAAGCACTAGGAGATAGCGTATATTCAAGTTATTTAGAAGAAATTATTATTTTTAATGGACGCGAATCTTAGGCGTGGCACCAATATTTATTTTGACCCGCTTATTGAAGCGCTTGACATTTATTTATTATTTTGTATGCGCATGGGTGCATGATTTACATATTTGTTATTGGATATTGTATTTGGGCACAACCCATCTCTTTGGACGCCCAACTGCTTTATTCTTTAGTTGGACAAAAGCAAACACAAAAGCTAAAGTGTGCTAATTGTAAATTTGGGCTATTTTTGAGCTTGGAGATGAATAATATATTAAATACATGCTTTGTGGAGCGTGAAGGGAATGCAATGGCAATGGAGAAGGAGACGAGGAAGATGCGGGAGAGAAGAGCACACAAAATATAGGTGCTGTCTAACTGAACTGACAGCCTTATTGCGGATGCAATGGCAATGGAGAAGGAGAAGAGGAAGATGCGAGAGAGGAGCACACACAATGTAGGTGCTGTTCAACTGAACTGACAACTTTATTGCACTATCATATTATATATGAATAAAGAATGGGCGGTCACAGTATACACGGGTAGGCCGAGAGGCCTTTTATCCCAACAACCTCCCACTAAAAGGCCAATGTGACTGGGGAGTGAAAACAAAGAAAAGAAAAAAAAGACAAGGTGAGGAATCATAACATCTCACCCAATGCCCAATCAGAAAGTGAGCTGTGTAAGAAGTGTTGGGAACCTCTGCAGCAGCAGCAGAAGAAGAGTCAAGTATCCCCGAGTCCATGACATCCAGGAGATGAGCGATCCCGCAGCTCCATACAGTGAAACAATCCAAGAATGCTTCTCATGAAGCAAGCACAACTCATCAGTGCACAGCTGTAAAGCATCAGAGTCGCGCATAGCATCAGTGTGGCGTATATAAGACAATGGAGAGCAGTCAAACTCTCTAGAGTCAATCATTGAAAGAGGGCCAACATCCCGAACACTCGTCCAACGGGGTCTCAAGACTACATGTGGCCTCAGCGAAGCGGAAGACTGACATATGGCTGGCTGTCTAGCCTGCAAAACTACAAGAAAATGACTTTTATGAGCCTGCAAGGGGTCTAGCAACTGACCACCAACATCATGACCTTGACTACTATGCATAGCTACGTCATCTGGGCCAATAAGTGCCTCATTTTCAGAATAAACAACTTGTTGTAATGGCATTGTAGCTGCTGTAAAATCAACCATAAAGTGTACTGAATGCTCATCAAGAGGGCTAAGAGGTGTCTGCGTCTCATAGAAGACAACATGACGGCTGCGTATGACTTGCTGGGCATCCAAATCCCATAATCTATAGGCCTTAAAGTCACCATCTCCATAACCAAGGAGGATACATCTACGTGACATAGGCTCATGTGGTATACGTACAGATGCTTCGCAGCCAAACATCCTCAAGTAATCATAGGAGGGCTGCATGCCACTCCATGCCTCATGGGACGTAATACCATCCAAGGTTAAGCACAACGTCCTGTTAACCAAATAGACTACTGTCATAAGGGCCTCAACCCAAAAGCCATAAGACAACCCAGCTGTGGTAAGCATAGAAGCAACCTTTGCCTGTAAGATTAGACACATGCTATGAGCAATCCCATAATACCATGGGCACAAGAAATCAATGCCATACTACTGACAAGAGGTCCGAAAACTAGGAGAGAGAGCATGACTCTCATAATCCATCTGCAAGCACCTAGGCCTGCTACCAACAGAATCCATAAACTTGTCAAGCATAACTGCAGCATCCTCAATCTGCACCAAGGGAAAAGCCCAAACATGATGGGTAGCATGATCAACAAAGGTCACAAAGTACGATGCTCCACCAAGTGACTGGGAAGACATAGGTCCATATACTGCACAATTGACAAGATCTAGAGGAGCATGCCTCATACGATTACCATAAGCTAAGGGGGCTCTGCAAGGACCAAGAGTACAATCAGGGCAAGCATCAAGATCTGTAAGTGACATAGGAGGCAACAATGAGTTTGAACGAGACACGATCTCCATCTCTCTGTGGTGCATATGGCCTAGGTGATAATGCCATAACAATGCATGTGGTATCCGGATAACTGCAACCATAGAATCTCCCACATGAGAGACATGCATTGGGTAATGAGAACCAACTCGAGAACCTCTAGCCAAAACCAAGCAACCATGACAGATCTTCCATGACCTATCGTGAAGAGAAACAGAGTAACCTGCATCATGCAACAGACTGACAGAAATCAGGCTCTTACTGAGCATGGGAACATGTAGAATATCCCTGAGCATAAGAGAAGTCCCATTAGGTAAAGCTAGGTGTATGTTCCCTGTACCAACAATAGTATAAGTCTGCTCAAGGCCCAGATCAATACATCCATCAATCTCCCTGTAAGAAGAGAACCATGCTCTATGAGGGGTAACATGACAAGATGCCATAGAGTCGAAAAACCAATCAAAGGCATGGGCCTGATCATTGAGCAAGAAAGTTGTAGGGAAACTAGATGACAGGAGGACATGCTCAACTACATCATCATGGGTAACTGCATGTACCTCACCACTAGAAAGAGTGGTAATACCTGATGCATCGCTGACTCTCTACTCATGTCGAGTCTGTCTTTATCTCTGCTGCTTTCTAATCCGTCTAAAGCATTTTCTTTGAACATGCCCAAGCTTACCACAATGAAAGTAAACAACATCTGAAGTAGAAGAACCTGTAGAAGATGACAATGAATCCAAGTCATCATGAATAGGGCTATCCATAGCATCCACGGAGCTCAAGCGGTCCAGGGCTTTCCCAACATATGAAACCTGCTCATAAAGACAATCATCTCCTAGTACATCAGTGGTAGAAGCATGCTACAAATTCTCATGAAACCTCAATGGATGGGAGGACATAAAGGCATCAATCAAGGATGCAAAAGCTCCCACATGAAGAAGAGTCGTAGCCAACTACATGACATAACCAACCACAATACAGTAAAGCATAAGACATCTCTTATAAGAGCATATGATATTTAGCTATGAAATCAGCCCATAACCATATGCATACGCATAGTTCTGCAGTACATCATGCCACCAAGGAACATCCAAGTCAAGTAAAGACCGACAAGTGGCAAAGCATCCTGCAAAAGTAAAGCTCCAGGTGAAGCCCAAACATCTATACAACAACATCCAAATAAGTGGCTCTGTAAGGTATACAACAGTAGACCATGTGCATAGACGGGTAAGCATACATAGCATCTGCTCTCTAACATGGACGGGCAACAGGAGCCTAACTAGCATTGAAGCTAGACAACAGAGAAGCAAGAAAGCCATAATTGTAAATCCCAAGCACTATCCAAGTCCACTGATCAGTAAGTATCCCGCATATCAAATGCAAACGAGCAATCACAGCTCAATAGGCAACTGCCAAAACAAGGGAGCAGCTCACTGCTCAATACCTGTAAGTGCATCCAAGTAATAGCCAAGATCCATAATCGGAGTATCAAATCCCATATAGCATCCAACGTCGTAACGAAAAAAGCCAAGTCGTAACAGAAAAAGCCAAGTCAATGTCCAACTGCTCAAGGGAATACTCAAATGAATGTCGAGACGAGCTCAAACAACTGCCATCCACAGCCAAAGCATAAAGCATTCACCAAGACATCATAACCCATACTGGGTAGCCTAGGGATAAACCATGTCATAGATGAAATGCTAGCTGCAAAGAAGTGACAATCAAACCCAAATCGAGCTCTAATCTCAGCTCAAAAGCATTCCGGAGCATAAAGAAGACATGTGGCATAGTCCAAATACATCATGACATCATACCGAGTAGCCGGGAGCACCCTGTGACCAATAGGCATAACCCAACTGTAGCATAAATAGCTTAAGCCTTGAAGTTTTCAGTAGCATATAACCTCTGTAAACTGAGCAAATCAGTGCTCAATCCAAGCTCAAATCCATAGGCAAACCATAGGCATACATTCTCGTATGTATAGGCACCAAACGGGCATCAAATGCCAAGACTTGTAAGCATAAAATTGAAGTAATAGGTGACTGTCATGTTTTGGACAGATCTATGATTGTTCAAAACAGTCAATGGCTGAGCTAAATCAGCTCCAAATGCGTCTCACATAAAAGGCATAACATCCACAAGTGATCCAATATCAGTAGACATCAGTAGAAGCATCACATAAGCCATAGGCATACAAATACATGCTGTCTCAAACCTGAAATCTGTTGTAGAATATTTTTTTAATTAGAATTTGGCAAATCCAACATCACCATTGCATCAGGAGGGTGCCAAAACCCCAAGTTAGACTCTTACCTTGCCTGAATCGTGTTCCGAATGCCTGAGATATGACAAAAAGAGTGTTTTTTTGGGCCAGATTTTGAAACAAGCGCAAAAAAAACGTGAGCTGGCTGGGGGGTCTACTGTCTCACGTGTCAACAGTGGGGCCCAAAGGGGGTACAAAAGGGGGCCAAAGAAGGCCTACACCAAGCCTTGATAGGCTGGAAGCAAGATCCAGGTGAAGGAAGCTCCAAGGTGTGAGCTATGGCTGCCCACAACCTGTGAAAACCCTGTTGAGCTGAAAACTGAGTGAGAATGAAGATCTCATACCTCGTGTGGAAGGCCAGGATGAGCTCTTGAAGATCCGCTCTGATACCAATTGAAGGGGATGCAATGGCAATGGAGAAGGAGAAGAGGAAGATGCGGGAGAGAAGAGCACACACAATGTAGGTGCTATCCAATTGAACTAACAGCCTTATTGCACTATCATATTATATATGAATAAAGAATGAGCGGTCACAATATACACGGGTAGACCTAGAGGCCTTCTACCCCAACAGAGCACTCATACAAGGCATGGGGGGAGATTGTATCCAATTAGTCTTTTGCTTCATGTCATGCAAGTCTTCTCTTTTGTTTTTTATACAAAAGTAGAGTTCTTTTGTTCTTGGGGACCTTCCTGCGCTTGCTACGTACGCATACATCAACCGATCTGTGCACCAAGAAACATTGAAGCCCTTAGAGTCAGCCCTTTCAAGAAGGGTAGATAACTCCTTTTCAAAATATGGGAGTTTTTCTACTTTCTTTTCTTATTCATTCTTTCTTTTAAACTCCCTCCATTTATCTCCCTACTCTACTGTGGCATTTTTCTCTTTCTCATGCCATCTTTGACAAGCCTATGAAAATACAGCTTTGGAATTGCATTATTCAAAGCCTTCATTGCACTTCTAATCTCCTTAAGGCACCTCATATGCTGTGAGAACCTTCTTCTTGGCTTTGATGTCCTTGAAAGTTTGGAAGGCTTGGAGGACTGATGTATCATTGAAGTAAGACCTCTAGGATCAACTTTCTATTTCCTTGCAGTGGACTTAGTTCTAACCATCTAAAACATCCAAAAAAACAAATAATACTAAAAAATTAGGAAAGATCTCCTAATCTCTCATGTCAATATATCTACAATCACGAAGCAACAGGCAAACACTAATCACAAAGTCTAAATACAATTTCAATAAAACAGTACCGAAGATGTATGAAATGAGAGTAGGCCTTGAAGACCAGGGAACTCAACACCATATCACATTTTATATGGCACAAGGGTAACAATGCATGCTCAAGTCGGATGAAACGCAATATGGCCTTACTTAGAAAAAAGAACATAATACCATTCGTGTTTCATATGTCACATAATAAACATGGTAGGTCTAGTCGTATTCAACTCATCTATTCTATGAGGTATCTTAACCTTTAACCTTCTACAAGAATCAACTCAGCTTTTAGACTACTTTTTGGGCAAAATTATTTACCCTATACATCTTTATCCTTCTTGATTGATATTTTTTAAAAATTTCGACTTTGTAGTATATGTTTTTCCAAGACACACATGCATTTGAAAGATTAAAAGAGATTCTTTCATTTCAAATTAGTTATTTACTTGAATCTTGAAGTTTTATAACTTATGAAACTTAAAAGATATTCAAAGTTCTATAACCTGCATGAAGTTAAACACATGAAATGCGAGGATGGCTTCAATGGACAAGAGAAACCTAGCACCCATGTTACAACAGAAACTTGCAAGCCTTAGTCATATGAAATGCGAGGAGGCCTCATGTGGACAAGAGAAACCTACTATAAGGTGCCCACCCATTGGCTGTCTAGGCACACTTTTAGCAGTCTATCGAGAAAGGAATCTAAGCATCGCTGCCCGGCACTCTCATGGAATGTTCCGAGTTTTTTCGCCTAGGGTTTCTCGAATCCGCCTCGCAATGGAACGTTCATGGTCGAACCCACTAGGATCGACTTGAAATTTAGGCTCCTAACAGTATTCTAAGGATCCTGGACATCCTACTTTACACAGAGATACCCAAGCCGAACTACTTTACATAGAGATACCCAAGCCGAAGCAGACCCATGTCGCACTTGGTTCAAAGAGAATGGAAAATGAGAGGGATGTGCTGCTCGGCCTCTCTGCCCATAGGACATATTCTCATTCTGGTCCCCTAAAACAGTATGAATTGAGGTTCTATCCTAAGAATTTCTAAGGTCAAAGATGGTAAACCTTGTGAGAAGCCTCCCAATTCTTTGGGACCACCTTGCCGTAGGATGGACCCGTGCCCACCCGCTTCCCTTAATAGCTTTAATTTTCTAATTAGGTCCTACCACATTTATGTGTGACACTTAAAGTCAGCTTTATTAATTAAGCCTTTTAGGGAACATGGTTTGTTCACATAACTTATAGCACAGACACGAAAACAGAGCAAGCAATCTATTCACAAACAAGTTCAAATAAGTTTCTTAACTTATCTTCAAGTTAATCTTTGTTTTCCGCCCATACAGGAGAATTTATGTATCCCTTTTGTCCAATAGAAGTATCCATTCTGCCCTGCAGAAGTAATTGGTCCAAATCTCATGGCACCACAAATTCAATCCTTTATCTAGAATAGGATCTCCCAACATGCCCACACATTGGGGGCCACGGAGGTCTTCAACTCCATTCTAGACCTAGCAAGGGGTGTTCAGAGCTCCACCTGATTGCAAGCTGTCTAGGAGCGAAACATCATTCCCGTGGTTGGCCTTTTGACCACTCGACCTTTGGCCCATGAATCGAGCAGTGCCCTCTTTGAGTTAATCCGCGGTGCGATCATGGAGGTGATCCATCCATGCAATATATCCTTCCTTAATTACATCCTTTAGGAATCCAGCACAACAAGGCATTTAGCCCTAATTTCATTTTCTAAGAAAACATTCATTTATTTCCATGGCAACTTGTCATCACAGACCCTTGCCATGAATTTACCATAAATCACAAGCACTTCGAACAATCATCCAAACAACAAACTAACAACCAGTGAATGTAAAAGCATTTAGGATATTTTTTGATCAACCAATTAAAAAAAATCAATTGTATTCTCACAAACAATGCAAGAATAGTTGTGATAATATTTTCATCTCATATCTGCTCTTCTCCTTGGGATCAAAGAGCGATTCTATGTAAAAATTACTTAACTCTTGTATGCACAATTTCTAATGTCATGATTATTCCATTCATAACCCCTAACCAATTCTTCCTTATAATTGCTCTATCAACAAATAAGCCATATGCAACTAGGTGCAATTAACTTTCCTTAAAACATGCACTTTGCAAGCTTGATCTTTTGAATACGTGAGATAAAATTTATCCCTTCCGATGATCTATACTCGTGATCATAGTATGGGGCCTAATGTATCTCATACGAGAATCAAAACAAGCATCTATCAATTTGGAAATACATTACTTACGATCGGAATTGCAATTGGATTGACAATGATACCTTTGCCCGAAGCTTCCTTGCTGGTTGTGGGATTGCCATCCGCACGTGACATTCTTCACTTGGGGGCCATCGTCCGCAAGTAGACTCAAGAGATTAAGAAGACGGAATAGATTCCGAATGGGAGAGTGTAAGGGAACTTTGGTTAAGTCAATGATCGAGATAGAGGGAATTGAGCTAACTCTCTCCCTTATAGCCTCTCGGGGTAACTCTTCTCTCTCTCTCTCTCTCTCTCTCTCTCTCTCTGTCTCTCAAGCTCTCTCTTACAATCTCTTGGAGGGGTATCATTCTCTCTACCTCTCTTTTGCAGCCTCTCGGGGTCTCCTTATGCTTCTTGTGTCTCCCTATGCCTCATATTTATAGTGAATTAGAGAAGAGGGCTTGTGGCTAAGAAGTGGAGCTTTTTCTGGAGGGGGATCTTGGAAAGATCAGTGATCTGATGCTCAGATCGTAAATCTGATGGTTCCATTGGCTCCAAAAGGGGAGTAAAACACCAAGACACTTGGTTAGAAAGCTCTCAGTTCACTCATTCTTTTCTCTGTTTGAAGTGTTGTTTTTTGTCTATGGACTGCGATCGCGATATGCGATTTTGCAAATTCCTCTCTTTATTTTTTCTTTTGATAAAATCTCTAAAACTAACTAAAATATCACTTGTCTTTTCTTTTAAATGACATCCAGTTCTAGAAATATCCATATCTTTTTAAGATAATATCTAAAATATTTAAAATATACTAGTTTTGCCCAAAATCTAATAATTTTGGATCATCCAAACTATACACATTAACACTAGTGATTAATATAGCTCATAAGCCTTGTTCACGTTGTAACTTACGTGAAGGGTGGCTATGGTCCTTGTCAATCCAAGAAAAATATCAAATTTACGACTCTCGATTTTTTTAAATAAAATATATTTAATTAAATAAAAATTATTAGTTATTAATATTAGTTAGTTTTTACATTAGTTAGTCTTTAGTTAGTAACCTTACTAACTTGTTAATTGACTAACTTTCGAATAAACCAACTAACTTTTATTGTGTGAAAATATTACACCTAGCACCCATCGTGTTTCATATGTTTGACATTTTTGGGGATGATTTAGTAGGAGTGTTCAAGTGATTCAGAACTTACTCATATTTTTTTAAAAAACTTACATTCTTGAGTATTAAGTGCATATGCTATCGATGAAACCTTCTTTAGTACCCTTGCATGGAATAATAATTTTGTACTGCAAATTAGCGTTGTGTTGGTGTGGTTGAGCATAGAGAGGGTTTTTTCTTCAAAAAAACTCTTTTATGGTTTAAAAATTGGGTTTATAACGATGTTGGTTTACACGTGTGGCAATTGTAATGCATAGTTAATTTCACACATACGATTGAAGACTGTTTTACTTGGGAAGTTGTGCCACGTGTCACTTACTTTTTCAGCATGATAGCACTTTTATGGCTCCAATTTTTAAGTTTTTTTCTTTTTCTATTTCATTTTAAGCGCATGTCCTCCAAATTAGTGCATCTTACTTTTTGATCAAGCGTGCGATGACCATTGGCATATATATATGAACACTCAGGTTCGAGTTTTGGTTACTATTTCTTTCACGTATGTTGTCTTGTCTTCGACCAACTTTTTATCTTGTAAGCATCACAAGCCAAACCAAGTATATGCCTACAAGAAACCGTTTATTCTCAGGAGCAAGATCTGCAAATATCAGGTATCACACTTTTCTTAATATTTTTCTTTGCAATCTTGAATTTCAAGGCATTGAAGATGTTAGTTGGTTTAAAAGGAGAAAAATATATCAAGGACTTAGAAATTTTGTAATGGTTTTACTTTGTTTTTCTAGTAATATTGGTCTGGTAAACGTGTAAAATGATGGGGTTTTGATGTTCTTGAGACATTGTTTTGTTCAAATTTTCTAGATGTATAAAACACGAATTCGTCAGGTTTTTTTTATAAGTAACGTGTGAAACACAATTTTCTGAATGTGAGGCGATCTGAATCATTGTTTTCACATTTCATGAGTCGAAAATGTTAAACAAAGTTTGATCGATGAGGCTTGGAATTTCTTCTCTGTTGCGCATAAAGTTTTAATTCATTTCTTTCATCTTTTATTTCCTAAATTTTCTAGTAATCTTTCTTTAGTCTACTACATATAAGCAAATGTGGATTTGTATATTACGACTCTTATTTTTATTTTTTTGATTTTCTTTTGTGAGTAATTAGGATGACTAAAAGGAAGTTTTCTTTAGAGGGAATGGAGGAGGATGATCTTGAGGTCACCTCTGATGAAAAGTTGTTTGATTTTATTCATGCAATTGGAAATTCATCCAGATTTATTTACATTAGAGATATGCTCAATGTTCCCTTTGATTTGCAAGAGCTTTTGAAGGATCTTGAAGATAATCTGAAGGATTTTAAGGTGTTTTATGATAGACATGTGAAAGGCCTAGAGATTGAGGGATTGGTCCATTATAGCGATGTAATGGAAGCTTCTAATATTGCTAGAACAACTTTGTAAACAAGATTTAGCCTTATTGATGAAGAATTCAAGAAGTGGAAAGCGGATTGCTCTTTTCATCAAAATTAGCAACATTGTCTTCTTGTACAAAAGGATGTTGGATTTCTTGTATATCTTCAATATATGGATAGTTGTATACAATACAAGAGAAAAAGATGGAGGATATTGCATGCAGAGACAAAGAAGTTGAAGAGAAGGGTGAAATGTTTTAGGAGGATATTGAGAACTAGTTAGTGCAGGGATTTGATGTTACTTTGTTTAAAAGTGGGAACATTAAATGTGTCCCAATATTTTCGAGTTATCTCATCAACAAAAAAGAGATATGTATTGCTAAATGATATTCAACACCTTTTTGATCTTAGAGAAGATTACTGCTTGGCAATCCTCACTACATGGGGTCAAAATTTTAAGAATTTTATAGGTTATGAAGAGGAATTACTAGCAACTTTTGATGTTGGGGGAGAGAATTCTCAAGACAGTCCTATAGCTTTGCATTCTTGTATTAATCAGATTGTGGAATATAAAAAGGGGGAGATACCTTCAGAGGAAGAGTACTTACAAATTCAACAGAGACTTGGTATTGATAACATGGGGTATGAAGAGAAACTGAAGTCTCCATTAGAGGAGAAACCAAAAAGTTCAATAAATCTATATGATGATAGACTTCTTGAAGAAGATGGAAACCCTAAAGTATGAAAGATAAATCTAAGATATCCATTGCGATCTATATTAGAGTATGTTATGCATTATACACAAATATTTTTGGATATTTATCTACTGACATCTTATACTATTGTGGTTTATTGTGCAGATAGAAATTAAAGATGCAGACAATTTTCTTGGAAGAGCCAAGGGCTCAAGGCCATTGAAGCTTGGCAAAAGTCAAGGCCTTGGTCATTATGTTGGAAGCTGAAATAATCAAACAGCTGCAATTTATCATAGTAGGTTGTCAAGATCTCCAAGCTTACCAATAATGGCTTTGAAAGCTATCTCCAGGGTGATTGGATCCCAAGCTTTCAATAGAGGTTCAGACAAGTTAATTTTGGTGGAGAAGGAAGAAGCTATAAGAGTTTTTGGCTTCATGCCTAGATATAGTGGATCTAGGGTAGGAATACTTTGGAGTTCTTGCCTCTTATTTGTTCTCCTATGTAGGAGGTGCTAATAATTTGAAACTCCTTCCAGACTATAGGAAACAAGAGTTCCTGAAATGTAGAGGTCTCATTGAGTGGGATGAAACAAAAGATTCCCTTAGAGGAGTAAGTGAATTTCCTAAAATTAAAGACTCTTCTGCAACAGAGTCAAACTAAAAGATGTTAAGGGTTTCTTGAAACCCATCTTTTTCCATCTCTTTGTCTAGTTTGTAACCATTCAAAATATATTTGCTTTGCACAAGAGTTTAAATATCCCTTTTTTCTTCTTTGGGTAATAGTGGATATAGTTGTAACATGTCCGCTCGTCCACTTGTGGGACACGTCTTAGCAGCCCATCGGGAAGAGTCTAGAAAGCGCCGCCTGGTACTCGTAAGGAATGTCACAGGGTTTGCGATCTAGGTCTTCTCGAGTCTGCCCCGAGCGGAAGTATCCGACCGTTCCCACTTAGGATCGACCTGAAGTCAGGGTTTCTTTCCTATCAGCAAAGTCTCTAGGAAGTAGCTAGCGACGAGCTCCAGATGACCCACTTTGAGTAGGAACAACAAAGTCAAAGCGTATTTATGCTGCACTTGGTTCATGGAGAATGGGAAATGAGAGGGATGCGAAGCTCGACCTCTCTTCCCATAAGGCATAGTCCCATTCTGCTCCCCTAAAACAACATAAATTGGGATTCTATCTCTACTGACTCTAGGGTCTTCACAGTATCATTTTCACGTCTTTTGAGAAAAGTTTCCAACTAACTAGGACTACCCTTCCGTAGGACAGACCCAAGTCGCGTCCACCACACTTTCCTTGGGTTGCTTAGTTATCTAATTACCTACCACATTATATTTGACATGCAAAAGTAGTTTTCTTAATTAATCAATTTAACCACAGGTTCCTTCATGTAACTTAGGCACTCACATAATGTAACATATCCACTTGTAACTTCAGGACACATCTTAGCAGTCCATCGGAAAGGATGTCTAGAAAGCTCTGCCTGGCACTCCCATGGAATGTTACGGGGTTTGCGATCTAGGGCTTTCCGCATCTGCCACATAGCGGAAGTATTCCGGCCGTTCTCACTTAGGATCGACCTGAATTAGGGTTTTCCTTATTGGTCATTTTCTAACGGCAACTAGCGTTGGACCCAAGCGAACTACTTTACGCAGAAATGCCAGGTCCGAAGCGGATTTACGTTGCACTTGGTTCAAGGAGAATAGGAAAGAGAGGGAGACAAAGCTCAACCTCTCTGCCATAAGGCATAGTCCCATTCCGTTCCCCTAAAACAGCGTAAATCGGGATCAATCATAATTCTAGGTCAACGCTTTTGTTGTTCGTGTTCGTTGACGATCTTCCTGCTGTCCATTGTGATTTGAGAAAAGTTCCCGACCAACCGGGACTACCTATTCGTAGGACGGACCTATAGCCCATCCTCCGCACTTTCCTTGGGTTGTTTTAGTTATTTAATTACCTAACACATTAGTTGGACATGTATCAATCAGCTTTTTTAATTAGCCCGTTAGGCACTGGTTCTTTCACGTAATCATATCACTTGACATAGAAAAACAATATTAGATAAGTTCCTTATTAATAGGTTATCATATTTATCTTTGAAATACAAAAAGTCCAGCCCGTAGGCTTATCCACAATCCGCCCAAAGGCTATCCAGCAATCCACAGGGATCACTAATCCAAGTTTTCGCCCGTAGACTAGTATGAGGGCCTCGAGATCCAATCCTGAGTCACATTAGCCTCTTGTGTAGGGCCTGAAAGGCGAGGGATTTACGGCCAGACCCCCCCTGGCACCCAAGCGTCCTCCTGCTCCAAGTAGCGCTCAACGGAGAGACCTCTCGCGGCGGGTTCGGTTCACTTTTTCGGTGTGGTTAACAACCCCCTTGGTTAGGGTTAGGCAGGCAGTCGGGGGTAACTGAAGCTGCCTCTCCCTTCAAGCCTTCAACCTGAAGTATAGATATCCATTTATCTTTTAATTCATTGATCAAACAAAGCTAAACAGTGCTCTAAAATCTGTAGCAAGCACAGACATTTCCATTGGTCGTTTTTTGTTGGCAAACTGCTAAGGAACGAATCCTTCCTTTCGAATGCGTCCAGCACTCGATCCCAGATGACTTGCAACTTGGTAAGATTCCCTATATCCTAGGTTAGGGCATACCCTATTAACCCGACTTAGTCAAACCTTAAGTTCATAGATTATTTCGATTGCATGGCGGGGAGAGAGAGAGAGAGAGGGAGTAATGTAAAAGAAGGGGGGATATGCATCCCCCCAAGTGGAGGGGTGGCGGCCGTTAACGGCCATCTCCCCCCCCATAAGCCACCTCCTCCTCCCCACTATAAAGAGCAGCCCCTCTCCTCCCTCGAAAAATGGACGGTAGCCCCCCCTCCTGGTCATCAACACACCACCCTCCCCTCCCTCGTGAACAGCCCCCCCCAATGATCATCGCTGAAGAGAGAGAGAGAGAGAGAGAGAGAGAGAGAGAGGAGGAGGAGGAGGAGGAGGAGGAGGAGGAGGAGGAGGAGGAGGAGGAGGAGGAGGAGGAGGAGGAGGAGGAGGAGGAGGAGGAGGAGGAGGAGGAGGAGGAGGAGGAGGAGAAGAAGAAGAAGAAGAAGAAGAGAGAATAAGAAGAAGAAAAGAAGAAGAAGAGGGAGAGAGACAAGGAGAAGAAGAAGAAGAAGAAGAGAGAGAGGAGAAGAAGAAGAAGAAGAAGAAGAAGAAGAAGAGGGAGAGAGAGAAGGATAATAATAATAATAATAATAATAATAATAAGAGAGAGAGAGAGAGGAGAAGACGAGAAGAAGAATTTCTAAAAACACACTCCCCTTTGTTTTCTCTTCCTCCACTCAAGGAAAGGCGGTGGGAATTTCACATAGGAGAGTGCGAGAACTCTATCACTCGTACACGTGTCTTCGAGTATGGCCCCGAAGCGTAGTTCCACAAAGATGGCCGAAAACCCTGCAAGTGTGGATGGAGGTTCGAAACAAGGTGGCACCGCAACCGCGAACAGTTCTTCAGGCATCAATACCACTGGAATCACGGCATCACTCCAAACCCAGGTTTCTCTATTATTAAATCATAGGTTATAATCATCACGGCAAAAAATCATATTCACATGCATCACATTAATTGTGTGTTTGATAATTTTCTAGATATGAACTTAGTTGTGATGTATATAACAAGAAAAATAATTTTCATTGTAAGATGACATCATAATAGGTGTAATTGATTAGATAGTTGCATCGTAAATTACCAAAGACGTCTTGCAAGAATTCTTGCATAAAGTACATTGTTCCTTGCACAAGTTCTTGCTTAAAATGCACTTCAGAGGACATTGAAAGAAACAAAGTGCATCTCCATATCGCAAGATGGATTCTAAGGTACATGTAATAATTTGCAGAAAAGATTAAAGTGCAGCTAGACTCATACAATGATCACATAAAGTTAGATCATTCAAGAAGGTTATAGACCGTGTAAATAATTACATAGATGATAATGTTAAGATTGCATGCATAGAAAGTACCTTCGCATGTGTGGCCTAAAATATCGCATGAATTATATCAAAATTGTAAGCATTGAAATGAAGGCATGGCATTATATTGCATGCATTAAAGTTATTGGGAAATTCAACATTGTTTGTAATCTACCAAATGGGACTGAGATCCATGAATCCCATGTCAAAGTCCTTGGTGACTTCAAGAGGGATAGGTAAAAGCTTAAGCGCCTGTGAGAATTATTAAGAGGGCTTAAGAAGATTATACTTAAGACGGAGTAGGGTTGTTCTAAACAAAAACATCTGACCAACCATGGTAAAGGGGGTCTAAGGTAAGGATAATTAGGGTCGATATAGGGTACAAACCCTAACCCGAAGAAAAATGGGAAACAAGCAACCTAGCTTGCCAAGCCCTTGGAATCTCCCCAAGTCACGAATGATCCAGGATCGAATGCTGGGAGCATTCAAGAAGAAGGAATCACACCTTAGCAGTTGGTCGTACGAACGACCTCTAAAATGATCATGATTGTACACTTAGGTACATTGTTTGAACTTCTTTGCTCAAGAACCTAATTCAAGGCAAAACACTTAATGCTTCAGGTTAAAAGCTTGGAGGGAGAGGCAGGTTCAGTTACCTCCGACTACCTGCCTGCCGCAATAATGCATTTCTAGTAAATAGCTTTATGCTGTGCAATGAATTAAAATTAGATTAATGTCCATTGTTATAGAACGTAATTAAAATAGTATACCTCGTTTGAACATGGAAGTATAAACTGCACATCGCATTATTAACCCATATCCTCTTCGCAATGAATCATCATAGGAAATGCTAGGAATTTTTAGGAAAGTGCAAGGCATGAAATGATTCTTACGATGCATAACTCTAGGCAATTATCGTTGTCAACTGCATAAATTATCAAGTAAAAGGTTGCTTGTTTAGCATGAATTTTGTTCGCAAAGTTATAGAAAGATTAGTTGGAATTAACCTAACCTATGCCTAACCTTGAATCGATAAGTTAGGGTTGAAAAATCAATTTACGCATACACAACGAGTCATGTGGAAATGATCACATAATTATCTTCTAAAGTTAAACAAATTGGCATAAACCTAAACCATCTAAACCGCGGAGTACTCGTTTAGAATGAGTTAAATTCCAAGAAATTCACTAGGAAATTAATACGTGACCTAATCGTACGTATTGCTAAAACTGAAACTCCTATACCCAAAATACTTGCCCACATTCATCAAATGTAGGGACAGTGAAACATATTTAGGAAATGATCTAGGGTTTGTCGTTAAGAATCTTACAAGATGGAACTTGGAACCCTAGGACTAACGACGTCAGCCTAATGTAATCAGGAACAGATTGTTTCATGACTCTGTTCAATGAGTAGAATAAGTCTCATAGTTCGATGCGACACTTGTGCAGCAAGTGCGGAGTCATATGATCTTGTAATTGGATCACAAGGGAATGGCGAAATTCTCGCAATGAGGTTGGCAGGTCCTTACGCAAGTTATCTTGCAAGAGGATGAATAATCATCCTAATTTAGTATCTTTCTTAAGTAAAGAAGATTGCTTTGAAGCTAAAGACCAGTAGAGAGGGAGAGAGTAAATTTTTTTTTAAAAAATTAATTTTTTAAAAAGGGGGGGCGTTCTTATGCCGGGGCATGGGGGAATATTACATCCTATCCCCCTTAGAGGAATCGAGATGTCCTCATCTTGAGAAGACCTGGGGGTATTGTTGGTTGAGAGTATTTTCGTCCATCCAGGTGGCATCCTCATCTGGATAATCTTTCCACTGGATGAGGTATTCCCTCAAGGTCCTTGATCTCAATTGCCTCTCCCTAACATCTAGGATTCTATCGGGCCGTAGCTCAAGGACTCCTTGGCTAGGCATTACAATTTGCTGATGGTCAAGTACATGATTCAGATTAGGTAGATACTTTTTCAATAGGCTAACGTGGAATACATTATGATTATTTAGAGTTGCAGGCAACTGTAGTCTGTAAGCATTAGGCCCTAGGAACTTGGTGACCTTATAAGGTTCACAATACCTCGGACTTAGTTTCTTGTACTCTCCCAAGGACAGCGAAATCCTTTTAGGGCGTACATGGATAAAGACCATATCACCTTCGACGAAGGATCTATCTTGCCATTTCAAGTCAGCGTAAGCCTTTTATCTATCCTTGGCAGCTTGAATGCCCTATCTTATTGATTTGATTTGATCATCCATGTCTTTCAGCATTTGTCTCGAAGCTTCTATCCTTAAGGTTGGATTCGAGAAGTTCAAAGGGGTACGACAATTATGCCCATACAATGCTTGGAAAGGGGTCATTTGAATACTCTGTTGGTAAGAAGCATTGTAGGCAAACTCAACCAGTGGCAAATAATGAATCCACTTTTTAGATTTGCAACAGCATAATGCCCTAAGCATATCTTCAATGACTTGATTGACTCGTTCTATTTGACCCATCAGTTTGGGGATGGTAAGCTGTACTGAAACAGAGTTGAGTTCCAATAGCCTCAAAGATAGCCCTTTAGAAGTGTGATGTGAAAAGAGAGTCATGATCACTAATGATTCTTCTGGGTAACCCATGAAGTTTGAATATTTGGGGATCTCCCTTAGCATTCTCTAATAGACTGGGTCATGATATGCCCCTTCTTTTGCTAGCTGAAGAATTCGATTGTTTGGCATTGATACCTTTGTGGCTAGAGACCTTGCTGTTGATGGATCTTGCAAAATAAGAGAATTTAGAAATGCCTTGCGAACTGAGTGCATCTGCAACTACATTCTCTTTTCTAGGCCTATATTTGATTTCAAAATCATATTCTTCCAGCACTTCGATCCGTCAACGTTTCCTCATATTGAGCTCATTCTGAGTGAAAATCCATTTAAGACTATTGTGGTCTGTCACTAATTTCGATCCATCAATGTTTCCTCATATTGAGCTCATTCTAAGTGAAAATCCATTTAAGACTATTGTGGTCTGTCACTAAGAAAAATTTGTTACCTAGCAAGCAATGTCTCCAAAGTTTGAGAGTATGGATGACATCCAACAGCTCCAGGTCGTGGATAGCATAATTCCTTTCATGGCTCTTCAATTTTCTTGAAGAATATGCTACTGGGTGACCTTCTTGCATAATTACACATCCTAAAGCAAGTGCGCTAGCATCAGTTACCACTTCAAACTCCTTACTAAGATCAGGAAGTTTCAGGATGGGTGTTGATACTAAGCTTTACTTTACTTTGTCAAAGCTGGTCTGTTTAGTAGGTGACCAAACAATTGCTACTTGCTTCTTTAATAGATCAGTCAGAGGTGCTGCAATCAAAGCATAATCTTTGATGAAAAATTTGTGCCACCCTGTCAACCCAAGAAAACTTCGTATTTCTTTGACAGAAGTTGGTGTTGGCCATTCTAGAACGTCCTGACCTTAGCTGGATCTATTGAAATTGCTTCTACTGGTACAATGAATCCCATATATTCAATCTGTCGCTTGAAAAATGCGCACTTCCTCTTCTTGGCATAAAGCTTGTGTGCTCTCATTGTTTCAAGAACAATGCGAAGCTGCGGTTCATGATCCTTTTCCTATTTTGAGTAGACTAGGGTATCGTTAAAAAAGACGAGTACGAAGTCATCAAGATAGGGCCTAAAGATATCTTGCATTAACCTGTTGAAGGTAGTAGGAGCATTCGTCAGCCCGAATGACATCACTAGGAATTTGAAGTATCCATACCTTGTATTGAATGCAGTCTTTGGGATATCTTCTTCCTTGATCCTTATATGATAATATCTAGATCTGAGATCTATCTTTGAGAATATCTTTGCCCCTTGAAGATGGTCAAGTAATTCATCTATTCTTAGAATGGGGTATTTATTTGTGATGGTTTCCTGATTCAACCCTCGGTAGTCAATGCATAGGCGAAGCGTTCCATCTTTCTTCTTTTGGAACATCACTGGAGCTCCCCATGGTGAACTGCTAGGACGGATGTAGCCTTGATCTAACAGTTGCTTGAGTTGCTCTTTCAGTTCGATAGCTTCCAGAATGGACATCTTATATGGCCTCTTTGCGATCGGTGTAGCTCCTGGCACAAGTTTGATTTCGTGGTCGACTTCCCTTTGGGATGGAAGTTCCATCAGATCTTCAAGGAATACGTCTGCGTATTCCTTTAACCATGAAGGTTCTTCTCCAGAATTCTGATTCTGATCTAGTTTATTCAATTTAATCAGATAAACAAGTAGGCCCTTTTGAACACCTTCTATTATCCGTGTTGCTTTTGCCAACTGTATTCTTGGCTTACCAGCCTCACCTTGAGTCGTGACTAGTTCCCCTTTAGAATTTTAAAAGGAGACTTGGCCCTTCCCATAGTGGATGTGGTCATCATTGGGTATTAGCCAATCCATTCCGAGTAAACATTCGTGGACACCTAGGTTCATTACCCTGAATCTCACAAAAGTTGGCTTCCCACCCAGTAGGAATTTCACCTTAGCAGTTTGCCTAGTATAAGTGACCTCATGACCATTTGCTAATTCCACAAGTAAAGTAGGTGCATCTATTGTGGCTATCCCTAATCTTTTTGCACAGATTAGTGAAATGAAGGAATGTGTACTGCCACAGTCAATCAAGGTTTTGAAGCTTTTACCTTGATATTCGGATGGAGTTTGAATCACCGAGAATTGGCGATTCGGATCCTTCTTGTGAAGAGTGGCGTGAACCGTTTTCCTCTCCATGTCAGCATCCATGGATGGATATTCTTCATTGTCCAGCTCCTTATTGGAAACACTGGAGGTTCTCCCTCTGGCCATAATGGTGGTTCCTTGGCCATGAGCGGCTCTATTTTGACCTTGGAATTGCCCTTGGCGATGCCCTCTACCAAGCTTGGGACACTCCCGCTTGAAGTGTCCGGGCTCATTGCAATGGAAGCAACATGGTTTGCGATCATTGCTTTGTGTTCGAACAAAATTGTTGACAGCATTGTCCCTAGCTTTCTTTCTTTGGCCCTGATTCTGACCCTGTGCTCTCTTAGTCTGAGCTTTAAATATACCCTTATTCTGATCTTTGTAAGGCCAAATCCTATCGTTCCTTGGTTTGGTTTGCACCTCCTGTATTATTGGAGCAGCTCGAATGAGTGCGTCTTGTAGGTCTGTTGGGCACATTGATTCCAATCAAGTTTTTATGGATGGATTCAACCCAACACAGAATTTTGACACCTGTTGTGTCATATCCATTGGGGGTGCATACTTTAGGAGTGAAACGAACTTCAAATAATATGCTTCAAGGGATAATCCTAGCTGCTTCAAGTCATAGAATTCATTCATCTTTTGTGTGTGGTAGGTAGGTGGCAGATACCTCACTCGCACAGCTTCCTTAAGCTTATCCCAAGTGACTCTCCCTTCCGAGATTGCTTGGTCTCTGCACCATTGTTTCCACCAAAGTCTCGCTTTGCTTGTAAGCTTAAGTTTGGCGAGCATGGCTTGGTTAGCAGGTGCAGTTCCTACTGCCTCAAAATAGTCCTCCATGGACTCAATCCAGATCTCGGCGTCGGCTTGCACAGTCCTTCCCTTGCCATCAAAATCGGGTGGCTTAATTTATTTAAGAAGGAATTTCTTCTCTTGAACCACAGTTGGACTTAGTGTAAGAGTCGGATTTGAAATCTGCGCTTGGGGTTGCGTCTGGGCAATAAGATTTTTTATGTTAACATCTTGTCATACGTTCCCATATTACGTTAATATGACTAGCACAGCCTTTTGCTAAGTGATTTAATCACTGAACACCACAGTTAACATTTATAATCAAGATAGACAATTGTAAAAAGTCTTATTTATTCATGAGGACACAACCCTTTGAGCACATTTATTTGGATAAGTAGGACAGGCTGATTGATACATCAGTTTGGGAAAAATAGGATTGTGTTACAATCGGCTACAGGGACAAAATAATAATATGGAGTGGGGTCATGGATTTTCAGGAAATGGTAAGTCATAGGAAGCTTGGGGTATCCCTTCCTTTGGTACCCGTTCTTCTCATAGCACCCTAACACTTTGATTCTATCATCAGAGATCACCTGGGCCACTTATTCATAGACATACTTGTTCTTCTTGACTTGCCGACCGCTAACATGCAAAGTTGCATTTACGCGAGCTTCGACAAAGATGAACAGCTTCACTATCTTTAAATACTCCATTCACTTGATTCTCTTCAAGTTGGTATCAGAGCGAACCTACGAGATCCAAGGATTACAAGGGAACTTAATGGAGGAAAATAAAGGGAATAAGGGAATAGTCAGGGGAAGGTGAGTGGAATAGAGCAGTGTTTTTTGTTGAAAACATTTCTTTACTCACTTATGGATGTTGGGTTGCAGAGTCACGAAGCATGGAGCAAGTTCTTGGTGTTCCAGGTCATGTTCATGACTGCAATGCATGCTTAGAATTATCGTCAGAGGCTTGGCATGATGGATATTCTGGATTGCATCTATAATCCTTTGCCCCTGTATGCGGAGCGGAGATCGACGAGAGATTCAAGAATATACTACATAGCAGCCCACTGACTCGCGTGCCTTCAAACCAACTCCCCCGTGCCCCGGCATAAGAACGCCCCCTTTAAAAGAAATTTAAAATTTTTTTAAAAAGGGGGTGTTCTTATGCTAGGGCACGGGGGAATATTACAATAGTCCTTGTCAAAGATGGTGTACTACATGATGCGATTGTGTCTTTGAGCTTGAATTTGTGCCAAATTGTTTGTAGAACCATTGAAGACCTCTAATAAACTGTTTGCTTTGTAAATTCCACCTCCATGTCTTGTGTATCTGAAGTATTTTATTATTGCTTGATAATGTGATTTTTTCATACCTTGGGTTGACCAAATAGATAGAGATCCATATCTCTTGATAAAATACGTAGCATAGTTTTATAAAATATGTTGCATAGTCAACAAATAAAGAAATTCAATTAGAAAACCCTATATGAGTCAGACAATAAAGAGACATACATATGCAAACTTCTTACCATATAGTGAGTGAAGTGTTGATTATCCCAAGCTTTTATCATTGCCTTTTAAAAAGGTCCACTTGGTTTTTGAAGTCTTTGAGATCATCATCATTCCACTCTATTTTATCACAATAAAATAATACTTTATCTAGTGTTTCACAAACATTGGCTTTTCTATTTCAAGCTTGTCCATTATCAACATGATCCTTAACTGCATTATGTAGGCACTTCCATTGATTGTATCTAATAGTTGAGCCACAATTCCTAGAGTTTATCTTACCAAGCCTCCTATGAAAGTCTAGGAACCTTCTAGCCTTCACTCCACCAATAGATGGATTTTTGGGGACACAATTGCCATCCTTAAGACTTTTGAAGATCTGGTTTAATAACAACAATACCACCATGCAAACCAATTGTAGATAAGACTTTTTCAATCTTTGTTATAGCATCTGTTCTAGCTGATAATGGCTTTAGCTTCCATGGAAATCCTATATAAAGATGAACAAGATTTTCAATTATCCTACAAAGCACATGAAGTGTACAAATATGGACATTCACTAAAGGAATATCTAGGACTAGCTTAAATTGTGGATCCTTGTTGTGCCTAGAGGTAGCTCTATTCCAATTTCTTGAGTTCAACTCTCTCGCTAGGGACATGAAATATAGGTAAGGAGATCTAGAGTTGGCTCCCTTTGATACATTATACATACATTTAAGTGTCTTTAAGTCACTAGCTATGTGCCACTCAACCTTATAGTTTCCAAATCCTTCAACAAATAGCTCTTATCCTGCTATCAAGTTTAACCACAAATCTAGCCACTCCTTGTGTCTATTCTAGTGACAAATCATAGAATCTAATCATTAAGCATTGTAGGGTGGGTAAGTCAAGGAAAATATTGCTAAATTCATTGAATACAACTTCATTTTTCTTGCCTTTGAAGCCAGTTTTGATATGGAAAGGCTCACCCCTAGAATCTCCATTACCTTGTTATTCACTCTGTCTAATAGTTCTAATCACAGATGGCCTTGGAAGTATGCAATTATGTACTTGTCCTTCCTTCATATTTGACTGTAAAAGCTAGAAAAATTGTATATAAGCATCTCGACTAATACCAATATTATCTAGTGCCTTCTGCACTAACTTACTATCCAAAGAGGGATCCTTTATAAATGACTCTAAGAAATGTTTCTTTGTCTTTTTAAATTTCATATTCTCCAAAATATATTTTGAAACAACTGAAGGAAGAAGATCATAATAAAATTGAGATGCTTTGAAAAAATCTCTTTCACTTGCATCAGTTGAAGAAGATACCTAAACAAAATCAACATTAAAAATCAATACAATTAATTATAAACAAAGTCATATTTCATATTTTTAAAGTGGAATAAAAATGTACATTGCTGCTTGGATTCTTTTACTACAACCATCTCCTCCTCGTCTGAGACTCTCAATATTTCTAAGATCCTTTTCTCAATTTCAAAGTCCTAAAATAGTTTTCTTTCATTGATAATATTTGATGCATTTCTCCAACAAATGAATCCTCTGTTGATTCTAGCTTTTACAATAACTCGTTGTTATGTTTTGATAAAGGATGATTCTCCAATTTGAGGACATCCTTTTTTGCAACAATTAAGTTAAGTGTATAGCCTAGAAACCCATTATAACCATCACCAATGAACAGGTGGAGTGCTATTTTTGCTAGGATCTTTGGGATATAGCCTGCCATCCAAGGTTATCTATAGTCATAATTTTTAATTCCACGAGGAAAGATGTATATGAGACCAGAGCAAGTAGTTGAGATATGTAAGGTGATCTTTTAAGAGGAGCCTCTTGTTATAATACAACTAGTCCTAGCTAGACCGTCTATAGCAAATGGCAATCTAGTGGCATGGGATTTGCATGTTGTGTAAGATCATGATACTATACAAAGAGGAACGGTAGTACAAGATCCACAATCAACTTTGAGATCTCTACTAGAGCCTCACATACTCCTAATCATTTTGAGCCCTATATGTATTATGTCATAGTGACATATTTGGTGAGGCCCTCGCTTATGAGGAGGCTATGGATAGAGGTGATAGTTACAATTGGAAGAGGGCAATGCATTCTGAGTTTGACTCACTATAGAAAAATTGTACATGGAACTCAGTTTCCTTGCTAGATGATAGACATGCATTATCATAAAAGTGGGTGTACAAGTTAAAGAGAACCCATGGTCATCCCAAGCTAGCATACAAGGCATGTTTAGTTACTAAGGATTTTAAATAAGAAAAGGAAGTTGACTTTGATGAGATATTCTCCCCTATAGTCAAGGAAACAACCCTTTAGTTGGTATTGGCCTTGGTTGCATAGATGGATCTAGAATTGTATCAAATGGATATTAAGATGGCTTTCTTACATTGGGACCTACATGGTGCCTAAGGGCTTTGAGTAAAAGGGCAAGGAACACCTAGTGTACAAGTTGAGGAAAGAGTCTTTATGGACTTAAATAGGTACCTAGGGAATGGTATAATAAATTTAACTTATGTAGACCATGTAGATAGTAGGAAGTGATCCACCTCTAAAACTATCTTCTTACTTTTGATGGAGGTGTTATTTCTTGGATATCAAAGGTGTAGAAATGCAAGGCCGTGTCTACTACCAAGACTGAGTACATTATAGCCATCGAGGCTTGCAAGGAGACCCTATGGTTAGGCAGTTTGGTTGTAGATCTTGGTATGATTATGACTCCTACATTGCATTCAAACTCTGTAAGTGCCATTCAGTTGACACATAATCTAATTTTTCATGCAAAGACTAAGCACATTGAGGTCTGTTATCATTTCATCAAAGAGGTGATTGAGGATAAGAAGATAATGCTTAGGATGAGATGACATTTATTCCTCATCATGCTATACTTGTATGTACACATTATATATTGCCACTCTTTTCTTATTTTCTAGCCTCCTACATTTATTTTATATACACTTCCTACATACATGTATACTACAATTGGCAGCCACCCATCACTATCGCTTTATTCTATCATAGAAACAATAAGAGAAGATAGATCACACATTGTGGCTATTGGAGTTTCCATATACCATCTTCCTCTCACTTGCTTGAATCTATATAGCTCCTGTATCTTTTTTCTTCTACTAGTGCTCTTACCTCTTGCACCCCTTTCATATTGAGCCTGTGTGGCTAGAAGGGTGGCAAGGCCACTTGTGTTGCCTAGCCTCCTACATTAAGTTTTATACGTAGTGTTTGCATACATATACACAATGTGGTGAAAAGAGTAGGCTAGAGGATAAGTAGATGAGAAGAAATTATGCACAATATATGAGAGAGAGGGAAGCCATACATCACTGTTGTACATATGGAGATGAAAGTTTTAGATGATGGATTATCCTATGCATAAGTGAGGAATTGAGATGAAAGTTTTAGATAATGGATTATCCTATGCATATGTAACGTGTCCTCTTAGTGTCATCCAGGACACGTCTTAGCAGTCCATCGGAAAGGATGTCTAGAAAGCTCCACCCGGCACTCCCATGGAACGTTACGGGATTTGCAATCTAGGTCTTCCTGCGTCTGCCACGTAGCGGAAGTATCCTAGCCGTTCCCACTTAGGATCGATCGGAATTAGGGTTTTCTTGATTGGTCATTAACTAATAACAACTAGCGTCAGACCCGAGCGAACTACTTTACGCAGAAACGCCAGGTCCGAAGTGGATTCACGCTGCACTTGGTTCAAGGAGAATGGGAAACGAGAGGGATGCAAAGCTCAACCTCTCTGCCATAAGGCATAGTCCCATTCCATTCCCCTACAACAGCGTAAATCGGGTAAGACATAACTCTAGGTCATCGCTTTCGTTATTCATTTTGATGATCATCCCATTGTTCTTCGAGATTTTTGAGAAAAGTTTCCAGCTAACCGGGACCACCCAACCATAGGATGGACCCATGGCCCATCCTCCGCACTTTCCTCGGTTTGTTTTTAGTTATGTAATTATCTAACACATCGATTTGACATATAACAATCAGCTTCTTTAATTAAACCATTAAGCACTAGTTCCTTCACGTAATCTTATCATGTGACATAGAAAAACAATATCAAGCAAGTTCTTTATTAACATTTCATCATTTTATCTTTGAAATACAATGAGTTCTGCCCGTAGGCTTGTCCATAATCCGCCCGAAGGCTATCCACTAATCCGCAGGGATCACTATTCCAAGCTTCCGCCCGTAAACAAGTATGCGGGCCTCGAGATCCAATCCCGAGTCACGTTAGCCTCTTGCGCAGGATCCGGAAGGCGAGGGATTTACGGCCAGAGCCCCTTGGCACCCAAGCGTCCTCCTGCTCTAAGTAGAGCTCAACGGAGAGACCTCTCGCAGTGAGTTCGGTCCACGTTCCCGGCGCGGTCAACAACCCCCTTGGTTAGGGTTAGGCAGGCAGTCGGGGGTAACTAAAACTGTCTCTCCCTTCAGGCCTTCAACTTGAAGTATAGGTATTCATTTAATTTGTAATTCATAATTCAAACAGTGCTCAAAAATCTCTAGCAAGCACAAACATTTCCATTAAATCGACCGTGTTGTTTGGCAAACTGCTAAGGAATTATTCTTTCCTTTTGAGTGTATCAGCACTCGTTCCCAAGGTGTCTTGTAACTTGGCGAGATCCTTTATAGTTCGGGTTAGGGCGTACCTTATTAACCCAACTTGGTCAACCCTAAAGTTCATTAGATACTTTAGTTTCCGGTTTATAACTTTCCTTATTTAGAAGGATATCCACGAATACGTCCTTTTGCAAGATAACTTGCATAAGGATCTGCCATCCTTGTTGAGGTTATTTACCCTTTCGTCTTGTGAACCAGTCACAAGACTACATGACTTCGTACTTGCTGCGCAAGTCCTGTGTTGAAATAATCCGTTTAAGTTTTTTTCAAGCTGACGTATGTCGAACCTAGGGTTTCTTTTTAAGAACCTCAGGGACAAACCCTAGTTCCTTATCTTTACGAAATTATTGACCCTACAATAAGGAAAGTGGTCAAGTGCTTAAGGTATAAACGTTTCTTTGGTCTTTAAATCATTTCCAAAGGCATATTTTTCTCTTCAGCATGGTATTTCTAAGTTTAGATTGGTTTGGTTATCTTTTGGAAGGTAATATTGATCGCCTTGTCACGGTTTTGCTATCCTTGTGACAATTGACTTTTCAGTCGATATAATTCAATTTAATCTTCCTTTTTCCTTGCAGATGAACTCATGCCAAATAACAATCATTTCCCTTGCTAAGATGTGCAATTAGCAATGATAATTTCTTAGTAATTTGAGCAACGAAAGAAACCTTTCATGAATTTAATCATTTACAATGATTCATTGCAAAAAGGAATAGGACTAATGGTGCAAGATACAATTTCTATACCCTCAAGATTTAACTGAAATATACTACTATAGTAAATAGATAATCTTGCTTGTAATTCGTTATAATGCATGATGCTATTCGAAGGAAACTATGTTCTATACATTATCATTTATAAGCTAAACTCCTTCATTATAAATAACTCTGACAATTATATCCTACCCCTAACAAATTCTCTTTGCATGATTGACTTAAAACCGATTTAAAGCCAAGAAGAAAAACCTGGTTTTGGGGTGAGATATCCACATGGATACCGGGAGATGACCCTCCCGTAGCTACTCCTTGGACTTTCTTAGGCGGCATCACAGTTCGAACGTGAAGGCAGCTTTTACTCATTCTCCCGGATTTCCACCGTCTCTCTTTTGAGGCAAGGTACCGTTTGAATGGTTGATCACGAGAAGGAATGATAGGACCTTTAGATTCTTAGATTCTTCGGAAAGGGAAAGATTTACAAAGCCTAAGAAGGCCCTATAGGGTCTATACTTGGCAAAAAGTTTATGGGTGAGTGTGGTTTTGCAACCACATGAACCCTTGGAGAACTTTGGGCTTGGGGTAAAATGTATAGAAGACACTTATTCTCTTTCCTTGCACTTCCTCTACTTTTTTCTTCTCCTTCCCTACTCCTCCTCCTCTTCACTCCTCTTTTTTTTTCCTCCCTTTTTACCCTTCTACCTCCCTCTATTCCTTCTTTCTTACCTCTTTTATCTTCTTCTACCCTATTTCACTCTACTCTTCTTTCTCTACTTTATCTTCTTCCACCCTACTCCTCTCTACTCTTCCTCCTTCACCCCTCTTCTTTTCTTTATCTTCTCCCGCCTTATTTCTCTCTACTCCTCACGGGACAACATCCGAGGCCCATGATGATGGTTTGGATTTGGGGTCCAGGGGGGGGAAAAGAAAGAAGTAATGGGGACACGGGGGATTAAAAAAAAGGCTTAGGGGGTTGTGTAAAAAAGAGTTATGAGGGGGGGGGGGGGGGGGTGAAAAGTTTAAAAGGGATATAAGGGGGATGAAAGGGGGCTTAATTAGCCCCCCCTTAGGAAGCTTCCTAGAGAAGCTTCACTGACGTGTGGGGGGGGTAGCCAGCCAGCCGTCCGTCCGCTACGAGGGCGGCAGCGGTGGCGGTGGCTCGACAGACCTTCTACGGCCTTCGGCAGCGACACAAGGCCTCCTCCTCTTCTCACAGAACGTCGACGACAGTAGCTTAGTATCCTCCCTCCTCCTTTTTTTGCAACTACGGCCCTCTCCTCTTTGTATAGGGGAGGGGAGGGAATCCTCCCCCCCTTGCCTGTCAGTATGCATGGAGAGGGCCCTGAGCAAGCTCCAGCGCGAGGAGCTTACTGGCCACCCCTCCCCTCTATTCCCTATCGATCCCCATAGCTCTCGCGGCGTCACGGCACAGCACATGTGCCGCCATGAAGGCGCTAATTTTTTTTTCCCTTTTATTTATTTAATATATTACAGCATAAGTGAGGAACTGAGATGGTAAGAGGCTATTTAGGTTTTGATTGAATCTTTTAATCATGCTTGGAATTAGGATGATACATATGAGAGGTTATCCACTCCATCAAATGTAAAATAATTTACAAAGTTGGATTTTTAGTGAGTGCCATTGTAAAGTGGAACTACAATGGTGGTAAGTGGAGAAAGATCTCATGTCAAATAGTAGGCTCATGTGCTTTATTTTTGAGTTTCACTAAAGTTTCAAAAGGGAGTTTTGTATGCTTTCAAAAAGTTGAGACTGTGAATATGGCTAAAAACAAATCTATTTTAAAGGCTTATCAACCTTAGAAGACCCTTGATAGAGGAAGAGGTATCTCTACTTCTCTAATTACCTATTCTTTCTAGAATGAACTGTTTAGGAGATAAATATGACATATGAAATTTCTTGGGAGTTGAAGACAATGAGGATGGTGAGCATATGAGGTTCTAATTACTTCTTATTGTGTTGGGCCTACTATCATAGTTTGTTTTTGGTGATCAATATTGAGATGGAAGGGAGGGAAGTTGGAGCATTTAGCTTGTAAGTTGTTGTAGCGGCGTAGGGAGATGTGATTGAGATAAGAGAGGAGTTGAATATGGTGTAGGGGAAGCACACATGTCTAGTGCAAGAAATTTGGCCTGCTATTGTGGATTTTTAGGTGCCATGTTTGGAGATTGGAGCTTATTTACGTTCCATGCAACTTGTGATTGATGATGGAATTGGCTTGGTTCAAGCTACAAATGATGATAAATCTTCATTGCTTCATTAATAGAGTGGTGATGGGGATTAGTTAGGAAGAGGAGTGGAGAAGGTGTTGAATTTGGGCCATTGATAGCACACATAAAATCAGGGCATGAGTTGGAAGGAGGATTTAATGGAGCTTGGCATTTGGCACAACATTGGAGTAGAAAGCATTGAGTGTGGTTGAGCATGTGGTGAAAGGGGTTTGTCCCATGTGATAGGTGTATTGGATATCTTAATAGTAGGAAAGTGGGAAGATAATATGCGAGACTCATTAAGAGAAATATGGACTCTTTTTTGCCCCTTAAGGGGTTTCTCTCACCTCTCTCTCTCTCTCTCTAAAAAGAGATTCCAAAATAATATTATAATAAGAGATCTTCTACAATCAAAAAAATCTCGTGTTTGTATTTTTAATAGATTTCACCTATTATTTTATTTCCAAACTATAGGATAAGGTTACTTTTTATCAAAATTCAACATGAAAATATATTAGAATTATTCTCATTCTTGCTTCTTATGAGGGCGGAAGTTAAAAAACGATATAAAATGACATACACATCATATTTTAAGATTATTTTTTGCCCAGAGACACCATTTTGACTTGAGAGTTTTCTTGTAAATTTTATCATTTTTGAGCAAGTATATGACTATTTCTAGGCATTTTTTCATTCCCTCTCAAAGCTCTAGTTTTGTCTGAAATTTTGTGTACTCTCCTCCTTCCCTCCAGAATATGGCTTCTTACATACAAATTCTTCTGAAGCAACACTCAGTACTATCTACAACACTTTCTACCCTACTACAAGCAATCTGAGGAGTGGTTTTGATAGCATTTGCTAAAATCAAATAATCTCTATCTACAACACTCTCTACCCTGCTATAAGCAATCTCCCTCTTTAGTACTATGCTATAAGATATCTTCCTCTTCAACACTCTATACTACAAGCAATCAGGTGATAATGGATGTATCTTTATTTTTTTAAACTTTGTGATGTTATTATTCTTCATAGTTGTCGTTTAATCCTTAAGTGTCAATTCATAGAGAGAGAGAGAGAGAGAGAGAGAGAGAGAGAGAGAGAGAGAGAGAGAGAGAGAGAGAGAGAGAGAGAGAGAGAGAGAGAGAGAGAGAGAGAGAGGAATGAAGAAGGGGGGAAGAGAGAGGATTGTGTGCGATGAACTAAGAAAATAAGTGATAGAGTGACAGAGAGTAAATTAGGATAGAATATAAGATGATATTATTGTTCTCCACTAGCCAAGCTTTTGTATAAATGTTTTTAAATATCTTTGATCAATTTTGAGAGAGAGAGAGAGAGAGAGAGAGAGAGAGAGAGAGAGAGAGAGAGAGAGAGTCTATTTTGGATAGAATAGAAGATAATATTGGATGCTAATTAGAGGTAGATTAAAAGCTAAGATTACAGGTAGATTAGGGGTTGATTAGGGTCTATCATGATTGAAATCAAGAGAAAGAGACAAGATCCAACTAGGTAAAAAAGAACACAGATATAGTGATTCAAAGGGGTGTAATTGTGTGATTTGAATGCTAATCCAAGTTAAAATTGGCATATATTTTTCTTTACAAGATGCAAGTGCAAGACATACCAAGAGAAAGAGACATATTCACTTTCAATTGGAGGATGAATATGTACCAATGTTCAGAAGAAGTGTGAAAAGGAATGATGTAATAAGATACATGATGCAACAAGAAAGAAATGCAGGAAAAAAATATGTGGACCTTTGGGTTGATGGGTGCATTTATCCACCCGACCTAGTCACTCAAAGGCCACCATAATTTGAAGGGCTTATATCATTTGTAAAGTTTGTTTGTGAAGGCAATCAAGGATTGTATGGATACACATGCAGACTTGTCACACAAGGATTAGTAGGGGTTCATTAAGCCTTGACAAATATGCAGATAAGATTACAAGGGAATATGTAGTCTTTGATGGAAAATGATAGATTATTGGCTGAGAAGGATAGGGAAAACTAGAGCCTACAACAAGAAATGTCTCTCATTGAAGATGCTATTCATGCTACACACGTGTAGAATATGGAGTTACAGTCTAAAGTTATGGACTTGGAGAAGGAGAACCAAAACATAAAGAGGAAGCTCACAAAAACTTTGGAGATTGGGCCCACTTTAAAAACCAAAGAAGCATGTCGGCGTATTCGATTAGTTAAACCAATTCACCAATTAACCAAAGGAAGTGGACAATATCATAGATGAATATATGCTCAATCTACTACAATGAGCAATATGGTCCCTCATGTAGAGAATGATACTATTGCCAAAGTCCTAAGCAAGGATATGGTAAAAAAATGCATTGGAAAATCCTAAATTTAGGGACATTGTAGATGGTGTCACAAGTGAACATCTTAGGGATGTGACCAACCTTTTTACTACTACAGATGCTCATGGATTATGTGACAAGGTGGGAATGAGTTTTGAGTCATATACTATGTTCTATCAACAATTGGATAAAGGTTTTAAGCAAGTCTTCAAAACTAAGTGAGTAATGCCTCTACCAAAACCATTTCACATGAAGAAGGCTCGAAAACAACTAAATGAGAAAGTTTTAGAACTAATTGGTGAGCCAACGCATCTGGAAAATACACACATATTGAAGTATGGTTCCAAAGAAGTTGCATTTGTATTGAATGAATCCAACAGCTTTGTATTGGATATATGTAGGGTTCAGATTGCTATGGTCAAGTTCTACAATATGTCTATGGAAGAATGTAGGGGCAAGCTTAAGTTTGTCCTCAAACTTGATGAGAGGGAGATTATTAAGGGGCAAAAACTTAAAACATTTGAGTACAACACTTATGAATTGAGCATTGGATCTCAACATGGATAAAAACCATCATTTATACTTCAATGTACAATTAGAGAATAAAATATGGTGGCTTGCAGCATTGAAGTACCAAAGGAGGACCATGAAGTACTTAAAGTTTTTTAAAACCTCACTAATATAGCTAGTGTTATACAACAACAAAATAATGGAGCAATTTTACACATCGAGGGGTTTGAGGACTATCAAGTTGAATGGCATCTTGTAGGTGATTTAAAAACATTGAAGTGTATGTTTGGTTTATCAAATGCAGCGAATGCAAAATTTCTGTGCATATACTGCATGCAAACTAGGAAGAAAGGAAAAGATGGAAAGAAAGAATGGTGTGCCGAGGCAAGACAACAAGGTGATCCAACATGTGATCAAAAGGTCATGAGAAATGGAATGCCAGTTCAAATGTATCCAACTGGCGCCCTATTTTGGAAATACCACTAACAAGGGTTCACTTTTTCACTTTGCATTGTTTGGTTAGAATAATTGAGAAGCTAGCATATGGATTGCACGGGGGACTAAGTAGAAATAAAAAAGGATGAGAAAAATTCAGGAAAGAGTGAAAATATTCCTTGTAAACCATGCTTTGGTAGACCCATATCCTTGAGATGAGGAAGACAATATACTTGTAAAACAACTAGAGAGGTATGAAGCATGGAAAAAGTTGCACCTTGCTGTTCTGGATTGGAGCAATGGGGGACGGACGAGGATTGCGGATACACCTAGATAGGTTAGCAGCTCTCTTATAAAAGTTTAGGTTTAGGGATGGTGATGCCAATACATTTAAAGAGACAGTTGTTGCTACATTTTATAAATCCATGGTGGAGGCATGGACTACAAATAGCATAACACACTATATGGTCAGTATTGCCACCATTACAAAAAAATATCATCATGTCAAATTAGTTTGTGTTTCTGATATCTCTTCTTCTGCAGCATATACTTGAAGCACATGGTCCATACTTTGCAGATTAAGAAATTTTGGCAGTATGGTCAACTCAAGGCATGGAAAGATCTCATTAGTAAGCTGGCTATGCTTTTTAAAAGGCAACTGATCATGGAGATGGAATCAATGATTCCAATTCTATGAGGCAATTATTACAATGGTGGTATAGGAGATTAGAGATACAATATGAGGAAAAAGAAAAGAAGTTCAAAACCTCTCAAGCAGAATTTATAAGTAGGGCAATATATGAAGTGAGAAAAATAAGGTATGAAAATAGCACAGCTAGACAATGCCATATCAGAATGGTTGGCAACCCAAGAGATAGATGGCAAGAAATGGAGACCTATATAAAGATTATACTTTTGATGCATTTAGAGTCCATGAGAGAGCACGGGTACTAAGGATATGACACATCAATACTCCTACCTTTAACATGAGATGTCTTGCAAATTTTGTTTAAAATTTGAAGGTTTGCCACTATGTTTTTCAAAGTTAATTTCGAAATCCTAAGACAAAGATATGAAAATTCCAAACCTTGGAATATTCACTAGCCTAGACATAGAGGGGCATGAGGGGGATCGTAGGAAAGAGAGAAGCATGGATGGGGTGGAGAAATATGAAATGAAATGATAATTTTGAAGTTCATTTACACCACAGTAAGTTTAAAAGTTTAGTACTTAAGTTAAGTCTCTCCTTACATTTTTTCCCATTACTCTTCACTCTACCCTCCACCTTTCTATCCTTCATCATCACAACCATGGCATGTTTCAAGCTTACTATCAAGAAGGTACCTGCAAGAGCAAGAGCAAGAGCTCAAAACTCTTCTAAATCTAATGAGCGTATTATGAGTGACAAAGGTCCCCTGGTGGTAGCCAACAACGATGGCACTACTGTAGCTAATAATGGTGGTGCTATTGTGTCTAACAATGGTGGCCCTAGTGTGGTCAATAATGATGGTTTGCCATTGTCTAGAAATGGTGGTTCACATGTTCCAGTTGATCCACCTCCCACTATTTCTCCAGCTGGTAATACACATCCTCTAGTACATAAGAAGCGAAGATGGAGACCAGGCATAGCTGCATTATGTGAGATAAGGAGATTCCAGAAGAGTGCCAACTTGATTATTCCTAAGGTACCATTCTCTAGGTTGGTGCGAGAAATACTGCAAGATCTGCAGTTAGGGCATCATCACAAGTTCTTTTCAAGGAACCATGAAAGGAATGTGGGGCGATGGTCAAGCCAAGCCTTGCTTACTCTCCAAGAAGCAGCTGAAAGTTACTTGATTGATCTAATGAGTGATGTCAACTTCTAGCCATTCATGTCTAACGTATCATTATTAAGCCCATAGATATGGTTCTTGTTCATAGGATCCACAATGACAAGGATGCATTTAATCTTAATGTTAACAATATGCTTTGAGAAGCTACCTTGTAAATGGATCTATGTTTTCAAGTTTGGTTGTAGATTGTAAGGAGCTTAGTTTTGGGTTATCTTTCAAGTAGACCTTCAAGTATTTGATAGCAATGGCTTGCAAAATGGAGCAAAATTTTTCCTAGAACACCATATTGGAAAATATGGGAATTTTCCATAAGTTTGGGACATGTGGTCAAATCTTTGGATTTTTCATAACTTGAACACTAAAGCTCCAAATCAAGTGCTCTATAGCTCAATAGATTCCATTTTTCAAGCACTTTCCAATGATAGGTCACATCATATGGTTTTGAAAAGCTTATGGGCATGTTATCCAGGTGCCACCTTTTTAGTATTCAAAAAATGGGAATTAGGAGATTTTCAAACTCACTAATATTGTGTTCTAGCTCTAGTTGTACTTGGTGCAATGCACTATCTTCTGTGTATTTCATGGTTTCATAATGCCAAATTCGATATTGATATTGTATTTTGCCATGATTCACATTGTGTGTATTTTCAAGTTTCTAATTTTCAAAGTAGTTTCATTGAAGATAAAATTAATGCACAATTACGCACACATCAGGTGTTAGTTGTACATGGGCCGACGCACTATATTCTCCCATCTTGCTCATAGCTTCCATGGCTTCTCTCTCTTTCCTGTCTTTCTCTCTCCAAATCTAGTCTTTCTCTCTCCTCATCACCCTTCTCTCTCTTTCTGCAGTCTTTCTCTCTCTTCTTCAGTCTTCTCTCTCTTTTGTAGTATTCTCTCTCCTCTTTCTCTCTCTCTCTCTCTCTGGTTCTCTCTCTAACATCAATAGAATTCTTCAACCCTAACACATCAGTGATCTCCATCCTTTCTACAACTCGTCGTTTTAAGAGACTTGAACAATGATTCAGCACTCTAGATTTATCATGATAGGAGTCCCCATCTCATGATGGAATATGACCAAAGCAACAATCAAAGTAATGATTTCTTAAATTAAAAGGAACACATAATTATGATTAATGAAAGGTTTTACATGATCATTTTCATAATGAGCCAAATTATAACAAGGAATTGATGATTGTTGCATCATGATATGTTCTAATCTAATCTTGTGAACAAACCTACAACTTCACTCAGAGACAACAAACCATGGTGAAGTAGATTTCGAGTTCTTGTGGAATGTATCTAGCCAACGCTACATCCTCCAAACAAATCTTACCTCTAGTCACAATGTACCATCTATTTTTGAACCTCAGAGCTCAACCATATCCCTATACTTTGTTGAAGTATATTCCCTACTATAACCTAGAAGTACCAATAGGTGTTGGTAAAAAATAGTCATATCACTCAATTATTTGAAGATTGTGCTAATTGATGCATGCCAAACACTTGTCCAATACTTCAGGCCATCAATATGCCAAACACTTGTCTAGTACTTTAGGCCATCAATATGTACATCTATAATAACATATGAATCCATTATGATATCATACAAAAATGTCTATAGAAGTGTATATGCATCTTGAAAAATTAATTCAAACATTTCATACCTAACTTTATGCTTGCCATAGACTCCACCAAAATAGATAATGTAGTTGGATTTCTTGACTTTATGCAAGTTGGTCTTCATGTATTATGATACATATCTCTAAGTCCCCTTTTCTCCAAGCATTGCTTCCTACACATAGGTCTAAACCAATATATCCTCTACTTTCTTAAAATTGATGTTTACTAATAGCACCTCTCTCTCACATTCTATGGACTTGACATTTGCGCCCTGGATAAGGGTCCCAGACGCCAGCCTTCGGACAAGTTTCCTAGAGACTTTTGATGAGACCTTTTTTTTTGGGATAATTGATGTATCTTAGAGGAGTTTCACATCAATTGGATCATTGGTCATATTTTTCCAAAGCCTGGATACATTAATTCAAGTTTAAGGGTTTTTGAAATTTTTTGCTTTAAGTTTAAAGTTTCACCTCATTTTACACATTTCACTTTTGAGTTTTGAGTTTTCTCTCCTAGAAGACATGGCATGCATCAAGCAAGTGGCCCAAAGACACCCCTGGAAATCCCATGCACAATCCCCAGATTCAAGGCCCCAGACGCAAGCCTCTAGATAGGTGTCCCCTAGAGGCTTCTGATGGGGCCAATTTTTTTAATATCCATGAGTTTTTATGATGTCTGGTATGTAGGTGAAGTTTCCCTAGATTTTGATTTATAAAATTGACGGTTCAATCATTTTAAAAAAATGCATTAATTGGATTATACTTCACTAATAAGTCACCATCGAGTGTGCGCAATTGCATATTAAATGTGTTGTCAACCAAACTATGTGAAATATTGGAAACTTAAAAATTTTCAAAAAATAAGTCATGGGTCAAATGAAATATTGAATATTGGATGCACTGGAGAAGTTTCGACACTATCTATTGTCCATACATTTCAAGTTCTTTCTGGATCACGAGGCCCTGTCCTTCCAGATAAACAAAGCAGACGTGAAAGGACGAATGATGAGATGGCTCCTTCTATTCCAGGAGTTCGACTTTGAGGTGATTACCAAACCTTCCCTAGAGTTGGTAAGTGACAGAGGCACTCATTTCATTAATAAAGTCATGGAAGAGTTGACAGAGCTGTATAAGATCCGCCCCATCGGAAGTCCACTTCTTACTACCCCAGAGCCAACGACCAAGTCAAAGTCACCAATCACATCCTCTGCTCAATCCTAACAAGAACGATTGCTGCACATCGTCATGATTGGGATGATCGACTTACAGAGGCTCTCTGGGCATACAGAACCTCCCATAAAGCAGCTACAGGACACATACCCTTCCAGTTGGTGTTTGGTGTAGAAGTTGTTTTCCCTGTTGAACTGGAATTGCCCTCTTTGTGAGTGGCTATCAAAGAGTGTTTGGGGGAGGATGATTCACTGCAACACCGTCTCCTGCACTTGGAATGTTTGGACGAAACTCGCAAGATAGCTCTACAGTGCATGGAAGCCACGCAAGCTCGACGTAAGGCTTACCATGACAGCTTCATCAAGCACAAGGAGTTCAAAGAAGGTGATTTGGTCTTAGCCTATGATTCACGATTTGGCAAGTTTCCTCGCAAGCTCCAACAGCGGTGGATGGGCCCATATAAAGTACTTGCTGTCAACCCTAATGGCTTTGTCCAAGTGTAGATCGTTGATGCCTCTAATGATCCCTTCCTGATTAATGGCTATCGCCTGAAGAAGTACTTTTCTCCTTGGGGATCTTGACAATCACGGTCACTTGATCCTTTCTCCCGTTGGCGTGGCACTATAACTCTTATGATGCTACTTTTGATAGCCGTTCTTCAGCCACTCCTGATGAGGTGGACGCAACCCTCTGTCCCCTCAGCCCCACCTTCTAGCCCTGCTCTCTTATCCTCTATTTTCCACCAGCGGCAGTGGCGAGGTTGGTTCTGACAAATGGTATTTCTACCATTCCCTTGCTTAATTCGAAAAAAAAGAAAAAAAATATACATATCGGTCATGGGAGAAAAGGACTTCGGTCCCTGTCATGCCGACCTATTCTTCGAGAAAAGGTGGAGACACCCTCGAGAATAGGAGAAAAAAACAAAACAAAACATAAATAAAAGAAAAGAAAAAAAAAACAAGAAAAGAAGAAAAAAACTGTTATGGGAGAAAATGAAGAAATTCCCTGTCATAGCAGGCCTCGTTCCAAGAAAAGGTGGTTAACACCCTTGGGCAACGACATTCTAGTCACCCTCTCTCTCTCTCTCTCTCTCTCTCTCTCTCATAATAAACCGTGACATAATAAACCTTGACACAATAAACCATGACGTAATAAACCCCAAACCATAGCATAAAAGCATTACCTTGACATAAAAAAACTTGACATAAAAGAAACCTTGACATAAAAAAACTTAACAAAAGAAACCTTGCATAAGTATCATTACATAAGAGACCATAAGACATTGACAAGTGAGTACATGTCTGCCACAAACCAAGTACATGACCATAAGTGAGACCATAAGTCCATGACTGCCACAAACCAAGTAAATGTAACCATATAATCCACACAAGATCACCTCTCCAACACTCCAAGTGCCCACTGGTAAAGGTCCTTCTTCAAAGTTGTAAAATATGCGGTATTGAACCATTTTCTTGTTAACTGCAATACGATAAGTTGATTATGGATTGACGTATGCACACTAGACCATTCAAAGTCGCACATAGCAAAAGCAATTATACCAGTATAGGCTTACCCAGTTATTGGTTGGTTTCCCAAGCATGCCACCCTCGATGAGTAGTCTTATGTAAGCCATCACATAGAATCCACAGTCTACTGCATTTGTTTGTTGAGGGGCCTGTGAAAAGAGATTCTAGTCATCTTTATGTGAACAACCCTATGTTACATTTCTAAGTGACAACATTACTTTATTGACATCCCCAGGATCCAGTTTCGAAGTTGCCTCCCTTGGTACGCTGTGTCATGTGCCTTTCTGCAGAGCGTTTGACAGTCCTCTAGCAGACGCCATGTTCCTATCTAACCCCATATTCGATCTGATGGCTACCTCCCTGGGTACACCTCTTCAACTACTAACAACACAATCTTCATCGACAAACAATCGAGTGACGCGAGCTTTCATCCTAACCGGATAGGAAAGTGAGTATGGTAGCCCTCTGTAACTATCAACAAAGAGTGAGACCAAGGATAGGGTGAGTGACCAGTCTTTTTCCTTCAAATCAAATGAGAGGTGAGAAGTGTGAATGAAGTGTTGCACGCAAGGGATGGGCCTCTCAATGCACAAACTACGATCTGTTCTTGTACACTGCACCATAAGGCTCCCTGGCCTTCCTTCTCGAACCGTATATGCTGGCACAGGGTGGGATGCTCAGTTGTACCATCAAATGCGCACAAGGCATACAACCTTTGCACAAGTGACAGTGAGGATTACATCAATGGGTGTAAGGTACGGGCTGCCCTCCTGTATCTATTAACAGAGCGTGAGATAGAGGGTGGGCTGAGTGTGACTGGAGTTTCTTCAATCACTTACCGAGAGGTGAGGATTGAGGAACATTACGACCTTTGGAGTCAGATATGTTTTCGTTTCCTTATGCACCCATGGGTTGAGTTTCTGCCATCAACACAGGACACATCATTCTGCTTTATGCACTGTACTACAAGGCTCCCTCGCCTTTCTCCTTGCACCTATGCCAGACGGGTTGGACGCACTGATGCACCATCAATTGTGCACCCTTGCATACTCCCTCTGCACCATTCCTTTGCCGCTTCCTAAACCGGGTGTGAGATATGGGTTTTCATTTTGATTTTCTCGAGTGATATTAGTCATGGGGTGAGTGACTGCTCTTTCATTCCATATGAGTGATTGTGCGTTGAGTACAACATTCCTCATCATCGACGAATTTCCTACGATTCCTTCAACTAGCTACCTCCCTGGGTGCTGCCGCATAGTCCCTGCCACGAAGAACGTGTGCTGTGAAGATACCTTGGTACCTCCTGCAGGTCGACAACGACAGTGGACGTGCCATCGACAGTCAACCTTGATTCTCGACAACATGGGCCAAGTTTTTCTAACCCTACACCTTGTTTTGTCAGTGACGGTCATGTTTTAAGTGTGGGGACGTTAGCGGTTGGTCTGTTGTATGGTATTAGGTCCCTGTTGCTCGGTCAACCCTACCCGTTAAGGTTTTAAGTGTGGGGATGCGTCCCTGCGCGTCTACATTGCATACTGCCCTACATATGTCTCCCTTTGATCATGCATGTATGCCATGACTTTTTGTTACACTCCTGGGGTCCCTTTCCTACCCAACCGTCTCCTGTTACCCCTCCCTTGGGGCTGTTCCTCCTCTATTTCTCTTTTTTTCTTATTTTGATGTGTTTCCATGTGAATGCACCCTACGTTCCCCCAAATTCCAATCTAAACTTATAGCCCTATTCATCCCTTCGAACTGTCCAATTTTCCTTTTTACCTACCCCTGTTTCAATACACGGTTTTTGAGTTATTAATTTTTGACGGATTGTGCGTAAATTGGCCAGTTTTTCATGTGAACGCGCTTTTCTTGCTTCAGAACATGATCTAACCTCATAGCCCTGACAATCACTTTTCCCCTGACATTTTTCCTTTTTACTCCGTGTCATTTCGATACACGGTTTGTCAAATATTAATTTTTGCGATTTTTCGGGACCTTTTCGTGCATCTTTTTGATATTTTTCCATGTGAACCTGCCTTGTTTGCACCAGAATTCCAATTTGACTTGACACTCGTGTCCATCGCGCCTTTCCCTACATTTTTCCTTTTTTCTTTCCCTTATTCCAACTTTTGGATTTATTATTATTAATTTTTAAAAGTATTTTTGAGTGTCTTTTTGGTATTTTTTGTATGTGAACGCCTCCTAACCCTATCGGAACTGTGTTTTAATGTGTCAAGCCTGTGAAACCCCGTCCCCCGCACAGTTGTCGTTTTTGCTGTCCCCTGTTTCGGTGAACCGATCTTCTGTTATTAATTTCCGACCGTATTTGCATGTGTCTTTTTTACGTTTTTCCATGTGAACACATCCTATTTCGGTCGAAACGGTGTTTTGACATGATAGGGTTGTCGGGTGCGTTCTTTTGCACATTTTTCCTTCTTTCCGCCCTGCATTCCGGCGAGCGAATTTCTCAAAATTACCCCCGTATGTGTTTTCGGGGCCGTTTTTCATGTTTTTTGCATGTGCATGCCTTTTATTCCCCCCAGAACCCCCGTTGATCTTTTTCCCTATCTGTCCCCTATTGTCTGGTACATTTTTTGTTTTTACACCATTTCGTTTCGACGATCGGATTGTGAGATATTACTTTTTTTAAAATTTTCACGTGTTTCGCGCTACTCGTCTCGCGCGTGAATGCCTGCATTTATGGTTTTACGCATCTTGCCATGCCCGATCGCGTACACGCCCCCTGTGTCGACGTCCCGACGCCGTTCCGATTCCGCCACTGCAAATTTGTTTACCCCGCCCCGCGCCTGCGACGGGACGGGGGCACGCCTTTCTTTTACTTCCTTTATGTATTCTTTTAACACACAAAAACAAACTCTTTCTTATTTTTTTAAAAAAAATCTTTATTATTTTTAAAAAAAAATTAATTTCACCCCCCTCCCGCGTCCGTTCAAACCACATACCCCCCCCTTCCCTCTTCTCTCTCTCCTTCTCTCTATCTCTCCCTTCTTGTTCTTCTTTTTCTCTCTCCTCCCCCTCCCTCTCTCTCCCTGTAACTTCCTCCTTCTTCTCCTCCTTCCTCCTCCCTCCATCCTCCTCCTCTGCTCTCTTCCGCTCCCTCTTCTCCTTCTCCCCCTTCATCTTCTACCTTCCTCCTCCTTCCATCCTCCTCCTTCTCCCTCTCTCTCTCTCTCTTCGACTTCTTCCCTTCTCTCTTCCCTTCCTCCTTCCTCACCCCCACCTACCCCTGTCACTCCTCCTCCTCCTCCTCCTCCTTCTTTCTCCCCTTTTGCTTCTCCTTCTTCTACCCCTCCTTCTCCTCTTCGTTCTTCTCCTCCTTATTCTCCTCCTACTTCTCCTCCTCCTCCTCCCCCTTCCCACCTGCCCGCTAGCCTTCTCCCCCTGCCCGCTCGGTGTTGTCCGCTCCGCCGCCGCCGTCCGTCCAGAAGTCTGCCGCTAGGGCCTCCCGCCGTCGCCAGGAACCGCGTCGCCGCTACCCTCGTCGCCGTCGGTCACCGCCCCTCCTCCCCTCTTCCTCCTCCTCCTCCACCTCCTCCTCCTCCTCCCTGTACCTCCAGGTCCACCACTAACTCCAACTAACTTACTAAACTACACTTAGTTTAATTCACCCTGATTAAGTTAATTTAACCCTAGTTAGGTTAGTTAACCCCCCCTCCTCCCCCCCACCCTAATTAACTAACCCCCCCAGTTAGTCTAACCCCCCCTCCCCCCCAAGTTCATCCAACTGTAGTTAGTTGAACCCCACCCCCTAGTTATACTAACCCTAGCATAGTTACACTAACCTAAGTTGAGTTAACCTAACCCTAGCCTAGTTGACCTAACCCTAGTTAGTTAGGTTACCCTTACCCTAGTTAGACTAACCATACTTAGGTTAAATTAACCATAGTTCAGTTCACCTAACCCTAGCCTAGTTACTCTAACCCCCCTTAGGTTAGTCTCCACTGACTTGCCTTAACTTACTTATCTGACTTTGCCTAACCCAGACAAACCTAGTTCCATTTGACTAGCCTGACCTAACCTAGCTTGACTTATATGACTTACCCTGACTTCCATGCCTTAGCTAACTTAATTTGACCTTACTTACCAAAGTAAGCTGATTTTCCTGCTTTAACTGATTTAATTAATTTATTAATTAATTTCCACTCAGAAAAATTTCAAACAAATTTTTAAAATTTCCCTTCACTTTCTGCAAATTTTTGGAAATTTGTCAGCTAGAAATTTCAACCCTTAAAATTTCAAAAAATTCCATATTTGCCAATTTATTCAAAATTACCTACAAAACTACAGAAAATTCATTTAAAATTAGAAAAAAATCCAAAAAAAGAGAGAAAATTTTTAGAAAATTCCACCCATCCTCCTTGTCCTTTTTTCATTCATTTTTTACTTTAAATATTTTTATACGGTATCTCTATTTAAAATAATTTATTAAAACAAAAAAGATCAACACACAAAACTTTACCGTACAAATCCCTATCTTATTTTCATACCCTAAATTATGGATATTTCCTAACTGGTTGAAATTTTTTTAAAACTTCATCCCATATCCCTCTTTAATTATTCTTCCTTTTGAAGAAAAACAAAAAACCAATAAATACACAACCACATACAATTTATTTAAAAACAAATTCCGACAAACACATAATTTCAATCACCACACATAATACCCCCTAAAATACCAAACACACACAATATAAAATGAAAAAAAAAAACAAAAAAAACCCAAACTATTCTCAAACATCCTAATAAAATTAAAAATCATACTCAAACTCAACACATCCACTAAGGTTTTGTCTTTGTTGTTCAGTTAGTGGTCTTTCCTTTTCTTTTACTGGATTCATTCCTTTTGGGGGACTCTTCCCTGCGCCTTCAGGCCATTGCATACACACCCCTTCCAAGTATTTATTTTATGTACTTTATTTATTTTTATTTCTCCCTTAATCACAAATTAATTGTTACAATGAAACATTTATTTATCCACATTTTCCACGAGCGTTCGCGCTAAACACACACTTTCATAATAATAAAAATAAACCAGCCGTTCACTTTGCACGCGCTACGTGCGCTTAAGAGGCACTTTAATTTATAATCAAAATGAACCAGCCGTCACAAGAGCACGTGCTGACAAAAAAACGCTCCACATCACTCTTAATTTTTAATTAAGGAATTTGCATTTAGAGACCTAGTCTGGGCATCGAAGTCCGGGTTGCGTTAACGCACCGTTTCGACTTAATAATTTGTAATTAACATTTTAAGAAGGAACCGTCGTTTTCTTATTAAGGTTTATCACTTAATAAAAATGTTACCCATTGTTAATAATTTATTCCAATGAACCTTTCATTAAATTAATTCCCCCTCACTACACTTATTTTTCCTTTTTAATGAACTCGCTTCATGGGATGGGCGTGTCCAAGTCTTTAGTTGACACTGAGTCAAGTTATGGTCCAGTCTTTATGCTCGTTTTTTATGGTAGTCTGATTTGTCCATGTGTTACGATTATGAGTACGGTGTGTAGTTTTTTTTCTTTATTGCTTGATACGGGGATTTGGGTGCTTGCATGTTGCATCGCATGAAGCTTTCAGTCGCATATGTGTAGAGGTCATGCCAAAATTTTTCTAGGCTGTGTATTGTCTGGGGTGGTACTTGGGTTAGTTACGTCTATATTTATATGCGTGTCCTTGTTTTGGATTGATTCTTTTTTGATCGCCTTTTGGTTGTTTTGCAGGCATTCTTTGTGACTATTTGTATTGTGGTATGTGTGTTTACCATCTGAATGGCGCCTCACGCTCCTCTCCCTATCCAGTATGTCTCACTAGTCAGTAGGAATTACTCTTCCCTACTCACTTTTGAGCCTCTCATGAAGGTGGGACTCGCACCTTTTGTGGCTGCCTCCTTTCCATTGCTTCCAGAGGATCCATCGATGTGTGATGAGTTTCTGGCCTCCTACAGCAAGAAGTCGAGACTGGTCTAGGGTAATTCCATGACTTTGACACCTCGAGGCCTAGGGAAGGCTTTGTCTATTCCCTACAAAGGTGAACCCTTTGTTACCACTCGCCAGCTTTTCTCTAACGAAGAGATTTTGAAGCTGTTACAAAAACAAACCAGGAAAATTCTGGATCTAGCCTCTCAGAGGAGAAGGAGAGGATGTCCAAAGAAGCGCAAGAGTTCCAAACTCTCTTAAATGTCAAACTTTCAACCTTACAGACTGCTAATGATACAGTGGAATCACAAGCTTCCCAAATCAAGCAGTTGCAAGATCAACTAGCAAAGTCACGGTCTGTTCCTCCAAGCCCTAATGTTCCCTTGATCCCTTCTCTCTCATAGCAGGACTTGGCAGTTCTTCAGAGACAGGCTACCTTGTGTCCTCTCTTCCAAGATAAAGTGGAAAGATTGTAGTCCAGGATGGATCTGCTATGTTCTACATTTGAGCAATTCCAGGAATATGTTCCTTCGGACCATTCTTTCTTTGTCCACTATCAATTACAGAAGTTGGACTTCTATATGAAGCTTTCCACGATGGATCTTCCTCTTCCAGAGGATGGTTGGAGTGGGGCTTGATCTCCTGAGTTGCTGACAGAGGTGGTCCATATGGTGTTTGAAGATTCTGTCACAACTGATACCATGTTGATGTCCTATATGTATCTACGAGGAGACTTGTTGATTGTAGATGAAGTGGATATGGCCTGGTATGTGGGAGATGTGGTTTCACAAGCTGTTTTGTATGTCAACCATTTGGAGTTGCAAATAGATGACATGTTTCAGAGTTACTCCTCCAAAGTAGCTACTTGTCCTGATAATTCCTGGCATATCATGATTGATTTTGTGGTCCTGAATCAAAGACAGAACACAGCCCCTATCTATGTACAGAGCACTAACCAACTAAGGGTGGATCTCTTAGCTTATCTTTCCAAACATAATCCATTTGATTCTACCTTTTTTAATGCCTATCAACGAAGATCTATCTTAGGTCCTTCTGTTCCTACCCTACTGTATTACCAACAAATGGCTCACCGTTATGATATATATCTTTCCCTCTATCAAACCCATTCCACAACCATCTTACCCCTTCTTTTTCAACCTCAATCTTTTCCTCAAATTCCCATATTTATATACTGCTCTTTTATCGAGGATAGAGTATTTTCCTCTTCTCCACCATGTCCTTCTCCATTCATTCATGTACTTTCTACCTTTCCTATTTATCAATTAACACCCTTCCTAAGTGATTCTCTAAAATTTTCAGCCACTCCTTTAAATTATTCCTCCTTTTATGATTTTTCCTACCCATCTCTTCATCCACTTTTACTTATTCCACTTCCATCTCCTGCCACTTCTATCTCTCAATCCCCCTCAATTGGTTAGTGAATATGACAGGTTTGATCCTCAGATTTCCAAAAGAAGGGGATGGAGCTCCAATGATTCTCTTACAGGACCTCAGATAAACTGGCCAACAGGAGATTGGACAACTGCCAGTCAAGCATACTAGAACTATATTCATTTTGCTCACCAATATTCACAGTCTCTGGATTCTTCGGTGAGATTGACAGCTCATTTTGCTTGGTATCTAGCATACGTGCATAGGCATTCTCATAATGATCAAAAGGCCATTCCAAAACTTTGTATGAATGTCAATGTGAACATTGACTCCCACCAGTTGGATGTCTTGTATTTTCATGCCCTATGTCTCCCTAGCAGATACCTTGTCTTGCTAGAAAGGATGTGCTGCTTGCAGTTTTTTCAGAATCCTCCCAAGATATTTGTAGATGAATCCTTCTCCATGGATCGCTTTCGAAACCACCAAGCTTTTAAAAGGGATCATCTTCATTGATGCCTTTGCAATGTATTTTGGAAGAATTTTAATGATATATCTCTTTTTGGAGGTGTCATTCAAATGGTTGTGTTAGTGTTCGTGTATGTGTTGTCTTGATTGTATGTGATGAGTTCGTGTTGGTTGCGAATATTTGTTCACGAGGTATTTTCAAAAGATTGCTGGTAGATGAAAAGCCTATGGTGGGAAGCTGAAGAGAACCTCTTATATCCTTTACAAATTTGTAATGGTTTTTAAATGATTAATCAGATGAGTTCATGCATAATGAAGTTTTTCTTTAGTAGTATTTTTTCTATCAGATACAGGTGATAGGTTGGGGTCGTGTTTTGGCAAGATTATTGAAGATCTAAAGGAAGATCCAAATTGAGCTCTTTAGTGAACTTATATTCTTCTTTTCCTTGGGTTGTGAGGACGCTTCCTTTCTAAGTGTGGAGATATGTTGAGAGGAAAAAGACTGAATTTTTGACTGATTTTTGTTATTTTTGAGGTTTGAATGATTGATTTTCAGTGGATTTAGCGTGATGTATGATTGATAATGGAAGTATTTGAGAGTGTTTTGGATGATATTGATTATGTTTTGGAAGTTCATGATGATTTTTAGTGGAGATATGAGGTTCTGTGATGTTCTGTTAGGTTCTGATTGGTTCTGTATACCTTCTGTATAGCTTCTGTTTTGTTCTGATTGTCTTCTGTATGAAGCATGGATTGATGATTGATGAAGATTAAGATCTTGTGAAAGCTTATTGAATAGTTTTTTAGAGTTTGGAATGGTTTGAGTATGAGTTATGAGGTTTTGATAACCTTCTGTAGACCCTCTGTAGAGCTTCTATCTCTGCTTTGTCTTTGTACTGTAACTGTACTGTAGCTATTCCGGTGCTGTACTGTGACTGTTCTGTAGACCTTCTGTACATGTTCTGTAGAATATATGTGTGACTTTGGAAAAGTTTTCTAACCTTTGGAAAGGATGAATCTAAGTTCAAAAGAGCTAAAACAGGTGGAAGAAACAACTCTGCTGAAGACCGAAGAGAAGACTAAGTGACAGTGATAGTAGTGAGCTATGAAAAGACACTGTAGTGGCTTTGGTGACTCTTCATATCAGACATACCCCTTGAGAGATGCATCCACGACCTAAGAAGGATTATTGAGGGATATTATGAGAGTATTTTAGTGAAGATATGATGTACTATTGATGGAGAGAGAGAGAGAGAGTCAGAGATAGTCAATTCTATGAAAATAGTGTAACTGTATATGAGAGATTGAGAGAGAGAACTATGAAGACATTGAAGATGAATAATATGTGATTGATTTCCATTCAAAGATGGTGTATTTCTTTGTGTTCTTTATTCTATTGATGGATTTTGTGAAGATGTTGAAGAATGTGGTTGATTTTATCAAATTCGTGGGAGATATCTACTATGATGCTACGTGAAGAATTGTTGTTTTCTTTGTTTTGATGATCAAAGGAATGAAATAAAAGCTTGTTGATGTTACAAGATAGATTTTCTTGCAAGAGAATTTCCTTTTCCTTGGTGTTCCTCTAGGGGCTCCACTTTTTCAAAAGGGGAGACAAATACTTTAGTCATAAGTGCCTTGAAAGCTTCCCTATTCTCTGCAAATGTGTTTTCCTTTTTTATATACCTCCACCAAGTATGGGCAAATCCCTCCAAATGCAAAGAAGAAAAATGAATTTTCATGTCATCAGTTTTAGGGAATATGTCAAAGTATCATTCCATGTTAGAGGTCCACTCCTCTAAATCGGATAGTGAAGATGACTAACCAAAATCTAGATACCCCAAACTCTAGATACCCCAAAATCTAGATACCCCTAGTTAAATTCCAAGGGAAAGATTTCATTATGTGAAACTCAAGTGTCGATTGCTACTAGAATTAAGCATCACTTGAAAGTTACATGATTGATTGAACTCATAACTGCTTGCAAACATCAATCTTGTTTGTGATCTTCTAGATTAGATACTGATTGAATTAAGTATTGGAACAGATAAAAATTGAGGAGCCCTATACCTCCCCCAAGGATAGGTGCTGAATCCCCATACCAAGAGAGGATGTTTTTACTACTGCGAAAGCATGAAACAGCTCCGATGGTGAGAGTTCTCCCAGCAGGGATTGTATTAAGTAGGAGCTGGATAGTGTGCCAAGGGGAACTCTGGCTAGTAAATCCCTTTTCGCACCTACGAACTACTTGATCTCTTGTATGGCCCGAGTTCTACTTGGGACACCTATAAACGCTAGCTATAGGTGGATTTGAACTTGGTGACGTGCAAATGCGCCGGATGAGACAACATGTGAAATTGTAATTTTTCTCCTGTATGGGTGGGAGAACACACATTATGGAATATAATCAATGAAATTTTTCTATTCCGATTGTATGTCTGTGAGTAAATTATGTAAATGAATAACTGTACATAAAAGGATTTTAATTAATGAAGCTATTTTTATATGTTTCAGGTAATGTGGTAGGTAATCAGATAACTAATGGGTGGATGGATTCCCAACGAATCCAGTTCTATGGCAGGGTGGTATCAGTTAAGACGAGGTTTTTCCAAAAAAAAATACTAGGAAGAAACTCTAGGAAGGGCCGATTCCTGACTTACTTAGGGTTTGGTCTCAGAATCCGAACTATAAATTATCTTAGGGGAAGGATACAACGGCTGTGCTAGAGCACTGCAAGGGATTTCATAAATCCTTAGTCTACTACTAGAAAAAAACATTGTACTCCATGAACCGAGGGTAATGGCAGTTGCTCCTTTCGAACAAGAAGCCTCTCGAAGGACACCTCCAGATGTGAGTTAGTTGTTGGTAGGTGACTGTTAGGTCAATTAGGGACCTTCAGGTTGGAGGCGGTCGTCCATGGATAACAACAGGATGCTTCCCTTGCGGGGTAGACCTAGGGTTAACTAGTTGGACAAACTCTGATCATTTTGATTAGAGTACGAATAGTGATGGCTAGAAGGTAAACTCCAGGCAACTACTAAAATGTTATCCATAAAAAAATCAAGGCGGGTACGTTACAAGTGGTATTAGAGCGAAAAGAAATTATAAAATTGGTAATTGTAGCCTGAGATACGAGTTGTTTTTTCCTTCTCTTAGTGACGTGTTTTTATCCTACCTAGAGAAACGAAGATTGGAAGCAATTCCTAGTCTTCCAAGCAATGTTTACATTGGCAATGCATTCTACGGATTATGGATGGAGAATGCAAGTAATGCAGATTATGGATTGCATCTACAAGTCTTCTTCACTATACCGGGAAAGACACAAGATGACTCCAGGATGATAAGCGGTGGAATTTGTTATATCGACGCAAATCATCTTGCCTTCCTTCAAACCAATTTGAAGAGGATAAGATGGATGGAAAACCTTAAAGTCATGAAGGTTTATTTATTCCATGAAACCAGAGTGAATTCAAATTTATTCACTAGAGGCTAGGAAGTTAAACTAAATTGATACATTTATGAGGAAGTGACAAAGGTCATCCTAGCGAACCGAATCATAGTTTTTGGCCGCTCTAAACACCGCAATTACATCAAAGATGGACTTCCTATTCTTCCTTTAAAGTACCGATTTTTAGATATTCATTCTTCAAAGCCTGATTATTACCCAATGGATGTATCCAAATGCCATGTCTAGATTGTATTAGGGAAATCTTCTCTCCCAAATTATCAGCCATCCCAAAATAAACCATGTATTTATCCCCTACAACAAAAGAAATTATTTTGTCTATCCATTGAATATAAAATTGGTTACCATTCTAGCAATTAAGAATTACGAGATTTTAGATATATCTAAAATCCATGGTTAGATTCCTTAAGTTCATTTGGAAAACTCGATCATGATATAACCTTCTTTGAAAATTTAATATAAAGCATTTCTATCCTTTTGAAATGATTTCTCTTTTTGAAAAGATACCAGAAAATTGTATGATAACATTTGTAGAGCTAACTAGAGAAAATCTTACGATACCACAAGAAGTTATTTCTACCCTTAATGCTGCTAAGACCCAAGAAAAGAAGTTCCTACTTAGGCAAATCAAACCACCTAAGTTTGATGGCCAAGGAAAAATCACCGAGGTTGAAGCAAAAATATGGGTTGAGTCCATGGAAGATTATTTCATTGCTACTGGAATTACCCCAGCTAATCAAGCAATGATCGGCAAGTTAAAGCTAATAGGAGAAGCCTAAATTTGGTGGAAACTATGGTTAAAGACCAAGGAATCTCCGAAGCATCTGTTAGTTAGGACTTATTAAAGGATGTAGTTTAATGCCGGTATCTTCCACCAACATACCACACACAAAAGATGAATGAATTATTTGGTCTAAAGCAACTTGGAATGATACTGGAAGCTTATTACTCAAATTTTGTAACACTTCTCAAGTATGCACCATCTATGGACATTGCGTAGCAAGTATCCAAGTTTTGCCACAGATTGGATGATCCCCTAAACACATGGCTTGAAGTAATGCATCCATCCGACCTCCAAGATGCATTGATAAGAGCAAGACCAATTGCACAGGAACTTTAGTCTAATCCAAGAAACAATAAGCCTTGGAATGATAAGTTCCAAAATATAAATATAACTAGGGGCTATGGAAAAAGAGCCCAAGGTCAATTCCAATTTGCTAATAGCAAGAAGGCTAAGATGTCGGTGATGGAGAACTTAACTGGTGGTAATAAGGATACTTTCAGGTGCTATTATTGTAACGAACCTGGAAACGTCCAAAGGTGATTCCAAAAACTTGGATAGAATGAATGCCAAAGCAAGTTCCATAACAACTAAAGTTATTGTCGCAAGCACGTAGGGTTGAAGTTCACCACAGGGGTTTGGCAAGGAAACTAGACAATATAGATGGAGATGTGACTTCAAGAGATAAGTAGATTACAGTGAATGTTTAAAGGTTCAAGAGGTAATTCATGGCCTATCACAGGGGTTTGAGAGAGAAGAATATATGGGGGTTCAAGAGCTTAGACTCCTCCGGAGATGGTAGAGATAAGAGAAGGGTTGAAGGTTTCAAGTCAAGTTCGTGAAGATGTTAATAGAGCTTCCAACTACATGTTCTTAGCAAAGATCACAATAGTAGTATCTCATAAGATCTAACTCAAATCAAGCTTGTTTTCTTGATTGTAAGAGCAATCACAAATTATAAAATCGAGTACAATATGCTGTCATGTATCATAAACTACTCTCCATCCCATCATTCATACATGATGCCATAGCATGAATCAACGTTGTATGATTACATTCAATGTAGACTGTTAGGGACAAAAGCTTATGATTCAATTACAAGGCTTGTAGGGCAAAGAGACTTGCTTCAAGAGAGATTCAAATTGAGTTCTTGGTAAGGACAAGTGACCACAGCCAAGAAATAAGAGAAAAAGCTCCTCTTAATTCAACTCAAAGCATCAATGAATTATCTACAAACATTGCCCTGCCATAGGGCCACATAATACTTGCATATTTTGATAAGATGTCTTTTGTAGAGTAAGAAATGAATTAAAAGAACATTGATGTAGCTAATTCTCTGAATATGGCTGAAGATATCAGCCCCAAATTAGCCCAAATATCTTTCAAAATTCACCTCTAATGATAGCATAAACTTCCCCTAACATGGTGTCGGAGCGTTTGGTGTCGAAAGTCCACTATGGGGGTAAGAGACAACAGGGTGAAGGGAGATTCAGGGAGAGGAGTAGACGGAAGAGAAGGGATTCAAAGAAATAGAATACGTAGAAGAATACTTATAAAAAAAATAGAAAATATAGAAGAATACTAACAGAGATGAAGCCTGTCAGTTTATTCCTGCATTATGAGAAGATAAAACTCTTATAGAAAAAAATGTGTATAAAATAATACATTCCTCTATATTGCTTAAATTGCCAATTTGATGCTTTCATTGGCTCTAAAAGGGGGGTAAAATACTAGCACACCTACTCAAAATTCTGCCAGATCACTCCTTCTTCTCCCACTTCGGAGTATTGTTCACTTCTTGAAAACAACAATGGCGCATTGCACGATTTCACTAATCTTTCTTTTTACATAAAATCGTCTCAAAATAGCTGAAAGCTACATGCTTTCTTTTACACGTTATCCTAATCTAGAAGTTGTCTATAGTTTTATGGATTTTTACAAGAGATAATATCTAAAATATTAAAAATTGACTGAAACTTGTCCAAAAATCTAATATTTTTGAACCATGGATACTAACACTAATGTCTAAAATGGCATTGGCTCTCTAAATCAATAAGAAAGACACACTCTAGATTTTTTACATGGTGTGCGCATAGCGGCATGACATCCACCCCCTCCTAACTTGCAGATCCTCTAGCATGTGCCAAAGTCTTACAGATCTGCCATGCCAATGTCTTCATCTTCTGTCTCTTCTTCTTCCTCTATATCTTCATGCTCTTGAATTATATCCAAGTCTTCTAACTCATATGCTGAACTTTCTCTTCATTTGAAGAGCTTGATTCTTTTTCCAGCTATAGGTATCTTTATGTTGGTCCCATCCAATTCAACCAATGAATATATGGCATTGTCATGAACGACCTTTACTACATACGGGCCAAACCAACACTTTACCATCTCCCTAGAAGCACTGTATTGATTGTCTAGGTTGCTGTCATAGACAAGCACCTAGCCATTTTCTTGAATTGCTCTTGGCCGAAGTCGATGTCGCTTATCAAATCCTCTTAATATGCTTAAACTCTTCATCAGTCCAAGATTCGTCCTTCTTCATTGTGCTCAAATATTGGCCAATCTTCAGCCAATCTTCTTCAACGAAATGAACTAGAACTTGAGCAATGTAATGAGCATGCTGGCTACTAGTTGACCACTCTTTTTTCATAGATCAATCTTTGATCTTTGTTGATGTATGCTGATTTACAACAATACCTTTTCCTGTTCTTACTGTACTTAATGCTATACCATTAAAAAGATCAGCTTCACCTGCAAGATTCAGCTTTGGGTTTGTATATGCAGCAACTGAAAAGGTACTTTCAACAGCCATGGAATGAAATTGAGCAAGTATAGATTCTTCAACTTCATCTTCTTCCATCAGCTCTTCTTCGTTGTCATATCTTGCACGTGATAGCATGTCAGCCAACTGGATTCTCCTTTCTTGCAATATGCTTTAATTTAGGGTTGAGAGATTTAATATATGCAATCCATCCAAGTAGAGCAATGTTGGGTGTAGAGTAGTTGGCAATCATGCCCAAGAGTGGAAGACAATCGGTTTCTACGACTACGGAAGCACCTATAAAGTATTCACAATCACACTTTAATGCTATTACAACTCCCCACAATTCCCTTTTTACTTGTGCATACCTTCTTTGATGTTCACTGAGAATCTTTGCGCCAAAACGAATTGCATACCTATTACCTTCAAGGTATTTTTTGCCAATAGCCCATCCTATCCCAATGGGACTTGTATCCACAGTAAGGATGATGGGTTGACCATTTGAATATTCAGACCTTTTGAGAGTGGGGGATGAAATTAAGGACTTATTTAGTTTGCGTACAGTGAGAGTATGCTCTTTCCCCCAAGAGAATCTTTGGACTTTTCTTAATAATCGATAGAGATTTTTGGCTACATGAGCAAAATGTGGTATCCATATGAGATAGAATACACATGCGCCAAGAAATCTTCTCGCCTCTAAAATATTTGTGCATTTTTCTTGCATTTTGCTGATGGCATCTATCTTGATTGGTGAAGGTTTACATCCGTAGGGGCCACACAAATGTCCAACCACTAGGACTTCTTCTACTCTAAAAATCGACTTAGCTCCAAAAAGGGTAAGATGTACCTCTTCTATCCTTGTCAAAATCCTATCACAATCTTGAATATGGTTAACTACATATGTCCTGCAACCATCTTTGTCAAGCTCCTCATTCTTTTCATTTACTTCACATCCCTTGATAGATACATCATCAAGAAATGGAAGAGTAAATTGTGGAATACAGTCCCTTAAGACTTTGTGCATGGCATTCATCATATGGGCTACGGAGTTTGTTGTGCCTTGTGGTAGAGTACACATGTAGACCAATCCAAGAGGGGTCTTCATTGTGGTAATGTCTTGACTTTCTAATGAAAGCTGAAATTGGTCATATCTTAAATATAGGTCGCCCATAGAATAAATTGCTCTACCTACAAAAGCTTCAGCAAACTCGTCAACAATTGGATCCGAATCAACATTTCGAATTGTGACACGATTAACAGACTAAAGATCTTGAATGAATCGTAAGGATCCATTTTTCTTGGGCACGGTAAACCATCGATTTGAGTAAGGTGTTGAAGAAGGTTCTAAAATCTTCATTCTGATCTTCTCATTTACAAGTTCCAATAATTTGGGCAAATGCACCCTTGAAACGAGAATGGGCTTGAGGTTACAAGGCACATGTGGGACCATAAAAATGACCATAGGAGCCACAATATTTGGATCCACACAGCCTATTTCACTTGGTTGAAATGTAAAAGGTTTTCCATATTTCACTAGCATTTGCATAAAAGAGTGTTTTTAGTCAGCAAAAGAAAAGAATTTTCACCTATTTTGAGCTCTTTCATACTTTTAGATGTGAACTTGTGACCAATTTTGGAAGGATCACGAAGACTTGGGTGATTTGTTACCCTATTAGCTAGCCCTTCACTTTCAGGAGGCAGTGGAACTGCCACATGCTTGACTTTCCTATCCATCATCTTGTATTTTGTCTCCACTTGTGCTTCAGCCTTGTTGAGTAAACCAATGTCTTCTTGCTCAACAAATTCTTGAATTGTTTGATAAAAATCCAATGTACATACTTCTATGGACTGATTTCCAGCCTCATTTTTTGTATGAGCAGCTGTATATATTTCAGCCAATATATCAGTAGTAATCAATAGAAAAAAAAGCCTGAAGTATCTTCATTTTCAGCCATCATGTCATAAATTTTCAGCACCCTTTTTACATGGCATAAATATTTTCTTTCAGCTTTAGTCATGGCTGGAAGAGACTTATAACAAGCCATACTATTGGCTATACATACATATAGATTTTCTAGAGAGACAGTTTTTCTAGCATAAGGAGGTTCAAAGATGCACTGCCATAGCCTCCTTTTACAAGAGTGTAGCCCGAAAACCCTTGAATTCTCGGGCATTAGGAGGCATAAGATAATCACGCAGACGATCTCTATTTCGATGACGGTTAACACACACAGTAAGAAATTGGACAACTCATTCACTATCCTTGCTTCGGATTCGAGCATAGGAAGAACCATCTTTAAGAGCTTTTGTTTCCAAGTGGGCTTTAGAAATGTAAGGTTGCCCAAGAATGATAGGGTAACTACAAGAGTCTTGAACAAAAAAGTGAAAATTGTCTTTTATGTCTCCAATAGTTACCTGCACATTAGGACATGCAGCATATAACTCTCAAGAAGAGTTGTTTGCAGCTCTCATTCGCCAATGTGGATCAACATCTATGGGCCATTCGTCACTTTCATAGAGACTCCTTGCCATGATGTTTATCTCCAAGCCATGGTCTAAGAGTGCAATACATGGTGTTTCTTTTTCTCCAATTTTGACGACTGTCTCTGTTGTTGCTCTTGCCCAATGCGTATGGAAGTAGTGACTGCTTGGAATGAATCGAGCCTCTTCCTCCTCATGCATGTACTGTAGAGGGTCTTCTTTTTGAGAGGTGGGCTACCCAACTAGTTTGGACCAGCTGACCATTACATTTTTAGCTTTCACTTCTTTAATTTTTACATTTATGCTTTATTTATCTTCAGCTTCAATTGCTAAAATTAAAATTTTAACTACTTCAAGATGAATTCCTTGTGAAGTTAGCTTCTCTTCATCCTGCACAAAAACTCGAAGAACTTGCAAAAAAACATGCACTGTTTCTTCAGCTTCATCATCAACATATTGTATTTTCCTTTTGATTACATTAATAATTACATCATGGAATTCGCATTTGGCAATTCCAAGAATTTTGCCTAAGGTGAATGCAATTTTACTTCCCAGAATTTGTTCTTCTGGGACTCGTTTGAGATTGGTTGCAGATTCTATGTCAAACTACAATTTGTAGCCTGGTTGCTTGCATTTCTTCTTTCCTTCAGTCTTCTTTGTTTGTGGCGCATCTTCCATCTCTTGATCTGGGGTTATATTTAAGCAAGCTTTGGTTGTCCAAGTGTTCTTCTAGTTACCCGTTTCGGAGGGCTAGAAGAGGAAGGCCCTGGTTCATCTTCTCTTCTTCTCTTTTCTTCAATCAAGAATTCTTTATGATTGATGTCAGGCAAAAAAAGAATCTACCAGTTCTTTCCAACCAGTTATTCCTTGAATGCACTGACTGGCGTTAGCCAAATCTTCTTTGACTGCTTTACCACGTTCCATTTGATCTAGTGCCTACATCCATACTTTATATTGCACATTAGCTTTACATGCTTTCAAATTTGATTTAGTTGGTTCAATTTGTAGCCCATAGGTAGTTGCATCAATTGTTGCATATACATTCTTTACAGCTAAATCTTCTAATATTTTCTTCATTCCACCATTGCAAAAATTTGTCTCCAATGGAAGAACAATTTTAGCTGCATGAGTTTTTTCATCTTTCCAAAAGATGAGGTTCTGTGCTTCAGCCTCACGAAAGGTAGAACACTCCCTCTTGTCATGTGTTTGGCTGTCACACACCAAATACAACGCCTCTTATAGCCTTCTCTCATGGGTCTTTGAGTTGATGATCGTCCTCGCTCTTTAACTTTGACATCCAACTTCTCCACCTTGGAACTAATTTCTATAAGATTCAGATGAAGGCTACACATACTTTTAATGAGTTCATCCATGACATCAGTTTTAGAAGGAACAGAAGAAGAAATAGTTGATTGATTAGTCAAAGGAATAGGGGATTTTGAAGGTGGAACAAACTCCATCAATGGAGTTGTTGAAGTTGAAGTAGAGCCCAATATTAGTTGCACTCGCTCTCTTCGAGAAATCATGTTAACTGCATCAGTAACATCTATCCATGCAGTCTTGACTTCTGATTCAGAGGTAGCATCTTCTAGGCGATCAACAAGCTTCTCTTGCAGAATGGGATCTGCAGCCTTAAGGAATAATTCAATCTTCTGGCCTTCCATACTTTGTTGGTCTTCAGCTTCAAGTTTTCCAAATTTACTTTCAAACCCATGGTATAAAGCGGTTGCAGCCAAACCTTTGTTGGGTTTCTCAACCTAATTAGTGAAACTTTTCTTCATCATTAGGCCAGAGTCTTATAAGAAGAATTCTTCGGTAGGGCTTTTTTGAATGCGGTCCAATCCGCATCTCGCTGAAAAAGACCATGGATTCTTTCTTGAAGACCATGCTTGACTAGTCTGGCAAAATAGAAAATCCATGCATGTTGTAGGACACCAAAGAAGAGCATTTTCTCAACATACAAGCAAATGAAAATAGAGACATTTTAACCATTAAATTGTTTTAATTCCCACCCAACTTCCTCTAGGGTCTTGATAGCTGTGGAATCAATGTTCTCTTCGTCTTGCCTTTGTTGTTATTGTTGTAACATTTGGATTTGTTGCTGTTGAGTTTGTTGCAGTATGCACACCAACTGTTGTAGAGTATCTCCTGAAGAATCCCCCGTCTTGGAGTTCTCTTACATCGACCTTCATGTCGAGTTCACCAATGTCAGTGTGTAGGGTTGAAGGTCACCACAAGGGTTTGGCAAGAAAACTGGATAAGATAGATGGAGATGTGTCTTCAAGAGATAAGTAGATTATAGTGAATGTTTAAAGGTTCCAAAGGTACTTCACGGTCAATTACAAGGGTTTGAGAGAGAAGAATGTATGGGGGTTCAAGAGCTTAGACTCTAGAGATGGTAGAGATAAGAGAAGGGTTGAAGGTTTCAAGCCAAGTTCTTGAAGATGTTAATAGAGCTTCCAACTACATGTTCTCAGCAAAGATCACAATAGTATTATCTCATAAGATCTAACTCAAATCAAGCTTGCTTTCTTGATTGTAAGAGCAATAAAAAATTATAAAATCAAGTATAATATGTTGTCATGTATTATAAACTACCTTGCATCCCATCATTCATACATGACGCCATAGCATGAATCAACTTTGCATGATTACATTCAATGTAGACTGTTAGGGACAAAAGCTTATGAGTCAATTACAAGACTTGTAGGACAAAGAGACTTGTTTCAGGAGAGCTTCAAATTGAGTTCTTGATAAGGATAAATTACCACAGCCAAGAAATAAGAGAAAAAGCTCCTCTTAATTCAACTCAAAGCATCAATGAATGATCTACAAACATTTTGTTGCCATAGGGGCATATAATACTTGCATATTTTGACAATATGTCTTCTATAGAGTAAGAAATGAATTAAAAGAACACTGATGTAGCTAATTCTCTAAATATGGCTAAAGATACAATGTCCAAATCAGCCCAAATATCTTTCGGAATTCACCTCTAATGATAGCATAAACTTACCCTAACATGGTGTCGGAGCGTTTGATGTCGAAAGTCCACCACGGGGCTAAGAGATACTCGGGGGGTTCACTATATATATATCCTCTATATAACGTGCATTCATGGCCTATTTATAAATATTCTAATCTATAAATTTTTCTTGAATAAAACACAACCCTTTTCTATTCAATCTATAAGTAACCCCTTTATATGACACCCTTGTGTATGTAAAAAATGTATAAAAATGGTGTTTTAAAAAACCCTTATTTTGAACTCACATTATATATACATATATTTATGAGTGACCCCCCCAAGAAGAGATAGCAGGGTGAAGGGAGATTAAGGGAGAGGAGTAGATGGAAGAGAAGGGGTTCGAAGAAATAGAAGATGTAGAAGAATACTCACAAAAAGAAATAGAAAATATAGAAGAATACTAACAAAGATGAAGCCTGTTAGTTTATTCCTGCATTATGAGAAGATAAAACTCTTGTAGACAAAAACATGTATAAAATAATACCTTTGTCTATGCTGCTCAGATCCCCAATCTGATGCTTTCATTGACTCTGAAAAGGGGGATAAAATACCAACACTCATGACTAGAATTTTTCCATATCACTCCTTCTTCATCTCCCACTTCGGAGTGCTATTCACTGCCTAAAAACAGTGATCACATGTCGCACGATTTTGCTAATCTTTCTTTTTATATAAAATCCTCTTAAAATAGCTGAAAGCTATATGCTTTCTTTTATATGTTATCCTAATCTAGAAGTTTTCTATATTTTTATGGATTTTTACAAGAGATAATATCTAAAATATTAAAATTTGACTGAAACTTGTCCAAAAATCTAATATTTTTGAACCATGGACACTAACACTAATGTCTAAAATGGCATTGGCTCTCTAAATCAATAAGAAAGACACACTCTAGATTTTTTTACACGGTGTGGGCAAGACACCGAAAAGCCATAGCTAGAGGAAGAGTTGTTGGCATAACCCTTAAGGAAGTAGAAGATGATGAAGGTCCCACCTTGGAAACCAACATGGAGAAAGTGAGAATTCACACCTCTCTCAACAAGAAGGGACCAAATGGACAATTTTTAGTGATTCAAAAACCATCAACCTATTACGGTAAACTCTTTAAAATTTTGATTGATTGTGGAAGCACACATTCATTCATATCACCAAGGTGTGCTAGAAAACTAGGCATAGACACAATGCATGCACCTAGGTTGATAGTTGAGTTAGCTGATGGAAAATAAGTTTCCTCAATACAATAGACAAGTAGGGTGGAGTTTAATTTGGGTGGCAATCAGACCAACATAAAATTTAGAGTGATAAGCATGGGAACCTATGAGTTCCTATTAGGAATGGACTGGTTAATTCCCAAAATGATGCTCATATTCATTGTGAAAAGGGCCAAGTCACATTCTTGATTCTTGTAGGACAACAAGTGACCACACAAGGAGAAGCAGAAAAATTGAAGATTCAATTAGCGAAAGCTTCTTGAATCGCTAAAGGTTTAAGAAAAGGCTCACCTATATACCTAATCAAATTAAATAATACTGAACAAGATAAAGAAGCCAAAGATGAACCATCATGGCTTAGGGAATATGCTAACGTATTTCCTAAAGAATTAACTAAACTTTCACCACAGAGAGAAGTCGACCATGAAATCAAGCTAGTACCACAAGCTGCACTAGTTGCAAAACGACCATATCAAATGTCCATTTTGGAAGCCATAGAACTAAAGGAATAACTCAAACAAATTTTATATTAGGGATATATTAGACCCAGTAACTCACCTTGGGGAGCTCCAATGTTATTTCAGAAAAAGAAGGATAGGACTCTCCATCTTTGCATTGATTATCGAGGGCTAAATCAGGTAACAATCAAGAATAAGTATTCGATTCCAAGGATCAACAAACTACTTGATTGACTACAAGGAGTGAAGATTTTCTCCAAGATTGATCTCAGATCAGGGTATTACCACATCAGAATCAAGCAAGAAGATATCCCAAAACGTGCTTTTAGCACAAGGTACGATCATTACGAGTTTATCGTAATGTCATTTGGATTAACCAACGCCCCTGCTACCTTCAACAGATGAATGCAAGATATATTCAGACCTTATCTTGATGATTTCATCCTTGTATTGTTTGATGATATCTTAACATATTCCAAGGATTAAGGAAGTTACGAGTCACAACTGTGGACAGTTCTTGAGACAATGCGGACTCACACGTTGCATACTAAGAAAGAGAAGTGTGTGTTCTTCAAGAAGCAAATCGAGTATTTAGGTTTTATAGTTTCAGTAGAGGGAATTTTAGTAGATCCGAGGATGTACAAGACTGGCTGTCTCCAACCACTATAAGTGAAGTTTGTAGCTTTTTGGGTTTAACAGGATAGTATCGGGTCTTTATCAAGAATTATGCCTTGATTTTTGCACCCCTCATCGACCTACTCAAGAAGCAGGTTACCATTAAATGGACCCAAGATGAACAATCTAACTTTGACACGCTCAAGCTAAGTTTCAATCGTCAAACTACCCGATCTTAACAAGGAATTTGAAGTAGTGATCGATGCGAGCTCTCTTGCTTTGGGATGCATACTCATGCAGGAAGGACATCCAGTAGCATATTCCTCCAAAAAATTGAAGGACTGACGAGAGAAATTATGCTACTCATGACTTGGAATTACTTGCAATTATCCACACTCTTAAGTTATGGAGACATTATCTACTCGGGAAGAAATTCTCACTAGTAATCGACCATAAAAGTCTTAAATGGATCTTTACTCAACCAGATCTAAATATGAGGCAATGTCAGTGGATCCAAGTCTCGCAAGAGTATGATTTTGAGATCAAATATAGACTGAGAAAAGAGAATGTAATTGCAAATGCTTTAAGCCACAAATCATTTCTCAATGCACTTATCTTAGAAGAACCTCCTAGAGCTCAAACACTAACTACAATAATATCAATGCCTAGAAATCCCATCATTGAGCAAGACAAGGAGAAGGCGAATAATGATCCTAAATATAACAAATACTGAAGGAAATTTAGAATAAATAACAAAATTCTAAGCTTAAGACAAAGTATCTTAATTTCTCTGTTGACGAAGGGCTTGTCTACTTCAGTATAAGATGATGTATTCCTTCAGTTCAAGATCTTAAGAAGAAGATACTATGGGAAACTCATGATTCCCCATTTTCAGGACATTCTGGCTATGCCAAAACTCTCAATGCAATTAGGAAAAGCTATCATTGGGAAAAGCTCAAAAGTGGCATACTTAAATACGTAATCGAATGCTTGAATTGCCAATTAATAAAAGCTGAATGAGTTAAGTTGTCAGGAAAACTATAACCACTTGATATTCCTAAGATGAAATGGGAATTCATTAGTATGGATTTTGTAGTTGGATTACCCACAGTTCAAGGAGGATACAACTCGATCATGGTAATTGTGGACATGTTGACTAAGGTTACCCACCTTATTCCCATCAAAACTAGTTACAAAGCCTTAGATATTGCCAGGTTATTTATCAAATAAATCTTTAGAATTCATGGAATACTAAAGAAAATTATCAGCGATCGTGATTCTCTATTCACCTTGCATTTTTAAAAGGGATTATTTGAAGCTCTCGGTACACAGCTTTGTTTTAGTACAACTTATCACTCTCAAATTGATGGGCAAACAGAGCATGTAAATCACGTCATTGAAGACATACTTAGGTCATATTGTTGCAAAGAACCTTGATGTTGGATACAATATCTATCTTTGGTTGAATTTTCTTACAATGCGTCCTATCATCAAAGCATTCAAATGACCCCATTTCAAGCTCTATATGGGCAAGAATGGCTAACCCCTCTAAACTTCTATGACCCTACCTTGAAGGTTGAAGCTTCTAAGAAGATGCTTGACGAGATGGACAAATAAGTAAAAACCATCAAGTAAGATATATAAGCTGCCAAGGATCGACACAAAGCCTATGCTGACCTAGGGAGAACTTCCAAGAAGGGGACAAGGTTTTTATCTGTGTATGCCCAAAGAGGAGTTCTTTATCCTTGGGAAAATTCAAGAAGCTAAGCCCAAGATACTGTGGACCTTACAAAGTCATAAAGGCTCTTGGACCTAATTCTTATCAGCTGCAACTCCTGAAACCCTAAAATATCATGATGTATTCCATGTAGGTCTCTTGAAGCCCTATATACCTAATCTTGATCGTCAACAAGTTGTAATGCCGAGCCAAGGTTTACTTGAAATTCAACTTGATAGAATCTTGGATGTAAAAAAAGAATCCTTAGGGATAGGACCCTTAGAAAATATCTCATCCAGTGGAAGGATTATCCTTAAGAGAATGCCACTCTTCGGCTGATGAGGTAACCCTTATGAAAGAATACCCCTAGTTTCTCTTGAGATGAGGGTATCTCAATTTCTCTAAGGAGGGAAGAATGTAATGTCTCCATTACTTAGTTTATTTCAATGTGCGTATACATTCCAAATAAAATTGATTCATGTCACACATTTATGTTAGAAAAGAAAATACTAGCTCTAATTATGAAACATACTCTCATTATGAAGATAATTAATGAGGTATTATATGCCAGTTCATGGAAGAAAGACTTGGGAGACCCTCCCAAGACTAGCTTATTAAAACTATGTTTATAGTATAAAACAAAAAAAAAAGAACTAGCCTAGTGGATAGTCACTTGGAAGTTAAGCGCACTTGGGTGACGACACTACCGAGATGGGTGACCTCCTGGGAAGATTTTCCTACAAGTTAATGGAAGCTTGTCACACATAGCCAACAGTGCCAATGAAGTCTTCATAGCTTGTTGCCAAGTATGCCAAGGCCAAGATGCCAAGGTCTATGCCGTGGTCACCATCGCCTTAGTCGTTGCCTTAGTTGTGAGCCTTGGAGTGACGGTCGTGCGATGATGCACCGCGCGGGCCCAGTCGATAGACTCGTAATTTTTTATCTTCATGCTACAAAAATGGATCTCCCTCTCTGGCATCATTAATGATGTCATGTGAAGCGCTAAAAGAAAGTGTTCTCTCTTTGCCATAGATGATGTCATAAAAAAACCCTAAAAAAGCAAGTGTCCTCTCTTCTACCTCCCCCCCTTGCAAAACCATAAATTGAGGGCTTGGGGATGACTAGAAAGAGTGACAAGAGCAATCTTGACAGAACGAGATGCTGATCAAGAAGGAGGAGAATCTATTCCACGAGATGAAAAGATATCATTTCTTTCAACCTAAGGAAGGGGATACCCTAAAGGTCTCTCATCATCTTCTACTCTAATCTTAGAAGAGAAGACACTGAGGAACTCCATCCTATTCTATCTTACCTCTACTCTCGTCTTTATTCCATCTACTAGAGAGAGTGAAGTATTGCTCTCCACTAGGTAAGAAGAATCATCCGTGAGGCGTACATTATTGAATCCTGCAATATCCATCATTATCATCGAGAGTCTTATACCCTTGCCAACCAGTATTACTGCCATGTTCTTCTTCTTCTACGAATCATATTTTTGTCATGACCCCGAAGAAAAATAATTCAAAATCAAAAATCACAAATGACCCTACTATCGTGGAATCAACAATTGGAGTTGCGAGCACGGGAGTCACTAACGGAGTCAGGGGTGCGGATAACAACCCTTTACCAATCGTGATACCACAGGTTTTTCTAAAAAAAGTTATATTCAAATAAAATAAGTCTCTTGAGAAATACTGACCTAAGGCCAAGAAACTTGGTTACAAGAATTGGGAAGTTAGAGACCCCAAAATCTAGAATTGAGGAGCCCCACATCTCCCCCAAGGATAGGTGTTGAATCCCCATACCAAGAGGAGATGTTTTTACTGCCATAGAAGCATAGACCGGCCGGTTCTGATAGCGAGAGGTCTCCCAGTAAGGATTGTATTAAGTAGGAGGTGGATAGGGTGCCAAGGGGGCTCTAGCTAGTAAATCCCTTTTCCCTATATGGCCAGAGCTCTACTTGGGACACCTATAAACGCTAGCTATAGGTGGATTTGATCTTGGTGACGTGTAGATGCGCCGAATGAGGCATCACGTGAAATTGTAATTTTCCTCATGTATGGGCAGGAGAACACACATTATGGAATATAATCAATGAAATTGTTTTATTTTGATTGTATGTATATGAGTAAATTACGTAAACGAACAAATGTGTATAAAAGGATTTTAATTAATGAAGTTATTTTTATATATTTTACGTAATGTGGTAGGTAATTAGATAGCTAAGAACTTCCATAGAGGGAAGCGAGTGGATGGATTTCCGACAAATCCAGTCCTATGGTAGGGTGGTCTCGATTAGAGCCGAGAGGTTTCCCAAAAAATAAACACTGAGAAGAAACTCTAGGAAGGGCCGATTCGTTGACTTACTTAGGGTTTGGTCACAGAACCCAAACTGTAAATTATCTTAGGGGAAAGGTATGGCAGTTGTGCCAGAGCACTGCAAGGGATTTCATAAATCCTTAGTTTGCTACTGGAAAAGAAGTGTTGTACTCCATCAACCAAGGGTAATGGCAGTCGTCCCTTCCGGACAAGAAGCCTCTCAAAGAACACCTCTGGATGTAAGTTACTTATTGATAGGTGACTGTTAGGTCAATTAGGAACCTTTAGGTCAGAGGTGGTCATCTGTGGGTAACAGTAGGACACTTCGCTTGCAGGGTAGACCTAGGGTTAACTAGCCGGCGGACAAAATCCAATCATTTTGATTAGAGTACGGATAGCGACGGCTAGAAGGTAAACTCTGGGAAACTACTAAAATGTTATCTGTCAAGAAATCAAGGCGGGTACGTTACATAATAGGGAAGGTGTGTGGCTTTTCTTAAAGCACAAGCTTGCTAAAATGGAAGTTGAGAGAGAGGGGATGGGATGCACATAACAAGTTTCTTGTGGTCAACTTGACAGTGAGGTTGAATTAGTAAAAGAATTAGTATGAGGTTTAAGAATTGACTAACCAAGAGTGTAAAGCATGCCTAATTTTGGACAAGTGAGTTTGAGAGAAGGTGAAAGTAGTTGCAAAATAATACTTAAAGAATTGAGCAGAGAGAGAGGCTTGAGAGGTAAGCTCACTAATGCTCAAAAGATTTTTCTTGAGATTAGACTTTGTATACCTTGATGATATGGTTGGATGAAAGCTCCACTTGAATGGTACCACAACCTTTACCTTCTTGGATGTTGTTATCCCCCATGGCTACACTCAGTGGAGTAGACATTTGTTTAAAATTTACTAGCCATTCTTTGTGGAAAGTCATGTGATGAGTAACTCCAAGGTCTAGGAACTATGTGTATTCTTCTTTGAAGTATTGATGAGGTACCCAAACACTTGTAGCTAATCTACTGATGGTATTTGATTGATCTTCTATGTCATAGTTTCCAATGCTAACAAAGCAAGCTTGCCCTCTTGAGTGATTTTTGTTAAATCTATCTCTTTGTTTACAATCCTTTTCTATATGACCTTATCTTTTACAAACATTGCATATGAGATGGTAGTAGGGATTGAAATGACTAATGAAAATTGGGTTTGTGATGAGGATTGCTAAGGATTCCTTTGAATTTGGATCGAGGAGAGAACTTAGGCTTTGGGTGAAGGGTGCAAGCCCTTTTGTGAAGATGTTTTGGGTTGTAGGCTATTACAGCTAGGGCTTTGGTCTCTTGAGTAGAAGAAGTGGCAAGAGTATTCCTCTTGACTTTTTTTTACTTGATTCTATTGATGAGAGGCTAAAGTTTGAGTTTATCAATGGAGATTTTAGTGGTGATAAAGACTCTCTAGTATAGAGGCAAAGAGGAGAGAAGAAACATAGCTTGTAGTTCTTCAAAGATGACTAATCTAGATATTATGGTTTCATCTAGTAGGGACTACCACTACTCTAAGAACTTAGTAGCAGATTTATCTTCATGCATAGTGGCAATGGCTAATTTTTTGAACATGGCTATTTGTTATACAATTTCTATGTGTTTATATATATTGTTGAAGAAATCCCAAATACCATTTGTAATGGGTATTGTTCTAATTGCACTTGTCGATCTCCACAATGGATCAGAATCTCCATCTCTGTAGTAGCTGCATCTCTTTGCATCCAATCTTTCTTGTCTAATTCTTCGTATTAAAGGCATTATTCCTTGCCATTGATGATATTCTAGAGGTTAGCTTGGGATAGGTATAGTTCCATTATCAACTTCCAAACTTGCTAGTTGGTGCCATTGAGTTTGTCGATCTTGATGTGGTGGTTGTAAGAGGTAGGGATATTGACAAGAGCCATTAGAGTAATGAGTGTAAAAGGAGATAAGTGGTTTGTGATGTTGGAGATAGCAAGGAAGATATGATGGGCAAGATAACTAGAGCCAGAGGATCTAATACCATGTTAGGAAAATCATAGTTTAGAGGATAAGTAGATGAGAAGACATTGCGCACTATGTATGAAAGAGAGAGATATAGAAAGTATGGAAAGTAGACCAAATTACAATTGTTGACTTCATTGCAGCTATATATATACATGGTACATCAAATGAGGTAGATGAGCTTCTATTCTAAATATTTAGGATATTTACAATGAGGATAATTATGGGATCCTTTTATCCACATGTTGCATATCCTTGCTTATCAAGATTTTATCCTAACACACTATAGGTGGCGGCTACCCATTAGTGTCGCTTTATTCTTTCTTATTTCTATGGCAATAGAATAAGGGAAGGCATGCCACAAATTGTGACTATTGGAGTTCCCACACACCACCTTGCTCTCTCTTTCTTGAACCTCCATAGGTCTTGTATCTAATTGCTTCTACTTGTTCTCTCACCTCTTGCTCCACCTTTCATATTTAGTCCATGTGGTTAAAAGGGTGTTAGGCTACTTACATGCAACCTTGCTAGTCCCAATTTTTAGAAAACAATTTGAAAGCATTTCCATTAACATCACAAATTTTACTACTACAACCGTCATTATTAGCATTACTAGTTTACTACAACCATCGATATGGGCACTGCTATTAGCTTTGATATAGGTGTCACTAATACTAACATCAATATAGATATCACAATGCTAATAGCAACGGCCATATAGATGCTAATAGTGATGCTATGATATGGATGGTTTCATGGCAGTGCTAATAGCAATGATGGGGACAATTTTTCCATAGAGTAATAATGTTGCTACAAAAAGCAATATTAGATCTATATATTGTAGTGCATAGCTTGTCATTGATAGTTCAGTGATGATAATACGAAGGAAATAGAAGGAGGTGACAATATGCTACTCCATGGCATCATAAAATGGAGGAGATGATCAAGGAGGGGATAACAAGAGTGGGAATTTAGTGAAAGAAGCTTCTTCTTCACCCCTCAAGGTATGGCCAAGAGTTCTCTAGCTAGCTCTTACTATTTGTGAAGAAGATACAAGAGGGGTTTGAGATACTAGCCTTTTTGTGTTCTCTTTTTTTTTTTTGGGGGGGGGGGGGGGGATTTCATGACTCCCTTCTTCTCAAAGTACTCTTGATTTTCCCTATTAAGAAAGGTTCTATTTGTGCCTAAGATCTCTCTTCTTGTGCATTCTCCCGAAAAAGAAAGGCATGAAGCTATCCTCCCTTTTAATAAAATAAGGCCCTTCAAAAATTAAGAGACTAGTTTCCACTTGTATTCTTGGTTTTAGTTTAGAATACTCCCAACATCATATTGACTCGAGCCATAAAATTCTAGATTGAGTAAATTTTTATACTAAACATGATTGGGCGTTTCTTTCTTTTAGTTTATGTATCAAGTATCTTATTTAATTTCTTGGATTTTCTTATATTAGAGTAGTTAGGCTTAATTTCTACCTCTAATGTCAGTCTTCAACAATGTAGGAGTTTAAGATAATCTAGTAATTTGAAGTGTGCCTATTTACTAGTCTAATGGCCTATTTTGTTGTACTAGTCATCTCATAACCTTAGACTCAAGCTTATGTTATGAATCTCCTATATTCATCTTAGAATCCATTTCCCCTAGATTGTTGTATTTGTTTAAATAGTAGCCCAGTATCATTTATTATCATTTAGAAACACAACCTATATCTTGCTCTTCATCTCCTAATTTGCATTGAGTCATTGGAAGGTTTCTTCTCTTCGTGCTATACAGATGATTCCTTATGAAATATTCAAGAAGGGAGATACAAGAAGGCACTCTTGTATCATCAAGCGGAGTTCTATTCATCAAGTGTGTTAAGAAGGTTTCTTATCAATTGCAAGACTACTTTTATTTTGTTGCATAAAAGAGGTGATATCTTCATTTAAGTTTCTATCTTCAAGTGGTTAACTTAGCATATCAAATTTGTCAAGGCTATTGGTGACAATTACTCTATCTCTTGATCTACAAGTGAACATGGAGTTGGACCATATTAATCATCATCACTACAAGGAAAATCATATCTTCTATCGTATTAGAGCATGCTACATTGAGCATTATTAATTCAAATATGGTTGTTGCTATCTCGAGCTATTATTCTTGGGGAAGTCTTATCACAAGAAGGGCTACAAGACTTGGATATTATCATAGCAATGACTGTCAAAGAAATCTTATCATATTTATTTGAACAAATATTGTTTTTCAAACTTGTCAAGCATAATCATCTATCCCTTTATTAGTTAGCAAATGGTCTACTTCCCTTTCATTGCCTATATTTTTGAGGAGACATTAGAGCCATGTATTTATCCAACCATCTTTGATCTAAAAGGATTCGTAGACATTATTTCTCTTCACATAACACAAGTGCTTACATTGTATTCTCTCATGCTCCATTCCATGGTCTTATATCTTTTACACATCCAACATCCCTTGCTACCTCATACAATGATATGATCTCATCTCTCCACATGATTCCTACTTCCTTTTTTCATATGTAAATCACTTCAATTTTCATTTCTATGACTTCTCTACATCATCTCCTCATGTGTAACCTTAGTGATGTATACCCTCTTCGGGGGGTGGGGGGTCACTATGTATAAATCCTATATATGATATCCTATATATGACGTGCATTCATGGCATGTTTTATATATCCATATGTAACCTTTTTTGTGATTTTTTTTACCCTTCTGTAACTTACAATAATTTATAAATCCCTTACTGTAAATTTATTTTTTAAGAAAGGAATTTAGAAAATCCTTATGTAATAAATAAAAAACACTATTTTTATCACAGAATTGATCACAACTAGCTCTTAAGGGTTCATAAAAGAGTTTAGCTTTTTAGTGATGATGAAGCTTTGCAAAATATCTTCATGATATATAACATCCAATGGTAAAATTTAGAATTTTATGAATAAAGCTAGGGTTTTGAAAAAAAAATTCAAATAGAGATACTAGATGTACAATGCACACATGCTAGTAAGCTAGTTGCTCAACACTATCATAGAGTGAGCCTTGTGGTCTTTAATCACAAAAATTGAAATACAAATGTGAGAATACACATCTTGACCATCCTAATACTATCTTAGGGCTCGCTGAATTGCAATATTTAACTTGATGATGTCCTATTGTGATAGCAACAGGCTATCATTACATCTTTTGCATCTAATTCATCTTAAATTGTTTCGTCCACCATTCCTACAAAGTATATCATGTGCATATAATACATACACACGCACACATACATTTTAGAGATAACAAGGAATAGATACTCTAAAATTTCCACCTAGTTGCAATATTATCAAGCCATAAAATAAGACACAATGAATATGAGATCTATTTGTAGTCAAAGTAGCTATATTAAATGAAAAAACATATTGCCTTTCTATGGTACATGACTAAATTCCAAAATTATTTGCATGATGATGTAATTAAAAGCATGATTTTTTATGTTCACATATTTGTAAAACTTACTTGGTTTTCTTTTATAAAGTAGATATAGCTATACAAAGAAATGTGAATATACAAAATTTTCATCTAGCCCATAAATGTGTTCTACTTCATCCTTGTTCTCACATTTGTAGATGCATCACCATATTCCATTAGTCATGTTCTTGAAGAAAATACAAAAATACAAGTAATTAACATCAAGGAAAATGCCAAAAAAGACATGATTGACAATACATTTTTAGAAATATTGAAGAAGGAAAAAAATAATGTTTCTTTACCTATTCTCAATGGTCCTTTACAAATTCATTGAAAATCTTCCAATCATGTTCGTCAATTTCATATTTATTATTGTTGCAATCATATGTGAGATTTGCAAGGGCAATGATACTTTCAATATCTACCATATCAAGGTCTATCAAATCATATGTAAAACTCCTTAGTCCCTTTGATTTTTGATGCCATCCAAGCTGAACCTCTACCTTGGATGGCCTATATCTGAGAGGCTAAACCCTCTCTTATAATCCACACAAGCACCTCCAACTTTTCTTCTAATCTTTTGAACTCTTTCCAAGTACCATTCACTTTGGCTTTTGTATGGTCTCATACATCTTGAAGAGCTTGCGTTTGATGACCTTGTGATCCTTCCATTGGTATTCTCCTCTTGGAAGAACAAAACACAATCTAAACCAATACCAAAAAATTTATCATTTGTTTGAGTTTGATACATCTCCTCCTTACTATAGTATACTCCTTGTCGCACCCTTGTAAGCCTTTCCTTGGACAATGTGGGATTGCCATTGAGTTTGGCTTACCAATGTAGACTTAAAAAGAAACCTACTATTCTCAAGCTCCACTACTTGGCTCACTTCATTTGTTTCATCCAACATAGAGTCTACCACATGTCTTATCTCACTTGTAGGTACCTCCTCCTCTGAATCCACTCCATTATCGACAAGAACTAAATATTCATTGTCTGTATTACAATCTTGTAGATTTGAATTGGCATAAGCCTCAAATAAGCCTTCAGACCAAGGCTCTAGCCACCATTTCTTATCCTCTTTACCTTTTGACTTCATTTGCAAATCTTCACAAATTTATTGAGCACTTTGTAGTCCATTTTCAAGGCATTGATGATATTCTCATCAGTCAAAACACATTTGTAATCACCTAAATCTTCTTTCTTCATGGTCTCTTTGAGATCTAACTCTCTCCATACATGTTCTTGCTTCTTATGGGCCCATCCAAATTTCACGCCATCCTTCTTGTATTCAAAATGTGAAAACCTATTCAAGATCCCTATACTATGCAACATGTCCATCAAGTCATAAGTACACTCTTTCCCAACCATGCCACCAACCTTACTGAAAAAGATTTCAACTGCATCAGATCTTGTGAGATGTATTGAAAGTGTATTATTTGAATGAAAGTCTCTAAAATATTTTATGAGCAATACAATGAAGTGACATGAGAGCTGCACATCTAAGAATGCCTCCTTACAAATAAAATTCTTTGATAGTGTATAGGAGGAATGTTTTATAATCCAAGATCGCTAGATTTGGAAGAAGAATGCCACTTTTGTTGCTAAATGGACTCTGTCCACCAAGCTCAAGTGTGGGGATAACAAAATATCAATGTAGTCTCCAACAATTTCAAGATAAGCCTATGTTCCTATCATGCCCCGCTCTTTTCTATGTTTTCCATTGTTTGCTAACTCTCCCAAACACCATTGGACTTGCCTACTACATATCCTTTGTGCTGCGGTCCAATTTTGACGATCATCTCTTTTGATATCTCCTTCCTTAAGCATATGATTATCAACAAAAAAATAATCATAAACAATCATAACATGATTCAAAGTAATCCAGACATCACCAAGAGCCAATTGATGCTTTGGCTTGTCAAGAATGTTGACTAGCTTTTTTCCGTTGTGTATAAATTCTTGATCATGCATGCTAGAAACTTATCCATTTGACAAGTTAGTTGAAAGAAGCCATCGATCCCATTTGATCTTGTATCTAGTACCATGCTTATTTACATAATCGGCCAACATCAAATTTCTTTGTCGACCATCTCCATCTAATGCATGTCCAATAATCGAACCTGCTATCCATTTGAGATTCTCATTTCACAATGCCAGAATTTCAATCCATTGTTTGTGAATAAAATTTGCATCAAATCTATTACAAGTGCTATGAGAAACCATGACTAAGCGTGAAAGCTTTTCATGAAGTGGATTTGTAACAAAGACTCTTGCATAACCACCAATGATACAAGTCTCAAATGCTTCAACTATCACTTCATAATCAGCTTTTCCTTCTCCCACTTTTATCATGGATGAAGTCCCACACTCATGGTTTGAAGACCTGTATCCATCCAACAACCCAATAAGAGTATCATCTTTAGGGTTCCACCTATAATGAAAATAGTAAATGTTATAAAATCTAAAAGTTAATTGATAATACTTTTTGCATGCCAAAAGAGCAAGTATTATACATTTACCTTATTCACGTCTTTATGCTTGTCTTGTCTTCCACTAGAATAAATGGAATACTTTCTATGATGCCATGTTTTTCTTTCTCCTTTTGATATATTTCAAAAATGGCATCAAAGATATATCCATGCATCCCTGGTTTAAAGTGGGTGACTTGTATATGGCCCCTTTGTGTCATTGAGAGAGAAGGACCATTAAAGTTATTACCAAGGAACTCATGTAGCCTTGGTCCACCCCACATCTTCATAACCTCAAAAAAATCCTTTGTATTTGCATTGTATCGTTGAACTTCCTTTGATCATACCATGTTTGTAGATATATCTTCTAAAAAGTCCCACAAAGCAAGCTTTCCACCAAATTTTCCTAATGTATGGGCTTCTATTATATTGTTACAAAATCTTTGGACATCTTTTTGATGTAGAGACTCCATGTTGGCTTTGCATAAGCTTCTTAATTTCATTAAAAGAACTACAAGTTGAAACTTACTCATCCATAACTTTAGAGTAAGTTTTTAAATACATTTTTTGCCATCAATTGTTGTATTCCTAAGCTCTTGTCTAGTGAGATAGTCTAATCTTCTACCAAATCATGTTCCCTTATTTCCTCTCTTCTCTTGTACTAGCTTCTCCCTGTATACTCTCATCCTAAAGTCATTAAGCCTAGATATACATTTGGAATGGCTACAAGAGAAGTTTGTAAATGGTTTCCCATTAGTTAAAACATGTAGACACTTAATATGCCAAAATCAACAATCTATTTGAAAGCATGTTTTTCCATCCTCTAGATTTGCCCCATTAAAAGGCTCTTAAGGCCAAAGCTTACCACCACATTGATAATCTAATAAAGGTATCACATTCATTTTCTTCTTGTTCACTACAATAACTAGACTCCATAAACCCCAACATAACAAGTTTAAACTTATTAATGGATTTCCATTGTCTTCATGGTTATCAGGAGAGTTAGATGGTGAGCTTCCCACCTTTGTAGAGAATACAAATTTACTGAGAGATGTTTGCTTTGGATTATGTACTAGTCCCTTTCAAGGATGTCCATGTGAGCTTGTAAGTAATGGCTTGGACTTTTCCACCTCCTTTGAAAATGCCTTTGTGTGTAAAATTGACTTTGTGTGTTTAGACAAAATAGTATATAAATCAAACCTTGGAGAGCATAGATGCAACCATGTATCTTTATAGTTGCCCCTTACATGAGCAAAGCTTTTGTCTTTAAAGTCATGCAATGTAGCTACCATCACCTCAAAATTCCAACCCATATAAAAGCAAATTTATATTATGTAATAAGTCTAGTATTACATAGCGTCATCTAGTCTACAATCTCATTCTTATAAGAGAAAAAACTTCACATCTATAAACTCAAAGAAAGAAAATAAATAATACCTTCATGTTTCTCCATGTAATCATGCAACTTCTCTATCGAAGCCTCTATCTCTTTCCTATCATCTGATTTTTACTCAATTGTTGTAAATTCTATATCCACCTTTTTAAGCCCTCAAAACATAAGATAGTTTTTTTCATGCCGTTTACAATCCAAAATGTGTTTTTTCATGAATTTAGATAAACAAGTATATGAGGCATTCTTCCCTCCTCATGTGCCCTTTTCATAAAATGAGTTATATTTGTTACACCATATTTGAACTCGAGGTTCTCCATTAACATCTTCACTATGTAGTTCAAACCTATCATCCCTTGAGATTATGGATTGTTTTAATTTTAGCCTTACTATACTTCATTCTTTTTCCCAACTCTCAAGAATGCTTGGACTTAGCAATTTACTTCTTAGCTTTGATGTGAGATGTCTTGGAGTGTCATTTTGTTCCTCTTCAACATGTTCTAAACACTATCGTTTATTTGAAGAAGGAAGTTCCTTTATGATAGTATCACTCCTCTTGATATGAACATGATGATGGTCACCAAGAGTCCATCGCTCCTCTTATTGTTTCTTAACTAGATAGTTATCCTCGATGAAGTCTAAAGATCCATCTATAAGCTTGTCACCCTCAAATTTTTCACAGATTTGAGCAAAGGTAGGTTCAGGTCCCGTCTTTTCTTAGCCTCACAAGACCTAGATCTTCCTGAGTTTCATCAAGGATCACTTGAATCTTGTGAAAAGACCCCACATTGAAGCCCAATTACCAAGTCTATTATTCCTTAAGTAGGAATTGCATTCAACATTTAGAGGATATCATTAAAAAAATAGTTCACTAGATGAGAAAACTTGATATTCCTAAGTGTCATGTTTACTTGATATATTACACTAAGCACTCTTAATTCTATGATGTAATATCATGATATGATTAATAATGCTTTTGTATATGCATTAGGGTTGTCAATAGTGTTTTGAAATAGTAATACTCTTATATATCGTGACATGGAATCTCAAAGTGGTTTCTCTTAAAACTTATAAACACACAACTAACTTAACCTTGAAGCACTAAAAGCATGCTTGAAATATACACTCTAATGATACTCAACCAAAAAATCCATAATGATCAAAGTGAAATAAGAAATTCAATCTATCTACACAAATTCAAATAAAGATACTCCCACTAAAGAAAAACTTGGTTTATAAGATATATAATATCATCATTTCAAAAGATACATACAAAATAAAGAGCACACTTTCTAACATATGAAAAATTCCAAAAGGATTTGTATCCCTGGAAAATAAAGTAAAATTAGTTATTCAGTCATGCTATATGGTCTTGATAATGTAAAACTATATTTAGATAAATCTTAGCTCCATTTCTTCCAAGGGACGAATAGCCAATTCACCATTCATACCATGGCACTTACAGATATACTAATTTATGTTGTCAAATGATAACCTTTTTGATGGATGTACATTCATAATTTTATCTCCAAAAATATTAGACAAGTATCTAATCATTATTAAGGATAGAGAGATAACTTTCATTACATCAAAGAAATCAGAAGCATCCTCATAGAAATAGCAAAGTTCCCGTAGTATCCAGCCAAGAGCATAAACATTAGTCTCTGGGCTATAACAACCCTTCAATGTGGTATGTTTCAACTCAGGTGCTAACCATTTTCTTTGTATATGGTTTACTTTGCATTGCTCTAGTTTTTTTTGTTGATATGACAAGCTCAACATGTCCAGACATTGATGATGGACCACCTGGCTAGATGGGTCTGCACATCTACACTTAGCACGTTGGTGGTCATTATGATACTCACATGGCCACTGACTTATCACTTATTATATTTAGTTTGTTACACCTACCTACAGCTAGTAAAGATATAGCATCAGTTGATTAGTGTAGTTTGTTATGCACTGTTTGACTTAGTATGCCACTTTTCTTTATGTTGTATCTTATCTATACTTTGTGTACATTGTATAGTGTGTGGAAAAAGAAGAACAAATCAGCAAGAAAACTTTTTGTCTTCCATCTCTCTTCTTGTGTTTTTGAGTGAGCTTCCCCTTGTGTATACAATGTATGTTGGCGTAATAGCTCAAGCAAGTTCCCCCACCACGCGATTCTTGACATAAAATTAGAGTGATGCCACTGAGAGAGCTTGATTTTGAAGGCTAAAGTGAAGGACAAGAAGCAAGGTTTAAGTAAGCAAGAAGTGGGTAAGAAGCTCTCTCATTCTTCCACGCTATCTCTTGGATAGTGCTTGTGGATGCATCGGAAGTAGGGTAGAGTGAAAATCTTAGATTGTTGTGAGATTTGGTGTGCGAGCAAAGCACAGCATATTCTGCAGATTGAGCCCTTCAAGGTTTTCCTGTAAATTTTTTGGGAAATCTGAGGCTATTTCATGCCGCATTTTAAAGTAGCAAGGTTGGGGATATCAGTTTTAGGGTATATTGTGATTTCGATTGTATTGACTTAAAGTGAGTGCATATGTTATAGATTTCAAATTTGTGATTTTTGAGGTGTTTTTCAGGAAGAAAACATAAGGTTTATCTGCAAACAGGTTGCAAACTACATGTATTATTGAGCAATCACAGTGAAAAAGGTTGCTTGGTGTATTGTTGTACACTTGTTGTGAAAGGTTGCAGAAGACTAGCTTGTTGTGTTGTATCATTTTTTGTGATAATGGCAAAGAGCAGTGTAATTTCTATTATTGAGAAGCTTGACAAGGATAACTGCCCTTCATGGAAGTTTCGTGTGATGAACTTCCTCATTGGAAAATGTCTTTATAAGTTTGTTTCAAGTGAAGAAAAGGAGCCAAAGCTAGGTATCCTTTCGATTGTAGATGAATTAAAGGCATGAAAAGAATGGAATGCAAAAGACAAAAAGGTGATGTATTCGCTATCTGCAATCATTGATAATACTATGTAGTGACATAACAGGAATGCAAAAACTTCACGTGCATCTTAGACAATTTTTAAGAACATGTTTTAAGTAAATATAAATGCACAAAAGATTCAACTCAAGCAAGAGTTGAATACCTTGAAGAAAGAGAACATGTCTCTCAATGAGTATGTTTTGAAGGTGAGGAGCATTGCAGATGCTTTAGTAATGATTGATGCAATACCTGATGATGATGATTTGGTTTCATCCACTTTGAGTGGCCTTAATAATGAGAAGGCATAGAAATCGTTTGTCACTTCTGTATATGTACGAAAGCCATTTCCAGATTTTGATGAGTTGGTCTTTCTCATGATTATCAAAGAGATCAATATGTAAGGTGACTCATCTGAAAGAAATGGTGAGCACGTCTAAGCATTTTACTCAAGTTCAGGAAGGGGATGTGGTAGAACCTCTTCGAGAGGCTGTGGTATGGGACGTGCTAGCGATAACTAGAAAAACATGTTAAATCAACAATTTGGTGAAATACAGGTTTCAGGAGGCCGAGGAAACTTTAGAGACAGGGAAAGCTCTAAAGAAAGAGGTGGATGGCAACACAAAGGTTTTGGAAATTCTGCTATTTTTGGCCATTATTGTGGCAAAATAAATCATATTGCAGTCCATTGCTATGCTAAGAAGGTTATATTTGGAGTGGTAAATTGTAGCAAGGAAACTATGCATCGTCTTCACAATAGAATGAAGACAAAAATGAGTATCTATTTGTTATGCAGCATATGATGAATGCAGTTACAGGAAAGTGGACACATGATGATGTATGGTATATCAATTTAGGTACATCTAATCATATGACCAATCATGTTGAATGGTTTGGAGAGATGCAGGACTTACAAAATCTAGGTTATGTGCAAATGGGTGATGATTCATGCCACCCAATTTCACACATTGAAAAGGTTCCCTTGTCATTGCAGGATGGCTAGACAAAGAGTCTGATAGATGTATTACATGTGCCATCAATCACAAAGAATCTAGTGTCTGTTGGCCAAATGGTAGAGCAAGGGTTGCAGGTTTGATTCAATGCAAAAGGTTGTTTTGTAAAAGACTTTAATGATAAGTGTAGGTTGGTTACAAAAGGAAGCAAAGTTGACTGCATGTTCACGTTAGATACTGGAATTCTTGCAATGGATGCTGCTATGTATGCTAAAGGAAAAGGAGTGGTTGCAGACATTGAAATATGGCATAAATATATTGGACAGGCAAATGTGCAAAGGTTGAAATTAATGCAGTCCAAGGGATTGCCCGTAACAAAAGAATGCCATCAATGATAAGTGTAGGTTGGTTGCAACTTCTACAATATGCATACTAGTTTGGTAAGCAGGCAAGACAATCCTTTTCGCATGACAGAGAAGTGAGCAGAAATATACTTGATGTAGTGCATACAGATGTTTGGGGGCCTACATAGAATGTATCTCTTGGTGGAAGCAAATACTTTGTCACATTTATTGATGATTGTTAAAAGAAGCTACGAGTATATTTCATGAAGCAAAAGTGTATTTGAGCACTTCAAATCTTTCAAGGCAGGTGTTGTTGAAACAGAAACATGCTTGAAAGTTAAGTGCTTGAGATTAGATGGAGGGGGAGAGTACCTCTCTAATTAGTTTAGTGGCTTCTTGAGGACTCAAGGGATAAAGAGACAATTTACTTTTGCAGGTATACCCCATAGCGAAATGGGGTTGCAGAAAGAAAAAATATGCATATTGTAGAAGTTACACGGGCATTGATGGTTGAAAAGAATATGCCAAAACATTTTTGGTCTGAAGTTGTTCATGCTACTATCTATATTATGAACAGAACTCCCGTAGCTATAGTTCATGGGATGACCCCCAAAGAATGTTTTACAGGCAAGAAGCTTGATGTATCACACTTGAATGTATTTGGCTATGTTGCATATGCTCATGTGCCAAATGAGCTACGAAAGAAGCTTGATCCAAAGGCTGAAAATTGTATTTTTATTGGATACTCTTTAGAGCAAAAAGGGTATCGTTGTTATAACCTTGGTTATAGGTGAGTTCAGAGTGAGCAGGGATGTTATTTTTTATGAGATGAGCAGTTGGTATGCACCTGCTGGTGATGCATTAGATGATGATAATGATCATGATAGCTATGTGCAGAAAGAAAAGCAAGAATCACGGAGTCTTAATGGACCAAAAACATCATCTAGTACTACACCTACATTGAGCCCTTGGTCTAGGAGACTAAGGAGTAGCCCCACATCTTTAGGTGGATCTATAAGTGTCGCAGGCAAAGACAAAGGAAAGAAGAAAGTGTTGAATAGTAATGATGCATCTACTAGTCATTTGGGACTTGATGGAGATTCCAATGGTTCAGAGAGTTTGGATGATGAGCTTTGTATTCCTTCACTCAGGACACCATGTGTACAGAGGAGCACATAGTAATGTAAAGGCTCCACTAAGTGATCCAATGGTACTAGTCATTTGGGACTTGATGGAGATTCTAGTGGTTCAGAGAGTTTGGATGCTAAGCTTGGTATTCCTTCAGTCAGGACACCAGGTTTAGAGAGAGCACATAGTAATGTAAAGGCTCCATTGAGTGATCCAGTGGTACGTAGGTCTAGCAGGGTCAGATAACCTATTAAAAGATTTGGTTTTGAAGGTTATGCAGCTCACCATTACACTTATATGGTGAAGGTAGTTGAGGATGTTGAGCCCACTTGTTTTGAGGATGTTGTTGGCTATGCTCATTGAGATGCAGCAATGGATGAGGAGACGGCTGCATTAGAAGCCAATAAGACTTGGAATTTGGTATCCTTGCCTAAGGATAAGAAAGCTATTGGATCTAAGTAGGTTTACAAAGTCAAGCATAATATAGATAGTTTTGTTAGCAAGTATAAGGATAGGCTAGTTTACAAAAGGCTATGCTCAAACATATGGCATAGATTATGAAGATGCATTTAGTTGAGTTGCTAGGATAGCAGTTATTAGATGCGTGATTGCCCTTGGTAGCAGCCAAATGTTGGAGTTTGTAGAAAATAGATGTTAAGAATGCCTTCTTGCATGGTGAATTGTAAGAAGAAGTGTATATGGAGCAGGCAACATGTTATGAGGATTTAGAGCATCCCACATATGTGTGCAGGTTAAAGAAGGAGCTCTATGGGGGTTGAAGCAAGCACCTAAAGCATGGTCTAACAAGATCGAAGAGTATCTTGTCAATACTGGATTTTGTATTTCTGAGGCTAATCACTCACTTTATGTGAGAAGGGGAGATGCAGGTTTGGTCATCATAGTCATCTATGTGGATGACTTAATTATTACATGTGACAGTGACAATGGGATTATGGAAGTTGAGGAATTCTTGAAGAATAAGTTTGAGATGAGGGATTTGGGTGAGCTAAGATGCTTTCTTGGTATTGAGGTGATCAAATGTGATGATGGTATATGGCTATCCCAAAGATAGTATGGCTTGGATATGTTATCCAAGTATGGTATGACAGCATGCAAACCTCTTTCAGTACCATTGGAGGAAAATGTGAAGTTGAGTGTTGATCTTGGGGATGAGATAGAAGATCCTACTATGTTCAGGAGGATAGTAGGGAGTTTGATTTACATGACTATCACAAGGCTAGACTTGAGCTATATTGTTGGCCTTGACAATCAGTTTATGTAGATGCTTAGAAAGCCTCATTTGGATGCAGTTAGATGTATATTGAGGTATGTGAAGTCCACTTTACATTATGGACTTTTTTATAAGGTAGGTAAGGATGTACATGTCTTTGGATACATAGCTGCAGATTGGGCTAGTAGCATGTTTAACACAGATCTACTAGTGGATTCATATTTTCCCTTGGTAGTGCAGCAGTTACGTGGAGTAGCAAAAAGAAACCTATGGTTGCTTTATCGAGTACAGAGGTTGAGTATAGAGTTGCTGCTATGGCAACATGTGAGGTACTATGGCTGCAAAAGTTATTAGGTGATTTGGATGTGTAGGGAGATGGTTCAGTTGTCATTCATTGTGACAACATGAGTAGCATACAACTAGCTAGGAATTCAGTGTTCCGTGCTAGGACAAAACACATTGAGGTGCACTACCACTTTGTAAGAGAGAATGTACTTGTGGAAGAGATTGACTTAGTATATGTCAGCACACAGGATCAGATAGCTGACATTTTCACAAAGGCATTGGGTGTAAAGCAGCTTCGAAAGTTTCGAAGCTTACTTGGAATTGCAGAGATAGAGTTGAGCTTGAGGGGGAGTGTTGAGATGACAAGCTCAACATGAGGGGACATTGATGATGGATGGCCTAGCTACGAGCTTGGCTAGATGGATCCTCATGTCTACACTTAGCATGTTAATGGTCATTATGATACTCACATGGCCACTAACTTACCACTTATTATATTCAGTTTGCTACACCTACCTATAGCTGGCAAAGATATAGTGTTTTGTTATGCACTGTTTGAATTAGTAAGCCACTTTCCTTTATGTTGTATCTTATCTATACTTTGTGTACATTGTATAGTGTGTGGAAAAGAAGAAGAAATTAGCAAGAAAATGTTTTGGCCTCCATCTCTCTTCTTGTGTTCTTGAGTGAGCTTTCTCTTGTGTATACAGCGTGTGTTTGGCACAACAGCTCAAGCAAGTCCCCCCACCACGCGATTCTTGACATTTTTGCATACTCTTTATCATCATTTGCACACCCTCAATGTGGCTTGGAAAATGCCTGCCTCTTCTCTGAGGAATCGAAAGCCGTACCCCAATCTATAGTCCCCATACGACAAACATCACCAACAAAATCTAATACAATATTACGAGGATGTAGATTTGTGTGTAACCATGAGTGTATACCTATATTCAACCCTTGGTTGTGGTTCCACATTGGCAATCGGAATACTACTTTGAAAGTAAGCAAATGCCATATCTTCTAAGTCTCCCTTGAAGGTTTTATTCCATGAAAATAGTACTACTCCGCTAACATATGAAGGTTCATATGGTAAAGGGGAGTCCTTTTGCCCAAAAAATGGAAAGGTCTCATAAGGCCTTGCGGCTAATGACCTTTCTTCTAGATTGGTTAGTTCAACACCATTAACACTTGGCACTTTGATGACTATGGGATGCAAGATGTAGTCATAGTACTAAACATGACAGATAGACCTATGGCTCAACATCCAAAAGGGATGACTTATTGTTCACACTTCAATATATGGAGACGCCATCCTCATCGATCTCATAAAATAAACCAACCCAATATTACATTAGCTCTCTGAAATTCCTCTTTTTGATCCACTTTTTAATATCTTATTTTCTCTCAAGTATTCACATCTCTTGGCTACTCTCATGATTCAATAATCTCCTACTCTTGGTTGAATCATTATGCAAGCTTGTACTTGTTAAATGGTAGCTCTCATATATTGAGTCCCTTCATCTTGTGCAAACCTTCCAAACTTTCTTTCATCTTGTGAATCCCATATTCTCACCAAATGTCTTCAATTGATATGATATGTTCCTCATCGTTGGATGTTTTCTAACTCTTTAGCTTTATCCAAATCTTCTCGCCACTGTCTTCAAATCATACATTGTCATTATATATATAGCAAATTATGGGATCACCTTCTACAATCTTTCCACACACGCGTGACGCAACATTCTAATTGATTCTCATGTTTGGGTCTACTTCTTTGGGTGGCTTGTTTTGACCGCCGGGAAGGGGGGCCTGGGGGTTTGGTTTGGGGTTTTGTTGTTAGGCATCAACGATATCTTACTAGTAAGATATTTCAAAAGGTCATCATAATGACCAAAACGTGTGGGTAATTTAGGTGCTCTCACCTGCCCTCCACCTACTTTATTCTATCCATGTAATCCAACGTTATCCTCTTCATCTCGTCTGTATATATATGTGTGCTTCATAGGCATCACAATGATAGGCTACGCGTCCTCCATTTTGCCATTTATGCCTATGGCAAGATTGGTTAGTCCTACATGGAATTCATCAAGATGGGATTGATCATCTAAAAGATAATCTTACTCCTGACTTAAGCATGCATTGCTTCCTGAAATAAATAAATTCTTAGATTGCAATGAAGGCCGCAATGAAAACTGTTTTCGTTGTCTTCGTAAACGAGCAGTTTGTGTAACCCAAAACAATAGATATATATTACCGAAGTGATGCTGCTTTTGATAATCATACGCCAGAAACACCTAAGAAGCTCACCTTTCAATCTAGTCCAGACCTGCTTATAATATTCTGTCCTATAATCAGATTATTCATAACACTGATTATGGATTTGCACCACGTCAACTTTCACATGCATAATTAGGGGCGACCTTTTCCTCCCATCCTAGATGACTAATTACCGTAATAGCTATAAGAAACGTTAGAAATTGAGATACATAGCAAATGGCAAGCAAATTGATGCATAAGGGGTAGACATGAAATGGGTATAATAGAAAGAAGTTGAACTCGCCAGACTGTACAGTCCACTGTGTGCAAAATTCTACAGAGCAGCTAAGTCGCTGATCAGTCTAGTTTTACGCCCTTTGGATGAACCAAAACTAGACCCCCAAGTCTCTCAGGCAATCTGAAGCTCTTGCTTCAAGTTTAATCCAACCAGAGTTTCTGGATTGCTGCATCTTGAATTTAAATCTCTCTCCTCTTCAATTCCATGGCATGAATAAGATAAAGGGCTTGAAATATAACCCATTTAAAGATGATAATAGAAAATATGGAGATTAGAAGTATTGGGACACTTTCACCATTATCAGAAGAGCATGGCGATACAATGCTAACGAACAGAACAAACAGTAAAGTCTGTTTGGAAGCGTTACCTCGTTTATTTGAAATTAATTACTTCATTACAAGACAAGTCCTTCTAAGAGGAAATGAATCCCATCGCCCGGGTTTAAAATCTGTATACACTGGCTGAATTAGTGCTATATGCACCTGCAACAAATCAGTTGGTACCAAATATATATCTCTCAAGAGAGGGGTCAATATGGGCTGCCTTCTTCTTGATGATGCCCGGGCGGATCTTTGCAACATGCTCCTTGTCGGATGGAGGCATTATATGCAGGCCATCGTGATTGAACTCCGGCTGAGAATAGTATTGGCTAGGACGAGAATTCCAGCTAGGAGTATTGAGCCTCTGCTGAATATCCTGGCTGGGGGCTGATCGGTGATGGCCGAGCAGATGGTGGTGGTAGTGGTGGTGATGGTGGTGCAAGTGCCTGTGATGATGGAAATGGTGGTGATCATGAGGAACAGTATAATCACCGGAGGCTATTTTAATTGATCTGGCTCTGCTGTATGAAGACAGAATGTGTCTCTGATCATTACATTCGTCATTATCCCCATCATGATTGATTATCTTGTGATGTACTGGCTTGTGATGTGGTTCGAGCTGCTGACTATGGCCGCTAATTATATGATGATCATCAGCAGCTGAAGGGAGTTCATTAACTGCATCTAGCAATTTCTTTGATCTGGATGCTTTTGGAAGAGAGGAATATGATGCAACCTCCACAGAATTGCAGAAGGGGGTGATACCTACTGGCCGCATCATGATATTGCGTATGAAGCCGCCTACGACGTTCTGCCCATTCTGATTATGAAATTGATGCTGTTGATGTTTCACATGGTGGCGGCTTTTATGACTGTGCTGTTGATGATTCTGACAAATATTCTGCTCTTGAGGTGGAGTGCTACTGCTGATATGATCAGGCGCATCCTTCAATTTCGAACCATGATCAAGCTGCTGCACTAAATCATGAGCAGTAGCTCCTGCTGCTGCTGATTCGACATCCTTATAACGGGCATGTTTTAGTGTATGTCGCAGCTGCTTCGACACTGCGTGCAGCTCGTAGGAGTCAAAGAGAGAACTGTTCGGGTGCAGCTCAGGTAAGTGTCGATCATGATTCTGGTCATCAACGTATGGATGTGCATCAGCCCTGCAGTTTTCATGATCGTGAGTATCATGATTCTTGTAGCAGTCGTCGATTCCACTTACCGGATCTGGCCAAGTGATCCAATATGCATGAGGAGTCTCATCAGCAGTGAGGCTAGTGTCAGCACTGACAGTATGACTGTCACCACTAAACTTAGTGTACTGAGATTCTGCATGAGACATGCAGGTAGAAGTACTGAACCGCTTTATGCTAGTAGTACTGACCTCGTATGTGTCACTACTGATCACGAGACCCGTTGTGTGATCTAGAACAGACATGCTGCTAGAAGTGCTGATCTTCTTTGTATCAGGAGTACTCGTGATCTTATAAGTGCCAGCACTGAGCTTACTGTGATCTGCATGAGACAAGAGAGAAGTACTCATCTTCTTGGTATCAGTTGTATCCATGAGATAGTAAGTGACAGGACTCAGGTTACTGTGGTCTGCATCATCAGACGTGTTAGTAGTACTGATCTTCTCAGTCTCAGCAGCATCGAGCTTGGTGTGGTGCGAGGCATGAGTGCTGGGAGTGTCAGTGGTTAGCTGCCGGTTTGATTCAGTCTCGAGCTTGAATCGGGAAGGCCTGACCAGGGGATTAATCAGCTGGGATGATGAGGGCTCATGCTGCATGTAAATGGCAGCCTGGCTGATCGCATTTGCCTGCAGCATAGTATCCTTGTAATGATTCTTGATGTATTTGAGTCGGGTCTCTCCAGAGGCTGCTGAAATACTACCCGTCTCAGTGACAGTACTATTACGACTGCCATGATGTTTATACAACCATGCCCACGCTGCCGCAGCTTGCAACTGATCAACTGATGATGATTTGCTACGACCCTCATCACCAGTACTTTTATTGCTGCGATGATGATTATCATGTCGATGATGGTCGCGATCGTGTTCATGAGCATGATCGTGATCATGATGCGACTGAGAATCTCCACTGTATTTAGCAGCAGCTGATCCTGAGCCAGTACTGCTGCAGCTGCTACTGCCATTTTTACTGCTATTCAGCTTCTTCCATCTGATCTGCGACACCTCCTTTGGCATTCCGATACTGAATTGCAAGCTGATTTTAAAAAATTGGCAGATCTTGCTGCCTAGTTACTTACGAATCGCCTTCAACAGCGATTTTGATGCGGCAGATGGATTCTTACATCAGAATTAATAGGCCGGCGACGCCCTAATAGTGCAAGAATGGCGGGCCGGGGACGCAAACTGATATCTGATCAGAAATGTTGCAAAACATATCAAAGTTAGACGCAATAAAACAATGAATCTAACAGAAGAGCTGCGAAAGCAAAGACAATGGAGGAGGCCATTACCGGATGATCAGTCTGGAAGGACGAAGAGTAAGTGCGCAAGAGATCAGCCGCGAGGGTAAGATTTGAAAACACAGAGCAACACAGAGAGTCTGAGAGTTTGATCAGGCGAGAGAGAGAGAAAGAGAGAGAGAGAGAGAGAGAGAGAGAGAGAGAGAGAGAGAGAGAGAGAGACTCACGACTGATGAGAGATGATGAGTGAACGAGCCGACGATGAGAGATATTGAGCGATACTCGAGTGAGAGGGACACGAGTGTTCCAAAAGAAAAGCATTAAGCTCCTGGCTGGGAAGCGCGTACAATCCTTGACAGAGGGGATGAATATCAATCAATCCAACCGTACCCATCATCCTCAGCCCATGCCAGCGTTCAGCTAACTTCAACATGAGCTCGTCGTTTCTCCACGGGTTCCATCAGAGCTATTAAGGCATGCACAGGACATTTCGGATTCAAATGTCCAGGGGATCATGTGACACGTCACACGACTTTTGTTGGCCCGGCTCAAAGGGGGGGGCGGGAGGGGCGGACTGCATCGACCAATAGGGTGAGTTCTCCCACGTCGGTGTAGGAAGAACTCTAATAGGGGGGGGAAGAGAGAATAGGGGGGGAAGAGAGAGAGATTGTGTGCGTGTGTCTTTCACCCCCACTAAACCAAAAAACACTAATAGGGAGAATAGAGAGATTATGTGTGTCTCTCTCGATTAAAGTAACATATTCTAATGGGGGAAGAGAGAGATTGTGTATGTGTCTCTCTCTCCACTTTAAACTAAAAGACTCCTAAGATAACCAACCAATAAAACTATTCCTAGGAGTCGTGCCAAATGGCCCACACCCGGAGTGCTAAGCTAACACTCCTAATATAACCAACCAAAAGAACTACCCCCAACAATCATGCCACGTCTAGAGTGTACATTTCCCTTTCAAAGTAAAGGTGGCTATGATTTTAGTAACTAAGAATGAAAAAGATGTCACACCATACAAAACTTATTTGACTTCTAAAAGGATTAGCAGGTCTTACCCACCCTACTCTAAGTCAATCACTCTATAGGAATAATCAAGAACCCTCCCAAAGGGAAATTTTTCTTTAGATTAAGCTATCACAGGAAGAGTTGTGTGGAGAAGGAGTAGGGTAGCACAATGTGGCAACTTTACTCCTGCTAACATGACGGCAGTACCATCATGCCACCTTAATGATGCACGTGCCTACATGTTGAAGGGCTCGGTGAAGTTTCAGAGGTCTAAGATGCTTGCAAAGCCATTGCCTACGAATGGACGCTACAAGCATGTGTTGAGTAGTCCCCATGTGGAGATGGCGGAGATCGAGTGCACCCTTTGTGAGGATCAGGTATGCCACAACAAGGAGTGTACGGTGAAAGCGGCAGAGGGGGCACAAGTTCACAAAAACCTTGTGGCGTTGTCACTTGAGAATGTCAAACAGAGGTATGCTATTCTTTGGTATGTTGGTGTCTATCTGTACTTTTGGGGCGGCCTCCCCTAGAGGAGGACTTTGTACACTGGTTCGAAGGAACTTATCACGGTAAGGCTACCCTCTTCTAGTTTAGATTTGTCGAGAAGGGGTTCTTCTTGGTGGTGTTGGCCTCGAAAGCTGAGAGGAACTAGGTTATTCTGGCGTCCTTTGTTGGTTATAGAGTCAATCTGGTGTATGCCTTGCCATGGTTGTCATCCTTCACCCCTGACGATGTCCTTCAACATGAGTGTCTTGTTTGGATATCCCTTCCTGATTTGCCGCCGTGGCTGGATAGGGAGCTGCCTACCATTGCTGCTACATTGGGCAAAGTTTTGTATGTTCTTGGGGTCACAAAAGTCGGGGGACTACTCAGAGGAGAACATAAGATGTGCATCCTTTGGGACCATCGTAATGAACCCCCCGAATATTTGCAGCTGTGGGACTCCTCAGGGATGGAGATCATACTCAATGTCAAATTTGCCCCATTTTCTGACGCTTGCTACCATTGCCGTAACACTAGCCATTTTGTGTGTAACTGCCCGCAGAAGTAGGCAGAAGAGAAGGTTCAGGAAGTGTGTGGCGAAAGTGATTCTAACAAAGATTCTCCTCGTCCAAATCCCCCCCTTCATAGCATGTAGTGTTGGGTCTAGTTGATGCCAAAATGAAGATCAAAAGCTGCGGGAAGCAGTGACGCCAACCCCACAGGCCTCCCCCAAGACTGTAGAGAGCACTAGCAAGGAGAATCGGTCCAAACATAAGCAACGTCTATCGAATGCCAATAAGGAGAATGTACTGCCCTCAATGTCGAACAACAAGAATGGAGGTAAGAAGAAGCCAAACAAGGTATCTCTCAAATGCCTTGCTCGCCAGCCTCTTGTCAATTGTAACTACTATGCCTCAATTGATCAGCATGAGTTCATGGATACACCATATATGCTCTATTGAATACGTTAGAAGCTCACCTAAAATCAAAATGTTCTCTTGGAACATTAGGTAAATGGGCTCAGACCTCAAGAAACAGATAGTTTATGGGATTCGCTGTAGGTATTGCCCACATGCAATTGCTTTGCAAGAGGTAAAAATTGAAGAGGCAACTTGCAACATGCTGGACATTCCAGGGTACTCTATCTTTCACGATCTTAGAGGATGGGGTCGTGGCGGCACCTTGCTCATCATTAAAGACATTCTAAAGCCGGAGTATGCCTAGAGTCTTGGAGATGGAGGTGCTATTGCAGCAAAAGTTGAGATGTGGGGGAAACAATTCTTGATGGCCTCTGTCTATGCCAGTAACACATCCGCCCTCGGAGCGAGGTAATAGGACGACTTACCCAAGAGCAGCCAGCTATGCTGGCTGGGGATTGGAATATGATAGTTCTACCCAATGACCACTCGCATGGTGCGTGATGCATGGTGCTGGAGGAGCTAGAGGCTTGGAACCAACTGGAAGTTGCATGCAACCTCTAGGATGTAGCAATGTTGGCCATGGGGCACTCAAATGTCCCTTACACTTGGCACAATAGGCTATAGCAACCGTGGAGGACAAGGAAGGTCATAATTTCCAGAATTTTTGAGAATCATCTCTCCTCAATTGTTGGTATTGAACCAACTAACCCCCCTATACTACCAGGACAAACTAGAAGCTTTCCTACATGACGTCTCAGTTCCAATTTGCAAGCAAGATGTGTTGTTCCTAGAGCGGCCATTTACTCTTGAGGAGGTACACTATGCTGTCATGCAGATGAAGAAGGGTAAAGCTCCAAGACTTGACGGTCTCCCTGCGGAATTATTTCAAGCAATTTGGGATGCGCGTGGTGCTGACCTAGTTGATTTCATGAACTTAATCAGGGTGTCTAGCACTTTGGAAGTTGAAATCAATTAGGTTCTTATTAGGCTAGTTCCAGAAACCCCCTCACTATTAAGGCCTCTAATTAGAGGCCACTGACAATGCTAAATGTCAACTATAAGGTGATTGCTAAGACACTGGCCATAAGGATCAAGTACCTCTTGGGTAGGATTATCCACCCTAGACAATACACGTTTGTCAATGAGAGATGCCATATTTAATCTTGTATTCTCATTGGACCTTGCTATGACTCACAAATATGACTTTGTCTTAGTAAATGCTGATTTTGACAAAGCATATGACAGAATTAATTGGAAATTCATTGAAGGAGTGCTCTAAGACTTTGGTTTTGGCACAATTTTCAAGAAATTGGTGAGTTCCCTATTTTCTATTACTACTACATTTAATAGCATTAATGGCAATATCAATGGTGCTTTCCCCCTTAAAAGATCTATCTGGTAGGATTGCCAGTTGGCTTCATTGTTATTTGCTTTGATTACTGACTTGCTTTTACGCAAGATTGATAAGAGGGTCGAAGATGGAATTATACGGGGGCTTCCTCTACCATATGGTTCAGTGGCTCCCTCCTAGTTCTTCGCGGATGATAGTGCATTGTTGCTGCTGAGAAAGCCTCTGTGGATGCCCTTATGAAAACTTTCAATGAGTTTGCTAAAGTCTCCTCTTCTGTCATTAATTGCTCCAAGATTGAATTTATGTCTCTCATGTGGGGAGAACTAATGACTTGGTGGTATAGCTATGGCTTCAAGATTATCCAACCTGGAGAGATCATATGCTACCTAGGGGCTTCCGTTGGCATTGGCCTAACGACTAGACAAAGATTTCTATGGTTTTGGGAAAAGATTAGTGCTAAGATTAACAAATGGTACAATGTGCCTCTCTCCCTTTCCGGTAAGATCAGAGTGATCAAAACTCTCCTTGTTTCATTGACTGTATACATGGCTTCAATCTATGTGTTCTGTCTAGCATCTTGGACTACTATAGAAAAGTCTATCAGGCAATTCTTATGGAGCAGGGAGGGCTCAAGCAGAATGCCCTAGTTTGGTTGGGATCTGATTATGTTGGACAAGGTAGAAGGGGGGCTAGGCATTGAATTGCTGGCTCTTAAAGCTAAATGACTTTGCTTTCAAGTGCTCCTCAGGATGGGAGATCATCAGCCCTGGTCAATCATCCTTAGAAGCTAGATACTGAAGGCTACGCGCAAGGGTGGACCATGGCTTGAACTTGGTTGGTAGGATGCAATTTGTAATTACCAGTTGGCAATCAGAATTTCTCTGTCTAATTTAGGCCAAGCTCTGGTAAGGTGTTGGGAATCAGTAATTTCACAAGCTCACTAGTTTGCCGCGTCTTGCAGAAATGGTGACTCCTCTCTAAGGACTAGTTTATGGGCAAACCCCTTTGCCTATGATCCTCCTATGAGCCCTATGGTAAGCAATTATAGAATGGATATCTGACAAAGGCCTGAAGCAATGGATACAAATTTGGGACATGGACCACTCTCAATTGTTCGATGTTGGGGTAATCAGTGAACACTTTTGGCTAAATCAGTTGGAAAGCCTTTGGCTAGAGAGCATCCTCAGATACAAGCATCCGGATTGGCCGATTGCTAGTGTGGTTGTTCCCAATAAAATTATTCACTCTCCAATGAGCCCTGCGGGTGTACATCTGATCAAATGTCACAGGAGATCTGACTTCTCTACCCCCCCTCTGGCTATACCCCTCTTCTTAAGGGACAAATGGAGATCCGCTTGCCCTATGACCAGAGTCAGTACTTTGAAAAAAAGAATCAAGTAGGTGTGGAAAGCTACTCTTGTCTACAAGCTAAACTTATTCAGATGGAGGATTGTTACCTAAAAACTCCCCTTAAGAGCTCAACTGGCCAAGAAGATAGTGATCTCCCCAATGTGCCCCCACTATAAGCAGGTGGAAGAAGATGAAAAGCATGCATTTTGGGTCTGTATGTCCATTACCCTAGTTTGGAATAAGGTTCGAAAGTGGCTGCGGGAGGCAAACCTTAGAGCAGACTTTACCTTCACCACAGTTTTTTTTGCAGATCAAGGCCTCTTGGATGAAGCATCTTGGAAACTCTTAAATTTATTGACACCGGTCACCTTGAAGTTTATTTGGGAAGAAACTTTGCCGCATTTAGGGGCAGGTAGTCCTTTGTGCCTATGGATGTAGTTTGAATACTGAAGGAAGAAATGCTTGTTGTTTTAAACCCTCTTGGGAGGTCTCATTGGATATTCATACTTTTTTCTAGGAAGCTAAGAAGCATTGCTCTGTAACTTTCGAATCAGCTGCCATTTTTGGTCTTGAGACCTGCTACACTTTTCAGTGTTATATCTACTTTACATTAATATCAACCTCGCATTATTAAAAAAAAAGAACCCTCCCAAATATTCGATAAGAGAAGAACACCATTGTTTGTATCACCATTCATAAGAAACATTTTTGGTAGCAAATACAACCTTTAACCCACAATTTGAAAGTAGATTTATGTAATTGTCATTTCTATAGCTAAAAACTTTGTCTAGTTAAGGTTTAAAATTGTATTCTCTTTTGCATTTTGCAATTCATTTTAGATAAACCTCAAAATATTTGTAAATAGTGTTTGTGAAATGCATTCATACATAAAAGGTAGTTTAGAGGTCACTCAAATGCCCATGTCTCAATTACTCATTGAAACTCTTAAGTATCAAATATTGTAAGGCCCCTAAATGAGGAGAAGCTATGAAGGCCACTAGACATTGGTGAGATTCCTGATTTGAGACACTAGAAGGAATCTAACCTTGAAGATCACATGGTTATAAGATGGCCTACATGGACTTGACATTGGGTTAAGTGGGAAAGAGTTAGTGAAGGTAGTGGCATATATAGGGTGGCAAGTTATTAGATATACCTAATCCATGTGGTATGGAGCATTCCCTAGGCTATCATATGTCAATACATATGGGTAGTGGTTAATATATCAATTATCAAACTAGTCTGCATGGGTGAGAAATCAAGGTGAACCAACCATGTGCGTCTACTACTAGTCCATCTTGAGTACTATAAATATATAAGCTACCGAGTACTCACACCTTGTACATTCATTATCCTCCATCTAGCATATGTATCATTATCAAATCTCGTAGAGTCTACAAGTGGATAGGGCCTTCAACCATTATTTACATCCCTTTGTCAAAATATAAAAATTGTGGTTCTCTCTTATTCTCTCTCTTGTACTTTGTCTATTATTGTCTTCAGTTTTGCTATGCTTTCTTTCAAAGATTTGAGAATTAATGGAATAAGATTATGAGTTAAGAACTCATATTTGAACTTATATCGCGAGTCTTTTTCTCTTGAGCCAATTTATGCCCAATGTGCAATCATGATAGCTAATACGATTTAGAATTTGACTTCAATCTATTTTTTTGATTCAATTTGAACTTTTTCTATAGTGTGGTAGAGGGAGATGATTTCCTTCCCATTAGCCAATTCTACAATCATTTTTCTTATGGCCTTGGAATCTAGGTGCAATCTCTTAACTATACTTTGAGGAAGACAAGAATGAGTACTTCTATAACCAAGAAAGATTTTGAAGGACTTACCTATATAAGTTATTGGTATCTAGATGACAACACATTGATGGTTGGCTCCCTTTGTTCTTCATGGCTATATTAATAGTTTTTCATTTCTTCTCCTAGGATGCAAACTTCTTTTGAATGGCCTATTATAGGGTTCACATGGGCTTCAACTGCTCTAACTTATCCATCACCTTTAGTATTATTCTCATTTCCATAACCTCTTCTGATTGGCTAAATCAAATGAAGGTTTTGAGGACAGTTTGGGAAATTAGCCCTTAAGTGTTGAGTTTTTATACATTAATAGTAATGCTTGTTGCATAGCCCTCTTAGATCTTGAATGATCATGTTTGCATATCTTTAACCTTGATATCGTTTATATTGATAGTATAGATTGGATAGCTTCTTCCATAATAATTTTTTAGTAGATAACCCATTTGAGATTTCCAAGTAAACTCTTTGATTATGGGTTAAGCTTGCATGAGAGCATATTAAAGGGTCACGTATTCCTCATTGATTCAAGATGAGTGTCCAAAAGAGAATTCAAACCCTAACAAATCTTGCAATCTGCTAAGTTACCATCATTGGTGGTAGATACTTATGGAGACTCACAAAATTTGAGTCGTAGGCTTCCAAGGTTAAGTCCTACAAACAAAGATTATGAAATTTAGTCATCTTGATGGATTCAATGGATGGGGGCAAGTATTGTCCCTTCACAACTTTCATGATTGGCTCCTAGGCACAGAAAACTTCGGTTACTCCATTATCTTAATTCCATAGTTTTCACTAGAGCTTACACTCCTGGTTCTCTCTCTTTTTTTTTAATCCCCACTTCTCTTCTCTCTCTCTCTCCTCTTTTTCCCTTTTTCTTATTCTTCTCTCTCTTCATTCTCTTTTTAAATTTTTTATTTTCTCACTTTCACTCTCACTCTCTTTTAAATTTGATCTTTCCTCCCTCTATTATTCTGTGTGTGTGTGTGTGTGTGTGTGTGTTTTTATATTCTCTTTTGATCCATGCAATGAATGTATAAATTTTTTGATTCATGGAAGAAGGAAAATGTGGCTAAAAATATCCCTAATTGCTACTTCATCCATTTCAAAAGTCTCTTTGGTATAGAAGCTAGCCACATTTCCAACCAGCCTCCTCCTCTTCTTTTCACTAACCTCACATGTAACCTAGTCTTATTCTCTTTTTCTCTTTACTTTATATTGTCTTATCCAAGCATGCTCTAATATTTGGTGATTTCCATAGCCTTGCTCTATTGTGATTAGTGTCTCGCAGTGAGCATAATTAGATATATATTTGCCAAGCATGCCCCTTGAATTCATATGCTTTGCACTAAGATGATGCATTTCATATTATCTTATCCAAGCATGCTTTGATATTTTGTGATTCCCACAACCTTGCTTTGTTATGAGTAGTGCCTCCTAATGAGCATCAATAGATACATTTTTGCACGATGGTACCCCTTGAATTCCCTTGCTCTATACTAAGTTGATGTACTCTCGACAAGGCTCAAGCTAAACTCTTTCCTATTGATTACTAGGCATTGTTGATCACAAAGAGAGACACATCCTTTTAGTTGTCTTTCCAAGCAAACACATAGAGAATAGAGGGGGATTGCATGCCCCCCCCCACACACACGAACACACACACGCACACGCACATGCGCACACACACACACACATGCACGCACATAGTAGCTCCAAGTCGTTATTGGGAAAGTACTAAAATATTATGAAAAGAACCACTAATAAGCAGATTGATGCACACTTTTTTTTTACAAATGCATAAAAAATTTCAAAGGTGCCAAAATTCTTAATCTTATAGTCATAAACCTATCTATAACTAATATTAGCCTTTTCTAGTCATGTCCCAAATAATCTATTTTGGTACCACCTTAGTATGCTTTCACACAATTTCTTTTTTTACCAAGATCTCCCAAACTCCCTAGCAAATATGTTCAATTCACAAGACTCTATTTGGGCTCAAAGCTCAACCCAACTTTCCTTCTTTTGGAATCTACAAAAGAATGCAAACCTTGTAGCCTCATAATCCAACTCTTGGGGGCGGGGGGGGGGGGGGGGGGGGGGGGGGGGGACTTTGTGAACTCAAGTGTCAATCATAATTATATATCCAATCATGCCCCTCTCCTTGCAACTCAAACTTCAGAATTAGAGCTTGTTATTGGGATCACTCACTTTGTACATCAAATAATTGAACTCTTGAAAAATACATCAAACAATTGAATTCTATCTTTTCAAGAAACCTTTCCAAGTCTTTCCTATTTGTTTCTCTTGGAACTCAAGAAATGATATATCAAGAATTGTGTGGTTGGGGTACTTCCTTGAGTTGTTGTGCCAAGCACAATACCATACACATAAGAGGAAGCTCACTCAAAAACACAAGAAGAAAGATGAAGGCCAAAATGTTTTCTTGGTAGTTTTTTTTCTTCTTCCACACATAATACAATGTACACAAAGTATAGATATAATGCAACATAAATAAAATTAGCATACTATGTTAAACAATGCATAATTGACTATACTAATCAACTGGCGCTATATCTATGCCAATTGTAGGTAGGTATAACAAACTCGATATAATAGTGATAAGTCAATGGCCATGTGAGGATCATAATGACTATCAACATACTAAGTGTAGACATGTAGACCCATCTAGCCAAGCGGTGTTGGAGGGGTTTTTGTCGAAAGGTCATATCCACTGGGGATCAAAGATAGAAGGAAATAGAGATAGTGGATGGAAGAGAAGAAAAAGAATAGACAAGAGATAGACGAGATAAAAAAAAAGCACAATGAATTGAATCAATATGTATTGATAGAACTTGAAATCCTTTGTCTGGCACTACTCAGAAGCAATCTCCAGGCATTAGATCTCCTGGAGCTCCTTTGTAGAACAAAAATGTGCATAAAAATAATAGCTCCTTCTCTGCTGCTCGGAACCTAAATCTGATGGCTCTATTGGCTTTAGAAGGGGGTAAAACCCCAGGATACCTACTCTAGAATCTCTTAGTTCACTTCTCCTTCTTCTTCCAATTCCAAGTGCAATTCTCAGCCTGTCAACAGTGATCGCCACGTGCGCGATTCCGCCAATCTTTCTTTTTTTATGAAAAATCCCATAACTAATTGAAAAAACAACTTGCTTTTTGCATGCCATCTTAATCTAGAAGCTTTTCTAACGTTTTCAGATTTTTATAATAAATAATATCATAATAGACTAAAATTGTCCAAAAATCTAGTATTTTTGGACCATTCATGCCAGTCACACTAGTACTAATGACTCAGATCACATTAACTCTCTTGATCAATAAGAAAGTTGGATGATGATGCACTCCAAAGTTTTTCACACCATTGAAGGGAGCTACAAGCTCAACCCCCAAGACCTACGGACCGCTTATTGGTCAAGCGTTTCAAGCCAAGGGGCCATGGCTACCTCTCACATAGCCAATATGCCCTCCCTACCTATGGGGTGTAGTGAGCTTACCTTGATGCCCGATCGAGTACCCTCCTCTCCCATGCATGCCGGTAGCCCTACGATCCTTGAGACAAGCTCAAGCAACCTCAATCCATCCTCCATAGCCGCTCGAGACAAGAGAAGAGTAGAGAAGAGAAAAAGATGAAGAGAGGAGATGGGGAGCTTCCTCTCCTCAGTCCCTCACTCTCACACACTCACTCCCTCACACTCACTCACTTCCTCTCTCAAGCACAAGTAAGAAGACAAGAAGAAGAGAAGAAGAAGAATAAGCTTTTTGCCACACACAAGAATGAGCTTCTCATTCACTTTTCAAGTTTATATACATGCCCTACTTCCCACAGGCGGTCATCCTCAATTTTTACATGGCCGGCCATGGCCTAGGCCCTTTTTCTCCATTCTTTCACTTCCTAGCTAGTCCTACCACCCTTCTAAGTTTACAATTTGCACAAGAGGGAGCATGGCGATCTTTTACAAGGATTTGAGAGCGCCTTTGCGTTTAAAGGTGTGCTTTCTTGCTTTTAACTCCTCCATACTTTGACGGCTGCACCTTGGACTTTTGGCGGTTGTTCCCATGCTTTTGGATTTTTTCTAGACTTATTATTCTTCTAGGAACCTTCTCCAAGCCTACCCAACGTCTTTTCCTGATTCTCAGATTTTTCTATTTTCTCGTTTTTTTCCTATTGTTGGTGTTGGAAACATTACCCTCCTCCTAACCGAGTGCCAGTCCCATGGCACTAATGGGTGGTAGCTTGGAAGGTGGTAGTGTTGGTGGTCGGGTGGCCTTTTGAGTTTGTATACATGCCCTTGTCAAGGATGGTGTTGGAGGGATTCATCCTTGAAATTGAAAATGATGTTGAATTGGGTCCCTCTCCAGAAAGGTGTCTTGACAAAGATCTGCTTTGTCTTGACAAAGATGTGCCCTTGAAATTGAAAATGGTGTTGGGACGGATCCATTGGTTGATGTGCTTTCTCCTTAATACGGCCTGATCTTAACCTGCACGGCAAAGTTGTGCACTTCCTAAGGGGCGTTTCTGCCTCTCCGTGGTGCGTGCAGTGCATGTGGCAGTGGAACTGCAAGTTGGGAACCTTGGGCAAGCCCACGGTGTTGTCCCACACTTAAGGACCCAGTTCGTGCATCATCATGGGTGCAGTGCAGAGCTTAGGGTGATAGGTCTGGTAGTCCTGCCCTTGATGTGCCCTAAGCATGAGGTGGGGAAGGGGCTAGGTGGAAGCCCTAGGTGTAGTGAATGTGGCACTCCAAATGTTTCATGGGGAGCTCAAACCTTTGCTTTTCTCTTTCTTGTACCTTTTTGTCCTCTAGTGCCCTTTTTCTTTTCATTCCTAGTACTGGCCTCTTTTCTTTTTCTTTTTTCTCTTTCTTTCTCTCTCTCTCTCTCTCTCTCTCTATTTTTCATTTTTTTTGGATGACTTATTGATCATGGCTGTGACTGGAATACAAAAAGAGTTCTTATATTATATTCCTATCATCCTCGAATGGTCCACGAGGTGGCCTCAGGCACTTAGGAAAAAATGCATGGCTTTGCAGATATTCTTTGATGCTAGCTCTTACCTTTAGAGGTGTGATGACAAAAAGGGATGGTTACACCTCGTGAAGCGGGTATCGCTCATGTCCTCTAGGATTTTTGTGCAGAAGGAGGGGAGTAAGGTTACCCTCATCATGAGCCTAGCCATGGCATGACTATCGATGCCTAAGTTGATATAAAAAAAGAGTGGGGGAAGGTACACTTCCTCAGCTGCAGGCTTTTGCTTAAGCAAGAACTTAATGAGCCTAAGGTAATTACAGGTTACTATAAATGTCGGGTCTGGACATGAGGAGAAATCCTCGAGGAAGTGGTTGATGGATGGAAGGATATCCTCCAATCTAAAAAACAAGCATCCCTCGGGAGTCCGTGCATTAACATTGTAGATTGTTGGAAAGTCAAGGGGCCCATGCAGGTTCTTGTCATGGTCGACTCCATGTCTACAGGGGCAAGGCATGTAGATGGGGTCATTCTGCTCTTCAGGCAAATGAGCTGCAAAAAGCGGTCCGCGCATCAAAGTTGGTATCCCAAATCCTCCTCCTCCACTTCGGTTGCGCCTCGTAGCCTTGGACAGTCTTGGGAACCCGATTCACCTTGTTCTCCATATGGTAACTATAATGTTTCTCTCCTCTATCCATCAACTACACAAACAGTCCAAGCAGTAATGCCAAGCCCAAGCTATGATAATGTGGAGCAAGAGAAACATACACAGACTACATGTAGATGCAGCTCAGAGATGATGGGCCTGAAGTATGCAAGTAGCAGGGCTGAGCATGTCTCCCTAAGAGGAGGGGAGGGGTACTGCTCTAGAGGCGACAGTAGGAGTTGAAGGTTGAGAGTGGACATTGGAAGCCTAAGAGCTTCAGCAGCATATCTCAAGATAGACAGAGAAAGAAACCGATGCAGTGGCAGTTGAACACAAGAAAACGAGTAACCGCAGAGCTAAGACATCCGGGGCAACAGGGTGCCGTTGAGAAGGTCAAGAGCCAAATGCAGGATCGACTCTTGAGGCACTTCCAAATTGGCATAGAGATCCTCTGTTAGGACTCAGGAGTGAGCTTGTGAAACTCGATTCATCTCCAAAAAAAAGCAGCTACAAGCAGGCAAGAAGAGAGAGGTCGTAGAACGAGAAGGGGAGGAAAAGGGGGAATGCCCAGATCCCCTCAATGATGAGGATGTAAAAAGAAGAATAACAGGTTCATTTGTAAAAAATCTCCATAAAAAACACGACCTGTACTGAGCGCATTTTGTCCCTCTTTTCCATCATCAGAAGACATTAGCATACCATTTTCTGATGTCAAAATCATCTCCAAAGCTGACTTGACATGTGTAAGCCTAGTAAATTTGGCAATGACATCGATAGGCCGTCTTCCTTGAAGGTCACAAACATTCAAATTAGCTCCAAAATCCAAAATTAACTTTGCAGTGTCAAGAGCGCACATAGAAGCTCCAACAGTAGCACATTGTAGAGTAGTGTTGCCATCAGTCTCACTGCTTTGGTTAATATCTCCTCCACAAACAGTATAAACATCCAAAACGTATTTTAGCACATCCAAGCTTCCATAAAGGGCTGCTATCATGGCAGGGGACCTCTGCTCCAACACCATCTGAGTGGTACCATTGGTTGCGAGGACGAACAACAGAAGTTGATATTCGTGACTGATTTGCGCCCAACCCTCAGTACGATCAATGATAATGCTTCTGGGAAAATTTCTGTAGCTTCAGCTTGATATGTACTAATTTCTGTAGCTTCAGCTTGATATGTACTAATTTCTGTAGCTTCAGCTTGATATGTACTTCAAGCTTGGCATAAAAAAACTACGGAAACAGGAAAATGGTCAATTTTAGACCCATGTTTTGATGCATTTTGGGTCATACAGACATCGTGTGGGATCCGATTTGGATGGTTCTTGTTGGGAACTGAATGTGTGGCATGTTGGCATCATGGATGGATGTATATGACAGCTTTTGGATACATGTATGACAATCATATTGTTGAATACCATTTTTGGACAGATTGTATTTTTGTTTTCTTTTGAATTTGTAGCAATCATAATGTCTAACACGGCACAGATCACTCAGATTGTGGGGAAAAAATTGACCAAAGACAACTATAGTGTGTGGTCTTGCAAGATGGAGAATTTTTTGATGGGTAGAGGTCTATGGGACCTCATAACAGGTGATGATGAATGTCCAGAAGTTCCTGAACATCCAACTGAAGAGCAAAAGAAGGCATATAAGGATTGGACTGGGAAGAACAGGAAGGTTTTGCATTGGATCTCCATATGTATTTCAGAAACATTGATTCCTCATATAAAAAAGGCAAGTACTTGTAAGGAGGCATGGAAAATCATAGAAAAAATGTATGGAACATGTACAGAGGCTCGTAAGATACAACTTAAGTAGAGATTACATGGTGCATGGAGAGGCAATCGCAGTATCAGTGACTATGTGGCAGAAATCAAGCAAATTTCAGAAGACATTGCATCCATTAATGCACCTATTGATGATGATGATTTAGTGTCAGTGACACTAAATGGGCTTGGACCAGCTTTCAAATCTTTGGATACCTCTATTTCCGTTAGGGGAGGTTCTATGCCTAACTTTGAGGAGCTTATTGGATTGCTACTTACAGAAGAAATCAAGTTGGGATTGAATGCATCTAGCAGTGGCAAAAATGTAGGTGGAGATAGTGTTTTCTATCACCAGAGAGGTTGTGGTAGCTCATCTAGAGCTAGAGGCTCTTCACTTGGTCGTAGTAATTATGGTTTTGCTCGTGGAAGAGGTAACTTTGGTCGTGGTGACTTCATGCATAGAGGCAGGGGGAGATCTTTCCCTAGACGTAGAGGACAGTCTAGTCCTTCTTCACAAAGAGATGGCACTTGTCATTATTGTGGGTAGTTTGGTCACTTTGAGAGGGATTGTTATCAGAAACAGAATGCTATGTTTAGGGGTCATGGAAGGACCCAATATGGCCACTATGCAGGCACTTATGGTGGTACAGGGTATGGACCTAGAGGTGGATCGCCTAGAGGTCACCTATTTGCTATGGAGCATGTGCTTGGGAGCATGACTCATCCTCTTCGTGAGAATGACTGGTTTTTGGATTCAGGAGCTACAAACCACATGACTCATCATGCTGAGTGGTTTGATAGCAAGGAACAAATGCTGAATCATGAATATATTGCCACTGGTGATGATACTTTACACAAAAATACTCATATTGGTAGTGTGCCACTTGTTACTAAAGATGGGATTGAGAACAAGCTTGGTGATGTACACAATAACTAAGAACCTAGCATTGGTCAGATCAAGGATTGCAAGTGAGATTCAATAAGTTTGGATGTTTCGTTGAAGAGTTCCATAATGGGAGAACTGGCAAGGTGATTGCTCATGGTAGAAAGAAAGGGAGATTGTTTTCTTTGGATGCAGGTACTCCAGTGATTCAAATCTATGTATGTTGAGAGAGGACATGGGCAAGATAAGGATGTGGAATTATGGCATAGACGGATTGTCATGTTAATTTGCAAAGATTGAAGCAAATGCAATCAAAACAGATAGTCTGTGGTCTACCGCATTTAGGATATGTGAATTTTGATCATGTATGTGAGGCTTGTCAATTTGGCAAGCAGTCCAGATTGCCATTTCCAAAGAGGGGGAGAATAAGCAGCTGTCCTTTGGAAATAATACACTCAGATATTTGGGGCCCATGTCAGAATGTTTCCATGAGCGGAAAATGTAGATTCTATATCACTTTCATTGATGATTTTAGTAGGATGACTTGGGTGTACTTTATGCAGCATAAAAGTGAAGCATTTGAAAAGTTATTGGAATTTAAATCTATGGCTGAAAAGCAGTTTGGATGCTACATAAAATGTTTAAGGTCAGATAATGGTGGAGAGTACATGTCATATGATTTTTGTGACTTCTTGAGAGATCAGTGTATCAAAAGGCAATTGACATGCAGGTATACACCTCAGCAAAATGGTGTGGCTGAAAGGAAGAATCGGATTATTGCAGAGGTTGCAAGGGCAATGATGAATCAAATGAACATGCCATTGTCATATTGGGCAGAAGTAGTGCATACTGCAGTTCACATTATGAATAGAACACCTATAACCTTGATTCATAATATGTCACCATATGAGAGAATGTATGGCATGAAACCCACTATTGCATACCTTAGAGTCTTTGGATGTGTCTGTTATGTTCCGGATGATTTGAGAAAGAAGATGGAACCTAAGGCTGTAAAATGCATTTTCCTTGGATATCCTGATGAGAAGAAGGGATACAAATGCTATGATCCAGTGAGTAAGGAAGTATACATAAGCAAGGATGTCAAATTCAGTGAATATGAATCATGGCACAAGCCCAATATTACAGTGGATGTTGATTCCTATGAAAGCCCAATATGAATCATGGTACAAGCCCAATATTGCAGTGGATGTTGATTCCTATGAAAGCAATGATGATAATGGCTATGGAAGGAATATTTCAGCAAATAGTAAGGCTGAAAATCAGCATGTGGAAGATGCTTCAGGACCTCAAGAGAATGTGGAAAGCAGTGGCAGCTACAGTCCATGGAGTGGTAGATTGAGAAATGCACAAAGGAGTGCAGAAGTTGCAAAAGGTAAGAGACCAATGACTGAAAGTTCAGAAGATGAATCTATAGATGATGAGTATGGCATTCCGCATGTTAAAACACTTGGCACTAGAAGTGCAGGAAAGTATGTGCCACCACATGCTAGATCAGATGAGACACATAGTAGTGCACCTCAATTGAGAAGGTCAGAAAGGGTAAGGTATCCAGTTGATAGATTGACTTATAATGGGTTCATGAAGATGCATTATGCATACATGGTTTCTTATGTACAACATGTGGAGCCTACTTGCTTTGAAGAAGCAGTAGAGAGCAAAGAGTGGAGACAAGCAATGGATGAAGAGATGGATGCACTAAGGAAAAACAAGACTTGGGATTTGGTGAAACTACCTTATGGCAAGAAGTCCATTGGATGTAAATGGGTTTACAAGGTCAAATGTAAGTCGAATGGTTCTCTTGAAAGGTATAAAGCAAGGCTAGTTGCAAAAGCATATCCACAAACTTATGGTTTGGACTATGAATAAACATTCAGTCCAGTAGCTAAAATGATGACGGTAAGATCGGTAATTGCTTTGGCTTCTATCTATGGTTGGAGGCTTTATCAAATGGATGTGAAAAATGCATATTTGAATGGCAAGTTAGAAGAGGAAGTGTACATGGATCAACCAGAGGGCTATGTGGATCCAAAATACCCACATTATGTATGCAGGTTGAAGAAGGCTTTATATGGACTAAAGCAAGCACCAAGAGCATGGTATGATAGAATCAGCAAATTCTTGTGCAGTATGGGTTTTCAGTAGAGCAAAGTTGACTATTCACTTTATGTGAGGCATATAGAAGATGGTATGGTTGTTGTGGTCATCTATGTTGATGATCTCATTATTACAGGTACACTTGAGAAGGAGATTACTGAAGTCAAGCATGGGTTACATAAAGAGTTTGATATAAAGGACCTTGGTTTGTTGAGATACTTCTTGGGTATTGAGGTTATTGACACACCTCATGGTATATGGCTGATACAAAGGCAATATGCATTGGAGATGTTGGAAAAATATGGCATGACAGGATGCAAACCGGTTGATACACTATTGGATCAAAATGCTAAGTTGATGGATGATGGATCTTATGTTGAGGATGTTACTATGTTCAAAAAGATGGTTGGTAGTCTTATCTACTTGACCATTACAAGACCAGAATTGAGTTACGTTGTTGGATTGATAAGTTAATTTATGCAGAAACCATGCAAATCACATTTGGATGTAGTGAGAAGAGTTCTTAGATATGTGAAGAAGACAGTTGGATTTGGGCTGTTTTATGAAAAAGGAATCAAGCCTACATTATTTGGATACTCAGATGCAAACTGGGCAGGTAGCTCTATGGATAGAAGATCTACTAGTGGCTATGCATTCTCATTTGGATCAACCATGGTTAGTTGGAGCAGTAAGAAGCAACCTACAGTTGCTTTATCAAGCACTGAAGCAAAATATAGAGGCATTGCATTGGCAGCATGTGAGCAGACATAGCTGAGATTGATCCTATATGACATGGGGATAGAGATTGATGGTGGAGTCATCATGTATTGTGACAATGTTAGTAGCATTATGTTGGCAAAGAACCCAGTCTACCATGCAAGAACAAAACACATAGAAGTGCACTATCATTTCATTAGAGAAAAAGTCATTGATGGAGAGATTGACTTGGTCCATGTGAAAACAAATGACCAAGTTGCTGATATCTTTACCAAAGCATTAGGTAAAGATAAGTTTGAGTACTTTAGGAGTGCACTTGCAGTCTTATGTGTGCAATCTCATTCTGAGCTTGAGGGGGAGTGTTGATAAATATGTCATATCCTATGGTTGTATGTAAAGTGTCCTTAAGTTTGGGGTATCTATCTTTTGAGGATACAATTTTAGTGTGTGTGGACTGTTGGAGGAATGGTTGAAGAATAATGAAGAGGAGGACATCATTTAGCTTCTAACCTGTGCTTGTTCCATCTTTGTCTTCCTCTACTTGAAGTTTTATTAGTAGGTAACTGTATTGTTGTGCCGTAGTAATACCTGTCCCGATTGGAAGGGTGTGTTCTTGAAGGCCATATCTTAAGGCACGAGATGTCAATTCTAACTTCCTCTTCATCCTTTCCATTGAGTCCTCGCCTTCAATTTGGGTGACATTCAACAATGTGCTCAAGAAGGCTTGTCTCTGAGTGTCTGAGCACACTTCGGCAGCCTCTGCTCTTGATTCTACAAACACTCTTTCGCATTCACTCGTCGCCAATCATTCTGTTAGTCCACGCACTCTTTCAAAGTTTTGCCGCTCCCATTGCCGTGCCTTCTCTTCCATCTTTTTCCTTCCCTCCTCCATTTCTCGAGACAACATCACTACCACCTATTGCTGCTCATTCACTAAGTGTAGAATCTGTGTCTTCTCCTTATTACAGCGGTTCAGCTGCTCTTCTACTATTTTCCTTCCTTGTTCCTTAATGGTAAACTGCAGTTGTTCCTCTACAAATCTCTTTGATAGTTCTTCCCAGATTCGCTCAGAGCTTTCTGACTCTGTAAAATGCAGTCTTCTTTCTGTTATTGCCATTAGCCATGAGAGCTTCCACATCTCTTTTTGTGTTTTCCAAGTCATCTTTCAGCTCTTGTGTGCTTCTTCCTGTGGCATCCTACCTTTCTTGCTCTAGGACTTGGATCTCTCTTTCTAGTCTTCCTTGCTTCTCTATTTCATACCATAGCTCGAATGCCATGGCGTCCTCTTGCTCTTGACGTTGCTCTTCCGACTCCTGGCTTTCTTCCTGCCAGTGCTTCTCCAAGTGAGAGGTCCTTTACATTAGCTCATCATACTACTGAATTGACATTTTCTGACTCTTTAGATGAGCTAGTACATCCTGCTCTTCCTATTAAAGAAGTGTGGGATCTAGAGCATGGCTATGGCGGCTTGTAAGCATAAACTAAACTCATGATGACATTGACTGAAGACCACAATTATTACACAAGTGAATTAGGTTCCAAGATGGAAGCTTGGACTCATAAATGCAATCTTGTGTAGGACTAATAAGTACATGACTGACACTAAGTGATAAAGAAGAGCATCATCATCTATTCATTCTTATGAAAAGTGGTAGTCAAGTACAATGCTTTATAGTTGTTGGATGGGTATAATTTTCCCTTTCTGTGCATATGGGATTCCTGTAGCCTGCATGTCTTCATCCCAAACTGCCTCATACAAAGAGGCTACATTAGGTGTGATTGCTAATATCTCAACACCCCTCCTCAATCACAACCAAAAAGTACAAAGTCTGTAGAGGCTTTAGTGAAAGTAACACCTACAAAGTGTGGGCACACCAAAAATGTGGCAAAACACTAGAGGTTGTTGCAAAAAAGGTTAAGTGTGGGTACCACAAACATGATGGTCATCCGGAGGCTGTAGAGCAGGGGCCTTACAGAGGTTGTAGCAAAAGGCTACATGAGGAGTTTACAAGCTTATGATAAAGACATTTAGGCCAGACATTACACGGCTAAAAATTTCAATAAGAAATAGGATCAGGACTGGTAGGCCCTTGCAGTTTTCAGCATTACTTTTGACATAGATCTTCAATTCATTGAAGGTCTTCTTGTCGGAGTAGTCGAGTTTGCTCTTTTTGATCATGTACTTGCTATTCACTTTGCTTGCCACTTCAAAGTCTTCATGATTTTTCTGCTTCTTCTTCTTATTATTTTTTCTCTTTGATCTTTCCTTTATGAGTAAAAATAATCATGTTACTTCTCATGAGTGGCATCCACATAAAAAACTTCATGCTTGGCATTCTTGTGCTAAAGAATTAGCTTCAAATGACAGACAATAATCAGCAATGAGTTGATCTTTGTATGTGTCAAAAGACACAATAAATGGTAGTGTAGTATCAAAAGATACTAGTTTGAACTTTGATGTTTGTTGCTTGAGTTTGACTTGACGATCTTCAAAAAACTTCCAAGCCTTCAAGATCTTCCAAACCAAATCTTCCCTTCCTTGATTTGATGCTAGTATCTTCAAACCTAAGTGACAGAGCCTTCAGTGTGGTGGAATCAGTGAGTAGATGAAGTAAAAAATGAGCTTCAATGAAGGTGAGCTATGGCAGATTATGGTTTTCAGAACAGGCGACTGGTATTTTGCTTATTGCTGCTCACAAAGGTAGTCTTTTGAGAAACCCTCTGAGAGGGAGAGAGTTCAGATGTATAGCTTCAAAATCCCTATGATAATGATCAACATTGTTGCGTGTATGGACTGAACGAACTATACGATTGGAACTAGAGTTCAGATCTGTCAACGATGTTGAATTTTCAAAATTTTGGGCTTATTCTACATTGATCACCTCGATTTCTATGCCATGCTAAAGCAACTCGAGTAGAGGAACATCTTTGTAGAAGATAGCATGAAGAGTTATGCCCTCTATTGCAAGATCTAGCTCCTCAAAGTTGGGAGGGTCTGTCTGTCTATGGCAGACACACATGGCAGCACCTATGTAGAATCACAATGCTGAGCTTGAAATGGCCTAATATTGAGCTTTGAGGTGATAGAGAGGAGCTCCAGGAGCACGACTACAATTCTCCACAAGAAATCTTGTCAAGATATCTTCTAGTTGAAGAGATCTAAGATCTTGAAGCAGGATAGGTGCAGGGTGGCTATGGCTACCACAAGGTCAAATGGTAAAGGAGTAGGAGATGAGCTCCTAGACTTAACCTGAGCTGGACTAAGCTCAAGCTGAGCTAGATGAGAGTAGAATGGAGCTAAAGAAGTAGTGCCATGCCCGACTGGGCTTTGATACCATGTTAAAGAAGTGTGGGATCTAGAGCATGGCTATGGCGGCTTGTAAGCATAGACTAAACTCATGATGACATTGACTGAAGACTAGAATTGTTACACAAGTGAATTAGGTTCCGAGATGGAAGCTTGGACTCATAAACACAATCTTGTGTAGGACTAACAAGTACAAGACTGACACTAACTGATAAAGAAGAGCATCATCATGTATTCATTCCATATGAAAAGTGGTAGTCAAGTACAATGATTTATAGTTGTTGGATGGGTACAACTTTCTTTTTTTGTGCATATGGGATTCCTACAGTCTGCATGTCTTCATTCCAAACTGCCTTATACAAAGAGGCTACATTAGGTGTGATTATAATATCTCAACACTTCCTCTTTCAATCTTCGCCTCAAATGATCCTCATTCTCTTGAGCTTTCTTGGTCTTGGTATCCAACTGCTCTTTTAGGGCCTTAAGCTCTTTTGATGATCTGCGGCTTGCTTGGACACGTTGAGCCTCAAAGCTGCCAAGGTTTCCTTTTCAACATCCAGCTCTACCAAGGCTGCTTTCTTTTCCTCTCTGGCCTTGCTCAATTGAGTGAGGAGTTCAGCCACATATGCGTCGTAGTCTGCTGGTGACATTGTGAAAGGGGTTGTAGTGGTTGATGCTTTCAGCTTATGCCGCTTAGGGTCTTGCCGTGATTCTACATGTGCTACGACTGGCCTCTTTGTTCTTGCTTCGGGGGCAATCTCCGCCACTTTATTAGCGAGGAGTTGTATCATTGCCATTAATTGAGTCGTGTCCATAGCTGGCACTAACTCCTATGTCATGGTGGATGTGGTTTCAGTTGGGAATGGCACAAGGGAAGAGGGAAGGGGGTGCAGTGGGGCCTTGCCCTTTCCTGCAACCACCGGGGCTGTTTCTACATTGCCACCAACTCCAGCCTCATGATGCGGGCTCAGTGGGCTCATCTCTCCCCCTCCATGGGTCTCTTCCACGGACCTGTGAGTTGCCTCTACCAAATCCGCAACTTCCTTCCTCCTCATTTCTTCAGCTTCATCTTTAGCTCTTCTCTTCCTCTCCTCCTTGGCTCTTCTTGACTCTTCTTTGATCCTTTCAAATTCTTCCTCTTCTTTTCTCCTTCGTTCCTCATCCATTCTCTTGGTCTCTTCTTGTGCTCTTTTCAACTCAGCTTTCTCTTCCTTCCTTAACTTTTCCTTCTTCCGTTTTTGGATCTTGGCAGTCTTTGCCTTTCCTTGTGCCCTAGCTTCGGCTTGAGTGAATGGTACTTCAGGCTCTTCTCTGTCTCACTAATGGTGCGTTCACTGGATCTGTCTTCCTCACGGTGCAATGGCTAGGAGGGTGCTACTATCTCTTCCATTTCCCCTGCTTCCTTGGTGGCCTCGTGAATAATGGCCATCAGTACACCACCGTATCTGATGGTAGAAGCCTTGGCAGAGGACTTCTTGCGGGGGCTGATCTCGCTGTAGAGGCTAGGGACTCTCCTCTAGCTGCTACTGCACCCGTAGCAAGGGCAACACCGAGACACTGATCCTGTTCATCAAAGCATTGTATCTTTGTCCTGAGAAGAGGATGTGGACCATCTTTCCTTGCATCTTTACTTCCGAGTTTGGGATGTTTGCCAAACTTACTCCATCCATTGTGTGCACCTCACTCTTGTTCATCCCTAGCATGGCATATACATCTCTTCTATGATGCTTCATAGCCTTGGGGGCCAAGCCAAGGGCCTTCTCCACCACTTCAGTGTTAAGCGGTACCTCCACCTGGTGGGCAACATCCCCTCTTCTTACTGTCACTGTGCCACAGTTCCTACGAGCATCAAAACTCCTCAGGAACTCTATGCAAGCACTGTAATCCATTGCTTGTCCCACTTTCTCAACATACTTCCGGAGAGTACACTTGTCCACCAGCTGCTTTATTGTTGGCTCCTCTACGATGGCTTCATCCAGGTTTAGAGTGTGCTTGAAGGTGAACTAATTAAATCCTCGTGTCTCCACACCTATCCCATACTTAGCTTGTTCTTCTTCCGTGAATGGAAGCTTACCGCCTTTTTCCTGTCCTGCTATTGTGGGTACCTGCGATGCAACAGTACCCATAATTAGTATTGATGGGGTAGGAAATACTTAATTATGGCATTATGAAAGAATTGAACAATTAGAAAAGCTGCACGAGAACGTGAAATTTGAGAAATAACAAACTGAAAGAAAAGATATGAATTTTCCAAGTGCACTTTGCTCTTAAGTTTTTATGCGTAGTTCAACTCTTCATTATGTTTTTCCTTGGTGTTATGTTTTCCTGATCACCTTACCCCCTCCCCCTCATGGAAAGATGAAAATCCTTCCTAGGATTGAATAGAACGAGGCAAGGGCGTAAAAGCACAGTGTGGTGTGTTTAATTTGACAACAGCCAATGGTAGAAATTTGGATTGTATTCCAATTGGGCATGACGGTCAAGTTCATGCGGTCTAATGGATGCTTGCGTGATATACATTAGGACATTGTGTAGCACATCACTATATTTGAGGCGGCTAGCAACGTGTAGCTCTTCTTCTGTAAGGACTTGGTCAATGTAAGGATGGGCCAATAAATGGTCGTCAAGCAATTTGTTACGCAGGATGGCCATAACCCTGAAAGAAGTAGGAGCTATGTACGTGGGGTCATATTCCGCAGCCTTAATTGTGCATCTTGGCATTCGTCATAATTTGGCAACCTTTCCGCTCCCATTAGAGGCATAAGGCATACCATTGCTATAAGAATGAAGTGGCCTTAATTGCGCATCTCGGCATTTGTCATAATTTGGCAACCTTTCCACTCCCATTGGAGGCATAAGGCATACCATTGCTGTAAGAATGAAGTGGTAGAGTTTGCAAGAATCACGAGCTCTTCAAGCTCTTGGATTGGTGCAGAGCTAGCAAGCTTTCGGTATGAGGTCAGCATCCTACCGATGATTGCTTGCTCCTTTGAGACTTCATTGGTAGCAATAAACTCAGCTGCAACCTTGGGGAATTTGATGGTCATGAGCTCGTACTCTTCCCAGGCGCATGGTAAAGCATGGACTTAAGAAGCAAGTGGCTCATCAAGAAGGCCAAGTTCTAGCCACCCATAACTTCGGGCGAAGGTCATGAATGTGCTGTCCAACATTTTAATGCAAGTAACCAAGTCATCACCTGAATTGGCAGTAAGGTCCTTGGCCATAGCAAGAAATGAGTGTCACTCATATGAAGGCCTAAAACTTGCTGGTGGCTGTAGTGGAACAGAACAAGATGGATGCATTAGCGATGATGTTCCGCTAGATTACTCCTTGGGATGAGCATTCACTTGGAAGGTTAGTTGTGTGTCCTGCGACTCGAAAGACATGCAACCTTCATCGTGAGCTACTTTGAGTATGTGAGAGTCGATCGCATTAGATGATTGTGGGACATCTAGATGCTGTGTAAGCTAATAGGTTTGTGAGATCTCGAGAGACATAGTGGGTCCAGGCTGCACAGGACTGATTGCTAGGGACTTTGCTTTGGCATCAGTAGTGGATGGTTTAGAGCCAGCGGGTTGCGGCTTTGGCCGATATATGGGCTTAGGTTTTGGGGCTTCGGCCTTTGTGGTTGTCATCGATTTGACAACTTGGGTCTTAGGTATAGTTGGTTGTTTAGTGAACACGCTGCTTGAAGCAGGTGTGGCCGCAAGCTGTGTATGGGGTTTGTTCTTAAGGACTGATGTCTTGGGCACCCAAATCCAGTTGTTGCCCTCATAGTGTCCTTGAGCACGTAATAGGGTTATGGGGACCCATCGCGGCTTAAGGGTGCATTTACGGCTTTGGCATCTAGGTTGCTTTCTAGGCTTTGCATGAGAGTTTCTAGGTATGCGGGTTCGCAATTGCTTATTGTGGGAAGGCTTGCCTTGATGTTTAGGTACCCATTGAAATGTAGGTTGCTTAACCTTAGGAGTGGGTTTGGTGGGGTGGTGTTTTGTGGGCTGAGTGGGGTGTGATTTGGGGCTCGTAAGATGGGTGGGGTGGTAAGAGCATTTTTCAATTCTTCGTAAGCATGTTGGCATTCTTTGGTCCACTCAAATACAATTAGCAGTTTGCACAATGGTCTTGCGATTAGTGCATAATTCAATACAAAGCGTCGACAGTACCTTGTGCGACCTAAGAAGCACTGAACACCCTTATAATTGTTGGGTGGTGGCAAGTTGACAATAATCGTGATCTTTGAGAAATCAATGGCGATGCCGTTCTTGGACACCACGTGCCCTAGGATGCATCCGTGTTTCACCCAAAATTGGCACTTCAAGGGGTCCAATGAGAGATTATAAAGTTGACACCGCTCAAAGACTGCCCGTAGTTTCTCTAAGTGTTCCACCCAGCTAGAGTATATGCTTAGATTGTCCACAAACACCTCTAGCTTATGTCTAAGCATGTCTTTGAAGATCGTGCACATCATGCGTTGGATGGTTGCGGGCGTGTTCATTAGCCCAAAGGGCATAACAATGTAAGTGAATACCTCCCACTCTGTAGCGAAGGCATTCTTGTGCCTATCGTCGGGGTGTTCTCGCACTTGATTATAGCCCGAGAAGCCGTCCAAAAAATTGTAGGCTTCTTTATCTGCCACCCTCTCAAGCATGTGCTTGGTGTATGGCAATGGGTAGTTATCTCTCTTTGTAGAGGCATTGACTTTCTTGTAGTTGGCGCACACTTGGATCTTTCCGTTTTTCTTCATAATGATCACTATTGGTGATACCTAGACCGTGTGTTGTATTTTGTAGATGAATCCTACTCTCATGAGTTTATCAATCTCCTCTTTTACTACATGGGCATGCTTTGGATTCATGGGATAAGGGCGTTGTTTTACAGGGATAGCGTCAGGGACCATAGGGATGTTGTGGGTCACAACCCTAGGGTCGACTCCCTTAAGTTCATCCAAAGACTAGGCAAACACATCCACATACTCTCGTAGGAGAGCAACAAGGCTAGCCTCCTCATCCTTGGTCAGGTCGTCTACTATGAATATAGGTCAAGGCTTCTCACCTTCCCTTGCTAGTTGACTTCCTTGACCTTGGCGGGTCCTTCAATAGGCTCACTGGTCTGGTCCTACCTCTTTGCTCCTAGCAGGATCACCACTCTGTCACCCTTCTCAAACTTAGTGAAGCATTTGGGTAGGTCCTACGGTTTCTTCTGTCATTCTATGTCTGACTCTTTTGTTTGTTTCTTTATTTTCTCCTTTAGTCGATATTGCACCTTAGGTGGACTGGCAAGTCCCCCTTGTTGCATTTGGTTTTAGATGGCATGGTTATTTCAGGGCCGCTCTCCGTACTAACTTCAAACTCCAAGTTGAACTCACAGCCCTCACTAGAGGAAGGAGTCTCCTCAGGTGGTCGTAGTTCAGAGGTGCATCTATCCTAATCACAGGTACCACTAGTGGTTGGGTAATTATAGCCTGCTCATAATCCACTACCCCTATGCATTCCAACTAAGAGCGATCACAATCCAATCTCATAACTCCTCTCTTGATCTCATATGCATTCTTTTCTCGGGGCCTAGAGTCTGCTCTTATTTGCTCTATCACCCTTCCATCAGTATCGTACTCCACAGTATCCATTTCCTCCTTGCTCTCCTCACTGATGGAGGAACAATCCTCATATTCATTGTCAAAACCATCACTCCCTGACTGCTCGTCGTCTCCTCGGTCCTCCTTTCTAGCCTCTTTTTTGTTGATGGCTAGAGCCCAATTGTATAGCAAGTTCATGTCGTGAACTTTGCTCCACTTCCAGTTGCGCTCACCCTGGAGGTTTGTGAGGGGCAAGAGATTAGCAGAAGGATTGCCCTCCAATCTTCCTGTCAAATACTCTAGGGTTTCCTAGAGTTCTAGCTTATTATTTGGGACATAGAAAGTGACAGGTTTGGGCCGACCACAGGCACTCCTTGCCATCATGCAGAGTGGTACTAACTTGTTAACCCTCAGACGAACAAGGTGGAAAATATGGAAAATCTAAAGTAGAAGACAAAGGCCAAGGCAAAAGTGAAACGGAAGACGAAGGCGCACCAAGAAAAATATGGAAGCACAAGAAGTGCAGAAAAGTCATAAAAAAAGGAAAAAGGTGCACAAGAAAAAACGCAAGTCAATACTTTTGTAAAAGAGCGCAAGCACACCATGATTTATTTTAAGAGTGCGGAGCTCTCACCCGTGCAATTTGTAAATGTAGACGGGTGGTGGAAAGGAAGCTAGAAAGATAGGAGGACAATGGGAAAAGGGGCCTAATGGCAGCCATGTAAAAAAGGGGATAAAGGGATGACCGCCCAAAATGGATTTAGGGTTCTATATATAAAGTTGAAAAGTGAATGAGAAGCTCATTTTTGTGTGTGGCCAAAAGTGGCTCTCTTCTTCTTCTTCTTCTTGTTCTTACTTGCTTGAGCTTGTGTTTGAGAGAGGGAGAGTGAGAGTGTGAGGGAGTGAGTGCATGAGGGTGAGGGACCGAGGAGGAGAAGCTCTCCATCTTCTCCTCTCTTCTTCTCTTCTCTTCTCTTCTCTTCTCTTGCTCGCGGCAATGGAGGTTGGAGCGTGGAGCCTGAGGATGGATCTTGCTTAAATCTTGCACTTGGATCGTGGAGCTACCGGAGTGCGCAGGAGAGGAGGTAACTCGACTGGCATGGAGGTAAGCTCACTACACTCGTAGGATCAATGGCGCATTGGCTATGTGAGAGGTAGCCATTAGTGCTCGCTTGGAACACTTTAAACAATAAGCGGTCCGTGGGTCTTGGCGGTTGAGTGTGAGCTCCCACATTTTGGTTCCATTGCTGGGACCAATGGATTCAAGTCTTGAGTGCTTGCTTGCTTCGAATCGAGCATCGAAGTAAGGGTTTTCCCCGAATCGGTGTGCTTGAGGTAGATAGGCAGGAAGCGAGGGAGTTTGAAGAGGTATTCGATCTCCTTAGCAAGTAGGTTTTTGGTTTTTTGGATTTGGAAAAGTATGTTGGAGTAGTGTAGTTATTTGCTTTGTGATTTGGGTGCATTAGGGTAGGAAAAAACAAAGAAAAAGATGAAAAAAAAGCATCAGGGTTTCTGCTGTCATAACAAAACATGAGGGTTTGATTCGGTTGTTGATTTGCATTTTGGAATTTATTGGCTGTTCCAGGTATATATAACTCTTCCCCTCCATCTGTAGCTTTGATTTGGAGGTGTGTGTGATAGGCCATGACCTGAATCGTGTGATTCAAGAGATTTATTGTTGCGCTGGCCAAAGTTGCACCGCATTTGGTCAGTCTGAGTAACAATAATTTTGGGCTGAGTCCCAAAATCGGCCCTCGGCCCACTACCGCTCGGACCATCTGACTTGGACCACTACCGCTCGGACCACCTGACTTGGACCACTCGTCTCAGACGCGTTGAAATTTGGCCCTCGGCCCACGCGTAGTGGCACAATAGTGGTCCATAATCAATGTCCACACGTGTTGAGCTTGCCATCTCAACACTCCCCCTCAAGCTCAACTATATCTCCGCAACTCTAAGTAAGCTTCAAAACTTTCGAAGCTTCTCTCCACACCCAATGTTTTTGTGAAAATGTCAGCTATCTAATCCTGTGTGCTGACATATACCAAGTCAATCTCTCTTGCAAGTACCTTCTCTCTCACAAAGTGGTAGTGCATCTAAATGTGTTTTTTCCTAGCATGGAATATTGGGTTTCTAGCTAGTTGTATGCTGCTCATGTTGTCACAGTGAATGGCAACTAGGCTATCTCCCTACACATCCAAATCATCCAATAACTTTTGTAGCCATACCATGTCACATGCTACCATAGCAGCACCTCTATACTTAATTTTTGTACTCAATAAAGTAATTGTAGGTTGGCACTATGAAGGAAAAACATGAATTCATTAGTAGATCTTTTGTTAGACATGCTACCAACCCAATTTGCATCTGTGTATCCAAATACCTGTACATCCTTACCTATCTCATAAAAAAGTCCATAATGTAAAGTGGACTTCACATACCTCAATATGCATCTCACTACATCCAAATGGGGCTTTCTAGGCATCTATATAAACTCACTAACAAGGGCATGAGCATAGCTTAAGTCTGTCTATGTGATAGTCATGTAAATTAGACTCCCTACTATCCTCCTGAATATAATAGGGTCTTCTATCTCATCCCTGACATCAACACTCAACTTCACATTTTTCTCCAATGGTATTGAAAGAGGCTTACATGTTGTCATACCATACTTGGATAACATATCCAAGCCATACTGCTTTTGGGATAGCCATATACCATCATCACGTTTGATCACCTCAATACCAAGAAAGCATCTCAGCTCACCCAAATCCTTCATCTCAAACTTCTTCTTTAAAGAGTCCTTAACTTCAGCAATCCCATTGTTACTGTCAACCATAATAATCAAGTTATCTAGATAGATGACTATGATGACCAAACTTGCATCTCCCTTTCTCATATAAAGTGAGTGATCAACATTAGAAATATAAGAGTGGACTTAGCACCACATGCCATGATAAGATTCTATGGATAATCTTCCATGAGGAATCACCAAAACAAACTACACAATCTATAGCATCCAAAGTGTCAATAGAGATAAGGCTCTTCCTGAGAGTCAGTACATGATGTACATCATGAAGAGTAAACATGCAACATGAACCAAACTATAGGTGGACATCACCAATATCAACTATTTGCAATGCCAAGTCATTATCCAAATAGATAGATCTAGTCATACTGCGCTAGGAGTGAAACCACTCTCTATGAAGGGTTACGTGAAAGGAAGCCCCTGAATCTATGAGCCAACACTGAGCATATCCTCTAAAGAATTAATCAGTTAAGAAGTATCAAGAGAAGAAGCTAAAAATATGACATCATAATCAAAATCAGTCTGCACAACATTAATCTGTTTAATCTTAACACTCGACTTGCTAGAGACAATGCTATGATCATCATTTTTGTCTTGTACTTTACCCTCACCCTTGTCTTTGCACTTGTCCTTGTACATCTTATGGCATTGTGGCCGAATATGCCTTACTTTCCCATAGCAATGAGAAGTCAATAAGGACTTATGGCCATAGGACTTATTGCAAGATTGACCACATAACTGAGAGCAAGACTGTTGAGAGTCTCTCCAATGGTAGTCATTACTGCCTCTACCATTATTATCTTTGATTGTCAAAGCATGAGAGGTATGGGAAGCATCTACATTCTTTTTGTTAACATCTTTATTCAAGAGTGTACCCTTTACATCATCTTGCAATTGTAACCCATCAATAGGCATGCTGGCACACATAGTAGTAAGAAAGGTATCCCATGCTTCCTTGTAAGGCTCTTACCAGAGCATTGAATAGCAATACATAATAGTGAATGATAACCAATGTCAAGATTCAAAGCTCTAATCTCGACTCAAAAGAAATCTGAGAGCATAACCAAGCATATAACACGAACCATAAGCATCGATACATCACCTCGAATAACCAGTAAGCACCTACGAGCAATAGCAGTCCCATAGCATTCCAATACATTGGCATAACATCCCCAAATGATTCGATATCAAATAGACATCTTAAGAAGCATAAGTGAACTCCAGATAATGAAAGAAGTGATGTCTTGAACTATATGACAATAAACTATCACAAATTGTGAATTAATGGCTGATCCCAAGAGCTTCAAATGAGGTGTAAAATAACAAGATTGATATTAGGGAAGATTCCAAAGGTTTCCAAGTGCCAAGGAGAAGTGCCAGGAGTTTGGGGAATGGGGCACACTGATCAAGGATGAGGGGTAGCAAATAGGCACAATTCATATTGAATTGCTAGCCACTCATGCTACCTTTGCTAATGGTACGGAGTACTAGTGGGTACTTACTGAAGCTCGATCAATGGTCTTGAAGCTCTAAAACAAGTTTCAAGTGGAGGGAGCAACCACAAAAGAAGCGAGAGTAAGATTCATATCTCAGGAGGAAGAGGGAAAAACTAGCATGGAACCTTCAAGCTAAAGCTTTTCTCAAGTTGAAGTAAAATGAAGGGGAAGAGATCGTCAATGGTAGTGCAATGGCTTTGATACCAATTGAAGGGAGGTGAGCCTTGAAGTGGAAGCACATAGTGGAAGCAAGAGTTGTAGTGGAAGGAGCAAGACAGCAAGAGAGAGACACACACAAGATGTGGGAACTCGTAACAACGACAGTGTGTGATCGACCTTCCCTTTATTCAAATGCCATTGAAAGAATAAAGAATGAAGTCCATTGTGCTTATCAAGATCTCAACACTTACCAAACTTCCTACAGATTGTTGAGATATCGAGCTCCACTCGTGATACGCCAGGGTGACCGTTGTGTATTTATGTCACCGACTTGTCAGTTGCAGACGCGGTTGGTACACCGCCCATGAATAATAGCTACATGATAGCTGTCCTTATCTACTCTAGTTCGTGGCTCAGTTAGTATGCCACCTTAGTTAGTTGAGTTTGGTTTGAGACCCATATATAGGGTTCTTCTATTTCTTTGTATGAGAGTTCTTTTGGCTTACACAACTAAGAAGAGGAAAACTGTTTTCAGCCTCCACCCTTGTGTGTATTCCCCCATTGTGCAAGCAAGAAAGCTACAAGTGAGACTCCTTCCTTCTCTCCCACAATCTTGACATGGTATCAGAGCCTTGTTCATGGTAAGGAGCTCAAGAAAGCAAGCCAAGCTCGCGGTGGTCTGGTAAGAGGAGCGGTGTTGCTTTCATTTTCGGTTTTGGAAGCAGATCTCTGCAGGTAGCACAGCCGAAAAGTGCAGGAGTGCATTGTCTCAGGTTGAGACGCCTTTCGCGGTGAAGCAAGAGGGCAGTATATGCTACGGGTGAGGGCTTTAGCCCTCGGCGACCTTGTTTTTTTGATTTGAGGCCATTTCGGGGCCTGTTTTGGAGGCGGAAGTTTTCTGCACGCACTCAGTAAAAGACCCAGTTTTATGCTGTGCAGCCACTGTTCTATAGGTCGGTGAAAAGTTTATGTAGAAATTGCATCGTATGCTTATGCACAGAGACATTGGGAGTTACAAAATCATCCTTGGTTCCTGTTTATGCAAAATCGTCACTAGGAAGTGACTGTGTGGTCAAATACCACTTTCGCCAGTTTTGCAGATTTGCCCTTGTGAGGGTGAAGCTGAGTTTTTGCAGTGACAGAATTTTTCGCAGTGTTCTGTAATGGCGTCTGATTCTCTTTCACAGATTGTAACTGAAAAGCTTGATAAGAACAACTTCCAGGCATGGAAGTTTAGAATGACGAATTTCCTTATGGGAAAAGGATATTGGGAATTTGTTGCAGGAAATGAAGAAGAACCAGTTCTTCCTGATGTTCCCAATCAACAGCAAATGCAGGCATTCAAAGCATGGCATGAGAGAGCCAGGAAAGTTATGTACTGGCTATCTATCAGCATTTCAGACTCTATGATTGTGCATATTCAGGATGCAAGTACGCCAAAGGAGGCATGGGATACTTTGTCAAAAATGTATAGCACAAATACGCAAGCCAGGAAAATGCAGCTCAAGCAAGAGTTGCATAATGTGCAAAGAGAAAGTATGAGCATCAATGACTACCACATGAAGGTGAAGAAGATTGCAGATGCACTTGCTTTCATTGGGTCACCAATGGAAGATGATGATTTAGTTTCTGTGACCTTGAATGGTCTAGGAAAGGATTATGCACAGTTTCGGACATCCATTTCAGTTCGTGAAAGATTTCGTGATTTTGAGGAGTTGATTGCTCTTCTAATTTCTGAGGAGCAGAGAAATGGTGGTGCATCTTCTTCAAGAGGAACTTCAAAAGAAGCTGTCTTCTACTCAAATGCTGGAAGAGGTAGAGGCAGAGGTAGAGGAGGCCGATTTGGAGGCCGTGGCAGAAATCAGAATATGCAGCAAACTCAAGAAAACCAGTCCTATGGAGGAGGACGTGGTAACTCCAGAGGCAGGGGGAGCCAAAGAGGTCGTGGTGGATGGCAAAGAGGCCAAAATTCAAACAGTAATGTTGAATGCTACTACTGTGGTAAAATGGGTCATATGGCTAAAGACTGCTATAAAAAGCAGAATGACATCATGAATGGAAAACTGCAACAAGGGAATTATGCATCTTCTAGTAGACAGGGTGATGACAGAAATGAGCACTTTTTTATGGTGCAGCACATGATCAATTCTGTGACAAGTGCAGAAGAAAGCAATGATGTATGGTATGTTGACTCAGGTGCATCAAACCACATGACAGGTCATGTAGAATGGATGGAGGATGCAAGAAAAATGGAAAAACCAGGATTTGTGGAGACTGGTGATGATACTGCACATCCTATTGTGCAGATTGGAAAAATTCCCTTGTCTATGCAGGATGGGAAAAAGAAATACTTGTCCGATGTATTTCATGTCCCGAATATCACCAAGAATCTGGTTTCTGTTGGTCAAATGGTTGAGCAGGGCTTGCAGGTCAGATTTAATCCTCATGGATGCTTTGTTGAGGATATGAAAAATAAAGGTCGCTTGATAGCAAAAGGAAATAAGAAGGGCAGAATGTTTACATTGGATGCAGACATGTCTGAATTGAGTGCAGCAATGTTTGCACATGGGACCGGTGTAGTTGCAGATATTGATATCTGGCATAAACGCATTGGTCATGTTAATGTACAGCGACTTAAATCAATGCAGGCCCAAAATATTGTTGCAAGATTGCCTAAATTCAAGGTTGCAGAAATGCATAAGGTATGTGAAGCTTGTCAGTTTGGAAAACAGGCAAGGAAACCATTTCCTAGACATGTTCAAGAGAGTAAGAAGCCATTGGAATTAATCCACTCTGATGTGTGGACTACTAAAGCTGCATCTCTTGGAGGCTGCCATTATTTTGTTACTTTTATTGATGACTATAGCAGAAAAGTTTGGGTGTATTTTATGAAAAAGAAAAGTGAAGTTTTTGGGCATTTCAAAACTCTTAAAGCTATGGTTGAAAAAGAAACAGGCCTGCAAATAAAATGCCTAAGGTCAGATGGAGGGGGAGAGTACCTCTCAAATGAGTTTGCAAGGTTCCTGTAGGAGCATGGCATAAAGTAGCAATATTCATGCAGTCATACCCCACAACAAAATGGAATTGCAGAAAGGAAAAACAGGCATATTGGAGAGGTATCTCGTGCCATGCTCAACGAAAAAGACTTGCTAATATTTTACTGGGCTGAAGCAGTTGCTACAGCAATCTACATAATGAGCAGGACTCCCACTACAGCAATACATGGCATGACTCCAGAGGAGAGGTATACTGGTAGGAAACCAGATATTTCTCATTTGAAAATTTTTGGCTGCATTGCCTATGTTCATGTGCCAGATGAGTTGAGATCCAAGTTGGATCCAAAAGCTGAGAAGTGCATCTTTATTGGTTATTCTCTGCAGCAAAAAGGGTATAGATGCTATAACCCTTCTACTCGTAAGTTTACAGTGAGCAGAGATGTTGTTTTTGATGAGATGAGTAGCTGGTATAAACCAGTAAATGTGATTGATAATGTAGATGCACAAAATGGTAATGTTGCACAGAATTCTCAGCAGCAATCACAAGGTATTAGTGGACCTGGAGCGTCCTCTAGCAGTGGTTCACACTCTTCTCCATGGACAGGTAGATTGAGATCAGGAGAATCTTCTCAAAGCAATGCAGATAGTGGTATGCAGGTATCACAAAAAGGAAAAGAGAAGGTAGATCAGCCCATGTTTGATGTGAATGCAGGTCACTCTTATGTGGATGGTGAATCCAGTGGCTCAGAACAGAGCATTGATGATGAGTTGGGTATTCCTTCTATTGTTACACCTGGAGTAAGGAAGACCAGGGATGTTTTGAGAGCACCTGGGAGTGAACCTACTTTGCGCAGGTCTACGAGAGCTAGGTATCCTGTGGATAGGCTGAAATATGATGGATTTACAGCCATTCACTATGCATATATGGTCAAGGTGATACAGGAACCAGAACCCACTTCTTTTGAGCAAGCCATGGAAAAAGAAAAATGGGAGAAAGCCATGGATGAAGAAATGGATGCCTTGGAAGCAAATGCTACATGGGAATTGGTACCTTTGCCTAAAGGTAAGAATGCAATTGGCTGTAAGTGGGTTTATAAGGTGAAGCACAATGCAGATGGTTCTGTGAACAGATACAAGGCAAGATTAGTAGTCAAGGGGTATGCACAAACATATGGCATTGACTATGAAGAAACATTCAATCCGGTTGCAAGGATGGCAACCGTAAGAGCAGTCATTGCTATGGCTGCATCAAAGGGATGGTCTTTACATCAGATGGATGTAAAGAATGCCTTCTTGCATGGTGATTTGCAAGAAGAGGTCTAAATGGAGCAGCCACCAGGTTATGTGCATGCTGTTCATCCTGAGTTTGTCTGCAGGTTGAAGAAAGCTTTGTATGGCTTGAAGCAAGCACCTAGAGCATGGTCTGACAAGATAGGGCAGTATCTTGTCACTATTGGCTTTCAGATTTCCAAGGTAGATTTCTCACTTTATGTGAGAAAGACAGAGAAAGGTATTATGCTGCTTGTCATTTATGTTGATGATTTGATTATGACAGGTGACAGTGATGAAGATATCCTTCATGTGAAAATGCTATTGAAGTAGAAGTTTGAGATGAAGGATTTGGGAGAGATGCGTTATTTCTTGGGCATTGAGGTGATTAGATCACCGAGTGGGATACAGCTCTTGCAGAGGCAGTATGGATTGGACATGCTGTCCAAATATGGGATGACATGCTGTAAGCCTATTTCAGTTCCTTTGGAGCAGAATGTGAAGCTGAGCGCAGATGCAGGGGAGCTTCTGGAAGACCCTACTATGTACAGACGCATAGTAGGAAGCTTGATTTATATGACTGTTACCAGGCCAGATTTGAGCTATGCTGTTGGATTGGTAAGTCAGTTTATGCAGGCTCCAAGGAAATCGCATTTGGATGTGGCTAGACGCATACTCAGGTATGTGACGTCCACATTGCAGTATGGACTATTTTATGAGACTGGGGTTCAGATACAGTTGCATGGATACATTGATGCTGATTGGGCTGGTAGTATTTTTGATAGACGATCTACCAGTGGATATGTGTTCTCTTTTGGGAGTGCTGCAGTCACTTGGAGCAGCAAGAAACAGCCTACAGTTGCCTTGTCGAGCACAGAGGCTGAGTACAGGGGTGCAGCAATGGCTGCATGTGAGGTAGCTTGGTTGCATAAGCTACTTTATGATATGCATCAGTCTACAAATGGGCCAATTGTCATTTATTGTGACAACATGAGTAGTATACACTTGGCAAATAACCCAGTCTATCATGCTAGAACAAAGCACATTGAGGTGCATTATCACTATGTGCGGGAGAGGGTTTTACTAGGTCTTATTGATCTAGTTTATGTCAGCACAGAGGATCAGGTAGCTGACATATTTATGAAGGCATTGGGCGTAGAGAAGCTGCACAAGTTCAGAGACCTGCTTGGTGTGCAGGACTTGGGATTGAGCTCGAGGGGGAGTGTTGAGATATCGAGCTCCACTCGTGATACGCCAGGGTGACCGTTGTGTATTTATGTCACCGACTTGTCAGTTGCAGACGCGGTTGGTACACTGCCCATGAATAATAGCTACATGATAGCTATCCTTATCTACTCGAGTTCGTGGCTCAGTTAGTATGCCACCTTAGTTAGTTGAGTTTGGTTTGAGACCCATATATAGGGTTCTTCTATTTCTTTGTATGAGAGTTCTTTTGGCTTACACAACTAAGAAGAGAAAAACTGTTTTCAGCCTCCACCCTTGTGTGTATTCCTCCATTGTGCAAGCAAGAAAGCTACAAGTGAGACTCCTTCCTTCTCTCCCACAATCTTGACACAGATTTGCTCATTAAAAGTCTCTTAGTAGAATGTTTTGCATTCCTTAGGAAAACAAGGGGCATTGGATGAGATGACATCTTTCCTCATCCAATTGTACTTTATGTACATTTTTACTTTGTCAAATTTTTCTTGTTCTCTCCTTATTTGAGGCACATTTCTCTTTAAATGGAAGGTTATTGGGGGTAAAGGCCCCCATACTTACACCTCACACGTATTTACTATACTTCACTACACATATAATACCCACACATTTGTATGCTATAGGCGGTGGGTGTCCATCACTTTCACTTCATTGTTTATTCTTTCAGTGATAAATGAATAAGGGAAGGCCAGTCACACATTGTGACTATTGGAGCTCCCTTATCTTGATTCTATATCTCTCTTGCTCTCTCACTCCATTCGCCATAGCTCACACCTCCCTTTCTTCCACTCAAGATTCTCCCTTTATAATGATGATTAAATGGCTTGAAAGAGACTTATTCAAAACCTTATGGAAAAAATGTGTCCATCTTAATTGACCATCCTCTTGATTAGACCATGGAGTGAAAATATTTATATGAGAAAATGCTTGCAATATCTTACATCGTAAATGTTTTCTTTTAATTTTCTCCACAAGGATCAACTTGAAGGTTTCTAAGGACTTTCTATGTCTGCTAGTAGCATTCTAATGCCTAGCAAAGATAGATCACTTCACAATAAATTGAGACTAGAAGCACATTAGCACCACTCTTGGTTTAAAGAGAGTGATAGATTAGAGGGAGTAGAATTTCCACCCCTCAACAAATGGCCTAATCTCTTTGACTCCCTAAAATACTACTAATTTAGTTTTTATGACTCAAACCCTAGAATGGTCCTAGTTCATCTCTATTGTCCTAATGAGTTAAGAAGCCACTCACCTAATTGGGTCCACCCAACCATAGACACTTCCATCAACTACCCTCTCACTTTTTATGCATACATCAAAATTAGTTTAAAAGGTTCCAACTAGACCCTAGTACATTTAATAGGGCTATATAGAAAATATTTCCTTAATCTTCTCTAAGAATGTTGTTCTTTCACGTGAATTAGGGGCATTAACACAAAAGAAGAGAAGAGACTCCTTTGGAAACTATTTTTATTTTGATGGAAATAATACAATTTATTTACACTAGGCAAACCATTACCACCCCTAGCTAGCTTAAGGCCCTTCTAGAATCCAATAGGCTCACAATGTACCTATTCCTTCTTGGTGCACAATGGGCATTACCATCATATCCCTCAATCCCCATGCATCTCAGAAACTGTAAGAAGCTGGGAAGAATGATGGTTTAGTGTGAAAATACTAGTAATACCATGTCACATTGGCATATGTATAAAAGGAAGGAACATGTAAAATTTCTCATCTTTTGGAATATTAATACATTACTATCTCTCTTCTCATTAGCTTGCTCTCAATTTCAATGGCTTCTTACCTCTTTCTGTCCTTCTTTCTCCTATTCTAGTATTTCTCTCTCCTTGTCACTCTCATTCTCTCTTCTGCACTTCTTCTTCTTTCTCTTCTATAGTCATCTCCCTCCTCTTTCTCTCTCTCTAGTTCACTTCTTGATCAAGTAGTATTAGAGCATAGTCTTTGATCCATTTTTCTTCTATTTTAGTCAAAATTTTCACCATAATAACCAATTTGAGACAAGTATTATAGGTAAAAGACATGGATAGTGACTAGCAGTGGCTTGCAAGACATCTACAGTTAGACAAAGACTATATCTGGAGATATTTGGGGATAGATATGGCAATGGTAGGCTAAAATAGCAGGTAATCATGAAACTTTCATGCAATTTGAGGTAAATTGGTCAAATGGGAGTTAACTAGATTTAGAAGGGAAACAAATTGTGGTTACTTTGTAAAGAGAGGGTTCTCTTTTCCCTTTCTTGGAGCTGCATGCAGGTTTCATGGATTATGCTACCAAGATCTCCTTATTTCTTTCAAAACCTTACTTCCATTGACAAAGTAACATCGGACCAAGCTTCCTCACTTCAAGAGCTTCAAGTTCATTACCTATCAACACCAACCAAGTTCTACCATAGTGCACGCGACATGCCCAAAAAATGTGGTTCATTTTATGGGTTGATAGCCTACTATATTATTTCCTTGCTCAATCTTTAGTCCCTTGGGGCTTCATCTAGTCATTGCAAGTGAAATCTTTTAGTAATCATCAAATATTGCACTCCATTCTTCATCCTCAAGCCTTCTTGTAAACCCTAACTGTGCATTCCATGGACAACCATGAAAGCTTCAGCTCAAGCTCTCATATCTCTTCAATTTCTTGAATATTTTCCATTATTTCAGCCCATGGAATCATTTCAGTAAGGATTCTTGAAGAAATGGCAAGGATTGAGCACAAATGGCCAAAGATTGAATCTCAAGAGCTTCTATGGAGTCAAAATTTAGGGGAAATGGGTTTAATGCTTCAATCTTAAGCATTTGAAGCTTCAAGTTTGCTTCCAAGCATTAAATACACAAGCCTTGAAGATTATTTCAGCATCATTGGGCAACTGAAGACTTGATCAAGCATTTGAGGATCAATCAAGTCTTCATCAACCATATTAAAAATGTACTCTTCTTCAATTCTTAATCAATCAAGTCTTCATCAACCATATCAAAAAGGTACTCTTCTTCAATTCTTAATCTCTCTCATTCATCCATTTACTGAGCATTATCCAATTTATTGAGAGATTAAAGAATTGTATAATTTTTATCAAATCTCAGCTAACCATTGCTTAAATTAGCCCATTCATGTAATGCAATGTTTGCTTGATGCATATTAGATCTAATTAGTGAATTAGAAGCTTCAAATTGAAAATTTCAACATTACATTTAATCTGATTGATTAAGCCCATTGATTGATTGATAACATTGCTTACTATAATCCATTGATTGCTAATGATTGTTTATTCATGGCAAAATATATCATAAGCCCATTGTGAAAGGGTAAGTCAGCAATGAGTCACTGCTTGGTAAGACCCTTTTCCCATCCATTTTTTCAAAATCTTAATTATCTTGCAATTCATAAAAAGAGATGAATGGATATTTCAATAATGCATCTCATATTGATTGATTAGAGTAGTATGCCATTGCTATATTGATATTCCCACTAAGCAAAAAGGTGGATGACAAGGGAGATAGTGAGACAAAAGAGAGGTGATCTTGCAGAAGGGGTGCAACCAACCAACTCAAGGGAACTTTGCCCACCTCTTGGTGATTCAGAGCCAGTGTAGGGAGCCCGTTTTTGTCATTTTATCCCTCACATAGGTACAATGAGTGGAGAATTGAATATTGAAGCACTTTCAAAAACTCAAGTACCTTTAACAGCAAAACAAGGTAAAAAAAGGGATTTATAAGACACTACAAGGTATATACATGTCATTATAGGTACCAACTTCATTATTAAAGTACAAATGTAAGTACTATAGGGTGCCCATAGGTCTTATTTAGTCTCCTAAAAGATTTGGTAGCCATTTAGGACCTCCAATTTACTCTTATAGGTGGAAACAAGGTATTTAGAGGTTGAAACAGGGTGCATGCCTTGACAGTTCCAAACTCAGAGATTGAATGGATGAATTTTCAATCCTAAACTTGTTGTGACATGCTACAACTCATCTTGAAGAGGGCATTGTTGGTCCTGATTTAAATTTAAAAAATTGGAATCATATTTTTCTAGCTCAAGTTATAGCCAATCCTCTGATAGGGGGTATTACAGGATTGCACTTAATGATAGGTCATAAAGGTAAGAATAAGGCCCAGGATGAGTATACATAGCAAATCAGAGATTCCATGTTGGATAATAAAACTCAAGAGGGCCCTAAAGAGCCTCAAGTGCATGGAAAAATTAGTGCACTCAACAATACCATGTGTGAACATGAGAATAGCATGCACTACAAGGATATGAGGGTATAGCGACGGCCATTTGCGATGAGAAATAGCGGCGTCACTATTAGCGACAATACCTAGACGAAAAAAATGCGAGCCAAAACCCAAGCGTGTTATTCTGCGCGCATTCATGAAAGAGAGAGCAAAATGGAGAGCAAGAGGGAGGGCAAACATCTTGCATTTGAGAGGGAGAGAAAGAGAGAAAGAGGGAGAAAGAAGGCTTCTCACCACCGCCATCACCGTCATTCACGAAGAAGAGGAGGAGGTGTACGGAGGGCGAAGAGGAGCCGTCATCGCAAAGAGGAGCCGCCAAACCCTTCTTCGAGCCTTTATGGTGAGTGCATTGTCCATTCTTACTTTGCTTTTGGTTTTTCTCTCTCTCTTTTACTTGTTTTTTGTATAATTCGTGTGTATTGAGAGAGGGAGAGGAAATGAGAGAGAAAGAGAGGGAGAGGGAGGAAATGGGAGAGGAAATGAGAGAGGGAGAGGGAGAGGGAGAGGAAGAGGGGGAGGGAGAGGAAATGAGAGAGGGAGAGGGAGAGGGAGAGGGAGAGGGAGAGGAAGAGGGAGGGAGAGGGAGAGGGAGAGGAAGAGGGAGGGAGAGGGAGAGAGGGAAACATTAAACATAATAGGGAAAGAGAAAAAGAGAGGGAGAGGGAGAGGGGGGGAGAGAGAAAGAGAGGGGGAGGGAGAGGAAATGAGAGAGGGAGAGGGAGAGGGAGGGAGAGGGAAACATTAAACATAATAGGGAAAGAGAGAAAGAGAGGGAGAGGGAGAGGGAGGGAGAGAGAAAGAGAGGGGGAGGGAGAGGAAATGAGAGAGGAAGAGGAAGAGAGAAAAAACATTAAACATAATAGGGAAAGTGAGAAAGAGAGGGTGTTAACCCTCAAACGAATGAAGGTGGAAAATCTGGAAAAGCTAAAGCAAAAGACAAAGACAAAGGCCAAGGCAAAGAGAAACCAAAGACAAAGACGCACAAGGAGGAGAGTCCTAAATAAGGGAGAAAGGCGCACAAGGAAAAGCGCAAGTCAAAACTTTTGTAAAAGAGCGCAAGCGCATCATGGTTTAATTCAAGGAGCGCCAGGCTCTCACCCGTGCAATTTGTAAATATAGATGGGTGGTGGAAAGGAAGCTAGGAAGATAGAAGGACAATGGGAAAAAGGGCCTAGGCTACGGCCAGCCATGTAAAAAGGGGATGACCGCCCAAAAGGGATTTAGGGTTTTGTATATAAAGTTGAAAAGTGAATGAGAAGCTCATTCTTGTGTGTGGCCAAAATTAGCTCTCCTCTTCTTCTTGAGCTTGTGCTTAAGAGAGGGAGTGTGAGAGTGTGAGGGAGTGAGTGTGTGAGGGTGAGGGACCGTGGGGTGGAGAAGCTCTCCATCTTCTCCTCTCTTTTTCTCTTCTCTTCTCTTCTCTTGTCTTGCTCGCGGCAATGGAGCTTGGAGATTGGAGCGGAAGGATTGAGCTTGCTTGAAGCTTGCACTTGGATCGTGGAGCTACCAGAGTGCGCGGGAGAGGAGATAACTCAAACGGCACAGAGGTAAGCTCACTACACCCATAGATATGGATGGCGCGTCGGTTATGTAAGAGGTAGCCATTAGTGCTCGGCTTGGAACGCTTGAAACAATAAGTGGTCCATGGGTCTTGGCGGTTGAGTGAAAGCTCCCACATTTTGGTTCCATTGCCAGGACCAACGGATTCAAGCCTTGAGCGCTTGTATGCTTTGCATCGAGCATCAAAGTAAGGGTCTCCCCAAACCGGTGCTTAAGATAGGTAGGAAACAAGGGGGTTGAAGATGATATTCGATCTCCTTGGCAAGTAGGTTTTTTTCTTTTTTGAGATTTATGTTGTGAGATGGAATAGTGTAGGTATTTACTTTGTGATTTGTATGCATTTAGGATAGGAAAAAACAAAGAAAAAGAAGCAAACAGTAGGGTTTTCTATTGCTGTATAACAGGCTAAAACAGGAAAATAGGGGCAGAGATCCTTGGAGTACCGTTTGATTCGAGTACCATAGTGATTCCAGGCATGTCTGGCATTCCCTTGTAGTATCTTGCACCTATCTGGAAGGCGCTAGACGATTTGGTATAGTAGAAGTTAGCCTAGAGGCAACTCGCGGGCCGTCGGTTGCGTAGTCGGACCAGCTCGTCTGAGTCCCAGAATTGGACCGGTCCATAATCGGACGCTCGGACAACCGTCCGATCTGACCATCCTGTCCAATCGGACCACTCAGACTCGGACCACTCGGACTCGAACCACTTGGACACTCAGACTCGGACCAACCTGTCCGATCGGACGCTTCGTCCGATCGAGGAAATCGGACCCACCCCTGTCCGAATCGCAGAATCGGACCACCTGTCCAGAATCGGACCAGTCAGAATCGGATCAGTCCAGAATCGGACCACCCTGTCCGATCTGATTCCCAGAATCGGACCACTTTGAAAATCGAACCACTTTTTCGATCCGACTCCCAGAATCGGATGTGACCAAAATTGGACCACTGGGCCGATCGGACTAACCCAAAATCAGACGTCCGATTCTGATAATCGGACTCCTGAAAATCGAAAATCTGAGAATCGGACGAGAACTGTCAAAATTGGACAGGTATCTAGAACACAAATTCTCCCTTTCCTAGTCTGTGAATGGGAGTCGATGGGCGTGGTCTTGCTGTGCGACATTTTATGCTCCTGCCATACATCGTAACTTTCATTAGTATTTTCCACATATTAATTCGTTGATTGCTGGAAAAGAAAAACTCTATGCTTTTTGAATGAATTCATTAAGAAGCCATGTAGATTTTCCTTTTTAGACTTGGACTTTTTGCCCTTTACTTCAAAGTTCTCATGCCCATTGTCCTACCCCATCGATTTTTTCATAATACATGTTTATGCTTTTCACTGATTTTACTTTTGGTTTATCCCTTTTGATTCATTTCTCATCTGATTCATTTCACCTTACCCCCCCCTTCCATTTTGAGAAGAATCCTTCCTAGGATTGAGGGTCAAAAGGTCAAGGGCTTTCGGCATATTGGGGTAGGGGTTACTGTGAAGGAGCCAAGTATAGAAATTTGGATTGTATTCCAATTGAGCTGCGTGGTCCAAATCAAAGGGTCGAATTCCCACGTGCGTGATGTATGTGAGAACATCTGTGAGGAAGTCACTAGAGTCGACACAGCTAGCAATGTGTAGCTCTTCCTCGGTCAACAAGTGATCTAGGAAGGGGTGTCCTTTGAGGTGTTCTTCCATGGGTCGGCCCCAAAGAGTGGTTAACACTCTATACGAGGTGGGCGTGATGTAAGTGGGATCATACTCTGCTGTTTTGATGGCACGATGTTGCTCAACGTTGGTCATTATGCGACATCCTTCAACTTCCCATTGCAACCTAAGAGTGTACCACTGCCTCAAGAAAGGTGATCCAGTATCAACGAGGTGTGATAACTCCGTGATTTCTTGGTCAGTGATAGCAGAAGTGGTTCGTGGATTGTAGGACATGATAAGGCGCTGTTTGATGGCTTGCTCCTTGGAGATTTTGCAGTTAATCAACTCACAGCAGAGCGAGAAGCTTTTGTGAACGCAAATTCAAAGGTTTCCCAAGAGCAAGGCATATTTTGCACTTCAGTTGCAAAGGGTTCTTCTAATAGACCTAAGTCCAAGCGGTCGTAGCTTAGCGCGAGTGACATAAAAGTGTCATCTAATCTTTTAATACAATCCACCACGTCATCCCCAGTGTCCTCAATGAGGTCAGTGGCTAGCACTAAAAAGGATTTTCGTTCATAGGAGGGCGTAAGGCTGACAGGTGGGTGAGGTTTGACGGAATAAGAGCTTTTGACAACGAAGATGGGTGGTTGGAAGGGTTCGTGATTTTGTGGTTGGCCCATTTGGATGTTGAGTGGATTGGGAGCAACCATGACGGATGGGCTGCTGCATTCAGGTTGGAGTTGGGGAGGCGGGTTGACTTCGGCGGGTGATGACTCTTGTGACGGAGCCTATAGTTCGGGCCGGTAGGCTTGTGGGACTCTCGTGGGCCTAGGCGTGGATGAGGTGGATGGTTGTTGTTCAGGAAAGCACTATGGCTTGTGGTTTTGAGGGTCTATGGGATGCGGTTTGATCAAGCTTGAGGGCAATGTATGAATGGTGCCTTTGGCCGCATGGGCCTTAGGGATCCACATGCAGGTATTTCCCTCGTACTAGCCTTGCGCACGTAAGAGGGCTTTAGGGACCCATCGTTGCTTAATCATGCGTCTTGGCCTCCTAGGGTTAGAGTTTTTGGTCCTACAAGGATAGGAGCATCGACTCCTAGGCGGCGGTTGTGGCTGTTTGGGCTTCCATTGAAATCTAGGCTGTTGAGCCTGATGTTTTGCTACTGTGGGCTGTGATTCCTGAATTCTGGAAGGTGGCGGCCGGGCACTACCCCCCTCCGTAGATTTGGTCATGGAGAATTCTATCGGTGGCTGTGCGGACGGTGATGAAGTCACGCAGCCCTTGCTGAAAGTTGTGACAATGCGAACGTTGCCTATTGTGAGGTGGATGCGTTGCGACGCATAATCAACATTGCAATGAGTTTGCTTTTTGAAAGTGCGCCCTAGCAACGACTCCGTGCCTGCGTCTTTAGCATTTGGCAACACGTAAAAAATCATTGCGATAGTCTCAGACTCGATAGAAACGGCTACTTTGCACTTGCCGAGGAGTGCATAGGAATGGACCCCATAGGGACTTAATTTAGCATTCGTGGGCTGAAGTGGTGGGCTACCAAGTTTGATCCAATGATCGTGAGTTAGGACAATGAAGTCTGCTCCCTCATCGATCAGAGCATTGAAAGCGCAGGTTTGTTTTGCAGTGACCGTTATATGGAGGTATGCAGGCTCTACGGCTTTCTCATCCTCGTCATCCATCTCAGTGATTGTGGCCACTTGTACTTTGACAGGCGGTTCTAACATCGGGGGCTCGTGCAAAGGATGGGTGGGCGGGTAGTACTTCTTGACATGACTGCCATTGAAGAAGCCTATTCCCTCACAGTCTAAGGTTTTGAGTTTGACATTGCCTGTGCGGCTGATCGCACGAACTTTGAAGGGTCCAAGGCCTCGAAATTTCATTTTCTGTTTATGTCCCTTAACGGAGTAGAGGAGCACTAAGTCGCCCTGTTTAAAGTCATGCTGCTTGACATGCTTGTCAAACCAACTCTTGCGATGGGCCTTCTCACATATAAGTGCATGGGTGGCTAGAAGACGGGTCTCTGATAGACATTCGAGCTCGACCAGGCATTGCATCCATGCCTCCTTCCCATCCCACCATTCTTGACAGGCTATTCTCAGGCTAGGAACAAAGAATTCTAAGGGTAGGATTGCTTATGTTCTATAGGTCAGCCTAAAAGGGGTTTGACCGACAGCCGTTTTATAAGCTGTACGGTAAGCCCACAAAGCCGCCATAAGTTTGTTGTCCCAGTCGCTATGTGAGGCTGAGACTACTTTGGTCAAGACATTGACAAGAATCTTATTCGTGGATTCTGCCTGACCGTTCGCCTGAGGGTATTATGGTGATGATTTGCGATAGATAATGAGAAAGGTGGATAGGACATGTGCTATCACTTCGTTGATGAAGTGCATGCCTTGGTCACTGACCAGTTCGATGGGGTAGCCGAATCGCGAGAGCACTTGCTCCCATAAGAACTTGGCAATCGTCCTAGAGTTGTTTTTGCATGTGGCTCTTGCCTCTGCCCATTTTGTGAGGTAGTCCGTGGCTACAATGATGTACTTGGCTTGTGAGTACTGCGTCGCAGGACTGATGGGTCCTATGAAGTCGATTCCCCATTTTTTGAAGGGTTGTCGAGCAATAATTGGGGTCAAATCCATCTTATCCTTGCGAATCGGGACTTTTTTCCGCTGGCACTCGTCACAATGCTTGACAAATTGGATGGCATCGCGGAAAAGTGTGGGCCACCACAGTTGAGACTATAGCAACTTCCGTGCTGTCGTGTCTCCGCTAAAGTGTCCTCCCGCAATGCCGTTGTGTGCCTCCAAGAGCACATCGTGCATCTCATGCTCACATACGCATCTACGCAGCAATCCGTCTTGCCCCAGCCTATAGAGTTGGCCTACAATCAGCTGATAGGGCTGGATCTTAAGGATTAAGTGCCTAAGTCAGGATTTTTCTATTGGTCGCTCAGGTAGTCCGTGCTCAAGCACTTGGACTATGTCATCCGCCCAATATGGCATTAGATCAGCCTTAAATAAATCTCTTTCATTGGACAGGTGGAATAGATGGGCGTAAGGTAATTCATCAACGATGCCTTGTCCAGCAGCTTCCCCCGTGGGAATGCATGACATATGGTCAGCCATGTAGTGCTGTTTTCCTTCCGCACAACCATGAAGAAATTGAATTCCAAGAGCAGAAGGAGCCATCGAGCTATGCGTTCTGTAGCACAAGGTTTGTTTACTAAATAGAGTAGGGCTTGATGGTCCACAAAAAAGATGAAGGGTGTGGCCAATAGATAATGTCGGAATTTCTTCACAGCGAACACCATGGCTAATCCCTCTCTTTCTGTTGTCGACTAGTTCATTTCCGTCTCAGTGAGTTGTCTGCTAGCAAAGCTCATTGGATAATCTAAGTTGTGCTCACCAGGTTGGCACAACACTGCCCCCACGGCAAACTTAGAAGCATCGATGTGCACGTGGAAGATAATGGTCCAATCTAGGGCTCGTAGAATTGGTGCCATGGTTAGAGCCTTTTTCAACTCTTCATACGCTCGTTGGTATGCCTCGGTCCACTCGAAGACAATCAGTAGCTTGTACAATGGTCTGGCGATCAACGCATAGTTTAGTACAAACCACCGATAGTACCCTGTATGGCCTAAGAAGCATTGAACTCCCTTGTAATTAATTGGGGGTGGAAGGTCAACAATAACCTTGACTTTTGAGAAGTCAGTGGCAATCCCATTCTTCTACACCATGTGCCCTAAGATGCATCTGTGCTTTACCCAAAACTGGCACTTTAAGGGGTTCACGGAGAGACGATATAGGCGACACCGTTCAAATACTGCACGGAGTTTGTGTAAGTGTTCGATCCAGGTCGAATGGACACACATGTTGTCGACAAAGATTTATAACTCCTTACGAAGCATGTCTTTAAAGATGGTGCACATGAGGCGTTGGAAAGTGGCAAGGGAGTTAGTCAACCCAAAGGGCATGACTATGTAAGCAAAGACGCCCCACTCAGTGGCGAAGGCAGTCTTGTGCCTGTCCGCAGGATGCACTTGCACCTAGTTGTACCCTGAGAAGCCATCCAGAAAATTGTAGGCTTCCTTGCCTGCCACCCTCTCAAGCATGTGCTCTGTGTATAGCAATGGATAGTTGTCCCTCTTTGTTGCAGCATTCACCTTCTTGTAATTGACACACACTTGGATTTTTCCATTCTTTTTCATCACGATGACTATGGGTGATACCTAGTCTGTGTGCTCAATTTTGTAAATGAATCCCGCTCTCATCAGCTTGTCAATTTCTTCTTTGACAGCATGAGCGTGTTTTGGATTCATAGGGTACGGTCACTGCTAGACCGACGTCGCATCTGGCGTCATGGGTATGTTGTGAGTCACAACACTCAGATCTACCCCCTTAAGCTCTTCCAAGGACCAGGGGAATACGTCTATGTACTCTCGCAAGAGAGTGACAATACTAGTTTCTTCTTCCCCGATCAAGTCATCGGCAATGAAGACTGGTCGGGGCGTTTCCCCTTCCTGGGCCAGATTCACCTCCTTGACCTTGGCTGGTCCCTCAATTGGTTCGTTGGTTTGTCCTTGAAGTTTGGCACCTAACAGAACTACTACCCTATCCCCTTTTTTGAATTTCGTGAAGTGCTTAGGGAGGTCTTGCGGTTTTCGCTGTTCTTCCGTTCGCGTATCCCTTTTTAACCGTCTGCGTCTCATGTGGACAGGTAGGTCCCCCTTCGTGTGTCGTGGGCGGCCTAGGGATTTCTGGATCACTGTCCGAACTAACCTCCGACTCAGAGTCGAAATCCCCGTCTTCGCTAGAAGAGGTAGTCTCCCCTGATGGACGTAGTTCAGATGGTGATTCTATCCTAAGGACTGGTGTCGTCCCCCTGGCTGGGCTAAGCTTGCTTGCTCAAGGTCTATGGCTCCTACGTGTTCCAACCAGGCGTGGTCACATTCCAATGGCATGACCCCTCGCTCTATCCTAAAGATATTTCTTTTCTGCGGCTTGGAGTCTGCTCGTATTTGCTCTATTTCTTGTCCTTCAGTGTCGTATTCTACGGTATCTACTTCAACCTCAGTTCCATCACTAAAGGATTGGTAGTCTTCGTATTCGTCATTAGAATTCCCTTCATCAGACTGCTCGTTATCTCGTAGGGCTTGGTACACTTCTTGTCATTGGTCAGGGAGTAGGGCCCAGTTATACATGAGGTTTAAGTCATGCACTCTGGTCCATTGCCACTTGGATTCACCTAGGAGATCCTGGAGTGGTTTGAAGTTTGTAGCTGCATTGCCAGCTAGCTTGTCTGTCAAGTATTCCAGCATCTCCTGGAGTTCCCTTTTGTTAGTTGGGACTTGGAAGTTGACAGGCTTAGGCTTTCCCCAAAGGGTTCCTGCCATTATGTAGACTGGCACAGAGAGTGCGTTGCTAGGCTTGCCGATCGTTTTCATGGTTTGCTCATACGCCTCATGGTCTGAGAATGGCAGGTCGATTGTAGCAAGAATGTGCATCCAATCCCACTCATCCTCTAGGCATGGGATATACTTGGTCAAGGGCCCATAGGTCTCCTTGACCCGAGTGTTACCCTTGAGCATAGCAGAGATGGCGTCTAGGTCGACTGGTGAGGTCTTCCAAGTATCCATCTCTATCCTTACAGCATCCGTTCTGTTGCCAAGGAAGATCAAGCCGTTACCCCAATCTTCGATGACTCTAGCATTGCATATCCAGGGTCGGCCTAATAGGATATCGTAGTCCACTCCCTTCATGACTATAAAGTCAACAGAGAACTGGACGCCTGCAATCTTTACTGGCCAATTCTTAAGTACCCCGAATGGCTTTACTCTCATACCGTTTGCTAGTGTGACATTAAACCTAGCATTTTCGATCGGCGGGTTTCCCCAAGTCTAAAGCACTACGTGGCTAAGCACACTAACCCTAGCTCCCGTGTCTATGATTCCCTTTCTTGTTGTGTCGCCTAGGGCTAGGACCGGTAAGACTGCGTGCATCTCAGAACCTTCCCAGAAGGCATTAACGTGCAAGGATTTAGGCACAGAGTGTAGCGTCAAACTCGGTATTTGCGTTTCTGCATCATGGTCTTGAGGGTCTTCCATGACCTGCTCTCGTGACCCTTCGACCCACTGCTTAAGATCTTGCCATAGGGTAGGATGCTGTCTAAGTAGATCTCCCATGCTAAGTGCTACAGGGGTAGTCACTAGCGTGGTCAGGAGATCATTGGATACTTGTCTTTCCCCTAACCTAGATTGTCCTGGCCAATGGCCGCGACTGATCTGTGGCTCTGTAGCATCAAGGCTTGGTCTTAGCGGCATTGCTTGTGGCACGGTTGCTTCTGCCGACTTAGGTTGAGGCGGTGATATTGGCGTGCTTACACTGGAGAGATCATCAATCTCGTCCTCTATGATGGGTTCAGTGTCCTTGAGATGCTCTCGAGTCTCCTTCACCCATTCCTTCACCTTTTCTATAGCCTCTAACTATCGCTTCGGATGCGGGTATTCCCCTACCTTAGCGCTTCCCTTTTCAGCCATCTTAGGGGCTGAAGTCTCTACCTCTGCATCTGAAACCTTCTTTCCAGTAGGCAGAGTTGTAGCACTCTCAATTTTTAGTGCGAATTTAGCTTTCGATCTCTTCTTCTTCCGTCTGCGGCTTTTCTTCCCTATCGAGGCTACGTCAAGGTTGCTAGGTCCTGGCAGAGAGATGCCGGCTTGCTTCGTTTGGGCTCGGATCATGACCCGCAATGGGATAGGTGTGGCCTCCCCATCGAGGTTTTCAACACCAAACAGCCCCAATGGGACAGATGGTACGTTGATTGAGCTAGAAGATGGCTTTCGCTTCGAGCAATCTATGAAGAGATGGGTGATTCCGCACTCTGTGCACCTTTGGTCAGCCTTGTCTCTATTTTGCTGCTCTCTTTCAGGGTAGCATGATGAGACATGACCGGGGTGACCACAAGTCCAACAGGTGACTGGATCCTGTGTCTGCCCTCTTAGGGCAGTGTAATGAGACATGACCGGGGTGACCACAAGTCCAACAAGTGACTGGATCCTGTGTCTGCCCTCCTAGGCCTCTACCTCATCTTCTTCTTAACACCATCACCATCACGGGTCAATAGTCCATGAGGACATCATTGCCCTCGTCATCATGCAAGACGTAAGGGTATATATAGGTTTCTTCCTCACTTAGCTCTTCCACGTAGTGGACTAGAGCATTGCTCAATGGATCGGTCACGTAAGGACCAGGCAATCTAGGGATGCCCGTAGGATTTATTTCCATCCTAGGAATGGCTAGCTTCATATCGTTAGGCGCGGGAAGGGACAATGGGCTCCCCTTCCAAGGAATGGCTGTGGCCTATTTGCTAGGTAAGGCTGGCAGTAGGGTTGCAAGTACAGAAGTCTTCTTGGTAATCTGCATTGGGCGATGTCATGGCCAAACCTACCACAGTTAGCACAAGGTCTCATTGGATATGCGGGCATGTTGGTCGTCTCAACATGTCTTGCCACAGTCAAAACTGCTCTTTCAGTCGGTCGCTCGCCTAGAGGGATTCTCTTGAAGAGACTCCTCACATGGGCTACGTAGTCACGAATGTCCTCCTTCTCTTTTTGCTTGACGTTCATCAAGTGTACTAGTAGGTTATCGAAGTATCCGGGCTCGGTGAATCTCTTGATGAAGAGATCCTTGAGGCCATTGAAGTTGGCTCGCTCTATAGCATCTAGGCTCGTATACCACGTCCTACCCTTGCCGCCTAGGCAAAGCCCGAATGCTTGCAAGCATTGAGTTAGGTCGTTGAGGCCGTTGGCTTCGCAGACTTGCTCAAACTGCTCAACAAAGCTGTATGGGTCGTCATGGGGTTGGTACTTGTCGAGTTTCTTGTCAACGATTGGTATTTTGGACTGGCTCTTTGAGCCTTGGTTCGCCCCTAGTCCTAGGAGTAGCGATGTTGCTAGTGCCACGACACTTTGTTCTGCAGCTGTGTTATCTAGCAATCGCTTCATGAGAAGCTCACTCAACGTCAAGTCCCCCTCTAGGGCTCTCTCGTGATCTGTTCGGTTCCTACCTGCTAAGTTTAACACTCGCTGCACCTCCCGTAACTCCGTACTTTGCCTTTGGCTTCTAGCCTGCTGATCCCTATTGTACTCCGCCATGCTTTGCAATGATTTGTGGGCTAGCTTTCTTTCCTCTTCTAGATCTACGATGATAGCGTCTGCAGTCCTACCGCAGTGCTCATACCGGGCATGTGCGTCATAACTGCTTACCAACTACTGTATAGCATCTAGGACATTCAAATCGAGTTCCTCGTTAGACCAGTGGTCTAAGCTCTCCTCTGCCATTGTCGAGTTTTCTTGCTCCACCAAGCTGTCGATCAAGTTTAGTAGACTTGTTAAATCCATGTCGTTGGTGCCCCTTGCTTGGTCCTAATCTGTAGTTTGATGGTTTGTCTATATCTTGGGTCATATCCTATTGGTGGATTCCTTGAGTGGTTTATCTGAGTGAGTTCCTTTAGTTATTGAATACAAACCTCAATTTATGATCACTCAGTGCATGTGTCATTTCTCCTGTACTTGTGCTCAATCAGGCTTTCAGCTTTCTTAAGTGTACTTCAAGTGCAGAAATTCAATGTGAGTGTAGCAAGCAATTCCTCAGCGTCTTACGTACTCTCACTTGTTTCGGGCCTGATATGCTTGTAGATCAATTTTCTGGCCGTTTTGTCAAGGTTTAGGGTTTTCTCGTATGTCTCCTTGTTCGTTTTTTGTCAATCAAGTTTTACAGCTCAGTGGTTTGCGTCTAAGTCCTTGGGTCTCGCAACTGCCCACTTCTAGCTGCCAAGCGGCTGCGCACTATGATTTCTCCTATTACGTGTGCCAGAATCAAGTTCTGAGTGCCCAAAGGGTTTCAACGGTTTGCGTTGTTGTGTATTTGCCAATTCAGGTCAAATTTCTGAGAAATTTGATAAAAAGTTGCACTTGGACCAACTAGTCTGAATTGCAGGGTCCAAGTAGGTCACTCGGACGGGTCGAGACACAGAGCCGAGGGCCGAATTTTAGGGTTTGACTCGGAGGGTTTTGATTCAGACGGGCCGAATGGCACTTGGGCCGAGGGTCGAATGTGGAAAGTGACTGAGGGCCGAATTTGAAACTTGGACGGGTCGTTCGGACGGTGGGCCGAGGCCGAATGTGCCACGTGGCAAAAAGTTGTGATTCTGACGGGCCAAATGGGTTGACTCGGACGGTTTGCCTCGACGGTCTGAGGGCTTGGTCCGGGTCCGAGGACCGACTAGGGTTTGGCCGAGTCGGTTGAGTGATAGGAGCCGAGGGCCGATTCTGGGACTCGGTCCAGAAAAAGCCACTCGGACGGGCCGAATGCAGCGCACGTAACCCGCGCGAACACGATTTTGATCGATTCACCAGATGAAGGCAAGCACCATGGCCATGCACTTCCAGATCCTATCTAGGGTAGAGGGAGAGATTCATATACCTGAATGGGCTGGTAAGTGCATCGGTGATGCAATCAAATCGATGCGGGCTGGAGCTCTCTATCTCTCTCTCTCTCTCTCTCTCACTGAAATGGCACAAATGAGCTCTCTCTTGGCCTCCTGGCTCTTATACCCCTTTCCAAGTGTGGTGTTGATGCCCCCAATCACTCCCTTGCCAATTGCGATTGTTTTACTCATTTTTGCACGATTTTTGCCCTGTTTTGCCCTGTTTTGAAATAGTAAACCCTACCCTTTTCCGGTTCAATTCCTAATTCTAACCTACGCTAAATGCAATAAAAATCAAAGGAAAAAAACAGAAATAGATTCTCCATGCTTTCCAATAATCAAACAACCAAAATATTCCAAAATAATTGTTTTGAAGATCAAAAACACCCAAACTTCCTACCTATCTCAAGCTCCATTTCGGGGTGAACCCCCTACTTCGATGCTCGATATGAGGCGCGCAAGTGCTCAAGCTTGAATCCATTGGTCTCGGCAAATGGAATCAAAATGTGGGAGCTTTCACTCAACCGCTAAGACCCACGGACCGCCTATTGTTTCAAGCATTCCAAGCGAGCTCTAATGGCTATCTCTCACCTAGCCGACGCGACGTCGATCCTATGAGTGTAGTGAGCTTACCTTGATGCCGATGTGAGTAGCCTCCTCCCTTGCACACCTCGGTAGCTCCACAATTCTTGATGCTAGCTCAAGCATCCTCAAGCCTCCTCCATCTCCAAGCTCCATCCTCCATAGCCATGCATGCGAGAGAAGAGAAGAGAAGAGAAGAGAAGAGAAGAGAAGAAGAGAAGAGGAGATGGTAAAGAGCTTCACCCTCTTGATCCCTCACTCCCACACACTCACTCCCTCACACTCTCACACTCCCTCTCTCAAGAGCACACACAAGCAAGAAGGAGAGAAGAAGAGAGGAAGAAGAAGACTCCTTTTGCCACACACCAAAAGAATGATCTTCCATTCACTTTTTGAACTTTATATACAAACCCTAAAATCCCATGGGCACCCATCCCCTTTTTTACATGACCGGCCATTGTGGCAAGGTCCTTTTTCCATTTCCCTCTTCTATCCTTATGCCTCCAGTCTAATATTTTACAATTGGCATAGGAGGGAGCCTATCGCTCTTTTACAGGAGTTCTCCAAGTTTTTTGAGGCGCCTTTCATTTAAAATTGTGCCTTTGGTCTTGGCTTAGCTCCTAGAGGCCGCCTACATGTCTTTGCTCTTCTTCCATGCTTTTTTCGTTTTTTCCTTCATTTTCCACCATTTTTTGCCATCTCGACTTGAGGTTAACAATCTATATTTTATATGCGACAACTAATTTGAGTGTTTCAATGTACAGGGTCAGGGGGATGTTGTAGAGATACGGAGGCAGTGAGCCCACGATCCGCATGGGATACAGGTGCTACTCCTCGCTCTCGTGGCAGTTCTAGGGAGTGTGGCTCAGGTGGTTGCTGTGTGGAGGCACGAACATGGTGTCTCCGTCTCGTCATTCTGCTGGAGTTGCATCACCTCTAGGATTTGTCACACCTGTGGGGACGTCTTCTCCAATTAATCCGGCTTTTTCTCAACCGTCTGCAAGTGGCACCCCTATGGGTGCTACATCAGTAGATACTACCCCGGTCGGTACACCAGATGTACAGGGGTCTCCTGGATATGCCCAGAAGCATGGTCGCAGGTGGAAGAGGACCCATCTTAGGCATACTCCAGAGGGATATGCATATCTTTTCGATGATAGGTTAGGAGCCATCATCATGAATGATGAGGGGAGGAGGGTGATGACTCGCATGAGACAGTTGTGCCAACAAGTTTTTCGGCACAACATCTTAGATAAGTGGAAAAACGTACCGGAGGGGAGCAAGGACTACATAGTAGCATCCTTGCATGAGGAGTTTCTGGTTCCAGCCACAATAGATAGATTTTCTATGGGCTGGATGATGGACTACATGCGTCCACATATGTCACAAAGATGATCGGATGCACGCAAGGCACTCAAGAGTGGGGCTGCAAAGCCTGAGTGGCTAGACACGGCGCCGACTGAGGGAGGAGGCTACAAATTCTCTGGGACGTTGGAGTCAGTAGCGCGAGGCGACGAGGGTACGACTAGAGGCCAGAGTGGTCCATCATCTAGGGAGTGGCGGCCACAGGACATATCTAGAGGACTTTGTAAGTTTTTCTTTTGTTTTGCTTGCTTATTTTTTTGCAATATCCTTTGTACTGACAATCATGTTTCTAATAGTTAGTATTTTGTTTTCTTTGCAGCACTTCATTACAAATCGCAATCCGACCAGCCTTGAGACTCGATATGTAGAGAAGCACGGTCTCACTGCATTGATCAATCGATTGTATAGACGGGGCGACCCTGTAAGTCACTCATCTTTCTTGTCTGCAGTTACCATGTTTAATTAGAATGCATTATTGCATGGTGGACTGATGTGTAATTGTTTCTTTTTTTGCAAAGTCTGTTCGATGCTCCTTTGTGGCGGGATAAGCTTTCGGATGGCGAGGATGTATAGCTCGCCCTTGGATCCCTAGAGCTCACACACCCTTCTTTTTTGGTCGCCTGATCTGTGTAGACATTTTCTATGTAGTAGTGATATCTTACCATGATTGTATCAATCACTTTCATTATGTGATCATGTATTTATTTCATGTATCAGTGTTATGATTTAGGTACATTTTGTTTTTGTTTACATGAGCATTGTACACAGTGCAAAAACTATTTTGTATGGCCCAAATAAAGCACATAGTGCTATATGTGGCAGGGTAGGTTGCTGCCCTGCCACAATTTTTTTTTTCCATGTTACCATCGCTATTAGCATCAAAAAATTACCTGCACACGTCGTTATGGGCATCGTTATTAGCATCGCAAAGCGTCGTTATCAGCATCGATATTTGTGTCGGTATCAGCGTCACAAACCGTCGCAAATAGCGACACTGGTAACGACACACTAATACCGACTATTCTATGGTGTCGCCAATAACGAGGCTTTTTGCGATAACAGGGGAAAATTTCTTTATTTACATTTTTGTCACTTTTAACATCGGTATAAGGCCTATATCTTGTAGTAATTCCCCAAAGACATATGGAGCTATTATCTAGAGTGGAGCAGATGGTATTATCTACTAGTCAAACAAACTATTCCATTGAGAAGTTGGTGGATTCCACTACCTAAAAAAAGGCTTCAATCGACAAGTTAGTAGAATCTAATGCTCAAATGATGGCTTAATCCTCCCAATGGATGCAATTGCAAATGGGAACCAAGGAAGCTAAGGAGAAAGCTCATTTAAATAATGATCCTTCAATCCCACTTCAGCCATCTAACCAGAATGGTCAAGGTCATGGTATCATTGGACAAAGGGGTATTCCAAATAGTCAATATGACATAGGTGAGACTTCACAAATGCATGATAACTATTTGGGCAGTTTGAATGGTGCTAAGTTTCAAGCTTTTGGGCTAAATATCCAACTTCCTAGAGGTCCTCTACAAACAGAAAGGTTTCATGCTAGTTCTCAGCCACCTATTGGGAGAGTCCCATCTTACTTTGGGGGTTTCATATCTAATACTCATGTGCAATCTATTGTGGAGTAGTGATGTCAGAGGGGTTCTAGTCGAAAGGTCATATCCATCAGGGATTAGAGATAGAAGGAAGTAAAGAATAGGAGATAGAAGAGAAGAAAAAGAATAGACAAGAATGTGCACAAGATAAAGACAAAGCACAATGAATCAAAACACTATGTATTGATAAAACCTGACAAGATAAACAATTTCCTTGTTTGGGACTACTCATAGCAATCTCTAAGCATTAGGTCTCCTGGAGCTCTGTGGTAGAGCAAAAACGTGTATCAAACACCAGCTTCTTCTCTATTGCTCACACTGCAAATATGATGGTTGTGTTGGTTTTGAAAGGGGGTAAAACTACAAACCATAAATTAATCAATCACATATCATTACGAAGTTTCGCTCTGATACCAACTGTAACGTGCTTATCGGTTGTCGTGAGGCATATTTTTAGTGGTCCATCAAGAGACTAATCTAAGCATCACTACCTAGCACTCCCATGGAATATTACAAGGTTTGTCGCCTAGGGTTTCTCGAGTCCGCCTGGCAACTAAAAGTTCACGACCAAACCCACTAGGATCAACCTAAAATTTGGGTTCCTAGTGGTCAAGGTCTCATGATAGCATTCTAGCATTGGTTCTTAGACATCCTACTTTATGCAAAGATACCAAATCCAAAGCAGATCCATACCGCACTTGGTTCAAAGAGAATGGGAAACGAGAGGGATGCGCTACTCAACCTCTCTACCCGTAGGGCATAGTCCCATTTCGGTCCCCTAAAACGGCATGAATCGGGGTTCTAACCTAACAATTTCTAAAGGTCATTCATCAATAAAACCTTGTGAGAAGCCTCCAAGTTCTCTAGTACCACCGTGCCATAGGACAGACCCATCAAGATTTCGCCCACCCGCTTCCCTCAATAGGCATTCTTTAGTTATATAATTAGGTCCTACCACAATTATGTGTGACATTTAAAGTCACCTTCATTAATTAATCCTATTAGGGAACAGGGTTCGTTTGAGTAATTTATAGCACCAACATAAAAACAGAGCAAGCAGTCTTTTTGACAAGCAAGTTCCTTAACTTATCTTCAAGTTAATCTTTGTCCCCTGCCCATACACGAGAAATTATACGTCCCTTCTACTCTGCAAAAGTAACAGGTCCAAATCATATGGCACCACAATTTCCATCCTTTATCTAGAATAGGATCTTCCAATGCCATAGATGTTGGGGCCACAGAGGTCTTCAACTCCATTCCGGACTTGGCAAGGGGTATCTGGAGCTCCACCTAACCCGCAAGCTGCCTAGGAGTGAAATATTATTCCCGTGGTTGGCCTTTTCACCACTCGATCTTTGGCCTATGAATCAAGCAATGCCCTTCTTGAGTTTATCTGTGGTGCAATCTTGGAGATGATCCATCAGTGCAAAGAACCTTTCCTTAATTAATTCATTTAAGAATCAAGCATAGTCAAGGCAGTCGGCGGTCCTAATATCATCTTCTAGGAAAACATTCCTTTATTCCCATGGCAATTTGTCATCACAGACCCCTACCATGAATTTAGCATCAATCATAAGTACTTGGAATAATCATCCAAACGACAATCCAACAATCAATTAAATGTAAAAGCATTTAGGATGTTGTTTGATCAACAAACAAAACCAATTGTATTTTTCCAAACAATGCAAGAATAGGCTCGATGACATTTCCATCCGCATATTTTCTCTCCCCCTTGGGATCTAAGAGAGATACTATGCAAAATTTTAATTAACACCCCCTTTCTTTGGCTAAGGCATATAATAAGGTCTCATACAACTATACAAGATGTAAGTTCTATTGATCACTTACATTGATCAACAATCCAGCCTTCTTTCCAACAAGTATAAACGTATTGATCTTTCCTTTGACTTAGGGTTTTCTAACCCTTGACCTCTGTTGAGATATCGAGCTCCACTCGTGATATGCCAGGGTGACCATTGTGCATTTATGTCACCGACTTGTTAGCTGCAGATGCGGTTGGTACATCGCCCATGAATAATAGCTAGATGATAGCTATCCTTATCTACTCTAGTTCGTGTCTCAGTTAGTATGCCACCTTAGTTAGTTGAGTTTGGTTTGAGACCCATATATAGGGTTCTTCTATTTCTCTGTACTAGAGTTCTTTTGGCTTATACAGCTAAGAAGAGGAAAACAGTTTTTAGCCTCCACCTTTGTGTGTATTCCCCCATTGTGTAAGTGAAAAAGCTACAAGTGAGATTCCTTCCTTCTCTCCCACAATCTTGACATGGTATCAGAGCCTGGTTCATGGTAAGGAGCTCAAGAAAGCAAACCAAGTTCGTGGTGTTCTGGTAAGAGGACCAATGTTGCTTTCATTTTTTGAGTTTGGGAGCAAGTCTCTGCAGCAGGTAGCACAGCTGGAAAGTGCAAGAGTGCATTGTCTCAGATTGAGATGCCTTTCGTGGTGTAGCAAGAGGGTAGTATATGCTTTGGGAAAGGCCTTTAGCCCTAGGTTGCCCTGTTTTTTTGATTCGAGGTGATTTCGGGGCCCGTTTTGGAGGCGAAAGTTTTCCACACGCACTTAGGAAAAGGCCACGTTTTTTGCTATGTGACCACTATTCTACAGGTCTGTGAAAAGTTACCATAGAAATTGTATCGTATGCCTGTGCAGAGAAACATTGGGAGTTACAGAATCATCCTTGTTGCCTGTTGATGCAAAATCGTCACTAGGAAGTGACTATGTGGTCAAATACCACTTTCGTCAGTTTTGCAGATTTGCCCTTGTGAGACTAAAGCTGTGTTTTTTGTAGTGACATAATTTTTTGCAGTGTTCTATAATGGCATCTGATTCTCTTTTACAGATTGTCACTGATAAGCTTAACAAGAACAACTTCCAAGCATGGAAGTTTAGAATGACGAATTTCCTTATGGGAAAAGGATATTGGGAATTCATTGCAGGAAATGAAGAAGAACCAGTTCTTCCTGATGTTTCCAATCAACAACAAATGCATGCATTTAAAGCATGATGGGACCTAAAACGGGCCGGCACTGGCTCATGCACTAGCCGGACCTCTATCATACGCTCAACAACCCCACGGCCTCGTGGCCAGGAGCGTTGATGACACATACATCATACATTGGCTTCCTAAACATCTTGCATTTGTATTACGTCTCATAGTCCAACTCTAACCCAATTAACACTCCTCAGAGGGAGTCCCTAGCACATTGCCTAAAGGCACGAAGTACAAACATAGGAGGTCCTCCCATGGCTGATTGCCGCTACCTCATTGCGACTCTCCTACATCTTGGGGATTGGCCCCTCAATGTGTCGCTCAACATATATAACACAATATCGCACACAGTTCTCTCAAGGTACCAATTATTTCGTATCCAGGAATGTACCACACCTCACTTTCTTTCCCCTAGGACCAATGCCTAGCCTACAGCTTGGACAACCTTACTCACTTTCCTCTAGAAAGCAATTGCCATGCATCCAGGAGGTATTGTCCGATACCTTTTATCATTTTATGCTTCATGTAAATTGTGAATGTCCATGTGCTTAAACAAAGAAAAATCAGCATTGTGCACATGTGGAAAATATTTCTTTCAATGATTTTCTCTATCGCTCGTATGCAGCGTTGCATGAACCTAGCACCGAGAAACCCTCGTGCTACTAGGTTCTTAATTTTTAATTATCGACCAGCCTAAATGGTATGCATAAAAACTAGCAAGCTTTTCATCATTTCATTTAGCATTTAAACACCTTTTATACACTCTACCTCCTCACCCGTTTAGGTTGTGCACTATTGATCGGTTTAGGGTTCATTTCCATGTTTTTGTTGTATAAAAAGCAATAGAAACTCACTAAAACATAAAGGTAGGGCTGAACTGAGGCTAAACCTCATACTTTAGACCCACCATACATACACTAACATCAATCTTATTTTTCCTTAATTTTCGGCACTCAAAATCCATTTTTTCCTTATTTTTTTCCATTTTTTCTATTTTTCTTGTATTTTTTGCAATATTAAATGAATGAAATACAAAATGAGTTGTGAGCTATGACCCTTAGGTTCATTTGTAGCAAAAACACAAATTTAGTTGGTGTGTATTATTATATTTTTCCATTTATATATAAAAAACACCCAATTTTCCCCTATTTCGCGTGTTTTACGAGTTTTACACCATTAATTTCAGTCACAACACTTATGATTTTTTGATTCTCTAAGCATAAACTAATCAAACTCATAGCAAGAAACATCATAATGCATAATCATCCCATGGAAACAAATATTCATGAAGCAAATTGCATAAAATATCAATTTCCTTTGTAAAAATGTGATTACCGTTCTTTGCGAGTTGCGGGTTTTTATTTGCCATATCGCGGGACTGATTTCTAGCAGCCATTAATGCTCATGACAGTCCATAATCAGCAATCTTCATTCCTCTTGAACCACGGAGCAATCCGGTCTTCATTAGACAAGCATCCGTCATCCATTCTTCTTCTTCCTCTTCACCACATGAATCTACCCTTAGAAGAGAGAGAGGGAGGAGAGAGAAAAACTGAAATCAGAGTTCTTCATAGAGACCACCATTGGAGGAGCGAAGCACGGCGATATGATCAGCATCCAGGGGGGAAGCAAGGGCAATGATCATTTGCAGGGGTTGTATTGAGGTTGCATGATCCATCTTCATGCACCAAGCGCAAATTTCGGCGCCCTCTGATGGCGCCCTCCTTCACATTTTTTCTCCTCTAAAAGATGCCACGATTTGTTGTGGCATAAAATGCCCCAAGGCCCCCCCCAAAGGTCACTTACCATTTGGCCCCAGCTCATGTCCACCTTTTCAAATCTTGCCCACTTTGTGGCCATTTCCCCGTCCGGACTCCGAATTGAGGTCTGAAAAATCCTGGGCATCTGGCTTGACATCCCGCATTGGCCGGTAACTCCTGACAACCTACACGACAATCTAAAAAATTATCAAAAATCAACAAGTGTTGTTGGGATGCCTTTAAAGCACTTTGACACTTTGACGTTGAATATTTTTCCCTTGATATTTGTAATTTTTAGCTATTTTTAAGCACTTATTGGCATCAAAATTCCGCTCTCATTGGCGACCACGGGATAGGGTTACTCAGCTCGTCGAATCCCACCGTAGATCTGCACAAAACAACCAAATGAAGCATCAAGCTGATACAAAATAGATACACACTACACACAGCACAGTGCTCACCCTATTCCCTGACAGAACCAAGGCATGACATCCACAAGGAGTAGGCCTAGCATAATCTGATAAAAGGTTCGAAGCTAGTCACTATCCAACTGCTCCAACACGGCCAAAGTAAAAAGAACTGTCAAAGAGGTTGTCCTAAGTGGTGGTTTGAACTACCTTCCAAACTAAGGACAACACAACTAGGAGCTCCTACTAGACGAGGACTCCTATAGCCTAATCAAGAAGTATTTTCTTGTAGCACATTTCTTCTTTTAGGGTTTTTATTTGATTGCCATACTCAGGTATGTAAAAAGGAGGGAGCTGAGCGTAGTGACCCAAGGAGAACAGGGCATCGGTCTCAGGTCCTGTCTCAGTACCCAAGAACCTACCAAGCCCTTGCAAGGCGACACTTAATCCTTTTCTGACGCTCACTTTTATTTTCGCTCCAACCTTCCTTAATTTCTTCTTTTCCAGCAAGATGCCACCCCTAGGAAAACAAGGCATCGGCCCCGGGTCTGACTCGTCCCCAGGAACCTACCAGGCCCTTGCTAGCCAATGATCAACTGCTGATAGATTTTTCTTTCTTTTCTTTTCTTTGATAGGGGTTAGAACCCCTTTTTACACACCTCTATATATATTTATTGTCTTTAAGATATTCAGGGTTTCTTTTTCTTTATCATCTTTTTTTTTCCTTCGACACGCTTCTCTAACTGCCTCACAACTAACAAGAACTCCTAGAACGGCTGCCTAGCAGGCTAGCAGAACAGGGCCACTAGGACTTCCGTCTAAAACAGGTCTTTTGATGCTTAGCAATGTCTTTACAGGAGGCAACGACTACTCAGACCTCCCTCAGACATACTTAACCTAAACCTGGGACTTCATGCCTTGGACGTCGGTCCCCAATAAGAAACGAAAAACCCCTTAACATAAAACCACAGTACTCACAAAGGAGAGATATCACCTGGATAGGGCGACAATAAGCTTCCACGCAAGAAAAGGCTCCTTCCAAGCTCTTCTTCCAACCTCTCTAGCACAAAACTAAAATAAGAAACCATTAACCGTACCTACACTAAACAGACAATTGACTCTCTTGGCCTAATGAAACAAAACACTTCACTACAAAACTTAATCGGCCCTCTTGGCCTAACGAGATCTGGACGTAATATCCAAAGCAGCTAGCCTTCCTAGATTAAAACTAGATAGGTCATTTTAGTCCACGTAATACTGATGTCCTTGGCATACACATCACACCCTCTCAGACTACCCAGGGTGCCAAAGATAACATATCATAGGTCGACTAGCCCCATGCTACTCATGCGAGTTATCTAAAAGCTTGATCTTGTATGGTTTTTTTCTTATAATCTCCGGGTTTTGTAGAGCTACAAGTCCAAGCCTTTCCACAAATAACTCATCAATAAGACCGATCCCTTCTTGGGCACTATGAGCTGAATGAACAGTCTTAGTGGGCTCGCATGTCTCACATTTACTGTAATCTGAATAAACTAGTTGTTCAAGCGGCTGAGTGGCTCCTTTGGGAGAAAGAATCATAGCTTTATACTCATTCGAACCTCCCCTATTTGGGTTTTCACATAAATCAGTGTTGCGACCCAAACTAGGTAGAACTTCAAGCCTAAGCACATCACATGGGTGTATCCCAAGGCAGTGTATATGGTCAGATGTATATCCAATCTTACCCTCTTGGGGGTTCGACAAAATATATTCAGATGGGATCCTTGGCCTTGCATCCGACACTCCTTCCATACTTTTGGAGATTTTGGGTCTCCAAACCCATCTCACATTTCCCTTAATATTCTTGCATTCCCTCAATTTGCTGCACTGTTCTGACAAACTCAATGCAAACTTATCCCTATGGCCAAATGGCCTCACATCCTTATGACCTTTGTGAAGCACAGGTGGACTTTTAGCACTTTGCATCCTCTTTACAAAAGATGTTTTTACTTGCTTACGTCCATATTGCAAATTTTTTTCCATAAGAACCATGCTTTCACTGAAGGGAACAACATCCACCCGGAAGCATGATTCCGACACCAAAGGTCTCTTAAGAGCCTTACTAGCAACAAAATTAGAACCACACACAGAATGCTTATCAACACTCATAGGCCCATTGGTTCTATCCATGTTGCCATCACAACTACCTCTCATGGAAGTGTTGCAAGCCCTAATGGGACTTACATGGCTTGGCACCTATTCACTGAGAGGCATGTTATTACTACTCATAGGATGGCCATTTTCTGCTTTGAGATTTTGGCCACCAAGGTTCCCCATAGGTTGCCTTGGTATCAACAAGCGAGCTATCTTCTTGCAGAAATGGTTGGAAGCTAGGATGCACTTGTACTGAGTGGGGAAAACTCCAAAAGTTTTCCCAACATCTCTGAATATGACCCTCATAATCAATGGCTTGCATTTTTTCTTCCCTTAACGACTTAGGATTCCGCAGTCCCACTTGGATTTGCGTATTAATCTCTAGGCCATCCAGAAAGAGCTCACATAGCACATCATCTGGTAGTGCACTGGCTCTTCTTGGCCAAAGCCTAAGAGTCCTATCAAAGGCTCTAGCATACTCTTTAACAGAAGGATAAGACTCTTGTCTAAACTGCATAAGCTGCCCTAAGACGTGAATCATAGGGAGCTTCTTTTCATACTCATCTAGAAATCTATCACAAGACTCCTCAAATGATTTGATCGACCCTCTTGGGAGGCTCCAGTACCATTTCCTTGCCTCTCCCTTTAGGGTACTTGGGAATATGAGCATCCGATGTATATCGTCGAACCCACTTGCAATGCAAGTTAGGTCATATTCTCTTAAATGAATCATGGGATCCTCATCTGGCAACCCATAAAACACTGGGAGATCTCTATAAAGAGGAGGACATTTAGTCCTTCCTTTTGGGATCAACATCGGGCCATTAAAATCTTCATATTCACCATGATCTGGGTCGAGCCTCTTAGGATCTTTAACCTCTTCCATCCCCACCCTTTCCGGTGTAGGGGGTTAATATCCTCATTGACATCCCTTTCTACCAATTCACTGAGTGGTCTAGGGAGTCCTATAAGTTTCAACATGTCATTTTGATCCCCTCTTAGAGGGTCTTCCATACCTTTCTCTTTAAAAGGAAAGTCCATAATGGTTTTATATAAGAGCTTTTGGTCCTTATCTAAAGCAAATTTATCATTACCACTTCTTAAAACTTGGAAACTGTGCCTTTTAAGCAACGGTTTTCCCTTGACAGCTAGGGCTTCTAACATCCTTGTGATGCCTACTATGTCGTCATGGTGGCCCATTACACGGGATGTTTCAATCACAAGCATATTCCATCGTATATCCACACTTTCCCATGGCATTATGGCTTTAGCATGATGACTTGTTGATGCCACAACTACCATAGTTTCCAACATGCTTGTTTCATGCTCTCTAGGTTGATGGATGGTTAAACATGATTTCTCTTGGATAGAGACCACACCAAGGGGAACCTCGGCCCATGCCATCGTATTAGAGGATGGGGTAACCACTAATGGGCTACTCTTTTCATCACATAAATTATCTTCTGCAAAGGACTCATGCTCTACATAACTAACTAAGTCCATTAGTAAGTTTTGTACAGGGAAAGCCAAGTTTTTCCATCCTTGAACAAACCCCATTTTATGGGTAATTTAGGGTCCCTTGAAACCCTAGATTCAAAAACCGCCACTTATAGGCAGCTCCTGGCAGACGCACCACTTATGAGACCTAAAACAGGCCGGCACTGGCTCATGCACTAGCCGGACCTCTATCATGCGCTCAACAACCCCACGGCCTCGTGGCTAGGAGCGTTGATGACACATACATCATACATTGCCTTCCTAAACATCTTGCGTTTGTATTACGTCTCATAGTCCAACTCTAACCCAATTAACACTCCTCAGAGGGAGTCCCTAGCACATTGCCTAAAGGCACGAAGTACAAACATAGGAGGTCCTCCCACGGTTGATTGCCGCTACCTCACTGCGACTCTCCTACATCTTGGGGATTGGCCCCTCGATGCGTCGCTCAACATATATAACACAATATCGCACATAGTTCTCTCAGGTACCAATTATTTCGTATCCAGGAATGTACCACACCTCACTTTCTTTCCCCTAGGACCAATGCCTAGCCTACAGCTTGGACAACCTTACTCACTCAACGTTGGTCATGTTCCTCTAGAAAGCAATTGCCATGCATCCAGGAGGTATTGTCCGATACCTTTTATCATTTTATGCTTCATGTAAATTGTGAATGTCCATGTGCTCAAACAAAGAAAAATCAGCATTGTGCACATGTGGAAAACATTTATTTCAATGATTTTCTCTATCGCTCGTATGCAGCGTTGCATGAACCTAGCACCGAGAAACCCTCGTGCTACTAGGTTCTTAATTTTTAATTATCGACCAGCCTAAATGGTATGCATAAAAACTAGCAAGCTTTTCATCATTTCATTCAGCATTTAAACATCTTTTATACACTCTACCCCCTCACCCGTTTAGGTTGTGCACTATTGATCGGTTTAGGGTTCATTTCCATGTTTTTGTTGTATGAAAAGCAATAGAAACTCACTAAAACATAAAGGTAGGGCTGAACTGAGGCTAAACCTCATACTTTAGACCCCCCATACATACACAAACATCAATCTTATTTTTCCTTAATTTTCGGCACTCAAAATCCATTTTTTCCTTATTTTTTCTCCATTTTTTCTATTTTTCTTGTATTTTTTACAATATTAAATGACTGAAATACAAAATGAGTTGTGGGATGTGCCCCTTAGGTTCATTTGTAGCAAAAAATCAAATTTAGTTGGTGTGTCTTATTATATTTTCCATTTATATATCAAAAACACCCAATTTCCCCTTATTTCGCGTGTTTTACGGGTTTTACACCATTAATTTCAGTTACAACACTTATGATTTTCTGATTTTCTAAGCATAAACTGATCAAACTCATAGCAAGCAACATCATAATGCATAATCATCCCATGGGAACAAATATTCATGAAGCAAATTGCATAAAACATCAATTTCCTTTGTAAAAATGGGATTACCGTTCTTTGCGGGTTTTTATTTGCCATATGTCGGGACTGATTTCCAGCAGCCATTAATGCTCATGACAGTCCACAATCAGCAATCTTCATTCCTCTTGAACCACGGAGCAATCCGGTCTTCATTGGACAAGCATCCGTCATCAATTCTTCTTCTTCCTCTTCACCACATGAATCTGCCCTTAGAAGAGAGAGAGGGAGGAGAGAGAAATACTGAAATCAGAGTTCTTCATAGAAGCCACTAGTGGAGGAGCGAAGCACGGCGATATGATCAGCATCCAGGGGGGAAGCAAGGGCAATGATCATTTGCAGGGGTTGTATTGAGGTTGCATGATCCATCTTCATGCACCAAGCGCAAATTTCGGCGCCCTCTGATGGTGCCCTCCTTCATGTTTTTTCTCCTCCAAAAGATGCCATGATTTGTTGTGGCATAAAATGCCCCAAGGCCCCCCCCCAAGGTCACTTACCATTTGGCCCAACTCATGTCCACCTTTTCAAATCTTGTCCACTTTGTGGCCATTTCCCCGTCCGGACTCCGAATTGAGCTCTGAAAAATCCTGGGCGTCTGGTTTGACATCCCGCATTGGCCGGTAACTCCTGACAACCCGCACGGTAGTCTAAAAAATTATCAAAAATCAATAAGTGTCGCTCGGGTGCCTTTAAAGCACTTTGACACTTAAAATCGTCCTAGGTTGAGCTGTCGCCTTTGACGTTGAATATTTTTCCCTTGATATTCGTAATTTTTAACTATTTTTAAGCACTTCTCAGCATCAAAATTCCGCTCTCGAAGGATGGCATGAGAGAGCCAGAAAAGTTATGTACTGGCTGTCTATCAGTATTTCAGACTCTATGATTGTACATATTCAGGATGCAAGTACGCCAAAGGAGGTATGGGATACTTTGTCAAAAATGTATAGCATAAATACGCAAGTCAGGAAAATGCAGCTCAAGCAAGAGTTGCACAATGTGCAAAGAGAAAGTATGAGCATCAATGACTACCACATGAAGGTGAAGAAGATTGCAGATGCACTTGCTTCCATTGGGTCGCCAGTGGAAGATGATGATTTAGTTTCTGTGACCTTGAATGGTCTAGGAAAGGATTATGCACAGTTCCGAACATCCATTTCCATCCGTGAAAGATTTCTTGATTTTGAGGAGTTGACTGCTCTTCTAATTTCTGAGGAGCAGAGAAATGGTGGTGCATCTTCTTCAAGAGGAACTTCAAAAGAAGTTGTCTTCTACTCAAATGCTGGAAGAGGTAGAGGCAGAGGTAGAGGAGGCCAATCTGGAGACCGTGGTAGAAATCAAAATATGCAGCAAACTCAAGAAAACCAGTCATATGGAGGAGGACGTTGTAACTCTAGAAGCAGGGGGAGCCAAAGAGGTCGTGGTAGATGGCAAAGAGGCCAAAATGTAAACAACAATGTTGAATGCTACTACTGTGGTAAAATGGGTCATATGGCTAAAGACTGCTATAAAAAGTAAAATGACATCATGAATGAAAAATTGCAACAAGAGAATTATGCATCTTCTAGTAGACAGGGTGATGACAGAAATGAGCATTTATTTATGGTGCAGCACATGACCAATTTTGTGACAAGTGCAGAAGAAAGCAACGATGTGTGGTATGTTGACTCAGATGCATCAAACCACATGACAGGTCATGCAGAATGGATACAGGATGCAATGAAAATGGAAAAACCAGGATTTGTGGAGACTGGTGATGATATTGCACATCCTATTGCGCAGATTGGAAAAATTCCTTTGTCTATGCAGGATGGGAAAAAGAAATACCCGTTGGATGTATTTCATGTCTTGAATATCACCAAGAACCTGGTTTTTGTTGGTCAAATGGTTGAGCAGGGCTTGCAGGTCAGATTTAATCCTCATGGATGCTTTGTTGAGGATATGAAAAATAAAGATCGCTTGATAGCAAAAGGAAAGAAGAAGGGTAGAACGTTTACGTTGGATGCAGAATGCCTGAATTGAGTGCAGCAATGTTTGCACATGGGACCAGTGTAGTTGCAGATATTGATATCTAGCATAAACACATTGTTCATGTTAATGTACAATGACTTAAATCAATGCAAGCCCAAAATAGTGTTGTAGGATTGCCTAAATTCAAGGTTGCAGAAATGCATAAGGTATGTGAAGCCTGTCAATTTGGAAAACAAGCAAGCAAACCATTTCCTAGACATGTTCAAGAGAGTAAGAAGCCATTGGAATTAATCCACTCTGATATGTGGACTACTAAAGCTGCATCTATTGGAGGCTGTCATTATTTTGTCACTTTTATTGATGACTATAGCAGAAAAGTTTAGGTGTATTTTATGAAAATGCTCAACGAAAAAGACTTGCTAATATTTTTACTGGGCTGAAGCAGTTGCTACAGCAGTCTACATAATGAGCAGGACTCCCACTGCAGCAATACATGGGATGACTCCAGAGGAGAGGTATACTGGTAGGAAACCAGATATTTCTCATTTGAAAATTTTTGGCTGCATTGCCTATGTTCATGTGCCAGATGAGTTGAGATCCAAGTTGGATCCAAAAGCTGAGAAGTGCATCTTTATTGGTTACTCTCTGTAGCAGAAAGGATATAGATGCTATAACCCTTCTACTCGTAATTTTACAGTGAGCAGAGATGTTATTTTTTATGAGATGAGTAGCTGGTATAAACCATAAATGTGATTGATGATGTAGATGCACAAAATGGTAATGCTGCACAGAATTCACAGCAGCAGTCACAAAATATTAGTGGATCTGGAGTGTCCTCTAGTAGTGGTTCACATTCTTCGACATGGACAGGCAGATTGAGATCAGGAGAATCTCCTCAAAACAATACAGATAGTGGTATGCAGGTTTCACGAAAAGGAAAAGAGAAGGTAGATCAGCCCATGTTTGATGTGAATGCAGGTCACTCTTATGTGGATGGTGAATCCAGTGGCTCAGAACAGAGCATTGATGATGAGTTGGGTATTCCTTCTATTGTTACACCTAGAATAAGGAACACCAGGGATGTTTTGAGAGCACATGGGAGTGAATCTACTTTGCATAGGTCTACCAGAGCTAGGTATCCTGTGGATAGGTTGAAATATGATGGATTTACAGCCATTCACTATGCCTATATGGTCAAAGTGATATAGGAACCAGAATCCACTTCTTTTGAGCAAGCCATGGGAAAAGAAAAATGGGAGAAAGCCATGGATGAAGAAATGGATGCCTTGGAAGCAAATGCTACATGGGAATTGGTACCTTTGCCTAAAGATAAGAATGCAATTGGTTGTCAGTGGGTTTATAAGGTGAAGCACAATGTAGATGGTTCTGTGAACAGATACAAGGCAAGATAAGTACTCAAGGGGTATGCACAAACATATGGCATTGATTATGAAGAAACATTCAGTCCGGTTGCAAGGATGGCAACCATAAGAGTAGTCATTGCTATAGCTATATCAAAGGGATGGTCTTTACATCAGATGGATATAAAGAATGTCTTCTTGCATGGTGATTTGCAAGAAGAGGTCTGTATGGAGCAGCCACCATGTTATGTGCATGCTATTCATCCTAAGTTTGTTTGCAGGTTGAAGAAAGCCTTGTATGGCTTGAAGCAAGAACCTAGAGCATGGTCTGACAAGATAGGACAGTATCTTGTCACTATTGGCTTTCAGATTTCCAAGGCAGATTTATCACTTTATGTGAGAAAAACAGAGAAAGGTATTATGCTACTTGTCATTTATGTTGATGATTTGATTATGACAGGTGATAGTGATGAAGATATCCTTCATGTGAAAATGCTATTGAAGTAGAAGTTTGAGATGAAGGATTTGGGAGAGCTGCATTATTTATTGGGCATTGAGGTGATTAGATCACCAAGTGGGATACAGCTCTTGTAGAGGTAGTATGGATTGGACATGCTGTTCAAATATGGGATGACAGGCTGTAAGGCTATTTCAGTTCCTTTGGAGGAGAATGTGAAGCTGAGCACAGACGTAGGTGAGCTTCTAGAAGACCCTACTATGTACAGACCCATAGTAGGAAGTTTGATTTATATGACTATTACCAGGCTAGATTTGAGCTATGCTGTTGGATTGGTAAGTCAGTTTATGCAGGCTCCAAGGAAACCGCATTTGGATGCGGCTAGACGCATACTCAGGTATGTGAAGTCCACATTGCAGTATGGACTATTTTATGAGACTGGGGTTCAGATACAGTTGCATGGATACATTGATGCTGATTGGGCTGGTAGTATTTTTGATAGACAATCTACCAGTGGATATGTGTTCTTTTTTGGGAGTGCTGCAGTCACTTGGAGCAGCAAGAAATAGCCTACAGTTGCCTTGTCGAGCACAGAGGCTGAGTATAGGGGTGCAGCAAATGGCTGCATGTGAGGTAGCTTAGTTGCATAAGCTACTTTATGATATGCATCAGCCTACAGATGGGCCATTTATCATCTATTGTGACAACATGAGTAGTATACACTTGGCAAATAACCCAGTCTATCATGCTAGAACAAAGCACATTGAGGTGCATTATCACTATGTGCAGGAGAGGGTTTTACTAGGTCTTATTGATCTAGTATATGTCAGCACAGAGGATCAGGTAGCTGACATATTCACGAAGGCATTGGGCGTAGAGAAGCTGCGCAAGTTCAGAGACCTGCTTGGTGTGCAAGAATTGGGATTGAGCTCGAGGGGGAGTGTTGAGATATCGAGCTCCACTCATGATATGCCAGGGTGACCGTTGTGCATTTATGTCACCGACTTGTTAGCTGTGTAGATGCGGTTGGTACACCGCCCATGAATAATAGCTAGATGACAACTATCCTTATCTACTCTAGTTCGTGGCTCAGTTAGTATGCTACCTTAGTTAGTTGAGTTTGGTTTGAGACCCATATATAGGGTTCTTCTATTTCTCTGTACTAGAGTTCTTTTGGCTTATACAACTAAGAAGAGGAAAACTGTTTTTAGCCTCCATCTTTGTGTGTATTCCCCCATTGTGTAAGTGAAAAAGCTACAAGTGAGACTCCTTCCTTCTCTCCCACAATCTTGACAACCTCTTCACTTGCCTTTGAGGCCTAGAGTTATTGTTTGTATCTAGCCTAACCTAGAATTGGATTGATGAAGTAGTAGTTATTAGACGGATCTCAAGGCATCTTAGTTTTAATCCTTATGATCATAGTTTGTAGTAACTACACACATCATCAAGATTCCAATCAATTAAATATGAGCTATCACATCGTGACATTAGCAAGAGCTTGGGCAAAGATCTAGAGTTTCTAGGATGAATTTCCTTTAGGCTAGGTTGCCTACAATGCAATCCATCAGGTGTGCAAGAGCTGCAAAAATACACATTTAATGTGGCGAAAACATAACTGTAATGAAGGAATAACCTAACAATGGAAATGAACAAGAAATCAAATTAATCTAAGCTACACACAACAAAAAATGTAACAAACTAAATTAAAAATATGGCCATGCCATGGAATATCTTCCATTACCATAGCAGAATGTAGCCGTGAGCTGCTAACCAATTACAAAAGATGGAAGATAAGAAGGATAAAATTGTGATAATGCCAAAGAATGATGCTACATTGGCACTTTCTCTTTTCTCTTGGCTCAATTATTTACAAAGTTTTCACTTAGAATAGGCTTTATCTCTCATGTTGATAATTTGCTTCATTACAAATCATCCCCTCCTGGAGATGTTTTGTCCTCAAAACTGAAGATAATGAAGTAGTAGGCAAGTTGATAATGAAGAAAATTATGTCGATGAAGATCCATAAGCATGTGGAAGCACCTTGTTTGAAGAAACATAATAATGAATCTGAAACAACGAATTGACTGCTTGCTATCCAAATAGGGCTGCATCAATAAAACTGCCATAACTTATGACTAGAGTATCCAAATTTAGTGTTTGAAGAGTAGAAATGAAATATACACCCCTAAGGCATCATCCCAAACCATCAAAATCACTTTTTGATGTCATTAAGGCAATTTAATCAATAACAATATTTTAAAATAGCAAGTTGTCCCTACACAGACTATGATCATTCATCTTGCAAAAGCCATGGAAAAGCATCCAAATAATAAGAGGGTTGCCAAGTGGACTCTTCCATAGGTAGCCCCTTCCATTTGATCAAAAATTCAGCGAAAGTTTGGTTCCTAAGAACATTTTCATGCTTCCCAATAATCTTCTCAGGTTCATAGACAATCAGTCCATCTTCATCAAGTGGTGGAAGCTCTTAAATAACTTGTACATCTTGCCCAATATACTTCTTCAATTGTGATACATGAAAAACATCATGTATGCGAGTAGTTGAAGGTAATTGGAGCTTATATGCAGACTCTCCAATATTTTCCAATACCAAATATGGGCCATACAATTTGTGAGCTAACTTGTTATTTCCACCTTTAAGGGATGCATAATGAGTCTTGGGGGCACCTTCAAGATGACCCAATCTCTAACATCAAACTCCATGTGCCTCCACCTATCATCAACATTAGGACTTCATGACATCTTGTGCCTTTCGTATGTTTCTTTACATTGCTTCATAAGCATCTCCATTCTTTCTAATTCATCCTTCACTTGTGTATTCACATCTTCATGAAACATGGCTAAGGGAATTTGAACCTTATATTCATAGAGTGCCTCAAAAGGAGCCATCTGAATGCTCATATGATATGTATAGCAAAATTCAACAAAATGCAACCAATTATCCCATGATGATTATGTGTCATGTCAATAGTATCTTAAGTACACTTCCACCCATTGATTAACCATTTTGGTTTGACAATCGGTTTGAGGGTGGTAAGCCGTACTAGGGGTAAGAGTAGTGCCCATGGAAGTAAACAAACCCTTCCAAAAATTTCCCATGAATCTAGTGTCTCTATCCGATACTATCCTCAAAGGTATACCATGTAGCTTGATCACTCCTTCCATGAATTGGTCGGCTAATTGCTTTGTTGAAAATTGTGTCTTGGTTGGAATAAAATGGGCTGATTTGGTAAGTCTGTCCACCACAATAAAAATGCTATTCCAATTGTGCTTTGTGGTAGGGAGGCCCGTAATGAAATCCATTGAAATGTCGGTCCATTTTCCTTGTGGGATAGGCAAGGGCTGAAGGAGACCAGTTGGTAATAAAGATGAATCTTTATTTTGTTGACATTCAAAACAATGAGAGACATACTCCTTCACATCCCGCCATAGGCCTTTCCAATAAAAATTTTTGTGTACGTTGTCAAAAGTCCTAAAAAGTCCAAGATGAACAGCCAAGGGTGAAGAATGCATTTCTTGAAGGACTTTCAGCCTAAAGTTACTTTGAGGGATCAAGTAGATCTTGTCCTTGTACCATAAAAGTCCATTATGCCATTTGAAGTTTGGAAACTATTCATTTACCCCTTGCTATAATGTGTAAATTATTGTGGCAGCATGCTCCTCTATCATATATTCCTCTTGTTTGTCATTTATCTAATATTTATATATTGTGGAGACGGTAGATACATTACATGCCCACATCCTAGAGAGCACGTCTACCACTACATTGTCTTTTCCAACCATGTATGCTATCTCAAAATCATATTATTGAAGAGTTGCCAATCACCTTCTTTGCTGAGACAAGTTAGGCTACGAGAGGAAGTACTTCAACACCCTATGGTCACTTTTCACTTTAAAGTGACTTCCATAGAGGTAATGATGCTATTTTTTTACTGCATGTAATATAGCTAACATCTCTTGCTCATATAGATGCATTTGCCTCTCTTTTTCATCAAATTTTTTGCTCTCATATGCAATGACACCATGTTCTTGGGCTAAAATAGTCCCCAATCCTCTCTCACTAGCATCTGCATAGATCACAAAGACCTTAGAAAAATCAGGAAAAACCAATATAGGTGTTGAAATGAGGAGTTGCTTCATTTCATTGAAGCTTTTGTCGGCTATTTCATCCCAAAATAAAGCTTTTTTCTTTAACCTATCAGTCAATGGTGCAACCACATGAGCATAATTCTTGATAAATCTTTGGTAGAAAGAAGACAAACCAAGAAAACCCCTCAATGAAGTGGTATTTGTTGGAATATGCCAATCTTTCACACATTGGACCTTTTTCGAGTCAACCTTGATGTCATTTTCTCTAACAATATGTCCCAAGTATTCTACTTCTTTGGTCATGAATGTACATTTGGTTTCTTTAGCAAACAACTTGGGACTCCTCAATATGTCAAAAAATTCACATGCTGTAAATGATCTTTTTTGTCCTAATATATCATCAAAGAACACCAAAACTATCTTGAACAAAAGTGACTGAAGTATCTTGTTCATTAAAGCTTGGAATGTGGCTAGAGCGTTTGAAAGACCAAAGGGCATAACCATGAAATGATACAATCCCCTCTCGATATAAATGTAGTCTTGTATTCATCCCCCTCCATGTGTATTTGGTGATATCCGGACCGCAAATTGATATTTGAAAAGACCTTGGCATCCTTCAATTCATCCAAGAGATCATCAATCCTTGGTATTGGATACATCTTTTTGATACAGGTCTTGTTCAAATCCTGATAATCTATGCACATGCGGAATAAACCATCCTTCTTCTTGACTAGAAGGACGGGAGAAGCAAAGGGAGATTGACTTGGTTGTATAAGACCCATTTCAAGTAGCTCCTTTACTTGGCACTCAACTTCTTCTCTTTTCACCTTTGAAAGGTGATGTGGAGGTTTATTGATAGGCTTGGTATTTGGAAGCAAGTCGATGGGGTGATTCACTTCATGCTTTGGAAGAAGAGAGGTAGGTGGTTGAAATAAATCATCATACACTTCCAATAATTTGCAAAGACAAGGATCCATATCTTTTGAAGGAGTAGAGGGCTAATTAGAAGAGGGATGATCCTCATCAATCTTTGACAAGAGAGGGTAAACATACATGCATTTGCATTGATCTCTCTCTTAATCATCTTGGTGCTGATCACCTCTAGCTTCTTCTTCTCAATCCCTTGAAGAGTAACTTGCTATCCATGCCATTGAAATTCCATTTGCAGCCTATTCAAATCCATGGTAAAGATTTCAATAATTTTTAGCCAATTGCAACCAAGTATGATATCAATGGGACCCATCTCCAAGGCAATAAGATTCACCGAAGTGGTACAAGATGATTATAAAGTGATGGGAACATTGGAACAAATTAGATTACTACTCTCATAAGCTCCATTTCCCACTTGGATTCTTTGTGATGAATTCATTTCTTGTGTATAAAACTTCATCCCATCAAGTGACCATGTATTAATGAAGCTATGTGTACTCCCAGTATCAATTAGAATGTGAGTAATTCTTCCATTAATGTAGCCTTTAAGGTGTAATGTATTGTCCCCTTTGGAACCATTCCATGCATCATGGGAGATAGAACAAAGCTTCAATGAATCCAATTTTTTCCAATGATTATCCATGAAGTAACCACTCGGATCGAATGGAAAACCATCCATAGGGTCATAGAATTCTTCATGGCAATCATCATCATGATCATGCATCTCCTCAAGAGTAGGTAAGCAATCAAGCTGAGATAAATTGCCTTCATTTACTTTAGCATCCAATTCCTCTTCAAAGATCATGCTCACTTTGAAATTCTTGGCTTTGCATTTTGTTTTGTGATTGGGAGACCATTTGTCCCCACATTTAAAACATAGACCCTTCACATACATGTCCTTCAGCTTGTCATTAGACACATGCTTTCCTTTCATATGAGCTGAGTTTTTGCCACTAATTTCAGTCCTCTTTCCATTTGATCTATTTTTAGCATTAAATCTGAAATTACTGCCCTGTTTTGAACCATAAACAATAGGAAATGTAGGGATCTTGCTGTAGGTATTTGTTGGCTTCCCTCCTTGCTGAAATTCAGTCTTTGTCTGCCCATAATTTGCAACTATTTTAGTGATTGGTTTGGCTGAAAATGTTGCCTTGTTCTTTGCTAAAAACTCTTGTATTTTTTACCATACCTTTCAGCCAATTGTATGGCAGCTTGTAAAGATGATGGTTTCATAGCTCCCACTTTTGAAGATTGAGAATATTCAAGCCCAAATATATACTTATTCAACTTGGCATTGTCGAATACTCCATCCACATACATGGAGAGGTTAAGGAATTGGTTAGAATAATCTCTAACCATTAATTCCCTTTGCTCAAGAGCATATCACTTCTTCTCAAAATTCTCTTTTTCAATAGGAGACACAAAGATTTCGATCATTGCCCTCTTTAATGTATCCCATGTTAAGAATTCATTACCAATCCTTGACATGTACTACCACCACGTGTGTGCATATCCTTCCAAATGTATGGCTGCAAATTTTATCTTGGCATTCACCGGTCTAGGATACAAAGAAAAATACATCTCAAGCTTGTCAAACCATTCCTATAATTCAATAGGGGATGAATTTTCACACTTGAAATTAGAAATGGTTATTTTCTCCTTGTCTTTCGGCTCATATTGATGAGATTGGCCATTATTGTGTTGTTGTCCATAAAAATTTGGGCCAAAAGAAATTTTCCTTTGAGCATCATTACTCCATGCTCCATGAACATATGGTTGTTGCTGTCCATGAATATTTGCAAACCCATTTGGCTGATTAAATTGTCCTTGTGGTAGAGAAAAAGAATTGCCAACAACATGAGGCTATCCATAGAATTGATGTCCATACATTGGAGAGTGTATATTTGTTGTGGCATTCATTAGTGGTTGATGTCCATTCATTTGATGAGGCCAAAACTGATTTGAATGAGGGCCTTGTTTAGAGGGATGATTATATACATGATTATTATTGACATGATGTTGCTGTCCATAAGAATTTGGAACTAAATTTACATGACCATGTCCATTGTAAGGGTGCTACCCATGAGAATTATTACCCCCACTTGCTTGACGATAATAAGACCTTTGTTCTTTAGCTTTCTCTTCATGAGTAGATTGAGGGATAGTAGATGGCTGTCCATAAAAAGACTTGTAAAAAGGATGGCATCCATGGGGTCATCATCAAACCTTGAATTAGCATGATCTTTATCTTCCAAATCCTGTCCATGAGGGCTACTGTAGGTCTTGGGTTGATTTAGGGACTGAGATTGAGGCTTAAAATGAGAGGGATGAGCTCTTGATCGCTCTCCAACTTCAAAGTGTCCAAAAACCTTAGGAGTTGTGGTCTTTGATTGCTCTTGAACAATGGGAAGAGTTGGAGCATTTGGAATAGTTGTAGGTAATATCCTCTCACTCAAGAGAGCCACAAGCTTATCAATGCCTGATTTCATATCCCTTATGTCATTGGAGAGTTGTTGAAAACTGTTAGAATCAAAAGAGATATGAGTAATGCCAATCCCGTTCACTTATTTGTTTACTGCAGCATGTGTTGAGCTTATATCCAGCTTCTCATTATCATGGTTCTCAAGATAAATAGCCTATTGTGAAGCTTCATACTCTTCATCCTACTGATAGTCCCTTGAACTTTCACTGATTGTATCCATAATGGGTTCCTTTCTTTTATTTTTAGCCATAAGTGATGTCCTGTCCTGAGTGTACATCAGAAGAAAAACTCAAATATCTTGAGCTTTAATGATCCAAATAACCAACTTCTTAGCTTTTATGAAGCCTAGGATGTCCGCTTTCAAATGAGCTATCAAGTATTAAAAATGGTTGAGGATAGAAAATTTTGTAAGCAATTTACTGTAATTGTGTGAAATTTTTTGCAACCTATGAATGCTCTGTTCTGATCATTTAGTGACTTGTACCATCAACTTTATGCATGTACCAACTATGTAGACTTGCAAATGAACTCCATACATTTTCCAATACTAAAAATAACCTCTGCAAGTAACCAAGGATTGAATAATCCCATTGTATGCTGCAAAATAAGGATCCAATCAATGGAACCTTGCTTGAAAACCCTGTTCCAACTCTTTATTGCTGACCCAAGTAACCAATGCCACCAATAGCTTACATCTTGCTCAGCATAACTCTATCCCAATTTTCCAATTGCATTGCATTATATTGCCATACATTTGCATTTACTCATATAACCCATGCCAAATATACCATGTTGAAGGCTAAATTCTTGTGCCTTTGAGTGATACCTGCACTTGAACTTTAAATGCATGGGATCCGAGACTTGAGGGGTGTGAAAATTTCCCTCTTAAGCTGGTTTGTGCTCCCCTTTAGGGTCCTTGTCAGTAGGGGAGGGTCACCTCTCTTTTGTCCTACCAACTCGCCTGGCATCCACTTTTCCTCATGGGTAAAGACATGGCAAATCAATGCTAGATTAAGAAGATAATGTGAAATGCATGTTAGATATGATCAATGCCCCACCCTCATTAGGTGCCACCAATGATCCATGGTGCTCAAAGTTGTAAGGCCCCCATTATGAGGAGAATCCAAATGTGAGCCCGGACATTGGTTGAGTCCTGACTTGTATATCAGATGAGGTCTATGTGATCAGATGGCAAAAAGGTGACCGTTGTGGGCCTAATCTTTGGGTTAGATGGAATGGTTAAGCTGGTAGCAACTCGAGGTGCATTGCATCGAGTTGCGGGGTAAGGGAGTTAAAGGGGGCCCCTATTTTAGGGTCCGAGGGCCGCGGAAGCTAACGGAGGTCCGAGGGTAGCGCCCCCGCGATGGTAAAGAGAATATTCCTTGGAATATTCCTTGGCCGACTAGTGGAGGCTTATATGGTAGGTCGGTCAGGCTGACCTAACGGCCTTCATGGGCTATAAAAGCTAAACTCCTTCACAGCCATCTATTTTTCATATTTCACCCAGTCAGAGTTGTTGTTCCAGCTAGCCTTAAGCTCTTCACCTATCTTCTGTCTAGATCGCCATCTAAGCTTCACATAGTGGAAGTGCACGGATGGATAGAGCCATCTTTGTATCAGCTGTTTGGAGCTAAAGAATTTACTGATTCTCCTCTTATCTGTTGTGTACTCTCTATCTCTTTCTCAGATTCTGTTCGCTGCGCCGTACATGGTATCAGAGCCTAGGGGGCTCTAGAGATCGGAGAGTGTGCAAGAGGCAAAGGCTTCAACAGCAAAGAGAAACTATGTCGACTTCCAGAAGCGGTTCTGGCGCATCAAGAAGTAGTGCAGGAGGTGGCGTTGTTGTACCGGCTATTCAAACACTAAGGATTCGTCCACCAACCTTCAGCGAAGGCAAGTTAGATGGTACAAAATACACCTTGTGGAAGTTCAAAATTACAACTATCCTTGATTCTCATGAGCTTCTGGAGACTGTGCTAGGGATTGATGCAGAATCACAGCCTACCCCCGACCCATCAAATTCTAGTGTGATGATTCCTCCGAATGCAGATCTTCTACGAGCTTGGAAACGAAGGAATGCAGATGCATTGTGTGCCTTAGTTACAAGTTGTTCTGACAGTGTTTGACTTTGATTCAGCATACAACCAAAGCGTCAAAGGCTTGGAATGTACTGAGGAGTCAGTATGAAACACGAAACCAAGCAAGGATTCAAAACTTGGAGAATCAACTAGTAGCGGAGAAGTTTGCTAAAGGAGAGACGGTTAAAGCATTCATCACTCAAATTAAGAATTTGTGCGACCAGATGGTTGGCGCTGGGATACAAAAGACTAGTGAAGAGCTAGCTTGGAGGTGTCTTCGGATTTGTCCACAAAAGTTTGATGGACTAGTAACTGCCCTTAATACTCAGATGAGACCTCAAGCTTTGACTTTTGAGGAGTTTTGTGCATTATTGATGGAGGAGGAGTTGAGGGTGAAAGCCCGATAAGGAAGCAACAATGGAAATGCTGCATTCTCTACCAATGCAAAAGGCAAAGGTGGTTCCTCCACCAAAAATGATGATGACAAAAAGAAGAAGGGCGGCAAGAAGAAGTTTCAAGGAGAGTGCTTCTACTGCAAGAAGAAAGGACATGCAATTGCAGATTGTCGTGTCAAGAAGGCAGATGAAAAGAATGGTACCCTTAAAAGTAAAGGGAAAGAGACAACCAATACGGCTGAAGCAGAGTTGGAATTATTCATGGCAACCATTGAGGAAGTGTGCTCCTCAGCGCAAGAAGAGTCTACCACTGACTCATGGGTGTTGGATAGTGGGGCCTCCCGTCACATGACCAACAAGAAAGGTCTATACAGTTCTATGTAGCCTCTACAAGAATCCATCACTCTGATGGTTGGAAATGATGCTAAATGCCCTGCTGCGGGCACACGTACTATTTCTTTTGTTGCTGCAAATGGTGAAGTCAAAAAGCTTTCAAATGTGTTGTATGTTCCCAAAATCAAGAGAAATCTGTTATCAGTTGCTGCCATAACTGATCTTGGTCATGAAGTGAGGTTCAAGAAGTCAGGTGCAGAAATTCTTAATAGTGCTGGTACAATTGTTAGCAAAGAGAAAGAAGGAACAACTTGTATGAGCTAAGTGCTCTTACAGCCACCCCTGGAGTGGGCACAAGTAAGCTTTGGCATGAAAGGTTTGGACACATCGGATTTGCAGTGTTGAAGGAGATGCAAAAGCAAGGTGTGGTTTCTCACCTACCTACAATAACTGAATTGAAGGAACCATGTGAAGCTCGTATGATGGGCAAGCAACAGAGAAAGGCATTTCCATAAGAAAGCAAGAATAGAGCACAGGCTCCTCTAGAGTTGGTGCATGCTGACTTGTGTGGTAAGATGCCTACACAGGCCTTGGGGGGATCTTCTTATTTTATGTTGATTGTCGACGACTACAGGAGGAAGATGTGGGTGTACTTCCTTCGTGATAAGGCTCAAGATTTTGGTAAGTTTAAAGAATGGCTAAAAATTCTTGAGAATGAAACATGGAAAAGTGTGAAGAAATTTAGAACAGATGGTGGTGGTGAGTTCAACTCAAAGGAGTTTGAAGACTTTTGCAAGAGCAAAGGGATCAAGTGTCAATTGACGATGCCTCACACACATCAGCAGAACGGTGTTGTGGAATGCAGGAATCGCACCATTGTGGAGATGGCAAGATGCATGCTAAAGGGCAAGGGATTGCCTAACCATTTTTGGGATGAAGCTGTTACTACTGCAGTCTATATTCTAAATCGAAGCTACACAAAGGCTCTCAAGGGAAAAACACCTCATAAGGCTTACACTGGTAAGAAACCATCTGTCTCACATTTCAAAATTTTTGGATGTGAGTGTTATCACATGTTCCAAATGAGAAGAGAAACAAGTTAAAACCAAAAAGTAGAAAATGTATCTTCTTGGATTATAGTGATGAGCAAAAGGCTTACAAATTATATGACCAAGACGCAAAGAAGATCATCGCAAGCCTTGATGTGGTGTTCAAGGAGGAGCCACATACAGTGGAGGAGGAGAAGGCAAGTTCTTCCACTTTATTATCAAGCGAAGAAGTAGTCCACTATGAACTTGTCCCGAGAGCTGTCCCTATCCTTAAGGAGGAGGAAGCATCATCTTCAGATGATGAGGAAAAAGTTCACCAACATGACATCACCCCATCGGAAAAGCCATTGCCATGTTGGGTGAAGTAGCTCTATGACCACAATAATCCTATGTCTGCATCTGTTGAGGAGAAGGCAGACGGGACCAAGGAGGCCTCAGAGAATAGAGGAACAAAGGAGGTCTTCTGCTCACATAGTCAATATGGCCTTGATGGTTGAGATTATGAGAGAAGTAAAGGGGCCAACTGACTTAGAAGAAGCACTTGCAGATCCATCATGGAGGGATGCTATGAAAGCAGAGTATGACAGCATAATGAAGAATGACACTTGGGAGCTAGTGGATCGACCAGCAAAGCGGAAGGCTATTGGCACCAAGTGGATCTGGAAGGTAAAGTACAAGGCTGATGGTACCTTAGAAAAGTACAAAGCTAGACTGGTTGCCCAAGGATTTTCACAAGTTGAAGGGTTTGATTTTCAAGAGTCATTTGCCCCAACTGCCAGAATGACCACTATTCGCACGGTACTTGCAATGGCTGCCCACAAGAAGTGGCCAGTGTACCAAATGGATGTTAAGTCAGTGTTCTTAAATGGTGACCTCAAGGAGGAGGTGTACGTGGCTCAACCACCAGGGTTTGAGGTCCCCCCATTCTGAGAACAAAGTGTGTAAGCTGAGGAAGGCATTGTATGGGCTGAAACAGGCCCCCAGAGCATGGTACCAGCAGATAGATAAGTTCTTTTTAAACCTAAACTTCAAAAGATGTGCCTCAGATCCTAACTTGTATGTTTATAGGGATGGTAAAAAGTCTGTAGTGATTGTCCTATATGTGGACGACCTTCTTATTACAGGTGACTATGAAGATATGATCAACCAAACTCAAAAGGCTTTGAGTTTTGAGTTTGAAATGACAGACTTGGGCTTGCTGCACTATTGTTTAGGGATTGAAGTCTAGCAAGAGCCAGGAAAGATCTTCATCTCTCACAAGAAGTATGCATGGGAGATCTTGAAGGCATTTGGCATGACCGAGTGCAAGGAGATAGCTACACCTATGGAGGTGAATGCAAAGTTATCCGTCAAGGATACATCAGCACTAGCAGACATTGGGAGGTATAGGAGGTTGGTCGGCAATCTGATCTACTTGTGTAACACCAGACCAGATATCAGTTTTGCTGTTGGTGTTTTGAGCAGGCTCTCAAACAAACCTCATGAGAGTCATTGGAAGGCTGGGATGCGGGTGCTCAGATACTTGAAGGAAACTCTTGACTATGGTATCACATATAGTTTCGAAACTTCTCTTGTGGGGAACCGTGACTCATATTGGGCAGGAGACAGTGATTCTAGGAAGTCAGTTTCTGGTTATTGTTTCTCTTTGGATTTAGGAATTTTCTCTTGGATTAGTAAGAAGCAGCCAATAGTGGCATTGTCTTCTACCGAAGCAGAGTAAAAGGCAGCTTGTTTTGCTGCATGTGAAGCAGTATGGTTGAGAAGGATTCTATGGCATATGGGAGTGCAGGATGAAGAACCAACTGTGCTGAGATGTGACAATTAGAGTTGCATCACCATTGCCAAAAATCCAATGTTTCACGCACGCACCAAATCCAGTATCACTATGTGCGTGATTTGATGGAGGATGGGATAGTGGAACTGGTCTACTGTCCAACAGAGGATAATGGAGCAGATATCTTCACCAAAGCACTTACGAAGGATCTACTTCAAGTTCATCTTCAGGGACTCGAAATTGGGCCGAGGAGATAGTTCACCTATGGGTGGACATTGAGAGGGGCTGTTAGATATGATCAAAGCCCCACCCTCATTAGGTGCCACCAATGATCCATGGTGCTCAAAGTTGTAAGGGCCCCATTATGAGGAGAAGCCAAATGCGAGCCCGGACATTGGTTGAGTCCTGACTTGTATATCAGATGAGGTCTATGTGACCAGAAGGCAAAAAGGTGACCGTTGTGGGTCTAATCTTTGGGTTAGACGCAGTGGTTAAGCTGGTAGCAACTCGAGGCACATTGCATCAAGTTGCAGGATAAGGGAGTTAAAAGGGGATCCTATTTTGGGATCCAGGGGCTGCGGAAGCTGGCGGGGGTTCGGGGGCAGCGCCCCCTTGGCCCGATGGTAAAGGGAATATTCCCTGGAATATTCCCTAACCGACTAGTGGAGGCTTATATGGTAGGTCGGTCAAGCCGACCTAACAGCCTTCGTGGGCTATAAAAGCTAAACTCCTTCACAACCATCTATTTTTCATCTTTCACCTAGTCAGAGTTATTGTTCCAGCTAGCCTTAAGCTCTTCACCTATCTTCTGTCTAGATCGCCATCTAAGCTTCACACAGTGGAAGTGCACGGGTGGACAGAGCCATATTTGTATCAGTTGTTTGGAGCTAAAGAATTTACTGATTCTCCTCTTATCTATTGTGTACTCTCTATCTCTTTCTCAGATTCTGTTCACTGCGCTGTGTAATTTTTACAATGCATGTACTAGAAAGGATTTGATTGTCATTCCATGATATGCATGAGGTTGGAAGAAGTTGGACTGAAAATGGAGTGAGGTTAGATAAGGAATACCTGGAGTAGTGACTCACTGCTTTACAATTGCATTTCACTTACCATTGGGCAATATTTTTTTTATTCAAGGCAATGAGACAAAAGGTAAACAGTTCAATGTCAGGCTAGAGAAGAATGGGTGAGAATTTGAAACATTGGAAGTGATAATTTTCAATGAATGTAAGTGATCAATCAGTAATTAATTACTAGGGTAGCTAAGTGGATTGTTCATGAAGTGCTTTTAAGAGAATAATTGGAATTTTGAATCATTTTAATCCCTCATTCATCGATTGGATTAGCTCAAAAATTGGATTCAGAAGGGAGAGATTAAAGATGATTTAAAATATCTCATATACTTGTGAATGATGAATGTAGTTGATGTATATTCCTCACACAAAGATGGACTGTCTTTAGCTTATAAAGATCCACAGAAATCCCAATTTCAGCATGCTTCAATGTAGCATAAGCTCCCAACTTCATATGGACTCCATTGTTGCCACATGCTTCAAGAATGGTTGATGCACAAATAATCTTCTTCTATTTGATGAAGAACTTGGAAGATGGTAGAGAATAACTCCAATATAAGTTGAAAACTCCAATTATTGGAAAGAGAACCAAGAATTTCATTGGCATTGAAGATACATGCTATCCAAAGCTTCCATAGATCAAAATAAACACAAAGATGATTCAATGTTGTTAATGAATTGAAGCCACGTGCATAAGCAAGCTCCAAGAGTGATTTGCCACCAATGCTCCCTTCATTTGCTTCAAGAAATTAGAAATTCTCTGTTGCTGTCCAAAACTATCAATAATAGGGTTTCATGGGAGAGAGGAGAGTCCACAATAGAGAGAAATCTTGCCAAATCTTGAAGGAGTGCACTTGGCAAGTTCTTTAGATCCTTAATCATAAGTGACTTGAGCTCCATATCTTTTTTTTTTGGGACGAGATATGCAGGAGTATGTTGTTGGCCCAATTCACACTGTTGTTGTCCACGTGTTGAAGAGAGCAGGAAAAAGGCAAGTAAGGCCAAATCACCATTCTACTTGAAGCTGATGAGATGGAGAACAAGGCTATGAAGTCCATTGGCAAGATAGAGATCACAGGCAAGAGATTAGATTAGCCTTTGGCCATGGATTCTTGAGGCCAGCTTGAAAGGAAAGGGAAGAACCACTCTTCTTGAAAAAGTAGCTCAAGTTTGAACCAAACTAAGTCCTGTAACCCTCATTTTGTCCAACTTACCCCAATTTTTGGTCCAAAACTTGATCACAAGTTGCCAAATTGGTTGGAGCCCGCCATTATCCATTGGTTCATGCCAAGAACCTCCATCTTAGTCATGGTTTGTGATAGATCTCCATGTTAGACCACGGTTATGGAAGAACTAACTCTTATGTGACTGACTAAATTTAACTGCGGTTTTCACTCCCTAGTCACTGCAACTAAATATAATGCATGAAAATGAATTTTGATAGGATCTAAACTAATTCTTTGATACCAATGTAAAGAAGGAATAACCTAACAATGGAAATGAATAGGAAATCAAATTAATCTAAGAGCTATACACAACAAGAAGTGTAACAAATTGAATTACAAACATGGCCATGTCATGGAACATCTTCCATTACCATAACACAATGTAGCCATGAGCTGCTAACCAAGTACAAGAAGATGAAAGACAAGAAGGATAAAATTGTGATAATGCCAAAGAATGATGCTACATTGACACTTCTTGCCTTTGTATACTCAACCCTAAGTCCTCTTTTCTCTTGGCTCAAGTATTTACAAAGTTTTCACTTAGAATAGGCTTCATCTCTCATGTTGATAATTTTCTTCATTACAATAACTACTAATTTGCAAGAAGAGGGAGTCGACAATACCTTGGAACCTCATATGTTGTTCATGCTATGCATGAATTTATCACATAGCATCCAGGTGCCATTAACTTCTTTTGATACATGCATTTTGAAAACTCACTCTTTTGAATATTTGAGATGAATTTTATCCTTTTCAATGAACTATTCTCATGTGGTATAGTTTGAAACCTAATATATGTCACGCAAGAATCAAAGCAAGCGTCTATAAATTTGGAAATATATTCCTTATGTCTGGTATCGTGGTTGGATTGATAGTGATGCCCTCGCCCGAAGCTTTGTTGCTCATTGTGGGATTGCCTCTCCCACATGACATTCTTTGATTGGGGGCCATTCTCAATCTTCCTCTCTTCTAGGCGTAACCCTTGCAGGAATCTCAGCAACCTCTTGCTCAAGTAGAGGGGCAATTGGGATAAAACAAGCTCGCGGGGTAGGAAATAAGCTGGTGGGATAGGGAGTAAGTTCGTGGGAAAAAGGAAAAGGAAGAATGTGTGTGGACACCCTCTAAGGAGGGGAAAAGAAGGAATATTCTAGAAGATTCTCTCTCTCTCTCTCTCTCCCTCCCCCATGCCAAGGCATGCCATTCCTCTCCTCCTCCATTTTCCGTTTTGATGGGGAGGGGTTTTATAATGGGAGAGAGGTGGAGAGGATGTGGAGTGGTGGTGGTGGTGCATGGTGGCAGGGAGTTCTGGGCCTCCGAGTTGGCCTTGGCCATGGATGGCCGAGAGGGCTAGGAGGGGTGATAGCCCTCTTAGCCGCAAATGGCCAAGAGGGCTAGGAGGGGTGGTAGGCCACGTGGCCTCCCCTTCATCAACATCATTGTCATCTTCATTTCACTTCTTCTTCCCATCATCTTCCACTTCTTCCCCTTATTCGTTGTCGTCATCTCCTCCTTCCTCCCCTCACCATCTGTTCAGGGACAACAAGGGGGGAAGGTGATAATTTTTTTTAATTAACTTTAATTTTTTTAGGGGGGTTCCTATGAGAAGGGGTAGAGTATTACATCCTCTCCCCCTTAGAGAACTCAAGATGTCCTCATCTTGAAAGGATTTGGGGATTTCATTTTGGAACTGGTGGGGTAGGACCCATTACACATTTGTTGTGACACTCTGACCACTCATAAGCATGTGGTCTGTTAAAACAACAACTTATTGTATTCAATATATCCGAGTCTAGATTACAAGGAAAAGTTTATTTTAGTTACATCTCATGAATATCCTCTAGGTTTTATCCTAAGTATCTGATAATTTCTTGGTAGATTCTAGATCACTAAAGCTTGTACAACTTCATTTCTTGTAAGTTCAAGTTCTCTTTGAGTCTTATTGGGACAATTGACATGCATATGTCCAATTTTGTGGCAGTAGGAGCATCTGTGTTTAGGGGCACTAGGAGCATCAGTGTTTAGGGTTCTTTGGTCATTCCCTTTTGAAATGGCCTAACTCCTTGTAATAGAAATAGCGTGGAATTTTATCACTTGGGGTCACAAGATTCTTGGTTGTCTTTGGCAGGATTTTCTTCTTTAGACCAAATTGTCCAAGGATCCTTTTAGCAGACCAAAGTGGTCCTTTATCTTGAAAACTCTATTTCCAAATTGTCCTCTTTTTAGATCTGGACTGAGATCCATGGACAATCGGCTTTGCTTGTTATACTAAAGAATACTCCCTAGCTTTGACATTCTAGTAAGACCCAATATATATTAGTTGAGAAGAAACAACTTAAGAGAAATTCATTGCAAGTTATAATTGTCATTCCTTGCTAAAGTATATTTGATGACTTGTAAGTTATGGGCTCAACATTGATGCAACTCATATTAATTGGGTTAACTACAAGAGTAAGGTTTATTCCAATACAAGTTTTATTACATATCGATAAAATTTCTAGGATTCCTAATCATCCTGAAGAGGTGTAGTGGGTTCTAGGTCTTTGTCTTCATCTGATTCCTCTATATATCCAAAGACTACACTTGTGTAGCTTCATTTTCTTGGGGCCACAATATCTTCTAGACTTAAGTGAGGGCAATCTTCTTGGACATGCCCTAGCTCATTGCAGTGGAAGCGTCAACGATTGGGACATCTCCTAGGGATATGCCCTATCTCTCCGTAGGTGTCACATCTCTTATCGTGATCTCGAGAATCCTCTTTGTCAGAATTGCCCGATTTAAGTTCTTGGATGATTGGCCTTGCTCGAAGTAATGCATCTTGCAAGTCTATTGGATGCGTTGCTTCAAGACGATGGTTTAGAGGAGTGTTCAGGCCATGGCAAAACTTGGATACTTGCTCTGCAATATCTGTTGGTGGTGCGTATTTTAGTAGGGTTATAAAATTTGAGTAGTAAGCTTCCAAGGTTAATTCCAGCTCCTTTAGCTTGAAGAATTCATTCATCCTCAAAGTCTAGTAGGTTGGCGAAATGTATCATCCGTCTACAACATCTTTTAGCTGAACCCAAGTGACAGCGGCTTCAAAAATACATTGGTCTTTGCACCATTGCTTCCATCATATCTAAGCTTGGCTATCTAACTTAAGTTTGGCTATCATTGCTTGATTGGTAGAAGTAGTTTCTAAAGCAAAGAAATAATCATTCACCAACTCAATCCATATCTCCACCTCTGCTGTGACGTCTATTCCTTTTCCACCAAACTCGAATGTCTTAATCTGCTTGAGAAGGAATTTCTTCTCTTGAATATCAGCATTCGTGGGTGCAGAAGATGCCTGACAATCAAGCCATACTACTTAGGTTATTTTGTTTAGGATATGTCTATGAACCATACATTAATCAATCACATATCATTATGAAGTTTCACTCTAATACCAGCTATAAGCATGCCTGATATTTTTAGCGGTACATCGAGAGACTAATCTAGCGTCCCTTCCTAGCACTCCCATGGAATGTTATGGGGTTTGTCACCTAGGGTTTCTTGATTCTACCTCGCAATGGAACATTTGCAGCCAAACCCACTGGGATTGCGACTTGAAATTTGGGTTCCTAGTGGTCAAGGTCTCCTGTCAGCATTCTAGCGTTGGGTCCTGGACATCCTACTTTACGCAAAGATACCCAATCCGAAGCAAATCCATGCAGCACTTGCATAAAAGAGAATGGGAAAGGAGAGGAATGTGCCGCTCAAGCTCTCTACCCATAGCGCATAGTCCCATTTCGGTCCCCTAAAAGGGCATGAATCGAGGTTCTAACCTACCAATTTCCTCGAGGGGGGGTCACTCATGAATATATGTATATATAACGTGAGTTCAAAATAAGGGGTTTTTAAAACACCATTTTTATACATTTTTTACATATAGAAGGGTGTCATATAAAGGGGTTACTTATAGATTGAATAGAAAAGGGTTGTGTTTTATTCAAGAAAAATTCACAGATTAGGATATTTATAAATAGGCCATGAACGCACATTATATAGAGAATTTATATGTAGTGAACTCCCCGAGCCAATTTCTAAAGGTCCGGTCCATCGATAAAACCTTGTGAGAAGCCTCCAAGTTCTCTAGTACCACCCTGCCGTAGGACAGACCCGTTAGGGTTCCGCCCACCCGCTTCCCTCAATAGGAATTCTTTAGTTATTTAATTTGGTCCTACCACAATTATATGTGACATTTAAAGTCAACTTTCTTAAGTAAGCCTCTTAGGGAACATGGTTCGTTTGCATAATTTATAGCATAGCCATGAAAAAAGAGCAAGCACTCCTTTTGACAAGCAAATACCTTGACTTATCTTCAAGTTAATCTTTGTTCCCTGCCCATACAGGAGAAATTATATGTCCCTTTTTCTCTATAGATGTAACTGGTCTGAATCACCTGGCACCACAATTTCCATCCTTTATCTAGAATAGGATCTTTCAATGCCACAGACGTTGGGGCCACGGAGGTCTTCAACTCCATTCCAGACTTGGCAAGGGGTGTCCAGAGCTCCACCTAACCCGCAACCTGCCTAAGAGTGAAATATTATTCCCGTGGTTGGCCTTTTCACCACTCGAACTTCGGCCCATGAATAGATCAGTGCCCTTCTCGGGTTGATCCATGGTGCGATCTTGGAGGTGATCCACCTATGAAAAGAACCTTTCCTTAATTAATTCATTTAAGAATCAAGCGTAGGGAAGGCAGTTGGTCCTACATCTTCTAGGAAAATATTCATTTATTCCCATGGCAATTTGTCATCACAGACCCCTACCATGAATTTACCATCAATCACAAGCACTTGAAATAATCATCCAAATGACAATCCAACAATCAGTTGAATGTAAAAGCATTTAGGATGTTGTTTGATCAACCAACAAAACCAATTACATTTTTCCAAACAATGCAAGAATAGGCACGGTAACATTTCCATCCGCATATTCGCTCTCCCCCTTGGGATCTAAGAGTGATACTATGCAAAATTTTACTTAACACTCCCTTCCTTTGGCTAAGGCCTATGATAAGGTCTCATACAACTATACAAGGTGTAAGTTCTATTGATCACTTGCTTTGATCGACAACCCAACCTTCTTCCCAACAAGTATAAAAGTATCGGTCTTTCCTTTGACTTAGGGTTTCCTAACTCTTGAGCTCCCCACTTGCCTTTGGAAATGGGGTTCTTGTTTGTATCTAGCCTAACCCCAAATTGGATTGATGAAAATAGTAGTTATCAGACGGATCTCAAGGCATCTTAGTTTTAATCCTTATGATTATAGTTTGTACTAACTACACACATCATCAAGATCCCGATCTATTAAATATGAGCTATCAGTTCGTGACATTAGCAAGAGCTTGGGCTATGATCTAGAGTTTCCAAGATGAAATTTCTTTATTCTAGGTCTCTTACCATGCAATCCATTAGGCGTTCAAGCTGCAAAAGTATACCTTTAACGTGGCAAAAACATAACTACTAATTTGCAAGAAGAGGGAGTCGACAATACCTTGGAACCTTATATGTTGTTCATGCTATGCATGAATTTATCGCATAGCATCCAAGTGCCATTAACTTCTCTTGATACATGCATTTTGAAAACTCATTCTTTTGAATATTTGAGATGAAGTTTATTCTTTTCAACAAACTATTCTCATGTGGTATAGATCGGGAACCAACGTATCTTATGCGAGAATCAAAGCAAGCATCTTTCAATTTGGAAATATATTACTTATGACCGGTACCGTAGTTGGATTGATAGTGATGCCCTCGCCCGAAGCTTTGTTGCTCGATGTGGGATTTCCACTCACACATGACATTCTTTGCTTGGGGGCCATTCTCAATCTTACTCTCTTCAAACACAACCCCCGCAAGAATTTCAAGAGCCTCTTGCTCAAGTAGAGGGGCAAGTGGGATAAAACAAGCTCACAGGGTAAGGAATAAGTTTGCAGGATAGGGAATAAGTTCACGAGAAAAAGGAAAAGCAAGAATGCGTGTGGACACCCTCTAAGGAGGGGAAAAGAAGGAACCTTCTAGAATGTTCTCTCTCTCTCTCTCTCTCTCTCTCTCTCTCTCTCTCTCTCTCTCTCTCTCTCTCTCTCTCTCTCTCTCTCTTTGTGCCATGCCAAGTCGTGTCATTCCTCTCCTCCTCCTTTTTATGTTTTGAAGGACACATGGTGGCGGGGAGTTCTGGGTCTCCAGGCCAAGAGGGCTAGGAGGGGTGGTAGGCCACTTGGTCTCCCCTTCATTAACATCATCGTCATCTTTGTTTTCACTTCTTCTTCCCATCATCTTCCACTTCTTCCCCTTCTTTGTCATCATCATCTCCTTCTTCCTCCCCATGCCACCTGTTCGACAATGACAAGGGGGGGGGGGGGGGGGAAGGTGATAAAAATTTTCAATTAACTTTAATTTTTTTTAGGGGGGTTCCTATACAAAAGGGGAGAATATTACAGGAAAGAAAGAAGAGAGTGATAATGGAGGAAAGTAATCAAACATCAAACAAAATTTAAAATTAAATATTATTTTTCACTTTAATGAGGATGAGTAAGATCTTCATTATGACAACCTTTGTTACCTTAGCGATGGCCTAGATTTCTAGGTTTGATGTGACCATGAGAATATCACGAAAATGACATATTAATAATTTTTATATATTTAATTACAAAAATATACAAGTTTAAAAAATATAAAAATCAAAGTATGGGCCCAACTAGTGACATAATAACTTTGTGAGTTTAAGAGAATGGTCGATTGCCACACCAATGAATATATCCTATGCAATTAGATGGTAGTTTATCATTGTTATCATAGATTTGAATAATCATTGCATGAGAAGAGCATGAAATGGCCATATTAAGGAAGATGGTAGAGATAGAAATGGAATGAACACTATTGAAGAAGTAGAATATTTTCTCCATGGTGTGGTATGTTCTCATAAGATTTAGAGATATCAATTGCACAATAGCTAAAGACAAAATCAGAAAGGTTGATAAAAATTTCTTTCCCAAAATGAATGAGCTAATAACCTTGTATTTTCAATCCTAAGCAAAGGAATATATGTTATTAAGTTGGGTAAAAATACTCTTCATAATATTCTTACCATATATTAAGGATACATCTCAACTTATGTAATATCTCGGCCCCTCTCCATGCATACAAGCAAGGGTAGCTAATAAAAATTAAACCCTTGGAGTATAAAGGGAAATCTTTAAACTTTTAAAGGGTACCTTAACTCTCATCATTCACCGCAGCTACCACCATCTCATGCTCTTCAAATCCATATGCCATCTTGCAAGCTCAAGAACCGCCACACTTGCTCAAAAGTGCTGCCATGCCACCAAACAATTGGAAAATCCCAATGATCAAGAAGGATAGATGAGCATCATAAATAACAAGATGAGGGTTATAATAACAAGAAGAGGGAGGCCTATTAAAAATAATTAGTCTCAAGGTATTAGATAATTGATCTTGGAGTGTGAAACATTGCTATTAGAGAGAGAGAGAGAGAGAGAGAGAGAGAGAGAGAGAGAGAGAGAGAGAGGAATATATATATGTATATATATAGAGGGTGATAGCTAAGGATCAATAGAGAGAGGGAGAATACTTTAATTTGATCATCAAAGTGTTTGAGAACTGTTGATTAAGGATCAAAGCTTCAAAAGACTGGAATACTGAGCCAAGCTAGAGGAGTGCTTAATCATCAAACTATCAACGTAGTAACTTCACATTCGTAAACCAAGCTCTAGTGCTAGACTTTTGACTTTGAAGGATCAATAACAAGAATCAAAATAAAGTATATAAGTGCTTGTATAACTGCCCAATGAAGAAGATATGTTGTACGAGACGAAAAATGTGAGCTATTGCTAAAATAGGGCATGTTCCACACAACATGATGATGCATCAATAGGGTGAGAGCTATGGGAGGATGCTCCAACTTGCTCAAGAAGACTCAAAGAGTTCCCAAGAAGAATGCAACAACCAATAATAAGCTCGAATGGAGTGGCTATGGCTGCCAACAAAGAGATCACTACTATAGGTATTTGAATGCATGGTCAAGATAACTACACATTTTTTGTTTAAAAAATCATTATTACAATACTTTTCATCACCAAGTTCAAGTAGTTAATGGCCAAGATTTGTCCATCATTGTAGTGGTTGTTGTGGTTCTTGGTAATGGTGGGTGGTTAGTCACTCATGCTCTTGTGGATGGGGTTGATATGGAATCTCAAAGGTGCAGTTGCAGTCATGGACAAGCCTTGGGACAAGCACTCATAGTTAAGGTGATTTTATTGTGTCATTCATGGTCAAGATATTGTTTCAATCATGGCCATACTCAAGCCTCACATCTTTTATCACTCATAAGTCACTCATTCGGGTCTCTCAGTTTTGTGACCTCTCAATCATGGTCACTTAGTCACATCAGTGGTAGTAGTAGGCAATCATCTATTGATGTGGAAATAAAAATAGTGGTGATGGTGTAGAGTAGTGATGGTAGTTAGGCACTCATCTTATTCATGGTCACTAAAACATGGTTAAGAAGTCATCACTCATCCCTCGTTTTCTCTCCTAGGGTGGTCATGGTGATTTAGGGATTTTTGGAGATAAAAAGTAGAACTTTAAGATAGTCTCCTCATATATAAGTTTTATTTTTGGAAAGAAGTTATCCTTTCCCTCCTCTATTGTATATGGCTATGGTTAGATTGTGAGATGGGTTGAAGGGAAGATCAAAGTGGTGTGGCTTCTTGCTTCAAATGGAAAAAAAGAGGATGTGACCAAGATACGCAGAGAAGTAGAAAAAGTTAGAGGATGTGGCCAAGAGATCCAGAGAAGATGTAGAAACATTAGAGGATTTTTTGACATAAAGCTTCCATAAAAAATTAATTAGCAACATAGGATGTGGAACATACCTTGAGGGTCAAATGTCATATATTTTAGAGATCCTTCTTTAGATGTAGATCCTATTCTTCTTCCTCTCTCCTCCTCCTCTTGCAATGGTGAATCCTTCTCTTCTATAGCTTTTCTTCTCCTTCTATACTTGTTTTCTCAATCCCACTCTCTTCTTTCTCTCAATATGTGCCACTCCTAGGGATTGGAAAGTAGGCTTTGGTAGTCTTAGAGTCTCCTTGATAGACAAATGTTGTTAATCATGGTCTACATGTTTATTTTTTAATCTCTAGCATGCAGACAACTAACTATAATCAAATCATGATAGCTTGCATGCACTGTCATGGTCCAAGTGTTGGTTTTTCTAATCTCTAGCAAATACATGAATACTTTTTTTAAAAAAAAAGTAGCTTCATGGAAGCTATTCATGGTAAAGTCCAAGTAGTAAACATGCACATAGGTAGTCATGGACAATAATCAAACAGTCATGATCACTTTCTAAGTAGTCATGCTCTTTATTAGAATGAAAAAAAGTAAGGAGCAACAACAAACAATTTAAGTTTCTAACATTTGAAAAAATAGTTGTGGTCATAAAAAAATTAGACTAGCCTAATTTGGGATAGTCATATTACCTTTAGGATGATCTTGCTGACCAAACAGTCCACCCTTATCTAGCATCAAGGCCTTCCAAAAAGTCCATCCTCAGCTTGTAGGGGTTAGGCTGACAAACTCAAAGGAGCTATGGATGGAGCCTCCCTAGTACCCTTAACTCCTTCTAGCCTAATATCCTCTCTACAAAGAGACCTCTCTAGGGCTACATAGTCCTAGCCTCTAGTATGGTCAAACTAGCCCCTTGATGAACGGCTCCCACCATTAACATTGGGGGAGGATTATTATGAAGCTAGAAATCTATCATGAGGACACAAGTACTTTTTTACAAATAGACAATCAAGGCAATCAATCTATCCAACAACTAGAAAAACATCTCTTTTCCATATAATATCAACCAAACAATCACTTTGACTATTCCAATTTATTTTGGCTACCATCCTTTTCCTAAATCAATAAACCTTTTCTGAAAAAGAGAAAGCCAACAAACCAAAATAATATCCTTTGGATATTTTGTAAAGGAAGATGCAATTCACAACAACAACTTGTTCTTTCTTAGAGTGTAATCACAACGTGATATATGCTCATCACATGTTAAAATAACACATCTCTAGCCTTCTTTTTCCATTGCAATCTTTTTCATATGCAACCCATGGATAACTCTCTTCATTCTAGTTCCATGAATAATATTTACTTAAATGAGTGATTGTTTCAACATTTCTATGTAGTACTAAACTAGCTTTCCTTAGTCACAGATCATAAAAGTCTTAAGTGGATTTTTACTCAATCTAATCTTAATATGATGCAGTACTAAAATAGCTTTCCTTAGTCACAGATCATAAAAGTCTTAAGTTGATTTTTACTCAGTCTAATCTTAATATGATGCAACGACGGTGGATAAAAATTTTGTAGGAGTATGACTTTGAAATTAAGTTCAAATCTGGTAAAGGAAATGTAGTAGCAGATACCCTTAGACATAAAGCCTTCCTTAATGCTCTTATCATCACTGAAGAAACATCTAGGGCAGAAACTCTGGCTACATTGGTAGCAATGCCAACTAATCCTATCGTCAAGTTGACTATGGATAAAGCAAATAAGGACCCATACTATCAACAATTTTTTGGGGAAGTTTAGAATAAGGAACAAGATCCCAAACTCAAGACTAAGTATGAAGAAATCTCTATAGATGAAGACGAATGACTTGCTTATTTCAAAATGAGACTATTCATTCCTTCAAGTCAAACTCTCAAGAGAATGATACTTTGGGAACCACATGACTCTCCTTTTTCAAGACACCCAGGGTATGCAAAAACTCTTAATGCTGTCAGGAAAAGCTAACTGGCAAAGACTCAAGGGTGATATACTTAAGTATGTCACCGAATGTCTAAATTTCCAAAGGGTAAAATCGGACATGTCAAGTTACCAGGAAAACTCCAGCAACTTGACATTCCCTCGATGAAATGGGAATTTATTAGCATAATGAACTTTGTAGTTGGGTTACCTTTTGTACAAGGAGGGTATAACTCAATAATGGTAATAGTAGATATGCTAACAAAGGTCACTCATCTTATTCCAACAAAAACCAATTACAAAGCTTTAGATAATGCAGGAATTTTTGTAAAATATATTTTTAGGTTACACGGGTTACCTAAAAGGATCATCTGTGATTATGATTCTCTTTTCACATCACATTTTTGGAAGAGTTTATTTAAATCCACTGGGACCCAACTTTGTTTCAATATTGCTTATCATCCACAAATTGATGGGGGCAGAGAGAATGAGTTAGCCTAGTGATTTAGGATATTCTACACGTATATTGCAGCAAGGAACCTAAAAGGTGGATTTAGTATCTATCCTTAGTGGAATTTGCTTATAATGCCTCCTATCATCAAAGTATTCAGATGACTCCATTTCAGGCACTATATGGTCAAGATTGTCGTATGCCACTTAATTTTTCTCATCTATTAATTTGAAACTTTTAATTGTGTTAGTTGGTTAGTTTGAAAGCTAGTTAGTAAATTAGAAAGTTAGTAAGGTTACTAAATAAAGACTAACTAAAGTAAAAACTAACATTCAAACTAACGTACTTAAAAGTTTCAAACTAACACAATTAAAAGTTAGTTGGTTAGTTAGTCAATTAGTAAGCTAGTAAGGTTACTAAATAAATACTAACTAAAGTAAAAACTAGCTAACATTAATAACTAAGTAACAATAATTTTATTTAATTTTTGTAAAAAAATGAGGATCGTAACCCAACATTTTTTTCTGATTGACAAGGAATGTAGCTACCCATCATGGAAGTTACCATGTGAACAAGAGTTATGAGCCATATTAGTCATTAATGTCATGTGTATAGTATGGATGGTCCAAAAATACTAGATTTTTGGACAAAACTAGCATATTTTTTATATTTTGGATATTTTGTATAGTATGGATGGGAGTGCCCGAGGTTGCCAGAGTTGCCACTACCAATAGAACATCGCTTGTGGTGAACACGAGCGCGAGAGCAAAGACAATTCCCAATGTCGTCATGCCAAACCAAGTTATTCACTACTAGGTTATTATTTTGCCACATAAAATAATAAAGTTTATGTCAAATTTTTACATAAAATATTAGCCGTTGTATTACATGGTACAAAATCTACTTGTTAGATTACATGGATAGCATCCATGTAAGAATTAAGTACAAATATATATATTTTTCACTTACACGATTTGACAATTTTATCTAGAGAGCATATTAATACACGCTATAGATCACACCTTGATAAGAATTGAAAAGCCATATTTCCAATTAACATTAAGAATGTCTATTTTTGCACTTTGCATTGTCTCATGCACATATTTGATAAGGTATTAAAGTTGCATGTCAATTATGTATACACAATGAAGCCTCTCCCTAGATATGAAGCAACTATTGAGAAAGTCAAGGAGCTATTAAATTCATTAGGTGCATATGTAGGTAACAAAAAAAACTCATGTCTAAGTTATGACGTAGCATAAAAATATCGATGAGTGGGAGGAAGGTAGAGAGATTCCTAAGTAGTATAGTTGACATGACATTAAAGGTAAAGTAGAAGCTATGGAAATATTTATGCAAATCAATACACATTTGGAAAGAGACCCTAGCCTTAAGAATGCTTGGGTAAAAGTTTTTGACATTCTTTCAATAAGCTAGTGTGTATAAATTTAAAATCATCAACAAATCATTCCACTCAAGTTGAATTTCATACAATAGTCAATGATCTTATAAAGGTAATCCATGGGGAGAAACCAACATCACTCACTACATGGTATATCTTCAACTTTAATACTTGCATATTCTTTTACATTTGTATAATTTCTAGTGTCAATACCTATGATTTGTAGTTAGATTATTCAAGATTATAATTTGTAAGATCATGATGGAAATAGTTGCAAGAGGATATTGCATGAAATGAGTAAAAGACTATATGGGCACTCGATATTAATAAAATAACTCGATATACTATCAACGTGACAAGGTTAAGGTTGATTAATGCTTATTATAAAATGTGAATTTCTATTTAAGGGTCTTGTAAATCATCTTGTTAATTTATTGTCACAATAATTTTTCTAAAGGAAATCCGCTTATGTTGGTGGGTAAGTTAGCCCCAAAATGGAACATTCATGTCTTGTTTAACATGTTGTAAGAGATGTGCTCAACACTTCTTTATGGGGAGGAGAATCCTTATTAGAATGTAAGGTTACCTTAGGATAAGGACTACGTTGGCTATGTGAGCTGCATGATATCGTGATTGTCATTGCATCATTTGATATACGTTTAAAAGGACTGCTTGTGTTTGCTAGAATCTAGATCTCTTATTAAAAACATTAACAAACAAGATAAAAGGAAAGGTCACGCTAGGCTATCCCCAAGCTAGATGTGCGAGACCCTACTCCAAGGGGATCATGGTTATCACTTCAAGAGGCTTAGACCAGCTTCGTAGGCAAAAGGTTTGTTTGTAGGGATAGTCTCGGGCAGTAGGAAATGTGGGTGCTAGGGAGGGCTCTGGCCGTAAATTCCGCATTACTCCTAGAATCTGATGAGCCCCTTTGTGACCCAGGATGGGATCCTAGAACCCTAAATACTAGTTACAAGGGTGGAATCTTGGTGGGTAGAATACCCTCGTGGAATTCTGTATATCTTCCGCAGGGTTGGAAAGATGGAAATTGTAATAAACTTCCAATATATTAAAGAAATCTATTTTATTCAAGGATTTTTTGAATTGTATGCGGGTCCATGAAATAAATTACGTGAACAAATCTGTGATTTAACGGATTAATTAAGGAAGCTAGTTGTATATCTTCCAATAAATGTACTGTAGGTAATTTAAAAACTAAATATGATTTTGTCATCAAAGGAAAGTGGGTGGGTGTAACCCCCAATGGGTCCATCCAATGGTAGGGTGGTCCGGATTAGCTGGTAGCTCTTCTAAATTAGCGATAGAAATAGGAAGACGATAAATTGACCAACTAGTCATTAGGTAGAACCGACTTGCATTGTTTTAGGGGGTTGGAATGGGATTTTGCCTTATGGGCAGGAGGGCTGACGTACGGCACTCCCCTCCATCTCCCATTGTCTTTGAACCAAGTGCAATGGCAAGTCCCCGTCAATTTAAGTAATCTTGTAGAAGTGGGAACTTGAAATTACTGACACTAGCTAGTTGTTAGGAGACCCATATGATTTTACGAACATGGAAATTCAAGTCGATCCTAGCAACTAGGACTCTTCCGTTGTGATATAGACTCAGTGGGGTCTAAGTGACAAACCACGTGATGTTCCAAAGGAGTGCTAGGTGGCATCATTTGAAAAACCTACTACTGGACTACAAAAAGGTGTGCCTTGGAATGAGCTTGGCGAACACCTCAAAATTATGACTCACTTGTGTTGAGCAATAATATTATTATGCACTAGATTGAATTATGAACTGTTGATATATTCTAGAGATTATGTTAGGATGCAACTAGGGAAGAGCTATGATTCAAGCCATAAGATAGTTAACATTAGTGGAGATTTGGACTCACTTTTGGGCCTTTTAAGCTCTTTGGAATTCTAGGGAATATTCCCTAAGGTTAAATGAGAGTGAGGCTATTGTTATGGAACTTTTAAGGTTAATTTTTTGTCAAGTGGCCACAATTTGAGCATATAAATTCCAAATTTTCAAAGATTAGTGCATTAGAATCCTCTTTTCAAGACCCTTCCAATTATGTGTTAAACTATATAATGAGGTAGAATGGATATACTTATCCATGGGCCCCCTTTTTTTAATAAGATGATGGCATGGAAATTCTTACTTGGTCCAAAAGTGAGTCCACGTTTTTCCTAATGAATTTTGGAACTACAATCAACCCAAGTATATATCAACTAAATGCCATAAATAGCAAAAGTTCCTTTAAGAAAATAGAGTTGATCATAACTATGCTGAATGTGGAACAACATATATGTATCAAGATTACCTTATGCAAAAATAAAGTATAAGGAAATCATACCATTACCATTGAGTCTCTTCAAATTAAATATGATTAATTATGAAAACACAACTTTCTATAAACATAATAATAAGAGTACAAAGTAGGAAAGAATGTATCAACCTTTCTAGTACTTATACAACTAACCAATCAATGGGGTTGGGAAGAAGAGCTCAAAGAATTGAAGGAATTGTGTTAGTGACAAATTTTCTTTGAAAAGTGATGTAGCTACAAGATTACTTGAAGATGCAACCATTTCTAGTTTAGATAGTGCTACTAGACCATCGAAAAGTGGAAAGGCATCCAATGCTAGAGCAGGTGTATACCCTCACTCAAAAAGTTAGTTGAAAGTAATTCACAAGGTAAAATATTGGGTCAAGGAGGCACAATGTGAATGTTAAGACCAAAGGGTAGTGGGAGGCATGAGTGCTTATCTTACAGAGTATTACACCTATGTTTACTATTGACGGAAACCCACCAATTGAAAGTTTTCCATGAGAGAGGTTAAAGACTTAAGAATATTAGGTAAACTTTGATCTCAAGGAAGTTACTCTATGTATATCCTCTACATCACGTGCATTCAAGGCCTATTTATAAATATCTTTATTTGTGAATTTTCATGAATAAAGCATAACCCTTTTCTATTCAATCTGTAAATAACCCCCTTACATTACACCCTTCTGTATGTAAAAAATGTATAAAAATGGTATTTTAAAAATACCTTATTTTGAACCCACGTGATGCACACATATATTCATGAGTAAGTTACCCGAGACTTTGATACCCTTAACTTGCATATACACTAGAGGGTTACACTATGCACTGCACTAAGGGTATCTACATACATGCCAAGGGGTGATTATGCACTTAATTGCACCATCATTGAGCATTGTATAGCATGGTGCCCACTTGGCTAAAATCATATATATAAAAGCACCCTTTCAAATAAGCACACACACCTTCTAGCTACACTTTTGGGATGTTTTGACACCAATTAGGAACCTTATGGTAGAAATGTGAAGGCAATGAGTGTGATAGAAGGTCATGAAAGGCTCCATCAACTCCCGCGGAGGGGGTCCACCTATAAGAAATCATCTATATAACGTGCGTTCAAAGGAAATTAAGAAATGCCCTTTCTTTACATACTATAAAGCTTTAAAATGAACCCTTTTACTTTACTAAACTTACAATTTTTTTTCAAATTGTAATTTGAAAATCCCTTCCCAAGCATTAACTATGAGTTTGGAATTTTGGAACATCAACACAGGTTCTTGTGAGAATCAGAGTATTAGGTACGATATCATATACCTCAACAAGGTCCAAGAATCAATAATGAAGGAGTCAAATAACTAAAGCAAGTAGTAGTAATACATTTCAAAGAGAGCTATCATGAGCACTGAAGTGGATGGGAACTAGGTGAGGAGAGTATCATACCAAGTGACGCAAGAGATTGAGGGAAACAAGAGGGTGGAAAGCACAATAGTCTCTAGATATAAGTTTCAAAGCCAAAAGAGAAATTGTATTGCATACGATGCTAACCAATTGGCTAACGCAACTAGGTGCTAGTATGAAATGATAACTATAGTTATTGTTATTTTAGTAGGGGTCATGATAGAATAAACAATGCTTGTTAAAATGACTAAGGATTAGGGTAACATGCCACCTTACTCTAGTGCTAAGGAGCCATCTATTTTGAAAGGATGATAAAGGAAGCATTAGAGACATTAAGTCTATAAGAAGAGACCAGCACTTGCACCTTCTCTTCTCCTCTTGGATACATGCAAAGTGATGCTTCCTTCACCTCTCTCACACCCAAGGAGAGTTTCCTCTTTTATAGGCTTTCAAGAGCTTCTTCTCTTGGGGAGAGACTTTAGTTGATCTTCATACAAGATGTGGCTATTCTAGGACCTACTCTGTAGAACCAATTTTGAGATATCTATCTGTGTGTTGCTCGCATGAAAAAACGTCCAACACAAAAATTGTAGATCTCGTTGTTTTCAATAACCTATACAGCCCATTTTTAGGGATCGTTTTTCTATCGCAAGATATTTAAAAAATGGATTCACCATGTCTTTTTTTAAAAAAACAGCTTCTCAAACTGTACTCTTAACTTGTGGTCCATGGAACCACCTTAAGGAGAGTTTATTAAATTTCCTTGGGCCTTAACCTTAAGATTGACTTCCACACAAAAGCTTGTGTCATTTTAGACCTTAGAAAGAGAAAATTACTTCTCTCCTCACTTCCACAGGATCACGTCTCTTGCCTTTCTTAGTGAGAAATTACCTCTCTTGTCTTTCTTAATGAAATAAAAGACCTTAAACCTTGACTTGTAAGGGAGAGGATGACCCCAAATGAATGCAATGCTCATTACACACAAGTAAACGTTCCCACGCGTCCCCAGATGCACACATAAATACATATACACAAAGCTAATGCATTTCCTCCTCTTCGAACTTAATCCATCTTTATTTATATGTAATTCCCTGGTTCTTGTGTACACTCTTACACTTGGCATACACTTCTTTCCCCCTTCATAACTTGTATTGCATGTATCAGATATCCCTGTCATAGTGCTCTTATCACCCCATAAAGTGATGCATTAGGAATACTGGTCTCTAAATGGTCTCATGGCCATACTAGATCATCATCAACACTTAAAGAAAAGCGAGTCATTAATTTATTGACATAATTTTTTTAAAATAGAGAATGCATAATAAGCAATCAATTTAGTGACATCCCTCTGGCTTCTAAACAATTGACCTCAATTGTAAAGGGGATACATAGTCCTTAATAATATCTAGAAAGTCTTGTAGTTCTCTCTCAGTCATAAACTGAGCGTCCAATGGGGGATAATTCTTACAATTAACCAGATACTTCTGTAGTACCTTATCTAACCTTAGATTATTGTCTTGATGGTGTAAAATTCTTTTAGGCACAAGGAACTCTTTTGTTTCTTCTATATCAAGTAAATCTTCATTGATTGGCTCCATTGGAGATTCTCCAATATAGGGACATAGTAAACTTATATGGAAAGCATTATGAATGTTCCAATGACTTGGTAGATCCAAACAAAAAGTCACATCATTTATCTTATCTATGATCTTGAAAGGGCCATAATAACGATTAGAAAGCTTAACCACTTTACCCTTTTGACCTTAATGCTTCTTCAAGAGAGCCTTCTCAAACTTAAGAATAACATATTGTCCCAACTTGAGATCTAACTTATGATGGTGCTTATTAGCTTTGCGTTTATGCTTCTCTTGTGTCCTTTGGATAGCAACTTTTACTTGAGTGAAAGCTGTATCAATGTCTCTAACAAACTCGTATGCTGCAAAGATCTTATCCTTCATAAGAAGAATGGGTGGTAAATGAGGCTTACCAAAGGTGATCTCAAAGGGTGCCTTACCAGTACTAGAGTGCACCGTATTATTGTATGCAAAGTCTACTAAAAATTGATAGTCATCTTCACAACATAATCAATTTATGAGCTAGAGAAGAATATAAAGAGGAAATAAGCGAGTTATCATTGTTCCTTATGGTGATGACCTTGAGTGTAGCATCTAGCTTGAAAATAAATATTTGTTGGAACATATTTTATGGATATTGTGAGGTTACATAAATATAGACTAGTTCAATCCCACCAAGTATAAAAGTGCCATATCCCAACTACATGGGTTGCATCTCATGTGGCCCTTGAGGGTTTTAAAGGAGAAAAAGGCCATCTACATGTTTATAGGACCATCCTTTCTCTTTTCCTATGGGATAAATTTTATACCTTCTAGGTAGCCTCTTTTGACTACCAACCCATCCATCCTTATCCATCCACATGTCTATCCACTCTCTTAGACCTAGTTCCCATACATGTGCAGTTCGTTCATTCTTGCTTTCATGTGGTTTGGGAGAAGAATGGATAGATCGATGAGTGAAGAGGATGTATAGGCTATGTGAGAGGTAGGCGTTGCCAAATCAAACAAAACACTTGAAGCACTAAGTGTTCCATCAAGTTTGCATAGTCAAGCTTGCTAATTTAGGCCGAATAGTCAACCTTCATATAATATTCTTTCTCTATCTATTGCGACTTAGATATGAAATGTCTTTGAAACCTCAATAGGAAACATAGCCTTCCACATCCACACCTTGTTAGAGTCTTGATTCAATCTCATGAAAACAGAGTAACACACAATGCTCTCACTCTCAATTTGTAGGTATGATATCAACAACAATGAGATTAACAGTAATGATACTTTGACCAATGAGATTTAAATTAAAATAAGAATCACAATTAAATATAATAGCTTTTCAACTCGTATAACAACCCAAAATCAATATTAAACACTTGATACAATACTTCAAAATTAAGGAAAGGAAGCATTAACCTAATCAACAACAATCACACAAATCTTAATTCCCAATAACATTTATTACACATGAATATCTAATATAGATCGTGGCAAATGTTTTTCAATGTAATGTCAAAATAACCTCAAAGAAAAAAAGATATCCATGGAGATGTAAATGATAAATAAAACTTAAACATCATTACTCAAAGCATAGGAATCATTGCCTCTAACATCAACAATACCAATGTTCTATAGCCCAAGACCTTTTGTTATATTTGGGAAATTTCTCTACCTTTACCTCAATACATAGAGTTGCTATTATTGGCCTACAAGACAAAAACATTAAGCCCTATATCTCACATATTATTTGTAGCTTCCCTACTTGAAGGGTATAATAGTAGATAGTTCTATCTTTTGGCATGATGATATGTGCATCCAAGGTGATCTCACAATGGCTCTTTGATTGCAATGGGGAACACTCACCACCCTTTGGAACACTTTGCACCCTTTTTGATCTTGATGAAGGGACCTTATTGCTTTACCTTCATCTAGCCACCCCTTATTAAACACTACCATACAATGCCTTCCTTGTCTTTGATTAGCAATGCCCTTATGGCTTCTTATTATGGCTACCTTCTCGACCCTATTAGTGTATAAGAACCACCCTAGGTGAACACATTCTCCTTATTATGGACTTTAAATAGTTGCTCTATCCCTTGGTGTGTGTAACATGTCCACCTATCCACTTGTAGGACCCATCTTAGCAGCCCATTAGGAAGAGAGTCCAAAAAGCGCTGCCCGGCACTCTGACGGAATGTCATGAGGTTTGCGATCTAGGTCTTTCCGAGTCTGCCATGAAGCGGAAGCATTTCGGTCGTTCCCACTTAGGATCGACCTGAATCAGGATTTTCCCTAATGGTCAAGTTCCTCGGAGGTAACTACCGTCGAGCCCCAGACAAACTACTTTACGTAGAAACATCAGGGTCGAAGCGGATTTATACTGCACTTGGTTCAAGGAGAATGGGAAACAAGAGGGATGTGAAGCTTGACCTCTATGTCCGTAAGGCATAGTCCCATTCTGTTCCCCTAAAACAGTATAAATCGGGACTCTAGCTTTCTAGATTCTAGGTCATCGTTACCTCCCTGTCAATTCCATCGAGAAAAGTTCTCGGCCAATCGGGACCACCCTTCTATGGGACGGACCCATGGTCACATCCACCGCACTTTCCTCAGGGTGCTTTAGTTACCTAATTACCTACCACATTTAGTTTGACAAGTGCAAACAACTTCCTTAATTAACCAATTAATCATTGGTTCCTTCACGTAACTTAAGCACTGACATAGAAAAACAATGTCAAGCAAGTTCCTTTTCAACATTTGATCTTTATTTATCAATCTTTGGAATACATCATATAATCCAGCCCAAAGACTATTCCATAATTTGCCCGAAGGCAATTCCATAATCTGCCCGAAGGCTAATCCATAATCCGCCCGAAGGCAATTCCAGCAATCCTCAGGGATCGCTATTCCAAGTTTCCGCTCGTAGACTAGTATGTGGGCCTCGAGATCCAATCTCGAGTCACGTCGGCTTCTTGTGCAGGACCCAGAGGCAAGGGATTTACGGCCAGAGCCCCCTGGCACCCAAGCATCCTCCTGCTCCAAGTAGCACCCATGGAGAGACCTCTTGCAGTAGGTTTGGTCCATGTACCCGACGCGGTTAACAACCCCCTTGGATAGGGTTAGGTAGATGGTCGGGGGTAACTCATGATGCCTCTCCCTCCAGGCTTTCAACCTGAAGCATTAGTTATTTTCTAGCATTAGTTCCTTGAGCAAAGAAGTACAAATAGTGCTCCTAAGTGTACAAACACAATCATTCCAGTGGACGTTTGTACGGCCAACTGCTAAGGTGTGAATCCTTCTCTCCGAATACATCCAGCATTCGATCCGGGGTCAGTTGCCACTTGGCAAGATCCCAAGGGTTTCGTAAGCTGAGTTGCTTGTTTATCCTCTTTCCTTGGGTTAGGGTTTATACCCTATTAACCCAATTTAACAAATATCTTAGGTTTCCTTATATTAAGGTCAATAAATCCTGGACAACCCCATTGTCCTCACATGATTGGTCAATTGCTTGCCAGGCAATTCATAATTTTCCCTAACTTGGCAAATCAGCCTCAAAGAAGGGTGATGTAGTAGGATGCCTACTCATCCTCTAGAAAATTAGACTTGTACTTCCAACTCACCAACCTTGTTCTAAGGAGTGGCAATACCATTTTGTGATTTAGACACAAAACCATGCGACGTTGCAACTTGTTGCACGAGACAAGTGTCGCACCTAACTTGTGAGGTTATTTCTCCCATCACACGGTATTCATGGGTCAAGAATACTTTGGTCAAGATGTAGGGTTGGGGAGTCCTCTTGACCCCAACCCAATCTTGACCCTACTAGGCCGACAACGTTTGGCCCTAGGGTTTGTAAATTCAAATGGAAGTCTAGTATTCGGCAATTGATCCTTAGGGTGAGGACCCTAGATCGTTCTTGCATGGGCGTTTAACTAACCCTAACATTCCGTGAATGTGGATAAGACCTTCGAGGTCGAAAATATTAAGTCGGTTTCTTGAGTGCGATACTAGGCAGAATTTTTATCACGGCTTAGCTCTACCTAGCGCATTAAGGTGATCATCATTTGAGTTACACCATTACAAGCGATTTACCTAATTGATCTAATTGTCTTGCGACAAGAGATGATCTTTCCTTAGAGATGCAAATACTTTTCCTAAAAGATATAAATAATTGCAAGATATAACATTGCATGCAAATATGTGATTCATGGACTTTTTCCCTCTATGCACCTATAAGTTCTACAATGATCATTACTTTTCCTTGCTTAAACTATAATGATTGACAATTCAGTGATAACTCGTATAAACCCTACGCTGATTTACATCAAGAACTATGCCTATAAACCCTTCATTTAATGCATTGAATTCAAGCTTCACTATGAAAATGCATCCTTTCCTAAATACAAACTTTGATAAAAGGACTCCATGCATGAGCGAATGCCATGAGACCATTAATGATTTAACCCGTCCTTTAGTACTTAACCGACCTCATAAGCTTTATCCTTCTTAGCATGATATCATCTTCTAAGATATGCATTATTTGTTCAAGAAGATTGCAACTACCCTTGTCCACGGGAGTGCGAGCAATTTTAAATAATCAACATGCACTAAAATTTGTAAAATGAATGAATAAATGCATTTAAATTTTTCTAAAAACTATCATGCTTAACACATCCCTTTCATGCGAGAATACAATTGGAACCTGGGTATTAAGATTCGGAGTGTTGTCCATGCGTGTACTCGGGTTGGATGCTCCCGCGCGTGTGCTCCTCTCGCCATTTTCTTGGGAGCCATTGACAAATTAAATCTCGGTTTAGCAACTTCCTCTTGGGTCTGTTACGTGTTACGAATCCTCTCTGACCGAGATCTTCTCCTCTGCGACACGGCCTTTGCAGACTTGGTTTTAAAACCCTGGGGAAGGCACGAGAGATTAGGGCTTATGGAGGCTTTAATTTAGAAGCTTTCAAAGAAGCTTTCAAGCTTCTGTGATCAGACAGAAGACATGGAGAGAGAAGATGAGGATGGAGGTGAGGAAGATGACGATGTTGACGATGATGGTAATTATGATGATGATGGTGGTGAGGATGATGGCAGCGGCAACAGGCGGCGTTGATGGTGGCGTAGCAGCATGGCAGCCTAGTGGACATCACGACTCCCTCTCTCTCTCTTCTCCCCTCCCTCAAGCTTGGGGAGGGGTGGTCTTATAGGTCTAAGGGGAGGGAGGGTTATAACTCCTCTTACACTCATACTCCCTCTCCTCGCCATGCATCGGCTGAGGGGGAGGGGGTTATTAATAAAAAATTTTGCACTAAATTATCCATTATCCTTTTGCTTTTCCCGTGAAGGGTGTTCCCGTGTGGGCTTGCGGTTTCAAGCCACGGTCTTCCATACACAACACGAAGCTGGAGTTTATTAATGCATGCGGAGGGAGCACTTAGCCACCAACATTTATCGATGCGGGAGATTATTTTAAAATGCTTTTTGCATGTGGTGTGTGGGGTCTAGGGTCACTTAATATTTCATTACGGAAGTATTACATTCTCTCCCCCTTAGAGGAATCAATATGCCCTCATCTCGAGAAGAACTGGGGGTATTGTTGGTTGAGAGTACTTTCATCCATCCAAGTGGCATCCTCTTTGGGATAATCTTTCCACTAGACGAGGTATTCTCTCAAGGTTCTGAATCTCAAATGCCTCTCGCAAGAATAGCTCTTTCTGACCACATTGAGGGTCTTGGCATAGCCAGGATGTCCTGAGAAAGGGGAGTCATGAGCTTCCCAAAGTATCTTCTTCTTGAGTGATTGGCTTGCCGGTATACATAATCTCATTCTATAGTAGACAAGTCCATTATTGATAGAGAATTATTGATACTTTGTTTGTAGCTTCGGTTCTTGATCCTTGATGGGGATCTCCCTTAGCAATTTCTGATAGATTGGGTCATGGCATGCCTCTTCTTTAGCTAGCTCAAGAATTGGGTTGTTTGGCATGGATACCTTTGTGGCTAGAGATCTGGCTATTGATGGTTCTTGCAAAATTAGAGAATTCAAAAATGCCTTGTGACTGAGTGCATCGGCAACTACATTCTCCTTTCTAGGCCGGTATTTGATTTCAAAATCATATTCTTCCAGCACTTCAATCCATCAATATTGCCTCATATTGAGTTCATTCTGGGTAAAAATCCATTTAAGACTTTTATGATCTGTCACTAGGGTAAACTTGTTACCCAACAAGTAGTGTCTCCAAAGCTTGAGAGCATGGATGACAGCCAAGAGCTCCAGATCATGGGTAGCATAATTCCTTTCATGGCTCTTCAGTTTTCTTGAAGAGTATGCTACAGAATGACCTTCTTGCATGAGCACACATCATAAGGCAAGTGTGCTAGCATCAGTTATCACTTCAAACTCCTTACTAAGGTCTGGAGGTTTTAGGATCGGTGCTAATACCAAGCTTTGCTTTAGTTTATCAAAGCTGGACTGTTCAGCAGGGTGACCATACAATTGATGCTTGCTTCTTCAGTAGATCCATCAGAGGCGCTGCAATCAAGGCATAGTTTTTGATAAAGACCCTGTACCATCCTATCAATCCAAGAAAACTATGTATTTCTTTGACAGTTGTTGGTGTTCGCCACTCCAGAATGTCTCTGACCTTGGCCAGATCTACCAAAATTCCTTTCACTAATACAATGAATCCCAGATATTCAATCTGTCGCTTGAAAAATACACACTTCTTCTTCTTGGCATAAAGCTTGTGTGCCCTCATTGTTTCAAGGACAATGCAAACCTGGGGTTCATGGTCTTCTTCCTATTTGGAGTAGACAAGGGTATCGTCAAAGAAGATGAGTACAAAGTCATCAAGATAGGGCCTAAAGATATCCTGCATTAGTCTGTTGAAGGTATAGGGAGCATTTGTCAGCCCGAATGACATGACCAGGAACTCAAAGTGTCCATACCTTATACTGAATGCCGTCTTCGGGATATCTTCTTCTTTGATCCTTATCTGATATAATCCAGACCTGAGATCAATCTTGGAGAAGTTCTTCGTGTTGAGATATCGAGCTCCACTCATGATATGCCGGGGTGACCGTTGTGCATTTATGTCACCGACTTGTCAGTTTTTGCAGATGCGGTTGGTACACCGCCCATGAATAATAGCTAGATGATAGCTATCCTTATCTACTCTAGTTCGTGGCTCAGTTAGTATGCCACCTTAGTTAGTTGTCTTTGGTTTGAGACCCATATATAGAGCTCTTCTATTTCTTTGTATTTGAGTTCTTTTGGCTTACACAACTAAGAAGAGGAAAATTGTTTTCAGCCTCCACCTTTGTGTGTATTCCCTCATTGTGCAAGCAAGAAAGCTACAAGTGAGACTCCTTCCTTCTCTCCCACAATCTTGACATGGTATTAGAGCCTTGTTCGTAGTAAGGAGCTCAAGAAAGCAAGCCAAGATCGTGGTATTCTGGTAAGAGGAGCAGTGTTGCTTTCATTTTCTGTTTTGGGAGCAGATCTCTGTAGGTAGCACAGCCGAAAATTGCAAGAGTGCATTGTCTCAGGTTGAGACGCCCTTCGCGGTGAAGCAAGAGGGCAGTATATGCTGCGAGAGAGGGCTTTAGGCCTTGGTGACCCTGTTTTTTTGATTTGAGGCCATTTCGGGGCCTGTTTTGGAGGCGAAAGTTTTCTGCACGCACTCAGGAAAAATCCGTGTTTTATGCTGTGCGACCACTGTTCTACAGGTCGGTGAAAAGTTACCACAGAAATCGTCACTAGGAAGTGACTGTGTGGTCAAATACTACTTTCCCCAGTTTTGCAGATTTGCCCTTGTGAGGGTGAAGCTCTGTTTTTTGCAGTGACAGAATTTTTTGCAGTGTTCTGTAATGGCATCTGATTCTCTTTCACAGATTGTAACTGAAAAGCTTGACAAGAACAACTTCCAAGCATGGAAGTTTAGAATGACAAATTTCCTTATGGGAAAAGGATATTGGGAATTTGTTGCAAGAAATGAAGAAGAACCAGTTCTTCCTGATGTTCCCAATCAACAGCAAATGCAGGCATTTAAAGAATTGCATGAGAGAGCCAGGAAAGTTATGTATTGGCTGTCTATCAACATTTCAGACTCTATGATTGTGCATATTCACGATGCAAGTACGCCAAAGGAGGCATGGGATACTTTGTCAAAAATGTATAGCACAAATACGCAAGCCATGAAAATGCAGCTCAAGCAAGAGTTGCATAATGTGCAAAGAGAAAATATGAGCATCAATGACTACCACATGAAGGTGAAGAAGATTGCAGATGCACTTGCTTCCATTGGGTCACCAGTGGAAGATGATGATTTAGTTTCTGTGACCTTGAATGGTCTAGGAAAGGATTATGCACAGTTTCGGACATCCATTTCAGTTCGTAAAAGATTTCCTGATTTTGAGGAGTTGATTGCTCTTCTAATTTCTGAGGAGCAGAGAAATGGTGGTGCATCTTCTTTAGGAGGAACTTCAAAGGAAGTTGTCTTCTACTCAAATGCTGGAAGAGGTAGAGGCAGAGGTAGAGGAGGCCGATCTGGAGGCCGTGGTAGAAATCAGAATATGCAGCAGACTCAAGAAAACCAGTCCTATGGAGGAGGACATGGTAACTCTAGAGGCAGGGGGAGCCAAAGAGGTTGTGGTGGATGGCAAAGAGGCCAAAATGTAAACAACAATGTTGAATGCTACTACTGTGGTAAAATGGGTCATATGGCTAAAGACTACTATAAAAAGCAGAATGACATCATGAATGGAAAATTGCAACAAGGGAATTATGCATCTTCTAGTTGTTCAAAAAGAGTAGAGAGAGAGAAAGGGAAAGACTCCATATCCATGAGCCTTCAGGCTCTCAAGCTCATTCCTTCATTTCCACACACTCTACTGAAAAACACATACACTCTACAAGATAAAGTGACCTAGTGTAAATGTAGACTAGACTGACTAACTCTAGTCAGGTCACTGACTGACTACTAACCCGACTTATTTAATGTAGTCACATGTAGACAGCTATATACACTAGCTGTCATAGATGTCGGTCATAGATGAAGACACACTGACGGTGAGCTTGATTTCTAACACTCCCCCTCAAGCTCAAAAACAAAAACTCAAATCATCTGCATCACTCCATGTAGCTGTCTAAAGTGAATGAACTTATCTTTACCAAGTGATTTGGTAAAGATGTCTGCTACCTGGTCTTTAGTCTTCACATGCTCCAAGTCAATCTGATCTGCTAAAACCATTTCCTTGATGAAATGGTAGTGAACCTCAATGTGTTTTGATCTTGCATGATAAACAGGATTGCTCTGGACAATGCAACTGTAGGCTGTTTCTTACTCTGCCAACTGATCATGCTACTATCCAATCCAAATGCATAGCCACTGGTTGACCTCCTGTCATATGTGCAACCAGCCCAGTCAGCATCAGTGTACCCCATCAAGTCAAGGGGTTTCCCATATGCATAAAACATCCCATGATCTGTGGTACCCTTTACATATCTCAGAATTCTTCTAACTGCATCCAAGTGTGGTTTGCGAGGCTTCTGCATGAACTGACTGATCAGCCCCACATCATAACTCAAGTCAGGTCTAGTGATCGTGAGATAGATCAAGCTCCCTACCATCTGTCTATACATAGTAACATTCTCAATCTCTGTCCCAACATCAATCTGCAGCTTGACATTCTGCTCCAAAGGCGTATCCATAAGCTTGCAATCAGCCATACCATATTTCTGTAACATGTCATGAGCATACTGCTTCTGTAGCAGCCATATGCCTCAAGGTGTAGAGACAACCTCAATCCCCAAAAAATATTTCAGCTCTCCAAGATCCTTGACCTTAAACTCAGCCTGTAAACATGTCTTTATTTCTGCAATCCCATTTTCATCATCTCCTGTAATGATTAAGTCATCAACATAGACAACTAGAAAAACATAGCCATTATCTATCTTTTTCACAAACAGACTATGATCAGCATCTCCCAATCGGAAACTATGTTGCTGTAAATAACTGCTGATGCGAGCATTCCATGCTCTGGGTGCCTGTTTCAACCCATATAATGCCTTTTTCAGCCGACATACATGTGCTGGAAATTCTGGATGTACATAGCCTTCAGGCTGTTCCATGTAAACCTCTTCTTGTAATTCTCCATTGAGAAATGCATTCTTTACATCCATCTGCCATAGTTTCCAGCCTCTAGCTGCTGCCAAAGCAATCACAGTTCTAACTATAGCCATCTTTGCTACAGGGCTGAAAGTCTCCTCATAATCAAGACCATACTGCTGCGCATACCCTTTTGCAACCAGCCTGGCCTTATATCTTTCCAATGATCCATCTGATTTACATTTTACCTTATACATCCACTTGCATCCAATAGGTGTTTTGCCCTCAGGCAACTGTACCAAATCCCATGTACAATTTTCAGCCAAAGCTGAATATTCCTCATCCATAGCAGCACACCAATTCTCATTTGAAACTGCCTCATCAAACTTACTTGGTTCTCTAAAACCTGTTACTTTCGTCATATACGCATAATGACGGGCTGAATATCCAGTGTAAGTATACCTGTCAACAGGTCGTCTGACCCTCTCTGATCTCCTAAGCTGTGGCTCACTGTGAGCTTGCCTCTCATGAGGTGGCACATAACGGCTCTGTCTAGCACCTGGCGTCATAACAGACGGAATCCCCAATTCACTATCTAAGCTGTCACTGCTAGATGAATCATAACCTGCAGTGAGTGGACCTGTTACATCTTCAAAAACCTTTTCTTTTCCCTTATTTGTTCTCCCCCTCACTGACATATCCGTGTCAGTGGATGCAGTAGTGCGACTCCGTAATCGTCCTGTCCAAGGACTCACTGTAGATGATACATCACCTGTCTGACCAGTCATGGAAGTACTCTCTGTAGGAGTATCTTCAGCATGACTCATACTGGGTGAGCCATCAGTAGGCACTGCAACAGGATTCCCATACCAAGATGCTAACTCATCAAATACCACATCTCTGCTTATGAGTGTCTCATGCGTAGAAGGTACACAACACTTATAAGCTTTCCGTTCCTGTGCATATCCAATAAACACACTTTTCACTGCCTTAGGATCCAATTTCTTCCTCTTCTCATCCGGTATATGCACATATGCAATGCTGCCAAATACCTTCAAGTGTGAAATATCAGGTTTATGACCATAGAGCCGTTCATACGGAGTGACATCATGAATCCCTGCTGTAGGGGTTCGATTCAGCACATAAACAGTAGTCACCACTGCTTCAGCCCAATAACCATTTGGCAGACATTTTTCATTCAGAAAGGGTGTTAAAGTTAACTCCCTTGTCATTGAGTGCATGGATAGCCACAATTTTGGCTGTGATCAACCAAATGTGGAGATATCCTAGGTGTATTTAGAGGTCATTCCCTACTCCTAAGCTATTAATGACAGAGTCACTCCTTTGACATTGAAGCTTGTAGACGTGGGAGATATTTTCATCAAAGGTTGAATGTGAAGTTGAGCTTGTTACTGCATTTGTTTATGCAATATCTTCTCTACCACCATAATGGATTTTTCTAGAATGTCTAGCTCCTTCATGGTGACTTGTACAAATAATGCCCTATAAGGTAGTATCTTTTTATACAACTACCATTGAAGTGTCCCATACTTTGTCCATCCAAGATACACCATGTTGCATGTCATGTTGATTATGTAGGCATGACAGGGTCCAAGTACCTAGATCTTAAGCTTTTTTTAATGGCCTTATGAAGTATAAAAGCAATGGGTTGCCTTTATCTATTTGACATGGCTATCAAACTAGGCCTTATATCAAGCCTTCTCAAACAAGGTGTGAGTTACCAAGAGTCATAAATATTTGAGATTGATTATTCTTGCACTATAATATGAAGACTATAGATTAGAAGCTCAACTAGCATGGCTTTGCCAATTCCATATGTTATCCTAAAGAGGGTTAACCCCCTAGCTATTTTGTAAGTTGTTCAATAACCCCACAGTTTTGCTATGAGCATATGGGCCTAATCCGATCTTAAGTTCATAATAGTCTCAGATAGCATAGTGATAACTACCTTATTAATTGATTCCACTTGGCCATTTTCTTGAGAATAGTATGCGCTAGATTTCCTATGTAAGTCCAAGAATGTAGACAGTAGGTTTTCAATGACTTCATTTAGAAAGTGGGTTCCTTGATCTCACTGATAACCCACTCACAATCTCAATGGGGCACCCAAATTGAAAGATGACCTATTTCTATAAGAATTTTCTATAGTTTGGGTGTGATTCTAGCCAATGACCTTAATCTCTATCCCTTTGTTCATATAATTTGTTACCATAATAATGTATCTAGCTTAGGAATACTTGGCAACAAGACTAATGGGTCCCATGAATTTTATATTTAACTTTTCAAAGGGTTGATATATGAAATTATTGAGGAGAGTTACCTTTGTCTTTACAAATTGGTACTTTAGTTTTTTAGCACTCATCACACTATTTGAGCATCCTTTAATATGGTTGGCAACCATAGCTAGGAATGCAAAATCTTCATATTCATGCTATTTTCATCAAAATTCCACCTGTAATCCCTTCGTGTGCTTTTTGTAACAAATCCTCAATTTCATACTCATATATACATCTTTGAAGGAGATCATTCTATCCTAACCTATATAATTGACTATCTATCCTTTGGTAGAGTTATGTCTTGATCAAGAGCCATGCCTTTTTAATAGGTTGGTTGGGTAGTCCATTTTCCAAGATATGTACATCATTGTGCACCCAATGGGATGTTAGATTCACCTTGAATAAGTGTTATATTTGCATCATGGAGCTTATCATCAACCCCAATCACTTTCTCTCTGATCTTTATGATTTCGTGCTATCAATAATGAAATATAACATTCCTTTTTGTACAATCACAAAAAGGTCAAATTCCAGCAAGATGAGAAGCCATCAAGTGATTTAGTCTATAGCACATGGTTCATTCACCCACATGTAGAAGTGCTTGATGGTCCACAAAAAAGGTGAATAGTGTGGCCAATAAATAATGGCGAAACATTTTACCAACATACACCATTTCTAATCCTTCCCTGCCCATTGTGGAATAATTCATTTTTACCTCACTAAGTTTTTTATCAATACAACTAAGAAGGAAGTCCATGTTTTATTATGTGGCTTGGTAGAGAACTACTCCAATACCTATCTTTGAGCTGTCAATATGTACATGGAAAGCCACTGTCCAATTCAAGGCTCAACATATGGGTGTGCCCATTAGGGCCTTTTTAAGCACTTCATAGGAGGCTTGGTATTCACATTCCATTCCCAGATAACCACAAGCTTGTAAAGCAGTCTTGCTATCCTAGCATAAATAAGTCGTGTAATTAAGTAACATCATTAAATACCATAATTAAATAGCTTTACCACTTTCCCTAAAACAATATCATTCTTATTAATCTAAAATTGACATCTCAAAGGGTTGAAGGAGAGCTAATATTGTTGACACCTCTCAAAGCCCAAGCAAAGATGCTCAAGGTGATTCTCTTAGCTAGACTTGACACATAGGTCATCTACAAACACCTTGACCATCATTTCAATGTATCTTTGAAGATGGTACATATAAGATGTCAAAAAGTGGCTAGTACATTGGTCAAGCCAACAATTATCATGACAATATAGGTGAACACTTCACATTTAGGCAAGGGTAGTTTTCAGTCTATCATCTAGGTAGACTTGTATTATCCTAATTATAATGAAAAAATCAAGCCAAGAACTTAAGAAGATGTAAGCTTCCTTTCCTACTACTCATTTGATCATGTGACTAGTATATAATAGTGAACAATGGCATTGCTTTGTTGCTGCATTAAGATTTTTCTAATTAATGTATACGTATCTTTTTTTGTTCTTCTTTGGTACCATGACAATTGTTAATAAAAAGTCCATATGCTCAATCTCATAAAGGAATCTTGCGTTTTGTAGCTTTTCTAAATCCTTTTAAATATGATGTGCATATAGTAGGGATTCATAAGGTAAGGACATTGCTTAATAGGCTTGATCCCTACTAACTCATACAATCATATTGCTACAAGAGATCTACGAAGTGCATGGGTGCACTTCGATCACACCCATAGGGTTGATGTGTGGGCAACAATGTCTTGTTCTATTTATGATCATGGGTATGTGGTAACATTATTATAGCTTAGATTGAAATTGAATTGTTGCTAGCAAATACCGTGCTAATGTATCAATCATCAACCAGCATGAGAACATTGTAGGTGATTGCAATTTGTGAATTTAAAGATGAGGAAGAAGAGTCTCAAATCTTGTTTTGGAGAAATTTGAAAATTTTCATGGTTCGATGTGGCTATGATCCTCTTGACTTTGCTAGATTCATGTTTGATGAGGTAAGTGCAAATTGGTTAGCAGTAAGGGATATGTATAATGGAGGATTGCATAACATAATGGAAGGAAGGGCCGGAGCGCTCTTGTCTTTTTCATTGGGAGCAAAGTTTACAAAGGCATACCAATAAACTAGTCGCCATAGATAAAGAAATACATCACATTGAAATGTGTGAAGTATGGAGGCTAGCAACGATAAGTCAACAGGCCTTGCTTCATGCCTTTGCTGTCTGAGATTGGTAGGCACAAAATGTAAACAAGGATAACATTAAGGCTTTGGACAAGCAATTAAAATGGTGGCACCAAAGAATTTCCCATTGGGAAGAAAAGGTAGAAGTGGCACAGGAGGAGTGGGCTTTACGAAGGATGCCACCTAACTATGTGAGAAAATGTTTTGGTACGGAGGGTAAAAAGAGTTGTAGCAACAAGTTACAAAGTCAGCAAGTGGGGCTAGTTGTGCCATGCTCTTGGTCCAAGAGAGCCTATAAGGATAAGACTGTTACAGAATGGATATGTTTTTGCATTCATGACATCACACGTACAAATGACGTGCAAAAAAAAGTGATAGTATCATCAATTGTTCCATCTTTATGGCCAATTAATATACAAACAAATATATCAAAGGAAGAGTCTAGCAGTCTAAAACATGTTGGCTTCAAGTTTGCCTGATTTGCAACACCATCAGAGAATGAGAAGAGAGAACCTCCTACTTTTGAAAAGGGTGGTTCAAGTGAGAGGAGACACAAGTTGAGGCATGGAATTTCCAAAGATGCACAAAAGAGAATAGAGGTAGCTAATGATTCAGTATTTTGAGTCTTCGTAGAGAGTTGTTATGATGTGCACGCACTTCATTAATGAAGTGATTGTCCATTTACTATCCACATTCTTGATCATCCATAGAAAATCATCACCATACTACCCTCAAGCTAACGGCAAAATCCACAAATAAGATCCTTATGGCTGTCCTAACTAAGATCATCTCTACCTCACACAGTGAATGGAACAACAAATTCATGGCAGCGCTATGGGCCTACATGATGGCCTATAAGACGGCTGTAGGTCAAACACCATTCAAACTAATCTATGGGATCGAAGCGATCTTGCCATTGGAGTTTTTTCATTCCAAGCTTGAGAGTGGTAGTGCAAGAGAGACAGGATGGCAAGGAGGCATGGATGAAATGCATAGTGTTGTCATGTGTAGTAGCATATGCTCTATTATGATCTGAATCAGAATGACTCTTGAAACATAGATGGGTTGGATGATCACTCTTTTTGCAGTAGTCACAAGGAGAATAATCTCTAGATAAACACGATTGTTTATTTTAATACCATGTTCTTCATCATATTGTTTTGCCAGGTAATCATCTGTAGTGTGACCATTTCTATTGCAATAAGAACAATGTTTGTTAGAAAACTTGAGAGGAGAGAAGTTACCACCGCGATGACTCTACGTCTAGAGCATGGAAAGGGATGCCTTTAAGCAAGTAATGCTTGGTTGATTTGTTCTAATTGGGTGTCCTCTTGTGAAATCATAATTGTTTATTGATATTTGTGGTGTTGTTCATGTTGTTGTGAATATTCAATTAAAGATATACAAGCTTGATCAAAATTGATCCCATCTTTGTTAGATAATATGGTAGCAATATTATCATGAGCAGGACCCTTTATAGTATCAAGAAGTTGTGTTACCAATAATTGCTTTCATGGAATATCATCACCAGTAGTAGCAAGCTGATTAATAATATTCTTGAATGATTCGATATGTGTTATCATAGAAGTTTCAATGTCGTATTGTAACTCAGTGAGCTAACTATGAAGATAAAGTATTTATGTAATAGATTTCTTCTCAAAATTTTCTATCAAATGCTCCCATATAGCTTGTGAGGTTGAAAGATTACATACATGAAGTATAAGGGATTCTTGAAGAGCAAAAAGAATATACCGATGATCTGCTTTGTTGCGTCTAACCCCCAGATTATAAAGAGTTTGCCACTCTTCAAAGATAGGTCCTTCAATTACAAGGGTATTATCATGAGCTTGATCAATTGGTTGAGGTGGACATTCATAATTACCAAGAACAATATCATGCAAGTCATCGCCTTCAAGAAATAGCAACATCTTTACTTTCCACCCAATGAATCCTTGTCCTTGAAAGTGAGGAACGAAATGTTGTCCAAAAGGAAATCCTTTGATAATTATTGAATTCGACATAACTGGTTGAGAGAATACATACAATATAAGAAATGACGAGACAAAAGTGCAACACAACAAATCGTAAGCAGAAGCTATGCTATAAGGAAAGACGTTTAGTTCGAAAAACATACTCCAAAAGAAAGAGACCCAACATAGACAAAACGTGGGTTAGAATAAAGTGACCCAAAATAGACAAAATGTGTGAGAGAAGAAATGCATTCAACATAGATGAGAAATATGAACAACGCTCAAAATGTTATTGCATTACTTTTTGGTCAAGAATAGATTATGATCTGGCTAATTTTGGTAGAAACATAGAAACACAAGAGAGTAATCGTGATGAAACTTGTGTCGTAGAAGTCTGCACAAAAAGCTATTATCTTGTTTGTTTTCCTGTTTCAAGTCCAATTTACCTGAACTGGCATAACTTTTGACACAAAACTCCAAATTAAGCATGGATTTGATAAAAAGAAATCTTGTGAGTCCTAGCACATGACAAAAACTAGTTTTCTTGAGAAAGGTGTTTCCTTAATAGTTTCCCAAATAGAAACTTTAGAGTGTCCAAGCAAGGCATATCTACAATTCAACATATTTACAATCTAAATGATGATCGATGATGATTGAGTGAACTTCTTCTATGCTTAAAATTCATAACATAAGATGCTTATAACATACACACAATACATCAAATTTAAGGATGAAAAGGACATGAATCAATAATTGAAGAGATACCACATAGATATAATTCTTGATTATCTTCTTCAAGGAATCGGTTATAGTCAATCGTGATACCTCTGATACCATGTTGAGATATAGAGAGAGAAGATATGTAGAGACACGAGAGGGAGAGAAGAGACACACCATATACACTCCTGAAGACTACATCATATTGCTCACAATCCACATATATATAGGTGAGACCTAGTTTAGATAGGATGAGCTATATATAGCTCCAACATCCTGTAGCACTGCCCAAAACTTAAAGTTCCTGATTTTTCCGCTCGAAAAGATTTATTAAAATTTACAACCATTGAAAGGTCCATTTCCAAAAGTGATTTGAAAGCCCATCTTCTACGACTAGTTAAAATGGTCTACCGCTTCCAGTGAGCTTCTATTTGTGCCTCGAATCCATAAATTTTGGCATATTTTTGGCTCTTTTCTAGCCTTAAAATCTAGCTCTAAAGGGACAAAAAGACTGATTGGATGAGGAAAGAAAGACATCTTTGACCGCCCTTTTGAGAATGGACTCACATAGCATATTGAGAGAAAGAAAATAGGGAAAATTTCACTTAAAGGAATCACTAGCAATTAATGCTAAAAAAGACACCTATAAGAATGATGCAAAATGGAGAGAAAAAACAGAGCATAGTTGGAAAGAAAACACACAAATGTCATTAAGGACAAAGCCCATCTAGAAGGGGAGTTGAACACATTGACATAACTACAACAAATAAAGAGGGAGCTAGAGGAAGCAAGGAAAGACAAATATAAAATACAATAGGGAAATAGAAAGGTTGTGGAGTTGTTCAATGGAGTACCAAGGCTATCGTACAATTATAAGAAACTTCATAACCATCTAGCTTATGAAATGCAGCAAAGGGTAGAGCTTAGTCCAAGCTTGGAAGGAGTGGTGCTCAACATTGGAAGTCCTAACAAGGTGGTCGTAAAAAGGTGGCAAAATTGAGAGCTAAAATAGGTGAAGAAAAAAAACAACCAATGGGAAGAGAATAATGCAACCCCATGCTTAACCTGGCCATGAAACTAGCACTCATGCCAAGAGGCATAGTCACGGTGGATTCCATAAGATTTTATGGTGGATTCTGTAAAATTTATTTATTGACCAAGGCTCGTACATAAGGTGGCTTCCTTGTGAGAGAAGTTGACGGGGACGCATGTCCTTCTCGAGCGTTTTATTAATTAATGTGCACGTGGGTGATTCCACAGCGGGTGATTCTACAAAATTCATATTAATTAATTAAGATTTTACAAGTTTAGAGTGCGCACTCAAATTAAATTAAGGTTAGGGCAGTGTTCCAACCTATTTTAATTATTCGTAGATGAAGACTGCTAGGTACTCACTATTGTTTGTTTATTTTATTTATAAACAATCGTGAATGCTTTACTTGATGTGTAGAAGCAGTGGCTTTGGGTAGCACCGGGTGTTAGCGTAAGTCCAAGTGTAAATTTCATAATTATGATTAGTTATCTTAAGTATAATATATAATATTATGTATTTATATGATATTTTATTATTAAAATTATTACTCTATTTGTAAGTTATAAGTTTAAACTTCTTTAGTAATAATTAGATCATTGTCATGAGTACTATTAATTTATTTATTTTGGAATATGAGATTTAAGATATGCCTTTATTGAAATAAGCTTTCTTTATGGAATGCCTTGTTATTTTCTTAATGTGGTTAAGTTTTAGACGGCTTTTCTAGCTTTCTTTATAAAAGCAACAGGATCACACACAAAACAAGAGAACAGGGTGAAAACTGAAATTTTTCATTTGTCCCTCATTCGTAATCGGAATTCAAAGCTTCAAGAGTTGTTTTGGGAATTTTGGCATGCTCCCGACGCGATGGTGATGTCAAAAACTCAAGATTCAAGCACAGAATTTTCTGCAGCAACTGTAGCATGTTACACGATACCTCTTGACTCTTAAAACTCTGTATTTCAATTGATATTTGTACTTTCTTTGTAATTATATGTAAGATATGAATGTAAATATCTATGTAAAACTATAATATATAATTAAGAATGGCAAACCATGGCTTTTTCCATAGGGGAGGTTGGGCCTAATCGTGTGTTTTTCTCTTGCTTTCTCAATCTATTGAGTTATTCAAATCCTCTTATGTTGAGATGGTTGAGATGTTTGATTTGTTAGTTTTTCCCACTAAGTTCTATTATGTGTATCATAAAGTTGTTTATGATTGAGATTTGATTTTCTAGATTTGTCACGTGTTCCGCTTCATAACATTTGGTATCAGAGCCTAGCTCCGCTCTGAGTTTTCAATTGTATAATATCACTGTATAAAGGTGAACATCGTGGAACAATCGCGATCTATAAGAAAAATCACTACAGATGAATATTGCAGCTACATTTCTTGTATTTTGGACAGCCTTATATCCACAGTTGATTGAGTCGAATTAATCCAAATTGTTCTTCTCTGAATTTGGATTATAGCATGGACTTCACTATGCAAATAGGATGTTATAGCCAAAAAGCTTTTGAATTTTATTTCATAGTAAACCATGGCTTTGTTTTATTTTATAAAAGTTTCAACTTTAAGCATATTAAGTTTTTATTTATGTAACAAGCTATATAGAAGAGGCACTTGAAAGTAGTCTAGCTATTGCATATGCTTCGTGACCATAAAAATCCTCTCAAATAACTATTTTTCAAGTAATGTAACTTTTTACTGGTTCATATTTCGAAGATGGTTTAAAAACAATAATTTTAGCCCTCAAAAAGATCTACAATTGTTATTAGACACATATTTTGCAAATTCTGAATATTTAGCGAGTTATTTGAGTCCTAAAGTGACCTTGAATGCAAATTTCACAGCATTTGTCAAGGAGAGGAACTGTGAGAGAGAAAGAAGAGAGAGAAGACTGCAGAGAAGAAGAAGAAGAAGAACATAAGAGAGAGAAAGACAGTTATGAGGAGAGAGAAAGACTAGTAATGGAGAGAGAAAGAATAGAAGAGAGGGAAGGAAGACATGGAAGCTTGGAGAGCAAGGTGAAGGAGAAAGAAGACTTGTATAATTATTTGATAATGAAAAATTAAGTCTCTCTCACCTTATATACCAGCCAGTGTAGCCAAGTTCTCAATGCGGATAGATTCCCAAATGAAAGGCAAGGAAAAAGAGGATAGACTAAGCATGCAAGCTGAAAGAGTGACCATCCCATCCGTGAATGTAGCCTATGCAAGTACCCAAGGTATTTTGGGACGAATGCGCATTCCCAACATCAGCTTTGAGCAAGGAGAGCCCTCACAAAGGCATGAGGAGCCCACAAACAATAGGATGAGAAGTAACTCTCAGCCCCACCACCCACGCCCATGCCACCTATGCATGCTCAGCCATCTTTTGGAAGGAATCACTCAAACAATGGGTCATTTCTTGGCAGCCCAATGGATCAGCCCCACTTTGGGTATATGGGATAGCCCCCTAACCATGAAAGGGAGTTGGAGACAAAATCATTTTCTCAAAGTTCAATGGCCAGTCGTCCTCCCCGGCTAAATTAGAATAATGGCTCTCGAAGCTTGAAGACTACTTTGACATAATGCCAAGAAATGATGATCAAAAGATGCACTTTGCCATGATACACTTAGAGGGCTTTTCCCACACGTGGTGGTGGTACATAAAGAGGGAAAATCAACAGCTTGTTGACACTTGAAATGCATTCAAAGCCCTTATGATTCAAGTCTTTGTATCTCTGGTTGAGAAGGAGAAGTTTACAAGGCAATGGTATGGATTAGAGCAACGTGGGATGATGGTGTGTGACTAGACAAACCAATTCCTCAATCTCACAATGTATGTTGAGTCCATTAGTGATGATGCAAAGCTTCACAAGTACATTTATGGTTTAAATCCCCCCTCTCTTACAACCAAATCTCACATAAATCTGATATTTTCGCTCTACCCTGCTTCTAGTGCCTCCACAAGCACTATCCAAGAGAGAGAGTGGAAGAATGGGAGAGATTCTTGCCCGTTGCTTGCTTGCTCAAACCTTACTTCTTCTCCTTCACTTCAGCCTTCAAAATCAACCTCTCTCAGTGGTGCAGCTTTGATATCATGTCAAGAATCGCGTGGTGGGAGACTTTGCTTGAGCTACAGCGCCAAACACACAACACTGTATACACAAGAGGAAGCTCACTCAAGAACACAAGAAGAGAGATGGAAGCTAAAAAATTTTCTTGCAGATTTTTTCTTCTTCTTCCACACACTATACAATGTACACAAAGTATAGATAAGATACAACATAAAGGAAAGTGGCCTTCTAAGTCAAACTGTGCATAACTGACTGCACTAATCGACTGGCGCTATATCTTTTCTAGCTGTAGGTAGGTGTAACAACCTAAATATAATAAGTGATAAGTAATTGGCCATGTGAGTGTCATAATGACCATGAACATGCTAAGTGTAGACGTGCAGACCCATCTATCCAGGCAGTCCATCATCAATATCCGCACGTGTTGAGCTTGCCATCTCAACACCAGAGCCATGGGCAAACATTGCTAATTTCAGCTGTGGCAAAGTGGCATCAAGAGTAAACATCCTACCATTCCTATGACCGTGAGCAATCAATTTGCAGCCATTACCAAACTCCTCAATGAAGTATCTATGCTGGTTAAATCGGACTTGTGAATTATGCTCAGCCATCCAACCAGCAGACAATAGATTTTTAGTAATTGATGGGACATGTAATACATCATGTAAGTTCTTCTTCTTGCCATCATGGATTATCAAAGGTACTTCGCCTTTATGTTCTATGCTATGCTACATGTCATTCCCTATGCATACGTAGCCATTCTTCTCAGGCACCATGTCAATAAACTAGTGACCATGTGAGGTTATATGATTCAATGCCCCAAATCAATGTACCAAATTGCATTCTCATGAGACTTCTTAGTGATTGTTACCTAGTTTAGACCTCCGTAATCAATGCAAAGGCGGAGAGTTCCGTCCTTTTTCTTTTGAAATAGTAATGGGACTCCCCATGGAAAATTACTGGGTCTGATATATCCTTGATCGAGTAACTGCTTGAGTTGCTCTTTCAGCTCAATTGCTTCAGGGATAGACATTTTATATGGACTCTTATCAATTGGAGCAACTCTTGGTTCAAGTCTGATCTCATGATCGACTTCTCTTCAAGGGGGTAATTCAGTTAGCTCTTCTGGGAGGATGTCATCATATTCCTTCAGCCAATATGGCTCTCCCTTGTCTTGTTTATTCTGCTCAACCTTATTTAATTTTATGAGAAACACTGGTAATCCTTTTCTTAACCCTTTTATTATGTGAGATGATTTGGCCAGTTGAACCTTGGGTTTTCTTGCCTCACCTTGGGCCATCACTGTTTCCCCCTTTAGGTTTTGAAAAGTCACTTGGCCTTTTCTGCACTGAATATGTGCGTCATTGGGGATTAACCAGTCCATACCCAATAGACATTTGTAGGCCCCTAAATTTATGATCCTAAATCCCATTTCAGAGAGATTTCTTCCCAGGCTAAATGTCACTTTGCAAGTTTGCTGAGTAGACATGATTTCTTTTCCATTAGCAAGTTCCACAAGTAACCTAGATGTAGGTATTCTGTCTATACCTAATTACTTGGAACACTTTGGTGACATGAAAGAGTGTGTGCTTCCATAGTCAATCAAAATTTTAAAGGACTTACCCTCATATTCTGATGGTGTTTGAATCACAAAAAATTGGCGATTTGGGCCTTTCTTATGGAGGGTGGAGTGAACTGATGCCCTCTCCATATTGGCTTCCATAGTTGGGTTTCCCTCTTCTTCAAGATCTTTAAGAATTATAGTAGATGCTTTTCCTTTTGCAATTAAAGCTTGGTTTTGACCTCTGTACTGTCCTTGGCGAGGAATTTGGCCAAGTTTTGGGCATTGTCTTTTAAAGTGACCTGGCTCATTACAGTGGAAACACCTAGGTACTCCTGAATTACTTCCCGTAGGTATGAATTTCCTGACTGCATTTGTTTTGGCCCTCTTTCCTTGACCAAGAGGACATTGACCTTGGGCTCACTTAACATAGCCCTGTGAAGTCCCTTTGTTTTGATTCTAGAGCTTATTATTCCTTGGCTTTGATTGAATCTCCTAAATAAGAGGTGATGCATGAGTCAAAGCATCTTGTAGATGATTGGGTGCATAGATTCAAGGCATGTGTTCAGAGGAGCATTCAATCCATTACAAAACTTAGACACCTACTGACAATAGTCATGGAAGGCGCATATTTAAGCAGTGAGATAAACTTTGAGTAATATGCATCCATGCTCATTCCCAGCTATCTTAAGTTAAAGAACTCATTCATTTTTAGCATGCGATAAGCTCGTGGCAAATATTGACCACACACAGCTTCTTTCAACTTTTCCCAGGTGATAGCTATCTCAGCAAGTCCCTGGTCTTTACATAACTGTTTCCACCACATGCGTGCCTCACCAGTCAATTTCAACTTGGCGATCATAGCATGATTAGCAGGGGTAGTTACTGCGGTAGTAAAGTAGTCCTCCATGGTCTCAATCCAAATCTCTACCTCGGCTTCAATGTCTTTGCCCTTACCATCAAATTCCAGTGGCTTAACCTGCTTATGGAGATACTTCTTCTCCTGAATTTTAGTCGGACTAGCGATAGTTGTATTACCTTAGGTTATCATAAGTTTCACAAATTAGTTTAGTGGTTTAAACTTTTCAGCTTCGTTTCCACATTAACATATCTTACTAGTTTTGTAAAACAATGATGGGCCAAAGAGCACAATATTTCTACAAAATCTAGTCGCTATTATCTTTTATAATCAGTAGCCATATGTTATGATTTTTACAAGTAAGGGATATTTACAAATGGAAGATGTTTACAAGTAGATATACATCAGCATCGATAGGATAGGCTAGATGCTATGTACAATTTCCAAAATAGGATATCATTATATCTTTCTTTTTCAGGGATAGATATCAATTACATTCATGTAGAAGAAAGTAGGCCAATTGCTGTCTATGTCCAGAGACCTATACTGTGGAAATGGCAGATTTGGAAAACCATGAATATGGTAATCTCAATACTTGCGACGTCCTTGGATTATAATCTTGTCGGCTAGGATTACCTTTAGTACCTTGTCATAGACTTAACGGTCTAGACGTATTTGTCGACCATTGGTAATCATAAGTGGATTGCTTCTGGATAGACAAAATTACTTTTAAATTTTCCATCCATTCAAGGCATTTTAGATTAGTATGCATGTCAAAGAATTGATTGGCCTCAATGGAACAATAATGCTCATCCCAGAACCATCTTCTTTCATGATTCACGGGGGATGGATCATATAGGCAATCGAGTATCCTCATCATTTCTCTTCTCCACTCATCATCCGTGGAGTTCAATGTAGATGTGTACATTGCTCAAAAAACAAGGAACTGGTTCCAAGCTTCATTATTCTACCAAAATTTATCCCTTAACAATCAACACACTGATTATTACTTAGAATAGTTAGTCTTAAAAACCAAAGATATTTTTAATTTCAATTAGGCTATGATATCACGTGTCACGTGCCTACCTAACAGTTCCCTAGTAGCACGCTTTGGTGGTCCATCAAGGAACTATCCTAGATGTCTTTGCTCGGCACTCACGAGAATGCATAGGGTCTATCATCTAGGTTTCCTAGAGTCCACCCCGTAACGGAAGGTACCAGCTGTCCCCACGAGGATCAACCTGTAAGCTCAAGGTCCTAATTTGACAACTGAGGTCTTTATGCATCAGCTAGCTCCATCGGAGGTGTCCCACAAGGGCTTCTTGTCCGATTGGAGCGATCGTAGTTACCCTTGGTTCATAGAGTGCAACACTTTTTTCCAACAACTAGTTAGGATTCATGGAACCTTAACAGGGTTCTGGCACAGTCGTTGCACCTTTTCCCTAAGATAATTATTGATCAAGGTTTTAAGACCTGACCCTAGGTAATTCAATGCTCTACTCTACCTAATTTCTCCTAATTAATGTTTCATTCAATCTCTTGAAAGAGGCTCCCAGCTTACCGGAACCACCCATCCATAGGACGGATCCGTTAGGGATCTTGCCCACCCGCTTCCCACAAATGGTCTTCTTTAGTTTTCTAATTACCTATTGTTAGAATATCAAGCTCCCATTACTCTCTTGTTAGTATGTATGACCGACATTAGCTGTGTCTAGCTCTATCAGCAAGTGTGGGACATTAAATAAGTCAGTGGTCTTAGACCCAGTGTGAATGGTCCTACGAACCTTAGTACTATTGTATACACTTATGTTATCTTAGTAGTCTATGAGATAATGAAAAGAAAAGAGAGAGAGCGCTCTGCTCTGACGGTTGTCTCTTCACTCTTGTCTCTGTCTCTGAATCTCAACATGGTATCAAAGCACCCATGACTGGGCTCTGTGGAGTGTGTGCAGGAAGAAGATATGAAGATTGACCTACCAAGGTTGAAAAGAGAAGAAGGGTTGTCTGCCATTGTCTTTCTGAATATGCATTGGTTTATCAGGTCTCCATTTGGCTCAAGTATTGGTTGAGGATTGTCTGGCTCTTGCCTAGAGCATCTAGAGGTGCCATTGATCACATTAGAGAGGGCATTAATCAATATGAAGTTCAAATGTTGTTGTTGTATACTCTTAGGCGGTCTGCGTGATTGCACCAGCTGACATAATGGATCTCCATGGCTTCTTGTGAAGGCAATGATCAGTACTAAAGTCATCTACAACTTGGTTGTACTCTTTGGAAGGCACTTCATCACCATGGCATGCTGGTACATGAGCATGAGCTCATCTAGGAGTTCTGAAAACTAATTACAAACCTAGAACAGAAGCCTGAACTACTGTATACAGAGTATACATAGCATACGCAACACATTGGCAAGAGCTTTGAGCTCCTTGGCATGCTCAAAAGGACCTATTGGAGCATATACATGCTATGTAAACATATGTATTGGATATTATGCTTGAAAGATGAAGGTTGTTTACAAAAATACTCAGATTTGGGAGTATTTACTTGGCTGAAAACTGTCATTGAATAGGGCAGCATACACTAGAGTCCTCTTGAAGATTTGAAGCCATTTGATGAGCATTTTGAGCTCTACTAAAGTGAGGGTTCATTCAGGAAGCGGGTTCATTCAGGAAGCATATGTACCAAGGTTGATGCATTTGGGTTTCATTTTATTGATAAAATATTTAGATATGAAATTTTATGACAGGCTGAAAACTGTCATAAAATTGTCATCATCATATAGTCATTGCCTTGAAGAAGTACATGCTTTTTTGTTACCTACTGGGAGTTGTATGGTACAGGATATGACTGTTGAATGCTATAAGCATTGATATGAGCATTGAAGGCTCTTAAAAACTAAAATTTGAATCTGGAAACAAATGTATTCACAAGGTATTGGCTGGTCATAAATAGTGAATGCATTATATGGCATTGCCTCTTACAGATAGAGTGTCTGCGGATGCTTGTTTGACCTGTACACGCAATGGCATATGTATAAAGTGGCTTGAGGATCTCTTGGGCTGAAATACATCTTGGTTTGACATTTTATTGGTTGTATACAATCTGTGAGTAGATTTATGTCACTTGCACTTGCTGGATATGCATTGTTTTGTGCCCGTATGACTATGTCTAGTTGCCTGCATATACTAGCAAATGTCTGGAAAGTTTGGAGATTGTGTGGCATGTTTTAAAGTGGTTTTTGATAGGAAAATCACTACTGGTTACTGAAAAATTGCAGATTTCAGACTGCGTTGTCATAGATTTCGTGTAAGAGCTGCTGAACACGGACAAGTTGCAGCAAGGAAAGAGGCTAATAAGAAGAAATCGAATTTTTGATGCCAAAGTTCACTATATTCATTGTCAACTAAATTACATGAGGTCCATGTTCAAAAAAATCTGTAGTATTTCATAACCAGCTTTGCATTCAGGTGTTCGAAGACAGTTCTGCCATTGGCACATAGGCTTGATGAGTTCTGCTGGGCAGCAATCCCTGTGAACAATTCTTTGAAATCCATACAATGCCAATACAATGAAGTTCTGTGGGCAGCAATCCCTGTGAACAATTCTCTGAAATCCATACAATGCCAATACAATGAAGTTCTGTGGGCAGCAATTCTGAGCCTTTTCTTGATCTAATCGTTTTAGCAATCAACCCATAAGTCTACCCAACATTCAGCACCAGTTCAAGGCTATTCTCAGCATTCAAATTTCAGCAAGAGATTGCCACAGGAGAAGGCAATAGCAGTGGATAGCAGGCTTTTTGAGAGCAACCATGTCTGTCTGTGGTTAGCAATACCTCCTATTTGGGGCAGCGAAACCCAATATTTTCCTAGCCAAACTAGCCCCATAAATACCATTTACATCAGCTCAAATATCAGCGCCACTAGTAGCCCCAATATCACCTCTAACTAAGGCAAATAAGCAGCCCAAAAGGCACCTGCTGTTGGTGCCTGCTTCAAGACAGCCAACACCTTGTTTAAATCAGCATCATTGAGCTCATATACCTAATGGGCACCCAGAGTGTGTCTAGATGGTGGTGGTGAGTGACTTGCTGATGTGCGCCAGCATCTGCGGCCTGTTCCTTGAATCCATTGTCGTTGTTTTTGCCAAAGCTTCCATTCTTATTAGTTGGCACAATCTCATCAATGCTATGGTTTACCACCTCACCGTCAATATCAGTGCAAGTCCATTTTATTTTCCTTTCATAAACCTCGATGTCTTCATCATCCAAATACTGGTCTATGGAGCTTAGCACCTTCAATTCTAGGAAAGTAGCCAAAGACTGGCCTCCATCTTCATCACAGAAAAGGGCAGGCAAATACGAGAGTCACAAAGGCAACTTTTGTTGGCAGTCTCATTCAAGTCTTCGTCTTCATCTTCACTCTCCTCCTCCTTCGTCCGAGCTCATCGACTTTGGCTTTTCATCCTCCTTCGATTCTCTCGTTGTCATAGCTCATCAGCATGTTGTCCTTCACCGGGGTAGAAGACATTGCAATGCTCCTCTTTGATTATTGGTTGGTGTTTCCTTCAGCTCTCTGTGGCACATTGTCGGCTTCGTCACCTTGAACTTCTTCGCTACTAATCTTCGATCGCCTCCATGTCGGAGAGCTCGCCCTTCATTGTCAGCTTGCAAAGCTTCATTTGCCTCCTTTCAAAACGCAGGAATGTACAAAGGGGAGGATGGGTGAGGGAGCGAATAGGATTCAATGAATTAAACTTCTCAGAAATCCAGAGATATGCCCTGGAATGGAAAATTCCGTGTAGTTTGCCAGATTTCAAACGATTCAGGATCGAGAGGTTCCCAGTAAAGGCGATGGCGAAGTCCCCCCCCGATCATTAAGATCCTCATATCGATCATCTGTAGCCTCCGTCCTCTCTATCAATTGCTTTTTTCCTTTTTACATTCTCAGAATGTCAAATTTTTTTTAATCGGTGAGCGAAAGTCACTTTCCACAAAAACTGAATCACACGCAAACACAAACACACGTGGAGTATGTACATTGGATGTGGGTACTGAAAAGGACGAAAAGATGTTTACGGCTCGGATGCACAGCAGCACGACAGCGTATTCTCTTCACTGCAGTAAACTTGCATGACACAGAGTTACAGTACCTGCAAAGTCTATGTACTGACTGATGTACCTACGGGTTATACCACATGTTTGTGGATGTTTTTGAGGTTGTAAAGGCACGAGCTCTTTCTGTCCAAGCTCGCTGTAATCATCTCTGATCAGTCATAGGTCTATCTGGGAGCTCAGGTTCACCTTCTACTCCAATCACCAACTCCTAGTAGCCTTTCCCTATTAAGACGTTCTCCATGCAGAACTTCCATATAGCATAATTGTTACTGTCAAGCTTTTCCCCCACTATCTGGGTTATGTTGTCAATCCTTTCTGCATTAGCCATATTGTACCAGATAGTATCTAGTCATTGCTTGACTTCCTACAAGCCAACAAGTCACTCTGACCAACTTCAATCCTTGACTATTTATGAAAATTTTTTGCAACTATTCTCTGCAAAAAACCAGGGAATTTCAGCCCTTTACAACCTCAAAAACAATGCCATGGTAATGCAAATAATGAACTGCAGCTTTCCTAAGAATGCATGGGACATTTTGGTCAAGTACTATGGCACAACCACAAGTGCCACGAAGATATAGTTGAAGAAGAAGCTCAACAACATGGAGAGAAAGAGCAGATCTATACAGGATTATGTCATGGAGGTTAAGACCATTGCGGATCAGCTGGCATCTGTTGGTTCACAGGTTGAAGATGAAGACATGATTGCTGTGACTTTGAATGGCTTGGGGCCTGAGTATAAGTCTTTTGACACTTCTGTGTCTGTGCGGACTAAAATGCTTGATTTCAATGAGCTGGTTGCATTTCTTATCCATGAAGAGGTTAAACTTGGCTTGGCTACAGGATCTAGCAGTTCTAAAAATAAGGATACAATTTTCTATTCCAATCAATGCGGCCGTGGCAACCATGGTAGAGGCTATGGAATTGGCAGAGGAGGCCAGCAGAATGCATCCTATGGCAATAACAACCAGTAGGTATCGAATGCAAGAGGTGGTGGAAACTTTAGAAGCAGGGGGACATCTAGCCGTAGAGGTATAGGCTCCTGGCAACAACAGCGTCCATCTGACAATCCGAACAAGGATAAGGATTGTCATTACTACAGGAAGTATGGGCATATTGCCAAGGACTATTGGAAGAAGCAGGGCAATCAGAAAGGCAAACAACATGGACTTTTGCTACGTCTAGTTAGGCAAATGATACTTCAGGAGATCGATTGTTTGCCATGCGGTATGTAAAAGACAGGGCTGCTGAAAAATGCACTGATGATGCAGTTTGGTACATTGATTCAGGGGCATTGAAGCACATGACCCCTCACGGTGATTAATTCACTGATATGGTGGCTGAAAAACATGGCTATGTCTGTACAGATGATGACACGCAGTATAGCATTGAACATAAAGGCAAAGTGCCTCTTGTGGTTCATGATGGCAGAAAGAAAAATTTGCATGATGTATTGCATGTTCCTTCGATTACGAAGAACCTACTGTCTGTCTGTCAGATGACAGAGCAGAACTTGCAGGTTAGATTCAATAAACATGGCTGTTTTATTGAAGAGTTTGACAATGGATGCAAGTTGATAGCTCGCGGTCACAGGAATGGCAGAATGTTTACTCTTGATGCTACGTTGCCAGAGCTGAAGTCAGCTATGTTTGCCCATGGTTCTGGCACTATCAGATATTGGAAATTTGGCACAAGAGAGTGGGGCATGTGAACTTGCAAAGGCTGCAAATTATGCAAAAAAAACAGCTTGTTACAGGTTTACCCAAGTTCCAATATTCAGATATTGGTCATGTATGCGATGCTTGCCAGTTTGGTAAGAAATCTAGGTTACCATTTGTCAGGCATGTAAGGCAGAGTACACGTCCGTTGCAGTTAGTGCACTCTGATGTTTGGGGGCCAGCCCATAATGCATCTATGGGAGGCTCAAAGTATTATGTGACATTCATTGATGATGACAGTCGCTATACTTGGGTGTATATCCTGAAAACAAAGGATGAGGTGTTTGCTGTTTTTCAGCAATTTAAAAAGCAGGTTGAAAATGAATTTGATTGCTATATCTCTTGCTTGAGATCAAATAGCGGTGGGGAGTATGTGTCAAATGAGTTTGATAATTTTCTAGCTGAAAATGACATACGCAGGTAGCTTACCCGCAGCTACACTCCTCAGCAGAATGGGGTAGCTGAAAGAAAGAACAGAATCTTGATGGAAGCTATTCGTGCCATGATGAATGAGAAGAAGATGCCGCTCTATTATTGTGCTGAGGCTGTTATGATAGCCATGTATATCTTGAATCGGACTCCCACTGCATGTATTCATGAGATGACACCGTTTGAGAAGCTGTATGGCTATAAGCCGGATGTAAGTCACATGAAAGTCTTTGTCTATCTTGCTTATGTGCACATTCTAGATGAGAAAAGGAAGAAGCTAGATCCAAAAGCACATAAGTGTGTTTTCATTGGATATTCAGAGGAGAAGAAGGCATACAAATGCTATGATCCCTCTACCAGGGAGACTTTGGTAAGCAGGGATGTTATTTTTTATGAGATGGGTTCCTGGTATGTATCATCGGCTACAGTGCCATCGGATATTCCTTTCACTCATGTATCTACAGTTGATTTGCAGCAAAGCACTGCTATGATAGGACCTAGTAGTCAAACAGTATCCCCATGGACAAGGAGATTGAGGAGCTCACCGTCCACTGACACCAGTATGTTAGTGAGAGGGAGATATGATGTCTTGGATAGCAAAGGAAAAGAGAAAGTTACTGAGGATGCATCTGGTATGATGACACCTGGTAGAATGACTTCTGGCTGACACTTTAGACAGTGAACTTGGTATTTCGACTATCTATATGCCTGGCGCAAGGCAGAGTAGGTACATTTCACCTCATGAGAGAGGGAAGTCGAGCAGCGCACCATAGCCTAGATGCTCACAGAGGGTCAAATACCCTGTTGACAGGTTGACATACAGTGGCGACTCTGCAAAGCATTATGCTTACATGACAAAAGTGATGGAGATCAAAGAACTAGGTACATATACTGAAGCAGTGGAAGATGAGAACTGGTGTGCAGCTATGGATGAAGAAATGAATGCCTTGGCTGAAAATAAGACATGGGATCTTGTGGCACTGCTTGAAGGAAAAAAGACCATTGGCTGCAAATGGATCTACAAAATCAAATGCAAGTCGGATGGAAGTGTGGAAAGGTACAAAGCCAGGCTGGTTGCTAAGGGGTATGCCCAACAGTATGGACTTGATTATGAGGAAACATTCAGCCATGTTGCCAAGATGGCAACCATATGCACTGTGATTGCTTTGGCTGCTGCTAGAGGCTGGAAATCGCAGCAGATGCACGTTAAGAATGCATTTCTTAATGGTGACTTAACAGAGGATGTCTATATGGTTCAGCCAGAAGGGTATGTTCACCCTAGTTTTCAGCATTATGTATGCAGGTTGAAAAAGGCATTGTACGGGCTGAAGTAGGCTTCGAGAGCTTGGTATGCTAGGATCAGTAACTACTTGCAAAGATTGGGATTTGATATTGGTAGGGCTGATCACAGTCTGTTTACGAAAAAGACAAGACAAAGGCTTGGTAGTGTTGGTCATCTATGTTGATGACCTGATAATCACAGGTGATGATGATTTGGGGATAGAGCATGTTATGTAGATGCTGAAATCTGAATTTGACATGAAAGATCTAGGTGAATTGAAGTACCTTTTTGGTATTGAGGTGATCAAGGCTGAAAATGGTTTATGGCTGATGCAGAAACATTATGCCATGGAAATGGCATGGCTGAATGCAAACCATTGGATACACCCCTTGATCAGAATGTCAAGCTTGACATTAGCATTGGAGATGAAATTCAGGATTTGACTATGTACATGAAGATGGTTGGAAGTTTGATCTACTTGACCATCACTAGGCCAGACTTGAGTTATGCAGTTGGGCTCATAAGTCAGTTTATGCAGAAGCCCAGGAAGCCACATTTGGATGTTGTTAGGCAGATTATGAGATATGTTAAGTCCACTGTAGATTATGGGTTGTTTTATGTCTGAGATAAGCCCTTGAAATTGGTTGGATACACAGATGCGGATTGGGCAGGATGCTCATATGATCGCAGATCTACGAGTGGTTATGCTTTTGGCTTTGGAAGTGGCATGATTAGCTGGAGAAGCAAGAAGCAACCAATGGTTGCATTGTCTAGTAGTGAGGCAGAGTACAGGGGTGCTGCATTGGCAGCATGCGAGATCTCATGGCTGCTCAAGCTTATGGCTGATTTGGATATTCAGGTGGATGCTCCAGTGGCCTTATTATGCGACAATCTCAGTAGTGTACTCCTGGCAATGAATCCAGTATACCATGCCAGGGCAAAACACACAGAGGTACACTACCATTTTATCAGAGAGATGGTTCTTGCAGGGAGAGTAGATCTTACGCATGTGAAGACTGATGAACATGTTGCAGATATCTTTACCAAGTCTTTGGATAAAGATAAGTTTAGTAGTTTCAGTCAGCTACTTGGAGTTCATCAGATGATTTGAGCTTGAGGGGGAGTGTTAGAATATCAAGCTCCCATTACTATCCTATCAGTATGTATGATCGACATTAGCTGTGCCTAGCTATATCAGCAAGTGTGGGACATTAAATAAGTCGGTGGTCTTAGACCCAATGTGAATGGTCCTACGAACCTTAGTATTATTGTATACACTTATGTTATGTTAGTAGTCTATGAGATAATGAAAAGAAATGAGAGAGCACTCTACTCTGACGGTTGTCTCTTCACTCTTATCTCTGTCTCTGAATCTTAACACCTATCACATTAAGTTATGACATATAAAAGCAGATTTGTTAATTAACCCGTTATCATAGGTTCTTTTGCGTAATTTTATGACACAGCACAAATACAGAGAAAAACAATCTTTTGGCAAAACATATTTATCTATTATTTTGCAAAATTTATTTATAATGCTTTTCCCCTTCTGCCTATGCAGAAGATAAAACCTCCGTTCATTGGAAAATCCCTTCTGTCTGTGCAGAAGAAAGTAATCCCTCCAAGATTTATGTCGTCCCTTCACTGCTACCAAGGACTCCAGGATCCCATCCTGATTCGCGTGAAGGACAAGCAGTTCCTAGGAGTGATCGAGATATTTACGGCCAGAGCCCCTTGGCACTCCCGCCTCCTCTTGCCTAATGGACTCCTCACAGAGCGACCTCTTGCCATCGAGGCCGGTCCAAAGCTCCTCGTGACAGTACAAAACAATCCCCCTTGGAGTAGGGTTCCGCGTCTAGCTGTTGAGGAGGCATAGCGTGATCTTTCCTCTTATTATCCTCTATCAGGTTTGTAGTAATGAGGGTTTTGCCAATTCCTACTGCATCATTTTCTCCATTGACCGTGTTTCTTGCTTCTTTTGCTTCAAATGGGCTTCTTAAATTTTTGCAACCTCATGGAGCCGATGTCAGGCGAAATTAACATGGTAGCTCAGGGAGCGTTGTTGGTCATCTAGAAAAATTTTGCTAGCATTTTACTTAGCAATATGACTGTATGGAAGAAAGGCATAACAGGGATAGAGAAAATGGAAATGATGTAGAAGAGGGGTATTTTCCTTCTTCAAGGTTCAAGCTAGAATGAAAAAGAGATGTAGAGAAATTTTTCCATCATCAGGAGGTCTTCCTTCTTGCTTTCTTTGTGAAGGAGAGGGGTTGTATTTATAGCCATGAGAGGAAGGCATGCAATCACTCATTCTTTTGGCTACTTGTCAAGAGCTAAGTAAGCTTGACAAAAAATACTTTTTGATTGCCTACCTATTGGATGGTGGCATGTGGATGATTTTAAAATGCTTTCTCTCCCTCCAGGCATAAAAAAGTCATGTTTTTTTACCTATTTGTTCAAAAACGTCTTTTTTTCATCAAAACACCTTCATCTGGTAGTTTTTGGCCAAGTTACCTTGTGACTTATCTAGTTTATAAAGTCATGCCATAGTCTTTGATACTTAACTTACTCAATATCATGCTTGTTCTTGCGTGTTCTTTGTCTGCCGATTAAGGCTTTTGCGATTTGTCTTGTCGTTGCAAAATCAATGAGATCTTTGATGCATTAAATGGAATTGGGAATGCTAAATCAAATATAATGTGGAAAATATTATGATCAAGTTGTCGTAATATTATTTACGAGGTGTATTTGCTTTTTTGTTGGCTGGGTTCATTGAGGCAACTTCTCGTGTCGGATTGCAGAATTGATTTAATGCAAGATTTGATATTACATGCGGACACTTATGTGATAACTCAACGAGTAAATTTTAAAACATTTCAAGCCCCAATTTGTTTTATGAAGTGTTATGGTGGGAATATTACAGCATTGATTCAAATAAAAAACAACATCCTTGTCCTTGGAGTTGCTAGAACATGTAGCCAATCCAAGTTTAACCTCTTCATGAATAAGCAATGCAACTAGCTCATTGAAATCCAACATTTTAGCCCACACAAAGATGGAAGTATCAAATGACTTATATTCAGATCTCAAACCATTTAATGTCACTGCAACCATGTCTTTATCCTCAACCTATGTGCCAATGGATGCCAACTGATCTGCAATAGTCTTAATCTTTGTGACATAGTCCTATATAGACTTCCCTTTTCTTTCCATATTGTTGAATTTCTGCTTTAACTCTATCTTCTTGGCACTAGTAGTTGTGCCATAGTACCTAATCAATATGTTCCATGCATCTAATGGTGACTTGCAGTTCATGATTTGCATTATCATAGCATCCAAGATACATAGAGATAACCAGTGTAGTACCCTCCTGCGAGCTCTTTCCAACCAATCTCGGTGGGAGATCTCTTTGATCAGCTATAGGATTTCTCTCTAGAATTTCAGGTTCAGCTTCAACACCTATCACCAAGTCCTAGTATCCTTTTCCTATCAAGAAATTCTCCATGCACCAAAACACTGCCTGCAAACCAAGGCTTTTCTACTGATCAGTTTCATCCTTCCAATGCAATGACAATTTTTAGCATCAACCTCTGCTCAGATCAGTGATATTTTAGTCCAAAATACATGTCACATACATCTGTGTCAAGTGACAAAACCACCTAGGTATTGCAACCCATTTATTTGAACTGCATTTATTGCATCTTCAGCATGCATTCAAGCTAAGTGAGAGTAAACAGACAACCAATTTGTGAGAAAAAAAAATTAGTGACCAATAGCCTTTTTTTTAAAATCCAAAAACCGAGTATATATACCTCAAAACACCCCTACTACAATTCAGACAGTTACCTCTGCATATGGGAGTTTGTACATGTCAATCTGGGCACAAGGTAATTCATGTACAAGTACAAGAGTCAAATCACCTTCCTACAAGTTGTAACCAACTCAAGCACAGTCTAAACAAGATGTATCTCAGCCCAAAAAATCCTCAAAGTGTCATATACATATGCCACCACAACTGGAGATCAATACATGATCATTTCATCATCCAAAGAGGTCTTGTCTTCAAGAGCTAATGTCATATAATGCATTTACTGTTCATAAACAGCCAAAGCCATGTGAATACATTTGTTTACAACTTCAACCTTTAGTAATCGATAGCCTCCAATACTCTTCTTAATCCACCAGACATTCATCAGCCATATGCCATGTTATACAAAATGACAGTGCCTTCTAATGCCATGTAATGCTTTAGTAGAAGACAACGCTTGCTATCCATAGTAAATGACAATTTTCAGTCTGTGAAAACTTTCTAGATATGAGTATTTTAGCAAAAAATTCTAGCTTCAAGGTAGAAGAACAAGTTCATATGTCCTTCTGGCATGCATCTATGCTCCAATGAGTCCAAAGTACATGTCAAAGAGCTTCAGTGTGTCAAACATGACGAAGTACATGTTGTCCAGTCAATGTACAATGATTTAGACCTCATTCTATGTTGAGATATCGAGCTCCACTCGTGATACGCTAGGGTGACCGTTGTGTATTTATGTCACCGACTTGTCAGTTGTTTGCAGACGCGGTTGGTACACCGCCCATGAATAATAGCTACATGACAGCTATCCTTATCTACTCTAGTTCGTGGCTCACTTAGTATGTCACCTTAGTTAGTTGAGTTTGGTTTGAGACCCATATATAGGGTTCTTCTATTTCTTTGTATGAGAGTTCTTTTGGCTTACACAACTAAGAAGAGGAAAATTGTTTTCAGCCTCCACCTCTGTGTGTATTCCCCCATTGTGCAAGCAAGAAAGCTACAAGTGAGACTCCTTCCTTCTCTCCCACAATCTTGACATGGTATCAGAGCCTTGTTCGTGGTAAGGAGCTCAAGGAAGCAAGCCAAGCTCGCGGTGTTCTGGTAAGAGGAGCAGTGTTGCTTTCATTTTCTATTTTGGGAGCAGATCTCTGCAGGCAGCACAGCTGGAAATTGTAAGAGTGCATTGTCTCAGGTTGAGATGCCCTTCGCGGTGAAGCAAGAGGGCAGTATATGCTGCGGGATAGGGCTTTAGCCCTTAGCGACCTTGTTTTTTTTATTTGAGGCCATTTCGAGGCCTGTTTTGGAGGCGGAAGTCTTCTGCACGCACTCAGGAAAAGGCCCAGTTTTATGTTGTGCGACCACTATTCTACAGGTCAGTGAAAAGTTACTATAGAAATTGCATTGTATGCTTGTGTGCAGAGACATTGGGAGTTATAGAATCATCCTTGTTGCCTGTTGATGCAAAATCATCACTAGGGAGTGACTGTGTGGTCAAATACCACTTTCGTCAGTTTTGCAGATTAGCCCTTGTGAGGTTGAAGCTGTGTTCTCTGCAGTGACAGAATTTTTTGCAGTATTCTGTAATGGCGTCTGATTCTCTCTCATAGATTGTCACTGAAAAGCTTGACAAGAACAACTTCCAAGTATGGAAGTTTAGAATGACGAATTTCCTTATGGGAAAAGGATATTGGGAATTTGTTGCAGGAAATGAAGAAGAACCAGTTCTTCCTGATGTTCCCAATCAACAGCAAATGCAGGCATTTAAAGCATGGCATGAGAGAGCCAGGAAAGTTATGTACTGGCTGTCTATCAGCATTTCAGACTCTATGATTGTGCATATTCAAGATGCAAGTATGCCAAAGGAGGCATGGGATACTTTGTCAAAAATGTATAGCATAAATACGCAAGCCAGGAAAATGCAGCTCAAGCAAGAGTTGCACAATGTGCAAAGAGAAAGTATGAGCATCAATGACTACCACATGAAGGTGAAGAAGATTGCAGATGCACTTGCTTCCATTGGGTCGCTAGTGGAAGATGATGATTTAGTCTCAATGACCTTGAATGGTCTAGGAAAGGATTATGCACAGTTCCGAACATCCATTTCTGTCCGTGAAAGATTTCCTGATTTTGAGGAGTTGATTGCTTTTCTAATTTCTGAGGAGCAGAGAAATGGTGGTGCATCTTCTTCAGGAGGAACTTCAAAAGAAGCTGTCTTCTACTCAAATGCTGGAAGAGGTAGAGGCAGAGGTAGAGGAGGCCGATTTGGAGGCCATGGCAGAAATCAGAATATGCGGCAAACTCAAGAAAACCAGTCCTATGGAGGAGGACGTGGTAACTCTAGAGGCAGGGGGAGCCAAAGAGGTCGTGGTGGATGGCAAAGAGGCCAAAATGCAAACAGTAATGTTGAATGCTACTATTGTGGTAAAATGGGTCATATGGCTAAAGACTGCTATAAAAAGCAGAATGACATCATGAATGGAAAACTGCAATAAGGGAATTATGCATCTTCTAGTAGATAGGGTGATGACAGAAATGAGCATCTATTTATGGTGCAGCACATGAACAATTCTGTGACAAGTGCAGAAGAAAGCAACGATGTGTAGTATGTTGACTCAGGTGCATCAAACCACATGACAGGTCATGCAGAATGGATGGAGGATGCAAGAAAAATGGAAAAACTAGGATTTGTGGAGACTGGTGATGATATTGCACATCCTATTGTGTAGATTGGAAAAATTCATTTGTCTATGCAGGATGGGAAAAAGAAATACTTGTCTAATGTATTTCATGTCCCCAATATCACCAAGAATCTGGTTTCTGTTGGTCAAATGGTTGAGCAGGGCTTGTAGGTCAGATTTAATCCTCATGGATGCTTTGTTGAGGATATGAAAAATAAAGGTCGCTTGATAGCAAAAGGAAAGAAGAAGGGCAGAATGTTTACGTTGGATGCAGACATGCCTGAATTGAGTGCAGCAATGTTTGTACATGGGACCGATGTAGTTGCAGATATTGATATCTGGCATAAACGCATTGGTCATGTTAATGTACAGTGACTTAAATCAATGCAGGCCCAAAATATTGTTGCAGGTTTGCCTAAATTCAAGGTTGCAGAAATGCATAAGGTATGTGAAGCCTATCAGTTTGGAAAACAGGCAAGGAAACCATTTCCTAGACATGTTCAAGAGAGAGAAGCCATTGGAATTAATCCACTCTGATGTGTGGACTACTAAAGCTGCATCTCTTGGAGGCTGTCATTATTTTGTCACTTTTATTGATGACTATAGCAGAAAAGTTTGGGTGTATTTTATGAAAAAGAAAAGTGAAGTTTTTGGGCATTTCAAAACCCTTAAAGCTATGGTTGAAAAAGAAACAGGCCTGCAAATAAAATGCCTAAGGTCAGATGGAGGGGGAGAGTACCTCTCAAATGAGTTTGCAAAGTTCTTGCAGGAGCATGGCATAAAGCAGCAATATTCATGCAGTCATACCCCACAACAAAATGAAATTGCAGAAAGGAAAGACAGGCATGACTCCAGAGGAGAGGTATATTGGTAGGAAACCAGATATTTCTCATTTGAAAATTTTTTGCTGCATTGCCTATGTTCATGTGCCAGATGAGTTGAGATCCAAGTTGGATCTAAAAGCTGAGAAGTGCATCTTTATTGGTTATTCTCTGCAGCAAAAAGGGTATAGATGCTATAACCCTTCTACTCGTAAGTTTACAGTGAGCAGAGATGTTGTTTTTGATGAGATGAGTAGCTGGTATAAACAAGTAAATGTGATTGATAATGTAGATGCACAAAATGGTAATGTTGCACATAATTCTCAGTAGCAGTCACAAGATATTAGTGGACCTGGAGTGTCCTCTAGCAGTGCTTCACATTCTTTGCCATGGGCAGGTAGATTAAGATCAGGAGAATCTTCTCAAAGCAATGCAGATAGTGGTATGCAGGTATCACGAAAAGGAAAAGAGAAGGTGATGAGCCCATGTTTGATGTGAATGCAGGTCACTCTTATGTGGATGGTGAATCGAGTGGCTCAGAACAGAGCATTGATGATGAGTTGGGTATTCCTTCTATTGTTACACCTGGAGTAAGGAAGATCAGGGATGTTTTGAGAGCACCTGGGAGTGAACCTACTTTGCGCAGGTCTACCAGAGCTAGGTATCCTATGGATAGGCTGAAATATGATGGATTTACATCCATTCACTATGCATATATGGTCAAAGTGATACAGGAACCAGAACCCACTTCTTTTGAGCAAGCCATGGGAAAAGAAAAATGGGAGAAAGTCATGGATGAAGAAATGGATGGCTTGGAAGCAAATGCTACATGGGAATTGGTACCTTTTCCTAAAGGTAAGAATGCAATTGGCTGTAAGTGGGTTTATAAGGTGAAGCACAATGCAGATGGTTCTGTGAACAGATACAAGGCAAGATTAGTAGTCAAGGGGTATGCATAAACATATGGCATTGACTATGAAGAAACATTCAGTCCGGTTGCAAGGATGGCAACCGTAAGAGCAGTCATTGCTATGGCTGCATCAAAGGGATGGTCTTTACATCAGATGGATGTAAAGAATGCTTTCTTGCATGGTGATTTGCAAGAAGAGTTCTATATGGAGCAGCCACCAGGTTATGTGCATGTTGTTCATCCTGAGTTTGTTTGCAGGTTGAAGAAAGCCTTGTATGGCTTGAAGCAAGCACCTAGAGCATGGTCTGACAAGATAGGACAGTATCTTCTCACTATTGGCTTTCAGATTTCCAAGGCAGATTTCTCACTTTATGTGAGAAAAACAGAGAAAGATATTATACTACTTGTCATTTATGTTGATGATTTGATTATGACACGTGACAGTGATGAAGATATCCTTCATGTGAAAATGCTATTGAAGCAGAAGTTTGAGATGAAGGATTTGGGAGAGCTGCGTTATTTCTTGGGCATTGAGGTGATTAGATCACCAAGTGGGATACAGCTCTTGCAGAGGCAGTATGGATTGGACATGCTGTCCAAATATGGGATGATAGGCTGTAAGCCTATTTCAGTTCCTTTGGAGCAGAATGTGAAGCTGAGCACAGATGCAGGTGAGCTTCTAGAAGACCCTACTATGTACAGACGCATAGTAGGAAGTTTGATTTATATGACTATTACCAGGCCAGATTTGAGCTATGCTGTTGGATTGGTAAGTCAGTTTATGCAGGCTCCAAGGAAACCACATTTGGATGCGGCTAGACGCATACTCAGGTATGTGAAGTCCACATTGCAGTATGGACTATTTTATGAGACTGGTGTTCAGATACAGTTGCATGGATACACTGATGCTGATTGGGCTGGTAGTATTTCTGATAGACAATCTACCAGTGGATATGTGTTTTCTTTTGGGAGTGCTGCAGTCACTTGGAGCAGTAAGAAACAGCCTACAGTTGCCTTGTCGAGCACAGAGGCTGAGTACAGGGGTACAGCAATGGCTCCATGTGAGGTAGCTTGGTTGCATAAGCTACTTTATGATATGCATCAGCCTACAGATGGGCCAGTTGTCATTTATTGTGACAACATGAGTAGTATACACTTGGCAAATAACCCAGTCTATCATGCTAGAACAAAGCACATTGAGGTGCATTATCACTATGTGCGAGAGAGGGTTTTACTAGGTCTTATTGATCTAGTTTATGTCAGCACAGAGGATCAGGTAGCTGACATATTCACGAAGACATTGGGCGCAGAGAAGCTGCGCAAGTTCAGAGACCTGCTTGGTGTGCAGGAATTGGTATTGAGCTCGAGGGGGAGTGTTGAGATATCGAGCTCCACTCGTGATACGCCAGGGTGACCGTTGTGTATTTATGTCACCGACTTGTCAGTTGTTTGCAGACGCGGTTGGTACACCGCCCATGAATAATAGCTACATGACAGCTATCCTTATCTACTCTAGTTCGTGGTTCAGTTAGTATGCCACCTTAGTTAGTTGAGTTTGGTTTGAGACCCATATATAGGGTTCTTCTATTTCTTTGTATGAGAGTTCTTTTTGCTTACACAACTAAGAAGAGGAAAATTGTTTTCAGCCTCCACCTCTGTGTGTATTCCCCCATTGTGCAAGCAAGAAAGCTACAAGTGAGACTCCTTCCTTCTCTCCCACAATCTTGACATTCTAGCTCTACAAAACTATTCACACAGCCCAATAATGAGCTCAACATTAAGAATTTTTTGATTAGATGCCTTCAACACCTTCCAAAGGTGTGTACACAAGCAGTAGAGCACTCCAATAAGCTCTCAATCTCTGATTTGTAGGCAGGTTAGGAGGTTGCGTCAACATGCGTAATTACACTATTCAGGCCAGCAGCTTCTTCTTCTTGTTCTTGATGATGGTGGTGGTCATGAGCAGCACTATAGTGCTCAAATAGGGCTTGGAAAGCCTTCCAACAAGCTTTGATCAACTGTTGCATGAATGAAAGCCACACAAGTTTGGTACATACCTTCACAGGAGCTCAATAGTAGCCAGTTCTTTCAAATGACACACATTATCTCCAAGATCTAGGATTAGCTCAACTATTGCCATGCTCTAGAGAGCCCATTCATAGCTCTGATACCATGTTAGAAGAGAGAGACAAAGAGGCAAAGGATTGGAGCAACTGTAAGGAGTCGTATGCTCTCCACTCCTTTTCTTCATATTCAATAACCCATATAACTAAAACACTAAGGTTTGTAAGACTATTCACACATAGCCTTAATCCACCGACTTATTTAATGTCCCATACTTGCTGATACAATTGGACATAGTTAAGACTCTGTTAGTCATACACACGAGCTTGAAGTCTCAACAATGAAGACAAAAGTAGTGGCTAAGTGCTCCCAATGGACTACTTTCTCTCTCTAGTAAAGGATGCTTCAATGTCATAAAACTTCAAATCTTCCATATTAGATGATGTTTCAACTAGATTTTGATAATCATATACATCACAACTTGCTAATAAAATAGCTTTGTGCTCATCTTTATCTAGTGCTCTTTTTAGAATAGCTAGTTGTTGTTTAGTGCCTTTATATTTGTTTAAGTGACTTGTGAGATCTTCTTTTGGATTGAAGTTTAGATTGTAAAGTTGCATTATTAGTTTCACCTCAGAGTGCTTGGATTTAGTGCCAAAAACTTTGTTTATCTTCTCTCATATTGGCTTTGTACTTGGAATATCATCAATGTGATGTGTACATTCATGACCGAAGCCTACTACTATGTATCTTAATGCTTTCTTGTTGTTTTCTTAATATTCCTCTCTTGATCTTGTTGTGCCTGTCCCAATGATAATTCTATGTAAAATCTTTTGCACAAGTAGATACATCATTTTGGATTGCCAAGTGTGAAAACCAAACCCAGTGAATTTATCAATTACATCTTGAGTTTACATTTTGTTTAATTTAGAGGTCTTATTGTGTTATCTTCCATGGCAATGTCTAACTCCAACTTATAAGGGAGAGAGAATAACAAATTATGAATGGGCTAAATGCAAATGAATGGTGCTTGTTGACAATGAACTAGCTATTAATGCAAATATAGATCAATCTACAGTGTAAACAAGAGTTGAATATGAACCAATTTGATGTATTCGTGTGAATGAGGATCAAGAAATAATTAGTTTACAATGGATAAGTGTGAAATGGGGTTTTTGAGAAGAGGTTTTTTAAAACCTTAGAAGAGATTAGTGAAGATTAATAGAAGATAAGGTCGACTAGTAGTAGCCATGCTATTTTTTGATCGCCTAAATCGACACATGCCCCTAACATGTACTCATGGTGGTCAATGGTCTACTTATCAACATACTTGTGTATCAATTTGATCATTTTTTGGGCTTCAAGCTTTAGAATGGACCACTTCTTCTCTCTCTTCTCTTGCTCTATCTCTATTTCAAGGAAAGCACTTTACTTTTGATGGTTAGGTGCTACACAAACTATGTGCACACCAAGGGAAGTGCTTTACTTTTGGGGGGGTTTAGGTGTTGCACAAACTATGTGCACACCAAGGCAAGTGCTTTACTTTTGAGGGGGTTTAGGTGCTGCACAAACTATGTGCACACCAAGGCAAGCCCTTTACTTTTGAGGGTTAGGTCCTGCAAAAACTATGTGCACACTATAATATTTCCATAATGAAATATTAAGTGACCCTAGACCCCGCACACCACGTGCAAAAAGCGGTTCAAAATAATCTCCCACATCGATAAATGTTGGTGGCTAAGTGCTCCCTCCGCGCACATTAATAAAATCCAGCTCCGTGTTATGTATGGAAGACCATGGCTTGAAACCGCAAGCCCACACGAGAACACCCTTCAAGGGAAAAGCAAAAGGATAATGGATAATTTAGTGCAAATGTTTTAATTAATAACCCCCTCCCCCTCAGCCGATGCATGGCGGGGAGAGGGAGTATGAGTGTAAGAGGAGTTATGTGGTGGAGGAGCATGGGGAGGGGATCATGCTAGCCGCTACTTGGGTGGCTACCCTCCCCCCCCTTAGACCTATAAGACCACCCCCTCCCCAATCTTGAGGGAGGGGAGAAGAGAGAGAGAGAGGGAGTCGTGCTGTCTACCAGGCTCCCATGCTGCTGTGCCGCCATCAACGCCGCCTGTTGCCGCCGCTACACTGCGTTGCCCCTGCCATCATCCTCACCACCATCATCATCATAATTACCATCATCATCAACATCGTCATCTTCCTCACCTCCATCCTCATCTTCTCTCTCCACGTCTTCTGTCAGATGACATAAGCTTGGAAGTGTCTAAATTAAAGCCTCCATAAGCCTTATTCTCCCATGCCTTGCCCAAGGTTTTAAAACCAAGTCTGCAAAGGCCATGTCTTGCACGGAGGAGAAAATCTCGGTCAGAGAGGATTCATAATGTGTAATAGACCCAAGAGAAAGTTGTTGAACCGAGATTTAATTCCTCAATGGCTCCCAAGAAAATGGCTAGAGGAGCACACGCGAGAGCATCCAACCCGAGTACACGCGTGGACAACGCTCCAAATCTTAATACCCAAGTTCCAATTGTATTCTCGCATGAAAGGGATGCATTAAGCATGATGGTTTTTAGGAAAATTTAAATGCATTTATTCATTTGTTTTACAAAGTTTAGTGCATGTCTATTATTTGAAATTGCTCGCACTCTCGTGGACAAGGGTAGTTGCAATCTTCTTGAACGAATAATGCATATCTTAGAAGATGATATCGTGCTAAGAAGGATAAAGCTTATGTCACATGATGCACTTATGAGGATCCTAAAACCTCTAGACCTTAGTAAGGAGTTTGAAGTGATAATTGATGCTAGCACACTTGCCTTATGATGTGTGCTCATGCAAGAAGGTCATCCTGTAGCATACTCTTCAAGGAAACTGAAGAGCCATGAAAGGAATTATGCTGCCCACGATCTGGAGCTGTTGGCTGTCATCCATGCTCTCAAGCTTTGGAGACACTACTTGCTGGGTAACAAGTTTACCCTAGTGACGGATCATAAAAGTCTTAAATGGATTTTTACTCAGAATGAGCTCAATATGAGGCAATGTTGATGGATTGAAGTGCTGGAAGAATATGATTTTGAAATCAAATACCGGCCTAGAAAGGAGAATGTAGTTGCCGATGCACTCAGTCACATAAGGCATTTTTGAATTCTCTAATTTTGCAAGAACCATCAACAGCCAGATCTCTAGCCACAAAGGTATCCATGCCAAACAACCCAATTCTTGAGCTAGCTAAAGAAGAGGCATGCCATGACCCAATCTATTAGAAATTGCTAAGGGAGATCCCCATCAAGGATTAAGAACCGAAGCTACAAACAAAGTATCAAGAATTCTCTATCAATAATGGACTTGTCTACTATAGAACGAGATTATGTATACCGGCAAGCCAATCACTCAAGAAGAAGATACTTTGGGAAGCTCATGACTCCCCTTTCTCAGGACATCCTGGCTATGCCAAGACCCTCAATGTGGTCAGAAAGAGCTATTCTTGCGAGAGGCATTTGAGATTCAGAACCTTGAGAGAATACCTCGTCTAGTGGAAAGATTATCCCGAAGAGGATGCCACTTGGATGGATGAAAGTACTCTCAACCAACAATACCCCCAGTTCTTCTCGAGATGAGGGCATCTTGATTCCTCTAAGGGGGAGAGAATGTAATATTTCCGTAATGAAATATTAAGTGACCCTAGACCCCGCACACCACGTGCAAAAAGCGGTTTAAAATAATCTCCTGCATCGATAAATGTTGATGGCTAAGTGCTCCCTCCGCATGCATTAATAAACTCCATCTCCGTGTCGTGTATGGAAGAATGTGGCTTGAAACCGCAAGCCCACACGGGAACACCCTTCACAGGAAAAGCAAAAGGATAATGGATAATTTAGTGCAATTTTTTTTATTAATAACCCCCTCCCCCTCAGCCGATGCATGGCGAGGAGAGGGAATAGTGTAAGAGGAGTTATAACCCTCCCTCCCCTTAGACCTATAAGACCATCCCTCCCCAATCTTGAGGGAGGGGAGAAGAGAGAGAGAGGGAGTCGTGATGTCCACTAGGCTGCCATGCTGCTACGCCACCATCAACGCCACCTGCTGCCGCTGCCATCATCCTCACCACCATCATCATCATAATTACCATCATTGTCAACATCGTCATCTTCCTCACCTCCATCCTCATCTTCTCTCTCCATGTCTTCTGTCAGATCACAGAAGCTTGAAAGCTTCTTTGGAAGCTTCTAAATTAAAGCCTCCGTAAGCCCTGTTCTCCCCTGCCTTCCCCAGGGTTTTAAAACCAAGTCTGCAAAGGTCGTGTTGCAAAGGAGAAGATCTCGGTCAGAGAGGATTCATAACGCGTGACAGACCCAAGAGGAAGTTGCTGAACCGAGATTTAATTTGTCAATGGCTCCCAAGAAAATGGCGAGAGGAGCACACGCGAGAGCATCCAACCCGAGTACACGCATGGACAACGCTCCGAATCTTAATACCCAGGTTCCAATTGTATTCTCGCATGAAAGGGATGTGTTAAGCATGATGGTTTTTAGAAAATTTTTAATGCATTTATTCATTCATTTTACAAATTTTAGTGCATGTCGATTATTTGAAATTGCTCGCACTCCGGTGGACAAGGGTAGTTGCAATCTTCTTGAACAAATAATGCATATCTTAGAAGATGATACCGTGCTAAGAAGGATAAAGCTTATGTCACATGATGCACTGATGAAGTAAATTCATGGTCATGGTTCATATAGAGGATAATCTTAGACGCCCATTGAATGATGTCCAAATCGTCGCAATGCATGGAAAGGAATTATGAACTTGCAAATTGCATACGAGGATGGTTACATTTTAGGTCGGTTAAGTACTAAAGGACGGGTTAAATCATTAATGGTCTCATGGCATTCGCTCATGCATGGAGTCCTTTTATCAAAGTTTGTATTTAGGAAAGGATGCATTTTTTTATTAAAGCTTGAATTCAATGCATTAAACAAAGGGTTTATAGGCATAGTTCTTGATGTAAATCAACATAGGGTTTATACAAGTTAGCGCTAAATTGTCAATCATTATAGTTTAAGTAAGGAAAAGTAACGATCATTGTAGAACTTATAGCTACACAGAAGAAAAAAGTCTATGAATCGCATATTTGCATGGAATGTTATATCTTGCAATTATTTATATCTTTTAGGAAAAGTATTTGCATATTTAAGGAAAGATCACCTCTTGTCGCAAGACAATTAGGTAAATCGCTTGTAATGGTGTAACTCAAATGATGATCACCTCAATGCGCTAGATAGAGCTATGCCGTGATAAAAATTCTGCCTAGTATCGCACTCGAGAAACAGACTTAATATTTTCGACCTCGAAGGTCCTACCCACATTCACGGAATATTAGGGTTAGTTAAACGCCCACGCAAGAATGATTTAGGGTCCTCACCCTAAGGATCAATTGGCTGAATATTAGACTTGCGTTTGAATCTGCTTCGACCCTGATGTTTCTGCGTAAAGTAGTTCGTCTGGGGTGACGCTAGTTACCTCCGAGGAAGTTGACCATTAGGGAAAATCATGATTCAGGTTGATCCTAAGTGGGAACGGCCGGAATGCTTCCGCTTCGTGGCAGACTCGGGAAGACCTAGATCGCAAACCCCATGACATTCCATGGGAGTTCCGAGCGGCGCTTTGTGGACTCTCTTCCTGATGGGCTGCTAAGACGTGTCCTACAAGTGGACAGGTGGACATGTTATAGTTGGTATCAGAGCGAACCAATGAGATCTAATATTTTCAAGGAAACTTAATGAGGAGAAGTAGAGCAAATGTTGCTGTTAAGAACATTTCCTTACTTACTTATCGATGCTGGCTTGCAGAGTCCCGAAGCATGTAACAAATTCCTGGTATTCTAGGTTATGTTTATGACTACAATGCATGCCTCGAATTATTGATGGAGGCTAGGTATGATGAATATCCTAGACCGCATCTACAATCCTTCACCCCTATACGTGGAATGGAGATGGAGGGGTGATTCAGAAATTTATTACATAGCTGCCCACCGACTTGCGTACCTTCGGACCAACTTGAAGAGAATCAAGTGGATGGAGGACTTAAAGATCGTGAAGCTGTTCATCTTTGTTGAGGCTCACGCAAACGCAACCCTACATGTCAGCGGTCGAAAGGTCAAGCAAAACAAATATGTGTACGAGGAAGTGACTTGAATAATCCCTACCGACAAAATCAAGGTGTTGGGAGCTTATGAGAAGAACGGGTATCAAAGGAAAGGATACCCTAATCTTCCTATGACCTATCGATTCCTGAAAATCAAAGGAAAGGAGGATATGAGAAGAACGGGTATCAAAGGAAAGGATACCCTAATCTTCCTATGACCTATCGATTTCCTGAAAATCCATGACCCCAATCCATACTATTACTCAATTCTCATAGCTGAATATAACACAATCTTATTCTCCTCGAATTGATGTACCAATCATCTTGTTCTACCCTCCCAAAAATAATTATACTCAGAAAGGGCTATGCCCATATGAATGAAATAGACTTCTTTTATCAATGACTGTCTTGGCTGTGAGTGTTGGTACGGAGTCAAGTGATTAGGTCACTTGGTTAAAAGCTGAATTGGACATATAATGTAATGTGAGAAACGCTTAGCAAGTTTTTAACGTAAAGAATTTTATTGCCCAGGTGCAACCTCAAGTGCAAATTCTTAGCCCGATCCCTGCACTAAATACGGCTGTAATTCAGGAGAAGAAGTTTCTTCTCAAACAAATCAAGCCACCAGAATTTGATGGTAAGGGAAGGACCATTCGAACTGATGTCGAGATTTGGATCGAATCCATGGAGGATTATTTTGAAGTAGCAGGTAGTACTGCACCCGCTAACCAAGAAATGCTCGCCAAGCTGAAGCTTACCGACGAAGCAAGACTTTGGTGGAAGCAATGGTGCAGAGACCAAGGGATCTCGGAAGGGTCAGTTACTTGGGAGAATCTTAAAAGAGCTGTGCGAGGGAGATATCTACCACCTGCTTACCGCATGTAGAAGATGAACGAGTTTTATGAATTGAAGCAGCTTGGTCTATCCCTTGATGCATACTATTCAAAGTTCATCTCTCTTTTGAAGTACGCGCCACAAATGGATATGACACAACAGGTGTCAAAGTTTTGTACCAGATTAAACCCACCCATAAACACCTGCCTGGAATCAATGCGCCCAACAGATCTACACGATGCGCTCATTCAAGCTACACCCATAATACAGGAGGTGTAGACTAGGCCAAGAAATAACAAGACTTGGTCTTACAAGGATCAAAACAAGGGAGTATATAGGTCTCAGACCAAGAGGACAAAGGGCCAAAATTAGGGACAAAGGAAGAAAGCTAGGACCAACACTATCAATAATTTCGTTCCTACCCAAAGTAATGGCCGCAATCTCTATTGCTTCAATTGCAATGAGCCCGGTCACTTTAAAAGGCAGTGTCCCAAGCTTAGCGGAGGACAACGTCAAGGGCCAACCCAAGGAACCATCCGTGGCCAAGGAGCTGTCGTCATGGCCAGAGGAAGAACCTCCCATGTTTCCAACAAGGAGTTGTATGATGAAGAAGACCTATCCATGGAAGCAGACATTGAGAGGGCAACGATCCATGCCGGTCTTCACAAGAAAGGCCCGAATTGTCAATTCTTGGTGATTCAAACCCCTTCCGATTATCAAGGTAAAAGCTTCAAAACCTTGATTGATTGTGGCAATACACATTCCTTCATTTCACCAGTCTGTGCAAGAAGATTAGGAATAGCCACAAATGATGCACCGACCTTACTTGTGGAATTAGCAAATGGTCGTGAGGTCACTTGTACTGGGAAAACTACTAAGGTGAGATTTCTACTCGATGAAAAGTCGACTTCGGTCAAATTTAGGGTTATGAACCTAGGTATCCATGCGTGTTTGCGCGGAATGGATTGGCTTAAACCTAATGATGCCCACATTCACTATGGAAAGGGCCAAGTTTCCTTTCAAAATTCTGAAGGGGAACTGGTCACAACTCAAGGAGAGGTTGGGAAGCCAAAAAATCAACTGGCCAAAGCATCTTGGATAATAAAAGAAGTTAGGAAGGGGCTACCTATCTATTTGATTAAGCTAAATAAGCTAGATCAGAATCAAGAGTCTAGGGAAGAACCTACGTGGCTAAAGGAGTACGTAAATGTATTTCCTGAAGAGCTGACAGAGCTTCCTCCTCAAAGGGAAGTCAATCACAAAATCAAGCTAGCGCCAGGAGCTGCACCAATCGCAAAGAGACCATATAGAATGTCCATCCCAGAAGCGATTGAGCTGAAGGAGCAACTCAAGCAACTGTTAGACCAAGGATACATCCATCCTAGTAGTTCACCATGGGGAGCTCTAATGCTATTCCAGAAGAAGAAAGATGGAACGCTTCGGTTATGCATTGACTACAGAGGGTTGAATCAATCAACCATTAAGAAAAAATATCCCATTCCAAGAATAGATGAACTTCTTGACCATCTTCAAGGTGCGAAGTGTCAAGATCAAAAAAATGTTAAAATTATACAAAAATCTAGTATTTTCGCATAATCCATGCAACTCACTAATGGCTCAAATCACATTGACTCTCTAGATCAATAAAGAAGTCAGATGATGATGCATTCCATGCTTTTTCACACTGTGTCCTCATAACATCACGACATCGTGACTCTCTGTTTACATTGCATTTTTTGAAAAGCCTATTTGAAGCAACAAGAACCCAACTTTTCTTTAGCACATATTACCATCCCCAAATTGATGGTCAAATAGAGCGAGTTAATTAGGTCATTGAAGATATACTGAGAGCTTACTTTTCTAGAGAACCGACAAAGTGGATACAGTATTTGCCCTTAGTAGAATTTTCCTACAATGCATCATATCACCAGAGTATTCAAATGACTCTATTTCAAGCATTGTATGGACAAGATTGTTTGATGCCATTGAATTTCTCTGATCCAACCCTAAAGGTTGAGGCTTCTAAGAAAATGCTGGAAGACATGGATGATCAAGTCAAAACTATCAGACAAGACATCCAAGCTGCTAAAGATCGCCAGAAAGTTTACACTGATCTAGGATGCCAAGAGTGCATCTTCCAAGAGGGAGACATGGTTTTCATCCGTGTACTCCCAAATAAGAGTTCTTTGTCATTGGGAAAGTTCAAAAAATTGAATCCAAGGAATTGTGGACCATACAAGGTTCTCAAATGCCTAGGAGCTAATGCCTACAAAAAACTGCAACTTCCTAATCATGTGAAAGTCAACAATATATTTCACATTAGTCTTCTGAAAGCTTATGTGGCAAATCAAGATCATATTCTTGATGACCAACAAATTGCAATGCCTAGGTAAGCAGCCCTTGAACTCTAGCATCATAATATCCTAGATGTAAAAGAGAAAACTCTGAGAAACACAACCATTAGAGAGTATCTTATCCAGTGGAAAGACTATCTTGAGGAGGATGCTACTTGGATAGAAGAGACAGCTCTAGAAAAACATTTCCCTAGTTCTTTTCGAGATGAGGACATCTTGATTCCCTTAAGAAGGGGAGGATGTAATATTCCCGTCCCATAACACTTCATAAAAGAAATTCAAGCTTGAAATGTTTTAAAATTTACTCATTGAGTTATCACATAAGTAACCACATGTAATATCAAATCTTGTATTTAAATCAATTCTGCAATCTGACATGAGACGATGCCTCAATGAACCCATCCAACAAAAAAGTAAATACGCCTCGTAAATAATATTACGACAACTTGATCATAATATTTCCCGCATTATATTTGATTTAGCATTCTCGATTCCATTTAATGCATGAAAGATCACATTGATTTCGCAACAACAAGACAAATCACAAAAGCCTTAATCAGTAGACAAAGAACGCGCAAGAACACGCATGATATGAGTAAGTTAAGTATCAAAGAGTATGGAGTGGCTTTATAAGCTGGATAATCATGAGATAACTTGGCCAAAAACTACCATATGAAGTCATTTTGATGAAAAAAAAGACGTTTTTGATTAAATAAACCATAATTACGATATTTTCTTCATCATAGGCATATAATCCTTTTTCAAGTGAAAGAGTCTTTTTACTGAATAGTTTATTATTATATTACTTAGGCCATTTTCTTAAGTGACAGTTCATATGCATCTTCTTTAAAATGTGTTTATAATCATTTAAAGCCAAATATAGGGATAAACTCATACAACATTATTTTTTTCCAAATCGACGAGATGTTACCTCTATCAAGTTTGTAGTAACAGGGGTTTCGCCAATTCCTACCGCGTTATTTTCTCCATCGACTGTGTTTCTTGCTTCTTTTGCTTCAAATGGACTTCTTCAATTTTTGCGACCTCTTAGTAGAATTTTCGTACAATGCATCATATCACTAGAGTATTCAAATGACTCTATTTCAAGCATTGTATGGACAAGATTGTTTGATGCCATTGAATTTCTCTGATCCAACCCTAAAGGTTGAGGCTTCTAGGAAAATGCTAGAAGACATGGATGATCAAGTCAAAACTATCAAACAAGACATCCAAGCTGCTAAAGATCGCCAGAAAGTTTACACTGATCTAGGATGGCAAGAGTGCATCTTCCAAGAGGGAGACATAGTTTTCATCCGTGTACTCCCAAATAAGAGTTCTCTGTCATTGGGAAAGTTCAAAAAGTTGAGTCCAAGGAATTGTGGACCATACAAGGTTCTCAAATGCCTAGGAGCTAATGCCTACAAACTGCAACTTCCTGATCATGTGAAATTCAACAATGTATTTCACATTAGTCTTCTGAAAGCTTATGTGGAAAATCAAGATCATATTCTTGATGACCAGCAAATTGCAATGCCTAGGTAAGGAGCCCTTGAACTCCAGCATGATAAGATCCTAGATGTAAAAGAGAAAACTTTGAGAAACACAACCATTAGAGAGTATCTTATCCAGTGGAAAGACTATCTTGAGGAGGATGCTACTTGGATAGAAGAGACAGGTCTAGAAAAACATTTCCCTAGTTCTTTTCGAGATGAGGACATCTCGATTCCTCTAAGAAGGGGAGGATGTAATATTCCCACCCCATAACACTTCATAAAACAAATTCAAGCTTGAAATGTTTTAAAAATTACTCGTTGAGTTATCACATAAGTAACCACATGTAATATCAAATCTTGTATTTAAATCAATTCTGCAATCTGACATGAGACGACGCCTCAATGAACCCAGCCAACATAAAAGTAAATACGCCTCGTAAATAATATTACGACGGCTTGATCATCATATTTCCCACATTATATTTGATTTAGCATTCTCGATTCCATTTAATGCATCAACGATCACATTGATTTTGCAACGGCAAGACAAATCACAAAAGCCTTAATCAGTAGACAAAGAATACGCAAGAACACGCTGTCGTATTGCTGTGCATTCGAGGTGTGAAATCCGCCCAAAAGTTGTGTGTGGGAGTTGATATTTTGTACATACTTAGTTGTTATGTTTGCATCTTTATTCTACGTGGTAATATAGTAAAGAGGGGTCTTTTACTATCTTTTCTTTCAGCTGGGGTTGCACTTGATAGGTCCTCCTTCAATAATGGTGGGCATGAAGGGATGCTTTCAGCCTATGTTGAGCAGGGCTAAGGAGAGAAGGCTTTACAACTTTATGGGCACATGTAGGTTGAAGGTGTTAACCCATTGGAGTAGACAATTGTCATTGCACTCCAAGCATGTGCAATCCAAGAAGAGAAGGACCAAATAACTCAAATAAAGTCTCTGGAAATTGGACAAGCGTTACATGTTGATGCCCTTCAGAAAGGATTCACATCAGACATTTATGTTTATAGTACCCTGGTGTCTATGTATAGCAAATGTGGGAGCATTGTAGAAGCAGAGAATGTGTTTGATGGGTTGTCTGAGCACACTGTTGTGTTATGGAATGCTTTGTTTTCTGCCTATCTAGAGGTCAGTCAAGAAGATAAAGTTTTGTAAGTGTACTTCAAAATGAAAGCTGAAGATGTGATTTGAATGATATCACAATTTTATATGCAGTAGCAGCTTACACTACCACTGGAAGTGTGGAGATGTGCTGATAGCTTCATTTTTATATTGCTTTGCTAGTTATGATCTGCTTCCTGAGTTTGGAATGGCACTTATCTGCACGTATGGTGACTATTCATGTATGGTTGATGCTCAAGCCCTCTTCAATGGAATGCTCGAATGGGAGAAGGCCGCTTTTCTGGTTTTAAAAAAAAAGAGGCTACTTTTCTGAGCGGAATATATAGCGCTGGGGAAGAGGACAAAGGGGGCGTGAGAAAGAAAAAGCAAGAAGGGAGAAAGAAAAAGCAACAATGACTATTTTTGAAAAGGGGAGTTTTGGGGGGGAAAAAGCAGAATTCGGAATGAAAGCAGAATGGGGGAATTCCATGTTTTTTTTTTCTGTTCCCAGGAAAGAACAATACTGGGGGAATTCTGAGAAGAGAAGAGGAAGCAATTAGTTGCTTCGTCGCTGGTAAAAGGCCAATGATGTGATGTTTCTGTGATCACTCTCTTTGGTGGATCCATGATTCTTGTCTTGGTTCCTCTCTCCGTGATTCCTTTTCGACTGTTGGACATAGCGACGATTGAAGCGAGAATTGGAAGCCTTCGCTTGGGAGTCTCCTAGAGGTGGCTGCCTGGATGCACAGGATTCAGAGCAAGACGATGACGATGAGGACATGTTCAAAGGGCGGTTCTACATCGGTACCCGCATGCTGACAGAGGTTGAAATGCACTCTCCTGTGGAAGAAAGCAAGGGTATTGCCACCATCGTCAAGGCTCCCAGGATCAACACCCAGCCAGTTCAACCCACTACTTCAAGTCCTTCGAGTGATGCTTCACACACTGGGGATCAGTCAAAAACTTGTCAAAGCAGCTCAACTGGTACTGTTCCTGCTAAATGTACGGACAACGAAATTCAATCTCCAGCTTGAGGAGAATGCAGGAATCACAGTGGGTTCTTTGCCTGATTGCAAGAGTCCACTGAGAAAAAGTACTACTAACAGTACGAATAGACCAAGAACAAGGAGCGTTACATATAATGATTTTACAGAGTTGAAAGGTTGCATAGATTTGGGCTTTGTGTTCACACAGGATGATATCCCTAGGCCTTCCAGTCGAGATCTAGATGTTAAATCCCCACAGTAGTTAGTGGGGCTTGCATAACTTGGAGCACAGTGTCTCTGAAGAATTCTGCCTCCATTGCAGAAGTGCATGCATCCATAGAGCTCACAGTCGAGATCCTGAATGCCAGCACCTCAAACTTCTTCTCATGGCTGTCCGAAGGCTGGCGGATACCCTCTCCAGACACTTGGTTCAAGACATCCACAGGTGTAGCTTAAAGAAACAGACTGGAACCAGTGGTGCTTGAATTCAATAGCTCTTCAAGCTGAGAACAGCAAGTTTATTGAATAGATGCATATTAAATCAACAATCTTTGCATTCAATATGAAGAGTTTGGAGTTTACTGTTGCATAGCCTGATCTCACTTGATTAATCTTCTATCTTAGAATTTCTCAAGAACCTCTGTGGTCGCAACTTTGCTTTCGAAAACCTTTCGACATCTTTGGTGAACCCGACGTGAAAGCGTCGTAGAAATTTCAGGATGGGAGATACTTCAACATCATTTTCAGCCTCTTCTACGATTCCTACTATGTCCTCTACTTCAGCTCCATCATTGACTACTGCTTCAAGTACTTCAACGGATGATCTAAAGCAGATTTTGCAGAATATGTCCATGTATATGCAGCTTCAAAATCAGCAAACACAATTGTATATGCAGCAGCAGTAGCAATTGCATCAACAGCAGTTGTCTCAGCAAAGGCAACTATATTCGGAGCAGGAGAATGCAATTAGCGCGACTAAGGCGATTGAAGCAGTTGAGAATGAGAAGAAGCTATTTGATGGCTATAATGTTTCAGCATATTTGAAGACATATGAGATCAAGATGGGGTTTTTTGGAGTTCCAGATGGACTTATGAGTAAGTATTTCCTTCGTCTTGTCACACCCGCCTTGAGGGCAAAAGTGACTAATCTTTTTATTCAAAATTCGCATCAGCAAGATTTTAAGAAGGCCCTGAAAGAAGAGTATTTCCTTGAGGACTTTGGGATGGCTACACGGCGATCATTCCGAGAGTGGGTCTACATGCCAAACAAAGGTCTAGCTGCTTCAGAGTTGATTCGAGAATTTGAAGAGAGGTATAGTCAGCTTGATGCCATTGAACAAAGAGCATTGGATGTTGAGAAAGTTGAGCTTTTCTTGCAAGCTGCAGATCCTGCTCTTCAGGAAGAATTGGGAGAGCTTCTTGAGGATCGCACGAAGCCTATGGGTCTTAAAACGGATTGGCAAGATGCCCAGGATGCAGTCTCGACTTTGACCAAGAGGAGGATATGGAAGACCCGCCTACAGAATGGTTCTATGACACCGATACCGTCTTCTGCTCCTATGCCTGCTTCTATCCCTGTTATTTCTTCTTCTCCTCAGCCAGTTTCTTGGCCTATGCCAGTGCCTACTGTTTCCACTCCTCCTATTCCTCCTATTCCACGACCGATGCCAGCACCTTCTACTCCAAAACCATCCACTCTGTCGGTGCCTTCCTCTCTTGATGATATAATCAAAGGCATAACAGATTTGACACCGGAGTCAGTTAAAGCAGAATTGGTGGAAAAATTGAAAGAGAAGTTTGCTTCGACTGCGCCTACTATTTCTTCTAGTGCTCCTACTACACCTAGGAGTGCTCCTAGTGCACCTAGGAGAGATCGAAGATGTATTTGGTGTAATAGTACGGACCATCAGCATTGCAGGGATTGTGAATCTTTTCAGGATGCAAGAAGGAAGAATTTGGTATTTTGGGGACAAGATGGTAAGATTTGGTTGACTGAAACGGGAGCTCCGCTTGCTACCAACTTTGGGAAAGGTGGAATGAAGAAGTTAGTGGATGACATGGCTGCGTGTACTTCTTATGTGATAGCTAGAGGAGATGCTTCTGCATATGGAGTTCAGATTGAGAAAGGATCAGAGAATCAGTCAGCATTATGGACTTATGCTATGGAGACGGCAAACAAGGGAAAAATTCAGCAAACTGTTTTGACTAGTGCATGCTCTAGCATCAGATCTGAGACAGGTTGGGATTCGCCTGTTGACAGGTACTCTATTTATGCCTACTTGGATAAGTCTCAAGGAGTAGATGTACTTGTTGAGGAGAAGCGTAAGAGGGATGAAGAAAATCCAAGTGCAGCTAAAAAGACTAGAGGGGGTGAGTTTGTTACTCCACCTATTGCAGGACCGTCTTTGAGACCAGGGCCAGAACAATAGATGGAAGATGCTCAAAAGAGAGAAAAGAGGCAAGAGCCTAGAGAGAGAAAGCAGCCAGGGTTTAGATTGATGTCCGATATTGAGACATCTACAGACATGAAGAAAATCTTTAATGACAAGATACTTGGCAGTGAGGTGACTTTTACTATTTCTAAGGTTTTGGGCATCTCGAAAAGAGAGTTTCAAGATCAGTTTCAAGAGGTCCTGAAGAGGAAAAGACATGCATTGCCTACTACTGATACACAGGGAGTTTTGATTGGGGAGTTGGATGAGGATGAGGATGAGGTTATGGTTGAGAATGCTTCTGTTTTTCCACAGATAGAGAAGAGGGTTCAGCCTATGCATTATGCTGAAACTGATGAGCCTGTCTTGATACCGTGTAGTCACTTTTCGCGGAGTCATTGGGCTAGGGCAACTACAGAAACAATGGTAAAAATTGGAGAGAAACAGGTGCCTTATGTTGCTTTGGTGGATCATGATTCAGAGATTAATCTCATAGTCCGTGGAGTTTATGAAAGTAACAGATGGCCTATGGATGTAGAGCATGGGTGGCGTATGAGAGCCGCCAACAACACTGCAGGTGATTTGTATGCTGCCTGTCCCAGTGTCAGGGTTTCTATTGGAGATGTAGAGGAGGATTTTCATTTCTTTGTGCAGGATTCATGCTCTTATCCCATAATTCTTGGACAGCCATTCATCACAGAGATGCGTATGGAAATAAAGGTAATGGATGATGGATCTACTTATGCACGGATTCGCAGTAAAGATGGCATGAGAGCAGTTCAGTTTATGACTGTGTGTGTGAACCATGTTAGAAACAGGGATACTCTCAGAGATGCACCTTTGCCCACTGTGAGGGATTTGAGTTTTCATTAGGTATCGCTGTTTCGCGAGACGACGGTGGTACAGAGCAGAGGAGATTGGAGTTCTCGTCTCCTGGCAGCAGTGTTTTCTCCTCCGGTTTTGTTGGGATTTCAACAAACAGTTCGATGAGTTATCAGAAGACTTCTAAGTTGCCTAGAGCTGCCAGGCAGTACATATGCAGGAAGGAGAAAATTTTGAAAAATGCAGGAATTTTAGAGGATGATGAGCACATAGATGGGATGTATGATAGTATGATTTGTGCGGATACGATGACAGAGATGGAAAATATGCTGAAAACTGATATGCAGAGTTGTCACAATAATGTATTAGTGCAATCCCTAGACATGTTTCATGAAATTGCAGATTTTGTGTCACAGATAGAGTCAGAGGCTGAGGTGATTTAGCAAAAAGTATTGAGTGTTGAAGAAATTCAGCAAACAGAGTTTCCAGCTGATTATGATCAGCTTACAGAGACACAGAGGGCTAAAAACTTTCAGCCAATAGAGTTTACTGCTGAAATATTTCAGCCATCCAGAGTTTAGGGCTGTTCCTATGCAGTCCATAGAGCAGAGGGTTGAGGATATTCAGCCATTGGAGTGCAGAATTGCTGATTTACAACAAGATTTGAGTAATACAGAGGATCATAATGAAGCTAGGGTTGACACGAAATACAAGACTGTGGATAAGAAGGTGAAGCCGGTAGCTGTACCGCTTCCATCTAACAGTGATCAGCAAATAGAGAGGGCTGCCAAACAGCCAATTTTGAGGAATCCGGAGCATATAGGCCATAAATTTTCAGCAGAGACTCTTGCTGAATTGAAAATTGGAAATGGTGATTTCTTGCTATCCACAGAGAAACAATGCTTTCAGGAGATGCTTGAGCGACATGGAAGGGGGTTTGCTTTTTTTCCGCATGAGATTGGATGTGTGAATCCGAATATTGTTGCTCCTATGGTCATTTTTACTATTCCTCATATTCCATGGAACCTCCGACCTATTCCAATGCCTAAGGCACACCTGCCAAAGCTAATTGATTTGTTGAATGAGAAAATCAGGATGGGAATTCTTGAGCCTTCATCTGCACCATACTCAAATAGGTGGTTTATGGTTCCAAAAAAGAATGGTACTCTCCGATTTATACAAGACATGCAGCCAATAAACAGAGTTACTATCAGGAATGTTGGCATAGGTCCAGTTGTGGATGAGTTTGCAGAAGCATTTGCTGGACGTGCCATCTATTCTTTAGGTGATTTGTATTCGGAATATGATCAGTTTCAGTTGGCTTTGGAAAGTAGGGACATAACCACCATGAGAACTCCTATTGGGCTTGTCAGGATGTGTACCTTGCCTCAAGGTGCCACTAATTCTGTTGCGCATATGATGAATGCCATGCATAAGGTCCTTCGTGATTATATACCTCAGCTTATCATGCCTTTCTTGGATGATGTGCCCATTAAGGGGTGTGCAGAAGAAGAGAAGAATGAGAGTCTAAATGAGCAGGGATGCAGATACTTTGTGGCTGATCATATTTCAGCTTGTGAGAAGATTTCGACCAGGTTAGAAGAAGTGAACTTGACACTATCAGGGAAAAAATCTGTTTTTGGAGTGAATGAGGTTGTCATTGTTGGACATATGTGTGGATATTATGGCAGGAATCCCTCACCTGATAAGGTGGACGCTATAGGCAACATTACAGAGTATTGTTCTACCACTTCAGAGGTACGGAGATTCATTGGAGCTTGTGTGTTTTATATGATTTGGATACCCCATTTTGCACACATAGCAGATTGTTTATATCAGCTGTTTCGAAAGGGGCAGAAATTCTATTGGGATGAGAGCCACACTAGAGCCATGCGGAAATTGAAGAAGTTATTGCAGATTGCTCCTACTCTCAGGAAAGCAGATTATAATTGCAGAAGGCCTATTGTATTGACAGTTGACACTAGTCCAATTGGCATAGGTTGGGCTGTGGGTCAAGATGATGTAGATGGAAACATGTATCCTATTTGGTTTGGGGCGAAAGTCCTAAACGAGAGACAGAGGAGATATCCGCAAATCAAGAGGGAGTTACTGGGGATTGTTACGGCTCTCAAATGTTACAAGGAGTACTTTATTGGAGCCTCTGTTGTGGTAGAGACAGATTGCTTGCCATTGATAGGCATGATTACGAGTTGCTCTACTTCGGATATAGCTATGCTGAGATGGATTGCATACATCAAGTCATTAAATCCGGAATTTAAACACATAGCAGGGAAGGATAATCCAGTGGCAGATATGTTGTCTAGAGCCAGATATGATGATGAGGAAATACTACTTGCAGAAGAGGATAATGCAAAAATTTCAGCCGCTATGGTTGATCATGTTTGTCATGTCTATGATATTGTGGCTTTCATAGAAGAACTCTATGTTGGAGATTGGTTGCAGATTGGCAAGTACCTTAGTACACTAAGCAAAAGAGATGAATGGACAGATGAAGAGTTCAAGAAGATCAGAAGGAAAGCCTATGGTTATTTTCTCAAGGACAGATTTCTTTGGAAGCATCCAAAGAAAAGAGGTGGATTACCTTTGCGGGTTGTCTGCGATAGAGAGACACAGTTACAAGTGATGAGGGAGTTTCATGAGAGTCCTTGGGCTGGTCATAGAGGAGTGTGGGCTACTTATGAGAAAATCAAGGAGAAATATTGGTGGAAAGGCATGTATAGAGATGTTTCTCACTTTGTAAAGACTTGCAGAGACTGCGAGATGTATTCGGTAGTGCGTCATCGAGATGAGCTTCATCCGACCTATCCGCTATGCATTCATTATAAGTGGGTAGTTGACTTGGTTACTATGCCTATGGGTCTATGGAAGATGAGATATATTGTTTTGGCTAGAGAGGATCTTACCAATCATGTTGAGGGTAGATCTTTGAGAACGAAGACCACTAGTGCAGTGTGTAAGTTCTTATTGGAAGAAATTTTCTGCACGTATGGTTGTGTGGGTAAGATCACTACGGATCGCAGTGAATTGGATGCAGATGAAGCTAGGGAGTTTTTCTCTCAACTAGGAATCAAGTTGGCTCTAACCACAGCATAAAATCCAGAGGGAAATGGGAAGAGTGAAAGAGGGCATCCACCGATAGTGAAAGCATTAGCCAAAGCATGCAGAGGACGGATTGGAGAATGGTCGAGACTTCTACCATTTGCTTTGTGGGCTGATCGTACGACTCACAGTGTTACCACAGGATATATGCCTACAGAGTTGATGTATGGTCAGAAACCTGTTATGCCGATTGAGACTTGTGCTTTGACTTAGTCAGTTTTACCTTGGCAGGAGGATTTGACGAGAGAGGAGCTCTTAGCTCTTCGGATTCGACAGTTGGAGAGAAGACAAGAGGATATTCAGCTCGCTATTGAAATATTGAAGGTTGCTAGACTAAGAAATAAGGACAGGTTTGATAGCAGGCATCGCTTGCAGTCTAGAGCAATAGAAGAGGGAGACTGGGTATTAGTCTTTGATAGCAGCCTTGAAAATCAGCATACTGCACTTGGGAAGATGGTGAAAAGATGGTTTGGGCCGTACATTGTCAGACATGTCTTTGACAATGCAAAATATGAGCTGACCGAATTGGATGGGACAGTGCTTAGAGTGCCTATTGCAGGAAAAAGAATCAAGATTTTCAAGAAAAGAGATGATGAAGATTATGCATTGGAAGAATTTGCAAGAGAAGAGCAACGAGAAGAAACTCCAATGGAAGAGACAGATGATATGACATATAATCTTGTTGATATACCGGAAATGCACAATGAAGAGATTGATCTGTTTGTGGATCTTGATGATAACGATCATGGGTAGTTGGCCCATCTGGAGGATGCATAGGATTAGAGGGGGTGGATGTCGTATTGCTGCGCATTCGAGGTATGAAATCCACCAAAAAATTGTGTGTGGGAGTTGATATTTTGTACATACTTAGTTGTTATGTTTGCATCTTTATTCTGCGTGGTAATATAGTAAAGAGGGGTCTTTTACTATCTTTTCTTTCAGCTGGGGTTGCACCTGATAGGTCCTCCTTCAATAATGGTGGGCATGAAGGGATGCTTTCAGCCTATGTTGAGCAGGGCTAAGGAGAGAAGGCTTTACAACTTTATGGGCACATGTAGGTTGAAGGTGTTAACCCATTGGAGTAGACAATTGTCATTGCACTCCAAGCATGTGCAATCCAAGAAGAGAAGGACCGAATAACTCAAATAAAGTCTCTGGAAATTGGACAAGCGTTACATGTTGATGCCCTTCAGAAAGGATTCACATCAGACATTTATGTTTATAGTACCCTGGTGTCTATGTATAGCAAATGTGGGAGCATTGTAGAAGCAGAGAATGTGTTTGATGGGTTGTCTGAGCACACTGTTGTGTTATGGAATGCTTTGTTTTCTGCCTATCTAGAGGTCAGTCAAGAAGATAAAGTTTTGTAAGTGTACTTCAAAATGAAAGCTGAAGATGTGATTTGAATGATATCACAATTTTATATGCAGTAGCAGCTTACAGTACCACTGGAAGTGTGGAGATGTGCAGATAGCTTCATTTTTATATTGCTTTGCTTGTTATGATCTGCTTCCTGAGTTTGGAATGGCACTTATCTGCACGTATGGTGACTATTCATGTATGGTTGATGCTCAAGCCCTCTTCAATGGAATGCTCGAATGGGAGAAGGCCGCTTTTCTGGTTTTAAAAAAAAAGAGGCTGCTTTTCTGAGCGGAATATATAGCGCTGGGGAAGAGGACAAAGGGGGTGTGAGAAAGAAAAAGCAAGAAGGGAGAAAGAAAAAGCAAGAAGGACTATTTTTGAAAAGGGGAGTTTTGGAAGGGGAAAAGCAGAATTTGGAATGAAAGCAGAATGAGGGAATTCCATGTTTTTTTTTCTGTTTCCAGGAAAGAACGGTACTGGGGGAATTCTGAGAAGAGAAGAGGAAGCAATTAGTTGCTTCGTCGCTGGTAAAAGGCCAATGATGTGATGTTTCTGTGATCGCTCTCTTTGGTGGATCCATGAGTCTTGTCTTGGTTCCTCTCTCCGCGATTCCTTTTCGACTGTTGGACACAATGACGATCGAAGCCTTCGCTTGGGAGTCTCCCAGAGGTGGCCGCCTGGATGCGCAGGATTCAGAGCAAGACGATGACGATGAGGACATGGTCAAAGGGCGGTTCTACATCGGTACCCGCATGCTGACAGAGGTCGAAATGCGCTCTCCTATGGAAGAAAGCAAGGGTATTGCCACCATCGTCAAGGCTCCCAGGATCAACACCCAGCCAGTTCAACCCATTACTTCAAGTCCTCCGAGTGATGCTTCACACACAGGGGATCAGTGAAAAACTTGTCAAAGCAGCTCAACTGGTACTGTTCCTGCTAAAGTAGATGCTATCAATTCGCAAAGCATTCCAATGCCTCAGAAAATAGCCAGAAGCTGTGCACAAACAAGTGAAAGTGATGCAATCAGTGTTGTCGAAGACTAAATCACAGCAATTTCTGATGCATTGTGTGGTAAAATTAATGTAATTGCAGACCAAAGTACTGCAATTCCTATTGCAGGAGGTGGTCTAAGTGCCACACTTACGAGGGAGATTCAAGAATTGAGAGAGACAGTGTACCCTGACATAGAGATTAGAGTTTCCCTTGTGGAACATTAGGAGAACCCAGATGGTGAAACTAGTGCTAAGACAAGCTCGAATACCAAGCCCATTGACATAGTAAATGTACGGACAACGAAATTCAATCTCCAGCTTGAGGAGAATGCAGGAATCACAGTGGGTTCTTTGCCTGATTGCAAGAGTCCACTGAGAAAAAGTACTACTAACAGTAGGAACAAACCAAGAACAAGGAGCATTACAGATAATGATTTTACAGAGTTGAAAGGTTGCATAGATTTGGGCTTTGTGTTCACACAGGATGATATCCCTAGGCCTTGCAGTCGAGATCTAGATGTTAAATCCCCACAGTAGTTAGTGGGGCTTGCATAACCTGGAGCACAGTGTCTCTGAAGAATTCTGCCTCCATTGCAGAAGTGCATGCATCCATAGAGCTCACAGTCGAGATCCTGAATGCCAGCACCTCAAACTTCTTCTCATGGCTGTCCGAAGGCTGGCAAATACCCTCTCCAGACACTTGGTTCAAGGCATCCACAGGTGTAGCTTAAAGAAACAGACTGGAACCAGTGGTGCTTGAATTCAATAGCTCTTCAGGCTGAGAACAGCAAGTTTATTGAAAAGATGCATATTAAATCAACAATCTTTGCATTCAATATGAAGAGTTTAGAGTTTACTGTTGCATAGCTTGATCTCACTTGATTAATCTTCTATCTTGGAATTTCTCAAGAACCTCTGTGGTCATGACTTTGCTTTCGAAAACCTTTCGACAACGCATGATATTGAGTAAGTTAAGTATCAAAGAGTATGGAGTGACTTTATAAGCTGGATAAATCATGAGGTAACTTGACCAAAAACTACCAGATGAAGTCGTTTTGATGAAAAAAAGACGTTTTTTATTAAATAAACCATAATTACGATATTTTCTTCATGATATGCATATAATCCTTTTTCAAGTGAAAGAATCTTTTTACTGAATAGTTTATTATTATATTACTTAGGCCATTTTCCTAAGTGGCAGTTCATATGCATCTTCTTTAAAATGTGTTTATAATCATTTAAAGCCAAATATAGCGATAAACTCATACAACATTATTTTTTTCCAAATCGATGAGATGTTACCTCTATCACGTTTGTAGTAACAGGGGTTTCGCCAATTCCTACCGCGTCATTTTCTCCATCGATCGCGTTTCTTGCTTCTTTTGCTTCAAATGGACTTCTTGAATTTTTGCGACCTCTTAGTAGAATTTTCATACAATGCATCATATCACCAGAGTATTCAAATGACTCTATTTCAAGTATTGTATGGACAAGATTGTTTGATGCCATTGAATTTCTCTGATCCAACCCTAAAGGTTGAGGCTTCTAGGAAAATGCTAGAAGACATGGATGATCAAGTCAAAACTATCAGACAAGACATCCAAGCTACTAAAGATCGCTAGAAAGTTTACACTGATCTAGGACGGCAAGAGTGCATCTTCCAAGAGGGAGACATGGTTTTCATCCGTGTACTCCCAAATAAGAGTTCTCTGTCATTGGGAAAGTTCAAAAAGTTGAGTCCAAGGAATTGTGGACCATACAAGGTTCTCAAATGCCTAGGAGCTAATGCCTACAAACTGCAACTTCCTGATCATGTGAAAGTCAACAATGTATTTCACAATAGTCTTCTGAATGCTTTTGTGGCAAATCAAGATCATATTCTTGATGACCAGCAAATTGTAATGCCTAGGTAAGGAGCCCTTGAACTCCAGCATCATAAGATCCTAGATGTAAAAGAGAAAACTCTGAGAAACACAACCATTAGAGAGTATCTTATCTAGTGGAAAGACTATCTTGAGGATGATGCTACTTGGATAGAAGAGACAGCTCTAGAAAAACATTTCCCTAGTTCTTTTCGAGATGAGGACATCTGGACTCCTCTAAGAAGGGGAGGATGTAATATTCCCGCCCCATAACACTTCATAAAACAAATTCAAGCTTGAAATGTTTTAAAAATTACTCGTTGACTTATCACATAAGTAACCACATGTAATATCAAATCTTGTATTTAAATCAATTCTGCAATCTGACATGAGACGACGCCTCAATGAACCCAGCCAAAAAAAAAGTAAATACGTCTTGTAAATAATATTATGACGGCTTGATCATAATATTTCCCGCATTATATCTGATTTAGAATTATCGATTCCATTTAATGCATCAAAGATCACATTGATTTTGCAACGGCAAGACAAATCACAAAAGCCTTAAATAGTAGACAAAGAACGCGCAAGAACACACATGATATTGAGTAAGTTAAGTATCAAAGAGTATGGAGTGACTTTATAAGCTAGATAAGTCATGAGGTAACTTGACGAAAAACTACCAGATGAAGTCGTTTTGATGAAAAAAAGACGTTTTTGATTAAATAAACCATAATTACGATATTTTCTTCATGAGATGTATATAATCCTTTTTTAAGTGAAACAGTCTTTTTACTGAATAGTTTATTATTATATTACTTAGGCCATTTTCCTAAGTGGCAGTTCATATCCATCTTCTTTAAAATGTGTTTATAATCATTTAAAGCCAAATATAGCGATAAACTCATACAACATTATTTTTTTTCCAAATTGACGAGATGTTACCTCTATCACGTTTGTAGTAACAAGGGTTTCGCCAATTCCTACCGCGTCATTTTCTCCATCGACCGCATTTCTTGCTTCTTTTTCTTCAAATGGACATCTTGAATTTTTGCGACCTCTTAGTAGAGTTTTCGTACAATGCATCATATCACTAGCGTATTCAAATGACTCTATTTCAAGCATTGTATAGACAAGATTGTTTGATGCCATTGAATTTCTCTGATCCAACCCTAAAGGTTGAAGCTTCTAGGAAAATGTTAGAAGACATGGATGATCAAGTCAAAACTATCAAACAAGACATCCAAGCTGCTAAACATCGCCAGAAAGTTTACACTGATCTAGGACGGCAAGAGTGCATCTTCCAAGAGGGAGACATGGTTTTCATCCATGTACTCCTAAATAAGAGTTCTCTGTCATTGGGAAAGTTCAAAAAGTTGAGTCCGAGGAATTGTGGACCATACAAGGTTCTCAAATGCCTAGGAGCTAATGCCTACAAACTGCAACTTCCTGATCATGTGAAAGTCAACAATGTATTTCACAATAGTCTTCTGAATACTTATGTGGCAAATCAAGATCATATTCTTGATGACCAACAAATTGCAATGCCTAGGTAAGGAGCCCTTGAACTCCAGCATCATAAGATCCTAGATGTAAAAGAGAAAACTCTGAGAAACACAACCATTAGAGAGTATCTTATCCAGTGGAAAGACTATCTTGAGGATGATGCTACTTGGATAGAAGAGACAGCTCTAGAAAAACATTTCCCTAGTTCTTTTCAAGATGAGGACATCTCGATTCCTCTAAGAAGGGGAGGATGTAATATTCCCGCCCCATAACACTTCATAAAACAAATTCAAGCTTGAAATGTTTTAGAAATTACTCGTTGAGTTATCACATAAGTAACCACATGTAATATCAAATCTTGTATTTAAATCAATTCTGCAATCTGACATGAGACGACGCCTGAATGAACCCAGCCAACAAAAAAGTAAATACGTCTTGTAAATAATATTATGACGGCTTGATCATAATATTTCCCACATTATATTTGATTTAGAATTTGATGGACCTAAAAACGGGCCGGCACTGGCTCATGCACTAGCCGGACCTCGTCACTATGCGCAAGACAACCCCTCGGCCTCGCGGCCAGGAGCGTCTATCAAAATCTCTGCCTTCCTAAACATTGCGTTTGTAATACGTTGTAGTCCAACTGATCCTAACCCAATATTGCTCCTCAGAGGGAGTCCCTTTCACATAGCCAAAAGGCTCGAATCACATACACATGGGGTTCCTCCTACGGCTGAATGCCGTCAACCCTCTGCGACTCTCCTACACCTTGGGGATTGGCCCCTCGATGCGCCGCTCAACATTTAGACATTTCGCACAAACGTCACTCAAGGTACCAAATAAACGTATCCAGGAATGTACCATTGTCCTTACTTGACTTCCCCTATAACCCTCGACTAGCCTACAGGATAGGAACCTCACGCTCTCAACGGTGGGTCAAGGGCCTACTGAAGACAATTGCTATGCATATCCAGGAGCTAACTCTGATACTTTTAATTTCCTCTAAATGATCATGCAAAGAGGTGGATGCCTAGTGCTCAAACATTTAAAAAACCAGCAGCGTGCAAGTGCAAAACATCTCTTTCATGCTTTTCTTTCTAACCGCTTTGTGCTTCGCTGCAACACCTAGCACCGAAGTGATCTTCGTGCTACTAGGTTTTGATTTTTATCATTATTATTCCGTCCTAGATGCAATGCATATAAAATCAGCAAATTATTCCTCATGCTCAGCGGCATTTAACCATTTTTTTCCACAACTCTACCCTCCCCCGCTGATAGTGCATCATTACATTCATTTCTTTTAGGGTTTCCTTGTCATTTTATGTGGAGAAAGGAAGGAAACACGCACTAAAACATATAAACAAGGCTGAACTGAAGCATAACTTCATGCCCCAGCCTTGCTATACATCAACAAACATAAATCCTATTTTTTCTATATTTTTCGTAGCCCCAAATGTATTTTTCCCCTATTTTTCATGGTTTTTTTATCATTTTCCCCCATTTTCTTCATTTTCTTGTATTTTTTAAATTGCTGAAAATGAAAACCAGTTTATGGGCTGTGGCCCTTAGTTCATTTGCAACAAAATTGAAAGATTAGTTGATGTGTATCGACGGTTTTCCCCATTTATACGCCCAAAACCCTTGTTTTTCCCCATTTTTCATGGTTTTCGGGTTTCTTGACATTATTTCGAGCCATGAAATGCATGTTTTTCATAATTTCTAGTTATAAACAGTAAGAACTCAGAAGAATCAGCAACATAATCAAATCTTAGTCCATATGAACGGCATTCCATCAATCAAAAGCATAAAACACTAAATTTTATTTGTAATTTTTTAGTTTACCGCTTAAACGCGTGTTTCGGGTTTTGTGTCCATGGCTGTAGATTTGGAAAACAGCAACGCTTCATGTCCAGCAACATCATAAATCACCATTCTCAGCCCGTGGAGCAATCCGGTCCATGCCGGACAAGTCTCCATCATTCTTTCTTCATTGCTCCTTCCCACACATGAACTGCCTCTTAGAAGAGAGAGAGGGAGGAGAGAGAAAGACTGAAATCAGAATTCTTCATAGAGACCACCATTTCTCGGGCGAGAGGCGGCGATAGAGTCCACAGACAGAGGGGAATGAAGCCCCATAATCCATTGGGGGGGTTGTTTGCAGCAGCCATGATGCCTCTCATCCATTCATGGCGCATTTTTCGGGCGCCATCTTCTTCCACGTTTTTTCATGCCTCTTCATTCTCTCTCCACGTTTTTTGCTTCATAAGGTGCATAAATTTTTTGGGGGGGGTCCAAACTCAAAAGGCATGCTCAAATTTGGCCTCCCAAGTGTCCACCTTTTCATATCTTGACCGTTTCCTTGGCCATTTTCCTGTCCGGACTCCGAATTGAGCTCTGAAAAATCCTGGGCGTCCGGCTTAGCATCCCGCATTGGCCAGTAGCTTGTGTCAACCCGCACAACTGTCTGAAAAATTATGAAAAATCAACAAGTGTCGCTCGGGCGCCTTTAAAGCACTTTGGCGCTTAAAATCGTCCTAGATCGAGCCGCCGCCTTTGACAGTGAATATTTTTCCCTTGATATTCATAATTTTTAGCTATTTTTAAGCACTTGCCGTCTCCTAAATTCCGCTCTCATTGGCGACCACGGGATAGGGCGACTCAGCCCGTCGAATCCACGAACATATCTGCACATAAACAACCAAAGAAGCATCAAACTGATACAAAACAATTATCATCATAAAACTCAGCACAATGCTCCCCCTACCCCTGGACAGAACCAAGGCATGACATCCACAAGGAATAGGCCTAGCATCATCTAATAGAAGATCCGAAGTGAGTCACTAACCAGCTGCTCCAACACAGCCAAACTAAAAAGAACTGCCAAAGAGGTTGCCCTAAGTGGTAGTCTGAACTACTGACCAACTAAAGACAACGCAACTAGGAGCTCCTACAAGGCGAGGACTCCTATAGCCTGAGCAAAGGATATTTTCTTTCAGTATATCTCTTCTTTGAGGGTTTTGATTGGATGAACATACTTGGGCATGTAAAAAGGAGGGAGCTGAGCGTAGTGACCCAAGGAGAACAGGGCATCGGCCTCAGGACCTGTCTCGGCACCCAAGAACCTACCAAGCCCTCGCAAGGCGACACTGAATCCTTTTCTAACGCTCACTTTTATTTTCGCTCCAACCTTCCTGGTTTTGATATTATTTTTTCCAGCAAGAAGCCACCCCTAGGAGGACAAGGTATCGGCCCCGGGTCTGACTCGTCCCCAGGAACCTACCAGGCCTTCGCAAGGCAATGATCAACTGCTTATATCTTTTCATTTCTTTTCTTTTCATTGATAGGGGTTAGAACCCCTTTTTACACACCTTCGTATTTATATTCATCTTTTAGGATATTCAGGATTTCTTGGCATCATTATTATTATCTTCTAGCAGGCTTCTCTAACTGCCTCACTACTAACAAGAACTCCTAGAACGGCTGCCTAGCAGGTTAGCAGAACAGAGCCACTAGGACTTCCTTCTAAAACAGATCTTTCAATGTCTAACAATGTCTTTACAGGAGGCAATGACTACTCGACCTCCCTCAAACATACGTAGCCTAAACCTGGGACTTCATGCCTTGGTCGCCGGTCCCCAACAAAAAGTATCCCCTCAACAAGTACAAATACACATATAACAGGAAAGAAAGGTACTCGTAAAGGAGAAATATCACCTGGATTGGCCCAAAAAGAAGCTTCCATCGCAGCAAAGGCTCCTCCAGGCTCCACAAAATTCCACAACCCGCAAAACCTGTCCAGCACAACACTAAACAAAAACCCAATTAAACGCACCCGCACTAGACAGGGAAATGGCCCTCTTGGCCTAATGAAATCAGACATGACTTTGCCACAAAACTGAATCGGCCCTCTTGGCCTAATGAAATCAAACAATACTATGCAGAACATCCACCTGGAAACAACCATGATAGACATCAAAGCATACTATTCCCAGGGGAACAGAGGCTCGTAGCCCTAAACTAGGTGCATTAAATTATGACCTATCCCTCCTGCGTACATTGCAAGAGGTGTGCGCATCACATGTCGTCGAATCAGTCTGTGGGTCTGAGATAATAAAGGTAGATGAGTCTCGCTTACCCTCTGCATCACCCAAATCAACCATCGTCTGCCAAAGAGGGCATGTTCAGAAAGCATACCCCACAAACGACCAGGTCCTGTCTCACCATCAATAGATATATCGGGACAAGGGCCACAATTAAAGAAGAGGTCCTCTTCATACGCAAGATTAGCCAATGAATCGACAAACTGATTCCAATTCCGTGGAATCAGCTGAAAAGACACTCTATCGAATTCGTCTAGCAGGGCTATGGCAGTATGATGGTACATACAAAGGATCGGGTTCCTCACCATGTACGTCCCATTGAGTTGATTTAAAACCAACTGAGAGTCCCCTTTCACCAACAACTGGCAGATACCACCCTTCTTTGCAATATTCAAACCCATAATCAGGGCTTTGTATTCTGCCATATTATTGGTAAAATTCACCCCAAGATAAGCAGCTAACTTCATGACAATGCGTCGTCGGGGGTCTCGGATGACAACTCCTACACTTCCTTTTTTGCATGCACCCCTGGACGCCCCATCAAAGTACAAGGTGTACGTCCATAAAGGGTTTACATATCCTGCCATCCTGAACTCTACTCGTAATTATGGTAATCGAAATTCAGCATATTCAACGGGTGGACTGTAGGCTCCATCCCTCCATCATCATTGAATTCAACAGGGATGCTCGTCAAAAGTTGTAGGCAATGATGGCAGAAGACCTTGATTTCCCAAATAAATGTCCCGCCTTCTTGCTCAATCACCTTGTATCCTTTGCTCCACCAAATGAGCTTTCCCTGATGATACCTCTGTTCCAAATATGGGTGTTCTAAATAAGGGATCAGACGACCCATCAACCTCTATCACGATTTCCTTGCAGATGTTTGATCAATCTTGCCTAGACCTGCAAGGCAGTTATAGCATTAGTACAATCAGAAGTAATAAGGTTTAATCTTATTAAGATTAACCTTATTTTTAAATTCTATCCCCTCAAGGTCAGCTAACAAAACTGTGGATTTATTCTTTCCTATTCTAACGATCTTATAGGGCCCATCCCATTTGGGTTCTAGCTTGCCTGGGAATAATTCACGTCGTGCGTCATAATACAGAACAAGCTGTCCTTTCTTGAAGGTGTATTTCTTGGCTTTAAGGTCATGTAGCTTCTTCATTCGGCGCTTCGCCACTTCTTGGTGCAATAAGCTCTGCAACTTAAGCTCATCTAAATGTGCCAGTGTCGTCAAGCGCTCAAAAAGAGCGTCTTCATCGCTCAAAGAATGATTGATGGCAAACCGAATAGTTGGCAGCTCAATTTCTAAAGGCAAGACACACTCCTCCCCATATACTAACTTGAACGGGGTATGGCCAGTGGCTCGTTTGAAGGTCGTATTATAGGCCCACACTGCCACGTATAACTTTTTATCCCAATCCCGTTTCTTTTCCGATACAATTTTGGACAGGATGCCTACAAGCTGCTTGTTGGTGCTTTCGACTTGCCCATTGGCTTGCGGATTATATGGGGTTGTCTTGTTATGCTTGATGTTCCACAACTCTGTCAAACCTTTGATCACCTTATTCAGGAAATGAGTTCCGCGGTCCGACACTAATTCTTTCGGTGGACCAAACCGGCATATTATCTGCTCTAAAAGGAAACTAGCAGTTTCTTTAGCATCATCTTTCCTTGTTGCACGTGCTTCTGACCACTTTGTGAAGTAGTCAGTTGCTACAATGATGTATCGCTTTTGCGTAGTCGATGACGGAGTAATAGGACCCACAAAGTCTATTCCCCACTTCTCAAATGGAAGTATCGCCATAATAGGGGTGAGTGGTCGTTTCCTATTCTCTCGACTATCATGTCGTTGGCAAATATCGCATCGCTTAACATACGCAAACGCATCCTGGAAGATGGCAGGCCACCAATAACCTGCTCTTAAAGCCTTTTGTGCTGTGAGTCGTCCAGCAAAATGGCCACCGCAAGCAGAATCATGGCACTCTTCCAAAATGAATGGCACCTCGTCAGGCATCACACATCGGCGATAGATGTCATCAACCCCTTGCCGATATAATGTACCTGCGATCAAGGCAAACTTTAACGCTTGCTGCTTAATTTTCCTTTTCTCAGCCTTAGATAATTCGGATCCCGCCTCTCCTGTTGATAAATAATGCGTTATTGCAGCATACCAGGAGGGAATAGATGCCGTATCTATTTTAAATAACGACTCCATGTCACTACCTTCAGCCACAGATTCTTTCGGCTCCCCAAAGTCCACAAGACATTCCACGATGCCTTGCAACCTTGGTGGCTTACTCTTGATTTCATAATCAAATTCCTGCAAAGTGATCAACCACTTCGCTAAACGATCAGGCGGCTGTAACTTATTCATCAATAGTCGAAGTCCCTCCGCCTTCGTATACAGCACGACTTTCTCATAGAGAATGTAATGCCTGAATTTCTTGGTCCCAAAGACCATCGCTAGACACAGCTTCTCCATGTAGGTGTAATTGATTTCGGATACCCCCAGCTTCCGACTAGCAAAAGCAATCGGGTGGTACCACTTCTCTTCCCAAAATTGGGCTAAACAGTAGCTGATACTATACATGGTGGCTGCTGAGAATATATAGAACACCTCACCTCTTTTAGGTGCTTTTAAAACGGGCGCTCTTGCTAGCTCTTGTTTCACATCCTCGAATGCTACCTGACAAGGGTCACCCCATACAAACGAACAGCTAAAGGACAATAAATTTGTAAGTGGCAACGTTCTTTCTGCTAAGGCGTTAATGAATCTACGATAGTAACCAACCGAAGACAGAAAGCTATGAACTTCTTTCGGAGTGCGTGGTGGACCCAGGGCAACTATAACTTTGACCTTCTCGGGGTCTGTCGCAATTCCTACCGAACTGACCACATGGCCCAGCAATAGCCCATAAGGTACTCCAAAAGCACACTTCCGTGGGTTTAGGGCGATGCAAAATTGTCTACAGCGCTCAAAGCATTTTCTCAAAATGATCAACTGCCTTTCTCTCACGGTGGCGGCCCCTAAGTCATCAATAAACACCCTCAACTCTTCAGGGGATATGTCACCGAATGTCTTATCGGCTGTTCGTTGCCACGAACTAGGCGCATTGCATAAACCAAAGGCCATCACGTGGTAAGCAAAAGTGCCAAATACAGTGATAAAAGTTGTTTTCAACTTGTCCTCTTCTGCAATTGCCATTTGGTTGTATCCTGCAAAGCAATCCATAAACGAATATATCTCCCTACCCGCTAATTGATCCAAAATCTGGTCAATAAATGGTAATGGGTAGTAGTCCTTAACTGTCTGCTTATTCAGCTCCCTAAAGTCTACACATAAACGGATCTGATTATTCTTCTTCTTTCTAATCACAACTGGCGAACACCATTCTGTGTGTTGCACAGGAAAAATCAAACCCGCTTTTCGAAGCTTCTGTAACTCTTCAAACAGCCCGTCCCTCAATTCGAAAGGCATACGCCTTACTTTCTGCCGTACAGGATGACTGCCCTCTTTCAACGGAATTGTATGAACAGCAAGACTGGGAGGGATGCCTCTCAACTCATCATAACTCCAGGCAAAGATATCACGGAATTCCTGGATCAAGGCCACATAGTCCTCCCTTTCTGCTGTGCTGAGCATGGACCCTAATTTGATTGGCCGCGAATCATCAAGCGTACCAAGGTCTAGCTCGATAACATCTGCATCTCTTATACGATCTTGGGCCTCTATCGGCTCGTTCAAAGTGATCTGATAGATGTCCTCCGTGGTGGATCCCTCTTTGGACTCATCACTCGATGATGCCTCACTAGCAGATAAATCTTCTAATGTCTCCAATTCTGTAGAAGATAGAGGAGCTCTCTCACTCTGCGGGGACTCAGGATAAGCATCAACCACCACACGCTGAGCACCTCTGCCGAATATTAATCGACCGGCGGGTATATCCACTTGGCAATCCGCTTGCAAGATCCAAGGTCGTCCAAGTAATACTTGGTAACTTGGCCGCCCTGCAAAACGAATCACCCTAAAGTCCAACATGCATTCTACATTTGCAACAGTGACATGGACCTTAGTAATGCAGCCTTCCGGCTGTCTCAAACTGTCATCTGCCATTCTGAGAATTATGGAAGTATCTTTCTGAATCGCAAGACCTAACTTTTCCATCAGTTCAGAACTCATAATGTTAACAGATGATCCCGTGTCGACAATGGCATAATCTACTAATATCCCATCGACATAGGCTGCAACCCTTGGGCAATGCTTCTCAGCATGCTCAAACCAGTCATCACCAACTCGCGCAATACCCAAAGGTTCTACGATGTACCCGGTACGTAGGATCTTTCTAAATTCCTTGCGTACTCCTGGGGAAAGCTTAATAAGCTGCAAAAGGTTCACATCCGGCTTGACTTCGCAAAGAGAGCCCGCCAAATCGAATTCATGATAGTTCGAAAGAGCTCGCTTTTCACGCCAAATCATCCGCTCTTTAGGTCGCTGAGCTGGCTTTATTGCCTCTTTCTTAACTTTCACCTTCTTCTTTGGTGCTTCCTTATCGGCTTTACTCTCTACGGGCTTCAAAGGTCCCCCTTCTAGGGCAGGATCCAAAACTTGCGTTCCTTTGTCGCCTTGTTTAGGGTTTCCGTCGACAGGCTTATCCATGTCGGCTTCTCTACCCTTTTTACCTCTTGTAAGGACAGCTCGTAGATTAGAGGTTTCAGCATCATTAACGCGTACAGCCTCAATCAAACTAACCCCACTACCACTTGGTAGCTCCTCCACTGTAGTCTTTGGTCGTTGAAGTATTTGTTTAGGCCCATCCTCTCGCTGGGAATCATTTCCTTGGGCACGATGATTAACAGGCCCTGGTTGCCGACTACCCCGCTGGAGGGAACTAATCTTACTCCAGCAAGTAGCTGCTAAATGGCCAGATTTTCCACAAATATCGCACTTAACATTTGGGCAATTTCTTGGATAGTGCTGGCCACCGCACCATTTGCAACTAAACCTCGAAGGTGCCCCCTCCTCTGGGTATCTACTTCCTATTAAATTTTGTTGTTTTTTAAGGAAGTTGACATCAACGGCTATTTGTCGATACTGCTCCGTAATCATGTCGGTATAATGCTTCATCATGTCCTTAACCTCGCCAAGAACATTGGAAGAACTCGACTCATAACCTTGGTCATTACCGTGTCTTTCAATCGGCCTAACAATACGATTAGGCAGAGGCTGTTGAGTCACAGGCATGGTATTGGAATTGACCGCCTGGCCTCCACCACTTGGAGCCATTTGGCTGCCCGTAGGCATCGACATGCTAGGGGGAGCGGGTAATAAAGGGACACTCGGCATCATGTTCCCTCTCCCATTAGGGTTAGCCATCGCTATCCCTTGGCCACTACTGCCATTGGCTATTGCCATATTGTTTCCCAATACTAAACCCATGTTCGAATTGCCTCTAGAAGCATAGGCTGCTTGTAGTCGGGATTCCACCTCTTGTGCTCGTGTAATGGCAGTATCTATATCCCCCAAGGGAACACTACTCAACTGCAATTGGATATTAAAGTCCAAACCATGTAGGAAATATTGCAATTGGGCAGCTGCGGGGATAGGAATAGAGGTGTCCAACTTACGGAAGACCTCTTTTATCTTCTTCGCATAAGCACGAATATCCTCGTGTGGATCTTGGCGGGTCACGTTGAGTACACGCAACCAATATTGCCCACCCCTTTCAGGGGCAAACTCCCTTCGAAAAGCTCCATAAAATGCATCAATGTTCAATATGGTTCCGGCTTCTAAACCATGATACCATATAGCGGCTCTTCCTTTGAGAGTCATGTTGAAGAACATCATTAAATGTCCTTCTTCTTGAATGCGACAGTTAAACATCAACTTTTGAAACTCCCTAATGTGGAGTTCCGCATCTTCCTCAACTAGCCCATTAAAAATGGGTAGCGGGTAACCTAGAGCCGGCAAATCCGTCGTTCCTGCTGGAATTGCAATAGGCTGCGCCATGACGGGGATTGGATTTGCACTAGGAATAGGGAACGGTGGGGTTACACCTCCCGCAATTGACGTGGATTGGCTTATGGCAGGAAGGGGAGCACTAGAGCTTCCACCTTCTCCTAACTTATTGCTTGGGGTCCTAAGACCACTAGATCCACTCCCTCGTAAGGGTTCAGCACAGCTACGCTTAGGGGAATATCTCCTAAAGATTTCAGCACGTCGCCTAGCTCTCTCGTCTCTTTCCTGCTTTTGGATTTCTGCTAGACGATGCTTATCAATAAATAACGGATCGATCTCAGTATCCTTTGGCATAAACTGCTAGTTGGTCCCTAGAAAACCAGGATTCGAGAACCGCCACTTTTAAGCAGCTCCCGGCAGACGCACCACTGATGGACCTAAAAACGGGCCGGCACTGGCTCATGCACTAGCCGGACCTCGTCACTATGCGCAAGACAACCCCTCGGCCTCGCGGCCAGGAGCGTCTATCAAAATCTCTGCCTTCCTAAACATTGCGTTTGTAATACGTTGTAGTCCAACTGATCCTAACCCAATATTGCTCCTCAGAGGGAGTCCCTTTCACATAGCCAAAAGGCTCGAATCACATACACATGGGGTTCCTCCTACGGCTGAATGCCGTCAACCCTCTGCGACTCTCCTACACCTTGGGGATTGGCCCCTCGATGCGCCGCTCAACATTTAGACATTTCGCACAAACGTCACTCAAGGTACCAAATAAACGTATCCAGGAATGTACCATTGTCCTTACTTGACTTCCCCTATAACCCTCGACTAGCCTACAGGATAGGAACCTCACGCTCTCAACGGTGGGTCAAGGGCCTACTGAAGACAATTGCTATGCATATCCAGGAGCTAACTCTGATACTTTTAATTTCCTCTAAATGATCATGCAAAGAGGTGGATGCCTAGTGCTCAAACATTTAAAAAACCAGCAGCGTGCAAGTGCAAAACATCTCTTTCATGCTTTTCTTTCTAACCGCTTTGTGCTTCGCTGCAACACCTAGCACCGAAGTGATCTTCGTGCTACTAGGTTTTGATTTTTATCATTATTATTCCGTCCTAGATGCAATGCATATAAAATCAGCAAATTATTCCTCATGCTCAGCGGCATTTAACCATTTTTTTCCACAACTCTACCCTCCCCCGCTGATAGTGCATCATTACATTCATTTCTTTTAGGGTTTCCTTGTCATTTTATGTGGAGAAAGGAAGGAAACACGCACTAAAACATATAAACAAGGCTGAACTGAAGCATAACTTCATGCCCCAGCCTTGCTATACATCAACAAACATAAATCCTATTTTTTCTATATTTTTCGTAGCCCCAAATGTATTTTTCCCCTATTTTTCATGGTTTTTTTATCATTTTCCCCCATTTTCTTCATTTTCTTGTATTTTTTAAATTGCTGAAAATGAAAACCAGTTTATGGGCTGTGGCCCTTAGTTCATTTGCAACAAAATTGAAAGATTAGTTGATGTGTATCGACGGTTTTCCCCATTTATACGCCCAAAACCCTTGTTTTTCCCCATTTTTCATGGTTTTCGGGTTTCTTGACATTATTTCGAGCCATGAAATGCATGTTTTTCATAATTTCTAGTTATAAACAGTAAGAACTCAGAAGAATCAGCAACATAATCAAATCTTAGTCCATATGAACGGCATTCCATCAATCAAAAGCATAAAACACTAAATTTTATTTGTAATTTTTTAGTTTACCGCTTAAACGCGTGTTTCGGGTTTTGTGTCCATGGCTGTAGATTTGGAAAACAGCAACGCTTCATGTCCAGCAACATCATAAATCACCATTCTCAGCCCGTGGAGCAATCCGGTCCATGCCGGACAAGTCTCCATCATTCTTTCTTCATTGCTCCTTCCCACACATGAACTGCCTCTTAGAAGAGAGAGAGGGAGGAGAGAGAAAGACTGAAATCAGAATTCTTCATAGAGACCACCATTTCTCGGGCGAGAGGCGGCGATAGAGTCCACAGACAGAGGGGAATGAAGCCCCATAATCCATTGGGGGGGTTGTTTGCAGCAGCCATGATGCCTCTCATCCATTCATGGCGCATTTTTCGGGCGCCATCTTCTTCCACGTTTTTTCATGCCTCTTCATTCTCTCTCCACGTTTTTTGCTTCATAAGGTGCATAAATTTTTTGGGGGGGGTCCAAACTCAAAAGGCATGCTCAAATTTGGCCTCCCAAGTGTCCACCTTTTCATATCTTGACCGTTTCCTTGGCCATTTTCCTGTCCGGACTCCGAATTGAGCTCTGAAAAATCCTGGGCGTCCGGCTTAGCATCCCGCATTGGCCAGTAGCTTGTGTCAACCCGCACAACTGTCTGAAAAATTATGAAAAATCAACAAGTGTCGCTCGGGCGCCTTTAAAGCACTTTGGCGCTTAAAATCGTCCTAGATCGAGCCGCCGCCTTTGACAGTGAATATTTTTCCCTTGATATTCATAATTTTTAGCTATTTTTAAGCACTTGCCGTCTCCTAAATTCCGCTCTCAGAATTCTCGATTCCATTTAATGCATCAAAGATCACATTGATTTTGCAACGGCAAGACAAATCACAAAAGCCTTAATCAGTAGACAAAGAACGCGCAAGAACACACATGATATTGAGTAAGTTAAGTATCAAAGAGTATGGAGTGACTTTATAAACTGGATAAGTCATGAGGTAACTTGACCAAAAACTACCAGATGAAGTCATTTTGATGAAAAAAATACGTTTTTGATTAAATAAACCATAGTTACGATATTTTCTTCATGAGATGTATATAATCCTTTTTCAAGTGAAAGAGTCTTTTTACTGAATAGTTTATTATTATATTACTTAGGCCATTTTCCTAAGTGGCAGTTCATATCCATCTTCTTTAAAATGTGTTTATAATCATTTAAAGCCAAATATAGCGATTAACTCATGCAACATTATTTTTTTCCAAATCGACGAGATGTTACCTCTATCACGTTTGTAGTAACAGGGGTTTCGCCAATTCCTACCGCGTCATTTTCTCCATCGACCGCGTTACTTGCTTCTTTTGCTTCATATTCACTTCTTGAATTTTTGCGACCTCTTAGTAGAATTTTCATACAATGCATCATATCACCAGAGTATTCAAATGACTCTATTTCAAGCATTGTATGGATAAGATTGTTTGATGCCATTGAATTTCTCTGATCCAACCCTAAAGGTTGAGGCTTCTAAGAAAATGCTAGAAGACATGGATGATCAAGTCAAAACTATCAGATAAGGCATCCAAGCTACTAAAGATCGCCAAAACGTTTACACTGGTCTAGGACGGCAAGAGTGCATCTTCCAAGAGGGAGACATGGTTTTCATCCGTGTACTCCCAAATAAGAGTTCTCTATCATTGGGAAAGTTCAAAAAGTTGAGTCCAAGGAATTGTGGACCATACAAGGTTCTCAAATGCCTAGGAGCTAATGCCTACAAACTGCAACTTCGTAATCATGTGAAAGTCAACAATGTATTTCACAATAGTCTTCTGAAAGCTTATGTGGCAAATCAAGATCATATTCTTGATGACCAGCAAATTGCAATGCCTAGGTAAGGAGCCCTTGAACTCCAGCATCATAAGATCCTAGATGTAAAAGAGAAAACTCTGAGAAACACAACCATTAGAGAGTATCTTATCTAGTGGAAAGACTATCTTGAGGATGATGCTACTTGGATAGAAGAGACAGCTCTAGAAAAACATTTCCCTAGTTCTTTTCGAGATGAGGACATCTCGATTCCTCTAAGAAGGGGAGGATGTAATATTCCCGCCCCATAACACTTCATAAAACAAATTCAAGCTTGAAATGTTTTAGAAATTACTCGTTGAGTTATCACATAAGTAACCACATGTAATATCAAATCTTGTATTTAAATCAATTCTGCAATCTGACATGAGACGACGCCTGAATGAACCCAGCCAACAAAAAAGTAAATACGTCTTGTAAATAATATTATGACGGCTTGATCATAATATTTTCCACATTATATTTGATTTAGAATTCTCGATTCCATTTAATGCATCAAAGATCACATTGATTTTGCAACGGCAAGACAAATCACAAAAGCCTTAATCAGTAGACAAAGAACGCGCAAGAACACGCATGATATTGAGTAAGTTAAGTATCAAAGAGTATGGAGTGACTTTATAAGCTGGATAAGTCATGAGGTAACTTGATCAAAAACTACCAGATGAAGTCGTTTTGATGAAAAAAGACGTTTTTGATGAAATAAACCATAATTACGATATTTGCTTCATAATAGGCATATAAGACGGTGTTAGGGAATGGAATATTTTATAATTTTTCCTTGGAAGTGACTATCTCTATTTCATTTTGCTAATGATAAACAGATGCATGTGAATCTTATAATAATTTATAGAAAATCATTTAGATAATATCATGAAATAATCAATGCATTAAATCAACATAAAATTGTATAGAAAAATATATACTAGACGTGCATAAATTAGGTGCATAGTAATATAATTCGATGTTTGAAAGATGAAAAAAAAAGTACACTTATAATTTTTGCATTGCTTAGAACAAAGTTTTCAGAAAAACAATTAGCATTGCATTTATGACATAGCTAAATGAAAATTGATCTTCCTAGATAATGTTGAAAGTTTGACAAATGGTTGGACATCGTCGATTAGACCATAGAATATGAGTAGAATAAAATAAAAATTATTTTATTACTGAAAACACACACAATGTTAATATTAATGGTTATATTAGCGAGAGCGTCAATATCATGAGTCGACCTACATATGAATCAACGAGAAAATCTTACCTAAAATATCATGTTGAAGCAAAAACAACTATGAAATACTCGACAACCCTGAAACTATCAATATCAAAAAATTAAATAAATATCAAAATTTTGTAAGACTTATTGGACATTGATAAGAATTTATCGATACAAATTCTAATGTCTAAACAGAATTGGAAAAGCATTTGAAATCCTGCTAAGTGTGGGTTAGGGCAGGGCAGCGCATGAATTGCCTGCCATAGGTATAAATGCCCGTATTATCTTTTGGGGTGAAAATACCAAGTTTTCATAAGGATAAAATAGACTTCCGATTCGCGAAAAAAAGAGAGTTGCAAGTAGGAAGTGAAACCCTAGGAATAAGGTGGGACCTTAAAAGAGAAACCCTAGAATTAGGTGGAGCTGCTTCCTATGCTAAAAACACTTGTTGCCGTTTCGTTTTTTAATTTGTACATGTATTAATGGTTATACAAGAATGATTAATTGCGCTTGTAGCAGTTATATCATATTGTAAATATATAATTAGGATAATAAGAGGAAAGATCACGCTATGCCTCCTCCACGGCTAGACACAAAACCCTACTCCAAGGGGGATTGTTTTGTACCGCCATGAGGAGCTTTGGACCGGCCGCGATGGCGAGAGGTCGCTTGGTGAGTAATCCATTAGGCAGGAGGAGGCGGGAGTGCCAGGGGTCTCTGGCCGTTAATCTCTCGATCACTCCTAGGAACTGCCTGACCCTCACACAAATCAGGATGGGATCCTAGAGTCCCCTGTAGTAGTGAAGGGACAAAAATCTTGGAGGGTTTACTTTCTTCTACACAAACACAAGGGATTTTCCGATGAATGAAGGTTTACTTCTGCATAGGCAGAAGGGAAAAAGCATTGTAAATAACTTTTGCAAAATAATAAATAAATATGTTTTGTTAAAAGATTATTTTTCACTATCTTTGTCTTGTGTCATAAAATTACGCAAGGGAACCTATGATAACGGGTTAATTAACGAAGTTGCTTTTATATGTCATAACTTAATGTGATAGGTAATTAGAAAACTAAAGAAAACCATTTGTGGAAGTGGGTGGGCGAGATCCCTGACGGATCCGTCCTATGGATGGTTGGTCCTGGTAAGCTGAAGGCTTCTTTCAAGAGATTGAATGAAACGTTAATTAGGAGAAATTAGGTAGAGCCAAGCATTGACTTACCTAGGGTTGGGTCTTAAAACCTTGATCAATAATTATCTTAGGGGAAAGGTGCATCGCTATGCTAGAACTTCGTTAAGGTTCCCTGAATCCCTTGGGGGGGAGGGGGGGTCACTCATGAATATATGTATATATAACGTGAGTTCAAAATAAGGGGTTTTTAAAACACCATTTTTATACATTTTTTTACATACAAAAGGATATCATGTAAAGGGGTTACTTAAAGATTCAATAGAAAAGGGTTGTGTTTTATTTAAGAAAAATTCACAGATTAGGATATTTATAAATAGGCTATGAACGCACGTTACATAGAGAATATATATATACTGAACCCCCCCGAGCTGAATCCTAACTAGTTGTTAGAAAAAAGTGTTACACTCCATGAACCAAGGGTAACTACAATCGCTCCAATCAGACAAGAAGCCCTTGTGGGACAACTCCAATCGAGCTAGCTAATGCATCAAGACCTCAGTTGTCAAATAAGGACCCTGAGCTTGCAGGTTGATCCTCGTGGGGACGGCCGGTACCTTCTGTTACGGGGTGGACTCTGGGAAACCTAGACGATAGACCATGTGCATTCTCAGGAGTGCTGGGCGAAGCCATCTAGGATAGTTCCCGATGGAGCACTAAAACACGCTACTAGGGAACTGTTAGGTAGGCACGTGACATGTACGGTCTTCAAGAAGCTCTCCAAACTCATCCTGAAGTGCAGGATCAGCTGCCTGCAAGAATAACTCCACTTTCTTTGAGTTTAGAGCTCTTTGCTCTAATGCATCCAACTAGTTGTATCACTCTTCAAACTCTTGCAATAATTCAGAAACAACAAGTCCTTTGTTGGGTTGATAAACCCACTCTCTGAAGTGTCTTCCATGTAGCAATACCGTAATCCTCCAGAAAATATTCATCTTTGAGCACTTTTTGAGTCTTGCACAAACAAATTGGTCACTCTAACCTGCAAAGCAAGCATGACAAGCCATAAGAAATAATTGCTCCATCCAATTGGACAAAACTCCAAAGAAGTGCATCTGGCTTTCAAAGGCTTTAAGATAGGCTGAAGCATTCCGGCCATCAAATAATTTACACTCACTAACCATAGCCTCAATCACGTTGGTTGCACCATGCGTATGCTCTTGTTCTTGATGCATCATTCGTTGTTGATCTAATTATTGCTTATGTAACTGTTGCTACTGCTACATAGATAACTGCATCTGTTGATTCTGTATCATAATGGCTAAAGAAAGAGTTTCTAATAAAGTCTTCATCTCATCAGTTGAAAAGGAAGAAGCAGTCGATGATAAACGTGGATTGTTTGAAGAATCTCCCATCTTGATGATCAAAAGCAACACTTTCATGTCGGGTTTACCAAATGTCACATGGAGTTCATGTGGGGGGTTCGTGAAAGTCACTTGCCGTAGGGACGCAAAGAAAGATGGGAGCAAAAATATTAAGAAGAGTACTCAAGTCAAGATAAATACATGGAGTGAAAGAATGGTTAGGATTCTCATTCGAACGATTTCATGTGTCAACATGATAAGGAGAAGTGGGAATACAAAGATTTCAATTTTCTCAATATGTTCTCATACATAGATTTCTTGATTGCTACACAAAAGGGATAGAATAGAGGAAGTTCAATGAATCAATTCACAAGAGATCTTCGAAGTTTAATCATAAGAGAGAATAATTTGTTATGAATATGCATGAAGGGAGAAGCGAGTTGAAAATGTTTTTGATATTGTAGATATGGCACTTCCCAGTAATAAAGTTCCATCATCTAAACCTTTTAAAGACTTGATTATTGTAGCAGGTTTGTCACTATGCACCATGACTAGACAGAATTCTCATCATCAATTGCACTTTCATCTCTTGTCAGATAGTTGCCTTGTACACAGCATGAGTTCTGTTGAAACAACATTATTATATAGGAACTCAATCTAGGGCTTCCAGAGAGTAGGTTGCAATAGCAAGAAAGTTAGAATCTTGCATTCCTTCAACCGTGCAAGCAAGGTTATGGCTCTCATTCCTCCCGGTCAAACTTTTACAATTGTAGAAATTTGATAGAGAAGAAGAACTCCACAGAAGATAAGACTGCGTAAATTATGATAAGGAAGTCTTTACTACAAGCCTCGGTCGCTCGAAGTCTTCTCAATGACTATGTCTCACCATTGTCTTCACGCGGATGATTCTTCTTAACTTCTTCCATGAGGCGCTCCCTGTCAGAGAAGTTGTCATCCTCCTTTGTCACCTTCTTTGTTGTCGCTCCTTCGTCATCACCTTCTCTTGGTTTCTCCTTCATCGTCACCTTCTCTCGGTTTTGCCTTGGTCACCCGTCTACCTTCGGCTTCCCCTTCGTCACCCGTTTGATGGGTACCTTCCAAGTTTCTACTTCCCCTTTTTAAACTTGTTGGCCCTCTCTTCTCGTATTGGAGTTCACGGTTCCCAAAAAAAACTCAGTGCTTTTCTCTCAGAAAAAGCTTAAGAAAAGCTTTTGACGTCAATGATTACATTGAGGAAAAGCTCTTAACATCAATGATTACGTCCTACTGCGATCTCTCATAGTGCCATTCTCTAATCTTGAAGGTGTTGGAACCCCCATTTATCAAGAGAAATAAGATTAGAATTCTAGGAATCTTCTTTTCCTCTCTCATCTTCTGCATATGTCGTCGTCCCATATATCGCCACCTTATGTATCAATGATGTCCTTCCTCAATCTCTTCTTTATGCATTATACGAATCACGCTAGCATGATGATGACCATCTAACCAACTCACCTCCTAACTGTGCAGCCTTGCATAAGCATTAGCACAGGGATGTTAAGTATAACCATCTCAGTTGTGGCAAAAGTGAGCTGCTCTTTGATGCGCTGTTGAACAGCTTCAACAGAAGTATCAGTCTGCCACTGCACTTCTGCCTCTTGAACTAGAGGATGGTCCTCAATCTCATCAGCTTGGGTAGAAGACAGGGAGTGCTCCTTAGACTCTCATCCAGAACCTTTCTTTTTGTGCCCATTAGCAATTCCCTCACGACACTTTTTCCTCCTAATTTCCTTCTTGGCGTGTCTCATCTCCTCATCTAAAGCCTCCTCTTCCTTCATCCGCTCTTCTTTAGCACTGTGCATACCTTCTTTCTTATCATTTTTCTTTTTCTGCTCACATGAGGGTTCTTCGAAATATAAGTAGTCAGTTTGTCTCTCATATTCACATCAGATAGAAAACCACAAGTTGCACACTTCAAACACAAGTTGATTCATCATGATAATTATCTATGTCTCTGGATTCCCACATTCATAACATTGAACATATGTTTTGATGAAGTTCTCTAATATTACAACAAGCTTGAATTAGACATTGCTTTTGCAACATCAAACATGTTGATTAGATTGGTTTTCACACCATTGCCTCCTTTCTGCTATGCTCAATGCTAGCATAATGTGGATCTTTGATATCAATATCTGGACAAATTTAGAACTGCCCTTCTTGAAACTTTGTATCTTCATAATCTGAGCTCTTGATTATCCTCATTGCTGCTTTCACTAAAAGATTGGACTTTTCATATTCATCACTCTTCTTGTGCTTGCAGTTCAGTGTATTCATTGTCTAGGCCCTTCAATTGAGCCTTTGAGGTAAAACTTCCAACAAGTCAACAAGAATATAGTGATGTATTTAGCTTAGCCATTCCAACAGTTGATTCCAGAATCTCTAGAAACTCTAATAAAGCAATGGGATGAACTTCACTTCCAACCGATCTTTTGGCATAATGTAAGTCCCCCTTTCTAGAAGCTCTAGCCTCTTTCTTTATTATTTTCTTCCAATGCTCAATCAACTTGGAATAGAGAGAGAGCCCAATCTGAAGACAGCCAGAAGAAAGGTAATGCCATAATTACAAAAAGAGAAGTCGCAGGACAGAACCTCAAACCATCTCCCTCTAAGCACTAAAAATAGTGAATTATGAACAATAAGTAGTTTATTTTTCTCGGCCAAGCTCAGTCCTCTTTCTTGGTCTTTCAAGGTAAGGATCCACCCTTGAAGAAGGCTCATTTTCATTCGCCATAAGTATGACTGACATAAGGTGTTCCAATGTAAATGTGTCAGCATAAAAATAAGGCCATTGGTAATTTTCCAATTGCTAGCTGATCTCCAATACCATGACACTCTGTGATGGGTTGATCACTTCAACAAGTGTTGCAATGCAATGTGCCCTAATAAGAATATGCTATAAAACTTCATGTCCAATCATTCATGATATGAAAATTAAGTTCTATACAATTCGGTCAATCAATCGATGCTCCACACAAGAAAAGATGAATGCATTGAAGAGATTGTGCCTAGCCTAACTACAAGTGCTCGTGTGTCATGCAATATGCAAAAAAAGAGACACACATGACGGAAAATAAATTCCTAATGACTTTGAATAATGTGATCAAATTCTTGGTGAAAAACTCCGCCCTCATATTTGTAGTGGTGGACACGCAACGTCATGACACCGCTGCCCTAAATAGGAGCAAGCAAATAGAGAGAAGGCCAACTTGAGGTGTCTCGAATGAGGAGTCACACCTACTTGCCAATCACCCTAGACGAAAACCCTCCACTAGTTTAGCAATCATGCCATCTATGCCGCTCAGATTCTTTTATGTCAAGTCACCCTAATAAACAATGCCACACCCATCTCCATAATTGTCATGACATGAGCCCAAACAAAGTAGGCTAGTATTTCATTACTCTGAGTAACCTAGATGTAGCCTCTATAGGAAAGAAGAACCAGTGAAAGAAATAGAGAGTGCGACCACTTTAACAAAGGGAAAGCAAGTTACTAAGGTAGAAGCAAAAACATCTACTCCTAAGATGAGGGAGAATAAAAGTGCTATGTTGAAGAGTACCCGAATCCCAACCAGCAACTACAGGCTATGGATAAAACTAAAGTGAAAGAATGTATAAAAGAGACACAAGCTCACGTGCAAATGCTAATCCTATCATTGAGGATGAGATTAATGAACTTGAAAGGTGAGACGTCAGTGGAGATCTTGACAAGGTCAACAGACTTGTCCTCCACAACACCACGTATGAAGTGATACCTCACCTCAATGTGTTTTTTCTTCGCATGGAAGACCGGATTCTTAGCCAACTGAATGGCACTCATAGAATCCGAATGCAGTGTAGGTATAGCATCAATCCCAAGGTCAGCAACTAGACGGCCTAGCCATATGGCCTCCTTGCAAGCCTCAGTGGCTGCAACATACTCGGCCTCAGTGGTAGACAAAGCCATACACTTCTGAACCCTGGACATCCAAGAGATAGCCCCTCCAGCATAGGTGAATACATAGCCAGAAGTGGACTTCCTACTATCTGCATGTCCTGCATAATCGGAGTCAGTGTACCCCACGACCCCTGTATCCTGGCTGCCATAGCAAATACACATATCTGTTGTGCCCTTCAGATACCTCATGATACCCTTCACGGCATCCCAATGTCTGCTGCCAGGTGTAGCCATATAGCGTGCCGCAACACCAACTGCATGCGCAATATCTGGACAAGTGGCTATCATGGCATACATCAAACTGCCCACGGCTAAAGCATAAGGGATCTTGGCCATCTCGGCCCTCTGCTCATCTATCTGCGGACAATCGGCCTATGATACCTTCACATAAGAAGGTAATGGACAGCCAATAGGCTTTACGTCCTGCATGCGAAAGCGCTCAATGACTTTATGAATGTACTCCCGCTGTGATAGATACAAAAGCCCCTGATGCCTATCGCGCTTAATGCGCATCCCAAGTATATGTGAGGCCTGTCCCAAATCCTTCATCTCAAAGCTCTTCTTCAGCTGAGATTTAAGAGCATCTAGCTCATCATGAGCTTTCCCTGCTATCAACATATCATCAACATAGAGTACCAAGATAAGCAAAATGCCATCACGGGGTTTCTTCGTGTAAAGACACGGATCCATAGCACTCCTGTTGTAGCCCTGTGACTGCATAAAGGCATCAAACTTATGATACCATTCCCTAGGTGCCTGCTTCAAGCCATACAAGCTCTTCTTCAACTTGCACACTAGGTGCTCCCTGCCAGGTTCTGCAAAGCCCTTAGGCTGATCCATATAGATCTCATCATGCAAGTCCCCATGTAGAAAAGCCGTCTTGACATCCATCTGATATAGATCTAAGTCAAGCTGTGCAACCAAAGCCAAGACTAAGCGCAGGGTGGTCATCTTAACCACAGGAGAGAAGACCTCATCAAAGTCCACACCATGTTCATGCTTAAAACCCTTTGCTACCAATCTAGCCTTGTATGCCGGCTTGGGGTGTCCAGGGGTACTTTTCAGCTTGTACACCCACTTGCATGGCAAAGCCTTCTTGCCCTTAGGCAAGGCAACCAAATCCCAAGTCTCATTCTTATGCAGGGAGTCTATCTCAAACTGCATAGCCCTCTCCCAGGAGTGACTGTCACCCCTGCGCATAGCCTCATCATAAGTGAAAGGCTCTCCTGCATCTGTAACCAAAACATAATGCATAGAGGACTGAAATCTGTCAGGTGGACGTCTGTCTCTAGCAGACCGTCTCACCACAGGCTCTGCTGCCTATCTAACTGCCTGTCCAACACCCTGGCCCTGTGGAGGAACTGCTGCAGGCTGTACTACTGGCTGTGCTGGAGCTCTAGGCTCCTCCTGAAAGATCACTCTGCGGATCTCAACCACCTTCTCAGGCTGCCTGTGCATCTTGTCTTCATGGAAGACGACATCATGGCTGCGTACTATTTTCCGCGCCTGCGGATCCCATAGGCGATAGCCCATCTCTCCTGACTCACCATAGCCAAGGAATATGCATTTAATGCTCTTTGGATCCAATTTACTCCTCTTGTCCTTGGGCACATGGCAGAATGCCTCACATCCAAAGACATGGAGATGCGCATAAGAGGGTGGCTTACCAGTCCAAACTTCCTCTGCAACCTGGAAATCCAATCCACTGGAAGGCGATCGGTTTATGACATGCACTGCCGTACTAACTGCCTCAGCCCAAAAACTCTGGGGTAGGCCTGCATGGCTAAGCATAGAGTGCACACGCTCCTGAATAGTCCTGTTCATGCGCTCAGCCAAACCATTCTGGGGTGGGGTGTAAGGGGTGGTCAACTGACGCTTAATACCCCTGTCATCACAAAACTGCTCAAAAGCATGCGAGACATATTCTCCCCCATTGTCAGTCCTAAGGCATTTCAGCCTATACCCAGTCTGGTTCTCAACAAGAGCAAGCCAACGCTGAAAGACTGCCAAGACATTGGACTTTTGCTTTATGGGATAAGCCCACACTTTCCTAGAAAAATCATCAATGAAGGTAACAAAGTACTTCGCGCCACCCATAGACATGCAAGGCATAGGCCCACAAACATCGGAATGCACCAATGCCAAGGGCTCACTCATGCGTGGCCTACCCGATTTCTTATGCGTAGACCTATTCTGCTTACCATAAAGATAATGATCACACGAGTCAAAACATGGATAATCCAAAGGCGGAAGATACTGCAAACCAGATAACATTTTCATTCCCTTCAAAGACATGTGCCCTAAACGAGCATGCCAAAGTGATACATGTGGGATAGAACCCACTGCCAAAACATGGTCAAGTGAGGACCCAGATACGACAAGAGGATAGAGGCTGCCAGCCTTGGCGCCTCTAGCAAGCACAAGTCTGCCACGAGAAATCTTCCAGGCAGAATCCCCAAAACATACATGAAATCCTGCATCATCCAGCTGTCCTGCAGACATAAGACTACGCGTAAGCGCAGGTACATGATGTACATCCCTAAGCAAAAATGAACTGCCAGTGGGAAACTGCAACTGAATATCACCCATGCCCACAATGTCAAGAGACCTGTCGTCTCCAAGTCTGACTGAACTAGATATAGTGCGGTAAGAGTGGAACCACTCACGGTAAGGCGTCACATGGAAGGATGCTCCGGAATCCAATAACCAGCACTGTGCATACATACTAGATGTCTCAGTCAAGTGTGAAGCATCAGAAGAACTAGCTGCAAGTATAAACTCATCACCACCATCGGACTCCTCAGTCTGCGTGACATTAATTTCCTCAATCTTGACGTTGGACTTCGCAGGTACTATGCTGCGATCAGAGGACTTCTCCTGCACTTTATCTTTCCCCTTATCATTGCGCTTCTCATTGCGCAACTCATGACACTGTGGTCTAATATGGCCCTTTTTCCCACAATGATGACAAGTGACATTTGCATTGTGCCCACGCGACTTGCCACGAGATTTAGACCGACCCTTCTGCGAGTCACGGCCACGGTTATTACCACGATCATTCTGTCATTCCTGCCTCTAACTGTCAAAGCATGACTACCACGAGAGGCATCCAAGTTTTTGCGATTCATCTCTTCCTGAAGAAGAGCACTCTCAACATCTGCCAATTTTAGAGTAGCACTAGAGGCACAAAGAGCAGTGCGGAATACATCCCATGACTCATTCAGAGTCCCAAGCAAGAAAAGAGGAGTTACTTTCTCTCCAAAGGTGATATCCTGCGAAGTCAGGTTCTTCAGTATAGCATGGAACTGGCTCAAGTGAGCAGACATAGTCGCATTATCCTTCATGCGCAGATCCATAAGCTGCTTCAACCAGTACATCTGACTCGCCGGACTTTTCTTATCATAAAGATTCTTGATCTTATTCCATAGATCCCATGCACTCTGTGCTTCCTCAAATACATTATAATGTACTTGTTCAGTGAGAGACAATACAATCGTGGACTTGCATAGCTCATCAAGTTCAAGCTAGTCGTCATTGTCCATAGTTTCAGGCTGCTCCCCACTCAACCGAAGTGGCTTAATCTGAGATTTCTGCACCAAGACCTGCCAAATTTGACTCTTCCAATAAGAGTAGTTGGTACCATCCAACTTTGTAATGTTAAAGATGGCACTATTATGCGAAGATGACGCCATTATGCAGGCTAGAAATGCCCAAACAGTCCAAAACTGCTTGCTGTTTTACTGCAGAAACTGCCCAAAAATGACCAAAACGGGGTCCAAAGGGCGAGCAAAGTGTGCCAAAAGTTGCTGCCCACTTAGTACTAGGTGCGGTATACCAAATCAGGATATTTCAGCATGAAAAGTACACCTCAGTCCACCAATAACTACTTGCTGTAATAAATTGCAGGTATGCAGTCTAGAGAGCAAACTGTCCCAAAATAGGATCCAATGTCAAGCAAACAATGCTAGGTCCTAAGCCGGCATGAAACGGACATAAGCAAGGCCAATGACAGTGAAAAGAACATGAGCTCAACACCGAAGCATCAACAGAACTCTCAACCATGAGCCCACCAATGTCTCCCAAGTACCTGAGAGCAAGATAGGCAACATCACCACATGCATAGCCACGTAGGTAGAACATGGATGCCATGAATAGACAAACTGACCAAGAGCATTGGTAGGAAGCCCATGAGGCACAGGAGGGAAAGACAATTGGCAATTTGCTCAGCACACTTATATCAACTCCTATAACATTGCCAATGGGAGAATTACTTAGGTAAAACCTTGCAATGTGGCAAGTGTTGAAGCAATGGGTAGAATGACCCGATAGACATGAACTGCCAGAATTGCTCGATCATGATACTATGGCACACATACCAAGCCTAACATTGGATCCAATGTTTAAGTCCCCACAAGTGAATACCTTTTGCGAAAACACTGAGATGCACACAGTCTTACCTGTCATTGCCCTAGGATATACAACGTGAAAGGGGATAGTAGACACATGAGCACAAGTTAGTGTACTAAGCCATGTAGTCCTACAAGCTTGGGGAAACTCATCTGTAGAAACTACATGGTTCAATGTCACTCTAGCAAATGGGATAAAAGTCAACGAGAAGTTAGCGGACCCTTTAGAGTCCTAAAGGATTGGCCTTTAAAGATATCAGCAATTCAATTCTTCCTGAGCTTGGGAAAACTCATCTGTAGAAACTGCATGGTTCAATGTCACTCTAGCAAATGGGATAAAAGTCAACGAGAAGTTAGCAGACCCTTTAGAGTCCTAAAGCATTGGCCTTTAAAGATATCAGCAATTCAATTCTTCCTGAGCTTCATAGTCATGAAAGGAGTGGATTATGATATCTTGCTAGGCACACCTTGGATGAGGAATGCTTGAGTGATAGAGGATTGAGGTAATGTCCTGATATTCTTAGGCAATAGATCAAAAGCAGTCTAAGTAGAGGTAGACACTTGGAAAACCTCACCAGTGGGCCTAGATGCCATCTCTGCCATACTAAAGGGTGGCTCAAAGGCCATAAGCAATTATGGACCTCTAACTAAGTACATTCATTATCCTGAAGATGAGTGCAATTGGATGTATGTGTTGGCAACCATTGATGTACCATTCTCGGATTGCGAGCAAACAATTCTTTTCATGATTTCATCCTAACACAATGTATCATTGCTAAGGAAACACCGAGGTAATTCGTACTACTACCTTTCTTTAGAAACTTAAAATGAATGAATTCTATATGTCAAGCTAAGCATAAAGTCATATTTCAATGGATTCTTAACTCCCCACAATCTTTCCCCCCTATGGTTTAGGATTTTGCATTCGTTGGTAGGTGTAAATAGTATTTTTGTGTGTTTTTCATATGCAAAAAGCAATAAATATGCACTTTAACATAAAAAATGGGAATAAGCTAAGGCTAAACCTCATGCCCTAGCCCCACCATACATTCATAGACATATTCATAAATTTTTGTAAAATTTTTAAGCATAAAATCTATTTTTTCTTGATTTTTTCTTAATTTATATTATTATTTATTATTGGTTTTTCTGATTTTAGACATGTAGATCTTGCATAAACTAAGAACCAACATTACATTTTATATGAACCAATATGAATACCAAAAGAACCATGAAAACTCATAAAAGTCTTAATTTTCTCAAAATCCTACAATTTTCACATTGCAATTTTTCTCAGTTTTCAATTTTATTACACAAACAATAAGAACTAATTAAGAATTCTGATTTTTCAAGCAATGGAAATCATATTCAATCATTTGAAACCATTTCCCATAATATGCGTGAAAAGATTCATCATGAAAAGACCAAATTGAGCACTTATGCGATCAATTTAATACGAATCCGCACGTATTTCAAAGTTGGGAAGTCATTGATGCTCTTCCATGGCCACTGACACATCCTCAACCTTTGATTTATGCTCCATAACACTTCAACATTATCATACGTCCAAAATCTATCACTTCAGCCCATCTCCCTCTCACATAGATTAAGCCATGGGAACAAGATGCAAAGAGGAGAGAGAATGACTAAAATAAGAGATTTTCATTCCTTGCATCATATTATGCATGCATACGCTTGGATTGAAGCCTTCAATGCATAGATCTAGGATATGCCTTCCATCTCTCTCTCCAATTGGCCTAATCTGAAAAGCCATGATCATGCAAATCAAGGAGGCGCCAAAAAAATGTGCCCCCCCCCCCCCCCCCCCTTCTCCACACTGCAATTCATGAATTTTTTCAGTCTTTAAGCTTTAAACATTAACCTTTGAAGTTAATCTATTCAGTTTTCTCATGTACACACTTCCCGAAAGTGGTTTCAAATCCTAGATGGAGGGCAAAACGAGCTCTAAATTGGGAATGGACTAGATGGCTAGCTTTGTGGCATCGAAATTTATTAAGTTGGCCTCCATCACACACTTTTTGGCTCTTGAATCCAGTAGCTGCTTCATAATGCTAGACCTTGTGAGGATTAAATGGGGGGTCAAATGGACTCTGATTGACAATCAAATACTTATGTTAGGTTCATGAAATCAAAATGCATCTAGGAAAACTCCAGCTCCTTGATTCACAACATTTCATTTTCCATGAAATTTTTCTCTTTTACATCTCGTGGGCCACTTTTCGCACTTTAAATTGGCTTCAAAAATCGGCTCTCATCTACAAGTTTAGTTCCAACCTAGATTGTTGGGCAACTAGATGTTGCCTTTACTTGGCCATCCAAGTGGGCTTTGTGACTGTGCAAGTGGTCAGCTGAGGGTGCCCGTGTCTGACTGTCCAAGTCTATTGTCCGAGTGGACTGAAGCAACTTGATCATCTATTTTTTAGTGGACTTGTCCGAGTCCGAGTGTTTGACTGGGACTAAAGTTACTCGAACATCCAAGTGCTCGGGAGGATCTGGCCATCCGAGTCCTAGGGATGCCATCTAAGCAACAAAAAAACACGTTGAATGCTAAGAAATTAACTAGAACAATTAAATGCACTACTCATTGCTACAACCACGATTCTAACTTTATTCAATAAGCATCAGGAAAGACTCATAGTATACCCAAAACACATGAATGCAATGACACCACAGATTGTTGATGTTGCTACCCTCTTGACCTATGGTTCTCTCTCTTCTCTCAGTAGCTCTCTCTCTCTCAATCTCTCAGTATCTAAATGAGATATTTCTAATTCCCCCTTTCTCACCTTTTGTTTCTCTCTTTCTTCCCTTAGTATCTAATTTTCTTCCCATGTACTCAAAATATTTTTTTCTTTATATGTTCCCCTATTCATGGTTATTATAGAGACTTATCTTTTCCTTCTTTTTTTCTTATTTTCCAAACCTTAATGCATCCTACTCATGAAAAACACCATAGCACTAATCTAACTAATTCTCTTAGATCTTCCAACATCTAAACTATCAAGAAAAGGAGATCGAACACCCTCCACTCTCTCACTTCTTATTTTCCAAACCTTAATGCATCCTACTCATGAAAAACACCATAGCACTAATCTAACTAATGCTTCTAGATCTTCCAACATCTAAACTATCAAGAAAAGGAGATCGAACACCCTCCACTCTCTCACTTCCTACCCAAATCAAGCACCATTTCTCAAAGATGAACTCTTACTCCATTGCTTGATTTGGAGCATGCAAGCACTCAAGTTTAAATCCATTTGTCTCGACAACAAAACCAAAATGTCAACTCTCTCACAAGCACATCACCAAGACCCACGGATCATGTATTGCTTCAAGCATTTCAATCTGAGAACTATGGGTACCTCTCACATAGCCATGTTCACTCTCTCACACACAAGTGTAGTGAGCTTACCTTTGAATCTGATCAAGTTACTTCCACCCACAAATCCATAGGTAGCTCCATGATCCAAAATGTGCTTTCAAGCAAGCTCCTTCTCCAAGCTCCAAGCTTCAATCTCTATAGCAACGCATGCGAGAAAAGAGAAGAGAAGAAGGAGAAGATGAAGAGAGGAGAAGAAGAGCTAGAAACAAGAAGAGAGCAAGTTTGGCCACACACCAAGAATGAGCTCCTTTATTCACTTTTTGGCTTTTATACATGCTCTACCTCCTCCTTGGGTGGTCATCCCCTTTTTGGGGCTTTTGTCTTGGCTTTTATCCATTCCTCCACTATTTTTCCTCCTCCTTTCCTATTAGTATGGCCTTAATCTATGCCTCTTACTCTTCACAACTTGCATGAGAGAGAGCCCGATGCTCTTTTACAAAATAAATTACAATGTGCATGGCACTCTTTTTGCAAAAATATTAAGATATGCTTATTCTTATGCTCCTCCCTTCTAAATTTAGAATTTTTTATTACACTTTGTGTCTTCAAATTTTCTTAGTGCGCCTTTGTCATCCATCTTCTTCTTGCCTTGGGACTGTCTTTTGCTTTCAATTTTTTGGGTCTTCCATCTTGGTCTTCCAAGGGTTAACAAAAACATTAGAAGAACTTGTGTGAGTGACTCGAGGAGACAGGTTTCCCTATGTATGTCATGCCCTTGATGTTTCCTAAGTTTACATGGGAAACTAGGAAGGGGCTAGGGGATTAGGGGGCAAAACCAGTTGACCAAGGCAACCGGGCATACCTAACTTAAGGACCCCTAAGTGCGGTGTCATATTTATGCATGTATTATTTTTGTATTTTCTTCTTTTCTTTCCTTTGAAATAAAATACAATACAAAAGGACTTTCCAACCTCGATGAGAAGAATATGGAAAGTTCACTTAAGGGGGGATAACTCAATTGATGTCAAATAAGTAATGATGGAGTAGTTCATCTCTAGGTGTAGCTAAAATTATGGCTTGGATGGTATTGTGCCTTATTTGTTGCTAGAAAGAATAGCCAAGAGAATGCCTATGGAGGCACACTTGTATATGGAGCATGATCTTTGTAGATATGGTTCTTAAAGTCTCTTCCACTGATATGTTTTAGGTAGGCATTCATCTCTTGGTTGTGCTTTTGGTAATTCTTCCAGGTGATGGTAGTCTTTGGTGGCTTCAAACATTTGATTCACAACCTGCATAGCTAATTGTACTATCCTACATTCACTTGATAGAAATATAAGATTACATGTAGTTGACATGCTCCAAACTTCATTAATAGGGCTCTTTTAGAAGAACTATCACTTACTTGAATATTGTTTTATTGACCTTGATTCTGATTACTTCTTGTTGAAAATCATTGCTTATAAGGTGTGCAATTTTTTTCTTGTTTTTTTATCTATAAAAATTTATTGAAACCATATTAAAAGTCTGATAGAACTTAGAATTATATTCTAACATAACACAAGCATCAATAAGCCATGGGAACTTTTCTAGGAAGGATAAGTATTGTGCAATATCAAGGAGTGCCATTCCTTGTCCTAGTCTGCTACCAACCTATGGCTCCTCGTTTGTTAGAATTTTTTCAAGAAAGGGATAGTCTAGGATGGTTTCTACTAAGGCCATACCATGGACAATAGCAAATACACACAAGCAAGTAGAGGCTACATAGGTCAAGTCTCTTTGAGACTACCATATGGCTCATCGCTCCTCTAAGATAGGTCAACCATCAAAGCTTGATTTATTAAATTAGCATTTCTCAAATTGGCCTCATCCCTCAACTTGTTTTTTTAACTCCTCTATCTTCAACAAGTCATGTTGACAAAAAATTTCATTGAATGTAATTGTTAAACTGCACTCTTCAACTTCCTCGTCTGAGATGTGTCATAGAAGTTTGTACATAAGCTCAATGCACTCTTTTCCAAGATATTCTTGCTCTTTCCATGAGCACGGGTTGCTCCTTTGAGGAGAATAACGAGTTACAATCTCCAACCGCCGTCTAGCCCTCTCAGCACATTCTGCTTTTTGTATTTCGGCTTGATGGTCCTTGTTAGAGGACATAAACTAACTATTTGATCCTTAGAAAACCTAGATTCGAGAATCACCACTTGTTGGCGGCTCCCAGCAGATGCACCACTGATGGGACCTAAAATGGGTCGACACTGGCTAAGGCATTAGCCGGACCTCATGCCCTCAACAGACAACCCCACCTCACGGCCTCGCGAGCCAAGAGCGTCTATCGAGGGATACGCTATCCTAAACACTAATTACTGCGCGTTTATAGTATGTAATCCAACGAATGTTCCCTTTCCCCCGTCTCCTCAGAGGGAGATTATACATATATTGACAATAAATGCCACATATCACAAACACAAGGGCACCCCATCGACTGATTGCCGTGGCCCTACTGCAGCTCTCCTACAACTTGGGGATTGGCTCCTCGTTGATGCGCTGCTTCCACACATAGACACATTCAAAACAAACTCCCCTCTTAGTGCCAATATATTTAATGTTCCAGGAATGCACTTATCCTCACTTATCCATCCCCTTGGACCCACCATCTAGACCTACAGCCAGGTTGCTCACTCTCTCTCTATGTGGGTCAAGTCCTAAAGAAACCAAGTGCTATGCATCCAGGAGTTTGTAATTGATACCATTTAACAATGCTTGATGAATATGTGTATATGATTAAGTGTTCAAAAAATTGGAAAACATCATCGTGCATTGTGCAAATCCATTCTTTTCATGTTTCCATACACTAACGCGTAATTGCTGCGATGAGAGAAGACACCGAGCCTTACACTTGTGCTGTACTTCCCTTTATTTAACTTAACGTCATCCTTTATGAGTAACGTAGCAAATACAACAGATTTTATATTATATTTCAGCACTCAAACTTCCCTCCTCCCCTACCGTTTAAGGTTTTGCCTCGTTGCATAGGTAAAGGGGTGATTTCATGTGTATTTCACACGAAATAAGCAGTAAGTACTCACAAAAACATATAAATGGGGATAACCTGAGGAAAACCCTCATGCTTTATCCTCATTATACACTCACAAACACATCCATATATTTTCATAATTTTCCTCGTCCATTTCCTATTTTTTTCCCTTTTAAAAAGCATTTTTTCCTATTTTTCCTTATTTATTATCAATTAAAATGGAAGAAAATTAGCATTATTTCAGAGCTGTGGCTCTTGAATCCTTAAACAAAAAACATGTAGATTTTATTGGTGTTTTGTTTCATGCTTTTCACATTTTAAGCCCAAAAACTCCATTTTTACTCTAAAAACCATGCTTTTCGGGTTTTTCCCATTTATTTTCCACACTTTAAGTGTATATTTTTTTATTTTTTTAATTATGAAAGACTAAAGCCAGGAGAAAACAACGTGTCCATCAATTTTCAGCCCATATGAATATTGCTAACCTCATCAAATGCGGAAAAAGAGCCATTTTCTTTGTAAAAATGCCATTGCCGTGTATCTTTTATTATTTCGGGTTTTGAAACTTGTTGCGGGTCTGAAAATCAGGCCCCGCTTGATGCTCAGCCCACCTCCACTCTACCATCTTCAGGTCACCTTCGGTTTAGAAGCAATCGAGTACTGCACCGAACAAGCATTTATCAACCGGGCTTCATTCTTCTTCACATGCAGGAACTGTCCCTTGCAGGAGAGAGAGGGAGGAGATAGAAAGACTGAAATCTGATCTCCACAATTGGGCAACCATTTTTCGTGCGGTCTGGAGCGATGGATTTCGAAGATCAAGTGTAGAGCAGGCATGTAATCGGTTGGGGGGGTTGCTTACAGTCCCCATAACCCATCCTCAATGATTGGAGATGGCGCCCTCTTCCTGCACGTCGCATGAAAATCGACCCTGCCCCCCCCCCCCCCCCCCAACCGACAAATTCGTTTTTTGGGGGGGGCTCCCTAAAGGGAGCCCCCAAAGGTCATAACGTTTTGGCTCTCCTAAATTCCTTTCACACTTGACTTTGAACTTGGCCTCCCGGGCACTCCCTCTCCCATGTCCGGTACCCGAATTGAAGTTTGAAAAATCTTGGGCATCCATCTTGAAGTCCTCCACTATGGGGCATCTCCCAGGGTCCCATCTAACACGCCAAATAATTATGAAAATTCATCAATTGTCGCAAGTGGGACTTTTAAGCCTTTTTCGGGCATTGCCGCTTAAAATTGTACTGATTGCCACCGCTGCCTTCGACGAAGTCTATTTTTTCCTTGAAATTTGGAATTTTTTTGCTATTTTTAAGCACTTCTCGGCATAAAAAATCATCTTTCACTTCTTCTTTGATGCGGATCTAGTAGTATCCTATTCTCAAATCAATCTTGGAGAAGATTTTTGCTCACTAGAATCGATAAAGTAACTCGTCTATCCTTGGGATAGGATATTTATTTTTTATGGTTACTTGGTTCAGGCCTCTATAATCGATGCAAAGGCAAAGTGTACCATCCTTCTTCTTTTGAAACAAGACTAGAGCTCCCCAAGGAGGAGAACTGTTAGGCCATATGTACCCTTGGTACAATAGTTGTTTGAGTTGTTCCTTTAACTCAATAGCTTCAAGAATGGACATCTTGTAGGGCCTTTTCGCGACTGGTGCAGCTCCTGGTATAAGCTTAATCTCATGATCCACTTTCCTCGGTGGTGGTAATTCTGTCAATTCCTCTGGGAATACATTCGCATACTCTTTTAGCCATGATCGTTCTTCATTGGAGTCCTCTACTTGTTTTGGTTTGTTTAGCTTGATCAGATAGACATGTAATCCTTTTCTTATTTCTTGAGCTATTTGCGTTGCCTTAGCTAGCTGGATCTTTGGTTTACTTGCTTCTCCTTGAGTTGTAACCTACTCACCCTTAGGATTCCAGAAGGAAACTTGACCCCTTCCACAATGGATGTGAGCGTCATTGGGGATTAGCCATCCATCCCGAGTAGGCACTCATGGACTTCTAAATTCATTACCCTGAACTTAACAAATGTGGGCTCATTTCAGTTCGACAAGAAAAATAGAGTGGCTATCCCTAATCTTCTTGCACAAGCTAGTGAGATGAAAGAATGAGTGTTGCCACAGTCAATCAAGGTTTTGAATTTCTTACCTTGGTGATCCGATGGTGTTTGGATCACCAAAAATTGGTGGTTTAGGCCCTTTTTATGGAGAGTGGCATGAATGGATGTCCTCTCAATCTTAGCTTCCATGGACGGGTCTTCTTCTTCATTGATTCCCTTAGTGGTGATATTGGAAGTTTTTTCCCTTCCAATTGCTACACGATCGTGGCCACGGGTAGCTCTGGCTTGGCCACTAAATTTTCATTGACAATGATCTTCGCCAAGTTTGGGACATTCCCTTTTGAAGTGGCCAAGTTCATTGTAGTGAAAACATCACAGGCTTTGATCACTTCTTTGAGTGGGGACAAAGTCATTGATTGCATTTGCCCTCGTCTTCTTCCATTGGCCTTGACTGTGTCCTTGCGCTCGTTTAAATTGAGCTTTCAACATCCCTGGATTTTGGTCTTTGTGAGACCAAGGTCTATTATTCTTGGACTTCGGTGGACTTCGGCTAGACTTCTTAGGTGATAGGTCCCACTCTTATCAATGCATCTTGTAAATCCAAAGGACGCATTGATTCCAACTGAGTGTTCATTGGTGGATTCAGCCCATCACAGAACTTTGAGACATGTTGGGGAATACTCATTGTCGGGGTGTATTTTAGCAAGGAGACAAATCTCGAGTAGTACGCCTCTAGAGACAAGCCCAACTGTTTCAACTTGAAGAACTCATTCATCTTCTGAGTTCTGTATACAAGTGGCATGTACCTTCCCTGCACTGCTTCCTTTAGCTTATCCTAAGTTACTGTGCTTTCAGTCATTGCTTAGTCTTTACACCATTGCTTCCACCAGAGCCTAGCTTCGTCGGTAAGCTTGAGCTTGGCAATCATAGCCTAGTTTATAGGTGATGTTCCTGCTGCACTGAAGTAATCCTCCATGGATTCAATGCATACTTTGGCATCAACTTCAACAGTCTTCCCTTTTTCGTCAGATTTTGGTGGTTTAATTTGTTTGATAAGAAACCTCTTCTCTTGTGCCTCCACTGGGGCTTAGTGCGGAAACAAAATTTTGGTTCTACGCTTGGGGTTGTATATGGTTTTCCATTAAAACCTTCGCGTTAAGATTGCATTTAGAAATTTCTTCACAAATTATCTCAATGCGTAGATTATTTTTCATCAATACTATGCAACAAATCACATAAACATAAAATTATTATTTATTCATAAAGAAGCGTAAGCCTCAAGTACAATTATTCAGGAATAGATAGAGATTGAATGGGATGATTTTCTTTTCAAGAGATACATCAATGCCATGTTAATAATTCCCTATTGGATTCAACTATAGGGGTAGAATAGCAATATAGATTGGGGGAATGGATTCTCAGGAAGTGGTAAGTCATGGGAAGTTCCCGTTTTTTATAGCCATGACGTTCGTTTCACCCCATTACTTGAATTCTGTCTACTGGCAAGACTTTGACCATCTCCTCATAGATATAGTGATTCTATTCTACTTGCCGGCATCCGAGGTGTAGGATCAAGCTCACACGTTGTCGTATTGCTGCGCATTCGAGGTGTGTAAACCACCCAAAAGTCGTGTGTGTGATTTGATACTTTGTACATATTTAGTTGTTATGTTTGTTCTTTTATTCTATGCTGAAGACGAAGAAGAACAAGGAGTTTTGGTAGACTGGTAACTCGAGATGCAATCTCATGGGCTACACTTATTTCAAGATATGTCGATTATGGGCTTCGTGAGGATGTTTCTAACATCTACAACTAGATGTTCTATGTGTGAAATGGCAGTAGTATGGGCACAGAACCAATTGATCATGATGAGTCTGGAGAGCTTATCAAAGCGTATCTTAGCAAGATGTGCGAATGCCTTCCGAATCTGAATGGAGAGAGTGTTGTGGAGTGTGATCAAGTTTCTTCCATGCTCACAGTGACCTTTATGATAGGAGGGAACATTTTGATCTTACGCTTGAGTAGTATATCTTGAAAGTTGGAGAGGGTAATGAAATGTAATGTGTTAGTGGGTTTATGGGTCTGGATGTTTCTTCAAGGCCTCTATGGATTCTTGGAGATGTTTTCATGGGCCTTTTTGGGAGGTTTTGAAATGCTTTTATGCAATGCAGTTGGAGGAATTCTCTCCAGATAATTGGACATTCTCTTGCATCTTGAAAAGTGGCAGCCATCTAAGAGCAAAAGACCAGGGCAAAGAAATGCACATAGAAGTTGTCTCGTGTACCAACAGAAGCAGAACAAGCATGCTGAGTTTTCCAGAATTGTGTCTAACTTTCTGCAAATGTTGATCTATGAAGATATGTTTACTATGACAAAGACTTGATACCTATGTTGAGAATGCTCAAATGTTCGGGTCGTATGACATTTTTGGTTACAAACAGTCTGTGGGATTACACGCATGTGGTAATGAACTTTCTTTGTGGCAAGTGTGGGACCGATGGTAGCATAGCTCGAGATGTTGAATGGCTGTAATTCTTTGACCTTGTTCTAACTGGCAGTGCCAAGCCTGTTTGTTTTTGCTGATGGCAATCGAGCTCTTTTTTTTTTGAAGTAGACATCCGATCTGGAATGCTTAAAAATAGTGATAATGGAAATCCATTGGCACAGCCTGTTTTTTTTTATATACCAGTTCAGTATGAAGCATAACAGAAAGGAAGGATAAATAGATGGTCTAACGAAGAAGGGAGGATGCTCATGAAAAGTGATGTCTTTAAATTAATCTTACCAAGTGCAAACGAGATTGCGTTTGGACAGTGTACAAGAAGCTGAAACCATGAGAAACTATCTAGCAGAAATTGAAGCTGTAGCAACTGGCCTTTAGTCACATGTCAAGGAGCTAGAACTTTCAAATAGTGGATAGAGTGCTACTCTGTGGAAGCGTGCAGAAATAGAAGATTTAGTCAGAATCAACAAGTCCTTCTTGATAGCATCTCATCCATATGCCGCTTTTTCACCCCATCTACTCCATCACCAAAACACATTAATTATTCTAACAGAGAGACACACATGATATATACTATGCAGAACTCTTCTATGTTTTTAAAGATGGTTCATTCAATACAAAGAATTCTATATGATCATGATCATTTTTTATCTTTCCAACTGATCAACATCACAGGAAGTTTTTGCAGTCATAACTGATTTGACTTCATTCTCTTGCTTGATCTTCTAGCCTGAAATTTATCAAGGACTTCTGAAGTTGCGACATTGCTTTCGAAACCCTTCGACATCTTTGGTGAACCCGACGTGAAAGCGTCGCAGAAATTTCAGGATGGGAGATACTTCAGCCTCTATTTCAGCCTCTTCTACAACTCCAGCTGCGTCTACTTCAACTCCATCAATGACTGCTGCGTCAAGTACTTCAACGGAGGATCTAAAGCAGATTTTGTAGAATATGTCCATGTATATGCAGCTCCAAAATCAGCAAACACAATTGTATATGCAGCAGCAACAACAATTGCATCAACACCAGTTGTCTCAGCAAAGGCAACTCTATTCGGAGCAGGAGAATGCAAACAGCGCGACTAAGGCTATTGAAGCAGTTGAGAGTGAGAAGAAGCTATTTGACGGCCATAATGTTTCAGCATATTTGAAGACATATGAGATCAAGATGGGGTTTTTTGGAGTTCCAGCTGGACTTATGAGTAAGTACTTCCTTCGTCTTGTCACACCCGCTTTGAGGACAAAAGTGACTGATCTTTTTATTCAAAATACACATTGGCAAGATTTTAAGAAGGCCTTGAAAGAAGAATACTTCCTTGAGGACTTTGGTATGGCTACTCGGCGGTCATTCCGAGAGTGGGTCTACATGCCAAACAAAGGTCTAGCTGCTTCAGAGTTGATTCGAGAATTTGAGGAGAGGTATAGTCAGCTTGATGCCATTGAACAAAGAGCATTGGATGTTGAAAAAGTTGAGCTTTTCTTGCAAGCTGCAGATCTTGCTCTTCAAGAAGAATTGGGTGAGCTTCTTGAGGATCGCACGAAACCTATGGGTCTTAAAACGGATTGGCAAGATGCTCAGGATGCAGTCTCGACTTTGACCAAGAGGAGGATATGGAAGACTCGTCTACAGAATGGTTCCATGACACCTACACCATCATCTCCTCCTATGCCTACTTCTATCCCTGTTATTTCTTCTCCTCCTCAGCCAGTTTCTTGGCCTATGCCAGTGCCTACTGTTTCCACTCCACCTATTCCTCCTATTCCACGACCGATGCCTGCACCTTCTGCTCCAAAACCATCCGCTCCATCGGTGCCTACTTCTCTTGATGACATAATCAAAGGCATAACAGATTTGACACTGGAGTCAGTCAAAGCGGAGTTGGTGGGAAAGTTGAAGGAGCAGTTTGCTTCGACTGCGCCTACTACTTCTTCTAGTGCTCCTACTGCACCTAGGAGTGCTCCTAGTGCACCTAGGAGAGATCAGAGATGTATTTGGTGCAATAGTATGGACCATCAGCATTGCAGGGATTGTGAATCTTTTCAAGATGCAAGGAGGAAGAATTTGGTATATTGGGGGCAAGATGGTAAGATTTGGTTGACTGAGACAAGAGCTCCACTTGCTACCAACTTTGGTAAAGGTGGAATGAAGAAGTTAGTGGATGATATGGCTGTGCGTACTTCTTATGTGACAGCTAGAGGTGATGCTTCTGCATATGGAGTCCAGATTGAGAAGGGATCAGAGACTCAGTTAGCGCTATGGACTTATGCTATGGAGACTGCAAACAAGGGGAAAATTCAGCAAACTGTTTTGACTAGTGCAGGCTCTAGCATCAGATCAGAGACAGGTTGGGACTCGCCTGTTGACGGGTACTCTATTTATGCTTATTTAGCTAAATCTCATGGTCCATATGTATTTGTTGAGGAGAAGCGTAAGAGGGATGAAGAAAATCCAAGTGTAGCTAAGAAGACTAGAGGGGGTGAGTTTGTTACTCCACCTACTGCAGGACCGTCTTCAAGACCAGGGCCAGATCGACAGATGGAGGATGCTCAAAAGAGAGAAAAGAGGCAAGAGCCTAGAGAGAGAAAGCAGCCATGATTCAGATTGATGTCCGATATTGAGACATCTACGGACATGAAGAAAATCTTTAATGATAAGATACTTGGCAGTGAGGTGACTTTCACTATTTCTGAGATTTTGGGCATCTCAAAAAGAGAGTTTCAGGATCAGTTTCAGGAGGACTTGAAGAGGAAAAGACATGCATTGTCTACCACTGATACACAGGGAGTTTTGATTGGGGAGTTGGATGAGGATGGTGATGAGGTTATGGTTGATAATGCTTCTGTTTTTCCGTAGGTAGAGAAGAGGGTTCAGCCTATGCATTATGCTGAAATTGATGAGCCTGTCATGATACCGCGTAGTCACTTTTCGCGGAGCCATTGGGCTAGGGCAACTACAGAGACGATGGTAAAGATTGGAGAGAAACAGGTGCCTTATGTTGCATTGGTTGATCATGGTTCAGAGATTAATCTCATAGTTCGTGGAGTTTATGAGAGTAACAGATGGCCTATGGATGTAGAGCATGGGTGGCGTATGAGTATCAAGATTGTGGGAGAGAAGGAAGGAGTCTCACTTGAAGCTTTCTTGCTTGCACAATGGGGGAATACACACAAGGGTGGAGGCTGAAAACAGTTTTCCTCTTCTTAGTTGTGTAAGCCAAAAGAACTCAAGTACAAAGAAATAGAAGAACCCTATATATGGGTCTCAAACCAAACTCAACTAACTAAGGTGGCATACTAACTGAGCCATGAACTAGAGTAGATAAGGATAGCTATCATGTAGCTATTATTCATGGGTGGTGTACCAACCGCGTCTGCAACTGACAAGTCGGTGACATAAATACACAACGGTCACCCTGGCGTATCACGAGTGGAGCTCGATATCTCAACAATGAGAGCCGCCAATAACACTGCAGGTGATTTGTATGCTGCCTGTCCTAGTGTCAGGGTTTCTATTGGTGATGTAGAGGAGGATTTTCATTTCTTTGTGTAGGATTCATGCTCTTATCCCATAATTCTTGGTCAGCCATTCATTACAAAGATGCGCATGGAAACAAAGGTCATGGATGATGGATCTGCTTATGCATGGATTCGCAGTAAAGATGGTATGAGAGCAGCTCAGTTTATGACTATATGTGTGAACCATGTTAGAAACAGAGATACTCTCAGAGATGCACCTTTGCCCACTGTGAGGGATTCGGGTTTTCATTAGGTACCGCCGTTTCGCGAGACGACGGTGGTACAGAGCAGAGGAGATTGGAGTTCTCGCCTCTTGGCAGCAGTGTTTTCTCCTCCGGTTTTGTTGGGATTTCAGCAAACAGTTCGATGAGTTATCAGAAGACTTCTAGGTTGCCTAGAGCTGCCAGGCAGTATATATGCAGGAAGGAGAAAAATTTGAAAAATGCAGGAATTTTGGAGGATGATGAGCATATAGATGGGATGTATGACAGTGTGATTTGTGCAGATACGATGACAGAGATGGGAGATATGCTGAAAACTGATATGCTGAATTGTCACGGTAATGTATTAGTGCAATCCCTGGACATGTTTCATGAAATTGCAGATTTTATGTCATAGATTGAGTCAGAGGCTGAGGAAACTCAGCAAAGAGTGTTGAGTGCTGAAGAAATTCAGCAAACAGAGTTTCCAGCTGGTTATGATCAGCTTTCAGAGAGACAGAGGGCTGAAAATTTTCAGCCAACAGAGTTTACTGCTGAAATATTTCAGCATTCAGAGTTTGGGGCTATTCCTATGCAGTCCATAGAGCAGAGGGCTGAGAATATTCAGCCATTGGAGTGCAGAATTGCTGATTTACAGCAAGGTTTATGTAATACAGAAGAGCATAATGAAGCCAGGGTTGATACGAAATACAAAACTGTGGATAAGAAGGTGAAGCCGGTTGCTGTACCGCTTCCACCTAACAGTGATCAGCAAATAGAGAGGGCTGCTAAATAGCAAATTTTGAGGAATCCGGAGCATATTGGTCATAAGTTTTCAGTAGAGACTCTTGCTGAATTGAAAATTGGAAATGGTGATTTCTTGTTACCCATAGAGAAGAAATGCTTTCTGGATATGCTTGAGCATCATGGAAGGGGATTTGCTTTTTTCCCACATGAGATTGGATGTGTGAATCCTGATATTGTTGCTCCTATGGTCATTTTTACTATTCCTCATATTCCATGGAATCTCCGACCTATTCCAGTGCCTAAAGCACACTTGCCAAAGCTGATTGATTTATTGAATGAAAAAATCAGGATGGGAATCCTTGAGCCTCCATCTGCACCATACTCAAACAGGTGGTTTACAGTTCCAAAGAAGAATGGCACTCTTCGATTTATTCAGGACATGCAGCCAGTGAACAGAGTTACTATCAGGAATGTTGGTATAGGTCTAGTTGTGGATGAGTTTGCAGAGGCATTTGCTGGATGTGCCATCTATTCTTTGGGTGATTTGTATTCAGGATATGATCAGTTTCAGCTGGCTTTGGAAAGCAGGGACATAACCACCATGAGAACTCCTATTGGGCTTGTCAGGATGTGTATCTTGCCTCAAGGTGCCACTAATTCTGTTGCACATATGATGAATGCCATGCATAAGGTTCTTCGTGATTATATACCTCAGCTTACTATGCCTTTCTTGGATGATGTGCCCATTAAGGGGTGTGCAGAAGAAGAGAAGAATGAGAGCCTAAATGAGCAGGGATGCAGATACTTTGTGGCTGATCATATTTCAGCATGTGAGAAGATTTTGGCCAGGTTAGAAGAAGTGAACTTGACACTTTCAGGGCAAAAATCTGTTTTTGGAGTGAATGAGGTTGTCATTGTTGGGCATATGTGTGGATATTATGGCAGGAAACCCTCACCTGATAAGGTGAATGCTATAGGCAAGATTGCAGAGTATTGTTCTACTACTTCAGAGGTACGGAGATTCATTGGTGCTTGTGTGTTTTATATGATTTGGATACCTCATTTTGCACACATAGCAGATTGTTTGTATCAGCTGCTTCGAAAGGGGCATAAATTCTATTGGGATGAGAGCCACACTAAAGCTATGCGGAAATTGAAGAAGTTATTGCAGAATGCTCCTACTCTCAGGAAAGCGGATTATAATTGTGATAGGCCTATTGTATTGACAGTTGACACTAGTCCAATTGGCATAGGTTGGGCTGTGGGTCAAGATGATGCAGATGGAAATAGGTATGCTATTCGGTTTGGGGCGAAAGTCCTAAACGAGAGATAGAGGAGATATCCGCAAATCAAGAGGGAGTTATTGGGGATTGTCACGGCTCTCAAATGTGACAAGGAGTACTTTATTGGAGCTTCAGTTGTGGTAGAGACAGATTGCTTGCCATTGATTGGTATGATTACGAGTTGCTCTACTCCGGATATAGCCATGTTGAGATGGATTGCATACATCAAGTCATTAAATTCGGAATTTAAACACATAGCAGGGAAGGATAATCCAGTGGCAGATATGTTGTCTAGAGCCAGATATGATGATGAGGAGACTCTACTTGCAGAAGAGGATGATGCAGAAATTTCAGCCACTATGGTTGATCATGTTTGTCATGTCTATGATATTGTGGCTTTTACAGAAGAACTCTATGTTGGAGATTGGTTGCAGATTGGCAGGTACCTTAGTACATTAAGCAAAAGAGATGAATGGACAGATGAAGAGTTCAAGAAGATCAGAAGGAAAGCCTATGGTTATTTTCTCAAGGACGGATTTCTTTGGAAGCATCCGAAGAAAAGAGGCGGATTACCTTTGCGGGTTGTCTATGATAGAGAGACACAGTTACAGGTGATGAGGGAATTTCATGAGAGTCCTTGGGCTGGTCATAGAGGAGTGTGGGCTACTTATGAGAAAATCAAGGAGAAATATTGGTGGAAAGGCATGTACAGAGATGTTTCTCACTTTGTTGAGACTTGCAGAGACTGCCAGATGTATTCAGTACTGCGTCATCGAGATGAGCTTCATCCGACCTATCCGCTATGCATTCATTATAAGTGGGTAGTTGATTTGGTTACCATGCCTATGGGTCTATGGCAGATGAGGTACATTGTTTTGGCTAGAGAGGATCTTACCAATCATGTTGAGGGCAGATCTTTGAGAACGAAGACCACTAGTGCAGTGTGTAAGTTCTTATTGGAGGAAATTTTCTGCAGGTATGGTTGTGTGGGTAAGATCACTGCGGATCGTGGTGAATTGGATGCAGATGAAGCTAGGGAGTTTTTCTCTCAGCTAGGAATCAAGTTGGCTTTAACAACAACATACAATCCAGAGGGAAATGGAAAGAGTGAAAGAGGGCATCCGCCGATAGTGAAAGCATTAGCCAAAGCATGCAGAGGACGGATTGGAGAATGGCCAAGATTTCTACCATTTGCTTTGTGGGCTGATCGTACGACTCATAGTGTTACCACATGATATATGCCTGCAGAGTTGATGTATGGTCAGAAACCTGTTATGCCGATTGAGACTTGTGCTTTAACTTGGTCATTTTTACCTTGGCAGGAGGATTTGACGAGAGAAGAGCTCTTAGCTCTTCGGATTCGACAGTTGGAGAGGAGACAAAAGGATATAACTATTGACAGGTTGAAGGTTGCTAGACTAAGAAATAAGGACAGGTTTGATAGCAGGCATCGCTTGCGGCCTAGAGCAATAGAAGAGGGAGATTGGGTATTGGTCTTTGATAGCAGCCTTGAAAATCAGCATACTGCACTTCGGAAGATGGTGAAAAGATGGTTTGGGCCGTATATAGTCAGACATGTCTTTGATAATGCAACATATGAGCTGACAGAATTGGATGGAACAGTGCTTAGAGTGCCTATTGCTGGAAAAAGAATCAAGATTTTCAAGAAAAGAGATGATGAGGAATATGCATTGGAAGAATTTTCAAGAGAAGAGCAACAAGAAGAAACTCCAATGGAAGAAACAGATGATATGACAGATAATCTTGTTGATCTACCGGAAATGCATAACGAAGAGATTGATCTGTTTGTGGATCTTGATGACAACGATCATGGGTAGTTGGCCCATTCAGAGGATGTGCAGGATTAGAGGGGGTGGATGTCGTATTGCTGCGCATTCGAGGTGTGTAAACCACCCAAAAGTCGTGTGTGTGATTTGATACTTTGTACATATTTAGTTGTTATGTTTGTTCTTTTATTCTATGCTGAAGACGAAGAAGAACAAGGAGTTTTGGTAGACTGGTAACTCGAGATGCAATCTCATGGGCTACACTTATTTCAAGATATGTCGATTATGGGCTTCGTGAGGATGTTTCTAACATCTACAACTGGATGTTCTATGTGTGAAATGGCAGTAGTATGGGCACAAAACCAATTGATCATGATGAGTCTGGAGAGCTTATCAAAGCGTATCTTAGCAAGATGTGCGAATGTCTTCCGAATCTGAATGGAGAGAGTGTTGTGGAGTGTGATCAAGTTTCTTCCATGCTCACAGTGACCTTTATGATAGGAGGGAACATTTTGATCTTACGCTTGAGTAGTATATCTTGAAAGTTGGAGAGGGTAATGAAATGTAATGTGTTAGTGGGTTTATGGGTCTGGATGTTTCTTCAAGGCCTCTATGGATTCTTGGAGATGTTTTCATGGGCCTTTTTCGAAGGTTTTGAAATGCTTTTATGCAATGCAGTTGGAGGAATTCTCTCCAGATAATTGCACATTCTCTTGCATCTTGAAAAGTGGCAGCCATCTAAGAGCAAAAGACCAGGGCAAAGAAATGCACGTAGAAGTTGTCTCGTGTACCAACAGAAGCAGAACAAGCATGCTGAGTTTTCCAGAATTGTGTCTAACTTTCTGCAAATGTTGATCTGTGAAGATATGTTTACTACGACAAAGACTTGATACCTATGTTGAGAATGCTCAGATGTTCGGGTCGTATGACATTTTTGGTTACAAACAGTCTGTGGGATTACACGCATGTGGTAATGAACTTTCTTTGTGGCAAGTGTGGGACTGATGGTAGCATAGCTCGAGATGTTGAATGGCTGCAATTCTTTGACCTTGTTCTAACTGACAGTGCCAAGCCTGTTTGTTTTTGCTGATGGCAATCGAGCTCTTTTTTTTTTAAGTAGACATCCGATCTGGAATGCTTAAAAATAGTGATAATGGAAATCCGTTGGCACAGTCTGTTTTTTTTTATATACCAGTTCAGTATGAAGCATAACAGAAAGGAAGGATAAATAGATGGTCTAACGAAGAAGGGAGGATGCTCATGCAAAGTGATGTCTTTAAATTAATCTTACCAAGTGCAAACGAGATTGCGTTTGGACAGTGTACAAGAAGCTGAAACCATGAGAAACTATGTAGCAGAAATTGAAGCTGTAGCAACTGGCCTTTAGTCACATGTCAAGCAGCTAGAACTTTCAAATAGTGGATAGAGTGCTGCTCTGTGGAAGCGTGCAGAAATAGAAGATTTAGTCAAAATCAACAAGTCCTTCTTGATAACATCTCATCCATATGCCGCTTTTTCACCCCATCTACTCCATCACCAAAACACATTAATTATTCTAACAGAGAGACACACATGATATATACTATGCAGAACTCTTCTATGTTTTTAAAGATGGTTCATTCAATACAAAGAATTCTATATGATCATGATCATTTTTTATCTTTCCAACTAATCAACATCACAGGAAGTTTTTGCAGTCATAACTGATTTGACTTCATTCTCTTGCTTGATCTTCTAGCCTGAAATTTATCAAGGACTTCTGAAGTTGCGACATTGCTTTCGAAACCCTTCGACAACGTGCCTCATGGAAGATGAATAACTTGATGGTCTTCAAGTCTTCCAACCATTTTAGCCTCTTTAGATTGTTTTGAAGATAGGCGAGTTGGTTGCATCTATGTAGCAGTAACCTGCGATCCAAGTCCAACGCCTTTCTGCATACAACGGTGAAGGGTTGTAGAGTTGATTGAGGATCCCCATCATGTTGGATCGTCTGCAATAACTTGAAGAGTTCATAACTGTCCTAAACATGGTATGAAATACAAGGAACCTGCTCCATGCCTCGTAAGTATGGAAGCAGCAACAATCCACAAATGAGTTTAGAAAAAATATTTTCTAGTGAAAACATCACTTCACTCTTCCCGATGTATTCCTATCCTGATTGTTTTATTTGTTGGTTTTCTTTGATACCAACTGTAAGGTGCTTGCCTATCGACTTTCCAAGCACATTTTTAGCGGTCCATTGAGAGAGAGACGAATCTAAGCGACACTTCTCGACACTCCCATGGAAGGACCTAGGGTTTCTCAAGTCTGCCTTGCAATAGAACATTCGTAGAAAACCCACTGGGATCAACCTGAAATTAGGATTCCTAGTGGACAAGGTCTCCTGACAGCATTCTAGCGTTGGGACTTGGACATCCTACTTTACGCAGAGGTATCCAAGCCGAAGTAGACCCATGCCACACTTGGTTCAAAGAGAATAGGAAATGAGAGGCATGCACGGCTCAACTTCTCTGCCCATAGGGCATAGTCCCATTTTGGTCCCCTAAAACAACACGAATCGGGTTCTAACCTACTAATACCTAAAGCTCATACGACTATAGAAGCTTGTGAGAAGCCTCCCAATCCTCTGGGATCACCCTTCCATAGGATGAACCAGTTGGGGGTTCCGCCCACCCGCTTCCCTCAATAGATGTTCTTTAGTTATCTAATTAGGTCCTACCACATTTATGTGTGACATTTAAAATCATTTTCCTTAATTAAGCCTTTTAAGGAACATGGTTCATTTTCATAACTTATGGCACTGACACGAAAATAGTTCAGACAGGTTCCTTAGAAGTAATCTTAATATTAGAATTTTAATTGAGATACAAGTCTTGTCCAAAAAGGACGATTCCTACAATCCATGAGGATGTGTCTTATTTCCTCCAAGTTTCCACCATTGCACTAGTAACATGGCCTCAAGAATCCATCTTGAGTCAAGTAGATCATTTGACTAGGACCCGAAGGCAATGAATTTTTAGCCAAAGCCCCCCCTACCATCGAAGCATCCTCCTACGTTCAAACTAACCCACGAAGAGACCTCTCATGGCAGGTTCGGTATGCATTCCCATCACGATTATTTAAACCCCCTTGGATAGGGTTGATGGCCAGCTGGGGGTGGTTTGGCACACCCTCCGTGAATTTAATCTAATCCATTGTTCCAATTTATTTTGTGAGTTTGGGGCCATATAATCCTTTCACAAATGGTGTTCCTAAATTAACAAGCATAAAAAATAATGAAGGCGAGTGCTCAAGACATCTGCTAAGGTGGAGTTCCTATCTTTGAATAGTTAGCGTTCACCCTTCTTGAATCTTTCTTGCCTTGGTGTCACTTGCCATGACCTATTGAGGGGTAGAGAATATCCTCATTCCGAACTCATCCTTATGTGATAAGAGCAAGTAATTACACTATTGGATTTATATTTGATAGTTTTCGGATGGTAGCTGCCCTAATTTGCTAGCCTTTAGTCCGTTGTTCTTGTCTCGGAATCACAGGTCCTAAAATAACTCAATCTAGGATTTTAATTGGTTATTTGGTAACCATTTTTCTCCTTAGAGCCTTATCGAAATCCTCAGTTTTACCCTAGGGTTTCACTCCCTTAAGAATTTGTAACATAAACTTTTGTTCATTCCTTTCGCAAGCCAAGAGAAAACTAAGTCCTTTGAAATCCTTGAGTAGTTGCGAGCATTAAACGACATGTGGAAAATGGTCGTTCTTTCTTGCAGATACAATAGTTAAGTTTTCTTGTATTGTCATCGAGTTATATCATGATTAAAAATGATATCCCTAAAGGTGTTATTGGACTTATTGTGGTCAGTTGCTAGGATGGAGACCTGTGAGCGTATTTACTTGATACTCAGTCAACCTATGATCGTAACAATAACTTAGCTTATTTACAATTAACCCTAAATAAATCAATTTAAATCCTAGCCCTACTTATCATATAGGATTTCATTCTCCGAACTATCTCTTGTAGTTAAGCTAACAATTTACATGTGCATCTTGAGTCCATCTTTTAGGATGAACCCCTATCATGTGGTGCAGTCAAAACTAACCACCAAGCCACACAAATCTAGATGCAAGTCTTTCTTCAGTTGATGATGCGATGTGGGATTCCCATTCGTGAAAATTCCTTCTAGTGAATTTATGTAAATCATAAAGCGTGACCTATGTATTTAAGTGTGAATGTACATGAGTTCATCATACCTAACATAAATGCGAGTTAATTCACTCTAATGGTCTATGGGATGCAATCAACTTACATGGTATATTTGTATACATTGGCAACCTTAGATGCACTTGCAAAAGATTCAAGCCTAATACTTGGCTTAGTACACAACAACCCCTACATGCTTAATTGATTCGTGGCAAATCATGGTCATTACACATTTACAACTACCTTTCCAGTTAAGCAACTTACGGGATGCAAAAGTATGATTTCTTTTTATGATAATTATGCTTTACTATTCCATTCATAGGACTAGACATTGTAACAGTACCTATTTTTGGAGTGTCGAATTAGCATTTAAACTTGAAAACCCATTCCTATTAGGGGTGACATCCTTTCCAAATCCTCCTCCATGGCTACGGCTTTTCGGGTTACTTCAGAGAGTTTGTGCCTCTGGGCCATTTCGAAGCTTGAAATATGGCCTTCACTTCTCTCGAAGCACTCCTTTGTGCTGTAGTTCCCTATGCCTTGCGTTGACTTTCGCAATGTTTTGGTCAACTAGAGGCAATTGATGGAGAGATCTCATGAAATAGTGATGGGGAGAGAGGGTACTCGAAGCTTCATCCAAGAAAGGGATTGCCCTTGAGCATTCTCTCTCTCTCTCTCTCTTTCTCTCTTGCCCTTTCTCTCTTACTCTAAGTTTCCCCTTCCCTCTCCCTCCCTCCCTCCCTCCCCCTCTCTCTCTCTCTCTCTCTCACACACACACACACACACACACAAACTAGTAGAAGGGGGGGGGAGAAGAAAATTATTGTGCCTTGCTTAAGGAGGGGGGTTTATAGAGGTGAGAAGGGTATTGATTGGGGGGGGGGGGGGGGGGGGGGAGGCATTGTGACAAGGGGGCCCTTAGCTCCACTCCATGGCCTATATGCTTGTCCCATGCAGCCCTAATTAAGGGTAAAAGAAGGGGTAGGGGGGGAGGGGGATTGGAGGTGGCACACGAGTGCCCCTCCACCCCATCACAATTGTCATCTGATCGTTGCTACAGCTTCAGCACCCCCACCACGTCATCTTGCTTTCTCCCAATGCCACGACCACTCCAGCTCCCGTGTCGTTGTCGTCTTCTTCACCTACTTCCACTAAATTACGGATCCCGCTCCCTCCGCCAGCTAGAGGCATTGACAAAGGGAGTGTTAAAAAAATTTGTTTAATTTGATTTTAGGGGGGGTCTCACGGCCATGGGGAGGTGTTATAAACAGGATCTATTGAGCTTTCAAAAACCACTTTGTTTCCTTCGAACATACATACTTTATTGCAATGCCATGTGTCCTAGTAAGAAAATATGCTTTGAAATAGAACTTCGTGTCCAACTATTCATGATTCGAGAAAATATGCAATGTAGAATCTATGATATGCAACCAATTAATCGATGCTCGCACAAAAATTATGGATGCATTGAAGAAATTGTGCCTAGCCTATCTACATGTGCTTGTGTGACATGCAAAATGCAAACAGGGTTCCTTGTTTATTTAAGATCCTTATCCTCACCTCTTAACACTCAAAAAGAAGAAATGTCATTTTACTCCTCTCCACCCACCCAAATTCTCACTATCGCTCAAGAAATGATGGTCCTCAAGATGTTGGCCAAGGAAATAACCTATCTCACAATTGACGGCATCCTTCACGACGACCCTCGAACTCACCCAACCACCTTACCCACTCAACCAACTATTCCTAATTCAGTGATGAATATCCCAAATATTGTGCATGCAAGAAACAGTGCGTGTTCAATGACAGGTGCTCTCTCAAGTGTGCGTGCAACTAAAATTTACTGCATATAGCTGCAATGGGCCTCACGCCATGCAAGTGCTCAATGATGGTGCAAAATGTGCATAAACCCAACCCATGGCATGGAAATATTTGATGAGAATAGGAGATGACCCCCGAGTGTAGTGTATAGAATAAGTGCAATGTGAAGTGCTCATGAACCCATAATCCCCGTGATGTGCAAGAGTCTTAGTAAGAAAACAAACCTGTTGCACAATGTTCGACAATTATGGGAAATCTTTAGCTCCAACCTATCCAAAAAATACCAAACTTGACTAAGTTTATCATGTTTCCACACTCAAAAACCCAAACAAAATAACAAAAATAATTCCTAAGAGTGAAAATCGAGGTTTTTAGTTTTCAAAAAAAATCTTGACAATGGAATCTTCAAAAATCATTCTTACCATCTCGGTCAAATAAATCAAAAGACCTACTCCATAGCTATCCTTTTTGGAGGAGATAAATCTATTGTGGAAAGATTAATATAAAATGCCAACTTATGTTGCTGATAGTGCAAAAAGAAGGAGTGATCAAGAGGAATAAATTCTTGGAGCTGCTCAAAACAAGTCCATAACAAGTCCATTCTTGATTGAAGCTTTCCCACCTTGGCTTGGAATAAAGAACACAATGTTTCATTTCTTTGAAAAACAACTAAATTTGTAGGGGATAGAAGGAACCGACTGCACAAAAGGACTTTGTGAAGCTTAAGGGGACTGAGCCAATTATTCCTTAAGTTGTTGAATTTGAATGTTATTCTAGTGTATAATAGTGTTGGTTGATTTGAGAATTTTTGTTTGAACTCTTGGGCTTCCTTCAGCAGCCTATCTCTCTCTTTAGTCATGGTAATGACTTTAGATTTGGTATCTACCAATGGAGCTTAAAAGTAGACATCTCTTCATCAGGGTATCAATGAACTTAGTCTGTTGCTCCATTTGTGTATAGAGGTCAAAAAAAATTTATGTGGTAGAGGCTAGCTCAATATTAGCCTTGTTTAGCTCCTCTTTGGACTGTTGTACCTCCTCATAAAAAGAAGAATAGAATTGATGAATACAAGCGGTAACTGAGAGTTCAATAGAGCTTTGAATATCTTTGCACAGAAATGGAATTGCATCTCTTGTCACTAGATGTTACACATAAGGAATTGAAATATCCAGAGTACCATCTCCATGTACTTCTCCATGTACTCTGAAAAGATTGGGTGTTGTAAGGAAAGGGGGATCTTATTTTTGTGAGCTTTTGTTTTCATTATTTTGCAACCAATCTCTTTTTTTTTCGAGCTTCTTCATGCAACATATCGACACATATAAATACCTCAATGCAACATACCCCCATGTGGAAGCATCCTAGGTCATATATGATTTGCATATATACATTCATAGCACGATTATTAATTCATAGTCATACAAACTATAGACATGAAGTGACATAAAAATAAAAGAGAAATTCTTCGTCATTACTAAAATAGTATGACAATTTTCATTTGCATGGACACACATCAAGAAAACAAGACCAATGTGGCATATTCTCAACATAACCAACCAAATCAAATATCCTAATTCATGCGATTCCTTAGGCAATCTCCTTTTGTGGTAGGAAACATTTTTCAACATGATATATTGAGCACCCTCAATTGGGCTTCCATGTGAAATTTAAGGCAAAGTAATGATAGGGAAAGAAAAACCAATATAGTCACATGCCAACAACATAGTTGAATGATATGGTATCAACACAACCAACCACAATGCATAATGTCATACTAAACAATGTAATAAGTTTGCATGGCATACTCCCACCAACCATACAATCACATGGCATACTCAAAGATCAAACTATAGTCACAGGATGAAGTACATGATAAACATCTAGAAATAGCAACAAAATGAGATGTCTAGAGTCTCTCAAAAAACCCTCATTCCCTCAGCAAAGTATCGGTCCACAAACAAAGGTGGATAAACATTCCCCATAGAGCACATCATCCATCTCTACACACATGCAATGTCTCATCTCTTGTGCACTGGCTTGTGCCAAACCACCAGACCTTGCAAATGCATCCAAAACATAGGTGTAGCATCTGTAAATGTAACCAATAACCACCTAACCATGTTACTAGTTAAGATATAAAACATTTGCAACCATGCAAGTAGAAACAATGAAATAACCATACAAGGAAACTTGAGAGCAAAAACATACAAAACTACTTACTGATAAAAAAGATGAGACCTTTCCACTCTACCTCTAAGAATGACACCATCAATATCTCGCATGTAGCTATGATGTAGTGGAAACAACCTCTTTGAAATCTTCTCCCCAACCTCTTTGTCATAGCAAGGTATAACATGACCAGCATGATGCCAAAGACACACAGTGAGATCATGTACCTATTCATGAGTGGAAATAGAATAAGTGATCCAAGTTTATGTTCAAAGCATGCAACACAAATCTTGTTTTTGCAACATATAACAATATGTTTAAAGCATCCAACTTTTTTATCTTATTTCCTATCTAGTAATAAGGTGCCGATAAGCCTTGGAATCACACATGAGCATCCAAGTGTGGTGAAGCACAAGCCCCACTCTTGCTACATTCACAATGAACTCACCTAAATACTATATTAGGAAATTTGGGAATTTTTGTGCACTTTTGGAACCCTCAATACCTTTATTATTTGACCACATGGTCAAATATTGTTGTCTTACTTAAAGGTGGAGTCTATCCCAACTGCCATATAAGTTACGTTCCCAAATCCCACTTTCAAATATGGATCAAAATTTAGCCACGTGGTCAAAAATTTATCATTTATTTGAAATTGGGCCTTAGAAAATTCCCAAAATCTCTAAAATGGTGTTCCTATATGCTTTGCCAAGCACATATTGACCAAGAATCCCTCATCGGCCAAATACTCATGAGCAAGATCCATGTAACCCATAACTAGACCCTTTGAGAATGTATTCCACTTGGAAATAGTCATGTCCTCTAAAAGAAACATAAGGATCATAACATATGGGAAGTAGTTTTGATGTAAACATTGTATGAGAGAAAACATAGCTTACCCCCAATAGAGTGGGACCTAGAGCATCCACAAGCAAGCTTGTAGCAAAATCTGCAAATATCAATCGAGCTACTCTCGACATGGAATGCCATCTTTGCTATAAAAATGTGCCTTTTGTGTTGCAAAAAACTTGTTGATGCTATTAAAAAAACAACATATAGTCATTGATGCTAAGTAAACAATGATGCAATGCTACATGCAATAGGTAAATTGACATTCTTGCAAAATGTGGTCAGCATGTTTACATATCAAGGGAAAATCTATCAATCTGAATCACATGCATCAGCAAAGCATTAATGTGTGTTTGATATTGGAACCTTGCAACAATTATTTCAAGTAATATATTTTTAATTATCATAAATATAAGTCTTCTTCATGGGCACTAAACAAAGCAAAGTTAATATAATAGCTTTTCACCTCCCACTGAATGAGTCATGGGTTGCCTCTCCCAACTCTCTCGGCCATGACTTTGTAACAAAGGAGGTGGTGGGCGCCATAAAAGATTGTGTCGCATTTTTTCTCCGTGGATTTGTGGAGGTGCTTGGTTGTTTCATAAGCCCTTTTCCTCTCTTGTCAACGGTGCTAGCAAGAGGTGTAGTATTGTCTCCAATGGTAGCTTGAGTAGCTCGCACATTATCTTGAGTACCTTGGGTGGTTTGTGTAGTATCCTTGCAAGCTTCAATGGCCTGAGTACTTCCTTATACAACCTTAATATCTATAGTTTCTTGCTCGTCTACAATAGTGGGTGTGGCAAGTGAATCATGAGCAACAACCTTCTCCATGAACCCTACAAGCAGGATTCAACCTTTAAACCCTCATGCATGAGCACAAAAAGTAATTCTACAAAAGTGACAAGGTGCTTTACATGGGTTAAAGTACTTACTCTCATGCAAATCTTTCTCTTGCCTGGGGATAATTCCCACAAAGTAATCAAGCCACCAAGGATAAACATTTGCCTCCCATGCTATCAATTTCCTCTCACATAATGTTGGAGAATACATAGCATTCTCATCATGGATATCAATCCATTCTCTTATGAACTCTGGAGCTACATCCAACCTCTTCTCTTCTAGACATTGTAGTATCCACCTACAACATTCTCGGCCCAAATGACTCCATAATGATCAAAGGACTTACCACCATAAGAGAAAACATGATTACTCCTCATGCACAACCATCAAAATAAACCTATAAATCACATGTTTGGATGAAAGCACAATATTTGGCATCTTCTTTACAGTGTTTGAAGACCTCACTCCATCCAAGAGATTTACAAAAGCTTACAAACATTTTATAAAAACTTAAAATTGACATGTACATTAAGAAAAAGCTCAAGAAAGTAATATGAATGTATTACGTTGTGTCAACTTGCAAAACATGATTCTTCAAGTTAAGTTTGAAGAACTCCTCAAATGAGTCTGATAGTTGTGGACCTTCTACTTGTATCCTTTGGATCTGTAGCACTGCCTCCAAATGCAAATGAGCCCAATATGTATGTTTCTTCATCTAAACTTGAAAGCGCTTGTAATCACCAAAGTGAGGGTATTGGGGATCTTTCAAATTTGTAAGACGTAGCAATATCTTTTTCCTATAATGCACAACAACATGCATGAATAGAAAGCATTGACGAAAAAAGGCAACACGCACACAACTTGCTTTATAAATACAAATTATCTCTCTAGAGGGATTTTTGAGCTTGTAAGACAATACAACTTGTCTCTTGTGATCTTGAGCATGCTCGCATCATCCCACCTTAGGCTAAATAACAACTTAAAGAAATCATCCCCATTTCGGCGATTGGCAATGCATAAGTACTTGTAACCCCTATCTTTGAGGCACTCCTCTTCTGCTCTTATAGACTTATCTAAATGTTTCTTCCTCTCTGTCTCATCTTGTAATGTCCCCCCGTGCCCCCTTGCCTTTCCCCATGCGAACCCCCCCTCCCTTAAGAATTTTTTTTAAAAATTAATTCAAATTTTTTTACTCTCCCCCTGCTGACTACATGGCGGGGAGAGAGAGTGTGTGTGTGAGTGAGTAATGATTAGAGGGGGGCATGCAGCCCCCTAGGTGGGAGGGGTGGCGGCAGTTAACGGCCGTCTCCTCCCCCTCCATACCTCCCTCCCTCCCCCATTATAAGGGGATAGCGCCCCCCCTACGGGACAGCAGGTAGTGGCCCCCATCATCACGGATGCAGCCCCCCTTCCTTGCCTTTAGCAGCACTCCCCCCTGGTCGTGAAGGAGAAGAAGGAGAAGATGAAGAGAGAGAGAGAGGAGAAGAAGAAGAAGAAGAAGAAGAGAGAGAGAGAAAAGGAGAAGAAGAGAAGAAGAAGTAAAACAAGAGTGAGAGAGAAAGGTAGAGGAAGAGAGAGAGAAAGAGAGAGAAGGGAGAAGGAGGTTGAGAAAAGTGGAGCTGAAGAAGAAGAAGATCTTAGCACAGTTCTCCACGATGGCACCAAAGCCAAGTATTGCGATGAGTCTTGATCATAAGTGGAGCCAGAGACATGAGAGATGCAAACGAAGAGGCAAGCATCAACTATGCCCCTACTCCTACGAATCAAGTCCAGGTTCCTCAAACTCTTGTTCTCTCTAGATGTTTATATCATCACACTTAAAATTTGTAGACACATTAGTGTTGCACATAGCTTGCCATAGGAGTTGAAATAATAGGACAATGTTAGCCTTGATCAAATCAGGATCAAGGGGAAGACCACTTAGATCATTTAAAGGATCTAGAAGGAAATTGTTAAATTGACCTTGCAAAGCCCTAACCCAAGGGGGAGAGCAAACTTTATGGTAGTTGATTTATGCTAAGCATGTTACTTAGGACTGTTGAAATGGTTTTAACAAAGGTTGATCTTGTTAAAGATGGAAAAAGTGATTGCTAGGTAGAGTGGTTACTTGCTGGATTAGGAAAGGATGTTTCCCTAGTTAAAGGATGTTAGGCTGGTTGTTTCAGCTTGATTGTTTTCGAAAGGATACTTAAGGATTGGTTGTAGTTTTGGATGAATATCCAAGTGATTATATTTTCATGGCGGGAACTGTAAGGAGAAATTGCCATTGGGACAAAAGGGATGTTTTCCCTAGTAAATGTTATTAGGCTGGTTGCTTCAGTTGTGGATGATTTCCTAAAGGGATAATTAAGGAAGGATGGCGCTAGCTACCCCCCGCGAACCACCAAACCCTAACCAAGGGGGTTATGAATCTGCATCGGGAATGTGGACCAAACCTGCCGCAAGAGGTCTCTCCGTGGAAATTACTCGGCATAGGAGGACGCTTGGGTGTCAGGGGGGCTCTGGCTATAAATCCCAATGCCTCCAGACCCTACACAAGTGTTCTATGTGACTCGAGATGGGATCTCGAAACGGAAGGTTTTTTCTGCAAAGGTAGAAAGGGACACTTAATTCTCATGTATGGGCGGGAGACAAACATTAATCTGAAGATAAGTTTAAAACCTGATTCATACCATTTTAGGGGACCGGAATGGGACTATGCCCTACGGGCAGAGAGGTTGAGTGATGCATCCCTCTCATTTCCCATTCTATTTGAACCAAGTGCGGTATGAGTCTGCTTTGGTCCAGTTGTATGTGCGCAAAGTGGAGCAGTTGTAGACCGACGCTAGAAGGATGTTAGGAAGGCCCAACTACAAGGAACCCGGACTTCAGGTTGATCCTAGTGGGAAGGGCCAGATAAGTTCCATTGCGAGGCGGACTCAAGAGACCCTAGTTGGAAAACCCTGTGTCATTCCTTGGGAGTGTCGGGTGGTGTCTTCTAGATATATCTCTCGATGGACTGCTAAGACGTGTCCCGCGATTTGAGGAGCAGGCACATTATAGTTCTTATCAGAGCGAAAACGTTAAAGGACTGAGTGCTGCATGATTAGAGTTGCGCAACAGATGCATGGTGGGTCTTAATCCACAGGTCATAAGCCCCACTAGTGCTTGTCTTCCCCAATTTCTTGTCGAGATGAGGACATCTCGATTCCTCTAAGGGGGAGAGGATGTAATGTCCCCCCGTGCCCCCGTGCCTTTCCCCATGTGAACCCCCCTCCCTTAAGAAATTTTTAAAAAAATTAATTCAATTTTTTTTACTCTCCCCCTGCCAACTGCATGGCAGGGAGAGAGAGAATGTGTGTGAGTAATGATTCGAGGGGGGCATGCAACCCCCCAGGTGGGAGGGGTGGCGGCCGTTAATGGCCGTCTCCCCCCCATACCTCCCTCCCTCCCCCATTATAAGGGGATAGTGCCCCCCCTGCGGGACAGCAGGCAACGGCCCCCATTGTCACAGACGTAGCCCCCCCTTCCTTGCCTTCAGCAGCACTTCCCTCCCCTCGTGATTACAGCGCTCCCCCCTGGTCGTGAAGGAGAAGAAGGACAAGAAGAAGAGGGAGAGAGAGGAGAAGAAGAAGAAGAAGAAGAAGAAGAAGAAGAAGAAGAAGGAGGAGGAGGAGAAGAAGAAGATAAGAAGAAAAAGAAAAAGAAGAGGGAGAAGCAGAAGAAGGAGGAGAAGAAGAGAAGAAGAAGAAGAAGAAGGAGAGAGAGAGGAGAAGGAGAGAAGAGGAAGAAGAAGAGGGAGAGAGAGAAGGAGAAGAAGAAGAAGAGGAAGAAGAGGGAGAGAGAGAAGGAGAAGAAGAGAAGAAGAAGGAGAGAGACGGAGACGGAGAGTGGGAAGGTGGATGAGAGAGAGAGGAGGGATAATCATAGGGAGAAAGGTAGAGGAAGAGAGAGAGAGAGAGAGAGAGAGAGAGATAAGGGAGAAGGAGGTTGAGAAAAGTGGAGCTGAAGAAGAAGAAGATCTTGGCAGAGTTCTCCATGATGGCACCAAAGCCGAGTATTGTGATGAGTCTCGATCATAAGTGGAGCCAGAGACACGAGAGATGCAGACGAAGAGGCAAGCATCAACTATGCCCCTACTCTTGCGAATCAAGTCCAGGTTCCTCAAACTCTTGTTCTCTCTAGATGTTTATATCATCACACTTAAAATCTGTAGACTCATTAGTGTTGCGCATAGCTTGCCATAGGAGTTGAAACAATAGGACAATGTTAGCATTGATCAAATCAGGATCAAGGGGAAGACCACTTAGATCATTTAAAGGATCTAGAAGCAATTTGTTAAATTGACCTTGCGAAGCCCTAACCCAAGGGGGAGAGCGAACTTTATGGTAGTTGATTTATGCTAAGCATGTTGCTTGGAACTATTGAAATGGTTTTAATGAAGGTTGATCTTGTTAAAGATGGAAAAAGTGATTGCTAGGCAGAGTGGTTACTTGTTGGATTAGGAAAGGATGTTTCCCTAGTTAAAGGATGTTAGGTTGGTTGTTTTAACTTGATTGTTTCCGAAAGGATACTTAAGGATTGGTTGTGGTTTTGGATGAGTATCCAATTGAATATATTTTCATGGTGGGAACTATAAGGATAAATTGCCATGGGGACAAAAGGGATGTTTTCCCTAGTAAATGTTATTAGGCTGGTTGCTTCAGCTGTGGATGATTTCCTAAAGGGATATTTAAGGAAGGATGGCGCTAGCTACCCCCCACAGAACTGCCAAACCCTAACCAAGGGGGGTATGAATCCGCACTGGGAATGTGGGTCGAACCCGTCGCGAGAGGTCTCTCCGTGGAAATTACTTGGTGTAGGAGGACGCTTGGGTGCGAGGGGGGCTCTAGCCGTAAATTCCAATGCCTTCAGACCCTACACAAGTGTTCTACATGACTTGAGATGGGATCTCGAGGCCTTGATACTAGTTACAAGGGAGAATCTTGGTAGGATAAACCTTCGAGTTTTTATTTCTGGGATACGGAAGGTTTTTTCTACGGAGGTAGAAAGGGACACTTAATTCTCCTGTATGGGCGGGAGACAAACATTAATCTGAAGATAAGTTAAGGAAGTGTTTGATCTTGTTTTATCTTGTCTTCGTGTCTGTGCCCTAAATTACATAAAGGAACTTGTGATTAATGGGTTAATTAAGGAAGCTGCTTTTATGTGTCAAACATAATGTGATAGGTAATTAGATAACTAAAACAACCCCCGAGGGAAGCGTGGTGGATGTGACCGTCGAGTCCATCCTACGGCAGGGTGGTCTCGGTTAGCCGAGAGCTTTCCTTAATGGAATTTATTTGATGCGAACGTTAGATAGACAAGGGCCTTAGAACTTGTAAGTTAAAAACCTGATTCATACCGTTTTAGGGGACCGGAATGGGACTATGCCCTACGGGCAGAGAGGTCGAGCGATGCATCCCTCTTATTTCCCATTCTCTTTGAACCAAGTGCGGTATGAGTCTACTTTGGTCCAGTTGTATCTATGCAAAGTGAAGCAGTTGTAGACCAACACTAGAAGGCTGTTAGGAAGACTTGACTACAAGGAACTCGTCGATCTTGGTAGGAACGGCCGGATAAGTTCTGTTGCGAGGCAGACTCGAGAGAATCTAGTTGGAAAACCCTGTGTCATTCCTTGGGAGTGCCGGGTGGCGTCTTCTAGATATATCTCTCGATGGACTGCTAAGACGTGTCTCGCGATTTGAGGAGCGGGCACGTTACACATCTATACCATGAGCCTCAACCTTCATAGGTTCCATACAAGCTGAGATATTAAACCGTAAGGAGAGTTATACCATGGAGCGGCACCATGATAATACCTTCCCTCTATACTCATCTCAGCCTTAGCCCACTTCCACATTTCTAGACCCAATCTATCTAGAATGGATTCTTTGTTTGCAGTACCAAACTTTTGGAACATGTACACCTTCATGAGCAATATTTGGAGCAACATGCACCCTAGAAATACTATTGGAAACAAACATAAGTATAATATGAGAATGTAATCATAAATATGCCAATGAGGAGCATAGTTGAAGGAAGAATACTTATGCTTTGAAACCTCAATGCGAGTAGTAGCTTTGCTTCTTTTCTCCTTAAGAACCTCAATGAATTGCCACCGTACACAAATATAGAATTAAACATTCTCAGAGTACTCTAAAATTGAAAATCAAATAACATAATAAGAGGATACATATATTCAATGCCTACATATATAATGGACAAAGTATAAATGATTACTTACTTTATTTTATGTGTCTCCACCATGTTTTTAGCCTATGGTTCCTAGCCCAAACCAAGAACTTCTTGCCCCTAAGATCTTGCCATTCTCTCCCAAGAGTCCTCTCAAACTTCTCATTCCTTTGACGCCAAATTGGACCCTAGCCATCTAGATTGTTGGTTGTCACATGCATGGTCTCCCCTTTGGGACCTACAGTTGACAGAAGGAAGTGTCCCATAGTCTTAATATAACCAGTGGAACCAATGGAAGGAATCAGTTCCACTGAGCATCATCTGTGGTAAATTTGACTGCCTCATGAGCCACCAATCTATAAAGAGGCATGGTAGGAGGCAACATCCTCTTCTTGACATAAAACACTAGCTTAGTACATCCTTCATCAAGCCTAGAGATACTTCCTTACCTAGGTACCTTGAATGCTTTTTTCCATCCTCAACCTCCCCTTGACCATTATCACCACTCATCTGCTCATTATTGTCCAGACCCTCATGGTGCACATTGCTCTCTATAAACATGGATGTTAATAAAAAAACAATAGTAGCAAAATGAAATGGATATATAAGTAACTACTTGTATGCTTAGAAGTCTTGTAATGGTATTGGAGTCCCTATCTACTTGTGCTTTGTCATCAATGAACACACATCTTTTTGGACCACATCCTTTCTTCTTTGGAGGAGTGTCCAAAGGTTTCATAAGTGATGATGCTTCCTGGTCTGTGATCCACCTCTAGGAGTACATCTTGAATATAGCTTCATGCTAATTTGACAATTACCATGAGGTGAGACATACTTCTTTCTGTAATAAAGCTAAATTCCACAACAAGCTTTTAAACTGAAAATACAAGAAATAGACATAAAATGCCAAGAAGCCATAGCCAAGGTGGCTTGGCAAGAAATGGTATTACCAATGTTGATTGAGAATCAAATGATGAAAGGCTGCAGCAAGGTATGCACCCCAAGCTATGGTGGCCAAGAGTATTCACCCTCTTAGATGGTGGGAGGTTGAGACCTCAAACAAGTAATGTTTGTAAAATGGCAAAAAGATGCTACACATGTTACACCTCCACCTTTTATACTTACCCTAGACTAAGGCATTTATGCTAGACATTTATGCTTTATTACAAGCCATTCCGGCCTAAAAAAGGCTTTGTCCTCAAAGCTGGAATTGGGATAATTGATGAAGAAAGATTACAAGAATAGCTTGTAAATGATGAATCCATGCTGTAATGAAACTCCAAGCTGAAGACGATCTTATATATCAATGAAGTATAGGTATGAAATTTGAGTATATTGCTGGAAATTGTCCAAAATAGGCTGTTGCACAAGAATGGCCATAACTTGAAGAAGGAATGTCCAATCATCATGTATGAGCTATAGAAATGTAGAGGAAAATCCCTAGTATCCAACCATGCCATAAAAATCTAATTTTGATGACCATAGAGTAATTATTTTTATAGCAGAAATTTAATACAGCAAGCTGTCATGTTCAGATATTACTCTGTTTCTTGCAAAAGCCATGGAAAAGAATCAAGGTATGATGATGGTTTCCAAGTAGACTCCTCCATGGGTAAACCTTGCCATCTAATAAGGTACTCCAGCATCAAACGAATCCTTAAAACCTTTTCTCTTTTGCCAGTAACCTTTTCAGGCTCATAAATGATAATACCATCTTCATCCATGGGAGGTAACTCTTCTAAATCCTTTATGGATGGACCCACATATTTCTTAAGTTGGGAAACATGGAAGGTAGAATGAATCCTTGTTGAAGAAGGCAAATCGATCTTGTATGTGAGCTCACCAACTCATTTGAGGATTTGATAAGCCCCATAGTAACGATGACCCAACTTATTATGACCGCCTTTGAGAGAAGCATATCTAGATCTAGGAACTTTCAGGAATACCCAATCTCCTTCTTCAAACTCCAAAGGTCTTTGCTTTTCATCAGCATAAGCCTTCATAACATCTTGTGCTTTCCGAATATTTTCCTTGCGTTGATGCAAAAGAGCTTCCGTTTTCTCAACTTCAACCTTGGCTTGTGGATTCACGTCTTCATGAAAAAGGGCTGAAGGTATTTGCACTTTGTATCCATAAAGTGCCTCAAATGGTGACATGCCAATGCTCATATGATGAGTGTTATTATAATAGAATTCAACAAGATGTAACCAATGATCCCACAAAGCTTGAGTGTCATGGTAAAAATGACAAAGATAGAACTGCAACCATTTATTGACATGCTTTGTTTGGCTATCAGTTTGGGGATGATGTGCCATGCTAGGAGTCAAAATTGTTCCCATAGAAGTGAATAAACTCCTCCAGAAGCTTCCCATAAACTTAGTATCATGATCAGATACTATTTTTAATGGCATACCATGAAGCTTAAAAACACATTCTATGAACTATTTAGCCACTTGCTTTGCTGTAAATTGAGCCTTGGTAGGGATAAAATGAGTTGATTTAGTCAACTGGTCTAGCATCACACAAATGCTATTCCACCAATGCTTTGTTGTAGGTAAGCCCACAATAAAATCCATTGTAATATCAGTCCACTTGCCTTGAGGAATATGAAGGGGCTGAAGTAAACCACTGGGTAGAAAAGAGGAATCTTTATTTTGTTGACATGGAAGACATTGCATAACATAATCCTTAACATCCCTCCAAATGCCCTTCCAAGAGAAACTCTTATGGATATTGTCAAATGTTTTGAACAACCCATGGTATCCCGCTAAGGGTGAAGAGTATATCTCATGCAGGGTACGGTCTTTGAAAGAAGATTGTGGTGTCAAGAATACTCTACCACGATACCATAAAAGATTGTTGTGCCATTTGAAATTTGGATACTCTTCTCCTTTGCCTTGCTGAAATTCCTTCATCATCTTTGATGCTTGCTCATCAATCAAATACTCCTATTGAATATCATGGATCCAATCCTTATGCATGATTGAAATGGTAGAAATGGAACATGCTAGACGCAGGGCAAAGGCGGAAAAAAGGTAGCCGGATAGAAGAAAGAAGAGGAGAAAAGGCCAAAAGAGCAAGGGCAACCTTAAAAAGCCCAAGGCAAATACAAAAGGGGAAAGGTGCATTTTAAAATACAAAGGCGCACCCTGAAATCTTGTAGAAGAGGGCCAAGCAATGGAAAATCTGGAAAGCTAAAACAGAAGACAAAGACAAAGGCCAAGGCAAAGAGAAACGGAAGACAAAGGCGCACAAGGAAAAGTGCAAGTCAAAACTTTTGTAAAAGAGCGCAAGCACATCATGGTTTAATTCAAGGAGCGCCGGGCTCTCACCCGTGCAATTTGTAAATATAGACGAGCGGTGGAAAGGAAGCTAGGAAGATAGAGGGACAATGGAAAAAAGGGCCTAGGCTACGGTTGGCCATGTAAAAAAGGGGGGAAAAGGGGATGACCGCCCAAAAGGGATTTAGGGTTTTGTATATAAAGTTGAAAAGTGAATGAGAAGCTCATTCTTGTGTGGCTAAAAGTAGCTCTCCTCTTCTTCTTCTTCTTCTTCTTCTTGCTTTCTTGAGCTTGTGCTCTAGAGAGGGAGTGTGAGAGTGTGAGGGAGTGAGTGTGTGAGGGTGAGGGACCGTGGGGTGGAGAAGCTCTCCATCTTCTCCTCTCTTCTTCTCTTCTCCTCTCTTCTCTTCACTTGCTCGCGGTGATGGAGCTTAGAGCGTGGAGCTTGAGGATGGAGCTTGCTTGAAGCTTGCACTTGGATCGTGGAGCTATGTGAGTGCACGGGAGAGGAGGTAACTCGATCGGCATGGAGGTAAGCTCACTACACCCATAGATATGGATGGCGCGTCGGCTATGTGAGAGGTAGCCATTAGTGCTCGGCTTGGAATGCTTGAAACAATAAGCGGTCCGTGGATCTTGGCAGTTGAGCGAAAGCTCCCACATTTTGGTTCCGTTGCCAGGACAAATGGATTCAAGCCTTGAGCACTTGCGCGCTTTTCGAATCGAGCATCGAAGTAAGGGTTTTCCCCGAACCAGTGCTTGAGATAGGTAGAAAGTGAGGGGGTTGAAGATGGTATTTGATCTCCTTGGCAAGTAGATTTTCTACTTTTTTGAGATTTATATTGTGAGATGGAGTAGTATAGGTATTTACTTTGTGATTTTGATGCATTAGAGTAGGAGAAAACAAAGAAAAACAAAGAAAAAAAGCATTAGGGTTTACTATTGTAAAACAGGATAAAAACAGGGCAAAAATCGTGCAAAAAATGGTAAAAAGCTCACTTGTGATGCCTAAGATCAGCAAGTGAGTGATTAGGGGCATCAATACCATACTTGGAAAGGGGTATAAAGGCTAAGAGTGGCAAGAAAGGCCACATTGTGCATTGCAAGGTTTCAAGAGAGCAAGAGAGAGAGGAAAGTTTCGTGAGTGGATCCGCTTCGATCTTGTCATCCGAGAGATATTTGCCCAGCCTAGGTAATTCTACACCTTCCCCTACATGAATAGGATGGATCTCGAGTTTCTTGACTAGGGGAAGGCCTCCAACGCTCGGTGCGGCAGATTTCGTGAGGTTCGGTGAAAAAATGCGCTGCCAAAATCGGCCCTCGGACCACTCGACTCGGCCTTTAGACCACCCGACTCGGCCTCGGCCACTCGGTCCTCAGATCATTCGGCCCACTACCACGCGAACACCCACCGCTTGGCCCGTTCGAATTGAGCACTCAGACTAACTTGGAATTCGGCCCTCGGCCCTCGGCCCTCCTGACTCGGCCCTTGGCCCTTGTGACTCGACCTCGGCCCACTCGGTCCCCCCTGACTCGGCCTCGGCCATTTCGGCCCTCGGACATCTAGGTTCGGACTGGCCGAATTTAGCATTCGGACAGTTACATACGGCCCCTTCTACTCGGCCCTCAGACGGATCGGGCATTCGGCCCCTATAATTCGGACCTGTTGGGCCGAATTTAGATTTCCTCAAATTTTTACCTAAAGATGGTAAAATTGACCAAGAGACCACATAGAGCCGAAACCCTATCACAAGTCGATCACTGGGTTGAATCTTAGGGCAAGTAGTTCAAAATTTGGCTATAAATGGTCTCTCAGATCACGTATGGCATTTACCATAAAGGCCCTATGGGCCGGGGAGGGACTGCCCCTCCAGACCCCCGCAGAGGGGGCCTCCGCACCTCCCCCAATGTTAACCCCAACATGAAGAAAGCAAAAGGAAGTGGAAAAGACACAGGGCAAAGGCGGAAAAAAGGTAGCCCGACTGAAGAAAGAAAAGAAGAAAAGGCCAAAAGCGCAAAGGCAACCTTGAAAGTCCAAGGCAAAGGCAAAAGGGGAAAGGCGCATTTTAAAATAAAAAGGCGTACCCTGAAGGCGCACCCTGAAATCTTGTAAAAGAGCGCCGGGCTCTCACCCGTGCAATTTGTAAATGTAGACGAGCGGTGGATAGGAAGCTAGGAAGATAGAAGGACAATGGGAAAAAGGGCCTAGGCTACGGCCGGCCATGTAAAAAGGGGAAAAGGGGATGACCGCCCAAAAGGGATTTAGGGTTTTGTATATAAAGTTGAAAAGTGAATGAGAAGCTCATTCTTGTGTGTGGCCAAAAGTAGCTCTCCTCTTCTTCTTCTTCTTCTTCTTGTTCTTGCTTGCTTGAGCTTGTGCTTGAGAGAGGGAGTGTGAGAGTGTGAGGGAGTGAGTGTGTGAGGGTGAGGGACCGAGGAGGAGAAGCTCTCCATCGTCTCCTCTCTTCTTCTCTTCTCTTCTCTTCTCTTCTCTTGTCTTGCTCACGGCAATGGAGCTTGGAGCGTGGAGCTTGAGAATGGAGCTTGCTTGAAGCTTGCACTTGGATCGTGGAGCTACCGGAGTGCACGGGAGAGGAGGTAACTCGAACGGCATCAAGGTAAGCTCACTACACCCGTAGATATGGATCACGCGTCGGCTATGTGAGAGGTAGCCATTAGTGCTCGGCTTGGAACGCTTGAAACAATAAGAGGTCCGAGGGTCTTGGCGGTGGAGTGAAAGCTCCCACATTTTGGTTCCGTTGCAGGACCAACGGATTCAAGTCTTGAGCGCTTGCGCGCTTCAAATCGAGCATCAAAGTAAGGGGTTTCCCCCGAACCGATGCTTGAGGTAGATAGGTAGGAAGCGAGGGGGTTGAAGATGGTATTCGATCTCCTTGGCAAGTAGGTTTATTGCTTTCTTGAGATTCATGTTGTGGAATGAAGTAGTGTAGGTATTTACTGTATGAATTGGGTGCATTAGGGTAGGAAAAAACAAAGAAAAAGAAGAAAAAACAAGCAAACAGTAGGGTTTTATGTTGCTGTATAACAGGCTAAAACAGGAAAACAGGGGACCAGATTCAAGTTTCTGGGTGAGACAGTGATAGGGAACTAGCTGTGAGGTTCTGTAGTGCTGGGAAAGAACCTTAAGAGGCCTGGGAGGCTAGGACAGACCTCATTTCCTTGGTTTGCCTTGTGAGAGAGAGAGAGAGAGAGAACTTCTGGTTCACAGGACGAGGAAGCGCTGCCCCGATTTCTAGGCGCCGGTGATTCGTGCTGCTCCAGGTGAGTCTGGTGTTTTCCAACAAGTGCCCTGATCAGATCTAGAAAGTCTGTGGTGATTGTGTGCACCAGACAGTGAGGAGGGGTCAAACGCGCGGGAATCGCGCCCGCAGCCGACGCTCTCGGACCAACTCGTTGTGGTCTGATTCCCAGAATCGGACCACCCGAGTTCGGGAGTCGGACTGTCTGATTCCCAGAATCGGACCGCCCGACTAAGAGTGAGTCGGACTAGTTTGGTCCGATTCCCAGAATCGGACTAGCTCGGAATCGGACGTGCCACGTGGCACTTGGACCAACCCGTCCGATTTTGAGAATCGGACGCTCGGACCAATCCATCCGACTCGGACACTCGGACGAGTCCATAATCGGACCACTCACAATTGGACCAAGCCGTCCGAGTCCCAGAATTGGACCAGCTCAGAATCGGACCACCCTGTCCGATCCGATTCCCAGAATCGAACCACTTGAAAATCGGACGACTTTTTGATCCGACTCCTAGAATCGAACGTGACCAAAATCGGACCACTGGTCCGATCGGACCCACCCAAAATCGGACGTCCGATTCTGATAATCGGACTCCTGAAAATCGGACATCTTACAATCGGACCAAAAACTGTCAAAATCGGATAGGTATCTAGAACACAGATTATGACGCATCTAAACCCCAAAATTGACCCCAAAGACCATGAAGAGCTAAAGGCACATCACAGATCCATCACTGGGCTAAAATTTAGAGCAGGTAGTTCAAAATTTGGCTATAAACGGTCCTCCAAATTGTGCATGGCTTTTACCGTAACGGCCCCCTCCGCACCTCCCCCAAGTAGATTGGAGAAAAAACACGCGCCGTGACAGGTCTTTTAAATTAGACCCTAGTATAGCAATGGCTCTGCACCAGCATGGAGTCTCACTTGCAATAGAGCAACCAAAAGCCCATACCCAAACAGAGAGAAACAGAGACCCTAGAACATCAATTGGCCAATCTAGCCATCAAGGGCAAAAAGGCCACACCACGAGAACACAAAGACATTGTGTTCAAACCGTGACTAGTCAGAGAAAAATGCAACTTCAGCAAGCTACAAATGCAAAGATGACTAGATATGACACTCTTGACGAGAGATGTACCTTGAATAGCACTGCACTGACGATCCAAGACAGCAGTGGAGAATCCACATCTGGTCGTGCAGTTGAGAACTCAAGGGCATCGGTCAGAAGGCTTAAATTTACAAGCCAAGACCCGGAAGATGAAGACATAGTGCCACTTGCTTATCTTAGGGTCAAACTCACCGCGAAAAGAGAGCATACTATCAATGCTCTGATTGATGAAGGAGCAGATTTTAACATCTTGACCTATGAATCATGGACCCTACTAGGCCAACCAGAGCTCACACCGACTAGTGCAACTCTTAGCCCTTATGGGGGACACCCACAAGCACTCATAGGGAAGTGCAAAATCCTTGCGACAATTGAAACGGAAAGCTTGCCTTTCCTATTTCATGTTCCTCCAAAAAGTGCTAGCTGTAGGAAAGAAACCCTCCTAGGAAGACCCTTCAAAAGGGCGACCAAATGTGAGGCTGACTATGTGGCACAGAGGATACACCTGACACTACCGGGTGTGAGGATAGTCATCACCTTTAGCAAGGGTGACCTCATCGAACCTCAAGGGAAAGGCAAGGAAGGTGATGAGATAACAGTCAAGCCTACAAACGAGGGCAAGGACTTGTTGGAAGAGTTGATACAAGCACAGGTCGAACAACGAGAACCAGTGAGTGAGGCCATGCCGGAGACAAGAAGGTCAAGAGACAAGGCCAAGGACAAGGTTTGGACTCACAAAAATCGTAGAAGACCACGAAAGAAGACCAAGCCTTATAGGCGAAGGCATCGATGGAGAGCTAGCACAATGCCGCGATGGATATCCAAAGCGTTGCTTCGTTCTCAAGGGTATTATGCAGGCAACCAATGGATTTGGGTACCAAAACCCCCTGCTAAACCACCTCTATCAGCTGAAGGCCAGAGTGCATCAAAAGCATGGCACACGAGGAAATCTAAGAGAAACTCTAGGTCTCAAGGCAAGGAACCAGACATGATTGTTCGAAGGAAAGAGCCCCAGCCTAGCATGCTAAATAGGCAGATGTCATACGTAGCCATTGAGCAGGCACAAAAATCATTAGTGCCCAAGGAGCCTTTGATTTCCCAAGGGGAGAACAAGCATCATAGGCACAACATTGCTCAAAGCAAGGCTGATCGCTCAACAAAGCAAATGGCACAATCGTCTAATAGCCTCGAGCAAATCATTCAGCGAGTGCCAAGTCCACCTAAGAGTCCTAGATCTCCTACATCCTCTTTTTCCAAACGGACACAGGAAGCACAACAGCAGTTGTCAAGGGCGACTGCTCAATTCCAATCTCTACCTCCATCTAAGCTTCCAACCGTCAAAGAGGTGGGACATGATGCCATCTGTACCTCTCGACCCAAGAATATGCCTGAGCCACCTAATGCGACTAGATCAGCTCATGTTTGATCTACACAAATGAGTGCTCAAAGGCCAACGAAAGACACAGCCACTTCTGATCGCCCTAGGGACTTGACACCGCAATCCACCAAGGGTAGCCAGCCCACTGAACTAGTTGCTACTACTTCCAATCAGGGATCACAGCAGTCACAACCCTTGGCCGTGACAATGCCCCTTGTGGAACGTGTCCTTAGTAGTTTACTTGTGGAGGAGGTGTCGCAACCAAATCCCTCGACAACTCCAGTACTTTCAAAGTACCTGAACCCTAGGCTTGAGGAGAAACCTCTCAAAGCTGTGGTCAGGGAGGTCACGCATCGAACCACTCAACCTGGCAAGGCTATTCAGCAGGCCACGGCCATGTCCCATAAGGACACACTAGAAAAAGAGAATGCTGAGGCCCAACCAAGCACATCAACAGTTGACCCAGTCCAAGGTCCTGAGTCATTGAGAGATGCACCTTCACTGACCAAGAAAAAGAGGAGAAAACAAGGAAGACAATAGCAATCACAGGTGGTTGTGGACCCCAAGAGCGATGGAGAGCTGGGGAAAAAAGCATCGAGTCCCATCCACCAATGAACCCATTGATGTCTCTCCTAATAGCGGTGAAACTTCAGTCACATCCGTGTGCTCTGAAAAATCAAAGCAGCCGTTGCCATCAACAGTTGCTTTCAACACTCAATCCACCGACAATGGAACTCACATCGACCAATCAAGAGTGGATACAACGTCGTCACAACAGGGTGACAAATCTATACCAGTCACATCCGAGAAGAACCATGACAAAATAGCAGCAAAACCTCAGGAAAAACATGAGAACCCCAAGAGCATAAGAAATCCTAGTGTTGACCAATCTTGCTCATCTAGGCCTGAGCCCCCAGCCATGCTAAAGCCTAAGGAAACTCTCAGAACTTTGCATGAGATAGCAACCGAGCAAGCCCTTGTTGAACATAGAAGTGTCGCAGAATGCTTAACTGAGTTGGAGGCTAAGCTCAAAGTGGTCGCGCGTGTCTACGTCCTTGCGGATATGGGCACGATCCCCAAGGAGCAGCTTGGAGATTACTTGACCTTCCCTCTATCGTGGGAAGAACAAGAACATCTTAACGGGCACTACGATAGGCTCCTGCATGAACAGATGCGACTCATCCCTGATGAGGAGGCTGACGAACTACGCTTAACCGTCACGTTCAATGAAGTGCTCTGCCGACCGAATCTCGTAGACATAAAGCTACTAAAGCGACTGTCAGCAGGCCAGAGTCAATTTGAGCAACGTTGGTGCAAAAGCCACGTTGTAATGGCCAAACTGGGGGCTCAGATCATGACAGTCTCTGAGGAGCGATTGGCCAAATGGCGATCCCAAAGGGACCCAACCTATATGGCACCAACTTCCCTTCGAGTACTCACTGACATTCGGGGTACGGACTTAGCTGGGACTAGGCTACAGGGCCCTTTGATTGATAAGGTTCTCACCGAGGAGGAGTTACATATTGCCAGTAGACTCGGTCAAGGTTCCATGCTACTCGACGTGGCAAAATATCTATCAGTATTAAGTCAACTGCCACGAATACTAGATGCGTGTGCCATGCTCCGGTACAACCCCGAGTTCTACACTTGGTTTTTATCCTCGTGATGTGACATGGATTCATAGATATGTATATAAATAAACACTAATTTTTGTGTCACCATGTATAAACAATATCGACACACACAAGCAATGATAGTCAAGCGCAGGGAGAAGAGTCGAGTTGGACAGGCTAAGCTCCTCAGGTCCTCCTCTCATCACACTTTTGAAAGTCGTGTGACCAGCCCCACCTCCAAGTGAAGGGCATGCAACCCATATTGCCGCCATAGGAGGCCTTGACCAACAACTCTGATGGTGTAGACAGGGTGTAGTCCCTTCCTATACACCTTCCCTTTTTTGGTCTATCCTTCCGAGGATGTACCCTATCCCACTCCACGACAACCAGTCCACGCGACTTAGCATAAACTAATATCCGCTAATGACTGGAGGCAACGCGAACATCAGCATGGGGACCATTCCTCTACAACAATCACCGCATGCCTCACCCCTCCCCTTCTTGTCATATGCGCTTCATAAACCACACTAAAATCCCTTCCATGCAAACAGTTGTACCCTGTATCAAGGTTTAACCCTTGAAGTGCGTCTTGCAGGTTTCCTTTTGCGGTGGAACGCATGGAGGATCATGGAGATCTAGCATGCAAAGACGCTCTGCGCACAAGGCGGGAGCATGTGGCACGCGCCCCTCCACCGGAGCGCTATGTGCCCACCATCAAGAGGTATGCCAAGAAGCGAGGCCCTAAGCGACATTGCCCAGGGCGAAGGCCGAAGAATCCTCGAGTCAAGAAAGTCGAGACTCGAAACGCGCAACAGGTGGCAGCACTAGTGGTGCGCACTCCCAGCTCCCGCTCAGGCCCCAGATGCTCAAAGGCAGAAAGGGCAGCTCGGGAAAGAGAAGAATTTAATGAATTATTTAAAGATATTCTGGAGACGGTAGCGGGCCGGGATTACACCATTCATGTCCCAGCCGACATGTTCCCTACTCACCCCCGTGGGAGCCCCACACCAACAGAGCCCCAATCACCCGGCCATCCAGACTCGCCCCGCCTCGTACAAATCAAGTAGCCCATAAGGCATAAAGGGCCTATCACATGATGACTGGCCAGGACTTTTTGTTTTTAAATGGTTAAGTGTTCCCGACTTGTTAAGTGTTGACATGTTCCTGACTTGTATGAACTTATCATATCTGTGTTTAATATATGCTACGCCTTTAGCAAAAGAAAAAGCTAATCAAGAACAGGTGATAAATGTCTAGTCAACACCATAGAATTCAAATGAGTGATGTCTCCTTGCATTGCACTGGTTTATTATAGTTGCGGCATACACAATGCATATGCTCTTATGAAGCGACAAGTGGATGCAGGATAATACAGGTCCTTGTGCGAAAATTTTCAATGCCCAAATCACCGCAACGCCCACAACCCCACAACGAGTAGCGGCAAAGCCACGCTGCCGAAAGCATCCTTGCCAACCGCCCACATTGCATGGCCCACAAAACATTCCTGGGCCACGCCCTCTTTCTGGGTCAAGCTCTATAGTTGGCTCACGGCAATCGTTACCTCAATTGTACCCACATCGCATGTGCCGCAAGGAGGGTTGCAATATCTCAAGTGTATCTCCCCCTTCCACCAACTGCTTCTCTAACAACGAGGCTAGGGCACCATCATCATTGTACTATTCATTTTCTGAGTCTTCGAAGCTTGACATTTTCCAACCCATTGAAAGGCCGATAGCCTCAACAGATTGTAATGGTTGTACTCAGGCAAAAAAAAAAAAGGAAAAATAAGAAGCACCCACGATCACAGCACAGCACCTAGGGGTCCTCAAATTAGGTACGTCTGGTGACCTTGGTCGACCGGCTTCGTCCCTAGTCCCCTAGCCCCTTACACTCACCCACAATTGCTCAGGGCACATCAAGGGCAGGACATACCTGGGGAGCTTGTCTCGCCTAGGGTTAGACCTGTCACCCTGACCCACTTGCACAATTTTCTTTTGCACTCTGCCTTAGTACCATTGCAATCAGTGGTGATAAGCACCGCACGATTGGCCATGAAAAGTACACCGTACTCATCAAGCAAGTCCAATAGTTTCCAGCTACTGAAAGTGCGGTGTCCTTGTATTCAATTATGCTACATCGTGCAGTCACAATGCAAAGGATGTCTCATATACCCTCATGTGTACTCCTTCTCCACAGGGACAACTTTGCTTCATCCACGCATTGTTATGAGAAACTAGCCACGGTCTTCTAACTATGTAATATCTGAGTATGCACGAGTACTCACATAATATCGGCACCGAAGTATATCTACACTTTGGGTCCTCAAGTGCAGGACAATACTCTAGGCTTGCTTAGAGTTCGACCTGTCTCCCAAATTAATCAAAATATGTCTAGTGCACGATGAGAAGCCTAGCACTACCCCTTAAGGAGAGACCACATGCGAGGTTTTCCAATTGCAGGTATAAGGTGTTGTTCGCTCTTCATCAACACTCAACTTTGAATGCTTGTCCCTTACCATCTGACAAGCCCGCAAAGAATCGTCATGTGCAGAATCCCCAACAAACCAACACTTGTGCGGCCATCAATGCAACCCCCAACACAGCATAGCCCTACCACCAACTCCACCAACCTTCCACCAGCCACCTTGGCCACCAACAGGCCCCCAGGACCTTCTGCCATACCACCATCAACACTCCTCCACGAAAACCACAGGCGTCCTTGTCACCCACGTCTTCGGTGCATGCTACAGCCTGCTACCTACGACGGTGAGTGCCATGGGACTGGCACTCGTCTAGGAGGGGGGTAATGTTAACCCCAACACGAAGAAAGCAAAAGGAAGTGGAAAAGATGCAGGGCAAAGGCGGAAAAAAGGTAGCCCGACTGAAGAAAGAAAAGGAGAAAAGGCCAAAAGCGCAAAGGCAACCTTGAAAGACCAAGGCAAAGGCAAAAGGGGAAAGGCACATTTTAAAATAAAAAGGCGCACCCTGAAGGCGCACCCTGAAATCTTGTAAAAGAGCGTCGGGCTCTCACCCGTGCAATTTGTAAATGTAGACGGGCGGTGGATAGGAAGCTAGGAAGATAGAAGGACAATGGGAAAAAGGGCCTAGGCTACGGCCGGCCATGTAAAAAGGGGAAAAGGGGATGACCGCCCAAAAGGGATTTAGGGTTTTGTATATAAAGTTGAAAAGTGAATGAGAAGCTCATTCTTGTGTGTGGCCAAAAGTAGCTCTCCTCTTCTTCTTCTTCTTCTTGTTCTTGCTTGCTTGAGCTTGTGCTTGAGAGAGGGAGTGTGAGAGTGTGAGGGAGTGAGTGTGTGAGGGTGAGGGATCGAGGAGGAGAAGCTCTCCATCGTCTCCTCTCTTCTTCTCTTCTCTTCTCTTCTCTTCTCTTGCTTGCGGCAATGGAGCTTGGAGCATGGAGCTTGAGGATGGAACTTTCTTGAAGCTTGCACTTGGATCGTGGAGCTACCGGAGTGCGCGGGAGAGGAGGTAACTCGAACGGCATCAAGGTAAGCTCACTACACCCATAGATATGGATGGCGCGTCGGCTATGTGAGAGGTAGCCATTAGTGCTCGGCTTGGAACGCTTGAAACAATAAGCGGTCCGAGGGTCTTGGCGGTGGAGTGAAAGCTCCCACACCCAAGTAGGTTGGAGAGAAAACGCATGCCGTGATAGGTCCTCCAAATTAGACCCTAGTGTAGTAATGGCTCTACACGAACATGGATTCTCACTGACAAAAGAGCAACCAAAAGCCCATACCTGAACCGAGAGAAACAGAGACCCTAGAACCTCAATGGGCCAATCTAGCCAACAAGGGCAAGAAGGCCACACTGCAAAAACACATACGTGTTGCATTCAAACTGCATCTAGTCAAAGCGAAAAGCAACAACATCAAGCTACAATGGCAAGAATGACTAGATATGACAGTCCTAACAATAGATACTCCTTGAATAGCACTGCAGTGACGAGCCATGACATCAGTGGTTGGAGAATCCACATCTGGTCGTGCAGTTAGGGACTCAAGGGAATTTGTCAGAAGGCTTAAATTTACAACCCAAGACCCGAAAGATGAAGACATAGTACCACCTGCTTATCTTAGGGTCAAACTCACCATGAAAAGAGAGCATACTATCAATGCTCTGATTGATGAAGGAGCAAATTTTAATGTCTTGACCTATGAGACATGGACCCTACTAGGCCAACCAAAGCTGACACCGACTAATGCAACTCTTAGCCCTTATGGAGGACCTCCACAAGCACTCACAGGGAAGTGCAATGTCCTTGCAATGATTGAAACTGAGAGCTTGCCTATCCTATTTCATGTTTCTCCAAATAGTGCTAAATATGGTAAGGAAACCCTCCTGGGAAGACCCTTCAAAAGGGCGACCAAGTGTGAGGCCGACTATATCGCTCAGAGGATACACCTGACACTACCGCGTGTGAGGATAGTCACAACCTTTAGCAAGGGTGACCTCATCAAACCTCAAGGGAAATGCAAGGAAGGTGCTGACGTAACTGTCAAGCTTACTAACGAGAGCAAGGACTTGTTGGAGGAGTTGATACAAGCACAGGTCGAACAACGAGAACCAGTGAGTGAGGCCATGCTTGGAATGAGAAATTCAAGAGACAATGCCAAGGATGGGATTTGGACTTACAAAAATCGTAGAAAACCCCAAAAGAAGCCCAAGCCTTATAGACGAAGGCATCGATGGAGGGTCAGTGCAATGCCGCGATGGATATCCAAATCATAGAGCGCTGGAGAGTTGATGAATAAAGCATCGAGTCCACCCACCAATGAACCCATTGATGCCTCCCCTAATGGCGGTGAAACCTCAGACACATCCGTGTGCTCTGAAAAATCAAAGGAGTCGTTACCATCAATGGCTGCTTGCAACACTCAATCCACCGACAATAGAACTTGCATTGACCAGTCAAGAGTGGATATAACGCTATCACAACAGGGTGACAAACCTATACTAGTCACATCCAAGAAAACCATGACGCAATAACGAAGCCTCAAGAGAAACATGGAAACCCCAAGAGCGTCAGACATCCTAGCATTGACCGATCCTGCTCATCTAGGCTTAAACCCGCAGCTACGCTAAAGCCTAGGCAAACTCCTAGAACCTTGCATGAGATAGCAACCGAGCAAGCCCTCGTTGAACATAGAAGTGTCACCGAATGCTTGACTGCGTTGGATGCCAAACTCAAGGTGTTCGCACGCGTTTATGTCCTGGCAGACATGCGCGCATTCCCTAAAAAGCAGCTCGGAGAATACTTGCCATTTCCCTTATCTTGGGAAGAGCAAGAATATCTTGACGAGCACTATAACAGGCTCTTGCAGGAACGCATGCTACTCATCTCGGGCGAGGAAGCCAACAAACTGCGCTTAACTGTCACATTTAGTGATGCGCTCTGCCAACCAAATCTCTTAGAGATAGAGCAACTAAAGCGACTACCAGAGGGCCAAGTCAATTTGAACAGCGTTGGTGTGAAAACCACGTTGCAATGGCTGAACTAAGAGCCCAGATCATGACAGTCTTCTCAAAGGAGCGAATGGCCAAATGGCAGTCTCAAAGAGACCCCACCTATCTGGCACCAACCTCCCTTCGAGTGCTGACTACCATTCGGGGTACAAACTTAGTTGAACCTAGCCAAGAGGACTCATTGTTCGATAAGGTTCTCACTGAGGAGGAGCTACATGTTGCCAGTAGAATCGGACAGGGTTCCATGCTACTCGATGTTGCAAAATATCTATCGGTATTGAGTAAGCTGCCACGAGTACTGGATGCGTGTGCCACGCTCCAGTACAATCCAGAGTTCTATAGCTAGTTTTTATCCTCATAAAGCGACATGGATCCATGGATATGTATATAAATAAACAATAACTTTTGTCACCCTGTATAGACACTATCAACACAGACAAGCAATAATAGTCAAGCGCAGACAGAAGAGTTGGGACCAATAGGCTAGGCTCGTCGGGTCCCCCTCTCACATGACCATTTCCACCTCTAGGCGAAGGGCATGCATCCCACATTGCCACCGTGGAAAGCCCTGACGAACATCTTTGATGATGTAAGCAGGGTGCGGTCCCTTTCTATACACCTTTCCCTCTCCGGCCTATCCTTCCGAGGATGAGCCCCGCCCAAACCCATGACCACCAGCCGATGTAACTCAGCGTGAGCCAAGATCTGCTAATGGCTGGAGGGTAAATAGACATCATCACTAGGGCCATCCCTCTACAACAAGCACAACACATCCCACTCTGCCTCTTCTAGTCATATGCATTTGATAACCCACACTATAATCCCTCCCATGTGAACGGTCTTATTCCGTATCAAGGCCTAAGCCTTGTTTTGCATATTGCAGGTCCCCCTACAAGAAAAACATGGAAAACCTAGGACAGCTGGCTTGCAGAGACGCTCTCCGTGGACAACAGGAACATGCGGCACATGCCCCTCCGTCGGTGTGCTATGTACCCATCCTCAAAAGGTATGTGAAGAAACGAGGTCCTAAGCGACACCGTCTTGGATGAAGGCCGAAGAATCCCCGGGCCAAGAAAGTCAAGACTCAAAGAAAGCGCAGCATGTGGCAACACCAGTTGCATAAACCCCCAACATACGCTCAAGCACCAAATGCTCAAGGGCAGAAAGGGCAGCCCAGGACAGGGAAGAATTCAATGAATTATTTAAAGGCATTTTGGAAACAGTGGCAGCCCGGGACTACACCATTCATGCCCCGGCCGCCGACATGTGCCTTGCCCAACCTCACAAGAGTCTCGCACTAGCACCGCCCCAGTCGCCTAACCAATCGGACTCGCCCTGCCTAGTACAAATCGACTAAGCCCCTATGATGTACAAGTAGCTTGACAAGTCATCATGCCATAACTTTTTGTCTTTTGATGAGTAAAGGGGCAAGATCCCCACTTGTACACACTTCCTTTACCTCTCGTTAATGTATGCGACCTTAACAAGCAATGGAATAGGCATCGCAATAGACATCATAGAATTCTGAAAAAATATGTCTTAATATGATTGCATTTGTTCGACGTACTTAACGCAAGCAAGCATATACTCTCATGAAGTGACAAGTGGTTGCAGGATGAGACAGGTCTTCGTGCAAACGTGCTCAACGGCCAAGCCACTGCAAGACCACCAACTGCACAAAGAACCACAACAAAGCCACGCTGCTGAACGCAAAAAATCACCCTTGTGAGTGCTCACATCGCACGAACCAAAGCATAGTCATGGGTTGCACACTCTTCTTGTGCCAAGCTCTACAGTGAGCTCACGACGGGTGTCACCGCAATTGCACCAATACCGCAACAATGTCTCCCCTAACAATGAGGCTAGGGCAAAATCATCACGGTCATATCCATTTCTTGAGCCTTTGAAGCTTGACATGTCCCAACCCATGGAAAGGCTTATAGCCTCAACATATTGCAATGGTTGTACTTAGGCAAAAAAAAAAAAGATAAGAAGCACCCACGATCACATCACCGCACCTAGGGGTCTTCAAGTTAGGTGCGTCTAGTGCCTTGGTCGGCCGGCTCCACCCCTAACCCCCTCGCACCCCCCACAATAGTTCAAGGCACATCAAGGGCAAGACATACCTAGGGAACTTGTCTCACCTATGGTTAGACCTGTCACCATAACCCACTCACACACTCCCCTCTTGCACTCTGCCTTAATACCCTTGCAATCAATTGTGGTAAGCCCTGCACGAATGGCCATGAAAAGTCCACCGTCCTCATCACATGGGCCCAATGTCCACAAGCTACTGATAGTGCAATATCCCTGTGTTCTATTATGTTAGGTCGTGCAATCACAATATACATGATGTCGCATATGTCTCCACGTGTACTTCTTCCCATCCGGGATGACTTTGCTTAATCCACACATCGTTAGGCCAAACCAGCCCGCGGTCTTCTACCTACATAATATCTAAGTATGCACGGGCACTCACATAATATCTGCACCACAGTATACACATAGTTTGGATCCTCAAGTGCAGGACAATACTCCAGGCTTGCTTCGACCTGTCTCCCAAACTAATCAAAATCTGCCTTGTGCACAATAAGAAGACTAGCACCACCCCTTAGAGAGAGACCACATGAGAGGTTTTCCAATTGCAGGTATTAAAGACTCCAACGAAAGCACCATAAGCTCTACATCAACACTCAACTCTAAACTCTTGTCCTTTACTTCATCATGCAAACCACCAGCGATTCATCACGAGCAGAATCCATCATGAGCATCCCACGAACATCAACCCCTGTGTCAGCAATGAGTGGCCATTCCCAACAAAGAGTAGCCCTATTGCCACCTACAATGATCATATCACTAGCCAATCGCAAGAGCAGAGTGCCACCAATGACCTTCATCCGCACCATCATCAGAACTCCCCCACGGCAAACCACAACAACCCCTTCCACCCATGTCTTCAGTGCAAGCTCCGCATGCTATCTTTGACAAAGAGTGCCATGGGACTGGCACTCATCTAGGAGGGGGGTAATGTTAACCCCAACACGAAGAAAGCAAAAGGAAATGAAAAAGACGCAGGACAAAGGCAGAAAAAAGGTAGCCGGACAGAAGAAAGAAGAGGAGAAAATGCCAAAAGAGCAAGGGCAACCTTAAAAAGCCCAAGGCAAATGCAAAAGGGGAAAGGTGCATTTTAAAATACAAAGGCGCACCCTAAAATCTTGTAGAACAGAACCAGGCGGTGGAAAATACGGAAAGCTAAAACAGAAGACAAAGACAAAGGCCAAGGCAAAGAGAAACGGAAGACAAAGGCGCACAAGGAAAAGCGCAAGTCAAAACTTTTGTGAAAGAGCACAAGCGCATCATGGTTTAATTCAAGGAGCGTCGGGCTCTCACCCGTGCAATTTGTAAATATAGACGGGCGGTGGAAAGGAAGCTAGGAAGATAGAGGGACAATGGGAAAAAGGGCCTAGGGCTGGCCATGTAAAAAATAGAAAAAAGGGGATGACCGCCCAAAAGGGATTTAGGGTTTTGTATATAAAGTTGAAAAGTGAATGAGAAGCTCATTCTTGTGTGTGGCCAAAAGTAGCTCTCCTCTTCTTCTTCTTCTTCTTGCTTGCTTGAGCTTGTGCTTGAGAGAGGGAGTGTGAGAGTGTGAGGGAGTGAGTGTGTGAGGGTGAGGGACCGTGGGGTGGAGAAGCTCTCCATCTTCTCCTCTCTTCTTCTCTTCTCCTCTCTTCTCTTCACTTGCTCGCGGTGATGGAGCTTGGAGCGTGGAGCTTGAGGATGGAGCTTGCTTGAAGCTTGCACTTGGATCGTGGAGCTACGTGAGTGCACAGGAGAGGAGGTAACTCGATCGGCATGGAAGTAAGCTCGCTACACCCGTAGATATGGATGGCGCGTCGGCTATGCGAGAGGTAGCCATTAGTGCTCGGCTTGGAACACTTGAAACAATAAGCGGTCCGTGGGTCTTGGCGGTTGAGTGAAAGCTCCCACAGCCATATAAGATATTTCAAAGTCATATCCTTGAAGAATAGCTAATCATCTTCATTGCTTGAGAGATAAATTTGGTTGTGAAAGAAAATATTTTAGCACACGATGATCGCTTTTGACCTTAAAATGGCTGCCATAAATGTAATGATGCCACTTTTTAATAGCATGCAATATTGCTTACATCTCTTGCTCATAAACATGTAATTTTTGCTCCTTGTCATCAAGCTTTCGGTTCTCATAAGCTATGACTCCATGATCTTGACAAATAGCTCCAATTCCTCTTCCACTAGCATCCGCATATATGATAAACTCCTTAGAGAAATCCGGACATACAAGGATGGGTGCTAAAATTAGAAGAGATTTCAGCTCACTAAAACTTTGATTGGCGATGGAGTTCCAAAAGAGAGCTTCCTTTTTTAGCCTATCCGTCAATGGAGCCGCCAAATGAGCATAATTCTTGATAAACCTTCTATAGTAGGAGTAGGCCATTCTTTGACACATTTTACCTTATTGGGGTCCACTCTAATTCCTTGTTCTTCCACAACATGACCTAAGTATTCAACTTCATCTTCCATGAAAGTACACTTCATCATCTTGGCAAAGAGTGTATGTCTTCCTAAAGTGTCAAAGACCTCTCTCATATGCTTCAAATGCTCATCCTTGGATTTACTATAGATTAGGATATTATCAAAGAAAACAAAAACTATTTTGAATAAGAAGGGCTGTAATATTTTATTCATGAGAGCTTGAAAAGTAGCGGGTGTATTGGAAAGTCCAAATGGCATAATCAAGAAGTGGTATAATCCTCTTTAGTCCTAAAGGTTGTTTTGAACTCATCTCCTTCCTTCATTCTAATTTGATGATAACCCGATCAAAGATCTATTTTGGTGAAGACTTTTGCATCTTTAAGCTCATCCAAAAGATCATTAATTCGGGGAATAGGATACCTATTCTTGACCGTTGACTTGTTCAAATCCTGATAATCAATACACATGCAAAATGATCCATCCTTCTTTTTTACTAAGAGCACGGGAGAGGCAAATGGTGATTGACTTTGCTGAATTAAACCCATTTGTAGCAATTCCTTGATTTGATGCTCCACTTCTTCCCTTTCAAACTTGGATAAGTGATAGAGAGGTTTGTTGCTGGATTTTGTATTGGGCAACAAGTCAATAGGATGGTCAACCTCTCTCTTTGGAGATAAAGATGATGGTGGCTGAAATAAATCTTTATATTCCTCCAATAGCTCTTCTAATCTTGGATCCCTTTCCTTTGAAGAAGAAGACGGTTGATTTGTTGATTGTCCTTCATCTACTTTCGCAAGCAAAAGAGTGAAGATGCATGACTTGCATTGATTTCTTTTTGCAATTTCTCCATGAAGATGAGTTCTATTTGTTTGTGGTTTATGCCTTTCGACTCTGTGTGCTGTCCTTGCCAATTAAATTCCATTTGCATTTACTTCAAGTCCAAGGTAAATTTGCCATGTGTTTTCAGCCAATTACAACCAATGACAATGTCAATGGGCCCCATATCCAAAGTGATCAAATCTACTTTTATTGTGCAAGAGGGCGATAACTCAATTGAAGTACATGGACACACTTCTTTACTAGACTCATTTGCACAGTTGGAAACTTGTATTCGCAAGGAAGAATCCATGTCAATGGGTAGCAACTTCAGCCCATTCAAAGATTTGGTGTTGACGAAGCTATGAGTGATGCATGTATCCACTAGAATATGTCCAACCTTGCCATTAATGAAATCTTTGAGTCTAAGTGTATTTTCCCCTTTGCAACCGGTCCATGCATAATGTGAGATGGTATACAAGGAAACATGAGAATCATGATGACCACCTGGATCAAAAAGAAATCCATCCATGGGATTATAGAATTCTTCATTGGTGGCATGGTCTTCTTCATGAATCTCTTCAACCATTGGGTATGCATCAACATGCAGTAAATTTTCCTCTTGATCTTCTTCTTCTTCAACTTCCACTTCCTGAGTGATCACCATGTTGATTTTTGAGTTCTTAGCTTTGCACTTCAGCTTATGATCTTGTGACCACTTCTCCCCACACTTGAAGCATAATCCTTTTGCATGAATTTCTCGAAGCTTGTCGTGAGAAGTTGCTGTTAGAATTGTTTTGGGGCAGTTTAGGAGCATTTTCAGCTCTTTAAAAAGTACTTCTTGGCTTAGCCACATTTTTGAAAGTTTGCCCCTGTTTTTATACAAAATTTCCAGTTTGTTTAGAGGTATAAACAGTGGGAAATGTTGGCATTTTGTTGCTATAATTATTTGGACTATTATAACCTCTATTTTCTTGTTTGAAAGAGTCTCTTGATTGGTTGAAAACTTGCCCATACTTTGTAGGTTGATTGGAAACATTATTGTCCATACTTCTTTGCTGAAAATTTCCTGCATATCTTTTGTACTTCAAAGAGTATCTTTCACCCAATTGTATGGCCTCATGTAATGTTTTTGGTTGTTGAGCTCCTATCTCCGATGATAGGGCAGGGTCAAGACCAAAAATGTATTTATTCAGCTTAGCAAAATTTGAAATAGCTTCAACATACATGGAAAGATTCAAGTAGGCATTGGAATAGTCTCTAACTGACATTCCCCTTTGAGCGCATGCATACCATCTTCTTTGAAGCCTTTCTTTTTCCTAAGGAGACACAAAGACATCAATCATTGCTTGCTTGAATTCCTCCCAAGAGTCAAAATTTTGCCCAATCTTTTGCATGTAATGCCACCAAGTATGGGCATAACCTTGAAGATGAAGAGACACGAAGTAAATTTTGGCCTCTTCACTTCTAGGGTAAAGGGTGAAGTACAATTCAAGCTTATTGATCCACTCCTCCAATTTCGAAGGTGATACATTATCTCCTTTGAAATTAGTGATATTGATCTTCTCTTTATATTCTTTTTCATTGTAAGATGGCTGCCATGAGATTGTTGTCTCCATGAATCTTTATTCCATGAATTTTGTTTAAAAGTAGGTGGTCCAAAGCCATGAGATGAGGGTTGTCCATTTGAAACATGCTTGGGATGTCATGGGCTGATCTTCGCTCATCATACCTTCCACCTTCATGAACTTGATTATTGACTACATTTCCTTTTTGTGCATTTGAGGGCTGATGATAAAAAATCTTGTAGAAGGGGTCACATCCATGATAATCATTGTCCCATTGAGTGTTGTCCTATTCCCCTTCATGTCTATGATTATCCTTTGGACTGCTAAACTGAGGCCTTGGGATATGAATACCATGAATTTGTGAAGGATGATGGTTGCCCCTCACTCTAGATGGCTCTCCTCTTTCAAAGGTGTGCATTATTGACTGAGACTTTTCTTCACTTGGATAGGAATGATTACCAACAAAGGGAATTGCATGGGATTCTTCAATATTTTGAGGTTTTCTTTGTTGTTTGCTTTCGATTTTCTTTATGGCCTGAGATGAGCTCTTGGAATAAGGATTTATTGCTTTGCTGCAATTCAGAGATTCCTAGGTTTACCTGTGCCATCCCTTGCAACAAACCTTGATTCATATGGGTTAAAACTTCGTTCAAAGCCTTCAAATCCTTAGAAAGGCCTTCATTGACATGTCCCGGCTCTTTTGATAGTAGGAGATAATCATTCATTGCATGCTCTTCATGTATGTCTTGTTGTCCTTGATGTGTGCTATAAGCAATCCTAATGCCTGATTCTTCATCTACTTGATCAACATTATGGGCTTCATTTGTGTAATTTTGATCCTCTTGGAAGTCTCTGACACCATCATTCAATGCCTCAGTAATAGGGTCTTTCTTCTTATTCCTGGCCATTAGGAAACGGTGCAGTAGTAGTAGACAGTCTGTCACTTAACCCCTTGTTTCTCTCGGAATATGGCACCAATCCAAATGCTTAATAGCTCTATGGAAATATTATTATATGGGGATATACCAGATTTATTAATATCTCATCTTGCAATAAGGTATATGGGTAGAATGAACTCAAACAGTGTATTCCAGAGAGCCTGTTTAGGTGCAGTCCACTAAACCCCCTGTCAGTAAATTGGACATAACTTTTGCTCCCGATGTCGGATCAACAAAATTTTTTATTCAAATCGGAGCTTAGGATCCCCTCTTAAAATCAAGCTATTAATATCCCAAATCAAATCACGATAGAATTTTCTGTAATAGCAACTATGTACCTGTGTAGGGAATTCCTGCAACCTGTTAACACCCTGTGGAAACCTTGTTTGACCCTGTATGAATACCTTGAGTGAAGGAAACCATTGTAAACCACTGTAGCAACTAGGAGAGGGTTATGGGGTACTTTTAGGGCTCAAGAACAACCTGTAGATGGGTATATACCTACTATTTTATCTGTCAAACACCTATAGGTGTCCTGAAAATAGGAGATGCTCTGCCCCTCTTCCAATGGTTCACCAACCACTTATGGAACCCTGATTATTGATGATCAATGCTTGTGGAAAGTGGCTTTGATTATGAGAAATTACAACTCTTTAGTGGAAGAATGAACTTTACAAACATCCATTGAATTCTTCTCTTCTTGGCAATGCCATTTCCTTCATTTTCAGCCGCTTCTGGTGCTTGTTGATGGCAAGTTTCCCCGGCTGCGCACCAAAAACATGGAGCCCCAAGAGGAACACCAAGGAAAAGGAAATTATCTTGCAAGAAAATCTATCTTGTAACATCAACAAGCTTTTATTTCATTCTTTTGATCATCAAAACAAAGAAAACAGCAATTCTTCACGCAACATCATAGTAGATATCTCCCACGGATTTGATAGAATCAACCATATTCTTTAACATCTTCACAAAATCCATCAATAGAACAAAGAACACAAAGGAATACACCATCTTTGAATGGAAATACATCACATAGTATTCATCTTCAATATCTTCATAGTCTTCTCTCTCAATCTCTCATATACAATCACACTGTTTTGATAGATTTGGCTATCTCTGACTCTCTCTCTCTCTCTCTCCATCAATAGTACATCATATACTCACTACAATCACTCAATAATAACCCTCAATAATCCTTCTTAGGTCGTGGATGCACCTCCCAAGAGGTATGTCTAATATGAAGAGGCACCAGAGCCACTACAGTGACTCTTCATAGCTCACCACTGTCACTTCACTCCAATATTTACTTGAGTCTTCATCAGACAACTACTTCTTTGACTTTTTTTAGCTCTTTTGCACTTGTATTCACCTCTTTCCAAGGCTAGAAAACTTTCCCAAGCTACATTCTCATCCAACAGAACACATATAGAGGTATACAGAAGGTCTACAGAAGGCCAACAAAAAGTTACAGAAAGTCAACAGAAAGCATCAAAACCACATAACTCATACCAAAACCATTCCAAACCATCAAAAATCACTCAATAAGCTTTCAAACAATCTCAAACCCTATCAATCAATACTCCATCCTTCCTTACAGAGAGAAAACAGAACAAAACAGAAGCTCAACAGAAGCTATTAGGACCAAACAAAACATATCAAAACATCATCAGAACTTCACATCTCTACTAATAAACATCATGAGCTTAATAAAACCATTCCAACCTATCCAAAACACTCTCAAACCACTTCCAAACCAATCAATCATCTCATAAAATCAACCGTTCAGCTCCCAAAAACAACAAAAATCAACCAAAAAATAGGTCATTTCAACACTCAACATCAATGATCACAACATAAAATAAGAGGATTCTCCCAAGGCTTGTGTAGGATTTTACTGCATTCTTACTCTCTTATGGAAATGCCTTTCTTTGTTGCTTGTCCATTATACAAGCTTCACATGGTTTCTTCATTTCAGTTACTACAGGTGGGTGAGCAACCATACCTTGCTTATGCATCTCCTTTAATGCTGCAAAACTAATACGACTAAATCTTTCATACCAAAGTTTACTTGTGTCCACACCAATGGTAGTTGTAAGAGTACTTAGCTCATATAGGTTATTCCTTCTTTCCCATTTGTCGATAACTTTGCTAGTATTGTCGATAATTTCTACACATGTATTGTTGAACCTCACTTAATGGCTAAGACCAATTATAGAAGAAACTGATAGAAAATTTCTCTTAATTTGTGGACCATACAACAAATTTGAAAGATTTTGAGTTCACCATTTGTAGCAACAAAGAAAATAGTACTAGTGTCCTCAATAGGGCATTTTACATAATTCTCAATCGTCATAGTGATGGATTCTTATAGAGGCTTCATATAACTATATAGACCTTTCTTGTTGGTCACATGGTGGTATTGGAGATGCTACTATCCAATAACAATGAGTCATTGGTAGACATTTCTTGCATCGAGGAACACACTTTCTGTTGAGATATCGAGCTCCACTCGTGATATGCCAGGGTGACCGTTGTACATTTATGTCATCGACGTGTTAGTTGCAGATGGCAGATGCGGTTGGTACACCGCCCATGAATAATATATGCCAAACTTTGATAATGGAAAATGTACCTACACCTAAATTTGAAAATAGCATGGGCTCGGAGACAAGAGGAGTGTGCAAAGTTCCACCTCAAGCCGGGTTGTGCACCCCTTCAGGGTCTTAATCAGGAAGGGAGGGTCACCTCTCTTTTGTCTTCATGACTCGTCTGGCATCTGCTTTTCCTTGCGTGAACCAATATGGCAAGTACATTCTAATGGCTTATCAAACAAGGATGCTATGCATTGACTGTAAAAGCCTTTGAACTTTTAATGAAATGCAAGTGGGTATTGGGAAATGACTGAATTGAAAAGGGATATGGATAGGGCATTACCCTTTTGCAGTGACTCACTGCTTTTACAATGTCCCCACTTACCATTTTCATCATTGTTTTAGTCGTGTAGCATCAATGCTCAACCATCCAACAAAATCCAAGTCAAGTAGGCATCGACTAGCATTTATGCAATCAATTGAGCTTCAACATTTGAATGGGCAGAAAAGAATTCATCATGCAATCATAATCAGTCCTCGGCTGAATTCTATATGCCTTCAATAGGAATCAAGAGGTTCTACTACACTTAATCTCTCTTATGAATAATAGAATTGGTTCAACAATTGGATAAGAGAGAGATTAAGCTGAAAGTACTAGAATGACCTCTTTAATGCTAATGGAAAGTAGTGGATGAATCCAATCAATCAACCTTCACCATAAGACACCATCAATAGACCAAGATTCAAATCAATAAGACCAATCTTCAAGAAGGATTTGCCCATATGATTGCTCCCAAGTAATCTTTAGCTCTCGATCAATAAGATTGCTCCAATGCAATCAAAAGAAGTAAATGACTTGATAGAAGTCCTCAATAACTTGTTGGAGAAGATCCTTTGAGCTTTGATGCGTGTAATTTCTCATTAGAATCATGGATTCCATGAGTTTTCAGATATTGCCATGTACAAGGGCAGAAAATTCTTTCAAACTTTAAGAATTTCTTCAATGTAAACCAAATCGTTGAAGAATACCTTCAATTGAACCTTCACATGGTCCTAGACAACAAAAGCCCCATGAAATTGAAGGAGATAATCCAAGAATTGGATTCTTGAAGCTTGATGCCCTGTTTTGACTCCATAGCCACCATATTTTGAAGCTTCACGTCCAAGAAGGCTTCAATGTTGGTCCCTTGAGTATTGAAGAAGCTCCAAGATACTTGTTAGAGTAAAAACCCTTTGATTCTTTGAAGAAATTCCAAGAAAATCACTGCTATCCTAAAATCTTCCATAGCTAGGGTTTGAGAACTCAAGAATGCTTAAGAGAATGGGCTTTAGTAGAGTATGCTAGATTGGAGACTCAGAGATTGATGATTATGGATTATACAAGCCATAGATGATGCCATTGACTACTGGAAACGTGGAGAAGATGAGCAAGAAATTCAACGCAAAATGCGCTGATGCTACTGTCTTGGCTGATCATACTCATCAAATGTGAGTACAATGCTACTCAATCTAAAGCTCTTGACACAAAGAATCAGGCTATGATGTCTCTTCAGGGGAAAATAGCTCTCGGAAAACGATTTTAGCAATTGACTCCATGGATTCTTGGAGAAAAGCTTGAAAGGAAGAAGAGAGAGAAACTGTCCCCAAAAAGTAATCTCACTTTAACCACTGTAACCCCACTTAGACTTCAGTTAGAGTCAAAATCCTTCAAAATGGACCTCCATTTAACCACATCTTGCTATTTCGGCTAAGAACCTCCATCTTCCTCACGATCTTCTTTAAGAAGGCTTCAAGATTAGTCCCGACATGTTGCACAGAACTCTAACTAGTCACGGTTTGAACTCTACCAAACCCTATGACCAAATCTTCGTGTTTCAGTTAACTGGTTCCTGTCCTGATGACTAAATTGTCCAAGAAAATGACACTTCCCATGGATCAAAGTCCATGCTCTAATACCAATGTAATAAAGCTAAATTTCACAATAAGCTTTTAAACTGAAAATACAAGAAATAGATATAAAATGCCAAGAAGCCATAGCCAAGGTGGCTTGGCAAGAAATGGTATTACCAATGTTGGTTGAGAATCAAATGATGAAAGGCTACAGCAAGGTATGCACCCCAAGCTATGGTGGCCAAGAGTATTCACCCTCTTAGATGGTGGGAGGTTGAGACCTCAAAAAAGTAATGTTTGTAAAATGGCAAAAAGATGCTACATATGTTACACCTCCACCTTTTATACTTACCCTAGACTAAGGCATTTATGCTTTATTATGTGTTCTCTTGCCAAGCACTCTTTTTGGTGCTATAATATGAAACTTGAGCATAAAGCACAAAAATAAAATAAAATTCATGATGCCATTATTTACTAAATATTTTTGAAATCCTCTTTTAGTATAGTCACAAAGTAAGCACATCCACATAACTCTTTTCAATCTTATGCATGTGTTAGCATGTGGACATATAGATATACACATATATGCTAAGATACACATTCTCTCTCATGGATACACATGAAAAATCACAAAAAAATCCTATAGACATCAACATACATGTCCACATGTGGACATATAGACATACACATATATGCTAAGATACACATCTCGTGGATACACATGAAAAATCACATAACAATTCCATCTCATATCCACATCATCCTCTCTCTCTCTCTCTCTCTCTCTCTCTCTCTCCGAATACCTCTAATATCCACATCCATCCTACAGTTTCTCTCTCCCATCTTTGTATCCATCTCCTCCTCTACCTAGTGGCATGTTGTCTTAGTGTCGCAGCGCGTAGGGTTGAAGGTCACCACACAGGGGTTTGGCAAGAAAACTGGACAAGATAGATGGAGATGTGTATTCAAGAGATAAGTAGATTACAATGAATGTTTAAAGGTTCAAGAGGTACTTTACGGTCAATCACAAGGGTTTGAGAGAGAAGAATGTATGGGGGTTCAAGAGCTTAGACTCCAGAGATGGTAGGGATAAGAGAAGGGTTGAAGGTTTCAAGCCAAGTTCTTGAAGATGTTAATAGATCTTCCAACTGCATGTTCTTAGCAAATATCACAAGAGTATTATCTCATAAGTTCTAACTCAAATCAAGCTTGTTTTCTTAACTATAAGAGCAATCACCAATTATAAAATCAAGTACAATATGCTGTCATGTATCATAAACAACCCTGCATCCCATCATTCATACTCATATGATGTCATAGCATGAATCAACTTTGCATGATTACATTCAATGTAGACTGTTAGGGAAAAAAGCTTATGAGTCAATAACAAGGCTTGTAGGGCAAAGATACTTGCTTCAAGAGAGCTTCAAATTGAGTTCCTGATAAGGATAAGTTACCACAACCAAGAAATAATATAAAAAACTCCTCTTATTCAACTCAAAGTATCTATGAATGATCTACAAACATTGCCCTACCATAGGGGTACATAATATTTGCATATTTTGATAAGATGTCTTTTGTACAATAAGAAATGGATTAAAAAAACACTACTGTAGCTAATTCTCTAAATATGGCTGAAGATATCAGCCCCAAATCAGCCCAAATATCTTTTGGAATTCACCTCTAATGATAGCATAAACTTCCCCTAACACAGTGTTGGAGCGTTTGGTATCGAAAGTCCACCATGAGGGTAAGAGACAGCAAGGTGAAGGGAGATTCAGGGAGAGGAGTAGACAAAAGAGAAGGGGTTTGAAGAAATAGAAGATGTAGGAGAATACTTACAGAAAGAAATAGAAAATGAAGAAGAATACTAACAGAGATAAAGCCTGTCAGTTTATTTCAGCATTGTGAGAAGATAAAACTATAATAGACAAAAACATGTATAAAATAATGCATTCCTCTATGCTGCTCAGATCACCAATCTGATGCCTCCATTGGCTCCAAAAGGGGGGTAAAATACTAGGACACCTGACCAAAACTCAGCCAGATCACTCCTTCTTCATCTCCCACTTTGGAGTGTTGTTCACTGCGTGAATACAATGATCGTGCGTCACGTGATTTCACCAATCTCTCTTTTTACATAAAATCCTCTCGAATTGGTTGAAAGCTACATGCTTTCTTTTACATGTCTTCTTAATCTAGAAGTTGTACAATTTTATGGATTTTTACAAGAGATAATATCTAGAATATCAAAAAATGGCTAAAACTTGTCTAAAAATCTTATATTTTTGAACCATGGACACTAACACTAATGTCTAAAATGGCATTGGCTCTCTAAATCAATAAGAAAGCCACACTCTAGATTTTTTTACATGGTGTGCACATAGCAGCACGACATCCATCCCCTCCTAACCTGCACATCCTCTGGCATGTGCCAAAGTCTTACGTATCTGCAGTGTCTGAAGAAGTAGCTTCTACCATGTCAATATCTTCATCTTCTAACACCATATTAGAGATTTTGGGAATTTTCCAAGTCCCACTTTGAATGAATGTCTTACTTTTGTGAATGAAAGAGAGCACTATGTTTATGTTTATCTTTAAAGGGCACTTTGTATGTTACAAATATGAGATCACACATCTTGAGAGCTTAAATGATGAATGTAAGCTATGTGGCTGTTACGAGATTTGGATTTCACCTCTATATTTTCTAGCATACTAACAAAATATGATGTTGTATGGTGGTGGAAACATCAAGGAGGTTTAACTAGTATATACCTAGGAAATTTCCAAGTTTAATGTAAGAATACAAAGGTTTGATGGAGTGGAGAGAGAATTTAGAATACAAGAGCCTTAAACATTGTATGAAAATATATTATCATGTCCAAAATTTATAATGCTATGGATTTGAAGATATTATAATACGAGTTTTTTCTTTTAGATATAGCATCATTTAAAGTGACATGTATAAGTTTCATGAACTAGGACCTTAAAAGAGTCACCACTAACTAGGTGTGGTTTAATAACTTGATCTAATACCATATCGTAATAAGTTTGGATAACCTATAATGTGATGGTTCTTTTTTTGTGTAAACCAATAGACACAAGTATGTCAAATAATTGCTCATTCCATTTACATTTTTTGTATGTATATGCATGATATATAAATATCTTTTATTCAAAATTTCTATCTATCTTGACAATATATGGACAAGATGGATATTGACTTTGGCCAAAATTAACTAGCTTCACACTTTGACTAGCTAAATGAATTTTCATATCATAAAATAAAGATTTATATACCAAGCTAGAAGTTTATGATTTTTCTAAGACTAAAGATTTAACCTTTGACTAATGGTTTGTGTTTCCAAAGAAATAGACATAAATTTTATTATCAATCAAGACTTATTTGTTAGCTAAGACATAAAGTACAAAATTGGACTTAAACCACTTTATAAGAAATTTCAACACAATTAACTAATGTTATTGAAAGAATAAAAAACATTAAGTAGATTCTCTCATTGATATTGGTGGCGTTTAAAAACACCAAGGTAACTACACAAAACACTTTAAATTTTTAACAAGCATATATTTTATAGCCATGCAAAAGCCCTTAATGTAAGGGATATATTTACTATGGAAGTCAAAATTAATCCATGTAGAGTCACTGTCTTATTGCATCATATATATTGGAAAAATACAACTTTTGTAGATAGCTGCACTACCATTTATGAAATGTTTGTGATATCCTAACTCATGAGCAAGTTGCATTGCTTCCATATCTTTCAAAGTAGAGACTAAAGGAGTGTGCTTCAACATGGATAATTGTGAGTTGTTCAATGTAAGTGATAGACGATGTGAGGCATTTATTGAGTATGCTTGTATAGTAGATGGTTATAAAGTACAAAATAGGATTTAAACCACTTTATAAGAAATTTCAACACAATTAACTAATGTTATTGAAAGAATAAAAAACATCAAGTAGATTCTCTCATTGATATTGGTGGTGTTTAGAAACACAAAGATAAGTACATAAAACACTTCAAATTTCTAACAAGCATATATTTCATAGTCATACAAAATCCTTTAATGTAAGGAATATATTTATTATGAAAGTCAAAATTAGTCCATATAGAGTGAGTGCCTTCTTGTTACATCATGTATATTGGAAAAATACAAATTTTGTAGATTTTGTATAAAACATTTAGCTACACTACCATTTATGAAATGTTTGTGATATCCTAACTCATGAGCAAGTTGCATTGCTTCCATATCTTTCAAAGTAGAGACTAAAGGAGTCTGCTTCAACATGGATAATTGTGAGTTGTTCAATGTAAGTGATAGACGATGTGAGGCATTTGTTGAGTATGCTTGTATAGTAGATGGTTATAAAGTACAAAATATGATTTAAACCACTTTATAAGAAATTTCAACACAATTAACTAATGTTATTGAAACAATAAAAAACATCAAGTAGATTCTCTCATTGATATTGGTGGTGTTTAGATACACCAAGGTAATTACATTAAACACTTTAAATTTCTAACAAGCATATATTTCATAGCCATGCAAAAGCCTTTAATGTAAGGGATATATCTATTATGAAAGTCAAAATTAGTCCATATAGAATCAGCGCCTTCTTGTTACATCATGTATATTGGAAAATACAAATTTTGTAGATTTTGTATAAAACGTTTAGTTTCACTACCATTTATGAAATGTTTGTGATATCCTAACTCATGAGCAAGTTGCATTGATATCTTTCAAAGTAGAGACTAAAGGAGTTTGCTTCAACATGGATAATTGTGAGCTGTTCAATGTAAGAGACGAATGACGTGAGGCATTTGTTGAGGATGTTTGTATAATAGATGGTCTCTTGAAGCAAGAAGTAATTGAAGATTGAACATATATACCATCTTTATCAATCATGGTCTCGTGCGGTGCTGATGATGAAGATGAAATACCATCATTCTCTGCTCTAGTCCATTCATCAATGACAACCTTGAATTGAGCATACAATTCATGTCCATATTGAACTGGATCCTGTCCATATCGATCAAACTTGATGACTTCACGTGCATCATGGTATTTGCTTAAGCGAGTCAAGTATGGTAGAAGTTCTTTGATCAAGATAGAGTCTTCACGATCAATATCAAATGTTTTTGGATAAATGCAATTCTCAACAAGATTTGGACATCCTTTGTAAGGACTATTATCTATGAGAATAGTCTTGGTATGCTGACAAACATCTCCATATTGATCCCATACATACTTCAGAGGCTTGAACATTGCTTCTACTCCCATCTTATCTGGCCTATATATGATTTTGAGTCGATGTCTATGACATTGTTCTTGGCCCCAAATCATGAAGAAATGATACTTCCTTTTTGCATGGATCTCCAAGCACTTAATAACTGCCATGACATTCTTATGTAAAGCTGTTGGCCAAACTCCCACTTGGAATCTTGCAAATAAGGCTTCAAGAAACTCCATACATCTTGGTCGAAGAACAAGCCATTGCTTTCCCATTTGAAAGCTTTGAAACCTTTTAGACTTAGCAAAGCATCCTTGTAAAAGAAGACCATTGAGATCAAGTATTACACATAATTGTGTTGCATTTCTTATCAAGGAAACATCAATCACATCATCGTGCTCTACTGTTGTTGAATCTGCTAGATATTCAACCATAGATGTCTTAATTGAAGTTACAAAGAAGAAAAAGAAGCACATTAGATTCATTTACTTCCTCATCATTCTACCTAATGTTGGAGCTATAAACTGGCATAGAACACTAAAGCAATTTAACTTCACATTGATAAATACATAAATAGGTACTACTTTAAAAATGATGTCTTAAGAAAAGAGACAGTTGACCATGTGGTCAAATCTAATCAAAATTAATATCATGAGGTGAAAAAAATATATATGACAAATTTTTTGAAGTAAAATCTATTCTAATAAAGTCATTTTTCCATACCTACTTTTTATCGCTAGTTATAAGTATACTTGAGATACATACAATAGATTCTTATAATTAGTTACACTAATTATATTATCATTATAATATTTAACATACTCAATTTTTAAAAATGCCTTCAAAATGGCATATACAAAGAAGATGTTTATTAGTCCTAATTATTAAAAGAAAATTTAAACATGATACTTTTGACCATGTGACCAAAACTATGTCACATATAAGTGACACATGACAATTTAATTGAGATAAGTTATACTCTATTTGAATAAGTTTTCATAGTTTCTTCTTAAGGACTAACCATTCTATTTTTGAACTAGTTATATCCCATAGATATTTAAACTCATGAATTGTAACAAGGATTTTGTCACAACTCTATAGAAACAGAATTTGTATCCTTTTTCATTAATTTGTCTATATAATGATTTATTAAATTTATTTACTTTTCACTAATTAGATATAAAGAAAAGTGCATTGGAGCTGGCCACTGATGAGTGGTCACAGGTTATGGTGGACCCACGCGGTGGGTTAGAGAAAAGATAGTTCACACTTCCACCTATATGACCCGATTGGGCGCCTGTGACTAGAACTCACGCATATCAGGGTTAGACTCGCACACAGAAAGGATTGATGCCTTGAAGTGTGGGCTAGATCCACCAGAACAGACAGTTATAATCAACAAGATGGCATGATCATGAAATGCTTGTATAATGTGCATGTGTGGGCTGAAAGCTTGAAATGCACATTTCTTTGCATAGGAAAGTCACATGAAGATTCGGATACCATTTTTGCGATGTACACGGAAAAAGCTTTCGTATGATACCCATATTGGGGGGGTCCCTAAATTTTAGGAGATCCCTAAATTTTAGGAGGTCCCTAAATTTTAGGAGCCTCGAATTAGCCTAAAAATGCTAGTCCTAAAAAATAGGGGTGTCATTCTAAAAATAGTAAGTTCTGTACTCTGACTGTGCTTACTAAATTTGGTTGTTTCTATTCTTGACAGTATTCAACCCAAAAAGGAAGGCCATAGAGAAGAGACAAGTGTCAAGACACTTGTCACACAAGTTTCCAAGTGTCCCACCACTTGTCACATCTCATGACATGTGGCTGGACACTTGTCTTGTGCTACTCCACTTTCCCCTTTTGTACTAGCTCTCCCCTCTCCTATAAATAAGAGCTCGTTTTTCTTCATTCATCATCATTTTTCTTTGTTGTAAACTCATGAACAGCACCCACAAATAGCCAGAAACTGGCCCCATCCATCCCCATCATCATCCCCCACTTCTCCATTATCAAATTCCTCCATATTCCCTCTTCTATCACTGTTTTTTTTTACAAGACAGCAAGCCTTTAAATTCATTACAGCACCTTCTTCTCGAGCTCTTTCTTCCATTTTAGCTACAAGAAGTAAGCCCTATCCATGTACTGCTGATCAACGATGGAGAAAGGCTGAATTTCCCTTTTTCTTCTCTCATATTGTAAAGAAATCAGTTCTTATCATTGCATAATAGATCATGCATGTGTGTTTGTACATCTTTGCATGATCTTGTGAGAGTGAGAATTACTTCTTCTCACTCTCAGGTTGATTGTAACTGAGCTCTTCCCTAAGGGACTTGGGTTGAGCAGAAATACATTCCTTCGGGGGGGGTTTGCCCATCTTCAACCCTCAATTTTGTCTCCATTACTTTTACATTTTCATGGCTGTAATTTTGTGAGAAATTTTCATTTTTAGCTTTAAGTGTTCATTCTCTTTTATATTAAATCTCGAAAACAAGCGAATATCATAATTGTTAAGCATACTACGTTGTTCGGGGGGTTTACAGTGGTATCAGAGCTTTGGCTCGGTCCTCACCCCCAACACTGGTAGTGCTTACAACTATAAGTTTGTTTGTTTTCAGCCCTTGCATTGAGTGCTTGAGCATATATTTTTTTTCTTTAGTCTCAATGGATCAATCGAGTGCTATCCTTCAAGCCATTCAAAGTCTTAGAGAGGAGAATCAGCAAATTCGTGAGCAACTTCTCAAACTAGAAAAAGTTGAGAATCCCAAAGAATTCAAGGAAAGAAGCCCCTCTACTTCAAGGAGACAAAGCCATACCAATGAAAGAAGCCGATCAAGAAGTCCAACTACTTCTAAGAGGCAGTCCCATTCTACTTCAAGACAAAGAAAGAGATCGCGTCGAAGCTCATCCTCTTCTTCAAAGTCATCTGGCGCCTATTCTGATGGATCCTCTTCTAGTAATGAAGAGTCACACCCTTCTCGTGGAAGACCTCATCATCGTCAAAGGCGTCGACATTCTTCACCCTCGTCTCCATCTCCATCCCCATCAAGCACTTCATCATCTTCAACCTCAAGATCCGAGCATGGACGAAGGCATAAGAAGAAGAAGAAGACTAAGTCACTATCTCAACTTGAAAAGAAGATCAAGTTCAGTACGTATGATGGTTCCCGAAATCCTGATCTTCTTCTGAAGTTTATTCGTCAATTTCAAATTTTGTATGGTCGTGAAAAGTATAAAGAAAAAGAAAAGATTAAGTTTGCAGCTTTACATTTAACCGACTTAGCCCATACTTGGTGGACGGGGTTGGAATATGATCATGCTGCCCCAAAATCATGGCGGTCCTTTGTTCGCCTGATACAAAGCCAATTTCTTCCTGTTCATTTCAAAAGAGATGTAAAAATGGAATGGGATCGGCTTTGGCAAAGGAAAAATGAGTCACTTGGTGACTATACCAAGAGATTTTGGGAGCTACTTTTGAAGGTCCAACATTTCAATAAGATTAGCAGTTCGGAAAAGCTTAGGAAGTTTCAAGGAGGTTTGCATTTTAAACTTCGTACTGCTCTTAATCATTATCATTGTTCTAGTCTCAGGGAACTCATTGACCATGCTGAGACATGGGAAATGGAGCACAATGGCAACAAATCATTCCAAAAGAATGATAAGAAGAGAGTAGCTGATGATGAGGAGTATTCAGCCCCAAATGAAGGACAAAAACAGTCGCAAAAGCAGCCATCAAATCAAAAGAAGATGAAGGCCTATGCACCTCCTAATGCTCCTCAATTTTGCTCCAATCTATACCCACAAGCAAAGCAACTTTCCGAAGAAGAAAAGCAACGCTTCATGAAAGAAGGAAAGTGCTTTAAATGTGGACAAACAGGCCACATAGCGAAGCAATGTCCAAACAAGGGACAAAGCAAGGTTTCTGACAACAAGCCTAAGTCGCCAGTGAAAATCAATGCTATCAGTGATATAGTTGCAAACACAACTCACACTCCAGAGACGCGCAAATTATTAAAAGCTTGGGGACAGTTACAAGGTAAGCAAGCACTATTCTTGATAGATCTTGGGGCGAATGAAAATATCATTTCCTTGCAATTAGCTAAAGAGCTTGGATTAAAGAATGAAGAGATGGACACTCCGGCAGAAGTTCGCCAAGCTTTAAATGCTGATGAAGGTGACACAGTGAAGACTGTGATACCCTACATTGGCAAGCTCAAGTTTCAAATTCAAGGCTACAGTGACGAAGATACCTTCTGTATCGGAGACCTTGATGGTTGCGATGTGATTCTTGGCATGCCCTGGAATCATAGAGTAGATTCAACCATCTTCTCTCAGAAAAAGAAGGTAGAACTCACCAACAAAGGCAAGAAGTACGAGATCCAAGCTGGAGTTTCTGGAGACACCATACCTATGGTAAGCCATATGCAAGTCTCTAGAGCAATTAAGGATTGTGTTCAATGTTGTCTGCTTTATGTCACTGATGTAAAAGATAATATGAATGCTGAAAACCAAGAGCAACTTCAGCTCTTGGAAAAGTATAAAGATTGTTTTTCGGAAGTTCTTCCTTATCAGCTTCCCCCAGAAAGGCCAGAAGACCATCATATTGATATTATCCCGGGCAGTTCTCCTCCTAATATAGCACCATACCGTGTGAGCCGTCCTCAACAAGAAGAAATCAGAAAGCAAGTCGAAGACCTACTCAACCGTGGGCTAATTAGGCCAAGTAGCTCACCATTTTGTTCACCAGTTCTTCTTGTTCAAAAGAAAGATGGCACATTCAGGATGTGCATTGATTATCGAGCCCTCAACAAAATCACTGTGAAGAATCGGTTTCCTATTCCTAGAATTGATGACATTTTGGATCGTCTAGGAGGCTCAAAGGTTTTCAGCCGCGTTGATCTAAAGAGTGGTTATCATCAAATTAGGGTAATACCACAAGATGTACACAAAACTGCTTTCCGCACTTCATACGGTCTTTATGAATTCTTGGTGGTTCCTTTCGGATTAACCAATGCACCAGCCATCTTTAATCGAATGATGGAGCGCATCTTTAGAGAGCATCGACAATATGTCGGTACTTTCTTTGATGATATTCTTGTCTTTAGCAAGAATGAAGAGGAGCATCATCAACACTTGGAAATTGTTCTACAATTACTACAACAAAATCAACTCTTGGTAAATGGTAAAAAGAGTGAATTTTTCATGCATAAAATAAATTACCTTGGGCATGTCATCTCTTCTGAAGGGATTCAGATGGATCCTGAAAAGATCAGGATAATCCAAGAATGGCCTCATCTTCGTGATGTACATGAGGTGCGATCGTTTCTTGGCTTATGTTCTTATTACCGCTGCTTCATCAAGCATTTTGCACATATGGCTTCTCCACTTCATGACCTTACAAAGAAGAAGATCTCTTTCCAATGGAAGGAAAAAGAGAAGGCAGCCTTCACAAGGCTGAAAGCAGCTCTTACTTCTGGACCTGTTCTTATCATTCCAGATCTGGTAAAACCATTTGTGGTGGAAGCAGATGCTTGCGGTGATTGTATTGGTGCAGTGCTAAATCAAGAAGGCCATGCCGTAGCCTTTGAAAGCCGCCGTCTAAATGATGTGGAGAAAAGGTATGACATTTATGAAAAGGAGCTCTTAGCAGTGGTTCATGCTTTAAAGATATGGAAACATTATCTTTTAGGCAATGAATTCCTTATTAAAACCGATCATCAAAGCTTGAAGTATTTCAAGACTCAAAAGCATTTGCAGGAGAAACATGCAAGATGGGAAAATTTCTTGTCTATGTTTCATTTTCAAATTATGTACACTCCAGGGAAACAAAATGTAGTTGCTGATGCACTTTCTAGAGTGCCTCGCATTGCAACTATTACAATGGCTCATCATGAAGATTTTCAAACGATGAAGAATACTTATGATGAAGATACTGATTTTGCAGCAATTTGGTCAAATTTACAGCAAGGAGATTCTCACCCAGATTATTCCATCAAAGACGGTTACCTTCTCATGAACAATCGCCTTTGTGTCACTCTTCCTGTTCGACAAAAGGTACTTAAAGAAAGTCATGAACCCCCTTATGCAGGGCATAGAGGGAGGGCAGCCACTCTAAGTGCAATTGAGCGCTACTTTTATTGGCCAACATTACGAAAAGATACACATAACTTCATTGAGGCTTGTCTGGTATGCCAAAAATCCAAATATAATAGGCAAAAGATTCCAGGATTGTTACAACCTCTTCCAGTGCCCAAAGATCCATGGGAATCTATCACAATGGATTTCATCTCAGGTATTCCAAGAACACCTCAAGGTCATGATATGATTTGGGTCATAATTGATAGATTCAGCAAACAATCACATTTTATTCCATGTCATAAAACATTGAAATCCGCACAAGCTGCAAGACTTTTCATTCAACATATCTTCAGATTACATGGTATGCCTTATGAGATCATTTCAGATAGAGACTCCAAATTCACAAGTAACTTTTGGCATGCTTTATTTGAGAATTTGGGAACCACTTTAAAGTTCTCTTCAGCTTTTCATCCTCAAACTGACGGCCAAACAGAGGTGATGAATCTCACTCTTTTGGATATGTTGAAAGCTTATGTTAGTGAACATAAGTCACAATGGGAGAAATATCTTCCATTATTGGAGTTTGCTTACAACAATACAGTGCACTCATCCACAGGGAAAGCTCCAAATGAAATAGTACAGGGTAAAGTGATTCCTCCTCCAATTATTCGCACTAAAGATAAGATTTTTGCTGCTGATGAGTTTGCTTCAGATTTAAAAACAACAATGGATCAAGTTCGAGCCACTATCAAAGTGGCCCAAGAGCGACAAAAGAAGCAAGCAGATAAACGAAGAAGACATTTGGCTTTTGAAAAAGGTCAATATGTCTTGCTAAAGTTTGATAAAAGCAGGCTCAAACAAGGTTCTGGTCAAAATTCATCTTTTCCAAAGCTCTCCAGTAGATACTTTGGACCCTTCAAAGTGATTGAGAAAATAAATGAAGTTTCTTATCGACTTGAGCTTCCTACTCATTGGAAAATACACAATGCTTTTCATGTAAGTTTGCTAAAACCTTACATAGGACCAGAACCAAAGGAACCCATTACTGAAGATCCCCCAGAAGTTGAAGAAACAGAGCAATTCTTGGAACTTGAAAAGATTTTGTTTCTCAAGGATCGAACCACGAGAAGTGGCCTTGTGACATGAAAATTCTTACTAAAATTCAAGAATCTACCCACAACAGATGCACAGTGGGTAGATGAAAAATTCATGAAGGATTACCCAAATATTCTACAGCAATATCAAGAAGCTTTTCAGCTGAGGACAGCTGAATAAAAGCCAGAGGGCTGTCACAACTCTATAGAAACAGAATTTGTATCCTTTTTCATTAATTTGTCTATATAATGATTTATTAAATTTATTTCCTTTGCACTAATTAGATATAAAGAAAAGTGCATTGGAGCTGGCCACTGATGAGTGGTCACAGGTTATGGTGGACCCACGCGGTGGGTTAGAGAAAAGATAGTTCACACTTCCACCTATATGACCCGATTGGGCGCCTGTGACTAGAACTCACGCATATCAGGGTTAGACTCGCACACAGAAAGGATTGATGCCTTGAAGTGTGGGCTAGATCCACCAGAACAGACAGTTACAATCAACAAGATGGCATGATCATGAAATGCTTGTATAATGTGCATGTGTGGGCTGAAAGCTTGAAATGCACATTTCTTTGCATAGGAAAGTCACATGAAGATTCGGATACCATTTTTGCGATGTACACGGAAAAAGCTTTCATATGATACCCATATTGGGGGGGTCCCTAAATTTTAGGAGATCCCTAAATTTTAGGAGGTCCCTAAATTTTAGGAGCCTCGAATTAGCCTAAAAATGCTAGTCCTAAAAAATAGGGGTGTCATTCTAAAAATAGTAAGTTCTGTACTCTGACTGTGCTTACTAAATTTGGTTGTTTCTATTCTTGACAGTATTCAACCCAAAAAGAAAGGCCATAGAGAAGAGACAAGTGTCAAGACACTTGTCACACAAGTTTCCAAGTGTCCCACCACTTGTCACATCTCATGACATGTGGCTGGACACTTGTCTTGTGCTACTCCACTTTCTCCTTTTGTACTAGCTCTCCCCTCTCCTATAAATAAGAGCTCGTTTTTCTTCATTCATCATCATTTTTCTTTGCTGTAAACTCATGAACAGCACCCACAGATAGCCAGAAACTGGCCCCATCCATCCCCATCATCATCCCCCACTTCTCCATTATCAAATTCCTCCATATTCCCTCTTCTATCACTGTTTTTTTTTACAAGACAGCAAGCCTGTAAATTCATTACAGCACCTTCTTCTCGAGCTCTTTCTTCCATTTTAGCTACAAGAAGTAAGCCCTATCCATGTACTACTGATCAACGATGGAGAAAGGCTGAATTTCCCTTTTTCCTCTCTCATATTGTAAAGAAATCAGTTCTTATCATTGCATAATAGATAATGCATGTGTGTTTGTACATCTTTGCATGATCTTGTGAGAGTGAGAATTACTTCTTCTCACTCTCAGGTTGATTGTAACTGAGCTCTTCCCTAAGGGACTTGGGTTGAGCAGAAATACATTCCTTCGGGGGGGGTTGCCCATCTTCAACCCTCAATTTTGTCTCCATTACTTTTACATTTTCATGACTGTAATTTTGTGAGAAATTTTCATTTTTAGCTTTAAGTGTTCATTCTCTTTTATATTAAATCTCGAAAACAAGCGAATATCATAATTGTTAAGCATACTACGTTGTTCGGGGGGTTTACAGATTTTACCTTAATATTCCATATACACATCTCAAAAGATACATTGGAGAGAAATCTTTGTTGCAATATTTATAATTGAGATAAAACTCCTTTGGGAGGTGCAATGAATCTTTTTTGGGGTGTGCAATATATTGTTGGCTTTCTTATCCTAAGGTACATGCATAGACGCACACTAGTGATGTAATAAAAGAGGCTATAAGAGATAAGAGATTTGACCATGTGGACAAATCTAACCAAAACTAACATGACAAGATCATAACACAACACATATAAGAGTTTAATTGAAATAAGATCTAAAATAAACTTAAGTAAATTTTTCATAGCTAGCTCAAACTTTTCATTATGATAAGTATTCTTACACACTAGATTACAATTAAATAGTTATCCTTACAAAAGATGATAAATTTTAGTGAGCTCTTTAATACCGATTTGGTAAAATATTTACTTAAATAGATTTTTTAAACCAAACATGCTTGGTACCTTTTATACAAAATTAAAAAACCAAAGACATAGTTGATTTAATTAATATCATCAAAGAAAGAAAATATTGCAAATGCTAATGGAAGTAACTTCTCAAGAAAAAAATCAAAAATTACATCAATGTGTCTTCCTTGATGAAAGGAGAAAGAACGGAGTTTAAACACCTGAAGTAGCCCTTAATTTCTCTTTCATAATTAGACTTGCTATATCTTGGCTTGATTCTTCTATGCCCTCGGGTGGTACTTCAAGAACTTGAACTTCAGTAGGAGGAACCTCTTGGGAGTTTGAATTTTGTTTGGCACTCTCATGGACCCTCCACAATTGTGCTTCAACCTCTCTTTGATCTTGAGTGTTGCAAACCACTGCAATAGTCTTCATATGATTTATCAATGCCACCTTAGATGCAAGTCCACTTGCATATACATCAAATACAACCTCATGAGCATCATTTAATGCTTTGATTGTAGTTTCCATAACTTTCATTTTCTTTCTCAAAATAGCCTTTGCAATCCTTTGTTCTTCTTCAAGATCTTCATCATTGCACTCCTTGTCCAAGCCTTCAAAGTCCAAAATGGAAGGCTTGTTGACATTGTTTATATATCGCTCAAAATTGATGAAGCTTTTCTCCATGGTCATTAATGTCAAAACCACAAAAGAATCTATAGATCCAAAAGCAAATGTTCTATCCATTGGTAAGAAGTCAACACTACCAACTAGCATGTGATACTTGCAAGAAATTCTTTCAAGAGCATTTTCCAAAGCTGCCATTTGCTTTCGATCAAGAAATGATAATAACATGAATTGTTTAGGTTCACGTCATTTATAGTAGAGTGGATACAACCTTTCCAAACTTTATAGAGTCCCATTTCATTCCCTCAACCCCATGTGCTGCATCTAGAACAACAACCCCAATGGTAATTGGATCTCTGTAAACATTATGTATAAGATCAAAGTTTTCTAGATTGCATCCGACAACATATACACGCCAAGGGGAAGTAGTGGAGGATTGAAGAGGATTTTGCTTTTTTCCAATTAGGAAGTTCAATATATATTTTTCTCCATTTGGTAGGGACCATGCATCAGCTCCACGTGTGAGCTTCTTTGATACCCAATCATTGAAAATGCCTAAAATCTTTGTGTAGACTTCATCATTGATATCATAATCATCAACAAGCTCTTCCCAAGTCTTCATCACAGCGCTACTTTCTGGAACTGAAGCATTGAAAAGAGTGACTAATTCCTCCTTTAGGACCCTATCTTGCTTGATTTGCTTAGCCCTTGGTTCCATGTCAATCATATCTTCCTTATCCCATTTGTTTCTAAGAAAAAGGATATGACCTTCATTGATCTCCTCTTGTAGTGTAAGGATGTCTCCATCCTTTAAACCCATAAGGCAATGAAATGCAGCAAGAGAAGGTAATCTCTTTAAACCCATAAGGCAATCATAACTCTCCTCTTGGGATATAAGTTCACCTCTAGAGTATCTCTTCATGATTTTGATCCAACTATCAAATATTTCTTGGGAGCTAACAATCATATGGCAATCTCTAGATGCAAAATTTTCTCCAATGTATGTCACAAATCTCTGCAAAAAAAAGATCAAAATAGTGAGCATAGAACAAAAGAAAGAGCATCACACTAATCTTCACAAAAAAAGAAGGTAAGCTTATATGTGATTACCTGCCATGGTACTCTTTGAGAGATTGTCTTAGAAAGCCCTTGTTGGGGTTTTGGTGGAGAACCAAATGCTAGCCATTGATCTCTTAATTGTTGAAGTTGCTCAACATAAGGTGCATTCTTCATAACATTATGTGATTCCATATTTGTCATTCGTGAAAGCTCAATGCACATTTCCGCAGGGCAATCAACTAATATTCTAGCATTTCTTGTGGTGTATAAATGCTTGGTTGCTAGACAACGTGTAGTATTACTCTAAATATATATCTTTGCTGCATGAATTGAGTGAAGCCCTGATATAATCCAATAACTATAAGTGTCCAACTTATTAGCATCCACCTCATCACAATGCATGGGTCTCTTCTCATTGTTGTCTTGTACAAAAGGCATAAGATATGCTGCTGTTGCTGGGTTCATGGGAGTCTTTATGAAAGATGTGGTTAGCTTCTCTACATAATCCCAACATAGTGACCTATAAGCATACAAAGGAGGTGCCTCATAACACCTATCAACGAGAATAGGAAATTGTGTTGTTGGACCAAATGGAAAGAATTTTTCAAACATGTGAAATCCTGATTCTTCCTTCTTTCCCTTCTTCTTAACTATTTCAGGAAAATCGAATGTTCTTTCTACTCCCTTGACCTCAAGAGAAATTATTGGCTTTGCAGGTGTAACTTCTAACATGGAAGGTAAAGTGGCATCATTCTTAGTAGTGTTAGCAGCCATACTAACAACAAGAGCTTATGACAAGGAACTTTGTTGAGGTGATTTTGACTTTGAGCTTGTGGGATTCCATGAATTATTTTCTTCTTGAGGAGAAGGTAAAGATCTCAAGTCTATTTGTTTATCTTGGAGCTTCATTCTTTTGTTGGGGAGATCACATTTTCTTGATAGGAAAAGTAGCTCACTATTTTGAACAGCTTGGAATGCTAATATAATGTCTTCTGTGCCCTTTACCTCCTCAAATAAGGTCCATCCCATTGTTTTCAAAGAGTATTCTTCATCCTCTTTAATACGGGCAAAGTGAAATGACAAAGGATCAAGTTTGTATACTACATTTTTTTCCCTTGATCTTAACAAGATTACATGGTATTCCCTCTTTCCCAGCACATCCATCTGTTATCTTCTCTATGACACCATCTTGTTGAAAAAATCCAATATCACTCTTCAAAGTGAATAAGAGAACATTGTTAGCCCTTTTTTCTTGACTATCATAAACATCCACATACCATGGATACACAAAACCACCACTAACTCCATCAATGGTTTGGGTCTCCTTTTTGGATGTGCTATCTCTCTTTGCCATTGAATAGTTCTACAAAGAGAAAAAGTTGTTAGACAAAAGTGGATTTAAAAATATTCAAAATTCACAAAACCCAAATAAATATACAAGATTTCTAAGTTGAAATTTGAAAAGACAACAACACAAGATTTTACGAAATACAAGACAAATGTACTCTAAAGGGACTCTTCCATAAAAATGAAATATTGAAATTTGAGATTAAGTGTGGTATGAGATCCAACCATAAATATGTGTGCTTATGTATCAAATCTCATGGATTATCCTGGCCCTAAGTTAGCATTAATTATGTTTCTCTTGCAAGAATCATATAGTAAAAACTTTGCCATGGACTTTAGTGAGAATATCAAATTCTATTAATAGTGAGACTTGACCATGGGCTTAACCAAATGGTCAAGTGATAATGAAATGTTGAGTGTGAGTGTGGTATGAGATATAGTGAAAAATCATTGTGGTTATGTAGAAAATGTCATGGATGATTTTGTCCCTAAGTTAATATTGGATTTCTTCTCCATGTAAGTTTCCTATGCAAGGATCCTACTCTAGGAACCTTGCTAAGATTTTTGGCCATGTGGTCAAATCCTATTTAATCAAAGAATGAGATTTAGTCCAATATGAGATCCACCTATATATCAATGTGGTTATATAGCAATCTCACAATTCCATTTGGCCCAAAGTTAACATTTTAATTACTGCACATGTAAGTTTCCCTTGAAATGAGCTATATTGTAGAAACATTGTCATTGGTTTTAGCCATGTGGTCAAATCCTATTTAGTCATAAGACTTATCTATCAGATTAGAAACTTTGCCATGGTTTTTTACCATAGGGTTCTTAAAGGCTAGTTAAAGACAGGATGCGGTTTATTGTGATATGAGATTCACATATAAACAAATATAGCTATGTAGCAAATCCCATAGATATCAATATAAGATAAAGTGAAAAACACTTGAAAGGTGGAGATTTGACCTCATGGAAAAACCTACAAGATAAGACGGTTTCTATAAACTAGTTTTAACCATATGGCCAAATCTAGTTTCATAACCATATGAAGAAAGTGATTCACTTGTTGTAACATGCTGTGAAATTGGATTTAACTATATAGCCAAATATTGTTTTATAATGGAATGAAAAAGTGGTCTCATGGTTTGCAAGATTTATGAGATTAGATTTGATCATATGGCTGAACAAAACAAGAATGGGGGATTCTTGGATGCTAGCATTGATAACAAAATGAAAGATTTGACCATATGGCCAATTTTTATTTTGTAGTGGAATGGAAAAAGTGGCTAATTTGTGGCAAAATGATATGATATTTATAGGAAGTTATGAAAAATTGAAATGAAAGAAATGATTAATGGAAACAAAGTGGTTTGCTTGTTGCACAACAAGTTTTGACCACATGACGAGACGTCCTATAAATATAGTAGGTAATCAAGGAGTTCCAAGTAGAACATGGTCTTCCTTTTTTGGAGATAATATAGAAGATGTTTTTCTCAGAACATTTTTCCATACAACCAAATCTAGCATACCCAAAATTTGTGTGATTGAACCCACCATAGATTTAGTCTTAATTTTTTAGGATCAAATTTCCAAAAAGTGGTTTGTTTGTTTCAAGACAAGATTTTACCACATGGCCAAATTATAGAAAGTAAGGAATTCTAAGTAGAAACTAGCCTTTCCTTTTGGAAGTAAGCAAGGGTTGATAATATAAGAAAGCATTTGATCAAATGGCAAAATGTTATTCTTGTAGTAAAATGAACAAAGTGCTTGATTGGTTGCAAGAAATTGTGATACTACAAGAGTCCTTATTTTGGCCAAGAGATAGCTTAAGGAGAAGATTTGGCCACATGGAAAAATCTCACAATATATTGGAAAAAAGAACATAGATTACTTCTTATATTATAAGAAAAGATTTGACCTCATGGCCAAATCTCAAATTATATTGAATAAAATAACAGAAAGTACTTCTTATATTGAACAAATATAAGGCTAGGTTTAGCCTTGAGGCAAAATCTTGAGGTATATAGCATCACAGAATAGAAAGAAAGGCTAGTAATATTCACATCTAAGAGACTTTTTTCAACATTACACAAATCATATACTTTATATTCACAACAAAAAGAGTATTTTCAACAGTGCAAGAAGTCATGTTTTCAATATTGACATAGAGTGAAGCTATCACTTGCAAGGTAGTGGTTGGACAACAAAAAACGCAAGTACTCCAGGAGATCAATCAAGCAATCGAGAAGAAGAAGAAGACATTGAATTCTCAAGAGTGAGTGCCTAATCTCATTGCTACAGAAATACATATACAAAAATACATATTGCATTTAGTTTTCGTACATGATTCTTATTTAGAAAATGCTTTTGGTATTTGATCTTAATATTATTCAATACTAATCATACAAAGGAGTAGTAGTGTGATTTGTAGTAATTGTATGGATTGAAATCGTCATAATCAATGTAGTCTAACTCAAAATCAGAAATGAAGTGGGAAAAAGTTGAAAACCTATTGAAATTAGTAGGTCAGTAATGTGTGCCAACATAACAGAAATCACCCATGAAGTAGGAGTAGGCACGGTGTGGACTGGCGATCATTCACTACCTTGTTGAATTGTTGAAGCCTTGGAGCAAGATTTCTGATTTGAAGACGCACGTAGTTTTGGTCATAATACCCTGATTCGAACCAAAAATTGCACTGCACAATCTGTTTCAGTTTGAGAAAATGAAACAGTGGAGAGTAGTCAAAGAAATACCCTGATTCGAACCAGAAATTGCACTGCACAATCTGTTTCAGTTTGAGAAAATGAAATAGTGGAGAGTAGTCAAGGAAATACCTTGATTCAAACCAGAAATTGCACTGCACAATCTGTTTCAGTTTGAGAAAATGAAATAGTGGAGAGTAGTCAAAGAAGAGGAGGGGGATAGAACCGCCAAAGATTAGGGCTGCAACACCTGTAGTAAGAGAGGGGCGATAGGAGCAGAGATAAAAACGCAGAGGATCAAAGATGTGAAATATGCAACTGTAAAAATGCAACAGAGAAAATGCTCAGGTTAGAGAGTTACGTGGAAGAGAGAGGGAGGGGAAGAGAAACTCATTTTGAAAAATGTAATGATTAGTTGTAAAGACCGACTCATGAAACGAATCATTTAATGTATCACGCTATTCGAATAACCATAACTTGTTACAGAATACGAGTAGATTTAGATCTTATTTTTGTATCTATTTTTTAATTTTATTAAAGATTTCAAGTTGCGATTTTTTCAAAAACCACGTAATGGCTATACCGTCGGCCGTCGTTGGGGTCTACTGGCAACCCCCGGACCCCGCCGTTGGGGGCGTTGCCCCCAGACCCCCACCGGGGCTCTGCCCCCGAACCCCCGCTGGGGGCGTTGGCCCCAGACCCCCATCAGGGGGTGCTGCCCCCCGAACCCCCCGTTGGGGGCGTTGCCCCCAAACCCCCATCGGGGGCGCTGCCCCCAAACCCCCACTGGGGGCGTTGCCCCCAGACCCCCACAAGGGGACGTTGCCCCCCGGACCCCCCGTTGGGGACATTTCCCCCAAACCCCCACACTGGGGGCACTGCCCTCGAACCCCCGCTAGGGGCGTTGCCCCCAAACCCCCATCAGGGACACTAACCCCCTACTAGGGGTGTTGCCTGCATACCCCCACCAAGGGCCCTACCGCTTAAATCCCCCATTGGGAGCTTTGCCCCCAAATCCCTACAACCAGCACTATCTTGAAACCCCAACTAGGGGCATTGCTTCCAAACCTCCACTGAGGAAGACATTGCCCTCAAACACTTACTAGGGGCATTTCTCCTAGACCAGCTCCTTCCCCCTCGCCCCTCCTTAAGAACCCACCATTGTGATATTGCCCCTATTTCCACAGCTAGAGATTTTTCCTGCATACTCTCTATCCTACCCTACTAGAGATTCTACTCTCGAACTATCACTAAGGTGGGTTCAAAATCCTCAATGATATTACACATTACATATTAGATACATTTAATATACATAATCTTACAAAATATAATTTAATATATTTAAATTATATCTATTAATTATTAATAAATTAATTTAATATATATATTTTGATAATATATTCCATAATATGCACATAGTACGATATACTAATATAACATGATTTAGACTGAAATAGTATAACTTAAAAATAAAATGTAATATTATACATTTTACTATTATCAACAAGTAGGTAGTATAAGATTTATAAATATTTAACCATGATAAAAATTATCTTTCCTTCTCAAATAGCTTCTAATTGATGCTAAAATTTCCTCAATATTTATAACTTTGTGTCATAGGGAATGAAATCTCCTATTCTTTAGAGGTCATTGTGGTTTCAACATTTAAGCACAAGGTCAAAGTTTCTCAAAAATATATTTATCCTTGTTGTCATGTGGAATACATGAAATAAAGGTTTTGATCATTTGATCAAATATTTTCCAATGGAGATCATAGAAATTATTTATTCTTGTTGACATACAATAAAGACTTTGAACATTTGGCTAAATCTTGTTCTATGGACATCACAAAAAATTATTGTTCTTGCTATCATCTAGGTTAAATACATGTTTTGACCATATGGCTAAATCTTTTTTCGTGGATATCACAAAGAATTTTAATCCTAAGTCTTGTTAAAATAGTTGCAATAGAGGTTTTGACCATTTGGCTAAATCTTTTTCCATAAAGATCACAATGAACTTTTATCCTTGTTATATGTATTAGGCTTGAGTTTTGACCATTTGGCTAAATATTTTTCTATGGAGACCACAATGAGCTTTTATCCTTTTTGTCATGTGAAATACATACAACAAAGGTTTCAATCATTTGACTATGTTTTCCCCTATGGGGATCACAAATAATTTTTATAGTTGCTATGGTATGGAATACATACAATAGATTTTTGACCAGGTGGCTAAATCTTTTCCTATACACATTATAAATAATTTTAATCATTGTTCTCGTGTTGAATAGATATAGTACAAGTTTTGAACATCTGCTATATCTTTTCCCAATGAGAACACACAATGAAGTTTTTGCTTACTCAAAGAGTAGCTAATAAAATAAAGTAAAATTAAGGCAACTAAAAATAATAGAAGAAACTTTTCTTATTTACTTTAGGGCGGCACAGTTCATGAGAAAGTTTGTTTTTGGCCATATGGTCAAATCTATCCCCTTCTTTATGTACGATGTTTCCATTAATACTTTCTATTATGGAAGTTGGACTCATTCTATCTAATGTTTAAGTACTTTTTTTGTTTCAATGAAATTTGATACTTCATTGTATTTAGCAATTTCATCACTATTTTCTTCTTTCTGAGATGTGACAACATACAAATGATAAAATCTCAATTTTCTCACTTGTATAGGTATCATGAATAACGAATTTTATTTTGGAGAAACTGTGAATTTGCTAGTTGATCATGAGATTGTTGCACTTGGTAGAGTGCATGCAATACATCCAAATGAGACACCATGGAGAAACACTTGAAGATGGATATATTTCAGTGGCTATTGATAAATGTTTAAATGTAGCAGTGTATTTGCCATTCCCAACAATTGATGCAATGAAGGTTCATGAAGCTGTAGGTGGTTTTGCAAAATGGGGAAAGAAAGATGTGGTGGTTGTTTCAAACTCAATAACAATTCATGACAGAGGAGATGATTACGAATCAAACCATGTCCTACCTTCTGAGGATATTGATGTGCTTAGCATTCGTGAAAGTTGGAGAGAACGTAGAGTGATGCTATGGACAGAAGGCAACACTGTGTGTGTTGGGACAGGGGTTATATTATTAGCTTTTCCATATGATGTGATAAACTTTGAATTGCTAGGAGAAGAGGATGTTGGTGTGGTGGTAGATAAAGCCCTTGATCAAACCACAGGAACATACATAGATGATAACCTCCACTGTGTCACTTTGGGAAGATGGCCTATTAAACAAGTCACCTTTGATGATGCAACATCACTGTTACAACAACAATCATACATGCAATTTGTCTCTACAAATGCTTGTGCCAAAAACATGGAAGATACCAATGAAGATTATGTTTCTGCAAAAAAATCAATTTTTGTTCAGAAGAGATCATATTGTATGGTCAATAGAAAGCCTCAAATTATTGCCCCTAAAGGTGCAAACTTGAGGACTTCTATGGACTCCATTTCACAGGTTTCCATGATTGATTGTTGCCAAGAAAAGTGTTGTCAGTTTGCTGATAGAGAAGCAATGCAACAATTACATAAATATTTTTGGGGATTGCAATTTGAAGACCGCACAAACTATGTTTATGACAAGTTTGAATCATCATGCAGGATTGATTACTTGGGAACAAGGAAGTACAGCTTTATCTTCAATGGACAAGTGGTATGTGAAAGGGCATGGTATGAGATTCATGGAATCCCAAAGACATCTTTTTACGGGTACAAAACACAATTTGAGCATGGCATGAGAAGGGCAATGCATGGAAACAAGGGGGTAATAAGAGCAGCTTGGGATCACACAGAGATGAGAAGAGCCATCCTTAGAGACTTTGTTAAGAAGAATGCAGAGCAAATGCCACACAAGAGTAGAACAATGCAAGATGGATCAAGGGAGACACAATTGGTCATCCCAGATGTTTACAAGCAGGTAGATATATGGGCAGAAGTAAATACAACATTGAGTGGTATTGGATGTAAGCAAATGTCCTTGTCCACCTTCAATCGTATTTGGAACACAGAGTTCAAGCATGTAACCTTAGCAAAGACAAGTGAGTTCTCCAAATGTAGTATTTGCTCAGAGATCAAAGAGCAACTTGCAGCAACAAAGTGTCTTCAAGAGCGAAATGTGCTTCTAAAGAAGCGTCAATGTCACATGCCACAACAACAAAATTGCCGGAACATATACTACAGTTGGCGCTTGGCCTCAACATTAGATCCAGATAAAAAATTGTGCATCATACATGATAAAATGGACCAGCAAAAGACAGCTATCCTTAGGTTAAGGCTTCAATCAAAAGAGACTGAAAGATCTACTCAACTACCAGTTTCTTTAACAGGCATGATTACACATGGACATGGAGAAGGTAGATATGGACATTTCTCACTCGATCTATGACCTCATGATCCTAACTTCACAATTGCCTCATTGTCATTGTGCTTTAGGAACTTGAAGCAACTACATAGGCATGCAAATGGTGATCTACAAGTAGATGGAATGCCAAGATCAACCTCTGTGCTACTAAATGCCCTCAACTCGAAAAAAGCACTAGACCACCATCAAGGTGTTGCACAAAATAAATCATGCATGGAAGATAATACACCACAGGATGACCATCATCATTTCAAACAATTGCCAGAGAACTTACTTCTTCAACTTGATAATTGTGGGTCAGAAAACAAAAATTGCTATCTCTTTGCATATCTATCATTGCTTGTTGCACGAGGAACATTCAAGATGATCCAGCTTGGGTTTCTCATGGTGGGTCATACACATGAAGACATCGATGCAATGTTCAGCAAATTTTCAGAGAAGCTAAGGACGAGCATGACCTTCACTTTTCCTCATCTTATGCAACATTTTCAATCATGCCAGATGACTAGTCTTACACCTTTCTTATTGACACATGTGCCTGACTTTAAGAGATACATTGAGGGATACTTGTGTGATTTGAAAGATACACTTGTTGGTCACTCAAAACCTCTTCAATTTCGATTTTATATGCAAGGAGATACACCTGTCATGCAATACAAGATGCATCCAAAGTCCCCAGACTGGTTACCAAGAGAAGGTGGCATTGAATTATGGAAGAGAGACCTTGCAGGAAAGCCTACTCTTCCAAAGGGTGTTCCAATGTTGCTGCCCATGTTTGAGTACGTTAAGGATCATCAAGAAGTAGTAAGTGGAGTTAAAGATTATTTGAAGTATTGGGAAAGATGGTCAAATGTACAAGGACCTAAAGCAGAGTTCACAAAGTTTATAACACCAGTGATTGATTATTGGAAACATATGATCTACGCTCTTCAAACTCCAAATGTCCAAGAAGATTTATTTTTCATAGATTTTTGGCCAAGAACACAAATTGATGTAACCAATATAGATGTAGATAATGCAAATGACTTCATTGGATTGGAAGAGTTGAATGATCACTATTGTGGTCCTCTAAGCAAACGACTCAAACATGCATTTGAACCAGTGCTTGATGTTAAGAAAGATGACTTTGTGCTTGTTAGACCTTCAGATCCAATATATCCAATATGGCTTGGTGTTGCACAAAGTAAGGTCGATACAAATAGACATTCCAAAAACTTCAACAAGGTACGTATACAATATTGGGCACTAGTTTGTAGTCATCAAAATGCTACAGATGAAAAGGTGTATTTTAATTGTTGGGATAAATATTGGATGTGCAACAAAAAAGATCCTGAACGATGGGAAACAATAGATAGCATTGTCTTCTCTTGGATGAAGAAAGGTACAAAATCTCCCAAAAAAATCAAAATTCCCCCAAAGGTTGTATTGAAGGCTGAAGAAAGTCTACATGAATCCATCGACTGAAGATTTTCCTTGAATATTTCAAGGATATTAAAACTAAGGTGTTTATTAACACCACCTTTTTGAGTTTTTTTAAATCTCTTGGAAACAACCATAAGCAATAATAAGTTTAATTGCACCAAGTTCCAAATTAATAAAATTCCCAAAATTCATGAAATCCATTTTGATTTGGTTTTCCCATATTGATGGGAAATTCCCAAAATCCCGAATATGGAGTTTTCTGCCTCTTCTTCTTACTCTATGTCTTCATGCTCTTGAATTATATCCAAGTCTTCTAACTCATATGTTGAACTTTCTCTTTGTTTGAATAGCTTGATTCTTTTTCCAAGTACGGGTATCTTCATGCTTGTCCCATCCAATTTAGCCAATGAATATGTGGCATTGCCATGAACGACCTTTACTACATATGGGCCAAACCAACGCTTTACCATCTTCCTAGAAGCACTGTATTGATTATCTAAGCTGATGTCATAAACAAGCACCCAGCCATTTTCTTGGATAGCTCTTGGCCGAAGTCGATGTTGCCTATCAAATCTTCCTTTGTTTTTTAGTCTTTCTATTTTTAACTTCTTAATAGCTACTTGAACATCTTTAGGCCTTCTTTCTAACTGCCATATGTGCAAAGTCAACAACTTTTCTCTACTCATGCCTTCCTCCCAAGGTAGAAGACTCCATCTGAGAATAGATTCTTCAATTGGCATAATTGGTTGTTTTCCATGTATAAGTTCAGTTGGCATATAGCCAATCATTGTACTGTGAGTAGTCCGGTCAGCCCATAATGCAAAAGGTAGCATTTTAGGCTATTCTTTGATCTTTCCTCTACAAGACTTTGCTAGAGCTTTGAGAATAGATTGTCCTCTCTCACTCTTTCCATTGCCTTCAAGATTGTAGGCTGATGTTAAAGCCAACTTGATACCCAATTGAGCAAAGAAATTGTGTGCCTCATCAGCATCCAATTCTCCTCTATTTGTGGTTACCTTGCCAACACATCCTTATCTACAAAATACTTCTTCAAGCAAAAAGAGACAAACAACTTGAGTGGTCTTGGTTGTTAAAGCTTTACCTTCAACTTGATTGGTTAGATCTTCTCTTGCAAGCACTAAGTACCACATATTCCATATTCTTGTAGGCATGGTTACAAGATCAATAACCCATCTATAATGTATAGACAAGTGATAAGTGGGTTGTAACCCATCTTGATGATTGACCATAGAATACATCTGACACACATAACAAGTTTCAACAAAATGTGCTATGTCCCGATACATGTTTTGCCACCAATATTTTTATTAGACTTTACTAAAGGTTCCCCATATGCCTCTATGGTTAACCCACATGCTTTCATGAAATTCCTTTATTACCTGTTGTTGCAATCTTTTGTTACCTAAAACTCAAGCATGCACTCCTTTCTTCATCTTTGCATACTTCCATAGATGCCCTTTTTTAAGAAAAAATCCATAAGCTTTCCTCTTAATATGCTTGAACTCTTCATCAATCCAAGACTCCTTCTTCTTCATTGTGCTCAAATATCAGCCAATCTTCTTCATAATTTTCTTCAAGGAAATGAACTAGAACTTGAGCAATGCAATGAGCATGCTGGCTTCTAGTTGACCACCCTTCTTCCATAGATAAAACTTTGACCTTTGTTGCTGTATGTTGATTTACAGGAGTACCTTTTCCTATTCTTATTGTACTTAATGCTATACCATTAAAAAGATTAGCTTCACTTGCAAGATTTAGCTTTGGGTTTGTATATGCAGTAATTGAAAAGGCACTTTCAGTAGCTATGGAATGAAATTTAGCAAGTATAGATTCTTCAGCTTCATCTTCTTCCATCAACTCTTCTTCATTGTCATATCTTACATGTAATAGCATGTCAGCAATTGGATTCACCTTTTCTGAAATATGCTTTAATTCACGGTTGAGAGATTTAATATATGCAATCCATCTTAGCATAATAATGTCGGGTGTAGAGCAGTTGGCAATCATGCCCAAGAGTGGAAGACAATTAGTTTCTACCACTACGGAAGCACCTATAAAGTATTCATGATCACATTTTAATGCTGTTACAACACCCCACAATTCCCTTTTTACTTGTGCATACCTTCTTTGATGTTCATTGAGAACCTTTGCTCCAAAACGAATTACATACCTATTTCCTTCAAGGTCTTCTTGGCCAACATCCCATCCTATCCCAATGGGACTTGTATCCACAGTAAGGATGATGGGTTGACCATTTGAATAATCAGCCCTTTTGAGAGTGGGGTTGAAATTAACAACTTCTTTAGTTTGCGTAGTAACAGTGAGAGTATGCTCTTTCCCCCAAGAGAATCTTTGGCCTTTTCTTAATAATTGATAGTGATTTTCGGCTACATGAGCAAAATGTCATATCCATATGAGATAGAATACACATGTACCAAGAAATCTTCTCACCTCTGAAATATTTGTGCATTTTTCTGGCATTCTGCTGATGGCATCTATCTTGATTGGTGAAGGTTTATGTTCATAGGGGCCACATAGATGTCCAACCACTAGGACTTCTTCTTCTCCAAAAATTGACTTAGCTCCAAAAAGGGTAAGATGTACCTCTTCTCGCCTTGTCAATATCCTGTACAAGCATGAATATGGTTAACTATAAATGTCTTGCAGCCATCTTTGTCAAGCTCCTCATTCTTTTCATTGACTTCACATCCCTTGATAGGTACATAATCAAGAAATGGAAGAGTAAGTTGTGGAATAAAGTCCCTTAAGACTTTGTGCATGGCATTCATCATATGGGCTACGGAGTTTGTTGCACCTTATGGTAGAGTGCACATGCAGACCAATCCAAGAGGTGTCTTCATTGTGGTAATGTCTCGACTTTCTAATGAAAGCTGAAATTGGTCATATCCTAAATATAGCTCACCCATAGAATAAATTGCTATACCTGCAAAAGCTTCAGCAAACTCGTCAACAATTGGACCCAAACAAACATTTCGGATTGTGACATGATTAATAGGCTGTAGATCTTGAATGAATCGTAAGGATCCATTTTTCTTGGGCACAGTAAACCATCGATTTGAGTAAGGTGCTAAATAAAGTTCTAAAATCTTCATTATGATCTTCTCATTTAGAAGTTCCAATCATTTGGGCAAGTGTGCCCTTGGAACGGGAATGGGCTTGAGGTTCCAAGGCACATGTGGGACCATAAAAATGACCATAGGAGCCACAATATTTGGATCAACACAGCCTATTTCACTTGACTGAAATACAAAATCTTTTCCAAGTTTCATTAGCATTTTCATAAAAGAGTGTTTTTCAGCCAGCAAAATGAAAGAATTTTCACCTATTTTGAGCTCTTTTATACTTTCGGATGTGAACTTGTAACCAATGTTGGAAGGATCATGAAGAATTGATTGATTTGCTGCCCTATCAGCTAGCCCTTCACTTTCGAGAGGTAGTGAGTCTTGACTTTCTTATCCACCATCTTGTATTTTGTCTCCACTTGCGCATCAGCCTTATTGAGTAAACCAATGTCTTCCTGCTCAACAAATTCTTGAATTGTTTGATAAAAATCCAATGTACATAATTCTATGGAGTGATTTTTAGCTTGATTTTCTATATGAGAAGTTGCATATATTTCAGCCAATGTATCAGTAGTAATTAGTCCCAAAAAAATGCCATAAATATCTTCATTTTCAACCATCATGTCATAAGTTTTCAGCTCCCTTTTTACATGACATAAATATTTTCTTTTAGCTTTAGTCATGGCTGGAAGAGACTTATAACATCCCATACTATTGGATGTACATCCATACAGACTTGCTAGAGACACAGTTTCTGTAGCATAAGGAGGTTCAATCTTTTTACATGACACACTGCCATAGCCTTCTTTTATAGCAATGCAACCCGAAAATCCTTGAATTCTCAGGCATTAGGAGGCACAGGATAATCACGCAGTCGATCTCTATTTCAATGATGGTTAACACACACAGTAAGAAATTGGACAGCTTGTTCATTATCCTTGCTTTGGATTCGAGCATAGGAAGAACCATCATCAAGAGCTTTTGTTTCCAAGCAGGCTTCAGAAATGTAAGGTTTCCCAAGAATGATAGGGTAACTACAAGAGTCTTGAAAAAAAAAGTGAAATTTGTATTTTATATCTCCAATAGGTACCTGCACATTAGAACATGCAACATATAATTCTCTAGAAGAGTTATTTGCAGCTCTCATTTGCCAACCTGGATCAACGTCTATGGGCCATCCACCACTTTCATAGAGACTACTTGCCATAACGTTTATCTCTAAGCCATGGTCTAAGAGTGCAATACATGGTCTAAGACTCCTTGCCATGACATTTATCTCTAGGCCATGGTCTAAGAGTGCAATACATGGTGTTTCTTTTTCTCCAATTTTGACCACTGTCTCCGTTGTTGCTCTTTCCCAATGCGTATGAGAGTAGTGATTGCTTGGAATGAACTGAGCCTCTTCCTCCTCATGCATGTGATGGCCTTCTTTTTGAGAGGTGGATTACCCAACTGGTTTGGACTAGCTGACCATTACATTTTTGGCTTTCACTTCTTTAATTTTTGTATTCATGCTTTCTTTATCTTCAGCTTCAATTGTTGCAATTAATTCTTTAACTACTTCAAGATGAATTCCTTGTGAAGTCAACTTCTCTTCATCCTGCACAAAAACTTGAAGAACTTGCAAAAAAGCATGCATTGTTTCTTCAGCTTCATCACCAACATATTGTCTTTTACTTTTGATTACATTAATAATTACATCATGGAATTCACTTTGGCAATTCCAAGAATTTCGTCTAAGGTGAATTCAATTTTGCTTCCTAGAATTCATTCTTCTAGGACTCGTTGTAACGTGTCTGCTCCTCAAATTGCGGGACACGTCTTAGCAGTCCATCGAGAGATATATCTAGAAGACGCTGCCTGGCACTCCCAAGGAATGGCACGAGGTTTGCCAACTAGGGTCTCTCGAGTCTGCCCCGCAACGGAACTTATCTAGCCGTTCCCACTAGGATCGACCTGAAGTCCGGGCTCCTTGTAATTAGGTCTTCCTAATAGCCTTCTAGCGTCGGTCGACAACCGCTCCACTTTGCGTAGATACAACTGGACCAAGGCAGACTCATACCGCACTTGGTTCAAAGAGAATGGGAAACGAGAGGGAGGCATCACTCGACCTCTTTACCCATAGGGCATAGTCCCATTCCGGTCCCCTAAAACGGTGTGAATCAGGGTTTCAACTTACAAGTTCTAAGGTCCTTGTCTAACTAACTTTCGCATCAAATAAATTCCATTGAGGAAAGCTCTCGGCTAACTGAGACCACCTTGCCGTAGGATGGACCCGACAATCACATCCACCATGCTTCCCTCGGGGGTTGTTTTACTTATCTAATTACCTACCACATTATGTTTGACACATAAAAGTAGCTTCCTTAATTAACCCGTTAATCATAGGTTCCTTTACGTTATTTAGGGCACTAACACGAAAGCAAGATCAAACACTTCCTTAACTTATCTTCAGATTAATGTTTGTCTCCCACCCATATAGGAGAATTAAGTGTTCCTTTTTGCCTCCGCAGAAAAATTCTTCTGTCTCCCGACAATAAAACCCGAAGGTTTATCCTACCAATATTCCACCTTGTAACTAGTATCAAGGCCTCAAGATCCCATCTAGAGTCACGTAGAACACTTGTGTAGGGTCCGAAGGCATTGGGATTTACGGCCAGAGCCCCCACTGGCACCCAAGCGTCCTCCTATGCCAAGTAATTTCCACGGAGAGACCTCTCACAGTGGGTTCGGTCCACATTCCCAGCGTGGATTCATAACCCCCTTGGTTAGGGGGTTGGCGGTTCGCGGGGGGTAGCTAGCGCCATCCTTCCTTAATTATCCCTTTAGGAAATCAACCACAGCTGAAGCAACCACCTTAATAACATTTACTAGGGAAAACATCCCTTTTTTTTCCATGGCAATCAGTCATCTCAGATCCGGCCGTGTGTGCATTGAGTCCACTAGGACGTCCTTGCCCTAGTAAGTAAGTCTCCCTTTCCTGGAAGAATAGGAGAATTTTTCCATCCCAAGTTCCAATGCATTTAAACTAACTTTTCAAACTTATAAGTTATCATAAATCCCAGGTCTTAGAAAAACTTGATTTTGATCCGCAAGAGTTGAGACATTAATAGTTCCACTTGATTCAGTCGGCTTCTTTTCCCGTTTCGCAGCTCCCACTTTCGTACTTCGATCGCATCGAACGAGCTCTCGTTGTCATCGTGTTGGGGGTCGAAGGTCTACCACCGGGGTTTAGAGCAGTAGAGGAGTGAGAGATTCAAAGGGGAGAGAGGAAAAAGATTGGGGTTTGATGGATTCTTGGGTTATGGAGAGAGTAGATGAGATAGAGAGTAACCAATATCTTACATAGCCGTGTCATACAAGTTTACCATAATAAACTTGGATCCAATTACATCAATAACCATGAGGTTTATGTATAGATATATATCAAATTTTGTTTCATTTCCTACAACAAATTCAAGTTCTAATGCCCTCCATTTCATGAAGATACATGTATTGAGACTTCAAGATACAAGGTATAGAGAGATAGAACTCATTACAACTGACATAGAGTCCAAAGGATGATAAAAATCTATCAATAGAACCACAAATGTACTTCAGCCCTGCATTAAAACAATAATTTTCAGCCCTCAAACTTGACTCAAAAATGTATACAAACTCATGGGAAAGTCTCTCATTACAATCTCAACCAATGCCCTATTGTTTCGGGAGCATTGTCTACACAAGGAAGTGATTAGATTTTAAGAAACCCCTTCAAATGAATGAGTTTTAATGGCTTCCCTATTTATGATAGTTTTGGGAGATCCTATTCAGCCCATACATTGGCAAAAATCACCTCTTGACTTGCCCCAAAGTCACTCAAATACTTGGGCACAAGAAGGGCTTCAATGGTACATGAATATGGTAAGAGAATGGAAGAAGAAGCTCATAAGAGCAGGCTGAAAATTAAAACCCTATTTTGCCCTCTTTGGGACAGCCACTTGTGGCTTGATTCATAGCCAATGCATGAAAAGAAAGAGCCCTTACTTGACAAGTGTTGGAGCATGATCACTGTCCAGACTTTGCACTGGAGTTGCATGTTGATCTTCACCTTTGTGTGCTTGGAAATGCTTCAGCCATTGCAGCCACGAACAGCCCTTCAAGTGCGCCAAAAATTGGGGGACAGCTCCTCTTTTTCTTCATACACTTCAAGTAAAACATATAGACTATAGACAAGTCTCTTAAGTCTTCTACAAAGTCCTATATCATGTCTCATGTAAACCAAGAATACTTTGGGCCTTCCACTTAAACTTTGAAGTAAATGAACCTCATGAACCAATGTAACATAACCTATAAACTATCAAAGAACACCTATAGTCCAAGCTGAAGGGCCTCATAGACTTTATTTTTATCAATTTTCATGATACAAACTGAAAATTATATGCCAAGTTACAAAGGAACTTATGAACTTAAATGACATCTAAGACTAATGTAGGGGTATAATAACTGAATGATGTATGAAAGTGTCTCATCTGTGTCCTAATGAAGTTCATTTGCAATCATAATAACTCCATGTTTTATACCATGAACTGCAAACCCTTTGACATTCACTCCCTCCTAACTTGCACATCCTCCGACATGTGCCACTTCATGAAATTGCAGGTTAAGGAGGCTCTTCTTCTGACATATTTTTATCTTCCTCCTCTAAGTCTTCTTCTTCTTCCTTGTCTTCAAGTAGATGGCTCACATCCAAGTCATCAAGCTCTTAAGTAGAAGACTCTCTTCATTTGAAGATCTTGATACCTTTGCCAGCTATTGGTATCTTGATCATGGTCCCATCCATTTCAGCCAAACTGTAAGTAGCATTATCATGTACTACCTTCACCACATATGGTCAAAACCATCACTTAGCTAGCTTCCTATGAGCACTATATTGATTGTCCAAGCTGCTATCATAGACAAGTACCCAATCATTCTCTTGGATAGCTCTTGGACAGATTCGATGACACTTGTCAAACCTCTTCTTATTCTTCAACCTCGCTACCTTCTTCCTTTCAATGGCTGTCTTGACATTCTCTTGCCTTCTTTCAAGCTGCCTTATGCGCAAAATCAACAGCTCTTCTCTATTTATGCCTTCATCCCAAGGTAAGATACTCCATGTGATAATAGACTCCTCAATAGGCATAATAGGTGGCTGCCCATACATTAGTTCAGCCCGGCATATAACCTATCACTGCACTATGGGTAGTTCTATCAGCCCATAATGTGAATGAAAGCATTTTAGGCCATTCTCTCATCTTCCCTCTGCAAGACTTTGCCAAAGTTTTGAGAATCAGTAAATGACCTCTTTCACTCTTACCATTGCCTTCAGGATTGTAAGCCGATGTAAGAGATAGCTTGATTCCCAATTGAGCAAAGAAATGGTGAGCCTCATCGGCATCCAATTATCCTCTATCAGCAGTTACTTTGGCAACACAGCCATACATGCAAAACACTTCTTCAAGTAAAAATCTACAAACAGCTTGAGTGGTCTTTGTTGTCAAGGCTTTACCTTCCACATGATTTGTGAGATCTTCTCTAGCAAGCACTAGATATCTCATGTTCCAAATTCCTATAGGCATGTTTACTAAATCAATAACCCATCTGTAATGAATGGATAAAGGAAAGGTAGGCTGAAGCCCATCTCTATGCTTAACCATAAAGTACATTTGACAAACATGACAAGACTCAACAAAATTCTCAATGTCTTTATACATGACATTCTTGCATGACCTGTCTTTGAAAGTCTTGCATGACCTGTCTTTGAGTCTTCTTGTCTCCTAAGACACGAACAGGCGCTCCTCCTTTCTTCTTCGCATGCCTCCAAAGGTAGCTATCTTTGAGAAAGAAGCCATAAGCCTTTCCCCTTATTCTCTTGAACTCTTCATCAGTCCAATCTTCCTTCTTCGCCATAGTTCTCAAGTATTGGCCAATTTTCAACCAATCATCTGCATAATATTCTTCCATTAAAATGAGAACAAACTAAAACAAAGCATTGAGCATGCTATCTTTCAGCTGCCCACCGTCTTTCCATGGTTGTTTCTTCATTCTTTGCTACTGTAAATTCTGTCACAACAGCAGTACCTGCTGTACTTGCTGTAATGATGTACCTGCATTTATGACAGTTGTACCATCATTAAGAACAACTTTACTTGCTTTTTTCTGATTTGAACCTGCAATTACAGCATCATTTTCAACAAATATAGACTCTGTTACTTCCTCATCCATCATCTCTTCTTCATCTTTATATTTGGCACGTGAAAGCATGTCAGCAACTGGATTATCTCTTCCTGCAAATTCAAATCAAGATTTAAGGATTTAATATAGGCTATCCATCTTAGCATAGCTATGTTGGGAGTGGAACAGTTGGAAATCATGCCCAAGAGTGGAAGACATTCTGTTTCAACTACTACATGTGCACCCATGAAGTACTCCCAATCACACTTCAATGCAGTTACAACTCCCCAAAGTTCTCTTTTAATTTGAGCATACCTTCTTTGACGTTCATTAAGAACCTTCGCTCCAAAGCAGATTGCATACCTATTTCCCTCAAGATCATCTTGACCAACAGCCCATCCTATCCCAATAGGACTTGTGTCTACCGTGAGTATGATGGGCCGTCCATTAGAGTAATCAGCCCTCTTCAAGGTGGGGGCTGAAATCAACAATTTCTTCAATTTTTGAACAGCTTGAGTATGCTCTTTTTCCCACATAAACCTTTGGCCTTTTCTTAACAGTTGATAAAGATTTTCAGTAACATGAGCGAAGTGTGGGATCCAAATAAGATAAAAAACACACGCTCCACCAAGAAATCTTCTCACCTCCGAAACATTTGTGCATATCTCCCACATTTTGTTGATGGCATCAATCTTGATTGGAGAAGCCTTTCAGCCATATGGGCCACACATATGCCCAACCACAAGAACTTCTTCAACTCCAAAAATAGATTTAGCTCTTGAAAGAGTAAGATGGACTTCTTCCAGTTTAGACAAGATTTGAGCACAATCATTAATATGATCGGAAACAAACTTGCGGCATCCAAGATCATTGAGCTCTTCATTCTTCTCATGAATTTCACATCCTTTGATACATCATCAAGGAAAGGAAGAGAAAGTTGGGGAATATAATCTCTCAATACTTTGTGCATGGCATTCATCATGTGAGCCACTAAATTTGTAGCTCCTTGGGGTAGAGTACACATGCAGACTAAACCAAGAGGCGTCTTCATTGTGGTAATGTCTCGGATTTCCAAAGCAAGCTGAAATTGGTCATAGCCCGAATATAAATCACCCATGGAATAAATTGCTCTACCTGCAAAAGCCTCAGAAAATTCATCAACAATTGGACCTGAACCAACATTTCTAATAGTGACTTTATTGACAGGCTGTAAATCTTGAATGAATCGCAAAGATCCATTCTTCTTAGGCACGGTAAACCATCGGTTAGAATACGGAGCTAAAGATGGCTCCAATATTCGCATCTTTATCTTTTCATTTAAAAGCTCCAATAACTTAGGCAAATGAGCCCTTGGTACCGGAATTGGTTAAAGATTCCAAGGGATGTGTGGGACCGTGAAAATCACCATTGGTGCCACAACACTTGGATCCACACAGCCAATTTCATGAGGTTGAAATGAAAAAGCTTTTCCATGTTTCTTCAATATCTGCATAAAAGATTGCTTTTCAGCTGGCAAGAGAAAAGATTCTTCACCAATTTTTAGCTCCCATAAGCTTTCAACTGCTGTAAATTGGTGACCAATATCTTTGGGGTCATGAAGACTTGGCTGTTTGGATGCCCTTTCAGCCAGTCCCTCACTTTCGGGAGGTAGTGGAGTTGCCACCGGCTTGACCTTCTTGTCAACTGTCTTGTACTTTGTTTCTACTCTTGCCTCATCCTTGTTTGGTTGTCCAAAAGCTTCATGATCTGTAAATTCTTGAATTATGTCATAAATATCCAATGTGCATACCTGTATGGAGTGATTTTCAGCCTGATTTTCTGCATGAACAGCTGCATGTATTTCAGCCAATGTATCATTATAAATCAGCCCCATAAAACAATCCTGAAATTTCTTCATTTTCAACCAAAACATCAACTTGCTTCACCTCCCATTCCACATGACATAAATGCTTTCTTTCAGCCCTATTCATGGGGCTGAAAACTGTTTATAACAGCCCACACTGTTGGCTGTAAATACCTGCAAATCAACCTTTGACATAGCCCCCTTTACATGTGGAGGCAAATTTTTATTACATGAAGCACTGCCATAGACTCCACTTATAGCAGTGTAGCCTGAAAACCCTTAGATTCTCGGGCATTAGGAGGCACAGGATGATCTCTCAATCGATCTCTATTCCGGTGATGATTTACACAAACAGTCAGAAATTGGACAGCTTTGTCATTATCCTTACTTCTTATCCGAGCATAAGATGAACCATCATCAAGGGCCTTTGTCTCCAAACGAGACTCAAAAATAAAAGGTTGACCAAGAATGATAGGATAGCTATAAGAATCTTGAACAAATAAATGAAATTCATCTTCTACATCACCAATAGTAGCCTGTACATAAGGACATGCCGCATAGAGATCGCCAGAAGAATTATTGGCTGCTCTCATGCACCATCACAAGTCCACATCTATGGGCCATCATCCATTCTCATAGATTTTCAACAGTGGCGGTGGATTTTCAACAGCCTTCTACTGATCCGGTTTACTTCTTGTCACACGTTTGGTTGGCCCTGAAGAGGAGGGATCGGCAACATCTTCTTCTCTTTTCTTTTACCATAGCTTCTTGATTATTGATTTTAGCCAACCGAGCGAAAGCTGAAAATGAATCAACTCGCTCGGTCCATCCGATTCTTCCTCAGATGCATTGATCGGTAGTAGTCAAATCATCTTTGGACGCCTTGCCTCGCTGCATGCGATATAAGGCCTGCATCCACACTTTAGATTTTACATCAGTGTTACATGCTTTAATAATCTCATTGGTTGGCTCAATTTGCAGCCCATAGGTAGCTGCATCAACAGCTACATAGGCTATTCTTGTTGCCAAATCCTCCAATCTTTTCTTCATGCCACCGTTACCGAAATTCGGCTCAAGAGGAAGCCCAATTTCGGTCGCATGAATTTTACCATCCTTCCAAAATACTAATTTTTGTGCCTCGGCTTCATGGAATGCATTGCACTCTCTCTTATCATGCTGTAGGCTATCACACCAGATACAACGTCTTTTGAAGCCTTCTCGTATGGATCTTTGGGCAACTATCTACCCTCTTTCTTTCACTTTCACATCAAGCCTTTCCACCTTGGAATTAATCTCTGTTAGATTAAGATGGAGATCCCGCATGCTCTTGATCAGCTTGTCCATGACATCCTTCTTTGGAGGTGGAACAACAAGATTTCTTGGTTGCTCGGCCAATCGAAACAGGAGGTCGAGATATAGGAACATGCTCTTTTATGGACTCACATGGTGCAGAGGTAGAACCCCACCTTAGACGCATCCGCTCTCTTCGAGCAATCATATTAACTGCTTCAGTGACATCACCCCAAGCAGTCTTCAATCCCATCTCAGAGTCAGGATCTTCAAGCCGATCAGTTAGCTTCTCTTGAAGAAGAGGATCCGCAGCCTTCAGAAACAATTCAATCTTTTGGCTCTCCATACTCTGCTGATCATCAAGATCTAGTTGAGAAAATTTGCTTTCAAATTCGCAGTGAAGAGTGGCAGCTAGTCCCTTATTGGGCCTTTCAACCCATTCAATGAAGATTTTCTTTGTCATGAGGCCAGAATCTTCAAGAAAGAATTCTTCTCGAAGAGCCTTCTTGAATGCAGATCATCCCGCATCTTTCTGGAAAAGACCATGAATTCGGTCTTGGAGGCCATGCACGGCCAAACGGGCGAAGTATCGGCTCCAAGCATGATGAGGGACCCCAAAGAAGACCATCTTGTCAGTATAGATGCGGATAAAAGAGGACACATTTTGCCCATTAAATTGCTTGAGCTCCTGCCCAACTGCCTTCAAAGCTTTAATGGCAGTAACATCACTCCTTCTTCCTCTTCCTCTTCTTCTTCTCTTCTTCCTCTCCTTCTCTCTTATCTCCTTCTCCCTTCTCCTTCTCTTCTTCTCTCTCTCTCCTCTGCCTCTCCTTCCCTCTCTCCCTCCTTCCTCTTCTTCTTCTTCCTCTTCTCGTTGAGCACACCCAGGGGGGAGGGGGGGTCTTTGTCAGAGCCTACGAGGGGGCGCTGCTGCAGTCCACAATGGAGGGGGAGGGGGGGCGTTGTACCGTCTAAGGGGGAGGGGGGCATTGAACCGTCTAAGGGAGGAGGGGGCGTTGTGTTTTATAGGAGGGGGAGGAGGTAAGGGGGGAGGAGTCGGTGCTCCCCGCCAGTTAGGGGGGTGCATGTCCCTCCCCACCATCACACACACTTCACTCTCTCTCTCTCTCCCCGACGTGCTATCGGCGAGGAGAGAGGGAGGGATTTAAAAAATTCAAAAAATTTTAGGAAATTTTGAAGGAGGGGTGTTCTCATGGGGGGGGAAAGTACGTGGGTCACGAGGGGATGTTACACTCGTTTGAGATTGGTTGCAGATTCTATGTCAGACTGCAATTTGTACCTAGCTGCTTGCCTTTCTTCTTTCCTTCAGTCTTCTTTGTTTGTGGTGCATCTTCCATCTCTTGATCTGGGGTTGTATTTTCAGCAAGCTTTGGTTGTTTAGGCGTTTTTCTAGTTACCCGTTTCAGAGGGCCAGAAGAGGAAGGCCCTGGTTCATCTTCTCTTCTTCTCTTTTCTTCAATCAAGACTTCTTTATGATTGACATCAGTCACACATGATTTTAATGAGTTCATCCATGGCATCATTTTTAGAAGAAGCATAAGAAGAAAGAGTTGGTTAATTAGTCAAAGGAATAGGGGATTTTGAAGGTGGAACAAGCTCCATCAATGGAGTTGTTGAAGTTGAAGTAGAGCCCAATCTTATTCGCATCGGGTCTCTTCGAGCAATCATGTTAACTGCATCAGTAATATTTGTCCATGCAGTCTTGACTCCTGATTCGGAGGTAGCATCTTCTAGGCGATCATCAAGCTTCTCTTGTAGAATGGGATCTACAGCCTTAAGGAATACTTCAATCTTCTGACCTTTCATACTTATGTTGTCATGTATCATAAACAATTCTACATCCCATCATTCATACATGATGCCATAGCATGAATCAACTTTGCATGATTACATTTTCAATGTAGACTGTTAGAGAAAAAAGCTTATGAGTCAATAACAAGGCTTGTAGGGCAAAGAGACTTGCTTCAAGAGAGCTTCAAATTGAGTTCCTGATAAGGATAAGTTACCACAGCCAAGAAATAAGAGAAAAAGCTCCTCTTAATTAAACTCAAAGCATCTATGAATGATCTATAAACATTGCCTACCATAGGGGCATATAATACTTGCATATTTTGACAAGATGTCTTTTGTATAGTAAGAAATGAATTAAAATAATACTATTGTAGCTAATTCTCTGAATATGGATGAAGATATTAGCCCCAAATCAACCCAAATATCTTTTGAAATTCACCTTTGATGATAGCATAAACTTTTCCTAACACGGTGTCGGAGCGTTTGGTGTCGAAAGTCCACCACGAGGGTAAGAGACATCAGGGGTAAAGGGAGATTTAGGGAGAGAAGTAGACGAAAGAGAAGGGGTTTGAAGAAATAGAAGATGTAGGAGAATACTTACAGAATGAAATAGAAAATGAAGAAGAATACTAACAAAGGTGAAGCTTGTCAGTTTATTTCAGCATTATGAGAAGATAAAACTGTAATAGACAAAAGCGTGTATAAAATAATACCTTCCTCTATGCTGCTCAGATTGCCAATATGATGCCCCCATTTGCTCTGAAAGGGGGGTAAAATACTAGGACACTTGACCAAAACTCAACCACATCACTCCTTCTTCATCTCCCACTTTGAAGTGTTGTTCACTGCTTGAAAATAGTGATCGCCCATCGCGTGATTTCGCCAATCTCTATTTTCACATAAAATCCTCTCGAATTGGTTGAAAGCTACATGCTTTCTTTTACATGTCTTCCTAATCTAGAAGTTGTACAGTTTTATGGATTTTTACAAGAGATAATATCTAGAATATCAAAAATTGACTAAAACGTATCCAAAAATCTTATATTTTTGAACCATGGACACTAACACTAATGTCTAAAATGGCATTGGCTCTCTAAATCAATAAGAAAGCCACACTCTAGAATTTTTTACATGGTGTACACGTAGTGATACGACATCGGCTACTTTTTCTCAAGACTAGGATTTACCTAATTTTAAAAGAGGATGTATCAACAAGCAACCTATCACATGCACATCTTGGGACAAGGTCTACTACAAGGTTGTTTATTATCCTATAAGCAAAGAACTATATTAGGAGCCAAAAGTAGTCTTTGTCTTAGTAGCTTGGGCATCATAAGTAGCCTCATTTTGGTAGTAAAACCTAGGATAAGTGTACTCTAGACAAAGACCTTGCAATATCCTAAATTGGGCATCATAAGTAGTAAAACCTAGGATATGTGCACTCTAGACAAGGTCCACTACAAGGTTGCATATTATCCTACAAACAAAGAACTAGTGAGGTCCAAACTTCTAGTGTGCGAATGACAACTATCACCTCACACACATGCAAACACGCCATATCATTGATAAAGAGAAACTAGAAAGTACATGGACTACAAAGAGATGGAAAGTATAAGCTATAAGTATCAATAATGTATGCTTATGAATGTATCATAGTAAAGAGGCTGTCTAGGTCACTGGTGGTCTATACTCTATACGATAATAAGTGATAGGGTGGAAGCCCTAATGATAAGACTTGAGAGAGAGTACAAAGTTAGAAATAGTTTCATCTCATCCCATTCTCAATATAGATCTCTTCATGATATAATCTTTGGTCACAACCATAATAGTCATATCTAGTTACAAGTATATCTAGCAACAACACTTCATCTTTTAAATGGCCACCTTATAAACCACAATTATAGATCTCAATAAAGAATGTAGTCACATTAGCATTGAATGTTGTTCAAGAAAACACTCGCAGTTAATATTTGCAGTCAACATTGGATGATGCCACTAAAAAATGAAATTTGTGTTGCTAAGGACTAAGAAGTATGCAACAAAATCTCGTTTATGTATATGCTAAGTGTATGGCACATGGCATGCATACTAGAGCCGGATGCAGCATTTGTGGCTCTTGCAATTGCCTTGCTTCGAAAGCCTATTTTTGCCACTGTAAGAGGTGGTTTGATCATCACACAGCTTGGCTATAAATTTTTTTATTTCTAGTGAAAGGTTTTTATTTGACAGTCTTCTCTCTCTCTCTCTCTCTCTCTCTCTCTCTCTCTCTCTCTCTCTCTCTCTCTCTCTCTCTCTCTCTCTCTCTCTCTCTCTCTCTCTCTCTCTCTCTCTCTCTCTCTCTATACGCCCGTTGCTAATTTTCATTTCTTTTGCACTTAGCGTAGGTACTAATTGCAAAATGCAAGGTAGAAATCTGTGGAGCCATTAGGAGAAATATGGACTCTCTTTTTTGCCCCTTAAGGGGTTTCTCTCACCTCTCTCTCTCTAAAAAGAGATTCCAAAATAATATTATAAAAAGAGATCTTCTACAATCAAGCAAATCTTGTTTTTGTGTTTTCAATAGATTTCACCTATTATTTTATTCCCAAACTGCAAGATAAGGTCACTTTTTCTCAAATTCCTCATAACTAAAAAAAATACAATTCTATTTTTTCTAAAAATGCAGCCAATCATTGATACATGACTCTTTAATGCCCTCATGACTTTTCAACATTAAAATATATTAGAATCATTCTCATTCTCGCTTCTTAAAAGGGTGGAAGTTAAAAAACGATATAAAATGACGTACACATCATATTTTAAGATTATTTTTTACCCAGAGACACCTTTTTGACTCGAGAGTTTCCTTGTAAATTTTCATCTTTTTTGGACAAGTATATACCTATTTCTAGGCATTTTTTCATTCCCTCAGAAAGCTCTAGTTTTGTCCCAAATTTTGTGCATTCTTCTCTTTCCCTCCAGAATATGGTTTCTTGTATACGAGTTCTTCTGAAGCAGCATTGAGGAGTAGTTTTGATACCATTTGTTGAAATCAAATAATCTCTATCTACAACACACTCTACCCTGCTACAAGCCATCTTCCTCTTCAGAAATATGCAGTAAGAAATCTCCGTCTTCAACAGTCTATACTACAAGCAATCCAGTGATAATGGAGGTATCTTTATTTTTTTAATCTTTGTGATGTTATTATTCTTCACAGTTGTTGTTCAGTCCTTAAGCATCAATTCATAGAGAGAGAGAGAGGGGGGGAGAGAGAGAGAGAGAGAGAGAATATTTTGGATAGAATAGAAGATAAGATTTGATGCTAATTAGAGGTAGATTAAAAGCCAAGATTACAGGCTGATTAGGGGTTGATTAGGGTCTATCAAGGCTGAAAGCAAGAGAAAGAGACAAGAACCAACTGGGTTTTTAAAAAAACACAGATATAGTGAATCAAAGGGGTGTAGTTCTGCAATTTGAATGTTAATCCAAGTTAACATTTGCATACTTTTTTTTTTGCAGAATGCAGGTGCAGGATGTACCAAGAGAAAGAGAGATATTCACTTTCAATTGGAGGATGAATATGCACCAATGTTCAAAAGAACTGTGGAAAGAGATGATGCAATAAGATGCAGGATGCAACAAGAAAGAAATGCAGGGAAAAAAAATGTGGACCTTTGGGTTGATGGGTGCATTTATCCACCCGATCCACTCACTCGAAGGCCACCACAATTTGAAGGCCTTACATCATTTGTAAAGTTTACTTGTGAAGGCAATGAAGGATTGTATGGATACACATACAGACTTGTCACACAAGGATTAGCAGGGGCTCATCAAACCTTGACAAATATGCAGACAAGATTACAAGGGAATATGCAGTCTTTGATGGAAAAGGATAGATTATTGGCTGAGAAGGATAGAGAGAACCAGAACCTACAACAAGCAATGTCTGTCATTGAAGATGCTATGCATGCTACACACGTGCAGAATATGGAGTTACAGTCTAAAGTCAATGACTTGGAGAAGAAGAATCGAAACATAGAGAGGAAGCTCACAAAAACTTTGGAGATTGGGCCCACTTTAAAAACCAAAGAGGCACGTCGGCGCATCCGATCCGTTAAACCAATTCACCAATTAGCCAAAGGAAGTGGACAATATCATAGATGGATATATGCTCAATCTATTACAATGAGAAATATGTTTCCTCATGCAGAGAATGATACTATTGCCAAAGTCCTTAGCAAGGATATGGTCAAAAATGCATTGGAAAATCGTAAATTCAGGGACATTGTGGATGGTGTTGCTAGTGAACGTCTTAGGGATGTGAGCAACTTGTTTACTGCTACAGATGCTCAGGGATTATGTGACAAGGTGGGAATGAGTTCTGAGTCATATAGTATGCTCTATCAACAATTGGATACAGGTTTTAAGCAAGTCTTCAATACTAAGCGAGTAATGCCTCTGCCAAAACCATTTCACGTGAAGAAGGCTCGAAAACAACTAAATGAGAAAGTTTTAGAACTAATTGGTGAGCCTACGCATCTAGAACACACACACATATTGAGTATGGTTCCAAAGAAGTTGCCTTTGTATTGAATGCATCCAACTACTTTGTATTGGATATATGTAGGGTTCAGATTGCTATGGTCAAGTTATACAATATGTCTATGGAAGAATGTAGAGGCAAGCTTAAGTTTGTCCTCAAACTTGATGAGAGTGAGATTATCAAGGGGCAAAAACTTGAGCATGTGAGTATAACACTTATGAATCGAGCATTGGATCCCAACATCGATGAAAAACATCCTTTATACTTCAGTGTACAATCGGAGAATGAAATATGGTGGCTTGGAGCATTTGAAGTACCAAAGGAGGACCATGAAGTACTTAAAGTTTTTTTTAACCTCACTAATATACCCAGTGTTATTCAACAGCAAAATAATGGAGCAGTTTTACACATTGAGGGGTTTGGGGACTATCAAGTTGAATGGCATCTTGCAGGTGATTTAAAAACATTGAAGTGTATGTTTGGTTTATCAAATGCAGCAAATGCAAAATTTTCGTGCATATACTGCATGCAAACTAGGAAGAAAGGGAAAGATGGAAAGAAAGAATGGCTTGCCAAGGCAGGACAAGAGGGTGCTCCGACACGTGATCAGAAAGTCATGAGAAATGGAATGCTAATTCCAGTGGATCCAAACTGGCGCCCTATTTTGGAAATACCACTAACAAGGGTTCACTTTTGCACATTGCATTGTTTGGTTAGAATAATTGAGAATCTAGTATATGAATATATATGCTTTGCATACAAGATGCAGCCCGTGTCAGAATCTGATGCTACATGCAAGAAGGTAGAACAAGTCCTCTCTGAAGTTGGATTGCACGGAGGCCAAGTAGAAATAAAAAAGGACGAGAAAAAATCGGGGAAGAGTGGAAATGTTCCTTGTAAACCATGCTTTGGCGGACCCAAGGCTAGGAAGTTTTATCTCCACCTCGAGATGAGGAAGGCAATATACTAGTAAAACAACCAGAGAAGTACGAAGCATGGAAAAAGTTGCGCCTTGCTATTTCAGATTGGAGCAATGGGGGACGAACGAGGATTGCGAAGGCAGAAGTGTGGATACACCTAGATAGATTAGCAGCTCTCTTACAGAAGTTGAGGTTTATGGATGGTGATGCCAATGCATTTAAAGAGACAGCTGCTAAATTTCATAAGTCCATAGTGGAGGCATGGACTACAAATAGCATAACACACTACATGGTCAGTATTATCACCATTGCAAAAAAAAATCATCATTTCGAATTACTTTGTGTTTCTAATCTCTTTTCTTGTGCAGCATATACTTGAAGCACATGGTCCATACTTTGCAAATCAAGGAAGTTTGGCAATATGGTCAACTCAAGGCATGGAAAGATCTCACTAGCAAGCTCGCTGTGCTTTTCAAAAGGCAACTGATCATGGAGGTGGCATCAATGATTCCAATTCTATGAGGCAATTATTCCAATGGTGGTATAGGAGACTAGAGATACGATATGAGGAAAAAGAAAAGAAGTCCAAAACATCTCAAGCAGAATCTATAAGTAGGGCAATATATGAAGTGAGAAAAGCAAGATATGAAAACAGCACAGCTAGACAACGGCACACAGAATGGTTGGCAACCCAAGAGAGAGATGGCAAAAAATGGAGACCTAGATAAAGATAATAATTTTGATGCATTTAGAGTCCACAAGAGAGCACAAGTCCCAAGGATATGACACATCAATACTCATATCTCTAACATGAGATGTCTTATAAATTTTCTTTAAAATTTCAAAGGTTTGTCACTATGTTTTTCAAAGTCGATTTCGAACTTTGTTTTTTAATTATGAGAAGTCAATTTTGAAATCTTAAGACAAAGATATGAAAATTCCAAACATTGGAACATTCACTGGCCTAGAGAGAGAGGGGGGGCATGAGGGGGGTGTCAGGAGATAGAGAGAGGTAGGGATGGGGTGGAGAAATGAAATGAAATGATAAATTTAAAATTCATTTACACCACAGTAAGTTTGAAAGTTTCGTATTTAAGTCGTCTCTCCTTTCATTTTTTCCCATTGCTCTCCACTCTACCCTCCACCTTTCTATCCTTCATCATCACAGCCATGGCACGTTCCAAGCTTCCTATCAAAAAGGCGCCTGCGAGAGCAAGAGCTCAACACTCTTTTGAATCTAGTGAGCGTACTGTGAGTGACAAAGATCCCCTGGTGACCGATAACGGTGGCCCTACTGCAGCCAATAATGGTGGCGCTACTGTGGCCAACAATGGTGGCCCTAGTGTGGTCGATAATGATGGTTCGCCATTGTCCAGAAATGGTGGTCCACATGCTCCAGCTGCTCCACCTCCCACTATTGCTCCAGCTCGTAATACACGCCCTCCAACACATAAAAAGCGAAGATGGAGACCAGGCACAGCTACGCTACGCGAGATAAGGAAATTCCAGAAGAGTGCCGACTTGATTATTCCTAAGGCACCATTCTCCAGGTTGGTGCGAGAAATACTGCAAGATCTACAGTCAGGGCATCATCACAAGTTCTTTTCGAGGAATCAGGCAAGGAATGTGGGGCGATGGTCAAGCCAAGCCTTGCTTGCTCTCCAAGAAGCAGCTGAAAGCTACTTGATTGATCTAATGAGTGATGGTCAACTTTTAGCCATTCATGCCCGACGTATCACTATTAAGCCCATAGATCTGGTTCTTGTTCGCAGGATCCGCAATAACAAGGATGCATTTAATCTTAATGTCAACAATATGCTTTGAGAAGCTACCTTGTAATTGGATCTATGTTTTTAGCTCAGGTTTGGTTGTAGATTGTAAGGAGCTTAGTTTTGGGTTATCTTTCCAGTAGACCTTCAAGTATTTGATAGTAGTGGCTTGCAAAATGGAGCTAAATTTTCCCTAGCTCTAGTTGTACTTGGTGCGATGCACTATCTACCGTGTATTTCATAGTTTCGCAATGGTAAATCCAATATGTGATATTCTATTTTGACCACGTTTCGCATTGTGTGAATTTTTAAGTTTCCAATTTTTTAAGTAGTTTTGTTGAGGATAAATTCAATGTGCAACCACGTACACGTCGGTGATCGGTTGTACATGGGCCGATGCACTATATCCTTACTATATTTAGTGGTTTGGCAACAGTATATCCGATATGTGATATTCCATTTTACCCATGATTTATTTTTTGTCAATTTTTAAGTTTTCAATGTTTCGCGTTGCGAGGTTGACAATACATTTAATCTGCAGTTGCGCACACTCATTATCAGTACATTTAATCTACAGTTGCGAGGTTGACAATACATTATCAGTGCAGTATAATGCAGTTAACGCATTTTCAAAAAAAGATTGAACCGTCAAATTTATAAATCGGAATCTGGTGAAACTTCACCCTCATGCTGGGCATTAGAAAAACTCATTTATATTAAAAATTTGGCCCCATCAGAAGCCTCTGGGTCACCTGTCCGGAGGCTCGCGTCTGGGGTCGGGATTCAGGGCCCCAGACGCGAGCCTCCGGACAGGTGACGAAGGACAGGTGATCCAGAGGCTTCTGTTGGGGCCAAAAAACTTTTGGGTGGTTGATGTGTCCTTAAGGAGTCTACAGGTAAAGTTTCATGTGAATCGGAGCACTGGTGATATTTTTCCAAAGCGTGGATTCATTAATTAAAATTTTAGGGTTTTTGAAAAGTTTGGCTATAAGTTTAAAGTTTCACCTCATTTTACACATTTCACTTTTGAGTTCTGAGTTCTCTCTCCTAGAAGACATGGTATGCACCAAGCAAGTGGCCCGGAGATACCCCCTGGAAATTCCATACGGCAGCCACGTCCTCCAGCTCCACCACCACCATCACGACGCCAGCATCGCAAGCGTCGATGGAAGCTAGGCACAGTGGCTCTTCGCGAGATCCACCACTACCAGAAGACCACTCACCTCCTGATACCGAAGGCTCCATTCCAGAAGTTGGTGCGGGAGATCATGGAGGGCATACTGATCAGGAACAACAGGACCCAGTTTCCAGATACATCACGCGCGAAACAACTGGATCGCTGGACTGCCCAGGCCCTCCTCGCACTACAAGAAGCTGTTGAAGCCTACCTCATCGACTTATTTGGAGACTCAGTCTATGCAACGGTGCATGCAAGGAGGGTCACCGTCACCAACAAGGATCTGCGGATAGTCAGGTTCTTTCGGCGATGGAAAGATAGTCCTCGCGAAGGTCAGCAAGGATAGAGGTGTACAACTCAAAAGCACATGGAATGTAGCTTCTGAAGACATTTTGTAAAGCCTTGGTTGTAATGGACCCCATGTAAAATTGTTATTAATACAAATACAAAGTTTTTGGTGCGTCTTATTTTTGTTTAGTCGCTTGATATTTATTTTATTTACGTCGTTGAGTTATCGTTACATGCATTCAAACAAATACATGTTGCGCATGAATTCGATAAAGCACTGCATATTAAATTTAGGGTACGAATCGTGTTACGTATAAATTCAACAAATAAACATAACATTCAAGTAAAAAACAACAGTAAATGACACGTATCACAAACTACATTGCACGCGAATCCAACAAACATCGGTTTTCATTACTTGAAGAGAAGATTACAAAGTGCAGTACATCAGTGATGGGATATCAGTAGGCAATAAGTACATCTATTCTCTCCTAGGCTTCTTCGAGCTAGGCTCCCCATGGCCAGAGCTATTCTTGATCATAGGCAACAATACATTTTGCCCCAATAGTTCCTGTCTAATGACAGTGGGGTCTTCAACACCGGCAACCATGCCACGGGCCACCATGGAGAAAAGTGGGCCAGACCTAGTACTCGTGAATAAGTAGAGTAGCTTCGAATGTCGAAGCAACACTACTTTCTCCAGGCTGGAGTTGGTCGGGATGGTCTTGAAGGGCCCAGCCTTTGTTAGTGCCCTCAACTTCAAGAAGTTCTTGGCAAAAGTAGGGGAGCATGTCTTATGAAATACAATAATGTCATTGACAAGCTGCCCAACGTACTCCTTCAATGCCGAGTCTTGCACCCTTCCTTGGCTACCAGATCGGCCACCCTGCCTAGATGAAAACTCATCTATATAGACAATCTTCTGCAACACACAAGTTCAGTATCAGACTCACTATGCATGGAGTGTGCTGAAGATATATAAATCATATTTATATGAAACTTAACCAGTAGGGCCTCTAGGGCATCGGGAGCGCACACATGTGTTTTTGTCGGGATCGGGCCCCCATATGTGCCCCGGCCAGGGCACATCTGGGGGCCCGATCCCGACAAAAACACATGTGTGCGCTCTCGATGCCCTAGAGGCCCTACTGGTTAAGTTTCATAGGAAACCGAGAACATTACCTTCTCTGCATCATCTATCTGCCACTGTAATGGAGCATCCAGGTCTGCTCCTACCCACTGGGCCGCCCTCGTCTCTCTCCTGGGTAGGCACTGCATAGTCGGGTCGAGGACCAAAAAGTCTTTCCTGCAACCGCTCGAACTCCTCATCAGAGATCTGATACTGTGGCGCCGCATCCTCAATCTGCTCCTGGATGCTCACAATGGCAGAGATGTCATCGATGCTCGTGCCATCATAACGAGCCACCTCATCAACATGTGGTGGGGCATCCTGTAAATCAAAATCTATGAAATCACTAGGTGCATCACGCACCATGATACAGTATAGTTCTTCTTCCCTAAGCTCCAACAACTCTAGCACATCCTGCATGAGTAGATATTCCACCCCCTCGATGGTGATAGCATGGAGAGAAGAGAGGGGTGGCTCTTCGCTCGTGGGCATCTCATCAGGGCAGGGAGGTGGGTGCACAATGGCCAAGCTCTGTGCTGCCTCAACACTCAGATCGAGAGTGATCTCCTCAGGCTCCCTCTCAAAGTACTCTAGTAGTGGCCGAGAGGGTGCGTCGATGTCCTCGTCACTGTCCTCTTGCACCTCAGTGCACATAACATATATGGCAAAGGCGGCATCCCTCTCATTGAGATCCATCGTGATGTGGTCCTGTGACGAGGTGGGCACTGCTCTAGCACGGAGATGTTGCCCCACATGCACCAAGGCTCGACTTATCACCTTTGCATGGCTGGATCTGGCACGCAAACTATACAAAAAATCCATGGGAACCCACCTGAGAGTGGAGTCGGGAATAGAGCAAGTGAGAGGGTTCACTGCATCACAAAACGATGCTAATATACTAGAGTCAGGGTCTACAGCGGAAAGCGAGCTCTCTAGACTCAAGGTCACACAAAACCTAGGGTATATCTGGTCCCCTATGTGCGCGTAGCATGTGGAGTTGATCCATGCGGCGAAGGCGGGAGTGGTAGCCATGGCACACAAAGAGAGAAGGAAGGAGAGCACAAGTGTAGGAAAGTGGAGAATGAAAGTGAAAATGAGTTTGGAGTTATAGCTTTTATGTGTCGAAGGTTTTAAATAAAGGTTCTTTATAAAGTTACTAACTCTAAAGTTTCAAATTAAAACTCTTACCTTAGTTTCTTTATTTCAGTACTTTAAAGTCACTGTTAAAATTACTCATACAACACAATATTAGTGAGTTTGGGAATCTCCCAATTCCCATTTTTTGAATACGAAAAAGGTGGCATCCGGATAACATGCCCATAAGTTTCTCAAAACCATATGATGTGACCTATCATTGGAAAGCGCTTGAAAAATGGAATCTATTGAGCTATAGAGCGCTCAATTTGGAGCTATAGTGTTCAAGTTATGACAAATCTAAAGATTTGACCATGTGTCCCAAACTTGTGGGAAATTCCCATATTCCCCAATATGGTGTTATACAGACAAACACTTCATTCTACATTATTATATCCTCGAATATGTTTGGGCCGTTGAGTATATTTAAGTCTAACGAGAGAAAATATATAATTTTTTAAAGAAAATAAATCTAAAAGGCCTTGAAATTCCCTTTGGATCCAATTTAATATTAAAATTTAAGAAACGAGCAGCAAAGATGCGCTACAATATATCATTGTGCAAAGGCAATATTCTATAGATTATAGACCTCTAACCTGCAATTTAATTATGATTTTTAACTACACGATTGAGTAATTACAGTATGTATTATCGCACGCTTGGATCACAGTAAACTAAAATTTAAAGTACTCAGAAGTTCAAAAAAGGTATGTATTCGCTCTTTATAAAGTTTTTTTACAAGGATTCCACTATCTCAAGGATATGTGGAGAAGCACATTGTTTACATGTCATGGATTGCTCACTACGAGTCCTGACTTTTCTATTATCTAACTTGAAATAGAAGTTGTAGAGGGGCTCACTGGACATTAATTGGATTTCTTGTCTCAGAAAATAAGTGGGCCAATGACTCTCTGCGCTGACTACGAAAGGATTATGACCACTCCACAAGATTACCACATCTACGAGTGTTGTATGTGTGTCATCTCGGATATCTTGATCCAAGTTGATCCACTCCCCTCGCAAAAGTCGCCATCTTCTATATCGAAAGCGAACACACAGAGTTTGTCTAGCAATGAAATACCTGTAATAAAAACAAAAATAATGGTAAGTGAATGCGACTAACATAACAATTCATCTAAGCGAGACCTATGTCAATTAAATCAAGGTATGCAAAGTAGTAAAAAAGTTTTACCTGAATGTAATATCAGATTGGTTGACCCTGCACTCAATCGTCTCATCAAAATGTGTTCTTTTGACTTGCCAAGACTCACCCAATAGCTGGCTCATCCATTCCTCGGATGGACACTTGCATTGATAAGTAATCTTTGTTTTCTTCAAAACATCATATGAACCAAACAAATGTGCAAACAATGAGAATGGAATAAACCAACTAAGATGCACATCTTTGGAGCCTGTGGTGGGTTTCATAGCACTATTGATGTCAGATTTTATCTTCGACTTGCAAGCTCCTAACAACTCCAAGCTACCAATGAACCATTCACCACTAGACAGTGGCGGCAATGGGACATGCTACAATCTCTGGCTTTCTACCACATACAATGAATTATAAAAAAAGATATTTTGAGTGGAAAGTTGACTTGCAGAGGTATTATCATAGATCAAAGAACCTATCTCTTCATGCCAAACATGTATCTTGCCGCTTAAACATTCCACATTCTGCCATTCATGCAAAGTCGATGGATATAGAGCTGTCAATCAAACAAGACTGAATTAGAATACTGCAAAGACTTTTAAAAACAACTCTGATACAAAAGAATAATCAATGATAAATTTTAACAACTTACTGTTTTGTTTATAATTTGCAATATTGTTCTCGTCGTGTACAGAGATTTATTTATGCGTATAAACATGTTGAATCAACACTTCTGTTACTGCACTTGTGCCATTAAACACTTTTCTGAACTCTAGAATTCTACCTTTCCAATGTTTGCTAGGGTTTGCAACATCCTTACGCTTGACCTTGAAACTCCCTCGAGTACTTGGGTGCATCAAAATCCAATCCAACTTATAATACTTATCACAAATCCAATTACCGCCATTATCTTTCCTCTTGAAGACCTCCACTGCAAGTATGCTACTGATATTTTTCCTCCGTGAAGACATCTGTAACAACCAAATACAAAATTTACCTATCAACATGTATATAATTTGCAAATGTTCTCTCCAAATGAAATTAAATTTAAATGGATCAATTTAAAAAAGAAACATTGTACCTGTAATTTCTTTCACAAAGATCCCTAGATATGTTGAACAAGAAGTTGACTTATAGCAAGACCATTGTTCCTTCACTGACAGATTCCTGCAGTACAAAAACAAAAGAAATCTTGGGTCAACGCATATATATAACTTATATAGGATTTGTCCAAATGTGTTGAAATTTAACCATGGAACAGCAGTAAAAAGTGGCAATATACCTGTGGCTTTCTCTACAAAAAATCCTAAAGATGTTGTAGAAGTTGAGTTCTTAATAAATCATTGTTCTTCACCCTCGGAGATTCTTGGAGTAAAAAAACAAAGGAAAGCTCAGTATGCATGTAACTTGTACACATTTTGTCTAAACGAGATAAAATTTAACAGTGGAGCAACAAAAAAACAAGACAATATACATGTAACTTTGTTTACAGAGAAACCCTAAGATGTTGAAGAAGAAGTTGTGTGTTCAAAATATCACTATTCTTGACTGTAAGAGACTCCTAGAGCATCAAAACAAAAGAAATTACATGTCAGAGAATGCACATAACTTGCATAGGTTTTCTCCAAACGAGATAAAACTTTACCATAGAACATCTATGGAAGAGAAAAATATACCTGTAGAGTTTTGTGAATAGAATCTTAGGGCATTGGTAAAACAAGCTCTGCTCTCATAAAACACATGAAACTCTCTCTGTGCTTGTGCAAAGCAAATGAAATTTTACAGGGTTACAGACAGGGCAAGCAACAGTGAGGCTGTAAAATTTCGTCAGGAAAGAAGAAGCGGGGAAAGAGATATGACAAATTTGAGTTCCGCCTAAGAAAGAGGGGGAAACTAAAAAGGGGAGAAAAGAAAAGTCAAACATAAAAAATAAGAAAATGAAAATTCGAGGCACAAACTTCCAAGAAGTGACAGCATTGTAGTCCCCACATTTTCCCTTATTTTATTGCTAAGGGAAGATTTGGTCCAAGATATGGCTAGAAGATTCATGTTACATGAATCTGGAATCCCAGCTCTCTCATTGGTTAGGCCTATATTTGTTTATTCACTCCTTAAGGGGCAAAAAAGAGAGTCCATATTTCTCCTAATGATCGAGTGATTACCAATACCACTCTTTCCATATCCTCCTTGGTTCTAAATTTTGGACCAAGCATGGATACCAGCATGGATACCAAAACTGCCCCTCATCCATGCTCAATTGACAAGGAGCACCCACAACAATTTTCAGAGATATAACATTTGAGCAACTATTATGCCTCCAATCTCCCCCTTTATAAGACCACTTTCAACTTTGCCAACACCAAGCATGAAAAACCTTGGCTATCAATGGTTTTGACATGCATCGACCTAAAGCTTTCGAAATGTCTCGAAATATCAACCTACATTTTGTTTGATGTTTTTGACCTGCATTTCATCTGAAGCTTTTGAAATCTTTTGAAGTCTTAACCTAGATTTTGTTTGAAATCTTGACCTACCTTTGAAATCTCATTTGACCTTTGATGTGATAGGAGCAAAAAATAGATGCATAGGATGTGACAAGAGTTGAGATTACCTCTAATGCATGCAAGGAGTTGAGATCAACTCTGATCCACGTGCATGTAGATGACTTGGTGGCTCGCGTGGTCTACTTTACATAAATCTGATTGTGCATGCCCTCTCAGGTTCTTCCAACAAGAGATAACCCTTCTTCTAAGTTCCCAATGATATGTATAATCCAAATCTTCATATAACTTATTTAAGGTAAAACTCTAAGGAACCAATCACCCCTAAGGAAGGGTCTTTTTCTACTTTTGTGCATGCTCTCTTCTTTAGAAAAATGAACAATTATTTTTAATTGATAACTATCTTGAACAATTATTTTTTATAGAAAGCTAATGTAACTCCCATAAAGGTGACTACTAGAGGGTTATGGAGGGTTTTAACGTGGCTCACTTTTTTCTTCAATATCTAAAAAAGTAATGCAACTTCCATGAAGGTGATTGTTAGAGGGTTATAGAGGGTTTTAATATGCCTCGCCTTTTGCTTTGGTTGCTTTACTAGAATTTCCTTTAAACTTGCTATGGTTTTGAAAAATATTAGACTTGATTTGAAAGTGTGCATGTAGACCTATTATTGGGTAAAATGTAGGATATGTGCACTTGGGATGATGCATGCAAGTAGGTTGATGCTTGAAAGTGGATATTACTATTTAGAATAATCTAGGCCATGGTGGATTTAATGCTAGAGAGAGAAAGAGTGGATTTAAATCCTTTAACATGAGACTACACCCAATCATGCCTACTCTTATATAGTTCTCTATTACAAAAAACCAAGCATGTGAAGGCCAATTACAACAAGGACATGGATAAGGCCAAGAAATCCGCCCCAAACCTTTATGTGGAGAACTGAGTAGCATGTGGGAGCATGGAGACATTCATACCACTTATGGGATAGTCTATAAAAAAAACTGCAAATTTCTTATCTCTATAAGATGCACATACTTGCAATAACATAAAATAAGTTATACCACAAAGTGGCCATGCATAAAAGAACTTGTACCACTTATAGTTGGTGCATCAAAGGAGTCTATTCTCACCGTTTTACAATTAGTCTATCCTTCGCAACAAAACATATATACTCACACGTGCACACACACACACACACTCTCTCTCTCTCTCATATCCTGGCCTATGCATTGATTGCCTAACATAAAATGCTTACATCATCATAATGTGTGAAAAAAGGGGGTGGTAGCCCACCCATCCTCTCCGTGCATGTAGATGATGGGGAGGTTGCTAGCCCCCTTGTTTCTTAGTGTAGGTAGCAAGCATATGCAAAGGACAAGATTCTAAGTGAGTTCACCTATATAGCTCCCCTGTGATCTGTGTGTGCGCAGTCAACCTGAATGCTTTGTGATCTTGAGGATGATGACTTGGGGCTTGATGACCCAATGCTTCACCATCTTGAGTGAGAGAGAAATACATATTCAAAGGTTGAGAGAGAGAGAGAGAGAGAGAGAGAGAGAGAGAGAGAGAGAGAGAGAGAGAGAGAGAGAGAGAGAGAGAGAGAGAGAGAGAGAGAGAGAGAGAGAGAGAGTGTGTGTGTGTGTGTGTGTGTGTGTGTGTGTGTGTGTGTGTGTGTGTGTCTTGGCTTGAATTAATCAAGGTTTGAGAGAGAGAGGGGGGGGGGGGAGACACACACAAAGGTTTGTGAGAGCGAGAGCGAGAGTCATACATTGAACAAATCAAGAGTTCATGTTGAAAGACATCTTTTTTGGGAGGGCAACGTTCTTAAGTAGGATTATATCAAGCTCTTGCCACTTAGATAATTGGCAGTGACTTTGGAGATTATATTACTAGGCATGGAGGGTCATACTAATGCATGTGTAAAATGTCTGAGCAAATAGCCCAAATCTGTCTTGTTTTCTTTACATTTGTCTTGCAAGTATCTCACTCAACCTAATGATATTTTAGAGTTATTGAGCCATCACTACTAAATGTTCTCTACTATGATGTATCATAAATGGATAGTTATGTGACCCAATGAATCTGCTCATTCATTCTAACTCTTAAATTTTGATGATTCTACTCATTCATTAGTTAGTCTTCTCAAGTTGCAATGACACCCACTACAACTTTTACCTTTTCCAAACTCTCTCAAGACTTCCTTTGTGACACCCTTTTTCCTTTGCACATTCCTCAATTCGTGAGCCGTTGCCTTCTCTTTGAAAAATCCACACTATAAGCTCAATATAGAGTTGTCTTATTTTTCATCAATTTTCGACCCAACAGAGAGTACAACATGTCAAGTTTTACCATTTTGTCATGGAGAATAGCTGGTGATTACATAGAGCACAGGGTTTCATTAAGAAATGGAGAGCCTTCATAGAGCATGAAGGTGGAGCAAACAAGGTCAATGTGTCTCCAAGATGGGATCATGAAGGGCATGTGTACTACATGATTAGTAGCACACTATCAACCACCTACTCCATAATGCACTCAAATGATTGTGTGCACATGTCTGATAGTATTGAGTCAATAAAAGGTGGTATTGGTAGCAAGTCAGCTCCAGTGTATCTTGATATACCCTCAAATGATAACAAGGATTTTGATTAAGGGATAATGTCAAAAACCTAATACAATGATAGAGGTGTGTACATAGAGATGCATGACACAAATATTGAGGAGGAGTTGCATGTAGGTAGCCAAATCAAGGATGTGTCTTCCTATGATACGTCCATTGTGGCTTTCATTGAGGAGAAAGCTAGGCCAAGTAGATTAAAAAGTTTACTAGCACTTTGTGGATCTCTGCAAAAGGTGGATGAGCTCCCAGTAGGTGAGTATAGTGGTATGATTGCTTTTGAGCTTCTAGCTACACACAATAAGAAATGAATTTTGGGTATTGAACAGAAAAATGATGGTCACCTTTGGTCGCGGCCCTCACAAAAGAATATGGCAATAGAGTGCATAGTGCATTTGAGCTATTGACTTGGAAGTCTTCAATATCCTAGGGTAACTTGTCCTTCCCACATAATTGAGAGGAGATACAATGATGCTTTTTTCCATGGTCATTTAGACAAACAGGTGAGCATGGGCTATCCTGCAAGTGAGAGAAACTCAAAGATAACATGTCACTATTGTCAAAAGGTTGTTAGTTGTATAACTGTTTGCAGATGCTCAATCTATTATGTGTTGCTACCACCATTAGACCCTACAATGACCTAGTTGGTGATCCATGTTGGGGAGAATGCTCACAGTGTTCAATATGCCACAAAGAAGGCAACTGTTAAAAAGGTACGGAGCCTTGTCAGGACAATCCTAAAAATAAAAAGGGGGGACCCATGAAAAATACAGATGCTAGTTGTTTGGCAGATGTTTTTTGAATCTTTGACAAAAGAAGATGAATCAAAGGCGACTGAGGTGGATCTTAATCATTTTTTAGAAGAAATGATGCCATTGGTGCAGAATAAAGGGTAAGCTTGCATATCATTACTTTCTAATAATTTTGTATGCCTTACATTTGAAATAACCATCTAGCAAACACACAGGTTCAAAGATTTTGTTTCATAAGAGAGAGCTAATCAAGTTTAGGTCATTGCTAATGGGTATGACAACATACTTCTTTTGCAAAAACGTTGTGTCTTTCCATTTTTCCATGGAAGTAGATCTCATGGGCAAGGTGATGCCAAGGTTCTCGTTTTTCCATAATCGTGCACAATTTCAGCAACATGAAGATTCATGTGGTGCTATGGGTGTTGCAGGGGGGATGCAATCACCTATGGGTTGCAAGGGGTGCAATCATCCATGCTCCCATAGCGGTTTGGTAGTCCCCCAAGTGGCCTTATAACCTTAAAAGGGTTTGGCATAATTCTCTTTCTTTTGCTCACATAGAGCAAATTTAATCACTGTCAAACAATCATATGATCCAATTGCAAGTCTAAAGACTCATTCTTGAAGTTTCTTCTTCAACAACAGGGAGCACATGCGATTTTACTTAAGCTTTAATCACCTTTCTTCAATGAGTATCTAATGAGCTTAGTTGAGTGGTGCTTCTAAGCATCAAGAGTGTGTTTACACATTGAGCCACTATTGGTTTCAATTCAAATTAGTGTTTTTTAGCTCTTAAAAGAAGCTCAATAAACCAACACAAGTGGACAAGCATTTGTTTCAAATGTATGGGCAACATCTAAATCTACATCTCATCACTTTTTCTATACCATTGTAAAAGCTATGCAAAAGTGTAAGCATAGGGTAATCCAAAGCATCATTTGTGTGTTGCTGGTTATTTAGAAAGCTAAAGGTTTTAGGTCCTTAAGCACACTCACTAAGTGATTGATTCAAGCATTATCTTCCTTTTGGAAAGCTATATGTAAGCTATAAACACATAGACCACTTCATCTCTTAAATCACTTTCAACTTGATATCTATTGATTTAAACATCAATTTACTTCTACTTATATTGCTCACCTTGTAAAGGATTAGACATTTCCATTTTCCTATGCAATCGGTATAATAATGTTGCACCTGAATGAATCCTTAATCCGCCACATTGATTAACTTGCAATTGCAAAGGAGAAGTAGGATGAGCTCAAGAAATTGTATGGTGCAACGGAAAGAACTCCAAAATCTTCCTCAAAATAGAGTTTTTCAACTTGGAAGACAAGTAGGGAGAAGAATTGGGAAAGTTCATTTCCCACATGAAAGGACTAATTGCCTAGTCCAAGCTCAAGAAGATGCCATTGCAATACTTTAAAAGCTATAAGGAAAGTCTTTTGAACTCTTGTAACTACTCTAACAAACATATTAAATCCTACACTTGAAGGTGTCATTCAGTCTTGTTTGGATGAGGAGAAAAGAAATCAAAAGGAAGGAAACACAAGCTCAGTATCTACCTTAACAACCCATGACCCATATTGTTTCTACTAAATGTTCATTTTGCTATAAAAAGGGACATATTTGTAAGAAATTTCTAGAAAAAATTATCCCAATAAGATGAAGTGTAAAAAATGCAAGCGAACACAGGACATATCACTAGTAAATGTCCTAACTTCAATGAAGCACCCAAAAAATCGAAGATCAACTTTGTTTGCAAAATGCACCTGATGGCCACCTTTTTTAGTATCTATTGTATCATCTTTTCATGAACGTCCTTATAGCCTAATTTATAAAGGCATCCCATTGATTCATTTAGGGGGGGAACCATTTACATGCTATGTAATCCAATGCCACCTTGGCATTGAGGGGGGTGTTAGAAGAATAGCATGGGAACCATGTGTAAGTAAGGATGCATGAGGGAAGGTGAGGTGTGAATGGACTAGAGCATAGGGAAAACCCTAACCCTAGATCTAGTAAGGATATATATACATGGCCAAATGTCACTCTCAATGTAGATGAGAGAGTGTACTAGTTCTACTCCATAAGAAACTTAGTAAGCAAGATTTTATTCTTATACTTTGAGCTCTCTTATCCCTCTTGTGCACACATTTCCAAATTGCCACTTTGATATTTCAAAAAAACCAAGTCTGAAAAATCAAGGATATCAACCCCTGTATTCATAGATGACATGAAGTGCTTGTATTAATCTCCAAGTGCATCTAAGCATACATGCATAACATCACCATCAACTACCACACTGATAGATCCCAGAGCTTCCACAATACTCGATCTTCAAGGCATAATCATTAACGGACAAGTTCCTTCTTTTCACTTGGTTCCAGCTTTGACTTGAGCTGTGACTTTCTAGCCTTTGTATTTACTTCAAACAGCCTTGTCAAATTCTTCCATGCAATAGCAAGGGTTCATATTCTTGCAAATAGCCCATCATGCTATCTATGCCATTGATAGATAGTCAATACATGATTTTACTTTCTATCTGGTCCCAATCTTTCTTAGCCTTTACCTGTTCTATAGTAGCATTTTCTACAACTTCAGGTGCTATTGCCATGTTTCCTTCAATATAATTCTAAACACCTTTGTTCTTCAAGAAATTTATCATCTGAACTTCCATATAGGATCATTGTTCTTATCAAGCTTCTCACTAAAAATATGGTTGAAGTTGTCACTCATTTTGACAAAACAAATTATGGAACGTAAAATGGGCCGGCACTGGCTATGGCACTAGCCAGACCTCATGCTCATGACACACAAACACCCTCACGGCCTCGCGGACCAAGAGCATCAATCAAATGCTAAAGGACAAACTGCCCTAAAGCTTAATTCCTGCGTTTATAGTTCATAGTCCAACATTTCCCTAAAACTCCTTGGAGGGAGATCCCAAAGTACATTGGCGATGCCACGATCATACACATATGGAGGCACTCCACCGACTAATAGTCGGAGCCCCACTGCAGCTCTCCTATATCGCAGGGATTGGCCCTTTGATGCACTACTAGACATATAACACAAACGAACACAAACTCCTCTCTTTTATATTTCTCGTAGTTCCAGGAGATATACCATGCTTCCTCACTTCACAGTCCCTTAGGAAACCGACCCTCTATCCTACGGCAAGGGATAACCTCACACTCTCAATCGTGGATCAAAGTCCTAATAAAACAATTGCTATGCAGTCCAGGAGATTTTCCTTCAATACCATAAACCATGCATAGTGCATAATGTGAATGGTTTAGTGCACAAACAAAAGAAAATCAGCATTGTGCATCGTGCGAAACCAATCTTTTCATGATTTCCATGCTAACGTTTATGTATTGAAACAAGGAGAGACACCGAGCCTTACGCTCATGCTGCCTTTTCCTTTATTTTAAACCAACGTCCTATAGCCATGATGCAACACATAAATCAGATTTAAGATTGTACTTTGATGCTCAAACTCCCCTCTCACCCTACCTTTAATGTTTTGCAATCGTTGATAGGTGTAAGAGTCGTTTTATGTGTATTTCTTTGTAGAGAAAGCAATAAATACGGACAAAACATAGAAATGATGGTAAACCGAGGCTAACCTCGTGCTCTACCTTCATTATACATTGCACAACCACTTATATGATTTTTTGGAATTTTCCTTTTATCGTTTCCTAATTTTCTCCCATTTAAAACCCATTTTTAGTATTTTTTCTCTATTATCTTCAATAAAAAATGACTAAAAATTGAGATTCATTATGGGTTGTGGCCCTTAGGTTCTTTGACAGCAAAATTTTAGGTTTCATTGATGTTATATCTCATATTTTCCCTTTATTTTGCAAAAAACCCCCATTTTGCCTCTTAAACGCGTGTTTTACGGGTTTTATACCATTAATTTCAGTCATAACACTTATAATTTTCTGATTTTCTGAGCATAAACTGATCAAACTCATAGGAAACAACAACATAATGCATAATCAGCCCATGGAAACAATATTTCATCAACCACATAGCATAAAAACTCATTTTTTCTTCATAAAAATTGAATTACCGCTTAGACTTTGTGTCTCGGGATCTCGGTTTTGCTATGGGACTGCATGTCAACCCTCATTCAATGTCCAGCATCTTCAAAATCAGCACTCTTCATGTCTTCATCCACCCGGAAGCAATCCGGTCTCATCAGGACAAGCTTTCCTCCATCATTCTTCATTTTCTTCATCCACACAAGAACAGCCCCTTAAGGGAGAGAGAGGGAGGAGAGAGAAAGACTAGAATCAGAGATTTCCATTGAGGCCACCATTTGACGGGGGAGAGGCGGCGATAGAGTCAGCATCCAGAGGGGATTCACTGCCCAATGTCCATTGGGTAGGTTGCATTGAGGCTAGAGATTGAAGATCCACCCATGGAGCGCAAATTTCGAGCGCAGACAGGCACCTTCTTCCCCACGTTTTTTGCTCATGCTTCTCATCAAAAATTTCATGCTACATTTAAAATTTGGGCTCCCAAGGGTCACTTGCCCATTTTGGCCAAATTTTGTCCACCCCTTCGCATCTTGACCGGTTTCTTGGCCATTTCCCCGTCCGGACTCCGAATTGAGCTCTGAAAAATCCTGGGCGTCCTTGACATCCGGCATTGGCCGGTAACTCTTGACAACCCGCACAGCAATCTGAAAAATTATCAAAAATCAACAAGTGTCGCTCGGGCGCCTTTAAAGCACTTTGACGCTTAAAATCGTCCTAGGTCGAGCCGCCGCCTTCGACGTTGAATATTTTTCCCTTGATATTCGTAATTTTTAGCTATTTTTAAGCACTTCTCGGCATCAAAATTCCGCTCTCATTGGCAACCATGGGATAGGGCGACTCAACCTGTCGAATCCCACAGTAGATCTGCACAAAACAACCAAAGGAAGCATCAAGCTGATACAAAGTAGATACGTATTAAACACAGCACAATGCTCACCCTACCCCCTGACAAAACCAAGGCATGACATCCACAAGGAGTAGGCCTAGCATAATCTGATAAAAGGTCCGAAGCGAGTCACTAACCAACTGCTCCAACACGGCCAAACTAAAAAGAACTATCAAAGAGGTTTCCCTAAGTGGTGGTCTGAACTACCTACCTAACTAAGGACAACACAACCAGGAGCTCCTACTAGGCGAGGACTCCTATAGCCTGATCAAGAAGTATCTTCTTATAGCACATTTCTTCTCCCAGGGTTTTATTTTCCATACTCGGGCATGTAAAAAGGAGGGAGCTGAGCGTAGTGACCCAAGGAGGACAGGGCATCGGCCTCAGGTCTTGTCTCAGTACCCAAGAACCTACCAAGCCCTCGCAAGGCGACACTTAATCATTTTCTAACGCTCACTTTTATTTTCACTCCAACCTTCCTTATTTCCTTCTTTTCTAGCAAGATGCCACCCCTAGGAAGACAAGGCATCGGCCCCAGGTCAGACTCGTCCCCAGGAACCTACCAAGCCTTCGCTAGGCAATGATCAACTGCTCATAAATTTTCCTTTCTTTTCTTTTCTATTTTTATAGGGGTTAGAACCCCTTTTTACACACCTTTGTATATATTGATTGTCTTTAAGATATTCAGGGTTTCTTTTCCTGTATCATCATCATTTTTCTTCTACAGGCTTCGGTAACTGCCTCACAACTAACAAGAACTCCTAGAACGGCTGCCTAGCAGGCTAGCAGAATAGGGTCACTAGGACTCCCTTCTAAAACAAGTTTTTTGATGTCTGGCAATGTCTTTACAGGAGGCAACGACTATTCAAACCTCCCTCAGACATGCTGAACCTAAACCTAGGACTTCACGCCTTGGACGCCAGTCCCCAACAAGAAACGAAAAACCTCTTAACAAGTACACAAACACATATAACATAAAAACCACAGTACTCATAAAGGAAAGATATCACCTGGATAGGGCCACAAGAAGCTTCCACGCAACAAAAGGCTCCTTTCAAGCTCTTCTTCCGAACCTGTCTAGCACAAAACTAAAACAAGAAACCATTAACCGCACCTACACTAAACAGACAACTGGCCCTCTTGGCCTAATGAAATAAAGCACTTCACCACAAAAAAGGATCGACCCTCTTGGCCTAACGAAATAAAGTAATAACACCTCACAAAACTGGCCCTCTTGGCCTAACGAGATCAAACAGAATAACACTACACATCCTTCCCAGGAATAGCACAGATATACAATAATAAGCTCCTTTCCAAGGAGGAAAAACAAGCTCGTAGCCCTAAACTAAATGCATAAGGTTATGACCCATCCCTCCTGCATATATAGCAAGAGGCGTACGCATAACATGTTGTCTAATCAACCTATGGGCCCAGGATAATAACGGTAGATTAGTCTCGGCTACTCTTTGCATCACCCATATCAACCATCATCTGCCATATATTGCATGCTCTGATAACATTCCCCACAAGCAACCGGGTCCTGATCGTCATTGATCACAATATCCAAACTAGGACCACAATTAAAGAAGAGGTCTTCCTCATAAGAAAGATTTGCCAGTGAATCCGCAAACTGATTCCAGTAATGTGGAATCAACTGAAAAGACACTCTCTCAAACTCTTCAAGTAGGGTCATAGCAGTCCGATGATACATACAAAGAATGGGATTCCGCACTGTGTATGTCCCATCTAGCTGATTCAAGATCAACTGGGAATCCCCTTTTACTAACAACCGACGAATACCACCTTGTTTGGCAATATGCAGTCCCATAATCAAGGCTTTATACTCCGCCATATTGTTAGTGAATCCTACCTCGAGATAAGCAGCTAACTTCATCGTAACTCTACGTCGGGGATCTCGGATTACTACTCCAACACTCCCTTTTTTATTAGGGCCCATGGACGCTCCGTCAAAATATAATGTATACGTCCACAATGGGTTTACACAGCCTGCCATTGCAAACTCCTTTATTCGTAATTATGGTAATCAAAGTTTAGCATGTTGAGAGGATGAACTGACGGCTCCATCCCACCTTCTTCATTGAACTCAATAGGGATACTTGTCGGCAGTCGTAAGCAATGATGGTAGAAGACTTTAATCTCCCACACAAAGGTTCCGTCTTCTTGCTCAATCACTTTGTATCCTTTGCTCCACCAGATAAGTTTCCCCTGATGGTATCTCTGCTCCAGATATGGGTGCTCCAAATAAGGGATTAACCGACCCATCAACCAGCTTTTAAGCTCTTTTGCAGGTCTCAAATCATCCCCAGCATGGACCTGCAATGCATTTCTCTATATTAGCATACTTAGAAATAATAAGGTTTAATCTTATTAAGATTAACCTTATTCTTAAACTCTACTCCCTGTAGATCAGCTTATAGGGCCGTAGACCTATTTTTCCCTAACCTGACAATCTTGTAGGGGCCATCCCATTTAGGTTCCAGCTTCCCTGGAAACAACTCCCTACGTGCATCGTAATATAGGACTAATTGCCCTTTTTTGAAGGTATATTTCTTTGCCCTAAGGTCATGCAACTGCTTCATCCGACGCTTGGCTACCTCTTGGTGTAATAAGCTCTGCAACTTCAGCTCATCCAGGTGGACTATGGTCATGAAACGTTCAAAAAGGGAATCCTTATCCCCCCAAAGAATGATTAATTGCAAACCGTATGGTTGGCAATTCGATTTCGAGGGGTAACACACACTCTTCCCCATAAACCAATTTAAATGGAGTATGGCTGGTAGCTCGCTTGAACGTGGTATTATACGCCCATACTGCCACATACAACTTCCTGTCCCAGTCTCGTTTCTTCTCAGAGACTATTTTAGACAAGATCCCCACAAGCTGCTTATTAGTACTTTCCACCTGCCCATTTTCTTGCGGATTATAAGGAGTCGGTTTATTGTGCTTGATTTGCCAAGCCTCAGTCAAGCTTTTGATCACCTTATTCAGAAAATGGGTTCCGCGGTCCGACACTAATTCCTTCGGTGGACCGAAACGGCAGATAATCTGCTCTAACAGGAAACTTGCAGTCTCTTTTGCGTTGTCCTGCCTCGTCGCCCGCGCTTCTGACCATTTTGTAAAATAATCAGTGGCTATAATATACCCCTTTTGGGTAGTAGACGACGGAGTAATAGGACCCACAAAGTCAATGCCCCACTTCTCAAATGGAAGGATAGCCATGATAGGTGTAAGTGGACGTTTCCTATTCTCTCTACTGTCATGTCTTTGACAGGTATCACATCTGTTTACATACTCAAAAGAATCTTGGAAGATGGACGGCCACCAATATCCAGCTCTTAAAGCTTTCTGCGCTGTCAACCGTCTCGCGAAGTGCCCTCCACATGTAGAGTCATGACACTCCTCCAAAATGAAAGGAACCTCGTCAAGCATCACACATCGGTGGTAGATATCATCAACACCCTGCCGATATAGTGTCCCTGCGATCAAGGAAAACTTCAAAGCCTGCTATTTGATTTTCCTCTTTTGAGACTTTGACAAACCGGCTCCCATCTCTCCTGTTGATAGATAATGCGTAATAGCAGCATACCAAGATGGGATAGAAGCTGTATCAATTTTAAACATTTCTTCAATATCACTTCCTTCAGCCAAAGTATCTTTCGGCTCCCCGAAATCCACAAGGCATTCCACAATACCCTACAACCTCGGTGGCTTACTCTTAATCTCATAATCGAACACCTACAAAGTGATTAACCACTTTTCCAAACGATCAGGCGGCTGCAGCTTGTTCATAAGCAATCTAAGCCCTTCCGCCTTCGTATAGAACACTACCTTTTCATAGAGGATGTAGTGCCTGAATTTCTTAGTCCCAAAGACCATCGCAAGACACAACTTCTCCATGTAGGAATAATTAATCTCTGAAATGCCCAATTTTCAACTAGCAAAAGCTATCAAATGATACCACTTTTCCTCCCAGATTTAGGCTAAACAGCAGCTTATACTATGCATGGTGGCTGCTGAAAATATGTAGAACACCTCACCTCTTTTAGGTGCTTCTAAAACGGGTGCTTTTACTAGCTCTTGCTTCACATCCTCGAAAGCTACCTTACAAGGATTGCTCCACTCAAATGAATAGCTAAAGGATAATAAATTCGTTAATGGCAACGTTCTTTCTACCAATGCATTTATAAACCTCCAATAGTACCCTATTGACAAAAAGCTATGAACCTCTTTCGGAGTGCGCGGTGGACTCATAACCACTATAACCTTGATCTTTTCAGGGTCAGTTGCTATTCCCACTGAACTGACCACATGGCCTAGCAGTAGCCCATAAGGTACTCCAAAAACACACTTCCGTGGGTTAAGAGCGATACAAAATTGTATGCAACGCTCAAAGCACTTTCTTAAAATAATCAATATCCTTTCCCTTATAGTGGCTGCCCCCAGGTCATCAATAAATACTTTCAACTCATCTGGGGAGATGTCACCAAAGGTCTTGTCTGCTATTCGTTGCCACAATCCAGGTGTATTGCATAAACCAAAGCCCATCACATGGTACGCAAAAGTACCAAAGACCGTAATAAAAGTGGTTTTCAACTTGTCCTCTTCTACAATTGCCATCTGGTTATACCCCGCAAAGCAATCCATAAACGAATATATCTCCCTACCCGCTAATTGATCCAAGATTTGGTCAATAAATGGCAACGGGTAGTAATCTTTAACCGTCTGCTTATTCAGCTCTCTAAAATCTACACATAGTCGGATCTGGTTGTTTTTCTTCTTCCTGATAACAACTGGTGAACACCATTCTTTGTGTTGTACAAGAAAGATTAAACCAGCTTTCCTTAACTTCTACAACTCCTCAAACAGCCCGTCCCTCAATTCAAAAGGCATACGCCTTACCTTCTGACGCACAGGACAACTGCCTTCTTTTACAGGAATAGTATGAACAGCTAGGCTGGGAGGAATACCTCTCAGCTCATCATAACTCCAAGCAAAGATATCGCGGAATTCTTGAATCAAGGACACATAGTCCTCCCTTTCTGGTGAACTGAGCATGGAACCTAATTTGATTGGCTGCGAATCATTCGGCGTGCCAAGGTCTAACTCAATCACATCCGCATCTCTTATCCTATCTTGCGGTTCTATCGGCTCATTTAGAGTTATCTGATAGATATCCTCTGTAGTGGACCCCTCTTTAGATTTATCACTGGATGATGTCTCACTACCAGATGGATCGTCTGCTGTCTCTAATTCAGTAGAAGATAAAGGAGCTCTCTCACTTTGAGGAGACTCAGGATAAGCATCGACTATTACTCGATTAGCACCTCTACCTAGAACCACTCGACCAGTGGGTATATCAACTTGATAGTCTGTTCGTAAGATCCAAGGCCTACCTAGCAAAACTTGATAGCTAGGGCGTCCTGCAAATCTGATCACCCTAAAGTCCAAGAAACATTCTACACTTGCAACTGTAACATGGACCTTAGTAACGTAACCTTTTGGTTGTCTTAGACTATCATCAGCCATTCTCAGAAGGGTGGAGCCGTCTTTCTGAATGCCTAGACCCAGCCTCTCCATCAACTCTGAACTCATGATATTGACAGAGGATCCAGTGTCTACAATGGCATGTTCCACTAATATTCCATCCACATAAGCTGGAACCCTAGGGCAGTTCTTTTCAGCATGGTCAAACCAATCTTCCCCTACTCATGCTATGCACAGAGGTTCCACAATATACCCGATACGCATGATCTTCTTAAATTCCTTGCGTACTCCTGGAGATAATTTGATCAATTGCAAGAGATTCACATCTGATTTAACTTCGCAAAGAGAACTTGCTAAATCAAAGTCATGATAAGTAGCCAAAGCTCTCTTTTCTCGCCAAACCATCCTCTCTTTTGGTCTTTGGACCGGTTTTGGTGCTTCTTTCTTAGCTCTTGCCTTCTTTCTTGGCACTTCCTCATCCTTCTTAGGGTCAACTTTCTTGTCAACCGACCTTAGCGGTCCCTCTTCTATGCTAGGACTCTGGACTTGCGTCCCCTTATTCCCTTGTTTAGGGTTTGTCTCAACCGGTTTTTCCTTATCTTTGTCAACCTCTTTAGCCTTTTGGCCTCTTGCCACGGCTCTTAAGTTAGAGGTTTCAGCATCATTAACTCGTACAGCCTCAATAAGGCTGACTCTGTTGCCTTGTGGCAACTCTTCTATAGTTATTTTTCCCCTCTGCAATATTTGCCTAGGTGCATCATTCTGCTGCAAGTTATTTCCTTGCGCTCTATGATTCACTGGGCCCCGCTATTTACTCCCTTGTTGGAGGGAACTAATCTTACTCCAACAGGTAGCAGCTAAATGGTCTGACTTCCCACAAATGTCACATTTCACATTTGGACAGTTTCTGGGGAAGTGTTGTCCACCACACCACTTACAACTGAATCTAGAGGGTCCACCCTCTTTAGGGAGTCGACTCCCTATCAAATTTTGTTGCTTTTTCAAGAAATTAGCGTCGACCGCTATTTGTCGATATTGTTCAGAAATCATATCAGTATAATGCTTCATCATATCCTTGACTTCACCAAGGACATTAGATGCACTCGACTCGTAGCCTCGATCATCAACCTGTCGTTCCATTGGCCTAACAATCTGATTTGGCATTGGCTGTTGACCCACAGGAACAACATTAGAATTTGCACCTTGGCCTCCAACATTTGGTGGAGCCAACTGACTTGCCATGGGCATAGTCACACTGGGTGGAGCCGGTAGTAAAGGTACATTCGAAAGCATACTCCCTCTCCCAATAGGGTTAGTCATAGGCATCCCTTGACTTTCATTCGGCAATGCTGGATTGCCACTAGGTAGTAAACCCCCATTAACATTCATTCGAGAGGAGTAGGCCATTTGTAATCGTGCTTCTACTCCCTCTGCCCGCGTAATAGTGGTGTCTATGTCTGCCAAGGCCACACTGCTCAATTGTACTTGCATATTAAAGTCCAACTCATGCAAAAAGTATTGCAATTGGGCAACCGGCGGAATGGGAATGTAAGTTTGCAACTTAGGAAATACTTCCTTCAACTTCTTGGCATATGCTTTCACATTCTCGTGAGGATCTTGGCGTGTTACATTCAAGACCTGCAACCAATATTGGCCCCCTCTTTCAGGGGCATATTCCGCTCGGAAAGCTGCATAGAATTGATCAATTGTGGTTATGGTTCCAGACTCTATGCTGTGATACCATACCGTAGCCCTTCCTTTTAACGTCATATTGAAGAACATCATGAGATGTCCCTCATCTTGGATGCGATAACTGAACATCAATCTTTGAAATTCACAAATGTGAAATTCTGCATCCTCTTCCGCTAACCCATTAAAAATGGGCAACGGAACTCCTAAGGCTGGTAAATCTGGCGTCCCTGCAGGAATCACAATAGGCTGTGCCATGGTGACAATCGGATTAGCAATAGGAGCTTGAACGGGTGAATTCACCCCCCACTTGAAGTGGGTAGACTTGGTGGAGAAGAGGAAGAACTTACGCTTCCCCCTACACCTAACAGACTATGTAGAGAAGTTGGGTTACTAAGACCACTGCTTCATATACATATTGGGCTACTCCTTTGAGGAGAATAACGGCTTACAATCTCTAACTACCCTCTAGCCCTCTCAGCACGTTCTGCTTTTTGGATTTTGGCTTGACGGTCCTTGTCAGAGGACATAAACCAACTTCCTTTTGGTCCCTAGAAACCCTAGATCTGAAAACCACCACTTATAAGTGGCTCCCGGTAGACGCACCACTGATGGGACCTGAAATAGGCCAGGACTGGCTATGGCACTAGCCGGACCTCATGCTCATGACACACAAACACCCTCACCGCCTCGCGGACCAGGAGCGTCAATCAAATGCTAAAGGACAAACTGCCCTAAAGCTTAATTCCTGCGTTTATAATTCATAGTCCAACGTTTCCCTAAAACTCCTCGGAGGGAGATCCCAAAGTACATTGGCGATGCCACGATCACACACATATGGAGGCACTCCACCGACTAATAGTCGGAGCCCCACTGCAGCTCTCCTACATCGCAGGGATTGGCCCTTTGATGCACTACTAGACATATAACACAAACGAACACAAACTCCTCTCTTTTATATTTCTCGTAGTTCCAGGAGATATACCATGCTTCCTCACTTCACAGTCCCTTAGGAAACCGACCCTCTATCCTACGGCAAGGGATAACCTCACACTCTCAATTGTGGATCAAAGTCCTAAGAAAACAATTGCTATGCAGTCTAGGAGATTTTCCTTCGATAGCATGAACCATGCATAGTGCATAATGTGAATGGTTTAGTGCACAAACAAAAGAAAATCAGCATTGTGCGTCGTGTGAAACCAATCTTTTCATGATTTCCATGCTAACGTTTATGTATTGAAACAAGGAGAGACACCGAGCCTTACGCTCATGCTGCCTTTTCCTTTATTTTAAACCAACGTCCTATAGTCATGATGCAACACATAAATCAGATTTAAGATTGTACTTTGATGCTCAAACTCCCCTCTCACCCTACCGTTTAATGTTTTGCAATCGTTGATAGGTGTAAGAGTCGTTTTATGTGTATTTCTTTGTAGAGAAAGCAATAAATACGGACAAAACATAGAAATGAGGGTAAACCGAGGCTAACCTCGTGCTCTACCTTCATCATACATTGCACAACCACTTATGTGATTTTCTGGAATTTTCATTTTATCGTTTCCTAATTTTCTCCCATTTAAAACCCATTTTTCACCATTTTTTAGTATTTTTCCTCTATTATCTTTAATAAAAAATGACTAAAAATTGAGATTCATTATGGGCTGTGGCCCTTAGGTTCTTTGACAGCAAAATTTTAGGTTTCATTGATGTTATATCTCATATTTCCCCTTTATTTTGCAAAAAACCCCCATTTTGCCTCTTAAACGCGTGTTTTACGGGTTTTATACCATTAATTTCAGTCATAACACTTATAATTTTCTGATTTTCTGAGCATAAACTGATCAAACTCATAGGAAACAACAACATAATGCATAATCAGCCCATGGAAACAATATTTCATCAACCACATAGCATAAAAACTCATTTTTTCTTCATAACAATTGAATTACCGCTTAGGCTTTGTGTCTCGGGATCTCGGTTTTGCTATGGGACTGCGTGTCAACCCTCATTCAATGTCCAGCATCTTCAAAATCAGCACTCTTCATGTCTTCATCCACTCGGAAGCAATCCAGTCTCATCCGGACAAGCTTTCCTCCATCATTCTTCATTTTCTTCATCCACACAAGAACAACCCCTTAAGGGAGAGAGAGGGAGGAGAGGGAAAGACTAGAATCAGATATTTCCATTAAGGCCACCATTTGATAGGCGAGAGGCGGCGATAGAGTCAGCATCCAGAGGGGATTCACTGCCCAATGTCCATTGGGTAGGTTGCATTGAGGCTGGAGATTGAAGATCCACCCATGGAGCGCAAATTTCGAGCGCAGACATGCGCCTTCTTCCCCATGTTTTTTGCTCATGCTTCTCATCAAAAATTTCATGCTACATTTAAAATTTGGGCTCCCAAGGATCACTTGCCCATTTTGGCCAAATTTTATCCACCCCTTCGCATCTTGACCGGTTTCTTGGCCATTTCCCCGTCCGGACTCCGAATTGAGCTCTGAAAAATCCTGGGCGTCCGGCTTGACATCCCGCATTGGCCAGTAACTCTTGAAAACCCGCACAGCAATCTGAAAATTTATCAAAAATCAACAAGTGTCGCTTGGGCGCCTTTAAAGCACTTTGACGCTTAAAATCGTCCTAGGTCGAGCCGCCGCCTTCGACGTTGAATATTTTTCCCTTGATATTCATAATTTTTAGCTATTATTAAGCACTTCTCGGCATCAAAATTCTGCTCTCAACAAAAAACCTTGCAAAAAATTGTGATCTGCAAGAAAGTTGATACCATGTGCACCACTACTAAAAACACAACCTTTTTTACTAACTATACATAAATATTTGCAATTTGCAATTTGTATGCAGATGCCTTCTGTGTCTGCAACCTAGCAAACACCTAAAACCTTACATATTTGAAATATGTAATCTATACACCTGTAAATAGCAAACACAACCAAACTATAATATATCCAAAATCTATTGTCAAGACCACTTGCATGTCTGGAAGGGAGGACAAAATGACTCTAGATGCCAAAAATCATAGTGTGGAAGCAATAAAGGGCTTATTTGCAATATATACACCATTATTTTTTCTCACCAAGTTTCACTATGATGAGAAACTACAGCCTTGCTAGCCTTAGGAGCCTCCTATGATTATAGCCTAAGGTAAATCAAGCAAGGTGGAAGAGCTTCTTACCCATTGCTTGCTTGCTTACTTTCATGCTCCAATTCCTTCATCTCAGCCTTCAATCGAGCTCCTGTAACCTTGGGATAGCTCTAATACCATGAAAACAAACAAGAGGGGAGAGAGATAAAGCACCTAAGAGCACACATACAAAAGCAATGGAGACTTGAGAACATAGAGAGATATGGCTAAGATATTCTTCTTCTTCTTTCTTTTTCTTCCACACAAAAGAAGTAAGTCTACAACATGATAAAAAACTAATATAAAAGTACCATAACATATGTACATGTAGTCACTAAGTATGAACCCACTAGGAAAGAAGAGGTATCATAATGAATGTGCCATAACCAAGGATAGATTACGTGGGTATAGTCTAGCTGTAGAATCATTGGTGTAGTAAATAATATTGTGCCATATCACCAAGGCATGTAGTGGATACTAGCTCATGTAGAGCTTGTCGGCGTCTCAACAATGAAGGGGTTCCATCAAGGGGATGGCATGGTGCTCTAGTCCTTTCCAAAGAGTATTCATCCTAGGTCTCCTAAGTTTAAAGAACTTGAGAAATTGGTCATTCAGCTACATGATAATATTAAAGATTCCATTCTATGCATCCAATTCATGAATGCATCATATGGTAAGGCTTTGATTCATCAAGATTCCTAGAAAAATTAAGAAGTTTGTGTGCATGTGAAGTTAAATAATGTTACATTCAATATCTTGATATTTGGAGTACAAGAGCCCTACATTGTGATTTGGTACATGTTCTTGTTCTTACCATTGTTGGCAGAAGTAAAGTGATTTAGTAGTAGACTACCTTAGGTTTTGGGGTTTGGTGGGGGTAGATGTGTGCAATAAATGAGAGAGGTTGGGAAGACTTATAGCCTTAATATCTTTCTTTGCAAGTAGTTACTCATATGCCATCTTAACCCACTCTTTGACTTTATCAGTCATCATAGCCAAGTACTACTCAAGATTGGGATATTCTCCCACTTTCATTGTAGTAGGTTTCTCACTTTGGGATGCCATCAAGGTACTCTCTACATTAGAAGCGGGTGTAGCTCATTGAAAGGTGGTCAATCCTTTGCTTTTCAACCTAATGCCAACATTATTTTGCCTTTTCTTAGCATTCTTCTTACCTATAGTAGATCCATTCATTATCACTAGTGCTTCAATGCTAATTTCTCCTTTCTTGCTTTATGCTAGAGTGATGGCATTAACTAGAATTGGGATAGCATCTTTGTCCTTGATCATTTCTATAGTGAAGAGACTCACAAAGACAGAAGGTACGACTACCTTACTACTATTGGATTTTCATCTAGGGAAATATTGGTGTATGTGAGTGATTCTGCACTCAAGGCACATTGATCCACTTCATGCTCAATAGCCTACTCTTGTTTTTTAGGGCATTGAGAGGATACGTATCTATGTTGTTTGCAATTCTAGCAAGTTATTGTCTCATGTATCTAGATCATTCCACACCATTGTCCCTATCCCAACATCATCAAGATGGGACTAACAATCCATCTATATCGGATGGCCCTCTTCATCATAGTAGACAAAGGGAATCATATACTCTTCATCTTCTACTAGTTATTTAATATAATGGATGGGAGCATCACTAGGAGGATGTGTATAATGATTAGGCCCAAAGGTTGAGGGATTCCCAATGGATTTATTTTTTCTCTTTGGGTTGTTTGTCTCTACTCCTAGGAAGCTAATAGAGCTAGTTATAACACTAGTTGAGGTTTTGCCCTACATAATAAAAACCATGATTGAATGGTTGATAGCCATAGTTTGGGTTGGATTTGAAAGCCTTTTAGGATCTTGACAATAAGCAGATTCATGCCCGAAGCATCCATAGTTAGTGCAAGTGTATTTGCTGCACAAGTGTGCACTGCACAGTAGCCTTGAGTATTCGGAAGAGAGATATTCTCCACCACAATGTATTCATTGCACATTTTGGCAATCAGGTCAAAACAACTTCAGATCCTCAACCATCTCTCAAAGCTCATGTTCCTAGCCCTTAACATTAGCCATAAGGACTTGCATGTTTCAACTTTGCCACAACTTGGTTGAGGGCCTTGCTAGGTATTCATGGCTTTCTTATTTCTTATCTCTACTTCTTTTTGTATGAAGATCATTCACACCAATAGTCTCATTTAATATGTCATTGATGTTGAGTGATTAAGATCCAAATTTTGTGCCATGGTTTCATGGATACTTTCATTGTGAATACCCTTGATAAATGCATTTTAGAGATATTCTAAGCTCAATACCAAATCTAACAAAATTCTTATTAGTTCAAGTGCTTCAAGTGACACACACCTATGGCTACCTCTCACATAACCATTGCATACTCTCATGAATACCATAGCAAACTCATCGATTTACCTTAAAGTCTATCTACAAAGGCTCTTTGTCTTGATGTCTCAATGATTGAAGCAATACTCCTCAAGTGCACTCCATCTCTATATATTCGATCACTCCAAGCTCGCTCTGCAAAGAAGAAGAATATGAATAATAAGAAAAGAAGAAGGAAGAAAGGAAGATGCAAAGAGGTTCACACATCAATATCTCACTCTTTCTTACAATCTTCCTCCCTCCCTCACACACTCTCTCTACACAAGCAAGAGGGTAGAAGCAAAAGGCAAAATGATAGCCCTCTCAAGATTTCATATCACAAGAATGATCTTATCCATGTATTTTCCAGCTTTTATATATGATCTTGGTTTGAGCTTTCTACCTTTCTTTTTGGGGCCCAAAACTAGAACTCCTTGATTTATGCATGCATTCTTGCTACATGGCTGCAATACCTCATGCTTGTTGTGGATGGCTATTTTAATTTGAAAAATATTTTATAATTTCCATGGAAGTGATCCCTAGCACTCTTTAAAAATGTACTTACAACATAGTCTTGTTTGAAAAATTATAAGGATTCACAGGTTTATTTTACAATTCTTGATCCAAAGACTATTTACTTCCTTCTCTATTTAGATTTTGTTATTAATTCCAAGAAGATGGGTTCTTCTATGTGTTTAGGCTCTTGTGGTGTTGACTGTTAGAAATCAAGCTCACCGTCAGTGTGTCTTCATCTATGACCGACATCTATGACAGCTAGTGTGTACAGCTATCTACATGTGACTACATTAAATAAGTCGGGTTAGTAGTCAGTCAGTGACCTGACTAGAGTTAGTCAGTCTAGTCTACATTTACACTAGGTCACTTTATCTTGTAGTGGGTGTGTGCTTTTCATAGAGTGTGTGGAAATGAAGGAATGAGCTTGAGAGCCTGAAGGCTCATGGATATGGAGTCTTTCCCTTTCTCTCTCTCTCTACTCTTTGAACATGGTATCAGAGCTTCATTCATGAGGCTGTGGGAGAATGGGCATGACAACTTGCAAATGTAGCCATAGTCAAAGGAAGGAATCAGCGTGGACTGCCTTCTGAAAATCGTGGACTGCCTCCTGAGTCTGAAAATCGTGGACTGCCTCCTGAAACCTATGTCTGAAAATCGTGGACTGCCTCCTGAAACCTGTGTCGTGAAATCGTGGACTGCAACTTGTGTCTGAAAATCGTGGACTGCCTCCTGAAAAACAGCAACCTGTATCTGAAAATCTGCGCCTGCTGATCTGAGTGGACAACAACCTGTCAATCTTCAGTGGGGCACCTGGACAAGGTTCATAGAGCATGTATGCTCACTATTGAAGGTATTTGAAGTGTGCAAGGAGTAAATACTTGTGTGGGAGCTCTGTTATGAGCTGGAGTGACAGACACAGACATGTAATCATTTCTAAACTGCTGTAAACATGAATGGACAGCATGCATTCAGTCATTACTGACACACAGGAGCCTTGTACTACACTCAGATGGCATCTTTGGAGCACAAGAATGTGTCAAAGCATGTATACATTGGATCAAATGTCTTGAAGCTGAGATCTCTTGCTCAGAATACTCAGATCTGAAAATCAATGACAGGCTGAAAATTGTCATACACAGTTGCTCAGAATACTCAGATCTGAAAATCAATGACAGGCTGAAAACTGTCATACACAGTTGCTCAGAATACTCAGATCTGAAAATCAATGACATGCTGAAAACTGTCATACACAGTTGCTCAAAATACTCAAATCTGAAAATCAATGACAGGCTGAAAACTGTCATATACAGTCAATGACAAGTACTGTGCATTATTGAACAGGTCATCTTGGGGGTTCCATCATCTATATGAACTGGCCTATACATGCTGAATGCATGGAGAATTGAAGCAAGCAATGAGCATCATTGAAAACTGAATTTTGAAGCTGAAATAAATGCAGTTACACTGTCCTGGTTAATTACAAATAGCTCATGAGGTTTATGCCATTGGTCAATGAAGACAGGTTGTCTATGCCTACTCAGATGCTCATGTATTGAACTTGCCACTACAAAGTAAATATATGACATGGTCAAAAGACATTTTGGAGCTGCTTGGAGCTTGGTATGCTGAATTCTGGTTGACTGCAACCTGAAACTGAATTTGTTGACACACTCAGTTTTGGACTTGAAATTGCTGCTGGTTACTCGCAGTTTACAGTTTTCAGACTGCATGTATGTACCCTGGCAGTGAGGTTACATAAGCTTAAGTTGAAGCAAACACATAGCTTATGTATTGACAGTTATATCTACAGTTGAGACCACTTGTTAGGGTTGTTTTGGGTGTCAGTGGGCTGAAATACCCTGGTTTTTTTCTGCAATTTAGTGCAGAAAACTGTCATAAACTGTTACGGACTGAACTTAGTCAGTCATACTTATTGGACTGCAAGGAGTTAGGCACTTGATAGATAGTCTATTGCATCATGGCTAATGCACATGGGACTGACAATATCACTCAGATAGTTGGAGAGAAGTTGGATAATAAGAACTTTACATTATGGAAATTCAGAATGAAAATTTTTCTGGTTGGCAGAGGTTATTGGGATTTATGTACAGGAGATGAAGTTGCTCTTGAGTTGCCTGCACACAATCCAACAAATGAACAAAAAAGAGCCTACAGGCTATGGAATGAAAGAGCATGCAAGGTGCTGCATTGGTTTTCCTTATGTATATCTGATACTATGGTAATTCAAATCACTGGATGTGAGACTCCGAAGAATTCTTGGGACATACTGATGAAAAATTATGGAACCATGACACATGCAAGAAAGATCCAGTTGAAACAGCAGTTCAACAACATGTCTAGGAATGGCAAGAGCATCCAGACGTATACCACGGAGATTAAAACCATAGCTCATCAACTTGCTACTATTGGCTCAAGTGTATCAGAAGATGATATGATTGCTGTTGCTTTGAATGGCTTAGGCAAAGAGTACAAAGCTTTTGCCACTTCCATTTCTATCAGACAAGAGCCCCCTAGCTGGGAAGAGCTAGTTGCTTTGTTGCTGCATGAGGAAGTCAAACTTGGTTTGAATACAGGTTCTAGTGCATCTCAGAGTAGAGACATTGTGATGTACTCTAGCCAGCATGGCAAAGGATCTAGAGGTCGTGGTTCATTTCGAGGTCATGGTGACACTCGTAATACTTATGGACAGCAGCAGCAGCAGAGTAATTGGCATGGTGCAAATACACAAGGCCAGCGTGGATCTGGTGGGTTTAGAGGCAGGGGGAGATCACCTCGAGGAAGAGGAGGTGGATCTGGATCTTGGCAGTCTACTGATCAGTCCAACAAGGACAAGGACTGTCATTATTGTGGTAAGTATGGGCACATAGCGAAGGAATGTTACAAAAAGCAGAATGACATGAAGACAAAAGGGAAACAGCATGGGCATTATGCATCCTCTAGTGGTGGTCAAGATGATCAGGTTGATAGACTCTTTGCCATGTAGCATGTATCCAAGACTGTGTCAAGGCAGAACAGAGATGACAGGTGGTACATTGACTCTAGTGCATCAAACCACATGACCCCGCATGGAGAGTGGTTTGATGAGATGGTTGCAGGTACACATGGTCATGTATGTACTGGGGATGATACCCAACATGACATAAAGCATAAAGGGATTGTTCCATTGATGATGCCTGATGGCAAGAAGAAAGGCCTGCATGATGTCTTACATGTACCGACTATAACAAAGAATTTGTTGTCTGTGGGTCAAATGGCAGAACAGAATCTGCAAGTGAGGTTTAACAAGGATGGATGTTTCATTGAGGAGTATGGAAATGGCTGCAAGCTGATTGCCAAGGGCAGAAGGGATGGCAGGATGTTTACTTTGGAACCGACCATTCCTGAACTTAAAGCAGCTATGTTTGCTCATGATGAGAGTGCCATCAGAGATGTAGAGATCTGGCACAAGAGAATCGGACATGTCAATGTACAAAGCAGCAGAAATAAGTAGTACTTGGATTACCTAAATTCAAGTATAATGATTTTGGTCATGTACGCCTTGCATGTCAGTTTGGGAAGCAGGCACAGTTTCCTTTCATGAGAAATGTAAAAAACAGCACTAGGCCTTTACAGTTGGTACACTCTGATGTCTGGGGTCCTTCACATAATGCTTCCTTTAGCGGTGCACGATATTTTGTCTCATTTATTGATGATTTCAGCAGGTACACTTGGCTTTATATCTTGAAACATAAGGATGATGTGTTTGATGCATTCAAAGACTTCAAGAAACATGCTGAAAATGAATTGGGCTGTTACATATCATGTTTGAGATCATATGGAGGAGGTGAATATGTCTCAAACTACTTTGACAGGTATCTTGCTAAACATGGGATCAGAAGACAGCTCACATGCAGTTATACACCGCAGCAAAACGGTGTTGCAGAGAGGAAAAACAGGGTTTTGATGGAGTCAGCTAGAGCTATGCTGAATGAAAAATGTCTGCCAAATGGTTATTGGACTGAAGCAGTGGTGACTGTTGTATATGTGCTGAATCGAACCCCTACAGCAGGGATTCATGATGTCACTCCGTATGAATGGCTGTATGGTCATAAACCTGATATTTCACACTTGAAGGTATTTGGCAGCATTGCATATGTGCATATACCGGATGAGAAGAGGAAGAAATTAGATCCTAAGGCAGTGAAAAGTGTGTTTATTGGATATGCATAGGAACGGAAAGCTTATAAGTGTTATGTACCTTCTACGCATGAGACATTCATAAGCAGAGATGTGGTATTTGATGAGTTAGCATCTTGGTATGGGAATCCTATTGCAGTGCTTACTGATGGCTCACCCAGTATGAGTTATGCTGAAAATACTCCTGCAGAGAGTACTTCCATGACTGGTCAGACAGGTGATGTATCATCTACAGTGAGTCCTTGGACAGGACGATTACGGAGTCGCACTACTGCATCCACTGACACGGATATGTTAGTGAGGGGGAGAACAGATAAGGGAAAAGAAAAGGTTTTTGAAGATGTAACAGGTCCACTCACTGCAGGTTATGATTCATCTAGCAATGACAGCTTAGATAGTGAATTGGGGATTCCGTCTGTTATGACGCCAGGTGCTAGACAGAGCCGTTATGTGCCGCCTCATGAGAGGCAAGCTCACAGTGAGCCACAGCTTAGGAGATCAGAGAGGGTCAGACGACCTGTTGACAGGTATACTTACACTGGATATTCAGCCCGTCATTATGCTTATATGACGAAAGTAACAAGTTTTAGAGAACCAAGTAAGTTTGATGAGGCAGTTTTAGATAAGAATTGGCATGCTGCTATGGATGAGGAATATTCAGCTTTGGCTGAAAATTCTACATGGGATTTGGTACAGTTGCCTGAGGGCAAAACACCTATTGGATGCAAGTGGGTGTATAAGGTAAAATGTAAATCGGATGGATCATTGGAAAGATATAAGGCCAGGCTGGTTGCAAAAGGGTATGCGCAGCAATATGGTCTTGATTATGAGGAGACTTTCAACCCTGTAGCAAAGATGGCTACAGTTAGAACTGTGATTGCTTTGGCAGCAGCTAGAGGCTGGAAACTATGGCAGATGGATGTAAAGAATGCATTTCTCAATGGAGAATTACAGGAAGAGGTTTACATGGAACAGCCTGAAGACTATGTACATCCAGAATTTCCAGCACATGTATGTCGGCTGAAAAAGGCATTATATGGGTTGAAACAGGCACCCAGAGCATGGAATGCTCGCATCAACAGTTATTTACAGCAACATGGTTTCCGATTGGGAGATGCTGATCATAGTCTATTTGCGAAGAAGACAGATAGTGGCTATGTATTTCTAGTTGTCTATGTTGATGACTTAATCATTACAGGAGATGATGAAAATGGGATTGCAGAAATAAAGACATGTTTACAGGCTGAGTTTAAGGTCAAGGATCTTGGAGAGCTGAAATACTTTTTGGGGATTGAGGTTGTCTCTACACCTCAAGGCATATGGCTGCTACAGAAGCAGTATGCTCATGACATGTTACAGAAATATGGTATGGCTGATTGCAAGCCTATGGATACGCCTTTGGAGCAGAATGTCAAGCTACAGATTGATGTTGGGACAGAGATTGAGAATGTTACTATGTCCAGACATATGGTAGGCAGCTTGATCTATCTCACCATCACTAGACCTGACTTGAGTTATGCTGTGGGGCTGATCAGTCAGTTCATGCAGAAGCCTCGCAAACCACACTTGGATGCAGTCAGAAGAATTCTGAGATATGTAAAGGGTACCACAGATCATGGGCTGTTTTATGCATATGGAAAAACCCTTGACTTGATGGGGTACACTGATGCTGACTGGGCTGGTTGCACATATGACAGGAGGTCAACCAGTGGCTATGCATTTGGATTGGGTAGTAGCATGATCAGTTGGCAGAGTAAGAAAGAGCCTACAGTTGCATTGTCCAGTACGGAAGCAGAGTATCGTGGTGTGGCCTTAGCGGCCTGTGAAGCTAAGTGCTTACAGAAGTTACTGAATGACTTGGGAGTACACTTGGACAGCAAAGTCAAGCTGTATTGTGACAATTTGAGCAGTGTTATGTTAGCAAGCAATCCTGTTTATCATGCAAGATCAAAACACATTAAAGTTCACTATCATTTCATCAGGGAAATGGTTTTAGCATATCAGATTGACTTGGAGCATGTGAAGACTGAAGACCAGGTAGCAGACATCTTTACCAAATCACTTGGTAAAGATAAGTTCATTCACTTTAGACAGCTACTTGGAGTGATGCAGATGATTTGAGTTTTGTTTTTGAGCTTGAGGGGGAGTGTTAGAAATCAAGCTCACCGTCAGTGTGTCTTCATCTATGACCGACATCTATGACAGCTAGTGTGTACAGCTGTCTACATGTGACTACATTAAATAAGTTGGGTTAGTAGTCAGTCAGTGACCTGACTAGAGTTAGTCAGTCTAGTCTACATTTACACTAGGTCACTTTATCTTGTAGTGGGTGTGTGCTTTTCAGTAAAGTGTGTGGAAATGAAGGAATGAGCTTGAGAGCCTGAAGGCTCATGGATATGGAGTTTTTCCCTTTCTCTCTCTCTACTCTTTGAACATTGACTCTATAGTATCCATTGGGTTCTATTATTCTACCTCAAGTAAAGTGGTAAGGGAAATGGTTCCCTTGTATTTGGAATGGATTTATCAAATAGTGCTAGGATGCCAATCAATATTGGGTCTTATATGTGGGGAGCCCCATCTCCGTTAACCATGGCACATAATCCTTCTTTTTCATCTTGTGCTCTGATTGGGACACACTTGTTGTCATCATGCTTTGTTTGAGTGCTCTCCTAGTGAGCTTTAGCTATCTTCTAAGATTCCAAGTTCTTGTCCCCTTCCACTTTGTTTTGTCATCTCTAGTGAGATGTTGGCAAAGCTTTGGTGTTGAATTTGCATAATCTCTTCCATTACTCTAGCCCTTTCTTTATTCTACTCACACTCTGATTGTGCCTATTATGAAGCGGAACACGTGGCAAATCTAGCAAATCAAATCTCAATCACAAACAAATTTATGACACACATAATAGAACTTAGTGGAAAAATCTAACAAATCAAACATCCACACTATTAAATACAGACAACATTATAATACATAAGAGGATTTGAATAACTCAATAGATTGAGAAAGACAAGAGAAAAACGCACGATTAGGCCCAACCTCCCCCATGGCAAAAGCCATGGTTTGTCATCCTTGATTGCATATTGTAGATTTACATGGATACTTACATTCATATCTTACATATAATTACAAAGAAAGTACAAATATCAATTAAAATACAAAGTTTTAAGAGTCAAGAGGTATCCTCCAACATGCTACAATTGTTGTAGAAAATTTTGTGCTCTGAATCTTGACGTTAAGACATCACTATCACGTCCAAAGAGTGCCAAAACCCCCAAAACGACTCTTGAAGCTCTGAATTCTGATTCCGGATGAGTGACAAATGAAAAAACTCACTTTTTATCCTGTTCTCCTATTTTGTGTGTGATCCTATTACTTTTATAAAGAAAGCTAGAAAAGCCTTCTAAAACTTAACCACATTAAGAAAATAGCAAGGCATTCCATAAAGAAAGCTTACTTCAATAAAGGCATATCTTAAATCTCATATTCTAAAATAATCTATATTAAAAATAAATAAATTAATATTATTAAGGATAATGATCTAATTATTACTAAAGAATTTTAAACTTATAACTTACAAATAGAATAATACTTTTAATAATACAATATCATATAAATATATAATATTATATATTATACTTAAGATAACTAATTATAATTATAAAATTTACGCTTGGACTTATGCTAACACCCGGTGCTACCCAAAGCCACCGCTACCTGCTCTACACAGCAACTGAAGCATTCACAATTGTTTATAAATAAAATAAACAAACAATAGTGAATACCTAGCAGTCTTCAGCTACAAATAATTAAAATAGGTTGGAGCACTATCATAACCTTAATTTAATTCGAGTGTGTACTCTAAACTCGTAAAATCTTAATTAATTAATATGAATTTTACGAAATCACTTGCTGTGGAATCACCCACGTACACATTAATTAATAAAACGCTCGAGAAGGATAGACGTCCTCGTCAACTTCTCACATAAGGAATCCATCTTATGTACGAGCCCTGGTCAACAAATGAATTTTACAGAATCCACTGTAAAATCTCATGGAATCCACCGTGACTTAACCTCCCAGCATCATACCCCCAGAGTGGGATAGCAATTGTCCACAATTTCTATTAGCTGCTAAATGTGGAGCTAGCAGTGTAGGTTAAGCACTAAGGGTGCGGGCGGTCATCCATTGTACGTCTTCCACTAAATGAGTTTAAAAATAATAATAATAATAACAAAGCATATAGTATAGGACAATGAATCAATTGAAGTCTAATTATTAGTAAACAATTGATTCTAATAAGATTAAAAACTAATGTTAGTGCCATAGATGTCTTTCATGGGAGTAAGAGAGTCAAAAGATAAGACGGAAATATTATGAATGCTACGTCTCATACTCAAAGCATAGACAATAGCAAATAAAATAGTTATTCTAGTTTAGTAATAAGCAGAAATTTAACTAAGAATTCTATTAAAAAAGAGAGTAAAAGACTTACCTATCTTACCTTGATTGGAGATCTCTATCTTTACTAGAAAGTGTGAATTCACAACAGAATTAGGAAGTTGAAGAATTTTCCAAAGTACTTTTAAGAAAAATTTGTTAGTCTCAATGTTTATCAAATCAAATGATAACAACATTAAAGGCATACTCTAATTGTCAAAAACAGAGTGAGAATCATATTGAAGGCCTACTTTGAATAAAAACAACTTATATCTTCTTGTGAATTAAGTTAGTCTATAACTAGAGAGTTGGAGCTTATAAAGAATTTTACAAAACATTTACTTATAAATAAGACTAAAATTTAAAAAGAAACATATTAAAGATAAGGCTAAAGTTGGATAAAATACATGTCTTGGTTTAAAAAAAATTAATATTCAAGTTCTATGGCATATTTAGATATGATTATCTTTTAATATATGCATATTTAGACAAAACCATGTCTAATATAAGTTTTAGATCTTTGTATAAGCTTTTTTTTTTCTTTTGGGAGTATACTCAAATTCCAAACAGATTAAAAGCTATCATTCTAGGAAATTAGATGTTTGTATAGATTGAAATTTACAAATTTCACCAAGTCTGGGTTAAGTGCAAGACCTACTTTCAAGATAAATAACTTTCTTTGTAGATAGAATCAGGTCATGATGATAACTAGAGAGTTGTAGATAACAAAAAGGTCTATAATTCATGTCCCTATGATGGATTACCCAATCTAAAGGTAAGGTCATAAAAAAGATGGCACAAAGCTGGCTACTACACAGTTTTCTGCATAGTGCTGTAAGAGAGGGGGAATTTAATAATAGGGAAATACTAGCTACACTGGCTGGTATATAAGGTGAGAGAGACTTAATTTTTCATTATCAGATAATTATACAAGTCTTCTTTCTCCTTCACCTTGCTCTTCAAACTTCCATGTCTTCCTTTCCTCTCTTCTAGTATTTCTCTCTCCATTTCTAGTCTTTCTCTCTCCTCATAACTGTCTTTCTCTCTCTTCTGTTCTTCTTCTTCTTCTTCTCTGCAGTCTTCTCTCTCTTCTTTCTCTCTCCCAGTCCCTCTCCTTGACAATTGGTATCAGAGCCCAGGTTCTTGGTCCCAGTTAGTCCCTCATTTTACCCAGTTACAACTTTCTAGTCACATGGAATTTTGAGTCACGGGTACACAGGTACACGGAGTAGTAGGGGAGTTCCCAAAGATTTCTAGACCACAAGGATAGCAGACAGGAGCATTAATGGCGGCTTGGACCAAGTTTGGAGAAAGGAAGATCGACTTTGGCAACTCGTGGGTCATTTTTGGCCCATTTTGAAGGTAAATTCTTAGTAACCGTGGTCACAGGAGTTAGAAGAAAGTCTAGTTGGGGTTACTTTTCAGGGAGGGTCTTTGCTCTCCTCATTTCTCATGCTTCTTGCAAGCTTTCGTGGAGGAAATCAGGCCCAAATCTTGCTCCCCTCTCTTCCATGAAATGTCAACCCTCTTCCTTTCATTTCTGGAGCTCAAGAGCAACAAACCAAGCAGTGGTTAAGCTCTGGTGACCATCTCCAACCCTCCAGGAGTAGCCCCGTAAAATTTGGCGCAAAATGCAGGATGCTTCCTGGCGTGTTTTTGACAACACCCCAACCCTCCTCTCCTTGACATTGGTGTCCATGTAGAGCACTATATGTTTTGCATATCGGTCCTTTAGGCCTTTCCGGCAATTATTTTGGGCATTTGAGGCCGTTTCAGGCCTCGTTTTAGAGCCGCAAGGTTGTGGACAACAATTTCAAGGTACAATGGATTCTGATTGTATTGACCGAAAGTGGGTGCACATGTTTACAGATTTAAAATGTGTAATTTTTTAGGTGTTTGCAAGAAACAAAAGGTTTATCTGCAAACAGGTTGTAGATTACATGTACTATTGAGCAATCAGTGAAAAATGTTGCTTGGTATATTTCTGTGCATGTGTTGTGAAAGATTGCAAAAGACTAGCTTGTTGTGTTGTATCATTGTTTGTGATAATGGCAGAGAAGAGTGGAAATCCCATTATTGAGAAGCTTGAGAAGAACAACTACCCTTCATGGAAGTTCCGTGTGACGAACTTCCTCATTGGAAATGGACTTTATGAGTTTCTCTAAGGTGAAGAAAATGAGCCAGAGCTGGGTATCCCTCCGACTGCAGATGAATTAAAAGCATGGAAAGAATGGAATGTGAAAGACAAAAAGATGATGTACTAGTTATCTGCAATCATTGATAATACGATGTTGGGACATATCAGGAATGCAGAAACTTCACATGTAGCTTGGACAATTTTTTAGAACATGTTTTCAGTAAATACAAAGGCAAGAAAGATTCAACTCAAGCAAGAGTTGAATGCCTTGAAGAAAGGAAAAATGTCTGTCAATGAGTATGTGTTGAAGGTGAGGAGCATTGCAGATGCTTTAGCAAAGATTGATGCAATGCCTGCATTAGGAAAAAAATGAACTCACAAATGGGCCCTTAAAAATAATATAGTTTAAGATGTGGGCCTTTTGGATTGTCCAATAGGAAGGCTAGATGTTGACATCCATGGAGGGTGAATCTTCTCTCTCCAAATCTTGGGTTTTCTATTAAAAAAAAGAGTAGTGGGGGGTTTAAAAAAGGGAGAATGAATAGTACACAAAATTTGAGTTTCTCTCACCTCGTATTTTCCCCCTTTTTTTAGAGAATTTTTAATTTCAGTTTTTATTCCTCTCACAAAATCAGTTTGACCCAAAATTTGAGCAACATACCACTTTCCCTCTCTTCTCTATACTCGTGAATTTTCGTCTCCATTGAAGCTCCCTACTAAGAGTAATTAGGGTTTTGAGCATTCTGCTTACCTCTGCACTTTCTTCTCCACGCAGCTCCAAATTTTGGGCAAAATACAGGTGTCTATCTCTCTTTGCATTTTCTCTTGTTTGTTATTTTTTCAATAGGGTTTGATGTTGTTTCTTATTGTTGTTGTTGTTTTATTGCATAGGTTGTTTGGGGCAGGAGACAGAGGTGCTCGTCTCTCTCTCCTTTCTTTCCCCCCTCTCTCTATGTGTTGTTTCTCTTTTATGTTGTGTTTTCAATAGAATTTGATGTTGGTTCTAATTATTGTTTTCTTGCAAAGTTTACTTGGAGCAAGAGGGAAAGGTGTTAATCTCTCTCTCTGTTTGGTTTTTTTTTTGCTGATATATTTTCAATACAACACAATGTTAGTTCTAACCCTTGTTGTTGTTTTGTTGTAGAGATCATTTTGGGTGACATTGCATAAGTGCTTATCTCTCTCTCCCTCTCTCTTTCTCTGTGTATGTTTCCTCTTTTCTATTGTTTTTTCAGTATACCTTCATGTAAATACTAACTCTTGCAAAATTGTCTTTTGCAGATATCAATTTGGGCAAGATTAGATAGGTGTTTATTTCTTTCTCTCTCCCGCATACTTACACAAACTCTCTCTTTCTTCCTCTCTGCATTATCCCTTTTCTACTATCTTTACAATAGGGTTTGATGCTAGTTCTAACTTAAGGATCAATTGTTGTTGCAACACTTAACACAAGGTAGAGAAGAGATTCTGTAGCTCAATTTACAGGTAAATCTACCATATTTTGTGGTGCCAAAATTTATTCATTTAATTAGTGACTTTTATATTTGATGGGATTGATGTTTTCTTATGTCCATCATTTGCAATGGGTTTTGATTAGCAATGATTCAATCTTATCTTCAGCAAATCAGCTTATAGGTAAATCGGCCCTGTTTTGTATTGCTTCTATTCATGCAGTTATCTAGATATTTTTTGCTAAAAGGGATTCATGCAAGTATTTTTGTTAAAAGGGATTCATGCAAGTGTTTTTTTGTACATGCAGGTATTGCACAAGGTTTAGGTGAAGCATATAATTCTCCATCAACTATTTTGATGTGGTGAGTGATTCCTTTGTGTTGGATGATATGGATCTGCTGGAAGTCGATGGTTCAAAAATCCTCTGCTTTATTGGTCCTATGTGTCCATTTGGATCTCCATGCCAATTGGCAATGATCCATGAAACTCTTGTATCATATCATCCATATAACACACAATGTGTTGAGTCTTAGAATATCTCAGGTGTCAATCCAATGTGCCTATTAAGATTTGCATGCCATGTGGCTGCTATCCTTGTAACAATTACTATAATACCCACATTTCATACAATGTATTGAGTCAAATCAGACTCCTCTTCATTATGATAAAATTTATTTTGGCAAAATTCTCTGAGTATTCTTGTGCTATTCTTTTCATTATATTTCATGTAAATGGTATGATTAAAGTGATATCTTGAAATTAAATCTATACTTTGTGTTGATGTATATATCCACATGTGTTTCGATATTGATGTTTATGTCTGTTTACAAAAGTGCAAACATCTCTTAATGCCATGTTGAATTGTATGGCATATTGGTGATTATTGGACAGACTTAAAATGCTTATTATTTAGGGGTTAATACATACTTCTTTACATCTAATGCGTAGGTTATAATGCCTAGAGAAGAACAAGCATTCTCTCGATAAAAGTACGTAACAGAAAAGATGAAGAAGGGAATTGGATCACTAATACATATCATTGCTCGTCTTGGGTACATATGCGTCCAAGTATGAAGGGAGCTTTCAGGGTGAAAGCATCTGCGATTGCAGATGTATCAAAGCACTGGAAGGGTAAAATTTTAGCTCTAAAACAAATGAAAGTTGATTCTCACCTTGTAACAGAGGCGTTTGTACAACATGTATTCATGCAATAACAAATACACATTGCGCTCACTGTGCCCTTTCAACATGTAACGTGTCCGCTTGTCCACTTCTGAGACACATCTTAGTAGCCCATCGGGAGGGGAGTCTAGAAAGCGCCACCTGGCACTCGCAAGGAATGTCATAGGGTTTGCGATCTAGGTCTTCCCGAGTATGCCCTGAAGTGGAAGTATCTGGCCGTTCCCACTTAGGACCGACCTGAAGTCACGGTTTCTTTCCTATCAACCAAGTCTCTAGGAAGTAGCTAGTGTCAAGCTCCAGATGAACCACTTTGTGTAGGAACAACAGAGTCGAAGCGGATTTATGCTGCACTTGGTTCATGGAGAATGGGAAACGAGAGGGATGCGAAGCTCAACCTCTCTGCCCATAAGGCATAGTCCCATTCCGCTCCCCTAAAACATCATAAATCCGGATTCTAACTCTACTGACTCTAGGTCTTTACAGTTGCGTTATTACGTCCTTTGAGAAAAATTCCCAGCTAACCGGGACCACCCTTTCGTAGGACGGACCCAAGTCACGTCCACTGCACATTCCTCGATAGCTTTAGTTTTCTAATTAGGTCCTACCACATTTATGTGCAACATTTAAAATCATCTTCATTAATTAAGCCTTTTAGGACACAGAGTTCGTTCACGTAATTTACAACACGTACACAAAAACAAAACAAGCAATTATTTTATCAAACAAGTTCCTTAACTTATCTTTAAGTTAATATTTGTCTCCTACCCATACAGGAGAATTATGTATCCCTTCTGTCCAACAGAAGTACCCGGTCCAAATCACATGGCACCGAAATTTCCATCCTTTATCTAGAATAGGATCTTCCAACATCCTAGACATTGGGCTCACGGGGATCTCCAACTCCATTCTGGATAGGCAAGGGGTGTCCAAAGCTCCACCTAACCCACAAGTGGTCTAGGAGTGAGATGCCATTTCCATGGTTGACCTTTTTACCACTCAACCATCGGCCTATGAATCGAGCAGTGCCCTCTCGGGATAATCCGCGATGTGATCTTGGAGATGATCCACACGTGCAAAATATCCATCCAATTAAAATTCAAGCACAATCAAAGCAATCAGCCCTAATATCATATTCTAGAAAAACATTCCTTTATTCCCATGGCAACTTGTCATTACAAACCCCTGCCATGCATTTGCCATCAACACAAGCCTCGGAATATTTATCCAAATCACAATGCAACAATCCCTTGATTGAAAGAAAAACATTTAGGGTGTTGTTCAATCAACCAACAAAACTAATTGTATTTTTCCCAAACAATACAATAATAGATGCGACAATAATTCCATCGCATATTCACTCTTCCCCTTGGGGCCAAAGAGTAGAATTTACTTAATATTCCCTCCTTTAGCCTAAGGCGTATGCTAAAGGTTCCAATACTATACATGACGTAAGCCTTATCATTCCAATGCAAATTAATCAATCTAGCAAGACATTTATGCCTCTTCTCTAAGTGACAACATGTCATCGATGTAAAGTTTACATAATCTCTCCCATGTATCTACCGTGTATATGCATTTGCGAACTTTAAATAATATTATCCTCGGTAAAGATTAATCAAAGACTCATCGATGCTCAATACTTTAGTGTCCCATATGTTGCTTATGCTATGCATGGATTCATCACATAGCAACTAGGTGCAATTTAACTCCCTTTAATACAAGCACTTCACAAACTTCATCTTTGAATATTTGAGATGCGATTTATCCTTTTCAATGACCTATTCTAACACCACAAGGTACGGAACCTAATGTATCTCTTGTGAGCATTAAAACAAGCATCTATCAATTTGAAAATACATTACTTACGACCGCTACTGCAATTGGATTGACAGTGATGCCTTTGCTCGAAGCTCTATTGTTGGTTGTAGGATTGCCATCCGCACACGACATTCTTCGCTTGAAGGCCATCGTCCGCAAGTAGACTCAAGAGATTAAGAAGGTGAAATAGATTCGGGATGGGAGAGCGAAAGAGAAGATGGTTAAATCGAGGATCGAGATAGAGGAAAATTGTGCAGCCTCTCGAAGTAACTCTTCTCTCTCTCTCTCTCTCTCTCTCTCTCTCTCTCTCTCTCTCTCTCTCTCTCTCTCTCTCTCTTGGAGGGGTATACTCTCTCTCTCCCTCTCTCTTGCAGCCTTTCAGGGTCTCCTTATGCTCCCTTGCGCCTCCCCATGCCTCATACTTATAATGAATTAGAGAGGAGAGGATAAGTCTGAGAACAAGAGTGGAGGGGCTCTTAGAAGACTCAGTGATCTGATGCTCAGATAATAAATCAGATGGTTACATTGGCTCCAAAAGGTGGGTACAACCCCAAGACACTTGGTTAGAAAGCTCTTAGTTCACTCTTTCTTCTTTTCTCTATTCGAAGTGTTGTCTATTGCCTGTAGACTGCGATCGCGGTGCACGCGATTTTGCCTGTCACTTTTCTTTATTTCTCTTTTTGTAAAATCTCCAAAACTAACTAAAACATCACTTGTCTTTTCTTTTAAATGACTTTTAGTTCTATCTTTTTAGGATAATATCTAAAATATAATAGTTTTTTTTCCCCCAAGAATATAATATTTTTGGACCATTCAAACTATGCACATTAATACTAGTGATTAATATGGCTCATAAGTCCCGTTCACATTGTACTTTTCGTGAAGGGTGGTTACAGTCCTTATCAATCCAAGAAAAATGTCAGATTTATGACTCTCAATTTGGTTAAATATATTTTTAATTGAATGAAAATTATTAGCTATTAATGCTAGTCAATTTTTACCTTAGTTAGTCTTTAGTTAGTAATCCTACTAACTTATTAATTGACTAACTAACTTTCGAACTAACCAACAAACTTTTATTGTGTGGAAATATTACATCCTCTCCCCTTAGAGAAATCATCTCGAGAGAAATTGGGGAAGACAAGCACTAATGAGGCTTATGACCTGTAGGTTAAGGCCCATCATGCATCCGCTGCGCTACATATTATTCAAATTAACCATAGGTACAAGAGTAGGATTTATTCTCAATTGTGTTACATGTCGATTAAGCTTCTAGGAATTTTAGTCCTCCTAATAAGGTTTAGTGGGCTCTAGATCTTCGTCTTCATCTGATTCGTCTATATATCCATAGACTACACCTGTGTAGCTTCGTTTTCTTGGAGGCTCAATGTCTTCTGGACCTAGATTGGGATAGTCTGCTTGGATGTGTCCTAGCTCATTACAATGGAAGCATTGACGATAGGGACATCTCCTAAGGATGTGCCATATCTCTCCGCACGGATGGCATCTCTTATCCTGATCTCCATAGTCATCTTTGCTACAATTGCCAATTTAAGTTCTTAGACGATTGAATTCGCTTGGAGTAATGCATCTTGCAAGTCCGTTGGATGCATTGCTTCAAGATGGTGGTTCAAAGGAGTGTTCAGGTCATGGCAAAACTTGGATACTTGCTGTGCAATATCCATAGGTGGCGCATATTTTAGTAGGATTACAAACTTTGAGCAGTAAGCTTCCAGGGTTAATTCCAGCTGCTTGAGCTTGAAGAATTCATTCATCTTCAAGGTTTGGTAGGTTGGCGGAAGGTATTGTCTGCGTACAGCATCTTTCAACTGAGTCCACGTAACAGCGGCTTCAGAAATACCTTGATCTTTTCACCATTGCTTCCACCATAACCGAGCCTGGCTAACTAACTTCAATTTTCCAATCATTGCTTGATTCATGGAGGCAGTTCCCAAAGCAGAGAAATAGTTATCCATCGTCTCAATCCATATCTCTACTTCTACTGTGACGTCTAACCCTTCTCCATCAAACTCGGGTGCCTTAATTTGCTTGAGAAGAAATTTCTTCTCTTGCATGTCAGCATTCGTGGGTGCAGAAGGTGCCTGACAATCAAGCCATACCACTCAGGTTATTTTTATTTAGGATATGTCTATGAACCGAACATTAATCAATCATGTATCATCATGAAGTTTTGCTATTATACCAGCTATAACGTGTCTGCTTGCCCACTTGTAGGATATGTCTTAGCAACCCATTGGGAGGGGAGTCTAGAAAGCGCCACCTAGCACTTACAAGGAATGTCATAGGGCTTGCGATCTAGGTCTTCCCAAGTCTGCCCCGAAGCGGAAGTATCTGGCTGTCCACACTTAGGACCTGAAGTCAGGGTTTCTTTCCTATCAGCCAAGTCTCTAGGAAGTAGCTAACGTCGAGCTCCAGACGAACTACTTTGCATAGGAACAAGAGAGTCGAAGTGGATTTATGCTGCAATTGGTTCATGGAGAATGGGAAATGAGAGGGATGCGAAGCTCAACCTCTCTGCCCATAAGGCATAGTCACATTTCGCTCCCCTAAAATAGCATAAATCGGGATTCTAACTCTACTGACTCTAGTCTTCACAGTTTCGCTATTACGTCCTTTGAGAAAAGTTCCCAGCTAACGGGGACCACCCTTCCGTAAGACGGACCCAAGTCACGTCCACTGCACTTTCCTCGATAGCTTTAGTTGTCTAATTAGGTCCCATCACATTTATGTGCGACATTTAAAATCATCTTTATTAATTAAGCCTTTTAGGGCACAGAGTTCATTCATGTAATTTACAACACATGCACAAAAACAAAACAAGCAATCCTTTTATCAAACAAGTTTCTTAACTTATCTTTAAGTTAATCTTTGTCTCCTGCCCATACAGGAGAATTATGTATCCCTCTGTCCAACAGAAGTACCGGGTCCAAATCACATGGCACCGAAATTTCCATCCTTTATCTAGAATAGGATCTTCCAATGTCCCAGACATTGGGCTCAGAGGGATCTCCAACTCCATTCTGGACAGGCAAGGGGTGTCCAGAGCTCCACCTGACCCACAAGCAGTCTAGGAGTGAGATGCCATTTCCCTGGTTGGCCTTTTCACCACTCGACCATCGGCCTGTGAATCGAGCAGAGCCCTCTTGGATAATCCGCGATGTGATCTTGGAGATGATCCATGCATGAAAAATATCCTTCCTTAATTAATCCAATTAAAATTCAAGTACAATCAAAGCAATCAATCCTAATATCATATTCTAGAAAAACATTCCTTTATTCCCATGGCAACTTGTCATTACAGACCCCTGCCATGCATTTGCCATCAACACAAGCCTTGGAATATTTATCCAAATCACAATGCAACAATCTCTTGATTGAAAGAAAAACATTTAGGGTGTTTTTCAATCAACCAACAAAACTAATTGTATTTTTTCCAAACAATACAATAATAGACGCGACAATAATTCCATCGCATATTCACTCTCCCCCTTGGGGCCAAAGAGTAGAATTTACTTAATATTCCCTCCTTTAGCCTAAGACATATGCTAAAGGCTTTATCTTCCTTTCTCCTAAGGCAAGGAATCACATGTCATTGATGTAAAGTTTACATAATCTCTCCCATGTATGTACCGTGTATATGCATTTGCAAACTTTAAACAATATTATCCTTGGTAAAGATTAATCAAAGACTCATCGATGCTCAATACTTTAGTGTCCCATATGTTGCTTATGCTATGCATGGATTCATCACATAGCAATTAGGTGCAATTTAACTCCCTTTAATACAAGCACTTCACAAACTTTATCTTTGAATATTTGAGATGTGATTTATCATTTTCAATGACCTATTCTAGGACCACAAGGTACGGAGCCTAATGTATCTCTTGTGAGCATTAAAACAAGTATCAATTTGAAAATATATTACTTACGACCGGTACCACAATTGGATTGACAGTGATGCCTTCGCCCGAAGCTCTGTGCTGGTTGTAGGATTGTCATCCGCATGCGACATTCTTCGCTTGGAGGCCATCGTCCACTGCAAGTAGACTCAAGACATTAAGAAGGTGGAATAGATTCGGGATGGGAGAGTGAAAGAGAAGATGGTTAAATCGAGGATCGAGATAGAGGAAAATTGTGCAGCCTCTCGGTGTAACTCTTCTCTCTCTCTCTCTCTCTCTCTCTCTCTCTCTCTCTCTCTCTCTCTCTCTCTCTCTCTCTCTCTCTCTCTCTCAACAATCTCTTGGAGGGGTATACTCTCTATCTCCCTCTCTCTTCCAGCCTTTCGGGGTCTCCTTATGCTCCCTTGTGCCTCCCCATGCCTCATATTTATAATGAATTAGAGAGGAGGGGATAAGTCTGAGAACAAGAGTGGAGGGGCTCTTAGAAGACTCAGTGATCTAATGCTCAGATCATAAATCTGATGGCATTGGCTCCAAAAGGGGGGTAAAACCCCAAGACACTTGATTAGAAAGCTCTTAGTTCACTCCTTCTTCTTTTCTCTGTTCGAAGTGCTGTCTACTGCCTGTAGACTACGATCACGGCGCGCATGATTTTACCTGTCACTTTTCTTTATTTCTCTTTTTATAAAATCTTCAAAATTAACTAAAACATCACTTGTCTTTTCTTTTAAATGACTTTTAGTTCTATCTTTTTAGGATAATATCTAAAATATAATAGTTTTTTTTCTCCCAAGAATCTAATATTTTTGGACCCTTCAAATTATACACATTAATACTAGTGATTAATATGGCTCATAAGTCCCGTTCACATTGTACTTTTCGTAAAGGGTGGCTACGGTCCTTATCAATCCAAGAAAAATGTCAGATTTATGACTCTCAATTTTTTTAAATATATTTTTAATTAAATAAAAATTATTAGCTATTAATGCTAGTCAATTTTTACCTTAGTTAGTCTTTAGTTAGTAATCTTACTAACTTATTAATTGACAAACTAACTTTCGAACTAACCAACTAACTTTTATTGCGTGAAAATATTACACAACGAAACATTGCAAACAGTAAGTATTTGCAACTCATTGAGAATGAGAACTTTCAAGATACCTATTTAACAACTTGTCTTGTATTTACAGAAGTATACCCTTCGGATTGCTATGAGTGGCAAAATGTTGACAGTTTCACCGGTTCTTTTAAGTGTTACCACCTCAAAATTGGTAGATTTCTCTTTGAGGGGCGTATAGCTAAGCAACTCGCAGAGGACCTTGTGTTTTTCTATGACTCCAAGTACATATTACTCAAGGGGAGTCGAGAATATGGACCCCTTGAGTATATGCACATATCGAATCTCAATAGCATAGAATGGCCATTGTGTAGTAGCAACATTTTGCACATATGTAGCACAAAAATTTCCACAGACATATTGAATTCTATGAAGCCAAGCACGGGCTCAAAGAATGTACATCTAAGCTGGTTCATACCGATTGCAATTTTTGCATACATGTTAGGAATGTAAGGGTTTGAGACGTACCAAAAGCACGTACATCATAAAAAATACATCAGAGGACTATGTAACAAGGATTCTAGGAAAAACTTGGACATCAAAAATAACTCACAGTCCTGACACAGTGAAGTGTCGAGTCACAACAAGGGACATGGCTTTCAGGTTTAAAAATTTTCTCTTAGTTGACAATTATCTTACTTTGGGATGAATCGGCTAACTTTCCTTTCCAATTACATGTACTTTGTCGCACGATAAACTTTATGCCTAGTGTTCAAGTATCGTAGATGGAGGATGCTCAAGGGTAAATGGTTGTGCCTTAATCAAGACATGTGTGAAAGTGCAGCTGTGGATGTTACTATCATTTGTGAGGGCCGTGAGCCCCAAGTGTTGCAAATGGAGGATGATTGGCCCTTGAGTATAATGCGCCATGAAATTACAATGTTAATGCAGAATCCACCTGTTAGCTTCTATTTTAAACTAGATGGTAGGAAAATTTGAAGCCGAGCTAAGGATACTGTTACCAGAGCGGAAAGTGCGTGGCTCCACATATTTTAGAAATTGTAGAGTCTCCCTAAAAATCCCAACACCACAAGTTGTAATATCCAACACTTGTAAATTTTTGGATTTTTTTTGCCAATAGAATATTGTCGCTTACAAACTTGCAATATTTAAAAATTATGGTATTTGTGCAAAATCATACACTTGTTACACACTTTCCACATCAACACATTTACATATGCATGTAAACTTTACAAAGACGTAAGTAAAGCCATAACTAAATATCGTATGCGAACAACCCTTAATGGTTTAAAACTTAAGGTTTTTAAGGTAGAACTAGTTGAGTTCTTGTTTCATTGTTTCATTTCACACTTTCTCTCTTCCCTCCTACCTGCTACGATAGATGCTCGTGCACACTTTGATGAGTGGATCCACGAGACTATCTTTGCCAACCAGGGTGACGAGATATTCTAGGTTTTCTCTAAGAACTTCAACCTTGAAAGTGTACTCTCATTGGTGGATCCCCCCCTTCAGGTTTTGGAAGACTTTGTGAGCACCATTGCTACATGTACATGCTCCATAGACTTGGGTGCCTCTGGAACAGCTCATGGTATTTCAGGCAGGGAAGAATCAACAAAAAGTGGTGAGTAGGTGTCTAGCCCATGTGGATCCTTCGCATAATCAACAAAAAGTGGTGAGTAGGTGTCTAGCCCATGTGGATCCTTCGCATAGAGTATGCACTGTTCCCATGGGAACTGCACTAGGTACATCACCTTTGGATCTCATGGAGTGTGATTGCGCATTGATCCAATTGTGTCAAGAGACACAAGTGAAAGTAGCGTTAAAAGATACTATGCTTTGATGATTGATATTGAATCTTTCCCTCTTGTTGATTTGATGTGTAAATTTTGCTAGAAACTAAGTTCAGGCTTAGATTAGAGTGGCAAACACTTGAATGAGCTAAGAGGAGTGAGAAAATGAAGTGAAATATGAGCTTCAATGAACGTGGCTATAGTGGATTCTAGGGTTTTTGGGATAGGGGTCTGTACTTCAATTTTTGCAGCAACTTGCAAATGCAACTAGACCATGAAATATTCAAAAGCCCTATCTTCATAGGATGAATCATAGCTTGTCCATGTAGCATTGATCGTATGACCACAAGCGTAGAGATGAACAACAAGGAGAAAAAAACACAATGCTGGAGTGGATGTAGCTTAATGTCGGGGTTGCAATGTGACATGAGTTGAGTTAGAAGCAGTGGAAGAAGTCTCCAAAAGGAATCACGTAGAGATATGGCAGGTATAGAAAGATGCAAGAGCTCTAGTAGAGAAGGGTGCTAGTTGGCTATGGCACTTAAAGAGAGGTAGAGTGAAATGGGAGTGAGAGATGAAGTCATCTTATGTAGTTAAGCTCACTAGAGGGGTTAAGGAGCTAGAGGAGCAGTGAGCTAAGTTGAACTGTGCTCATCATGGCTTTGATACTATGTTGAGAGACATGGATCTTGAGCAAGGTTAGCTATGGATGTTGAAGTAAAATACAAGAAGCATATTGATACAGACTAGACACATTGAATATTACTCAAGTGAATTAACTTCCAAGATAGATTAGCTTGGACTAATAAACAAATCTTGAGTAGACATGGACAAGATTGAAAGTACAATAGCATTCATTATACAAATGATTGTCAAGTGCAATCTTTTATAGTTGCAAAATGGTACTAGTTTTCCTCATTGTGCCTATGGGATAAAGGCAACTCTTCTTAGATTGAGATGCATGTTCCTTGCCTAGTTGTTTGAGAGGAGATTTTTGGACCCCGGTTTAGAGCGTATAAGTGGCCTGAGAGACATAAAAGAGAAAATTTCCATGGAAAATGAAATGGTTGCAGATCAAGGAGCTGGAGTTTTCATAGATGCATTTCAACACCAGGAACCCAACGCAAGTCTCCATTTGTCAATTAGAGGTCGTTTGACTCCCCATTTAATCCCCGCAAGGTTTGGTGTTATGAAGTAGCTACCAGATTCGAGAGTCGAAAAGTACATGATAGAGGCCAAGTTGATAGATTTTGAGGCCACGAAGCTAGTTGTCTAGTCCATTTGCGATTTCGAGCTTGTTTGGCCCTCCATCTAGGCACCGGAACCACTTCTAAAAAGTGTGAACATGCAAAAACTGAACTTGTTAATTTGTAATGTTAAGAATTAAGGTAAGGGCTATTCTAAAAAACGTTTTGTGGAGCATGGAGGAGGGGGAGGGGGGCACAGTTTTTGTTGTCACCCCCTCGATTTGCATGATCATGGCCTTCCAACAACTGGGCTGATTGGGTAGAGATGGAAGGCATATCCCCAATCTATGTGTCAAGGGCTTCAATTCGACTGTATGCACGCACAATATAATGAAGGGAATGAAAATCTTTGATTTTAGTCTTTGTCTCTCCTCTTTGCACCTTGTTCCCATGGCTTAATCAATGTGAGAGGGGGGTGGGCTGCAGCGATAGATCTTGGACATGTGATGATATGAGAGTGTTATGGAGTGTAAATTGAATGTTGAGGATGCATCAGTGGCCATGGAAGAGCGTCGGTGGTCTCTCAACTTTGAAATATGTGCAGCTTTGTATTAAACTAAATGCATAAGTGCTCGATTTGGCCGTTTTATGATGATTCTTTTGCGCATAATTTGGAAAATGGTTTCAAATGATTGAATATGATTTCTAGTACTTGAAAAATTAGAATTCTCAATCGTTTCTTGTTGTTCGTGTAATAAAAAAGAAAACCGAGAAAACCATAATGCAAAAATTGCGGGATTTTGGAGAAATTGAGGGTTTTATGCATTTTCATGGTTCTTTTGGTGTTCATATGGGGTCATTGGAAGCATAATGTTGGATCTTAGTTCATGCAAGCTCTACATCTCTGAAAATAAAATAAACTAATAATAAATAATATGATAAATAAAGAAAAAATGAAAAAAAAAATATTTTATGCATGAAAAAATTACAAAAATTTATGAATGTATGGTGGGGCTAGGGCATGAGTCTTAGCCTAAGTTTATCTCTATTTTTATGTTAAAGTGCATATTTATTGCTTTTAATATACAATAAATACATGAAAAATACTATTTACACCTACCAACAAATGCAAAACCATAAACGATATGGGGAAATGGTTGTGGGGAGTTAAGAATCCATTGAAATATGATCTTACACATATGTTGACATATAGGATTCGTTCATTTTATGTTTTTAAAGAAGGGCAATAGCACGAATTACTTTAATGCTGCCTTAACAACGATACACTGCATTAGGGAAAAATCATGAAAAGAATTGTTTGTGCACAGTTCACGTTGTTTGATCTATAAGTTTGCATGTTTATGCACTTTAAGACATTCACCTTTGCATTGCATTATATATACATTTGGTACTAGAAAAAAAAATATTGGATGCAATGCACTTGATTGTTGCAATCATTGACCCACGTTGAGTATGAGGTTTTCTAAGCTGTAGGTTTAGATAATCGTTTCCTTTGGGGCCTGATTTGGTAAGGATTGAACTATCTCTTGGAAAAAATATTAAAAGAGAGGACTATGTTTTGTATGTGCTTTACATTAGAACAGTGCATCGTGTGGCTGTTGAAGAGCCATGGTGGGGTCATAACAATCAGCTGGGGGTGCTCCCTATGTGTGTGATATGAGGTACTAGACACCAATGTGTTTAGGAAATCCAATTGCTTGGAGTCAAGAAGGGCGACATGTTGGACTACACTTTAGAAATAGTATCTACCAATGCACTCTTTGGTTAAATTAGTTCATAGTGTTTATATGCTCCTAGCCATGAGGCGCTGGGGTGTTTTGCTTAAGCATAGAGGTTCGGCTAGAGCCTTAGAGCCAGTGCCGGGCCCATTTTTTGGTCTTGACACTGTTCTATACAAATAGACATATATGGGTGTGATTGCATATTTCGCAACATGGTTGTGGCTAATTACACCACTTACAAGTCCACCTCCATTTTGTACTACACACGAGTGCCTTCTCAATGGAAGAAAAACAAATCTTAATGTAAAACCAAGCCTAAGAAGAAATAGTGAAGGGAGGTGATACTGATTGTGATTCCTAAGGACAAGCCATGGGCATTATAAAGCATAGAGACAAAAACTAAGCAAGAACAATTCATGGCACCCATAATTAATATGCCTAATGAGGAAGAGATAGTTGAGAGGCTTCTTCAAAACAAAATGCAATTAACCCTTCATAGCCTAGTAGTATCACTTAACATGATTTAGAAAATCCCCTCAAGAAGATAGAAGAAAAAGAGATCCCTAGTGAGCAACGTAATGACACAATTGCCAAACTAATTAAAGGCATAGAATCATCTAAGTCCACACCTTCATTATCCAAAAGAAAGCAAAGGAAGCAAAAGAAATAACAATAATAGTGAATAGCAATAGAAGCCACAAGAATGGAGCTTAAAGAAATGGAAATAGAGTAAGTTTCTTTAGAAAATAGGCGTGCCATAGAGTGTTTTATAGAAGTGGATGCTAGGTTGAAATTACTTAGATGTATCTATATCCATGTTGGCATGAGCACATTGCTTAAAGAACATGAGAAATATTTGGCTACTTCCCTACTTCCAGTTAATCAACCCACAACAAGTGGGGGTGTAGTTATACCTACACAAACTCATGTTGTCAATCCGGTTGTAGTCATGGCACAACCTATCACAATTCTAGCAGGGACATAGGATTTGCCGACATTAGGAGCATTGTTTTCCATTTTCCATGGGTTAGCAGAAGAAGATGGAGAACTCCACATTAAGGAGTTTCAAACACTCATGTTCAATTATCGAATCCAAGACGAAGGACACCAAATGATGTTATTTAACATGACATTAAAAGGAAGAGCGATAGTATGGTACCACAATCTCGAAGCCGGAACCATAACTAGCAGTGCCCAATTCTTTACGGCTTTCTGTAGAGATTTTTCCCCTGAGAAGGGTGGACAATATTGGTTGCGTGTCTTGAATGTAACACGCCAAGAGCCAAATGGGAATGTCCATGCCTATGCCAAGAAATTAAAGCAAGTTCTTCGTAAACTAAATATTTATATCCCCATTCCAGCGGCTACCCAATTACAATATTTCCTGCATGGATTGGATTTTAATATCTAGGTGTGATGGGACCTAAAATGGGCCGGCACTGGCTATGGCACTAGCCGGACCTCATGCTCATGACACACAAACACCCTCACGGGCTCGCGGACCAGGAGCGTCAATCTAATGCTAAAGGACAAACTGCCCTAAAGCTTAGTTCATGCGTTTATAGTTTATAGTCCAACATTTCCCTAAAACTCCTCAAAGGGAGAACCCAAAGTACATAGGCATAACGCCTCGCCACACGCACATATGAGGCACTTCACCGACTAATAGTCGGAGCCCCACTGCAGCTCTCCTACATTGCAGAGATTGGCCCTTTGATGCGCTGCTAAACATATAGCACAAACTCCTCTCAAGGTACCGATATTTTACGTTCCAGGATGTACCATTCCTCACTATAATTTCCCCTTAGGACCCAACGACTAACCTACAGCTTAGGACATCCTCTTACGCTCATCGTCGGTTATAACCTAAGGAAGACAGGTGCCATGCATCCAGGAGGTTTTTCTGATACCTTTTAATTATTATGCTTGATGCAAATCGTGTATGGCTATGTGCTCAGACAAAAGAAAGATCAGCATCGTGCATGGTGCATAAAGCATTCTTTCCATGGATTTCACTAACGCGTGCTGCATTGAAAGGAGGCACCGAGCCATATGCTCATGCTACCATCCTCTTTATTTAAACCGTTTCCTATATGCCAAGTGCAATGCATAAATCAAATATTTTCTTTATCTTTCATTGTTTCAGTCCCTTTTCATCCAACTCTTAGCATTTTGCATCCTTGATCGGTTAGATAGGGTTTCTATGCATTTTTCCCTATTAAAAGAACGATAAATACGCACAAAACATAGAAACGGGGACAAACCGAGGCCAACCTCGTGCTTTGCCATCGTTATACATTGCGCAAATATAGATATAATTTTTCCTAATTTTCCTCAGCCCGTTTTCCATTTTTCCCTAATTTTAAACCCTTTTTTCCCATTTTTGGGCAATTTTTCCCTATTTTTCTTTAATAAATAATGACTAAAAATGAAAATTTATTGTGGGCTGTGGCCCTTAGGTTCATTGACAGCAAAAAATCAGATTTAGTTGGTGTGACATATCATATTTCTCATTTATATAGCAAAAAACCCAATTTTACCCTTAAAACAGGTGTTTTTCATGCATTTTGACACTAATTCCGGCCATGTAGCCTTATATTTTCTGATTTTCAGGTTGCAAACGGTTGAAACTCGTGGCAAACAATATCATAATGAACTTTCATCCCATATGAACAAGGTTTCATAGAGAAAATAGCATAAAAAGATCATTTTTCTTTGTAAAAATAGCATTACCGCTTATTTTCAGGTCTCGGCTTCTTGGTCTTGATTACGGGACTGATTTCCAGCATGCATTTAATGCTCAGCATCTTCAAGAACAGCACTCTTCACGTCTTCATCCATCCGGAAGCAATCCAGTCTGATCCGGACAAGCTTTCCTCCACCATTCTTCATTGTCTTCATCCACACAAGAACAGCCCCTTAAGGGAGAGAGAGGGAGGAGAGAGAAAGACTAGATCTGGTTCTTCTCATTCCCACAGCCATTTCACGAGCGAAGACAGGCGATAAGATTGACCAAGAGAGAGAAGATCAGTCCCAAGATCGGTTGTATGGGGTACTCACAGCCTGCCATCTCCATCTCTATCCATGGAGGCGCAAAAATGGGGCGTGAAGATGGCGCCTTCATTCCTCATTCTCTCTCCACGTTTTTTGCTTCATAAACTGCATAAAATTTTAGAGGGGGGGTCCAAACTCAAAAGGCATGCCCAATTTTGGCCTCCCAAGTGTCCACCTTTTCATATCTTGACCATTTTGTGGCCATTTCCCCGTCCGGGCTCCGATTCGAGTGCTGTAAATTTCTGTGCGTCCGGCTTTACATCTCGCATTGAGAGGTAACTCTTGACAACCCACACGGCATTCTGAAAAATTATCAAAAATCAACAAGTGTCGCTCGGGCACCTTTTAAAAGTCGTATTTCACTTGGTGCTTAAAATCGTCCTAGCTGGAGCCGTCGCCTTCGACATTGAATATTTTTTCCCTAAATTTTGGATTTTTGGCTAATTTTTGGCACATCCCGAGCTCAAAACTCCGCTCTCATTGGCGACTATGGGATAGGGCGACTCAGCCCGTCAAATCCCACAACAGATCTGCACAAAACAACCAAAGGAAGCATCAAGCTGATACAAAAGAAATACATACTAAACACAACACAATGCTCACCCTACCCCCTGACAGAACCAAGGCATGAAATCCACAAGGAGTAGGCCTAGCATAATTTGATAGAAGGTCCGCAGCTAGTCACTAATCAACTACTCTAACACGACTACACTAAAAAGAACTATCAAAGAGGTTGCCCTAAGTGGTGGTCTGAACTGCCTACCTAACTAAGGACAACACAACCAGGAGCTCCTACTAGGCAAGGACTCCTATAGCCTGATCAAGAAGTATTTTCTTTAACACATTGCTTCTTTTAGGTTTTTATTTTCCATACTCGGGCATGTAAAAAGGAGGGAGCTGAGCGTAGTGACCCAAGGAGAACAGGGCATCGGTCTCAGGTCCTGAACCTACCAAGCCCTCGCAAGGCGACACTTAAGCCTTTTTTTATGCTCACTTTTATTTTCGCTCCAACCTTCCTTACTTTCTTCTTTTCCAGCAAGACGCCACCCCTAGGAAGACAAGGCATCAGGGGTTAGAACCCCTTTTTACACACCTTTGTGTATATTTAGGGGTTTTAAGATATTCATGGTTTCTTTTCATCATCATTATTTTCTTCTTCCGGCAGGCTTCTCTAACTACCTCACAACTAACAAGAACTCCTAGAACGGCTGTCTAGGAGGCTAGCAGAACAGGGTCACTAGGACTACCTTCTAAAACAGGTCTTTCGATGCCTGACAATGTCTTTACAAGATGCAAAGACTACTTAGGCCTCCCTCAGACATACCCAACCTAAACCTGGGACTTCATGCCTTGGACGCTGGTCCCCAATAAGAAACGAAAAATCCCCCAACAAGTACACAGACACATATAGCAGAAAAACACGGTACTCGAAAATGAGAGATATCACCTGGATAGGGCCACGAGAAGCTTCCGCGCAACAAAGGCTCCTTCCAAGCTCTTGGCCTAAACCATTAACCGCACCTGTACTAAACAGACAACATGCCCTCTTGGCCTAATGAAATAAAGCACTTCCTCTAAAGAAACTGAGCGGCCCTCTTGGGCTAACGAAATCTAGATGTAATATCCAAAGCAGCTAGCCTTCGTCGACTAGCCCCATGCATGCTACTCATGCAAGTTAGCTAAAAGCTTGATCTTGTATTTTTTTATCTTAGGTTTTCTTTGTAGAGCTACTACTCCAAGCCTTTCCACAAATAACTCATCAATAAGACCGATCCCTTCTTAGGTACTATGAGCTGAATGAACGACCTCAATGGGCTCGCATGTCCCACATTTATTATCATCCGAATAAACTGGTCGTTCAAGCAGCTGAGTGGCTCCTTTGGCACAAATAATAGCCAATCGTGATGAACCCAAAACACGCTTAGGTATATCATTTTCAGAATATGAAACATCTCGAAGCTAACACAATGAAGCTAGAATATAGTACCCACAAGGAGAATGACTATTCACCAAGCTACGTTTGATGCTCGTAACTATTTCGGAATGGTAAATAGACTTGGTTTACGCTTGACTTGCAAGAGGAGTAAATACAAGTTCATGTTATCTTGAAGGGAGGAGACCCTAGGGTGAACTTAGAACCCAATAAAAGTTCTAAGATGGAAAAGATGATTACAAATTGACCAAACAAAACCCTAGACCAAGATCTTAAGATAGGGGACCAAAGGATAGTAACCCAGGGGAGCCATCATTTGAAACTATAGTGTAATTGCTCTACCATAATACATAGTAGTGACGTCAGGAAGAGCGTATTCTCTATCCCTCGAAAAATAATGGAAAATGACGCCTAGGCAGGAAAGATCAAGAAGGGAAATGTCAGTGTCAAAGATAAGGACTCCACCTTAGCAGATGTCTTGAGCACTCGCCTTCATTGATTGTTTGTGCCTATAAATCTAGATTCAATGTCTGCAAAAGGAATGTATGACTTAAGCTCACAAAAGAAAATTTGATTAATGATTCAGGTTGAATTCAAGGAGGGCACGCAAAGCTAACCCCAACTAGCCTCCAACCCTAGCCAAGGGGGTTCCAAATAACCGTGATGGGAACCTGGATCAAACCTGCCATAAGAGATCTCTCCCTGGGTTAGTTTGAATACAGGAGGACACTTGATGCTAGGCCGGGCTCTGGCTGTGAATTCCCTGCCTCCGGGTCCTACTCAAAAAATCTACGTGACTCGAGATGGATTCTCAAGGCCCTGTTACCAGTGCAAGGGTGAAAACTTGGAGGAAATCAAACGCATCCCCATGGATTGCAGAATCCGTCCTTTTTGGGACGAGACTTGTATTTCAGTTAAGATGATAATATAAAGTTTCCTTCCAAAGAACTTGCTTGGATTGTTTTGTGTCAATGTCATAAGTTACGCAAATGAACCCTGTTCCTAAAAGGCTTAATTAATGAAGCTATTTTTAAATGTCCCACATAAATGTAATAGGACCTAATTAGGTAACTAAAGAACACCCATTGAGGGAAGCGGGTGGGCGGAACCCCCGATAGGTTTGTCCTACAGCAAGGTGGTCCCATAGAACTGGGAGGCTAATCATAGGTTTTTATCGGCATTCAACCTTTGGGAATCCTTAAGTTGGAACCCGACTCATGTCGTTTTAGGGGACCGGAATGGGACTGTGCCCTACGGGCAGGCAGGTTGAGTGATGCATCCCTCTCATTTTCCATTCTCTTTAAACCAAGTGCGGCCTGGGTCTGCTTTGGCTTGGGTATCTCTGTGTAAAGTAGGATGTCCAAGATCCAACGCTAGAATACTATTAGGAGACCTTAGCCTCTAGGAACCCAGATTTCAAGTCGGATCCTAGTGGGTTTGGCTGCGAGCGTTCCCTTGCGAAGCGGACTCGGGAAACCCTAGGCAACAAACCCCGGAACATTCCATGGGAGTGCCGAGCACTGACGTTTAGATTTGTTTCTCGATGGATCGCTAAGAACGTGCTTGGACAACCGTTAGGTGGGCATGTTATAATTGTAATCAACTAAGAATGTGCTTGGAGAGCCGTTAGGCGAGCACTTTACAGGTTTACTGATTTGGAAAAGGGATGGGTCTCCTAGCCAATGATAAATTAGTTCACTCTTATGGAACATTCAAGTGATTGTCTGGTTGATATTATGGAAAAATTAATGTTTTTCTAGCTATTGATGATAGGTTGATTGCCTTGATTGTATATTTGTACAAAAGTTCATGTGCCCTTATAGGTGGATTTCTAGTTATGCACTAGACCACAAAACACCCCCTCCCCCAAGATTAATGGCAAGAGCCTTTCACCAAGGGACTAGTTTGATCATGTGCTAGAGGCTAGGATCTGTCAAGATTGTGGGAGAGAAGAAAGGAGTCTCACTTGTAGCTTTCTCACTTACACAATGGGGGAATACACACAAAGGTGGAGGCTGAAAATAATTTTCCTCTTCTTAGTTGTGTAAGCCAAAAAGAACTCTAGTACAAAGAAATAGAAGAACCCTATATATGGGTCTCAAACCAAACTCAACTAACTAAGGTGGCATACTAACTGAGCCATGAACTAGAGTAGATAAGGATAGCTGTCATCTAGCTATTATTCATGGGCGGTGTACCAACCGTATCTGCAGCTAACAAGTCGGTGACATAAATGCACAACGGTCACCCTGGCATATCACGAGTGGAGCTCGATATCTCAACACTCCCCCTCGAGCTCAATCCCAATTCCTGCACACCAAGCAGGTCTCTGAACTTGAGCAGCTTCTCTGCGCCCAATGCCTTTGTAAACATGTCAGCTACCTGATCCTCTGTGCTGACATAAACTAGATCAATAAGACCTAGTAAAACCCTCTCCCGCACATAGTGATAATGCACCTCAATGTGCTTTGTACTAGCATGATAGACTGGGTTATTTGCCAAGTATATACTGCTCATGTTGTCACAATAAATGACAACTGGCCCATCTGTAGGCTGATGCATATCATAAAGTAGCTTATGCAACCAAGCTACCTCACATGCAGTCATTGTTGCACCCCTGTACTCAGCCTCTGTGCTCGATAAGGCAACTGTAGGCTGTTTCTTCATGCTCCAAGTGACTGCAGTACTCCCAAAAGAGAACACATATCCACTGGTAGATCGTCTATCAGAAATACTACCAGCCCAATCAGCATCAGTGTATCCATGCAACTGTATCTGAACCCCAGTCTCATAAAATAGTCCATACTGCAATGTGGACTTCACATACCTGAGTATGCGTCTAGCCGCATCCAAATGCGGTTTCCTTGGAGCCTGCATAAACTGACTTACCAATCCAACAGCATAGCTCAAATTTGACCTAGTAATAGTCATATAAATCAAACTTCCTACTATGCGTCTGTACATAGTAGGGTCTTCGAGAAGCTCACATGCATCTGCACTCAACTTCACATTCTGCTCCAAAGGAACTGAAATAGGCTTACAGCCTGTCATCCCATATTTGGACAGCATGTCCAATCCATACTGCCTCTGCAAGAGCCATATCCCACTTGGTGATCTAATCACCTCAATGCCCAAGAAATAACGCAGCTCTCCCAAATCCTTCAGCTCAAACTTCTACTTCAATAGCATTTTCACATGAAGGATATCTTCATCACTGTCACCTGTCATAATCAAATCATCAACATAAATGACAAGTAGCATAATACCTTTCTTTGTTTTTCTCACATAAAGTGAGAAATCTACCTTGGAAATCTGAAAGCCAATAGTGACAAGATACTATCCTATCTTGTCAGACCATGCTCTAGGTGCTTACTTCAAGCCATACAAGGCTTTCTTCAACCTGCAAACAAACTCAGAATGAACAACATGCACATAACCTGGTGGCTGCTCCATATAGACCTCTTCTTGCAAATCACCATGCAAGAAGGCATTCTTTACATCCATCTGATGTAAAGACCATCCCTTTGATGCAGCCATAGCAATGATTGCTCTTACGATTGCCATCCTTGCAACCGGACTGAATGTTTCTTCATAATCAATGCCATATGTTTGTGCACACCCCTTGACTACTAATCTTGCCTTGTATCTATTCACAGAACCATCTGCATTGTGTTTCACCTTATAAACCCACTTACAACCAATTGCATTCTTATTTTTAGGCAAAGGTACCAATTCCCATGTAGAATTTGCTTCCAAGGCATCCATTTCTTCATCCATGGCTTTCTCCCATTTTTCTTTTCCCATGGCTTGCTCAAAAGAAATGGGTTTTGGTTCCTGTATCACTTTGACCATATAGGCATAGTGAATGGCTATAAATCCATCATATTTCAACCTATCCACAGGATACCTAGCTCTGGTAGACCTACGCAAAGTAGGTTCACTCCCAGGTGCTCTCAAAACATCCCTGGTCTTCCTTACTCCAGGTGTAACAATAGAAGGAATACCCAACTCATCATCAATGCTCTGTTTTGAGCCACTGGATTCACCATCCACATAAGAATGACCTGCATTCACATCAAACATGGGATGATCTACCTTCTCTTTTCCTTTTCGTGATACCTGCATACCACTATCTGCATTGCTTTGAGAAGATTCTCCTGATCTCAATCTGCCTGTCCATGGCGAAGAATGTGAACCACTGCTAGAGGACGCTCTAGGTCCACTAATAGCTTGTGACTGCTGCTGTGAATTCTGTGCAGCATTACCATTTTGTGCATCTACATTATCAATCACATTTACTGGTTTATACCAGCTACTCATCTCATCAAAAACAACATCTTTGCTCACTGTAAATTTACGAGTAGAAGGGTTATAGCATCTATACCCTTTTTGCTGCTGCAGAGAGTAACCAATAAAGATGCACTTCTCAGCTTTTGGATCCAACTTGGATCTCAACTCATCTGGCACATGAACATAGGCAATGCAACCAAAAATTTTCAAATGAGAAATATCTGGTTTTCTACCAGTATACCTCTCCTCTGGAGTCATGCCATGTATTGCTGCAGTGGGAGTCCTATTCATTATGTAGACTGCTGTAGCAACTGCCTCAACCCAGTAAAAATCTGGCAGGTCTTTTTCATTGAGCATGGCACGAGATACCTCTCCAATATGCTTGTTTTTTCTTTCTGCAATTCCATTTTGTTGTGGGGTATGACTACATGAATATTGCTGCTTTATGCCATGCTCCTGCAAGAACCTTGCAAACTCATTTGAGATGTACTCTCCCTCTCCATCTGACCTTAGGCATTTTATTTGCAGGCATGATTCTTTTTCATCCATAGCTTTAAGAGTTTTGAAATGCCCAAAAACTTCACTTTTCTTCTTCATAAAATACACCCAAACCTTTCTGCTATAGTCATCAATAAAAGTAACAAAATAATGACAGCCTCCAATAGATGCAGCTTTAGTAGTCCACACATCAGAGTGGATTAATTCTAATGGCTTCTTACTCTCTTGAACATGTCTAGGAAATGGTTTCCTTGCCTGTTTTCCAAATTGACAGGCTTCACATACCTTATACATTTCTGCAACCTTGAATTTAGGCAATCCTGCAACAATATTTTGGGCTTGCAGTGATTTAAGTTGCTGTACATTAACATGACCAATGCGTTTATGCCAGATATCAATATCTGCAACTACACTGGTCCCATGTGTAAACATTGCTGCACTCAATTCAGGCATGTCTGCATCCAACGTAAACACTCTGCCCTTCTTCTTTCCTTTTGCTATCAAGCGACCTTTATTTTTCATATCCTTAACAAAGTATCCATGAGAATTAAATCTGATCTGCAAGCCCTGCTCAACCATTTGACCAATAGAAACCAGGTTCTTGGTGATATTCGGGACATGAAATACATCCGACAGGTATTTCTTTTTCCCATCCTGCATAGACAAAGGAATTTTTCCAATCTGCACAATAGGATGTGCAGTATCATCACCAGTCTCCACAAATCCTGGTTTTTCCATTTTCCTTGCATCCTGCATCCATTTTGCATGACCTATCATGTGGTTTGATGCACCTGAGTCAACATACCACACATCATTGCTTTCTTCTGTACTTGTCACAGAATTGGTCATGTGCTGCACCATAAATAAATGCTCATTTCTATCATCACCCTGTCTACTAGAAGATGCATAATTCCCTTGTTGCAATTTTTCATTCATGATGTCATTCTGCTTTTTATAGCAATCTTTAGCCATATGACCCATTTTACCACAGTAGTAGCATTCAACATTTCTATTTGCATTTTGGCCTCTTTGCCATCCATCACGACCTCTTTGGCTCCCCCTGCCTCTAGAGTTACCACGTCCTCCTCCATAGGACTGGTTTTCTTGAGTTTGCTACATATTCTGATTTCTACCATAGCCTCTAGATCGGCCTCCTCTACCTCTGCCTCTGCCTCTTCTAGCATTTGAGTAGAAGACAACTTCTTTTGAAGTTCCTCCTGAAGAAGATGCATCACCATTTCTCTGCTCCTCAGAAATTAGAAGAGCAATCAACTCCTCAAAATCAGGAAATCTTTCACGGACAGAAATCAATGTTCGGAACTATGCATAATCCTTTCCTAGACCATTCAAGGTCACAGAAACTAAATCATCATCTTCCACTGGCGACCCAATGGAAGCAAGTGCATCTGCAATCTTCTTCACCTTCATGTGGTAGTCATTGATGCTCATACTTTCTCTTTGCACATTGTGCAACTCTTGCTTGAGTTGCATTTTCCTGGCTTGCGTATTTGTACTATACATTTTTGACAAAGTATCCCATGCCTCCTTTGGCGTACTTGCATCCTGAATATGCACAATCATAGAGTCTGAAATACTGATAGACAGCTAGTACATAACTTTTCTGGCTCTCTCATGCCATCCTTTAAATGCCAGCATTTGTTGTTGATTGGGAACATCAGGAAGAACTGGTTCTTCTTCGTTTCCTGCAATGAATTCCCAATATCCTTTTCCCATAAGGAAATTCGTCATTCTAAACTTCCATGCTTGGAAGTTGTTCTTGTCAAGCTTTTCAGTGACAATCTGTGAAAGATAATCAGACAACATTACAGAACACTGCAAAAAATACAGCTTCAGCCTCACAAGGACAAATCTGCAAAACTGACGAAAGTGGTATTTGACCACACAGTCACTTCCTAGTGACGATTTTGCATCAATAGGCAACAAGGATGATTCTGTAACTCCCAATGTCTCTATGCACAAGCATACGATGTAATTTCTACGGTAACTTTTCACCGACCTGTAGAATAGTGGTCACACAGCAAAAAACAGGGCCTTTTCCTGAGTGCATGCGAAAAACTTCCGCCTCCAAAACAGGCACCGAAATGGCCTCGAATCAAAAAAAAAGGGCAACCAAGGGCTAAAGCCCTTACCCGCAGCATATACTGCCCTCTTCCTACACCGCGAAGGGTCTCTCAATCTGAGACAATGCACTCTTGCACTTTCCGGCTGTGCTACCTGCAGAGACTTGCTCCCAAACTCAAAAAATGAAAGTAACACTGGTCCTCTTACCAGAACACCGCGAACTTGGTTTGCTTTCTTGAGCTCCTTACCACGAACCAGGCTCTGATACCATGTCAAGATTGTGGGAGAGAAGAAAGGAGTTTCACTTGTAGCTTTCTCACTTACACAATGGGGGAATACACACAAAGGTGGAGGTTGAAAACAGTTTTCCTCTTCTTAGTTGTGTAAGCCAAAAAGAACTCTAGTACAAAGAAATAGAAGAACCCTATATATGGGTCTCAAACCAAACTCAACTAACTAAGGTGGCATACTAACTGAGCCACGAACTAGAGTAGATAAGGATAGCTGTCATCTAGCTATTATTCATGGGCGGTGTACCAACCGCATCTGCAGCTAACAAATCGGTGACATAAATGCACAACGGTCACCCTGGCATATCACGAGTGGAGCTCGATATCTCAATAGGATCAACCCCAAATACATCCCTAAATGCAAGAGGTCTCTCCATAGGGAGGATTTTAGGCTAGGAGGCAAAAAGGGTGCCAAGGGGGCTTTGACTATAAATCCCTTAGTTCTATTGAGGACTGGCCTAACCCCTATGAGCCCAGGATGGTACTAGATAAGGGTAGATTGTTGGATCATGTGCCATGAGATTTGGGCACGAGTCTCAAATTAAGAGATGAATCTCAAGTTGACATTACATCTTGGAGAAGTTGTGGATAAATATTCTTATTTTGTAACACTTTTTAAAAGAATGTTTGATACTGTCTTTTAAAAGAATGTTTGATACTATCTTTGTGTTGTGGATTAATTTACGTGAAAAAACCTAGTACCCTAGAAAGTTAATTAAGGAAGTGTGTTGAAACATAAGTGTCGTAGGTAATAGATAACTAAAACAAACCATTGAGGAAAGCAAGAGGATCTTTCCTAAGGCAAGGTGGTCTTGGTTAACTGAGAGCTTTCTTTTAAGTAATGATAGATAGGAATTTATATGATGACCAACTAGGAAGACAAGAAGAACCCTGACGTGTATCATTTTAAGGGACTCGAATGAGACTGCCCTATGGACAAAAGGATTAACATGCTAACTCCCCTTCATTTCTCATTCTCATTGAACCAAGTGTGACACGTATTGACTTTGGTTTGGGTGATCTAGCACAAAGCGGACCTCAAAGACTAATGCTAAATTAATCAATGTGATCTTATCTACTCTAGAAACATAGTTTAGAGTCGATCCTTATGGGTTACGGTCGGAACCTTCTATTGCAAAGTGGACTCGAGAGAACCTAGGTCAAAACCCCCATGTTATTCTAAGGAATACCAAGTGATCATTGCTTAGGAAAATCTCTTGAGAGGTGAACTACTAAATTATGTCACTAAGGGCTTCTCAATTGAGCACATTACAGTATATGGCAGTATGGGTTGAATATATTATACAAGTATGGTATGACGGCATGTAAACTGCTTTTAGTGCCACTGGAGAAAAATGTGAAGTTGAGTATTGATGTTGGGGATGAGATAGAATGCCCTACTATGTTTAAGAAGATAGTGAGGAGTTTGATCTGTATGAGCATCACAATACTTGAGCTATGTTGAACCCGTGATTTAGTTTATACAAGTACCTAGAAAGCCCCATTTTGATGCAATTAGACACATATTGAGGCATGTGAAGTCCACCTTGCATTATGGACTTTTTTTATGAGATAGGTAAGGATGTACAAGTATTTAGATATACAAATGCAGAATGAGCTAGTGGTAAGCCTGATAGAGGATCTAACAATGGATTCATGTTTTCCTATACTAGTGTAGCGGTTACTTGGAGCAGGCAAAAGAAACTTTATTGAGTATAGAGACTGAGTAATAGAGATGTTGTTATGGCAACATATGAGTTGATATGGCTAGAAAAGTTATTGGATGATTTAGATGTGCAGGAAGATGATCCAATTGTCATTCATTGTGATAACCTGAGCAGTATACACTTGGTTAGGAACCCAATGTTATATGTTAAGACAAAATACATTGAGGTACATTACCCTTTTGTGAAAAATAAGATACTTGCAGGAGAGATCCACTTGGTATATGTTAGCATACAAGATAAAATAACTTGCATATTTGTAATGACATTGAGTGTAGAGAAGCTTCGAGAATTTTGAAGCTTACTTAGAGTTGCAGAGATCTAGTTGACCCTGAGGGGGAGTGTTGAGATGGAAAGCTCAACACTACAGACATTGATGATAGACGGTCTGGTTAGATGGGACTGCACTCTACACTTAACAAGTTTCTCATCATTATGATCCTCACATGGCCATTCACTTGCCACTTATTATATTTGGTTTGTTCACCCTATAGCTAATTCTAGATACTTAGCCCTTCTAGGATGAGAGTTGATAAAATGCAAGGAAGTGCAAGAGTATCGTGCAATGTGCTAAAATGGCATCAATCTACCTATTCATGACCTATATGCAAAGGTTCCATGATGAATTAATGTGTCAAGGACCATTAATGCATTGTGTTTCCACGTGACTACAGGTAGCGGTTTCAAGCGCCTAAGAATGGAAGATCACTTAGATGAAGATGAGCCTGTGGATAATTTTTACACAATACTGATATTTCAAAAATATACGATTCATCATTCTACTAAATGTAGTAGGTGCATTAGTCAATCCAAAAGGCATCACTAAAAATTCATAATGACCAAACTGTGTCCTAAATGCAGTCTTGAATATGTCTGACTTATCTAGTCTCACCTGATGATAACCAGACTTAAGGTCTATTTTACTAAATATGGCAGAACCTTGTAGTTTATCCATCAGGTCATCGACTCTAGGAATTGGATACCTATTCTTTACAGTGATCTTATTTAAAGCTCGATAGTCAATGCACATACGATAGGTATTATTCTTTTTCTTGACTAACAGAACAGGTGCACCAAATGGAGAACTACTAGGTCTAATCAATCCTCTATTTAGTAATTCCTCAACTTGACTTTGAATTTCTTTTTGCTCTATCTAGTTATGCCTATATGGTGCTTTACAAGGTGGTTGTGTACCAGGAATCAAATCTATTTTATGGTCTTCTGGACGTGAAGGAGGTAAACCAGGTGGTAGATCTTCGGCAAAACAGTCTTTAAAATGTGCAAGAAATTCTTTATGCCTAGGGTGCATATGATTTTCTTTAACTTGCAATTCATTCACCCAAATGAGATAAGATTTACTAATTTTGCGTAATGCACGTTTAGCTTGAGTATGCGAAAGCAGTGGAAAAGCATTAGATGCATGCATACCATACAATGTAATATGTTTTCCTTGAAATTAAATATTAATTGAATGTGTGGAATAATCTATATCTGGGTTATGCTGATGACGCCAAGGCATACCTAAAATAATGTCACTCAACTGTAATGGGACAACTAGAAAATTTCTTCTTTCAGTGTATTGACCAATTTGAATCTCTAAGTCATGCACTTCCTGTGTACCATTATACCTAGTGCCTAAGAATGCTGCTTTGATGCGATAATGCGTAGGTACAGTCTGTAACTTCAATTCTTTTACTAGCTTTGCTGAAATAAAATCATAGGTACTACCGTCATCATGCAAAATAATCTTTTCCTTTCCATGCACTAAACATTTCATAGTCAATAAAGAATGTGGAGTTGGCATACCTGGTAAAGGATCCGAAGGAATAGTAATGTCGTCCTCATCTTCCGTGAAATCAGGCATATCTTCATATTCGTCTTCTTCCATTGCTCCAAGGTAGTTGATATGGACAAGTGGCTTCTTTGAATGGCAATTTGCTGCTAGATGTCCAGGCTGGTGGCATTTATAACATACTATAGACTTGGCTTTGGTTACATTGTTTGCAATGGCAGGAAGTCTAGGGACATTAGGATTTGGCTGAGGAATAGGCTTAGGGTTTTGGTTGGTATTGGATGGTAAAGCAGGTGATTTTTCCCAATTCTTACAGAAAGATGATGAAGGAAAACGACCTTGATTAAATCTTCTAAAATTTGAGTTGAATTGCTTAGATCCATAGTTACCATTAGCTTGGAATTGTTGTGGACGTCTGTCTCTACCTCGCAGCTTGTCTTCAGTGTCGTGAGCTAGTGAAATTGCGTCTTCAAGAGTTGCAGGCTGGAACATGTTAACTTCAGCGTAGTAATGCCCAAGGAGTCCAGACATATACTTGCACTTGTGTGTCGCTTCAGGTACGTCTTCAAGCATGCGTAACTGGAGTAATGCATTCCAAAAACGCTCTGTGTACTGAGGAATAGGCTCATGATCCCATTGTTGAAGAAGATCCCATTGCTTTATGGCTTTTTCATGAAATTGTGGAGGAAGGAAATTCTGCATAAACTTCTTCTTGAAATTCTCCCAGGTAGTGGGACAATCTATACTTTTGCGAACTACAGTCCACCAAAGAGATGCTCTATCCACTAAATGATTAGTGACACACTTGATTTTATCTTTTTCTGCATAGGTTTCCTCATGAAAGTGGTCATCAAACTGACTAATGAATGCAAGAACAGTTTTTCCCTCTCGAGTGCCATTGAAAGTACGGAATTTGAAATTTCTTTTACTTATCTTTGATTCCTTGCGGATGGATTGAGCTTCGAGAGTCGCATCGATGGTACGTCAAATAAGATCTTCAGATTGAGGTTCCTCTTTGTCGGTAGTCATCCTTTGTAAATTTGCCGATTGAACTTGCAATGCTTGCCTAGCTCGTCGTTCTTCATCCAATTGCATCATAATTAAGTCCAGCTTTTGCTCCATCGTAGGTTCAGGTAGATCGCCTTCAGCCATTAAATCATCCATATGGGGTTCTGTCATCCTGAAAACTCAAAAGACCTCTCACTCTCAAAATCAAGTTAGCGGGATGAGCGTAGCTCAAGTTCGGGAATACAAGGCTTATATATTTTTTTTGGGTGTGGCTTCCACAATCTTCGTCTTTGGCTATTGCAGGATTTGTAATTTTTGAGAAATCTGTGTTTTATCCTTCTTCGTATGCTGAAAATGCTTCAGCAAACCTGCGTATGCATAGAGTACCTTCCAATGAACAACTTTGCAGTTCGGAGTTTCTGCGCAGGAACAGCCCTTCTATGAGTTTTGAACAGAAGTCGGTTTTGACTTCAGATGACTTGTCTGACTTGCAGAGTACCAGACTTATGTGACTTGCAGAGTTCCAGGACTTGCAGAACTTGGTTGCTTTATGTAACTTGCATAACTTCGACTTGAGAAACTTGCAGTACTTGCTGAATTGTAAGACTTAACTGACTTGTTGCTTAAGTGATTAAGCTTATAAGCTTAATCTTACTGAAAACGGCGAATCGTTGGGGGGGGGGGGGGGGGGGGGAGGGGCCGTTTTCTTTTCAACGCGGTGAAAAAATCGCTAATATCCTAAGAGGCGCCGAAAAAATTCGTGATGTTTAAGCTTCTTTAAGCTTAAGCTAAGCTTATTAAGCTTTTAAAGCTTGATTAAGCTTTTAAACTATTGGGATTATGAGAGCTTATCTCTGTTTCTTGACGACTTGTATGTGAGGATGTAGGAGTGGTCCTCCGCTGCTACAGGCCGGTCCTTCGCAGTCTGATGATGGAAACAGGGGTTCTTGATCGCCAGGAATCCACCTGTATCGACCGTTCACGACGAGATTGACCGTAGAGCTCAATCGTTCCAGGAGCTCCGCCTTCGCACAAGATGGGTAGCGATTGGAAGCTCTTGATCTCAGCTTCGCTCTGATACCACTGGTGCGCAGATCGGATGCTGTACGCTTGCGTAGTGAATGCTGAAAGGTCCCCAAGAACAATAGAACTCTACTTTTTGCACAAAATTCAATGTAAAAAGCATGAACGACATGAACAAGAGACCAATTGGGTGCAATCTCCCCCCAACAAGCCCAACATTGGGATCCTTGGACATAACCCTTATTTTTTCAAGGGCACAATGCACTTAGTCAATAGCTATCTCACATAGAGGCTAGTCACATGCAAAACCTAACAACAAATCTAGATCTACTATTTGCAATAATAGATCAACTCAAACTTAGATCTAGTAAGCATGCTTACCTAACTTACCTCATTGTAGTCATGATACCTTGATAAACATTACTTCATGATCCATGTTTGGTTCTATCCACGTCCTCATGTTTACTTTTGCATGCAATATGGAGAGGAGAAGATGGAGAAAAAGGGGAGGAGTAGAGTAAGATGAGCTTTACAACACATCCGTCACTCTCTCTCAACTCAACCTCACACGCACACACACACCCTCACCTCTCACCATGAAGGGATGGATAGGGAAGAGTTGAATGCCAAGAGCTTCTCTCAACAAGTCCACTTGTTTACTACAAAGTGAAGGAAGCAAAAAATGAGGCATCAAAAGAAAAAGCACATGGTGGAAAAAAGGAAAAGGCGCCCTACAAGAGAGTGGGCCTGGAAGAAATCTAAAAGCATGGGAACAACCACTAGGAGTACAAGAACACAACCATGAAAACCGTAGGAAGTCAAACGCAAGAAGCCACACCTTTAAATATAAGGGCGCAACTGAAATCTCTATAAAAGAGCTCCAGGAGGCTCCCTCCTGTGCAATTTGTAACCGGCGACAGAGGATGACAATGGGAAAAAGTGCTTAGGCCATGGCCGGCCATGTAAGAAAAGGGGAATAAGGGGATGACCACCCAAAAGGGATTTAGGGTTTTGTATATAAAGTTGAAAAGTGAATGAGAAACTCATTCTTGGCATATAGCAAAAATATTCTTCTTCTTATTCTCTTCTATTATCTTACTGCTTGTGCTTGAGTGAGGGAGTGAGGGAGTGAGGGAGTGTGAGAGAGTGAGGGAGTGAGTATGTGAGAGTAAGGGATTGAGGAGAAGAAGCTCCCCATCTCCTCTCTTCATCTTCTTCTCTTCTCTTCTCTTGTCTCTCGCGGCTATGGAGGATGGAGCTTAATAGAGAGGTATTGAGGTTGCTTGAGCTTGCCTCAAGGATCATGGAGCTACCGTCATGCAAGAGAGAGGAAGGTACTCAATCGAGCATCAAGGTAAGCTCACTACACCCCATGGGGGTAGGGATAACACATTGGCTATGTGAGAGGTAGCCATGGCCACTTGACCGGTATGCGGTCCGTAGGTCTCAGGGGTTCAGGTAGAGAGCTCCCTTCATTTTGGTTCCACTGCCAGGACAAACGGATTTGAGCCTTGAGCGCTGTGCACTTCGAATCGAGCATGGAAGTAGGGTTTTATCCCCAAACTGGTGCTTCAGGTAGATAGGAGATTTAGGCATTTTAATCTACGAAACAAGTAAGTATTTTGGGTTTCTGATGTGTAGCTGAGTAGGATGATTCATCCCAAGCATTGTCTTGTGATTTTTGTTTGCATTAAGGTAGGATAGGACTAAAAGATTGTGAGAAAACAATAGGGTTTTGTTGATGTAAACAGGGAACAACTAGGAAAGAGTGGGAAAAAGACAAGCTTCCAAGCCTAATAACTAACAAGGGTGAGTTGGGAGGAAAGGACTGAGTAAGACAAGACCCTAAAATCCCAAGGATAGGGGGAAAGAGCTCATTTCTGCACACTGACAGTGAAAGAGAGAGCTTGAGAGAGAGAGAGAGAGAGAGAGAGAGAGACCTACTAATCATAAAGAGATCACGCGCTTTGATTCTAGCATTTTCGACCGATCCAAGTACGTAAGGATCTTCTTTATGTGCCATTGATGTGATCTAGAAGATATGACAGGGGACCATAACAAGTGCTAGGAGAAATCGGCCAAGACATATCGCGACACACCGTCGGGTTCGAAGTCCCAACTACTATATTTTGGTCCAACTCCTAGAGTTGAGCAGTTGAACTGTCCAACTGGGAGAATCGGACCATCCGACTCCAGGAGTCAAACCACCACCCCAATTCAATCGCATCACCTATCCAATCGGACACACTTTGACAATTGGACCAACCCCTTTGGTCCAATCAAACCAACAGTCCAATTGGACACCCACCCGTTCAATCAGACAACCTTCCCCAATCAGACCATCCGACTAGTCTAGTCAAACCACACTCAATCGGACACCCAATTGCCACTTGGACCAAGCTCTGCTGAGTCGGACCATCCCGGTCTGATTGGACCATCCAATCGGATGTACTAGTCGGACTGTCTGATTCTGGGAATCGAACCAATTGGGTAGAGGACCATAGAACCAGGAATAGGACCACCCCCTAGGTTAGGACCAATTGGGACACATTCCTGAATACCCCTAGAAACCCGATCCAGCTCGCCGAAGCCAAAGACCAGAGAAACCCACAATGGTGTAGTCTAGAAGCAACCTCTAGCAACCTAGCCAAGAGACCAACCTAACTTAAAGCCATACTAGGTCATGGACAAGCCAAGGGGGTAGCCATACATGTATGATTGTTTTGTTTTGTTTGCACACCCCACAATGATTTCTTTTACATGTGCACCGAAAGGACGGAAAGCCTAAATTTGCACTGTGCACAATAGAGCACCTAGCACTGAGTGTACACATGTTGAGGACTAATTTCAATAACAAGGAACACACTCAGACATAATAACTCGAAGGAACCCACCAATAGGAGCAAACCCCAAAACACAATCAGGTGCCTCAGAGCCCCATTAATAGGACCCTCGAAGATGGCAGCACAACAGAAAGAACATCAAAAGCGCTGCCAGAGCTAGTCAGATTGATCGACAACCTCATGGAGTAAGGAGCAGGAATGATGTTAGAAGCAAACACAAATCAGGGAGACGATCAGCAGGACTTGGGTGAGTTCCTAGTCACGGTCCAAGACATGGTCCATGAATATGACCTGTTGACCAGAATAGTAATCCACGGTAGGTCAATAGAGGACGTAGTCGCAAGCCTAGAGGAAGAGAGGAAAGAAATTAGGAAAGCACTATAGGGCATAGCAGCCTACCACTGCAAGCAGAGAGGTAGGAACCTACAACAGAACATAGATAAGCGTGACATGTGCTAGCCTTAGCCGGTAAAAGCAATGCGAGACCAAATGCGGAGAGAGCATGCTAGAGGCAGACCTCACGCTAAGCGAGCTTGTGATCAAGAGGCTCATGGACAACATGACTGCTGAACAAAGTGCAGCAGGACTAGTGACCTCTTTACTCTCAGGCCTAGGAATTCCTCAGGGGGTGAAGAGCCAATAAAAAATCCCTATAGTAGCTAAGTAATTGGACAAGTACTAACCTAATAGCGATCTGTACAATTTTGTAGCGCAATTCGAGCAAGTTTACGAGGCCAACGGTCTCACGGACCTTGCACAACGCTGTCGGAGGGGTTTTTGTCGAAATGCCAAATCCACCGGGGATCAGAGGTAGAAAGAAGTAGAGATAGGAGATGGAAGAGAAGATAAAGAATACACAAGAGGTAAACACAATAATGACAAAGCACGATGAATCAAATCAAAATGTATTGACAAAACTTGAAATCCTTTGTCTAGCACTACTCAGAAGCACTCTCCAGGCATTAGATCTCCTGGAGCTCCCTCGTAGAACAAAAACATGGATCAGAAATAACAGCTCCTTCTCTACTGCTCAAAACCCAAATCTAATGGCTTTGTTGGCTCCAAAGGGGGGTAAAACCTTAGGACACCTAATCATGGATATCCCAGATCACTCCTTCTTCCGCTTCTAGTTCAAACTGCAGCTTTCAGCATGTCAACAGTGATTGTGACGTGCGCAATTTCGTCAATCTGTCTTTTTTTAATGAAAAATATCATAACTGGCTGAAAAAGCAACTTTTTTTTGCATGTCATCCTAATCTAGAAGCTTTTCTAAATTTTTTGAATTTTTACAGTAAATAATATCAAAAATAGGATAAAATTATCCAAAAATCTAGTATTTTTGGATAATCCATGCCACGGACACTAGCACTAATGACTTAGATCATATTGACTATCTACATTAATAAGAAAGTCAGATGATGATGCATTCCATGCTTTTTCACACTATGTCCGCATAGCATCACGACAATGCTCCCAGGCGTTTGGGCTCTGCTTAGGCGATAAAGGTAGGACATGATACAGCAGCTTAAACATGGCAAAGCGAGCAAACTCTGCCCAACTGTAATATCTCTTCATTAAGAGATTCTTGGAAGTATGATACTCTAATAATCTCATAGTCCGATTGATGAAACTCAGAAAAGCACAAGGAGGACATAAGAGACTGCGTCACTCATGTGCGCAGCCTCTTCAAGAGAATCCCCACGAATGAGCGACCCAATGAAAGAGGTGCCTCCAACATGTTCATGAATGGAATCCGCAGTGAGGAGTTGTACAAGGCTTTGGCAAGTAACTCTAGCTTGCAGCCAGACGTGTTAGCTAAGGACTTTGACAAAGCAATTAGGGTGGATGACTAGCTGAGAGAGAGAAGCTCTCAAAGTTTGAACTATGATAGCCCCAATTAGAGGACCTTAGAGAGAACCACAACCTCTAGTGAGGGGCCAACCCTTAGCATGTAGGACAAGGGAAAGAGTGTAGATCAAGGCCAGGAGCTAGCCGAGGTGAGCTAGCATGACTGCAAGAATTGGTGAGGAAACCAACATGACCGCACATCCAATGTGTGCATTATGGCAGCAACCACCTTCCAGCTGAGTGCCAGGATCCTAGATCTAGGCCTTTTGTGAATTGTGGTAGGTTCGGCCATGATACCATGTACTGTAGGTTGCCTAGAAGATTCCCCTATGTTCAGCAGTACAATCCACTGTACCTAGGGAAAAGGCCGCCAAATTTATTTGGAAGAGAAGCCCAGCTAGTGCTCTGAGCACAAAACGATGCAAAACCAGTCATCCCTAGGATGGAGATCAACCCGACGGGCATACCTAGCCCATTAGGACTCTACATGACCCATCCACCGAGTGATGCTCCAGTCCATTACATAGAGGAGCCTCACAAAGACAAAGCCTATGTGAGCCCTTACGTCTGGTATGACGAAGAAGGCAATCCAGCCCTGATGGACTATCGACCAATGCAAGTGATAGCGTTAGATAGAGGTAGGGGAACGGGATTTGCAGGGCTGACCCAAGATCCAATCTCATGTTGGACTTGTGTTCACCCAGGCCATATCTCATCGTGTTGTCTAGAGAGAGAACAAGTGAATAAGGAAAAAACCGACCTCACATGTGTCGAGTGCGGCATCACTCATCTCTTTGCCAATTGCCCTAGATGGAAGCCATCCAACAATCGTGCCATCAGTACCCTTGGGGCTATTTGGAGTTGAGACATTCAACAGTGAGGATACACCAATCCCTCTGCATGTCATGACCAGAGAATAGACGAAGTAGGCAGGCATATCACTACCAGGTCCCATCAATTTAGATGCAGTCTCAATAGGAAAGAAGAGCCGAAGGAGAAGGAAGAAAAAGACTGATGCAAAGGTCACACTTAAGACTGAGGGTGCAACAATGCTAGTGACCAACAAGAAGGTCACGGATGCAGAGGCAGAGACTATCTCTCTAAAGATGGTAGAGAAAGGAAGTGCCAAGGTAGGGGAGTATCCTCATCCTAGGCAGCAACTCGAAGCAATAGCCAAAGTAAAATAGTGGGTAAAGGAAGCCCATGAGCACCTCAAGAATGATGAGCCTATCCTAGAGGACAAGATCGAGGATCTCTCTAGTGTGAGCACGCCAATATCACCTGCACGACCAAGGTTGAGAAACGCATCCATGCCACAGGCGGCCCCTTCAAGGCCAAGTTCAGATGCTATGGACCAGCCAGCCAATCAAGACCAATGGCTAAGAAGCAAAACACTAGCAGAAAGGCAAGCAACCAACAACCTCCTCGTGCCATTGGTAACCAGCTCAATGACTCTGTGTGTAGGAGACTTGCTCAGGCAGCACCCTACGCTATGGCAGGAATTGAAACATTGGGTGGAAGAACCAATGGAGCATGCTGCAGCTGACTTGCAAGCTCACAATGCAGTTATGCAAATACCCAGCTTGACGCTGCACTCAGTGCCAAAGTCACTACACGTCAACGCCTTTTGGAAAGGCACTAAGACGCATGCAATCTTGCCTATCCTAGCCCTAGGAGACGTAGCACTAAAGGGAATCGTAGATATTGGGGTAAGAGTAAGTGTGTTGAGCCAGCTGTACTCCATGCTTGGGGAAATCCACATGTCAAAACAACTAGGTTCAATGTCACTCTAGCTAACAGAATGAAAGTAAGGCCATTTGGAGTCTTGAAGAATTGGCTAGTGAAGATCACCGGTGTCCAGTTCTCTATGAACTTCATCGTCATGAAGGGAGTGGACTATGACATTCTGCTAGGCCGACCTTGGATGAGGAATGCTCGAGTCATTGAAGACTGGGGCAACGGTTTAATCTTCCAAGGAAATTGAACGGAAGCAGTAAGGGTCGAGATGGGCACTTGGAAGACGACTCTTGTCAACCTAGATGCCATCTCTATCACACTTAGAGGCAACGAGCCAATAATGAAGTTTTACATGCCTTTGACCAAATACATCCCTTGTCCTGAGGATGAACAAGATTGGATGCACGTCCTAGCAACCATCGATCTCCCATTCTCCGATGAAGAGGGGATGTACAACAGGCTACAAAAGTTGTGAGCATGTCGAAGAAGGAGCCCCCAGTGCCACTCTCCATGATGGCCAGGAGTTCAAGCAACCGACCAAGGCCTATCCCTTTCCATGTTCCTAGAAATAGGCTAGAACTTCACGAGATCCTCGAGTATCTGACAAGAAAATCAACTCCTAATCTCGTCGCTAATCTCAAGCCTGTCAGAGACCTCCTAGATGAACCGAAGTGGAGATGGACCAAGGTGCATGATTTGAACTTATTGTACAATTGGGATTTAGTCACTGATGAGGAAGAAGCTAAAGATGAGAGTCTAAGAGATGATTAGCAATTAGAAGGTGGCGATTTCGATGATGAGTATGAGGACTACCTCTCGGTTAGTGAGGAAAGCAAGGAAGAAATAGACACCATAGAATACGACACCAAAGGAAGGGTAATAGAGCATATAAGAGCAGACTCCAAGCCCCAAAGAGGGAATGCCTGCAAGATTGAGAGAGTCATGCATATGGAGTGTGATCGCTCCTTGTTGGAGCACATTGGAGTAGTGGAGTACAAACAAGCAGGAGTGGCCCAACCCACCCTTGCTTAGGACAAATGCACCCTCTGAGATATGACCACTAGGGGAAAATCCTTCCTCTAGCAAGGATTTCGAGTTTAATTCCAAATCTGAGGTCAGAACGGAGAGTGACCCAGAGATACCTTTACCTCCTAGGACTAGATGCACCAAGGGGGACCTGCCAATCCACTTGAGGTGCAGACAATTGAAGGAAGACAGGAAAGGGCAGATGAAGAAGTCGTAGGCGGAACAAGAGAAGAAACCGCAAGACCTACCAAAATGTTTCACAAAGTTTAAGAAACGTGACAGGGTAGTGATCTAGCTAGGGTGAAATGACAAGGACAATCAAGTGAGTCAATTGAGGGACCCGCCAAGGTCAAGGAAGTCAACTTGGCAAGAAAAGGCGAGAAGCCTCAACCTATGTTTATAGCTGACGAACTGACCAAGGGGGAAGAGGCCGGTCTCATTGCACTCTTGCAAGAGTACGTGGACGCGTTCACTTGGTCCTTAGATGAGCTCAAAGGTGTGGATCCTAGAGTGGTGATGCATAACATATCAATGGCCTCTGATGCGGTGCCTATATAGATGAGAGCTAGAGGTGTTTGTAGGCGACCTATGCATGCACTCTAGTTGGGTAGAACACTTGGAGAAGTTGCAAGCAGTCTTTGAACGATGCAAGCTTTACAACTTGTCATTGAACGCCTTGAAATGCAAGTTCTGGGTCAACCATGGATGCATCCTAGGGCATGTGGTGTCCAAGAAAGGCATATCCATTGACATTTCTCTATGGTGGTACACAAGGGCAAGCAACATTACATGGCTGATCACATGTCCCGAATACCCACAGGAGAAGTTGCTAGATAAGGCATAGTTGACGATTTGCCAGACACTCATCTTTTCAGCTTGTCTATAGCGAGAAAGATTTGTTCAAAGCCGATCTAATGCCGTATTGGGCGGATGATATAGTCCAAGTGCTAGAGCACTGTCTACCTGATAATCTATCGAGAAGGCCAAGCTTAGGAGACTTATTCTAAAAATCCAACCTTACCAATTGATAGCCGGTCAACTTTATAGGCTAGGGAAAGACAAGTTTCTACGGCGATGTGTGTGTGAACATGAAATGCACAATGTGTCGAGCGAAGCGCATGGAGGAATTGCTGGAGGGCACTTCAACAGGGATATGATAATCCGCAAGGTGCTGCAATCTTAGTTGTGGTGGCCCACCCTATTTTGTGACACTGCTAAGTTCATAAAGCATTGCGACAAGTGCCAAAGGACTAAAGTTCCTCCACAAAAGGATAAGATGGAGTTGACCCCTATCATTGAATGACAACCCTTTGAGAAATCGGGAGTCGACTTCATTGGACCCATCAGTCTCGTAGCACAATATTCACAAGCTAGTGTGGGAGCTTTCGCTCAATCGCCAAGACCCACGGACTGCTTATTGTTCAAGCGTTCCAAGTCGAGGGAAATCAAAGGCTTTTTGGGCACTAATGGCTTTTGTGCATGCTCAATGGTTACTTATGACATCTGCTTATTAAGCAGGCTCTTTCTTTTGAACACTCATGTTTGGTTTCTTGCCTCGAGACCTAGAGTTTCTCTTAGATTTCCTCCTGTGCTTCGTTGCTTCTGATGCAACTTGGCCTTCAGCTGATAGAGGTGGTTTAGCAGGGGATTTTGGTACCCAAATCCATCGATTACCTACATAATACCCTTAAGCACATAGCAATGCTTTGGATATCCATCACGACATTGTGCTGACCCTCCATCGGTGCCTGCGTCCATAAAGCTTGGGCTTCTTTTGGGGTCTTCTACGATATTTGTAAGTCCAAATCCCATCCTTGGCCCTGTCTCTTGACCTTCTTGTTTCAAGCATGGTGTCACTCATCACTGGTTCTCGTTGTTCGACTTGTGCTTGTATCAACTCTTCCAACAAGTCCTTGCTCTTGTTAGTAGGTTTGACCATTATGTCAGCACCTTCCTTACCTTTCCCTCGAGGTTCGATGAGGTTACCCTTACTAAAGGTTGTGACTATCCTCACACCTGGTAGTGTCAGGTGTATCCTCTGTGCTACATAGTCGGCCTCATACTTGGTCGCCCTTTTGAAGGGTCTTCCTAGGAGGGTTTCTTTCCCGTAGCTAGCACTATTTGGAGGAACATGAAATAGGATAGGCAAGCTTTCCGTTTCAATTATCGCAAGGATTTTGCACTTCCCTATGAGTGCTTGTGGGTGTCCCCCGTAAGGGCTAAGAGTTGCATTAGTCGGTGTGAGCTCTGGTTGGCCTAGTAAGGTCCATGATTCATAGGTCAAGATATTAAAATCTTCCCCTTCATCAATCAGAGCATCGATAGTATGCTCTCTTTTCGCTTTGAGTTTGACCCTAAGATAAGCAGGTGGTACTATGTCTTTGTCTTCCGGGTCTTGGCTTGTAAATTTGAGCCTTCTGACAAATGCCCTTGAGTCCCCAGCTACACGACCAGATGTGGATTCTCCACTGATGTCTTGTATTGTCAGTGCAGTGCTATTCAAGGAGCATCTATCGTCAGGACTGTCATATCTAGTCATTCTTGCTATTGTAGCTTGATGTTGCATTTTGCTCTGACTAGACACGGTCTGAACACAATGTCTTTGTGTTCTCGTGGTGTGGCCCTTTTGCCTTTGATGGCTAGATTGGCCTGTTGAGGTTCTAGGGTCTCTTTTTATCTCTATTCAGGTATGGGCTTTTGGTTGCTCTTTTGCAAGTGAGAATCCATGCTCGTATAGAGCCATTACTAAACTAGGGTCTAATTTGGAGGACCTGCCATGGCGCACATTTTCTCTCCAACCTACTTGGGGGAGGTCCCCCCCGGCCCGCAAGACCGTTACGGTAAACACCATGCGCAATTTGGAGGACCGTTTATAGCCAAATTTTGAACTACTTGCTCTAAGTTTCAGCCCAGTGATGGATCTCTGATGTGCCTTTAGCTCTACGTAGCCTTTGGGGTCAATTGCAGGGTTTAGATGCATCAAAATTTGTGTTCTAGATACATGTCCAATTTTGACAGTTTTTCGTCTGATTCTCAGATGTCCAATTTTCAAGAGTCCGATTTTCAGAATCGAACGTCTAATTTTGGTTGGTCCGATCGGCCCAGTGGTCCGATTTTGGTCACGTTCGATTTTCGAAATCGGACTCCGATTTTGACATGCGTCTGATTCTGAGTGGTCCGATTCCTTGTGTCCAATTTCCAAGGTCCGAGTGTCCGATTTCCAAAATCGGAATCAGTCAGACAAGGGTGGTCCGATTCTGGGACTAGTCCGATTTTAGGAATCGGATCGGGAGGGTGGTCTGATTTTTAGAGTCGGACAGTTTTTGGAGAGGTCCGATTTTCGAAGTCGGACAGTCCGACTCCAGAGATAGGGCAATCCTATTCTGGGACTCGGACGCACTGGTCCGGCTGCGCGGCCAACGGCCCGCGAGTTGCACGGGATGCCTCTAGGCCGACGTCTACTTCACCGAATCGTGCCATGCCGTCTAATTAGATGCAAAGCAATAGAGGGAAGCGCCTGGCGTACCTGGAAACGGTGTGGCGCTCAAATCGATCAGCACGTCAAGGATCTCCCCGCAGCTCTCTCTCTCTCTTGCTCTCTCCCTAGCTCTCAAGCTCACTCTCTTCTCAGAAGGCAGGGTGTCAAATGTGGTATTTCCTGATTCTATGGGCCTCTTATTGCCCCATCATAGCCTGTTGTGACCTCAGAAGTTAATCCCTCATACTCTTCCAACCAGAAATATGAATCTGTGTCCCAATGCTAAACTCAGCCCAGGCAAGCCTTTTGCACTCCTAGGAAAGTGCAAAATCACAGTCTTTATCGAGTCTGAGAGACTATTAATCATCTTCTATGTATTTCCAAACACGAAAGATACAGGTCAGCAATCGCTGTTAGAACACACTTTCAAGAAGCAAGCATATTGTGGCGTAGATTATGATTTGCAGCGTATTCACCTTGTCATTGGCAACGTTCGAATTGAGACAGCTTTCAGCAAGGGCAACAACGCTCCACTCAAGTGTGTTATGCCACCGATAGAGCTACCTAGGACCAAGCCTAGGGAGGGGGGTCGTGACTCATGACAACCCACCCAGACTACAAAACCACCGCCAACAAGGGCCATCCCTAAAGCCATAGAGCCCATGCTTAAATGGGCATCACAACACCAAAAGTAACCTACTCGCAGCTAGCAAACCCAGCCCCGCAAGGCTAATAACTTTCATTTAAGACCTATGAAACCGACATGACACTATCAACATAGGCACACAATCAAGCTGCGATGAATCCCCAAAGATCTGTTGTGAGCCCAAGGATTCTATGAAGGCAACACCTGGATATGGATGCCCAAGAAAGAAAATCCTAGAGGCATAGCCCAACCACAACCATCGTTTACCACCCCATCTCCAAGAAGCCACACTTTTTATAGGGTAGGGAACAGCCAGAAAACCCGAGCTGCAAAGCCTAGAGAACCTATCACTGTTGCGGCCAAAAAACCCCCAACCAATCTATCGAACAATAGCTTGATACCTTGAGATCATCTAAGTCTAAAGAGCTTGGCACCTCAATGACTACACAAGAAGAGGGCAATACACTATCTATGCCACTAGAGCCACCCTCAGTACCCCAAAGCAGCACTAGACACATAGATCAGACTATGGCGCTACCCTTAGACACACCACTGTCAAGTCTGATGCCGCTAAAACCATCACTGTCTAACCCAACTCCACCGCAACCACCAGCGGGCCTTAGACCTTCCTATGAATGACGCTCGTTCCTAACGATCGCCAAGAACCTTGCTTAGAATACAGGAGATGATTTGGTGACTTATATCAAGCTCTTGGACAACACTTTCACCACGTTCTCTAGGAGCTATGAAAGACTTGACCTCAACTTGCTTGATGAAACCCTTGCCTCGGATGTTCGTTCTTATCCTACACTTGGGAAGAATACGAGTTCATAACCGTAAAATTTTCCAAGGTCACAAAGGAGTTGATCAATAATGGTGAAATCTCAAAAGAGAAAGTTCTCATCAGACAGCTAATAACATCATACTGCAAGCCCCAAAGGCTTGCATCACCCATTGAGCTTGAGGAACTCACGTGCCTTGTTGAATCTGACTCATCATTCCTTCAAAAATGGTGTAACCAACATCTCCAATGGGAGAAACGGAGTTGCCAAGTAATGGCTAATGCTAAGCAATGACATGCAATTAAAACAACCGAATATGACCCAACTTACATAGCACCAACTTCTTTTAGGGTCTTGGCCATCACTAGAAACAAACACCTAGATGACCATGTCTTGGCCCACGAATTACATTCTTTCTTAGGTCTTTCTAGCTTTTACAGAAAATTTGTGAGAAATTTTTCATTGCTTGCATTACCTTTGACAAAATTATTAAAGAAAGGCATTGTGTATCATTCGTCCGACAATCAACAAAAGTCCTTTAATTTACTGAAACATGCTTTAACTTATGTTCCTGTATTGCAATTACCTGACTTCAATAGACCATTTTTCCTAGTAGTCACTGATGCTAGTGGATCTAGAATAGGAGCAGTCCTTATGCAAGATTCTCATCCCATAGCCTACTCTAGCTGCAAACTTAAACCCTATGAACTTAAGTATCCTACCTATGATAAGGAATTGCTAGCTGTAGTACAAGCTTTACGTCAATGGAAACACTATTTAATGGGATCTAAATTCATGATCAAAACTGACCAACAAAGCATTAAACATCTCCTTAGTCAACCACAAATATCTCACCGACACATTAAATGGGCTGCTTTTATTCAAAGTTTTCATCCACTCATATAATATCAACCCGAAAAAGAGAATGTTGTTTAAGTAGAAGACCGACTGTACATAATATTTATGTGATATCTTTTGACTCTCTTCTCCCTATGAAAGATACTTATGACCAAGACCCTAGTTCTCAAGCTGATTGGAATAAATTAGTTGCAAATAACTGGATTCCCATTGATTCATTGTCTTACATTGATGGATTTATGTTTTATGAAAAAATATTATGTGTAACTGTTCCATTTCGATCATTTGTTTTACATGAAATTCATTGTCCCCCATATCAAGGCCATAGAGGAATTATTTCTACTTTGTGTACATTGATTGAAGATTTTTATTGGCCACACATGGAATCTAATGTATCTAACTTTGTATCCGAATGCTTAATTTGCCAAAGAGTTAAATGACACCATGGTAAACAATATAGTTTATTAATGCCTTTACCAATTCCAAAAGACCATGGAAACATATCTCAATGGATTTTATCACCAGTTTGCCTAACACTAAAACTAATCGTGACATGATTTGGACTATTGTCGATAGGTTTAGCAGACAAGCATATTTCATTCCATGCAAGAAAATGTTAACTGCATCTCAAGCTACTCAATTGTTCTTGAAAATTATTTTCACTAATCATGGTTTGCCAAAAGTTATTATTTCTGACTGTGATTCTAGACTTTGCAATAGTTTTTGGATTACTTTGTTTGCTAATTTAGGAACAAAGATTGATTTTTCATCTGCATTTCAATCTGAAACAAATGGGCAAACAGAAGCTACTAGCAGTACCATTTTAGATCTTTTGTGTGCATACACAATTTCAAAACCACAAATATGGGATGCACATTTACATTTACTTCAGTTTGCATACAATGACACACCACATATAGCTACACAGAAAGCAACATTTGAAATTATTTATGGATATAGATTACCTACACCTGTTGCATCATTGTCAAACAAAGTTCAAGCTGCTGATGATATTGCTAACATGCATGCTACCATTTTTTATGAAGTTAAAGATATAATTGCTGCCAAAGCCCAGCAATCATACACAAAACAAGCCAACAAGAAAAGAAAACCTATGAGTTTCAAAGTTGATGATTATATTTGGTTACGACTTGAAAAGTGAAGGTTACAAAGTGTTGACAAAAACCCTGTTGTAAAGTTAGCTCTTAGATTTTATGGACCTTTCAAGATCATTCACAAAATCAATGACAATGCATTTAAACTAGAATTACCACAACACTAGAAAATCCACAATGCTTTTCATATCAATTTATTACGACCTTTTAGAGGCCAATTACCTATACACCCTGTCTATGAAAACCCTCCTTTACTAGAAGAAGAAACTGAAATCCTTTAGCTTGAAACTATTCTAGATACTGATTTTATGACCACTAGAACTGGCCATAGATATTCTAGATATTTGATTAAGTTTAAAAATCATCCTGTTGAAGAGGCCCAATGGATGCATGCTCGAGACCTAAGTGCTTACCCCTCACTGTTGGCTCCACATTGAGCTAATAGCAATTGAGGACAATTGCTATCCCACCCCGAGGGTATGATACTAGGAGGCATATTCCACGGTGGATTCCGTGAGGTTTTGCGGTGGATTCTGTAAAATTATATTTATTGCCAGGGCTCATACACAAGGTGGATTCCTTGTGCGAAAAGTCGATGGGGACACTTGTCCTTTTCGGGCGTCTTGTTAATTTAATGTGCAAGTGGGTGATTCCATAGCGGGTGATTCCACAAAACACATATTTAAAATAATAGACGTTTATGAGTTTAGAGTGCGCACTTGTAATAAATTAAGGTTAAGATTGAATTCTAACCAATTTATTTATTTTGTAGCTGAAGACTACTAGGTATTCACTTTTGTTGATTTAATTTTATTATTTTCTAACAATTGTGAATGCTTCAGTTGATGTGTAGACCAGACAGCGGTGGCGTTGGGAAGCACTGAGCGATGGTGTGTATTCAAGTTATTTAGAAGAAATTATCATTTTTAATGGGCGTACATCTTAGGCGTTGCGCCAATATTTATTTTGACGCGCTTATTTATTGAAGCGCCTGACATTTATTTATTATTGTGTATGCGCATGGGCGTATGATTTAAATATTTATTATTGGACATTGTATTTGGGCACATCCCGACTCTTTGGGTTCCCAAGAGCTTTAATTCTTTAGTGGAACAAAAGCAAACACAAAAGCTAAAGCGTACTAATTGTAAATTGGGCTATTTTTTGAGCTTGGAGATGAATAATATATCAAATACATGCTTCGTGGAGCGCTCACACAAGGCATGAGGGGAGTTTCTACCCGATTAGTCTTTTGCTTCATGTCGTGCAAGTCTTCTCTCTTGTTTTTTGTGCAAAACTAGAGTTATTTTGTTCTTGGGGACCTTCTGGCGCTCACTACGTGCTCACACAGCATCCGATCTGTGCACCAATGGTATCAGAGCGAAGCTGAGATCGAGGGCTTCCAATCGCTTACCATCTTGCGCGAAGGCAGAGCTCCTAGAATGATTGAGCTCTACAATGAGTCTCGTGGCAATCCGTCAATACCAGCGTATTCCTGGTAGTGAAGAACCCCTTGGTACGCTGTTGGATCACGAAGGACCGGCCTCTACAAGCGGAGGACCACTCAGGAAGTTCCTTTGCAAAACGTTTTTTCTCAGAGAAAAGGAGATAAGTAACTTCTATTCAATTGAGATTAGAAAGCTTATTAAGCTTAATAAAAAGCTTAAGGGCCATAATTTTTCCGTCCATGGCAGAAGTGTGTACTCCCTAGCGACGTCGATATCAACATACTCTTGTCCCGGCGCAGATGAGATAATTCGATTAAGCTTCTTTTCAAAAAAGTTAAAGCTTTAAGCTTTAAGCTTACTAAAGCTTCAAGTCTACTAAGTCACAAATGTTAAAATCTCAAGATTCAACCTCTCCCATAGCGATTGTTTGTATACAGTTAGTCCTGGATGGGTTTTGACTTTCATCAAAGCCCATGTTCACACCTGCGGACTGACAGAGCCAAATTCCAGCAAACAGATTGCTATAGGCAGTCTCCATGCATGAATTATCTTCTTGAAAGACGGCCATGATATCAAATTCCTCATCCGCAAAGAAGAAATACTACAAAAAGCCTTTTTTTTTTAAAAAAAAAATAAGCCTTGTAAACCTAACTTTGAGCTATGCTCATCCCGCTAACAAGATTTTGAGTGTGTGAGGTCTTTTAGAATATTCTAGGATGTCCGATCAAACCATGGAAGATTTTATGGCTGAAGGTGACCTACTCGAACCAACGATGGAGCAAAAACTGGATTTGATTATGATGCAACTTCAAGAGGAATGAAGAGCACATCAAACTTTGCAAGCTCAATTAGCCAATCTGCAAGGATCTACCGCCGACCAAGATGGACCACAATCTGAAGATCTTATACGACGTACGATCGATGCAACTCTTGAAGAGCAATCTATTCGGAAAGAAACAAAGATAAGTAAAAGAAATTTCAAATTTTGTACTTTCAATGGGTCACGCGATGGAAAGACTGTACTTGCTTTTATCAGTCAATTTGATTATTATTTCCATGAAGAACAGTATGCTGAGAAAGACAAAATTAAGTGTGTCACTAATCATCTAGTGGACAAAGCATCCCTATGGTGGACTGTTGTCCGCAACAGCATTGATTGTTATGGGATCGTGAGCCTATTTCACAATATATCGAGCATTTTTGGAATGCTTTATTGCAACTACAAATGCTTGAAGATGTACCTGAGGCAACCCATAAATGCAAGTTTATGTCTCGCTTACTTGGACATTTTTATGCGGAGGTCAACATATTCAAGCCAACAACTCTCGAAGATGCAATTTCCTTGGCCCATGACACTGAAGACAAAATTCGAGGACAAGAGAAGCGACCACAACAATTTCAAACTAATGGTAACTTTGATTCAAAACAATTCAATTCAAATTTTCAAAGATTTAATCAAAACCATTTCCTTCCATCTTCATTCCATAAATCTTGGACGCGACCCCCTGCTTTACTATCAAATACAAATCCAAACCCTAACCCATCTTTCCAGCAAAATCCCAACATTCCTAAGCTTCCCGCTATTACCAATAATGTGTCTAAAGCCAAACCCATAGTCTGTTACAAATGTCATCAACCTGGACATCTAGCAAGGAATTGTCAATCCAAAAAGCCAACTGTACATATCAATTATTTGGGAGCAACAGAAGATGAAGAACATGAAGAAATGCCATATTTCACGAAAGACGATGACGATATCGGTACTACTTCAGATACTTTACCAGGTATGCCAAATCCCCATTCTTTATTAACGATGAAATGTCTTGTGCATGGTAAAGAAAATATTGTTTTACATGATGATGGGAGCACAGACGACTTTATTTCTGCAAAATTGGTCAAAGAATTGAATTTACATACTGTTTCTACACACTATCGCATCAAGGCTGCATTCCTAGGCACTAGATACAATGGAACACAAGAAGTGCATGACTTAGAAATTACAATTGGTAATTATGTTGAATGTAGAAATTTCTTAGTTATGCCTTTGCAATCTAGTGACATTATCTTAGGAATGCCTTGGCGTCATCAATGCAATCCTGATATAGATTGTTCCACACATTCAATGAAGATTCATTCTAATGGAAAACAAATCACATTGCATGGTATGCGCACTTTCGATAATTTTCCATTGCTTTGTCATACACAAGCTAAACATACATTACGAAAAGGTAGCAAATCCTATTTAATATGGGTGAATGAAATTGAAGCTAAAGAAAATCAGATGCATCCTAAGCACACACAATTTCTTTCACAATTTCAAGATTGTTTTGCTACTGACTTACCACCTGGCTTACCACCTATATATCCCGAATATCACAAAATAGACCTAATTCGTGGATCACAACCACCATGTAAAGCACCATATAGACATAACCAAATTGAACAGAAAGAAATTCAAGCCCAAGTTGAAGAATTGTTAACCCGAGGACTCATTAGACCTAGTAGTTCTCCATTTGGTGCACCTATCCTATTAGTGAAGAAGAAAAACAATACCTATTGCATGTGCATTGATTATCATGCCCTAAATAAAATCACTGTTAAGAATAGATATCTAATTCCTAGGGTAGATTATCTTATGGACAAGTCTGCAATATTTAGCAAGATAGATCTTAAATCTGGATACTATCAAGTAAGATTGGACACATCTGCTATATTCAAAACTGCATTTAGAACACAAATTGGACACTATGAATTCCTTGTTATGCCTTTTGGTTTAACTAATGCACCAGCCACATTCAGTGGTATGATGAATCCCATATTTTTGAAGCATTAGCATTGTGTCATTGTTTTCTTTGATGACATATTGGTTTTCAGTAAGAATGAGAACGAGCATTATGAACATTTATCTTTGGTTTTCAAATTATTGAAAGAGAATCAATTATATGCTAATCCGAAAAAGAGTGAATTTTTCCAAACACAAATTGAATACCTAGGACATATTGTTTCATCTGAAGGTATTAAAGTTGACCCTAAAAAGATAGAAGCAATTTTGAAGTGGCCGATACCTAAAAATATGCACGAATTACGTTCTTTCTTAGGTCTTGCCAGCTTTTACAGAAAATTTGTGAGAAATTTTTCATTGCTTGCATTACCTTTGACAAAATTATTAAAGAATGGCATTGTGTATCATTCGTCCGACAATCAACAAAAGTCCTTTGATTTACTGAAACATGCTTTAATTTATGCTCCTGTATTGCAATTACCTGACTTCAATAGACCATTTTTCTTAGTAGTCATTGATGCTAGTGGATCTGGAATAGGAGCAGTCCTTATGCAAGATTCTCATCCCATAGCCTACTCTAGCTGCAAACTTAAGCCCTCTAAACTTCAGTATTCTACCTATGATAAGGAATTGCTAGCTGTAGTACAAGCTTTACATTAATGTAAATACTATTTAATGGGATCTGAATTCATGATCAAAACTGACCAACAAAGCATTAAACATCTCCTTAGTCAACCACAAATATCTAACCGACACATTAAATGGGCTGTTTTTATTTAAAGTTTTCATCCACTCATACAATATCAACCCGGAAAAGAGAATATTGTTGCTGATGCTTTAAGTAGAAGGCCGACTATACATAATATTTATGTGATATCTTTTGACTCTCTTCTCCCTATGAAAGATACTTATGACCAAGACCCTAGTTTTCAAGCTGATTGGAATAAATTAGTTGCAAATAGCTGGATTCCCATTGATTCATTGTCTTACATTGATGGATTTATGTTTTATGAAAAAAGATTATGTGTAACTGTTTCATTTCGATCATTTATTTTACATGAAATTCATTGTCCCCCATATCAAGGCCATAGAGGAATTATTTCTACTTTGCGTACACTGATTGAAAATTTTTATTGGCCACACATGGAATCTAATGTATCTAATTTCGTATCTAAATGCTTAATTTGCCAAAGAGTTAAACGACACCATGGTAAACAATATAGTTTATTAATGCCTTTACCAATTCCAGAACGACCATGGGAACAGATCTCAATGGATTTTATCACCAGTTTGCTTAACACTAAAGCTAATCATGACATGATTTGGACTATTGTCGATAGGTTTAGCAAACAAGCATATTTCATTCCATGCAAGAAAACGTTAACTGCATCTCAAGGTGCTCAATTGTTCTTGAAAACTGTTTTCACTAATCATGGTTTGCCAAAAGTTATTATTTCTGACTGTGATTCTAGACTCTGCAATAATTTTTGGATTACTTTGTTTGCTAATTTAGGAACAAAGATTGATTTTTCATCTGCATTTCAATCTGAAACAAATGGGCAAACAGAAGCTACTAACAGTACCATTTTAGATCTTTTGCGTGCATATACAATTTCAAAACCACAAACATGGGATGCACATTTACATTTACTTCAGCTTGCATACAATAACACACCACATATAGCTACACAGAAAGCAACATTTGAAATTGTTTATGGGTATAGATTACCTACACATGTTACATCATTATCAAACAAAGTTCAAGCTGCTGATGATATTGCTAACATGCATGCTACCATTTTTTATGAAGTTAAAGATATGATTGCTGCCAAAGCCCAGCAATCATACACAAAACAAGCCAACAAGAAAAGAAAAGCTATGAGTTTCAAAGTTGATGATTATGTTTGGTTACGAATTGAAAAGCGAAGATTACAAAGTGTTGACAAAAACCCTGCTGTAAAGTTAGCTCCTAGATTTTATGGACCTTTCAAGATCATTCACAAAATCAATGACAATGCATTTAAACTAGAATTACCACAACACTGGAAAATCCACAACACTTTTCATATCAATTTATTACGACCTTTTAGAGGCCAATTACCTGTACACCCTGTCTATGAAAACCCTCCTTTACTAGAAGAAGAAACTGAAATCCTTCAGCCTGAAACTATTCTAGATACTGACTTTATACATATTTGAATTAATAGACGTTTATGAGTTTAGAGTGCACACTCGTAATAAATTAAGGTTAGGATTGAGTTCTAACCAATTTATTTATTTTGTAGCTGAAGATTGCTAGGTATTCACTTTTTTCAATTTAATTTTATTATTTTCTAACAATTGTGAATGCTTCAGTTGATGTGTAGACCAAACAGTGGTGGGGTTGGGAAGCACTGGGCGATAGCGTGTATTCAAGTTATTTAGAAGAAATTATCATTTTTTATGGGCACGCATCTTAGGCGTGGCACCAATATTTATTTTGATGCGCTTATTTATTGAAGCGCCTGACATTTATTTATTATTTTCTATGCGCATGGGCGCACAATTATAATATTTGTTATTGGACATTGTATTTGGGCACAGCCCAACTCTTTGGGCGCCCAAGAGCTTTAATTCTTTAGTGGGACAAAAGCAAACACAAAAGCTAAAGCATACTAATTGTAAATTGGGCTATTTTTTGAGCTTGGAGATGAATAATATATCAAATACATGCTTTGTGGAGCACTCACACAAGGCATGGGGGGAGATTGTACCCAATTAGTCTTTTGCTTCATGTCGTGCAAGTCTTCTCTCTTGTTTTTTGTGCAAAAGTAGAGTTCCTTTTTTCTTGGGGACTTTCCGGCGCTCACTACGCACGCATACAGCATCCGATATGTGCACCATAAAATATAACCCTAATTTCTACAATTGGCTTATGCCAAAGTAGATACCACCATACAATGCTTAAATGCGATTCCATCTCCCATGTCCAATCCTAGGAAGGATTCTCATCATTTCCCGAGGGGGGTAAGGTGATTAGATGATTAAGTAAACATAGGCAAGAAGGAAATAAAAAGACTTAATCAAAGTCAAAAGGAGGAAAGAGTGGGAATGAATAGGCTGTTGTTCGAAAATTTCGTGTCTTTAATTTAGCTTGTTAATTTTCTTCATCGAAGCAAAAACAATTTCTGGCTCGCCGAAAATCCATATGAGGAATACTAATGCTGGACTATGGTAAATGAAAGGTACCCATAATGGCAGGGTAAGATAAAGGTGGCAAACTCCCCTTCACGGAGGAAGAACAAACAAGATACAGCCTGAGTGTAGAAACAAGGGCCTTCAGTCAATTCACCTTCAACGCACATGCTGAATCTAGATGAAGCCATCCTGGAAGAGCTAGCCATAAAGTAGTTGGTGGACAAATACGCCCTCCAAAAGTACATGGAGAAAGTAGGGCAAGCAGTTGACCACAGCATGTGCGCAGAGTTCTTGAGAAGCTTTGATGATGCAAGAAACTACGGCACAATAACAGTTTGGATAGGAGGAGAAGAATGCCAAGTGGAGGTGCCCTTAAGTGCTGCAGTAGTGGAGAAGGCCCTAGGTTTGGTCCCCAAGAAAGAAAAACACCATCGAAGAAACGTGTACGCAATGTAGGGTATGAATAAGAATGATGTGCACACAATGGACGGGATAAGTTTGGCAGACATCCGAAACCCAGAAGTGAGAATGCAGGCAAAGATGGCCCATGCCCTCTTCTTGGGATAGAGGTACAATGCATTGATGAACAGGATTGGCGTGCCACTACTGGAGATCATAGCCGTAGGGTCCCCTGAAGAGGTTGATTGGAATGGGTTTGTCGTAAAAACCATCAAGACCTTGGCCGTCGTCCTAGTCATAAGCAGCGTAGCACTAGCAAGAGGGGAGTTCCTAGTCTCAACAACCAGATCAAGGCATAAGAAGCCTACCTCCAAGGCCTCCACAATCAGATTTGGCAAAATCTTAACAGCTATCATCCAAGAGGCCATAAAGGAGGCAGAAGAAGTTGAGGAGGATGTAGGAGAGACACCCCAGCAGTCGATGTGCCCTGATGTAGAGCAATCCAGCAAGAGAACCATCAGTGACGACTGGGGAGGGCAGGAAGTGTAGGCTACCCAAAAGGAGGCCAAGTCACAAGAGAAAAAGAATCCCACGAAGCCCCATCAACAAAGAGAGAGGAGACGATAAAGGAAGAACAGGCGGAGTTGAAAAGAGCTCAAAAAGAATCCAAAAGGGCAAAAGAAGGACGAAGGTGAAAAGAGGAGAAAGAAATGAGGAAAGTGAGAGAATATTCACAAAAAGCTAAGGAGGAGAGGAGAAGAAGAGCAGAAGAAGAGGCGGAGGAGTTAAGGAGAAAGGAGGATGAAGACATGGCGAAGGCCATGCACAGGTCTATAGATGAGACCCATGGCCCTAGAGAAATGGCCACCTTGAGCCCACGGCACGAAGGTGAACCAAGCAGAAGTGCTGAAGCAGCCCCAGTTTTTGCAAGAATAGGCAAAGCTCTGTTGCATCCCCTCCATTCGACTCTCACACCTCAAATCGCCACCACCATCTCCACAACATAGGAGCCAGTTTGCCTGCCATGGACACCACTCAGCTTGTGTCCATGATGCAGTTCCTGGTCATGAAAGTACAAGAGATAGCGCCAGGGGCAGGAGCCAAAAGGCCGGCTACAGTAGACTCTGAGTCAAGGCAAGACCCAAAGCGACAAAGGTTGGAAGCATCCACCGCCACAACACCGTCAACAATGCCCCCGGCTGCGAACTATGATGCCTATGTAGCTGAACTCCTAGCCCACAGCTAGAAAAGGCTAAGGAAGAGAAGAAGGTCATGGTTGTGGAACTAGAGGCTGAAAGAGAAGTTGTCGTGGCTCTACGGCTAGAGATGACACGACAAGCAGCAAAGCATCAGAAAGAAATTTGAAACCTGAAAGAGCAACTTAGTGCCAAAGAAAAGGAGGCACAAGAGAATGAAGATCACCTAAGGCAAAGGCTAGAGGATGAAGCCCAAGACCAAGTGGCGGAGCAACGGGACTACAAGTTGCTCATCCAACAATACATTGAGCTCCAACAACGAATGGCACGGGTGGAACTTATGTATGCAAAACTATGGGAGAGCCCGCAAGAAGGAGACCAAGCATCACAAGAGCCATGCCAAGAATAGGAGGATGCCCTAGTATTCCAGCTATGGTCGGCAATGGAGGAGAAAGAAAGGCTAGAGAGAGAAATAGTCGTGTCGAAGGAAGAGGCCATAGAAAAGCGACCAAGAGCCTGCATGACAACTTGTGAAACGCCCAGTAGGAAGTGGAGGGACTAATGGCCATGGCCATGACCAAAAGAAAACTACACCTATTGGCAGAGCTAGAAAGCCACGCGCAAACCACTAAAGATCTATCAGAAAGGCTCACAAAGGCCCACCAACAGTTCTTCGTGGCTGATCAAGGTAGAAGAATAGTCGAAGAGCAGCTGAACCGTCGGGATAAAGAGAAGACCCAAATGCTGAAAGTGTGGGATGAGCAGCAGTAGGTGGTAATGATGGTGTCTCAGGAGATGGAAAGGGGCAAGGAAGATCTGGAAGAGAAGGCACAGTAGTGGGAGAGGCGCAACTTTGAAAGAGTGTGAGGGCTGTCGGAGCACCTAGCAATGGTGGAGTGTGAGAGGGTGCTCGCAGAATCCAGAGCTGAGGCTAGTGAAGCGTGATCCAATACGCAGAGGCAAGCCTTTTCGAGCATTGTGCTTCATGTCACACAAGTTGAAGGCGAGGATTCAGTGGGGCGAATGAAAAGAAAGTTGGAATTGACAACCAAAGCTTTAAGGTATGACCTGCAAGAGCACAAGCTTCCAACCGGCATATGCATAACCAAGGAGCAGCAATGCAACTACTTGTGACAAGCTAGCCTCTCCACTGATGAGCTCAAGGAACTTGGATTCAAGGAACAAGAGCATCCACCCCCAATCCAATCCACAATGGAACAAGACACCAAGGAAGGGCTAGGGACTTCGAGTAGACATTCAAAGAAGAACCGCAAATCAGAGAGCCCAATCCTGATCTACCCCCAAAAGAGCCTGAGGGTGCCCAAGTTCCTGAGCATGTTATTGCTGCAAAAAAAAAGACAGAAACTTGTGGAGTAAGCCTAGCAAAGAGTGCAAGCACAACCACAGCAACTACCTGATGAGCCCATGCCACTACGTGAGGATCACCACGAAGCTGACTATCTAGCCACAACAGGAGCGCCAATCTCGACCCTTTGAGTTCTCCTTCCTCTACCCATGAGCCTTGGACTGAGTCTTACCCTTGGAGATAGTGGAAAGGATCATTCGTTTAGGCAATACTCTAGCGAACTGATGGGTCGAAGAGTGGAGCATTGTAATCACACAATGAGGTGGAACCCGCAGACTACTAGCAGGATACGGTCTATCAGGTTCCCAAAACCATCCAAGGTTACGAGGCGCAGCCAAAGTGGCAGAGAAGGATTTGGGACACCAATTTTGATGCATGGATGGCCTTCTGCGGCACATTGTAGGAAGAATGAAATGATCCTATCTACACGCCCTACCCTCGCAGACATGGAGTGGATTACGATAGGGGGGTGCATGGCAGGTGCGACTTCCCGAAGATCTACAATGTCAATGTAGCAACTCCCAAGGAATGCATGACCTTTAGAGCAGGGGACTTGTGCCCATCCATCAACCGCTTCCTCAAGGATTTCTCTTCATGCCCAGACCCAGCCTTCATAACTACTTGTAATTACCTTAGGACCATTAGGTTTTTGCTTAAAGAAAAGCTAGCAGCTAAGGAAGCCCACCTTTCCCCACTTTTTTTTACATTAACCCAGGAATAGATAGATGCGCTATGGCTAGGCTCATGATGAGGGCAACCATGCTTCCCTCATTTTGTACGAGGATCCTTGAAGACATGAGCGAAAGCCACTTTACGAGGTGTAATCATCATTTCTTGTCAACAACACCTCTTAATGCAAAGGCTAGCATCAAGGAATACCTGCGCAGAGTCGTGCCTTTTTTACTAAGTCCCTAAGACCACCTCATGAATCATCCAAGGAAGATCAGGGTGGAGCCTAAGAGCACCTCTTGCATCCAAATGCGAGCTATAATCATCTACTCAAAAAAAAAAAGTGAAAACACTGAACCCCCCAAAAGCACCTTATACTCCACAATCACTGCACCTAGGGTTTCCATACCTAGCCCCATCCCCCACGACACATGCTTAGGGCACATCAAGGGCAGGAAATACCTAGCAAGGTAATTCTTGCCTATGGTTCGGCACGTCACCCTAAGCCCCCTGCACCGCACCTCCCTTATGCACAAAGTGGGTCCTCAAGTGTGGGACACCATCAAGGGCTTGCCCAAGGTTAGACCCATCTCCCAGTTTCACAAGCATGGACACCACACACTCCACGGTAAGGCAAAAACACCCCCAGGAAGTGCACCTTCTTTTCTTTCCAGGTACAAACAAAGACCCTGACTACCAACTATAGAGGCCCCATCATCCATGCAATGCACTCCCCATCTTATGCAACATGTCACCACACAAGCACAACAAAGGAAGGGACTGACACAATAGCACCAGTCAAAAAGTGAATGAAGAAGCTCATTTAGAACAGCAGAGGAAAAGGCAGCCATGGAGGGCCAAATGACACATATGTCCAACTATATCTTCAATTTCAAATATGAATCCATACATCCGCCTCTCTCCACATGGGGCTTCGTCCAACTTTATCTTCAATTTCAAAGGCATAAATCCCTCCAACATTACTTCCACCAGGGCTCGTATCAGGGCCTTTTAGAACCATAAATCCCTCCAATACCAAGGCTCATATCCAACTTAAGGACCTTTTAGAACCATAAATCCCTCTAATATCAAGGCTCATATCCAACTCAAGGGCCCTCCAGAACCATAAATCCCTCCAACACACCTTCCAATAGGACTCATATAACAAACTCAAAAAGCCACCTAGTTACCCTAGCAACATCATTCGACTCACCACCCAGCAGTGCCATGGGACTGCCACTCAACTAGGAGGGGGTAATGTTTATTGCAAAGTGAAGGAGTAGTAGATAATGAGGCATCAAGAGGAAAAGTGCAAGGCGGAAAAAAGGAAAAGGCACCCTACAAGAGAGTGGGCCCGGAAGAAATCTAAAAGCATGGGAACAACCACCAGGAGTACAACACGCAACCATGAAAGCTAGAGAAATCCAAAAGCAAGAAGGTGCACCGTTAAATATAAAGGCACAGTCGAAACCTCTATAAAAGAGTGCCAGGCTCCCTCCTGTGCAATTTGTAACCATAAACGGGCGGTAGGACTAAGCTAGGAAGAGAGGAGGACAATGGGAAAAAGGGCTTAGGCCATGGCTGGCCATATAAGAAAAGGGGGATAAGGGGATGACCGCCCAAAAGGGATTTAGAGTTTTATATATAAAGTTGAAAAGTGAATGAGATGGCATGTGGCAAAAAGCTTCTTTTTCTTCTTCTTCTTTTCTCTTGTCTTCTTGCTTGTGCTTGAGTGGGGGAGTGAGGCATTTTGAGAGAGGGAGTGAGGCAGTGTGAGAGAGTGAGGGAGTGAGTGTGTGAGAATGAGGGGTCAAGGAGAAGAAGCTCCCCATCTCCTCTCTTTGTCTTCTTCTCTTCTCCTGTCTCTCGCGGCTATGGAGAATGGAGCTTGACGAAGAGGGATTGAGGTTGCTTGAGCTTGCCTCAAGGATCATGGAGCTACCAGCATGCAAGAGAGAGGAAGGTACTCAATCGAGCATCAAGGTAAGCTCACTACACCCCATGGGTAGGGATAGTGCACCAGCTATGTGAGAGGTAGCCATGGCCTCTTGGCTTGAAACGCTTGACCAATAAGCAGTTCGAAGGTGTCGAGGGTTGAGCTAGAGAGCTCCCTTCACCACTACTCTCATACACTCTCTCTCCCTCTCCTTTGCTCTCACACAAGCATGAAAAGAGAAGCAAGAACAAAGATTCCCAAAGTTTGTGCACACATAAATAATCTTCTTTGCTAGACTTCATCCTTTTTATATAAAATTTTAAGGTTTTTCACTCTCATAGTCATCTAGCCTAGTTCCATGGACCTAGACCAATCTTCTCAAAGTGCATGCACCCTACTTAACCAAAACCTTATCCTACAATGTACATTAGCTTGTGCATGCTCCAACCTTGTGATGCTATCAAAAGATTTTACAACTTTGCATAGGAGAGAACTCAACTCTTGGTTTTTTACATTAACAAATTGTGCAACTTGTCATGTTACAAGAATTAATAATTGCCATACTACCAAAATCATCCACTAAAAAGTATGATGTTTCCTTCAACTAATCTTTCACCTTATTACACATTGTCATTAACAAGGGATGATAGGTGGAGGGCTTAAGGCTAGCTAGAAGAAATCTAAGTGGGTAAAAGATAGATGTTGGCTTTGAGGAGGTCTCCAGTTATAGTATGCAAAGGTGTTAACCTATCTGACCTACATATCTAACCTACCATATTATGGACCTTCTATAGCTAGCCATGGAATATTCCCTTTATCACACTGAGCTGGGGGGGCATTGCCCCCAGACCCATGTTGGGGAAGCCCCTAGTCCCCCCTAAGACCCCTAACAAGGGGGTGCCTTTTGTGTCCCCTAGACCCCAACATACGAGTCCTTGATAACTTCCACACCCCATAAGCCAATGATATGTTCCTTGAGTTGCTATCAACTTAATTAGTGTATTTAACCTAAAGGTTAGAATCACAAATGTCACCTTTTTTCCATCCAGTTACATAGACCTCACTTGATATACAAATCAAGGCCTAGGCACACACATGGCTTGTTGTTCTTATAATGGGAGCCTTGTGACTTTGAGCAGCATGGATCAATGGGGGCACCTTACAAAGGTAGTACATTGAGAATATCTAACAATTTAGATAATGCAATAACTTTGTGGATTCCTAGAATCTCATTCTCTTTGGAAAAGATTGTTGGTACTAATATATTTGAAGGAAGGATGAGACAAACATGATGACAATGAAAAATATGATATACACTAGGAGAGAAGAGAATCTGAAAATAAGTAATATATGTGGAGCAAGAGCATGTGTAGAAGAAAAGAGAGAGGACAAAAGAGACAAAATAATAGAAGAACCCATAGTCAACAAATAATGTGTTATCCACCATTGCCAAGTTGCTTGTGGAAATCATAAAACTTTTCTTATAGACAAGACAATACATCCACTCTACATCACCAAAATTTGTGTTATACAAATTTAGTACAAACTCATAAGGCTTGGTCCTAAATCTAAAACCCATGAGATTTAAATTTGAGTCATGCCTTCGGTTCATGTTTTTTGCTTAAAACCTAATATTATTTGTTATATTGGAATGGATCCGTAAAAGGTCACTTAATTTGTTGCTAGCGTAAGAAGTTGCAAACTTCTCAAGGTTCATAAGGGAAGGGGTATAAACTATTGAAACAAGATTTTGTAGAAGAAGCAAGGAAGAAAGTGGTTTTGTGTCATATCTATGAGGTTTTATCTTTAATTCAATAACATTATACTTTTAGTAATGCTAACTAATACCTCCAAAAATGGTAAAATTTAAGGTGTTGGGCCAAGAAATCTAGGTTTTTCTAATGTAATAGGAGGTAAGTGTACCTAAGCAATATCTGCTATTTGTTCTTTACAGGTCTTAGCATTGACATAAAATACCAAATGTCACATGTTCTTTGTATGGGAAAGTTGTAAATTGCAACTCTCTTGTTTGATTGGCAAGCAAGCAAGTTGTACTAGAATAAGTTCTTTCATTACAATATGGTATTAGTATACAATGTCCTAGGAAAAAGAAACATCATACATGAATGGATGAACTCGTGTGTGTGTGTGTGTGTGTGTGTGTGTGTGTGTGTGTGTGTGTGTGTGTGTGTGTGTGTGTGTGTGTGTGTGTGTGTGTGTGTGTGTGTGTGTGTGTGTGTGTGTGTGTGTGTGTGTGTGTGTGTGTGTGTGTGTGTGTGTGTGTGTGTGTGTGTGTGTGTGTGTGTGTGTGTGTGTGTGTGTGTGTGTGTGTGTGTGTGTGTGTGTGTGTGTGTGTGTGTGTGTGTGTGTGTGTGTGTGTGTGTGTGTGTGTGTGTGTGTGTGTGTGTGTGTGTGTGTGTGTGTGTGTGTGTGTGTGTTTGGGGGGAGGGGTCCACTCATAATATATAAGTTTATCATGTGAGTTCAAGAGAAGGGATTTTAAAAAACTCTTTATAATAATTTTTTTAACATTCAAAAGGGCATCATTTAATGGGGATATTCACAAGTTGAATAAGAAAAGGGCATCTTTTATTCTTGAAAAATCTATAGATAAGAGTTTTTAAAATTATGCCATGAATGTACTGATAGTAAGGGTTTACAATAGTTTAACACCTTGGGGGAAGTGTTTGAAAGGGAGGAATTTAGAAAAAGCGAGGAAGAAGTCGAAAATGTCAAATGCAAGCTTAGATTAGTGATCTACTCACCAAAATGTGACAATGTTAACTAAATGCCCAAGTGCCTATGGATATTGGAGTAAGGCTCTCCATTGTGTCATTTGCTAATTGGACTCTCTTCTCTTTGATGAGGTATCCTTTATGAGGAAAAACTATATTTCCCTTTATGAGGAAAAACTATATTTCCCTTAATGAGGAAAAACTATATTTCAAAAGCTATTATTGCTTCTCTTATGTCCCATATCTCACATCTAAATATATATGTGTGTGTTAATTGAAGCTCATCACACACACACACACACTCTCTCTCTCTCTCTCTCTCTCTCTCTCTCTCTCTCTCTCTCTCTCTCTCTCTCTCTCTCTCTCTCTCTCTCTCTCTCTCTCTCCTTTGACTTTTTAAAAGAGATGACCAAACCAGTGAGACTCTAGCTCATTAAACTAGCCATCTACAATGTTGAAGTTAAGAACACACTACTCACAATATCCCTTTACATCTTTAACCAATAGGTGCTTTCATCACTTAAGCAAAATAGAGAATTAACTTATCTCATATTAGCCTAAGCTTCAAAAGATTAAAATTTTTATTGTGAACCAGATGTTATGACATGTGATACAATTCATAGTGAAGTCTTTGTATTTCGAGCAAAAATGAAGTGTCTACAATTTTCACATATTCTAAAATGTGTGAATAGATTAGATATAGCTCCATACATTATTTCTTTTAAGTAGGATATAATAATCATTACAAATTTCTAATATTAAGACTATTAGATCCATCCTTAGGTTAATCCGTACATTGTGATAAGAAGGTAAACACTTCCTTATGGAGGCCCTTTATAGTACTATGGCATTATGTTCTTTTGAGATAGAGGCATGTGGTGGAAAGTGGGCAAAGTGTTTCTTTCATGTCCTTTTGGAGAACATTTCCATGGTATCTAAGTCCTTTATTACGAGTGGAAGATTTCACATTCCGTCCAATTTTTAAAAAGTCTTTTAAAACCTTTTCACCTTCTTAATAAACTTACTTGGAGCTAGCTTATCCTTAAAATTTGTTTTGACTCTTAATGATTTTTGTTGGATCACTTTTAAGTGTTGACATTAGTGAATGAGTCTACATCTTGTATGTAAAATGAGAATATAACATTGTTCCATTAGTACAAATGATTATATCTACATTTGTTGCAACTTGCTTAAGACTTGTCCCCCATCTTGAAGCTTTACTAGGTCTTAAATTTAGGACTAGAATAAAACCGTTGTAATAAATGCTAGTATCTATTTCTTGTTGGGTTTATTATCTTTAAGCTTTGATGTTGTAAATATTATAACTCTCAACATCTTTCTTTTTCATTGTCTCAATCTTGAAATTTACTTAGGAATCATTTATTTATTGTACACAACAATAAAAAAAGGCCTTCCATGTTGATGCATTAACTTTCTATCATGATTCACACTTTCAATGTAGATTCTTCCTTTTAAGACTTTGGGCAAATTCACTACACACTCTTTTGACACAACTATGGATGATATATAGTGAACCTCCTCAAAATATTCCATATCCATTTGACTTTTGCTTTGCCTATGTATAAGTAAATCCTTTAAAAACCTAGATAGTTTGTCCCATCTCTTCCAATATTTAAATAATAAACTAATGTTGCATGGTGCCTTTACTAAATCGATAAACAATAATATATTGACTTGTTCTGAGTTGCCTCATCTATAGTTGGCTTATGTCTAAGAACTTATGCAAAGGAATCTTTACTCACTATCGAACAACTTTTCTTTAATTTTATAGCTACATCTCTCTCTCTCTCTCTCTCTCTCTCTCTCTCTCTCTCTCTCTCTCTCTCTCTCTCTCTCTCTCTCTCTCTCTCTCTCTCTCTCTCTCTCTCTCTCTCTCTCTCTCTCTCTCTCTCTCTCTCTCTCTCTCTCATGTGAGTGTTCTACAACTCACAAGCTTATTTGGAAAGTGCAAATTGCGTAATAAATAGGTACTAGATGCGATATATTATTTTGGTGTGCTTGATATATTATCTTTAGACTCCTAGATCCATTTAACCTATTCTATGCTTTCCTTAGTGTGAGGATTGCCTGCCAAGCCACTACCTTTCCCTCCATATTACAGTAGCATGTGATTGAATATGGGAGCATCTTAAGAATATTTGCTTGTTGGTATGCAAAGTTGGATCTTAGTTGGTGTACTTATGTTTATGTCTCAAGACATGATATAGGTTATACCAATGTATTTTAGCCTTTCATTCTACAATTGATCATAGGCTCTGGTGGATGGTACTTTTAAAATCTATTGTGCATTTGGATCACGTGTGAAGTATAAAAAGCAAATAGGTTTGTAGTTCATGCATCCAATGTTATGAAGGATTTATGTATATATAAAAACATTTGAAAGATTTAAAAGACCAAAGGTAGGTGAATGTTTATATATCACATGTTGTATATAGTTAGTTCAACTATGACTTCATATACTTAATGGGCTCATATTTGGGTGTGATACATGTGGCAAATAAGGGTAGTCAATGGTCACTTGAGACACTCTTGAAAATATATCGTGTGGAATATTGTAAGGATTGCACCTAATATAATTGAAAGGTGTGGATGGAACATGAATGCAACATAAGTACTTTAGTCTCCATTCAAAGTTCTTTAATTTTTTTGAGATCACACACACACACACACACACACACACACACAAGGGGGTTGGCTATCCTCAAAATGTTGGTTATAGCTTGCAAGTTGAACGAACAACAAAGCTCTATCACACTTGAACGCTCATTCTTGGAGACCCTACCAAGGAAGAAGTCCAACCAAGTATTCAATGAGGAAAGAGCCTTAACTTACATGAGCTCATTATGTGAATATAGTTGCCAAGCAATAGCAATACTTGAACCCACAATGCTGTCATTATGAGTTCAAATGTTAATTGATGGGACACTTCAAAGCTAAAATGAATAATGCCCAGTCTAATATTGGTTCTTATTTAGCTTTAAATGGTTTTGTTTTATTAAGTGTGTTTTCACAAGGCCAATTCAATGTTGGATACATGTTGCTTGTTCATGTTTTCATGTTTAAAAAACACGTGTTGCAATATCTGTTTATTTATAGTGTGTTGGATACATGTTTGTGTGTTCATGTTTTCATGTTTAAAAAACATGTGTTGCAATATCTCTTTGTTTATAGTGTGTGTTGGATACATGTTGTGTGTTCATGTTTTCTTGTCATTATGAGCTCAAAAGTTAATTGATGGGACCACTTCAAAGCTAAAATGAATCATGTCAAGTCTAATATTGGTTCTTATTTAGATTTAAATGGTTTTGTTTTAATAAGTGCATTTTAACAAGGCCAATTCAATGTTGGATGCATATTGCTTGTTCATGTTTTCATGTTTAGAAAACATGTATTGCAATGCCTCTCTGCTTATAGTGCGTGGTGGATACATGTTACGTGTTCATGTTTTCATGTTTAAAAAACATATGTTGCTATATTTCTCTCTTTATATTGTGTGTCAACTACCATTGATGATGCCAAAGCTAACTTCTAAAGATCCAATCCCTAATGTATGGAGAAACTACCATTAATCAAGGATTGGAGAAACTAGCATTGACACGAGTGATAGCAATGAAGACACCCTTTGATTGAAAGATGAGCAATTGGGCCCATAAAAAACAACAACAACAACAACATATATCAATAATACATGGCAAAATAATACCGATGTGGTTGTTGTACGGGAAGTGAGAAGATAGAGGAGAGAGATGGAGGTGCTATGGGTTGCACCATCCTTGTAGGGTTAGCTTGGCCACCAACATTGTAGTGATGTGTGTGATCTTGCCTAATGGTATCACTGCCATTCTCCCCCATTGATAGCCTATGTGACAAGGCCCTTAGTTAGGCCACTTGACCTCCAAAAAAGTGTGTGACTAGCTTTCTCTTCCCCGATATCTCTCTCATTTCTTTTTAGCTTGATGATAGGATTGAAAAAAAGTACATTAGACCACGCTATCCTCGGAGGATAGACTTGTTTGCTAATTCTATTGTCACTAACACCACAATGCATTATTCAAATGGCCACTTCTTGTTGATTGAGATGTGCAAAACACGAACATATGAAGTTAACATTGGGACGGACGAGAGAACGCTCTAGAACTGGCCTTGCACTACAATACTCCTGACGAGACGGCGGTCTCATCATGGCCCATTGATGAGACACGTGCCCCCTCGACATGCATGCTAGAGAATACAGCCAAGAGGAAGAGAACAGAAGACATGCAGGTTGAGCACACACAACTGAAGCCTGACTATCGACCGCTCTGAAATCGAATGCCTTGGACATGGCTGAAGTGGAGAGGACTCTCCGCCTGGATCAATCATGGCGTAGTGCTGAATGCAAAGCCCAGATGCAGGAAGGCGCTAGAGTACACAAAGTGGCCATCACCCTCCCGCTTGACAAGGTACGGCAGAGGTACGCTGACCTACTTACTACAGCTGCCTACCTGTATTTTCTGGGTCGCCCACCAATGGAAGAAGAATTTGCACGCTAGTTTGAAGGTACATATCAGAGTAAAGCAACATTGCTGCAGTTCCGTTTTGTTGGGAAAGGTTTTTATCTTGTTATTCTTGCCTCAAAGATTGAACGCGATTGGCTCCTGGCCTCCTCAGTGGGCTATCGCGGTAACTTGGTTTATACCATTCCTTGGTCTTCAACTTTCTCTCCTGAAGGAGTCTTGCTCCATGAGTGCCCAGTTTGGGTATCTGTGCTGGATTTACCGCCCTGGTTGGATGGTGAACTTGCAACGATTGCATCGACCCTTGGCAAAGTACTCTATACCCCAACCGTCACCAATACATGGGGGTTGCTACGCAAGGATCATCGTTTTTGCGTGTTATGGGATTGACGTGTTGACCCCCCGGAATACTTGCAGCTACAGGATACTTCAGGTATGGAGATTGCTCTCCGCCTCAAATTCTCTCCATTTTCTAACTCTTGCTATTTGTGTCATGCCAGTGGACACTTTGCAAAGGCATGTCCGCAGCGAATGGAAGGTGGGAAAGGTGCTAAGGGGAAAAAAGAAACTCACAATAATCCTGCTGAAAGCTCGCAACAGCCCGCATCAGGTTCTGCTGAAGGAAACAATAGGGTGGCAGAAGAAAAAGGCAAACAAAAGGAATCTGAATCTGCACAGACCCTGCAGACGAACAAAGGGAGCTCGAAGGAGAAGACAAATGCACCTAGTGCTCAAGCCCAGAAGAGCAACCAGGGCTGCCCGTCAAGCGACAAGGAGAACATACCTCCCAAAACTCAGGGGAAAAAGAGCAATGCAGTCAAGAACCCTGGTAAGGTGTCAATCAAACGTCTTGCTCGACAGCCAATGGTTGACAGAAATTACTATGCTCCTATTGGGGATCATGAGCTCATGGACGCCCCTGATGTCGTGGCCTAAGCACTCGAGATGGTCCCCCAGGATTAAAATGATGTCCTGGAATGTCAGGGGCCTTGGGTCTAATCTCGGTAAACAGATATGCTTTGGAATAGTCAAGAGATATAAGCCACATGCTTTAGCCCTGCAAGAGGTTAAAATGGATGAAGAGGCAATAACAGGCTTTGTTATTGAAGGGTACTCAGTATTTTGGGATCTCAGGGGAAGAGGCAAAGGGGGCACGATCCTCCTGGTTCATGACATGCTTAAACCACGCTTTGCATGGAAGATAGGAGATGGTTCAGCTGTAGCGGCCTAGGTGGATTGTTGGGGTGAAGATATCCTGCTTATTTCTGTATACGCAGCCAATATCTCGGTGCAAAGGGCCAAACTCTGGTGTATGCTCAAAGATCTTCTGAATAAACACCCTGCATTGGTTGCAGGAGACTGGAACATGACCTGCCTTCCTACAGACCGCTCACATGGTTCAAGGTGCATGCTTCAAGAAGAGATTGATGCATGGCAAATGCTCGAGCTCAGCTGTGAATTAAAGGATGTTGCCTGCCTGGCTCTAGGCACTACCTGCATCCCATACACATGGCATAACCGACACATGGGAGAAACCTGGCGAGCGAGTCGGCTTGACCGGTTCTATGCTTCTCAGGGTGCCTAGTGGTTGTGTGGGAGAATTACCTACCGCACAATTATGGAGATTACTTCATCAGATCATTTGCCTATTCTAATTGCATGTCGTGTTGTCATCACAGGGAGGACGCAAGGGGGCCCTCCCCCATTTCGCCTCAATGTATCCTTCCTGGAGGATAAATATTTCCTACAGAAAGTGGAGTAGGCTTGGAACAGGGCAAGAGATCCGGATCTCCCTCCAGATTTCAGATGGCAAAGATGTATGTCTGCTATGACTAAGGTGGCAAAGGATCACGGGAGGAGACTGGCATCTAGGAGGAGGCAAGAAGGTGAAAGGGCTGTTAAGGTACGGGAACAGCTTCTCAGTGTAATAACCAATTGCCCTAACGACTCCTTTGCTCAAACTCTGCTGAAAGAAGTAGAGACATACTTGAAGGCTCAAGAACAGTATGCAGTGCAGACTGCGAAGGTACTCCTGAGGGGTCAATGGGAGGTATACGGAGACGCCCCCAACTCCTTTTTCCTCAGGTCTCTCAAAGCCAAGCAAAGGAAGGAGGTGATCGCTGCTATGGAAGATGAAGAAGGGAACATGTATACAGATGAGCACACAATAGCAAGAATCCTTGAAAAGCATCTAGCCTCCATTGTCGGCACAGAGCCTGATTTGTTGAATGACTATAATGCAAAGGTAAGCAGCTTTCTAGAAGGATTAATTTCTCCTATCTCTACTGAAGAAGCATTACTGCTGGACCGTCCCTTTACGCAGGAGGAAGTTCACTTTGCAGTGTCTTGCATGAAAACTGGGAAGGCACCGGGACCTAATGGTCTCCCAACTGAACTTTTTCATAAAATCTGGGAAATCTGTGGGCAAGATATGGTGAATATGATGAACTACATCAGGAAGACTGGCTGTATGCTCAGAGAGGCCAACCAGGGGTTAATCAAACTGGTTCCCAAGTCGCCTTCTCGCACTAAACCCTCCAACTGGCGACCATTATCTATGCTGAATTTCACCTATAAGGTGATGTCTAAAACATTGGCTCTTAGGATCAAGAGCCTATTGGGAAGAATTGTCCATGTCAGACAATATGGTTTTGTTAGTGGCAGGAAAATACAAGATGATGTATTAAATTTAGTTCTTTCAATTGACATGGCCCTTGCTCATAGTTCAGAATTTGTCTTAGTCAACATCGACTTAGACAAAGCCTATGACAGAGTCAATTGGGTGTTCATCAGAAAGGTTCTTGAGGCTTTCAAATTCGGGCCAACCTTTATCAGGTTGATTACATCACTCTTCACGAATGCTACAGCAGCCATCAGCATCAATGGTAACTTAACCACGCCCTTTCCACTTAAGAGATCCATTAGGCAAGGCTGTCCGGTCGCTCCACTTCTGTTTGCATTAATCACAGATCCATTGCTCCGTGCAATTGATAAGAAAGTCCAAGAAGGGGTTATTAAAGGCATGCCATTGCCAGATGGCACTTGCTCACCTTCACATTTTTTTGCAGATGATAGCTCATCCCTTGTGGCCACGGAGAAAGAGTTAGTTGATGCCCTTATGGACACCTTCAATGAGTTTGCTCTACTGTCATCATCCATCATAACCAGTAGTAAGACTGAGCTTCTCCCCCTTAACTTGGAGGGACCCCAGGAGTGGATGCTTGGTTATGGCTTCAAGGTGATCAGTCCTGGCGAAGTGGTAAGATATTTAGGAGCACCGATTGGTGTTAGTTTGACAACACGGCAAAGATTTCAATGGTATGGGGGTAAAATTCAGGAGAAGGTCTCTAAGTGGTTTAGTGCCCCCCTCACATTGGCTGGGAAGCTCACGGTCATCAAGAATGTTCTTTCTTCTTTGACAGTTTACATGGCATCCTTGTTTTCCTTCAGTAAAGCATCTTGGGGCCTAATCGAGAAGCTGTTAAGACAGTTTCTATGGAGAAAGCCTAATGGTACCAGCATATCCCAGATTGGTTGGGATTATGTGACCGCCAGGAGAGATGAAGGTGGTGCAGGGATTGAGCCTTTGATGGATAAAGCCAATAGACTCACCTTCAAACTGATTCTCAGGATGAATCAAGGGCAACCATGGTCTACCATCCTTACCACATGGATAGAAGGCTCAGGACAGAGATGGGCGGGGGCAGCCTGGCAAGATATTGTGTGCTGCTATCAGGACCCTATCAAGCTTCCTCAGTCCCCTACAGCCCAAGCACTTGTCAAGAGTTGGCAATTAATAGTGTCGCAAGCTTCTTGGTCTACTAAATTTAGTCGGAAAGGCGACTATTCCCTAGCCTCATCAATCTGGTATAACCCCTTTGCATTTGACCCCCCAGCTGCCCCCATTTTAGCCAATCGCACACTCGCCAAGTCGATGTCAATTAAAGGGCTCAAATTCTGGACTCAACTATGGCTGCCTGATCAGAACAGATGGCTAACATTGGAGGACATCAAGACCAAAATTGGGCTCTTGGAGAATGAGGTTTTATGGCTGAACAGAATATTTACCTGTCTGAGACAGGATTGGCCCACATCTTCTTTTGACTGCCCTTGCCCCCCACTATTAGCATTAACAAGCTCCGCTGACAAACAACTGATAAAATGCCGTGACAGAAAGGATCATGCTCCACCATCCCCAGCAATTGCTCTAACTCTGAGTGAGAAATGGCGGAAACATTGTCCACATGCATCACTCTGCACCTGGCAAAGGAGGATCCGCAAGGTTTGGCATATCACACCATCGTATCGTCTGAATTGCTTCAGATGGAGATTATTACTCAGGAAATTCCTGCTTAGATCAAGGCTGTCCAAAAGATTCTCTATTTCCCCTCTATGTCCCCTCTGCAAGAAACACGAAGAAGATGAGAAGCATCTTTTTTGGGATTGCCCTGCAATTCAACCACTGTGGCATAGAATGAGGAAATGGCTGAAAGGATGCAATCTCAGATTTGACTTCGGCTTTGCTACTGTTTTTTTTGGAGACAATGGATCATTGGATGACGTTACCTGGCGATTGGTTATACTTTTGTCTACTGTGATCTTGAAAATCATTTGGCAAGAAAGGAACAACACTGTTTTTCAAAAGCCCCATCGGCTCCTGACTGAAGATCAGCTAAAGGCTGAGGTTTCTCTAGTGCTCGGAACTTTGAAATCCACTCATTGGGTGTTCAAACTGTGCTGTAAAAAATTAGGAACTATGGCTTGAGCTCTTTGTTTCTTGGCTGTAGCCAGCTGCACCCCCCTTCTTGGAATGGTGCTATAAATACCTATTACCTTAGAGAAATGGAAAGCGCATTATAAAAAAAAAAATGGCCACTTCTTCTTGTCACCTACATAGTAGGAACCATCTCCCAATTGTGGCCCTGCATGATAAGGCCTTGAGTAATACATTATGAAAAATATTTTTAGTAACTTAATATGTTGGAAGAATTTTGAGTTTCATAACTAGAATTATGAGAATACTAAGGGTTTAAATCTTATAGTTCAAAATTTGGAGTCATTTTTCAAAATTTACCATTAATTCTACATTAGAACTCTGTCTTTCATGAACGTTGGGCCTAGCTGAGATCGACTGGCCTTAAAAAAGAAAGTGTACACTTTCTCTTGCAATTCATTTCCTCTAGAGCAATGCTCATGGAAAATGTTGTGGCAATGGATGGAAAAAAAGGAATAGCTAGGATTTTGATAAGGCTTTTTTTGTTCTTTTTAGTTGTGTAATTAATCCAATATATTTTTAGCAATTTTCAATAAATTGAGTGTACATTCTAGCCAATGTTTTGAAATCTTAGTCATGCAAATAAATTAAATAATGATTTTTGTTTGCCTTATTTCATTGTGAAGTGTTTGGGTGACTTTTTCCTTTGCACTCAATTTGAGAAAAATGACAAATTTTATTGAATTGCTTTTTAAGAAAGAATTCACGATTTCAATTTACTATGATTTTTGAAGAGTCATTGTCAAATCTATCTCATGTTACTTGGTACAAGAGCCCTTCTACTCTCTCTCTCTCTCTCTCTCTCTCTCTCTCTCTCTCTCTCTCTAAACATTAATGTAACACAAACATACTAGATAAGACTAGACTCCCTACCAAGAGCCACATGTAACTTGAACATCACCACTTCTATATGGATCATGGACATCAAGGGAACCTTTTCATCCTAATGCGCAAGATATATCTCTATCTAAATTTTTTAAAGCATGGTATTCTAGCAATGCAAAAGGGTATGATCAAAGTCTTTTCAAGGTCAAAATGGCCCCTCGTTCTTTGTTGCTTTGATGCATAGCTCATAAGACAGGGCATTGATTCTTATATGGTAGAGATGTGTTTCTACGACTTCAAAATTTGCAATTCTCATAATTAAAAAAAGCTAAAAACATCTCAAATTTGTATCCTATATTACCATTTAAGGATTCACCGCACGAGGCTCTTTCACATTTGTAACTTGTAAGTTGTGATTTACGTCACCTTGAGCAGCGAGCGTTGAGTGTGCAGTGGCACTGTGCACCGCCTTAGAGTCCTTTGGTTATGGAAGAGTTCTAAAATACACGTCACACACACAAACACACACACACACACACACACGCTCTCTCTCTCTCTCTAACTATCTATTATTTCTCTTTCTCTCAGCCTGACAGGCTTGGGGCCTGTCAGAGGCTAGCGTCACGGGTTACGAAAGACACCCGCTAGCTTTTTCTGTGTGTCTGATGCGGTCTAAAAGACTGTCGAGAGTGCACGCGGTGCACGAGGGCGGCAACGCGAGACTCGCTACAGTCTACTTAACCAATACCGAGAACGAGCCTTTCTCCTCATTTATCATATCACGATTCACAAGCTACAATTTATTATCTAATCTAATCTAATAAAATTTACCGGCACACAATGCCCAAAATTTCTTAACAAATATAAAAATAACCATTCTAAAAGTTCAAAGTTCAAACATCGAGATTCAACACAGACTCCCCCCGAGTCCCCTCCCTCGGGAGTCGGGACTCCCTCAGGCTCTTGCCCAATGCCAATGATACCACCTGGTAACAGATACATTTACAATAATTTATAACAATTATTATTGTATCATTGTTTTGTTAGCGCCCCCACTTCCCCAATCATTTGTGTTTTTTTATTCCCGGGGCCCGCCTGTCCCGTCAACCCACAATCCTCTCTCTTTCCTTAAGACCCTTCGAAAATCCGACACGCTTGAAAAAAAGTTGCTCAGCGCTCATAGAAAAGGTTTTTCTTAACTCTCGCCAGTGCTCGCGAAAAATTGAGGTTTAATGTCAAACGATGAACATCCTTCACTCTCATTACAATATTCACTAAAAAAAAAAGAGAGCTTTAATGTAAATTAAATTGCAATACTTTTTCAAAATTTAAAGAAAAAGTTCAAAAATTATAACTCTAAGAATATTTTAGTTGCATTAGTGGTAAATATATCTTGATTCATAAAATCCTTTCCAAATTTTGAGTTGAAGGTTTTTGTATATCTATAAGAAATATTTTTCATGAATTCTCCTTCCACATTAGGCTTTTCTTTTGGCTAAGATCTTATCACCCCATTTTAAGGGCATTGAAAAGTTGGGAACAATCTTTGGTAAAAACACAATAAAATGTTGGCTGCATGGACCAAGACTAAATCTCCAACTATAGTAACTATCATTTTTTTACTTCAATTAATACATATTTATCTATCCACGTTAAAAAAAAAAAACTCCAACTATACATATTTTTCATATGAGAATGCTTAAAATTTTCACCTCCATTTTAAGGACATCTAAAAGTTGGAACAATCTTTAGTAAAAACACAATAAATTGCTAGCTTCGTGGACCGAGACTAAATCTCCAACTACATATTGTTTTTAAGTGAAAGGATTTCTATATTGATTGGATATTAAGGCTTAGATCTAGACATATAGGCAATGACACCTAGAACCCTTGAGTACTAATTCGACATGTGGCATCATCTCACTACTAATGTACGTGAGAATGGAATCCTTGACCTTGGGTTTATCACAAGTGAATTCTTAAGTGCAAAATATGGGTTTGAAATATCTTCTAATAGAAAATCATTTTTAAAGAAGTTTAATTTTGTTGTAATAGGGCTAAACATTGGAAAATCTATGAAAACTTCCAAATGATAAAGTGTTGAGGTTGAAGGTTTTCAAAACAGATAGGACAATTCAAAACAATTCATGCCATTGTCCTATCATTCTCGATGTATGGTCTTCCTTCTTATTGTACATGCGGTCATTGATGGACACATGGTGACTGGATGCATGACAATAATATATGATTGAAGAGGTGCCCATGAAACCTATTCTGAAGCTAGCATTCATAGCCCATGGATTTTTAAGCTTGCCAAGAGATTTTATGTGATTTGGAAGTTTCATGGAATATTGGTAGACGTGATCGTTTGATATGTTTCCTCAAGATCTAAAGAGCCTAGTCACACCACGATTCATGGGCAGAGTGGTGGTGAGGGTGGCTTATCTCACTATCATATGGTCATGTTGGGCAATAATGTTAAGTGGGATTCAGCTAGCCTACCATAGGGTGCTATGTTGAAGTTAGGAGTGGTAGCAAATCACACTCTTAGGGAGTGCAAAGTGGGTTTGTGGTAGAGTTATAATATTTTTGGCCCAACTAGTCTCTCCCTAGGCTTTTGTATTGGAAGTTAAATCTTAATTTCAAATATCTTTTCATGTGTAAAGAGGAAGGTTTGTGGTAGCCAACGAACACTCACAATTTTTTTTTTTGTGTTGAAGATTTTCTCTCCCAAAATCCAAGTGCATGATTGTGCCAAACTCTCGCTCTTCTTGATGCACACTATGTGCATTGCCCTCGGTGTGACCTAGCTCTAAATTAACATTTATAGAAGTATTTCACGTGTAAAGGTCAAAGGACATATATAGTACTTGAAAAAAAATTAGGCATACATAGTAGGCGTCACATTGTGCAGCTAGCAAAGCCTACAAACAAGGCATGTGTGATCGATGATCCCATGTTTTGGGGTTTGCAATACGAGCGCAGTGTTCATGAAAAACCGAGGTTCCGTGTAAATAAATTGTTAAATTTGTAAAAACAGCCTGAAATATTCGGAGAGAGTGTTTTGAACGTTGCAATCTAAAGTTAAAACCACGGAATTGAGTCGCATGAAAGGACTCGCAAATTGTCAAGGTCAAAATAGAGTTTTTGGACGGGCTCGCATGATGTTTTGAGCGAACGCTGCAGAGGCACGGAAACGCGATGCTGCACACGAGAAACGAGTCGGTCGGTGTTGCCACCTTTTGAAATGGCACCGGTGCCATCATGCAGGCGGTACTGATTAAAAGAAAAAACCATTGCCGTCGCCACACCAACATGGAAGGAGCTCATCATCAGACAGAGGGAGAGAGCGCCGGCGAGAGCCAATACAGCTCCTTTCCCTGCAGGCGCTTGCTCCACTGATGGCATCAAGGCACTTGTTTCGCCATCGCCAGCAGTGGCCTCAAGAAGGCGATACAAAAGGATGCAGGGATCAACGCCTCTCCCAGTCGGCATGCTGTAACGCATATATCGCTGGAGTGATCAAACATCTCAAGGCTCCATTGCAACCGAAAAGCTAAGCTGAACAAGCATCGTAGCGTCATTAACTTCGCCTCAGCTTGATCTGCCATGTCCTGGATCGTCTCCACCACATGTTCTGGCCCCTGGGATACCCTTTCCTCGGCAACCACCACCTTCGAGCGAGTCCAGGAATGGCTTGCCTACATCCTGTTCGCTCAGTGCCCCCAGCACGCCATCGTCACCATTGTCCACGCTGCCTTCCTATCGGCTTCCCTTGTGCAAAACCTCGGATGCACCAGACAAACCAAGCAGCGGCTGGCTGGCCGTGCTGCAGCAAGCTGGCGCTTCACCCTCACCATGGCTTCAGCATGCCTCCTGGCCTGCATCTCCATTGGAATCACTTTGTTCGAAGCCTGGGAATGCTATGAAGCTAACTGGAGCAGAGATACCGTCCTTCAAACAGGGTTTACTGCCTTTGAGGCTTTTGCTTGGATCACCTGCATCGTAATTCTTCTTGATGAGAGGAGGAATTCTTTAACCAACCATGTCTGGACGCTGCGTCTGTGGTGGTTTGGGACGTTCTTGCTATCTGTGCTGCAGGTCTGCAGCTCCATATTCAGGTTTTCATCTTCTTTTTCTTACGATGCTGTTTTTCAGGTGACCGATGTTTACGCCTTTGTGAAGTTCCTGGTTGCCTTGTTCCTTCTAGTGGTAACAATCAATGGCGTCACAGGCATACATTCTTCTCCAGAATCTATGAGTGATATGCTTGTAGTGCCCCTTCTTGATGGTGAGAACAAAGTTCAGACAAGTTCCCCCAAAGCCAGTGGCTTTGCAACTGCCAGCATATTTAGCAAGGCCACTTTTGTCTGGTTGACCCCACTGCTTGCAGCAGGTTCCAAGGCATCTCTTGGCGTAAATGATGTTCCGCCCCTTGCTCCTCATGACAGTGCAGAAAATATATACAAAATGTTCACTTCAAAATGGCCTGATGATCCAGGGAATCTTCATCCAATGAGAACAACCATTCTCAAGTGCTTCTGGCGACAGTTTGTCTTGACTGGATGTTTACAGCTAATCCGGTCAGTGGTCATCTATGCTGGCCCCTCTCTTATAAGTAGCTTCACCAGCTTTGCCAGTGGGCAGCGCGCCTCTATTTATGATGGTTACGTGCTTGTCCTGATGCTCATTGTTGCAAAATGTGTCGAGGTGTTTTCATACCATCAGTATAACTTTCAATGCTACAGGCTAGGCAATAACATACGTACAGCTGTTGTAACAACACTTTATAAAAAGGGATTGCGCCTATCTAGTGCAGCCAGGCAGGCTCATGGTATTGGCCAGATCACTAACTACATGGTGGTTGATGCGCAGCAGCTGTCAGATGCCTGCTTGCAGTTTCATCTTTTCTGGAGTTTGCCTTTGCAACTTACTCTGGCATTAGTGCTTCTGTTTCGTGATATTGGTATCTCAGCAATTGCTGGTCTGGCTACCATGGTTGTGATAGGCTCTTTAACTGTCTATAGTTCTGGGAGGCAAAAATTCTTTCAGGGGCATGTCATGAGGATGAGGGATACCAGAATGAGATCAATTACCGAGGTACTTGCATACATGAAAGTGATCAAGCTGCAAGCTTGGGAGGATAAGTTTCAGGAAAGAGTAAAACACTACAGGGACGTAGAATATGAATGGCTTTCAAAGTTTGTCATTGCCACTGCAGCAAACATGTTTGCACTGTGGAATACACTGCCTTTGGTGTCTACTGTGACTTACGTAACTGCAGTGTTGCTTAATGCTGGTTTGACGACGTCTAAAGTTTTCACAGCAGCTTCCATCTTCAGGATAGTGCAGGAGCCAATAAGAAATTTTCCACAGGCTGTGATTGCTTTCTCACAAGTTGTAGTTTCTCTGGAGCGCTTGGACAAATACATGCTGAGTGCAGAGCTTGACCAAGGAGCTGTATTAAAGGTTTTAGAGGTTGATGAACATCCTGTGGTTGTGGAGAGAGGGTTTTTTGCATGGGAGGATGCAGACAAACCACCAATTCTACGTGATATCAACCTGAATGTAAAGCAAGGCTGGCTTGTGACAATAGTTGGAACTGTTGGATCTGGGAAGTCCTCATTATTGGCAGCTTTATTAGGAGAGATGGTCAAAATTTCTGGACTGGTAAGTCTTAATCTGGGACTCATTGGAAGGCCTTAAAATGATGTGTCTTGCAGCTTAAGAAAATTGTGAGATAACCTCATATGTGTTTGCACATGATATTTGTTACTCAATGTTGGTTTCAAGGTCCTAATTTTGGGACATGAAATCAGATGAGATATTTGCAAAGAAGTATCAACAAAAAAGTAGTTGTAGGTATCAAATTTCAATGGCAACATCTTACAACACTTTTCATTTGTAACATGTTGCAATGAGAGAGAAATACATGCTAAATGTTCGTTAAATCAAGTGTAATTGTTTTCCGTATGTGTTTGTAGCTGAAAGGTCTATGGTAGTTTTTGGTCCTTTGATAAATCATCTTATATAGAGTCCTCAAGACAGAAAAAATGACTTGAATTACCGACATGGCAGTATTGGTCAGTTGTGATGTGAATAAAGAAATCGAACTGAGGACCTTTGAAACACCTACAAAGAGAAGGCTGCAAAGACTTTGAAGAGACCTACAAAGAGAAGGCTGATTCTTATTCTCTATTATGTTTGCTATTTATGTAATACAATGACCGAGATCTATCTTTATTCATTTACTTCCCTTACATCTAGGAGCATTATTTGCAATCTTGGTTGACCTCTTTTTCATTCATACGACCTATTTGCTCTTCAATACTTCTCTTACATGCAGGTGATTAACTTTGCATTTCCATTTTCATTTATGCTCTTACATGTGTAGTTCTTATTTTTCATCTTCATCTTCTTTTTACGCAATGCTATCAATGAATATTGACTTGTTTCTTTGTTTTACAATTTGTTCCTTTGCTTTTATGTGTGTATGTGTGTGTGAGTGGTTTGAATATGAAAGTGTGTCTTCACGCTGTTAGCTTTGTTTCAAGTGAATAAGATGCCTCAGATTTCCTGCATTTTATATTCTGTGAGCTACAACAGAAACCTCTTTTGCAAAGCATTACACATGCTCAAAAATTGGGTGTGTGCCTCTAGTCTTATTGGGTGTATCATGATTGAGCCTATGCTTAAAGCATGGATGAAGGATGCTGTGGGTGAACATTTTCATTCATTTATTTTCCTGGGCAAACTATCTTATTTTGTGCAAGTACATCATCATTTGTGAATTTCAAACAAGAGTGTAGTTATTTTGCATAAGCTCTGCCTTGGAACACTTCATTCCATCATATCGAGGATCTCATGTCTTATTTTCTGGTTTCGATTACTCTGAGATCACTGCTTGTACATCTTATTCCTCAGGTTCATTAGATTGTAGTATTTTGGGTCATCTCCTTCATACTCCTAGTGGCCTTCATCTTGCCATAAGATGATAGTAGAGTTTGCACTCTCTAGCATATGATGTAGCTTGTTACCATCCTCGGTCTAGCCAGTTATGGTAGATGTGGGCCAACACTTGGAGATATATTGTTCAATTGATCGACACGATATGACATTTTCTCTGTCATGAGGAACCTTGTCCTCTGTATAGTTACAAGATGCTGTGGTGACTATGTATCAAAGTGAACAAAAAGAAGCTTCTCAATCGGTTAGTTGTTATAGCAAAATGGCTTGATGGGTCTTTCTTGTGTGTCAAAGTCCTCTCCATAGGCCCTCAGGGATCTATGAATTTTTCTCCTTGAGAGGGAGAGCTAGGAGGCATGGCACTTAAGGGAGAAGAATGTGGCAATAAATGCATTGTCATGTCTTTAAGCCTAATTAAGGCTGCTTGACATGTGGCAGCCTCCCTCTTCCTTGCATGCATGCATGTAGAGTCTCGGCACAATGATTTGTAGACTTTGCAATGACAATGTTCTTCTATGTTATGGGTGTTCCTCTGAAGAAGAGTTCAATTGGTGGTTCGCAGCAATTTATCAAGGTAATGCTTTTTTGCAATAATACTTTCTGTTGGAAGGGGCTTTTTCATGGCCTTGCTTAGTTCAACTGCAAAAAAAGATTGGGTCCTTGTTTGTGTAGTTGCTTACAAAAGTAATTTGGTGCTAGTGATGTTGTGGAGTTTTTCTTTCTCGCTTGAAGTTGTTGTGCAATATGAGTGCCTTGTATGGGTCACTCTATCTAATCTGCCCATTTTGTCGGATGAGGAGGTTGCTAGCATTGCTGGTGTGTTGGATAAAGTATTATATATGCCAGTTGCCTGTGGCACACTCAACTTGAGACGAAGGTTTGCATACTTTGAGACAGCTGTAAAGAACCCTTAGCATATTTTGAAGTCCATGATGAGCATGGCTTTGAAGTGGTGGTGTAGGTTAAAATTGGAAGCTTCCTTGACTCATGCTATAGTCGTAGGGAGTGCAGGCATTTGTAGTAAGGAGTGTCATAAGAAGGATAAGAAAGTCAATAAGGAGAGTGCTCTGAGCCAAAGAAGAAGAGCGCTAGTACGCGTGCATTAGAAACAACATCTACGATCCACATGGGTGAGAAAGAGGAAGCCAAGGCTGAGAAAAATGATGTGAAAAAGAGAGAAGTGATTGAAGGGTAAGGGAAGCAAGTGATGAAACCTCAAAGTAGGCTATAACATCAAATATTGCAAGGTGATGACAAGGAAAAGTTGACCCTAGAGTGAAGAGGAGTAGCGAAGAATGCAGAAGCCCAGAGAAAAGCTTTCTATCAAGAAGCTTTTGTAGCTTCTATCAGTCGATAACAACTACTATGCAGTCATTGAAGGAGTTGAGGAATTGTCTGAAGAAATTCTCATTGAAATGAATCAAGTCTCTAAAAAGATTACATTAGTCACATGGAATGTTAAAGCCTTATGCTTAGAGAAGCGGCACAATGTCTTGCATGCAATTCTAAGGAAGCAAAACTTGGATGTGCTTGCAATTCAAGAGATCAAGGTAGGAGAAATGGATGTGGATAACTTCTTTATGATAGGCTGTCTTGGCGGTTAACAAATGCTCTAGAGATAGAGGAAGATCCTGTCAAGATTGTGGGAGAGAAGGAAGGAGTCTCACTTGTAGCTTTCTTGCTTGCACAATGGGGGAATACACACAAAGATGGAGGCTGAAAACAGTTTTCCTCTTCTTAGTTGTGTAAGCCAGAAAGAACACTAGTACAGAGAAATAGAAGAACCCTATATATGGGTCTCAAACCAAACTCAACTAACTAAGGTGGCATACTAACTGAGCCACGAATTAGAGTAGATAAGGATAGTTGTCATCTAGCTATTATTCATGGCGGTGTACCAACCGTATCTGCCAGCTAACAAGTCGGTGACATAAATGCACAATGGTCACCCTGGCACATTACGAGTGGAGCTTGATATCTCAACAGATCCATGATGCTCATAAAGGACTTTCAAGCTTGTAGTGGAGAGATGAGGAAGGATTTGTGGTGGTTGATGAGATTAGGTGAGATTATGATGGGGAGAAAAGATAACTTTTGTCTCTATGTATGCCTCCAATGTCTCAACCAAGCGGGTGGAATAATGGTATTGTCTAGCGCAACAAGTGGATGCTTGTCCGACCTTACTATTAAGTGATTGGAATATAATGCTTGAAAATAGTGATAGATCGCATGGCGAGTGGGCCGAGGGCGATGCTCGTCGTGGAACAAGAGAATTGGGATAGGCCACTATCATTGCATGGCTTGATAGATGTTGTAGTAATCTATTATATCTATGCCAATGATAGAGCTTGGTGTCAAAAGATGACATACCAGCGAGACAGTAGGTTTTGTGGGGAGGAACACGGAGTGAACTCGTCAAACATGGAGAAGAGAAGAGAAGAGAGAAGAAACTTTGATAAATGGAATGATGAAGACCTGAATCATGGAGTGAATGTGATACAAGGAAACAAGGGTGCCGTAGCACAAGGAAGATGAAGACAACCACGTATCACGAACCGCAATGTCCTTCTGAAGGGGTGTGAGGGTAGTGGAGAGGCTGGAGAGGAGGTGACGGATTGAATGAATTGGCCGTGAGGAATGAATGAGAGAGTGGCCTATAAATAGGCATAGTCAGTCTAGGATGGCGCCCCTTTTTGGGGTTGCAAACCCTAAACGCAAAATGCAGAAACACAAAAATACAAACTGCGGGTGAAGGGTTTCTCAACACCCTCTCTGAGGCTCAAAAAGGGAAACAAGAGAAGAGTGAGGTGGAGATGCAATGCTACATGCTGAAGAACGGTCATGCAGCAGGTGTCACTTAGACAGTGTCCCTCGTGGAAAAATTGGTCACTTTCCCAAGCGCCTGAGTACAAAGATGATGAAAACATGCAATGCATAGGAGGAATGTTGGACTTTGTGTGGTGCCGAGAACCATAAGGATATGCTTGTACTCAATCTCGAGAGGTGGCTTCATGCTGACTAAGTGACCAAGGCAAGAAGAGAAGAGGAGGAAGAAGATGTAGAGGATTCCCAAGATCCAAGATTTCCATCGGAAAGGTAACCTGAAGTAAAGAACAATAGACAAAGTGAACTAGAGAAATCGAAACTCAACCTCCGGAGAGAAGCCACTAGCTCTGTGCATCCATGCTGGAAGGAATACGAAGGCCTCGTCACTAAGTCGCGGTTGAACCTCCGAGGTCCCGATCTAGGGGGTACATGAAGATCTTGGGTATTAGTAGAAGAGATGATTGGTTGAAGACAACCACCCCAAGAAAGTAGAGAATGGGTGAAAAACTTCAGGTGATTAGGCATGTCACTTGCATTACCCAGATATATTGGGTGTTGTGAGCCATGCATTGGATGCTACATACCATAGGGATTTGAGCCATACATTGCTATATATGCAGTGCCTGTCCAACCATAGCATGAAAAATGGTACCACCACCAAAGTATCCTTGCGATCCTATGCTTGCATGTGCATAATTACCTTGCTGCTCATGTTTCCATAGTGCCATCATGTTTCCATGGATTGGCACTACCAAGTTGGCCATGCATTTGCACTTGTTGCCCCATGGGTACCAATTGTTTGTGCTTACGAGGCATTTTGGACTTTTCCAAAGAAGGCTTAGACATTTTCTTCAGTCCTTGTGGCTATCTTGAAGTTATAAGTGTCTTCTATCAAAAGATGACGTACCAACAAGATAGTAAGGTTGGCGGGGAGAAACACGGAGTGAAGAGGTGACGGACTGAATGAATCAACCGTAGTGAATGAATGAGAGAGTGGCCTATAAATATGCATAGTTAGCCTAGGATGGTGCCCCTTTTTGGGGCCCTAAACGCAAACCCCAAACGCAAAATGCAAAAACACAAACTGCAGGTAAAGGGTTTCTCAATACCCCCTCTTAGGCCCAAAAAGGGGAACAAGAGGAGAGTGAGGTGGAGATGCAATGCTACATACTGAAGAATGCTCATGCAACAGGTGTCACTTGGACAGTGTCTCTTGTGGAAAAATTGTTCACTTGCCTAAGCGCCCTAGTACAAAGATGATGAAAACATGCAATGCATAGGAGGAATGTCGGACTTTGTGTGGTGCCGAGAATCATAAGGATATGCCTGTACTCGATCTCGGGAGGTGGCTCCATGCTAACCAAGTGACCAAGGCAAGAAGAAAAGGAGGAAGAAGATGTAGAGGATCCCTAAGATCCAAGATTTCCACCGGAAAGGGAACCTATAGTAAAGAACGATAGACAGAGTGAGTTGGAAAATCCGAAACTCAACCTCGGGAGAGAAGCCACTAGGTTTGTGCATCCATGCTGGAAGGAATACGAAGGCCTCGTCACCAAGTCGCGGTTGAATCTTTGAGGTTCCGATCTAGGTGGTACTTGAAGATCTTGGATATCAGTAGAAGAGATGACTGGTCGAAGAGAGCCACCCCAAGAAAGTAGAGGATGGGTGAAGAACTTCATGTAGAGTAGGTTCCCCCTGAGATGGGAGGTGGAGGGGCCCCCGCTAAAGTCGAAGAAGAAGTAGATGCCCCCTCTGAGGGCAAAGAAATAATATCCCTCTTTGAAGTAGATAGGGAATCCAAAAACTCATGGATCACGGACTTCTAAATGTTTGATGATGAAGGAAGTGCCGCCGGTCGTGTTGAAGAAGGTATCTGGGGTGCCGAAGAGCTCCCAGAGGTAGCCTCTCGAACCTGAGTAGTCGAGGTGGGGAAGGGTGGGGCTCAAAATGAGCAAGAGGTAGGCAATAGTCACTGTCTCTTAGTGGAGCAGATTGGGTAGCTGAAGAAGAGGAAGGAGTCGAGCAACCACTGTCTCTCGAAGGAGCAGACTGACGAGAAGACGATATCAAACAATCACTGTCTCTCGATGGAGCGGACTGCAGATTCGTAGGTCGTGGAAGCCACTGTACCTGAGAATAAGTGGGAGAAGATTGCCATTGGCATTGTGACGATCTCCAGGAGGTCGTAGCGCCAATCGATCTTCCCTGTGCTCGAAAGGATTTAGTGCGCATTGGATGCGTCTTATTGCCTTGAGCATAGTACTTTGATAGCCAATGCAGAACGATCTCTGTGGCCCAGAAAGGAGAGGTGGCACAAGGAGTGCCTGGTGAAAGACGCATGTACTCCGGAGGGGTAGGGAGCAAAGGTTGAAGACGGCAAGCATTGGTGGTGTGTCCGGTGATGCCACAGTAGGAGCACCCAGTAGTCTGGTCATCTGTTTGTAAAGAAGCCATGGATACCAGTGTGCCTTGCTGAAGAAGGAAGCGGTCAACCACCATGAACCGCAATGTCTGCCTCAAGGGGTGTGAGGGTAGTGTGAAGCACGAACCACAATATCTGCCTGAAGGGGTGGGAGGGTAGTGGAAGGGCTGGAAGTGAGCTGCTAGTGGGAGGAGGATGCGACCAGTAAGAGGCTGCAACCAGTAGAAAAATGCAGGTGAGGAGAGAGAAAGACTAAAAATACAGGCAGGACAACTTGTAGGAGAGAGACTAAAAATGCAGGTAGGACAGCTTGCAAGAGAGAGAAAGACTAAAAACGTAGGCAGCAGGTGAGAGAAAGACTAAAAACGCAGGAAAAAACAGCAACAGCAGTCAATATGCTGAAATCAGCTCCGAACAGCGTGTGATAGGCTGGAAACAGGTGCTAGACTGTTGTAGACAGCAATGGCCAACTTGGACCGCGATGTCCTCCGTGTTTGGGGTGTTTCAGCTTGCTGAAATCTGCAAAAACGAGATTGTTTTCTGAATGGACAATGATCAACAACAGTCGTTCTGCTGTAAACAGCTGCAAACTGCGGGTGGAAGGTTGGGAACAGGTGCCAGATTGTAGAGACAGCAAGGGACAGCTGAGATTGTGATGTCCTCCGCGAAAGGGGTGTGGGCAGCAAGCTGAAAACATATGAAACCTTCAAAAACGAGATTTTGATGCAGCCGAAGAAGAGAAGTGGATGCCGAACCTGCCACCGGTCTTTGCCTTCACTGGAATGGAGGATCCTCGCTGCTAGGTGAGTAGATCCATCTCTGATACCATGTCAAAAGATGACGTACGAGCGAGACAGTAAGGTTGGCGGGGAGGAACACAGAGTGAAGAGGTGACGGACTGAATGAATCAGCCGTAGTGAATGAATGAGAGAGTGGCCTATAAATATGCATAGTCAGTCTAGGATGGCGCCCCTTTTTGGGGCTGCAAACCCTAAACTCAAAACGCAAAAACGCAAACTGCGGGTGAAGGGTTTCTCAACATCCTTTTCTCTTTTTCTTTGTCGTCCTTTCTTGGGGCATTCACGAATTGAGAAAACTAGGGATCCTTTGTCAATTCAGCAAAAAGATTTGCTGCTGTACGCATTCTATCCTTGAAGCTATCATCGAATTCCTCGGCCCCTTGTTGGTCATCAACCTCTTTATGCATTGAAGTGCCAACATTTGGGTCATTTACCACTTGTTGTCCTTCCTTGGGGCATTCACGAATCGAGAAAACTGGGGATCCTTTGTCAATCTAGCAAAAAGATTTGTTGCTGTACGCATTTGATCCTTGAAGCTATCATCGAATTCTTCAGCGCTTCGCTGGTCATCAGCCTCTTTATGCATTGAAGTGCCAACATTTGGGTCTTTTACCACTTGTCCTTTCTTGGGGCATTCACAAATCGAGAAAATTGGGGATCCTTTGTCAATCCAGCAAAAAGATTTGTTGTTGTAAACTTTCGATCCTTGAAGCTATCATCGAATTCTTCAGCCCCTTGCTGGTCATCAGCCTCTTTATGCATTGAAGTGCCAACATTTGGGTCATTTACCACATTTTCAGGTTGTTGTCCAATGCTGAAAACCATGTGCAACATTGATCATTGCATTTCCCCCTTTATGTGACTGACCAAGGAGTGATGCATCCTCTCCACTTGACCCGATATCATTATGTGAAGACATGCTTCTTGTAATTCACAGCTGAGAGCAATTTCAGCACTAATGAAATAGTCCCAAGCTGCAATCAAGTGCTAGGGCCCACCAATTCAAAGGATTTGATCGCGTCCCGACAATGGAACCATGAAACCAGCCTTCCTTCCGTGAATGGGGATTTGATGGTGTCCTGGCAATGGAACCATGAAACCAGTCTTCTTTTTGTGGATAGGTGGTAATTCCTTGATTACAACATAGGTACAACAACAACATTTATTACAAAATTGAGAAATGCAAATTAACTCACAATCTTGGCAATGGAACCATGAAACCAGCCTTCCTACTATAACTAAGTTGTAATCAGGGAATTAGCACCCAACCACGGAAGGAAGGCTGGTTTTGGATGGCCTAAGCTTGGTTGGATTGTTACTTTATTTAGTAAGCTATCAAAATCAAGATCCCTTACTTAGAGGTAGCATAAAAACTTGTCGTTGTGTGGAAGTTTGTTATCAGCGGAGTTGAATGGTCCTTAGGGTGAGGGGAGGGGAGACCCAACTTTGCTACAAGTAATATAGTAATTTGGTGAGGCTTTAATGATAATTATTTACTTGTCCTTGAAGGGCTTTGAATTCCAAGGTTCTCTATGGGCGAGGACTAAGGAGGTCGATCAACTTTGTGGAAACATGCCTCCCTTAGTTGGCTATCTATAGGTGAAATTGCACACAAGTGGGAGTTGGAAGAGAGCAACAATATATGGATTAGTAAAGTCCTCATGAAATAGAGGGAGGATTGGCCTACTTATCTAGCTCTTTGGAAGATCATCATGAACAAGTTTTCTACGGGGGAGTGATTGTCAAAGGCAGGACAAATCTCCTTTGTGTGCATTTTGCAAAAGGCATGATGAGACAATTCAACATTTCTCGGAATGTCATAAAGTTAATTCTTTGGTCAATACTCTTGAAGTGGGTGGAGGATCACATCTTCATGGAAAGATCAACTCTAAGAGTATCCTTTTTAGGGATCACAGGATATAACGTACCTCAATGTGCCGTCTTTGCATGGAAGATCGGATTCTTGGCCAATTGAATGGCACTCATAGAATCCGAATGGAGTTTAGGAACCACATCAGTAATACCAAGGTCTGCGAGACCAAACAACCTAACTAGAGAGCCTCCTTGTTGCAAGTCTTAGTGGTTGTAACATACTTTGCCTCTGTAGTAGATAGGGCCGTGTATTTTTGCACCCTGGATATCCAAGAAACAATGCCTCGAGTAAAGGTAAAGACATAGCAAGAGGTGGATTTCCTACTGTCTGCATGTTTTGCATAATCAGAGTCAGTGTATTCCACAACTCTTGTATCTTGGCCACCGTAACATATGCACATATCTGCAGTGCCCTTAAGGTATCTCATGATACTTTTCATGGCATCCCAGCGCCGCTTGCCAGGCGTAGCCATATACTGCGCCACAACTCCCACTGCAAATGCTATGTCAGGACGTGTGGCTATTGTGGCATACATCAAATTGCCCATTGCAGATGCATAAGGGATCTTGGCTATCTTAGCCTTGTGCTCATCAAATTGCGGATAATCAACTTGATTAACCTTCACATGAGAAGCTAAAAGACAACCAATAGGCTTAACATCTTGCATATAAAACCGCTCAAGAATCTTCTGGATGTACTTCTTTTGCGACAAGTAAAGGAGACCCTTAGAGCAATTGCGTGTGATGCGCATCCCAAGAATATGTGAGGCTTGTCCCATGTCCCTCATCTCAAAGCTCTTCTTAAGCCGATTTTTCAAGGCATCTAGCTCATCATGAGCGTTTCCAACAATCAACATATCATCAACATAGAGTACCAAAATCATAAGGCTGCCATCATGCAAATTCTTCTTCTATAGACACGGATCCATATCATTACGGGTATATTTTTGGGAATGCATGAAAGCATCGAACTTGTGGCACCATTTTCTAGGTGCTTAAGGCCATAAATGCTTCTTCTTAACTTGCACACTAGGTGTTCCTTGTCAGTTTTCTTAAAGCCCTTAGATTGCTGTATATAAATCTTATCATGCAAGTTCTTGTTGAGAGACCACTTCTTCGGTTTACACATTTCATGTAGGGTTTTGCACTGACAGCCCCAAAAAGGATTGGTGTCCACATTTTGATTACTTTTTTAATGGGCGCCCACATAGTGGTATGCCACCCTAGATAGCTTATATCTATAAATAGGTAGTCACTTCATTTATTTATCACCACTCTCTTGAATCGTTCTTCACCACCTTCTTCGGTTACTACCACCACTTCCCTTTTCTCACCAGCCCCTTTCACTGCCCTCACACCCCTTTAGTAGGACATTGCGATTTGTGGTTCGTGGCTGCCTTCATCCTTCCTCTTCTTCTTTAGGTACCATGTGCCATCATCATTAGGCCTTGCGTTTGGAGCATCTTCCACTTGGCGTTACCATCATCTGCTTGGCGTCAACACCCTTCTTCTTCAGGCTCCACCTTCACCTGCGTTTTTCAGCATGGAGGTTTTTTCCTTGTCTGGCATCAGCATATCCAGCTTGGTGTCAGCATCCTAGCCATTGGTGACAGTCTACATCAGCGAGAGCATCAGTGATTTCATCCCTTATTTATCATAGGGGCTTCTGGGCCCTATGTTTTTGGAGCTTGGTTTCTTCTCCATCACCCGACATTACTTGTCTGTTGTCACAGGGACTATTGAGACCTACGTTTTTGTAGCCTAGCTTATCCTCCATCATCTAGCGTCATCATTATCTACTTAGCATCAGCATTTGGGCTGCTCTCCCTGTGTTTGACAGCTCCAACACTAAAGGATTTGTGTTTTGCTGCCCAAGTCACTCCCCAACATCAAAGGATTGTAGTTCACTCGCTTGATAGTTGATGATCATTTTCCATATCTCTGACATCATTAGATGACTATGGTTCGCCTCTTGCGCAGTTGTCCTTCACCTTCCAGTGATTACTTTGGTAGCCCATTGCTGAGAGGATTGCGTTTCGCTCCCTTCACTGTGTAATTCCCACAGGTGCTATCGCCTAATTCAGACAGGAGAGTGCAATTATCCTTTGAGCTTTGGCTTTGCTATATTAGCTTTTTTTCTCATAGCATGATTCAGTGTATCATCACCATGTTCTTCTTGTTTCTGAGTTTCTATTCTCTCTCAGTGTTTGCCGTACATACTTTGTGTTACTCCCCACAAACCCTATTGTCTCTTTTCATCGTCGCTTATGTTGACATGGTATCAGAGCATTGTTATTTTTGACATGGTATCAGAGCGCAGGAGCTCAGAGAGCTAAATAACCTATTCATCAGAGAAGGCAAGGACAAGTTGCAGGTTCAACATCATCTATTGATTTTTCCCTTCATTTCCGCTGCATCACCAGGAGAAAGGAATACCTTTCTCTTTCTCTCCCACCCACCCTCCCTTTTACAAGTTGACACTTCAATGCTATGACTTCTCCACATGGAGATGGACACAAACCATTGGGTGCTCCTCTTCTGGCATCATCAGAATTCCCACCGATGCTCGTCGCCATGGACCTTTGCTCCCTACTCCGCCAGAGTATATGCGTCTATCTCCAAGCACTCGTTGTGCCACATCTTTCTTTTGAGCCACAAAGTTCATTTTGCATTGGCTTTCAAATTTTTATGCTCCAGAAAATAAGCCGCATCTGATGCACACTAAACCCTTTCGAGCCACGGGAGGATCAACTGGTACCACGGCCTCCTCACGATTGCCCACTGTGCTACAGAGGTTGCTTCTACCTCTTCTAGGGTTTCAGGAATTCCACCTTGACAATTTTGCCGTCTGCTCCCCTAAGAGACCATGATTGTTGGCTACCATCTCCTTGGCCGTTTGCTCCTTCAAGAGAGTGATTGTTCAATGCCTTTCTTTACTTCGGCTCTAGAGTCAGCTCCACAAAGAGACAATACAATGATTATTGCCCACCCTTCAGCATGAGCCTCACCTTTCCCCACCCTCGACTACTCAGGTTCGAGAGGTCACCTTTGGGCGTTGGACACCCTAGATACCTTCTTTGACACGGCTGATGACACTTCCTTCATCATTAGATGATTCGGAGTCTGTGATCCATGAGTTTTTAGATTTCTATCTCTTGCAGAGGGGAATTATTCTCTTTGCCCTTAGAGGGTGTTTCTACTTTGGCTTTAGAGGGGGCCCTTGTGTCTCCAACCTCAAGGGGGCCTCCTCTTCATCATGAAGTTCGTCATCTACCCTTTACTCTTTTGGGATGGCTGCGTCATTTCTCCTATTAGTACCTAGGATCTTCAAAGACCGTCTAGATTAGGGCCTTGGAGGTATGATGCCTTCGAATTCCTTTTAGCATGGAGTTACGGAGCTAGTGGTTTCTCTCTTGAGGTGGAGTCAGGTTCTACAGTTCATCTCGTCTACTATTTCTTACTATAGTTTACCGTTTAGGTGGAAATCTTGGATCTTCAGGATTCTCCTTTTCTTCATCATGTCTCTCTTGCCTCCTCTTTCTTCATCCTTTTTTGGGCCTAAGAAGGGGTGTTGAGAAACCACTTCTTCAATTTACACACTTCATTTAGGGTTTTGCACTGACAACTCCAAAAAGGGATGGTGTCTTCATTTTGGCCACTTTTTCAATGGGCACCCACACAATGGTGCGCCCCCCTAGACAGCTTATGCCTATAAATAGGTAGCACTTCATTCATTTACCACCACTCTCTTCAACCACTCTTCACCACCTTCTTTGGTCACCACCACCACTTACCTTTTCTCATTAGCCTCTTTGATTGCCCTCATATCCCTTCAGAAGGACATTGTAATTCGTGGCTCGTGGCTGCTTTCACCTTTTCTCTTTTGCTTGAGGCGCTCTGCTCCATTATTTGGCCTTGCATTTGGAGCATCTTTCACTTGGTGTCACGATCATCTGCTTAGCGTCAACACCCTTCTTCTTTAGGCTCCACCTTCATTTGTGTTTTTCAGTCTGGAGATCTTCTCCTTGCATGGTGTCAAAATCTCTAGCTTAGCGTTGTCATCCTAGTCTCTGGCGATAGTCTATATCATGGAGCGTCAGTGATTTCATCATTCATCCATCATAGGGGCTGCTAGGACTTGCGTTTTTGCAGCGTGGTCCCTCCTCCATCACTTGGTGTCACTCACTTGTCGTAGAGGTTGTTGGGACTTGCATTTTTGCAGCCCAGCTCATCCTCCATCATCTGGCGTCAGCATTTGGGTTGCTCTCCCTACGTTTGATAGCTCTGATACTCTAGGATTTGCATTTTGTTGCCCAAGTCACACCTCGACATCAAAGGATTGTGGCTCGCTTCCTCAATAGTTGGTGATCATTTTTCACATCTCCGACATCATCTAAGGACTGCGGTTCACTCTCTCGACATTTATTCTTCACCTTCTAGTGATTACTTCAATGGCCCACTACTCGGAGAATTGCGTTTTGTTTTCTTCACCGTGCAAATTTCCACAGGTGTTGCTGTCTGATTTAGATAGGATAGTAAAGTTATCTTGTGAGCTTCGGCTCCACTGCATCAACTTTTTTTTCTCATAGCACTATTTAATGCATTATCACCATGTTCTTCTTGATTTTGAGTTTCTCTTCTCTCTCAGTGTTTACCGTGCATACTCTATGTTACTCTCCGCAAACCCTACTCTCTCTCTCTCTTTTCACCTTCCATTGATTACTTTGATAGCCCACTATCCGGAGGATTGCGTCTTGCTTCCTTGTTCATGCAAATTTCCACAAGTGTTGCCGCTTGATTCAGATAGGACAGTGCAGTTATCTTTTGAGCTTCGGCTTCATTGTATCAACTTTTTTTCTCATAGCATGATTCAGTGCATCATTATCGTGTTCTTCTTGTTTTTGAGTTTCTCTTCTCTCTCAGTACTTGCCGTACATACTTTGTGTTACTTCCCACGCAAATTCTACTGTTGCTTATTTTGACATGGTATCATAGCATGCATGTTATTTTTGATAGTCCCCATGTAAGAAAGCCATCTTGACATCCATTTGATAGAGGTCCAGATCAAGCTACGCAACCAAAGCCAAAACCAAGCTTAGGGTGGTCATCTTAATGATGGGAGAGAAGACTTCATCAAAGTCAACACCATGCTCCTACTTGAAATACTTAGCAACCAATCTAGTCTTATAGGCTATCTTGGGACATCTAGGGGTACTTTTCAACTTGTACACTCACTTGTATAGCAAAGCACGTTTTTCACTAGGCAAAGGAATCAAATCCCACGTATGATTTTTCTGTAGGAGGTATGCTTTGATTTCATGGCTCTCTTCCAAGAGTGACTAGGATCTTTCCGCATGGCCTTATCATAGGTAAAAGGCTCACTAGCATCTGTCACCATAACATAATCCCTAGAGGGCACAAATTGATTAGCTGTCTCTAGTAGACCATTGCAAAATAGATTGTAGTCTTGTATCTCTTGTTGAACATCATGGTCTTGGGTCACTAGAGCATCAGTTGTTGCAGGTTGTATAATAACAAAGGCTTTTCTTAAAATATTACTTTGCATATCTCAACAACGACTTGCTCAGGCTACTTATACATTTTCTCATTGTGGAAAACAACATCATGGCTGCAGATGACCTTTCGAGCTTGTGAATCCCATAGGCAATAGCCCATCTCACGTGGATCCCCATAGCCAAGAAATATGCATTTCATGTGACATAGACTTGGGATCTAGCTTATTGTGCTTGTCGTTGGAAACATGGCAGAATGTCTCACAACCAAAGACACGTAAATGAGCATGTAATGGAGGTTTTTCAGGCCATACCTCCTTTGTAACCTTGATAGTCAAGAGTAGTGCATGGGGATTGGTTAATCAAATGTACGGTAGTAGTAACTATCTTAGCCCAAAAGTGTTGCGATAAGCCTACCCGGCTATGCATACTACGAACTCACTCTTGAATCGTCCTATTCATATACTTAGCTATATCATTTTGGGGTGGGGTGTATGGGGTGGTCAACCGATGCTTAGTACCCCTTCTATCACAAAATTGCTCAAAGGATTTAGATACATACTCGTCCCCATTGTTAGATTGTAGACATTTTAGCCTATTCCCAGATTGGTTCTCAACAAAAGCAAGCCAACACTGAAAGGTAGCCAAGACTTCCAATTCCTTCTTTATGGGAAATGCCTAGACCTTATGCAAGAATCATCAATGAAAGTAACGAAATACTTTGTACCACCTAATGACTTGTAGGGCATGGGTTCCCAAATACTAGAATAAAGAAGAGTTAGAGGCTCACACATGCACGTAATGCCAAACTTCTTATGCGAGTTACGAGTCTGCTTGCTATAAAGACAATGATTGCAAGAATCAAAACACTTATAGTTATGGAGCAGAAGACATTGCAAATGGGTAAGCATTTTCATTTCCTTTAATGACATATACCCAAGGCAACGATGGCATAACAATACATGTGGTATGGTAGCTAGTGCCAAAACATGGTTGATAGACCTAGATGCAAGTATGGGGCAAAGAGTGCTAGACTTGGCATCTTGTGCTAGGACAAGAATAACTTGCATCATCCAAGTGTCCAACCAAAAGATAAAATATAACTTGCATCATCCAACAGTCTAGCCAAAAGCAGACTCTTGGTCAAAGTCGGAACATAGTGTATATTATGCAAAGTAAACATATTGCTTGAAGGAAATTGCAACCGGATATCTCTAATACCAAAAATATCCAAGGCCATGTCATTCAATCTAATAGATCTTGTCATTCTGTGATAGGAGTGGAACCACTCTTGATGAGGAGTGACATGAAATGAAGCTCTTGAATCAAACAACCAACATTGAGCATAGATAGACGAGACATGAGTCAACTGCGAAGTATCAAGAGAAGAAGCTGCAAGTATGTAGCTATCATTATAATTAATCTGCACGATATCAATCCCTTCAATCTTGACACTGGACTTGCTAGGGATAATGCTGTGACCATTATTCTTTTCTCGTATTTTATCCTTTCCCTTTTCTTTGCGCTTGTCATCATGCATTTTATGGCTTTGTGGCCGAATATGACCTTGCTTTCCACAATAATGACAAGTCAATGTGGACTTATGACCATAGGACTTAATTGTGAGATTATCCAGGTGACTAAGAATGAGACTTTTGAGAGTCTATTCCATGACGGTCATTACCTCTCCTACTATTATTACCTTTGATTATCAAAGCATGAGAGGTGTGGGAAGCATCATCATTCTTTCTATTAATCTCTTCATTCAAGAGCACACCCTCTAGATCCTCCAATTTTAGCCCATTAGTAGACATATTTGCACACATAGTAATACGGAATGTGTCCCATGACTCGAGCAATGTAACTAGCAAGAACAAGGGAGAAAGATTCGTTAAATTCAATTCCTTGCGAAGACAAGTGGCTGAAAATAGGATAAAACTCATTCAAGCGCTTGGACATGGAGGTCCTCTTCTTGATACAAAGGTCCATGAGTTTCTTTAGCTAATACATTTCAGAGGTAGGGCTTTACTTGTCATAGACATTGCTAATCTCATTCTGTAACTCCCATGTGCTGTACTTGTCATAACAACGTTATGTTGTAGATTTACATAACTCATCCAATTCAGCCCAATCCTCTACATTGAAGCATTCGGGCTTTATAACCTCATGTCTCAATGGCTTAATTTGCAATTTTTGCACTAGAACTTGCTAGATTTGTGCCTTCCAATAACTATAATTTATACCATCTAACTTCTCAATGTCAAAGATAGCACTGTCATTCAATCCACCAGTCATAATGCAAGGGATAAAATGATAATCCAAAACAATAGGTTGTTGTAAATGACAGCAAAACAGCCCCAAAATCATAGCCAAATCAAGGGTTGAGCAAGAGAAACTATTAGAAGAATGAGCTGTCCACTAATTATAATCAAGTAAATTGTCAAATCCAAGTGATTGCCCTCCGATAGAATGCATAAAACTGAAATTGAAATGAGAGGATGCTGTAATAAATTGCATCAATATGCCAATAACCAAGTGTGAGTGAAGGGGAGCTACGGAGCTCTACCCCGAGACCTACGGACCGCTTATTGATCAAGCGTTTCAAGCCGAGCAGCCATGGCTACCTCTCACATAGCCAACGCGCAATGCCTATCTTACGGGTGTAGTGAGCTTACCTTGATGCTCGATCGAGTTCCCTCCTCTCTCTTGCACTCCGGTAGCTCCACAATCCTTGCGGTAAGCTCAAGTAAGCTCAAGCCCTCTCCGTCAAGCTCCATCCTTTATAGCCGTGCGAGAAAAGAGAAGAGAAGAGAAGAAGAGAAGATGAAGAGAGAAGATGGGGAGCTTCTTCTCCACGATCCCTCACTCTCACACACTCACTCCCTCACACTCCCTCAATCTCTCACTTAAGCATAAGCAAGAATGCAAGAAACAAGAGAAGAAGAAGAAGAAGCTTTGGCCACACACAAGAATGATCTTCTCATTCACTTTTGAACTTTATATATATGCCCTACTTTTTGGGCGGTCATTCCCACTTTTTACATGGCCGGCCATTAGTCTAGGCCCTCTTTTCCTATTTCCCACCGTTTTAACTTATCCCATTCCCAACTAGTGCATATAATTTGCACAGGAGTGAGCTTGACACTCTTATACAAGGATTCATGAGCGCTTTCACAATTAATGGTGCGCTTTTACTCTTTTCTTTTCTCGAGGCGACATTGAGGTCTTTTGGAGAGGTCGTCATTCAAGTTTTCCAGGGTCTGACTTCTATCCGGGGCGCCTTTTCCTTCCTTTGTCCTGTGCCCTTTCGGTTATCTCCTTTTTCCATTTTTCCGCTCCTCTGCTCCATTTTCCCGCTTCTTTGTGCTGTAGTAAACATTACCCCCCTTCTAGTTGAGTGCCAGTCCCATGGTGCTGTGGTGGGGAGTAGTGGGGTAGTCGGGGTTGTTACTAAGTGGAACTGGTGGGTAGATGACCACAATCAAAAGGTGCTGTTGTGAATGAGAGGTGATAGAGTTTGATTAACGATGACCGGGAGAGATTCCGGCGTGCTGTAGACTTCATGAAGAGGCTCGGTATTTCTCACACAGTTGTAGCTCCCATTTTGCGACGGCTGATAAAGGTTTTGCATAGGCATCTCTAATCCTGTTCATTGCTAGTCGGCTGTTGAGAACCGTGTAGCCGTGCATCCCGTGCTGATCCGAAAGCACTTAATCAATAAGCAATTCGTAAATCTAGGGGTTTGAACATACATTTGGAGAATATGAGGTTCCAAAATCTATGCCAATGGTAGGTCCGTCATTGAGTTTTCCTTGTGCTTGATTTGGTTCAGTCATGGTAGCCATCAACAGGCAGATGGTCGGCTACATCAAGTATGTTGGTCCATCCAACCATTGGACTATGCAAAAGCTCCTGAAGCTGCTGTAGTGATGTCCTGTCCAACTTAGGGAAAAATTCCTGGTCATTGGCGGATATCGTGGATGATCTTCTTTAGTTGGGTAGCCATTCACCGAGTCATGATCATAGCCTGCAAGAGAAAGTTGTACACTCCCTAAGGGGTGTGTCTGTCTCACGGTGTAGTGTAAGTGTAAGTGCATGTGTAGTGGAACTGGGAGATGGGTCTAACCTTGGGTAAGCCCTTGGTAATGTCCCACACTTGAGGACCCAATTCGTGTGTTGTTGGAGGTGCAGTGCAAAACTTAGGGCAACAGGTCTGAAAGTCTTGCCCTTGATGTGCCCTAAGCGTGAAGTAGGGGAGGGGCTAGGTGTAAACCCTAGGTGTAATGAGTGAAGTGAGCCCTGGTGCTTTTTTCTTTTTTCTTTTTTTTTTCTTCTCCCTTTTTTTTTCCTGGAAGAATTGCATACAAGGAAGATGTCCTGGCTAATGCCTATCACCTTCAGCTGGATTACGAGGCAGTCGTAAGCATTGGGATAGGAATGCGCGACTTTGTAGATATTCTTTAATATCGGCTCGGGCCTTCAAAGGTGTGGATGATAAGAAAGGATGATTGCACCTTGTGAAGCGGATATCAATCATATCCTCTAAGATTTCTAGGCAAAAGGAGAGAAGCAGGGTTGCCCTCATCATTAGTCTAGTCATGGCTCTACTATCTATCCCTAGGTTGATGCCAAAAAAGAGTGGAGGGAGGTGGGCTTCCTCGACTGTGGGTCTCTGCATTAGTAGGAACTTGATAAGCCTAAGATAATTACAGGTAGTTAAGAAGGCTGGATTTGGATAAGAAGAAAAATCTGCGAGGAAGTGGTTGATAGATGGGAGGGGATCCTCTAACCTAAAGACTAGGCATTCCTTGGGGCTCTGGACATTAACATTATATATCTTAGGAAAGTCAAAGTCCCCATGAATATTTCGATCATAGTCAACTCTATGCCTACAGGGGTAGGGCATGTAGATGGGGTTGTTGCGTTCTTCAGGGAGCGAGCTGCAGAAGGCGGTCTAAGCGTCAAAATTGGTATACCAAATCCTCCTCCTCTACTTCGGCTCTGCCTCGTAGCCTTGGACGGTTTTGGGAACCCTGTTTACCTTGTCTTGCCAGTAGTCTTCAGGCTCTTGCCTCCATTTGGTTATTATGAGGCTTCTTTCTTCTATCCACCTGTTTGCAAGATCATTAGTCAGATCCTTGATCTTGACTAGAATACCTAGAGGCAAAGCACGGTCCAGAGAGGGTGGATAAGCAAATGAAAGTTCAAACGGCCTCTTCAGGAACTCCTGTTGACGCTATATGACCAATTCCTGAGGCCAATCGATAGGATGGGGATCCCCTCGTAGTGACACAGACTCTTCAGGCGAGAGGTTTGGTAGAGGCGGAGTGGGCATTCTTTGTTGCTCTTCTTCAGCATCCTGCTCAAAGTCTAGATCCTCTTCGACATTCTGCTCGACAAATTGATAGAACCGCTTGTGGTGGTGGTGGGGGTGGCTGCTCGTGCTCTTCAAACCCAAGTTCCTTAAGCTCAACAGCAGTGAAGAGGCCGGCACGGCGTAGGTAGTGAAATTGCTGCTCTTCTGTGGTTTCTGTGCCTGTTGGAAGCTCCCGTTCTTGAAGGCCATACTTTAGTGCTCGGGTGGTCAGTTCTAGCTTTCTTCTTACCTTCTCTACTGAATCATTGCCCTCCGCCTGGGTGGTGTGTAGTACTGTGTTGAGGAAGGCTTGCCGTTGTGTGTTGGCACATACATCAGTAGCTTCTGCCCTGGACTCCGCAAGCACTCTCTCGCACTCGGCTCTCGCCAAGCGTTCTGTTAAATCCCTAACTCTTTCAAAATTGTTTCTTTCCCACTCACTGGTTCTCTCGTCCATCTTCTTTCTTCCCTACTCTAGCTCACTTACCAAGGTTGTCACAACTTGCTGCTGCTCATTCGTTAAGAACCAAAGTTGGTTTCTTTCCCTAAATTTTCGAGCGAACTATTCTTTAGCAATTTCTTTTGCCTGATTTGCAATGCTGAATCTTTTTTCTACCTTAGTAAATAGCTCTGACTTTTCTTGCACAAGCTGCTTGTGACTTTGGATCTCTGCGAAGTGCAATGTTGTTTGGGTGAAGGCCATGGCTATGAGGGCCTCTATGTCTCCCTTGGTAATCTCCGATGCATCTTGCAATCATTGTGCCTCATTCTGCTCTTCTTGTTGCTCACTTGGCTCGCCCTCCTGAGCTTCTATCTGTCTGTATCTTTCCAGTTCGGTAGTTCTTTGTTGCAAGTCAGCATATTGCTGCACTAGTAACTTCAAGCTTTGTTGTTCTGCCACGAGGTTTTGCTCTTCATCTTCCAGCCTTTGTCTTAGGCGGCTCTTATTGTCCTAGGCTTTCTTGGTCTTTGCTTCCAGCTGATCTTGTAGAGTTTTCACTTCTCTTATTCAGTCGGCTCCTTGCTTTGAAACTTCCAGGGCTATCTTCTTTTCTTCTTTTGCCTTGTTCAATTGTGCTAGAAGCTCAGCCACATAAGCGTCATAGTCGGCACCAGATGGCACGGAAGTAGGGGTTGTAGTGATTGATGCCTCTAGCTTCTGTCGTTTTGGATCTTACCTAGACTCGGCATCTGTGGCAGCTAGCCTTTTTGCTCCGGCTTTTGGTACAATTTCAGCCACTTTACTGACAAGTAGCTGCATCATGTTCATCAATTGGGCCGTATCTAGAGAGGGGGTGGATTGTGGGGTGGTTGTGGTTGTGGTGTCGGTTGGTACTGGCACAAAGGAGGAAGGTAGGGGGTGCATCAGGGACTTGCCCTTGCCTACAACTACTTGGGCTGTTTCCACACTGGCACTTGCTTCAGCTTCATGGTGGGGACTCAAAGGACGAAAAATAGCTACATCATAGAATGGAAGGGTTCTTAGTGCCATTTGAGTGAAATAGGCAAAAGAATCCAATGAGGGGCTTATAGATCCAGTAGAGGAGGGTGTGATCTTGTAGGGTGAAGAATGGGCTATTCCTAGGTGTGACGGAGCATTTTTCTAAGCTCTTGTTGGTGGCACTAGTCTCCTTAGAGTTTCACCTAGACTCCATGAAGCGAGTACAAAGGGTTGTCATTGCTCAATATCATTTTGCAAAAGGACTTTCATATGTCTAATTGCAATCCCAATGACTTCAATCTCCCCCATGGGTTTCTTCGACAAATCTATGAGTAGCCTCTGCCAACTCAGCAAGTTCTTTCATTCTTAGTTCTTCGGCTTCCTCCTCTGCCCTTCTTTGCCTCTCTTCTTCTGCCCTCTTTGATTCTTCTCTAAATTTTTTGAGTTCTTCCTCTTCTTTTTTCCTTCGTTTATTCTCCACCCTTCTTGACTCTCTTTGAGTCCTCTTCATCTCGGCTTGCTCTTCTTTGCTCAGTCTTTCTTTCTTCTTCTTCTGGCTCTTGTCACTCTTCTTTTGCTTCTGTGGTTTAGCCGCTTGAGTAGGTGGTATCTCCGGCTCTTCTTTGTCGCTTATTATTCTTTCACTCAAGCCTTCTTCCTCGTGGTGATGTGAGCTTTGATGCACAGCTTGCTCTTCATCTACATCAGCATCCTTGATAGCCTCATGGATGATTGCCGTTAGGACACCGCCATATCTGATTGTGGAGGCTTTTGAGGCAGGCTTTTTCCTTGCGGATCGTGCAGTGGAAGCAGGATACTCCCCACCAGCTGGTGCTGTGGCTGGAGCCAGGAGCGCGGCTGAACTCTTGATAGTTTTCTGCACAAAACCGTTCCAATCCACCTCCTTTGGAACTCCTGCAGCAATGCTCTCTAGTAATGACACCCCGAATCTGTTCATTAAAGCGTTGTATCTTTGTCTTGAGAAAAGGGCGTGGACCATTTTAGCTTGCATCTTTGTTGCGGGGTCTGGAATATCAGCCAAACTGATTCCATCCACTGTGTGCACATCATCTTTTTTGACTCCCATCATGGTATATACATCTCTTCCTGGGCGCCTCTCCTTCTTGGACACAAGCCCCAGGGCTTTCTCGACGATAGCTGCATTAAGGGGCACTTGCACCCTTCTTTCCTGGTCACCAGTCCTTACTGTGACCGTGCCACAGCTCCTATCTTTATCAAAGCTCTTTAAAAAGTTAGCGCACATGCTGTAATCTATAGCTTGTCCGACCTTTTCCACATATTTTCGGAGGTTGCATTTATCTATCAATTCCTTCACTGCCGGCTCTTCCAAGATAGCATCGTCTAAATTTAGGGTATGTTTGAACGTGAACTGGCTAAATCCACGTGTCTCAACACTGATTCTATATTTTGTCAGCTTCTCTTCAGTGAATGGAAGTTTACCCCCCTTTTCTTGTCTTGCCATGGTAGGTGCCTGTCATTACACCATGCCAATATTAGCGTTATGAATTGACTCATCACTAACAAAAACCCAAGAAAGAATGCGTGTGACAATTTGCCGTGCTGCTTCAGAGATATGCAATATCTATTTCCTCCTTGCATTCTTTCCTATTTAAATTTAGTTGATCATTTTCATCCATCGCTACACCTTGCTACATCACTTGGCTCTCACTTTGCTCCGCTTTCCCCCCCCCCTTTAAGTTTTAAAGGAATCCTTCCTAGGATTAGCAAGGGAAGGAGGAGGACTCACATGGACTTTGTGGGGCGAGTTACTTGGTCAACAGCCAAGTATAGAGGTTAGGGTTATATTCAAGCTGGGCATGACGATCAAGTTCACATGGTCGTATGGAAGCTTGGGTAATATAGGTCAAGACATCATGAAAGATGTCCCCCGAGTTGAGGCGGCTAGCAACGTGCAGTTCCTCTTCCGTAAGGAATTGGTCAATGCAAGGGTGGACTAACACATGGCCATCTAGGTGTATGTTGCGTGTAATGGCCAAAACCCTAAACGAAAGAGGTGCCACATAAGTAGGGTCGTGTTCAATTGTTTTGATTGCCCTTTTTTGCTTGGCATTGGTCATGATGCGGCAGCCTTTTTTCTCCCATTGGAGTCGCAAGGCATACCACAGTTGTAAGAATGAAGAATCAGAGCTGGCAAGCTGCGTGAGCTCCTCCAGTTCTTATTCAGGTGCAGAGCGAGCAGATTTGCAGTATGAGGTAATTAGTCTTCTGGGAATGGCTTGCTCCTTTGAGATTTCTCCATTAGCGATTAATTCGGCGGCAATTTTGGGGAATTTGACGGTCATAAATTCGTAGTCTTCCCAAGTGCATGGCAAAGCACGAACATCAGAAGCAAGGGGTTCATCGAGAAGTCCTAGGTCAAGCCTCTCATAGCTCCTGGCGAATGTGGTGAAGGTGTTATCTAACACCTTGATGCATGTCACTATGTCATCTCCCGAGGTCTCAGCAAGATCCTTGGCCACTGAAAGGAAAGATCGTCTTTCATACGAAGGCCTAAGACTTGCTGGTGGTGATGGTGCAATTGGGCTAGACAGTAGTGACTCCATTGATGGCGTTACAGATGGTTGAAAGTAGTCACTATGCGCACATTGCCTATAGCAAGATGGATGCGATATAGGTTATAGTCCACATTGCAGTTCATTTGCTTTTTAAAAGTGCAGCCTAGTAGTGACTTATTACTGGCCCCTTTAGTGTTTGGCAACACATAAAAGAAGATTGGTATACTTTCAGACTCGATAGAGACAACCACTTTGCATTTTCCTAAGAGTGAGTAAGTGTTGCCTCCCAAATGGGCTGAGTTTAGCGTTTGTGGGCTGTAATTTAGATTGACCAATGCGTGTCCAATGGTCATGCGTCAAGATATTACAGTCGGCACCTTCGTCGATCAAGGCATAAAAAAGAATACGTCCGTTCTGCAGTGACCGTGATTTGTAGGTAGGCGGGTGCCATTGGTTCTTCATCTTGATTTGTTAGTTCGGTAATAGTGGCCACGTAGACGTTGACAGGGGCTTCAAGCATAGGTGGCTCGTGCAACGGATGGGAAGGAGGATAGTACTTTTTCATGCGACTGCCATTGAAAAAGCCTATTCCTTTACCTTTGAGCGTCTCCAATTCAACATTGCCTGTTCTACTAATTGTATGTACTCGGAAAAGTCATAGTTCTCGAAATTTCATTTTCTGTTTGTGACCCTTCACAGAGTATAGTAGAACGAGGTCCCCCTGATCAAAGTTGCGCTGTTTGATATGCTTGTCAAACCACATCTTTCTTCGTGCCTTCTCACAAATCAGAGCGTGGGTGGCTAAGAGTCGAGTCTTCACGAGACACTCTAACTCTACTAAGCGGTTGGTCCAAGCCTCTCTTTCCTCCCAATGCTCTTGGGCTGCTATCCTTAAGCTAGGGACAAAGAACTCTAAGGGTAGAATGGCCTCCGTTCCATAAGTCAGCCTAAAGGACGTCTGTCCTTCAGCCGTCTTATAAGCTGTACGATAGGCCCACAAGGCCGCCATTAATTTGTTATCCCAGTCATTTCATGATGTGGATACCACCTTTGTAAGCACGTTAACTAGGATTTTATTCGTGGATTTTGCTTGGCCATTTGCTTGAGGGTAGTAGGGCGAGGACCTTCTATGAATGATTAGAAAGGTTAAGAGTAGGTGGGATATCACTTCATTAATGAAGTGCGTGCCCTGATCACTTACTAGTTCAATTGGACAACCAAAACTTGAAAGGACCTGCTCCCACAAGAACTTTGCAGTGGTTCTAGCGTCGTTCTTCCTAGTGGCTCTTGCCTCTTCCCACTTCGTCAGGTAATTAGTTGCCACAATGATGTAGCATGCGTGGGAGTATTGTGCCGCAGGACTGATAGGTCCAATGAAGTCAGTGCTCCATTTTTCGAAGGGCTGTCGTGCCATTACGGGGGTCAACTCTATCTTATCCTTGCGCACAAGCACCTTAGTCCTCTGGCACTCATCGCAGTGTTATACAAATTTAGCAGTATCATGGAATAAGGTGGGTCACCATAGCTGGGATTGTAGCACCTTATGGGCTGTTGTATCCCCACTGAAGTGTCCTCCAGCTATTCCACCATGCGCTTCTCTCAATACATTGTGCATCTCGTGCTCACACACACATCTACGCAACAAATTGTCTTGTCCTAGCCTATAGTGTTGGCCGGCAATCAGTTGGTATGGCTGGATCTTTAAGATAAGTCTCCTTAGCTTGGCTTTCTCAATAGGTCTCTCAGGTAGACCGTTCTCTAGCACTTGAACTACATCATTGGCCCAATATGGCGTCATATCAGCTCTAAATAAGTCTCTTTCGCTAGACATGCCAAAGAGATGAGCGTCCAGTAGGTTGTCGGGTATGCCTTGTCCAATAGCTTCCCCTGTGGGTATGCGGGACATGTGATTAGCCATGTAGTGCTGCTTTCCCTTATGTACAACCATAGAGAAATCGAATTCCAACAAGAGAAGTAACCATCTAGCTATGCGACCTGTAGCGCACGGCTTGTTCACGAGATAAAGCAAGGCTTGATGGTCAACGAAAAAGACGAAGGGGGTGGCCAACATATAATGCCTAAATTTCTTTACAGCAAACACCATGGCTAACCCTTCCCTTTCTGTAGTGGAATAGTTCATCTCCATTTCAGTGAGCTGCCTGCTGGCAAAACTCATGGGGTAATCTAGGTTATGCTCACCAGGCTGGCATAGAACAGCTCTAATAGCAAACTTATTGGCATCTATGTGTACATGAAACGTTATGCCCAGTCTGGGGCTCGTAAGATTGGTGTAGTGGTGAGAGCCTTCTTCAACTCTTCATGTGTATGTTGGCATTTCTCAGTCCACTCGAATACGATCAGCAGCTTGTACAATGGTCTCGTAATCAGTGCGTAATTCAGTACAAAGCGTCGATAGTATCCCGTATGGCCTATGAAACACTGAGCACCCTTGTAGTTAATGGGTGGTGGTAGGTCGATAATGACCCTGACTTTTGAGAAGTCAGTGGCCATGCCGTTCCTTGACACTACGTGCCCTAGAATACATCCGTGCTTCACCCAGAACTGGCACTTTAAGGGGTTCAACGAGAGGTTGTATAACTGATACCGTTCAAAGATAGCTCTCAACTTTTCTAAGTGTTCGGCCCAACTAGAGTGTACGCATAAGTCGTCTACAAACACCTCTAGCTCGCGTCTAAGCATATCCTTGAAGATAGTGCACATTAATTGTTGAAAGGTCGCAGGTGCATTCATTAGCCCAAAGAGCATAACGATGTAGGCGAATACTCCCCACTCCGTGGCGAAGGCAATCTTGTGCCTGTCGTCAGGGTGTACTTGCACTTGATTATAGCCAAAGAAGCCATCCAGGAAGCTATAGGCTTCTTTGTCTGCTACCCTCTCCAGCATGTGCTCGGTATACGGTAAGGGGTAGTTGCCCCTCTTCGTAGCGGCATTAACTTTCTTGTAATTTACGCACACTCGAATTTTACCATTCTTTTTCATAATGATCACTATAGGTGATACCCAATCCGTATGCTCAATCTCAATGTAAATCCCGCCTTCAGGAGCTTATCGATTTTCTCCTTAATTGCATAGGCGTGTTTGGGATTCATAGACTAAGGTCGTTGCTTTGTTGGTACCGCATCTAGAACCATTGGGATATTATGGGTCACAACCCTAGGATCGACTCCTTTAAGTTCCTCCAAGGACCAAGCAAACACGTTGACATACTCTCGTAGGAGAGCAACAAGTTTAGCCTGCTCATCCTTGGTCAAGTCGTCAGCAATGTACACAGGTCGAGGCTTCTTGCCTTTCCTTGCCAAGTTGACTTCCTTGACCTTGGCAGGTCCCTCAATTGGCTCACTGGTTTGCCCTTGTCTCTTTGCTTCTAGCAGAATCACCACTCTATCACCCTTCTTAAACTTTGTCAAGCGTTTGGGGAGATCCTGCGGCTTCTTTTTCCTCTCTGCTTTTGAGTCCTTAGTTCGCTTCCTGGCCTCCTTCTTTAGCCGTCTGCGCCTTAGGTGGACTGGCAAGTCCCCTTTGGTGCCTCTGACCTTAGAGGGTTGGGGTATTTCGGGATCACTCTCCGTATTGACATCTGACTCCGAGTTAAACTCACATCCCTTGCTTGAGGAAGGAGTTTCGCCAAGGGGTTGTAATTCAGTAGGTGTATCCGTCTTAAACACTAGAACTACCAATGGTTACGCCACTCCTGCCTGCTCGTAATCCATGGCTTCTATGTGCTCCAACCAAGATCTATCGCACTCCATCCGCATGACTTCTCTTTCATTCTAGCCTGTCCTTTCCCTTCTAGGCCTAGAGTCTGCCTTGATTTGTTCGATTGTTCTCTCTTCAATGTCATATTCTATCATGTCTAACTCTTCTTCACTCTCGTCTCCAATAGAGCGGCAATCCTCGTACTCCTCATCATCAGAGTCTTGCCTCTCTAATTGCTCGTCATCCCCCAAGCTTTCCTCTCCGATCTCCTTTTCGTCAGTGACTAAAGCCGAATTGTATAATAGGTTCAGATCGTGAATTTTGGTCCATTTCCACTCAGGTTTAGCCAAAAGATCACTTAGGGGTTTTAGATTGGCAGCCATACTACCCTTCAGTTTATCAGTTAGGTACTCTATGATTTCTTGAAGCTCGAGCTTGTTGGTGGGGATATGGAACGAGACCGGTTTCCTTGGGTTACGTGAGCTTCCTGCCATCATGCAGAGTGGCACGATGGGCTTCCTTGCTAGCATGCTTGGGGATTTAGCAGCTTGCCTATATAGCTCTTCCTCATCTGAGAACAGTAGGTCAATGGTTGCCAAGACGTGCATCCAATCCCACTCATTCTCAGGGCAAGGGATGCACTTGATCAATGACCCATAGGGTTTGCTTGCATATGCATCACATTTTAGCATGGTTGAGATAGCATTAAGGTCGGCTGGGGTAGTTTTCCGGGTATCCATCTCAACCCTTACCGCTTCTGTTCTTTTTCCCAAGAAGATGAGATTGTTACCCCAATCTTCAATAACTCGAGTGTTCCTCATCCAGGGTCGGCCTAGCAGCATGTCGTAGTCCACTCCCTTCATGACAATGAAGTTCATCGAAAACTGCATCCCTGCGACCTTCTTTGGCCAGTTCTTTAGGACCCCGAATGGTCTGACCTTCATTCCGTTGGCCAATGTGACATTGAACCTAGCCGTTTCCATGGGTGGGTTTCCCCAGGTCTGCAGAACTGCGTGGCTCAAGACATTGACACCGGCGCCTGTGTTTACGATTCCTTTTCGTGTTACATCCCCTAAGGCTAAGATAGGTAAGATTGCATGCATCTCAGTGCCTTCTCAGAAAGCATTGACCTGTAGTGACCTTGGAACTGAGTGTAGCGTTAGGCTTGGAATCTGCGTGATTGCGTCCTGCTCTTGTAAGTCAGTGGCAGTATGCTCTTTTCTCTCCACCCAGTGCTTTAATTCTTGCCATAAGGAAGGGTGCTGCCGAAGCAGATCTCCTAGATTCAAGGTTACTGTCGTGGTTAGGAGGTTGCTGGGTGGTTGCCTTCCTCCTTGGTCAGCACTCTTTGGCCATATGTCTTGGTTAGCTTGCTGACATGCTTCTTTCTGGTCTTGCCTTTGTGGCATCTCATGTGGTGTGGATGCGTTCCCCGAGATTGAGGTCGCGACGGTGAAACTGGTGTACTCACACTAGAGAGATCTTCAATTTGGTCTTCCAGTATAGGCTCTTATGTTCTTAAGGTGTTCCTGGGCGTCATTGACCCACTCCTTGACTTTGGCAATAGCCTCGAGTTGCTGTTTGGGATGGGGGTATTCCCCTACCTTGGCACTCCCTAGTTCTGCTGTCTTAGAAGCTGAGGTCTTTGCCTCTGCACCAGTGACCCTCTTTCTTGTCACTAGCGTTATAGTTTCCTCAGTCTTAAGGGTAATCTTTGCGTCTGTTCTCTTTCTCCTTCTCCTCCGGCTTTTCTTTCCCAACGAGGCTGCATCCAGGTTACTTGGCCCAGGCAATGAGATGCTTGCCTGTTTTGTCTGTGCTCGCGTCATGACATGTAGTGGGATGGGCGTATCCTCACTGTCAAAGGTCTTCACACCGAACAACCCCAAGGGTACTGAGGGTACGTTGGCAGAACTAGTTGATGGCTTCCGTCTAGGACAGTCAGAAAATAGGTGTGTGATTCCACACTCGGTGCATCGAAGGTCAGCTTTGTCCTTGTTTGTCTGTTCTCTTTTCGGGAAGTGTGATGAAATATGGCCTGGATGACCGCAAGTCCAACATGAGATTGGGACAGTCAGGAAATAGGTGTGTGATTCCACACTCCGAGCATCGAAGGTCAGCTTTGTCCTTGTTTGTCTGTTCTCTTTTCTGGCAATGTGATGAAATATGGCCTAGATGACCGCAAGTCCAACATGAGATTGGATCTTGGCTTGGTCCTCCAAAGCCTCTGCCTCTTTCTCTACCCAGTGCCATTACCGGTACTGGTCGGTAGTTCATCAGGACTGGATTGCCTTCCTCATCATAGGATATGTATGGGTTCACGTAGGTCTCCTCTTCACTAGGTTCTTCCACATAGTGAACAGGAGTGTCACTCGGTGGATGGGTTACATAGAGTCCTGGTGGTCTGGATATGCCTGTTGGGTTCATCTCTAGCCTAGGAATGGCCGGTCTTGCGTCATTTGGTACTGGAAGCGCCAACTGGGCTCCCCTGCCAAAGAGGTTTGGTGTGCTGTTGCCTAATTATGGAGGGTTATATTGCTGCGCATATGGGAATCTCCTTGGCAATCTGTAATGTAATGCGTCATGACCGAACCTACCGCAGTTCGAGCACGGCCTAGATCTAGGATCTTGAACTCGGCTGGGAGGTGGTTACCGCCACAGTGTACACACTGCACATGCGACCGCACATGTTTCCTCATTTGGTCTTGTAATCGTGCAAGCTTCATTCTCACCTCAGCCAGCTCCTGGCCTTGGTCAATACTCTTTCCCTTATCTTGTATGCTAGAGTTCTCTCTCTCTCGTGAAACTGTTGACCGCTCTGGAGCTCTTTGACTTGTACTGTCCCGACTGGTGTTCCTCATGCTTCACTGCCTAAGCTGATCGTCCACCCTTATTGCCTCTTTAAAGACTCTAGCTAACACGTCTCAGTGTAGAGTGGAGTTACTAGCCAAAGCCTTGTAAAGCTCCTCGCCTCGAATTTCATTTATAAATACGGTAGACACAGCCTTCTCGTTAGGTCACACATTTGCAGGGATCCTCTTGAAGAGGCTATACACATGAGTGATATAGTCCCTTACGTCTTCATTTTCCCTTTGACTGACATTCATCAACTGGAGGATGAGATTGCCAGAGTACCCTGCCTCAGAGAATCTCTTGATAAAGAGGTCCTTAAGACGGGCAAAGTTCGTGCGCTCAACTGTATCTAGACTAGTATACCAAATTCTCCCCTTATCACCTAAGCACAGGCCGAAAGATTGAGAGCATTGTGTAAGGTCCGTGAGACCGTTTGCTTCGTAAACTTGTTCAAATTGCTCCACAAAGCTATATGGGTCATTGCTAGATTCATACTTGTCTAGCTGCTTTGCTACAATAGGGATTCTAGATTGCCCCTTTGCCCCTTGTGTGACCCCTAATCCTGAGAGTAATGTGGTGGCTAAGGCTGTTGCGCTCTGCTCAGCGGACGTATTGTCCATGAGCCGCTTGGCTACGAGTTCACTCAATGATAGGTTAGCCTCTGCTGCTTGTTCTCTCTCTGCATTTGGCCCTGCTTTGGCTGCACCAGTCAAGGCTAGCACACGCCGGGCCTCGTACATGTCTATATCTTGTTGGATTTTCCTAGCCTTCTGCTCGTGGTTATAGGCAATTATGCCCTCTAGTACCTTTTTAATCGCCTTTCTTTCCTCTTCTAGGCTTGCTACCACTTCCTCTACTGGTCTGCCTTGAACTACCGTCCTAGTCAACAAGTCGTACTCATTGACTAACTCCTGCACTAAGACTGGGAATTCTCCCAAGTCTAGTCGGTCCTCTCCTTGTCCGCCTCGTGATCTTGACATTGCTCCCACTTCCAGCTCCACAAGGTCGTCGATCAATTTAAGTAGCTCCAGTAGCGTCCGATCCTCTATGTTGTCGCCTTCTAGATCTTCGTGTTCTCTTAAGATCCTATTGATGGGGCTCTCAAGTACCCAACTATGTTTTGGGATCTTCTGCTAATAGTGGGTTTCTTGATGTTATTATATCTCCTGATGAGTTTATTGTTATTGAAAGCAGTTGTCAATCTTATTCACAATTGTGCTTCGTGCTTTCTAGTGTTCAGTGCGAAAACAGGTTTTTTATTTTCTTGTAGTGCACCTTTGGTGATAAAATCAAAAGTGAGGTGCGGATGTAGGAAATGCTCAATGCAAACTCCACTCTTTCCCTCACGTTCGTAGCCTGATATGACTCTAAGTGCAGGTTCTGGCTGATCTAAGGTCTTACTGAAAGTCCATGCTGCTTTCTCTATTCTGCTTCAGGGTTGGTTGGTTGGTTACCAAAAGTCAAGTCAAGTTCTAAATTCGTTCCGCTCAGTGTCTAGCTGTTTGGAGTGAATCCTCGGTTATCCTGTTTGGTCTCTGGCTTCTAAGGGCTAAATTGGGTTTCCAGGGAGGGGGGGGTCAGAGATGTGAATAGGGTGGCTAGGACTGTCAGGCAGGTTCAAAAACCCTCTATTTTATGTTCTGGTGAAGTGGTCCGATTCTAGGAATGGGATGGATTGGTCCGATTTTGAGACTCAGATAGGGTGGTTCAATTGTGGTGCTAGGACCAATGGTCCAATTCTCACACTAGGAAAAGTGGTCCGATTCTTGATTTTGAGACTTGGACACGTGGTCTGATTTTGGCACTAGGTCCAATTGCTGGAATCGGATTGGAGGGAGTGGTCCGATTCTCGCAGTCAGACGGTTCGACTCCAGAAATCGGGTGGTCCGATTCTGGGAATTGGACCCAGACAACTTGGTCTGATTGCGTAGACGACAGCCCGCGGGTTGCACACGATGACTCAAGCTCAGCGCCTACTCCATGGAATCATCCAGTGCCTTCCAGATAGGTGCAAAACACTACAAGGAAATGCCAAACATACCTGGAATCATTGTGGTGCTTGAATCTAACGGCACTCCAAGGATCTCCCTGCAGTTCTCTCTCTCTCTCTCTCCCTGGGTCTCAAGCTCACTCTCTCTCACAAAGCAGAATGTCAAATGTAGTCTTTCCTGGTTCCTTGGGCCTCTTGCCCCATCCTAGCCTGCTGTAACCTCAGAAGCTAATCCTTCATACTCTTCCAACCAGAAATTTGAATTTGTGCCCCTATTTCCCTGTTTCTAGCAGCATCAGAATCCTTTTTGTTTTCCTTCTTTTTCCTATCCTAATCTTAACCTAATGCAACAAAAATAAAAAACAGAGATGGAGATGGTGTCAGAAGTGGAGCAGCGGTGGAAGCATAAACATGTGCTGAAATAAACTGCTGAAACACAAGACAAAAAGAGAAAAGAAAGAACACGATACAGATGAGAACTCAGATGTATGCACGGGAAATGGAATCCATATAACTGAACACGAGACAGTCGCATACAACAGTGAGTCACTGGCTGCGTGGGCACTGGCACTGGCTCCTCTCTCCACAGAGTCTGCAGATGGTGAAGATGATGATAATGACTGAGGAGGAGCCACTGAGTATATATAGACTGAAAAAGTGGGGAGAAATAATGCTGGTCGAACAGCATTTAATGCTGGCCGACTGGTGCATAAAATGCCCCAATGGCATAAAATGCCACACCAGAAAAATACCTAAAATACCTAATAAAAATGCCCAGCCCAGATCAAGCTCAGACTCACACATGAGCTGACAAATACTCTGCTAACACCCTCTCTCAGATCATGAGTGATCTGATACAATACAATAGTACAATGAAAAGGGATCAGAAACTAGATAACATAGAACCACCAAGTAGAACCATGGATACCCAAACAGTGGGTGATCAAGCCACCACCAAGGTGCCTCGGAGAGAACCTGATGTCGATGTTGATCGTACCAAACACCTGAAAATAGAGAAGATCATAGCATGTCTCTGTGTCCATCACCAATGTCTCGCAGTAGCATACAAGACCATCCTGTCAAAAATGTCTCTGAACATAGGTGACTATGGATTCCCCGCCTTTGGCCAGACCGCCAAAGTGTTCCCTCATGTGAGCTCCAGACGAAAGCCTCCCGCTCTCTGTCAGATAACCAGCTCAGCATGAACCTAGATGTCAATCCCAGCTCCAGGATTTGATTCCGCTAGACTGAAGTTGATGCGTCAGGGACGTCCCTCTCTGGAACCTGTGCACCTGTATAAAAATATAGATGAGACGCGGCTGCCCCATCTGAACACCCGCTCACACTCCCTCTCTGGCACAAGAGAGTCGTGAGGGATGACCTCATCACCACCACTAGAAAGCAGCCGAGGAAGGGGCCAAAAAGCCCTTCCCGCGATCCAAAGAAGAGGATCCCTTCCGCGCCTTGGACTTCACCTTGGTCGGAGGATCGGAGTCGGAGTCTGATGAAGGAGAGGACTCATCGGTAGAGTCAACATCCCGCTTCTTCTTCTGCTTCTTCTTCCTGGAAGCCGCTAACTTCTTGCAGTCCTTTCGCAAATGTCCCTTCTTGCCACAGTGGTAACACTGGGCCTTCGACTTCTTCTTCCCGTCACCCCTCTCTGAAGCTACATAAGCCTCACCTCCATAATGTGCCGGAAGCCGCCCCTGTAATCTCAAGGATGCCTCATGCTCAAGAAGCATCGAGGTCATATGTGTAAAACTGACAGGAGTCAATGATGTTTGCGCCTGCAAAGCATTGGCCACTCCATCAAACTCCGGGGGGAGCTTGTAGAGGACCGTCCCAACGAGATGCACAAACCAAGCTTTCATGATAGCACTCCATGTGAGATAATCAAGTCCATGTAACTTATCATCAGTGGAAGTGCACAGAGGAGCCATATGGAGAGGATAAGAAGAGAAGTAGAGAAGAGATGGAATTTAGAGAGGAAACACAGCCAAAACACAAGCACAGACTACAGAAAACGAGAGTTCACATGCAATAGAACCCAAAATCTGATCAATAGAAAACAAAATCTGCTGCAGAAAGTCAAAAAATCAGTCCAAAACTGCCAAAAACAGCAAAAACGGCCTGAAGTAACAGTCACCCAGCCACGAGAGATGCTGAATCAGCAAAACGCAGGCTGTAAACTGTAGAAAAACAGGTAGAAAACTGTCGCCAGCAGCTGCAGATGAAAAACGCAGGCAGCAGAGGGTGCGTAGGCAGCAGAGGGTGCGGAGGCAGCAGGCGATGGCAAAACTGCAAAAAACGCAGGCTGAAAACAGCCCCAAAACAGGTCGCCTGGCTGCTACAGCAGTCGCCTGATCAGCGGGGGTACAAAACAGTCCTGAAATCAGCAAGAAAACACAGCAGAAACACAAATCCTGAAAACTGATACCATGTCAGAAGTGGAGCAGCGGTGGAAGCACAAACATGTGCTGAAATAAACTGCTGAAACACAAGACAAAAAGAGAAAAGAAAGAACACGATACAGATGAGAACTCAGATGTATGCACGGGAAATGGAATCCATATATCTGAACACGAGACAGTCGCATACAACAGTGAGTCACTGGCTGCGTGGGCACTGGCACTGGCTCCTCTCTCCACAGAGTCTGCAGATGGTGAAGATGATGATAATGACTGAGGAGGAGCCACTGAGTATATATAGACTGAAAAAGTGGGGAGAAATAATGCTGGTCGAACAGCATTTAATGCTGGCCGACTGGTGCATAAAATGCCCCAATGGCATAAAATGCCACACCAGAAAAATACCTAAAATACCTAATAAAAATGCCCAGCCCAGATCAAGCTCAGACTTACACATGAGCTGACAAATACTCTGCTAACAGATGGATGGTCCTACTCTAGTATTCAACAACAAATCAAAATACTTACTTGCTCCAAGGATTAAAACCTCCTAAATCTCTTAACTATCTGGAGCACCGGTTCGGGCTACAAACCCTACTGCTATGCTCGATTCGATGTGCGTGGCGCTCGAGGCTCGATTCCGTCGGTCCCGTAACGGAACCAAAATGAAGGGGAGCTACGGAGCTCTATCCTGAGACCTACAGACCGCTTATTAATCAAGCGTTTCAAGCCGCGCGACCATGGCTACCTCTCACATAGCCGACGCGCAATGCTTACCTTACGGGTGTAGTGAGGTTACCTTGATGCTTGATCGAGTTTCCTCATCTCTCTTGCACTCCGGTAGCTTCATGATTCTTGCGGCAAGCTCAAGTAACCTCAAGTCCTCTCCGTCAAGCTCCATCCTCCATAGCCGCGCGAGAAAAGAGAAGAGAAGAGAAGAAGAGAAGATGAAGAGAGAAGATGGGGAGATTCTTCTCCACGATTCCTCACTCTCACACACTCACTCCCTCACTCCCTCACTCCCTCACACTCCCTCAATCCCTCACTCAAGCATAAGCAAGAAAGCAAGAAACAAGAGAAGAAGAAGAAGAAGCTTTGGCCACATACAAGAATGATCTTCTCATTTACTTTTGAACTTTATATACATGCTCTACTTTTTGGGCGGTTATTCCCACTTTTTACATGGCCGGCCATTAGCCTAGGCTCTCTTTTCCTATTTCCCACCGTTCTAAATTATCCCATTCCCAACTAGTGCATACAATTTGCATAGGAGTGAGCCTGGCACTCTTTTACAAGGATTCGGGAGCACTTTCACAATTAATGGTGTGCTTTTACTCTTTTCTTTTCTCGAGGTGACATTGAGGCCTTTTGGAGAGGTCGTCATTCAAAAATTTCAGGGTCTGATTTCCATCTGGGGCGCCTTTTCCTTCCTTTGTCCTGTGCCCTTTCGGTTATCTCCTTTTTCCATTTTTCCGCTCCTCTGCTCCATTTTCCCGCTCCTCTGTGCTACGGTAAACAGTGAGCAACCAAGAAAGAAAGACTAGGAACAACCGGCACTAAAGTTTGTCACAACTGCAGTGTGCCAGTAACCATACATGTGGTAGACATAAACATTATGCACATAGGAGATCTCAAGGTAAAGAGAGGAGAGCTGCCAAATGGTAACCTAGTGAGCAAAGCTCACTACATAACCTAGAAGTATATAAATATGACTAGCAACACACTCATAGATGTAAGTGCCAGGTCCAAAGTAAGTGATCAAATCAGCCCACTGTAGGGTTACGGGTAATTGCATCCAATAGATGTCAAGAGAGCATGCACATGAAGTGCGAGTTCCATGGTCTCAGTGAAAGTAAGCTCAAGCTGAACTGCATAAATCCAAAACTCTATGTAACATCCAAAGTAGCGCATGTAACTCCCGCTAGAACAAAATCAAATGCCAAATGAGTGATGTAAGCTCAAAACATCAAGTACATGATATCCGAGTATCCATGATACATGAAACATAAGACGGGAGTATAAAACCCAATAGATTCTTCAAGGTCGTAACTGTGGAAGCCACTAAAGTAATTAAGGCATGTAACCACAACTTCTGGGACTTGGCTGGGGACCAACCTACATGGTTGTATCATCTGCAGTAAATAATCCTTGAATGCAAGATACATTTAAGAAATTTGACACTCATTCAAGTGTCAGTTTTGAAACAAGTCTAAGAAAGTGTAGTGACATTTGATCTTTGCAAGACAATTTGTAGTATTGATATTTGGTTTAAGATAGCTTTAAGTTTTTCTAAGAGGGGTGAACAACCTAATGGAAATATAATATTGATATTTTACTGGGAGATATTTTAAACATTTTATTGGATTGATTGTATAAGATTGTGTTTTATACTTGTTTAGATTCAAAACTATTGGTCATATTTCATATTTTTTGAAGTCAAACAAAGTCGATATAAAAATCTTTACTCCAATGTGAATGTTGCTCAATCTATCCAAATTATATTGTTGCTTATACAAGCAAGAGCTATGGCGGATGGAGCCATATATCTTTCACAACAAACACACACAAATATCTTTCACATTAAAAAAAAAGAAGACCTTTGCATAGACCATTGAGTATTAGAACCCAAAGATGACATTCGACACTTTTTTAGAATGGTTTTACCATTGCAAAGGATACTTACAACCAAATGGTTTCTAGTTCTTATAATAGTTTCAACACAAAAGCTTTTAGTGGTGTATACTTTTGAGAGAAGTAGATTTTGCATCTTCCTTTCTCCTCTTAAACCTTGGCCTTTGATATAAGTAGGACTTTGTAAGTTTTTATTTTTATATTTGGACTTCAAATCAAAAGATGTTTGGAGGAGGCTAGATGATGGCTTTAGGCCTAGAAGATATCCGTCTTTCTATGGCTATTAGCTCATAGGGGCTTTAGTAGCTAGTACTTAGCTTGGATATGACAGACAGGTTAGTGGCATGTGCAAGATGTGTTAAGCTAGAGGAGATACAAAGGCATTGCTTATGGGATTGTCTAAGAGCCTAAGAGGTATGGAGGATGTTGGAATATCGGAGTGAGAGCAAGAGAAATTGTGCACAAGAGGGAGAGAGAGCTCCAGTACAAGAAGAAGATCTTGGTTAATGAGTTTTTTACAAGTATAACTGGTAGACCCTCCTCTACATTGAGAGTGACATCTAGGCTAATTAAATAGCCTTTGGATGGCTAGGATTAGGGTTTTCCCTTTCTCTCCAATTCATTCAGACCTAGCTATCCTTATCCACCCTTGCATACATAGGGCTATTATACCTATCAACACCCCCTTGAATGCCAAAGTGGCATTGGACCACAAGACATGTTAATGCCCCCCCTAAACAAAATGGGACGTCTTTATAAATTAGGCGACAAGAGTACTTATAAGTAGAGGATTTATAGATTTAGAAAAGTTGATTATCACATAGTTTGGAGACAAAGTTGGCCTCCAATTCTTTTGGTACTTCAGGGATGGTAGGACATTTACAAGTAATATGCCTTGCCTTCTTACATTTGTTGCACTTCATTTTGTTAGGGTATTTTTTCCTATAGTTGTTGGCAAGATGTTGCAAAATGAGCATTTAGTGGATACAATATGAACCAAGAGTTAGTCACAGGTTGTTGAAGTGAATGCTTGACTAGTGCTACCTTCTTTTTAATTTTTTTTTCTCCTTATCTAAACAAGTTTGGATGGTGCTTTCCAAGGTTGGATTAGGTATATTTGTAAGAGGAGTCACAAGGGTTGAGAATACCTTATTTACAGCTTTCAAGAGTATTGCAATGGCATCTTCATCATGAATTGGAGCTTGAATTGAGGGTGGCTATGCCATGAGCCTCTTTATGTGAGAAATGAACTTACCTAGGTCTTCTTCTTGTTTATACTCCAGGATAAAAAAATCGATCTTAAGGAAAATTTTAGAGTTCTTTTCTTTAGCACCATAAAACTTTTCAAGCTCATCCTTTTCTCCTTGGCAATGGAGAGTTGGTCAATGTGATGAATCAAGGATTCATCCAGATGAAGCATGATTATGGCTTGGGCTCTTTCATCATCTTCTACATCAAGTGGTTTTGATGGATCAATAACCTTGGTCCCTTTGATGAAGGGCCAGTAGCCCCGTTCCATCATTTTATACTTCACTAATACTTGCCATGGATGAAAGTCTTTTTCATCAAACTTACGGATTTGAGGTGTAACATCGGCATAGGCCATGGCCATGATAGGAAGGTCTTACTGATTGCTTTAGGCAATGGTAGTGTCTAGTCTTTTACACAATGGCCAATAAGTGCAGAAACAAAAGAGATGATTAATACGTAGTAGGCTCAAATGTGATATGTTACAAGATGAGATGAGGGATGAGGCCAATGGTCTATGTGTTTATAACCTACACATAGCCTTACAATGATAGTTAAGCATTCAATACATATGCTTAAGATAGAGACTAGTCTCCTCAAGTTTGAGATTTAGTGTAAAACATTTTCCACATATTGATTAGAACCAAAATCATGACTAGGAATTGTGGCATTAGTGCTTACAAGCACTCATCTCATAGTGTATGTTCACAAGTCGGCTTTTTTATGAACTTACTGATATCCACAAGGTGTGTTTGGACTTAAGTTGAAGCTTTCAGATCTGCAACAGACTTCATAGGACTTAAATTAGTGATTAAAATCATTGTTGATGATTTCAATGAGTGAAAAAATTCAAAAAACCAAGCTCTCAAGCTTGGGCTATGACTGCAAGTAGGGTACACAGTTAGGATTTTGCTTTGTGTGAGCAGTAGGGATAGAATTAGTCCAAACCCTTTTAGGGTTAGAAGGTCCACTTGGAGATCTATCGAAGCCCCATGACAGTTGCTAGCATTGCACCACTTGTAGATGGCACTAGGCCACTGAAATTCACATTGCCTAGATTGGGCTTGCTTTGGGAAGAACCACAATAGAGTGCTCCTCATTGGCCCAATGTTGAGGTTTTATGTGACATACTGAATTGCCCTGAGTTGGGGAGCAACTCTAAGAAGAAAGCAAGGCAAAATATGCTCCCTTTTGTTCTCCGCAAGTCCTCCAACAGAGGTGGGTATGGCAGGCAGCTATGGAGGTGAATAGATATGGTGAGAAGATGACATATGCTCATGTGCACTTAGTGGGAAATGGAGTTGAAGGAAGCTTTTTGGATTAGAGATGGTTTCGATACCATGTTGGAATATCAGAGTGAGAGTAAGAGAAAGTGTGCACAAGAGGAAGAGAGAGCTCAAGTACAAGAAAAAGAACTTGCTTAATGAGTTGTTCACAAGTCCGCTGTGTAGGTCGCCGCCTGGTACCCGTGTCGTGTCGCGTGACGTTGAAGACGCCTACTCGCGATGACGCCTACCCGCCTGCTCGCGCTTGTCGCCCAGTCGCCTAGTCGTCCAGTCGCTGCGCGCCAGCTGGTGGCCGTCACTCTCACTAGTCCACATCAACTGCTGCCTGTTTTCTGTTGACGTGTCACACGCCTTTTGACACCTGCAACTCCCGCAACTCCTGCAACTCCTCTTGTCAAGCCTGCGTGCGACACTTCCTGCTCGCTTGCGACTACCCACGATGCTTGCAACTCACGGCTTGCTCGTCTGTCCTGCGCGAACTCCGAGAGGCACGAACGCCTCAACCGCAGCTCTGATACCAGTTTGTAGTGACAAGTTAGGCATGGAGATCTATACATATAGTCGTTATGCGCAGTGAGAGACAGAGAGAGTGAGATAGAGCAGAGTCGAGAGTGAGCACGTTTGTAGGTACAATGACAATTGTGTATAGGTTTTTTAAGATAGATATATATATGTGTAAGTACAAGTGCTAAGGGTGTGTTCACACCCGAGCACATTTAAAGGCATGAGGCCTTTATTCCCAATAGTAAAATCATAATCCATAAGTTTCAAAGACTTTCAAGATTAGGATTCATAACTGAATATAAGACTGCAATATGCTATGAATGATGATGTCAACAGTGAACAATCATAGACTCATATGATCATTTATGTCATATATACTCAAAAAAGAGAGTACTCAATGAAGCCATTGCTTGTTGGAAACAATGAAGAAAAAACAGCAAATTTGAGGGAAAACAGCTGCAAATAGTGTGAACATGAAAGGAAAAGGATTAGTGAGGGGTCTAGGGTTTAGGGATTGGGGACAGCAGTAGATCTGCAAGCAGGGAATTGGGCAGCAGCTAAGGAGAGTGAGCAGCAATAAAATAGGGTGGAGAGCAGAGGAAAACAAGATAAAACTGCACGCAGGGGGGTGGAATGCCTAAATTGGAACAAAACTAGGGTTTTACTTGCATTGTCTTGAAACACTTGTTGTGAAACACATTTCAGAAAGGAAATGTTTCAGGACCGAAACGGTTTGGGCAATTATGTTCTCCAAACCTATTGGCGGCTGATGATCATGTATTGTGAAGGCATCCAAAGGATTCAAGACTACGACCATTGGCTCATCCACTGCCTACTTCGTACTTATGTTGCTATGTAACTAATTCCTCAGAGACCCTTCTACAAACCTTTTGGTGCTTGAGGAGAAGGTAGTGGTGGAGTCCTTTTGAGGTAAGCTAATTTCATAGAGACCACTGCTGTAGCAGGTGCTTCAGGAGACATGTGGCTCCTGCCCCACCTCCGTCAAACTTGCATTCTTTTTGGCCTGCAATTAGCCTTTGCATCATCAAGTGAAGTGACCATATTCGTGGTATGAATTGGGGAATAATGCAAAAAGAGTGATATGCAGTAGAGGCATGGAAATTCTAGTCCAAAGTTAGGGGAATCAAGAATGGGATCACTCATCTCCCATGGCACACAAAGTCTGATGCAACTTGGGCTAATATATGTTTTTTTTGGAACCTGGAGTACAGTCTGTAAGGCATTTACTTCTTGATAATCAACAGACTGTTCTCTTTTTTTTTTTTTCGTAATGGATGTTATAACAGACTGTTCTCTCTCTCTCTCTCTCTCTGTGCAATAGACATCTCTTGTTTTTTTCGTGAATAAATGTATATTAATGTTGGAATATTTTGATCCAGCATTCAGGCCACATCCAAAAAAAAGGATACAATTCTCACATCAGGCTTTCTGGCCAGCCATGAAAATCCTGTCAAGCAACAAAAAATAAAAATAAAAATAAATAAATAAATATATACATGACTATTGCCTTCCTGAAAGAAAATTTAAATAGGAAATAAACAGAGCAACTTTAACTAAAAGATAACAGTAAGCCTAGTACTTCTTGTCATATGATCTTGGGCTATGGTTCCATGCAGCATTTTGTTCTCTTGTCCACAAGGATCAGGATTATGGTAACTAGAATTTGCCTCTCTCTCTCTCTCTCTCTCTCTCTCTCTCTCAAAGAAAGAAAAGAACAAAAAAGCACCATCAAATGCCTACAATAAATTGTTTGATAATCACCTTGAACTCACAGTTGTTCTCTCTGCAACATACATTTTGTTGTTCTTTGATCATTGTATAGAGAAAGGTATGAGCTTAAATATCAGAAAATATCAGAGGTTAAACCTTAAATGCGATTTTTGTGGAGGAGCAGGGCAGACATGAGAACTGATCTGGCTGTTGAGTTATTATTGTTCACTTTCGGCTGCCGAAAGATAAGTGGCTTATTGCTTTACTTCTTGATATGATCTTGACAGGCAAGAACTGCTGGGAGTGTTGCATATGTTCCTCAAACATCGTGGATCCAGAATGCGACCATTGAAGAAAATATATTGTTTGGATCAGCCATGGATTCTTTCCGTTATCGTGAAGTGCTCTATGCGTGTGGTTTAGAACCCGATCTTGCATCTATGGACTATGGAGATCAGACAGAGATAGGAGAGAAAGGGATAAATTTAAGTGGAGGACAGAAGCAACGAATACAGCTTGCACGGGCTGTTTATCAAGATTGTGACATTTATCTTCTTGATGATGTTTTCAGTGCTGTTGATGCGCACACAGGCTCACATTTATTCAAGGTATCAGCCATACTCTTAAATTACATACAAAATCCAGAGCAGATTAACTTTGACCTGAGAGGGAAAGTGTAACATGCTTGCACTATTTTCTTCAGAGAACCTCTCTGTAAGAGTTGTTTGAGTAACAAATTGGTGCTGCTAATTTTGCTAATGCTGAAATAACCACAAGCATACATGCCAGAATCCTAAGCTCTTCTATATAATATATTGTAACAGCAAGATTGAAGGCTACAATTGTTAGATATTTGATAATCATCTTAAGTTCACACTTCAATGTCCAAAGATGAGGGTCAACATTGTTTGGCATGGGTTGCTTTTCAGGAATGCATATGCGGCATCCTCAAGGGAAAGACTATCTTGTTGGTGACTCATCAGGTTGAGTTTTTATCAGGAGCAGACCTTGTAGTGGTAAGAAACTAAAGTTGTGAAAATTGGGATGTTGTAACACATGCCATGATACACTCTCTATTAGTGTACTAAGTTAGCACGATAAAAATCAGATAATGTTTACTTTGCTTTCATGCTTTCATTTTTCATCTCTCCTGTTGCTCTATTTGCCAGCTATAAGTTTTCATGCTTTCACTCTGAATACATGTCATAGGTGATGAAGGATGGGAACATCATACAATCCGGAAGCTACCATACAATTCTTAATGAGGGTACTGATTTTGCCGCTTTGGTTGCTGCACACCATCAAGCAATGGATTTGGTTGACAGTGAGAAGGTGAAAAATCAGGGTGTGAAAACCCATGAAAAAGATCTGTCAGAGAGGCTAAGCTCTGATAGGTTGGAATTGCTAGAAAAACACTCTATTTCTTCAGGACAACTAGAAAGGCTACCTACATCAGATTCATTTGCTGATCCACGAGTGCCAGAGGGCTCTTCAAAACTTATTGAAGAGGAGCAAAGAGAAACTGGTCGTGTTAGCTGGTCAGTATACTGGCTGTACTTAACAAAGGCATTTGGTTGGATAACTGTAGTTATCCTGTTAGTGAATCAGTCCTTCTGGCAAGCATCTCTTCTAGGAAGTGACTACTGGCTTGCAGAGGAAATACCTGAAGATTCAAGTGAGGCAGTTAATAAGAGCAGGTTTATTCCTGTTTATGTGCTCCTAAATGTTGCCGCTTGGATTGGAGTGCTGATCAGGGTTGTTGTGGTGGCTGCTTTTGGTCTGAAAACTGCTCAAGTATTTTTTATGGACATGCTACGCAGCATTTTCCGTGCACCTATGTCCTTTTTTGACACCACTCCATCTGGAAGAATCCTAAGCAGAGTAGGTGCTATAAGTCTCCCAGTGATTGTTCTAGCTAAAGATGTTTTGCATAGAATAAATTTCCTAAACTACAGTGAAAAAAATATCTGATCTAATGGAGAAGGGAAGAGCCCAAACAGAAACTCAACATTTAACTCAGCTGGTTGAAACCTATTTTTTCTCTCTTCTATGCCACTTAAACTAACAGGCTGAATTTTCTTCACAGTTTTCCTCAGATCAAACAAACCTTGATTTTACTCTCCACTTTTTCTGCGGTGGTTGTATCAGCACCTATTTCAGTGCTCTTGGTGTGATCATTGTCATATCAATCTCGACTTGGCCAATCATATTCCTTGTAGTGCCTCTTGCTTGGCTCTACTTATGGTATCAGGTGAACAATCTGTATATTATTATGACTCTTTGTGCAATGTATAGAGAAGTAAAGAAGTAATCTGATTATCCAATCTGATGTTTATCACAGAGATTTTATATTTCTTCTTCGCGCGAGATTACACGACTTGATGCTATAACCAAAGCACCCCTCATTTACCATTTTTCAGAGACAGTTGCAGGCATTGAGACCGTTCGCTGTTTTAGAAAGCAGGAAGAATTCTCTCAGCAAAATGTCAACCGTGTCAATATGAACATGAAGATGGACTTCCACAATAACACAGCAAATGAGTGGCTGGGTCTTCGATTAGAGTCTATTGGTACAGCTATATTGTGCACCACAGCTTTCCTCTTTGTTGTTCTCCCTGAGAATTCTATCAAAACAGGTATATCTTACTTCAAAGTTTTTGGGATATCAGGAAAGTTTGTGTGATAGAAAATGCTGATGAATGCTCTTTTGGCATGTCTTGGGAGTGGTATATCAAGTCACATTAGCTTGATATTTCTTGCACTTAAATGAGACTTCATTTTGAATCTAGTCATGTGTATGTCCCTGAATGTGTGCATGTGCATGCACGCGTGTGTGTGTGTGCGTGTGTGCATGGGCACCTGTGTGAGAGTTCGTGGATTCTCAATGCTCCAGATTGCAAAAGCAACTTTTTGAAACTCTGTCTGAGATGTATATACCGCTTCTAATCATTATTTATATGACAATTTGGAAATGTAAACTCATTCTTGTAATCCGTCTTTCTTTGATGAATTACAGAAACAGTAGGACTTGCACTATCATATGCCCTTGGACTCAATGCCTCATTATACTGGACAGTCTGGCTTACATGTACAATAGAAAACAAAATGGTTTCAGTTGAGCGGATCAGGCAGTTCACGAATATACCAAGTGAAGCTGCATATTGTATTCCAAATTGTTTACCTTTCCCAAAGTGGCCTGACATAGGAAAGATCGTGTCAACCAGACTGAAGGTATAAGCAGCACTGCTGCATGTTTCTTATGTTTGCTTTCCAAATGGTGCTGTTGTGCTTAATTGTGCAACTGCTAAGGGCTTCTTTCTGCAGCTGCGTTACCGTCCAAGTACACCACTAGTACTAAAAGGTGTATCCTTTACCATACAAGGTGGAGAAAAGGTTGGTGTTGTTGGAAGGACTGGAAGTGGGAAATCTACACTGGTTTTAGCTCTATTCAGGCTGGTAGAGCCTGCTGGTGGCCAAATCTTAATTGATGATGTGGATATTACTTCCATTGGACTCCATGACCTTCGAAGAAGATTGGGTATTATTCCACAAGATCCAGTTCTTTTTGAAGGAACCATTAGGATGAACCTTGATCCTCTTGGAGTCTATACAGATGAAGAAATATGGAGGGTATGCCCAAGCATATTTTTATTCTTGTTCATCTTCATGCTTATCCTTTGGCACACCAAGTCTGCAAGCTGCTGTGTTTTAGTAAATGGACAGTATTTCTTGAATTGCTCTTACAAGTAACTAATGCATAAATTGTGTATATGGCACATGTAAATTGACGATGAGAGAGAGAATGTGCATGGTCTACATTCTGTCTGCACATTAGTGCGTGCGTGCGCGCGCGCGCGCGCGCGTGTGTGTGTGTGTGTGTGTGCGTGCGCATTAGGAGAGTTTTCCTTTCATTAGGGATTCTGTATCATTAAGAAAAATTGTCTGAGAATGCATGTATACAGATCAATATCATGAAAAACCAAGGTTTAGTAATGAGAATTGAAAACCAAGGTTTATTAACAAGACTCAATTATATGCAGAGATTGGAGAAAAGCCCATAATCTCTTGGACTGCATGTCTTAAAATTTACAACAATGAGGATTTTAACCATTCTTTTGTCAACAAGTATTGAGAACCAAGGTCAGACTTGAATATATGTGATGGAGAAAAGCCTTTAATCTCTTGGAGTGGAGTAACGAGGCATTTTAATATTCTTTTGTGAAACACCATTCAAAAAGCCTTGATAAAGACCCTACAAATTTCTAAGTTGAAGGTTTTTGTATTGACTCTGAAAAGTGCTTTTTGTGAAGAGTAATATTTATGTATTTGTGTATGCATTGACATACATAAGGACAGTTTTGGAATTGTAACCTGGGAGAGGTTGCATATTAGATTATCAACCTTCTTTTATTTTGAGGATTTATTCTACAATAAGTGAAGAAGACAATCATGTACAAAATACAAGGCATACATGAAAATAGAAAATATATAAGAGGGATGCAAAAGAGAGCAGCACCTTGGATGTCTATATCAAGAGAAGGGACTAGCCACATAGAGACAGAATAATGGCATGAGTGTGAAATAAAGACTAGGCAACTAGGTGTACAAGATAGCACATTGTAGCATTTTACACACTTGAAAATGTTGGAGTAGATATTCATGTCACTAACATGTATGAGACCTGGATTGCATGTGAGAATCCACTGGGTGCATGAATCCATAGGCTTGTGCTTGATGATAGTGTTTAGACACGGATGGAACCTAGGAAATTTAGCTTGAATGATGCACATATGTTGAGTTGCAAGATAGTCTTATGAGCTTGGTTTCATGTCTCTATTGCTGCTCCAGAAGCTATGCATAGAGTGACCCAACCTAGCTACCCAAGTACTCAAGTCAAAACTACAATGACCTACCGACCAAAAAGATATACACCTTACAAGGCTCAAATTCATTCAAGAGTTAATGCCAAACGTGGCAGAAGAAATCACAAGCACAAACCTATTTTTCAAGTACACTTGATTGATTCAATCACACGATAATTCCAAGGAAATAGAGGGAATGTGACAAACGTAAGGGTGCAAAAAGAGCTAGGGCTGCTAGGAGTAACAATCATGTTCCAAGTTATAAAGATGTATCATTAGGGTTCAAGGAGACTCAGGCCTCTTGTCAAGAGAGAAATATTTTTCCAAGCCTTTGAGTAACAATGATAGGACAATCCCTTGTTAGATTTTATAAATCCAATGCAAAACAAAGAAATGAGGACTCATGATTGCAAGGCTCTTTACTAGAATTTCTCGACTTCTCATTTAGTTTCCACTACAATCCACTTAGAAGAAATGTTTTCACATAAAATTTCTTTGCTTTAGATGATGCGATTTTTCTCAAAAAATGTATAACTCCCCCCACTTTCTAAAAGAGAGGAATTGAACAAGAAATGATGTAGCTTTGCTCTAGACAGCTCTGAGACTAGTACCTCAGACCCAAACAGCTCTTGCACTTAGTGTGCAATTCAATCTCACAAGTAGATGTAGCATTAGAGTTGGCCTTACTAACTATCCGAGAATGATTTGGGGCTCTAATATGACCTTATTTGTTGCAAGCTAGGATGATTCTCTATTCAAGTGTTTTGGATGACTTTTATTCTCTTAGCCTTTTCTTTTGGCTTTTGGAGTTTGCATTTTGTTAAAGCTTTTGATGTAGTAAATTGTTTTTGCCAAAAATAGGGCTCCAGGGGTAATGTTTAGGTGTTGCTCAAATGAATGTTGTGGCCAAGGCTGAAGACAGGATGATAACGTTGCAAACTGATAATGAGGCAGTCCATGAGAATGAGGGCAGCAGGCAATTGTTCTAGTTGAACTAGCTTGTGGCAGCACTCAAATTCAGGTCTCATGGTGGCATGTGCTTAATGTTGATCAGCTCATACAACTGAAATCCTTCCTAATATTGACTCACCTTGTCTGCCCTTGGCAAGTGCTCCTCAAGAAGTTGTCTTGGAAACCTCTAGAAAATTGATTGCTAGCCAATTTCTTACGAACTGAAATGTTGGCTATTTCTAGAGTTGTTTCTTGGGATGGAAAACAAGACGCTTGCCCCATTGGCCCCATTGAAAAGAGTGACCAAACTTGCCCTAGTCTTCATTGTTGATGCTTTGGAACTCTCAAGCACTACTTTGCAATCATTCCATTCCGTGCCATGGAACTTTCATGTGCCTAGAGGGTATGGTGATCTTTGGGCAACAGTTTCAGACTTTTTACTTGTTTGGCAGCCCTTTCCTTCCGTGGACTTGGTGGGATTGAATAGTTATCACCAATGGTAATGGATCCCCCTTTAGATTGCATATCTTGAAGCCAATCCTGGCGGTAAGTCATGTGGGAAGAGGCCCCACTATCCACGACCCAAGGCTTCTCAAAAGAAGAAGCAAGAATTGTACTCTCCATCTCAAACAAGTACACAAAGACAGACTTAGTAGTAGTGGGTGTAGCCTTCGAATCCTTGGACTCCTCCTTAAGCTTCAAATGGGGATACTTTTGCTAGCACTTCTCCTCAGGATGAGTGCCCTTCCCACAGTGTGGGCACTTGGGCTTCTTCTTTTCATCCCCGGAATCATCCTTCTTGTCCTCTTGTTTCTTAGCTTGTGGTTTCCCCTTCTTTTTCCCACCTCTAGAACCTTTGGTAAAAGCCTTTGTGGAGCCGGATCCACTAGTCCCCAACTCTTTGAGATGCTTATCATGCTCCAAGAAAACAATGAAAGCTCCTCCCAAAGAAGGGTATCATTTTGGGGCCTCGAAGTCAGAAAGTTGGTGTAGAAGACATTTTACTTAGGAGATCGTAGTTGAGTTAGTAGAATAATGGCCATATCCTCTGAAGATATCATCCTCTTGAGGGATGCAAGCTCGTCTTGCATATCCTCTAGTTTGTTGATGTGATCCTTCATAGAAGGAGAGCCATCAAAACTGAGCATCCAAAGCTTCTTCTCCAAGGAGATCGTGTGGGCAAATATCTTTTGATGGTAAAGAGATGCAAGCTTCTTCCACACCTCCGCTATGGTCTTCAACATGGACCAAGATAGAATCTTGTAAACTCATAAAGAGAAACGATCCGGCTTGAGAGTTGAGCCGATCCCAAAGGGTTGCACGATTCATTGATGACCTATGTGTGGGGTCTTCCATGGGCCGGGGAACATGAAGAGAAATAAACTCCCAAAGGTCAAAGGTGTCAAGAATGCACTCCATCTTACATGACCACAGAGAATAGTTGGAACCATCTAACTTATCTTCTTTGGGCAAAGAAGGAAGCACGGGGCTTGTACAATGGGTGCCATGTAAGGCATCTTTAGGTTGGTAGACTGCACCTTATGAGAAACATGAAGGGATGGAGGAGAGAGGTGCTCGGAATGGGGAGTCTGCACATGGGAATCAGACCTTAGATAATCTCGCCATCGCTTAGAAGAATGGTGAAAGACCTCATCCTTTGAGTTAGTAAAGTTGAAAAACTGGCGTTGAGACATCTTTAAAACTGCAATCACCCGGAAAGCTGCATTTAATAGTCAAACAACATGGAAATAGGAGGAAGTCAGCTACAATCAGGATGTAGATGGGCTGCCTGCATAGAGAGAAGTTGTCGCCTGTATCGAGATGCTGTTGCATGCACCCAGATGCTTTCGCCTACAGTTAGAGACTGTCGCCAAGTACAAACGGGCGTTAGAGAAACAAAAAGAACTTGTGTTTGGCAGCTAGATGTTGTTGCTTGGTTAGGGGATTGTTGCCTAGGCAATAGAGGATGCTAGAAGCAGTTAGATGTCGTCGTCTTGGTCTTTGCGATGGAAATCGTCTCTATGATATTTCATTAGGCAATGATACCATGTGAGAGTGTGCAATGGAAGAAGGAACTTGAACACAGAGAAAATAAGATAGTAGGAAGATGAAGGAAGAAAGAAATCTGCATTGACTGAAACAAATGCTGAATACAAACAGGACTGATCAGTCCTTGCACATAGCTTGAGGCATTAGTGAGGGCACCAGATTTGGCTGGAAAAGAGGATGGCAATAGTAGCACTGAAGATGGAGGAGTGTGCTTGGAGTTGGAGGAGTAGCATGCACAAGAAGATGATCTGCCCCAGCCAGCCAGCCTGCTATATATAGCAAGAAATGGGCCAAACTAGCCGACCTAATGCTGGCTGATTGCATTAAAGTTGGCAGCATATAAAATGTTGGAAAAAAATCAGCTAACATGGCAATAAAATTGGGGGGACAAGGCACCGATAGGGTGGCAAAGGCTCGGAAATGTTGAAAATGTTCACGAAGAGCTCCATGTCTTTGTTAGACTCCGATAGGAGTCACAACTGTCAAACTCTGACCCCATTAGAGAGGCATAAGAATTGATTCCAGTAAAACCCCATCCTTGATCTAAGAGGGAGTGGTGGATGGGTACATGTACTTGCTGTCTCAATCCTCAGGATATTGGCTAGTTGTCTAGAAGATTTGATTGATTGAGAGGAAATGCTTCTCGCCCTTTGTTGCTAGTTGTCTAGATGAACTTAGTGCCAATCTAGAGTCTATGTGGTGTGGGAGCTCCCATAGTTAGTGGCAAAAAGTGATTGCTCTGAGGAGTTCCTTTGTGACTATAGGAATTGCCCTTAGTGTTGCTTTCACAATGGGATGTGGGGGTGGAGGGCTTATGTTGAATCTTATGTGCTATCATCATCATCAATGGCCTTTCCATGATTGAGAGGAAATGCTTCTTGCTCTCTGTTGCTAGTTGTCTAGATGAACTTAGCGCCAATCTAGAGTATATGTGGTGTGGGAGCTCCCATAGTTAGTGGCAAAAAGTCATTGCTCTGAGGAGTGCCTTTGTGACTATAGGCATTGCCCTTAGCATTGCTTTCACAATGGGATGTGGGGGTGGAGGGCTTATGTTGAATCATATGTGCTATCATCATGACCAATGGCCTTTCCATGCCGTCCTAGCTATCATAATAATCTCTCTTTGTTTTGGTTTGATCAGTAAGTGGGCTTAGGCACTTGCGGTACAAGCTATAGCTCCATACCTATGCTCCATATAGTAGTGTAGTTGTGACGATCCGTGCTGTTCTTGCCTTGGCTGGTCATAGGAGATGGCTTGTCTTTCAGTTGAATGTGAAGTTAGTCCTCTTGAACACTGATTTGAAGGAGGAGATCTATGTAGAGCAGCCTCCTGGCTTTGATTCATCTGGTGGGAAGGTTTACAGGTTCAAGAAGGCCTTGTATGGCCTGAAGCAGGCTCCGTGTGACTCGTTTCTCTAGGCAAAGTTGGGATGACGCTCTAGGGCCGATCCATAGCTTTATGTGCACACTTCCGAGGGTGGTCGTGTGTTGTTTGTTTTGTATGTTGAGGACTTGATTGTTACAGGTGACCATGCCTAGAAGGTTAAAGAGACAAAGGTAGCCTTATATCAGAAGTTCGAGATGACGGATTCAGGACTTCTTCATTTCTTTTTGGGCCACGAGATTTATCAGACTCAGAGGGGGATTTTCATCTCTCAATAGAGAATCCAGTACCACTTCATTAGGGAGAAGCTTTTGGATGAGACCATCGATGTGGAATACTGTATGATCGAGGACAATCTTGCAGATTTGTTTGCGAAGGCACTTCCCCAGGCTCTACTTCACCGACGTTCCTGATCTCTCTGCCTTATTCCTTGTGCAAGATCTGAGATGGGGTGTTAGCTAGTCATCACCCGGATTAGCAGGGCCACGTGGCAGGCAAGCGCCATGTGGTAGGCAGGCAACCAGGTGCCACGTGGCATGCAGTTGGACTGCAACAGTCGGCTGTATTAATTGCAGCTGATTTGTATTTTCTGGCCATTATTTTCAGCCTATTTATAGGCTTCGTCTCTAGCAAACTTTGTGAGTTGTGTCCCATAGATTTCAGGCTGCAGACCGTGGAGACTAGCCTGGGGGCTGATAGAGACTGTGATCTTTGAGGTGGAGACATGCGCAGATATTCTCTCTGCACATGTGTATAATTCTGCATCCTTATATAACATTCTTCATTGCAGATTTTCTGTGTTTCATTCTCTTTTTCTCTCTCTCTTCTCTCTCTGTTCACTCTTTGTCTTGGTCATTCGCTTCCGCATTGTTTCATTCTGACATAGCCTTCCTCAATCTTAGTCCACCTCATGTTCAGTAGATGACTTCAGCTCTCACTCAATTTTCACTCTACCTTCTTGGCAGCCATAGCCAGCCAACACTTGCCTCACTTGGAGCTTCTAGATCTCTTTGTTCAAGCCATAACTTGACTAGCTCTCTTCTAGGGATATCCTCCCTAACTCAAGGCACAACCTTCCATCATACCAATTCATGACATTAAGCCCTCATCTCCCTAGCATTGTGTAATCTCAGGCTTGCTGCTTAGAATTGTGTCAGTTTTGGTCGTACATTCTACATGGACAGCACGGCCTGCCATTGGTCGTGCGAGTATAGGGATTTTGAACTTGGCTTATGGGCGAACTTCTCACAAGAGCATTTTTCAAATGATGCACTACAGCTCAGCTCCTACTATAAGAACAAGATCATCTGCTGCTTGCTAACCCTAATTCCACATTGCTCTTTTGAACTTTAAGCTCTTAAAAATCTTCATTTCTCTCACGTACTTGGTGCATTGAAGTCCCGGCCACTCAGATTTTCTTAGTTTTCAGCAAGCACAACCCTCAAACTCAGCAAGAAGAAGGTTTAAGAAGATCAAGCATCAACATTTGACATTAAGCTTCAAGATAGTATCTCTTGATACTAAATAGTGTTGTTTAAACACTAATAGCTATTGTGTTTTAGGTACAATTTTTTTTCCAACTCTCTTAGTGGATTTATCTCAATTGTTGTTAAAGTTGATTCTCAGTTATTGTAGTGACAAACATGAAGATTTTTAAGTGGATGTCGTTTATGGGAAGTAACATGATTTTTGTTACTCATCTATACTACATGGAAAGATTGTTTGCTCTACTTGCAGGAGGAAACAAAGTTGCTCACACTCAAGTGCAATCAATGTTTTCATATGAACATTTTGAAGTTATTTCAACTACCTTGGTCATCATGCAAAACTCTAAGATTGTGGTATCTTTGCTTGGGGAGACCAGAAGAGCAAAGTTAAAGGAGAATCAAGCAAAGTGGACAACACGAAGCAATTAAAGTGGAGAGCATCAAGAACAATGAAAGGAAGATGTGCATCAAAGTAAAAGAAGGACAAGGAAAAGAAGATCTATCATGCTAAAAGAAAACGATAAAAAGCTTACAAAGTCATATCTAAAGATGAAGACCACAAGGGCTTGTCGGTTCTTGTCCTAAAATTTTACTAGATCTTTTTTTTTTCAAAATTGTATATACTTGCATTAATACTCCAATCATAAGCTTTGTAACTCTCATGTAACCTATGCATTACAACCTTTGCATACTTTGTGAGGCCTTGTGAAAGTCTCTAATTTTATATGGTTGGTTTTTCATGTCTACACTTAGCAAGGTTGTACTCATGACAGCCTTTGTATACTCCGTGCTTTTTATAGTTGTGATTGAGGCCTTTTTGTATGGAGCAATAGGGCAAGGGATGTAAAGAAAATACCCTAACACAGAAGCATAAACAAAAACCGTAGGACAGAGCACAGACTGATAAAAAAACACTGTTAGGGTTAGGGTAACTCAAAGACATTGAACACAGTGAATAAATGAAATGATATAACTACTAATAATATGATGCTCATGCAGCAAACACACTTTGCAGTGAATGAATACTGAACCTCAAACTCTTGTATCTCAACGATTAAAGCAGGGGTAATGAGCTGGAGAGTGTATCGTACTCCGAACGGATCCCTGATCGCAGCAAGGTAGCCTCCGGATGTCGAACACTAGCAAACGCAACAGTGAGAAGTTGGATTTGATGCGGACAACGAGGAGAGAGAAAGACTAAAAACGTAGGCAACAGGTGAGAGAAAGACTAAAAACGCAGGCATGATAACCTGGAGGAGAGAGAAAGACTAAAAACGTAGGCAGCAGGACTGTAATGATGTGGCACGTTGTACTGCAACAGGTCTGCATAGGAACAGTAGTCGCCTGACCGAAATCAGCTCCAAACTGCGTAAAGAGGGTTGGAAACCAAGCATCAACTGATGGAGACAGCAATGGACAGAGTCAGCTGAGATGTTCTTCGTGAACAGGGTGTGGGCAGCAATCTGAAACACCTGAAATCTGCAAAAATGAGATTAAGGAAACAATGGAGGGCTAGCTGCCAATTTATAGAAAATAAGGGTTTTAGATCCTCTGCCACTTAACTCTCTCGATCCGCTCCTCGTTTTAGGGTTTTAGCTAAAATAAGCCTAAAATAAGCATGTTCTGGGGATGTTTAAGTAGCTAAGAGCAATTCTTAGCACAACCACCCCCTCTCAGGTCCAAAATAGGGCGAGAAAAGTAGGCCAGCATAAATTTTGATTTATCCCAAGGCATCCCATTCCAAAGCTGCTAGGGCATCGGACAAAGTGTGCACATCGGCTGCCCAATGGCCTACGAAGACTATAAAGGCGATGGTTATCTTACCAAGGGAGCCCAAGTGATCACCCTCTACCAAGGGTGCTCGGCGGCTACCCAAGGGTCTACCAAGTCCTGTAAAGGCGGATGGAATCAATGGACTTGTTTTTTTAAAAAACATTTATAAATAAATGTTTTGAAAATACACAAGTAATATAGGGGCAGCGGTCGATTAAGTGACATATAGGAAAAGAGAAAGAGAGTTTTAAACCCAAGTCAAGCATAAAACTAGCAAGCCAATCCCTCACACTGACTAGGATAAGTGCCTCTTTGGAAAAGTGGAAGTGGGCGCCCACATGCCGTGTCCGTGGTGTGATGGTTGGATTGCCCGCAAAGGCAATGGCACTCTGGTTGTCGCAGTAGACAACTATGAGAGAGTCACATGGAAAGTGAAGCGCCGCCAGTAAACTCCTCAGATAGATGGCCTCGATGGTGCCATTGAAGAGAGCCAGGTACTCAACATTGGCTGTGGAAGCCGCCACCGTCTCTTGCTTATGGCTGGACTAAGAATGGAAGCCATGCCCAAGGTAAAGAGGTAGCCGCCATGGGAACATTGGGTATTAGGATCTCTTGCCCAATCAGAATCAGTGTACCCCTGCAAACATAAACCAAAACCATATGTCAAGCCATAAGAAAAAGTACACTGCAAATAACGCAACACACGAAGAAATGCAATCCAATGTGACATCCTAGGTGCTGTGAAATACTGATTGAGTATGCTAACTGAGTAAGCTAAATCTAGCCTAGTGTATGCATTCTACAATAGAACGATAGGTGTGTGCATCGAAGGGCTGTCCTAGGATATTCTTCGACAAGTGGACAGCAGGATCAAGAGGCGTGGCCACTGCCGTATCTGATCCGAAGTGTACTGTTCCACAAGCTGAAGTGCGTACTTCTGCTGTGACACAAAAATACATCCTCCAGAACGAACTACCTCCATCCCCAAAAAATAGGACAATAAACCAAGGTCTGTCATTTCAAATGTAGCTTTAAGCTTAGCCTTAATTTCCGCTACAGCCAGCAGAATCTGAACCTGTGATGAGTAAGTCATCAACCTATAGTAGGATATAGCTAACCCCCTCTAGTGTGTATCGAACATATAAGTTCGGGTCATAAGGGGTAGAATGGAATCCATGAGTCTGTAAGAACTCATCCATTCTATGGAACCAAGACTGCGGCACTTGCTTCAGTCCATAAAGAGCTTTCTGCAAGCGGAATACTTGATCCCTAGGGTTCCCTGAAGGAAAGCCCGGTGGTTGCTCCACATAGACTTCCTTCTCCAAGTATCCGTTCAGGAAGACACTCTTGACATTCATGGATGTATTGGCCAATCGTGGTGAATGGCGAGCACGAGTAGCAATCGAAAGGAAGTCAACCGTGCAGTAGGGGCAAAGGTCTCTTCACAATCAATGCCGTGCTTCTGTCGAAACCCTTGCACTACAAGGCTCTAAAGTCTCATCAGCTTTTAGCTTTGTCCTAAAAGTCCACTTTGTCCCGACAACTTTCTTGTGGCTCGGACAATCCACAAATGTCCAAGTCTCATTTTGGTCAATATTCTCTAGCTCCTTTTCCATGGCGTCTCGCCATTGAGGATGTCTGAGGAGCAATCCGGGTAAATCTTCTAGGTCTCTCCGGAGTGGAATCTGGTGGTAGGATCCCCGAATCCTGCATGGTCTGTTGGTGCCTGTGAAGTAATGGGTCTCGCGAAGGGGCATGGGAGCTGAAGAAACTGTAGGAATGGCAGGAGCGGGAAGTAGACCGGGCTAAGTAGGCACGATCTCTAATGATGTGGAAGAAAGAAGCAGATCGGAATCCGGTACAGAAAACTGCACAATATCCCTCTCCTAAAAAACGACATCCCGTCTAACGATCACCATGTTTATAGGAGGATTGAACAAACGATAAGCTTTCGCTTCAGAGGAATATCCCACAAAAATAAGATCAGCTCGGGGAGTAGGCTTACCTATCTTGTTATTAGACGCGTGTGTGTACGCACGACACTCGAAGACTCTGAAATGGGAAATAACAGGACAAGAGCCAAAAGAAGCCTCATATAGGCTCTTCTGAGGAAGAGCCATAGTCGGGCACTGGTTGAGGATGTACAGCGAAGTGTTAACAGCCTTGACCCAAAGGTGCTCAAGAAGCTCTGCTGCAAACAACATAGAGCGTGCCATTTCCATAACTGTGTGGTTCCTACGCTCTACGACTCCATTCTGAGAAGGGGAGTTGGTAGAGGTGAGCTGGCGAGAAATGCCATGCTTTTATAGAAACTCAGAAAACTCGTGGGAGATAAACTCACCGCCGCTATCACTCTTCATGCTTCCAACATGACGACCAGTCTGGTTATGAACTAGCAGCACCCAAGTAGAAAAATATGTGAAAGCATCTGACTTATGCTTGAGGAAGTACACCCAGATGTATCGAGAATGATCATCCACTATAAAAAAGAAGTACAGTGTGCCGTTCAAGGCGGCAGTGGATGTCAGCCCACAAAGATCAATGTGAATCAATCTAAGAGGCTCCTCAGCTCTATGCGTAGATTGATGAGGAAATGGGATATGGTGCTGCTTCCCGAGCTGGCAGGCTTTACAGACATCTCGAGCTAGCTTCAAGCGTGGAAGGCCCTCAACGAGCTCACGGCGTGACAACTCATAAAGTGAGTTATAACCAAGATGCCTTAAGCGAAAATGCCAAAGATGCTCATTGTGCGTAGGCTCCCGAGATGTGGCTAAGGCCTGGAAGCTATGGAACATGGAGCTCTCGGCAATCAGCTCGGTGAGAAAGTGAGACATGTGTTATAGGCCATTAGGCTGTGCTTCACCGCGAATAATCACTAAACTAGTCTGAGAGTCAAGGACCTCGACTGTGGTCGCTATTAAGAAAACTGCTCGCCCCAACCGGCAAAGCTGCTAAACAGATAACAAGTTCACCCCAAGCTGAGGGACATGATATACATTGTCCAGCGAAGCCAGATTCAGACCCTTGTCAGTGGCAAAACTGACGCAACCTTGAGCTTAATCTTGACCGAGGAATTGTTTCCTACACGGACCCGCTCAACTGCAGGGGCTCGGGTACGGAAAATGTCCTCTATAGGAGTCATGTGATGTGTAGCTCCACTGTCAACAATCCAAACTGAAGATGAAGTGCTCAACTATGACAAGTGGGCCTTTGCAGTAACCTCATGGGGAGACAACTCACAGATGTGGATGAGACTCGCATCGGATGTCTCTACGGAGAAGATGTGGGCCTTTGCAGACCAGTTAGACAAGCTCTCTGGAGTCGAGAACATTGTCGACTAAGATGGCTATGCGGTGGCAGTGTGAAGCTGACCTTTAAACTGCCCTTTGCCATCACCATGCCTCCCTTGTTGGGGGTTGTCTGATTGTGGGGCGGGGGTTTGAGACTTAGGTTTTGGTGCTATGCCTCGTGCCTTTGATCGATAATTGTCAAAATGGCAAGCCTTTTGACAATGTTGACAATACCTATTCTTTTTAGATACATTCTGCCACCTTGGTTTAAGTTGTGACTGGGAGTTTCCTTGAGAATCCCCAGATTGATTTAGCTTTTGATGTTGATTTTGATTTTGAATGGAGGTTTGGTTTGGTTTGCCCTTCCCTTGTTTCCCTTTCTGAGAATGAGCTAGAAGAGCCCCCTTTGAAGAGGAATTTATATGAAACTGATCGAACAACCGCACATAATGCAACAACTGACACTCAAATTCATAGAATGTAGGCATGATAGGCTTTGAAACTATTCCTTCCACAAAATTGAAGTATTTCTTGGGGAGTTTATTGAGGAACAATGTGACCTGATCGTCAGAGGACTTGGGATTCCCTGTAGTGGAGAATTCAGCGAGGAGACGCCGATACTCAGCCGACTTGACTTTCAATTCATCTCGGTTAGTGATTTTGAAAAGTTGAAGCTCATGGTGAAGATTAATATGATGGGTCCTATCCTGAGCCGCATAGCAGTTAGTCAAGTGTGCTCATCGCTCTGACGCTAAGTCAAAATGCTAAAGCTGAGAATGAAACTTAGGCAATAAGCCCTGCATCAACTCGACAATAGTGGATGCATTCCTAGCCTTCCATGAGCAGATGACCTTGTATAGAACAAATGGGGGATCGGGTTGGGGTTCCAATCCTTGCACAAGATCCCATAGGTTCTGAGTCAAAGACATGTCTCATTAGATTTGACCAAGTAGTAAAGTTTGACCCGTTAAAATGAGCCTTGTCATTAAATGCATTCTTGGCAGAAGATGAGCTAGAACCATGAGGTGTCGGGTAGGTGGTGTAAGATGATGGAGGTGGGTGTGTCTAATAAGAGAAAGAGGGATGGGGAAGAGGTAGGTAGGTAGAAGTAGGAAATGAGTGTCCAATGAGTGTCGATTGATGCGGAGGCATTGGAACATGAGTGTTTCCATAAGGTGCCGGTGTAGGTGGAGGCACTGGGACAGGGTAGCCTTGTCCAAAGTAAGACTGGGACATAGTAGTATGACCAAAAGGTCCACTAGGCAATGCCATGGAGGCAAACTGTGGAGGCAATTGATCCACACTTGGGAGAGACTGAGTGGAATACCCAAGCTACAAGGATCACGAAAGTGTGTATGAGGTAGGTGGAACACCACCCAGCTGAGGGAAGGATGAGGTTCTAAAAGATGTGCCTATGTTTCCATAACCTCCCGGTGTGATGTGCGGTGCGACATAAGGTGTTTGAAATGGAAATGTAAACGATGTAAACGGAAGTGGTGAAGCAGCGGAAGAATGTGGTGGGATGGGTGGGTTTTGAAAGTGAGATGTGTGAGATGCAAATTCTTTTTGTTCATTTTTATAATTTAAAGACTGAAAATAAAACTGTGACGATGATGATGCACCATGTAATGAAGTGAAAGGAACACCAAATTCATTCTGATTATGTGAAGTAGACGGAAAAGAAGGAAGGACAAAAGAAGAGTTACTTGACATTTTCTTATAATTCCCTCAACGTGTGTCAACATACAAGAATTGGCCCTCAAGAGGACCTTTTCCGTAGTCATCAGATTGGACTCTTTCTTCCACATGATCTATACTAGTATATTGCAAAACAGAAGAGGTAAAAGAAGAAGATACAAAAGACGAAATAGAAGTATCTTGCACCGGAGAGGACGGAAGAGTCTGAAAAAATGGAAAATACTCCGGATCTTGCTGTCTAAGAGGGGGGCCCATCGTGGATGGAGGTCTCGACGGCCCTGCAACATCATTAGATTTACGCGCAACAGCTGAAGAGTGAAAATCATGCATACCTTCATTCAAAAGCTTGTCTTAAAGGGCAATCCTTCGGTCGAGCTCCTCAATCTTCTTTTGTCGATAGGCTTTGATCAGTTTATATTCTTCAGAGGTGAGCTTGCCTATCTTTTCTTCCATGTACTCAGATGTGTCTTCCACCATGTCAGAACTTTGTGGAGCAAGCTAATCGGCCCACGGTTCTCGGCATAGGTTGTTCTGGAGACTGAATCGGTGTTGATGTGTTCGAAGTCATTTGAACCTACTATTGTTCTTATTCTTGTGAAGAGCTCTCAGATCAAAGGCCTAGATTTCTCGAAGAGTATCAGGCTATGATACCATGTTAAGAAAATACCTTAAGACTGAAGCATAAACAGAAACCGTACGACAAAGCACAGACTGATAAAAAAAACACTGTTAGGGTTAGGGTAACTCAGAGACAATGAACACAGTGAATAAATGAAATGATATGACTACTAATAATACGATGCTCATGCAACAAACACACTTTGCAGTGAATGAATACCGAACCTCGAACTCCTGTATCTCAAGGATTAGGGCAGGGGCAATGAGCTGGAGAGTGTGTTATACTCCGAACGGCTCCCGAATCGCAGCAAGGCAGCCTCCGGATGTCGTACACCAGCAAACGCAGCTGTGAGAAGCTGAATCTGATGCGGACAGCAGTGAGGAGAGAGAAAGACTAAAAACGCAGGCAGCAGGTCAGCCTGTAGGAGAGAGAAAGACTTAAAAAAAGAGGTAGGACAGCTTGCAGGAGAGAGAAAGACTGAAAACGTAGGCAGCAGGACTATGATGATGTGGCAAGCCGTATGGCAACAGGTTTGCACAAGAATAGCGGTCGCCTGACTGAAATCAGCTTCAAACTGCGTGAAGAGGGCTGAAAACCAGGCGTCAACTGATGGAGACAGCAATGGACAGCTTCGGCTGCGATGTCCTCCGCGAACAGGGTGTGGGCAGCAAGTTGAAACACCTGAAATTTGTAAAAAACGAGATTAAGGAAAGAGTGGAGGGCATGTTACCAATTTATAGAAATAAGGGTTCTAGATCCTCTCCCACTTAACTCTCTCAATCTGCTCCCCGTTTTAGGGTTTTGGCTAAAATAAGCCTAAAATAAGCATGTTTTGGGACTGTTTAAGTGGCTAAGAGCAATTCTTAGCACAAGGGACATGCAACAGCTTAGGAGAAGTTGCCTTTATCCCATAGGCGCAATGAGAAAAGGGGAACCATCCTACTACTATAAAAACATGTACTTGACATTGAGTTAAAAGAGAATGCTATTTGTACTTTGTACTTTCAGTCTTGTCTCTCTCTACTCAAGATTGTGTTTATGAGTCCAAGCTTATCTATCTTGGAACCTAGTTCACTTGAGTAACAATCAATGTGTCTAGTCTTAGTCATCATGCATTTTGTGATTGACTTCCGTCCTTCATAGCTAAACCTTGCTTAAGGATCTATGTTTCTCAACACACAATCATGGCAGGATACTCTTTAAAGGAGCACAGACTCTAATACCATGTGAATATATGCTAGGGTTTGCATCGATGAAACACAACAAGTATGACCAAGGTTGAAACACAAAGACTTGGACAGAAACAAGCAAAACTCAAATCCTAAATGCAAAACGCAAAACCAACCAGCTATGGAGGAGAGAAAAGAAAGACAACAAGAGCATGCTGAAGCAAAAGAGTAGAGCGTACTAGTTGAATTGAAAGAATGAGAATGAAAGGTACAAGATAGGTCTAAGATGGACCTAGCTCTAACTCAACAAGAGTTAACTGACTCTAACTCTTACTCTAAGAGTGGTGATACAACTTATAACTTTAATTGTGTTCACACTAAGAACTAAATAGGAACTAAAGACTAAAGCATTGGGCATTGTCCATAGAATTGGCAAATTTCAACACCCCTTGCTATGTCAATGTGGTAAAGTGCAAGAATGTTCAATCACCAAAGGGTAGCAAGTTTAAGGACTTGCGAAAAGCCTCAAGCTTCTCATGAGGTAGTGCCTTGGTGAAAATGTTTGCAACATTTTCTTGTGTAGGAACATACATCAAGTTGATCTCTCCTCTCTCTGACATAATGGTAATGCACCTCAATTTGTTTCATGCAAGCATGAAACAAAGGATTTTGTGCCACTGGAATAGCACTCTGATTTTCAGAAAGAATGGGTGTAGGACCCCCCAATGGTAAATGTAGATTAGTAAACAATTTGCGTAACCATACACATTCCATTGTTGCCACAAAGGTTGCCCTGTACTCAACATCATAGGACGAGGTAGCCACTGTAGGCTATTTCTTGCTTAGCCATGAAATGCATGTCTACATCACCAGCCCAATCTGAGTCACTGTAAGCATGTAATTACAAGTTCCCCCCTTGGAAAATAATAATGCATGTGACTGAGTACCTTGCAAGTATTTGAAGATCCGCTTAATAGCTTGCCAATGTATTATAGTATGTGGGCTATGCATATACGTGCTCACCTAAGATATTGCATATTGAATGTCAGGGCGTGTGTTGCAAAGATAAATAAGACAACCAATAGCTTGGCTATAAATTGCAACATCAGACATCTCTTCACCATCATGCATAGACAGCTTTAAGCTTGGCTCCATAGGAGTGCACATAGATTTTCAAATCTATATTAAACCTATGTAATAGCTTATCTACATACCGTGATTGTGACATGATGATACCATGTTGATTTTGGGTGAATTGAATTCCTAACTAATAGTGTAGACAGCCCATATCTGACATAGCAAATGCATACATTAATTCAGCCTTGAAATTTGCAATCTTTTAAAGGTCCAGTGAGCACCATGTCACTTACATAAAGAATGATAATCGGCAAGTCCCCCCCTTCATTCTTAATGTATAGAGTGGGAGCAATCGTACTATTTTTGAACCATTTGTTGGCCAAATATGCCAATTTTAGAGTACCATGCTCGAGGAGCTTGTTTGAGACCATAAAGAGCTTTTTTTAGCTTGCATATCATGCGTTCTTTTCCCTTAACCACAAACCCTAGAGGTTGTGACACATAAACATCCTCATGCAAATCCCCATTCAAGAATGTTGTCTTAATGTCCAATTGATGTACCTTCCAACCATAATTTGCAGCCATAGCAATTATACTTCTCATCATACTCATATGGAATGTAAGAGCAAAAGTCTCTTCATAATCTATGCTTTTTTTATGTGCATAGCCTTTTACTACCAACCGTGCTTTGTACCTCTCAATGATACCATCAAAATTCCTGATCACTCACTCCTCATTGAGATTTCAACTTAATACTTAAACAGTTCAAACCTTCAAGCTGAGATTTTACCACTTTTGGAGAAGATCTGACACTGAAACAACCATGGCATAGACTCTGACAACGTGAGCTTTCAGATTCACACAACTTCTATTTTTAGGGATAGCAACCCCACGCAACAAACTGCCCCACAAAGCGTGATTGCTTCAAGCAGTACAAAATCAGTTGTAGACCCTCTTTCTTTTTCTTTCCTCAGAGCACACATAAGTACAAACCAAATATATAGGTACTCAAAGCTTTATATGGCCAACTTTCATGCCAACTCAGCTGCTATAAGCATTTCACTATTGTAGACCTTCCATTACTACCTCAAAATAGAGTTTACACTGATATAGCAATGGATAATCATGATGACTTTCATGAGAAACCAAGTTGGTGACATAGATGCTGTTGAATTCACCTGCTTCCTCATAGAGCACAGAAATTGCCTTATGGAGCATTACATGGAACAGCTCATAACTTTCTAACCAGACCTCGGATCGCTGAGCTTCAAAAAGGAAAGTTGTATCTCTCTTTCTAATCTATAACTCTTCAGAGCAACTCAAAATCAAGTTCCTTGATTGGCTGCCCTGAAACAACTCTGCACAGTCTGCAGTCCTAAATTCTTGCATTCTCTACACAGCAAACACAACTTCTCTGTTCCAAAAGCACAATCTTGCATTGATGAAGAGTCGGGGGAGCTTCAAACTTTATGAACTCTGATCCATTACTTTCTAGGCTGCAAATCCTTTCAGATTTTCACTAACTCGAACCCGTGCATTCAACACTTGCTCATAATACATATTTCGTGCCTCACTCATACTTAGATTCAGATAGAGAGGCCCTTTACTTCTATTCTTCTTTGCTGACAGGAAGCCTCACACAACAACTAACAAACATCACTCTCATCATGAAGAAGAACAGCCCTTTGCTTTCTTTCACTTGTATCCACACACCAGAACTGATCTGCCAATTCTCTGCCTCACAAAGCAGCATAAGAAACCAAGACAAAAGAATGGCTCTTATGACCATCATTTGAAAACTGAGAACTCATCTTAGCCCATTGACTTTAGCAGCTCTACCATCTTGCTCCACGACTCCAATTGCTTAAGCTTCACAGTCTCTTTCTTCTGACAATTTGTTCTTTTTTTGAGCTTCAAATTTTTCCCTTTTTCAGTCCGCAAGATTCTTTCTCTCTCTCTCTCTCTCTCTCTCTCTCTCTCTCTCTCTCGCTCACTTGTGTTGTGTCGAACACTTCTCTTCTTTTTTTTTCCCCCAAAAAACTACTCACGTTTTTGCTTTTTCCCCTATTTTACTAAGCTGCCCCTTGCTTCCCCTTAATTGTTAGATGGTAAATATGCCCCTTGCCACGTAAAATTCCACTCGGGGACTCAAAATTAGAAGCAAGAACATATTTTCTTCTCTTCTTGCATGAGGCGCGTGTCTCAAAATTGAAATATTATAACCACGTGTCGAACAAGCATGGTACCACTTGGGATTTCCATTTATCAATCCAACTCCCGTTATGGGTAAGTGTTAGAAAGACAAAAAAAATGATATTTGCGTGTGTTACCCCATTTGACTTCACGAAGCATCATGTTCCCGATCGCTCACTTTCACTCACCAACATGGCAGTAAGGGCAACTTAGTTGCAGCCATTAGCAGGCGTATTTTTTGGTTGGACATTCTTTTGGACAGGTTGGCTTGTTTGCTGGTGCTTGCCTATTTATGCTTGCCCCCAATCCTTGCCTCTAATCACAAATCATTATTCCATCCATCATCATTCTCACTCACGTTTCTCAGTCAGATGTCTAGCATCCTCACTGATGCACCACTGTAGCGTGCAACAGTTGATTGTACAGCTTTGTCTCAGTGTTTTCAAACTAGTGTGTCTTCCGTTCTTTGTGTTTATCTTTGCTCTTTCTCTTCTCTCTGTGTTCCTTTTCCATTGCACACTCTCACATGGTGATTCCCAACAGTTGAGCAAAAGGAAGATTAACTATGGTCATTGCGTCTTTTGTACACTTGCATGGAAACATCATTGCCTTAAAAGAAGTCATGGCCAACAGTTTGTCAAGTATGGTTTTATCTATCCATTGTGTGGCAAGCCATTACACGTCAAACTTGAAACCTATGGCAAGGATTCATGAATTACTTTCTTCTTTGGGAACAACTGGGTTGATTGAAACAGTGAAAAGCTCAGCCATGGTTTTGAATTTGTCAAGGATATTGGAGTGGCACGTTTAGCGCTCTTTGAGATTTAACAATGTCACTTAATGGGAACTATAATGTTAGTGAGATGGCCTTAACATGCTTGATTCTTTTAGATATACCACACACACACACACACACACACACACACACACACACACACACACAGCTAGCTTCAAGTCCTCACCATGTTATCCCACTTGGTGGATATTGGGCAGTTGGCTGGTTTATCACTTCCTTTTGGTCAACACTTTGTTGCTAGTCATTGGCGGATGATACTTTCATGATTTGGAAAGCGGAAAGGGACAATCTCTGTGAAGCATTTGATGTTTAGACCCTTTTTGGGCATATGCTTTGAGCCTCCATAGTATTAATGCCTTGAAATCCTCACTTATTTAGTTGTACTGAATCATACTCGTAGACATTAGAATGGGAGGGCATGGTAATACCTCAAGGCACTTTTACCAAGCATCTAGGGTATCCCTTGGGAGTTGATATTCCGCCATCAAAGCACTTGATTGAATGGATTTTGCAAAAGTTGAAGGGTAAGTTTGTTTATTGGAAATCTCAAGCTTGGCCATTCCCTGTTCGTCGTAAAGTGGTATAGACTATGAACTCGTGGGGCGGCTGAATCTTGAGAACATAAAAGGCTTTGGCCAATCAAGTGTATTATCTCATGATTAAAGATCACCATTGGCTAGTCACCAAGGCCAATGCTATTTGGGGCTTGCACAAAACTAAGGATTGGTGGAACTTGATTGTGATGGAAGACTGGCTCAATAAGATTCCCTTCAAATGTGAAGTTTTTCTTTGGAGGGTGATGGTTAGTGGACTTCCCCTTGTCTTGGCTCTTTTCAAGCACCAAATCTCCAATGGAAAGTATTTCTTTTGTACTACTGGTATGGAATTCTCTTGTCATAGATTTATTTTTTTTGCTCCATAGCCAAAAAAATTCTAGTCATTGTTTAAATATTTGGAGAGCTGTAGTTGGACCATCTCTGTAGCTCTTTGACTAGGTCTTTGGTAAGGCAAATTTGCCACTCTGGTGCAGCCACATACAAAGTTGTTCCACTTTCCTAGATTTTGGGATTGTTGGCATAACTCGGTCATCGAGAATGTGTTTGATTTTGATTTGGCCTTTGGTATTTGAGGGGACATATTTAGGCTCAAGGGTCTTTTGCATTGGAAGTTAGATCTTGCTCAGCATGCTGATCTTGATTGGGATGGTCTCATGAATGAATTTTTGGAAACTCATGCTACTTCTTTTTGGTAAAACCTTTGATAGCTAGGTGTCAGGAGGTTTGGGTTATTGGAGTCATGCCTATATCCTAGAAAGAAGGGGTCCTCAAGTTGATAACCAAAGTCCCTTCCCCTCCGATGCTCGAACATTGGTGACCGATTTCCTTGATGGGTACCCATGTACAAGATCTTCTCGAAGGTGCTAGCTAATGGTCTCCATAAGCACTTCCTTGGCATTGTGCAACTCCATGAGTATGGACTCATCAAGGGTAGGAATATTTTGCATAATATTTTGAATGTATTAATGGGCATATATTATGTGCATATATTCTAATCAAGAGATTGTTCTAGTCCAGTTGGATTTGCAAAAGGCCTTTGACTACTTGGAGTGGCCTTTTCTTGCACAACTTATGTAGACCATGGGTTTTGAGCCACACATGTCCTAGTTGATATACACTATTAGCAATAATGCACCTTCGCATGTCATGCTGAATGGTGGTGTTATTGAGCTCTTTACTCTTGCATGGTCAGTCAGATAGGGCTGCCCTCTCCATCCCTTGTTTTTTGCCCTTGCTGTCCATCTAGTTCCACCATGTTGTCGCATTTAGTGGACATTGGGAAATTGGCCGCCATTGAATCAATATTTTGTTGGGCAAGCATTGGCTGATGAAACTTTTATGATATTGAAAGCAAATAGGAATAATCTTTGCAAGGTATTGGATGTTTGGGATTTGTTTGGTCATGCTTTGTGCCTCCACATTGATGCTAGTAAATTTTGTCTTATCAACTGCAGTGAATCAGATTTGCACACCTTGGGGTGGCAAGGTGAAGCGGTTCCATGTGGCAATATAGTGCGGCATCTAGATTGCTCTTTGGGTATTGATGTCTAGCCTAAACATTGTTACAATGGATCTCTTAGAAGCTGGAAGCTAAGTTTCTTTATTGGAAATCTCAGGCCGTGCCTCAATGTGGCATAGACTATCATGTTGCCTTTGCTTACCTATTTTTTACTGCTTTTCCTCAGACCAGGAGTAGTTTGAACGTACCACACATATCTGTTTCATGCTATGGAAAAGGATTCTCTGCATGCTAGTAGTTCTTGGGTTGCCTAGAGCCATGTTTGCACACCAAAAAGCATGGGTGGTGGGGGATGTTGAGACTCACAGGGTTGCTCTCCATTGGTTGCTATTTCAAAGTATGTGTGTTGGTCACCAGCCCTGAGTCTCTATTGTTTAGTATTTTCTTGAAGACCAAGGAATTGTGCATGGGAATACTAAAATTCAGGGTTTTGTGGTGGCATATGCTCAACACTGAATTCCAGCCTCAATTCCTTCTTTTGGGTTGGTGACCCATTTGGTGTGTGGTCCTTCAGAAGGTGAATTTGCTAGTGGATATGTCAGTTCATGTGTGAGTCTGTGCATGTTCCACTAGGCTGGGTATAGTGAGATATTTTAGGCATTTTTAATTTGCCATTTTCATGGTGATTAAGTATTTATGTTAGCTAACCAGCATTTAATGCTGGCCGACCTGATCATGTTGATGGCATATTTCTGGCCTATTTATTCAGGTGCTCCCTCTTGTGTGATTCATTGTATCACTTTGCATACTTCCATAGCAGGGACTGGTGGAGAGAGGGTACCAGTGCCAGTGCCCATACAGCTGGTGACTCCCGTCGTTTTTGTAGTCTCTTATGTCTTGGTATATGGATTCCATTTCTAGAGCATCTATTTCTTTCTGAGTTCTTTTCTTTGCAATGTTCTTTTCACTTCACTCTTGTGTGACAGTCTATTACAGCAGTTTTGTAAGCTTCCATCGCTACATCCACTTCCAACACGGTATCAGATTTCAGGTTGGGCCTCGCTCCTGCCTGGTGTTTAGCCATTTGTGGTGAATTAGTGCTAATCTCTTCTGCTACAGATCTACATTTGACATTGTGTGCCATTGATTGGACATGTTTTGGACTATTGCAAGTCTTTCTCAGCTTGGAGGACCTCTTGCTGCCACCTTTCGACCTGTTTCTGCCCTTCTCAACTTGTGTTTTGACTACAACAATCTGGGTATACCATTCGTGCTATGTTCCAGGGCTGAGACGACCTGTTTAACATGCTTATGGCTGCATTTACTACTTACTTTGTCTGCATTTTTTCTTAAGCTGTTTGCGTTTCTAGGTCTTCGACCCTTTGAAAGCCGGGCAATAATATTTTCAGGCCTATTGCCGCTGCCAACTCTTTGTTTGATCTTTTCTTGGCTATGTTTGGTCTAATTTTTCCTGATTTATCTTGTTTTGTGTCACAATTGTCTTGTTTTCTGATCAGCCTTTGTGATTCACTGCTCAACTTTAGAGAGGTTTCTTGCGTACCCAATTGTCGTGTTTCTCTATACCACACTTTGTGTATTGTACATCCATTCTCTATGTGCTTTCTTTACCAGTTGAACTCTTGAAACTCTTATGAGTTTGTATTTTTGGCACACATCTATGATCTATCCCTTAAGATCCCTTGCCTCTATTCATCTTCTCTTAATCTCCCTTACCATGGCTCCTCCGACTTCTCATATTGATGCTTAGCATGCAGATACTATTTACTCATCTATCAGTGTTATGTTAGAGACTTGCTATGTTGAGATTCAAGTTTCTGTGGGGATGCTGTCTCTTGGTGCTCCAGTGTTCCAGTTTGAGAGAGGGGCGACATACGGAAGAAGTAGTCTCAATGCTATTATTGTGGCAAGAAGAAACATCTTTGGAAGGATTGCAGGACATTAGTATCTTTACGGAAGTGGGAGACGTGGACGGTGATGAAGGGTGATGACTCTCTTGGCAAGTCTTCCTCATCCACAGGTCCAAGTTTAGGCTCTTGCCATACGGCCATGGCTATGGTTGTAGCGAGGCGCCTCCCTTCCAGCTTGCTAGTACAGATGATGTAGGACATCCCTCATAACTCTCCAATGCCAAAGAGGGAGTGTGAGAGGGTGGTGAGGTGGGGCAATTATGCCTCATCTATACAGATATATAGGCGCACATGATCTAGAGAGGGGTTTCCTTGATGCATTGACCAAAGTTTGGTAGGTTTTCAAGTCCTAGAGTTGGATTGACATCTAGGTTCATGATGAGCTGATTAAAAGAGAGTGGCGGGGGGCTTGAAACCTGGTTCGAGTTCATGTGAGAGGACACTTTGGTAGTGTGGCCCAAGGTAGAGAGAGGGAATCCATGGTCATTTATTATTGTGGCATTTGTGACAAGATGGTCATGTGTGCTATTTCGAAGGCATTGTTGATAGACATAGAGAGCTACTATGATTCTTCTCTATTTTTAGAAGCTGGTATGATTGACATTGACATCGGGTTCTCTCCAAGGCACCTTGGTAGTGGCTTGTGCACCCAGTGCTTGGTATCCATGGTTCTATTTGATGGACATTGCTGGATGTGCCATGTGTGAGATGGAAGGATCGAGGTGCAGCCGGGATTCAGTAGACAATGTGAGAGTGAGAGACAGAGTGAAGCACGACACCCAAGAGAATAGATTGAAAGAGTGTAACCAGAAAGTACAAAGTCTAGTGGCAATTGTTTCTTTCTTGGCTCTTCTTGCATTTCTTGGCTTAACAAGAAACAATCCACTGTTGCCACATCGTCATGTGAAGCCGAATACAAGGCAGCTTTCACTACCACAGTTGAATGCGTATGGCTTAGACGCTTGCTAGCTGATTTGGATGTATCTGTTACGGAGCCTACTCCTTTGTTCACTGACAGTCAGAGTGCCATTGGAGTGGCACGAAACCCAGTGTTTCATGCTCGCACGAAACACATTGAAATCCATTATCACTTTGTCAGAGAGAGGCTACATGCAAGTGATATCAGCCTTGTCTATTGTCCTACCACCAGTAATGTGGCAGACATCTTCACCAAAGCTCTTCCTCGTGACAAATTTGAAGCATTTCGCGATGCTTTAAATTTGATATCCTTTGGTGGCGGATGATCCTTGTACTCTTGATCACTCTTCACTCCAGGGAGGTTTATTGGGTATTTGACTCACGCCTCACTTACGCTACGCTCATATGGGAGTGTCGGTGATCAGTAGGACACTGGGGCACTTTTTACTCTCGGTAGGAGAGGTTTTTTTCCCCAAGCTTATGGTCTTATTGTCATATGTACTTATGTGCTTATGTTACACACTTATGGGCACTTAGTATGTGTCGGGTGTGAACACCCCCTACAACCCTAAGGTTTAAGTTGACGTTTATCATAATCACCAGCCCAATCAGAATCAATGTAAGCATGTAACTGCAGTGGTCCCCCCTTGGCATAAAGCAACCCAAGAGATCGAGTACCCTGCAAGTAGCGAAAAACACGCTTGACAGCTTGTCAATGTGACATACGTGGCTGATGCATATACCTGCTCAAAGCTGAAACTGCAAACTGTATGTCCGGCCTAGTGTTGCATAGATATAAGACATCCAACTGCAGGAGCATATGTATGTATATCAAACAAATCACTGTCATCATGTAATGACTGTTTCAGTCCAGGTTCCATGGGAGTACAAACTGGCTTGCAATCCTGTAAGCCAAACTTCTCAAGAAGCTGCCCAATATACCTTGACTGTGATAGCCCAATACCTCGAACATTATGTATGAACTGGATGCCCAAGTAGTAATGCAAAACTCCCAAGTCAGACATGTCAAAAGTTTGCTGCAAATTTTGTTTGAATGCTGAAATCTGATCAGCATGTGTTCCAGTGAGCAAAAGGTCATCAACATAAAGACATATAATCAGCATAGATCCCCCTTCTTTACATACGTAAAGGGTAGACTCAGATGAGCTATTTAGAAACCCCTGACCAAGCAAGAAACCATCTATTTTTGCATACCAAACTCTAGGAGCTTGTTTCAAACCATATAGTGCCTTTTTGAGCTTGCATACCAAATGTTCTTAGCCTTCAACTGCAAAACCAATGGGCTGCTGTACATAAACTTCCTCCTGAAGTTCCCCATGTGAAAATGCAGTCTTGATATCTAGCTGATGCACTGTCCAACCATAATGTGCAGCCAAAGCAATCATAGACCTGATGGTCGTCATACGGGAAGTAGGAGCAAATGTCTCCTCATAATCAATGCCCTTTTTCTGTGCGTAGCCTTTAGCTACAAGCCATGCTTTGTATTTATCAATGGATCCATCTGCTTTCCTTTTCAATTTGTAGATCCATTTCATTCCAATGGCTTTTTTCCCTAATGGCAAGGACACCAAATCCCAAGTTTGATTCTTAGTAATAGAATCTAATTTAGCTTGCATAGCTGCCATCCAATGCACACTATGTTGTGCATCTTCATAACATTCAGGCTCTTCATTATCAAAAGTACTTGCTGCCATAACAAACTCCATGGTATGTGCTGAATCATGCAACCGAGTTTGCCTTCTAGTACGACCAGCCATGGGTGCATCCAAAGGACTATCTTGCATAGTCTGCAAATACCATCTAGGTAACTGTCTAGCATCCTGACTGTGTGTAAGCTCTTGCTGAATTTCAGTTTCAGCATGATGCTGAATATTCCGATCAGCTAATGGCTGAATTTCTGCACTTTCCATAGGAGTAGCTGGCTGAACATTAGGTTCATTTTCTGAAGCTCCAGCTGAATCACCAAAAGTAATGGGCAGCAGCCTTTCAAAAACATCACGGGCAGCCTGATATGTGTCCAAACCAGCCAAGGATAATTCTGATTTTCATCAAAAACAACATCCCTGCTGACAAAAACCTTCTTTGTAACGGGATCATAGAGTCTGTAGCCTTTGCTCTCATTGCTATATCCCATAAAAATGCACTTAACAACCTTGTTGTCCAACTTTTTTCTAAGTACCTGCGGAATATGGGCATAGGCAAGACACCCAAAGGTATGAAAGTGACCAACAGAAGGTTTACGGCTGTTCCAAGCCTCAAAAGGTGTGATGGTCTTCAAGGCTTTGGTAGGGCATCTGTTCAAAATATGGCAAGCACACATGACTGCTTCCATCCAAAAACTATGAGGCAAGCTTTTTGCCTTCAGCATACATCTGGCCATCTCCATGAGTGACCAATTCTTCCTCTCTGCTACCCCTTTGTGCTGTGGAATATAGGCAGTAGTGTACTGATGGACTATGCCTTTCTGCTTCAAAAAAGAATTCAGCATAGAGGACATGTATTCCCCCTCTCGGTCCGAACGGAGAGTCTTAATCTTGCATCTAGATTGATTTTCAACAAGTGCACTGAAAGCCAAAAATGCATCATACACTTCTGACTTCTTTTTCAAACAGTAGACCCAGCAAAAACGTGTAAAGTCATCAATGAATGTCACAAAATAATAACAACCGTCCAATGACATGGTTTGCATAGGCCCACAAACATCTAAATGCACCAACTGCAATCTGGTTGTTGCTCTGAAAGCAACATCATGAGGAAATGAGAAACGATGCATTTTCCCTAAAATGCATCCCTCGCACAAGTGCTCAGGAGGTCTCTCCAAGAGAGGTAAGCCATCCAGCATCTGAGTACGCTGCAAAAGCATCAAGCTGCCAAAGTTTACATGCCCCAAACGAGCATGCCATAACTCCGCCTGTATCATAGCAGGAGTAAGAGTGGATGTCAAGTATGCCGACTGATCTACTGAAAGAGCATCCAACTCATATAAACCATGACACAAAGATCCTGTCAAGACCAAAGTCATGCGCTCTTTATCTCTAACCATGCAACGGTCATCATCAAATGTGACCTGTAAACCACAACGTGCCAAAGAAGAAATAGAAAGCAAATTCTTCTTGATTCCAGGCACAAACAAAGCATTCTGCAGGCGGAGAATAGAGCCATCAATGGCTGTGAGCTGAATCTCCCCAATACCATGAACAAGGTATGATGCATTATTGGCACACTTTACCGATTTCCCAACGGGAGGTGCACTAACTGAAGCAAACAAATCTCTGCGAGATGTAATATGTCTAGAAGCACCACTGTCAAATAACCAAGTGTCAGCATCCTCTGTAGAGCTAAGTGCTCTATCGGCCCAAGAGATGTCATAACTGCAAGTGTAAAAACAATAGTCCCTGTCCACAACAAAGGACGCGGACTCACTAGCGGTGGAAGGAGTAGTAGAAAAAAAGATTCCTGACTTCTTCTCTTTGGCAATACGCTTCCTGCACTCATTGATATAGTGGCCGGGCTTCTTACAATAGTGACATTTGCCTTTTTTAGCTTGCGTCCCCCCTTGTGTTTGATTCTGCGATGTGCCCAAAGTAGAACTCTGTGGAGCATTTTTCACCTTGCTGTTTTTGCCTTTCTGTCTTGCCACAAAAGCCTGCTCAGTGACTATAGCATCCACACCACTATTTTTCCGTGTTTGCTCCTCCTCTAGAAGCAAACTAACCAGCTGAATAAAAGTGAGTGGGTGCCCAACAATCCTCATGGTGAGGTTCAATGCAGTATGAAAAGACAAGTACGAAGGAGGTAAAGAATTCAAGGTGGTGGATATCAACTGTGCATCCGAAAAATACTCATCTACATTCATGAGCTGCTCTCTCAAGTCCTGAATCTTATTTAAGTGATCCTGCATAGAATCACCGTCTTGCATCTTCAAAGTTTCCAACTCTTTCTTCAAGAAAGAGATCCGAGTCTCATTCTTTCCTGCAAACATATGCTCCAAAGTCAACCATGCATCTCGTGAAGAAGATGCCGAACGAATGTGAGGGATGATGGACCGCTGAACTGCCAGAGCAATCAGCGACAAGGCTTGTGCATCACGTGTATCCCAAGCTTTTTGAGCTGTAGTTCTTGGAGGAAGTGGTTGAGGTGGAGCGGGTTGAGGTCCCCGTTGTCCACGTGCGCCATGGACAGAGCTAGTGCTAGTGCCCATACAGCCAGTGACTCACATTGTTTCTGTATTCTCTCCCGTCTTGGTATATGGATTCCATTTCCCGAGCATCTATTTCTTTTCGAGTTCTTTTTGTTCTTCTTTTCTCTTCACTCTTGTGTCATGCAGTCTATTACAGCACTTCCATTGCTGCATCCACTTTTGACAGAGTGGGCATCTAGTGGAGGATTATCTTGTATCTTGGTGGCTCTCTTGGGAAGGGAAACAAGAGGACCGGGCCCCAAGTTTAATTGGTGGCATGCTTGAGCTTGGTCTCCATTGCAGATGTGACTCTATCTGCTCGCAGTGTGATGATGTCTTTTCACACAGCTAGATGGGTTTTCCAGATCCCTTGTGGATATTGTGATTTATGCGGCAAGATATCAATGCATTGTAGGATCAACAGCCCTTCCCCACTCTTCATTGCGATTCCAATCATCCTTGGTAGGATTGGAATCTTGTGGGTTGGCTGAGTTTGGAAGGGGTTTCAGTTAACTAGATATATCACTTTATGATTAGAGATGAGAGAGAGGTGCATGTGCATGTTTCATTGTGGTGGCTGGTTCTCTATCATATTTCTCTTTTACATACATGAGTGTATGCTTCATTATCATCTTAATGAGTTGTTCAATTGTGCCCTACTGCCACACATGTGAGTCTACAAGTATTAGGTTCAAATGCTTGAGTGGTGATGATCATGCTTCTTGGGTGTATGGAATATTGTCTATGTTGAGGGGTGCTTGGTGTGCTGTAGCATCCTGGGGTGTGCCTGGTGACAATGGCTGAGATGGAATCATGCAAAAAGGTGGTTTCTGAACATTGTGGAAATGACTCCTGAAAAGAGTGTCAAATAATGTTTGAGCTGGTTGCAGTAACGTTTCAGCAGGAAATATCATCCCAGCAATCAGCATTATTTATCTGTGTAGAGTAGTTTTAATGTCAAGTGCTATATCAGGCTAGGAGGGTGCATAAAAATGCCCTCTTTACGGAAATAGAGTACTAGCCAAGAAATTCAAATAGTTGGAATATAGGACTTAACCACTACTATGACCCATGTGAATGGTAAGGTAATTACTAACACTGCTACTAAGGACCTCTGTGAATGGCCGAGGCATTTTTGAGATTATGAGGCAAATAATATTTAGCACATCTGAAATTTCCCATATGCTCCAAAGCATGATGTTAATCATGACTATGGTTCTAATAAGCAGGCCCTTGAGACACATCTATGGTCTCACTGTTATCTTTAACCGATTGACAACCTGTTACTATCGCTGTTTGGTGAAATTGATCAGCGTACGCTTTGAAACTGACATTCGCTTGGTTGAGTTATTTTTAAGATTATGAAATTGAGAGACTCATTGTGTGTGTAGACATTGGAGAAATGTCAGCTAACTCGTGCTGTTAGTGAGAAGCCTGAGAAACTGGACGCATCAGGTAAAAAGTGTCAGAAAAATTTATTGCTTACATCAATCATGTAGTATTTCTTACACTAACATTTTCATGTGTATTTTACCAGTTGCTGAATACGGTGGCAACTGGAGCGTGGGCCAGCGACAGCTGCTTTGTTTTGGTCGTGCACTCCTTAAGCATAGTCGAATACTTTTCTTGGATGAAGCCACTGCATCTGTTGATACCCAAACTGATGTTACAATCCAAGGACTTATACGAGAGGAGCTCAAAGAATGCACAATTGTAAGCATTGCCCATAGGATACCAACTGTCATGGATTCAGACAAAGTTCTTGTGATGGATGCAGGTATTACCAATGCCCTGCTCAATGTATCTGATGGGTGTCTTCAGTGCATAATGAATCACAGGCACAATTTCTGTATCATGTAATGTGGTGTGGTATGATGCAGGTCGGGTGAAAGAGTTTGATAGCCCATCCAACCTGCTGCACCAACCGACGTCATTGTTTGCATCTCTTGTACAAGAGTATGCCGCTCGGTCTGGAGAACGAACTTAGAACCTTCAGGATTTGTGTTTCGGCCAATGTGTATGTGGCCCAAGTGTATACTGAATGCCAAATCGTGAAGAACCTTTCATTTGCTGGAGTGCAGCAAGTTCTTCCTCATCAATGCGATCTCTCTCTCTCTCTCTCAGAAAACAAATGCAAAGGAAGATCACTCGGGTTCTCCCATTGAAAATTCATGATTGAAGCCAAAAGTAAACATGCCATCAAGAAATATCTAGAGCACAAAGAGAAGGTTGCAGGTCTCCAGAGCAATACAAGGCTCTCAGAGGAATAGAGCGGTGGATCACATACGAACTCACCCTGATGCAACTCAAAGAAAACGAAGAACTAGCCAAGTTTCAAGCCGCCAAAGCATGGATGTAGGCAGTTTATTTAAGCAGTCTAGTCACCGAGGAGTTCTCAGACCATGGTGCATTCAAATGACTCCCGAAGCTTCAAGATCATGAGATGTAATTATGTATTGTTTTTCATTTGTGGCCGGTGCCATTAGGCACACTGGAGTGCTTTTTGTTCTATGTCCTTTGAACCCCCGAGGCTGTTGACATTGTGTTGTGGAAAAGCCTCTCATATTGTGGTGTCTAGATATCGGAAACCTTTCATGTTTGCGCAGGTGTACGCACTAAATGTGTTCCATCGCCTTCACATACTCGAACACAAGCCGCCATTTATTGTGATGACAACTCATATGCATTGCATGAAGTGATTGATATTTATAAACATGCATTCATGGTAGCAGAGTTAGATCAAGTGCTGGTTGAGTAGCAGAGTTAGATCAAGTGCTGGTTGCGTAACGAGTCTGATTCTTGGGTTGTGTTTACCCCGCGGCACGAATCTTTTCGTGTCTATATAACACGTATCTAATATTAAGTGATGCATATCTCTACTTGCAAACATACACATGCTGCACTCACAAATGTGCGTGCGTGCGTGTGCACGCACGTGCACTCACAATTATATCTATGTCCTATGTATATGAATATATCTATGCTATATGTATATGTAATGGTCTATACGTTGAATTCCTTTTGTAACATGCTATCATTCTAAGCACATATTGCAACTTACAATTCATTGATATACCCTCTACAATAGACTATATCTAGTGGCCTTAGTGCAAAGAGGTTAAGGTTTGGTTGTGACATAAGGTAGAGTCGATCTATGCCACTACTTGGATATATGTCTTCCAAAAACACGAAGACTCATCTTAAGATTCTTAAATGGATTGAAGAGCTCAAGTTACTTGGACTCAAGTTTGATGATCTATGATGGGACAAAACTAAATACAAAGGCAAGAAATTTGTTATGAGGAACAAATGGACCTATAGCTAATATACCATAATTATTTCTTCAGATAGCATTGCTCTCATGGGAATAGAAAAGTCCAAGAATTATAAACTTATTGACTACCCTAATCTCTTGAATTATTATCAATCCTTAGACTCTAGAGCTAGTCTATCTATTTTTGTATATAAAGAGCTTGAATAAATTCATTGTCAAAGATTGTCCTCATTTCTACTTTGTAAAAATGATGTTTATCCTTTTGATCTAATATCAGAGCCATGATTTCATTATAAGATGTTGAACATGCTACTCATGATTCATGGTATTCAATATAATTGTTCAAATATAATGTCAATCTTTAGATATAGAATTTTAGAAAATGTGATGATTACTCTTGAGAATCTCTTGAATCATCTCGTCACACGGATTCAATTGTGATCAACCTTGCCTATCTCAAAAACTTCAAGTTTCACCTTAAAGGGATTCGATGGATAGAGAAGCTAAAGATAGTTCATCTTTACAATTCTGGAAGGGCAACATACCAATGATATTGTGATTGTTAGTGGTGAAATGACGGCCTTGCATTATTGACTCTATGACCAAGTCTTGGAAGTCCTACTCAAGATTATATTGTAGTGTATAGTAGATGCTCACAAAATGGTTGTGCCATAGAGAATTCCCTATTTTAGTTTTAGTCGATAGAGCTTTAAAAATATTGGGAAGACCTCAAATATGTGCCGATGCCACTTCATGAAGTTCATGAACAGAAATTGAATTCAAGCCTAGATTATACTTGAGTTATATTTGATTCCTTTTTGAATAAATGATAGATTTTTATTACTTTTCTTCAACTACCTTGAAGAGATAGAGAGAGATGTTTATTCATAAGCATTTAAAATCATAAAACATATCCAAATCAAAGCTAACAAATCATAACAATGGATAACAACTACATACAACTTTGAGAAAAAATATTTCTCCTAAAACAAAGATCCAATCACAAAAAAATGTAGAATCTTAGATCAAGGAAACAAAGGCTTATTCTATGAGTGTGGAGACCACTACTATTAATAAATCAATAAACACATAACTTCACATCACTAGGTAAGCCAACTATGGTGGAAGCAATGGTGCTAATATAATGTGTGATGAAAGCTTCTTGAAATTGGGAACAAATTAAGGAAGTTGGGAATGGATATTATTGACCTTCATCTTTCAAATCCATCAAGATGTGAAAGATGAAGGAATTCTCTAGTCATTACCAATTGAATTTGACTACTATTCAAAGTAGTTGAGCTTAGAAAAGTACACATCAACTATGATAGTAGCTTAAAGAATCCCAAGGTTTTGCAATATCACTTGAACTACACTCAACTCCCTCAGTTACCTCATCCACCTCTTGGTCTTGCACTCGTTCCTAGCATTGGTCTCCTCCTTCTTTTGGTGGTCTCCCTTGGGATTTAGTCATTTTGCAAATGACAGGAGCTCAATGAATTCCAAGGTTTTGTTAATTGAGGAAGTGGAGTATAGTTCAAGTGAATCCCAAGGTTTTGCTCTGAGCCGAATCTCACACTGCAAGGCATTTTGCTCCACTCAAAAACATAGCCAAATTATCCATCATTTGATGCACTCGGGTATGATATTTGGAAATTGTCCCCTCCAGGCCATGAATCTGCATCATGCATTTAGAAGCCATCATTTTTGGCTGAGTAAGACGGCACTGAAGTAGGTCAATGTCAACCTTCAATTTGATATCAACATCCACCTAATCCCTATTACTTGGCTTTGGGTCATTGGTTTTGGAGAGCTTTAAGGCTTGCTGCTAGACTTCTCTACGTGCTTACTGGTTGTAGTTTTCCACTAGAAGCAATCACTTGGGATCATTTGGATTGGCACCCACTGAAAAATCAAAGAAATTAAGCATAGGGGCCTTGGGAGAAAACTCATCATCGTTGAGAGGGATAAGATCCTCTTCAACTATTGCTTGTCCTTCCCCTTTGAGTCAGGTATTGATGTTTTGCTTGCCTCTATCTTGCTCTTCGCGAAGGAGGAAGGCACAATTTGGAGGATATTGGAACAAGTGCTGGACATATCCACACACTGGAATTGAGCTGTAGAACTAGTGGCAGAAGGAGAAGCAGGTGGAGCTGAACCAAAAGGGGCAGGTCTACATCGGAGCAGCATCTGGCTAGGAAGGGAAGGTTTGGGCTGACTTCAGAAGGGGTTGGGGCATCCACCTTTGGATGATCATCATGAGAGGGAAGGGGAGATAGCTGGGAGCAAGGGTCCACTAGAGAAGCTCGAAATTGGCGGGTTGCTTTCTCCCATGTCTCTTACAACTCCGCTTGAAAAGACGCATGCAGCCCTTGCAAACATATCCAATTTAAGAAAGTGAAATAGAATCCTCCGCATCCAAAAGAAGACCACCTCTATTTCCACTTGTTGGAATCAGTCTTGAATAGCATCCGCAAAATCCAACTTAGTAGGCCGATTAACAGGACAAAAGGTACTATCGCAATTCCCAAACTGCTGCTGCACTTGCACTTGAAGAGTCGCACTCTCTTGTTGGACTAGTGCCATTGTAGCTCAAAGCACATTCAGCTCTTGCTACATGTACTATTGATGATCGAGTCCGGCTGCCACTTAGGCCAGACAACACTCTACCACCGCAGGATTGCACTCCTCTAGAAACCACTGGTGGGCAGCTGATGCCATTAGAGCCGTTGGGGCCAAAGTTTGGGCGGTCACTGTGATAGCCCCAGAAATAGTTCTCGCAGGCTGATTGTCGATCTGCAAACTCTTCTCGTGGGTGGCTGCATTTCTGACCATGTGTCACAGCCTAGATTTGAAATCTGACAAGCTCCTCCTTGATCTAGACCCCGAATCTGGACTGCTAGTTGGCAGAGACTAGTCTGGAAGAGGCTACTGAGTAGAATCCAACTCCACAACCTCAACTTTACCCTGGGTATCTCTAGCAGGTGGGAGCTCCTGTGCCACTACCATTGCCATATCCATCCCATGCAAAAAGGCTCCGCCGAACCAGCTACTGCTAAAGAAAGGGGAGGTTGCTGAGTAGCCACAGGAGGAAATAGAAAGGTGAAGTGCTACCCGCACATCACTTGAATGGATTGGACTACAAGCGAGGACCGCAGGTGAGTAGGTCGACATGCGCTTACACTCGATGTAGAGGCACTCCAAAAAGACTCCACCCGAATTGATCTGAGGGTGATGGCGCTGTACGTACGAGGCATCGGGCAAGACCTTCAAGGCATCCCTCTATGCCTTCTTGTAGCTCTTTAGCATGGATCTCAGTTGATATTCCTTGTAGATTGCTCCAAAAACGGCCTCCATTTCCGAGATAGGAAGCAATGAAGGTGCCTCCTCAAAGCCAGTAGTAGTAGTAGGTAGAAGAAGTTTCTCTTGGACTTGTTGAGCAGTCAAGTCATAAGTATGGCCACCTAGCTCAATCTGCAAACCTACATGCAATTGCAGCAAAATAGACTCCGCCTCTGGGTGCACAAGGCTACTCTCCCAAGGCATCCAGACATTGAGCCTATATCCATCTGCAACATCAGGCAAAGAAGGACTAGATTTGAGTTGCACTTCGAGGAGCGGAAAAACTAGACTAAAAAATTGTCGCATTGGAAGTTGGAAGACATAACCTCGAGCAAGAAAAAGACTCTAGACTCTGGTCCTACGATGGAAAAGGGCACACCTTGTCTTGAAGGTCAATTAGGGCCGATGCCTTGAAATACCTAGAAGGGACCACTCCAATGCTACTTGAGCTTGACGGGCGATTCCCCCATTTGTGTCTTGAAAACCAGTACCATTTGGCCTTGCTCAAAAGGCTTTTCTTGGATAGGCAATCCGTTTGATGCTTCTGTCCAAGCTAGAGCTACGAGCTCCATATGCGATCCTCATCAGTGCAATCAGGGCCTTTAGTTGGAATGGGAGGGGATCCTCCGTAAGGAGTTGATCTTCCACCGCTATCCACAGACTGGGGATTGGGAACTCCAAGGGTATCACAGCCTCAATGAATGCTAATTTGTATCGAGTCAAACTAGTTGCCACCTTAACACATATGTGATGAGCCCACAATGCTGCTGGTAGCTTAATATTCCAATCTTTATTGTGTTGCTCAACCAGATTGGCTAGAATTCTACACAAGGTTTTATTGGTAGACTTCACCAACCCATGTCCTTGTGGATAGTATGGAGAAAATATCCTTGAACAAGCACTTGGCCATTGATTGAGCCAAATTATTGGGGAAGGGCCCAAGCCTTGACCCATTTAGTGTAGTAATCCATTGCAACAGTGAGGATATACCAATTTCGAGTGTAGGATAGCACTAGCTTGATAGGAAAAAAAAAGTCAATGCCCCACTTATGGAAGGGCTCTAGAGGTGAAATAGGGTGGAGAGGGAGCCGATCTCGTTTGAGAGGTTGCCCAAAACTTTGACAGGGATCACACTGGCAAACCCACTTGCGTATTGTTGGGGTAAAAGGCCCTTGGGTCTGCCCGTGTACAGTGACCACCCATATTCTTTATTCATATATATATATATATATATATATATATATATATATATATATATATATATATATATGAAAGTGCAATAAGGCTGTTATAACATTGTTGACAGCACCTACATTGTGTTTGCTCTTCTCTCCCGCGTCTCCTGCATCCCTATCAACTGTATCAGAGCCACTCCTTTGTGAGCGCTTTCCAGCCTTCCCCGGCATCTACACGAGGTATGAGAGCTTGCTTCTCACTCAGTTCTCAGCCATTCTTTGACATGAACTACAGGGTTCCATGAAGAGGTAGCCATAGCTTCCATCATTGAAGCTTGTTCTCTTCACCTCTTGCTTGGACTTGTCCTAGGCTTGTGTAGGCCTATTGTAGGCCTTCATTGGGCTCTTGCTTATCCCCTACCCACCCTGATTTGGCCCCTCAAGTACAGTAGCATGCTCATGTTTTATTTGCGCATGTTTGCAAAAATGGCTAAAAAATCACTCTTTTTGTTCATATCTCGGGCATTCGGAATTTGATTCAGGCAAGTTAAGAGTCTAAGTTGGGGTTTTGGTATGCTCCGGATGCGATGTTGATGTCGGATTTGCCAAATTCTGATGACAAAATATTTTGCTATAGATTTCAAGTCTAAGACAACATGTATTTGTATGCTTATGGCTTATGTGATGCTTCTACTGATGTCTATTGATACCGGATCACTTGTGGATGTTATGCCTCTTATGTGAGATGCATTTGGAGCTGATTTAGCTCAGCTATTGATTATTTTGAACAGTCCCAGATCTGTCCAAAACAGAGCAGCCACCTGTTACTTCAATTTTATGCTTACAGGTCTTAGCATTTGATGCCCGATTATGCTCGGTTGGTACCTACATGTCTGGGAATGTATGCCTATGAGTTGGCACTTGATTTGAGTATTATTTTACTCAGTTTTGGACTGTTATTTGCTACTAGAAACTTCAGGGGCTGAAGTTATTTATGCTACAGTTGGGTTATGCCTATTGGTCACGGGGTGCTCCTGGCTACTCGATATGATATCATGATGTATTTGGACTATGCCACATGTCTTGTTTATGCTTCGGAATGCTTTTGAGCTGAGATTAGAGCTCAATTTGGGTTTGACTATCATTCTTTGCAGCTGGCATTTCATCTATGACATGGTTTATGCCTACGCTACCCAGTACTATGGGTTATAATGTCTTGGTAATTGTGGATGGCAGTTGTTTGAGCTTGTCTCTTGAGTATTCCCTTGAGTAGTTGGACATTGACTTGGCTTTTTCCATTACGACTTGGCTTTTTTCGTTAGGACCTTGGATGCTATATGGGATTAGATGCTCTGATTATGGATCTTGGCTATTACTTGGATGCACTTACAGGTATTGAGCAATGAACTGCTCCCTTGTTTTGGCAGTTGCCTATTGAGCTGTGATTGCTCGTTTGCATTTGATATGCGGGACATTTACTAATTAGTGGACTTAGATAGTGCTTGGGATTTACAGTTATGGCTATCTTGCTTCTCTATTGTATGGCATCTATGCTATTTGGGCTATTGTTGCCCGTCCATGTCAGAGAGCAGATGCTATGTATGCTTACCCGTCTATGCACATGGTCTATTGTCGTATACCTTACAGAGTCACTTATTTGGATGTTGTTGTATAAATGTTTGGGCTTCACCTGGAGTTTGACTCTTGCAGGATGCTTTGCCACTTGTTGGTCTTTACTTGATTTGGATGTTCCTTGGTGGCATGATGTACTGCAGGGCTATGCGTATGCATATAGTTATGGGCTGATTTCATGGCTGAATATCATATGCTCTTATGATAGATGTCTTATGCTTTACTGTACTGTGGTTGGTTATGTCATGCAATTGGCTACGACTCTTCTTCATGTGGGAGCTTTTGCATCCTTGATTGATGCCTTTATGTCCTCCCATCCATTGAGGTTTCATGAGCATTTGCAGCATGCTTCTACCATTGATGTACTAGCAGATGATTGTCTTTATGAGTAGGTTCCCTATGTTGGGACAACCCTCGATTGCTTGAGCTTCGTGGATGCTATGGATAGCCCTATTCATGATGACTTGGATTCCTTGTCGTCTTCTACAGGTTCTTCTACTTCAGATGTTGTTTGCTTCCATTGTGGGAAGCTTGGAATGTTCAAAGAAAATGCTTTAGACGGATTAGAGAGCAGCAGAGACAGAGACGAACTCAACATGAGTAGAGAGTCAGAGATGCAGCAAATTTAGCAGGTGTTACCACTTTTACTAGTGGTGAGGTACATGTTGTTACCCATGATGATGCAGTTGAGCATGTACTCCTGTCATCTAGTTTCCCTACAACTTTCTTGCTTAGTGATACAACCTATGCCTCCGATTGGCTATTGGATTCTATGGCATCTTGTCATGTTACTCCACATAGAGCATGGTTCTCTACTTACACGGAGTTTGATGGATGCATTTCTTTGGGCCTTGTGAGTAGACTTATGCTATTCTTGGTATAGGGGACATACACCTAGCTTTGCCTAATGGGACTTCTCTTATACTTAGGGATGTTTTACATGTTTCCATGCTCAGTAAGAGCTTGATTTCTGTCAGTCAGTTGCATAATGCAGGATATACTATTTCTCTTCAAGATAGGTCATGGAAGATCTATCATGGTTGCTTGGTTTTGGCAAGAGGTTCTCGAGTTGGTTCTCATTACCTAGTGCATGTCTCTCATGTGGGAGATTCTATGGTTGTAGTTATTCGGATACCACATGCATTGTTATGGCATTATCGCCTAGGCCATATGCACCACAAAGAGATGGACATTTTGTCTCGTTCCGACTCATTGTTGCCTCCTATGTCACTTACAGATCTTGATGCTTGCCCAGATTGTACTCTTGGTCCTTGCAGAGCCCCCTTGGCTTATGGCGATCGTACGAGGGGGGCATGCTCCTCTAGATATTGTCCATGTTGCAGTATATGGACCTATGCCTTCCCAGTCACTTGGTGGAGCGTTGTATTTTGTGCCTTCATGGATCATGCTACCCATCATGTTTGGGCTTACCCTTTGGTATGGATTAAGGATGCTGTTACTATGCTTGACAGGTTTATGGATTCTACTAGTAGCCGGCCTAGATGCTTGCAGATGGATTATGAGAGTCATGCTATCTCTCCCAGCTTACGGATCTCTTGTCAGCAATATGGTATTGATTTCTTATGCCCGTGGTATTATGGGATTGCTCATGGCATGTGCCTGACTTTTGCAGGCAAAGGTTGCTTCTATGCTTACCACAGCTAGGCTGTCTTATGGCTTTTGGGCTGAGGCCCTTATGACAACAGTCTACTTGGTTAATCAGACATCGTGTTTCTCTTTGGATGTTATTACTCCGCATGAGGCATGGAGTGGCATGAGACCCTCCTATGATCACTTGAGGATGTTTGGTTGCCATGCATTTGCCCGTATGCCACATGAGTCTATGTCACGCAGATGCATACTCCTTGGTTATGGAGATGGTGAATTTACGGCCTATAGATTATGGGATTTGGATGCCCAGCAGGTCATATGCAGCCGTCATGCTATCTTCTATGAGACACAAACACCTCTCAAGCCTCTTGATGAGCATTCAATACGCTTTGTGGCTTATTTTACAGTAGCCAGAGTGCCATTACAGCAAGTTGTTTATGCTGAAAATGAGTGCCATTACAGTAGCCAGAGTGCCATTACAACAAGTTGTTTATGCTGAAAATGAGGCACTTATTGGCCTAGATGACATAGCTATACATAGTAGTCATGGTCAGGACGTTGGTAGTCAGTTGCTAGACCCCTTGCAGGCTCATGAGAGCCATTTTCTTGTAGTTTTGCAGGTTGGACAGCCAGCCATATGTCAGTTTTCCGCTTCGCTGAGGCCACATGTAGTCTTGAGACCCCGTTGGATGAGTGTCCGAGATGTTGGTTCTCTTTCAGTGATTGACTTTGGAGAGTTTGACTGCTCTCCACTGTCTTGTATGCGCTATGCTGATGCTATGCGCGACTCTGATACTTTACAATCGTGTACTTATGAGTTGTGTTGCTTGCTTCATGGGAAGTAGTCATGGATTGCTCTATTGTCTAGAGCTATGGGATCTCTTATCTCCTGGATGTCATGGACTTAGGGATGATTGACTCTTCTTGTGAGGAGGTTCCTACCACTTATTGCACAACTCGCTTTCCGATTGGGCGTTGGGTGAGATGTCATGATTCCTCACCTTGTCTCTTTTCTTTTGTTTTGTTTTTTCACTCCCTGGCCCATTGGCCTTTTAGTGGGAGGTTGTTGCGGTAAAAGGCCCTTGGGCCTGCATGTGTATAGTGACAGCCCATATTCTTTATTCATATAGATATGAAAGTGCAATAAGGCTGTTATAACATTGTTGACAGCACCTATATTGTGTGTGCTCTTCTCTCCCGCGTCTCCTGCATCCCTTTCACGTACATTGCCCTACATGGTAGGCCATTGTAGCCCTGCCCATTGGATTTTATGAATAGTGACTTTTATTGAAAAATGACCACTAGCTAGGGTATGATGAGCTTCCTTCATAACTACATCATGTTCCATCGACAAGATCACCCACTGTAGTACTCCTCGATGATACAATTGCCCAAGAATAGATTCGAATGTATAGCTTTGAAGAGCAATATGCTTCTAGTGGTTCATCGAAAGGTGATCCAAAACTTCTCCTATTTGTAGAAAAGGTCTGTAGAAAAGCTAACATTTCATCATACTGAAACTAGGGTAGATTGGTAGGAATAGATTCTTGGTTGTCTACCACCGGTGCAAAAAGATGAGCATTTGGGAAGTCATCATTTGACTCCAAAAGGACCTTCCCCCTAGAGTCTAGGTAAGACGACTGCCACCACATCTTACCAATGACCTATAACATTCTATTACTTGACCAAGTAAACTAGTGTGGAATGATCCATATGGAACCTAAAAGGGTTCCCCAACCAGTAGTGTTGAAATTTTTTCACAGAGTAGATCATCCCTAAGCATTTCCATTTAGTAATAGAATAGTGTTGTTCTGCTCTCAAAAGGCAAGTGGCATAATAGATAGGGTAAACCAAGCCTTTTCATCCTTTTGCATGAGCACATTGTTGATGATGCAATCCAAGTCATCTACACTGTCAGGTCTTGTTAGTTATGTATACACCTATCTTTGCTTCTTATTGAGCTTTTGCTACCCCACTCAGTGAGTCGTGCCGTTGGCAAGCCCCCTCAGTTACCCTGGGCCCTGCTACATACATGGTTGGCTATGCTAGTTGATGTTCGCTCATACTGACAGATTAGAGTTGGTAGTGTTGGGTGCTTGTCTTATGTATATTGGTTGCTAGAGTTTCTTACATACCCCGCATGAAATAGGATATCAGCTGGTAGTTCTAGTTTGTCATGTCTCAATGATATCTCAGTTTTGGCTTGGTTTTCTTACTATTGTACTTTATTTACAACAAGTTGTGATTGTAGACTGTGCATCATTTAATGCGGGCAATCACTCCTTATGGATAGCATCTTGATTCAACAGTTCCTCTTAATTTGGGCTTGATTTATCAATGGTTTTAGGGCTACGTGCAGTAATTACAATAGTCTTCTTTGACAGTTTGTGCACTTGTTTGCCTTCATTATGGTTGGTGCCTCAAGTGATAGTGTTGTCTTTAATATTAACAAGTTGGATGGCACCAACTACAACTATTGGAAGGCCCAAATTTGACAAATTTTAGTGCAAAAAATGCAAATTAGGCCTTTGAAACGTAAGGGTATCAAGCTGGAACTTATCAATGCAAAGAATTGGACTAAATTAGATGAGCTATATAAGTCCACCATCATATTGTCCCTCTCTAAGAGAGTGTTCTATAATGTTGTATTTGATGGGATGTTCACATGGGACTTATGGGAAAAGATTCGCAATGTCTATGCCTAGCAAAGCCCTCCTTCTCAAATGTATTTGTTGAAGAAACTCATGGACCTTCACATGAAGGAGATCACTTCTATGTTAGCTCACTTAAATGAATTTCATTCCATTATTGGTCATTTGTCTTCACACGGGATTGAATTCAAGGGTACTCTACTCCCCTTGTTCCTCTTAGTTACATTGCTTGAATCATGGGATATATTTTATATTACTATGTGTGCCAACATGCCTACTGATAGGGTACAATTGCAAGATATAGAGAGTGCACTTTTGATTGAAGAGGTTAGCAAAAACAATGTCGATGTTTCTCACCCCTTTCATGCTTTGACAATTAGAGACAATAATGGTAGGAGTGCTAGTGCCCACCATGGGAGAGACTCTCAATAGTCTTGCGCTCTCAGTCATGTGGATAGTCTCGTAGTAAGTCTCGTAGCTATTAGTCCTCATTGACTTGTCATTACTATGGGAAAGTAGGACATATTCGGTTGTAGTGTCATAAAATACATGAAGAAAAGAGCAAGAAAAAGGGAAAGGGTAAAGTACATGACAAAAATGATAATCATAGCATTGTCCCTAGTAAGTCAGGCATTAAGATTGAAGAGATTAATGTTATGTAGATTGATTTTGATGATGATTTCATACATGTAGCTTCTTCTCTTAATCTTTCATAGCTAACTAATACTTTGTTAGGATATACTTAGTGTTAATTGATAGATTGAGGGGCTTCTTTCCATGTGACCCCTCACAAAGAGTGGTTTCACTCCTATCATAGCATGACTAGATTTGCTTATTTGGGTAATGACATGGCATTGGAGATAGTTGGTAGTGATGATGTCTAGTTGTAGTTTTGTTCTAGTTTCATGTTTACTCTTCATGATGTATGTCATGTACCGGCTCTTACAAATGGCCTTATGTGTGCTAGCACTTTGGATGATGTATGCTATGCAATTTCTTTTGGTGATTCCTCATGGAAGATTACCCGTGGGAATCTTGTCATTGCACGTGGTGGTGGTAAGTCCTATACTCTCTATCCCTTGCTTATATGTGGATTAGCTGACCATACTTTGGCAATGGATGCAGTTCCACATGTATCTCTATGGCACTACTGCCTTGGGCATGCCCTTGAAAGGAATGAAAATGCTTACCCGTGGAGGTAGCATCTCTCATTCCTCGACTATAAGTGCTTTGAGTCTTGTGATCATTGTTTATATGGCAGATAGACATGTAATATATATAAAAAGTTTAGTATGACACACATAGGTGAGCCATTGGCTCTTGTTCATTTGGATATATATGGTTGCATGCCCTACCAATCGTTAGGTGGCTAGAAGTATTTCGTTACCTTCATTGATGACTATATACATAAGGTATGGGCATATCCTATTAATTAGAAATCAGAAGTCTTGGCTACATTTTAGCATTGACTTGCTTTGGTTGAGAACCAATTTGTTAGATTGAAATGCTTAAGGTCGGATAATGGAGATGAGTATGTCTCCAAAGCCTTTGAGCAGTTTTGTGGCGAGAGAGGTATTAAGCATTAGTTGACCGCCTCGTACACCCCACCCCAGAATAGTATAATTGAGCACATGAAAAGGACAATTCAGGAGCGAGTTCATAGTATGCTTAGCTAGGCATGCTTACCACATCATTTTTGGGTTGAGGCAGTTACTATTGTCATACACTTGATAAATCATTCCTCATGTACTACTCTTGACAATCAAGTTACAGAGGAGGTATGGAATGGAAAACCTCCCTTATATGATCATTTGCGTGTCTTTGGTTGTGAGGCTTTTTGCCATGTACCCGAGAACAAGTGCAATAAGTAGGATCTTAAGTCTAGGAAATGCATCTTTCTTGGTTATGGAGATGTAGGTGAGAGGGACTATCATCTATGGGATTTGTAGCATCGAAAGGTTATTCGCAGCCATGATGTTGTTTTCCATGAGGAGAAAATGCATGAGCAGCCTGAGCATATTGTTGAGGTACACAGAAGGTGATATTTTAGGAGGAGCCTCCTGCTACTGTACAATGAACTAGAGAGCTTGAAATAGTGGTTGATGATCCAATGGCCTAGGTTGAGGTGGTCTAACAGCCTGTTTTGAGGTGGTCTACTAGAGATATACAACAGCTTGCATAGTTTGAGCCCTCTATTGATTATGTTATGGTGATAGATGTTGGTGAGCCTCTTACTTATGATGAGGGCATGCATAGAGGTGATAGTCACTCTTAGGAGAGGGCCATGTAGTCAAAGTATGACTCACCGTAGAAAAATTATACGTGGGATTTGGTTTCTTTGCCTAGTGGCAAGTGTGCTTTTTCCATGCAAGTGGGTGTTCAAGTTGAAAAGTACCCTTGGACACCCCAAGACAGTGCGCTACAAGGCTAGATTGGTTGCTAAGGACTTCAAGCAGGAACATGGTGTGAACTTTGATGAAGTCTTTTCTCTTGTTGTGAAGATGACTACCCTATGCTTGGTATTATTTTTGGTTGCTTAGCTTGACTTGGATCTTTATCACATGGATATCAGTATGGCTTTTCTTCATGGGGACTTGCATGATGAGATTTATATGGAGTAGTCTAAGGGCTTTGCAGAGCCTGGCAGAGAATACCTAGTATGTAGATTGAGAAAGAGCCTTTATAGCCTTAAGTAGGCACCTAGGGAATGGTACCACAAGTTGGATACCTTTATGGATTCATAAGGATATTTATGCAGTGATATGGATCCATGTTTATACATGAAGAAGGCTTGTGATGACATCCTTATGATTTTGATCCTCTATATGGATGATATGTTGATTGGTGGGAGTGCTCATGATGAGTTGGATGCCTCGAAAGGTTAGCTCAAGAAGAGATTTGAATGAAGGACATGGGGCAGGCCTCATATATTCTTGGGATGTGCATTTTGCACGATTGCTCTAAGGGGCTCCTCTACTTATCCCAAAAGGAGTATATCCATAAGGTCCTTGAGTGGTTTTATCTATAGGATGTTAAGCCTATTGGTTGGCTGTAGGTGGTGGGTACCCATTAGTGTCACTTCATTCTTTATTCTTTCATTGACATTGAATAAAGGGAAGGCTGGTCACATATTGGGACTATTGGAGTTCCCATATCTTATGTCTTACTCTCTCTTGCTCTTGCTCCTTCCACCATAGCTCTTGCTTCCCCTTTGTGCTTCCACTTCAAGGCTCACTCCCTTCACATAGATTGGTTTGGTTCAATCCATAATGATAAGAATGGAAGCTTTAGACAACATCAAGTAGAGGTGTTGGAATTCTAGATTGGCAACCTCATCCCATTTGAATGCCATTTTGGTGACATGGTCCAACTCATTAAGTGGAATAAAGACATGCACTAACAGTCAAAGACATTGACCATGCTACCAGACTTGAACTAAGAGTTAAAGAAGTAAAGGGGGATGCCAGGATTTCGGTTTGCATGACTACAACTATCTTTTGGGGGTCCACAATGATTCCATCACCTAAAATGAGCTGGCCCAACATCATCTCTCCTTTGACTATAAACACACTTTTCATGAGATTCATGCTATGGCTAACCTCCCAACAATGCTATAAACTGAAGATGATGGAGATGAAGCAAGTCTATGTAAAATGTATTGAAATCATCGAAGAGAACCCTAATGGAATCCATCAAATAGGAGCCAAATATCTCCTACATATCCCACTAGAAGGAGGCATACTAATACTCTATAGGCTGTTATGAATGCGGTCTTAGATTGATCCTTTGGTGCCAGTTGGACTTAGAAACAAATCTAGAATAGTAGATGCGGCTTTTGACAATCCACAGAAATCCACAATTACTTGTTCTTATTGGGTATAATGACAATTAGAGAAATCCATTCTACTCTATCCATTGGAGGAATAAATCTTGCTCAAAGCAAATGATTTAGCTCTTCTTTGATTAATTTCTCATTACAAAGATTCATTCTATATCATTGTATTCACACTAGGACAACATGCGACTTCATAGGAATCTGGCGTTGATAAAACTAGGAATCCAAACCCTTCATATTTGAGTAATCCCTGGTCAATACATCTTTACACTCATGTAGGAGCACAAGCAGCTACTCCTGGATCTCAAGTTTAATATTGGCACTAATCTTCAGTAGGACCAAGGTACATAGTAGACAACTCATCCTCGATGACTCTAGTCACCTTTTGCATCAGTGCTTTAAACCCCCTTTTCTACCTAAGAACTTTTGCTACATTAGATCCGGCTAGTGTGACTGCTTTCAACCAGTCCACTCTAGACTCCGGGCATTCCAATTCGGAAGTAGGATTTGCATCCTTTAGGAGTTGCTCTAGTTTGGCCAGTAGTTAGGACTTTGGATCAAGGCACTACTAAATAGTTTGAAGAATATCCGCCAAAAAAGGGGATCAAGATCGGAATTTGCAATTAAGAAGGTAGTGTCGTCCTCATCATCAAGGCCTTCAACCATATTCATAGTCTCTGCCACCACTAATTAAAGTGCCCATGGCAAAGTGTGAATCTTTAGTAAAGCAAACCTAACCTTATGTTGTCCATGGCGAATAGTGAATTGATTTCAATCCTAATTGTGACTTGCCTCAACTAGGGCTAAACAAGTAGAAGGTGGTAACCTTTGCCCACTTGCTCTATGTTTAGCATTACTAGAGATACCAGAAACGGAATGCTGGTTACTTTGACTAACATAGAACAAACAATCCCAAGCAATTGTATCTACTTTGCTAATTTTCCATCTAAATAAGAAAAGGGGCTCGTTCCCACTCCATCGGCCCAAAGTCTTTGCATGTTGCCATAGTAATAATATTGAAACTTGAACCACTATCTAGCAAAACATTGTGAAGTGTCTAATTTTGACAACAAGCACAAATTATTGTGATTGTTGAATACGATAGGGGTCATGACAAAATTGGTTCTTGCTACACCTTTTGGACTTCCTTCTCAAGGATGATTGCAACTTTTGGGACCAGCCGCACTAGCCTATTTGGTTGTATCATCTACAGTAAATAATCCTTGAATGCAAGATACATTTAAGAAATTTGGCACTCATTCAAGTGTCATTTTTGAAACAAGCCTAAGAAAGTGTAGTGACATTTGATCTTTGCACGACAATTTGTAGTATTGATATTTAGTTGAAGATAGCCTTAAGTTCTTCTAAGAAGGGTGAAAAACTTAATGGAAATATAATATTGACATTTTAGTGGGAGATATTTTAAAGATTTTATTGGATTGATTGTATGAGGTTGTGTTCCATACTTGTTTAGATGTAACTATTGGTTGTATTTCATATTTTTTGAAGTCAAACAAAGTAGATATAAAATTCTTTTATGCAATACCACACCTTAATTTAGAGTGTTGGCATCATCAAAATTAATCACTTTTGTTAGCTTTTTTGAGGATCAGAAGCTCATGAATCCCTTCTAGAGAGTGTAATTCCTTAAAATAATGGTTTGGTCATGTGGAGAAGAAATAAACAAAGAAGGAAAATTTTCAAATTGAACCTCAAAGCAACACTTTGAGGTAAGCCAATAATGTTGATTAATCCTAAGTTTGAGTCAACAATGTTATGTGAGTGTCAGTCTTACAATTGAACCTCATATCCATTAATATTGAGCCAATCATATTGTATGAGTTCAATCTTAAATTGAGCCTCATGTTCATTATATATAGAGCTAGATGATGCATGATAATCGATTGATACAACATGATGAGGGGCCTAAAAAGATGCATGTTTTATGGAGATACATCATGGACCCCTTATGATAATTAGTTGATACGGCATGGTGAGGGGCTTAAAAAGATGCATGTCTTATGAGATACATCATGGACCCTGTATGGTAGGTGTTAATGCATTGAACTTAAAGGAGTTCCATATTTAAATTGAGCCTCATTTTCATTTTAAAGTTAACTTAATAGAGTTGTGTGAGTCTCAATCTTAAAATGGAGCCTCATGACAGAGTAGCTAGTTGATGGGTGACAATTGATCCCCGTGTCCATTAAGACAGGGTAGCTACCTAATCTGTTACAACAATTGAGTGCCCCATGAGGATCAACCTTAAAATTGAACCTCATTTGCATGAAGACACCTATCTATTTGATAGCTTTGATCACTTCAAAATTGATGAGACTAGAAAGGGAATACGTAAGCGCTTCTTGTAGAGATCCATTAGGGACCTCTTATGACAAGTGCTTATGCATTAAGTTTCATTCCTTGAAACTAGTACTTGAGTTTGTGGAGAAAAAGATAATAAATAAGAATTTTTTTTCTCTACACCTCATATTGACTTTTTGAGATAGGCGAGTGATTAATGTCGGCCTCATGTCCATTACGATAATCCATGATGCTCAATCTCAAAATAGGACATGTTCCTCATGTCCATTACAATCATCCAATAGCCATTCATGAGGCTCATATATCTGTTGAGGTAGTGCAGCTTGTTGATGGGCAACAATTGTCCATGATCATCATGATTACAATAAAGTCTACATATACAAGACATGTGCTTATATATATATATATATATATATATATATGTATGTATGTATGTATGTATGTATGTATGTATGTATGATGTCCAAGCTCGTAGTAGCCATAATACTGGTGCTCATGAGATGAGAAAAAACTATGTATGAACCATTGTAGCCATTGAACTTGTGACCTCGATGATGCAAAATGATATTAATGGAGACCTTGCGAAGGAGTTTTATTTAAGAAACCATCAATCCCATGATGGCTCAAAACTATTTGCACTATTGGAAGAGAGAGTTAGTCACATGCTCCAAAACACCAACCAGTACATGGTAGCACGCGTTGATGCATCGTAGCTCTAATGCAAGGTAATCTAGCAGCTGCATTTCGTGGTGCACATGCCGCCATATGCAATGCCACTATCACCTCTCACAAAGAGCACCGCTATGACTGTTTCCGCCACCAAATTTGGAGCAAAATTCTCTTTCTCAAGCAACTCGCTGACTGTGTAGAGGCTCAGAGATATCCAAACTAGGTGAATTGATGAAAGTCGTTTCGAATGCGAGGTAGTGGTAAGAGCATAAGACATTGCATTGAACGAGGCCCACAACCAAGGCCTCCTTGTAGCTTCAGATTCTTGCAGTCCTCCATTGCAGCTCCGGGCACCTAGCATACTCCTAGGGTGTGTTGCATCGCTTCTCCTAGCATTGACCAGCTAAGAACATGTGGGCAGATTCCACCATATAATCAACATTGTAATATATATGAGAATCCCCTGGCATTTCATGCAAGGCAGCAATGTTCAATGCATCAACATCTTTGTTTTTAGAGGCCAAAATAGCACATTCTTTGAAAAAAGATGCATAGTCTTGCTGTCAATGGATGTCCATGTAAACATGCGAGATGAGACCATTCATGGTCATGTGATGCAAGAGCATATGTACTAGAATAGCAACACGATTGCCACCATCCAAATAATTGCAATCATCACCAAGAGAGAGAAGCCATTCAACAAAATCATGATTCTCAGCTTGCATGGAAACTAGCATATTTTGAGACAAATGTAAAACATGCACATGATTCCATAGAGGAGAAAAGATAGAGGGCTGCAAGAACTATCTCTTCACGATTGCCCTTTGGCACCATAGGCAAAATCTGGCAAAAATCTCCACCAAAGAGAATGACTTTGACTTCAAAAGGCATATCACACTCCATTTCGTCCCTCAATGTTTTGTCCAATGACTCAAATGCCCGTCAATGAATCATTGGCGCCTTATCTCAAATAATAAGGCATGCCATTCCTTAACAATTTTGCAAGTTGACACTGTATCGGAATGTTGTATGACGAACTCGGGGGGGGGGAGGGGGTGGGGGGGGGGGGGGGGGGGGGGGGGGGAGAGGTCACTCGTGAATATATGTATATATAACGTGAGTTCAAAATAAGGGGTTTTTAAAACACCGTTTTTATACATTTTTTTTACATACAGAAGGGTGTCATATAAAGGGGTTACTTACAGATTGAATAGAAAAGGGTTGTATTTTATTTAGTAAAAATTCACAAATTAGGATATTTATAAATAGGTCATGAACGCATGTTATAGAGAATATATATATAGTGAACCCCCCAAGATGACGAAGTACTCTTGAGCTCCAGGGGAATCTTAAACCTCGAGTGCACCGTACATCCCTTCGGCAAATAATAATGGAGCAATTTGAGATGATGTTGTTGTAAGGAAAACTTTTCTATAATATTCCCATTTGAAAAAAATATTACTAAACCAACCTCCCGCGCACCATAAACTCGTGTAAAGGTTATTCCCAGTGCCGATAGCTAATCTATATCCACACGCGAGAGATGGAGAACTCCGTCTTGGAAAATAAGGCCTGGGATTCAAACCCGCATAGCCACGGGGAAACATCCTCTTGGGAGGAGGATAAGAGGATAATGTTGAAATAAAATTCAAAATTTTTTACTATTTCTTCTCCCCCAGTCGATGCATGGCTGGAGGAGAGGGAGTGTGGGGGGATGGGCCAGTAGGGCTGCATAAGGACATGGGGGAAGAGGGCCATGCAATGGGCCATGTGGGGGGGAGGTCCCCTCTCCCCCCTGGACTATTAAAACCCTCCTTTGGGGGGCGGGGGGGTAACCAAGCAGGTTGAAGGAGGGAGAGACTATGTCAGGTTGCATAAGGTCGTCGTGTAAGAGGAGGTGGAGCTGAGGACAGTCGTGAGAAGAGGGGGAGGGAGGCCGCCTTGAATTTGCAGTCGTCGCCATAGAAGAGGGAAGGAGGCTGCGCAAGGGTTGGAGAGAGCTGCCTGAGGCTTGATACATTGCCACCTGTGGCTCGTTAGCCGCCACTAGCATCGCCATAGGCTACCACACCGCCACCATCCCAAGTCAAAGTCCCCCCTTTTTCCATCCAACCGATCATCGTCATTTCACCCCACGTGGTATCAGGCTGCTGTCCCTAATCAGAAGCTCCTCTAGGCCTTGGGTCTTGTAGAGAAGAAGAGGGTTCCTTAAACACATTTTCACAAGATCTTTAACCCCCCGGGATTTTGAAGAAAATAAGTATAAAGCCCTTCCCACCAATCACCCACAAGCCCCTAGGCTTGGGATTTAAAGTCCCCTTTCGCACAAGGCCCCACAAAACCATTCCTAACCTCGGAATTTCAATGAGAAGAATAGCTCTCAAGCCTCCGTTGCCACAAGGGCCTTCACAAGAACCCTTTCACGAATCCCCTCTTTTCTCGAAAGAAAGAAGGCCCAAGCTCCGAACCCCAAGGCCTTCCAAAGCCAAATTTCGCAAGTCGGTACTTCTGTCAAGGAGCTGTACCTCAAAGGGAATTGCGTGTACGAGGGAGACAGGCAAAGATCATAAGACTGTGAACCAAGGCAAGTAATTCGAATCCGCGAAGGAAATCCAGAAGCCGAAGTCAGGATGGCCCCTAAAAAGTCACAAGGCGCACCTGCAGGAGGATCATCTCCCAATATTCATGTGGATATCTCATCGAGCCCACAAGTCCGGGTTTTCTTCCTACTTTTGATTTACGTAGAAGTGTTGCAATTATGCATGGTTATTTCATGGAATTAGGATGCACTTATGGTTGTCAAAATTCACCTAGCTAAATGTGATTGAAATAAATTAGCTAGCTAAAATTTACTTAAAGTAATTCACGATACGAAGTGGTCATTTGAATTTTCAATGGAATGAATGAAAAATGACATAAGGTGTCTATGCATTTTAGTACCTTATTAGCAAGTTGGCTTTTGTGCATTGCAAAGTGACGAGCATTACAAAGTTGAAATTATGTTAGTACACCTTTGATTATGCATGGAAAGATTAAATCGCATGTCACATTTTTAGACAAATCTTCTTCGTAATGATTCGTTAAGGAAGTCGTTATCAACCGTAGGAAATTGCAACATGGAAAAGATTCTAAGGGCTGCATGAAGTAGGTTAACTCTAGCTTCAATTGGCATAATTCTCATTTAACTGCGTAGTAGTTAGGAAAGGTTACATAATGCACAATCATTGTAGGAATAATTTCATTGAGAGATGTTAGCTAGGGAAAGGCTGCACGGTTCATTTAAGCATAAAATCTTAAAAGCTTAGTGGCATGAATCGTGAATGCAAGTCCTAGTAAGTTCAATGGAAGTTATGCGGAAATTTAACATGCGCTTTGGTCTTGACAAGAAAAGTTAGGGTTTGTGAATCTAATCATACGCTGAAGCAATGAATCGTGTGCTTACGAGAATTGTATCGTAATACAACTAGTTTTTTCCCTTTTTGATCAAGACAACATCTTTAGGAATGGTCCGTCCTTGTCGTAAGACAAGTAATTTGGATTACCCAAAACACCTAAACCGCAAAGGATTCGCATAGGATGATTAAATTGATACAATATACTCCAAATGCTAACTAGGGTTTAGCACGTTAAGGACTTGACCTAGTCACACTTATTGCCAAGTCGAAACCCTCATACCCAAAGGTCCTGCCCACATTCACGGTTTGTAGGGACAATTGGACGTACTTGCAAGAAACGATCTAGGGTTTCTACCCTAAGAATCACTCCATCAAATGTTGAAACTCGGATTGAGTTGGAACCCCTAGGACCGAACGTTGTCGGCCTAGTGCAGTTGGGAATGGGTTGGATATGAAGACACCCTAAACCCTGCTTCTTATCTAATCATGATTTTGTGACCAGAAGACGCCGTTCCATGGGTGAAATAATCCCATGGAATAGATGCAACACTTGTGCAACAAGTTGCAAGGTCGCATGATCTTGTGGTTTCATCACAAGAGAATGGCCAATTCCTTGGAATGAGATTGGCAGATTCTTGCGCAAGTTTAACTTGCAAGAGGATGAGTAGTCATCCTGTTATATCACCTTTCTTGGAAAAAATTTCCAAGATAAGGGAATTAGGTATTTGCTTGGAAGCAAAGGACCAATTAATAATTTGGAGCAACATGGTCGCCATGAGATACTGTTAATAAAACCTAAGGTATTGGTTAAGTTGGGTTAATAGGCTACGGCCTTAACCAAGGACAAAGGGGAGAACAGACAAACCCTTGTGGATCTTGCCAAGTTGCAATTTGATCCCGGATCGAATGCTGGATGCATTTGGAGAGAAGGATTCACTCCTTAGTAGTTGGCCAAATAATGACCACTGGAAATGATTGTGCTTGTAACAGTTTAGAGAGCACTGTTTGCTTTCTTTGCTTAAGGAACTAAAGGATGAAAAGATATCTAATGCTTCAGGTTGAAGGCCTGAAGGGAGAGGCAGCCTCAGTTACCCCCGACTGTCTGCCTGACCCTAACCAAGGGGGTTGTTGGCCGCGCTCGCAACGTGGACCGAACCCGCCGCGTCTCTCTGTTGGGCACTACTTGGAGTAAGAGGGCGCTTGGGTGTCAGGGGGGTTCTGGCTATAAATCTCTCGCCTTCCGGACCGTGCACAAGAGGCCAACGTGACTCGGGATTGGATCTTGAGTCCCGCATACTAGTCTACGGGCGAAATCTTGGATTAGTAATCCCTGTTGATTGCTGGATAGCCTTCAAGCAGATTATGGATAAGCCTGTGGGCTGGACTTTATGAATGTATTCCAAAGATAAATATGATAACCTGTTGAAAAGGAACTTGTTTGACAAAGCTTTTCTATGTCAAGTGCTAAGATTGTGTGAAGGAATCAGTGTCTAACGGGCTAATTAAGGAAGCTGCTTGATGCCTGTCCAACTAAATGTGGTAGGAAATTAGACATCTAAAACAACCTGAGGAAAGTGCGGTGGATGTGGCCATGGGTCCGTCCTACGGATGGGTGGTCCCGATTGGTCAAGAACTTTTCTCAATCATAATGGACAGCAATGAGATCTTCTCAAAGGAAATGAATAGCAAGGGCGCTGACCTAGAGTCTAGGTTATAATAATTTAGGTTTATGCTATTTTAGGGGAACGGAATGGGACTATACCTTATGGCAGAGAGGTTGAGTCTTGCATCCCTTTCATTTCCCATTCTCCTTTAACCAAGTGCATCGTGAATCTGCTTCGGCCCTGGCATTTTTGCGTAAAGTAGTTCACTTAGGGTTTGACGCTAGTTGCCGTTTAGGAAATGACCATTAGGGGAAACCCTGATTCAGGTCAGCTGATTCAGGTCAGTCCTAAGTGGGAACTGCTAGAATATGTTTGCTACGTGGCAGACGCAGAAAGTGGTAGATCACAAACCCCGTAACATTCCATGGGAGTGCTCGGCGGAGGTTTCTAGACCTCCTTTCCGATGGACTGCTAAGACATGTCCTGATGGGAACAGGTGGACACGTTAGAGTTGGTATCAGAGTGAACGAACGAAGGATTTGTTTTTAAGAAATCTTAATAAGAAGAAGCAAAGAAAATGTTGCTGTTCAGAACATTTCCTTACTTTCGATGCTGTCTTGCAGAATTATGAAGCATGGAGCAGGTTCTTAGTATTCCGAGTCATGTTTATGACCGTGATGCACTCCTTAGATTATCGACAAAGGCACGATATGATGAAAATCCTAGACCGTATTTATAATCCATCGCCTTTGTATGTGGAACAGAGATGGAAGGGTGACTCTGGAATCTACTACATAGCTACACACTGGTTTGTGTACCTTCGAACTAACCTAAAGAGGATCAAGTGGTTGGAGGACATGAAGATCGGGAAGTCACGTAAACTCAACTTTACATATCGAAGGTCGGAGGGTTGAGCTGAACTCATATATATATGAGGAAGTGACCTGTGTAATCCCCGTCGACAGGATCAAGGTGTTGGGACACTACGAGAAGAATGGGTACCAAAGGAAAGGATACCCTAATCTTCCGATGACTTATCGATTTCTGAAGATCCATGACCCAAAACCATACTATTATCCAGTTCCCGTAGCTAAATGTAACACAACATTATTCTCCTCGAACTAAATGTAATAGTTGCTCTATCATCTCAGGAAATATTGTACTCCGAAAGGGTTATGCCCACATAAATAAAATAAGACTTCTTTTATCAATGTCTGTCTTGTCTATGAGAATTGATAAAAAGTTAAGTGGCTAGGTTTCTTGGTTGATAGCTGAATTGGGGATGAAATATAAATCATAACGATTAGCAAGTTATAACGATAAGAATCCTCTATCCAGGCACAACCCCAGGTACAGATTCCCAGTTCGCCCCCTACATCAAGTACGGCCGTGATCCAGGAGAAGAAGTTTATTCTCAAGTAGATCAAGCTGCCAGAATTTGATGGGAAAGGAAGGATTGTCCAAGAGGATGCTGAGATTTGGATAGTGTCCATGGAAGATTACTTTGAAGCAGCCGGTACTGCACCCGCCAACCCGGCTATGCTCGCTAAGCTGAAGCTCACCGACGAAGCTAGACTTTGGTGGAAGCAATGGTACAGAGATCAAGGAATCTTGGAAGGATCCGTTACCTAGGGAAAGCTGAAGAAAGTTGTGGAAGGAAGATACTTACCACCTGCGTATCACACGCAGAAAATGAATGAGTTCTACAAGCTGAAACAGCTGGGACTCACTCTTGATGCATACTACTCAAAATTCATTTCACTTCTGAAGTATGTGCCACAGATGGACATGACACAGTAGGTGTTGAAATTTTGTGCTGGTTTAAACCCACCAATGAATACCCGCCTCGAATCTATGTGCCCAACAGATGTATAGGACGCACTCATTCGAGCTGCGCCCATAATTCAGGAGGTGCAGGCTAGGCCAAGAATCCGCTTCGGCCCTGGCGTTTCTGCGTAAAGTAGTTCGCTTAGGGTTTGACACTAGTTGCTGTTTAGAAAATGACCATTAGGGGAAACCCTGATTCAGCGGTCCTAAGTGGGAATGGCCAGAATACATCCGCTACATGGCAGACGCGGAAAGTCCTAGATCGCAAACCCCATAACATTCCATGGGAGTGTCGGGCGGAGCTTTCTAGACCTCCTTTCCGATGGACTGCTAAGACATGTCTTGATGGGAACAGGTGGACATGTTACATTTTCCCTCACCTCTCAATTTTACAAGCAAGCGATTGTACAAATATGTTTTTCTTGATCCCCTAGGCCCATCCAAAGGGAAAATAGTCTTATGTGAGAAGGTTATAGCACCAAGCACAACCAAGTTACGTGCCATTCTTTGACATTCATTCAAATTGGATACAATTGAACATGCAACATTTTGTTGACTCACAATGTCAATGTATAGCTCCTCACATATCAAAGGATTACCTGCACCTATCACCAAAGAGCTATCAATCTATGGTGTCTCATTGAACCGGGACAAACTTCACCCATGTTATTGCAAGATGTCCTCCAAATGCAATAAACCCAAATAGAAAGCCAAGTCTTGAGTAGTTTGATTATTTCCATGAGAAGAAATCAAGCCATGTAGTATATCATATGTCATGGCAACCTTGAATTGTTTCCACAACTGGCCTAGATGCATATGATAATGAAAAACCAACAATGTTGCGAATAATGCACGCAATTGTTGGCATGTCTGAACCATCACATCCTCCTCCATGCAATGTATCTTTTCTATTCATTTTCTAGCAATCCCTTAGTTATGCAAGCAGCCTTGAAAGTGAGATACAGAACTACATCAACCGTGCATAGGTCCTCAAATGACTTACAGTCCCTACACTCTGTGAGAAGCATTCTCAAGTAGTAGATCTCACCTTTGCAGAAGGAGAAACAAAGTAGATACGACTACAAACATCCCCCTTTTTTAGCTTTGTCTAAAATTTTATTGTTTCATTCCAAACCTAGTATTGGGGGAACTCCTAGTACAATAACACATTTTCCTTTGGATGATTTTGGTTGCAAACAATCAAAGTTTTCCATTGCATGTTATCGTTAGAAACAACTTGTCTTATATCATCATTGCCATGGAAGGTGACAAGATTTTTCCTTGGCAAGTGCGCATGCAAACGTATAATATTTGGGTTCTCATTATGCTACTGGTATTCAAAAATCCTCTAGCATGCCTTAGATGCAAAAATATATCGAGCATCAAGGTACATCTATTCTTCATCTATACTTTCAACCATTGTAGAATCATTTGCTACATTTGATGGGCCCCTCCCCATAGATCAAAACCTTATAGTCACACGGTCATGGCCTTTGTAAATGTATTTGTAAAGGTATTTTATAGGAAAAATGGTAGAACACATCTCCACATTAATATGCACTCTATATCCTTTAGACAGATAAGTATTATAAGGTACAACCTAATGATTGTCGAGCTCAGGGGGTTCACTGTATATATATTCTCTATATAACATGCGTTCATGGTCTATTTATAAATATCCTAATCTGTGAATTTTCCTTGAATAAAACACAACCCTTTTCTATTCAATCTGTAAGTAACACCTTTATATGACACCCTTTTGTATGTAAAAAATGCATAAAAGTGCTATTTTAGAAAGCCCTTGTTTTGAACTCATGTTATATATACATATTATATTAATGACTGAACCCCCCCCCCCCCCCCCCCCCCCCCCCCCCCCCCCCCCCCCCCCCCCGAGTTGTCGAGGTACCCCTAACCAAAACTTACCTCCCATCATGTCTTCTCATTTAAATTTGGTAACCATGATCATATTCTCTTGTGGAATTCACATCTGTGCATGGATAACGCCTTGAACATTTTCCATTCACCATGCATGAACTTTTGGGACCTAGATGGCCACATGGGCTATGCATGTTGCAAGCAACAATTTTTTCAAATAGCTCTGGTAATTTATCTTGGTCTAGAAGCTCTACACCAACCATCCTATTGCAGTGATCAACATCCTTCGTGGCGTGAATGCATCATGCAATATCAAAAGTGTATACGAGTGTGGCAAGTCTCGTTTTCGAAACACTCACATAGCCTGCAAATTCACCAAACAAACTTTTCCTCATAAGCATTTCCAAGATTTCCTTGTGTTTCTGATAGAAGATTCTAGTGGTTAAGTTAGGCCTATCGTGCATTGTTTGACTCGGCAACAAAGCATCCCTAATCTCCACCCACCTTGGATTACATGTGAAGGTGATGAAGAGATCAAGTTTACCTCTACTACAAACTAGGAATATCATGAAAGACTCTATTAGGGTATCTTCCCTTAGGAATGGTTGTCTCATGATTTGTTAGAGATGGTAGTCCTACTTTGGGCTCCAATTTGAGTTGCAAGTTGTGTGGCTTTGGAACTTATCCATGGGCATAAATACGATACCATATGTAGTTGCAAGGCGGGTCAAATACCTAGGTCTTAGCATTGGCCAATCTCACCTCAAACCCCTTTCCTATGCTATCAATTGTCTCATTGTTATCATTGTACTTGGGTGGTATTGTTTCTACATGAAGGGTGACCACCATTGGCTACTTTTTGATATTGCACTAAATCTTATTGCTTTGTTTCTCATTGTCAAGAAGGGATAAAAACATCCATTTTTAAATCCTGAAAAGAATTTCTCACATTCCTTGATGGCCAATTTTTTCTAAGGATATATCTAGAAACCAAGGTTTGTTATCAAGTTCATACCACAACAATCTTGACAAGCTTACCCTCACCTTCTCACTTTCAAATTGCAAGCAGTATTTGATATGTATTTCCATATTAGTGCTTGTAAGCATTTGAAAATATCCATCATCTGGCTTCACACATGTAAGTAATGTGTTTTGTTTTTATATCTTGATATATGACAACCTCTCAAGGACTTTGAAACAAGTCCAACATAGTGAAATGTTTCCAACATAATGAAATTTAAGATATAGAGTTCAAACTTGCAAGTACTTAGATCCAAGTTGTAAATTTTAAAAATGTCAACTCTATTTGGGAGCTTATCAATGTATGTAGAAATTTGTTTTGTACTTCCATACCATGTGATAAGAGAGAATGTTGCCAAAATCTTCAATACGTGCCAATTTATTTCATAAATGTGTTTTATGTGCGAACTGGATTGAGCAGATGCTCTAAAGGAATAGAGTTAATGGAAAAGGGCGAGCATTCAGTTTCCTCTATAGAATTGGTTGGAACTGCTCGGGGATTGAACTCCTGCTGTAGCTGCAGGCAAAGTGCCTTCCTCCCCTGAGGGTATATTCTTCGGAATAGGAAGCAATTGCAGGCTTTCCATCACTGTCGGCTCTGCCCTGCGGGCTACGCCACCTACCCATGAAACTCCGATGGGTTTCGGTGGTGCCGCCTTTAGCTTGTGAATCGACTAGGTGACTGACTGACTACATGGACTTCTCGATTAATAATTTCCTCAATTTGTACGATACTCATTGAAGGCATGGAAGCCTTATCCTAAGCTTGCTTCTTGTGCGCATCATGCAGGTCCTGGGCTTCCAAAATGACCCATATTGTTACATTTGGAGCACTAGAAATTTTTGACTGCAACTTTGTGAGCAGCCTCCGAGGATTTGCGATCATTGTCCTTCTAATTGGACTTTTTGGGCTTCTGAGAACCCTCCTCCTCGGAATCCCCGTCTAGTTCACTGCTACTCCCTTCCTCTGAGTCCACCCTTCGAGTCTGAATCACTAAATTTTTTGATAGCAAACTTAGACGTGGTCTTTTCGCTTTTCCCTTTCGCGATCTTATGTGTGTGAGTCTGGATGTGCACATGGCAAGGTCCACCGATGCCTCCTGTGACCCTTGTGGTCAGGCGACGGTTGCAATGTAGGCAACAAAGATGGGCGACTGATTCAGAGATAATTCCTTCCCTTTCTAGCAATGACAAACTCGAGAATGTTACTCCACAGCAGGGATCTCACCTGCCACCATCTCGTTCGGTTCCTGTCTGAGTTCATGATGCACTTCTAACTCCACTCATCAGTACTCCCCAAATTCCATTAAAGCTTGTCGGTAAGTTGTTCAGGTCCTCTTCTACTCTAAATCTGGTCTTTCCTATCCCGCCACACAGTGTTCAGCTTGTTACGACTTGGACAGTAGCTCTGATCATCTTGTTTTCTTGACCTTTTTCGGGTCTTTCTCAGAACATCCAAATGCTTTCATCTTAATATAGTCGGAGGTGACCTATGCTGTGAATTTTCCTCCCATGGTGGATGATGCTCATAAGGTGGCAGTGTTTGAATCCGCCCTACAGAAGGAGACGATAGCATGGCTGGGGGAAGAACATGGTTGGTGGGCTACGTGGGCCGTAGCTCAAGCATCCTTTGTACATCAGTTGCAGCAAGTTTTGACTAATGCCGAGAATCAGTTAGAATAGTTCCGTCAACTAAAGTAAGGAGATTCTACCATGCATGCTTATACGATTCAACTCAAGGTTCATTCTATCGGGATGCATTGCACAAGCCCACCAACGGCAGCCAACCAGATCAGAGATACTTCATGCTATGTAATCGGGTACGAACACGAACATCAAATCCCGGATCCGAACCCGGCATTGAAGTGTGTAAATATAGCAAATCACTCATTGTAGCGCACAGGACAAAAATAGAGAATATATAGTACAACAGAATGAAGAAAGCTCCGTAATATATAATCCATTAGAGAATACATCTGAGTAGGTAGCACTCTCTCTCATAAGTGCTTTCAGAATATAGCAATGCACTCAGCATGAATACAATGAGATACATCTGTATCAAAGGAATGCATCAATGCGATACAAACAAACACATTTGAATGACAAACATATAGATCCGAATAGTTGCACTCCATGACTCTTGGCACTTCAACACTCTATTGACTGGTCCACTTTGGTCCGATGCCCAACAATAAGCCTTTGCAAATGTCCAAGAGTAAAGAGGCGTGGGAAACAAAGAGTGCTTTCTATATGAAAGGACTAGATAGATGATGGTAGATTGTCCATGGCCACCCACAATATCAAAACCAACAATGGGTGGATGAGGAAATGGAAGCAACTAAAGAGGTCAAGACAAAGGAAGAGCAAAAGGATCCTAAGTCCATGATAGGGCAACCATTTGAAGAAAAAATTACCTTAGGCAATGAGGTAGAGCCATTTAATATATGGCCATTGAGAATAAAGGAGTTGATCATCAAGCTTAGTCACTCAGACACTAGCAACATACTTAGGTAAATATTTCAAAATTGTGATTGAATTTAGAAGAACGTACTCGTTTTTATCTCCAAAAACAATAAAATGTTACATACACATACTAGAATGACAAGCAAAATGGTTGTAGAATTGATGAATGTAAAGGAAACTAGCATTTATTGAAATTGTAGGACAAATCCATTTTGAGTAATATAAGAAATTGATTATAGTTTATTTTCAAGTACTACATTTTGAATGTTATGATTGTATATTGGGCAATATGGATTGCTTAAACAAAATAGAGCCCAAATCCTATGTGCCAAAGAAAAAGTTATCTTCTAGAACTTGGTCACATTGAAGAAGTTGGAAGAGCCTATGGAAGGCAAGCAACCTTCTTGGATAAATGGCTTTGATGATATATTCCCTAAGGGGTTGACAAACTAATCCCCAATTGGGAATTTGATCATGATTGAAACTAATGCTTAAAAGATCTTATAAAATCTCTATTATAGATTCCGTTAAACTTAAAGAGTAGCTAAGACAACTAGCTGGATAGGGTTTCATCCACCCAAAGTAACTCACATTGGGGAGTGTTTGTTCTCTTCCAAAAGGAGGATGGTTCCTTTAGACTCTCCATCAATTTTGGAGGTCTAAAGTAAGTAGCTATCAAGAATATGTATCATCTTCCTTGAATTGATGAACTCCTAGATTAACTACATAATGATAAATGTTTCTCCAAATTTGATATGAGGTCGTGATACTATCAGGTTAGGATCTAAGATAACCTTTAGCATATGCTATGATCACTCACTTGGATATGTCATTTGGATTGAATAGCACACCAGCAATGTCCAATTGTTTAATGCAAGATGTGTTTCCTCATTTATTGGATAATTTTGTGGTGATGTTCTTCCATGATGTCCTTGTGTATTCAAATTCTCAAAATCACAAAGTCAAATTGAAGTTGCATCCAACACTTTGGTAGAATCAACTCTATGCTAGGCAAAGAAAGCATATATTCTATATGGTTACAATTAAATATTTAGGATATATAATCTCTATTGAAGGAATGCTAATTGAATGTCAAGGATATTTCATGATCGGCCAATATCCAATTAGAGGTGTGGTGGGTTTTCTATAAGGGGCACAATACCCTAGAAAACCATAACAACTCCCTTCAATAATCCCTTGAGGCTCACTTTGCTAGCCCAACAACACAACCACCTTTAAGGGATCTTATATATGGAAACACACTTACCCTTATTTTCAAATTCTACAAATCTTGCAACATCTTACAAAGTAGGGCAACTCCTTAGACTTATTTTTTCAAATTCATAACCATCCCAATAATATCCAAATTTAAAAGTAAAAAGAGAAATGCTATACTCCCTTTCTTATAAGTTCTTACTTTTAGCTTTATAAGTCTTTCAACTTTGGTCCACTATACAAGGCTAAACTCAATACAATTGGCTTGAAAGAACTTACTCCTCTCCTATATTATACTAGGGTTTTGGTCTAAAAGTCTGGCATCCTACATCTAACAAAAATTGATTTCTCTCTTTGCTATGAGACATTGTGCTACCTTGAAACGTCCTAGAAAGATGTGCTTCACCTCAAGATAAACCCCTCAATTTTATTCCACACTCTCTGAGTACATGTTTTTTAGGAAAACTAAGTACATGCTACCCCAAAACCCAAAAACCACCCAACAAGGACTTGTGATCAAATATGGTTCTTGCTGTTGACTAAGTTTGTAACTTGTTTTTTCACTTATATAGACTAGCTGGTGTGGCTGGCATTGTTGGCCTGCTACCATGCTTCATGCGATGTGAATCATTATGAAGTTCGCGAGGCTATGCCTCGCTCACTTCGTGCCCCCCCCCCCCCCCCACACACACACACACACCCACACCCAAGCATAATTATTATTAGAAGGCCAGGTACCCTTCTTCGAATAGCCCAACTCAAAGGCTTGTTTGAAACAGTACTTTGCACGATCAAATAATTGTAGATGTTCTTTGAAAACACAACATAGGCTACGAAGGAAAGCAAAAGTACAAAAATAATTATAAAACAATTCAAAAAAACTTTTTTTCTGCAAAGGGGCATTGTTAGTGAGCATTGGAGCATTTGTGATATTATGTAGGGGCGATATTATGTAGAGGCGATGCTCCCACGTTTTTTCAACATGAATGGTTGCGACAACTAGACTCTCTGAAGTTTCTTTTACCTGAAACAAACATGTTCATCACTTATTAATGGAGACTTGTATCAAAGAAGAATTCAAATGAAATAAAAAGCATATTTCCAAATACTAGAATTAGAAGAAGGTGCATGAATTTGAGCTCCATCAGACATAATAACATTAAGGTGCAATTGATGCACCCTAACCAAGCATGAAAGATCCATGAACTCATGATTCTCCCAATATCATGGGATGCACAAAGAATGTATTTTTTGAATTTGGAATGCTTCCAATGGGGTGTAAACAAAAAAAAACCGGACATAAGTCCCACATTGAATCTTTACAAATGTTGGATAGGAAGAATCCAAGTATGGGAGAGTTGGCAGACACTCGATAACACGAGAAAGGCTCCTATGCATAATGGGATATGACAACACAGATGTCTTGGAGACATAGTTGAGTTTTTGATGTTGGGGTAATATGTGTAGATAGGGGTAGACATCTAAAGAAGGCAATGAAAAAAGGTGAGATGCTTAGCACAACAAGAAGTGCATAAATAAGCAAGGGAGGTCAAACCTTAGAAAGAAGACTCTATGGAGAAACATGTATGAAATTATTTAACCCATCGAAAGTGAAGCTAGATGCAAATTCCCATCGCACAATGCATCTATTGCAAAAACTAGTTTTTAGGAGAACATGCGATCAAACTTAACATTAAATAATAACTATATTTAGTGAAATTGACATTAAAACATATACATAGAGACAACCTTACTTACACATTTTTCATGGCACCAATACTTTTGTTGAAATGAAAATATTCTTTAGATGATTTTATTCGTAGAATATTTAAAAAATTACAAAGGTATGTGAAGAAAAGCATAAGTATATGAATGTCAATCCACATTTTCAAAACTAATGCAATGATTGCAACAATGGAATTCAAATGGAAAATAAAATGAGAAAAAAACAAAGAGATATTCAAAATTATTTTTGAGGAGTCAATTTGATGGCCCAATTCAATTGGAGACATGGACTCATTAATGTCAGCAGGCCATTAGACCTAGCAACACACAAATTTAAAGATGCTACTTCTTTTTTCAAAACCAGAGCTTGTTCAACAATCTTCTTGTTGACCAAGTGTTTGTCTCACTCTTTGATCCCCTTGAATGATGCCTCTCTCTTTTCATCATGCTATCCACTAAATCACCTTGTTTCATACACCCCTTCTATTGCACCTTTCAACTCAAAGTGTAGCTCTTCAACACTGTTATGGAGGCGAAGATGTGCACTCCTTCCACAACTCTCATAGATGTAGGAATACAATCTGCATTTGTATTTCCTTTGAAAAAGATTGCATGAGTTGGCTAAATTGACATGTCAATTTCTCAACTTTAGCACCAATTTTTGGAAAACTCCAAGAGGAAGAACAATTACTCATCGACTTTGTAGTTCTTTGATGCTTTGGGATGGCAAGTCGTGCATCTCACCTTGCCTCATCTTTTGGTTGTGGGAGTGTCAAACCCTCCTCTACTGGCACAAAAGACATGGATCTAAGAAGCATTATATGCAACATTTTCAAACACATCTTAGAACAACACATCCCAGCCTTATATACATAATTCAAGTAGAGAATTGAAAAAAAAGTGTTTAAGAAATGCAAACAAAGATGGAAGTAGCAAATATCCTATTGAACAGCACCAAGAAGGTAAGAATCGTCGAGACATGCTTTTCCCAACATCTTTCACATTACACATATTCATTGAATTGGGAGACATTGCAAAAAAAGGTTTAGAAATTGCAACATGCATAATAGGGGTAGAGGATTGCCCATCCTCCATCACCATGCAAAAGGCTAATCAACACAAAAAAACTTGACAATTACACATATTTAATAAGGAAAAAGAGGACAAAGTTAACACAAGACATGCAATTCCAATGTACATAAGATACCCTCTAAAACATATTCTAATACACTTTCATAGTGAAAAGCATTTTCACATGATGCAAACAAAAATGGGTTTGAATCAAAATACAATGGCAAAACACAATATCATCTAGCTTTCTACAACACCTCAAGGTACACAATATTTGTAGTGGTATGAGTGTTTGTACTTTTGTCTTCCAAAAGAACCTTTATGGAACTTGTAGTTCTCACTTGGCTAAAAGCAACATAGAGCTACCCATGAGAGAATACCAATGTCTTGAGATATAGACCCAATAAGGACGATGTTTGTCCTTGAGGCTTGTTAATAGTCATAGCAAAAACTAGCCTAACGGGAAATTGCCTTCCATGCATGACAAAGGGAAACCTTGCAGACATTAGAATAAAGAAAATCTTGGGTATGAAGATGATAATAATGACATTAGTTCCAGTGATAATTTTAGCCTCCAACACTTTTCTATAAATTTTTTTGCATATTAATCGTGTACTGTTGCAAAGGCCAATAGAATAATTCAAGTTTCTCTAGAGCATCACAGGTGCATTTTTTCTCAACACCAAAAAATTAGGAGAAAAACCACCACCTAAATCAATGGAGTTTCGATACTCACTTGAGCAAAGGAAAGAATTTGCGTTGGTCTCAGTAATAGAGTCAACATTGTAATATATATGAGAATCCCCTGGAATTTCATGTAAGGCAGCAATGTTCAATGCATCAACATCTTTGCTTTTAGAGGCCAAAATAGCACATTATTTGAAAAAAGATGCATAGTCTTACTGACAATGGATGTCCATGTAAACATGCGAGATGAGACCATGGGTCATGTCATGCAAGAGCATATGTACTAGAATAGCAACATGATTACCACAATCCAAATAATTGCAACCATCACCAAGAGAGAGAAGCCATTCAACAAAATCATGATTCTCACCTTGCATGGAAACTAGCATATTTTGAGACAAATGTAAAACATGCACATGATTCCATAGAGGAGAAAAGATAGAGGGTTGCACGAACTATCTCTTCACGATTGCCCTTTGGCACCATAGGCAAGATCTGGCAAAAATCTCCACCAAAGAGAATGACTTTGACTCCAAAAAAGGTACATCACATTCCATTTCGTTCCTCAATGTTTTGTCCAATGCCTCAAATGCATGTCAATGCATCATTGGCGCCTCATCTCAAATAATAAGCATGCCAAATCCTACAAGTTGTCACTATATCGGAATGTTGCATGATGAAGTACTCTTGAGCTTAAACCTCGAGTGCACCGTACATCCTTTTGGCAAATAATAATGCATCAATTTGAGATGATGTTGTTGTAAGGACAACTTTTCCCTCACCTCTCAATTTTACAAGCAAGCGATTGTACAAATATGTTTTTCTTGATCCCCTAGGCCCATCCAAAGGGAAAATAGTCTTATGTGAGAAGGTGATAGTACCAAGCACAACCAAGTTACATGCCATTCTGGGACATTCATTCAAATTGGATTCAATTGAACATGCAACATTTTGTTGACTCACAATGTCAATGTCTAGATCCTCACATATCAAAGGATTACCTACACCTGTCACACCAAAGAGCTATCAATCTTTGGTATCTTATCAAACTGGGACAAACTTCACCCATGTTGCTGCAAGATGTCCTCCAAATGCAACAAACCCAAATAGAAAGCCAGGTCCTAAGTAGTTTGATTATTTCCATGAGAAGAAAGAAAGCCATGTAGTACATCATATGTCATAGCAATCTTGAATTGTTTCCACAATTGGACCGGATGCATATGATAATGAAAAACTAGCAATGTTGCGAATAGTGCACGCAATTGTTGGCTTGTTTGAACCATCACAACCGCCTCCATGCAATGTATCATTTCTGGTCATTTTCTAGCAATCCCTTAGTTATGCAAGCAGCCTTGAAAGTGAGATACAGAACTACATCAACCATGCATAGGTCCTCAAATGACTTACAACCCCCGCACTCTGTGAGAAGTATTCTCAAGTAGTAGATCTCACCTTTGCAGAGGGAGAAACAAAGTAGATACGACTACAAACATCCCCCTTTTTTAGCTTCATCTAAATTTTTCTTGTTTCATTCCAAACCTAGTATTGGGGGAACTTCTAGTACAATAGCACATTTTCATTTGGATGATTTTGGTTGCAAACAAACCACTCAATCAAAGTTTAACACTGCATGTTATCATTAGAAACAACTTGTCTTATATCATCATTGCCATGGAAGGTGACAAGATTTTTCCTTGGCAAGTGCGCATGCAAACGTATAATATTTGGGTTCTCATTATGCAAGTGGAATTCAAAAATCCTCTAGCATGCCTCACATGCAAAATTATATCGATCATCAAGGTACATCTGTACTTCATCTATACTTTCAACCATTGTAGAACCATTTTCTACATTTGGCCCCTCTCCATAGGTCACAACCTTATAGTCACACGGTCATGAAATGTATTTGTAAAGGCATTTTACATAAAAAATGGTAGAACACATCTCCACATTAATATGCACTCTATTTTTTAAAGAAAGATAGGTATTATAAGGTACAACTCAACGATTTTCAAGGGAGCCCTAACCAAAACTTATCTCCCATAATTTCTTCTCATATAAATTCGGTAACCATGATCATATTCTCTTGTGGAACTCACATCTATGCATGGATAATGCCTTGAACATCTACCATTCACCATGAACGAACTTTTGGGACCTAGATTGTCACATAGGCTACGCATGTTGGAAGCAACAACTTTTTCAAGTAGTTTGGGTAAATTCTCTTGGTTTGGAAGCTCTGCATAAACCATCCTATCGTACTGATCAACATCCTTTGGCTTGAATGCATCATGCAATATCAAAAGTGTATGAGAGTGTGGAAAGCTTTGTTTTCAAAACAGTCACATAGCCCACAATTTTGCTAAAGAAACTTTTCATGATAAGAAATTTTTAGCATATCCTTGTGTTTCTGATAGGAGATTCTAGTGATTAAGTCAGGCCTATTGTGCACTATTGGACCAAGCAACAAAGCATCCCTAATCTCCACCCACCTTGGATTAAATGTGAAAGTGATGAAGAGATCAAGTTTACCTCTACTACAAACTATGGCCATGGCATCTTGATATAGTTGGTACATGTGTCAAGGCCTTCATGTAAAGGATGATGGAAGAACAAGATTGAAGAACAATCCCCTTACCAATAGATCTCCCCATAACAAGATCTTGCCTCTTACTACTAGCAACAACCATATTAGTGAGGGCCAAATGGACCTCTGCATGCAAAGTAGATTGGTTAAAATGACACCATGTTAATCTACAGTGTTCAATGTGCAATATGCATCCACCATAAATTGCTACAACAATCTTCCACATCTTAGCATGCATGCAATGATGTCAACTCAAACTTGAAGATGATGTGCATAGTACTCCATTTGTGTAATACAATCTTTCTTAGGCACGTTCTTAAGAGGTATACTTTCATCAATTGTGGAGTAAGGGATTTTCAACTGTCACCTATCTTCTCCATTGGGAAATAGAAGAACATACAACAATGGCACATAGCTTCGATGCATGTTGGACATAGTGACACATATGCAATTTCTTATGTAAATGTTTATGTTATCATGTTGTAAGTTGTCATCATCACCTTGACCTAGCTTAATAGCAACAACCTCATTGCCAGTTGGCATAGGGTATTGTCATGAGGTTGCATGCCCTTCTATAATTGTCATCCTTATCTCTACTACACAATTTTCAAGAGTAATCTCTCATATAGTTTGAAAGGCTCAAGCATTGTTGGCATGTTTGGGGTCGAAAGTCTACCACAGGGGGTAAGAGCCAGTAGGGTAAAGGGAGTGAAAGGTGAGAAGAATCGAAGCTTGCATGGGAGAGCTATGTCGAGAGAGAGAGAGAGAGAGAGAGAGAGAGAGAGAGAGAGAGAGAGAGAGAGAGAGAGAGAGAGAGAGAGAGAGAGAGTCACAATGTGGAAACTTGAACAGTCACAATGTGTGACCGGCCTTCCCTTTATTCATCTATCACTAAAAAGAGTAAAGAATAAAGAATAAAGTGATAGTGACGGGCGCCTCTACCTGTAGTGTGTTGACGAGGTACTGTCAGTGTAGTAATACATGGGTGACTAGGTGGAGGTACCTTTACACCCAAAAACTTCCCACTTAAAGGTGAATCTGCCCCAGTGAGGAGTGAAAAAGAAAAAGAAAAGACAATACAACATGTACACATGTACAACAGGATGAGGAAAGCCATCATCTCATCCCACACCCATCAATCTCTTGAGGAAGGCAAAGCACTCCATAGAGAGGATTTTGGTGAGCAGATATGAAGGATTCTGGTTAGTTGAGATCTTGACAAGGTCAACAGATTTGTCCTCAACGACCCCACATATGAACTAATACCTTATCTCAATGTGTTTTGTCTTCGCATGGAAGACCATATTCTTGGCTAAATGAATAGCACTCATAGAATCCGAATGCAGTGTAGGGATAGCATCAATACCAAGATCATGAATAAAATGGCCTAACCATATGGCCTCCTTGCAAGCCTCAGTGGGGGCTACAACATACTCAGCCTCAGTGGTGGAAAGAGCTGTGCACTTCTGCACATTGGATATCCAAGAGATAACACCTCCAACATAGGTGAACACATAGCCAGAAGTGGACTTTCTACTATCTACATGTCTCGCATAACACTTCATCTCAAAGCTCTTCTTGAGCTGAGTCTTAAGAGCATCTATCTCATCATGAGCTTTCCCTGCTAATAGCATGTCATCCATGTTAAGATTGTGGGAGAGAAGGAAGGAGTCTCACTTGTAGCTTTCTTGCTTGCACAATGGGGGAATACACACAAGGGTGGAGGCTGAAAATAGTTTTCCTCTTCTTAGTTGTGTAAGCCAAAAAGAACTCAAGTACATAGAAATAGAAGAACCCTATATATGGGTCTCAAACCAAACTCAACTAACTAAGGTGGCATACTAACTGAGCCACGAACTAGAATAGATAAGAATAGCTGTCATCTAGCTATTATTCATGGGCGGTGTACCAACCGCATCTGCAACTGACACGTCGGTGACATAAATGCACAATGGTCACCCTGGCATATCACGAGTGGAGCTCGATATCTCAACACTCCCCCTCGAGCTCAATCCCAATTCCTGCACACTAAGCAGGTCTCTGAACTTGCGCAGCTTCTCTGCGCCCAATGCCTTCGTAAATATGTCAGCTACCTGATCCTCTGTGCTGACATAAACTAGATCAATAAGACCTAGTAAAACCCTCTCTCGCACATAGTGATGATGCACCTGAATGTGCTTTGTTCTAGCATGATAGACTGGGTTATTTGCCAAGTGTATACTACTCATGTTGTCACAATAAATGACAACTGGCCCATCTGTAGGCTGATGCATATCATAAAGTAGCTTATGCAACCAAGCTACCTCACATGCAGCCATTGCTGCACCCCTGTACTCAGCCTCTGTGCTCGACAAGGCAACTGTAGGTTGTTTCTTGCTGCTCCAAGTGACTGCAACACTCCCAAAAGAGAACACATATCCACAGGTAGATTGTCTATTAGAAATGCTACCAGCCCAATCAGCATTAGTGTATCCATGCAACTGTATCTGAACCCCAGTCACATAAAATAGTCCATACTGCAATGTGGACTTCACATACCTGAGTATGCGTCTAGCCACATCCAAATGCGGTTTCCGTGGAGCCTGCATAAACTGACTTACCAATCCAACAGCATAGCTCAAATCTAGCCTGGTAATAATCATATAAATCAAGCTTCCTACTATGCGTCTGTACATAGTAGGATCTTCCAGAAGCTCACCTGCATCTGCGCTCAGCTTCACATTCTGCTCCAAAGGAACTGAAATAGGCTTACAGCTTGTCATCCCATATTTGGACAGCATGTCCAATCCATACTGCCTCTGGAATAGCTGTATCCCACTTAGTGATCTAATCACCTCAATGCCCAAGAAATAACGCAGCTCTCCCAAATCCTTCATCTCAAACTTCTGTTTCAATAGCATTTTCACATGAAGGATATCTTCATCACTGTCATCTGTCATAATCAAATCATCAACATAAATGACAAGTAGCATAATACTTTTCTATGTTTTTCTCACATAAAGTGAGAAATCTGCCTTGGAAATTTGAAAGCCAATAGTGACAAGATACTGTCCTATCTTGTCAGACCATGCTCTAGGTGCTTGCTTCAAGCCATACAAGGCTTTCTTCAACCTGCAAACAAACTCAGGATGAACATCATGCACATAACCTGGTGGCTGCTCCATATAGACCTCTTCTTGCAAATCACCATGCAAGAAGGCATTCTTTACATCCATTTGATGTAAAGACCATTCCTTTGATGCAGCCATAGCAATGACTGCTCTTACGGTTGCCATCCTTGCAACCGGACTGAATGTTTCTTCATAATCAATGCCATATGTTTGTGCATACCCCTTGACTACCAATCTTGCCTTGTATCTATTCACAGAACCATTTGCATTGTGCTTCATCTTATAAACCCACTTACAGCCAATTGCATTCTTACCTTTAGGCAAAGGTACCAATTCCCATGTAGCATTTGCTTCCAAGGCATCCATTTCTTCATCCATGGCTTTCTCCCATTTTTCTTTTCCCATGGCTTGCTCAAAAGAAGTGGGTTCTGATTCCTGTATCACTTTGACCATATATGCATAGTGAATGGCTGTAAATCCATCATATTTCAGCCTATCCACAGGATACCTAGCTCTGGTAGACTTGCGCAAAGTAGGTTCACTCCCAGGTGCTCTCAAAACATCCCTGGTCTTCCTTACTCTAGGTGTAACAATAGAAGGAATACCCAACTCATCATCAATGCTCTGTTCTGAGCCACTGGATTCACCATCCACATAAGAGTGACCTGCATTCACATCAAACATGGGCTGATCTACCTTCTCTTTTCCTTTTCGTGAAACTTGCATACCACTATCTGCATTGTTTTGAGGAGATTCTCCTGATCTCAATCTGCCTATCCATGGCGAAGAATGTGAATCACTGCTAGAGGACGCTCCAGGTCCATTAATATCTTGTGACTGCTGCTGTGAATTCTGTGCAGCATTACCATTTTGTGCTTCTACATTATCAATCACATTTACTTGTTTATACCAGCTACTCATCTCATCAAAAACAACATCTCTGCTCACTGTAAACTTACTAGTTGAAGGGTTATAGCATCTATACCCTTTTTGCTGCAGAGAGTAACCAATAAAGATGCACTTCTCAGCTTTTGGATCCAACTTGGATCTCAACTCATTTGGCACATGAATATAGACAATGCAACCAAAAATTTTCAAATGAGAAATATCCGGTTTTCTACCAGTATACCTCTCCTCTAGAGTTATCCCATGTATTGTTGTAGTGGGAGTCCTGTTCATTATGTAGACTTCTGTAGCAACTCTTCAGCCCAGTAAAAATCTGGCAAGTCTTTTTCATTGAACATGGCACGAGATACCTCTCCAATATGCCTGTTTTTCCTTTCTGCAATTCCATTTTGTTGTGGGGTATGACTGCATGAATATTACTGCTTTATGCCATGCTCCTGCAGGAACCTTGCAAACTCATTTGAGAGGTACTCTCCCCCTCCATCTGACCTTAGGCATTTTATTTGCAGGCCTGTTTCTTTTTCAACCATAGCTTTAAGAGTTTTGAAATGCCCAAAAACTTCACTTTTCTTTTCCATAAAATACACCCAAACTTTTCTGCTATAGTCATCAATAAAAGTGACAAAATAATGACAGCCTCCAAGAGATGCAGCTTTAGTAGTCCACACATCAGAATGGATTAATTCCAATGACTTCTCACTCTCTTGAACATGTCTAGGAAACGGTTTCCTTGCCTGTTTTCCAAATTGGTAGGCTTCACATACCTTATTTATTTCTGCAACCTTGAATTTAGGCAATCTTGCAACAATATTTTGGGCCCGCATTGATTTAAGTCACTGTACATTAACATGACCAATGCGTTTATACCAGATATCAATATCTGCAACTACACCGGTCCCATGTGCAAACATTGCTGCACTCAATTCATGCATGTCTGCATCCAACGTAAACATTCTGCCCTTCTTCTCTCCTTTTGCTATCAAGCGACCTTTATTTTTCATATCCTCAACAAAACATCCATGAGGATTAAATCTGACTTGCAAGCCCTGCTCAACCATTTGACCAACAAAAACTAGATTCTTGGTGATATTCGGGACATGAAATACATCGGACATGTATTTCTTTTTCCCATCGTGCATAGACAAATGAATTTTTCCAATCTGCACAATAGGATGTGCAATATCATCACCAATCTCCATAAATCCTGGTTTTTCCATTTTCCTTGCATCCTCCATCCATTCTGCATGACCTTTCATGTGGTTTGATGCACTTGAGTCAACATACCACACATCGTTGCTTTCTTCTGCACTTGTCACAGAATTGTTCATGTACTGCACCATAAACAAATGCTCATTTCTGTCATCACCCTGTCTACTAGAAGATGCATAATTTCCTTGTTGCAATTTTCCATTCATGATGTCATTCTGCTTTTTATAGCAGTCTTTAGCCATATGACCCATTTTACCATAGTAGTAGCATTCAACATTACTGTTTGCATTTTGGCCTCTTTGCCATCCACCACGACCTCTTTGGCTTCCCCTGCCTCTAGAGTTACCATGTCCTCCTCCATAGGACTGGTTTTCTTGAGTTTGCTGCATATTGTGATTTCTACCACGGCCTCCAGATCGGCCTTCTCTACCTCTGCCTCTACCTCTTCCAGCATTTGAGTAGAAGACAGCTTCCTTTGAAGTTCCTCCTGAAGAAGATGCACCACCATTTCTCTGCTCCTCAGAAATTAGAAGAGCAATCAACTCCTCAAAATCAGGAAATCTTTCACGAACTGAAATTGATGTTCAAAACTGTGCATAATCCTTTCCTAGACCATTTAAGGTCACATAAACTAAATCATCATCTTCCACTGGCGACCCAATGGAAGCAAGTGCATCTGCAATCTTCTTCACCTTCATGTGGTAGTCATTGATGCTCATATTTTCTCTTTGCACATTATGCAACTCTTGCTTGAGCTGCATTTTCCTGGCTTGCATATTTGTGCTATACATTTTTGACAGAGTATCCCATGCCTCCTTTGGCGTACTTGAATCTTGAATATGCACAATCATAGAGTCTGAAATGCTGATAGACAGCCAATACATAACTTTCTTGGCTCTCTCATGCCATGCTTTAAATGCCTCCATTTGCTGTTGATTGGGAACATCAGGAAGAACTGGTTCTTCTTCATTTCCTGCACCAAATTCCCAATATCCTTTTCCCATAAGGAAATTCGTCATTCTAAACTTCCATGCTTGGAAGTTGTTCTTGTCAAGCTTTGCAGTGACAATCTGTGAGAGAGAATCAGACGCCATTACAGAACACTGCAAAAAATTCTGTCACTGCAAAGAACACAGCTTCAGCCTCACAAGGGCAAATCTGCAAAACTGAAGAAAGTTGTATTTGACCACACAGTCACTTCCTACTGACGATTTTGCATCAACAGGCAACAAGGATGATTCTGTAACTCCCAATGTCTCTGCGCACAGGCATACAATGCAATTTCTACAGTAACTTTTCACCGACCTGTAGAACAGTGGCTGCATAGCATAAAACTGGGCCTTTCCTGAGTACGTGCAGAAAACTTCCGCCTCCAAAACAGGCCCCGAAATGGCCTCAAATGAAAAAAATAGGGTCACCAAGGGCTAAAGCTCTTTCCCGTAGCATATACTGCCCTCTTGCTTCACCGCAAAGGGTGTCTCAACCTGAGACAATGCACTCTTGCAATTTCTGGCTATGCTACCTGCAGAGATCTGCTCCCAAAACAGAAAATGAAAGCAACATTGCTCCTCTTACTAGAACACCGCGAGCTTGGCTTGCTTTCTTGAGCTCCTTACCACGAACAAGGCTTTGATACCATGTCAAGATTGTGGGAGAGAAGGAAGGAGTCTCACTTGTAGCTTTGTTGCTTGCACAATGGGGGAATACACACAAGGGTGGAGGCTGAAAACAATTTTTCTCTTCTTAGTTGTGTAAGCCAAAAAGAACTCAAGTACTTAGAAATAGAAGAACCCTATATATGGGTCTCAAACCAAACTCAACTAACTAAGGTGGCATACTAACTGAGCCACGAACTAGAATAGATAAGGATAGTTGTCATCTAGCTATTATTCATGGGCGGTGTACCAACTGCATCTGCAACTGACACGTCAGTGACATAAATGCACAACGGTCACCCTGGCATATCACGAGTGGAGCTCAATATCTCAACAATCCACATAGAGTACCAAAATAAGCAAAGAACCATCACGGGCTTTCTTCATGTACAAGCATGGATGCATAGCACTACGGCTATAGCCTTGTGACTCCATAAAGGTATTGAACTTATGATACCATTCCCTAGGTTCCTTCTTCCAGCCATAAAGATTTTTCTTCAACTTGTACACTAGGTGCTCCCTGCCATGCTCTATAAAGCCCTTAGGTTGCTCCATGTAAATCTCATCATGCTAGTCCCCATGTAAGAAGTTGTCTTGACATCCATTTGGTACAAGTCCAAGTCAAATTGTGCAACCAAAGCCAAGACTAAGCCCAGGGTGGTCATATTAACCACAGGAGAGAAGATATCATCAAAGTCAACACCATGCTTCTACTTAAACCCCTTTGCTACCAATCTAGCCTTGTATGCCGGCTTGGAGTGTCCAGGGGTACTTTTCAACTTGTATACCCACTTGCATGGTAGAGCCTTCTTGCCAACAGGCAAGGAAACTAAATCCCAAGTCATATTCTTGATGGGACAAAAAATGGACCGGCACTGGCTATGGCACTAGCCAGACCTCTCATGCACACAATAGACACCTCCACCACCACACGGCCTCGCGGGCCAGGTGCGTCTATAATAACTAAATGTATACTAGATACATCTAATATTGTGTTTGTGGCTGGATAAGAGTCCAGTGGCACCTTCACCAAAACCCCTCAAAGGGGGTATCCCACACATATTTGCAATAAGTGCTACATATCACAGACATAGGAGGCACCCCATTAGCTGATTGCTGTGGCCTAAGTGCAGCTCTCCTATATCTTGGGGATTGGCCCCTAGATGCGCTGGTTTTACATATAAATACATTCGCACAAGACTCCTCTCTTTTTCAGCGAGATCTAGGAGATACCATGTTCCCTCACCAATAATTTTCCCCCAAGAAATGAACGACTAATCTACGACAAGGGGAATCTCACCCTCTCAAGTGTGGGTCAAGTATAATTCAAACAATTGCTATGTATTTCCAAGAGTTGATACCATATGTATGATCAATGCAATAGTGGATGTCTCATTGTGCACAAACAGTTATGTTTCGAAATCAACCTATGTGCTAGTATGCAAACAATCTTTTCATGAATTTCAACTAATACGTATATGCTTCGTTGCAGGAATCTAGCACCAAGGCGAACCTTGTGCTACTAGATCCCTTATTTCCAAATAGGCCATTTCATAAATGCTATGCATAGAAAAAACAATCAGGATTTGTATTATTTTAGCCCTCAAACTGTTGCACAAAATCCTCCTCCCCCTCCCTGTTTAGGTTTTGCTTTGTTGCATAGGCATATAGAGGTTGTTTTGTCATGGTTTAATGTGTCAAAAGCAATGAATCGCACACTGTGACAAAAAGATAGGAAAAACTAAGGCCAAATCTCATGCTTTGCCCCTACCATATGCCCACAACCACTTATTATATTTGTTCGTATTTTTCTAAGGCATATTCATATTTTTCTCTATTTTTTCTAAGGCATATTCATATTTTTCTCTATTTTTTCAATAAAAATATTGATATATTTTTAGAATTGTGGCTCTTGATTCTTAGAACAATAGAAATATAGATTTTATTGGCATTTTATCCCGTGTGTATTGTTTATCCCACCCGCAAACACCAAAAACCCCATTTTTCTCATAAAAACCGTGTTTTACGGGTTTCTAAAAATTGTTTCCAGCATTTTGACTTTATGTTCTCTGATTTTTTAACCATGCAAGCATAGAAAAAACAGTAAACATAATGTCTACCAATTTTCACTCCATAAGAACAACATTGGCTCAATCAAATATAAAAAACAAGCAATTTTCCTTTGTAAAATAGAGTTACCGGGCTTTTCCTTCTTTGCGAGTTTTAAAATCTGATGCGGGACTGCAGATCAGCCCTCATTCAAGACTTAGCCTACCTCCAAACAGCCAACTCTAGTCCTCCATCAATTCGGGAGTGATCCGGTACCATGCCGGACAAGCGTCCTTCAACCAGTTCTCTTCTTGATTCTTCCCACATGAATTGCCTCTTGGAAGAGAGAGAGGGAGGAGAGAAAAATACTGATTTTTATCCTTCATATCCAGGCAACCATCTCACGTGTAGAGACCGGTGATTGGAAGCGTAGAGAAGAGGGAGATTAGGTATGTAATCTGTTGGAGGGGTGCATTGAAGCTCTACAACCCCTCTCCCAAAAAAACAGTCACCTTGTCCATCCATGGCGCCATTTTTTGATGCGGCCAAAAACACCCCCCCCCCCCCCCCCCCCCCCCCACAAAATCGTTTTTAGTTAGGCCCCCCCAAAGGGAGCCCCCAAAGGTCATATCCTTTGGGCTAAAGCTCTTTTACACTGCTTGGTTCTTTTGGCCTTGGGATCCTCTCTGGCCTATCTCCCGCGTCCGGCCTCGGATTTGGCCATTGAAAAAGTCTAGGCATTTGTCTCGAAGTCCCACACTGCCGAGCATCTCCAGAAGTCCTGTCTAACAGTCAAAAAAATTATAAAAATTTCCCAATCGCTGCTGGGTGGGTCTTTAAAGCACTTTTGGGCCATTGCCACTTAAAATCATATTGATTGCAGCTACCGCCTTCAATGAAGTCTATTTTTCCCTTGAAATTTGAAAATTTTGGCTATTTTTAAGCATTTCTTGGTGTAAAAAATCATCTGCTCATTGGCGACCATAGGATAGGGCGGCTCAACCCATCGAATCCCACGAATAAATTTGCACATACACAATCATAAAGAGTATCAAGCTGATACAAAATATAAGTAACAAAACACAGCACGGCTCTCACCCTACCCCCTAACAAAACCAAGGCATGAAATCCACGAGGAGTAGACCTAGCATAATCTGATAAAAAGCCTAGAGCTAGTCACTAACCAACTATTCCAACACAGCCAAGCTAAAAAGAACTATCAAAGATGGCATCCTAAGTGGTGGTCTGAAGAACTATCTACCTAAGGACAACTCAACTAGGAGCACCTACTAGACGAGGACTCCTATAGCGTGATCAAAAAATATTATCTTTTAGCACATTGTTCCTTTAGCCTCTTATTTTCCATACTCGGGTGTGTAAAAAGGAGGGATCTAAGTGTAGTGACCCAGGGAGAACAATGCATCGGCCTCATGTCCTGTCTTTGTATCCGAGAACCTACCAAGTCCTCGCAAGGCGACACTTACTAACGCTCACTTTTATTTTCGATCTAACATTCTCTTATTCTTATTTTTCCAGCGAGATGCCACCCCTAGGAAGACAAGGCATCAGCTCCGGGTCTGACTCGTCCCCTGGAACCTACCAGGCTTACGCAAGACAATAAATAACCGCTCAAGAATTTTTCGTTCTTTCTTTTTCTATATTTTTTTAAAATAGGGATGAGACCCCTTTTTACACACCTCCATATATTCGTGGATTTTCTCTCAGATATTTAGGGTTGTGCTTCTTTATATCATCATTTTAGTAGGCTTCACTAACTGCCTCACACTAACACAACCTCCTAGAACGGCCCCCTAGTAGGTCAGGCAGAACAAGGTCACTAGAACCTAATGCGAAAACAGGTCTTTCAGTGCCTGACAATGCCTTTACAGAAGGCATTGACTACTCAGACCTCCCACAAACATACCAAACCTAAACATGGGATGTCATGCCTTGATTGCCAGTCCCCAACAAACAAAAAGAAAGTACTCTCTTACACATGTATCATTATTTTCTTAAGGGGAAAAAAACTCGGAAAGGGGATGAAACCACCTGGAATGGCCACAAGAAGCTTCTCCGCAGTAAAGGCTCCCTCCACCAACTTCATAAACCTGTATGATGCAATCACTAAAACAACAAACCATTAAACGTACCTACACCAAACAGACATAGGGCCATCTTGGCCTAAAGAAATAGTATATTTGTACTGCAAACTAACTGGCCCTCTTGGCCTAAAGAAATCAAACAAACCAGCTCATATAGATCCCTCCTTGGAAGAATGCAGATATACAAAAATACGCTCTATTCCAAGGGGAAAAATAGGGCTCTCAGCCCTAGACCAAATCCATCAAGTTGTGACCCATACCTCCTGCATATATAGTAAGAGGTGTACGCATAATATGTCGTCTGACCAACCTATGGGTCCAGGATAATAGTGATAGATGGGTCTCGGCTACTCTTCGCATTACCCATATCAACCATCACCTGCCATATAACGCCTGGTCTGATAACATTCCCCACAAATGACCATATCCTGTCTCATTATCAAGAGCAACATCCGGACTAGGACCATAGTTGAAGGAGAGGTCCTCTTCATAAGTAAAATTGGCTAGTGAATCTACAAACTGATTCCAAGGACGTGGAATGAGCTGAAGAGACACATTCTCAAATTTATCAAGTAGGGTTATAATAGTTCGATGATACATACTTAGGATAGGATTCCGGACTGTATATGTCTCATTGAGTTGATTTAAGGTCAGCTGGGAATCCTCTTTTACTAACAACTGCCGAATACCACCTTTCTTGGTAATATTCAGCCCCATAATCAAGGCTTGATACTCCGCCATGTTGTTAGTGAATCCTACCCTCGAGATAAGCAGCTAATTTCATTGTAACTCTACGTTGGGAATCTTGGATAACTACTCCAACACTCCCTTTTTTATTAGGGCCCCTGGACACCCCATTAAAATATAATGTGTACGTCTAAAATGGGTTTATACAGCCAGCCATCTAGACCTCCCTTATTCATAATTATGATAGTCAAAATTCAACATATTGAGAGGATGAACTGACGGCTCCATCCCACCTTAATCATTAAAGACTATAGGGATTCTCGTCAAAATTTGCAAACAGTGATGATAGAAGACCTTAATCTCCCAAACGCGCATAGACCTGCAAGGCACTTATGTCATTAGCACAGTCAGAAATAATAAGGTTTAATCTTATTAAGATTAAGCTTATCCTTAAACTCCACACCCTCAAGATCTGCCAATAATGCTGTGGATTTATTCTTCCCGATCATGACAATCCTATAAGGACCGTTGTCGTGATGTTATGAGGACATAGTGTGAAAATGTATGGAATGCATCATCATCCAGCTTCTCTATTGATCTAGAGAGTCAATAAAATCTGAGCCATTAGTACTAGTGCGATTTGCATGAATTATCCGAAAATACTAGATTTTTGGATAATTTTAGTCTATTTTTGATATTATTTATTATAAAAATCTGAAAAAGTTAGAAAAAGCTTCTAGATTAGGATGGTATGCAAAAAGCTAGTTGCTTTTTCAGCTAGCTAGGGGATTTTCACAAGAAGGATAGATTGACGAAATCGTGCGCGTCACGATCGCTGTAAATAGTTTGAAAACTGCATATTGAACTGAAAGAAGAAGAAGGAGTGATCCGGGAGATTCGTGATCAGGTGTCCTGGAGTTTTACCCCCCCTTTCAGAGCCAACTGAGCCATTAGATTTGGGTTCCGGGTAGCAGAGAAAGAGCTGATTTTTTTGATCCACGTTTTAGTCTACGAAGGAGCTCCAGGAGAACTAATGCTTGGAGATTGCTTCTGAGTAGAGCAAAGATCCCAGGTTCTTTCAATACAAATTGCTTCAATTTATTGTGATTTGCTTTTGTTGTGTTTACCACTTGGGTATTCTCTATCTTCTCTTCCATCTCCTATCTCTACTTTCTTCTACTTTTGATCCCCGGTGAATTTGACATTTTGACAAATACCCGTCCGACATTGGTGAACCCGACGTGAAAGGTCGTCATAGAAGAAGGAAAGATAAGATGGGAGAACCTTTAAATACAATCTCACGTGATGTTTTACAACAGTTGGTGCAAAATATGAATATGCTTATGCAAGCACAACAACAACAACAGGTGATGCAAGCTTTAGCTAAAACATAAAGTGTTGTGATGAATGCTTTGCAAGCAGTTGAGCGTGAGGTGAAGTTATTCAATGGTAGGAATGTATTTGCATATGTACATACCTATGCTCAGAAGATGGTATTCTTTGGAGTGGCTCAATCTGCATGGAGCTGGTATTTTGTACGTGTTACTGTTCATGAACTGAAAGCACGAACTACTGAATTATACTTGCAAGACGCTGACTGGGTAGCCTTCAAGAAGACACTCAGGGAAGAATTTTACATTGAGGACACCAGTTTGATTATGCGCAAGACTTTTCAGGAGTGGGTTATACAACCCAATAAGGGTCTTGTGGCTACAGAATTGTTAAGAGAATTTGAAAGTAGATTTGAGTACTTGGATCTTGCAGAACAGCAAGCTTTTGCAAGTCAGAAAATTGAATTGTTTCTACAGGTAGCTGATCCTAAGCTTCAAGAGAAGCTTGATGATTTGCTGGGGGATCATACTACAGAGACATGTTTGAAAACAGAGTGGCGACATGTCAAGGAAGTTGTTACTGTGCTTGTGAAGAAACATAGAAGAAGAGAAAGATTGCATGTCTCTAGCTTGCCCACGGTTACGAGTAAGACAGTTGAAGTATCCAGTAAGCCACCTGCTTTTGTGGCTAACCCTATGGTTGTACCTGTTATTGTTCCCTCTATTAGGGAAGATGACTTAGATGAATTGGTCAAAGGGATGTGGGATCCTCAATTGAAGGTTGCAAAATTAGATGAAAAAGGACAAGAGAAAAGGGGACGGGCAATAGCCCCTAAGCCTGGAAAAAGATGTATGTGGTGTGATAGTTTGCAGCACGAGAGAAAGGATTGTGCTGCCTATTAGGAGACCTTGGCATGACAGCTTATCTTTTGGAAAGATGGCAAGATCCATGCACAAGAAACGGGATTGCCTCTTGCTTTGAATTTTGGAAAGGGAGATATGCAGAAGTTGTTGGAAGACTTGGCTGTCCGAAATGCTTATGCGATGGTACATGCTTCTACTTTTGGTCTACAGTTGGATAGAATGCATGGCCAAGTGATGGTTGGTCCAAAGGTTGAAATATGGACACATGCTTTACGTGCAGCTAAAAAGAGAAAGGTCACTGATAGTGAAATGTCTCATGCAGGGCAAGACATTCGTGGCATAACTGGTTGGGAATAACCGGTAGATGCATATTCAGTGTATGCATATTTAGCAAAGGTACAAAACACGGATGTACTTGTGGAAGAAAAACGAAAAAGAGATGAAGATATTGCAGGGACATCTAAAAGAATGACAAAAAGAAGTATGGATCAGCCTAAAGCTACAAATCAGCCACCTCTCGAGCATGATATGAAAGAGGTCAGTCAGAAGCAAAAACAGGATAACAAACAAGAGGGCAAAAAGAAGGGCAAACAGTCAGGATATAAGCTGCAATCTGACATTGAGATAGCCACAGATCTTAAGAAGGTTCTTGAAGAATGGATCTTAAACAGTCGGGTGGAATTTACCTTGGGAGAGGTGCTTGGCATTGCCAAGCGAGAATTTCATGATGAGATCATTGACATAATTAAAAGGAAGTGCCAGTTTCTTAGTGATACCACTAGTGCATTGCTACAATTTGAAGAGGAAACTAGTTTGTTGGGTATTCGGGCTGAATATGAGCATGAAGTAAGTACAGGATTGTCTATGCAGGATGCTACTAATCAATGGACATCAAGTGGAAAAGAGAAGAAAGTGGCTGAAAATGCATTGTCTTATAGCAATATGCATGGTGGAGTAAGGCAAATGCAACAATATGGAGAAGAGACTCTAGGATTTATTCCTCGAAGTCACTACGCAAGAAATCATTGGGCTAGAGCTACCACTGAAACGGTAGCGAAAATAGGGGAGCGTGAAAATCCTTTTGTTGCTTTACTTGACCATGGGTCTGAGATAAATGTCATTGAGCGGGGATTGTATGAAAATGGTGTATGGCCTGTGGACACTGATCATGGTTGGCATATGAAGGGTACAAATAATTCTTTAGGGGAGCTCTATGCTGCATGTCCTAATGTAAAAGTGACAATTGGTGATGTATAGGAAGAGAAACACTTCTTTGTACAAGATAATTCCTCATATGCAGTGATTTTGGGACAACCCTATATTACAGGTGTGCGTATGGGAACAAAGGTGCTTGATGATGGTTCTGCTCAGAGTCAGAAGCAAAGATGGAGGAAAGCAGTCCAATTTCTTACTGTTTGTGTTAATCATCCTAGAAATCATGATACACTTCGAGAGTCTCCTTTGGTTCCAAATGCAAGGGAATTCAAAGACCTGGATTTTCATTAAGCACTGCTGTAATGCGGGGCTACAGTAGTGCTAATCAGAGGGTGTACTCGCCTCTTGATGAAATGAAGCATGTATTTACTATTGGTAATTCTCAGTTTATAGCAAAGAGTTCATGTTGGTTTAAGCCTATGGAAGCTATGTGTAGGGCTGAACACATATCTATGAAACGGGCTATTAAGAAACTGAGATCATTGGGGATGTTAGTTGAAAATGATGGCATTTCAGGCATCTTTTATGGGCTGAATATTACTGACACTATGCTGAAATTTCAGCAACTATACATGCAGAAAATGAGGCTGAAAACAGAGTGTTGTCAGCATTTTCTTTGGATATGTATGATGTTATAGCATTGTTTGCTCAGCAGGAAGGATTACAATGGGCTGAAGCACTCGTGGAAACAAAGAATAAGATAGTTGAAAAAAAGGTGAAACCAATTGCTTTGCAACTTTCACCAGAGAGTGAGGGTATGTATGAAAAAGTGTCAAGGCAGCCAAGCTTATGGGATCCTAAAGATATAGGTCATCAGTTTACATCTGAAACATTACATGAATTGAAAGTTGGTGCAGAAGGGTTTCTTTTGCCTGTTGAGAGAAACTGTTTTATGCAGATGTTGGCTAGACATGGGAAGGCATTTGCATTTCAACCAAGTGAAATAGGTTGTGTGGATCCAAATGTTATCTCTCCTATGGTCATATTTACTGTGCCACATGTACCATGGAACTTGAGGCCTATTCCAGTGCCTAAAGCTTACTTGCCAAAGCTGATGGATTTGCTAAATGAAAAGATTCACATGAAGATCTTGGAGCCTTCTTCAGCCTCGTACTCAAATCGTTGGTTTACTATGCCAAAAAAGAATGGGTCTTTGAGATTTATTCAAGACATGCAACCGATCAATAAAGTGACCATAAGAAATGTGGGTGCAGGTTCTGTGGTTGATGAATTTGCAGAGGGTTTTGCAGGCAGAGCAATCTATTCTTTGGGTGATCTTTACTCGGGGTATGATCAGTTTCAGCTTGCAATTGAAAGTAGGGATATCACAACCATGAAGACTCCTTTAGGGTTAGTATGGATGCGTACTCTCCCACAGGGTACAACAAACTCACTGGCACACATGACAAATGCTATGAATAGGGTACTCAGGGATTTTATACCACAATTGACTATGCCCTTCTTGGATGATGTTCCAATCAAAGGGTGTGCAGTGGATGAAAAGAATGAAGAGATGGATGCTCATGGATGTAGATAGTTTGTTGCAGATCATATTGTGGATTGTGAGAGGATTTTGACACGTCTAGAAGAGGTGTATTTAACTCTTTCTGGACAAAAGTCTATATTTGGAGTTGAGGAGGTTTTGATTGTTGGGCATATGTGTGGGCCTTATGGGCAAAGGTCATCACCAGTAAAATAGATGGGATTGATAGAATGCAAGATGTATGCACGAATGTATCAGAGGTGCGTAGATTCTTGGGTGCATGTGTGTTCTATTTGATATGGATTCCTCACTTTGCACATGTAGCCGATGCTCTTTATTAGCTTCTAAGGAAAGGTCAAAAATTTCATTGGGAAAGGAAGCATCAGAAAGCAATGAAGAAATTGAAGCAAGTCTTAAAATCTACTCCTACATTGAGAAAGGCTGACTATTCACATGCAAAGCCTATCATTATTAATGTTGATACAAGCCCAATCGGGATTAGATGGGCAATTGGGCAAGATGATGAGGAAGGGGAAAGGTATGCAATACGCTTTGGTGCAAAAGTATTGACTAAACGACAGAGAAGATATCCACAAGTAAAAAGAGAATTATGGGGAATTGTGACAACCCTTAAATGTGATAAGGAGTATTTTATGGGTGCTCATGTAGTCATTGAGACTGATTGTTTGCCAATATTGGGTATGATTACTAGTTGTGCTACCCCGGATATTGCTATGCTCCGGTGGATTGCATATATCAAATCTTTGAACCCTGAATTTCAGCATATTGCAGGAAGAGATAACCCAGTGGGCAGACATGTTATCTCAAGCACGCTACGAGAATGAAGATGGGATGATGGATGAGGAGGAAGAAGATGACTTTCTTATGGCTGAAAATGATGTTGCAAGAGTGAATTTAGTAATGCAAAGTGTTGCTATAGCATTAACAGAAGCTTGGACAACAAAGAGAAGACACTTTAGATGTTTTGCATCTTGTGTAGAAGTGTTTTCTGGAAGACAAATATGTAGGAGAATGGCTGAGAATTGGTCAATATCTCAATACATTAACAAAGAGAGATGAATGGTCAGATGAGGAGTTTAAGAAGATCAAGAGGAAAGCCTATGGATTTTTCTTAAAAGATGGATACTTATGGAAACATGCTAAAAAGAAACAGGGTATGCCATTGTGAGTTTTGGGTGACAGAGCTTCACAAGTAAAAGTAATGCAAGAATTTGATGAAAGTTTGTGGGCTGGTAGAGGTGTTTGGGGTACTTTTACAAAGATCAAAGAAAGATATTGGTGGCAGGGTATGTATAAGGATGTTGCTCACTTTGTGGAAACATGTACGACATGTCAAATGTATTCAATTGTGAGACATTGGGATGGATTGCAACCCACATATCCATTGTCTCTTCATTTTAAGTGGGTGGTGGATTTGGTCACAATGCCTACAGGTCTTTGGAAAATGAGGTATCTTGTTCTTGCTTGTGAAGACTTGACTAATCAAGTGGAAGGGAGAGCTCTACGTACTAAGATGACAAATGCCGTATGTACTTTTCTCTTAGAAGAGATCTTTTGTCGATATGGCTGTGTGGGAAAAATTACAGTAGATAGGGGTGAGTTGGATGCAGATGAAGCTCATGATTTCTTTGCATGGTTGGGCATAAAGCTTGCTTTAACTTCAGCCTATAACCCCAAAGGAAATGGCAAAAGTGAAAGAGGTCATCCACCTATTGTGAAGGCATTGGCAAAAGCATGTGGAGAGAAGAAAAAAGAGTGGCCACGATTGCTCCCTTATGCTTTATGGGCTGACACAACAACTCATAGTGCTGTTACAGGATATATGCCTGCAAAATTGATGTATGGTAAAAAACCTATCATGCCGATAGAAGAGATGACTGTCACATGGAGTGTGTTACCTTGGGAGGAGGAGTTGAATCGAGAGGAGTTATTGGCCTTATGCATTAGACAGTTGGAAAGAAAGTCAGAAGACATAGAGGCAGCAACTACAAAGTTAAGGGCAGCAAGGATACACAACAAGAAACGGTTTGACAAAAGACATAGAATGAGACTAAGAACCATACAAGATGGGGATTGGGTATTGGTTTATGATAGCAGTTTAGATAACCAGTATAGTGTCATGCGTAAAGTTTCCAAGAGATGGTTTGGACCCTATGTGGTAAGACAGGTGTTTGATAATGCTACTTATGCATTAAATGAGATGGATGGGACAACCATAAAACTTCCCATAGCAGGGAAAAGAATCAAATTATTCAAAAGGCGTGAATCTACTGCTTATGAGTTGCCAGAATTTGAAGAAAATAGTGGCCATGATACATGTTCTAGCCAGGAAGATATGGAAGATGAAGAAGTAAAGGATATGGTTGCAGAGGATGAGGAAGACTCAGAATCCGGTGGCAACTAGGATTTTGGCACATACCGGAGGATATGCAGGTTCAGAGGGGGTGGATGTTGTGATGTTATGAGGATATAGTGTGAAAATATATGGAATGCATCATCATCCGACTTTTCTATTGATCTAGAGAGTCAATGTGATCTGAGCCATTAGTACTAGTGCGAGTTGCATGAATTATCCAAAAATACTAGATTTTTGGATAATTTTAGTCTATTTTTGATATTATTTATTGTAAAAATCCAAAAAAGTTAGAAAAAGCTTCTAGATTAGGATGACATGCAAAAAGCTAGTTGCTTTTTCAGCCAGTTAGGGGATTTTCACAAGAAGGACAGATTGACGAAATCGCGCGCATTGCGATCGCTGTAAACAGGCTAAAAACTGCAGATTAAACTGAAAGAAGAAGGAGTGATTAGGGAGATCCGTGACCAGGTGTCCTAGGATTTTACCCCCCTTTTGGAGCCAACGGAGCCATCAGATTTGGGTTCCAGGCAGTAGAGAAAGAGCTGATTTTTCTGATCCACGTTTTTGATCTACGAAGGAGCTCCATGAGAGCTAATGCATGGAGATTGCTTCTGAGTAGAGCAAAGATTCCAGGTTCTTTCAATACAAATTGTTTCAATTCATTGTGATTTATTTTTGTCGTGTTTACCACTTGGGTATTCTCTATCTTCTCTTCCATCTCCTATCTCTACTTCCTTCTACTTCTGATCCCCGGTGGATTCTACATTTCCACAAAAACCCCTCCGACACCGTCCCATTTGGGCTCCAGCTTTCCTGGAAATAATTCTCTACACACATCATAATACAACACTAGCTGTCCTTTCTTAAAAGTGTATTTCTTTGCTTTTAGGTCATGGAGCTGCTTCATCTGGCGCTTGGTCACCTCCTGATGTAGCAAGCTCTGCAATCTAATCTCATCGAGGTGTGCTAGAGTCATAAAGCGCTCTAAGAGGGAAACCCTGTCACCCAAAGAATGATTGATCACGAATCTTATCATTGGCAACTCGATCTCTAGAGGTAGGATGCACTCCTCTCCATATACTAACTTAAATGGGGTGTGACCAGTAGCTCGTTTAAACGTCCTATTGTATGCCCACACTGCCACGTACAACTTTTTGTCCCAATCTTGTTTATTTTCTAATAGTACCTTAGGCAGAATGCCCACAAGTTGCTTGTTGATACTCTTGACCTATCCATTGGCTTGTGGGTTATAGGGGGTTGTTTTATTGTGCTTGATGTGCCAAGCCTCAGTTAGGCTTTTTATCACTTTGTTTAGAAAATTGTTGAGTGTTGAAATGACTTGTTTTTTTGGATGATTTTTGTTGTTTTTGAGAGCTGAATGGTTGATTTTATGGGATGATTGGTTGATTTGGAAGTGGTTTGAGAGTGTTTTGGATGATATTGATTGTGTTTTGGAAGTTCATGATGTTTGTTGATGGTTCTGTGATGTTCTGATAGGATCTGAATGGTTCTGTATACCTTCTGTTTTGCTCTGTTTTGGTTTGTTTTGTTCTGATTGTCTTCTGTAAGGAGGGATGGAGTATTGATTGATGAAGAATGAGATATTGTGAAAGTTTATTGAATGGTTTGTGAGAGTTTGAAATGGTTTGAGAGTGAGTTATGTGGTTTTGATGACCTTCTGTAACCTTCTGTAGGTCTTCTGTAGAGCTTCTGTTTCTGTTCTGTTCTGTTTCTGTTCTGTTCTGTTTCTGTTCTGCTTCTGTACTGTAACTGTTCTGGTACTGTTCTGTAGACTGTTCTGTAAGTGTTCTGTGGAATGTATGTGTGATTTTGGGGAAAGTTTTCTAGCCTTGGAAAGAGGTGAATACAAGTGCAAAAGAGCTGAAAGAAGTGGAAGAAGTAGCTGTTGAAGACTCAAGAGAAGACTAGAGTGAAGTGACAGTAGTGAGTTGTGAAGAGACACTGTAGTGGCTCTGGTGACCCTTCATATCAGACATACCTCTTGGGAGGGGTATCCACGACCTAAGAGTGATTATTGAGAGTAATTTTGGAGAGATTGTAGTGAGGAGATGATGTATTATTGATGGAGTGAAATAGAGAGAGTCAGAGATAGCCAATTTTACTCAAACAAAGTGATTGTATATGAGAGATTGAGAGAGAAGACTATGAAGATATTGAAGATGAATACTATGTGATGTTTTTCCATTCAAAGATGGTGTACTTCTTTGCTTTCTTTGTTCTATTGATGGATTTTATGAAGATGTTGAAGAATATGGTTGATTCTATCAAAACCGTGGGAGATCTACATGATGCTGCATGAAGATTTGTTGTGCCTGGTGTTCTTTTCTTTATTGTGATCATCTGAGACATGATAAACAATCTTGTTGATGTTACAAGATAGATTTTCTTGCAAGATAATTCCCTTTTCCTTGGTGTTCCTCTCGGGGTTCCATGTTTTTGGTGCGCAGCCGGGGAAACTTGCCATCAACAAGCACCAGAAGAGGCTGAAAATGAAGGAAATGGCATTACCAAGAAGAGAAGAATTTAATGGATGTTTGTAAAGTTCCTTCTTCTACTGAAGAATTGGAATTCTTCATAATCAAAACCACTTTCCACAAGAGGTTCATCCCACAATGGCGGAAACACATCACCATCATGATGCATTCTCTATGTGGTGGACAGTTTCCTCTTCCTATTGAAGCAGCAGAAACTTGCATCTTGGTGACAAACTGTTTGGGAACAAAGTGAAGAGCAGAAACAGAGAGAATGACCATCCATGGAAGATTTGGCATTCATTGAGAAGTTTCCAGACAACATCAAGTGGGAGATTGTGAAGAAGCTTCAGGAGTCTTGGTTTGTAGAGGTTCACAAAGACAAGAAGGAAAAGAGTTGGAATTTGTTCGTGGACGCTCAACAGCAAGATACATGGGATGCTTGGTGTACTGATAATCTTCTGTTTGTTCAATTAGAAACCCACTGGAAGTTGGTAGACAAAGTGTTTTTCACAACATACACTGTTGAAACCATCAGAAGCTGGCACTACTATGATGATGGCACCGCCACCATGCTCAGACGTATGCATTTTGACACCTTCAGAACCGAATACCTTCCTCTGTGTAGTGGCATGAAAGCATAATTTAGGGACGTTGAAAAGAAAGAAGTAGAAGAAATGTTGGCCAGAGAGTCCTCCAGAGACTGAAGCCTTCTGTTAACCCTCTGTGGAGCACTAACAACATAGTGGAGTCAACCCCCTGATGAATGACGCAATAAAAAGGCAAGCGTTAGAACGAGTCCAGAGGTACGTGAGAAGCGAGAAAGCAAAAATCAAGGCTGAGAACGAGCTAGCAGCAGAAGCCGCCTTTGACGCCCTTGCGGAACTCTTTACAGAAGTCCCAATGGCACATCAAGCCCTTCCTCCTCCTGCTGGAGGTCCACTTCCAAGCCAGATCCGTCCTGGAAATATTGATGATAGACCAGCGAACGTAGTCCCATTGCCAGTTTTTAAGGGAGAGTACAATGAAGACCCCGATCTTCATGTAGCAGAGTTTATGGTAGCGTGTGTGGCTAACAATGCCAGAACCCCTGAGCATTGGTTGGCAATATTCCCCGCCACTTTCAAGGGCGCGGCGTTTCAGTGGTATGAGAGACAAGCAGCAGGAACTTTTGGCACATGGGACGACCTGAAGTTGGCCTTCCTCACTAAATTCAAGCGTGAAGGTTTTGAAGAGCGGATGAGAGAGGAATTTATGAACCTAAGTCAGTCCTCTGGAGAAAGAGTAGAAGCCTATGTCTCACGAATGGAATCCATCCTGAAGAGATGGACTAACCATAATCTAGATGATGGCATTCAGAAGGGAGTGTTTCTCAGAGGATTACAACCAGAAGTCCGTAAGTTTGTGGAGCTACAAAGACCAGCCACCCTGCAAGCTGCAACAGAAGGTGCAAGACTGTACGATGAAGTGGAAGCTAGATTAGCAATGAATACAAGAAGAGGAGTCCTACCTCCTCTGGTGCCAGGAATGATGTACCCACCAAATGCAGTCCCAGGGACTGTTCCCTACCCCTACCAATAGATGCCCCCGGTATCACAGTACAGTGCACCAAATCCACAGTGGCCACAATCCATGCCTCAAATGATGGTTCAACCACAACAACAATGGTCCCAACCAATTTCCTCAATGCAAAATCAGCAGCAACAGTGGAACCCTACCAACTGGAGTCAACAGCCAACAGTTCAAACAGGAGCTCTGAATCAGAACCAGAACAGAGACCCCTCTGTACCAGCCCAACCAGTTTATGCAGTGATTACAGAGACTCCTCAAAACCCTCCTACCAGTACGTCCGGAGGAGAAAGCTTGAAGGATTATTTATCTAACTCAGTTGCAAACATTAAAAAGGAGTTGATGGATGTGATTACAGAACAACTACAGACGTTGAAAGTGAACACAGCGAGCATATCCAACGTTGCAGGAGCAGGAAGAGATGTGATGCGGTCAAATACTTGGTGTGGTAAGTGTCATCAAGCAGGCCATTTAGCCACTGAATGTACACGAAAACCAACCATCCCTGGAGCCTTCTGTTCCTATTGTTTGCGGAAGAATCATACAGAGGACATTTGCTCTCTGAAGGAGATGCATGATAGGAGAAGAAAGGAAGAAGACGCAAGATTTAACTTGCTAGAATCCAAAATGACAACACAAGATATTGGACCCAAGCCTAGAGAGTTTGGTCCTAATTTCGGACCCAGAAGATTTCCTTCCCAAAGTTATAGAAGAAGACAGTCTGGCGGTGGTCAGAGATCAGAAGTGGAGTGTTACAGATGCGGAGAAAAGGGCCACATCTCACCAAATTGTCCAAATCCTCGAAGGTCAGTGGATTACAAGCCCTTATGCAGTCGATGCAAAGGAGAAGGCCACACTGCAAAAGACTGTCCAAGCCCAGCCCCAGTGAAAAACAGTGCTACTGATAGTCCGTCCAAGGCCCAAGAGCCTACCTCCAATTTGGTAGAATTGGAAGTTGCTGCCATCACGCGTGCAAAGCAGAAGGAACCACCTATCCAGAAAGAAAATAACCCTCCTGCCAGAACAGTGAAGTTCAATCTTCCACTAGAAGAACAGAACAGAACAGAGCCTAACAGTGCTGTACAGAGCCCTACAGAGCCACAGAGAGTTACAGAGACAATTACAGAGGCAGGACCAGAGGTCCAGGATACAGAAGAGGAGGAGGTGCCACAAGTGGCAGAAGAAGCTCCTGTAATTCCTCTGATGGAAGAAAGAGGGAAAATGAAAATGGGTGTTGCCCCATTCCCTAATCGGTTAGAGAAGCCAGTGGATCCTATTAAGGAATACGATCTGGTTAGAGATCTAGATACCTTTAAACCAAACCTCACATTCCGACAATTATTGATGTTGTCCCCCAGTTGCCGGAAAAGGTTCAAAAGTATACTGACAAGAAGACGTGGTTTAAGGATTGCTCCCTCAACAGTGACAAAGTCCAACAAGGCTCCAGAGCCTGTAAAAGAAGTGGATGTGGCTAACGCTTTCCTAGATCCAGGTACTCCAGAGACTGGCGTATGGATAGAAGGCTGCTTCATTGCAAATGCACTGATTGATGGTGGTTCATCAGTGAACATTATGACGGATGTGACAATGAAGGATCTAGGCCTACAAGGTGTGCAACCAACCCAATGGCTCATCATACTGGCGGATCAGAGTAGAATCAAGCCTTTGGGCATTCTTCCATATGTGAAGACTACAGTGGCTGGAAAAGATTATTGGCTGACCTATTTGGTGGTGAAGCCAAACTCTTATGGTACATCCTATCCTCTGTTACTAGGCAGACCATGGCTTTTTGAAGCCCGAGCAAGGACGGATTGGTTTAAAGGAACCTTGACCTTGGGCAGAGGACCCAACAAAGTGGTGCTGAAACTATATGGTTCTCAAAAAGGACATGGATTCACCTCCTTGGAATTATCTTCTGACTCCCCTAACGAGGCTACGGATGGAACATCAGCAGACGAAGATGCTGTCAAACAGATCCTTCCCAAGAAAACAGTGGCACATTCCTTAACAGTGGATACTGTAAGCCGACTTCCAAAAGATGCAAAGCCATTATCAATGGGTGAATACTTCTTGCCTGAACCAGAAATGACTTCGGAAATCACTTCTGACAGTGAGATAGAAGCATGGATGTACTGCTCTCCCTGTTATATGGCCACAGCAGAGACAGAGACAGAGGCAGAAGAGGAGACAGAGAATCTATTCTTCTGTTATAGAGCTCCTACAGAAGCAGAAGCAGAAACAGAGACAGAAGCAGAAACAGGAACAGAAGCAGAAGCAGAGCCAGAGACAGAGGCAGAAGAGGAGACAGAGAATCTATTCTTCTGTTACAGAGCTCCTACAGAAGCAGAAGCAGAAACAGAGACAGAAGCAGAGATAGAGACAGAAGAGGATGAATATGATATGGACGAAGAAGGTGATGAAAGTGAGCCAGAAGAGTCTATCCCACCTGAAGAGGATACATTTGAAGAAGAAGTTCTAGAAGTATCAGAAGCCGATGAGCTCATGCTATGGGACAGCATGGTGATGGTACCATTTGGTCTAGTAAATAGATCTTCTCATATGCAAAACCATTATAAGAAATGGATTAAGAAGAGCAAGCCGTCTTTTAAGTGTGGCTCCTGCCGTCCTACCCCATCCTTGCCAAAGGAAGATGATGATGATGCACCGTGCCAACAAGCACCGATTCCACCAACCCAATAGGCATCAGAGGGTCCTTGTTATGTGACGTTCCTGGATGTATCATCAGAAGATGAGTCTTTAAGCCAAGAGGTAATTAATTTTGAAATCAAACCCGAAACAGCTCTAATCCCATTCCAACGTCTTAAGGAGCAACCTAAGTCTCCACCAAAAGAAGAAGTTGGTTCTAGTGGGACATCCGAAGAGGATACCACTCCCTTGAAGGAGTCGGATCTCTATCCAGAAGCAGTCCGCGGGACCTTTATCCGTGAAGTAGAAGGTGAAAGGCAGTTAACCTTTGTGGATGGAGAAGGCACTGAACGCCACTTGAAGGTGGGTAGCAGTCTCCCAGAAGAGGAGTTGTCAACCTTGTACAACTTGTTGAAAGAAAATTTGGACGTGTTTGCGTGGTCTTACAAAGACCTAAAGGGGATTGATCCCACAATATGTCAACATCATATTGATTTGGAGCCTGATGCCAAGCCAGTACGTCAACGACAGAGGCGAATGAACCCGAATTATTCCACATTGGTGAAAGCGGAGCTGCTGAAGCTTCTGGAAGCCGAGTTCATTTATCCAGTGGCAAATAGTGAATGGGTTTCACCCATCGTGGTTGTACCCAAGAAGAATGGCAAATTGCGAATATGTGTGGATTTCCGAAAGCTTAATTCCAAGACAAAGAAGGATCACTTTCCTATCCCTTTCACAAACCAACTGTTGGACACAGTGGCAGGACATGAGCTTTATTCCCTTCTGGATGGATTCAACGGATACAACCAAGTCCAAATCGCAGAAGAAGACCAATCCAAAACAACCTTCACCACAGAATGGGGGACCTACACTTACCGAGTGATGCCATTTGGGCTCTGCAATGCCCCTGCTACTTTCCAACGAGTCATGATGGCCGCATTTCAAAATCATCTGCATGACTTTATGGAGGTATATTTGGATGACTTCTGTGTCTATAGTTTGATCAGCGAACACTGGGGACATTTGGAACAATGCTTTGACCGATGCCGGGAGTATGGGATTTCCCTCAACCCCGACAAATGCATCTTTGGGGTCTCTTCTGGAGTTCTGTTGGGCCACATTGTCTCAGCACAAGGGATATCAACAGACCCTGCAAAGATTGAAAAGATTGCAGCTCTGACAGCACCCACCAACCTCAAACAGTTGAGGGGATTCCTAGGCCATGTGGGTTACTACAGAAGGTTCATAGCCCATTTTGCGACAAAGGCAACCTCCTTGCACAAGCTTCTGAGGAAAGATGCAGAGTTTACTTGGACGGAAGAATGTGACAAAGCCTTCCACACTCTGAAGCAGTGTCTGATAGAGGCACCCATACTGCAACCTCCTGATTGGACGAAAGAGTTCCATGTACACACTGATGCATCAATTGAAGGCTTAGGTGCTGTCCTCTGCCAAAAGGGCTCCTCGAAGTTGGATCAACCGATCTATTATGCAAGCCGAAAAGTCACTGATAGGGAACGAAACTATACAGTGACAGAGCTGGAGTGCTTGGCAATGGTGTTTGCCCTGGAGAAGTTTCGCCATTACCTCCTATCTACCCACTTTAAATTTTATGTGGATCATGAGGCCCTGTCCTTCCTGATGAACAAAGCAGATGTGAAAGGATGAATGATGAGATGGCTCTGTTTATTCCAGGAGTTCGACTTTGAGGTGATTACTAAGCCTGGTCGTTCCCATGTTTTGGCTGATCATCTGTCGTGTATCCCACAAACTGCAGACGATGAGCAAGATGATCCAGACCTCCCTGATGCTTCCTTATTCTTGGTAGAAACTGTCACTCCCTGGTATGCGGACATTGCCAATCTGTTGGCAACCCAACAGTACCCTCCTGGTATTTCTAGTCGGGAAAGGAAGAAGCTCATGCTAGAATCAGCCCCCTACACCCTGCTCGACGGTGCACTGTACAAGAAGGGCAAAGATGAAGTGCTCCGAAGATGTGTTGCCGGGGATGAGATTGGGATTGTTTTGAAGGCTTGCCACGACGAGCCATGTGGAGGTCACTTTGCAGGAGAAGCTACAGCCAGGAAGGCTCTGCTAGCAGGATATTGGTGGCCTACCATCCACAAAGATTCCTATGATTACTGTAAAAGATGTGATGCTTGTCAAAGAATGGGGAAACCCACGAAGACAAGTGCCATGCCATTGCAACCTATCCTTCCGTTGAAGCCGTTTGAGAAGTGGGGCATTGACTTCGTAGGTCCAATCGATCCTCCTACCAGAAGGAGACAGAACCGATACATCCTCGTATGTACAGATTATGTCACAAAGTGGTGTGAAGCTAAAGCCCTAAAGCGGGACGATGGTAACAGCGTGGCCCTGTTCATGTGCGAGAATATCATCACCCGTTTTGGCAGTCCCTTAGAGCTGGTAAGTGACAGAGGCACTCATTTCCTTAACAAAGTCATGGAAGAGTTGACAGAGTTGTATAAGATCCGCCATCGCAAGTCCACTCCTTATTACCCCAGAGCCAACGGCCAAGTCGAAGTCACCAATCGCATCCTTTGCTCGATTCTGACAAGAACAATTGCTGCACATCGTCGTGATTGGGACGATCGACTTACAGAGGCCCTCTGGGCGTACAGAACTTCCCATAAAGCAGCAACAGGACAAACACCCTTTCAGTTGGTGTATGGTACAGAAGCAGTTTTTCCTGTTGAACTGGAACTACCCTCTTTGAGAGTGGCGATCAAAGAGCGTTTGGGGGATGACGATTCACTGCAACGCCGTCTCCTGCACTTGGAATGTTTGGACGAAATTCGTCGGATGGCTCTACAGTGCATGGAAGCCACGCAAGCTCGACGTAAGGCTTACCATGACAGCTTCATCAAGCACAAAGAGTTCAAAGAAGGTGATTTGGTCCTAGCCTATGATTCACGCTTTGGCAAGTTTCCTGGCAAGCTCCAGCAGCGGTGGATGGACCCCTATAAGGTACTTGCCGTCAACCCAAACGGTTCTGTCCAAGTGCAGACCGTTAATGCCTCTGATGATCCCTTTCTGATCAATGGATATCGCCTGAAGAAGTACTTCCCTCCTTGGGGATCTTGACAATTACGGACACTTGATCTTTTCCCTCGTTGGCGTGGCACTGTACTTCTTATGATGCTACTTCTGTTAGCCGTTCTTCAATCACTCCTGATGAGGTGGACGCAACCCTCTGTCCCCTCAAAACCCCCTTCCAGCCTTGATCTCTTAACCTCTATTTTCCACCAGCGACAGTGGCGAGGTGAGTTCTGACACATGGTCTTTCTACCATTCCCTTGTTCAATTTGAAAGAAAGAAGGAAAAAGAAAAAAAAAAACATATCGGTCATGGGAGAAAAGGACTTAGGTCCCTGTCATGCCGACCTATTCTTCGAGAAAAGGTGGAAACACCCTCGGGAATAGGGGAAAACAAGAAAAAAAAAAACAAAGAAGAAGAAGAAGAAAAAAAAAACAACCAAAACAAACAAATCTGTTATGAGAGAAAAGGAAGCAATTCCCTGTCATAGCGGGCCTCGTTCCAAGAAAAGGTGGTAAACACCCTTGGGCGAGAAGCTGGCTGTGGAAAAGGTGGTAACACCCAGCAGTCCAGAAAGTGGGTTTATTAATTGATATCCCTAGGATCCAATTCCGACGTTGCCTCCCTTGGTACGCTGTGTCCTGGGTCTTTCTGCAAAGTGACTACCTGTCCTCTAGCAGACGACATATTCCTATCCAACACAATATTTGATTTGATGGCTACCTCCCTGGGTACGCCTCCTCAACAACTGATGACGGGATCTTCATCGACAACCCCTTGAGTGATGTGAGCTTTCATCCTAACCGGATGGGGAAGTGAGTATGGTTGCCCTCTGTATCTATCAACAAAGAGTGAGACAGAGGGTGGGGCGAGAGACCAGTTTTTTCCCTTCAAATCAAATGAGAGGTGAGAAGTGTGAATGAAGTATTGCACGCACGGGATGGGCCTCTCAATGCACAAAACACAATTTGTCCCTGTGCACTGCACCATAAGGCTCCCTTGCCTTCCTTCTCGCACCGTATGCCGACACAGGGCGGGATGCACTGTTGCACCATCAAATGCGCACAAGGCATACACCCTTTGCACAAGCGACTGTGAGGATTACATCAATGGGTTTCAGGAAAAGGCTGCCCTCCTATATCTATCCACCGAGCGTGAGACAGAGGGTGGGTTGAGTGTGACAGGAGTTTCTTCAATCAAATACCGAGAGGTGAGCTTGAGGGACGTTACGACACTTGGAGTCAGGTATGTTCCCGTTTCCTTATGCACCCACGAGATGGGTTTTTGCCGTCATCACAAGACACATCACCCTGTTCTGTACACTGCACTGTAAGGCTCCCTTGCCTTTCCCCTTTGCACTTATGCCAGACGGGTTGGATGCACTAATGCACCATCAACTGTGCACCCAGGCATACTCCTTCTGCACCATTCCTCCTTGTTGATTCCTCAACCGGGTATGAGATATGGGTTTCAATCATTCTTCCTCAAGTGATATCAATCATGGGGCGAGTGACTGTTCTTTCATTTCATTTGAGTGACTGTGAGTTGAGTGCAATATCCCTCATCATCGACGAATTTCCTGCGATTCCTTCCATCAGCTACCTCCCTGGGTGCTGCCGCGTGGTCCTTGCCATGATGAACGTGTGCCGAGACGCTACCTTGGTTCCTCCAGCGCCGACAACCACCGTGGACGTGCCATTGACATTCAACCTTTATTCTTGACGAAACGGGCCAAGTTCTTCTAACCCTACACTTTGGTTTTTTTCGTGCCGGTCATGTTTTAAGTGTGGGGAAGTTAGTGGATGGTCTGTGGCGTGGTCCTAGGTCCCTGTTGCTCGGTTAACCCTATCCGTTAAGGTCTTAAGTGTGGGGACGCGTCCCTGCGCGTCTACATTGCCTACTCATTTGCATATGCCTTATCTTGCTCATGCATGAATGCCTTGCCTTGCTTTTACCCTCCTGGGGTCCCTTCCCACCCGCCCGGTTATGTTCCACCCACCCTTGGGGCTGTTCCCTTGCAGTTTTCCTTCATTCCCTGATTTTGAGGTCCTGCTATGTGAATGCCTCTTACGTTCACCAAAATCCAAATCCAACCCTATAGCCCTGTTCCTCCCTTTGAATTAATCATTTTTCTTTTTTACCTACCCCTGTTCCGGTGCACGGTTTTTGAGTTATTAATTTTTGAAGCATTTTACACAATTTAGCCGGTTTTCCATGAGAACGCGCTTTTCTTGCTTCGAAACCGTGATCTGACGTCATATCCCTGACCAACGCTTTTCCCCTGACATTTTTTCCTTTTTATTCCGCATCATTCCGATACACGGTTTGTCCGTTATTAATTTTCCGGGTTTTTCGTGCCTTTTTCATGTGTATTTTTGACATTTTTCCATGTGAACCTGCCCTATTTGCATCGGAATTCCAATTTGATTTGACAGCCGTGTCCCCATGCCTTCCCCTACCTTTTTTCTTTTTCCTCCACCCTTTTTCGACGTTCGGATTTTTTACTTATTAATTTTTAAATGAGTTTTCGGGAGTATTTTTGGAGTTTTTCACATGTGGACCCCTCCTATTCCCGCCGGAACTACGGTTTAACGTGATAACCCTGTGCCACTCCTTCCTGCGGACATTTTTCCTTCTTACTGCATGTCATTCCGGTAAACGGTTCGTCCGATATTAATTTCCGATTCCATTTTCGGGTTTATTTTTTGGGTTTTTCCCATGTGAACGCATCTTATCTCAGTCGGAATTATGTTTTGACGTAATAGGATTGTCGGGCACATCTTTTTGCATAGTTTTCCTTTTTTCTGCACCTCATTCCGATGCACGGATCTTTCGATATTAATTTTTAAATTGCGTTTTTGGTTCGTTTTTTGTGTTTTTTGCACGTGACCGCCCTTTACCCCTCCCGGAACCCTCGTCCCGTATTTTTCCTGTTTCCCCCCTGTCGTCCTGCCCACTTTTTGTTTTTACGTTATTTCGTTTTGACATCCAGATTGGGAGTTATTAATTTTTCTTTATTTTTCCATTTTTTTCTTGCGCTCGTTTTGCGCGTGAACGCGCCCTTTTTTGATTTAACGCGTCTCCACGCGCCCCAGTCGTGTCCGCGACACCCGTACCGTCTTCCCCGTGCCATTTCAATCTCGTCACGGCAAATTTTTTTACCCCGCCCCGCGCCCGAGCGCGGGACGGGGGTACGCGCCTTTGTCCCCATCCCATGGCCCCCCCAATGGGCCCCCCCCCCCCCCCCCCCCCCCCCCCACTTGCCCACCCCATGGCCCCCCCCATGGGCCCCCCCCCACCTCTTCCCCCCCAACTGCCCACCCCTTCCCCCCCACCGTCCTCTTCTCTCTCTTCTCCCGTTCTCTTCTCTTCTCTCTCTCTCTCTCTCTCTTGGCGTTCTTTCTCTCTCTCTTCTTGCCTCTTCTCCCTGCCCCCCGCAGTGCTTCTCCTTTCTCCCCCCACTCCCTCCTCCTCCTGCATTCCCCCCTCCTCCTACTTCTCCTTCCCCTTCTTTTCCCTCCATTGCTTCCACCTCCCTCTCCTCTTCTCCCTGCCTCCATCGCCTCTCCCTTCCTTCTCTCTCCTCTCCCTCTCCTCCTTCTTCTCCCCCCACGCCTTCTCCTCCTTCCCCTCCCCTACTCCTTCTCCTCCCCCGCCCCCCAGCGCTCCCAGCCTTCTTCCTCCGCCCTCCCCGCCAGCGTTTCTCCCCTCCGCGCGCCGCCCTCGTTGCCCCTGGACAGCCGCCTGCCGACTCCGCCTTCGCCGCCGCTGTCGAAGTCGCCGCCCCGCTGGACCCGGGTCGCCCGCGCCTCGCCGGATCGCCACAGGCGCCGCCCCGCCTGGTCGCCGCCGGTCCTTCTCCTCCACCACCCCCACCTCCCTTCTCCTCCACCACCCCCACCTCCTCCTCCTCCTGCTCTGCCTAACCCATCCTAAGGTTAGATTCTAACCTTAGTTTAATTAATCTCTAACCTTAGTTTAATTAATCACTAACCTCAGTTAGATTAAACACTAACCTAATCAACCTTAACTAACTTAACTAGACTTAGGCTAACCACTAACCTAACTAGGGTTAGTCCCCTAACCATTAACCTAACTAGGGTTAGTCCCCTAACCACTAACCTAACTAGGGTTAGTCCCCTAACCACTAACCTAACTAGGGTTAGTCCCCTAACCACTAACCTAACCCGTAGTTAGTTTACACCCTACTAACTTAGTCTACCCTAGACTAACCCCGACTAACCTAATCAACCTTGACTAACTTGACTAGACTTAGGTAGACTTACCTGACTAGACTTAGGTAGACTAACCTGACTTACCCCCACTAACCTGACTTAATTGATTGATGTCTTATTAACTAATGTGATTAATGTGATTTAGGTGACTTAATTAATCACTACATATATTTTTCCATAAAAAAATTTCAAAAAAAATTCTAAAAATTCCTTGTGCTTTTTGCCAATTTTTGGAACTTTGTCTGCTAGGAATTGCCTTCCCTATAATTTCTGAAAAATCCATATTTCCTAAATTTACCCCTAAATTGCCAATAAATATAGAAAAATCATTTAATAAATTGTAAAAAATCCTAAAAAATTCTAAAAAAATTCTAAAAAATTTCCCTCACCTCCCTTGCTCATTTTCCATTTATTCAAACATAAAAAATCACAACTAAAAATAAAACAAAATAAAAATAAAATAACAAACCCACATAAACCAAATTAACACATCTGCTAAGGTGTTGTCATTGTTGTTTCACCAGTGTTCTTTGCTTCTCCTTTACTGGAATTCTTCCGTGCGCATTCCTGCATTACATACACACCCCTTCCAGGTATTTATTTTATGTGCTTTATTTATTTTCTCCCTTAATCACAATTAATTGTTAAAATAAACCCTTTCATTCACCCACAGTTTCCACGCGCATTCGCGCTAAACACATACTTTTTTTAAAATTAAAATCAACCAGCCGTTCACTTAGCACGCGCTACGTGCGCTACAGATGCACTTTAAATTTTAAATTAAAATCAACCAGCCGTCACATGAGCACGCGCTGGTAAAAAAACGCTCCACATCACCTTAAATTATAATCAATGAATTGCATTTAGAGACCCAGTCGGGAATCGAAGTCCGGGAATCGCATAACTGCACCGTTTAACCTAATAATTGGTAATTAAATTTATAATAAGGAACCGCCGTTTTCTTATTAAGGTTTATCACCTAATAAAAATTCACCCATTTTTAATAATTGATTAAAATCAACCCTTCATTAAATTAAATCCCCCCTCACTGCACTTAATCCCCTTTTCAATGAACCATTTTGAGGGATGGGTATACGCAGTCATTAGTGTTATTTTCCATGGTCCAGTCTTGGTCTATCACAGATGTTGTATTGATATGTGTCGGATATGGTATGGTTTTGGTTTCCTGTCTTAGTTACGGTTACGGGTATGGTATGCAGTTTTTTTTCTTTTATTGCCTGATACGGGGTTCAGGGTGTTTGTTTGATGCATCGCATGAAGCTTTCGGTCGCATTTGTCTCGAGGTCATGTCAAATTTTTTCTAGGATGTGGTTTGCTTGGGGTTAGTAGGTCGGGTCACGTTTTATTGGTAATTCTCTTATCCTTGTTTTTTTTGTATGTTGGTTTGCAGGCATTCATCTTGATTGTCTGTGTTTGTGGTGTGTGTGTAACCATCTGAATGGCGCCTTCTCATGCTCCTCCCCCTATCCAGTACGTCCCACTAGTTAGTAGGGATTACTCGTCCCTACTTACTTTTGAGCCCCTCACGAAGGCAGGACTTACTGCTTTTGTGGCCACTCCTTTTCCATTACTTCCAGAGGATCCGTCCGTATGTGATGAGTTCCTGGCCTCTTACAACAAGAAGACAGGAGTAGTCCAAGGCATGTCTATGACATTGACGTCTCGAGGCTTAGGGAAGGCTCTGTCTTTACCCTTCAAAGGAGAACCTTTTGTGACCACTCGTCAGCTCTTCTCTAATGAAGAGATTCTCAAGCTGTTGCAGAAGCAGACAAGGGAAGTCCTTGATGTTAAGAAAGTGATAAACTCTTCAGGAGTTTCGTTTTCTATGATTACTGATCCCGTATGGAAGACGATGTGCCAGTTCCTTCAGGACAGGTTCATGCCTGCCAAAACACCATCCCACTATTTGTCCAAAGAGCTTTTCACAGCTTCCAGGATGGTGCTAAAAGGAGTTGCTATTGATTGGAGCACATACCTCCTTACTAAGATGGATCAGCATTTTGTTAAAGTCACGAGGGGTAATGTTACCAATGTTACCTATGGATCATATTTGTCTGCCTTCTTGACCTATTCGGGTTTACAGAAGACTGTGCCTCCACCTCCTCCATCAGATCCAGTACCTCCTCCTCCACCTTCAGAAGAGTCAGCACCTATTGACATTGAGGATGATGATTCTCCGCCTCCCTTGGTCATACAACGCAAACGCTTGAAGAGGGTAGCGGACAAAGCCCCTGCTGTACTTCCCTCAGTGTCTATCCCTGCTACTTATGGCAGTGAACTCCCTGGGCATCTCACTTGCAATAATCTGTTCCGAGCACATAGAGAAGGATCCTTGGAGATCTCAGTTCCCTCCCTGAACAGTCTCGTCTCAGGAGATGCCATTCCTTTCCTCTGCAAGGATATTCAAAGTTCCATTGAGTTGTCAGTGACAGCCTGTGTTCAACAGCTGTACGCATCTTTTTATGAGGAGCTCATGCAGTCCAAAGACCAGTTGCATAAGGCAACATCTGAGTTAGCTTCTGCTAAGGATACCCTAGCAGATCTATTTAAGCAAATGGAACAGCAAACCCAACTGGTTGCCACTCAAAGTGATGAGATTGCTTCATTGAAGACCCAGTTATTCGAGGCTCAGTCACAGGTTACTAGCCTTTCAGCGGAGAAGGAGAGGATGTCCAGTGAAGCGAAAGAATTCCAAGTTCTTTTAGATGACAAGCTTTCAGCTTTACAGATGGCTAATGACACAGTGGCCAACCAAGCCTCCCAAATCCAGCAGTTGCAGGATCAGCTTGCAAAGTCCCGCTCTGTTCCTCCCAGCCCTCCTGTTTCATTAATTCCCTCTCTTTTACAGCAGGATTTGGCTGCCTTACAGAGACAGGCTACTTTGTGCCCTCTATTCCAAGACAAAGTGGAAAGATTGCAGTCCCGAATGGACTTGTTATGGTCTACCTTTGAGCAGTTTCAGGACTGTGTCTTACCAGACCATTCTTTCTTTGTCCACTACCACTTGCAGAAGTTGGTCTTCTATATGAAGCTTTCCACGATGGATTTACCTTTTCCAGAGGATGGCTGGAGTGGGGCTTGGTCTGTTGAGTTGTTGACAGAGGTAGTTAGAATGGTCTTTGAAGATTCTGTCACGCCAGATACCATGCTGATGTCATACATGTATCTTCGAGGAGATTTGTTAATTCCAGATGAAGTAGATATGGCATGGTATGTGGGGGATGTGGTTTTACAGGCTGTTCTATATGTCAATCATTTGGAGTTGCGCATAGCTGATATGTTTCAGAGTTATTCCTCCAAAGTGGCTGATTGTCAGGATAATTCGTGGCATCCCATGATTGATTCAGTGGTCCTCAATCAAAGACAAAACACAGCTCCTACCTTTGTACAGAGTACTAACCAACTGAGGATGGATCTCTTAACCTATCTTTCCAAACATAATCCATTTGATGCTACTTTCTTTGATGCCTATCATAGACGATCTCTCTTAGGACCTTCTGTTTCTACCCTCCTCTATTATCAACAATTGGCTCACCGCTATGCTATATATTTTTCCCTTTGTCAAACTAATTCCACAGTAATTTTACCACTTCTTTTCCAACCTTCATCTTTCCCTCAAATTCCCATTTTCACTTACTGTTCCTTTATTGAGGATAAGGTATTTTCCCCTTCTCCACCCTGTCCTTCACCCCTCATAAATGTAGCCTCCACATTTCCTATTTATCAATTAACACCATTCCTTAGTGATTCCTTACAAATTTCTGCCACTCCTTCTTTAACCTTTTCTTCCTTTTATGATTTTTCCTATCCTTCCCTACATCCACTTTCCCTTATTCCATTACCCTCTCCTCACACTTCCATATCTCAACCACTTGAGTTGGTTAGTGACTGTGACGGTTTTGATACTCAGATTTCCAGAAGAAGGGGATGGAGTTCGGATGATTGCCTTACAGGACCGCAGATTAATTGGCCAGTAATTCCAGGGGAATGGACAGCTTCCAGTCAAGCTTATCAAAACTATGTTCATTTTGCCCAACAATATTCACAGTCTGTAGATCCCTCAGTGAGATTAACTGCTCACTTTGCTTGGTACCTGGCGTATATGCATAGGCACTCTCATACTGATTCAAAGCCTATTCCAAAGTTGTGTATGAATGTCAATGCTAGCATTGATTCTCAACAGTTGGAGATATTGTATTTTCATGCCCTCTGTTTGCCTAGCAGATACTTGGTCCTATTGGAAAGGATGTATTGTCTCCAATTTTTCCAAAATCCTCCTAAAAACTTTGTAGATGAATCCTTATCTATGGATCGATTCCGACAACATCAATCTTTTAAGAGGGATCATCTTCATTGATACCTTTCCAACGTATGGTGCAAGCTTTTTAATGCCAAACTCTTCTTTTTGAGGAAGTCATTCAGATGGTTGTGTTGTGTATTAGTGTTTGTGTTGTGAGTTCATTTATGTCAAACGAACGTGGTGGTTTCCTATTGGATTTTGTGTACGAGCTATGTTTTGGAGATTTGTCGAGATGGGGTCGTGGTTGGAGAATTGAAGCTGATGCTGAAGAAGAAGAAGCAAACTCTTATATCCTTTACAAATTTGTTGTGATTTTTAGTTTGATAAGAGGTGTTAATTTCAAAAGAGTTTTCCTTTCTTTGTATTTTTATATCAGAAACAGGTTATAAGATGGGGTCATGGTGGATGGCTTTTTTGTGAGAAGATATTGAAGATCAAAGTTGAGCTTTTCTATGAACTTGTATTCCCTTTTTCCTGGGTCGCGAGGACGCTTCCTTATTAAGTGTGGGGATATGTTGAGTGTTGAAATGACTTGTTTTTTTGGATGATTTTTGTTGTTTTTGAGAGCTGAATGGTTGATTTTATGGGATGATTGGTTGATTTGGAAGTGGTTTGAGAGTGTTTTGGATGATATTGATTGTGTTTTGGAAGTTCATGATGTTTGTTGATGGTTCTGTGATGTTCTGATAGGATCTGAATGGTTCTATATACCTTCTGTTTTGCTCTGTTTTGGTTTGTTTTGTTCTGATTGTCTTTTGTAAGGAGGGATGGAGTATTGATTGATGAAGAATGAGATATTGTGAAAGTTTATTGAATGGTTTGTGAGAGTTTGAAATGGTTTGAGAGTGAGTTATGTGGTTTTGATGACCTTCTGTAACCTTCTGTAGGTCTTCTGTAGAGCTTCTGTTTCTGTTCTGTTCTGTTTCTGTTCTGTTCTGTTTCTGTTCTGCTTCTGTACTGTAACTGTTCTGGTACTGTTCTGTAGACTGTTCAGTAAGTGTTCTGTGGAATGTATGTGTGATTTTGGGGAAAGTTTTCTAGCCTTGGAAAGAGGTGAATACAAGTGCAAAAGAGCTGAAAGAAGTGGAAGAAGTAGCTGTTGAAGACTCAAGAGAAGACTAGAGTGAAGTGACAGTAGTGAGTTGTGAAGAGACACTGTAGTGGCTCTGGTGACCCTTCATATCAAACATACCTCTTGGGAGGGGTATCCACGACCTAAGAGTGATTATTGAGAGTAATTTTGGAGAGATTGTAGTGAGGAGATGATGTATTATTGATGGAGTGAGATAGAGAGAGTCAGAGATAGCCAATTTTACTCAAACAGAGTGATTGTATATGAGAGATTGAGAGAGAAGACTATGAAGATATTGAAGATGAATACTATGTGATGTTTTTCCATTCAAAGATGGTGTACTTCTTTGCTTTCTTTGTTCTATTGATGGATTTTATGAAGATGTTGAAGAATATGGTTGATTCTATCAAAACCGTGGGAGATCTACATGATGCTGCATGAAGATTTGTTGTGCCTGGTGTTCTTTTCTTTATTGTGATCATCTGAGACATGATAAACAAGCTTGTTGATGTTACAAGATAGATTTTCTTGCAAGAGAATTCCCTTTTCCTTGGTGTTCCTCTCGGGGTTCCAAAAATGCGTCTCTTGGTCCGATACTATTTCTTTTGGCAGACCAAATCGACATACTATTTGCTCTAATAGAAAACTGGCATTTCCTTTGCATCGTCTTTCCACATTGCACGTGTTTTCGACCACTTAGTAAAATAATAAGTCGCTACGATAATATATCTTTTCTATGTAGTGGACGACGGAGTAATAGGGCCCACAAAGTCAATCCCCCACTTCTGGAATGGAAGGATCGCCATAATAGGAGTGAATGGTCGCTCCCTATTCTCTTGGCTATCATGTCGTTGGTAGATGCCACATCTTTTAACGTACTCGAATGCATCCTGGAAGATAGCCGGCCACCAATATCCCGCCCTCAAAGCTTTTTGCGCAGTTAGCTGCCCAACAAAATGACCTCCACAAGCAGAGTCATGGCACTCTTCTAAGATGAAAGGGACCTAGTTAGGCATTACACATCGGTGGTAGATATAGTCTACCCTTGCCAATACAACGTGCCTGAGATTACTTTGAATTTTAAAGCCTACTTCTTGATCTTTCTCTTTTTTGACTTCGATAGACCAGCTCTCCAGTCTCTCCCATCAACAAATAATGTGTTATCGCCACATACCAGGAGGGAATAGATGCCATGTCAATCTTGAACAATGAGCCCTAGTCATTGCCTTCAACCAGACCTTCCTTTGGCTCCCCAAAGTCCACAAGGCACTCTACGATACCCTGCAATCTGGGTGGCTTGCTCTTAACCTCATAACCAAACTCTTGCAAAGTGATTAACCACTTTGCCAAACGGTCGGGTGGTTGTAGCTTATTCATCAGTAGTCGTAGCCCTTTCGCCTTCGTATAAAGGATGACCTTCTCATAAAGGATGTAGTGCCTGAACTTTTTAGTTACAAAGACCATCGCAAGGTACAAATTTTCCATATAAGTATAATTAATTTGGATACACCTAGCTTTTGACTGGCAAAAGCAATTGGGTGATACCACTTCTCTTCCCACACCTGCGCTAAACAACAACTAATGCTATGCATGGTAGTTGTTGAAAAGATATTAAAAAATTCACCCCTCTTCGGTGCTTTCAACATAGGTGCTCTAGCGAGTTCCTGCTTTACATCCTTGAAAGCCACCTTACAAGGGTCACTCCACATAAACAAACAGTTGAAGGATAACAGATTTGTCAATGGTAACGTTCTTTCTGCCAAAGCATTTATGAACTGTTGATAATATCCAACTGATGACAAAAAGCAGTGGTTTTCTTTGGGGGTGCGTGATGACTCATGGCGAGTGTAGCTTTGATATTTTCAGGATCCATCACAATCCCTACTGAGCTAAGTACATGACCCAGTAGGAGCCCATAAGGTACGCCAAAAACACACTTCCTTAGATTGAGAGCTATGCAAAATTTTCTACATCGCTCAAAACATTTTTGTAAAATAATCAACTGCCTTTCTCTCACGGTGGCTGCCCCTAAATCGTCAATAAATACCTTCAGCTTCTCAGGGAAAATGTCACCAAAGATCTTATCGGCAATTCGTTGCCAAGAACAAGGCGCATTTCATAGACCAAATGCCATCACATGATACGCAAAGGTCCCGAAGATTGTTATGAACGTCATTTTGAGCTTATTCTCTTTTGCAATCGCTATCTGATTATAGCATGCAAAACAGTCCATGAATGAATATATCTCCCTACCCGCCAATTGATCCAGAATCTGGTCGATAAAGGGCAGTGGGTAGTAATCCTTAACTGTTTGCTTGTTCAACTCTCAAAATTCCACACGTAGCCAGATTTGATTATTTTTCTTCTTCCTGATCACAATCGTTGAACACCATTCAATGTGTTGCACATGAAAGATCAAACCCGCTTTCCGTAATTTTTGTAACTCCTCAAAGAGCCCATCCCGCAACTCAAACGGCATACGCCAGACTTTCTGTCGCATAGGATGGCTTCTTTCCTTCAACAGAATTGTATGGACAGCGAGGTTGGGAGGAATGCCCCTAAGTTCATCGTAACTCCAAGTTAAAATATCACGAAACTCTTGGATCAGAGTGACATAATCCTCTCGTTCCTCTGCAATAAGCATAGACCCTAGCTTTATTGGCCGCTCATCATCTGGTGTACCAAGGTCTAGCTCGATAAGATCTGCGTCCCTTATTCCATCTTGAGCTTCTAATAGCTCGTTCCATGTTACTTGATAGACGTCTTCTGTGGTCGATCCCTCTTTGGATTTGTCAGTCGACGACATCTCACTTGCAAACACATCTTCCATTGTCTCTAACTTTGTAGAAGACAGGGGAGCTCAATCACTTTGAGGTGATTCAGTATATGCATCGACTACCACACATCTAGCACCTCTACCAAATAACAATCTACCAGCGGGTATATCTACTTGACAGTCTGCTTGCAAAATCCAAGGTTGACCAAGTAATACTTGGTAACTCGGATGCCATGTAAATCGGATTACCCTAAAGTTGAACATGCATTTTACATTGGCAACTGTCATGTGGACTTTAGTAATGCAGCCCTCTGGCTGTCTCAGACTATCATCAGCCATTCTAAGGATTATGGAGGCATCTTTCTGAATCGCAAGACCCAACCTCTCCATCAATTCAAAACCCATAATATTAACCAAGGATCCTATGTCAACGATATCATTATCCACTAGAATCCCATCAACATAGGCTGCAACCCTTGGGCAGTGCTTTTCGGCATGTTCAAACCAATCATCCCCTACCCGCGCTATTCCCAAGGGTTCTACGATATAACTCGTACGCAAGATATTTTTAAATTCTTTGCCTACTCCTGCTGGTGATAGCTTGATTAGCTGCAAGAGATTCACGTCTGGTTTAACATCACAAAGGGAGCTAGTTAAATAAAATTCATGATAATTCGCCAAAGCTCGCTTCTCACACCAAACCATCCACTCTTTAGGATGTTGCACCGACTTTCTTGTCTATTTTTTAACTGTCACCTTCTTTCTCGACACCTCTTTATCTCTCTTGGCGTCAGCCTTACTCTCTATGGGCTTCAGAGGTCTCCCTTCCTTGTCACGATTTAGAACTTGCGTTCCTTTATCATTCTGCCTAGGGTTTCTGTCGATAGGTTTTACATTAACTTTGTCACCTTCTCTATTTTTTTTCATCTTGTTTATGGCATGTAGGCTAGAAGCTTTAGTGCCATTAACTTGCACAGCCTTGATGAGGCTCACCCCACTGCCGTTTGACAATTCTTCGACAATAGCCTTACCCCTTTGGAGTATTTGTTTCGGCCCATCATCCTACTGAAAATTGTTTCCTTGTGCACGATGATTAACAGGCCCTGGTTATCGACTGCCTTGGTGGAGGGAACTGATCTTGCTCCAACAGGTGGCTGCTCAATGGACTTTCCTGCAAATGTCGTACTTAACATTTAGGCAATTATGTGGATAATGTTGCCCACCACACCATTTGCAGCTGAATCTAGAGGGTGCACCCTCTTCTGGGCATCGACTACCTATCAGATTTTGTTGTTTCTTTAAGAAATTAATGTCAACGACTATTTGTTGATATTGTTCAGAGATCATATCCATGTAGTGCTTCATCATGTCCTCCTTGACTTCGCTAAGAACATTTGACAAACTCGACTCATAGCCCTGATCGTCTACCTATCGGTCCCTTGGTCGCACAATTTGATTAGGCACTGGTTGCATTGGTTGCTGAGCCATAGGAATAGCCATAGGCATAGTCACACTAGGCAGAGCTGGCAATAAAGACACATTCGGCACCACGTTCCCTCTCCCATTAGGGTTGGCCATCCCTATCCCTTGGCTTCCACTACCATTGATTAATTGCAAATTATTTCCCAACGCTAGACCCATATTGGGATTGGTTCGAGAAGCATAGGCAGCTTACAGACGGGACTCTATTTCTTGTACTCGTCTAATGACACTGTCTATATCTGCCAATGTGACACTACTTAGCTGCACCTGGATATTAAAATCAAGACCATGCAAGAAGTATTGTAATTGGGCAGTAGGTGGGATAGGGATAGAACCATCCAATTTACAGAAAACCTCTTTATATTCTTGGCATATGCTTGTATATCTTCATGCAGTTCTTGGCATGTCAAATTCAACATGTGCAACCAATATTGGCCATCCCTCTCAGGGGCAAAATCCCTTTGGAAGGCTTCTTAAAATAAGTCCACGGTGGTTATGGTTCCGACCTCAAGGCCATGATACCATATAGCTTCCCTTCCCTTTAGGGTCATGTTGAAGAACATCATTAGATGCCCTTCCTCTTGGATGCGGCAGTTAAATATCATCTTTTGGAACTCCCTTATATGAAGCTCTGCATCCTCTTCCACTAACCCATTAAAAATGGAAAGGGGAAAACCCAAGGCTGGCAAATCCGTCGTTCCCGTAGGGATTGCGATAGGTTGCGCCATGGCAATGATCGGATTAGCTAATGGAATCAGGATAGGCAAAGCTATCACACCACTCAAAGTGGGCAGATTAATTGGGAGGTGGGAAGTACTAGAACTTCCACCTTCCTGACGGACTTTGATTCATGCTAATGTTACTAAGACCTCACCCTTGAATAGGTTCAAGACTACTCCTTTTAGGAGAATAACGCCTATTGATTTTGGCCCTCCGTCTAGCCCTCTCGACTCTCTCATTTTTTTGGAGTTCAGCTTGATGGGTCTCTTCAAAGGACATCAACTCACAAGTAGGTCCCAAGGGACCCTAGATTCAGAAACCACCAGTTTGAGGCGGCTCCCAGCATACGCACTAGCTATGGCACTAGCCGAACCTCATGCACACAACAGACACGTCCACCACCACACAGCCTCGCGGGCCAGGAGCATCTGTAATAACTAAATGCACACTAGATACATCTAATATTGCATTTATAGCTGGATAAGAGTCCAATGGCACCTTCCCCCCAAAACCTCTCAAAGGGGGTATCCCACACATATTGGCAATAAGTGCCATGTATCACAGACATAGAAGGCATCCCATCGCGACTGATTGCCATGACCCCAATGTAGCTCTCTTACATCTTGGGGATTGGCCCCTAGATGCGCTGCTTTTACATATAAATACATTCACACAATACTCCTCTTTTTTCAACGAGATCCAGGAGATACCATGTTCCCTCCAATAATTTTCCCCCAAGAAATGAATGGCTAATCTACATCAAGGGGAATCTCACCCTCTCAAGCGTGGGTCAACTATAACTCAAACAATTGCTATGCATTTCTAGGAGTTGATACCATATGTATGATCAATGCAATAGTGGATGTCTCATTGTGCACAAACAGTTATGTGTCGAAATCAGCGTATGTGCTAGTATGCAAATAGTCTTTTCATGAATTCCAACTAATACATATATGCTTCGTTGCAAGAATCTAGCACCAAGGTGAACCTTGTGCTACTAGATCCCTTATTTCCAAATAGGCCACTTCATAAATGCTACACATAGAAAAAACAATCAAGATTTGTATTATTTCAGCCCTTAAGTTGTTGCACAAAATCCTCCTCCCCCTCCCCGTTTAAGTTTTGCTTCGTTGCATAGGTGTATAGAGGTTGTTTTGTCATGGTTTAATGTATAAAAAGTAATGAATCACACAATGTGACAAACAGATAGAGAAAATTGAGGCAAAACCTCATGCTTTGCCCCTACCATACATTCCCAACCACTTATTATATTTTTTTCGTATTTCTCTAAGGCATATTCTTATTTTTCTCTTATTTTTTTCAGAGATTTTATTGGCATTTTATCCCATGTGTATTGGTTTATCCCACCCGAAAACACCAAAAACCCCAAATTTTTCATAAAAACTGTGTTTTACGGGTTTCTAAAAATTATTTCTAGCATTTTGACTTTATTTTTTTTTATTTTTTCACTATGCAAGTATAGAACAAACAATAAACATCATGTCTACCAATTTTCACTCCATAAGAACAACATTGGCTCAATCAAATATAAAAAACAAGCAAATTTCCTTTGTAAAATAGAGTTACCGGGTTTTTTCTTCTTTGCAAGTTTTAAAATTTGATGTGGGACTGCATATCAGCCCTCATTCAAGGCAGCTTAGCCCACCTCCAACTGCCATCTCTAGTCCTCCATCAATTCGGGAGTGATCGGGAACCATTGACATATGGGAAGCACTAGATGAAGCTGCTACAAGGATATAATTGTTGAGATATCGAGCTCCACTCGTGATATGCCAGGGTGACCGTTGTGCATTTATGTCACCGACTTGTCAGTTGCAGATGCGGTTGGTACACCGCTCATGAATAATAGCTAGATGACAACTATCCTTATCTACTCTAGTTCATGACTCAGTTAGTATGCCACCTTAGCTAGTTGAGTTTGGTTTGAGACCCATATATAGGGTTCTTCTATTTCTATGTACTTGAGTTCTTTTTGGCTTACACAATTAAGAAGAGGAAAACTGTTTTCAGCCTCCACCTTTGTGTGTATTCCCCCATTGTGCAAGCAAGAAAGCTACAAGTGAGACCCCTTCCTTCTCTCCCACAATCTTGACATGGTATCAGAGCCTTGTTCGTGGTAAGGAGCTCAAGAAAGCAAACCAAGTTCGCGGTGTTCTGGTAAGAGGAGCAGTGTTGCTTTCATTTTTTATTTTGGGAGCAGATCTCTGTAGGTAGCACAGCCAGAAATTGCAAGAGTACATTGTCTCAGGTTGAGACGCCCTTTGCGGTGAAGCAAGAGGGCAGTATATGCTGCGGGAAAGGGCTTTAGCCTAGGGTGACCCTTTTTTTAAATTTGAGGCCATTTCGGGGCCTGTTTTGGAGGCGGAAGTTTTATGCATGCACTCAGGAAAAGGCCCTATTTTATGCTGTGCGACCACTGTTCTACAGGTCGGTGAAAAGTTACTGTAGAAATTGCATCGTATACCTGTGCGCAGAGACATTGGGAGTTACAGAATCATCCCTGTTGCCTGTTGATGCAAAATCGTCACTAGGAAGTGACTATGTGGTCAAATACCACTTTCGCCAGTTTTGCAGATTTGCCCTTGTGAGGCTGAAGCTGTGTTCTTTGTAGTGACAGAACTTTTTGCAGTATTCTGTAATGGCGTCTGATTCTCTCTCGCAGATTGTCACTGAAAAGCTTGACAAGAACAACTTCCAAGCATGGAAGTTTAGAATGACGAATTTCCTTATGGGAAAAGGATATTGGGAGTTTGTTGCAGGAAATGAAGAAGAACCAGTTCTTCCTGATGTTCCCAATCAATAGCAAATGCAGGCATTTAAAGCATGGCATGAGAGAGCCAGGAAAGTTATGTACTGGCTATCTATCAGTATTTCAGACTCTATGATTGTGCATATTCAGGATGCAAGTACGCCAAAGGAGGCATGGGATACTTTATCAAAAATGTATAGCACAAATACGCAAGCCAGGAAAATGCAGCTCAAGCAAGAGTTGCATAATGTGCAAAGAGAAAATATGAGCATCAATGACTACCACATGAAGGTGAAGAAGATTGCAGATGCACTTGCTTTCATTGGGTCGCTAGTGGAAGATGATGATTTAGTTTCTGTGACCTTGAATGGTCTAGGAAAGGATTATGCACAGTTCCGAACATCCATTTCCGTCCGTGAAAGATTTCCTGATTTTGAGGAGTTGATTGCTCTTCTAATTTCTGAGGAGCAGAGAAATGGTGGTGCATCTTCGTCAGGAGGAACTTCAAAAGAAGCTGTCTTCTACTCAAATGCTGGAAGAGGTAGAGGCAGAGGTAGAGGAGGCTGATCTGGAGGCCGTGGTAGAAATTAGAATATGCAGCAAACTCAAGAAAACCAATCCTATGGAGGAGGACGTGGTAACTCTAATGGTAGGGGGAGCCAAAGAGGTCGTGGTGGATGGCAAAGAGGCCAAAATGCAAACAGTAATGTTGAATGCTACTACTGTGGTAAAATGGGTCATATGGCTAAAGATTGCTATAAAAAGCAGAATGACATCATGAATGGAAAATTGCAACAAGGAAATTATGCATCTTCTAGTAGACAGGGTGATGACAGAAATGAGCATTTGTTTATGGTGCAGCACATAAACAATTCTGTGACAAGTGCAGAAGAAACCAACGATGTATGGTATGTTGACTCAGATGCATCAAACCACATGACAGGTCATGCAGAATAGATGGAGGATGCAAGGAAAATGGAAAAACCAGGATTTGTGGAGACTGGTGATGATACTGCACATCCTATTGTGCAGATTGGAAAAATTCCTGTCTATGCAGGATGGGAAAAAGAAATACCTGTTAGATGTATTTCATGTCCCGAATATCACCAAGAATCTCGTTTCTGTTGGTCAAATGGTTGAGCAGGGCTTGCAGGTCAGATTTAATCCTCATGGATGCTTTGTTGAGTATATGAAAAATAAAGGTTGCTTGATAGCAAAAGGAAAGAAGAAGGGCAGAATGTTTACGTTGGATGCAGACATGCCTGAATTGAGTGCAGCAATGTTTGCACATGGGACCGGTGTAGTTGCAGATATTGATATCTGGCATAAACGCATTGGTCATGTTAATGTACAATGACTTAAATCAATGCAAGCCCAAAATATTATTGCAGGATTGCCTAAATTCAAGGTTGCAGAAATGCATAAGGTATGTGAAGCCTGTCAATTTGGAAAACAGGCAAGGAAACCATTTCCTAGACATGTTCAAGAGAGTAAAAGCCATTGGAATTAATCCACTCTGATGTGTGGACTACTAAAGCTGCATCTCTTAGAGGCTGTCATTATTTTGTCACTTTTATTGATGACTATAGCAAAAAAGTTTGGGTGTATTTCATTAAAAAGAAAAGTGAAGTTTTTGGGCATTTCAAAACTCTTAAAGCTATGGTTGAAAAAGAAACAGGCCTGCAAATAAAATGCCTAAGGTCAGATGGAGGGGGAGAGTACCTCTCAAATGAGTTTGCAAGGTTCCTGCAGGAGCATGGCATAAAGCAGTAATATTCATGCAGTCATACCCCACAACAAAATGGAATTGCAGAAAGGAAAAACAGGCATATTGGAGAGGTATCTCGTGCCATGTTCAATGAAAAAGACTTGCCAGATTTTTACTGGGTTGAAGAGTTGCTACAGAAGTCTACATAATGAACAGGACTCCCACTACAACAATACATGGGATAACTCTAGAGGAGAGGTATACTGGTAGAAAACCGGATATTTCTCATTTGAAAATTTTTGGTTGCATTGTCTATGTTCATGTGCCAAATGAGTTGAGATCCAAGTTGGATCCAAAAGCTGAGAAGTGCATCTTTATTGGTTACTCTCTGCAGCAAAAAGGGTATAGATGCTATAACCCTTCTACTAGTAAGTTTACAGTGAGCAGAGATGTTGTTTTTGATGAGATGAGTAGCTGGTATAAACAAGTAAATGTGATTGATAATGTAGATGCACAAAATGGTAATGCTGCACAGAATTCACAGCAGTAGTCACAAGATATTAGTGGACCTGGAGCGTCCTCTAGCAGTGATTCACATTCTTCGCCATGGATAGGCAGATTGAGATCAGGAGAATCTTCTCAAAGCAATGCAAATAGTGGTATTAAGTATCACAAAAAGAAAAAGAGAAGGTAGATCAGCCCATGTTTGATGTGAATGCATGTCACTCTTATGTGGATGGTGAATCCAGTGGCTCAGAACAGAGCATTGATGATGAGTTGGGTATTCCTTCTATTGTTACACCTGGAGTAAGGAAGACCAGGGATGTTTTGAGAGCATCTGGGAGTGAACCTACTTTGCGCAGGTCTACCAGAGCTAGGTATCCTGTGGATAAGCTGAAATATGATGGATTTATAGCCATTCACTATGTATATATGGTCAAAGTGATACAGGAACCAGAACCCACTTCCTTTGAGCAAGCCATGGGAAAAGAAAAATGGGAGAAAGCCATGGATGAAGAAATGGATGCCTTGGAAGCAAATGCTACATGGGAATTGGTACTTTTGCCTAAAGATAAGAATGCAATTGGTTGTAAGTGGATTTATAAGGTGAAGCACAATGGAGATGGTTCTGTGAACAGATACAAGGCAAGATTAGTAGTCAAGGGGTATGCACAAACATATGGCATTGATTATGAAGAAACATTCAGTCCGGTTGCAAGGATGGAAACCGTAAGAGCAGTCATTGCTATGGCTGCATCAAAGGGATGGTCTTTACATCAGATGGATGTAAAGAATGCCTTTTTGCATGGTGATTTGCAAGAAGAGGTCTATATGGAGCAGCCACCAGGTTATGTGCATGCTGTTCATCCTGAGTTTGTTTGCAGGTTGAAGAAAGCCTTGTATGGCTTGAAGCAAGCACCTAGAGCATGGTTTGACAAGATAGGACAATATCTTGTCACTATTGGCTTTCAGATTTCCAAGGCAGATTTCTCACTTTATGTGAGAAAAACAGAGAAAGATATTATGCTACTTGTCATTTATGTTGATGATTTGATTATGACAGGTGACAGTGATGAAGATATCCTTCATGTGAAAATGCTATTGAAGCAGAAGTTTGAGATGAAGGATTTGGGAGAGCTGCGTTATTTCTTGGGCATTGAGGTGATTAGATCACCAAGTGGGATACAGCTCTTGCAGAGGCAGTATGGATTGGACATGCTGTCCAAATATGGGATGACAGGCTGTAAGCCTATTTCAGTTCCTTTGGAGCAGAATGTGAAGCTGAGTACAGATGCAGGTGAGCTTCTGGAAGACCCTACTATGTACAGACGCATAGTAGGAAGTTTGATTTATATGACTATTACCAGGCCAGATTTGAGCTATGCTGTTGGATTGGTAAGTCAGTTTATGTAGGCTCCAAGGAAACCGCATTTAGATGCGGCTAGACGCATACTCAGGTATGTGAAGTCCACATTGCAGTATGGACTACTTTATGAGATCGGGGTTCAGATACAGTTGTATGGATACACTGATGCTGATTGGGCTGGTAGTATTTCTGATAGACGATCTACCAGTGGATATGTGTTCTCTTTTGGGAGTGCTGCAGTCACTTGGAGCAGCAAGAAACAACCTACAGTTGCGTTGTCGAGCACAGAGGCTGAGTGCAGGGGTGCAACAATGGCTGCATGTGAGGTAGCTTGGTTGCATAAGCTACTTTATGATATGCATCAGTCTACAGATGGGCCAGTTGTCATTTATTGTGACAACATGAGTAGTATACACTTGGCAAATAACCCAGTCTATCATGCTAAAAAAAAGCACATTGAGGTGCATTATCACTATGTACGGGAGAGGGTTTTACTAGGTCTTATTGATCTAGTTTATGTCAGCACAGAGGATCAGGTAGCTGACATATTCACAAAGGCATTGGGCGCAGAGAAGCTGCGCAAGTTCAGAGACTTGCTTGGTGTGTAGGAATTGGGATTGAGCTCGAGGGGGAGTGTTGAGATATCGAGCTCCACTCGTGATATGCGAGGGTGACCGTTGAGCATTTATGTCACCGAGTTCGTGGCTCAGTTTTAGTATGCCACCTTAGCTAGTTGAGTTTGGTTTGAGACCCATATATAGGGTTCTTCTATTTCTATGTACTTGAGTTCTTTTTGGCTTACACAACTAAGAAGAGGAAAACTGTTTTCAGCCTCCACCTTTGTGATTATTCCCCCATTGTGCAAGCAAGAAAGCTACAAGTGAGACTCCTTCCTTCTCTCCCACAATCTTGACAATAATCCCCATCACTATCCTCGCGCTGCATAGCATTGATCTCTTCAATTTTAACATTTGACTTATCAAGTACTATTCTGCGATCGAAAGACTTTTCCTGAAATTTCTCTTTTCCCTTGTCTTTGCACCTTTCATTGTGCAACTCATGACAATGTGGCCTTTTTTCCCACAATGATGACAAGTTAGATTTGCATTTCTCCCACGAGACTTACTGCATGACTTACCACATGACTTGGACCAAGATTTCTGCAAATCCTGTCCATGGCCATTACCACGATCATTCTTTGCATTTCCATCATGCCGGCCTCTAACTGTCAAACCATGAGACACATGAGAGGCATCCAAATTCTTACGGTTTATCTCTTCCTGTAGAAGAGAGCTCTCAACATCAGATAGCTTCAGAATAGTGGCAAAAGCAGTGAGCACATAAGGCAGTGTGGAATACATTCTAAGACTCATTAAGAGTTCCAAGAAAGAACAATAGAGTAACATCTTCTTTGAAATCAATACCCTGTGAAACTAAGTTCTTAAGAATAGCATGAAACTAGCTCAAATGAGCTGACATGATCACATTCTCTTTCATGTGGAGATTCATAAGCTATTTCAGCCAATATATTTGACTTGTAGGACTTTGCTTGTCATAGAGGTTCTTTATCTTATCCCAAAGCTGCCAAGCACTCTGTGCTTCCTCAACCACATTGTGATGCACCTGTTTAGTGAGAGACAAGATGAGGGTGGACTTGCTTAACTCATCAAGCTCCATCCATTTGTCATTAGTCATAGTTTTAGGCTGCTCTCCACTCAACCTTAGTGGCTTTATTTGCAATTTATGAACCACAACTTGGTTCTTCCAATTGGCATAATTCATACCATCAAGCTTAGTTATGTTGAAGATAGCATTGTCAGTGGAAGAAGATGCCATATTGCAAGTTGAAATAGAGTAGACAGTTCAAAACTGCTTATTATAAACTGCAGAAAATGACCAAAAAACCACCAAAGCCAAGGCAAAATGGCAAGAAATGAGTATTTATTGATGCTACCCACAAAGTATCATCAAAAGTACATCAAACCAAGGTGGTTCAACATGAAGAATACATGAGAATCCGGAGATATATGCTTGCTGTAATTGGTGAGACAGTAGTGTACAATGAGAGCTGAGAGTAGGCAAAACCCAATATTCAAAGTCAATCACTGAATGTCAATGCAAAACTAGCATCAAGTGGGCATCAACAAGCATGTAACAATCAAATTGACATGAGCCAACACCCAAGCATGTCAAAGAAAGTCCATCAATAAAGTTGGTACACCCCCCAATCAACAAGGCATATTGTATATACCACTACCAAGACTTGACACAAGTCGGTGTCTGCTTACTGAATACAAAGCCGAATCAGCCCAAGTACATCTACACGGACCAAGGCATATCAACCATACATCATCCACAAGGAGATCTCGATCTCAAAGATCCAAAAGCTCAATATGCATAACCCGCATTGCTTAAGGTCTGGTAAGTGTACAAAGACTCTCCCACTAGCACAAAAGCCATAAGTGTCAAGCAAATAAGCTCAAACAAAGCATGTAAGAGCACCAGTGATGGAGTATTCAAGATTATACATTAGTAAGACATCCAGAGCATATGAGTGGTCAAGTATCCAATGATAACATCCAATGTCATGAAGACAATCCCAATCAATCTCTAATGAGCCAAAGCGAGACCAAAATAAGCTCCAAATTATCAAAAGTTAAGCCCAAAAGAAGCTCCAGTAGCATTCAAGACCAAACAATGTAACTAGCATGTGTAGGTAACATAAGCATCAAGCATGTACCAACAGGTCATACATATACCATAAGTATAACCTCTATCACAAAGCATGCCAGTGTAGATCAATGTCAAGTAAATGCCAACTAATACGAAGCTCAAACAAGGTTCAAAATACATGCCGGAACCATCCAAAGCATTTTGCCAACCTTCATTTGTATCCCAATAGTCATATGAAAAACCCGAGAAGCACCCGTGACCAATAGGCAAAGCATAAAGTGACTAAATAAGCTTTGCTGAGAATAGAAAATGATACTTGCCCATAGAGGCTAGATGTATGCTACAAAGATGCTAGAAGATAGACAAATGATGTAAGCTCTAGGAAGAGGTGTTCAGAATCCCATAAGCATAATGAGAAAGATTGGTACCATCCAAAAGCTATATAAGCATGTACTTGACACTCATTTCAAAAAAAGAGTACTATCATTCTGTATCACTCAAGATTGTGTTTATGAGTCCAAGCTAATCTATCTTGGAACCTAATTCATTTGAGTTACAATTCTTTATCTCAATCATGTTTCATGTTTATAATCTTCGTTCGCCATAGCTAGCATAGCTCTAGATTCTTGTTTCTCAACATGGTATCAGAGCCATGGCTGAGCTAGGTAGCTAGAGGTGTGATTTCTTCTTCTTTGCAAGCTCTACAATTTTTCCGTCTTTTATTCTTCTCATTGTACAAGTCCATTTCCATCCCAATCTCTGAAGCCATCCCTTCCATTGGCAATAGCCGTTATTGCTCCTATAGGAAAAAACCCAGGCTTTGCCTCTCAGCACCATTGCTGCCCCTACCACTACCATCTCTCATGCTCACGGTTTCTACCTCCACTCTGCTTGACAACAATGGCAAGACCATGCCTCTCAATGTCCTCTTAGTAGCAAACGAGCAACTAGCAATAGCCCCATAGTTTATGAGGAGGAGATCTATAGTATCAGCCAAGGCCCCAAGTTGTCCATTTAGGAGATTATTGAGCTAGAAAATATTGAGCCCAAAGATCCCAGTGAATGAAATAAGAAGTCTCTTGCATCTAGTATCCAAGTGGAAAAAGTTGTACCTAGGGGTGTCCAGGTAATGGTAGGAAAGGCAAGTAGAAAAAAGCTACTCTCAGTTTGCTGCGATGAGTGTGCGGCCAATGATGGAGGTTGTTCACAGGGCTGTTTTTGATATTTTACAAGCAAGGTTGCATGGCTTCAAAAGCTTCTCTTTAGGTAGATGGTTGGATTTATATAGTGGCATAGGCTCAGTTGGCATTGAAGCTCTCAGCAAGGAATGCACTTTGGCCCATCTCATAGAGATGGATCCTTGGATCACGTTAGAGGTGTTGAAGCCATACTGAATTTTTACAACATTAGTTGTGCATCTAATGAAAGTGGAATCTTCTCTACAACAAACATCGAATTGAAACTAGACTTTGGATGGATTTGATTTTATCAGTGTGACTCATCCTTATGAGGTCATTGACTATAATGTCCTATTGGGCCAACTATTTGCATCACTTGTGTTGCAAAAAGATACATTTGTGGTGGTTGAGTGTCCTTCAAAACTGTATATTCTAGAGACCTGTGACCCACTTCAAAAATAAAATAAAATTGCATAGGCGTTATGGTCAAACACACTTGGCAATATATGGACCTAAATGGGCTCTGAAGGATTGACTCCCATGCTTGATGGTTCAACATGTTTTATTGTTTTGAAAACCAGCAACTTGATTAGGTCAAGTTCCAAAGCCAAATCTTCAACTCTAGTCAAATCTGTAACACTTAGCAATGACCAAATTGAGTTAACATAGTTGCCAAGATTTGGGCAGAGCTTGTATATAAATCAGATAAAACCCATCCAAAACATAAGATTCCAAAATAATGACTTTGTATATGAGTGCTGCACAAAAGTTTACCCCTAATAATTTTCCAAAAGTTTCAAGACTGTGAAGGCTTGGATTGAGTGTAATGGATTAAGACTTTCAAGTTAGTATGGCAACAAGGAAGCATCCAAAGGAGCATGAGGACAAAGAAAATACCAAGAAGATCGAGGACATCACCAAAGGATGCCAAAGAAGCAAATGAAAAATGACGAAGATTAAAAAAAAAATCGCTACTAACAACAAATAATTTTCCTTAGTGGATTATGTTTTCCCCATAGTGGATCTCTATTTCCCATAGTGGATCTTGTTTTCCATAGTGGATGTAAAAACCCTTACCAAAATGTAAAGTTTCAAGCCTTAACTTGACTAGGCTACCAAAGAGCTAGTCTCTCAGGCCATGTCATCATGTAGGAGGGGCAAAATCCAGCAAAGGTAGAAACTCATCATTTGAGGGGGGGGTGCTAAGAATAGCAAATGATACTTGCCCATAGAGGCTAGATGTATGCTCTAAAGATGCTAGAAGATAGACAAATGATATAAGCTCTAGGAAGAGGTATTCAGAATCCCATAAGCACAATGATGAAGAGTGGCACTATCCAAAAGCTATATAAGCATGTACTTGACACTCATTTAAAAAAAAGAGTACTATCATTGTGTATCACTCAAGATTGTGTTTATGAGTCCAAACTAATCTATCTTGGAGCCTAATTCACTTGAGTTACAATTCTTTATCTCAATCATGTTTCATGTTTATAATCTTCATTCGCCATAGCTAGCATAGCTCTAGATCCATGTTTCTCAACAAGCTTCAGCCCTGGAGTGTATAACAGTGATTTAGTGTGTAAAACTGAGTATTTTAGGCCACTAAATCATCTCCCCAAATGATGGCCAATCAATATGAATACATTCCCCTAACATTCGGGGACCATTCGAGACCAATCAGGCATCGAATGTCTTTACCAACCAAGCATAAACATAAAGTGCTGATGTATACTATTTGTGGCTGCCTGTGGATTGTGGAAAATAGTCCTAGACTGAGGTAAATTAGTCCACAAATCAATGCCAATTATAACCACCAATGCGGAGCATCAACGGGGTGTTCCCAAGTGCCAAATAAAGTGTTTTCAAGCTGCCAATGAGTGCCAAGGGAGGGCTGAAGTAAAAAACGATTTTTTTGCAAGTCTTCAAGCTATCCCAAATAGGGCTGATGTTGCTGGGTGTTCTGCTAGTCCATGTGGCATTAATGGGATAGAAGGGAGCCTCAAGTACAGCCTAAAGAAGGCCTACACAAAGCCTTGTCAAGCCTAATCAGGAAGGAGACAAGATATGAAATGGGGAAGCTCTAATGGCTAGAGCTATGGCTTCCCCTTCTTGCTGTACCCTGCAAACTAAAATAAACACTCAAAAGAATGCTTCAATACCTCTAAAGGAATGCCTTGAGGGTGCCAAAATGGGCTAGGTAGGTGCTTGGGAAGTCGATCGGGATCTCAAAGGAGTCAAATATGGCTTTTGGGAGAATGCACTCATGGTGTAGGGATTCAAATGAATGCTGAAGGAGTCACGGACCAAGCTCAAATACTCAAGGAACCAAGCTCTGATACCAATTGAAAGGTGAGAAGGATTGAAGATTGCACGGGAGAGCTATGGCGAGAGAGCAAGAGCAAGAGAGAGAGAGACTCACAATGTGGGAACTTCAACAGTCACAATGCGTGACCGGCCTTCCCTTTATTCATCTGTCACTAAAAGAATAAAGAATAAGGTGACAATGATAGGTGCCTATTGCCTGTAGTGTGCAAGCGTGAGTACTATCAATGTAGTAATACACGGGTGGCTAGGCGAAGACGCCTTTATCCCCAACAGGGAGATTTAGGGAGAGGAGTAGACAGAAGAGAAGGGATTTAAAGAAATAGAAGATGTAGAAGAATACTCACAAAGGTGAATCCTACCAAATTATTTCTGCATTACCAGAAGATACATCTCTTGTAGACAAAAATGTGCATAGAACAATAACTTCCTCTACGCTGCTCAAACCACCAATTTGATGCTTCTATTGGCTCTGAAATGGGGGTAAAATACCAGGACACTTGGCCAAAAATTCTGCTAGATTACTCCTTCATCTCCTAGTTCAGAGTGTTGTTCACTACCTAAAAACTGCGATCTCATGTTGCACGATTTGGCCAATTCTTCTTTTTACATGAAATCTTCACTAAATGGATGAAAATTAACTGCTTTCTTTTACATGTTATCCTATTCTAGAAGTTCTCTATAGGTTTTGGATTTTTACAAGAGATAATATCTAAACTATCAAAAATTGGCTAAACTTGTCCAAAAATCTAATATTTTTGGACCATCCACACTATGAACACTGACATTAATAAGTAATATGTCATTGGCTCTCTAGATCAATAAGAAAACCAAACTCTAGAGTTTTTCACATTGTGTGCGTGTTGGGGCACGACAACGTAAACATTGTAAGTATGCATCATTGCTTGCAAGGAAGATAATATGCTTGAATCAAGGCATGGTATCACAGACATTTTGTTTTGAAGCTCGTGGTTAGTATCATAAACATACAAATTTGCAAATCTTGGTCTTGCACAATTGAGAATATCTGGTACCATTGACCCAGTACAGTGATATATATAACCATGATTCCATTTCCACCACCAAGCAATGACTCATCTATCTTAGCATGCAATGAGACAAAAGCAAGATTAGCATTGCAGGCATGTATTTATTTTTTAAACTCTCTACTATCATGGTTATTTGTAATTAACAAACCATTCAAGGGCCTGGGTGGCTCTTGAAGAAATGGCAATGAAACCTTCCCACTTCTACAGCAATGCTCCCCCACAGTCGAGAACCACTAAAACAACTCCAGACTCAGAAGTCCAAATATTTGCATGACAATGAGAGCATAGCTTCTTCATATCTACAAGATTGTGCAATCCAGGTTTGCAAGATTGTGCCATCCAAGTTATCTCATGGAGTATGGAAAGAGGTCCTCCATTATTAGGATTGAAAATTGGTTCTACCATATGGGGAAATGCCATAGGTGTAGTCAATATTGGGACATTATACGATTCATTAGGATTTGTATTTCTAGGAATAGAGGGTGCTAAAGGAACTTGATTCAATCTACACAATGGAAGACGTATAGTACTAAAAGAATCTGATCTAGCATTTTTATTTGTATCTTGCAAGGAAAAAAGACCTAATGGGAAGCCTTGTAGTTGAGTATGAAGCCTAGCATTATGTCTTCAGCTAACTCTTGTTGAGTTCAAGCATAATCTATGCAATTGTAGAATTGGCTCCTTGAGACAACGAGCATAAACCTAGTGCCATCCTCGAAGAATAATATTATTGAGGGCTGTGAGCAAAATATATGAAAAATTGCAATGAGAAAGAGAAAAAGATTTGTACACATTTGTACACGCATACATTCATGGGGCATATGCATGTGTACATGCATGTGTGCATGCACACACACTGAGATGTATGCATATAAGTATCTAAATACATGTATATCTATAGATATACAACACATACATACGTGTGCATATAAGCATGTAGATAAATAATATAAACAAGAGAGAGAGAGAGAGAGAGAGAGAGAGAGAGAGAGAGAGAACTATAATACTTCATTATAGAAAAAAAATGATAATTAGAAGACCAAATTACCATTAAAAAAAATTATTCCCATGAACAACAGTAAAGAAAAAAAATGTTAGAGAAGTAGTTCTTGCAAATAGAAACCTAATGTTGAAATCTAGATAGCCTACCAACTATGTTACTATAACCAACATCACAACGAGTATTATAAATAGCACTAGGTGCAGCAGTCGTGGCCAATCTAGCTACCATATCATTTTCAATTCTTATAGTCATCGCATTCAAACGTCAAAGATAAGACCTAAGATTGGTAGCCTCAATAAAAATTTTATCAAGTTGAACCTCTTAAGATTGGGATAGCAACCTGCACAACCAGAGGGACACACTAGAGGGCCTTTAGATCCACCCCCAACATACCCCATATCTCACCAAACATGTCATTTGTGTGCTTTTGAATATTTGAGGTGATGTCTAGCAAGCCCTGAAGTGCAACATTGACCCCAAACCTTCTAAATGATTTCAAAATTTAGGTCTAACAATGAAACACCAAGGTTATTGAAGCTGCAAGTGGTCGTCTTGATATCACACACACACACACACACACACACACACTCTCTCTCTCTCTCTCTCTCTCTCTCTCTCTCTCTCTCTCTCTCTCTCTCTCTCTCTCTCTCTTCTATGTCTACCTTCTCTCTCTTTGTCTCTTGGGTTCTTTTGTGTTTGGCTTTGATGTTTTGTTCCCTGAATGATGATAGGTGGCTTGATAGATTGAAAGACGTGTGTGAATTACATGTGCATGTGTGTGAATTATGAGAGAGAGAGAGAGACTATCTATTTGTGCATGTATATGTGCTAGTGGCATGTGGATATAGGGTAGTGGATGCACCAATAGACATTCACTATGGCTTGTGAAAATAGTAGCTCCGCCATGCCTGCACACACGGGGCATGTAAGGAATGGTTTGATAGGTGCACATGGATGTGCTCTTCCTAACATGCACAAAGATTTCATTTTTTTTCTGCACATTGCTTGAGCATAGATTCGAATTACATGCATGCTATTGTAAGTTCTTAGATCAACCTAAAATTTAAAAGCACATTTTTTTTCTTGTTCTTGTTGTTTCTTTATGTTGTTGAAAATAGGGGTGAACCTAGAAGAAAATTGAAGGTGGCACAAATATTGGTGATTGCAATGGCTTCCTCGACTCCACGTAAGCATAATTGGAACAAAAAAAAGCAATGCAAGTCAATGACAGTGATATACAATCAGATATGAGACATGCCATCAAATATTAGATTAGAGGTGGACTTACTTGATGGGCTTGCAATGCCAACAGAAAGTGCAAACATCCATGCATGCTCCATTTTGTAATGATAATCTATCATCCATCACCATCAAACTCATGAGTTGTATGAAGTGTATGCATGTGATTTGACACTAGCTAGTGTGCTTTGTTCAAACCCCTCCTTGTTTTAGTCAAAGTTGTAATGTCGGGCCTTCTTCAACAATCAAGTTGCTGCAAAAGTTTCTATCTCCATCTCCGTAATCCCTCCCTTTTTTGGTGGAAGTTGTAATGTTGGGCCATCTTCAGTAGTAGTCAAGTTGTTGCAATTTTTTTATATTTAAAATCCTATTTAAAATAAATTTTATATTTAAAATGCATTTAAATCCTATTTTTAAAATTTCATAATTAGATTTTAGAAAAATAAAAAAAGTATTCCTATTTTTGGGTGGAAGTTGTAATGTCGAGCCTAAGTTTCTTTTTTTAAATCCTATTAAGTTTTCAAATTTGATTGAAAAAATAAAAGAAAATTACCCTATTTTTTCAATTTATAGATATAGATGACTTGGGAATTGTTGGACCATTGCCATGTAGGATTGGTTTGAGCTTAGGTAGATTGGTAGATTATAAGTTTATTATATTACGTCTCTAAGGTCGAATTTTCTTTTAGACCTTTTAGTTAGTTCTTACTTTTTATCTCTCTAATTGTTGATACATTCATGAGATGCCAAAAAATCAAACTCTCTAACAATGCAAGAAGAGTTGATAAGACGAGGAAATACCCTAACTTTATTACCTGACCACCTCAAGATGTGCAAAAAACCAAATTCTAAAATACCTTAGTTATATTTTCATGCAATAAATATGCATAACTATTAGTAATTAGCACAAGATTCCCCAAACTTCTTTCAGTATAGCCTCAATGGGAAGATGTACTTAAATGGTGCATTAACACTATTCCCCTTTTGGCATGGTAGTATTTGAAAGAAAGGGGTTTATAAACCTCTAGTGCAATGTAAAGAAACCAATATAGTGTAGTGCATATTGTTTATCCCATAGAGTTTAGGAAATCAAATCTCTAGTAGTATTGTTAGCTTTTCTTCTCATTTGATTGATCTTCTTAAATCCTTACAAACTAGTCAAACACAAGCATTATATGGAAACAACCTTCACTTGGAAAATTGCCCTTCTAAGTTTTTTGTCTTCCTTTTGTTTAGGTGCTTTCCATAATGTCTAATCCATTTGAACTTACTCTCTAGGTCAAAAATACCTAAGGCAAAAATAGGGTCAATAGTTAAGGAAGTTTATGGATTCTTGAACTTACAATATGGTATTAGATTCTCACCAAGGACTACTCTCTTATAGTGGTAACATTGAATAAAGAAATAAACCTAAGTTGTGAGACCAATAGAGAATCAAGAAAGCTCAAGGAGAGTATCATAATGACCTCTATTCTAGATCTTTTTGATTTCATCCAAGCATTGAGGTGGTTACGAATGTAAGCAGAATTTCCATGAAAGGAGTCTTGGTAAAGAAGGAAGATCCATGGCCTACACTTTTTGAAAGTGGAAGCCTTATGAAAATAACTATGCCATATATGACCTAGAATTGATCATAGTAATAGATTCCTTAAAATTATAGAGACATTGTCTTCTAGAGAGACCATTTTCATCATTGATAGATCACAAAAGTCTTAAGTGCATCTTCACGTAGGAATTAGTCCCAAAAATGAGGCAAACAAGACATATAGAGGCCTTACAAGACTATGATTTTGAGATCAAATACATGCCTAGAAAGGAAAATGTAATAGCTAATGCCTTTAGGAAGGCATTCCTAAATTGTATAATAAAGATGCAAAGCATAAGTGCCATATCCAGTCTTGATAATCCTATTCTAGAGCTTCTCCATTAAGTTATCACATTTCATAAGGAATATAATGAATTAATGAAAAACATCATTGTAGAAGGGAGTATGGGCAAGGAGTCAACATAAAGGGTTGCCACTATCAATTATTTAATTCCTCCATGTGTAAACATGCTTAATGTGTATTATTGTGAGTGTAAGGATGTGATTAACCTCTATATTATGAAGCACTTAGTAAGGGTCAAAGGTTTGGGTGTGTATTCTAACCTATCTATTGAGGCCTATCATTTTTACTTTCATGATCACTCAATCTATTCATCTTTGGTTTGTGTACTTGTGAGAATTTATGCATGTGTGCATGTGTGTGTGTGTGTGTGTGTGTGTGTGTGTGTGTGTGTGTGTGTGTGTGTGTGTGTGTGTGTGTGTGTGTGCGTGTGTGTGTTTTAGAGTGTAATGCCTCCATTGCTTAGTTTACTTGAATAAAATAATGTGCATTTAGAAATAAGAAAATTAATGTGCAAAAAATATTGGATAAGTGATTTTATTAATGAAATGTGAATACTTGCACATTTACACATTATGGTATATAAATGATTTTGTTAATAAAATGTGAATACTTACTACGTTTGCACATTTGCATATTATTAAACTCAAGCATACTTAATAAAAATTAACCCATAAAAATTAAAAGATGGGAAAACTTGCACATTTTAAATCGGGATACTAAACATTGAAGATACAAAACGTTGATAGTGTAGACATGTTCGTTTTCGAAAGCTAGTCATTGTACAAGTTTACGATATATTCATTCGGCATTGGGAGCGTATATAGCAAAATCACTTTTGAATTAATAAAAGAATGAGAGGCGGAAGAAAAAATTAGGATGGGAGAGAGGAAATTTGAATGAGCTTTTGTGCAAAAATAGAGAAGCAACTAGGAAAGGCATACTTTTATGAAAAGCATGCTTAACTAGGCCTAATTTAAAAATAGACTAAAAAATGCAACTAGGAAAGGCATTCTCCGCTAGGTCTAATTCAAAAATTGACTAAAAAAAGTAAAGGGGAGAGAAAGGTGTGTCGAGCTCTTCTCCCCTAATATCTATATAAACCTTCCATATTAGGCAAGAAACCATGGATTCTCTTTCCTTAGGCTGAAATCTTGGAGCATCATGTCCTACTTTTCATGAGGATTTCATAGTGTTATGTATGTCAAGCTTCACAATCATGCTTCAAAGAAATCTACACTAATATCTTGGCAAATTTGTGCTCGTTTGTTGCCTCTATCTGAGATAGTAATGTGCATGGACATGGATTTGGTTGACTACTAGAAGAATTTGTTAACCCTTAGACGAACAAGGTGGAAAATCCAAGGTGGAAAATCATGCTTCAAAGAAATCTACACTAATATCTTGGCAAATTTGTGCTTGTTTGTTGCCTCTATATGAGGTAGTAATGTGCATGGACATGGATTTGGTTGACTACTAGAAGAATTTGTTAACCCTTAGACAAACAAGGTGGAAAATCCAAAAAATCTAAAGTAGGAGACAAGGCTAAGGCAAAAGTGAAAAGGAAGAAGAAGGTGCGTCAAGAAAAATTTAGAAACATAAGAAGTGCAAAAAAGTACTAAATCAATGAGAGAGGTGCACAAGGAAAAGAGAAGTCAATACTTTTGTAAAAGACAGCAAGGCGCACCATGATTTATTTTGTAAAAGAGTGTCGGCGGGCTCTCACCCGTGTGAATTGTAAATGGTTAGAGGCATGGGTTGAGGCCATGCCAATTGGGAAAGAGGAGGAGAAGGGTTGGAGGAAGACCAAAAAGGGGATGACTACCCAAAGGGAATTCGGGTTAGGGTTTTGTATATAAAGTTGAAAAGTGAATGAGAAGCTCATTCTTATGTGTGGCCAAAAGTAGCTCTCCTCTTCCTCTTCTTCTTCTTATTCTTGCTTGCTTGAGCTTGTGCTTGAGAGAGGGAGTGTGAGAGTGTGAGGGAGTGAGTGTGTGAGGGTGAGAGACCATGGTGGAGAAGCTCTCATCTTCTCCTCTCTTCTTCTCTTCTCTTCTCTTGCTCGCGGAAATAGAGCTTGGAGCGTGGAGCTTGAGGATCAAGCTTGCTTGAAGCTTGCACTTGGATCGTGGAGCTATCGGAGTGCTCGGGAGAGGAGGCAACTCGATCGGGCATGGAGGTAAGCTCACTATAGTCATAGAGAGAGATAACATGTCACCTATGTGAGAGATAGCCATTAGTGCTCGACTTGAATGGCTTGAGTCAGTGGTTCTTGGCAGTTGAGCCTAGGTTTGCCTCTACATTTTGGTTCTGTTGGACCAACGGATTCAAGCCTTGAGTGCTTGCGCACTCCGAATTGAGCATTGAAGTAGGGTTTTCCCCGAGCCGGTGCTTGAAGTAGATAGGTAGGAATCGAGGGAGTTTGAAGAGGTATTCAGTCTCCTTAGCAAGTAACTATTTGGTATTTTGGATTTGGAAAAGCAAGTTGGAGTAGTCTAGGTGTTTGCTTTGTGATTTGGATGCATTAGGGTAGGAAAAAACAGAGCATAAAAAGGAAAACAAGCATTAGGGTTTCTACTATCATAATAATGTAAGAGGGTTTGATTTGTTTGCTTATTTACATTTTGGAGTTTATTTTCTATTCCAGGTATATACAACTCTTCTCCTCTATCCATAGCTTGATTTGGAGGTATGCACTATATGTCATGACCCAAATCATATGATTTGATCAATTCGTCGTTGTATCTTCCAAAATCACGCTGTGTTTGGCCCACCACCCGAGTGATGGCGATTTTGGGCCGAACTCCAGAATCGGACCTCGGCCTTCTTGTATTCAGCCATTTGGCCCACCACCACTCGGACACTTAGGACTCAGCCCCCCGGTTGAATCAAGCATTCAGTCCATCTTACTCAAATACTTGAAAATTCGGCCCTCGGCCCTATTGACTTGGCCCACCCCACTTGGGCCCGCTTGAATTCACCATTTAGACAGACCTTGCATTTGGCTCACCTGACTCGGCCCTTAGCCGTTCGACCCAAACCCACATAAACAAACCACTTGTCCCTCGGCCCGATCGATTCGGCCCACTGCCATCTTCAGCCCCTTAGACAAACACATTTGGAGGTTGCATTTGACATTCAAACCAGTTGCATTTGGCTCTTGCTCATTCAACCCTCGGCCATTCAAACAGGGCCAAATTGGACTTTCGGTGGCTGCAATTCGGACTTGCAGGGGTGAATTTGGATTTTTTAAAATTTTAAAATCTTGTAATATCACCACCCTCACACAAGAACCCCCCTATAATTTTTTATTAAAATTAGTTGAAAATTTTTTATCCTTCCCCTTGTCATCGTTGAACAAGTGGCGGGGGGAGGAAGAAGGAGATGATGCTAATGAAGTTGAAGTGGAGGAAGATGATGATCAAGATAATGATGAAGAAGAAGACGATGACAAAGCTAAAGTCGAGGGGGAGGCCACGTGGCCTACCAACCCCCCTAGCCTCTCGCAGCCCGCAGCCAGCTGGGAAGCCCAGAACTCCCATCACCATGAGCCACTCCACTTCCTCCCCATCTCCCGCCATTATAAAATCCCCCTATCAAAGGAGAGAAGGATGTTGCATGGTAGAGAGAGAGAGAGAGAGAGAGAGAGAGAGAGATTCATAAGTTGAAAGTATGGCTCCCGAATGAAGGGTGACATGCACCAACGGTAATCCCGCATCCAACAATAGAGCCATCGGCCAGGGCATTACCATTAATACGAATACAATGTTGGTTATGGATAATTCATCTTCGAATACCCAGATACTAATTGCAATCTCCTATATTCATCAAGACATAGGTTATATCGCTTTGGCACGTGCATGAATTCATTTAAATGAGTAGCTTGAATTTATTTTATCCTATTGTTATGATTTGGCATTTGATTGTTCCTTTTAATCCAACTTAGTTGCATATGACTTATTTGTTGATAGAGCAATTACAAGGAAGAATCAATCAAGGGTTATGAATGGCATCATCGTTAAAAGAATGACATTAAGAATTGTGCATACGAGTGCTAGGTTAAAGCATAGTCAAGGGTTACCAATAGCATAGTTGCTAAAAGAATATGACATTAAGAATCATAAATGCAAGTGTGAGGTTAAGTCATAGATACATGCACTTAAAAGCATAGTTACTTCAGAGTGTTTAGAGTCCAAATATTATTGCTAAAATAATCACATCAAGAATCAAGGATAGGAAGTCCTAGCTTAAAGTTTAGATACTTCAAAAGTACTTAGCCTAATAGCCTAAATATTAAGAAAGACTAGATTCTAGCTCAATGCAAGGCTTGTTGGAGTCTAGTTAGTTGAGCTCATCTCACATTGCCTTATCACGTATTTATACAATATGCCTATAACATGTTTGATATATGATAATAATTTCATGTTTGCTTCATGACTTTGACTAAGAGCTAGTACAAGAAATTAATCATAAGGATTAAAACTAAGATGTCTTGAGATCCGTCTGATAATTACCATTTTCATCAAGCCAATTCGGATTAGGCTAGATACAAACAACAACTCCATGCCTCAAAGGCAAGTGGAGAGCTCTAGAAATAGGAAACCCTAAGTCAAAGGAAAAACCAATACTTTCATACTTGTTGAAAGAATGTTGGATTGTCGATCAATGTAAGTGATCAATAGAATTTACATTTTGTATGAGACCTTAACATACGCCTTAGCCAAAGTGTTAAGTAAAATTTTGTATAGTATCACTCTTAGATCCCAAGGGGGAGATGTGGATAAAGGTGATATCACGACTATTCTTGCATTTTTTGGCAAAATACAATTGGTTTGTTGGTTGATCAAACAACATCCTAAATGCTTTTATATTCAACTGATTGTGGATTGCAGTTTGGATGATTATTCCAGTGCCTGTGATTGATGGTAAATTCATGGCAGGGGTCTATGATGACAAATTTCCATGGGAATAAATGAATTTTTCCTAGAAGATGATATTAGGGCAGGCTGCCTTGACTGTGTTTGATTCTTAAATGATTTAATTAAGGAAAGGTTATTTGCATGGGTGGATCATCTCCATGATCGCACCACGGATCAACCCGAAAAGGGCACTGCTCAATTCATGGGCCGAAGGTCGAGTGATGAAGAGACCAACCACGAGAATACTGTTTCACTGCTAGGCAGCTTGCGAGTCAGATGGAAGCTCTAGACACCCCTTTCCAAGTCCGGAACTGAGTTGAAGACCTCCATGGCCCTAAAGTCTGTGGCGTTGGAAGATCCTATTCTAGATAAAGGATGGAAATTGTGGTGCCATGTGATTTGGACCGGTTACTTCTGCATGGCAAAAGGGACATATAATTTCTCTTGTATGGGCATGAGACAAAGGTTAACTTGGAGATAAGTTAAGGAACTTGTTTGCCAAAAGGACTACTTGCTCTATTTTTGTGTTGGTGCTATAAATTACATAGACGAACCATGTTCTCTAAAAGGATTAATGAAGGAAGCTGATTTTAAATTTCATACATAAATGTGGTAAGACCTAATTAAATAACTAAAGAATGCCTATTGAGGGAAGTGGGTGGGTGCAACCTCGACAGGGTCCTACAGCAAGGTGGTCCTAGAGAACTAGGAGGCTTCTCACCAGGTTTTACCAACCCTTAGGAATTGTTAGGTTAGAACCCCGATTCATGCTATTTTAGGGGACCGGAATGGGATTATGCCCTATGGGTACAGAGGTTGAGCGGTGCATCCCTCTCGTTTTCCATTCTCTTTGAACCAAGTGCGGCATGAATCTGCTTCAACTTGGATATCTCTGTGTATAGTAGGATATCCAAGACTCAACGCTCAAATGCTGACAGGAGACCTTGACCACTAGGAACCCAAATTTTAGGTTAATTCCAATGGATTCGGCCTCAAACATTTTGTTGGGAGGTGGACTCAAGAAACCCTAGGCGACAAACCCCGTAACATTCCATGGGAATGCTAGGCAACGTTGCTTAGATTCTTCTCTCGATGGACCACTAAAAACGTGCCTAGACAACCAATAGGTGGGCATGTTACAAATCTAACCCTTGAAATTGACCCAGAGACCATATAGAGCCAAAAGCACATCATAGATTTATCATTGGGTTGAAATATAGAGTAAATAGTTCAAAACTTGGGTCCTTCAAATTGCACATGGTATTTAGCATAATGGCCTTGTGGGCTGGGAGGGGACTACCCCCCCTCCCCTCCCCCCCCCTTGGACCCTTGTAGAGGGAACTTTTGCCCCCTCCGCACCTCCCCCAAGTAGGCTGGGGAGAAAATGTGCATTGTGATAGGTCCTCCAAATTAGATCCTAGTGTAGAAATGACTCTACACAAGCATAGATTCTCACTTGTAAAACAACAACCAAAAGCCCATACCCGAAAAAAGACAAAGAAAGACCCTAGAACCTCAATGGGCCAATCTAGCCAACAAGGGCAAAAAGGCCACACCACAAAAACATGTATATGTTGCATTCGGACTTCATCTAGTCAAAGTGGAATGCAATAACATCAAGCTACAACTGCAAGGATGACTAGATATGATAGTCCTAATGATAGATGCACCTTGAACGGCATTGCACAGACGACCCAAGACATCAATAGAGAATACACATTTGGTTGTGCACTTGGGGACTTAAAGGCATGCATCAAAAGGCCTGGAGCATTGTGTTGATGCTCTCATCGAAGAAGGAGCTCATTTTAATATCTTAACCCATGAAGCATGGACCCTACTAGGCTAACTAGAGCTCACATTGACTAATGCATCTCTTAGTCCTTATGGGGGATACCCACAAGCACTTATAGGAAAGTGAAAAATCCTTGTAACTATTGAAACATAAAGCTTGCCTATCCTATTCCATGTTCCTCCAAATTGTGCTAATTGTGGAAAGGAAACCCTCCTAGGAAGGCTCTTCAAAAGGGTGATGAAGTGTGAGGCCGATTATGTAGCACAGAGGATACACTTGACACTACCGGGTGTGAGGAAAATCACAACCTTTAGTAAGGGTGACCTCATCAAACCTCGAAGGGAAAGACAAGGAACATTCTGACATACTGGGAAAGCCTAATAAGGAGAGCGAGGACTTGTTAAAAGAGTTGACATAAGCACATGTTGAACAGAGAGAACCAGTGAGCGAGGCCATGCTTGAAATAAGAAGGTCAGGAGACAATGCCAAGGATAGGATTTGGACTTACAACTATCATAGAATACCACAAAAGAAGCCCAAGCCTTATAAACAAAGGTATCGATGGAGAGCTAACACAATGTCGAGATGGATATCCAAAGTGTTGCTACATGATCAAGGGTATAACGGATTTGGGTACCAAATCCCCTTGTTAACTAATGGATTTGGCTACATGCTCAGGGTAACTAATGGATTTGGGTACCAAATCCCCTTGTTAAACCACCTCTGTCAGTTGAAGGCCACAGATCATATCAAAAGTGAAGAAGCGTGGGAGGAAATCTAAACAAAAATCCAAGTCTCAAGTCAAAAACATTGGAGTGACAGAGTCCCTCACGATTGAAATCAAGAAACCAAACATGAATATTCAAAAGATAGATCCTTAGCCTAGTGTACTTAACAAGCAGATATCAGATGTAACTGTCGAGTGTGCACAAAGACCACTACTGCCCAAGGAGCCTTTGACTTCCCAAGAGGACAATGAGCACCACATGCACAACTCTACTCATGATAAGGTTGATTTGTCAACAAAGCAAATGACAGAATAGTCTAATAGCCACGAGAAAATCTTCTAGCCAGGGCCAAGTCCACCTAGGAGTCCCAAATCTCCTACACCCTCTTTCCCTAAATGGACACATGAAGCACAACAACAGTCATCAAGTACAGTTTCTCAATCCCAATCTCTATCTCCATTTGAGCTTCCAAATGTCCAAGATGTGGGACATGACACCACCTCTAATTCTCAATCTAAGGATATGCTTGTGAATTCCACCATGACTAGCTCTAATCTTCACAAGTGAATGCGCAAAGGGGAAAAAAAGGCATAACCACTTTTGATCTGCTTAAGGACTTGACATCATAGTCTACCGATAGTAGCCACTCCACTGAACTAGTTGCTACTACTTCCAATCAGGAATCACAGCAATCACAACCTTTGGCCATGATGATGCTCTTTCCATAACGTGTCCTTAGTAATTCACCTATGGAAGAGGTGTTGCAACTAAAATCCTTGACACCTCCATCACTTTTGAAGCACCTAAAGCCTAGGCTTGAGGAAAACCTCTTTGAGATTTGGCCAAGGAGATGGCACATCTGACCGATGAACTAGAGATGAAACGCATGATGAAGCTTGATCACAATTTGACAACCATCACGTATGGTGTGTATGTCCATGTGGACATTGGAAGGCCAACACTAGACCACACAAGCTCATAGCTAAAACCCTGACTTCGGACGAGAAACAACATGTTTTCTCCCACTATGTAGCTATTGCTAAGGAATTCATAAAGGACATCCCAAAGGCCACAGTTAGAGAATTGTGCTCGATTCTCTCAGTCTATACTACTCAATGTGAGACAAACAAGGAAAAGCTCTAAGCAATTGAATGAAAAGGGAAAGGACAAGGTAACTTTGTACAGAAATGGTACTCCAACCAAAGTTTGGCATTCAAAATTGGCCATTGACTAATAACACTTGTTGAGGAAAGGAAAGCCCTTTGGACATCAATACGTGATCCCACGTACCTTGCCGCGACCTGATTAATAGCGTTGGCAATGGTCCATGAGGTCCAACTTCTTGCCACTATCCAAAAACATACCTTGTACGATAAACTGCCTCTAGAACAAGATTTACATGTGGCTAGTAGGCTAGGAGAAGGGAGCATGGTACTTGATGTTAGTGCATATGTCTTTTGCCTCACTCAGGACCTTGCAATCCTAGATCTCTATTCTTCCCATCAATACAACCCTGAATTCTTCAGCTGGTTTCATCCAAGCCTACATGATAGGAACCCTAAATCGTCTCTTGGTTCTACACTAGAGTCACTCAAACCTTCAAAGCAAGAGAAAAATAGCTCTAAACACATCACGTGATTTGATAAGAAGCAATGGAGGCATGTTCCAATGGATAAGGACAAGAGTCAAGAGAAAATTGCCAGCTTGGAGCAACTGACCTGGAGCAACTACCAATGCAATTGGATGAGGGGCTAAATGGAGGGGAATTAGCTGAAGAGCTAGACTCTCCAAGAACAGAGGCAGTTGTACCCTCACTATCTCACGAGACTGTTCAACAAGCCGCGGCTATGTTCCATGAGGACACACTAGAAAAGAGAAGGCTGAGGCCCACAACCAAGCACATCAAGGGGCTGACCTAGTTCAAGGTCTTGAATCTTTAAAGGCTACACCTCAATTTCCCAAGAAAAAGAGGAGAAAACAACAACAATTGCAAGTGGTTGTAGACGATAAGAAGATTGAGACCAAGAGTGATAAAGAGTCGAGGAATAAAGCATCAAGTCCACCCATGAATGAGCCCATTGCCATCTCTCCTAATGGCAATGAAACTTTAGACACATTTGTGTGTTCTGATAAATCAAAGCAACCATTACCATCAACGGTTGCTTGCAGCGCTCAATCCACTGACAGCAGAACATATATTGACTAATCAAGAGTGGATCAACACTATCACAACAGGTTGAAAAAACTATACTAGTCACATCTGAGGAGAACCATGACATAATAGCAGCAAAGCCTCAAGAGAAACACGAAAACCCCAAAAATAGAAGCAATCCTAGTAACCAATCTTGCTCATCTAGGCATAAGCTCCCAACTATGCTAAAGCCTAGGGAAACTCCTGTTAGATATGATCAATGCCCCACCCTCATTAGGTGCTACCAATGATCCATGGTGCTCAAAGTTGTAAGGCCCCCATTATGAGGAGAAGCCAAATGTGAGCCCGGACATTGGTTGAGTCCTGACGTGTATATCAGATGAGGTCTATGTGACCGGATGGCAAAAAGGTGACTGTTGTGGGTCTAATCTTTGGGTTAGACGGAGTGGTTAAGCTGGTAGCAACTCGAGGCACATTGCATTGAGTTGCGTGGTAAGGGAGTTAAAAGGGGCCCCTATTGTGGGGTCCGGGGGCCGCGGAAGCGGCCCCTGGCTGGGGGGTCCCAGGGGGGCCAGCGGCCCCCCTGGCGGGGGTCCGGGGGCAGCGCCCCCGGCCCGATGGTAAAGGGAATATTCCCTGGAATATTCCCTGGCCGACTAGTGGAGGCTTATATGGTAGGTCGGTCAGCAGGCCGACCTAACGACCTTCGCGGGCTATAAAAGCTAAACCCCTTCGCAGCCATCTTACACTCATCTTTCACCCAGTCAGAGTTGTTGTTCCAGCTAGCCTTAAGCTCTTCACCTATCTTCTGTCTAGATCGCCATCTAAGCTTCACACAGTGGAAGCGCACGGGTGGACAGAGCCATCTTTGTATCAGTTGTTTGGAGTTAAAGAATTTTACTGATTCTCCTCTTATCTGTTGTGTACTCTCTATCTCTTTCTCAGATTCTGTTCGCTGCGCCGTGTAATATTTTACATGGTATCAGAGCCCAGGGGGCTCTAGAGATCGGAGAGCGTGCAAGAGGCAAAGGCTTCAACAGCAAAGAGAAACGATGTCGACTCCGGGAAGCAGTTCTGGCGCATCAGGAAGCGGTGCAGGAGGTGGTGCTGCTGTACCGGCTATTCAAACACTGAGGATTCGTCCACCAACCTTCAGCGAAGGCAAGTTAGATGGTACAAACTACACCTTGTGGAAGTTCAAAATTACTACTATCCTTGATTCTTATGAGCTTCTGGAGACTGTGCTGGGGACTGACGCAGAACCACAGCCTACCCCCGACCCATCAAATCCTAGTGTGATGATTCCTCCGAATGCAGATCTTCTACGAGCTTGGAAACGAAGGAATGCAGATGCATTGTGTGCCTTAGTTACAAGCTGTTCTGACAGTGTTTTGACTCTGATTCAGCATACAACCAAAGCGTCAGAGGCTTGGAATGTACTAAGGAGTCAGTATGAAACACGAAACCAAACAAGGATTCAAAACTTGGAGAATCAACTAGCAGCGGAGAAGTTTGCTGAAGGAGAGACGGTTGAAGCATTCATCACTCGGATTAAGAATCTGCGTGACCAGATGGCTGGCGCTGGGATACAAAAGACTAGCGAAGAGCTAGCTCGGAGGTGTCTTCGGATTTGTCCACAAAAGTTTGATGGACTAGTAACTGCCCTTAATACTCAGGTGAGACCTCAAGCTTTGACTTTTGAGGAGTTTTGTGCATTATTAATGGAGGAGGAGTTGAGGCTGAAAGCCCGAGAAGGAAGCAACAATGGAGATGCTGCATTCTCTGCCAATGCAAAAGGCAAAGGTGTTTCCTCCACCAAAAATGATGGTGACAAAAAGAAAAAGGGCGGCAAGAAGAAGTTTCAAGGAGAGTGCTTCTACTGTAAGAAGAAAGGACATGCAATTGCAGATTGTCGTGTCAAGAAGGCAGATGAAAAGAATGGTACCCTTAAAACTAAAGGGAAAGAGACAGCCAATACGGCTGAAGCAGAGTTGGAATTATTCATGGCGACCATTGAGGAAGTGTGCTCCTCGGCGCAAGAAGAATCTACCACTGACTCTTGGGTGTTGGATAGTGGGGCCTCCCGTCACATGACCAACAAGAAAGGTCTATACAGTTCTATGCAGCCTCTACAAGAATCCATCACTGTGACGGTTGGAAATGATGCTAAATGCCCTGCTGCGGGCACAGGTACTATTTCTTTTGTTGCTGCAAATGGTGAAGTCAAAAAGCTTTCAAATGTGTTGTATGTTCCCGAAATCAGGAGAAATCTCTTATCAGTTGCTGCCATAACTGATCTTGGTCATGAAGTGAGGTTCAAGAAGACAGGTGCAGAAATTATTGATAGTGCTGGCACAATTGTTGGCAAAGGAGAAAGAAGGAACAACCTGTATGAGCTAAGTGCTCTTACAGCCACCGCTGGAGTGGGCACAAGTAAGCTTTGGCATGAAAGGTTTGGACACATCGGATTTGCAGTATTGAAGGAGATGCAAAAGCAAGGTATGGTTGCTCACCTACCTACAATAACTGAATTGAAGGAACCATGTGAAGCTTGTATGATGGGCAAGCAACAGAGAAAGGCATTTCCACAAGAAAGCAAGAATAGAGCACATGCTCCTCTAGAGTTGGTGCATGCTGACTTGTGTGGTAAGATGCCTACACAGGCCTTGGGGGGATCTTCTTATTTTATGTTGATTGTCGACGACTACAGTAGGAAGATGTGGGTGTACTTCCTTCGTGATAAGGCTCAAGCTTTTGGTAAGTTTAAAGAATGGCTAATACTTGTTGAGAATGAAACAGGGAAAAGTGTGAAGAAATTTAGAACAGATGGTGGTGGTGAGTTCAACTCAAAGGAGTTTGAAGGCTTTTGCAAGAGCAAAGGGATCAAGCGTCAATTGACGACGCCTCACACACCTCAGCAGAATGGTGTTGTGGAACGCAGGAATCGTACCATTGTGGAGATGGCAAGATGCATGCTAAAGGGCAAGGGATTGCCTAACCATTTTTGGGCTGAAGCTGTTAATACTGCAGTCTACATTCTAAATCGGAGCTACACAAAGGCTCTCAAGGGAAAAACACCTCATGAGGCTTACACTGGTAAGAAACCATCTGTTTCACATTTCAGAATTTTTGGATGTGAATGTTATGCACATGTTCCAGATGAGAAGAGAAACAAGTTACAACCAAAAAGCAGAAAATGTATCTTCTTGGGTTATAGTGATGAGCAGAAGGCTTACAAGTTATATGACCAAGAGGCAAAGAAGATCATCGCGAGCCGTGATGTGGTGTTCAAGGAGGAGCCGCATACAGTGGAGGAGGAGAAGGCAAGGTCTTCCACTTTATCATCAAGCGAAGAAGTAGTCCACTATGAACCTGTCCCGAGAGCTATCCCTATCCTTAAGGAGGAGGAAGCATCATCTTCAGATGATGAGGAAAAAGTTCACCAACCTGACATCACCCCACCGGAAAAGCCATTGCCGCGCTGGGTGAAGCAGCTCTATGACCACAATAATCCTATGCCTGCATCTGTTGAGGAGAAGGCAGACGGACCAAGGAGGTCTCAGAGAATAGAGGAGCAAAGGAGGGCTTCTGCTCACATAGTCAACATGGCCTTGATGGTTGAGATTATGAGAGAAGTAAAGGAGCCAACTGACTTAGAAGAAGCACTTGCAGATCCATCATGGAAGGCTGCTATGCAGGCGGAGTATGACAGCATAATGAAGAATGACACTTGGGAGCTAGTGGATCGGCCAGCAAAGCGGAAGATTATTGGCACCAAGTGGATCTGGAAGGTAAAGTACAAGGCTGATGGTACCTTAGAAAAGTACAAAGCTAGACTGGTTGCCCAAGGATTTTCACAAGTTGAAGGGTTTGATTTTCAAGAGTCATTTGCCCCAACTGCCAGAATGACCACTATTCGCACGGTACTTGCAGTGGCTGCCCACAAGAAGTGGCCAGTGTACCAAATGGATGTTAAGTCAGCGTTCTTAAATGGTGACCTCAAGGAGGAGGTGTACGTGGCTCAGCCACCAGGGTTTGAGGCCCCCCATTCTGAGAACAAAGTGTGTAAACTGAAGAAGGCATTGTATGGGCTGAAACAAGCCCCCAGAGCATGGTACCAACGGATAGATAGGTTCTTTTTAAACCTAAACTTCAAAAGATGTGCCTCAGATGCTAACTTGTATGTTTACAGGGATGGTAAAAAGTCTGTAGTGATTGTCCTATATGTGGACGACCTTCTTATTACAGGTGACTATGAAGATATGATCAACCAAACTCGAAAGGCTTTGAGTTTTGAGTTTGAAATGACAGACTTGGGCTTGCTGCACTATTGTTTGGGGATTGAAGTCTGGCAAGAGCCAGGAAAGATCTTCATCTCTCAGAAGAAGTATGCATGGGAGATCTTGAAGGCATTTGGCATGACCGAGTGCAAGGAGATAGCTACACCTATGGAGGTGAATGTAAAGTTATCCGTTGAGGATACATCAGCACTAGCAGACATTGGGAGGTATAGGAGGTTGGTCGGCAGTCTAATCTACTTGTGTAACACCAGACCAGATATCAGTTTTGCTGTTGGTGTTTTGAGCAGGTTCTCAAACAAACCTCATGAGAGTCATTGGAAGGCTGGGATGCGGGTGCTCAGATACTTGAAGAAAACTCTTGACTATGGTATCACATACAGTTTCGGAACTTCTCTTGTGGGGAACTGTGACTCAGATTGGGCAGGAGACATTGATTCCAGGAAGTCAGTTTCTGGTTATTGTTTCTCTTTGGGTTCAGGAATTTTCTCTTGGATTAGTAAGAAGCAACCAACAGTGGCATTGTCTTCTACCGAAGCAGAGTACAAGGCAGCTTGTTTTGCTGCATGTGAGGCCGTATGGTTGAGAAGGATTCTATGGCATATGGGAGTGCAGGATGAAGAACCAACTGTGCTGAGATGTGACAATCAGAGTTGCATCGCCATTGCCAAAAATCCAGTGTTTCATGCACGCACCAAACATATAGAGATCCAGTATCACTATGTGCGTGATTTGATGGAGGATGGGATAGTGGAATTGGTCTACTGTCCAACAGAGGAGAATGGAGCAGATATCTTCACCAAAGCACTTACGAAGGATCTGCTTCAAGTTCATCTTCAGAGACTCGGCATTGGGCCGAGGAGATAGTTCACCTATGGGTGGACATTGAGGGGGGGTGTTAGATATGATCAATGCCCCACCCTCATTAGGTGCTACCAATGATCCATGGTGCTCAAAGTTGTAAGGCCCCCATTATGAGGAGAAGCCAAATGTGAGCCCGGACATTGGTTGAGTCCTGACGTGTATATCAGATGAGGTCTATGTGACCGGATGGCAAAAAGGTGACTGTTGTGAGTCTAATCTTTGGGTTAGACGGAGTGGTTAAGCTGGTAGCAACTCGAGGCACATTGCATTGAGTTGCGTGGTAAGGGAGTTAAAAGGGGCCCCTATTGTGGGGTCCGGGGGCCGCGGAAGCGGCCCCTGGCTGGGGGGTCCCAGGGGGGCCAGCGGCCCCCCTGGCGGGGGTCCGGGGGCAGCGCCCCCGGCCCGATGGTAAAGGGAATATTCCCTGGAATATTCCCTGGCCGACTAGTGGAGGCTTATATGGTAGGTCGGTCAGCAGGCCGACCTAACGACCTTCGCGGGCTATAAAAGCTAAACCCCTTCGCAGCCATCTTACACTCATCTTTCACCCAGTCAGAGTTGTTGTTCCAGCTAGCCTTAAGCTCTTCACCTATCTTCTGTCTAGATCGCCATCTAAGCTTCACACAGTGGAAGCGCACGGGTGGACAGAGCCATCTTTGTATCAGTTGTTTGGAGTTAAAGAATTTTACTGATTCTCCTCTTATCTGTTGTGTACTCTCTATCTCTTTCTCAGATTCTGTTCGCTGCGCCGTGTAATATTTTACAACTCCCAGAACCTTGCATGAGATAGCAACCGAGCAAGCCCTCATCAAACATAGAAGTGTCACAGAGTGCTTGACCGAGTTGGAGACTAAACTCAAATTATTCGCATGTGTCTACGTCCTTACGAACATGGGCACATTCCCTAGGGAGCAGCTTGATGAATATTTGTTATATCCGCTATCTTGGGAAGAGCAAGAACATCTTAACGAGCACTATGACAAACTCCTATATGATCACATGCAACTCATCTCTAACGAGGAAGCCGATGAACTACACTTAGCTCTGACATTCAATGAAGCACTTTGCCAACCAAATCTCTTAGAGATAAAGAACTGAAGTGACAATCAGAGGGTTGAAGCCAATTTGAAAAATGTTGGTTTGAAAACTGTGTGACAATGGCCAAACTTGGAGCCCAGATTATGATAGTCTCAGAGGAGCGACTGCCCAAATGGTGGTCTCAAAGAGACCTATGTGGCACCAACTCCTTTTCGAGTACTGACTATCGTTTTGGGTATGAACTTAGCTAGAAGTAGCCAAGAGGACTCTTAGGTTGATAAACTTCTCATTGAGGAGGAGCTACATGTTGCTAGTAGACTTGGACAAGGCACCATGCTACTCGATGTTGCAAAACATCTATTGTTATTGAGTAGGTTGTCACAATTACTAGATATGTATGCCACACTCCAGTCAATCCTCAGTTCCACAATTGGTTTTTATCCTCATGAAGTGATATGGATTCATAAATGTGTATATAAATAAACAATGTTTTTGTGACTGTGTATAAATAATATCAAAAGAAGTAAAGTCAGCACGTACACAAGCAATGATAATCAAGTGCAGGTGATATGCATCGAAGTCAACACTATGAGATTCACATAAGTGATATCTTTTTGAGATACACCTATTCATTCTGGTTGAAGCGTATGACTTGCACGTACTCTCACAAGTTGCCAAGTGAATGTAAGATGACACATGCCTCTATATGAAAGTGTTCAATGTCCAAGTTAGCACAAGACCACCAACCCTACAAAGAACCATTATGGAGAAAGCGATAGAAATACCAAGAAGAAAGAGCCATGATGAAAGCCCCATTGAAAGAGAAAATCAACCCTACAAAAAGCACACAGTGAGCATGGTCCAAAGCATAGTCATTAGCTACTCTTTCTTTCTTGGCCAAACTCTACATCCGAGTAGGAGCCACACTCTCAACAACGACAACCATTTCTTCATTAACCAAGATTCAATTCACTAAATTCTCTGTCCCTTGTTTGTACCTCAATTGGTCTAATGTCTTAGATATTACAAAGAGATTTGCAAAATCTCAAGTATATCTCTTCATCTCAACAACTATCCTCTAGCATCAAGGCTAGTAACACAATCATCTTTGTAATATCCATTTTTCACAGCCTTTGGATCTCGACACTTCTCAATCCAAATGAAAGGCTGATCGCCTCAACATATTGCATTGATTGTAATCATTTTATTAAAAAAAGAAAAATAAAAAGAAAAGAAAAGAAAAAAGAGAGAAAAAAAGGCACCCATGGTGTTATGCGAGTAGTGATCGAGGAGCAAGCCTCACTTGAAACCCGATAATGAGACATTAAGGAGTGCCGGTTGGGGGAATCGTCTTTGTCAAATGCACAACACGACACAAAAAATTTAATTTTTTCGATAACCACCACATGAACCACACAGGAAACTAACAACACAAAACAATGCCTCTTGTAGCTCAAAAACAACAAAGAAACTTAATTTCGAGTAGAGCGTTACACAAACCCAACACAAAACTCAAAAACACTAACATTTTGAAGACAAAACCAAGTGAATTGTATTCTTATACCTTGACATCCTTGAGCCAACACTCAGCACCACAAAGTCCAAATTCTTCATCTTCTGAATTAGCATGTCAAGAGTATCCTCTCGCATGCGACCCTCCACTCTCCTCTCACATGATACAATTGTATTTGAGGGGGAAGGCCCTTAAGCCTTCTAGTTCTCTCCTTAAATAAGTTTCTCAAAACATATATACGTTGTGTTTTAGGCTTTTGACTTTTTTATAAAAAGCTTTATTAATTAGGATTTTTAATGATTTGCTGTAAGGCAAAAAGCCTAATCGTTCTGTACTTTTAAGGCTTAAAATATTTTCAATAGCTTAAAAGCTATTCAATCACGTGTTGGCCGCCATTATTGCATTTTGAACCTGTCATCCTAGCCTTGGCTGTAATCGTCATCTTCTCTACGAAAAACATGCCATGATATTGCATTTAAAAATGCTACCATCCTTCCGTGCACTCAAGATTATGCCGCCTGCACCATTGCATTTTGAACAGCCAAACTGCCTATGATTTGCGTTTACCACCATAAGCCATTATACATTCAAATTTTCAGCCACCATAATGCCGTCGGATCCTCTCTGTCATTCATCATCAAGTCACCCTCCTGCGTCAACGAATTGCATTGAATCACCCTCCTCTCCTGACTCCTCAGAATATTCCGACAACTGTCTTATCCAATAATAGCCACCATCATGTCTTGTCCCGTCCGCCGTTTGCATTCTGAACACTCTAATTCAAACAAGCCGCCATATCTGACATGCCGTTGAATTATGTCGCCAAAGAACGTCACTTGCTCGTAATGACATTTTGATCAGAAATTCGCGGTCAATATCTTTTTCCATCTTCATTGCCACGTGGCTTAGGCATCTAATTGGAATCTCAACTTCGATGTTTGCCTAAGTAATGAACGAGAAAAATCATCCTTCGTATAGTCGATCCATACACTAAAAATAATGATTGCTTATCTTCTTTTCGAATTATGAGATTGTTGTCGATCCCTCTTTCCTTGTATGGTGCGTCGGCTGCTTAGCCATGTCAAAGTCAACCTTGTGGCATATATATCTCATCATCTTCATTTTGTCTATCAGTTCGTCAAAATCCTCCTCCTACACACCAAATTCCAATCAATCCTCTAAATAAATAAGTATATCAAATCAGCACTCCTCTTGCAAATACTATTAATACATTGTTCTTTGTTGTAGCCCCTTCGCATGCAATTCAATCAACCCACCCCTGGTTCTGAGGTTCGCCATTCAGCATTGTCTCCCATACACAATGTTATATTTCCTTCATTGCACATGTATTGCTCTTTTGATAATAATCTCCACTTGTCTTCATGTGATGTGACCTAAGAAGTATATGCTTTGGAATGGAACTTTCTACTCATCAACTTATGATTCAAGGAATTTGCAATATTGGATCCATGATATGCAATCAATCAATCCATGCTCACACGAAAAATTATGAATGCACTGAAGAGCATGCTTAGCCTATCTAAATGTGCTCGTGCGTCATGCAAAGTGCAAACAAAGTTCCTTGATTATTTAAATTCTTAGCCTTACCTCTCAATGCTCATCAAGAAAATATGTCATACTTTGCTCCACCCAAATTCTCACGATCACTCAAGAAAATGATGGTCCTCAAGATGTTGACCAGATAAGAACAACCCATCTCAGTACAATTGGCGGTGTTCTTCACGACCCTTTAACTCACCCAACCACCTTACACACTCATCCAGAGGTTCCTATATTTGTGATGAATATCCCAAATATTGTGCGTGCAAGAAATGTGTGTGCTCAATGACAAGTGCTCTCTTAAGTGCATGTGCAACTAAGATTTATTGCATATAGCTACAGTGGGCCTCATGCCATGCAAGTGCTCAACGATGGTGCGAGATGTGCTTAACCCCAACCCTGTTGGAAGAGGGGAAGAGAGACAAAGTGGAGCAGAAGATGAGCCTTAGCTTGTTGTTATTCTTCCATTATTCTTCCATCATACACATTGAAAGAGATTTATACACATAGGTATGACTAACCAAGACTAACTGTGGTTAAGTCATTGACTACACCGACTTATTGAATGTCACACACGTGCACAGTTGCATCCATCTAATTTCGATCACACATATAAAGATAGATTGACTGAAGAGTAATGGGAGCTTGATATTCTAAAGCTCCCCCTCAAGCTCAAACCATCTGATAAACTCCAAGTAGCTATCTGAAGTATATGAACTTTTCTTTACCAAGAGACTTGGTAAATATATCTGCCACCTAGTCTTCAGCCTTTACATGAATTAAGTCTGTTTGTCTTGTAAGAACCATTTCTCTGATGAAATGGTAGTGAACCTCAATATGTTTGGACCTAGCATGGTAGACAGGATTTCTAGCCAACATAATACTAATGAGGTTATCACAATGCAATTTCACTCTACTTTCCAGTTGTATTCCTAAGTCTTTTAATAGTTTCATCAAGCAAATTGCTTTGCAAGCCGCTAAGGCAGATCCTCTATACTCAGCTTCTACTAGACAATGCAATAATAGGCTGTTTCTTACTCTGCCAAACTGTTCATATTGCTACCCAATCCAAATGCATAACCATTGGTTGACCTCCTGTCATAGGCACAACCAGCCCAATCAGCATCAATAAACCATGCCAAGTCAAGGGATTTTCCTTTACATATCTCACGATCCTCCTAACTGTATCTAAATGTGGTTTGCGAGGCTTCTGCATAAACTGACTAATCAACCCCACTGCATAACATAAGTCAGGACAATAGTCAAGTATATCAAGTTGCCCACCATCTGTCAATACATGGTCACATTCTCTATGTCATTCCCAACATCAATCTATAGCTTGACATTTTGATCAAGCGGTGTCTCCATAGGCTTACATTTAGCCATACCATACCTTGAGGCATAGAGACTACCTCAATCTCAAGAAAATACTTCAGCTCACAAGGTTTTGGACTCTGAATTCAACCTATAAACATGATTTAATTTCAGTAATGCCCTCTTTATCATCTCCAGTGATGATAATATCATCTACATAAACCACTAGAAACACATATCCCATGATTTGTCTTCTTCGTGAACAGACTGTGATCTACATCACCCAATCGAAATCCATGTTGCTGTAAATAATGGTTGATCCGAGCATTCCATGCTCTAGGTGCCTGTTTCAAAGCCTTTTTTAGTTTACATACATGTATGTGTAGGAAAGTCCAGGTGAACATAGCCGTTAGGTTGCTCCATATATACTTCCTCAATCAAATCACTATTCAAGAAAGAATTCTTGATGTCCATTTGCCATAATTTCCAACCTTTCCATGTTGCCAAAGCAATGACAGTGTTGACTGTTGCCCACTGGACTGAAAGTCTCCTCATAGTCAAGGCCATACTACTACACATACCTTTTTGCAACCAGCTTGGCCTTATAGTGTTCTAACAAACCATCTGACTTGCATTTAACCTTGTACACCCATTTGCAACCAATGGGGACTTTGCCTTTAGGCAACTCAACCAATTCCCATGCCTCATTTTCAACCAGGGTTGCATACTCCTCATCCATGGTAGCACACCAGTTATCATCTGTAACTACATCGTCAAACTTTGTAGGTTCTTTGTAACCTGACACACTAGCCATATATGCATAATGGCAGGTTGAATAACCAGTGTATGTAAACCAGCCAATTGGTTTTCTGACCCTCTCAAATCTTTATAACTATGGCTCACTCTGAGCTTGCCTCTCATGAGGTGGTACATAACGACTCTGCCTTGCTCCTGGCATCGTAATAGTCAGAATGCCCAACTCACTATCCAAACTATTGCTATTAGATGACTCATAAACTGTTGTAAGTGGACCTGTCACATCCTCAAGCATTTTTTGTTTTCTCTTATCCAATCTCTCCCTCACTGACATATCCATGTCAGTGGACGTAGGAGTACGACTCTACAAGCATCCTGAATAAGGACTTACTGTAGGTGACCCATCACCTGTAGGATCACTCATAGATGTACTCATTGTAGGTGCATTTTCAACATTACTAGTGCTGACCAATCCATCAGTAGTCATTGCAAGAGAATTACCATATCACAATGCTAGCTCATAAAAAACATCTCTACTAATCAATATCTCATGTGTAGACGGTACATAACACTTGTAAGCTTTTCGGTCTTGTGCATAACCAAAGAACACACTCTTAATAGCTTTAGGATCCAATTTCTTTCTCTTTTCATTAGGGACATGCACATATGCAATGCCGCCAAATACCTTCAAGTGTGAAATGTTAGGCTTATGACCATACAACCTCTCATATGGAGTTACATCATGAATCCCTGCTGTAGGGTTCTATTCAACACATAGACATCAGACAATAGTGCTTCAACCCAATAACCATTTGGCAAACTCTTCTCATTCAGTATAGCTCTTGCCGATTCCATCAGTACCCTATTTTTCATTTCTACTACACCATTTTGCTGTGGTGTATAGTTGCAAGTTAACTATCTTCTGATCCCATATTTAGCAAGGTACCTGTCAAAGTAATTAGAGACATATTCTCCACCTCCATCTGATCTAAGGCATGAAATTTTACAGTTCAACTCGTTTTTAGCATGCTTGTTGAAGTCCTTGAATGCATCAAACACATCATCCTTATGTTTGAGTATGTAAAGCCAAGGATGCTATTGAAATCATCAATGAAGGATACATAGTAACGAGCAACACCAAACGAAGCATTATGAGATGGATCCCATACATTTGAATGTACCAACTGCAAGGGTCATGAGCTATTCCATACATGTCTCATAAATGGAAACCGTGTCTGTTTTCCAAACGGACATGCATCACATACATGTCCAAGTTCATGATACTTGAACTTAGGTAGTCCAATCACAATCTCCTTTTGCTGCATAGATTTCAGCTTTTGTACATTCACATGGCTAATCTGCTTATGCCATATCTCAACATCCCATATAGCACCACCATCATGTGCAAACATGGTTGCTTTCAATTCTAGAACTGACGCATCAAGAGTAAACATTCTGCCGTATCTTCGGCCTCTAGTAATCAATTTGCAGTCATTACCATATTCTTCAACAAAGCATCCATCTCTATTAAATCTCACATGCACATTTTGTTCTACCATATGCCCAACTGACAAAATATTCTTGGTTATTGTAGGTACATGTAGTACATCATGCAGGCTCTTTTTCTTGCCATCAGGCATCAACAACTGAACAATTCCTGTGTGCTGAATGTCATGTTGGGTGTCATCCTCAGTACACACATAACCATGTGAACTTGCAACCATCTCATCAAACCATTCTCCATGGGGTGTCATATGATTTAAAGCCCCTGAATCAATGTACCATCTCGCATCTTTGTTATGCCTGGATGCATTCTTAGACACATCTGCATGGCAAACAATCTATCAACCTGCTCATCATGAGCACCGCGAAGATGCATAGTGCCCATGTTGTTTGCCCTTTGCCTTCATATCTCCTTATTTTTTGTAATAATCCTTTGCAATGTGTCCTTATTTGCCACAATAATGACAGTCCTTATCTCTGTTTGATTGATCATTCAACTTTCATGAACGAGATCCACCACCTCTACCACGGGGTGATCTCCCCCAACCTCCAAAGTCACCAGATCCATGCTAGCCCTGTGTATTTGTGCCATGCCAAGCATTCTGCTGATGTTGTCCATAAGCATTTGGAGTGTCTCCTCAACCTCGAAAAGAGCCACAACCTCTGTCGCCTCTGCCACACTGGCTAGAGTAAAGAACAATGTCTCTGCTTTGAGACATACTAGAACCTGTATTCAGCCCAAGCTTAAGTTCCTCATGCAGTAGCAAAGCAATCAACTCATCCCAATCAGGGGATTCAGCTCTCACATAGATAGACGTATCAATTTTTTTATACTCTTTTCCAAGTCCATTCAATGTCATTGGAATCATATCATCCTCAGAAATTGAAGATCCAATGGTGGCAAGCTAATCCACTATGTTCTTGATCTCTGTAGTGTAGGCCTGAATGCTTTTGCCATTCCTAAACATGTTATTGAAATGTTGCTTCAGCTGATCTTTCTTGCATGTGTTACATTTCCATAATTCTTCATGAGTATGTCCCATGCATCTTTTGGAGAACTGCATTTAGTAATCTGTATAACCATAGCATCTGATATACATAAGGAAAACCAATGTAACACCTTGCATGCTCTCTCAGTCTATAGCTTATGAGCCCTTTCTGATCATTTATCAGATTCCTTTCAGACATTTTAGGTTTAGCCTCATCACCTATACATAAGTCCCAATAACCTCTGCCAACCAAAAAATTCTTGATATGGAACTTCCATGAAGCAAAATTTTGGATGTCTAGCTTTTCTTCAACAATTTGAGTGATATTGTTAGTGCCTTGAGCATTTGCCATAGTTGTAGCTTACGTATTGAGTGATGTATATAACCTGTAAGTATCTAACTCCTTTTCCTATAATTCACGACTAGTTTCCTGCAATTTAGGATAGTTTCCTGCAATTTAGGACCAATTTCTTGCTATTCAAGAAAGTTTTCTGCAATTCAGGATAGTTTTCTTGCAGTTCAGGAGCAGTTTTCTAGCAATTCAGGACAGTTTTCTGCAGTTCATGAATAACTTCCTACAGTTCAGGAACAATTTTCCTATAGTTTTGGATAGTTTTCTGCAATAATTTTTTGCACCATAGGGTATTTCAGCCCTTTACAACCTCAGAAACATCCACAAGCATGTGGGATAACCCGTAGGTATTTTAGTTAATACATAGACTTTGCAAGCATTGTATCTCTGTCTCAGATATTCTTACTACAGTGAAGAGAATATGCAGTCTAAAACCTACAATCTGACATTCAGGAAATCAACTCCTTTGAGGTCCTGAAAGATAAATGATGCTATTTTCTTCAGGAGTGTAGAGAGGCAATGTCATACACTGCATTTATTGTAAATGACCAGCCAAGTAGATGTCAAGGCATTTGTTTCATCTCTAGATTTCAATCCTCAGTTGCATCCAATGCTCTTTTTAGTCTTCCAAGAATTCAACATACATATGTCAGGTCATACAAATGACAGGAGCTCCAAAATAACATGTAATACTTTAGTAAGAGACAATGCTTATTGCCTACATTCAGTGACAATTTCCAGCTATTAAAAAATTCCAAATCTAAATATTTTTCAGTATAAAATTCGAGCTCCAATGCATGACATCAAGTCCATATGACTTCCCAATATATACATGTGTTTCAATGGTACTCTTGAACAAGTTTGAGAGTTCCAAGCTCATGTCAGAGGTGCATACATGATGTAGATTGTCTATAGATAGCAAACCACTGTTATTTTAGATTTGTAATCAGTTCTTCAAGCTCCTAGGTGAGCTCTCAGTCAAGCTCTCAGTTAAGCAATGATGCTATCACCTGCTGTTGTTTATTGCAGTAAATTACGAGTTTGCACAGGTCTGTGCTGAATATCTCAAAATCTGTGAGGAATTTGAAAAACGGTTCTTCTACAAAGTTGTAGATCATGTTGAAACGGTCAAGAATCAGTGCTGTTTCTCAAAAAACCATTTTTGTAGTAACATATAGCTTCTGCAAAAAACCGGGTTGCAGGCACAATCTCCTTTGATGACGTTTTCTTCAGAACTGATGTCTTGATGTCAAATGGCCACTGCCAAGCCTTCAAGCTTCAGGCGTTCAGGCTCTGATACCATGTTGGAAGAGAGGGAGAGAGACAGAGTGGAGTAGAAGATGAGCCTCAGCTCATTGTTTTCTTCTTCCATTATTCTTCCATCATACACACCGAAAGAGATTTACACACATAGGTATGACTAACCAAGACTAACTGTGGTTAAGTTATTGACTACATCGACTTATTGAATGTCACACATGTGTACAACAGTATCCAACTAATGTCGCGGTCACACACATAAAGATAGTTTGACTGAAGAGTAACGAGAGCTTGATATTCTAACAAACCCATGGCATGGAAGTATTTGATAAGAACAAGAGACAACCCCCGAGTGTAGTGCATCAACAAGTGCAACACGAAGTGCTCGTAAACCCATAGTCCTCATGATGTGCAAGAGTCTCGGCTATATGAGCAAGCTCCTTGCTGGAGCTTGCTGAATGTAGGAGGCCATGCATTATGGCCGCGTGGGGGCGGGATGAATCTCTCCCTTAGCTATAAAAACCATGGGACACGATCGTCGAGGGGAGCGGATACACTGTTGATGTCGTGAAGCAAGGGGAGAATGCCATGTGATTGCATGAGCTGGGAGAGGCTACGGAGGGTTCAGACGATAGAGGAGAAGGTAATAACTTTCGTGGAGGGGGCTGCCATGGAGCGACGCCGTTAGTCTGCTGTGGGGAAGCGAGGAGGGGAGATGCTGAGCTGCTGTCATGAAGGAGGAAGAGGAGGGTCGTGAAAGTCTGCCCTACCACCTACCATCCGCCAGCTGGCCCATGGAACCTCCGTCAGAATTAGCCTCCCTTGCCCTCCACATGGAAGTGGACAGAAGCTCTCAGAATCTCTGAGAAGCTTCTAAAAGTCCCTTAGGAAGCCCCCTTCCTTATGGGCTTCCTTGAAGGCCCTTCATGTGGTCTATTTAAGCCTTTATATTACACCTTTCCCCCCCATAAATTGCCCTTGTAAGCTCTTGTTCATGTGGGCGCGGTAAAGCACTTTTTCCTCCCCATACAAAATTCCCTCATGTGCCTCTTTTAAGCCCTTTTCCCTCCTGCCTAAAGTCCCCTCTTCAAGGTTATACACCCCTTCCTTTTCCCTTTCTTTTTCCCTTCATTTTTCACACCTAGGGCATCCTAGAAACTAACCCCGGGATCAAATGAAAAAGCCCATTTTCGGCTTTAATAAGCCTTACCCTCGAAGGAATTTAAACCCCCTCCCTCGAGATCTAAAGGCCTCTTTGTGAGCCTTTTTATTGCCCTTGCAAGTGGGGTTTAAAAGCCCAATTACCCCGTTGAAATCAAGCCCTTGTGTCCTCTTTAGGCCGGGGTTTAAAGATCCTTTTCGTGGGCATTCCCCACTCAAATTCATAGGAGGAAAGCTTCTACAAAAACCATTTCCATAAGACGATGCAAACTGTCACAAAGGGAAGCTACGCGTGCAAAGGAGACGGCCAAGGTCATAAATCTGCATCCAAGACGGAAGAGCCGCATTCCCGATGGCTCCTAAGAAAGCACAAGGGGCAGCCACAGGAGGATCGTCTCCTAGCATCCACGTGGACATCTCGCCACAAGTCCAGGTTCTTCTTCCTAATTTTTATTTTACGTTGTTATAATTCAATCATGCATGGATGACTTTTGGAGATATGATGATTTTTCATCTTAAATGCTTTGGTTAATTTAAAAGAATTAGCTCACGATGAAAGAGTTTGGTCATTAGTACTTTCAATAAAACAAACAAAATAAAGTGAGCAAAAAATTGATATGCATTTCTAGCAAGTAGTTTTTTGTGCATTGCAATGAATTGAAATTAGATTAATATCCTTATTTACAAAATGAAATTATGAAACTACACTCCGATTAAGCATGAAAGGAATAAACTGCATATTGAATATCTTTTTTTTGAAATGGTTCTTAAAGAAAGTTATTAGCAATCGTAGGAAATTGCTAGGACTACATGAAGAAGAATTAATTAGGCAAGTGGTCTAAGAACTTAATTTAACGGAAGAGTGTGTAAGTTCTACATACGACAAATTCATTCGAAAATGAAAGTAGTAAAAGACTGCATGTTATAGCATGAATCTCGTTCGCATGTTATAGAATGATTAATTGGAATTAGGCTATAACCTAACCTATGCTTGATCTTAAACCAAAAAGTTAGGATTTGAAAATCAACTTACGCATAGACAATAAGTCATGTGGTTATGGAAATGATAGTGTAATTATCTTAAAAAATAGATAGGATAAATTGGCATAAACCTAAACACCTAAACCCACGGAGTACTCATTTAGAAAAGGGTTAATTCAATGCGACGTATCCCAAGGAACTGACTAGGGTTAGCCCGGTGAAGACATTTACCTAGTCGCACATATTGCCAAAAACTGAAACTCCCATACCCTAAATACTTGCCCACATTCACGGAATGTAGGGACAGTAGGACATACTTGTGAGAAGTGATCTAGGATTTTCCTAAGAATCTCTCGCTAAAAAGATGAAACTTGAAACCCTAGGACTAACAAGTCGGCCTAATGCCATCCGGAACAGATTATTTCATGACTCCATTCGATGGGTAAATAGTCCCATAGTTGATGCGACACTTGTGCAATAAGTGGTAGAGTCTCATGATCTTGTGATTTGATCACAAGGGAATGACCAATTCCTCGGAATGAGATTGGTAGATTCTTACGCAAGTTATCTTGCATGAGGATGAATAATTGGGTAAAATGACCAAGATACGGGGATTAGATATTTGCTTGGAAGCAAAAGACCAATCAATAAATTAGAGTAATATATGAACTTAAGGTATTGACTAAGTTGGGTTAATAGGGTACGGCCCTAACCCAGGATCTAGGGTTAACAAATAAACCCTTGGGAATCTTTCCAAGTTGCAATTGATCCCGGATCAAGTGCTCGATGCATTTGGAATGAAGGATTCACTCCTTAGCAGTTGGCCAACAATAACGACAAAATGGAAATGATTGTGCTTGTTATAGATTTAAGAGCATTGTTTTGCTTTGTTTGATCAAGGAATTAAAGGATAAATGGATATCTAATGCTTCAGGATGAAGGCCTGAAAGGAGAGGCAGCTTCAGTTACCCCCGACTACCTGCCTGACCCTAACCAAGGGGGTTGTTAACCGTGTCGGGAAGGTGGGCCAAACCCGCCGCGAGAGGTCTCTCCGTTGAGTGCTACTTGGAGTAGGAGGACGCTTGGGTGCCAAGGGGGGCTCTGGCCATAAATCCCTCGCCTTTCGGGCACTACACAAGAGGCTAACATGACTCAGGATTGGATCTTGAGGCCCGCATACTAGTCTACGGGCGGAATCTTGGATTGGTAATCCATGTGGATTGCTTGACAGCCTTCAGGAAGATTGTGGATAAGCCTATAGGCTGGACTTTATGTATTTCAAGGAACTTGTTTGACATTGCTTTTCTATGTCAAGTGCTGTGATTACGTGAAGGAACCGGTGCCTAACGGGCTCATTAAGGAAGCTGATTGATACATGTCCAATTAAATGTGCTAGGTAATTAAATAACTAAAACAATATGAGGAAAGTGCGGTGGATGTGGCCATAGGTCCGTCCTACGGATGGGTGATCCCGATTGGCCGGGAACTTTTCTAAATCAAGATGGATAGCAGGAAGATCGTTCAAAGAATACGAATAGCAAGAGCGTTGACCTAGAGTCTAAGTTATAGATGATCCCGATTTATGCTATTTTAGAAGAACAAAATGGGACTATGCTTTATGGTAGAGAGGTTGAGCTTCGCATCCCTCTCATTTCCCATTCTCCTTGAACCAAGTGCAGCGTGAATCCGCTTCTAACCTGGCGTTTCTGCGTAAAGTAGTTCGCTCAGGTTCGACGCTAGTTGCCATTAGGAAAAGACCAATAGGGAAAACCCTAATTCAGGTCGGTTCTAAGTGGGAACGGTCGGAATACTTCCGCTACATGGTAGACGTGGAAAGTCCTAGATTGCAAACCCCGTAACATTCCATGGGAGTGCCGGGCGGAGCTTTCTAGATATTCTTTCCGATGGACTGCTAAGACGTGTCCTGAAGATAACAAATGGAAACGTTACAAGGAGATACTACACAAAAGTTGATAATGGACTTGGGAGTAGGGGTTAGCATATTTAGTCATGCACTCTTGCAAACTTGGGGAAATCCACCAATGGAAACTGCAAGGTTTAATGTCACCCTAGCAAATAAAGTGAAGGTTAGACCCTTTGGAGTCTTGGCTACTAAAGATAACGTGAACCCAATTCTCCATCAACTTCATAGTCATGAAGGGCATGGATTATGATATCCTGCTAGGAAGGCCATGTATGAGAAATCCCAAAGTAACACAGGACTAGGGTAATGGTCTAATACTCTTGGGCAATAGATCTAAAGCAATCTGAGTAGAAATGGATACTTGGAAGACCTCACCTATGGATTTAGATGCCATCTCTAACTTGTTGAAGGGGAACTCAAAAGCAAAAAGTGATTATGGGGCTTTAACAAAGTATATCCCTTGCCTTGAGGATGAGCAGGATTGGATGCATGTGTTGGCAACCATTGACCTCCCATTCTCAGAGGAAGAGGAAGAGTATAGGCAAGCTACAAATTCTGTAAGCAACTCTAAGAGTGCCATCACTTCTAAGCTATCCATAGTACCTATGTGCATGATGGCTAGAAGTACCATAGGCCAATCAACGCCAATCCTCTATCATGTCCCAATAAACAAACTTGAACTTCAAGGAATCCTCGAGCACTTGTCAAGAAAGCTAGCTGACAACCCAACTGCCAACTTGAAACCCCTTAAGGATCTTATGGAAAATTGGGAGTGGCAATGGACCAAGGTGCACGACCTAAATTTGTCATATAATTGGGCTCTCTTGACAAGTGAGACTGCATCCGGTGTTGTGCCGCTATGCGCACACCATGTAAAAAAAATCTACAGTGTGGATTCCTTTTAGATTTAGAGAGCCAATGCCACTTTAGACATTAGTATTAGTATCCATGGTTCAAAATATTAGATTTTTTTGGACAAGCTTTTAGTCAATTTTTGATATTCTAGATATGATCTCTTGTAAAAATCCATAAAACTATAGACAAATTCTAGATTAGGAGGACATATAAAAGAAAGCATATAGCTTTCAGCCAAATTGAGAGGATTTTATGTAAAAAAAGAGATTAGCAAAATCGCGCGACGCGGGATCGCTATTTTCACATAGTGGACAGCACTCCAAAAGTGGGAGATGAAGAAGGAGTGATCTGGCAGGATTCTGGCTAGGCGTCTTGGTATTTAACCCCCCCTTTCGAAGACATTGGAAGCATCAGATTGGCGATCTGAGCAGCATAGAGGAAGGTATTAATTTAAACAGGTTTTTATCTATTAGAGTTATATTTTCTTATAATGCTGAAAGAAACTGACAGGCTTCGTCTCTGTTAGTATTCTTCTATATTTTCTAATTATTTTTTAGAGTATTCTTCTACATCTTCAATCTTTTCAAACCCCTTCTCTTTCTTCTACTCCTCTCCTTGAATCTACCTACACCCTGCTGTCTCTTATCTTCAAGAACTTGGCTTGAAACCTTCAACCCTTCTCTTATCTCTATCATCTCCGAAGTCTAAGCTCTTGAACCCCCATACATGCTTCTCTTGCCAAACCCTTGTGGTGACCTTCAACCCTATGCGCTGCGACATTGGTGAACCCGATGTGAAGGTCGATGTAAGAGAACTCCAAGATGGGGGATTCTTCAGGAGATACTCTACAACAATTGGTGCGCATACTACAGCAACAACAAAAAATCCAAATGTTACAACAACAACAACAAAGGCAAGATGAAGAGAAGATTGATTCCACAGCTATCGAGGCCCTAGAGGAAGTTGGGCATGAATTAAAACAATTCAATGGTCAAAATGTCTCTGTTTTTATTCACTTATATGTTGAAAAAATGCTTTTCTTTGGTGTACCACAACATGCATGGAGCCGTTATTTTGCCAGACTAGCCAAGCATGGTCTTCAAGAAAGAATCCATGGTCTTTTTCAACAAGATGCAGATTGGGCTGCATTCAGAAAAGCCCTACGTGAAGAATTCTTCTTAGAAGACTCTGGCCTAGTGACGAAGAAAAGTTTCATTGAATGGGTTGAAAAACCCAACAAAGGTTTAGTTGCAACAGCTCTATACCATGAGTTTGAAAGTAAATTTGGAAAACTTGACGCTGAAGACCAACAAAGTATGGAAGATTGAATTATTCCTTAAGGCTGCAGATCCCATTCTGCAAGAGAAGCTTGTTGATCGCCTAGAAGATGCTACCTCTGAATTAGGAGTCAAGATTGCATGGACAGATGTTACTGATGCAGTTAACATGATTGCTCGAAGAGAGCAAATGCGACTAAGATTGGGCTCAACTTCAACTTCAACAACTCCATTGATGGAGCTTGTTCCACCTTCAAAATCCCCTATTCCTTTGACTAATCAACCAACTCTTTCTTCTTTTGTTCCTTCTAAAAATGATGTAATGGATGAACTTATTAAAAGCATGCGTGACCTTCATCTGAATCTTACATAAATTAGTTCCAAAGTAGAGAAGCTGGATGTCAAAGTCGAAGAGTGAGGATGAGCATCAACACAAAGACCCATGAGAGAAGGCTTTAAGAGGCATTGTATTTGGTTTGACAACCATAACATGACAAGAGGGAGTGTTTTGCCTTCTGTGAGGCTAAAGCACAGAAGCTCGTCTTTTGGAAAGATGGAAAAATTAATGCGGCTAAATTTGGTCTTCCACTGGAGCCAAATTTTGGCAATGGTGGAATGAAGAAAAGATTAGAAGATTTAGTTGTAAAGAATGCCTATGCAACAATTGATGCAACTACCTATGGGCTGCAAATTGAGCCGATTAAATCAAGTTTGAATGCATGTAAAGCTAATGTGCAAACATGGTGAAACAGTCAAAGAAGATTTGGCTAACACTAGTCAGTATATTCGAGGAATAACTGGTTGAAAAGAACCGGTAGATTCTTTTTCTGCCTTTGCACATTTGGCTGATGTCAATCATAAAGAAGTCTTGATTGAAGAAAAGAGAAGAAGAGAAGATGAACCAGGGCCTTCCTCTTCTGGCCCTCCAAAATAGGTAACTAGAAGAACACCTGAACCACCAAAGCTTGCTGAAAATATAACCCCCCCAAATCAAGAGATGGAAGATGTGCCACAAACAAAGAAGACTGAAGAAAAGAATAAAGGCAAGCAGCCAGGCTACAAATTTCAGTCTGATATAGAATCTGCAACCAATCGCAAACGAGTCCTAGAAGAATGAATTCTAGGAAGCAAAATTGAATTCACCTTAGGCAAAATTCTTGGAATTACCAAATGTGAATTCCATGATATAATTATTAATGTAATCTAAAGGAAAAGACAATATGTTGGTGATGAAGAAACACTGCATGCTTTTTTGCAAGTTCTTCGAGTTTTTATGCAGGATGAAGAGAAGCTGACTTCACAAAGAATTCAACTTGAAGCAGTTAAAGAATTAATTGCAACAATTGAAGCTGAAGATAAACAAAACATGAATGCAAAAATTAAAGAAGTGAAAGCTGAGAATGTAATGGTCTGCTGGTCCAAACCATATGGGCAGACCACCTCTCAAAAAGAAGGTCGTCTATAGTACATGCATGAGGAAGAAGAGGCTCGGTTCATTCCAAGTAGTCACTACTCCCATACGCATTGGGCAAGAGCAACAACGGAGACAGTTGTCAAATTTGGAGAAAGAGAAACACCATGTATTGCACTCTTAGACCATGGCTCGGAGATAAACATCATGGCAAGGAGTCTCTGTGAAAGTGGCGGATGGCCCATTGATGTTGATCCAGGTTGGCAAAGGAGAGCTGCAAACAACTCTTCTGGAGAGTTATATGCTGCATGTCCTAATGTGCAGGTAGCTATTGGAGACATAAAAGACAATTTTCACTTTTTTGTTCAAGACTCTTATAGTTACCCTATCATTCTTGGGCAACCTTACATTTCTGAAGCCCGCTTGGAAACAAAAGCTATTGATGATGGTTCTTCCTATGCTCGAATCCAAAGCAAGGATAATGAACGAGCTATCCAATTTCTTACTGTCTGTGTTAACCATCATCGAAATAGAGATCGACTACGTGATTATCTTGTGTCTTCTAATTCCCGAGAATTCAAGGGTTTTTGGGTTGCACTACTATAAAGGGAGGCTATGGTAGTGCGTCATGTAAAAAGATTGAACCTCCTCATGCAATAGAAACTGTCTCTCTAGAAAATTTATATGTATGTACAACCAATAGTATGGACTGTTATAAGTCTCTTCCGACCATGACTAAGGCTCAAAGAAAATATTTATGTCATGTAAAAAGGGAGCTGAAAACTTATGACATGATGGCTGAAAATGAAGATATTTTGGGGGGTTTTTTTTTGGACTGATTACTATTGACACATTGGCTGAAATATATGCAGCTGCTCATGCAGAAAATCGGGCTAAAAATCAGTCCATAGAAATATGCACATTGGATTTTTATCAAACAATTCAAGAATTTGTTGAACAGGAAGACAATGGTTTACTCAACAAGGCTGAAGCACAAGTGGATACAAAATACAAGACAGTGGATAAGAAAGTCAAACCTGTGGCAGTCCCACTGCCTCTTGAAAGTGAAGGGCTTGCTAATAGGGCAACAAATCAGTCAAGTCTTCGTGAACCTTCCAACATCGGTCACCAGTTCACATCTAAAAGTATAAAAGAGCTCAAAATAGGTGAAAATTCTTTCCTTTCACCGATGGCTGGAAAACACTCTTTTATGCAAATCCTAATGAAACATGGAAAAGCTTTTGCTTTTTAACCAAGTGAAATAGGCTGTGTGGATCCAAATATTGTGGTTCCTATGGTCATTTTTACGGTCCCACATGTGCCTTGGAACCTCAAGCCCATTCCCGTTCCAAGGGCGCATCTGCCCAAATTATTGGAACTTCTAAATGAGAAGATCGGAATGAAGATTTTAGAACCTTCTTTAGCACCTTACTCAAACCAATGGTTTATTGTGCCTAAGAAAAATTGATTTTTACGATTCATTCAAGACCTATAGTCTATCATGGTGTCACAATCCGAAATGTTGGTTTGGGTCCAATTGTTGATGAGTTTACTGAAGCTTTTGCAGGTAGAGCAATTTATTCTATGGGAGACCTATATTCAGGATATCACCAATTTCAACTTTCATTAGAAATCCGAGACATTACCACAATGAAGACACCTCTTGGATTGGTCCACATGTGCACTCTACCACAAGGTGCAACAAACTCCGTAGCCCATATGATGAATGCCATGCACAAAGTCTTAAGGGATTTTATTCCACAACTTACTCTTCGATTTCTTGATGATGTACCTATTAACGGATGTGAAGTCAATGAAAAGAATGAGGATCTTGACAAAGATGGTTGCAGGACATTTGTAGTTAACCATATTCAAGATTTTGACAAAGCTAGAAGAGGTACATCTTACCCTTTTTGGAGCTAAGTCGATTTTTGGAGTAGAAGAAGTCCTAGTGGTCGGTCATCTATGTGGCCCCTATGGATGCAAACATTCTCCAATCAAGATAGATGCCATTAGCAGAATGCAAGAAAAATGCACAAATGTTTCAGAGGTGAGAAGATTTCTTGGCGCATGTGTATTCTATCTCATATGGATATCACATTTTTCTCATGTAGCCGAAAATCTTTATCAATTATTAAGAAAAGGACAAAGATCCTCTTGGAAATAAGAGCATACTCTCACTATGCATAAGTTAAAGAAGCTATTAATTTCAGCCCCCACTCTTAAAAGGGCTGACTATTCAAATGGTCAACCCATCATCCTTACTGTGGATACAAGTCCCATTGGGATAGGATGGGCTGTTGGCCAAGAGGATCGTGAAGGTAACAAGTATGCAATTCCTTTTGGATTAAAAGTTCTCAATGAACATCAAAGAAGGTATGCACAAGTAAAAAGGGAATTGTGGGGAGTTGTAACAGCATTAAGGTGTGATCATGAATACTTTATAGGTGCTTCTGTAGTGGTAGAAACTCATTGTCTTCTACTCTTGGGCATAATTGCCAATTGCTCTACACTTGACATTGCTATGCTAAGATGGACCATTGGGATAGGATGGGCTGTTGGCCAAGAGGATCGTGAAGGTAACAGGTATGCAATTCCTTTTGGATTAAAAGTTCTCAATGAACATCAAAGAAGGTATGCACAAGTAAAAAGGGAATTGTGGGGGGTTGTAACAGCATTAAGGTGTGATCGTGAATACTTTATAGGTGCTTCCATAGTGGTAGAAACTCATTGTCTTCAACTCTTGGGCATGATTGCCAATTGCTCTACACTCGGCATTGCTATGATGGATTGCATATATTAAGTCACTCAACCCGAATTAAAGCATATTGCAGTAAAGGCGAATCCAGTTGGCTGACATGCTATCACATGCAAGATATGACAATGAAGAAGAGCTAATGGAAGAAGATGAAGCTAAAGAATCTATACTTGCAAAATTTCATTCCATGGCTGCTGAAAATACCTTTTCAGTTTTACTGCATATACTGGTTCAAAGCTGAAAACAACAGGATGGTCAACTAAAAGCAGCATGTTCATTGCATTGCTCAAGTTCTAGTTCATTTCCTTGAAGAAGATTATGAAGAAGAGATCAGCCAATATTTGAGCACAATGAAGAAGAAGGAGACTTGTACTGATGAGGAGTTCAAACATATCAAGAGGAAAGATTATGGTTTTTTTCTTAAAGAAGGACATCTATGGAAGCATGCAAAGAAGAAGAAATGAGTGTCTGTCCAAGTTTTAGGTAACAAAAGATTATAACAACAGGTAATGAAGGAATTTCATGAAAGCTTGTGGACTGGCCATAGAGGCATATGGGAAACCTTTAGTAAAGTCAAAGAAAAATATTGGTGGCAAAACATGTATCAGGACATAGCACATTTTGTTGAAACATGTTATGTGTGTCAAATGTATTCTATGGTCAAGCATTAAGATGGGTTACAACCAACTTATCCTTTGTCTATACATTATAGATGGGTTATTGATCTTGTAACCATGCCTACAGGAATACGGAATATGCGGTATTTAGTGCTTGCAAGAGAGGATCTAACCAATCAAGTTGAAGCCAAAGCCTTAACAACCAAATCCACTCAAGCTATTTGTCGTTTTTTGCTTGAAGAAGTATTTTGTAGATATGGTTGTGTGGGTAAAGTAACTGCAGATAGAGGAGAGTTGGATGTTGATGAGGCACACAAATTCTTTGCTCAATTGGGTATTAAGTTGGCTTTAACTTCATCCTACAACCTTGAAGGCAATGGAAAGAGTGAGAGAGGTCATCAACCTATTCTCAAAGCTCTAGCAAAGTCTTGTACAGAAAAGATCAAAGAATGGTCTAAAATGCTACCTTTTGCATTATGGGCTGACCGGACTACTCACAGTTCAGTGTGACTGGCTATATGCCAGTTGAACTTATGCATGGGTAACAACCAATTATGCCAATTGAAAAATCTATTCTCACATGGAGTCTTCTACCTTGGGAGGAAGGCATCAGTAGAGAAGAGTTGCTGGCTTTGCATATATGGCAGCTAGAAAGAAGGCTTGAAGATGTTCAAGCAGCTATTGAGAAGCTAAAGACAGCAAGACTAAAGAACAAAAGAAGATTTGATAAGCGACATCGACTTCGGCCAAGAGCAATTCAAGAAAATGACTGGGTGCTTGTCTATGACAGCAACCTAGAAAATCAATACAGTGCTTCTAGGAAGATGGTAAAGCGTTGGTTTGGCCCATATGTGGTAAAGGTCATTCATGACAATGCCACATATTCATTGGCTGAATTGGATGGAACAAGCATGAAGATACCCATAGCTGGAAAAAGAATCAAGCTCTTCAAATGAAGAGAAAGTTCAACATATGAGCTAGAAGACTTGAATATAATTCAAGAGCATGAAGACATAGAGGAAGAAGAAGAGGCAGAAGATGAAGACATTGACATGGTAGAAGATACTTCTTTTGACACTGCAAATCCATAAGACTTTGGCACATGCCAAAGGATGTGCAGGTTAGGAGGGGGTGAATGTCGTGCCGCTACGCACACACTGTGTAAAAAAAATCTAGAGTGTGGCTTCCTTTTAGATTTAGAGAGTCAATGCCACTTTAGACATTAGTATTAGTATCCATGGTTCAAATATTAGATTTTTTTGGACAAGTTTTTTGTAACAACCTCGAAAGGATAAATAGACCATTTGCATATGAAACCCTCTTAAGGGTAGGATAATCATAGGGATAATTCCTTTCAATTGAATAAAAGCAAATTGTTTTTCCCCTCTCCTCTAGCCGACTGTCATGCTGGAGGAAGAGGGGATTAGTAAGTAGGCAAGCTCCTTGTTGGAGCTTGCTAGGGCAATGATACATGCCCGATGACACGCAAGGGGGGGGAGGATCTTATCCCCTCCCCTATATAATTGAGGGGGGGCCGCATGCTGAAGGGAGGCCAGAGATCGTGAGGAAAAGACGATGTGCGCCGTCACATTGTAGAGAGGGAGAGAGTGAGTCTCTCTGCTCGACTTGTAAGGGAGCGAGCTGCTAGGCTGCTTGTCCCATCGCCAAAGCCTGGGGGAGGAGTATGAGGTGGAGCCGGACGCTGTGAGAGGGAGAGGATGAGGCACTGATTGCCGTCGAGGCCAGGACGACATCGGCCCTGCTGTCATTCCGCGCCCCCAGTTGTCGAATCGCCACCGAGTTGCCATTGGTTTCCTCCTTCCATGTGGCATGGAAGCGTTAGAAGCTTCCTGGGAGGGGAAGCTTCTAAGGGGCCTCTTAAGCCCCTTTCCCTCTTAAGCCCCCTTCCCATGGTTGGCACCCTCCCCCCCCCCCCGTGTTTAACTTCCCTTAGCCCCCTTGCTATGGGTTTTAGGATTATCCCCTCCTCCCTCCGAGTTTGTCTTTAAAAGCCCTTAGGCCTTTTCCCTCTTTCCGAAAGGCATAGCCTTTAAAGGTTACTTTTTCCCCTTGGAATAAAATTCCTTAAGATTCCATAAGGCTCATTTTCCCCCAAGAAAATTTTACCTTAGCCCTTTCCTTGCACACGCAAAAATAACCCTTGGAGCTCTCTCGCACCTTGTTTCTTTTCCCACACGTAAAAGAAAGAAGAATGTTGAGGGTCGTTTGACACCTTCCTTTCCCACTCAAAAGCCTCGTAAGGGATTCCACACTTTTTTCCCCCTTTGTGCGAGTCTCTACAAAGGCCATTAAGCCTTCCCCATGGCTTAATGGGTCTTAGTCGTGAAAGATTCTGAAACACCCCCTTACGAATTCCCTACTTCAAAGAGGAAGCCTCCTTAAATTACTTTCGACAGACGGTGCAAGTTATTGCAAAAAGGGAGTCATGGTGGAATTTCAAAAGGAGTTGTAAAGCTGCTTCCACATCCGAAAGATTACAATTGCGATGCCTCCTAAGAAAGTCCGAGGCGCAGCCGCGGGAGGGTTGTCTCCCAGCATCCACATGGACATCTCACCCCAAGCCCAGGTTTTCCTTCCTAATTTTTATTTGATATTGTTATAATTCAATCATGCAAGGTTAATTGTTAAAAATAGGATATAATTTTTTTTCTAAATGCTCACGAGGAAGGAACTTAATCATTAATACTTTCAATAAAACATGCAAAATAAAGGAAGCATAAATGCATTTCTAGCAAATAGCTTTATGCATTCTAGAGTTAAACAAATTGGCATAAACCTAAAAACCGTGGAGTACTCATTTAGAATGGATTAAATTCCAATAAATTCACTAGGAATTAATACATAACCTAATCGCTACGTACTGCTAAATTTGAAACTCCTATACCCTAAATACTTGCCCACTTTCACCGAAACATAGGGACAGTGAAACATATTTGGAAAGTGAGCTAGGGTTTGTGCCTAAGAATCTTACAAGATGGAACTTGGAAACCCTAGGTCTAACGATGTTATCCTGATATAATCAAGAACAGATTTTTTCGTGACTCCATTCAATGCGACACTTGTGCAACAAGTGTGGAGTCATATGATCTTGTGATTGGATCACAAGGGAATGGCCAAATTCTCGTAACGAGGATGGCAAGTCCTTACGCAAGTTATCTTGCAAGAGGATGAATAATCATCCCAACTTAGTATATTTCTTGAGTAAAGAAGATTGATTGGAAGCTAATGACCAATCGATAAACTGAAATAACCTATTAACTTAAGGTTTGGCCAAGTCGGGTTAATAGGGTACACCCTAACCCAGGATATAGGGAATCTTGACAAGTTGCAAGTCATCCCAGATCGAGTGCAGGACGCATTCGAAAGGAAGGATTCATTCCTTAGTAGTTTGCCAACAAAAACGATCAATAGAAATGTTTGTGCTTGCTACAGATTTTAGAGCACTGTTTGGCTTTGTTTGATCAATGAATTAAAAGATAAATGGATATCTATACTTCAGGTTGAAGGCCTGAAGGGAAAGGCAGCTTCAGTTACCCCCGACTACCTGCCTGACCCTAACCAAAGGGATTGTTAACCATGTCGAGAAAGTGGATTGAACCCACCGTGAGAGGTCTCTCCGTTGAGCGCTACTTGGAGCAAGAGGACGCTTGGGTGCCAGGGGGGGCTCTGACCGCTGTAAATCCCTCGCCTTCTGGGCCCTGCACAAGAGGCTAATGTGACTTTGGATTGTATCTCAAGGCCCACATACTAGTCTACGGGCAAAAACTTGGATTATTGATCCCTATGGATTGCTGGATAGCCTTCGGGTGGATTGTGGATAAGCCTACGTGCTGGACTCTTTGTATTTCAAAGATAAATATGATAACATGTTAATAAGGAACTTGTCTGATATTGTTTTTCTATGTCAAGTGATAAGATTACATGAAGGAACTAGTGCCTAACAGGTTAATTAAAGAAGCTGGTTGTTACATGTCCAACTAATGTGTTAGGTAATTAAATAACTAAAACAACCCAAGGAAAGTGCGGAGGATGGGCCATAGGTCTGTCCTACGGATGGGTGGTCCCGGTTGGCCGGGAACTTTTCTCAAATCACAATAGACAGTAGGAAGATCATCAAAGAACATGAACAACAAAAGTGTTGACCTAGAGTTATGATTGAACCCGATTTACGCTGTTTTAGGGGAATGGAATGGGACTATGCCTTATGGCAGAGAGGTTGAGCTTTGCATCCCTCTCGTTTCCCATTCTCCTTGAACCAAGTGCAGCATGAATCCGCTTCAGACTTGGCGTTTCTGCGTAAAGTAGTTCACTTGGGTTCGACGCTAGTTGCCGTTAGGAAATGACCAATAATGAAAACCCTAATTCAGGTCGATCCTAAGTGGGAACGGTCCGAATACTTCTGCTACGTGGCAGACGCGGAAAGCCCTAGATTGCAAACCTCGTAACATTTCATGGGAGTGCTGGGCGGAGCTTTCTAGACATCCTTTCCGATGGACTGCTAAGACGTGTCCTAAAGATACAAGTGGATACCTTACAATTGGTATCAAAGCCAACCAACAACGGAATTGTTTTTATGAAATCTCAATAAGAAGAAGTAAAAACACAATATTAGTGAGTTTGGGAATCTCCCAATCCCCATTTTTTGAATACTAAAAAGGTGGCACCCAGATAACATGCCTATAAGTTTCTCAAAACTATATGATGTGACCTATCATTGAAAAATGCTTGAAAAATGGAATCTATTGAGCTATAGAGCACTCAATTTGGAGTTATAGTGTTCAAGTTATAACAAATCCAAAGATTTGACCAGATGTCCCAAACTTATGGGAAATTCCCATATTCCCCAATATGGTGTTTAAAGCAAATATTGATGTTCCAAACATTTCCTTACCTTCAATGCTGACTTGCAGAATTACGAAGCATCGAACAAGTTCTTAGTATTTCGAATCATGTTTATGACCACAATACATTCTCTGCATTATCAACAAAGGGTTGAGATGATGAAAATCTTGGAGCAAATCTATAATCCATCACCTTTGTACATGGAACAAAGATGGATGGGTGCTTCAGGAATCTACTATATAGCCACCCACCGGTTTGCTTATCTACAAATCAACCTAAAGAGGATCAAGTGGTTGGAAGACCTGAAAGTTGTGAAGCTGTTCATTTTTGTGGAAGCTCACGTAAACTCAACTTTACATATCCGAGGTCGGAGGGTTGAGATGAACTCATATATATATGAGGAAGTAACCCGCATGATCCCCGCTGACAAGATTAAAGTGTTAGGGCACCATGAAAAGAATGGGTTCCAAAGAAAAGGATACCCTGAACTTCCAATGACTTATTGATTCCTGAAGATCCATGAACCGAAACCATACTATTATACAGTTCCTGTAGATAAATGTAATATAATGTTGTTCTCCCCAAACTAAATGTAACAGTTGCCTTATCATCGCAAGAAATGTTGTATTCGAAAGGGCTATGCCCATATAAATACAAATAAGACTTCCTTTTTTCAATGTCTAATTGTGCATTAGAATTGATAAAAAGTTAAGTGGTTAGATTACCTGGGTGATAGCGGAATTGAAGATGTAATATAAATCAATAACGTTTATCGTATAATAACGTTAAGAAACCTTTATCCAGGCACAACCCCAGGTACAGGTTCCTAGTTTGCCTCCTACATCAAGTACTGATGTAATCCAGGGGAAGAAGTTTCTTCTCAAACATATCAAGCCACCTGAGTTTGATGGGAGAGGCAGGTCCGTCCAAGCTGATGCTGAAATTTGGATTGAATCCATGGAGGATTACTTCAAAGCAGCCGGTACTGCACCCGCCAATCAGGCTATGCTCGCCAAGCTAAAGCTCACCGGCAAAGCCAGGCTTTGGTGGAAGCAATGGTGCAAGGATCAAGGGATCGCGGAGGGATTCGTTACCTGGGGGAAGCTGAAGAAAGCCCTGCAGGGAAGATACTTGCCAGCTGCATATCGCACGCAGAAAATGAATGAGTTTTACGAGCTTAAACAACTGGGGCTCACTCTTGACGCATACTACTCTAAATTTGTCTCACTTTTAAAGTATGCACCGTAGATGGACATGACATAGCAGGTGTCCAAATTTTGTGTGGGTTTAAATCCACCAGTAAATACCCGTCTCGAATCTATGCGTCCATCAGATCTTCAGGACACACTCATTCGAGCGGCGCCTATAATTCAGGAAGTGCAGGCTAGACCAAGGGGTAACAAAACTTGGTCTTACAATGACCCGAACAGAGGAGCATTCAGACCTCAAATGAAGAGAGTTCAAGGTCATAATCAAGGACAAAGAAAGAAATCAAGGACTAACAACGTCAACAACTTTGTTCCTACTCAAAGTAATGGCCGAAATCTCTGTTGTTTCCACTGCAATGAGAGGCAATGTCCCAAGCTTGGTGGAGGACATCGCCAAGCACCTTTCCAAGGAACGGGCCATGGTCAAGGAGCCGCTACCCGAGGTAGAGGAAGAACCGCCTACCTTGCCAATAGGCAATTGTAAGAAGAAGAAGAAGAAGAAGAAGATCTGACCATGGAAGCAGAGTCTGAAAGGGCGACAGTCCATGCCGCTCTACACAAGAAAGGGCTGAATCGCTAGTTCTCGGTGATTCAAACACCGTCGAACTATCAAGGTAAAAAGTTCAAGACCTTGATTGATGGTGGCAGTACACATTCCTTTATCTCACCAACATGTGCAAAAAGATTAGGAATAGCCACAGTAGAAGCACCTACCTTGCTTGTGGAATTGGCAAATGGTCGTGAGGTTACTTGTACCAGGCAAACTGCTAAGGTGGAATTCTTTCTGGGAGGAAAGAAGACTTCGGTCAAATTCAGAGTCATGAATTTAGGTATCCATGAGTGTCTACTCGGAATGGATTGGCTTAAGCCTAATGACGCCCACATTCATTGTGGAAAGGGTCAAGTTTCCTTTCGAAACTCTGAAAGGGAATTAGTCACAACCCAAGGTGAGGTTGGAGTGCCGAGAATCCAATTGGCCAAAGTATTTGGGATCATAAAAGGAGTCAGAAAAGGATTACCTGTCTACTTAATTAATCTCAACAAGTTCAGAAGCAAGAGTCTAATGAAGGACCTTCTTGGTTAAAGGAATACGCAGACGTATTCCTTGAAGAGTTGACAGAACTCCCGCCTCGAAGAGAAGTGGATCATGAGATTAAGTTAGTACAAGGAGCTGCGCCAATTGCAAAGAGACCTTATAGAATGTCCATACCAGAAGAAATTGAGCTGAAGGAACAACTCAAGAAATTGCTAGATCGGCCTAGCAGTTCACCATGAGGAGCTCCAGTACTATTCCAGAAAAAGAAAGATGGGACACTTCGACTATGTATTGATTATCGAGGATTGAATCAATCAATAGTTCAAGAACAAGTATCCTATTCCTAGAATAGATGAGCTTCTTGATCGTGTTCAAGGTGCAAAGATCTTCTCCAATATTGATCTCAGGTTAGGTTACTATCAGATAAGGATCACGGAAGAAGATATCCCCAAGACGGCCTTCAATACAAGATATGGGCACTTTGAGTTCCTAGTTATGTCATTCGGACTTACAAACGCACCTGCCACCTTCAACAGGTTAATGCAGGATATCTTTAGGCCATATCTTGATGATTTCGTGATTGTCTTCTTCGACGACACTTTATTCTATTCTAAACATGAAGAAGATCATGAACCCCAACTTCGGATTGTCCTTGAGACAATGAGGTCACATAAGCTGTATGCTAAGATGAAGAAGTGTGCGTTCTTCAAACGTGAGATTGAATATTCGGGATTCATAGTATCAGCGGAAGGAATCTCAGTGGACCCAGCCAAGGTCAGAGATGTGCTTGAATGGCCAATACCAACATCTGTCAAATAAATACACAACTTTTTGATAAAAAACTATGCTTTGATTGCAGCACCCTTGACGGACTTATTGAAGAAGCAAACTTCCATTGCATGGTCAACTCCTGAACAAAATAGCTTCGACAAATTGAGCAGAGTTTGGTATCAGCACCTATTCTAAAACTTCCAAACCTCAATAAAGAGCTCGAGGTGGTAAGTGATGCTAGCATACTTGCCTTGGGATGTGTGCTCATGTAGGAAGGTCATCCAGTAGCATACTCTTTAAGGAAATTGAAGAGTCATGAAAAGAATTATGCTACGCATGATCTGGAATTCCTAGCTCTCATCTATGCTCTAAAGCTTTGGAGACACTACCTGTTGGGTAACAAGTTTACACTAGTAACTGACCATAAGAGTCTCAAATGGATCTTTACCCAGAATGAGCTCAACATGAGGCAACATCAGTGGATTGAAGTGTTGGAGGAATATGACTTTGAAATCAAGTACCGACCAAGAAGAGAGAATGTAGTTGCCGATGCACTTAGTTGCAAGGCATTCCTTAATTCCCTAATCTTTTAGAATCCATCAATAGCCAGATCTCTAGCTACAAAATTATCTATGCCAAACAACCCTATACTTGAGTTAGCTAGAGAGGATGCATGCCATGATCCGGCCTACCAAACAATGCTAAGGGAGATATCTATCAAGGATCAGAATCAAAAGCTGCAGGCTAAGTATCATGAATTTTCTATCAATAGTGGACTTGTCTACTATAGAACAAGGCTGTGTATACCAGCAAGCCAATCACTTAAGCAGAAGATATTGTGGGAAGCTCATGATTCCCCTTTTGCAAGACATCCTGGCTATGCCAAAACTCTTAATGCAGTTAGGAAGAGCTACCATTGGGAGAGGCTTAAAGGTGACGTTCTCAAATATGTCACTGAGTGTTTGTCTTGTCAACGTATCAAAGCCAAACATGTCAAGATGCCAAGGAAGCTGCAACCACTTGACATTCCCCAAATGAAATGGGAATTCATCAGTATGGATTTTATTGTAGGCCTACCCCAAGTTCAAGGAGGATACAACTCCATCATGGTTTTGGTTGACATGCTTACTAAGGTTGCACACCTTATTCCAATAAAGACAAACTATAAAGCCTCAGACATTGCAAGATTGTTTATCAAGGAGATATTCAAGCTACATGGGTTACCAGAAGAATCATTAGTGATCATGATTCTCTCTTCACATCACACTCTGGAGAGCTATCTTTGAAGCTATTGGGACTCAACTCTGCTTTAGCATCGCTTACCATCCCCAAACGGATGGCCAAACAGAGCAAGTAAATCAAGTCATCGAGGATATGCTTAGGGCATACTGCGGTCGTGAACTGAAGAGGTGGATTCAATAATTGCCTTTAGTTGAATTTGCCTACAATGCTTCTTACCAACAAAGCATTCAGATGACCCCTTTCCAAGCTTTGTATGGTCATGACTGTTGAAGTCCCCTAAACTTCTCAGATCCAACCTTAAGGGTTGAAGCTTCAAGGCAGATGTTGGAAGAGATGGATGATCAAATAAATTCAATAAGATAGGACATCCAAGCGGCCAAGGATAGACAAAAGGCATACATGGATTTGAAGTGTCAAGATAGAATCTTTGAAGAAGGAGACATGGTCTTCATTCGCGTATGCCCTAAAAAAAGTTCCCTATCTTTAGGAGATTGCAAGAAGCTAAGTCCAAGGTATTATGGACCATACAAGATCCTCAAATGCCTAGGACCTAATGCTTATAGATTGCAACTCCCTGAGAACCTAAAGGTTCACAATGTATTCCATATTAGCCTATTGAAGAAATATGTATCTAATCCTAACCATGTACTTGACGATCAACAAGATGTAATGCCTAGTCAAGGAGTCCTTGAACTAAGGCCTGACAGGATCTTAGATGTTAGGAAGAGGCAATTAAGATCCACAACCCTGAGAGAATGCCTCGTCCAGTGGAAAGATTATCCCGAAGAGGATGCCACTTGGGTAGATGAAGGCACTCTCAACCATCAATATCCCCAATTTATCTTGAGATGAGGACATCTCCATTCCTCTAAGGGGGAGAGAATGTAACAACCCCAAAAGGATAAATAGACCATTTGCATATGAAACCCTCTTAAGGGTAGGATAATCATAGGGATAACTCCTTTCAATTGAATAAAAGCAAAAAAATTTCCCCCTCTTCTCTAGCCGACTATCGTGCTGGAGGAAGAGGGGATTAGTAAGTAGGCAAGCTCCTTGTTGGAGCTTGCCAGGGCAATGATACATGCCCGATGACACGCAAGGGGGGGGAGGATCTTATCCCCTCCCCTATATAATTGAGGGGGGGCCGCAGGCTGAAGGGAGGGTAGAGATCATGAGGAAAAGATGCTGAGCACTGTCACATTGCAGAGAGGGAGAGAGTGAGTCTCTCTGATCGACTCGTAAGGGAGCGAGTTGCCGGGCTGCCTGTCATCGCCAGAGCCTGGGGGAGGAGTACGAGGTGGAGCCGGACGCTATGAGAGGGAGAGGATGAGGCGCTAATTGCTGCCGAGGCCAGGACGGCACCGGCCCTGCTGTCAGTCCGCGCCCTCAGCTGTCGAATCGCCGTCGAGTCGCCATTGGTTTCCTCCTTCCACATGGCATGGAAGCGTCAGAAGCTTCCTGGGAGGGTAATCTTCTAAGGGGCCTCTTAAGCCCCCTTCCCATGGTTGGCACCCTTCCTCCCCCCCCCCCCACCGTGTTTGACTTCCCTTAGCTCCCTTCCTATGGGTTTTAGGATTATCCCCCCCTCCCCTTTGAATAAAATTCCTTAAGATTCCATAGGGCTCATTTTCCCCCAAGAAAATTTTACCTTTGCCCTTTCCTTGCACATGCAAAAATAACACTTGGAGCTCTCTCACACCTTGTTTCTTTTCCCACACGTAAAAGAAAGAAGAATGTTCAGGGTCGTTTTTGACACCTTCCTTTCCCACTCAAAAGCCTTGTAAGGGATTCCACACTTTTTCCCCCCTTCGTGCGAGTCTCTACAATTGTGATGCCTCCTAAGAAAGTCCAAGGCGCAGCCGCGGGAGGGTTGTCTCCCAACATCCACGTGGACATCTCACCCCAAGCCCAGGTTTTCCTTCCTAATTTTTATTTGATATTGTTATAATTCAATCATGCAAGGTTAATTGTTAAAAATAGGATATAATTTTTGTCCTAAATGCTCACGACGAAGGAACTTAGTCATTAATGCTTTCAATAAAGCATGCAAAATAAAGGAAGCATAAATGCATTTCTAGCAAATAGCTTTATGAAAGGTGAGAAGGATCGAAGCTTGCATGCGAGCTATGGCGGGAGAGCAAGAGCAAGAAAGAGAGAGACAAGAAATGGGAACTCCAACAGTCACAATGTGTGACCGGGCCTTCCTTTATTCAAACTGTCACTAAAAGAATAAAGAATAAAGTGACGTGACGGGCGCCCGCCACCTGCAGTGTGCAGTGGCGGGTACTGTCAGTGTAGTAATACACGGGGCGGCACGGCGGAGGCGCCTTTACCCCCAACAACCTCCCACTTAAAGGTGAATCTGCCCTAGTGAGAGAGAAAAGAAAAAAGAAAAGACAGTACAAATGTACATAGGTACAAGGGATGAGGAAAGACGACATCTCATCCAACGCCCATCAACCTCCTGAGGAAGGCAAAGCGCTCAGTAGTGAGGCTCTTTGTGAGCAGATTTGCAGGATTCTCATCAGTGGAGATCTTGACAAGGTCAACAAACCTGTCCTCCACAACACCACGTATGAAGTGATACCTCACCTCAATGTGTTTCGTCTTCGCATGGAAGACCGGATTCTTAGCCAATTGAATGGCACTCATAGAATCCAAATGCAGTGTAGGTGTAGCATCAATCCCAAGGTCAGCAACTAGATGGCCTAACCATATGGCCTCCTTGCAAGCCTCAGTGGCTGCAACATACTCGGCCTCAATGGTAGACAAAGTCGTACACTTCTGAACCCTGGACATCCAAGAGACAGCCCCTCCAGCATAGGTGAATACATAGCCAGAAGTGGACTTCCTACTATCTGCATGTCCTGCATAATCGGAGTCAGTGTACCCCACGACCTCTGTATCCTAGGTGCCATAGCAAATACACATATCTGCTGTGCCCTTTAGGTACCTCATGATACCCTTCACGGCATCCCAATGTCTGCTGCCAGGTGTAGCCATATAGCATGCCACAACACCAACTGCATGCGCAATATCTGGACGAGTGGCTATCATGGCATACATCAAACTGCTCACGGCTGAAGCATAAGGGATCTTGGCCATCTCGGCCCTCTGCTCATCTGTCTACGGACAATCGGCCTATGATACCTTCACATAAGAAGGTAATGGATAGCTAATAGGCTTTACGTCCTGCATGCGGAAGCACTCAAGGACTTTATGAATGTACTCTCGCTGTGAGAGATACAAAAGCCCCTGATGCCTATCGCACTTAATGCGCATCCCAAGTATATGTGAGGCCTGTCCCAAATCCTTCATCTCAAAGCTCTTCTTCAGCTGAGATTTAAGAGCATCTAGCTCATCATGAGCTTTCCCTGCTATCAGCATATCATCAACATAGAGTACCAAGATAAACAAACTGTCATCATGGGCTTTCTTCGTGTAAAGACACGGATCCATAGCACTCTTGCTGTAGCCCTGTGACTGCATAAAGGCATCAAATTTACGATACCATTCCCTAGGTGCCTGCTTCAAGCCATACAAGCTCTTCTTCAACTTGCACACTAGGTGCTCCCTGCCAGGTTCTACAAAGCCCTTAGGCTGATCCATATAGATCTCATCATGCAAGTCCCCATGTAGAAAAGCCGTCTTGACATCCATCTGATATAGATCTAAGTCAAGCTATGCAACCAAAGCCAAGACTAAGCGCAGGGTGGTCATCTTAACCACAGAAGAGAAGACCTCATCAAAGTCCACACCATGTTCTTGCTTAAAACCCTTTGCTACCAATCTAGCCTTGTATGCCGGCTTGGGGTGTCTAGGGGTACTTTTCAGCTTGTACACCCACTTGCATGGCAAAGCCTTCTTGCCCTTAGGCAAGGCAACCAAATCCCAAGTCTCATTCTTATGTAGGGAGTTTATCTTAGACTGCATAGCCCTCTTCCAGGAGTGACTGTCACTCCTGCGCATAGCCTCATCATAAGTGAAAGGCTCTCCTGCATCTATAACCAAAACATAATGCATAGAGGGCTGAAATCTGTCAGGTGGACGTCTGTCTCTAGCAGACCGTCTCACCGCAGGCTCTGCTGCAGGCTGTACTACTGGCTGTGCTGGAGCTCTAGGCTATGCTGGAGCTCTAGGCCCTGTGGAGGAACTGCTGCAGGCTGTACTACTGGCTGTGCTGGAGCTCTAGGCTCCTCCTGAAAGATCACTCTGCGGATCTCAACCACCTTCTCAGGCTACCTGTGCATCTTGTCTTCATGGAAGACGACATCATGGCTACGTACTATTTTCTGCGCCTGCGGATCCCATAGGCAATAGCCCATCTCTCCTGACTCACCATAGCCAAGGAATATGCATTTAATGCTCTTTGGATCCAATTTACTCCTCTTGTCCTTGGGCACATGGCAGAATGCCTCACATCCAAAGACATGGAGATGCGCATAAGAGGGTGGCTTACCAGCCCAAACTTCCTCTGCAACCTGGAAATCCAATCCACTAGAAGGCGATCGGTTTATGACATGCACTGCCGTACTAACTGCCTCAGCCCAAAAGCTCTGTGGTAGGCCTACATGGCTAAGCATAGAGCGGACACGCTCCTGAATAGTCCTGTTCATGTGTTCAGCCAAACCATTCTGGGCGGGGGTGTAAGGGGCGGTCAACTGACGCTTAATACCCCTGTCATCACAAAACTGCTCAAAAGCACGTGAGACATATTCTCCCCCATTGTTAGTCCTAAGGCATTTCAGCCTATACCCAGTCTGGTTCTCAACAAGAGCAAGCCAACGCTGAAAGACTGCCAAGACATCGGACTTTTGCTTTATGGGACAAGCCCACACTTTCCTAGAAAAATCATCAATGAAGGTAACAAAGTACTTCACGCCACCCATAGACATACACGGCATGGGCCCACAAACATCTGAATGCACCAAAGCCAAGGTCTCACTCATGCATGGCCTACCCGATTTCTTATGCGTAGACATATTCTGCTTACCATAAAGACAATGATCACACGAGTCAAAACGTGCATAGTCCAAAGGCGGAAGATACTGCAAACCAGATAACATTTTCATTCCCTTCAAAGACATATGTCCCAAACGGGCATGCCAAAGTGATACATGTGGGATAGAGCCCACTGCCAAAACATGGTCTACAGAAGACCCAGATACAACAAGAGGATAGAGGCTGCCAGCCTTGGCACCTCTAGCAAGCACAAGTCTGCCTTTGGTAATCTTCCAGGCAGAATCCCCAAAACAGACATGAAACCCTGCATCATCCAACTATCCTGCAGACATAAGACTGCGCGTAAGCGCAGGTACATGACATACATCCCTAAGCAAAAAGGAACTGCCAGTGGAAAACTGCAACTGAATATCTCCCCCAGCCCACAATATCAAGAGACCTGTCATCTCCAAGTCTGACTGATCCAGATACAGTACGGTAAGAGTGAAACCACTCACGGTAAGGCGTCACATGGAAGGACACACCTGAATCTAATAACTAGCACTGTGCATACATACTAGGTGTCTCAGTCAAGTGTGAAGCATCAGAAGAACTAGCTGCAAGTATAAACTCATCACCACCATTGGACTCCTCAATCTGCATGACATTAATTTCCTCAATCTTGACGTTGGACTTTGCAGGTACTATGCTGCGATCAGAGGACTTCTCGTGCACTTTATCTTTCCCCTTATCCTTGCGCTTTTCATTGCGCAACTCATGACACTGTGGTCTAATATGGCCCTTTTTCCCACAATGATGACAAGTGACATTTGCATTGCACCCACGCGACTTACTACGTGACTTGCCACCACGAGATTTAGACCGACCCTTCTGCGAGTCGCGGCCTCGGCCATTACCACGGTCATACCTGTCATTCCTGCATCTAACTATCAAAGCGTGACTACCACAAGAGGCATCCAAGTTTTTGCGATTCACCTCTTCCTGAAGAAGAGCACTCTCAACATCTGCCAATTTTAGAGTAGCACTAGAGGCACAAAGAGCAGTACGGAAAACATCCCATGACTCATTCAGAGTCCCAAGCAAGAAAAGAGGAGTTACTTCCTCTCCAAAGGTGATATCGTGCGAAGTCAGGTTCTTCAGTATAGCATGGAACTGGCTCAAGTGAGCAGACATAGTCGCATTATCCTTCATGCGCAGATCCATAAGCTGCTTTAACCAGTACATCTGACTTGTCGGACTTTTCTTATCATAAAGATTCTTGATCTTATTCCATAGATCCCATGCACTCTGTGCTTCCTCAAATACATTATAATGTACCTGTTCAATGAGAGACAATACAATCGTGGACTTGCATAGCTCATCAAGTTCAAGCCAGTCGTCATTGTCCATAGTTTCAGGCTGCTCCCCACTCAACCGAAGTGGCTTAATCTGAGATTTCTGCACCAAGACCTGCCAAATTTGACTCTTCCAGTAAGAGTATTTGGTACCATCTAACTTTGTAATGTTAAAGATGGCACTATCATGCGAAGATGACGCCATTATGCAGGCTGGAAATGCCCAAACAGTCCAAAACTGCTTGTTGTTTTACTGCAGAAACTGCCCAAAAATGACCAAAACGGGGTCCAAAGGGCAAGCAAAGTGTGCCAAAAGTTGCTGCCCACTTAGTACTAGGTGCGGTACACCAAATCAGGATATTTCAGCATGAAAAGTACACCTCAATCCACCAATAACTGCTTGCTGTAATAAATTGCAGGTATGCAGTCTGGAGAGCAAACTGTCCCAAAATAGGATCCAATGTCAAGCAAACAATGCTAGGTCCAAAGCCGGCATGAAACATACATAAGCAAGGCCAATGACAGTGAAAAGAACATGAGCTCAACACCGAAGCATGTCAAAATAACATCTGCCAGTGAAAGGCACACCCCTAGACACTCTAGGCAAAGTGTTCCTGTAACTGCCAAAACATGACACAAATAGGTGTCAGCTCAAAGAGAAAGATCCAAATATGAGACTCAGCTCATAAGCATGTGAACCAAGAGTACATCAATGCATATCCATAAAGATCAGAGTATGATCCCGAAGTCTCAATGCGTATGTAGCTGCTCAAGACATAAACTGCTCCAAATACATGTAAGTGCTCCAATAGCATGCAACTGTCAAAGGTCAAGCAAGCATGTAAAATAATCCCACTGGCACAAAAGGCGTACAAAGCGAGCTCAGAAGCTCAAACAACCCAAGAGAAAGCACGAGTGATAAGTGACCCTGTCAATGCATCAAGCACATCCAAGAGAGCATGACATACATGAAGCACCGGTCGTATTAACCATGAAGCAATACATAAGCCCAAATAAGCTCTCGGTCAACTCAATGACATCCAAATAGCAACCAAGATCAGTGATCAAGTAAGCTGGGAATGCTCAAATACATCCAAATCCAAGCTCCAAATGTCGGTATGGCATACACGAACCAAATAGCATATGTCACGAACCAAAGCATGTAATGCAAAAGCCTAACTGTCAAGCAGAGACATGAGGCATAGGCGGTCCACGAGCATGCCAAGTAGGTCCAAATGCCAGTGAAGATGGAGCTAATGCGAAGCTCAAAAGTATCCCATAATCTCATACATATGCTCCAAGCCGTCCCCAAATGTCAGAGACATCATGCCAAAGCTCAAAGCATACATCCGGTATCGGTAGGTAAGTGCCAAAGCCTGTAAAGTACCTTCAGCCCACTGTTATTCCAGCATGTATTTACTGTTCTAAATAGTAGATTTCAGCCCTGAATTCAAGCCAAAATCATGGTCAAACCAAATGCATACATCCCCAATACATCCTGGTAGGAAGTAGATTGCATACGGGCATCAAATAAGGTAACCGGAGTAGAGTATAAGCATCAAATGCCAATGCCAAGTGTGGCTGCCCTGTTTCCAGCACTATATAACAGTAAATAACAGTCCTAAATCAGTCAATATTTTAGGCCAAAATCATGGCATAATCATGTTTATACATTCCCAAGGCACTAGGCATCATGTAGACCGCATACGGGCATAAAATAGCACAACCGGAATGGAGTATAAGCAACAAATGATAATGCCAATGGTGCTACCCTATTTTCAGCCTGTTATGATAGTTTATGACAGTCCCAAATCTGAATAGATCAGCCCCGAATGATCAAGACCAATGCCCAAAGCTTGAATGACATCAAACATGAAGTCTATAGCCCTCTTGATCAAGGTAGAGAGCAAGAAGCAATGGCCAAGTGTGGAGTTGAAGTAGATGAGTGCTCATAGCCTGGAAAAAAATGATGCAATATGCCATGTTGGTGCTAAACTTGCTGCTGCTCCACATGGGCTGAAAAGGGGGTAATGGGGGGCTCAAGAAGGGCCTATCAAAGGCCTATGACAAGCCTCTTTGAGCCTTGATAGGTGTAAGGCACAATATGAGGGGAATAAGCTTCAAGGGTTTGAAGCCATGGCTGCCCTTGCTGTTTGCAACCTGTAGATTGAAATAAAACCCTGAAAGAATGATCAAATACCTCAGTATCAATGCCTTGAAGGTGCCTCAATAGGCTGGGAAGGTGCTCGGGAAGCCGGGGAGTGACGGGAGCTCGGGGAGATCGGATATGGCTGCCGGGATGGAGACCCAATGCATGAAGCGAGTTGATGCGAAGGTCGGGAAGCACCGAGTCGAGATCGAGCAAGAGAATGCCAAGCTCTGATACCAGTTGAAAGGTGAGAATGATCGAAGCTTGCATGTGAGCTATGGCGGGAGAGCAAGAGCAAGAAAGAGAGAGACAAGAAATGGGAACTCCAACAGTCACAATGTGTGACCAGGCCTTCTTTTATTCAAACTGTCACTAAAAGAATAAAGAATAAAGTGACGTGACGGGTGCCCGCCATCTGCAGTGTGCAGTGGCGGGTACTGTCAGTGTAGTAATACACGGGGTGGCACGGCGGAGGCGCCTTTACCCCCAACACTTTATGCATTGAAATGAATTATAAACTAGATTATTGTCCATTAAAATAGTATACTTCATTTAAGCCTAGAAGTATAAATTGCATATCACACTATTAACCCATATCCTCTTCGCAATGAATCATCATGGAAAGTGCAAGTCATGGAATGATTCTTACGATGCATAACTCTAGGCAAATTATCGTTGTCAACTACATAAACTATCAAGAAAAAGGTTGCTTGTTTAGCATGAATTTTATTCGCAAGTTATAGGAAGATTAGTTGGAATTAACCTAATCTATGCGTGACCTTAAGTCGACAAGTTAGGGTTAAAATAGCAATTTGCGCGTAGACAACGAGTCATGTGTTTATGAAATGATAACGTAGCTATCTTCTAGAGTTAAACAAATTGGCATAAACCTAAAAACCGCGGAGTACTCATTTAGAATGGTTTAAATTCCAATAAATTCACTAGGAATTAATACATAACCTAATCGCTACGTACTGCTAAATTTGAAACTCCTATACCCTAAATACTTGCCCACTTTCACCGAAACGTAGGGATAGTGAAACATATTTTGAAAGTGAGCTAGGGTTTGTGCCTAAGAATCTTACAAGATGGAACTTGGAAACCCTAGGTCTAACGACGTTAGCCTAATGTAATCAGGAACTGATTGTTTCGTGACTCCATTCAATGCGACACTTGTGCAACAAGTGTGGAGTCATATGATCTTGTGATTGGATCACAAGGGAATGGCCAAATTCTCATAACAAGGACGACAAGTCCTTATGCAAGTTGTCTTGCAAGAGGATGAATAATCATCCCAATTTAGTATCTTTCTTGAGTAAAGAAGATTGATTGGAAGCTAATGACCAGCCGATAAACTGAAATAACCTATGAACTTAAGGTTTGGCCAAGTTGGGTTAATAGGGTATGCCCTAACCCAGGATATAGGGGATCTTGCCAAGTTGCAAGTCATCCCGGATCGAGTGCAGAATGCATTCAAAAGAAAGAATTCATTCCTTAGCCGTTTTCCAACAAAAACGATCAATAGAAATGTTTGTGCTTGCTACAGATTTTAGAGCACTGTTTGGCTTTGTTTGATTAATGAATTAAAAGATAAATGGATATCTATACTTCAGGTTGAAGGCTTGAAGGGAGAGGCAGCTTCAGTTACCCCCGACTGCCTGCTTGACCCTAACCAAGGGGTTGTTAACCGCGCCGGGCAAGTGGACCGAACCCGCCGTGAGAGGTCTCTCCGTTGAGCGCTACTTAGAGTAGAAGGACGCTTGGGTGCTAGGGGGGCTCTGGCCGTAAATCCCTTGCCTTCAGGGCCCTGCACAAGAGGCTAACGTGACTCGAGATTGGATCTTGAGGCTTGCATACTAGTCTATGGGCGAAAACTTGGATTAGTGATCCCTGTGGATTGGTGGATAGCTTTCAGGTGGATTGTGGATAAGCCTACAGGCTGGAATCTTTGTATTTCAAAGATAAATATGATACCCTGTTAATCAGAAACTTGTATGATATTGTTTTTCTATGTCAAGTGATAAGATTACATGAAGGAACAAGTGCCTAATGGGTTAATTAAAGAAGCTGGTTGTTACATGTACAACTAATATGTTAGGTCATTAAATAACTAAAACAACCCAAGGAAAGTGCGGAGGATGGGCCATAGGTTCGTCCTACGGATGGGTGGTCCCGATTGGTCCGGGAACTTTTCTCAAATCACGATAGATAGCAGGAAGATCGTGAAAGAATACGAACAACAAAAGCGTTGACCTAGATTTATGATCGAACCCGATTTACGTTGTTTTAGGGGAACAGAATGGGACTATGCCTTATGGCAGAGAGGTTGAGCTTTGCATCCCTCTTGTTTCCCATTCTCCTTGAACTAAGTGCAGCGTGAATCCGCTTCGGACCTGGCGTTTCTGCGTAAACTAGTTTGCTTAGGTCCGACGCTAGTTGCTATTAGGAAATGACCAATAAGGAAAGACCTAATTCAGGTCGATCATATGTGAGAACGACCAGAATACTTCCGCTACGTGGCAGACTCGAAAAGCCCTAGATTGCAAACCCCGTAACATTCCATGGGAGTGTCGGGCCGAGCTTTCTAGATATCCTTTCCGATGGAATGCTAAGACGTGTCCTGAAGATACAAGTGGACACGTTACATTTTTAGTCCATTTTTTATATTCTAGATATTATCTCTTGTAAAAATCCATAACTTCTAGATAAGGAGGATATATAAAAGAAAGCATGTAGCTTTCAGTCATCACCCACTACCTTACATAGAGCACATGCTAGAGAGGGTGGCAGGAAAGGAAGCATATATATTTCTGGATGGCTTCTCAAGCTATAACCAAGTGCAAGTCCATCCAAGCGATAGGCACAAGATGGCATTTGCCACTGAATAGGGGGTGTTTCCCTATATAGTCATGTCGTTTGGACTAATAAATGCCCATGCTACTTTCCAACAACTCATGTGTGCCATTTTCAAGGACATGCTTAGGAATTGGTTGGAAGTCTTTGTTGGTGACCTATGCTTCCACACCAAAACTACAGAGAGTAGTTGGAAAAGCTGTGAATAGTCTTTGAGCGGTGTAGGCAATATGATATCTCATTGAACCCCTTGAAGTCCCAATTTTTGGGCTAAGTATGGTTGTATTGTAGTGCACATTGTATTAAAGAATCAGATAGCCATGGACTCTTCTAAAGTTAAAGAGTGATTGTAGATCTTCCCCCCTGACCAAATTTAAGGGAGTTCAATGTTTCTTGGGCCACAGAAGATAATACTAACGGTTCATACTGAACTATCCATTAATTGTTAAACCTTTGTACAAGATAGTGATAACATTCAAGTGGACCCAAGAATTTCAACATGCCTATGAAAGGCTTAAAGAGGCTCTAACTTTAGTCCATATCTTAAGAAACCCAGATTGGTCCATCACATTTCATGTGCACATTGATGCATCAAAATGTGCCATGGGAGTAGTGTTGTGCCAGTTTGGTGAACATAACCTAGACTATCTAATGAGTTTTGTGAGTAGCAACTTACAAAAATAGAAATGAACTACTCCACAATGGAGAGGGAAGGGTTGGCCAGGGTGTTGCTATTAAGAAGATGTGGATCTAGAGCATGGTGGGGTGGAAGATGAAGAACAAACTCATGATGACATAGAAAAAATAGAGACAAACTGTTACGCAAGTGAATTAGGTTCCAAGATGGTAGTTTGGACTCATAAACACAATCGTGTGAAGGACTCACAAAGATAAGACACTTAACTGAAAGTACAAAGCATCATGACATTGTATTCATTCCATATTAAAAGTGATAGTCAAGTACAATGCTTTATACTTGTTGGATGTTGTAGTAGTTTTCCCTTTCTGTGCATATGGGATTTAGTCTGCCTACATGTCCTAAGCCTAAACTGTCTCGTACAAAGAGGCCATAGTGGGTGTGATTGTAAATATCTCAACACCCCTCCTCAATCACAACCAGAAAGTACAAAGTGTGTAGAGGCTTTAGTGAAAGCAACACTTGCAAAGTGTGGGCACACCATAAACATGGCAAAACACTAGAGGCTATCGTAGAAAAGGCTAAGTGTGGGTACCACAAACATAATGGACATACAGAGGTTGTAGTAGGGGCCTCACAGAGGCTATAGTACAAGGCTACATGAGGACTTTACAAGCTTATGTAAGAAGAATTAGGGCTAGGCATTATAAGGCTAAAAAGATCTAGTAAAAAATTGGGTCAAGGACCATTAGGCCCTTGCAGTTTTCAACATTTCTTTTGACATAGATATTCAATTCATTGCAAGTCTTCTTGTCGATGTAGTCCAGTTTTCTCTTTTTGATCTTGTACTTGTTCTTCATTTTGCTTGCAGCTTCAATGTCCACCATTCTTTTGGTCCTTTTCTTCATGGTATTCTTTGCTTGCACTAGTCTTCATGTCCCCCTCAAGCAAAGATATCATTATCTTTGAGGCAAAGAAAATGACTGCAAACTTTTGACTTTCATGTCTTCAAGGTCTTCAAATGGGTACATTTTGGATATAGGCAGCTCCATGTCTTCCTGTAGGTAGAGTAACATCTTCTATGTAGTGTAAATGGGCCATAAGATATATGTTACTCTTCATGAGAAGCACCCAATTAAAAATATTCATATTTGGCATTGGAACTCAACTTCAAATCCTTGACTTTTTGACCAGCAAAAAGAGTTGAAACCTAATGTGTCAAAGGACACAAGAAGGTAGTGTGAAAACCCGCTATGCTTAGTGCTAACAAGCACTATGGTGATGGTTATGCTTCTTTTGTGCAAGCTTGTAAATGCCTACTAATCTTCCTTGAACTCTTCTAGATCTTCAGCAACCTCCAAGTAATGTAACTTAGTGATTAAAACTATTGCTAATAACTTCAATGAGAAGAAATAGTGAGAAGATGAAGTACAAGAGGAGCTTGAGTTTTGATGTTGGTGCTTGAGGTCTTCCAATCTTCACAAAGAAAAACTTCAAAGAACTCCAAAAATTTCCCCTCCTTGATGTAAGGATTTGCTAGAAACTTTAGTGTGCTAGGATGGCTATGGTTTGGCTTGGTTGGCAAGAGAGAGAAATTGAAGGAGAAATGAAGCTTTGATAGTTTGGCTATGGAGTCTGGATAAGGGTTCTGAGGACAGCCTAGTTTTTCCTTTTGTGTGCACTGTAGATGAATCATTTCAAGAGTTTTTTATATGTTAAGGAAGCTTAGATGATAGGCTACCAAATCCCTATCATGGCGGGTCAAATCGTGGACTGTAGTGATGTTGGTAGCAATACGACCTCTCACAGGTGCAATTTTGGCAACGATGACGAAATCATGCAATGTTGGGATGTAGAAGGGCCAATGTCAGGGTTGCTCATGCCATGATGAAGCACCTTTAGGTTAGGAAGAGGTCTGTAGAAGAAGGCTTGAAGAGATTTTTCCTAGAATAATGAGAGATTTGGGAACTCCAAGACAAGTGGGTGTAGGAGTGGCTATGGCAGCCTCAAGGTCAAGTGAGGATGAAGTTGAAAATGGAGTCATACATTGATCTTGAGCTGTCCAGGGATGAAGAGGAGCTGAAGGAGAAGAGAGGAGACTTGAGACATGATAAACCATGCTCAATTGAGCTCTGATACCATGTCAAAAGATGCGGATCTAGAGCATGGTAGATGCTATGACAGGTGGAAGATGAAGACCAAACTCATGCCGACATAGGCTTCACACAGTGACTAGGACAACAAAATTATGGCAACCTTATCATTATCTCTCCTGCTCTCAAATATGTAGGTGAGGCTGGCACGCTCATGGTTGAGAATTCCTTTACCTCTTCCTCAACTATAGGTTTGGCATATTGAAGGTGCAGATGTGCTTCTTCTATCGACTCCTTGATCTTATCTACAACTTTCAACTACTGGTTGGGTGGTCGGGGTAGTCTCCAACCTTTGTGCTTCCCTTCTCTCTCATCTTAGGAATAGATGTTTCTGCTTCGACATCCATAACTTATTTACCTTTGGTTAATGTGGTCTCACTCTTGGTTTTGAGCATTATTTTTGCCCCGATTCTTTTCTTCCACTGTCAATTGATTCTTTTTCCCTATAGAGGATACATCTAAGTTGCTAGGCTTGGGTAGTGAGATGTCGGCCTACTTCTTTTGAGCTCGTGTCATGACTTTTAAGGGTATAGGTGTGGCATCAATGTCATGTGACTCGACACAAAAAATCCCAAGTGGCACAGATGGTACAATTTCCAAGCTAATGGAGGGCTTCCGCCTAGGGAAATCAATGAATAGATGAGTGACTCCGCATTCGGGGCGCCTCAAACCAGCCTTCTCTCTACTTGCTTGCTTCTTTTTAGGGAAACAAGACAAGATATGCCTTGGATGGCCACACATCCAACATGATATGGGTCCTTGGATTTTTGAATTCCTCCTAGGCCTCTTCCTCTTCCTCTGCCTAAGGTCATGATTAGTACATATCTATACTCCCATCAATCTTTGATTGCATTCTTCGTTGTAAGAAACATAAGGATTCAAATAAGAATCTTCCTCTAGGGGTTCTTTCACCAAGTGCACTAGAGCTTTTCTCGATGTGGATAGGTAATGATGGGTACATGAGGTCTAGGGTCCCTGTAGGGTCGATATCTATCCTTGGCAAGGTTGGCTCTGAGTCATTGGATGCCGAGAGTGCCAAAGGGGCTCCCCTTCCTAAATATGGTTGCCTACCCCTGGATAGTATGGTTGCATGTAAGGTTGTTGGTAAGGCAACCGCCTTGGCAACTGACACTGCATGGCATCATGCCCAAATATTTTACATTTGGCACAAGGTCTTAATCTAAGATGGGGGCATTCAGATGGTGGTGATTTCCATCATAGTGTACACATTGTACATGGGGTCACATAGGTCTTTTGCATTACTCCTATAGTCTAGATAGATCTTCTTTCAGATTGGTTATAGCTTGGGTTTGGTCAATATTCTTCCCTTTCTCTTGTTTGCCAAAGATTGCTCGTTCACTACTTGCTGCAACTCTCTCAGTGTTGCTAATTGCATTGCTACCTTTCTATGCCATCCAAGAGTTTCTCTCCCTAAGAAAATTATCTACTTGTATAGCTTCCTCAAAGACTCTCACAAGTATATCCCTTTTCATGTTTAAGTTGCTTGCCAGGGCCTTATATAGATCTTTGTTGCGGATCCTGTTAATGAACATGGTTGCGACCACTCTCTCATTGGGTCTCTTAGTTGCAAGTATTCTCTTATAGAGACTCCTCACATGGGTAACGTAGTCTCATATGCCCTCCTTATCCTTTTGGCTAATATTCATTAGCTTAACAATGAGGTTATCAAATTATCTTGCCTCCCAGAATCTCTTGATGAAGAGATCCCTTAGTTGGGTGAAGTCATCATGCTCAACGTTATCCAGGCTCATGAATCAAGTCTGTCCCTTCTCTTCTATGCACAGACTCAATGGTTGGGATCGTTGAGTAGGGTCCATGAGACTATTTGCCTCACACACTTTCTCAAAATACTCAACAAAGTTGTAGGGGTCATTTGATGTCTGGTATTTATCAAGCTGCTTCAGAACTATGGGTATTTTAGTTTGGCTTCTAGCATTTGGAGTAACTCCTAACCCAACTAGTAATGATGCCATCAAGGTTTCCCCACTCTGCTCAGTGCTAGTAGTGTCTAGAAACCTCTTAGTGAGTAGCTTACTGAGTGTAAAATCAGCTTCCAAAAATCTCTCCCTATCGCCATTGCCTCCCATTTTGTTCCTACCCAATACGGCTAGAATCCTATGAATCTCATTAAGTTCCCACTCATGACATAGCCTCTGAGCCCTTTGCTCCTAACTATAAGTAGCCATGCATTTCAATGCAATCCTTATGAGTCTCCTCTCTTCCTCAAGGTTAGCTACAACATTTGCCGCTATTGATCTTCCATGGTGTGCTATCCTCATTTTCTAGTCGTATTGTGTAAAAAGTCATCGGATGTCGTCGGGGTGCTCAACCATATTGAGGTTAAGGTCCAGCTCTAGGCTATTCTCATTTGAGCTAGTACCTACCATGGTGTGCTATCCTCATTTGCTAGTCGTATTGTGTAAAAAGTCGTCGGATGTTGTCGGGGTGCTCAAACCATATTGAGGTTAAGGTCCAGCTCTAGGCTATTCTCATTGGAGCCAGTACCTACCATGGTGCTCATATTTTGACCCACTAGCACATCTATGAGGTCAAATTATTGGCTAAGAATGTATTCCAAATCCTAGCAAGACATCCCTTTGCTTTTGGCAATGTGACGGTTTGGTTCTCTTCGTGTCTTTGTCCTTGGTTTTTTGGTTTTCTTCTAACTCTCGGGTTGTAATCCTATTGCTAGCTTTTTTCAAATAATAATTTTCCTTAATATGTTCATTTTTCATCCATCTTTTCATAATTATGCAACACTTATGCTCTAGCAATGCATCATGATGTGCATTGTGCAAAATTAGGCATTCCAATTTCCATACATACTTACATACCTACTCTATTGAGCGTGACTTTTACTAGAGTCAACTGCTTTGATTTGTCTTGCTCTTGATATAGTTGAGAAAGGGGTTTGACTACTTCTAACTAGTTTAGCCTAAGTTCTTTAAGATGGCCACAATAGGTAGTCAGCTCTAAGAGTCGGCTTGTGTCAAGAATCGCGTGGTAGGGGGACTTGCTTGAGCTAGTGCACTAAACACACACTATATACACAAGGCACTCAAAAACACAAGAAGAGAGATGGAGGCCAGAACGTTTTCTTGCTGGTTTCTTCTTCTTCTTCCACAGACTATACAATGTACACAAAGTATAGATAAGATACCACATAAAGGAAAGTAGCCTACTAAGTCAAACAATGCATAACAAACTACACTAATCGACTAGTTCTATATCTTTTGCCAGTTATAAGTAGGTGTAATAAACTAAATATAATAAGTGATAAGTCAGTGGCTATGTGAGTATCATAATAACCACCAATGTGCTAAGTGTAGACGTGAGGACCCATCTAGAAATGCCGTCCATCATCAATGTCCACACGTGTTGAGCTTGCTATCTCAACACTCCCCCTCAAGCTCAACTCTTTCTCTACAACTCCAAGTAATCTTTAGAACTTTTGAAGCTTCTCTACACCCAATGCCTTTGTGGAAATGTCAGCTATTTGATCCTCTATGTTGACATATACCAAATCAATATCTCTTGCAAGTACCTTCTCTCTCACAAAGTGGTAGTGCACCTCAATGTGTTTTGTCCTAGCATGGAACACAGGATTGCTAGCTAGTTGTATGCTGCTCATATTGTCACAATGAACAACTGCACCATCTCCCTATGCGTCATCCAAATCACCTAATAACTTTTGCAGCCATACCACCTCACATGCTACCATAGCAGCACCTCTATACTCGATAAAGCAACTGTAGGTTGCTTTTTGCTGGTCCATGTAATTGGTGCACTACCAAGGGAAAACATGAATCCACTTGTAGATCTTCTGTTTGACATGCTACCAACCCAATCTATATCTGTATATCCAAAGATATGTACATCCTTACTTGCCTCATAAAAAAATCCATAATGTAAAGTGGACTTTGCATACCTTAATATACGTCTAACTGCATCCAAATGAAGCTTTCTAGGCATATGCATAAACTGATTGACAAGGCGAACAACATAGCTCAAGTCTGGCCTTGTGATAGTCATGAAAATCAAAATCCCTACTATCCTCTTGAACATAGTAGGGCATTCTATCTCATCCCCCAACATTAGCACTCAACTTCACATTTTGCTCCAATGGTAGTGAAAGAGGCTTACATGCTATCATACCATACTTGGATAACATATCCAAGCTATGCTATCTTTGGGATAGCCATATATCATCATCACATTTGATCACCTCAATACCAAGAAAGTACCTCAACTCACCCAAATCATCTCAAGCTTCTTCTTCAAGAAGTCCTTAACTTCAACAATCCACATAAATGACTATAATGACTAAACATGCATCTCCCCTTCTCACATAAGGTGAGTGATGAGCATCGGAAATACAAAATCCAATATTGACAAGATACTCTCCAATCTTGTCACAGACCATGCTCTAGGTGATTGCTTCAGCCCCATAGAGCATCTTTTTTAACTTGCACACATATGTGGGATCCTCTAAATCCTCATAACCTGCTAGTTACTCCATATACACTTCTTCTTGCAACTCACCATGCAAGAAGGCATTGTTAACACCCATTTTCTGCAAAATCCAACCTTTGACTGCTGCCAAGGCAATCACGCATCTAATAGTTGCCATCCTAGCAACTAGATTGAATGTCTCTTCATAATCTATGACATATGTTTGAGCTTAGCCTTTTGCACCCAACCTAGCCTTATACCTGCTAATAGAATTATCAGCATTATGCTTGAATTTGTAAACCCACTTACAGCTGATAGCTTTCTTACCCTTAGGCAAGGGTATCAAATCCCAAGTCTTATTGGCTTCTAATAATGCAGTCATCTCCTCATCCATTGCTGCATCCCAATGAGCATGACCAACAACATCCTCAAAACAAGTGAGATCAACATCCTCAACTACCTTCACCATATAAGCATAATGGTGAGTTGCATAATCTTCAAAACCAAATCTTTTGGAAGGGTATATGACCCTGCTAGATCTACATATCACTAGATCACTCAATGGAACCTTTACATTACTATGAGCTCTCTGTACACCTAATGTCCTGACTAAAGGAATATTGAGCTCATCATCCAAACTCTCTGAACCACTAGAATCTCCATCAAATCCCAAATGACTAGTAGATGCATCATTACCATCCAACACTTTCTTCTTTCCTTTGTCTTTGCCTGCAACACTTATAGATCCACCTGAAGATGTGGAGCTACTCCTTAGTCTCCCAAACCAAGGGCTCACTGTAGGTGTAGTACTAGATTATGTTTCTGGTCCACTAAGACTTTGTGATTCTTGCTTTTCTTTCTACACATAGCTATCATAATCATTATCATCATCTAATGCATCACCAACAGGTGTATACCAACTGCTCATCTCATAAAAAATAACATCCCTGCTCACTTTGAACTCACTGGTGATAGTTTATAACAATGATACCCTTTGTGCTCTAAAGAGTATCCAATAAAAATAGATTTTTTAGCCTTTGGATCAAACTTCTTCCGTAGCTCATCTAGCAAATGAACATATGCAATGCATCCAAATACCTTCAAGTGTGATACATCGGGCTTCTTACCAGTAAAGCATTCTTTGGGAGTCATCCCATGAACTACAACTGTGGGGGTTGTGTTCATAATATAGATAGTAGTATGAACAACTTCAGACCAAAAATATTTTGGCATATTCTTTTCATCCATTAATGCCTGTGCGACTTCTGCAATATGCCTATTTTTTCTTTCTGCAACCCCATTTTGCTGTGTGGTATACCTACAAGTAAATTGTCTCTTTATTCCATGAGTCCTCAAGAAGCCACTAAAATCATTAGAGAGGTACTCTCCCCCTCCATCTGATCTCATGCACTTCACTTTTAAGCCTATTTCTGTTTCAACAACTGCCTTAAAATATTTGAAGTGCTCAAATACATCACTCTTTTTCTTCATGAAGTATACCCATAGCTTCCTTGAACAGTAAACAATAAATGTGACAAAGTATTTGCTACCACCAAGAGGCACATTTTGTATAGGTCCCCAAACATATGTATGCACTACATCAAGTATATTTTTGCTCACTTCTCTGTCATGTGAGAAGGGTTGTCTTGCCTGCTAAACAAACTGGCATGCTTCACAGACTTTATGCAATTCTGCAACTCTAATAGAAGGCAATCTTGTAACGAATCCTCTGGATTGCATTAATTTCGACCATTTGCATATCCAATACGTTTATGCCATATTTCAATATTTGCAACTACTCCTTTTCCTTTAGCATACATAGTAGCATCCATTGCAAGAATTCCAACATCTAAAGTGAACATGCGGCCAACTCTACTTCCTTTTGCGACCAACCTATACTTATCATTAAAGTCTTTTACAAAATAACATTTTGCATTGAATCAAACTTGCAACCCTTGCTCTACCATTTGGCCAACAAAAACTAGATTCTTTGTGATTGATGGCACATGTAATACATCCATCAGACTCTTTGTCTGGCCATCATGCAAGGACAAGGGAACCTTTCCAATGTTTGAAATTGGGTGGCATGAATCATCACATGTCTACACATAACCTAGATTTTGTAAGTCCTTCATCTCTCTAAACCATTCAACATGACTAGTCATATGATTAGATGCACCTGAATTGACATACCATACATCTGTTAAGAATCGCATGGTGGGGGGACTTTCTTAAGCAGCTGCGCCAAATACACACTGTATACACAAGAGGAAGCTCAGTTAAGAACACAAGAAGAGAGATGGAGGTCAAAACGTTTTCTTGTTGGTTTCTTTTTCTTTTTCCACACAATATACATTGTATACAAAGTATAGATAAGATACAACATAAAGAAAAGTGGCCTTCTAAGTCAAACAATGCATAACCGACTACACTAATCGACTGGCATTATATCTTTGCCAGCTATAGGTAGGTGTAACAAACTAAATATAATAAGTGATAAGTTAGTGGCTATGTGAGTATCATAATGACTACCAATGTGCTAAGTGTAGACGTGAGGACTCATCTAGCTAGGCGGTCCATCATCAATGTCCGCACGTGTTGAGCTTGCCATCTCAACACTCCCCCTCAAGCTCAATTCTATCTCTGCAACTCCAAGTAAGCTTCGAAACTTTTGAAGCTTCTCTGCACCCAATGCCTTTGTGAAAATGTCAGCTATGTGATCCTGTGTGCTGGCATATACCAAGTCAATCTCTCCTGCAAGTACCTTCTCTCTCACAAAGTGATAGTGCACCTCAATGTGTTTTGTCCTAGCATGGAACACTCGATTCCTAGCTAGCTGTATGCTACTCATGTTGTCACAATGAATGACAACTAGACTATCTCCCTGCATGTCCAAATCACCTAATAACTTTTGCAGCCATACCACCTCACATGCTGCCATAGCATCACCTCTATACTCAGCCTCTATACTCGATAAAGCAACTGTAGGTTGCTTTTTGCTGCTCCATGTAACTGCTGCACTACCAAGGAAAAAATGAATCCACTTATAGATCTTTTGTCTAACATGCTACCAACCCAATCTGCATCTATGTATCCAAAGACATGTATGTCCTTACCTGCCTCTTAAAAAAGTCCATAATGTAAAGTGGACTTCACATACCTCAATATATGTCTAACTGCATCCAAATGAGGCTTTCTAGGCATCTGCATAAACTAACTGACAAGGCCAACAACATAGCTCAAGATTGACCTTGTGATAGTCATGTAAATCAAACTCCCTACTATCCTCCTGAACATAGTAGGGTCTTCTATCTCATCCCCAATGTCAGCACTCAACTTCACATTTTGCTCCAATGGTATTGAAAGAGGCTTGCATGCTGTCATACGATACTTGGATAACATATCCAAGCCATACTACCTTTGGGATAGCCATATACCATCATCACATCTCATCACCTCAATACCAAGAAAGTATCTCAGCTCACCCAAATTTTTCATCTCAAACTTCTTCTTCAAGAAGTCCTTAACTTCAGCAATCCCATTGTCATTGTCACCTGTAATAATCAAGTCATCCACATAAATGACTATAATGACTAAACATGAATCTCCCCTTCTCACATAAGGTGAGTGATCAGCATCGGAAATACAAAATCCAATATTAACAAGATACTCTCCAATCTTGTCAGACCAGTCTCTAGCTGCTTGCTTCAACCCCATAGAGCACCTTCTTTAACTTGCACACATATGTGGGATGCTCTAAATCCTCATAACCTGCTGGCTACTCCATATACACTTCTTCTTGCAATTCATGATGCAAGAAGGCATTCTTAACATCCATTTGCTGCAAACTCCAACCTTTGACTGCTGCCAAGGCAATCATGCATCTAACAATTTCCATCCTAGCAACTCGACTGAATGTCTCCTCATAATCTATGTCATATGTTTGAGCTTAGCTTTTTGCACCCAACCTAGCCTTATACCTACTAACAGAACCATCAGCATCATGCTTGAATTTGTAAACCCACTTACATCCAATAGCTTTCTTACCCTTAGGCAAGGGTATCAAATCCCAAGTCTTATTGGCTCCTAATAATGCAACCATCTCCTCATCCATTGCTGCATCCCAATGAGCATGACCAATAGCATCCTCAAAACAAGTGGGCTCAACATCCTCAACTAGTTTCACCATATAAGCATAATGGTGAGCTGCATAACCTTCAAAATCAAATCTTTTAACAGGGTATCTAACCGTGCTAGATCTACATACCACCAGATCACTCAATGGAGCCTTTACATTACTATGAGCTTTCTATACACCTAGTGTCCTGACTGAAGGAATACCAAGCTTATCATCCAAACTCTCTGAACCACTCGAATCTCCATCCAATCCCAAATGACTAGTAGATGCATCATTACTATCCAGCACTTTCTTCTTTCCTTTGTCCTTCCGTGCAACACTTATAGATCCACTTGAAGATGTGGGGCTACTCCTTAGTCTCCCAGACCAAGGGCTCATTGTAGATGTAGTACTAGATGATGTTTCTAGTCCATTAAGACTCTGTGATTCTTCTTTATCTTTCTGCACATAGCTGTCCTCATCATTATCATCCAAAACATCACCAATATGTATATACCAACTTTCCATCTCATCAAAGATAACATCCCTACTCACTCTCAACTCACCTGTGACAGGGTTATAACAATGATACCCTTTTTGCTCTAAAGAGTATCCAATAAAAACACATTTTTCTGCCTTTGGATCAAGCTTCTTCCGTTGCTCATCTGGCACATGAACATATGCAACATAGCCAAATATCTTCAAGTGCGATACATCAGGCTTCTTACCAATAAAGAATTCTTTAGGATTCATCCCATGAGTTGCAGCTGTGGGAGTTCTGTTCATAATGTAGACAGTAGTATGGATAGCCTCAAACCAAAAATGTTTGGGCATATTCTTTTCAACCATTAATGCATGTGCAACTTCTGCAATATGCCTTTTTTTTTTCTGCAACACCATTTTGATGTGGGGTATACCTGCAAGTAAATTGCCTCTTTATTCCATGAGTCCTCAAGAAGTTAGTAAAATCATTAGAGAGGTACTCTCCCCCTCCATCTGATCTCAAGCACTTCACTTTTAAGCTTGTTTCTGTTTCAATAGCTGCCTTAAAAGATTTGAAGTGCTCAAAGACATCACTCTTTTCCTTCATGAAGTATATCCATAACTTCCTTGAACAGTCATCAATACATGTGACAAAGTATTTGCTGCCACCAAGAGATACGTTGTTCTGTGTAGGCCCCCAAACATCTGTATACACTACATCAAGTATTTTTCTATTTCATCTAGGGCTATTATCATTGGTTTATTAATACATTGGCTAAGTACTCATGAACTTTGATGAATCTCATAGCCACCTTCAATCTACCTCCATTTATGTGTGAAAAGTACGTATTTATTGCTTATTTATATAAAAACTGATGACAAAACCTGTTTACACTTATGCATGAAGGAAAAACTTGAACAATAGGAGAAGAAGTGCTAAAAAGAGATAATATTTGAATGGGTTCTAATTTCATTACACATTATGTCATATAGGCTTCGATTTATTTAAGTTTGAAGAGGAATAGTAGCACGAGTTAGCCTGATATTGTCCTTTTGCAATGGGTATAACATTAGAGAAATGAAATCGTGAAAAGGCTATTTTTGCATAACACATGGTTGATTTATAGTTGAAATTTTTTTAGCACAATGAGTCATACATGTTGCGTTTACACTAAGGGTATGAGGCTCCATTACTATAGGATAGCCCACTGATCTTTGGGAAGACATTATGTAAGGTTGAAATATTTGTGTATCATTATATATATCACGAGAGGATTTTATCACTCATTCTCTATATTTGAGATGGCATATCTTGGAGCCAACCCTTGGGTATAGGAGAGCAAAAGAGCCATAGCAATCAGTTGGGGGATAATTTATTTGTGTGTATAACGAGATGTTAGTTGCCTACATGTATGGGATACTCCCTTTGTTTGGAGTCGGGATGGGCAATAAAATGGACTATAGTTTGAAAGTCATGTCTACATGTAATAAAGCATAAGTCAAGTCTAGAGGAGGTGAGGGCTAAGTATAAAAGGGGGAGATGTAGCTTGTGAGGTATCTTTTTGGCTATTTTTCAACAATACATGTTTTGAGGCTTCTTCCTCCCACCAACTAAAAGGGTGCATGATCTTAGCCACCAAGATATGGGGTGCATACCATGTTCCACCTTGATATGAGGTGAATATTCATGTTGCAACTTACATATTTGATTCTCAGCCTTCCATGGCAATATTACTTCAAGCTTAGCTATCTTGGCTATGGCTATTTTACAAACATGGTGTATTTCTTGTATTTCTTGAAAGAATGGTATATTTCATGAATTTTCAATTAATTGATTTGCTGTGAGAACTAGTTTATTACATTGGTATCAGAGCATGGACTTTGATCCATGGGAAGAGTCATTTTCATGGAGAATTTAGTCACAGGGACAGGAACTAGTTAATTAAAGCACCAAAAATTGGTCACAGGGTTTGATACAGTTCAAACCGTGACTAGTCACAGATCTCTGCAACAAGTCGGGACTAATTTTGGAGGTTTCTTGAAGAAGATCTTGAGGAAGATGGAGGTTCTTGGCAAAAATAGCAGCACTTCATCAAATGGAGGTCCATTTTGAGGGTTCTTGACCCTAATTGGAGTCTAAGTGGGGTTACATAGGTTAAACTAAAATTACTTTTTGGGGACAATTTCTCTCTCTTCTTACTCTCAAGATTTTCTCCAATAATCCATGGATTTAACTGTTGCAATCTTCTTCCAATGGCCATTTTCCACTGAGGAGACATTAAAGCTTGATTCTTAGTGCCATGAGCTTCAACTAGAGTAGCCTATCACTTGGCATTGGTGAAATGGAACTTCCACGACAGGAGGATCAGCTAGCGCAATTTGCGCTAAATTTCCAGCCCTATTTCCCCACGATTTCAGCCATGTTTGGCTGAAGCCACTAGTTGAAGCCATTGTGATTGAAGCCAAGGCATACCAAGCTTTGGCAATCTTTAACTGGAGGTCTTCAGCACAAACATGTATGGTTTCTTTACACTCCTTGATCATCTGTGATCATTCTTCAGCTTTCAAAACCCTAGCTATGGCAGATTCAGGACAACATTGATTTTTTTTCTGAAATTTCTTCAAAGATCAAAGGGCTTTTTTTCTAACAAGTATCTTGGAGCTTCTTCAACACTCAAGGTGGGACCAACATTGATGCATTCTTGAACTTGAAGCTTTGAAGAATGGTGGATATGGAGTCCAAACAGGGTAGCCACTTGAATTTTCTGAACTCTTGGACTTTGAAGGATGTTATCGTGGGGCTTTTGGTTCCTGATGTATCCTAAAGCTTCTATGCATGGGATTATATCAAGAATTCATGGTCTTGCATCAATATTGCAAGAATAGGGCTTCTTCTTGTCATTGAAAGTGTATGGACAGCATATGCAAGCTTCAAAGCTTCAATGGAAGAGTTCTTTATCAGGGATTGAAGTCTTCTACCTTTGTGGAAGAGTTCTTTATCAGGGATTGAAGTCTTCTACCTTTGTGGATGCTCATCATTGAATTCTTTCCAAGATTCCAGCCACATTTGGGCTACAAGGATCACTTATATCAAAATTTGGATATTAGAACTCTCTTGAAGATAAATTGGAATCTATGAGCTACAATTTCATTATGGGAATTGCAATTTGAATGTATTCTTGGCTACATCAAGTGAGAGTTCAAGAATTTCAAGTTTCATACTGGTATTGGAGCTTCCATAATCATCCACTTCAACAATACAAGAGGTAATTCTTAATTTTGCTCTTAATCCCTTAAAAATCCAATTGCTTAAGCCATCCATTTGTTGAAAAGGGATAATTAAGAGTAATCGCATCTAAGAATTACCATTTTAATTGTATGTAGACCCAACTTAGAATTGAATAATGTCATGTTGAATTCTTTTCATCCTACCCAATAAAAATTAGTATAGCCAATTGTTGTTAATCCCTTCCATTTGTTGGAAAAATTGTGATAATCCTAACCTTGAATGGCTTGTTATGATGGAATGAAATATGGCTGAAAATAAGAATCAATCAGTAAGTGGAATTCAATTGTAAAGCAGTGAGTCACCACTGTAGGTATTCCTTACCCATATCCATTTCAATTCAATCCTATTCCATTTTTTTATTGCATACCATGAAATGGCAAGATCTTGATTCAGCCATGTATATCATACCTTAATTGATAGTATACTAGATCTGCCATGTATATTCCGACCAAGGAAAAAGGTCGAAGTCGGGGATGAGATAGCAAGACAAAAGAGAGGTGACTCTCCCTTGCTATTTAAGACTTCGTAGGGATGCACAACCTGGCCCGGAAGGAACTTTGCACACCTTCCAGAGTTTTAGAGCCCATTTAGGTGCCCCGTCCTTCCATATTATCCCTCACCACAGGTGGTGGACCATGGAAGACCACTTGGGAAAGAGTGGATGAAGATTTGAAGACTTGGGATACCGAACAGGGCAGTTTGTGACATCCTTGGGCAGATTTACAAGTTTTTTCACATAGGTACCTATCAATTGTGCAAGTGTTTACTAGATACTCACAGGTGCCTTACAGCCTATCACATGTCTATTAATTGTTTTGAAGGTCTACAAGTACTACAGGATTCATTTCAGGGTCAAACAGGGTTCGCACAGGGGTGTTAACAGGTTGTAGGAATTCTCTGTGTTGAGATGACAAGCTCAACACATGCGGACATTGATGATGGACTGCCTGGTAAGATGGGTCCACACGTCTACACTTAGAACATCGGTGGTCATTATGACTCTCACATGGCCACTGACTCATTACCACCTATTTACAACTGGCATAGTTATAGCGCCAGTCCACTAGTGTAGTCGGTTATACATTGTTTGACTTAGTAGGCCACTTTCCTTTATGTTGTATCTTATCTATACTTTGTGTACATTGAAAAAGTGTGTGAAAGAAGAAGAAGAAACCAACAAGAAAACGTTTTGGCCTCCATCTCTCTCTATGTTGGATATTGGTGGCCATCGATTTTCCAAGATGCTTTTAGTTATGTTAAGCAATGTGATGTTTGTCAAAGATATGATGTGACAAAAAATCGTAGGCGGCCTCTAAATCCCATTTTAGTTGCGTTACCCTTTGAAAAATGGGGTATTGATTTTGTGGGACCAATATACCATTCATCAACTATACAAGAATTACATATTATTGTAGCAACATACTACTTTACAAAGTGGTTTGAAGCTTGAGCAACGGTGAAGGACAATGCTAAGGAGATGGCCAATTTCATTATAAAGAAAATTGTTTGCCACTTTTGTCCATTGAAGGAGATTGTGTCTAATTGAGGGATACACTTCTTGAACAAGGTTAATGTGGCCCTGACTAAAGATTTGAAAATTAAGCACAACAAGACTACCCCGTATAATCCTCAAGCGAACGGTTAGGTTGAGAGTACAAATAAACAACTGGTAGAAATCTTATCCAAGAGAGTATAGCCACAAGCCACATCCCATTCAAGTTAGTGTATTGGGAGGAGTGTGTTTTGCCATTAGAAATAGAGCTTCTCATTGTGCACTTTTTTTCTCAATCACTCGTTGGGAGAGGAAGAAGTGTTACATGAATGATATACTTTTCTGGCACATCTTGATGAGATTTTTGTTGTAGGCTTTATTACATCATGAAGTAGGGAGGAGGAGAATGCAAGCCCTTTATGATCTTCAGGATAAGAAGTACAAATTTGCGAAAGGTTAGTTAGTGTTGTATTATGATGCTCAAAGGGAGATCTTTCTAGAAAAATTAAAACCCAAATGGGATGGACCATACAAGATTATGCATTTAGGAAAGAATGGCTCTACTTCCCTTCTAGCACATTTGTAGGGGGTAGATACTAAAGTTAACTTTAATAAGTTGAAGGCTTACTATGTGTAAGGTCTAACGTTGGGCTTGGGGCCTATGCAGGTCCTTCAAGATCCAGCTTTAACGTGTAGTATATACCAGGACGAGTAGGTGGGACACATGATTCCCTATTTGGAGCATTCGTACCTTGAGCAACGTTGGTAGGTGAATTGGGTAGTTGGCCTCTAACAACCCCCAAGACAACACCACAAGATAAAGACTGAGGATCTCACCTCAACAAAACCCACAAGACAACACCACTAAACGCATGATCCAAAATTCGTGATCACTAACTCCTCACTGAGACTTCAACTCAACAACTTAAGCAATTCAAACCTTCAAGATCAAAATTACCATTTTTAGAGAGAATCTGATGCTGAAACAACCATGGCATAGACTCTGACAACACAAGCTTTCGAATTCACACAACTCCTATTTTTTAGGGATGGCAACCCCACATAGAAAAATGCTCCACAAAGCATGGTTGCCTCAAGCAGTGCAACACCAGCTATAGACCTTCTCTATTCTTCTTTCCTCAGAGCACACATAAATACAAACTAAATACATGGGTAATCAAAGCTCTATACAGAAAATTTTCATGCCCATTCAATTGCTTCAAGCATTTCATTGTTGAAGACATTCCACTACTGCATCAAAATAGAGCTTGCATTGATATTGCAATGGATAATCATGAAGATTTTCATGGGAAACCAAGTTGGTGACATAGATGCTGCTAAATTCACATGTTTCCTCATAGAGCATAGAAATTGCCTCATAAAGCATAGAAATTACCTCATATAGCATTACACATAACAATCCATAAACTTTCTAACTAGACCTCGGATCACCAAGCTTTAAAAAGGAAAGTTGTAGATATCTTTCCAATCTACAACTCTTCAGAACAAGTTAGAGTCGAATTCCTTGATCTGCTTCTCTAAAATAGCTTTGCAAAGTCTAAAGTCCTAAATTTCTACATGCTCTATACAACAAACATAGCTACTCTATTCCAAAAGCACAAACTTGCAAATGGAAAGACACATTCTTTGACTTCACATTGTCATTTCAGCATACCAGCAGATACATTTCTGTATATCTTGCATTGATGAAGAGGTGTAGGAGCTTCAAACTTTATGAACTCTGATCCATTATTTTCTTGGTTGCAAATCCTTTTAGATTTCCACTAACTCGAACCCGTGCATTCAACACTTGCTCATAATACATATTTCCTACCTCATACCTAGTTTCAGATGTAGAGGCTCTTTACTTCTATTCTTCTCTGCTAAACGGGAAGCCTCACGCAACAACTAACAAACATCACTCTCATCATGAAGAACAAAAACCCTCTGTTGTCTTTCACTCATATCCATACACTAGAATTGATATGAAAACTCTCTACGCCACAAAGTAGTAGAAGAAAACAAGACAAAAGGAAGACTCTTGTTACCATCATATGTAAACTGAGAACTTGCATCAACCCATTGACTTCGGTAGCCCTGCATCCTACTCCACAACTTCAAATTTTTTAGCTTCACAGTCTCTTTCTCTTGACAATTTGTTCTTCTTCTTTTGAGCTTCAAATTTCTCCCTTCTTCACCCTACAAGATTCTTCTTCTCCATCTCTCTCTCTCTCTCTCTCTCTCTCTCTCTCTCTCTCTCTCTCTCTCTCTCTCTCTCTCTCTCTCTCTCTCTCTCTCTCTCTCTCTCTCTCTCTCTCTCTCTCCCTCTCCCTCTCTCTCTCTCTCTCTCTCTCTCTCTCTCATTGATTGTCTTGTGTCAAACACTTCTCTTCTCTTTTTCCAAAAAAACTACTCACATATTTTCTTTTTCCCTTAATTTTTCAAGTTGCCCCTTGCTTCCCCTTAATTGCTAAATGGTAAACATGCCCCTTGCCATGTAAAATTCCACTCGGGGACTCAAAATTGGAAATGAAAATACATTTTCTTCTCTTCCAACATAAAGTGTGTGTCTCAAATTTGAAATATCACAACCACATGTCGAACATGCATGGTACCACTTGGTATTTCCATTTATCAACATGACTATCACTACGGGTAATTGTTAGAAAGACAAAAATTTGATATTTTCATGTTTTACCCCACTTGAGTTCACGAAGCATCATGTCCTCTGTCGCTCATTTTCACTCACCATGATTAGCCACCCCTTGGTTTGAAACATAAAGTGTGAACAAACCTTTATTAAAAGCTTCAAAAACATTTGACAAAGGCAAACACCTTTTCTTGAAAGTCTACTACATAGAGCACTACACAGAACAACTCATAACTTTCTAACTAGATCTTGGATCGCCAAGCTTCCAAAAAGGAAAGTTACAGCTCTCTTTCCATTCTATAACTCTTCCAGACAACTCACAATCAAAATTCCTTGATCTGTTGCCCTGAAATAGCTCTACACAGTCTGCAATAGTCCTAAATTCTTGCATGCAGTCTACTTCAAACATCAACCTTCCAGAGACCATAACTCTCGCATTCTTGCTCAAACTTGATAGAGACATTTAGTAGGTGTCAAAGCACACTTTGAATATGCTATCCATCATTTACAACCATGTAATCAACACTAGATTTCAAAAATTTGAATCTTCCCCAAACAATAAACTGGAAGCAACCTACTTTATGTATAGTATGTACATTACCTGCATCCTCTTTATTTACAGGATCTGTAGATATATTTCTTTAGACAAAACCCATTGATTCTACTGTTGTGAATAGTCCCATCTAAATCTTGTAGAAAGCAAATGCCATTTTTAAACTTCTGCTTGAGGAAAGGTCCTTCCCATCTAACTCGAAACTTGGTTTGAAAAGTAGAGTCCAAGCTACTATCATATCTCATATCCAACAGCATTCCCTCTGCAAGATTCTTCTTCTTCAACTATGTATTAAACGATTTCCTTCTCTTTACAATTTGTTTTTCATAACAATCCATTTCTTGATGCCTATCCAATTGTAGGGTATGCAAGTTCACTTCTCTGTCAATTCTCAATTCTGTTTGATCTAACTGATGCTTTCTTATAAACTCCATCATAGGAAACATGACATTCATAGGTAATAAAGCATCTTGACCATATACTAAGTGAAAAGGAGCATCTGTAATAACTAAATGCACACTAGATACATCTAATATTGCATTTGTAGCTGGATAAGAGTCCAACGGCACCTTCTTCAAAACCCCTCAAAGGGGGTATCCCACACATATTGGCAATAAGTGCCACATATCATAGACACAGGAGGCACTTCATCGGCTGATTGTCATGGCCCCACTATAGCTCTCCTACATCTTGGGGATTGGCCCCTAGATGCACTTCTTTTACATATAAACACATTAGCACAAGACTCCCCTCTTTGTCAGCGAGATCTAGGAGATACCATGTTTTCCAAAGAAATGAATGACCAACCTACAGCAAGGGGAATCTCACCCTCTCAAGCGTGGGATAACTATAATTCAAACAATTGCGATGCATTTTTAGGAGTTGATATCACATATATGATCAATGCAATAGTGGATACCTCATCGTACACAAATAGTTATGTTTTGAAATTAGCCTATGTGCTAGTATGCAAATAGTCTTTTCATGAATTCCAACTAATACATATATGCTTCGTTGCAAGATTCTAGCACCAAGTCGAAGCTTGTGCTACTAGATCCCTTATTTCCAAATAGGTTGTTTCTTAAATGCTATGTGTAAAAACCAATTAGAATTTGTATTATTTCAGCCCTTAAACTGTTGCACAAAATTCTCCTCCCCCTCACCGTTTAAGTTTTGCTTCGTTGCATAGGTGTATAGAGGTTGTTTTGCCATGGTTTAATGTATAAAGAGCAATAAATCACACACTATGACAAAAAGATAGGGCAAACTGAGGCCAAACCTCATGCTTTGCCCTATAATACATCCACAATCACTTTTATATATTTTTCTAAGGCATATTTTTATTTTTTCTATTTTTTCTATTTTCTATATTTTTCTTATAGAAATAATTACATATTTTCAAAGCAGTGGCTCTTGATTCTTAGAACAACAAAAATATAGATTTTATTGGCATTTTATCCCATATGTATTGGTTTATCCCACCCGAAAACACCAAAAATCCCATTTTTCTCATAAAAACCATTTTTTATGGATTTCTAAAAATTATTTCTAGCATTTTAACTTTATGTTTTCTGATTATTTCATCATGCAAGCATGAAACAAATAGTAAACAACATGTCTACCAATTTTCGAACAACATTGGCTCAATCGAATGTAAAAAACAAGCAATTTTCATTTGTAAAATAGAATTACCAGTTTTTTCCTTCTTTGTAGGTTTTAAAATCTGATGCAGGATTACAGATCAGCTCTCATTTGAGGCTTAACCCACCTCCGAACAGCCAACTCCAATCCTCCAACCATCGATCCGGGAGTGATCCGGTACCATGCCGGGGACAAGCATCCTTCAACCAATTCTCTTGTTGATTCTTCCAACATGAATTGCCTCTTGGAGGAGAGAGAGGGAGGAGAGAGAGACTGGTTTTTGTTCTCCATCTTCAGGCAGCCATTTCATGGGCGGAGACCGGCAATAGGAAGCATAGACAGGAGGAAAATCATGTATCAAATCTATTTGGGGGGGGTGTTTTTAAGCTCTCCAACCCCCCTCCACTAAGTTGTCACCATTCATGGCGCCTGCCTGATCAGCCACGCAAAAAAAATGCCCCCCTCCCCCCCATGAAATCAATTTAGTTAGGGCCCCCAAAGGGAGCCCCCAAAGGTTACACCTTTTGGGCTAAAGCTCATTTACACTTGGCCCTTGGCCTTCCATTTGGCCTATCTCCCGCTTGTTGCGACCTCGGATTTGGCCACTCAAAAATTTTGAAGATTCGTCTCAAAGTCTTGCACTACTGGGCATCTCTAGAAGTCCCATTTGATAGTCAAAAAAATTACGAAAATTCCCCAACCGCTACTCGATGGGTCTTTAAAGCACTTTTGGGCATTGCCACTTAAAATCATACTGATTGCAGTTGTTGCCTTCGAAGAAGCCTATTTTTCCCCTAAATTTTGGAAATTTTGACTATTTTTAAGCACTTCTCGGCGTCAAAAATCATCTGTCATTGGTGACCATGGGATAGGGCGACTCAGCCCATCAAATCCCATGAACACATCTGCACAAAAACAACCAAAGGAAGCATCAAGCTGATACAAAATAGATACGCATCAAACACATCACAACTCTCACCCTACCCCTTGACAAAACCAAGGCATGTAATCCACGAGGAGTAGGCCTAGCATAATATGATAAAAAGCCTAAAGCTAGTCACTAACCAATTATTCCAACACAGCCAATCTAAAAAGAACTATCAAAGAGAGCATCCTAAGTGGTGGTCTGAACTACCTACCTAACTAAGGACAACTCAACTAGGAGCTCCTACTAGGCGAGGACTCCTATAGCCTGATCAACAAATATTATCTTTTAGCACATTGGTCCTTTAGCCTCTTATTTGCCATACTCGGGCATGTAAAAAGGAGGAAGCCGAGCATAATGACCCAAGGAGAACAAGGCATTAGCCTCAGGTCTTGTCTTTGTACCCAAGAACCTACCAAGCCCTCGCAAGGTGACACTTAATCCTTTTCTAATGCTCACTTTTATTTTCGCTCCAACCTTCTCTTATTCTTATTTTTCCAGCTAGATGCCACCCCTAGGAAGACAAGGCATCGGCCCCGAGTCTGACTCGTCCCCGATAACCTACCAGGCCTTTGCAAGGCGATAAACAACTACTCAAGGATTTTTCTTTCTTTCCTTTTCTATTTATTTTATTAAATAGGGGTTAGATCCCTTTTTACACACCTCCGTATATGTATTTCTAGCTAGATTCAAAACTTGTTCTTCTCTTGATATTTAAGTGCAGGCTTCTCTAACTATCTCACACTAAAAAGACCTCCTAAAACGGCCACCTAGTAGATCGGTAGAATAGGGTCACTACGATTGCCATCTAAAACAAGTCTTTCAGGCCTGACAATACCTTTGCAGGAGGAAATGTTTACTCAGACCACCCCTAGACACACCGAACCTCAACTTGGGACCACATGCCTTGATTGCCAGTCCCCAACAAATAAAAAGAAAGTATCCCCTTACACATGTATCGTTATTTTCTTAAGGGAAAAAAGACTTGGAAAGGGGACGAAACTACCTGGAATGGCTACAAGAAGCTCCTCCGCACTAAAGGCTTCCTCTAGTGACTTCATTAGCCTGTATGATGCAATCACTAAAATAACAAACCATTAAACGTACATGCACCAAACATACATAGGGCCCTCTTGGCCTAAAGAAATAGCACATTTGTACTGCAAACTAACTCGCTCTCTTGGCCTAAATAAATCAAACAACCCAACTCATATAGATCCCTCCTTGGAAGAAGGAAGATATATGAAAATATGCTCTATTCCAAGGGGAAAAATAGGGTTCTCAGCCCTAAACTAAATGCATCAAGTTGTGACCCATACCTCCTGCATATATAGAGAGAGGTGTACACATAACATGTCATCTAACCAACCTATGGGTCCAGGATAATAAAGGTAGATGGGTCTCGACTACTCTTTGCATTACCCATATCAACCATCGCCTACCATATAACACATGGTCTGATAAAATTCCCCACAAATGACTAGGTCTTGTATCATTATTAAGAGCAACATCCGGACTAGGACCACAGTTGAAGAAAAGGTCCTCTTCATAAGCAAAATTGGCTAGTGAATCCACAAACTGATTCCAAGAACGTGGAATCAACTGAAGAAATACGCTCTCAAATTCATCAAGTAGGGTTATAACAGTTTGATACTACATACGAAGGATAGGATTTTGGAGTGTATATGTCTCATTGAGTTGATTTAAGATCAGCTGGGAATCCCCTTTTACTAACAGCTACCGAATATCACCTTTCTTGGCAATATTCAGTCCCCTAATCAAGGCTTTATACTCCATCATGTTGTTAGTGAATCCTATCCCCAGATGAGCAGCTAGTTTCATTGTAACTCTACGTCCGGGATCTCTGATAACTACTCCAACACTCCCCTTTTTATTAGGGCCACTGGATGCCCCATCAAAATATAACATGTATGTCCACAATGGTTTTACACAGCCATCCATCCAAACCTCCCCTATTCGTAATTATGATAGTCAAAACTCAGCATATTGAGAGGATGAACTAACAGCTCCATCCCACCTTCATCATTAAAGACTACATGGACGCTTGTCAAAATCTACAAATAGTGATTTGACAAAAGAACTTAATCTCCCAAAGGAATGTCCCGTCATCTTACTCAGTCACTTTATAGCCCTTACTCCACTAAATGAGCTTTCCTTGATGATATCGGTGCTCTAAGTATGTATGCTCCAAATAAGGGATCAATTGACCCATCAACCTCTATCATTGTTTCCTTGTAGATGTCTAATAAATCACACATAGACCTGGAAGGCACTTATGTCATTAGCGTAGTCACAAATAATAAGGTTTAATCTTATTAAGATTAACCTTATTCTTAAACTCCACACCCTCAAGATCTGCCAATATAGCTGTGGATTTATTCTTCTCGATCCTGACAATCCTATAAGGACCATCCCATTTGGGCTCCAGCTTTCCTAGAAATAATTCTCTACGCACATCCTAGTACAACACTAGGTATCCTTTCTTAAAAGTGTATTTCTTTGCTTTAAGGTCATGGAGCTGCTTCATCTGACGCTTGGTCACCTCCTGATGTAGCAAGCTCTGCAATTTAATCTCATTGAGGAGTGCTAGAGTGGTAAAGCGCTCTAAGAGGGCATCCCTGTCGCCCAAAGAATGATTGATCGTGAATCTTATCGTCGGCAACTCGATCTCTAGAGGTAGGATGCACTCCTCTCCATATACTAACTTGAATGGGGTGTAACCAGTAGCTCATTTGAACATCGTATTGTATGCCCACACTGCCACATACAACTTTTTGTCCCAATCTCGTTTCTTTTCCGATACTACCTTAGACAGAATGCCCACAAGGTGCTTGTTGGTACTCTTGACCTACCCATTGGCTTGTGGATTATAGTATTATAATTGATGTGCCAAGCCTCAATGAGGATTTTTATCACTTTGTTCAAAAAATGCATCCCTCGGTCCGATACTATTTCTTTTGGCGGACCAAATTGACATACTATTTGCTCTAATAGAAAAGTGGATGTTTCCTTTGCATCATCTTTCTGTGTTGCACATGCTTCCCGACCACTTAGTAAAATAATCAATCGCTACAATAATATATATTTTCTATGCAATGGATGACGAAGTAATAGGGCCCACAAAGTTGATCCCCCACTTCTTGAATGGAAGGATTGCCATAATAGGACTGCGTGGTCACTTCCTATTCTCTTGGCCATCATGTCATTGATAGATGTCGCATCTTTTAACGTACTCGAATGCATCCTGGAAGATAGCCGGCCACCAATATCCCACCCTCAAGGCTTTTTGCACAGTTAGCCAGCCAGTAAAATGACCTCCGCAAGCAAAGTCATGGCACTCTTCTAAGATGAAAGGGACCTCGTAAGACATTATGCATCGATGGTAGATATCGTCTACCCCTTGTCGATAAACGTGTCAACAATTATTGTGAATTTTAAAGCCTGTTGCTTGATCTTTTGCTTTTCTAACTTTGATAGACCAACTCCAGTCTCCCCCATCGATAAACAATGCATTATCGTCGCATATCAGGAGGAAATAGACACTGTGCCAATCTTGAACAATGAGTCCCAGTCACTACCTTCAACAGAGATTCCTTTGGCTCCCCAAAGTCCAGAACGCACTCTACGATACCCTGCAACCTAGATGGATTGCTCTTAACCTCATAGTCAAACTCCTGCAAAGTGATTAGCCACTTTGCCAAATGGTCGGGTGGTTGTAGCTTATTCATCAGCAGTCGTACCCCTTTTGCCTTCGTATAAAGAACAAACTTCTCATAAAGGATGTAGTGTCTGAAATTTTTAGTCGCAAAGACCATCGCAAGACACAACTTTTCCATATAAGTATAATTAATTTTGGATACACCCAGCTTTCAATTGGCAAAAGCAATCGGCTGATACTACTTCTCTTCCCACATCTGACATCGCAAAGGGAGCTAGCTAAATCAAATTCGTGATAATTCGCTAAATCTCATTCTCGTGCCAAACCATCTGCTCTTTAGGATGTTGCACTGGCTTTATTGCCTTTTTTAAAACTCTCACCTTCTTTCTCGATACCTCTTTATCTCTTTTGGCGTCAGCCTTACTCTCTATGGGCTTCAAAGGTCCCCCTTCCTTGTTAGGATTTAGAACTTGCATTCCTTTATCATCTTGCCTAGGGTCTTCTCGACAGGTTTTACATTACCTTTGTCGCCTTCTCTATATTTTTGGCCTCTTGTTACGGCACGTAGGCCAGAAGCTTTAGTGCCATTAACCTACATAGCCTCAATGAGGCTCATCCCACTACTGCCTCGCAATTCTTCAACAGTAGCCTCACCCTTTGGGAGTATTTATTTCAGCCCATCATCCTACTGAAAATTGTTTCCTTGTGCATGATGATTAACAGGCCCTGGTTACCAACTGCCTTGCTAGAGGAAACTGATCTTGCGCCAACAGGTGGCTGCTAAATGGCCAAACTTCCCACAAATGTCACACTTGACATTTGGGTAATTACGTGGATAATGTTGCCCATCGCACCATTTGCAGCCGAATCTAGAGGGTGCACCCTCTTCGGGGCATCGACTCCCTATCAAATTCTGTTGTTTCTTCAAGAAATTAATGTCAACGGCTATTTGTCAATATTGTTCAGAGATCATATCCATGTAGTGCTTCATCATGTCCTTGATTTCGCTAAGGACATTTGACAAACTCAACTCATAGCCCTGATCGTCTACCCATTAGTCCCTTGGCCACACAATTTGATTAGGCATTGGTTGCATTGGTTGTTGCTGACCCACAGGAATGATGTTAGGGTTCACCGCTTGGCCTCCCATATTTGGAGGCATCTGACTAGCCATAGGCATAGTCACACTAGGCGGCGGAGCTGGCAATAAAGGCACATTCAGCACCACATTCCCTCTCTCGTTAGGGTTGGCCATCCCTATCCCTTGGATTCCATTCCCATTAATATGTTGCAAATTATTTCCCGACATTAGACCCATATTAGGATTGATTCGAGAAGCATAGTCCACTTTGCAGATGGGACTCTATTTCTTGCACTCGTCTCATGGCAGTGTCTATATCCACCAAGGTGACACTACTCAGCTGCACTTGGATGTTAAAATCAAGACCATGCAAGAAGTATTGTAACTGGGCAGTAGGTGGGATAGGGATAGAGGCATCCAATTTATGGAAAACCTCTTTTAGAATCTTCTTGGCATATGCTCGTATATCTTCATGCAGTTCTTGGCGTGTCAAATTCAACATGCGCAACCAATATTGGCCACCCCTCTCAGGGGCGAACTCCCTTCGGAAGGCTTCATAAAATAAGTCCATGGTGGTTATGGTTCCGACCTCAAGGCCGTGATACCATATAGTTGCTCTTCCCTTCAGGGTCATGTTGAAGAACATCATTAGATGCCCTTCCTCTTGGATGCGGCAGTTAAACATCAGCTTTTGGACCTCCCTTATATGAAGCTCTACATCCTCTTCCACTAACTCATTAAAAATGGGTAGGGGGAAACCTAAGGCTAGACAATCCATCATTCCTACAGGGATTGCAATAGGTTGCGCCATGGCAATGATCGGATTTGCTAATGGAATTGGGACAGGCAAAGCTATCACACCACTCAAAGTGGGCAGATTAATTGGGAGGGCGGAAGTACTACAACTTCCATCTCCTGATGGACTTTGATTCAAGCTAAGGTTACTAAGACCCTTCCCTTAAAAATGCACCTTTCCCAAAATCCCTCAAAGCGGTTATCCCACACATATTGGCAATAAGTGCCATGTATCACAGACACAGGAGGCACCCCATCGGCTGATTGCCATGGCCCCACTGCAGCTCTCCTACATCTTGGAGATTGGCCCCTAAATGCAATGCTTTTACATATAAACACATTAGCACAAGACTCCCCTCTTTGTTAGCAAGATCCATGAGATACCATGTTTCATCACCAATAATTTTCCCCAAGAAATGAACGACTAACCTACGGCAAGGGAAATCTCACCCTCTCAAGCGTGGATCAACTATGATTCAAACAATCGCCATGCATTTCTAGGAGTTGATACCACATGTATGATCAATGCAATAGTGGATACCTCATCATGCACAAACATTTATGTTTCGAAATTAGCCTATGTGCTAGTATGCAAACAGTCTTTTCATGAATTCCAACTAATACGTATATGCTTTGTTGCAAGAATCTAGCACCAAGGCAAACCTTGTGCTACTAGATCCCTTATTTCCAAATAGGCAATTTCTTAAATGCTATGTGTAAAAACCAATCAAAATTTGTATTATTTCACTCCTCAAACTATTGCACAAAATCCTCCTCCCCCTCACCGTTTAAGTTTTGCTTCATTGCATAGGTGTATAGAGGTTGTTTTACCATGGTTTAATGTATAAAGAGCAATAAATCACACACTATGACAAAAAGATAGGGCAAATTGAGGCCAAACCTCATGCTTTTCCCTACCATACATCCACAACCACTTATTATATTTTTTTGTATTTTTCTAAGGCATATTTCTAAATTTTCTCTTATTTTTTCCATTTTTCTCATTTTTCTAATAAAAATAATGATATATTTTCAGGTTTTTGGCTCTTGATTCTTAGAATAGAATAAATATAGATTTTATTGGCATTTTATCCCATGTATATTGGTTTATCCTACCCGAAAACACCAAAAACCCCATCTTTCTCATAAAAACCGTGTTTTACGAGTTTCTAAAAATTATTTCTAGCACTTTAACTTTATCTTTTTCTGATTTTCTCATTATACAATCATGGAACAAACAATAAAAAGCATGCCTACCAATTTTTACTCCATAAGAACAATATTGGCTCAATCAAATGTAAAAAACAAGAAATTTTCCTTTGTAAAATAGAAATACCGGTGTTTTTCTTCTTTGTGGGTTTTAAAATCTGATGCGGGACTACAGATCAACCCTCATTCAAGGCTCAGCACACCTTCGAATAGACAACTCTTGCCCTCCATCCATCCTAGAGTGATTCGATACCATGTTGGATAAGCATCCTTCAACTGGTTCTCTTCTTGGTTCTTCCCATATAAATTGCCTCTTGGAAGAGAGAGAAAGATTGGTTTTTGTTCTCCATCGTCAAGCAGCCATTTCACGGGTGGAGAGCGACGATAGAAAGCATAGACAGGGGAAAATCATGTATCAAATCTGTTTGGGGGGGTTGCTTTTAAGATCTCCAACCCCCCTCCACCAAATCGTCGCCATTCATGGCACCTCCCTGATCAGCTGCGCAAAAACAAATGGGCCCCCCCACGAAATAAATTTAGTTAGGGGCCCCCGAAGGGAGCCCCCAAAGGTTACACCTTTTGGGCTAAAGCTCCTTTACACTTGGCCCTTTTGTCCCTTGGCCTCCCGTCCAGCCTATCTCCCACGTCTGGCCTCAGATTTGGCCACTGAAAAATTTTGGGCATTCATCTTGAAGTCTCGCACTTCCGGGCATCTCCAAAAGTATTGTTTGATAGTCAAAAAAATTATGAAAATTTCCCAACCGCTGCTCGATGGGTCTTTAAAGCATTTTTGGTCATTTCCGCTCAAAATTGTACTAATTACAATTGTCGCCTTCGAAGAAGTCTATTTTTCCCTTGAAATTCTGAATTTTTGGCTATTTTTAAGCACTTCTCGACGTCAAAAACCATACGTCAATCTCAAAACTATCCAACACCCTTCTTAGTGCATTATTAATCCCCTTCATGTACAACTAATCATTTATGAGCACATATGCCCTAGCCTTTCTGATAATGACATACCTTTTGTATTTAACATCAATGACCTTAACTCCCCACTTTCTCTTCAATCAGGTGAAGGCTCTCCCTACCCTCATATCTAGGATTATCCACCCTCATTGCAGTAACATACTGGGAAAGAGCATTTTTAGCCAATTCATGAGCTCTATGGTTGTTCTCTCTACCAACATGCCAAATTTCAAATTTTTGCAACTACCTCATGAGGCCTTTTATCTTAAATAGCCAATCCTTCAAAATATCTTTATTGGCTTTCCAAACATTTTAAACCAGTCTGACCACCAACATAGCATCTCCTTTTGCAACTATCTTCTTGTGTCCCAACTGAATAAACAGTTGTTAGGCCAACATGTAAACTCGCATGTTCAGATTCATTGTTACTTTTATCTCTTTACTCTCTTGACTTCCAGAAAAGACTTCTGGATTTTCAAAATCCATAATGACAAAACCCAATCCTCCCTTTTTTAGCACTCTTCTGTTAACTGCCATAAAAAAACAAGGTAGCATCTTTATCCTTCATCTCCTCATGAATCTGTGGATGTGGAATCAACTTTCATCTTATAACAACTGCACTTTCAACATGTTTTTTTATAAGTCAAGATATCAACTAAGCTAGCTCTTACAATATCATCCTTCAAGCATGTAAATTCAAATTCTTGCAAAGCCAACAGCCACTTAGTAACTCTTGGAGCATTTTCAGCAGATCTCAAACCTATGGAAGTAACTAGGAACCAATAAGTACTACAAATGGTTTTTGAATCAAGTATGATTTCCATCTTTTAATTGCATATACCAGCCCCTATACCAACAATTCTTCTTCCATCCAAGCTTTTTCAGTCGCTCCAATAGATCTGCTTATATAAAACACCGGCCTCATATAAGACATCCCCTTTCCCTTTTGCATTAAAATGGCTCCCACTACATTTTTCCCAACATTGATACTAATGAAGAAAGGTTCATCCCAGTTTGGAGACATAAGAATTGGCAAAGTGCTTAACTTTTCTTTAATCTTTAAGAATGCATCCTCTTCAACTTGCATCCAAACTAAAGGATCCCTTTGAGTTACTTTCTTTAAAGGATATACATATTCAGCCAAGCATATGGAACGACCTTGATAGATACCTCAATTTTTGAACAAAGCTCATCAGTTTATTTATAGTTTTTGGAGAATCCATAAGAAGTAAAGCCTAAACTTTACTAGGCTCAGGTGAAATACCATTAGTAGACACTTCATGACCCAAGAGTATCACTCTAGTTCTTGCTATCTTACATTTATCAAGGTTCAATTGACCACCATCCTCATCAAGTCTACAAAAAACTTCATCAAGTTTTTTAGAGTGTAACGCCCTTGAGTTGTACACACAAAAGTCATCCATAAACATTCACCTTGAGTGCAAATACCCAACTAACCCACCTTGAAAAGCTGGCGTATGCATTCATCAGACCAAAATGCATTACTCTATAACAAAAAGCATCCCCATGGGGTAATGAATGTTGTTTTATTTTGATCTTCTTCTGCTATTCTGATTTGGAAATATCTAGAGTATCCATCGCACACACTGTAAAACTCATGACCATCCACTTGATCCAAGATTTCATCCTAAAACGGAAGAGGATAGTAGTCCCTCTTAGTAGCTGCATTAAGAGGCCTAAAATGAACACATACTCTCCACTTTCCATTCGTCTTTAGTCTGATTACAATAGGAGACACCCACTCTGCATCATCAATAGGATAGATAAATTCAGTATCAAGCAATTTCTAAATTTCAACTTTAAGTACATTTTTCTAAGGCTGTAAAAATGCATGCACAGCAATACCTCTTGATTGATCCAATCTCAATTGTATTTTCCTTCACTTTTCGTTGGCTATTTTGACTGCATCTTCATATGTATCAGGGTCTTTTATCAAAATCTTTTCTCTAATTTTAGGTTTGAGCAATGAAACTAACTTGTCTTTCTATATCCACTTTGCTTCAAATGTCACTGCAAATTTAGACACTTCCTCATTTTCTCCCTAAAATATCATTTCCAAAGATTTCCATAAACTCTCAGGATTTTTCTTAGTTACAAACCTTGTAAGCAACTCATTTTTGACTTCATTCCAATTTTCCCTTATCTCTTCATTCAATGAGTTCCACCATAATTTTGCAGAACCTTCAAGCAATATGCTGATCATTCAAAGCTTATCTGCATCAATGTCTCTTTGATCTTGGTAAGCCATCCACTCCAATCTCTTGATAAACTAATTAGCATCCTCATTTTCAGTACCAAAGAAGGGTTCATATCCAAAAGCCGCCATGCTTGAGTTTGTGTACAAGTTTGTTTCCCAATCTTACACTTCCCAACTAATAAGATTAGCAAGAGATGTTCAATACGGGAGATCCTCAGCGGGGGCACCAATCTATGGTAGCTGAATTGGGTAGTCGGCCTCTAACAACCCCCAAGACAACACCACAGGTAAAGACTGAGGATCTCACCTCAACAAAACCCATGAGACAGCACCACTGAATGCATGATCCAAAATTTGTGATCACTAACTCCTCACTGAAACTTCAACTCAACAACATAAGCAATTCAAACCTTCAAGATCAAAAGTACCATTTTTAGAGAGAATTCGATGCTGAAACAAACATGGCATAGACTTTGACAACACAAGCTTTCAGATTCACACAACTCCTATTTTTTAGGGATAGCAACCCCACATAGAAAAATGCCCCATAAAGCATGGTTGCCTCAAGAAATGCAACACCAGCTATAGATCTTCTCTATTCTTCATTCTCTGAGCACACATAAATATAAACCAAATACATGGGTAATCAAAGCTTTATACGGAAAATTTCCATGCCCATTCAATTGCTACAAGAATTTCACTGTTGAAGACATTCCTACATCAAAACAGAGCTTGCATTGATATAGCAATGGATAATCATGATGACTTTCATGGGAAACGAAGTTGGTGAAATAGATGCTTGCTAAATTCACATGTTTCCTCATAGAGCACAGAAATTGCCTCATAGAGCATTACATAGAACAATTCATAAAATTTCTAACCAGACCTCAGATCACCAAGCTTGAAAAAGGAAAGCTGTAGCTCTCTTTCCAATCTACAACTCTTCAGAACAAGTCAGAGTCAAATTCCTTGATCTACTTCCCTAAAATAGCTCTACACAGTCTAAAGTCCTAAATTTTTGCATGCTCTATACAACAAACACAACTACTCTGTTCCAAAAGCACGAACTTGCAAATGGGAAGACACATTCTTTGACTTCAGATTGTCATTTCAGCATACCAGTAGATAGATTTCAACATATCTTGCATTGATGAAGAGGTGTAGGAGCTTCAAACTTTATGAACTCTAATCCATTATTTTCTTGGCTGTAAATCTTTTCAAATTTCCACTAACTCAAACTCATGCATTCAACACTTGCTCATAATACATATTCCGTGCCTCATACCTAGTTTCAGATGTAGAGGCCCTTTACTTCTATTCTTCTCTGCTAAGGGAAGCCTCAGGCAACAACTAACAAACATCACTCTCATCATAAAGAAGAACAACCCTCTATTGTCTTTCACTCATATCCATACACCAGAATTGATCTACAAACTCTCTGCTCCACAAAATAGTAGAATAAAACAAGACAAAAGGAAGACTCTAGTTACCATCATCTGTAATTTGAGAACTTGCATTAGCCCATTGACTTCAATAGCCCTGCCATCCTACTCCACAGCTTCAAAATTTTCAGCTTCAAAGTCTCTTTCTCCTGACAATTTGTTTTTCTTCTTCTAAGCTTCAAATTCCTCCCTTCTTCACCCTTAATTTTTCAAGTTTCCCCTTTCTTCCACTTAATTGCTAAATGGCAAACATGCCCCTTGCCACATAAAATTCCACTTGGGGACTCAAAATCGGAAACAAGAACACATTTTCTTCTCTTCTTGCATGAAGCGTGTGTATCAAAATTGAAATATCACAACCACATGTCGAACATGCATGGTTCCACTTGGGATTTCCATTTATCAACCTGATTCCTGCTACATGTAGGTGTTAGAAAGACAAAAAAATGATATTTGCATGTATTTCCCCACTTGACTTCATAAAGCATCATGTCCCTAGTTGCTCATTTTCACTCACCAACATTGCCACCAAGGTTGAGTGATCTAGTGGAGCAAAGGGTATTAGGTTACTAAGTGGCAAGACGAATTCTTAACGTGGGAAATTAAGGTCTAGTGCCACAATTTTCAATGAATTTTGACTAGCATTTCCTATCGAGTTCAATGAGGAAGGAGGGATTGTGCTTGTTATGCATCCTCTCTCTTGGCTTAATTTTTATTATCATAAGTCGAGTGAGTTGATTATTATGGCGTGGCCTATCAATGAAGCCTAGGTTTATACTCCATAATTTGACAGAGCTTCCAAAGGGCTTGCTAAGCATGCCACTATTGGTGTGGTCATTAAAGATCCCTGACATAGGGTTGTCATGGAGATGGGAGTCTATTTAGCACCCTCTTTTACTAATAATATGGAAAAGTACAATGCCTTGCTCATGGGGCTGAATGTAGCCCGATGTGGTGGTATCCGCTGATTATTGGTTAAAGGTGACTCATAGTTAATAATCAATCAGTTAAATTGGACCTATAGTGTCCCAGATCCCATCTTACGGATGTACCATCATGCAGCCTTGGATATGTTGCATATCTTTGAGATGGTGACTTGTTAGTTAGTTCCTCGATAATGGAATCGCTTTGGGATTCCTTTGCTAACTATGCTTTTGTGGAAGATGTCTTTTTCAATTGTGGTCTATGGGAGACCTTACAATTACCTCCTGACATTAGCCTTGGACTAATTTGGAGTCTTCTTGTTGACACGTCTGTTGAGATTTCAAACTCATTATCTTGTGTGTGACCAACAATATCTTTGTGTCCAGCTTTACATGTGTGGGGCATTTAATAAGTTGGGCTAGTCGATGTGACCTAACTAGAGTTAGTCATGGTTAGTGAAACCTAGTGTATGACTTACTCTTGAGTAAGTGGAAATAGAATAAGGGAATAATGGTAGAAGAAGATATAGAGCATGACTGAGCTCTCTGTTGCTCTCCTCTATTTGTGTCTCATTTTTTGAACATGGTATCAGAGTAGGATGAGGAGTTCCCCGACTTTGTGGGTGCTTTGTAGGGCTTCTTTGAGCTTGTGTCAAGCTCAGGACAGTGAGCTTTTAGCTCAATTTATAGGGCAGTTTCACCTAACTCTACATATGGAGATTGGCAACCCTTTTTTCTCTTGGCCTACAATGGAGGCTTGCTCAAGACTTGGTCTTAGCTTGCATATAGCCTTTATTAAGTCTTGTGAGCCATCATTTGTTACTGCCTAGCCCCAAGAACAATAGGCGCAAATTCATGCCAGTTGCCTAGACCTGGTTCTTCTTAGTTTAGTCCTCTCCCGCTTCTACTCCAACTCAATGGTAGCTTATTCTCCTTAGTGACACCCTTGGTTAGTGGCAATGAACCGGGCATCAACTATTGACACTTGGTATTGAGATTGACCACCATATTTTCAGTTTTGGATTATGAAGAACAATCTACAGGCTGTGTAAAATAGGGTAGCCCCTGTCTTGATGCTTCAAGATCCTTGGCTATGCTCATTTGATGCCCGAATGGCTATGATTGATACTGGATACTTTGAGAGGATGTTATGCCTATGCTGTGAGTGTCAAGATTGTGGGAGAGAAGGAAGGAGTCTTGCTTGAAGCTTTCTTGCTTGCACAATGGGGGAAGACACACAAGGGTGGAGGCTGAAAACAGTTTTCCTCTTCTTAGTTGTGTAAGCCAAAAGAACTCTAGTACAAAGAAATAGAAGAACCCTATATATGGGTCTCAAACCAAACTCAACTAACTAAGGTGGCATACTAACTGAGCCACGAACTAGAGTAGATAAGGATAGCTATCATGTAGCTATTATTCATGGGCGGTGTACCAACCGCGTCTGCAACTGACAAGTCGGTAACATAAATACACAACGGTCACCCTGGTGTATCACGAGTGGAGCTCGATATCTCAACACTCCCCCTCGAGCTCAATCCCAATTCCTGCACACCAAGCAGGTCTCTGAACTTGCGCAGCTTCTCTGCGCCCAATGCCTTCGTGAATATGTCAACTACCTGATCCTCTATGCTGACATAAACTAGATCAATAAGACCTAGTAAAACCCTCTCTCGCACATAGTGATAATGCACCTCAATGTGCTTTGTTCTAGCATGATAGACTGGGTTATTTGCCAAGTGTATACTACTCATGTTGTCATAATAAATGACAACTGGTCCATCTGTAGACTGATGCATATCATAAAGTAGCTTATGCAACCAAGCTACCTCACATGCAGCCATTGCTGCACCCCTGTACTCAGCCTCTGTGCTTGACAAGGCAACTGTAGGCTGTTTCTTGCTGCTCCAAGTGACTGCAGCACTCCCAAAAGAGAACACATATCCACTGGTAGATCGTCTATCAGAAATACTACCAACCCAATCAGCATCAGTGTATCCATGCAACTGTATCTGAACCCCAGTCTCATAAAATAGTCCATACTACAATGTGGACTTCACATACCTGAGTATGCGTCTAGCCGCATCCAAATGTGGTTTCCTTGGAGCCTACATAAACTGACTTACCAATCCAACAGCATAGCTCAAATCTAGCCTGGTAATAGTCATATAAATCAAACTTCCTACTATGCGTCTGTACATAGTAGGGTCTTCTAGAAGCTCACCTGCATCTGTGCTCAGCTTCACATTCTGCTCCAAAGGAACTGAAATAGGCTTACAGCCTGTCATCCCATATTTGGACAGCATGTCCAATCCATACTGCCTCTGCAAGAGTTGTATCCCACTTGGTGATCTAATCACCTCAATGCCCAAGAAATAACGCAGCTCTCCCAAATCCTTCATCTCAAACTTCTGCTTCAATAGCATTTTCACATGAAGGATATCTTCATCACTGCCACCTGTCATAATCAAATCATCAACATAAATGACAAGTAGCATAATACCTTTCTCTGTTTTTCTCACATAAAGTGAGAAATCTGCCTTGGAAATCTGAAAGCCAATAGTGACAAGATACTGTCCTATCTTGTCAGACCATGCTCTAGGTGCTTGCTTCAAGCCATACAAGGCTTTCTTCAACCTGCAAACAAACTCAGGATGAACAGCATGCACATAACCTGGTGGCTGCTCCATATAGACCTCTTCTTGCAAATCACCATGCAAGAAGGCATTCTTTACATCCATCTGATGTAAAGACCATCCCTTTGATGCAGCCATAGCAATGACTGCTCTTACGGTTGCCATCCTTGCAACCGGACTGAATGTTTCTTCATAGTCAATGCCATATGTTTGTGCATATCCCTTGACTACTAATCTTGCCTTGTATCTATTCACAGAACCATCTGCATTGTGCTTCACCTTATAAACCCACTTACAGCCAATTGCATTTTTACCTTTAGGCAAAGGTACCAATTCCCATGTAGCATTTGCTTCCAAGGCATCCATTTCTTCATCCATGGCTTTCTCCCATTTTTCTTTTCCCATGGCTTCCTCAAAAGAAGTGGGTTCTGGTTCCTGTATCACTTTAACCATATATGCATAGTGAATGGCTGTAAATCCATCATATTTCAGCCTATCCACAGGATACCTAGCTCTCATAGACCTGCGCAAAGTAGGTTCACTCCCAGGTGCTCTCAAAACATCCCTGGTCTTCCTTACTCCAGGTGTAACAATAGAAGGAATACCCAATTCATCATCAATGCTCTGTTCTGAGCCACTGGATTCACCATCCACATAAGAGTGACCTGCATTCACATCAAACATGGGCTGATCAACCTTCTCTTTTCCTTTTCGTGATACCTGCATACCACTATCTGCATTACTTTGAGAAGATTCTCCTGATCTCAATCTGTCTGTCCATGGCGTAGAATGTGAACCACTACTAGAGGAAGCTCCAGGTCCACTAATATTTTGTGACTGCTGCTATGAATTTTGTGCAGCATTACCATTTTGGGCATCTACATCATCAATCACATTTACTGGTTTATACCAGCTACTCATCTCATAAAAAACAACATCTCTGCTCACTGTAAACTTACGAGTAGAAGGGTTATAGCTATTGAGATATCGAGCTCCACTCATGATACGCCAGGGTGACCGTTGTGTATTTATGTCACCGACTTGTCAGTTGCAAATGCGGTTGGTACACCGCCCATGAATAATAGCTACATGATAGCTATCCTTATCTACTCTAGTTCGTGGCTCAGTTAGTATGCCACCTTAGTTAGTTGAGTTTGGTTTAAGACCCATATATAGGGTTCTTCTATTTCTTTGTACTAGAGTTCTTTTGGCTTACACAACTAAGAAGAGGAAAACTGTTTTCAGCCTCCACCCTTGTGTGTCTTCCCCCATTGTGCAAGCAAGAAAGCTTCAAGCGAGACTCCTTCCTTCTCTCCCACAATCTTTACATGGTATCAGAGCCTTGTTCGTGGTAAGGAGCTCAAGAAAGCAAGCCAAGCTCGCGGTGTTCTGGTAACAGGAGCAGTGTTGCTTTCATTTTCTGTTTTGGGAGCAGATCTCTGCAGGTAGCACAGTCGGAAAGTGCAGGAGTGCATTGTCTCAGGTTGAGACACCCTTCGCGGTGAAGCAAGAGGGCAGTATATGCTGCGGGAGAGGGCTTTAGCCCATGGCGACCTTGTTTTTTTGATTTGAGGCCATTTCGGGGCCTGTTTTGGAGGCGGAAGTTTTTTGCACGCACTTAGAAAAAGGCCCAGTTTTATGCTGTGCAGCCACTGTTCTACAGGTCAGTGAAAAGTTACTGTAGAAATTGCATCGTATGCTTCTGCGCAGAGACATTGGGAGTTACAGAATCATCCCTGTTGCCTATTGATGCAAAATCGTCACTAGGAAGTGACTGTGTGATCAAATACCACTTTCACCAGTTTTGCAGATTTTCCCTTGTGAGGGTGAAGCTGTGTTTTTTGCAGTGATAGAATTTTTTGCAGTGTTCTGTAATGGCATCTGATTCTCTTTCACAGATTGTCACTGAAAAGCTTGACAAGAACAACTTCCAAGCATGGAAGTTTAGAATAACGAATTTCCTTATGGGAAAAGGATATTGGGAATTTGTTGCAGGAAATGAAGAAGAACTAGTTCTTCCTGATGTTCCCAATCAACAGCAAATGCAGGCATTTAAAACATGGCATGAGAGAGCTAGGAAAGTTATGTACTGGCTGTCTATCAGCATTTCAGACTCTATGATTGTGCATATTCAGGATGCAAGTACGCCAAAGGAGACATGGGATACTTTGTCAAAAATGTATAGCACAAATACGCAAGCCAGGAAAATGCAGCTCAAGCAAGAGTTGCATAATGTGCAAAGAGAAAATATGAGCATCAATGACTACCACATGAAAGTGAAGAAGATTGCAGATGCACTTGCTTCCATCGGGTCGCCAGTGGAAGATGATGATTTAGTTTCTGTGACCTTGAATGGTCTAGGAAAGGATTATGCACAGTTTCGGACATCCATTTCAGTTCATGAAAGATTTCCTGATTTTGAGGAGCTGATTGCTCTTCTAATTTCTGAGGAGCAAAGAAATGGTGGTGCATCTTCTTCAGGAGGAACTTCAAAAGAAGCTGTCTTCTACTCAAATGCTGGAAGAGGTAGAGGCAGAGGTAGAGGAGGTCGATTTGGAGGCCGTGGCAGAAATCAGAATATGCAACAAACTCAAGAAAACCAGTCCTATGGAGGAGGACGTGGTAACTCTAGAGGCAGGGGGAGCCAAAGAGGTCGTGGTGGATGGCAAAGAGGTCAAAATGCAAACAGTAATGTTGAATGCTACGACTGTGGTAAAATGGGTCATATGGCTAAAGACTGCTATAAAAAGCAGAACGACATCATGAATGGAAAACTGCAACAAGGGAATTATGCATCTTCTAGCAGACAGGGTGATGACAGAAATGAGCATTTGTTCATGGTGCAGCACATGAACAATTCTGTGACAAGTGCAGAAGAAAGCAATGATGTATGGTATGTTGACTCATGTGCATCAAACCACATGACAGGTCATGCAGAATGGATGGAGGATGCAAGGAAAATGGAAAAACCAGGATTTGTGGAGACTGGCGATGATACTGCACATCCTATTGTGTAGATTGGAAAAATTCCCTTGTCTATGCGGGATGGGAAAAAGAAATACCTGTTTGATGTATTTCATGTCCCGAATATCACCAAGAATTTGGTTTCTGTCGGTCAAATGGTTGAGCAGGGCTTGTAGGTCAGATTTAATCCTCATGGATGCTTTGTTGAGGATATGAAAAATAAAGGTCGCCTGATAGCAAAAGGAAAGAAGAAGGGCAGAATGTTTACGTTGGATGCAGACATGTCTGAATTGAGTGCAGCAATGTTTGCACATGGGACCGGTGTAGTTGCAGATATTGATATCTGGCATAAACGCATTGGTCATGTTAATGTACAGCGACTTAAATCAATGTAGGCCCAAAATATTGTTGCAGGATTGCCAAAATTCAATGTTGCAGAAATGCATAAGGTATGTGAAGCCTGTCAGTTTGGAAAACAGGCAAGGAAACCATTTCCTAGACATGTTCAAGAGAGTGAGAAGCCATTGGAATTAATCCACTCTGATGTGTGGACTACTAAAGCTGCATCTCTTGGAGGCTGTCATTATTTTGTCACTTTTATTGATGACTATAGCAGAAAAGTTTGGGTGTATTTTATGAAAAAGAAAAGTGAGGTTTTTGGGCATTTCAAAACCCTTAAAGCTATGGCTGAAAAAGAAACAGGTCTGCAAATAAAATGCCTAAGGTCAGATGGAGGGGGAGAGTACCTCTCAAATGAGTTTGCAAAGTTCTTACAGGAGCATGGCATAAAGCAGCAATATTCATACAGTTATACCCCACAACAAAATGGAATTGCAAAAAGGAAAAACAGGCATATTGGAGAGGTATCTCGTGCCATGCTCAATGAAAAAGACTTGCCAGATTTTTATTGGGCTGAAGCAGTTGCTACAGCAGTCTATATAATGAACAGGACTCCCACTACAGCAATACATGGGATGACTCCAGAGGAGAGGTATACTGGTAGGAAACCAGATATTTCTCATTTGAAAATTTTTGGTTGCATTGCCTATGTACATGTGCCAGATGAGTTGAGATCCAAGTTGGATCCAAAAGCTGAGAAGTGTATCTTTATTGGTTACTCTCTGCAACAAAAAGGGTATAGATGCTATAACCCTTCTACTTGTAAGTTTACAGTGAGCAGAGATGTTGTTTTTGATGAGATGAGTAGCTGGTATAAACCAGTAAATGTGATTGATGATGTAGATGCACAAAATGGTAATGCTGCACAGAATTCACAGCAGCAGTCACAAAATATTAGTGGACCTGGAGCGTCCTCTAGTAGTGGTTCACATTCTTCGCCGTGGACAGGCAGATTGAGATCAAGAGAATATTCTCAAAGCAATGTAGATAGTGGTATGCAGGTATCACGAAAAGGAAAAGAGAAGGTTGATCAGCCCATGTTTGATGTGAATGCAGGTCACTCTTATGTGGATGGTGAATCCAGTGGCTCAGAACAGAGCATTGATGATGAGTTGGGTATTCCTTCTATTGTTACACCTGGAGTAAGGAAGACCAGGGATGTTTTGAGAGCACCTAGGAGTGAACCTACTTTGCGCAGGTCTACGAGAGCTAGGTATCCTGTGGATAGGCTGAAATATGATGGATTTACAACCATTCACTATGCATATATGGTCAAAGTGATACAGGAACCAAAACCCACATCTTTTGAGCAAGCCATGGGAAAAGAAAAATGGGAGAAAGCCATGGATGAAGAAATGGATGCCTTGGAAGCAAATGCTACATGGGAGTTAGTACCTTTGCCTAAAGGTAAGAATGCAATTGGCTGTAAGTGGGTTTATAAGGTGAAGCACAATGCAGATGGTTCTGTGAACAGATACAAGGCAAGATTAGTAGTCAAGGGGTATGCACAAACATATGGCATTGACTATGAAGAAACATTCAGTCCAGTTGCAAGGATGGCAACTGTAAGAGCAGTCATTGCTATGGCTACATCAAAGGGATGGCCTTTACATCATATGGATGTAAAGAATGCCTTCTTGCATGGTGATTTGCAAGAAGAGGTCTATATGGAGCAACCACTAGGTTACGTGCATGCTGTTCATCCTGAGTTTGTTTGCAGGTTGAAGAAAGCCTTGTATGGCTTGAAGCAAGCACCTAGAGCATGGTCTGACAAGATAGGACAGTATCTTGTCACTATTGGCTTTCAGATTTCCAAGGCAGATTTCTCACTTTATGTGAGAAAAATAGAGAAAGGTATTATGCTACTTGTCATTTATGTTGATGATTTGATTATGACAAGTGACAGTGATGAAGATATCCTTCATGTGAAAATGCTATTGAAGCAGAAGTTTGAGATGAAGGATTTGGGAGAGCTGCGTTATTTCTTGGGCATTGAGGTGATTAGATCACCAAGTGGGATACAGCTCTTGCAGAGGCAGTATGGATTGGACATGCTGTCCAAATATGGGATGACAGGCTGTAAGCCTATTTCACTTCCTTTGGAGCAAAATGTGAAGCTGAGCACAGATGCAGGTGAGCTTCTAGAAGACCCTACTATGTACAGATGCATAGTAGGAAGTTTGATTTATATGACTATTACCAGGCCAGATTTGAGCTATGCTGTTGGATTGGTAAGTCAATTTATGCAGACTCCAAGGAAACCACATTTGGATGCGGCTAGACGCATACTCAGGTATGTGAAGTCCACATTGCAGTATGGACTATTTTATGAGACTGGGGTTCAGATACAGTTGCATGGATACACTGATAGTGATTGGGCTGGTAGTATTTCTGATAGACGATCTACCAGTGGATATGTGTTCTCTTTTGGGTGTGCTGCAGTCACTTGGAGCAGCAAGAAACAGCCTACAGTTGCCTTGTCAAGCACAGAGGCTGAGTACAGGGGTGCAGCAATGGCTGCATGTGAGGTAGCTTGGTTGCATAAGCTACTTTATGATATGCATCAGTCTACAGATGGACCAGTTGTCATTTATTGTGACAACATGAGTAGTATACACTTGGCAAATAACCCAGTCTATCATGCTAGAACAAAGCACATTGAGGTGCATTATCACTATGTGCAAGAGAGGGTTTTACTAGGTCTTATTGATCTAGTTTATGTCAGTACAGAGGATCAGGTAGCTGACATATTCACGAAGGCATTGGGCGCAGAGAAGCTGCGCAAGTTCAGAGACCTGCTTGGTGTGCAGGAATTGGGATTGAGCTCGAGGGGGAGTGTTGAGATATCGAGCTCCACTCGTGATACGCCAGGGTGACAGTTGTGTATTTATGTCACCGACTTGTCAGTTGCAGACGCGGTTGGTACACCGCCCATGAATAATAGCTACATGATAGCTATCCTTATCTACTCTAGTTCATGGCTCAGTTAGTATGCCACCTTAGTTAGTTGAGTTTGGTTTAAGACCCATATATAGGGTTCTTCTATTTCTTTGTACTTGAGTTCTTTTGGCTTACACAACTAAGAAGAGGAAAACTGTTTTCAGCCTCCACCCTTGTGTGTCTTCCCCCATTGTGCAAGCAAGAAAGCTTCAAGCGAGACTCCTTCCTTCTCTCCCACAATCTTTACAATAGCATCTATACCCTTTTTGCTGCAGAGAGTAACCAATAAAGATGCACTTCTCAGCTTTTCGATCCAACTTGGATCTCAACTCATCTGGCACATGTACATAGGCAATGCAACCAAAAATTTTCAAATGAGAAATATCTAGTTTCCTACCAGTATACCTCTCCTCTGGAGTCATTCCATGTATTGCTGCAGTGGGAGTCCTGTTCATTATGTAGACTGCTGTAGCAACTGCTTCAGCCCAATAAAAATCTGGCAAGTCTTTTTCATTGAGCATGGCACGAGATACCTCTCCAATATGCCTGTTTTTTCTTTCTGCAATTCCATTTTGTTGTGGGGTATGATTGCATGAATATTGCTGCTTTATGCCATGCTCCTGCAGGAACCTTGCAAACTCATTTGAGAGGTACTCTCCCCCTCCATCTGACCTTAGGCATTTTATCTGCAAGCCTGTTTCTTTTTCAACCATAGCTTTAAGAGTTTTGAAATGCCCAAAAACCTCACTTTTCTTTTTCATAAAATACACCCAAACTTTTCTGCTATAGTCATCAATAAAACTGACAAAATAATGACAGCCTCCAAGAGATGCAACTTTAGTTGTCCACACATCAGAGTGGATTAATTCCAATGGGTTCTTACTCTCTTGAACATGTCTAGGAAATGGTTTCCTTGCCTGTTTTCCAAACTGACAGGCTTCACATACCTTATGCATTTCTGCAACCTTGAATTTGGGCAATCCTGCAACAATATTTTGGGCCTGCATTGATTTAAGTCGCTATACATTAACATGACCAATGCGTTTATGCCAGATATCAATATCTGCAACTACACCGGTCCCATGTGCAAACATTGCTGCACTCAATTCAGACATGTCTACATCCAATGTAAACATTCTGCCCTTCTTCTTTCCTTTTGCTATCAAGCGACCTTTATTTTTCATATCCTCAACAAAGCATCCATGAGGATTAAATCTGACCTGCAAGCCCTGTTCAACCATTTGACCAACAGAAACCAGATTCTTGGTGATATTCGGGACATGAAATACATCGGACAGGTATTTCTTTTTCCCATCCTGCATAGACAATGGAATTTTTCCAATCTGCACAATAGGATGTGCAGTATCATCACCAGTCTCCACAAATCCTGGTTTTTCCATTTTTCTTGCATCCTCCATCCATTCTGCATGACCTGTCATGTGGTTTGATGCACCTAAGTCAACATACCATACATCATTGCTTTCTTCTACACTTGTCACAGAATTGTTCATGTGCTGCACCATAAACAAGTGCTCATTTCTGTCATCACCCTGTCTACTAGAAGATGCATAATTCCCTTGTTGCAGTTTTCCATTCATGATGTCATTCTGCTTTTTATAGCAGTCTTTAGCCATATGACCCATTTTACCACAGTAGTAGCATTCAACATTACTATTTGCATTTTGGCCTCTTTGCCATCCACCACGACCTCTTTGGCTCCCCCTGCCTCTAGAGTTACCACGTCCTCCTCCATAGGACTGGTTTTCTTGAGTTTGCTGCATATTCTGATTTCTGCCACGGCCTCCAAATCGGCCTCCTCTACCTCTGCCTCTACCTCTTCCAGCATTTGAGTAGAAGACAGCTTCTTTTGAAGTTCCTCCTGAAGAAGATGCACCACCATTTCTCTGCTCCTCAGAAATTAGAAGAGCAATCAACTCCTCAAAATCAGGAAATCTTTCACGGACGGAAATGGATGTTCAGAACTGTGCATAATCCTTTCCTAGACCATTCAAGGTCACGGAAACTAAATCATCATCTTCCACTGGCAACCCAATGGAAGCAAGTGCATCTGCAATCTTCTTCACCTTCATGTGGTAGTCGTTGATGCTCATACTTTCTCTTTGCACATTATGCAACTCTTGCTTGAGCTGCATTTTCCTGGCTTGCGTATTTGTGCTATACATTTTTGACAAAGTATCCCATGCCTCCTTTGGCGTACTTGCATCCTCAATATGCACAATCATAGAGTTTGAAATACTGATAGACAGCCAATACATAACTTTCCTGGCTCTCTCATGCCATGTTTTGAATGCCTGCATTTGTTGTTGATTGGGAACATCAGGAAGAACTGGTTCTTCTTCATTTCCTACAACAAATTCCCAATATCCTTTTCCCATAAGGAAATTTGTCATTCTAAACTTCCATGCTTGGAAGTTGTTCTTGTCAAGCTTTTCAGTGACAATCTGTGAAAGAGAATCATACGCCATTACAGAACACTGCAAAAAATTCTGTCACTGCAAAGAACACAGCTTCAGCCTCACAAGGGCAAATCTGCAAAACTGACGAAAGTGGTATTTGACCACACAGTCACTTCCTAGTGACGATTTTGCATCAACACGCAACAGGGATGATTCTGTAACTCCCAATGTCTCTGCGCACAGGCATACAATGCAATTTCTACAGTAACTTTTCACCGACCTGTAGAACAGTGGTCGCACAGCATAAAACTGGGCCTTTTCTTGAGTGAGTGCAGAATACTTCCACCTCCAAAACAGGCCCCGAAATGGCCTCAAATAAAAAAAACAGGGTCGCCAAGGGCTAAAGCCCTTTCCCGCAGCATATACTGCCCTCTTGCTTCACCGCGAAGGGCGTCTCAACCTGAGACAATGCACTCCTACAATTTCCGGCTGTGCTACCTGCAGAGATTTGCTCCCAAAACAGAAAATGAAAGCAACACTGCTCCTCTTACCAGACCACCGTGAGCTTGGCTTGCTTTCTTGAGCTCCTTACCACGAACAAGGCTCTGATACCATGTCAAGATTGTGGGAGAGAAGGAAGGAGTCTCGCTTGAAGCTTTCTTGCTTGCACAATGGGGGAAGACACACAAGGGTGGAGGCTGAAAACAGTTTTCCTCTTCTTAGTTGTGTAAGCCAAAAGAACTCTAGTACAAAGAAATAGAAGAACCCTATATATGGGTCTCAAACCAAACTCAACTAACTAAGGTGGCATACTAACTGAGCCACGAACTAGAGTAGATAAGGATAGCTATCATGTAGCTATTATTCATGGGCGGTGTACCAACCGCGTCTGCAACTGACAAGTCGGTGACATAAATACACAACGGTCACCCTGGCGTATCACGAGTGGAGCTCGATATCTCAACAGTGAGATGACTTTGGGCTGATTCAAGTGCTTCATTTTCTCAGTTTGGACAAATATTTGTATGCTATAATACATAGATTTGAGAGTTCATGACATGCTAAAAATGTGTCATAAACTGTTGGAAGCAAGCATTAGTTTATGTTGAAGCACACCATGACTTTGGTTGGCACCTGTGAGATGTATGATTTGGCATATGTTTGATAAATGTCTTGTGGACTAAGAAGGGGATTGAATGCTAATGTTTGGAGCTTTAAAAAAATGTATTGACATGGTTTTGGTTGTTTACAAATAGTAAATGTACTTTGTGGTATTGACTCTTGAAGACAAAGTATCTATGGATGTCAACATGGTCATGTATAGACCTCTACACATAATAGTATATGTATGAAGTGGTTTGAGGATCTTTTGAGTTGGAACAAACCTTGGTTGAGCTATGCATTAGTTGATTGCAATTCGCAAGCAGGACATTTGATACTTGTACTTGTTGTACATGAACTAAACTATGCATGTATGATTATGTATGGACTCCTGCATGAAATAATAGATGTCTTGGATGTTTTAAAGCATGTATGACATGTATAAATCTCTATTTTGGCTGTGAAAGAACTGTTGGTCATTTACAGCTTATAGTTTTCAGACTGCATGTATATCTATTGGCGGCAGAGAGGTTGAATGCCATAGAGCTTACAATAGCTACATGATCTATGTATTCGGCTGATGTACCTACATCCTATGTCACTTGTTTGTGGATGTCTTTGACAAGTTTATGGACTGAAATACACTAATTTGAATAGAAGAATGTTGCTGAAAACTGCCATTGAATTGGAAGGCTGAAATTGATTAGTTAAGAAGTCGTGGTTTGCAGGTAGTCAAGCAGTGTTTGCAATATGGCAAATCCAAACATAACCAACAACATAACCTAGATAGTGGGGGAAAAGCTTGACAACAGTAACTATGCTATATGGAAGTTCCGCATGAGAAACTTCCTGATAGGAAAATGATATTGGGATTTGGTAACGAGTGTTAAAGCTGAACCTTGAGCTCCGAGAGAGGAATCCTACAGTAGTTGATCAAAGACATGCACACCGATCTTGGATAGAAAGAGCTCAAAGGGTGTTATACTGGTTATCTTTGTGTATCTCAGATACAAAGGTGATGCAGATAATGAACTGCAAGTCACCAGTAGATGCATGGAACATTTTGATAAGGTATTATGGCACAACCACAAGTTATAAAAATATATAGTTGAAAAAGAAATTCAATAATATGGACATAAAGGGTAGGTCTATTCAGGACTATGCCACTAAAATCAAGACCATTGTGGACTAGTTAGCGTCCATTGGTTGGCACATAGTTGGACAATGAAGTCATGGTTGCAATTGCATTAAATGGCTTGGGGCCTGAATATAAATCGTTTGATAATTCCATATATGTGTGGGCTGAAATGCCGGATTTTAATGAGCTTGTTGCATTGCTCATTCATGAGGATGTTAAACTGGGTTTGGCCACAGGTTCAAGCAGCTCTAAGAGCAAGGATGAAGGAGGCAATTGTAATCAGTACCATTTTAAGCGACAATGCCCAAAAGTGCTTTAAAAACCCACCGAGTGGCGGTTGGGGAATTTTCATAGTTTTTCGGCAAGTCAGACGGGACTTATGGAGATGCCTAGTAGTGGGGGACTTCGAGACGAATGCCCATGAATTTTCAGACCTTGATTCAGATGTCGGACGCGAGAGATAGGCCGGATGGGAGGCAAAGGCCAAAGTGGCCAAGTGGAAATAGACTTGAGAGGTCCCAAAGGATGTGACCTTTGGGAGCTCCCTTTCGGGCCCCCAACCAAACTTGATTTTTGTAGGGGGTGTTTTTTTGGCTGCTGATCAGGAAGAGGGCACCATGAAGGCCACACCGATTTTTGTGGGAGAGGGACTATGGTGTGTTGAGAATAGCAAATGATGTATGCCCATAGAGGCTGAATGTGTGCCCAAAAGAGGCTTGCCCATAAGTGGCTTTGTATGAGAGAGAGACAATGATGTATGCTCTAGGAAGAGATGTATGAAATCCCATAAGCACAGAGAGGAAAAGTGGTACTATCCAAAAAGCTATAAAGGCATGTACTTTGACACTCATTTCAAAGGAATGGTACTTTCACTTTGAGTCACTCAAGATTGTGTTTATGAGTCCAAGTTAATCTATCTTGGAACCTAATTCACTTGAGTTGCAATCTCTTCTATCTATCATGTATCATGTGTTTGATTTGCATCCACCATAGCTAACTAGCTCTAGATCCGTATTTCTCAACATGGTGGCTGCAAACAACCCCCCCAACTGATCTGATGCATGATCTACATTCTTCCTATGCTTCCTATCGCTTGTCTTTGCTCCTCCATTGGCTTCCTTGTCGTTGAGATCCAAAAATAGTCTTTCTTTCTCCTCCCTCTCTCTCCCCTTAAGAGGCAGTTCATGCCCATGAAGAAGATTGAAGATCGATTGAAGAATGCTGGTCCAGAATGGTACCGGATCACTCCCGGATTGGTGGAGGGCTAGATTTGGTTGTTCGGAGGTGGGCTGAGCCTTAAATGAGGACTGATCTAGCAAATGTGCATCAAATTTTGAAACCTACAAAGAAGGAAAAACCCAGTAATTCTATTTTACAAAGGAAAATTGCTTGTTTTTTACATTTGATTGAACCAATGTTGTTCTTATGGAGTGAAAATTGGTAGACATGATGTTTACTATTTGTTCTATGTTTGCATGATGAAAAAGTCAGAAAACATAAAGTTAAAATACTGAAAATAATATTTAGAAACCCGTGAAACATGGTTTTTATGAGGAAAATGGGATTTTTGGTGTTTTCGGGTGGGATAAACCAATATACATAGGATAAAATGAAAATAAAATCTATATTTTTGTTGTTCTAAGAATCAAGAGTCATAGCTTTGAAAATATATCAATTTTTAATTGAAAAAATAGAGAAAAATAGAGAAAAAGAGAGAAAATAAGAGGAAAAATAAGAATATGCCATTTAAAAAAATGAAAACATATAATAAGTGGTTGTGGTGGATGTATGGTGGGGCAAAGCATGAGGTCTGGCTTGAGTTTTCCCTATCTTTTTGTTATCGTGTGTAATTTATTGCTCTTTATACACTAAATCATGACAAAATAATCTCTATACACCTATGCAACGAAGCAAAACTTTAACGGTGAGGGGAAGTAGGATTTTGTGCAACACTTTGAGGGCTGAAATAATATAAATTATGATTGGTTTTTTCTATGCATAGCATTTAGGAAATGGCCTATTTGGAAATAAGGGATCTAGTAGCACGAGGTTCGGTGTTGAGTGTGGAAATAATTGGTTTTTGGGCTGATTTTTTGTTGTTTTTATTGCTGAATGGTTGTTTTTGGTGGTTGATTGTTTGAGTTTGAAGATGTTTTGAAGTGTTTGGAGTGGTTTGAGTATGTTTGAAAGGGTTTATGTTGGTTTTTGATGAAATATGTTACAGCAAGGAGGTTCTCATCCAGATTATTCCATCAAAGATGATTACCTTCTCATGAACAATCGCCTTGTGTCACTCTTCCTGTTCGACAAAAGCTGCTTAAAGAAAGTCATGAACCCCCTTATGCAGGGCATAGAGGGAGGGCAGCCACTCTAAGTACAATTGAGTGCTACTTTTATTGGCCAACATTATGAAGAGATACACATAACTTCATTGAGGCTTGTCTGGTATGCCAAAAATCCAAATATGATAGGCAGAAGATTCCAGGATTGTTGCAACCTCTTCCAGTGCCCAAAGATCCATGGGAATCTATCACAATGGATTTCACCTCAGGTATTCCAAGAACACCTCAAGGTCATGATATGATTTGGGTCATAATTGATAGATTCAGTAAACAATCACATTTTATTCCATGTCATAAAACATTGAAATCCGCACAAGCTGCAAGACTTTTCATTCAACATATCTTCAGATTACATGGTATGCCTTCTAAGATCATTTTAGATAGAGACTCCAAATTCACAAGTAACTTTTGGCATGCTTTATTTGAGAATTTGGGAACCACTTTAAAGTTCTCCTCAGTTTTTCATCCTCAAACTGACGGCCAAACAGAGGTGATGAATCTCACTCTTTTGGATATGTTGAAAGCTTATGTTAGTGAACATAAGTCACAATGGGAGAAATATCTTCCATTATTGGAGTTTGCTTACAACAATACAGTGCACTCATCTACAGGGAAAGCTCCAAATGAAATAGTACAGGGTAAAGTGATTCCTCCTTCAATTATTCGCACTAAAGATAAGATTTTTGCTGCTGATGAGTTTGCTTCAGATTTAAAAACCGGAATGGATCAAGTTCGAGCCACTATCAAAGTTGCCCAAGAGCGACAAAAGAAGCAAGTAGATAAACGAAGAAGACCTTTGGATTTTGAAAAAGGTCAATATTTATTGCTAAAGTTTGATAAAAGCAGGCTCAAACGAGGTTCTGGTCAAAATTCATCTTTTCCAAAGCTCTCCAGTAGATACTTTGGACCCTTTAAAGTGATTGAGAAAATAAATGAAGTTTCTTATCGACTTGAGCTTCCTGCTCATTGAAAAATACACAACGCTTTTCATGTAAGTTTGCTAAAACCTTACATAGGACCAGAACCAAAGGAACCCATTACTGAAGATCCCCCAGAAGTTGAAGAAACAAAGCAACTCTTGGAACCTGAAAAGATTTTGTTTCTCAAGGATCGAACCACGAGAAGTGGCCCTGTGACACGAAAATTCTTACTAAAATTCAAGAATCTACGCACAACAGATGCACAGTGGGTAGATGAAAAATTCATGAAGGATTACCCAAATATTCTACAGCAATATCAAGAAGCTTTTTAGCTGATGACAGCTGAATAAAAGCCACAGGGCTGTCACAACTCTATAGAAACAGAATTTGTATCCTTTTTCATTAATTTTTCTATATAATGATTTATTAAATTTATTTCCTTTGCACTAATTAGATATAAAGAAAAGTGCATTGGAGCTGGCCACTGATGAGTGGTCACAGGTTATGGTGGACCCACGCGGTGGGTTAGAGAAAAGATAGTTCAAACTTCCACCTATATGGCCCGATTGGGCGCCTGTGACTAGAACTCACGCATATCAGGGTTAGACTCGCACACAGAAAGGATTGATGCCTTGAAGTGTGGGCTAGATCCACCAGAACAGACAATTACAATCAACAAGATGGCATGATGATGAAATTCTTGTATAATGTGCATGTGTGGGCTGAAAGCTTGAAATGCACATTTCTTTGCATAGGAAAGTCACATGAAGATTCAGATACCATTTTTGCGATGTACATGGAAAACGCTTTCATATGACACCCATATTGGGGGGTTCCTAAATTTTAGGAGATCCCTAAATTTTAGGAGCCTCAAATTAGCCTAAAAATGCTAGTCCTAAAAAATAGGGATGTCATTCTAAAAATAGTAAGTTCTGTACTCTGACTGTGCTTACTAAATTTGGTTGTTTCTATTCTTGACAGTATTCAACCCAAAAAGGAAGGCCATAGAGAAGAGACAAGTGTCAAGACACTTGTCACACAAGTTTCCAAGTGTCCCACTACTTGTCACATCTCATGACATGTGGCTGGACACTTATCTTGTGCTACTCCACTTTCCCCTTTTGTACTAGCTCTCCCCTCTCCTATAAATAAGAGCTCATTTTTCTTCATTCAACATCATTTTTATTTGCTGTAAACTCATGTACAACACCCACAGATAGCCAGAAACTGGCCCCATCCATCCCCATCATCATCCCCCACTTCTCCATTATCAAATTCCTCCATATTCCCTCTTCTATCACTGCTGTTTTATAGGACAGCAAGCCTGTAAATTCATTACAGCACCTCCTTCTCGAGCTCTTTCTTCCATTTTTGCAACAAGAAGCAAGCCCTATCCATGTACTGCTGATCAACGTTGGAGAAAGGCTGATTTTCCCTTTTTCTTCTCTCATACTGTAAAGAAATCAGTTCTTATCATTGCATAATAGATAATGCATGTGTGTTTGTACATCTTTGCATGATCTTGTGAGAGTGAGAATTACTTCTTCTCACTCTCAGGTTGATTGTAACTGAGCTCTTCCCTAAGGGACTTGGGTTGAGCAGAAATACATTCCTTCGGGGGGGGGGGGGGGGGGGGGTTGCCCATCTTCAACCCTCAATCTTGTCTCCATTACTTTTACATTTTCATGGCTATAATTTTGTGAGTAATTTTCATTTTCAACTTTAAGTGTTCATTCTCTTTTATATTAAATCTCGAAAACAAGCGAATATCATAATTGTTAAGCATATTACGTTGTTCGGGGCGTTTACAGCAGGAAGATTTTATCCGATATACTGAATTGGTGTCACCTCCTCCATCCTTTTGGATCAAATATAATCAGCAGAGGTTTGCCCTATACATCTCCTTAAGCAATGTGGATTTGGAACCTCCAGAGGATGGGTGGTCAAATCTTTGGTCTGCGGGTCTCTTGAGAGCAGTTTTTGATAGATTTGTGGATGATTTGGCTTCCCATGAGGTTCAGTTATTATCTTTTATGTATCTTGTCAAACATCTGCAAATTCCTAATGAAGAGGACTTGGATGTTTATGTGGGCGATGTCATCTTACAGACAGTCATGTATGTGCACTCAATGGAGCTCCTTCTAGCAGATAGTTTGAAGTATTATCATGAGCAGACGTCTTGGTGTAAGGAACATGCTTGGCATCCACCTTTGGAGGCTGATGCTTTGGAACCTCGTCGTCTTCTGAGTGTTTTCCATAAATCTGATATCCATCCATTACAATCTCAGTTGTTGAGCTTTATTGCTGATCATCCATTATTTACTGATTCCTTTTTCCAGGATCTTAATTTCCGTTGTTCTATCTATCCTTTGGATCCTGGTGATCTCCTTTCTTATTCTCTTATGGCGCATCGTTTCCCTTTTTATATTTCTCTTCTTTCCTCAAGTCCTGATACCATTTTTCTTTTATCTTTTACCCCTTCTGAATTTCCTCATATCCCTATTTTTACTACATGTCCTTTTATTGCTGATCCTACATCATCACCTACCCCTTCTGACCCTCCACCTTCTGTTCCTCCTATTCCTTCTGTTTTCTCAGTGGATTCCCTTCGTACCTTTTTGTTGAATTCTCCATCTTTGCCATCTTCCTTATCCCTTCATTTGCCTTTCTTTTATGATTTATCTTATCCTCCTTTACAATGTTTTCCTCTTATTCCATTGCCCCCTTCATCTGATTATATCAATCTTCCTTCCTAGTCAGCGCTGGATACTCCAGGATATGACAGTGACATACTCCGTCAAAGACAATGGACGCTACATGATTGTGTGACAGGACCGGTATGGCCTTTCATTCCAGGGTCTTGGGATACATATGCAGCATGTTCGAACTCTTACCTTCATTTTTCCAAAGTGCATGTTACTTCTGAGGATACCACTGTTCGCCTTGCAGCTCATTTTTGTTGGTATCTTGCTTTCATGCATCAGTAGTCAAAGTTGAATACTCGAAAGGGTATCCCTCAATTGCTCATCAATCCAAATGTAGACGTGACTGTTGCTCAGATGGATGTTTTGTACTACTTTGCACAGGCCTTCCCTACCAGGTTCCTCATCTTACTGGAAAGGATGTGTTGCTTACAGTTCCTCCAGAATGTGCCTCAACATTTTGTTGATGAGAGTAAAGCTTTGGAGCGTTTAAAGTTTAGTATGCAGTTTAAGAAGAAATACCTTCATCCTACTTAGCAATGGAGCTTTTCCTCATTGTATCATTCCTCCTTTATTAATGGAAAATTTCTTTTTGCTCTCCAATTTTTGGGGATCCATGCCATTCAGACTATATTTGTATATGGGTATTTTTTTGTATTGGGTGATGTTTTTTTCAATTGTGTGGAGCTGATGAAGATGAAGCTGTGAAGATTGATACAGTTGGTTATCACATGGTTGCAGTTGCAGATTTGGATGCAGAACTCTTATATCCTTTAATAGTTTGAGTTATTTTGGTTTTTATAATATTGGAATGGTTTTTTTTTGTGTTATTGGTTTTCCTTTCCTATGTGTTTCAGATCCAGGTTATGAAGCTGATATGTTGGGGTTGTGATCAAAGTGGGCGATTTATGCTGAATTGAAGATTCTTTTTAACAGATCATAGAGCTTTTATTCTTCCATTTTCTTAGGTCGCGACGACGCTTCCTTATTAAGTGTGGGGATATGTTGAGTGTGGAAATAATTGGTTTTTGGGCTGATTTTTTGTTGTTTTTGTTGCTGAATGGTTGTTTTTTGTGGTTGATTGTTTGAGTTTGAAGATGTTTTGAAGTGTTTGGAGTGGTTTGAGTATGTTTGAAAGGGTTTATGTTGGTTTTTGATGAAATATGTTATTCTAAAGAGTTTTGTAATTTTCTATGTATGGTTTTGTAAGGCCTGATTTTCTTCTGTTTTGGTTCTGTTTTGGTAGTTAAGATGGTTGAATGGATGTTTTGAGAGATGATTGAAGTGGTGTGAAAAGGTTTATGAAAGATTGAATTGGTTTTGTTATGATTTTTATGGGTTTTGTTGATCTTCTGTAAAGTTCTGTAGCTCTGTAGTCATGTTGCTCTGTTGTTCTATGGGTCTGTTCTGTTTGTTTTTGTTGAGTGTTATGATGGATGTATGGATGTTTTGGGAAGTGTTCTTGTCTTAGAAAAAGGATGAATAGAAGCTCTATTCAAGCTAATTGAAGTGAAGAAGTAATTATAGAAGATTCACAGAAGGTTACAGAAGGACAGTGACAGAAGACAGATCTCACAGGACACTATGATGTCTTTGGTGCCCCTTCATATCAGACATACCTTTTGGGAGGTGTATCCACGACCTAAGGAGGATTATTGTGAGTGATTATTGAGTGATTGTAGTGAGGATATGATGTAGTATTGAGAGCATACTATTGTGAGAGAGATCATATGCAAGAGATAGTTGATTCTATGTGAAACATTGTATCTTTCTATGAGGGAGAAGACTATGAAGACAATGATTTCTTTCCATCAAAAGTTGTGTTCCCTTTGTCTATTAATGAAGAATATGAAGAATATGATCAAGTTTGTTAAAGATAAAGCCGTGGGAGATATCTATTATGATGCTGCGTGAAGAATTGTCATTTTCTTTGTTTTGATGATCAAAAGAATGAAATAAAAGCTTGTTGATGTTACAAGATAGATTTTCTTGCAAGAGAATTCCTTTTTCCTTGATGTTCCTCTTGGGGCTCCATTCGGCTTGGTGCTAGATTCTTGCAACGAAGCATATACACATTAGTTGGAATTCATGGAAAGACTGTTTGTGTACTAGCACATAGGCTGATTTTGAAACATAACTATTTGTGCACAATGAGACATCCACTATTGCATTGATCATACATGTGGTATCAACTCCTGGAAATGCATAGCAATTGTTTGAATTATACTGGATCCACATTTGAGAGGGTGAGATTTCCCTTGTCGAAGGATAGCCGTTCGTTTCGTGGGGAAAATTATTAGTGAGAAACATGGTATCTCCTCGATCTCGCTGACAAAGAGAGGAGTTTTGTACAAATGTATCTATATGTAAAAGCAGTTCATCGAGGGGCCAATCCCCATGATGTAGGAGAGTTATAGTGGGGCCATGGCAATCAGCCGGTGGGGTGCCTCATGTGTCTGTGATACGTGGCACTTATTGCTAATATGTGTGGGATACTCCCTTTGAGGGGTTTTGGGGAAGATGCCATTGGACTCTTATCTAGCAACAAACACAATATTAGAAGTATTTAGTGTGCATCTAGTTATTAGAGATGCTCTTGGACTGCGAGACCGTGTGGTGAGGATGGAGGTGTCTGTTGTATGCATGAGGGTCCGACTAGTGTAATAGCCATTGCTGGCCCATTTTTGAGATCCCATCAGTGGTGTGTCTGTAGGGAGCCACCTCAAAGTGGTGGTTTCCAAATCTAGGGTCTCTTGGGACCTACTTGTTAGTTGATGTCCTTTGAAGAGATCCACCAAGGTGAATTCCGAAAATGGGAGAGAGCCAAGAGGGCTAGATGGAGGGCCGAAAGCAATAGGCATTATTTCCCTAAAAGGAGTAGTTCTGAACCTATTCAAGGGCGGGGCCTTAGTAACCTTAGCCTGAATCAAAGTCCTAAATCAAAGTCTATCATCAGGAGGTGGAAGTTCTAGTACTTCCCCCCTCCTAATTAATCTACCCACTTCAAGTGGTGTGACAACTTTTCTTATCCCGATTTGTTAACCCTCAAACAACAAGGTGGAAAAGATGGAAAATCTAAAGCAAAAGACAAGGCCAAGGAAAGAGTGAAACAGAAGATGAAGGCGTGCCAAGAAGAATTTAGAAACACAAGAAGTGCAGAAAAAAATAAGGAAAAAGGCGCACAAGAAAAAGTGCATCTATACTTTTGTAAAAAAGCACAAGGCACTCTCACATGGTATCAAAGCGCACTCTCACATGGTATCAAGGCCACTCTCACATGGTATCAAAGCACTCTCACATGGTATCCCTCTCCAACAAGCTCCATCTTCCGCACTCTCACATGGTATCAAAGCCAAAGGAGAGTACACGGAGCTGAGTTTTACGCGGGAGAACACCCACAACTTTACGTTTGCTGGTCAAGATGTCTCCAACAGCTAAGGCGTCACCTTCTGCACCATCTCCTTGATCAAGGCGACCTGTTTTGGTGTCACATATTTGCGTTTGCTGCTGGTGCCTTCTCCCGTGGCTGCCACGTCATCACCCACCTCTTCCTGCTTGCGTTTTCAGCCTCGGCAGCCCTCCTCCAGGTGGGCGACACTCCTTCAACCTATGCCTTGCTGTTCTAGCTGTTGTTCCATCTTCAGGCAGCTCTTTTCCTGCTAGTGACCTATTCCCAGGCTGCGTTTTGAGGCAAGAGGCTGTTTTTCTGTGGTGATTGCATCGTTATCATTTGCGTTTGACATCATCCTTGCGTTTTCTGCAAGGCGGCTAGCTCAGGAGCTTCTGGTGTTTGTGTTTCGGCACCCGCAACCTTCCCTTGTTGTGTTTTGGTGTTTGCAGATATCGAAGATGTCTTCTCATCAGTTTACAGGCTTTGATGACACAGATGACGAGCTTTTGTCTCAACATTCATCTGACCGGAGGCGTGATTTCTATCACGAGGACCGTCGTCCGGAGTCTATTCCTCTTTCTCGTCCCCCTTCTATTCATGTATCTCGGCGATCCCCTTCCAGTGGGCCGAAGATGCAGCCTTTGGTACCCCCTGTACAGGTACCCATACTTCCTTAACTGCCCAAAGAGGACCGGTTGGATGGCTCCAACTTTTCTCGATGGTTCTGTAAGGTGGAGTGTATCTTGGACTCCTTCGATCTTTGGGAGCTTGTTTCTGTTCCTATTCCCCAGCCTCAGGTGGATCCTGCAGATGGGACATCTATGGATCGTGTAGCCTTATGGGATCGGCTCAATTCTAGAGCCCGATCTTTCCTCTTTCTGAGTTTGCAGGATTTTGTCCTTGTTCATGTTCACAGGTTGAAGACTGCAGCGGACGTGTGGAGAAAGCTCACGTCTCTCTATCAACAGAAGACATTTGCCCACCGGATATCTCTCGAAAAGAAGTTGCGGATGCTCGCTATTGATGATAGTCCTTCCATGAAGGACCACATCAACAGATTACAGGATATGAGGGATGAGCTTGCATCCCTCGGTCGGACGATATCTTCTGAAGACATGGCTATGATTCTTTTGACTCAGCTGCCATCGCCTCGGTTTGATGTCTTCTACACCAGCCTTCTTACATCAAGGACCCGTGAGAAGCTTCTATGGGAGGAGCTATCCCCGCTTATCTTGGAGCATGACGAGCGACTTAGAGAGGTCAATGCTAGTGGATCCGACTCCACTAGAGCCTTTGTTGCAGGTTCGGGAGGACAAAAGAAGAAGAAGACGAAGTCAAAGGCTAAGAAGAAGGACAGTTCTTCCGGCTCTAACCCAGATTCAAAGAGACCGAAGTGCCCACACTGTGGGAAAGGGACACATCCCGAGGAGAAATGCTGGAAGAAGTACCCTCACCTTCGTCCGGGAGCGAAGGGTGGATCTACATCGGAGCCTTCTTCTACCTCTACACCAGTTGTTACCCATGAGTCAGTGTTTCTTCATCTCCATGCTTTGGAGGAGGATCCTTCTACTGTGGCTGCAGTGTCTTCTGCGCAGCCTTGGTTAGTGGACAGTGGTGCTTCGAGTCATATGACTCCCCGAGGTGATTTGGTACAGGATCTCCGTCCATCAGAGGGTTCAGTCACTGTTGGTGAAATTTTATCGGTGCCTATTAGTGGTGTTGGCACATTGCCTTTGTTTATCGACCGCGACCTTCGAGCTCTTTTTCACAGGCCCTACATGTTCCGGATTTGGGCCTTCCCCTCCTCTCAGTTTATGGCCTTACGAGGTTTGGCACACGAGTGATCTTCACCGAGCATGCTGTTGTTATTGAGGATTCTTCTACAGGAGCTGTCTTATCTACAGGTTGGCAGGCGAGCGGGCTTTAAAGGCTCCATTCCCTTTCTTTGATGTAGGGTCCTCCGAGGCAGTCTATTGCTACACCCGTTCCCGCTTGTGCACCTTCTATTCCACAGGTTCCTTCCCATCCCCCACCCTCTCCTCCGGTGGTTCCCTCGTACCCCCATCCCTTTCAGAGGGGGACGATCTCGGTGATGTGGCTGTGGATTCCCTGGCCCCTAGTGTTTTAGAGGGGGATTCCCAGGTTCGTGAGGAGCTCCTTCAGCAGAGCAGTCTACATCGACGGACTTCATCGACCTTGGCATTCCTCTTGCCACCCCAGGATCCGTTTCTCCCTTGGCCTTCAGCCACATCCAGGATCTGAGAGGGGGTGTTAGCAGTCATGTTTGTCATGCCTTGTCATCTCTTGCCTGTGAGCCTCAGTCTGAGTCAGACGAGGACATTAGGAGCTCTAACATGTCTGTCATGTGTTATGATGGGGGAGGCTAGTCACTCTCGACTGGCTATCTTAGGTTGTGTATTTCTTTTTTGCATCTTTTAGTGGGCAGCCCACTGGCTGTCCGGCCACTTTTTGGTCACTGTTGTGGGGCGCCCATTTTAGGGCAGTTTTAGGGTTTGCGCCCATTTTAGGGTTAGGGTTAGGGTTTGTCCGTTGCCTATTTATAGGCAGCCCCCCTCCCCACTTGGTCACTTGTCTTCTTGTAGATTTCGATACTCCTTCTCCCCCGTGGTGGTGCTGCCATCATCATCAGCCTGATCTTGTGCCCTCACTGACGCTGTGGGTTGCATGCAGGGACTGATCAGTCTCCTTCCGCCTTCCTGTTTGTATTTAGGATTCATTTCAATCAGTGCAGATTTCTCTTCCTTATTTTCTGCTTTCTCTCTCTCTCTCCCTCCGTGTTTTCAACCCGAACCGGTGCTTGAGATAGATAGGAGATTTAGGTGGTTTGATCTTTAGAACAAGTAAGTATTTTGGTTTGTTGTTGAGTAGGCAAGTAGGTAAATCAACCTCAGTCACCCACTGCTTTTGATTTTTATTGCGCTTGAATAGGATTAGGACCAAGAAAATAGGGAAAATAGAAGGGTTTTTTAATGTTGAAAATAGGCTCAAAACTGGGAGAGAAAGGGGCATAAAATGTGAATCTTGAGTAGATGGGTGAGAGGGGGGCAACCATAAGGTTGAAGGAAACTTGAGCAGGACAATAAGAGGCTCAAAAGGTCAGGGGAAGTCTCATTTTTTAGTTAAACATAGAGAGAGAGAGAGAGCTTGAGAGAGAGTATGTGAGTGCAGGTACAGAAGGGGTTCGATCCAATCATTTTGCTATCGCCCAACCATTCCAGATATCCCTTGGCCTTCTCTAAGCTGTGTTTGTTTGATCTAGAAAGTTGGAGCTTGTACTAGGACCCCACGCATGGCATTCATCACTCGCACCCTTGCACCTACGCTCCAGAAAATGCAGTTGGACAAGGTTGCAAGTGTTTGAGTCCTAGAATCGGACACTTCGACTGTTCGACTCTCGGAGTCGGACCATCCAACTCTACCACTCGGACCACTTGAACCACTCGGATGCACCACCTCAGGCTCGGACCACCTGGTCCAATCGGACCAACTATGTGATAGGATCAGACGGATGGACTAGTTGGACCAAGTTTAGGATCAGACCACCCAGTCAGATCGGACAATCCGTATCAGACAGTTGGACCAACTCCAAAATCAGACGGGTCCGATTCTGGGAATCGGTCCACCAAGGCAGAACATTTTAAACTGGTAAGTGAGCCACCTCCTCAAGCCAAGGCCACTCCGAACACATTCCCAAACATCCCTGAGTACCTGACCCGGCTCTCAGAAGCCAAAAATTGGAGAAACAATACCTGGGCAGCCTAGAGTCAGCCTCTAATAGTAGGCCATAGAACATACAAGATTTAGAGCTGAAACCGACCCTCGGATTCCAATCCGGCCTTGACAGAGTGTAGAGTGTGCAGCATAGACCTTAGACAATATAAGAGAAAAGCTAGGAAATGCACTTGGAGCCATATTAGGCTATGAACAAAAGGGGGAAAAGTGGGAACTACATTGTTCATTTTGCATTCCCACCCCATGTTGATTTCATCATTTAAAGTGCATAAAAGGGAGAAAGCTTGATCTGGCATTGTGCATTGGAAAGCACTAAGCTCAAGTGTGAATAAAATTTACAGCTACTTTCAATAACAAGGAACTCACATAGAATCATAATAATTCAAAGAACCCACCAGTGGGAGAAAACCTTGAGACGTAGCTGGGTGCCACAGAGTTCAATTAATAGGATGCTGAAGAACCTGAAGAGTTTGAAGATGACAGGATTGAGGGCAAGTCGCTACCTGAGTTGATTGGATTGATTGACAACCTGGTGGAGAGAGAGGCTACAGAAATGTCAGGAGTAGACGTGGACCGAGAGGATGACCAGCTAGACTTGGGTGAGTTCCCAATTGAATTGCAGCATATGGTCGAACAATAGGACCGGCTAACAAGGATCATGATCAATGGCAGACCGATCGAGGAAGTAGTTACGAGCCTTGAGGAAGAGAGGAAGGTAGCTAGGAAAGCACGGCAGAGCATCACGGCATATAACCACGAGCAAAGGACGAGGAAATTGCAGCAAGACTTAGAGGTGCATGAGACATGATGCATTCTAGCCTTAGCTAGTAAGCTCACAACATGGCTAAACACAGAGAGGGAGAGAGAGCTAGAGGCAAACCAGACGCTGAGCGAGCTTGTCACCAAGCGGCTCATAGTTGAACATGGGAATCTCAGTTCTACTTCATAGGGGAAACATGGACAAGTCACCCCTAACAGCAATCTAACACCCACCTAAGAAAGACCACTTTGTAATCAATCAAAGGTAGGAGTGAGGTTAACACCGCACTTTGTTCAAAGAGAGTGAGAGAGGGGGAGAGTGTAACTCGATCCCCCTATCCATAAGGTAGAATCACAGCTCCGGTCCCCCTAAAATGGTTCTAAACTTGGTAACTTATCCTATCAGTATTGGGAGCATCACGATTTAATGAGCTCTATCTAGTGTTGGAAAGTTACCCGACTTATCGAATCTACCCAGCCATAAGCATCCAATCATCAGGTTCGAAGCCTCCCACTTTCCTCGATGGGTTTGCTTAGTTTTCTAATTAGCAAATACTATCACACTGTTTGGACATATAAAATCAGCTTTCTTTTATTACTCCATTAGACTAGGTTTGTTAAACTCAACCTTTAACACATAACAAACAATTCTAAAAATCATATACTTTATTTCATAATAACATCCAAAGCCATCACTCCGCAGAGTGTTACAAAACCGTCTTTCTGCAAAAAGACACCATCTAGCCTAGGATAGGACCTTCCAATCCCTCAGGATTGGGCTATATGTGATCGCACTCCATCCATGGTCAAGAGGGAGATTTACTAGCTCAGAGGCCCTCTAAGCTTCCCTGAGCCTCAGGAGTCATCCTACATAACAGGGGCACTTACCACTCGGCTCTTTGTCCTCTCACATGCTCGAGTGATCAAAATCAAAAATACCTACCTCCCTCAAGAGCGTAGGACCTCCACCCGTAGGTGAGTTTTTTCACACTCTATGTGATGCCTTTTTAGCGCTCTTGACTTGTTCTGTTGTTTCTTCCTCTTCCTGTTTGCTCTTCTTCTCTCTCTTCTCGGCCTCCTTGAGGGATTGTCTTTTTTCTTTTTCCAAATCTTCTTTCTCCTTCCTACGGCCTTCATCCGGTTTCTTTTTCTTCTGCGCTATCTTCTTCTTGGGTTCCTTGACTTGCTTTTTGCTTGATTGCTCTTCTTGCCCCTGTCCTTCCTTATCAGTCTCAGTCCTGTCGCTAGACCTCTCTTGGTACTGATGAGAGGGTGACCTGTCAGGCGTTTCCCCTTCCCTTCTTCTACATCCTGCATCTCTTTCACTGCCTCATGGATGAGCACAGTTAAAACGTTTCTATAGGCGATGAACGAGGCCTTGGACAAGGCCTTCTTTCTTTTTGTGGCCCTAGATGTTGGAGACTCTCCTCCTGTGGGCGTGCTTCCTAAAGCGAGTGCTTTAGCTGCTTGGTCGATAGTTTTGTGCACATAGCCATTCCAATTGACTTCATGCAGGGTATGAGCCGCTACATTCTCCAGCATAGGCACACTGATTCGGTGCATCAATGTGTTGTAGTGGTGGCTGGAGAAGAGTGCGTGTACCAATTTTTCCTGCAATCTGGTTTTTGCATCAGGGATGTCCTAGATACTGATGTCGTCATTTGTCAGCACGTCCTCCTTTCTCATCCTCAGCATGTTGTACACATCTCTCTTTTGCTTCTTTTCTACTTTTGGCTCGAGTCCCAACGCCTTCTCCACCAAGGCGGGGGTTAAGCGAACCTGCACCTGTTTGGCATTTTTTCCCCTTCCTATTGTGACGGTGCCGTACTCATTGTCAGGGTTATAAGACATGAGAAATTCCACACACTTTGTTTGGTCAGGTTCTTGTGCGAATCTTTCCAGGTACTTGGTGAAGTTGCATTTTTCAACGGCTCTCCTGGCCGCCTCCTCCTTGGCCACCAAACCTTCTACGTTGTGAATGGTTCTGAACTTTAGCTAGTTGTAGGCGCGGCTCTCCAAAGTGATGCTGTATTGCGCTCTTTTCTCTTCCGTGAATGGAAGTCGGTGGGCGCTGTCTTGTTGGGACATCTTTCGTTCCTGTCATAAACCCCAGTTTCCATTAGTGCTTCCAAATTAACAATTCACAAAAGCAATCATTGACTAAAAAGGAAATACTCTATGTGTTTACTGAATGAAAGCCTTAAAATCTTATCCAATGTGGAGCCTTCCCTTTTAGCTTTAAATTTTTGCATTTTATTTTAAAGTTCTCTTGACATCTTCCTACCTTGCTCGTTGTCTATGCACTTATGCATTTTGCTTTGATTTTCACTGGCTTTAATTGATCTCTTGATTCACCATATGCGTTTTGCTTTGATTTTCACTGGCTTTAATTGATCTCTTGATTCACCATTGATCTCTTGATTCACCTTGATCTCTTGATTCATCTTATCCCCCTTCCCTTCCCAGCTTGAGAAGAATCCTTACTAGAATTGAAGGTGTGGGAGGTTGAGGACCTTTGGAAATGGGTCTTAGGAGTCATCGGCATCAGAACCAAGTGTAAAAATCGAGGTTGTACTCTAATTGAATTGCGCGATTGAGATCAAAAGGGCGATTGCCAACGTGTGTTATGTAAGTGAGAACATCTGTTTTAGGAAGTCACCAGAGGCACCGCTACTAGTAATGTGTAGCTCCTCCTTAGTCAGTAGGCAATTGAGGTAAGGATGTCCCTTGATTTGCTCTTCCAGGGGGCGGTTGTGAAGAGTGGTTAACACTCTGTACGAGGTTGGCACGATATAAGTGGGGTCATACTCTGTTGTTTTGATTGCATGGCATTGCTCATGATTCGGCATCCCTCTAACTCCCATTGCAACCTAAGAGTGTACCAGTGCTGCAAGAATGGGGATTCAGCCCGAGCAAGTTAGGATAATTCTGGAATTTTGTGGTCGGTGATGGCAGAAGTGGTTCGCTGAACGTATGACGTTATGAGGCATTGTTTGAGGGCTTGCTCTTTAGAGACCTCACTGTCGAGCAATACAGCAACAACGGAGTTTGTTGCCTTTGCGAAGGCAAGTTCAAATGTCTCCCAAGAACAAGGCATCGTGCGAATTTTGATTGCAAAAGGCTCAAGTAACAAGCCTAAGTCCAAGCGGTCATAGCTTAGAGCGAGCTCTCTGAAGGTGGCATCGAGCCATCTAATGCAATCAACCACGTCTTCCCCTGTATCTTCGGCTAGATCTGAGGCTAGTGTCAAAAATGACTTCCTCTCATAGGAGGGTTTAAGACGTGCTGGCAGTTTGGGGTTTGATAGCACTAGAACCTTTGATAGTGGATAGTTGTGGTTGGGGGTGTGCCTTAGGTTGCGGTTGGGCTTCCTAGCTTAGGGCTGGGGGAGCAACAACTACTTCTGATGGACTGCTACCTTCAGAGTGGATCATTGTAGTCCGATGGACTCTAGTGGGTGATGGGTCATGCAACGATGTCTGTCACTTGGGCCGGTAGGCTTGTTCAAGTCTCTCGAGCATATGTGTAGATGGGCATGATGGATGTGGACCTGGGGAGCACTATGCCTCATGGTTTTGAGGTTTGATGGGACTGAGGGTGATCAAGCTTGGGGGTAGCATACGAGTGGCAATCTTGGCCAAGTGGGCTTTAGGGATATATAACTAGGTCTTTCCCTCATAGTAGCCTTGCATGTGCAGGAGGGCTTTGGAGATCCACCTTTGCCAGATCATACCTTGATTTCTATAACTACACCTTGGCATCCTAGTTTTAGTGCTTTGGGTCTTATGGGGTCGTGTGTGACGACTCCTAGGCAGTGTTTGTAGCGTTTAGGCCTCCATTGGGACCTAGGCTGTTGAGCCTTAGCTTTTGTTACCACGAGTAGTGGTTCTTGAGTGCATAGGAGCGGCCACCATATGGATTTAACCTGGCGTTAGTGGGTTGTAGTGGCAGTTTGCCAAGTTGTGTCCAATGATCGTGAGTCAAGATATTGAAGTCCGCTCCCTCATCAATAAAGGCATTGAAGGTGCATGTTCGGTTGGCAATGGATAATCCAGATTGTGCTCACCAGGTTGGCACAACACTACCCCCAAGGCAATTTTAGAAGCATCGATATGCACATGGAAGGTTATGGTCCAATCCGAGGCTCGTAGAACTGGTGCTGTGGTTAGAGCCCTCTTCAACTCTTCATATGCGCGTTTGCAGGCTTCAGTCCATTTGAAGACAATCAGCAATTTGTATAAAGGTCTTGCTATCAATGCGTAATTCAACACAAACCGTCGATAGTATCCCATATGGCCTAAGAAGCATTGAACTCCCTTGTAGTCGGTTGGGGGTGGAAGGTCAACAATAGCCCTGACCTTCGAGAAATCAGTGGGTGGCAATGCCATTCTTTGACACCACATGGATGAGGATGCATCCATGTTTCACCCAAAACTAGCATTTCAAGGGGTTCAGGGGGAGGAGATATAGGTGACACCGATCAAAGACTGCTTAGAGTTTGTTCAAGTGTTCCATCCAAGTCAAGTGAATGTAGAGGTCATCGACAAAGACTTCTAACTCCTTGCAAAGCATGTCTTTAAATATGGTGCACATGAGACATTGGAAGGTGGTAGGGGCATTGGTCAACCCGAAAGGCATGACTATGTATGCAAAGACGCCCCACTCGGTGGCGAAGGCAGTCTTATGCCTGTTGGCAATATGCACTTGCATCTGGTTGTATCCTAAGAAGCCATCCAGAAAACTGTAGGCCTCCTTGCATGCCACTCCTTCAAGCATGTGCTCGATGTATGGCAATGGATAATTATCCCTTTTGGTAGCAATGTTCACCTTTTTATAATTGACGCACCCTCTAATTTTTCCATTTTTTTTCATCACAATGACTATGGGTGATACCGAGTCTGTGTGCTCAATTTTGTAATGAATCCTGCTTTCATCATCTTATCAATTTCTTCCTTGATAGCTTGAGCGTGCTTAGGATTCATTGGGCACTTTTGCTGCTTCACCGGCACTACGTCAGGTGTCATGGGTATGTTATGAGTCACTACACTCAGATCTACCCCTTTAAGCTCTTCCAAGGACCATGTGAACACATCCACATACTCTCGCAAGAGAGCAACCAGACTCGCTTCCTCGTTCTCAGCCAAGTCATCGGCAACGAAGACTGGTCAGGATGTCTCCCCTTCCCAGGCTAAGTTCACCTCTTTGACCCTAGCTGGTCCCTTGATTGGTTAGCTTGTTTGCCCTTGCCGCTTGGCACCCATCAAGATCACTACCCTATCTCCTTTCTTGAATTTTGTCAATCATTTTGGAAGGTCCCGTGGTTTTTGTTGCTCGTCTATTCGGGTGTTCCTGGGTTGGGTTGCCCTTCCTTGCTTCAATTGTTTGCGCCTCAAGTGGATGTCGGCTGTGCATCAGGTCTTGGGAAGACTAGGTATTTCTAGGTCACTATCTGAGCTCACTTCTGACTCAAAGTCAAACTCGCCGTCTTCGCTAAAAGAGGGGGTCTCCCCTAGTGGTTGCAGTTCAGATGGTGATTCTTCTCTAAGCACTTGTGTTGCCCCTAGTTGAGCTAAGCCTGCTTACTCAAGGTCTATGGCTGTTATGTGTTCTAACCAGGCACGATCACAATTTATGTGCATGAATCCTTGCTTTGTCTTGTAGGCATTTCTTTTTTGCGGCTTAAAATCTTACCATATCTGTTCTATTTCATGTCCCTCCGTGTTGTACTCTATCAAATACACCTCACCCTCACTTCCATCACTGAAGGGTTGGAAGTCTTTGTACTCATCGTCAGAGTCCTCTACGCCAGCAGGTTCATCGTCCTGTAGGGCTTGGTACACCTCTTGTCGCCGATCCGAGACTAAGGCCTAGTTGTACATAAGGTTCAAGTCATGCACTCTGGTCCATTGCCACTCCGATTCACCTAAGAGGTCTTGGAGTGGTGTGAGGTTTGCTGTTGAGTAGTCAGCCAACTTGTCTGTTAAGTATTCGAGGGCCTCCTGGAGTTCTCTCTTATTGCATGGCACTTGGAAGGTGACGGGCTTAGGTCTCGCAAGATGGGTTCCTTCCATCATGCACATTAGCATAGAGGGCGTGCCATCGGTCGTGCCCATCATCTTGATGGCTCACTCATGCGCTTCTTGATCCAAGAACGGCACGTCAATTGTAGCAAGGACATGCATCCAATCCAGCTCGTCTTCTGGACATGTGATATACTTGGTCAAGGGTCCATAAGACTTCTTGACTTGACTATCACCCTTGAGCATCAAGGAGATGGAATCCAAGTTGATTGGTGAGGTTTTCCAAGTGTCCATCTTCACGCTCATAGCTTCCATCATGTTGCCTAAGAATATCAAGCCGTTACCCCAATCTTCAATAACTCTAGCATTGCACATCTAGGGCCAGCCTCACAGGACATCATAGTCCACCCCCTTCATGACTAAGTCAACAGAGAACTAAACACCTGCGATTTTCACTGGCCAATTTTTAAGTACCCCGAATGGCCTCACCCTCATGTCGTTTGCTAATGTGACATTAAACCGAGCGACACGTGGGTTTCCCCAGGTCTGCAGTACTACATGGCTTAGCACACTAACCCCGACTCCCGTGTCTATAATCCCCTTTCTTGTCGTGTCTCCTAAGGCTAGGACTGGTAACACTGCATGCTTCTTGGTGCCTTCCCAAAAAGCATTAATGTGCAAGGATTTTGGCACAAAATGTAGCATTAGACTTGGCATTTGTATTTCTACATCCTGATCTTGCAAATATGACGCCTGTTCTCATGATTCCTCGACCCACTACTTGAGGTTTCGCCATAGGGTGGGGTGCTGCTTAAGCAGGTATCCTAGGCTTTACGTCACTAGGGTGGTCACTAGCGTGGTGAGGAGACTGTCGTCCCTCTCCTGTGCCAAATTGTCCTGGCCAATGGCCATGACTGATTTCTGGGCCTGCAGCATCAAGGTTTGCCCTAAGGGGCGCTGTCTGTTGTGCGGTTGCCCTTCCTGACCTTCATTGAGGGGACATTGATGAGATCCTCGCTCTCGTCCTCTAGGATGGGTTGAGCATCTCTTAAGTGCTCTTGTGCCTCTTTTACCCAATCCCTCACCTTCTCTATGGCATCGAGTTGGCTCTTCGGATACGAGTACTCCCCTACCTTGGCACTTCCCTTTTCGGCCGTCTTGGGGGCTGAAGTTTCCGTCTCTGTGTCTTCGACTTTCTTTCCAACAAGTAGAGTTGTAGCACTCTCAGCTTTCAATGCGATCTTAGCCTCCAGCCTCCTCTTCCTTTGCCTGTGGCTCTTTTTTCCCATCGAGGCTGCATCGAGGTTGCTGGGCCCTGGTAGTGATATGCCGGTGTGCTTTGCAATGGGATGGGTGTGACCTCCCCGTCAAGGTTCTCAACCCCAAACAGCCCCAATGGGATAGATGGTGCTTTGACTAAATTTGCAGAAGGTTTCCGCTTTGGGCAATCGACGAAGAGATGGGTGATTCCACACTCTACACACCTTAGGTCATCTTTGTCTCTGTTCTGCTACTCCCTCTCGTGGCAACGTGATGAGACATGGCCTGGGTATGCACAGGTCCAATAGATGATTGGATCCTGCATCTGCCTCCCTAGGCCTCTACCTCGTCCTCTACCTAATGCCATCACTGGTACTGGTCGATAGTCCATGAGGACGGCGTTGCCCTCTTCATCATGAGAGACATAAGGGTATAAGTAAGTCTCTTCCTCATTTGGCTCTTCCACATAGTGGACTAGAGTGTCACTTGGTGGATGGGGATAGCTAGCTTCATGTTGTTAGGCGCAGGAAGGGCCAATGGGCCTCCCCTTCCGAAAAGTGGTTGCGATCTATTTGCTAGGTAGGGCTGACCATATGGTTGGGAGTACGGAAGTCTCTTGGGCAATCTGCTGTGCATAGCGTCGTGACCAAACCTACCACAGTTAGTGCAAGGTCTCGACCGAGGGTCTTGACACTTGGCTAGCAAATGATTTTTGGCATAATATACACATTGGATGTGTAGCCGCGTTGGTCATCTCCACAAGTCTTGCTGCTTGACTATCTCCATCTTGACATTAGCTAAGTCGTGGTTCATCTTGGTGGCCTTTCCCTTATCTTGGGATAATGGTGCTGGTCGCTTACCAAAGGTTGATGCTCTTTCCAAACCTCGTGAGATGGTTTCTTCTGAGTTGGAGTTCCTGGAGCTCCTCTCTTTCAGTTGATCATCAACTCTGATAGCTTCCTCAAAAACCCTAGCTAGCGTGTCTCGCTGCAAGCTTGAGTTGGTTGCCAAAGCCTTATACAGTTCCTCGTTTCAAATTCCATTGATGAACACAATTAAAACTACTCTTTCAGTCGGTCGTTCACATGTAGGGATTCTCTTGAAGAGGCTCCTTACATGGGTTACGTAATCACGAATGTCCTCCTCTTTTTGCTTGACATTCATTAGTCGCACCAGCAGATTGTCGGAGTATCTACACTTGACAAATCTCTTAATGAAGAGATCCTTGAGGCTATTGAAATTTTCCCACTCTGCAGCATCTAAGATTGTATACCACATCCTTCCCTTGTCACCCAAGCAGAGCCCAAACGCTTGATGAGTCAGGTCGTTGAGGCCGTTGGCTTTCAAAAACTTGCTTGAACTACTCTACAAATATGTATGGGTCATCATGGGGTTGGTACTTGTCGAGCTGCTTTGCGACTATCAAGATTTTAGACTGGCTCTTAGAGCCTTGGGTTGCTCCTAACCCTGCTAGCAGTGAGGTCACTAATGTTGCAGCACTGTGCTCTACTATGGTGTTGTCTAACAATCGCTTCATAAGAAGTTCGCTTAGCATTAAGTCTCCTTCTAGGGCTCTCTTGTGATCCGTTCGGTTTCTGCTGGCTAAGTTCAGCACTCGATGTACCTTATGCAACTCAGTGCTTTGCCTTTGACTCCTGACCTGTTGGTCTCTATTGTATGCGGCTATGCCTTGTAATGCCTTATGGGCTAGCTTCCTCTCTTCTTCTAAGTCTACGATGATAGCATCTGCTATCCAACTGCTATCATGATGTTAAGAGGACACAGTGTGAAAAAGTATGGAATGCATCATCATCCGCGACTTCTCTATTGATCTAGAGAGTCAATGTGATCTAAGCCATTAGTACTAGTGTGAGTTGCATGGATTATCCAAAAATATTATATTTTTGGATAATTTTAATCTATTTTTGATATTATTTATTGTAAAAATTTGAAAAAGTTAGAAAAGGCTTCTAGATTAGGATGGCATGCAAAAAGCTAGTTACTTTTTCAGCCCATTAGAGGATTTTCACAAGAAGGAAAGATTGACGAAATCATGCGCGTCCCGATCGCTGTAAATGGGCTGAAAACTACAGATTGAGCTGAAAGAAGAAGAAGGAGTGATCTGGGAGATCCGTGACCAAGTGTCTTAGGGTATTACTCCCCTTTCGGAGCCAAGGGAGCCATCAGATTTGGGTTTCGGGTAGCAGAGAAAGAGCTTATTTTTCTGATTCACGTTTTTGGTCTATGAAGGAGCTCCAGGAGAACTAATGCCTGGAGATTGCTTCTGAGTAGTGCAAAGATTCCAGGTTCTTTCAATACATATTGATTCAATTCATTGTGATTTGTTTTTGTAGTGTTTACCACTTGGATATTCTCTATCTTCTCTTCCATCTCCTATCTCTACTTCCTTCTACTTCTAATCCACGGTGGATTCGACCTTTCGACAAAACCCCTCCGATATTGCAGTGCTCATATCGGGCATGTGCATCGTAGCTGCTGACCAATTGCTGAATGGCCTCTGGGAAGACGCCCAAGTTGAGTTCCTCATTGGACCTACGGTCCGAGCTTTCCTCCGCCATAGTTGAGTTCTCGTGCTTCGCCAAGCTATCGATTGGATTGAGTGGGTTTGTCAAATCCCCTTTGTTGCGCCGCTTGCTTGATCCTACTTTGCATGTTGATGGTTTCTCTTTGTCTATGGGGTCTCTCCTATTTGTGGGTTCCTTGAGTGGCTTATTTGAGTGAGTTTCTTGACTTATTAAATATAATCCTCAAGTTATCTCCACTTCGTGCATGTGTTCTTTCTAGTGCACTTGTGTTCAATCAGGCTTTCAATTTTTCTTAAGTGCACTTCAAGTGTGGAAATTCAAGGTGCGTGCGGCAAACAGCCTCTAAGCGTCTCGTGCACCCTCGGACCTGATAGGCTTTGTAGATCAATTCTCTAGCCATCTAGGTGGGATCTAGGGCCTTTCGACTACGTTGCCTTGCTGTTGTTTGGGCTCGATCAGGGTTTCATGGCTCGGAAGGTCACCTTCTAGGTCTTTGGGTTTCTAGGTATTGCAACAATCCACTCAAATTGTTAAGTGGCCATGCCTTTTGATTTTCTCTACTCAGTGCACCAGAATCAGGCTCTAATCATCAAAAGGGCTCACGACAGGTTGCGCTGTTGATGAGCTCTAGTTGGGTCAAGTCAAATCTCTGAGACTGAGTTAGGCACACACTCGGCCCAACTGATTCGAATTGCAAGGGCTAAGCGAGTGACTTGGACGGGCCACTGTCCGAGTGCAAAAAGTTTTTTTAGTAGGCCGAGGTCCAAGTGGAGTGACTCGGACAGGCCGATCTAGATGATGGGCCAAGGGCCAAGTCAGGTCCTAGGCCAAGTGGACTTCGAGTCAAATGTAGGTTTGGTCAAAGGGCCGAGTGGAGTATCGGGTCGAGGTCTGAATGGGCGGGTCTAAGGGCTGAGTCTGGGACTCGGCCTAACAAGGACCATTCAGACGGGCCGAACGCGGCGCAATGAATACTGCGCAATGACAATTTCGATGAATCTCCCTAGTCAGGCAATCATCCCCTACATAAACTTCCAGATCCTACCTAAGGCACCAAGGGAAGTGATTGGTATACCTGGAGTGAGCGGTAGGCTCTGCGACGACGCAATCGAATCGAATCTTTGCGAGCTCTCTCTCTCTCTCTCTCTCTCTCTCTCTCTCTCTCTCATTGCAACGGTTGCAAATGAGCTCTCTCTTGGCCTCCTAGCGCAAACCCCTTCCCTGGCAAGGCTTTGACACTCTCAATCACTCACTTGGCGACATTAAGCAATCCAAGCTAGTTTTTTTCCTTTTTTTTGCATGTTTTATGCCCTATTTTGCCCTATTTGCAATAGTAAACCCTACCCTTTCTCGGTTCCATTTCCTAATGCTATCCTACACTAAATGCAACGAGAATCAAAAGCAACAAACTGACATGATTTCTCCCTATTTTTCAATCATCAAACAAACAAACAAACCCAAAACACTTACTTGTTTCGAAGATCAAAACACCCAACCTTCCTACCTACCTCAAGCTCCGCCACGCAAGCACTCAAGCATGAATTCATGGTCCCGGCAACAAAACCAAAATGTGAAAGCTTTCGCTCAACTGCCAAGACCCACAGATTGCTTATTGTTTCAAGCGTTCCAAGTGAGCTCTAATGGCTACCTCTCACATAGCCGATGTGCCCTCGATCCTACGAGTGTAGTGAGCTTACCTTGATGCCGATATGAGTTGCCTCCTCTCCCGCACACTCCGGTAGCTCCATGATCCTAGATGCTAGCTCAAGCATGCTCAAGCCTCCTCCATCTCCAAGCTCCAACCGCCATAGCCGCGCACGCAAGAGAAGGAAAGAGAAGAGAAGAGAAGAGGAGATGGTGAAGAGCTTCACCCCCTTGATCCCTCACTCCCTCACACTCACAATCACTCTCTCAAGAGCACACACAAGCAAGGAGAGGAGAAGAAGAGAAGAGCTCTTGTTGGGCACACACCAAAAGAATGAGCTTCCATTCGCTTTTTGAACTTTATATATACAAACCATAAAACCCCATGGGCACCCATCCTTTTTTACATGACCGGCCATTGTGGCAAGGTCCCTTTTTCTAATTCCCTCTTTTTGCTTCATGCCGTAGGCCTATATTTGACTATTCTTTTACAGGTGGCATAAGAGGTAGCTTGGAGCTTTTTTACAAGAGTTTTTGGAGTTTTGAGGTGCCTTTTATTTAAAGCTATGCTTTTGGCCCCGGCTTCGCTTTGGAGACTGTTTTCTTGTCCTTGCTCCTTTTCCATCTTCTTTCTGCTTTTTCATTCGTCCTTGCGCCTTCTCAGCTTGGGGTTAACATATGGATACGGTTCCTCAGCTTCAAACTTTGACAACACTATTAAGAAAGGCTTTTCGGCTTAATGCACATGCAACAACATTGTCCTTCCCTTGATGATATTTGATTTTAAAATCAAAATCTTGTAGTATCTCTATCCATCTTCTTTGCCTCATGTTTAGGTCAGCTTGGGTGAAGATCCACTTAAAACTTTTATGATCTGTCTCACTAAAGTGAATTCCCTTCCCAATAGATATTGTCTCCACAGTTTCAAGGCATGAATTACTGCGAGTAACTCAAGGTCATGAGTAGCATAGTTGGATTTGTAGGGTTTCAATTTTCTGGAAGTATATGTCATTGGTCTTCCTTCTTGTAGTAGCACCCCACCGATTGTGAGTCCATTTGCATCAGTGATCACTTCAAATGGTTGATTGAAGTCAAGGAGTTTTAATACAGGTGCAGTGGTTATAGCTTCTTTAAGCTTATCAAAGCTTCCTTGATGCTCAATGGTCCAAAGGATTTCTGTATTTTTCTTCAAAAGATTTGTCAAGGGTGCAGCAATGAGAGAATAATCCTTGATGAAGATTCGGTACCATCCTATCAGTCCAAAAATTCCTCAGATTTCTTTTACTGTCTTAGGTATTGGCCATTCTAGGATATCTTTTACTTTGGTAGGGTCTACAGAGATTCCATTAGCGAAAACAATGTAGCCAAGATATTCAATCTTATCAGTGAGAAATACGCATTTACTATCTTGGCATAAAGCTGATTTTCAAGAAGTGTTACTAGGGGGATCTTTAAGTGACCTTCATGTTCATGTATTGATTTGGAGTATACTAGTATATCGTCAAAAAATGCTAGCACAAAGTCATCTAGATATGGCCAAAAGATGTCTTGCATTAGACGATTGAATGTAGCTGGGTATTAGTCAATTCAAATGGCATGACTAAAAATTAATAATGACCATACCTAGTGCTGAAGGTAGTCTTTGGGATATCTTGTTCCTTGATTCGACTTTAACAGTATCCAGATCAATCTTGGAAAAAACCTTGGCTCCGTGAAGCGATCTAAAAGTTCGTCTATCTTGGGTATATGGTACTTATTTTTTTATCATAACGTGGTTTAGTCCTTTGAAGTCAATGCAAAGTTTAAGTGTTCCATCCTTCTTTTTCTAGAAGAGGACAAGCGCTCCCCAAGGTGAATTACTTGGGTGGATAAATCCTTACTCTATCAGTTTTCTCACTTGTTCCTTAAGCTCAATAGCTTCAAGAATAGACATTTTGTATGGTCGTTTTGACACTAGCTCAGCTCCTGGAATCAACTTTATTTCATGGTCAACCTCTCGCTTTGGAGGCAATTGAGTCAATTCTTCTGGGAAGACATCCTTAAAGTCATTGATCCATGAAGGTAGAGTTCCTTCATTAGTCTTTTCAACCTTATTCAACCGGATCATGTAGATTGGTTGACCTTTCTTCAGTCCCTTCTTGAGTCTACTTGCCTTGGCTAGTTGGACTCTAGTTCTTCCAGCTTTCCCATATGCCTTTACGGTTTCCCCTTCCAAGTCTTGAAAGATTACTTCCTCTTCAGCACATAGAATCTGGGCTTTGTTCTTCTTGAGCTAATCCATTCCTAGAATGCAATCGTAGCATCCTAGTGGTAGGATTCGAAATTCTGTTTCAGTTATATGACTGTCTAACTCGAATTGAAGTTTCCCTACAGTTTCGATTGAGGTGATTTCCTCCCCACTAGTTGTTGGAAGAAATTCAAAAGCATACTAACAAGAAGAAGATGCCTAAGGATTGCTTCCTCAACATAAAGTCTGTAAAAGAAGTGAATGTGGCTAATTTCTTTCTAGATCCTGGTACCCCAGATATTGGCATGTGGATTGAAGGATGCTTTTGTAGCATATGCATTTATTGATGGAGGTTCTTCAATGAACATAATGACGGATGTGACCATGAAGGATCTAGGCTTGCAAGGTATGCAGCCTATGCAATGGCTTATTAGATTGGTAGACCAAAGTAGAATCATGCCTTTGGGTCTTCTTCCATATGTGAAGACAACCCTTGCAGGAAGAGATTATTGGATGACTTATCTAGTGGTAAAACCAAATTCCTATGGGACCTCATACCCTTTGTTGCTCGGAAGACCATGGCATTTTGAAGCAAGGGCACAGACAAATTGGTTCAAAGGAACCCTAATCCTAGGTAGAGGACCCAAAAGGTGGTGCTGAAGTTATATGGATCACAAAAAGGTAATGGATCCACTTCCATTGAAGCCTTAACAAACTATTCCAATAAAGTAACAGATGGTACATCAGGAGACGAACAAATCGTCAAATAGATATTTCCCAAGAAAACAAAGACACAGTCCCTGACATTAGGAATTGTAAGCCAACTCCCAAAAGAAGAAAAGTCTTTGTCAATGGGTGAATACCTCATGTGTAAACCCAAATTGACTTCTAAAGTCACCTTTGACAATGAGATAGAAGCATGGATGTATTGTTCTCCCTATTACATAGCCGTAGCAGAGCTAGAGCCAGAGATAGAGACAAAGACAAACATAGAAGCTAAAGTAGAGGACATAGGAGACAGTATATTCGCGTCTCTTACCGAGCCTCTACAGAGGCCGAAATAGAGTCTAAAGAGGAGGAAGATGAAATAGACGTAGAATAAGACTATAGAAGTGAGTTGGAAGAATTTATCCCACTTGCAGAAGGCACAGATGAGGAGAAAGTTCCAGAGGCCATAGAAGTAGAAGATCCCATGTTGTTCCACAGGATGACTATAGTATCATTTGGACTAGCTAATGAGTCACATCATGTGCAACACATCCATACAAAATGGATTAAGTAGAATAAGCCCTCCTTTATCAGTGGCTCTTGCCAACCTAATCCAACCTTCTTAAGAGAAGATGATGACGATGCACCATGCCAACAACCACTAGTGCGGTAGCCCAAATAGAACTCAGAAGGTTCCTATTATGTGACGTTCTTGGATGCATCCTTGAAAGACGAATCTTCAAGTCAAGAGATAGATAAACCTCCTATAAAACCTAAAATAACTATTATACTATTTTAGCATTCCAAGGAGTGAGATAAGTCTCCATTGACAGAAGAAGTCCATTCTAGTGGAACCTTAGAAGAGGAGACCACTCCCTTGAGGGAGTCAGATCTCTACTTGAAGCAGTCCATGGTAGGACCTTCATCCATGAAGTGGATGGTGAAAAGCAATTAACTTTCCTGGATGTCGATGGTGTGGAATGTCACTTGAAGGTGGGTGTTGGTCTTCCCGAAGAAGAACTATCAGTCCTGCATGACCTACTGAAGGTGAACTTAGATGTGTTTGCATGGTCATACAAAGATATGAAGGGGATTGATCCTACAGTGTGTCAACATCACATTGACCTAGAGCTTGATGCCAAGCTTGTGAGGAAAAGACAAACGCGCATGAATCCAAATTACTCTCCCTTAGTGAAAGCCAAATTGTTAAAGCTCCTTGAAGTTGAGTTTATCTATCCAATGGCCAATAGTGAATGGGTTTCACCCATTGTGGTAGTACCCAAGAAGAATGGAAAGCTACAAATATATGTGGACATCCGAAAGATGAACTCCAAGACTAAGAAGGATCATTTTTCTATCCCTTTTACAGACCAATTATTGGACAGAGTGGCAGACCATGAGCTCTATTCCCTCTTGGATGGATTCCGTGGATATAACTAAGTCGAGATTGCAAAAGAAGATCAATCCAAAACAACCTTTACAACAAAATGGGAAATTTATGCTTATAGAGTGATGCCATTTGGGCTCTGCAACGCTCTTGCTACATTCCAACAAGTGATGATGGCTACATTCCAAAACCATCTGCATAATTTTGTTGAGGTGTACCTAGATGAATTATGTGTCTATAGACTAATCCGTGAGCATTGGGGACACCTAGAACAGTGCTTTGACAGATGTCGAGAGTGTGGGATCTCTCTCAACCCTAACAAATGCATCTTCAAAGTCTTGTGAGGAGTTCTTCTTGGTCATATTATCTCTGCATAGGGGATAGCAACATACCCTGCAAAGATTGAGAAGATTGTGGCACAACACCAACTAACCTCAAATAGTTGAGGGATTCCTTGGCCATGTGGGCTACTATAGAAGATTCATTACACACTTTGTGCGACAAAGGCAGTCCCCTTCTATAAGCTCCTGAGGAAAGATGCAGAGTTTCTGATTGAAGTACCCATCTTGCAACCTCCTGATTGGACGAAAGAGTTCCATGTGCATACTAATGCATCAGTTGAAGGCCTAGGTGCAGTCTTATGCCAAAAATACTCATCAAAGTTAGATCAACCCATCTATTATTCAAGTCGAAAAGTAACCGATAGAGAAAGAAACTATACATTGATGGAGCTTGAGTGCTTGGCAATGGTGTTTGCCTTAGAGAAGTTTTGATACTACCTGCTCTCAACACATTTCAAATTCTATGTGGATCATGAGGCCGTGTTCTTCTTGATGAACGAAGAAGATGTGAAGAGAAGAATGATGAGATGGCTCCTTTTTTTTTCAAGAGTTTGACTTTGAAGTGGTTACCAAACCCGGTAGCTCCAATGTTCTGGCTGATCATTTATCATGAATCCCTCAAAGCGATGAAGAAGAGAGGGATGACCTTGACCTTCTTGATGCCTTTCTCTTTCAAGTCAAAATTGTAACCCCATGGTATGTAGACATAGCCAACCTCTTGGCAATGCAATAGTATCCCCTTGGTATCTCAAGCCGTGAGAAGAGGAAGCTTATGTTGGAATTAGTCCCCCTACACTTTGTTGGGTGGTTCTTTGTACAAGAAAGGCAAGGATGAAGTATTCCGCAAATGTATAACAGGAGATGAGATTGGACTAGTGTTGAGATCATGCCATGACGAGCCCTGTGGAGGATATTTTGCAAGAGAATAAATATCCTGAAAGGCCTTGCTCATAGGATGTTGGTGGCCAACACTCCACAAGGATGCCTATGATAACTGTAAACATTGTGATGCTTGTCAATGAATGGGGAAGCCTCTCAAATCCAATGCCATGCCACTGCAACCCATCCTTCCCCTAAAGCCGTTTGAGAAATGGGGAATTGACTTTGTGGGTCCCATTGATTCGCCAACTAGAAGGAAGCAGAATATATACATTTTGGTCTGTACAGATTATGTGACAAAGTGGTGTGAAGCCAAAGGTCTCAAGCAAGATGATGGCAATAGTGTGGCCTTATTCATGTATGAGAACATCATCATTGTTCCTGGAATCCCCTAGAGCTAGTCAATGACAAAGGTACTCACTTCCTTAACAAGATTATGGAAGAATTGATAGAGTTGTACAAGATTACTACCCTAGAGCTAACGGCCAAGTCGAAGTTACCAATCGCATCCTCTACTCAATCTTGACAAGAACAATTATTGCACATCATCATGATTGGGACAATCGACTTATAAAGGCCCTCTGGGCATACAAAACCTCTCATAGGACTGCTACAAGAGGAAAAACCCCTTTCCAGCTAGTGTATGGTACAGAAGCCATCTTTCCTGTTTAACTGGAGCTACTCTCTTTGCAGATGGCTATCAAAGAGCGCTTGGGAGATGACGAGTCCCTGTAATATTGTCTCTTGCACTTGGAATGTCTAGATGAGACTCATAGGATGGCCCTACAATGTATGGAAGCCATGTAAGCTCAACGAAAGGCCTATCATGATAGCTTCATCAAGCAGAAGGAGTTCAAGGAGGGTGACTTAGTCCTTGATTATGATTCAAGATTTGACAAGTTTCTAGGCAAGCTTCAATGGTGATGGATGGGCCCCTATAAGGTACTTGCCTTCAACCTTAATGGCTCTCTGTCCAAGTACAAACCGTTGATGCTTTTTGATGATCCCTTCCCTGATTAATGGTTATCGCCTCAAGAAGTACTATCTTCCCTTGGGATCATGAACATCATCACCGATATTTTTTTTATTCCTTGCACTTCTGTTGGTATGGCTTTGCCTATTGACCTTGATAGCCCTCCTACTTATCGTGATGCGGTGGTCTTGTTTTCCTAGCTCCTCATAGCCACCTTCCACCCTTCCTTTGCTTCCTTTTTGTTTGATTCCTCAAAGATGGTGAGGATAGATTTGATACATGGTACTCTTGCCATTATCCTCTTGGAAAAGAAGAAAAAAAAAGACAAAATAAATATATATCGGTCATGGGAGAGAAGGACTTCGTCCTTGTCATGCCGACCTATTCTTTGAGAAAAGATGGAAACACCCTCCAGAATAGGGAAAAAAAGTGAGAAAAAAAAAGGAAAAAAAAACAAAATCAAATTGTGAATGGAGAAAAGGAGGAAATTCCCTATTATAATAGGCCTTATTCAGAGAAAAGGTGGCAACCACCCTTGGACAAGAAGCTGGTTGTGGAAAAGATGGTAATACCCCATAGTCCAAGATAGTTGAATCATTCATCGATCTTCCTGAACCAAAGCTTCCTCCCTTGGTGTGTAGAATCTTGCAGCCCCATCAGTACTTTTGATTCCTACAACAAATGATATTTCCAACATGCAAACCAAGTACCCCACTTTTGGGCTACCTCCCTAGGTACGTCTCTTCATCAACCAATACAAGTTGATATCAACAACCAGCCAAAGCTGATCTTCATTGACAAGCTATGAGAAATGTGAGCTATAATCATACTAGATGTAGATGTGAGTATAGGCTACCCTTTGTAATTATGGACAGAGCGCAAGACAAAGGGTGGGGTCAGTGATCAGCCCTTGCCCTTTATACTCAACTAAGATGTAAGTTGTATGAATGGAGTGTTGCAAGCACAAATTGTTCTTGTGCATGGTACTATAAGGCTCCATTGGCCTTCCTTCTCACACTATATGCCAGCAATGGGCGGGAACACTATTTGACCTTCAATTGCGCACAAGGCATACAACCTTTGTAGAAGTGTCAGTGAGGCTTACATTAATGGGTGTAAGGAATGGGTTGCCCTCCTATAATCATCAACAAAGCATGAGACAGAGGGGGGGCTGAGCTTGATTGATTTCCCTTTCATCCAACTGAGAGGAACTACAAGATATAGGCCTTATATCAATGTTAAAAGCGACGAAAATGTAAATAACAAAAAATATCCCCGTCGTCGCAAAAAGCGTCGTTATTGGTGACGCCATAGAACAGTCAATATTAGCGTCGTTATTACATCGCTATTTGCATCGATATCGTTGATACCGGAAAAAATAACGACGTTGATAACTAATAGCAACGGTAACAAGGAAAACAAAATTTGTGGCAGGGTAGCAAGCTATCGTGCCACAGATATCAATGTGTGCTTTATTTGGGTCATACAGAATAGTTTTTCCACTGCGTACAATGCTCGTGTAAACAAAAACAAAGTGTACTTAAATCATAACACTAATACATGAAATAAATACATGATCACATAATGAAAGTGACTGGTACAATCATGACAAGATATCACTACTACATAGAAAATGTCTACACACATCACGCGACCAAAAAAGAAGGGTGTGTGAGCTCCAGGGATCAAAGGGTGAGCTACATATCCTTGCCATCCGAAAGCTCGTCCTGCCGCAAAGGAGCATCTAACGGACACTGCAAAAAAGGAAACAACTACACATCAGTCCACCATACAATAATGCATTCTAATTAAACATGGTAACTACAGACAAGAAAGATGAGTGGCTTACAGGGCCGCCGCGTCTATACAATCGATCGATCAATGCAGTGAGACCGTGTCTCTCTGCATATCGAGTCTCAAGGCCAGTCGGATCACAATTTGTAATGAAGTGCTGCAAAGAAAACAAAATATTAACTGCTAAAAATATGATTGTTATATAAAGGATATTGCAAAAAAATAAGCAAGCAAAACAAAAGAAAAACATACAAAGGATATTGCAAAAAAATAAGCAAGCAAAATAAAAGAAAAACTTACAAAGTCCTCCAGATATGTCCTGTGGCCACCACTCCCAAGATGATGGACCACTCCGGCCTCTAGTCGTGCCCGCACCACCTCGTGCTGCTGACTCCAATGTCCTGGAGAATCTATAGTCTCCTCCCTCAATCGACGCCAGTCGTCCATGTCTAGCCACTTGGGCTTTGCAGCCCCACTCTTGAGTGCCTTGCATACGTCCCGATCGTCTATGTGACATATATGCAAGCATTAAATTCATCATCTAGCCCTTAGAAAATCTACCTGCTGTGGCTAGAACCGGAAACTCCTCATGCAAGGATGCTACTATGTAGTCCTTGCTTCCCTCCGGTATGTTTTTCCAATGATCTAAAGACGTTGTGCCAAAAAACTTGTTCGCACAAATCTCTCATGCGAGCCATCACCCTCCTCCCCTCATCATTCATGATGATGGCTTCTGACCTATCATCGATAAGATAGGCATATCCCTTTGGGGTATGCCTAAGATGGGTCCTCTCCCGCCTGCGTCCACACTTCTGGGCATATCCAGAAGACCCATGTACATCCGGTGTACCGACCGTGGTAGTATCTATCAGTGTAGCACCCATAGGGGTGCCACCTGGCAGATGGCTGAGCAAAAGCCAGAGTAATGGGAGTAGACGTCCCCACACGTGTGTGACAAATCCTGGAGGTGATGCAACTCCAACAGAACGACGAGACGGAGACACTGCGTCCATGCCTCCACAGCAACCACCTGAGCCACGCTCCCTGGAACCGCCACGAGAGCGAGAAGCTACACCTGTATTCCGTGCCGATCATGGATTTAGTGCCTCCGTATCTCTACAGCATCCTCCTGACCCTGAAGCACTCCCTCCCTTTGGCCCAATTCTGGAGCGTCGACCTCGTCTGCTCGAAGCTGAAGCATCTGATCCTGCCGAAGTAGATCTAATAGAGCGGCCTGACGATGTCTGAGACATCTCCTAGTCCACCATGTCTCTGAATCTCACCATCTGATCTCGAGACATACCCATGAAGATATCCTGCAACTCCTTATCGCTCATCCCTCGACTCATCTTGAAAAGGCCACCTGCACAGACAAAAAATAATGTTAGCATAATCAATTTGAATCATACAAAACACGGTAATATAAATCCTAAAAAAATGATCCCACTTGAAATGCATATCTTATATACCTTTATAAGTGATTAGTCAATGAATTGAGTAAGTGGATGCTCTAAGTATGAAGTATCCTATGGTCCCATGTCAATCTCCTGACACAACTTCGCATACATTAAAAGGGCGATAAACATGTCACCACAAAAGGATGAGTCCACCTCGTTCTCAAAGAATTCTTGGACTCTTGTATTTCCATCATTGTTAGCCAATGATGGCTCCTCTACATGCTCCAAGCTGTTGGTGGCCTCCACCACTTGCAATATCGACCCCTCTATTTGCATATTGTCCTCATCTATGCTTGGAACATCGCTTTGATCATATACTCACACTTCCGGGAGCTGAAGGTATAACATACCACCATCGAGGTTGTCAGGGGTTTGGATAGAAGATTACATGTTCACAAATACGTACAAGGGAGATTAAACTATTGTGACATATACAAAGTCATAATACAATTAACAAACAAATGAGTTCATGCACCTGTTCACAATGGGCTGGCAACACAAAGGTGTCGCGCAAATCCGTCCACTTTTTTTCGGAATCTATTTCAAGAAATCCAAATGGACCTTGTCGAACTGTTGCTCCATCTCCTTTAAGTACCACTTTGAACCATTGAACATCAAATAGTATCATGGAGAAGCTACGGTAATCCATCGTAACAATACTTTGCAAGTTTCCAAAATACTCCATCTCATATATAACAGTGTTTGGATCCGTTGCTCATCGTCGGCTCTCCTACTCGAACCTTGCCATGATACCACGGTCCATTGTGGAGCGCATTTTGTCAATACGCTCCATGCGAAAATGACGTCCCTGCGACCATGCTGCACTATATATTTTGTACTGTACATTGAAACACTCAAATTAGTTGTCGCATATAAAATATAGATACGACAAATCCTAAACACGTCATCACCTTTGGACTACATCCCCTCAAGAATTCCCACTCCTCCATTGAGACCTCTACCCCTCCCCTCGAGAGTTCGCACTCCTCCATTGAGACCTCCGCCCCGTCGCGAGACGCTGCGGTCAAAGCTCCATGCAACCATCACGTTGACATGAACCGCGGCATCTCCTCCATACCCTCAGGATATCGAATCGGTCGATGGCGTGTACTACATCGAAATTCAAATTGTGCTTTCTCTCAATCTTGCCTAGCTATCCAGTACCTGGCGAGCCACGTCTCCATAGAGGCATGGTGCAACATACAAAAGCGATTCACCTTCTCCTCCATTGCAGCATCCATTCTTTTTTCTATCCCATTTCCAACCACGATATCTGGGATCAGTCTATCATCGTCCTTCAGTGACCATAGCATTTTGTTGTCTAGATCCACCGTTGGTAGCCATTGTGAAATATGCACTAGCACCTCAGACACCAACCAACCTTCAGCCATGCTACCTTATGACCGAGCTCGTTGTCGCACAAAGCCTTTCAGGTTTTTCATGAAGCGCTCTAAGAAGAACATCCATCACGTATGGACAGGTCCAACAATCTTCACTTCATCTACAAGATGCACAAGAATGTGGATTTGTGAGGCAGAAGATGAAGACATTCACATGGCTGAATATACTTCTTCTGACACTGCAAATCCGTAAGACTTTGGCACATGCCAGAGGATGTGCAGGTTAGGAGGGGGTGAATGTCGTGCCGCTACGCATACACCGTGTAAAAAAAATCTAGAGTCTGGCTTCCTTTTAGATTTAGAGAGCCAATGTCACTTTAGACATTAGTATTAGTGTCCATGGTTCAAAACATTAGATTTTTTTGGACAAGTTTTTAGTTAATTTTTGATATTCTAGATATTATCTCTTGTAAAAATCCATAAAACTATAGATAACTTCTAGATTAGAAGGACATATAAAAAAAAACATGTAGCTTTTAGCCAATTTGAGAGGATTTTATGTAAAAAAAGAGATTAGCAAAATCGTGCGACGCGCGATCACTGTTTTCAGAAAGTGAACAACACTCTGAAAGTGGAAGATGAAGAAGGAGTGATCTGGCAAGATTCTGACCATGCGTCCTGGTATTTAACCCCCCCCTTTCGGAGCCATTGGAAGCATCAGATTGGCGATCTGAGTAGCATTGAGGAAGATATTATTTTGTATACGTTTTAATCTATTAGAGTTATATTTTCTGATAATGCTGAAAGAAACTGACAGGCTTCATCTTTGTTAGTATTCTTCTATATTTTCTAATTATTTTTTAGAGTATTCTTCTACATCTTCAATTTCTTCAAACCCCTTCTCTTCCATCTACTCCTCTCCTTGAATTTACCTACACCCTGATGTCTCTTATCTTCAAGAACTTGGCTTGAAACCTTCAACCCTTCTCTTATCTCTACCATATCTGAAGTCTAAGCTCTTGAACCCCCATACATTCTTCTCTTTCCAAACCCCTATGGTGACCTTCAACCCTACGCACTATGACACCGTCAAAAATTCCTCCGCCTGCCCCCGTTCATGTGTGCAATGAGTGAGAAGAAGCCTCATTTTTTCCTAACGGCCATAATCTATTCCACAAACATTTTTTTTTAAAAAAAAAACCCCAAGTCCCTCCTTCCCAACCGTCCCCCCTGACACCCCTCGCCCTCTCTCCCTCCCCTACGTTTCCTCCCCTTCTCCATCTCCATCTCCCCCTCCTCCACATCCCCTCCTTTTCTTCTCCTCCACTACTCCTCCTCTTCTCCTCCCCTTCCCCTTTTCCTCCTCCATCTCCCCTTTTCCGATTGCCATCACCCCTGATACCTAGATGATTGGGAAGTTGCTACCGTCGCCCATTGCCACTCGCCGATTCTGGTGTCGTTGCCCCGCCATCCACCTTGCGGCACCCATGCCGCCTATGGCAATGCTGCCTGGTGTCATCGCCTCGTCTGTTGTGCAGCCCAAAGCCGCGAGAGCCCACCACCTACAACATGATGTCAATACCGTCGCATGGGATGCCACATTGCTTACGGCGGTGCTGCCACCGCCCGGTTTCCCCCACCACGTCACACCCCCTCCCTTATTTTTTTAAAACAATAACAACTACTACACAAAAAAACAAAATTCTGATGGACCAAAAAACGGGCCGGCACTGGCTCATGCACTAGCCGGACCTCGTCACTACGCACAAGACAACCCCTCGGCCTCGCGGCCAGGAGCGTCTATCAAAATCTCTGCCTTCCTAAACATTGCGTTTGTAATACGTTGTAGTCCAACTGATCCTAACCCAATATTACTCCTCAGAGGGAGTCCCTTTCACATAGCCAAAAGGCTCGAATCACATACACATGGGGTTCCTCCTACGGCTGAATGCCGTCAACCCTCTGCGACTCTCCTACACCTTGGGGATTGGCCCCTCGATGCGTCGCTCAACATTTAGACATTTCGCACAAAAGTCGCTCAAGGTACCAAATAAACGTATCCAGGAATGTACCATTGTCCTTACTTGACTTCCCCTTTATGATCCCACGACTAGCCTACAGCATAGGAACCTCACGCTCTCAATGGTGGGTCAAGGGCCTACTGAAAACAATTGCTATGCATGTCCAGGAGCTAACTCTGATACTTTTAATTTCCTCTAAATGATCATGCAAAGAGGTGGATGCCTAGTGCTCAAACATTTTAAAAACCAGTAGCGTGCAAGTGCAAAACATCTCTTTCATGCTTTTCTTTCTAACCGCTTTGTGCTTCGCTACAACACCTAGCACCGAAGTGATCTTCGTGCTACTAGGTTTTAATTTTTATCATTATTATTCCGTCCTAGATGCGATGCATATAAAATCAGCAAATTATCCCTCATGCTCAGCGGCATTTAACCATTTTTTCCACAACTCTACCCTTCCCCGTTTTGATAGTGCATCATTGCATTCATTTCTTTTAGGGTTTCCTTGTCATTTTATGTGGAGAAAGGAAGGAAACACGCACTAAAACATATAAACAAGGCTGAACTGAAGCATAACTTCATGCCCCAGCCTTGCTATACATCAACAAACATAAATCCTATTTTTCTATATTTTTCGTAGCCCCAAATGTATTTTTCCCCTATTTTTTATGGTTTTTTTATCATTTTCCCACCATTTTCTTCATTTTCTTGTATTTTTTTAAATTGCTGAAAATGAAAACCAGTTTGTGGGCTGTGGCCCTTAGTTCATTTGCAACAAAATTGAAAGATTAGTTGATGTGTATCGACGGTTTTCCCCATTTATATGCCCAAAACCCTTGTTTTTCCCCATTTTTCATGCGTTTTCGGGTTTCTTGACATTATTTCGAGCCATGAAATGCATGTTTTTCATAATTTCTAGTTATAAACAGTAAGAACTCAGAAGAATCAGCAGCATAATCAAATCTTAGTCCATATGAACGCCATTCCATCAATCAAAAGCATAAAACACTAAATTTTCTTTGTAATTTTTTTAGTTTACCGCTTAAACGCGTGTTTCGGGTTTTTTTTTCCATGCTGCAAATCAGAAAATCCAGCAGCCTTCAATGCTTCTGACGGTCACACACCATTGTCTTCAGCCCGTGGAACGATCCGATCCGTGCCGGACAAGCCTCCATCATTCTTTCTTCATTGCTCCTTCCCACACATGAACTGCCTCTTAGAAGAGAGAGAGGGAGGAGAGAGAAAGACTGATTTTCTCTCTCCCTCTACAGGCTGCCATTCCTCGCGTAGACCGGAGCGATACGGAGCACGAAGTGAGTATGATTGCCTGCTGTGGTTGGTTGCAGGGCTTGCTCTATAGCCCACACATCGATTTGGAGAGGGGGGGCGCGATTTTTTCGGCGGCTGTTTTCAGCCGCCGCCCCCCCATATTCACGTTTTTTTTTTAGAGGGGGGGGTGCCAAAGGTCACCCCCCCTCTCTTGCACCTTTTGAAATTTCACTTTTCGGCCCCCTCTTGGGCACCCCGGCCAGTTTCGGGCCATCTTCCACATCCGGCCTCCGATCTTCGCTCTGAAAATTCCTGTGAGCTCGTCTCAATATCCCGGACAGGTCTGCAGCTTCACTGACTGGCATGGGCGCACGGAAAAATTATGAAAATTCTCGGAGTGTCGTACGGGCGCCCGTCAAGTACTTGACGCTTAAAATCGTGCTCGCTCGAGCTGCCGCCTTCGTGTTTGAGCATTTTCCCCCGCATATCCATATTTTTCTCCTATTTTTAGGCACGTTCCGGGGCCTAGAATCCATCCTTCAAATTCAGAAATCCAATTCAAATTTTCCATACACATTAACACTTATTTAACAAATAAAAATATTAATTAATTTAAAAACATAAAATTAAAAAAAAAACAAATGAACATCTCCATCCTCATTCCTCACACACACACAGACACACATATATCACTTTTCCTATTTAAAAATATAAAAAAATAAAAAATCGTAAGGTCCCACATCCCCACCTTTTCTATATATATATATATATATATATGTATATATGTATGTATGTATGTATGTATGTATGTGTACACACACACACACACACACACACATTACTAATTTCAATTAACAACACAACAAGAAAAAAAAAGAAAAAAAAAAACAAAACCCACAACCAACACAACAAACCTTAATACCACCATCCTAAACCATTTTCTCCCTTCCCCCATTTTTCTTTTCCTCTTTTCGCATGTGATCGTCCCCTTTTCCATCATCTCATGTGTGTGCCCCCCTCTAGGTCTTATTTGCGTGCGGGGTTTTGGATATCGTTGCTCGTGTTCGTGACTGAGGTCATTCACGCGCGAACACACACACGTGCTTTTTTTCTTGCAGGGTGGAGATCTTGTTGTTGTTCACACGCAGTTGACATGCAACGTGTTTTCAGGTATAGATTCCTGAATTTTCATGAATTTTTAGTTGCCAAAATAAAAAAACCTTAAAAACACATTAAAATTTATTTTAAAAACCCATAAAAACCATAAAACCCCAATTAAAATTCCAAATTAATATTTAAAAATTTATTTTTTTAAAATACAATTTTACACATTTAAAAAAATTTAAGGATTTTTCAATTGAAAATACCAATAGAAAAATAGAAAAAAAAATTAAAAACCTTCACTTTCATGGAAATTTACTAAAAATTCTTGAAAAAAAATTTAAAATATTTTTTTTCCAAAAGCATACAAACTTTCCTTTGTATTTTTGGATAATTCACATACGTTGAAATTGTTAAATTTGATCGGGAGCCAATTATTTGAATGACAAATTCCTTATTAAATGTGTAAATTATTGAAATATGAAAAATGGCTAGAAAATTTATGGAAATATTTGAAAAATATATTGGCCTTTTGTGCTTATTTTTCAACCTACATGTTGTCACAAGTGAGCAAAAGAAAAAAATTAATCACACATCTATATCGAAATGGATTAACAAGAAATATAAAAACTCACAAAAAAATCCCAAATTGATAAGCAAACCAAAACACACATAGTAAAGTCACATTCAACATACCTCATGGATATAATTAAATGACATCGTGACAAAAAAAACACATAATAATTTATTGAAAAATATTCATTATGGTGTTTGGACAATTTTGCTTATATTGACAAAATTTTCTAGCTCGTTGGATTTTCTTTTTGGATTCCATTGTGGTTGCATCACAGTATTTATTATCGATTGCACATTCAAACTTTACTTGCATACACACCCTCTTCTAAGTATTCCGTTAGTTTCCTTATTTTCTCATTTTGCACCAAACATCACAAATAATTATTATAAAAAAACAAACCAGTTGATCACATTTTCCACGTGCATTTGCGCTAAACACACATTTTAATTAAATAAGAAGAACCAATCGTTCATGAAGCATGAGCTTTGTATGCCAAATACACTTATTAATTTATAATAAAATCAACCCATCATCACAAGTGCACACACTAAATAAAAAATGCTACACACACATTATTTTGTAAAAATGAACTTGCATTTAGAGACCCAAAGTCGGGACATAGTTCGAGAATGTTAAAAAGCATCGTCAACTTAATAAGTTTTTAATGGATAAAATAAACCATTTTTTTCTTATTAAGGTTTATCACCTAATAAAAATTCATATTTTGATAATTGATTTGTTAAATGAACTTACAATTAAATCCCCCTTTCCCCTCACATTGCAGATTCCCCTTTCAATGAAGCATGACATGGGGTGGGTGATATTGTAGTTAGTTGAAGTCCTTATTGGTCATCTTGGTCAGTTGAAGTTTGGTTAACAATCTATTTTTTATTTTGGTTTGGTATTTTTATTGGTTATTTAATTGCACTTGGGGATATGACGTATTTATTTTTCTTTTCTTCCTGATACAGAGATATTGGGTGCTTGTATATATGCATTGCATAAAGCTTTCGATTGTATAAGTGCAGAGGTCATGTCAAATTTTTTCTAGGATGTGGATTGCCTGGGGTGGTTAATCAATTGGTAAGTTCATGTGAGTTTTTGTGGTTGATATCTTTTCTTATGTTATTTTGGTTATTTGCAAGCACTCTTTGTGATTGTCTGTGTGTGAGTGTGGTGTGTGTAAACCATTTGAATGGCGCCTTTACTCCTCCCCTGGTCCAGTACGTTCCTTTGGTGTCTTATGACTACTCATTATTGTTGGATTTAGATCTTATCAGTAAGGTGGGATTATCCAAGTTTGTGACACTTTCATTGCCACTTATCCCAGAGGATTCTAATGTTTGTGATTAGTTTTAAGTCTCTTACAATAAGAGGTCTGGTCTTGTTAGGGAAACATTTATCCACATGATGCCTAAGAGTCTAGGAAAAGCTTTGTACTTACCATATTGAGGAGAACCTTTTCCTATTTCTCGACAACTATTCTCTAATGAGGATATTCTCAAGTTGTTGCAGAAGCAGGCTGAGGATGTGTTGGACCCGACGAGGATTATTACTACTTCAGGCATTAGTGTATCTATGATCTCCAATCCTATCTTGAAGCAATTATGCAAATTCCTTCAGAACAGCCTACCAAAACCCCTTCTAACTACCTTTCGAAGGAGTTATTCATAGCTTCCTAAATGGTGTTTAAAGGAATTACTATTGATTGGAGTTCCTATCTCTTGGCAAAGATGGATCAGCATTTTATTCAAGCCACAAGGGGTAGTGTGACTAATGTCGCATTTGGTTCTTATCTTTCTATTTTCTTAGCATATGCTGTCCCTACAAAGGAAGTTCCTACATTACCAGTTGATCCCCCAGAAGTTCCTCTTCCTCCTAAAAACACTGATGTTGTTATTGAGGATATTGTGTCAAGAATCGCATGGTGGGGAGACTTGCTCAAGATGCTGCGCTGAACACACACAGAATGCACAAGGAGAAGCTCACTCAAGAGACAAGAAGAGAGATGGAGGCCAAAACGTTTTCTTGCTGATTTCTTCTTCTTCTTCCATACACTTTGCAATGTACACAAAGTATAGATACGATACAACATAAAGGAAAGTGGCCTACTAAGTCAAACAATGCATAACCGACTACACTAGTCGACTGGTGCTAGAACTATGCCAATTGTAAATAGGTGTAACAACCTGAATATAATACGTAATGAGTCAGTGGCCATGTGAGAGTCATAATGACCATCGACGTGCTAAGTGTAGACATGTGGACCCATCTAACCAGGCGGTCCATCATTAATGTTCGCATGTGTTGAGCTTGTCATCTCAACATATTGATCCCCTCCCTCCTCATGTGGTGATTCAGAGGAAGCGGCTTAAATGAGTGGCTAAACACGGGGGATTCACTAGTAGTAATAAGGAGACGTCACCTACGTGTAAGAAATATATGAAAATACCCCTTATCTACCCCTATTTATGGGACCTTACCTTATAAAATGTACCTTCCTTCCCTTAAATAACCCCCCTCCCTTACACTCACGTGGTACCATACGGTAAACCCTAGTGGATCCCTCGAGTGGCTAAATTAGTCCTAACTCCTCCTCTAGTCTCAATTCCTATTCAATCTAGCAATCAACTGCTTGCTTTCCTCACAATGTCCAATCTTTTTAGAGTACATAGAGTTTGTACTCTAGAGATTTCCATTCCCTCTATGCAACGTCTAATAACAGGAGACACAATTCCTTTCTTATGCAAAGACATCCAAAGTTCTTTTGAGCCCTTGGTTACTACTTGTATCCAACAGCTTTATTCTTCTTGTTATGAAGAAGTTTAGCAGTCCAAAGAGGAGTCGAATACAGTGAATGATGAGCTAGCTTCTGCTCAAGAAAGTTTTTTTGACTTTTGTACCAAGATGGAGTAGCAGACTAAGATCATCGATGCCTAGAAAGTGGAGATTTCTAGTTTGCAAACTCAATTGGCTAAAACTAAATCCCAAGTGGTTACAATGACTAAGGAGAGGGACAGATTGTTGCAGGAGTCTCAAGAGATAAAAACTTTGATAGGTGCCCAGATAGAAGAGCTTCAATTAGCTAATACCATTCTAGAACACAATAACACTCATATTCTACAACTTAAGGAACAAATGGCTTAGTCTTGTTCTACTTTACAGAGTCCTACTATGCAGCCAGTTCCTTCCTTATCCCTTGTGAATTTACCAGAACTTCAAAGGAACGCTACCTTATGCCCCTTATTCCAAGCCAAGGTGGAAAGGCTTTAGTCCAAAATGGATTTGTTTTGGTCTTTATTTGAGACGTTTCAGGAGTTTGTTCCTCCAGAACACTCTTTCTTTGTTCATTATAAGCAACACAAGTTGGCATTCTATATCAAGCTATCAAAGATGGATTTTCCTCTTCTAGAGGATGGTTGGAGTGGAGCTTGTTCTACTAAATTGTTGACTAAAGTGGCTAGAACGGTTTTTGAAGACTCTGTGACTACAGTCTCCATGTTGATGTCTTATATATACTGCAAGATGATTTATTAATCCTAGATGATGATGACTTGGCTTGGTATGTAAGGGATGTGGTATTACAAGCTACATTGTATGTCAAATATTTGGAGTTGCAGATAGATCAAACATTTCAAACATATTCTTTTAAAGTGACTGATTGCCTTGAAACTTCTTGGGATACTATGATTGAGTTTGTGATCCTCAATCAATGACACAACAAAGCTTCTGTTCATGTCCAAAGCACTAACCAATTGAGGATGGACCTCTTAGCCCACCTTTCAAAACAACCTCCTTTCGATTCATCTTTCTTTGATGCCTACTATCATCAATCCATCTTAGGTCCACCAATTTCTAGTTTGTCTTATTATTAGTAGATGGCCCATAGATATGATGCTTATCTTTTCCTTTATAAATCTAACTCACCAGTTATTTTACCTCTTTTATTTCAATCTCAAGGTGCTCCTCAAATTCCTATTTTCACTCAATGTTCTTTTATTGAGTTTTGAGTATTTTTTCCTCCTTTGTCTTATCCTTTCCCATCCATAACTATTCCTTCCACTTTTCCAACCTATTTATTAACACCCTTTTTAACAGATCCCCCTTAGTTCTCTACTAATCCCTCTTTAGCTCATTCTTCCTTTTATGATTTTTCTTACCCATCCCTTCATCCTCTTTCACTTGTTCCTCTTCCCTCTCCTACTACTTCTATCCCTCATCCCCCTCAGTTGGTTAGTGGCTATATAGGTTTTGATTAAAATATTCCTAGATGATGAGAATGAAGTTCAACTAGTTCACTCATAGGACCTCAGATTAATTGGCCATTGATTCTAGGAGAATGAATGACTGCTAGCCAAGCTTTTTAGAACTATCTTTATTTTGCTTAGTAGCGTTGACAGTCTTTAGATCCTTTAGTGAGATTTACTACTCACTTTACTTGGTATCTGGCGTATATGCACTAGGATTCGCATAATGATCCAAAGTCAATACCAAAGTTGCGCATGAATGTAAATGTGACTATTGATCCTCAATAGCTAGATATCTTGTGATTTCATCCCCTTTTTTTGCCTAGTAGATATCTTGTATTGGTGGAGAGGATGTGTTGTTTGCAATGTCTTCAAAATCCTCCTAAGACTTTTGTAGATGAATCTTTATCTATGGATCGCTTCCATAATCACCAAGCCTTTAAGAGGGATCATCTTCATTGATACCTGTGAATGTAATTTTGGATGATTCATAATGACATCTCTCTTTTTGGAGGTGTCATTCAGGTGGTTGTTTTGTGTTAAGTGTGTGTGTGTGTGTGTGTGTGTGTGATGTTTATTTTGTTCTATGATGGGGCCGTGATGGTTGGATATTCAACACTATTCAAGAAGATCTCTTTTTGAAGATTTGTGGTGGTGATTAAGATGAATGGGTAGCTCAAGTTGCCAAAGATGCAGAACCTCTTATATCCTTTAATAGTTTGTCATTCTTTTATATTTCTAAGTTGTGATAATGGATAAAGGTGTTTTCCTTTTGTTGCAATTCTTTATTCAATACATGCTATGAGTTGGGGTCATGCTTGGATGCTGTTTCTTGAAGATGTTGAAGAAGATCATGTTGAGCTATATTTTGAACTTTTATTCTCTTTTTCCTAGGTCGTGAAGAGGACACTCCCTAATTAATTGTGGGGATATGTTGAAGGTTGAGATGACTTTATTTTTTGGCTCATTTTTGTTGTTTTTGTGGACTAAATGGTTGATTTATAATGGATTTTGTATGATGATTAGTTGTTTTGGAAGTGTTTGGGGATATTTTGGATGAGGTTGATTATGTTTTGGAAGCTCATGATGGTTTATAGTGGAGATATGATGTTATGGTATATTCCATGTTCAAATAGTGTCTGATTGGTTCTATTTTTTGAGTCTATTGAGCTTTTGTTTTGCTCTATTTTCCTTTTATATGAGAGGTTAGAATGATGATTGATGGATTTTGAGAGTTTTTGGAATCTTATTGATTGATTCTTGATAGTTTTGAATGATTTAAATTGATCTCAAGGCTTTCTGATGACCTTTTGTATGGTTCTATACACCCTCTATTGAGCTTCTGTAGAGCCTTTATTTTTGTTATGTTATGTTGTGTCTGCCTCTCTAAGTGTGATGATTGATGAATATGTAGCTTGGGGAATTTTTCCAATCTTGGAAAGAGCTGAATATAGATTCAAATTAGCTCAAAGAAGTAGATGTTGAAGACTTTGTAATGAAGGAAAATTTTCCGTGTATCTAGGATACCATTACAGCCATAAAATGGGCTGACATATGTAAATATACCCTATAATTAGAGGATTAGGGTTAGATAGGTTTGGCTAGGGTTAGCTATAAAAGGTGAGGCTAGCCAAATGTAGTATCATCTTTGGATCATTTGGAGAATTCATGTTTTAGTATTTTTCTTGTACTTCTTTCCTAGTTTAGCTATGGCTGCCACCCATGATTAATGTAGATTAGTTTCTTCCCTTTCAATTTATCTTTTTGGTTTCTTGTTGAACATCCACCGATGGTCATGGATTTGGGCTAGTTTAGGCTAAGCTAGGTTAGTTTCATTACATTGGCATTAGAGACTTGCTTTGATCCAAGGTAGGATTTAATTCCATAATTTTCATGATTATGATCTAGCTGGGGAGATCATTTTCATGAAAGATCTGGTTACAAGCATCATTTCAGTGTAATTGGAGTTGAAGACACAGTTACATGGTTTAGTTTCTTCTTGAGAGTGACTAATTAGGTTGTACTACTTCAAACTGTGGTTATTTTAGTGCTTTCTGAGACGTAGACATGGAGGAAAGATGGAGGTTCAAAGCTACTTTAGCACTTCGTCATCATATTTTGTCTTATTTTGAAGGACATTTGTTAAAAGAAGAGCTATAGGAGACTAAAGGGGACTAAAGTTACCTCTACTTTTTGAAAGTAGGGTTCATCTTCTTCCTCCTCATCTCACTCAAGCTTTTCTGTGAGCTTCAATGGTGGATTTTGATTCTAATCTCTCTCTCTAAACTCCTAGTGCTATCAAGTTTACTCTAACTTGATGCTACAAGGATCAAGAAGCCTAATGATTACCAATATGGTCAATGTTCAATATGTTTGTTCATAATGCAGGCCTTCCTTCTTTCATAGATTTGCAAGTCTGTACTGAAAATGCAGACTTGGACCTTGTATGGCTTCATTAGTCTCTTCATCTTCCTTTTATTCATCTCATGGAGGGTAAAATAAGTGCATAAAGCTGTAAGGTGCAGTTGTCAATGGTGGCAAGCGGGGAGCCAATTTATCCAAAATAATGTAGCATATGTGTCGTAGCTGAATCAACCAATTCAATAAGTGAAGCATGCTTCAACCAAGAGTGGGCATACAACAGTGGGATACATTTCAAAATAGTACGATGTAGCTCATCATGCTAAGAAGAATGTCCAATGATCAAAAGCAACAATCAATCAACGATTTCTGTACAATTGATCAGATTGAGAAGAAAATACAAAGACCCTGAACTCAATGTGTTGCCGCTTTGGTCTAAAGTTTCTCCCTCCTCAGCATCAAGTTTTGCGGATGAAGCTACATCACCACAAGAATTGTTTTGTTTTCATGCTGCAGCAATGGCTCACTTGAGTTGGAAGGAAGCTTAGTAAACACAAAGAGGACCCGCCCTCCTTCACCTTCATTTGAGCAAGTCGATCTTGTTCTCTGCGTCTCATTTGCCATGTACTAGTGAAAGACTCTGAGAGCTTGTAGGACAAATCCATTTGGGGCTACACGCCCTAGGGAGCAAGTTATAGCTGAAAGAGAAGGCTAGCAAGAAACATATGTGTTGAAAGAGAAAGCCAAAGAATGGAAGCCTCAGATTGCATTGACAGAAGTAGGAAAGTGAAGGCAAGTAGGAAACATATGTGTTGAAAGAGCAAGCCAAAGAATGGAAGCCTCAGATTGCATTGATGGAAGAACAATGGGAGGAGAAATCTTTCAGCCTGGTCCTTGGATGCTCATAGTCCTCATTTATGCCTTAAGAATCCATACCTGCTGTGGATGGTTGAATCTCAAATGGCAAGAGTATTAGAACTGCTTCCATTCAATGAATTTTGCACTGATTAGGATTGTAATATTCATCATTCCTATATCTCCAACAGCACCTTCAATGGCCTTCTAATTTCTCATTCCTATTTCGTTTGATCATTCGGGTAGAGCTGCAAGTGAGGCCAAAGCTAGGGTTGAGCGGGATGCTATGGTGAGGGCCAATGCACATGCTCGAGATCCATCCATGTGACGATTTTTTTTGTGATCATGCTATGTTTATTATATGTTCACACAGTAGCATGTCCCTTTCCTTTCTTCTCTCATTAGCTGCATGTCCAGTGGCTCCTCCTCAGCCAACCAAATTGAAGAACTAGTTTGGAATAAGAACATGCAGAATCTTGTCATCATCTACTCCAAGAATTAGTCCCATATTGTTTGAGAATGCAGGGAATATTTAGGGAGTTGGGAGTCCAATCTCTAATAGTTGAGCTCGATGAACTAAATGATTAAGTTCTAGTACAAGAAGCTTTACAAAACCTTATAGGAAAATACACTATTTCAAATGTGTTTATAGGAAGCAAACACATTGGAAGATGTGATGATACTATGGCCCTTTCAGAGGTTCTATTCTCTACAATATCTCAGGTTGGGGAGGATTCCCAGTCCATTTTTGGAGATCAAGCAGCATATGCATCAGAACTTGTTCTTTGGGCATAAAATGAAACGACAAAATTTGCTTCTCTAGTTAAGACGCATGTCTTATTGTCTGATGCAACAGTTGGTGGCCTTCGTATAGCATAGTAGAGTGTGTGCAAATCACTTTAGTGATACACATTTGGGAGAAGAAAACTTGCAAAGAACAAGTTGATAAATTGAAAGATACAAGAAAACAAATCCTCTTGCTATCTCTAGAACATTGCTTTCAGTGCTATGATTTGCACTTGTAGAAGCACAAGTTTCATCTCCCAAATATTTTTCTATATCCATAGCAAAAGTTCTATCTTTGGACTTCACCGTGGGCACTTCAACCTTCTCTTCAACCATGGTTGTTGACTCCACCCCAACTATACTTATAGCTATGTAGTGAAGATTATCACTAGCGGTGGTGGGCATACTTCATGATAGGTTCATCAGCACTTGGGGCTCTAGGAAGGAGGAATGGGGGTGCCATCACCTACCCCTTCTTGTGAGAAGCAGTTAGAGTTTGCTAGCACTTCAGGGCATTCTCATAGACAATCATGGACATGTATCATAATATCCTTCTTCAGCCTTCTATGCGGAAGGGGAGAATTAGGAACTGAATTTTCCTCTCCACTCTAACTTGTGCTAGTTCCATACAATGATTGGAAGACAATTAAATTTTTTCATCAGGTTCTTGGTGATGTAACATGCTCTGTGGTTTCAACCTTTGCTTGGTATTGTAGTCCTGAAATGCACAAGTGCTGTAGCTAATGGGTGAGCTCATGCCACAATAGCATATGAGTGCACTACTGGATTGTATGAAAATAATCTAGCCTCTCGGACTATATAGTCAGGAAACTTCATCAGGATTTGTGATAACAATCGCATGAGCCTTTTCTTGAGGCAGCTCATCCTTAGTTGTGTTAGTACAAACTATAGTGGGTGAAGATGGGAAAGTTTGTATGCTACAAAAACGTATAAAATCTGTATGGTGTTAAGATTAGTTTATAGAAGAATTTTTTCCATCCAAAAACAAAAGTGATATTGTATACAGATTTGACCATTACAAATCCATATGCAAACTAGATTTTGGGAAATAGGCAAATCTGGGAGGTAGATTATTGAGACAAATGTATGGATAGCTTAATGCTCTTCAAGGCATGTTTGTTTCATGTATGAATAGCATGTATGAACCTTGACATGCAGGGTATTTCCAATATCAATATCTGATGGGACCTAAAATGGGCCGGCACTGGCTATAGCACTAGTCCTCATGCTCATGACACACAAATACCCTCATGGCCTCGCGGACCAGGAGCATCAATCTAATGCTAAAGGACAAGCTGCCCTAAAGCTTAATTCATGCGTTTATAGTTTATAGTCCAACATTTCCCTTAGACTCCTCAAAGGGAGAACCCAAAGTATGTAGGCATAACGCCTCGTCACACACACATATGGAGGCACTCCACCGACTAATAGTCGGAGCCCCACTGCAGCTCTCCTACATCGCAAGGATTGGCCCTTTGATACACTGCTAAACATATACACAAACGAGCACAAACTCCTCTCAAGGTACCAATATTTTACATTCCAAGATGTACCATTCCTCACTACACTTTCCTCTTAGGACCCAACGACTAACCTACAGCTTAGGGCATCCTCTCACGCTCATCATTGGTCACAACCTAAGGAAGAAAGGTGCCATGCATCCAGGAGGTTTTTTTGATACCTTTTAATTATTATGCTTAATGCAAATCATGTATGGCTATGTGCTCAGACAAAAGAAAGATCAGCACCGTGCATAGTGTATAAAACATTCTTTCCATGAATTTCACTAACACATGCTGCGTTAACAGGAGGCACCGAGCCATATGCTCATGCTACCATCCTCTCTTTATTTAAGCTATTTCCTATATGCCAAGTGCAATGCATAAATCAAATCTTTCCTTTATCTTTCAGCATTTCAGCCCTTTTTCATCCAACTCTTAGCATTTTGTATCATTGATCGGTTAGATAGGGTTTCTATGCATTTTTCCCTTTTAAAAACCGAATAAATATGCACAAAACATAGAAATGGGGAGAAACCGAGGCCAACCTCATGCTTTGCCATAGTTATACATTGCACAAACATAGATATAATTTTTCCTAATTTTTCTCAACCCGTTTTCTATTTTTTCCTAATGTTAAACCAAATTTTTCTATTTTTGGGCAAATTTTTCCTATTTTTCTTTAATAAATAATGACCTAAAATGAAAGTTGATTGTGGGTTGTGGCCCTTAGGTTCATTGACAACAAAAACTCAAATTTAGTTGGTGTGACATATCATATTTTCCATTTATATAGCAAAAAATCCAATTTTACCCTTAAAACGCGTGTTTTCCATGTATTTTAACACTAATTCCGGTCATGTAGCCTTATATTTTCTGATTTTCAGATTGCAAACAATTGAAACTCATGGCAAACAATATCATAATGAACTTTCATCCCATATGAACAAGGTTTCATAAAGCAAATAGCATAAAAAGATCATTTTCCTTTGTAAAAATAGCATTACCGCTTATTTTCAGGTCTTGGTTTCTTGGTCTTGATTACGGGACTGATTTCCAACATGCATTTAATGCTCAGTATCTTCAAGAATAGCATTCTTCAAGTCTTCATCCATCCGACTCCACGTTTTTTGTTTCATAAGGTACATAAAATTTTAGAGGAGGGGTCCAAACTCAAAAAGCATGCCCAATTTTGGCATCCCAAGTATCCACCTTTCATATCTTGACTATTTTGTGGCCATTTCCCCGTCTGGGCTCCGATTTGAGTGCTGTAAATTTCTGGGCGTCTGGCTTGACATCCCGCATTGGCTGAAAACTCCTGATAATCCGCACGGCAGTCTAAAAAATTATCAAAAATCAACAAGTGTCGCTCGGGCACCTTTTAAGAGTCGTATTTCACTTGGTGCTTAAAATCGTCCTAAGTTGGAGCCACCGCCTTCGATGTTGAATATTTTCCCCCTAAATTCCGGATTTTTTGGCAATTTTTTGGCACATCCTGAGATCAAAACTCCACTCTCATTGGCGACCACGGGATAGGGCGACTCAGCCCGTCGAATCCCACAACAGATCTACACAAAACAACCAAAGAAAGCATCAAGCTGATACAAAATAGATACATATACTAAACACAACACAATGCTCACCCTACCCCTTGACAAAACCAAGGCATGAAATCCACAAGGAGTAGGCCTAGCATAATCTGATAAAAGATCCGAAGTTAGTCACTAAACCGACAGTTCCAACATGGCCAAACTAAAAAGAACTATCAAAGAGGTTGCCGTAAGTGGTGGCCCAAACTACCTACCTAACTAAGAACAACACAACCAGGAGCTCCTACTAGGCGAGGACTCCTATAGCCTGATCAAGAAGTATTTCTTTTAGCGCATTTCTTCTTTGAGGTTTTATGTTTCATACTTGGGCGTGTAAAAAGGAGGGAGCTGAGCGTAGTGGCCCAAGGAGAATAGGGAATTGGCCTCAGGACCTGTCTCAATACCCAATAACCTACCAAGCCCTCGCAAGGCGACACTTAATCCTTTTCTGCCGCTTACTTTTATTTTCGCTCCAACCTTCCTTACTTTCTTTTTTTTTCCAGCAAGATGCCACCCCTAGGAAGACAAGGCATCGGTCCTGGGTCTGACTCGTCCCCAGGAACCTACCAGGCCTTTGCTAGGCGATGACCAACGGCTTATAAATTTTTCGTTCTTTTCTTTTCTTATTTTATAGGGGGTTAGAACCCCTTTTTACACACCTTTATATATATTGATTGTCTTTAAGATATTCAAGGTTTTGTTTCATTATTTTCTTCTGGCAAGCTTCTCTAACTGCCTCACAACTAACAAGAACTCCTAGAACGGCTACCTAGCAGGATAGCAGAACAGGGTCACTAGAACTCCCTTCTAAAACAGGTCTTTTGATACTTAACAATGTCTTTACAAGGGCCAATGACTACTCAGACCTCCCTCAAACATACTGAACCTAAACCTGGGACTTCATGCCTTGGACTCCGGTCCCCACTAAGAAAAGAAAAATCCCCCTAGCAAGTACACAAACACATATAGCATAAAACACGGTACTCATAAAGGAGGGATATCACCTGGATAGGGCCATGAGAAGCTTCCACGCAACAAAGGCTCCTTCCAAGCTCTTCTTCGAACCTGTCTAGCACAAAACTAAAACAAGAAACCATTAACCGCACCTGTACTAAACAGACAACTGGCCCTCTTAACCTAATGAAATAAAGCACTTCTCTACAAAACTTAATCGGCCCTCTTGGCCTAATGAAAACTGGATGTAATATCCAAAGCAGCTAGCCTTCCTAGCTTAAAACTAGATAGGTCATTTTAGTCCACGTAATATTGATGTCCTTGGCATATACATCACACCCTAACAGAGTACCCAGAGTGCCAAGGATAGCACATCATAAGTCAACTAGCCCTATGCTACTCATACAAGTTAGCTAAAAGCTTGATCTTGTATTTTTTTATCTTAGGTTTTTTGTAGAGCTACAAGTCCAAGCCTTTCCACAAATAACTCATCAATAAGGCCGATCCCTTCTTGGGCACTATGAGCTGAATGAACGGGCTCAGTGGGCTCGCATGTCCTACATTTATTGTAATCCGAATAAACTAATCGTTCAAGCGGCTGAGTGGCTCCTTTGGGAGAAAGAATCATAGCTTTGTACTATTAGAACCTCCCCTATTTGGGTTTTCACATAAATCAGTGCTGCGACCCAAACTAGATAGAGCTTCAAGCCTAGGCACATCACATGGGTGTATCCCAAGGCAGTGTATATTGTCATATATATATCTAGTCTTATCTTCTTGGGGGTTCGACAAAATATATCCGAATGGGATCCTTGGCCTTGCATCCGACACTCCTGCTACACTTTTGAAGATTTTGGGTCTCCAAACCCATCTCACATTTCCCTTAATATTCTTGCATTCCCTCAATTTGCTACACTGGTCTAACGAACTCAATGCAAACTTATCCCTATGGCCAAATGGCCTCACATCCTTATGACCTTTGTGAAGCGTAGGTGGACTTTTAGCATTTTGCATCCTCTTTACAAAAGATGTCTTTACTTGTTTACGTCCACACTGTGACTTGTTACTCATAGGAACCATGCTTTCACTAAAGGGAACAACATCCACTCGGAAGCATGATTCACTTGGAGATGATAAAGGTCTCACAAAAGCTTTACTAGCAAAAAAATTAGAACCACACACAGAATGCTTATCAACACTCATAGGCCCATTGATTCTATCCATGTTGCCATCACAACTACCTCTCATGGAAGTGTTACAAGCCCTTATGGGACTTACATGGCTTGGAACCGTTTCACTGAGAGGCATATCATTACTACTCATAGACTTGCCCTTTTCTGCTTTGAGATTTTGGCCACCAAGGTTCCCCTCATAGGCTGCCTTGGTATCAACAAGTGAGCTGTCTCCTTGTAGAAATGGTTGGAAGCTAGGATGCACTTGTACTGAACGGGGAAAACTCCAAAAGTTTTCCCAACATCTCTAAATATGACCCTCATAATCAATGGCATGCATTTTTGCTTCCCTTAGCGACTTAGGATCCCGCAGTTCCACTTGGATTTGCATATTAATCTCTAAGCCATTCAGAAAGAGCTCACATAGCACATCATCTGGTAGTGCACTGGCTCTTCTTGGGCAAAGCCTAAGAGTACTATCAAAGGCTCTAGCATACTCTTTAACATAAAGATAAGACTCTTGTCTAAACTGCATAAGGTGCCCTAAGACCTGAATCATAGGGAGCTTCTTTTCATACTCATCTAGAAATCTATCACAAGACTCCTCAAATGATTTGATTGACCCTCTTGGGAGGCTCCAGTACCATTTCCTTGCCTCTCCCTTTAGGGTACTTGGGAATACGAGCATCCGATATATATCGTCGAACCCACTTGCCAAGCAAGTTAGGTCGTATTCTCTCAAATGCACCATCGGATCCTCATTTGGCAACCCATAAAACACTGGGAGATCCCTATAAAGAGGAGGGCATTTAGTCCTCTCCTTTGGGATCAAGAATGGGTCATCAAAATCTTCATATTCCTCTTGACCTAATACCAGTGTGTTAGGGTCTTTAATCTCTTCCATTTCCACCTTTACTAGTGTGGAAGAGTCACTAATTCCATGAACTTCCCTTTCTGCCAACTCACAAAGTGGTTTAGGGAGTCCAACATTATGCGATAGGGAATCTATCCCATCATCTGTTAGTGGTGTTCTAGTAAGCCTATTCTCATCTGCCACCACTTTGCTAGAACTTAGGATAGGTCCTAATGAAGTCTTCCTTACTAACAATGGTTTTCCACACACATGGACATCATCCAATGCTTTATGGATCTTGGAAATCACACTACGGTACCCAACTGTGTCGGGCACTAGCATCGGATGTATCTTTAGATCATAATCATCATGTCCTCCTATGTGCATATTAACAATCGTTGTCATAGTCTTTTCTATGACATTATCACCATGAATGATCATAGATGTCTGTGTCATCGTAGCACTACTTTCACTTTCCCTTTTCTCTAATCTCCATGGGTATTTTCCCATAGTGACCCAAACTCAAGCATGGTATCACTTTCAGGGCAAAGGGTAAAATAGTCAATCACCCAACGTGTCAAAGATCCCACTAAACTGTTCAAGATAGACAAAGTATCCTTTGGGTGTTGGGAATTTCTTGGATTGACCGTCATACTGATGACCAAGGTTTTTATTAGACTAACTTGATATCCACCGCTTCAAGGCGGCTATCGACTAATAGAATAAAGCTAATAGGTCCCTTATGAGACCAAGATTCGAAGACTACCACTTATCGGCAGCTCCCGGCAAAACGCACCACTGATGGGACCTAAAATGGGCTGGCACTGGCTATAGCACTAGTCGGACCTCATGCTCATGACACACAAACACCCTCACAGCCTCGGGGACCAGGAGCGTCAATCTAATGCTAAAGGACAAGCTACCCTAAAGCTTAATTCATGCATTTATAGTTTATAGTCCAATGTTTCCCTTAAACTCCTCAAAGGGAGAACCCAAAGTACGTAGGCATAATGCTTCGTCACATACACATATGGAGGCACTCCACTGACTAATAATTGGAGCCCCACTGCAGCTCTCCTACATCGCAAGGATTGGCCCTTTGATGCGCTACTAAACATATAACACAAACGAGCACAAACTCCTCTCAAGGCACCAATATTTTACGTTCCAGGATGTACCATTCCTCACTATACTTTCCCCTTAGGACCCAACGACTAACCTATAGCTTTGGACATCCTCTCACGCTCATCGTTAGTCACAACCTAAGGAAGACAAGTGCCATGCATCCAGGAGGTTTTTTTGATGCCTTTTAATTCTTATGTTTAATGCAAATCGTGTATGGCTATGTGCTCAGATAAAAGAAAGATCAGCACCGTGCATAGTGTATAAAATATTCTTTCCATGAATTTCACTAACGCATGCTGCGTTGACAGGAGGCACCGAGCCATATACTCATGCTACCATCCTCTCTTTATTTAAACCATTTCCTATATACAAAGTGCAATGCATAAATCAAATATTTCCTTTATCTTTTAGCGTTTTAGCCCCTTTTCATCCAACTCTTAGCATTTTGTATCATTAATCGGTTAGATAGGGTTTCTATGCATTTTTTCCTTTTAAAAACCCAATAAATACCCACAAAACATAGAAATAGGGACAAACCGAGGCCAACCTCATGCTTTCCATCCAACTCTTAGCCCCTTTTCATCCAACTCTTAGCATTTTGTATCATTAATCGGTTAGATAGGGTTTCTATGCATTTTTTCCTTTTAAAAACCCAATAAATACCCACAAAACATAGAAATAGGGACAAACCGAGGCCAACCTCATGCTTTCCATCGTTATACAATGCACAAACATAGATATAAATTTTCCTAATTTTTCTCAGCCCGTTTTCTATTTTTTCCTAATGTTAAACCAAATTTTCCCATTTTTGGGCAATTTTTCCTTATTTTTCTTTAATAAATAATGACTAAAAATGAAATTTGATTGTGGGCTGTGGCCTTAGGTTCATTGATAGCAAAAACTCAAATTTAGATGGTGTGACATATCATATTTTCCATTTATATAGCAAAAAATCCAATTTTACCCTTAAAATGTGTGTTTTCCATGTATTTTAACACTAATTCCGACCATGTAGCCTTATATTTTCTTATATTCAGGTTGCAAACAGTTGAAACTCATGGAAAACAATATCAGAATGAGATTTCATCCCATATGAACAAGGTTTCATAAAGCAAATAGCATAAAAAGATCATTTTCCTTTGTAAAAATAGCATTACCGCTTATTTTTAGGTCTTGGTTTCTTGGTCTTGATTGCGGGACTGATTTCCAGTCTACATTTAATGCTCGACATCTTCAAGAATAGCACTCTTCAAGTCTTCATCCATCTGGAAGCAATCTGGTCTCATCTGGACAAGCTTTCCTCCACCATTCTTCATTGTCTTCTTCCACACAAGAATAGCCCCTTAAGGGAGAGAGAGGGAGGAGAGAGAAAGACTAGATCTGGTTCTCTTCATTCAAGACACCATTGTACGGGCAAAGACAGGCGATAAGACCGGCAAGAAAGGAGAAGATCGGGGCCATGATCAGTTGGATGGGTTGTTTGTAACCTGCCATCTCCCCCATCATGAGAGAGGGAGCAAATTTCGGCGTGAAGATGATGGCGCCTTCTTCCTTTATTCTCTCTCCACGTTTTTTTTTTCATAAGGTGCAAAAAATTTTAGAGGAGGGGTCCAAATTCAATAGGCATGCCCAATTTTGGCCTTCCAAGTGTCCACCTTTTCATATCTTGACCATTTTGTGGCCATTTCACAGATTTGAGTGCTGTAAATTTTTGGGCGTCCAACTTGACATCTCGCATTGGCTAGCAACTCCTAAAAACCCGCAGGGCAGTCTAAAAATTTATCAAAAATCAACAAGTGTCGCTCGGGCGCCTTTTAAGAGTCATATTTCACTTGGTGCTTAAAATCGTCCTAGTTGGAGCCGCCGCCTTCGATGCTGAATATTTTTTCCCTAAATCCCGAATTTTTTGGCACATCCCGAGCTCAAAACTCCACTCTCAATATCAGTAAGTGATATTGAATGCTCTTTTTGGTACCTTTCAAGAAGATTTAACAAGCAAGTGGGTTTCTCTTTCCTTTGCATATACTATGGATCATACTTGACCAAGTCATTGAGGGTATACAATGTATGACAGTTAGACTACTACAAAGAAAAAAATTGGTTGCATTATGGGCTTATTTACACACAATATGCTTGTATTATCAATTTACTTACTAATCTAAATCATATCCCAACTTCTTATGGATGGAAGACATTGTTCATGAGGTAAAACAAGGCCAAAACAGAGTAAAAATAGGGTGCAATCCACTGTGGGGATAGATCTGGAAATCCTTTTGACAGAGGGGGGTATTTCTACTCCTAAATTGAAACCAATACTCTCATTTGAAGCCAAACATCATAGGCTTCAAATAAATCTATCGAGTGTTCCAATTGGACTTTTATTCATCAAGTTATGCCCAAAACTATGCAACTAGGTACCCGAGATAGCTTGTTTGCATGGGACAGTTTAGTGAAGGATGTTAGGGAAATGAAGTTAGAGGTTGAAAACCTTGTGTCTCTTGTTGATAAAGGTGTTGGAGTAGCTTCTAGAAGTCAGCATGCTCATGATTTTGGATTTAATGCTTATGGTTATGCTTCCTATGATGCGCCTGCTCATTGTCATGACAATTTTGGATCTCTTACTTCTACCTTCACTAGTGGGCAATATTTTAGCAATTCTAGGGATACTATGGTCATGATAATGCATGCCAAAATGAAACCTTCTCAAATGGTTCTTGCCAACAACAAGATGGCCTTATTCATGATAATCACTATCATGAGAGTTGTGTTTGCAGCATCCCTTATCGAAGCAATGCCTATGAGCAGAGGCATGATGTTTTAGAGTAGCGGCAAAGTCATTATGGTGGATCTTATCCATATGGTGATTATGATTCATGCATTGAAGAAAGGCAATATTCACATGATGTTGGTCAAAAACATAATGATTATGATCAAGGGGGATATATATGCAATCCAATATACTTGGAAAACAAGCACTCCTATGACAGATTTTCTTTTGTACCATCTTCTTTTGAGAATGATCATGGTGGCCATATCTATTATGGTTGTGTTAAATAATCACATACATATTATTCTTCCTACCATGAAGATGGACAATACTCTCATGGTTTTGAACAACAGCAAGGTTCTTTTGGTCAGCCATATTTACCTAATGACTATGTTTCTTCTTCAAGACCATATGCAAATGCTTCTAGGATAGCATACTTTATGATAGTGCTTACGAAAATGCCTATAGCTGTGATAAGCATTATACATATGTATGCAATGGTTATGATTGCTCCAATGGATAGCATCCTAATGGAAATCATGCTACTCTCTCTAAACCGCCATATGCAGTAGAGAATGGAAAAAACCATACATCATTTAATGTGGGGATGTGTTCCATACTAATTGATGTTGATCATGCATATGGAGAAGAGTTGAAAGCTGAAGGAGTGAGCAACATTGAAGAAAATGAAGAATATGAAGTACATGATAGCTTACAAAATGAAGAAGATAATGAAGAAGAAGATGAAGAAGAGGACAATGTAGTAAATTAGGAACAAGATTATGATCAAGAAGGGGATCAAAGAGAAGAAGATGACATTGAAGACACTCAAGATCCTTTTGTCTTTTAAGAAGGATGTGACCGTGACAATCTTGTAGATCTTGTGGTGCCTCATGTGCATCATGATGCTTATCAGCCTATTGATGATGATGATCTCTACTATTACGGTACACACATGTTTGATGAGAATGATGGTGATGTTGATGACTTTGAGGTATATGGGGCTGATTATGCAGATCATGGGCACGACTCTTCTTATCCTTTTGACCCAGGTGGTGGTCAATATTGCGTTGACAGTTTTGATGTTGATTTTCCTACCCTAGATGGCTATTATGATGGGATACCCTTTGATCCAGGTGAGGATTGGGTTCCTTGGGCTGAAGATGACTATTACTTTGGAATCATGTATAATCTGGGTTGATTTGGGAGGATTTCATGTGTTTGGAGATAGGGGACAATTTGCTGTATTAATTAATCAATATAACTTCATCAAGCAGGGAAAATTTTGTTATGGATTGATAGCTTATGTTATGAACTTTGTTTCTAGTGTTCATAAGTCCCGTTTGGATACTCTTGCTAAAAGTTATGATCATTTTTCTTCAGCTATCCTATGTAGCCTAGATTCACTATTTCATGGCAGATCTCCTATCCTATGAAGACCAATCATTGAAGATCCACTTTTGGAGTTTATCATGAGTTTTGTGTCCTATATTCTCTCCTATTACATGTATCTATCCTTATATTCATTGTTGTTTCACCTTTGAGGACAAAGCTTTTCCGGGAGGGGATGGTTTGTAATGTATGAAAAATTTCCATGTATTTAGGATACCATTACAGCCATAAAATGGGTTGACATATGTAAATATACCCTATAATTAGAGTATTAGGGTTATCTAGGTTTGGCTAGGGTTATCTATAAAAGATGAGGCCAGCCAAATGTAGCATCATCTCTAGATCATTTGGAGAGTTCATATTTTGGTATTTTTCTTGTAATTCTTTCCTAGTTTAGCTATGGCGGCCAACCATGATTAATGTAAATTAGTTCCTTCCTTTCAATTTATCTTGTTGGTTTCTTGTTGATCATCCATGGTTGGTCATGGATTTGGGCTAGTTTAGTCTAAGCTAGGTTAGTTTCATTACAGATTTAAAGCAAAGACTGAAGTGATAGTGACATTGTTGAGCTACAAAGGGACATTGTAATAGTCCTAATGACCTTTCATACCAAACATACCTCTTGGGAGGGGTATCCACCACCAAAGAGGAATTATGAATTATTATTTTTTATTATCTCATTTTAATATTGAGAGAGAGCATGTATGAGAGAGAGTATATGTGAGAGAGATAGCCAAATCTATGCAAAACAATGTATATATGAGTGAGAGATTGTGAGAGAAAGCTATGGAACCTTTGAAGAATAATAATACTATGTGATTATTTCCATTCAAGGTGGTGCATTCTCTTGTATCTTTCTGGTATCTTGATGAATTCTATGAAGAATATGAAGAGTATAATCAATTTGGTCCAAGTTAAAGCCATGGGAGAATTGTTTCTATGAAGCTACGTGAAGATTTCTTGTTCCTGGTGTTCTTTTCCTTGTTGTGGTCATACAAAATATGAAAAATATGTTTATTAATTATATAAGAAATATTTTCTTGTAATAGATTCCCTGTTTTCTTGGTGTTCCTCTTGAGGCTCCACTTTTCTTCCTTTTCAATAGTGCTACTGCTTTCATTTTCAACCTCTGTTAGTACTTTTTTATAGTATATTTCTCAGCAGCACACCAAAAACATGGGGTCTAAAAATAGGAATACTAAGAAAACAGGAAAGCTACTACAAGAATATCTATCTTGTTACGCCAACAAGCATGTTCTTCATACTTTGATCAACCACAAGAACAGAAATAATACCAAGGACAAACAATTTTCATGCAGCATCATACAGTGAATCTCCCATATATCTTCATACTTTGATCAACCACAAGAAGAAAAAGAACACCAAGGACAACCAATCTTCATGCAACATCATATAGTGAATCTCCCACAGATTCATCACAACAAATCTTCAATATATTCTTCATAGGAACCATCAAAGAATCAAAACAACACAAATTAATGCTCAATTTAGAATGAAATTCATCACATAGTATTTATATTTCATCATCCTAATAGTCTTGATAGTCTTTTTCTCAATCTCTCTTACATAGATACAATATATCTTTATAGAAATTGGCTATCTCTTATACATTATCTCTCTCACATATGCTCTCTCTCAATAGTATATGATAATAAAAAATAATCACACTCAATAATCATCTCTTGGTCGTGGATACTCCTCCCAAGATGTATGCTTGATATGAAGAGGCACCAGAGCCATTACAATGTTCCTTCAGAGCTCATCAGAGCCATTACAATGTTCCTTCGGAGCTCATCAGTGTCATTGTCACTTCAATCTTAAGTTCAAGTCTTCATTACCTGCTTCTTTTTCTTCATGAGCTATTAATAGTTTTGATTCTTCTCTTCCAAGATTAGAAAATATCCCTAAGCTAAATATCCATCCATCAAGATACTTACAAAATCATACAAAAGGCATCAAAATGCATACAAAAGCTCAACAACACACTACAAAAGGTTTGTAGAAGGCATAAATGCCATATAGCTCAAACCAAAACCAACTCATCCCATCAAAAACCATACATCTCATTCTCAATCATTCCTCAAACCACTCCTCTACAATCATAACCCCTCAAATAGAAAGAAAATAGACCAAAACAAATTCGTCAGAATCAAATAGTCATATTACAAAACCAATTAGCACATTGTAACTCAACCAAACACTATCATGATCTTCTCAAATCTACTCAACCCATTCCAATACACTTCAAAGCCATCCTAAAACCAATCAATCAACTATAAAATCAAACAAAAATTACCCAAAAATCCAATAAAAATAGCTATAAATATATTCATTTCAAGACTCAATATGTCATGCTAATATCCCTTGATTCCCTAAATTATATGAAACATTGTCATCTTAATGAAGGTAAAATACTTACCCTATTTTCCACATGAGTCCGAAGCTTATTAGAACCTTTGAGTTCAAAGTCAATGAAGCCTAAACTAATAACCCTTGACAATGACAATTCAAGAGTTTTGTGTTCTAGATAATGAGCTATCAAAGGACTTGTACTTAAAATATTTACTTAGAAGCTTAACTTGGTTTCTAAAAGTTGTGCTTCTACAATTATTAGGGTCTCTCATTGGGTGTTATTACTATGACTTCTTTCATCTTGCTTCACTTCTTATCCCCATGAATTTGTGGCTTGACATGCCCTTTTGTTGAGATTACAAGCTCAACACATGCGACCATTAATGATGGACCGCCTGGTTAGATGGTTCCACACATCTACACTTAGCACATCAATGGTCATTATGACTCTCACATGGCCACTAAATTATTACTTATTATATTCAGGTTGTTACACCTATTTAGAGTTGGCATAGTTATAGCGCCACAATCGAATAGTGTAGTCGGTTATGCATTGTTTAACTTAGTAGGTCACTTTCCTTTATGTTGTATCTAATCTATACTTTGTGTACATTGTAAAGTGTATGGAAGAAGAAGAAGAAACTAGCAAGAAAACGTTTTGGCCTCCATCTCTCTTCTTGTCTCTTGAGCGAGCTTCTCCTTGTGCATTCTGTGTGTGTTCGGCGCAGCATCTTGAGCAAGTCCCCCCACCACGCAATTCTTGACATGGTATCAGAGTTGCACCACTGATTGAGTCTGGTTTTGAAGGCTAAAGCGAAGGAGAGGAGCCAAGGATTCGAGCAAGTAAGCAACAGGTAAGAAACTCTTCCATTCTCTACTTCTTCTCTTGGACTGTGCCTGTGGAGGCACCGAAAGCACGGTAGAGCAAAAATCTCAGATTGCAGTGAGATTTGGTGTGCGCGAAAAGTGCTGTGTATTTTGCAAATTAAATCTTTAGGGCTTTCCTTTGCTATTTTTGCCATTCGAGGTCATTTTAGGCCCCATTTTAGATTTTCAAGATTGTGGACAGCACTTAGAGATATCCTACAATTTCAATTGTGTCTGCCGTATACAAGTGCACATGTTATAGATTTCAGATCTATAAGTTCAAAGGTGTTTATCAGCAAATAAACACAAAGTTTATCTGCAAACTGGTTGCAAATTTCATGTATTGTTGAGCAGACAATGAAAAAGGTTGTCTAGTGTATTGATGTGCACTACAGGTCGAGGGTTGCAGAAGATTTGCTTGTTGTTTGGTATTAGTTTTGTGATAATGGCAGAGAACAGTGGAAACCCCATCATTGAGAAGCTCAACAAGAACAACTACCCTTCATGGAAGTTCCGTGTCACGAACTTCCTTATTGGAAAAGGCCTCCACAAGTTTGTTTCAGGTGAAGAAAAGGAGCCGGAGGTGAGTGATCCTCCAACTGCAGAAGAGACAAAGGCACGGAAGGAATGGAATGCAAAAGACAAAAATGTCATGTATTGGATGTCTGCAGTATTTGACAATAATATGCTAGGACATATTAGAAATGTAGAGAATTCATATGCAGCTTGGACCATACTTGAAAGTATGTTTTCCGTAAATACAAAGGCACGAAAGATTCAACTCAAGCAAGAGTTGAATACATTGAAGAAAGGGGAGATGTCTATCAATGAGTATGCACTGAAAGGTAAGGAGCATTGTAGATGCCTTGGTAGTGATTGATGCAATGCCCGATGATGATGATTTGGTGTCATCTACCTTGGGTGGACTTAACAATAAAAAGGCTTGGAAGTCTTTTGTAATTTCCATATATGTCAGAAAGCCATTTCCAGATTTCAATGAGTTGGTCTCCCTTATGATCACTGAAGGCATCAACATAAAGAGTGAGACATCTGAAAAAAGTGGTGAACAGATCCAAGCTTTCTACTCCAGTTCAGGAAGGGGACGTAGCAGGTCCTCTTCAAGAGGCCGTGGTACAGGATGTGGTAGTGACAACTAGCAAAACAGATTGAATCAGCAATTTGGCGATATGCAGGTTTGAGGAGGTCATGGTAACTTTAGAGGCAAGGGGCGCTTTAGAGGAAGAGGTGGATGGCAGAACAGAGGTTCTAACAACTTTGGTATTGTGTGTCACTACTCTGGCAAAACAGGTCATATTGCAGCCCAACGTTATGCTAAGAAAGATGATATTCACAATGGTAAGTTGTAGCAAGGAAACTATGTATCATCTTCACGACAGAATGAAGAAAATAATGGACGTTTGTTTGTTATGCAGCATATGCTGAATGGTGTTATAGGAAAGGGAACACATGATGATGTTTGGTATGTTGATTCAGGTACATTCAATCATATGACCAACCATGCAGAATGGTTTGGAGAGATGCAAGATTTGCAAAATGCAGGTTATGGGCAGATGGGTGATGATTCATGCCACCCAATTTCACACATTGGAAAAGTTTCCTTGTCCTTGCATGATGGTAAGACAAAGAGTCTTTTAGATGTATTACATGTGCCATCTATTACAAAGAACTTGGTGTCAGTCGGTTAGATGGTAGAGCAAGGGCTGCAAGTCAGATTTAATGCAAAGGGTTGCTTTGTGGAAGACTTCAATGACAAGTATAGGTTGGTTGCAAAGGGAAATAGAGTTGGACGTATGTTTACTCTAAATGCTTGATTTTCTACTATGAATGCTGCTATGTATGCTAAAGGAAAAGGTGTTGTTACAGATATTGAAATTTGGCACAAATACATTGGACATGCAAATGTACAAAGGTTGAAATTAATGCAGTCCAAAGGATTGGTTACAGGTTTGCCTACATTTAGAGTTGCAGAATTTCATAAGTTATGCGAAGTATGTCGGTTTGGTAAGCAGGAAAGACAACCCTTTTCACATGACACAGATGTAAGCAAAAATATCATTGATGTTGTGCATACAGATATTTGGAGGCCTACACAAAATATATCTCTTGGAGGCAGTTTATACTTCGTCACATTCATTGATGATTGTTCTAGAAAGCTGTGGGTATATTTTATGAAGGAAAAGAGTGAAGCGTTTGAGTACTTTAGAACTTTCAAGGCTGCAGTTGAAAAAGAAACAGGCTTGAAAGTAAAGTGCTTGAGGTTAGATGGAGGGGGAGAGTACCTCTCAAACGAGTTCAATGATTTTCTGAGGTCTCATGGGATAAAGAGATAGTTCACATGTAGGTATACCCCATAGCAAAATGGTGTTGCAGAAAGAAAAAACAGGCATGTTGCAGAAGTTGCACGAGCATTAATGGTTGAAAAGAATATGTCTAAACATTTTTGGTTTGAGGTTGTCCATACTGTTGTCTACATTATGAATAGAACTCCCACAACTGTAGTTCATGGGATAACTCCTGAAGAATGCTTTACTGGCAAGAAGCCTGATGTATTGCACTTGAAGGTATTTGGGTGTGTTGCATATGTTCATGTGCCAGATGAGCTATGAAAGAAGCTTGATCTAAAGGCAGAAAAATGTCTTTATTGGATACTCTTTAGAGGAGAAAGGGTATTGTTGTTATAACCTTGTCACATGTAAGTTTAGAGTGAGCAGGGATGTCATCTTTGATGAAATGAGCAGTTGGTATGCATCTAGTGGTGATGCATTGGATGACGATGATGATCATGACACTCATGTGCTGGCTGAAAAGCAAGAATCATGAACTCTTAGTGGACCAAAGACATCATCTGGTAGTCCTTGGTCTGGGAGACTAAGGAGTAGCTCTACATCTTCAGGTGCATCTAGTAGCACTACAGGTAAAGACAAAGAAAAGAATAAAGTGTCAGATGGCATTGATGCAATTCTTGATGGAAACTCCAGTGGCTCAGAGAGCTTGGATGATGAGCTTAGTATTCCTTCTGTCAGGACACCAGGTGTACAGAGAGCTCATAGTAATGTAAAGGCTCCATTGAGTGATCCGGTGGTACGCAGATCTAGCAGGGTTAGATACCCTGTTAAACGATTTGGTTTTGAAGGTTATGCAGCTCACTATTATGCTTATATGGTGAAACTAGTTGAGGATATTGAGGCCACTTGTTTTGAGGATGCTGTTGGTCATACTCATTGGGATGTAGCAATGGATGAGGAGATGGCTGCATTAGAGGCCAATAAGACTTGGGATCTAGTATCATTCCCAAAGGGCAAGAAAGCTATTGGATATAAGTGAGTTTATAAGATTAGGCACAATGCAGATGGTTCTATTAGTAGGTACAAAGCTAGGCTGGTTGCAAAAGGCTATGCCGAGACATATGGCATAGACTATGAAGAAACCTTCAGTCTAGTTGCTAGGATGGCAACTGTCAGATGTGTGATTGCTTTGGCAGCAGCCAAAGGTTGGAGGTTGCAGCAAATGGATGTGAAGAATGCCTTCTTACATGGTGATTTGCAAGAAGAAGTGTACATGGATCAGCTATAGCAAGTTATGAAGATTTAGAGCATCCCAGTATGTGTGCAGGTTGAAGAAGGCGCTCTATGGGCTCAAGCAAACACCTACAGCATGGTCTGACAAGATCAGAGAGTATCTTGTCAATATTGGCTTTTATATTTTTGATACTGATCACTCACTTTATGTGAGAAAGGGAGATGCAAGTTTAGTCATCATAGTCATCTATGTGGATGACTTGATTATTATAGGTGATAGTGATAGTGGGATTGCTAAAGTCAAGGATTTTTTGAAGAAAAAGTTTGAGATGAAGGATTTAGGTGAGCTAAGGTACTTCCTTGGCATTGAGGTGATCAGATGTGATGATGGTATATGGTTTTCCCAAAGACAGTATGGCTTGGATATGTTGTCCAAGTATGATATGACAGCATGCAAACCACTTTCAATCCCGTTGGAGCAGAATGTAAAGTTGAGTGCTAATGATGGGGACGAGATAGAAGACCCTACTTTGTTTAGGAGGATAGTGGGGATTTTATCTACATGACCATTACAAGGCTAGACTTGAGCTACGCTGTTGGTCTTGTGAGTCAGTTTATGCAAGTACCTAGAAAGCCACATTTGGATGGAGTCAGATGCATATTGAGGTATGTGAAGTCCACATTACATTATGGAATTTTATATGAGGCAGGTATAGATGTACAGGTGTTTGGATACACAGATGTAGATTGGGATGGTAGTATGTCTGATAGAAGATCTACTAGCAGATACATGTTCTCTCTTGGTAGTGCAGCAGTTACTTGGAGCAGTAAAAAGCAATCTACAGTTGCTTTGTCGAGTATAGAGGCTGAGTATATAGGTGCTACTCTTGCAGCATATGAGGTAGTATGGCTGCAAAAGTTATTGGCTAATTTAGATGTGCAGGTGGAAGGTCCAGTTGTCATTTATTGTAACAACATGAGCAATATACAGTTGGCTAGGAACCATGTGTTCCATGCCAGAACAAAACATATTGAGGTACACTACCACTTTGTGAGAGAGAAGGTACTAGCAGGTGAGATTGACTTGGTGTTTGTCAGCACACAGGATCAGATAGCTGACATCTTCACGAAGGCATTGGGTACATAGAAGCTTCAAAAGTTTCGAAGCTTACTTGGAGTTGCAAAGATGCAGTTGAGCTTGAGGGGGAGTGTTGAGATGACAAGCTCAACACATGAGGCCATTAATGATGGACCGCCTGGTTAGATGAATCCACACATCTACACTTAGCACGTCGGTGGTCATTATGACTCTCACATGGCCATTGACTCATTACTTATTATATTCAGGTTGTTATACCTATTTACAGCTGGCATAGTTATAGCGCCAGTCGAATAGTGTAGTCAATTATGCATTGTTTGACTTAGTAGGCCACTTTCCTTTATGTTGTATCTTATCTATACTTTGTGTACATTGTAAAGTGTATGGAAGAAGAAGAAGAAACCAGCAAGAAAACGTTTTGACCTCCATCTCTCTTCTTTTCTCTTGAGTGAACTTCTCCTTGTGCATTTTGTGTGTGTTCAGCACAACATCTTGAGCAAGTCCCCCCACCACGCGATTCTTGATACCTTTGATATCATCAGAATAACCAAATAGTCATAACCTTGAACTACTTGAGTCTACGTCATATAGGAAGTTGCACCTCAACTCTATAAGCATTGACCTAAAAAATGGAAAACCTAATATAAAATATTATAGTCTTCTATTAGTCATCTAGCATCAACTTCTAAAGTGACCAAAATGCTATCATCCCTTAAGCCAAAGTGAACCATTGCTACACTTAGTTCAAAGAGAGGGAGAAACAAGGGGGGGTGATGTGTATCAACCCCTCTACCCATGAGGTATAGTCTCAACTTTATCTCCCTAAAACACTACTAGTTGGGTTCTAATGATGAGACACTAGGATAGTCAACATTTGGTGCTTCCTAGATTTGCCTATTTTAATGTTTAGGTTATAAAGGAAGCCTCTTGACTAACTAAGATCATCTTGCCTTTGGTAAGACCCATATTAAGGATCTAATCACTTGCTTTTCTCAAAGGATTTCTTTATAGAAATCAATTGCTTTCCTCAAAGAATCTCTTTAGTTTTTATATTAATCTAGCATAATGTAGTTGGATATATAACATTAAATTCATTAATTAATGCTTTTAAAATAATATTCATTCATGTAGTCTAAGCACAAACATGTGTACAATAAAAAATATATTTGAAAAAGTAAATATTTATTTAAATCTTATTCTCTTCATTTCAATAAGTTTTCTAGTCCATATGTGGACTCCACCTAAAGGAAAAAATAAACCATTCAGTTTCCCCTTAACTAGCATTGGGGCCTTTTGGGAGATCCACATGGGTTTGCAAGGAGTAGGATAGTCCTATCATGGCCAAGAAATTATGGTTAGAGGCCCCTGGCTCTTGGGTACCTCCTAGCCTACAATGAGTCCCTACAAACAAAGCTCTCACATCTAGTATTGGTCCTAGCAATCTAGAGTTGTAAATCGGCTCTCTTTGTATAGAATGTATACAACTATCCTTGAGACTCAACCATAATTTCAACCTATATTTAGGTATTTCTCTTTTGAAATCATAAGCATTTCAAACATTCTTTTTTATGTAACAATGAATACAACAAGTGCTCTTGTGAATAAGTACCCATTTAGACCCTAAGTTTACAAGCATAGGCTTTGTTGTTTTAAGTCATGATTTTTTGGTTTCTTTCTAGACTAACTTGATTTAGGTGAAATACAAAAGGTTCCATCTATCAATCCCTCTATACACACTTTCTCACTCACTCTCAATATCTCTCTCTATCTTTGTCTTATATGTGTGTGTGTGTGTGTGTGTGTGTGTGTGCACATCAATATAATGAGATATGTATCTTTTCAAGCCTTGGAGGCTAAGGCTTATATAGCCTTTGCTTCTCCCCCCCCACCTAGTGGCCTTTACTATGTATACAAACTTTGATCGTCATGTCCATCTACTACCTTTGAGCACCATTCCATGCATTCAACAAGAAAGATCAGACTAGCCTTTCTTAAACACATCAAATGCTAAATATCATTTTACGAAGGCAATTACATAGATGAGGTAGTCTATTGTGGATCATAGTAAAATATTTAACAATGATGGCAGGAGTGAAAGCATGCAGAGATTCAATTTGTAGTAGACATGGTGGCATTGTTTGAAGCTCGATCACGGTAGCAACTTATCAAATCTGATTCGGTAGAGTACGCATGGGGTCAACTTTAATTTTTCAAATGACATTGATCATAATCCACCAAAGTATTTAGAAGACAAACACAAATTGATCATAATCCAGCAAAGTACTTGCAAAGGCTCTAGGTCCAGTAATCTTTGATGTAACTTCTCCTTTTGAGATCCTACTGTGCCACCTAATACCCGAAGGCTAGCTAATTTCACCTCAATAGGCAAAAGAGCCTCTTGTCCATAAACTAGATGAAAAGGTGTGAACCCTAACATGATTTTGAAGGAGGTTCTGTAAGCCCATAGAGCTCCACTAAGGTTCTTGTCCCAATCCCAGGGCCTTGAATATACATGTTTGCTGATGATTTTACAAATCATTCAATTTACCTTTTCCACCAATCCATTGCATTGAGGGTAGTAAGGGGTAGAGTGTCATCATTGAATATTTAGATTTTGCATGAGTTCACCCACCACATTAGCTCTAAATTTTGGTCCTCTATCTGATAGTATTTCAAGAGGGGTACCAAACCTACAACAAATGTGGTCAAAGATGAATTTACTCACTTCCTTAGTAGTGATTCTTCTAGTTGGCATAGCCTTGGCCCATCTAGTCATGTAATCTACCCCCATGATAATATACTCTTTTCTTCATGGAGTGCGTGGTAGAGGCCCTATGGCATCAATTCCCCACTTCTCAAAGGATCCATAGACCTTGATTGGGGTTTCGAGTTCTGCTATGAGCCATCATGGTCCTGATTTCTGACATTCTTCACATGTTTGACACCAATATTTGACATCTTGGTGTAGACTGGGCCAAGTAAAGATAGCTTGTAGAACCTTTCTAATTGTGATGTCATGTGCAAAGCAAAGCCGACTTGTAGAACCTTTCTACTTGTGATGTTGTGTGCAAAGTGGTCTCCACACACATCATCATGGCAAGATTTTAAGATTTTTTCAATTTTTCACTTTGAAGGCACTTTCCTAAGCACACCATCCTTACCAAGAGAATACAAACTATCATTTACCATGCGATATCTTGTAGCCTTCCGAGCTAGCCACTATCTTTCTCCCTTAGTCAAGTTTTTGGGAGCTTCTCCTTGCTCTAAGAGGTGTAGAATATCTTCTAAGTCTTCCTTGCCTTGCTAAAGTGTGGGTTTGATAGCCACTGCTTCCACCATTGACTCATTCAACTTTGATGATGCTAGATGGTCGGCATCCTTATTCTGGTCTCTTGGCACATGATGTACTTGTGCCTCCCTAAATGTTCTCATAAGAGATTTGGCATCTCTCATTTTACTAGAGAGGTTTGTATTTTTGCATGCCCATGTACCTTGCATCTGCCTTACCAATAGCATGGAGTCTCCAAAAGCATTCAACCTCTCGATTGAATTATTAAGACACCAACAAAGACCATAAATTAAAGCTTGATATCCTGCCTCATTGTTAGAGTGGACACCTTCCAAGATGATTCCTTCACCATAGATTTTCTCTCCTAAAGGAGAGAAAACAACAATGCCTACGGTTGCCTTATCCTTAGTTCTCTTGTATGCACCATCAAAGTAGAGGCTATAAGCATCTACAAGAGTCTTTATGGATGGGGGTGGTGAAAGGTCCTTTCTTTTCACCGTGAGATTTTTCTCATAGCACCTGTTTGTCAAAATATCAGCCATGCATGCTCAAGTTGTGTTTCAACCTGCACTGTATAATCAAACTCTTGAAGTCGGACCACGCACTTTGCTATTTTGTCAGAGATTTCCATATGTTGTAGTGCGTAGGGAAACATATCCTCCATAGTGATGATCACAAACCTCTTTGGAAGCAAATATGTCCGAAATTTGGTTATTGCAAACATGAGGGCCAACACGAGTTGTTCCATGGAGGTGTAAGCCTTCTCTGAGGCTTTCATGAGGCGGCTGGTAAAATACACAGGCCTCATGAAGAATGTTTTTGGATCTTTTTGTAGGAGAGCAGCACCAATGGCCTCTTCTCCCACGCTAGGGTTTACAAAGAACATTTCTTCCAAACAAGGCTGGAGGATTATAGAAAGTGATCCCAACATTTTCTTTATCTCCTTAGAATATCCTTCACTCTGTTCACTCCATACAAGTGTTTCTTGGAGTGTCAGTTGTTGCTGCAGGGGATATATGGCCTGAGAGAGTAAGTGTATAAATCTACCCAAATATCTTAGCTTTTGTAAGAAGGAGACTAATTGTTTGATGGAGGTTGGGGAAGGTAGAGCTAGCAATGTTTCTACCTTTTTTGGATCTACCTCAATTCCTTCAATTGACACTACATGCCCTAGTAGTGTAACCTTGCTTTCCCCAATGTCACATTTATCCTTATTTAGTTGTCCACCCAACCTAGCTAAGCGAGTAAATCCTTCATCAACCTTGCGTAGATGTATGTTCCTTGAGTTGTAAATACAAAATTCATCTATGAAAACCCTTATGGACTTACCAAAGTAAGGTTGGAAGACCATATTCATGAATCGTTGAAAGGTTGCTGGGGCATTTTTGTGAGACCAAAGGGCATGACCTGAAAGGAAAAACAGCCCCATGGTGTGATGAAAGTGGTCTTCTTTTGATCCTCCTCTGCAATGCGAATCTGGAAGTAGCCATCACACACTATATACTGCTCATGTCCTGCTACTTCATTCAAGATTTTATCCTAAAATGGGAGAGGGAAGTGGTCCCTCTTTATTGCAGCATTTAGTGGCTTGTAATCTATGCATACTCGCCACTTACCATTTTTCTTTGGCCTCACTACTACTACCGGGGAGACCCATTCTAAATCTCCCACTGGGTATATGAATCTTGCATTCAAGAGTCTCTTTACTTCCATCAATAGTACATCTTGTTGCACAACTCCCACTCTTCTCAATCTTTGTACTACAGGTTTGCTTCCTTCTTTGAGTTGGATGTGATGCTTCACTGCAGTGACACCTATAATGTGAGTATAATCAGAAATAAACAATGATGCATGCTTCTTGAGAACATTCACATAACCCTCCCTTTCTTCATCCTTTATATCCTTGGATATCATCTTCTCTAGGCTAGCATCCCACACATCTTCTCCTTGGATTCTTGGGTTGTCTTTTGATGAGGTAGGTTACTTTAAGGTGATGCCCATAATTTTGAGAGTGCTATCACTCTCTCCACTTGAACTCTCTTCCTCTTCTACCGATGAAGAACATCCACTTGAGCTCCACTCATCGGCATATGTTTCTAGTTTAAGGTTCTCTTGACGCCCACTCTTCAAGTTTTAAACCACCTTTTGATCGTGGCCACCCACATTACGTGGCCTCAACTCCAGATCCCCTGTTGCCCACTCTTACCTAGTTTAAGGTTCTCTTGATGCCCACTCTTCAAGTTGTAAACCACCTTTTGATCGTGTCCACCCACATTACATGGCCTCAACTCCAAATCCCCTGTTGCCCAATCTTACCTAGCTCTGATGCCCATAAGCCAAGGTCTCCCTAGGATGAGGGGATATCCTTCTCCCTTTACTAGCATCACATAAACATCCACTACTACAGTGATTCCAAAAACAGAAACTCTCAAAGCTTTCACTACACCCACACATGTGACCGCATCATTGTTGGCCATCTTTGCCCTAAAGGTTGAGGATTCCATTACTTCTAAGACTAATTGATGCATAATCTTTTCTGTCATGACACAAACCTCTGCTCCACTATCGATGTATGTTTTTTGAATCCGTTGACCTTTGATTTGAGCCTCCACTAAAGGCACTATATCTTTGAGGCCATATGCCTTGATTGCACTAACCATTTTACATTGCCTTGCCCTTGTGCTTACCATTTTTTACCATTGTCATCGTAGCTTTGGAGAGGCATGAAGTAGTTGTGGCCAAGTAAATTTTGGCCCTTGAGAGCTCACATCTGCTATCAGATCATAAGGTTGTGTCCGAGAACCCCAAGGGAAGTCGGAGATATCAATTTTAGACCTAGTTTGAGTCTTTCTCTTCTTCCCTTCATCTCTAGGTGCCCGTGATGTACTTGCCTCATTGATTGCTTCCTTGCTTGCCTCAGTTTGGACATGTACCCGCTTGACAGGCACGGTCTCTACTACATCTACCTTCATCTTACCTCTCGCTATTTCTTCGTGGAGCCTTCTATCCCTGACCACCTCCTCTATCTTTATGACATTAATATTTGGTTGAACATCAGAGGTTTCAGCTTGAACATAAGGTGGTTGTAAAATTGTAGGTCGTGACTGCTCTTGCTCTTGAGTCCTAGCACGAGGAGGGCTTACTTGTTGTCGAGGACCTCTGGCAGTGTGATCATATCTTCTAGGGTGAGGATAATTGTACATGCCACGTCCATTTTCTCCACAGTTGTAACACAACATCTCCCTTGCTTGTCACCGCATTTGTGGTCGATTCCCACCATTTCCCTCGATAGGTCTTCTTACATCTTGCACAAGATTCACTCTCAAACAATCTAGTTGATTAGTAAGATTGTTTAGTTGTTGGATCATGTATTCTTGACCTCTAACAAGGCCTAGTGCATTAGATACATTTGGGGGAACTTGAGAGGCCTCCATAGTTGTGATGTTGTTTCCCAAATCTGCTTCGCTAGCTTGGGCTTGGTAGAGAATCTTTTGATTCTTTTCCTTAGTGATTCTCAAAGCATCTTCAAAAGTTTTTGGAAATTTCACCTTTACCCTCTCCTTGAGCAAGGGATACAAACCTAAAATAAATCGATCCTTTTGAAGGCAATTTGGAGCTCTCTCACCAGGATTCAGTGAGTCTGACCCACTGCCCCCAAAGCTTCAAAAACCCTTCCTCATAAGTTGCATAACCATAAGGATCACTTTGATGCAGGGCCAAAAGCCATTGCCATAACTCTTCAGCTGAGTTAGTTTATTGAAATCTCTGCAAGAAAGCTACCTTCAATCCCTCCCATTCAGCTCTTTGGGTTGGATTTAGAGTTTGGAACCAATTCTAGCTTCTTCCTTGAGCACCAAAGGGAAATCCCTCAACTTTAATGCTTCATCATCCCTCCCAGAGACAAGGAAGGCCATCTCAAGGTTGTCCAAAAAATCCACAGCATTTTTCCCATTGCACCCAAAGAAGCTTGGAAATGCCATGTTGCCTTAGTAGAGTACAAAGATGAACACGTCTAGACTTAAGTTGTATTTTATGAGGGTAAGGATAAATGGGTTCACAGATGCATTGATTTCAACAAGACGTCTAGGCCCCAGTATGCTTCAAATAATGCCTTGGAATCTAAGCTTTGTGTTGGCTACAATATGCACAGTTTGCATAGCAAGAGGTTGGATTGGTCCATACAACTCACGGTGATTCATGAGAAACTATTATAATAAAATAAAGACATTACATTGAAGGTTGCATTGTAATCTAGCATTGGAAAGATTATAGGTTCTCGTGATACAAGAATCTTCCTTAATCTTTCAGACCCAAAGTACATGACAAGACGCTGCTGGAAGAAAATCTTCCTATTGATGCATACATTAACTCAGATGTTGTGTAAAGAGTGGAAGGTGTAGAAATTCACGCTATTATTATTATTCATAAGTGGAGACTACTTAAGGGAGTAGAGGGAATGAACTTTCTTGAATTATAAATGATTTTTCCCAGAGTGTTTCTTTTTTGAACCCACCAACTTTACTATATAGAGAATTTTATCACCAGTGATTGTCTTTGCCTTAGTGTGTCCATCCTCAGCGACATATATTTCATAAGATGTGATGGCCACCTTTTCAACCACACCCAACCTTTGAGCTAGCAACAGTTGAAGGTATTCTCCATACTTTTCACCTCTACAAAACTCCACACCGTTCATGCATAGTTGTTGTCCTTTGATGTGGATTAGGCCAGAGAGAGAGAGATTTGATGATTTGAAGACGAGTACCTCCCGAAAGGGCCTTCACTTTGTTTGCAAAAGACTCACCACCATTATGAGAGCCTAACAATTGATGGCAACAGGATTTTTTTCATTGTGAGAGAATGGAATTTCTAAGGTGAACACCTTTTACCCGCATAGATGCCGTCATCCGGTAGGCATACTTCCTTTTTGGGCTTCCTTGGGAGACCATTGTGGGAGTCGTGGACTTCGACCAGCTTCAAAAAGAGTTGGTGAAGGCATTGGAGAAGAGCCACTTAGAGCACTTGTTGTAGAGGATGCACCACTATGTATTGTATCGTCCTACATAAGGAGGTAGAGAATTGTGGATTAGAATGTTCTCAGTGGGGGCACTAATTTTATGACGAAAGAAATTCGGTATGGCAGCCTCTATACTATGCCAAACTCTCTTCTGCCACAAAGTGAATGAGGTACGGGAACCACCTAGTCATGGAAGAGTGGACTAGGACGCTATGCAAGAGGGAGAGGAGCTTGTGAGGGAGAAGAGAGGAAAATTGAGAGAGAGAGAGAGAGAGAGAGAGAGAGAGAGAGAGAGAGAGAGAGAGAGAGAGAACTGCAAAAGATAGATGAATCAATAAAACTTGAGAGGGCACAAGAGATGGAGAACCATATAGACATAACCAATATACATAGTATGGACACCAATAGCATGGGCTTATTACACTGTAGAGCATGCATAAGCTATAGTAAGAGAATGAACTACATAAGCTCATAAGAGAGATTGGGGAAGGCTCAATAGGGCTGAAGGCGGCCTCTTGGCTCTCTCTTGAAAATTACAAAGGAGAAGACCTCTTTATATAGGCCTTGAGGGTGTCTAGGGAGGAGGTTAAGATAGAATAGGAATTAACACTATCAAAGCTATATTAAGGTGGTTCCATCAATGTGGAAGCTCCATCTAGATGTTTTGTTGACCAATTTTGTACTTAATCAAGTTCCATCATAGGTGAGTTGTCTCCATTCTCCCTCCCATAGCTTGAGTCCAAGAGCTCTTCTATAAAAAAATATAGAGAATCTTCATAAAATAAGATCATATCTAGCAATAATGGAGAGAGAGTAGTGAGAATTCATACATTACTACTACAATTAAGGATGATTTGAGGGTGATTTAGGAGGGAAATTCTAATGGTTTATTAGCTTGAGAGAAAGGAGAAGAGAGGGGAAAGGGTTGGGAGTCTAATGAATGATGTTTTATGGAAGTGTTAAGTGTGGGAAAGAAAGTGTGGGTGTGTATAAAATTGGGAGGTGGTCGCCACCACAGTTGGAAAAAGTTGGCGTCCACCATTTGGCCATATCTCCCAACTTGTAGCTCCAAAAAATTATAAAAAAATACCAGCCAAAACTTCAGCTCATGGCTACAACTTTCATGTTAAAAATATTTTTTGGATTGGAGTGAAAGTATTTTTTAAAAAAATTACAAAATCATGTGCCAGACTTTTCTTCCACTAATGCTTCCAAGAAGGGTCCCATTTGTTTGAATTATCATAAGGCTCCAAAGCCATGACATTATGAGCCTCACATGTCATTTGGATGGCTCCAAATCCATTTCATATGAGTCTTTTCTTTTCACATTACACATTTTCCCTTCACCTTCCTCCATTGATCTTTACTCTTCACCCCCCCTTGGTAAAGCGGTCCATGAAATATTTCCATCCAGTGATTTCTTGGATTTCCCAAGAGGTTGTTCCCACCCTCTTCTTTATTTCAAACCTCCAAATGTACAAAAAATCAACAAAGTGTTAGAAAAATATTTTTTTGTGATTTTCTCAGATCAATCTCCAAGATCGCACCACAGATTACCCCGAGAGAGTACTACTCGATTTTCACGAGCCGAAGGTCGACTGGTAATAAGGCCAACCATGGAAATTGTGTTTCACTCCTAAGCCGCTTAGGGTCAGGTGGAGCTCTGGGCGACCTCTGGACACCCCTTGTCTAGTCCAGAATGGAGGTGAAGACTATCCTGATCCTATTCTAGATCATGGATGGAAATTATAGTGCCATGTGAATTGGACCGGGTACTTCTGTTGGACAGGGAATACATAATTTCACCTGTATGGGCAGGAGACAAACATTAACTTGAAGATAAGTTAATGAACTTGTTTGCCAAAAGGATTGCATGCTCTGTTTTCATGTCTGTGCTGTAAATTATGCGAATGAACCTTTTTTCCTAAAGGCTTAAGTAAGGAAGTTGGTTTTAAATGTCGCACCTAATTGTTGTAGGAACTAGTTAGAAAAAGAAAGCTATCAAGGGAAGTGAGTGGACAGAACCCCCGACAAGTCCATCCTATGGAAGGATAGTCCTAGAAGATTGGGAGGCTTCTCACAAGGTTTATCGATGTTTGACCCTGAGAAATTGTTAGGATAGAACTCGACTCATGCCCTTTTAAGGGACCAGAATGGGACTATGCCCTATGGTAGAGAGGTTGAGCGACACATCCCTCTCATTTCCCATTCTCTTTGAACCAAGTTCGGCATGGGTCATCTTTGGCTTGGGTATCTCTGCATAAAGTAGGATGTCTAGGACCCAATGCTAGAATGTTGTTAGAAGACCTTGACCACTAAGAATTGAGATTTCAGGTTGATCCTAGTGAGTTCAACCGCGAACGTTCCATTGCAAGACAGGGACTCGGGAAACCCTAGGCGACAAACCCCAAAACATTCCATGGGAGTGACGCACGGCCACGCTTAGATTTGTTTTTTGATGGACCACTAAAACGTGCTTGGACAACCGATAGGTGGTACATTATAGTTGGTATCAAAGCAAAACTTTGTAATGATATGTGATAGATTTATGTATGGTTCATAAGCATATCCTAAACAAAATAACCTAAATGGTATGGATTGATTGTTAGGCACCTTCTCCACCCACGAATATTGACATGCAAGAGAAGAAATTCCTTCTCAAGCAAATTAGGACACCCAAGTTTGATGGAGGAGGGATAGATGTCGCAGCAGAGGCGGAGATATGGATTGAGTCAATGGATGATTATTTCTCTACTTCAGGGATTGCTACTGCCAATCAAGCAATGATAGGCAAACTTAAGTTAGTTGGCCTAGGCTCTAATATAGTGGAAGAAATGGTGCAACATCAAGGTGTTTCTGAAGCCGCTGTCACTTAGGCTCAGCTGAAAGATATTGTACGTGGATGATACCTTCCGCCAACCTGCCAAACTTTGAGAATGAATGAATTCTTCAAGATCAAGCAACTAGAATTAACCTTGGAAGCTTACTACTCAAAGTTTGTAACCCTACTAAAATATGCACCGCCTATGGATATTGCGCAACAAGTATCCAAGTTTTATCATGGCTTGGACACTCCTCTGAAGAACCACCATCTTAAAGTAATGCGTCCAATAGACTTGCAAGATGCATTATTTCGAGTGAATCTAATCATCCAATAACTTAAATCAGGCAATTGTAGCAAAGATTATTCTGGAGATCAAGACAAGAGATGCCATATGTGTGGAGAGATAGGGAACATCATTAGGATATGTCCCAACCACTGATGCTTCCATTGCAATGAGCTAGAACATGTCCAAGCAGACTGCCCTAACTTAAGTCCAAAAGATATGGAGCCTCCAAGGAAATGAAGCTACACAAGTGTTGTCTTCGGATATATAGAGGAATCACATGAAGACAAAGACCTAGAACCTACAACGGATATCTTGGCTCTTGCAACGATGAAGAACGCAACGAAATGCAATACATAGTGTGAATTGTAGAATTCTGGGAATTATCGAGTCTTTGAATGCAACTTAACACCTCTTCAGGATGATTAGAAATCCTAGAAATTTTATCAACATGCAATACAACTTATATTGGAATCAACTTTACTCTTGTAACTACAGTTAACCCAAGGAATATGATTTGCATCAACTTTGAGCCTAGAATTTGCAAATGATTAGAGATACTCTTACAAGGAATGACAGCCATAACTTGCAATGAATTTCTCTTAAGTAGTTTCTTCTCAACTAATATAGATTGGGTCTTTCCAAAATGTCGAAGCTTAGAAGTATTCTTTAGTATTACAAGAAAAGCCGATTGTCCATGGAGCTCAGTCCCGAACTAAGAAGAGGACAATCTGGGAACATAATTTCCAAGATAAAGGACCACTTCGATATGCTAAAAGGATCCTAGGACAATTTGGTCTAAAGAAGAAACTCCTACCAAGGACAACCAAGAATCTTGTGACCCCAAGTGATAAAGCTCCACATCGTTTTTATTGCAAGGAGTTAGGTCATTTCAAAAGGGAATGTCCAAAGTACCCTAAACATTGATACTCCTGGTGCCACAACATTGGACATATCCATGTCAATTGTCCCAACAGGACTTGAATAGAACTTGAACTTACAAAGAATAAAATTGTACAAGCTCCAGTGATTCAGAATATACCAAATACTTAAGAAAAACCTAAAAGATATTCATGGGATGTAACTAAATAAACTTTTCTCTTGTAATCCAGACTCGGATAAATCTAATATAATAAGTTGTGTTTCAAATGTGTTAGAATATGCGGGATCTAGAACATGGTAGATATGAAAGCTATGGAGGTTGAAAGAGGAAGAAGAAACTTATGAAGACATTGATCCTGACAAAGACAAATTGTTACACAAGTGAATTAGGTTCCAAGATTGAGACTTGGACTCATAAACACAATCTTGTGTATTGACAGTGACAAGACACTTTACTGGAAAGAAAAGAGTACTATCATTACATTAGAAAAAGAGTATAAGTACAATGCTTATAGGAATTGAGTGGTGGCACTTTCTCCTACTATGCATATGGGATTTTGGTTCTGAGCCCTCACTGCTCCTTACAAAGGGACTGAAGTAGGTGTGATTGCAAATATTTCAACACCCCTCCTCAATCACAACCAAAAGTACAAAGTGTGTAGAGGCTTTAGTGAACGCAACAACTACAAAGTGTGGGCACACCATAAACATGGCAAAACACCAGAGGCTGTCGTAGAAAAGGCTAAGTGTGGGTACCACAAACATGATGGTCATCTAGAGGCTATAGCAGGGGCCTCACAAAGTGTACAGAGGCTTTAGTACAAGGCTTATTTGAGGAGTTTATAAGTTTATGTTTGAAGCATTAGGGTTAGGAAATACAAAGCTAAAAAAGTCTATCTGAATAGTAGGACTAATGAGGTTTCTCCTAGTGGTCTTTTTCTCCTGGTGGTCTTCTTCTTCTTCTTCTTTGACTGCAACTAGATAGGCCTTTTGGAACCTCTTTCTGGCATGGCAGAACTTCTCGGTGTGTCCGGTCCTTTTGCAGAAGTCATAGAAGAGCTGATCCTCTTGCCTTTGTACCTGTTGCCAACCTATAAGGCATGTTTATCTCTAGAGGTGCTTCGTTCTTCCTTAGTTTTTAGCTTCTTTTCCTCCTCTAGCGGTGATGCTTGGATATCAACAAGTTAAGGGTTTGGCATGTTGATTAGAGTTGTTGATACATTATTATATTTAGGAGGAAAACTTTTAAGTAGAACACCGATGCAAACATCTTCTTCCATTTTAATGTTGATTCCTGTAAGTTGGGTTAGGAGTCCTTCTCCATGTAATTTAAATGTGTAGCAAGTGATGTGCTGAACTTCATTTCAAGCCTGAAAAACTCAATCAAGAGACGAAACAAGGTGTCAAGTCTCTTCCATGTATCCTATGAAGTCTCACAGTTATCCACATGGTGGATATAGCTGTCATCTAGCTCCAGTTTGATAATGGCCTAAGCCTTATCATCATTCTTTTGCCAAGTAACTACAAGGTTCGCATCACGAGGCTTTTTTTCTTTTCCAATGGTAATGGCCCAGAGGCCCTTCTTCATCAAGATGAGTTTGATGCAGGTTTGCTAGGTGTGTGAACCCGATTCCTTCAAAGCGAGGAGTTGGAGAGTCTTTGTCCATGTTTGACTTGCGGGAACATCAGCAAATCAACTTCAAAATTATCAGATTTGAGTAGTAGAAGAGTTGGTTGAGATGTGTCAAAAGACATAAGGGCTAAGAGCACTAAATGAGTGTCAATGGACACTATGTTTCTTCCTTGTGTCTTCGAAATATGCAAAATCCTTCAAGTTCTTTCAAACCCAAATCTTCCCCTTCTTGGTTTGATGTTGGGATAGTAGATCGGAGTGACAATGGGTTGTTCTAGGTGGCAGAAGAGAAAAAATGATGAGATTTTTGAGCTTTAGGTGAAAATGGCTATGGCTGCCACAAGGTCAAATGGAGAGGAAGGAGTAGGAGATGAGCTATAGACTTATGGGCTGAGCTCAAGCTAAGCTAGATGAGAGTAGAATGAAGTTGGAGGAGCAGTGCCATGCTTGACTGGGCTCTGATACCATGCTAGAATATGCAGGATCTAGAGCATGGCAGATGCAGATGCTATGGAGGTTGAAACAGGAAGAGAAACACATGAAGACATTGACCCTAACAAAGACAAATTGTTACACAAGTGAATTAGGTTCCAAGATTGAGCCTTGGACTCATAAACACAATTTTGTGTATTGACAATGACAATACACTTTATTGGAAAGAAAAGAGTACTATCGTTCCATTAGAAAAAGAGTACAAGTATAATGCTTTATAGGAATTGAGTGGTGGCACTTTCTCCTACTAAGCATATGGGATTCTAGTTCTGAGCCCTCACTGCTCCTTACAAAGGAATTGAAGTAGATGTGATTACAAATATCTCAGCAAAATGACCGCATGCTTATGAGTGATCAAAGTAGCACAGCGGACACATGGTGGATCCTAACCCACAAGCCTTAAGCCCCATTAATGCTTGTCTTCCCTAGTTCTTCTGAGATGAGGACATCTCAAGTTCTCTAAGGGGGAGAGGATGTAATGTTCTGCTGCAGGCATAGGAGTCCCCCCCCCCCCCTTTTCTTATAAAAAAAAAATCATGTCTCCCCATTGTCGGCATCGTTAGTTGGCAGAGGGAGGGGAGCTGACCACGTAGTCAACATAGGTTAAAGGAAAGATCATGACATAAAGGAAGGAGAAGATGGCAGTCAATGTGACCGAAGGGGAAAATGACGAGGATAAGGAATCATAGATAATGAAGTTAATAACAAAGATGGAGAACAAGCAGAGGACGATGTCAATGAAGCCGATGGTGGTGTGCAATTTGGATGATGTATGCATGTGTAGTGAATGCCGAAAGGTCCCCAAGAACAAAGAACTCTACAAAATCTTCATAAAGACAAAAAGAGATTTTGCATGACAAGAGACAAGAATACCAATTGGGTGCAATCTCCCCCCATGCCTTGTATGAGCGCTTCACAAGGCATGTATTTATAAATTCATTAATCTCCAAGCTCAAAAATACAATTAGCATGCTTTTGGCTTTTGTGTTTGTTTTTTTCCATTGAAATAAAGAGTAAAGCATTTGGGCATCCAAAAATCGGGTTGTGCCCAAATACAATGTCCAATGATAAAATATTTAAATCGAGCACCTATGCACATACAAAATAATAAATGTTTGTTAAGCTCTTTAATAAGTAAGCTCTCCTAAATAAATATTGACGCCACGCCTTTAGTGATAAGACGAGCACCCATCAAAAATAATAATTCTTTTAGGTAACTTACATACACAACATCTCCCGGTGCTTCCCAACGCCACCGCCGTTGCCTACTCTACACATCAACTAAAGTATTCACAATTGTTAGAAAATAATACGATAAAACCCACAAAAGTGAATACCTAGCAGTCTTCAACTACAAAATAATTAAATAGGTTGGAACTCTATCCTAACCTTAATTTAATACGAGTACACTCTAAACTCATAAATGTCCACTAATTTAAATATGCATTTTGTGAAATCACCCACTGTGGAATTACCCACGTGCACATTAAATTAATCTGAAGACCGAAAAGGATAGGCGTCCCCGTCAATGTCTCGCACAAGAAATCCACCTTGTGCATGAGCCCCAACAAATACATATAGTTTTATGGAATTCTCGTGAAACCTCATGGAATCCAACATGGAATATACCTCTCGTTTTACGGAATCCACCAAAAAACCCCACAGAATCCACCATGAAATATGCCTCCTGGCATCATACCCCCGGGGTGGGATAGCAATTGTCCTCAATTGCTATTAGCTCAATGTGGAGCAATCAATGAGAGGTAAGCACTTAGGTCGTGGGCGTGCATCCATTGGGCCTCTTCAACTAGATGATTTTTAAATTTAACCAAATATCTAGAATATCTACAGCTAGTTCTAGTGGTCATAAAGTCAGTGTCTAGAATAGTTTCAGGTTCAAGGATTTCAGTTTCTTCTTCTAACAAAGGAGGATTTTCATAGACAGGGTGAATAGATAATTGGCCTCTAAAAGAATGTAGTAAACTTATATGAAAAGTATTATGGATTTTCCAATGTCTGAGTAGTTTAAATTTAAATGCATTGTCATTGATCTTGTGAATTATTTTGAAAGGTCCATAAAATTTAGGTGCTAACTTAACAATAGGGTGTTTCTCAACAATTTACAATCTTCTCTTTTCAATGCATAACTAAACATAATCATCAACATTGAAACTCATCATGGCTTTTTTTTCTTATTAGCTTGTTTAGTGTATGATTCTTGGGCTTTCACAATCATGTCTTTGACTTGAGAAAAAATAGTAGCATGTGTATTGGCAATATCATCAACAGCTTTAACTTTGTTCGATAATGAAGTAACAGGTGTAGGAAATCTATGTCCATAAATGATTTCAAAAGGTGCTTTTTGAGTAGCTATGTGTGGTGCATTATTGTATGCAAATTAAAGTAGATGTAAGTGTGTATCCCATGTTTGTGGTTTTGAAATTGTGTATGCATACAAGAGATCTAGACTTGTACTATTAGTAGCTTCTATTTGCCCATTAGTTTCAGGAAGGAGAAATCAATCTCAATACCCAAATTAGCAAACAGAGTAGTCCAAAAATTATTGTAAACTCTAGAATCACGATAAAAAATAATAACTTTTGGCAAACCATAGTTAGTGAAAACAGTATTAAAAAATAATTGTGCAGCTTGACTTTTGGCAAACCATGGTTAGTAAAAATGGTTTTCAAAATCAATTGTGCAGCTAAGCTATGTGAAAAACAATCTTCAAAAACAATTGTGCAGCTTGAGATGCAATTAATGTTTTCTTGCATGGTAGAAAATATACTTGTTTACTAAATCAATCTACTAAAGTCCAAATCATATCATGATTAGCTTGTGTGTTAGGCAAACCAGTTATGAAATCCATTGAAATATGTTCCCATGGACGTTAAGGAATTAGTAAATGCATTAACAAAACATATTGCTGACTATGGTGTCGCTTGACTCTTTGACAAATTAAATACTTAGAAACAAAGTTAAAAACATCATATTACATTTGTAGCCAGTAAAAATCTTCAACCAATGTTCTTAAAGTGGAAATAATACCTAGACTATGGCCTTGATATGGAGGACAATAAATTTCATGCAACACAAATGATCTAAATGTTTTTTCTCATAAAACATAAACCCATCAGAATAAGACAAAGAATCAATTGGAATCTAGTTATTAGCAACCATTTTATTCCAACCAGCTTGAAAAATGGGATCATAGTTATAGATATCCTTCATAGGAATAAGGGCATCAAAATGTAGAATGGAAATATTATGGATACTTGGTCTTCTACTCAATGCATCGGCAACAATATTCTCTCTTGCAGGTTGATATTGGAGAAGTGGATGAAAACTTTGAATGAAAGTAGCCCATTTAATATGACGGTCAGAAATTTGTGGCTGACTAAGGAGATGTTTGATACTATGTTGGTCAGTTTGATCGTAAATTCGGATCCCATTAGACAATGTTTCCATTGACGTAAGGATTGAATTACAGCTAACAATTCTTTATCATAAGTGGAATACTTCAATTTAGAGGGTTTAAGTTTGCAACTAGAATAGGCTATGGCATGTGAATCTTGCATGAGGACAGCTCATATTCCTAATCTGCTAGCATCAATGACTACTATAAAGAATGATAAGTTAAAATCAGGTTATTCCAAAACAGGTGCATGTGTTAAAGCATGTTTTAATAAATCAAAAGATATTTGCTAGTTTTCAAACCAATGATACACAACACATTTCTTTAATAATTTTGTCAAAGGCAATGCAAGCACTGAAAAATTTCTCACAAATTTTCTATAAAAGCTAGCAAAACCTAAGAAAGAACGTAATTCATGCACATTTTTAGGGATTGGCCAATTTAAAATTGCCTCTATCTTTCTAGGATCAACAAGAATACCATCAAAGGAAACAATGTGACCTAAGTATTCAATTTGGGTTTGGAAAAATTCACTCTTGTCAGGGTTAGCATACAATTGATTCTCTTTCAATAATTTGAAAACCAAAGATAGATGTTCACAATGCTCATTCTCATTCTTACTGAAAACAAATATATCATCAAAGAAAACAATCACACAATTCTAATACTTCAAAAATATACGATTCATCATACTACAACTAAATGTAGCTAGTGCATTGGTCAAACCAAAAGGCATAACAAGAAATTCATAATGACCAAACTAAGTTCTAAATGCAGTCTTGAAAATGTCAAGTGTATCCAATCCTACTTGATTATATCCAGATTTGAGATCTATCTTGCTAAAAATAGTGGCTCCTTGTAGTTTATCCATGAGGTCGTCTACCCTAGGGGTTGGATATCTATTTTTTAATAGTTATCTTGTTTAGTGCACGATAGTCAATGCACATCCTATAGGTATTATTTTTCTTCTTAACTAATAGGACAGGTGCACCAAAAGGAGAACTACTAGGCCTAATGAGTCCTCGGTTCAATGGTTCTTCAACTTGTGCTTGGATTTCTTTTTATTCAATCTGATTGTGTCTATAAGGTGCTTTACATGGTGGTTGAGAACCAATGATTAAGTCTATTTTATGGTCTTCGGGATGTGTAGCTGGTAAACCAGGGGGTAAATCAACACCAAAACAATCTTTAAATTGTGAAAGAATTTGTGCTTTTCTAGGATGCATCTGATTTTTCTTAGCTTCAATTTCATTCACCCATACTAAATATGATTTGCTACCTTTTCTCAATGCATGTTTAGTCTGTGTGTGACTAAGCATGGAAAAATTATCAATGGTGTGTGTTCCATATAATGTTATTTGTTTTCCGTTAGAATGAATTTTTATGAAACGTGTGGAATAATCTATGTCGGGATTATATTTGTGATACTAAGGCATTCCTAAAATAATATCACTAGCTTGCAAAGGCACAACCAAGAAATTTTTGTGCTCGATATAATCACCTATTTTATTATCTAAATCATGAACTTCTTGTGTGCCATTGTATCTAATGCCTAAGAATACACCCTTTATGCAATAATGAGTTGAAACAGTAGGTAAATTCAATTCTTTTACCAACTTTGTGGAAATAAAATCATGCATGCTTTCATCATCATGCAAAACAATATTTTCTTGACCATGCACAAAACATTTCATCATTAATAACAAATGAGGATTTGGCATACTTGGTACAGTATCTGAAACATCACTGATATCATTGTCATCTTCAATGAAGTCTGGCATATCTTCATGGTCTTCATCTTCAGTCGCTCCCAATTGTTTGATTTGAACAGCTTGCTTCTTAGGTTGACAGTTCATTGAAGTATCTAGGTTGATGACACTTGTAGCAAACTATAGACTTTGCTTTGGAAACATTATTGATAAGGGTTGGAAATTTGGGTATGTTGGGATTTGGCTAGAGAGAAGGCTTAGGGTTTGAATTTGTGTTTGATGGTAAAGCAGGAGGTCAAGTCCAGGGTTTACGGAAAAAAGAAGGAACAAAGCAATTTTGATTGAATCTTCGAAAGTTAGAATTAAATTGCTTTGTACCAAAGTTACCATTAGTTAAAAATTATTGTGATCACTTTTCTCATCCACGAATTTTATCCTCACCATCATGCGCTAAAGAAATCACATCCTCCAAAGTCTTTGGCTTGAACATATTCACTTTCGCATAGATGTGACCAAGCAAACCAGACATATACTTGCGCTTGTGGATCGCCTAAGGAACATCTTCAAGCATTCGAAGTTGTAGTAAGACACTCTAGAAATGCTCAGTGTATTGCGGGATGGATTCAGAATCTCTTTGTTGCAAAAGATCCCACTATTTGATTGCTTTTTCATGGAATTGAGGTGGAAGGAAATTTTACAAAAATTTCTTTTGAAAGGCCTCCCAAGTAGAGGGACAATCAACACTCTTGTAGACAAAAATCCACCATAATGATGCTCTATCTACTAGATGGTTAGTGACATATTTAAGTTTATCTTTTTCGGCATATTTCTCTTCATGAAAATAGTCATCAAACTGACTAATGAAAGTAAGAACAATTTTGTCATCACATTGCCTATTAAAAATACGAAATTTAAAATTTCTTTTACTTATCTTGGCTTCTTTCTTGAGAGACTATGCATCGAGTGTCACATCAATCGTACATCGAATAACATCTTCAGGTTGCGCTCCGTCTTGATCGATAGTGGATCGTTGAAGTATAGCCAATTATGCTTGCAAATTTTGACATGCTCTTCACTCTTCTTGAAGTTGCATCATGATTAGGTCCAATTTTTACTCCAAAGTTGGCTCTGGCAAATCACCTTTGGCCATAAAATCTTCCATGTTTTGATCAGACATCCTACAAAAATCTCAAACAACCTCACACACTCAAAATCTCATTAGAAGGATGAGTGTAGCTCAAATTTGGGTTTACAAGACTTGCTTTTTTTTAAAAAAATGGCTTTTGCTTTTACGCTTTTTCTTTTTCATAGGTATGGCAATTGATGACAGTCTTCTACTAAGCAAAATTTCTTCCGCATAGACTGCTATGACAGTCTACTTGCTGTGAATCAATTGCCAAACTATAGGTGTGAACAGAGGCTTGTTGGAGTTGCAAAACTGATTCGGGAGTAACTCACTGTGAACACCCATTATGAAGGAGGTTTAAAATTGAATTTGAAGTCTTAGTAGAGCTTAAAACTTTAAGCTTTAAAGAAAAAGCTTAATAATTTAAAGTAATCATTGTAACACGGCGGTATCTTCACGTCAGATTTGTCGCTATTGAGTACGTGCTGCCACCGTTGAACTTGAAAAAGCTTAAGCTCTTTTTAAGCTTATTCAGCCCTATAAACTCAAACTTAATGAAATTTTTTATCTGTTTCTTTGAGAAGAAAACAACATGACAAAGGAGCTTAAGAAGTGGTCCTCCGCCTCTCCTGGGAGAGGTCCTTTGTGATTTGAGAGTGTAGTAGGGGGTTCTTCACCGTCATGAACACACTTTGCGATCTCAGAGTGTAGTAGGGGGTTCTTCACTGCCATGAACACACTGGTATTGATAATTCGTTGCGAGACTGCTTGGAGAGCCCGTTCTTTCCATGAGCTTTGCTTTCGTGCGAGATGGTAAGTGATTGGAAGCCCTTGATCTCAACTTCGCTTTGATACCACTGTTGCACAATTCGGATGTTGTTGTATGTACATGTAGTGAATGTAGGAAGGCCCCCAAGAACAAAGAACTCTACAAAATCTTCATAAAGACAAAAAGAGATTTTGCATGACAAGAGACAAGAATACCAATTGGGTGCAATCTCCCCCCATGCCTTGTGTGAGCACATCACAAGGCATGTATTTATAAATTCATTGATCTCTAAGCTCAAAAATACAATTAGCATGCTTTTGAATTTTGTGTTTTCTTTTGCCAAAATAAAGAGTAAAGCGTTTGGGCATCCAAAAATTATGATGTGTCCAAATACAATGTCCAATAATAAAATATTTAAACCGAGTGCCTATACGCATACAAAATAATAAATGTTTGTCAAGCGCTTTAAAAAATAAGCTCTCCTAAATAAATATTGACGTCACACCTTTAGTGATAAGACGCACGCCCATCAAAAATAATAATTATTCTAGGTAACTTGAATACACGCCATCACCCGGTGCTTCCCAATGCCACTACTGCCTACTCTACACATCAATTGAAGCATTCACAATTGTTAGAAAATAATAAGATAAACCCCACAAAAGTGAATACCTAGCAATCTTCACCTACAAAATAATTAAATAGGTTGGAACTCTGTCCTAGCCTTAATTTAATACGAGTACACTCTAAAATCATAAATTTTCATTAATTTAAATATGTATTTTGCAAAATCACCCACTGTGGAATTACCCAATTAATCTAAAGCCCGAAAAGGACAAGCGTCCTCGTCAATGTCTTACACAAGGAATCCACCTTGTGTATGAGTCCCGTCAAATACATATAGTTTTACAGAATCCACCAAGAAACCTCACAGAATCCACCATGGAATATACCTCTAGTTTTACGGAATCCACCGAAAAACATCGCGGAATCCACCATGAAATATGCCTCCTAGCATATGGAGGAAGGAGCACATGTGTGCTGCCTTTTCCCTCCCCACTATCTCTATTCCCCCCGATAATAACACCACCCTCCTACCTATATAACCCCCCATCGTAACAAAGTGGGAGATACTACTTCATTCTTTTTGCCCTCCAAATAATATGCCCTTACCCTTATAAAACCCCCCTTAAGCAAAGAATGATACCACCTCCTTGCCCCCCTTGCACTGAAATAGAGAGGGTGAGAAAGAGAGAGGGAGAGAGAGAGAGTGTGTGTGTGTGTGACAAAGAGAGAGAGAGAGAGAGAACCCTTGAGAGAAGGATCTCCTTCTCTTTCCCCTCCTTAGAGGGTGGCCACATGCACCTACTCCCCTCTTTTGTGAAATTATCCCTCACCACAGTTTATTTCTCTTCCCAAATTGGGCTTTTGCTAATCAAGGGAAAAAAAGCACAAAAGTCTTGTGTGATTGATGTCCAGAGAAGACAAAGATCGGATTCACAATAGTAGGTGTGTTTTCATCACTTCAAAGGTATATGTTGCAACTTGCATGCATGAAGGATTGCATGGCAAGTAACTTAGTCTAGAAGAGAATCGTTTCGAAGTGCTAGACCTTTGCCCAAAGCTCTCGTTAATAGCTCATGTTTGATAGATTGGGAGTCTTGATATTGTGCATAGTTAACACAAACAATGGTCATAAGGATTAAAAGTTGAGATGCCTTGAGATCCATCTGATAGCAACTATATTTATCAATCTTATTTAGGGATTGGAATAGATACAAACAACTTCGGCCTCAAAGGCAAGTAGAGAGCTCAAGGGTTTAGGAAAACTCAAGGCAAAGAAAAGACAGATGCTTTGGTACTTGTTGGGAAGAAGGCTGGGTTATTGATCAATGTAAGTAACCAATAGAACTTACGACTTGTACAGCGTATGAAACCTTAATACATGCCTTAGCTGAAAGAGCGGTGCGTTAAGAAAATTTTACGTAGAACCACTCTTGATCCCAAGGGGGAGAACAAATATGCGATGGAAGGTTATCGCGACTATTCTCGCAATGTTGGAAAAGGAAATCATTGTTTTATTGACTAATTTAGCATTGTCTTAAATGATTTTTACATTAAACTAATTGTTGGGATGTGATTTGGATGTTTATTCCAAGTGCTTGTACTTGATGGTAAATGCATGGTAGGGGTCTGTGATGACAAGTTGCCAAGGGAATAAGGGAATGTTTTATTGGGCAATGATAGCAAGGCTGAATGCCTTGTTTATGCTTGAGTCCTAAATGAATGAATTAAGGAAGGATATTTTGCACGGGTGGATCATCTCCAAGATCGCACCAGAGATTACCCTAAGAGGGCATTGCTCGATTCATGGGCCGAAGGTCCAGTGGTGAAAAGGTCAACCACAGAAATTGTGTTTCACCCCTAGGCTGCTTTGGGTCAGGTGGAGCTCTGGATGAGCTCTGAACATCCCTTGCCTAGATCGGAATGGAGGTGAAGATTGTCGTGAGCCCAACGTTTGGGGCATTGAAAGATCTTATTCTAAATAATGGATGGAAATTATGGTGCCATGTAAATTGGGCCGAGTACTTCTATTGGATAGAAGGGAATACATAATTTCTCCTTTATGGGTAGGAGACAAAGATTAACTTGAAGATAAGTTAAGGAACTTGTTTGCCAAAAGGATTGTGTGCTCTGTTTTTATGTCTGTGCTACAAATTACGTGAATGAACATTGTTTCCTAAAGGCTTAAGTAAGGAAACTAGTTTTAAATGTCACACATAATTGTGGTAGGACCTAATTAGAAAAGTAAAGCTATCAAGGAAAGTGGATGGGCGGAATTCCTAACGGGTTTGTCCTATGGAAGGGTGGTCCCAGAAGACTGGGAGGCTTCTCACAAGGTTTACAGATATTTGACCCTGAGAAATTGTTAGGATAGAACTTGGATTCATTCCATTTTAGGGGACTGAAATGGTACTATGCCCTACGATAGAGAGGTTGAGTGATGCATCCCTTTGGTTTCCCATTCTCTTTGAATCAAGTATGGCATGGGTCAAGGATATCTCTCTGTAAAGTAGGATGTCTAGGACCTGACACTAGAATGTCGTTAGGAGACCTTGGCCACTAGGAACCTAGATTTCAAGTTGATCTTAGTGGGTGGCCACAAACGTTCCGTTGCGAGGTGGACTCGGAAAACCCTAGGTGACAAGCCCTGGAACATTCCATGGGAGTGTCAGGCGGTGATGCTTAGATGTGTTTCTCAATGGACCGCTAAAATGTACTTGGACAGTCGATAGGTGGGCACGCTACATTCTCCTTATCTCCCAAAGGGTGATAGTTCCTAGTTTCCATCTCCTCTTTTTCTATGGTGGTCCTTGTGCTCTATGGGGAGCACCTATTGGTGCACTAGAAGAGGCTCCACCTTGTGCATAACACCTTTCCTTGGTCAAAATGGTGACATGCTTGCTTGGTGCATGCCATTCAAGCTCGAGGAGGGAAAGATGGAGAAGAGATAGAGGTTGGGGATGTGAGAATGGAGGAAGCAAAGAAAACAAGATGTGAAAATGAGAAGAATAATGAACTTTGAACCCAATTAAACCCCAAATCCGAGTTAATGCAGCTTCATACACACTTCCATCATGTGATCGTAAATCCATAACCTTTTATCAGAATGCAGAAAAGTGACTCCAAACACCAGACTTCAAACCAGGGGTCTCAATAATAATTTGGGCTCTTGGCCACCTAACGAGTGCACATGTGAAGTTTTGTCACATTCTGATACAATATGATATTTTAAAACTTATCCCACACCAAAATTATGGACGGATTGATAATCAAGAGATCAATATTGCAACTACTAGCCCTTAGAAACTTTGCATTACATAGACTATATAGAGGTATTAGGAGTAAAGTCTACAACAAGAAATGGAAAATTTTTGCATGTTTTTTATATTGAAATTTACAATGCTAGCAAAAAGTGTAAGTAAGAGTTGAAAATACAGCAAAGATACACAATCAAAGTTGAGAGCAAAGATACACAGTCAAAGTTGAGAGCGAAGGACAAGAGTAAAAATTTAATTCATATTTCAAGAGTGTGTACAATAGTTTTGCACTGGGAGATAGTCATATGTCCAATGCATGAGGAGAACACTATGCCAAAAAAGATAACATTATAAACTCTGTTCATTCCATTGGAATAAATGCATCCTTCACTACTTGAAGATTTCTTACAAGTTGGAAGTCATTGGGAGTTACAATAATGCACTTTGTATGTATTGCACAATAGTGAGCATCAGTCATAAAGTTAACCAAAAAGGCCTCTACAGCACACTATAGAGCATGAAGACATTATTTTGTGAAGCAATCACATTTATCCTAACCTTGTGCCAAAAACCACCTCCTGTTTTCTATGTGGTAGAGGTCTTGGACAATCTCGTGAACAAGTCTCAAGAATCTTGCCTTCAAAATGAGGAGATCAAAAGAGCATTGATACCTCCAGATTTCTCTCAAGGCCACTGTGCCTAGCTTCCACTTGCGTTTCTTATGGGGATGTTGAGGAGGACCCTTGTGAGGGTGGCCTCAGGAAGCTGGGTTAGGTTGAGAAGGGGTGCATCTGAGCTAGCAGATGCTCCAAGGGGCTGAACATGGTATGGGGCTCTAAGCGAAAGCTTATTTGCAACTACCTTAGGCCTAGCCATCTTTCTTGCACAAGAGATGTGAGAACTCAATGAAGATTAACTTAGTACGCACCATGTAATGTATGATAGAGCTTTTGCCCCATGCTTCCACTATGTTTTCATAGAAGCTATACACAGTGTCCATAAATTCTTGCTTATCTTCATTGTTAAACACCATCTTGTGAAGTAAGAGAGCCAATTTGTTAAGACTAATCCAAACCTTAGCTTTGGTAAACCTTGTTTTTCTTCCATTACTTCAATCAAGAGCTACAAAATGCAACTTTTTCCACCCATCCTAGTCCTGTGGCGGTCTATGAACTATGACATTTCCTTTCTCATTGATGGGTGTTAAGAGAAAATTCCTAGCATTTTCTCCTCCAAATCAAGGCTTTTTGGCAAGTTACCAGATTTTCTTGATGTCTTCTCATCTTTTTCTCGAGGGGGAGGGGGGGATCTCACTCGTGAATATATGTATATGTAACGTGAGTTCAAAATAAGGGGTTTTTAAAACACAATTTTTATACATTTTTTACATACAAAAGGGTGTCATATAAAGGGGTTACTTACAGATTGAATAGAAAAGGGCTGTGTTTTATTTAAGAAAAATTCATAGGTTAGGATATTTATAAATAGGCCATGAATGCATGCTATATAGAGAATATATATAGTGAACCCCCCGAGATCTTTTTCGATCATCACTTGTTGCTTATGTAGCCCAATTTCTGATAGCATTCGCTCCATATTCCTATATGTTCCTATATGTTGCAATGGCTTCTTTGTCTGGTTGCATCCTATAAGAAAAGAAAATGTATTCATATACAAGTTTCTCCATGATTCTGACAAAAGCATGCAATGAAAAAATGTAAATACCATCCAATGGAATGTTGAAGATGGGCTTCCAAGTGGGGTCTTCTCTATAACGCGTCGGTGCAACACTTCTGGACCCCTTTGCCAATTCTTCTTTCCGTCCTTTTTGTATTTGCACCATTGGAGATTCCACACATGCATTTTAAATTTTTCAAGTCTCTTGCAAGATGCCATTCAACCAAGTATTGACCATACCCTTCAACCAAGAGCATCTCACCATGTTCATGATGATCGATGGTGTTTGGAATGCTTCTGTGCGTAAGAAAACCTCCAGCACCTCAAATGTTTCCTTAGGAACTTCAAATGCAGCAAGCCAGTATACATGGTGCTCGGATTGAAAACTAAAGTTCCCTAGGTTGTTCTTGTCGAATTGTAAAGCTCTATTCATCAGAGTTACACTAACTCTTTCAAGCTTTACTCCTTTGATGACCTCACTTTCATCCTATTTTATAACAAACTGCAATTTACAATTACATTCCTCAACAGACATATTATAGTACATTATGATTGCCGACTACACCTTGTACAAATCTAAATAGTAATTGTTGAGTTTGGTAAACTTCACCTCATATACATTTTTGGTTGCAACCTTTAGTGTTTCCATGCATTGAGAACATCCATGGGATCTCCCATCAGCTCCAAAACCTTTGCATTAAGCTGTCATCGGGCCTCTATTAACTTTGAAGGTTGAGGAAGAGGCACAATTCTATTTCTCTTTAGCACATGACCAAACCCAACCTTCACACCTTTGAATATCTTTAAGTAAGTCATTTTGCTAATACTGGCCTTGTCACAAATGGATTGTGCATCCACAACTGAGAACTCATTTGACACATCTTTTAATGTACACTCAATCACTTTTTTCTTCACATCTTTAAACTTAGGATTGCTCAAAAGTTTTTTCCAATGTACTTGCCTTCAACAATCTACTAATACATAATCCAACCTCACCCTCACTTAGGTTCTCATTCTGAGCTACCTTGCATGCTTTGATACATCACTTCCACTAGCTGCTATTCACAATTAACTCATTTATTAGCTTCTTCTTTCATTTTCACTCCTATGTTAGCTTGCTATTGATCTTTATTAGGTCATCCAATTGTGCCTTTGCTTCCTCATATGAGATACCAATGTCATGGATAGTGTCCTACATTGTAATAATTTGGTTATTTTGCTAAATTATAGTGTAATTTAGCTGTACCACTTGTCCTATGAGCTATTGTATATGAAATTAATGTGCATCAATCACATCATAACAAATTTTTATGGTCACTTGGCAAGTTGAAAATACTTTGAACACGATCATTGAGTCTCCTAGTGTAACTGAGCAACCCATTTTTACCCTCACACACATACTTTAGTAAATTTGTGATTCTTGAGAAAGTTGGAGGTCTATTTTTTAAGGGGTCAATTAGGTAGATTCCCCCATCAACCCACAAGTCCGCATGTTTCAATCCCATTTGCATGTAACTTTGTAGAACCTGAGGGTTGACACTGGTACACTGGGTTCTTTTGAATATTGGAGCGTATTCAATATCTACCTCAATATGCAACTCCTTCTTTTCTGTATTCATTTTAATTATTAATAAAAATGGGGAGCTTATTTGGTTGTCACAGGAGGTAGAGTGGAGATGCATAGAGAGGCACACAAAGGTGCCAAGGGAAAGGAGGGTGTAAGTAATTCACTCTATTAATGAAGGTTGCATAAACACAGATAAGAGGTCACAATAGAGCCATGAGAGAGTATAGATATGGAAAAAAATAGCTTAGAGAGTAAGGATGTCCAAGACTTTTTATATTTTAGAAATTTCTATTTTACCTCCAAAAACATTTTCAAAAAACACGAAATTCGACCAGTTGATTTTTGTACCAAAAGCTAGAATATAAAAAATCCCCAAAATAGCTTGAAAGGAACTTCTAAAATTTCATTTTCCTTCTTCTTGATTTAAAAATCAATTATCTCGTATCTACTAATCATTATACATTGAAAACAAAGCACCACACTACCGTAACCAACTCCTTTTTTAATATAAAATTTGGTTGAAAAAGACTTCTTGAATGAGAAGAGAGAAGAAATCTGACTATATCTTTATAGATAATATAAAAAAGGTAAAATGAGATTGCAAAAGTGGAGAGAGAAGAGGATTATTTTACTATTCTTCTCTCCTCTTTTCCTTGTTTTAAGAAGGAGAGAGAGGGGGACTAAAAGGTCCATTTGTGAGTTCATTTATTTTCGAATGGATGTTGGGATTGACGTCCACCCCTACCCTTCTTGGATATGGCATATGCGTGGGGTCATTTCTCTCGAAGGGTAGTGTGTTGCAAAACAACATCCAAGCATCCATGTTGCTATCCCAAATTCTCCTTCTCCACTTTGGTTGGGACTTGTAGCCTTGTATTGTATGGGGCACCTCCATGACTTTGTTTTTCAAGTATTCGGGTGCTTCCATCCCCCATTGTCATGCAAGGTTCTTCTCCCTCTCCTAGTTCTACCTACTGTTGATCCTTCCTCCCACGCTTATTACCTCCTCCGCCACTTTGGTCAATAGCACTCTACATAAGGTGCAGGGGAATTCAAAGGTAAAGTTGAAGGGTTGGTGGCCATTTTCTTTTTACTCCCATACTATGAGCTCCGCATTCCAATCCACTGGGAAGCAATCTCCTTGCCTTATCCAAATCCTCACCCTTTTCTTCTTGAGTTTTGCTTTTCTCTTAGCAGTGGTGTTCACCTCCTGCTGCATTTTCGGTTTTGGAGAGGGAGGTTGCAATACTAGTTCCTCTTCTAGCTGTCCCATTTCAAACTCTAGCCCAACTTCTAAGAGTGGCCCCTGCCTTTCAGCTTCACTCCTCGGCTCTTGTGGTTCTCCTTCCTTGAAGCTTAATAGGTCCATCTCTTTGAATATTAGCCTTGCCCTTAGCAAATAATGTCGGCTTAGGTTGGCCCCTTCTTCTTGGAGTTGAGTACACAGCCCATGTCTTATGGCTCTACATGTGATCTCCAGCTTTTTCTTTAGTGATTCAATAGCCTCCTCCTCTTCAAATTGGGTGGCATCTAAGAGAGTGTTGAGGAAGGTATGTTTTTGGGCTTCCAAAATTATTTGTGTGGCCTCTACCCTAATTTCTGCTAACACCTTGTCGCCTTTTACAAGGGCTAGTCGGTGCGCCAAGTCTCTCACCCTTCCTTTGCTCCTGTCCACCCATTCATCTACTCTTTTCCTCATTTCCTCTAGGCTCTCATTATGTGTTTGGGCTAATTCCCTTAGCCTCCTCTCTTGTTTCTCAATTTCTCTTTCCAAGCATTTTTGCTCTTCTAGCTCTGAGGCTACCTCTTTTCCAAATCCTTTATTTGCTTTTGGTGCCTTCATCTTCTCTCTTCTTCCGCTGCTGCTAGCTCCTTCGTGGATTCCTGGATCTTTTCATTCTCCTCTTGCGGGTCTTTGTACAACACTACTAGCTCATCCTAATGGTGTTGTGGGCTCATGAGACTTTGTGTTTCTGCCCCTAGCTTTGCTTGCCACCTTTCTTCTCCTCCTCCCTTGGCCTTGAGCTCCTCCTTGAGCTCATTTATTTATCTTTGATATAGGGCCACTTGGCGCATTCTTTCTAATTGAGAGGTTACCATTGTCTTCTTTTTAGCCTCGAGTTTAGTAATAGCTATTTTCTTTTCTTCTTTTTCCCTCTCCAACTATGATAGGAGCTCCTGAACATAGTCATTGTAGTTTGTAGACAACTGCAGTGCAGTGGGGATAGTAATTGTAGATGCTTCTATCTTCTACTTTTTGGGGTCCTCTCTAAACTCCACATCCATAGCTGCCTGAGAGCGGAGTTTTGATGCCGAGAAGTGCTTAAAAATAGCTAAAAATTACGAATATCAAGGGAAAAATATTCAACGTCGAAGGCAGCGGCTCGGACGATTTTAAGCGTCAAAGTGCTTTAAAGGCGCCCAAGCGACACTTGTTGATTTTTCATAATTTTTCAAATTGTCGTGCGGGTTGGCAAGAGTTACCAGCCAATGCGGGATGCCGAGCCGGATGCCCAGGATTTTTCAGAGCTCAATTCGGAGTCCGAACGGGGAAATGGCCACAAAATGGTCAAGATATGAAAATGTGGATACTTGGGAGGCCAAAATTGGGCATGCCTTTTGAGTTTGGACCCCCCTCTAAAATTTTATGCACCTTATGAAGCAAAAAACGTGGAGAGAGAATGAGGGATGAAGAAAAAACGTGGAGCAACATGGCGGCCGTTTTTTGCGCCCTCTCATGATGGAGATGGAGTATGCAGGCTGAAAGTAACCCATACAATCGATCATGGGGCCGATCTTCCCTCTCTTGGCTGGTCTTATCGCCTGTCTTCACCCGGTGGTCTCTATGAAGATCTCTGATTTCAGTCTTTCTCTCTTCTCTCTCTCTCTCCTCTAAGGGCAGATTCATATGGTGAAGAAGAAGAAGAAGAATGAATGACGGATGCTTGTCCAATGAAGACCGGATTGCTCCGTGGTTCAAGAGGAATGAAGATTGCTGATTGTGGACTGTCATGAGCATTAATGGCTGCTAGAAATCAGTCCTGAGATATGGCAAATAAAAACCTACAACCCGCAAAGAACGGTAATTTCATTTTTACAAAGGAAATTGATGTTTTATGCCATTTGCTTCATGAATACTTGTTCACATGGGATGATTATGCATTATGTTGATGTTTGCTATGAGTTTTGATCAGTTTAAGCTCAGAAAATCAAAAAATCATAAGTGCTGTGAGAGTGAAATTAATGGTGCAAATCCCGTAAAACACACGAAATAGGGGAAAATTGGGTGCTTTTGATATATAAATGGAAATTATAGTAAGACATACCAACTAAATTTGTGTTTTTTCTACAAATGAACCTAAGGACCACAGCCCACAACTCATCTTGTATTTTCAATTATTTAATATTGTAAAAAATACAAGAAAAATAGGAAAAATGAGTAAAAATAAGGGAAAAATAGATTTTGAGTGCCAAAAATTAAGAAAAAATAAGAACCATGTTCGTGTATGTATGGGGGGTCTGAAGTATGAGGTTTAGCCTTAGATCAGCCCTACCTTTACGTGTTAGTGAGTTTTATTGCTTTTTATACAATAAAAACATGAAAATGAACCCTAAACCGATCAATAATGCACAACCTAAACGGGTGAGGGGGTAGAGTGTATAAAAGGTGTTTAAATACTGAATGAAATGATGAAAAGCTTGCTAGTTTCTATGCATACCATTTAGGTTGGTCGATAATTAAAGATTAAGAACCTAGTAGCACGAGGGTTTCTCGGTGCTAGGTTCATGCAACGTCGCATACGAGCGATAGTCAAAATCATTGAAAGAAATGTTTTCCACATGTGCACAAATGCTGATGGTCTTAATTGTTTGGGCACATGGACATTCACAATTTGCATTAAGCATAATAATTAAAAGGTATCAGAAAAAAACCTCCTGGATGCATGGCACCTGTCTTCCTTAGGTTGTGACCAACGATGAGCATGAGAGGATGTCCTAAGCTATAGGTTAGTCGTTGGGTCCTAAGGGAAAAGTGTAGTGAGGAATGGAACATCCTGGAACGTAAAATATTGGTACCTTGAGAGGAGTTTGTGCTCGTTTGTGTTATATGTTTAGCAGCGCATCAAAGGGCCAATCCCTGCGATGTAGGAGAGCTGCAGTGGGGCTCCGACTATTAGTCGGTGGAGTGCCTCCCTATGTGCGTGTGACGAGGCGTTATGCCTATGTACTTTGGGATCTCCCTCTAAGGAGTTTAAGGAAAACATTGGACTATAAACTATAAACGCATGAATTAAGCTTTAGGGCAGTTTGTCCTTCAGCATTAGATTGACGCTCCTGGTCCATGAGGCCGTGAGGGTGTTTGTGTGTCATGAGCATGAGGTCCGGCTAGTGTTATAGCCAGTGCCGGCCCATTTCAGGTCCCATCAGTGGTGCGTCTGCCGGGAGCTGCCAATAAGTGGTGGTCTCCGAATCTTGGTCTCATAAGGGACCTGTTAGCTTTATTCTATTGGTCGATAGCCGCCTTGAAGGGGTGGATATCAAGTTAGTCTGATAAAAACCTTGGTCATCAGTATGATGGTCAATCCAAGAAGTCCCCAACACCCAAAGGATACTTTCTCTATCTTGAATAGTCTAGGGGGATCTTTGACACGTCAGGTGATTAACTATTTTACCCTTTGCCCTGAAAGTGATACCATGCTTGAGTTTGGGTCACTATGATAAAACACCCATGAAGCTACCTCTAAGATTAACAGCCCATGGAGATTAGAGAAAAGGGAAAGTGAAAGTAGTGCTAAGATGACACAGTCATCTATGATCATTCATGATGATAATGTCATAGAAAAGACTGTGACAACGATGGTTAATATGCACATAGGAGGACATGATGATTATGATCTAAAGATACATCCGATGCTAGTGGCCGACGCAGTTGGGTACCGTAGTGTGATTGCCAAGATCCATAAAGCATTGGATGACGTCCATGTGTGTGGAAAACCATTGATAGTAAGGAAGACTTCATTAGAACCTATCCTAAGTTCTAGCAAAATGGTGGCAGATGAGAATAGGCTTACTAGAACACCACTAGTAGATGATGGGATAGATTTCCTATTGCATAGTGTTGGACTTCCTAAACCAGTTTGTGAGTTGGCGGAAAGGGAAGTTCATGGAATTAGTGACTCTTCCACACCAATAAAGGTGGAAATTGAAGAGATTAAAGACCCTAACACATTGGTATTAGGTCAAGAGGAATACGAAGATTTTGATGACCCAATCTTGATCCCAAAGGAGAGGACTAAATGCCCTCCTCTTTATAGGGATCTTCCAGTGTTTTATGGGTTGCCAAATGAGGATCTGATGATTCATTTAAGAGAATATGACCTAACTTGCATTGCAAGTGGGTTCGACGATATACATCGGATGCTTGTATTCTCAAGTACCCTAAAGGGAGAGGCAAGGAAATGGTATTGGAGCCTCCCAAGAGGGTCGATCAAATCATTTGAGGAGACTTGTGATAGATTTCTAGATGAGTATGAAAAGAAGCTCCCTATGATTCAGGTCTTAGGGCACCTTATGCAATTTAGACAGGAGTCTTATCTTTCTGTTAAAGAGTATGCTAGACCCTTTGATAGTACTCTTAGGCTTTGGCCAAGAAGAGCCAATGCACTATGGATGATGTGCTATGTGAGCTCTTTCTGAATGGCTTAGATATTAATATGCAAATCCAAGTGGAACTGCAGAATCCTAAGTCGTTAAGGGAAGCAAAAATGCATGCCATTGATTATGAGGGTCATATTCAAAGATGTTGGGAAAACTTTTGGAGTTTTTCCCGATCAGTACAAGTGCATCCTAGCTTCCAACCATTCCTGCAAGAAGACAACTCACTTGTTGATACCAAGGCAGCCTATGAGGGGAACCTTGGTGGCCAAAATTTCAAAGCAGAAAATGGCCATCCTATGAGTAGTAATGACATGCCTATCAATGAAAAGGTTACAAGCCATGTAAGTCCCATTAGGGCTTACAACACTTCCACGAAAGGTAGTTGTGATGGCAATATGGATCGCACCAATGGGCCTGTGAATGTTGATAAGCATTCTGTGTGTGGTTCTAATTTTGTTGCTAGTAAGGCTCTTGAGAGACCTTTGGTATTGGAATCATGCTTCCGGGTGGATGTTGTTCCCTTTAGTGAAAGCATGGTTCTTATGGGGAAAAAATTGCAATATGGACGTAAACAAGTAAAGGCATCTTTTGTAAAGAGGATGGAAAATGCTAAAAGTCCACTTGTGCTTCACAAAGGTCATAAGGATGTGAGGCCCTTTGGCCATAGGGATAAGTTTGCATTGAGTTCGTTAGACTAGTGCAGCAAATTGAGGGAGTGCAAGAATATTAAGGGAAATGTGAGATGGGTTTGGAGACCCAAAATCTCCAAAAGTATGGCAGGAGTGTCGGATGCAAGGCCAAGGATCCCATCTAGATATATTCTGTTGAACCCCCAAGAGGATAAGACTGGATATACATCCGACAATATACACTGCCTTGGGATACACCCATGTGATGTGCCTAGGCTTGAAGCTCTACCTAGTTTGGGTCGTAGCACTAATTTATGTGAAAATCCAAATAGGGGATGTTCGAATGAGTACAAAGCTATGATTCTTTCTCCCAAAGGAGCCACTCAGCCGCTTGAACGACTAGTTTATTCGGATGACAATAAATGTGGGACATGCGAGCCCACTGAGGCCGTTCATTCAGCTCATAGTGCCCAAGAAGGGATCGGCCTTATTGATAAATTATTTGTGGAAAGGCTTGGACTTGTATCTTTAAAAAAAAAAAAAAAACCTAAGATAAAAAAAATACAAGATCAAGCTTTTAGCTAACTTGCATGAGTAGCATGGGGCTAGTCGACCTATTATATGCTATCCTTGGCACCTTGGGTACTCTGATAGGGTGTGATGTATATGCCAAGGATATCAGTATTATATGGACTAAAATGACCTATCTATTTTTAAGCTAGGAAGGCTAGCTGCTTTGGCTATTACGTCCAAAATTCGTTAGCCCAAGAGGGCCGTCAGTTTCTATAGAGGAAATGCTTTATTTCGTTAGGCCAAGAGGGCCAGTTGTCTGTTTAGTGCAGGTACGGTTAATGGTTTCTTGTTTTAGTTCTGTGCTAGATAGGTTCGGAAGAAAAGCTTGGAAGGAGCCTTTTGTTGCGTGGACGCTTCTCATGGCCCTATCCAAGTGATATCTCTCCTTTACAAGTATCGTGTTTTCATGTTGTATGTGTCTGTCTACTTATTGGGGGATTTTTCTTTCTTGTTGGGGATCGGCGTCCAAGGTATGAAGTCCCAGGTTTAGGTTAAGTATGACTGAGGGAGGCCTGAGTAGTCGTTGCCTCCTGTATAGACATTGTCAGATATTAAAAGACCTGTTTTAGAAGGGGGTCCTAGTGACCCTGTTCTGCTAGCCTGCTAGGTAGCAGTTCCAGGAGTTCTTGTTAGTTGTGAGGCAGTTAGAGAAGCCTGCTAAAGAAGGAAAAATGAGGATAAAGAAAAAGAGACCCTGAATATCTTAAAGACAATAAATATATACAAAGGTGTTTAAAGGGGTTCTAACCCCTGCAAAAATAGAAAAGAAAAGAAACAAAAATTTATAAGCAGTTGATCATCGCCTTGCGAAGGCCTGGTAGGTTTCTGGGGACGAGTCAGACCCGGGGCCGATGCCTTGTCTTCCTAGGGGTGGCATCTTGCTGGAAAAGAAGAAATTAAGGAAGGTTGGAGTGAAAATAAAAGTGAGCATCAGAAAAGGATTAAGTGTCGCCTTGCGAGGGCTTGGTAGGTTCTTGGGTACCGAGACAGGTCCTGAGGCCGATGCCCTGTTCTTCTTGGGCCACTACACTCAGCTCCCTCCTTTTTACATGCCCGAGTATGGAAATATAAAACCCTAAAAGAAGAATTGTGCTGAAAGAAAATACTTCTTGATCAGGCTACAAGAGACCTCGCCTAGTAGGAGCTCCTGGTTGTGTTGTCCTTAGTTAGGTAGGTATTTCAGACCACCACTTAGGGCAATCCCTTTGACAGTTCTTTTTAGTTTGGCCGTGTTGGAGCAGTCGGTTAGTGACTAGCTTTGAACCTTTTCTCAGATTATGCTAGGCCTACTCCTTGTCGATGTCATGCCTTGGTTCTGTCAGGGGGTAGGGTGAGCATTGTGCTGTGTTTAGTATGTATCTATTTTGTATCAGCTTGATGCTTCCTTTGGTTGTTTTGTGCAGATCTACTGTGGGATTCGACGAGCTGAGTCGCCCTATCCCGTGGTCGCCAATGAGAGCGGAGTTTTGATGCCGAGAAGTGCTTAAAAATAGCTAAAAATTACGAATATCAAGGGAAAAATATTCAACGTCGAAGGTGGCGGCTCGACCTAGGACGATTTTAAGTGTCAAAGTGCTTTAAAGGCGCCCGAGCGACACTTGTTGATTTTTCATAATTTTTCAGATTGTCGTGCTGGTTGACAAGAGTTACCGGTCAAATGGTGGTCTCTATGAAGATCTCTGATTTCATTCTTTCTCTCTCCTCCCTCTCTCTCCTCTAAGGGCAGATTCATGTGGTGAAGAAGAAGAAGAAGAATGGATGACGGATGCTTGTCCAATGAAGACCGGATTGCTCCGTGGTTCAAGAGGAATGAAGATTGCTGATTGTGGACTGTCATGAGCATTAATGGCTGCTAGAAATCAGTCCCAAGATATGGCAAATAGAAACCCGCAACCCGTAAAGAATGGTAATTTCATTTTTACAAAGGAAATTGATGTTTTATGCCATTTGCTTCATGAATACTTGTTCCTATGGGATGATTATGCATTATGTTGATGTTTGCTATGAGTTTGATCAATTTAAGCTCAGAAAATCAGAAAATCATAAGTGCTATGAGACTGAAGAAATAAGTACTCGTTGCCAAGAATAAAGAGAGATAAAAGTCGTTTAGGAGGTATGACTATTCTAAATGCACAATGTGCATGATGGTTAAGGTTGATTGGGAAATCCTGCATAGAACCGCACTCAGAGAATTCGAAGGATCGCATGCATCTAGATTGCATCTTGAAAGTCTAAATGAAGAATCATGTGTTGCCATGTGTGTTAACTGAGCTTGGTTGGAATTAGAGATTAAAAGACCCTTGGTTTGGTTGTGAATAAGGCATGATCATTGCCTTGGCTGACTAGCTAATGCTTGAGTTAGGGACTAAGATACCCTAAGGTAAAACCCAAGGGAAAAGGGCAAGCCAAAAATAAGTCAACTTACCAAGACCATTTTCTTACGTAATCTTGTTTGAAATTATTGGATCTCGCCAAGTCGCGAAAAGGCCCAAGATCGGATGCTGGGAGCATCCGGGAAAAAAAGGAGTCACACCTTAGCAGTCGGTCGTACAAACGACCTCCGAAATGTTCGTGCTTGTACTTAGGTACATTATTTGATCTCTTTGCTCAAGAAACTAATTCAAGGAAAACACTTAATGCTTCAGGTTGAAATCCTGGAGGGAGAGGCAGGAATAGTTACCTTCGATTGTCTGCCTAGCCCTATCCAAGGGGATTGTTAGCCGTGCCAGGTATATGGACCTAACCCACTGCAAGAGTCTCTCCGTGGGTGTTGCTTGGAGCAAGAGGACGCTTGGGTGACAAGGGAGGCTCTGGTTGTAAATCCCTTGCCTCCGGGTCCCGCACAAGAGGCCGACGTGACTCGAGATGGGATCTCCAGGCCCGTGTACTAGTCAACGGGGCGGAACTTGGAGCAGAAATCCTGTAGATTGTTGGGATAGCCTCCATGATATTAGATGAACTCCAGGATTCTGGTAAATAAAGAGCAGTTATTGGAGAAAAAGGAACTTGCTTGGCATTTTTTTGTGTCAATGCCTAAGTTACGTGAAGAGACCCGTGATTAATTTGTTTAATTAAGAAAGCTAATTTTGCATGTCAAAACGTAATGTCTTAGATAATTAGATAACTAAAGCAAACTAAGGAAAGTGCGGTGGATGTGATTAGGTCCGTCCTACAAAAGGGTGGTCCCGGTTAGCTGGGAACTTTTCTCAAATGATGAGATAATAAGACAATGAAGACCTAGTGTCAATAGATGTAGAATTTTTTGTTTATTCTATTTTAGGGGAAAGGAATGGGACTATGCCGTATGGTAGAGAGGTTGACCTTCGCATCCCTCTCATTTCCCATTCTCCATGAACCAAGTGCAGCATGAATCCGCTTCGAATCTGTTGTTCCTACGCAAAGTGGTACATCTGGAGCTCGACGCTAGTTTCTTCCTAGTGACTTTGCCGATAGGAAAGGAACCCTGACCTCAGGTCGATCCCAAGTGGAAACGGCTGGACACTTCTGCTCAGAAGAGACTCGGGAAGGCCTAGGTCGAAAACCTTATGTCATTCCCTGCGAGTGCCAGGTGGAGCCTTCTAGACACTCCTCCCAATGGGCTGCTAAGACATGTCCCACAAGCGAACAAGCGGACATGTTACAGTTGGTATCAGAGCGAACCAACGGGATCTAAGATTTACAAGGGAACTTAACGGAGGAAAGTAAAGGGAATAAGGGGACAGCCAGGGGAAGGTGAGTGGAATAGAGTAGTGTTTTTTGTTGAAAGCATTTCCTTACTCACTTATGGATGCTGGGTTGCAGAGTCACAAAGCATGGAGCAAGTTCTTGGTATTCTAGGTTATGTTCATGACTGCAATGCGTGCTTCAGATTATTGTCAGAGGCTAGGCATAATGAATATTCTGGACCGCATCTATAATCCTTCACCCCTGTATGCGGAACGGAGATGGATGGGAGAATCAAGAATATACTACATAGTAGCCCACTGACTTGCATACCTTCAGACCAACTTGAAGAGAATCAAGTGGATGGAGGATTTAAAAATTAGGAATATATTACATAGTAGCCCACCGACTTGCGTACCTTCAGACCAACTTGAAGAGAATCAAGTGGATGGAGGATTTAAAAATCATGAAGTTGTTCATCTTTGTCGAAGCTCACACAAACGCAACCCTACATATTGGTGGTCAGCAAGTCAAGCAGAACAAGTATGTGTACAAAGAAGTGACTCGGGTGATCCTTGTTGACAAAATCAAAGTGTTAGGGTGCTATGAGAAAAATGGGTATCAAAGGAAGGGATACCCCAAGCTTCCTATGACTTATCATTTCCTGAAAATCCATGATCCCACTCCATATTATTACTCAGTCCCTATAGCCAATTGGAACACAATCCTATTTTCCCTAAACTGATGTACCAATCAGCTTGTTCTACTTTTCCAAAATAAATGTACTCAAAGGGCTATGCCCTCATGAATGGACAAGACTTTTACTATCGTCTATCTTGATTATAAATGTTAGATAAGGTGTTAAGTGATTAAATCACTTGGCTAAAAGCTATGCTAGTCGTATTAACCTAATATGAGAAACATTTGAAAAGTTGTTAACATAAAGAATCTTATTGTCCAGACGCTGTCAAGATTATGGGAAAGAAGGATGGAGTCTCACTTGTAGCTTTCTCACTTCCACAATGGGGGAATACACACAAAGGTGGAGGCTAAAAATAGCTTTTCCTCTTCTTAGTTGTGTAAGCCAAAAAGAACTCAAAATACAGAGAAATAGAAGAACCCTATATATGGGTCTCAAAACTAAACTCAACTAACTAATGTGGCATACTAACTGAGCCGCAAACTAGAGTAGATAAGGATAGCTATCATCTAGCTATTATTCATGGGCGGTGTACCAACCGCATCTGCAACTAACAAGTCGGTGACATAAATGCATAACGATCACCCTGGCATATCACAAGTGGAGCTCGATATCTCAACACTCCCTCTCAAGCTCAATCCCCATTCCTGAACACCGAGAAGGTCTCTGAACTTGCGCAGCTTCTCTACACCCAATGCCTTCATGACTATGTCAGCTACCTGATCCTCTATGCTGACATAAACTAGATCAATAAGACCTAGTAAAACCATCTCCTGCACATAGTGATAATGCACTTCAATGTGCTTTGTTCTAGCATGATAGACTGGGTTATTTGCCAAGTGTATATTACTCATGTTGTCACAATAAATGACAACTGGCCCATCTGTAGGTTGATGCATATCATAAAGTAGCTTATGCAACCAAGCTACCTCACATGCAGCCATTGCTGCACCCCTGTACTCAGCCTCTGTTCTCAACAAGGCAACTGTAGGCTATTTCTTACTGCTCCAAGTGACTGCAGCACTCCCAAAAGAGAACACATATCCACTGGTAGACCGTCTATCAGAAATACTACCAGCCCAATCAGCATCAGTGTATCCATGCAACTGTATCTACACCCCAGTCTCATAAAATAGTCCATACTGCAATGTGGACTTCACATACCTGAGTATGTGTCTAGCCGCATCCAAATGCAGTTTCCTTGGAGCCTGCATGAACTGACTTACCAATCCAACAACACAGCTCAAATCTGGCCTGGTAATGGTCATATAAATCAAACTTCCTACTATGCGTTTGTACATAGTAGGGTCTTCGAGAAGCTCACCTGCATCTGCACTCAGCTTCACATTCTTCTCCAAAGGAACTGAAATAGGCTTATAGCCTATCATCCCATATTTGGACAGCATGTCCAATCCATATTGCCTCTACAAGAGCCATATCCCACTTGGTGATCTAATCACCTCAATGCCCAAGAAATAACGTAGCTCTCCCAAATCCTTCGTCTCAAACTTTTGCTTCAATAGCATTTTCGCATGAAGGATATCTTCATCACTATCACTTGTCATAATCAAATGATCAACATAAATGACAAGTAGCATAATACCTTTCTCTGTTTTTCTCACATAAAGTGAGAAATCTGCCTTGGAAATCTGAAAGCCAATAGTGACAAGATATTGTCCTATCTTGTCAGACCATGCTCTAGGTGCTTGCTTCAAGCCATACAAGGCTTTCTTCAACCTGCAAACAAACTCAGGATGAATAGCATGCACATAACCTCGTGGCTGCTCCATATAGACCTCTTCTTGCAAATCACCATGCAAGAAGGCATTCTTTACATCCATCTGATGTAAAGACCATCCCTTTGATGTATCCATAGCAATGACTGCTCTTACAGTTGCCATCCTTGCAACCGGACTGAATGTTTCTTCATAATCAATGCCATATGTTTTTGCATACCCCTTGACTACTAATCTTGCCTTGTATCTGTCATCACAAAACCATCTGCATTGTGCTTCACCTTATAAACCCACTTACAACCAATTGCATTCTTATCTTTAGGCAAAGGTACCAATTCCCGTGTAGCATTTGCTTCCAAGGCATCCATTTCTTCATCCATGGCTTTCTCCCATTTTTCTTTTCCCATGGCTTGCTCAAAAGAAGTGGGTTCTGGTTCCTGTATCACTTTGACCATATATGCATAGTGAATGGCTGTAAAACCATCATATTTCAGCCTATCCACAGGATACCTAGCCGTAGTAGACCTACACAAACTAGGTTCACTCCCAGGTGCTCTCAAAATATCCTTGGTCTTCCTTACTCCAGGTGTAACAATAGAAGGAATACCCAACTCATCATCAATGCTCTATTCTGAGCCATTGGATTCACCATCCACATAAGAGTGACCTGCATTCACATCAAACATGGGCTGATCTACCTTCTCTTTTCCTTTTCATGAAACGTGCATACCACTATCTGCATTGTTTTGAGGAGATTCTCATGATCCCAATCTGCTTGTCCATTGCGAAGAATGTGAACCACTGCTAGAGGACGCTCTAGGTCCACTAATATTTTGTGAATGTTGCTGTGAATTCTGTGCAACATTACCATTTTTTGCATCTACGTCATCAATCACATTTACTGGTTTATACCAGCTACTCATCTCATAAAAAACAACATCTCTGCTCATTGTAAACTTACAAGTAGAAGGGTTATAGCATCTATACCCTTTCTGCTCTGCAGAGAGTAACCAATAAAGATGCACTTCTCAGCTTTTGGATCCAACTTGGATCTCAACTCATCTGGAACATGAACATAGGCAATGCAACCAAAAATTTTCAAATGAGAAATATCTGGTTTCCTATCAATATACCTCTGTCAAGATTGTGGGAGAGAAGGAAGGAGTCTCACTTATAGCTTTCTTGCTTGCACAATGGGGGAATACACACAAGGGTGAAGGCTGAAAACAGTTTTTCTCTTCTTAGTTGTGTAAGCCAAAAAGAACTCTCATACAAAGAAATAGAAGAACCCTATATATGGGTCTCAAACCAAACTCAACTAACTAAGGTGGCATACTAACTGAGACACAAACTAGAGTAGATAAGGATAGCTATCATCTAGCTATTATTCATGGGCGGTGTACCAATCGCATCTGCAACTAACAAGTTGGTTACATAAATGCACAACGGTCACCCTGGCATATCACGAGTGGAGCTCGATATCTCAACACTCCCCCTCGAGCTCAATCCCAATTCCTGCACACCAAGCAGGTCTCTGAACTTGCGCAGCTTCTCTGCGCCCAATGCCTTCGTGAATATGTCAGCTACTTGATCCTCTGTGCTGACATAAACTAGATCAATAAGACCTAGTAAAACCCTCTCCCGCGCATAGTGATAATGCACCTCAATGTGCTTTATTCTAGCATGATAGATTGGCCCATCTGTAGGTTGATGCATATCATAAAGTAGCTTATGCAACCAAGCTATCTCACATGCAGCCATTGTTGCACCCCTGTACTCAGCCTCTGTGCTCGACAAGAAAATTGTCGGCTATTTCTTACTGCTCCAAGTGACTGCAGCACTCCCAAAAGAGAACACATATCCACTGGTAGACCGTCTATCAGAAATACTACCAGCCCAATCAGGATCAGTGTATCCATGCAACTGTATCTACACCCCAGTCTCATAAAATAGTCCATACTGCAATGTGGACTTCACATACTTGAGTATGCGTCTAGCCGCATCCAAATGCAGTTTCCTTGGAGCCTGCATAAACTGACTTACCAATCCAACAACATAGCTCAAATCTGGCCTGGTAATGGTCATATAAATCAAACTTCCTACTATGCGTCTAGAAATAGTAGGGTCTTTGAGAAGCTCACCTGCATCTGCACTCAGCTTTACATTCTGCTCCAAAGGAACCAAAATAGGCTTATAGCCTATCATCCCATATTTGGACAGCATATCCAATCCATACTGCCTCTGCAAGAGCCGTATCCCACTTGGTGATCTAATCACCTCAATGCCCAAGAAATAACGCCGCTCTTCCAAATCCTTCATCTCAAACTTCTGCTTCAATAGCATTTTCACATGAAGGATATCTTCATCACTATCACCTGTCTCATAATCAAATGATCAACATAAATGACAAGTAGCATAATACCTTTCTTTGTTTTTCTCACATAAAGTGAGAAATCTGCCTTGGAAATATGAAAGCCAATAGTGACAAGATATTGTCCTATCTTGTCAAACCATGCTCTAGGTGCTTGCTTCAAGCCATACAAGGCTTTCTTCAACCTGCAAACAAACTCAGGATGAATAGCATGTACATAACCAGGTGGCTACTCCATATAGACCTCTTCTTGCAAATCACCATGCAAGAAGGCATTCTTTACATCCATCTGATATAAAGACCATCCCTTTGATGTAGCCATAGCAATGACTGCTCTTACGGTTGCCATCCTTACAACCGGACTGAATGTTTCTTCATAATCAATACCATATGCTTGTGCATACCCCTTGACTACTAATCTTGCCTTGTATCATCTGCATTGTGCTTTACCTTATAAACCCACTGACAACCAATTGCATTCTTATCTTTAGGCAAAGGTACCAATTCCCGTGTAGCATTTTCTTCCAAGGCATCCATTTCTTCATCCATGGCTTTCTCCCATTTTTCTTTTCCCATGGCTTGCTCAAAAGAAGTGGGTTCTGGTTCCTGTATCACTTTGACCATGTATGCATAGTGAATGGCTGTAAAACCATCATATTTCAGCCTATCCACAGGATACCTAGCCCTAGTAGACCTTTGCAAAGTAGGTTCACTCCCAGGTGCTCTCAAAATATCCTTGGTCTTCCTTACTCAGGTGTAACAATAGAAGGAATACCCAACTCATCATCAATGCTCTATTCTTAGCCATTGGATTCACCATCCACATAAGAGTGACTTGCATTCACATCAAACATGGGCTGATCTACCTTCTCTTTTCCTTTTCATGAAACTTGCATACTACTATCTGCATTGTTTTGAGGAGATTCTCCTTATCTCAATCTACCTGTCCATGGCAAAGAATGTGAACCACTGCTAGAGGACGCTCTAGGTCCACTAATATTTTGTGATTGCTGCTGTGAATTCTGTGCAGCATTACCATTTTGTGCATCTACATCATCAATCACATTTTCTGATTTATACCAGCTACTCATCTCATCAAAAACAACATCTTTGCTCACTGTAAACTTACGAGTAGAAGGGTTATAGCATCTATACCCTTTCTGCTCTGCAGAGAGTAACCAATAAAGATGCACTTCTCAGCTTTTGGATCCAACTTGGATCTCAACTCATCTGGCACATGAACATAGGCAATGCAACCAAAAATTTTCAAATGAGAAATATCTGGTTTCCTACCAATATACCTCTATCAAGAATGTGCGAGAGAACGAAGGAATCTCACTTGTAGCTCTCTTGCTTGCACAATGGGGGAATACACACAAGGGTGAAGGCTGAAAACAGTTTTTCTCTTCTTAGTTGTGTAAGCCAAAAAGAACTCTCATACAAAGAAATAGAAGAACCCTATATATGGGTCTCAAACCAAACTCAACTAACTAAGGTGGCATACTAACTGAGCCACAAACTAGAGTGGATAAGGATAGCTGTCATCTAGCTATTATTCATGGGTGGTGTACCAATCGCATCTGCAACTAATAAGTCGGTGACATAAATGCACAATGGTTACCCTGGCATATCACGAGTGGAGCTCAATATCTCAACACTCCCCCTTGAGCTCAATCCCAATTCCTGCACACCAAGCAGGTCTCTGAACTTGCACAGCTTCTCTACGCCCAATACCTTCGTGAATATGTCAGCTACCTGATCCTCTGTGCTGACATAAACTAGATCAATAAGACCTAGTAAAACCCTCTCCCGCACATAGTGATAATGCACCTCAATGTGCTTTGTTCTAGCATGATATACTGGATTATTTGCCAAGTGTATACTACTCATGTTGTCACAATAAATGACAACTGGCCCATCTGTAGGCTGATACATATCATAAAGAAGCTTATGCAACCAGGCTACCTCACATGCAGCCATTGCTGCACCCCTCTACTCAGCCTCTGTGCTCGACAAGGCAACTGTAGGTTGTTTCTTGCTGCTCCAAGTGACTGCAGCACTCCCAAAAGAGAACACATATCCATTGGTAGATCGTCTATCAGAAATACTACATCCCAATCAGCATCAGTGTATCCATGCAACTGTATCTGAACCCCAGTCTCATAAAGTAGTCCATACTGCAATGTGGACTTCACATACCTGAGTATGCGTCTAGCCGCATCCAAATGTGGTTTCCTTGGAGCCTGCATAAACTGACTTACCAATCCAACAGCATAGCTCAAATCTGGCCTGGTAATAGTCATATAAATCAAACTTCCTACTATGCGTTTGTACATAGTAGGGTCTTCCAGAAGGTCACCTGCATCTGCACTCAGCTTCACATCCTGCTCCAAAGGAATGAAATAGACTTACAGCCTGTCATCCCATATTTGGACAGCATGTTCAATCCATCCTACCTCTGCAAGAGCCGTATCCCACTTGGTGATCTAATCACCTCAATGCCCAAGAAATAACGTAGCTCTCCCAAATCCTTCATCTCAAACTTCTGCTTCAATAGCATTTTCACATGAAGGATATCTTCATCACTATCACCTATCATAATCAAATCATCAACATAAATGACAAGTAGCATAATACCTTTCTCTATTTTTCTCACATAAAGTGAGAAATCTACCTTGGAAATCTAAAAGCCAATAGTGACAAGATACTGTCCTATCTTGTGAGACCATGCTCTAGGTGCTTGCTTCAAGCCATACAATGCTTTCTTCAACCTGCAAACAAACTCAGGATGAACAGTATGCACATAACCTGGTGGCTGCTCCATATATACATCTTCTTGCAAATCACCATGCAACAAGGCATTCTTTATATCCATCTGATATAAAGACCATTCATGTGATGCAGCCATAGCAATGACTACTCTTACGGTTGCCATCCTTGCAACCAGACTGAATGTTTCTTCATAATCAATGCCATATGTTTGTGCATGCCCCTTGACTACTAATCTTGCCTTGTATCTGTTCACAGAACCATTTGCATTGTGCTTCACCTTATAAACCCACTTACAGCCAATTGCATTCTTACCTTTAGGACAAGGTACCAATTCCCATGTAGCATTTGCTTCCAAGGCATCCATTTCTTCATCCATGGCTTTCTCCCATTTTTCTTTTCCCACGGTTTTCCCATGGCTTGCTCAAAAGAAGTGGGTTCTGGTTCCTGTATCAATTTGACCATATAGGCATAGTGAATGGCTGTAAATCCATCATATTTTAGCCTATCCACAGGATACCTAGCTCTGGTAGACCTGTGCAAAGTAGGTTCACTCCCAGGTGCTCTCGAAATATCCCTGGTCTTCCTTACTCCAGGTGTAACAATAGAAGGAATACCCAACTCATCATCAATGCTCTGTTCTGAGCCATTGGATTCACCATCCACATAAGAGTGACTTGCATTCACATCAAACATGGGCTGATCTACCTTCTCTTTTCCTTTTCATGAAACTTGCATACCACTATCTGCATTTTTTTGAGGAGATTCTCCTTATCTCAATCTACCTGTCCATGGCAAAGAATGTGAACCACTGCTAGAGGACGCTCTAGGTCCACTAATATTTTGTGATTGCTGCTGTGAATTCTGTGCAGCATTACCATTTTGTGCATCTACATCATCAATCACATTTACTGATTTATACCAGCTACTCATCTCATCAAAAACAACATCTTTGCTCACTGTAAACTTACGAGTAGAAGGGTTATAGCATCTATACCCTTTCTGCTCTGCAGAGAGTAACCAATAAAGATGCACTTCTCAGCTTTTGGATCCAACTTGGATCTCAACTCATCCGGCACACGAACATAGGCAATGAAACCAAAAATTTTCAAATGAGAAATATCTGGTTTCCTACCAGTATACCTCTCCTCTGGAGTCATCCCATGTATTGCTATAGTGCAAGTCCTGTTCATTATGTAGATTGCTGTAGCAACTACTTCAGCCCAGTAAAAATCTAGCAAGTCTTTTTCGTTGAGCATGGCACGAGATACCTCTCCAATATGCCTGTTTTTCCTTTCTGCAATTCCATTTTGTTGTGGGGTATGACTGCATGAATATTGCTGCGTTATGCCATGCTCCTACAGGAACCTTGCAAACTCATTTGAGAGGTACTCTCCCCCTCCATCTGACCTTAGGCATTTTAATTGCAGACCTGTTTCTTTTTCAACCATAGCTTTAAGAGTTTTGAAATGCCCAAACACTTCACTTTTCTTTTTCATAAAATAGACCCAAACTTTTCTGCTATAGTCATAAATAAAAGTGAAAAAATAATGACAGCCTCCAAGAGATGCAACTTTAGTAGTCCACACATCAGAGTGGATTAATTCCAATGGCTTCTTACTCTCTTGAACATATCTAGGAAATGGTTTCCTTGCCTATTTTCCAAATTGATAGGCTTCACATACCTTATGCATTTCTGTAACCTTGAATTTAGGCAATCCTGCAACAATATTTTGGGCCTGCATTTATTTAAGTCGTTGTACATTAACATGACCAATGTGTTTATGCCAGATATCAATATCTGCAACTACACCAGTCCCATGTGCAAACATTGCTGCACTCAACTCAGACATGTCTGCATCCAACGTAAACATTATGCCCTTCTTCTTTCCTTTTGCTATCAAGCAACCTTTATTTTTCATATCCTCAACAAAGCATCCATGAGGATTAAATCTGACCTACAAACCCTGCTCAACCATTTGACCAACAGAAACCATATTCTTGGTGATATTCGGGACATGAAATACATCGGACATGTATTTCTTTTTTCAATCCTGCATAGACAAAGGAATTTTTCCAATCTGCACAATAGGATGTGCAATATCATCACCGGTCTCCACAAATCTTGGTTTTTCCATTTTCCTTGCATCCTCCATCCATTCTGCATGACCTGTCATGTGGTTTGATGCACCTGAGTCAACATACCATACATCGTTGCTTTCTTTTGCACTTGTCACAGAATTGTTCATGTGCTGCACCATAAACAAATGCTCATTTCTATCATCACCATGTCTACTAGAAGATGCATAATTCCCTTGTTGCAATTTTCCATTCATGATGTCATTCTGCTTTTTATAGCAGTCTTTAGCCATATGACCCATTTTACCATAGTAGTAGCATTCAACATTACTGTTTGTATTTTGGTCTCTTTGCCATCCACCACGACCTCTTTGGCTCCCCCTGCCTCTAGAGTTACCACGTCCTCCTCCATAGGACTGGTTTTCTTGAGTTTGCTGCATATTCTGATTTCTACCACGGCCTCCAGATCGGCCTCCTCTACCTCTGCCTCTACCTCTTCCACCATTTGAGTAGAAGACAGCTTCTTTTGAAGTTCCTCCTGAAGAAGATGCACCACCATTTCTCTGCTCCTCAGAAATTAGAAGAGCAATCAACTCCTCAAAATCAGGAAATCTTTCAGGATGGAAATGGATGTTCGGAACTGTGCATAATCCTTTCCTAGACCATTCAAGGTCACAGAAACTAAATCATCATCTTCCACTGGCGACCCAATGGAAGCAAGTGCATCTACAATATTCTTCACCTTCATGTGGTAGTCATTGATGCTCATATTTTATCTTTGCACATTATGCAACTATTGCTTGAGCTACATTTTCCTGGCTTGCGTATTTGTGCTATACATTTTTAACAAAGTATCCCATGCCTCCTTCGGCATACTTGCATCTTGAATATACACAATCATAGAGTCTGAAATGCTGATAGACAGCCAGTACATAACTTTCCTGGCTCTCTCATGCCATGCTTTAAATGCCTGCATTTGCTGTTGATTGGGAACATTTGGAAGAACTGACTCTTCTTCATTTCCTGCAACGAATTCCCAATATCCTTTTCCCATAAGAAAATTTGTCATTCTAAACTTCCATGCTTGGAAGTTGTTCTTGTCAAGCTTTTCAATGACAATCTGTGAAAGAGAATCAGACAACATTACAGAACACTGCAAAAAAATTCTGTCACTACAAAGAATACAGCTTCAGCCTCACAAGGGCAAATCTGCAAAACTGACGAAAGTGGTATTTGACCACACAGTCACTTCCTAGTGACGATTTTGCATCAACAAGCAACAAGGATGATTCTGTAACTTCCAATATCTCTGCGCACAGGCATACGATGCAATTTCTACAGTAACTTTTCATCGACCTGTAGAACAGTGGTCACACAGCATAAAACTGGGCCTTTTCTTGAGTGCGTGCAAAAAACTTCCGCCTCCAAAACAGGCCCCGAAATGGCCTCAAATAAAAAAAACAGAGCAACCAAAGGCTAAAGCCCTTTCTCGCAGCATATACTGCCCTCTTGCTACACCCGAAGGGCGTCTCAATCTGAGACAATGCACTCTTGCACTTTCCGACTATGCTACCTGCAAAGACTTGCTCCCAAAACAGAAAAATGAAAGCAACACTAGTCCTCTTACCAGAACACCGCGAACTTGGTTTGCTTTCTTGAGCTCCTTACCATGAACAAGGCTCTGATACCATGTCAAGATTGTGGGAGAGAAGGAAGGCGTCTCACTTGTAGCTTTCTTGCACAATGGGGGAATACACACAAGGGTGGAGGCTGAAAACATATTTTCTCTTCTTAGTTGTGTAAGCCAAAAAGAACTCTCATATAAATAAATAGAAGAATCCTATATATGGGTCTCAAACCAAGCTCAACTAACTAAGGTGGCATACTAACTGAGCCACAAACTAGAGTAGATAAGGATAGCTGTCATCTAGCTATTATTCATGGGCGGTATACCAACCGCATCTGCAATTAACAAGTCCGTGACATAAATGCACAACGGTCACCCTGGCATATCACAAGTGGAGCTTGATATCTCAACAATCTCTCCTCTGGAGTCATCCCATATATTGCTGCATTGGGAGTCCTGTTCATTATGTAGACTGCTGTAGCAACTACTTCAGCCCAGTAAAAGTTTTTGACTTGGCAAGTCTTTTTCGTTGAGCATGGCATGAGATACCTCTCCAATATGCCTGTTTTTCCTTTCTGCAATTCCATTTTGTTGTGGGGTATAACTACATGAATATTGCTGCTTTATGCCATGCTCCTGCAAGAACCTTGCAAACTCATTTGAGAGGTACTCTCCACCTCCATCTGACCTTAGGCATTTTATTTGCAGGCCTGTTTCTTTTTCAACCATAGCTTTAAGAGTTTTGAAATGCCCAAACACTTCACTTTTCTTTTTCATAAAATACACCCAAACTTTTCCGCTATAGTCATCAATAAAAGTGACAAAATAATGACAACCTCCAATAGATGCAACTTTAGTAGTCCACACATGAGAGTGGATTAATTCCAATGGCTTCTTACTCTCTTGAACATGTCTAGGAAATGGTTTCCTTGCCTGTTTTCCAAATTGACAGGCTTCACATACCTTATGCATTTCTGCAACCTTGAATTTAGGCAATCTTGCAACAATATTTTGGGCTTGCATTGATTTAAGTCGATGTACATTAACATGACCAATGCGTTTATGCAAGATATCAATATCTGCAACTACACCAATCCCATGTGCAAACATTGCTGCACTCAATTCAGGCATGTTTGCATCCAACATAAACATTCTGCCCCTCTTCTTTCCTTTTGCTATCAAGCGACCTTTATTTTTTCATATCCTCAACAAAGCATCCATGAGGATTAAATCTGACCTGCAATCCCTGCTCAACCATTTGACCAATAGAAACCAGGTTCTTGGTGATATTCGGAACATGAAATACATCCGACAGGTATTTCTTTTTCCTGTCCTGCATAGACAAAGAAAATTTTCCAATCTGCACAATAGGATGTGCACTATCATCACCAGTCTCCACAAATCTTGGTTTTTTCATTTTCCTTGCATCCTGCATCCATTCTGCATGACCTGTCATGTGGTTTGATACACCTGAGTCAACATACCACACATCGTTGCTTTTTTCTGCACTTGTCGCAGAATTGGTCATGTGCTGCACCATAAACAAATGCTCATTTCTGTCATCATCACCCTATCTACTAGAAGATGCATAATTCCCTTGTTGCAATTTTCCATTCATGATGTCATTCTGCTTTTTATAGCAATCTTTAGCCATATGACCCATTTTACCACAGTAGTAGCATTCAACATTGCTGTTTGCATTTTGGCCTCTTTGCCATCCATCACGACCTCTTTGGCTCCCCCTGCCTCTAGAGTTACCACGTCCTCCTCCATAGGACTGATTTTCTTGAGTTTGCTGCATATTCTGATTTCTACCATGGCCTCAGATCGGCCTCCTCTACCTCTGCCTCTACCTCTTCCACCATTTGAGTAGAATACAACTTCTTTTGAAGTTCCTCCTGAAGAAGATGCACCACCATTTCTCTGCTCCTCAGAAATTAGAAGAGCAATTAACTCCTCAAAATCAGGAAATCTTTCACGGACGGAAATGGATGTTCGGAACTGTGCATAATCCTTTCCTAGACCATTCAAGGTCACAGAAACTAAATCATCATCTTACACTGGCGACCCAATGGAAGCAAGTGCATCTATAATCTTCTTCACCTTCATGTGGTAGTCATTGATGCTCATACTTTCTCTTTGCACATTATGCAACTCTTTCTTGAGTTGCATTTTCCTAGCTTGCGTATTTGTGCTATACATTTTTGACAAAGTATCCCATGCCTCCTTTGGCGTACTTGCATCCTGAATATGCACAATCATAGAGTCTGAAATACTGATAGACAGCCAGTACATAACTTTTCTGGCTCTCTCATGCCATGCTTTAAATGCCTACATTTGTTGTTGATTGGGAACATCATGAAGAACTGGTTCTTCTTCATTTCTTGCAACGAATTCCCAATATCCTTTTTCCATAAGGAAATTTGTCATTTTAAACTTCCATGCTTGGAAGTTATTCTTGTCAAGCTTTTCAGTGACAATCTGTGAAAGAGAATCAAACGCCATTACAGAACACTGCAAAAAATTCTGTCACTGCAAAAAACATAGCTCCAGCCTCACAAGGGCAAATATGCAAAACTGACGAAAGTGGTATTTGACCACACAGTCACTTCCTAGTGACGATTTTGCATCAACAGGAAACAAGGATGATTCTATAACTCCCAATGTCTTTGCGCACAGGCATACGATGCAATTTCTACAGTAACTTTTCACCGACCTATAGAACGGTGGTCGCACAGCAAAAAATAGGGCCTTTTCCTGAGCGCGTGTGGAGAACTTTCGCCTCCAAAACAGGCCCCGAAATGGCCTCAAAACAAAAATATAGGGCAACCAAGGGCTAAAGCCCTTGTCGGCAGCATATACTGCCCTCTTGCTACACAGCGAAGGGCGTCTCAATCTGAGACAATGCACTCTTGCACTTTCTAACTGTGGTACCTGTAGAGACTTGCTCCCAAACTTGAAAAATGAAAGCAACACCGGTCCTCTTACCAGAACACCACGAACTTGGTTTGCTTTCTTGAGCTCCTTACCACGAACCAGGCTCTGATACCATGTCAAGATTGTGGGAGAGAAGGAAGGAGTCCCACTTGTAGCTTTCTCACTTACACAATGGGGGAATATACACAAAGGTGGAGGCTGAAAACAAATTTTCCTCTTCTTAGTTGTGTAAGCCAAAAAGAACTCAAAATACAGAGAAATAGAAGAACCCTATATATGGGTCTCAAAACCAAACTCAACTAACTAAGGTGGCATACTAACTAAGCCATGAACTAGAATAGATAAGGATAGCTGTCATCTAGCTATTATTCATGGGCGGTGTACCAACTGCATCTGCAGCTAACAAATCGGTGACATAAATGCACAATGGTCACCCTGGCATATCACGAGTGGAGCTCGATATCTCAACAGATGCAACCCCAAGTGCATGTTAGATATGATCAATGCCCCACCCTCATTAGGTGCTACCAATGATCCATGGTGCTCAAAGTTATAAGGCCCCCATTATGAGGAGAAGCCAAATGTGAGCTCGGACATTGGTTGAGTCCTGACTTGTATATCAGATGAGGTCTATGTGACTGGATGGCAAAAAGGTGACTGTTGTGGGTCTAATCTTTGGGTTAGACAGAGTGGTTAAGCTAGTAGCAACTCGAGGCGCATTGCATCGAGTTGTGGGGTAAGGGAGTTAAAAGGGGCCCCTATTGTGGGGTCCGGGGGCCGCGGAAGCGGCCCCTGGCTGGGGGGGTCCCAAGGGGGCCAGGGGCCCCCTCGGTGGGGGTCCGAGGGCAACGCCCCCGGCCAGATGGTAAAGGGAATATTCCCTGAAATATTTCCTGGCCGACTAGTGGAGGCTTATATGGTAGGTCGGTCAGGCCAACCTCATGACCTTCGCAGGCTATAAAAGCTAAACCCCTTCACAACCATCGATCACTCATCTTTCACCCAATCAGAGTTGTTGTTCCAGCTAGCCTTAAGCTCTTCACCTATCTTCTGTCTAGATCGCCATCTAAGCTTCACACAGTGGAAGCGCACGGGTGGACAGAGCCATCTTTGTATCAGTTGTTTGGAGTTAAAGAATTTACTGATTCTTCTCTTATCTGTTGTGTACTCTCTATCTCTTTCTCAGATTTTGTTCGCTGCGCCGTGTAATATTTTACATGGTATCAGAGCCCAGGGGGCTCTAGAGATCAGAGAGTGTACAAGAGGCAAAGGCTTCAACAACAAAGAGAAACTATGTCGACTTTCGGAAGCGGTTCTGGCGCATCTGGAGCGGTGCAGGAGGTGGTGTTGCTGTACCGGCTATTCAAACACTGAGGATTCGTCCACCAACCTTCAGCGAAGGCAAGTTAGATGGTACAAACTACACCTTGTGGAAGTTCAAAATTACAACTATCCTTGATTCTTATGAGCTTTTGGAGACTGTGTTGGGGAGACGTAGAACCATAGCCTACCCTCGACCCATCAAATCCTACTGTGATGATTCCTCTGAATGCAAATCTTCTACAAGCTTGGAAATGAAGGAATGCAGATGCATTGTGTGCCTTGGTTACAAGCTGTTCTGACAGTGTTCTGACTTTGATTCAGCATACAACCAAAGCGTCAGAGGCTTGGAATGTACTAAGGAGTCAATATGAAACACGAAACCAAACAAGGATTCAAAACTTGGAGAATCAACTAGCAGTGGAGAAGTTTGCTAAAGGAGAGACAGTTGAAGCATTCATCACTCAGATTAAGAATCTGCACGACCAGATGGCTGGCGCTGGGATACAAAAGACTAGCGAAGAGCTAGCTCGGAGGTGTCTTCGGATTTGTTCACAAAAGTTTGATGGACTAGTAACTGCCCTTAATACTCAGGTGAGACCTCAAGATTTGACTTTTGAGGAGTTTTGTGCATTATTAATGAAGGAGGAGTTGAGGCTAAAAGCCCGAGAAGGAAGCAACAATGGAGATACTGCATTCTCTGCCAATGCAAAAGTCAAAGGTGGTTCCTCCACCAAAAATGATGGTGACAAAAAGAAGAAGGGCGGAAAGAAGAAGTTTCAAGGAGAGTGCTTCTACTGCAAGAAGAAAGGACATGCAATTGCAGATTGTCGTGTCAAGAAGGCAAATGAAAAGAATGGTACCCTTAAAAGTAAAGGGAAAGAGACAGCCAATACGGCTGAAGCAGAGCTGGAATTATTCATGGCGACCATTGAGGAAGTGTGCTCCTCAACGCAAGAAGAATCTACCACTGACTCATGGGTGTTGGATAGTGGGGCCTCCCGTCACATGACCAACAAGAAAGGTCTATACAGTTCTATGCAGCCTCTACAAGAATCCATCACTATGACGGTTGGAAATGATGCTAAATGCCCTGCTGCGGGCACAGGTACTATTTCTTTTGTTGCTGCAAATGGTGAAGTCAAAAAGCTTTCAAATGTGTTGTATGTCCCCGAAATCAGGAGAAATCTCTTATCAGTTGCTGCCATAATTGATCTTTGTCATGAAGTGAGGTTCAAGAAGACAGGTGCAGAAATTATTGATAGTGCTGGCACAATTATTGGCAAAGGAGAAAGAAGGAACAACCTGTATGAGCTAAGTGCTCTTACAGCCACCGCTGGAGTGGGCACAAGTAAGCTTTGGCATGAAAGATTTGGACACATCGGATTTGCAGTGTTGAAGGAGATGCAAAAGCAAGGTATGGTTGCTCACCTACCTACAATAATTGAATTGAAGGAACCATGTGAAGCTTGTATGATGGGCAAGCAACAGAGAAAGGCTTTTCCACAAGAAAGCAAGAATAGAGCACAGGCTCCTCTAGAGTTGGTGCATGCTGACTTGTGTGGTAAGATGCCTACACAGGCCTTGGGGGGATCTTCTTATTTTATGTTGATTGTTGGAGCCCCAAGAGGAACACCAAGGAAAAGGGAATTCTCTTGCAAGAAAATCTATCTTCTAACATCAACAAGCTTGTTTATCATGTTTCATATTATCACAATGAAGAAAAGAACACCAGGTACAACAAATCTTCATACAGCATCATGTAGATCTCCCACGGATTTGATAGAATCAACCATATTCTCCAATATCTTCACAAAATCCATCAATAGAACAAAGAAAGCAAAGGAATACACCATCTTTGAATGGAAATACATCACATAGTATTCATCTTCAATATCTTCATAGTCTTCTCTCTCAACCTCTCATATACAATCACTCGATTTCAATAGAATTAGCTATCTCCGACTCTCTCTCTCTCTCTCTCTCTCTCTCTATCTATCTATCAATAATACATCATATCCTCACTACAATCTCTCAAAATCACTCTCAATCATCCTTCTTAGGTCGTGGATACCCCTCCCAAGAGGTATGTCGGATATGAAGAGTCACCAGAGCCACTACAGTGTCTTTTCATAGCTCACTACTGTCAATTCACTCTAGTCTTCACTTGAGTCTACAGTAGCTACTTCTTTCACTTCTTTCAGCTCTTTTGCACTTATATTCACCTCTTTCCAAGGCTAGAAAACTTTCCCAAGCTACACTCTCATCCATCAGAACACATACAGAAGCATACAGAACAGCCACAGAACAGTACCAGAACAGCTACAGTACAGAACAAAACAAGAGAGAACAGAAACAAAGGCTCTACAGAAGACCTATAGAAGGTTACGGAAGGTCATCAGAACCACATAACTCATACTCAAACCATTCCAAACTCTCACAAACTATTCAATAAACTTTTACAAGATCTCAATCTTCATCAATCAATACTCCATCCCTCCTTACAGAAGACAATCAGAACAAAACAGAACAAAACAGAAGCTATATAGAAGGTATTTAGAACCAATCAGAATCTATCAGAACATCACAGAACCACTAATAAACATCATGAACTTCCAAAACACAATCAATATCATCCAAAACACTCTCAAACCACTTCCAAACCAATCAATCATCTCATAAAATCAACCATTCAGCTCTCAAAAACAACAAAAAACAGCCAAAAAACAAATCATTTAAAAAAATATTAGAATTTTTTCAAAAATTAATTTGGAATTTTTAAGCATTTGTAATGAATTTTTGTCATATTTTTGGGTATTTTGAAAGATTTTTGAATTTTAAAATGGACAGAAATATTTTTTACTGAAATTTACAGGTGTAGAAAAATATGGCCATGGGTTGCAGAAATAAAAGAAAATTGTCCTAGATTTTTCTGTAATTTTTTCAAAATTTTAAGTGTTTTTTAATGATTTGTTTGTATTTTTCAATGTTTTTGTTTTTTTTGTATTTATTTATTTGAAAAGGGTTTGCGGGTGTGTGAATTAAAAATCTGGGAAAATACCCAGCAATAGGCTGCGTGGCAGTTGCGTATTAGCAACCGACAATCAAAGTCCCGCAGCCGCGCACAAACAATCGCACGATCAACCACAAGCTCCCACGCGCGTGTCGAAGGACGGAAAAGGGTAGTTGTGTGGGTGGGGGGACAGCAGCTGAGGAAGGGGGACGGTGGGTTCGGTTGCTGGGGTTTCTATGCGGGAACAGGGGTGTGGGAAGGGGTAGGGCGGAGGTGGGTGTGTGCAAAGGTGGGGGGAAAGAGGGCCTGGTTAGGGGTGGTGGGTGTGCGTGGTTATGGGGTGTGAAAGGGGATTAGTGGAGTGGGGGAGGTTGTGTGTGGTGGGGGTAGGAACAGAGATTAGTGGGGGTGGGTTATGGTCGTGGGAACATGGAGTAGTGGAGGGGGAGTAGGTTATGGGGGTGTGGGTTTAGTGGGTTATTGGGTTATGAAGGGGTATGGGGGTGTGAAGGGGGGCTAGTGGGGGGAAAGGATTATGGTGGTGGGAAGGGGGTTTAGTGGGGGGGTGGAGGAGGTAGGTTTGAATGGGGAGGGGACGTGGACAGGCAGGAAGGCGGGAGGCGACTGACGTGGCTGCAGGCTGCTCCGACAGCGTGGAGGAGGCGACGTGGGCGGCAGTGACAACGTCCAGGTGAGGAGGCGGTGCGGGCGGGGGCCACAAGGCAGCCGCTGCGACGGGCTGCAACGGCGTGAAGGCAACGTGGGCGGCTGTGACGGCGTCCGGTGAGGAGGCGGCGTGGGCGGGGGCCACAAAGCAGCCGCTGCAACGACGGCAGGGCAAGCGCAGGGCCACCGGGCGAGGAGGCGGCCGCTGCAAGGCTGGCCGGGGAGGGAGGACGAGGGCAAGAGGGAGAGGAAGGAGGGGAAGGAGAGGGGAGGAAGTACAGGGCGGGAGAGGAAGAAGGGAGAAGAAGGAAGAGAAGAGGAAGGGAAAGAGAGGGGAAGAGGAGGAGGTGGAGAAGAACAGGGAGGGAGCAGGACGTGGAGATGGAGGGAGGGGAGTGGAGATGGAGGTAGGGAGGTAGGGAGAGGGGGCACGCAGAAGGAGTGGGAGAGGGAGAGAGGGGAGGGGAGGCAATTGGGATGGGGAGGGGTCGGGGAGAGAGAAGGTGGGAATGGGGAAGGGTTAATGGGCAGGGGCCCATGCAAGGGGGCAGAGGGAAGGGAAGGGCCCATGGGGGGTGCCCATAGGGGAATGGGGAAGGGTTAATGGGCAGGGGCCCATGCAAGGGGCGTACCCCCTTGTCCCACGCACGTGCGCGGGGCAAGGGTAAAAAAATTTGCCGTGACGGGAGTGAAAGGGCGCCCGGATACGGGGACGAGGCACACAGATGGAACCGGGGATCGTTAAAACACGTAAATTGAAAAAGGGCGTGTACACGCGCGGGACGGAGCGCGTAAAAACTCATAAAAATAAAGAAAACTTAATAACTCCCAATCCGGACGTCAAAACGAAATGGCATAAAAACAAAAAGTGGACAGGACGACAGGGGAAAGACAGAAAAAATATGCGACGGAGGTTCCGAGAGGGGTAAAGGGCGGTCACGTGCAAAAATCACAAAAAAGTATCAAAAACCGCAATTAAAAATTAATATAAAAAAATCCGCGAATCAGAACGAGGTGCAGGAAAAAGGAAAAATGTACAGAAAGACGTGCCCAACAATCCTATCACATCAAAACAGAGTTATGATCGAGATAAGACGCGGTCATGTGGGAAAAACCAAAAAAAAAACCCGAAAATGGGATCGAAAATTAATATTGGACGAACCATGTGCCGGAATGACATGCAATAAGAAGGAAAAATCTCCAGAGGAAGGGGTGGCACAGGGTTGTCACATTAAACCGCAGTTCCGATGGAATTAGGAGGGGTTCACATGCGAAAAACTCCAAAAATACGCCCGAAAACTCATTGAAAAATTAATAATTAAAAATCCAAAAGTCAAAAGAGGATAGAGGAAAAAGGAAAAAGGTGGGGGAAGGCGCGGAGGACACGAATGTCAAATCAAATTGGAATTCCGATGCAAACAGGACAGGTTCACATGGAAAAATGTCAGAAAGACTCACGAAAAAGTCTTAAAAAACCCAAAAAATTAATATTGGAAACCGTGCATCAAAATGACACAGAGTAAAAAGAAAAAATGTCAGGGGAAAAGTGGTTGTCAAGGCTATGATGTCATATCACAGTTCTGAAGCAAGAAAAGTGCGTTCATATGGAAAACCGACTAATTTACGTAAAATGCTTCAAAAATTAATAACTCAAAAACCGTGTACCAAAACAGGGGTTTGTAAAAAGGAAAAATGGTCAGTTCAGAGGGAGGAACATGGCTATAAGGTTGGATTTGGACTGCGGTGAACGTAGGATGCATTCACATGGCAGGATCTCAAAAAGCAGGGAATGAAGGAAAACTGCAAGGGAACAGTCCCAAGGGTGGGTGGAACATAAACGGTTAGGTGAAAAGGGACCCCGTCAAGGTAAAAGCAAGTCATGGCATAGAGTCATTAGCACGTTGAGGCATATGCAGAAGGGTATGCAATGTAGACGCGCAGGGACGTGTCCCCACACTTAAGACCTTAATGGATAGGGTTAACCGAGCAACATGGACCTAGGACCACGCCACAGACCACCATCCACTAACGTCCCCACACTTAAAACATGAACGTCACTGAAAAACAAAAGTTGTAGGGTTAGAAAAACTTGGCCCATTTTGTTAAGAAGCAAGGTTGAGTGTCGATGGCATGTCCTATGTTGTTGTCGGCTGCTGCTGGAGGTACCAAGGCATCTTCTCGACACATGTCTGTCATGGCAGGGACCATGTGGCAACACCCAGGGAGGTGGCTGATGGAAGGAATCGCAGGAAATTCGTCGATGATGAGGGATATTGCACTCAACTCACAATCACTCATATGGAATGAAAGAACTGTCACTCGCCCCATAACTAATATCACTCGAGGAAGAATAATTGAAACCCATATCTCATACCCAGTTTAGAAATCAACAGGGGGAATGGTGCAGAGGGAGTATGCCAGGGTGCACAGTTGATGGTGCATTAGTGCGTTCAAGTCGGCTGGCATAAGTGCAAAAAGGAAGGCAAGGGAGCCTTACAGTGCAGTGTACAGAACAAGGTGACGTGTCCTGTGATGACGGTAGAGACCCACCCTGTGGGTGCATAGGGAAACGGGAACATACCTTACTCCAAATGTCGTAACATCCCTCAATCTCACCTCTCGGTAATTGATTGAAGAAACTCCAGTCACACTCAGCCCACCCTCTGTCTCATGCTCTGTTGATAGATACAGGAGGGCAACCATATCCTGAAACCCATTGATGTAATCCTCATGGTCACTTGTGCAAAGGTTGTATGCCTTGTGCACATTTGATGGTGCAACTGTGCGTCCCGCCCTGTGCCGGCATACGGTGCGAGAAGGAAGGCCAGGGAGCCTTATGGTGCAGTGCATAGAAACAAATTGTGCTTTGTGCATTGAGAGGCCCATCCCGTGCGTGCAACACTTCATTCACACTACTCACCTCTCATTTGATTTGAAGTGAAAAGACTGGCCACTCGCCCCACCCTCTGTCTCACTCTCTGTTGATAGATACAGGGGGCAACCCATACTCACTTTCCCATCCGGTTAGGATGAAAGCTCACATCACTCGATTGTTTGTCGATGAAGATCGCGTCGTCAGTTGTTGAAGAGGTGTACCCAGGGAGGTAGCCATCAAATTGAACGTTGAGTTGGATAGGAACATGGCATCTGCTAGAGGACAGTTAGACACTCTGTAATCAGAGAGACCCAGGACACAGCGTACCAAGGGCGGTAGCTTCGGAACTAGATCCTGGGGATATCAATTGATGATTCCACTTTCTGGACTGCTGGGTGTTGCCACCTTTTCCACAGCTAGCTTCTCGCCCAACGGTGTTTGCCACCTTTTCTTGGAACGAGGCCTGCTATGACAGGGAATTGCTTCCTTTTCTCCCATAACAGATTTTTTATTTCTCTTTTTTTTTCTTGTTTTCCCCTATTCCCGAGGGTGTTTCCACCTTTTCTCAAAGAATAGGTCGGCATGACAGGGACCTAAGTCCTTTTCTCCCATGACCGATATGTATATTTTTGCCCTTTTTTTTTCTTCTCTTCGAATTAAACAAGGGAATGGTAAAAAGACCATGTATTAGAACCAACCTTGCCATTGTCGTTGGTGGAAAATAGAGAATAAGAGATCAAGGCTGGAAGGGGGGTTTGAGGGGACAGAGGGTTGCGTCCACTTCATGAGTGGCTGAAGAACGGCTATCAGAATTAGTATCATAAGAAGTACAGTGCCGCGCCAACGAGGGAAAGGATCAGGTGACCATGATTGTCAGGATCCCCAAGGAGGGAAGTACTTCTTCAGGCGATATCCATTGATCAGAAAAGGGATCATCAGATGCATCAACGGTCTGCACTTGGACAGAGCCATTAGGGTTGACGGCAAGTACCTTATATGGGCCCATCCACCGCTGTTGGAGCTTGCCAGGAAACTTGCCAAATCGGGAATCATAGGCTAGGACCAAATCACCTTCTTTGAACTCCTTGTGCTTGATGAAGCTGTCATGGTAAGCCTTGTGTCGAGCTTGCGTGGCTTTCATGCACTGTAGAGCCATCCGACGAATTTCGTCCAAACATTCCAGGTGCAGGAGACGGCATTGTAGTGAATCATTGTTCCCCAAACGCTCTTTGATAGCCACTCTCAAAGAGGATAATTCCAGTTTAACAGGGAAAATAGCTTCTGTACCATACACCAGCTGGAAGGGTGTCTGTCATGTTGCTGCTTTATGGGAGGTTCTGTACACCCAGAGGGCCTCTGTAAGTCGATCATCCCAATCACGACGATGTGCGGCAATTTTTCTTGTCAGAATTGAGCAGAGGATGCAATTGGTGACTTCGACTTGGCCATTGGCTCTAGAGTAATAAGGAGTGGACTTGCGACAGCGGATCTTATACAACTCTGTCAACTCTTCCATGACTTTGTTAAGGAAATGAGTGCCTCTGTCACTTACCAGCTCTAAGGGACTTCCAAAATGGGTGATGATATTCTCATACATGAACAGGGCCACGATTTACCATCGTCCCGCTTTAGGGCTTTAGCTTCACACCACTTTGTGACATAATCCGTACATAGGAGGATGTATCGGTTCTGCTTCCTTTTGTGGGAGGATCGATTGGACCTACGAAGTTGATGCCCCACTTCTCAAACGGCTTCAGGGGAAGAATAGGTTGCAGTGGCATGGCACTTGTCTTTGTGGGTTTCCCCATTCTCTAACAAGCATCACATCTTTTACAGTAATCATAGGCATCCTTTTGAATGGTAGGCCACCAGTATCCTGCTAGCAGAGCCTTCCTGGCTATAGCTTCTCCTGCAAAGTGGCCTCCACATGGCTCGTCATGGCAAGCCTTCAGAACAATCCCAATCTCATCTCCTGCAACACATCTTCGGAGCACTTCATCTTTGCCTTTCTTGTACAGTGCACCGCCTAGCAGGGTGTAGGGGGCTGATTCTAGCATAAGCTTCTTTCTCTCTCGACTAGAAATGCCAGGAGGATAGTGTTGGGTTGCCAGTAGATTGGCAATGTCTGCATACCAGGGAGTTACAGTTTCTACCAGGAATAAGGAAGCATCAGGAAGGTCTGGATCATCCTGCTCCTCGTCTGCAGTTTGTGGGATACGCGACAGATTATCAACTAGAACATGGGAACGACCAGGTTTAGTAATCACCTCAAAGTCAAACTCCTAAAATAGAAGGAGCCATCTCATCATTCGTCCTTTCACATCTGCTTTATTCATCAGGAAGGATAGGGCCTCATGATCCACATAAAATTTGAAGTGGGTGGATAGGAGATAGTGGCGGAACTTCTCTAGGGCAAACACCATTACCAAGCACTCCAGCTCTATCTGTGTAGTTCTGTTCCCTATCAGTGACTTTCTGGCTTGCATAATAGATCGGTTGATCCAGCTTGGAGGAGCCCTTCTGGCAAAGGACAGCACTTAAGCCTTCAATGGATGCATCAGTGTGTACATGAAACTCTTTCGTCCAATCAGGAGGTTGCAGAATGGGTGCCTCAATCAGACACTGCTTCAGAGTGTTGAAGGCTTTGTCACATTCTTCCGTCCAAGTAAACTCTGCATCGTTCCTCAGAAGCTTGTGCAAGGAGGTTGCCTTTGTTGCAAAATGGGCTATGAACCTTCTATAGTAACCCACATGGCCTAGGAATCCCCTCAACTATTTGAGGTTGGTGGGTGCGGTCAGAGCTGCGATCTTTTCGATCTTTGCAGGGTCTGTTGATATCCCTTGTGCAGAGACAATTTGGCCCAACAGAACTCCAGAAGAGACCCCAAAGATGCATTTGTCGGGGTTGAGGGAAATCCCATACTCCCAGCATCGGTCAAAGCATTGTTCCAAGTGTCCCTAGTGTTCACGGATCAAACTATAGACACAGAAGTCATCCAAATATACCTCAATGAAGTCGTGCAAATGATTTTGGAATGCGGCCATCATGACTCAATGGAAAGTAGCAGGGGCATTGCAAAGCCCAAATGGCATCACTCAGTAAGCGTAGGTCCCCCATTCTGTGGTGAAGATTGTTTTGGATTGGTCTTCTTCTGCGATTTGCACTTGGTTGTAACCACTGAATCCATCCAGAAGGGAATAAAGCTCATATCCTGCTACTGTGTCCAACAGTTGGTCTGTGAAAGGGATAGGAAAGTGATCCTTCTTCGTCTTGGAATTGAGCTTTCAGAAATCCACACATATACGAAGCTTGCCATTCTTCTTGGGTACAACCACGATGGGTGAAACCCATTCACTATTTGCCACTGGATAGATGAACTCGGCTTCCAGAAGCTTCAGCAGCTCTGCTTTCACCAATGTGGAATAATTTGGGTTCATTCGCCTCTGTCGCTGCCGTACTGGCTTGGCATCAGGCTCCAAGTCAATATGATGCTGACATATTGTGGGATCAATCCCCTTTAGGTCTTTGTAGGACCATGCAAACACGTCCAAATTCTCTTTCAACAAGTTGTACAAAGTTGACAACTCCTCTTCTAGAGGCTGCTACCCACCTTCAAGTAGCATTCAATGCCTTCTGCATCCACAAAGGTTAACTACCTTTCACCTTCTACTTCACGGATGAAGGTCCCGCAAACTGCTTCTGGGTACAGATCCGACTCCTTCAAAGGAGTGGTATCCTCTTCTGATGTCCCACTAGAACCAACTTCTTCTTTTGATAGAGACTTAGGTTGCCTCTTGAGATGTTGGAATGGGATTAGAGCCGTTTTGGGTTTGGTTCCACGATTAATTACCTCTTGGCTTGAAGACTCCTCTTCTGAAGATGACACATCCAGGAACGTCACATAACAGGGACGCTCTGATGCCTGTTGGGTTGGTGGGACTGGTGCTTGTTGGCACGGTGCATCATCATCATCTTTTCTTGGCAAAGATGGGTTAGGACGGCAAGAGCCACTGCTGAAAGACGGCTTGTTCTTCTTAACCCATGTCTTATAAAGATTTTGCATATGAGAAGATCCATTTACCAGACCAAATGGTGCCATCACCATTCTGTCCCATAGCATGAGCTCGTCTGCTTCTGATACTTCTAGAACTTCTTTATATATATCCTCTTTAGGTGGGATAGATTCTTCTGGCTCACTTTCATAACCTTCTTCGTCCATATCATATCCATCCTCTTCTGTCTCTGCTTCTGTCTCTGTAGGAGCTTTGTAAGAGAAGAACAGGTTCTCTGTTTCCTCTTCTGCCTCTGTCTCTGGCTCTACTATGACCATGTAACAGGGAGAGCAGTACATCCATACTTCTATCTCACTGTCCGAAGTGATTTCGGAAATCGTTCCTAGTTCAGGCAGGAAGTATTCACCCATTGATAATGGCTTTGCATCTTTTGGGAGGTGGCTTACAGTATCCACTGTTAAGGAACGTGCCACTGTTTTCTTGGGAAGGATTTGTTTGACAGCATCTTCGTCTGCTGATGTTCCATCTGTAGCCTCATTAGGGGAGTCAGAAGATAATTCCAAGGAGGTGGATCCATGTCCTTTTTGAGAACCATAGAGCTTCAGCACCACTTTATTGGGTCCTTTTCCCAAGGTCAAGGTTCATTTGAACCAATCCATCCTTGCTCGGGCTTCAAAAAGCCATGGTCTGCCCAGTAACAGAGGGTAGGATGTACCATAAGAGTTTGGCTTCACCACTAGATAGGTTAGCCAATAATCTTTCCCAGCCACTGTAGTCTTCACATATGGGAGAATGCCCAAAGGCTTGATTCTGCTCTGATCCGCCAGTCTGATGAGCCATTGGGTTGGTTGCACACCTTGTAGGCCTAGATCCTTCATTGTCACATCCGTCATAATGTTTACTGATGAACCTCCATCAATCAGTGCATTTGCAATAAAGCAGCCTTCAATCCACATGCCAGTCTCTGGAGTACGCGGATCTAGGAAGGCGTTAGCTACGTCCACTTCTTTTACAGGCTCTGGAGCTTTATTGGATTTTATTGCTATTGAGGTTGCTATTGAGGGAGAAATCCTTAAGCCACGTCTTCTTGTTAGTATACTTTTGAACCTTTTTCGGCAACTGGGAGACAACATCAATAATTGTCGGAATGTAAGGTTTGGTTTAAAGGTATCTAGATCTCTAACCAGATCGTATTCCTTAATAGGATCCACTGGCTTCTCTAATCGGTTAGGGAATGGGGCGACACCCATTTTCATTTTTCCTCTTTCTTCCAACAGAGGCATCATGGGAACTTCTTCTGCCACTTGCGGCACCTCCGCCTCCTCTATCTCCTGGACCTCTGGTCCTATCTCTGAAACTGTCTCTATAACTCTCTATGGCACTGTAGTGCTCTGTACGGCACTATCAGGCTCTGTTCTGTTATGTTCTTCTAGTGGAAGGTCGAACTTCACTATTCTGGCAGGAGGATTATTTTCTTTCTGGATAGGTGGTTCCTTCTTCTTTACACGTGTGATGGCAGCAACTTCCAATTCCACTAAATTGGAGGTAGGCTCTTGGGCCTTAGCCGGACTATCCATAGCACTGTTTTTCACTGGGGCTGGGCTTGGACAGTCTTTTGCAGTGTGGCCTTCTTCTTTGTATCGATTGCATAAGGGCTTGTAATCCACTGACCTTCTGGGATTTGGACAATTTGGTGAAATGTGTCCCTTTTCTCCACATTTGTAACACTCCACTTCTGATCTCTGACCACCGCCAGACTGTCTTCCTCTGTAACTTTGGGATGGAAATCTTCTGGGTCCAAAATTAGGACCAAACTCTCTAGGCTTGGGTCCAATATCCTGTGTTGTCATCTTGGATTCCAACAAGTTGAATCGTGCGTCTTCTTCCTTCCTTCTCCTATCATGCATCTCCTTCAGAGAGCAAATGTCCTCTATATGGTTCTTCCACAAACAGTAGGAACAGAAGGCTCCAGGAATGGTTGGTTTTCGTGTACATTCGTGGCTAAATGGCCTGCTTGATGACACTTACCACACCAAGTATTTGACCACATCACATCTCTTCCTGCTCCTGCAACGTTGGATATGCTAGCGGTATTCACTTTCAGCGTCTGTAGCTGCTCTATAATCACATCCATCAACTCTTTTTTTATGTTTGCAACTGAGTTGGATAAGTAATCCTTCAAGCTTTCTCCTCCGGAGATACTCGCAGGAGGGTTTTGAGGAGTCTTTGTAATCACTGCATAAACAGGTTGGGCTAGTGCAGAGGGATCTCTGTTCTGATTCTGATTCAGAGCTCCTGTTTGAACTATTGGCTGTTGGCTCCAGTTGATAGGATTCCACTGTTGCTGCTGATTTGGCATTGAGGAAATTGGTTGGGACCATTGTTGTTGTGGTTGAACCATCATTTGAGGCATGGATTGTGGCCACTGTGGATTTGGTGCACTGTATTGTGATACTGGGGGCATCTGTTGGTAAGGGTAGGGGACAGTCCCTGGGACTGCATTTGGTGGGTACATCATTCCTAGCATTAGAGGAGGTAGGACTCCTCTTCCTGTATTCATCGCTAATCTAGCTTCCACTTCATCGTACAGTCTTGCACCTTCTGTTGCAGCTTGCAGTGTGGCTAGACTTTGCAGCTCCACAAACTTACGGACTTCTGGTTGTAATCCTGTGAGAAACACCCCCTTCTGAATGCCATCATCTAGATTATGGTTAGTCCATCTCTTCAGGATGGATTCCATTCGTGAGACATAAGCTTCTACTCTTTCTCCAGAGGACTAACTTAGGTTCATAAATTCCTCTCGCATCCACTCTTCAAAACCTTCACGCCTAAATTTAGTGAGGAAGGCCAACTTCAGGTCTCGTCCCATGTGCCAAAAGTTCATGCTGCTTGTCTCTCATACCATTGAAACGCCGCACCCTTGAAAGTGGCAGGGAATATTGCTAACCAATGCTCAGGGGTTTTGGCATTATTAGCCACACATGCTACCATAAACTCTGCTACATGACGATTGGGGTCTTCATTGTACTCTCCCTTAAAAACTGGCAATGGGACTACATTCGCTGGCCTGTCATCAATATTTTGAGGACGGATCTAGAAGTGGACCTCCAACAGGAGGAGGAAGCGCTTGATGTGCCATTGGGACTTCTGTAAAGAGTTCCGCAAGGGCGTCAAAGGTAGCTTCTGCTGCGAGCTCGTTCTCGGCTCTGATTTTTGCTTTCTCTCTTCTCACGTACCTCTGGACTCATTCTAACTCTTGCCTCTTTATTGCGTCATTCATCAGGGGGTTGGCTCCAATATGTTGTTAGTGCTCCACAGAGGATTAACAGAAGGCTTCAGTCTCTGGAGCACTCTCTTGCCAACATTTCTTCTACTTCTTCCTTTTCAACGTCTCTGAATTCTGCTTTCATACCACTGCATAGAGGAAGATATTCGGTTCTGAAGGTGTCAAAATGCATTCATCTAAGCATTGTGGTGGTGCCATCATCATAGTAATGCCAACTTCTGATGGTTTCAACAGTGTATGTTGTGAAAAACACTCTATCTACCAACTTCCAGTGGATTGCCAATTGAATAAACAGAAGGTTATCAGTGCACCAAGCATCCCATGTATCTTGCTGTTGAGCATCCACGAGCAAATTCCAACTCTTTTCCTTCTTATCTTTGTGAACCTCCACAGACCAAGACTCCTGAAGCTTCTTCACAATCTCCCACTTGATGATGTTTGGAAACTTCTCAATGAATGCCAAATCTTCCATGTATGGTCATTCTCTCTGTTTCTGCTCTTCAGTTTGTCCCCAAACAGTTTGCCACCAAGATGCAAGTTTCTGCTGTTTCAACAGGAAGAGGAAACTATCCACTACATAGAGCATGCATCATGATGGTGATGTGTTTCTGCCATTGTGGGATAAAATTTTTGTGGAAAGTGGCTTTGATTATGAGAAACTCCAACTCTTGAGTGGAAGAAGGAACTTTACCAACATCCATTGAATTCTTCTCTTCTTGGCAATGCCCTTTCCTTCATTTTCAGCCTCTTCTGGTGCTTGTTGATGGCAAGGTTCCCCGACTGCACACCAAAAACATGGAGCCCCAAGAGGAACACCAAGGAAAAGGAAATTCTATTGTAAGAAAATCTATCTTGTAACATCAACAAGCTTGTTTATCATGTTTCATATGATCACAATGAAGAAAAGAACACCAGGCACAACAAATCTTCATACAGCATCATGTAGATCTCCCACGGATTTGATAGAATCAACCATATTCTCCAATATCTTCACAAAATCCATCAATAGAACAAAGAAAGCAAAGGAATACACCATCTTTGAATGGAAATACATCACATAGTATTCATCTTCAATATCTTCATAGTCTTCTCTCTCAACCTCTCATATACAATCACTCTGTTTCAGTAGAATTAGCTATCTCTGACTCTCTCTCTCTCTATCTATCAATAATACATCATATCCTCACTACAATCTCTCAAAATCACTCTCAATAATCCTTCTTAGGTCGTGGATACCCCTCCCAAGAGGTATGTTTGATATGAAGAGTCACCAGAGCCACTACAGTGTCTTTTCATAGCTCACTACTGTCACTTCACTCTAGTCTTCACTTGAGTCTTCAGCAGCTACTTCTTTCACTTCTTTCAGCTCTTTTGTACTTGTATTCACCTATTTCCAAGGCTAGAAAACTTTCCCAAGCTACACTCTCATCCATCAGAACACATACATAAGCATACAGAACAGTCACAGAACAGTACCAGAACAGCTACAGTACAGAACAGAACAGAACAGAAACAGAGGCTCTACAAAAGACCTACAGAAGGTTACAAAAGGTCATCAAAACCACATAACTCATACTCAAACCATTCCAAACTCTCACAAACTATTCAATAAACTTTTACAAGATTTCAATCTTCATCAATCAATACTCCATCCCTCCTTATAGAAGACAATCAGAACAAAACAGAAGCTATACAGAATGTATACAGAACCATTCAGAACCTATCAGAATATCACAGAACCACTAATAAACATCACGAACTTCCAAAACACAATCAATATCATCTAAAACACTCTCAAACCACTTCCAAACCAATCAATCATCTCATAAAATCAACCATTCAGCTCTCAAAAACAACAAAAAACAGCCAAAAAACAAGTCATTTCAACACCCAACAATTGTCGACGACTATAGTAGGAAGATGTGGGTGTACTTCCTTCGTGATAAGGCTCAAGCTTTTGGTAAGTTTAAAGAAAGGCTAAAACTTGTTGAGAATGAAACAAGGAAAAGTGTGAAGAAATTTAGAACGGATGGTGGTGGTGAGTTCAACTCAAAGGAGTTTGAAGGCTTTTGCAAGAGCAAAGGGATCAAGCATCAATTGACGACGCCTCACACACCTCAGCAGAACGGTGTTGTGGAACGCAGGAATCGCACCATTGTGGAGATAGAAAGATGCATGCTAAAGGGCAAGGGATTGCCCTAACCATTTTTGGGCTGAAGCTATTAATACTGTAGTCTACATTCTAAATCGGAGCTACACAAAGGCTCTCAAGGGAAAAACACCTCATGAGGCTTACACTGGTAAGAAACCATCTATCTCACATTTCAGAATTTTTGGAAGTGAATGTTATGCACATGTTCCAGATGAGAAGAGAAACAAGTTAAAACCAAAAAGTAAAAAATGTATCTTCTTGGGTTATAGTGATGAGCAGAAGGCTTACAAATTATATGACCAAGAGGCAAAGAAGATCATCGCAAGCCGTGATGTGGTGTTCAAGGAGGAGCCGCATACATTGGAGGAGGAGAAGGCAAGTTCTTCCACTTTATCATCAAGCGAAGAAGTAGTCCACTATGAACCTGTCCCGAGAGCTATCCCTATCCTTAAGGAGGAGGAAGCATCATCTTCAGATGATGAGGAAAAAGTTCACCAACCTGACATCACCCCACCGGAAAAGCCATTGCTGAGTTGGGTGAAGCAGCTCTATGACCACAATAATCCTATGCTTGCATTTGTTGAGGAGAAGGCAGACGAACCAAGGAGGTCTCAGAGAATAGAGGAGCAAAGGAGGGCTTCTGCGCACATAGTCAATATGGCCTTGATGGTTGAGATTATGAGAGAAGTAAAGGAGCCAATTGACTTAGAAGAAGCACTTACAGATCCATCATGGAAGGCTGCTATGTAGGCAGAGTATGACAGCATAATGAAGAATGACACTTGGGAGCTAGTGGATCGACCAGCAAAGCGGAAGGTTATTGGCACCAAGTGGATCTGGAAGGTGAAGTACAAGGCTGATGGTACCTTAGAAAAGTACAAAGCTAGACTGGTTACCCAAGGATTTTCACAAGTTGAAGGGTTTGATTTTCAAGAGTCATTTGCCCCAACTACCAGAATGACCACTATTCGCACGGTACTTGCAGTGGCTCCCCACAAGAAGTGGCTAGTGTACCAAATGGATGTTAAGTTAGCGTTCTTAAATGGTGACCTCAAGGAGGAGGTGTATGTGGCTCAGCCACTAGGGTTTGAGGCCCCCCCATTCTGAGAACAAAGTGTGTAAGCTGAAGAAGGAATTATATGGGCTGAAACAAGCCCCCAGAGCATGGTACCAACGGATAGATAAGTTCTTTTCAAACCTAAACTTCAAAAGATGTGCCTCAGATGCTAACTTGTATGTTTACAGGGATGGTAAAAAGTCTATAGTGATTGTCCTATATGTGGATGATCTTCTTATTACAGGTGACTATGAAGATATGATCAACCAAACTCGAAAGGCTTTGAGTTCTGAGTTTGAAATGACAGACTTGGGCTTGCTGCACTATTGTTTGGGGATTGAAGTCTGGCAAGAGCCAGGAAAGATCTTCATCTCTCAAAAGAAGTATGCATGGGAGATCTTGAAGGCATTTGGCATGACCGAGTGCAAGGAGATAGCTACACCTATGGAGGTGAATGCAAAGTTATCCGTCGAGGATACATTAGCACTAGCAAACATTGGGAGGTATAGGAGGTTGGCTGATCTACCTGTGTAACACCAGACCAGATATCAATTTTGCTATTGGTGTTTTGAGCAGGTTCTCAAACAAACCTCATGAGAGTCATTGGAAGGCTGGGATGCGGGTGCTCAGGTACTTGAAGAAAACTCTTGACTATGGTATCACATACAGTTTCGGAACTTCTCTTGTGAGGAACTGTGACTCAGATTGGGCAGGAGACAGTGATTCCAGGAAGTCAGTTTCTGGTTATTGTTTCTCTTTGGGTTCAGGAATTTTCTCTTGGATTAGTAAGAAGCAGCCAACAGTGGCATTGTCTTCTACCGAAGCAGAGTACAAGGCAGCTTGTTTTGCTGCATGTGAAGTAGTATGGTTGAGAAGGATTCTATGGCATATGGCCCAGTGCAGGATGAAGAACCAACTATGCTGAGATGTGACAATCAGAGTTGCATCGCCATTGCCAAAAATCCAGTGTTTCATGCACGCACCAAACATATAGAGATCCAGTATCACTATGTGCGTGATTTGATGGAGGATGGGATAGTGGAACCAACAGAGGAGAATAGAGCAGATATCTTCACCAAAGCACTTACGAAGGATCTGCTTCAAGTTCATCTTCAGAGACTCAGCATTGGGCCGAGGAGATAGTTCACCTATGGGTGGACATTGAGGGGGGGTGCTAGATACGATCAATGCCCCACCCTCATTAGGTGCTACCAATGATCCATGGTGCTCAAAGTTGTAAGGCCCCCATTATGAGGAGAAGCCAAATGTGAGCCCGGACATTGGTTGAGTCCTGACTTGTATATCAGATGAGGTCTATGTGACCGGATGGCAAAAATGTGACTGTTGTGGGTCTAATCTTTGGGTTAGACGGAGTGGTTAAGCTGGTAGCAACTCGAGGCGCATTGCATCGAGTTGAGGGGATGGTAAAGGGAATATTCCTTGGAATATTCCCTGGCCGACTAGTGAAGGCTTATATGGTAGGTCGGTTAGGCCAACCTCATGACCTTTGCAGGCTATAAAAGCTAAACCCCTTCACAACCATCGATCACTCATCTTTCACCCAGTCAGAGTTGTTGTTTCAACTAGCCTTAAGCTCTTCACCTATCTTCTGTCTAGATCGCCATCTAAGCTTCACACAGTGGAAGCGCACGGGTGGACAGAGCCATCTTTGTGTCAGTTGTTTGGAGTTAAAGAATTTACTGATTCTTATCTTATCTATTGTGTACTCTCTATCTCTTTCTTAGATTCTGTTTGCTGCGCCGTGTAATATTTTACAGTGCAGGTTTCAAGTCTAACTCTGGCACTAAGTACAACTGTGATTCAAGAGAAGAAGTTCCTTCTCAAACAAATCAAGCCACCTGAGTTCGATGGCAAGGGAAGGACTGTTCAAACTGACGCCGAGATCTAGATCGAGTCCATGGAGGACTATTTTGAGGCAGTAGGAACTACACTTGCTAACCAAGCTATGCTCGCCAAACTTAAGCTTACAGGCGAATCAAGACTTTGGTGGAATCAGTGGTGTAGAGACCAAGTGATCTCGGAAGGGACAGTCACTTGGGAGAAGCTTAAGGAAGCTGTGCGAGGGAGGTATCTACCACCTACCTACCACACACAGAAGATGAACGAATTCTATGAATTGAAACAGCTTTGAGAGTGGAGTTTTGAGCTCGAGAAGTGCTTAAAAATAGCCAAAAATTACGAATATCAAGGGAAAAATATTCAATGTCGAAGGCGGCGGCTCCAGCTAGGACGATTTTAATCGTCAAGTGCTTTAAAGGTGCCCGAGCGACACTTGTTGATATAATTTTTCAGACTACCGTGTGGGTTATCAGGAGTTACTAGCCAATGCGAGATGTCAAACCGGACGCCCACGATTTTTCAGAGCTCGATTTGGAGCCCGGACGGGGAAATGGCCACAAAATGGTCAAGATATGAAAAGGTGGGCATTCCTTTTGAGTTTGGAACCCCCCTCCCCCCCTTCAAATTTTTAAGCATACAAGATGAAAAAACACAGAAAGAGAAGATGAAGGAGGAGATGGAGGTGCCATCATCTTGACACCAAATTTTGCACCCTCTCTCCTCTCTCTCATGATTGGGGGGTTGCATACAACCCATGGAACAGATCTTGGGCCTTGATTCCCCTCTTTGGGCCGAGCATATCGCCGTCCTTCGCTCGCGCAATGATGGCCTGAATGAAGCGAGCCAATTTTAGTCTTTCTCTCTCCTTTCTCTCTCTCCCTTAAGGGGTTGTTCTTGTGTGGAAGAAGGCAATGAAGAATGATGGAGGAAAGCTTGTCCGGATGAGACCGGATTGCTTCCCGATGGATGAAGATATGAAGAGTGCTGTTCTTAAAGATGCTGAGCATTAAATGCATGCTAGAAATTAGTCCCGTAATCCAGACCAAGAAATCGAGACCTGAAAATAAGCGGTAATGCTATTTTTACAAAGAAAAATGATCTTTTTATGCTATTTGCTTTATGAAACTTTGTTCATATGGGATGAAAGTTCATTATGATATTGTTTGCCATGAGTTTCAATTGTGTGCAACCTGAAAATCAGAAAATATAAGGCTACATGGCCGGAATTAGTGTCAAAATACATGAAAAGCACGCGTTTTAAGGGTAAAATTGGAATTTTTGCTATATAAATGAGAAATATGATATGTCACACCAACTAAATCTAAGTTTTTGCTGTTAATGAACCTAAGGACCACAGCCCACAATCAATTTTTATTTTTAGTCATTATTTATTAAAGAAAAATAGGAAAAAATGCCAAAAAAAAGAAAAAAATGTGTTTAAAACTAGGAAAAAATAGAAAATGGGCTGAGAAAAATTAGGAAAATTTATATCTATGTTTGTGCAATGTATAATGATGGCAAAACACGAGGTTGGCCTGGGTTTGTCCCCATTTCTATGTTTTGTGTGTATTTATCGTTCTTTTAAAAAATGAAAAAATTCATAGAAACCCTATCTAACCGATCAATGATGCAAAATACTAAGAGTTGGATGAAGAGGGGCTGAAACACTGAAAGATAAAGAAAAGATTTGATTTATGCATTGCACTTGGCATATAGAAAATGGTTTAAATAAAGAGGATGGTAGCATGGGTATATGGCTCGGTGCCTCCTTTCAACACAACATGTGTTAGTGAAATTCATGGAAAGAATGTTTTATACACTATGCATGGTGCTGATCTTTCTTTTGTCGGAGCACATAGCCATACACGATTTGCAATAAGCATAATAATTAAAAGGTATCAGAAAAACCTCCTAGATGCATGGTACCTATCTTACTTAGGTTGTGACAAACGATGAGCGTGAGAGGATGTTCTAAGCTGTAGGTTAGTCATTGGGTCCTAAGGGGAAAGTGTAGTGAGGAATGGTACATCCTGGAACGTAAAATATTGGTACCTTGAGAGGAGGTTGTGCTCGTTTGTGTTATATGTTTAGCAATGCATCAAAGAGCCAATCCCTGCAATGTAGGAGAGCTGCAGTGGGGCTCCGACTATTAGTCAGTGAAATGCCTCTTATGTGTGTGTGATCATGGCATTGCCAATGTGTATGGGTTCTCCCTCTGAGGAGTTTTAGGGAAACATTGGAATATAAACTATAAATGCAGGAATTAAGATTTAGGGCAGTTTGTCCTTTAGCATTAGATTGACGCTCCTGGTCCACGAGGCCGTGAGGGTGTTTGTGTGTCATGAGCATGAGGTCCGGCTAGTGCCATAGTCAGTGCTGGCCCATTTTAGGTCCCACTAGTGGTGGGCCTGCCGCTGTCGTATTGCTGCGCATTCGAGGTGTGAAAACCACCCAAAAGTTGTGTGTGTGATTTGATACTTTGTACATATTTAGATGTTATGTTTGCTCTTTTATTCTATGCTGAAGACGAAGAAGAACAAGGAGTTTTGGGAGACTGGAAACTCGAGATGCAATCTCATGGGCTACACTTATTTCAAGATATGTCGATTATGGGCTTCGTGAGGATGTTTCTAACATCTACAACTGGATGTTCTATGTGTGAAATGGCAGTAGTATGGGCACAAAAGATCTGGAAGTCAATATGGATTATCGTCTGTGACTCGCTAATGAACGATGGTCTCTGCATGAGAGCCTTAGTGCAGATGATGCGACTGTAGATAAGGAAATTCCAAGAAAAGGATTTGAAGTTTGGTTTGATGAAGAAGAGTTTTTTTAAACTTGGATAAAAAGGGCTGTGCTGAGAGGCAGCTATGTGCTGTTGCTGCTTCGAATGTTCTCCGGAATTTTTCGTTCATGCCTGAAAATGAGATTTTCATGGCTCAGCATCGCCATTGTTTAGAAACCTTAATCCAATGTATGGAAGATCACCATATAGAAGATGAAGAATTAGTCACCAATGCAGTTGAGACAATTGTCAACTTAGCACCATACCTCAATCTGCGGATGTTTTTTGAACGAGTTTCAGACCCACAGGATAGAACCATGGAGAAAAGAGCAGTTGTAGCTTTCTACAATTCTGCTGAAGTCGGTCAATTAGGAGAAGGCCGCTTTTTGATATGCAAAAGTTACGTGGTATGCTATTAAAATGGGGAAAAAGCAAGTAGGCAAGGCCGTTCCATTCAGAGATGAGGCGAATCCTGTTTTGGGGAAAGGAGGAAGCTATTGTGGAAGGGGAAAAAGGAGAGAAAAAGCAAAAAGAACAGAGCAACGGGGAGTACTGGGACCTGCAGTATCAAAAACGGACAGGAAGACGAACGAAGGGAAGTAGCTGAGGAGCTCTTCGACATAGAAGGATAGCGAATAGAAGGAGGCCGAAAAGAACTGGAGGCTATCTCTGTGTGAATTAGGGACCCATGCTCAGTCGATATCCAGGCGAGCGTCAATCTAATCGACTTTGTACACCCATGACAACGTCCACGCGGGAGTTACGTTCATGCTGGGCCATGACAACGTCCGCGCGGCCTCGGGCTCCTCCGTCTTCAACCGACTCGTCATGGATGTGTTCTAAAACTTCCTCCACACAGAGCTTGCCGTGACGCACCCCTTGCACTCTTTGTCCTGCATAAGCGGCTCCTCGAGGTCGGAACTCATGTCATACCATTCACCTACAGCTACTACAAGGAAGGTATTCGAAGGCGTCATCGCATCTAATAAGAAGACATGGTTATCAGGCATCCGACGATTCCTACCGCTGTCACCACATAGCTGGATTCTTATTGTCAAACCACCATTGCAAAGAAAATGCCTTTGGCAATCGTTGCATAGGCAGTTCCATGTTAAGAGCTACGTACCGAGAAAGGTCCAGATATGCAAGAAGTAGATGTACAATTTTGTCCTCTGAAGCTTTTCCTAGGAGGCGGAGAGCAAAGTTTCACGACTTCACCTTGTCTTGAATGAACTCAGCTGGATATTTATAAAACTAAGATTTCCTATGTTGTACCTCCATCATAACAGTTTTTTTTTACTTCCTCCACAAGAAGTTTTTTCTTATGGTCTTACTAAACAGCCTGAATCTAAGAAGATCACGATAGTGTTGTATCTTTGAATTCAAGATTTCTGCACACAGTGTTTGAGGTCAAGGATCTACAAATGCAGCAGAATTAAATTGGGAGACCTAAAATCAGTGGACTGATCGGATTTGAAGTCATCTTGTGTTTTGCCAACTTCATAGCAGTAATATAATTATTACTTGGAATCATTTTCTCGTGATTGAACTTCTATCCTGAAATTTGTCAAGATCCTCTGTGGTTGTGACTTTGCTTTCGAAAACCCTTCGACATCTTTGGTGAACCCGACGTGAAAGCGTCGCAGAAATTTCAGGATGGGAGACACTTCAGCCTCTATTTCAGCTTCCTCTACAACTCCAGCTGCCTCTACTTCAGCTCCATCAATGACTGCTGCGTCAAGTACTTCAACAGAGGATCTAAAACAGATTTTGCAGAATATGTCCATGTATATGCAGCTCCAAAATCAGCAAACACAAATGTATATGCAGCAGCAACAACAATTGCATCAACAGCAGTTGTCTCAGCAAAGGCAACTCTATTCGGAGCAGGAGAATGCAAACAACGCGACTAAGGCTATTGAAGCAGTTGAGAGTGAGAAGAAGCTATTTGACGGGCGTAATGTTTCAGCATATTTGAAGACATATGAGATCAAGATGGGGTTTTTTGGAGTTCCTGCTGGACTTATGAGTAAGTACTTCCTTCGTCTTGTCACACCTGCTTTGAGGACAAAGATAACTGATTTATTTATTCAAAATACACATTGGCAAGATTTTAAGAAGGCACTAAAAGAAGAATACTTCCTTGAGGACTTTGGTATGGCTACTCGACGGTCATTCCGAGAGTGGGTCTACATGCCAAACAAAGGTCTCGCTGCTTCGGAGTTGATTCGAGAATTTGAGGAAAGGTATAGTCAGCTTGATGCTATTGAACAAAGAGCATTGGATGTTGAAAAAGTTGAACTTTTCTTGCAAGCTGCAGATCCTGCTCTTCAAGAAGAATTGGGTGAGCTTCTTGAAGATTGCACGAAGCCTATGGGTCTTAAAACTGATTGGCAGGATGCTCAGGATGCAGTCTCGACATTGACCAAGAGGAGGATATGGAAGACTCGCCTACAGAATGGTTCCATGACACCTACACCATCATCTGCTCCTATGCCTACTTCTATCCCTGTTATTTCTTCTCCTCCTCAGCCAGTTTCTTGGCCTATGCCAGTGCCTACTGTTTCTACTCCACCTATTCCTCCTGTTCCACGACCGATGCCTACACCTTCTGCTCCAAAACCATCCGCTCCATCGGTGCCTACCTCTATTGATGATATAATCAAAGGAATCACAGATTTGACACTTGAGTCAGTCAAAGCGGAGTTGGTGGGTAAGTTGAAGGAGCAATTTGCTTCGACTGCGCCTGCTACTTCTTCTAGTGCTCCTACTGCACCTAGGAGTGCTCCTAGTGCTCCTAGGAGAGATCGGAGATGTATTTGGTGTGATAGTACGGAGCATCAGCATTGCAGGGATTGTGACTCTTTCCAGGATGCAAGGAGGCAGAATTTGGTATATTGGGGGCAAGATGGTAAGATTTGGTTGACTGAGACAGGAGCTCCACTTGCTACCAACTTTGGTAAAGGTGGAATGAAGAAGTTAGTGGAGGACATGGCTGCGCGTACTTCTTATGTGGCAGCTAGAGGTGATGCTTCTGCATATGGAGTACAGATTGAGAAGGGATCGGAGACTCAGTCCGCACTATGGACTTATGCTATAGAGACCGCAAACAAGGGGAAAATTCAGCAAACTGTTTTGACTAGCGCAGGCTCTAGCATCAGATCAGAGACAGGATGGGACTCGCCTGTTGACAGGTATTCTATTTATGCTTATTTGGCTAAATCTCATGGTGCAGATGTATTTGTTGAGGAGAAGCGTAAGAGGGATGAAGACAATCCAAGTGCAGCTAAGAAGACTAGAGGGGGTGAGTTTGTTACTCCACCTACTGCAGGACCATCTTCAAGACCAGGGCCAGATCGACAGATGGAGGATGCTCAAAAGAGAGAAAAGAGGCAAGAGCCTAGAGAGAGAAAGCAGCCAGGATTCAGATTGATGTCCGATATTGAGACATCTACAGACATGAAGAAAATCTTTAATGATAAGATACTTGGCAGTGAGGTGACTTTCACTATTTCTGAGATTTTGGGCATCTCAAAAAGAGAGTTTCAGGATCAGTTTCAGGAGGTCTTGAAGAGGAAAAGACATGCATTGTCAACCACTGATGCACAGGGAGTTTTGATTGGAGAGTTGGATGAGGATGATGATGAGGTTATGGTTGATAATGCTTCTGTTTTGCCACAGGTAGAGAAGAGGGTTCAGCCTATGCATTATGCTGAAATTGATGAGCCTGTTTTGATACCGCGTAGTCACTTTTCGCGGAGCCATTGGGCTAGGGCAACTACAGAGACGATGGTAAAGGTTGGAGAAAAACAGGTGCCTTATGTTGCATTGGTTGATCATGGTTCAGAGATTAATCTCATTGTTCGTGGAGTTTATGAGAGTAACAGATGGCCTATGGATGTAGAGCATGGGTGGTGTATGAGAGCCGCCAATAACACTGCAGGTGATTTATATGCTGCTTGCCCTAGTGTCAGGGTTTCTATTGGTGATGTAGAGGAGGATTTTCATTTCTTTGTGCAGGATTCATGCTCTTATCCCATAATTCTTGGACAGCCATTCATTACAGAGATGCGCATGGAAACAAAGGTCATGGATGATGGATCTGCTTATGCACGGATTCGCAGTAAAGATGGTATGAGAGTAGTTCAGTTTATGACTGTATGTGTGAACCATGTTAGAAACAGGGATACTCTCAGAGATGCACCCTTACCCACTGTGAGGGATTCGGGTTTTCATTAGGTACCGCCGTTTCGCGAGACGACGGTGGTACAGAAGAGAGGAGATTGGAGTTCTCGCCTCCTGGCAGCGATGTTTTCTCCTCCGGTTATGTTGGGATTTCAGCAAACAGTTCAATGAGTTATCAGAAGACTTCTAGGTTGCCTAGAGCTGCCAGGCAGTATATATGCAGGAAGGAGAAAAATTTGAAAAATGCAGGAATTTTGGAGGATGATGAGCACATAGATGGTATGTATGACAGTGTGATTTGTGCAGATACGATGACAGAGATGAGAGATATGCTGAAAACTGATATGCTGAATTGTCATGGTAATGTATTAGTGCAGTCCCTGGACATGTTTCATGAAATTGCAGATTTTATGTCACAAATTGAGTCAGAGGCTGAGGTAACTCAGCAAAGAGTGTTGAGTGCTGAAGAAATTCAGCAAACAGAGTTTCCAGGTGGTTATGATCAGCTTTCAGAGAGACAGAGGGCTGAAAATTTTCAACCAATAGAGTTTACTGCTGAAATATTTCAGCATTCAGAGTTTGGGGCTGTTTCTATGCAGTCCATAAAGCAGAGGGCTGAGAATATTCAACCATTGGAGTGCAGAATTGCTGATTTACAGCAAGATTTATGTAATGCAAAAGGGCATAATGAAGCCAGGGTTGACACGAAATACAAGACTGTGGATAAGAAGGTGGATTTTATAGGCAAGATTATGGAGTATTGTTCTACCACTTCAGAGATACAGAGATTCATTGGAGCTTGTGTGTTTTATATGATTTGGATACCTCATTTTGCACACATAGCAGATTGTTTTTATCAGCTGTTTCGAAAGGGGCAGAAACTATTTTGGGATGAGAGCCACACAAGAACCATGCGGAAAATGAGGAAGTTATTGCAGATTTTTTGGAAGATGGTGAAAAGATGGTTTGGGCCGTACATAGTCAGACATGTCTTTGATAATGCAACATATGAGCTAACAGAATTGGATGGAACAGTGCTTAGAGTGCCTATTGCTGGGAAAAGAATCAAAATTTTCAAGAAAAGAGATGATGAAGATTATGCATTGGAAGAATTTGCGAGAGAAGAGCAACGAGAAGAAACTCCAATGGAAGAGACAGATGAAATGACATATAATCTTGTTGATGTACTGGAAATGCATAATGAAGAGATTGATATGTTTGTGGATCTTGATGATAACGATCATGGGTAGTTGGCCCATCCGGAGGATGCGCAGGATTAGAGGGGGTGGATGTCGTATTGCTGCGCATTCGAGGTGTGAAAACCACCTAAAAGTTGTGTGTGTGATTTGATACTTTGTACATATTTAGATGTTATGTTTGCTCTTTTATTCTATGCTAAAGACGAAGAAGAACAAGGAGTTTTGGGAGACTGGAAACTCGAGATGCAATCTCATGGGCTACACTTATTTCAAGATATGTCGATTATGGGCTTCGTGAGGATGTTTCTAACATCTACAACTGGATGTTCTATGTGTGAAATGGCAGTAGTATGGGCACAAAAGATCTGGAAGTCAATATGGATTATCGTCTGTGACTCGCTAATGAACGATGGTCTCTGCATGAGAGCCTTGGTGCAGATGATGCGACTGTAGATAAGGAAATTCCAAGAAAAGGATTTGAAGTTTGGCTTGATGAAGAAGAGTTTTTTTTTACTTGGATAAAAAGGGCCGTGCTGAGAGGCAGCTATGTGCTGTTGCTGCTTCGAATGTTCTCCGGAATTTTTCGTTCATGCCTGAAAATGAGATTTTCATGGCTCAGCATCGCCATTGTTTAGAAACCTTAATCCAATGTATGGAAGATCACCATATAGAAGATGAAGAATTAGTCACCAATGCAGTTGAGACAATTGTCAACTTAGCACCATACCTCAATCTGCGGATGTTTTCTGAACGAGTTTCAGACCCACAGGATAGAACCATGGAGAAAAGAGCAGTTGTAGTTTTCTACAATTCTGCTGAAGTCGGTCAATTAGGAGAAGGCCGCTTTTTGATATGCAAAAGTTACGTGGTATGCTATTAAAATGGGGAAAAAGCAAGTAGGCAAGGCCGTTCCATTCAGAGATGAGGCGAATCCTGTTTTGGGGAAAGGAGGAAGCTATTGTGGAAGGGGAAAAAGGAGAGAAAAAGCAAAAAGAACAGAGCAACGGGGAGTACTGGGACCTGCAGTATCAAAAACGGACAGGAAGACGAACGAAGGGAAGTAGCTGAGGAGCTCTTCGACATAGAAGGATAGCGAATAGAAGGAGGCCGAAAAGAACTGGAGGCTATCTCTGTGTGAATTAGGGACCCATGCTCAGTCGATATCCAGGCGAGCGTCAATCTAATCGACTTCGTACACCCATGACAACGTCCACGCGGGAGTTACATTCATGCTGGGCCATGACAACGTCCACGCGGCCTCGGGCTCCTCCGTCTTCAACCGACTCGTCATGGATGTGTTCTAAAACTTCCTCCACACAGAGCTTGCCGTGACGCACCCCTTGCACTCTTTGTCCTGCATAAGCGGCTCCTCGAGGTCGGAACTCATGTCATACCATTCACCTACAGCTACTACAAGGAAGGTATTCGAAGGCGTCGTCGCATCTAATAAGAAGACATGGTTATCAGGCATCCGACGATTCCTGCCGCTGTCACCACATAGCTGGATTCTTATTGTCAAACCACCATTGCAAAGAAAATGCCTTTGGCAATCGTTGCATAGGCAGTTCCATGTTAAGAGCTACGTACCGAGAAAGGTCCAGATATGCAAGAAGTAGATGTACAATTTTGTCCTCTGAAGCTTTTCCTAGGAGGCGGAGAGCAAAGTTTCACGACTTCACCTTGTCTTGAATGAACTCAGCTGGATATTTATAAAACTAAGATTTCCTATGTTGTACCTCCATCATAACAGTTTTTTTTTACTTCCTCCACAAGAAGTTTTTTCTTATGGTCTTACTAAACATCCTGAATCTAAGAAGATCACGATAGTGTTGTATCTTTGAATTCAAGATTTCTGCACACAGTGTTTGAGGTCAAGGATCTACAAATGCAGCAGAATTAAATTGGGAGACCTAAAATCAGTGGACTGATCGGATTTGAAGTCATCTTGTGTTTTGCCAACTTCATAGCAGTAATATAATTATTACTTGGAATCATTTTCTCGTGATTGAACTTCTATCCTGAAATTTGTCAAGATCCTCTGTGGTTGCGACTTTGCTTTCGAAAACCCTTCGACACCGCGAGCTACCTATAAGTAGCGGTTTTCGAATGTAGTGTTTCAAGGGACCCTAAATTATCCATAAAATGGGGTTTGTTCAAGGCTGGAAAAACTTGGCTTTCCCCATACAAAACTTACTAATGGACTTAGTTATTTATGTAGAACATGAGTCCTCTGCAGAAGATAATTTATGTGATGAAAAGAGTAGCCCATTAGTGGTTACCCCATCCTCTAATACGATGGCATGGGCCGAGGTTCGCCTTGGTGTGGTCTCTACCTAAGAGTAATCATGTTTAACCACCCATCAACTTAGAGGGCATGAAACAAGCATGTTGAAAACTAGGGTAGTTATGGCATCAGCACCTCATCATGCTAAAGCCATGATGCCATGGGAAAGTACTGATATACGATGGAATATGCTTGTGGTTGAAACCTCCCATGTAATGGGCCACCATGACGACATAGTAGGCATCACAAGGATGTTAGAAGCCCTAGATGTCAAGGGAAAACCCTTGCTTAAAAGGCACGGTTCCCAAATTTTAAGAAGTGGTAATGATAAATCTGCTTTAGATAAGGACCAAAAGCTCTTATATAAACCCGTTATGGACTTTCCTTTTAAAGGGAAAGGTATGAAAGACCCTCTAAGAGGGGATCAAAATGACATGTTGAAACTTATAGGACTCCCTAAACCACTCAGTGAGTTAGCATAAAGGGATGTCAATGAGGATATTAACCTCCCTACACCAGAAAGGGTGGGGATGGAAGAAGTTAAAGATCCTAAGAGATTGGACCCAGATCATGATAAATATAAAGATTTTAATGACCCGGCATTGATCCCAAAGGAAAGGACTAAATGTCCTCCTCTTTATAGGGATCTCCCAGTGTTTTATGGGTTGCCAAATGAGGATCCGATGATTCATTTAAGAGAATATGACCTAACTTGCATTGCAAGTGGGTTCAACGATATACATTGCATGCTCATATTTCCAAGTACCCTAAAAGGAGAGGCAAGAAAATGGTACTGGAGCCTCCCAAGAGGGTCAATCAAATCATTTGAGGAGTCTTGTGATAGATTTCTAGATGAGTATGAAAAGTAGCTCCCTATGATTCAGGTCTTAGGGTAGCTTATGCAGTTTAGACAGGAGTCTTATATTTCTGTTAAAGAGTATGCTAGAGCCTTTGATAGTACTCTTAGGCTTTGGCCAAGAAGAACCAGTGTATTACCAGATGATGTTCTATGTGAGCTCTTTCTGAATGGCTTAGAGATTAATACGCAAATCCAAGTAGGACTGCGGGATCCTAAGTCGTTAAGGGAAGCAAAAATGCATGCCATTGATTATGAGGGTCATATTCAGAGATGTTGGAAAAACTTTTGGAGTTTTCCCCGCTCAGTACAAGTGCATCCTAGCTTCCAACCATTTCTGCAAGAAGACAGCTCACTTGGTGATACCAAGGTAGCCTATGAGGGGAACCTTGGTGGCAAAAATCTCAAAGCAGAAAATGGCCATCCCATGAGTGGTAATGATATGCTTCTCAGTGAAACGGTTCCAAGCCATGTAAGTCCCATTAGGGCTTGCAACACTTCCATGAGAGGTAGTTGTGATGGCAACATGGATAGAACCAATGGGCCTATGAGTGTTGATAAGCATTCTATGTGTGTGGTTCTAATTTTGTTGCTAGTAAGGCTCTTGAGAGACCTTTGGTGTTGGAATCATGCTTTCAAGTGGATGTTGTTCCCTTCAGTGAAAGCATGGTTCTTATGGGAAAAAATTTGCAGTATGGACGTAAACAAGTAAATACATTTTTGTAAAGAGGATGTAAAATGCTAAAAGTCCAGTTGTGCTTCACAAAGGTCATAAGGATGTGAGGCCATTTGGACATAGGGATAAGTTTGCATTGAGTTCCTTAGACCAGTGCAGCAAATTGAGGGAATGTAAGAATATTAAGGGAAATGTGAGATGGGTTTGGAGACCCAAAATCTTCAAAAGTGTGGCAGGAGTGTCGGATGCAAGGCCAACGATCCCATCTGGATATATTTTGTCGAACCCTGAAGAGGATAAGACTTGATATACATTTGACAATATACACTGCCTTGGGATAATGTGATGTGCCTAGGCTTAAAGCTCTATCTAGTTTGGGTCACAGCACTGATTTATGTGAAAACCCAAATAGGGGAGGTTCGAATGAGTACAAAGCTATGATTATTTCTCCCAAAGGAGCCACTCAGCTGCTTGAACGACCAATTTATTCGGATTATAATAAATGTAGAACATGCGAGCCCACTGAGGCTGTTCATTCAGCTCATAGTGCCCAAGAAGGGATCGGCCTTATTGACGAGTTATTTGTGGAAAGGCTTGGACTTGTAGCTCTACAAAAAAAAACCTAAGATAAAAAAAAATACAAGATCAAGTTTTTAGCTAACTTGCATGAGTAGCATGGGGTTAGTCGACCTATGATATGCTATCCTTGGCACCCTGGGTAGTCTGATAAGGTGTGATGTATATGCCAAGGACATCAGCATTACCTGGACTAAAATGACCTATCTAGTTTTAAGCTAGGAAGGCTAATTGCTTTGGATATTATGTCCAGATTTCATTAGGCCAAAAGGGCCGATTAGTTCTTGTCGTGAAGTGTTTTATTTCATTAGGCCAAGAGGCCAGTCGTCTATTTAGTACGGGTGCGGTTAATGGTTTCTTGTTTTAGTCTTGTACTGGACAGGTTCAAAGAAGAGCTTGGAAGGAGCCTTTGTTGTGCAGAAGCTTCTCGTGGCCCTATCCAGGTGATATCTCTCCTTTACGAGTATCGTATTTTTATGCTATTTGTGATTGTGTACTTGTAGGGGATTTTATTTTCTTGTTGGGGACCGGCGTCCAAGGCATGAAGTCCCCAGTTTAGGTTATGTATGTCTGAGGGAGGTCTGAGTAGTCGTTGCCTCCTGTAAAGACATTATCAGGCATTGAAAGACCTGTCTTAGAATATGGTCCTAGTGACCCTGTTCTACTAGCCTGCTAGGCAGCCGTTCTAGGAGTTCTTGTTAGTTGTGAGGCAGTTAGAGAAGCCTGTCGAATAAGAAAATAATGATGATGAAAAGAAACTTTGAATATCTTAAAGGCGATTAATATATATAGAGGTGTGTAAAAAGGGATTCTAACCCCTATAAAAATAGAAAAGAAAAGAAATGAAAATTTATAAGTAGTTGATCATCACCTTGCGGAGGCCTGGTAGGTTCCTAGGGACGAGTCAGTCCTGGGGCCAATGCCTTGTCTTCCTAAGGGTGGCTTCTCTAGAAAAGAAGAAAGTAAGAAAGGTTGGAGCGAAAATAAAAGTGAGTGTCAGAAAAGGATTAAGTGTCACCTTGCGAGGGCTTGGTAGGTTCTTGGGTATCGAGACAGGACCTGAGGCCGATGCCCTGTTCTCCTTGGGTCACTACGCTCAGCTCTCTCCTTTTTACATGCCCGAGTATAGAAAAATAAAAAAATCTAAAAGACGAAATGTGCTAAAAGAAAATATGTATTGATCAGGCTATAGGAGTCCTCGCCTAGTAGGATCTCTTGGTTGTGTTGTCCTTAGTTAGGTAGGTAGTTCAGACCACCACTTAGGGCAACCTCTTTGATAGTTCTTTTTAGTTTGGCCATGCTGGAATAGTCGGTTAGTGACTAGCTTTGGACTTTCTATCAAATTATGTTAGGCCTACTCCTTGTGGATGTCATGCCTTAGTTTTGTCAGGGGGTAGGGTGAGCATTGTGTTGTGTTTAAGTGTGTATCCATTTTGTATCAGCTTGATGCTTCCTTTGGTTTTTTTATGCAGATCTGTTGTGGGATTTGATAGGTTGAGTCGCCCTATTCTGTGGTTGCCAATGAGATCAGATTTTTGAGCTCGAGAAGTGCTTAAAAATAGCCAAAAATTACGAATATCAAGGGAAAAATATTCAATGTCGAAGACGGTAGCTCCAGCTAGGACGATTTTAATTGTCAAGTGCTTTAAAGGCGCCTAAGCGACACTTGTTGACTTTTGATAATTTTTCAGACTGCCTTCGGGTTATGAAGAGTTACTAGCCAATGTGGGATGTGAAGCTGGATGCCCAGGATTTTTCAGAGCTCGATTTGGAGCCTGGACGGGGAAATGGTCACAAAATGGTCAAGATATGAAAAGGTGGACACTTGGGAGGCCAAATTTGGGCATGCCTTTTGAGTTTGGGCCCCCCCACCCCCTTTAAATTTTTAAGCATACAAGATGAAAAAATGTGGAGAGAGAAGATGAAGGAGCAGATGGAGGCGCCATCATCTTCACGCCAAATTTTGCACCCTCTCTCCTCTCTCTCATGATTGGGGGGTTGCATACAACCCATGGAACAGATCTTGGGCCTTGATTCCCCCCTGTGGGCCGAGCATATCACTGTCCTTCACTCGCACAATGATGGCCTGAATGAAGAGAGCCAATTTTAGTCTTTCTCTCTCCTCCCTCTCTCTTCCTTAAGGGGCTGTTCTTGTGTGGAAGAAGGCAATGAAGAATGATGGAGGAAAGCTTGTCCGAATAAGACAGGATTGCTTCCAGATGGATGAAGACATGAAGAGTGCTATTCTTGAAGATGCTGAGCATTAAATGCATGCTGGAAATCAGTCCTGTAATCAAGACCAAGGAACCGAGACCTGAAAATAAGCGGTAATGCTATTTTTACAAAGAAAAATGATCTTTTTATGCTATTTGCTTTATGAAACTTTGTTCATATGGGATGAAAGTTCATTATGATATTGTTTGCCATGAGTTTCAGCTGTTTGCAACCTGAAAATCAGAAAATATAAGGCTACATGGCCGGAATTAGTGTCAAAATATATGAAAAACACGCGTTTCAAGAGTAAAATTGGGATTTTTGCTATATAAATGAGAAATATGATATGTCACACCAACTAAGTCTGAATTTTTGCTGTTAATGAACCTAAGAACCACAGCCCACAATCAATTTTTATTTTTAGTCATTATTTATTAAAGAAAAATAGGAGAAAATACCAAAAAATGGAAAAATGGGTTTAAAATTAGAAAAAATAGAAAACGGGCTGAGGAAAATTAGGGAAAATTATATCTATGTTTGTGCAATGTATAACAATGGCAAAGCATGAGGTTGGCCTCGGTTTGTTCCCATTTCTATGTTTTGTGTGTATTTATCATTCTTTTAAAAAAGGAAAAAATGCATAGAAACCCTATCTAACCGATCAATGATGCAAAATACTAAGAGTTGGATGAAGAGGGGCTGAAACACTGAAAGATAAAGAAAAGATTTGATTTATGCATTGCACTTGGCATATAGGAAATGGTTTAAATAAAGAGGATGGTAGCATGAGTATATGGCTCGGTGCCTCCTTTCAACGCAGCATGCGTTAGTGAAATTCATGGAAAGAATGTTTTATACACTATGCACGGTGCTGATCTTTCTTTTGTCTGAGCACATAGCCATACACGATTTGCATTAAGTATAATAATTAAAAGGTATTAGAAAAACCTCCTGGAATGCATGGCACCTGTCTTACTTAGGTTGTGACCAACGATGAGCGTGAGAGGATGTCCTAAGCTGTAGGTTAGTCGTTGGGTCGCAAGGGAAAAGTGTAGTGAGAAATGGTACATCTTGGAACGTAAAATATTGGTACCTTGAGAGGAGGTTGTGCTCATTTGTGTTATATGTTTAGTAGCGCATCAAAGGGCAAATCCCTGTGATGTAGGAGAGTTGCAGTGGGGCTCCGACTATTAGTCCGTGGAGTGCCTCCTATGTGTGTGTGATCATGGCATTGCCAATGTGTATGGGTTCTCCCTCTGAGGAGTTTTAGGGAAACGTTGGACTATAAACTATAAACGCAGGAATTAAGCTTTAGGGCAGTTTGTCCTTTAGCATTAGATTGACGCTCCTGGTCCGCGAGGCCGTGAGGGTGTTTGTGTATCATGAGCACGAGGTCCGGCTAGTGCCATAGCCAGTGTCGGCCCATTTTAGGTCCGATCAAGGACTATCCCTTGATGCATATTATTCAAAGTTTGTTTCTCTCTTAAATTACGCGCCTCCAATGGATATGACACAACACGTGTCAAAGTTTTGTGCTGGGTTAAATCCACCCATAAACACCATTTTGGAATCAATGTGCCCAACGAACCTACAAGACGCCCTCATTCGAGCTGCACCAATGATACAAGAGGTGTAGGCCAAACCAAGGAACAATAGGACGTGGCCTTATAGGGATCAGAATAAGGGAATGTTTAGGGCTCAGACTAAGAGAGTGCAGGGTCAAATCAGGGGCAACAGAAGAAAGCTAGGACCAATGTTGTCAACAACTTTGTTCCCACACAAGGTAATGACCGAAATCTACGTTCCTACCATTGCAACGAGCCCAGACACTTCAAGAGGCAGTGCCCCAAGCTTAGAAGAGGACATTGCCAAGGACAATTCCATGGAACCGCCCAGGGCCAAGGAGCCACAGTCATGGCCAGAGGGAGAACCTCTAGTGTTTCCAACAACGAGCTGGGCGATGAAGAAGATCCATCCATGGACGCTGACATTGAGAGGGCATCGGTTCACGCCGCTCTTCACAAGAAGGGTCCGAATTGCCAATTCTCCATGATTCAAACTCCATCGGATTATGAAAGTAAAAGCTTCAAAACCCTAATTGATTGTGGCAGTACACATTCCTTCATTTCACCGATCTAAGCAAAAAGGCTAGGGATAGCCACAATAGATGCACCTACTTTACTTGTGGAATTGGCAAATGGTCGTGAGGTCTCTTGTACTAGGCAAACTGCTAAGGTGAAATTCCTACTGGGTGGGAAGCCAACTTTGATGAGATTCAGGGTAATGAAGCTAGGTGTCCACAAATGTTTACTTGGAATGGATTGGCTAATACCCAATGATGCCCATATCCACTATGAAAAGGGCCAAGTCTCCTTCCGAAATTCTGAAGGGGAACTAGTCACGACTCAAGGAGAGGTTGGTAAGCCAAAAATACAGCTGGCAAAAGCAACACAGATAATAAAATGAGTTAGAAAGGGCGTACCTGTCTATCTGATTAAACTGAATAAGCTAGATCAGAATCAAGAATCTGGGTAAGAACCTTCATGGTTAAGGGAATACGCGGACGTATTTCTTGAAGAAGTGACAAAACTTCCTCCTCAAAGGGAAGTCGACCACACGAAATCAAGCTGGCACCAGGAGTTGCACCAGTTCGCAAAGAGGTCGTATAGGATGTCCATCCTGGAAGCTATTGAACTGAAAGAGCAACTCAAGCAACTGTTAGACCAAGGCTACATCCATCCTAGCAGTTCACTATGGGGAGCTCCAGTACTATTCCAAAAGAAGAAAGATGGAACGCTTCACTAAAAAGGGTTGAATCAATCGACCATTAAAAATAAATACCCCATTCCAAGAATAGATTAATTACTCGACCGTCTTCAAGGTGCAAAGATCTTCTCTAAGATAGATCTCAGATTTGGATATTTTAAGATAAGGATCAAGGAAGAAGATATTCCGAAGACTGCATTCAGCACAAGGTATGGACATTTTGAATTCCTAGTGATGTCATTCAAGCTGACAAATGCTCCTGCTACCTTCAACAGGTTAATACAGGATATCTTTAGGCCCTATCTTGATGACTTCGTACTTGTCTTGTTTGACGATACCCTAGTCTACTCTAAATAGGAAAAAGATCATGAAACCCAGCTTCGCATTGTTCTTGAAACAATGAGAGCACACAAGCTTTATGCCAAGAAGAAGAAGCGTGCATTTTTCAAGCGACAGATTGAATATCTAGGATTCATTATATCAGCAGAAGGAATTTCAGTAGATCTAGCCAAGGTCAGAGACGTTTTGGAATGCCCAACACCAATTTCTATCAAAGAAATACATAGCTCTCTTGGATTGATAGGATGATATAGGATCTTCATCAAAGATTATGCTTTGATTGTAGCGCCTCTGACTGATCTACTAAAGAAGCAAGTAGCAATTGTATGGTCACCTGCCGAACAGACTAGCTTTGACAAGCTAAAGCAAAGCTTAGTATCAACACCTATCCTAAGACTTCTTGATCTTAGCAAGGAGTTTGAAGTGGTAACTCATGCTAGTGCACTTGCCTTAGGATGTGTGCTTATCGAAGAAGGTTGTAACGTGTCCACTAGAATCATCCCGGACATGTCTTAGCAGTCCATCGGGAAGGATGTCTAGAAGGCTCCGCCCGGCACTCCCATGGAATGTTACGGGACTTGCGATCTAGGTCTTCCCGCGTCTGCCACGTAGCGGAAGTATCCTGGCCATTCCCACTTAGGATCGACCTGAATTTGGGTTTTCCTGTTTGGTCATTAGCTAGCAATAACTAGCGTCAGACCCGAGCGAACTACTTTACGCAGAAACGCCAGGTCCGAAGCGGATTCACGCTGCACTTGGTTCAAGGAGAATGGGAAACGAGAGGGAAGCAAGGCTCGACCTCTCTGCCACAAGGCATAGTCCCATTCCGTTCCCCTAAAACAGCGTGAGTCGGGTAATAGTTAATTCTAAGTCATCGTTCTCGTTACTTGTTTCGGTGATGACGATCCTCCTCTGTTCGTCGAAGACTTTGAGAAAAGTTCCCGGCTAATCGGGACCACCCATCCGTAGGACGGACCCATGGTCCATCCTCCGCACTTTCCTCGGCCTTTTTTAGTTATGTAATTACCTACCACATTAGTTTGACATATACAAACAGCTTCCTTGATTAACCCTGTTAAGCACTGGTTCCTTCACGTAATCTTATCACAGGACATAAAGAAAACAATGTCAAACAACTCCTTTGTTATCATTATATCCTTTTATCTTTGAAATACAAGGAGTTCCCGCCTGTAGGCGTATTCATAATCCGCCCGAAGGCTATCCAGTAATCCACCAGGGATCACTAATCCAAGTTTCCGCCCGTAGACTAGTATGCGGGCCTCGAGATCCAATCCCGAGTCACGTTAGCCTCTTGTGCAGGGCCCGGAAGGCAAGGGATTTACAGCCAGAGCCCCCTCTGGCACCCAAGCGTCCTCCTGCTCCAAGTAGCGCTCAACGGAGAGACCTCTCACGGCGGGTTCGGTCCACGTTCCCGGCGCGGTTAACAACCCCCTTGGTTAGGGTTAGGCAGGCAGTCGGGGGTAACTGAAGCTGCCTCTCCCTTTAGGCTTCAACCTGAAGTATTTAGATATCTTTTCATCCTTTAGTTCATTGAGCAAACAATGCAAACAGTCCTTTCTAAACTGTTACAAGCACAATCAATTTCAATGGTCGTTTAGCTGGCAAACTGTTAAGGAGTGACTCCTTTCCTCCGAATGCAACCCGCATTCGATCCGGAATCAGTTGCAACTTGGCAAGATTCCTATCATTCTTGGGTTAGGGTCATACCCTACCCATACTTTAGGTTTGTTGTGGTGGGTTCCAGCGACCATGTCGCTTTAGTTTATTGTCTGGTCATTTGCAAATACCTAACTTTCCTTTGCCTTGGCAATTATTTCCCAAGGAAAGTGAGTAACAGGATGATTACTCATCCTCTTGTAAGTTAAATTCCTTCAATAACTTGCCAACCTCATTTCGAGAGATGACAAAAACTCTCTTGTGGACAAATCTCAAGTCTATACAATGTTGCAGCTTTTTGCACATGTATTGCATCTAATTTCACGGGATCATTCCACCCATTGCTTAGCGTTTTCCGGTCACGGAATTTACCTTCAGGGTTTTTGGGTATTCTCCAAACCATTCCTAGTTATGTGGCCCATGGTACTAAAGATAGGCAACTCCGTCGGGGTTCCATCATTTTGAACGGATGATCCTTAGGATAAAACCTTAGATCATTTTATGCATAAGCACCCAATTGACTCGACATTCCGAATGTGTGTAAGATCTTAGGGTTTGCGGTTCTAACTTGGCAACAAATGTAAAACTAGGTCAATTCTTGCCGCACCAAACCCTAGTTAGCACTTGGGATACTTATCATATCGACTGAACCATGCCCAAATGAATCCCTTGTGGTTTATGTGATTTAGACAACACAATATACTTGTCTTGCGACAAGGATGAACCTTTCCCAAAGGTGATAAACTAGATCAATAGTTACAACTACACCAATACGCGTAAACATGCGATTCATTGCTTCTACGCATCACATGGTTCACAATAACCCTATCCTTTCTTGGCAAAGTAAAAATGCCTGATAATCTGGACACTAACTTTCCTAGGTCCTACTAGGATTTATGTCAAATAATCATGCCACTTGCAAGTCCATAGATCATTTTCGTGCCTTCTATTCCTTTTCGAATAACATCTTATGGGTGTTAACTTATTACAAGGAAGATTTATCCAAAAACGGGACATGCCATTAATCTTTCCATGCCTAGTAAAAAGGTGTGCCTCAATAATTTCGACCTTGTAATGAAGCAACAGTTGTCCTAGGCTTGTCACTTTCGAATGCACAAAAAGAAAATTACTAATAAGGTCCTGCAAATGCATAGACACCTTATACTCTTTTCATTAACTCCATTGGACTACCAATGATCAATTTCCATATCTTAGGCTATCTCTAATAAATGTTCAAATAGCCAATTCATTTTCCAATTGCATTTAACTTGACTAGTTGAATTCGAACATGCATGAGTGCTTCCTAATTCGTGAAGTTATCGTAAATAATTTCAATACTTTTGTGTGGAATCCAAATAGATAAAACCTGGACTTGCGGACTCCGGGAAATATCCACGTATGCTCGGGGTGAACCTCCCGCATCGCACCTTGTGATCTTTCTAGAGACCATCGCGAATTCGATCTCCAGTTAGCCTTTGTGGACTTCAACTTTTTGCCTTGGCTTGCAGCCTTCCGACCTTTGCCTTTCCTCGTATGCGGAAGACTTCTTTGCGGGATGGCGCTTGCGGCAAAGGGCTTTAGGAGTTCTTTTAGGAAAAACTCGAGTTGGCACGGAATTGATTCGTGGATGGCTTGCGGCCTTCAAAGTCCTTTTACGAAAGCCCTTTTCGAAGGGTCTTATGGGAGTCTTTACGGCCTTCACCCTCTCCTCTTCAAGTTCCGGGGAGGGGTATGAATGCCCTTTGGGAAATGTGGTGGGAAGGGGGGTTAAGGAAGCCCCCCCCTTAGAAGCTTCTAAGAAGCTTCTAAGAAGCTTCTTGGCTTCTGAGTGACGTCGAGGGGGGGAAAGAAAGTCGAAATTCAGCGGTGGGCGGACTGAGGTGACCTGGCGGCAGCTATGGCGGACTGGGCGGCAGCGTGGCGCTGGTGGCAGGACTGGGCGGCCCTCACGACCCTCCACGGCGCCTCCTCACGGCCCTTAGCGGCCTCTCCTTCACGAGCCCCCCATCACGGTCCCTCGTTCTTCATGGTCGACAGAGTGGCGCCCCCATCCTCCTTCACGGTCGCCTGTCGCAGCCTCCCTTTTCAGCACGGGCCTCCTCCCTTCACGTCCGGCACCTCCTCAGCACCCCCTCTGTCCACGGCCGTCCCTCCTCCACACAGCCACCTCCCTCACACGGCGAGCCTTCCTCACGGCCGTCTCCCTCACGGCAGCCTTCTGCCGCCTTGTCCCCTTTTCCATTCCCCCAAGAGGGGGTTCTTATAGTCCAAGGGGGGAGAGGGGTCCTCCCCACGTGTCAGTTGCATGGCCTCTCCTTCACGTCCTCATGCTTCCCTAGCCCATCCCTTTCCCCCAGCCACACATCGGCTGGGGAGAATAATAAAAAAATTTGCTATAATTTCACCTTTATCCCCTTATCCTCCTCCCAAGAGGCTGTTTTCCCGCGGCCATGCCGGTTTGAATCCCCGACCCTATTTTCGCAAGGTGGAGTGTCTCCATTTCCCGCGTATGGCTGCTGGCACTGGTGATAATCTTTGCACGGGTTTATGATGAGAGCGGGAAGTTAATATTTACGGTAGGCAGTACGCGGAAATATTACATTCTCTTCCCCTTAGAAGAATCGAGATGTCCTCATCTCGAGATAAACTGGGGATATCGAAGATTGAGAGAGCTTTCATCCATCCAGGTAGCATCCTCCTTAGGATGATCTTTCCACTGGACGAGGCATTCTCTCAAAGTTCTGGATCTCAGTTGTCTCACCCTAGCATCTAAAATCTTGTCCGGCCTTAGTTCAAGGATTCCTTGACTAGGCATTACAATTTGTTGGTCATCAAGTACATGACTAGGGCTAGGTACATACTTCATTCTTCAATAGACTGTTATGGAATACATTATGAACCTTTAGGTTTTCAGGGCATTACAGTCTATAAACATTAGGTCTTAAGCACTTGAGGATCTTGTATCGTCCACAATACTTTGGACTTAGCTTCCTGCAATCTCCTAAGGATAGAGAACTCTTCTTTGGGCATACATGAATGAAGACCATGTCTCCTTCCTCAATATTCTATCTTGACACTTCAAATCCGTGTATGCCTTCTGTCTATCCTTCGCAGCTTTGATGTCCCGAGAAAGTGAAGTCATAAGCTTCGCACAATATCTTCTATTTAAATAGCTGGCTTGCTCGTATACATACTCTCATCCTATAGTAGACAAGTCCATTATTGACAGAGAATTCACAATACTTAGCCTCTAGCTTTTGTTCCTGGTCCTTGATAGAGACTTCCCTTAGCATCCTTTGATAGGCTAGATCATGGCATCCTTCCTCTCTAGCTAGCTCAAGTATTAGATCGTTTGGCATGGACACCTCTGTAGCTAGAGATCTGGCTATTGATAGATTTTGCAAGATTAGTGAATTAAGGAATGCCTTGCGATTGAGTGCATCAACAACTACATTCTTCTTCCCAGGTCGGTACTTGATCTTAAAATCATATTTCTCCAATACTTTAATCCATCGACGTTGCCTCATGTTGAGCTTGTTCTGGGTAAAAATCCATTTGAGACTCTTATGATCGGTTACTAGAGTGAACTTATTTCCCAACAGATAGTGTCTCCAAAGCTTTCGAGCATGTATGACAGCTAATAAATCCAGATCATGAGTGGCATAATTCTTTTCGTGACTCTTCAATTTCCTTGAAGAATATGCTGATGATTTTCCTGCATGAGCACATTTCTTAAGGCAAGCATGCTAGTATCAGTTACTACCTCTACTCCTTACTGTGGTCTAGAAGTTTTAGGATCGGTGCTGATATCAAACTTTGCTTCAACCTATCGAAGCTAGTTTGTTCGGCAGTTGACCATGCAATGGACGTTTGCTTCCTTAATAATTCTGTCATAGGTGCTGCAATCAAAGCATCGTTTTTGATAAAGATCCTATACCATCCTGTCAAGCCAAGAAACTACGTATCTCTTTGACAGATAATGGTATTGGCCATTCAAGCACATCTCTGACTTTGGCTGGATCTACTGATATTCCTTTTGATGATACTATGAATCCTAGATATTCAATCTGACGTTTGAGGAATGCATACTTCTTCATTATTGCATACAGCTTATGAGACCTCATTGTTTCCAACACAATCCGTAGTTGGGGTTCATGATCTTCTTCCTGTTTAGGATAGACTAAAATGTCGTCAAAGAAGACAAGCACAAAATCATCAAGATATGGCCTAAAAATATCCTGCATTAATCTATTGAAAGTGGCAGGTGCATTTGTAAGTCCGAATGACATAACCAAGAATTCAAAGTGCCCATATCTTGTATTGAAGGCCGTTTTTGGAATATCCTCATCCTTGATCCTGATTTGATAGTAGCCTGACCTGAGATCAATTTTGGAGAAGATCTTTGCACCTTGAAGGCGATCAGGAAGCTCATCTATTCTAGGAATATGATATTTGTTCTTGACTGCTGATTGATTCAACCCACGGTAATTAATACATAGTCGAAGTGTCCCATCTTTCTTTTTCTGGAATAGTACTGGAGCTCCCCAAGGTGAATTGCTAGGCCCGCTGTAGCCTTGGTTTAACAGCTGCTTGAGTTGTTCCTTCAACTCAATTTGCTTCCGATATAGACATTCTATAGGTTCTCTTCACAATTGGCACAGCTCCTATTGCTGGCTTGATCTCATGATCTACTTCTCTTTGAAGCGGGAGTTCTGTTAACTCTTCAGAAGCTACGTCCACGTATTCCTTCAGCCAAGTGACCAAATCACTTTACTTCTTTATCAATATTCATAGTCAAGACAATCGGGAAAAAGTTTTATTCCATTCATCTCAGCATAGCCCTTACAATTATTTCTTGGGCCGATGGAACAAGTTAATACATTAATTCGAGGAGAATAAGATATTATTGCATTCAGCTACAGGAACTGAGTAGTAGTACGGATTGGGGTCATTGATTTTCAGGAATCGATAGTTCATTGGAAGATTAGGGTATCTCTTCCTTCGATATCCATTCTTCTCACGACGCCCCAAAACCTTGATTCGGTCGGCAGGGATTCTTTGAATCACTTTCCGTACACATACTTATTCTGGTTAACCCTTCAACCTCCGACCTGTAGGGTCGCGTTTGCATGAGCCTCAATAAAGACGAACAGTTTTACGATCTTCAAATCCTCCATCCACTTGATTCTCTTCAGGTTAATTTGAAGGTACGCAGGTTGATAGGCAGTTATGTAATAGATCCCTGTAACACCCATCCATCTCCATTCCACGTACACAGGTGATGGATTGTAAATGCAGTCTAGGATGTTCATCATCTCAACCCTTTGTCGATAATTTGTGGAATGCATCGCGGTCATAAACATGACTCGGAACACTAAGAACCTGTTCCATGCTTCATAATTCTGCAAGACAGTATTCAAAGTAAGGAAATGTTTGGGACACAACATTTGCTTTACTTCTTCTTATTAAAATTTCCTAAAAACAAGTCCTTTGTTGGTTTGCTCTGATGCCAACTGTAACGTGTCCACTAGAATCATCGCGGACACGTCTTAGCAGTCCATCGGGAAGGATGTCTAGAAGGCTCCGCCCGGCACTCCCATGGAATGTTACGGGACTTGCGATCTAGGTCTTCCCGCGTCTGCCACGTAGCGGAAGTATCCTGGCCGTTCCCACTTAGGATCGACCTGAATTTGGGTTTTCCTGTTTGGTCATTAGCTAGCAATAACTAGCGTCAGACCCGAGCGAACTACTTTACGCAGAAACGCCAGGTCCGAAGCGAATTCACGCTGCACTTGGTTCAAGGAGAATGGGAAACGAGAGGGAAGCAAGGCTCGACCTCTCTGCCACAAGGCATAGTCCCATTCCGTTCCCCTAAAACAGCGTGAGTCGGGTAATAGTTAATTCTAAGTCATCGTTCTCGTTACTTGTTTCGGTGATGACGATCCTCCTCTGTTCGTCGAAGACTTTGAGAAAAGTTCCCGGCTAATCGGGACCACCCATCCGTAGGACGGACCCATGGTCCATCCTCCGCACTTTCCTCGGCCTTTTTTAGTTATGTAATTACCTACCACATTAGTTTGACATATACAAACAGCTTCCTTGATTAACCCTGTTAAGCACTGGTTCCTTCACGTAATCTTATCACAGGACATAAAGAAAACAATGTCAAACAACTCCTTTGTTATCATTATATCCTTTTATCTTTGAAATACAAGGAGTTCCCGCCTGTAGGCGTATTCATAATCCGCCCGAAGGCTATCCAGTAATCCACCAGGGATCACTAATCCAAGTTTCCGCCCGTAGACTAGTATGCGGGCCTCGAGATCCAATCCCGAGTCACGTTAGCCTCTTGTGCAGGGCCCGGAAGGCAAGGGATTTACAGCCAGAGCCCCCTCTGGCACCCAAGCGTCCTCCTGCTCCAAGTAGCGCTCAACGGAGAGACCTCTCACGGCGGGTTCGGTCCACGTTCCCGGCGCGGTTAACAACCCCCTTGGTTAGGGTTAGGCAGGCAGTCGGGGGTAACTGAAGCTGCCTCTCCCTTTAGGCTTCAACCTGAAGTATTTAGATATCTTTTCATCCTTTAGTTCATTGAGCAAACAATGCAAACAGTCCTTTCTAAACTGTTACAAGCACAATCAATTTCAATGGTCGTTTAGCTGGCAAACTGTTAAGGAGTGACTCCTTTCCTCCGAATGCAACCCGCATTCGATCCGGAATCAGTTGCAACTTGGCAAGATTCCTATCATTCTTGGGTTAGGGTCATACCCTACCCATACTTTAGGTTTGTTGTGGTGGGTTCCAGCGACCATGTCGCTTTAGTTTATTGTCTGGTCATTTGCAAATACCTAACTTTCCTTTGCCTTGGCAATTATTTCCCAAGGAAAGTGAGTAACAGGATGATTACTCATCCTCTTGTAAGTTAAATTCCTTCAATAACTTGCCAACCTCATTTCGAGAGATGACAAAAACTCTCTTGTGGACAAATCTCAAGTCTATACAATGTTGCAGCTTTTTGCACATGTATTGCATCTAATTTCACGGGATCATTCCACCCATTGCTTAGCGTTTTCCGGTCACGGAATTTACCTTCAGGGTTTTTGGGTATTCTCCAAACCATTCCTAGTTATGTGGCCCATGGTACTAAAGATAGGCAACTCCGTCGGGGTTCCATCATTTTGAACGGATGATCCTTAGGATAAAACCTTAGATCATTTTATGCATAAGCACCCAATTGACTCGACATTCCGAATGTGTGTAAGATCTTAGGGTTTGCGGTTCTAACTTGGCAACAAATGTAAAACTAGGTCAATTCTTGCCGCACCAAACCCTAGTTAGCACTTGGGATACTTATCATATCGACTGAACCATGCCCAAATGAATCCCTTGTGGTTTATGTGATTTAGACAACACAATATACTTGTCTTGCGACAAGGATGAACCTTTCCCAAAGGTGATAAACTAGATCAATAGTTACAACTACACCAATACGCGTAAACATGCGATTCATTGCTTCTACGCATCACATGGTTCACAATAACCCTATCCTTTCTTGGCAAAGTAAAAATGCCTGATAATCTGGACACTAACTTTCCTAGGTCCTACTAGGATTTATGTCAAATAATCATGCCACTTGCAAGTCCATAGATCATTTTCGTGCCTTCTATTCCTTTTCGAATAACATCTTATGGGTGTTAACTTATTACAAGGAAGATTTATCCAAAAACGGGACATGCCATTAATCTTTCCATGCCTAGTAAAAAGGTGTGCCTCAATAATTTCGACCTTGTAATGAAGCAACAGTTGTCCTAGGCTTGTCACTTTCGAATGCACAAAAAGAAAATTACTAATAAGGTCCTGCAAATGCATAGACACCTTATACTCTTTTCATTAACTCCATTGGACTACCAATGATCAATTTCCATATCTTAGGCTATCTCTAATAAATGTTCAAATAGCCAATTCATTTTCCAATTGCATTTAACTTGACTAGTTGAATTCGAACATGCATGAGTGCTTCCTAATTCGTGAAGTTATCGTAAATAATTTCAATATTTTTGTGTGGAATCCAAATAGATAAAACCTGGACTTGCGGACTCCGGGAAATATCCACGTATGCTCGGGGTGAACCTCCCGCATCGCACCTTGTGATCTTTCTAGAGACCATCGCGAATTCGATCTCCAGTTAGCCTTTGTGGACTTCAAGTTTTTGCCTTGGCTTGCAGCCTTCCGACCTTTGCCTTTCCTCGTATGCGGAAGACTTCTTTGCGGGATGGCGCTTGCGGCAAAGGGCTTTAGGAGTTCTTTTAGGAAAAACTCGAGTTGGCACGGAATTGATTCGTGGATGGCTTGCGGCCTTCAAAGTCCTTTTACGAAAGCCCTTTTCGAAGGGTCTTATGGGAGTCTTTACGGCCTTCACCCTCTCCTCTTCAAGTTTCGGGGAGGGGTATGAATGCCCTTTGGGAAATGTGGTGGGAAGGGGGGTTAAGGAAGCCCCCCCCTTAGAAGCTTCTAAGAAGCTTCTTGGCTTCTGAGTGACGTCGAGGGGGGGAAAGAAAGTCGAAATTCAGCGGTGGGCGGACTGAGGTGGCCTGGCGGCAGCTATGGCGGACTGGGCGGCAGCGTGGCGCTGGTGGCAGGACTGGGCGGCCCTCACGACCCTCCACGGCGCCTCCTCACGGCCCTTAGCGGCCTCTCCTTCACGAGCCCCCCATCACGGTCCCTCGTTCTTCATGTTCGACAGAGTGGCGTCCCCATCCTCCTTCACGGTCGCCTGTCGCAGCCTCCCTTTTCAGCACGGGCCTCCTCCCTTCACGTCCGGCACCTCCTCAGCACCCCCTCTGTCCACGGCCGTCCCTCCTCCACACAGCCACCTCCCTCACATGGTGAGCCTTCCTCACGGCCGTCTCCCTCACGGCAGCCTTCTGCCGCCTTGTCCCCTTTTCCATTCCCCCAAGAGGGGGTTCTTATAGTCCAAGGGGGGAGAGGGGTCCTCCCCACGTGTCAGTTGCATGGCCTCTCCTTCACGTCCTCATGCTTCCCTAGCCCATCCCTTTCCCCCAGCCACACATCGGCTGGGGAGAATAATAAAAAAATTTGCTATAATTTCACCTTTATCCCCTTATCCTCCTCCCAAGAGGCTGTTTTCCCGCGGCCATGCCGGTTTGAATCCCCGACCCTATTTTCTCAAGGTGGAGTGTCTCCATTTCCCGCGTATGGCTGCTGGCACTGGTGATAATCTTTGCACGAGTTTATGATGAGAGCGGGAAGTTAATATTTACGGTAGGCAGTACACGGAAATATTACAAAGGTCATCCGGTAGCATATTCTTCAAGGAAATTGAAGAGCCATGAAAGGAATTATGCTACCCATGATCTAGAGCTATTGGCTGTCATCCATGCTCTCAAACTTTTGAGACATTACTTGCTAGGTAACAAATTTTTCTTAGTGATGGACCACAAGAGTATTAAATTGATCTTCACCTAGAATGAGCTTAATATGAGGCAACGTCAATGGATTGAAGCGCTGGAAGAATATACTTTTGAAATCAAATACAGGATTTGAAAGGAGAATATGGTTGCCGATGCACTCAGTCGCAAGGCATTTCTAAATTCTCTTATCTTGCAGGATCCATCAACAACAAGATCTCTACCCACAAAGGTATCAATGCTAAACAACCCGATTCTTGAGCTAGCTAAAGAAGAGGCATGCCATGACCCAGTCTATCAAAAATTGCTAAGGGCAATCCCCGTCAAGGATCAAGACCCGAAGCTAAAGACGAAGTATCAAGAATTCTCTCTCAATAGTGGACTTGTTTACTTTAGGACAAGATTATGTATCCCTACAAGCCAATCTCTCAAGTAGAAGATACTTTGGGAAGCCTATGACTCCCCTTTCTCAGGACATCCTAGCTATGCCAAGACCCTTAATGCAGTCAGGAAGAGCTATTATTGGGATAGGCTCAAGGGTGACATTCTCAAATATGTCACGGAATGTTTGTCTTGTCAACGCATTAAGGTAGAACATGTCAAAATGCTAGGGAAATTGCAACAACTTGAAATTACCCAAATGAAATGGGAATTGCAACAACTTGACATTACCCAAATGAAATTAGGGTAGGCCAACAACGAAGGGAGGATACAAATCTATTATGGTTGTAGTAGATATGCTCACCAAGGTTGCACATCTCATCCCTATCAAGAAAAACTATAAAGCCTCATACATCACAAGAATATTCATCAAGGAAATATTCAAATTGCATGGGTTACCCAAAACAATCATTAGTGATTCTGACTCTCTCTTCACATCACACTTCTAGAGGGCTATCTTTGAGGCTATTGGGACTCAACTCTATTTCAGTAAAGCTTACCATCCCCAAACTAATGGTCAAACAGAATGAGTCAACCAAGTCATTGAAGATATGCTTAGGACATATTGCTGTCACGAACCCAAAAAGTGGATTCAATATTTGCCACTCCTTGAGTTTGCCTACAATGCTTCTTACCAACAAAGTATTCAGATGACCCCTTTTAAGACATTGTATGGGCATAATTTTCATACCCCTTTGAGATTCTCAAACCCAACTTTGAGGATAGAAGCTTCAAAGAAGATGTTGGAAGACATGGATGACCAAATCAAATCAATAGGACAAGATATCCAAGCCGCCAAGGATAGAGAGAAGGCTTACACGGATTTGAAACAGCAAGACAGATCCTTCGTTGAAGGTGATATGGTCTTCATCCGCGTACGCCCTAAAAAGAGTTCACTGTCCTTGGGAGAATACAAGAAGATAAGTCCAAGGTATTGTGGACCTTAAAAGATCACTAAGTGCCTAGGACCTAATGCTTACAGACTACAGCTATCCGCAACCCTAAAGGTTCATAACGTATTCCACATTAGCCTATTGAAAAAGTATCTAGGCCTTTGAGGTCAAGGAACTTGAGAGAATACCTCATCTAGTGGAAAGATTATCCCGAAGAGGATGCCACCTAGATGGACGAAGATACTCTCAACCAACAATACCTCCTGGACCTCTCGAGATGAGGACACCTCAATTCCTCTAAGGGGGAGAGGATGTAACATGCCACAGGACCCCCCTGTAATTTCAAAAAGAGAAAAATCTATTACCTTTAGTACAAATTCTTTTACTCCCCCCTCTCTCCCCGCCGACAACACGTTGGGGGGAGAGAGAGAGTGGGAGTGGTGGTGATGCGGGGGGAGGCATGCAACCTCCAGGTGGAAGGGGTGGCCATGCCACCTACCACCTCCCCTCCCCTATATAAGGGGAGGCTTCTCCCCTCCCCCGACGAGAGACATAGGAGGCTACACCCCCCCTTCCATACATCGCCACCCCCCACCATCCTGTTGAAATGCGACCATAGCCACCTCCCCCCCTGACCGTCAGTCAACTCTTTCTCCCCCCTCCTCGCTTGGCGACGCTGCATACCCCTCCCCTGGGACGTCCGAATTGGAGCTTTTTTTTCCCCCACTGTCCTGTTGGCACAGCTCCCTGGGCTTCGACCATAATCACCCCCTGATCGCCAGTATGCTGTGGGTCCCCCCCAAGCTCTCGACAGTATTCACGCCATGTTTACTAGACGCTGCGGGACCCTCCCTGGGCCCTCCAAACAAAGCCGCCACCTCCCTGATTGCCATCCAATTCGGGCCGTGAGGAGAGAAGGAGAAGGAGAGAATAAGAAGGAGAGGGAGAGAGAAGAAGAGGAGAGGGAGAGAAGGGGAAGGAGAGAAGAGAAAGAAGGAGGGAGAGAGAGAAGAGGAGGAAGAGGGAGAGAGAAGGAGGAGAGAAGAAGAAGGACTAGGAGAGAGAAGGGAAGTAGTGGGAGAGAAGGAGTGAGGAGAGAGAAGAAGGAGTGGGGAAGAGAAGGGGAGAGGGAGAGAAGGAGAAGGAGAAGGAGAGAAGAGAAAGAAGGAGGGAGAGAGAGAAGAGGAGAAAGAGGCAGAGAGAAGGAGGGAAGAGAGAAGTAGAAGAAGGAGGAAAAAGAAAGGGGTAGAAGAGAGGAGAGGGGAAGAAGAAGGAGAAGGAGAGAGGTAGAGGAAGAAGAAGAAGAGGTAGAAGGAAAGAGGAGAGAAGTAGTAGAAGAAAAAGAAGAAGAAGAAGAAGAGTAGAAGGAGAAAAGAAGAGAAGAGGAAGGGAAAGAGAGGGAAAGAGAAAAGGAAAGAGGAGAGAAGTAGTAGTAGTAGTAGTAGAAGAAGAAGAAGAAGAAGAAGAAGAAGAAGAAGAAGAAGAAGAAGAAGAAGAAGAAGAAGAAGAAGAAGAGTAGAAGGAGAAAAGAAGAGAAGAGGAAGAGAAAGAGAGGGAAGGAGAACATAAGTGGAAGAGGGAGAGAAGGAGAAGGAGAAGTGGAAGAGGGAAAGAAGAAGAGGGAGAGTGAAGAGAAGAAGAGGGAGAGAAGGAGAAGGAAAGATGAAAAGAAGGAGAGGGAGAGTGAAGAGAAGAAGAGGGAGAGAAGGAGAAGGAGAGAGGAAAAGAAGGAGTGGGAGAGTGAAGAGAAGAAGAGGGAGAGAAGGAGAAGGGGAGAGGAAAACAAGGAGAGGGAGAGTGAAGAGAAGAAGAGGGAGAGAAGGAGAAGGAGAGAGGAAAAGAAGGAGAAGAGGAGAAAAAGAAGAAGAAGAGATAGAGAGAGAAAGAAAGAAGGAGAGGGAGTGGGAGTTGGTAAGTAACCGCAACAAGTCACCCAAACCACTCCCTCGGTGAAGGACCCCATCTAGTGGTATTTCCTACCAAACCTATCAACCCAAAACCCGTTAAGGTCCAGACTACCCAATCTCCACGAGGCGAATGGCTCCCAAGAAGAAAGTCACGGGAAGCATAGGCACCCAAGCTACCGGTATGGTTGGAGAGGCAAGCGGAGCGACCAATGCAGTACACAGGAATCAAGCCCAGGTTCTAAGCATTCAAAATTAATTAGGTATTATTTCTCGTGGAAGAGATGAAAGGATTTGTGACATGCATGGAACAAGAATGAGTCTTAGGGTTCTGTTTACTCTAAGTACTAAGTTGCATGCATGAAACAGTAGAGTTTGGAATTTGCATACGATTTTATGCATGCAATGATAGCTTTTACACACATAAAATGATAGGGTTATCACCTTATTTCACATAAAATGATAGCTTTTTAACTAGTTCAGTGCATGAATAGTCATTTAGAATTCACGTTTCACAATCATGGTTAAAAGAAACACATGAAATGTTAATTTCTGTTCATGAGATACACTTGCATCATTAGACAAAACCCTAGACTTTCATAGACACAAGTCACATGTGATCCGGTGCATTAGAAATATGTACTCATTTCCAGGAATAAAGAGAGATAAAAGTCGTTTAGGAGGTAGGACTATTCTAAATGCACAATGTTGATGATGGTTAAGGTTGATTGGGAAATCCTGCATAGAACTGCACTAAGAGAATTCGAAGGATCGCATGCATCTGGACTGCATCTTGAAAGTCTAAATGAAGAGTCATGTGTTGCCATGTGTGTTAACTGTGCTTGGTTGGAATTAGAGATTAAAAGACCCTTGGTTGGGTTGCGAATAAGGCATGTTCGTTGCCTTGGCTGACCAACTAATGCTTGAGTTAGGGACTAAGATACCCTAAGGTAAAACCCAAGGGAAAAGGGCAAGTAAAAAATAAGTCAACTTACCAAGATCATTTGCTTGCATAATCTTGTTTGAAATTATTGGGATCTTGCCAAGTCACGAAAAGGCCCAAGATTGGATGCTGGGAGCATCCGGGAAAAAAGGAGTCACACCTTAGCAGTTGGTCATACAAACGACCTCCGAAATGTTCGTGCTTGTACTTAGGTACATTATTTGATCTCTTTGCTCAAGGAACTAATTCAAGGAAAACACTTAATACTTCATGTTGAAAGCCTGGAGGTAGAGGCAGGAACAGTTACCTCCGACTATCTGCCTGGCCCTATCCAAGGGGGTTGTTAGCCGCACCGGGTATATGGACCTAACCTGCCACGAGATGTCTCTCCGTGGTTGCTGCTTGGAGCGGGAGGATGCTTGGGTGCCAGGGGAGGCTCTGGCTATAAATCCCTTGCCTCCGGGTCCTGCACAAGAGGCTGACGTGACTTGAGATGGGATCTCCAGGTCCGTGTACTAGTCAACGGGCGGAACTTGGAGCAGCAATCCTATAGATTGCTGGGATAGCCTCCGGGCGTGATATTGGATGAACTCCAAGATTTTGATAAATAAAGAGCAGTTATTGGAGAAAAAGGAACTTGCTTGGCATTGTTTTTATGTCAATGCCTAAGTTACGTGAAGAAACCAATGATTAATTTGTTTAATTAAGGAAGCTGATTTTGCATGTCAAAACGTAATGTGTTAAGTAATTAGATAACTAAAGCAAACTAAGGAAAGTGCGGTGGACATGGCTTAGGTCCGTCCTACAGAAGGGTGGTCCCGATTAGCTGGGAACTTTTCTCAAATGATGAGATAATAAAACAATGAAGACCTAGTGTCAGTAGATGTAGAATTTTCGATTTATTTTGTTTTAGGGGAAAGGAATGGGACTATGCTGTATGGTAGAGAGGTTGACCTTCGCATCCCTCTCATTTCCCATTCTCCATGAACCAAGTGCAGTATGAATCCGCTTCGACTCTGTTGTTCCTACGCAAAGTGGTACATTTGGAGCTCGATGCTAGTTTCTTCCTACAGACTTCAAGTTGATAGGAAAGGAACCATGACCTCAGGTCGATCCCAAGTGGGAACGGCTGGACACTTCTGCTCGGGGCAGACTTGGAAAGGCCTAGGTCGCAAACCCTGTGTGATTCCCTGTGAGTGCCAAGTGGAGCCTTCTAGACACTCCTCCCGATGGGCTGCTTGTATTGGCAGCACATAAAATATTATGGGCATGCTTTTAAACTCGATAGAGGCTACAACTTCCTAGAAGGATATATGATCGACCCTCAAATGGGCTAAGTTTGGCATTGTAGGTTGTAGTTGTGGGCAGCCAATTTGAGTCCAATGATCATGAGTTAAGATATTGAAATTAGCTCCCTCATCAATCAATACCTTGAAGACATGTGTCTGTTGGGCAGTAAGATTATGCACAAGTAAGCGGGTGCTATTGCCTCTTCATCTTCCTCCTCAATTTTCATTATTGTGGTGAATCAGACTTTAACAGGGGACTAGCATGGGAGGCTCATGTAGTGGATGCATGGGAGGGTAGTACTTCTTTATGCGGCTCCTATTGAAGAAGCCTATGCCCTCTCCATCTAGGGTCTCGAGCTCTACATTGTCGGTTTGACTGATAGTGTGGACTCAAAAAGGTCCTTATCCCCTAAATTTCATCTTCTATTTGTGGCCCTTTATTGAGTACAACAACACATTAAGTCACCCTATTCAATTTCTCGCTGCTTGATGTGCCTGTCAAAACAACTCTTGCGGCACGACTTTTTGTAAATTAACACATGGGTGGCTAGAAGTCAGTCTCTGATAAGCATTCTAGCTCGATTAGGCAATCAGTCCATGCCTCCTTTCCGTCCCATCTCTCTTGGATGGCTACTCTTAGGCTCGACACAAATAACTCTACAGGTAGAATGGGTTCAGTTTCGTAGGTTAACTTGAAGGGAGTTTGTCCTGCCGTTGTTTTATAGGCTATTTGATAGGCCTATAAGATTGCCACCATCAGTTTGTTGTCCCAGTCACTTGCGAGGCAAATACCACTTTGGTCAATATGTTCAATAAGATCTTATTAGTGGACTCAGAAAACCTGGCCATTCGCTTAAGGATATAGGGTGAGGATTGTTGATGGACGATTAGAAAGGTTGACAAGAGGTGAGAGATCACTTCATTAATGAAGTGCATGCCTTGATCACTAACTAGTTCAATGGGACAACCAAATTGTGAGATCACCTACTCCCAAGGGAACTAAGCAGTGGTTAGAGCATCATTTTTCCTCCTGGCTCGTACTTTTGCCCACTTGGTGAGATAGTCTATAGCAATGATGATGTACTTGGCCTACGAGTACTGTGCTGCATGACTAATTGGCCCAATGAAGTCAATTCCCCATTTCTCAAGTGGTTGTCTTGCAATGATTGGACTTAGCTCCATTTTGTCCTTGCGAATAGACACCTTGGTCTGTTGGCACTCGTTACAGTGCTTTACAAATCATACTCATCTCGAAAAAGAGTAGGCCACCATAGTTGAGACTGCATCACCTTGCAGGCCATCATGTCTTTGCTAAAGTGCCCTCCAACAATTCCATTGTGTGCTTCTGCAAGTGCATCATGCATCTCATGTCCACAAATGCATCTATGCAACAAGATGTCGTGCTAAAGAGCACCTACCACGACACAAATCGAACCATAAACCGGCTAAGTAGAGGCTACAAATACATTGCTAGCCACAAAAACCTGCAAGATATCTTTCTTCTTCATCAAGAACCATGCCTCAAAACACACAAGGAAATAGAAGGCACACAAGAAATCTGTCACACTAATGCCATCCTCACCCTCTTCCTCTTCCTCAGTCTCCATTAAATTAGGCAATGAAGCACAAGAGAAAGGAGCAAGAACAAGAAATATGAGAGTTGTGTCAAATGAGGGAGAGAGGAAAATGAAGCATGAGAGGAGAAGATAAAGGAAGAAAGAGGTTGTAACCACCTCAACCTTCCACCTCAAATCGCCCACTGACAAGCCTCTTCCTTTTCCTTTCTTGATGTTATAAAATTGAATTTGCATACATCTTGTCTAAGGTCTTAAGGCCCTCTATTTGAGCATGAGACAAATGTGTTTGACCATCCCTTTTCCTAGGACAATATTTTATAATGTGAGTCTTTTGGACTACACATTTTACATTGCTTCATAAATGATTTTTTACAAGAGAGTACAAAAGCAAAATGCCATTTCATAAAAGATGTTCCCATGTTGAGCACATTTTTATGCATATATTTGCACTGATTTCCTGGTTATCATTCCTCTTGCACTTAAGTGTGAAGCGTCCCCGCGAACAAATTGGAAAGGAACCACGATCAACACTTGAGAAATCTTCATCTTTACCTTCTTTTTCTTTGTTGATCTTCTAATTTCCATTGGATAAGGAGGGGAATAACACACAAAAAGAGAAATACACAACTAGGACATTGAGCCTAGGGTTAAAAACTCATCACAAGAAAATTCCACTTAGCACACAAAAGATAGGGCTTTCAACCAACTTGCACACAAGAACAACTTCACACTTAGGATAGACAGAAAAACAACCGCACCATGAAGCTCATGAAGAAATCCCAAAAAGATACAAAAATGAAGTTCATCCCTTGCAAAGGATATGATATTGAAGTTATCCCACCTGGAACATGTATTTTGAAAAGGAAAAGAGGTGTGGACTTTATAAGGAACGTCAACAAAGAGAAAAAGAAATGAAATAGAAAATTTTATGAGAAATATTGTGCATATTACGAAGAAGGGTCCTTGATAAAGCAAGACGAGTATAAGAATTACTTTTAGATCCATGCTTATGAGAGAAAGAAGGAAAAGCATAGAAACAAGACTCATGGGAAGGTTTGACTATTAATATTGTTTTTAAAGAAAGGGATTTTGATGGATCTGCTACGTGGTGGAAGATAAGAAAGATAAGGTGTCGAGTCTGCCATGTGAAACGAATGAAGGAACGTGAAACAGGATCAAACAAATTTGATGCCGGCACAATTCTTTGCATTTGGCTACCATCATGATCGTTGCATAAGGTGAGCTACACTTCTTCTTGTCCACATGTTATCATAGTAGCTCGCGTACAACTCATGATAGGCCTACTAGAGATAGCCAGTGAGATTTTTTGTCCTGACAGCGCTTAGGAGGGATCCAGTTTTTGGATGAGGTTGGTTCTATCGGACAGGTCATGGCACACCTCACCTCTTAACAAGACTAGGCCAGCAACAATGGCACACATGGAGGGCATGGGAGGAAGAGATAGTGAAATGCTGCTAGTTCAATGAAAGATAGATCCTCATTTGGAGGAATGCCAGTAGGCGTATGGAAAAATCTGCAACATGACTCGAGACGAGCTAGGTCTTTGGGTTCCAGATGGCTCTGACCCAACACAACAAGCAAGTTTTCGGGGTACCAAAAGATGAGAGGGAAATATGGCACCTTGGATTCTAGTGGTGGTGGGCATTGTGCTAGTTCTCTTGATTTGACAAAACCCATCTTTTCTTCTTAAGCATACATCCAAGAAATGATTTTTTCCATGGCCCAAAGTATAGCTGCAAATCCTTCTCTTGCAAGCTTCATAACCACCTTTTCCCGACCAATGCACCAAATGAAGAGCACCCTACCACAGCAAAAATCAAGCCACAAACTGGTTAAGTAGAGGCTACAAATACATTTCTGGCCACAAAAACCTACAAGAAACCTTTCTTCTTCATCAAGAACCATGCCTCAAAACACACAAGGAAATCGAAGGCACACAAGAAATCTGCCACAGTAATGCCACCCTCACCCTCTTCCTCTTCCTTAGTCTCCATTGGATTAGGCAATGAAGCACAAGAGAAAGGAGCAAGAACAAGAAAGATGAGAGTTGTGCCAAATGAGGGAGAGAGAAAAACGAATCGTGAGAGGAGAAGATAAAGGAAGAAAGAGGTTGTAACCACCTCAACCTTCCACCTCCTCAAATCACCCGACAAGCCTCTTCCTTTTCCTTTCTTGATGTTATAAAATTGAATTTGCATACATCTTGGCTAAGGTCTAAAGGCCCTCTATTTGAGCATGAGTCAAAAGTGTTTGACCATCCCTTTTCCTAGGATAATATTTTATAATGTGAGCCTTTTGGACTACACATTTTACATTGCTTCATAAATGATATTTTACAAGAGAGTACAAAAGGAAAATACCATTTCATAAAAGATGTTCCCATGTTGAGCACATTTTGGTGCCTATATTTGCACTGGTTTCTTGGTTATCACGTGCCCTAACCTATAGAGATGTCTAACTATCAACTAATAGGGTTGTATTTTAAGGATGACTTGCCTAAGCTGGGCCTTCTCGATGGGTCTTTCAGGTAGTCCATGCTCAAGCACTTGGACTATGTTGTTTGCCCAGTACGGCATCAAGTCAACTCTAAACAAGTCCCTTTTTCTTCATGGCACCAATTTTTTGCCATGCCTATAAGAAAGATTCACTCTAAGGAGTTGTTGCTTGCTGTCCCCTTTCAAAACTTGGCCTTGTGTTTTTAGTCATCCTTCACCTTTCTTCTCCATTATGCTCTGGTGGCTCTACTTCTGAAGGCCCTGCAATTTGTGTTTGGATGTGTAGTCCATGCCTTAGAGCCGCATGAGTGATCTCTAGCTTTTTCTATGAGGACTCAATGGCCTCCTCTTCCTCAGATTGTGTGGCGTCTAAGAGAGTGCAGAGGAAGGCATGTTGTTGGGCTTCCAAGGTTACCTGTGCGGCCTCTACCCCCTGGTCTCTACTAGCACTTTGTCACCTTCTACAAGGGCTAGTCGACAAGGTGCTTACTCTTTCTTCACTCATGTTCACCCAATCTCTCTTGTTCTTTGATTTCTCTTTCTAAGCATTATTGTTCTTCAAGCTCTGAGGCTAGCCTTTGTTCCAGATTTGTTTTATGCTTTAGGTGCCATCGGCTTCTTCTTCTACTGTTGCTAGGTGCTCTGTGGCATCTCGTATTTTTTCATTTGCTTTTTGTAGATCCTTATATAGTGCCACTAGCTCATCAAAATTACATTCTAGGCTCATGAGGCTGTGTGTTTCCACTATGAGTTTTGCTTACCATCTCTCATCTTCTCCTCCCTTGGCCTCAATCTTTCCTTTTAGCTCCTTGATCTCTCTTTGATAGATAGCCACCTAACAGGTTCTCTCTAATTGAGGCTCTACCATTGTCTCCCTTTCGGCCTCAAACTTAGTTATGGCTATCTTCTTATCTTCCTTTGCCCGTTCCATCTATGACAAGAGTTCCTACATATAGACATTGTAGGTTGTGGACAACGGCAATGCAGAGGGACCAGTGGTTGTAGATGCATCTATCTTCGACTATTTAAGGTCCCGTTTGGATTCTGCATCTACAGTTGTCTATCTTCTTGCTCCCATCATAGGGGTTCTTGTACTCGCGCCTTGATTTGCCTCTTTGTTGACCACGAAATGTACCCATGCCATCAGATTGCTAGCATCTACCGTGCTAGAGGAGTCTTGGGTGGATGCAGTGACTAGGGTGGTGGGTACTAGGATGGTTGGGATAGGGTGGATCAAACCATTACCCTTTCCCTCGATCATTGGGGGCAGCATGTCTTTGGGTGCCTTGGAGCTAGAGCTTGGACCTTCCTGTTGGGGTGGGCTTATGGCTCCAAACTCCTCTTTTCTTGAAGGTTGTTCCACTAAGAGGCAGATAGTGAGAGCTATGTCTTCTTCCTCCTTCTTGACTCCGCCTCTTCCTCTTCAACTATTTTCTTTCTCTCATCCTCAACTCTTTTGGATTCCTCTTTTATTCTCTTTGTCTCGTCCCTTTCTTCTTTCTTTCGTGGTTCTTTTGTGCTTTTGGACTCGCTTTGTGCTTTATGTAGATATGTTTTCTCCTTCTTCTCCCTCTCTTCTTTGGCCTTTTTCTGCAAAGTCTTTTTTTGGTGCACAGAATAGATGTTGTATGCATGTGTAGTGAATGCCGAAAAGGCCCCCAAGAACAAAGATCTCTACAAAACCTTCATAAAAGCAAAAAGAGAGTTTGCACGACATGAGACAAAAAGACAAACTGGGTGCAATCTCCCCTCATGCCTTGTGTGAGCGCTTCACAAGGCATGTATTTATAAATTTATTTATCTCCAAGTTCAATAATAGTCCACTTTACAAATAGCATGATTTTGGCTTTTGTTTTTTCTTTTTCCCAAATAAAGAGTAAGGCATTTGGGCATCCAAAAGTTGGGGGATGTGCCCAAATACAAATATCAGATAATGAAATATTTAACCAAGTGTCTATGCGCATATAAGATAATAAATGTTTTGTCAAGCACTTTAATAAATAAGCATGCTTAAATAAATATTGGCACTATGCCTTTAGTGATAAGGTGCATGCCATCAAAAATAGTAAATCTTTTAGGCATTTTGAATTCATGCTATTGCCCCAAAGCTACCCAACGCCATTACCGCCTGCTTTACACATCAACTAAAGCATTCACAGTTATTAGAAAATAATAAAAATCCAACAAAAATGAATACCTAGTAGTATTTAGCTACAAATAATTAAATAGGTTGGAACTCTATCCTAACCTTAATTTAATTCGAGTGCGCACTCTAAACTCACAAATGTCTATTAATTTCATATGTATTTTGGGGAATCACCCACATGCACATTAAATTAATCTGATGCCCGAAAAAGATAGGCGTCCCCGTCAACTTCTCGCACAAGGAATCCACCTTGTGTACAAGCCCCGAAAAATAAATATAGTTTTACAGAATCCACCGAAAAACCTCATGAAACCCACCGTATCTCATGGAATCCACCGTGAAGTAAGACTCATGGCATCATATCCCCGGGGTAGGATAGCAATTATCATCAATTGCTATTAGCTCAATATAGAGCAAGTAGTTAGGGGTAAGCATTTAGGTCACAAGTGTGCATCCATTGGGCTTCTTCAACGTGATGATTTTTAAACTTAACCAAATATCTAGAATATCTACCGCCAATTCTAGTGGTCATAAAGTCAGTGTCTAGAATAGTTTCAGGTTCAAGGATTTGAGTTTCTTCTTCTAACAAAGGAGGGTTTTCGTAGACAGGGTGGACATATAATTGGCCTCTAAAAGGTCATAGTAAACTGATATGAAAAGTATTATGGATCTTCCAATGTTGGGGTAGTTCTAATTTAAATGCATTGTCATTGATCTTGTGAACTATTTTGAAAGATCCATAAAATCTAGGTGTTAATTTAACAATAGGGTGTTTCTCAACACTTTGCAATCTTCTCTTTTCAATGCATAACCAAACATAATCACCAACATTGAAACTCATGGCTTTTCTTTTCTTATTAGCTTGTTTAGTTTATGATCGCTGGGCTTTCGCAATCATATCTTTAACTTGAGCAAAAATAGTAGCATGTGTATTGGCAATATCATCAGCAGCTTTACCTTTATTCAACAATGATGTAATAGATGTAGGCAATCTATGTTCATAAATGATTTTAAAAGGTGCTTTTTGAGTAGCTGTGTGTGGTGTATTATTGTATGCAAATTGAAGTAGATGCAAATGTGTATCCCATGTTTGTGGTTTTGAAATTGTGTATGCACACAAAATATCTAGAATTGTATGATTAGTAACTTTTGTTTTTCCATTGGTTTCAAGATGGAATGCAGATGAGAAATCAATCTTAGTACCCAAATTTGCAAACAAAGTAGTCCAAAAAATATTGTAAAATCTAGAATCACGATCTGAAATAATAACTTTTGGCAAACAATGATTAGTGAAAACAGTCTTCAAAAACAAATGTGCAGCTTGAGATGTAGTTAATGTTTTCTTGCATGGTAGAAAATATGCTTGTTTGCTAAATCGATCTATTATAGCCCAAATTATATCATGATTAGCTTGTGTATTAGGCAAACCAATTATAAAATCCATTGAAATATGTTCCCATGGATGGTCAAGAATTGGTACAGGCATTAACAAACCATATTGTTTTCCATGGTGTCCCTTGACTCTTTGACAAATTAAACACTCATCAACAAAGTTAGAAACATCAGATTCCATTTGTGGCCAATAAAAATCTTCAACCAATGTTCTTAAAGTGAAAATAATACCTCTATGGCCTTGATATGGAGGACAATAAATTTCATGCAACACAAATGATCTAAATGGAATAGTGACACACAATCTTTTCTCATAAAACATAAATCCATCAAAACAAGACAAAGAATCAATTGGAATCCAATTATTAGCAACTAACTTGTTCCAATCAGCTTGAAAATGGGGGTCATAGTCATAGGTATCTTTCATAATAATAAGGGAATCAAAAGATAGAATGGAAATATAATGGATACTTGGTCTTCTACTCAATGCATCGGCAACAACATTCTCTCTACCTGGTTGATATTAGATAAGTGGATGAAAATTTTGAATGAAAGCATTCCATTTAATATGACGGTCAAAAATTTGTGGCTGACTAAGGTGATGTTTGAATGGTGAGTTTTAATCATAAATTCGGATCCCATTAGATAGTGTTTCCATTTACGTAAGGCTTGAACTACAGCTAACAATTATTTATCATAGGTGGAATACTTCAACTCAGAAGGTTTAATTTTGCAACTAGAATAGGCTATGGGATGTGAATCTTGCATTAGGACAACTCCTATTCCTGATCTGCTAGCATCTGTGACTACTAGAAAGAATGGTCGATTAAAACCCGATAATTGCAAGACAAGTGCATGTGTTGAAGCATGTTTCAACAAATCAAAAGACTTTTGTTGGTTGTCAAACCCAAACCAATGATACACAACACCTTTCTTTAACAATTCCGTCAAAGAAGGCAATGCAAGCAATGAAAATTTTCTCACAAATTTTCTATAAAAGTTGGCAAGGCCTAAGAAAGAACGTAACTCATGCATATTTATAGGGATTTTTCAATTCAAAATTGCCTCTATCTTTTTAGGATCAACACGAATACCATCAGAAGAAACAATGTGACCTACGTATTCAATTTGGGTTTGGAAAAATTCACTCTTGTCAGGGTTAGCATACAATATTCTCTTTCAACAATTTGAAAACTAAAGATAGATGTTCACAATGCCCATTCTCATTCTTACTAACCAATATATCATCAAAGAAAACAATCACACAATTCTAATACTTCAAAAATATATGATTCATCATACGATTGAATGTAGCTGGTGCATTGGTCATACCAAAAGGCATAACAAGAGATTCATAATGACCAAACTGAGTTTCTAAATGTAGTCTTGAAAATGTCAAGTGTATCCAATCATTTGATGATATCCAGATTTGAGATCTATCTTGCTAAAAATAGTGGCCCCTTGTAGTTTATCCATGAGGTCCTCTACCCTAGGAATCAGATATCTATTCTTAGCAATGATTTTTTTAAGGGCGCGATAGTCAATGCACATCCTATGAGTATTATTTTTCTTCTTAACTAATAGGACAAGTGCACCAAAATGAGAACTATTAGGACTAATGAGCCGTCGGTTCAACACTTCTTCAATTTGTGCTTGGATTTCTTTCTGTTCAATTTGATTGTGTCTATAAGGTACTTTACATCGTAGTTGGGAAATATTTTCTTGACCATGCACAAAACATTTCATTGTTAATAACGAATGAGGATTTGGCATATCTAGTAAAGTATCTAAAGCATCGCTAATATCATCATCATCTTCAGTGAAGTCTAGCATATCTTCATGGTCCTCGTCATTAGTTGCTCCCAAGTGATTGATTTGAACAGCTTGCTTCTTGGATTGACAGTTCACTGCTAAGCATCCAGGTTGATGACACTTGTAGCAAACCATAGATTTTGCTTTGGAGACATTGTTGATAAGGGTTAGAAGTTTGGGTATATTGGGATTTGGCTGAAGAGAAGACTTAGGGTTTGAATTAGCAGTTGATGGTAAAGCAAGAGGTCGAGTCTAAGGTTTACGGAAAGAAGAAGGAGCAAAGCGATTTTGATTGAATCTTCAGAAGTTGGAATTGAATTGCTTTGTACCAAAGTTACCATTAATCGAAAATTTTTGCAGTTGCTTTCTCATCCACAAATTTTATCCTCCACATCATGCGCTAAAGAAGTTACATCCTCCAAAGTCTTTGACTTGAACATATTCACTTTCCAATAGAAGTGACCAAGAAAACCGGACATATACTTGCATTTCTAGGTCACCTCAGGAACATCTTCAAGTATTCAAAGTTGAAGTAAGGCACTCCAAAAACACTCAGTGTATTGTGGGATGGATTCACTATCTCTTTGTTGCAGGAGATCCCACTGTTTGATAGCTTTTTCATGGAATTGAGGTGGAAGGAAATTCTGTAAAAATTTCTTTTAAAGGCTTCCCAAGTAGAGGGACAATCAACACTCTTGCGGACAACAGTCCACATAATGATTGTAACGTGCCCGTCTATCAGCTATCCAAGCACATTTTAGCGGTCCATCGAGAAGGAAACTAGGCGTCATCGATTGGCACTCCCATGGAATGTTCCGAGGCTTGCTGCCTAGGGTTTCCCGAGTCCCCCTCGCAACGGAACATTTGTGGCCGAACCACTAGGATCGACCTAAAATTTGGGCTCCTAGGAATTAAGGTCTCCTGACAATATTCCAGCATCGGATTTTGGACATCCCACTTTACGTAGAGATACCCAATCCGAACCAGACCCATGCCACACTTGGTTCAAGGAGAATGGGAAACATAAGGGATGTGCCACTCAATCTCTCTTCCCATAGGGCATAATCCCATTCTAGTCCCCTAAAACGGCATGAATCGGGTTCTAATCTAGCCTTATCTAAGGGTCAAACGATGATAAAACCTTGTGAGAAGCCTCCCAATTCTTTGGGTCCACCTTGTCGTAGGATAGAACTATCGGCCCACCCATTTCCCTTGATAGCTTTAGTTTTCTAATTAGGTCCTATCACATTTATGTGTGACATTCAAAATTTTCTTCCTTATTTAGGCCTTTTAGGGAACAGGGTTTTTTTTGCGTAATTTACAACACCGACACGAAAACAAAACAAGTGGTTCTTCTTACAAACAAGTTCTTTAACTTATTTTCTAGTTAATCTTTGTCTCCTGCCCATACAAGAGCATTATATATCCCTTCTGTCCAATAGAAGTACCTAGTCCAAATCACATGGCACCATAAATTCCATCCAGTATCTAAAATAGGATCTTCCAATGCTTCCATACGTTAGGTTCATGGCAGTCTTCAACTCCGTTCTGGACTCGGCAAGGGGTGTCCAAAGTTCCACTGACCCCAAGTGTCCTAGGAGTAAGACACAACTACCATGGTTAGACTTTTCACCACTCGACCTTCGGCTCGTGAATCGAGCAGTGCTCTCTCAGGTTGAAATGCAGCGTGACCTTGGAGATGATCCACCCATGCAAAATATCCTTCCTTAATTAATCCAATTAAGAACCAAGCACAATCAAGGCAATCAGCCTAATATCCCCTTCTGAGAAGAACATTACTTTATTCCCATGGAAACCTGTCATTATAGACCCTTGCCATGCATTTACCATCAAACACAAGCACATGGACTAATCATCCAATTCACATCTCACAATCAGTTTAGTGCAAGAGCATTTATGACGTTATTTAATCAAATCTACAAAACAATGGTATCCTTTTCAAAACATTGCAAGAATAGTCGCAATAACCTTCTATCGCGTGTTTGCTCTCCCCCTTGGAATTAGGGCAATTCCATGTAAACTTTACTTAACACTTTGGTTAAGACTCATGCCAAGGTCTCATACAACTATACAAGAATGTAAATTCTATTGAGCACTTATATTGATCAATAACCTAACCCACTTCTTAGTAAGTACAAAAGCATCGGCCTTTCCTTTGCCTCAAGTTTCCCTAATCCCTTGAGCTCTCTACTTGCCTTTTGGGGATCAGAGTTGTGTTCAAATCTAGCCCAATCCAAATAGGATTGATAATCATAGTGGTTATCAGTTGGAACCCAAGGAATTCATGGCTTTAGCCCTTATGATTGTTATTTATGCTAATTATGCATAAAATCAAGGTTCCAATCTACCAAGCATGAGCTATTACTTCGTATTGTTAGCAAGAGTTAGGCAAGGTCAAGAGCTTCAAAAATGAATTTCCTTAGGCCTAAAACGCTTATCAAGCCTTCCATCAAGTGTGCAAGCTACATCATACCAACGTTGTGGTGGAAACACACCTATTATTGTGAGGACGGAAAGACGACAATGCTTGAAGCCTTATATGATGTTTATGAGTTTGTCATATGGCATCTAAATGCAATTAACTTCTTTTAATACATGCATTTGGGAAATTCGATCCTTCAAATACTTACGATGTAGTTTAGACTTTTCAATGTCCTATTCTTGAGCGGCATAATAGAGCCCTATTATGTCTCATGTGATAATTGAGCAAGCATCTATTAATTTGAAAATACATTACTTATGACTGGAACCACTGTTGGGTTGGCAATGGTACCCTCGCCCAAGGCTTTGTCGCAGTTTGTGAGATTGCCACCCGCACTCCACATTCTTCACTTGGGCGCCATCCCTGATCTTCCTTGGTTTAGGTGTAATTCCTGTAGGAATTTCAACTGCCTCTAGGGTGCTTCGAACATTCCCTTTTGAAATGACCTAACTCCCTGCACTAGAAACAGCATGGAGCTTTATCACTTGGGATCACGAGGTTCTTGGTTATCCTTGGTAGGAGTTTCTTCTTTAAACCAAGTTGTCCTTGGATCCTTTTAGCAGATCGAAGTGGTCCTTTATCACAGAAACTTTTTTTTTGAATTGTCCTCTTCTTAGATCTGGGCTAAGGTCCATCGTTAATCGGCTTTGCTTGCAGTATTAAAGAATACTCCCAAACTTTGTCATTCTGGCAAGACCCAATCTGTATTAGTTGAGAAGAAACAGCTTAAGGGAAATTCATTGCAAGTTATAACTGTCATTCCTTGCCAGAGTACCTCTAATCATTTGCAAATTATAGGCTCAAAATAGATGCAACTCATATTACTCGGGTTAACTATAGTTACAAGAGTAACTTTTATTCCAATACAAATTGTATTTCATGTTGACAAAATTTCTAGGATTGATAATCATCCTGGAAAGGTGTAGTAGGCTCTAGTTCTTCATCTTCATCTAATTCCTCTATATATCCAAAGACTGCACTTGTGTAGCTTTGTTTTCTTGGAGGCTCAATGTCTTCCAAGACAATCAGCTTGGATGTGTCCTAGCTCATTACAGTGGAAGCATTGACGGTAGGAACATCTCTTGCAAATGTGCCCTATCTCTCCACACGTGTGGCATCTCTTGCCTTGATCTCGAAAATCATCTTTGTTACAATTGCCCGAATTAAGTTCTTGGACTATTAGCTTTTCTCGAAGTAATGCACCTTGCAAGTCTGTTGGATGCATTACTTCAAGACGGTGGTTCAAAGGAGTATTCAGGCCATGGAAAAACTTGGATACTTATTTGCAATATCCATAGGCAGTATGTATTTTAGTAGGGTTACAAACTTTGAGTAGTAGGCTTCCAAGGTTAATTCCAACTGCTTGAGCTTGAAGAATCCATTCATCCTCAAAGTTTGGTAGGTTTGTGGAAGGTATCATCCATGTACAACATCTTTCAATTGAGCCCAAGTGATAGCGGCTTCAGCAATACCTTGATCTTTGCACCATTGCTTCCACCTCTAACTTCAATTTGCCAATCATTGCTTGATTGGTAGCAATAGTTCTCGAACCATAGAAATAAACATCCATTGGCTCAATCCATATCTCTGCCTCTGTTGCGGCGTCTATCCCTTCTCCATCAAACTCAGGTGCCTTAATTTGCTTGACAAGGAATTTCTTCTCTTGCATGTCAACATACATGGGTGCAGAAGGTGCCTAACAATCATCCATTGGCTTAATCCATATCTCTGCCTCTGCTGCGGCATCTATTCCTTCTCCATCAAACTCAGGCGCCTTAATTTGCTCGACAAGGAATTTCTTCTCTTGCATGTCAACATACGTGGGTGTAGAAGGTGCCTAACAATTAAGCCACACCACTTAGGTTATTTTGTTTAGGATGTGTCTACAAACCATACATTAAGCAGTCACGCCACATTACGAAGTTTTGCTCTCATACGAACTGTAACATGCCCACCTATCGGCTATCCAAGTACGTTTTTAGCAGTTCATCGAGAAACGAATCTAGGCATCACCACCCGGCACTCCCATGGAATGTTCTAAGGTTTGCCGCCTAGGGTTTCTCGAGTCCACCTTGCAACAAAATGTTCACGACCAAACCCACTAGGAATGACCTAAAATTTGGGCTCCTAGGGGTCAAGGTCTCGTGACAATATTCTAGTGTTAGATTCTGAACATCCTACTTTACATAGAGATACCCAATCCGAAGCAGACCCATGCTGCACTTGGTTCAAGGAGAAATGGGAGGGATGCATCGCTCAACCTCTCTGCTCATAGGGCATAGTCCCATTCCAATCCCCTAAAACTATATGAACCAGGTTCTAACCTAACCTTATCTAAGGGTCAAACAATGATAAAACCTTGTGAGAAGCCTCACAGTTCTCTGGGACCACCCTACAGTAGGACTGAGCCATTGGGGTTCTGCCCATCTGCTTCCCTTCATAGCTTTAGTTTTCTAATTAGTTCCTATCACATTTATATGTGACATTAAAAATTAGCTTCCTTAAGTAGGCCTTTTCGGAAACGGGGTTTGTTCACGTAATTTACAGCAGCAACATGAAAACAAAACAAACAGTCCTTCTTACAAATAATTTCCTTAACTCATTTTCCAGTTAATCTTTGTCTCCTGCCCATACAGGAGAATTATGTATCCCTTCTGTCCAAAAGAAGTACCCAATCCAAATCACATGACACCATAAATTCTATCTAGTATCTAAAATAGGATCTTCCAATGCTTCCAGACATTGGGCTCATGGCAGAGTCTTCAACTCCGTTCTGGACTCCACAAGGGGTGTCCAGAGCTCCATGTTGAGAATTTGCCAATCACACCCTATGTATGCCCCTTTGTATGGAACAACTAGGCTAGGAAGATGCAGTTCATTCTATGAAGAGAGACAGATCCCATAGGCACAGTGATGAAATGTGCTACCAAGCAATCCTATATAATGATGTACTTGACTATCACTTTGATATGATGATAATACAATAGTACTTGTCTCTTTCTGTCAAGTCTCTGTGTCATTGTTAGTCCTACACAAGATTGTGTTTATGAGTTCAAGTCTCAATCTTGAAACCTAATTCACTTGTGTAACAGTTGTCTTCTTTGTCAATGTCAACATGAGTAGTATCTTCATCTTCCATCCTCCATAGCTTTCGCCTCTGCCATGCTCTAGATCCCGCATTTCTCACATGGTATCAGAGCCCAGTTGGGCATGGCATTGCTTCTCTAGCCTCTCTTGATTCCTCTCAACCTCTATCCAACTCACATCCAACTTAGTGTGAGTGTATGGCTCCAATCTCTCACTTGAACCCCATAGCCACTGTTTGGCAGAGCCATAGCCAGACAGAACCTACAGCTCTTGGAGCTTCCTGATCTCCTTCCACAAGCCATATCGTAAGTCGATTTCTTCTATGAATATCTCCCCTAGGTCAGGGCGCTGCTCCTCATCATGACAAACACCAACATTGCTCATCATCGAGCCCAACATTGCGGAAATTCGAGCTCGCTGTTCAAATCTGCGCCTGTTTCAGTCGTACTGCTGGATCTCCACGCACAAGCCGCGATTCACTTTGCAACCATAGGGTTTTGTAAGCCCATGACCTAAGCTACCTCCAACTCGAGTTTGACGCCCGATGATCGTGTTTGTGGGCTGATATAGCAGAAAAACCAGTCAGGCTGAAAACCCTAATTGTGGGACTCCATAGCTATTTTGTCTCAAGCTTTCATTTCACTTGATTTTCCTCATTGGCTTGAGACAAGCTAAACCCTGCCACTTTGATTCACTGATTTGATTAGTCTCCAACAACATTTGTCCATCAAATCAAGGAGGGGAGATCTCTGAAGCACTTAAAGATCCATTGAAGATTTGAAGACCTCTCAAGTCTAGCACTTAAAGACCCATTGAAGATTTGAAGACCTCTCATAGACTTGAGCTCCAAAGCTTCAACTTCACTTCAAGTTCCAAGTTTCTCAAGTTAACCAAAGACAGTGCCACACATCAAGGAGGGGACTCAAACAACGGGTTCATCAGGCAAAGGATCGGCATCAAGAATCACCATCTTCAACTCTAGTATCCCTTGATACTTGAGAGTGTTGATTTAACACTATCTTCACTTGTGTTTTTTGACACATTGAAGATCAATTTGGTTGCCACTTACTCACAGATTTAAAGCAGATTCTTGGTCATATCTATGATAACCAAGAAGATTTATATATGGATACACTTTATGAAAAGTAACATGACTTATCTACACTACATAGAAGATTTTTGTGATCTACTTAGACACGGAGTTGCTCATACTAAAGTACAATCAATGATTCCATCTAAAGTTTTTGAAGACACTCCAGTTACCTTGGCCATCATGAAGAATGAGATGTCTTTGCTTGAGGGGGACAAAGACATGGACATGAAGACTAAAGTTGCAAGCAAAGTCAAGGATGAACTAGACCAAGAAGACCATAAGATCAAAGAGCAAAGGAAGAAGGAAAATAAGAAGATCAGCCATGAAGACCAAAAGACCACATCATTCAAAGCTGAAGAACCAAAGATGAAAGACAAGAAGATTTTCCATGCTGACAAAGAGAAATCATATGATGCTGAAAAAGGCCACAAGGGCCTATCGGTCCTTGTCTCTCATTTTCTGTTTTAAAATCATTGTACCTGCCTTAATGTTCCTTTCATAAGCCTTGTAAACTCCTCATGTAGCCTTGTACTACAGCCTATGTACACTTTGTGAGGCCCCTGTTACAGCTTCTGGATGTCCACCATGTTTATGGTACCCACACTTAGCCTTTTTTGCGACAGCCTCTGGTGTTTTGCCATGTTTGTGGTATGCCCACACTTTGCATGTGTAGCTCTCACTAAAGCCTCTACACACTTTGTACTTTCAGGTTTTGATTGAGGAGGGGTGTTGAGAATCTGCCAATCACACCCTATGTATGCCCCTTTGTATGGAACAACTAGGCTAGGAAGATGCAGTTCATTCTAGGAAGAGAGACAGATCCCATAGGCACAGTGATGAAATGTGCTACCAAGCAATCCTATATAATGATGTACTTGACTATCACTTTGATATGATGATAATACAATAGTACTTGTCTCTTTCTGTCAAGTCTCTGTGTCATTGTTAGTCCTACACAAGATTGTGTTTATGAGTTCAAGTCTCAATCTTGAAACCTAATTCACTTGTGTAACAGTTGTCTTCTTTGTCAATGTCAACATGAGTAGTATCTTCATCTTCCATCCTCCATAGCTTCCGTCTCTGCCATGCTCTAGATTCCGCATTTCTCACACTCCACTGAACCCAAGCATCCTAGGAGTGAGACACAACTTCCGTGGTTAGCCCTTTCACCACTCGACCTTTGACGCATGAATCAAGAAGTGCCCTCTTGCGTTGAAATGTGGTGTGACCTTGGAGATGATCCACCCGCACAAAATATCCTTCCTTAATTAATCCAATTAAGAACCAAGCACAATCAAGTCAATCAACCTAATATCCCCTTCCGAGAAGAACATTCCTTTATTCCCATGGCAACCTGTCATTATAGGCCCTTGCCATGCATTTACCATCAAACACAAGCACTTAGACTAATCATCCAATTCACATTCCACAATCAGTTTAGTGCAAGAGCATTTAGGATGTTATTTAATCAATCCACAAAACAATGGTTTCCTTTTCCCAAACATTGTAGGAATAGTTGCATTAACCTTCTATTGCGTGTTTGCTCTCCCCCTTGGGATCAGGGCGATTCCACACAAAATTTACTTAGCCCTTTGGCTAAGACTCATGCCAAGGTCTCATACAACTATGCAAGAATGTAAATTCTATTGAGCACTTATATCGACCAATAATCTAATCCACTTCTCAGCAAGTATGAAAGCATCGGCATTTCCTTTGCCTCAGGTTTCCCTAATCCCTTGAGCTCTCTACTTGCCTTTGGGGGTCAGAGTTGTGTTTGGATATAGCCCAATCCAAATAGGATTGATAATCATAGCAGTTATCAGTCGAAACCCAAGTCTTTTTTAGCTTTAGCCCTTATGATTGTTATTTGTGCTAACTATGCATAACATCAAGATTCTAATCTACCAAACATGAGCTATTAGTTCGTATTGTTAGCAAGAGTTGGACAATATCAAGAGCTTTAAAAAAGAATTTCCTTAGGCTAAATCTCTTATCAAGTCTTCCATCAAGTGTGCAAGCTACATCATACCAATGGTGTGGTAGAAACACACCTATTATTGCGAGGATGGGAAGACGGCAATGCTTGAAGCCTTATATGCTGTTTATGAGTTTGTCGTATGGAATCTAAATGCGATTAACTTCTTTTAATACACACATTTGGGAAATTCGATCCTTCAAATACTTACGATGCAGTTTAGACTTTTCAATGTCCTATTCTTGAGCGGCATAATATGGCCCTATCATGTCTCATGCGATAATACGGCCCTATCATGTCTCATGCAATAATCGAGCAAGCATCTATTAATTTGAAAATACATTACTTATGATTGGAACCGCAGTTAGGTTGGCAGTGGTACCCTCGTCCAAGGCTTTGTCGCGGTTTGTGAGATTGCCACCCACACTCGACATTCTTCACTTGGGGGCCATCCCCGATCTTCCTTGCTTTAGGTGTAATTCCCGCAATAATTTTAATAGCCTCTTGAGTAGAAGAGCAAAGAAAAACTCGCAGGATAGGGATTAAGTTTGCAGGAAAGGCAATAAAACTCGGGGAAGAAGGAAGAGGAACATGTGTGGCCACCCTCCTCTAAGGAGGGAAAGAGCTCCTTCTTCTTCTTCTTCTCTTCTTCTCTCTCTCCCTCTCTCTTTCTCTCCCTATCTCTCTCTCTTCTTCTTCTTCTTCTTCTTCTTCTTCTTCTTCTTCTCTTCCTTGTCTTCTTATCTCCTCTCTCTCTCCTCCCTACAGCGTCCTGGCCCCCCTCTAAGGCTTCATATCCTCCTTACGATTGGGGGAGGGGGGGTATATAATGGGGGGGGAAGTTATTTATGAAGGGAAAATGGATAGTTGAGGGGGAACCGGTAGTAAGGGGGGAAAAGTGTGACATGGAGGTGGAGTGGGGGTGGCTTCCCCTCCCACCACTTCTCATCGCATGGTGGTGGGGACTAGGCAAGGGTGATATGCCCAAGGGGGGGCTTGGCCATGCGGACTTCATCAACTTTGTCTTCTCCATCATCACCTGTAACTACCCTCCCCCATTGTCATCATGCTGATTCTCTTTGACTTCATCCTCCTCTTTGTCGTTTCCCCACCCGCGGTGTCAACTACCACTTCCCTCCCTCGCCACCTGTTGGCGATAGCAAGGGGGGAAATGAAAAAATAAATCGTTAATTTCAAAAAAAGGAGGGAGCATTCATTAGGACAGGACGCTACAATGATGCTATGTCTACTATATGGTTAGTGATGCATTTAAGTTTATATTTTTCAGCATATTGCTCTTCATGAAAATAGTCGTCAAACTAACTGATAAAAGCAAGAACAATTTTGCCATTACGTTGCCCATTAAAAGTATGAAATTTGAAATTTCTTTTACTTATCTTGGCTTATTTCCTAAGAGCCTATGCATCGAGTGTTGCATCAATCGTATGTTGAATAGCATATTCAGGTTGTTGCGCTCCATCTTGATCAACAGTGGATTGTTGAAGTGTAGCCAATTGTGCTTGCAAATTTGGACATGCTCTTCGCTCTTCTTGAAGTTGCATCATGATTAGATCCAATTTTTGCTCCATATTTGGCTCTAGAAAATCACCTTCACCCCCATAGAATCATCCATATTATGATCCAACATCTTGCAAAAATAGTAGGTCCTTCGCAATCAGAGAATATAGTAGGGGGTTCTTCATTGCCAGGAACATGCCTGTATTGTCAATTCTCCGCGACATAGTGGTGCATCTACCGAGAGACACCTCAAAGTGGTGGTTTTTGAATCTAGGGTCTCTTGGGACCTATTTGTTAGTTGATGTCCTTTGAAGAGATCCATCAAGCCGAACTCCAAAAATAGGAGAGAGCTGAGAGGGCTAGATGGAGGGCCAAAAACCTGTAAAATATTACACGGCGCAGCGAACAGAATCTGAGAAAGAGATAGAGAGTACACAACAGATAAGAGGAGAATCAGTAAAATTCTTTAACTCCAAACAACTGATACAAAGATGGCTCTGTCCACCCGTGCGCTTCCAATGAATGAAGCTTAGATGGCGATCTAGACAGAAGATAGGTGAAGAGCTTAAGGCTAGCTGGAACAACAACTCTGACTGGGTGAAAGATGAGTGTGAGATGGCTGCGAAGGGGTTTAGCTTTTATAGCCCGCGAAGGTCGTTAGGTCGGCCTGCTGACCGACCTACCATATGAGCCTCCACTAGTCGGCCAGGGAATATTCCAGGGAATATTCCCTTTACCATCGGGCCGGGGGCGCTGCCCCCGGACCCCCGCCAGGGGGGCCGCTGGCCCCCCTGGGACCCCCCAGCCAGGGGCCGCTTCCGCGGCCCCCGGACCCCACAATAGGAGCCCCTTTTAACTCCCTTACCACGCAACTCAATGCAATGTGCCTCGAGTTGCTACCAGCATAACCACTCCGTCTAACCCAAAGATTAGACCCACAACAGTCACCTTTTTGCCATCCGGTCACATAGACCTCATCTGATATACAAGTCAGGACTCAACCAATGTCCGGGCTCACATTTGGCTTCTCCTCATAATGGGGGCCTTACAACTTTGAGCACCATGGATCATTGGTAGCACCTAATGAGGGTGGGGCATTGATCATATCTAACACCCCCCCTCAATGTCCACCCATAGGTGAACTATCTCCTCGGCCCAATGCCGAGTCTCTGAAGATGAACTTGAAGCAGATCCTTCGTAAGTGCTTTGGTGAAGATATCTGCTCCATTCTCCTCTGTTGGACAGTAGACCAATTCCACTATCCCATCCTCCATCAAATCACGCACATAGTGATACTGGATCTCTATATGTTTGGTGCGTGCATGAAACACTGGATTTTTGGCAATGGCGATGCAACTCTGATTGTCACATCTCAGCACAGTTGGTTCTTCATCCTGCACTCCCATATGCCATAGAATCCTTCTCAACCATACGGCCTCACATGCAGCAAAACAAGCTGCCTTGTACTCTGCTTCGGTAGAAGACAATGCCACTGTTGGTTGCTTCTTACTAATCCAAGAGAAAATTCCTGAACCCAAAGAGAAACAATAACCAGAAACTGACTTCCTGGAATCAATGTCTCCTGCCCAATCTGAGTCACAGTTCCCCACAAGAGAAGTTCCGAAACTGTATGTGATACCATAGTCAAGAGTTTTCTTCAAGTATCTGAGCACCCGCATCCCAGCCTTCCAATGACTCTCATGAGGTTTGTTTGAGAACCTGCTCAAAACACCAACAGCAAAACTGATATCTGGTCTGGTGTTACACAAGTAGATTAGACTGCCGACCAACCTCCTATACCTCCCAATGTCTGCTAGTGCTGATGTATCCTCAACGGATAACTTTACATTCACCTCCATAGGTGTAGCTATCTCCTTGCACTCGGTCATGCCAAATGCCTTCAAGATCTCCCATGCATACTTCTTCTGAGAGATGAAGATCTTTCCTGGCTCTTGCCAGACTTCAATCCCCAAACAATAGTGCAGCAAGCCCAAGTCTGTCATTTCAAACTCAAAACTCAAAGCCTTTCGAGTTTGGTTGATCATATCTTCATAGTCACCTGTAATAAGAAGGTCGTCCACATATAGGACAATCACTACAGACTTTTTACCATCCCTGTAAACATACAAGTTAGCATCTGAGGCACATCTTTTGAAGTTTAGGTTTAAAAAGAACCTATCTATCCGCTGGTACCATGCTCTGGGGGCTTGTTTCAGCCCATACAATGCCTTCTTCAGTTTACACACTTTGTTCTCAGAATGGGGGGCCTCAAACCCTGGTGGCTGAGCCACGTACACCTCCTCCTTGAGGTCACCATTTAAGAACGCTGACTTAACATCCATTTGGTACACTGGCCACTTCTTGTGGGCAGCCACTGCAAGTACCGTGCGAATAGTGGTCATTCTGGCAGTTGGGGCAAATGACTCTTGAAAATCAAACCCTTCAACTTGTGAAAATCCTTGGGCAACCAGTCTAGCTTTGTACTTTTCTAAGGTACCATCAGCCTTGTACTTTACCTTCCAGATCCACTTGGTGCCAATAATCTTCCGCTTTGCTGGCCGATCCACTAGCTCCCAAGTGTCATTCTTCATTATGCTGTCATACTCCGCCTGCATAGCAGCCTTCCATGATGGATCTGCAAGTGCTTCTTCTAAGTCAGTTGGCTCCTTTACTTCTCTCATAATCTCAACCATCAAGGCCATGTTGACTATGTGAGCAGAAGCCCTCCTTTGCTCCTCTATTCTCTGAGACCTCCTTGGTCCGTCTGCCTTCTCCTCAACAGATGCAGGCATAGGATTATTGTGGTCATAGAGCTGCTTCACCCAGCGCGGCAATGGCTTTTCCGGTGGGGTGATGTCAGGTTGGTGAACTTTTTCCTCATCATCTGAAGATGATGCTTCCTCCTCCTTAAGAATAGGGATAGCTCTCGGGACAGGTTCATAGTGGACTACTTCTTCGCTTGATGATAAAGTGGAAGACCTTGCCTTCTCCTCCTCCACTGTATGCGGCTCCTCCTTGAACACCACATCACGGCTCGCGATGATCTTCTTTGCCTCTTGGTCATATAACTTGTAAGCCTTCTGCTCATCACTATAACCCAAGAAGATACATTTTCTGCTTTTTGGTTGTAACTTGTTTCTCTTCTCATCTGGAACATGTGCATAACATTCACATCCAAAAATTCTGAAATGTGAAACAGATGGTTTCTTACCAGTGTAAGCCTCATGAGGTGTTTTTCCCTTGAGAGCCTTTGTGTAGCTCCGATTTAGAATGTAGACTGCAGTATTAACAGCTTCAGCCCAAAAATGGTTAGGCAATCCCTTGCCCTTTAGCATGCATCTTGCCATCTCCACAATGGTACGATTCCTGCGTTCCACAACACCATTCTGCTGAGGTGTGTGAGGCGTCGTCAATTGACGCTTGATCCCTTTGCTCTTGCAAAAGCCTTCAAACTCCTTTGAGTTGAACTCACCACCACCATCTATTCTAAATTTCTTCACACTTTTCCCTGTTTCATTCTCAACAAGTATTAGCCATTCTTTAAACTTACCAAAAGCTTGAGCCTTATCACGAAGGAAGTACACCCACATCTTCCTACTGTAGTCGTCGACAATCAACATAAAATAAGAAGATCCCCCCAAGGCCTGTGTAGGCATCTTACCACACAAGTCAGCATGCACCAACTCTAGAGGAGCATGTGCTCTATTCTTGCTTTCTTGTGGAAATGCCTTTCTCTGTTGCTTGCCCATCATACAAGCTTCACATGGTTCCTTCAATTCAGTTATTGTAGGTAGGTGAGCAACCATACCTTGCTTTTGCATCTCCTTCAATACTGCAAATCCGATGTGTCCAAACCTTTCATGCCAAAGCTTACTTGTGCCCACTCCAGCGGTGGCTGTAAGAGCACTTAGCTCATACAGGTTGTTCCTTCTTTCTCCTTTGCCAACAATTGTGCCAGCACTATCAATAATTTCTGCACCTGTCTTCTTGAACCTCACTTCATGACCAAGATCAGTTATGGCAGCAACTGATAAGAGATTTCTCCTGATTTCGGGAACATACAACACATTTGAAAGCTTTTTGACTTCACCATTTGCAGCAACAAAAGAAATAGTACCTGTGCCCGCAGCAGGGCATTTAGCATCATTTCCAACCGTCACAGTGATGGATTCTTGTAGAGGCTGCATAGAACTGTATAGACCTTTCTTGTTGGTCATGTGACGGGAGGCCCCACTATCCAACACCCAAGAGTCAGTGGTAGATTCTTCTTGCGCCGAGGAGCACACTTCCTCAATGGTCGCCATGAATAATTCCAACTCTGCTTCAGCCGTATTGGCTGTCTCTTTCCCTTTAGTTTTAAGGGTACCATTCTTTTCATCTGCCTTCTTGACACGACAATCTGCAATCGCATGTCCTTTCTTCTTACAGTAGAAGCACTCTCCTTGAAACTTCTTCTTGCCGCCCTTTTTCTTTTTGTCACCATCATTTTTGGTGGAGGAAACACCTTTGCCTTTTGCATTGGCAGAGAATGCAGCATCTCCATTGTTGCTTCCTTCTCGGGCTTTCAGCCTCAACTCCTCCTCCATTAATAATGCACAAAACTCCTCAAAAGTCAAAGCTTGAGGTCTCACCTGAGTATTAAGGGCAGTTACTAGTCCATCAAACTTTTGTGGACAAATCCGAAGACACCTCCGAGCTAGCTCTTCGCTAGTCTTTTGTATCCCAGCGCCAGCCATCTGGTCGCGCAGATTCTTAATCCGAGTGATGAATGCTTCAACCGTCTCTCCTTCACCAAACTTCTCCGCTGCTAGTTGATTCTCCAAGTTTTGAATCCTTGTTTGGTTTCGTGTTTCATACTGACTCCTTAGTACATTCCAAGCCTCTGACGCTTTGGTTGTATGTTGAATCAGAGTCAAAACACTGTCAGAACAGCTTGTAACTAAGGCACACAATGCATCTGCATTCCTTCGTTTCCAAGCTCGTAGAAGATCTGCATTCGGAGGAATCATCACACTAGGATTTGATGGGTCGGGGGTAGGCTGTGGTTCTGCGTCAGTCCCCAGCACAGTCTCCAGAAGCTCATAAGAATCAAGGATAGTAGTAATTTTGAACTTCCACAAGGTGTAGTTTGTACCATCTAACTTGCCTTCGCTGAAGGTTGGTGGACGAATCCTCAGTGTTTGAATAGCCGGTACAGCAGCACCACCTCCTGCACCGCTTCCTGATGCGCCAGAACTGCTTCCCGGAGTCGACATCGTTTCTCTTTGCTGTTGAAGCCTTTGCCTCTTGCACTCTCTCCGATCTCTAGAGCCCCCTGGGCTCTGATACCATGTAAAATATTACACGGCGCAGCGAACAGAATCTGAGAAAGAGATAGAGAGTACACAACAGATAAGAGGAGAATCAGTAAAATTCTTTAACTCCAAACAACTGATACAAAGATGGCTCTGTCCACCCGTGCGCTTCCAATGAATGAAGCTTAGATGGCGATCTAGACAGAAGATAGGTGAAGAGCTTAAGGCTAGCTGGAACAACAACTCTGACTGGGTGAAAGATGAGTGTGAGATGGCTGCGAAGGGGTTTAGCTTTTATAGCCCGCGAAGGTCGTTAGGTCGGCCTGCTGACCGACCTACCATATGAGCCTCCACTAGTCGGCCAGGGAATATTCCAGGGAATATTCCCTTTACCATCGGGCCGGGGGCGCTGCCCCCGAACCCCCGCCAGGGGGGCCGCTGGCCCCCCTGGGACCCCCCAGCCAGGGGCCGCTTCCGCGGCCCCCGGACCCCACAATAGGAGCCCCTTTTAACTCCCTTACCACGCAACTCAATGCAATGTGCCTCGAGTTGCTACCAGCATAACCACTCCGTCTAACCCAAAGATTAGACCCACAACAGTCACCTTTTTGCCATCCGGTCACATAGACCTCATCTGATATACAAGTCAGGACTCAACCAATGTCCGGGCTCACATTTGGCTTCTCCTCATAATGGGGGCCTTACAACTTTGAGCACCATGGATCATTGGTAGCACCTAATGAGGGTGGGGCATTGATCATATCTAACAAAACCATAGGCGTTATTCTCCTAAAAAGAGTAGTCCTGAACCTATTCAAGGGCGGGGTCTTAGTACCCTTAGCTTGAATCAAAGTCCATCAGGAGGTGGAAGTTCTAGTACTTCCCCCCTCCCAATTAATCTGCCCACTTGGAGTGGCGTGACAGCTTTTCATGTCTCGATTCCATTAGCAAATCCAATCATTGCCATGGCGCAACTTATCGCAATCCCTGCGAGAATGACAGATTTGCCATCCTTAGGTTTCCCCTTACCCATTCTTAATGAGTTAGTGGAAGAGGATGCGAAGCTTCATATAAGGGAGTTCCAAAAGCTGATGTTTAATTGCCACATCCAAGAGGAAGGGCATCTAATGATGTTCTTCAATATGATCCTGAAGGGAAGGGCAGCTATATGGTATCACAGCCTTGAGGTCAGAACTATAACCACCGTGGAACTATTTTATGAAGCCTTCCGAAAGGGAGTTCACCCCCAAGAGAGGTGGCCAATATTGGCTGCGCGTGTTGAATTTGACATGCCAAAAACCGCATGAAGATATATGTGCATATGCCAAGAAGATTACAGAGGTCTTCTATAAATTGGATGCCTCTATCCCTATTCCACCCACTACCCAGTTACAATACTTCTTGCATGGTCTTGATTTTAATATCCAGGTGCAGCTAAGTAGTGTCACCTTGGCGGATATAGACACTGCCATTAGACGAGCGCAAGAAACAAAGTCCCGTCAACAAGCGGCCTATGCTTCTCGAATCAATCCCAATATGGATCTAGCATTGGGAAATAATTTGCAATTGATCAATGGCAATGAAAGCCTAGGGATGGGGATGGCCAACCCTAATGGGAGAGGGATCGTGGTGCCGAATGTGCCTTTATTGCCAGCTCCGCCTAGTGTGACTATGCCTATGGCTAGTCAGATGCCAAGTGTGGGAAGCCAAGCAGCAAACCCTAATGTCATTCATGTGGGTCAGCAACAACCAACGCAATCAATGCCTAATCAAATTGTGAGGCCAAGGGGCCAAGGGACCGACTGGTAGATGATTAGGGCTATGAGTGGAGTTTGTCAAATGTACTTAGCAAAGTCAAGGACATGATGAAGCACTATACAAATATGATCTCTGAACAATATCGACCAATAGCCATTGACGTTAATTTATTAAAGAAACAAAAGAATCTGATAGGGAGTCGACGCCCCGAAGAGGGTGCACCCTCTAGATTCAGCTACAAATGGTGTGGTGGGAAACATTATCCACATAATTTCCCAAATGTCAAGTGCGACAATTGCAAGAAGTCTGGCCATTTAATAGCCACATGTTGGAGCAAGATCATTTCCCTCTAGCAAGGCAGTTGGCAACCAGAGCCTATTAATCAGTGTGCGCAAGGAAACAAATTTTAGCAGGATGATGATCCGAAACAAATACTCCAAAGGGGTAAGGCTACTATCCAAGAACTGCCAGATGGCAGTGGGGTGAGCCTCATCGAGGCTGTGCAAGTTAATGGCACTGAAGCTTCTAGCCTACGTGACGTAACAAGAGGCCAAAAACATAGAGAAGGTGACAAAGATAATGTAAAACCTGTTGATAGGCAAGATAATAAAGGAACGCAAGTTCTAAATCCTAATAAGGAAGAAGGACCTTTGAAGCCCGTAGAGAGTAAGGTTGATGCCAAGAGAGATAAATGTTGAGATGACAAGCTCAACACATGTGGACATTGATGATGGACCGCCTGGTTAGATGGGTCCACACGTCTACACTTAGCACGTCGGTGGTCATTATGACTCTCACATGGCCACTGACTCATTACTTATTATATTCAGATTGTTACACCTATTTACAGCTGGCATAGTTATAGCGCCAGTCGACTAGTGTAGTCGGTTATGCATTGTTTGACTTAGTAGGCCACTTTCCTTTTATCTTATATCTTATCTATACTTTGTGTACATTGTAAAGTGTGTGGAAGAAGAAGAAGAAATCAGAAAGAAAACGTTTTGGCCTCCATCTCTCTTCTTGTCTCTTGAGTGAGCTTCTCCTTGTGCATTTTGTGTGTGTTCGGCGCAGCATCTTGAGCAATCCCCTCCACCACGCTATTCTTGACATGGTATCAGAGCCGCACCACTGAGAGAGGCTGATTTCGAAGGTTGAAGCAAAGGGGAAGAAGCAAGGTTCGAGCAAGTAAGCCACGGGTAAGAAGCTCTCCCATCCTTCCACTATTTCTCTTGGATAGTGCCTGTGGAGGCACGGGAAGCAGGGCAGAGCAAAAATCTCAGATTGCAGTGAGATTTGGTGTGCGCGAAGAGCACTGTATATTCTGCAGATTAGCCCTTTAGGGTTTTCCCACAGTTATTTTGGGCATTTGAGGCCGTTTCAGGGCCCGTTTTAGAGCCGCAAGTTGCGGACAGCAGTTTCAGGGTATGCTGTGACTTCAACTATATCGACCGACAGTGGGTGCGCAGGTTACAGATTTTAGATCTGTAATATTAAAGGTGTTTACCAGTGAGTAAACACAAGGTTTATCTGCAAACAGGTTGCAGATTGCATGTATTGTTGAGCAAACAGTGAAAAAGGTTGTCTAGTGTATTGCTGTGCACTACAGGTCGAGGATTGCAGAAGATTTGCTTGCTGTTTGGTATTATTCTTGTGATAATGGCAGAGAACAGTGGAAGCCCCATCATTGAGAAGCTTGACAAGAACAACTACCCTTCATGGAAGTTCCGTGTCACGAACTTTCTTATTGGAAAAGGCCTCTACGAGTTCGTTTCAGGTGAAGAAAAGGAGCCGGAGGTGAGTGATCCTCCAACTGCAGAAGAGATAAAGGCAGGAAAGGAATGGAATGCAAAAGGCAAGAAGGTCATGTATTGGTTGTCTACAGTAATTGACAATAATATGTTGGGACACATTAGAAATGCAGAGAATGCATATGCAGCTTGGACCATACTTGAAAGTATGTTTTCTGTAAATACAAAGGCACGAAAGATTCAACTCAAGCAAGAGTTGAATACATTGAAGAAAGGGAAGATGTCTATCAATGAGTATGCATTGAAGGTAAGGAGCATTGCAGATGCATTGATAGCGATTGATGCAATGCCCAATGATGATGATTTGGTGTCGTCTACCTTGGGTGGACTTAACAATGAAAAGGCTTGGAAGTCTTTTGTAACTTCCGTATATGTCAGAAAGCCATTTCCAGATTTTGATGAGTTGGTCTCTCTAATGATCACTGAAGAAATCAACATGCAGAGTGAGACATCTGAAAGAAGTGGTGAACAGGTCCAGGCTTTCTACTCCAGTTCAGGAAGGGGACGTGGTAGGTTCTCTTCAAGAGGCCGTGGTACAGGACGTGGTAGTGATAACCAGCAAAATAGATTGAATCAGCAATTTGGCGATATGCAGGTTTCAGGAGGTCGTGGTAACTTTAGAGGCAGGGGGAGCTTTAGAGGAAGAGGTGGATGGCAGAACAGAGGTTCTAACAACTCTGGTATTGTGTGCCACTACTGTGGCAAAACAGGTCATATTGCAGCCCAATGTTATGCCAAGAAAGATGATATTCGGAGTGGTAAGTTGCAGCAAGGAAACTATGCATCATCTTCACGACAGAATGAAGACAAAAATGAACGTTTGTTTGTTATGCAGCATATGCTGAATGCGGTTACAGGAAAGGGAACACATGAAGATGTTTGGTATGTCGATTCAAGTGCATCCAATCATATAACCAGCCATGCAGAATGGTTTGGAGAGATGCAGGATTTGCAGAATGCAGGTTATGTGCAGACGGGTGATGACTTATGCCACCCAATTTCACACATTGGAAAAGTTCCCTTGTCCTTGCATGATGGTAAGACAAAGAGTCTTTCAGATGTATTACATGTGCCATCTATTACAAAGAATTTGGTGTCAGTCGGTCAAATGGTAGAGCAAGGGCTGCAAGTCAGATTTAATGCAAAGGGCTGCTTTGTAGAAGACTTCAATGACAAGTGCAGATTGGTAGCAAAGGGAAGTAGAGTTGGACGTATGTTCACTCTAGATGCCGGAATTCCTACTATGAATGCTGCTATGTATGCCAAAGGAAAAGGTGTTGTTGCAGACATTGAAATTTGGCACAAACGCATTGGACATGCAAATGTACAAAGGCTAAAACTAATGCAGTCCAAAGGGTTGGTTACAGGCTTGCCTACATTTAGAGTTGCAGAATTTCAGAAGGTATGTGAAGCATGTCAGTTTGGTAAGCAGGCAAGACAACCTTTTTCACATGATAGAGATGTAAGCAGAAATATTCTTGATGTTGTACATACAGACATTTGGGGGCCTACACAAAATATATCTCTTGGAGGCAGTTCATACTTTGTCACATTCATTGATGATTGTTCTAGAAAGCTGTGGGTATATTTTATGAAGGAAAAGAGTGAAGCGTTTGAGCACTTTAGAACTTTCAAGGCTGCAGTTGAAAGAGAAACAGGCTTGAAAGTAAAGTGCCTGAGGTCAGATGGAGGGGGAGAGTACCTCTCAAATGAGTTCAGTGATTTTCTAAAGTCTCATGGGATAAAGAGACATTTCACATGCAGGTATACCCCACAGCAAAATGGGGTTGCAGAAAGGAAAAACAGGCATATTGCAGAAGTTGCACGCGCCTTGATGGCTGAAAAGAATATGCCTAAGCATTTTTGGTCTGAGGCTGTTCATACTGTTGTTTATATTATGAACAGAACTCCCACAGCTGCAGTTCATGGTATGACCCCCGAAGAATGTTTTACAGGTAAGAAGCCTGATGTTTCACACTTGAAAGTATTTGGCTGCATTGCATATGTTCATGTGCCAGATGAGTTGCGGAAGAAACTGGATCCAAAGGCTGAAAAGTGTGTCTTTATTAGATACTCTTTAGAGCAGAAAGGGTATCGCTATTACAACCCTGTCACATGTAAGTTCAGAGTGAGCAGGGATGTCATCTTTGATGAAATGAGCAGCTGGTATGCATCTAGTGGTGATGCATTGGATGTTGATGATGATCATGACACTCATGTGTAGGCTGAAAAGCAAGAATCACGGACTCTTAGTGGACCAGAGACATCATCTAGTAGTCCTTGGTCTGGGAGACTAAGGAGTACCTCTACATCTTCAGGTGCATCTAGTAGCACTATAGGTAAAGACAAAGGAAAGAATAAAGTGTCAGAAGGCATTGATGCAGTTCTTGATGGAGACTCCAGTGGCTCAGAGAGCTTAGATGATGAGCTTGGCATTCCTTCAGTGAGAACTCCAGGTGTGCAGAGAGCACGGGCTGATGCAAAGACTCCATTGAGTGATCCAGTGGTACGCAGGTCTAGCAGGGTGAGATACCCTGTTAAAAGATTTGGTTTTGAAGGTTATGCAACTCACCATTATGCTTATATGGTGAAACTAGTTGAGGATGTTGAGCCTACATGTTTTGAGGAGGCTGTTGGTCATGCTCATTGGGATGCAGCAATGGATGAGGAGATGGCTGCATTAGAGGCTAATAAGACTTGGGATCTAGTATCATTGCCGAAGGGAAAGAAAGCTATTGGATGTAAGTGGGTTTATAAGATTAAGCACAATGCAGATGGTTCTATTAGCAGGTACAAAGCTAGGCTGGTTGCAAAAGGCTATGCCCAGACATATGGCATAGATTATGATGAAACCTTCAGTCCAGTTGCTAGGATGGCAACTGTCAGATGTGTGATTGCTTTGGCAGCAGCCAAAGGTTGGAGGTTGCAGCAAATGGATGTAAAGAATGCCTTCTTGCATGGTGATTTGCAGGAAGAAGTGTATATGGATCAGCCAGCAGGTTATGAAGATTTAGAGCATTCCACATATGTGTGCAGATTGAAGAAGGCACTCTATGGGCTCAAGCAAGCACTTAGAGCATGGTCTGACAAGATTAGAGAGTATCTTGTCAATATTGGTTTTTATGTTCTGATGCTGATCACTCACTTTATGTGAGAAAAGGAGACGCAGGTTTGGTCATCATAGTCATCTATGTGGATGACTTGATTATTACAGGTGATAGTGATAGTGGGATTGCTAAAGTCAAGGGTTGTTTGAAGATGAAGTTTGAGATGAAGGATCTAGGTGAGCTAAGGTACTTCCTTGGCATTGAGGTGGTCAGATGTGATGATGGTATATGGCTGTCCCAAAGACAGTATGGCTTGGATATGTTGTCCAAGTATGGTATGACAGCATGCAAACCACTTTCAGTCCCGTTGGAGCAGAATGTAAAGCTGAGTGCTGATGTTGGGGATGAGATAGAAGACCCTACTATGTTCAGGAGGATAGTGGGGAGTTTGATTTACATGACTATTACAAGGCCAGACTTGAGCTACGCTGTTGGTCTTGTGAGTCAATTTATGCAAGTACCTAGAAAACCACACTTGGATGCAGTGAGACGCATATTGAGATATGTCAAGTCCACATTACATTATGGACTTTTCTATGAGGCAGGTACAAACGTACATGTGTTTGGATACACAGATGCAGATTGGGCTGGTAGTATGTCGGATAGAAGATCTACCAACGGATACATGTTCTCTCTTGGTAGTGCAGCAGTTGCTTGGAGCAGCAAAAAGCAATCTACAGTTGCTTTGTCGAGTACAGAGGCTGAGTATAGAGGTGCTGCTGTTGCAGCATGTGAGGTAGTATGGCTGCAAAAGTTATTGGCTAATTTGGATGTGCAGGTGGAAGGTCCAGTTGTCATTTATTGTGACAACATGAGCAGTATACAGTTGGCTAGGAACCCTGTGTTCCATGCCAGGACAAAACATAGAGGTACACTACCACTTTGTGAGAGAGAAGGTACTAACAGGTGAGATTGACTTGGTGTATGTCAGCACACAGGATCAGATAGCTGACATCTTCACGAAGGCATTGGGTACAGAGAAGCTTCAAAAGTTTCGAAGCTTACTTGGAGTTGCAGAGATGCAGTTGAGCTTGAGGGGGAGTGTTGAGATGACAAGCTCAACACATGTGGACATTGATGATGGACCGCCTGGTTAGATGGGTCCACACGTCTACACTTAGCACGTCGGTGGTCATTATGACTCTCACATGGCCACTGACTCATTACTTATTATATTCAGATTGTTACACCTATTTACAGCTGGCATAGTTATAGCGCCAGTCGACTAGTGTAGTCGGTTATGCATTGTTTGACTTAGTAGGCCACTTTCCTTTTATCTTGTATCTTATCTATACTTTGTGTACATTGTAAAGTGTGTGGAAGAAGAAGAAGAAATCAGCAAGAAAACGTTTTGGCCTCCATCTCTCTTCTTGTCTCTTGAGTGAGCTTCTCCTTGTGCATTCTGTGTGTGTTCGGCCCAGCATCTTGAGCAATCCCCTCCACCACGCGATTCTTGACAATAAAGAGGTGTCGAGAAAGAAGGTGATAATTAAAAAAGAGGCAATAAAGTAGATGTAGCGTCCTAAAGAGCGGATGGTTTGGCGCGAGAAGTGAGCTTTAGAAAATTATCATGAATTTGATTTAGCTAGCTCCCTGCGATGTTAAATCGGATGTGAATCTCTTGCAACTAATCAAGCTTTCTCCGTGAGTACACAAAGAATTTAAAAAGATCTTGCATACGGATTGCGTACGGGTTATATCATAGAACCCTTGGGAATAGCACGGGTAGGGGATGACTAGTTTGAACGTGCCGAAAAGCACTGCCAAGGGTTGCAGCCTATGTTGATGGGATTCTAGTGGATAGTGCTATCGTCGACATAGGATCCTCGATTAATATTATGAGTTCTGAATTGATGAAGAGGTTGGGTCTTACGATTCAGAGAGATGCCTCCATAATCCTCAGAATGGCTGACAATAGTCTAAGACAGCCAAAGGGCTGCATTACTTAAGTCCATGTGATAGTTGCCAATGTAGAATGCATGTTGGACTTTAGGGTAATCCAGTTTGCAAAGCGTCCGAGTTACCAAGTATTGCTTGGTCGACCTTGGATTTTACAAGCAAATTGTCAAATAGATATACCCGTTGGTAGATTGATATTTGGCAGAGGTGCTAGACGTATGGTAGTCGATGCATATCCTAAATCACCTCAAAGTGAGCGAGCTCCCTTATCTTCTACAAAGTTAGAGACAATGGAAGATGTGTCTATAAGTGAGACGTCACCGACTGACAAATCCAAAGAGGGATCGACCACAGAAGACGTCTATCAAGTAACATTGTGAACGAGCCATTAGAAGTTCAAGATAGAATAAGGGACATAGATGTTATCGAGCTATACCTTGGTACGCCAGACGATGAGCGGCCAATAAAGCTAGGGTCTATGCTTAGTGTGGGGGAATGGGAGGATTATGTCACTCTAATCCAAGATTTCCGTGATTTTTTGCTTGCAGTTACAATGAACTTAGGGGCATTCCTCCCAGCCTCGCTATCCATACAATTCCGTTGAAGGAAAGAAATCGTCCTATGCAACAGAAAGTTAGGCGTATGCCATTTGAGTTATGGAATGGGTTGTTTGAGAAGTTACAATAATTACAGAAAGCAAGTTTGATCTTCCCTGTGCAGCACATTGAATGGTGTTCACCAGTTGTGATTAGGAAGATGAAGAAAAATAATCAAATCCGATTGTGTGTGGACTTTCGAGAGTTGAATAAGCAAACACTTAAGGATTATTACCCAGTGCCCTTAATCGACCAGATTCTAGATCAATTGGCATGTAGGGAGATATATTCCTTCATGGACTGTCTTGCAGGCTATAATTATATGGGAATTGCAAAAGAGGATTAGCTCAAAACAACGTTCATAACAGTCTTCGAGACCTTTGTGTATCATGTGATGGCATTTGGTCTATGCAATGCGCCTGGTTCTTGGCAAAGAACTGCCGATAAGACCTTTGGTGACATTTTCCCTGAAGAGCTTAAGGTATTTATTGACGATTTAGGGGCAGCCACCGTGAGAGAAAGGCAGTTGATTATTTTAGGAAAATGTTTTGAGTGATGCAGAAAATTTTGCAAAGCTCTCAATCTGAGGAAGTGTGTTTTTGGCATACCTTATGGGCTCTTGCTGGGCCATGTAGTTAGCTCAATAGGGATTGTGACAAATCTTGAAAAAATCAAATCTATAGCTGCCATGAGTCCGACACGTATCCCAGAATAAGTCCACAACTTTCTATCATCAATTGGATATTATCGACGGTTCATAAACGCATTGGTAGAAAGAACGTTGCAATTGACAAATCTGTTATCCTTCAACTATTTGTTTATGTGGAGTGACCCTTGTAAGGTGGCTTTCGAGGATGTCAAGCAAGAACTCGTACGAGCACCTGTGTTGAAAGCACCAAAGAGGGGCAAATTTTTTTATATTTTTTCAATAGCTACCATGCATAGCATTAGTTGATGTTTAGAGTAGATGTGGGAAGAGAAGTGGTATCACCTGATTGCTTTTGCTAGTCAGAAGCTGGGTATATCCGAAGTTAATTATACTTATATGGAAAAGTTGTGCCTTGCGATGGTCTTTGGGACTAAAAATTTCAGGCACTACATCCTTTATGAGAAGGTTGTCCTTTATACGAAGGCAGAATGGCTACGACTGCTGATGAATAAACTACAACCACCCGACCGTTTGGCAAAGTGGTTAATCACTTTGCAGGAGTTTTCTATGAGGTTAAGAGCAAGCCACTCAAGTTGTAGGGTATCCTAGAGTGCCTTGTGGACTTTGGGGAGCCAAAGGAAGCTCTGGCTGAAGGTAGTGATTGGGACTCATTGTGTTGTTTAAGATTGACAAGCCATCTATTCCCTCCTGGTATGCAGCGATACACATTATTTGTCGACGGCGAGAGAGACTAGAGCTAGTTTATCGAAGTCAAAAAAGTAAAAGATTAAGCAGCAGGCTTTAAAATTCACAATAATTGCAGGCACGTTGTATCCGCAAGGGGTAGACGATATCTACCGCCGATGCATTAATGCCTAACAAGGTCCCTTTCATCTTAGAAGAATGCCATGACTTTGCTTGTGGAGGTCATTTTGCTAGGCGACTGCGCAAAAAGCCTTGCGGGCGGGATATTGTTAGCCGGCCATTTTCCAAGATGCATTTGAGTACGTTAAAAGATGCAACATTTGTCAACGACATGATAGCCGAGAGAATAGGAAGCGACCTCACTCCTATTATGGCGATCCTTCCATTCGAGAAGTGGAGGATCGACTTTGTGGGCCCTATTACTCCATCGTCCACTACCCAGAAAAGGTATATTATCGTAACGACTGATTATTTTACTAAGTGGTCGAAATCACGTGCAACATGAAAAGATGATGCAAAGGAAACCACCAGTTTCCTATTGGAGCAAATCGTATGTTGATTTGGTCCGTCAAAAGAAATAGTATCGGACCATGGAACCCATTCTCTGAACAAGGTGATTAAAAGCGTGACGGAAGAGTGGAAAATCAAGCATAATAAAACAACCCCTTATAATCCGTAAGCAAATGGACAAGTTGAAAGTACCAATAAGCAGCTTGTGGGTATCCTATCCAAGATAGTCTCCGAAAAGAAACGGGACTGGGATACCAAATTATATGTGGCAGTATAGGCATATAATATGACATTCAAACAAGCTACTGGTCACACCCCATTCAAGCTTGTATATTGAGAGAAGTGCGTCCTACCTCTAGAGATTGAGTTGCCGATGATAAGATTCGCAATCAATCATTCTTTGGGTGATGGGGATGCCCTCTTAGAGCGCTTTACGACTCTGGTACACCTCGATGAGATTAAATTGCAGAGCTTGCTACATCAGGAGGTGACCAAGCATCAAATGAAGCAACTCCATGACCTAAAAGCAAATAAATATACTTTTAATAAAGGACAGCTAGTGTTGTACTATGATGGGCATAGAGAATTATTTTCAGGAAAGGTGGAGCCCAAATGGGACGGTTCTTATAGGATTGTCAAGATTGGGAAGAATAAATCCACATCATTATTGGCAGATCTTGAGGGTGTGGAGTTTAAGAATAAGGTTAATCTTAATAAGATTAAACCTTATTATTTCTGACTGCACTAATAACGTAAGTGCCTTGCATGTCTATGTGCGATTGATCAAACATCTGCAATAGAGGTTGATGGGTTGAGTGATTCCTTATTTGGAGTACCATATCTAGAGTAGCAATATCATCAGGGAAAGCTCATCTGGTAGAGTAAAGGCTATAAAGTGACTGAGCAAGATGACAGGACATTCGTTTGGGAGATTAAGGTCTTATGTCATCACTATTTGCAGATTTTGACGAGTGTCCTTGTAGTCTTTAATGATGAAGGTGGGATGGAGCCGTCAGCTCATCCTCTAAATATGTTGAATTTTGACTATCATAGTTATGAATAGGGGAGTTCTGGATGGCTGGCTGTGTAAACCCATTGTGGACGTACACATTATATTTTGATGGGGCGTCCCAGGGGCCCTAATAAAAAAGGGAGTGTTCGAGTAGTCATCCGAGATCCCCGATTTAGAGTTACAATGAAATTAGCTGCTTATCTCGAGGTAGGATTTACTAACAACAAGGTGGAGTATAAAGCCTTGATTATGGGACTGAATATTGCCAAGAAAGGTGGTATTCAGGAGTAAAAGGGGATTCCGAGCTAATCTTAAATCAACTCAATGGGACATATACAGTCTGGAATCCCATTCTTCATATGTATCATCGAACTGCTATAACCCTACTTGATGAATTTGAGAGCGTCTCTCTTCAGCTAATTCCACGTTATTGGAATCAGTTTGAGGATTCACTAGCCAATTTCGCTTATGAAGAGGACCTCTTCTTCAATTTTGGTCCTAGTCCGGATGTTGTTATTGATAATGATACAGGACCTGGTCGCTTGTGGAGAATGTTATCAAACCACGCGTTATATGGCAGGCGATGGTTGCTATGGGTGATGCGAAGAGTAGCCAAAACCCATCTACCACTATTATCCTGGACCCATAGGTTGATTCGATGACATGTTATGCGTATGTCTCTTGCTATATATGTAGGAGGTATGAGTCACAACTTGATGCATTTAGTTTAGGGCCGATAGCCCTATTTTTCCCCTATTTTTGTATATCTGCCTTCTTCCAAGGAGGGATCTACATGAGCTGGTTTGATTACTTTCTTTAGGCCAAGAGGGCCAGTTGTTTTAAGGGTTAATATTTGATTTCTTTAGGCCAAGAGGGCCATTTAGTTTGCAATACAAATGTGCTATTCCTTTAGGCCAAGAGAGCCCTATGTCTATTTGGTGCAAGTCAAAACGATTTTAAGCGGCAAAGCCCAAAAAGTGCTTAAAAAAGCCACTGGATGGCAGTCACTGAATTTTCATAATTTTTTGGAATGAAAAAAGAGACCCTCGGAGATTCTCAATAGTGGGGGACTTCAAGATGAAAGCCCGGGATTTTTCAGACCGCGAATTGGACGCGGAACGTGGGAGATAGGCCAGATGGGAGGCCAAGGACCAAAAATCAAGTGGAATCGGACTTTAAAAGTCCCAAAAGATGTGACCTTTGGGAGCTCCCCTTGGAGCCCCAACCAAAAAATGATTTCATAGGGGGAGGGGGGGCTATTTTTCAGTGCTGAAAAAACAGGGATGAAGGCGCCATGGATGGATCATGATTTCATGGAGAGGAGCTATGGCAGTTCAACACACCCCCCAACTAACTACATTGGCTTGATGCATCTTGTCTTCACTCTCCATCGCCGTCTTCGGCTTCAAAGATGGCTGCCTGGTTGCTAAGAAAAAAAAAACAGTCTTTTTCTCTCCTCCATCTCTCTCCCCTTAAGAGGCAGTTCATGCCCATGAAGAGGATTGAAGACCGCTTGTCCGGCATGGTATCGGATTACTCCCGGATTGATGGAGGGCTAGAGTTTGCTGTTTGGAGGTAGGCTGAGTATTGAATGAGGGCTGATATGCAGTCCCACATCAGATTTTAAAACCCGCAAAGAAGGAAAAAAACGGAAAATTCTATTTTACAAAGGAAATTTGCTTATTTTTTACATTTGATTGAGTCAATGTTGTTCTTATGGAGTGAAAATTGGTAGGAATGTTGTTTACTATTTGTTTTATTCTTCCATGATGAAAAAATCAGAAAACATAAAGTAAAATGCTGGAAATAATTTTTAGAAACCCGTAAAACACGGGTTTTATGAGAAAATTGAGGTTTTTGGTGTTTTCGGGTGGGATAAACCAGTACACATGGGATAAAATGCTAATAAAATCTATATTTCTGTTGTTCTAAGAATCAAGAGCCACAATTCTAAAAATATATCAGTTTTTAATTTGAAAAATAGAGGAAAATAGAGAAAAATGAAAAAAATAAGAATATGCCTTAGAAAAATATGAAAAAATATAATAAGTGGTTGTGGATGTATGGTGGGGCAAAGCATGAGGTTTGGCCTCATTTTGCTCTATCGTTTTGTTACAATGTGTGATTTATTGCTCTTTATACACTAAATCATGACAAAACAACCCCTATACGCCTATGCAATGAATCAAAACTTAAACAGTGAGGGGGAGTAGGATTTTGTGCAATAGTTTGAGGGCTGAAATAATACAAATTCTGATTGTTTTTCTCTATGCATAGCATTTAGGAAATAGTCTATTTGGAAATTAGGGATCTAGTAGCACAAGGTTTGCCTTGGTGCTAGATTCTTACAACGAATCATATAGGCATATTAGTTGAAATTCATGGAAAGATTGTTTGCGTACTAGCACATAGGGTGATTTCGAACCATAATTGTTTGTGCACGATGAGACATCCACTATTGCATTAATCATACATGTGGTATCAACTCCTGGAAATGCATATCAATTGGTTGAATTATAGTTGACCTACACTTGAGAGGGTGAGATTCCCCTTGCCGTAGATTAGTCGTTCGTTTCTTGGGAAAATTTATTGGTAAGAAACATGGTATCTCATAGATCTCGCTGACAAAGAGAGGAGTCTTGTGCGAATGTGTTTATATGTAAAAGTAATGTATCTAGGGGCCAATCCCCAAGATGTAGGGGAGCTGTAGTGGGGTCACGGCAATCAACCGGTGGGGTGCCTCTTATGTCTGTGATACGTGGCGCTTATTGCCAATATGTGTGGGATACCCCCTTTGAGGGGTTTTGGGGAAGGTGCCATTGGGGTCTTATTCAGCTACAAACACAATATTACAAGTACCTAGTGTGCATTTAGTTATTATAGATGCTCCTGGACCGTGAGGCCGAGTGGTGGTGGAGGTGTCTGTTTTCATGACATGAGACAAAAAGACAAATTGCATGCAATCTCCCCTCATGCCTTGTGTGAGCGCTTCACAAGGCATGTATTTATAAATTTATTTATCTCCAAGCTCAATAATAGCCCATTTTACAAATAACATGCTTTTGGCCTTTGTGTTTACTTTTTCCCAAATAAAGAGTAAGGCGTTTGGGCATCTAAAAGTTGGGTTGTGCCCAAATACAAATATCAGGTAATGAAAATATTTAACTGAGAGCCTATACACATATAAGATAATAAATGTTTTGTTAAGCGCTTTAATAAATAAGCATGCTTAAATAAATGTGGTGCCACGCCTTTAGTGATAAGACCCATGCCCATCAAAAATAGTAAATCTTCCAAGTATTTTGAATTCACACCATCGCCCCGGTGCTACCCAACACCATCTCCACCTGCACATCAACTGAAGCATTCACAATTGTTAGAAAAGAATAAAAATCCAATAAAAGTGAATACCTAGCAGTCTTCAGCTACAAATAATTAAATAGATCGGAACTCTGTCCTAACCTTAATTTAATTCAAGTGCGCACTCTAAACTCATAAATGTCCATTAATTTGATATATATTTTATGGAATCACCTACTGTGGAATCACCCACGTGCACATTAAATTAATCTAATGCCCAAAAAGGACAGGTGTCCCCATCAACTTCTCGCACAAGAAATCCACCTTGTGTATGAGCCCCGGCAAATAAATATAGTTTTATAGAATTCACCGAAAAACCTTACGAAATCCACCATGGAATATCTCATGGAATCCACTGTGGAATATGCCTCCTAGCATCACTTTCTTTGACTTCTTAGCTCTTTCTTGGCTAGATTGAGCTTCTTGCTCTCCTTTGTTCTCACTCATGGTCCTTTCATTGGACTGTTCCTATGGTGTGGAAAGGGCCTATCCGGTAACTGCCTCATCATCTTTTGTTTTCCCTAGTGCTTCTCTTGTGATGGCTGTCAAAATTCCTCCAAAGCCAATGGTGGAGGCCTTTGAGGATGACAATTTCATAGCTTTGGAGGCTGGGGACTCTCCCCTCATAGGTCTTCCACCGATGGCTAATGCTTTTGCTGGCATCTCTATCATCTTCCTCACAAAGCCATTGAGGTTTACCTCGTTGAAGGATTGAGCAGCAATGCTCTCCAGCATTGGTATGTTGATTCTGTTCATCAATGCATTATACCGTTGACTAGAGAACAGAGCATGCACGATTTTGGCCTGGATTTGAACGTCGAGATTGGGGATGTCGGCTAGACTAATGCCATCGTTGGTGTGTACTATCACTTTGTCCATCCCTAGCATGTCGTACACATCTCGTTTTGACCGAGATCTCCACTTTGTTTGATAGGCCGAGTGCTTTATGTACCAGCTCAGGGCAGCTTGATTTCTACTTGGCGGGCTTTGTTTTCTAGGTGCACAGTGACAATGCCCCGGTTTCTATTGAAGGTTCGAAGAAACTCGGCACACTTCTCATAGTCAATGGTTTGACCGATTGCCTCCATGTACTTTTGAAGCTTGCACTGCTTCACCAGTTGCTAGATGGCTGGTCCTTCCATGACTATGTCTTCTAGATTCAGGATATACCTGAATTTGAATTGATTATTAGCCCTCATCTCCAATGAGAGGCCATACTTCGCCTACTCCTCTTCTAAGAATGGGAGTTTTCTGCTTTTATCTTGGCCTACCATAGTGGGTACCTATCATAATGCCATAGTTCACCATTAGTGTCCTCAACATAATTTGTTGTAGAAAGGTGAGTAGGAATTAATTATGCTTTCAAGGAAAATTAACATGCTTGATTACAAAGAAGAGCATATTTTCCTTCAAGTAGCCTACTCATTCCAAAAATTTTACGAATTTTCATCATGCATGAGTTGCTTTTTATCCACTCTCTTCCACTCTTGGTCATCACTGATGGATGTTTCATCCGTGCGTTTCATTCACTTTACCGATTTACATTTCTGGTTTCACCTTACCCTAGAATCCTTCCTAGCATTAAGGTTTGAGAGGTCAAGGGCATTTAGCACTGGCTTGCGGTGTTTTACTTTTGCATGAGCCAATCATAGAAGTTTAGATTATATTCAAGGTTAGCATAGCGATCCATATCGAAAGGACAGCTACCTACATGTGTGATGTAGGTGAGGATATCAATGACAAGGTCACCAAAGTCAATCCTGCTAGCTATGTGTAGCTCTTCTTTAGTAAGAACTTGATCTAGGTAAGGGTGGCTCATGACATGATCTTCCTGTGATTAATTGCGAGTGATGGCCAATACCCTAAAAGAGGTAGGAGCTACATAAGTAGGATCATACTTAGAGGTCTTAATGGCACGTCACTGCTCAGTATTAGCCATAATTTTGTAGCCTTCTTGTTCCCACTGAAGTCACATAGCATACCATTTGCGTAAGAAGGGTGAGTCATTATCAGCTAGCTTGCAAAGTTTGTCCAACTTTTGGCTCGTGGTAGTAATTCTGCTCTTGCTATAGGAGGAGATCAACCATTGTTTAAGGGCTTGGTCTTGAGATACATCAACATCAACAATCAATTCCTCTACGATTGCAGGGGTTTTTACCATCACAAATTCGTATTCCTCCCAACTGCATGGCATGGCGCGAACTTCTCGTGCTAAGGATGGGTCAAGTAGACCTAGTTCTAAGTGCTCATAGCTCTTAGCAAGTAGAGTGAAAGTGGCATCTAAGCATTTGATGCAAGTGACGAGGTCATCTCCTATGTTTTCAGTTAGGTCTTTAGCCAACGTGAGGATTGATCATCATTTGTAGAATGGTTTAAGACTTGCTAGTGGGTAGGGTCGAGACGGGCTAGACAAGGGAGCTTCTAGATGCCGATCCTCATGTGGGTCCTTAGGAGGAGCAATGGCATCTTTAGGGACCATGGGTGGGGCATGCAACTCAGAGGATGGATCTAAACCATTTTAATGGAATGCGTATGCATTTTATCCTCATTGAAAATGTCATCATGGCTACATACTACCTTCTTTGATTCATGATTTCATAAGCCATAGCCCATTTCACTAGACTCTCCATAGCCAAGAAATATATATTTCATGGACTTAGAACACAATATTAGTGAGTTTGGGAATCTCCCAATTCCCATTTTTTGAATACTAAAAATGTGGCACTCGAATAACATGCCCATAAGTTTCTCAAAACCATATGTTCTAACCTATCATTGGAAAGCGCTTGAAAAATGGAATCTATTGAGCTATAGAGCACTCGATTTGGAGTTATAGTGTTCATGACAAGTCCAAAGATTTGACCATGTGTCCCAAACTTATGGGAAATTCCCATATTCCCCAATATGGTGTTTTAGGATAAGGCTTACTCTCTGCTTGTCCCTGGGTATGGAAATAATTTTGTAAATGCTAGGCTCACTCCCATGCAACTTGTATATTTCATTTTGCATGCATTTAAAGTGCTAGGGGTGAATGAGTCTGCAAGAAATTGCATCAAATGCACATGATGGATAAATTAATCCTATGGGTGCACAAATAAAGAGTTCTTGGCCATGGGCATTATAAGAAATTTGGGCACTACTCTATAGATCTAAACCATTTTAATGGAATGCATATGCATTTTATCCTCATTGAAAATGTCATCATGGCTACATACTACCTTCTTTGATTCATGATTTCACAAACCATAGCCCATTTCACCAAACTCTCCATAGCCAAGAAATATATATATTTCATGGACTTAGGACGAAGCTTACTTCACTTGTCCCTGGGTATGGAAATAATTTTGTAAATGTTCGGCTCACTCCCATGCAACTTGTATTTGTCATTTTGCATGCATTTAAAGCGCTAGGGGTGAATGAGTTTGCGAGAAATTGCATTGCACCTAATGGATAAACTAATCCTACGAGTGTGCAAATAAAGAGTTCTTGGTCATGGGCATTATAAGAAATTTGGTCTTGTCCATTTATAAGTGAGACCACCTCATTAACGTTGAGAAAACATTAATCTAAGCATTCTAATATGGGATTATCTTCTTCAGCTCTCATGACTTCCTTGTAGCTTCTCTATGTGTGCATGGTCTATGCAAAACTAGATGTTATTTGATTAGCATACTTCTTCATTTTCGCTCTCTTTTCTTGTCATGACCGATTGAGAGAGAGAGAGAGAGAGAGAGAGAGTGTGTGTGTGTGTGTGTGTGTGTGTGTGTGTTTGTGCTCGATTTGGAGAAACAACCGAGGAGTATAATCTTGGTTGTAGTTTAAGCTCGGTGAAATGTGCTACCAAAGGGATTGTCAGAGCTTGGGAGCTTTTCGATAACCTTACACTCTAGTTGTTGGTAAACTTGCTTTTATCTATCGCTTGGATACTCTCATGATGCTTGGATACACGCCCAAGCTTGAAGGATGGTTATGGTAGGAAAGCTCACGAGGTAAGAGACCACAAGTGATTGAGTGATTGAGGGTGCATGAAATAACACTCTCATAACGCTACACATGTGAGGGTTTACCACCAAGTCTAGGGAATCACATGTAGAGTGCATCCCAAGCTAAGATTGATTCACCTTTACTCCCTACATAGGTGCTCTGGCTCCAACGCTGATGCATAGCTACAAAGCCCCCAAAGTGGGTCCCCCCCCCCCCCCCCCCCAAAAAAAAAAAGAGGAAAAAAACGCGAAAAAAAAATACTAGAAAAGGTCATCGACTTTGAGTCATTTCAGGTAAACAATGGCATTCACACGTCGCTGATATTGATTGACTACGACTACTTGCGCTCGTAAAAGTTACTCTTACGGAGTGTGCAAGTAAAACGTATAGGCGCGGGAACGGCTGCCTACTCAACACACGACTGTTAAAAGTTACCTGCGTGTGTCCGCCCTCTGGAAAGATCCAACCATGCGTCTGGCACATGCTTGAAAGGATCGAATCGGACGGCTCCCGACGTTTCTGGGGTTGATCCAACGGCGCGATTCCGCGGGGCGGGCGTGTCAGGTCTGTTGACCGTTTCTTTCGGTTATGCGCGTCTCGATCCTGCGCTGCGCCACCGGAATCACCGGGGACTGAACAGCGCCGCGTCACCACGCGGTTTTGCGTACCGCATGACGCCATCTATGATACGACCCTTCTTCCCCCACATCACCTTTACGAATTCTTTAAAATTTTTAAAAAGGTTTAAAAGCTAAGCCCCTGACCATACAAAATAATGTTCTGGTAGAATATTAGGGTGGGTCTAGAGGTGAAAACATTGACCTTATTAGATGGCCCCTCTCATTTTTCAAAGGTCTTTCATGGCCACGTCACACCTTCTAGACTATTTTGACTCGATTTCGTGAGCATCACACTCGAATCAAGCGAAAATTATTAGAAAATCACAAGTTTGGAAGGCACTCAAAAAGCCTCTTTGAGTCCCTTGGAATGGGTAGGTGTGTAATCCCCCCACACACACCTCTCTCTCTCTCTCTCTCTCAAAGACTCTTAGGAGTTTGCACTTCTCATAGTGCTCACTTAAAACATGTGCTCCCCACATGCCCTTCTAATCACCCTCCCTTGCCCGTGTACCCAAGTGATTTAGCCTATGACTCTTGTGAATCACTAAAACACACTTACAAAATCTCATTCCAATCTCTAGAATTGCCCAGCTTTCTCCCTTAACATAGGACAAAGCCCCTTTCATGCACATCAATGTGTTAGATGAGATCACTTGCTTTATCACACATCACTTCAATCATTCAAGCCTCACTCTTGATAAGCAAGTAACACCCTTTCCTATTACATCCCTTAAAGCATGCACACTGACCACACTACCTTCTATCTAGCTGAATATCAAGATTCTTATTACACACCCATATAAGCATAGCTCTATGGTGATGACTCCAATAGCTTGCAAATATCATCAAGTACAGGACTTTATAGAGGCACAAGTTTTAAAGCTAGTGATGTTGCACATGATGTTACCTTTTAAAAGCACAAGAAGATATCCACCTTTTACACTTTTACTCTCTTTTTGACGTGTCATTGCTACTTGTCACATTGTATTATAGTACATCTCCCAAGTGATTAAAAAGCAATATAGTATAGCTCATTCTATACTCAACAAATTCGAGGGAAGTTCACAACTAGTTTGACATGTGGGTTATCACTTTAATCAAAGTACCAAGGACCTCAATTATTGTTATTTTAAACATTCATTTTTGTCATTAAATATATACGTATATATCTCAAGTAGCACATGTATTAAACGTTATAATTATAAGAGCCTTCCATATTAACTTTGTTTTATCATCAAGTCAACACAATGGTTTCCACACATGTAACACGTTGGGGCGCAACTTCCAAACATGCCTATGTATGGGAAAAGATTACAAATCAACATTTTAGAGATTTGGCTGTCGATGTTATCTTAAATACATATCCATATTGCCATCCAAGAGGATTTCATACTTTAGTGTTATAAGATCACTATTTTGAGGGGTAATCTCCGAGTACAGATTCTTGGAACCAAACAACCAAGGAAATAGCTTGAAAGATGTGCTATGAAGCCAAGTTAGGTTCTATATTCCATTCTTTCCATCAAATATTTGTCCAAAATTTTATATTGAAACACAAAAATTAAGGGAACCACCTACCTCTTAAATGGCATGATAATAAAAAGTAACCCAATCAATTTTCTTCAAGTCTAGAGAACACGAAATGAGACAAGGATGGTCATTATTAAGAGGCTATCCCCATCACATGCATTAGAGTCCCTATAAAGTAATCCCTAGTATATATATTTGAGGTGGTTTTGGTAGCCCTATTGTAAGAGTACCCTTTTAATGAAAGGGTCTTCCTGATATCCAATATCCAGAATTTTCCTCCTTGAAGTTAACCACCCCTATACATGCATTAAAGCCCCTATAAAGTAATCCCTTGCATATATATTTGACTTAGTCTTGGTAGCCCTATTGTAAGAGTACCCTTTTAATGAAAGGGTCTTTCTATATTCAAATATTTCATCCTTGAGTTTAACCCAACCCTATACTAAAGAATATTGTGTTTAGTGCATCCCTTATGCATATCTAGATCGCATAAATTCAAATTATATTACCCATTAACTTACATGATAAATGCATTTGCAAATGATGCTATTATTTTTTTATATTAGTAAAAATAATTTGGATTGACAATTTGACATCTCAATATTTAAAAAATCTCAATTTTTGTGTTAGCATTGTCTATGCTAACCATACGCAAGTTATGATTCCCTAGGTTTCCCTTCTTTATGATGGAAGGGTTGATAAGGACTTGGTCTAGAAGTGTGATCACTGATGATAGTGTGCATTTTAAAAATAAAATAAAAATTTTAAAGCTCATATGATGTCATTGGATAAAGAGGTAAAATCAATCAAGTATCTTGTATCTTATGCCCTCTATGTAAAACTCATAAACATCCATGTGGCATTCTAAATCCTTTTGTACTAGCATTAAACCTTGGTACGACCTTTTGATGTGACCCTTGACCAACTTGTCATAAATCTCCTCAAGTAATCTTAACAATAACATTTCTAAACATTTGCACAAATATATTTTAATAATTAAGCATTTACCAATTTGAATAGGATAAGGGTCTTCAAATAAACATAATTGTGTATATTAATATTATGACACTTAAGATACATTATTTTATATACATTTTATGGGAAATTCATACCTATGCTTACATAACATATTGGAATGTTACATAAACCATGACTTATTATGTTAAGGTATAATGCTTATGTATGTGTCTATTGATGTCCAACTTTCATTTAAATGATTTTGGATGAGAGTTGGATTCATGACTTCAATCTTTTAGGTAGCCTAAACTAATTGGTTTGTCTAATTTTATGTTTCTTCTTTTGATGTGTTGATCGTAGTACTTACTATGAATGCTTGATACTATAATAAAATTGTAATAAAGCATAAGTCACCTTAGTCTAGAGTAGGCGAGGGTTAAGTATAAAAGGTGGAGATGTAACATGTGAGGGATCTTTTTGCCATTTTCAAGCAATACATGCGTTAAGGTTCCTTCCTCCCACCAACTAAGAGGGTGCATGCTCTTAGCCACCAAGATATGGGGTGCATACCATGTCCCACCTTGACATGAGGTGAGTATTCATGTTGTAGCATTTATCTATGATTCTCAGCCTTCCATGGCAATATTATTTCATGCCTAGCTACCTTGGCTATGGCTTCCTTGCAAACATGGTGTATTTCTTGTATTTCTTTGCAAGTATGGTGTATTTCATGAATTCCCAATTATTCGGTTTGCTGTGAGAACTAGCTATTTCACATTGGTATCAGAGAATGGATTTTGATCCATGTTGCAAGTCATTTTCATCGGGATCTAGTCATAGCATGGTTACAAGATAACTGGGAGGCCAAAATTTAGTCATAGGGTTTACACAGTTTAAACCGTGACTAGTGGAAATGTTCTTCAGCAAGTCGTGACCAAGTTGGTGGATTTTGAATAAGTCTAGAAGGAAAAATGGCAGGGTCAAGGCCATTTTAGTAGGTCATGGTCCATTTGGAAGTCCTTTGGAGTCTTCTTGGATAAAGGGGTAACCTACAATGACTAAAGGAGGTTAAAGAAGCGTTACTTTTGAGAAGCAAACTTTGTCTCTCCTCTTCTCAAGCTTTCTTCCAAGATCCATGGCTTCTATTGCTTCTATCTTCTTTCAATGATCTTTACTTCCTAATGAGACACCAAAGCTTGTTTCTCCATGCTTTAAGCTTCCTATAGAGGAGCCAAATGCCTTGATTAAGGCAACTCTCATTTTGTAGTACATGAGGTTGAGTTTGCATTGTTTGCACTGATCTCATCCTCTCCTCCTTCATGAAAATCTGCAACAAATAGCTTTGGCTATGGTATGACAAGCCTTGACATTCATTCTTGAAGGTTTTCAACAGGCATTCAGAGCTATTTTACACTTCCTTGATCACTTCTGATCTCTCCCAAACCCCAGCTATGGAAGATTTATGATAGCAGTGAGCTTTCTTTGAAAATTCTTCAAAATATCAAAGGGATTTTATTCTATCAAGCATCCTTGATCTTTTTCAGCACTCATTGAACCGACATTGAAGATTTCTTGCAAGGTTAGATCATTTTCTTCTCTTGAATTGAGTCAAAACAGGGCAGCCACTTGATTCTTCAAAAGTTTTTATCTTTGAAGGATGGAATCTTGGGGCTTTTGGTTCTTGATGCCTCCTAAGGCTTCTATGCATGAGATTTTGTCAAGAATTGATGGTCTTGCTTCAATATTGCAAGAATAGGGCTTGTTCTTGGCATTACAAGTGTGTGGGTAGCATATGCAAGCTTATATGTTTCAATGGAAGAGTTCTCTATCAAGTTTTGAAGTCTTCTACCCTTTTGGATACTCATCATTAGCTCAATCTCCTTGGATGCTTGGACAGGTTTGCGTAGCCTCAGTACCCTTCGCATTCAAGGCAGTATCAATGGGAAGCATGTTTTTATCCTTGTGGATAGCAGAAGCACGTACAGTTTTGTCAATAAATCAGCATTGATCGGTTGAAATGTATTCCTATGGCATTACACCACCCCTTGAAGGTCCCTTTTAAATTTTCAGCCACATTTGGAGCTACAAGCATCATTTCAATCAAGCTTATGGATATTGAAGCTTTCTTGAAGGAGAAATTAGAGTCTATGAGCTACATATTCATCATGGGAATTGCAATTTAAGGATATTCTTGGCTACATCAAGCGGGAGATCAAAAATTTCAAGTATCAAACGGTTATGGAGCTTCCATAATCATCTACTCCAACAATGAAAGAGGTATTTCTAAATTTTGCTCTTAATCCCTTTAATATCCAATTGCTTAAGCCATCCAATTTTTGAAAAGGCAGAATTAAGAGTAATCCCATTTTGGAATTACCAATTGAATGCATATAGACCCAACTTAGGGGTGAATGATGTTGTGCTGAATTCTCTTCATCCTGCTTAAAAAAAATCAGTAGCCAATTGTTGCTAATCTCTTCCATTTGTTGAAAAATTTATGCCTAATCCTAACCTTGGTTGCTTGATGTGATTGATTGTAATTTGGCTGAAAGTAAAATCAAGTGGTAAGTGGAATAAAATTATAAAGTAGTGAGTCACTGCTGTAGTATTCCTTACCTATACCCATTTCATTTTCAATCCAATTCTTGTATATCATGAAATGGCAAAATTTTGATTCAGCCAAGCATATCATGCTTTGATTGTTAGAATACTAGCTTTGTCATATATATTCTGACTGAGGAAAAAGGTCGAAGTCGGACGAGATAGCAAGATAATAGTGAGGTGACCCTCCCTTGCTATTTAAGACTCCGTAGGGGTGCATAACCTGGCCCGAAATGAACTTTGCGGAGTTTTAGAGTCCATTTAGGTGCCCGTCCTGCCGTTTTATCCCTCACCACAGGTGGTGGACCATGGAAGACCATCTGGGAAAGAGTGGATGAAGATTTGAAGACTTACGGTACCAAACAGGGCAGTTTGTGACATCTTTGAATAGATATACAAGTCTTTCCAATAGGTACCAATCAGTTTTGTAGGTGGATACCTACTAGTGCCCTACAGCCCATCACAGGTCTATTAGTTGTTTTGGGGGTCTACAAGTACTACAAGACCCATTTCAGGGTGAAACAGGGCTTCCACTAGGTGTTTACAAGGTGCAAGAATTCACAATTTCTATTACAGAAATTTCTATCATGATTTGATTTGGGAGCTTGATAGCTTGATTTGAAGAGGTGGTATCAAAATTTTATTTGAATCAAAAATTTTAGTAATCGGACTCCAGGAGCAAAAGTTATAGCAATTTTTCTGACAAAGGGTCTAGTGGGACTCAGGCTCACAGGGGTGCACTATTTGAGTTCATTTCACACATATACCCTATTGCAAGTTGAGATCTTGATAAATCTGGAGTATTAAGCACGATATTGACAGTTTTCTTCCCTACAATTCATCTTTGAAATCCATAATGGCCAAAAACAAAAGGAAAGATCAAGTCATGGAGACCATTCAAGAAAACATTAGAGAATATATCAAAGATCAAAAAAACGCTAATGAAGCCCTCCATCATGACCAACAAGATGATGTTTTAAGCGTTGGTAATGCTCATAGTGTACGAGTGGGTAATGATGGAAATCCCTTGTCTCACGAAACTTTTGAAGATCCCATGCTTTCAAGAGAGATGTGTATGCTGAACATTGGGATGCATGATCATTATGAGCAACTATCCAAATCCTTGGGGAAGGTTGAGAATACATCCAACAAAGTGGATGAAGGACTTCAGCACAGCTGGTCAAGTTTATGAAGAGTGGATTTGAAGATGTACTAGCAGCTATCAAGGATTTGAAGACTCAAACCACCTCATTTACACCAAATGAACCCACTACTCATATTGAAAATACTTCAGCCCAACCTTGCAATATGAAAGGAAAGGGGATCAATCAACCTATAAGTCAACATTTAAGAAAGGAGAGCCATCAACATTGAGGAGTGCTCATTATTAGCCACCAATGTCATCAAAGCATCATGCCCGTTTTCAATTCAATTCAAGACATGAGGCTACTTATGAAAAAGAGGAGGACCTAAGAGAAGAAGAGAATGAAGAGTTTCATGGATGTGACCCCTTCTACAAATCTTTCCTTCTCAATCTACCATCAAGCAAAAAGAATGGGACTTTCATGATAAGAGTGGAAGATTTGATGAAAGAAGGTCATTTCATGATATCACCAACAAAGATAAGTTATTTCATGGTCAGCCCACTAATGGAAAATATCATTCTTTTGGATTCGGACAACTGAATCATGGTCAGCCCTCCCTTCGAAAGTTGGTGCAATGTAGCCCAAGACCATTCATGAAGCCATTTTGTATGCCAAAAGGTATGAGCAGAAATATAGAAGAGACTCAATGGGGGTTCAGCCAAAAAGTGTAGGGTATTCATTACCTAATCAGCCTTCAAGGGTTGGAGCACATTTCAGCCATTAAAGGGATGTTTATAGGCAAGAAGGTAAGGAAACTAGTACCTATAGTAGTAATTATAGCAAGTTTTCTACATATTCAACGGTCTATGGAGATCAAAACCAAGTGGAGGAAATGGTTATAGACCAAGGGATGAAATACACCATACTTGCAAAGAAATACAAGAAATACACCATATTTGCAAGGAAGCCATAGCCAAGTAGCTAGGTATGAAATAATATTGTGATGGAAGGCTGAGAATCATAGATGAATGATGTAACATGAATACTCACTTCATATCAAGGTGGGATATGGTATGCACCCCATATCTTGGTGGCTAAGAGCATGCACCCTCTTAGTTGGTGGGAGGAAGGAACCTCAAAGCATGTATTGCTTGAAAATGGAAAAAAGATCCTTCACATGTTACATCTCCACCTTTTATACTTAACCCTAGCCTACCCTAGACTAAGGTAACTTATGCTTTATTACAAGCCATCCCGGCCTAATAGAGCTTTGTCCTCTAAGCTGAATTGGGAAACAACTACAATGATGATTACAATATAAGATAGCTTGAAGAATTTGGAATCATACTAGAGTAAAGCTCCAAGTTGATGAAGATCAAAGAAGTTGATGAAGAAGGATCATATAAATGGAATAGACTCCTATAAACTATCCAAAACAGGTTGTAGTAAAAAATTGGTCATATCTTGAGCTAGAAGTGGCCGATTTTCATGTGCGAGATATAGAAATGTAGAGGACAACATGTAGTATCCAGCCATGCCTTCAAAATCAAATGTTGATGCACATGAGACAATTTACTTTCTCACAGAAATTTAATACAACAAGTTGTTTACTGCCCTATTTATGAACTGTCCTCTTGCTTAAGCCATGGAAATTGTTCCAAATATGATGCTTGTTGCCATGAAGACTCTTCAATAGGCAAACCCTTCCATTTGACAAGGTATTCCACAAGAATAAAATTCCTTAGAACATCCTCCCACTTTCCAATAATCTTCTCGGCCTCATAGATGATCAAACCATCATTATCCAAGGGAGGTAGTTCTTCAAGAACTTGTATTTGAGGACCCACATACTTTTTAAGCTGAGACACATGAAAGACATATGGATTCTTGTGTTTGAAGGTAAGTCTAGTTGATAAGAAATATCCCCAACTCTCTTGACAATACGATAAGGACCATAAAACCTATGAGCAAGTTTGTCGTGTCCTCCTTTAAGAGAAGCATTACATGATTTGGGAACCTTAAAAAATACCCATTCATCTTCCTCAAACTCCACATGTCTTCTTTTCTCATCCGCATAGACCTTCATTGTCTCTTGAGCTTTATGAATGTTATGCTTTCATTGCTTCATAAGAGCCTCCATCTTTTCCAACTCCTCACAAGCTTGTGGATTTATATCTTCATGAAACAATGCAGAGGGTACTTGTACTTTGTAGCCATACAAAGCTTCAAAAGGAGACATTCCAATGCTCATATGGTAAGTATAGTTGTAACAAAACTCTGCAAGATGGAGCCATTAGTCCCATGCATTTTGTGTCTCATGGAAAAAGTGCCTCAAATAAACTTCTAACCATTTGTTAACTCTTTCAGTTTGTCCATCCATTTGTGGATGATATGCAATACTAGGAGTCAAAAGAGTCCCCATTGAAGAGAACAAAGTCACCTTAGTATTGAGTAGGCTAGGGTTAAGCATAAAAGGTGAAGATGTAACATGTGAGGGATCTTTTTGCCATTTTCAAGCAATACATGCTTTGAGGTTCCCCTCCCACCAACTAAGAGGGTGCATGCTCTTAGCCACCAAGATATGGGGTGCATACCATGTTGTAGCATTTATAAGGCGAGTATTCATGTTGCAGCATTAATCTATGATTCTCAGCCTTCCATGGCAATATTATTTCATGCCTAGCTACCTTGGCTATGGCTTCCTTGCAAACATGGTGTATTTCTTGTATTTCTTTGCAAGTATGGTGTATTTCATGAATTTTCAGTTATTTGGTTTGCTGTGAGAACTAGTTACTTCACAAAAATGTTCATCTAATATAGTACACGAAAGCTTGCTATAGATATGAATTTTGAAAACATGATACAACAACATGTGAGGCAAGTAGATCTCTTACCCAAGTCTTATTAGAGTACAATATTTTTAAAGAAATGCAATGTAGGTTAATAGGACATGTAATATTTACATGTATATATAAAAATATAATGCTTTCATTATATGAGGAATACATGAAAATATATGGTGCCTATATGAGATATAACATGAGGACACATCATCAAATATGTGGATTATCATATTAGATTAAAAATATGATCACCTAAAATAGCTCATATGAAATGATTGTTTCATACAAAAGAATCAAAGGCACTTTCATACAAAAATTATATTCCCCATAAATTCAAGGGTTGTATAGGGCACTAATATATCTAACCGATCTTTCAGCTAAGGGACTGAGAAAATGAAGCTAAATAAAATACACACACAAAGAGTATCTTAGTTACATAAATAATTTTAGTTTGTAAATAAATAAAACTAGAAACATGGAAATTTTAATTTTATAATAATGGTAATATTTTCTATTTTAAATATATTAGAAACTTAAGCTATAATAATTATTCTGGCAATAATAACTAATAAATCGATATAGTAAAAAATGATTTATAGCATTGCCTTTTAATAAGTTTAAAAATGAGGTCTTAAATAAGAGAAAAAAGGAATTTTAACATCTCTATATTTATGAACTTATTCCTTAAATAGACCTATGTAGGATGGGAGCAACTTTAGAATCTCTACTTGATGGATGTAGAGGGATTTAAACAACTCTACTCTCTGATAAATTTATCCTTCAAATAGACATGTTTAGGATGGCATCAACTCTAGCATTTCTACTTGATGAATTTTTTTTCAAGTAGATATTCATATTATCAAATCTAGGAGAAAATTCTAATTGGGACATATGTGTAAACTAGGGCCATCGAGAAAATCTACATGATTGATTTAAAAATGGAGATTGTCCCTACTCTCTATATAACCATGGCTTTCATATGCAACAAAATTTGAGAGAGCATAGGACTACTTTTGTTGGGATAAAGTGCATGTGACCTAGTTTGTTATAGGCATCTAAAACTTCAAACTTGTTATAGCCTCCTAAGTCCCCATGCTACCCTCTTGCTCATGCTTTGTGGTACCTAGCTTCCATAGCCCTTTCATGCCACTTATCTTTGCTTGGATATGACGCTAAATACAACTTATTGGGATGCAATTTTGTCATTATGTATGCTATTTATGTGATGTGATAGATTAAAATAGCCATAAGATCGGTATTAAAAGCAAACTTAAACATCCAAACTCTAGGTGGTTTATTAGGTAACATCCTCTTTGATGTCAAGTTGTAACTAATGCTATTCTAATATGTCAAAAGATATTGAATCCATCCTCAATAGATAACAAGTCTTTCATAGGGAAAAACATTTAGGTGGTTTATCAGATACTCCTCTTAGATGTCAAGTTGATATCATTGCTCCTTTTCTAAGGTATCAAAAGAGAATTGGCCCCGTCCCCCTAGGTAATTATGGCATTGAATAGTAAATAAGGCTTCACACTCTAAGTGATTTATCAAATTCTATCTCTTTGATGTCAGATTGGGTTCAAAAATAGATTAGGCCCATCCCTAGATAACTAGGCTATTGAAACAAAAATAAAGCTCCAAACTATATGTGGTTTATCAAATACTCTATAACATCTTACAAAAAATTTTAAAACATTAAAAAAAGAAGAAGAAAACATCTGCCATCTCCAAAAATGAAGCCATTGTCATGATCATCATCATCAATTACATCACCATCAATCTATCATGAGCATCCTCATTAGTGTCCACAAATACCATAGCATGACTCAAAAATCTCTAAATCTTGATTACAAAGTGAAGAATTCACAAGTGATATCAGTCTCTACATCTCTTGGATCTCTATCATCTACTTATTTCTCTATTCTCAAATCCACTCTAGATATATTAAGTATTGCCCTCCATCATATGGAAGTTTCATAATACTTACTCCTAGCATTTAAAAAATCCTCTCTAAGGATTATCCTCTTCTCCTAGCCAAGGTAGTCCCTTGCTTTGCTAGACTCTCATGCTCTCGAAGCTTTACTTCAAGACAAATGGGCAAGAGGTACTACAGAGGTCTAAGAAGGGATAGAGAAAATTATGTGTAAGAAGAAATTTGCTTACAAAAATGATCCCAAAGTAGTAGAGAGTTAGAGTGGAACAAGCAATTGCACATGTGAATGAGATCCCATCTAAACCAACTTCTATTTAGGTGCCTTTGGATAGAGAAAAACAGGATTTTGATTAAATAAAATGATCGATTGATTAGTTTATTGTTATTACTTGCAAAAATCAAGGGTAAAGAAAAATTTCTTTCTATACTTGACTATCCTTAAATTATCATGCATTTAGGAGAGAGCTACAACTTATAACATCCTTAGAATATGGGAATGATTTGTTCATCACAAACTAATTGTGATTATCCCCTAAAAGACACAACTACTACCTTAAGAAGTAAAGATACATGCCTTGCTCATGCATGCTAAATTGTTACATGCTAATGTGTCATAACGTATAGGGGAAGTTACTATATGTATGTCCTCTACATCACATGCGTTCAAGACCTATTTATAAATATCCTTATCTGTGAATTTTTTCTAAATAAAATATAAACCTTTTCTATTCAATCTGTAAATAACCCCTCTATATTACACCCTTCTATATGTAAAAAATGTATAAAAATGGTATTTTAACAATACCTTTTTTTGAACCCACGTGATGCACACATATATTCATGAGTAACTTACCCGAGCATATCATCTAGGAGAAAAGGCTTATGGCCTTTGAAAAATACAAAGAGGGCTAATAGAATTATACCCTAAAACAACAGGGGGACAATTGTGTATTTATTTATGTTATCGCACTCTAAGGAGAAATAAGTTGTGGATTGTATCTTCTCCTTTGAGATATTTGAGGGAAGCTATTTTGGTTTTGATGAAATGTTTGTTGCTTGGAAAATGATGATTTCTTAGTTGAGAATAGGCTGATTCTCTTGTTTGTGGATTTTGGGAAAAGAGATATTGTATCCACATGGACATATTTTTGGATACACCCTAAGTCTCCCACAAGACTACTGGTGGAGCCCTTCACTAAGGGGTTGAATTTATCTGCATTGAGTACTAGGACCAACCCTAAGACATGAGATATCTCTCCATAGGGATGTTGTTAGGCTAGGAGGTGACAAGGGAGGTAGGAGGGCTTTGGTGGTACATCCCTTGGGCATGGAGGGCCTGCTTAACCCTTGCGAGCTAGGGATAGTCTTCTTGGAAGGCCTTGATAGAAGATAAGGGAAGATTGGTGAATTGTGGCCATGCACCGAATCTAGGTACTTTGGATATGGTTTCTTGTGTGGAATTCTAGCATGTCATTGCACCTTGAGAAGGTGCATATAAATATATTTCTTGCAACTATTTTCAAATTTAAAAAAAAAAATTGGAATTGTGTCCATCTAAATTACATGAATAAATTAGTAAACTAAAGAAAATCCTAGAGAGAAGTGGGTGTCTAGATCCTCGATGGGTCTTACCAATGCTAGGGTAGTCTCACTTCATTGAGAGGCTTCCATCACAATTCAAGTTTAGATTAGGCAAGTTTAGGAAGGGGAAAATGTGGACTATCCTAATGTGTGATCATTAGAACTCAACTAGTGTTGTTTTAGGAGACTCAAGTTGAGACTTTAACATATGGGTAGAGCAGTTGATGTGTATTGCTCCCCCTTGTTTCTCACTCTCTTTGAACCAAGTGTAGAAATGGTTCACCTTGGCTTGACGGATTATAGAAATCTAGTCAACTCTCAAAAGCTAATGTGACATGGCTAATAGGAGACTATAGTATTTAAATTAGATTCTTGATTTTAGGTCTATCCTTGTGGAGTTAAGGTAGAGCTTCCCTTACAAGGTAGATTCAAGTATCTTAAGACTACAAATCTCTAGTTATTCTAACGAGTTCTGGATAGTAGTAGTCTTGATTATTTCTTGATGGCCTATTAAAATATGTGCTATTAATGTTCACTAGGTAGGCATTTTATACCTGGTATCTGAGTGGAAATTTTTTTTTGAATGAATATAGATATTTTACAAATGGTTAAAATTAAGCAAAAGCTAACTAGAAATAAATTGATTATGCTACTAATGCTTAATGAATTTGGATCAGAGCCATGAAGTGTGGCAAAGAATTTTACTATTTTGGGCTATGTTCATATCAACCATGCACTCTCTAAACTTTGAAAAGAGAGATCAATCCATGCTTAGTTTGGATGAAATTTATAATCCATCTTCATTGTATGATGGAAGACACTGGTGTGAAAGACATTGGACACATGAAGGCATATACTATGTCATCAACCTTGATTGTCTTCCTTACATCCATCAAAACATAAGGAAATTAAGTGGATGGATAGTCTAAAGGTTATCTACTTATTTATTTTTTAAGAATCCAAATCAAACCCTTAAACCCTAACTTCCATATAGATGGGCAATAGATTCAACAAACTTGCTATGTCTATGGGCTAGTGATCTAAGTTATTTCAGTTGATAGAGTTGCTATCTTAAGATACTCACATTGTGAAAATTATTGTAAAGAAGGTTACCTAGAACTTCTTTCCAAATATAGAATCTTACAAGATTTTGCTAAGTCTCCTTGCTATCATACTATCAATATATCAGATTTCCATGGGTGAAACTTCATAGTAGAACCTTCATCATGACGTAATAACTTTAGCTATTGGCAAATAAAGGATGTTTCATTTTTGTTCAACCTATGCAAAAATTATAGTTTTTTTTTTAAAAATATCAAGTTAGATTATAAAAAATCTTTAGACAAATGTATTAAACTAGTTCATGCATATCCCAACATTCCATCTATCATTGATTCTATCAAACTGCAAGAGAAGAAATAACAAATCAAACCTTCAAAAGTTGATAGGAAAGAGGAGGATATGGAAACACATACAAAAGTTTGGATTGAGTCTATGAAAGACTATTTTCAAGCTATATGGATTCGTAACCCTAACCAAGCTATGATGGCCAAACTAAAACTAATAGGAGAAGCATGTCTCTAGTGAAAGCAGTGGTGCAAAGACACTAAAGTCTCAAAAGCTATTGCCATATGGGAACTCATAAAAGAAGCTATGTGTGGAAGGTATCTTCCACCTTCCTATTCCACCTTGAAGGTGAACACGTTCTTTGAGCTTCACTAGCTTGGGTTGAGGTTGGAAGCATATTACTCCCAATTTGTAACTCTCCAAAAGCATGCTTTGGCTCTGGATATCATCCATCATACAACCAATATTTTTCAAGGGTTAAATCCCTCCTTAGAAACTCAATTGGAATCTATGGACCCAAGGATATTTAAGACACTCTCCTTAGAGAGTCAGAGATTTGATGGGTTAAAATAGAGGCCAACATCTTGAAGATAAATACCTCTCAGTGTAATCCAAGGAAGACTTAGATGATCCAAAGAACATGGGAAGAGACATCACAAGTGTGGAGAGTTTTCCCAAGGAAAATCTACAATTGCTCTCTAGGTTTATCCTAGGAAACTATTATTAGAGAATTCATTTGGGTGGAATCTAGCTCAAAGTAAAAATTGTTTTGAAAATCATAATTGTCAATTATATCGACTTGAAAACATCTTTCTAGTATAGGATCGCAATATTGCCTTACTTGGACCTGCACATGTATAGGGTAACGTGTTTTACTAGGCCTAGCTTGACATGTTTTAAGGGAGCATCCAAAGATGACAGTATCCAATTCTTCATTGTTAAGCTGACTATAGCATTCGGAATCTCAAGACTTGGTTGTCTACTCCTTGTGTACTGTAGTGTTGGCCGCTTTGCCTTAGTTAACTAATGTAATGATGATGGTCACCCGAAGATGATGTTGAAGTTGCTTCCATAGTTGATGGCCTCCCCTTTTATTTTGACTACAATGTGCCACTATGTTTTCCAAAGCACATCACCTTCCTGTCCTATAGCATGTTGGCATCCTTCTCCAGAAACATTGACAACCATTTTTCCATACACATCACCCATCCTCTTATTATTAACAAGGCCAAGCACAATGATTTTTCTCATGCAAAAATCATCCTTAGTTTCTATGACCTCTTGCATTTTTTCTTCTTGGACAATGGGATGCATTCCTTGTTGGGTATAGGTGTGCGATATCCTTGATCTTTGGGCCTTTTGCTTTCCTGGACAATTTTGGGGGAATGTTAAGGATCTCAAAGGATTTTTCTATTAGTAGTAGTTGTGGACAAGGGCCTCAATACCTTGTTGAACCTAAATTTGATTCTACTGACCATACTAAAATCGTTGTTCATTAGGTGATCCCATGAGCATGAGCAACACCAATATAAGCATCATTAATAAATTCAATAACGAAATCTTTAGTTGCCTCCTAAAGACAAAGAATCATTGCAAGATGCCATATCTTTTGAAGGACAGTTTCAATTTTTGACACTCTTGATAATCTATCAGAAATATCCTTGACAACTCTGACAAAAGATATATTTGGAATGACATGTTGTATAGCTCTTTGGGCCTTCCTTATCTCACTAAAACACTTTTGCATATAGTAAAACCTAGACCTTTTTCTTCTTGGCCTGGAAGACTCACTTTCTTGAGTAGAAGAGAGTCTAGTTTGATCAATTGGCTTATTAGATGCTTTAGGGAAGGTTGGAACCTTGGCAATTGGAGGAGAGGTCACATTAACAACATGGACCTTGCCTTGGGCAAGAGGAGAAGACATGGTCTCTATACTTGATTTCTTTGATTGCATAGTAGGAGACTAGGAAAACCAGGGGGTAGAAGAGGGATCTCAAGAGGGATAGCTTGTGAAATCTATAATGGCCTTGCCTCTTGTCCACTATCCTTGCTCTCTATATAAAATTTCCTTACTATCTGCTTTGTCATTGCCATCAATTCCTGATAGAAAATGATAGGAAGAGCAAAAGAAAACTATTTGACTGGGAGCGTAGCATGGAGGATATGCCAAGCAGGAGCCGACACTTGCAAAGGAGATGTTGTTGTATATGGCACAATAGGGAACAAACAAGAAGCTCAGAAGTGGTTCTCCTCATGCCTATCGTGAATAACTCATCGGGCCTAAACTAGCTAATACATAGTTAAAGGCAAGTTTCGCATGCTCCATAGGACTCCTCTTTGCATTGTTTTGGGGACTCACCAAGGCTTGTCGATAGTGAGAGAGAGAGAGAGAGAGAGAGAAGGTTGGGAGCTAGAGACAAATTCCTCCTTGCACTCTTTTGGGGACTCACTAGGGCTAGCCACCAAACCAATAGGGTATGAGGCAAGGTTAGGAGCCTCCTCGCACCTTTTTGTGGACTCATTGGGGTTGGTCAATATGATACAAGAGGATAGGTTGGGAGTAGTAGAGATGGAGTTCTCCTTATGCCATTTTGTGGATGATAAACTAGGCCTTGGACAATACAACACAAAGGGCAATGGTTTTGATGACTCTTCTAGTCGTTTCGTGGATGAATCACTGGGCATGCTGTTATGCTGGATGACTAAAATGAGTCATGTAAGCCAATGGCAATCTTATATACTTTGTGTGGTGTGTGACACGTGTAATTGTATAATTGGCTAGTGTTTGCTACGACCATCCACATGGCCATTCACATGGCAAGGTCCCCCGGATTTGTATAAACACAAGTGACAAGGTCTTCATTTACTTTTTATCGCATCTTGTACCTTAATTGTCGTGGCTTTTTGAGCTATTTTGGAGTCTTCTTTCTTATTTTATGTGCTTTTTCCTTTCACTTGTTATATGAAGGATGATATGAAGTGAGGAGTGTGGTTCATTAGGCGCATAAGTTTGTTTTTTACACCATATTGACATTGTATGATACAAAGCAAGGATGCATTTTCCATGTGGTCAGGTTCTTCTCCTCTCATCGTATTGTGGACCCTATAATTTTTTATATAAAAGATGATATTCAAGGCTCCCTAAATATGGGCACACCAAAGAGGAAAAAAGGAAGATTGTCTTCAAGGTCAAGGGGTTCAATTTGTGATGCCTTTGCTCTTGAAATTCCCTCTACTTCTTCTCCTTGCTCAACAGCAAGTGTGGGAATGCCTAAGAAATCTCTAGGCAAAGGTAAGTCACCATTCAGGGTTTTTGGATCGTCTCAAATCACAGAGGTTTCTCTCTCGGAAAGGCTCCTAAACTTCCTTCTTCAGAATGGTATGGAGTTATCTTATTATGCAATTGTAAAGGATATTTTCAACCCTGATTGGAATATTGACCATGTGGTGAATTCTTCCAAGAAAATATTTGTGAAGGAGTTTGCTGAGTTTGAAGACTTGCACTGCCTATGGTTGAAAAGAATACAAAGAAGTATGTTGATATACCTATTGGGACCTCACTTTCAAAGAAGTCCTTATTCACAAGGAAGTGTGGAGCTCATTTTCTTGAGAGGTTTTATGCAACAAATGTGTTTTGTTCTGTTCATTCTAGGAGATGCAAGATTATGTCAAAAGCATTTGCATTTGTTATGTATAATCTTGTTAAATATCCTATTAAATCTAATGAATAACAATTGAAGGCAGCAAAATCTTCTAGCTTTTTCTTTATGGATGAGGTGGAAAATGAGAAGGGTGCAGAGGAATGTTTGGACCCTCAGTAAGAAGCATATATTGCTGACAAACTAGATATTGCCCAATTCAAAAGCTGAGACCATTATTGAAGAAAGCCAAATGTAGAAATTGTGTCAAACTCCCCTTCTTTCTATATTTTTCCTTCTCTTCCAACTTTTGCTATTAAGGACAAGGAATATATACTACTATTAAACATCCAAAGGCTCTTCAATCTTAGGGAGGATTATTGTTTTAGCAATCATTGTAGAGGTTTCCAATGCTACAAATGGCATAGTTGATGTCAAAAAATGAATCAAATAAAGAGTTACTTAAACTGGACACTGAAATTGTAGATGACATGTTTATTGATGCCCGGGATGCCCTTTCTCTTTGTTTCAATAAGGCAAAGGATGCTAAGAAAGATTTGGGCGTTATTGATGAGGATCTTAACTGTCTTCAAGATCGACTTGGAATTTCCAATTTTGGAAGAGAGCAGTCGAAGTATGTTAAAGAATTGCAAGATACCAATGAGACATCATCATCAATTAATATATGGAATCCAACTAAGCTAGATCATGATAAAAACCAATCGGTACTATTATATCCAATTTTGTAAGATGCATTGATATGTTTGATTTCTACTTTTATTAGATATTCTTTTTTTTGCAGTTGGATATTGAAGATTTTGATAAGACATGGGAAAAGGTCGAGAGCTGTTGGGTGGTAATTCATTGAAAGATGTTGCACTTGACCATTACTTGTCAAGGATTGATCCTTATATTTTCTTAGTATCCATAATATCTTCTCAGAGGAAGCCACATGGCCTATACTATGTATTAAGACACTTACAAGGCTACTTGGTTTCTTTGAGTTATAATATAATGCACACAAGGTGATGTTTTTGGAGAAGACATCAGCAATTAGGATTTTTAGTTACGGACTGGGTTTCTCTATTTCTAGAGTAGGATACGTTTTTCTCTCTCATCTTATGCTTTGGCAACAAATCAAACTGATATAATATCCATAGTTAGCCATAAGACAAGAAAATTTCTACGTTATAGAGGAAAGATCCCTGAGGAGGAGGAAGATGGAAAAGCTCTTGAGAGCTAGCTTTATACTTTTCCGTCTTGAAAATAACTATGAATTCTCAAGTTTCATTGTAATCTTTAGCATTCTTTCTTTGAAGTTGTCAAAAAAAAATCAATCGAATAGCTCCTCAAGAGCATTGTTTTTCCTAACTCCTCCATGTCTTGTGCTTCGAAAAAAACTTATGTGTGCTTGATAGTGATATTTTTCCATGCCTGACCGCTATAAGTTGCTAGAGGACCTTGCTCCTCCAGAAAGTAAGGCCCATGGATATGAAGGATATGCTACAAATACAAGAGAGTAATAATCATTTTAGACATTTGAAAATTTTGGCAAAGAAAAATTGGATTAAATATTCTCTCTTACCAAATAAAATATGATATCCTTTTCTTCCCATGCCTCCTTTATTGCTTGAACAAGATTTGCAATCGATTATTTGAACTCTTTTGGATATGTGTATGTTGTCTTTTTTGCTTGAAGAGCTTTCGAAATACATTAAGGTATCTCCAAACCTCCATAATTAGAAATGCAAGTCATTTTGTGCTTGCAATGTTTGTTGTTATCCCATACAGCTCTCTCCAATACTCCCAAGTAATGCTCACATGTTTTCATCTCTTTTTTTCCCAAAAAGTATTGGATCTTTTCTTAAGTGAGCTTGTCCTCCATGAAAACCCATTTTGAAGGATAATTCCTCACATTTGTCAATACACTTATCTCATAAACAGGGGCTTAATCGAGTATGCATAGTCGAGATGCAACCTGAGAAGTTTGTCATTTATTCTAATATTTGCATGCAAAGTACAAATATGAACATTTTTAAGAGAAATTGAAAAAATGGGATCTCATATGTATTCTATTTTTAAAAATTTACTTAAATCTATAGAGTTTCTAGGGGCTCTTCTTGCAAGGTGCAAGTTGCTCCAATCTTTAGACCCAACACTTTCCATGCAATAAAAACAAGGATATTTTGCATTTGCCCCATCACATATTCCAAGCATATATTTGATAGTTTTTAAGTCAATTCTTATATGCCATTCCACATTAAAATTACCACCCCATCAACAAATATTTATCCTTTACTTTTATACTTAATAATGTTTGGAATACTTGTATGAGTGAACAACCATTTTAATGTTTTATGATTCTCAATTGGTACCTAAGTTGCACCAATCCACCAAATCTCCCTTAGACTAGAACTTATGCACTAGTGCTTTACCCCCGCCATTGCTGTAGTCCAATACCATATTCATGATGCAAATACTAACTATTTTCATCTTCTATCCTTTTGAAACTGTGCTTCATCTAACTTCAAGGAAAACTTCACAATACTGTAACATTCCTCTACTGAGTCTATACATGTGAACCATTGCAATCTGCACTCTTCTTAGATCAACCAATATATTGTTTAATGCATTGTATTCATAACTAGATTTTCTTTTTTGCTTTTCATATGGCATAGACTCTTAAATATGAATATATTCCCTAAAAACATTTGAAATCTTATGATTCATAGCTGTCCTTGGAACTGATAGTGCAAGGGCCTAAGGCAACCCAAATGTACTTATTCTATTACATTTAAGGTTTTTAAACAATAATCCAAATATAGCATGATAACCTTTTCGAGTAATACCCATAGTATCACATATCTCTATAATTTTATTTGATTTTACTATGTCCCTTAAGTCCTTTACCAATTCTTTGAGAGTTGGGCCTCTCAAATCTACATTTTGAGGTGACTTAAGAATCCTCAAAATATCTTTATCTTTCATGGTCTATTTTAAAAGATTCATTCTCTCCTCACTCTTGGATATTAATGCCCGATATATTAGAGACATATTTCTTTGTAAGATTTAGTCTTCTTTTCTTTATTCTGTCACACAAGCTAGCTATATTTTTTAGTGGTCTTTTCCCCTCTCTGCATCCTATTGTAGTTTCCTTCAAGCATGCTAGCTTGTCTTGTAATAAATTTTTAGCATTTTCTAGAATATCAATCTTATTTGTTAGCTCGAAAATGCTTATCTATGTGCAATTAATAATTCTTCTCTCATTTCGTGCATTTGAGCCATGTATGTGCAAGATGTAGATCATAACCTTGTACAATACCCAACTATCCCATTATAACCTTCTCCAACATATCTTACGTAGTCATGAATATTAAAAAAATTAGGAGGTTTACTTCTAGAAGGGTCCTTGGGATAAATACTTTCATCCACCCACAAATCTATGTGCTTCTTTCCTTGTATTCACAATTTTTTAGCCTCCATCTCATTTGTTAGTACTTGATGATGTGTACTTCTCTAAGGTGTATAAATTGGATCTAGTTGAATGGTAAGTTTGTACTTACATGTACTTGCATCTGTATTACTTGAAGTGGTATTGCTAAACATTTTAGTAAATCAATCACAAATGAATCTCACAGTGATAAGAAAGTGAGCACAAAGGAGAGAATGACAAAAGACAATGGAAAAAGAGTGGTGTGTGAAAAGAAGATGTGGGAGCAAACGAGTGCTATTTTGGTACATATATCTTGAAAATATAAAATCCTCCAAGTTTCAAGACAAGAATGGCTGAAAAGGTGACCCTGACATAAATTAAAAGATGATCGGAGTTAATGGTTGACCCCTTCAATGAACTAAATATTATCTCATTAATCATATGTTGAGCAATCAAATTTGGTAGTTTCATTCTTCCAAAATCTCAACTACTTGGCAACTTAATCATTTTCTTACAAGCGCCTTTTTTGAAGCATTTTTGGTCCTAATGTGCTATGGGCAACCACACGTCTTGCTCCATAAGTGCTTCTTTTGGTGCCATCTGTCCCATTTTTCTTTTGAGTTTCCTTTCCATATGCCTTGGTTCATGTACACTTGTTAAAGATACTAATGGTTTTTTGAGGAGGCTTGTAGGCAATATAGATGATGGCAATAAGAATTGAATATGATGACACTAACAAAGGGAAGTAGTAAATAGAGCCCAGACTTATGATTCCTTAGAGGAGGGTTTTATCTTGTGCTTGGAAATTCTTTATGTGTGGGGGAAGGATTCCCCAAATTTCTCCTTCTATACCTCTCTCTTTCACACACACACACACACACACACACACACTCTCTCTCTCTCTCTCTCTCTCTCTCTCTCTCTCTCTCTCTCTCTCTCTCTCTCTCTCTCTCTCTCTCTCTCTCTCTCTCTCTCTCTCTCTCTCTCTCTCTCTCTCTCTCTGTGTGTGTTTTTTGAGCACAATGACAAGCATTGAAATCATTAGAATCTAAGGCTATTGAGACTTTGCTTATGGATCCTTAGCAAGGTCATGACTATTATCATCCAACTCTCATTGGAATCCTCTCATCTCTCTTCATCAAGGCACTCTCATCGTCATTTTTTACTTCATTGTTACCTTGATTCCAAGAGACTAATGGTCTCCAATAGCTATGCTCTTTGACTATTTGTGTAATGAAGGTATCTTGTTTCGTGATGGATAAGAATAGAAATGATTAGCCATATGGACAATCAAATTTTTCGATGAGTTCATCTCCTCATAATTGCTTTCGAGGGTGGGTGAGGACTAGTCCATCGATGTGATCAATGATAAGAAGGAAATGGCGGGTTGAAGTTTACGTATATTTCTTTTTTTTTCTTTTAAAATACTAAGGTTTTCACTATTTTAAAATCCCCCCTCCACAAGCATATATTCATGCATATAAAGGGGTGGAGATATTACATTCTCTCCCCCTTAGGAGAATCAAGAAGTCCTCATCTTGATATAAACTTATGGGTTATTATTCTCTAGGGTAAGTTATATTGTATGACTTGTGGGTTAGGACCTATCATGCCTCCACCGTGCTACATTAGTTATGTACAAGTACTCAAATTTCAAGATAATATAATGTATCCAAAGATAGTTTTATTTCAATACATTATGGTTAAATCATTATTAAAAGAGTAGTGCCCACCATAAGTATAAGTCTTATTGCATCTTATAATTTCCTTTTTAGGGTTTCTATCAATCTTCATAAGTTATAGTGGGCTTTGGGCTTTCCTTACTATTTGATTCTTGAAATAGACCAAATGTTGAACTTGTGCAGTTTCTTTTTTCTATTGGTTCCACATCTTCTTGATCTAATTCAATACGATTTTCTTGGATGTGTCCTATGTCATTGTAGTGGAAGCATCAGGGATTAGGGTATCTCTTTCAAATGTGCCCTATCTTAATGCACTTGTGAAACTTTTTCATTAGTCCCTTGAGCCATCATAGACTATAGTCTTCTTTGATGTAGACTAGGGTGAGGTAGTTATCTTCAAGAAGATGGTCTCCATTTGACCCAATCAAGGCTTTAGCTCATATATAATTGTCTTGAAAATTAGTTATCCTTAGGGATTCTAGATGAGTATCCAAGGGTTGATTCACTCCATGGTAAAATTTGGCCACTTGTTGAGTAGTGTTCATAGGTGGGGTGTATTTTTGAAATGTTACAAAGTGAGAGAAATAGGCCTCTAGACTAAATCTCAACTAGCGCAAGGTAAAGAACTTGTTCATCTCAATAGAATGATGGAAAGGTGGTAAGTATCTCTATCTTACTGCCCTCTTGGTTTTTTCCCAACTATAAGGGAATTGGTGGTAGTGTTGTCTTGACACCACTGCTACCACCACAAGTGTGCCTCCGTTAGCAGTTGTAGCTTTGCAATCTCACCTTGTTTGTTGCCCTTATTCCTACCATATCAAAATAATATTCAAAGATTTCAATCCAGACCTTAGCATCTCTCAATGTTGGATCCTTTTTACATGAACTCGAGGAACTTGATTTGCTTCAAGAGAATTTTGTTTTCTTGGAGCTTAGGATTCATGCTTGCAAAAGGTGCATGACAATCCAAGATCATATTATTTAGATATTTTCTTTTAGGATACTTTCAACTCTTTTGCTCTTGAGTTTACAATTCAAAACATGAAAGAAACATATACATAGATTTTTTTTCCTAACTTGTTCATATTGTTTCACTCTAATACCATGTGTAATTAAAAGCTCGCTTGATGACACAATTTTCGTAGCTCATCAAGGGACATACCTAGGCAATACTATCAGGAAAACTCTTGGAATATCATGGAATTTGCTATCTAGGATTGCTTGGGGGGAACTCCAACCCATGCCTTTGGGGGTGACTAGAAAATATGTAAACTTATCACACGGGTTATAAAGAAGGGATTTTTAAGTTATGATTTCTATACAATTTTTACATAAAGAAGGATTTCATCTAAATAATATATTCATAGATTGAATAGAAAAAGGTTGTGCTTTATTCATGGAAATTTCACATGAGGGATTTTTTAAATAGGCTTTGAACACATATAGTAGGGAGGTTTTATATATATGAACCCATTGAGCTCCATATCCATGAGAATCGACTTCAAGGCTCCTAAATAATGCTAGGGTCACCTAAAATTTTATTTAGCATTGGTCATGTTGGGTAGTTTCTTATGCAAATCAACTCAAATTGAAGTGAAATTGTGTTGTATATAGTTCAAAAAAGAGGGTGAGAAATGAGGTGGAGCTAGTGCATCAACCCCTTTGTCTATAGCACAAAGTATCACTTTAGCCTCTTAAAATGAGATGAGGTCTAATTCTAAACTAGTCTTCCTTTGGTTGTTAACATTTCAACCCTTTATTATTCTAAGGAAATTCTCTCTATTTAATGAGACCACCCAACTAAAGGATAGATTTGTCAATGATCCATCCTTCAACTTTTATTTTTTGATTGTATTACTTAATTGTTAATTACCTAGCATATTTAAATTGACACTTGAAACAAGTTTCTTAATTAACTTGTTGTGCACAAGGTTCATCACATGATTTAAGCACTTACACAAAGATAATATCAAACAATTCATTAGAACAACAATAGCAAAAATATATTTATCTAATCCTTGTCCAAGGGGGCATGCAATTCCATCGTTTTGTCTCATATCCAAAGCACTTAGATACCACTATCCAACTTCCATGGAAAAAATCCAGATGATCCACCCTTTATCTAGAATAGGGTCTTCAAATATCCCAAGGTGTTAGGCCACTCAAGCTTTCCATCTTCGTTTAGTCCCAACATGGGGTGTTCAATGCTTCCCTAACTTGCATGCTACTGTAGGAGCAAACCTTGCTCTCTATGGTTGCTTTCTCACATGATCTTTGGCCAGTGTATCGTGAAGTTCCCTTTTGAGTCTCTTGCCTTTGCTAGCATTATTTTTTTGTGGTGTGATCATGGAGATGATCCATTTGTGCATTATACCCTCATCTAATAAGTCTCCAAACCAATGTAAATCCCCCTCTCGAGGATTTTTCAAGGTTGACACAAAAATGAGTCAAACAACCTATCCTCAAGCGAAGGAAAACAATATTTTATTATGGCAACTATAATGTGTCTTCAAGACACAATAGAAACCAAACAGTCCATTTGAGTATTCAATAAGGAATAACATGTTTACTAGAATTTTTCTCTAAATTATACAATTAATAAGCAACCATACATCACAATCCAATCATGCTTTCATGAGAGATAATTTGCATCATAAGCCTCTACTTAAGAATGTGACAAATTTTAGAAATCTTGATACTTAAACTTTAGGGTCATTTATAGTCCTTACTCTTAAAAGTGCTTGTATGGATGGCATTTTGTGTATCATCTTATACATTAACCTAACAGTGATCTAGAAGTAAATTTAACGTTTATAAAATTTCCACCCTTTATTGAGTCTAGGCATGAACCCTTGAGTTCAAAGTGTTTCCTTTTCTTTTGGTTTAGTCATGTTCTCCCAAGTTTCCCTTCATATCTTTAGCATTTTTTATTCAACTCTACGACCCCCTTTCCTTCCTTAGAAATTCAAATCCCATGGTTTCACAGATAGTTTTCAATTGTATCTTAGCAACTACTTCTAAAAGGATAATTTTGATTTACTATACTCATGAAAAAGACATCCCATAGTAACAAAGTCTTCCACAAGATAATTTTTTAAATCTAGATTTCTAAATAGATCCTACTCTTATCATAATCTTCATTGAATAGTTTCTTAAGAATCCTTTCAATTTATAGACTCTATGAGGGACCTATTAGGCTTGTGGAGTAGAGGATGTGTTTGCCATGGTTGCAACCACATGTCCTACCCTGAAAGCACTCCTTTTGAATGCCATTCATTTTGCCTTACTTTCAAGCTTCCTTTCTATATGTCTTATTCATATATGCACCTTGAATATCCTTATGGTTGTTCAGGGAGGCTTGTATGAAATATAGGTGATAGTAACAATGGAAGATGTTGATAATAACAAAGGGAAGTAGTGAATAGAACCCATAATTATGGTGGTTTAGAGGAGAGGTTATCTCATGCCTAGAAATTCTTTTTTTGGGGTTCTGGGGCATAGGGAGGGAATAAGGGTATGGACTTTGTAGCTATACCATGGCGTTGGAGCCAGAAACACCTATATAGGGAGTAGTAGTGACTCTAAGATATTCTTGGTTTCCACTCTACATATGATTCCCTATACTGAGTGGGTAACCCTCATATGTGTGGTGTCACAAGGGTGTAGTCTGGAGATGTACCTCAATGGTGTATCTTTCTATATCATGAATACAAAGGATTTCTTATTGATATATCTTTTGTGCCTTTCCATTGTGCCATTTTTGTGCCTCATGACAGGTTATGACTTGAAGTCCCATGAAGATCCATAACACTTAGTATTAGAGCAACTCTAGTGTGGAGCATACTAGCTCATGAGGGAAGCAAGCTTCAGAATGCGGACGAGATCCTACCATAACACATCGTGCAACATGACATGACGACTCCAACATGACATGACAGGGCATGATGCCTCATGTCATGATGCCCCCATGCATGTTACTTGCTAGAAATTGGAAGAGAACCTATTATACCAAGAAAGTTGAGAGGGAGTCGTGGCGTGGTAGGGATGCATGGAATAGCATTCAAAGATTCATTGGAGAGAATTGAAGCTATGGAAGGAGACTTTTCTTGAAGAGAAAGATGAGCTATGTCACTACCTCAAAATCACATACAAGAAGAAAGAATTGCGGCTCAAATTGATTGAGCAGACAAAGAAGACCATCAAAGCACTAGAGAAGATCCACAAGGGAACATATCTGCTACACAATATTGAAGAGAAGGATGAAGAGCTAGATGAAGACATGGAGGAGGTTGACTACCAGTTGACCATGGTGCAAGAGAGAGCAAGGCTATGGCAAGTGAAGATGGCCCAAGACCTCGACATAGAGCTATAAGAAGAAATCGTGTTGAGGCGGAACAGGAAGACTACCTCTGGATCAGAAGAAGCTAAATAGCAAGCTAAACCACACTTGAAGCAGATGAGAGCAGAAAGAGTCCAAGAAGTGAAAAATAGAGTAAAGTTAAATAAAGAATAACCAAAGAGACAAGAAAAGAAGAAAAAGAGTTCTTGTTAGATGAAGATAAAGAGAAACACAAGGGAGAGGATGAAGATCTTGGAACACCTTGTCCCCAACAAGGAGCTACTACCTCGACTACTATCCTGAAGTCTAATACCTCTACCATGAATACTCTCCTGAAGAAGATGGATACTACTGCCCCAAATATTTTCCCATTGACTATCACCCAGAATGAGAATATATCTACATTCACTACCCCTATCCTGAAGAATGACAACCTAAAGGAGTTCAAGAAGAGGAAGAAATGATGGAGTATTATGTGAAGGGACTAAGGATGGATAATGGATGTGTGTTCAAAGGTAGAAATTATTCTGATGGAGTTAGGATACAAGAGAGAAGCTAGGTGGACATGTTAGAAGGATGAACACTTGCACCCACAGGTTGTAGCCCAGTTGAAAGATGGAACCAATGTTAGAAGAAATGGAGTATGAGAAGGGGGAGGATGAGCTCAGACCTTGATCTTGGAACACCTCCACCCATTGAGATTGAGGGTGAGGCTAGGTTGGCGCCCTCTTGTGAGACATGGGATGCCTTTAATGGAGAGTATGATGAAGAAGTGGATGAGGATATAGACTTAGAAGATGAGAATGGAAGGGTGAAGGGAGCTTGGGTAGGGCATCTGCTATGTCGAGCCAACAATTCCACTTTAGATTATGAGATAGGTGAAGGAGAATAACAAATTGAAGAACTAGAAGATAAAGAAGAAGAAGAAAAGGGAGAGGATGAGCTCACCCTAGATCTTGGAATACCTCTACTCCAACAACCCAAAGAAGAAAAGAAGGGCCGTTTAGATCTTGGGAAACCTTGGACCTGACAACCCCAACCGCAACGACCAATCAAACCCACAAATTTCAATGATGATAGGCTAGAAAGAGAGTTGAAGGAGAGAATCATGAAAATATGGGATGAGATAGAAGGAGATGATATGAAAGAAGAATAAAAAGATTTATTATATGGAGCCATAGAGAAGTTCAAGGAAAATATGAGGCAAGAAAAGAGAAAAAAGAAGATAGAAGAATAAGTAGAGTTAGCCTAGAAAGCAACGAGAAGAGAAATAAAAGATAGAGCAGGATATGCAAAAAAAAGTATAAGAAAATAAGAAGAAGAAAGTCAGGAAAAGATTAAGCAAGTAGAAAGAGATGAAGGAGCCAAGCTAGAACGAGTGTGGAGAGCTAGGAAGCCAAAGGAAGAAAATTGGCTGGAATAAGAAAAGCCAAAAAAGATAGACCAAGGCATGAAGGCCAAAAAGGAAGGAGAGATAGAAGATGACTTAGCCTTTAGTAGGAAGAATGAGATTCAGAAAGAAGAGGAGCAAAAGGTAGACATAGGTGAAGTAGTCCGAAAAGAAGAAGGAAAGACAGAGAATGAGGAGAGTATGAATGAGAAGAAGAAGAAGGCGAAAGCAAATGCTAAGAAACATAGGCAAGTTACTAAACTTGTGGCTAAGAATAAAGCAAACCAATCTTTCAATCTAAGCGGCCACATCCCATCCGAGCCAACTCGATCAAAGTAGGAACCAAGTGCACTTCAGTAATAGAGTTATTAGCTATGCCTTTGAGTCCAAAAAGGCAAACCCTTATGAGCTTGGACAAAATGAGTCAGAGGATAAAGCCTCAAATAAGAGAGAGCATGAGGGAGTACTCGCAATATGGTCCAATCAAGGTAACTTAGTGCCATGGAAGGGAACCTTGCTAGTTAAGCCTTAGAGAGCTCTCCAACTTACTCTTAAGGTGAATGTCTTTGGACTATGGAACCTATTGGGACTATACTCAATGTTGATAAAGATTGAGATATTGGCATTTAGGCCGCAAGTAGTGCAAGGAGTTATCATCCCAATCTTATGGATCCATGACACATCAAGCACTCTAGACATGGGTGTCACCCCAAGAACTTCAATGATATCTCTACTTCTGCAACCCAAATTCTGATCTAAATGTGATGACTTGATCCATTTTTCCCCAAGAATTTCAACTCCAAATGAGGATAAGAAGAGCCAAAGAGATGCCATGCACCAAGACCGTATCTTCCGTGCGAAAAGGAAAGGTGCTAAACCAACTAGTTTGTCTAAGTTCAAGGCAAGTGAGAAAGATCCAACAAAGAGGCCAAGGAAAACAATCTAAGTTCTTGACTTGGAGATGAGGGCAAAGCATCTTGGTGAATGAACCAAGAGACCCAAGTCCCCAAGGCCCAAGGCAATGGCAAGAAGAAAGGGTGGAATGGCTCAAGGAGCAACTCAATAGAATGCCTTCTTTAAGGCATGGCACAACATGGCAACAATCGTGTCACCACACCTTGACCCCAATGCTAGGACAACATGGGATTGTGCCTACAAAGCTTGGCATGCAAAACCATAAGCACAGAGCCAAAAAAAAGTTAGGACTCTAAAGCTTCTACTCCTCAAACGTAATTGGGTTGAGGGTAAACTCGAATGAAAAAGAATAAAAAAAACTAAGCCTAGATGGGTAGAACCTAGCCATCTTGATAGAAAAAGCTGTGTTAAGACCCCCACGTAGTAGTGTGGCAAACACTAACCAGTTTGATAGAAAAGGATGAATGAAGACCCCACTAATGAGTCACGTCCTAGACCAACAAACACTCATCAGCTTGATAGAATGAGCTATGTTAAAACCCCAAATTAAGTCGAGAAAAAAACTCTTAGATTGTTAAGGATATCAATCCATTAAGTGGGGGTGAGTGTAAGGGTATGGACTTTGTAGCTAAACCATGATGTTGGATCCAAAAACACCTATATAAGGAGTAGTAGTGACTAAAGCCTTAGGTAAGACACGGTAGATTCGTTAAACATGTAATGACTTACCCCCCCCCCCCCCCCAAAAAAAAGGTACTTAATCAACCATTCACTCTAACTATTGTAGATAAAGTAATTAATATAAAGGTACTAAATCAACCATTCACTCTGATTACTTAAGTTAGCTTAATTAATGTGTGATTAGTAGGTGATTGGCTTAACTATGTAAGATGTACTTTTTGTACCAAGTGAGTCATCATTGACCCTTTAGAGAATACTCAAGACTCTTGCAAAGTTGGATTTTAGTGCTTAAACCCTTATTTAAGTTCATCGAGAACTTTGAGACACATGAAAGTCATCAAATTTAGCCCAAGATTAAAAATATTCAAGTTTTGGTTGTTTGTTCAACCACCCTATAGTGGAGGATAGGGTGTTGTCTCTTTAGTGGATCTCCACATATCTACTAGTGCTAAGAAGTTTGTTATGCATCTACAATTTAGCATCTCTAAAGATAATGGAAAATGTATGGACATTAGAGCTATATTTCACGACCTAAATGGCTATATTTTTGAATCAATTTATCTATGCAACTTCTCATGGAAAAATATATTCACTATAATGTGGGGATTTTGGCTAACATTACATGGCCTTCAAGATAAGCTACTCAGCTTTAGGAAATGGTTGCATGAGGAAAGATTAAAGTGATTTCTAAGAGCCACATCTACTTCCCTATATTTTCCTAAATATTAGAGGCTTAAAATATTGCATATGCCAATCTATGGCTCCTAGTTGAGCATCGTACCATGAGAATTGACATCTTATATGTTGAGGCATAGGTTGACTTGCTCAAAAATGCTTATCAATGATTGCTTATTAGCTATGGTAAAAGTAACCTAGAATTAATTAGACAATAGATGCTATGGAGATACTTGATGATTGAGAGGATGAGAGAGAATAAGATTTTGACAACATGACAAAGATGCAAGATCATGACAAGATCTTAGGGCTACAACCGTGACAATGCTGATGTTGAATCTTCTAAAAAACTTCTTTTGGCAGAACTAGGGTATAGTGCTACTAAGAAACATTACACCTGAAAAATGTATGATTTGTCCAAACATATTTGCAATTGAAAAAGTGAAATCATATTACAATATTGTGTTACAAAGCACTTTATGTTCCACAAAAAATCATGCATACATTGAAGAAATAGTGCCTAGCCAAACTACAATGCTAGTGCTCTATGCAAAATACAAACAAAATTCCTTGATTAGATTTAGAGTCCTTTATACTCTAGTCTCACCTTTCGATGAAAAAGTTGGTCTCCACTCCACCTTTCCAAATCTCACAACACTCATGAAAAATGGTTTTTTGATGATTACTAGAATATGAAACCTAGTCTCACAATTATTGGTATTCTTCACAACCCTCAAAAGTCATCCAATCTTCTCACTCTCTCCAACCAAGATGAGCCTAGCAAGCGGCAAATATCCCAAATGTGTGTGCTAAAATAGTGCAAGCTCAATGATTAGGTGCACTCCCAATGTGCTCATGAACCTTTATCCTAGTGATGTGCAACATCAAAGGGTTAGAAAATTTACCCAATCTCCATCAACATACTTGATAGCTCCTATGAGAGTCCAAGGTTTCCTATTAAAAGTAGCATCTCTCTCAATTCAAAAGTTTACGTGTGTCATGCAAAAACAAATCAAAACCGTCATAAAAATCATAAGTCAAGCACCAAACAAAATTCCTATGCTACATAGAATTAAGCAAGCCATCACAAAGGCAACTAATACCAAATCCTAGCTATCACAAGAAATATTAGGGGGTTTTTAATAATGTAATATATTTAGCCCTCCCCTTGTCTTGCAAACATTCATGATTAGTATAGCGAACTTCATAAAAGATGAAATGTCAATCAACCAATGAAAATCAAGTGTATGAAACTATCCATAAGGCCACCAAACAACAATGTCAAACCAAAACATCTCCATATAAATGCTCTCAAACAACTCCTCAAGGATAAGAAAAAGCCATCAATGTAGCCATTGTCAAAATGAATAACCAAATCATCAAAGCCGCTCAATTTAAAAGCCTTAAAAGGAACCATAAAATTATAAAATACATTATCCTCAACATTTCTCAATTATCTTGTGTCGTCCCTAGGAGAAAACATGACAATCTTTAAGTCATCAAATAAGGTCTCAACTCCATCATTGTTACCAAACTCAAACTAAACAAAAAACTCATCTATGTTTTTTTATGAAAGCATTATCGGGATGTTATGCAAGTGACTCCCATCCACGGGGGATTCACTAGTAGTAATAAGGAGACATCACCTGCGTGCAAGAAATATATGAAAATACAGCTTATCTACCCCCTATTTATGGGACCTTACCTTATAAAATGTACCTTCCTTCCCTTAAATAACCCCCCTCCCTTACACTCACGTGGTACAATATGGTAAACCCTAATGGACCCCCCGGGCTCCTGTCTCAACAACATAGTCATCCACAAATAGAGTCACTTGTGGACTCACAACACCATAATAACCAATCACATTGGCAAGGCAAATGGTCACTCTAGGACACCCATCTAGCTCACACAACTCATCAACATAACATGAATCTAGTGAGTCTACAACACATAAAGATTAGTCAATATCATCCATAGCACCCTCATAGTAAGCCTCAATAAGGGACTCACCATAATAAGGCAAAGAAGCTTCTCTAATAATAAGGTTATAGCCAAAAACATCAACATCATCATACAAACAACTCCATCACAAAGAAAAAAGTTCCGGTCCAAATATCTTTCAAAAATCACTATTAGGGAAAAAATCCAAGCCTTCTCGAATCCAAAAGTTTTAAAAATTCGCTCTCAATAGCATCAAAGCCTTATCCTTTAAAAAATTTTGTCCTTTAGTGCTATGAAGGCACTTATCTTTGTCAAACTTTTGAAAACAATTCAATGTGTCCAAGTGCTCCTCATCTTCCAAATACATAACACTATCTTGACTCTCCCCATTTTCCAAATACTCAAGGTTGTCTTGGCACTCTCCTCAAAGGCTCATGGTCCCCTCATTCCTCACAACAAGATAAGAAATGTTAGGATCTAAAGTAGAAACACTCAACAAACTCACATCAGACTCCTCATCATCAAATCTATTAGAAACATCCTCATCAAAACTCTGAGAACTATCTTCAAGTTGCTTTCTAGAATCCATATCAAACCTCTTAGGCAAACATGGCACCCAAGCCAATGTTTGCAAGAATCCTCCTAAGCCATGGTTTACAAGAATAAAAGGAAATGCACCCAATCCTATAGGCACAATATGTCAATTGATCTTCAAAGGGATACCATAAAACCTAACCTCCAAGCCCTTAGAAAAACCAAGATGTTTCACCCTAGTATCATGAGTGGAAAGATGAGTCCAAGAACCAAAAACCTCCAACATGTTGATCCCAAACTTTTCAACAAAGTATTTAGGTCACAAACCGAAGCATCACATCAATATAAGTGGCATCAATGTTCTAATTTCTATGCCACCTATATCAACCACATGACATATGTCGAGTAATTTGGAATTCCTCAATGTGAAGAATCCTAATAGTACCCTTCTGCCTCTTCTTTGACTTGGGATTCATCAACTTCTTCTATCATGCATGAATCCTTGGCCAAAGCGCCATCAATTGCACAAAAGTAATGGCGGCCTACTTAGAATGAGATAGATGAGTTTGTTACTCATTGAATGTTCATGTGCCCCCCCCCCCCCATAAGACTAGTAATGTTGGGTGATATGGCACAACATTGCAATGCTCATATCCAAGACAGTAGTAGATGTATCGTTGGATTCTAGGGGTCTATTGTTAGTTCTGGATTGTTGTGTGTAGAAAATGGAAATCCATACTTACATTTTCCATGGCCGCTAGTACTAGTTATATAGCATGTGCGATAACACTTATGAAGTTGTATTGTTAAGATGAGGGCTCTTAGTTTTTGTGTCGAACTACATTGATCATCATTCGATAGAATATACATGCAAATCTCGTTTGTTTTATTGTCAATGTCTGCCTTATGCAACCAGAGGATGGCATGTGCGTGCCTATGTTGAATATTGTACCTAATAACATAATGTTGGAGGCATCCTACACAAGCAGCTTTCCCAATGATGTATTGATTGAAAAATAAGTGGAACCTCATGTGAAATAGGATAGCGCACTCATCATGGCAATTTTTCCATGAGAATTTTATCTAATTACATTAATTAAACTAATGGAATAAGTTGTTTTAGCTAATCGATTTAATCTAATCAAAATGATTTAATTAACTAATACATATACTACTAATAAGTAACTGAACACTAAAAGCTCATTAACTAACTAATTAATTGAATTAAAATTCATAAAAGTTCAAATAGTAATTACAAATTACAAAAGTAGTCAAATTAATTAACCAATCAAATCTAACTAATCAAACTAAATTAAGTAATTGAATAGTAATTACTAATAGTAATCACTATTTGAAAAGTAATCAAATTGAAACTAATTAACTATATGAATGAATTAACTACTTGAAAAACTAATTACTTACAGTATGAGAAACTAATTACTAACTATTTGAATTAATTAACTAACTATAAAAATAATTAATCAAGCTGCGAAAAAACCACTACTTCATTGATGTACAAAACTATCCAATTAACTAGATTAACTAACTTGCACCAATTAATTATTATATAAAACTAAATCAAAACAAATCACTAGTTAATTAATAATCAATTTGAAGTCAATTCATTCAAACTTGATTTTTTATTAATAATATTTAAGCAATCAAATGGTGTACGATCAATAACTTGATTGAATTTTATTAGTAAATGTTAAGCTAAATAATGTATGGATAATATTAATAACAATCATTGTATAATCAATATTAATATTAAACTAAATCCTAATCACTTGATTATTACGATTAATATATAGCATATGATTATTAATATTGATAACATTGAGTGTACGATTAATATTAATATTAAACTAAATCCTTAATTACTTGATTTATAAAATACATGGCATACGATTATGATTAATATTAATGTTAATCCTCATCAAGTCTTGATTATTACCAATAAATATTGATAACAATATATCCTAAGATTATGGATTAATCGGAACATAAATCCTAGTCACTTTATGTAAAGTTAAGTACAACGATGCGCAACGAGAACGACTACGACTGCGATACTGCAACGATTGAACAACGATGAACAAGGGATTAGCTCGAAGGGATCATCGAGAACCACTCGCATCATCGACAACATCGCAACGACCTCGTCTCGTCGACTGCAACAAGCAACTACAAGTGAACGGCCTCGGCTATAACCTCCTAATAGCAATAACAGAGCTGGCTGTGCCAACATGCTCATGCCATCGAGCAAGACGAACTCCATCATTGACGCACAAACTCTGAATGTTGATAGCAAAACGTCGAGCTAGTACGCTAGACTAGTGCCAAGGGAACCGCATGTTTGATAGTCCCTGAGCTTGTCCTCAAGGGGCATGGCCAACCATGACAATCATGTCGCTGCATGTCGAGTCCTTGGAAAAAACTTGTTTTGGTATAGCATGCTTATCAATGTGGTAATCCTAGCAAGCATTCATGCTTGAATAACGTACATGTCCAAACATACTTGCAACTTAAGAAGTGCAATCGAGAAAGAATGTCATGCAACCAATTACTCTATGCTCCATTAAAAATCATGCATGCAGCACCCACTAGCACTCAAGGAATAGTCTAGCCAAAATAAAATATGAATGCTCTATGCAAAATACAAACAACATTCTTTGATTAGATTTAAAGTCTTCTAGGTTGCAACCTCACCTCAGTACCTCTCAATGAAAAGGAATTGGTCCCCACTCCACCCTCCTAGATCTCACAACTCTCATGAAAAATGGTATTTTGATGATGATGATGATGATGATGATGATGACTAGAAGATGAAACTCAGTCTCACAATGGTCAGCATCCTTCATGATCCTCAAAGTCATACAACCTCCTCACTCTCTCAAACCACAATTCCTAAGAAGTGACAAAATATCCTAAAAGTGTGCACAAAAAGTGCATGCTCAATGTGCTCATGACATGCTTGTAAACCTTCTCCTAGACTTGATGTACAACATCAAAGGGTCGTAAAATTTACTTGATCTCCATCACCCTTGATAGCTCTGATGAGAGTCCAAGATTTCTTATTTAGACAAATGGATCAAAATCAAAGCCACCCACCATCACACAAGGCAACTAATACCAAAATCCTAGCTATCACAAGCAACACCAGGGATTTTCAGTTTGCATAAAAACACTTGACATTGTAACTCAATATAATCAACAAGTCTAAGCTCCATATGCTTGCTACAGATTCCGATCACAATGCCAAGTCCATCTTGGAGTACTTGTCTAATGTGCATCCCTCTCAAGAAGACAAATACTTGGGAAAGGACTCATTGCCACCATCTAGTTTTTCTTAGATGAGCTTATGAAGCTTAGGCTTGAGGGTATTAAGGTAGGGTTAACATTGGGTGCTGCAAATTTTCTTCTCTTGTAAGAGGATCTTCTCTTGGTGTATGCATACCTTCTTCTCTTCTTTCTCTTGCAAAAGGAACTTCCATTGGTATGCTAGCCTATAAGAGGTGAAGACTATTCAAGGTGGATTGAGATGAAGTCGTGAGTTTTCCTAAATAGGATAGGTAGGTGACTTCATGGAATTGGGCTTTGATGCGAATGAAGGTATGGATTCTCCCAGAAAGCCTAAGAAAGAGGGAGATGGGGAGAAAGGTAGAGAGGAAGCACATTGATATATTGATTTGTTTGCTATTAGAGGTTATGACGATACTTGGTAGTATGACTATACTTGGTTATGACTAGCCGTGTCTCGTTTAGTCCCTCTGTCCATTAGGCTATTGGGATCTCCTTCCAAGATGACTTCTCAACCACCTTCATTGACTCACACACTAGGGGGGATAAACACTAGACCCATTGGTGTATATCTTTGTGGATTTTGATTTTGTGACTTGTCTTTAGGTGTTGGTTCCTACTACCCTACATTGACCTCTTCCTCCTTTACTCTTGACTAAACCCTAGCTCTCACATCCATCGATGCCATGGATTACTAGCTTGCTATGTAGATGTACAAGCACTAATATAACAAAGAGATTAAAGGTTCAGGACCCCAAATCAAATAATTATATCATAAGCACTTTTCGCAAGGAGTTTTCCCAATCATTTTTCCATTAACTTTTTTTTAAATGATTTCATACAAATGTGCATTATAAGACCCATTCCCACCTTCATTCAAAGACATGTGATGCCTATAGCAACAATAGGCTAGGAAAGTCTCGATAGCTTGATCAAGAGTAGTCACTGTGGAAGAACATAAAGAAGGCAATGAACCAAAATTGTGACAAGTGAAAGTGGCATATGTAGGCAACACATGCACAATTACAGCTGGTGCTCCACATTGCATCTTAGGAGCAATTGACAGGGCCTCCTTCAAGAAAAAAGTTATATGTTATTTTCAATTTGCTTATGTTTACTTGCTTGGATTTTGTAGGTGATACTTATCAATGTGTATATACTTTAATAATGATCAATATTTGTACTTTTTTATTTCATTTGGATTCACTAGTCATTTAATGACCAAGCTAGACAAAGAGGATGCAGGTAGGCATCGAGTAAAGTGGCTCATGGAGAGGCTATGATAGTGGGAAGAAGAGTAATCAACTATTATAGAATTCTATATGCTTGTATTTTATGTTTGGTTAAAGAAACCCTAAATCTATCTCTCTATCTTGTTGCAATATTGAGCATGGGAGCCATTATGAGAAGATCTCCAATTAGGGATCTCATCACTTTGTACTCTATATATAGACACATTTTTTTCTTTTAAATTTGTAATACTTTCATTCAATCACTACAAAGGATTCATGCTATATATAGCTACGTTGATGCATTTTTTGAACTGTAAAAAAAACTTACAGGCATGCCTGAACTCATATTTAAGACCTTGTCTTAAGAGACTGCATTAGAAATCATGCTAATTTTGCACAAAATAAACATGATTTTTTGCACCTTCTTTGATATACTTGCTTGCAATTTTTAGGGATATGTTCATATGATAATAAATGTGCAAACCAAGGGAAAAAAATCAAGGAGTTGCTAGTTATAGAACTATATAAGTAAAGCCACAATTTTGCAACAAACAACTCCCTAGTTTTCTTTTACCCTCCCTTGTATGCACAGTACACATTGTTTATACGAGCTCAATTCACATTGTATAAAAATATGCACACAATATCATTGCTAGACATAACAACATGTTGAAGGACAAAAAAGAGCTTAATAAAATTGTACTCTTGTTTGCTTGTTTGCAATATAATTAAAACATAAGTTCACATAAAGGTCAAGTTTGGCTTGCATATAGTACATTATAAATTGAGTATAAATTGAAAGCTACTCAAGATTTTCTTTGATATTTAAGTACAAATTTTGGAAATCCCTAACAAGCATGTCTTATTGGTGCACATGGGACTTGCTCCCAAGAAGTGCTTGTTGTGGATGAGGATTTGGTTCTCTATGTGACAATGTATCGTGCATGGAATGAGTGCAATGTTTTGCTCATAGTCATACACCTCCATCTTTCCTTGCAATGCTTTGGTAAATAAGCAAGCCATTGCATCACAAAAGAGTATGGTGTCTACAACTGCATACATGAGGATATGTACCTCCATCTATTAAAAAAAGCCAAAGGAAATGAAATTAAGCATACTAATATTAAAATAAATAAGTATTTATTAAAAAACATAGTCTAAGATCAAATAAACAATAGATTCTTCCATATTTAAGAAATAGAAAACAAATATCAATTTGTGAAAAGCCTTGTTTGTCGTTAGTCTCTTTCTTTCTCCTCTCTCATTATTTCCCTTTGTGTACCTACATACACAAATAAAGTGACATAATTAAAAGTTTTAAAAATAAAATTTAGAGCTTAAAACTTCTTGTAAAATTTTTCAAAATACATCTAGTTATATTTAAAGTTAACTAAACAAATGCCCACATAGCTTGCAACACTTTTGTTTTCAAAGACCTGGCACATTAAGAAACATGCTTATGTTCGTGTTTTACTTACAATTTACCTATGCTTTTACATGCTTTGTGACACTCTCCTTATTCTGATTGTATAGACCTATTCTTACCTAGAGGTGATCTACACTATACAAAGAATTGTTTAAGAACAAATGTCAAGGGACACATTTGTAGACATGTGAAAAGGAGCCTTTCACTACATCTTTGCAAACTATATAGAGAGCTACATGTGATCTGCACTATACACAAAATTATTTAAGAACAAAGGCCAATGCACACATTTCTAGATACATGAAAAAAAGAGTTTCATTACATCTCTACAAGCCTCATTTGTTTTTTCATGCTCCAACATATCCGATTTTTGCTCCAAAATCCTAATAGAAATCTCCTTTAACCTCATGCTAGTAAAAAGTTGATTAAAACAAGTATAAATGTTGGACACAAAGAGAATAGATCTAACATAGAGAGACTAAAGCAAACAACGAAGAGATTATGCATTAATATGAACTCACCTTGTTTGAAATCAACCTTGCATTGCCCTCTTTCAAAAATATAGGGATTACCTCCTTTAAAAAACAAGAGAAACCAGAAGAAGAAAAATAAGAATACAATGAAGAAAGATGAATAAGGAAGGAAAGGAATTTAAAAAATGAACTCGCTTTCATGTGTGTAGAGAAGAATGGGAGATAAGGAGTCAAATGTCCTCTCTCCATGAAACCTATTAACCATGACATCTCTCACATGAGTGCTCATGGCCTTGTTTTGTGTCTTATTTATCACAAAGTGCTCTCTCTACCCTTCTCACAATGTTTCACTCAAAAGAAAGATTTAAGTCCAAATGAAAAGAAGGGGCAATATTTTATTTTAGTTTTTAATATCACGTTTAATTGCATGTTTTATGGGAATATTTAATATGCAAAGGGTTTTGCATGGAGATATACATTTGAAATGCCTAATTTTAGATTCCTTGTCATGTGAATTCAAACACAAACACAACTTGTCATGGGTATTTATTTGTCTTTTGGATTCTCGGGGTCTCAACTAGTCCCACAAACTTATATGGGTTTTTTCATGGGTTTATAAATGTGGCCATAAAATCACGTCAATCATTTGTATCTTTACTTTGATTTGTTATAGTGAATACTAAAGTCATGTATGAAGTTTAATTACCTCATTTGAATTTGTTACAATAAGCACTGATTTTATTTGCATCCCTAGCTAGACCTTTAAACAAGTTTGAACATCAATCCATGTTAAACAAGATAACAAACATCACTACAAGGACATGAAGACATATCAACGATCATTTCGATGAAAATTTGTGGTGTCACTATCTGCAATGTAAAAAGCATTGCTATTTTGCAACACAAATAGCAACACTTTTTGCAATGCAGATTGCGACACTATTTTAGCGATGTGAATACCAATAGCATTCAAGGGAAAAAAGGGGCTAAAAACTGGAGTGCAGCATTTTGAGAGGAATAAAACAAAAACGATCGAAAGAGAGAGGGAGAGAGAGATCAACAAATTCCTTTCACCACGCCGATGCCTACCACACCATTCGCAAGGCAAGAGGAGAGGACGTGAAGGAGAAAAGGGAGGGAAGCTATAAAAGCAAAGGGTTTTTTCTTCGATCCCTTGAGGTAGGTGCATTATTCCTTCTCTCTTTGTTTTTGTATTTTTTTCTCTTTTCTGTATCTTCTTTTTTGTGAAGAGATGCATTGAGAGAGAGAGAGAGAGAGAGAGAGAGAGAGAGAGAGAGAGAGAGAGAGAGAGAGAGAGAGAGAGAGAGAGAGAGAGAGTGTGTGTGTGTGTGTGTGTGTGTGTGAAAGAGGGGAGAAGAGAGAGAATGAGAGAAGGAGAGAGAAGCCAAGAGAAAGGAATGGGGGTAGAGATACAAAGAGGTAGAGAGGGGAAAAAGATATAAAAATAGAGATGGAGGGAAGGAGAGAAAGAAATAGAAAGAAATAGAGAGAGGGAAAGAAAGAGAAATAAAAATATAGAGGGGAGTGAAAAAAGAAAATAGTGAGAGGGGGAGAAACGAGAGAGAGAGAGAGAGAGAGAGAGAGAGAGAGAGAGAGAGAGAGAGAGAGAGAGAGAGAGGCCAAGAGAAAGGGATGGAGGGGTAGAGAAATAGAGGTAGAGAGAAGGGGGAAGAGTGAAAAATAGAGAGATCGAGTGATGGAGAGAAAGAAATAGAAAATAAATAAATACATAAAAAAGTAAAGAGAGAGGGGGAGAGAAACAAAGAGAGAGGGGGAGAGAAACAAAGAGAGAAGGGGAGGGAGAGATAAATAAAAATTCAAGGAAAGAGGGGGGAAGAGAGAGATAAAGAGAGGAAGGGAGAGAAAAAATTAGAGAGAGGGGGGAGAAATAAAGATACGAAGAGAGAAAAACTGAAAGAGGGAGAGAGAAACAAAGAAAGAGAGGGAGAGAGAGAGAGAAAAATAGAGAGACGGTGTATAAACAAAAATAGAGAAAGAGAGAAACAAAAAATAGGGAGAGAGAAAAAGGGAAAAAAAGATAAATTAAAATTAAAAAGTAAAAAATAAAAATAAAAAATAGAGGAAGAGAAATAAAGAAATAGGAGAGAAGAGAGATAAAGAGCGGGAGGGGGAGGGGGAGAGAAACAAGGACAGAGGGTGGGGGAGAAATAAATATGCAAAGGGAGAGAGAGAGGTATATTGTTCACTATGACATGGAGAAGATGGACAATGATATGGGTTGTGATGCTCAAGATTGAGAGGTATATCTCAATTAGTGTTCTCAATTTGTGTGTCCCATGTCTGTACACTCAATGCAAGCTTGCAATTCAATGAAAACATCATTTCTCTATAGACCACGGTGATGCTTCGACGAATTTCAATCAGAAATCATCAATCAAGTGATCTTAGACTTTGAGTTAACAGTAAGCAAAGTATATATTGTTCATGATTTGTAATCAAAATCTAGTTGAAATAAACTTCAATAATATTAAGTATTTCCTATAAATGTCCACAAGGAGGTATCGGTCCATCTCAAGCAATGAACCTATTATAGTCTATAAAAAGAGTTTGTGGCCATATAGTGGAAGAAGCGCCTCAATCGATAAATGCATTAGAGAGCGCTCCGCCAACTACGCTTTCGATACTAGAAGACATTAGGGATTGTTCAAACCTTCCTCAAATGTTGAAGCCTAAGATGGAGGCTATGATTGATGCATTATTTTCCATGGATATGGGATCATCCAATCCATTAATAGAGGAGACCTCCATATCATTATACAATGGGTACCAAGTATCTCGCTTAAGAATACTCCTTGCACTCCTAGGTATACATGCAAAGTACGAATGGAACAATGCAAGTGTGACCGAGTTGTTCAAGTATGTATTATACTCATTTGTCTTGATGCATAAATAAGAAAAAAATTTCATTTCTTCAAAGGTATTTGGATGTTTTTCAGACTACTAAAATGGCACATATATTGGTATATGGAGACACAATGCCCAGTCTCATAATGATGTGCAACAAGAGTTGTGAAATCTTGGCATGGATTATAACAACATTCATGCATGTATCAATGATTGTATGCTCTTTTGAGGAGAATAGGAATCAATGAAAACATGTTTGAAGTGTCATGCTCATAAGTATTGCCAAGACCTACAAGGACAAACCATCTCTCAGAAGGTTCTCAAATACTTTTCACTTATATTGCACATCCATTACATATTTCACACAACAGGCATGGCGAGTTTGACAACATGGCATGCACAAAATAGATCCACAAATGAAATCTAGTGAATATTAGTAGACTCACAAGTATGGGGTCACATTGACTCCATCTTTCCAAGCTTTGCATGAGAACTCGGCTCGATCTTGCTATGGATGGTGTGAATCCATTGGAACTCCACTCGATTTCTTACAGTGGTGTGGCCAGTAGTCCTTGCGAACTATAATATCCCACCATGGCTTTCTATGAAGAAGAGACACATAATCTTTAGCTTCCTCATTCTTGTGTACTATAAAGTCAAGAATATGAGCATCTATCTCCATCTATTAGTTGATGAGCTCAAGATTTTGTGGAAGGAGGGGATTATCATTGAAGACATGAGTGAGCATATTGAGAAGGTAGTCTATTAATATATGAGCCATTCTTATGTGGACCATGCATGACTTTCCAAGATTTGACAACAAGTGCTCAAGTAGATTTGTGCTTCTGTTCTCATTGTTGGTATCTCACATGGCTCTTTTATGTTTACATTGACTAGATATAGATATTCTAATATGCTTGGTCACATCGGGTTACCATGTGTGTCCATTGTGTAGACCAAAGTTGGACTCCCAAAGGTCACGGGACCATGAAGAAGATGGTCTATTTAGGGGCATGCCATACTTACCAAAGGGAAATTAGTTGAGAGTGGGCTTTCTTAGATAACCTCCCACACGAATGAATGCCCAAAGTTGGTATGAGTGGAATATAATCCACAAAGATTCGCTCTTCCAAGTGGAATGTGATGGTTTTTAGTTTTCTACGAATTGCCATATTGGACCCATTTACAAATCAATCATTAGTTGGATCCCATGCACACTTTCAAGAATGTTGGTAGCTTGATGTGAGACCGTATTACAAGAAAGAGAGACACCCTAAGGGCACGAATGGATTTGAAGGAGGTAGAGAAGATGGAGGTTGGTTTGGTTGCAAACAAGCTTTGATGGTCATGTACAACTACCTCGTGTTCCTTGGGTCCTATATACTAGTAAATAGGAGCATATGGTGAAGAAAATTATGAAATCTATGTACACGACGTTGGCTGGTATTATGTGTTCTCTCAAGTCTACATTTCTTAAAGACAGCCAACTAACATGACTAATTTCATGATTGGCACAAGATATGCCATGTTTGTCTTAACCTTGGTAGTAAGATCATCTAGTATGTCATGACATTGTGTCGATCAATAGTTTTAATGCATTGAATTTTTTGTAGTTCATAATACTAATTGTGATCGTGGGGTGTCTCACACCAAAGATACGTTCGACGATTTATAAGTTATTGAATTTAGTGGAGTGGATCTCACAGAATGACATCAATACATCACCCATTTAATCCACAAGGTAAGGAGCAGTGGACATAGTCTATCTCTTTGAGAAGCACTTATCCACGAGTACACTCATGATATAAACCCACCTTTTAGTACATCTTGTGGATAAAGTGGAGATTACAAGACAGGTCCATATGAGATGGATGTTCTTCTTGGAGCACTTTGTGAAAATCTTGAAAGGCTTCGGCGACAATGGGCTCATTTTGAGGGCAACATGGTTGAAGATTGACTATTATCATAGGTAGTGGTCTATATTTTAGAGTGGTTGCTAATAATGGATATACATAATAGGATGTTGTGGACACTGAAAAACAACAATTGACTAATAGGAGTTGTGGTGGTGGGAAATGGAATAGAGAGGAGAAAACCAGAAGAGAACACAAGATAGCATGATGAAAATATCGGTGTAGTATATACTAGTGGCCAATTCGGTATCCTAAGAGCATGCCAGAGGAGATGTCATGTTCATGTCTATGAGGTAGTTGCATGATGCCTTGATCCACGCTTCACACCAAGGGGTGAAGTTCTCTAGGGAGGAGTGGTAGTTCTCGAGGGGATGTAATCCAAAGGTAATCACATACTATCTTTGTTTTTGTATCTAGCAATTGTAAGCAACAACTAACCTAGGCATTTCAATATACATTACGAAATCTACAATGCAGCATGTTCATGTGAGCAACATTTTCGAGTTGAGTGCATTGACAAAATACTCTACACGACCGAATGTGGAGTCATGGTGAAATTTGAGCAAGAAAGTTGATGGCGTGCCATGGATTCAAACATTCTAATAGATGAGATTGAGTATTTTAGTAACCTACAAAGTGTTCATTTAGGAGATTACTATAGCTTCTCTATGATCATATTCGATGTACAGTGATTTAAAGTAGTATTGGAAGGAACGGGGCAACTATTTGGCGAGGACCCTCTGGATCTATGGAGGTAGACTTTGAGGAAAGATGGAATGATCTATATGACATGTTTGTCTTGCTGGATCACTATGAACAAGTAATCTTCTACCCAAACCCATGACAACCTCATTGGTGATATGTTGTGCCATTGATGCCTTGGAGTGCTCAAGTGTATGATAAAAGCAATGTTCCTAGCATTGTTGACAAGAGTATCTAGGTAGAGGAGTCATTGCTGTAGGGTGGAGGACGAGGATGGCTTACAACGTCCAGATGAGACAACCATAGGCAATCTAAATGAAGATTATGAGGTACAAGAGTACTTCGAGAATGAAGCATACTTCTCTTTTTGTGGGACCCTATGCGTAGACCTTCCAATGTATGCCAAACTGTGCCAAGAGCTTGTCATGGAACCATAGGACTGGTGGTGTTTGTGTTCACTTTTTAAATTTATTGACTATTTACTTTTAACATTATTTTATCATACATTTTAACTAACATCTTACTATACAAATATATATTATCGTGCTCCACATTCACCCTTATATTGATTGTGCTAACATATTTAATTTGGTTGTGCAGGTCATTGTAGACAATCTAGAGAGCAGGATGAGTTGAGGGATAACAGATTTAGAGCTACAAGATATATTCACATATATGTCTCTGAATCAGATAGCACGCTTCAGAGATATCGTAGACCATGAGTTGTTTCAATTGGTGTCTGGGTGTTCAGCATGTTATCGTGATGCTATGCGGACACAGTGTGAAAAAGCATGGAATGCATCATCATCTGACTTTCTTATTAATCAAGAGAGTTAATGTGATCTAAGTCATTAGTATTAGTGTGAGTGGCATGGATTATCCAAAAATACTACATTTTTGGATAATTTTATTCTATTTTTTATATTATTTATTGTAAAAATCCAAAAAAATGTAGGAAAACTTCTAGATTAGGATGGCATGCAAAAAGCAAGTTGCTTTTTCAGCCAATTATGGGATTTTCATAAAGAAGACAGATTGACGAAATCGCGTGCGTCGCGATCATTGTTGACAGGGTGAAAACTGCACTTTGAACTAAAAGAAGAAGGAGTGATCTGGGAGACCGTGAGCAGGTGTCCTGCAGTTTTACCCCCCTTTCGGAGCCAACTGACCATCAGATTCGGGTTTTGAAAGCAGCAGAGAAGGAGCGGTAATTTTGATGCATGTTTTGTTCTACGAAGAAGCTCCAGGAGATCTAATGCTTGGAGATTGCTTTTGAGTAGTGCAAGGATTCCAGGTTCTTTCAATACATATTGATTCAATTCATTGTGCTTTGTCTTTGTCGTGTTTACCTCTTGTCTATTCTCTTTCTTCTCTTCCATCTCCTATCTCTACTTCCTTCTATCTCTGATCCCTGGTGGATTCGACCTTTTCGATAAAAACCCCTCCGACAACGTTCCACCTTCATGTGTACTCCGATGTGTCAATCTCTAGCAAATGGATTTGATACTCTAGGATAGCCATAGAGGGAGGAGCAAGGATACCTCACTTGACTTGTGGGGGTGATGGTTATGGTGGATGCCTCACAAAGCTGTAAACTTCCTCTTCTCCTCTTTCTAAGGGTGGTTCTAGGGGGGATATTGTGGAGATACAAATATTGTGACCCAGTGGGTAGCCGGTTGCTACTCCTTGCTCCTGCATCGGTTCTAAGAAGGATGGCTTAAGTAGATACTATGGAGATACTGATGTAGTGTCTGCCTCTTGTCGATTGAGTGGATGCTTATCACCTCTAGGATTTGCTATACTTATAGGGATGTCTACTTCCCTGATTTCAAATTTCAGTTAGCCATGTAGATAGCACCCTTATGGGTGCTACTCCAAGAGATACCACCCCTACCAATACATAGGACGGAGAAGGGTGTCCTAGTTATGCATAGGAACGTGGTCGTAGATGGGAAATAGCATATCTTAGAACCACCTCACCAAGGTATGGGTACTTAGTAGATGAGAAAATAGGTGCTATGATTACGAATGTTGAGGAGAGGAGGGTAATGGCATGCATGAGGGAGTTGTGTCAGTTGATATTTAGGCACAATGTTCCAAACCACTCGAAAAGCATACCAGAGGGAGCTAAGGAGTATGTGATTGCATCCTTGTATAAGGAGTTCTTAGTACCTACAATGGCTGATTGGTTCTCCACTAGATGGACGATGAATTGCATGCCTATACATATGTCGCATAGATGGTTGGATGCATACAAGGTAGTCAAGAGTGGCACTCCAAAGCCTAAGTAGTTGGATACAAAGGATTAGTAGAGAGTGAGGGGGGAAGCTGCAGATTCTTTAGGATGATGACAGTAGTAGTGTGAGGCAGTGAAGGCAAGGCTCGAGGGAGGGGTTGTGCAACATCTTGGGAATGGTGAACATAGAACTAATTTGAAGGATTTCATAAGTTTTCTTTTGGTTATGTTCACTTTCTTATTTGGTGTAGAGCGTGTACTAATAATCTTATTTTTTACAATGCTACTTTGTTTTCCTTTACAGCACTAAATCACAAACCGCAATCCCACAAGGTTGGAGACTTGGTATGGAGAAAAGCATGGCTTTTCTTATCGATAGATTGTATGCGCGCAACGGTCTAGTAACTTATACATTTTTCTATTTCTAGTTTCTAGTTTTTTGGTGATGCATTATGTTATGTAGATTAATCTTTGGTTGTTTTATATTGTAGAGTTCATTCAATACCCCATTTTGTCGAGATGAGCTCTTAGACTGAAGAACTTGTAGCTATTACTTGGATTCGTGGAGCACGTATCCCTTCCTTTTTTGGCCTATAGTCCATGCAAGCTCTTTCTATGTAGGCTTTCTTCAATATATTTCTCATCTTTTATATGGACTTGCATTTTGCAATATCTATTGATACATCTATCTATTTTTGGATTTTGCTCCCTATTACTCCATGTAGTTTTGTGAGATATCCTTTGTCGATGCTGTACTTATTCGAAAATTAAATCAAAGATTTTTTTTTTCTACCATCTCATAATGCATATGTTTTGGCAACAATTGTATACTCAACCATCTAGATGATTTATGGAACATTTTTCAGTACATGTGGCTATTAGCATAGCAAGTAAACTTGCATGCGATGCAAATAGCGACAATGACGCAACTAGTGACACATATTGTGAAGATTTTAGAGAGTTGTGTATTGATGATTGAAAATTTTTAATTAATAATTTTGTTGCTTTAAACATCAATATATGGGTTGTATCTTGTAGTGCATGGACAATGGAAATCTATCTTTTTTTTCCTTTGCACCTATGGATATATATATTGGTATGAGTCTTTGCACATGTCGAAATATGCATCAGGATAGATTAATGATTATAATGGCACACATTCCAATGCATGTTATGAGACCGATATCAATGGATCCATCTTGACAACTATACTGTTATGCATCTTGATGGCGAGGCTTGATATTTAAAAGCATTTCCATGTATATTATCATCAGAGAGTTTGTAGATATACCCTTCATATGTTGTAATGATAGATAATATGACCATTTCCATTCAATCCACAAGCCATGTTATGCTTGATAATGCATGACTTGTCCTTCTCTAAAACGTTTTGGTTTTGGTTTACAACCAAATCATTATAATCTCCTTATCTTCTTTTCCAACCCAAATTTCCAACTAAGATGTTTAACATTTCTTCTATGAGTCTTGAATAGTATTGAAACATCTCTTTTGGAATTTTTTCTATTTATTTATGGTAAAAAATGGTGAGTGTTTTTTCTTATAATAATCTCTTAAGCAAGCTTGATAAAATTCTCTAATAGCCTACCTAAGAGGCTACTAATTAGTCATTATATATTCACAGCCATGGAAATTATTGTAGAATGATCATGACTTTGTTCAATTCATAGTCCAAAAGGAACAACACTAGAATTTATTGATTAAAGTTGTAAGTCTATACATAAGCATGATACTTAAATTGTTAACAATGCAACTCACTCCACATGATAGGGAAAATAAAAGAGGCTCTATGATAATACTTGTCTTTTATCTCATGTGTTGGAGAGTGGTGACAAGATCCTTGATCTAGGACCATGTCTCCATGTTTCCTCCTTAATATATGGCATGAAAGTTTCAAGGTCCTTAATCTTGGGGTATTCTATATCCAAATTGTATTACAAATTAGAAAGAAAAAAGAGAAATGAATTTATATTCATCTCTCTTTAGGATGATTTCTCTTTCCTTCCCCTTTAAAATCCAAAATATCATTCCAATAAGTTGTTGTCAATTTTACCAACTAGCATTTGCATATTGAACTTGGGGCCTCGCTCTTGTCTAACTCCTCTTTCTTTTGATTTTCACTTTGAAGCAACGCCATTCTAATGTAGTCATAGCGCCAATCACCTTCCTTAGTAAAGGATGCATAACTAAAAACCAAGTCTAACCCTACTCTATGGAATCAAACTCATCCTATAGGGCATTGTATCAAGTATTTTGTGCAAAAGCCCCATCAAATGGAGTAAAACATGTGATGTGATTCACATGGCACATCATCCCTTTTAGAAGAAGTAATCCATGATCTAGGTTAAGCTTTTGAAACATAGAACAATGTCCTAATTATTTGATATCAAGCATATTTCAAGGGGTGCTAGTTAATGAACAATTAATGTGATGTGCACATGATCAACTCTCTTCGTCTTGTTAAGTTCTATCTAGTTAGGCTCCACTCTTTCTTCAAATGCTTGGGAATCATAAGCAATGTGTTCTTATCTTCATATAGCACAATCTTTAGAGCTCACTTTCTCAGTTGAAAAGCCATTAATGTTGTATAGTGATGAGAAGAATGGTGCATTGTGTCCAACATAAATGTCACTACGTGATTCCACTATGAGCATTTTTTAAACATATTGCTTTGAACCACGTCCAATTACATTTCATAAATCATATATACTCTATTTTCTCTCTTTTTTTTTTGCAAATGATTAGATAAGGTTAATAACTATAAAGAAACTATCCTAAAGCCAATATGAGAGATACACCATCGAGTTATGCTACTACACATAGGACTAACTTCAACAGTTCAATCCTCTCCAACTTGCACCATCATCTCCAATCCTTTATTAAATGACTTGAAAAGCTTTTGGCAAAAATTTACCCCCTTTGTGTACTCTGTTAGGTCCCTAAAGAATTAGCATGCGATATCTCATTCCTAAGGCTATGCACCGACGTAAATTCAATTTACTCAAGCATGTCCATGAGAACTTTCTCTCTCTCTCTCTCTCTCTCTCTCTCTCTCTCTCTCTCTCTCTCTCTCTCTCTCTCTCTCTCTCTCTCTCTCTCTCTCTCTCTCTCTCTCTCTCTCTCTCTCTCTCTCTCTCTGTGTGTAAGTGGCTACCCTAATGCTAAGCCACTTGTTTTACCAACCCGAAGACAAGTTCAAATCTCCCTTTTTTCATTCCTATCACTAAATGACGATGTGGATGTACGAATTGACCTCAAGGCCATTTGGTCACCATGCACCCTAACTAAGCTACACTCATTTGATCTATGTGTGAGTGCATGTGCACACAAGCGCACACTGCAAATGCACGTGTGTATGTTGCATCTACTAGAGCATGCATGTTTGTATTTAAAAATAAGAGATGCCCATGATTGTAAATAGATGGGTGAATATTTCGTTGATCTAAGGCCAAATGTTCAAAGAACGAGGTAAAGAGTTGCCTAAAACTATTGATTTTGGGGCATTTTGAATATTTCGTTGATCAAAGGCCAAAAGTTCAAAGAATGGGGTAAAGAGTTGCCTAAAACTATTGATTTTGGGGCATTTTTCGGATCATAATTTCCCATTACAATGTCTAAAGAACATAACAATAGGCTAAAATTTTCCGCTAACATGACCCTTATACACACGCCCATGTACACAATCATGTGCAATCACATGCATGTGTGGTTTTAAAAATAGTCAAAAACAATTTATCCATTCTTACAATAGGGAAAACCCTTTTCAAAGTATGTTTTGTATGATGTATAATACTCATACAAAATTGACTGTAAGACAACTTGTGACTAAAAATTTTACACGTATTGTACGCATATGCATTATGTGCATGGATGAATTATTACAAGGATTGGAAAGAATGAAGAACGCAAAATGTGGCTGTACTTGTAGGCTGGCTTGAATTAGGTGTAACTCTCTAAGTCAGGAAACCACCAATTGTATGTGTGTTTTAGGTCATTGCATGATCAAGAACTATCTATGAGTAGATGTGAACACCCGTGAGCTATAAAAAGAAACTCAAAGGGAGGAATCACATTGTGATTTGTATTACCAAGGCTCTTTGCATGGAGATGCTAGTTGGGTCATTAATATGGATAAGAGCTTGGGGAGCAAGGGATTATAAGGGGGAGTGATCGGCCAATTGAATTCTAGTCTACAAATAAATGTTGGCAATAAGGATGAGAGGAGCAAGGGATAGTGATAGAAGTACCTACTCCAAAGGGAGTATGTGTGCAATTCTACCTGCATTCGCTTGTAGACCATAGTACTCGTCCCAGGAGCATGTTAATTTACCCCCAGGAGCATTCATCTCCAATCCTTTATTAAATGACTTGAAAAGCTTTTGGCAAAAATTTACCCCCTTTGTGTACTCTGTTAGGTCCCTAAAGAATTAGCATGCGATATCTCATTCCTAAGGCTATGCACTGACGTAAATTCAATTTACTCAAGCATGTCCATGAGAACTCTCTCTCTCTCTCTCTCTCTCTCTCTCTCTGTATGTGTGTGTAAGTGGCTACCCTAATGCTAAGCCACTTGTTTTACCAACCCGAAGACAAGTTCAAATCTCCCTTTTTTCATTCCTATCACTAAATGACGATGTGGATGTACGAATTGACCTCAAGGCCATTTGGTCACCATGCACCCTAACTAAGCTACACTCATTTGATCTATGTGTGAGTGCATGTGCACACAAGCGCACACTGCAAATGCACGTGTGTATGTTGCATCTACTAGAGCATGCATGTTTGTATTTAAAAATAAGAGATGCCCATGATTGTAAATAGATGGGTGAATATTTCATTGATCTAAGGCCAAAAGTTCAAAGAACGGGGTAAAGAGTTGCCTAAAACTATTGATTTTGGGGCATTTTGAATATTTCGTTGATCAAAGGCCAAAAGTTCAAAGAATGGGGTAAAGAGTTAGTTGCCTAAAACTATTGATTTTGGGGCATTTTTCGGATCATAATTTCCCATTACAATGTCTAAAGAACATAACAATAGGCTAAAATTTTCCGCTAACATGACCCTTATACACATGCCCATGTACACAATCATGTGCAAGCACATGCATGTGTGGTTTTAAAAATAGTCAAAAACAATTTATCCATTCTTACAATAGGGAAAACCCTTTTCAAAGTATGTTTTGTATGATGTATAATACTCATACAAAATTGACTGTAAGACAACTTGTGACTAAAAATTTTACACGTATTGTACGCATATGCATTATGTGCATGGATGAATTATTACAAGGATTGGAAAGAATGAAGAACGCCAAATGTGGCTGTACTTGTAGGCTGGCTTGAATTAGGTGTAACTCTCTAAGTCAGGAAACCACCAATTGTATGTGTGTTTTAGGTCATTGCATGATCAAGAACTATCTATGAGTAGATGTGAACACCCGTGAGCTATAAAAAGAAACTCAAAGGGAGGAATCACATTGTGATTTGTATTACCAAGGCTCTTTGCATGGAGATGCTAGTTGGGTCATTAATATGGATAAGAGCTTGGGGAGCAAGGGATTATAAGGGGGAGTGATCGGCCAACTGAATTCTAGTCTACAAAGAAATGTTGGCAATAAGGATGAGAGGAGCAAGGGATAGTGATAGAAGTACCTACTCCAAAGGGAGTATGTGTGCAATTCTACCTGCATTCGCTTGTAGACCATAGTACTCGTCCCAGGAGCATGTTTGCAATTCTACCTGCTTTGGCTTGTGGACAAGTGAGTGTGTATGGAAACATTGAATATTGAAAGGAAATGTGTAGGAACATTTGAAGAAGATTAGTTTCATCGGACACCAAAGGGTAGCATGTCTTCAAGGAGGCCTTCATCATGCATGGTGGTGGGTTGGGTATGCTGGGGAGGTTCTTGGGGCTGTTGCTGCTGCTGCTGCTGCTGTTGGTGATGGTGGTGATGTAAAAGTAGGTTATGGGGGTGGGGTAATTGCTGTGAAGGTGGTGGAGATGGTTGGAGGGGTTGGTGGAGTGGATGGGGAGGGAGCGACGATGGATGGGGGAGTGATGGTGGTGATGATGATTGGGGGTGAGGGTGAGAGTGAGAGTGTTGGGGGTTTGCAGCACTAGCTACTGACCTTTGCATTTCGTGGGCTGCCTGCATGGCCAGCTCATAGTTGCTCCTTTGGAGGTGCAGGGAGGCAAGCTGACCGGGCGGCTGCATCAAGGAGGGGAATGTGTAGCCTGCATGAGAGGGAGGGGGGTCGCCGAAAGGGGAGACGCTCCCCGCATGATCTGCCAGATAGTGCCCCGTGGGGAGCTGCATGGTGCTGCTGTCGATGGCGTGGCCGCCACGAAGGACTGCTGGGCTGTGGTGGTTGTGTTGGCCCTCGTAAGTGGTGATGACCATGCTGGGGTCCTCCGAGGACCTTTCCACCCTCTTCTTCACTGTACATTTGCTGTTGGTGCATCGATAGTAGCTCCTGCAATAACACCAGAAGAAAGTTCATAAAGGTCAGCACACGACATACGCGAGAGAGAGAGTGTGTGTGTGTGTATGTGTGTGTGTGTGTGTGTGTGAGCGAGTGTGTGCGCGCGCGCGCGTGTGCACGTGCGTGCATATCTGGATGTATTCCTAGCTTGGGACTCCAGTCCTCATGAAAGTGTTATCTCAGCTTATCACATAAGTAAGATTTAAGGATTTTCGATCAGACTTCATCCTGGAAAGATTTTAGCTTGTAAACAAAATTTCTGAAAGTGTAAATTTTCAAAATTGTATGTCAAAATTGCTTGATTTGCAATTTAAGAAGACTCCAATAGGATTTATATACACTTCTCAATAATGTTTTCCTTGAACACTAGATTGGACATGTCCAATGAGGACCCAAGACTCGTACACACGTATCTTGATGGCTTCTATACAACACAAATTCATAATGTGTGTCTTGATGGCTTCTACACAACACAAATTCATACTGTGCATCATTCAATACTGAAGTGCCAAACGACACACTGCAAATCCTAGCATGCATCAAGAGTGAAATTCAAGCAAATGTAGTTCAAGCAAGTCCAGCAGATACCATTTTCTAGGACAAACCAGCAAAGCTCTTAAGAGGGGCATTCCCACAAGCTGTTTGAAATGAAAGCCAAGAGAACAAACATATTTGCCTCCAAGCTTGCCCTTCAACCTGTGGAGCTGCATCATGCGTACTGTGTGAGAGAGCTGGAAGGGGGGACCTAATAAACCCTTATCATTTCCAATGCTGGTGATAAACCCAAAGCAAGTTCACTGAAGTCAGTTGTAACTTTTGGATTTCCCAAAATCCCATTTAACCATGAAAGTAATAACAGCGGGGGAATAACTACGAAAGTGTGACTTGTGGTCCGTGGGACACCCGCGATATCATTATTTCCGAGCATGCTTCTATGTGCTTACCCCCTCGCAACCCCTCAACAGTCAACTAAAACAACTGCTAATGGGCTTCCCTTGCTCAATCATCAGGCCAGATGCATCTGCAGGAGGAGCTTTTTTCTTATATCCCCAGAATGCATAATAACGATACAATCAACGGTTTCTGCGCCATGGCAACAGTTAATTACTCATTCTAAGCATCACTTTTATCCAATACGTACTCTACAATAGGATCATTCCAATACGTACTCTAAAGTAGGATCAAATGGACAAACTTTAACATTTGATCTGTCAACTCGTGATACAAGAGAATTGCTTTCCATGAAGAAATTTGTAGGTAGGACTTACCCAACAGGAAGCCGCAACCTCAAGACATAGCATGAGTCCATACTAAATGCTAGATCCAGTGGAGGTTCTGCATCCTGATGTCTTGTTTTTGTTTCCGAGGGACGAGGAAATCTACGTGTTCCATTATAATGCAGCAAGAAGACAACATATGCAGAGATGGAGAGGGGGTGAGAGAAGTACCGCGGGTATGGGCTGTTCTTGACTGCCTTCTGGCCATACTTCCTCCATCGAAATCCATCTTCAAGATGCTCAACCTCGCTCTTCGTGATGAGAGCAACCCTTGGCTCCCGATTGCGCTTCTGCCCTTTCTTGCGAGCTGGCTTGGTTCTGCACGACAGAAGAGCGCTCGCAGATTAGAGTGCATGAAAGCTAATCATCTGATAGATTAACATCAGAACTCGAATCAAAAGGGAGGACAAAAGCAACAAACAATCGACATGGGGGGAGAGAGAGAGAGAGAGAGAGAGAGAGAGAGAGAGAGAGAGAGAGAGAGAAAGCAAGGCTAATCATCTGGATTCTGATGACTGACTTCGAGTCGAAACTCCATCGAAAGAAAGAGAGACTGGCAGCATACCTACATTGAATATCAACGCTACTCAACTGATTACTTCGGGTCAAAACTCCATCAATCATAATAGAGGAAAGAGAGAAGCAACACAAATGTGGACAGGATTCAGGAATTAATTGAAGAGAGAGAAGAAAGAGGATATAATAAAGGCTTTTGGATCAAGGAGAGGTTCAGGCCCCATTATTGCAGTCAAAAAAGAAAGAGACAAAAGGGGAGAAGGAAGTTTGCTCTCTCACGATTTCTTGGCTGACGAAGGCAAGTCTGCAGCTGCGGCAGGCTTCGCCTGGTCTTCTTCCATCTCCGGAAGCTCCTCCTTGACAGGGATGATCTGGTGCAGGCTTCTCCAAGCTCGACCCCGCCATAGCCGCGTTTTCTTCGTCGCTCGAGGAAGACGGCGACAGAGAGGACATCGGCGTGCTCGGAACCGTTGACGCTTCCCTGGACGATCCCCTCTCCTGGATACTTTGCACGTCGGCCCCCATACCCGAAGCTCCGGATGCCGCGGCAAACAAGCTTCGGTCTAGCAACGATGACGAAATACCTGTCAGCGTATTCTGCTGTGCTGTGCTTGTAGCTGGATTAAACCCCGAGCTGTATGGATGATGAGCCATACTATCCTGCAGATTCATGCCTTCCTGCAAGCACTGCGTGAAATTGAAGGCGGGGTCGAAGGCTATATCGATATCGCCTTGCGAGGTCGGAAACGGAGTTTTCTGGCATTCGAGCAGGGCGCTCTGCCAGAAGTGCTCGGAAGACGTGTTGCTGCTGGCGGGCATGTCCACGCCGCTGATGGAAGGAGTAAGGCTCCAGAAGGACGGGGACGACTGCTGTTGGAACGGGAAAGGGCCGCTGCTCGAGTATATTTGAGAGCTGGAAGCCAATTCGGCTATGGCGGTTGCAGAGGTGGAAGCCACTGCAGTTGTGGACGGCCACAAGGCCGCGTCATCGCATTGATGGTCATCGCTAAAACCTCGCGTATCACAGTAACCGCCACCGGCAATGCTATCAGGGTTTGGATAAGGAGGGGTCTGACCTGCCATTTTTCCCTTTCTCTTTGCTTTACCTGTCTTTGGCGTACAGTACACAGAGAAAGAGAGACACAGAGAGAGAGAGAGAGAAGATCAAGCGCTACCTTTTCCAACTTTGCCTTCCCTCTCTCTAACACAAAATTGTACAGAAGAATGAAGCTGGAAGAGAGAGAGAGAGAGAGAGAGAGAGAGAGAGAGAGAGAGAGAGAGAGTCAGAGAGAGAGATTAGAGCTTCTCTTGCGCTCTAAAAATAGGTACGAATTTGTGTCTTCCAATCAAGATGCAGATGCAATAAGGTTGAACGGGTGCCTCGCGTTACCCTTCTGGACAAGGCGTGAGCTACACGCAACCGCAGCCATGGCCACACAAGAGAGACGGAGAAGAAGAGGAGGTAGAAGAAGAAGAATCCCAATTGAGAGCTTGTGGCTGAAGAAGAAGCCTGTCGGCGACGACTGTAGAAAACCGTCAGTACAAAGGATTTATTTTTTTTCCTGAATGATGATTAATGGCGACCATCGAGCAGGAGAGGATTCATGAAATTATCACAGAAAGACCGGGAGCGTTGCAGAGAGAAAGAAGGAGAGAGATTGATTTATGTACTACTGGAATATGGAGGAGGATAGATCATGGACGGTAGTCAAAGGGAAGAAAGGGCGAGAGGTAGATATGGAGGTGTGAAAGCAGGCGGTAAAGAGAGGGGGAGGGCGGAGGGGAAAACTATAACACGTCGTGGAGACAGCTGTGAAGCAAGCTTGGGATGAAGAGAGGGATGAGGTAATACCTACACACAATGGAAGGAGAGATCGAAGCACACACACAGACACGAGAGAGAGAGAGAGAGAGAGAGAATATACAAGCCCGAGCTTAACACGTACCCTTCGCTCCCCCTCGTCATTTTCCCTTCCAGCTATTTCCTAATTTAATTTTTAATTCTACTCCAAATAAAAGGCGATTTGTACAAACACACATGTCGTTTTAGCTTAATCGCCGGATATTTTTTGCCCTTTTGTTTTGCGCCTCCTTACAATAATATGTATATATATTTTATAATAATATGTAATATATATTTTCCTAATAGTCCCTCGCGGAAAGCGAGTGTCTCAAATACGTCCGCCGTCATGCCTCTGACGTGGCCACGCGGCCCACCGTCAACCCACCCCTCTTTTCATGGCCGCATTGCCCCCTCTCATTACGCGTACCTTTTTCTGGTCCCCACACCACCACGTCATCCCGGGCCCACGTTCATACGGATTCTGGACACTGGAGTCTAGACTCTAAACCCATTGGCATCCCCAAGCTTCGAACTCCACGACCACCCCTAGGTAGAAAACGAAGGGAGATGTTCTTGGAGCGTCTTTTCTTTTCCACATGCATGCGCACACGTGTGTGTGTGTGGGGGCGTGGTGGTGGTAGTGGTAGTGGTGTTGTGTGGTTTTCAAACTATTTTCAAATAAATTTGAAAACCACCTAAGGCCACATGGGGGGTTTTCAACTTTCTTTCGAAACCATGGTTCCCACAAAACCACTCCCACAACTCCAAACTTAAACGGATTCCAATGTATACTAAAAATAGGGTTGTAAGTCTTGTTATTTGTCCCCTTGGCTCCCACCTTCACACCAAGTTGCCATTCTGCTCCTATGTATGCAGAGCTTCTTTGTCACTCTACCCCTCTCTATTTCAAGGTGATGTAAAGAACATGATTGAAGAGAGAGAATATTACCATGTTTGGCACAACAGCTTAAGCAAGTTTCTTCACTACGCAATTTTTGACACAGTATCAGAGTAGCGCCACTAAGAGAGGTTGGTTTTGAATATTGAAGTGAAGGAGAAGAAGCAAGGATTTGAGCAAGCAAGCAACGGGTAAGAAACTCTTCCATTTTTCCACCCTTTCTCTTGGATAATGCTTATGGAGGCATTGAAAGCGAGGGGCAAAGCTAAAATCTCAAATTGTTGTGAGATTTGGTGTACGATCAGAGCACTATACATTCTATAGATAAGTTATTTAGGGTGCATGCTACTTTTTTGGCCATATGAGGCCATTTTGAGTCTCATTTTAGACCTACAAGGTTGCAGTCAATAGTTTTAAGATTGCAATCAATAGTTTTGGCTTAAATTAAGAGCATAGGTTACATATTTCAAATCTGTAAGTTTTGAGGTGTTTACGTAGAAGCAAATATAAGTTTTATCTTCTAATAGATTGCAAATCACATGTATTATTAAGCAAGCAATGAAAAATGCTACTTATTGTGGGGGATTTTATTTTTGCGGGCTTTCATTTTCGTTCTTTTCTAATCAATCTCTTTTTTTCGAGCTTTTTCGTGCAATGTATCCATTCTGCATATAAATATCTCGTTGCAGCATCAAGAAAACAAAACCAACGGAAAACTAGTAAAATATACGTGTCAAATAGTCGCAAGGTACACTCTCCTAAAAACAAATCAAAGATCCCAATGCATGTAATCTCTTAGACAAAATCAGGCATAGTCACATGACAAAGTATATAATAAACATATAAAAGTGGTAACAAAATGAAATGTCTAGAGTATCTTGAAAAAAAAACACACACTCTCTCTCAGCATGGTACCGGTCCACACACTATGGTGGACAAACACTCCCCATAGAGCACATCATCTATTTCTAGACACATGCAATGTCTCATCTCCTCTGCACTGGCCCGCGCCAAACCACCACACCCCGCAAACACATCCAAAACATAGTCGTAGCACTTCGTAAATGTAGCCAGTAACCACCTAACCATATCACCAATCACATATCACCAATCAAGATACATAATCTTTGCGGCCATGCAAGTAGAAACAATGAAAATACCATACAAGGTTACCTGAGAGCAAAAACATGCAAGACTACTTACCGATAGAAAAGATGAGACCTCTCTGCTCCGCCTCTGACAATGACACCATCAACATCCATGGGAAAGACACAAACATCCATCATGTAGCTACGATACGCTGGAAACAATCTCTCTGAAATCTTCTCCCCAGCCTCTCTGTCATAGCAAGGCACAACTTGACCAGCACGATGCCAAAGACACATAGTAAGATCAAGTACCTATTCACGAGTGGAAATAGAATAAGTGATCCATGTTTTTATTTAAAGCATGTAACACAAACTTTATTTAGAACATACAACCATACGTTCAATGTATCCAACTTTGTTATCTTACTGCCTCTCTAGTAACGGGATGTCGATAAGCCTTGGAGTCACACATGAGTGCCCGAGTGCAGTGAAGCACAAGCCCCACTCTTGCCGCATCCGTAATAAACTCACCTATATGCTCTGCTAAGCACATAGTGACTAAGAATCCCTGGTCGGCCAAATACTCGCGAGCAAGGTCCATATAACCCATAACTAGACCCTTTGAGAATGTGTTCCACTTGGGAATAGTCATGCCCTCTAAAAACAACATTGGCGTTATGATATATGAGAAGTGAGTTTGATGTAAACCTTCTATGATAGAAAGCATAACTTACCCAATGGGATGGGACCTAGAGCATCCACAAGCAAGCTCCTAGGAAAATCCACAAATATCAATCGAGCCGCCTCTTGACATGGAACTCCATCTTTGCTATAAAGATGCATCTTTTGTGTTGCAAAAAACTTGTTGATGCTATACACAAAACAACATAGTCATTAATGCAAAGTAAATGATGATGCAATGCTATATGCAACATGTAAATTGATGTTCTTGCAATATGTAGTTGTCATGTCTACCTATCAAGGGCAAATCTATCAATTTGGGTCACATCCACTAATAGAGCATCGACATATGTTTGATACTGGAACCCTGCAACAATTATTTCAAAGTAATTTATTTTTAATAATCATACACGACTATCTTCATGGGTGACCAATAAAGCACGTGAATTTCAAGTTAATATAAGACTTCTCACCTACTAAACGGGTCATAGGTTGCCTCTCCCAATTCTCTCGACCAAGAGATAAATCTACAACAAAGGAGGTGGTGGGTGCCATAGAGGACTCTGGCACATTTTTTTCTCCCTGGATCTGTAGAGGTGTCTAGTTCTCCCATAAGCCCTTTGCCTCTCTTGTCAACAATGCTAGCAAGGGGAGTAGTAGTGGCTCTGGTAGTAGCTTCAATAGCGTGTGCATTACCTTGAGTACCTTGGGTGGCATGTGTAGCATCCTTGCTAGTTTCACTAGCCTGAGTACTTCCTTTTGCACCTTTGGTATCCTTGGTTGCTTGCTCCTCTATAGTGGTGGGTGCGGTAAGCGGTTCATGAGTATCAACTTCCTCCTTGAATCCTACATAGTATCATTCACCCTTAGATTCCCATGCATGAGCACAAAAACTATTGCTACAAAAGCGACGAGATGTTTACATAGATTGAAGTACTTACTCTCATGCAGATCTTTCTCTTGCTTAAGGATAACCCCCACAGGGTAATCCAGCCACACCAAGGGCAAACACTTGCCTCCCATGCCGTCAATTTTCTCTCACGTAATGATGGAGAATACATAGTGTTCTCGTCACGAACATCAATCCACTCTCTTGTGAATTGCGGAGCTGCATCCAGCCTCTTCTCTTCCACACATTGTAGTATCCACCTGCCACATTCTTGCCAATTACACAAGCAAATGCATGAAATCTAATATGAAAATTAGACACACAATCTCCTTTATATAAGACAATGGTTTTATAATAATAAACCAACCACCCAACCTCGAGCTTTCACGTGGAGCTTAGAATAGAAAAATCAATAACATAAATAGGCTTTCAAGTGCCATTATATCTACTACATTTAAGATGAAGAGTTTGCAAAAAAATAGTTTTGATGCTAACCTATAAATTACACGTTTGGCTGAAAATGTAAGCTCTGGCATCTTCTCTGCAACATCCAAAGATTTCACTCCATCCAAGAGGTGTACAAAAGCCTACACAAGTTTCACAAGCGCTTAACATTAGCACATATACATTTTAAGAAAGAACTTAAGAAAGCAATATGAATGCACTGCATTGAGTCAACCTGCATGACATGATTCTTCATGTTAAGCTTAAAGAACTCCTCAAATGAATCTGGTAGCTATGGACCTTCTACTTGTATCCTTTCAATCTGAAGTAGTGCCTCTGAATGCAAGTGAGCCCAATATGTCTCTTTCTTCATGTAAACCCAAAAGAGCTTATAATCACCAAAATGCGGGTATTGGGGGTCTTTGGCCTTTGTGAGACTCATAAGATGCAACAATTATTTTTTCCTGTGATGCACAACAATATACACAAATAGAAAGCATTGAAGAAAAAAGCATCACATACACACAACTTGCGTTATATATACAAATTACCTTTCTCCAGGGATTTTTGAGCTTGTGAGACAATACAACTTGTCTCTTGTAATCTTGAGCATGCTTGCATCATCCCACTTTAGCCCAAATAACAAATTAAAGAACTCATCACCATTTTGGGGATTAGCAATGGATAGGTACTTGTAACCCCTATCATTAAGGCGCTCCTCTTCCACCCTTGTAGCCTTCTCCAAACGTTTCTTCCTCTCTACCTCATCTAGACCAAGAGCCTCAAGCTTCGCAGTTTCTTTTGAGATGAAGACATGAAATTCATCCTATCATTCCAAAAAAAAAAAACTAAATTAGAGATAGAAAAGCACATCTCATACAAGTGAGCCATAGATAGAAAATCACCTTCCATACAAGCTGAGATATTAAACCTCAAGGAGAGTTATACCATGGAGCAACACCATGATAATACCTTGCCTCTATACTCATCTCAACCTCAGCCCACTTCCTCATGGCTGGACTCAATCTATCTAGAATGGAGTCTTTGTTTGCAGTACCAAACTTTTGAAACGTATACACCTCATGCGCAATATTTGGAGTAACATGAGCTCTAGAAATACTATTGAAAACAAACAAAAGCATAATATGAGAATGTAAGTGTAACATATTACAAAGAGGAGCATAGTTAAAGGAAGAAGACTTACGCGTTGGTGGTGTCTAGTGCGAGTAGTAGCTCTGCTTCCTTCACCTTTGGCACCTCAATGAATTGGCACCGTACACTAACATGGTAGTGAGCATAGTCGGAGTACTCTGTAATTGAAAACCAACTAACATAAGAATGGGATACAAACATTCAATACTTGCATGTATAGTGGACAACTTACTTTCTTTGATGCGTTTCCACCACGTTTTAAGCCTGTGGTTTCCATCCCAAACCAAGAACTTTTTACCCTTAAGGTCTTGCCACTCTCTTCCAAGAGCCCTCTCAAAGTCCTCATTTCTTTGACGCCATATTGGACCCCATTCATCTAGATTGCTGGCTATCACAGACAAGGTCTCCCCTCTCGGACCTTCAACTGACACAAGGAAGTGTCCCATAGTCTCAAGATAACTAGTGGAATCAAAGGAAGGAATCAAGCACTGGGCATCATCCATAGCAAATCTGACTGCCTCATGAGCCACCAATCTGCAAAGAGGCATAAGAGGAGGCAACTTCCTCTTTAATTGATAATCTTTCAACAACTTGAAAACCAAAGACAGATGTTCATAATGTTATTTCTCATTTTTACTAAATACCAAAATATCATCAAAGAATACAATAACACAATGCTGATATTTCAAAAATATGCGATTCATCATTCTACTAAATGTAGCAGGTGCATTAGTCAATCCAAAAGGCATCACTAAAAATTCATAATGACCAAATTGTGTTCTAAATGCAGTCTTGAATATGTCAAATTTATCTAATCTCACTTGATGATAACCAGATTTAAGATCTATTTTACTAAATATGGCAGAACCTTGTAGTTTATCCATAAGATCATCGACCCTAGGAATTGGATATCTATTCTTTACAGTAATCTTATTTAGGGCACGATAATCAATGCACATACAATAAGTATTATTATTCTTCTTTACTAACAAAACATGTGCACCAAATGGAGAACTACTAGGTCTAATCAATCCTCTATTTAGTAATTCTTCAATTTGATTTTGAATTTCTTTTTGCTTTATCTAGTTATGCCTGTATGGTGCTTTACAAGGTGGTTGTGTACCAGGAATTAAATCTATTTTGTGGTCTTCAGGATGTGAAGGAGGTAAGCCATGTGGTAGATCTCCAGCAAAACAATCTTTAAATTGTGCAAGGAATTCTTTATGCCTAGGATACATATGTTTTTCTTTAGCTTGCAGCTCATTCACCCAAATTAGATAAGATTTACTACTTTTGTGTAATGCACGTTTAGCTTGAGTATGAGTAAGCAGTGGAAAAGCATTAGATGCATGCATACCATACAATGTAATATGTTTTCCTTGAAAATGAATGTTAATTGAATGCGTGGAATAATCTATATCAGGATTATGCCGATGATACCAAGGCATACCTCAAATAATATCACTGGACTGTAATGGTACAACTAGAAAATTCCTTCTTTCAGTATATTCACCAATTTGAATTTCTAAATCATGCACCTCTTGTGTTCCATTATACCTTGTGCCTAAGAATGCTGCTTTAATGCGATAATGCGTAGGAACAATTTGTAATTTCAATTCTTTCACTAACTTTGTGGAAATAAAATCATGTATACTACCATCATAATGCAAAATGATATTTTCTTTTCCATGCACTAAACATTTCATTGTCAATAAAGAATGTAGAGTTGGCATACCTGGTAAAGTATCCGAAGGAGTAGTAATGTCGTCTTCATCTTCCGTAAAGTTAGGCATTTCTTCATGTTCTTCATCTTCCATTGCTCCAAGATAGTTGATATGGACAGGTGGCTTCTTCGATTGGCAATTGGCTGTTAGATGTCCAGGTTGATGGCATTTGTAACACACTATAGGTTTGGCTTTAGATACATTGTTTGCAATGGCAGAAAGTCTAGGAATATTAGGATTTGGCTGTGAAGATGGCTTAGGGTTTTGATTGGTATTTGATGGCAAAGCAGATGGTTTTGTCCAAGACTTACGGAAAGATGATGAAGGAAAACGACCTTGATTGAATCTTCTAAAATTTGAATTGAATTGCTTTGAACCATAGTTACCATTTGCTTGAAATTGTTGTAGACGCTTGTCTCTTCCTCGGATCTTGTCTTCAGTATCATGAGCTAAAGAAATTGCATCTTCATGAATTACATGCTTGAACATATTGACTTCAGCGTAGTAATGCCCATGTAATCCAGACATATACTTCCACTGGTGAGTCACTTCAGGTACGTCTTTAAGCATGTGTAACTAGAGTAATGCATTCCAAAAGCGTTCAGTGTACTGAGAAATAGGCTCACGATCTCTTTGATGAAGAATGTCCCATTGCTTTATGGCTTTTTCATGGAATTGTGGAGAAAGGAAATTCTACATAAACTTCTTCTTGAAACTCTCCCAGGTAGTGGGACAATCTATACTCTTACGAACCACTGTCCACCAAAGAGATGCTCTATCCACTAAATGATTAGTGACACACTTGATTTTATCTTTTTCAGCGTATGTTTCCTCATGAAAGTAATCATCAAACTGACTGATGAATGCAAGAACAGTTTTTCCATCTCGAGTGCCATTGAAAGTATAGAATTTGAAATTTCTTTTACTTATCTTAGTTTCTTTGCGGATGGATTGAGCTTCGAGAGTCGCATCGATGGTACGTTGAATAAGATCTTCAGATTGTGGTTCCTCTTTATCGATAGTCGATCTTTGTAAATTGGCCAATTGAACTTGCAATGCTTGCCGGGCTCTTCGTTCGTCGTTCAACTGCATCATAATTAAATCCAACTTTTGTTCCACCGTAGGTTCAGGAAGATCGCCTTCAGCCATTAAATCATCCATATTTTGTTTCGTCATCTTGCAAAACTTCAAAAGACCTCACACTCTCAAAATCCAATTAGCGGGATGAGCGTAGCTCAAAATCAAGTGTACAAGGCTTATATATTTTGGTTTGGCTTTTATGGTCTTTGTCTTTGGCAATTGCGGGATTTGAAATCTTTGAAAAATCTATGTTTTGACCTTCTGCATGTGCTGAAACTGGTTCAGCAAGTCTGCGTATGCAAACAGAACCTTCCAGGGAACAACTTTGCAGTTCGGTGCTTTTGCGAAAGAACACTCCTTACAGGAGTTTTGAGCACAAGTCAGTTTTGACTTCAGGCGGCTTGACTGACTTCGGAAGTTACAGAACTTATGAAACTTGTTGGACTTTGAAGATTTAGAAGATTAGTTAGCTTAGTAGCTTTAGTGACTAAAGCTTATGAAATTTTTGACTTGAGGACGCCGATATGCTGACGCCGAATTTGATGTCGCCAAACATGTCCTCTTGCCGCCTATTGACGATTTGATTCTTGAAGCTTTTTTAAAGCTTCTAGCTAAGCTTTATAACCTTTAAACTTAAGCTTTGAAGCTTGATGAAAGATATGAAAGTTAATCTTTTCTCTGTACAAGGCAACTTGAAGAGAGGGATGTACGAGTGGTCCTCCGCCATTACAGGCTGGTCCTTCGCGATTAGAGGCTATAAACAGTGGTTCTTGACTGCTAGGAATCCACCCGTATCGAGTGTTCGTGATGAAACTGACTGCAGAGCTCAATCATTCCAGGAGCTCTGCCTTCGCACAAGATGGGTAGCGATTGGAAGCTCTCGATCTCATCTTCGCTCTGATACCACTGCTACACAGATCGGACGCTGTATGCTCGCGTAGTGAATGCCAGAAGGTCCCCAAGAACAAAAGAACTCTACTTTTTGCACAAAACTCAAGGTAGAAAGCATGCACGACATGAACAAGAGACCAATTGGGTGCAATCTCCCCCCACGCCTTGTGTGAGCGCTCCACAAAGCATGTATTTTATGTATTAATCATCTTCAAGCTCAAATAATAGCCCAAATTACAAAATAGCACGCTTTTGGCTTTTTGAGTTTGTTTTAGCATAAAATAGGAATAAAGCTAATGGGCAGGCACCCAAAGAGTCAAGCATACCCAATACAATGTCCAAATACAAATATCATAACCGTGCGCCCATGCGCATACAAAATAATAAATAAATATCCAACGCCTTAATAAATAGGCGCGACAAAATATAGGCGCCATGCCTAAGGTATGCGCCCATCAAAATATAAGTGACAACTCGAATATACGCTATCCTCCAATGCTTTCCTCCGCCACTGCTGCTATCTCTACACATCAACTGAAGCATTCACAATCGTTAGTAAAATAATACAGTTAAACCGACAAAAGTGAATACCTAGCAATCTTCAGCTACATAAATAAATCAACTGGTTAGAAATCAATCCTAACCTTAATTTATTACGAGTGCGCACTCTAAACTCATAAACGTTTATTAATTTAATATGTATTTTGCGGAATCACCCGCTATGGAATCACCCATGTACACACTAAATTAATGAAACGCCCGAAAAGGATAGGCGTGCCCATAAACTTCTCGCACAAAGAATCCACTTTGTGTACGAACCCCGGTCAACAAAGTTTACGGAATCCACCGTAAAACCTCACGGAATCCACTGTGAAATATGCCTCCTGGCATTAGTACTACCTACAGAATCTATTGCCTCCAACACAAAAATTCGAGGGGTTGCAAGCCGTCATAGAGAATGATGGTGGAGCAAACAACGTCACCGTGTCTCCAAGATGGGATCATCAAGGGCATGCACACTATCTGATTGATAGTACATTATCAGCCACCTACTCTATCATGCACTCAAATGACTATGTGTGCATCTCTAACAGTATTGCATCAATAGAAGATGAGATTGACAACTACATTGATTGTAGCAAATCAACTCCAGTGTGTCTTGACATACCCTCAGATAACAAGAAGGATGTTGATGAAGTAACAATTTCAATAGGTGCATGCAATGACGGAGGCATCCATAAGGATCTACATGACACAAATGTCGAGGAGGACTTATGTGTGGGCAGCCAAAGCGAGGACTTATCTTGATAACTCCATTGCAGCCTTCATTGAGGAGAAAGCTAGAACGGGTAGATTGAAAAAATTACTAGCGCTCTGTGGACCTCCACAAAGGGTGGATGAGCTCCCAATCGAGTATAATGGCACAATTGCTTTTGAGCTTCTAGCCACACATAGCAAGAAATGAATGATGGGTATGGAACAAAAATATGATGGTCACCTCTGGTCGTGGCCCTCACAAACAAGTAAGGCAATTGAGTGCACTGTGCGCTTGAGCTATTGTCTTGGAAGTCTTCAATGTCTCAGGATCACTTGTCCTTACTACATAACAGAGGGAAAATACGATGATGTTTTTTTCCATGGTCACTTGGATAGAACCATGAGCATGGGTTATCCTGCAAGTGAGGGAAACTCCAAGATAACATGCCACTATTGTCAAAATGTTGCTATTTGTGCAGCCATTTGCAAATGCATGATCTATTATGTGTTGCCACTGGATCCTACAATGACACGTTTGGTGATCCATGTTGGGGAGCATGCTCACAGTGTTCAACAAGCACAAAGAGGGCAACCCTTGACAAGGTGCGGAGGCTTGTGAGCATGGTCCTAAAGATCGAAAAGGGAGGCCCACAAAAAATGCAGATGCTAGTCGCTCGGCAGATGTTGTTTGAAAATTTAACAAAAGAAGATGAGTCGGAGGCGATTGAGGTGGACCTTAATCATTTTCTAGAAGAAATGATGCCACTTGTGCAGAATAAAGGGTAAGCTTATGCATTATTATTTTCTGCTTACAATGTATGTCCTGCATTTGAAATAACCCTCTAATAAATACATAGGTTCAAAGGCATTGTTTCACAAGAGAGAGCCAAACAAGGTCAGGTGGTTGGTGATGGGTATGACAACATACTTCTTTTGCAAAAACGTTGCGTCTTCCCATTTTTCCATGGAAGTAGATTTCCGGGACAAGGTGATGCCAAGGAGAAGTGCTACTTGTTTAAAATGTCCACCAAGGGACCAGCATCAGGGGTGGACTTAGTGAATCGTATGAGGCGAATAGGGATCGGAGATTTACAACGTGCATGGGTGCACTTTGATCGTACCCATAGGATTGATGGGTGGGCAACTATGTCTTGTTCAGTTTATGATCACGGGTATGTGGCAACATAATTAAAGCTTGTATTGAAATTAAATTGTTGTTAATGAACACTATACTAATGTATCAATCATGAACTAGCATGAGAGCATTACAAGTAATTGCAATATGTGAATTTAAAGAGGAGGATGAAGAGTCTCAAATCCTGTTTTGGAGAAATTTGAATTCTGTCATGGTTCAATGTGGCCATGATCCACCTGACTTTGCTGGATTTATGTCCGATGAGGCAAGTGCGAATTGGATGGCAATAAGGGCTGTGTACAATGGAGGACCTCATAACATAATGGAAGGGAGGGAGCGTTCTTGTCTTTTTCATTGGGAGCAAAGTTTGCAAAAGCATACCAAGAAATTAGTCACTGTGGATAAACAAATGCATCACATTGAATTGTGTGAAGCATGGAGGCTAGCAATGACAACTCAACTAGCCTCACTTCAGGCCTCTGCTATCCGAGATTGGTGGGCACGAAATGTAAACAAGGAACACATCAAGGCTTTGGATAGGTGGTTGAAATGGTGGGAGCAAAGAATTGCCCACTGGGGAGGAATTGAATCTCGTGTAAATGTGTCATTTTTTCCAGCTCATTAAGATTTGTTGCACAATGTAGCAATGGGGAGAGCTATTGATCCTATTTTTGGATTTGACTCCGTAGGCTAACAAAAGTCCTTGGGAACATGCTCAAATTCCAAGCATAAACTTATCAGAAAGTGTCCATGCTAGTTGGTTAGCAGGTGAGGGTGGAAAACGAAAGATATCACTTTATGATGCATGTGTTAGTGATGTTTTGAATGCATATATTCAATGTGCAAAGAGGTTGGGCTATACCACAGAGAGGTTTATCAGATATGGGCCTTCTATGGAGTCTTTGTTGGCTAGTGCCAGCAAAAGGGAATCCCCAAATCCCACCTCTGTTGCACGTGCATTGCAAGGTGTTGTAGCTGGAAGTCCTTTGTACGACGAGCCTATAATGCAAGGTGATAGGGAGATTGTGCAAAGAAAAAAGAAGGGAGGTGGAGCAACTGTAAGTTCTCATAGACTGGGGTATGTGATGGAGTCAAGGCAAAGGAAAATCAGGGGCAGGCCGTGGAGTATACAGTTTGACGATGGAAAGATGGAAGAGATATGTATCCAAGAGGATGAGGAGATACCAATCAAGCCCTTTGCAAGTGGAATAAGTGCACCAGATGCGGGAACATCAGCCCACGTAGAAGAAGTAGAAGTGGCACAGGAGGAGTGGGCTTTACGCTTTACGAAGGACACCACCTAACTGTGTGAGAAAGTATTTTGGTATGGAGGGTAGAAAGAATTGCAGCAGCAAATTACAGAGTCGCCAAGTGGGGTTAGTCGCGCCATGCTTTTGGTCTGAGAGAGCCTATAAGAACAAGGCCATTGCACAATGGATATGGTTCTGTAATCATGATGTCAAGCATACAAACACTGTGCAGAAACAAGTGATAGCATCACCAATTGTTCCATCTTTGTGGCCAGTTGATATAGGAACAAATATATTGAAGGAAGAGTGTAGCAGCCTAAGACAGGCTGGTTTCAAGTTTGCCTGCTTTACAGCACCACCAAGGAATGAGAAGAGCAAACCTCCTATTTCTATAGAATGTGGTTCAAGCGGGAGAAGATGCAAGTGGAGACATGGAATTTCCAAAGATGCACAAAAGAGAATAGAGGTAGCTGGTTGCATGGTTGTGACATTCTTGGAGGAGGTAGTGCAACTTGAGAGACAACATTCAGTATTTCGAGTCTTGACAAAGAGTTGTTATGATGTGCACATCAAAGAAGAGCCTAGGTGCACTTGTCCTAATTTTCAAAAAAGAGAATCTACCCAAAACGCATTTCTTGCTTGCAAACATATGTATTATGTGTACATGCACATACTTGGCCTTCAACCCAAGGAGCACATGGTCATACATCAGCCTGCACTAACTCCCACTGACCTTGCCTTTGTGTTAGGGCAAACACGTAAGATATGCCCTGTTATGTAGGAAGCCCAAAGTAAGCATGGCTCATTCATTGTTCTGGCCAACTCATCATCATGCACTTCATTAGGGTGTGACATGTCCTTTTTGTTACATGAAGATCGATCAAGGCGTAGCAATCTTGGAACCTTTCTAGATATTGTACTCCTTTTGGGTAATGCAAAACTTTGGAATGTTATTATTTGTTGTGATTATTCAACACCATTGCTCCCTTTACTGTGAATGGTTTAGTATTCTCCTTGGGAGCTCCCAAATGATGATGCATGCATGATGCGCAATATATGTTTATGTTAAAGAAGAGCAATAGTGCGTGACATGTCATTTGTAGAAAGCATCCAAGGTTGTTTCAAAAAGCTCTAAAAATCAATTTCAATTGCAAAATCACGAAATCAAAAGCTCGCAAAATGTTGGTTCAGGTCCAATTGTTGATGAGTTTGCTGAAGCTTTTGCAGGTAGAGCAATTTATTCTATGAGTGACCTATATTCAAGATGTGACCAATTTTAGCTTTCATTAGAAAGCGAGAAATTACTACAATGAAGACACCTCTTGGATTGGTCCGGATGTGCACTCTACCACAAGGTGTAACAAACTCCGTAGCCCATATGATGAATGCCATGCACAAAGTTTTAAGGAACTTTATTCCACAACTTACTCTTCTATTTCTTGATGATGTACCTATCAAGGGATGTGAAGTCAATGAAAAGAATGAGGAGCTTGACGAAGATGGTTGTAGGACATTTGTAGTTAGCCATATTCATGAGTGTGATAGGATTTTGACAAGGTTGGAAGAGGTACATCTTACCCTTTTTGCAGCTAAGTCAATTTTTGGAGTAGAAGAAGTCTTAGTGGTCCGTCATCTATGTGGCCCCTATGGACGCAAACCTTCTCCAATCAAAATAGATGCCATCAACAGAATGCAAGAAAAATGCACAAATGTTTCAGAGGTGAGAAGATTTCTTGGCGCATGTGTATTCTATCTCATATGGATACCACATTTTGCTCATGTAGCTGAAAATATTTATCAATTATTAAGAAAAGGCCAAACATTCTCTTGGAATAAAGAGCATACTCTCACTATGCGTAAATTAAAGAAGCTATTAATTTTAGCCCCCACTCTCAAAAGGTATTTAGTGCTTGCAAGAGAGGATCTAGCTAATCAAGTTGAAGGCAAAGCCTTAACAACCAAATCCACTCAAGTTGTTTGTCATTTTTTACTTGAAGAAGTGTTTTGTAGATATGGTTGTGTGGGTAAAGTAACTGCAGATAGAGGAGAGTTAGATGCTGATGAGGCATGCAATTTCTTTGCTCAATTGGCTATTAAGTTGGCTTTAACATTATGAGAGCGGAATTTTGATGCCGAGAAGTGCTTAAAAATAGCTAAAAATTATGAATATCAAGGGAAAAATATTCAACGTCGAAGGCGGCGGCTCGACCTAAGACGATTTTAAGCGTCAAAGTGCTTTCAAGGCGCTCGAGCGACACTTGTTGATTTTTCATAATTTCTCAGACTATCGGGTGGGTTGTCAAGAGTTATTGACCAATGCGGGATGTCAAGCCAGATGCCTAGGATTTTTCAGAGCTCAATTCGGAGTCCGGACGGGAAAATGGCCAAGAAACCGGGCAAGATACGAAGAGGTGGACAAAAGTTTGGCCAAAGGAGTGGTGACCTTTGGGGGCTAGGGGGCATTTTATGCCAACATTTGAGTTAGCAACAAATCGTGGTGAGAGAGAGAGGAAGAAAACAACGCCTGTCTGGTGCCGAAAAATGCACCATGGCATGGATGGAGGCAACATGCTGGCTGTGAACAATCACTAGATCAGACATTGGGCCTTGCTTCCCCTCTGGATGCTGATCATTTTGCCGCCTCTCGCCCGAGCAATGGTGGTCTCTATGAAGATCTCTGATTTCCATCTTTCTCTCTCCTCCCTCTCTCTCCTCTAAGGGCAGATTCATGTGGTGAAGAAGAAGAAGAAGCATGGATGACGGATGCTTGTCCAATGAAGACCGGATTGCTCCGTGGTTCAAGAGGAATGAAGATTGCTGATTGTGGATTGTCATGGACATTAATGGCTGCTGGAAATCAGTCCCGAGACATGGCAAATAAAAACCCGCAACCCGCAAAGAACGGTAATTTCATTTTTACAAAGGAAATTGATGTTTTATGCAATTTGCTTCATGAATACTTGTTCCCATGGGATAATTATGCATTATGTTGTTGTTTCCTATGAGTTTGATCAGTTTATGATCAAAAAATCAGAAAATCATAAGTTTATGACTGAAATTAATGGTGTAAAACCCGTAAAACACGCGAAATATGGGAAAATTGCGTGTTTTTTATATATAAATAGAAAATATAATAAGACACACCAACTAAATTTATGTTTTTGCTACAAATGAACCTAAGGGCCATAGCCCACAACTCATTTTGCATTTTTAGTTATTTAATATTGAGAAACATACAAGAAAAATAGGAAAAATGGGTAAAAATAAGGGAAAAATAGGTTTTGAGTGTGCGAAAAATACTAAAAAATAAGATTCATGTTTCTGTATGTATGGGGGATCTGAAGTATGAGGTTTAGCCTCAGTTCAGCCCTATCTTTATGTTTTAGTGAGTTTTTATTGCTTTTCATACAACAAAAACATTGAAAATATTACCCTAAACCTATGCATCATGCACAATCTAAACGGTGAGGGGGTAGAGGAAATGAGAGTGGTGTTTAAGTGCTGAGAGAAAGAAAAGGCTGATTGTTTTCATCTATGCATATCATATAGATCGATCGTTAATTTAAAATAAGGATCTAGTAGTACGAGGTCTCCTCGGTGCTAGGTTCGTGCAACGTAGCAATTATGCGTTAGAGAAATTCATTGAAAGAATGCTTTTGCACTAAGCATAATGCTGATTTTTCTTTGTTTGAGCACATGGACATTTACAATTTGCATGAAGCATAAAATGATAAAAGGTATCAGACAATACCTCTTGGATGCATAATAACACTTGTATTCTCTAGATTGTGACCAACGTTGAGTAAGTAAGGTTGTCCAAGCTGTAGGCTAGGTGTTGGGTCTAAAGAGAAAGTAAAGTGAGGTATGGTACATTCCTGGATACGATGAATTGGTACCTTGAGAGGACTGTGTGCGAAATGTTATATATGTTTAGCGACGCATCGAGGGGCCAATCCCCAGGGTGTAGGAGAGTCGCAGTGAGGTAGCGGCAGTCAGCCGTGGGAGGACCTCCTATGTTTGTACATCATGCTATTTGGCAATGTGTTGGGACTCCCTCTGAGGAGTGTTAATTGGGTTGGAGTTGGACTACGAGATGTGATACAAACGCAAGATGTTTAGGAAGATGATGTATGTGTCATCAACACTCCTGGCCGCGAGGCTGTGGGGTTGTTGAGCGCATGATAGAGGTCTGGCTAGTGCATGAGCCAGTGCCGGTCCGTTTTAGGTTCCATCAGTGGTGCATCTGCTAGGAGCCACTTATAAGTGGTGGTTTTCGGATTTAGGGTTTCTAGGGACCAAAAGAAAGTTGATTTATGTTCTCTAACAAGGACCGTCAAGCCGAACTCCAAAAAGCCGAACGTGCTGAGAGAGCTAGACGGCGGTTAGAGATCGTAAGCCGTTATTCTCCTCAAAGGAGTAGTCCAGTACGTATACGAAGCAGTGGTCTTAGTAACCCAACTGCTCTACATAGTCTGTTAGGGGCAGGAGGAAGCATAAGTTCTCCCTCTTCTCCACCAAGTCTACCCACTTCAAGTGGGGGTGTGAATCCGTCATTTAAAGCTCCTATTGCTAATCCGATTATCACCGTGGCACAGCCTATTACGATTCCTGCAGGGACGCCGGATTTACCAGCCTTAGGAGTTCCCTTGCCCATTTTTAATGGGTTAGCGGAAGAGGATGCAGAATTTTACATTTGTGAATTTCAAAGATTGATGTTCAATTATCGCATCCAAGACGAGGGACATCTCATGATGTTCTTCAATATGACGTGAAAAGGAAGGGCTGCGGTATGGTATCATAGCATAGAGTCTGGAACCATAACCACCATTGATCAATTCTATGCAGCTTTCCAAGTGAAATATGCCCCTGAAAGAGGTGGCCAATATTGGTTGTGGGTCTTGAATGTAACACGTCAAGATCCTCACGAGAATGTAAAAGCATATGCTAAGAAGTTGAAGGAAGTATTCCGTAAGTTGCAAACTTACATTCCCATTCCACCAGCTGCCCAATTGCAATATTTTTTGCATGGGTTGGACTTTAATATCCAAGTACAATTGAGCAGTGTGGCCTTAGCAGATATAGATACAGCTATTACGCGGGCAGAAGGAATAGAAGCATGATTACAAATGGCCTACTCATCTCGAATGAATGTTAATGGGGATTTAGTATCTAGCGGCAATCCATCATTGACAAATGGAAGTCAAGGGATGCCCATGACTAACCCTGTTGGGAGAGGGAGTATGGTTTCGAATGTACCTTTATTACCGGCTCCTCCCAGTGTGACTATGCCCATGGCAAGTCAGTTGGCTCCATCAAATGTTGGAGGCCAAGTTTTAAATTCGAATGTTGTTCCTGTGGGTCAACAGCCAATGCCAAATCAGATTGTTAGGCCAACGAAACGTTGAGTTGACGATCGAGGCTACGAGTCGAGTGCATCTAATATCCTTGGTGAAGTCAAGGACATGATGAAGCATTATACCGATATGATCTCCGAGCAATATCGACAAATAGCCGTCGACGTTAATTTCTTAAAGAAGCAACAAAATTTGATAGGGAGTCGACGCCCCGAAGAGGGTGGACCCTCTAGATTCAGTTGTAAATGGTGTGGTGGACAACACTTCCCCAAAAACTGCCCAAATGTGAAATGTGACATTTGTGAGAAGTCGGGCCATCTAGCAGCTACCTGTTGGAGTAAGATTAGTTCTCTCCAACAAGGGAGTAAACAACTGGGCCCAGTGAATCATAGAGCGCAAGGAAATAACTTGCAGTAGAATGACGCACTTAGGCAAATATTGCAGAGGGAAAAAACAAATATAGAAGAGTTACCACAAGGCAACGGAGTCAGCCTTATTGAGGCTGTACGAGTCCATGATGCTGAAACCTCTCATTTAAGAGCCGTGACAAGAGGCCAAAAGGCTAAAGAGGTTGACAAAGATAAGGAAAAACCGGTCGAGGCAAACCCTAAACAAGGGGATAAGGGGACGCAAGTCCAGAGTCCTAGTATAGAAGGGGGACCGCTAAGGCCGGTTGACAGGAAAGGCGACCCTAAGAAGGATGAGGAGATGCCAAGAAAGAAGGCAAGAGCCAAGAAAGAAGCACCAAAACCAGTCCAAAGACCAAAAGAGAGGATGGTTTGGTGAGAAAAGAGAGCTTTGGCTACTTATCATGACTTTGATTTATCAAGTTCTCTTTGCGAAGTCAAACCAGATGTGAATCTCTTGCAATTGATCAAATTATCCCCAGGAGTACGTAAGGAATTTAAGAAGATCTTGCGTATCGGGTATATTGTGGAACCTCTGGGCATAGCACGAGTAGGGGAAGATTGGTTTGACCATGCTAAAAAGAACTGCCCTAGGGTTCCAGCTTATGTGGATGGAATATTAGTGGAACATGCCATTGTAGACACTGGATCCTCCGTCAACATCATGAGTTCAGAATTGATGGAGAGGCTGGGTCTAGGTATTCAGAAAGATAGCTCCACCCTTCTGAGAATGGCTGATGATAGTCTAAGACAACCAGAAGGTTGCGTTACTAGAGTCCATGTTACAGTTGCGAGTGTAGAATGTTTCTTGGACTTTAGGGTGATAAGATTTGTAGGACGTCCTAGCTATCGAGTTTTGCTAGGTAGGCCTTGGATCTTACGAATAGACTGTCAAGTCGATATACCCGCTAGTCGAGTGGTTCTAGGTAGAGGTGCTAATCGAGTAATAGTCGATGCTTATCCTGAGTCTCCTCAAAGTGAGAGAGCTCCTTTATCTTCTACTGAATTAGAGACATCAGACGATCCATCTGGTAGTGAGACATCATCCAGTGATGAATCTAAAGAGGGGTCCACTACAGAGGATATGTATCAGATAACTCTAAATGAGCCGATAGAGCCGCAAGATAGGATAAGAGATGCGGATGTGATTGAGTTAGACCTTGGCACGCCGACTGATTCGCGGCCAATTAAATTAGGTTCCATGCTCAGTTCAGTAGAAAGGGAGGACTATGTGTCCTTGATCCAAGAATTCCGCGATATCTTTGCTTAGAGTTATGATGAGCCGAGAGGTATTCCTCCCAGCCTGGCTGTTCATACTATTCCTGTAAAAGAAGACAGTCGTCTTGTGCGTTAGAAAGTAAGGCGTATGCCTTTTGAATTGAGGGACAGGCTGTTTGAAGAGTTGCAGAAGTTAAGGAAAGCTGGTTTGATCTTCCGTGTTCAACACACAGAATGGTATTCACCTGTTGTTATCAGAAAGAAGAAGAATAAGCAGATATGATCATGTGTAGATTTTAGAGAGTTGAATAAGCAGACAGTTCAGGATTACTACCCGTTGCTGTTTATTGACCAGATTTTGGATCAATTAGCGGGTAGGGAAATATATTCGTTTATGGATTGCTTTACGGGATATAACCAGATGGCAATTGTAGAAGAGGACAAGTTGAAAACAACTTTTATTACTGTCTTTGGTACTTTTGCGTACCATGTGATGGCCTTTGGTTTGTGCAATGCACCTGGATCGTGGCAACAAACAGCAGACAAGACCTTTGGTGACATCTCCCCAGATGAGTTGAAAGTATTTATTGATGACTTGGGGGCAGCCACTGTAAGGGAAAGGATGTTGATTATTTTAAGAAAGTGCTTTGAGCGCTGCAGACAATTTTGTATCGCTCTTAACCCACGGAAGTGTGTTTTTGGAGTACCTTATGGGCTATTGCTAGGCCATGTGGTCTGTTTAGTAGGGATAGCAACTAACCCTGAAGAGATCAAGGTTATAGTTGCTATGAGTCCACCACGCACTCCGAAAGAGGCTCATAGTTTTCTGTCATCGATAGGGTATTATGAGAGGTTTATGAATGCCCTAATAGAAAGAACGTTGCCATTAACGAATTTATTATCCTTTAGTTGTTCATTTGAATGGAGCGACCCCTGTAAGGTAGCTTTTGAGGATGTGAAATAGGAGCTAGTAAAGGCACCCGTTTTAAAAGTACCTAAAAGGGGCGAGGTGTTCTATATATTTTCAGTAGCCACTATGTATAGTATCATCTGTTGTTTAGCCCAAATCTAGGAGGATAAATGGTACCATCCGATAGCTTTTGCTAGTCAAAAATTGGGCATTTTAGAGATTAATTATACCTACATGGAGAAGTTGTGTCTTGCGATGGTCTTTCGGACTAAGAAATTCAGGCACTACATCCTCTATGAAAAGGTAGTATTCTATACAAAGGCGGAAGGCCTTAGATTGCTTATGAACAAGCTACAACCGCCTGATCGTTTGGCAAAGTGGTTAATCGCTTTGCAAGAGTTCGATTATGAGATTAAGAGTAAGCCACCGAGGTTGCAGGGTATTGTGGAATGCCTTGTGGATTTTGGGGAGCCGAAAGAGACTTTGGCTGAAGGAAGTGATATTGAGGAAATGTTTAAAATTGATACAGCTTCTATCCCATCTTGATATGTTGCTATTGCACACTATCTATCAACAGGAGAGACGGGAGCTGGTTTGTCAAAGTCTGAAAAGAGGAAAATCAAACAACAAGCTTTGAAGTTTTCTTTGATCGCAGGGACACTATATCGGCAGGGTGTTGATGATATCTACCGTCGATGTGTGATGTCTGACGAGGTTCCTTTTATCTTAGAAGAGTGCCATGACTCTGCATGTGGAGGGCACTTCACAGGACGGTTGACCGCGCAGAAAGCTTTAAGAGCCGGATATTGGTGGCCCTCTATCTTCCAAGATTCCTTTGAGTATGTAAAGAGATGTTATACCTATCAAAGGCATGACAGTAGAGAGAATAGGAAACGTCCACTTATGCCTATTATTATTCTTCCATTTGAGAAGTGGAGCATTGATTTTGTGGGTCCTATTACCCCGCCGTCTACTACCCAAAAGAGCTATATTATAGTAGCCACTGATTATTTCACAAAATGGTCAGAAGCGCGGGCGACGAGGCAGGAAAATGCAAAAGAGACTGCATGTTTCCTGTTAGAATAGATTATCTGCCGCTTTGGTCCATCGAGAGAATTAGTGTCGGACCGTGGAACTCATTTCCTGAACAAAGTGATTAAAAGCTTGACAGAGGCTTGGCAAATCAAGCACAATAAAACGACTCCTTATAATCCACAAGAAAATGGGCAAGTTGAAAGTACTAATAAACAGCTTGTGGGAATCTTGTCTAAGATAGTCTCTGAGAAGAAACGAGAGTGGGACAAGAAGTTGTATGTGGCAGTATGGGCATATAATACCACGTTCAAGCGAGCTACCGGCCATAGTCCATTCAAATTGGTTTACGGGGAAGAGTGTGTGTTACCCCTTGAAATTGAGTTGCCAACCATACGGTTTTCAATTAACCATTCTTTGGGAGATAAGGATTGTAAAATATTACATGGCGTAGCGAACAAAATCTGAGAAAGAGATAGAGAGTACACAACAGATAAGAGGAGAATCAATAAATTCTTTAACTCCAAACAACTGATACAAAGATGGCTCTGTCCACCCATGTGCTTCCATTGTATGAAGCTTAGATGGTGATCTAGACAGAAGATAGGTGAAGAGCTTAAGGCTAGCTGGAACAACAATTCTGACTGGGTGAAAGATGAGTGAGAGATGGCTGCGAAGGGGTTTAGCTTTTATAGCCTGCGAAGGTCGTTAGGCCGGCCTGCTGACCGACCTACCATATGAGCCTCCACTAGTTGGCCAGGGAATATTCCCTTTACCATGAGCACCATGGATCATTGGTAGCACCTAATGAGGGTGGGGCATTGATCATATCTAGTACCCCCCCTCAATGTCCACCCATAGGTGAACTATCTCCTGGGCCCAATGCCGAGTCTCTGAAGATGAACTTAAAGTAGATCCTTCGTAAGTGCTTTGGTGAAGATATCTGATCCATTCTCCTCTGTTGGACAGTAGACCAGTTCCACTATCCCATCCTCCATCAAATCACGCACATAGTGATACTGGATCTCTATATGTTTGGTGCGTGCATGAAACACTAGATTTTTGGCAATGGCGATGCAACTCTGATTGTCACATCTCAGCACAGTTGGTTCTTCATCCTGCACTCCCATATGCCATAGAATCCTTCTCAACCATACGGCTTCACATGCAGCAAAACAAGCTGCCTTGTACTCTGCTTCGGTAGAAGACAATGCCAGTGTTGGTTGCTTCTTACTAATCCAAGAGAAAATTCCTGAACCCAAAGAGAAACAATAACCAGAAACTGACTTCCTGGAATCAATGTCTCCTGCCCAATCTGAGTCATAGTTCCCCACAAGAGAAGTTCCGAAACTGTATGTGATACCATAGTCAAGAGTTTCCTTCAAGTATCTAAGCACCCACATCCCAGCCTTCCAATGACTCTCATGAGGTTTGTTTGAGAACCTGCTCAAAACACCAACAGCAAAACTGATATCTGGTCTGGTGTTACACAAGTAGATCAGACTGCCGACCAACCTCTTATACCTCCCAATGTCTGCTAGTGCTGATGTATCCTCGACGGATAACTTTGCATTCACCTCCATAGGTGTAGCTATCTCCTTGCACTCGGTCATGCCAAATGCCTTCAAGATCTCCCATGCATACTTCTTCTGAGAGATGAAGATCTTTCCTGGCTCTTGCCAGACTTCAATCCCCAAATAATAGTGCAGCAAGCCTAAGTCTGCCATTTCAAACTCAGAACTCAAAGCCTTTCAAGTTTGGTTGATCATATCTTCATAGTCACCTGTAATAAGAAGGTCGTCCACATATAGGACAATCACTACAGACTTTTTACTATCCCTATAAACATACAAGTTAGCATCTGAGGCACATCTTTTGAAGTTTAGGTTTAAAAAGAACCTATCTATCCACTGGTACCATGCTCTGGGGGCTTGTTTCAGCCCATACAATGCCTTCTTCAGCTTACACACTTTGTTCTCAGAATGGGGGGCCTCAAACCCTGGTGGCTGAGCCACGTACACCTCCTCCTTGAGGTCACCATTTAAGAACGCTCACTTAACATCCATTTGGTACACTGGCCACTTCTTATGGGCAGCCACTACAAGTACTGTGTGAATAGTGGTCATTCTGGCAGTTGGGGCAAATGACTCTTGAAAATCAAACCCTTCAACTTGTGAAAATCCTTGGGCAACCAGTCTAGCTTTGTACTTTTCTAAGGTACCATCAGCCTTGTACTTTACCTTCCAGATCCACTTGGTGCCAATAACCTTCCCCTTTGCTGGTCGATCCACTAGCTCCCAAGTGTCATTCTTCATTATACTGTCATACTTTGCCTGCATAGCAGCCTTCCATGATGGATCTACAAGTTCTTCTTCTAAGTCAGTTGGCTCCTTTACTTCTCTCACAATCTCAACCATCAAGGCCATATTGACTATGTGAGCAGAAGCCCTCCTTTGCTCCTCTATTCTCTGAGACCTCCTTGGCCCATCTGCCTTCTCCTCAACACATGTAGGCATAGGATTATTGTGGTCGTAGAGATGCTTCACCCAGCGCGGCAATGGATTTTCCGGTGGGGTGATGTCAGGTTGGTGAACTTTTTTCTCATAATCTAAAGATGATGCTTCCTCCTCCTTAAGGATACGGATAGCTCTCGGGACAGGTTCATAGTGGACTACTTCTTCGCTTGATGATAAAGTGGAAGAACTTGTCTTCTCCTCCTCCACTGTATGCGGCTCCTCCTTGAACACCACATCATGGCTCGCGATGATCTTCTTTGCCTCTTGATCATATAATTTGTAAGCCTTCTGCTCATCACTATAACCTAAGAAGATACATTTTCTGCTTTTTGGTTGTAACTTGTTTCTCTTCTCATCTGGAACATGTGCATAACATTCACATCCAAAAATTCTGAAATGTGAGACAGATGGTTTCTTACCAGTGTAAGCCTCATGAGGTGTTTTTCCCTTGAGAGCCTTTGTATAACTCTGATTTAGAATGTAGACTGCAGTATTAACAGCTTCAGCCCAAAAATGGTTAGGCAATCCCTTGCCCTTTAGCATGCATCTTTCCATCTCCACAATGGTGCGATTCTTGCATTCCACAACACCGTTCTGCTGAGGTGTGTGAGGCGTCGTCAATTGATGCTTGATCCCTTTTCTCTTGCAAAAGCCTTCAAACTCCTTTGAGTTGAACTCACCACCACCATCTGTTCTAAATTTCTTCACACTTTTCCCTGTTTCATTCTCAACAAGTATTAGCCATTCTTTAAACTTACCAAAAGCTTGAGCCTTATCACGAAGGAAGTACACCCACATGTTCCTACTGTAGTCGTCGAAAATCAACATAAAATAAGAAGATCCCCCCAAGGCCTGTATAGGCATCTTACCACACGAGTCAGCATGCACCAACTCTAGAGGAGCCTGTGCTCTATTCTTGCTTTCTTGTGGAAATGCCTTTCTCTGTTGCTTGCCCATCATACAAGCTTCACATGGTTCCTTCAATTCAGTTATTGTAGGTAGATGAGCAACCATACCTTGCTTTTGCATCTCCTTCAATACTGTAAATCCGATGTGTCCAAACCTTTCATGCCAAAGCTTACTTGTGCCCACTCCAGCGGTGGCTGTAAGAGCACTTAGCTCATACAGGTTGTTCCTTCTTTCTCCTTTGCCAACAATTGTGCTAGCACTATCAATAATTTCTGCACCTGTCTTCTTGAACCTCACTTCATGACCAAGATCAGTTATGGCAGCAACTGATAATAGATTTCTCTTGATTTCGGGAACATACAACACATTTGAAAGCTTTTTTACTTCACCATTTGCAGCAACAAAAGAAATAGTACCTGTGCCCGCACAGGGCATTTAGCATCATTTCCAACTATCACAGTGATGGATTCTTGTAGAGGCTGCATAGAACTGTATAGATCTTTCTTATTGGGTGGCCCCACTATCCAACACCCATGAGTCAGTGGTAGATTCTTCTTGCGCTGAGGAGCACACTACCTCAATGGTCTCCATGAATAATTCCAGCTCTGCTTCAGCCGTATTGGCTGTGTCTTTCCCTTTACTTTTAAGGGTACCATTCTTTTCATCTGCCTTCTTGACACGATAATCTACAATTGCATGTCCTTTCTTCTTACAGTAGAAGCTCTCTCCTTGAAACTTCTTCTTTCCGCCCTTCTTCTTTTTATCACCATCATTTTTGGTGAAGGAACCACCTTTGCCTTTTGCATTGGCAGGGAATGTAGCATCTCCATTGTTGCTTCCTTCTCGGGCTTTCAGCCTCAACTCCTCCTCCATTAATAATGCACAAAACTCCTCAAAAGTCAAAGCTTGAGGTCTCACATGAGTATTAAGGGCAGTTACTAGTCCATCAAACTTTTGTGGACAAATCCGAAGACACCTTCGAGCTAGCTCTTCGCTAGTCTTTTGTATCCCAGCGCCAGCCATCTGGTCGCGCAAATTCTTAATTCGAGTGATGAATGCTTCAACCATCTCTCCTTCAACAAACTTCTCCCCTGCTAGTTGATTCTCCAAGTTTTGAATCCTTGTTTGGTTTCGTGTTTCGTACTGACTCCTTAGTACATTCCAAGCCTCTGACGCTTTGGTTGTATGCTGAATCAAAGTCAGAACACTGTCAGAACAGCTTGTAACTAAGGCACACAATGCATCTGCATTCCTTCGTTTCCAAGCTTGTAGAATATCTGCATTCGGAGGAATCATCACACTAGGATTTGATGGGTCAGGGATAGGCTGTGGTTCTGCGTCAGTCCCCAGCACAGTCTCCAGAAGCTCATAAGAATCAAGGATAGTTGTAATTTTGAACTTCCACAAGGTGTAGTTTGTACCATCTAACTTGCCTTTGCTGAAGGTTGGTGGACAAATCCTCAGTGTTTGAATAGCCGGTACAACACCACCACCTCCTGCACCGCTTCCTGATGCGCCAGAACCGCTTCCAGAAGTCGACATAGTTTCTCCTTGTTGTTGAAGCCTTTGCCTCTTGCACACTCTTCGATCTCTAGAGCCCCCTGGGCTCTGATGCCATGTAAAATATTACACGGCACAGCGAACAGAATCTGAGAAAGAGATAGAGAGTACACAATAGATAAGAGGAGAATCAGTAAATTCTTTAACTCCAAACAACTAATACAAAGATGGCTCTGTCCACCCGTGCGCTTCCACTGTGTGAAGCTTAGATGGCGATCTAGACAAAAGATAGGTGAAGAGCTTAAGGCTAGCTGGAACAACAACTCTGACTGGGTGAAAGATGGCTGCGAAGGGGTTTAGCTTTTATAGCCCACGAAGGTCGTTAGGTCAGCTTGCTGACCAACCTACCATATGAGCCTCCACTAGTTGTCCCCAGACCCCTCCCAGGGGGGCCGCTGGCCCCCCTGGGACCCCCCAGCCAGGGGCCGCTTCCGCGGCCCCCGGACCCCACAATAGGGGCCCCTTTTAACTCCCTTACACCGCAACTCGATGCAGTGCGCCTTGAGTTGCTACCAGCTTAACCACTCCATCTAACCCAAAGATTGGACCCACAACAGTCACCTTTTTGCCATCCGGTCACATAGACCTCATCTGATATACAAGTCAGGACTCAACCAATGTACGGGCTCACATTTGGCTTCTCCTCATAATGGGGGCCTTACAACTTTGAGCACCATGGATCATTGGTAGCACCTAATGAGGGTGGGGCATTGATCATATCTAACAAGGATTCCCTTTTTGAATATTTCATGACCTTAGCTCACCTGGATGAGCTAAAGTTGCAAAGCTTATTACACCAGGAGGTAGCTAAGCGTCGGATGAAGCGGTTGCATGACCTTAGAGCGAAGAAATATACCTTTTAAAAAGGACAATTAGTTCTCTATTATGATACGCGTAGGGAGTTGTTTCTAGGGAAGCTAGAACCTAAATGGGATGGGCCCTACAAGATTGTCAGGTTAGGGAAGAATAGGTCTACGGCCCTATTACCTGATCTACAGGGAGTAGAGTTTAAGAATAAGGTTAATCTTAATAAGATTAAACCTTATTATTTCTAAGTCTACTAATACAAAGAAAATGCATTGCAAGTCCATGCTAGGGACGATCTGAGACCTGCGGCAAAAGAGCTTAAAAGTTGGTTGATGGGTCGGTTAATTCCTTATTTGGAGCACCCATATTTGGAGCAGAGATACCATTAGGGGAAACTCATCTGGTGGAGCAAAGGATACAAGGTGATTGAGCAAGAAGACGGAACCTTTGTGTGGGAGATTAAAGTCTTCTGCCATCACTGCTTACGACTGTTGACAAGTATCCTTGTTGAGTTCAATGAAGAAGGTGGGATGGAGCCGTCAGTTCATCCTCTCAACATGCTAAATTTTGATTATCATAATTACGAGTAGAGGAGTTCGTGATGGCCGGCTGTGTAAACCCATTGTGGACGTATACATTATATTTTGATGGAGCGTCTAGGGGCCCTAATAAAAAAGGGAGTGTTGGAATAGTAATTCGAGATTCCCGACGAAGAGTTACGATGAAGTTAGCTGCTTATATCGGGGTAGGATTCACTAACAATATGGCAGAGTATAAATCCTTGATTATGGGACTGCATATTGCCAAACAAGGTGGTATTCGTCGGTTGTTAGTAAAAGGGGATTCCCAGTTGATCCTGAATCAGCTAGATGGGACATACACAGTGCAGAATTCCATTCTTTGTATGTATCATCGGACTGCGATGACCCTACTTGAAGAGTTTGAGAGAGTGTCTCTTCAGTTGATTCCACGTTACTGGAATCAGTTTGTGGATTCTTTGGCAAATCTTGCTTATGAAGAAGACCTCTTCTTCAATTGTGGTCCTAGTTTGGATATTGTTATTAATGATGAAATAGGACCCGGTCGCTTGTGGGGAATGTTATCAGAGCATGCAATATATGGCAAACGATGGTTGATATGGGTGATGCAAAGAGTAGCCGAGACCAATCTACCGTTATTATCCTGGACCCATAGGTTGATTAGACAACATGTTATGCGTGCGCCTCTTACTGTATATGCAGGAGGGATGGGTCATAACCTTATGCATTTAGTTTAGGGCTACGAGCCTGTTTTTCCTCCTTGGAAGGGAGCATATTATTGTATATTTGTGCCATTCTAGGGAAGGATGTATAGATGCTACTTTGTTTTATTTAATTAGGCCAAGAGGGCCCGTTTTGCGAGGTTTTACTGTTTTATTTCGTTAGGCCAAGAGGGCCAGTTGTCTTGTAGTGCAGGTGCGGTTAATGGTTTCTTGTTTGAGTTTTGTGCTAGATAGGTTTGAAGAAGAGCTTGGAAGGAGCCTTTTGTTGCACGGAAGCTTCTTGTGGCCCTATTCAGGTGATATCTCTCCTTTATGAGTACTGTGGTTTTTGTGTTATATGTGTTTGTGTACTTGTTAAGGGGGTTTTTCGTTTCTTTTTGGGGACCGGTGCCCAAGGCATGAAGCCCCGAGGTTTAGGTTCAGTATGTTTGAGGGAGGTCTGAGTAGTCCTTGCCTCCTGTAAAGACATTGTCAAGCATTGAAAGACCTGTTTTAGAAGGAAGTCCTAGTGACCCTGTTCTGCTAGCCTGCTAGGCTGCTGTTCTAGGAGTTCTTGTTAGTTGTGAGGCAGTTAGAGAAGCCTATCAAAGAAGAAAAATAAAGATGATAAAGGAAAAGGAATCCTGAATATCTTAAAGACAATCGAAAAATACAAAGGTGTGTAAAAAGGGGTTCTAACCCCTATTAAAGAAAAGAAAATGAGCAGTTGATCATTGCCTTGTGAAGGCCTGGTAGGTTCCTGGGGACGAGTCAGACCCAAGGCCGATGCTCTGTCTTCCTAGGGATGGCATCTTGCTGGAAAAGAAGAAATAAGGAAGGTTGGAGCGAAAATAAAAGTGAGCGTCAAAAAAGGATTAAGTGTTGCCTTGCGAGGGCTTGGTAGGTTCTTGGGTACCAAGACAGGACCTGAGGCCGATGCCCTGTTCTCCTTGGGTCACTACGCTCAACTCCCTCCTTTTTACATGCCCAAGTATGGAAAAATAAAAAGCCCTAAAAGAAGGAATGTGCTACAAGAAAATACTTCTTGATCAAGCTATAGGAGTCCTCGCCTAGTAGGAGCTCCTAGTTGTGTTGTCCTTAGTTAGGTAGGTAGTTCAGACCACCACTTAGGGCAACCTCTTTGATAGTTCTTTTTAGTTTGGCCATGTTGGAGCGGTTGGTTAGTGACTAGTTTCGGACCTTCTATCAGATTATGCTAGGCCTACTCCTGGTGGATGTCATGCCTTGGTTTTGTCAGGGGGTAGGGTGAGCACTGTGCTGTGTTTAATACGTATCTATTTTGTATCAGCTTGATGCTTCCTTCGATTGTTTTTTGTGCAGATCTATTGTGGGATTCGACGGGCTGAGTCGCCCTATCCTGTGGTCGCCAATGAGAGCGGAATTTTCATGCCAAGAAGTGCTTAAAAATAGCTAAAAATTACGAATATCAAGGGAAAAATATTCAACGTCGAAGGCGGTGGCTCGACCTAGGACGATTTTAAGCGTCAAAATGCTTTAAAGGCGCCTGAGCGACACTTGTTGATTTTTCATAATTTTTCAGATTGTCGTGCGGATTGTCAAGAGTTACCGGCCAATGTGTGATGTCAAGCCGGACGCCCAGGATTTTTCAGAGCTCAATTCGGAGTCCGGACGGGGAAATGGCTAAGAAACCGGGCAAGATACGAAGAGGTGGACAAAAGTTTGGCCAAAGGAGTGGTGACCTTTGGGGGCTAGGGGGCATTTTATGCCAACATTTGAGTTAGCAACAAATCGTGGTGAGAGAGGGAGGAAGAAAATGACGCCTATCTGGTGCCGAAAAATGCGCCATGGCATGGATGGAGGCAACATGCTGGCTGTGAACAACCACTAGATCAGACATTGGGCCTTGCTTCCCCTTTGGATGCTGATCGTTTTGCCGCCTCTCGCCCGAGCAATGGTGGTCTCTATGAAGATCTCTGATTTCCATCTTTCTCTCTCCTCCCTCTCTCTCCTCTAAGGGCAGATTCATGTGGTGAAGAAGAAGAAGAAGCATGGATGACGGATGCTTGTCCAATGAAGACCGGATTGCTCCGTGGTTCAAGAGGAATGAAGATTGCTGATTGTGGACTGTCATGGACATTAATGGCTACTGGAAATCAGTCCCGAGACATGGCAAATAAAAACCCGCAACCCGCAAAGAACGGTAATTTTATTTTTACAAAGGAAATTGATGTTTTATGTCATTTGCTTCATGAATACTTGTTCCCATGGGATGATTATGCACTATGTTATTGTTTGCTATGAGTTTGATCAGTTTATGCTCAGAAAATCAGAAAATCATAAGTGTTATGACTGAAATTAATGGTGTAAAACCCGTAAAACACGTGAAATATGGAAAAATTGGGTGTTTTTGATATATAAATGGAAAATATAATAAGACACACCAATTAAATTTGTGTTTTTGCTACAAATGAACCTAAGGGCTACATCCCACAACTCATTTTTCATTTTCAGTTATTTAATATTGCGAAACATACAAGAAAAATAGGAAAAATGGGTAAAAATAAGGGGAAAATAGGTTTTGAGTGTGCGAAAAATACTAAAAAATAAGATTCATGTTTGTGTATGTATGGGGGGTCTGAAGTATGAGGTTTAGCCTCAGTTCAGCCCTACCTTTATGTTTTAGTGAGTTTTTATTGCTTTTCATACAACAAAAACATGGAAAATATTACCCTAAACCTATGCATCATGCACAATCTAAACGGTGAGGGGGTAGAGGAAATGAGAGTGGTGTTTAAGTGCTGAGAGAAAGAAAAGGCAGGTTGTTTTCATCTATGCATATTATATAGATCGATCGTTAATTTAAAATAGGGATCTAGTAGCATGAGGTCTCCTCGGTGCTAGGTTTGTGCAACGTAGCAATTACGCGTTAGAGAAATTCATTGAAAGAATGCTTTTACACTAAGCACAATGCTGATTTTTCTTTGTTTGAGCACATGGACATTCACAATTTGCATGAAGCATAAAATGATAAAAGGTATCAGACAATACCTCCTGGATGCATAGCACTTGTATTCTCTAGATCGTGACCAATGTTGAGTGAGTAAGGTTGTCCAAGCTGTAGGCTAGGCGTTAGGTCTAAAGGGAAAGTAAAGTGAGTTATGGTACATTCCTGGATACGATGAATTGGTACCTTGAGAGGACTATGTGCGAAATGTTATATATGTTTAACGACGCATCGAGGGGCCAATCCCCAAGGTGTAGGAGAGTCGCAGTGAGGTAGCGGCAATCAGCCGTGGGAGGACCTCCTATGTTTGTACGTCGTGCTATTTGGCAATGTGTTGGGACTCCCTCTGAGGAGTGCTAATTGGGTTAGATTTTTACTACGAGACGTGATACAAATGCAATATGTTTAGGAAGATGATGTATGTGTCATCAACGCTCCTGGCCACGAGGCCGTGGGGTTGTTGAGCGCATGATAGAGGTCCGGCTAGTGCATGAGCTAGTGCCGGCCCATTTTAGGTCCCATCACATTATCCTACAACCCTAAAGGCAATGGAAAGAGTGAGAGAGGTCATCAACCTATTCTCAAAAGCTCTAGCAAAGTCTTGTAGAGGAAAGATCAAAGAATGGCCTAAAATGTTACCTTTTGCATTATGGGCTGACCGGACTACTCACAGTTCAGTGAGTGGCTATATGCCAGCTAAACTTATGCATGGACAACAACTAATTATGCCAATTGAAGAATCTATTCTCACATGGAGTCTTCTACCTTGGGAGGAAGGATTCAGTAGAGAAGAGTTGCTAACTTTGTGCATATGGCAGCTAGAAAGAAGGCCTGAAGATATTCAAGCAGCTATTGAGAAGTTAAAGACAACAAGACTAAAGAACAAAAGAAGATTTGATAAGTGACATCGACTTCGGCCAAGAGCAATCCAAGAAAATGACTGGGTGCTTGTCTATGACAGTAGCCTAGACAACCAATGTAGTGCTTCTAAGAAGATGGTAAAGCATTGGTTTGGCCCATATGTGGTAAAGGTTGTTCATGACAATGCCACATATTCATTGGATGAATTGGATGGAACAAGGATGAAGATACCCATAGCTGGAAAAAGAATCAAGCTCTTCAAATGAAGAGAAAGTTCAACATATGAGCTAGAAGACTTGAATATAATTCAAAAGCATAAAGAAATAGAGGAAGAAGAAGAGACAGAAGATGAAGACATTGACATGGCAGAAGATACTTCTTCTGACACTGCAAATCTGTAAGACTTTGGCACATGCTAAAGGATGTGTAGGTTAGGAGGGGGTGGATGTCGTGCCGCTACGTGCACACCGTGTAAAAAAATCTAGAGTGTGGCTTCCTTTTAGATTTAGAGAGCCAATGCCACTTTAGGCATTAGTATTAGTGTCCATGGTTCAAAATATTAGATTTTTTTGAACAAGTTTTTAGTCAAATTTTTATATTCTAGATATTATCTCTTGTAAAAATCCATAAAACTATAGATAACTTCTAGATTAGGAGGACATGTAAAAGAAAGCATGTAGCTTTTAGCCAATTTGAGAGGATTTTAATTAAAAAAAGAGGGCAGTGAACAGCACTCTAAAAGTGGGAGATGAAGAAGGAGTGATCTGGTAGGATTCTGGCCAGGTGTCTTGGTATTTAACCCCCCTATTGGAGCCATTGGAAGCATCAAATTGGCACTCTGAGTAGCATAGAGGAAGGTATTATTTTGTACATGTTTTTGTCTATTAGAGTTATATTTTCTCATAATGCTGAAAGAAACTGACAGGCTTCATCTCTATTAGTATTCTTCTATATTTTCTACTTCTTTTTGGGAGTATTCTTCTACATCTTCAATCTCTTCAAACCCCTTCTCTTCCGTCTACTCCTCTCCTTGAATCTACCTACACCCTGCTGTCTCTTATCTTTAAGAACTTGGCTTGAAACCTTCAACCCTTCTCTTATCTCTACCATCTCCGAAGTCTAAGCTCTTGAACCCCCATACATTCCTCTCTTGCCAAACCCCTGTGGTGACCTTCAACCCTATGTGTTGCGACTACAATTGGGATACTCCTTCAATGCTTGGAGCTCATTACAAGAAAGTTTGACTAGGTGGCCAGTTTCTAAAGGAGTTTCACTCTTATTTGATCTAACCTATTAATGGTTTAGTGGTTAGTGGTTGAGTTCTGTGCAGGTTTGATGATTGTTGCAAATTTGCGAATCACTAGGTGTTTATCTTCGCATTATCTTAGAGTTGCAATATCCACGTACATAACAGGTTGTTTCATACCTAATCTCTCTATTTATATTCATTTGAAATAAGGAAAAATAAAAAAATATAACATGATTGAGATAATTTAGGAATATCAAAGCCTAAGTACTTATAGAAGAAACACAGAACACAAATACACTGAAAGATACATAAACAATTTAGTTTATATGAGAGACTACCCACATGGGATGGGACATTAGCACTAGAAAGTGATTTCAGGGGATGGTGTGTGTGTGTGCATGATTGGTGAATTTTACTTGATGTGGTGACTACCTAGGACTCCAATAGAGTTTACTTCCATAACTTTATCACTTTCTTAGAAATGTAGGGTAGTTGAGTAAGAAGGTTCTCTCCACGAAATTTTGACTAGGAGTAGTGTGGATGAGAGATGCTGAGTTTGTGGGTCTCTTTGTCCTTTCATTTGCCTAGGCAATGTGATTGATATTATGTGCTCGATTAAATTCCTCAAGTGAATTTGTTGAGCTAAAATGTTTGAAAGTTCAATTTAGTGATGAATTCCTAGCCTTCTAGTCATTCCTATAGTCAAGAAACTCAAAACTAAAATAATAAATTAAGTTCAGGAGAGTAGACCTATTTATTCTTCTAAAAAGAAAAGAAAAGGAAAGAGAAAAAAACATATTCAAGACTGAAGGGTTGAAAAAGAAAAAAAAACCAAAAGAACATACCCATCTCCTTTGAGGTCTTGGTAGGCTGTAGGGATTTCCTTGACAGGTGCCCTGCGTTCAATGCCTTTCATCTCTTTAGGGTGGGACCTTTTGGGACAAAGAATAAATATATATACTCTTTTGATTAAAAGCTCTGAAGGAAATGCTTCTAAAAAAAAAAACTCAGGAAAGTTAGAAGTTAGGGACCATTGACTGGTTGTTGTAGTAGAACATGGAGGGTTAGCAACTAAACCATAGGAGTCCTATTTGGTATTGTAGTATTAGGTTTGTTTGGGTTCTTTGATATGCATGGACCTTATCAGTGATGTCATTTCAGAAGCAATATTTCTAGTAGGAAAGTAATGTGGCATTTCATTGATTAGAGAGATTATTGTTGCTTAACGGCTCTAGAATGCTTCCCTAGTTGGTATGCTCCATGCATGGAATGAAGCTATGTTATGCACTGGGGTGGGAAGAGTGAGTAAGGGGGTTGCTAGTATGCACAAGTTTTTATATAACTTAACTGAAATATTTGTCTTACTAGATTTATAATATGACACCAGTAAATATTTTCCTATCTTCTCAGTATCTACTAGTTTTTTATGTGCGGTTTTGCAAATCTTGTAGCTCTACTCGCAAGGACGTTTTGTATTTAAGTGGGGAAGAGTATATATGTCTTTCAGGATGCGTAGCAGTGCTCGTGGTAGTTGTGTTTGTGATGCTAGATGTCTGTGATGTTCATGGTAGCTATACTCGTGATTGAGGATACTTCGCAATTAAGTGGGGGAGAATGACAACACCTAGAGACATGCCATACATTGCTAATTTTTTTTCACAAAATTGTACACTATTGGCACTTTGTTACCAAAATTTTACATTTATTTAATGCAGATGCGGTTTATTGTGTTTGGAGGATGGTCTTTGCAGTCTAGGCCAGGAGATGTCGGTACAAGGAAGTTCTTGTATGAGAGGAAGGTGGAGTTTTAGACCAAATCTGATAGATTTACTTAGTGAAAATAAGATATTGTTACTAATTAGAGGTTTTCAGGGATTTTTAGACTTGGCAAGAAAACACCTAAAATTTAAATAGATCAATAAAACACCCCAGTGCATAACATAACATAGCTTCATACATCAATAAAGTGTTATTTTGCATATAACTTCTATAATACAGAGAAAAAAGAGAGAGAGAAATACTGATCTACCTATTATATATGAAGGGATAGAATCTATAGCCATATTAGATAGCAATGCAAGCATCAACATTGCTACCCAAAAAAAAATAAAGATCATGGGATAAATGGGAAAGACCCATTGTTTGGCAAACTTGAATTAACCTTCAATGCATAGATGGGAGCCTAAAGAACCCTATTGGACTACTAGAGAATGTGATTGTTAATTCATGTGGCATTGAATACAAACATACCTTTGCCATCATTGATTTTGGCCAGAACACTAATTATGATGTGATTCTTGGTGAATAACCATTTATGAGGCAGTTCCAAGTAGTTCAAGATGTGATGCACATGAAAAAGAAAGAGTTTGATTCAGCCTTGCTAGAAAACTCAAACTGTTTTGATGAGGGTCAACACAAGAATTTATGATGTGCAGTGCATCTAAAGCAAGTGAGGTTACGGATTGTATTTGAGTGGTGTAAGGATGCAATGGAAGAAGATCATGTATCTATTCCTTCAAATCAATAGAATGGACCCATTGTCTAGCCAAGGTTAATTAATTTAAAATCTTTAGAGTTAGAAAAATGAAAAATAATAATACGAGAGGCTGTTGTGAGAAAAGGGAGGGAGAGGGTGTCAGTTATGATCTTGTCCGTGTGAGGAGAAGAGGGGGCATGATCATGGTGCACAGATCGGTCGCAGTATGCTTACGTAGTGGATCCCGGAAGGTCCCCAAGAACAATGAACTCTACCTTTTTGCACCAAAAACAATGTAAAATCATGCACGACAAGAGGCAAGAGACAAATTGGGTTCAATCTCCCCCATGCCTTGTGTGAGCGCTTCACAAAGCATGTATTTTATGTATATTTCAATCTTCGTGCTCAATAATAGCCCAATTTACAAAAATATGACAAGCTTTTAGCTTTTGAGTTTGCTTTCTACAAAAATAGGAAAATAAAGCTAATGGACGGTGCCCATAGAGTCTGGCACGCCCAATCTCAATGTCCAAATAGAAATAACATATCCGTGCGCATAGGCGCATACAAAATAATAATCAATAATCAATGTCTCAATAGACATAACAAAATATAGGCGTGGCGCCTATCAAAATATAGTCTAAAGGTCGAATACTCGCTAGACTCCAATACTTTCCTCCGCCACTGCTGCTATCTCTACACATCAACTGAAGCATTCACAATCGTTAGTAAAATAATACAATTAAATCGACAAAAGTGAATACCTAGCAGTCTTCAGCTACATAAATAAATCAATTGGTTAGAAATAACCTAACCTTAATTTATTACGAGTGCACACTCTAAACTCATAAACGTTTATTAATTTAATATGCATTTTGCGGAATCACCCGCTATGGAATCACCCATGTACACACTAAATTAATGAAACGCCCAAAAAGGACAGGCGTCCCCATCAACTTCTCGCACAAAGAATCCTCTTTGTGTATGAGCCCCGGTCATCTAAGTTTACGGAATCCACCGTAAAACCTCACGGAATCCACCGTGGCACGGAATCCATTGTGGAATATGCCTCCTGGCATCAGATCATCTCTGTGTGAAATGATGGAGAGAGAGAGCTTAAAATTTAAAAAAAAAAACATCTAAGGGGGCGCCTGATAGGAAGCAACATTGAGGAAAGAGAGGGCACTTCATGTAAAACATGCCAATGCCAACATGATGAGGCGTCTTCTTTGTTGCCACAATTTGGAGAAGAAGAGAGATAGGAGGCTCCAAAAACCATTAATATAACCAAGGAATTGAGCAGAATTGCAATTAAGAAGAGCAAGAGGAGAGAATTGTGATCAATGCCTTCCTATTTATTATCATCGCCATGTCATTCTCTTGATGCCAAATTGGAGCTTCAATATACCTACCTACTTTGAAGTGGTAGGCTAGGAGAATAATTTCCTAGTTTCAAATCGCTCAAATCAGTTCCTAATTTAGCAGAAGCATGATGGAGATATTCAATTACTCTCTTCCCCCTCATGAGTCATCGACTTGAAATCATGGAAGCTAAAGCCTTAAATTTAAGATTAATCAAACTTAAGTCTTAAAAGAGTTATAAGTAGTCATTCCTATGGCAACATGCAATTAGCACATGAAAACTTAGAGAGACAAGACATGGTGAGCTTGCTCTTCAAAATGACTGAGTAGACTTCCCTTGGTCAACGAACTACAAAGGATGGCTTTCAAATATGCAATTATGACTCTCGTACTATCATGTAAGTGTCTTACCTCGTTTAAGAAAAATAAATGGTGCAACATAAATATTTCTTCAGTTTATAACTTTTATAAAATGTCTTAAAACTTGATTTTCAACTTTGAATAGTTGTTAGCATTTATATATGCCCGATTGTATATTTTAAAAATTAAAAATAGCAAAAATACTTTAAAATGTCTTTAAATGGCATATATAAATTTTTATAAAATATCAAATTGAATCATTACGAGATATAATATTTTTCTCACAGATTCTATACTATTAAAAGTTTTTTTAAAAAATTAAATAATTTTTATAAGAGATTTAATATGTTTTAAAAATAAAAAACTGTTATTTTAAATAAAAATTATAGTACTTACTGATAAAAATCATATTTTTAGCTCAACAAAAATTAGATTCTTTCAGGTGAAAGTTAAAATTATGGCTTATAAAGTTTTACAAAATTTTCTTGAAGTTAAAGAAAGAGAAAAATTAATTTAATGTTATTTATTTAAGAAAATAGCCATATAAAATATGGTGTTTTCAATTTTATGCAAAATTAAGAGTGTTTGCAAAGTACTAAGTTATACAATACGGGACAAGGGGAACATAAGGGTATTCTCAATTACTTCTAAGGTTGATAAATTTGTTAAGATTTATAAAACAGATAACTTAATAAGGAATAATTGCAATCGTAAAAATTCATGAACCGTAGCGAAATTAATAATTGATTTATACAATGGCATGAGGGAAAGCCTCAACATCTAAATCAGAACTCTATATTTTATTTTCTATAAACAGTTCTTGAGTGATCAAAAGAATCAAGAGTGGAGGGCCACTAGGGTAATTTAATAATTAAGGGAATACATCGGATTTAAAATGAACTGTGTATGTGGACGTGTAAGAGTGTGGAAAGAACTTGTTTTTGTCATGTTTGATGTTTAGTTAAAGAAGAGGAGAGAACGGATGTTACCATCGAAAAATAAAAATGAATGAATTATCTAACTTTAATAGCAATGACAGAATGTACAATAAGGAGAGGGGAAACAGTTAAAAGGGGAATTAAAATTTATGAGTTTGTGGAATGTCAGTTGATTGTTTTGAATGTTAATTGATTAGTAAGTAATAAAATGAATTTATTATATAAAGGTGGAGAAGAAATAACTTAAAAGGAGCTTAGATCGAGAGGTGCAGATAGATCCATTAGATCTATGCTCTGAAACCAATTCTCTGTAATGAAAGAAGTTGAGAGGAGAGAGAAGATGAGCTGAGGAGAGAGAAAGAGAGTAAGAAGAAGAAGCAAGAAGACTAGAAGAAGAGAGAGAAAGAGAGAAGGGAGGAAAGAAGGGAGGAGGAAGCCATGGAAGCTGAAGATGAAGGTGAAGAGTATGATCTTGATAATAACTGGTTGCCCTAATCTGGGGCTCTTACACCTTAAATACCTCGGTCAGTGTAACAGGGTGTCTAAACCTTAGTTGGTGTGTATCCTGCTTGTTACAATCCATCCCCACTCGAAAGGTTTTTGCCCTAAAAAACAAGGAGGAATAGAGGGGAGTGATGGGTAGGATAAAGGAGGGTTACAGAGTACTACTCAGAGCCCTTTGACAATGAAGATTAGGTGTGGAGAGACTAGGGATAGCATGCAGTCCGGGAACGATTTGCTGAAGTAAACTGGTCATAACTTTTGATAGCTGCTCCAAATAGGACACACCATATGTCGAAACGGAGCTTATGACGAGTATTTTCAATCTATGTATAATGCACATGCATGTGATTTGAGAAAGTATAAAACTATTCTAAAACAACATGCAGTCTGGGGGCAGAGGGTGGGCAATTTGGGGCATGATTGGCCAGTCTTCCCCCAGCCGTTGGGGTTCACGGAGGTAGGGAAATTCATTGAGGATGGTTGTTGGGCACCAAGAGGCTTCTTCCAAGGGTAGGCCTTGCCATTTGATGAGGTATTATTTGATGGATCGGGATCGTAAGTGCTTATCTCACTATCCAATGATTACTTCAGGGACATATTGAGTGATGCCCTCTTCATCTATGGGGGGAAGTTCTTCCACATAGTCTAGTGAGGAGCCTACAAAGGGTTTTAGTTGGCTGACATGAAACACATTGTGGATTTTGGTGGTAGGGGGAGTTCTAAGCAGTAGGCCAAGTTGCCAACTCTCTTCAGGGTCCGGTGTGGGCCATAGAAGCGATGGGCTAGCTTGTTACTGCTGCCCCCTTTGAGAGTTGAGTAGCGGGACTTAGGCACTTTCAAAAGGATCAATTCCCCCTCTTGGAATTCCAAATGCCTTCGTTTTTCATTAGCATAGAGTTTCATATGTGTTTGGGCCTTTTGAAGATTCATTTTGCATTGCTGAAGTAAAGCTTGCATGCGATCCAATTCAGCTTGACTCTGAGGGTTGATCTTATCAGTAAACAAGACTGTGGGAAGGGGAACCTTATACCCGTATAAGGCCTCAAAAGGGGAAACTCCAATGCTAGACTGTGTGGAGTTATTATATGCAAACTCAGCCAAGTGAAGCCATGTATCCCAACTGTGCTATACATCATGGCAAAGGTGCCTCAAATATGTCTCAAGCCATTTGTTCACTCTCTTAGTTTGGCCATTAGTCTGAGGGTGGTACATAGTGGATGGAGCAAGCTTGGTCCCCATGGAGGTGAAAACTGTCTGCTAGAAGTTGCTCATAAACTTTGCATCCCAATCATGTACTATGACTTGTGGTAAGCCATGCAACTTGAAGACATTTTCCATAAACTGAGTGGCCATCTGAGAGGCAGCGTTGGTGAGGCGACCAACTACCACATAGATACTGTTCCACCCTTTCTTAGTTGTAGGAAGGCCAGTGATAAAGTCCATTGTGATGTGAGTCCATTTCCCTTCAGGGATAGGGAGAGGCTGCAAGAGGCCAGCGGGCTTGAGTGTACTATCCTTGTTCTGTTGGCACGGAACACATTTGGTCACAAAGTCCTTGGCGTCCCTCCATAAGCCTTTCCAATGAAAGCTCTTGGAAATCCTGTCATATGTTTTGAAAACACCCAAGTAACCGGAAGTGGGACAAGAATGCATTTCTTCCATGATCTTCTGCGTGAAGGGGAAAGTGTGTGAGATGACAATCTTGCCCATCCTTGAGTTGATATTGGGAGTTTTCAGCCACAACCCCATGCTGTAATTTGTGAAATGTGTGGTTGAAATGATCATCTAACAAGTAAGCCTCTTGGAGCTCTTCAACCCAATCATTGTGCAATTCTAAGATAGAGAACACTTTGCATGCCCACATTCGAGAGAGAGAATCAGCCACAATATTATCCTTGCCCCGCGTGTGTGAAATGTCAAAGTCACAGTTCTATAAGGTTGCCACCCATCGCCTTTGCTTAGGAGTCAAAGTAGAATGAGTCAAGAAGTATTGGAGGACTCGGTGATTGCTTTTAAGTTGGAAGCGGCTGCCATACAAATAGTGGTGCCATTTCTTGATGGCATGGAGGATGGCCAACATCTCTTGGTCATATACATTCATTTGCATCTCCTTCTCATCAAGCTTACGGCTTTCAAATGCAATAGCACCATGCTCTTGCAACAATAGTGCACCAATACCCTGGCCACCAGCATCACAATGAATGGTAAATAGCTTAGAGAATTAAGGGCAAACAAGGATGGGGGCTGAAGTAAGCGCATCCTTTAACTGTTTGAAGCTATGATCCGCAGTGGCATCCCAAAAGAATGACTCTTTTTTCAAGCGATCAGTCAAAGGTGCTGTAATGGTGGCATAGTGCTTAATGAAGCGTCGGTAGAATGAAGAGAGACCTAGGAAGCCATGCAAAGAAGTGGTGGAAGGAGTGGGCCAATCTTTAACACATTGTACCTTTTTCGGGTAAGCCTGTATACCATTTTTGCTCACAATATGTCCCAAGTAATCCACAGATGTCTACATGAATATGCATTTGCTCTCCTTAGCAAAGAGTCGATGCTCTCTCAATATGTCAAACACCCTCCGAATGTGTGTCAAGTGCTCCATAGATGACTTGCTGTGAATGAGGATGTCATCAAAGAAAACAAGCACGAACTTGAATAGAAAGAACTGTAGGATTTTGTTCATGAGGCTTTGAAAGGTGGCAGGGGCGTTAGTCAACCCAAAAGGCATCACAAGAAAATGGTAAAGTCCACGGTCAGTCCTAAAGGCCATTTTGACCTCATCTCCTGTCCGCATACGAATCTTAGTGAAAAAGCATGCCCCTTTTAACTCATCCAACAAATCATCAATCCGTGGGATGGGGTAGCGGTTCTTCACTGTAATTTTGTTCAAATCTCTGTAGTTAAGAACTCACTTCAATGAAATCCATCTCCAACAACTCCTTGATTTGCTTTGCAACCTCTTCACACTCACACTTGGAGAGTCTATAGGGGGGTTTGTTCACTGGCTTGGAATGGGGCTCTAGGTCAAGTGGGTGGTCCACTTGTCTCTTGGAAGGGAGGGATATAGGCATCTGAAATAAGTCATTTTATTCCTCAAGTAAGGCCTGCAAGGCTGAATCATGAGACACTGTAGAGGGCTGATCAAAATCATCCTTATTTAATTGCAAAACAAAGATTTGTAAACTCCCATTTGAGTTGCTTTGCTGTAATGAGTTGAAAATCACCATGATCTTGAAGTCTCTCTAGGTGGATAGGCTATCCATGCATCATAAACTCCATGTAAAGCTGAGAGAAGTCCATAGCAAATTTCCCCAATTGTTTTAGCCAATCACAGCCCAAGACAACATCAATGGGGCCCATATTTAGGGCAATCAGATCAACCAGTGCTACATAATATTCAGCCAGGCATAAGGGGAATGTGGGACATACCTGTGTGTTGATTTCTTCTTCTCCATTTGCTACTTGGACCTTCAAGGGGTGGTGTAATGCCATAGGGGTACATTTCAACCGATCAATGGCTCATTTATTGACAAAACTGTGAGTGCTTCCACTATCCACAAGGATAAAAACATGCTTTCCATTGATACTGCCTTGAATGCCAAGGGTACTGGGGCTGCGAGAACCCGTCCAAGCATCCAAAGAGATCAAGCAAAGGGAAGTGGGAGGTGGATGGGATGTTAAATCAAGTATCTGTGAGGAAGCACCGCCCGGGTCACAGGGAAACCCATCCTCCGGGTCATAGAACTGCTCATGGTCAACATCCTCCGTGGGCTCAGTCTGGTCAATGGGTAGGTCATCCTCCTCATTGTGCCAATCTTCCATGACATACATGCTATGAACTTTGATCTTAGCTGTCTTGTATGGACATTTGGAGGCCTGATCAGTAGTGTACATATCTCCACACTTAAAACATAGGCCCTTTTCTTTCCGTTCCTTCACAACATCTGGGGAGATGAACCGTTGACTGCTGGATCCATGGGAAGGTGATCTAGTGGATTGTTTATTTTCAGCATACCTATTTTCAGCAATAGAGCTCCATGTTGTCCCAAAAGTGCCCATTTTTCTTTCAGCATGGAAGGCGGAGTAAATGGGTACTTTGGGGCTGTTATTAGGCATTGAAGTACCTTGAAAAACCACCTTCGTATGGGGCTGATCGTGAAGGAATGCGGGGAGGTCCAACACCTTGCTGAAAATGCTCATTCTTACGGTACTTTCTTGCATATCTCTCACCCAATTCGATTGCATCAAACAGTGTGGTAGGTTTTTGGGCCATGACATCGGCCGATAAACTCGGTTCCAACCCATAGATGTACTTGTGCAATTTAGCATTGTCACTAATGCTCTCCACATACACACAGTCAAGTTCATGAACTGATTTGTGTAGTCACGTACAGTGAGGTTACGTTGGTCAAGAGTGTACCATCATCTTGCTAACTGTTCTTTTTCCAAAGGAGACACAAATACTTGGACCATATGCATTTTGAAATCTTTCCAGTCAATGAGCTGTTGATTCTCCCGATTGATATAGCGCCACCAAGTGTGGGCAAAACCTTCCAAATGGAGAGAGACAAAAAGTATTTTTTGATCATCAGTGCGGGGATAGATGTTGAAGTAGGACTCCAACTTGGATGTCCATTCTTCCAGGTTAGATGGTGAGGGGGATTGCCCATTATACTTTGTTAGGATGACCTTGTCACGCAAATCATAGGGGCCATGCTGCCCATGAAATCCTTGCTGTCCATGTAGCCCATGGTGGCCATACATACCTTGCTGTCCATACATCCCTTATGGTGCATTAAACCCATGTTGTCCATTATAACCATGCTGTCCATGATTGCCAGGCTAGCCATTTATACCATATTGTCCTTGATGGGGCTGATTCATATGGGGTGCATGGGGGCTCCTAGGTAGAGCGGGTGAAATCCGACCCAAGGTGGGAGAAGGCCTCAAGTGGATGTTGTCGGCATGGTGGCATATGAGAGGGTTCCCAAATCTCATAGGTAAAAGGGGAAATTCCCTTAGCGCCAAGTATACCATGTGGACCATGTGACGATTCTTGATGTGGAGGATGTCTAGACTCATGTCTAGAGTCATTGGTCTTTTCTTGGGTTGAAGTGATCGCTAATTGAGCAACAAGAGTAGTGAGCTACTCCAAGGCCTGTTGAGTCTTCGAGTTTGAGATAGCCATGTGCTTGATCACTTCATCAAACTTGGAAATCATTTGGCAGTGGTTGGTGACCATATTATTATGTCGTTCCATATGACGGAGCTCATGTTGGTAGAGGGTGTAATTGAGAAGGGTATACGGGTCCATTTCAAGCATTTCCTCCTGTATGTCACCATGGTAATCTTGCACTGAGCTTGGTTCCTCGTTCATGGGGGTCCGGGAGTCTCTAATCTCCCTCTGGAGTTCCTCTTGGTTCTTGCTTTTGCCTTTCTGGCCAGCCATCTGGATGCAGTCCACAGGACCTACTATTAGTAAAAGGGGTGTAACTCTTTGTAGGAAACTTCGATTGATGAGGCTTTGGGCTCAAGTCAGAGATCACGGCGGCGTCTTTGAGGTGGGCTATTAACCTTTTTGACAAAAAATGATTAGGATTTTTTGTAATGGGTTTACAGTGCCTGTCTTGGAGTAGTCTGCATCATGTCCATAGTGACCCTAGTGCACAAAAATGGGCATAAATTTCACATCGTAGCTCCGATCGGGGAGATTTTTGATTCAAACCAGAGGGGACAAAGCCCTCTTCAAGATGAGCTATAGGGTTCACCCCGAGATTCAGAAAAGAATTTTCTACAATGGGATCTTTGTGATAGTCCTAGAGGACTGTGACCAAAAACACTGCCTGTCCCTTAGTGCCAAGGTTTTACATGAATAGAGCATAGTTCAAGGGGCCTGATCAGCCATATCAATAGCATCTTGAGCACACTAAGCATAATCCCGAGCATCATTGCATACCCATCAGCTGTTGAGATGACAAGCTCAACACATGCGGACATTAATGATGGACCACCTGGTTAGATGGGTCCACATGTCTACACTTAGCATGTTGGTGGTCATTATGACTCTTACATGGCCATTGACTCATTACTTATTATATTCAGGTTGTTACACCTATTTATAGCTGCATAGTTATAGCGCCAGTCGACTAGTGTAGTCGGTTATGCATTGTTTAACTTAGTATGCCACTTTCCTTTATGTTGTATCTTATCTATACTTTGTGTACATTGTAAAGTGTGCGGAAGAAAAAGAAAAAACTAGCAAGAAAACGTTTTGGCCTCCATCTCTCTTCTTGTCTCTTGAGTGAACTTCTCCTTGTACATTCTGTGTATGTTCGGCACAGCATCTTGAGCAAATCCCCCCACCACGCGATTCTTGACATGGTATCAGAGCAACGCCACTAAGAGAGGCTAATTTTGAAGGTTGAAGTGAAGGAGAAGAAGCAAGGTTCGAGCAAGCAAGCAACGGGTAAGAAGCTCTCCCATTCTTCCACTCTCTCTCTTGAATAGTGCCTGTGGAGGCACCAAAAGCAGGGCAGAGCAAAAATCTCAGATTGCAGTGAGATTTGGTGTGCGCGAAGAGCGCTATGTATTTTACATAATGATCCTATAGGGCTTTCCTGCTACTATTTTGGCCATCTGAGGTCATTTCAGGTCCCATTTTAGACTCGCGAGGTTGCGGACAATAGTTTGAGGTATCCTGCAATTTCAGCTATGTTTGCCATATACAGGTGCACGGGTTACAGATTTCAGATCTGTAAGTTCAAAGGTGTTTACCAACGAATAAACATAAGGTTTATCTGCAAACTGGTTGCAGATTGCATGTATTGTTGAGCAGACAGTGAAAAAGGCTGTCTGGTGTATTGCTATGCACTATCGGTCGAGGGTTACAGAAGATTTTTGTTGTTTGGTATTAGTTTTGTGATAATGGCAGAGAACATTGGAAATCCCATTATTGAGAAGCTCGATAAGAACAACTACCCTTCATGGAAGTTTCGACTACAGATGAGTTAAAAGCATGGAAAGAGTGGAATGCGAAAGACAAAAAGGTGATGTACTAGCTATCTGCAATAATTGATAATACTATGCTGGGAGGACATATCAGGAATGCAGAAACTTCACATGCAGCTTGGACAATTTTTGAGAGCGTGTTTTCAGTAAATACAAAGGCACGAAAGATTCAACTCAAGCAAGAGTTGAATGCCTTGAAGAAAGGAAAAATGTTTGTCAATGAATATGTTTTGAAGGTGAAGAGCATTGCAGATGCCTTAGCAATGATTGATGCAATGCCAAATGATGATGATTTGGTTTCATCCACTCTGAGTGGCCTTAATAATGAGAAGGCATGGAAATCATTTGTTACTTCAGTATATGTACGGAAGCCATTTCGAGATTTTGATGAGCTGATCTCTCTCATGATTTCTGAAGAGATCAATATGTAGGGTGATTCGTTTGAAAGAAATGGTGAATAGGTCCAAGCATTTTACTCGAGTTTAGGAAGGAGACGTGGAAGATCCTCTTCGAGAGGCCATGGTATGGGACGTGCTAGCGATAACCAACAAAACAGGTTCAATCAACAGTTTGGTGAAATGCACATTTCTAGAGATAGAGGAAACTTTAGAGATAGGGCGAGCTCTAGAGGAAGAGGTGGATGGCAGAACAAAGGTTCTAACAACTCTGGTATTGTGTGTCACTACTGTGGCAAAACAGGTCATATTGCAGCCCAATGTTATGCTAAGAAAGATGATATTCGCAGTGGTAAGTTGCAGCAAGGAAACTATGCATCGTCTTCACGACAAAATGAAGACAAAAATGAACGTCTGTTTGTTATGCAGCATATGTTGAATGCTGTTACAGGAAAGGGAACACATGATGATGTTTGGTATGTTGATTTAGGTGCGTCCAATCATATGACCAGCCATGTAGAATGGTTTGCAGAGATGCAAGATTTGCAAAATGTAGGTTATATGCAGACGGGTGATAATTCATGCCACCCAATTTCACACATTGGAAAAGTTCCCTTGTCCTTGCAAGATGGTAAGACAAAGAGTATTTCAGATGTATTACATGTGCCATCTATTACAAAGAACTTGGTGTCAGTCGGTTAGATGGTAGAGCAAGGGCTGCAAGTCAGATTTAATGCAAAGGGCTGCTTTGTAGAAGACTTCAATGACAAGTGCAGGTTGGTTGCAAAGGGAAGTAGAGTTAGACGTATGTTTACTCTAGATGCTGGAATTCCTACTATGAATGTTGCTATGTATGCTAAAGGAAAAGGTGTTGTTGCAGATATTGAAATTTGGCACAAATACATTGGACATGCAAATATACAAAGACTAAAATTAATGCAATCAAAAGGGTTGGTTACACATTTGCCTACATTTAGAATTGCAGAATTTCATAAGGTATGCGAAGCATGTTAGTTTGGTAAGCAGGCAAGACAACCCTTTTCACATGATAGAGATGTAAGCAGAAATATCCTTGATTTTGTGCATACAGATATTTGGGGGCCTACACAAAATGTATCTCTTGGAGGCAGTTCATACTTTGTCACATTCATTGATGATTTTTCTAGAAAGTTGTGGGTATATTTTATGAAGGAAAAGAGTGAAGCGTTTGAGCACTTTAGAACTTTCAAGGCTGCAGTTGAAAGAGAAACATGCTTGAAAGTAAAGTGCTTGAGGTCAGATGGAGGGGGAGTCTAGTACCTCTCGAATGAGTTCAATGATTTTTTGAGGTCTCATGGGATAAAGAGAAACTTCACATGCAGGTATGCCCCACAGCAAAATGGGGTTGCACAAAGGAAAAATAGGCATATTGCAGAAGTTGCACATGCCTTGATGGCTGAAAAGAATATGCCTAAGCATTTTTAGTCTGAGGCTGTTCATACTACTGTTTATATTATGAACAGAACTCCCACAGCTGCAGTTCATGGTATAACCTCGAAAGAATGTTTTACAGGTAAGAAGCCTGATGTCTCACACTTGAAAGTGTTTGGCTGTATTGCATATGTTCATGTGCCATATGAGTTTGAAGAAACTAGATCCAAAGGCTGAAAAGTGTGTCTTTCTTGGATACTCTTTAGAGCAAAAAGGGTATCGTTGTTATAACCCTGTCACATGTAAGTTCAGAGTGAGCAAGGATGTCATCTTTGATGAAATGAGTAGTTGGTATGCATCTAGTGGTGATGCATTGGATGATGATGATGATCATGACACTCATGTGTAGGCTGAAAAGCAAGAATCACGGACTCTTAGTGGACCAGAGACATCATCTGGCAATCCTTGGTCTGGGAGACTAAGGAGTATCTCTACATCTTTAGGTGCATCTAGTAGCACTCTAGGTAAAGACAAAGGAAATAATAAAGTGTCAGATGGCATTGATGCAGTTCTTGATGGAGACTCCAGTGGCTCAAAGAGCTTGGATGATGAGCTTGGCATTCCTTCAGTGAGGACTCCAAGTGTGCAGAGAGCACGCGTCAATGCAAATACTCCATTGAGTGATCTAGTGGTACGCAGGTCTAGCAGGATGAGATACCCTGTTAACAGATTTGGTTTTGAAGGTTATGCAGCTCACCATTATGCTTATATGGTGAAAGTGATTGAGGATGTTGAGCCCACATGTTTTGAGGAGGCTGTTGGTCATGCTCATTGGGATGCAGCAATGGATGAGAAGATGGCTGCATTAGAGGCCAATAAGACTTGGGATCTAGTATCATTGCCGAAGGGCAAGAAAGCTATTGGATGTAAGTGGGTTTATAAGATTAAACACAATGCATATGGTTCTATTAGTAGGTACAAAGCTAGGCTAGTTGCAAAAGGCTATGCCTAGACATATGGCATAGATTATGAAGAAACCTTCAGTCCAGTTGCTAGGATGGCAACTGTAAGATGTGTGATTGCTTTGGCAGCAGCCAAAGGTTGGAGGTTGCAGCGAATGGATGTGAAGAATGCCTTCTTGCATGGTGATTTGCAAGAAGAAGTGTATATGGATCAGCCAAGATTTAGAGCATCCCACGTATGTGTGCAGGTTGAAGAAGGCACTCTATGGGCTCAAGCAAGCACCTAGAGCATGGTCAGAGAGTATCTTTTTAATATTGGCTTTTATGTTTCTGATGCTAATCACTCACTTTATGTGAGAAAGGGAGATGTAGCTTTGGTCATCATAGTCATCTATGTGGATGACTTGATTATTACAGGTGATAGTGATAGTGGGATTGCTGAAGTCAAGGAATTTTTGAAGAAGAAGTTTGAGATGAAGGATTTAGGTGAGCTAAGGTACTTCCTTGGCATTGAGGTGATCAGATGTGATGATGGTATATGACTCTCTCAAAGATAGTATGGCTTGGATATGTTGTCCAAGTATGGTATGACAGCATGCAAACCACTTTCAGTCCCGTTGGAGCAGAATGTAAAGTTGAGTGCTGATGTCGGGGATGAGATAGAAGACCCTACTATGTTTAGGAGGATAGTGGGGAGTTTGATCTACATGACCATTACAAGGCCAGACTTGAGCTATGATGTTGGTCTTGTGAGTCAGTTTATGCAAGTACCTAGAAAGCCACATTTGGATGCAGTCAGACGCATATTGGGATATGTGAAGTCCACATTACATTATGGACTTTTTCTATGAGGCAGGTACATATGTACAGGTGTTTGGATACATAGATGCATATTAGGTTAATAGTATGTCTGATAGAAGATCTACCAGCGAATACATGTTCTCTCTTGGTAGTGCAGCAATTACTTGGAGCAGCAAAAAGCAATCTACAGTTGCTTTGTCGAGTATAGAGGCTGAGTATAGAGGTGCTGCTATTACAGCATGTGAGGTAGTATCATTGCAAAAGTTATTGGCTGATTTAGATGTGCAGGTGGAAGGTCCATTTGTCATTTACTGTGACAATATGAGCAGTATACAGTTGGCTAGGAACCCTATGTTCCATGCAATGACAAAACATATTGAGGTACACTACCACTTTGTGAAAGAGAAGGTACTAGCAAGTGAGATTGACTTGGTGTATGTCAGCACACACAGGATCAGATAACTGACATCTTCACAAAGGCATCGGGTACAGAGAAGCTTCAAAAGTTTCGAAGCTTACTTGGAGTTGCAGAGATGCAGTTGAGTTTGAGGGGGAGTGTTGAGATGACAAGCTCAACACATGCGAACATTAATGATGGACCGCCTGGTTAGATGGGTCCACACGTCTAAGCATGTCGGTGGTCATTATGAATCTCACATGGCCACTGACTCATTACTTATTATATTTAGGTTGTTACACCTATTTATAGCTGGCATAGTTATAGCGCCAGCCGACTAGTATAGTCGGTTATGCATTGTTTGACTTAGTAGGCCACTTTCCTTTATGTTGTATCTTATCTATACTTTGTGTACATTGTAAAGTGTGTGGAAGAAGAAGAAGAAATCAACAAGAAAATGTAGAAAATGATTATCTTTTATTCAAGAAAAATTCATAGATAAGGATATTTATAAATAGGCCTTGAATGCATGTGATGTAGATGACACACACACACACACACACACACACACACACACACACACAGTAACTTCCTCGAGAAATGAGCACAATTGAGAAAGTTATATGTTTTTAGTACATATTTGGTTGAAGCCTCAATTCTGCTGAGGGTCTAATTGTATTTCCATTGTAAAACAATGAAACTTATTGAAAGGTAGAGCTCGAGTGAGCACACAAGTGAAAGTAAGAGCAAAGTAAGAGCTATGAATACAGTATTAGTGAATTTGGAAAATTTTCACAAGTTTATGACTCATGGTTAAAACTTCCTCTTTGCTATAACTCTCACATCGTTGCTCCAAATTTATTGATCAATAGCTTAATAGATTCCATTTTTCATAAGGTTTCCAATTATATGCTACATGATAGCTTTGGGAAACTTAAACATATATTTTTGGAGTCCCAATATTCTATATAATGAAGAATGAGGATTGAAAGATTCCAAAATTCACTAAGTTTTTGTTTATACAAATATAGCAAGAGAGCAAGAGAGAGAGGTATGGTACGTGAAGACTCCAACAGTCACAATGTGTGATATACCTTCCCTTATTTAATAGTCATTGAAAGAATAAAGAATAAAGTGATAATGATGGGTACTCGCCACCTGCACTATACATGTGTGTGAAATGAACACAAGGTAGTGCATGCATAGGTGCCTTTATCCCCAACAACCTCCCACTTAGAGACGAATGTGTCTCTAGTGAGGAGAGAATAAGAAAAAATAATAAAATACAAATATATATAAATTACAACACGATCAGAAATAGATGTCATCTCATCCTATGCACATTATCTTCTTAAGGAAGGCAAAATATTTTGTTGAGAGAGTTTTAGGAAGTAGATTTGTAGGATTCTCGTTAGTTGAGATCATGACAAGCTCAATAGACTTATTCTCTAGCACCTCCATGATGAAGTAAGTGTGCATCTCAATGTGCTTTTTCTTCACATGAAGGATTGGATTCTTATTCAATTGAATAGCACTCATAAAATCCAAATATAGTGTAGGAATAACAATAATACCACGGTCTACCATGTAATGGCTTAGCCATAGGGTCTCCTTGCAAGCCTTGGTGGATGCAATATACTCTACCTCAGTAGTAGATAAGGCCATGCATTTTTGTATTCTAGAAATCCAAGAAACATCATCTCTAATAAAAGTGAAGATATAACTAGAGGTGGACTTCCTACCATTTGCATGTCTTGCATAGTTAGAGTCAGTGTAACCTATGACTGTAGTATCCTACCCACAATAGCAAATGCTTATATTTGTAGTGCTTTTAGGTACCTCATGATATCCTTCATGCCACCTCAATGTTGTTGGTCGAGCATAGCCATATAGCATTCCACAAGTCCCACTATAAATGCTATGTCAGGGTGAGTGGCTACCATGGTACACATCAAACAATCCACTACAGATGCATAAGAGATCTTAGTCATCTTGGCATTCTACTCATCTAGCTCGGGATAATTTGTGTGATTTGTCTTTACATGGGAAGGTAAAGGATAGCCAATAGGCTTAATATTTTGCATATGGAAGTGTTCAAGGACCTTCTATATGTACTCCTTCTATGATAAGTAAAGGAGCCCCTAAGAGCAATCAAACATGATGCATCTCCCAAGAATATGTGAGGCTTTCTCCATACCCTTCATCCCAAAGTTCTTCTTGAGGTGAGTTTTCAAAGCATCTAGCTCATCATGAGCTCTCCCAGCAAACATATTATCCACATAAAGTACCAAGATAATAAGGTTGCCATCATAATCCTTCTCATATAGAGACATGGATCCATATCACAATGGGAGTAAGGCTATAACCACATAAATGCATCAAACTTATGGTACCATTCCCTAGGTTCCTACTTAAGACCATAAAGGATCTTTCTCAACTTGCACACTAAAGGATGCTATCACAAGTCTCCTTCATGTAGAGATACAGATCCATATCACTATGGGAGTAAGGTTGCAACCACCTAAATGCAACAAACTTATGGTATCATTCCCTAGGTGTCTACTTAAAGCCATAAAAGCTCTTTCTCAACTTTCACACTAGGTGTTCCCTATCTTTTTCTTATAAGCCCTTATATTGGTGCATATAAATCTCATTATGCAAGTCTCCATATAAAAGGTTGTCTTAATATCCATTTTATAGAGATCCAAATTTAACAGTCCAACTAGGGTGAATATCAAGCATAGGGTAGTCGTTTTAACTATAGAAGAAAAGACCTAATCAAAGTTAACACTATGCTCCTCCTTAAAACCCTTAGTAACCAATCTAGTCTTATATGCTAGCTTGGGATATCTAGGGGTATACCCACTTGCATACCAATGCAGGTTCTCCATTGGGCAAAGCAAGTGAATCCCATGTATGATTTTTTGCAATGAGTCATGCTCTAGTTGCATGGCCCTCTCCTAAGAGTGACTATCACCTTTATGCTCATCCTCATAAGTGGCTCATCAAAATCTATCCCTATAATGTGATCAACAGAGGACTCAAACCAATCAAGACAACATCTATTTCTAGTAGACTATCTCAACACATACTTCTCCCATTTGGCCATGCATGCATTACATGATCGGATTGATGAGTTACATAGAAGACATGCTGATTTGAAGTTTTTAAGAAAGCTTTGAGAGAAGAGTTTTTCTTAGAAGATGTAGGATTGGTAACTAAAAATACATTTATAGATTGGATTGAAAAGCCCAACAAAGGGTTGTTTGCTACAGCTTTGCTCTGTGAATCTGTAAGTCGATATACATAGTTGGATGCCAATGAGCAGCAATCAATAGAGAGCCAAAAAATTGATTTGTTTTTGAAGGCTACAGATCCTCTCTTGTAGGAGAAGCTGACTGGTCATTTAGAAGCCTCTTCTAAAACAGGACTGAAATCAGATTGGGCTAATGTAATTGAAGTAGTGCATATGTTAGTAAAGAGAGAGCAGATGAAATTGAGATGGGCTATAGGCACCACACCTGCCAATGCTCAAAAGGGGGACTAAAATTGCAGCCAAGGCATCTGTAGCCATAGCAAAACAATTGGCTATACCTGTTGGTCTGACCCTTAAAGGTGATGATGTGGATGAATTAATCAAAGGCATGTGTGATTTGAGGCTAAATTTGACAGAAGTCTATGCAAGGTCAAAAAGTTGGATGTTAAGGTAGAAGAGAAGGCTTGGGCAATAGCCCAAAGACCGTATAGAGAAGGATACAAGAGGATATGCATTTGATGTGACAATTTACATAATGAAAAGCAAGATTGTATAGTCTACCACAAAGCGGAAGAAAAAATATTAGTCTTTTGAAAAGATGAAAAAATACATGCAACAGAAATTGGACTTCCAATAGAGCCAAATTTTGAAAATGGTGGCATGTAGAAGAGGTTGGAAGATATGGTTGCAAGGACAACATTTGTTGCCACAAATGTAACCACAAATTGAAAGGACTGATGAAGCTCATAAAGGAGGCATGGCTGGAGAAAAATCTTGTGTTTGGATGCAAGCATTAGATTGCATGGAAAAAGGCAAAATAACAGAGTTTGAATTGATTGATGAAAGTTAGAGTATATGAGGAAGAACAGGATGGAGTGCACCAGTGGATTCATTTTTAGCCTATGCTTATTTGGCTAAGGTTCATAATCAAGAAGCTCTTATGGAAGAAAAGAGAAGAAGAGATGAGGACACTACTAGTCCTTCCTCTTCAGATCCATTTAAACGCATCACATGAAGTAAAATGGAGCAGTAGAGAGAGGCTGAAAAAGCCATACCTGAGCATGTTATGGAGGATACATATCAAGAGAAGAAACAAGAAGGGAAGAAAAGGGGCAAGGAGCCCTGTTACAGGTTACAATCATATCTTGAGACTACCACAAACCTTAAAAGGGTCTTGGAAGATCGCATACTTGGCAGTAGAGTGGAATTCACACTTGCAAAAGTTCTTGGAGTCACAAAGCATGAATTTCATGATCAGTCATTGATATGTTGAAATGAAAAAGATAGTTTGATGGTGAAGTTTTTCAAGCATTGATGTAGGTTGACAAAGACATAGAGAAACAACTTCAGAGGGAATATAATGATGCATGTAATGTTGATTTGAAGCAAGGTGATATTGAAAATAATGGAAATGTAGACATCAAGCTTGTGGCTAAAATTGGTCTTATGGGTAGCACTAAGTATAGAGAGAAGGCTATGTATAATGGGGATGTCCATCAGCAAGCACATGAAGAAGAAAATATGCTCATTTTATTCCAAGCAGTCATTATTCACAAATGCATTGGGCTCATGCTACAACAAAGACAATTGTTAAAGTGGGAGAAAGAGAGACACCCTTCATAGCTCTCTTAGATCATGGTTCCTAAATCAATGTTATGGAATGTAGCTTGTATGAGAATGGAGGTTGGCTGATTGATGTAGATCCACAATGGTGTATGTGAGTAGTAAATAATTCATCAAGGGATCTTTATGCGACTTGTTCGAATGTATCCATGACTATTAGAGATGTTAGGGAGGATGAATATCATTTTTTTGTGCACGATTCATGTAGTTATCCATGATTTTGGGGCTGCCCTATATTTTGGAATCAAGGCCAGGAACAAAAGCCTTGGATAATGGTTCTTCATATGCTCGGGTTTGGAGTAAAGATAATACAAAGGTAGTAGAGTTTCTCAGCGTTTGTGTGAATCATCCCTGCAATCGGGATAGGCTATGGGATAATCCTAGGCCATCTAATGCACAAGCGTTTAAGGGTTTTTAGATAGCACTGTTGTAAGTGGAGGCTATGGCAGTGTCACTAGGAAGATAATTAAGCCTCCAAGAAAGGGGGAAACTATGTTTGTGTCTGGATTGCAGGAATGGGCATCATGTAGTCTTGGCAATTTTAAGAATATTTGAGCCATGTGCAGGGCTGAAAAGAAATATGTAGGATGAGCTGGAAAAAAATTGAAGACATGGTTTAATGGATGCAAATGAAGGTATTTCAAGGCTAGTTGATGTTGATACAATGGCTGAAATTTCTACAACAATTAATGCTGAAAACAAGGCAATAAAGAGGTTATTTATATTGACACTTTAGAGATGTATGAAGTCATTCAAGAGTTTGTTGAGCATGAATGTTATGGGTTGCAATATGGGCTACAAACTGGGTTGATGCAAGGGTGGATACAAAGTATAAAACTGTTGTAAAGAAGGTTAAGCATGTGGCTTTGCCTTTACCACCTGAAAGTGATGGGTTGGCTAAGAAGGTGACTCAACAGCCTAGTTTACGGGATCCACATGGAGCAGGACATAAATTTACAATTGAAGCTTTACAAAAGCCAAAAATTGGTGATACAAGCTTTCTTTTGCTTGTAGAAAGAGCTTGTTTCTTGTAGATGTTGGCAAGGCATCTTAAAGCCTTTGCATTTCAGCTAGATGAAATCCGATGTATTGATTCCATAGTTGTACCTATGTTGATTTTTACAGTACCTCATATGCCATGGAACTTAAAGCCTACTCCAGTACCGCAGGCATATTTTCCTAAGCTGATGAAGCTTTTGAATGAGAAGATCAGGATGTGGATTTTGGAGCCCTCTTCAGCTCCATATTTGAATCGGTGGTTTGCTGCTCTAAAGAAGAATGGTTCTTTGAGGTTTATACATGATTTACAACCAGTCAATAAGGTCACTATAAGGAATGTTGGATCATGCCTGATAGTGGATGAATTTGCAGAAGCATTTGTAAGCAAGGAAATTTACTCTATGGAAGATTTATATTCAGGATGTGATCAGTTTCAACTTGCATTAGAAAGCTAGGATATCACTACCATGAAGACACCACTTGGATTGGTCAGGATGTATATGCTTCCACAAGGAGCAACCAATTCAGTAGCACATATGATGAATGCTATGCATAAAGTTTTGAGGGAGTATATTCCTCAGTTGACCTTACCCTTTCTTGATGATGTGCCGATCAAAGGATGTCATATCTATGAGAAGAATGAAGAGTTGAATGGGCATAGATGTAGAATACTTGTGGTTGATCATATTGCTAATTGTGACAGGATTTTGAGCCGTCTTGAAGAAGTGAATTTAACTTTGTCTAGAGAAAAGTCGATTTTTGGAGTAGAGGAAGTATTAATTGCTGAGCACATGTGTGGACCATATGGGAGAAAGCCCTCGCCAGTAAAGATTGATGCCATAAGAAGAATGAGAAAGACATGTTTGAATGTATCCAAGGTGAGAATATTTTTGGGTGCATGTGTCTGTTACTTGATATGGATTCCACATTTTGCTCATGTGGTTGAAAGTTCATATCAGCTCTTAAGAAAAGGGAAAAATTTTTGGTGGGGGTAAACAACATACGAAGGCAATTTAGAAATTAAAGAGCTTATTGATTTCAGGTACAACACTAAAAAGAGCAAATTATGAGAATTGACAGCCTATTACTCTCACTGTGGCATTGGTTGGGGGTAGTGGTCAGGATGATGCTAATGGGAATAGGTATGCCATTAAGTTTGGAGCAAAGGTCCTCAATGAATGGCATAGTAAATTGCTCAACTCTTGATATTACCACGTTACGATGGATTGCATACATAAAGTCACCTAACCCTGATTTTCAGCATATTGCAGTTATAAAGATGTGGAGCATTATGTGGAATCATGCAGTGTCTATCAAATGTATTCCATGGTAAAGCATAGAGATGGGTTGCAACCGACCTATCCATTGTCTATGCATTACAAGTGGGTAGTTGATTTGGTTACTATGCCTCAATGGATGCCTTTTGGTGGGAAACAAAAGATAAGATACAATCCAATTTGAGGAATATTGTACCAAGATTTATCTTTTACCTTTGAGGTGTCAAGGTGGCTATCGGGATAAAAGGTCAGCAATAGTGTTATGGATGCCAGGTATATGTTCGAAAGTGACATCTAAGGCATAAAAAAAGAGTGACCATCTTAAAAGAATACAATATTACTGAATTTGGGAATCTCCCAATTCCATTTTTTGAATACTAAACAAGTGCCACCCGGATAACATGCCCATAAGTTTCTCAGAACCATATGATGTGACCTATCATTGGAAAGCACTTGAAAAATGGAATCTATTGAGCTATAGAGCGCTCAATTTGGAGTTATAGTGTTCAAGTTATGAAAAATCCAAAGATTTGACCACGTGTCCCAAACTTATGGGAAATTCCCATATTCCCCAATATGGTGTTAAAGTCTTTTATTCCTAATTTCATTTGGAACTTTCTTTTTCAAGTATCCCGTGACATGCTTTGGTGAAAGGAACAAATTCTATGAAGAATCTAAATGCTTTGATGGCTTTAATCATAGCCAATATCTCCCACTGATAGGAAGGATAGTATTGTTGTGTACTAGAGAAAATTCCCAAAGCATATCTATAGGGGTGTAAAGTCCAAGATTCTTCTTCACATAGACATGCTCCCAACCCTGAATTTGAAGCATCAGTGTTGTACAATACTAATGGTAGTCCAGTTTTGGCAGGCGAAGAGGTGGAAGATGCTTGATGATATTTTGTATATTTGGTATTGCCAATGTATGAATGGGGCACCAATGGAGATTATCTTTTCTAAGTAAAGGATAGAGATCCTTTGAGTAATTGGAATTATTTGGTGTAGAGAAATTTATCTACTTTAAGCAACCTAGGAATTGTTGAACTTGCTTAATAGAGGTTAAGGTGTTTGGCATGTCAATGATTTTTGTAAGCACATGATCCTGCAACTTTACTGAACCTTGACTAATTTCCAACCCTAAAAATTCGACATTTGTTTGAAACATAATAGACCTGGCTAGAGCTAAAACCATTCCTGAATCTTCAATGGCCTTTGCAAATTGAGTAAGATGTTGCAAATGATCCTGAACAATTTTTGAGAACACAAGTATGTCATCAATATAAGTTAAGAAAAAATGAAATTTGCCAAATATGGAATCTATCTATTCTTAAAACTTGGTAGGAGCTCTCCTGATTCCAAAAGAGAGGACAGTCCATTGATAGTGTCCTTGTGGCACACAGAAGATGGCTTTGTACCAATCTTTGGCTTTAATGGGGAGTTGCCAAAAACCAGATTTCAAATCAAACTTACTAAAAATGTTTGCCTTCTTTAATCTTTTTAGCAATAAAACGTTAAGAGGAATTGGATGGCTATGTCCAATTAGAAATTTGTTTAATGGTTTGTAATTAATGACCATTCTCTTTTTACCTCTTTTCTACTCTGAGTGCTGGTTGACATAGAATTCCTGACAAGCCTAGGGGGACTTTGTTGGCTCAATAATTCCTTTCTCAAGAAGAGTCTATATCTCTTCTTTGCACAATGCCAGATCTTCATCTTTCATTCCTAGATGTATTGCCTTGGTCATCAGAATTGCATTGGGCTGGATAGGAAGGGAGATGTCATAAATATTTCTTTTTACCCCATACATTAGGGGATCTTCATGCATAAATGTCTTGAGATGTTCATGTATCCTTTGGATTTCTTTGTCATATTTTTGCATTTCAGTTTTTAGCTAGGAAGTCCTTGCAACATCCTTTGTCAGAGTAGTTGATTCTGAGATGGAGTAGATGGTTCTACCAATCTCAGGCAAAACGGGCATGTCCACCTTTTTTCCTTTATAGGAAATAGTAGAGTCGTCAGACCAGAATGTGTATGGCACCAAATGCTGTAGGATGCCTGTATCGATAAGGAGATCATACCTAATTTGTCTCATCAACTATATTTCGATGTTGACTTTGATAGCACAAAGTTGGAGCTATGACTGTGTGACATGAATGAGTGTAATTTTTTAATTTTTAGATAGCTCTACTATGATTGGAGTAGTAGCCTTGATACAATTCTTAGGAAAGAGCTTGAATGGAGCTATGGTTAAATTGGATCATGTACCTAGTAGAGCATCAACATGCAGTGAAAATTGTGGCATATTTTTTAATTGCACATAAACCATGGGTATGGGGCCACCAATGTTAAGAGCATTGACCTTGTGCACTTGTGGTTGACCTACCCTAATTTGATTTACATGAGTAGTTAGAATGTTGATGGAGGAGGAATTTAACTCTTCGAGTATAGCAGTAGTGCCTTGACCTAATTCCTTTTGACTTGTCAAACATCTTTTGTATACTTTGCATAGTGAATGTAACACTTGCTGCATTAAAAGAAAAGCATTTACCATGTCAGTACCTGCTTGTTATGTCCTTGAGGTCATAGAGGAAAGTGACTTTATTAGTTGGGATGCAATCTTGGGTTGATGGAGCTTTTCAAGGCTATGTGGCACAAACATATTTGACTGACTCTTTGTCTCTAGTGCCAATGTACCAGGTTTTGGTAAATCATAGGGGTTGGAGAAGAATTCTTGTCTGATCTTATCTTTGTGCTTTTTTGTCTTTGATGATGAGGTTGTTGAAGTATCAGAGTCAGATGATTCTAAAGAGCTCTGTTTTATCTATTTGCCTTTTGATTTTCTTGAAAAATCATTTCTAAAATGAGAAGTAGAGGTAGAAGCATTACCCATAAATTTATCTCTTTTCCCTGGAAAATGTACTTCATGAGCATTCATTAGTTGAAAATTGGAGGGATGAATGGTATCATCATCTGAATGTTCAGTGATGTCAGATGCAGTATCATTATCTGAAGACTTATCCATGGAAGATTCACTTGTAGTTGTATCTACAGTATACCATGAAGTTTTGCTAGTTGTGGATTCACAAGATCCTTTTGCACTATCAGTAGCATTCATACTTTCACTGTCATATGAATAACAGCTTTCACTGTCAAAATAATAATCCTTAGAAGAGTCAGAACCATAGTAGTGCATGTTTACTTTAGCAGAGTTGGCTTGATCTTTGCCCTTGTTAGGACACTTGTTAGCCAAATGGGATGCACTGCCACAAATATAGCACTTCAAATATTTCTTTTTTGGATTTTTCTCATAGTCCTTGTTCTTGTCAGATTTATGATAAGGATTTCCTTTTCTGTGGTGGAGTGAATATCTTGAGTGTCGAGAAGACCTTTGTCCATAGTCTTGCCTATTAAAGTAAGACCTAGAGTTTGAATAATTTCTATGGTGGTGAGAAGAATGCCGATGGCGGTGGCTAGTACCATATTTATAGGTAGTTTAACAACTACATTTCTCACAGCCAAAATCAACATCAAACTTAAAGGTAGTTTTACAAATAGATTGAGGGAATTTTTGGTTAAGTTGTGTCATCTTCTGACGATGACAAATCTCCTTGATTGTTTGTTCTATGGTCTATATTATTTGACCTATGTTGTTTGTAAAATCTCTATTCTCATTTTTCATCTTCTGCTTACAATAGAATGGAATTTGCTCAAGAAAACAACATACCAGGTGTTCTTTCATAGAGTTGTTGTACGCACCAAGTCCTTCATATAGTAGATCTCTCATATAGATCAAATATTCTTTATACATCCTTGGATCACATAATTTTGACTTGAAGAAAGCCTCTCTTACTTCAAGTATATCATTTAATTTGTTGCCTACCAGTTCATCAAGTAAGAGTTTGAAGAAGATCTAAACTAGGTCTGTGTGCTGGACAATCGCTATTTTTATCTCTAGATGTATAAAACCTACCATTGCTTTAGCCCACCAACAAATCCATGAGTCATGGCATTAAGGATGTCTATTCACCATCTTCTACCCAACATAGGCGTACATCATGTAGATGAGAAGCTTTATTTATTCAGAAGATTTCCCATCTATTGACCATATTGGAAAGGATCCCACCTTTTTCAGTACTCCTATCTTCTTGTAGAAACTGTTGTAGGAACGTTTGGATGTGGAAGCACTAGCTATAGCATTAACAAGTAGAGAAGTATTAACAGGAGATATCTTTAAAGACTTTTTACTTACATGGTGTGCATTGATTTGAGCATGAAGCACTGAAGTGGGGGAAGTTTGAGATCTATGTGGATTGATAGGGAAAAAGTCCTCTTCAATCATGCTATCTCCGTCCTCATCTGATGATGTGAGGGAATTTGTTTGGAAAGAATCTTGGTCATGGTGGTACCAAGCAGGAAGCTCTGTTGGGGGTTTGTATAGAGGATGCTACTCGACACTTTCACCCATGAATTTGGAGTCTACATGTCGGCGAGTGAACTCATCCTTGTGCTTGTTCTCTGGGTCGATGCACAAGGTCATTTGATCCAGAACCTTATCTGCTTCTCTTTGTCTCTATCTCTAGGCAAGATCCTATTCATCGATCTCATCAAAGGCTATCTGATAGTCTTTCTTTGACCAATCCAGGAACATGAATTCTAAATATTCAGCAAGTTTTGTAGTTGTATGGCCAGGTTGGAGTGATTTTTGAAATAGTCTAGAAGTAGTCGGCTGATTTTCTACATTTGCTAGCATGGGATAGTATATGTGTTGCATTTCTTAAAACAAGTAATCTGCATACTCTTCTTCAATGAAATCAAGATATTCATAACAATAAAGATCTTTATCTGGTATTGGAGGAGTAATTGGAGGAGTATTCGCAGATCTTGAGGTTCCTTCTCTTGTAGGTATTATGATTTTTTCTTTACCTTTTAAAGAAGAAGAAATTTGATGTACCTAAAATGTACCTGGGGAAGGAGAAGAGAAATGGGAAGTCCATCCCTTCTATAGTCTCTTGTTGGAAAAACTTGACCAATCTGTAGCAGTGGTTGATGTTGGTACAAGTGAAGTAGTTGCACTTGTTGACAAAATTGGGGCCGATCTAGTCACTGTAGACTTTTGCATTTGTTGGTACAACACAAGCAGTTGAACAGATATTTGGTGAAGGGATTCCATCTTCTCTATTAATCTAGTAAAGGCAAGCTAGAGTCTCCTGAACCTGCTTTGCAATGAAATGTATCTGGTCGTCCCCACTAGGACCGACCTGAAGCCAGGGTTCCTAACAGTCGGGTCACCTAACGGACGTCTAGCGCCAGATTTCAGATGCCCTACTTTGCGCAAAAACACCTGAACCGAAGCAGATCCATACCGCACTTGGTTCAAGGAGAAGAGAGGGATGTGTCGCTCAATCTCTCTACCCACAAGGCATAGTCCCATTCCGGTCCCCTAAAACGGCATGAATCGGGTTTTAACTTACAAGTTTTAAGCAATAGTTCAAGGAAGAAGGGGTCTCGATTGAAGAAATGGTCAAGATGGGATTCATGGATCTTGAAGAACCACCATGGTCACCATTACCAATGGAGGAAAAAGATTATGGCATTCTAGATGTTGTGGGCACTGCTCCTATAGATCAACTAACTATGGAGGAATCACCAATGCATAGTGAGCATGGAGTGCAAGCACGCGAGCGAAAGCATGACCTATGGTGGAAGGAGCAATGGCAAGAGAGAGAGAGACACAAGATGTGGGAACTCCAATAGTCACAATTTATGATTGGTCTTCCCTTATTCAAATGTGATTGAAAGAATAAAGAATTAAGTGATAGTGATGGGTGCCCACTATCTGCAGTGTACAAGTGTGCAAGTACTATCAGTGTAACTAATATATGGGCGGCTAGACATAGGTGCCTTTACCCCACCCATGGATACTCCGTTAGGGGTCAATCCCCCATCCTGGGTCGATACTCACGTAGGAACTCCGGTTGCATGTCTTATGGGGGCCAAATTTACAGGACTTGAGTGAATTTGCATTCAAATGGCTGGATGAATGCACAAGAAAATTTTTGCAATTTCTGCAACAACCTCCCACAAATTTATACAGATCTTCATTCACAAAATGATGTGACTCAGCCTTGAGAAAGGCTCCCCCCCAGGTCTTGCGTGTGAAACACCCTTAGTGGGGATGCTATGGAAGGTTCCAAGAAGCTTCCCAAAGCTCCTTCTCTCTTTCTGTGATAGATTTGAATGATGTATTCTCTTCTTCCTTTGACGAAACGATGGCCGGGGGGAAATGATGTTGGTGATGATGATGATGATGATGATGGTGACGATCGCACTGGCGACGACAGCCTGGAAGAGGAGGACAACGGTGCTGATAATGATGGTGAAGAGGAGGGCGTCGCGCTGGTTTGACGGCTGCAAGAGGGGGGTTTAATAAAGAAGGGGGGGTCGCCTCAACGACTAGGTGGGGGGGCGGGTAGCGTGCTGTCACCCACCTGGCAGCCCTCATGGCCCCCTTGGGAGGGCTTAGAGAGGGGCCATATGGCCTCCTCTCTTCCCCCCCCCCCCCCCCCCCCCCCCACATGGCATGCATGTCCACCTCTCTCTCTCTCTCTCTCTCTCTCTCGTGCACATCCTATCGATAGGGAGAGAGGAGATAAAAAAATTTACACTAATAAATTAGAAAAAATTTGAGCCTAGGGGGTTTCCTATGTGGGAGAGAGGTTGTGTTGCATTAATATATGCAGAGATATTACATTCTCTCCCCCTTAGAGGAATCGAGATGTCCTCACCTCGAAAAGACTTAGGGATGAGAAGTATCCCTGTACCTTAGAGCCTGTGGGTTAGGACCTGAGAGCAGAATTTTGGTGTCGAAAAGTGCTTAAAAATAGCTAAAAATTATGAATATCAAGGGAAAAATATTCAATGTAAAAGGCGGCGGCTCGATCTAGGACGATTTTAAGCACCAAAGTGCTTTAAAGGTGCTCGAGCGACACTTGTTGATTTTTCATAATTTTTCAGACAGTCATGTGGGTTGAAACGAGCTATTAGCCAATGCGTGATGCCAAGCTAAACGCCCAGGATTTTTCAGAGTTCAATTCCGAGGTCGGACGGGAAAATGGCCAAGGAGACGGTCAAGATGCGAAGAGGTGGACATTAGAGTGGCCAAAGTGGGCATGACTTTTGGGAGCCCAAGAAATTTAAATGTCACATGAAAGTTTGATGCAAAAAAAGCATGAAATCGTGGAGAGAGGAGGCGCCAGGATGCGCCCGAAAAATGCGCCTCCTCCTCCTTCATCATGACATGGAGGTTGTATACAACCTATCAAGCAGATCATTGGCCCTCATTCCCCTCTGTATGCTGGTCATTTCACCGCCCTTCGCTCCTCAATTGATGGCCTGAATGCTGAGATAGAAATCTAGTCTTTCTCTCTCCTCCCTCTCTCTCCTCTAAGAGGGAGTTCATGTGGGAAGAAGAAGAAAGAAAAAAGAATGGTGGAGGCTTGTCCGGCATGGATTGGATTGCTCCACGGGCTGGAAATGGTGATTTGTGATCGTGCTGAGCATGAAGTGCTGCTGATTTTCAGATTTGCAGCCATGGACATGAAACCCAAAACACGCAAATAAGCGGTAATTCAATTTTTTCAAAGGAAATTTGAGATTTCATGGCTTTTGATTGATAAAATGTTGTTCATGTGGGCTAAAAATTGTTTATGTTGCTGTTTTCCATGAGTACTTGTTGATCATAATCAAAAAATCAGAAAAATATGCATCTTGTGGCTCAAAATAATACACTAAAACACGTAAAATATGGAAAATCAAGGGAAAATGATGGTTTTGAGCATAAAAATGGGGAAACGAATAGGAACACCAACTAAATTTTCATTTTTGCTGCAAGAAGGAACTAAGGGCCACAGCCCATAACCTATTTTGAATTTTCAGTAATTAAATAATGCAAAAATAAGGGAAAATAGAGAAAAACCATAAAAAATAGGGAAAAAATGCATTTTGGGTGCGGAGAATTAATGAAAATTAAAAACAATGTTTGTGAATGTTTGTGGGGACTGAAGCATGAGGATTTGCCTCAGTTCAACCCCACCTTCTTGTTCTAGTGTGTTTTTTCCGCTTTTTACACATAAAATGATGGCAAAATACCCTATAAATCTATACAACAATACAACATTTGATCGATGGAAGGGTAGAGTGGTTAGAATGTGTCTAAATGTGGAGTCAAATGATGAAAAGATTGCTGCCTTGTTTGCATGCCATATAGGTCGGTGAATAATTATAAAATAAGGGCCTAGTAGCACGAGGGTTTCCTTGGTGCTAGGTTCATGCAACGTCGCATAAGAACGGTAGTTGAAAATCATTGAAAGGATGTTTTCCACATGTGCACAATATTGATTTTATAATTGTTTGAGCACTTAGCATCCACAATATGCATAAATCATAGAAATATTTAAAGGTATCAGAAATCCTGGATGCACAACAATTGCTTTCATTAGGACCTTGACCCACGTTGAGTGAGAGACAGGACACCCTAAGCCATAGGCTAGTCGTAGGGTCTAAGGGAAAGAGAAGTAAGGACAATGGTACATTCCTGTATACGATTAAATGGTACCTTGAGTGGATTTTGTGCGACATGTTTATATGTTGAGCGACACATTGAGGGGCCAATCCCCAAGGTGTAGGAGAGTTGCAGAGGGGTGGCGGCATTCAGCCATTGGAGGACCCTCTATGTCTGTGCTTCGTGCCATTAGGCAATGTGTAAGGGACTCCCTCTGAGGAGTAGTGGGTGAGAGGAGAGTGGACTACAAACGATGTAATAAAAACGCAAGATGTCTAGGAAGGCAATGTATGTGTCATCAACGCTCCTGGCCGCGAGGCCGTGGGGTTGTTGAGCACGTGAGATAGAGGTCCGGCTAGTGCACGAGCCAGTGCCGGCCCGTTCTAGGTTCCATCAGTGGTGCATCTGCCAGGAGCCGCTTAAAAGTGGCGGTCCTCGAATCTTGGTTGTCTAGGGACCAACTAGCAGTTTATGCCAAAGGATACTGTGATTGATCCGTTATTTATCGACAAGCATCGTCTAGCAGAAATCCAAAAGCAAGAGAGAGACGAAAGAGCTAGGCAACGTGCTGAAATTTTTAGGAGATATTCTCCTAAGCGTAGCGGTGCTGAACCCTTACGAGGGAGTGGATCTAGTGGTCTTGGGGCCACAAGCAGTAAGTTAGGAGAAGGTGGGAGCTCTAGTGCTCCCCTTTCTTCCATAAGCCAGTCTATATCAAGTGCAGGAGGTGTAACCCCACCGTCCCTTATTCCTAGTGCAAATCCAATCCTCGTCATGGCACAGCCTATTGCAATTCCAACAGGAACGACGGATTTGCCGGCTCTAGGTTACCCGCTACCCATTTTTAATGGGCTAGTTGAGGAAGATGCGGAACTCCACATTAGGGAGTTTCAAAAGCTGATGTTTAACTATCGCATTCAAGAAGAAGGACATTTAATGATGTTCTTCAATATGACTCTCAAAGGAAGAGCCGTTATATGGTATCATGGTTTAGAAGCCGGAACCATATTGAATATTGATTCATTTTATGGAGCTTTTCGAAGGGAGTTTGCCCTTGAAAGGGGTGGGCAATATTGGTTGTGTGTACTTAACGTGACCCGCCAAGAACCACACGAGGATATTCGTGCTTATGCGAAGAAGATAAAAGAGGTTTTCCGTAAGTTGGACACCTCTATTCCTATCCCCGCAGCTTCCCAATTGCAATATTTCCTTCATGGTTTGGACTTTAATATCCAATTGCAGTTGAGTAGTGTCCCCTTGGGGGATATAGATACTGCCATTACACGAGCACAAGAGGTGGAATCCCGACTACAAGCAGCCTATGCTTCTCGAGGCAATTCGAATATGGGTTTAGTATTGGGAAACAATGTGGCGATGGCCAATGGCAGTAGTGGCCAAGGGATAGCGATGGCTAACCCTAATGGGAGAGGGAACATGATGCAGAATGTCCCTTTATTACCCGCTCCCCCTAGCATGTCAATGCCTATGGGCAGTCAAATGACTCCAAATGGTGGAGGCCAGGCGATCAATTCTAATGCCATGCCTGTGGCTCAACAACCAGTGCCTAATCGAATTGTTAGGCCAATGGAACGACATGGTAATGACCAAGGCTATGAGTCGAGCACTTCCAATGTTCTTGGTGAGGTTAAGGACATGATGAAGCATTATACCGACATGATTACGGAGCAGTATCGACAAATAGCCGTTGATGTCAACTTCCTTAAAAAACAACAAAATTTGATAGGAAGTAGATACCCAGATGAGGGTGCACCGGCGAGATTTAGTTGCAAATGGTGTGGTGGGAAGCACTATCCAAGAAATTTCCCAAATGTTAAGTGCGAAATCTGTGGAAAATCCGGCCATTTAGTAGCTACTTGCTGGAGTAAGATCAGTTCCCTCCAGCGAGGTAGTCGACAACCAGGGCCTGTTAATCATCGTGCGCAAGGAAATGATTCCTAGCAAGAAGATGGGCCTAAACAAATACTTCAACGACCAAAGACTACAGTGGAGGAGCTACCCAGTGGTAGTGGGGTTAGTTTGATTGAGGCTGTACGCGTTAATGATGCTGAAACCTCTCATCTGCGAGCTGTTCTTACAAGAGGTCAAAAGGGTAGAGAAGCCGACAAGGATAAGCTTGTCGACGTAAACCCTAAACAAGGCGACAAAGGAACACAAGTTTTGGATCCTGCCATGGAAGGGGGACCTTTGAAGCCCGTGGAGAGTAAAGCCGAGAAGGAACCACTAAAGAAGAAGGTGAAAGTTAAGAAAGAGGCAATAAAGCCGGTTCAGCGACCTAAAGAGCGGATGGTTTGGCGTGAAAAGCGAGCTCTATCGAACTATCATGAATTCGATTTGGCAAGCTCCCTTTGCAAAGTCAAGCCGGATGTGAATCTTTTACAGCTTATTAAGCTTTCCCCAGGAGTATGCAAGGAATTTAGAAAGATCCTACGTACCAGGTATATCGTAGAACCTTTGGGTATTGTGCGAGTTGGTGATGACTGGTTCGAGCATGCTGAGAAGCATTGCCCAAGGGTTGCAGCCTATGTCGATGGGATATTAGTAGATTATGCCATTGTCGACACAGGATCATCTGTTAACATTATGAGTTCTGAACTGATGGAAAGGTTGGGTCTTGCAATCCAAAAAGATACCTCCACAATTCTCAGAATGGCAGATGATAGTTTGAGACAGCCGAAAGGCTGCATTACTAAGGTCCATGTCACTGTTGCAAATGTAGAATGCTTGTTGGACTTTAGGGTGATTCGTTTTGCAGGCCGTCCAAGTTACCAAGTATTACTCGGACGACCTTGGATCTTCCAAGTGGACTGCCAAGTGGATATACCCCGCTGGTCGGCTGATATTTGGCAGAGGTGCCTAGCGTGTGGTGGTTGATGCTTATCCTGAGGCCCCGCAGAGTGAGAGAGCTCCTCTATCCTCTACAAAATTGGAGACATTAGAGGATTTATCTGCCAGTGAGACATCATCGAGTGATGAGTCCAAAGAGGGATCCACCACGGAAGACATCTATCAGATTACTTTGAACGAGCCGATAGAAGGCCAAGATCGTATAAGAGATGCAAATGTCATCGAGCTAGACCTTGGTACGCTTGATGATTCGCAGCCAATCAAACTAGGTTCTATGCTCAGCACAGCAGAAAGGGAGGACTATGTGGCCTTGATCCAGGAATTCCGTGATATCTTTGCCTGGAGTTATGATGAGTTGAGAGGCATTCCTCCTAGTCTTGCTGTGCATACAATTCCGTTGAAAGAGGGCAGTCGTCCTATACGACAGAAAGTAAGGCGTATGCCTTTCGAACTGAGGGACGGTCTGTTTGAAGAGTTACAGAAGCTTCGGAAAGTGGGTTTGATTTTTCCTGTGCAACACACGGAATGGTGTTCGCCAGTCGTGATCAGAAAGAAGAAGAATAATCAAATCTGATTATGTGTAGACTTTAGGGAGCTGAATAAGCAGACAGTTAAGGACTACTACCCGTTGCCATTTATTGACCAGATTTTGGATCAATTAGTGGGTAGGGAGATATATTCGTTTATGGATTGCTTTGCAGGATATAACCAGATGGCAATTGCAGAAGAGGACAAGTTGAAAACGACTTTTATTATTGTATTTGGTACTTTAATTCAATTTTCCCCCTCTCTTTTTTTGAAACTAATCCTTTGAAAAGTTATTACGCAATTTTGGCTTAATGGATCTATAGATATTTGGCTATATGCAATGCATAGCATATCCCTTCAAGCGCCTTTATTTTTCATGCAAGGTTTCATGCATGCAATTCTTTCAATGCAAGGGTTCGGTGAAAATTAGTTTACAACAACTAGTGCATTTGCAATTTATCCTTTTAAAGAAATCCGTAACATGCCATTATTACTATGGAAATTTCCTTTGTATAGGAATCATTAAGACCTTATAGCCTTTAATAATGCTACTCATGAAATATCTTAGACAATTGTATGAAACCAAGAATGAATAGTAGTGGGGGCTTAGACAATTAAGGAGAAGAGGTGCTTGTAACTACAACAGGTGAAGCGATGTCTTCAATTCCCAAGGCAACCACCAAAGCATCAAAGAAAGGCAAAAGGACTCCTAAAAAGGATGACCTTCTTGTCAAGATTGTGGGAGAGAAGGAAGGAGTCTCACTTGTAGCTTTCTTGCTTGCACAATGGGGGAATACACACAAGGGTGGAGGCTGAAAACAGTTTTCCTCTTCTTAGTTGTGTAAGCCAAAAGAACTCTCATACAAAGAAATAGAAGAACCCTATATATGGGTCTCAAACCAAACTCAACTAACTAAGGTGGCATACTAACTGAGCCACGAACTAGAGTAGATAAGGATAGCTATCATGTAGCTATTATTCATGGGCGGTGTACCAACCGCGTCTGCAACTGACAAGTCGGTGACATAAATACACAACGGTCACCCTGGCGTATCACGAGTGGAGCTCAATATTTCAACACTCCCCCTCGAGCTCAATCCCAATTCCTACACACCAAGTAGGTCTCTGAACTTGCGCAGCTTCTCTGCGCCCAATGCCTTCGTAAATATGTCAGCTACCTGATCCTCTGTGCTGACATAAACTAGATCAATAAGACCTAGTAAAACCCTCTCCCGCTTGTTGTCACAATAAATGACAACTGGCCCATCTGTAGACTGATGCATATCATAAAGTAGCTTATGCAACCAAGCTACCTCACATGCAGCCATTGCTGCACCCCTGTACTCAGCCTCTGTGCTCGACAAGGCAACTGTAGGCTGTTTCTTGCTGCTCCAAGTGACTGCAGCACTCCAAAAAGAGAACACATATCCACTGGTAGATCGTCTATAAGAAATACTACCAGCCCAATCAACATCAGTGTATCCATGCAACTGTATCTGAACCCCAGTCTCATAAAATAGTCCATACTGCAATGTGGACTTCACATACCTGAGTATGCGTCTAGCCGCATCCAAATGTGATTTTCTTGGAACCTGCATAAACTGACTTACCAATCCAACAGCATAGCTCAAATCTGGCCTGGTAATAGTCATATAAATCAAGCTTCCTACTATGCGTCTGTACATAGTAGGGTTTTCCAGAAGCTCACCTGCATCTGCGCTCAGCTTCACATTTTGCTCCAAAGGAACTGAAATAGGCTTACAGCCTGTCATCCCATATTTGGACAGCATGTCCAATCCATACTGCCTCTGCAAGAGCTGTATCCCACTTGGTGATCTAATCACCTCAATGCCCAAGAAATAACGCAGCTCTCCCAAATCCTTCATCTCAAACTTCTGCTTCAATAGCATTTTCACATGAAGGATATCTTCATCACTGTCACCTGTCATAATCAAATCATCAACATAAATGACAAGTAGCATAATACCTTTCTCTGTTTTTCTCACATAAAGTGAGAAATCTGCCTTGGAAATCTGAAAGCCAATAGTGACAAGATACTGTCCTATCTTGTCAGACCATGCTCTAGGTGCTTGCTTCAAGCCATACAAAGCTTTCTTCAACCTCCAAATAAACTCAGGATGAACAGCATGCACATAACCTGGTGGCTGCTCCATATAGACCTCTTCTTGCAAATCACCATGCAAGAAGGCATTCTTTACATCCATCTGATGTAAAGACCATCCCTTTGATGCAGCCATAGCAATGTCTGCTCTTACGGTTGCCATCCTTGCAACCGGACTGAATGTTTCTTCATAGTCAATGCCATATGTTTGTGCATACCCCTTGACTACTAATCTTGCCTTGTATCTGTTCACAGAACCATCTGCATTGTGCTTCACCTTATAAACCCACTTACAGCCAATTGCATTCTTACCTTTAGGCAAAGGTACCAATTCCCATGTAGCATTTGCTTCCAAGGCATCCATTTCTTCATCCATGGCTTTCTCCCATTTTTCTTTTCCCATGGTTTGCTCAAAAGAAGTGGGTTCTGGTTCCTGTATCACCTTGACCATATATGCATAGTGAATGGCTGTAAATCCATCATATTTCAGCCTATCCACAAGATACCTAACTTTGGTAGACCTGCGCAAAGTGGGTTCACTCCCAGGTGCTCTCAAAACATCCCTGGTTTTCCTTACTCCAGGTGTAACAATAGAAGGAATACCCAACTCATCATCAATGCTCTGTTCTAAGCCACTGGATTCACCATCCACATAAGAGTGACCTGCATTCACATCAAACATGGGCTGATCAACCTTCTCTTTTCCTTTTCGTGATACCTGCATACCACTATCTGCATTACTTTGAGAAGATTCTCCTGATCTCAATCTGCCTGTCCATGGCGAAGAATGTGAACCACTGCTAGAGGACGCTCCAGGTCCACTAATATTTTGTGACTGCTGCTGTGAATTCTGTGCAGCATTACCATTTTGTGCATCTACATCATCAATCACATTTACTGGTTTATACCAGCTACTCATCTCATCAAAAACAACATCTCTGCTCACTGTAAACTTACGAGTAGAAGGGTTATAGCATCTATACCCTTTTTGCTACAGAGAGTAACCAATAAAGATGCACTTCTCAGCTTTTGGATCCAACTTGGATCTCAACTCATCTGGCACATGTACATAGGCAATGCAACTAAAAATTTTCAAATGAGAAATATCTGGTTTCCTACCAGTATACCTCTCCTCTGGAGTCATTCCATGTATTGCTGCAGTGGGAGTCCTGTTCATTATGTAGACTATTGTAGCAACTGCTTCAGCCCAATAAAAATCTGGCATGTCTTTTTCATTGAGCATGGCACGAGACACCTCTCCAATATGTCTGTTTTTTCTTTCTGCAATTCCATTTTGCTGTGGGGTATGACTGCATGAATATTGCTACTTTATGCCATGCTCCTGCAAGAACCTTGCAAACTCATTTGAGAGGTACTCTCCCCCTCCATCTGACCTTAGGCATTTTATTTGCAGGCCTGTTTCTTTTTCAACCATAGCTTTAAGAGTTTTGAAATGCCCAAAAACTTCACTTTTCTTTTTCATAAAATACACCCAAAATTTTCTGCTATAGTCATCAATAAAAGTAACAAAATAATGACAACCTCCAAGAGATGCAGCTTTAGTAGTCCACACATCAGAGTCGATTAATTCCAATGGCTTCTTACTCTCTTGAACATGTCTAGGAAATGGTTTCCTTGCCTGTTTTCCAAACTGACAGGCTTCACATATCTTATGCATTTCTGCAACCTTGAATCTAGGCAATCCTGCAACAATATTTTGGGCCTGCATTGATTTAAGTCGTTGTACATTAACATGACCAATGCGTTTATGCCAGATATCAATATCTGCAACTACACCGGTCCCATGTGCAAACATTGCTGCACTCAATTCAGACATGTCTGCATCCAACGTAAACATTCTTCCATTCTTCTTTCCTTTTGCTATCAAGCGACCTTTATTTTTCATATCCTCAACAAAGCATCCATGAGGATTAAATCTGACCTGCAAGCCCTGTTCAACCATTTGACCAACAGAAACCAGATTCTTGGTGATATTCGGGACATGAAATACATCGGACAGGTATTTCTTTTTCCCATCCTGCATAGACAAAGGAGTTTTTCCAATCTGCACAATCGGATGTGCAGTATCATCACCAGTCTCCACAAATCCTCGTTTTTCCATTTTCCTTGCATCCTCCATCCATTCTGCATGACCTGTCATGTGGTTTGATGCACCTGAGTCAACATACCACACATCGTTGCTTTCTTCTGCACTTGTCACAGAATTGTTCATGTGCTGCACCATAAACAAATACTCATTTATGTCATCACCCTGTCTACTAGAAGATGCATAATTTCCTTGTTGCAGTTTTCCATTCATGATGTCATTCTGCTTTTTATAGCAGTCTTTAGCCATATGACCCATTTTACCATAATAGTAGCATTCAACATTACTGTTTGCATTTTGGCCTCTTTGCCATCCACCACGACCTCTTTGGCTCCCCCTGCCTCTAGAGTTACCACGTCCTCCTCCATAGGACTGGTTTTCTTGAGTTTGCTGCATATTCTGATTTCTACCACGGCCTCCAAATCGGCCTCCTCTACCTCTGCCTCTACCTCTTCCAGCATTTGAGTAGAAGACAGTTTCTTTTGAAGTTCCTCCTGAAGAAGATGCACCACCATTTCTCTGCTCCTCAGAAATTAGAATAGCAATCAACTCCTCAAAATCAGGAAATCTTTCACGAACTGAAATGGATGTCCGAAACTGTGCATAATCCTTTCCTAGACCATTCAAGGTCACAGAAACTAAATCATCATCTTCCATTGGCGACCCAATGGAAGCAAGTGCATCTGCAATCTTCTTCACCTTCATGTGGTAGTCATTGATGCTCATATTTTCTCTTTGCACATTGTGCAACTCTTGCTTGAGCTGCATTTTCTTGGCTTGCGTATTTGTGCTATACATCTTTGACAGAGTATCCCATGCCTCCTTTGGCGTACTTGCATCCTGAATATGCACAATCATAGAGTCTGAAATGCTGATAGACAGCCAGTACATAACTTTCCTGGCTCTCTCATGCCATGCTTTGAATGCCTGCATTTTCTATTGATTGGGAATATCAGGAAGAACTGGTTCTTCTTCATTTCCTGCAACAAATTCCCAATATCCTTTTTCCATAAGGAAATTCGTCATTCTAAACTTCCATGCCTGGAAGTTGTTCTTGTCAAGCTTTTCAGTTACAATCTGTGAAAGAGAATCAGATGCCATTATAGAACACTGCAAAAACTCAGTTTCACCCTCACAAGGGCAAATCTGCAAAACTGGCGAAAGTGGTATTTGACCACACAGTCACTTCCTAGTGACGATTTTGCATAAACAGGAACCAAGGATGATTCTGAAACTCCCAATGTCTCTGTGCACAAGCATACGATGCAATTTCTACAATAACTTTTCACCGACCTGTAGAACAGTGGTCGCACAGCATAAAACATGGCCTTTTCCTGAGTGCGTGCAAAAAACTTCCGCCTCCAAAACAGGCCCCGAAATGGCCTCAAATCAAAAAAACAGGGTCGCCAAGGGCTAAAGCCTTTCCCGCAGCATATACTGCCCTCTTGCTTCACCGTGAAGGGCATCTCAACCTGAGACAATGCACTCCCGCAATTTCTGGCTGTGCTACCTGCAGAGATCTGCTCCCAAAACAGAAAATGAAAGCAACATTACTCCTCTTACCAGACCACCGCGAGCTTGGCTTGCTTTCTTGAGCTCCTTACCACGAACAAGGCTTTGATACCATGTCAAGATTGTGGGAGAGAAGGAAGGAGTCTCACTTGTAGCTTTCTTGCTTGCACAATGGGGGAATACACACAAGGGTGGAGGTTGAAAACAGTTTTCCTCTTCTTAGTTGTATAAGCCAAAAGAACTCTCATACAAAGAAATAGAAGAACCCTATATATGGGTCTCAAACCAAACTCAACTAACTAAGGTGGCATACTAACTGAGCCACGAACTAGAGTAGATAAGGATAGCTATCATGTAGCTATTATTCATGGGCGGTGTACCAACCGCGTCTGCAACTGACAAGTCGGTGACATAAATACACAACGGTCACCCTGGCGTATCACGGGTGGAGCTCGATATCTCAACACTTCTCCTAGGAAAAGTCCTTGAAAAAAACGAAGTATCTTTGCCAAATTTCTTGTAAGCCCTTGTGTATATAAGTCATGGAGATGGTTGACAAAAAAATGCCACAAAATTTGTACTTTTGTTTTATATTTATAGTAAAGAGATCTGTTCTTCAATATCCTTACATTGTATATTCTTCTCTCTCCTCATTGAAATTTGAAAAAATATATTTCAAATGTTTGTTAATCAAGAAGTGTGGTAGTTCAAAATCTTCATTCTGTAAACCCATTCTCACTTGATGTAGTGTACATGATGTCTAATCTTTAGGATTGCAATAATATCCTCATTGAACTAAAAATCAAGATCCACTATAGAATCTTAAATTGCTAAAATCATAAAGATTTTGGTCTTAAGCAACTAAACTACCATCAACATGATGCTATCTACTATAATAAAAGCTAAGGATGAAATTTTGAGTAGTAACCATATATTAACAAGCTATAGAGTCTTGATATATATTACATATGATTTTTCCTTTTATCCTAGTGTCACATCTTTCATTAATAAATTGTATGACACGATCATGTGTTAGTCTCTTAACTGAAAGCATAGCCTTTCATCTTCTTATCTCAACATTAAAAAAGAAATTAACAAATATATTAATAGGCATAAATAAAGTAACTTTGCTTATTCTAATTGAGATTTTAGGTTTTTAAGGCTCTCTGTATCTCAAAAATTTTAAACATCTATAGCTCTCACTAATAGCTAGGCTTGGAAAAAAGGCCACAAAAGCTTGAAAAATATGGCAAAGGAAGGAGGGATATTGATCTCCACTAGCTATGGTGCATGGGGGAAATAAAAGAATGATCATAAAAGAATATTCCATTCTATGCAAGCTTTCTCTTATTTCTACATTTGTACATTTCTTCTCCAATCAAACCATGCATAACATCAATAACATCAACAATAGACTCGACTGGAATAGAGGGGTAAACATCTACAAGACAAACAAATGTTATAATCAAAAACCTTAAACTAAGTTCAAGAAAATAATGACTTTAAGAATCAAACTCTTACAATTTGGTCTATGCATTGGAAGCTTTTTTAAATTTCCAAGTTCCAAATATAACTCTCTATGCATAAACACATGTTGCATCAATACCTCTTTTGTGCTATTTTTATTTACTCCAAGCTTGAAATCTCAAATTCTACCATTCCAAGCAGAGATAAATGAGCTCTCATATCTTTGTATTTTCTCACATTTTTCCTAGTGCATGATGATCCAATTTCCTTTGCTAATGATAGTACGAATCCATCTTCCATCTATTTGGAATGAGTTAAATACTAATATGTATGTGATTTGGGAGCTTGGATGCCTCGTTAAAGGTCAAATTTGTGTATCCAAGGCACAAACACACACACACACACACACACACACACACACACACACACAGAAGGATACCACAAAGGAGAAAACACACAAGGGATAAAACAAAAAAGGAAAAAAAATTGAGTGTCAAGATTTTTACTAATTTAAATCTAGACTAAACCAATCATTATCATTAATCTAGATATATCATTAAATAAAAGTAACCAAGATTGTATGCCATTGATGTGAAGGATATCATAATCATGAATATAAGAGGCTAAAAATATTTTTTGTAAAATGATTTTTTGATTTTTTTTAAATAGAAGTTTTGTTACGGATGCTTTGCTCTTATTGATCAAAATTACTCTCTATCTCTTAAAAAGCATTTTTGAGACCTCAAAACTCCCCTAATGAACAATTGACTTATTTACAAACTTATGTGTATTGACACTATCTATTAGGATAAATATATATTTACCACCATTAATTGTATCCTTTGTATAGAGTGTATTAGGGCTATTAAAACCTATCCAGGCATCTATGGAGATGGAACAAAGTGTAGTGTAGCAATATGTAGATCAGTCCCACCTGGTTCAAATGCTATATATCCACCTGGGTCAAATGCAAAGCCATTGAGAGCTGAAAAGATAATTGGGTTGCCTCTTACCCACCCAGCCTCCAATCCTCACTAAGAGAGCTAAAGAAGGGAACCACCTAGCCAAAGGGAGGATGGGCTAGAACATCCCTTTCCTAAGTAAATGGAAAGAACCAAAACACAACTTCACAAGAGAGAATTTATAGGGAAATGAAGATGATGGAAGGTTAAGACAGGTGATGGCTCCTAATTTCTCCCATGAAAATATATATAACATGAGAAAATTAGGATTTCCCACCAATAGAGCATTTGCATCTTACTTAATAAGTTTAAGTATGAATGTAGAGGGAGGATTAGAAGAGAGTACATATGATCTGGATGCCATATGATCTAAATGTCATATTAGAATATGAGAGAGATAAGAATAGAGGGAGATGAGGAGAAGAGGTAGAGAAATCTTGTCATTGTGTATTCATGGAATGCTATATAAAAAAAGAGACTCACTCATATCTTACCTCAAAGAGATGGACTAGCATGAAGGTGTTGTATAATGTGCTCTTAGTGGCTCCCCTTTGGGCTTGGTGATCTAGAGTGCTCTAATGTGTTTGTGATTGTGTCTAACATTACATCTCCATGGGCACCTTACATAGCTCCATGAGGGATTAAATTAAACTAATATTCTTGATTAAGATAATCATAGATGATGTATGGCATCTTTGATAATATGGAGAATAGTGGATGTGACAATTTCCCACCTTGGTCATCATGCAAGAAGCCAAGGATGGTGGTAGACAAGCTAGAGAAATGGAGCTAGATTACAAGAGGTGTGTGGTCGAAACACATTATTATAATATATTTACAAGAAGGATAAAATGACAAGTTCATATGATAAGGGTGAAAGAGAGAAGAAAATTGCATGTAGCTAGCAGTCTACACCTTTGTAACTTCAAATCAGTGAAGAATCTGAAAAAAGTTTCTTCTACAACTTTGTAGAACAAGTCGAAACCGGTTGGGCACCATGAGAATTTTCTTGAAATTCAACTTTTCCTGGGATTTATTAAAATGATTAAATACAACTTCCAAAAGCTACTTTGACTTTAATTCCTTATATATATATAAATTCATATAGGGATGTGACAAAGGGGATCCATGCTTGCAAGCTTTATGTAAGATCCAAATGACACCATAATGTGGACATTGACTTGTGTACAAGGGTGAGGTATCCTCTAATGATGGTGATAGATCCCAAATCTTGGTGATACAGGTGGAACCCAAGTGTAGTTGGAGGTTAATCCTTTGAAAACAATCTATGCACTTACTCAATCCCTAGGTGTAATCCATTTCCATCTTCACTAAGATAACCCATCCTTTTTACCCTTTACATTGACATCCCTCCTAAGAACTTGTTTCTCCACTTGCTAGAGTTATCATAACTGAGAAGAAATGTAGCATAACTAGTGCTAGAAGAGTAAACCCAAAGTAATAAGATGTAGGTTTTAAGCTGTGGGAAAGGCCCTTTGTAGTGGTTTTGGCCAAATTTTGTGGTAGAAATCCGGTTTGTAAAAAAACCTGATCATTAGCTCTCCCCTTAGGCTAGAGGCATTCATGCCTCTAGCTTGCTAATGATGGTCCAATAGAGCAGGGAGGACTGCACCCTCTCATTGGTGGCTCTTTGTCAAATGACTACTCTAAAGTGTCCCTAATTCTTTGAAAATAAGGCTTGAGTCGCCATCCATTTACCCTTGTCTTGTGAACCCTCTCATTAATATCACCTAGCTTATAGCTGCCATTTGGACATCTCCTTATGACCATAAATGGCCCTTCCCACTTGAACACAAGTTTGGCATCCTTTCTGTTATTTATCATAACATAGCACAAGTGATCCTTCCCTTATGTGCTTGCTAGCCAGTTTCTTATTAAATGCATTCCTCCTCTCTTCAGACTGCATAGAATAGTGTTGGACTGTTGCTTCTCTATCTAACTCCAGCCTCTCTAGACCCAAGATTATTTCCTCTAACTTCTTATCTTGATTCTTCTCTCGACTGGCTTCTAAAACGCGTAAGCTGGCTAGTTCCACCTCTATAGGAGGCAAAGCCTCTTGGCCATAAAAGAGGTGAAATGGAGTATAGCCAAGTGAGGTTCTGAATGAAGTCTTGTAGGCCCAAAGAGTTGCACTCAATTTTTTATCCCAATGCTTGAGGTGCATGTGTACTTGCTTGGTAATTATCTTATAAATCAGCCCATTCACCTTTTTGACCAAACCATTACATTGTGGGTAGTAGGGAGTAGAATGCATGTGCTTGATTTTTAGCCTTTCCATTAGCTCCCCCACTAGATTAGCCCTATAACTAGGACCCCGGTCAGAGATAATTTCTAAAGGTGTGACAAATCTACAAAAAATATCTTCAAACACAAATTTTCCCACTTCTTGGGCTATGATCCTACTAGTTGTTGAAGCCTCAGTCCACCTCATCATGTAGTCTACACCCATTATGATGTATTCCTTGCCAAACTGTGTTTGTGGGAGTGGCCCTATTGCATCAATCCCCCATTTCTCAAATGGGCCATATGTAGTTATGGGATTTTTCTCCTCATGCACTAGCTTCGTTGGTCTGGCCTTTTGGCAAGCATCACAAGTGCCGCACCAATGTTGCACATCTCAATGTAGATTCGGCCACACAAAACCGGCTTGGAGAATCTTTCTGCTGGTTATTTCTTGAGAAAAATGTCTACCACAAACCCCCTCATGGAAACTCTTAATCGCATCCATAATCTCCTTTTTTATTGGCACCATTCTAAGCATTGCATCCTTTCCTTTGCAATACAACACATCATTTATCAAGCAGTATTTAATGGCCTTAGTAGCCAACCACCTTTTCTCACTCTTATTCATAAGTGTAGGTGCCTCACCATGCTCAAGAAAATAAAGCACATCTTGTAGTTGAAACTTACCCTGAAACAATGGGAGCTTTACTGCAATGATGCCCACCATTACCTCTTTCAAATTTTCAGCTGCTAGAGCATCTGCGTTGCTATTTATGCTCCTTGGCACAAAATAGATTTGGGATTTCTATAGATTTCTCATGAGAGTTTTAGCTTCTCTCATTTTCACGGCTAAGTTATCATTTTTACAAGCCCAGATTCATTTCATTTGCTTAACAATTAGCATAGAATCCCCAAAAACATTAAGTCGAGTGACACCATGTGAGAGACACCACCTCAAACCTAAAAGCAAGGCTTGATATTCTGCTTCATTGTTAGAATGGACATCCTCTAGGCTAATACCTTCTCCATAAAGTTTCTCACCTTGAGAGTGAACACCACTATTCCTACTATTTCTGCTGCCACTCTATCGTTAATACTCTTCTAGGCCCCATCGAAGTATAAGGCATGGGCATTCTCCACCCTTGGCGGGTCCTCAAGAGGAGTGTCTCGTCTCTTACCTTTCCCTTCTTTTTTTCCTTCTTTTCATGGCATCTATGAGTCAACAAATCAGCTAGGCAGGCCCAAATAGAGTCCTCCACCTTGAAGGTGTAGTCAAACTCTTGGAGTTGTATCACCCACATAGCGATTCCAGCTGAAACATCCATGTGCTGCTGTAAGGCATAGGGAAAATGCTCTTCTGTCATGATCACTATGAATGGCCTAGGGAGAAGATAAGGACGAAAATTACTTACAGCAAACATTAGAGACAAAACAATTACCTCCACCATCTTGTACCCTTGTTCTAATGCTCTCATTACTTTGCTAGAAAAGTAAATCAGCCTCATCATGCCAGTTTTAGCATCCTTTTATATTAGTGCTGCCCCTAGAGCATCTTCCCCAAAACTTGGGTTGACAAAAAACTCTTGATCCCAACAAGGCTATAAAATTATGGGAAGGGTGCTGAGAGCCTTCTTCACCTCGTGAAAGCACCTTTCGCTTTTGTCACTCCACAGGAGCTCCTTAGAGTGGGTCAATTGTTGTAGTGGAAACACTAATTGGGAGAGGAGATGAATGAACTGCCCCATATATCGCACCTTTTGAATGAAAGAGATTAGTTGCTTCACAGAAGATGGTGATGGCACCACCAATAGGGTCTTAATTTTGTTTGGATCTGCTTCAACGCCTCTCTCACTTACGATATGCCCTAACAAAGTTACACTACTCTCACCAATACAACACTTCTCATGGTTTAGCTGCCCCCCCATTTGTGCGAGGCGGTTGAAACCTTCATCCACCTTCCCCAGATGTAGAGCCTTAGAACTATAAATACAAAAATCATCAATAAAGACCCTGATGGAGTTACCAAAATATGGTTGGAAGACATAATTCATGAATTGCTAGAAGGTAGCTGGGGCATTTGTTAATCCAAATGGCATTACTTTGTAAGAAAAACACCCCCAAGGCATGATGAAGGTGGTCTTCTATTGATCCTCCTTAGTTATTCGGATCTAGAAATAACCTGAATACCCATCATAAGCAGTGTATCTCTCATGCCCGGACACCTTGTTGAGTATTTCATCCTGAAAGAGAATAGGGAAGTGATCTCTCTTTGTTGCAGCATTTAGCAGCTTATAGTCCACACAAATCCACCATTCACCATTCTTCTTGGGTGTCACCACTACACGTGAAACCCACTCTGAGCCCCCTACTGGATAGATGAAGCCTGCCTTTAAAAGTCACTGCACCTCAATGGGTAGAGCATTTTGTTGAACTACTCCCAACCATCGTAGCCGCTCCACCACTGGCCTTGCTCCATCTTTTAGATTAATGTGATGTTATACTGCCGTCACACCTGTGATGTGTTCATAATCAAAAATAAAAAGTGCATAGTGTTTTATCACCACTTCCATGTAGGTTGCCTTCTCCTCAGCTGATAGATCCTTAGCCAACATGTCTTCTAACCCCTCCTTCTCGACCTTTGGAAGCTGTTGCATAATTTCACTACTAGAAGGCCCTTTCAATGTAATCCCCATCATTTCTAGAGGGCTTTCTTCCTCCTCATTAGAAGACTTGCCCTCTGTCGTAGATGGCCAATCCTCGCTAGAACTCCATTCATCAGTGGTTGTCTCTAATGCAAGATCCTCCTATCGGACCTTCTTCATGTTTTAGATAGCGCTCTTCCATTTTTTATGCAGTTCCTTTTGTGGCCTTAGCTCTAAAGCCCCTATCTCCCAATCTTGTCTGGCTTTCATTCCCATTAGCCATGGTTGCCCAAGAATGAGTGGATAGTCATCCACCTTCACTGGCATCACATACATGTCAAGCTCCAATTGCACTCCACACACCTTTACCTTGACTTTCTTTATAATTCCCAAACAATTTACTACTACATTGTTAGCCGTTTTCGCCCCAAATTCAGTAGTTTCACTTTCCTCTAATCCCAAACGATGCATCAGCTTTTCTGTCATGACATAAATTTTTGCACCTCTATCCACATATGTCTTTGATACTCTCTGTCCATTGATTTCCATTTCCAATAGAGGCACAATATATTTCATCTTTCTAGCCTTGATTACATTCATATGTCTATTCTTTATGGGTCTAATTCTTACCATCTTTGACCATTGTCGCCGCACTGTTGGAGATAGATACATTAATTCTGGCCATGAAATTTTTGGCCCTTGATCCCTCACATCAACAAGCAAATCATAAGCTCTAGTACCTTTACCAAGGGAAAAATCATCTAGCTCAATGCGTTGGCATGAGTGAGCCTCCCTCTTTTTACTACTGCGTGTCTTTGAAGCCTTAGAAGACTCTGCCTCTTCTTCCATATTTTCAACCTCCTCTGGTGGTGTAGGCTCCATCCTCTCAATTATACGGGTTTTCTTCATTGGCATCGCTTCAACCTCTACTAATTTGGCCTTCCCTTTGACATCATTCTCATCCAAATTGATCATCCTGACGTCATGATTCTCTGGTAGTTGGACACATGAAGACTAACCAGGTCTACTGGCCCAAATCTCATCCTGCTACTCCTGAACCAGTACCACGCAACTCAACCAAGATTCAGGAGGCTGCATCTACAAGTAGTGGTGCCCCATTCCCAGTCCAGTTGTCCGAGTCTACTAGGCAAGGGACTCAGCCACAATCTCAAGAACAGCTAAGCCCGCAACTATTTGCTGCCAAACTCTCTAGTTCTTTCAAACCTCAACCACCCGCGTAGGCCTTAAACCCTCCTATGAGCAAAAATCATTCTTGGCACTAGCTATACATCTAGCCAAAGACACAAGGGATGATGTCATTACTTGCCTCACATGCTTAGATGCCACATTCATGTCACTGGCTCTGAGCTATGATTGCTTGGACTTGGACCTATTGGAAGAGCCCTTTGCGACAGAAGTTTGTGCAATGCCTTGTTCATGGGACACACTCAAATTTGCATGTCAAGCACCCCACTCAACTACTGCAGAGTTGCTCTGTATTGAGATATCTATAGAGCAAGCCATCAAACAATGTCCCATTATGTCATACGATAAGCAAGCCTCTTCTGCTATCACTGACCAAGAATTCAAGGAGTTGAAACAGCTTGCTAAAACCAAATCCCAATTCTTATGGAACTGGAACACTCTTCGATTGCAATGGGAACTCAATGGATGCCAAATGATGACCAATGATGAGCAATGATGTGCCATCAAGACATCAGAATACGGCCCAACTTATGTCGCCCCAACTTCATATAAGGTGTTAATAACTATTCGTGACGAACTCCTAGAAGAGCATATCAAAGGACACCCTGTAACGTGTCCACTAGTATCATCCAGGACATGTCTTAGCAGTCCATCGGAAATGATGTTTAGAAAGCTCCACCCAGCACTCCCATGGAATGTTACAGGATTGCAATCTAGGGCTTTCCGCATCTGCCATGTAGCGTAAGTATTCTGGTCGTTCCCACTTAGGATCGACCTGAATTAGGGTTTTCCTGATTGGTCATTTTCTAACAGCAACTAGCGTCAGACCCAAGCTAACTACTTTACGCAAAAACGCCAGATCCGAAGCGGATTCATGCTACAGTTGGTTCAAGGAGAATGGGAAACGAGAGGGATGCAAAGATCAACCTCTCTGCCATAAGGCATAGTCCCATTCCGTTCCCCTAAAACAGCGCAAATCAGGATAAGACATATCTCTAGGTCAACGCTTTTGTTGTTCGTGTCCTTTGACGATCATTCCGCTCATGTTCCTTGTGATTTGAGAAAAGTTCCCGGCCAACCGGGACCACCCAACCGTAGGATGAACCCATGGCCCATCCTCCGCACTTTCCTTAGGTTGTTTTAGTTATGTAATTATCTAACACATTAGTTGGACATGTAACAACCAACTTCTTTAATTAACCCGTTAAGCACTGGTTCCTTCACGTAATCTTATCACTTGACATAGAAAAACAATATCAGACAAGTTCTTTATTAACAGGTCATCATATTAACTTTGAAATACAAAGTGTTCTGCCCGTAGGCTTATCCACAATCCGCCCGAAGGCTATCAAGCGATCCATAGGGATCACTATTCCAAGTTTCCGTCCAAAAACTAGTATGCGGGCCTTGAGATCCAATCCCGAGTCACGTTAGCCTCCTATGCAGGACCTAGAAGGCGAGGGATTTACGGCGAGAGCCCCCCTAGCACCCAAGCGTCCTCCTGCTCCAAGTAGCGCTCAATGGAGAGACCTCTCACGATGGGTTCGGCCCATGTTCCCGGTGCCGTCAACAACCCCCTTGGTTAGGGTCAGGCAAGCAGTTGGGGGTAACTGCAACTGCCTCTCCCTTCAGGCCTTCAACCTGAAGTATAGATATTCATTTATTTTGTAATTCATTGGTCAAACAAGTCAAACAGTGCTCTAAAATATCTAGCAAGCACAAACAATTCCATTGATCATTTTTGTTGTTGGCAAACTACTAAGAAATGATTCCTTCCTTTTGAATGCATTGAGCACTTGATTCAAGGTGTCTTGCAACTTGGCAAGATCCCATATATTCTGGTTTAGGGTATACCATATTAACCCATTAAACCCTATTTGCATGTTCCATTAAACTAAATTCCTTCATCGTGAACAAATAGAATAAAATATATCCTATTCCTAACAATTCATCTTGCATGATTGAATTACAACGATATAAAATTAAGAAGGAAAAACCTGGGTTTGGGGTGAGATATCCACATGGATACCAGGAGATGACCCTCCCGCAGCTACTCCTTGGACTTTCTTAGGAGGCATCGCAATTATAGTCCTTCAAACGTGGAAGCAGCTTTACACTCTTTTTCGGAATTCCACCGTCGCTCCCTTGCACGTCAATACTCTTCTTCTCTTTTTCGAGTAGGGGAAAAAACCAAGTTTCAAGGGTATTTTGGAAAGGCAAGGAACAATTAAGGGTTTAACCAGGAGGAGGGGGTAATAAGACCTTTAAGGTCTTAGTTCTATTGGGAGGGAAAGGCTTACAAAGCCCAAGGAAAAGGCCCTATAGGGGTTTATACACGGGGGGGGGGGGGGGGGGGGGGGGGGGGGATGAGGGTTTCAAAGCCCAGGACAAAGGCCTTAAAGGTCAAATCATGAGGGGGGGTGGGGGGAATAACAAGCCCAAACGAAAGGGCTTAAGGGTTAAATACGGGGGAAGAAAGGTTTAAATTATGGGGTTTCAACACCCATGGGATGAGGGGGCTTAAAATACGGGGGGGGGGGGGGGGGGGGAAGGGTGTGTGTGTGTGGTTCCAAAAGGCATAAGAAGAGGGCCTTGGGAGATTTTTGGACATGGGAGTGAAAGGTATAGGAAGGGGGTCTTGGAGCGATTTTAGGACACGGGGGGGGTGTGGACACGGGGGTGAAAAGGACTTAGGGGTTTTAAAACCCGGGGGGAAAAGATGAAAGGGTGAAAGGGGGAAAGGGTGAAAGGGGGAAAATGGGACACGAGGGGGGTGAAAGGGTGTAAAAGACCCTTAAGAGGATATTTCCGTGGAGGGGGGATGGAATATGAAAGGAGGCTTCCTTAGGGGGCTTTAGAAGCTTCCTAAGAAGCTTCTAAAGCTTCTGGGAACTTCCTGAAGATCCCGCGTGGTGGGGGAGTAATTGGCTAAGGTTTGCAAGCGGCAGCTGGCAGTTTGATGGCGACAGGGTGAGCCGACGAGTGGTAGCAGCAACTGGTGATTCTCCTCTTCCTTTCGTCAAGGAAATATATCCTATTCCTAACAATTCATCTTGGATGATTGAATTAAAATGATATAAAATTAAGAAGGAAAAACCTGGGTTTGGGGTGAGATATCCACATGGATACCGGGAGATGACCCTCTCGCAGCTACTCCTTGGACTTTCTTAGGAGGCATCGCAATTGTAGTCCTTCGAACGTGGAAGCAGCTTTACACTCTTTTTCAGAATTCCACCATCTCTCCCTTGCACGTCAATACTCTTCTTCTCTTTTTCGAGTAGGGGAAAAAACCAACTTTCAAGGGTATTTTGGAAAGGCAAGGAATAATTAAGGGTTTAACCATGAGGAGGGGGTAATAAGACCTTTAAGGTCTTAGTTCTTTTGGGAGGGAAAGGCTTACAAAGCCCAAGGAAAAGGCCCTATAGGGGTTTATACACAGGGGGGGGGGGGGCAGAAAAAAAATGAGGGTTTCAAAGCCCAAGACAAAGGCCTTAAAGGTCAAATCACACGGGGGGAGGGAATAACAAGCCCAAAAGAAAGGGCTTAAGGGTTAAATACGGGGGAAGAAAGGTTTAAATTACGGGGTTCCAACACCCATGGGATGAGGGGGCTTAAAACACGGGGGGGGGGGGGGGGGGAGGGTGTGTGGTGCCAAAAGGCATAAGAAGAGGGCCTTGGGAGATTTTTGGACACGGGAGTGAAAGGTATAGGAAGGGGGGTCTTGGAGGGATTTTAGGATACGGGGGGGTGTGTGGACACAGGGGTGAAAAGGACTTAGGGGTTTTAAAACCCGGGGGGAAAAGATGAAAGGGGGAAAGGGGGAAAGGGTGAAAGGGGGAAAAGGGGACACGAGGGGGGTGAAAGGGTGTAAAAGACCCTTAAGAGGATATTTTCGTGGAGGGGGGATGGAATATGAAAGGAGGATTCCTTAGGGGGACTTTAGAAGCTTCCTAAGAGGCTTCTAAAGCTTCTGGGAACTTCTTGAAGATCCCACGTGGTGGGGGAGTAATTGGCCAAGGCTTGCAGGCGGCAGCTGGCAGTTTGATGGCGACAGGGTGAGCCGACGAGTGGTAGTGGCAGCTGGTGATTCTCCTCTTCCTTTCGACCTTGACGGTGACGCCGACTGCTCACGACCCTCTCCCTTCCTCAACAACAGCGTGACGGCTGCAGTCTGAGGGCTTCCTCCTTCATGGCAGCGATTAGGAAGTGTCGTCTTCTCCCTCCCCCTTGACCTTCCCTTAGGTGAGGGTTTTTATAGGGAGAGGGAAGGAAATCCTCCCTCCCCTCGTATCGCCCTACATAACCGTGAGGCCGAGCAAGCTCCCGTGAGGAGCTTGCTGGCCTACTAATTCCTTCTCCATCCTCCAGCATGACCATCCGCCGATAGTGAATTAAAAAGAAAAAAAAATTACCATAAAATTTTCAACATTTGACATATTACATTCTCTCCTCCTTAGAGGAATTGAGATGTCCTCATCTAGAGATAAACTGGGGATATTGATGGTTGAGTGTGCCTTCATCTATCCAAGTGGCATCCTCTTCGGGATAATCTTTCCACTGGACGAGGCATTCTCTCAGGGTTTTGGATCTTAATTGTCTCTCCCTAACATCTAAGATCCTATCAGGCCTTAGTTTAAGAACTCCTTGACTAGGCATTACAACTTGTTGATCGTTAAGTACATGGTTAGGATTAGGTACATATTTCTTCAATAGGCTGATATGGAATACATTGTGAACCTTTAGGTTCTCAGGAAGTTGCAATTTATAAGCATTAGGTCCTAGGATTTTGAGGATTTTGTATGTCCCACAATACCTTGGACTTAGCTTCTTGCAATCTCCTAAGGGTAGAGAACTCTTTTTAGGGTGTACGCGAATGAAGACCATGTCTCCTTCTTCGAAGACCCTTTCTTGACGCTTCAAATCCGCGTATGCCTTTTTTCTATCCTTAACTTCAACCCTTAGGGTTGGATCAGAAAAGTTTAGGGGACTTCGATAGTCATGACCATACAATGCTTGGAAAGGGGTCATCTGAATACTTTGCTGGTAAGAAGCATTGTATGCAAATTCTACCAAAGGCAAGTATTGAATCCACCTCTTCGGCTCCCGACAGCAGTATGCCCTAAGCATATCCTCGATGACTTGATTTACTCGCTCTGTTTGGCCATCCGTTTGGGGATGGTAAGTAGTAATAAAACAGAGTTGAGTCCCAATAGCTTCAAAGATAGCTCTCCAGAAGTGTGATGTGAAAAGAGAATCACGATCACTAATGATTCTTCTGGGTAAACCATGTAGCTTGAATATCTCCTTGTAAACAATCTTGCAATGTCTGAGGCTTTATAGTTTGTCTTTACTAGAATAAGGTGTGCAACCTTAGTAAGCATGTCAATCACAACCATGATGGAGTTGTATCCTCCCTAGACTTGGGGTAGGCCTACAACAAAATCCATACTGATGAATTCCCATTTCATTTGGGGAATGTCAAGTGGTTGCAGTTTCCCTGGCATCATGACATGTTCGGCTTTGATACGTTGGCAAGACAAACACTCGGTGACATATTTGAGAACGTCACCTTTGAGCCTCCCCCAATGGTAGCTCTTCCTAACTGCATTAAGAGTTTTAGCAAAGCCAGGATGTCTTGCGAAAGGAGAATCGTGAGCTTCCCACAATATCTTCTGCTTAAGTGACTGGCTTGCTGGTATACACAGCCTTGTTCTGTAGTAGACAAGTCCACTATTAATGGAAAATTCCTAATACTTAGCCTGTAACTTTTGGTTCTGCTCCTTGATAGAGATCTCCTTTAGCATTGTTTGGTAGGCCAAATCATGGCATGCTTCCTCTCTAGCTAACTCAAGTATAGGGTTGTTTGGCATATATACTTTTGTAGCTAGAGATCTGGCCATTGATGGATTCTGCAAGATTAGGGAATTTAGGAATGCCTTGTGACTAAGTGCATCGGCAACTATATTCTCTCTCCCTGGTCGGTACTTGATTTCAAAGTCATATTCTTCCAACACTTCAATCCACCGACGTTGCCTCATGTTGAGCTCGTTCTAGGTAAAGATCCATCTGACTTTTATGGTTAGTTACTAGAGTAAACTTGTTACCCAACAGGTAGTGTCTCCAAAGCTTTAGAGCATGGATGACAGCTAGCAATTCCAGATCATGCGTAGCATAATTCCTTTCATGACTCTTCAATTTCCTTGAAGAGTATGCTACTGGATGACCTTCTTGCATAAGCACACACCCCAAGGCAAGAATGCTAGCATCAGTTACTACCTGAACTCTTTGTTGAGGTCTGGAAGTTTTAGAATAGGTGCTGATACCAAACTTTGCTTCAATCTGTCGAAGCTATTTTGTTCCAGAGTTGACCATGCAATGGAAGTTTGCTTCTTCAGTAAGTCCGTCAAAGGTGCTGCAATTAAAGCATAGTTTTTGATGAAGACCCTATACCATCCTGTCAATCCAAGAAAGATACGTATCTCTTTGACGGATACTGATATTGGCCACTCAAGCACATCTCTGACCTTGGTTGGGTACACTGATATTCCTTCTGCTGATACTATGAATTCGAGATATTCAATCTAACGCTTGAAGAATGCACACTTCTTCATTTTAGCATACAATTTATGTGACCTCATTGTCTTAAGGACAATCCGAAGTTGGGATTCATGATCTTCTTCCTATTTAGAATAGACTAAAGTGTCATCGAAGAAGACAAGCACGAAATCATCAAGATATGGCCTAAAGATATCCTGCATTAACCTATTGAAGGTGGCAGGTGCATTCGTAAGCCGAATGACATAACTAGGAACTCAAAGTTCCCATATCTTGTATTGAAGGCCATCTTTGGGATATATTCTTCCTTGATCCTTATCTGATAGTAACCTGACCTGAGATCAATCTTGGAGAAGATCTTCACACCCTGAAGACGATCAAGAAGCTCATCTATTCTAGGAATAGGATACTTGTTCTTGACTGTTGATTGATTCAACCCACGGTAATCAATACATAGTCGAAGTGTCTATTGAGATATGGAGCTCCACTCGTGATTTTCCAGGGTGACCGTTGTGCATTTATGTCACCGACTTGTTAGGTGTAGATGCGGTTGGTACACCACCCATGAATAATAGCTAGATGACAGCTATCCTTATTTACTCTAGTTCGTGGCTCAGTTAGTATCCCACCTTAGTTAGTTGAGTTTGGTTTGAGACCCATATATAGGATTCTTCTATTTCTATGTACTAGAGTTCTTTTTGGCTTACACAACTAAGAAGAGGAAAACTGTTTTCAGCCTCCACCTGTGTGTGTATTCCCCCATTGTGCAAGCAAGAAAGCTACAAGTGAGACTCCTTCCTTCTCTCCCACAATCTTGACATGGTATCAGAGCATTGTTCGTGGTAAGGAGCTCAAGAAAGCAAGCCAAGTTCGTGGTGTTCTGGTAAGAGGACCAGTGTTGCTTTCATTTTTCTGTTTTGGGAGCAAGTCTCTGCAGGTAGCACAGTCGGAAAGTGCAAGAGTGCATCGTCTCAGATTGAGACGCCCTTCGCCGTGTAGCAAAAGGGCAGTATATGCATTTCAGACTCTATGATTGTGCATATTCAAGATGCAAGTACGCCAAAGGAGGCATGGGATACTTTGTCAAAAATGTGAAGCATAAATACGCAAGCCAGGAAAATGCAGCTCAAGCAAGAGTTGCACAATGTGCAAAGAGAAAGTATGAGCATCAATGACTACCACATGAAGGTGAAGAAGCTTGCAGATGCACTTGCTTCCATTGGGCTGCCAGTGGAAGATGATGATTTAGTTTCTGTGACCTTGAATGGTCTAGGAAAGGATTATGCACAGTTCCGAACATCCATTTTTGTCCGTGAAAGATTTCCTGATTTTGAGGAGTTGATTGCTCTTCTAATTTCTGAGGAGCAGAGAAATGGTGGTGCATCTTCTTCAAGTGGAACTTCAAAAGAAACTGTCTTCTACTCAAATGCTGGAAGAGGTAGAGGCAGAGGTAGAGGAGGCCGATTTGGAGGCCGTGGTAGAAATCAGAATATGCAATAAACTCAAGAAAACCAGTCCTATGGAGAAGGACGTGGCAACTCTAGAGGTAGGGGGAGCCAAAGAGGTCATGGTGGATGGCAAAGAGGCCAAAATCCAAACAACAATGTTGAATGCTACTACTGTGGTAAAATGGGTCATATGGCTAAAGACTGCTATAAAAAGCACAATGACATCATGAATGAAAAATTGCAACAAGGAAATTATGCATCTTCTAGTAGACAGGGTGATGATAGAAATGAGCATTTGTTTATGGTGCAGCACATGACCAATTCTGTGACAAGTGTAGAAGAAAGCAACGATGTGTGGTATGTTGACTCAGGTGCATCAAACCACATGACAGGTCATGCAGAATGGATGCAGGATGCAAGGAAAATGAAAAAACCAAGATTTGTGGAGATCGGTGATGATACTGCACATCCTATTGTGCAGATTGGAAAATTTCATTTGTCTATGCAGGATGGGAAAAAAAAATACCTGTCGGATGTATTTCATGTCCCGAATATCACCAAGAACCTAGTTTATGTTGGTCAAATGGTTGAGCAGGGCTTGCAGGTCAGATTTAATTCTCATGGATGCTTTGTTGAGGATATGAAAAATAAAGATTGCTTGATAGCAAAAGGAAAGAAGAAGGGAAAATTGTTTACGTTGGATGCAGACATGCCTGAATTGAGTGTAGCAATGTTTGCACATGGGACCGGTGTAGTTGCAGATATTGATATCTGGCATAAACGCATTGGTCATGTTAATGTACAGCGACTTAAATCAATGCAAGCCCAAAATATTGTTGCAGGATTGCCTAAATTCAAGGTTGCAGAAATACATAAGGTATGTGAAGCCTGTCAATTTGGAAAACAGGCAAGGAAACCATTTCCTAGACATGTTCAAGAGAGTAAGAAGCCATTGGAATTAATCCACTCTGATGTGTGGACTACTAAAGCTGCATCTCTTGGAAGCTGTCATTATTTTGTCGCATTTATTGATGACTATAGCAGAAAAGTTTGGGTGTATTTTATGAAAAAGAAAAGTGAAGTTTTTGGGCATTTCAAAACTCTTAAAGCTATGGTTGAAAAAGAAACAGACCTGCAAATAAAATGCCTAAGGTCAGATGGAGGGGGAGAGTACCTCTCAAATGAGTTTGCAAGGTTCCTGTAGGAGCATGGCATAAAGCAGCAATATTCATGCAGTCATACCCCACAACAAAATGGAATTGCAGAAAGGAAAAACAGGCATATTGGAGAGGTATCTCGTGCCATGTTCAACGAAAAAGACTTGCCAGATTTTTATTGGGCTGAAGCAGTTGCTACAGCAGTCTACATAATGAATAGGACTCCCACTGCAACAATACATGGGATGACTCCAAAGGAGAGGTATATTGGTAGGAAACCTAATATTTCTCATTTGAAGATTTTTGGTTACATTGCCTATGTTCATGTGCTAGATGAGTTGAGATCCAAGTTGGATCCAAAAGCTGAGAAGTGCATATTTATTGGTTACTCTCTGCAGCAACAAAAAGGGTATAGATGCTATAACCCTTCTACTCGTAAGTTTACAGTGAGCAGAGATGTTGTTTTTGATGAGATGAGTAGTTGGTATAAACCAATAAATGTGATTGATAATGTAGATGCACAAAATGGTAATGCTGCACAGAATTCATAGCAGCAGTCACAAGATATTAGTGGACCTGGAGCGTCCTCTAGTAGTGGTTCACATTCTTCGCCATGGACAAGCAGATTGAGATCAGGAGAATCTTCTCAAAGCAATGCAGATAGTGGTATGCAGGTATCATGAAAAGGAAAAGAGAAGGTAGATCAGCCCATGTTTGATGTAAATGCAGGTCACTCTTATGTGGATGGTGAATCCAGTGGCTCAGAACAGAGCATTGATGATGAGTTGGGTATTTCTTCTATTTTTACACCTGGAGTAAGGAAGTCCAGGGATGTTTTGAGAGCACCTAGGAGTGAACCTACTTTGCGCAGGTCTACCAGAGCTAGGTATCCTGTGGATAGGCTGAAATATGATGGATTTACAGCCATTCACTATGCTTATATGGTCAAAGTGATACAAGAACCAAAACCCACTTCTTTTGAGCAAGCCATGGGAAAAGAAAAATGAGAGAAAGCCATGGATGAAGAAATGGATGCCTTGGAAGCAAATGCTACATGGAAATTGGTACCTTTGCCTAAAGATAAGAATGCAATTGGTTGTAAGTGGGTTTATAAGGTGAAGCACAATGCAGATGGTTCTGTGAACACATACAAGGCAAGATTAGTAGTCAAGGGGTTTGCACAAACATATGGCATTGATTATGAACAAACATTCAGTCCGGTTGCAAGGATGGCAACCATAAGAGCAGTCATTGCTATGGCTGCATCAAAGGAATGGTCTTTACATCAGATGGATGTAAAGAATGCCTTCTTGCATGGTGATTTGCAAGAAGAGGTATATATGGAGCAGCCACCAGGTTATGTGCATGTTGTTCATCCTGAGTTTGTTTGCAAGTTGAAGAAAGCCTTGTATGGCTTGAAGCAAGCACCTAGCATGGTCTGACAAGATAGGACAATATCTTGTCAGTATTGGCTTTAAGATTTCCAAGGCAGATTTCTCACTTTATGTGAGAAAAACAGGGAAAGGTATTATGCTACTTGTCATTTATGTTGATGATTTGATTATGACAGGTGATAGTGATGAAGATATCCTTCATGTGAAAATGCTATTGAAGTAGAAGTTTGAGATGAAGTATTTAGGAGAGCTGCGTTATTTCTTGGGCATTGAGGTGATTAGATCACCAAGTGGGATACGACTCTTGCAGAGGCAGTATGGATTGGACATGCTGTCCAAATATGGGATGATAGACTGTAAGCCTATTTCAGTTCCTTTGGAGCAGAATGTGAAGCTAAGCGGCACAGATGCAGGTGAGCTTCTCGAAGACCCTACTATGTACACACGCATAGTAGGAAGTTTGATTTATATGACTATTACCAGGCCAGATTTGAGCTATGCTGTTGGATTGGTAAGTCAGTTTATGCAAGCTCCAAGGAAACCTCATTTGGATGCGGCTAGATGCATACTCAGGTAAGTGAAGTCCACATTGCAGTATGGACTATTTTATGAGACTGGGGTTCACATACAGTTGCATGGATACACTGATGTTGATTGGCCTGGTAGTATTTCTATTAGACGATCTACCAGTGGATATGTGTTCTCTTTTGGGAGTGCTGCAGTCACTTGGAGCAGCAAGAAACAGCCTACAGTTGCCTTGTCGAGCACACATGCTGAGTACAGGGCACTACAAGGAATTGGGCAATTAGTGATGCCGATTAGCGACGGCGGATATCGGTGTCGCTATTGGCATCGCTATGGGCGTCGCTATTTGTGACGCAAATAGCGACGCTGCAGGAAAAAAAAACGGCCGAAACCTGAGCGCCGTTTTCATTTCTTTTGCTTCGACTTTTGAGAGCGAGAGCAAGGGAGGGAACGAAGGCTTTGTGAGAGAAGAAGAGGAAGAGACTTGCTGCTGCCACCGCTATCGCCGTTGTTCGCGAAGGAGAGGAGGAGCCCTCATTGCAAAGAGAAGCCACCCACGCTCGCCATATCTCATTGGTGAGTCTCCCTCTCTCTTTCTTTTGCTTATTGAAGGTTTAAATCGTTCTCTTTTTCTTGTTTAGGAGAGGAAATGAAAGAGAAGGAGAGGGAGAGGGAGAGAGAGGGAGAGAAAGAGAGGGAGAGGGAGAGGGAGAGAAAGAGAAAGAGAGGGAGAGTGCATTCTCTCTCTCTCTCTCCCTTTTACTTGTTTAATGTTTAAATTACTTTCTTTTTTTCTTGTTTAAGAGAGGAAACGAGAGAGTAAAAGAGAAAGAGAGGGAGAGGGAGAGGGAGAGGGAGAGAAAGAGAAAGAGAAATAGAGGGAGAGGGAGAGGGAGGGGGAGGAAATGAGAGAGGGAGAGAAAGAGAAAGAGAGGGAGAAGGAGGGAGAGTGCATTCTCTCTCTCCCTCTCCCTTTTGCTTGTTTAATGTTTAAATCACTTTTTTTTTTCTTGTTTAGGAGAGGAAATGAGAGAGAAAGAGAGCGAAAGGGAGAGGGAGGGGAAGGAAATGAGAGAGGGATAGGAAGAGAAAGAGAGGGAGAGTGCATTGTATCTCTCCCTCTCCCTTTTGCTTGGAGGATGTTTAAATCACTTTATTTTTTGCTTGTTTAGGAAATGAGAGAGAAAGAGAGATAGAGAGGGAGAGGGAGAAAAAGAGAAAGAGAGGGAGAGGGAGAGGGAGGGGAAGGAAATGAGAGAGGGAGAGAAAGAGAACGAGAGGGAGAGGGAGAGGGTGAGAGAGAGAGTGTGCATTCTCTCTCTCACGACGGGTTTGGTTGTTTGTTGTTTGAATCACTTTCTTTTTTGCTTGTTTAGGAGAGAGGGAGAGGGAGGGGAAGGAAATGGGAGAGTAAGAGAGAAAGAGAGGGAGAGGGAGAGGGAGAGAAAGAGAGGGAGAAGGAGGGAGAGTGCATTCTCTCTCTCCCTCTCCCTTTTGCTTGTTTAATGTTTAAATCACTTTATTTTTTGCTTGTTTAGGAGAGGAAATGAGAGAGAAAGAGAGCGAGAGGGAGAGGGAGGGGAAGGAAATGAGAGAGGGATAGAAAGAGAAAGAGAGGGAGAGGGAGAGGGAGGGGAAGGAAATGAGAGAGGGAGAGAAAGAGAACGAGAGGGAGAGGGTGAGGGTGAGAGAAAGAGAGAAAGAGAGGGAGAGGGAGAGGGAGAGAGAGGGAGAGAGAGAGGGAGAGGGAGGGGAAGGAAATTTAAGATAATAGACTTATTGATAATGGTATGCAATGTGCTTTGCCATGGGCCACGTACATTGGTAACTCTTTAAGATGGCTTAAAAATGGTCAATTCCTTCATGAAGTCCAAGTAGGGGATCTAATTGTGATATGCATAATTCATTGTTTTTGTATTAACTTTATAGGCATGCCAAATTAGAAATCATGCCAACTAGTCAACGGAAGGACTAAAAGAAAATGATACCCTAGCTAATGGTCATTAAGGTACTTCATCAAAATGAGCCCAAAAGTATTGTTATAGAAGAAGAAACCCTTAAATTGAGTATAGGATAATTTCTCTCAGGTCTTATGACTGTGAGTAGAATTGATTGAAATAAATTTTATTACTATAGTTATAAAATTTCATAGATGGCGCGCATTAATTTTAAAATGGATTACTTATACTCAAAGCCGAGATATAACAAATAATTATCTACCGGGACAAACAAATCCTTGAGCATGATACAAGGCCGAGATATAACATCGGAAAATCTCTCAACTACTATATACAATGCAAGATTTATGGTCAACTTGTAACTTGACGTACATCTCCATAAAGCTATCCATTTAAGCCTCATTTGCTGTAATGTAGATAAGATGGAAAACGAAGAAGGTCTTATTGTTCAAGTCCGCGAGACGTATCTTAATTAGTGTGTCCCATGTCCTTGCTCTTAATGCAAGTTGGCAATTAGATGAAAACGCCGATTGTCTATAGAACACGTACGAAGATTTGGCGAGTTTCAATCTGAGATCATTGATCAGGCGATTGCGGATTTTTAGCAAATGGTAATTTGAAGTTAGCATTTTTCATGCATTGTACTCTCAAGCTAATTGAAAACCATACACAATAAGATTAGGTCTTGTTGGCAAATATTCTATCCAGGGGGTGATGTCTCGACCCAAGGGGGAGTGCACCCTTTGCGGCCAATTAGAAGAGTTCGTGGACGTGCGATGGATGGATTGTAGGAGCCAATCGACCACTCACAAGGCCCATCTATACCATCAATGCCAAAGGAGACAGACAACCTTCCCGACTGCCTACAATCTTGGAGCCTGAGATGGAGGCAATGATCGATGCATTGATTCCCATGGATGTTGAGACATCTGACCCGCTTAGAGAGGAAGCATCCATACCATTATATGATGGGTGCCGAGTATCTCGGTTGAAGACATTGCTTGCACTCTTAAGTGTGCAAGCAAAATACGGTTGGAGCGATACGATTGTGACTGAGTTATTCAGGTACCTTGCACACAGGCTTCATTGATTTTTTTTAAAATAGTATTATTGCAAACATTTGTGTTTTTTCAAGGTATTTTATGATTTTTTTCAGGTTATTGAAATATCATATATTGCCACCTACAAATACCATGCCTGAGTCTCGTGATGATGCACGACATGTTTTACGAAAGCTTGGCATGGACTACAATAACATCCATGCATGTATCAACGACTACATATTTTTTCAAGATGAATACGAGACTATGGAGACATGTCCAAAGTGTGGTGCTCACAGGTATCGATAGGACTTGCAAGGGCAAACCATCCCTTAAAAAGTTCTCAGACACTTTCCGCTCATCCCCCGCATAAACCACATGTTTCGCACGTCTGCCATGGCAAGCTTGACAACGTGGCATGTGCAGAATAGGTCCACGGATGGAGTTCAATGAATATCAGCAGATTCGCGCGCATGGAGCCACATTGACTCTACCTTCCCAGGCTTTGCGCAAGAGCCAAGGAATCTTCGGCTCGGTCTCACCATGGATGGTGTGAACCCATTCGGTGTGCGCTCGACTTCTTACAGTGTGTGGCCTATAGTGCTTGTCAACTACAACATCCCTCCATGGCTTTCTACGAAGAAAGGACATCTCATCCTTAGCTTTCTCATCCCGTGCCGCTACAAAGTAAAAAATATGGACGTGTATCTTCGTCCATTAGTCGATGAGCTTAAGATTTTGTGGGAGGAGGGGGTCACGGTGCAAGATATGAGCAAGCACGATGGTCGGCGGTCAGTCAACATTCGAGCCATTCTCATGTGGACGATGCATGAATTTCCGGGATTGGGAGAGTGCTCAGGTGAGCAGACCTTTGTTCTCGTTGGTTATATCTATATTTTATTTCATTCAATCAAGTATTCACTAGGTCGTGGATCGCCTTGCAGGTCTGGTTACCTCAGGTTATCATGCATGTCCATTGTGTGGGCCACAGTTAGACTCCCAAAGGTCACGAACCATGAAGAAGATGGTATATCAAGGACACGCCGCTTTCTTGCCGGAGGATCATGAACTCAGGGAAGGTTTTCTTGGACGACCTCCAGCACGTATGAACGCTGCAAGCTGGTACGAGCTGAAAATGGTAAACCCGCAATCACATCCAAATGGAATGCAACGGTTCTCAGTTTTCTACGAGTTGCCATATTGGACCCACTTACAGGTCAACCACTTGTTGGATCCCATGCATATTTTCAAAAATGTGGGCAGCTTGCTATGGGACCACATCACAGGAAAGAGAGACACTATAGGGTCACGAATGGATTTAAAGGAGGTAGGTAAGATGGAGGCGCTTTGGCCGCAGTCGAGTGCTGAAGGGGGAGTGCAGCTTCCTCGCACTCCCTGGGTTTTGTCTACCAAAGAAGAGCGCATTGTGAAGCAAGTAATCAAGTCTATCCGCACTCCGACGGGTATGATGCGTTCTCTCAGGTCCGCATTTTCTAAAGATGACCAAATGTCTAGGCTAAAATCCCATGATTGGCATAAGATATGTCAGATTTGTGAACAGAATGAATTTTAATTAGCGTGGACATTTTGAAATTTGAAAAGTGACCATTATTCTTAATGCTTTCTCATTTGTGGCAGTTTGTCCTACCGATCGCGATCGCGGGATGCCTTACTCCAGAAATTCGCGGGGCCATTTACAAGTTTTCGACTTTGGTGCAATGGATCTCATAGAAAGAGATTAAGATGTCCTCTATTGAATCCGCAAGGCGGGGAGCAGTTGAGACGGTCTATCTCTTTGAGAAATACCTGCCCACTAGCATGCTCATGATACAAGTTCACCTTCTTGTGCATCTTGTGGACGAAGTGGAGATTGCTGGACATGTCCATACGCGATGGATGTTCTTCCTGGAGCGCTTCATGAAAACCCTGAAAGGATTTGTGGGACAACGAGCTCGTCCAGAAGGTAGCATGGCGGAAGGTTGGTTGGTGTCAGAGGCGTTAGTGCATATCTCACAATGGCTACCAACGGTGGAACCAGACAATGAAATGCTATGGACGCTGAAGGACGATGATAGGTTGACTGGAGATGTGGTGGTTGGAAATGGGGTAGAAGAAAGAATGGATGCCTCAATGGAAGAGAAGGTGAATCGCTTTTGTATGTTGCACCATGCCTCCATGGAGACGTAGATCGCCAAGTACCAGATTGCAAGGCAAGATCGAGAGGAAGCGTGAGCTGAATTCTGACGCAGTACGCATCACCGACCGATTCGATATCCCAAAGGCATGGAGGAGATGCCACGGTTTATGTCAACACGATGGTTGCATGGAGCCTTGACCGCAGCATCCAACGAAGGGACAGAGGTCTCAATGGAGGAGTGGGAGTTCTCGAGGGGATGTAGTCCAAAGGTAATGAGGGGTTTAGAATGTGTCGTATCTAAATTTGCTTGCTACATCTAATTTGAGTGTTTCAATGTGCAGTACAAAATATATAGTGCAGCGTGGTCGCGCGGACGGCATTTTCGAGTGGAGCGTATTGACAAAATGCACTCCACAATGGACTGTGGTGTCATGGCAAGGTTTGAGCAAGAGAGCCGGCGATGAGCAACGGATCCGAACACGGTTGTGGATGAGATGGAGTATTTTGGGAACTTGCAAAGTATTATTACGGTGGATTACCGTAGCTTCTCCATGATACTATTCGATGTGCAGTGGCTCAAAGTGGTACTTGGAGGAGCTGGAGCAATAGTTCGACGAGGTCCATCTGGATTTCTCGAAATAGATTCCGAAAAAAAATGGACGGATTTGTGCGACACCTTTGTGTTGCCAGCCCATTGTGAACATGTGCAAATAGTCATTTGCTTGCTAATTGTAATACGACATGGTTTATGTCACAATGGTTTGAACTCGCTTTGTAAGTGTTTGTGAATAGGTAATCTTCCATCCAAACCCCCAACAACCTCGATGGTGGTATGTTATACCTTCAACTCCTCGAGGTGCAAGAGTATATGATCAAAGCAATGTTCCAGGCATAGATGAAGAAAATATGCAAATAGAGGAGTTGATATTACAAGGGGTGGAGGCCACTGCAAGCTTGGAGCCCGCATCGGCTAACAATGATGGAAATACAGAAGTCATAGAATTTTTTGAGAACGAGGCAGACTCGTTCTTTTGTGGTGACATGTCTATCGACCTTCCAGTGTATCCAGAGTTGTGTCAGGAGATTAACATGGGACCATAGAATACTTCATTCTTGGAGAATTGTATTACTCAATTCGTTGTTTAGATCTTCCATAAAGGTAGACAAGATATGCATTTTAAGAGAGATTTTTCAAAAATGATTTATATTAATGTGCTTTGTATAGTTTAAATTGATTATTCTAACATCATCTTTTATCTGTGTAGGTATCGACATTTGCAGGATGAGTTGAGGGATGAGTGATGAGGAGTTTCAGGACATGATGGCACGCATGTCTCCAGATCAGCTCGTGAGATTCAGAGAGATGGCAGACCAGGAGCTGTCTCGTTCTTCGTCAGGGCGCTTTGCTAGATTAGCTTCAGCCGATGAGATGCTTCAGCTTTGAGCAGACGATCTCGATGCTCGCGACTTGGGCCAGAGTGAGGGATTGCGACTGCAGGAGGATCAGGGGGGTGTTGCTGTGGAGACACGGACGTGGTGTCTCCGTCTCGTCGTTCAGCTGGAGCTGCGTCACCTCCAGGATTTGTCACACCTGTGGGGACATCCACTCTAGTTACTCCGGCTTTTGTGCAGCCGTCAGCAGATGACACGCCTTTTGGTGGCACCCCTTTGAGTGGCACTCCAGGAGAGGGTACCCCCGTCGGTACACCGAATGTACAGGGGTCTCCTGGATATGCCCAGGAGCGTGGACGGAGATGGGAGAGGGCCCATCTTAGGCAGACTCCTAGGGGTTATGGATACCTAGTGGATAGTAGGTCAGGAGCCATCATCATGAATGATGAGGGGAGGAGGGTGATGGCTCGCATGAGGGAGTTGTGCCAACAAATTTTTCGGCACAACGTCCTAGATAATTGGAGGAACATACCGGAGGGGAGGAAGGACTACATAGTAGCATTCTTGCACGCGGAGTTCCCGGTGCCAACCGCAGTAGATAAATTCTCTACGGGCTGGATGATGGATTGCATGCATGCATACATGCCACATAGACGATCCGACGCACGCAAGGCAATCAAGAGTGGGGCTCCAAAGCCCGAGTGGTTAGATGCAGACGACTGGCGCCGACTGAGGGAGGAGGCTACAAATTTGCCAGGACGTTGGAGTCAGCAGCGGGAGGCGGCGAGGGCATGAATCGAGGCCGGATCGGTGCATCATCTTGGGAGTGGCAGCCACAGGACATATTTGGAGGACTTTGTAAGTTTCTCTTTTGTTTTGCTTATTTGTTTTTTTGAGATATTCTTTGTACTGACAATCATGTTTCTAACAGTTAGCATTTTGTTTTCTTTGCAGCACTCCGTTACAAATCGCGATCCGCAAGGCCTTGAGACTCAATATGCAGAGAGGCACGGTCTCAGGGCATTGATCGACTGATTGTATAGATGCGGCGGCCCTGTAAGTCACTCATCTTTCTTGTCCGTAGTTACCATGAGATATTTGAATGCATTATTGTATGGTGGATTGATATGTTGTTTGTTTTTCTGCAGAATCCGTTTGATGCTCCTTTACAGCGGGACGAGCTTTCGGGGGACGAGGATTTGTAGCTCGCCCTTGGATCCTTAGAGCTCACACACCTTTAGTTTTTAGTCGCCTGATCTATGTAGACATTTTCTATGTATTAGTGATATCGTTTCATGATTGTACCAATCGCATTTTATGCGATCATGTATTTATTTCATGTATCAGTTTTATGATTTCAATATACATTCTTTTTGTTTGCAAACGCTTTGTATGCAGCAGTGCAGAAACTATTTTGTATGGCTCTCATACAGCACACAGTGCTATATGTGGCAGGGCAGCTTGCTGCCCTGCCACAATTTTTTTTTTCTCTGTTACCGTCGCTATTTGCGTCGCAAATTTACTGCTCACGTCGCTATTGGCGTCGCTATGAGCGTCGCAAATTCTCTGTAACCGTCGCTATATGTGTCGCATTAGCGACGCATATAGCGACGATTCTATGGCGTCGTCAATAACGACGCTTTTTGCAACGACGGGGGCAAATTTTGTTGTTTGTATTTTCGTCGCTTTAAATGTCGCTATAAGGTCTATATCTTGTAGTGGGGGTGCAGCAATGGCTGCATGTGAGGTAGCTTGGTTGCATAAGCTACTTTATGATATGCATCAGCCTACAGATGGGCCATTTATCATTTATTGTGACAACATGAGTAGTATACACTTGGCAAAAAACCCAGTCTATCATGCTAGAACAAAGCACATTGAGGTGCATTATCACTATGTGCAGGAGAGGGTTTTACTAGGTCTTATTGATCTAGTTTATGTTAGCACAAAGGATCAGGTAGCTGACATATTTACGAAGGCATTGGGCGCAGAGAAGCTGTGCAAGTTTAGAGACCTGCTTGGTGTGCAGGAACTGGGATTGAGCTCAAGGGGGAGTGTTGAGATATGGAGCTCCACTTGTGATATGCCAGGGTGACCGTTGTGCATTTATGTAAACGACTTGTTAGCTGTAGATGCGGTTGGTACACCACCCATGAATAATAGCTAGATGACAGCTATCCTTATCTACTCTAGTTCATGGCTCAGTTAGTATGCCACCTTAGTTAGTTGAGTTTGGTTTGAGACCCATATATAGGGTTCTTCTATTTCTATGTACTAGAGTTCTTTTTGGCTTACACAACTAAGAAGAGGAAAATTGTTTTCAGCCTCCATCTGTGTGTGTATTCCCCCATTGTGTAAGCAAGAAAGCTACAAGTGAGACTCCTTCCTTCTCTCCCACAATCTTGGCAGTGTCCCATCCTTCTTTTTCTGGAATAGTACTGGAGCTCCCCACGGTGAATTGCTAGGCCAAATGTAGCCCTAACCTAGCAGTTGCTTGAGTTGTTCTTTCAGCTCAATTGCTTCTGGTATGGACATTCTATAAGGCCTCTTTGCAATTGGCGCGGCTCTTGGTACTAACCTAATTTCATGATCCACTTCTATTTGAGGAGGAAGTTCAGTCAACTCTTCAGGGAATACATCCGCGTATTCCTTTAGCCAAGAAGGTTCTTCATGAGACGCTTGCTTCTGATCTAATTTGTTGAGTTTGATCAAGTAAACATGTAATCCTTTTCTGACTCCTTTTAAGATCTGAGATACTTTGGCCAATTGGATTCTTGGCATTCCTGCCTCACCTTGAGTTGTGACTAATTCCCTTTAAGAGTTTCGAAAGGAAACTTGACCCTTTCCACAGTGAATGTGGGCGTCGTTAGGCTTAAGTAAATCCATTCCGAGTAGACACTAATGGATACCTAAATTCATGACTCTAAATTTGACAGAAGTCTTCTTTCCACCCAGAAAGAATTTCACCTTAGCAGTTTTCCTGGTACAAGTAACCTCACGACCATTCGCCAATTCCACAAGTAGGGTAGGTGATTCTACTGTGGCTATTCCTAATCTTTTTGCACATGCTGGTGAGATAAAGGAATGTGTACTACCACAATCAATCAAGGTCTTGAAACCTTTACCTTGATAGTCCGACGGTGTCTGAATCACCGAGAACTGGTGATTCAGCCCTCTCTTGTGCAAAGCGGCATGGATTGTCACTCTTTCGAATTTTGCTTCCATGGTTGGGTCTTCTTCTTCTCCTTCTTCACACATTTGCCTATTGGCAATGTAGGCGGTTCTTCCTCTTCCTCGGGTAGCGGCTCCTTGACCACGGCTTGTTCCTTGGAAAGGCGCTTGGCAATGTCCTCCACTAAGCTTGGGGCATTGCCTCTTAAAGTGACCGAGTTCGTTGCAGTGGAAACAATAGAAGTTCGGCCATTACTTTGAGTAGGAACAAAGTTGTTGACGTTATTCGTTCTTGCTTTCTTTCTTTGTCCCTGATTATGACCTTGAACTCTCTTAATTTGAGGTCTGAATGCTCCTCTGTTCGGGTCATTGTAAGACCAAGCTTTGTTACCCCTTGGTCGAGACTGCACCTCCTGAATTATAGGCGCCGCTCGAATGAGTGCATCCTAAAGATCTGATGGACGCATAGATTCGAGACAGGTATTTATTGGTGGATTTAAACCCGCAGAAAATTTGGACACCTGCTGTGTCATGTCCATCTGTGGCGCATACTTTAAAAGTGAGATGAATTTAGAGTAGTATGCATCAAGAGTGAGTCCCAGCTATTTTAGCTCGTAGAACTCATTCATCTTCTGAGTGCGATATGCAGGTGGCAAGTATCTTCCTTGCATGTCTTTCTTCAGCTTCTCCCAGGTAACGGATCCTTCTGCGATCCCTTGATCCCTACACCATTGCTTCCACCAAAGTTTGGCTTCACCGATGAGCTTTAACTTGGCGAGCATAGCCTGATTGGCGGGTGCAGTACCGGCTGCTTTGAAGTAATCCTCCATGGATTCAATCCAAATTTCAGCATCAGCTTGGACGAATCTGCCTCTCCCATCAAACTCAGGTAGCTTAATCTGCTTGAGAAGGAACTTCTTCTCCTGGATTACAACAATACTTGATGTAGGAGGTGAATTAGGAACCTGTACGTGGGGTTGTGCCTGGATAAAGGTTTCTTAACGTTATTATACAATAATCGTTATTGATTTATTTTATATCTTTAATTCAGCTATCTCGTAAACAATGTAGCTACTTAACTTTTCATCAACTCTTATGCACAACCAGACATTGATAAAAATAAGTCTTTATTTGTATTTATATGGGTATAGCCGTTTTGAATACAACGTTTCATGCGATGATAAGCCAATTGCTACATTTAGTTTGGGGAGAACAACATTGTATTGCATTTATCTACAAGAACTGTGTAATAGTAAGGTTTCGGGTCATGGATCTTCAGGAATCGGTAAATCATTGGAAGTTCAGGATATCCTTTTCGTTGGAATCCATACTTCTCATGGCGGCCCAACACTTTACTCTTGTTGGCGGGGATTACATGGTTTACTTCCTCATATACATATGAGTTCATCTCAACCCTCCGACCTCGAATATGTAAAGTCGAATTTACGTGAGCCTCCACAAAACAAACAGCTTCATGACTTTCAGATCTTCCAACCACTTGATCCTCTTTAGGTTGGTCTGTAGATAAGCAAACCGGTGGGCAGCTATATAGTAGATTCCTGAAGCACCTGTCCATCTTCATTCCATGTACAAAGGCGATGGATTATAGATCTACTCTAGGATGTTCATCATCCCAATCCTTTGTCTATAAAGCGGAGAATGCATTGCAATCATAAACATGACTCGAAATACCAAGAACTTGTTCCACGCTTCGTAATTTTGTAAGACAGCATTGAAGGTAAGGAAATGTTTGGACAGCAATAATTGCTTTACTTCATCTTATTATAATTTCATAAAAACAATTCCGTTGTTGGTCGGCTCTGATACCAACTGTAATGTGTCCACTAGTATCATCCAGGACACGACTTAGCAGTCCATCGGAAAGGATGTCTAGAAAGCTCCGCCGGCACTCCCATGGAATGTTACGGGATTTGCAATCTAGGGCTTTCCATGTCTGCCACATAGTGGACGTATTCCGGCCGTTCCCACTTAGGATCTGAATTAGGGTTTTCCTGATTGGTCATTTCCTAATAGTAACTAACGTCGGACCCAAGCGAACTACTTTACACAAAAACGCCAAGTCCTAAGCAGATTCACTGCACTTGGTTCAAGGAGAATTGGAAACGAGAGGGATGCAAAGCTCAACCTCTCTGCCATAAGGCATAGTCCCATTCCGTTCCCCTAAAACAGCGTAAATCGGGATAAGGCATCTCTCTAGGTCAACGCTTTTGTTGTTCATGTCCTTTGATGATCATTCCACTGTTCCTCGTGATTTGAGAAAAGTTCCCGGCCAACCGGGACCACCCAACCATAGGACGGACCCATGGCCCATCCTCCGCACTTTCCTCAGGTTGTTTTAGTTATGTAATTATCCAACACATTAGTTTGACATGTAACAACCAGCTTCTTTAATTAACCCGTTAAGCACTGGTTCCTTCACGTAATCTTATCACTTGACATAGAAAAAAAATATCAGACAAGTTCTTTATTAACATGTCATCATATTAACTTTGAAATACAAAGAGTTTTGCCCGTAGGCTTATCCACAATCTGCCCGAAGGCTATCCAACGATCCTCAGGGATCACTATTCCAAGTTTCCACCTGAAAACTAGTATGCGGGCCTCGAGATCCAATCCCGAGTCACGTTAGCCTCCTGTGCAGGACCCGGAAGGCAAGGGATGTACGGCCAGAGCCCCCCTGGCACCCAAGCGTCCTCTTGCTCCAAGTAGCGCTCAACAGAGAGACCTCTCATGGCGGGTTCGGTCCACGTTCCCGGCGCGGTCAACAACCCCCTTGGTTAGGGTCAGGCAGGTAGTCGGGTGTAACTGCAAACTGTCTCTCCCTTCAGGCCTTCAACGTGAAGTATAGATATTCATTTATTTTGTAATTCATTGGTCAAACAAGTCAAATAGTGCTCTAAAATCTCTAGCAAGCACAAACCATTCCATTGATCGTTTTTGTTGTTGGCAATTTGCTAAGGAATGATTCCTTCCTTTCGAATGCATCGAGCACTTGATTCGGGGTATCTTGCAGCTTGGCAAGATCCCATATATTTTGGGTTAGGGCATACCATATTAACCCAACTTGGTCAAACCCTAAAGTTCATTGGATACTTCAGTTTCTGGTTTTTTAATCTCCAATTAATCTTCCTTACTCAGAAGGATATCAAAGTATACATCCTCTTGCAAGATAACTTGCGTAAGGATCCACCATCCTTGTTGCGAGAATTTGGCCTTTCTTCTTGTGATTCAATCACAAGACCATATGATTCCGTACTTGCTGTGCAAGTCTCGCATCGTACTATGCGATAATGGAGTCACGAAACAATCCGTTTCAATTTCTTTAAGTTGAAGTTGTTAGACCTAGGATTTCCTAGCTTCATTTTTGTAAGAATCTCAGGGACAAACCCTAGTTCCTTTTTTTATTACAATTTACTAACCCTACATTCAGGGAATGTGGACAAGTATTTAAGGTATAGACATTTCTTGGAATTTTAACTCATTCCCAACGAATATTTCGCAGCATAGGTATTTTTAAGTTTCATTTGAGTAACTCTAGAAGATAATTTTGAGATTACTTCCGTATGATTTGCTATCTACGTGTCAATTGCCTTTTCAATCCTATACTTTATCGATTTGAGGTTAGGTTAAATCCAACTAATCTTTCCTTTTGTGAACAAACTCATGTGAAATAAGCAACCTTTTCCTTGCTAAGTTATGCAGTTAGCAACGATAATTTTCTAGAGTTTATGCATCGTAAGAATCCTTTCATGATTTGCATTTTCCATGCATAAAGCTATTTGAAAAAAAATTTACGTTTATGCTTTATTTATTTTGCATGTTCCATTAAACTAAATTCCTTCGTCGTGAACAACTAGGACAAAATATATCCTATTCCTAACAATTCATCTTGCATGATTGAATTACAACAATATAAAATTAAGAAGAAAAAACCTGGGTTTGGGGTGAGATATCCACATGGATACCGGGAGATGACCCTCCCGCAGCTACTCCTTGGACTTTCTTAGGAGGCATCGCAATTGTAGTCCTTCGAACGTGGAAGCAGCTTTACACTCTTTTTCGGAATTCCACCGTCGCTCCCTTGCACGTCAATACTCTTCTTCTCTTTTTCGAGTAGGGGAAAAAACCAAGTTTCAAGGGTATTTTGGAAAGGCAAGGAACAGTTAAGGGTTTAACCATGAGGAGGGGGTAATAAGACCTTTAAAGTCTTAGTTATTTTGGGAGGGAAAGGCTTACAAAGCCCAAGGAAAAGGCCTTATAGGGGTTTATACACGGGGGGGGGGGGGGGGGGGGGAGAAAAAAAAGAGGGTTTCAAAGCCCAGGACAAAGGCCTTAAAGGTCAAATCACGGGGGAGGGGGGGGGGGAGGGAATAACAAGCCCAAAAGAAAGGGCTTAAGGGTTAAATACGGGGGAAGAAAGGTTTAAATTGCGGGGTTCCAACACCCATGGGATGAGGGGGCTTAAAACACGGGGGGGGAAGGGTGTGTGTGTGGTTCCAAAAGACATAAGAAGAGGGCCTTGGGAGATTTTTGGACATGGGAGTGAAAGGTATAGGAAGGGGGGTCTTGGAGGGATTTTAGGACATGGGGGGGGTGTGTGGACACCGAGGTGAAAAGGACTTAGGGGTTTTAAAACCCGGGGGGAAAAGATGAAAGGGTGAAAGGGGGAAAGGGTGAAAGGGGGAAAGGGTGAAAGGGGGAAAAGGGGACACGAGGGGGATGAAAGGGTGTAAGAGACCCTTAAGAGGATATTTCCGTGGAGGGGGGATGGAATATGAAAGGGGGCTTCCTTAGGGGGCTTTAGAAGCTTTCTAAGAAGCTTCTAAAGCTTCTGGGAACTTCTTGAAGATCCCACGTGGTGGGGGAGTAATTGGCTAAGGCTTGCAGGCGGCAGCTGGCAGTTTGATGGCGACAGGGTGAGCCGACGAGTGGTAGCGGCAGCTAATGATTCTCCTCTTCCTTTTGACCTTGACGGCGACGTCGACTGCTCACGACCCTCTCCCTTCCTCATCAACAACAGCATGACGGCTGCAGTCTGACGGCTTCCTCCTTCACGACAGCGATTAGGCAGTGTCGACTTCTCCCTCCCCCTTGGCCTTCCCTTAGGTGAGGGTTTTTATAGGGAGAGGGAAGGAAATCCTCCTTCCCCTCGTGTCGCCCTGCATGACCGTGAGGCCGAGCAAGCTCCAGTGAGGAGCTTGCTGGCCTACTAGTTCCTTCTCCATCCTCCAGCATGACCGTTGGTGAGGATGAATTAAAAAGAAACAAAAAATTACCATAAAATTTTCAATGTTTGACATATTACACACCCTTACCTTAATTGCCTCTCCTAACAGAGGAAGAGTTACATATTGCTAGCGGTATCGATCCCGACGATGTCCTGACAGATGTCCTTACCTACATCACACACGCATGTAGCGGACCCTTCAATCTAGACCGCGATTCCTAGTTGGAGTACAATCTAGACTTCTATGCTTGGCTCATGTGAAAGTAAACACTTGACCCATACACTGAATGCCATGGGCCCACTAGCCTTCAATCCTAGGAAGGATTCTCCCCAAATCTGGAAGGGGAGGGGATAAGGGGAGTGAGTCAAGAGGAGTGAGTCAAATCGGAACCAATCAAAATCAAGCAAATGCATAAACACATAAGAAAAAACACACTATTATGAAAACCTCAGTTGACATTTAAATGTATGACGGAAAGAAACACGTTAATTTGCAATTGAGGAAAACTATCACAAAAATGTTGAAATAAACGGTGAAAAGTTTGAAAGGAAATTTTATGTTGGAGCTTAGGTGTTTTCATTCAACAAACGCGAAGCCTTTTTTTTCAGCAAATAACTATTTCGGAAGCACTAATGGGAATGATGGCTCATAACAGGAACGAAAGATGTCACAGCAAGATTGCGCTCACCAACTCCCTTTCATGGAGGAGGAGAGGACGCAATATGGCATCAACTTAGAAAATCGTGCTTATAATCAGCTGAAATTCTACAGCAACCACAACCTTGAGAAGGTGTAGCCAAGGATGAGGCCGCAAGGAGAGTATTGGAATAGTGTAACCTCTCGAAGTACCTAGAGAAGTTTGCATAGGAGCTTGACCACACTAAGTGTGTGAAATTTCTGAGAACGTACAACCCCCATCGAGAATGTAGAATGGTGACTGCGGGAAGAGGGGAGAATGCTCGACAGGTGTAGGTGCCATTGAACCAGGCCTTAGTGGAGAAGGCACTAGGGCTGTAACCTAAGATGGAGATGAAACATAAGAGAGATGTGTATTCTATGCTAAAGATGAAGAGGGGGGATGTTTTGACAAACGATGGCATCAACACACAAGATATTTGTGATTCTGAGATCTGTATGTAGGCAAAATTGGTGCACTCACTTTTCTCCAGCCAGCGCTATAGCTCCCTCATGCACCAAATCAGTGTGCCTGTGCTAGAGAATGTGGCAACCCACACCTTGGATGAGATGGACTAGAACGGCTACGTGTGCAAGACTATAGACCAAGCAAGCAAAGCACTAGCCCTAGGCAGTAGACAGGCAAGCAGAGAATCCCTAGCCTCTAAAAATATTGAGAGGAAGAAACCTTCCTCAAAAGCCTCCTTCATCAGGTATGGAAGTGTGTTGATGGCCATCATTTAGGAGGCTGTAAAAGAAGCCCAACAAGGAAATGAAGGAGCGGATGAGACTCAAGATAGGTCGCCGACCCACAAGGGAAAGAGCCATCAAGTGACAGGACATAAACTAAGACAGAGAAGGAGGATCTCAATCCAGAAGGAAAAAAGCAAAGAATCCCACTAAAAAGACAGCTCAAAAGAAGAAACAGAATGAGGGCAAGTAGAAGGAAAAAGAAGATCTAGAGAAATCCAAAAGGGAATCCCTAAGAGAGATTGCGGAGAGGAAGAAGAAGGAGAAGGAAGAAGCTGAGAAGCTGGCTGAAGAATCAAGGAAAACAGAGGAAGAGAGAGAAAGAGAGCTTTGGAAAAGGAGGTAGAGTTGAGGAGAAAGGAGGAGGAAGTCATGGCCGAAGCAACTCGTTGCAAAGCTAACTCGATGGCCTAGGGGCTTTAAGTCCGCCCAGGGATGATAGACCCGACTCAAGCACTCATGTAGCCGAAGTCATGCCGCCAAAGGGTAAGTCTCCCATCCATCCCATCTCATCCCTCTTGATGCCCACCAAAAAAGCAACCACTTTCACTCCAAGCATCCCGGTCAGTGCCGATGTAAATAGTTTTGTGGCCTGGATGCAATACTTCATCAATAAGGAACTAGCAAAAGGAAAGAGTGTGGAGACTATGACCACTGGGCAGAAAAGACAACCACAGATACCCAGTCTAGGCAAGATCCGAAATGCCAAAAGATGAAAGCTTCGACCACCCCAATCCCTACTACTATGATGCCACTAGCAAACCATTATGAATATGTTACTTAATTATTCTCTCAAGTAGAGAAGGAAAAGGAGGAAAAAAAGATAATGGTGGCCGGAAAAGGAGATGGCGGCAACCTTCCAGCTTGAAAAGACGAGACAAATGGCTATGCAAAAAAAGGAAATCCTTGATTCGAAATGAGAACTAAAGGCCAAAGATGAAAAGGAGGAAATCTAGCGACAACAGCTCGTAGATGAAAATCAAGAGCTAGTGAAAATTCAGAGAGAGTATAAGCTTCTAGTCATACAACATGAGGATTTGGTAGCAAAAATAGGTCGAATTGAATGGGGCATGAAAGAGTTTCTCGCAAGGAAAGAAGGAAGGAAGCAAGAAGAGGAACAACACCACAGAGAAATGGAAACAATGACCAAAAAGTTGAGTCTTGAAAGAGAGGAGCCGGAGAGAATGAGCAAGGAATTGGAAGACCAGGAGTAGAGACTCATGGCCATGGTACAAAGACAAGGAGAAGGTATGGAGGAAATGAAAAAGAGAGCCGAAGAGTAGGTAGGCCAAAATGAACGAAGAGTGAAGACCTTGGCGTGTTGCCTGGCTCTCGTGGAAAAAGAGAAAGTCCTAACATAAAACAGAGCAAAGGTAGCCCAAGTGGGTTTCAATACTCAACAATGAGTCTTCCTAAATACTATGATGGATGCCACTCATGCAGAGGAAGGATAGTCCCTAGATGTGGTAAAGAAGAAGCTGGGCATAGCACGCAGAGCTCTACAAGCAGGGCTACACATGCCCCCACAACCTTTTGTAGTTGGGTTGAGCCTTGATGAACAACGTAGGTACCTGTTGTTGGCCGACATAAACCCCCAGGATATTGATGCACTGGGGTTTGTAGAGGAGGTACAACAGGAAGATTGCCCATGAAATGAAGCTGAACTGCATTAATTTGACATGGGAAGATTCGAAGAAGAAGTGATTCCATAACCCCCTTCACCCCATTCTGAAGAGCAATGGCAGCCAATAGACACATTCGCGGAAAGAAAAACCACCCTGAGGGAGAAGAGAAGGAAAATGGTAGAAGAAGCCAGACAAAGATTAAGGGCTAACCCTATGGCACAGCCGTTTGTATCCCTTTCACCATGCCCAAGTGACCGGTTGGTCAATTTCCATGCGAAGCTCGTAGTTTGTGCGAGAGACAAAAAAAAGAGAAACAACCTTTCAACTTCAGCTTCCTCATCCCCAATGGCCTACGCAGAGTCCTTCCCCCTAAAATAGTGGATGAGGTGATCGACGTGGGAAGCTAGGTAAGACAACAATGGTTTGGACGAGGTGATCGATGTGGGAAGCTGGCTAAGACAACAATGGTTTGGAAGAAAGAGAGAAGAATTCCACACTCTGGGGCACTAAGGATGCAGAGTACTAGCAAAATAAAGTTTTTGAAGTGCCTCAATCCGTGCCTGGATACGAGTGCCAACCACTGTGGCGAAGACGCATCTGTGACGACAATGTGTTCTCATGGATGGCTTTTTGTAATACCCTCCCTTCTAAGAGAAACAACCCCACCTTCATGGCATATCCTCGTAGGGTAGGAGTAGACTTTGATGCAAACACCCATGGTCGTTATGACTTTCCCGTCATATATAACCCCTGTACTACCTCCTTAGCCCAAGCCCTCACTTTCACCTCTGACAACTTAGATGCCACCATGACCCACTTCTCCTCCTCTCCCGACCTGCCTTCATTACCACATGAAACTATCTTAGGCTATTAAAAATCTTACTGAGCAGGGCCCCACCCTGGTAGAACGTGGTCTCCCCCCTCTTTTTTGACCTTAACACCATTGATAGTTGCACGATGACCTGCCTAATGATGCAAGCCAGCCTTCTACCTTCCTTTTGGCTTGCTATTCTTGAGGATATGAGTGATAGCCAATTCACTCGCTGTAACCACCCATTCCTCTCCCCCACCTCTCTCCAGGTCCAGTTGAACCTTAAGGGTTTCATGCAAAGCTAGAAATTTTTTAGTCACTCCATTAAATCCCCCTCACCACCACCTTCTGATGATGAGAATTATTGATTAGCTACTACTCGAATCATGTACCTCATCAAGGTAAATTTTTTTTAAAAAAAGCAAACAACTAACAATGAAAGGAGCCCGCGACATGTCCAAATGCAAGCGCGGCACATAGCTCACAGTCACTACACCTAGGGGTCCTCAAGTTAGGCATGTCCAGTGGCCTTCGTGGACCGGCTCCATTCCTAACCCCCTAACCCTTTTTGCCTCCCCACTTCACCCTTAGGGCACCCCAAGGGCAGGACATATCTAAGGAGATAACACTCACCTATGGTTAGACCTGTCAACCTGAGCTACACACACTGCACCTCCCTTTGTAGAACATGGTCCTCAAGTGTGGGACATCACCCAAGCTTACCTAGGGTTAGACCCAACTCCTTGTTCCACCAGCATGAGCACATATCACTATATGACGAAGTAGACACTCCCCTTAGGTCAAGCACTTTCTTCTTCTAGGTACAACAGGATGCTGCAAACCACTAACTTTGGAGGCCCCCATCATCTACTCAACACACCTTGGGTTCTCCATCTAAATCATTACCAAAGCTTCCCAATCAAACGAGTCCACATGTGGCCCTATCACCCCCTTACCAGCCATTGGCCCAGACCCCACCCTTCTACAACAAAGACCTTGAAGTGCCATGGGACTGGCACCCTTCTCGAATGGCTGTAATGTTAACCTCAGCTCGAGATGGTAGAAATATGAAGCACAAAGTGAAAAAAAAAGAGAGCAAAGGTGCAGAGGCAGATCCTAAAAGCTAAGCTGAGGCAAAAGCGCAATTTTAAATAGAAGGTGCCTCAAAAAATCTAAAAACTCTTGTAAAAGAGTGCCAGGATCCCTCTTGTGCCATTTGTAAAAGAACAGACGGGTGTAGGCTTAAGGCATGAGGCAAGAAAAGGGAAATATGAAAAATGACCTTGCCACAAAGGCCGATCATGTAAAAAGGGATGGATGCCCATGGGATTTTAGGGCTTGTATATAAAGTTCAAAAAGTGAATGGAAGCTCATTCTTTGGTGTGTGGCTAACAAGAGACCTCTCTCCTTGTCTTCTTCTCTTCTCTTGTGTGTGTGTGTGTGTGTGTGTGTGTGTGTGTGTTATAGAGAGAGGGAGATTGAGAGGGTGAGGGAGTGAGCACGTGGGAGTGAGGGATCAAGAGGGTGAAGCTGTTCACCATTCCCCCTTCTGTTATTCTCTTCTCTTCTCTTTTCTCACTCATGCATGGCTATGGTGGATGGAGCTTGAAGGAGGAGTCTTGAGGATGCTTGAGTTAGCATCTAGGATCATGGAGCTATCAATGTGTGTGAAGGAGGAGGCAACTCATTTCAGCATTGAGGTAAGCTCACTACATTCATAGGTTTTAAGGCGCATTAACTAGGTGAGAGGTAGCCATTAGAGCTCCTTGGAACACTTGAAACAATAAGCGGTCTGTGGGTCTTGGTGGTCGACGAGAGCTCCCATAGACTTTAATGATATGTATAGGTTGGTCGCAAAAAAACTAGAGTTGTCTACATATTCACTTTAGATGTTAGAATTTATATTATGAATGTTGCTATGTATGCCAAAGGAAAAGGAGTAGTTGCAAACATTGAATATAGCACAAACATATTGGATATGCAAATGTGCAAAGTCTTAAATTAATGTAGTCCAAAGGATTGATTACATGATTTCCTACTTTTATAGTTGTAGAATCTCATAAAGTGTGTGGACTGGGGGGGGGGGGCTTAACCTCATACGACATGTAATGTACCACATGAGTCCAAAAGAAACTGTATTTTTACTATGTTGACTTATATTTTTTCAAAAACAAAAAGGGGTTCATAAATGTGCCCCATGTAAAATTTACATTAGAGGTTCTTTATTTCAAAAATATTTAAAAACATGTGTTTTGGCACGGGGAGGGGGGCTATATTAAAAGATATGAAAAATGATGTATTCTTGAGGAAGAAATGCCCAAAATCCCAAGGCAGAGTGAGGCACAATGTCACTACCCAACTATTATAAAGCATTGTAGTTGACTATCACTTTCAAGAGTTGAATGCAATATATCATGATGCTTTCTTCTTACAGTTAGTGTCATTGTCAGTGTCTTACACAAGATTTTGTTTATAAGTCCAAGCTTCCATATTCGAACCTAATTCATTTATGTAACAATCAATCCATTGTCTATGTCATCATGAGTCTTGTATGCATCTTCAACCTCCATAGCTCTTTTCATGCTCTAGGTTCGTCCTTCTAACATGGTATCAGAGCTCAGCTAAGCATGCTTTAGCTCTACTCTCCTCCACTAGTCTCTCTTTACCTCTGATAAGCTCATTGTTAGGTCATGATTTCATTTCTCATCTCCATCTCCACTTTACCTTCCTGTCTACCATAGCCAGATTGGACCACCAGCACTTTGATCTTTCATAATTCTCTCTATTGGCCATATCTCAACTCAATTTCTTTTGGAGAGTTTCTCTATAGTCCAAGATTCATCATCCCATTGCAAAAATTGAGTTGATTGATGCATGGACTAGCCAACATTGCATGATTTCATCTTCGTTGTCATATATGTGCCTGTTTATTGTCGTACAACTTGATCTACCTCTGTGCATTGAGATACATCCTATGAGTATAAGGAAATTGAATCCCATTCTATGAGCTCTCTCCCCACTAGAGGGTTATTCAAGTGATGAACCACAGCTCTTTCTATAAGCAAAAAAATAGATTTGCAGAAAACCCTAAACAGGGACTCCATAGCCAAGTACTCTTCAAGCTCTTTTCCACTTTATTTTCTCACTAGTTCCAACACACTGAAGGTTTTGTGACTCTAATCTGAAGTTTCCAATAATTCAAACCTTAGGAAGAAGATTTGGAGAAACACATCCCAATTCAAGAAAACCACCTGAAATCAAGCAATATCAAGCCTAAATCAAGATAGTATCTCATTATACTAACCTTGTGCTTCTTGGCACTTGTATTCTTAGCACATTCAAGAACAATTTAATTGTTGGTTTTACCTCAGTTCTTATAATGACAAACAATCCCTTGTAAGCCTCAATCCCATTGTAAAAGGATAGACACTGACCAAGTATAGTCATGGTAAGATCTCCTTCAAAATGTCTAAACTTAAGTAAATAGCCAAATTCAATGGTGAAGGCTTCCACCCTTGGAAAGAAAAGTCAATGTACCATCTCATGAGGAAACACCTCTGGATCTATTTGAGGATGATATAAGAGATGTAGATGGGAAGAGGAAAGATGATGAAGATGCACTTGTTGAAGAAGTCTGGTTTAAGACAAAAGAGTGGAAAAAGATAAACAACAAAGCTCTAGGCACCATTTCCTGGGGACTATCTAATGGTGTATTGCACCATATCTCTAGCATAAAAAATGCAAAAAATACATGGGATGAGCTTCAGTGGATTTTTGGAACTCAAGCTAAAAACTCAAAAGTAAAATTTATCTTTGAATTCTATAAGCTAGATATAAAGGATAATTCTTCTATGACCATGCACATTAGCAAGTTTAAGAGCCTAAAAACTCAACTTGCAACTTTAAAGAAGAACCTAGATGAGTATGAAGACATAGAAGTACTACTAGCAAGTGTAAGTCAAGAACTATATGAGAACCTTGTGTCTAACCTAAGTAATGTTCCTAATCTCTCACTCAAAGAAATTGAGTATTCTCTAATTGATGGAGAAAGTAAACTTAAAAACAACGATGCAAAAGAAATCATCTCAAAGGACAATCTCTTGTACACCAAAGGAACTTATGGAGCAAAATGATGTGGACAAGGATTCAAAACCAATAACAAGGATAGGGTACATGGCCAGTAAATGTTTCAATAGGAAAAGAGCACAATAGGTGAAAAATGGCAACCATTAAAATCAATTTCTAAATGAAGAAGATAAACAAGATGCTTTCAGTAACTCTAATAAATTGTTTTGAAGAAATTGTACTTCGTAGTGGATTTTGTTTCCCTTAATGGATTTGCTTTGTTTTTTTAAAAAGAAACATTGCTAAAAGATGTAAAGTTTCAAGCTTTAACTTGACTAGGAACCTTATGAGCTAGTCTCTTGGGCTATGTCATCATGTGGGGGGGGGGGGGGGGGGCAAAAGTCAGCAAGTGTAGAAACTCATCATTTGAGGGGGGGTGTTGAAAGATATGGCAAATGATGTATGCTCCAGGAAGAGATTCCCTAAATCCCATAGGCACAATGAGGTAGAATGTCACTACCCAAATACTATAAAGTATTATACTTGACTATCACTTTCAAGAGGTGAATGCAATATATCATAATGCTTTCTTCTTTCAGTTAGTGTCATTGTCAGTGTCTTACACAAGATTGTGTTTATGAGTCCAAGCTTCCATATTGGAACTTGATTCACTTGTGTAGCAGCCAAATCCATTATCTATATCATCATGAGTCTTGTATTCATCTTCCAACCTCCATAGCTCTTGCCATGCTCTAGATCCATCTTTTTGACAGGCTCGAGGGGACTATGGAGGGGGATGTGGGATGGTGACGGGTGGGGGGAGTTAATACCTAAGACTTGGTTCTCTCTCTCTCTCTCTCTCTCCTTTAGATATAACATGCCATTTTTAGGCAATTTCCCTGCCTTTTGTCTCTATAAGTGATTAGGTAGTTTTATAAGAGAGCTAGGAGAGGGGGTTGATGAATTAATGCACAAAATCCACTTGGAAACAACTCCTCTATATCTATATATACACTTATTTACCTATACCTTTATGAAATTGCTTGACTAAAGCATCCAATGGAGAATCACATTCTTATATAACAGAACTAGGATTCTCATAAATACAATCTTGTGTATAAGATGACACTAACTGAAATGGGAAAGCATCATGATATTGCATTCATCATATATGAAAGTGACATCCAAGTACAATGTTATATAGAAATGGGTAGGTTCCAGTCTTTCTCTCTATGCCTATGGCATTCTTGCAGCCTGCATGTGCTCAACCCATCTGCTCTTACAAAGAGGTAGCATGTATGTGATTGCAAATCTCAACACCCCTCCTCAATCACAACCAGAAGTACAAAGTGTGTAGAGGCTTTAGTAAAAGCAACATGTGCAAAGTGTGGGTGCACCATAAACTTGACAAAACACCACAAGCTGTCACAGAAAAGGCTAAGTGTGGGTATCACAAACATAGTGGACATCCAGAGGCTGTAACACGGGCCTCACAAAGTGCACAAAGGCTATAATAAAAGGCTACATGAGGAGTTTACAAGCTTATGATAGAAGCATTTGGGCTAGGCATTACAAAGCTAAAAAATGTCTAATAAAAACTTGAGTCAAGGACTGTCAGGCCCTTGTAGTTTTCAACATTTCTTTTGATATAGATCATCAATTCATTGCAGGTCTTCTTGTCAATGTAGTCCAGCTTGCTCTTTTTGATCTTGTACTTGTTCTTCACTTTGCTCTTTTGTTCCTCTTCTTCTAGGTCCTCCTAGTCTACTTCTTCATTGACTTTGCTTACAACAGTTGCATCAATCTTCATGTTCGTGTCCCCCTCAAGCAAAGATATCATTATCTTTGAGGTGTGAAAATGTCTTCAAGATATTGTAATATCCCCAAGATATGAGGCATTTCTTCAAATAGTGATAGCACTTGAATGCTCACAACTCCATCATTCCCTGCAAGTAAAGCACATCTTCTATGTGCTTGAAATGAGCAACAAGAGTAATGTTACTCTTTGTTGGAAGTAGCCATATAAAATTTTTATTATTTGACATTCCCATGATAGGATATTAGCTCCAAGTGACTAACAAAGAGTTGATCTTGAATGTGCTAAAGAGCACAAGTGCCAAGAAGCACTAACTTACTATCAAGAGATACTATCTTGATGAGCTTGGTGTTGATGCTGATCTCAAAATCTTCCAAGTCTTCTCAAATTTTCCTCCTTGATGACTTGATAGGCAAGTGTATACCTAGATTCGAGTGGCAGAAGCTTTGTTTGAGTGGTAAGAGAGAGAAAATGATGTATAGATGAAGCTTTTGAGAAGTTGACTATGGCTGCCAACTCTAGGGTTTCTGGGTAGCCCTAATTTTTCTTCTCATGCAGCTTGTAGACATAATCATTTTGTGCAAAACTTGATGGGAAGGAAGATTGGGTAATGAGCTTCAGTTTCCCTATGGAAGCTGGGTAAATCATAGCATGCAGAGGAAACATGGATTGTACGATCAGAATATGGCGCATAATGGGCAATGACCTCCAATTTTTGCAATGCTAGAGTTAGGGTTTACCAATGTCAAGCTCTGATGCAACAGAGAGCTGCGCTAGAAGTAGAAAAAAGTTTCTCTATAAGGAAGCATGGGGAAATATGGGCTGTAGGGGTAGATCAAGAAGCTCCAAGTGAGTTGGGTACTATCTGGCTATGGCAGACAAGAGGGCAAGATGAAGATGAAGTTGAAACTAAAGTCTTGAGTTGGGCAAAGATGATCATAGGTGAGAAGATAAAGGAGACGTAGTGCCATGCTCAGTTGAGCTCTAATACCATGTGAAAACATGCAGGATCTAGAGCATGGCAGGAGCTATGGTGGATAAAAGATGAAGATTAAACTCATGATGACATAGACAAATACTTGACTTGTTACACAAGTGAATTAGGTTCCAAGATTGAGACTTGGACTCATAAACACAATCTTGTGTATAAGATTGACAATGACCAAGACACTAATTGAAATGGGAAAGCATCATGATATTGCATTCATCATATAAGAAAGTGGCATTCAAGTACAATGTTATATAGAGATGCGTAGGTGCTAGTCTTTCTCTCTATGCCTATGGGATTCCTACAGCTTGCATGTCCTTAGCCCATCTACTCTTACAAAGAGGCAACATGTATGTGATTGCAAATCTCAACACCATCAACCTATCTATTGCAAAAAGTGCAAGTTGACATCCCAGAATAACTGGCATGGTTTATTGGGGGTGAACAAGTGAGTAGAGTTGATGGCTCCGATTTACTAGTTTGACATAGTATACATATGAAAGACTTCTTATCTTGGGGAAAAAGGCTGTTGGGTAGCTCTCTAGAATATGAAGAGTGAGCAGTAATAGCAAAGACTCATAGTATCATCTTCCCAAAGGGCAATCTTGTGCCTATCACTAAGATGCTAGCTTTCTATAGGGCTAGCACTTATTGATGTATTGTATGTGGATATGCAAGACTTGCCTCTTGGTACCCCCTAGAAGATCAACACATTTACTCTAAATAACAATATGATGGTTCAAAATCATCCTTGTAATGCATATGCTCTTAATATATCTGGACTATGCGGCCTCTATTAGCATTTCCCTTTAAGGCATATACTTATACAATGGTGCAATGACAAGCTGGTGCACGTCCCAAAAAAATTACCCATTATTCACTTCAATTAAGTGGTCCATTAAGCCTTAAAATTTATGGATATCTTGTTTTTTGAGAAAGGAGATTATTTTACAAATTTTAAAAATACAAGTTTCTCTCTCTCTCTCTCTCATATTGAAGCTCAAGAGCTATTCCCATTGGAGTTTTTTTGGGGGGTTTCATTGAAAAATCAAAACTCCCCAAGCCCATGCAGGGTTTCAAATTGAAACCCCCCAAAAGGGGTGACCCTCTTAAAAACCCACTAATAAAATAGTGGTGCTAAATCATGAAAGGCCAAAAATGGGGAGAATCATCCTCACATATTTGGCTTGTTGACCCAACCTCACTTGTGCAATCTTCAAACAATGAGTTTCTAATGTGCTTGACATGCCACCATCTCAAGCGACTATAGAGGTGGAATGCTGGCAAGAAGATCGCTCTTCTTTGGAACTGCCATCTGCTAAATGGTTGTTGTTTGCTTCATATCCTCTGTGCCAAAAAACTCTAATGGTGAGTGCTTTTACATGCAAGTTTGATACCAAATTTTTGTTGTCCATGAATCACCCAATCCCTTGATCCCTGAGCACTCTTCTCCCAGTGATGCTCAATTGGCGATGGATTCCATCAGGACCCTCCCTCAGGACCATCTCCAAGAAGAGTTGCAAATGCAATTCCCAAAAACTGATCTACTTCGTCCTCTAAATCTGGTGATAATCCTTGCCCAAACTCTACTAACCCTCTTCAAGATGATGAAGCTCTCTCACCTCTCAACCCTCCTTCTCCATCTGCAAAACCAATGAACTAGTTATGCGCACTGGAACCCCTTCTAGCAGCTCGTTCATGATACAAATCGTTCAATGAGATTTATGAAGTCGGTAATCTTGCTATACTCCACGACTCTAGAGTACAACCAAATCATGTATTTGGTGATTCCCCAAAGTTCTCAAAATACACACACACAATAAATATTAGAGACAAAGACCAAGAGAGGAGATGATGATAATGTGTCGATGTATTCATTAGAGGAGTAGTTTTAACTACAATGGGTTGGTAGTTGTAGAACGCCCATTGAGTTCTTTAGGAGAATTTCATAAGGATTTTATGAATTTCCTAATATGGAGGAGTCAGCAACATAAGAGGTGGGGCAGAGAGAGAGAGAGAGCCTAGCATGTTGTAGACAACTTCTAGGGTTTGATGATCATCTTGCATTTCTCTAATTCAATGTACTTTGCTGTGTTTGTCTGATTCTATGAAATTACTCTAACATTGTAGCATGTTGCAAAGAATATCATTGGGATTCTTGGGCCAATAGTGGTAGATGACGATACAATCAGGCTAACATCATTAAGACAAATCCTCTTGAGGATTACAGGTACAAGAATGTGTCTGTTATTCAAACTTGAATAGAGAATCTTACATATTGTTTTTTTATTTTGATGTATAAATTCACCAACAATTCATGCATGATTATGATTTTTCAAAAAGTGCAATAATGATGCCAGGAGGCATATTCCACGGTGGATTCCGTGAGGTTTTACGGTGGATTCCGTAAACTCAGATGACCGGGGCTCATACGCAAAGAGGATTCTTTGTGCGAGAAGTTGATGGGGACGCCTGTCCTTTTCGGGCGTTTCATTAATTTAGTGTGTACATGGGTGATTCCATAGCAGGTGATTCCGCAAAATGCATATTAAATTAATAAACGTTTATGAGTTTAGAGTGCGCACTCGTAATAAATTAAGGTTAGGATTTATTTCTAACCAGTTGATTTATTTATGTAGCTGAAGACTGCTAGGTATTCACTTTTGTCGGTTTAATTGTGTTATTTTACTAACGATTGTGAATGCTTCAGTTGATGTGTAGAGATAGCAGTAGTGGCGGAGGAAAGCATTGGAGTCTAGCGGGTTTTCGACTATATTTTGATAGGCGCCACGCCTATATTTTGTTATGTCTATAGAGACATCGATTATTTATTATTATTTTGTATGCGCTTATGCGCTTGGATATGTTATTTCTATTTGGACATTGAGATTGGGCGTGCCAGACTCTATGGGCACCGTCCATTAGCTTTATTTTCCTATTTTTGGTAGAAAGCAAACTCAAAAGCTAAAAGCTTGTCATATTTTTGTAATTGGGCTATTTTTGAGCATGAAGATTGGAAATATACATTAAATACATGCTTTGTGAAGCGCTCACACAAGGCATGGGGGAGATTGAACCCAATTTGTCTCTTGCCTCTTGTCGTGCTTGCTTTTACATGGGTTTTTGTGCTAAAAAGTGGAGTACTTTGTTCTTGGGGACCTTCCGGGATTCATCACGTGAGCTATCTGCGTCCGATCTGCGCACCAGTGGTATCAGAGCGGAGCAGAGATCAAGAGCTTCCAATCTCTACCAATCTCGGGCGAAGGCGGAGCTCTAGAAACAAACGGCCTCTACAGTCAATCTCATCGCGAACCGTCGATACAGGCAGACTTCTGGCGATCAAGAACCCCTGTTTCCACTGTCAGATCGCGAAGGACCAATCTCTGCAGGCGGAGGACCACTCCCTCATCTCCATGAACAAGTCGTGATAAAACAGTAAGAAGCCATATCTATTTCTTCAAAAAGCTTAGTCTTCAAGCTTAAAAGACTTAGGAAATTAAAGAAGCTCCACAAAAATTCTCCACGAGGTATCTGAGGACGTCCGAAAAATCCGCGACGTCATCAAACACCTCCTCTTGTCCTCCACGAATCACGCCGTTTTCAGTCGCCTCTCCCTTCCTAATAAGCTTAAGCTATTAAGCTTATTAAGCTTAAGCTTAATTCATTAAGCTTAAGTCACACAATACTTTGCAAGTTACACAGGGCAGAGAAGTTGATATACTCCGGGTCCTGCGCTCCAGAAGTCAAGTTCAGTAAGTCACTTGGAATCAAGTTCTGCAAGTCGGCCTAAGTCCAGCAAGTCAACAACTCTGCAAGTCTGTTAAGTCTGCAACTCTGCGAGTCAGACTAAATCAGAACTGACTAGTGCTAAAAACTCATAGAAGACTTGTTCGTATGTAAAAACTCTGAACTAGAAAGTTGTTCGCAGCAAGCTGTTCTACCTATCTACAAGTTCGTTGAAGTACTTTCAGCAAACGGAGACAGAAATATTGAAGAATTTCTGAAAATTGAAGAAGAAATACCCAAGAATACATAGCCTTGTAACCCCAAATTTGAGCTACGCTCATCCCGCTAACTGATTTTGAGTGAGAAAGGTTTGTTGAGTTTTACAGGATGACTACCCCACATATGGATGATCCTATGGCTGAAGACGATCTACCCGAGCCTACCATGGAACAAAAGCTGGATCTTATCATGCTGCAATTGGAAGAAGAGCGAAGAGCTAGGCAAGCCTTGCAAGCGCAATTGACAAAGCTACAAGGAGCGTCCACTGATAAAGAAGAACCTCAAGCTGAAGATTTGATTCGCCGTACCATCGACGCCACTCTTGAAGCACAAACCATTCGTAAGGAATCCAAGATAAGTAAACGAAGTTTCAAGTTTCGCACTTTCAATGGCATAAGAGAAGGAAAGACTGTTTTATCATTCATTAGCCAGTTTGATGACTATTTCCATGAGGAAACTTATCCCGAGAAAGATAAAATCAAGTGTGTTACTAATCATCTGATAGACAGAGCATCACTTTGGTGGACTGTAGTCCGCAAGAGCATAGAATGTCCTGCTACATGGGAAGATTTCAAGAAGAAGTTCATGCAAAATTTCCTACCACCGCAATTTCATGAGAAGGCTATCAAGCAATGGGATTTACTTCAACAGTGCGATCGTGAGCCTATTCCACAGTATACAGAGCGTTTTTGGAATGCACTCCTACAGCTACGCATGCTTGAAGACATACCAGAGACGACACATAAGCGGAAGTACATGTCTGGACTTCTTGGACATTACTACGCTGAGGTGAATATGTTCAAGCCTGCTACCCTTGAAGACGCCATCTCCTTAGCTCACGACACTGAAGATAAGTTACGTGGAAGAGATCGACGACCACAGCCATTCCAAGCAAACTGTAATTATGGATCTAAACAATTCAATTCCAATTTCAGAAGATTTAATCCAGGTCGTTTCTCATCACCATCTTTCCGCAAGAATTGGCCTAAACCACCTGCATTACCATCCACTGTCAATCCAAATCATAAGCCTATTCCACAAGCAAATCTAAATATACCCAGACTCCCAGCCATTGCAAATAATGTGACCAAAGCCAAGCCCATCGTATGCTACAAGTGTCACCAGCCAGGGCATCTCGCAGCAAATTGTCATTCAAAGAAGCCATCAGCACATATCAACTACCTTGGAGCTATGGACGAAGACGAGCATGAGGATATGCCAGATTTCACTGAAGAAGAAGATGATCCTACTACTACTTCCGACACTTTACCTGGTATGCCTACTTCACATTCATTGTTGACTATGAAATGTATGGTGCATGGAAAAGAAAGAACTATATTGCATGATGACGGTAGTACCCATGACTTTATTTCAGCAAAATTGGTAAAGGAATTGAAATTGCATACTGTACCTACACACTATCGCATAAAAGCTGCATTTTTAGGCACTAGGTACAATGGCACACAAGAAGTTCAAGATTTAGAAATTCAAATTGGTCCATATATTGAAAGAAGAAATTTCTTAGTTGTCCCATTACAGTCTAGCGACATTATTCTAGGAATGCCATGGAGACACCAACATAATCCCAATATAGATTATTCCACGCACACAATGAATATTAATTTTCAAGGAAAATCTATTACATTGTTTGGTATGCATGCCTCTCATATTTTTCCACTGCTTTCGCATACTCAAGCAAAACGTGCACTGCGCAAGAATACTAAATCATATCTCATTTGGGTGAATGAATTGCATGCAAAGGAAAATCATATGCACCCTAGGCATAAGGAATTTATTGCATATTTTAAGGACTGTTTTGTAGAAGACCTACCACCAGGTTTACCTCCATCACGTCCAGAAGACCATAAGATTGACCTAATACCTGGCACACAAGCACCTTGCAAAGCCCCATATAGGCACAATCAAATAGAGCAAAAAGAAATCCAGAATCAAGTTGAAGAATTACTAAATAGAGGCTTAATTAGACCTAGCAGTTCTCCATTCGGCGCACCTGTGCTCTTAGTCAAGAAAAAGAATAATACTTATCGCATGTGTATTGACTACCGAGCATTAAACAAGATCACTGTAAAGAATAGGTATCCTATACCTAGAGTCGATGACCTTATGGACAAACTGCAAGGATCTTCTATATTTAGTAAAATTGACCTTAAATCTGGATATCATCAGGTGAGGCTAGATAGATCCGACATATTTAAGACTGCATTCAGGACACAGTTTGGCCATTACGAATTCTTAGTCATGCCATTTGGATTAACTAATGCACCTGCTACTTTCAGTAGAATGATGAACCGTATTTTTCTAAAATATCAATATTGTGTGATTGTTTTCTTTGATGATATTTTAGTGTTCAGTCAAAGTGAAAAAGAGCATTATGAGCATTTATCATTAGTTTTTCAATTACTGAAAGAAAATCAATTGTTTGCAAATCCTGACAAAAGTGAATTCTTTAAGACAGAAATAGAATATCTAGGTCATATTGTATCAAAAGAAGGAATAAAAGTTGATCCTAAGAAAATTGATGCAATATTGCATTGGCTTGTTCCTAAAAATGTACATGAACTACGCTCATTCCTTGGTCTTGCTAGTTTCTATAGGAAGTTTGTACGTAACTTCTCATTACTTGCTTTACCATTGACCAAACTTCTTAAGAAAGGCATTGTTTATCAATGGACTGAAAACCAGCAGAAATCCTTTGACTTACTCAAACGTGCATTAACCAATGCCCCTGTTCTACAATTACCTGACTTTAACAGACCATTCTTTTTAGTTGTGACTGATGCTAGCGGATCAGGAATAGGAGCCGTGCTAATGCAAGACAACCATCCAATAGCATATTCTAGTTCTAAGCTGAAACCCTCTGAGCTTAAATATTCCACTTATGACAAGGAACTCTTAGCAGTTGTCCAAGCATTAAAACAATGGAAGCATTATTTAATGGGTTCAGAATTCATGATAAAGACCGATCAGCAAAGCATTAGACATCTACTTAGCCAACCCCAAATTTCATTCAAAGTTTCCATCCTATCATTCAATACCAACCTGGAAAAGAAAATGTAGTTGCTGATGCATTGAGTAGAAGACCTGCAATTCATAATATATCTATCATATCTTTTGATTCTTTGATTGCCATGAAAGACACATATCACCAGGATATTACTTTTCATTCTGATTGGCAAAAATTAGTTCAAAATAATTTCATTCCTATTGATTCATTGTCATATAATGATGGATTCATGTTCTTTGAAAAGAGACTGTGTGTTACTATTCCATTCCGATCTTTTGTTTTGAATGAAATTCATTGTCCCCCATATCAAGGTCATAGAGGTATCATTTCTACATTACGCATGTTAACTGAAGGTTTTTATTGGCCGCATATGGATGCAGATGTATCTAATTTCGTTTCTGAATGTTTGATTTGTCAAAGAATAAAGAGACATCATGGTAAACAGTATGGACTATTAATGCCTTTATCTATTCCATCTAAACCTTGGGAACATGTATCTATGGATTTCATTACTGGCTTACCAAATACTAAATCTAACCATGACATGATTTGGACAATTGTAGATAGATTTAGTAAGCAAGCATATTTCATTGCATGTAAGAAAACTTTAACAGCATCACAAGCAGCACAGTTATTTTTGAAAACTGTTTTTACTAACCATGGATTGCCGAAAGTGATTATTTCAGATAGAGATTCTAGATTTTGTAATAATTTTTGGATTACACTGTTTGCAAATCTAGGCACAAAGATTGATTTCTCATCTGCATTTCATCCAGAAACAAATGGACAAACAGAAGCCACAAATAGCACCATTCTAGATCTTTTACGTGCATACAATATCTCTAAACCTCAGACATGGGACACTCATTTACATTTATTACAGTTTGCATATAACAATACACCGCACACATCTACAAAGAAAGCACCTTTTGAAGTTATTTATGGATATAGATTATCTACACCTGTTGCATCTTTGTCTAATAGAATACAAAGTGCCGATAATATTGCTGTTATGCATAATACTATTTTTGATGAGGTAAAGGATATGATTGCTAAAGCCCAACAATCATATACCAAACAAGCCAACAAGAAAAGACAAGCCATGAATTTCAAAGTTGATGATTATGTTTGGCTTAGAATAGAAAAGCGTAGACTGCAAAGTGTAGATAGACATCCAGTTGTCAAATTAGCTCCTAGATTCTACGGACCATTTAGAATCATTCACAAGATTAATGACAATGCATTCAAGTTAGAACTGCCATCTCATTGGAAAATTCATAATACATTTCATATTAGTTTATTGAGACCATTTAAAGGCCAATTACCTATCCACCCTGTCTATGAAAACCCACCTTTACTAGAAGAAGAGACTGAAATACTTGAACCAGAAGCCATTATAGACACTGACTACATGACCACTAGAACTGGCCGAAGGTATTCTAGATATCTAGTAAAATTTAAGAACCATCCTGTAGAGGAAGCACAATGGATGCACGCTAGAGACTTAAATGCTTTCCCCACTCTGTTAGCTCCACATTGAGCTAATAGCAATTGAGGTCAATTGCTATCCCACCCCGGGGGTATGATGCCAGGAGGCATATTCCACGGTGGATTCCGTGAGGTTTTACGGTGGATTCCGTAAACTCAGATGACCGGGCCTCATATGCAAAGAGGATTCTTTGTGCGAGAAGTTGATGGGGACGCCTGTCCTTTTCGGGCGTTTCATTAATTTAGTGTGTATATGGGTGATTCCATAGCAGGTGATTCCGCAAAATGCATATTAAATTAATAAACGTTTATGAGTTTAGAGTGCGCACTCGTAATAAATTAAGGTTAGGATTTATTTCTAACCAGTTGATTTATTTATGTAGCTGAAGACTGCTAGGTATTCACTTTTGTCGGTTTAATTGTGTTATTTTACTAACGATTGTGAATGCTTCAGTTGATGTGTAGAGATAGCAGCAGTGGCGGAGGAAAGCATTGGAGTCTAGCGGGTTTTCGACTATATTTTGATAGGCGCCACGCCTATATTTTGTTATGTCTATAGAGACATCGATTATTTATTATTATTTTGTATGCGCTTATGCGCCTGGATATGTTATTTCTATTTGGACATTGAGATTGGGCGTGCCAGACTCTATGGGCACCGTCCATTAGCTTTATTTTCCTATTTTTGGTAGAAAGCAAACTCAAAAGCTAAAAGCTTGTCATATTTTTGTAATTGGGCTATTTTTGAGCATGAAGATTGGAAATATACATTAAATACATGCTTTGTGAAGCGCTCACACAAGGCATGGGGGAGATTGAACCCAATTTGTCTCTTGCCTCTTGTCGTGCTTGCTTTTACATGGGTTTTTGTGCTAAAAAGTGGAGTACTTTGTTCTTGGGGACCTTCCGGGATTCATCACGTGAGCTATCTGCGTCCGATCTGCGCACCAAATAATGATAAGGATTGATCAATTGCTAATGTCTATCCATAGTATTACTATTGAAATGTTTTATCACTTGTGCATTTGAATGGATGATATATGACAATTTTAAAATCGTGTATTTATTGGATGCTTCCACAGACATTGCATTTTGGTCATGGTGCTTCATAATTGTTTTTAAAATGCTGAAATTTAATTATTTTGTGAGATCATTGGTCATACGGTACATTATACATTGCATGAATTTAGAAGGCAAAAACTATACTTTACTAACACATGAAGCATGCATCTAAGCAATACATTCTATTTCTTTATTGCATGTGGAAACATCAATTGTGTAAGTAGTTGAGGCCTATCCTGGTAGATTGAAATCTATCTTTCATCTATCTCCCAATTGAGACACATAGTTTACTGGGTTTTTATTATATTTGCATGATTCATCATCAAGTGCTATAGAAGTTTGCATCCACTTGTCTTGAAATTGGTATATTTATTGGAATTTCCTTCAAATTGACATGATACTAAAGGCCATGTTTGCTCCTGAGATACTTACTTGATAGTCACCTCCAATGATATTTTGTAACATTCATCTTCTTGTGATTTTATGTTTTTACAATGCAATATTAAATAAATATTTTATTCCTAGTACCAATAGTATCATACGACATTTAGAGCCGTGTTATAAAATTCACACATATTGTACATCGATTTTGTAAAGTTGGGCATTCTTTTTGCAAGGCGGTATAAGAAATTATATTTTTAAATATCATTGATTAGATTGGCATTGCATGTATCTACTTTTCCTTTATTTGATAACAATGAGATTTTTGCATTTATAGTGTCCTCACAAGAGTGGTCACAAGGTGAGAACTTTGAAGGATTAGATGAGTCATTTGTGCCATCATCTCAATTGGAGGAGGAGACAAATATATTCATTATAGATCCACGATGGCCTTGCATACTTTAGGACACCCTCCATGATTGTCACATGGAAAAATAGCCTTTTTTGCTATTTGATTTTTTGGTCTTGGATTCTCCACTGCACCTTTTTGTGGTGGTCCCCCTCCTATGACTTCACTGAGGTCGTAATGGAGCATTTCTAGCCCCACTTTGCATAACACTGCCTTAGTAATGATGTAGGCATTTTAGCCTTCTACATGGCTGATGGACCAGTCACATATACTGGTCGCAATGCACACTGCCCTCTCCTCACCATGATATTCCAGAGCAACTATTTCCCCTTCACAAGATTTGGATCAAGAGTATGTCCATATAATTTCTATTACAACAAATTACCAATCTAGAGAAGGGGGTCATATAAAGGGGTTACTTATAGATTAAATAGAAAAGGGTTGTGTTTTATTAAAGAAAAATTCACAGGTTAGGATATTTATAAATAGGCCATGAACGCACGTGATATAGAGAATATGTATATATATATAGTGAACCCCCCGAGACGGAAATGCGTCCTCTAATCGGTTTATCCCAATATAGAAATCAAATTTTACATTTTTATATGACACCCTTCTGTATGTAAAGAGTATGTCCATATAGTTCCCATTACAAAAAATTCCACCAATCTAGAGATCAAGGCTTCACATAGTAATCAAAAAGTGGAAACTTGGCATGCCTTACCATGAACACTTTCTATACTACCTTCAAAATGAACATGACACAATCATGGAGAGTGGTGCATTGCATGTGCATGAAAGTATGGAAAAGCTGTGTCAGGTGGGCATCTCTTTTCATTTTGCCAACATGGACATCTTCTTCATCATTGTGTATGTAAATCAAATTCTTCTCGTACATGTAAATTACCATCAAGAAAATTGTGGTATATTTTTTATATAAGTGCATCCATTCCTAGGGGGATAACAATAGAAATTCACAATGTCAATGGCAAGAAAGTGACTTTAGAGAAGGATGTTTTGGCATTCCAGGTTTGGTGTTCTTTGGGAAGGCCAACATAAGCATCATTTAAATTGTCATGTTTTGATATTGAAGTAGTCATTTCAAATGTACTAAACCTTGGTCATGTTTCTCATAGGTGTTTGTTCAGTAGTAATATGTGAACTTTGGTTTGTTGGTCGACCATTCAGCACACTGCGGATACCCTGCAAAGAAAACCTCAAAGGCTTAGTGCTTTCTTGAGTCCTTTAGCATTTGTTGGAATGTTTCAAACTGGTCAAAGTATTTACTACTGCTATAAATTGCATTCAGATAAATCTAGCCAATCCAACGGGGCTGGTCAAGAACTAGGAGTGCCTACGAATGGAGTCCTTACAATAAATGCAAATCTATCTTAATATTGGCATGATAGAGAGGCCACCCAAACTATCGAGGTGATGCCCAAGTTTGGAAAGACTGACCCAATGTGAAATGAAAAAATAAAGATAATTATTCTGCCTTAAAAAATAGGCTACCCACTTGCAAAGTGTGCTGCCCAGACTACTAAGGTACTGCCTAGTGAGAATCCTACTACCCAATGCAAAAACACAACACAAAAGTACTTTCTAGAGTGCTAAACCTATTACCAAGAAGGTTGTTGTATTGCCAGGTTCTGCAAGAGGAGACCCTTGTGCTTTAAAAATAAAAATAAAAAGGATGGCCTTCTTGTACAAACATAGGTCTCTCTAGCTTGGTTTGAGGTTCCTTTCGACAGCGTTGTTAGAGTATGTAAGGTTAAAGGTCTATCACAAGGTAGAAGACAAAAAAGGGTACAAAGATTTTGAGTCCTAGAATGGGATGAAAGAAAGAGAATATAAAGATTAGATGAATCCAAAGACAATAATCAAGGCACAATACAAAGGTCTTGTATCACATTTAGCTTAGAAAAGCAATCACAGTACATCCATATAATATGCCTAAACCTTAGGCATGAAGAAACACTTGGGATCCTAGCCCATAACACACTCTAAAACTATGACTCAGATATACTCTAAGATACATCAATATCTCTGCTCCAAAATCAATGACATATGCCTCATAAATCCATGGATATAATGAAATCCCTATAGTAAATGATGGGTATCATTACCCGCAAGTGCTATCATTCATCATAAAGCATCAATACCTCTATTAATCCATTATGGGCCTTCAAAATCCATTTCAACTCTTTTAGATAGATTTATTATAGTAGCATCAAAACATACATATGTTGCCCAAAAATCACTCCAAAGCATGTACTTTGTTTCTCACAATCATCTATCAACCATAGAGCATCAATATCATTCAATGGGAGTCTTTGAAGACCATAAATCAATCTAGAAAACCCTATGGAAAGTGGATACGTTGAGGCATACCGAGTTTAGATAGCAGTAAATTACGTATACACAAGCTCTCACTATGAAGCCTCTATGAAATATCTAGGAGTACTACCATCACGCATATAACAAAATCCCTGTGTAGTAAATGATGGGTATCATAACTTGGAAGTGCTATCATCCGTCAAAAAGCATCAATACCTTTGTTAATCCATTATGGGCCTTCAAAATCTATTTCATCCCTTTTAGAAAAATTTATTACAACAGCATTAAAACATACATATGCTACCCAAAAATCACTCCAAAGCATGTACTTTGGTTTTGGAAATCATTTATCAACCATACACCATAAATCAATCTGGAAAATCTTGTGGACAGTAGATACCCTATTGTGAACATAGTTTAGACAATAGTAAACTGTGACAAGCTCTCACTTTGAAGCCTCTATGAAATCTTTGGGAGTACTTGTTTTGCATGAAAGATGAGTTATCCCAGCACAAAACTTCTCACTTTCTTTTTGTTTTGTTTGCTTAATCACAAAGTATATACGTATGTTCAACATACGGGTGAGTAAAACATGTCTTTAGCATGTGCATGAGATAATGGAAATGTAGGAGATTGATCATTGCAAGTTCAATTTATGAGAGGATTCTCCCCAAGACATCCAGGATTTCTTGCTCCTCCCACAATGGTGCTATTCTTTTTTTTCCCTTCTTTTGAATATGCTACTCCTATTCAAATAAAACTCCTTGTTTTTTTTCCAAAGTTAGGCTATTGAGCCTCACTAAGTCCCCCTTTTCCATCAATTTCTAGTCTCATGGATGCAAACTCCACTTCTTGACTTACTTGAGTCCTTTCCTAATATAGCATGATAAACACTTGTCAATTCTCGTACAAGCAATCCACTGCAATGCCTTCTAGAACGTGTCTTCCACAATCTCGCATGTAGACCACTAACATACTCAATATATAATTGCCAATATGCTTTCATACCATAGACATAAATTCCTTTGACAGTGTATGCACTGTCAAATGAGTATGAAGGGTCCATTGGATCAAATTAGGTTTGTATTGTGGTCTAGCTCAAAATGCAAGAGAAAAGTGGTGGAAATAGGCTGCCTTGAACTATAGAACAATCAATGCAAGGTCTTTAGCACCTAGAGATGTCGCCTAGCTGGTTGTATGATGGACATCATGCTCCTCTTTATTGACTTCGGCTCCCACACTATTAGACACTAGTGTGTTTAGCCACAAACTGCGAGGGTTCTTGAGAATGATAAATACATAAGATAAGGTAGAAGCAAAACCAATTCATGCCAAAAACCTCTATGTATATTTGGAAACAAAATCACTACACTAATTCTCATTATGTATAACAATGAAATCCCTAGTACAATGTCTTGTTCAATAAGTTCCCAACTCAAATACAAGAAGAGTGGCCTTTCTAGGCCAAGGCACTCGTAAACTCCATTTTAAAATACCTTTATGTTGTTATTCCAGCAAGAATGATCCACTTAAGATTTTCCTAGTGGCTCAATCTTCACTCCAATGTCTATTTACAATATGTAGCCATACTAGTACATGCTTGTCATTAACTCCATGCGAACTTGCTTTCACATCTTCCTCTTCTTCATCTTTGTCAATTTGCTCATCTTTCACCAGGCTCTCCATTGCATTTTCCTCTTATGTATCATTTTTCTTGCATATCTAAATCCTCATTCCTATCCCTGGAACCCTCATGTTAGTCTCAAACATCTCTATCAAAGAATATGTCTCATGTAATAATTTACATTCATTAGGTTTGGTTTTATCCTATTTAGAAAACTTTCCTACAACACCACCCTCTAGAAAACTGCTCTTGTCTTTTGAATGGTAACTTAGATTGCCAAGCTTTGAAAAGAAAAATTGTAGGCCCAGGACCAAATGTTGAAGGTATCACCCCCCAAAATTTTATGCGCAGCCTGCAACTATTCATTACAACATGGAACCCTAGCCAGAGACATTGACCTTCCCAAGTCTATCTGGGAGGCATAGGAATGCAGATGTCAACCAAACTTTGTAGGACCCAAGGTATGAAAGTCCACTTTGGATGCATCAATAATCATTAATCCTCTCCCAATTAAAACAATTTGACAACTTTAGTCAAGTCATGCTTTTCCATTGCAATATTCTAGAGCCTTATCTCCCTTTTGAGTCAAGCAACCATTGCATACTCAGCCAATCGATCATGCACACAACCTAGACACTATTTCCTAGATCAACTAGTAGTCTGTTAATCATGTCATGCCTTGTCGATATCTCGGAATCATACTCTTGTACGCAAACTTCTCCTTGGAAGAAAAGTGGTAGTATCATCCCAATGTCTTCATTATGCTTCTCTCAGTCATCTATATCCACTTGAACATTGGATAAGATATGAGTATCTTGTAATCCTTGTGCTAGCATTTCATTTGCATTCTCCAACTTTGTAGGATCTGTATCCACAAACTTTGAGTCTGAAATTTTTGAGTCTACTTTATACCTAACACTTCTGAGGTATTTTATTGTGGCCATTATGATGTTTATTTGGGCATTTTATGCTAGTTGACATACTCCATTTATGGCATATTTTTGTTCTTTATATTCAAGCTCCTGCCCAAACTACAAAAGCCCCAAATTGCACGGGGTCCAATGTGCCTCAATGTCGAGAAATTGGGTTAATTTCAGCCCAATTCGCGCATGTACATTCAAAGCCCCAAATGTTGGGGACAAGTTTCTCCCGAGTCAGTCATTATCATCCACATGTTTTGTTGGAGAAGGGGAGCTTGTGCCATTGCCTATATAGCTACTGATTCATTGTTATATGCCAGTGTCTCACGTTTAGTATATGGATTTTAGTTTTTGGTCATTCTTTTAAGTTCTCTTCTTTGTAGTATTATTTTGTGTTTTTTTTTTTCTTTTTTCCTTGTGTTTAGCAATTTATTAAACAGTTGTTTATGCTTCCATTGCTATATCCACTTTTGACATGGTATTAGATTTTAGGATCCAAGTTTGTGTTCTTGTTTTCTACTACTTTAGGTTTGTGTTTTGGATTTTTTCTAGCTAATTGGACGTGTTCTTGATTGCTGCGAGCAACTGATTTTTCAGCATGGCTGACCATCTTTTGCTAATTTTTGGCCTAGTTTCTACTCTTTTTCTCAATGTTTTTAAGTTCACCATTTGTGTTTTAGGGATAGCAGGTTGAAGTGACCTAATTTTATGCATATTGACTACATATATTGCATTAATTGACTATATTTTAACTCTAGCCTTTACATTTTCATTTCTCATGCTTGTGCAGGGCTTGGTGATAGTGTTTCAAGCTAATTCTTGCTATGTTTGGCCCATATTTTCACCTTATCTATTGTGTGTGAACTTTGTCGTACAGTTTGTGCCCTTGGTTTAGCTGTACACTCTTTCTCCTCCTCTTCTTTCCATTCTTTTCTATTCCTATTGTCTCTAGATGGATCCCCCCTATTGTTCCACTAATGACAAATTACATGGCCTTAATTATCTCACATGGAGTGCTATTATGAAAGCTTGGTTTGTGCAAAAGTAGTTATGATACATTGTATTTGGAGCTTGTGAGCATCCTACCCTCTTCTAGCTAATTTTTGACTAGGATAAATTGTATTTGACTAGGATACATTGTATTTGGAGCTTGTGAGCATCCTAATCCTCTTCTAGCTGATTTTTGACTAGGATAATTACGAAGAAGCTATGCTCACATGGGATACTCATGATGCTCTTGAATATTCTGCCCTTCTTTGAAGAAGTTCTTCTGACAATCATCACTTACAAGACTCCTCTTGCAATTTGGGCAAAGCTTTAGATATTGTATGAGGCTCCCTTACCTATGCATGCCGTTACTCTTTATGGACAACTTTGATAAATGAAGTTTGAGTTGAAGGATATGATGTGGTCTTTATTACTTCATGTCACACAGGTATAGGGTGACTTTCAACATATGATGTCCACCCTTCTGGAGGCTCATCTTGTGGGGAGTGTGCTCTACAAGCTCCCTCTAGAGTTTAATGGAGCAACCAATGCTTTGTGGGCTTAGACAACATCCATACTTATTAGTTTTCTACATATGTTATTGATGTTGCTCGAGCATGAGATGTCATTGTAGTTATAGGAGAGGCTTCCCTCCTAGTGTGGTGAACTCCATATTTGGGATTTTGGGAATTTCCCATCAATATGGGAAAACCAAATCAAAATGGATTTCACGAATTTTTGGAATTTCATTAATTTGGAACTTGGTGCAATTAAACATATTACTGCTTATGGTTGTTTCCAAGAGATTGAAAAAAACTCAAAAAGGTGGTGTTAATAAACACCTTAGTTTTAATATCCTTGAAATATTCAAGGAAAATCTTCAGTCGATGGATTCTTGTAGACTTTCTTTAGCCTTCAATAAAACTTTTGGGGGAATTTTAATTTTTTTTGGAGATTTTGTACCTTTCTTCATCTAAGAGAAGATAATGCTATCTATTGTTTCCCATCATTCAGGATCTTTTTTGTTGCACATCCAATATTTATCCCAACAATTAAAGTACACCTCTGCATCTGTAGCATTTTGATGACTACAAACTGGTGCCCAATATTGTATACGTACCTTGTTGAATTTTTTGGAATGTCTATTTGTATCGACCTCACTTTATGCAACACCAAGCCATATTGGATATACTGGATCTGAAGGTCTAACAAGCACAAAGTCATATTTCTTAACATCAAGCATTGGTTCAAATGCATGTTTGGGTCGTTTGCTCAGAGGACCACAATAGTGATCATTTAACTATTCCAATCCAATGAAGTCATGTGCATTATCTACATCTACATTGGTTACATCACTTTGTGTTCTTGGCCAAAAATCTATGAAAAATAAATCTTCTTGGACATTTGGAGTTTGAAGAGCGTAGATCATATGTTTCCAATAATCAATCACTAGTGCTATAAGCTTTGTGAACTCTGCTTCAGGTCCTTGTACATTTGACCATCTTTCCCAATACTTCAAATAATCTTTAACTCCACTTACTACTTCTTGATGATCCTTAACGTACTTAAACATGGGCAGCAACATTGGAACACCCTTTGGAAGAGTAGGCTTTCCTGCAAGGTTTCTCTTCCATAATTCAATGCCACCTTCTCTTGGTAACAAGTCTGGGGACTTTGGATGCATCTTGTATTGCATGACAGGTGTATCTCCTTGCATATAAAACTGAAATTGAAGAGGTTTTGAGTGACCACCAAGTGTATCTTTCGAATCACACAAGTATCCCTCAATGTATCTCTTAAAGTCAAGCACTTGTGTCAATAAGAAAGGTGTAGGACTTGTCATCTGGCATGATTGAAAATGTTGCATAAGATGAGGAAAAGTGAAGGTCATGCTCGTCCTTAGCTTCTCTGAAAATTTGCTAAACATTGCATCGATGTCTTCATGTGTATGACCCACCATGAGAAACCCAAGATGGATCATCTTGAATGTTCCTCGTGAAACAAGCAATAATAGATATGCAAAGAGATAGCGATTTTTATTTTCTGATCCAAAATTATCAAGTTGAAGTATTAAGTTCTCTGGCAATCGCTTGAAATGATGATGGTCATCATGTGGTGTATTATCTTCCATTCATGATTTATTTTGTGCAACACCTTGATGGTGGTCTAGTGCTTTTTTCGAGTTGAGGGCATTTAGTAGCACAGAGGTTGATCTTGGCATTCCATCTACTTGTAGATCACCATTTGCATGCCTGTGTAGTCATTCCAAGTTCCTAAAGCACAATGACAATGAGGAAATTGTGAAGTTAGGATCATGAGGCCATAGATCGATTGAGAAATGTCCATATCTACCTTCTCCATGTCCATGTGTAATCATGCTTGTTAAAGAAACTGGTAGTTGAGTAGATCTTTTAGTCTCTTTTGATCGAAGCCTTAACTTGGGGATAGCTGTCTTTTGCTGGTCCATTTTATCATGTATGATGCACAAGTTTTTATCTAGATCTACTGCTGAGGCCAAGTGCCAACTGTAGTATATGTTCTGACAACTTTGTTGCTATAGCATGTGACATTGACGCTTCTTTAGAAGCACATTTCGCTCTTGAAGACACTTTGTTGCTGCAAGTTGCTCTTTGATCTCTGAGCAAATACTACATTTGGAGAACTCACTTGTCTTTGCTAAGGTTACATGCTTGAACTCTATGTTCCAAATACAATTAAAGGTGGACAAGGACATTTTCTTACATCCAATACCACTCAATGTTGTATTTACTTCTGCCCATATATCTACCTGCTTGTAAACATCTAGGATGACCAATTGTGTCTCCCTTGATCCATCTTGCATTTTTCTACTCTTGTGTGGCATTTTCTCTGCATTCTTCTTAACAAAGTCTCTAAGGATGGCTCTTCCCATCTCTGTGTGATCCCAAGCTGCTCTTATTACCCCCTTGTTTCCATGCATTCCCTCCTCAAGCCATGCTCAAATTGTGTTTTGTACCTGTAAAAAGATGTCTTTGGGATTCCATGAATCTCATACCATGCCCTTCCACATACCACTTGTCCTTTGAAGATAAAGCTGTACTTCCTTGTTCCCAAGTAATCAATCCTGCATGATGATTCAAACTTGTCATAAATATAGTTTGTGCAGTCTTCAAATTGTGATCCCCAAAAGTATTTACGTAATTGTTGCATTGCTTCTCTATCAGCAAATTGACAACACTTTTCTTGGCAACAATCAATCACGACAACCTGTGAAATGGAGTCCATATAAGTCCTCAAGTTTGCACCTTTAGGGGCAATAATTCGAGGCTTTCTATTGACCATACAATATGATCTCTTCTGAACAAAAATTGATTTTTTTGCAGAAACATCATCTTCATTGGTATCTTCCATGTTTTTGGCACAAGCATTTGTAGAGACAAATTTCATGTACGATTGTTGTTGTAGCAGTGATATTCCATCATCAAAGGTGACTTGTTTAATAGGCCATCTTTCCAAAGTGACAAAATGGAGGTTTTCATCTATGTATGTTCCTGTGGTTTGATCAAGGGCTTTATCTACCACCACACCAACATCCTCTTCTCCTAGCAATTCAAAGTTTATCACATCATATGGAAAAGCCAATAATATAACCCCTGTCCCAACACACAGTGTTGCCTTCTGTCCATAGCATCACTCTACATTCTCTCCAACTTTCACGAATGCTGAGCACATCAATATCCTCAGAAGGTAGGATATGGTCTGATTCATAATCATCTCCTTTGTCATGAATTGTTATTGAGTTTGAAACAACCACCACATCTTTCTTTCCCCATTTTGCAAAACCACCTAGAGCTTCATGAACCTTCATTGCATCAATTGTTGGGAATTGCAAATATGCTGCTACATTTAAACATTTATCAATAGCCACTGAAATATATCCATCTTCAAGTGTTTCTCCATGGCATGTCTCATTTGGATGTATTGCATGCACTCTACCAAGTGTGACAATCTCATGATCAACTAGCGAATTCATAGTTTCTCCAAAATAAAAATCGTTATTCATGATACCTGTACAAGTGAGAAAATGGATATTTTATCATTTGTATGTTGTCACCTCTCAGAAAGAAGAAAATAGTGATGAAATTGCTAAATACAATGAAGTATCAAATTTCATTGAAACAAAAAAAGTACTTAAACATTAGATAGAATGAGTCCAACTTCCATAATAGAAAGTATTATGGAAACATCGTACAGAAAGAAGGGGATAGATTTGACCATATGGCCAAAAACAAATTTTCTCATGAACTATGCCGCCCTAAAGTAAATAAGAAAAGTTTCTTCTATTATTTTTAGTTGCCTTGATTTTACTTTATTTTATCAGCTAGTCTTTGAGTAAGCAAAAACTTCATTGTGTATTCTCATTGGGAAAAGATATAGCAGATGTTCAAAACTTGTACTATATCTTTTCAACACGAGAACAATTATTAAAATTATTTATAATGTGTATAGGAAAAGATTTAGCCACCTGGTCAAAAATCTATTGTATGTATTCCATACCATAGCAAATATAAAAATTATTTGTGATCCCCATAGGGGAAACCATAGTCAAATGATTGAAACCTTTGTTATATGTATTTCACATGACAAAAAGGATAAAAGTTCATTGTGGTCTCCATAGAAAAATATTTATCCAAATGGTCAAAACTCAAGCCAAATACATACAACAAGGATAAAAGTTCATTGTGATCTTTATGGAAAAAGATTTAGCCAGATGGTCAAAACCTCTATTGCAACTATTTTACAAAAGACTTAGGATTAAAATTATTTGTGATATCCACAAGAAAAGGTTTAGCCATATGGTCAAAATATGTATTTAACCTAGATGATAGCAAGAATAATAATTGTTTGTGATGTCCATAGAACAAGATTTAGCCAAATGTTCAAAGCCTTTATTGTATGTCAACAAGAATAAATAATTTATGTGATCTCCATTGGAAAATATTTGATTAAATGATCAAAAACTTTATTTCATGTATTCCACATGGCAACAAGGATAAATATATTTTTGAGAAACTTTGATCTTATGCTTAAATGTTGAAACCACAATGACCTCTAAAGAATATGAGATTTCATTCCCTATGACACAAAGTTATAAAGATTGAGGAAAATTTAGCATCAATTAGAAGCTATTTGAGAAGGAAAGATAATTTTTATCATGGTTAAATATTTATAAATCTTATACTACCTAGTTGTTAATAATAGTAAAATGTATCATATTACATTTTATTTTTAAGCTATACTATTTTAGTTTAAATCATGTTATATTAGTATATCGTACAATGTGCATATTATGGAATATATTGTCAAAAAATATATATATTAAATTAATTAATTAATAATTAATAAATATAATTTGAATATATTAAATTATATTTTGTAAGATTATGTATATTTAATGTATCTAATATGTAATCTGTAATATCATTGAGGATTTTGAACCCACCTTAGTGATAGTTCGAGAGTAGAATCTCTAGTAGGGTAGGATAGAGAGTATGTTGGCAAAATCTCTAGCTGTGGAAATAGGAGCAATATCCTAATGGTGGGTTCTTGAGGAGGGGCGAGGGGGAAGGAGCTGGTCTAGAAGAAATGCCCCTAGTAAGAGTTTGAGGGCAATGTCTTCCTCGTTGGAGGTTTGGGAGCAATGCTCCCAGTCGGGGTTTCGGGATAGCGCTTATTGTAGGGATTTGGGGGCAAAGCTCCCAATGGGGGGTTTAAGCAGTAGGGCCCCTTGGTGGGGGTATGTGGGCAACACCCCTAGTAGGGGGTAGTGTCCCTAATGGAGGTGGTGGGGGTTGGGGGCAACGCCCCCAACGGGGGGTAACGCCCTGTTGTGGGGGTCCGGGGGGCAATGCCCCTAGTAGGGGTTCGGGGGCAATGCCCCCAGCAGGGGTTCGGGGGCAGCGCCCCCAGTAGGGGTTTAGGGACAACACCCCCAACGGGGGGTCCAGGGGGCAGCGCCCCTCTGTGGGGGTCTGGGGGCAATGCCCCCAGAAAGGGTTCGGGGGCAGCGCCCCCCCATGGGGGTTTGGGGGCAATGCCCCCAATGGCGGGGTCTGGCGAGCGACGATATAGCCATTACGTGATTTTTGAAAAAATCGCAACTTGAAATCTTTAATAAAATTAAAAAATAGACACAAAAATAAGATCTAAATCTACTCGTATTCCATAACAAGTTATGGTTATTCGAATAGCGTGATACATTAAATGATCTGTTTCATGAGTCGGGTCTTTACAACTAATCATGACATTTTTCAAAATGAGTTTCTCTTCCCCTCCCTCTCTCTTCCATGCAACTCTCTAACTTGAGTGTTTTCTCTGTTGCGTTTTTATAGTTGCAGGTTTTGTATCTCTGATCCTCTGCATTTTTATCTCTGCTTCTGTCGCCCCTCTCTTACTGCAGGTGTTGCAACCCTAATCTTTGGTAGTTCTATCTCCCTTCTCTTCTTTGACTTCTCTCCACTGTTTCATTTTCTCAAACTGAAACAGATTGTGTAGTGCATTTTTTGGTTCGAATCAAGGTATTATGACCAAAACTACCTGTGTCTTCAAATTAGAAATCTTGCTCCAAGGCTTCAGCAATTCAACAAGGTAGTGAATGATCGCAAGTCCACACCGTGTCTGCTCTACTTCACGGGTGATTTTTGTTACGTTGGCACACAGTACTGACCTACTAATTACAACAGGTTTTTAACTTTTCCCTACTTCATTTCTGATTTTGAGTTAAACTACATTGATTATGACCATTTCAATCCATACAATTACTATAAATCACACTACTACTCTTTTGTATGATTAGTATTGAATAATATTAAGATCAAACATCAAAAGCATTTTCTAAATAAGAGTCATGTATGAAAACTAAATGCAATATATATTTTTGTATATGTATTTCTGTAGCAATGAGATTAGGCACTCACTCTTGAGAATTCAATGTCTTCTTCTTCTTCTCGATTGCTTGATTGATCTCCTGGAGCGCTAGCCTTTTTTGTTGTCCGACCACTACCTTGCAAATGATAGCTTCACTCTATGTGAATATTGAAAACATGACTTCTTGCACTGTTGAAAATACTATTTTTGTTGTGAATATGAAATATATGATCTGTGTAATGTTGAAAAAAGTCTCTTAGATGTGAATATGGAATAAATGGTTTGTGCAATGCTTTTATTAATAATTGCTTTCAAAATACTAGCCTTTCTTTCTATTCTATGATGCTATATACATTAAGATTTTGCCTCAAGGCTAAACCTAGCCTTATATTTCTTGTATCATTCCATAATATTAGAGCATTTTATCAAGTTCTTATACATCCTATTATACTTTACTATATAGAACTTTCCATTATACTGTATTTTCATAGTAAAAGCATTACCATCATATTTTATGGTTACACTCTTTATAATTTTACAATAAGCATATGGCTATACAATACTTACAAATACTCAATATGATTTTGCCATAGGATGTAATTTGATCTTCTAACAACACATATCATGATCTTTCATCAATTTATAGATTAGACCATATGGTCAAAAAATTTCTTGCAATATGCGTACTTTTTGTTCTTTTATTCAATACAATCTGAGATTTGGCCATGGGATCAAATCTTTTCTTATAATATAAGAAGTAATCTATGTTATTTTTTCCAATATACTGTGAGATTTTGCCATGTGGCCAAATCTTCTCCTTAAGCTATCTCTTGGCCAAAATAAGGACTCTTGTAGTATCACAATATCTTGCAACCAATCAAGCACTTTGTTCATTTTACTACAAGAATGACATTTTTCCATTTGGTCAAATATTTTCTTATATTATCAACCCTTGCTTACTTCCAAAAGGAAAGGCTAGTTTCTACTTAGAATTCCTTACTTTCTATAATTTGGCCATGTGGTCAAATCTTGTCTTGCAACAAACAAACCACTTTTTTGGAATTTGATCCTAAAAAATTAAGACTAAATCTATGGTGGGCTTAATCACACAAATTTTGGGCATGCTAGATTTGGTTGTATGGAAAAATGTTCTAAGAAAAACATCTTTTATAATATCTCCAAAAAGGAAGACCATGTTCTACTTGGAACTCCTTGATTACCTACTATATTTATAGGAAGTTTTGCCATGTGGTCAAAACTTGTTGTGCAACAAACAAACCACTTTGTTTCCATAAACCATTTCTTTCATTTCAATTTTTCATAACTTCCTATCTATATGTTCATATATAAATATCATATCATTTTGCCACAAATTAGCCACTTTTGCAATTCCACTACAAAATAAAAATTGGCCATAAATTCAAATCTTTCATTTTGTTATCAATGCTAGCATCCAAGAATCCCCCATTCTTGTTTTGTTCAGCTATATGATCAATCTAATCTCGTAAATCTTGTAAACCATGAGACCACTTTTTCATTCCACTATAAAACAATATTTGGCTATATAGTCAAATCCAATTTCACAGCATGTTGCAACAAATGAATCACTTTCTTCATATGATTATGAAACTAGATTTGGCCATATGGTAAAACCAATTTATAGAAATCATCTTATCTTGTAGGTTTCGCCATGAGGTCAAATCTCCACCTTTCAAGTGTTTTTCACTTTATCTTATATTGATATCTATGGGATTTGCTACATAGCTATATTTGTTTATATGTGAATCTCATATCACGATAAACCACATCCTCTCTTTAACTAGCCTTTAAAAACCCTATGGTGAAAAACCATGGCAAAGTTTCTAATCTTATAGATAAGACTTATGACTAAATAGGATTCCACCACATGGCTAAAACCAATGACAATGTTTCTACAATATAACTCCTTTCAAGGAAAACTTACATGTGCACTAATTAAAATGTTAACTTTGGGCCAAATGGAATCGTGAGATTGCTACATAGCCACATTGATATATGGGTGGATCTCATATTGGGCTAAATCTCATTCTTTGATTAAATAGGATTTAACCACATGGCCAAAAATCTAGCAAAGTTCCTAGAGTATGATCCTTGTATAGCAAACTTACATGGAGAAGAAATCCAATATTAACTTAGGGACAAAATCATCCATGACATTTTCTACATAACCACAATACTTTTTCACTATATCTCATAACACACTCACACTCAACATTTCATTATCACTTGACCATTTGGTTAAGCCCATGGTCAAGTCTCACTATTAATAGAATTTGATCTTCTCTCACTAAAGTCCATGGCAAAGCTTTTACTATATGATTCTTGCAAGAGAAACATAATTAATGCTAACTTAGGGCCAGGATAATCCATGAGATTTGATACATAAGCACACATATTTATGGTTGGATCTCATACCACACTTAATCTCAAATTTCAATATTTTATTTTATGGAAGAGTCCCTTTGGAGTACATTTGTCTTGTATTTCGTAAAATCTTGTGTTGTGTTTTCAATTTTTAACTTAGAAATCTTATACATTTATTTGGGTTTTGTGAATTTTGAATATTTTTAAATCCACTTTTGTCTAACAACTTTTTCTCTTTGTAGAACTTTTTCTCTTTGTAGACCCAAACCATTGATGGAGTTAGTGGTGATTTTGTGTATCCATGGTATGTGGATGTTTATGATAGTCAAGGAAAAAGGGCTGACAATGTTCTCTTATTCACTTTAAAGAGTGATATTGCATTTTTTCAACAAGATGGTGTCATAGAGAAGATAGCAGATGGATGTACTGGGAAAGAGGGAATACCATGTAATCTTGTTAAGATCAAGGGGAAAAATGTAGTATACAAACTTTATCCTTTGTCATTTCACTTTGCCCGTATTAAAGAGGATGAAGAATACTCTTTGAAAACAATGGGATGGACCTTATTTGAGGAGGTAAAGGGCCCATAAGACATTATATTAGCATTCCAAGCTGTTCAAAATAGTGAGCTACTTTCCCTATCAAGAAAAAGTGATCGCCCCAACTAAAGAATGAAGCTCCAAGATTAAAAAATAGACTTGAGATCTTCACCTTCTCCTCAAGAAGAAAATAATTCATGGAATCCCACAAGATCAAAGTCAAAATCACCTCAACAAAGTTCCTTGTCACAAGCTCTTGTTGTTAGTATGGCTGCTAACACTACTAAGAATGATGCCACTTTACCTCCCATGTTAGAAGTTACACCTACAAAGCCAATAATTTCTCTTGAGGTCAAGGGAATAGAAAGAACCTTCAATTTTCGTGAAATAGTTAAGAAGAAGGGAAAGAAGGAAGAATCAAGATTTCACATGTTTGAAAAATTCTTTCCATTTGGTCCAACAACACAATTTCCCATTCTCATTGATAGGTGTTATGAGGCACCTCCTTTGTATGCTTATAGGTCACTATGTTGGGATTATGTAGAGAAGTTAACCACGTCTTTCATAAAGAATCCCATGAACCCAGTAACATTAGCATATCTTATGCCTTTTGTACAAGACAAAAATGAGAAGAGACCCATGCATCGTGATGAGGTGGATGCTAATAAGTTGGACACTTATAGTTATTGGATTATATCATGGCTTCACTCAATTCATGCACCAAAGATATATATTCAGAGTAATACTACACGTTGTCTGGAAACCAAGCATTTATACACCACAAGAAATGCTAGAATATTAGTTGATTGTCCCCTGTGAAAATGTGCGTTGAGCTTTCACGAATGATAAATATGGAATCACATAATGTTATGAAGAATTCCCCTTATGTTGAGCAACTTCAATAATTAAGAGATCAGTGGTGGCTAGCATTTGGTTCTCCACCAAAACCCCAACGAGGGATTTTTAAGACAAGCTCTCAAAGAGTACCTTCTTTTTTTGTGAAGATTAGTGTGATGCTCTTTCTTTTGCTCTATGCTCACTATTTTGATCTCTTTTTTGCAGAGATTTGTGGCATACATTGGAGAAAATTGTGCATCTAGAGATTTCCATATGATTGTTAGCTCCCAAGAAATATTTAATAGTTGGATCAAAATCATGAAGAGATACTCTAGAGGTGAACTTATATCCCAAGAGGAGAGTTTGAGAAAAAAGGGAAGGCAACCTTCTCTTGCTGCATTTCGTTGCTTTATGGGTTTAAAGGATGGAGACATCCTTACACTACAAGAGGAGATCAATGAAGGTCATATCTTTTTTCTTAGAAACAAATGGGATAAGGAAGATATGATTGACATCGAAACAAGGGCTAAGCAAACACTACAATAGAAACGAGGCATAGACGCACATGTTAGACGCGCAAAGTCGGGCGCGTCTATCAGTGCGTCTATAAGTGCGTGTAATGTGCGTGTAAATAGACGTGAATTTTGCGTCTATATATCCGCGCAAATAGACATTAATATAGACGCACTAGCAGAGCACAATTATTTAACCACCTAAAATTAGCAATTCCCATAATTAAAAAACCAAAGTTAATAATTATTTAACCACCTGAAATTGATTCTTGAGCATGCACATGTGCGCATGATAAAAACCATAGAATTAAGAATACACATTGAATCATTGAATTAAAAAAATAGAGTTAATAATTACTTTTTCATTGCTCTCTAATGAATGACAGTTCCTCCAATTGACAAGCCTGATATAAGTAATTAGCGGCAAACAACAGAAACCTTACAATTAGTAGCAAGCATTGCAATATGTATCTCGTAATTTCTCTACGTACTTGAAGATGATAAAAGATACTTTCTTTTTATTATGGAAAATTCAATTTAGCTTTAAACTTGACTATTGATTCTTGAGTATACACGTGTGTGTATGATAAAAACTATAGAATTAGGAATACACATTGAATCAATAAGCAAATTAAGTATGTTACAGTGAATGATCCATCTCATTTTCAATGAGATCAGCCCTTGCTAAACTATCTACTTCTAGGTCTATGTTACCAAGAGGTAACAAAAAAAATAAGTCTATCCCACTATCAGATGTGTTGCTATATTGCTCAATAACTTCATCAATATCATCGACAATCACATTATTGTCTTTTTCTGTGTTTCCTTGAACATCCTCGCGAGGTTCATCTTGTACTATATCACGCATATCATCCATTATGGTGTCATCATGCACATCATCATTAATTGTTGGATTGTCATCTGCTATCTCCATGTCGGTAATATTACCATATATTGGTTTTGAACGATTAGATATAGGAATGACATACCACCATCGGTTATTGTTTACCATTGGATGATACACAACCTGTATTTGAAAAATAAAAGCAAAAAACTTAAGTACTTATTATATTGTGTATATGTATCACATGTATACATATAAAAAAATTAGCCTTTGCATATATACCTGCTCGCATTGTTGAGGTAGTACTAATGTGTCATTCTTGTTTTGGTAAAATTTTGTAGAGTCAATGATTACAAAACCACTTGTATGACGTCTGATTGTGCAATGCTCACCATTTGTTACCACTTCTTTAAACCACTTCACATCCAGTACATATATAAAGAATCGTTTGAAGTCAAGCTTCAGAATATCTTGGATCAAGCCACAATAACCTTCCATGGTACCATTGGCATCCTCGAAGTGAGCAAGGACACCACGATCTTGGGTATTTCTCTTTTCATCTATACGTTGAGTTCGAATATGTTTACCCTCACACCAAAGTGCATTAAATAATGTGCACTAGTAGTAAAAGATAAAAGATCAAACATGTCAATTATTTATATAAAATAAAACTTATAGAAACAAATTAATTGATAGCATGTCTCACCTTTGATAAGCAATCTCGTGCGTATTTCCACTCTTCTTGAGATATATTAATTTCCTCCTCTTTTTCCATTCTCTCCATTTCCTCATGTAACCAATCTATATCAATATGACGTGGGAGCGCATTTAGATGATCTGGAAATGAGACATTACATCCATATCTAGTGCAAAATTCTTGTCTTTCGCTTTTTCTTCTTACCCTTGCTTCATTATATAGTGTCACCCATTTGCTCATTATTACATCACTATTGAGCACACAAAAACTATTTAACTTACGAAGTTCTTCTTTTGTTAGCATTTTACTCATTCCTTTTCCTTGAGGTACTATAGAGGTCATCCTCAAGTCTTCATCATCTTTCCATAGTCCTAATTGAGAGGGATCCACTTCAACAATATATTCAGAGATATAAACAAGGGATGATTGCACTAACCAACCCTCAGCCATGCTTCCTCAGGCCGTGCTTTTTGCCTCACAAAATCTTTCAAGGTTTTCATGAAGCGCTCAAGAAAAAGCATCCACCTTACATAAACTGCCCCACAAAGTGCGATCTCATCAATCAAATGTACGAGTAAATGTAATTGAGTAGTCAAAATGGATCGAGGAAAAATTTCCTCCACCAAACAAACCACCTCAACAGATAATACTCGAGCATCTTGCAATGTGTTTGGATCAATTTCCTTCGGGCTCACGTATTTGTCAAGATGTATTTGAGAATTTTTTATTTTTGTGTAGAAATTCAAAGATATATAATGAAAAAATATACAATGTATACACACCTCACAAGCTCTCCCATCTTGTAAATGATATCACGTACATCTTTGGATACACAATGGGATATGCTAGTAGGAAGTATGAACTGAATGTAAACAATATTCATAGATCAAATGATTAGTTGAGGAAAAAGTCATCATACACCAAAGTTTATACATAGTTACTCCACTAATTACTATATTCATGGTTAGAGATACCCTAACTTGAATCATTTTGTGCCAATCGTGGGACTTCAAACCAGATAGTTGCTCCACACCTCTTTTCTTTTTCTTTATGAAGGCTCCCTTGAGACATCTCATACATCCTATGGGTGTTCGAAAGCTATATATTTGTTCCTTCACTATTTTTTACTCGTTCTTTGACAACATCCAAGGTGCATGGGGTAGCTCAATCTTTCCTCTGGGTCCAATGCATGGCCAGGATCGTCTCATGCGACCAATGTTACATAAATCCTCCCTTACATTAACTGAATCACGAGCCCCTATCAAGTGATCCCATAATGTAGATACAACATTTTTGAATATGTGCATGGGGTCCAACAGGTGATTGATCTTGAGTTCAGTCCAATACGGAAGAGAAAAAATATAGAGAACCTAACAAACAAACAATATATCACGTAAACAATTCATCATGCTAAATACTTTAAAGTCAATCGAGAGAAATGCACTTCTTACCGACTCATGCCGAGTTCACCAATACCACTGGCCATACACTGTATGATGTGCTTTTGATGCCAAATGGATTGATTCCATCCATACCTAAACCAAATTTCAAATTTCTTGGCTCTTCTTTGAAAATGGGCCACAAATTATCTATATGTTGCCATGCTGGTGTGTCTGCAGGGATCCTCCATTTTCCATCACTTGAACGATGACTAGCATGCCATGACATGAGCTTTCCAATAGACTTACACTTGAACATAAGTTTTATACGTGGAACAATCGAAAAATGTCGCAAAACCTTACGAGGCACATCCATTGACTTCATCTCCACTTCGTATCTTGATTCGCTATAAACAGGACACTCTCGTGCGAACTCATGAATCCCACGAAATAAGACACAATCGTTGACACATGCATGGATCTTGATATAATCAAGGCCTCCCAGAGATGTCAAGTAATGTCTTTCTTACTCTCTCTTAGTTGGCAATTTGTTTCCTTTTGGAAGCATTTGTGATAATAACCTACATATACTTTAAAAGTGAGTTAACCTACATATACTTTAAAAGTGAGTTAACCACCAACATATATTTCTGTCTGATTTCAAAATAGAACAATTAATATTATGATTCATAAGCCAAACTGAATTGATACCTACTTCAATAACGCATCCAAACTGACATTACTCCATCCATAAATTGTTTGCAAGTTAAGTATCTCGAGGGACGCACGAAGAACGGAGTACGTACAATCTTCATACAACGGAGTAGATGATGCTACATATAGTGGATCATCTGGCTTTGTAGAGTGACCTTCTTCCTGAACTGGTTGTGAAAATAGATGGTGTACCATGTTGTCCAAAATCTCATCCTCTACGATTTGATGGGGCATTTCATGAGGGCTACTATCATGGTTGTCAGTCTCTACTCTTCTTGAAGACTCTGCCTCCTTGTGTCAACGTTTTGCAGCCTCTCGACGCCCGGGAGGGAGCATCTGAGGATGTGGCATTGCATCTTGCTCAACCACAAAAGGGAGTTTCATGTAAATTGATATATAATTCCCGTAACATAGACATGCAATCTTAGTGGTTAAAAAAAACAATGAATACCAGTGGTTTTTCTCGGTCCCATTCTCCATACAAGTTGAGGTGTGACATTGCAATTTGACCTGCTCGAAAAATACACCCTCGAAAACGATCACACATGCATTTAATTTTTCGTCATAGCCATGCATCTCGATTATGAAGACGCAATGTTTCATCCTCACTTGAGGATGTGCTCATTGACTCATCAGCTTGCACCGCACTAGGTGATGACGACGTCGACATGATTAAACCTAATTCATGACAACATCAAAATATCATCTAACTTGCAATTTAGATGCGGGGATACACGCACCAGGTCTCCCAGTTCTAATAGTAAACAATATATTTTTGCAATGATGAATGTGACCAATCCCATGTTTGTGTTTATCAGTTTTCTTGTTTAAGAGAAGCATTAGCACTTAAGTGTTATGCTCAATGTCTAAAGAAAGCTCTTTGAAAATATAGGTAATATATGATTTTTTGTATGCAAATAATTTTGTCTTTTTCCTGTGTTTTTTTTGCAGATGTCGTATCCTGGTTCATCTAGCAATGACCCGGATGTGGATCGCATGAATGATACATTGGCCTCCTTTGGCAGGGAGGTCAATGAATTTTTTGGAGGTTTTCCTAGTAGGGAAGACTTAATGGGAGAGATGACCAGACACCTTGGCCGCTCTCCCAAAACGGACGAGGTGTTCAGTGTCATGTCTGGGACGCCTCTGACGTCTTTGCCTGGCACTACTTCCCAGACTCCACATGCAGGTACTCCATATGCAGGTACTCCACGTGCTCCACGTGCATCAGCTGAAGCAAAAGCATCTGCAGAAGCACGTGCATCTGCAGAAGCTCGTTCGTCCAGTGAGGCAGAGGGTAGTCGACAGAGAGGGAGGAGGGAGAGTTAAGGGGGAGGACGAGGCTTGTGTGGGGGTTTCCTAAGAGGTGGCGAGCGATCACCCTCACTAGTAGATCACGTAGAGGAGGTTGTACGCCAGTACTATAGAGTTACAGATACTGGTGGCATCTTTCATGATGATGAGGGAAGGGATGTAATGGCGTACATGAGGAGCATCATGCATGCGACGTATAAAGATTGTTTCATTGTCTTCAAAAATCAGAAAAGCGGCTTGTGGCAGGAGGTGTTGAGGGCAGTCCATAGGAGGTACCCAAATCCTAAGGGTCAACGATTCTCGGATGATTGGGGACGTACAAAAGTGAGGGATATGCTTCACAACAAAAGATCCCACCTCATGACACGGGCCAGGGACTCACTACAGAGGCTGGAGGAGGGGCGTGGAGCCTATAGCCAACCATCTATGTGCCACCGCATAGAGTGAAAGAAAGCCAAGAAGAAAGCAGCTGAGAAAGTGAAGAGTCGCTAGCACGCAGAGGCGCGATGGATCCAAATGGAAACCATGGGATCGTTGCATTACAGATCGAGCGGCAAAGAGTCGTAGGAGGCAGAGTTTGTAAGTATATTTTGATTTCTAGTTTTTTTAAATTTATATTTCTTTCAATTCTTTATATATTTTAGTCTAATATATTGTGACTCATAATTGTTTGTATATCTCTAAATGTTTTGCAGACTACCATCGTTGGTAGGATACCTACTCCTAGAGAGGTAGGTTACTATCGAGGCCATAACCGCGTAGCGACATGGCTTCACTTTTATGAGGAGGGTCTCATCACTGAGGACCAATACAACCGGGCCATGAGGATTCGACAGAGCCAGAGGACGTATGTTTTTCTTACTTTCCTATTAAAAGTATAGCTAATTATAACTTTTTCTCCACCTTGTCTATGTAAGCAACCCTGATCTTTTGTGTGTGTAGACGAACCTGGATGTGGAGCATAGCGAGGAGGGGGATAGCGACGCTAGTAGCCATGGTGGTACTAGTAAAGATGTTTCCTCTTTAGATTCATAGAGGAGCACCATACCTCCTCATGAGGCCTTCTTTTCTTGTATATGTATGATATCTCTTTGAGCCTACTGCTTGCGGCCACGCTTTAGGTCGCAAGCACTTAAACTTCCCTTGTAAATGCTTTTGATATATAATGAATATGTGGGCTTTTATTTTCAATTCTCATGCCCGTAAGATACATTGTCGTTTTTCCAAATACACAATCTGATGTATTTCCAGTTCTATTTTGCGCGTCTATCCGCGCGTCTAAATTGCAGAAAATTCACGTTTATATACGCACCTATAATGCAGACTACACGCGCTTCATAATTCAAATTTAAAAAAGAAATTAAATATCTTTTTTTTAAATGACATTTTTTGTTTTCCGTTCGCGTCTACCAGTGCTTGTAAAAGCGCGTCTACCAGCGTGTATATGTGCGTCTATTGCGCGTCTATTTGTGCGTGTAAATTTGTTGATACATGCAATTATAGATGCGAAATGGTAGACGCTCAAATAGACGGGCGGATAGACGCACCCGTAAGAATTTCTCTATATTCTAAAATCGCGTCTAAATGTGCATCTATGAGGCCTTTTTGTTGTAGTGAAATCAAGCAAGATAGGGTCCTAAAGGAGGAATTAGTCATTCTTTTTCATGCTTCAGTTCCAGACAGTAGTGTTGTGATGAAGACTTGGGAAGAGCTTGCTGATGATTATGATATCAATGATGAAGTCTACACAAAGATTTTAGGCATTTGCAATGATTGGGCATCAAAGAAGCTCACACATGGAGCTGATGCAAGGTCCCTACCAAATGGAGCAAAAGATATTGTGAAATTTCTAATTAGAAAAAAGCAAAATCCTCTTCAATCCTCCACTACTTCCCCTTGGCCTGTATATGTTGTCGGATGCAATCTAGAAACCTTTGATCTTATACATAATGTTTACAAAGATCCAATTACCATTGGGGTTGTTGTTCTAGATGCAACACATGGGGTTAAGGGAATGAAATGGGACTCTATAAAGTTTGGAAAGGTTGTATCCACTCTACTACAAATGACATGTGAACCTAAACAATTCATGTTGTTATCATTTCTTGATCAAAAGCAAATGGCAGCTTTGGAAAATGCTCTTGAAAGCATTTCTTGCAAGTATCGCATGCTAGTTGGTAGTGTTGACTTCCTACCAATGGATAGAACGTTTGCTTTTGGATCTATATATTCTTTTGTGGTTTTGACATTAGTGACCATGGAGAAAAGCTTCATCAATTTTGAGTGATATATAAACAATGTCAACAAGCCTTCCATTTTGGACTTTTAAGGCTTGGACAAGGAGTGCAATGATGAAGATCTTGGAGAAGAACAAAGGATTGCAAAGGTCATTTTGAGAAAGAAAATGAAAGTTATGGAAACTACAATCAAAGCATTCAATGATGCTCATGAGGTTTTATTTGATGTATATGCAAGTGGACTTGCATCTAAGGTGGCATTGGTAAATCATATGAAGAATATATGCAGTGGTTTGCAACACTCAAGAGCAAAGAGAGGTTGAAGCACAATTGTGGAGGGTCCATGAGAATGCCAAACAAAATTCAAACTCCCAAGAGTTTCCTCCTATTGAAGTTCAAGTTCTTGAAGTACCACCCGAGGGCATAGAAGAATCAAGCCAAGATATAGCAAGTCTAATTATCAAAGAGAAATTAAGGGCTACTTCAGGTATTTAAACTCCGTTCCTTCTCCTTTCATCAAGGAAGACACATTGATGTAATTTTGATTTTTTTCTTGAGAAGTTACTTCCATTAGCATTTGTAATATTTTCTTTCTTTGATGATATTAATTAAAGAAACTATGTCTTTAGTTTTTTAATTTTTTATAAAAGGTACCAAGCATGTTTGGTTTAAAAGATCTATTTAAGTAAATATTTTGCCAAATCAATATTAAAGAGCTCATTAAAATTTATCATCCTTTGTAAGGATAACTGTTTAGTTGTAATCTAGTGTGTAAGAATACTTATCATAATGAAAACTTTGAGCTAGCTATGCAAAATTTACTTAAGTCTATTTTAGATCTTATTTCAATTAAACTCTTACACGTTTTGTGTTATAATCTTGTTATGTTAGTTTTGGTTAGATTTGTCCACATGGTCAAATCTCTTATCTCTTATAGCCTCTTTTACTACATCACTAGTGTATGTCTATGCATGTACCTTAGGATAAGAAAGCCAACAATATATTGCACACCCCAAAAAAGATTCATTGCACCTCCCAAATGAGTTTTACCTCAGTAACAAATATTGCAACAAAGATTTCTCTCCAATGTATCTTTTGAGATGTGTATATGGAATATTAAGGTAAAATCCTTGTTACAATTCGTGAGTTTAAATATCTATGGGATATAACTAGTTCAAAAATAGAATGGTTAGTCCTTTAGAAGAAACTACGAAAACTTATTCAAATAGAGTATAACTTATCTCAATTAAATTGTCATGTGTCACTTATATGTGACATAGTTTTGGTCACATGGTCAAAAGTATCATGTTTAAATTTTCTTTTGATAATTAGGACTAATAAACACCTTCTTTGTACATACCATTTTGAAGGCCTTTTCAAAAACTAAGTATGTTAAATATGATAATGATAATATAATTTGTGCAACTAATTACAAGAATCTATTGTTAGTATCTCAAGTATACTTATAATTAGCGATAAAAAGTAGGTATGAAAAAATGACTTTATTAAAATAGATTTTACTTCAAAAAAGTCATCATATATTTTTTTTTCACCTCATGATATTACTCTTGATTAGATTTGACCACATGGTCAAATGTCTCTTTTCTTAAGACATCATTTATTAAGTAGTACTTGTTTATGTATTTATCAATGTGAAGTTAAATTGCTTTAGTGTTCTATGCCAGTTTATAGCTCAAACATTAGGTAGAATGATGAGAAAGTAAATAAATCTAATGTGCTTCTTTTTCTTCTTTGTAACTTCAACTAAGACATCTATGGTTGGATATCTAACAAATTCAATAACAGTAGAGCACGATGATGTGATTGATGTTTCCTTGATAAGAAATGCAACACAATTATGTGTAATACTTGATCTCAATGGTCTTCTTTTACAACGATGCTTTGCTAAGTCTAAAAGGTTTCAAAGCTTTCAAATGGGAAAGCAATGGCTTGTTCTTCGACCAGGATGTATGGAGTTTCTTGAAGCCTTATTTGTAAGATTCCAAGTGGGAGTTTGGTCAACAACTTTACATAAGAATGTCATGGTAGTTATTAAGTGCTTGGAGATCCATGCAAAAAGGAAGTATCCTTTCTTCATGATTTGGGGCCAAGAATAATGTCATAGACATCGACTCAAAATCATATATAGGCCATATAAGATGGGAGTAGAAGCAATGTTCAAGCCTCTAAAGTATGTATGGGATCAATATGGAGATGTTTGTCAGCATACCAAGACTATTCTCATAGATGATAGTCCTTACAAAGGATGTCCAAATCCTGTTGAGAATTGCATTTGTCCAAAAACATTTGATATTGATCGTGAAGACTCTATCTTGATCAAAGAAATTCTACCATACTTGACTCGCTTAAGCAAATACCATGATGCGCGTGAAGTCATCAAGTTTGATCGATATGAACAGGATCCAGTTCAATATGGCCATGAGTTGTATGCTCAATTCAAGGTTGTCATTGATGAATGGACTAGAGCAGAGAATGATGGTATTTCATCTTCATCATCAGCACCGCACGAGACCATGATTGATAAAGATGGCATATATGTTCAACCTTCAATTACTTCTTGCTTCAAGAGATTATCTATTATACAAACATCCTCAACAAATGCCTCACGTCATCCGTCTCTTACATTGAATAGCTCACAATTATCCATGTTGAAGCAGACTCCTTTCGTCTCTATTTTGAAAGATATGGAAGCTATGCAACTTGCTCATGAGTTAGGATATGACAAACATTTCATAAATGGTAGTGCAACTAAACGTTTTATACAAAATCTATAAAATTTGTATTTTTCCAATATACATGATGTAACAAGAAGGTGCTGACTCTATATGGACTAATTTTGACTTTCATAATAGATATATCCCTTAGATTAAAGGCTTCTGCATGGCTATGAAATATATGCTTGTTAGAGATTTAAAGTGTTTTATATAGTTACCTTGGTGTTTCTAAACACCACCAATATCAACGAAAGAATCTACTTGATGTTTTTTATTATTTCAATAACATTAGTTAATTGTGTTGAAATTTTTTATAAAGTGGTTTAAATCCTATTTTGTACTTTATGGCAATCTACTATATAAACATACTTAACAAATGCCTGACATCCTCTATCCCTTACATTGAACAACTCAAAATTATCCATGTTGAAGTAAACTCCTTTAGTCTCTACTTTGAAAGATATGAAAGCAATGCAACTTGCTCATAAGTTAGGATATTACAAACATTTCATAAATGGTAGTGCAACTAAACGTTTTATACAAAATCTATAAATTTTGTATTTTTCCAATATACATGATGTAACAAGAAGGTGCTGACTCTATATGGACTAATTTTGACTTTCATAATAGATATATCCCTTAGATTAAAGGCTTCTGCATGGCTATGAAATATATGCTTGTTAGAGATTTAAAGTGTTTTATATAGTTACCTTGGTGTTTCTAAACACCATCAATATCAATGAGAGAATCTACTTGATGCTTTTTATTATTTCAATAACATTAGTTAATTGTGTTGAAATTTCTTATAAAGTGCTTTAAATCCTATTTTGTACTTTATAACCATCTACTATACAAGCATACTCAACAAATGCCTCACATCGTCTATCACTTACATTGAACAACTCACAATTATCCATGTTGAAGCAGACTCCTTTAGTCTCTACTTTGAAAGCTATGGAAGCAATGCAACTTGCTCATGAGTTAGGATATCACAAACATTTCATAAATGGTAGTGCAGGTATCTACAAAAGTTGTATTTTTCCAATATACATGATGCAACAAGACAGTGACTCTATATGGACAAATTTTGGCTTCCATAGTAAATATATCCCTTACATTAATGGCTTTTGCATGGCTATGAAATATATGCTTGTTAAAAATTAAAAGTGTTTTGTGTAGTTACCTTGGTGTTTTTAAAAGCCACCAATATCAATGAGAGAATCTACTTAATGTTTTTTATTCTTTCAATAACATTAGTTAATTGTGTTGAAATTTCTTATAAAGTGGTTTAAGTCCAATTTTGTACTTTATGTCTTAGCTAACAAATAAGTCTTAATTGATGATAAAATTTATGTCTATTTCTTTGGAAACACAAACCATTGGTCAAAGGTTAAATCTTTAGTCTTAGAAAAATCATAAACTCTAGATTGGTATATAAATCTTCATTTTATGATATGAAAATTCATTTAGCTAGTCAAAGTGTGAAGCTAATTGATTTTGGCCAAAGTCAATATCCATCTTGTCCATATATTGTCAGATAGATAGAAATTTTGAATAAATGATATTTATATATAATGCATATACATACAAAAAATGTAAATGGGGTGAGCAATTATTGGACATACTTGTGTCTATTGGTTTACACAAAAAAAGAACCATCACATCATAGGTTATCCAAACTTATTACGATATGGTATTAGGTCAAGTTATTAAACCACACCTAGTTAGTGGTGACTCTTTTAAGGTCCTAGTTCATGAAACTTATACATGTCACTTTAAATGATGCTATATCTAAAAGAAAAAACTCGTATTATAATATCTTCAAATCCATAACATTATAAATTTTGGCCATGATAATATATTTTCATACAATGTTTAAGGCTCTTGTATTCTAAATTCTCCACTCCATGAAACCTTTGTATTCTTACATTAAACTTGGACATTTCCTAGGTATATACTAGTTAAGCCTCCTTGATGTTTCCACCACCATACAACATCATATTTTGTTAGTATGCTAGAAAAGATAGAGGTGAAATCCAAATCTCATAACAGACACATAGCTTACATTCATCATTTAAGCTCTCAAGATGTGTGATCTCATATTTGTAACATACAAAGTGCCCTTTAAAGATAAACATAAACATAGTGCTCTCTTTCATTCACAAAAGTAAGACATTCATTCAAAGTGGAACTTGGGAAATTCCCAAAATCTCTAATATGGTATTGGTGGATCTAGTGAGGCCTTTATAGCTTTAGAGAAGGGTGGTAGGAAGACGAAGTTGAAGGCCCAACCTAGTGTTATCACTATGGTAAGAAGGGACATTTGCGCAAGGATTGCAAAGAGTTAGTAGCTTGGAGGTGTTGAAACATTTGCAATCACACCTACTTCCGTCCCTTTGTAAGGAGCAGTGACGGCTCAGGACCGGAATCCCATATGCATAGAAGGAGAAAGTGCCACCACTCAATTCCTATAAAGCATTGTACTTGCACTTTTTTTCTAATACAATGATAGTACTCTTTTCTTTACAATAAGTGTCCTTGTCACTATCAATACACAAGATTGTTTTTATGAGTCCAAGTCTCAATCTTGGAATCTAATTCACTTGTGTGACAATTTGACTTGTTAGTGTCAATGTCCTCATGAGTCTCTACTTTCCATTTCAACCTCCATAGCTTCTATCATAGCCATATCCTAGATACAAGTTTCTAACATGGTATCAAAGCTGGCACTGCTCCTCCAACTCCATTCTAATCTCACCTAGCTTAGCTTGAGCTCAGTCGAGCTCAAGTCTAGGAGCTCATCTCCTACTTCTTCTTCTCCATTTGACCTTGTGGCAACCATAGCCACACCTATCTCGGTTCAAGCCCTTAGATCTCTTCAACTAGAAGAGATCTTGACAAGCCTTCTTCTGGAGAAGTGTTTCCTTGCTCCTAGAGCTTCTTCCTATCACCTCACAACTTGACATTGGCCTATCCACTACTTAGCATTGTCATTTTTCTCAGGATCTGTCTTGTGGCCTCCATAGCCAAGCAATACCTAGTCATCTTAGAGCTTATGGATCTCACACTATAGGCCACCATTCATCATGATGTCTTCTAGGGAAATCTTCCTCAACTTTAGATGCATCTCAATAGCACATCATGCTCCAACATTGATGATGGTTCAGCTCAGGATTGCACAAAAACGTGGTCGCTACTTGAAATAGGCGTAGTCCTAATCACCGTTTTTCCTTGTGTACACAATGCAATCTTGCCCAACTCTATAGGGCTTTTTAAGCCCATTAATCAAGCTTCAATCTCATATAAAGAGTTCTTGGAAGTATTGAGTAAACAATGCACACTATGCAAAAAAACCAGACCTGGGTCAAAAACCCTAATCCAGACTCCATAGCCAAAGCTCCAAATTTCATCTTGTACACGTTCTCAAGCTAATTGGAGCTCTTGCAACTCAAGACTACTGCCTAACCACACCAAAAATTAGTAAGGAGGGGAAATATTCCAGACTTGAAGTAATCATCAAGACATTTAAGCTTAACATCAAGTTCAATCATAGTACCTACATAGTGTGTTTTCACACTACCATGTTTGTGTCTTTTGACACATTAAAATTCAACTCTACTACTGAAAAGTTTCAGATTGATTCTCGATGGAAATTATGAAGACTTAGGTTTGCAAGATCTTGAAAGATTTTTGAAATGTTGAAGATTCAAGGAAGAAGCTACAGACGTAGTGTCCATTGACACTTACCTAGTGCTTCTTGGCACTTGTTCTCAACTCTTCTGTAGTGATGATTTGCTATTGCTCCAGCCTTCTGACATGGGAAAAGACTCTCCAACTCCTCACTTCAAAGGAATCCGATTTCACACTTGGTAGACCCATATAAAACTCATCCTGATGAAGAAGGACCTTTGGGCCATTACCACTGGAAAAGAAAAGAAACCTCATGATGCAAACCTTGCAGTCACTTGGAAAAAGAACGATGATAAGGCTTAGGCCATTATCAAACTGGAGCTAGAGGACAACTATATCCACCATGTGGATAACTATGATACTTCACACAATACATGGAAGAGACTTGACAATTTGTTTGGTGCATAGTCTAAATCATCAAAGTATGGTCTCTTGATTGAGTTTTTAAGGCTTGAAATGAAGTCTAGCATGTCACTTGCCACACATCTAAATTACATGGAAGGACTTCTAACCCAACTTCAGGAATCCACATTAAAATGGAAGATGTTTGAATTGATGTTCTACTTAAAAGTTTGCCTCCTGAATATAATAATGTATCAAAAACTCTAATCAACATGCCAAACCCTAAACTTGTTGATATCCAGGCATCATTGTTAGAGGAGGAAAAGAAGCTAAAAACTAAGAAAGCAAGCACCTCTAGAGATGAACATGCATTATATGTTGGAAATAGGTACAAAGGCAAGAGGGATCACCTCTTCTATGAATTTTGCAAAAGGACCGAACACACTGAGAAGTTTTGCCATGCCAAAAAAAGGTCCCAAAAGGCCTATCTAGTTGTAGTCAAAGTAGAAGAAGAAAATGGAGCAAAGGTAGAAGAAGAAGAAGAAGACCACTAGGCGAAGGACAAATCTCATTAGTCCTTCTATTTGGATAATATTTTTAAGCATTGTATTTCCTAGCCCTAATGCTTCAGACATAAACTTGTAAATTCCTCAGTTAGCCTTATACTACAGCCTCTATACACTCTCTGAGGCTGTTAAGATGACAAGCTCAACACATGCGGACATTGATGATGGACCGCCTGGTTAGATGGGTCAACATGTTTACACTTAGCACGTCGGTGGTTATTATGACTCACACATGGCCACTGACTCATTACTTATTATATTCAGGTTGTTACACCTATTTACAGCTGGTATAGTTATAGCGCTAGTCGACTAGTGTAGTCGGTTATGCATTGTTTGACTTAGTAGGCCACTTTCCTTTATGTTGTATCTTATCTATACTTTGTGTACATTGTAAAGAGTGTGGAAGAAAAAGAAGAATTCAGCAAGAAAACGTTTTGGCCTCCATCTCTCTTCGTGTCTCTTGAGTGAGCTTCTCCTTGTGCATTCTGTGTGTGTTCGGCGCAGCATCTTAAGCAAGTCTCTCCACCACACGATTCTTGACAAGGTATCAAAGCTGCACCACTGAGAGAGGCTGATTTATAAGGCTGAAGCGAAGGAGAAGAAGCAAGATTCGAGCAAGTAAGCCACGGGTAAGAAGCTCTCCCATTCTTCCACTCTCTCTCTTGGATAGTGCCTGTGGAGGCACCGGAAGTAGGGTCGAGCAAAAATCTTAGATTGCAGTGAGATTTGGTGTGCGCAAAGAGCATTGTGTATACTGCAGGTTGGCCCTTTAGGGCTTTCCTGCAGTTATTTTGGGCATCTGAGGCCGTTTCAGGCCCCATTTTAGAGCCGCAAGGTTGTGGACAACAGTTTCAGGGTACACTGTGACTTCGACTGTATTGACCGAAAGTGGGTGTGCAGATTGTAGATTTCAGATTTGTAAGTTCAAAGGTGTTTACCAACGAGTAAACACAAGGTTTATCTGCAAACTGGTTGCACATTGCATGTATTGTTGAGCAGACAATGAAAAAGGCTGTCTGGTATATTGCTGTGCACTACAGGTCAAGAGTTGCAGAAGATTTGCTTGCTGTTTGGTATTAATTTTGTGATAATGGTAGAGAACAGTGGAAGCCCCATCATTAAGAAGCTCGACAAGAACAACTACCCTTCATGGAAGTTCCGTGTCACGAACTTCCTTATTGGAAAATGCCTCTACAAGTTTGTTTCAAGAGGTAAGTGATCCTCCAACTGCAGAAGAGACAAAGGCACGGAAGGAATGGAATGCAAAAGATAAAAAGGTCATGTATTGGTTGTCTGTAATAATTGACAATAATATGCTGGGACACATTAGAAATGCAGAGAATTCATATGCAGCTTGGACCATACTTGAAAGTATGTTTTCTGTAAATACAAAGGCACAAAAGATTCAACTCAAGCAAGAGTTGAATACATTGAAGAAAGGGAAGATGTCTATCAATGAGTATGCATTGAAGGTAAGGAGCATTGCAGATGCCTTGGCAGCAATTGATGCAATGCCCGATGATGATGATTTGGTGTCGTCTACCTTGGGTGGACTTAACAATGAAAAGGCTTGGAAGTCTTTTGTAACTTCCGTATATGTTAGAAAGCCATTTCCAGATTTCGATGAGTTGGTCTCCCTTATGATCACTAAAGAGATCAACATGCAGAGTGAGACATCAGAAAAAAGTGGTGAACAGGTCCAAGCTTTCTACTCCAGTTCAGGAAGGGGACATGGCAGGTTCTCTTCAAGAGGCCGTGGTACAGGACGTGGTAGTGACAACCAGCAAAACAGATTGAATCAGCAATTTGGCGATATGTAGGTTTTAGGAGGTCGTGGTAACTTTAGAGACAGGGGGAGCTTTAGAGGAAGAGGTGGATGGCAAAATAGAGGTTCTAACAACTCTGGTACTGTGTGTCACTACTGCGGCAAAACATGTCATATTGCAGCCCAATGTTATGTTAAGAAAAATGATATCCGCAGTGGTAAGTTGCAGCAAGGAAACTATGCATCGTCTTCACGACATAATGAAGACAAAAATGAATATCTGTTTGTTATGCAGCATATGCTAAATGCTGTTACAGGAAAGGGAACACATGATGATGTTTGATATGTTGATTCAGGTGCATCCAATCATATGACTAGCCATGCAGAATGGTTTGGAGAGATGCAAGATTTGCAAAATGCAGGTTATGTGCAAATGGGTGATGATTCATGCCACCCAATTTCACACATTGGAAAAGTTCCCTTGTCCTTGCATGATGGTAAGACAAAGAGTCTTTCAGATGTATTGCATGTGCCATCTATTACAAAGAGCTTGGTGTCAGTCGGTCAAATGGTAGAGCAAGGGCTGCAAGTGAGATTTAATGCAAAGGGCTGCTTTGTAGAAGACTTCAATGACAAGTGCAGGTTAGTTGCAAAGGGAAGTAGAGTTGGACGTATTCTTACTCTGGATGCTGGAATTCCTACTATGAATGCTGCTATGTATGCTAAAGGAAAAGGTGTTGTTGCAGATATTGAAATTTGGCACAAACGCATTGGACATGCAAATGTACAAAGGTTAAAATTAATGCAGTCCAAAGGGTTGGTTATAGGTTTGCCTACATTTAGAGTTGCAGAATTTCATAAGGTATGCGAAGCATGTCAGTTTGGTAAGCAGGCAAGACAACCCTTTTTACATGACATAGATGTAAGCAGAAATATCCTTGATGTTGTGCATACAGATATTTGGGGGCCAACACAAAATGTATCTCTTGGAGGGAGTTCATACTTTGTCACATTCATTGATGATTATTCTAGAAAGCTGTGGGTATATTTTATGAAGGAAAAGAGTAGTAATCCGAGATCCCCGACGTAGAGTTACGATGAAGTTAGCTGCTTATCTCGGAGTAGGATTCACTAACAATATGGCACAGTATAAAGCCTTGATTATGGGACTGCATATTTCCAAACAAGGTGGTATTCGTCGATTGTTAGTAAAATGGGATTCCGAGTTGATCGTGAATTAGCTAGATGGGACATACACAGTGCGGAATCCCATTCTTTGTTTGTATCATCGAACTGCTATGACCCTACTTGAGGAGTTTGAGAGAGTGTCTTTTCAGCTGATTCCATGCTATTGGAATCAGTTTGCGGATTCATTGGCAAATCTTGCTTATGAAGAAGACCTTTTCTTCTATTTTGGTCCTAGTCTGGATATTGTTATCAATGATGAAACAGGACCTGATCGCTTATGGGGAATGTTATCAGAGCATGCGATATATGGCAGACAATGGTTGATATGGGTGATGCAAAGAGTAGCCGAGAACAATCTACCGTTATTATCTTGGACCCATAGGTTGATTAGACAACATATTATGCATACGCCTCTTGCTATCTATGCAGGAGGGATGGGTCATAACCTTATGCATTTAGTTTAGGGCTACGAGCCCTGTGGTTTTCTCCTCGAAAAGGAGCCTATTATTGTATATCTGGATTCTTTCAGGGAGGGATGTGTAGGTGCTATTCTGTTTGATTTCGTTAGGCCAAGAGGGCCAGTGTTGCGAGGTGTTATTACTTTATTTCGTTAGGCCAAGAGGGCCGATTCTTTTTTGTGGTGAAGTGTTTTATTTCATTAGGCCAAGAGGGCCAGTTGTCTGTTTAGTGCAGGTGGGGTTAATGGTTTCTTGTTTGAGTTTTGTGCTAGGCAGGTTCAGAAGAAGAGCTTGGAAGGAGCCTTTGTTGCACAGAAGCTTCTCGTCGCCCTATCCAGGTGATATCTCTCCTTTATGAGTACTGTGGTTTTATGATTTATGTGGTTGTGTGCTTGTAAGGGATTTTTTTTGTTTCTTATTGGGGATCGGCATCCAAGGTATGAAGTCCCGAGGGTTAGGGTAAGTATGCCTGAGGGAGGTCTGAGTAGTCATTGCCTCCTATAAAGACATTGTCAAGCATCAAAAGACCTATTTTAGAAGGGAGTCCTAGTGACCCTGTTCTGCTAGCCTACTAGGCAGCCATTCTAGGAGTTCTTGTTAGTTGTGAGGCAGTTAGCGAATATCTGAAATATCTGAAAAGACAATAAATATATACAGAGGTGTGTAAAAAGAGGTTCTAACCCCTATCACAAAAAAAAAGAAGGAAATTTTATAAGTAGTTGATCATCGCCTAGTGAAGGCCTGGTAGGTTCCTGGGGATGAGTCAAACCTGGGGCCGATGCCTTGTCTTCCTAGGGGTGGCATCTTGTTGGAAAAGAAGAAATTAAGGAAGGTTGGAGCGAAAATAAAAGTGAGCGTAAAAAAAGGATTAAGTGTCGCCTTGCGAGGGCTTGGTAGGTTCTTGGGTATTGAGACAGGACCTGAGGCCGGTGCCCTATTCTCCTTGGGTCACTATGCTCAGCTCCCTTCTTTTTACATGCGCTAGTATGGAAAAATAAAAAAAACCCCAAAAGAAGAAATGTGCTATAAGAAAATACTTCTTGATCAGGCTATAGGAGTCCTCACCTAATAGGGGCTCCTAGTTGTGTTGTCCTTAGTTAGGTAGGTAGTTCAGACCACCACTTAGGGCAACCTCTTTGATAGTTCTTTTTAGTTTGGCCATGTTGGAGCAGTTGGTTAGTGACTAGCTGCGGACCTTCTATCAAATTATGCTAGGCCTACTCCTTGTGGAGGTCATGCCTTGGTTTTGTCAGGGGGTAAGGTGCGCATTGTGCTGTCTTTAATATGTATCTATTTTGTATCAGCTTGACGCTTCCTTTGGTTATTTTGTGCAGATATATTGTGGGATTCGACGGGCTGAGTCGCCCTATCCCGTGGTCGCCAATGAGAGCGGAATTTTGATGCTGAGAAGTGCTTAAAAATAGCTAAAAATTACGAATATCAAGGGAAAAATATTCAACGTCGAAGGCGGCGGCTCGACCTAGGACGATTTTAAGCGTCAAAGTGCTTTAAAGATGCCCGAGCGACACTTGTTAATTTTTGATAATTTTTCAGACTGCCGTACGGGTTGTCAAGAGTTACCGGCCAATGTGGGATGTCAAGCCGGATGCCTAGGATTTTTCAGAACTCAATTTGGAGTCTGAAAATGGCCAAGAAACCGGTCAAGATTTGAAGAGGTGGACAAAATTTCGCCAAAATGGGTAAGTGACCCTTGGGAGCCCAAGAAAGAAATGTAACATGAAAGTCTTGGAAAAAAACGTGGAGAGAGAGAGAGGAGGATGGCGGCAGCACGCTGGCGCATTTTTCACCCACATCTTGTTGATCATGATCTCCAACCTCAATGCAAACCCCCCCAATGATCATTGGCAATGAATCCCCTCTGGATGCTGGTCTAATTGCCGCCCTTCGCCCGTCAAATGGTGGCCTCAATGGAAATCTCAGAAATTAGTCTTTCTCTCTCCTCCCTCTCTCTCTTCTAGAGGCAGATTCATGTGGGAAGAAGAAGGATCGACGGATGCTTGTCCAACCGAGATGGGATTGCTTCGTGATGCAAGAGGAGGGTATATTGTTGATTCTGGATTGTCATGGACATTAATGGCTGCTGGAAATCAGTCCCAAAACATGGCAAGTAAAAACCCGCAACCCGCAAAGAACGGTAATTTTATTTTTACAAAGGGAATTGATGTTTTATGCAATTTGCTTCATGAATATTTGTTCCCATGGGATGATTATGTATTATAATGTTGTTTCCTATGATTTTGATCAGTTTATGCTCAGAAAATCAAAAAATTATAAGTGTTATGACTGAAATTAATGGTGTAAAACCCATAAAACACGCGTTTAAGAGGCAAAATGGGGGTTTTTGGCAAAATAAAGTGGGAACATGAGATGTAACATCAATAAAACCTGAAATTTTACTGTCAAAGAACCTAAGGGCCACATCCCATAATCAATCTCAATTTCTAGTCTTTTTTATTGAAAATAATAAAGGAAAAATACCAAAAATGGTGGAAAATGGGTTTTAAATGGGAGAAAATTAGGAAACGATAAAAGAAAAATTCGAGAAAATTACATAAGTATTTGTGCAATGTATAATGAAGGTAGAGCACGAGGTTAGCCTCGGTTTACCCTCATTTCTATGTTTTTGTCTGTATTTATTGCTTTCTCTACAAAGAAATACACATAAAATGACTCTTACACCTATCAACGATTGCAAAACATTAAACGGTAGGGTGAGAGGGGAGTTTGAGCATCAAAGTACAATCTTAAATCTGATTTATGTATTGCATCATGGCTATAGGATGGTTTTTTAAAATAAAGGAAAAGGCAACATGAGCGTAAGGCTCGGTGTCTCTCCTCATTTCAATACATAAACGTTAGCATGGAAATCATGAAAAGATTGGTTTTGCACGATACACAATGCTGATTTTCTTTTGTTTGTGCACTAAACCATTCACATTATGCACTATGCATAGTTCATGGTATCGAAGGAAAAATCTCCTGGACTGCATAGCAATTGTTTTCTTAGGATTGACCCACAATTGAGAGTGTGAGGTTATCCCTTGCCGTAGGGTAGAGGATCGGTTTCCTAAGGGACTGTGAAGTCAGGAAGCATGGTATATCTCCTGGAAATACGAGAAATATAAAAGAGAGGAGTTTGTGTTCGTTTGTGTTATATGTTTAGCAGCGCATCAAAGGGCCAATCCCTGAGATGTAGGAGAGTTGCAGTGGGGCTCCAACTATTAGTCAGTGGAGTGCCTCCTATATGTGTGTGACGTGGCGTTATGCCTATGTATAAGGGTTCTCCCTTTGAGGAGTTTTAGGAAAATGTTAGACTATGAACTATAAACGCATGAATTAAGCTTTAGGGCAGTTTGCTCTTCAGCCTTAGATTGACGCTCCTGGTCTGCGAGGCACTAGCCGTGAGGGTGTTTGTGTGTCATGAGCATGAGGTCCGGCTAGTGCCATAGCCAGTGCTGGCCCATTTTAGGTCCCATCACGGCCCCTAGCTGCGGGGGTCCCAAGGGGGCCAACGGTCCCCCTAGTGGGGGTCTGGGGGCAATGCCCCCGGCCCGATGGTAAAGGGAATATTCCATGGCTGACTAGTGGACACTCATATGGTAGGTCAGTCATGCCGACCTAATCACCTTCATAGGCTATAAAAGATAAACCCCTTCACAGCCATCAGTCATCTATCTTTCACTCAATCAGAGTTTTTCTAGCTAGCCTTAAGCTCTTCACCTATCTTCTGTCTAGGTCGCCATCTAAGCTTCACTATGGAAGTGCATGGGTGGACAGAGCCATCTCTGTATCAGTTGTTTGGAGCTAAAGAAAATTTCTAATTCTCCTCTTATCTGTTTTGTACTCTCTATCTCTATCTCTTTCTCAGATTGCGCCGCATAATTTTTACGCTTATGTCATTAGCACAATCAACAATAATAAGGTTTAATCTTATTAAGATTAATCTTATTCTTAAACTCCACAACCTCAAGATTTGCCAATAATGTTGTGGATTTATTATTCCCGATCCTGACAATCCTATAAGGACTCTCCCATTTGGGATCCAACTTTCCTGGAAATAATTCTCTAGGTGCATCATAGTACAACACTAATTGTCCTTTCTTAAAAGTATATTTCTTTGCTTTTAGGTCATGGAGTTGCTTCATCTGACGCTTGGTCACCTCTTGATGTAGCGAGCTCTACAATCTAATCTCATCGAGGTGTGCCAGAGTCGTAAAGTGCTCTAAGATGGCATCCCTGTTACCCAAAGAATGATTGATCGTGAATCTTATCGTCGGAAACTCGATCTCTAGAGGTAGGACACACTCCTCTCCATATACTAACTTGAATGGGATGTGACCAGTAGCTCATTTGAATGTCGTATTATATGCCCACACTGCCACGTATAACTTTTTATCCCAATCTCATTTCTTTTTTGATACTACCTTAGACAGAATGCCCAGAAGCTGCTTGTTGGTACTCTCGACCTACCCATTGGCTTGTAGATTATAGGGGGTTGTTTTATTGTGCTTGATGGCCTCAATCAGGTTTTTTATTAATTTGTTCAGAAAATGTAATCCTCGGTCGGATACTATTTCTTTTGGCAGACCAAATCGACATACTATTTTCTCTAAAAGGAAATTGGCAGTTTCCTTTGCGTCGTCTTTTCGTGTTGCATGTGCTTCTAACCACTTAGTAAAATAGTCAGTCACTATGATAATATATCTTTTCTATGCAGTGGATGACAGAGTAATAGGGCCCACAAAGTCAATCCCCCATTTCTCAAACAGAAGGATTCCATAATAGGAGTGAGTGGTGGCTTCCTATTCTCTCGGCTATCATTTCACTGATGACAGATGTCGCATCTTTTAACATACTCGAATGCATCCTAGAAGATGGCCGACCACCAATATCCCGTCCTCAAGGCTTTTTGTGTAGTTAGTCGCCCAACAAAATGACCTCCGCAAGGAGATTCATGGCACTCTTCTAAGATGAAAGGGACCTCATCAAGCATTACGCATCGGCGGTAGATATCGTCTAACCCTTGATGATACAACATGTTTGTGATTAATGTGAATTTTAAAGCCTGCTGCTTGATCTTTCACTTTTCTGACTTTGATAGAATAGCTCTAGTCTCTCCCGTCCACAAATAATGTGTTATCATCACATACCAGGAGGGAAAAGACACCGTGCCAATATTGAACAATGAATCCCACTCACTACCTTTAGCTAGAGCTTCCTTTGGCTCCCCAAAGTCCACAAGGCACTCTATGATACCCTGCGACATGGGTGGCTTTCTCTTAACCTCATAATCAAACTCCAGCAAAATGATTAACCAATTTGCCAAACGGTCGGGCGGTTGTAGCTTATTCATCAACAGTCGTAGCCCTTCCGCCTTCGTATAAAAGGACAACCTTCTCATAAAGGATGTAGTGCCTAAACTTTTTAGTCACAAAGACCATCTTAAGGTACAAATTTTCCATATAAGTATAATTAATTTTGGATACACCTAGCTTTCGACAGCAAAAGCAATAGGGTGATACCACTTCTCTTCCCACATTTGTGCTAAAAAATGACTAATGCTATGCATGGTAGCTATTAAAAAGATATAAAAAATTTTTCCTCTCTTTGGTGCTTTTAGCATAGGTGCTCTTACGAGTTCCTGCTTTACATCCTCGAAAGCCACCTTACAAGGGTCACTCCACATAAACAAACAGTTGAAGGGTAACAGATTTGTCAATGGTAACGTTCTTTCTACCAAAGTGTTTATGAGCCATCGATAATATCCAATTGATGAGTAGAAAGTTGTGGACTTATTTGGGGGTGCGTGGTGGACTCATGGCAACTATAGCTTTGATATTTCCAAGATCCGTTGCAATCCATATGGAGCTAACTACATGGCCTAGCAGCAGCCCATAAGGTACGCCAAAAATGCACTTCCTCGGATTGAGAGCTATGTAAAATTGTTTACATCGCTCAAAACATTTTTGTAAAATAATCAACTACCTTTATCTCATGGTGGCTGCCCCTAAATCGTCAATAAATACCCTCATCTCCTCATGGGAAATGTCACCAAAGATCTTATCGACAGTTCGTTGCCAAGAACCAGGCGCATTGCATAGAACAAATTCCATCACATGATATGCAAAGGTCCCTAAGACTGTTATGAATGTCATTTTGAGCGTATCCTCTTCTGCAATTTCCATCTGATTATAGCCTGCAAAATAACCCATGAATGAATATATTTCCCTACCCGCCAATTGATCCAAAATCTAATCGATAAAGGGTTGTGGGTAATAATCCTTAAGTGTTTTCTTATTCAACACTCGAAAGTCCACACATAGTCAGATTTGATTATTTTTCTTAATCCTGATCACAACTCGTGAACACCATTCAATATGTTGCACAGGGAAGATCAAACCCGCTTTCCATAAATTTTGTAAGTTCTCAAACAGCCCATCCCGCAACTCAAATGGCATACACCTAACTTTTTGTTGCACAAGACGACTTCTTTCCTTCTACGTAATTGTATGGACAGCAAGGCTCGAAGGGATGCCCCTAAGTTCATCGTAACTCCAAGAAAAAATATCATGGAACTCTTGGATCAGAAGGACATAATCCTCCCATTCCTCCACACAGCATAGACCCTAGCTTTATTGGCCACTCATCTTCTGGCATACCAAGGTCTAGCTCAATAACATCTGCATCCCTTATTCTCTCTTGAGCTTCTAATGGCTCATTCAATGTTACTTGATAGACATATTCTATGGTCGATCCCTCTTTGGATTTGTTAGTTGACAATGTCTCACTTGTAGACACATCTTCCATTGTCTTTAACTCTATAGAAGATAGGGGAGCTTGCTCACTTTGAGGTGATTCAGGATATGCATCAACTACCACCCGTCTAGCACCTCTATCAAATATCAATCTACTAGTGGGTATATCTACTTGATAACTCGAACACCCTGCAAATCGGATTATCCTAAAGTCCAACATGCATTCTACGTTGGAAACTGTCACGTGGACTTTAGTAATGTAGCCCTTCAGCTGTCTCAGACTATCATCAGCCATTCTAAGGATTGTGGAGGCATCTTCCCAACCTCTCCATCAATTCAAAACTCATAATATTAATCGAGGATCCTATGTTGACAATAGCAGTATCCACTAGAATCCCATTAACATAGGCTGTAACCCTTTGGGCAGTGCTTTTTTGCATGTTCAAACGAGTCATCCCCTACCTGTGCTATTCCTAAGGGTTCTATGATATAAACCATACGCAAGATCTTTTTAAATTCTTTGCGTACTCCTGGCGACAGCTTGATTAGCTACAAGAGATTCACATCTTGTTTAACATCCCAAAGGGAGCTAGCTAAATCAAATTCGTGATAAACTGCAGAATCTCGCTTTACGCGCCAAACCATTCACTCTGTAGGATACTTCATCAGCTTTATTGCCTCTTTTTTAACTCTCACCTTCTTTCTCGATACCTCTTTATCTCTCTTGGCATCAGCCTTACTCTCTACAGGCTTCAGAGATCCCCCTTCCTTGTCAGGATTTAGAACTTGCGTCTCTTTATCATCGCGCTATCACAGGGCGTAGGGTTGAAGGTCACCACAAAGGTTTGGCAAGAGAAGAAGAGATGGTAGAGATAAGAGAAGGATTCAAGGTTTCAAGCCAAGTTCTTGAAGATAAGTGACAGCAAGGTGAAGGTAGATTCAAGGAGAGGGGTAGACGGAAGAGAAGGGGTTCGAAGAGATTGAAGATATAGAAGAATACTTCTAAAAAAGAATTAGAAAATATAAAAGAATACTAACAGAGATAAGGCACATCAATTTCTTTCAGCATTATGAGAAAATATAACCTTAATAGATAAAAACGTGCACAAAATAATACCTTCCTCTATACTACTCAGATCACCAATCTGATCCTTCCAATGGCTCCGAAAGGGGGTTAAATAACAGGACACCTACCCAGAATCCTGCCAGATCACTCCTTCTTCATCTCCCACTTTCAGAGTGATGTTCACTGCCTAAAAACTGCAATCGCGCATCGCGCAATTTTGCTAATCTCTCTTTTTACATAAAATCCTCTCAAATTAGCTAAAAGCTACATGCTTTCTTTTACATGTCATCCTAATCTAGAAGTTGTCTATAGTTTTGTAGCTTTTTTACAAGTGATAATATCTAGAATATTAAAAATTGACTAAAATCTAATATTTTTGAACCATGGACACTTACACTAATGTCTAAAATGGCATTGGCTCTCTAAATCTAAAAGGAAGCTACACTCTAGATTTTTTTACATGGTGTGCGAGTAGCGGCACAACATCCACCCCCTCCTAACCTGCACATCCTCTGGCATGTTCCAAAGTCTTACGAATTTGTAGTGTTAGAAGAAGTATCTTCTACCATGTCAATGTCTTCATCTTCTGCCTCTTCTTCTTCCTCTATGTCTTCATGCTCTTGGATTATATTCAAGTCTTCTAGCTCATATGTTGAACTTTCTCTTTGTTAAAAGAGCTTGATTCTTTTTCTAGCTATGGGTATCTTCATGCTTGTTCCATCCAATTCAGCCAATGAGTATGTGGCATTGTCATGAATGACCTTTACCACATATGGGCCAAACCAACGCTTCACCATCTTCCTAGAAGCGTTGTATTGATTGTCTAAGCTGTTGTCATAGACAAGCACCTAGTCATTTTCTTGAATTGCTCTTAGCCAAAGTCGATGTCGCTTATCAAATCCTCTTTTGTTCTTTAGTCTTGCTGTCTTTAGCTTCTCAATAGCTACTTGAACATCTTCAAGCCTTGTTTTTAGCTGCCATATGTGCAAAGTTAGCAACTCTTCTCTACTGATGCCTTCCTCCCAAGGTAGAAGACTCCATGTGAGAATAGATTTCTCAATTGGCATAATTGGTTGTTATCCATGTATAAGTTCAGCTAGCATATAGCCAGTCACTGAACTGTGAGTAGTCCGATTAGCCCATAATGCAAAAGGTAGCATTTTAGGCCATTCTTTGATCTTTCCTCTACAAGACTTTGCTAAAGCTTTGAGAATAGGTTGATGACCTCTCTCACTCTTTCCATTGCCTTCAGGGTTGTAGGTTGATGTTAAAGGCAACTTAATACCCAATTTGAGCAAAGAAGTTGCATGCCTCATCAACATCCAACTCTCCTCTATCTGCAGTTACTTTACCCACACAACCATATCTACAAAACACTTATTCAAGAAAAAAGGGACATACAGATTGAGTGGATTTGATTGTTAAGGCTTTGCCTTCAACTTGATTGGTTAGATCCTCTCTTGCAAGCACTAAATACCACATATTCCATATTCCTGTAGACATGGTTACAAGATCAATAACCCATCTATAATGTATAGACAAGGGATAAGTCGGTTCTAACCCATCTCGATGCCTAACCATAGAATACATTTGACACACATAACAGGTTTCAACAAAATGTGCTATGTCCCAACACATGTTTTTCCACCCATAGTTTTATTTGACTTTACTAAAGGTTCCCCATATGCCTCTATGGCCAGCCCATAGGCTTTCATGAAATTCCTTTATTACCCTTTGTCGCAATCTTTTGTTACCTAAAACTTGGACATGCACTCCTTTCTTCTTCTTTGCGTGCTTCCATAGATGTCCTTCTTTAAGAAAAAATCCATAAGCTTTCCTCTTGATATGCTTGAACTCCTCATCAGTCCAAGTCTCCTTCTTCTTCATTGTGCTCAAATATTGGCCGATCTTCAGCCAATCTTCTTCATAATCTTATTCAAGGAAATGAACTAGAACTTGAGCAATGCAATGAACATGTTGACTTCTAGTTGATCACCTGTTGTTTTCAACTTTGGACCAATATATGCAGTAACTAAGAAGGTATTTTCAGCAACCATGGAATGAAATTTAGCAAGTATAGGTTCTTCAGCTTCATATTTTTCCATCAGCTCTTCTTCATTGTCATATCTTGCACATGATAGCATGTCAGCAAATGGATTCGCCTTTCTTGCAATATGCTTTAATTCGGGGTTGAGAGATTTAATATATGCAATCCATCTTAGCATAGCAATGTCGGGTGTAGAGCAGTTGGCAATCATGCCCAAGAGTGGAAGACAATCAGTTTCTACCACTACGGAAGCACCTATAAAGTATTCACGATCACACTTTAATGCTATTAAAGTTCCTTACAATTCCCTTTTTACTTGTGCATGCTGTTGCTGCTGCTAAGAAAGGGCCAAAGGTTTATATGGGAAAAAGAACATACTCAAGCTATTCAAAAACTCAAGAAAATGTTGATTTCAGCCCCCACTTTAAAGAGGGCTAATTACTCTAATGGACAGCCCATTATACTCACAGTGGACACAAGTCCTATTGCAATAGGATGGGCAATTGGTCAAGACGACCTTGAAGGCAACAGATATGCAATCCGCTTTGGAGCAAAGGTTCTTAATGAACCACAAAGAAGGTATGCTCAAATTAAAAGAGAGCTTTGGGGAGTAGTAACTTCATTGAAATGTGACAGGGAGTAATTCATGGGCGCACGCATAATAGTTGAAACCGATTGACTTCCACTCTTGGGCATGATTGCCAACTGTTCCACTCCCGACATAGCCATGCTAAGATGGATAGCCTATATTAAATCCTTAAATCCCGATTTGAAACATATTGCAGGAAGAGATAATCTAGTTGTTGCTGACATGCTTTCGCATGCCAGATATAGGGATGAAGAAGAAATGATGGATGAAGAAGGATCAGAGTCTATAAATGATTATGTAAATGCAGGTACAAATCAGAAAACAGCAAGTACAGCTGAAATTAATGTTGATTCAACAATCAAAAATGCAGGTATAACAATAATTACACCAAGTACAACAGGTTTAGCTGCTAAAACAAATTTTGCATCAGCAAGGAAGGATGAAACAACCAAACAAGGACAGTGGACAACTAGTAAACAGCATGCTCAATGTTTTGTTATGGTTTGTTCACACTTTAAAGAAGAATATTATGCAGATGATTGGCTAAAAATTGGCCAATTTTTTAGCACTATGATAAAGAAGGAAGATTGGACTAATGAAGAGTTCAAGAGAATTAAGAGAAAAGCTTATGGTTTTTTTCTTAAAGATGGTTACCTTTGGAGGCCTATTCGTGTCTTAGGAGACAAAAAGACTCAAAGACAGGTCATGCAAGAATTTCATGAAAGCCTATTGGCTGGTCATAGAGGCATATGGGGCACTTTTGCCAAAATAAAAGAGAAATTTTGGTGGCAAAGCATGTATAAAGACATTGAGCATTTTGTTGAGTCTTGTCATGTTTGTCAAATGTACTCTATGGTAAAGTATAGAGATGGGCTCCAACCTACCTATCCTTTATCCATTCACTATAGATGGGTTATTGATTTAGTAACCATGCCTACAGGAATTTGGAACATGAGATATCTAGTACTTGCTAGAGAAGATCTCACAAATCAAGTGGAAGGAAAAGCCTTGACAACAAAGTCTACTCATATTGTTTGTAGATTTTTACTTGAAGAAGTATTTTGCAGGTATGGATGTGTTGCCAAAGTAACTGCTGATAGAGGAGAATTGGATGCTGATGAGGCTCACCATTTCTTTTCTCAATTGGAAATTAAGCTATCTCTTACTTCAGCCTACAACCCTTAAGGCAATGGTAAGAGTGAAAGAGGTCATCAACCAATTCTTAAAGCTTTAGCAAAATCATGCAAAGGAAAGATCAAGGAATGGCCTAGAATGCTACCATTTGCATTATGGGCTGATAGAACTACCCATAGTGTAGTAATAGGTTATAGGCCGTGGCTGAACTAATATATGGACAGCCACCTGTTATGCCTATTGAAGAGTCCATTGTCACATGGAGTATCTTACCAGGGGATGAAGGCTTGAATAGAGAAGAGTTGTTAACTTTGTGCATAAGGCAACTCGAAAGAAGGCCAAAAGATGTCAAAACAGCCATTGAAAGGCTGAAAACAACAAGATTAAAGAATGAGAAGAGGTTTGCCAAGCAACATCGGCTCTGTCCAAGAACTATTCAAGAGAATGATTGGGTACTTGTCTATGATAGTAGCCTGGACAATCAATATAGTGCTCATAGAAAGTTAGCCAAGCGATGGTTTGGACCATATGTTGTAAAAGTAGTACATAATAATGTTACTTACTCTTTGGCTGAAATGGATGGGACCATGATAAAAGTACCAATAGTTGGGAAACAAATCAAGCTCTTCAAACGAAGAGAATCTTCAACTTATGAGCTTGATGACTTAGATATGAGCCCTCTACTTGAAGACAAGCTAAAAGAAAAAGACTTAGAGGATGAAGATGAGTATATATCAGAAGAAGACCCCCCTTAACCTGTAATCTTATGAAATGGCACATGCCGGAGGATGTGTAGATTAGGAGGGGGTGAATGTCAAAGAAATTATTGTTCATAATATAAATCATGGGATTCTTATGAACACAGAAGAACTTCACTAGGAGTTAAATGAGGAATTTGCATACAAAATTCAGACATTGTTACCCAATAACCAACTTAGTTACATAAGTTCTTTTGTATTTAGCATATAATTTTTAGTTATACCATGTATATTGATGAAAAATAAGTCTATGGGAACCTACAACTTGGTCAACTGGAAGCAATTGACAGTTTGCAGGATAAATCACATTGATTCAGGTGCAAAAATATGGTCACAACTCAAGAAAATTTCCAAAAGTTGCCAAAAGTCCACTAGGTTCATAGGGGACCTGAAGTAATAGACTAAAGTGACCAGCAAGTAACCTGAGTAGGTCAAAAAGTGACCTGGGCCTGAGCAGGGAGCAACCCGCATTTTTCGGCGCAAAATGCGAGCTGCACAACCTGAGCACAACTGGAGAAAGCTGAAGCTATGGTGCATGCTTTGGAGCATGCAAACTGAAGATCAACAAGACCAGAAGCTAAAGATGTAAACACTGTGAGAGCTCCACTTTTCTGCCCATTTGGTCTGATGAAAATGCATGTTGTAACAGTCTATAAAAGGGGGAAATCTGAGAGAAAAGTATTCAGCTTGCTCTTATGTAGGACTTCTCTCATTTTTTCTACCTCATTCTTGGTCCAATGAAGCCCCGACTTGTACCCAAGTACTTGAGTGACTTTGGGGCAAGCAAAGGGTGAGGATTTTGAAGGTATATGGGCTGTTATGGGCTGAAATAACCAGTCATAAATAGGGCAGCCCATTGTTCTTGTCCATTTTTATGAGCAAACAAGAGATTTATGTGGTTGTAATAGAAGAAAATGACCTCTTTTCATCAGGACTTTGTTCATTAATGATTAGAGCAGCTTCTTCATGAGTTTATGCACTCATTTTGAGCTTGATTATGGGCTAGAATTTTCTATTTTAAAACAGGGCTGAAGCTAAAAGAATGCTCCTTCAATGCATTTCATGTACCATTGGCCCAAATCTTGAATGTATTTGAAGTCTATCAACATACTACTTGTCCCAAAGGGTTGAAATCCATCTATGTACTTGAAATAAAAGCCATTAGAACTTGCATTTGATATTCATAATTGAATTGAGAATATGAAAATATCCTTTATGATATGATGTATGTATCCAGAGGCATTGATGTAATCAAGATAGAGTTATTTCTTCTATTCATGTATGCTAAATACATAGAGAAAAAGCTTGAATTCCTCTTCTGTATCTAAATAATTTTTAAATCCCGGATCTTATTAAACCCCAATCTATTTCCCCTTCTTGAACTTTTAATCCCATACTCCTCTTCTGCACAAAGCCCCGGTGGTAGACCTTCAGCCCTTAACACGACGACACCGTTAGGGTTGGCCATCCCTATCCCTTAGCTTCCACTACCATTGATCAATTTGCAAATTATTACTTGATGCTAGACCCATATTGGGATTGATTCAAGAAACATAGGTCCCTTGCAATCGAGATTCTATTTCTTGCGCTCATCTAATGACAATGTCTATATTCGCCAAAGTGACACTACTTAGCTACACCTGGATATTAAAATCAATACCATGCAAGAAGTATTGTAACTGGGTAGTAGATGGGATAGGGAGAGAGGCATCCAATTTACAAAAAACCTCTTTGATCTTCTTGGCATACGCACGTATATCTTCATGCGGTTCTTGGCATGTCAAATTCAACAGGTGCAGCTAATATTGGCTACCCCTATTAATGAAGGGGTGAACTCCCTTCATAAGATAAGTCCACGGTGGTTATGGTTCTAACCTCAAGGCCGTAATACCATATAGCTGCCCTTTCCTTCAAGGTCATGTTGAAGAACATCATTAGATGCCCTTCCTCTTGGATGCAGTAGTTAAACATCAGCTTTTGGAACTCCCTTATATGAAGCTCCGGATCCTCTTCCACTAACCCATTAAAAATGGATAGGGGGAAACCTAAGGCTAGCAAATCTGCCGTTCCCATAGGAATTGCGATAGGTTGTGCCATGGCAATAATCGGATTTGCTAATGGAATTGAGACAGGCAAAGCAGTCACACCACTCAAAGTGGGCAAATTCATTGGGAGGGGGGAAGCATTAGAACTTCCACCTCCTGATGGACTTTTATTCAGGCTAAGGTTACTAAGACCCTACCCTTGAATAGGTTCAGGACTACTCCTTTTAGGAAAATAACGGCTATTGATTTCAGCCCTCTGTCTAGCGCTCTCGGCTCTCTCCTATTTTTGGAGTTCAGCTTGATAGATCTCTTCAATGGACATCAACTAACAAATAGGTCCTCACCCTCTCAAGTGCGGGTCACCTACAATTTAAAAAATTGCTATGCATTTCCAGGAGTTGATACCACATGTATGATCAATCCAATAGTGGATGTCTCATTGTGCACAAATAGTTATGTTTCGAAATCAGCCTATGTACTAGTATACAACCAATCTTTCCATGAATTCCAACTAGTACGTATATGCTTCGTTGCAAGAATCTAGCACCAAGGCGAACCTTGTACTACTAGATCCCTTATTTCCAAATAGGCCATTTCCTAAATGCTATGCATTTTTAAAAAAAACAAAATTTGTATTATTTCATCCCTCAAAGGGTTGCACAAAATCCTCCTCCCCCTCACCATTTAAGTTTTGCTTCATTGCATAGGTGTAGAGAGGTTGTATTGTCATTGTTTAGTGTATAAAAAACAATAAAACACACACTCTGACAAAAAAATAGGGCAAACTAATGCCAAACCTCATGCGTTTCCCTATCATACATCCATGACCACTTATTATATTTTTTCCTATTTTTTTAAGACGTATTCCTATTTTTCTCTATTTTTCCAATAAAAAATTGATATATTTTTAAATTTATGGCTCTTGATTCTTAAAACAACACAAAAATATAGATTTTATTAGCATTTTATCCCATGTGTATTGGTTTATCCCACCTGAAAACACCAAAAATCCTATTTTTCTCATAAAACTCGTGTTTTATGGGTTTCTAAAAATTATTTCCAGGATTTTGACTTTATGTTTTCTGATTTTTTCAGTATGCAAGTATAGAACAAACAGTAAACAACATGTCTACCAATTTTCACTCTATAAAAGCAACATTGGCTCAATCAAGTATAAAAAAGAAGCAAATTTCCTTTGTAAAATAGAGTTGCCGATTTTTTCCTTCTTTGCGGGTTTTAAAATCTGATGCGGGACTATAGATCAGCCCTCATTCAAGGCTCAGCCCACCTTCAAATAGCCAACTCTAGTCCTCCATCCATCCGGGAGTAATCCGGTACCATGCCGGACAAGCATCCTTCAATTAGTTTTCTTCTTCAGGGAGGAGAGAGAAAGATGGAATTTGGATCTATCAAATCGGGCAACCATTACTCCTACGGAGACCGACAATAGGAAGCGTAGACAGGAGGGAGATCAAGTATGCAATAAGTTGGGGGGGTTATTTTTCAGCCCCCATAGCCTCTCCATTAATCCCTCCCACAAATCGTCGTGAAGAAGGCATTGTTTTCTGATTAGCCACAAAAAAAAATGCCCCCCCCTTTCCCACGAAAATAAAATTGTAGGGGCTCTCAAAGGGAGCCCCCAAAAGGCACACCCTTTTGGACCTCCCAAGTCTATTTCCACTTGGACATTTTGGCCCTTAGCCTCCTATCCGACCAATCTCCTACGTCCGGCCTCGGATTTGGCCACTCAAAAATTATGGGCATTCATCTCAAAGTCCCTCACTATCGAGCATCTCCACAAGCCCTGTCTAACTATCAAAAATTTTGTGAAAATTCTCCAACCGCCGCTCGGTGGGTCTTCAAAGCACTTTTGGGCATTGCTGCTCAAAATCGTAGTGATTGCAATTGCCGCCTTCAATGAAGTCTATTTTTCCCCTAAAATTCAGAATTTTCAGCTATTTTTAAGCACCTCTCGATGGCAAAAACCATTTGTCAATAGCCAATTGTTTCCGACAAAACTGAAAAGTGAAGTAGAAATAGAGAGAATGACCATCTGTGCAAGATTTGGCCTTCATTGAAGAATTTTCAAATATAATCAAAGTGGAAAATTGTAAATAAGCTTCAAGATTCGTAGTTAGTTGAAGTTCACAAGAATAAGAAGGAAAAGAATTGGAATCTATTCATGGATGCTCAATGGCAAGATATGTGGGATGCCTGGTGCATTGAATATGTTCTATTTGTCTAATTGGCAACCCACTAGAAGTTAGGGGATAGAGTGTTTTTCACAACCTATGCTATTGAAACCCTCCGAACTTAATAATATCAAGACAATCGCACTATGGTGATCCTCAAAAGAATGAATTTTTCTATCTTCAAATTTGAATATCTTCCCCTCTGTAGTGGTGAAAGGTCTCCTTTCTCCCCCTACTGTGACCCCCGTGCTCCCCCGGGCCTCCTCCATAGGAACAATCCCCCCCGTTAAATTTTTTTTAAATTTTTTTAATCTCTCCCTCTCTCTCTCCCTCTCTCTCTCCCCCTGTCGTGTGCATGGTGGGGAGAGAGAGAGAGAGAGAGAGAGAGAGAGAGGGGGTGAAGTGTGGGAGCTGGAGGACATGCAGCCCCTAGGTGGCCGCGGATAGCTGCGCCCCCCCTTATAAAACCTCCCCCTCCTCCCTCGCACATAGGGCAACGGCCCCCCTCTAATTTCCACAGGCCTCCCCTCGAGCAATAGATGACGGTCCCCCTCCGACTGACACTGCACCCCCCCCCTCCATTGCAAGTTCTCCTCCGCCTCGAACTCGACGTGTCCTTCGAGTGACAGATCGATCCCCCTCTCCGTTCCAACAATCGCTCCTCGGCCTCCTCCGCCTCAACGTAGCAGTACCCCCTCCCCGAGCATCACGGGCAGTAGTGGGCCCCCTGGGGCCTCCGTCAGAGCACCCTTCACCCCCCCCCCCCTTGTACATTTGACAGTTGCACTTCCCCCCATGTACAGTAGAGAAGGAGAAAAAGAGAGAAGGAGAAGGAGAGAAGAGAGAAGAAGAGAAGGAGGGAGAAGACGAGAAGGAGAGAGAGAAGAGAGAATGAGAAGGAGAGAAGAGAGAAGGAGAAGGAGAGGAAGAAGAGGAGAGAGAGAAGAGAGAAGAGAGAAGGAGAGAAGAGAGAAGAGAGAAGAGAGAAGATAGAAGAGAGAAGAGAGAAGGAGAGGAAGAAGAGAAGGAGAGAGAGAAGAGAGAAGGAGAAGGAGAGAAGAGAGAAGAAGTGAAGGGGAGAGAAGAAGAGAAGGAGAGGGAGAAGAAGAGAAGGAGAGAGAGACAAGAGAAGGAGAAGGAGAGAAGAGAGAAGAAGTGAAGGAGAGGAAGAAGAGAAGGAGAGGGAGAAGAAGAGAAGGAGAGAGAGAAGAGAAGTAGAGGAAGGGAGAGAAAGGAGGAGGAGAAGAGAAAAAGAAGAGGAAGAGAGAAAGAGAGAGATTAATACGATAGGGGAAAGGAGATATAGTCAGTGGGAGATAGAATCAGACCGTCATGCCGAGAGAGAGAGAGAGAGAGAGAGAGAGAGAGAGAGAGAGAGAGAGAGAGAGAGAGAGAGAGAGAGAGAGAGAGAGAGAGAGAGAGAGAGAGAGAGAGAGAGAGAGAGAGAGAGAGAGAGAGAGAGAGAGAGAGAGAGAGAGAGAGAGAGAGGTGAAAGAGAGAGATTATCTCCAGCCAAGGCGATTTCCAAAGTCATGAATACTATCGGACTTTCTTCTCCCTCATCGGTTTGGTGACCACTTGTGAGCCACCCCTAAACAAAGCCACCACATCAAGGACCCAGGGTGAAGGATCGTGTATGCAAGATGGCTCCAAACAGAAAGCTTACTAAGAGTACTAGCACGAAAATCACGGTCAAAGATAGAAATGCCAGTGGAGTCGCAACCAACTGTAACATCTCGTCACCCTCTCTCCACATCCAGGTGACCTGTAAAACTCAAAAGGAACTTCTGTCTTCCATTTTTTTGCATAATTTAATCTATAAGCATGATTTATCACATGAAATGAAAGGAATTTCCAATCTATTCCCGCATAGGATGCAAACTTATTAAGGCTTAGTACGAGTCATATAATGTTCAATTGAGGCTATGACATAGATTGCATCCTAAATAAGTTTATAGTCAATATCAAAACTACTCTCTTAAACATCTAAGTTGTCCTACACTATGATTTATCCATTTAGGAATCTAATACATACTTAAGAAATTTCCTACAACACAATAGATGTTGTGATATATGTTTACCTTTGTAAACACCTGCACAAAGGTGGATACACTAGGTTATCAATGCATGAACTTCTCATTGCATATCACTTTAGTGGGGCTAATAGAGTGGAAAGGTGATAAGAGTGGCTATTGCATTGGTATGCTCCAAGCGCATGAGAAGTGAATTTGACTAGAAAAGTTTTGCATAGTATCACACTAAAAGATAGAAGGTTAGAAGAAGTTGCATTTACTTAAAGTTGATGTCCAACTGATGACCAACAAGAAGGGTTTATTGCCATACCTTGAAAACTTAAGAACCCAATTCCAAGGACTTAGTCGTTGCTTTTCCAACAAAGGGTTGTCCATCAACAGCTCTATGGTTGTGAAACTCAATGAACTAGATAGATTGTCAAGTAAGTCGCAACTGTCGAGGGCCGCACAAGACAAAAGGACCTAGAAGGAACTTGTTAAATCGACCCTACAATGCCCTAACCCAAGGGGGAGAGAGAACTTTAGGGTAGTTGATTCATGCTAAGCATGTTACTCGAAACTGTTGAAATGGTTTTAACGAAGGTTGGTCATGTTAAAGATGGATTGTTGACCCAAGTTATGCTTGGTTGTTGGAAAGGTTGTAAAAGTGTTTTGATACATCCAAGTTAAATTCTAGTTGCGCATGTAATGGGATTGCGATGCCTTGAAATAAGAGGTTGTGCATTCAACTGTTTGTTGATGTGGTTTTGGATGCTAATCCAAGTTGTTTGTGATGATTAATGATTGCACTTGTAATGTATGCAACCTACATAATGGCTTATTAGACTAGCAAATCAAATCAAAATTAAGCCTTTGGGTATTCTCCCATATGTGAAGACAACTCTTGTAGGGAGAAACTATTAGTTGACCTATCTAGTAGTGAAAGCAAATTCCTACGGGACCTCATATCTTTTGCTACTAGGAAGACCATGACTTTTTGGCGCAAGAACATAGACGGATTAGTTAAAAGGAACCCTAATCCTAGGTAGAGGACCTGACCAAGTGGTACTGAAGTTGTATGGTTGGCAAAAAGATAATGGATCCACTTTCATCAAAGTCTTAATAGACTCCTCCAATGAAGTAAAAAATAACACATTAGTAGATGAAGAAGCTATCAAATAGATGTTTCCCAAGAAAACAAAGGCATAATCCCTGACAATGGGCACTGTAAGCCAACTCCCAAAATATGCAAAGTGCCTCCTACTATCTAAACCAGGAAGGACTTTTGAAATTACCACTAATAGTGAGATAGAGGTATGGATATACTGCTCTCCTAGTTATATGGCCATAGCAAAGGCCAAAGATAGAGGTAGAAGATGACACAGAGAATCTATTCTTCTCTTATAAAGCCCCTATAGAGGAAAAGATAGAGTCTAAAGAGGATGATGATGATAGTGTATCAAATTGGAAGGATCTATCCAACTTGAAGAGGATACAAATGAGAAGGAAATTTCAAATACTATAGAAGCTAAAGATCCCATGTTGTTGGACAGATGACAATGGGACCCTATGGGCTGGTAAATGGTTCTTATCATATGCAAAACCTTTATAAGAAATGGATCAATCAAAATAAGCCTTCCTTCAGTAGTGGCTCTTGTTGCTTGAATTTACCCTTCTCAAGAAAGGATGATGACAATGCATCTTGACAATGCATCTTGCCAGCAAACACCAACTCGCCATCCCAAATAGAACTCAGATGGTTCCTATTGTGTGAGGTTTCTAGAGGCATCATGAGAAGATTAGTCCTCGAGTCAAGAGATAATGAACCCTCCCATAAAATCCAAAATAGCAACAATATCATTTCAACATCCCAAAGAGTCAGAAAAATCCCCATGGAAAAAAAAAATTCTTCTATGGAGCCTCAAATGAGGAGGCCACTCCCTTAAAGGAGTCTGATCTATACCCCAAAGCAGTCTGTGGGACCTTCATCCATGAAGTCAAAGGTGAAAAGCCATTAGCTTTCATGGATACATATGGTACTAAACATCACCTAAAGGTGGGTACCTATCTTCCATAAGAGGAGTTGTCAGTCCTACATGACCTATTGAAGGAGAACTTGGATGCTTTTGCATGGTCATATAAAAATCTGAAGGATATTGATCCCATAGTGTGTCAATATCACATCAACTTAGAGCTTGATGCCAAACCTATGAGGCAAAGACAAAAGCATATGAATCCAAATTACTAAGCCCTGTTGAAAGCCAAATTGTTGAAGCTCCTTGAAGCTAAGTTGATATATCCAATGGCCAATAGTGAATGGGTTTCACCCATGGTGGTAGTATCCAAGAAGAATGAAAAGTTGTGAATATGTGCGAACTTTCGAAAGCTAAACTCCAAGACTAAGAAGGATCATTTCCCTATTCCTTTCACACATTAACTATTTATCATAGTGGTTGGACATGAGCTTTATTCCATCTTGGATGGATCCAGTGGATACAACCAAGTCTAGATCATGAAAGAAGATCAGTCCAAAACAAATTTCAAACAGAATGGGAAACCTATGCTTATAGAGTGATGCCATTTGGGCTCTCTAACACCCTTGTTGCCTTTCAAAGGGTGATTATGGTCGTATTTTAAAATCACCTACATGACTTCATTGAGGTATAGCTGGATGACTTTTATCTCTATAGCCTAATCCATGAGCATTGGGGACACTTGGAGCAGTGCTTTGACAGATATTGAGAGTATGAGATTTCTCTCAACCCTATCAAATTCATCTTCTAAGTCTCTTTGGGAGTTCTTCTGGGCCACACTATCTCATCACAAGAGATAGCAACTGACCCTGCTAAGATTGAGAAGATTATAGCTTTAACAATGCCAACTAACCTCAAATAGTTGAGGGAATTCCTTAGTCGTGTGAGATATTACAAAATAAATACACTCGTCTTGTAGGCTCTTGATTGGATGAAAGAATTTCATGTGCACATTGATGCATTTTCGAAAGGCTTAGGTGCAATCTTATATAAAAACGGCTTCTCAAAGTTAGATCAACCTATCTACTATGTAAGACAAAAAGTATTTGATCAAGAAAGAAGCTACATCGTGATGGAGTTAGAATGCCTCGCAATGCTATTTGCCTTACAGAAATCCTGGCACTACCTGATGATGCATTTCAAATTTTATGTGGACCATGAGGCAATGCCTTTCTTGATGAATAAGGCAGATGTGAAAGGTCAAATGATGAGATGGCTCCTATTTTAGGATTTTGATTTTGAAGTGGTGACCAAACCTAGTCGCTCCCATGTCCTAGGGCTGATCATTTGTTGTCATGAATCCCTCAGAGTGACAAAGAGGAGCCCGATGACTCAGACCTCCCTGATGCTTCCTTGTTTTTGCTTGAAATAGTAACTCCTTGGTATGCAGATATAGCCAACCTCTTGGCTACTCAACAGTATCCTCTTGGCATCTCCAACTGTGAGAAGAAGAATCTTCTATTAGAATTATCTCCTTAGACAATACTCTTTACAAGAAAGGCAAAGATAAAGTGTTGCGTAGGTGTGCTACAAGAGAGAGATTGGAATAGTCCTAAAAGCATGCCATGACGTTCCCTATGGAGAATAGTTTGCAAGAGAAGTGACTGCCAGAAAGTCTCTTCTTGTAGGATACTAGTGACCTACATTACACAAAGATACCTTTGACTATTGCAAACGTTGTGATGCTTGTTAGTGGATGGGAAAGCCTACCAAAACTAGTGCTATGCCACTGCAGCCTATCCTTCCCCTAAAATCATTTGAGAAGCGGGGCATAAACTTCATCATCCCCATCGGTCCACCAACTAGAAGAAAGTTTAACAGATACATTTTGGCTTGTACAAACTATTTGACAAACTAGTATTAAGCCAAAGATCTGAGCAGGATAATGGCAACAAAATGGCTTTATTTCTATACAAGAATATCATCACTCGCTTTAGTAGTCCCTTAGAGCTAATTAGTGGTAGAGGTACTCACTTTTAAATAATATTATGAAAGAATTGACAAAGCTATACAAGATCGGTCATCGTAGGTCCACACTTTACTACCCCAGAGCCAACAGCCAAGTCAGAGTTACTAATCGCATCCTTGGTTCAATCTTGACAGTTCAATCTTGACAAGGATGATTGCTAGACATCACCACAGTTGGGAAAATTGACTTATAGAGGCCCTCTAGGCATAGATAATCTCTTATAATGCTGCTACAAGACAAGCACCTTTCTAAATAAAAGCAATCTTTTCTGTCAAGTTAGTGCTACCCTCTTTGCACATTGCTATCACCGATGACTTCTTGGGAGATGATAAGTCACTATAGTGCAATCTTCTACACCTGAAATTTGACGATACTCAAATGATGGCCCTACAATGTATGGAAGTTACTCAGGCTTGATGAAAGGCTTACCACAATAGCTTCATCAAGATCAACAAGTTTAGGGAAGGCGACTTAGTCCTGGCCTATGATTCACAAATTGGCAAGTTTCTAGGAAAACTACAACAGTGTTGGATGGGCCCCTATAAGGTACTTGTCATCAATGTAACAAATTTTTCCAAGTGTAAGTAGTCAATGCTTCTGATGACCCATTTCTAATTAATGGCTATCACCTCAAGAAGTATTTCCCTCCCTAGGGATCCTAACAATCACAGTCAACCAACCCTTTCCCTTTTGGGTGTCTCATTGTAATCCTTCTCATGCTGCTATATTGATAGTCATCATGCTCATGCTGATGAGGTGGCCTTGTTCTTCTAGCCCCTCATAGCCACTTCCCACCTCTACTTTGCTCCCTTCTCATCCAATTAAGTAGAGGTGGTGAGGATGGTTTTGATACATGAAATTCTTGCCATTCTTCTCTTGGAATTACACACACACACACACACACACACATCATGGGAGAAAAGGAATTTCATTCTTGTTATAGTGTGTAGTTCTTTAAGAAAAGTTGAAAACACCCTCGGGGGTAGGGAAAAAAGAAAAAAATCAAAATTGTTATGGGAGAAAATGAAGAAATTTACTCTCATAACATGCCTCATTCCAAGAAAATATAGCAAACATCCTTTGACAGGAAGTACATATCAATTGAATCATTAGTCAAACTTTTCAAGATGTAGTTATGAAGCCACCTCCCTTGGTACACTATATCCTGCAACTTCATCATGCATCTAACTCCTATAGCACCAGATAACATATCTCACCTAAAATCAAAGTTCTAGATCTATAGGATACCTCCCTAGGTTTGCCTCTCATCTAACTCCTATAGCAAACAACATCTCTCACCTGCAATAGAAGTTCCAAATCTATGGGCTACCTCCCTGAGTATGCCTCTTCATCAACAAATGCAATTTAATATCATCAACAAGCCAATGTTGATCTTCATCAACAACCCCTTGAGTGATGTGAGTTGTCATACTTGCCAAATAGGGATGTGAGTATGAGTTTCCCTCTTCTATGTTTATCAAATGAGTGTCACACATAAGGTGGGGTGAGTAACCTGTCCTTGCCCTATAATTTCAAAAGAGAGGTGAGATGTGTGAATGGAGTGTTGCATACACAGGATAGACCTCTCAATGCACAAATCACGATCAGTTCCTATGCACAAGACTGTAAGACTCCCTTGCCTTTCTTCTTGCACATATGCCGGTAGAGGGTGGGATGCACAACTGCACTATCAAATGCATATAGGGCATACAACCTATACACAAGTGGCAATGAGGATTATATCAATGGGTATGATGAACTTGGTTTCCCTCCTATATCTATCAACAGAGCGTGAGATAGAGGGGATTTTGAGTGTGATTGATTTCTTTTTCATCAATTGAGAGGTGAGGATTGAGGGATGTTACAACAATTGTCATCAATATATTTTCATTTCCCTATACACAGACAAGATGGACCTCCACCATCACTGCATACACATCACTCTATTCAGTGCATTGCACTACAAGGTCCTGTGGTCTTCCTTCTTACACCTATGCTAGATGGGTTGGGATGCACTGATGCACCGTTAACTTTGCATGCTAGCATACCCTTGAACCATCTGTCTTGTCAATTTCTAAATCGGGCGTGAGATAGAGGTTCCAATCACTCTCCTTGAGTGACATCAGCTATGGGGTGAGTGCCTAATCTATCATCCTCTCATGAGAAATTGTTGAGATGAATGTTAAATTTTTCATACATGATACCTTAATCTAAGATCTTCATCAACAAGGCTATCTCGTTGGGTGTTGTTACATGGTCCCTAACCATGCCAGAAGTGTGTTGAGTTGAGCTATGGTACCTCCTTTAGAGATGGCCTTGACACCTCGCACATTGACGATGGTTCACCTTGAATATGAACCAAACAAGCCAAGTTTTTCTCACCCTACGTCGTTTTTTTCCAAGTGCATGTCTTATTTTAAGTGTAGGGACGTCCTGCTCCCATTGTCGGTCTTGTCACAGGTTCAACTAATTTTCTTTCCCTTCCCAATAAGGTTTTAAGTGTAGGGACATGTCCCCGGATATCTCACCTCCATAAATGCATACATTCATTTTGTAACTTGATCTTTACATGTTGAAATGTCTCTTCTATACCCTTCTAGGGTCCCTTCCCCACCCATCTACCCTATTTCACCCCATTCCTAGGGTTTTTTCTTGCCCATTTAACCCTTTCCCTTCTTTTGTAACTCTTCTATTTAAACATATCCTACATTCACCAGAACTCATATTTAACCTTACCACCATATTCGTTGCTTTGAGTTGGCTACATTTTCTTTTTATGGCCATGTGTTCTAAGAAAGGTTTCATGCGTTATTAATTTTTGAAGGATTTTATGCAAATTGGTCGTGTTTCCATGTGAATGCGACTTTTTCATGCCATAACTATTATTTGAACTTACAACCTAGACTTGTCCCTTTCCCCTAACATTATTTCTTTTTAAAATTTGTCATTCTAATGCATGATTTGGAAATTATTAATTATTGTGTGTTCATGTATATTTTCAAATGTGTTTTTTGTTATTTTTCCATGTGAACCTACTTTATTCTTGTTGAAATTTTGATCTAATTAGATAGCCTTCACCAGCTTATCAAACCACACATTTTTCCTTTTTTGTACATCCCATTTCGACACATGGATTTTGTGCTATTAATTTTTGCATGTATCTTTATGCTCATTTTTACTATTTTTTCCATGTTAACGTGTCCTCTCACCACACCTGACAGTGTGTTCTAAACTAAGAGCCTTGTCAAACACTTTTACCTTGATATTTTACCTTTTTTTGGCCCTCTATTTTCATATACTAATTCTCCTGAATTAATTTCTGACCTTGTTTGCATATGTATTTTTGTCATTTTTTCCATGTGCACATGCCCCATTGTTCCTAAAATCGCATTTTCCCTTACCCATCATGTCTAACACTTTACTGTGGACATTTTTCATTTTTTCTCCCCTTGGTTTCACTCGTCCAATTTTGCTGAATATTTTCTATTTTCATTTTGGATGTATTTCTTGTGTTTCTTCCATGAAGATGGGAATTGAATTTTGATGTGGCAAGCGTGCACGATGCTTCATCTCATACATTTTTCCTTTTTTCTTCAATTTATTCCGGTTGACGAGTTTTTCTTGAATTAATTTTTGGGTATCTTCTTATACCCAAATTTTGACATTTTTCCATGTGAATGCTTGTTTTGTCATCGAATTGTCAACACAGTATTCTAGTTCCTTCCTCATGTCATCCTGCCCAATTTTTCCATTTATGGCATATTCATCTAATGGTTGAATCTTCTAGAATTAAAATTTTCATTAATTTGTATTTTCTTTGTCCCTGTGTATTGCATGAATAGCAGTTTTCATCTTGGGATGTGCGCTGGTACATCCATTGTATCACGTTTGACACACTTGCATGCTTTTCCCACTTCCGGTCGATCCCATGATGGCAAAAATTTTTACCCTCACATACGCGAGACGAGGAGGGGTCTAGCCATTTCCTTGAATTTAAAATTTCTAGTTAAAAAAATAAAAAAACAACATACAAAGAAAAGGACAAAACTAATAGTTTTTAAAAAAAGAAAAACAAAACCCTTCCCTCCCTAGTCTGGGCAAAGCTCTTTCTTTACTCTACTATGGGGAACTTTTCCTATTACACATCAACTTTTCTCAAATGAGGACATTTTGAAGCTTTTGCGAAAGTAGATTGTGGATGTCTTGGATCCTAAGTGGGTCATTACTACTTCGGGAGTTAGTGTGTCCAAGATTTCTAACCCTTTCTGAAAATAGTTGTGTTAGTTCCTTTAGGATAGGTTCATGCCTACCAAAACCCCTTCTACTTATCTTTTAAAGTAATTATTTACAACTTCCACATGATGCTAAAGGGTATCACTATTGATTGGAGTTAATATCTCCTTGCTAAAATGGATCAATATTTTATCTGAGCTATGAGGGCTAATATGACTAATATCACATATGGTTCCTACCTTATGTTTTCTTGACATATGCTGCCCCTTCAAAGGAAATTTCCCCACTACTGGTTGATCCTCCAATGCCCGATGTCATCATTGAGGATATTGATTCTCCTCCTCCTTTGGTCATTAAAAGGAAATCTCTTAAGTGAAAGTGGCTAAATCAATACCAAGTTTCATCTTTCAGTTTCATTTCATGTTCAATCTTGCAGTATGTTGCATGTTTTCCTTACAATGCCCAATCTTTTCAAAGCACATAGAGATGGTACTCTGGATATTTCAATTCCTTTTGTGCAATGCTTGGTGACAAGAGATGCAATTCCATTTCTATGAAAAGATATTCAATGCTCTATTGAACTCTCAGTTAGTACTTGTATTCAACAACTCCATTCTTCTTTTTATGAGGAGATATAATAGTCCAAGGAGGAGTTGAACAAGGCTAATGCTGAGCTAGCCTCTATCGAAGAAAAATTTGCAGACCTTTGTACACAGATGGAGTAAGAGACTAAGGTCATTGATGCCCAGAAAGACAAGATATCTACTTTGCAAGCTCAATTGGCAAATAACAAATCTAAAGTTCTTTTCTGACTGAGGAGAGGGATAGGATCTTAAAGGAATCCTAAGAGGTAAAATCTTTTATAGTTGTCTAAATGGAAAAGTTCAAATCAACCAACACTATCATAGACTAGAATAATACTCAAATTCAACAGCTTAATAAACAATTGGCTCAGTCTCATTTCACTTCATAGATTCCTTCTATACAACCAATTCCTTCCTTCTCCCTTGCAAATTTAGTTGTTCTTCAAAGAAATGTGATATTATGTCCTTTATTCCAAGTCAAGGTGAAAAGGCTTCGGTGGTGACTTGTTTTGAGCAATTCCAAGAACTTATTTCTCCATATCACTCCTATGTGTACTATCAGTGCAACATAAGTTGGCATTTTATATTAAGTTTTCCAAGATAGATTTATCTCCTCCAAAGGGTAGCTAGAGTGGAGCTTGGTCTTCTGGGTTATTGATTGAGGTGGTAAGAATGGTTCTTGAAGATTCCGTGACTCTAGATACTATGCTTATGTATTACATGTACTTGTGAGGTGATTTTTTGATCCCAGATGATGAAGATTTTTCTTGGTATGTCTTAGATGTGGTATTGCAAAAGTTGTTTTATATGTCAGACATTTGAAGTTGCAGATAGATAAGATGTTCCAGACATATTCCTCCAAAGTGGCTTATTTTCCTAAAACTTCTTGGCATATAATGATTGATTCTGTGATTTTGAATTAGCGTCAAACCAAAGCCTCTACTCATGTGCAAAACACTAATCAACTAAGGGTGGATCTCTTAGCTCACATTTCCAAACAACCTACATTTAATTCCTCTTTCTTTGATGCCTACCATCACAAATTTGTGCTAGGTCCATCAATGCCTTATTTATCTTATTATCACCAAATGGCTCATAGATATGAAGTCTACCTTTGTATTTATCAATCTAATCCATAGATTATTCTACCCCATTCTTTTTGAACTGTAAGATACCCCTCAAATATCTATTTTTACCCATTGTTCTTTAATTGAGGATCGTGTCTTTTCCCCTCCTTCTAATCCTTCCCCATCCACAACTGTTCTTTCCACTTTTCCAACGTACTTGTTAACAACCTTTTTATCCCATTTTCCTTACTTATCAAATTATCTCTCTTTAACCTGTTCCTCCTTTCATGATTTTGCTTATCCATCCCTTCATCCTCTCTTGCTTGTTTCTCTTACATCTCCTACCACTTTTATCCGTTGTGTAATATTTTTGCACGAAATATTAATGATCTTGGACCCCACACATCTCACGCAAAAGCAGTGCAAAGTAATCTCCCGCAACGGAATAATGTTGGTGGCTATGTGCTCCCTCCGTGCGAATTAATAAACTCCAACTCTGTTTCGTGTATGGGAGACCGTGGCTTGAAACCGCAAGCCCACATGGGAACACCCTTCACGGGAAAAGGCAAATGGATAATGGTTAAATTTTGTGCAAATTTTTTTAATATTAACCCCTCCCCTTCAGCCGTTGCATGGCGAGGGAGAGGGAGTGTGAGAGGAGTGGAAGAGCACGGGGGGAGGAGGAAGCATGCAATTAGCCATGTGTATGGCTATCCCTCCCCCTTCCACCTATAAGACCCCCCCTCTCAAGCATGAGGTAGAAGGGAGAAGTGAGTGAGAGCGTGCTGCTGCAGGAGAGGAGGAAGACGCCGTCCGCCACGATGCCACATCACAGGCCGCTGTTGCCAGGCCACTGCTGCCACGCCACCTCCACCATCATCATCTTCATCATTAGAATCATTATCTTCTACATCTCCTTCGTCGTCATCCTCATCATCTCCCTCATCAATACTCTCTCTCCACGTCATTCAATCTGTTCAAAAGCTTAGAAGCTTCTTTGGAAGCTTCCACTAAAGGCTTCCTTAAGCCTTTTTTACAGGTGCCCTCTTCGGTTTCAAAAATCGGACTCATAAGCCCTAGTTTCTGCGTGAGGAAAGAAGTATCAGCCTAATAGGCAGCTTTTGGGGCTGATTTGCCAAAGCCTGCAGTGAGTTCAGGGATCGAACAAAGGCAAGGACAAGTTTGCGGAGTCAAGGATCAACGTCATCGATGGCTCCTAAGCTAAAGACGCAAGGCGCACATGCGGGAGCTTCCAACCCGAGTTCACGTGTGGACAATGCTACGAGTCCTCATACCCAGGTTCTTAAAAATTGGTTCCACATGAAAAGAATCCACTAGGCATGTTCAATTCTCGTAACCAAGTTTAATTACACTTGGAAATTTTAATTGATCACCCGATATTCAAAGATTTAGTTGCATGATGTGCATTTGAAATTGCTTGCACTTCCAAGTTGCAATCCTAACGCATATTGCATAAGTTAAAAAGGTGGATTTGTCTAAATGCAACCTTGATTGCCTCGCGAAAAAGAGCAGTGCATAATGCATTTAGGTAATAATTTCCCAGCTTTGTTTCGCATATAAAATCATCATAGATGCCCATTGAATGATGCCCAAATGGTCGCAATGTATTGAAAATTGCATGCGAAGATAGTTGCATTTTAAGTCTGGTTAAGTGCTAAAGGAGGGATTATATAAATGTCGAACTCATGGTATTCGCCCATGCATGAGTTCATTTATCGAAGTTTGTATTTATGAAAGGATGCAATTTCATATTAAAGCTTGAATTCAATGCATTAAATGAAGGGTTTATAGGCATAGTTCTTGATGTAAATCAACGTAGGGTTTATACGAGATAGCCCTAAATTGTCAATCATTATAGTTTAGGCAAGGAAAAGAAATGGTCATTGTACATTTTATAGTTGCATAGAAGGAAAAAGTCTATGAATCGCATATTTGCATGGAATGTTATATCTTGCAATTATTTACATCTTTTTAGGAAAAGTATTTGCATCTCTAAGGAGACATCACCTCTTGTCGCAAGACAATTAGATCAATTTAGGTAAATCACTTGTAATGGCATAACCCACATGGGATTCATAAAAGCAGAAATAGTTAGTACAACAAATCCCTCAAAGTGCTGGGTAGGGTTTAGTTACGTTAAAATTTCTACCTAGTATCACACTTGGGATGCCAAGTCAAGACTTCCAATCCCAAAGACCCTACCCACATTCACGGAATGTTAGGGTTAGTTGAAATGCAAGAATGATGTAGGGTTCTTACCCTAAGGATCATTTGGCCAAATACTAGACTTTTGGTTGAATTTAGAAACCCTAGGGCCAAACGTTGTCGGCCTAGGATGGTTAGGGTTGGGTTGAGTGAAGAGGACTCCAAAACCCTACATCTTGACCAAGGTATTCTTGATCAAGGAATACCATGCGATGGGAGAAATAATCCCATAAGTCAGGTGCGACACCTATGCAACAAGTTGCAATGTCGCAGGGTTTTGTGTTTAAATCACAAAGTAGAATTGCCACTCCTTAGAACAAGGTTGGTGAGTTCTAAGTGCAAGTCTAACTTGCAAGAGAATGAGTGGTCATCCTGCTACATCACCCTTCCTTGAGGCTGATTTGCCAAGTTAGGGAAGTTATGTATTGCCTAGCAAGAAATTGACCAATCAAGATAGGACAACGAGGTTGCCCAAGATTTACTATCTTAATATAAGGAGACCTAAGGTGTTTGCTAATTTGGGTTAACAGGGTATAAACCCTAATCCAAGGAAAGAGGGTAAACTAGCAACACAGCTTACGAAACCCTTGGGATCTTGCCAAGTCGCAATGGATCCTGGATCAAATGTTGGATGCATTCGAAGAGAAGGATTCACACCTTAGCAGTTGGCCGAACAAACGACCATTGAATTAATTGTGTTTATACAGTTAGGAGCACTGTTTGTACTTCTTTGCTTAAGAAACTAAAGTTGGAAAAATAATTAATGCCTCAGGTTGAAGGCCTAGAGCGAGAGGCAGCATCAGTTACCCCCGACTGTCTGCCTGATCCTATCCAAGGGAGTTGTTAGCCGCGCCGGGTATGTGGAATGAACCCGCCGCGAGAGGTCTCTCCGTGGGTGCTACTTGGAGTAGGAGGACGCTTGGGTGCCATAGGGGGCTCTAGCCGTAAATCCCTTGCCTCCGCGTCCTGCACAAGAGGCCGACATGACTCAAGATTGGATCTCGAGGCCTGCACAAGAGGCCGACGTGACTCAAGATTGGATCTTGAGGCCCCCATACTAGTCAACGAGTGTAAATCCCTTGCCTTCGGGTCCTGCACAAGAGGCCGACGTGACTCAAGATTGGATCTCGAGGCCCCCATACTAGTCAACGGGTAGAAACTTGGAATAGCGATCCCTGAGGATTGCTCGAATTGCTTTCGGGTGGATTATGGAATTACCTTTGGGCGGATTATGGAATAGCCTTCGGGCAGATTATGGAATTGCCTTCGGGCAGATTATGGAATAGCCTTCGGGTTGGATTATATGATGTATTCCAAAGACTGATAAATAAGATCAATTGTTGAAAAGGACTTGTTTGACATTGTTTTTCTATGTCAGTGCCTAAGTTAGGTGAAGGAACCAGTGATTAATTGGCTAACTAAGGAAGCTATTTTTGGGTGTCAAACCTAAATGTGGTAGGTAGTTAGATAACTAAAGCACCGTCAGGAAAGTGCGGTAGATGCAACCATGGGTCCATCCTACGGAAGGGTGGTCCCGGTTGGCCGAGAACTTTTCTCAAAGGAATTGACAGCAAGATAACGATGACCTAGAATCTAGAAAGCTAGAATCCCAATTTATACTATTTTAGGGGAACGGAATGAGACTATGCCTTATGGGTAGCGAGGTCGAGCTTTGCAACCCTCTCGTTTCCCATGCTCCTTGAACCAAGTGTAGTATAGATCCGCTTCGACCCCGAAGTTTGTACGTAAAGTAGTCCATCTGGGCTCGATGCTAGTTACCTCCGAGGAACTTGACCATTAGGGAAACCCTGATTCACATTGATCCTAAGTGGGAATGGCTGGAATGCTTTTGCTTCATGGCAGACTTGGGAAGACCTAGATTTTAAACCCCGTGTCATTCCATGGGAGTGTGCCGAGGGGCGCTTTCTAGACTCTCTTCCCAATGGGCTACTAAGAAGTGTCCTACAAGTCGACCAGTGGACACGTTACAATTGGTATCAGAGCGAACCAGCAAGATCTAATAATTTCAAGGAAACTTAATGAGGTGAAGTAAAGCAAATGTTGCTGTTAAGAACATTTCCTTACTTACTTACCGATGCTAGCCTGTAGAGTCGTGAAGCATGGAACAAATTCTTGGTATTCCAGGTTATGTTTATAATTGCGATGCGTGCTTCGACTTATCGACGGAGGCTCGATATGATGAATATCCTAGACCGCATCTACAATCCTTCACCCCTGTACGTGGAACGGAGATGGATGGATGATTCAGGAATTTATTACATAGCTATCCACCGACTTGCATACCTTCGAACCAACTTGAAGAGAATCAAGTGAATGGAGGACTTAAAGATTGTGAAGCTGTTCATCTTTGTCAAGGCTCATGCAAATGCAACCCTACATGTCGGCATTCCAAAGGTCAAGCAGAACACGTATGTGTACGAGGAAGTGACTCGAATAATCCTTGCCGACAGAATCAAGGTGTTGGGACGTTATGAAAAGAACTATCGATTCCTAAAAATCTTCCTAATCTTCCAATGACCCTAATCTTCCTATGACCTATCGATTCCTAAAAATCTATCATCCCAATCCATACTATTACTCAGTTCCTTTAGCTGAATGTAACACAATCTTATTCTCCCCGAATTAATGAATAACTTGTTCCATCTTCCCAAAAATAATTGTACTCGAAAGGGCTATGCCCATATGAATGAAATAGACTTTTTTTTCAATGACTGTCTCGGTTGTAAGTATTGGTAATGGAGTTAAGTGATTAGGTCACTTGGCTAAAAGCTGAATTAGGCATGTAATGTAATGTGAGAAACACTTAGCAAGATTTTAACGTAAATAATTTTAATGCCTAGGCACAACCTCAAGTGCAGATTCCTAGTCTGACCCCTACACCAAGTACGGCTGTAATTCAAGAGAAGAAGTTTCTTCTCAAGCAAATCAAGCCACCAGAATTTGATGGTAAGGGAAGGACCGTCCAAACTGATGTCGAGATCTGGATCAAATCTATGGAAGATTATTTCAAAGCAACTGGTACTGCACCTTCTAACCAAGTGATGCTCGCCAAACTGAAGCTTACAAGCGAAGCAAGGCTTTTGTGGAAGCAATGGTGCAGAGACCAAGGGATCTCGGAAGGGTCAGTTACTTGGGAGAAGCTAGAAAGAGGTTGTAAGGAAGATATCTACCACCTACCTACCGCACACAGAAGATGAACGAGTTCTATGAACTGAAGCAGCTTGGTCTATCCCTTGATGTGTATTATTCAAAGTTCGTCTCTCTTTTGAAGTACATGCCACAAATGGACATGACACAATAGGTGTCAAATTTTTGTGCCAGATTAAACCCACCCATAAACACCCGCCTCGAATCAATGCGCCCAACAGATCTACAGGATGCGCTCATTCAAGCTGCACTGATAATACAGGAGGTGCAGACCAAGCCAAGGAATAATCGGACCTGGTCATACAAGGATCAGAACAAGGGAGTGTATAGGTCCGAGGCTAAGAGAACGCAGGGCCAAAGTCAGGGACAAAGGAAGAAAGCTAGGACCAACACTGTCAGCAACTTCGTTCCTACCCAAGGTAATAGCCGCAATCTCCATTGCTTCCATTGCAACGAGCGTGATCATTTCAAAAGATAGTGTCCCAAGCTTAGCGGAGGACAACGTCAAGGACCATCCCAAGGAACTGTCCATGGACAAGGAGCCGCCACCAGGGCCAGAGGGAGAACCTTCAGTGTTGCCAACAAGGAGCTGTGTGATGAAGAAGACCCAACCATGGAAGCTGACTTCGAGAGGGCGACCATTCATGCCGCTCTCCACAAGAAAGGCCCGAATCGCCAATTCTCGATGATTCAGACCCCTTCGGATTACCAAGGTAAAAGCTTTAAAACCTTGATTGATTGTGGCAGCACACATTCCTTCATTTCACCAACCTATGCAAAAAGATTAGGAATAGCCACAATAGATGCACCTACCTTATTTGTGGAATTAGCAAATGGTCGTGAGGTCAGTTGTACCAGAAAAACTGCTAAGGTGGGATTCCTTCTGGGTGGAAAGTCAACTTCGGTCAGATTCAAGGTTATGAACCTAGGTATCCATGAGTGTTTGCTCGGAATGGATTGGCTTAAACCTAATGATGCCCACATTCACCGTGGAAAGGGCCAAGCTTCCTTTCAAAATTCTGAAGGGGGATTGGTCACAACTCAAGGAGAGGCTGGTAGGCCAAAAATTCAACTAGCCAAAGTATCTTAGATAATAATAGGAGTTAGAAAGGGACTACCTGTCTATTTGATTAAGCTAAATAAGCTAGATCAGAATCAAGAGTCTAGCGAAGAACCTTCATGGCTAAAGGAATACACAGACGTATTTCCTGAAGAGCTGACCGAGCTTCCTCCTCAAAGGGAAGTCGATCATGAAATCAAGCTTGCGCCAAGAGCTGCACCAATTGCAAAGAGACCATATAGAATGTCCATCCCAGAAGTGATTGAGCTAAAGGAGCAACTCAAGCAACTGTTAGACCAAGGCTACATCCATCCTAGCAGTTCACCATGGGGAGCTCCAGTGCTGTTCTAGAAGAAGAAAGATGGAATGCTTCAGTTATGCATTGACTACAGAGGGTTGAATCAGTCAACCATTAAGAACAAATGTCCTATTCCAAGAATAGATGAGCTTCTTGACCATCTTCAAGGTGCGAAGATCTTCTTCAAGATTGATCTCAGGTCTAGATATTATCAGATAAGGATCAAGGAAGAAGATATCCCAAAGACGGCATTCAGCACAATATATGGACACTTTGAGTTTCTGATCATGTCATTCGGGCTAACAAATGCTCCTGCTACCTTCAACAGGCTAATGCAGGATATCTTTAGGCCCTACCTTGATGAGTTTGTACTTGTCTTCTTTGACGATACCCTAGTCTATTCCAAGTAGGAAGAAGATCATGAACCCTAGCTTTGCATTGTCCTTGAGACAACGAGGGCACACAAGCTTTATGCCAAAAAGAAGAAGTGTGCATTTTTCAAGCGACAGATTGAATATCTGGGGTTCATTGTATCAGTAGAAGGAATTTTAGTAGATCCAGCCAAGGTCAGAGACGTTCTGGAGTTGCCAACACCAACATGCAATTTTCTTGGATTGATAGGATGGTACAAGGTCTTTATAAAAAACTATGCTTTGATTGGAGTGCCGCTGACCAATCTACTGAAGAAGTAAGCATCAATTGTATGGTCACCTGCTGAACAATCCAGCTTTGATAAATCAAAGCAAAGCTTGGTATCAGCACCTATTCTGAAACTTTCGGACCTTAGTAAGGAGTTTGAAGTGATAACTGATGCTAGCACACTTGCTTTACGATGTGTGCTTATGTAAGAAGATCATCCTGCAACATATTCTTCAAGGAAATTGAAGAGTCATGAGAGGAACTATGCTATCCACAATCTGAAGCTGTTAGCTGTCATCCATGCTCTCAAGCTTTGGAGACAGTACTTGCTGAGTAACAAGTTTACCCTAGTGACGAATCATAAAAGTTTTAAATGGATTTTTACCCAGAATGAGCTCAACATGAGGCAAGGTCGATGGATTGAAGTGCTGGAAGAATATGATTTTGAAATCAAATACCAGCCTGTAAAGGAGAATGTAGTTGACGATGCACTTAGTCACAATGCATTTTTGAATTCTCTAATTTTGCAAGATCCAGCGAGATCTCTAGCCACAAAGGTATCCATGCCAAACAACCCAATACTTGAGCTAGCTAAAGAAGAGGCATGCCATGATCCAACCTATCAGAAATTGCTAAGGGAGATCCCCATCAAGAATCAAGACCCGAAGCTACATGTAAAGTATAAAAAATTCTCTATCAATAGTGGACTTTTCTACTATAGAATGAGATTATGTATACCAGCAAGCCAGTCACTTAAGCAAAAGATACTTTGGGAAGCCCATGACTCCCCTTTCTCAAGACATCCTGGCTATGCCAAGACCCTTAATGCAGTCAGAAAAAGCTATTATTGGGAATGGCTTAAAGGGGACATTCTCAAATATGTCACGGAATGTTTGTCTTATCAATGCATTAAGGCCAAACATGTCAAAATGCCAAGGAAATTGCAACCACTTGACATTCCCCAAATGAAATGGGAATTCATTAGTATGGATTTTGTTGTTGGCCTACCCCAAGTGCAGGGAGGATACAATTCCATTATGGTTGTGGTAGATATGCTCACCAAAGTTGCACATCTTATCCCTCTTAAGACAAACTATAAAGCCTCAGACATTGCAAGGTTGTTCATCAAGGAAATATTCAAACTGCATGGGTTACCCAGAAGAATCATTAGCGATCGTGGCTCTCTCATCACATCACACCTCTGGAGGGCTATCTTCGAGGCCATTGGGACTCAACTCTGTTTCAGTAAAGCTTACCATCCCCAAACTGATGGTCAAACGGAGCAAGTCAACCAAGTCATTGAGGATATGCTAAGGGCACATTGTTGTCGTGAACCCAAAAAGAGGATTCAATATTTGCCACTGGTTGAGTTTGCCTACAATGCTTCTTACCAACAAAGCATTCAGATGACCCCTTTTCAAGCATTGTATGGACAGGACTGCCGTAGTCCTTTAAACTTTTAAGATCCAACCTTGAGGGTTGAAGCCTCAAAGCAGATGCTAGAAGACATGGATGACCAAATCAAGTCAATAAGACAGGACATCCAAGCCGCCAAGGATAGACAGAAGGCTTACGCGGACTTGAAACGTCAAGACAGATCCTTCGTTGAAGGAGATATGGTCTTCATTTGCGTACGTCCAAAGAAGAGTTCCCTATCCTTAAGGGAATGTCAAAAGCTAAGTCCAAGGTATTGTGGACCCTACAAGATTCTCAAGTGCCTAGGGCCTAATGGTTACAAACTCCAACTCCCCGAAAACCTAAAAGTTCACAATGTATTCCATATCAACCTATTGAAAAAGTATGTACCTAACCCTAGTCACGTGCTTGATGATCAACAAGTTGTAATGCCTAGCCAAGGAGTCCTTGAGCTATGGCCTGACAGGATCTTAGATGTTAAGGAGAGGCATTTGAGATCCAAAACCTTGAGAGAATACCTCGTCCAGTCGAAAGATTATCCCAAAGAGGATGCCACTTGGATGGATGAAGGTACTCTCAACCAACAATACCCCAAGTTTTTCTCGAGATGAGGACATCTCGATTCCTCTAAGGGGGAGAGAATGTAATATTTCTGCATGAAATATTAATGATATTGGTCCCCACATATATTGCACAAAAGCAGTGCAAAGTAATCTCCCGCAACGAAATAATGTTGGTGGCTAAGTGCTCCCTCCGCGCGAATTAATAAACTCCAGCTCCGTGTCATGTATGGGAGACCCTGGCTTGAAATTGCAAGCCCACACGAAAACACTCTTCATGCAAAAAGGCAAATGGATAATGGTTAAATTTTGTGCAAATTTTTTTACTATTAACCCCTCCCCTTCATCCATTGCATGGTGGGGGAGAGGGAGTGTGAGAGGAGTAGAAGAGCACGGGGGAGGAGGAAGCATGCAATTAGCCATGTATATGGCTATCCCTCCCCCTTCCACCTATAAGACCCTCCCCCTCTCAAGCATGAGGTAGGAGGGAGAAGTGAGAGAGAGCATGCTGGTGCAGGAGAGGAGGAAGATGCCATCGGCCGCTGCTGGCACACCACCTCCACCATCATCATCATCATCATCATAATCATTATCTTCTTCATCTCCTTCATCGTCATCCTCATCATCTCCCTTGTCAATACTCTCTCTCCATGTCATTCAATCTGTTCAGAAGCTTAGAAGCTTCTTTGGAAGCTTCCACTAAAGACTCAAGCCTTGTTTACACGTGCCCTCCCTGGTTTCAAAAACCGGACTCATAAGCCCCAGTTTCTGCGTGAGGAAAGAAGTATCGGCCTAATAGGAAGTTCTTTGGGCTGATTTGCCAAAGCCTAGAGTGAGGTCGGGGATTGGAGAAAGGCAAGGACAAGTTTGCGGAGTCAAGGATCTACATCATCGATGGCTCCTAAGCTAAATATGCGAGATGCACACATAGGAGCTTTCAACTAGGAGTCCTCATGCCAGGTTCTTAAAAATTTGTTCCCCATGAAAAGAATGCACTAGGCATGTCTAATTCTCGTAACCAAGTTTAATTACACTTGGAAATTTTAATTGATCACCCAATTTTCAAAGATTTAGTTACATGATGTGCATTAGAAATTGCTTGCACTTCCAAGCTGCAATCCTAACGCATATTGCATAAGTTAAAAAGGTGGATTTGTCTAAATGCAACCTTGATTGCCTCAGGAAAAAGAGCAACGCATAATGCATTTAGGTAATAATTTCCTAGCTGTGTTTCACGTATAAAATCATCGTAGACACCCATTGAATGATGTCCAAATGGTCACAATGCATGGAAATTGCTTTGAAGATGGTCGCATTTTAAGTCGGGTTAAGTGCTAAAGGAGGGATTAATTAAATGTCAGACTCATGGTATTCACTCATGCATGAGTTCTTTTATCGAAGTTTGTATTTATGAAACGATGCATTTTCATATTAAAGCTTGAATTCAATGCATTGAACGAAGGGTTTATAGGCATAGTTCTTGATGTAAATCACTCTAGGGTTTATAGAGTTAGCCCTAAATTGTCAATCATTATAGTTTAGGCAAGGAAAAGAAATGGTCATTGTACATTTTATAGTTGCATAGAAGGAAAAAGTCTATGAATTGCATATTTGCATGGAATGTTATATCTTGCAATTATTTACATCTTTTTAGGAAAAGTATTTGCATCTCTAAGGAGAGATCACCTCTTGTCGCAAGAAAATTAGATTGATTTAGGCAAATCGCTTGTAATGGCATAACTCACATGGAATTCATAAAAGCATAAATAGTTAGTACGACGAACACCTCAAAGTGATAGGTAAGGTTTAGTTATGTTAAAAATTATGCCTAGTATCACACTTGGGATGCCAAGTCAAGACTTCCAATCCCAAAGACCCTACCCACATTCACGGAATGTTAGGGTTAGTTAAAATACAAGAACGATCTAGGGTTCTTACCCCAAGGATCATTTGGCCAAATACTAGACTTTTGGTTGAATTTAGAAACCCTAGGGCCAAACGTTGTCGGCCTAGTATGTTTAGGGTTGGGTTGAGTGAAGAGGACTCCAAAACCCTACATCTTGACCAAGGTATCCTTGACCAAGGAATACCATGTGATGGGAGAAATAATCCCATAAGTCAGGTGCAACACCTATGCAACAAGTTGCAATGTCGCAGGGTTTTGTGTTTAAATCACAAAGTAGAATTGCCACTCCTTAGAACAAGGTTGGCGAGTTCTAACTACAAGTCTAACTTGCAAGAGGATGAGTGGTCATCCTGCTACATCACCCTTCCTTGAGGCTGATTTTCCAAGTTAGGGAAGTTATGTATTGCCTAGCAAGAAATTGACCAATCAAGATAGGACAATGAGGTTGGCCAAGATTTACTATCTTAATATAAGGAGACCTAAGGTGTTTGCTAATTTGGGTTAACAGGGTATAAACCCTAATCCAAGGAAAGAGGGTAAACTAGCAACACAGCTTACGAAACCCTTGGGATCTTGCCAAGTCACAATGGATCTTGGATTGAATGCTGGATGCATTCGAAGAGAAGGATTCACACCTTAGCAGTTGGCCGAACAAATGACCACTGGATTGATTGTGTTTGTACAGTTAGGAGCACTGTTTGTACTTCTTTGCTCAAGAAACTAAAGTTGGAAAAATAATTAATGCTTTAGGTTGAAGGCCTGGAGAGAGAGGCAACATCAGTTACCCCCGACTGTCTGCCTGACCCTATTCAAGGGGGTTGTTAGCCGTGCTAGGTACGTGGACCGAACCCGCCGTGAGAGGACTCTCTGTGGGTGCTACTTTGAGCATGAGGATGCTTGGGTGCCAGGGGGGCTCTGGCCGTAAATTCCTTGCCTCTGGGTCCTACACAAGAGGCTGACGTGACTCGAGATTGGATCTCGAGACCCACATACTAGTCAACGGGCGAAAACTTGGAATAGCGATCCCTGAGGATTGCTGGAATTGCCTTGGGGCAGATTATGGAATTGCCTTCAGGCAGCTTATGGAATAGCCTTCGGGCGGATTATGGAATTGCCTTCGGGCAAATTATGGAATAGCCTTCGGGCGGATTATGGAATTGCCTTCGAGCGGATTATGGAATAGCCTTCGGGCTGGACTATATGATGTATTCCAAAGACTGATAAATAAGATCAATTGTTGAAAATGAACTTGTTTGACATTGTTTTTCTATGTCAGTGCCTAAGTTATGTGAAGGAACCAGTGATTAATTGGCTAATTAAGAAGCTATTTTTGCGTGTCAAACCTAAATGTGGTAGGTACTTAGATAACTAAAGCACCCTGAGGAAAGTGCGGTGGATGCAACCATGGGTCATCCTATGGAAGGCTGGTTCTAGTTGGCCGGTAACTTTTCTCAAAGGAATTGACAGTAAGGTAACGATGACCTAGAATCTTGAAAGCTAGAATCCCGATTTATAATGTTTTAGGGGAATGGAATGGGACTATGCCTTATGGGCAAGGAGGTCGAGGTTCGCAACCCTCTCATTTCCTATTCTCCTTGAACCAAGTGCAGTATAGATCCGCTTCGACCCTGACATTTCTACGTAAAGTAGTTCGTCTAGTCTCGACGCTAGTTACCTCTGAGGAACTTGACCATTAGGAAAACCCTGATTCAAGTTGATCCGAAGTGGGAACGGCCGGAATGCTTCTGCTTCGTGGCAAACTCGGGAAGACCTAGATCACAAACCCCATGTCATTCCGTGGGAGTGCCGAGCGGCACTTTCTGGACTCTCTTCCCAATGGGCTGCTAAGATGTGTCCTACAAGTAGACCAGTGGACATGTTATACCTCGTCCCCCTCAATTGGTTATTAGTGGTTACATAGGCTTTGATCTCAAGATCCTTAGATATTGAGGGTGGAGTTTCGCAGATTCTCTAGCAGGACCTGCAATAAATTGGCCATTGATTCTAGGGGAATGGATAACTGCCAATTAAGCCTTTCAAAATTATCTACACTTTGCTCAATTGTATTATTCTCAATCTTTAGATCCTTTAGTGAGACTAACTACTCACTTTGCTTGGTATCTTGCCTACATGCACTAGCATTTGCATAATGATTAGAAGTCAATCCCAAAGTTGTGTATGAATGTGAATGTGGATATTGATCCCCAATAATTGGATATTTTGTACTTTCATGCCCTTTTCTTGCCTAGTTGGTATCTTGTATTTGTGGAGAGGATGTGTTGCTTGCAATTGTTTCAAAATCCTCCCACGAGTTTTGTAGATGAATCTCTGTCCATGTGTCATTTTTGAAACCACCAAGATTTTAAGAGGAATCACCTTCATTGATATCCTTGGATGTATTTTGATTATTTATAATGTTATATCTCTCTTTTGGGCTTGCCATTTAGATGGTTATTTTGTATTTAGTGTCTATATTGTGTGAATTATTTTTATGATGGGGTCATGATTGGATATGCAAAATGTTCGAGAAGATATCATTTTGGAGATTCGTGGTGATGATAGATGGATGGATGTAGATGAAGAAACGCTCATATCCTTTGAGAGTTTGTTTAAATTGGTTGGTTTGACTAAGCATTATGTTCATGATCTTTTGTTTTGGGATTTTTCCTTGAATAATGGATTGTATACCAGTTTTCTTTTCTAAAGATAAAGCTAAAGCCCTTCTTGGTTGCTGATTGGATATCTGAAGATAAAGTGATGAGCTATTATTTTAAAATTTTATTCTATTTTTTTGAGGTCACAAGGACGCTCCCTAATTAAGTGTGGGAATATATTGAAGGTTGATATGATTGTGTTTTTTGTTGGATTTTTGGATGATTTTTATATGATTTGAATGATAATTGATTGGTTTGAAAGTGTTTGAGAGAGTTTTGGATAAGGTTGAATAGTTTTGAGAAGCTCATGATGTTTTTTAGTGGAGATATGATGTACAGAAAGATTCTGTTGAATGCTTGAAAAATTCTCATTAGTTCTGTTTAGGTTCTTTTTTGTTCTGATTTCTTTATGTATGAGATGTTGGAATGATTATTGATGGAGTTTGAGGGTGTTTGGAAGTTTATTGAATGATTCTTGATGGTTTTGAATGGTTTTAGTTTAACTTAATGCTTTTTAAAGATCCTCTGTGTGGTACTATTGAGTTTTATATAGAGCTTTTATATTTACCTCTATAAGTATTTTGTGGGATGAATGTTTAGCTTAGGAAAGTTTTCTAGTCTCGGAAAGAGATGAATACAAGCTCAAAGTAGCTCAAAGAAGTGGAAGAAGTAGTTGCTAAAGACTAAAGTGATGAAAGTGACACTGTTAAGCTATGAAAGGACACTGTAGTGGCTCTAGTGACTTCATATCAAACATACCTCTTGAGAGGTATCCACGACCAAAGAGGGATTATGGAGTGTTAGTCTTCATTATTCCAATGTATTATTGAGAGAGAGAATATGTGAGAAAGATAGAGTATGAGAGATAGCCAATTTTCTATGAGAAACATTGTCTCTACATGAGAGAAACTATGAAGATGATGAAATATGAATACTATGTGATGATTTCCATTCAATGTTGATTTTTTTTTTGTGTCATTGTGGTTCTTTTGATGGTTTCTATGAAGAATATGCTGAATTTATATTGTGATAAATTTGTGGGAGAATTTATATATGATGTTGTGTGAAGATTTGAGAAAATTTGTGTTGTTTTTCTTCTTATGGTTGATTAAAATATGAAGAATGTGCTTGTTGATGATAAAAGATAGATTTTATTGCAGTAGATTCGCCGTTTTTCTTAGTGTTCTTCTTTGAGCTCCAAGATAATGTTTGATGCAAGTGCATGTATGCATGATGGTGAGAGTGAATTTAATTTACAAATCAGTGTGTTTGTAATGCATATGCATATGCACATGTGAATAGTGGAAATTTATTTTAATTTACAAAGAATATGTGGATTATGATATAATGTGCTCATGCAAGTGCGAGGGTTCCTTTTATAGGTTAACAATAAGGTTGATTTTATTTATAATTATGGTGTGCATTCTATTAATTCGGTAGTGCAACTGTCAAGTGATTTTTAATTAAAATTAAAACATGTATTATACTACATGTGAATAAAGGAAAGAAAAAGAAATTTGCAATGCTTGGGACACCTGCAAGGTTTGAAGGCATGGTGGTAAAAAAGGAGACGCAAATCCCACGAACCCACATCATTTTAAAATCCACAGAAAGCACAGATGGGTGACTAGCAGCTAGTTGTCCATGTCAATGGTAATTGAAAATAAAACAACAGCTAACAAAAATACTATAAGAAAGCATGGTGGGGTGTATATGTGTTGTTGTGGTTGTATTTGTGTTTTTTTCTTTCTTTTGTTTTTTTTTCTTTTGATTTTTATGAGTTTTTATTCAAGAAAAATAAATAAAACTTGTAAGAGTTTAGTTTAGTTTTTTAAAATCCTTTTTTCCATTTTTTTAACAATTGAAAATTTGAAATTTATAAAGAGAGTTAAATTTTTAAAAAATTGGATTTTTTTAAATTTTATTTAATATGTTTCTTTGTTTTAATGCCTTGATGATCTCTTCGAGACCACATATGTTTGTTTTGGAGTGGCAACTACATCAAGTTGTCATACTTCAATGTATGTAGGCTTTGATGCCTTCTCTTGAGAGGCAAGAATCTGATTTTGGAGAACTAGCTTCTTGATCTCTAGTGTGTCTAATTTTGTCTTCTAAATTGTCTCTTTCTCTTTCCCTTGGATTTTGATGGGACTTGGACTATAGTCAATGGAAGTGGCTATGCATGTGGTTTTGGCAACCAAATCCAATGATTTCCTACACAAAACCCTTGAGCATATAGTAATGCTTTGGAAACACATCATGACTTTGTGCTAGATCTCCATTGATGCTTCTAATTGTATGCTCTCGATCTTCTCTTCCTTTTAGATGAAGTTTCTTTTCAAATATCTTGAGAAGCTATTGTGTTGTTCCTAGTAGCTTGGGTTTTTTCTTTGATTCTAGATAAGCTTCTTGCCCATCGTCCCTAGACAAGAGACAAGATTACTTTTGTTGAAAGTAGTTACTATCCTAACACTTGATAAGCTCAAGTGTATCATATGTGCTACATAATCCACTTCGCATTTGGTTGCATCCTTCAAAGGTCTTTCAAGCAAAACTACTTTTCCCATATCCTCTCAATTAGAAGGCACATAGGACACTATGGGTATGCTTTTAGTATCTAGAGTCACAAGATTTTTGCATCTTCCAAGGGGAGAATGTGGTGATCCTCCATATGGTCTCAAAGCTACATCTGTTGAGATGAGATCATGTTGATTGATCTCACTCCATGCTTCATAGGTTAGTATATTCTAATCCAAACCTTCATCAATGAGACCATTGATGATGATCTCTTGCTTGGCAGATAGTTTGAACCTAAGGTATATTGGTGCTATCATCTCTTCCTCTTCCAAGATAGGGTTGATGGCTTTGATCTTTTAGATGTTATGCTAGGTAGACTTAGGGTGCCACTAGAAGACTTGCATGTTGGAAAATTATTATACATGTGAGTGATGCCACACTTAATGCATGTTAGTTTAACCTTGGTGAGTTTATCTATCTCCATCTTGGCTACTAGTTATGGCTTTGTTGGCCTTTGTGTTGCTAGCTTGGTCATTTTGTGATCAAATAGTTGGAAAGGAATGCACACTCTTAGTTGATTCAAAATTTTAGGACTTCTAAACTTGTCAGTCTTTTCTATGGTGAAAAATGTCAAATTAGTTTTAGGTTCTCAATAGCTAGATAAAATATATGACTCTTCTTGCAAGGTCAAATTCTTGTATAGTCTTTGTTGAGTGTAAAGCTCAATATGAGCTGACACTCACGTACCTAGATGACCATTTCCTCATTCATACCATTGACATGGCTAGTACCTTTATTGGCATATTATTTGAGTGATACTTTACAATTGGAGTCCACCTACCTAAGTTATGGGATATCTATCTAGTTATCTTTCTAATTAGCCTGTTCACACTATGGACCACTTGTACATTGTGTATGTTAAATATCCTATGGTTTTTAACTTTCCATCTTGTGTGCACTCTCTATGTGTTGTGTATTTTTGCAAGAGGTCAAGCTCCCTCTCTCTCTCTTAAGCATTTTCTCAAAAATTGAAAACCCTTAGTCAAACTATAGTTTGGTTTGATTTATGTTAGCTTAGAGGTCTGTGCAACAGTATGTTTTGTCCTTTCATTGTTGGATTTTCTGTGGTTGTCTAGTTTAGGAAAAAATTTGTAATTTTGTTTGACTTTTGGAATGTGGAAACTTAATGGACTTGGTCGAGTTTGGTATTTTTTTGTACAGGTTGAAACTAGAGTTTACCAATAGCTACCAAACATTGTGGAAAAATTATGTTTTTTTGCTGAGACTTTTGCACGTCATGGGGATTATGGGTTCACAAGCACTTCACGTTGCACTTGTCTAAAATACTACACTTGAGGCTCATCTCTTGTTCTTATCAAATATTTTTTTGCCATGGGTTTGGTTGAAGCACATTTTGCACCATTGTTGAGCATTAGCACGGCATGAGGCCCATTGTAGCTATATGCAATAAATTTTAGATGAACACACACTTGAGAGAGCCCTTTTCATTGAGCATGCATTGTTTCTTGCACGCACGAGAGTTGGAATATTCATCGCTAAAGTTAGGAACCTGTGGTTGAGTGGGAAAGATGGTTGGGTAAGTTCGAGCTGGGTCATGAAGGACGCTGCCAATTGTGAGATGGGTTGTTTTCCTAGTCGACATCTTGAGGACCATCATTTTCTTGAGAGATATTAGTAAGCTACATTGTACTCTGCGCTAGTAGAAGACAATTCCACATTTGGTTTCTTCTTATACTAATCCAAAAAAGGATTCTTGAACCTAAAGAGAAATAATATCAAAAAAGTGATTCCTTGGAATCACTGTCACTTGTCCAATCTAACTCACATTTCCCATGAGAAAACTTTCGAAACTATATGTGATACCATAGTCAAGAGTTCCCTTTAAGTATTTGAGCACCCACATCCCAAATTTCCAATGACATTCTCATGGTTCTTTCGAGAACCTACTCAAAACACCAACATCAAAATGGATATTTGGCCTAGTATTACTCAAGTAGAAGAGGTTGCTAACTAGCCTCCTATACCTCTCAATGTCTACTAGTGCTAATGTATCCTCAATGGATAACTTCATATTGATCTCCGTAGGTGTAGGTATCTCCTTACACTCAATCATGTCAAAATTTTCTTTTAAGATCTCCCATGCATACTTTATTTGAGAGATAAAGATTTTGCTTGGCACTTGCTTTAATCCCCAAATTATAGTGCAACAAGCCCAAGTCTATCATTTCAAACATAGAGCTCAAAGCCTTTTGAGTTTGATGGATCATATCTTCATAGTCACTTGTAATAAGGTCATCCACATATAGGACAATCATTAAAGACTTTTCAATATTTCTATAAACATACAAGTTAGCATCTGAGGCATATCTTTTGAAATTTAAACCTAGAAAGATTTTATCTATCCATTAGTATCATGCTTTAGGGGCTTGTTTTAGTTCATACAATGCCTTCTTCAGCTTACAAAATTTGTTCTCAGGATGGGGGGCCTCAAACCTTGGTGTATGACCACATACACCTTCTCCTTGAGGTCACCATTTAATAATGCTAATTAGATATCCATTTGGTAAAATTGACACTTCTTATGAGTAGCCATTGTAAGAACTATGCAAATAGCGATCATTCTAGCAATTGGAGAAAATGATTCTTGAAAAATAAATCCTTCAACTTGTGAAAATCCTTGAACAACTAATTTGTCTTTGTGCTTTTCTAAGATACCATTAGCTTTGTACTTTATCTCTTCTAGACCCACTTGTTGCCAATAATCTTCCTCTTTTTTTGTCGATCCACTAGCTTCCAAGTATCATTCTTCATTATGCTATCATACTTAGCTTGCATACTAGCTTTCCATGCTGGATTGGCAAGTGCTTCCTCTCCAAGTCTGATGGCTTCTTTACTTCTCTCATAATCTTAGCCATCAAGGCTATATTGACTATGTGACTAGAAGCCTTTCTTTTCTTCTTTATTCTCAATGACCTTCTTGGTCCATCTGCCTTTTTCTCAATTGTATTAGGCATAGGACTACTATAATCATAGAGATGCTTCACCGATCGAGGAAATGTCTTTTCTACTGGCGTGATTGCAAGTTGGTAAACTTTGTCCTCATCATTCAAAGGTGATGCTTCCTCCTCCATGAGAGTAGGGAAGCTCTTGGGATATGTTCACACTGGACTATTTCTTTGTTGGATGATAAAGTGGAACAACTTATATTTTGCTCCTCTATTATGTGTCGCTACTCCTTGAACACCACATCACGGCTCACTATGATCTTTTTTTCCTTTTGGTCATATAATTTGTAAGCCTTTTGCTCATCACTATACCCAAGAACATACATTTTGTGCTTTTTGCATTAAACTTGTTTCTCTTACCCTTTGGAACATATGCATAACATTTACATTCAAAAGTTCTAAAATATGAGACATATGGTTTCTTATCAGAAAACAACATATTGGGGAATATGGGAATTTTCCACAAGTTTGGGACACATGGTCAAATCTTTGGATTTGTCATAACTTGAACACTATAACTCCAAATCGAGCGCTCTATAGCTCAATTGATTCCATTTTTCAAGTGCTTTCCAATGATAGGTCACATCATATGGTTTTGAGAAACTTATAGGCATGTTATCATGGTGCCACCTTTTTAGTATTCAAAAAATGAAAATTGGGAGATTCCCAAACTCACTAAAATTGTGTTAGAATAGGTCAGACCATTAGGATTTTTATCCTTAAGAGCCTTTGTGTAACTCCTATTGAGAATGTAGACAGCAATATTAATAGCTTCTACATAAGAAATGCATTTCCCTTAAGCATGCACCTTGCCATTCTCACAATGATCTGATTTCGGCATTCAACAACACCATTTTCCTCAAGTGTATGAGGCATTATCAATTGATAATTAATCCCTTTTCTCTTGCAAAAGTATTCAAACTCCTTTGTGTTGAACTCACCACCACCATCTATTCTAAACTTTTTCACACTTTGCCTTGTTTCATTCTCATCAAGTTTTAGCCATTCTTTAAACTTACCAAAAACCTGAGCCTTATCACGAAGAAAATACACCCACATCTTCCTACTATAGTTGTCAACAATCAATATAAAATAAAAATATCTTCCCAAGGCTTTTGTAGCAATTTTACCGCACAACTCACCATGCACCACCTCTAGAGGATCCTTTGCTGCTCTATTCTTGCTTTCTTGTGGAAATTCCTTTCTCTGTTGCTTGCCCATCATACAAGATTCACATGGTTCCTTCATTTCAATTATTGTAGGTAGGTGAGCAACCATACCTTGCTTATGAATCTCCTTCAACACTACAAAGCCAATGTGACCAAATCTTTTATGACAAAGTTTATGTGTGCCCACACCAGCAGTGGGGCTGTAAGAGCCCTTAACTCATACAGGTTGTTTCTTCTTTCTTGTTTGCCAATAACTTTACTAACACTATCGATAATTTTTGCACTTGTCTTAATGAACCTCACCTCATGGCCTAGCTTAGTTATAGAAGCAATTGATAGCACATTTCTCTTAATCTCTAGAACATACAACATATTTGAAAGATTTTTGAGATCACCATTTGCAATAACAAAGGAAAGAGTACATGTGTCCTTAGTAAGGCATTTTGCATCATTTTCAATCATCACAATGATAGATTCTTACTACAGAGGCATCATAGAACTATATAGATCTTTCTTGTTGGTCATGTGATGGTCGCGAGGCACCACTATCCAATACCCATGAGTTAGTGTTAGATATTTCTTGGGTTGAGGAACACACTTCCTCAATGGTGGCCATTAATAACTCCAACTTTTCTTTAGTTGTATTGGCTATCTCCTTCCCTTTAGTCTTCATAGTCCCATTCTTTTCATATTCCTTCTTCACAACAATTTGCAATTGCCAATCCTTTCTTCTTGCAGTAAAAGCATTTTCCTCGAAACTTTCTCTTACCACCCTTCTTGGTAGAGAAACCACCTCACCTTTTGCACTAGCAAAGGGTGCAACATCTGAACTATTGCTACCTTCTTGGGCTCTAAGCCTCAACTCCTCCTCCATTATTAGTGTACAAAAGTTTCTCAAACATCAAATATTAGGGTCTCATTTGAGTGTTTAGGGCAGTTACCAATCCATAAAACTTTGGTGGACAAATTCAAAGACACCTCCGAGGTAGCTCCTCATTAGTCTTTTGTATCCTAACACCATCCATTTGATTGCACATATTTTTCATCCGAGAAATGAATGCTTCAATTGTCTCTCCTTCAGTAAACTTCTCTATTGATTATTGATTCTCCAAGTTTTGAATCTTTATTTGATTTTTCATTTCATACTAACTTACTAGTACGTTACAAGCCTCTAATTCCTTGGTTGTATGCTAAATCAAGATCAAATATTGTAAAAAAAACTTGTAACTAAGGGACACAGTGCATTTTTGTTTCTTCATTTCCAAGCTCATAGTAGATTTGCATTTGGAGAAATCATAACACTCAAATTTGATGGGTTGGGGGTGGGTTGAGGATTTGGGTTAGCTCCCAGCACTGTCTCCAAAAGCTCATAAGAATCAAGAATAGTTGTGCTTTTAAACTTTCACACACAAAGTATAGTTTGTACCATTTAACCTACCTTTTCTGAAGATTTGTGGATGAATCCTTAATGTTTGAATTGCTAGTACAACAATACCACCACTTGATGCACCAATACTACTACTTGATGTAGTAGATTACATTTCTCCTCTTCTTTGTTGAAAACCTTGTCTATGCATACTCTTCACTCCTCAAATCCCCCTTAGCTCTTATACCATATAGAAATTACATGGCACAACAGACAAAATATGAGCAAGGAGTAAAGAGCACATAGAAAATATGAGAAAAATAGAGGTTGCTTTAATTTCAAATGAACTGATACAAAGATTTCTCTATCTACCCGTGTGCTTCCACTGTGAAGCTTAGATGGCGATCCAGATAGATGATAGGCAAAAGAGCTTAAGGGTGGATATGGAAGAAATCTAATTGGGTGAAAGATAGATTGACCATGGATTTAGAGGGGTCAATATTTTATATCTTGAGAAGATAGTCCGATTGACATGTTTGACCATATTATGATCCTTTCCTAGTTAGCCACGGAATATTGCCTTTAATGTCACCCAAGGGTGCTACCCAGGGTCCTACACCTTACAACTTGATGTATTGTGCCTCGAGTTGCTACCGGTATAACTAGTCTATCTAACCCAAAGGCTAGTTCCACAAAGGTTACCTTTTTGCCATTTGGCCACATACACCTCATTTGACATACAAGTCAGAACCCACCCAATGTCCATGCTCACACATGGCTTCTCCTCATAATGGTAGCCTTACAACTTGAAGCACCATGGATCATTGGTGGCACCTTACAAGGATGGGGCATTGAGCATATCTAACACATATTTATTCAATCGCTTCTATATTAGAGAACAAGTGGTTTCTCCTTCCAATTGGTTGGAGAAAGATAGCATCTAGGAGGTCGACTATAGTAGTTTTCTAGCTATTCATTTCAACGTGCACAAACTTGAATTAGTTTTCCAAAAAGACCAGATCATTTTGTCAATCTTCAACATGTCATGTATTGTGCATCTAAGTCTAGTTGAGTAATGGGTCATAGTCTACTCCCTTCATGCCCATGAATGTGATGGAGAACTTGACCCCAATGGTCTTGAACTAGTCCTTCAACACTCCTAAGGATTGTACTTTAGAACTAGTGGTGATGGTGAGATTGAAATGTATAGGCTCAATTAGAGGGTTTGTCCATTTCTTAAGTACCTCTTGGTTTATGATACTGACATTGGCCCCTATCTTTGTTATAGCTTTTCTCATGGAATCATTGAGAGCTTCCACAAGTAGAACTACATATTGTTTAGCACCCTACCAAAATGTGGCAACTTCTAGAGCATAAATAAGTGCTAAGATAGTTGAGGAGTTGTTTACAAGATTTTGGGGATTCTGCTTGATGATGGGAAGGACCTCCTCACTTCTATCTATCTAGGTCTTGAATAATTTTCGAATGACAAATTTCCTTTTAAGATCATACTCAATGGTATTACAACAATTGTAGATGCCAATGTAGCTACAAGTCTTGTGTTTACTTCCTATTACTAAAACTTCATTTGTTATCATTGGGTGTACAATGGCAATTATTGTGCTTCAGTGTCACTAATTTGATTTCTTATTACGCATTATCTATGTAGTAAATTTATGTCAATAAATGAATGTCTCACTTTTCTTTAAGTGTTGATGATGATCTAGCATGGCCATGAGACCATTTAGAGACCTTTATTCCTAGTACATCGATTAATGGGGTGATCAGAGCACTATGATGGGGATATCTGGTACAGACAGTACAAGTTATGAAGCAGGAAGGAAGTGTCTTCCAAGTGTAAGAGTGTATGCAAGAACCAAGGAGTTACACATAAATGAAGATGGATTGAGTTCTATGAAGAGGAAGTAAATTAGCATTGTGTATATGTATTTATGTGTACTTCCGGGGATGCTTGGGAACGTTTATTTGTGTGTAATGAGAATTGCATTCATTTAGGGTCATCCTCTCCCTTACAAGTCAAGGTTTAAGGTCTTTTCTCTCTTAATGAATTAAGGAGAGAAGTAATTATTTCACTAAGAAAAAACAAGAGATGTAATTCTCTCACTAAGAAAGATGAGAGAGATGATCCTCTAGAAGTGAGGAGAGAAGTGATTTTCTCTTTCTAAGGTCTAAGACGACACAAGATTTTGTGTGGAAGTCAATCTTAAGGTCGAGACCCAAGGCAATCTAATGAACTCTCCTTATCCATGGCTCAAGGTGGTTGCGTGGACCATAAGATAAGAATAGAGTTTAAAAAGCTACTTTTCTTAAAATAAACATGGTGAATCTATTTTTAAAATATCTCGCAATAGAAATCCAATCTCTAAAAATGGTGAGAAAGGATTATAAAAAACAACGAGATCTACAACTTTTGTGTTGGAAATTTTTCCATCTGAGAAACGCACAGAGATATTCCAAAATTGGCGTTGTAGAGTAGGCCTTGGAATATCTCTCTGAGAAACGCACAAAGAGATATTCCAAAATTGGTGCTGTAGAGTAGGTCTTGGAAAAACCACATCTTGCATGAAGATCAACCTTTCCAATCTTGGCACTCAAGTCTCTCTCCAAGAAGAGGAGCTCTTGGAACCTATGAAAGGGAGGCTCTCCTTGGGTGTGAAGGAGGAGAAGGAAGCATCACTTTGCATGCATGCAAGAGGAGGAGAGAAGGCAGTTCGAGTCTCACAAAGTGCTGCGGAAGGTCTGCTGAAATCAACTATCAAGAAGAGAGCCCTATACATATTGTGTAGGAGATAAGAAGAGAAATCAAGAAGATCAAAGGAGCCAACTTCTGAGTTGTGCAAGCGCTCGTCAATTGTATATGGTGCAAGGATCTATGTAAGTTCAAGCTCGCCAACAACCCTCGAGTTGTGAAAGTGCTACGAAATCTCTACTAAAATCAAGCTCCAAGAGGAGATCCCTACACATATTCTGCAAGAGAGAAGGAGAGACTCAAGAAGGATCAAATGTGCCAACTTCCAAGTTATGCAAGTGTTAGCCAATTGTATAGCATGCAAGGAACCGTGAACTTGTTCCCAAGATCTACGAGTTATGAACTAGTTTATGTGTAACGGTGGAGCTTTCTCCTTGTCAATAATATAACTCCACAAGGGGGGATTGTCCCATCTTCCACTCCCTAGTGTGTTTCCAATCTCTCTATCTCTCTCTCTTTCTCTCTGCATCTTTCTTTTCTCTCATCTGTTCTCTCTCTATGCCAGCATAATATTCACCATATATCTTTTAAGTATATAAGAAGGTCGAGCGTGGCATAATATTCACCATATATATTTTAAGTATTTAAGAAGGTCGAGCGTGTATCTCAGATCTTACAACAGTGGTATCAGAGCAGGTCTCTTTGCTTTTCTAATAGTAAAGGCGATCCTTGCAAGAAGAAGGTAAAGATGGCAATTGATGAAGTGCCTAAAAGTGAGCAATTATAGGCTCAATTGATAGAGTATCATAGCTTGTTGGAGATTCCCAAAGTACATCAATTGATTGACATCTTAAGGGTAAGGGAAGAAGCTACGTTTGAAGGATCGGATCCTCCAAAAGATGGTGATACTAGAGGAAACACTATTGCACCAATTGATGGTGAAGGTGCAAAGCATCCAATTGCTGAGAAGCTTCCTAGAAGGAAGAAGGACTTTTGTGTCAAGAAGAGTAAAAAGACCTCACCTCAAGTGAGGCAAATAAGGAGAAAGTCATTTCCCTCAGAAACCAGCTACTTCCCTGATTACTCAAGTTCCTCCTCCTCCTCCTCATCTTGTAGTTCCTACTCTCTTGGTTCTAAGTCTTGTGCAATCTGCAAACGGAAAAAGAGGGATCATAAAAGGAACAAGCTTAATAAGACTACGACTTTCAAGTCTCGGGATAAGGACATAAATTTTGACTCTTACTCCAGGTAAGAGAGATCGTGCTAAGGCATTAGCCTTTGTTAGGAAATTTGAAGCTACTTTTTCTCATGGTAATTTCTCAAATAAGTCCAAGCTCAGGCATGTAGGCATGCATTTGAAAGACACTGCTAGCAATTGGTGGTTGACTCTCATTTTGGAGGGAAGGAAATCTATAACTTGGAAAAAGCTCAAGAAGAAGTTATATGCTTAGTTCTTGCCTCTTGATTTTGAGAATGATGTCAAGAAGGAGTGGGATTGGCTAGGCCAGAAAGAGCATGAGAAATTCACTGGTTATCAGGACAATTTTTGGTCTACTCTTCTGAAGGTTACTCCTTCCATGGAGATTAGCAATGAAGAGAAGAAAAGGAATTCTAAAGTTGGCCTACTCCCTCATTTACAAAGAACCATGAAGGTGTATCCACATGAAACCTTATCTCACATGATGGATTCTGCCATCATAGTTGAAAGTTTACATATACCTAGTACATCTCGAAAGTTAGAGATAAGTTTTTATATAGCTAGACAAGAGCAGCTCTATGATCAACCAAGAGACATGACTAATCAAAGAAGACCTACATCTATCCATGACCAATATTCAAAGTCAGAGGGTAATAAGAAGAGTGCAAGTATCTCTTACCCTCTGAGATACAAAAGTACAAAGAGAAAGGAAGGTGCTTTCTTTGTGGTGAGTTATGGCATATGAAGCCTGATTGTCCTCACAAAAGGAAGGAAGAAAATGTGATTAAAGATCCTCCTCTGCCATCGTCAAATTCTATTTTGGATGTGCAAGCTAACACTCATTCAAATGAGAAGAAGAGACAACTCTTAAAGGGTTGGGGGACACTCAACAATCAATGAGTTTTGATACTATTTGATCCAATGTCCACATATAATTTTGTGTTAGTAGATACTAGTGAAAGGCTACAAATTCCATCGGATTGATTGGGAACACGAGTTGGATCAGATTCGACATTTGAAGGACTTACAACCAATTCTACTCCTATTTGAATCTTAAAATTGGGGATTACCGTGACCAAGAATCTTTTTTACTTGCACCCATTGGTAACTATGATGTTATCTTAGGTATGCCTTGGCATTATAAGATTATACCTCTTCCCAATTTTGTTAAGAAGACCCTTGTATTTCAATTCCAGGGTCAGAACATAGTATGCATTGCTGATGTTGGAGGTTGGCCTGTGCGAATGGCTAGTCATGTTAGCATTTCTAAAGGAATGAAAAAAGATTTTTGCATACATGATTTTTGTGAGAGAGTCAAAAGAAGCTAATGATTCAAGGGAACTTGATGCCTCTAATGAACACACAATGCCAACTATTGCTTCTAAGTCTAAAACTTTAAAATAACCCCTCTCTTTAGTTGATCAAGCCAAACACGACTTTGTTAAACAATATGAAGATTGTTTTGGTGATTCACTCTGAGGAAAGTTACCTCCTAAGCACCCGAAAGATCACACAATTGATCTTATCCCATGCAATTTATCACCTAAGCAATTGCCTTACTGAGTAAGTGCAAATCAATAAGAGGAGATCCCAAAGTAAGTAAATGAATTGTTGGAAAAAGGGTTAGTTCAACCTAGCTCTTCTCCATACTACTCTCTAGTCTTACTTGTTCAAAAGAAAGATAGTTATTTCTATTGTCATGCCGCTACACACACACCATGTAAAAAAATCTAGAGTGTGGCATGGTTCAAAAATATTAGATTTTAGTCAAATTTTGATATTGTAGATATTATCTCTTGTAAAAATCCATAAAACTATAGACAACTTCTAGATTAGGATGACATGTAAAAGAAAGCATGTATCTTTGAGAGGATTTTATGTAAAAAGAGAGATTGACGAAATCACATGATGCGTGATCGTTGCTTTCAGGTATTGAAAAACACTCCAAAGTGGAAGATGAAGAAGGAGTGATCTGGCAGAATTTTGGCTAGGTGTCTTGGTATTTTACCCCCCTTTCCGAGCCAATGGAAGTATCAGATTGGAGATCTGAGCAGTATAGAGGAAGGTATTATTTTCTACACGTTTTTGTCTATTAGATTTTTATCTTCTCATAATGCAGGAATAAACTGACAGACTTCATCTTTGTTAGTATTCTTCTACATTTACTAATTCTTTTTGGGAGTATTCTTCTACATCTTCAATTTCTTTGAACCCCTTCTCTTTTTTCTACTCCTCTCCTTGAATCTACCTTCACCCTGCTATCTCCTACCCCTGTGGTAGACTCTCGACACACCAAACGCACTGACACCATCTTAGGGGAAGTTTATGCTATCATCAGAGGTGAATTCCACAAGATATTTGGGTTGATTTGGGGCTGAAATCTTCAACCATATTCAAAGAATTAGCTACATCATTGTTCTTTTAATTCATTTCTTACTCTAGAGATGACATCTTGTCAAAATATGCAAGTATTATGTGCCCCTATGGCAGGGCAATGTTTGTAGATAATTCATAGATGCTTTGAGTTGTGTTAAGAGGAGATTTTTCTCTTATTTATTGGCTTTCATAACTTATCATTATTAGGAACTCAATTTGAAGCTCTCTTGAAGAAAGTCTATTTGCCCTACAAGCCTTGTAATTGACTTATAAGCTTTTTCCCCTAACAGTCTACATTGAATGTAATCATGCAAATTTGATTTATGCTATGGCATCATGTATGAATGATGGGATGCAGAGTTGTCTATGATACATGACAGCATATTGTACTTGACTTTATAATTTTTGATTGATCTTACAATCAAGAAAACAAGCTTGATTTAAGTTAGAACTTATGAAATAATACTCTTGTGATCTTTGCTAAGAACATGCAATTGGAAGCTCTATCAACATCTTCAAGAACTTGGCTTTAAACCTTCAACCCTTCTCTTATCTCTACTATCTCCAGATTCTAAGCTCTTGAACCCCCATACATTCTTCTCTCTTAAACCCTAGTGATTGATCGTGAAGTACCTCTTGAACCTTTAAACATTCACTGTAATCTATTTATCTCTTGAAGACACATCTCCATCTATCTTGTCCATTTTTTTGCCAAACCCTTCTGGTGATCTTCAACCCTACGCACTGCTGTGACATTAGTGAACCCGATGTGAAGGTCGGTATAAGAGAACTCCAAGATGGGGGATTCTTAAGGACATACTCTACAATAGTTGGTGTGCATACTGTAGCAAAATCAGTAACAATAAATCCAAATGTTACAACAACAACAACAAGGGCAAGATGAAGAGAAGATTCATTCCATAGCTATTAAGGCCCTAGAGGAAGTTGGACAAGAATTAAAACAAGTTAATAGTCAAAATGTGTATGTTTTCATTCACTTGTATGTTGAGAAAATGCTCTTCTTTGGTGTACCACAACATGCATAGAGTCGCTATTTTTCCAGACTAGCCAAGCATAGTCTTCAGGGAAGAATCCATGGTCTTTTTCAGCGAGATGCCTATTGGACTGCAATCAAAAAAGCCATACGCAAAGAATTCTTAGAAGACTCTGTCCTAATGTTAATGAGGAAAAATTTCATTGATTGGGTTGAGAAACTGAACAAAGGTCTAGCTGTAACACCTTTATACCATGAGTTTGAAAGTAAATTCGGACAAGTTGATGCTGAAGACCAAAAAAGTATGGAAGGTCAGAAGATTGAATTATTCCTTAAGGATGCAAATCCCATTCTACAAGAGAAGCTTGTTGATCGCCTAGAAGATGCTACCTGCAAATCAGGAGTGAAGACTGCATGGATAGATGTTATTAATGCAGTTAACATAATTGCTCAAAGAGAGCCGATGCGACTAAGATTGGGATCTACTTTAACTTCAACAACTCCATTGATGGAGCTTGTTCAACCTTCAAAATCCCCTATTCCTTTGACTAATTAACCAGCTCTTTCTTCTTATGTTCCTTCTAAAAATGATGTCATGGATGAGCTCATTAAAAGCATGCGTGACCGTCAACCCTACGTGTCGTGACACCATGTGTGCATAGACTATAGATCTTTGAACAAGATCACAATCAAGAATCATTTTCCTATCCCAAGGATAGATGATATCTTGGATAAGTGGCAGGGGCTAGTATCTTTACTCTCATTGATCTCAAGAGCTATTATCACCAGATAGCACCTAAAGATGTTCATAAGATAGCTTTTCGTACAACTTTTGGACTATACGAGTTCTTAGTCATGCCAGCTGGTTTGATTAATGCACCCGCCACATTCAATTGAATGATGGAGAGAATTTTCAAACCTCACTCAAATTTCCCAGGTGTGTTCTTTGATGACATTCTAATATTTTCATGGTCTAAAGAAGAGCATAGAAAACATCTATCTATTGTTTTTCAAGAGCTTCATAAGCATAGACTACAGTCAATGCTAAGATGAGTGAATTTTTACTTTCAAAAATTCATTACTTGGGCCATATTGTTTCTCACAATCTGGTGAGAATGGATCCTGAGATGATTTGAGCCATTATTGAATGGCCTACACCTACTTCTATACATGAAGTTAGAAGTTTCTTGGGCCTATGTTCATACTACAAGAGGTTCATACAAGGTTTTCTGTATGTTGCATCTCCTCTATATGACCTTACTAAGAAGCGAATGCCTTTTAGCTGGGGATCAAGGCAACTACAATCCTTTGAGAGAATTAAGTTTCTTATGACTCAAGAACTAGTTCTCATAGTTCCAGATCTTCAAAAACTTTTTGAAGCTCACTAGGATGCTTGTAGGGATTGCATTGGAGCTCTACTTAACCAAGAGCATCATGCAGTAGCATTTGAGAGTCGATGCCTCAAGGATCATGAGCTACATGCTTTAGTATATTGAGAAAGAGTTTATGGTGGTGGTACATCCTCTTCAAGTATGGAAACACTATTTACTAGGTGCAATTTTTTTTGTTGAAATAAATCACCAAAGTCTAAGATACTTTCTCACTCAAAAGAAGCTTTAGAGAAACATATGTGTTGGGAAAATTTCTTATCTATGTTTCACTTTCAAATCCTTCACACATCTGGAACTAAGAATGTGGTAGCACATGTTGTATCATGGCGACCTCGAGTGAATGAAATCACAAGTGTTTACTATAACAAGTTCATGGATTTACCCAAAATGTATGTAATTGATTACGACTTCTCAACCATATGGGATCAGCTTAACTCAGTTCGTCAATTACATCTTACTTGGTTTGAGATGGCTATTTGTATCATCATCAAGCAATTTGTGTAGCATTACCATTGCAACACAAGGTAGTGGATGAAGCACATGCATCTCCATATGCTAGACATAGGGATATTTTACCCACTACTCAAGCCTTGGAAATATATTTCTTTTGGCCCAGTCTTAGAGCTGACATTGAAAGATATGTCCCCGAGTGCAAGATATGCCAAAAAGTAAAGTATGACAGACATAAACCACCTTGTCTATAGGAGCCATAACCTATTCCCAATGAACCTTGGGAAAGTATAGCCATGGACTTTATCATGGAGCTTCCTCCCACACAAGCAGGCAACGATGCAATTTAGACTATCATTGATAGATTTAGTAAGCAAGCACACTTTATACCTGTGCGAAAGATAATGCTCATATTTTCAAGTATCATGGCATGCCTAGTTCCATTATAAGTGATCGAGATTCCCACATGACCAGCCTCTTTTGGTAGGCTCTCTTAAGAGCCTCCGGACTCGATTAAAGTTTTTATCCTCTTATCATCCTCAAATTGATGGGCAGAGTGAAAGTGCTAATTCTACTATTTTGGACCTTTTGAAATCCTATATCTTTGATAATCAAAGAGAATGGGAAAAGTATTTGCCTTTAGTAGAGTTTGCATACAATAACACGGTACAGTCTAGTATTGGTGAGGCACCCTTTGAGATCATCTATGGTAAGCCTCATTTACTGCCCATTCTTCTTATGAAGGATAAGATATTTGCAACATATGAATTTGTTAGAGACATTGATACAGCTTTCACTCAAGTAAAAGCTGCTATCCAAAGGACACAAGAGAAGCAAAAACACAAAGCTGATAAGCATCATCATAAGTAATATCTCAATTTGGGATAGTATGTTCTTCTTAAGTTTGAGAAGGCTTGCTTGAAGAAGCAGAAAGGTCAAAAGGGTAAAGTGGTTAAGCTTCTAATCGCTATTATGGACCTTTCAAGATCATAGATAAGATAAACAATGTTACTTTTTGTTTGGATCTACCAAGTCATTGGAACATTCATAATGATTTCTATATAAGTTTGCAACATCTCTATATTGAAGAACCTCCAATGGAACCGATCAAGGAAGATTTACCTGACATAGAAGAAATAGGAGAATTCCTTGTGTCTAAAAGAATTTTACACTATCAGGACAATACTCTAAGGTCAGGTAAGGTATTACGAAAGTATCTAGTTAAGTTTAAGAATTATCCCCCATTGGATGCTCAAATTATCACTAAGAGAGAACTACAAGACTTTTCAATCTTCTTAAGGACAATGTATCCCCTCTACTGTTGAGGTGAATTGTTTAGAAGCCAGAGGAATGTCACTAAACTGATTTCTTATTATGCATTCTCTATTTAGTAAATTTATGTCAATAAATTAATGTCTCACTTTTCTTTAAGTGTTGATGATAATCTAGCATGGCCATGAAACCATTTAGAGACAGTATTCCTAGTGCATTGGTTAATGGGGTGATCAGAGCACTGTGAGTGACGGGGATATCTATTACAGGTAGTACAAGTTATGAAGGGAGAAGGAATTGTCTTCCAAGTGTAAGAGTATATGCAAGAACCAAGTAGTTACACATAAATAAAGATGGATTGAGTTCTACGAAGAGGAAGTAAATTAGCATTGTGTATATGTATTCATGTGTGCATCCGGGGATGCTTGGGAATGTTTATTTGTGTGTAATGAGAATTGCATTCATTTAGGGTCATCCTCTCCCTTACAAGTCAAGGTTTATGGTCTTTTCTCACTTAATGAATTAAGGAGAGAGGTAATATTTTCACTAACAAAAAATGAGAGAGGTAATTCTGTCACTAAGAAAGACGAGAGACATGATCCTTTGAAAGTGAGGAGAGAAGTGATTTTCTCTTTCTAAGGTCTAAGATAACACAAGCTTCTGTGTGGAAGTCAATCTTAAGGTTGAGACCCAAGGCAATCTAATGAACTCTCCTTATCCATGGCTCAAGGTGGTTGCATGGACCATAAGTTAAGAATAGATTTTAAGAAGCTGCTTTTCTTACAATAGATATGGTGAATCCATTTTTTAAATATCTCGTGATAGAAAGCCGATCTCTCAAAAAAGTGAGCTTGTGTTATCGAAAACGGTGAGGTCTACAACTTTTGTGTTGGATGTTTTTCCATCCGAGCAACGCATAGAGAGATATTCCAAAATTGGTGTTGCTGAGTAGGTCCTGGAACAACCACGTCTTGCATGAAGATCAACCTTTCCAATCTTGGTACTCAAGTGTCTCTTCAAGAAGAGAAGCTCTTGGAACCTATAAAAGAGAAGCCCTCCTTGGGTGTGGAGGAGGAGAAGGATGCATCACTTTGCATACATGCAAGAGGATGAGAGAAGGTGGGTCGAGTCTCACAAAGTGCTATAGAAGCTCTGTTGAAATCAAGTACCAAGAAGAGAGCCCTACACATATTGTGTAGGAGAGAAGAAGAGAAATCAAGAAGATCAAAGGAGTCAACTTTAGAGTTGTGCAAGTGCTCACCGATTGTATACCGAGAAAGCATCTATGTAATTTCAAGCTCCCCAACCCTCGAGTTGTGCAAGTGCTACGAAAGCTCTACTGAAATCAAGCTTCAAAGTCATCTTTCCGAAGTGCTTTGTAAATAATTTTTATATCCCTACACATTGTGTGTAGGAGAGAAGGAGAGACTCAAGAAGGATCAAAAGGTGCCAACTTCCAAGTTATGCAAGTGTTAGCCGGTTGTATACTGTGCATGGAACTGCGATCTTGTTCCCAAGATCTACAAGTTTGGAATTGGTTTATGTGTAATGGAGGAGCTTGCTCCTTGTCAATAATATAACTTCATAAGGGGGAGGACTGGCCCATCTTCCAGTCCCTAGTGTGTTGCCAATCTCTCTATCTCTCTCTCTTTCTCTCTACATCTTTCTTTTCTATAATCTATTTTCTCTATGTGCGAGCATAATATTCACCGTATATCTTTTAAGTATATAAGAAGTTCAAGCGTGTATCTCGCATCTTATAGCATTCAACATCATTCTAGTCTTCCAAAAGTGTGCCGAACTAATTAACTAATAAAAGGGAGTTATGCTAGCCCCACCACATAACTTCAAATTCTCCTTGGCTTCTTCAATCCTAATTTTGACTTGTGTCTCTTCCACCCAATTCTTGACATTGTTGTTGGTATTTTGGGTCTAGGTACTCAAATACTATGGTTAGTGTAGCCATTTGATATGTGGATTAGAGGTAGCTTATTTAGCACTTGAGGGGACTACGGAAACCAAGGTTGCTCCTTCACTCTTTAGCTTGAGAGTAGCATGCTTGGCTTGCTTCTTTGCATTCTTCTTTTCAATGATAAAACCAATTGCTAGAGATGGTCCAATGATGTTAACTCCACCTTTCTTATCTTGTGCTCTAGTGATGATATCGATAGGAATGGAAATCCATCTTCATGTTTCAACATTTCTATCATGAACAGACTCAAAGCTACTATGGGTACTACAACCTTCCTAATGCTAACTTCACTCTTTAAGTAATCTAGATACATCTGAATGATTCCTCATTTAGGACACCTTTGGTAAAATTTGTTTTCTTTTAGTTAATTAAAATTTCGAGGAGATCACGTGGAGATGTGCTTGGGTTGGCCACATGACCCAACAATTAATAATCTCTTGAGCCTTCATCATGCCTTGCACTCGACCTCCTTGTAACATCATGATCAATACTAGTCCATGAGCAAACTGTTTCCTTCCTTGTCATAAGAGACATAGAGGATTGTATAATCCTCTTCTTTGATGGGCTCTTCAACATAGTGAACTAGGCCATTACTCAATGAATGAGTTATGATCAGGCTCAAAGGTTGTGGTTTACCAAATGGGTTAATGCCACCTTGGAAAGCTATTGTTCTCTAATCTAGGTGATCAAGTAAATCCATTTGCCATGGTCTTAGATATGTGGATTATATATTTGAAAATGATACAGAGTATGTGATCCATCTAGGGGCCTCTGCACGTGGATGTCTCATGCTCAAACCACTAACAGTCCATACAAGTCTTGCTCTATTGAAAGCATTCATAATGTAAGTGATCATTGTTGCAATGTATGCACTATATATCTTGTCCTGGAATGATCAATTCTACTTGATTGATTAAATCATTTTTAGAAGCTCTTGCTATTGTTTCAAAATATCTGCCATGAAGTTCTAAGTTTGAGTGTCTTCTATCTCCAATTTTCCTCCTATTGGATTGGGATTCAAATTCTAGGTCTTCTCCTTTCTTTTCTTAACTTCTCTTCTTACATAGGTTTTTTATTTTGATTGTTCCATTCAAGACTCCACTGAGATTTGTGTACTCAAGAACAAAGTTGGAAGGTATTTCCTCATAGATCTTTTCATCATGGATGTCATTTATGAAAGCTTATATGACTACTTTGGTTGTGGGTTTTCTACTAGAAAGATTTTCTTATATAGTCTTCTTAGTTTTGGATACATAGTCTTACATGCTCTCTTCATCATATTGGCCAATACAGTAACCTTAATTTAAAAATTTCAAATGTTTCAAAAGAAAAATGCATATCTCCTTTGATTGTCAAACATCATCAGGGTTACCATTTCACACATTTTCATTGTTGACATCATCACCATCCATCAATAAATCTCATCACAAAGCTTGCATGTGGATACATCAAAGTACGGATGCCACCTTTGATAAGAAAGATCACATTGAACTCAACTTTTCCCTTGGTTCTTGAAACCCCAAGTTGAAACCTAACTCTCTTTGTCTTTTGGTCTTCCTCTCTTGATATTTAGCTATCTTCATTGCTTCCTCAAAAATCTTAGGGTTCTTAACCTCTATTTTGACTTTCCAATCTTCTGATTTCAACCCACTTACAAAATACATTATCTTCAACATAACTAGGGCTATCTCACCTTTTGGCAAAGTCAAACTCCATCGATTCCACAATCTTTCAAAATCCCTAGCAAAGTCCTCAACACATTGATCCTCTTTTTGAACACTAGTTTCTATTTTTACCCAAATATCACTCATATTTTCTCTTTTTTTAAACCTAGATAGAAACACATTTTTAATGGTCTCATAGTCCAATTTCTATCTCTCAAAATCAAGCAACCAATTTCATGCTTCTCCCTACAATTGATACCTAAGAATCTAAAGTTTAATCTTTGGGCCGATCATTCTTTGAATCAAACAACATAGCTCTATTTTCTACAAAAATCTTTTGGGATCCTCAGTTTGATTACCATGAAGCTCAAGAAAATCATCAGCCATATTCACAAATCAACAATCACAAAAAACTCACATTCAAATCAAACAACCAAGACAAAGGCAATTTTGGCACTCCTCAACGGGGGCACCAAAAGAGAGATGTTACGCGAGCGGTGATTGAAACAAGCCTCTCTCACAACTCGATAATGAGATGTTAATGAGTGCCGATTAGAGTAATTGACTTTTTTGAATAAACAACACAACATGGAAAAGTAAAAATTTTCCACAAACTCCACATGAACCACACACAAAACCAAATGACATGCAATGCCTCTTCTAGCTCAAACAAAAAAAAACTCAAATCTAGGTAGAGCATCACATTAATCTTATAGTGTTCAAAAACACACACACTTTGAGAAAAAAACCAATTTTACTTAATTATCATATCTTGAAATAGCCTTAAGCCGACACTTTGACTCTATAGCATTGGAGTTCCAAATGTTCACAAATAGCACATTAAGTCTCCATACTCGTAAGTGCAACCCTCCACTCTCCTTACTCAAGTTTCAAGAAGTTTATGAGGGGTAAGGCAAGGTAAGGGCTCTCACACCTTCCTCTCTTATATAGTTTTTCTTAATACATGTTTGGTATGCTTTTCAAAATGCATAGAGCTTTTATGCCTTATTAGCTTTCCCTTAAACGTTTTGGAAAATTCAAAAGCCTTTTAAGGCTTCTAAATCTTTTCCACAAGCTTTTTAACTTTTTTTGGTTTTATTTTGCCATCTTTTGCGTTCAAGAATCAACTCACAAAATGATCGCCCTCGAAAGTACTTATGCAATTATCAATTTGAGTTCGTCTTCGAAATACTTTGGTGGATTATGATCAATGTCATTCGAAAACTAAAGTTGACCCCATGCGTACTTTGCCGAATGAGATCCCATAAGTCACTGTAATATTTCTGCAACAAAATATTAACGACTCTAGACCTCATGCAAAAGCGGTTCAAAGTAACCTCCCGCAATAGAAAAACCTTGGGCTAAGTGCTCCCTCCATGTGCATCAACACACACCAGCCCCGCGTCGTGTATAGGAAGCCGTGACTCGAAACCGCAAGCCCACACGGGAACACCCCTTCACGGGAAAAGAAGGGATAATTTTTGCAAATTTTTTAATGTGTCAAATCCCTCCCCTTCATCTGTTACATGGCAGGGAGAGGGAGTATGAGCATGAGTGAGTGGTGGAGGGGCATGGGGAGGAGGCATGCAGCCCGCCACTTGTGTCGCTACCCCCCCAGCTCCCCCTTCAAACTATATGAACCCCCCCTCCCAAGCATGAGGGGGGAGGAGGAAGGACCGATCATGATGCGCCCGTCATGAGGAGCCGCTTGCTGCCACCATCAAGACTACTGCGCCGCCGCTTGCTGTTGTGCCACCATCATCATCATCATCATCGTCGTCGTCGTCGTCATCGTCGTCCTCTTCATCTCCTTCATCATCCTCAATCATCACTCTCTCTCCACGTAATCCCTATTAGAGAAGCTTGGAAGCTTCTATTGGAAGCTTCTAACTAAAGCTTCCATAGGGCTAGTTCACCCCGTGCCTCCGGTTTTTTTTTAAAACCGTGTCTTGCAAGGCCGTTTCCTGCGCGGAGAAGGAGGTCTCGGCAATAGCAACTCCGGAACTCATAAGAGGTGCCAAGGGGAAGTTCGCTAGGTTGAAATCTGCTGTGTCAATGGCTCCTAAGCAAAAGTCGAGAGGAGCACACGCGGGAGCTTCCACCCCGAGTACAAGAGTGGACAACGCCCCGACTTTGAATACCCAGGTTCCGAAAATTAATTCCGCATGGAAATGATGCACTAAGCATGTTTTTAATTTGCGTAGGGAAATTTAAATGCATTGGAAAATTTATATACTCATTTGATCTACAAAATTTAGTTGCATGTCAAGTATTTGCAATTGCTTGCACTTCCATGGTTAAGGGTAGTTGAAATTTTGAACGTATGATGAATAAGTAAAAAGACGGAATTGTGCAAAGGCACCTTTGTTGCATCGCGCAAAGGACAGGGCATATAACACATAATGCGCTTATATAATAACTTCCTAGTTGTGACTCATGTACAACATAATCATAGACGCCCATTAAATGATGTCCGAATAGTTGCAATGCATGGAAAGGAATTATAACCTTGCAAATTGCATGCGATGATAATTATATTCTACATTGGGTAAAGTGCTAAAGGAAGGATTAAATCAATGATGGACTCATGGCATTCGCTCACGCGTGGAGTTCTTTTATCAAAGTTTGAATGCATCTTCATTAAAATATTAAAGCTTTGAATTCGATGCATCAAGGTAGGGTTTATAAGAGTTAGCTCTGAATGTCAATCCTTAGTTGCATAAAGGCAAAAAGTTCTATGTTCTCGAAATTGCATGGAATGATTCATCTCACCTATCTTGTAGTTACTTACATCTTTTAGGGAAAAGTACTCACAAATTTAGAAGAAAGTATTTGCATCTCTAAAAGGGAAGATCATCTTAAATCGTGGATTGGTTAGATCAATTAAGTAATTTGTGTAAATGAGTAGCCTACATGAAATTCATGATTAGTTAGCATATGTTGGTCACCTCAATGTGCTAGGTAGCGTTAAGCTATGTTAAATTTCTTCCTAGTATCGCACTTAGGATGCCAATCTAATATTTCCAATGTCAAAGGTCCTACCCACATTCTCGAAATGTTAGGACTATCTAATCACCCGTGAAAGAATGATCTAGGGTTCTCACCCTAAGGATCAGTTGACCAACTACTAGACTTCCGTAAGGAATCGAGGAACCCTAGGGCCAAAACGTTTATCGGTCTAGTAGGGTTAGGTTTTGGATAGGATCAATAGGATTTCCAAACCCTACAACTTGATCAAAGGTATTCTTGACCAAGGAATACCGTGTGATGAGAAAAATAATCCCACAAGTTGGTATTGACACCTATATTGTGCAACGTCATATGGTCTTGTGTCTAAATCAAAAAATAGTATTGCCACTCCTTAGACCAAGTTTGGTGAGTTCTAAGTACAAGTATAACTTTTCTAGAGGATGAGTAGTCATCTTGTGTCAAGAATCGCGTGGTGGAGGGGGTTGCTCAAGATGCTGCGCCAAACACACACAGAATGCACAAGGAGAAGCTCACTCAAGAGACAAGAAGAGAGATGGAGGCCAAAACGTTTTCTTGCTGATTTCTTCTTCTTCTTCCACACTCTTTACAAATGTACACAAAGTATAGATAAGATACAACATAAAAGGAAAGTGGCCTACTAAGTCAAACAATGCATAACCGACTACACTAGTCGACTGGCGCTATAACTATGCCAGCTGTAAATAGGTGTAACAACCTGAATATAATAAGTAATGAGTCAGTGGCCATGTGAGAGTCATAATGACCACCGACGTGCTAAGTGTAGACGTGTGAACCCATCTAACCAGGCTGTCCATCATCAATGTCCGCATGTGTTGAGCTTGTCATCTCAACATCTTGCTACATCACTCTTCCTTGGACTTATCTGTCAAGCTAGGGGAGTTACGAATTTGCCAAGAAAGCAGTTGACCAACCAAGTTAGGGCGACGAGGTTGCCCAGGATTTGTTGACCTTAATATAAGGAAACCTAAGGTATTGAAAACTTGGGTCAACAAGGTATAAACCCTAACCCAAGGAAAGAAGGGTAATCAAGCAACTTAGCTTACGAAACCCTTGGGATCTTGCCAAGTCACAATTGATCCAGGATTGAATGCTGGAAGCATTTGAGGAGAAGGAATCACACCTTAGCAGTTGGCCGTACAAACGACCACTCGAATGTTCTTGATTTTACTCTTAGATGCACTATTTGTACTTCTTTGTTAAAAGAACTAATTCAAGAAAAGCATCTAATGCTTCAAGTTAAAATCCTGGAGGGAGAGGTAGTATCAGTTACCTCCGATTGTCTGCCTCACCCTATCCAAGGGGGTTGTTAGCCGTGGTGGGTACGTGGACCGAACCCGCCGCGAGAGTTCTCTCCGTGGGTGCTACTTGGAGTAGGAGGACGCCTGGGTTCCAGGGGAGGCTCTGGCCGTAAATCCCTTGCCTTCGGATCCTACACAAGAGGCCGACGTGACTCCAGATGGGATCTCGAGGGCTGCATACTAGTGAATAGGTGGAACTTGGAATAGTGATCCCTAAGGATTGCTGGAATAGCCTTCAGGCAGGTTTATTTGATGTATTCCAAAGACTGATAAATAAGATCAAATGTTGAAAAAGAAACTTGCTTGACATTGTTTTTCTATGTCAATGCTTAAGTTATGTGAAGGAACCAGTGAATAATTTGGCTAATTAAGGAAGTTATTTTTGCTTGTGAAACTAAATGTGGTAGGTAATTAGATAACTAAACCAGCCCGAGGAAAGTGAGGTGAATGTGACCCTGGGTCCGTCCTATGGAAGGGTGGTCCCGGTTGACCGAGAACTTTTCTCAAAGGATTTTACAGCGAGATAACAATGACCTAGAAACTATAGAGCTAGAGTCCCGATTTATGCTGTTTTAGGGGAATAGAATGGGACTATGCCTTACGGGCAAAGAGGTCGAGCTTTGCATCCCTCCCATTTCCCATTCTCCTTGAACCAAGTGCAGCATAAATCTTCTTCGGTCCTGATGTTTCCATGCAAAGTGGTTCGACACTAGCTACCTTCTAGGAACTTGACCATTAGGGAAACCCTGATTCAGGTCGGTCCTAAGTGGGAACGGCCGGAATGCTTCCTCTTCGTGGCAGACTCAGGAAGACCTAGATCATCGCAAACCCCGTGATATTCCTTGGGAGTGCCGGGTGGCACTTTCTAGACTCTCGATGGGCTACTAAGACGTGTCCTACAAGTAGTCAGGGGGACACATTGCAGTTGGTATCAGAGCAAACCAACAGAATCTAATATTTACAAGGAAACTTAATGAGGGGAAGTAGAGCATAGTTGCCGTTAAGAACATTTCCTTACTTACTTATTGATACTGGCATGGGGAGTTGCGAAGCATGAAACAAATTATTAGTGTTCTAGGTTATGTTTACGACTGCAATGCATGCTTCAGATTACCAACGAAGGCTAGGCATGATGAATATTCTAGATCGTATCTACAATCCTTCACCCCTGTAGATGGAACGAAGATGGACAGGTGAATCAGGAATATATTACATAGTGGCCCACTAACTTGCATACCTTCGGACCAACTTGAAGAGAATCAAGTGGATGGAGGATTTAAAGATCGTGAAGCTATACATCTTTTTCGAGGCTCACGCAAATGAAACCCTACATGTCGATGGTCGAAAGGTCAAGCAGAACAAGTACGTGTACAAGGAAGTGACTCAAATAATCCCTGCCAACAGAATCAAGGTGCTGGAACATATGAGAAGAACAGGTATCAAAGGAAGGGATACTCCAAGCTTCCTATGGCCTATCGATTCCTAAAAATCCATGACCCGACTCCATATTATTACTCAGTTGCCGTAGCCGAATGTAACACAATCTTATTTTCCCCAAACTGATACATCTACTTGTTCTACCTTTCCTAAATAAATGTACTTGAAAGGGCTATGCCCACATGAATGAATGGATTTTTATCACTATCTATCATGGCTGTAAGTATTGGTAAAGGAGTTAAGTGATTAGGCCACTCGGCTAAAAGCTGAACTGGGCATATTAATGTAATGAGAGAAACGTTTAGCAAGTTTTTAACGTAAAGAATCTTATTGCCCAGGCACAAGCTCAAGTGCAGATTCCTAGTCCGATCCCTACACTAAATACCACTGTAATTTAAGAGAAGAAGTTCTTTCTCAAACAAATCAAGCCACCTGAATTTGATGGTAAGGGAAGGACTGTCCAAACTGACGCCGAGGTCTGGATCGAGAATCCATGGAGGATTGCAGCAGGGACTGCACCCACTAACCAAGCAATGCTCACCAAACTGAAGCTTACCGATGAAGCAAGACTTTGGTGGAACCAATGGTGTAGAGACCAAGGGTTCTCGGAAATGTCAGTTACTTGGGAGAAGCTTAAAAGAGCTGTGTGAGGGAGATATCTACCACCTGCCTACCACACACAAAAGATGAATGAATTCTATGAATTAAAGTAGCTTGGACTATCCCTAGATGCATACTATTCAAAGTTTGTTTCTCTCTTAAAGTACGTGCCACAAATGGACATGACACAACAGGTGTCAAAGTTTTGTGCCACGTTAAATCCACCCATAAACACCTGCTTGGAGTCAATGCATCCAACGGATCTGCAAGATGCACTCATTCGAGCTACACCAATAATAGAGGAGGTGCAAACCAAGCCAAGGAATAACAAGACTTGGTCTTACAGGGATTAGAACAAGGGAATGTTTAGGACTCAGGCCAAGAGAGCGCAGGGCCAAAATCATGGACAAAGGAAGAAAGCTAGGGCCAACACTATCAATAAAATCGTTCCTACCCAAGGTAATGGCTGCAATCTCCATTGCTTCCATTTCAGTGAGCTTGGTCACTTTAAAAGGCAGTGTCCCAAGCCTAGCAAAGGACAACATCAAGGGCCATTCCAAGGAGTTGCCCATGGACAAGGAGCCACCATCAGGGCCAGAGGGAGAACCTCTAGTGTTGCCAACAAAGAGCTGGGTAATGAAGAAGATCCATCCATGGAGACTGACATTGAGAGGGCAACGGTTCATGCCGCTCTTCACAAGAAAGGCCCGAATCGCCAAATCTCGGTGATTCAAACCCTGAAATTCTGAAGGGGAACTAGTCACAACTCAAGGAGAGGTTGGGAAGCCAAAAAATTCAACTAGACAAATCAACACGGATAATAAAAGGAGTTAGGAAGGGACTACACGTCTATTTGATTAAGCCAAATAAGCTAGATCAGGATTAGGAATCTAGGGAAGAACCTTTGTGGTTAAAGGAATATGCAACCGTATTTCCTAAAGAGCTGACTGAACTTCCTCCTCAAAGGGAAGTCGATCACGAAATCAAGCTAGCGCTAGGAGCTACACCAATTGCAAAGAGACCATATAGGATGTCCATCCCGGAAGGGATTGAGCTGAAGGAGCAACTCAAGCAACTATTAGACCCCGTCCTAGAAGTTCACCATGGGGAGCTCCAATGCTGTTCCAGAAGAAGAAAGATGGAACACTTTGGCTACTCATTGACTACAGAGGGTTGAATCAATCAACCATTAAAAACAAATATCCCATTCTAAGAATAGATGAACTTCTTAACCGTCTTCAAGGTGAGAATATCTTCTCTAAGATAGATCTCAAGTCTGGATATTATCACATAAGGATCAAGGAAGAAGATATCCCAAAGACGACATTCAGCACAAGGTATGGACACTTTGAATTCCTAGTCATGTCATTCGGGTTGACAAATGTTCTTGCTACCTTCAACAGGTTAATGCAAGATATCTTTAGGCCCTATCTTGATGACTTTGTTCTCGTCTTCTTTGATGATACCCTAGTCTACTCCAAGCAGGAAAAAGATCATGAACCCCAACTTCGCTCTGTTCTTGAAACAATGAGAGTGCACAATCTTTATGCTAAGAAGAAGAAGTGTGCATTTTTCAAGCGACAGATTGAATATCTGGGACTCATTGTACCAGCAGAAGGAATTTTAGTAGATCCAGCCAAGGTTAGAGACGTTTTGGAGTGGCCAACACCAAATTCTGTCAAAGAAATATGTAGTTTTCTTGGATTGACAGGATGGTACATGGTTTTTATCAAAAACTATGCCTTGATTGCAGCATCTCTGACCGATCTACTAAAGAAGCAAGTATCAATTGTATGGTCACTTGCTGAACAGACCAGCTTTGACAAACTAAAGCAAAGCTTAGTATTAGCACCCATCCTGAAACTTCCTGATCTTAGTAAGAAGTTTGAAGTAATAACTGATGCTAGCATACTTGCCTTAGGATGCGTGCTCATGTAAGAAGGTCATCCCGTAGCATCCTCTTCAATGAAGCTGAAGAGCCATGAAAGGAACTATGCTACCCATGATCTGGAGCTGTTGGATGTCATCCATGCTCTCAAACTTTGGAGACACTACTTACTGGGTAACAAATTTACCTTAATGAGTGACCACAAGAGTCTTAAATGGATTTTCACCCAGAATGAGCTCAATATGAGGCAACGCCAATGGATTGAAGTACTGGAAGAGTATGACTTTGAAATCAAATATCGGCCTGGAAAGGAGAGTGTAGTTGCCGATGCACTCAGTTACAAGGCATTTCTGAATTCTCTGATTTTGCAAGATCCATCAATAGCAAGATCTATAGATACAAAAGTATCCATTCCAAACAACCCAAATCTTGAGCTAGCTAGAGAAGAGGCATGTCATGACCCAACCTATCAAAAATTGCTAAGGGAGATCCCCATCAAAGATCAAGACCCAAAACTACGAACGAAGTATCAAGAATTCTCTATCCATAGTAGACTTGTCTAATTTAGGACAAGATTATGTATTCCGGCAAGCCAATCACTCAAGCAGAATATACTTTGGGAAGCCCATGACTCTCCTTTCTCAAGACATCCTGGCTATGCCAAGACCCTTAATGCAGTTAGAAGGAGCTATTATTGGGATAGGCTCAAAGGTAACGTTCTCAAGTATGTCACGGAATCTTTATCTTGTCAACGCATTAAGGCCGAACATGTCAAAATGCCACGAAAATTGCAACCACTTGACATTTCCCAAATGAAATGGGAATTCATTAGTATGGACTTTGTTGTTGGCCTGCCCCAAGTTCAGGGAGGATACTCCATTATGGTCGTGGTAGATATGCTCACCAAGGTTGCACATCTTATCCCTGTTAAGACAAACTATAAAGCCTCAGACATCGCAAGGTTATTCATCAAGGATATTTTCAAACTACATGGGTTACCCAAAAGAATCATTAGTGATCGTGACTCTCTCTTCACATCACACTTCTGGAGGGCTATCTTTGAGGCCATTGGGACTCAACTCTATTTCAGTACATCTTATCATCCCCAAACTGATGGTCAAACAGAACAAGTCAACCAAGTCATTGAAGATGTGCTTAGGGCACACTGTTGTCGCAAACCCAAAAAGTCCTTTGAGCATTCAAATGACCCCTTTTCAAGCATTGTATAGGCATGATTATCATAGTCCTTTGAGCTTTTCGGATCCAACGTTGAGGGTTGAAGCTTCAAAGTAGATGTTGGAAGACATGGATGACCAAATAAAATCAATAAGACAAGACATCCAAGCTGCCAAGGACAAACAGAAGGCTTACGCAGACTTGAAATATCAAGACAGATCCTTCGTTGAAGGTGATATGGTCTTCATTCGTGTATGCCCAAAGAAGAGTTCCCTATCCTTGGGTGAATACAAAAAGCTAATTCCAAGGTATTGTGGACCCTACAAGATTCTCAAGTTCCTAGGGCCTAATGCTTATAGACTACAACTCCCTGAAAACCTAAAAGTTCATAATGTATTTCATATCAGTCTATTGAAAAACTATGTGCCTAACCCTAGTCATGTGCTTGATGATCAACAAGTTGTAATGCCAAGCCAAGGAGTCCTTGAGCTACGACTTGACAGGATCTTAGATGAGGCATTTGAGATCTAGGACCCTGAGAGAATACCTCATCCAGTGGAAAGATTACCTCGAAGAGGATGCCACTTGGATGGATGAAAGTACTCTCAACCAACAATACCCCCAGATCTTCTCGGGATGAGGACATCTCGATTCCTCTAAGGAGGAGAGAATGTAATATTTCTGCAATGAAATATTAACGACTCTAGACGTCGTCCAAAAGTGGTTCAAAGTAACCTCCCGTATAACAGAAAGACCTTGGGCTAAGTGCTCCCTCCGAGTGCATCAACAAACACCAGCCCCGCGTCGTGTATAGGAAGCCGTGTATAGGAAGTTGTGTATAGGGATAATTTTTGCAAATTTTTTAATGTATGAACTCCCTCCCCTTCAGCTGTTGCATGGCGGGAAGAGGAAGTATTAACATGAGTGAGTGGTGGAGGGGCATGGGGAGGAGGCATGCTGCCTACCACTTGTGTCTCTATCCCCCCTTCAAACTATATGAACAGCCCCCCTCCCAAGCTTGAGGGGGGATGAGGAAGGACTGATTGTGCTATGCCCGCCATGAGGAGCCGCCTGCTGCTGCCGCCAGGATGGCTGCCCCACTGCCTACTGCTGTGCCACGACCACCACCACCACCACCACCATCATCATCATCATCATCATCATCCTCAATCATCACTCTCTCTCCACGTCATCCCTGTTACAGAAGCTTGGAAGCTTCTATTGGAAGCTTCTAACTAAAGCTTCCATAGGCCTAGTTCACCCCATGCCTCTGGTTTTTTTTAAAACTGTGTCTTGCAAGGCCCTGTCCTACGCGGAGAAGGAGGTCTCAGCAATAGCAACTCCGGAATTCATAAGAGGTGCCAAGGGGAAGTTCGCTGAGTCGAAATCTCGTGTGTCAATGGCTCTTAAGCAAAAGTCGAGAGGAGCACACGCAGGAGCTTCCACCTCGAGTACAAGAGTGGACAATACCCTGACTTTGAATACTCAGCTTCCGAAAAGTAATTCCGCATGGAAAGGATGCATTAAGCATGTTTTTAATTCGTGTAGGGAAATTTATATACTCATCACGTGGAGATGTGCTTGGGTTGGCCACATGACCCAACAATTAATAATCTCTTGAGCCTTCATCATGCCTTGCACTCGACCTCCTTCTAACATCATGATCAATACTAGTCCATGAGCAAAATGTTTCCTTCCTTGTCATAAGAGACATAGAGGCTTGTATAATCCTCTTCTTTGATGGGCTCTTCAACATAGTGAATCAGGCCATTACTCAATGAATGAGTTATGATCAGGCTCAAAGGTTGTGGTTTACCAAATGGGTTAATGCCACCTTGGAAAGCTATTGTTCTCTAATCTAGGTGATCAAGTAAATCCATTTGCCATGGTCTTAGATATGTGGATTGTACATTTGAAAATGATATAGAGTATGTGATCCATCTAGGGGCCTCTACAAGTGGATGTCTCATGCTCAAACCACTAACAGTCCATACAAGTCTTGCTCTATTGAAAGCATTCATAATGCAAGTGATCATTGTTGCAATGTATGCACTATATATCTTGTCCTGGAATGATCAATTCTACTTGATTGATTCAATCAGTTTTAGAAGCTCTTGCTATTGTTTCAAAATATCTGCCATGAAGTTCTAAGTTTGAGTGTCTTCTATCTCCAATTTTCCTCCTATTGGATTGGGATTCAAATTCTAGGTCTTCTCCTTTCTTTTCTTAACTTCTCTTCTTACATAGGTTTTTTATTTTGATTGTTCCATTCAAGACTCCATTGAGATTTGTGTACTCAAGAACAAAGTTGGAAGGTATTTCCTCATAGATCTTTTCATCATGGATGCCATTTATGAAATCTTATATGACTACTTTGGTTGTGGGCTTTCTGCTAGAAAGATTTTCTTATATAGTCTTCTTAGTTTTGGATACATAGTCTTACATGCTCTCTTCATCATATTGGCCAATACAGCAACCTTAATTTAAAAATTTCAAATGTTTCAAAAGAAAAATGCATATCTCCCTTGATTGTCAACATCATCAGGGTTACCATTTCACACATTTTCATTGTTGACATCATCACCGTCCATCAATAAATCTCATCACAAAGCTTGCATGTGGATGCATCAAAGTACGGATGCCACCTTTGATAAGAAAGATCACATTGAACTCAACTTTTCCCTTGGTTCTTGAAACCCCAAGTTGAAACCTAACTCTCTTTGTCTTTTGGTCTTCCTCTCTTGATATTTAGCTATCTTCATTGCTTCCTCAAAAATCTTAGGGTTCTTAACCTCTATTTTGACTTTCCAATCTTCTGATTTCAACCCACTTACAAAATACATTATCTTCAACATAACTAGGGCTATCTCACCTTTTGGCAAAGTCAAACTCCATCGATTCCACAATCTTTCAAAATCCCTAGCAAAGTCCTCAACACATTGATCCTCTTTTTGAACACTAGTTTCTATTTTAACCCAAATATCACTCATATTTTCTCTTTTTTTAAACCTAGATAGAAACACATTTTTAATGGTCTCATAGTCCAATTTCTATCTCTCAAAATCAAGCAACCAATTTCATGCTTCTCCCTACAACTGATACCTAAGAATCTAAAGTTTAATCTTTGGGTCTATCATTCTTTGAATCAAACAACGTAGCTCTATTTTCTACAAAAATCTTTTGGGATCCTCAGTTTGATTACCATGAAGCTCAAGAAAATCATCAGCCATCTTCACAAATCAACAATCACAAAAAACTCACATTCAAATCAAACAACCAAGACAAAGGCAATTTTGGCACTCCTCAACGGGGGCACCAAAAGAGAGATGTTATGCGAGCGGTGATTGAAACAAGCCTCTCTCACAACTCGATAATGAGATGTTAATGAGTGCCGATTAGAGTAATTGACTTTTTTGAATAAACAACACAACATGGAAAAGTAAAATTTTTCCACAAACTCCACATGAACCACACACAAAACCAAATGACATGCAATGCCTCTTCTAGCTCAAATAAAAAAAAAACTCAAATCTAGGTAGAGCATCACATTAATCTTATAGTGTTCAAAAACACACACACTTTGAGAAAAAAACCAATTTTACTTAATTATCATATGTTGAAATAGCCTTAAGCTGACACTTTGACTTTATAGCATTGGAGTTCCAAATGTTCACAAATAGCACATCAAGTCTCCATACTCGTAAGTGCAACCCTCAACTCTCCTCACTCAAGTTTCAAGAAGTTTATGAGGAGTAAGGAAAGGTAAGGGCTCTCACACCTTCCTCTCTTATATAGTTTTTCTTAATACATGTTTCGTATGCTTTTCAAAACGCATAGAGCTTTTATGCCTTAGCTTTCCCTTAAACGTTTTGGAAAATTCAAAAGCCTTTTAAGGCTTCTAAATCTTTTCCACAAGCTTGTTAACTTTTTTTGGTTTTATTTTGCCATCTTTTGCGTTCAAGAATCAACTCACAAAATGATCGCCCTCGCAAGTACTTATGCAATTATCAATTTGAGTTTGTCTTCGAAATACTTTGGTGGATTATGATCAATGTCATTCGAAAACTAAAGTTGACCCCATGCATACTTTGCCGAATGAGATCCCATAAGTCACTGTAATATTTCTGCAACAAAATATTAACGACTCTAGACCTCACGCAAAAGCGGTTCAAAGTAACCTCTCGCAATAGAAAAACCTTGGGCTAAGTGCTCCCTCCATGTGCATCAACAAACACCAGCCCCGCGTCGTGTATAGGAAGCCGTGACTCGAAATCGCAAGCCCACACGGGAACACCCCTTCACGGGAAAAGAAGGGATAATTTTTGCAAATTTTTTAATGTATCAAATCCCTCCCCTTCATCTGTTACATGGCAAGGAGAGGGAGAATGAGCATGAGTGAGTGGTGGAGGGGCATGGGGAGGAGGCATGCAGCCCGCCAATTGTGTCGCTACCCCCCCACCTCCCCCTTCAAACTATATGAACCCCCCCTCCCAAGCTTGAGGGGGGAGGAGGAAGGACTGATCATGATGCGCCCGTCATGAGGAGCCGCCTGCTACCACCATCAGGACTACTGCGCCGCCGCTTGCTGTTGCGCCACCATCATCATCATCATCATCATCATCATCATCATCATCGTCGTCGTCGTCGTCGTCGTCCTCTTCATCTCCTTCATCATCCTCAATCATCACTCTCTCTCCACGTCATCCCTATTAGAGAAGCTTGGAAGCTTCTATTGGAAGCTTCTAACTAAAGCTTCCATAGGCCTAGTTCACCCCGTGCCTTCGGTTTTTTTTTTAAACCGTGTCTTGCAAGGCGGTTTCCTGCGCGGAGAAGGAGGTCTCGGCAATAGCAACTTCGGAACTCATAAGAGGTGCCAAGGGGAAGTTCGCTAGGTTGAAATATGCTGTGTCAATGGCTCCTAAGCAAAAGTCGAGAGGAGCACACGTGGGAGCTTCCACCCCGAGTACAAGAGTGGACAACGCCCCGACTTTGAATACCCAGGTTCCGAAAATTAATTCCGCATGGAAAGGATGCATTAAGCATGTTTTTAATTCACGTAGGGAAATTTAAATGCATTGGAAAATTTATATACTCATTCGATCTACAAAATTTAGTTGCATGTCAAGTACTTGCAATTGCTTGCACTTCCATGGTTAAGGGTAGTTGAAATTTTGAACGTATGATGAATAAGTAAAAAGACGGAATTGTGCAAAGGCACCTTTGTTGCATCGTGCAAAGGACAGGGCATATAACACATAATGCGCTTATATAATAACTTCCTAGTTGTGACTCATGTACAAGATAATCGTAGACGCCCATTAAATGATGTCCGAATAGTTGCAATGCATGGAAAGGAATTATGAACCTTGCAAATTGCATGCGATGATAATTACATTTTAGGTTGGGTTAAGTGCTAAAGGAAGGATCAAATCAATGATGGACTCATGGTATTCGCTCACGCATGGAGTTCTTTTATCAAAGTTTGAATGCATCTTCATTAAAATATTAAAGCTTTGAATTCGATGCATCAACGTAGGGTTTATAAGAGTTAGCTCTGAATGTCAATCCTTTAGTTGCATAAAGGCATAAAGGTCTATGTTCTCGAAATTGCATGGAATGATGCATCTCACCTATCTTGCAGTTACTTACATCTTTTAGGGAAAAGTACTCGCAAATTTAGAAGAAATTATTTGCATCTCTAAAAGGGAAGATCATCTTAAATCATGGGTTGGTTAGATCAATTAAGTAATTCGCGTAAATGAGTAGTCTACATGAAATTCATGATTAATTTCTGCCTAATATCACACTTAGGATGCCGATCTAATATTTTTGATCTCAAAGGTCCTACCCACATTCTTGAAATGTTAGGACTATCTAATCACTCGTGCAAGAACGATCTAGGGTTCTCACCCTAAGGATCAGTTGACCGATTGCTAGACTTCCGCAAGGAATCTAGGAACCCTAGGGCCAAAACGTTTATCGGTCTAGTAGGGTTAGGTTTTGGATTGGGTCAATAGGATTCCCAAACCCTACAACTTGATCAAAGGTATTCTTGACCAAGGAATACCGTGTGATGAGAAAAATAATCCCACAAGTTGGTATTGACACCTATATCGTACAACATCGTATGGTCTTGTGTCTAAATCAAAAAATAGTGTTGCCACTCCTTAGACCAAGTTTGGCGAGTTCTAAGTACAAGTATAACTTTTCTAGAGGATGAGTAGTTATCTTGCTACATCACTCTTCCTTGGACTTATCTGTCAAGATAGGGGAGTTACAAATTTCCCAGGAAAGTAGTTGACCAACCAAGTTAGCGTGACAACGTTGCCCAGGATTTGTTGACCTTAATATAAGGAAACCTAAGGTATTGACAACTTGGGTCAACAAGGTATAAACCCTAACCCAAGGAAAGAAGGGTAATCAAGCAACTTAGCTTACGACACCCTTGGGAGCTTGCCAAGTCGCGATTGATCCAGGATTGAATGTTGGAAGCATTCAAGGAGAAGGAATCACACCTTAGTAGTTGGCCAAACAAACGACCACTCGAATGTTCTTGATTGTACTCTTAGGTGCACTGTTTGTACTTCCTTGTTAAAAGAACTAATTCAGGAAAAACATCTAATGCTTCAAGTTAAAATCCTGGAGGGAGAGGCAGTATCAGTTACCTCCAATTGTCTGCCCGACCCTATCCAAGGGGGTTGTTAGCCGTGCCGGGTACGTGGACCAAACCGGCCGTGAGAGTTCTCTCCGTGGGTGCTACTTGGAGCAGGAGGACGCCTAGGTTCTAGGGGAGGCTCTGGTCGTAAATCCCTTGCCTCCGGATCCTACACAAGAGGCCGACGTGACTCCAGATGGGATCTCGAGGGCCGCATACTAGTGAATAGGTGGAACTTGGAATAGTGATCCCTGAGGATTGCTGGAATAGCCTTCGGGCAGGTTTATTTGATGTATTCCAAAGACTGATAAATAAGATCAAATGTTGAAAAAGAAACTTGCTTGACATTGTTTTTCTATGTCGATGCTTAAGTTATGTGAAGGAACTAGTGAATAATTTGGTTAATTAAGGAAGCTATTTTTGCTTGTCAAACTAAATGTGGTAGGTAATTAGATAACTAAAGCAACCCGACGAAAGTGAGGTGAATGTGACCCTGGGTCCGTCCTACGGAAGGGTGGTCGTGGTTTGCCGAGAAGTTTTCTCAAAGGATTTTATAGCGAGATAACAATGACCTAGAAACTATAGAGCTAGAGTCTCGATTTATGCTGTTTTAGGGGAATAGAATGGGACTATGCCTTACGGGCAAAGAGGTCGAGCTTTGCATCCCTCTCGTTTCCCATTCTCCTTAGACCAAGTGCAGCATAAATCTGCTTCGGTCCTTATGTTTCCACGCAAAGTGGTTCATCGTCTGGGGTTTGACGCTAGCTACCGTTCTAGGAATTTGACCACTAGGAAAAACTTGATTTAGGTCGGTCCTAAGTGGGAATGGCCCGAATGCTTCCACTTCGAGGCAGAATCAGGTAGACCTAGATCGCAAACCCCGTGAGATTCCTTGGGAGTGTCGGGCTGCGCTTTCTAGACTCTCTTCTCAATGGGCTGCTAAGATGTGTCCTACAAGTAGTCAGGGGGACACATTATAGTCGCTAACCTGATCAAGCTTCAAAAAATGCCACCATGTCTACTAAAAATTGAACTCTGCATGCTTTAACTCATGCCATCATATCTAAATATTCCGCTATGATCCACCTCATCAACGGAAATGCCTTTGTAAAATGCCATCTAGCCTTGGTTCAATAATTGCCATTATTACTACATGTGTTTTCTTAAAATCATCACCTAGGTTCATTTTCTTGTCCTTGTCTCTTAGCTCCCAAGAAGATCACTACTATGTTGCCCTTTTCAAAATTTGTGAAGCACTTAGATAGGTCTTGGGGATTTCGTTGTTTTTCAACTTCTAATCCTCTTGTCTACTTTCTATTTGCCTCTTTCAATCGCCTCCTACGCCTTAGCTAGACTGGCAGGTCCCCTTTCATGCATTTGGTCTTAAGTGGTCGGGGTATTTTTGGGTTGCTCTCAGTGCTCATTTTTTACTGGAAGTTAAACTCACAACCTTCACTAGACAAAGGAGTTTCCCTTGGTGGTTGCAACTTTGAGGCTGATTCTATTCTAGGGAGTGGTGCAATACTTGGTTAAACCAGTCCAGTTTGCTTGTAGTCTATCACTCCTATGTGGTCCAACCAAGTATAATTGCATTCTAATCCTTCTTTCTTCATGCGTTGGACTCTGAAAGAGTAGACATGTTGCTATGTATTTGTTGATGGGTGCATCGATAGCATGTACATGGAGATTCAACAACCTCTAGTATATAATGTGCACCCAAGGCCTAATGACCCTAGAGTGGATGCTTGGTATGGTATTAGAGTTGCGCAAATGCTACTTATTTTGATCTATGATCTAAGGGGTGCCTTCTTATGTACATGATGAGTGACAAGTTGATGCTATGGGTGTTTGACCCAAGTGGTGCGTCCGTGGCACATACCAGAGGATGTGCAGGTTTAGAGGAGGTGGATATCGTGTTGCTACGTGGACACAGTGTGAAAAATCTAGATTGCATCATCATCTGGATTTCTTATTGGTCTAGAGAATCAATGCCATATTAGTCATTAGTGTTAATGTCCATAGTATGGATTATTCAAAAATATTAGAATTTTGGATAATTTTAGCCTATTTTTTATATTTTGGATATTTTTTCTTGTAAATATCCTGAAAATATATAGAAAACTTCTATAAAAAAACTAATTTTCTTTATTAACCAATTTATGAGATTTTATGAAAAAAGAAGGATTGGCGAAATCATGCGTGTCATGATCGCAATTTATAGGCAAGAAACATCACTTTGAACTAGGAGAAGAAGGAGTGACCTGAAGAATTTTGACTAGGCATCCTCAAGTTTTACCCCCCTTTGAAATCCAATGGAACCATGAGATTTCTGGTCTAAGAAAAAAAGAAGGAATGTTTTTGGTCTACAAGGGGGCTCCATGAGATTTAATGCTTGGAGATTGCTTCTGAGTAGTGCTAGACAAGGACTTTGTTTATCTTCCCAAGTTCTAACAATAAATAGTGCTATGATTCATTGTGCTTTGTATTTGTCTTGTGTACCTCTTGTCTATTCTTTTTCTTCTCTTCTATCTCCTATTCTCTACTTCCTTCTTGCTGTGATATCCAATGGATACAACCTTTTGACTAAAACTCCTCTGACACTGCTATCTTTAAGCGTTGTCGAAGGGTTTCAAAAGCAATGTCGCGACTTCAGAAGTCCTTGATAAATTTCAGGATAGAAGATCAAGCAAGTGAATGAAGTCAAATCTGTTATGACTGCAATTACTTCCTATGATGTTGATCAGTTGGAAAGATCAATAATGTTCATGATCATATGTAATTCTTTGTATTGAATGAACCAGTAATCCTTCAAAAACATAGAAGAGTTCTGCATGATATATATCATGTGTTTGCTGTAAATTCACTGTTTTTTCACTTAGAATTCTATGCAGAAATTTTGTATCAAGTAACCATGAAATACTTCAGCGAGTTCTTAAGGATCAAAATTTAACACTACAGGATTCTCTAGCTTTTATCAAGCTGTCAAAGCTATTATCCGATCAGTGATTGCACTCCAACAAAGTGGACATTCTTTACATGTTGCAGCACAGGGTTTGTATAAACAAAAATGTCTCTGTGCTTCTTGACAGTTTGGTTAGGTTTCACTTTCATGAATTTAGCAAGTGTGGTTATGAGTATGGAGAAGTCAATACACCAAAACATTGGAGAGTAGGAATGCCTTGAAGCGACGTTTGAGCTTTTGGAAAACATTAGCAGCAGGATTCGTAGTATTACACCTGTGCCACTGATGATTCTACCGCCCTGTATCGACTCCTCAAGCTTTGCAAAATCATTTCCAAACAGATCCAAATTCAGAATTAATTGTATTAAATCTTCTATTGTCTCCTTAAGCCCTTTCACTTGACATTCATGTGATGGTGGCACTAGCCCAAATTGAAGCTCCTTTCGCATCGCAATCTCCCAAAACCTGCCGATCTCTTGTCCGGAACCATGAGCAAACGTAATCACCTCGCTTCTGATGCTGTCTAGAATCCGACTCTGATTCTGCTGTTGAATCCCTAGTCTCCAACTCTGATGCAGGCAATCTTCCCAACTCTGAACCTGCAGAACAGGCTGCGAGTTTTGCTTGCTAATGATCACTTCTGTCCTCCTCGGTGATTATGGGTTTTACAAGAAGGGTATCAGTCTAGCTTTCGCAAGTCGGTATCAATTTGTAGAAACATGATGGGTATCAATCTGTGGAAACGTGACAGGTTTCAATCTGTGGAAATGCGACAGTTTCAATTTGTGGAAATGTGACAGGTTTCAATCTGTGGAAATGCGACGGTTTCAATCTGTGGAAATGCGACGGTTTCAATCAGACTGGACAGCGCTGCCCTTTTGCCTTTTTAGCAGCCTCAAGGACAACTTCAGGGGAGAGTAACTTCTGAGCTTTAACATCAGTTTTATAATGAGATGACTGTGGACAATAAGCACAATCTTCAGTGCAGCCACCAGTCTTGATAGAGAGAAGGGTGCACTGTTGCACTTCTCTAAATTTATACATATGTCTATGTACTTGAGCCCCATGGAACAGGAGGTCGAGCAACGACGAATCATAAATGGCCTGGATTTCTTCACGCTGCCAGTCGTGTCGGGGCCCCTGCTGAATCTTCCCTCCGAGCCATCCCAAACACGAATCCCTCTTCCAAAAATAAGTGGTAACTCTCCAGAAAAGCCCCTTCTTGCCAAATTTTCCTGCGTTCCTCTGAAAACGCTTTTCCCCCCAAAAATAGCCTTCAAACTTCGAATCTCATCTATTGTCATATTAACACAAAACAAGCCCGGTAATTTTTGAAACTGAGTAATGCTGCTTTGTCTCTCTTCCAACAAATTTGAACACCTTGTGTCCCGTCAAATGCAGGGTTTCTCTTAAGACCAAAATTCTACTCTGGATTGTACATAATAGCCTTCAAAGCCAAAATATACAAAGTATTTGCAAGAAATTTCACCCAACAAGCCTTCCTGACACGTTCTCCATAGATCCCATAATCTTGGCTTTCAGCAAAAGCCTAGTATAACAGAAAATTGTTTGTCCCTATTTCAGAAATGATGAACTATGTACAAATGGCGCGTAAGTCCTGCAAATCAAGAAAAGAAGCAGCAGCCAACACGCGAAATGCATTTCCATCATTCAACTTGGGATGGTGTCCATAAAGGTAAGCCAAAGAGATAGCCATTGCACCTCATGATATGACATTTTGAAATGGTAAGCCAATAAACATACTCTCTGCTTCTTGTATGGTCCCATGTGCTCCATACATACTCACAAGGCCACTACCAATAAAGACATCTGAAGTATAACCCCTCATTCAAGCATCATGATGCAATGTCTGGCCAATTTTCAGAAACCCAAGTAGAGCAATTGTTCCTCCTAAACAATAGCTTCTGCATCTGTAAGTGCACCACAGACTTGAAGGCAATCATGTATGTCTACTCATCACGACTTATTTCTTCCTCTTGCTTCAAACCCCTCTTCACTATATTACCCACATAAAATAAAAGAACAAACATAACGACTAAGTATGTACAAAGTATCAAATCACACACACAACTTTTGGGTGGTTTTCACACCTCGAATGCGCAGCAATACGACATCAACCCCCTCTAATCCTGCGCATCCTCCGAATGGGCCAACTACCCATGATCGTTATCATCAAGATCCACAAACAGATCAATCTCTTCATTATGCATTTCCGGTATATCAACAAGATTATCTGTCATATCATCTGTCTCTTCCATTGGAGTTTCTTCTCATTGCTCTTCTCTTGAAAATTCTTCCAATGCATAATCTTCGTCATCTCTTTTCTTGAAAATATTGATTATTTTTCCAGCAACAGGCACTCTAAGCACTGTCCCATCCAATTCTGTCAACTCATATGTTGCATTATCAAAAACATGTCTGACTATGTACGGCCCAAACCATCTTTTCATCATCTTCCGAAGTGCAGTATGCTAATTTTCAAGACTGCTATCAAAGACTAATACCCAATCTCCCTCTTCTATTACTCTAGGCCGCAAGCGATGCCTGTTATCAAACTTGTCCTTATTTCTTAGTCTAGCAACCTTCAACCTGTCAATAGCTAGCTGAATATCCTCTGGTCTCCTCTGCAACTGTCGAATCCGAAGAGCTAAGAGCTCCTCCCTCGTCAAATCCTCCTGCCAAGGTAAAACTGACCAAGTCAAAGCACAAGTCTCAGTCGGCATAACCGGTTTCTAACCATACATCAACTCTGCAGGCATATATCCTGTGGTAACACTATGAGTCGTACGATCAGCCCACAAAGCAAATGGTAGAAGTCTCGGCCATTCTCCAATCCGTCCTCTGCATGCTTTGGCTAATGCTTTCACTATCGGCGGATGCCCTCTTTCACTCTTCCCATTTCCCTCCGGATTATATGCTGTAGTTAGAGCCAACTTGATTCCTAGCTGAGAGAAAAACTCCCTAGCTTCATCTGCATCCAATTCTCCGCGATCCGTAGTGATCTTACCCACACAACCATACCTGTAGAAAATTTCTTCCAATAAGAACTTACACACTGCACTAGTGGTCTTCGTTCTCAAAGATCTGCCCTCAACATGATTGGTAAGATCCTCTCTAGCCAAAACAATGTATCTCATCTGCCATAGACCCATAGGCATAGTAACCAAATCAACTACCCACTTATAATGAATGCATAGCGGATAGGTCGGATGAAGCTCATCTCGATGACGCACTACCGAATACATCTGGCAGTCTCTGGAAGTCTCAACAAAGTGAGAAACATCTCTATACATGCCTTTCCACCAATATTTCTCCTTGATTTTCTCATAAGTAGCCCACACTCCTCTATGACCAGCCCAAGGACTCTCATGAAACTCCCTCATCACCTGTAACTGTGTCTCTCTATCGCAGACAACCCGCAAAGGTAATCCGCCTCTTTTCTTCGGATGCTTCCAAAGAAATCCGTCCTTGAGAAAATAACCATAGGCTTTCCTTATGATCTTCTTGAACTCTTCATCTGTCCATTCATCTCTTTTGCTTAGTGTACTAAGGTACCTGCCAATCTGCAACCAATCTCCAACATAGAGTTCTTCTATGAAAGCCACAATATCATAGACATGACAAACATGATCAACCATAGTGGCTAAAATTTCTTGTATCATCCTCTTCTACAAGTAGAGTTTCCTCATCATCATATCTGGATCTAGATCATCATCCTTCCCTACTATGTGTTTAAATTTTGGATTTAATGATTTGATGTATGCACTCTGTGACATTCCCGATTTCTAAGCACGTGTTCCTTACATGAACCTCCTCTTAATAGGAGGTCATGAGAATAATAGATTGAAAATAAGGGATTTTTTTTTATTTTCCCCTTTTTTTCCCCCAGCGACTGTCGTGCTGGAGGGAAGGGGAATAGCAAGGATGACTGAGCATCCTTGCTGGATGCCTGAGGGGGGGGTATGGCCATGCAGGATGGCGCGTGGGGGAGGGAGGATCCCCTCCCCTCACCTATATAATTAGGGGGGAGGCGGAGGGAGATGGGGCCAATGTGCCGTGATGCACCGTGAGAGAGAGAGAAGAGGCAGAAAGCTACCGTGCTGAGGTCATGGTTGAGAGGAAGGGAAGATAGTGCTGATGCTGCCGATGCCGTGAGAGAGGGAGGCCGCCACTGTACTCGCTGCAAGCCGCTAGTCATCGCTGCCCCATCCAGTTCGCTAGTTCTGCCATGTCAGGCCGCCGCCATTTCCTGAGGAGGCCATCATAAGATTTTCTTTTCCACGTCAATCCTGACTAAAAGTCAGAAGCTTCTTCTAAGAAGCTTCTAAGGGGGGCTCTCTAAGCCCCCTTTTCTATTACCTTCTCAAGTGGTTTTTTTTTCAAACCCGGGGATTTAAGCCTTGCTCCCCTTGCATTCCACAAAACTATTTTACCCTTCCATGGATTTCCACACTAGACGATTTTTAAGCCATTTTTCCCTTGAATCTTCGTAATTCCACTTTATCCCTCGGCTTTCTTTTAAAACCCTTCTCGTGGACTCACATAAAGCCATATTAGCTGGGTTTTAACCCCTTCCCCATTGAATCTTCTTTAAGTCCACTCTACCCTCTGGATTTTAAATCCATCCTTCCCATTGTAACTCCTACAAGCCCCCCCCCCCCCCCCAGCCCGAACTTTGAAGAGAAGAAGGGGAAGTCTACAAGCCCTTCCTACCAATCATCCACAAGGCCAACCCTAGGATTTTAGGGAAGAAGAAGAAGAACTCTAAAGCCTCCATTCTTGCAAGGCCCATTCGCAAGAGCCCTTTCCACGAACATCCTCATAAGGCCTCAATTTTTTGAAACTCCATTCATAAAATCACCATTTCCAAGAACTTTGTAAGAGCCCCATTTCCACAAACCAAGCTCCAACCCCGCAAGGCCTCCCATAAGGCCAAATTTCTGCAAGCCGGTATTCTCAAGGATCCACACTTCGGAAGGGATCTCCTGCGTACGAGGGAGAAAGGGCAAGATCTTGAGGCTATGTAACAAGGCAAGTAAATTCACCGATCGGGTAAGGATAAAGGCAAATCAGAAGTCCGTAATTAGGCCTACGATGGGCCCTAAAAAGTCACAAGGTGTGCTTGCGGGAGGTTCTTCTCCTAATATTCACGTGGATATCTCCCCAAGCCCACAAGTCCAGGTTTTTACTAATTTTGATTCCATGCAAAAGAATTGCATTAATCACGATAACTTCATGGATTAGGAAGCACCTATGCATGCTCAAAATCACCTAGTCAAGTTAAATGCAACAAGAATTAAATCGACTATTCGAACAATGATTAGAATTAGTTCATGACATGAAATTAGATCATTGGTATTTTCCATTTAAAGAATTGTCTATCCATTTAACGTCCTTAATAGTATGTTGCCTTGTCGTGCATGTCAAAGTGACGGCCTAGAACACCTATTGCCTATCATTAAGGTTGAAATTATTAAAGTGCTCCTTTGACTAGGCATGGAAAGATTAATTGCACGTCGCATTTTTAGACAAATATTCATTGAATGATTCATTAGGGAAAGGCCTTAACCCCGTAGGAAATAGAAGAGCGCGGAAATGACTCTAGGAATTTGCGTGTGGCATGTGATTGTAAATTGGAATAGGTCAACTCTAGTTTTTTTTTTTTGCATGAATTTCACTACGTTGTAGTCAGGAAAGGAGTGCATGTTGCACATTTGTCATATGAAAAATTTCATTCATCAAGAGTTGTATTTAGGGAAAGGCTGCATGGTTCATTGAAGCATGAAATCTTAAAAGAATTGTGGGCATGATTCTTGAATGCAAGTCCTAATAGGATCAATGGAAGTTATACCAAAATTTAACATGCGTTTTGATCTTAACAAGAAATGTTAGGGTTATTGCAAATTTAGGGGTACGTAGAAGCAATGAATTGCGTGTTTACGTGAATTGTGAGATGTTACAAATAGCTTTCTCCTTTAAGATCAAGTTAACATCTCTAGGGATAGTTCGTCCTTGTCGCAAGACAAGTAGATCGAATTATCTAAATCGCCTAACCCGCAAGGGATTCACATAGGATGGCTCAACCGATACGATAAATAACCCAAGTGCTAACTAGGGTTTAGCACGTTAAGGACTTGACCTAGTTTCACGCACTTGTTACCAAGACGAACCCTTGAACCAAAGGTCCTACCACATTCACGGAATGTAGGGACAATTGGACGCTCATGCATAAAACGATCTAAGGTTTCTACCCTAAGGATCACTCGTTCAAATGATGAAACTCGGATTGAGTTGGAATCCCTAGGGCCAAACATTGTCGGCCTAGTGTATTTAGAAATGGGTTGGGTAAGAAGACACCCTAAACCCTGGTTCTCGTCTGGAGATCATTCCGTGACCAGAAAACGCCGTTCAATGGGTAAAATGATCCCATGGAATAGATGCGATACTTGTCCAATAAGTTGCAACGTCACATAGACTTGTGGTTTGTTCAGAAGAGAGTTTTGCCAATTCTTGGAATGAGGTTGGCAAGTTCTTGCGCAAGTTTAACTTGCAAGAGGATGAGTAGTTATCATGTTATATCACCTTTCTTAGGAAAATTTTCCAAGATAAGGGAAGTTGGATATTTGCTTGGAAGCAAATGATCAATTAATAAATTGGAGTGACATGGTCGCCAGGATTTATTGTTAATAAAACCTAAGGTATTGGTTAAGTTGGGTTAACAAGGTATGGCCCTAACCCAAGGATAAAAGGGTGAACAAACAGACCCTTGGGGATCTTGCCAAGTCACAATTGATCCCGTATTGAATGCTGGATGCATTCGGAGATAAGGATTCACTCCTTAATAGTTGGCCAAATAAACGACCACTGGAATTGATTGTGCTTGTAACAGTTTAGAAAGCACTGTTTGCATTGTTTGCTCAAAGAACTAAAGGATGAAATGATATCTAATGCTTCAGGTTGAAGGCCTCAAGGGAGAGGCAGCTTCAGTTACCCCCGACTGCCTGCCTGACCCTAACCAAGGGGGTTGTTGACCGCGCCGGGAACGTGGACCGAACCTGCCACGAGAGGTCTTTCCGTTGAGCTCTACTTGGAGCAGGAGGACGCTTGGGTGCCAGGGGGGGCTCTGGCCGTAAATCCCTGGCCTTCCGGGTCCTGCACAAGAGGCTAACTCGACTCGGGATTGGATCTCGAGGCCCGCATACTAGTTGATGGGCGGAAGCTTGGAATAGTGATCCCTGGAGATTACTGGTTAGCCTTTAGGCAGATTATGGACAAGCCTACGGGCAAAACTCCTTGTATTTCAAAGATAAAAAGATGAAATGTTAAAGGAACTTGCTTGATGTTGTTTTTCTATGTCACGTGATAAGATTACGTGAAGGAACCAGTGCTTAACAAGGTTAATTAAAGAAGCTGATTGTTATATGTCAAATTAATGTGTTAGATAATTATATAACTAAAACAAACCGAGGAAAGTGCGGAGGATGGGCCATGGGTCGTCCTACGGTTGGGTCGTGCCGGTTAGCCGGGAACTTTTCTCAAAAGTCTTGAAGAATAGCGGAATGATCATCATCATCATCAAAAGGAATAATGAGAACGATGACCTAAAGTTAGTCTTACCCGATTTACGTTGTTTTAGGGGAACGGAATGGGACTATGCCTTATGGCAGAGAGGTTGAGCTTTGCATCCCTCTCATTTCCCATTCTCCTTGAACCAAGTGCAGCGTGAATCCACTTCGGACCTGGCATTTCTGCATAAAGTAATTCGCTCGGGTCTGACGCAAGTTGCTGTTAGCTAATGACCAAACAGGAAAACCCTAATTCTGGTCGATCCTAAGTGGGAGACGGCCAGGATACTTCCGCTACGTGGCAGACGCGGGAAGACCTAGATCGCAAAACCCGTAACATTCCTTGGGAGTGCCGGGCGGAGTTTTCTAGACATCCTTTCTGATGGACTGCTAAGACGTGTCCTGGATGATACTAGGGACACGTTACAGTTGGTATCAGAGCGAACCAACAAAAGACTTATTTTTAAGAAATCTTAATAAGAAGAAGTAAAGCAAATGTTACTCTCCCAAACATCTCCTTACTTTCAATGCTGTCTTGCAGAATTATGAAGCATGGAACAGGTTCTTAGTATTCCGAGTCATGTTTATGACCGCGATGCATTCCACGGACTATCGACAAAGGGTTGAGATGATGAACATCCTAGACCGCATTTACAATCCATCGCCTGTGTACGTGGAACGGAGATGGATGGGTGTTTCAGGGATCTATTACATAACTGCCTATCGACCTGCGTACCTTCAAATTAACTTGAAGAGAATCAAGTGGATGGAGGATTTGAAGATCGTGAAGCTGTTCGTCTTTGTTGAGGTTCACGCAAACGCGACCCTACAGGTCGGGGGTCGAAGGGTTAACCAAAATAAGTATGTGTACAGGGAAGTGATTCAAAGAATCCCTGCCGACCGAATCAAGGTTTTGGGGCGTCATGAGAAGAATGGATATCAAAGAAAAAGATACCCTAATCTTCCAATGAACTATCGATTCCTGAAAATTGATGACCCCAATCCGTACTACTACTCAGTTCCTGTAACTGAATGCAACAACATCTTATTCTCCTCAAATTAATGTATCAACTTGTTCCATCGCCCCAAGAAATAATTGTACCTCGAAAAGGCTATGCTGATATGAATGGAATAAAGTTTTTTTTTAAATCAACGATTGTCTTGACTGTGAATATTGATAAAGAAGTAAAGTGATTTGGTCACTTGGCTAAAGGAATACGCGGACGTAGTTTCTGAAGAGTTAAAAAAACTCCCGCTTCAAAGAGAAAAAGATCATGAGATCAAGCTAGTAATAGGAGCTGCGCCAATTGCGAAGAGACCCTATAGAATGTCTATATCGGAAGCAATTGAGCTGAAGGAACAACTCAAGCAACTGTTAGATCTAGGCTACATCCGTCCTAGCAGTTCACCATGGGAAGCTCCAGAAAAAGAAAGATGGGACACTTCGACTATGTATTGATTGCTGAGGGTTGAATCAATCAACAGTCAAGAACAAATATCATATTCCTAGAATAGATGAGCTTCTTGATAGTCTTCAGGGTGCCAAGATCTTCTCCAAGATTATCTTAAGTCTGGTTACTATTAGATAAGAATCAAGGAAGAAGATATCCCAAAGACGACCTTCAACACTAGATATGGACACTTTGAGTCCTAGTTATGTCATTAGGACTTATGAATGCGCCGGCCACCTTCAATAGATTAATGCAGGATATTTTTAGACCATATCTTGATAACTTAGTACTCATCTTCTTTGATGACACTCTAGTCTATTCCAAATAGGAAGGAGATCATGAACCCCAACTTCGGATTTTCCTTGAGACAAGGAGGTCACACAAGCTGTATGCTAAGATGACGAAATGTGCATTCCTCAAACATCAGATTGGTTATCTGGGATTCATCATATCGGTAGAAGGAATCTCAGTGGAGCCGGCCTAAGTCAGAAATGTTCTAGGATGGCCAAATACCAACAACTGTCAAAGAAATACGCAGCTTTCTTGGATTGACAAGATGGTATGGGGTCTTCATAAAAAACTATGCTTTGATTGCAGCACCTTTGACAGACTTACTGAAGAAGCAAACATTGCATGGTCAACTTCCAAACAAACTAGCTTTGATAAGTTGAATCAAAGTTTGGTATCAGCACCAATCCAAAAACTTCTAGACCACTATAAGGAGTTTGAGGTAGTAACTGATACTAGCATGCTTGCTTTAGGATGTGTGCTCATGTAGGAAAGTCATCCTATAGCATAATCTTCAAGAAATTGAAAAGCCATGAGAAGAATTATGCTACCCATGATCTTGAACTTTTAGTTGTCAAGCTTGGAGACACTACCTGCTGGGTAACAAGTTTACACTAGTGACTGACCATAAGAGTCTCAAATGGATTTTTACCCAGAACGAGCTCAACATGAGGCAATGTCAGTGGATTGAAGTCCTGGAGGAGTATGATCTTGAAATCAAATACTGACCGGGAAAGGAGAATGTAGTTGCTGATGCACTCAGTCGCAAGGTATTCCTTAATTCTCTAATCTTGCAAAATCCATCAATAGCTAGATCTCTAGCCACAAAGGTGTCCATGCCAAACAAACCCAATACTTGAGCTAGCTATAAAGGAAGGATGCCACGATCCAGCCTATCAAAAGATGCTAAGGGAAATCTCTATCAAGGACCATGAATAAAAGCTACAGGCTGAGTATCATGAATTCTCTGTCAATAGTGGACTTGTCTGCTATAGAATGAGAGCATGTATATCGGCAAGCCAGTCACTTAAGTAGAAGATATTGTATGACGCTCATGATTGCCCTTTTCGCAGGACATCCTGGCTATGCTAAGACTCTTAATGTAGTTAGGAAGAGCTACCATTGGGAGAGGCTTAAAGGTGACGTTCTCAAATATGTCACTAAGTGTTTGTCTTGCCAATGTATTAAAGCCGAACATGTCATGATGCCAGGGAAACTGCAACCGCTTGACATTCCCCAAATGAAATGGGAATTCATTAGTATGGATTTTGTTGTGGGCCTACCCCAAGTCCAAGGAGGATACAATTCCATTATGGTTGACATGCTTACCAAGGTTGCACACCTTATTCCAGTAAAGACAAATTATAAAGCCTCTGACATTGCGAGATTGTTTATCAAGGAGATATTCAAGCTACATGGGTTACCTAGAAGAATCATTAGTGATCGAGATTCTCTCTTCACATCACACTTCTGGAGAGCTATCTTTGAAGCTATTGGGACTCAACTCTGCTTTAGCACTGCCTACCATCCCCAAACAGATGGCCAAACAGAGCGAGTAAATCAAGTCATCGAGAGTATGCTTAGGGCATACTGCTGTCGAGATCCCTAGTGGTGGATTCAATACTTGCCTTTGGTTGAATTTGCCTACAATGCTTCTTACCAACAAAGCATTCAGATGACCCCTTTTCAAGCATTGAATGGTCATGACTGTCAAAGTCCCCTAAACTTCTTAGATCCAACCTTGATGGTTGAAGCTTCAAGGCAGATGTTGGAAGAAATGGATGACCAAATAAAGTCAAGAAGACAGGACATCCAAGCCGCCAAGGATGGACAAAAGGCATACGTGGACTTGAAGCAACAAGATAGAATCTTCGAGGAAGGAGACATGGTCTTCATTCGCGTACGACCATAGAAGAGTTCTCTATCCATAGAAAATTGCAAGAAGCTAAGTCCAAGATACTGTTGACCATACAAGATCCTCAAGTGCCTAGGACCTAATGCTTATAGACTACAACTCCCAGAGAACCTAAAGGTTCATAACATATTCCATATCAGCCTATTGAAGAAGTATGCACCTAATCCTAACCATGTACTCAATGACCAACAAGTTGTAATGCCTAGTCAAGGAGTCCTTGAACTAAGGCTTGATAGGACCCTAGATGTTAGGGAGAGATAACTGAGATCTAGAACCTTGAGAGAATGCCTCGACTAGTGGAAAGATTCTCTCGAGGAGGACGCCACTTGGATAGATGAGGGCACCCTCAACCACCAATATCCCAGTTTATCTCGAGATGAGGACATCTCGATTCCTCCAAGGGGGAGAGAATGTGACATTCCCGATTTCTAAGCACGCGTTCCTTACATGAACCTCCTCTTAATAGGAGGTCATGAGAATAATAGATTGAAAATAAGGGAATTTTTTTTTATTTTCCCCTTTTTCCCCCCCAGCGACTGTCGTGCTAAAGGGAAAGGGAATAGCAAGGATGACTGAGCATCCTTGCTGGATGCCTGAGGCGGGGGGTATGGCCATGCAGGATGGCGCGTGGGGGAGGGAGGATCCCCTCCCCTCACCTATATAATTAGGGGGGAGGCGGAGGGAGATGGGGCCAATGTGCCGTGATGCACCGTGAGAGAGAGAGAAGAGGCAGAAAGCTACCGTGCTGAGGTCATGGTTGAGAGGAAGGGAAGATAGTGTTGATGCTACCGACGCCGTGAGAGAGGGAGGCCGCCACCGTACTCGCTGCAAGCCGCTGGTCATCGCCGCCCCGTCCAATTCGCTAGTTCTGTCGCGTCAGGCCACCGCCATTTCCTGAGGAGGCCATCATAAGATTTTCTTTTCCACGTCAATCCTGACTAAAAGTCAGAAGCTTCTTCTAAGAAGCTTCTAAGGGGGGCTCTCTAAGCCCCCTTTTCTATTACCTTCTCAAGTGGTTTTTTTTTCAAACCCAGGGATTTAAGCCTTGCTCCCCTTGCATTCCACAAAACTATTTTACCCTTCCATGGATTTCCACACTAGACGGTTTTTAAGCCATTTTTCCCTTGAATCTTCGTAATTCCACTTTATCCCTCGGCTTTCTTTTAAAGCCCTTCTCGTGGACTCACATAAAGCCATATTAGCCGGGTTTTAACCCCTTCCCCATTGAATCTTCTTTAAGTCCACTCTACCCTCTGGAATTTAAATCCATCCTTCCCATTGTAACTCCTACAAGCCCCCCCCAGCCCGAACTTTGAAGAGAAGGGGAAGTCTACAAGCCCTTCCTACCAATCACCCACAAGGCCGGCCCTAGGATTTTAGGGAAGAAGAAGAAGAACTCTAAAGCCTCCATTCTTGCAAGGCCCATTCGCAAGAGCCCTTTCCACGAATATCCTCATAAGGCCTCAATTTTTTGAAACTCCATTCATAAAATCCCCATTTCCAAGAACTTTGTAAAAGCCCCATTTCCACAAACCAAGCTCCAACCCAGCAAGGCCTCCCATAATGCCAAATTTCTGCAAGCCGGTATTCTCAAGGATCCACACTTTGGAAGGGATCTCCTACGTACGAGGGAGAAAGGCAAGATCTTGAGGCTATGTAACAAGGCAAGTAAATTCACCGATCGGGTAAAGATAAAGGCAAATCGGAAGTCCGTAATTACACCTACGATGGGCCCTAAAAAGTCACAAGGTGCGCCTGCGGGAGGTTCTTCTCCTAATATTCACGTGGATATCTCCCCAAGCCCACAAGTCCAGGTTTTTACTAATTTTGATTCCATGCAAAAGAATTGCATTAATCACGATAACTTCATGGATTAGGAAGCACCTATGCATGCTCAAAATCACCTAGTCAAGTTAAATGCAACTGGAATTAAATCGACTATTCGAACAATGATTAGAATTAGTTCATGACATGAAATTAGATCATTGGTATTTTCCATTTAAAGAATTGTCTATCCATTTAACGTCCTTAATAGTATGTTGCCTTGTCGTGCATGTCAAAGTGATGGCCTAGAACACCTATTGCCTATTATTAAGGTTGAAATTATTAAAGTGCTCCTTTGACTAGGCATGGAAAGATTAATTGCACGTTGCATTTTTAGACAAATATTCATTGAATGATTCATTAGGGAAAGGCCTTAACCCTGTAGGAAATAGAAGAGCGCGGAAATGACTCTAGGAATTTGCGTGTGGCATGTGATTGTAAATTGGAATAGGTCAACTCTAGTTTTTTTTTTTGCATGAATTTCACTACGTTGTAGTCAGGAAAGGAGTGCATGTTGCACATTTGTCATATGAAAAATTTCATTCATCAAGAGTTGTATTTAGGGAAAGGCTGCATGGTTCATTGAAGCATGAAATCTTAAAAGAATTGTGGGCATGATTCTTGAATGCAAGTCCTAATAGGATCAATGGAAGTTATACCAAAATTTAACATGCGTTTTGATCTTAACAAGAAATGTTAGGGTTATTGCGAATTTAGGGGTACGTAGAAGCAATGAATTGCGTGTTTACGTGAATTGTGAGATGTTACAAATAGCTTTCTCCTTTAAGATCAAGTTAACATCTCTAGCGATGGTTCGTCCTTGTCGCAAGACAAGTAGATCGAATTATCTAAATCGCCTAACCCGCAAGGGATTTGCATAGGATGGCTCAACCGATACAATAAATAACCCAAGTGCTAACTAGGGTTTAGCACGTTAAGGACTTGACCTAGTTTCACGCACTTGTTACCAAGACGAACCCTTGAACCAAAGGTCCTACCCACATTCACGGAATGTAGGGACAATTGGACGCTCATGCATAAAACGATCTAAGGTTTCTACCCTAAGGATCACTCGTTCAAATGATGAAACTCGGATTGAGTTGGAATCCCTAGGGCCAAACATTGTCGGCCTAGTGTATTTAGGAATGGGTTGGGTAAGAAGACACCCTAAACCCTGGTTCTCGTCTGGAGATAATTCCGTGACCAGAAAACGCCATTCAATGGGTGAAATGATCCCATGGAATAGATGCGATACTTGTGCAATAAGTTGCAACGTCGCATAGACTTGTGGTTTGTTCAGAAGAGAGTTTTGCCAATTCTTGAATGAGGTTGGCAAGTTCTTGCGCAAGTTTAACTTGCAAGAGGATGAGTAGTTATCATGTTATATCACCTTTCTTAGGAAAATTTTCCAAGATAAGGGAAGTTGGATATTTGCTTGGAAGCAAATGATCAATTAATAACTTGGAGTGACATGGTCGCCAGGATTTACTGTTAATAAAACCTAAGGTATTGGTTAAGTTGGGTTAACAGGGTATGGCCCTAACCCAAGGATAAAAGGGTGAACAAACAGACCCTTGGGGATCTTGCCAAGTCGCAATTGATCCCAAATCGAATGCTAGATGCATTCGGAGAGAAGGATTCACTCCTTAATAGTTGGCCAAATAAACGACCACTGGAATTGATTGTGCTTGTAACAGTTTAGAAAGCATTGTTTGCATTGTTTACTCAAAGAACTAAAGGATGAAATGATATCTAATGCTTCAGGTTGAAGGCCTCAAAGGAGAGGCAGCTTCAGTTACCCCCGACTGCCTGCCTGACCCTAACCAAGGGGGTTGTTGACCGCGTCGGGAAAGTGGACCGAACCCGCCGCGAGAGTCTTTCCGTTGAGCTCTACTTGGAGCAGGAGGACGCTTGGGTGCCAGGGGGGCTCTGGCCGTAAATCCCTCGCCTTCCGGGTCCTGCACAAGAGGCTAACGTGACTCGGGATTGGATCTCGAGGCCCGCATACTAGTTGATGGGCGAAAGCTTGGAATAGTGATCCCTGGAGATTACTGGTTAGCCTTCGGGCAGATTATGGACAAGCCTACGGGCGAAACTCCTTGTATTTGAAAGATAAAATGATGAAATGTTAAAAGAACTTGCTTGATGTTGTTTTTCTATGTCACGTGATAAGATTACGTGAAGGAACCAGTGCTTAACAAGGTTAATTAAAGAAGCTGATTGTTATATGTCAAATTAATGTGTTAGATAATTATATAACTAAAACAAACCAAGGAAAGTGTGGAGGATGGGCCATGGGTCCGTCCTACGGTTGGGTGGTCCCGGTTAGGCGGGAACTTTTTCTCAAAAAACTCGAAGAATAGCGGAATGATCATCATCATTATCAAAACGAATAACGAGAACGATGACCTAAAGTTACGTCTTACCCGATTTACGTTGTTTTAGGGGAACGGAATGGGACTATGCCTTATGGCAGAGAGGTTGAGCTTTGCATCCCTCTCGTTTCCCATTCTCCTTGAACCAAGTGCAGCATGAATCCGCTTCGGACCTGGCATTTCTGCGTAAGGTAATTCGCTCGGGTCTGACGCTAGTTGCTGTTAGCTAATGACCAAACAGGAAAACCCTAATTCCGGTCAATCCTAAGTGGGAAACGGCCAGGATACTTCTGCTCCGTGGCAGACGCGGGAAGACCTAGATCGCAAAACCTGTAACATTCCTTGGGAGTGCCGGGCGGAGTTTTCTAGAAATCCTTTCCGATGGACTGCTAAGACGTGTCCTGGATGATACCAGGGACATGTTACACAATCCATCTCAGCATAGCTATATCCAGAGTAGAGCAACTCGTGATCATACCAATCAATGGCAAGCAATGTGTCGCTACCACAACTGAAGCTCCAATAAAGTACTCCTTGTCACATTTGAGAGCCGTAACAATCCCCAATAACTCCATCTTGATTTGCGGATATCTCCTCTGTCTCTCATTTAGGACTTTCGCCCCAAATCGAATAGCATACCTATTTCCATCTGCATCATCTTGGCCCACAGCCCAACCTATGCCAATTGGACTAGTGTCAACTGTCAATACAATAGGCTTTCCACAATTATAATCCGCTTTCCTGAGAGTAGGAGCATTCTGCAATAACTTCTTCAATTTCCGCATGGCTCTAGTGTGGCTCTCATCCCAATAGAATTTCTGCCCCTTTCGAAGCAGCTGATATAAACAATCTGCTATGCATGAAAAATGAGATATCCAAATCATATAAAACACACAAGCTCCAATGAATCTCCGTACCTCTGAAGTGGTAGAACAATACTCCGCAATCTTGCCTATAGCATCCACCTTATCAGGTGAGGGTTTCCTACCATAATACCCACACATATGTCCAACAATGACAACCTCATTCACTCCAAAAACAGATTTTTGCCTTGAAAGTGTCAAGTTTACTTCTTCTAACCTGGCCAAAATCTTCTCACAAGCTGAAATATGATCAGCCACAAAGTATCTGCAACCCTTCTCATTTAGACTCTCATTCTTCTATTCTTCTATACACCCCTTAATGGGCACATCATCCAAGAAAGGCATAGTAAGCTGAGGTATGTAATCTCGAAGGACCTTATGCATGGCATTCATCATATGTGCAACAGAATTAGTGGCACCTTGAGGCAAGGTACACATCCTGACAAGCCCAATAGGAGTCCTCATGGTGGTTATGTCCCTGCTTTCCAAAGCCAGCTAAAACTGATCATATCCTGAATACAAATCACCTAAAGAATAGATGGCACGTCTAGCAAATGCTTCTACAAACTCATCCACAACTAGACCTATACCAACATTCCTGATAGTAACTCTGTTCACTGGCTGCATGTCCTGAATAAATTGGAGAGTACCATTCTTCTTTGGAACCGTAAACCACCTGTTTGAGTATGGTGCAAATGATGGCTCAAGAATTCCCATCCTAATTTTCTCATTCAATAAATCAATCAGCTTTGGCAGGTGTGCTTTAGGCACTGGAATAGGTCCGAGATTCCATGGAATATGAGGAATAGTAAAAATGACCATAGGGGTAACAATATCTGGATTCACACATCCAATCTCATGCAGGAAAAAAGCAAATCCCTTTCCATGTTGCTCAAGCATCTCCTGAAAGCATTACTTCTCTATGGGTAACAAAAATTCACCATTTCCAATTTTCAATTCAGCAAGAGTCTCTGCTGAAAATTTATGACCAATATGCTCCGGATTCCTCAAAATTGGTTGTTTAGCAGCCCTCTCTATTTACTGATCACTGTCAGGTGGAAGCGGTACAGCTACCAGCTTCACCTTCTTATCCACAGTTTTGTATTTCGTGTCAACCCTGGCTTCATTATGCTCTTCTGCATTACTCAAATCTTGTTGTAAATCAGCAATTATGCACTCCAATGGCTGAATATCCTCAGCCCTTTGCTCTATGGACTGCATAGGAACAGCCCTAAACTCTGAATGTTGAAATATTTCAACAGTAAACTCTGTTGGCTGAAAGTTTTCAGCCCTCTATGTCTCTGAAAGCTGATCGTAACCAGCTGGAAACTCTGTTTGCTGAATTTCTTCAGCACTCAACTCTTTTTGCTGAGCCACTTCAGCCTCTGACTCAATCTATGACACAAAATCTGCAATTTCATGAAACATGTCCAGGGATTGTACTAATACATTACTGTGACAATTCTGCATATCAGTTTTCAGCATATCTTCCATCGTATCTGCACAAATCATACTGTCATACATCCCATCTATGTGCTCATCATCCTCCAAAATTCCTGCATTTTTCAAATTTTTCTCCTTCCTGCATATGTACTGCCTGGCAGCTCTAGGCAACCTAGAAATCTTCTGATAGCTCATCGAACTGTTTGCTGAAATCCCAACAAAACCAGAGGAGAAAACACTACTGCCAGGAGGCGAGAACTCCAATCTCCTCTACTGTGTACCACCATCATCTCGCGAAACGGTGGTACCTAATGAAAACCCGAATCCCTCATAATGGGCAAAGGTGCATCTCTGAGAGTATCCCTGTTTCTAACATGGTTCACACACACAGTCATAAACTGAACTGCTCTCATACCATCTTTACTACGAATCCATGCATAAGCAGATCCATCATCCATTACCTTTGTTTCCATGCGCATCTCTGTCATGAATGGCTGTCCAAGAATTATGGGATAAGAGCATGAATCCTGCACAAAGAAATGAAAATCCTCTTCTACATCACCAATAGAAACCCTGACACTAGGACAGGCAGCATACAAATCACCTGCAGTGTTATTGGTGGCTCTCATACGCCACCCATGCTCTACATCCATAGGCCATTTGTTACTCTCATAAACTCCACGAACTATGAGATTAATCTCTGAACCATGATCCACCAATGCAACATAAGGCACCTATTTCTCTCCAATCTTTACCATCGTCTCTGTAGTTGCCCTAGCCCAATGACTCCGCGAAAAGTGACTACGCGGTATCAAGACAGGCTCATCAGTTTCAGCATAATGCATAGGCAGAACCCTCTTCTCTACCTGCGGAAAAACAGAAGCATTCTCAACCATAACCTCATCCTCATCCAACTCCCCAATCAAAACTCCCTATGTATCAGTGGTAGGCAATGCATGTCTTTTCCTCTTCAGGACCTCCTGAAACTCTCTTTTCGAGATGCCCAAAACCTCAGAAATAGTGAAAGTCACCTCACTGCCAAGTATCTTGTCATTAAAGATTTTCTTCATGTCTGTAGATGTCTCAATATCGGACATCAATCTAAACCCTGGCTGCTTTCTCTCTCTAGGCTCTTGCCTCTTTTCTCTCTTTTGAGCATCTTCCATCTGTCGTTCTGGCCCTGGTCTCAAAGACGGTCCTGCAGTAGGTGGAGTAACAAACTCACCCCCTCTAGCCTTCTTAGCTGCACTTGGATTTTCTTCATCCCTCTTACGCTTCTCCTCAACAAGTACATCTGCTCCATGAGACTTAGCCAAGTAAGCATAAATAGAGTACCTGTCACAACAAGCGAATCCCAACCTATCTCTAATCTGATGCTAGAGCCTGCACTAGTCAAAATAGTTTGCTAAATTTTTCCCTTGTTTGCAGTCTCCATAGCATAAGTCCATAGTGCTGACTGAGTCTCTGTTCCCTTCTCAATCTGGACTCCATATGCAGAAGCATCACCTCTAGCTGTCACATAAGAAGTACGCGCAGCCATGTCATCCACTAACTTCTTCATTCCACCTTTACCAAAGTTGGTAGCAAGTGGAGCTCCTGTCTCAGTCAACCAAATCTTACCATCTTGTCCCCAATATACCAAATTCTTCCTCCTTGCATCCTGAAAAGATTCACAATCCCTGCAATGTTGATGGTCTGTGCTATCGCACCAAATACATCTCCGATCTCTCCTAGGTGCACTAGGAGCACTCCTAGGTGCAGTAGGAGCACTAGAAGAAGTAGTAGGCACAGTCGAAGCAAACTGCTCTTTCAATTTTCCCACCAACTCCGCTTTAAATGACTCCAGTGTCAAATCCGTTATGCCTTTGATTATGTCATCAAGAGAGGTAAGCACTGATGGAGCGGATGGTTTTGGAGCAGAAGGTGTAGGCATCGGTCGTGGAACAGGAGGAATAGGTGGAGTGGAAACAGTAGGCACTGGCATACGCCAAGAAACTGGCTAAGGAGGAGAAGAAATAACAGGGATAGAAGCAGGCATAGGAGCAGATGATGGTGTCGGTGTCATGGAACCATTCTGTAGGCGGATCTTCCATATCCTCCTCTTGGTCAAAGTCGAGACTGCATCCTGGGCATCCTGCCAATCTATTTTAAGACCCATAGGCTTCGTGCGATCCTCAAGAAGCTCACCCAATTCTTCTTGAAGAGTAGGATCTGCAGCTTGCAAGAAAAGCTCAACTTTTTCAACATCCAATGCTCTTTGTTCAATGGCATCAAGCTGACTATACCTTTCTTCAAATTCTTGAATCAACTCTGAAGCAGCTAGACCTTTGTTTGGCATGTAGACCCACTCTCGGAATGACCGCCGAGTAGCCATACCAAAGTCCTCAAGGAAATATTCTTCTTTTAGGGCCTTCTTAAAATCTTTCCAATCTGAATTTTGAATAAAAAGATCAGTCACTTTTGCCCTCAAGGCGGGTGTGACAAGACGATGGAAGTACTTACTCATAAGTCCAGCTGGAACTCCAAAAAACCCCATCTTGATCTCATATGTCTTCAAATATGCTGAAACATTACGGCCATCAAATAGCTTCTTCTCATTCTCAACTGCTTCAATAGCCTTAGTCACGCTATTTGCATTCTCATGCTCCGAATAGAGTTGCCTTTGCTGAGACAACTGCTGTTGATGCAATTGTTGCTGCTGCTGCATATACAATTGTGTCTGCTGATTTTGGAGCTGCATATACATGGACATATTCTGCAAAATCTGCTTTAGATCCTCTGTTGAAGTACTTGACGCAGCAGTCATTGATGGAGTTGAAGTAGAGGACGCAGTTGGAATCGTGGAAGAGGCTGAAATAGAGGCTGAAGTATCTCCCATCCTGAAATTTCTGCGACGCTTTCACATCGAGTTCACCAAAGATGTCGAAGGGTTTCAAAAGCAATGTCGCGACTTCAGAAGTCCTTGATAAATTTTAGGATAGAAGATCAAGCAAGTGAATGAAGTCAAATCTGTTAGACTGCAATTACTTCCTGTGATGTTGATTAGTTGGAAAGATCAATAATGTTCATGATCATATATAATTCTTTGTATTGAATGAACCAGTAATCCTTCAAAAACATAGAAGAGTTCTGCATGGTATATATCATGTGTTTGCTGTAAATTCACTGTTTTTTCACTCAGAATTCTATGCAGAAATTTTGTATCAAGTAACCATGAAATACTTCAGCGAGTTCTTAAGGATCAAAATTTGACACTACAGGATTCTCTAGCTTTTATCAAGCTGTCAAAGCTATTATCCAATCAGTGATTGCACTCCAACAAAGTGGACATTCTTTACATGTTGCAGCATAGGGTTTGTATAAACAGAAATGTCTCTGTGCTTCTTGACAGTTTGGTTAGGTTTCACTTTCATGAATTTAGCAAGTGTGGTTATGAGTATGGAGAAGTCAATACACCAAAACATTGGAGAGTAGGAATGTCTTGAAGCAACGTTTGAGCTTTTGGAAAACATTAGCAGCAGGATTCGTAGTATTACACCTGTGCCACTGATGATTCTACCGCCCTGTATCGACTCCTCAAGCTTTGCAAAATCATTTCCAAACAGATCCAAATTCAGAATTAATTGTATTAAAGCTTCTATTGTCTCCTTAAGCCCTTTCACTTCACATTCATGTGATGGTGGCACTGGCCCAAATTGAAGCTCCTTTCGCATCGCAATCTCCCAAAATCTGCTGATCTCTTGTCCGGAACCATGAGCACACTTAATCACCCCGTTTCTGATGCTGTCTAGAATCCGACTCTGATTCTGCTGTTGAATCCCCTAGTCTCCAACTCTGATGCAGGCAATCTTCCCAACTCTGAACCTGCAGAACAGGCTGCGAGTTTTGCTTGCTAATGATCACTTCTGTCCTCCTCGGTGATTATGGGTTTTACAAGAAGGGTATCAGTCTAGCTTTCGCAAGTCGGTATCAATTTGTAGAAACATGATGGGTATCAATCTGTGGAAATGTGACAGGTTTCAATCTGTGGAAATGCGACGGTTTCAATCTGTAGTGACAGGTTTCAATCTGTGGAAATGCGACGGTTTCAATCTGTGGAAATGCGACAGTTTCAATCAGACTGGACAGCGCTGCCCTTTTTCCTTTTTAGCAGCCTCAAGGACGACTTCAGGGCAGAGTAACTTCTGAGCTTTAACATCAGTTTTATAATGAGATGACTGTGGACAATAAGCGCAGTCTTCAGTGCAGCCACCAGTCTTGATAGAGAGAAGGGTGCACTGTTGCACTTCTCTAAATTTATGCATATGTCTATGTACTTGAGCCCCATGGAACAGGAGGTCGAGCAATGGAGAATCGTAAATGGCATGGATTTCTTCACGCTGCCAGTCGTGTCGGGGCCCCTGCTGAATCTTCCCTCCGAGCCATCCCAAACACGAATCCCTCTTCCAAAAATAAGTGGTAACTCTCCAGAAAAGCCCCTTCTTGCAGAATAGCCTTTAAACTTCGAATCTCATCTATTGTCATATTAACAGAAAACAAGCCCGGTAATTTTTGAAACTGAGTAATGCTGCTTCGTCCCTCTTCCAACAAATTTGAACACCTTGAGTCCCGTCAAATGCAGGGTTTCTCTTAAGACCAAAATTCTGCTTTGGACTGTACATAATAGCCTTCAAAGCCAAAATATACAAAGTATTTGCAAGAAATTTCACCCAACAAGCCTTCCTGACACGTTCTCCATATATCCCATAATCTTGGCTTTCAACAAAAGCCTAGTATAATAGAAAATTGTTTGTCCCTATTTCAGAAATGATGAACTCCATACAAATGGCGCGTAAGTCCTACAAATCAAGAAAAGAAGCAGTAGCCAACACGCGAAATGCATTTCCATCATTCAACTTGGGATGGTGTCCATAAAGGTAAGCCAAAGAGATAGCCATTGCACTTCATGATACAACATTTTGAAATGGTAAGCCAATAAACATACTCTCTGCTTCTTGTATGGTCCCATGTGCTCCATACATACTCACAAGGCCACTACCAACAAAGATATCTGAAGTATAACCCCTCATTCAAGCATCATGATGCAATGTCTGGCCAATTTCCAGAAACCCAAGTAGAGCAATTGTTCCTCCCAAACAATAGCTTCTGCATCTGTAAGTGCACCACAGGCTTGAAGGCAATCATGTATGTCTACTCATCATGACTTATTTCTTCCTCTTGCTTCAAACCCCTCTTCACTATATTACCCACATAAAATAAAAGAACAAACATAACGACTAAGTATGTACAAAGTATCAAATCACACACACAATTTTTGGGTGGTTTTCACATCTCGAATGCGCAGCAATACGACAGCGTCAGTCTTTCAATACCCTAAATGTCCAAACTTTCATTCCATTAGTCAGCATGACATGAAACCTTGGGGTTTCCACATGTGGGTTACCCCAAGCTTGCAAGACTACATGGCTAAGTACACTAACTCCTCTTGCTCCTATGTCTATGATCCCCTTTCTTGTGGCATATCGTGATGCTATGGTAGGTAGGGTTTGAGCACATTTTTGTGCCTTTCCAGAAGGTATTCATGTGTAAGGACTTAGGCACTGAGCTTAGGGTCAGGCTAGGTATTCGTGTGGCTACATATTGGTCGGTGGGCAAGTCAATCCCTTCTAGCTTGTTTGACCTTTCTACCCACTGCTTCACCACTTACCATAAGGTTTGCTTTTGCCTAAGCAATTCTCCCAAAGGCAAAGTCATGGGGGCCAATATTAACGTCATGAGCAAGTTCCCAACCACCTGCTTTTCATTAGGTTCTACACTCTTTTGCCAACAATCTTGGAAAGTCTATCTACTTATGGAATCTAGGCTCTATCTATGCGATGCTACATGGGGTGCAGATGCATCTCTTGATCTTAATTGAGTAGGCAAGACTAGTATGCTCATGCTAGAGAGCTCATTGATCTCGTCTTTGATAATGGGTTCCACATTTTTTAGGTATGCTTGGGATTCTCTCACCCATGCCTTGACCATATCAACCACTTCTAATTGGTGCCTTATATCTGGATATTCTCCAATCTTAGCACTTCTCTTTTCGATTGTCTTAGGAGTAAATGTCTCTACTTCTGCGTCTGTGACTTGCTTTCCCTTTGGTAATGTGGTGGCATTATCTGTCTTAAGTGTAATCTTTGTCTTAGTCTTGTTTTTCTTTTTTCTATGGATTTTCTTCCCGATTGAAGGTGCTTTGAAATTTCTAGGTTAGGGCAATGAAATACTAGCCTACTTTGTGTGTACTTAGATCATGACATTCACAAAAGTTGGCATGGCTTCACCATCAAGTTTCTCAACTCCAAACAACCCCAATGGTACAGATGGCATGATATCCAAACTAGTGAAAGATTTTCACCTAGGACATGGCATACAAGTGTGTGATCCCACACTCAAGGCATCTCAAGTGGGCCTTATCTCAATTTGCTTGCTCTATTTTGTGGTATCGAGATGAGATATGCTCTAGATGACCACAACTCTAGCATCAGATGGGTTCTTGGTTCTATCCTCCTAGACCTCTACCTCTTACCCTATCCAATGCCATCACTGTCATTGGCCTGAAATCCATCAAGATGGGATTAACCTCTTCATCATATGATATGTAAGGGTTCACATATGCTTCATCCCATTTTGACTCCTCTATGTAATGTTTTGGAGCGTTGTTCAGTGGGTGGGGTCACGATGGGTCTAGGTAGTCTAGGTATCCGTGTGAGGTCGATATCCATCCTAGGGATAGCTAGCCTTGAATCATTGGGTGCTAGGAGAGCTAGCAAAGCTCCCCTTCTGAAATGTGGTAGTGTATTATGTAGTAAGGTTGATTCTATGGCTATGAGTAGGACAATTGCCTCTGTAATCAACAATGCCTTGCCTCATGGCCAAACCTACTACAATAATTGGCATAGGGTCTAGATCTAGGATCCATGCACTTAGCCAAAATGTGGTTTCCTCCACAATGCACACATTGTATGTGAGGTCGTGTGGGCCTTCTCATCATCTCTTGAAGAAGCCTAACCAACTCTATCTTCACGTGTGCCAATTCTTGGCTCTAGTCAACACTCTTTCCCCCTTGTCTTGGGTACTCCGGCTAGATCTTTCACTAATAGTCGTAGCTCTTTCTAAGGTTCTAGAAGCACTATTGTCTTGGTTTGTGGGTCTTGAGCTTCTCTCTTTGGGCATGTCATCCACTCATATGGATTCTTTGAGAAGACCCTAGCTAGCACCTCCCTTTGTAGGTTTAAGTTGCTCACCAAGCCTTGTAAAGCTCTTCACTTCAAATTTTGCTTGTGAACATGGTGGAGATCGCTCATTTGCTAGGTTGTTTTGTAGCTAGGATTCTCATAAAGAGACTCCACACATGGATGACATAGTCTCAGATATCTACCTTGTTCTTTTGATTGACATTCATCATCCTGATGAAAAGGTTGTTAGAGTATCCCACCTTAGAGAATCTCTTGATTTGTTATTCAAAATAATTCTCAATGTTATGGGCACTCATATGCTAGTGGGGTGCTCCTCAAAGTACATTGTATAAAATCAAGCTTTTAGCTTTTTTGGTGCATATCAAATATTTAATTGATGCAGTGAGTGAATTCAATGAAAAAAATAAAATGCAACACATAATTTTCCTAATCCTTTCATGTGGGTGACAACCACTCTAGTTGGTTTGTTTTGGTCTCTATGGCATCCTAGACATGTGTCTAAGGGGTGGTAGGTTCAATCAGCTAGTCGAGGTCTCTATTGGTGCATGTGGCTAAGGGTCAGTGACCCTAGTTGTTTTTTGGATCATTAGGTTATGATTTGTGAGTCTGGGGGCCTATGATCAATTCTACCCACGCGGAGGCCTATGGATCTGTCGTCTAGCTTGGGACTTGGGCTCTGCCTGCCATGGAATGGGTTCAATTTTCAAAACTCTAGATTTTTCATAGTTTGTCTGAGTGATAGTGTCTGAGTGTTTGACTCGGATCATCTGAGTTAGAGCAGTCTAAGTGAATGGACACTCAGCCATCTGAGATCGAATGTTTGTGCATCCAAGTGGAGTCTTTAGGGAGTCCAAATTTGGTTGTCTGAAACCAATGTCTGTTCATGGCTAAGTGTCTTGTCCAAGTCTGAGCCTATGACTTAGACCGATATAGTTCGTCCAAATGGACTGCGGACTCGGATTGTTCGAGCAATGGCTAGACTCAAATGATCATGATCCATTCGAGTGCATTGCCAAAAGTTCTGGAACTATTAAGATTGTGCCAAATCTCACACATGCCTTAATCAATCTCTCAACTATGATTATGTAAGGAATTACCCAACAGGAAGGCACACTTAAAGCTTACCTATGGGGCTTGAAGATGCACTAGTGAAGATTTCCAAGCATGAAATCCCTATCTCTCTCTCTCTCTCTCTCTCTCTCTCTCTCTCTCTCTCTCTCTCTCTCTCTCTCTCTCTCTCTCTCTCTCTCTCTCTCTCTCTCTCTCAACCCTCTCCCTCAACTCAAAAATGAAAAATGAGCTCTCTCCCTAATTTTTTGCTTCTTAAACCCCTCTTTGCTTATTCATTTACCTCCCCTTTCTCTCTCTTTGTTGTATTGATGCCTTGAAGCTCTCTTTTTTTCTCAGACTTCTATTATAGAAGAAACCTTACTATGTGTTTTTCTATGTTCCTTGTTTTTTCCTTACCTAAATCCAGAAAACAAAAAAAAACTTACTTGCAAAATGAGATCAAATACCTCTTGAACTCCCATGCTTCCTACCTATCTCAAGCATCAGTTTGAGGCAAACCCTACTTCAATACTTGATTTGAAGCGTGCAAGCTCTCAAAGTTTGAATCCATTGGTCTTGACAATGGCATCAAAATGTGGAAGATCTTGCTCAACTTCCAAGACCCACAAACTTCTTATTGGTTCAAGCGTTTCAAGCCAAGTGCAATGGCTACCTCTCACATAGCCATGCACACTCTCACATCCACAAGTGTAGTGAGCTTACCTCCATGCTTGATCTAGTTTTCTCCTCCCTCAAGGACTCTAGTAGCTCCATGAACCAAGGTGCAAGTCCAAGAAAGCCCCATCCTCAAGCTCCAAGCTCCATTGTTATGTGTGAGACAAGAGAAGAGAAGAAGAAGAACATATGAGAAGGTGGAAAGCTTCACCACCATGATCCCTCACCCTCACACACACACTCCCTTGCTCCCTCACTGTCCCTCCCTCAAGCACAAGCACAAGCAAAAACAAGAAGAAAAAGAGAATAAGAAAGCTAGTTTTAGCCAAACACAAGAATGAGCTTCTTCATTCACTTTTTACCTTTTATACAAGCCCTAATTCCCTTTGGACACCCACTTCCTTTTTTACATGATCGGCCATTTTAGCCTAGGTCCTCTTTTCCTATTCCCTTCCTACTTACATTGGGCCTTCACCCATGCCCATCTACATTTACAAATTGCACAGGACGGAGCTTAGTGCTCTCCTACAAAACTTTAGGGCACTCCTTTGCATTTAAAATAATGTGTCTTTCCTCTTTTGCACTTCCCCTTAACTTTTAAGGTTTTCCTTCTATTTTTGGCCATTTTTCCTTCTATTTCCTCAATCAGGCTACCTTTTTTGGCTATATCCTATGTCATTTTAGTTTTCTTTGCTTTAGGGTTAATAGAGAAGGAGACGTTAAGTTGATTGTGTTGCCCCTCCATTTCTTTTTGGCAAATCGTTGCCATCATCTTCTCTCCTCCCAATTTGGAAAACTCAAAGATAGAGAAAAATCCTAAGATCTCCCTTCTCAATCTTGACAAAAGCATCCAATGATCTCCCCCTTTTCACAATTCAACAAGAGGCCTAGATTGAAGCAAGATCACCTGAAAGCCATGTAAATCAATCATGGCATCTTTGACAACCTCTTTTGACCTCAAATAATAGATTGCCAACAGCATTTAATTACATCTTGAAAGCCTAGAGATAGTTGAATTGGTAAGATAGCCTCCATAAAGAACTCATCTTCTTGGCCACAACTCATGACACCCTCCTTTCTTCAATTAAATTATAAATATGGAGCATGAGAACTCGCAGAGGATATTAGCCTAAATTAGGATAAGAGACTCTTCTCGAATCAAAAGAGGAGGGAGAGAGAGAGAGAGAGAGAAGAAGAGAATGAGAGAGGTAATTCTTATTATAAAGACAAGGGGGATGCTGTGCCACCTTTCTAAAACAAATCCTATCTGTTGTACCTTCATTTCCTTGTAGAATCGAGAATCTATTGGATTTATTCTCAATTCCTATTATTGCCATCTCTCTCAATCCAATCAAGATGGCCCATAGCTCCATCATCAAAGTCTTCTATGAAATTTCTTGAATGAAGACCATGACCTCGAAGAGGAAAATTATGAATGCTACATAAGTGTGAGCTATTAATGACGTTGTGGGTACAACCACTACAAATAGGATGGCAAGTATTGGAATTACAAATGAGGCTTCAAATACCAAGAATAACTAAGTGCTCTCACTATAAATCCCTAGGTTCCATATATTTGACTATTATTTTAAATATTAAATGCACCAAAGAGATTATTGCCTCATGGACTGATAAAGAAAAATTGCATCCATAGGAGTAGGATCTTTCCGTATAATCTTATGCTTAGAAAAAACAGTAAAAGGGAAATTCTTAATCGTAAATTCAAAATATTAAATTTGATGCCATGAGATGTACTAGGAATAGGACATAGGAATTTGCTACAATACCCAAAAGAATTTATGATTTTATTGTATCAAATAGGATTTACCAAGTAGATTCAGGGACTATGATTTTGCAATAAGGAATAATCTAATTTGTATTAAAATGAAGGAACCTCTAATCGATAAATACGAATACTAATCCCTTGAAAAATATTTAAATGGAATTATTAGAATAATTTTCATAATAAAATATCCAATGATATTGAGCCTAGTGAATTATCATTAGACAAGGACCTACATAATTGTCTTAAGAAAAAGAAAAAGATCATCATGAAACTTTGCTTATAGAAGTCCTTTAGCAATCTTCAAAGAATTGATGTATTGTTTAAACTCTCGAAAATGAAAGTTTGAAAAATAAACTCTTATTAAAATTTATCTTGGACTAGATCTTAAGAGAAAGAGTAGTCCGAGAGGATTATTGGAAGCTATTGCCACTTAAATTAAAGTTTAGCCCTGATATTATCATTTTAGGTAAAGGGTTCGTCTTGGAAGGAAATTCATTAAAATTACCATGTATAATACATTTAAAGCAAGTTTTTTGTGATTGTAATAAATTAGATTTTAGTTTTTTTTACATTATTAAGAAAAAATATGGATAATCGGATATAGATTGTCAACTAAGGTAGTATTTCGATAGGCACAAAATGCCAAGTGAGGTAGTATTCCTTGATGATATTAGACCTTTCCAAGGTCAACGTGAAAGAAACATACTCCAAGGAGTTTTGTTTTCACACTGGTGAGTATAGACTAACCATGATGCAAAAGGTCATGTCGTAGGGAATCCTAGTTGGCATGAGAAGTTGAGGATACCATGGGACTCTAGCCATAAATTCCTTAGACTCTTCTGAACTATCAATTACCCTTTGAACCTAGATAGTACTCTTGAAGTCCCAATACCAGCCTAGGGACTGAACTTAGTGGAAATAATACATTTAGGTTGATATTATGTGTAGTCAAGATAGGAAACATTATAAAATGATATTTTCTTAAAGGAACTATTTGAGAAAGAATGGTTTTATACTACTTTTGTGTCGTAAAATAAAGATGCATAACGACTTTGTACCACAAGATAATCAAAGAAGCTATTTTTGTACATCAAACCTTAGGTGGTAGATAATAAGGTAATTAAAAATACTATATCAGAGAAAGTGGGTGGATGGGTTCCTGTCAACGAGTCCACACCTACTGCTAGGTGGTAATGGTTAGTCGAGAGATTTTCTCATAAAAATTACTTTACTAAATAGGCAAAACAAATGGCCATTAGATATTTGGAAAATATCCAATTTGCATCATTTTAGGGGGCTAGAATGGGATTTTACCTTAGGGGAAGAATGGTTCATATGATATAGTCCCCTTTGTCTTCCATTCTCTTTGAACCAAGTGCAATGCAAATTCACTTTAGTTTGAGAAATAGAGTGAGAAGTGGGAACTCAGAATGCTAACATTATAGCTAATTGATAGGTGACTTGACCACTATTAGGAAACCAAATTGAGGATGATCCTCGTGGGGATGGAATACTAAGAATGTGCTAATGAGAAAGAAACTCAGGTGGGCCTATCACAACCTTGAGCCCCTCTTTCTGTATTTTCATGTTTGAGGATGGGGAGGGTAAACCCTTCCCTCGCCCCTAAACACTTTGGCAACTACTACAATGTTCCTTCAACCTTTGGAGATGTAATCCATGGCATTGTCTCTGATGCTTTGTTGCAATAGCATGATGGTGCTCCCTATTATTGTCTCCTTTCTCATTGGTGATATTTCTAGACACCACTTGAGGGCATTTATCACTTGGTTCCACTTTATCCACAACACCTTTTGGAGGCAGGCTCACTTGCACTCTTAACTCCTCATCCCTATTACAAGCCTTTTGGAAGGCAATATCTATCATTTTGAGAGCTGTAAATAGCCACAAGAAATTCTCCCTCCTTTACCTTGTGTACTAGCCTCAACACATCATGCATTCTATACTACTGACAAGACATGTGTTGAAGCAAGAAAGAGCTACCTCCCACGCACTGGGAGCTGAGGCCTTAGTCCAAATCTTCTAGGTAGTCCACCTTGCACTCCTCACCACACCTGGCACTCCCCGCCGCCAATCCACACTCCCAAGCATCTAGTGCTCTTGCTCAATCGGTGCTCCTAATTGGCCATCACGGTGTACTAGAGTGGTGAATGGAAAATAGCTTGGGATTCCAAGCTATTTTCCATTCACCACAATGGCATCAACAATGTGGGATATTTGCTTTACTGACTCTAAGTCTCACCGCAATGGCATCAACAATCTAGGATATCTGCTCCACTCTCCTCCTCCCTCTAATTACTAAATATTGCTAGATCCTTTTAAAGATACAAGTTCACATATAGCTTTCTTAGGGCTCTTTCATTTCAAAATTGTTTTTGGGTTTTCCCTCCTCCACTCCTCACCCACTACCATGGCATAACTCTATTCTCTTTAGCAAAAATTTTCAAATTCATGAGTTTATCAAGATGAAAACTTGTGGTGGTTTATATGCATTCAACAATTGAGAATGACATAGAAGCAATGGGTGTATGGGGAGACGAAAGCCAACAAATATCAAAGGGGAGTGATCCCAACCAACAACATGCCCATGAATCAATGGTTATACTAGTGCCAAGCTATTTTTTATACTCTTCACTTTTATCTATTTGGGATATTGTACTTGAACATTGTATTTGGCTTACTAATGCACCATAAATCACTACAAATATTTTAACATTTAGTATTTTCACTACAAGAAGGAAAAGGCATTTGACCTCTATCAAGGGACACCATTGTGGGATTCAGATCATCCATGCATACCATGTGTATGAGGCAAGGGAAACAATGTGTGAAAATCCCTAAGATTTAAGGGTGTGGAATTAGGGTTTCGTGGCTATAAACTTCAAGGTATGGAAAACCCTAAGAATACATATGAATCATCTTTCATGTTCTCTTTGTGTCTAATACTATATTCGGAAATTTGGAAAATTCCATGCACTTTGGAAATCCCGAGTATCTTTATTATTTGACCATATGGTTAAATCTTGTTGTCTTACTTAAAGGTGAAGTTTACCCTAAATACTATATAAGCTACCTTCCCAAATCCCACTTTCAAATATGAGTCAAGATTTAGCCATGTGCTCAAATATTTATCACTTATCTGAAAGTGAAACTTGAAAATTTTCCCTCATATGGTGTTCTCTCAATTGAGCCCCCTTTTCCACATTTCCTTCTTTAGGAGTGGAGGAGGGTAACCCCTTCTCTCATCCCTAAACACTTTCCCAAAACATATTCACCCTTAAGGCACTAAGGGTTGGAGGGACACTGATCTTGAGAGATGGTCTATGGTGTGATCAAGTAAGGTTTGCACAGTTTGTACTTTCCACCCAATATTTCAATGCTTGCTAAATCACATGACTACCCTTCAATAGAGTTCCAAGAAGAATGGAAATGTTAATGGATGCAAGAGCTATGATAATGGTAGGTGTGATATTTCTATAATTGTGTGGCAAGCTACTTGCATCAAGAGAGAGAGAAATATCCTATTCTTGGGATTGAGGATCAATTGGTAGCTCTGTGGTAATTTCATCATGCTATTATGGACTCATTGAAAGAGAAGCATTAGATAGTGGATACAAGCTAGGAATGTTGAGGATTCCATCAACCCATTTTATATGCATTTCTTCTAGTGTTGCCCTTACCCATTTCTTAATCTTGTCATTTGTAGTGAGTTACAACATGGGGTTACCATAGGTATTATCCTTTATGAGGTGAGAGCTAAATTTTAGAGTTGATTTTAAAGCGCAAAAGTGGTCCAAGTCCCATACAAGAGGCATTTCTGTTGAAAAAATGGACAATCTTGGATCAAGGAGCTCAAGTTTTCCTAGATTTATTTTGATGCCAAGAATCTAACACATGTTCATTCATCGATTAGAGTTCATTTGACCTCCCATTTAATGATCACAAGGTTTAGTATTATGAAGCAGCTACCTGATCTAAAAGATAGAAAGCAGATAGAAGCCATGTCAATAGACTTCGATGCAAGGAAGCCATTTACCCAGTCAAATCGTGAATCTGAGGTCATTTGTCCCTCCATCTGTCTCAAAACCACTTGGAAAGAGTGAACACAAAAATGTGAACCATTTTTTTTAAAGTTTAAGTAACTACTATTGATTTAAAAATCGTGAACTCTCAAAAAACTATGAAGATGGGGGAGAGGCACAATTTTTTTTGCGCCTCATTTTTTCCCCCAAATTTGGGATCTCTCTCATTATAATTGTGGTTTGTATGGGCTGAGAGGATGAGGGGGAATGAATGTCAATTCATGATGAAATGCAAGGAGTGGATTAAGGAAGTGCTATGAAAGAGTGTCAACCACTTCTCATTTTCAAAATACGATGATAAATATGTGGAGTATAGCGTAAGTATCTTTTATTGAATTTAATTGATGAATCTTTCTCTCTTGTGATGAAAATTTATTGGAAATGATTAAATAGATTTGAATATTTTTGAAATCATAGAATAATCAGTAATTTTAAGCAATTCATATGATAAAAATCAAAACCATAAAATCGGCAATGTGAAATTTAATAGAAAAATGATAATTTTGTGAGTTTTTATGGTTTAAATGGTGTTCTTATGGAGTTATATTGAATATGATACTAAAGCAAAATCCACATAAGCTTCATAAATGTAAAAAGTAAAAAATATGATTTAATATTAAAATAAATGATGATAAAGATATTAAAAATATATTTTTAATAAGGGTGAGAAAAATTATCAAAAATTAGGCGAAGATCCATGTGTATAATGGTTATAGAGTATGAGATTGGCCTTATTCTACACCCATTTGTGTTTTAAAGTGGTCATTTAAAGGGTATTTCAAAGGAGAAAATATCATGAAACATAGGAAATACCCTATATAATAGATAAACACATAAATAAGTTGAAATGTCAAGAATTTTATATAAAAATATAAGTGTTTATGCATTGAAATGAAGCATATAGGACTCGCTTCATTTAATTTTAAAGGAAAAATAGCATAAATTAGCTTGGTACTATTGCCAAGCAACGTAGCAATACATTAGAAAGAAAATCATTGAAAGAATGTCTTTCACATGACATGTTGGCTAATTTGTGTTTAATTTTTTGAGTGCTATATGGCATCATACCTTGCATTTATATTCGTATATATGATATCAATAAAAAATAAGTCTCAGGATGCATTGCAATTGGTTGCTAAAATGATTGACCAACGATGAGACCATGTGATGATTCTTGAGCTATAGAATAGAAGGATTTTCTTTGGGAATTCTTATGTGAGAAAAAAAAATTATCTCCTAGAATTATGTATCAAAAGAGTAGAAAATGTTATGAATGTATTTTATGTTTGAGATGGCACATCCTGGGGCTAATCCTTGGGGTGTAGGAGAGCCATAGGAGCCATAGCAATCTATTGGGGGATGCTTGATATGTGTGTGTAATGACGTGCTAGTCACTTGTATGTGTGGTACACTCCCTCTATTAGAGTTGGGTTGGGAAAAAATTTTGGACTATAAATCGATACAAATGTGTGATTTATTTAGAATAGTGTGTAGGCTTCAGACACTCCTAGTAGGTAGTAAGGCTGTGAGGGTGGTTTGGTGAGCAAAAGAGGCTTGGCTAGAGCCCTAGAGCTAGTGTCGGAGCCCATTTTTAGTCCTGACAAGAGGGTTTCTATAGTCACCTTGAGTGAAATTGTAGCACTCCCCTTTTTCTTCTCTTCTTTGCATTCTTTTTACTGGTTTTCTTTCATTATCTGGGTCCCTCAAGATGGACCCCCCAATTTTCTTTGAGCATAAGTGATGGCATATGCTGGGATGGGATGCATTCTTCATCATGTCATTCTATAGTAAATAGGCTCAAAGGTCTAGATGGAAATAACTACTTGGCTATTGTTTGCCTTGCGTTGTCATTAGTCCTGGTACATGTGTGTAGTTCCACATTCAAGATTACACTAATTAACTTCACTAGCTTTGGTCTACTCATGTTCCTGTGGGTATCTTGAGGAAATATGTATTGGTTTCCCATAGTTCCAACAAGAAATGGGTTCTTAGGTTTAAGGCATGCCCTGCCCATAACTTCATCTCAATATCATAATCAATGGTGAGTGGTAGTCCATCAAGATGGGATGTCCTTCCTCATCATAGTAGATGAAAGGATATTTATGTTCTTCTTCTTTTCCAAATTCTCTAGAGCGGCTAATCTCAGTTAGCTAGCAGCTACTCTATTATCTAAAGGAGCTAATAAACTCAATTGTGGAGTGAATTCAATTGCTCAAAATAAGCAATACCTCAATTATAACGTTGATAAGAAAAATTAGGACCAAGGAGTCTTCATGGAGCTCTATAGTATGCCATTTCATGTCCAAAAATGTTGTAATTTGTGCATACCCTTGGAGGTGTAGAGTATTCCAAAAGGGAGATGGTCTCCACCACAATGCATTCATTGCATGTTTTTGTAATGTGGTTCTGATATTTTTAGGGATTCCACCATTTCAAGCAACTCTTGATGTTGGTTTTTGACATTGGCAATTAATTCCAACCTCTCTTTATTCTCAGTCTCTATTTGTCTTATGCAACTTTCTAGATGGGATCCCATTGTTCATTTGTCCCTACTGCACTCTTTGTGTAGGTTCCCCATATGGATAGCCTTGTTAAGGATCTTATTGTTGATGATGTAGTAATTTAGCTCAAATTTTGTGGTTAAGGTCTCAAAAATATTTTCATCACTGATGCCTTTGATGAAGGCTTCTATAATTGCTTTGGGTGTAGGTCACTCTACTTGGAGTATGAATTTAAATAGGCTCTTGACCTTAGAGATATTGTTGGAGCATTTGGGGTCGAAAATCTACCATGAGGGTAAGTGATTATAGGGTGAAGGGAGATTTAGGGAGAGAAGTAGATGGAAGAGAAGGGACTTAAAGAAATAGAAGATGTAGAGAGAATACTCATAGAGGTGAAGCATCTCAATTTATTTTTGCATCCTGAGAAGATAAAAATCTTGTAGACCAAAAATGTGCATCAAATAGTAGCTTCCTCTCTACTGCTCAAACCGCCAATTTGATGCTTCTCTTGACTCTGAAAGGGGGTAAAATACCAGGACACTTGGTCAAAATTCTCCCAGATCACTCCTTCTTCTCCTAGTTTGGAGTTTTATTTGTTGCATGTAAACTACAATCGTGCCTCCTCCAATTTTGCCAATCCTTGTTTTTGCATAAAATCCCCAAAAAATGGATGAAAGCTACTTCCTTTTTTTTACATGTTATCCTATTCTAGAAGTTGTCTATAGCTTTGGATATTTTCAAGAAATAATATCCAAAATATTAAAAATAGGCTAAACTTGTCCAAAAATCTAGTATTTTTGAACCATCCATACTACGGACATTGACACTAATGACTAATATGGCATTGACTCTGTAAATCAATAAGAGAGACAAATGACGATGCACTCTAGATCTTTCACACTATCCATGTAGCGGCATGACAATGTAATTGTTAAGTTAGCTACAATTTAGCTTCTATGTAGAGATGCAAGTTGAGAGAGAGAAGAGACAGAGACACACGATTTGTGGTATTGAAGAGTATACCTCAATAATGATTTTAGATAGGTATATGCACTATGTACAACCTGGCGCTGACGGGCAGACATGGTCACTACCTTTTAACCGAACAACCTCCCCCTAAAGGCAATGTGCCCAAAGGTAGAGGAAAAGATTCGCTAAGTCTAAGTATATACAAAACTGAAGAGAGTGTACCTATCCAATACCCATCATCTACTGGCAATCGACAAACCTCTCTACTAGAAGACCTTTCGTGAAAAGGTCTACATGGTTATCATCAGTGTGCACCTTGACCAGCTCAATTCTCTTGATGTCAAGTACCTCTTTGATGAAATGATACTTCACCTATATGTGTTTTGTCTTTGCATGAAAGAGAAGGTTCCGTGCTAGCATGATAGCACTCTAACTATCACAGTGGAGAACGACAACCTCAGTAATCCGAAGCTCAGCAACCAAACATGACAACCATAAGGCTTCTTTGCATGCCTTAGTGGTGGCCACATACTGTGCCTCCATAGTTGACAGTGCAACACACTTTTGCAACTTGGATATCTAAGAGATAGATTCCCATGTGAAGTTAAACACATGCCCTGTAGTGGAATTCATGCAATCTGCATGTCCAACATAGTCTACATCAGTAAATCCAATGACAGATGCCTTCTACTTACCAAAGAAAATGCACAAATCCTTTGTGCCCTTGAGCTATCTCATAATACCTTTAATTTCTTCCCAATGCTTCTTGCCAAGGTTTGCCTCACGTACCTGCTAAACACTCCCACTCCAACGGCAATGTTTGGATGTGTAGCAACCATAGCATATATCAAACTATCAATGGTTGAAGCATATAGAATCTTGTCCATTTCAGCCTTTTCATCATTAGATGTAAGGATGTCCTCTACGTTGAGTTTCACATATGGAGGAAATGGAACTCCAATTTCTTTCCCCCTCCATATTGAAGCACTGCAAAATCTTGGATACATACTCCTACTAAGATAGATAGAGTAACCCCTTTGATCTATCTCAGTATCTACATCCCAAGAACGTGATTGGCACCACCAAGATCCTTCATGTTGAATTTTCCATGAAGACTGTACTTCAATGAATCCAAGGCATGAGTATCCCTACCAACAATCAACATGTCATCAACATGAATATTCCCTCAGTGCGCCTGTTTCAGCCCATACAAACTTTGTTTTAGTTTATAGACCATCGTCTCTTTGCTTTAGTAACAAGACCTTCAAGTTGCTACATATATATATCCTCATGCATATCACCATGTAAGAATGCAGTCTTTACATCCATCTGTATGAGCTCCAAATCTTCATCTGCAACCAAGCTCAAAAAGGTTCTTAGAGTAGTCATCTTGACTATGGGAGAGAAGATCTCGTCAAAGTCAATTCCATGTTCCTACTTATACCCCTTTAAAAGTAATCATGCCTTGTACTTTAACAAAGAATCAGAAGTGACCTTCATCTTGTAAACCCACTTGCATGGAAGAGTTTTCTGCCCTTTAGGCAATTGCACCAAGTCCCAAGTACCATTCTTATCAAGTGATTCCATTTCCGACAGCATGGCCTTGAACCACTTCTTGTTGTCTAGTATAGACATTGCTTCCTTGAAACATTACAACTCACTACAGTCAGTAACCATGACATAATCTATAGCATATTGTGCACCAAGAACAAACCTATTTGGTTGCCTTGAAGATTGGGTTGACCTACGTAGCAAAGGTTATGCATTTGCTGGCTGCTAGGCATGCAAATTTGCATTTATAGGTTGTTGTCCTAAAATACGGGCCTGTAACTCTGCATGTACAGATTGTTGACTTGAAATATGAGCTTGCAATTCTGCATGTACAAGTTGTTGTCCTAAAATTATAGCATGTTGTCATGACAGCTTAGATTGTCTTAACTACATGTTTTCATGTTGAAATTGTGGTGTATCATGGGCAATACCTTGCTCATCATTTCTAGCACAATTTCTTGCATTTTCAAGAGTATTTACAGTAAGTATACGCTACTGCCCACTAGGCATAAAGTGCTATCCAACAGGCACATCCTCCCTGAAAACAACCCTTTTAAGCTCCTCAGTCTTTATGGGCTATTTACGCATGTGATCTTCATGCAAGTTGACATCATTGTTGCACACTATCTTTCTTTTCTTGGGATCCCAAAGTCTATACCCCATCTCACCCTCGTAATCGTATCCTAGGATTATGCATTTACAGGACTTTGGTTTCAATTTGCTGCATTCTTCTTTGTGTATGTGCACAAAAGTGTTATAGCCAAACACTCACAAATGAGCATAAGAAGGTGGCTTTCCCAACCACTCTTCATGAGGGACTCTCTTCCCCAAAGACCTATTTGGTGACTTGTTAAGGAGATGAATGGCTATCATAAGAGCCTTTGCCCAAAAGCCATGGGGTAACGTAGCATGAGACATCATCATTTGGACCTTATCCTATATGGTCTGATTCATGTGATTTGCAACTCCATTTTGGGGTAGACTGTGAGGGGCAATGAGCTCCCTCTTTATCCCCTTTCCTTCAAAAATTTCCCAAAAGGCCTTGGACACATACTCCCCACCTTTGTCAAAGCGAAGACACTTAAGTGTCTTATTAGTTTGGTTCTCAACCAATGCTAAGAATGTTTTATGGATTCATGATGATGAAGGTTGAGGTCTTTTGAAATCTTATTGAATAATTTTTTATAGTTTGGAATGGTTTTAGTATGAGTTATGAGGATCTGATGTTCTCTGATGACCTTCTGTAACCCTCTGAAAACCTTTTGTAGAGCCTCTATCTCTGCTCTATTCCTGTTCTATTCTGTTCTATAGATCTTCTATAAGTGTTCTGTAGAATGTATGTGTGACTTTGGAAAAGTTTTCTAACTTTTGGAAAGGATGAATCTAAGTTCAAAAGAGCTAAAACAAATTGAAGAAGCAGCTGTTGAATATTGAAGAGCAGATTGGAGTGACAATGATAGTAGTGAGCTATGAAGAGACATTGTAGCGGCTCTGGTGCCCTTTCATACCTCCCATACCTCTTGGGAGGTGCATTCATGACATAAGAAGGATTATTAAGTTCCATTCTTGATTATTTTAGAGAGGAGATGATGTACTATTGATAAAGAGAGAGAGAGAGAGAGAGAGAGAGAGAGAGAGAGAGAGAGAGAGAGAGAGAGAGTCAGAGGTAGCCAATTCTATCAAAACAATGTCTATCTATGAAAGATTGAGAGAGAAAACTATGAAGACAATGAAGATGAATACTATGTGATTGATTTCCATTAAAAAGTGGTGTATTACTTTGTGTTCTTGTTTGTTATTATGGATTTTGTGAAGATGTTGAAGATTATGGTTAATTCTATCAAAGCCGTGGGAGATATCTACTATGATGCTACATGAAGATTTGTTGTTTTCCTTATTTTGGTCATCAAAATAATGAAATAAAAGCTTGTTGATGTTACAAGATAGAATTGCAGTAGAATCCCCTTTTCCTTTGTGTTCCTCTTGGGGCTCCACCTGCACAGCAAAGGCTCCCTCCATAGGCACTGTGACAAACCTGCATGATGCAATCACTTAAACAAAAAACCATTAAACGTACCCACACCAAATAGATACATGGCCCTCTTGGCCTAAAGGAATATAATAGTTCACAACCAATAAACTAGCCCTCTTGGTCTTATGAAATAAAACATTAGAACCCTAGAGAAATGGCTCTCTTGGCCTTATGGAATAAAACTCTTTACTACCATTCAACAACATACTGCATGAGGCAAACCCTTGGTTCTAACATAGCTCTACTAAAGCATAAGATGGACCAAGGATAAGGGCTCCTTAGGCCCTATACTAGGTGCATCAGGTTATTAGCTAAACCCCTACATAAACAACAGGGGAGATTTGACAAATATGATGATACACAAATCTATGCATCCACGACAGAGTTGGAAGGTGCTCACTTGCAACTTGACTCATAACCCAAACTAACCATCGACACTCAAAATATGATGTGTTAGTAAGAAGACCCCAAAGTAGTCTAGGGCTAATGCTAGGAGATAATTTTAGGGGCTCCCTTAGACCACAATTGAAAAAGACATCTTCAACAAAATCATAGTTAGCCAAGGAATCCGCAAGGCGATTCCACTGTCGAAGAACTAACTAACAAATCATTGTCTCAAAGATATGCAACATATCCAAAGATGCATGATGTACATCCATAGAATGGGATCTCGCACACTCTAGGTTCCATTCAACTGATTGATTACTAACTGTGAGTCACCTTTAACCAATAATTGATAGATACCACATCGGACTTGTTGAGTGTTGAAATGATTTATTTTTTGGCTGATTTTTGCTGTTTTTGAGAGCTGAATGGTTGATTTTATGAGATGATTGATTGGTTTGGAAGTGGTTTGAGAGTGTTTTGGATAGGTTGGAATGGTTTTATTAAGCTTATGATGTTTATTAGTAGAGATGTGAAGTTCTGATGATGTTCTGATTGATCCTGATTGGTTCTGTTGAGCTTCTGTTTTGTTCTGTTTTGTTATGCTTTCTCTCTGTAAGGAGGGATGGAGTATTGATTGATAGGGTTTGAGATTGTTTGAAAGCTTATTGAGTGATTTTTGATGGTTTGGAATGGTTTTGGTATGAGTTATGTGGTTTTGATGCTTTTTGTTGACCTTCTGTAACTCTCTGATGAGCTTCTGGTGAGCTTCTGTAGACCTTCTGTATGCTTCTGTATGTGTTCTATTGGTTGAGAGTGTAGCTTGGGAAAGTTTTTTAACCTTGGAAAGAGGTGAATACAAGTGCAAAAGAGCTAAAAGAAGTGAAAGAAGTAGCTGCTGAAGACTGAAGTAAAGACTGGAGTGAAGTGACAGTGGTGAGCTACGAAAAGACACTGTAGTGGCTCTCGTGCCTCTTCATTATCAGACATACCTCTTGGGAGGGGTATCCACGACCTAAGAGGGATTATTGTGAGTTATTATGAGAGATTTTAGTGAGGATATGATGTATTATTGATGGAGAGAGAGAGAGAGAGTCAGAGATACCCAAATCTACTAAAACAATGTGATTGTATATGAGAGATTGAGAGAGAAGACTATGAAGACATTGAAGATGAATACTATGTGATGTATTTCCATTCAAAGATGGTGTATTCCTTTGTGTTCTTTGTTCTATTGATGGATTTTGTGAAGATGTTGAAGAATATGGTTGATTCTATCAAATCCATGGGAGAAATCTACTATGATGTTGCATGTAGATTTCTCCCATGGATTTGATAGAATCAACCATATTCTTCAACATCTTCACAAAATCCATCAATAGAACAAATAACACAAAGGAATACACCATCTTTGAATGGAAATACATCACATAGTATTCATCTTCAATGTCTTCATAGTCTTCTCTCTCAATCTCTCATATACAATCACACTGTTTTAGTAGATTTGGCTATCTCTGACTCTCTCTCTCTCTCCATCAATAATACATCATATCCTCACTACAATCTCTCATAATAACTCACAATAATCCCTCTTAGGTCGTGGATACCCCTTCCAAGAGGTATGTCTGATATGAAGAGGCATGAGAGCCACTACAGTGTCTTTTCGTAGCTCACCACTGTCACTTTACTCCAGTCTTTACTTCAGTCTTCAGCAGCTACTTCTTTCACTTCTTTTAGCTCTTTTGCACTTGTATTCACCTCTTTCCAAGGATAGAAAACTTTTCCAAGCTACACTCTCATCCATCAAAACACATACAGAAGCATACAGAAGGTCTACAGAAGCTCACCAGAAGCTCATCAGAGAGTTACAGAAGGTTAACAGAAAGCATCAAAACCACATAACTCATACCAAAACCATTCCAAACCATCAAAAATCACTCAATAATCTTTCAAACAATCTCAAACCCTATCAATCAATACTCTATCTCTCCTTATAGAGAGAGAACATAACAAAACAGAACAAAACAGAAGCTCAACAGAACCAATCAGGATCAATCAGAACATATCAGAACATCATTAGAACTTCACATCTCTACTAATAAACATCATAAGCTTAATAAAACCATTCCAACCTATCCAAAACACTCTCAAACCACTTCCAAACCAATCAATCATCTCATAAAATCAACCATTCAGCTCTCAAAAACAACAAAAATTAGCCAAAAAACATATCATTTCAACACTCAACATATCCCCACACTTAATAAGGAAGCGTCCTCGCGACCCAGGAAAATGGAATACAAGTTCATTCAAAAGCTCAACTTTGATCTTCAATAAATCTTCAAAAACAGTCCATCCAACCACGACCCCAACTTATAACCTGTATCTGATATAAAAATACAACGAAAGGAAAACCCTTTATACATTAACACTTCTTATCAAACTGGAAATCACAACAAACTTGTAAAGGATATAAGAGGTTTCTTCTTCTTCTGCATCAGCATCTTCAACTATCCAACCAGCAACACCATCACCACAATTCTCCAAAAATGTAACTCGCACGAAAGCCAATTGAATAGGCAACCACCACGATCTTATCACATCAATTAACCCACAACACAAACACTACACACAACACAACCATCTGAATGACTCCTCCAAAAAGAGAGATTTATCATTAAAAATCATCCACCATACATGGCAAAGGTATCAATGAAGATGATCCCTCTTGAAAGATTGGTGATTTCGGAAACAATCCATAGATAAGGATTCATCTACAAATGTCTTGGGAGGATTCTAAAAAAACTGAAGGCAGCATATCCTTTCCAACAGGACAAGGTATCTGCTAGGCAAACAGAGGGCATGAAAGTACAAGACATCCAGTTGCTGGGAATCAATGCTCACATTGACATTCATGCACAACTTTGGAATAGGCTTTGAATCATTATGAGAATGCCTATGCATATACGCCAAGTACCAAGTAAAATGAGCAGTTAAGCGTATAGAAGGATCTGTAGACTGAGAATACTACTGAGCAAAATGCAAATAATTCTGATAAGTCTGACTAGCACTTATCCATTCTCATGGGATCAATGGCCAATTGATTTGAGGTCCAGTAAGGGAATCATTTTAACTCCAGCCTCTTCTTCTAAGAATCTTCTGATCAAAACCTGGATACCCACTAACCAACTGAGGAGGTTTAGGAATAGAAGTGTTAGGAGACGGAAGAGGGACTAATGAAAGAGGATGAAGTGATGGATAGGCAAAATCATAAAATGAGGAATGGATTAAAGATGGATTGGCTGAAAATTGAGGAGATTCTGTTAAGAAAGGTGTTAAAAGATAAGCAGGAAAAGTTGATAGAATGTCAGGGGATGGGGAAGGACAAAGATCAGGAGGTAGAAAAACTCAATCTTCAATAAAAGAACAATGCATAAAAATAGGAATTTGAGGAGATCCTTGAGGTTGGAAAAGAAGGGGTAAAATGACTTTTGGGTTAGATTGAAAAAGGGAAATATAAGCATCATACCTATGAGCCAATTGTTGATAATGAGTTAGGCAAGGTAAGGACGGACCTAAAGCTGATCTACGATGATAGGCTTCAAAGAAAGAAGTATCAAATGGGGGTTGGTTGGAGAGATAGGCTAAAAGATCCACCCTCAGTTGGTGAGTGTTCTGGGCATGAGCTAAAGCTTTGACCTATTGGTGATTCAAAATGACAGAATCAACCATAGGGTGCCATGAAAACTCAGGACACTCAACCACCTTGAAAAAATATCCCTGGAACATCTCATCAATCCTCAACTCCAAATGTCGGACATACAAAGAAGCTTGCAATACCACATCTCTAATATACCAAGCCAAATCTTCCTCATCTGGAATCAGTAAATCACCCCTCAAATACATATAGGACAAAAGCATGGTATCTGGAGTGACAGAGTCTTCAAAAACCATCCTCACGACTTTGATCAGCAAATCTGATGACCAGGCCCCACTCCATCCATCCTCTGGAATAGGTAAATCCATCGTGAAAAGCTTTATATAGAAGGCCAACTTCTGTTGTTGATAATGGACAAAAAAGGAATGATTTGGTGGAACATATTCTTGATACTGCTCAAAAGAAGACCATAACAAATCCATACGAGATTGCAATCTTTCCACCTTGGCCTAGAATAAGGGACATAAGGTAGCCTGTCTTTGAAGAGCTGCCAAGTCTGCAGGGGATAAAAGAGAAACTAGCTGCACAGGACTCTTTGTATTAGACCGAGACTGAGCCAACTGATCTTTGAGTTGCTCGATTTGAGCATTGCTTTGGTCTAAGATAACTGTGGTGGATTTCAACTTCTCTGCTTGGGCAGCTATCACCTCCGTCATCTCTTGACTCTCCTTCTGTAACTTATCCCTCTCCTCTGTCACAACAACCACCTGAGACCTAGCCTTCTGCCAACTTAGCTTTCAACTTAGAGATTTCAGCTTTCTGAGTATCTATTAGCGTAGTCTGTTGCTCCATTTGCGTACAAAGGCCAAATAATTTCTCCTAAGCAGAGGCTAACTCAGTAGTGGTCTTATTCAATTCCTCCTTAGACTGTTGAACTTCATCATAAAATGAAGAATATAATTGCTGGATACAAGCAGTCATCGAAAGTTCAATAGAACTCTGGATATCCTTGCACAGGAACGGAATAGCATCTCCTGTTACCAGGCGGTGAACAGAAGGAATATTAAGTTCTAGCATCCCATCTCTATGGGCTCTGAAAAGGTTTGGTGTCTGAAGGAATGCAAGCAAGCTGCTGCAAGACTGGGCAGGAATTTGCACTGGAACTGGAGGAACAGGCATTGAATCAGCCACCCTCTTGAGGTGTTTTCTCTGAATGACCAGGGGAGGAGGAGAATCATCATCCTCAATTATCACTTCATCATCTTCATTATGAGGCAGAGGAGGAACTTCTGGAGGATCAACTGGAGGTAAAGGAACTTCCTTTGCAGGGGCAGCAAGTAGCAAGAAGACATAGAGAAAGGACCCAAATGTAACATTAGTCACATTTCCTCGAGTAGCTAGGATAAAATGGTGATCCATCTTGGAGAGGAGGTAGGTACTCCAATCAATGGTTATGCCTTTCAAAATCATTCGTGAAGCTGTAAACAACTCGTTGGAAAGATAATGAGATGGGGATTTTGCAGGCATGAACCTGTCCTCAAGGAATTGGCATATCTGTTTCCACAAGGGATTGGAAATCATGGAAACACCCACTCCTGATGTGGTAATGACCTTCTTCGGATCAAGAACATCTTGAGTCTGCTTCTGCAACAGCTTCAAAATATCATAATTGGTAAACAGCTGTCTAGCAGCAGGGACAGACTCCCCACGATATGGCAGACCAAGAGCCTTGCCTAGACTCTTCGGTGTCAAAAGAACAGTTATGCCATGGACTGGACCAGACCTCTTGCTGTAAGAGGTCAAAAACTCATCACAAAGGGAAGGATCATCTGGAACTAGGGGGAAAGACAGGCTCACGAACTTGGACAAGCCCGCTTTAGTGACAACGTTCGAATCCAGTAACAAAGAATAATCATGGATAGCCAAAGGAACATACTGAATCGGGGGAGGAGTACGAGAGGGCGCCATTCAGATGGTTATACACACACCACAAACACAGACAATCAAAGAGAATGCCTGCAAAGCAACATACAAAAACCAAGGATAAGATATCAACCAAGGTGGTAAAATGTGACTCGACCAACTATCCCCAAGCAAACCACTGTCAGGATTGTGGGAGAGAAGGAAGGAGTCTCACTTGTAGCTTTCTTGCTTGCACAATGGGGGAATACACACAGAGGTGGAGGCTAAAAACAGTTTTTCTCTTCTTAGTTGTGTAAGCCAAAAAGAACTCTAGTACAAAGAAATAGAAGAACCCTATATATGGGTCTCAAACCAAACTCAACTAACTAAGGTGGCATACTAACTGAGCCACGAACTAGAGTAGATAAGGATAGCTATCATGTAGCTATTATTTATGGGCGGTGTACCAACCGCATCTGCAACTAACACATCGGTGACATAAATGCACAACGGTCACCCTGGCAGGTCTCTGAACTTGCGCAGCTCAATCCTAATTCCTACACACCAAGCAGGTCTCTGAACTTGCGCAGCTTCTCTGCGCCCAATGCCTTCGTAAATATGTCAGCTACCTGATCCTCTATGCTGACATAAACTAGATCAATAAGAGCTAGTAAAACCCTCTCTCGCACATAGTGATAATGCACCTCAATGTGCTTTGTTCTAGCATGATAGACTGGGTTATTTGCCAAGTGTATACTACTCATGTTGCCACAATAAATGACAACTGGCCCATCTGTAGACTGATGCATATCATAAAGTAGCTTATGCAACCAAGCTACCTCATATGCAGCCATTGCTGCACCCCTATACTCAGCCTCTGTGCTCGACAAGGCAACTGTAGGCTGTTTCTTGCTGCTCCAAGTGACTCAGCACTCCCAAAAGAGAACACATATCCACTGGTAGATTGTCTATCAGAAATGCTACCAGCCCAATCAGCATCAGTGTATCCATGCAACTGTATCTGAACCCCAGTCTCATAAAATAGTCCATACTGCAATGTGGACTTCACATACCTGAGTATGCGTCTAGCCGCATCCAAATGCGGTTTCCTTCGAGCCTACATAAACTGACTTACCAATCCAACAGCATAGCTCAAATCTGGCCTGGTAATAGTCATATAAATCAAACTTCCCACTATGCGTCTGTACATAGTAGGGTCTTCCAAAAGCTCACCTGCATCTGTGCTCAGCTTCACATTCTGCTCCAAAGGAACTGAAATAGGCTTACAGCCTGTCATCCCATATTTGGACAGCATGTCCAATCCATACTGCCTCTGCAAGAGCTATATCCTACTTGGTGATCTAATCACCTCAATGCCCAAGAAATAATGCAGCTCTCCCAAATCCTTCATCTCAAACTTCTGCTTCAATAGCATTTTCACATGAAGGATATCTTCATCACTGTCACCTGTCATAATCAAATCATCAACATAAATGACAAGTAGCATAATACCTTTCTCTGTTTTTCTCACATAAAGTGAGAAATCTGCCTTGGAAATCTGAAAGCCAATAGTGACAAGATACTTTCCTATCTTGTCAGACCATGCTCTAGGTGCTTGCTTCAAGCCATACAAGGCTTTCTTCAACCTGCAAACAAACTCAGGATGAACAACATGCACATAACCTGGTGGCTGTTCCATATAGACCTCTTCTTGCAAATCACCATGCAAGAAGGCATTCTTTACATCCATCTGATGTAAAGACCATCCCTTTGATGCAGCCATAGCAATGACTGCTCTTACGGTTGCCATCCTTGCAACCGGGCTGAATGTTTCTTCATAGTCAATACCATATGTTTGTGCATACCCCTTGACTACTAACCTTGCCTTGTATCTGTTCACAAAACCATCTGCATTGTGCTTCACCTTATAAACCCACTTACAGCCAATTGCATTATTACCTTTAGGCAAAGGTACTAACTCCCATGTAGCATTCGCTTCCAAGGCATCCATTTCTTCATCCATGGCTTTCTCCCATTTTTCTTTTCCCATGGCTTGCTCAAAAGAAGTGGGTTCTGGTTCCTGTATCACCTTGACCATATATGCATAGTGAATGGCTGTAAATCCATCATATTTCATCCTATCCACAGGATACCTAGCTCTCGTAGACTTGCACAAAATAGGTTCACTCCCAAGTGCTCTCAAAACATCCCTGGTCTTCCTTACTCCAAATGTAACAATAGAAGGAATACCCAACTCATCATCAATGCTCTGTTCTGAGCCACTAGTCATCAATGCTCTGTTCTGAGCCACTAGATTAACCATCCACATAAGAGTGACCTGCATTCACATCAAACATGGGCTGATCTATCTTCTCTTTTCCTTTTTGTGATACCTACATACCACTATCTGCATTGCTTTGAGAAGATTCTCCTGATCTCAATCTGCCTGTCCATGGCGAAGAATGTGAACCACTGCTAGAGGACGCTCCAGGTCCACTAATATTTTGTGACTGCTGCTGTGAATTCTGTGCAGCATTACCATTTTGTGCATCTACATCATCAATCACATTTACTAGTTTATACCAGCTACTCATCTCATCAAAAACAACATCTCTGCTCACTGTAAACTTACAAGTAGAAGGGTTATAGCATCTATACCCTTTTTACTGCACAGAGTAACCAATAAAGATGCACTTCTCAGCTTTTGGATCCAACTTGGATCTCAACTCATCTGGCACATGAACGTAGGCAATGACACCAAAAATTTTCAAATGAGAAATATCTGGTTTCCTACCAGTATACCTCTCCTCTGGAGTCATCCCATGTATTGCTGCAGTGGGAGTCCTATTCATTATGTAGACTGCTGTAGCAACTGCCTCAGCCCAATAAAAATCTGGCAGGTCTTTTTCATTGAGCATGGCACGAGATACCTCTCCAATATGCATGTTTTTCCTTTCTGCAATTCCATTTTGTTGTGGGGTATGACTGCATGAATATTGCTGCTTTATGCCATGCTCCTGCAAGAACCTTGCAAACTCATTTGAGAGGTACTCTCCCCCTCCATCTGACCTTAGGCATTTTATTTGCAGGCCTGTTTCTTTTTCAACCATAGCTTTAAGAGTTTTGAAATGCCCAAAAACTTCACTTTTCTTTTTCATAAAATACACCCAAACTTTTCTGCTATAGTCATCAATAAAAGTAACAAAATAATGACAACCTCCAAGAGATGCAGCTTTAGTAGTCCACACATTAGAGTGGATTAATTCCAATAGCTTCTTACTCTCTTGAACATGTCTAGGAAATGGTTTCCTTGCCTGTTTTCCAAACTGACAGGCTTCACATACCTTATGCATTTTTGCAACCTTGAATTTAGGCAATCCTGCAATAATATTTTGGGCCTGCATTGATTTAAGTCGCTGTACATTAACATGACCAATGCGTTTATGCCAGATATCAATATCTGCAACTACATCGGTCCCATGTGCAAACATTGCTGCACTCAATTCAGACATGTGTGCATCCAATGTAAACATTCTGCCCTTCTTCTTTCCTTTTGCTATCAAGCGACCTTTATTTTTCATATCCTCAACAAAGCATCCATGAGGATTAAATCTGACCTGCAAGCCCTGCTCAACCATTTGACCAACAGAAACCAGATTCTTGGTGATATTCGGGACATGAAATACATCGGATAGGTATTTCTTTTTCCCATCCTGCATAGACAAAGGAATTTTTCCAATCTGCACAATAGGATGTGCAGTATCATCACCAGTCTCCACAAATCCTGGTTTTTCCATTTTCCTTGCATCCTCCATCCATTCTGCATGACCTATCATGTGGTTTGATGCACCTGAGTCAACATACCACACATCGTTGCTTTCTTCTACACTTGTCACAGAATTGTTCATGTGCTGCACCATAAACAAATGCTCATTTATGTCATCACCCTGTCTACTAGAAGATGCATAATTCCCTTGTTGCAGTTTTCCATTCATGATGTCATTCTACTTTTTATAGCAGTCTTTAGCCATATGACCCATTTTACCACAGTAGTAGCATTCAACATTAGTGTTTGCATTTTGGCCTCTTTGCCATCCACCACGACCTCTTTGGCTCCCCCTACCTCTAGAGTTACCACATCCTCCTCCATAGGACTGGTTTTCTTGAGTTTGCTGCATATTCTGATTTCTACCACGGCCTCCAAATCGGCCTCCTCTACCTCTGCCTCTACCTCTTCCAGCATTTGAGTAGAAGACAGTTTCTTTTGAAGTTCCTCCTGAAGAAGATACACCACCATTTCTTTGCTTCTCAGAAATTAGAAGAGCAATCAACTCCTCAAAATCAAGAAATCTTTCACGAATTGAAATGGATGTCCGAAACTGTGCATAATCCTTTCCTAGACCATTCAAGGTCACAGAAACTAAATCATCATCTTCCACTGGCGACCCAATGGAAGCAAGTGCATCTGCAATCTTCTTCACCTTCATGTGGTAGTCATTGATGCTCATATTTTCTCTTTGCACATTATGCAACTCTTGCTTGAGCTGCATTTTCCTGGCTTGCGTATTTGTGCTATACATTTTTGACAAAGTATCCCATGCCTCCTTTGGCGTACTTGCATCCTGAATATGCACAATCATAGAGTCTGAAATACTGATAGACAACCAGTACATAACTTTCCTGGCTCTCTCATGCCATGCTTTGAATGCCTGCATTTGCTGTTGATTGGGAACATCAGGGAGAACTGGTTCTTCTTCATTTCCTGCATCAAATTCCCAATATCCTTTTCCCATAAGGAAATTCGTCATTCTAAACTTCCATGCTTGGAAGTTGTTCTTGTCAAGCTTTTTAGTGACAATCTGTGAGAGAGAATCAAACGCCATTACAGAACACTGCAAAAAGTTCTGTCACTGCAAAGAACACAGCTTCAGTCTCACAAGGGCTAATCTGCAAAACTGACGAAAGTGGTATTTGACCACACAGTCACTTCCTAGTGATGATTTTGCATCAACAGGCAACAAGGATGATTCTGTAACTCCCAATGTCTCTACACACAAGCATACGATGTAATTTCTACAGTAACTTTTTACCGACCTATAGAACAGTGGTCGCACAGCATAAAACTAGGCCTTTTCCTGAGTGCGTGTAGAAACTTTCGCCTCCAAAACAGGCCCCAAAATGGCCTCAAATCAAAAAAACCAGGGTCGCCAAGGGCTAAAGCCTATACCCGCAGCATATACTGCCCTCTTGCTTCACCACGAAGGGCATCTCAACCTGAGACAATGCACTCTTGCAATTTCCGGCTGTGCTACCTGCAGAGACTTGCTCCCAAAACAGAAAATGAAAGCAACACTGCTCCTCTTACCAAAACACCGCGAGCTTGGCTTGCTTTCTTGAGCTCCTTACCATGAACAAGGCTCTGATACCATGTCACGATTGTGGGAGAGAAGGAAGGAGTCTCACTTGTAGCTTTCTTGCTTGCACAATGGGGGAATACACACAGAGGTGGAGGCTAAAAACAGTTTTCCTCTTCTTAGTTGTGTAAGCCAAAAAGAACTCTAGTACAAAGAAATAGAAGAACCCTATATATGGGTCTCAAACCAAACTCAGCTAACTAAGGTGGCATACTAACTGAGCCACAAACTAGAGTAGATAAGGATAGCTATCATGTAGCTATTATTCATGGGCGGTGTACCAACTGCATCTGCAACTAACATGTCGGTGACATAAATGCACAACGGTCACCCTGGCATATCACGAGTGGAGCTCGATATCTCAACAACCACAGCCTAGAAAAAATTCAACATGACCTCTAGACTTATGTGACCGAAAGCTTCATGCTATGCAACATGCAAACACCCAAATCCGCGTATCAAGCAATAAAGAAAAAACTACACACCGTATCCTTAACCGTATCAAAGACACTGAACCAAAACATAACAACAACCCACACATATCAAGACCACAATTGTGATAATCAGGTTTGACCATGGAGACAACTCCGAAGACTTCGCGTACCCAACCCACGAAACGAGTTCATTAAAAAGGGGAAATAAGTGCAGTGAGGAGGAATTAACTTAATGAAGGGTTCATTTTATGAATTATTAAGAAATGGGTGAATTTTATTAAGTGATAAATCTTATCAAGAAAATGACGGTTCCTTCTTAAATTTTTAATTACAAATTATTAAGTTGGAGTGGTGCATTACTCCAAATCTCGGACTTCGATATCCAGACTGAGGTCTCTAAATGCAAATTCATTTATTAAAAATTAAGGTGATGTGGAGCGCTTTTTTGCCAGCGCGTGCTCTTGTGACGGATGGTTCATTTTAATTAAAAATATTAAAGTGCCTCTTAAGCGCACTTAGCGTGTGCTAAGTGAACGGTAGGTTAATTTTTATTTTAAAAAAATGGTGTGTTTAATGTGAGCGCGTGTGCCATGGTGGTGTTTAGGGTTCATGTTAAAAATAAACGTGGATTTTGGGGTAGTGGAAAAAAATAAAAATATAAAAGGGAAAAAATACCTAGTAGTGGGTGTATGTGTATGCAATGAATGCGCACTCCTCAATCCCAAAATATACGTCAACAATCCAAAAAGAACCAAGGTATCTGGATTTTTCTAGAATTTTCAGTTGGTGTTTTGAATGAAAGAGGATTTTTTAATGAATTTAGCATTTAATGAAGTATTTTTACCATCAAATAATCATAAAATAAAAGGACACATCATTTTTAGCTTAGAAAATATTCCAAAATAAGTAAAAAAATATAATGGAATTTTTAAGAATTTTTATGTAATTAAATTGGAATTTTTAGCATTTTTAATGAATTTTTTTCATTTTGTGGGTATTTTTAAAAGAATATTTAATTTTAAAATGTTTCTGATTTTTGTTTCGAAAATGTTCAGTTTAGAAAAATATGGCAATTTACTGCATAAATATTGAGAAATTTTCAAGTTTTTTTTGTGGAGTTTTAAGTGATTGTTAATGTTTTTTTTTTAATTGTTCAATGTATTTTGAAGGTTTTCGGGTTTTGGAATTAAAAATCCGGGAATATACCCAGGAATAGACTGCGTGTCAGCTATGTGTGAATAGCCAGCTACACACCACCTCACGGACCAGCTAACGCGCATCCCCGCGTGTGAACATCCGCAAACCGACTCCCGCACCCGCACACGAGCAATCACACGAACAACCACGCGCGTACACACCCTCGCGTGTGTCAGGGGCAGAAAAGAAGTGCCTGCAGGTTACTGCGTGGTTCAGGAATTGCCGCTGGTGCTGTTGGATTCAGTGGGTGAAAGGGAGGCGTAAAGGGGGTTTTCTGCGGTTGGGTTTCTATGGGTGGAACAGGGGGCTTATGGGGGGTTTCTGCGGTTGTCGCGGGTGTCTAGGGGGAGAACAGGGGCTTGTGTGGGGGTAGGGTGGTTTGGTGCTGTGTGCCTTGGGGGGGGGGGGGGGGGGGCGCTTGCAGGGAGGTGGGGGATAGGTGTGACTGTGGGGGGGGAAAGGGGGGTTTGCAGGGACACGTGGTGGGAAGGACAGGGGTGCCCGGGGCACGCCAGGCGACAGGGCGGGCGCGTGGCAGCTACAGGGCGACAGGCAGGGAGGAGGCCACAGCAGAGCGGGCGTCACGGCGGAGCACTGGGCGACGTCGGTGGCGCATGGCACACGAGGCGGCAGGCGCAGACGGGACAGGTCGGCGGGGCAGGGCTCCACGGGGCCACAGGGCGGCGGCAGGGAGGAGGCCACAGGGCGCTGCACAACAGAGGCGAAGGGGGAGGGGGCAGATGGCGGCGTGAGGGAGGGCGTGGCAGGCAGGGCGTGGAGGAGAGGAGGAGAAGAGGAGGAGGAAGGTAAGGAAAGGAGGAGGAGATGGAGGTGGAGATGGAGGGAGCGGGAAGGAGATACACAGGGGGAGGGATGGAGAGAGGTAGTTGGGGGGGAGAAGGGGTCGGGGAGAGAGAAGGGTGGGGGTGGGGGTGGGGGGAAGTGAAAGGGTGCCCGGGGTGGGTGCCTATAGGGGAATGGGCGGGGTGCCGATAGGGGGGTGGGCATAGGGGAATGGGCGGGGGCCCACAGGGGAAGGGTAGGGGTAGGAAAAAGGGTGTAGATGGGGGGGGGAAGGGTGCGTGGTGGGGTGGTGGGGTGCCTAGGAAGGTGGGTGGGGTGGCCAGGGGTGATGCCCATGGGAAGGGGTGGGGAGGTGCCCATGGGAAAGGGGTGCCTACCATAAAAGAAAGGCGTGCCCCCGTCCCGCGCGCGTGCGCCGGGCGGGGTAAAAAACTTTACCGTGACGGGATCAAAATAGCGCCGGGATGGCGGTACGGGGCACACAGATGCGACAGCGGTGCGTGGAGACGCGGGAAATTGAAAACGAGCGCGTTTCACGCGCGAAACGAGTCGCGCGAAAACACAAAAAAATAAAGAAAAATGAATATCTCCCAATCCGGGCATCAAAACGAAATGTCGTAAAAATAAAAAATGGGCAGGACGGCAGGGGGAAGACAGGGAAAAAATGCAACGGGGGTTCCGGGGGAAAGACAGGGCGTTCACATGCAAAAAATGCAAAAAATGGGTCCAAAAACGCAAATGAAAATTAATATCGAAAGATCCGTGCATCGGCACGAGGTGCAAGAAAAATGAAAAATGTGCAGAAAGACGTGCCTGACAATCCTATCACGTCAAAACATAGTTCCGACTGAGATAAGACGCGTTCACGTGGGAAAAACCCAAAAAACAGACTCGAAAATGGAATCGGAAATTAATCATGGACGAACCGCTTGCCGGAATGACATGTAGTAAAAAGGAAAAATGTCCGCAGGAAGGGGAGGTACAGGATTGTCATATCAAAATGCACTTCCGACTGAAGTAGGAGAGGTTCACATGCGAAAAACACCAAAAATACGTCCGAAAACACATTTAAAAATTAATAATTAAAAATCCAGAAGTCAAAAGAGGGTGGAGAAAAAAGGAAAAATGGAGGGAAAGTTACGGAGGACACGCCTGTCAAATCAAATTGGAATTCCGATACAAACAGGGTAGGTTCACATGGAAAAATGTCAAAAAGACGCACGAAAAAGTCTCGAGAAACCGCAAAAATTAATATTGGACAAACCGTGCATCGGAAGGACATGGAGTAAAAAGGAAAAATGTCAGGGAAAAAGTGGGTTAGGGCTATGACGTCAGATCACGGTTCCGAAGCAAGCAAAGCACGTTCACATGGAAAACTGGCTAATGTGCGCAAAATGCTTCAAAAATTAATAACTCGAGAATCGTGCATCGGAACAGGGGTAGGGAAAAAGGAAAAATGGTCAGTTCAAAGGGAGGAACGGGGCTATAAGGTTGGATGTGGATTTCGGTGAATGTAGGATATGTGTACATGGTAGGACAACAAAATCAGGGAATGAAGGAAAACTGCAAGGGAACAGCCCCGAGGGTGGGTGAAAAATGAATGGGTGGGTGGGGAAGGGACCCCATCATGGTAAAAGCAAGTTATGGCATAGGGGCAGTAGCAGGTTGAGGCATATGCAGAGGGGTATGCAATGTAGACGCGCAGGGACGCGTCCCCACACTTAAGACCTTAACGAATAGGGTTAACCGAGCAACAGGGACCTAGGACTACACAAAAGACCAACCACGAATGTCCCCACACTTAAAACATGACCGTTACTGAGAAAGAGAAGGTGTAGGGTTAGAAAAACTTGGCCCATATTGTCGAGAATCAAGGTTGACTGTCGATGGCACATCCTGTGTCGTTGTCAGCTGCTGCAGGAGGTACCAAGGCATCTTCACAACACATATCCTTCGTGGCAGGGACCACGCGATAGCACCCAGGGAGGTAGTTGGTTGAAGGAATCGCAGGAAATGCGTCGATGATAAGGAATGCTGCACTCAACTCACAATCACTCGAATGGAATGAAAGAACTGTCACTCACCCCATGACTAATATCACTCAAGGAATAATGATTGAAACCCATATCTCATACCCGGTTTAGGAATTGACAAGGGAATGGTGCAGAGGGAGTATGCCACGGTGCACAGTTGATGGTGCATCAGTGCGTCCAACCCATCTGGCATAAGTGCAAGGAGGAAGGCATGGGAGCCTGACAGTGTAGTGTACAGACAGGGTGTGTCCTGTGATGACGGCAGAGACCCATCCCATGGGATGCATAGGGAAACGGGAACATACCTGACTCCAAGTGTCGTAACGTCCCTCAATCTCACCTCTCGGTAATTGATTGAAGAAACTCCAGTCACACTCAACCCACCCTCTGTCTCGTGCTCTACTGATAGATACAGGAGGGCAGCCCTTTCCTGAAACCCATTAATGTAATCCTCACGGTCACTTGTGCAAAGCTTGTATGCCTTTTGCACATTTGTTGGTGCAACTCTGCATCCCGCTCTGTGCCGACATACGGTGTGAGAAGAAAGGCCAGGGAGCTTTAGGGTGTAGTGCACAGAAACAAATTGTGCTTTGTGCATTGAGAGGCCCATCCCGTGCGTGCAACACTTCATTCATACTTCTCACCTCTCATTTGATTTGAAGGGAAAAGACTGGTCACTCGCCCCACCCTCTGTCCCACTCTCTGATAGATACAGAGGGCAACCATACTCACTTCCCCATCCGGTTAGGATGAAAGCTCGCATTACTCGATTGTTTGTCGATGAAGATTGCATCGTCAGTTGTTGAAGAGACGTACCCAGGGAGGTAGCCATCAAATCGAACGTTGTGTTGGATAGGAACATGGCGTCTGCTAGAGGACAGTTAGACGCTTTGTAGAGAGACCCAAGACACAGCGTACGAAGGGAGGCAACTTCGGAACTGGATCCTGGGGATATCAATTGATGAATCCACTTTCTGGACTGCTGGGTGTTGCCACCTTTTCCACAGCCAGCTTCTCGCCCAAGGGTGTTGACCACCTTTTCTTGGAACGAGTCCTGCTATGACAGGGAATTTCTTCCTTTTCTCCCATAACATTTTTTTTTCGTTTTTCTTATCTTGTTTTTTTTCTTCTCGGTTTTTTTTTCTCTTGTTTTTCCCTATTCCCGAGGGTGTCTCCACCTTTTCTCGAAGAATAGGTCGGCATGACAGGGACCTAAGTCCTTTTCTCCCATGACCGATATGTATATATTTTTCTCTTCTTTTTTTTTCGAATTAAGCAAGGGAATGGTAGAAATACCACTTGTGTCAGAACCCACCTCGCCACTGTCGCTGGTGGAAAATAGAGGATAAGAGATCAGGGCTGGAAGGTAGGGTTGAGGGGACAGAGGGTTGCGTCCACCTCATCAGGAGTGGCTAAAGAACGGCTATGAGAAGTAGCATCATAAGAGGTATAGTGCCACGCCAACGAGGGAAAGGATCAGGTGATCGTGATTGTCAAGATCCCCAAGGAGGGAAGTACTTCTTCAGGCGATATATATTGATCAGGAAGGGATCATCAGAGGCATCAACGGTTTGCACTTGGACAGAGCCATTAGGGTTGACAACAAGTACCTTATATGGGCCCATCCACCGTTGTTGGAGCTTGCCAGGAAACTTGCCAAATCGTGAATCGTAGGCTAGGACCAAATCACCTTCCTTGAACTCCTTGTGCTTGATGAAGCTGTCATGGTAAGCCTTACGTCGAGCTTGCGTGGCTTCCATGCACTGTAGAGCCATCCTGTGAGTTTCGTCCAAACATTCCAGGTGCAGGAGACGGCGTTGTAGTGAATCATCATCCCCCAAACGCTCTTTGATAGCCACTCTCAAAGAGGGCAATTCCAGTTCAACAGGGAAAACAGCTTCTGTACCATACACCAGCTGAAAGGGTGTCTGTCCTGTTGCTGCTTTATGGGAGGTTCTGTACGCCCAGAGGGCCTCTGTAAGTCGATCGTCCCAATCACGACGATGTGCGGCAATTGTTCTTGTCAGAATCGAGCAGAGGATGCGATTGGTGACTTCAACTTGGCCGTTGGCTCTAGGGTAATAAGGAGTGGACTTGCGATGGCGGATCTTATACAGCTCTGTCAACTCCTCCATGACTTTATTAATGAAATGAGTGCCTCTGTCACTTACCAGCTCTAAGGGACTGCCAAAACGGGTGATGATATTCTTGTACATGAATAGGGCCACGCTGTTACCATCGTCTTGCTTCAGAGCTTTGGCTTCACACCACTTTGTGACATAATCCGTACATATGAGGATGTATCGGTTCTGTTTCCTTCTAGTGGGAGGATCGATTAGGCCTAGAAGTCGATGCCCCACTTCTCGAAAGGCTTCAAGGGAAGGATAGGTTGCAGTGGCATGGCACTTGTCTTGGTAGGTTTCCCCATATTCTGACAAGCATCACATCTTTTACAGTAATCATAGGCATCCTTGTGGAGGGTTGGCCACCAGTATCCTGCTAGCAGAGCCTTCCTGGCTATGGCTTCTCCTACAAAGTGGCCTCCACATGGCTCGTCATGGCAAGCCTTCATAATAATCCCAATCTCATCTCCTGCAACACATCTTCTGAGCACTTCATCTTTGCCTTTCTTGTATAGTGCACCGCTAACAAGGTGTAGGGGGCTGATTCTAACATAAGCTTCTTCCTTTCCCGACTAGATATGCCAAGAGGGTACTGTTGGGTTGCCAGCAGATTGGCAATATCTGCATACTAGGGGGTTACAGTTTCTACCAAGAATAGGGAAGCATCAGCGAGGTCTGGATCATCCTGCTCCTCGTTTGCAGTTTGTGGGATATGCGACAAATGATCAACGAGAACATGGAAACGACCAGGTTTGGTAATTACCTCAAAGTCAAACTCCTGGAATAGAAGGAGCCATCTCATCATTCGTCCTTTCACGTTTGCTTTGTTCATCAGGAAGGATAGGGCCTCGTGATTCACATAAAATTTAAAGTGGATAGACAGCAGATAGTGGCGGAACTTCTCTAGGGCAAACACCATTGCCAAGCACTCTAGCTCTGTCACTATATAGTTCCGTTCCCTATCAGTGACTTTTAGGCTTGCATAATAGATGGGTTGATCCAGCTTCGAGGAATCCTTTTGGCAGAGAACTGCGCCTAAGCCTTCAATTGATGCATCAGTGTGTACATGGAACTCTTTCATCCAATCAGGAGGTTGAAGAATGGGTGCCTCAATCAGACACTGCTTCAGAGTGTTGAAGGCTGTGTCACATTCTTCTGTCCAAACAAACTCTGCATCTTTCCTCAGTAGCTTGTGCAAGGAGGTTGCCTTTATTGCAAAATGGGCTATGAACCTTCTGTAGTAACCCACATGGCCTAGGAATCCCCTCAACTGTTTGAGGTTGGTGGGTGCTGTCAAAGCTTCAATCTTTTCAATCTTTGCAGGGTCTGTTGATATCCCTTGTGCAAAGATAATGTGGCCCAATAGAACTCCAGAAGAGACCCCAAAGATGCATTTGTTGGGGTTGAGGGAGATCCCATACTCCCAGCATCGATCAAAGCATTGTTCCAAATGTCCCCAGTGTTCACGGATCAAACTATAGACACAGAAGTCATCCAAATATACCTCAATAAAGTCATGCAGATGATTTTGGAATGCGGCCATCATGACTCGCTGGAAAGTAGCAGGGGCATTACAGAGCCCAAATGGCATCACTCGATAAGCGTAGGTCCCCTATTCTATGGTGAAGGTTGTTTTGGACTGGTCCTCTTCTGCTATCTGCACTTGGTTATATCTGTTGAATCCATCCAGAAGGGAATAAAGCTCATGTCTTGCCACACTGTGTCCAACAGTTCGTCTGTGAAAGGGATCAGAAAGAGATCCTTCTTCGTCTTGGAATTCAACTTGCGGAAATCCACACATATACGAAGCTTGCCATTCTTCTTGGGTACAACCACGATGGGTAAGACCCATTCACTATTTGCCACTGGATAGATAAACTTGGCTTCCAGAAGCTTCAGCAGCTCTGCTTTCACCAATGTGGAATAATTCAGGTTCATTTGCCTCTATCGTTGCCGTACTGGCTTGGCATCAAGCTCCAAGTCAATATGATGCTGACATATTGTGGGATCAATCCCCTTTAGGTCTTGTAGGACCACGCAAACATGTCCAAATTCTCTTTCAACAAGTTGTACAAGATTGACAACTCCTCTTCCGGTAGGCTGCTACCCACCTTCAAATGGCGTTCAGCGCCATTTGCATCCACAAAGGTTAACTGCCTTTCACCTTCTACTTCACGGATGAAGGTCCCGCGGACTGCTTCTAGATACAGATCCGACTCCTTCTAGGGAGTAGTGTCCTCATCTGATGTCCCACTAGAACCAACTTCTTCTCTTGGTGGAGACTTAGGTTGCCTCTGGAGATGTTGAAATGGGATTAGAGCCGTTTCGGGTTTGGTTTCACGATTAATTACCTCTTGGCTTGAAGACTCATCTTCTGATGACACATCCAGGAACGTCACATAACAGGGACCCTCTAATGCCTGTTGGAATTGTGAGACTGGTGCTTGTTGGCACGATGCATCATCATCATCTTTTCTTGGCAAAGGTGGGTGAGGGCGGCATGAGCCACTGCTGAAAGACAGCTTATTCTTCTTAATACATTTCTTATAAAGATTTTGCATATGAGAAGATCCATTTACCAGACCAAATGGTACCATCACCATTCTGTCCCACAGCATGAGCTCATCTGCTTCTGATGCTTCTGGAACTTTTTCTTCATATATAACCTCTTCGGGTGGGATAGACTCTTCCATCTCGCTTTCATAACCTTCTTTTTCCATATCATCTCCTTCTTCTTCTGTCTCTGTCTCTATCTCTGTCTCTGTAGGAGCTCTGTAAGAGAAGAACAGGTTCTCTGTTTCATCTTCTCCCTCTGTCTCTGGCTCTGCTCTGGCCATGTAACAGGGAGAGCAGTACATCCATGCTTCTATCTCATTGTCAGAAGTGATTTCAGAAATCATTCCTGGTTCACGCAGGAAGTATTCACCCATTGATAATGGCTTTGCATCTTTTGGGAGTTGGCTTACAGTATCCACTGTTAAGGAACGTGCCACTGTTTTCTTGGGAAGAATCTGTTTGAGAGCATCTTCGTCTGCTGATGTTCCATCTGTAGCCTCATTAGGGGAGTCATAAGATAACTCCAAGGAGGTGGATCCATGTCCTTTTTGAGCACCATATAGCTTCAGCACCACTTTATTGGGTCCTCTACCCAAGGTCAAGGTTCCTTTGAACCAATCCGTCCTTGCTCTGGCTAGAAAAAGCCATGGTCTACCCAGTAACAGAGGGTAGGATGTACCATAAGAGTTTGGCTTCACCACCAGATAGGTTAGCCAATAATATTTTCCAGCCACTGTAGTCTTCACATTTGGGAGACTGCCCAAAGGCTTGATTCTCTGATCCGCCAATCTGATGAGCCATTGGGTGGGTTGCACACCTTGTAGGCCTAGATCCTTCATTGTCACATCCGTCATAATGTTCACTGATGAACCACCATCAATCAGTGCATTTGCAATGAAGCAGCCTTCTATCCACACTCCAGTCTCTAGGGTACCAAGATCTAGGAAGGCGTTAGCCACGTCCACTTCTTTTACAGGCTCTCGAGCTTTGTTGGACTTTGTTGCTGTTGAGGGAGCAATCCTTAATCCACGTCTTCTTTCAGTATACTTTTGAACCTTTTTCGGAAACTGGGAGACAACATCAATAATTGTTGGAATGTGAGGTTTGGTTTAAAGGTATCTAGATCTCTAACCAGATTGTATTCCTTAATAGGATCCACTGGCTTCTCTAAACGGTTAGGGAATGGGGCAACACCCATTTTCATTTTCCTTTTTTCTTTCAACAGGGGCATCATAGGGACTTCTTCTGTGATACTGGGGGCATGTGTTGGTAGGGGTAGGGGACCGTCCCTAGGACTGCATTTGGTGGGTACATCATTCCTGGCATCAGAGGAGGTAGGACTCCTCTTCCTGGATTCATCGCCAATCTAGCTTCCACTTCATCGTACAGTCTTGCACGTTCTGTTTTGCAGCTTGCAGTGTGGTTGGTCTTTGCAGCTCCACAAACTTACAGACTTCTGGTTGTAATCCTCTGAGAAACACCCCCTTCTGAATGCCATCATCTAGATTATGGTTAGTCCATCTCTTCAGGATGGATTCCATTCGTGAGACATAAACTTATACTCTTTCTCCAGAGGACTAACTTAAATTCATAAATTCCTCCCGCATCCGCTCTTCAAAACCTTCACGCCTGAATTTAGTAAGGAAGGCCAACTTCAGGTCGTCCTATGTGCCAAAAGTTCTTGCTGCTTGTCTCTCATACCACTAAAACGCTGCGCCCTTGAAAGTGGCGGGGAATATTGCTAACCAATGCTCAGGGGTTCTTGCATTGTTAGCCACACATGCTACCATAAACTCTACTACATGAAGATCGGAGTCGTCATTGTACTCTCCCTTAAAAACTGGCAATGAAACTACATTCGATGGCCTGTCATCAATATTTCCAGGACGGATCTGGCTTGGAAGTGGACCTCCAGCAAAGCAGGAGGAAGGGCTTGATGTGCCATTGGGACTTCTGTAAAGAGTTCCGCAAGGGCGTCAAAGGCGGCTTCTGCTGCGAGCTCGTTCTCAGCTTTGATTTTTTATTTCTCTCTTCTCACGTACCTCTGGACTCGTTCTAACGCTTGCCTCTTTATTACGTCATTCATTAGGGGGTTGGCTCCACTATGTTGTTAGTGCTCCACAGAGGGATAACAGAAGGCTTCAATCTCTGGAGGACTCTCTTGCCAACATTTCTTTTACTTCTTCCTTTTCAACGTCCCTGAATTCTGCTTTCATGCCACTACACAGAGGAAGGTATTCGGTTCTGAAGGTGTCAAAATGCATACGTCTAAGCATTGTAGTGGTGCCATCACCATAGTAATGCTAGCTTCTGATGGTTTCAACAGTGTATGTTGTAAAGAACACTCTATCTACCAACTTCTAGTGGGTTTCTAATTGAATAAACAGAAGATTATCAGAACACCAAGCATCCCACGTATCTTGCTGTTGAGCATCCACGAACAAATTCCAACTCTTTTCCTTCTTGTCTTTGTGAACCTCCACAAACTAAGACTCCAGAAGCTTCTTCACAATATCCCACTTGATGATGTCTGGAAACTTCTCAATGAATACCAAATCTTCCATGGATGGTCATTCTCTCTGTTTCTGCTCTTCAGTTTGTTCCCAAATAGTTTGCCACTAAGATGCAAGTTTCTACTGCTTCATCAGGAAGAGGAAACTGTCCACCACATAGAGCATGCATCATGATGGTGATATGTTTCCACCATTGTGGGATGAAATTCTTATGGAAAGTGGCTTTGATTATGAGAAATTCCAACTCTTCAGTGGAAGAAGGAACTTTACAAACATCCATTGAATTCTTCTCTTCTTGGTAATGCCGTTTCCTTCATTTTCAGCCTCTTCTGGTGCTTGTTGATGGCAAGTTCCCTGGCTGCGCACCAAAAACATGGAGCCCCAAAAGGAACACCAAGGAAAAGGGAATTCTCTTGCAAGAAAATCTATCTTGTAACATCAACACGCTTCTATTTCATTCCTTTAATCATCAAAACAAAGAAAACAACAATTCTTCATGCAGCATCATAGTAGATTTCTCCCACGGATTTGATAGAATCAACCATATTCTTCAACATCTTCACAAAATCCATCAATAGAACAAAGAACACAAAGGAATACACCATCTTTGAATGAAAATACATGACATAGTATTCATCTTCAATGCCTTCAAAGTCTTCTCTCTCAATTCCTCATATACAATCACACTGTTTTAGTAGATTTGGCTATCTCTGACTCTCTCTCTCTCCATCAATAATACATCATATCCTCACTACAATCTCTCATAATAACTCACAATAATCCCTCTTAGGTCGTGGATACCCCTCCCAAGAGGTATGTCTAATATGAAGAGGCACCAGAGCCACTATAGTGTCTTTTCGTAGCTCACCACTAACACCTCACTCCAGTCTTTACTTGAGTCTTCAACAGCTACTTATTTCACTTATTTTAGCTCTTTTGCACTTGTATTCACCTCTTTCCAAGTCTAGAAAACTTTTCGAAGCTACACTCTCATCCATCAGAACACATACAGAAGCATACAGAAGGTCTATAGAAGCTCACCAGAAGCTCATCAGAGAGTTACAAAAGGTCAACAAAAAGCATCAGAACCACATAACTCATACCAAAACCATTCCAAACCATCAAAAATCACTCAATAAGCTTTCAAAAAATCTCAAAACCTATCAATCAATACTCCATCCCTCCTTACAGAGAGAAAACATAACAAAACAAAACAAAACAGAAGCTCAATAGAACCAATCAGGATCAATCAGAACATATCAGAACATCATCAGAACTTCACATCTCTACTAATAAACATCATAAGCTTAATAAAACCATTCCAACCTATCCAAAAAACTCTCAAACCACTTCCAAACCAATCAATCATCTCATAAAATCAACCTCTCCGCTCTCAAAAACAACAAAAATCAGCCAAAAAACAAATCATTTCAACACTCAATAGGACTACATTCAACCCCATGATCAAGGCTTTGTATTCTATCGTATTATTAGTAAAACAACATCCTAGATAGACTCCCATCTTCATAATAACCCAATGTCGGGGATCTTTAGTGACCACACCAATGCTTGCATGTTTAGCGGGCCCTTTAGAAGCTCCATCAAAATACAAAGTACAAACCCATTCCTCATTGATAGGCCATGCATACTAATAAGCTCAATCGTACTTATGATAATCAAAATTAAGCTGAGAGAGAGGATGTATAACAAGTACAATTTCTCCTTCCTCACTGAACTCGATACGAATGCTAGCCAAAATTCATTGGCAATGGTGGCAATAGACCTTAATCTCCCACATGAAAGATTTGTCTTGCCACTCAATAACCTAATACTCTTTACTCCACCAGATCACTCGACCTTGGTGTGGTAACATTGCTCTAGATATTGATGCTCAAGATAGGGAATGATTCACTTGATCTAATCATCTTGGTACCTATTGCAAATTAAAGATGAATCCTGAATGACCTCCATAGGCACCAAGCCCCATGTCAGCCCTTACACATAGTAAGGCTTTAGCTTATTAAAATTAACTTTATTCTTAAACTCTACCCCCTGCAAATTTGCTAAAAGGGTTGTAGAGCCACTATTTCCTAAACGTACAATCTTGTATGGTCCATTCCATTTAGGTTCCAATTTACCTCGAAATAGCTCATGACAAGCATCATAATAGAGCACCAACTGACCTTTTGCAAATTTGTACTTCTTAGCCCTAAGGTCACGAAGGGCTTTCATTCTCCGCTTCTCTACTTCTTGATGTAGTAAAGAGAGGGAGAGAAGAAAAAAAGAAAAAATAGGAGAAATGGGAGGAGTAGAAAAGGGGGCGGAGAGAGAGAGAGAGAGAGAGAGAGAGAGAGAGAGAGAGAGAGAGAGAAAGAGGAGAAGAGAAGAGAGAGTTATCGCTATATTATTTTCACTATAGGTTCAAAAAGCCCCGAACCTCCAAAGGGCTTCCCGAACCTACCTCCTTTTCCAAACCTGATGTGTAAGAGAAGTATATTTTTCTTATAACGCTTCTACCTCTCCCAACGAATGATTAAGAGCAAAGCACACAATGGGAAGCTCTATTCCAATGGAAAAACACACTCCTCCCCATACATTAGCTTGAATAAGGTGTGGCCTATTATTCTCTTAAATTTTATGTTGTAAGCCCACACTACTACATATAATTTCTTATCCCAATCGCATTTACTTTCTAATATGATCTTGGATAAGATTTCGAACAACTATTTATTTGTACTCTCAACTTGACCATTCGCTTGAGGATTATATGAGGTAGTCTTGTTGTGCTTATCTTCAAAGCTTCAGTCAAGGCTACCATAACTTTATTCAAGAAGTGTGTTCCTCCATCAGACACAATCTCCATGGTCGGACCAAAACGGCAAACAATTTGCTCCATAATGAAATTGTCCATCTCCTTAGCATTATCCTTCACCATTGCTCGAGCTTTAGATAACTTTGTAAAAAGTCCATTGCTACAATAATATACCTCTTACACATAGTTGATGAAGGGTATATTAGTCCCACAAAATCGATATCCCATTTCTGAAAGGGTAATGTAACCAAAATAGGGTTTAGAGGTCACTCATGATTCTCCCTCGCATCGCGTCTTTGACAAACATCACATCGCTTAATATAAATGAAAGCATCTTGGAAAATTGATGGCCACCAAGATCCACCAAAGACAACCTTTTGGGCATTAAATGTCCCCCACATGTTGAATTATGGCACTCCTCAAGAGTGAATGGTACCTCATCAAGTACTACACACTGGCGATAAATGTCATCTACACCCTTTTGATACAAGACACCCACTATAATCGAAAAGCGTAATGCTTGTTTCTTAATCTTTCTCTTTTCCAACTTTGATAGAGTAGCCCCAAATCCTCCTATAGATAAATAATGCATTATAGTTGCATACGAGGAAGGGATGGAAGCTGTATCGATCTTGAATAAACCTTCAACGTCACTTCCTTCAACCAAAATCTCCTTTGGCTCCCCAAAATCCATAAGACATTCCACAATACCTTGCAGCTTTGATGGCTTACTTATAATCTCATAATCAAACCCCTCCAAAGTGATTAACCACTTTGCTAAATAGCTAGGAAATTACAACTTGTTCAGCAACAATCTAAGTCCTTCCGCCTTCATAAAGAATACTACTCTTTCATAGAGAATATAATGCCCAAATTTCCTCGTCACAAAAATCATACCAATGTACAATTTCTCCATATATCTATAGTTAACTTCGGATATCTCCAACTTCCTGCTAGCAAAGGCAATTGAATGATACCATTTCTATTTCCAAATTTGGACTAAATAATAGCAGCTACTAATACTATGCATTTTGGCTGTTGAAAATATATAGAAAACTTCATCTCTTCTAGGTGCTTTTAGGATTGACGATTTTGCTAGTTCCTACTTCACATCCTTGAAGGATACTTGAAAAGCTTCACTCTACTCAAAAAAACAGTTAAAAGATAGGGGGTTTGTCAATGGCAATGCTCTTTCTCCTAGTGCATTGATAAATCTTCAATAATACCCCAGTGATGACAGAAAGCTATGTACCTCTTTTGGAGTACGTGGTGAGCTCATAGAGACTATAACCTTTATCTTTTCATGGCTAGTTGCAATACTAGCCAAACTAACCACATGGCTGAGTAACAATCCATAGGGCACCCCAAAGATGAAATTTTGGGGATTAAGAGCAATGCAAAACTGTCTAGAGTGCTCGAAGCATTTCCATAAAATGACCAGTTGCCTTTCTCTTGTGGTGGCTGCCCCTAGATCATTGATAAATACTTTTAACTCCTCTGGGTAGATGTCACTAAAAGTTGTATCAGTTGTTCATTTTGAAAAATAAGGCACATTGCATAACCCAAAGGCCATCACATGATACACAAAAGTACGGACAAAGACAGTGATAAACATAATTTTCAATTGTTCTTCCTTCGCAACAGCCATTTGCTTTATCCAGCAAATCAATCCATAAGCGAATAAATTTACCTACCTACTAATTGATCCAAAATTTGATCAATAAATGGCAATGGATAGTAATCCTTAATCGTTAGCTTATTGAGCTCTCTAAAGTCTACACAAAGCCGAATCTAATTGTTCTTCTTCTTTCTAATAACAACTAGTAATCACTCACCACTTTGTGTGTTGAACTGGAAATATCAGGCCAACTTTTTGTAGTTTTGTCAATTCTTCAAATAGGTCATCCCTTAAATTGAAAGGCACACACCTTAGTTTTTGATGCTTAAGGTGGCTACCTCCTTTAAAGGAATCGTATGAATAGCCACGATGGGAGGAATGCCTCTCAGCTCATCATAACTCCAAGCAAAGATTTCACAAAATTCTTGAATTAAGGACATAGAGTCCTTTCTTTCTTCCAAATTGAGCATGGACCCTAATTCGATCGGTCGTGAAACATTTATCATACCAAGGTCTAGCTCGATTACATCCGCATCCATTATCATCTCTTGACCCTCTATTGGATCATTTAAAGTTACTTGGTAGATATCCTCTGTAGTGGACCCCTTGTTGCATTCATTTCTTGATGAAAACTCACTAGCAGATGGAATATCTAATATTTTTAACTCTAATGAAGATAAATAAACTCACTCACTTTGAGGAGATTCATGATAGGTGTTTGCTACTACACATCTAGCATATGAAAACTCACTAGCAAATGGAATATTTAATATTTTTAACTCTAATGAAGATAAATAAACTCACTCACTTTGAGGAGATTCATGATAGGTGTTTGCTACTACACATCTAGCACCACTGCCAAAGATCAAGAAACTAGTAAGTATATCAACTCGACTATCTACTTGCAAGATCCATGACCTACCTAGCAATACTTGATAGCTAAGTTGCCCTAAAAGCCTAATGACCTTAAAGTCCAAGATGCATTCCACATTGGCAATGGTCACATGGACTTTAATAATGCAATCTTCATGTTGTCTTAAACCATCATCAGCTATTTAAAGAATCGTGGAGGCATCTTTTTAAATTTCTAATCCCAACCTCTCCATCAATTCAGAAATCATAATGTTGACAGAGGATATTGTGTCCACAATAGCGCGGTCCACTAATATTCCATCAACATATGCTACTACCCTTGGACAATGCTTTTCATCATGCTCAAACCAATCATCTTCTACTCACACTATTTGCAAGGGCTTAATGATACACCTTGAATAAAGAATCTTCTTAAATTATTTGCGCACTCCTAGAGACAACTTAATCAATTGTAGGAGGTTTACATCTAGCTTAACTTCGCAAAGAACTTGCTAAATCAAATTCATGATAGCTAGCAAGAACTCACTTTTGTCGTGAAACCATTCTCTCCTTTGGTCTTTGAACTAGCTTTGGTGCCTCTTTCTTGGCTTTTTCCTTTTTCCTTTCCAACACTTTATTGGGGTTAGTTTTACCATCTACGGAATTTAGAGGTGCGTCTTCCATATGAGGATTAAGAACTTGCATCCCCTTATCATCTTGCTTAGGATTTTCCTTGATAGGTTTTAGCTTGTCTTTAATGGCTTCCTTACCCTTTTGACCTCTCGTAAGGACCAGTACATTAGAAGCTTCAGTGTCATTGAAACAAATGGCTTCTATAAGGCTAACTCCACTGCCACTAGGCAACTCCTCTACCATAGCTTTCCCTCTCTATATTATTTTATTTGGTTCTTCATCTTACTGAAGATTGTTCCCTTTGGCTCGATGATTAATGGGACCTAGCTATTTACTTCCTTGTTGGAGAGAACTAATCTAGCTCCAATAGGTACTAGCTAAATGGCCAAACTTTCCACATATGTCACATTTAACATTTGGAAACTGCCTAAGGAAATGCTGGCCGCCACACCACTTACAACTGAATCTTAAGGGGCCACCCTCTTCAAGTTGTTGGCTCCCTATCAAATTCTACTGCTTCTTAAGGAAATTGACATCAATGACTATTTGCCTATATTGTTCGGTAATCGTGTAAATATAGTGCTTCATCATATCCTTAACTTTGCCAAGGACATTCGAGGCACTTGACTCATAGCCATGATCATCTACCTGTTGTTTCATTGATCTAAGCACTTGATTGGGAAGTGTGTTGTTGATTTCCTGGAACAACGGTAGGATTTAACATTTGGCTTCCAACATTTGGTGGAGCCATCTGACTCGCCATAGGCATGGTCACACTGGGAGGAGTTGGCAACATGGGTACATTTTGGATCATGCTTCCTCTCCCATTAGGACTCATAGGTATCCCTTGACTACCATTTGTCAGTGCCAAAGGATTTCAAAACCCTTAACTCATATTCTAGTTTGCCTAAAAGGTATAAGCCCCTTGCAATCATAATTCTATCTCCTCTGCTCTTGTAATAGCCGTATCAATGTTGGCAAGAGCAACACTGCTCAATTACACTTAAATATTTAAGTCTAGCCCATCCATAAAGTATTGCAACTGAGCAACAGTTGGAATGGGAATATAGGTTTGCAACTTATGGAATACTTCCTTTAGTTTCTTGGCATATCCATGAACATTCTCATGAGGTTCTTGATGTGTTCTATTGAGGACACATAGCCAATATTGACCTCCTCTTCTAAGGGTAAACTCTCTTCAAAAGGCTGCAAACAAAAAACCAATCATAGTTATGGTTTCGGCTTCTAGACTGTGATATCATATTGCAGCTCGTCCTTTCAAAGTCATATTAAAGAACATCATCAAGTGTCCTCCATCTTGAATTCGACATTGAAGCATTAACTTTTGGAATTCATTGATATGAAGTTTTACATCTTCCTCGGCTAACCCATTAAAAATGGGTAGAGGAAACCTTAAGACTGGCAAGTCCAATGTTCCTGCTGGCATTACAATGTGTAACACCATAGTAACAACTGGATTTACTAAAGGAGTTCAGACGATGGGAACTATTACTCCACTCTAAGTGGACTGACTAATTGGAAGAGGGGGAAGTGCCAGAACTTCCTCCTCCTAATGGACTATGCGTCAAGCTAGGGTTACTAAGACCCTGCCCTTGTAAGGATATTGAACCACTCCTTTGTGGAGAATATCTTTTGATAATTTCAACCAGTCATCTAGCCCGTTCAACTCTTTCTTGCTTCTGATGTTTGGCTTGACGGTCTTTTGAATCTATCTCATTGCTAAATTGGTCCCTATTCACCAAGATTTGAAAACCACCACTTATTAGTAGCTCTTGAACAATGCACCACATATCATGACCTAAAATGGATCGAACATTGGCTCTAAGGCACTAGTCAGGCCTCTAGTACTCTCCTAAAACCACCCCACACAACCTCACAACCAAGAGCATCTAAGAACTTTGTGTATGTCAAATTTTGTAGTCCATGAATAATTCTTTCCCCACTCCTTAGAGGGAGTCCCTAAACATGCTAGTGTTATACACCACATAGCATACACACAAGGAGCACCCTTTGCTTAATCACTACGGCTCCACTACGGCTCTCCTACACCTTTGGGGATTTGTCCCAAGATACGCTATGAACATAAAACACCTTCAACACAAAGTTTACTCTTTCAATTAAACAATCCAGGAGATGATAGATAAACCTCACAGAATAACTCCCAAGAAACCAAATATCTAGCCCTACACCTTGAGATACCTCACACTCTCAAAGTGTCGGTCTCATCACTCATACAAACAGGTGCTATGCATCTAAGATATGATACCATTTGGTGCATCAATGCAAGCGTGTATATGACCATCATACTTAAACAAATATTCATTGAAAATTGGTTATGTGAAAGGGCAAAGACAACTCTTTTCATGATTTTCTTTTTCTACAATAGTACTTCATTGCTTAGGGCTAGCACCGAGCTTCCTCATCCTACTAGTCCCTTTTTAATTTTAAATAACTGTAAACCCTATATGATATGCACCACAAAACATCAGCATTTAACATACCTTATCCACTCAACATCTCTCTACTCCCTACCGTTTAAAATTTTGCATGCGTTGATAGGTGTAAGGCATGGTTTTTTATGTATTTTTCTTTATTAAAAGCGATAAAAACTCACTCACTAATAATTACTGATTTTTTGGTTTAGAAAAATTACTCTTATGGAAAATGATTTTCTTAGCATTTTTCATTCCATAGGAATGGAAATGCACACCAAAAACCCAAAAATCATATATTTTTCCTTAAATCGCCTAGTCTGAGTTTTGTATGTTTTGCATAGAATTATTATACGACTGATTTTTTTATGAATCCTTCAACATGACTGCTCAAAAAAAGTATGGGCAATCAAATGCAAGCATTTTTAACCATTTTAAATAATAATTGATCATAAAAATGATAAAACCTACATTTTTCTCATAAAATCACTCATTATGATGCGTGCTTTTCAACTTTGGAGGCCCATTGATGCTAGTCCACAGCCACTAACAATGTGTACAATCTCGATTCAGGTCTTTTTCCACTCCTATATTTTTGTTCAACTAAAAACGTCCATCTCTGCCCATCCCCCTCTCTTTACATTGATCCATGCGAACAAACCATAAGAGGAGACACGAGAGAGGAGAGAGAAATACTAAAAGCATATATTTTGATTCGATGCATCATTTTGGATGATTTTTGAAGCGTTGACATGTGAAGAATTCATGGAGCTTACTGCCAATAGCATTCCTCACATGATGCTGATTAATAAAATCATAAAAATTTGGAGATTTGGGGGCATTGAAAAAAATGGCGTCCCCCTTGTCCGTTTTGATAATTCATGCCTTTTGGCATGTTAAACCTTGTTTAATCTTTAAGTTTGGTTTTAAAAAGAACTAGTTCACTTTTTCGTGATTATAATTTGGTGAAGGTGGTTTTTTCACTTTCGAAGGGGCAAACGAGCTTTGATTTGGGATCCATCTAGACGATTGGCTCTGTGATATCAAAATCTATAAAATTGGCTATTGTGATGCACTTTTCAACTCTTAAATCATATAGCTACTTCAGAATGCAAAACCTTACGATGATTAAATGGGGGGTCAAATGGACTCTGATCGACAAACTGAGACTTGGGTTGGGTTCTTGGCATCAAAATCCATCTAGGAAAACTCTAGCTCATCAATTTGCAGCCGTTTCATTTTGCATGAAAATTTGCTATTTGATAGCCTCATGGGCTCTTTTCTGCTTCAAAAATAGCCTCTAAAACCTGTTCTCAATTTTTAAGAATCATTTGCTCCAATCACTAGAATGACTACTATTCACACTATATTTGTAGTGGGCACCCATAAGAAGTGGCTAGTTTACCAAATAGATGTTAAATCAACATTCTTGAATAGAGACCTCCAGAAGGAGGTGTACATCGCTTTTAACCACTGGGTTTTGGGATATCCCATTTAGAGAACAAAGTTTATAGAAGTTAAATAGGATATTGTATGAGTTGAAACAAGCCTTTAGAGCATGATATTAGCAAATAGATGAATTCTTTTTAGGCTTGAATTTCAAAAGATGTGCCTCAGATGCTAACTTGTATGTTTACCAAGAGGGTGAAAAATCTCTAATGATTGTCATATATATGGACAACCTTCTTATTACATTTGAGTATGAAGATATGATCCATTAGAATCGAAAGACATTGAGCTCTGAGTTTGAAATGAAAGACTTTGATGCCAGGAGGCATATTCCACGGTGGATTCCGTGCCACAGTGGATTCCGTGAGGTTTTACGGTGGATTCCGTAAACTTAGATGACCGGGGCTCATACACAAAGAGGATTCTTTGTGCGAGAAGTTGATGGGGACGCCTGTCCTTTTCGGGCGTTTCATTAATTTAGTGTGTACATGGGTGATTCCATAGCGGGTGATTCCGCAAAATGCATATTAAATTAATAAACGTTTATGAGTTTAGAGTGCGCACTCGTAATAAATTAAGGTTAGGATTTATTTCTAACCAGTTGATTTATTTATGTAACTGAAGACTGCTAGGTATTCACTTTTGTCGGTTTAATTGTATTATTTTACTAACGATTGTGAATGCTTCAGTTGATGTGTAGAGATAGCAGCAGTGGCGGAGGAAAGCATTGGAGTCTAGCGAGTATTCGACCTTTGGACTATATTTTGATAGGCGCCACGCCTATATTTTGTTATGTCTATTGAGACATCGATTATTGATTATTATTTTGTATGCGCCTATGCGCACGGATATGTTATTTCTATTTGGACATTGAGATTGGGCGTGCCAGACTCTATGGGCACCGTCCATTAGCTTTATTTTCCTATTTTTGTAGAAAGCAAACTCAAAAGCTAAAAGCTTGTCATATTTTTGTAAATTGGGCTATTATTGTGCATGAAGATTGAAATATACATAAAATACATGCTTTGTGAAGCGCTCACACAAGGCATGGGGGAGATTGAACCCAATTTGTCTCTTGCCTCTTGTCGTGCATGCTTTTACATTGTTTTTTGTGCAAAAAGGTAGAGTTCATTGTTCTTGGGGACCTTCTGGGATTCACTACGCGAGCATTTTGCGTCCGATCTGCGCACCAGTGGTATCAGAGCGGAGCAGAGATCAAGAGCTTCCAATCGCTACCAATCTCGGGCGAAGGCGGAGCTCCAGGAACAAACGGGCTCTACAGTCAATCTCATCACGAACCGTCGATACAGGCAGACTTCTAGCGATCAAGAACCCTTGTTTCTACTGTCAGATCGCGAAGGACCAGGCACTGTAGGCGGAGGACCACGCATCCAACTCCATCAAGTCGTTGAAAACCAGAGATAAGCTTCATTAATTTTATCATTATTTCTTTCAATAAGCTTAAGAGAAAGCTTATGAAGCTTGGTTATCAACAAGTAAATCAATCGACTGATCTGGAGGAGGCCCGAAATTTTCGCGACGTGAAAAACGGCCCCCCCCCACGAAAGTCGGACGCCGCCTGTTACTCCATTAAGCTATTAAGCTTAATCTCTTAGATCAATTAAAGCTTTAAGCTTTCTGCAAGTCACACAGGGCAAACAAGTCCACAAACTCCGGGTCCTGTGCACCAGAAGACAAGTTCAGCAAGTCAATTGGAATCAAGTTCTGTAAGTTTTGCAAGTCGGCCTAAGTTCTGTAAGTCAACAACTCTGTAAGTATGCTAAGTGTGCAACTCTGCAAATCAGACTAGTCAACTGGAGTCAGAACTGACTAGTGCTTAAAACTCCTAGAAGACTTGTTCCTATGCAAAAACGTTGAACTGGAAAGTTGTTCGTGGCAAGGTGTTCTACCTATCTACAAGTTTGTTGAAGTACTTTCAGCAAACGAAGACAGAAATATTACAGATTTTCTAAAAATTGAGAAAGAAATACCCAAAAATACATAGCCTTGTAACCCCAAATTTGAGCTACGCTCATCCCGCTAACTTGATTTTGAGTGAGAAAGGTTTATTGAGTTTTACAGGATGACTACCCCACATATGGATGATCCTATGACTGAAGACGACCTACTTGAGCCTACCATGGAACAAAAGCTGGATCTAATCATGCTACAATTGGAAGAAGAGCGAAGGGCTAGGCAAGCATTGCAAGCGCAATTGACAAAACTACAAAGAGCGTCCACCGATAAAGAAGAACCTCAAGCTGAAGATTTGATTCATCGTACCATCGACGCCACTCTTGAAGCACAAACTATTCGCAAGGAATCCAAGATAAGTAAACAAAGTTTCAAGTTTCGCACTTTCAATGGCATACGAGAAGGAAAGACTGTTTTATCATTCATTAGCCAGTTTGATGACTATTTCCATGAGGAAACTTATCCAAAAAAAGATAAAATCAAGTGTGTTACTAATCATCTGATAGACAGAGCATCACTTTGGTGGACTGTAGTCCGCAAGAGCATAGAATGTCCTGCTACTTGGGAAGATTTCAAGAAGAAGTTCATGCAGAATTTCCTTCCACCGCAATTTCATGAGAAGGCTATCAAGCAATGGGATTTACTTCAACAACGGGATCGTGAGCCTATTCCACAGTATACAGAGCGTTTTTGGAATGCACTCCTACAGCTACGCATGCTTGAAGACGTACCAGAGACGACGCATAAGCGGAAGTATATGTCTGGACTTCTTGGACATTACTACGCTGAAGTGAACATGTTCAAGCCTGCTACCCTTGAAGATGCCATCTCCTTAGCTCACGACACTGAAGATAAGTTACGCGGAAGAGACAAACGACCACAGCAATTCCAAGCCAACGGTAATTATGGATCTAAACAATTCAATTCCAATTTTAGAAGGTTTAATCTAGGTCGTTTCTCATCACCATCTTTCTGCAAGAATTGGCCTAAACCACCTGCATTACCATCCACTGTCAATCCAAATCCTAAGCCTATTCCACAACCAAATCCAAATGTACCCAGACTTCTAGCCATTGCAAATAATGTAACCAAAGCCAAGCCAATAGTATGCTATAAGTGTCACCAGCCAGGGCATCTCGCAGCAAATTGTCATTCAAAGAAACCACCAGCACATATCAACTATCTTGGAGCCATGGACGAAGACGAGCATGAGGATATGCCAGATTTCACCGAAGATGAGGATGATCCTACTACTACTTCCGACACTTTACTAGGTATGCCTACTCCACATTCATTATTGACTATGAAATGTATGGTTCATGGAAAGGAAAGAACTATTTTGCATGATGACGGTAGTACCCATGACTTTATTTCAGAAAAATTGGTAAAGGAATTGAAATTGCATACAGTACCTACGCATTATCGCATAAAAGCTGCATTTTTAGGCACTAGGTACAATGGCACACAAGAAGTACAAGATTTAGAGATTCAAATTGGTTCATATATTGAAAGAAGAAATTTCTTAGTTGTCCCATTATAGTCAAGTGACATTATTTTAGGAATGCCTTGGAGACACCAGCATAATCCAAATATAGATTATTCCACACACACAATGAATATTAATTTTCAAGGAAAATCGATTACATTATATGGTATGCATGCATCTAATATTTTTCCACTGCTTTCGCATACTCAAGCAAAACGTGCACTATGCAAGAATACTAAATCATATCTCATTTGGGTGAATGAATTGCATGCAAAGGAAAATCATATGCATCCTAGGCATAAGAAATTTCTTGCATATTTTAAGGACTGTTTTGTAGAAGACCTACCACCAGGTTTACCACCTTCACGTCCATAAGACCATAAGATTGATTTAATTCCTGGCACACAACCACCTTGCAAAGCACCATATAGGCACAATCAAATAGAGCAAAAAGAAATCCAGAGTCAAATTGAAGAATTACTAAACAGAGGCTTAATTCGACCTAGCAGTTCCCCATTCGGTGCACCTGTACTCTTAGTCAAGAAAAAGAATAATACTTATCGTATGTGTATTGACTACCGAGCATTAAATAAGATCACTATAAAGAATAGGTATCCTATACCTAGAGTTGATGACCTTATGGACAAACTGTAAGGATCTTCTATATTTAGTAAAATTGACCTTAAGTCTGGATATCATCAGGTGAGACTAGATAGATCTGACATATTTAAGACCGCATTCAGGACACAGTTTGGCCATTACGAATTCTTAGTCATGCCATTCGGATTAACTAATGCACCTTCTACTTTCAGTAGAATGATGAACCGTATCTTTCTGAAATATCAATATTGTGTGATTGTTTTCTTTGATGATATTTTGGTGTTTAGTCAAAGTGAAAAAGAGCATTATGAGCATTTATCATTAGTTTTTCAATTACCGAAAGAAAATCAATTGTTTGCAAATCCTGAAAAGAGTGAATTCTTTAAGACAGAAATTGAGTATTTAGGTCATATTGTATCAAAAGAAGGAATTAAAGTTGATCCTAAGAAAATTGATGCAATATTGCATTGGCCTGTTCCTAAAAATGTGCATGAATTACGCTCATTCCTTGGTCTTGCTAGTTTTTATAGGAAGTTTGTACGTAATTTTCATTACTTGCTTTACCACTAACCAAACTTCTTAAGAAAGGAATTGTTTATCAATGGACTGAAACTCAGCAGAAATCCTTTGACTTACTGAAACGTGCATTAACTAATGCCCCTGTTCTACAATTGCCTGACTTTAACAGACCATTCTTTCTAGTTGTGACCGATGCTAGCGGATTAGGAATAGGAGCCGTACTAATGCAAGACAACCATCCAATAGCATATTCTAGTTCTAAGCTAAAACCCTCTGAGCTCAAATATTCCACTTATGACAAAGAACTATTAGCAGTTGTACAAGCATTAAAACAGTGGAAGCATTATTTAATGGGTTCAGAATTCATGATAAAGACCGACCAGCAAAGCATTAGACATTTACTTAGCCAACCCCAAATTTCTGACCGTCATATCAAATGGGCTTCCTTCATTCAAAGTTTTCATCCTATCATTCAATACCAACTTGGAAAAGAAAATGTAGTTGCTGATGCATTGAGTAGAAGACCTGCAATTCATAATATTTCTATCATATCTTTTGATTCTTTGATTGCTATGAAAGATACATATTACAAGGATATTACTTTTCATTCTGATTAGCAAAAATTAGTTCAAAATAATTTCATTCCTGTTGATTCATTGTCATATAATGATGGATTTATGTTTTTTGAAAAGAGACTGTGTGTTACTATTCCATTCCGATCTTTTGTTTTGAATGAAATTCATTGTCCCCCATACCAAGGTCATAGAGATATCATATCTACATTACGCATGTTAACTGAAGATTTTTATTGGCCGCATATGAATGCAGATGTATCTAATTTCGTTTCTGAATGTTTGATTTGTCAAAGAATAAAGAGACATCATGGTAAACAATATGGATTATTAATGCCTTTGTCTATTTCATCTAAACCTTGGGAACATATTTCTATGGATTTCATTACTGGTTTACCAAATACTAAATCTAACCATGACATGATTTGGACAATTGTAGATAGATTTAGTAAGCAAGCATATTTCATTGCATGTAAGAAAACTTTAACAGCATCACAAGCAGCACAGTTATTTTTGAAAACTGTTTTTACTAACCATGGATTGCTAAAAGTGATTATTTCAGATCGTGATTCTAGATTTTGTAATAATTTTTGGATTACACTGTTTGCAAATCTAGGCACAAAGATTGATTTCTCATCTGCATTTCATCCAAAAACAAATGGACAAACAGAAGCCACAAATAGCACCATTTTAGATCTTTTACGTGCATATACTATCTCTAAACCTCAGACATGGGACACTCATTTGCATTTATTATAGTTTGCATATAACAATACACCGCACACATCTACAAAGAAAGCACCTTTTGAAGTCATTTATGGCTATAGATTATCTACACCTATTGCATCTTTGTCTAATAGAATTCAGAGTGCTGATGATATTGCTACTATGCATAATAGTATTTTTGATGAGGTTAAGGATATGATTGCTAAAGCCCAACAATCATATACCAAACAAGCCAACAAGAAAAGACAAGCTATGAATTTAAAAGTTGATGATTATGTTTGGCTTAGAATAGAAAAGCGTAGACTGCAAAGTGTAGATAGACATCCAGTTGTTAAATTAGCTCCTAGATTCTATGGACCATTTAGAATCATTCATAAGATTAATGATAATGCATTCAAGTTAGAATTGCCATCTCATTGGAAAATTCATAATACATTTCACATTAGTTTATTGAGACCATTTAGAGGCCAATTACCTATCCACCCTGTTTATGAAAACCCACCTTTATTAGAGGAAGAGACTGAAATACTTGAACCAGAAGCCATCATAGACACTGACTACATGACCATTAGAACTGGCCGAAGGTATTCTAGATATCTAGTAAAATTTAAAAACCATCCTGTAGAAGACGCACAATGGATGCACGCTAGAGACTTAAATGCTTTCCCCACTCTGTTAGCTCCACATTGAGCTAATAGCAATTGAGGTCAATTGCTATCCCACCCCGGGGGTATTATGCTAGGAGGCATATTCCACGGTGGATTCCGTGAGGTTTTACGATGGATTCCGTAAACTTAGATGGCCGGGGCTCATACACAAAGAGGATTCTTTGTGCGAGAAGTTGATGGGGACGCCTATCCTTTTTGGGCATTTTATTAATTTAGTGTGTACATGGGTGATTCCATAGCGGGTGATTCCGCAAAATGCATATTAAATTAATAAACGTTTATGAGTTTAGAGTGCACACTCATAATAAATTAAGGTTAGAATTTATTTCTAACCAGTTGATTTATTTATGTAGCTGAAGACTGCTAGGTATTCACTTTTGTCGGTTTAATTGTATTATTTTACTAACGATTGTGAATGCTTCAGTTGATGTGTAGAGATAGCAGCAGTGGCGGAGGAAAGCATTGGAGTCTAGCGAGTATTCGACCTTTGGACTATATTTTGATAGGCGCCATGCCTATATTTTGTTGTGTCTATTGAGACATCGATTATTGATTATTATTTTGTATGCGCCTATGCGCACGGATATGTTATTTCTATTTGGACATTGAGATTGGGCGTGCCAGACTCTATGGGCACCGTCCATTAGCTTTATTTTTCTATTTTTGTAGAAAGCAAACTCAAAAGCTAAAAGCTTGTCATATTTTTGTAAATTGGGCTATGATTGAGCATGAAGATTGAAATATACATAAAATACATGCTTTGTGAAGCGCTCACACAAGGCATGGGGGAGATTGAACCCAATTTGTCTCTTGCCTCTTGTTGTGCATGCTTTTACATTGTTTTTTGTGCAAAAAGGTAGAGTTCATTGTTCTTGGGGACCTTCCGGGATTCACTACGCGAGCATTCTGCGTCCGATCTACGCACCAGACTTGGGCTTGTTACACTATTATTTGGGGATTGAATTTTGGTAAGTTTGTGGAAAAATGTTCACCTCTCAAAAGAAGCATACACATAGATCTTAAAATCATTTGGTGTGACTGAGGATAATGAGATAACTACACCTATGGAGGTCAATGTGAAGTTATCCATTGAGGATACATCAACAACAACAAACATTGGGAAGTACAAGAGGTTGGTTAGTAGTCTCATCTACTTATGTAACACCACGCTAGATATTAGTTTTTTATTGGTATTTTGAGCATTTTTAAAATAAACCACAAGAAATTCATTAGAAAGTTGGGATATGGGTGCTCAGATATTTAAAGAGAACTCATGAATATGGTATCACATACAATTTGGAAAGTGCTCTTGTGGGAAATTGTGATTCACATTGGGCACGTGACAGTGATTCTAGGAAATCTTTTTTTGAATATTGCTTCTCTTTAGATTTAGGAATATTCACTTGGATCAGTAAAAAGTAACCAACTATGGCATTATCGAAGTAGAGTACATGGCTTATTTTGCTACATGTAAAGTAGTATGGTTAAGGAGGATCCTATGCCATATGGAAGTATAGAAAGAAGATCTAACAATGCTAAGATGTGACAATACAAGTTGCATCACCATTGCCTAAAATCTAGTTTTTCATATATACACCAAACACATTGAGATCTAGTATCATTATGTGCATGACTTGATCAAGGAAGGGATAGTAAAGTTGGTCTACTGTCCAAAGGAGGAGAATGTATAAAGATCTTTCCCAAAGCTCTTACAAAGGATTTGCTTTGAGTTCATATTCAAAGACTCGATGTTGGGCTGAGGATGTAGTTTACTTGCGAGTGGACATTGAGAGAGTGTGTTAGATATGCTCAATACCCCACCCTTGTAAGGTGCCGCCGATAATTGATGGTGATCTAAGTTGTAAGGCTTCCTTTATGAGAAGAAGCAATGTGTGAGCATGGATATTGGTTAGGTCCTCACTTGTATGTCAGATGAAGTCTCTATGACTGAATGGCAAAAATGTGACCTTTGTGAATCTAGCCTTTACAATAGATAAAGTAGTTATATTGGTAGCAACTCAAGCCATAATGCATTGAGTTGTGTGGCATGGGAGTTATCAAAGACCCCTATTTAGGGTTTGGGGGTGCAAAAATGGGGGTCCGCAAGCAACACTCCCTACTTGATAGTAAAGAAAATCTTCCTTGAAATATTTCCTGGCCAAATAGGGAAGGTTCACAACATGGTCAAACAAGCTGACTAGACTACCTTCACAAGCTATAAAAGGAAGACCCCTCCAAAGCCATCGTTAATCTATCTTCCACCCCATTAGATTTCTTCTAGCTACCCTTAAACTCTTAACCTGTCATCTGTCTGGATCACCATCTAAGCTTCACAATCATGGAAGCACATGGATAGATAGAGCTATCAGTTTGTTTGAAATCAAAGCAATTTTTGTTCTTCTCATATTTACTATTCTCTACTCCTAGCTTTAATTTTATAATTTATATAATTAATTACTAATTTAATATTATTGGTTTATTTATAAATCAATTTATTAATATTTGAGGGGTGTTCCTTATATGGTATAATTATTTCGTAGCAAAGGGTTCTTTTGTATGAAAGATTATTTGTAAAAAAAGAATTTTCCAAGTAAGCTTTTCCTTAACCCAAAACGGTAATCCACATACTCAATGATGTACCCCTATATTTTTGGGGACCATCATACAATAGTCCCATATTTTCCATATTATACGAATCACATATTTGTATTAATGCAACCCATGAGGCCACCAACACTTGTGATAAAACCCCTTCAATTTGACATGTGTTGACAAACCAAATTTTGCAAAACTCCTCGTCATAGGCCACTCTCCCCATGAGATAAAAGTACAAACTAGCAAAAGAAAAGTCATAATATTTTTAGTGGATGACTTCCATGGGAAGCTCCATCCCAACCGGGTGACCTTGTAGAGTTAACATTGGAAACATTCGAGCCTGTTCTTTGAGTGTAAGGAGAATTTGCACACCTAGGGCTTGTTCTTTAAGTGCAAACAAAATTTGCACACCTAACGTTCCCTTCGTCTACTTCGTGTCCTTCTTGGAGAGCAAAACCTTGAGTGTTTGGAGGGAGTTCCTGCCTACAGAATTTGCACATCTGAGCTTCCCCTGGCCTAATTCCGGTCCTTCTTGGAAAGAAAAACCTCGAGTGTTTGGAGCGAGTAATTCCGGTCTCCTGGCTTTTTCCTGGATAATAGTTTCTTCTCGACCAGGTACCTGGAGGCTAAGACTCAATCCAGTAGCCCCATAAGAAGCTATGCCATGGAATACACGATAATTTCACCCTTGGTTTCTTTAGTGCACCAATGCCATATCATCTGCACTGTGCAGCCTTCTCGAAGAGCTTTAGGGGCCGGGAATACCTGGGAAGTTGGGAAAGACTTGAATCTCCACTGTCCAGCCCCGTTACTAGTTAGACTTCGAATCCTCGTCTTCCGAACGCATTCGATGCGGTTCAGCCTCGCCTTCTGAACGCACGACGGCGTCGTTGAGCCGCAGAGGAGTTTGGGGAGTGCCCACATGGTCGACTCCTGAATCCTGATCCCAGTACGACATAGGTCTCACACCTTCATTGGCAAGTACATTGTGCACTAGCTGGAGGTCATAGTAAGATGTCCCTTTGAGAACATCGACAACCAGCTGCATAGTGGGGCGTCGAACAGGGTTGTTATATGCACTGCAGGCCAGCCCTACTACCAACAACCGCCTCATCTGCTCCTCCTGAAAGCGTCGTTTCTGCAGCCGACTGTCAGCGGCATCCAGCAACCCACCCTTTTCATACAGCTCGTACACCCAATCTCGTAAAAAGACGGGGGCCGATTGCCGCCCCTCTCGCCAGCCGCTGATCTTGACAGCCGGTTCTCCAGTTGCAACCATTAGTGCTGTCACTCCGAATGCATAGACGTCTGACGAGGCTCCGAATACGCCCTTGTGCCAGGCATATGGATCAAGGAAACCAGGAGTCCCTGAGAGCTCGCCTTCTCTGCTAGCTTCATGACGGTCTAATATGAGTGCTAGGCCGCAATCGTCGAGGCGGGCATTCCAGTGGGTATCCAGAAGCACATTGGCAGGTTTCACGTCTCCATGCACAATGGTGGTGTATTTCGAGCCGTGGTGGAGATAGTGCAGGACTGATGCCAATTGACAGACGATCCGGTATCGTTTTTCCCATGCCATGATCATAGCCTGATCATGATCAGAAAGTCTAGAGTTGGATCCTACTCTCAAGTGAGTGGAGAGATTCCCATTCGGCAGGAACTCTTACACAAGGAATGGCCCTCCTACGATGCACCAGCCCAGAAGAGGCACGAGATTGGGATGTCGTAGAGAACCTAGGATATTCAGCTCCCGCAAGAAAAGCTCCCTGTATCTTGAAGCATCACCAATTAATCTCTTCACGGCAATTTCTTGACCATCGGGAAGCTTACCCCAATAAGCTTTTGAGATTCCCCCCGAGCCAAGAAGGCTTGAAAAGTTGCGGGTAGCAAGTTCTAGCTCAGGATAGCTGAATTCCCTCGCTTGCTCCAAAAACGATCCCGCGCCAGTCCCCGGTCTCTTCGCAGCTCCACCCTCCCAGCAGAAGAATCTGGCAAGGAAGCCACAAACTGATCTTTTCTGCATGGCAGCTGCTTGTGTGGCTGATTTCTTTTTGCCAGCAGACTCGTCAGACAGCGTAAGCTCACCAGCCTCCTCCATGACAGGCCGCAGATAATTTGGTGTTGGACGAATCTCTTGGGCGGAGTGTTTATACAGGAGATCTTCCAGCGTGCATTGGTACATCTCCTTGACTATGTGCAGTGATCTGCTTGTATAATAAGGGGCAGCAGCACGCGTTTTATCCAAGCTGGACATGACTCACAGCAATGTGGGGAGGAAAGCCGGAGAAGTAGATATGGTGACATCAGTCTGGTTTGTGAGTACGAGATTAGCCTTGAAATACAAGAGTGTCCTAGAGATTTCTGGAAACAATGGCCGCTGCAGGGGATCCCCATGCCAACACCTCCTGATCAAAGAAGCCAAAGCTGCAGGGCATCTCTCAGGCAGCGTGGGCCTGTCACCAGCCATGAGTGTCCTGTAAAGGATGGTCAATTTCGATGTGGCAAAGGGCAATTTTCCTGTTAGGATTTCGTAACAGACCATACCAAAGCTGTAAACATCTGCCTTCTTTGTATATTTGCCTATTTTTGGGAGCTTTATATCCTGTTGTTGAGCACCACCATCATCATCATCGTCGCCTTCTGGTTCATTAAAGAATACTTCAGGAGCTCTCCAGCGAGTGGCACCTCTTTGGACTCTAGAGCTGGATATGAAGCTGCTTTTCTTGGCCTTGGCCATGCCAAAATCGGCTACCTTCACTTGCACAACGGGGTCTGTGTCCTCATCGTAGTAGCTGCAAGAACCAGTACCTACCAAGATGTTGTTGGACTTCAGGTCGCGATGCAGGACGTTCAGGTTGTGTACATGCTCCATTCCTTTGGATATCTGCAGCATGATGTCCAGTGCCTCTAGCAAAGAGAAGGGTGGATCCTTCCCAGCAGCCGTCCTGTTGTTCATGAATGACAGGAGGTCTTCCTGCATGAGTTCCATCATCAAGCTGCACCTATTAGGGCCTGATGCGCAGCATATCAACTGTAGCACATTTGGATGTTGTAGCCGTGCTTGAATTGCTGCCTCTTTGCCAAATTGCACTTTATTCACATGAAAGAAATCTTTCATTGCGAATTTTCCTCCAAGCCATTCCACCTTTGATACTTTGGCAAATGCACCTTCCCCGACTACATCATGTATGTGCTGTCGCAGTCCAGCTGTTGCAACATCAATCCACAGGGATTCAGGCAATTCAATATCGTCGGAATGTGCAAAATGATTGTGATGCATCATATAGTCGGAAAGTCTTTTCCACAAGAAGTCTGCAAGGTAAGCATTGCTTGCATCGATGTTGTGATCAGCTCTCAGCTTGCTCAGGACCTGTAGAACAGATCTCAAATCTTCATCAGCACTGTCAAAGAGGCCCATATTAAGATTGTCATGTTCCCAGATCTCAGCTATGGCTGCCACAATACTGCTGCTGCACTGCCAACCGGGCAGATCCTGGAAGCTCTGGTAAGGTCTCGTCATAGAATTACTACCATCCAAGACGAGCTCCACTGCCATGATGACAATATAGATGCACCACATCAAGTCATGGAGGTGAATATGGACAGCCTCGGTGCTTAGGGCGAGGCCACCAACTGCCTTCAGCAGCCATGTGTGGCCTGCGCCGCTGCAGTCTCGGACGAACTGCTCACCCCTCCGCATAGCTTGCAGCATAGCTCTGAAAGAGAGAACGACCACTTCCTTGGCATCTGATCTGTCCGGGAGCCGGCCATGGATATTCTGATGATTCTCAGCTTCCAGGATGCGAGCTTCCAGGTGTTGCAGCGCCACACGGTAGGAGGAGGCAAGCTTGCGGCATTGGCGTTTATGTAAAACCACGTGGTCGAAGGCTGGGTCGCACAAGACACTCACGCGCTCGCACACATCAGAGAGGCCATGGAAGAGGAGGCGGGTGGTACTATATATACTGCTGCTAGCCATTATTGCTTTGCTCCGCAAATCTCAAGCTAACGAGAAGGAGCCAGTGTCTGGGAAAACAATTTTGTGAACCTAACACAGATCCTTCTTCTCTTAGCTTAAGGATGTTTCGTATTCAAAACCTTTACATTCATTGAATTGGTCAAATTCTGTTCAATTACTTCTCTTATACCTTAGAAATGAAAATCCTTATTATTATTAGTAACATGATTTACATTACATATCTAAAATTTAAACAAATAAAAACAGGTGTATACAAGTGGTTTCTATATCGCTTAGTGGGTCCATGTCATATGGCCTTAGAGAAGTATATACATTATAAGCACAAAGATAAAGAGAATGTTTAAAATAGAAACCGAAAAGAAAAGAAATTAAAAGCATAAAATAAGTAAAAAGAAGAAAAAAAAAACTAGCATAAAAGATTACATTATGAAATATAAGTAAAACAAAAAACAAAAAAGTTTAGAAAAAATCAAACACATTTTATTAAAAGCAACCATGATACAAAAAGGAAAAACAAAACTAACATAAAAGAGAACATAATGAAATACAACCAAAATCATAAACAAAAAAGTTTTAAAAAAGTTCAAGTACATTTTATTAAAAGTAAGCATGATCTAAAAACAAATGTAAAAGATTTTTATTCAAAAGATAGAAGCAACCAAGGGAAAAATAAGTTTAATGAAAGAAAATGATTAAGAGTCAAAAGAATCAAGTCAACAAAAGTGTAAATAATGCATAGTGACTTCAAAAGCATCATAGGCCATAAAAAATCAATTGCTTTTATGAATATGCAAATTTATTGCAAAATCAATGAGCAAATTCATTGTGTTGTATATAAATGCGGATGTGTTTTTTCAACCCATAAGTCCGTACTCTCAATGAACTCCATATCAATGAACTTAGAAGACCCTTCAATAAAGATTTTCATTAATGCATATAAACTCTTAATCTCCAAATGATTACGAAACTTACTCTTTATCACTATTCGAGCATTAAAACCTCTCTCACAAATATTAATGCTTGAACATTGGACAAGAGCTTCTTGACAAAGAGTAAGAATATTCGGATAAGCATCCCTCCACATACTATTGCAAGCAAGTATTGAAGTTATTTCTAGCAATGTGAATCGTATCCAATATCTAGAAGCTTGATGCTTAAAATTTATAAATTCTTTCTTAAGCTCATCAACTTCTATCATTGTAGGGAATTCTTCTATATTTAACTTTTTAAGGAAATCATAATATGAAGTTAACTTATCTATCTCTTGGGTTCCATAGCTCTTTAAGGCCTTCTCATGTATTGGATGTTGTGCAGGCACAAGTAATTTTAAACAGTTAAGTATGGAGTTATCTTGAAATGGAGAATTCAAGTTACTTACCACTAAATTGGCAAAAGCAACTTGCAATTCTACGGCCCTGTTAAAGTTTTCTCCATTAATTTTACATTTTAAATCATGCTCATAAATTTTTTTCCCATGTAAAGCACCTCTTAATGTATATAAATATCCTTTTTTAGGTCCATAGTCTGGAAGGATATCATATCCATATACTTCAACGCTTAATGCATTCACATCAAGAGGAGGACAATCAATGTAATATTGTGTTATGGATATAATTTCATTCTTCACAAGACTATCTATAGTTGTGACATCTACAAATTCTTTTTGAAACATTTGGCTTAGTATTGTTAAACCTCTCGAAATGTCAGCTAAGAAATTTAAGCAATAAACGCACTCGAACTTAGTCAATTCTTCATAAATATGCAATGCCTCTCTTTTTGTGATATCAAGTATTGCACCTAAAGACTTACACACTCTACTAATAGCTCTATATCTACTTAACCATCTCACATCAAAAGTATGCTCAAGTCGAAGAATGAGACATAACAAATCTTGTTGCATAGCTTGCCATCCTTCTAATCTCTTAGTGCTAACATTAAAATGTGAAGCTATAGCATTAATAGGTTTTTCTAGCTTTTTCCAATAAGGCATCTCTTTTGCTATACTAGATATTGCAAGGGCACTACGATGGGCAACACATTGAATTGATGTTAAAAATGGGTTAACATGTTTTTTCAATAAGGCCTAGACACCATTCTCCTTTCCTACGATTGTGGAACATCCATCACACCCAAATGCAATGAATCTAGATAAATATAACTTACATTTCTTTAGCTCACTAATAATAGCCTCAAACAAAGATCTTGCAGTGCCATCATGCATACATATGATACCATAAAAGCTCGTTTTAGGAACACAATCAGCGTCAATATATGATAAATAAATAACCATATATCCATGTGAGGAGATATCATTTGACTCATCAATTAAAATACCAAACCATGGACTAGCTGAAACCTTTTCTATTGTACTTTTTATAAGAGACAATTCCATGCAGAAAATCATTTTAGCACATGCCTTATCATCATTATAAAGACTAGTAGTGTATGGTGCATGGCAATCTTGCAATAAGCTTATCATTTCAGGAAACACAGAAAATGGTAAATTTTGCTTTGCAATCAAATATGGTGTTCTAAATAATGAAAGTAATGCCTCATCTTTTACTTCTTTTATTTTAACACTGTTTTCGATGGAGTCTTTTCCTTCGAGTAAAATAGTTTGCCGTAGCAAACTTATGACATGATGTGCGAACATGGGATTTTAAGTTGCTAATTTTAACATTTATAGATCCCCCTTTCGAATATGCACTATGTCGATGAAGATATTTCAAACAAAATTTACAAAATATTTTTACCTTATCTCTATCATAAAAAAGTCATTTAAACTGGTCTAGCCAATCCTCTTGAAAAAGTAAGTTTTCTTCTTTTTTCCTTTCAAATTAAGCCCTTTCTTCAAGTGACATCTTATTGAATGATTCATTTGAAGATAACACATTAATTGAAGTTGAGCCCCCAATATTATCCGTATTTTCTTTTACCTTTTTAGAAGGATGCTTGGCTAAGCTTTCAATCCCAACCCATGCAAAAAGGTTTCACTGTCTCTTATCTTTCAATTTAGATGCCATTTCTCAAAGTTAAAATTAAGAGTGGTTGTGAACTTATCGTGTTTTTTATAATCCTTGAAACTTTCTACCTTTTGTTATGCATTCATTCCCTTTGAAAATCCAAGCTCCTCGAACAGCGAGCCTCTATCTTCAAACTACAATGTCTCACAAACCTTTAACCTATTAACAACCACATAGCAAAAAAAAAAAAAAAAAAAAACACTACAAGGATATGGGGGTATAGCGATGGCGATTTGCGACATGAAATAGCGGCGTCACTATAAATAGTGACACAAATAGCGATGGTACTCAGACGAAAAAAATGCGGGTCGAAACCCGAGCGTGTTATTTTGCTCACATTCACGAAATAGAGAGCGAGAGAGAAAGCAAACATCTTGCATTTGAGAGGGAGAGAAAGAGAGAGAAAGAAGGCTTCTCACCACCGTTGCTGCTATTCACGCCGAAGAAGAGGAGGAGGTGTACGGAGGGCGAAGAGGAGCCGCCAAACCCTTCTTCGAGCCTTTACGGTGAGTGCATTGTCCATTCTTGCTTTGCTTTTGTGTTTTTCCTCTAACACCATATTGGTGAATATGGAAATTTCTCATAAATTTGGGACATATGGTCAAATATTTGGATTGGTTATAACTTGAACACTATAACTCAAAATTGAGCGCTCTATAGCTTAATAGATTCCATTTTTCAAGAGCTTTCTAATGATAGGTCACATCGTATGGTTTTGAGAAACTTATGGGCATGTTATCCGGGTGCCACCTTTTTAGTATTCAAAAAATGAGAATTGGGAGATTCCCAAACTCAGTAATATTATGTTCTCTCTCTTTTACTTGTTTTTGGTATAATTCGTGTGTATTGAGAGAGGGAGAGGGAGGAAATGAGAGAGGGAGAGGAAGAGGGAGGGAGAGGGGGAGGGGGAGGGAGAGGAAATGAGAGAGAGAGAGTGAGAGGAAGGGAGAGAGAAAGATTAAACATAAAAAGGAAAGAGAGAAAGAGAGGGAGAGGGAGGGAGAGGAAATGAGAGAGGGAGAGGAAGAGAGAAAAACATTAAATATAATAGGGAAAGGGAGAAAGAGAGGGAGAGGGAGAGGGAGAGGGAGGGAGAGAAAATGAGAGAGGGAGAGGAAGGAAAAAACATTATGTTGGGAGGGAGAGGAAATGAGAGACGGAGAGGAGATAGAAAACATTAAACATAATAGAAAAAGAGAGAAAAAGAGGGTGAGGGTGAGGGAGGGAGAGGAAATGAGAGAGGGAGAGTAGAGAGAAAAAGAAACGAGAGAGGAATAGGAGAGAGAAAAAAGATAGAAAATACATTAAACATAATAGGGAAAGAGATAAAGACAGGGAGAGGAAATGAGAGAGGAAGAGGAAGAGAGAAAAGGAAATAAGAGAGGCAGAGGAGAAAGAAAAAACATTAAATGTAATAGGGAAAGAGAGAAAGAGAGGGTGAGGGTAAGGGAGGGAGAAGAAATGAGATAGGGAGAGGAAGAGAGCAAAAGGAAATGAGAGAGGGATATGAGAGAGAAAAAAATAAGAGGAGAGGAGAGAGAAAAAGATAGAAAAAAAATAAAACGTAATAGGGAAAGAGAGAAAGAGAGAGAGAGGGTGAGGGAGGGAGAGGAAATGAGAGAGGGACAGGAAGAGAGAAAAGGAAATGAGAGAGAGAGAGAGAGAGGAGAGAGACAAAGCATTAAACATAAAAGGAAAAGAGAGAAAGAGAGGGTGAGGGTGAGGGTGAGGGTGAGCGAGGGAGAGGAAATGAAAGAGGGAGAGAAAGAGAGAAAAGGAAATGAGAGAGGAAGAGGAGAGAGAAAAAAATGAGAGAGGGAGAGAAGAGAGAAAAAGAGAGAAAAAACATTAAACCTAATAGGGAAAGAAAGAAAGAGAGGGAGAGGGTGAGGGTGAGGGAGGCAGAAGAAATGAGGGAGGGAGAGAAAGAGAGAAAAGGAAATGAGAGAGGGAGAGGAGAGATAAAAAATAAGAGAGGGAGAGGAGAGAGAAAAAGAGAGAAAAAACATTAAACCTAATAGGGAAAGAGATAAAGAGTGGGAGAGGGTGAGGGAGGGAGAGGAAATGAGAGAGGGAGAGAAAGAGAGAAAAGGAAATGAGAGAGGGAGAAGAGAGAGAAAAAATGAGAGAGAGAGGAGAGAGAAAAAGAGAGAAAAAACATTAAACCTAATATAGAAAGAGAGAAAGAGGGAGAGGATGAGGGAGGGAGAGGAAATGAGAGAGGGAGAGGAAAAAATTAAACATAATAGGGAAAGAGAGAAAGAGAGGGAGAGGGTGAGGGAGGGAGAGGAAATGAGGGAGGGACAGAAAGAGAGAAAAGGAAATGAGAGAGGGAGAGGAGAAAAAAAAATGAGAGAGGGAGATGAGAGAGAAAAAACATTAAACCTAATAGGGAAAGATAGAAAGAGAGGGAGAGGGTGAGACAGGCAGAGGAAATGAGAGAGGGAGAGGAGAGAGAAAAAGAGAGAGAGAGGGTGAGGGAGAGAGAGGAAATGAGAGAGGAAGAGGAGAGAGGAAAAAAAAGAGAGAGGGAGAGGAGAGAGAAAAGAGAGAAAAAACATTAAACCTAATAGGAAAAGAGCAAAAGAGAGAGAGAGAGGGTGAAGGAGGGAGAGGAAATGAGAAAGGGAGAGGAAGAGAGAAAAGGAAATGAGAGAGGAAGAGGAGAGAGAAAAAACATTAAACATAATAGGAAAAGAGAGAAAGAGAGGGTGAGGGTGAGGGAGGGAGAGAAAATGAGAGAGGGAGAGAAAGAGAGAAAAGGAAATGAGAGAGGGAGAGGAGAGGAGAGAGAAAAAATGAGAGAGGGAGAGGAGAGAGAAAAAGTGAGAAAAAAAAGGAAAAAACATTAAACCTAATAGTGAAAGAGAGAAAGATAGAGAGAGGATGAGGAAGGGAGAGGAAATGAGAGAGGGAGAGGAAGAGAAAAAAGGAAATTGTTGTTGTTTGTTGTTGTAGTAGTAGTAGTTGTTTTTTTTTTCTTGTTTATTATATTGGTAGTGGTAGTGGTAGTGATAGTCGTGGTCGTGGTTGTGGTCGTGGTCGTAATTGTAGTCGTGGTCATGGTCGTGGTTATCGTGGTCATCGTCATCATCGTAGTCGTGGTCATAGTCGTAGTCGTGGTCATGGTCATGGTCATAGTCATAGTCATGGTCATGGTCGTGATCGTAGTCGTAGTCGTAGTCATGGTCGTCATTGTAGTTGTAGTCGTGGTCGTGGTCGTGGTCGTCAAAGAAAATGAGAGAAGGGGAGGAAGAGAAGAAAGAAGGAATGAGAGAGAGGGAATAAACATACAACATAATAAAGAAAGAGAAAAATAAATAGAGATGGAAGGAGAGGAGATAATGAATGGATTTAAAAAAAAGGAGAGAGTGGTGGCGAGATTTGGTAAGGTTCGGTGCAACATCACGAGACGGGAAACACTCCAACATATATACGTTAATTTATGGGTAGGTGAGTGAAGACTTTACATACATTAATTTTTGCTGAGTTACAAGAGAAGAAATCTGATCCCTTCTCAAACAGTTTAAGAAAGAAAAAAAGAATGATAACAAAAACAAATTGTTTGTCGTAACATAGAACAAATGGAAAACGATGAAGGTCTTATTGTTTAAGATCGTGATGCGTATCTTAATCAGCATATCCCATGTCCTTGCTCTCAATGCAAGTTGGCAATTAGATGAAAACATCGATTGTCTATAGAACATGTATGACGCTTTGGCGAGTTTCAATCTAAGATCATTGATCAGGTGAACTTGGATTTTCAGCAAATGGTAAGAAAAGTTAATATCAATCATGCATTGTACTCGCAAGCTAATTGAATACCATATACAAGAAAATTGGGTGTGGTTGGCAAATTTTCTGTATAGGGAGGTGACGTCTCGTACCAAGGAGGAGTGCACCCTTTGCGGCCAATTAGAAGAGTTCGTGGGCGTGCAATGGATGTAGTGCCTGAGCCAATCCACCACTTGCAAGGTACTACCCAATCTATACTGTCAATACCAGAGGAGGCAGGCAGCCTTCCAGACCTACTTACAATCTTGGAGCCTGAGATGGAGGCAATGATCGATGCATTGATTCCCATGGATATCAAGACTTCTGATCCGCTTAGAGAGGAAGCATCCATACCATTATATGATGGGTACCGAGTATCTTGCCTGAAGACACTGCTTGCACTCCTAAGTGTGCAAGCAAAATATGGGTGGAGCGATGCGAGTGTGACCGAGTTGTTTAGGTACCTTGTACATATACTGAGTTGATTTCTTTTTGGCACTATCATTAAAAACATTTGTGCTTTTTCAAGGTGTTTTATGATTTTTTTAAGGTTACTGAAATATCATGTATTACCACCTGCAAATACCATGCCTGAGTCTCGTGATGATGGACGACATGTTTTACGAAAGCTTGGCATGGACTACAACAACATCCATGCATGTATCAACGATTGCATATTGTTTCAAGGAGAATACGAGACTATGGAGACATGTCCAAAGTGTGGTGCTCACAAGTATCGAAAGGACTTGTAAGGGAAAACCATCTCTCAAAAAGTTCTTAGACACTTTTCGCTTGTTCCCCGCATAAACCACATGTTTCATATGTTGGGCATGGTGACCTTGACAACGAGGCATCCACAGAATAGGTCCACAGATGAAGTTCAACGAATATCAGCGAATTCACGCGCATGGAGCCACATTGACTCTACTTTCCCAGGCTTTGCCCGAGAGCCAAGGAATCTTCGGCTCGGTCTTGCAATGAATGGCGTGAACCCATTCGGTTTGCACTCAACGTCATACAGTATGTGGCCTATAGTCCTTGTCAACTACAATATCCCTACATGTCTTTCTATGAAGAAAGGACATCTCATCCTTAGCTTACTCGCCCCCGGCCGCTACAAAGTAAAAAACATGGACGTGTATCTTCATCAATTAGTTGATGAGCTTAAGATTTTATGGGAGGAGGGGGTCACCGTGCAAGATATGAGCAAGCGCGATGGTCAATGGTCTGCCAATATTCGAGTCATTCTCATGTGGACGATGCATGACTTTCCAAGATTCAAAGAGTGTTCAGGTAAATAAGCTTCCGTTCTCATTGGTAATATCTATCATAGCTCGTTCAAGTTTGTATTCACTGGATAGAGGTGTTGGAACAGGTCTAGTTACCTCAGGTTATCATGCATGTCCATTGTGCAGGCTACAAGTTAGACTCCCGAAGGTCACGAACCATGAAGAAGATGGTATATCATGCCAAATTCTTACCAGAGGGTCATGAACTTAGGGAAGGTTTTCTTAACACGTATGAATGCCGCAAGCTGGTACGAGCTGAAAATGGTCCACACGGAGTCGCATCCAAATGGAATGCAACGGTTCTCAGTTTTCTACGAGTTGCCATATTGCACCCACTTTTACAGATCAACCACTTGTTGGATCCCATACATATTTTTAAGAATGTGGGCAGCTTGCTATGGGACCATATCACAGGAAAGAGAGACACTATAGGGGCACGAATGGATTTGAAGGAGGTAGGCAAGATGGAGGTGCTTTGGTCGCAGTCGAGTGCTGATGGTTGCGTGTAGCTACCTCGCACTCCTTGGGTTTTGTCCACTAAAGAAGAGTGCATTGTGAAGCAAATAGTCAAGTCTATCCGCACTCCGACGGGTATGATGTGTTCTCTCAAGTCTGCATTTTCTAAAGACGACCAATTATCAGGGCTAAAATCCCATGACTTGCATAAGCTATGTCAAATTTGTACAATGAATGGATTGTAATTGGTGTGCACATTTTGCTATTTGGAGTGTAGCCATTGTTCATACTGCTTTCTCATTTGTGGCAGTTTGTACTATCGATCGCGATCGCAGGATGTCTTACTCCAAAAATACGCGGGGCCATTTACAGGTTGTCGACTTTAATGCAATGGATCTCACAGAAGGACATGAATACGTCCTCTATTGAATCCACGAGGTAGGGAGTAATGGAGATGGTCTGTCTCTTTGAGAAATACCTGCCTACCAGCATACTCACGATACAAATCCACCTTCTTGTACATCTTGTAAATGAAGTGGAGATTGCTGGACCTGTCCATATGTGACGGATGTTCTTCTTGGAGTGCTTCATGAAAACCCTAAAAGGCTTTGTGCGACAACGAGCTCAGCCAGAAGATAGCATGGTTGAAGGTTGGTTGTTGTATGAGGCGCTAGTGCATATTTCACAATGGCTACCAACGGTGGATCCAGACAACAAAATGCTATGGTCACTGAAGGACGATGACAAACTGACCGGAGATATGGTGGTTGGAAATGGGGTAGAAAAAAGAATGGATGCTGCTATGGAGGAGAAGGTAAATTACTTTTGTATGTTGCACCATGCCTCTATGGAGATGTGGCTCGCCAGGTACCAGCAAGCTAGGCAAGATCAAGAGGAAGAGCGATCTGAATTTCGATGTAGTACACGCCATCGACCAATTCGATGTCCCGAGGGCATGGAGAAGATGCCGCGGTTCATGTCAATGCGATGGTTGCATGGAGTTTTGACCACAGCATCTCGCAAAGGGGCGGAGGTCTCCATCGAGGAGTGGTGTGGCAGCTCATGCTCAACCGCCAAGACCCACGGACCGCTTATTGTTTCAAGCGTTCCAAGTCAAGCACTAATGGCTACCTCTCACATAGCCGACGCGCCATCCATATCTACGAGTGTAGTGAGCTCACCTCCATGCCGTTCGAGTTACCTCCTCTCCCGCGCACTCCGGTGGCTCCACGATCCAAGTGCGAGCTTCAAGTAAGCTCCATCCTCAAGCTCCACGCTCCAAGCTCCATCACCATGAGCAAGGGAAGAGAAGAGAAGAGAAGAGAAGAAGAGAGGAGAAGATGGAGAGCTTCTCCACCCCACGGTCCCTCACCCTCACACACTCACTCCCTCACACTCCCTCTCTCAAGCACAAGCTCAACCAAGCAAGAACAAGAAGAAGAAGAAGAAGAAGAAGAGGAGAGCCACTTTTTGCAACACACAAGAATGAGCTTCTCATTCACTTTTCAACTTTATATACAAAACCCTAAATCCCTTTTGGGCGGTCATTCCCTTTTCCCCTTTTTTACATGGCCGACCGTAGCCTAGGCCCTTTTTCCCATTGTCCTTCTATCTTCCTAGCTTCCTTTCTATCGCCCGTCTACATTTACAAATTGCATGGGTGAGAGCTCGGCGCTCCTTGAATTAAACCATGATGCACTTGCGCTATTTTACAATAGTTTTGACTTGCGCTTTTCCTTGTGCGTCTTTGTCTTCCATTTCTCTTTGCCTTGGCCTTTGTCTTTGTCTTCTGTTTTAGCTTTCCGGATTTTCCACTGCCTGGCACTCTTTTACAAGATTTCAGGGTGCGCCTTTGTGTTTTAAAATACACCTTCCCCCTTTTGCATTTGCCTTGGACTTTTTAAGGTTGCCCTTGCGTTTTTGACCTTTCTTCTCTTCTTTCTTCAGTCGGGCTACCTTTTTTCCGCCTTTGCCCTACGTCTTTTTTATTTCCTTTTGCTTTCTTCATGTTGGGGTTAACATTATCCCCCTCCTAGATGAGTACCAGTCCCCTGGCACTCTGCGTCGAAGGTAGCATGCGGAGCTTGCACGGAAGACGTGTGTGGAAGGGTTGTTGTGGGTTGCCTTGGAGGAGCTCTTATGTTGGTGTGGAGGAAGGGCGTTGGTTGCACTGTACTGTTCCGATTGGCTGGTGATATGATTGTTGTAGGTGGCAATAGGGCTACTCGTTGTTGGGAATGGTTACTCATGGCTAGCACGGGGTTTGGTGTGCCTGGGATGCTCATGGTGGATCCTGCTCGTGACGATTTGCGGGTGGTTTGCATGATGAAGTAAAGGACAAGAGTTCAGAGTTGAGTGTTGATGTAGAGCCGATGACACTGTCATTGGAGTCTTTAATACCTGCAATTGGAATTCCTCTCAGGTGGTCTCTCCCTAAGGGGTAGTGCTAGTCTGTGTAGCGTGCACAAGACATATTTGGATTAGTTTGGGAGACATGTTAAACTCTAAGCAAGCCTGGAGTGTTGTTCTACACTTGGGGACCTAAACTGTGTATAGACTTTGGTAGAGATATTATGTGAGTGCTCGTGCATACTTAGATATTACGTAGTTAGAAGGCTGCGGACTAGTTTCTTGTAACAATGTGTGGATGAAGCAAAGTTGTCCATGTTGAGAAGTTCTCGTGAAGGTGTATGAGACATCCTTTGCCTTGTGATTACACGACGTAGCATAATTGAATACAGGGATACCGCACTTTTGGTAGCTGGAAGCTATTGGACTTGCTTTGTTGAGGACAATGTAGTTTTCATGGCCAATCATGCGATGCTTACCACCATTGATCGCAATGGTATTAAAGTAGAGTGCGAGAGGGGACTGTGCAAGTGGGTCAGGGTGACAAGTCTAACCATAGGTGAGACAAGCGCCCGCAGTATGTCCTGCCCTTGATGTGCCCTAAACTATTGTGGGTGATGCTAGGGGGTTAGGGGACTAGGGACGGAGCCAGCCGACCAAGGTCACTGGACGCACCTGACTTAAGGACCCCTAGATGCAGTGCTGTGATCATGGGTACTTCTTATTTCTCCATTCTTTGTTTTCTTTGCTTTTCTTTTCTTTTCTTTTCTTTTTTCTTTTTTTTTTTGCCAAAGCACAACCAATGCAATATGCTGAGGCTATGAGCCTTTTTGGCTGGGAAATGTCAAGCCTGGAAGGCTCAGGAAATGGATATGACAATGATGATTGTGCCCTAGCCTCCTTGTTAGGGGAGCCGTTGTTGCGATATTGGTGAGATTGCGGGGACACCCGTCGTGAGCTCACTGTAGCACTTGGCCCAAGAAGAGAGTGTAGCCCATGACTATGCTTTGGTACGTGCGATGTGGGTACTGATCGCAAGGGTGATTTTTCACGTTCCGCATCGTGGCTGTGTTGCGGTTCGTGTGCGGTTTGTGGTCTTGCGGTGGCCTGGCCATTGGACACGTTTACGCGATGACCTGTGTCATCCTGTATCCACTTGTCACTTCGTGAGAGTATCTGCTCGCTTGCATTAAGTACATTGAACAAATGCAATCATGTTAAGATATAATTTTTCAGAATTCTATGATGTCTATTGGGATGCCTATTTCATTGCTTGTTAAGGTCGCATACATTAACGAGAGGTAACAAAAATGTGTACAAGTGGGGATCTTGCCCCTTTACTCATCAAAAACAAAAAGTTATGGCATGCTGACTTGTCGAGCTACTTGCACATCATAGGGGTCTAGTCGATAGGTGCGAGGCGGGGTGAGTCCGGTTGGCTAGGCGACCGGGGCGGTGCTAGTGCGGGGCTTCCGTGAGGCTGGGCAGGGAACATGTCGGCCGGGACATGAATGGTGTAGTCTCGGGCCCCTATCGTTTCCAAAATGTCTTTAAACAATTCATTAAATTCTTCCCTATCCTGGGCTGCCTTGTCACTTCCTGAGCTCCTGGTGCCCGACCGTGCCTTGGGGGTCTGTGCCACTAGCATTGCCACATGCTGCGCGTTTCTTTGAGTCTCGACTTTCTTGGCCCGGGGATTCTTTGACCTTCGTCCGGGACGGTGTTTCTTAGGGCCTCGCTTCTTCACGTACCTTTTGAGGGTGGGCACGTAGCGCACTGGTGGAGGGGCATGTGCCGCATGTTCCCCGCATGTGCGAAGAGCATCCTTGCATGCCAGTTGACTGTGGTTCTCCATGTTTTACTTTTGGAAACTTGCAAAATGCAATCCAAGAGTTAGGCTTTGATACGGGATAAGAGTGTTCCCATAGGAGGGACTTGGTGTGGGTTGTCAAATATATGTGATTAGAAGAGGAAGTGCAGAACATGCTGGACTCTTGTAATGGTGTCCCTCTGGACGTTGACTATGAGCAGGTCTTGACTCACGCCGAGTTGGATCGGTTGGTGGTTCTGCATTTGGAAGGCTCCTCCTCGGAAGGATAGACTGGGGAGGGGATCGTATATATAGAGAGAGAGAGAGACTGCGCCCTGCTTACGTCCTTTGGACAGAGATACCATGGTGGTAATGCGGAGCACATGCTCTTTGCCCGGAGGCGGGCATGATCTAGTGCACGTGGAACCGGCCTAGCATAGCTTGGCAGCCCCGATTTGTCTGTCTGCGCTTGACTTGTTATGGCTTATGTGTGTTGATAATGTCTATACAAGGTGATACAAAAATCATTGTATATATATGTGTACACACATTTGTTCGAACCCTTGTCACTTCACTAGGATAGAAACCAATGGTAGCACATGCATCTAGCACACGTGGTAGCTTACTCAATACTGATAAATATTTCGTCACATCGAGTAGCATGGAACCTTGTCCGAGTCTATTGGCGACATGTAACTCCTCCTCAGCAAGAACTTTATCAAACAAAGGGTTTTCGGCTTGGTTCGGCCAAGTCCTTGCCCCGAATGGCAGTCACAGCACTCGAAGGGAAGTTGATGCCACATAGGTTGGGTCTCTTTGGGATCACCATTTGGCCAATCACTCCTCAGAGACTGTCATGATCTGAGCCCCTAGTTCAGCCATTGCAACGCGATTTTCACACCAACGCTGCTCAAATCGACTCTGGCCTGCTGACAGTCGCTTTAGTTGCTCTATGTCTATGAGATTCGCTTGGCAGCGCACTTCATTGAACGTGACAGTTCAGCGCAGTTCGTCAGCTTCCTCGCCCGAGATGAGTTGCAAGTGTTCATGTAGGAGCCTGCTATAGTGCTCATCAAGGTGTTCCTGCTCTTCCCAAGATAAAGAGAAGGGCAAGTAATCTCCAAGCTGCTCCTTGGGGATTGTGCCCATGTCCGCAAGGACGTAAACTCATGCGAACACCTTGAGCTTAACATCCAACTCAGTTAAGCATTCTGCGACACTTCTATGTTCAACAAGGGCTTGCTCGGTTGCTATTTCATGCAAGGTTCTAGGAGTTTGCCTAGGCTTTAGCATAGCTGGAGGTTCAGGCCTATCTGAGCAAGATTGGTCAACGCTAGGATTGCTCATGCTCTTGGGGTTTCCATGTTTCTCTTGAGGCTTCGTTATTGCATCATGGTTCTCCTTGGGTGTGACTGGTGTGAATTCATCACCCTGTTGTGACAATGTTGTATCCACTCTTGATTTGTCAATGCGAGTTCTATTGTCAGTGGATAGAGTGTTGCAAGCAGCCATTGATGGTAACGACTGCTTTGATTTTTCAGAGCACACGGATGTCTGAGGTTTCACCGCTATTAGGAGAGGCATCAACGGGCTCATTGGTGGATGGAATCGATGCTTTATTCATCAGCTCTCCAGCACTCTTCGTCCCAATGTTCTTAGGGTCCACAACCACCTGCCAACTGTTGTTGTTTTCGTTGTTTTCTCCTTGTTTTCTTGGTTAGTGCAGGTGCATCTAATGTCTCAGGACCCTGGGCTATATCGACCGTTCATGTGCTTGGTTGGGCCTCAGCATTTCCCTTCTCTAGTGGGTCCTCATGGGACCTAGTCGTGGCCTGCGAAGTAGCCTTGCCAAGTTGCATGGGTACAACTGCCTCTCTTTTGGGAGAGTCTAGCTCTTCCGCCCGTTCCCCTGTGCTTAACCCCTCCAGCCCAGGTTTTAGGCACTTTGGAAGTGCTGGAGTTGTTAAGGAGGTAGGTCGCGACACCTCCTTCACAGGTAAACTACTAAGGACACATTCCGCAAGGGGTATTGTCACGGCCAAAGGCTGTGACAGCTGTGATCCCTGATTTGAAGTACTAGCAGCTAGTTTGGTGGACTTGCTACTATTGGTGGATTGCGGTATCCGATCCTTAAGGGGATCGGAGGTGGTCGCGTCTTTTGTTGCCCTTTGAGCATTCATCTGTGTAGATTGAGCATGAGTTGATATGGTCACATTGGGTTGCACAGGCATATCCTTGGGCCAAGAGACACGGCTAGTGTCATTCCCCCCTCTTAGATATTTGGAAGCCTTGATGGAGATAGAGATTGAGAGTGAGTAGTTGCCATTGACGACCGCTGTTGTGCTTCCTGTGTCCGTTTGGAAAAGGAGGATGTAGGAAATTTGGGACTCCTACGTGGACTTGGCACTGCCTGGAGAATTTGCTCGTGATTGTTAGACGATTCTTTCATTAGCTTTGTTGAGCAATCAGCCTCATCTTGAGCAATGTTGTGCCTGTGGTGCTCATTATCCTCTTGGGAAGTCAAAGGCTCCCTGGGCACTAGTCGACCTTGTGCACGCTCGACAGTTACCTCTGATATCTACTTGCTATGTACGCTAGGCTAGGGATCTACTTTTTGATAGGCCATGTTTGGTTTCTTGATTTCAATAGTGAGGGGCTCAATCACTCCAATATTTTTGGTTCGAGACTTGGATTTTTGTTTAGGTTTCCTCCTATGCCTCTCTGCTTTGGACATAATTTGGGCTTCTGACAGAGGTGGTTTAGCAGGGGATTTTGGTACCCAAATCCATTGATTGCTTGCATAATACCCTTGAGCACGAAGCAACACCTTGGATATCCATCGTAGCATTGTGCCAGCTCTCCATCGATGCCTTCATCTATAAGGCTTGGGCTTCTTTCGTGGTCTTCTACGATATTTGTAAGTCCAAACCCTATCCTTGGCCTTGTCTCCTAACCTTTTTGTTTCAAGCATGGCCTCACTCATTGGTTCTCATTGTTCGACCTGTGCTTGTAAACTATATGTGTTGTGTAAGTTAATGTAATGAATTAAATATGAATAGAGAGAAAAGTATTTTATTGTTTGCATAGGTTGTACATAGGTATTTAATGTTACCAACATGTAAATAACTCTTTTGGTCAAAATATCCAATCACATATTTCACTTAAAGAGAGACAATCCTCTCTCTCTCTCTCTCTGTGTATGTATGACATATTATACTAGTAACTATTATCTCAATTCTAACATGAAACAAACTTGTTAAAACTTTAAAGTTTATACACGGTATTGAAATAAACTTAACAGTTTGGCTACTGGCATTTGCCCCTATGCCACATGGATGTCTTAGTCTTGGCCCTTCGGCCTTCACGAGACAGTGCAGCAGCGCCGAGTCGGGATTAGTCACTAGGGGGACTAGTCACCGGCATCACTGGTCACTCAAGCCTGGGCCCTAAAGGGATCACACGATGCGAACATGATTCACACCCCCAATCGTCCTTTACCAAAGGAGGCGTGCACAGTGCCAGCCTCGAGGCTCGCCGCTCCAAGCCTTATTGGCCACCAGGGCTACGGCTCAACGCTCATGAGTTCAATGGCCAGCCTCCAAATAGGTTATAGCTACTAGCAACTAGCCAACCTTCAAGAGATTCCGCTCGAGGCGCCCATCAGGACTGATGAAATAGCAACCGTGCAAGGTCAATAGCACTTGATGTCAGATGAATGGCGTTTGGGCCCTTGGGGGGCATATTACGTAATACTACAGGTGATGTCGGACGTTCAATGGAGTGATGAGACTGGCATAGCAGCGAGCTTGTAGGATGCAAGGCCAAGCCTGAAGGTGTAACATTCCCGATTTCTAAGCACTCATTCTTCACATGAGCCTCCTCTTAATAGGAGGTCATGAGGATAATAAATTGGAAAATTATGGCAAAATTTTTTATTATTTCCCTTTTTCCCCCAGCCGACTGTCGGGCTGGAGGAAAGGGGAATAGCAAGGTTGAATAAGCTCCTTGCCAGAGCTTGCAAGGAGGTGAATGCCATGCAGAATGGCACGTGGGAGAGGGAGGTACCTCTCCCCCTCCCTATAAGAACCATGGCAAAGGGAGTTGGAGAGGAGGGAAAATTACTACCTGTAAAGGAGGAAATGGGAGGCTGACGGCGTTGGGAAATCGTTGAGAGGAGGAGAGGACAAACGCCACGCCGCTCTGCTGGCCGAGAGGGAGGAGGGATTGAGGAAGAGCCGCTGCTACAGTCCGCCTCGAGCCGCCAACAAACCGCCTGAGGGAGTCGTCTTCTTCCTCCACATGCGTTTTGGGAAGCTTCTAGAAGCTTCTAAGGGGGTTGTCATAAGCTCCCTTTCATATTGCATGCCCCCCCCCCCCCCCCCCTCCCCCAACAAATTCTTTCTTGTGGGCTTCCTCCTAGCCCTTTTTCATGTGGGTTTGATAAACCCCCCCGGAATCCAAAGCCCCCTATTGTGGTTCTTTCCCCCCCTCCATGGAAATAACCCTCTTTAAGGTCTTTTACACCCTTTGCCCCCCTTTTTCCAGTCCGCTAAAGTCCATTTAGTACTCCCTTTCCCGTGGAGTCCTATCTGAGGCCTTTAAAAAGCCTCGTCATGGCCTTTTTCCCCCTTGGATTGCCCACAAGCTCCTAATAAGCCCAAGTGCTAAACCCCTTCCCGTGGGCCTTCCCTATTGCCCTCTCAAGCGGGTTCTTGTTACTCGGGATTTTTTTTAAAAAAAATCCCCTTCAAATTACCTTCACAAAGAAAATCGTTTACACCCCTTCTTCCTCGAAGTGAGGAGGAAACCTATAAAGCCTTCTAAAGGCCGACTCTGAAAGACGGTGCAATCGGTCACAAAGGGAGTTTCGCATTTGAAATAGAACGGCCAAGATCATAAATTTGCATCCAAGATGAAAAGGCCACATTCGCGATGGCTCCTAAGAAAGCACAAGGCGTAACCGCAAGAAGATCATCTCCTAACATCCATGTGAACATTTCACCAAAAGTCTAGGTTTTTCTTCCTTATTTTGATTTATGTCGTTATAATTCAATCGTGCATGGATCATTTTTGGAGATAGGATGCATTTTTTGATTTAAATACTTTGGTTAATTTAAAATAAATATCTCACGATGGAAGAATTCGGGCATTAGTATTTTTTTTCAATAAAACGAACAAAATAAAGTGAGCATAAGATTCGTATGCATTTCTAGCAAGTGATTTTTATGCATTGCAAAGAAATGAAATTAGATTAATTAATGTCCATTTTTACAAAACGGAATTATGATAGTACACTTCGATTAAGCATGGAAGAAATAAACCGCATATCGCATTATTGAACATCTTTTTTGAAATGATTCTTAAAAAGGCTACTACCAACCGTAGGAAATTGCTAGGGCTGCATGAAGAAGATTTAACTCTAAGCAAGTGGCCTAAAAACTCAAATCAACAAAAGGTTGTGTAAGTTCTGCATACAACAAATTCATTCGAAAATGAAAGAAGAAAAAAGGCTGCATGTTTTAACAAAAAAATCCTAAAGCCTAGTAGCATGAATCTTGTTTGCATGTTATAGGATGATAAATTGGAATTATGCTATAACTTAACCTATGCTTTGACCCTAACTCGAAAAGTTAGGGTTTGTAAAACAACTTATACGTAGGTAATGAATCATGTGGTTACGAAAATGGTAGCATAATTATCTTCAAGGAATAGACAAGTTAAATTGGTTTAAACCTAAACACCTAAAAAAACCGCGAGGGACTCGTTTTGAAAGGGTTAATTCAATGCAACATATCCCAAAGAGCTAACTAGGATTTAACACGTTGTGGATGTGACCTAGTTGCTCATATTGCCAAAGCTGAAACTCCTATACCCTAAAGACTTGCCCACATTCACGGAATGAAGGGACAGTAGGACATACTTGCAAGAAATGATCTAGGGTTTTTACCCTAAGAATATCTCGCTAAAAAGACAAAACTCGGTTTGAACTTGGAACCCTAGGACTGACAATGTTGGCCTAATGCAAACAAGAATGGATTGTTATATCTAATCATGATTTTGTGTCTCCATTCGATGGGTAAATAGTCCCATATTTTGATGCAACACTTGTGCAACAAGTTGTAGAGTCGCACGATCTTGTGATTTTATCACAAGAGAATGGCCAATTCCTCGGAATGAGATTGGCAGATTCTTATGCAAGTTTGTCTTGCGAGAGGATGAATAATTGTCCTGATATAGTACCTTTCTTGGGTAAAGTGACCAAGATACGGGGATTAGATATTTGCTTGGAAGCAAAGGACCAACCAGTAAATTGAAATAACATATTTACTACTAATAGCACTTAAGGTTTTTGTTAAGTTGGGTTAATAAGGTACGACCCTAACCCAAGGATATAAGGATTAATAGACAAACCCTTGGGGATCTTGCCAAGTCGCAATTGATCCTAGATCGAGTGCTGGATGCATTCAGAAAGAAGGATTCTCTCCTTAGTAGTTGGCCAAATAACGACCAATTGAAATGATTGTGCTTGTAACAGTTTTAAGAGCATTGTTTTGCTTTGTTTGCTCAAAGAATTAAAGGATGAAAAGATATCTGAATGCTTCAGGTTGAAGGCCTGAAGGAAGAGGCAGCTTCAATTACCCCTGACTGCCTGCCTGACTCTAACCAAGGGGGTTGTTAACCGCGTCGGGAAGGTGGACCGAACCCGCCACAAGAGGTCTCTCCGTTGAGTGCTACTTGGAGCAGGAGGATGCTTGGGTATCAGAGGGGGCTCTGGCTGTAAATCCCTCGCCTTCCAGGCCCTGCACAAGAGGCCAACGTGAGTGGGGATTGGAGCTCGAGGCCCACATACTAGTCTACGGGTGGAATCTGAGATTAGTAATCCCTTGGATTGCTGGATAGCCTTTGGGTGGATTATGGATAAGCCTACGGGCTGGACTTTATGTATTTCAAAGATAAATATGATAACCTGTTGAAAAGGAACTTGGTTGACATTGCTTTTCTATGTCAAGTGCTATGATAATGGGCTAATTAAGGAAGTTGATTGATACATGTCCAACTAAATGTGTTAGGTAATTAAATAACTAAAACAACCTAAGGAAATTGCGGAGGATGTGGCCATGGGTCCATCCTACGGATGGGTGGTCCCGGTTGGCCGGGAACTTTTCTCAATTATGATTGGACAGCAAAAAGATCGTTCAAAGAACACGAACAGTAAGAGTGTTGACCTAAATCTAAGCTACAATAATCCTGATTTACGTTGTTTTAGGGGAACGGAATGGGACTGTGCCTTATGACAGAGAGGTCGAGCCTTGCATCCCTCTCATTTCCCATTCTCCTTGAACCAAGTGCAGCGTGAATCCGTTTCGGACCTAGAGTTCCTAAGTAAAGTAGTTCTCTCGGGTTTGACATTATTTGCCGTTTAGGAGATGACCAATAGGAAAACCCTGATTTAGGTCGGTGATTTAGGTCGGTCCTAAGCGGGAACGACCAGAATACTTTCGCTACGTGGCAGACGCAGAAAGTCCTAGATCGCAAACCCTGTAACATTCCATGGGAGTGCCGCGGCGGAGCTTTCTAGACATCCTTTCTGATGGACTGCTAAGACGTGTCCTGAAGAAAACAGGTGGACATGCTACAGAAGGAGTGCAGCACCCCTAGGGCGTATAGGTCCTTGAGGTTTAGAGGTTGGGTAGTGGGAAGGCGTAGCCATAAGGTGCAAAAAGACGGAAATTGAAACTCAAGTCTTGCATCATTTTCATGATGATGAGACTTTTAATTTTTGGGCTTTTAGCCATTTGCCATTTGAATTTTGGAAATTGGCACTCTTTCTATCTCTTTCTCTCCCGAGTCTCTCTCTAGTTTGCTAACAGCAGTCCCATCTCCTAAGTCAGCTTTAATTATAATTAAGGCTAAAACGTTTAAAATTTAAAGTTTAAACTTGACAATTGAAAAGGTTAATAATAATTAATTTAAATTAGAATTTAAACATCAATATATACATTGTATTATTGAAAATCATTTCTTTAAATATTTAGAAAGACCTTATCCTTCTACTTTAATCATGAGAAGGATACTCTCCTTCTATGAGAAAGGTGAACCGACCTAAATCCCTTTCACTTGTATTTTTCACAAGTAGACAATTCCTCCTCACATAAAATCAAACGAGTTTTGTTCTAAAAGGAACCAGTCATAGGATGAAGCAAACCTGCCTTTTCCCAAACACTGGAAGGAGCTAAAGCCTCAAATCTTCTTTCATGTAGGTGGACAGGTCCCGCTTGTTTGACTACTGACGGGGCATCGATTACTTTTCTCGCACCGCATCCTCATGTATTCAAAAATGGTACAGTCCGCAAGTCAACTGAATGATTGTAAAAGATTAGAAAACCTCTTCCTAAATTGGTCACTTGAGAAAGTTTGTAACATATTTCTCTTATTTCCTTTCTTCTTTAAAAAATTATGTTCTCAGTAAGAAATCTTGCTTGGGCATATTGTGCCTCCCCTTGGCCCTCCCCATAATTGCAAAACTCTCTCTCTCTCTCTCTCTCTCTCTCTCTCTCTCTCTCTAAATTGCATCTCATTTAAGAAATGCACATCTATTGGATTAAAGTAGTTCATTTGTTACTATTTTGTTACTTTTGCTTGTATATTCATAAACATTAATCTATAACTTAGGAACTCGAATTCTCAAATAAAAACCACTATAAAGAAGTGTCTCATTGGTGGAATTTGAAGTGAATAGCTGTCTTGCTAGCGATTTAACTAAATTATGGATAATGTATGGATATTATATACATAACATGGATGACAAAGACATATATGAAGAAAAAAATGGGGGTCTATGATTTAAAGACTTTACGAGTGCTTTATGTAGCTTATGTAGACCATACATTTTATGCGGTTCTAAAGAAGACAATGTCTTTTTATACTACTTCTACAGGGCAATTCAATATCATTGTAATAAGGTTCAATAAATATCATGGTATAAAGTCCTACATGCCCAATCTCTAAATAATGTGGATAATAATAATCTAAATAATTATAAGTAAAAATAAAGGTTGTTTTGTTTTCATGGCAAAATAAGGGAATGCTTTTCAAATATCCAATAACCTTTATGATAGAAAAGACAATAGTAAGAATCTCTATGCAAAGAAGGATAAAGGAGAGGTCTTAGAAAATATTGTTTTCTCCGTTTCAGTTATTCCATTTATTTTCTAATCTATTCCTTTTTATTTCTATATCAAGCTATGTTTTATTAGATAAGATCTTAAGAAGCTTTTGTAATAAATATAAGATTGCCGCAAAATACTATAGAACTAGGGATACTAACTATTTAAAAATTAACATAAATATGTTTATGATTTATTAACTATTTGGCCTAGGAGATGTGCTCACGGAAGAGAATGCAGACCAAAATAACATCCAATCTTTCTAGAAAGGGAAAAATATTTTCCTTTCATCATTTTTAGTTTTTATATCTTTTCCTTCATGGGTAATCCGTAGAAAAGGGATAGATTTCACGAGGTATTTGATTTTTTAGAGAAATCTTTGGATTGTCATTTCTTGAATGGTTTTCTTTGCAATAGAGAGGAAAATCCTAAAGTCAAAGGCAAATCTTCAGACTTGCTTGCTTTCCTCCATTTCCTTAATAGCCTTTGTTTTCAAATGAACGGAAATTCCCATTTCCAAATAAGGGCTCTGTTTCTCAGATTGAGTCTTTTATGCCAAACATTTTCCCCTATTTAACGATGGATTTTAGATCTTGGAGCCAACATATTTGTCTCTATTGATTCTCTTGCGTTCACGCTTTATGGTCTATCACAACCTTTGTTGAAGGAATACAATCAATTAATATTGGTTATTATTTTATGCTTTAATTACTTAGAATTACCATTTTCTAATGTGTTGTATTGCAATGTAAGTTTAGGGTCATGTATTTTCGATATTAGATTTAGTCTTTTCACCTTAAATCGTTATTTTATGCAATTTTCTAGTCTTTCTATTTGTAGCTGTTTCTTCAAGGAATTTTCTAATTTTGTATTTTTCATACAGCTTGTAGCCTTTATTTCAAGCAATTCTTGTATAGCTTGCATTCATTATTTCCCATTTCTTGTAAGGCTTGCAATGGCAAGAATTGGATTAGTTTAACTACAAATAGAATTAAGAGATTTGGGTCAAACATTTCCAATATTCATGAGTTATGTTGTTTAATTGTTATCTTAATCTTTCTTTCATTAAGTAATTTTTGTGAAAATTGTAATTTCATTTGTCGAACATTCCTTTGAAAGGAAAAATCAAAGAAAAAATTGTGATTCTTTACCTATAATAAGTTCACATATCCATATTTTTCATAATGATAATGCTAGTTTTCTTATCTCTAGTTTCACTAAAATAGTCTTAAGCAATGCGTCGTGCATCTTTGACAAATTACAAGCCATCACATCTTTCCTTCTAAACAGCAAATTGTCATGTACAGAAATTCAAGCTAGTCCATAAAGTTTCTTTCTACTACATAGTGGAAACTACTTATTTTCAATGCCCATCCAACAATGAATAAATCAATAAACAATTAAAAAATAACTCGTTTTCTCCTAGATGAAGCAAATAGCAAATGGATTGTACTTAGAGCAGGGATATAAGCTTAATCGATTCTTTTACTACATCTTGTTAATGACAAAAAGCCAAAAACTAAATGATAACAAACCAAACAAACCTATCATTTATTCACCCAACAAACAAGGAAAGCATTAAAAGAGAGCAATAGATATGAAAACTCAATCCTTTACCCCATAGATTATGCCATAAGCCCCATATGGCAAGGCCATCAAACAAAAAACTTAATTTTCATATTGAAAAATACCTAACAAATAAAATAAAATTTGAACCCATGAACACCTCTATTACATTGTAGACAATTAAATCTTCTAAATAGTCTTACCACACAAACAAAAGTCACTACAAGGAAGTGGGGCAATACCGATGGCCATTTGCGTTGCAAAAAAGCGGTGTCGCTAAAAGCATTGCTATATGCATCGCTAATTCTATTAGCAATGTTGGTTTGAGAAAAAAGTTTCGAAAACCTGAGCGTGACATTTGTAGAGAAAACATTTGTGAGAGAGAATGCAAGAGAAAGCGAGAGAGATTAAAGCTTTGAGAGGGAGAGGGAGAGGAAGAGGGAGAGATAGAGGGGGTAGCTCATCACCACCGTTACCATCGCCACTACTATACACGAAGAAGAAAGAGAAGTGTGCAAGGGAGATGGAAGGGAAGGTGCAAAGAGAGCTACAAAGGGTTTCATTTTTAGGCCTTTGAGGTAGGTACATTGCCTCTTCTTGCTTTATTTTTTTGTTCTCTTCTTTTCTTTTTTTGTTTTTCTTTGCAAAGAGATACATGGAAAGAGAGGGAGGGAGGGAGGGAGGGAGGGAGGGAGGGAGAAGAAGGAAGGGAGAGAAAGAGAGAAAGAGGGAGAGAAATGAGAGAAAGGAAACAAAGAGAATGAGGAAGAGAGAAATGAGAGATGAAGGGAGGGAGAGAGGAGGATGAGTGAGAGAAACAAGTACCAAAATGCTTGGCATAGCTCAAGTATGCAAGGACAACGAGGATTTGGAGCTTTTAGAGGCAAGGGAAGATCATCTAGAGGAAGAGGTGGCTCCTAGTAGTCACATGAGCAATCTAACAAGGATAAAGACTATCATTAGTGCGAAAGATATGGGAATATCATGAAGGATTGCCATAAAAAGCAAGGTGATATGAAGGCAAAAGGCAAGGAGCATGGACATTATGCATCTTCCAATGGTACTTAGGATGATTAGGGAGAGAGAATTTTTGCTATACATCATGTATCAAAGAATACGCCTAATCAAGGAAAAGATGAGAAATGGTATATAGACTCTAGAGCATCCAATCATATAACTCGTCTTGGCGAATGGTTTGATGAGTTAGTAGCTAGGTCTGATGGATTTGTCTGTATTGGTGATGATACACAACATGATATTCAACATACATGTATGGCTCCATTGCTTATGCTTTATGCTTGCCTGATGGCAAAAAGAAGAGCCTACATGATGTATTCATGTACCTTCTATTACCAAGAATCTACTGCTGATTGGATAGATGATTTTAGCCGATACACATGGCTGTACATTCTAAAACACAAGGATGAGGTGCTCGATGTCTTTAAGCAAATGGGTTTATAAAGTGAAATACAAGTCAAATGGTTTGTTGGAAAGGTATAAAGCCCTCGACTAGTTGCAAAGGGATATGCATAGCAGTAGGGCCTAGATTATGAGGAGACTTTTAGTATGGTTGCTAAGATGGCAACGGTGAGAATAGTCATTGCATTAGCAGCTTTTAAGGGCTAGAAATTATGGTAGATGGATATCAAAAATGCATTCTTGAATGGTGACTTGCTTGAAGAGGTGTATATGGAGTATCTTGAGGGTTATATACACCTTGACTATCTGACATATGTGTGTAAGCTAAAAAAGGCCTTGTATGGGCTGAAACATGCATCCAGAGCATGGAATGCTTGCATAAATACTTATTTGAAGCAACTTGGTTTTTAGATAGGCCATGCAAATCAGAGCCTGTTTACAAAGAAGATAGAGCATGGTTATGTTTTTCTGGTGGTTTATGTTGATGATTTGATCATCACTAGAGAGATGATGGTGCGCAGATCGGTCGCAGTATGCTCACGTAGCGAATCCCGGAAGGTCCCCAAGAACAATGAACTCTACCTTTTTGCACAAAAAACAATGTAAAAGCATGAACGACAAGAGCAAGAGACCAATTGGGTTCAATCTCCCCCCATGCCTTGTGTGAGCGCTTTACAAAGCATGTATTTTATGTATATTTCCATCTTCATGCTCAATAATAGCCTAATTTACAAAAATATGACAAGCTTTTAGCCTTTGAGTTTGCTTTCTACAAAAATAGGAAATAAAGCTAATGGACGGTGCCCATAGAGTCTGGCACGCCCAATCTCAGTGTCCAAATAGAAATAACATATCCGTGCGCATAAGCGCATACAAAATAATAATAAATAATCGATGCCTCAATAGACATAACAAAATATAGGCGTGGCGCCTATCAAAATATAATCCATAGATCTAATACTCGCTAGACTCCAATGCTTTCCTCCGCCACTGCTGCTATCTCTACACATCAACTGAAGCATTCACAATCGTTAGTAAAATAATACAATTAAACCGACAAAAGTGAATACCTAGCAGTCTTCAGCTACAAAAATAAATCAACTGGTTAGAAATAAATCCTAACCTTAATTTATTACGAGTGCGCACTCTAATCTCATAAACGTTTATTAATTTAATATGCATTTTGCGGAATCACCCGCTATGGAATCACCCATGTACACACTAAATTAATGAAACGCCCGAAAAGCACAGGCGTCCCCATCAACTTCTCGCACAAAGAATCCACTTTGTGTATGAGCCCCGGTCATCTAAGTTTACGGAATCCACCGTAAAACCTCACGGAATCCACCGTGGCATATGCCTCCTGGCATCATACCCCCGAGGTGGGATAGCAATTGACCTCAATTGCTATTAGCTCAATGTGGAGCTAACAGAGTGGGGAAAGCATTTAAGTCTCTAACGTGCATCCATTGTGCTTCCTCTACAGGATGGTTCTTAAATTTAACTAGATATCTAGAATACCTTCGGCCAGTTCTAGTGGTCATATAGTCAGTGTCTATAATAGCTTCTGGTTCAAGTATTTCAGTCTCTTCCTCTAATAAAGGTGGGTTTTCATAAACAGGGTGGACAGGTAATTGGCCTCTAAATGGTCTCAATAAGCTAATGTGAAATGTATTGTGAATTTTCCAATGAGATGGTAATTCTAACTTGAATGCATTATCATTAATTTTATGAATGATTCTAAATGGCCCATAGAATCTAGGAGCTAGTTTGACAACTGGATGTCTATCTACACTTTGCAGTCTACGTTTTTCTATTCTCAGCCAAACATAATCATCAACTTTGAAATTCATGGCTTGTCTTTTCTTGTTGGCTTGTTTGGTATATGATTGCTGGGCTTTAGCAATCATATCCTTAACCTCATCAAAAATACTATTATGCATACTAGCAATATCATCAGCACTCTGAATTCTATTAGACAAAGATGCAACATGTGTAGACAATCTATATCCATAAATGACTTCAAAAGGTGCTTTCTTTGTAGATTTGTGTGGTGTATTGTTATATGCAAACTGTAATAAATGCAAATGAGTGTCCCATGTCTGAGGTTTAGAGATAGTATATGCACGTAAAAGATCTAGAATTGTGCTATTTGTGGCTTCTGTTTGTCCATTAGTTTCTGGATGAAATGCAGATGAGAAATCAATCTTTGTGCCTAGATTAGCAAACAGGGTAATCCAAAAATTGTTACAAAATCTAGAGTCACGATCTGAAATGATAACTTTGGGCAATCCATGGTTAGTAAAAACAGTTTTCAAAAATAATTGTGCTGCTTTGTGATGCTGTTAAAGTTTTCTTACATGGAATGAAATATGCTTGCTTACTAAATCTATCTACAACTGTCCAAATCATATCATGGTTAGATTTAGTATTTGGTAAACCAGTAATGAAATCCATAGAAATTTGTTCCCAAGGTTTAGATGGAATAGACAAAGGCATGAGTAATCCATACTGTTTACCATGATGTCTTTTAACTCTTTGACAAATTAAACATTCAGAAATGAAATTAGATATATCTGCATCCATATGCGGCCAATAAAAATCTTCAGTTAACATACGTAATGTAGATATGATACCTCTATGACCTTGATATGGGGGACAATGAATTTCATTCAAAACAAAAGATCGGAATGGAATAGTAACACACAGTCTCTTTTCATAAAATATAAATCCATCATTATATGACAATGAATCAACAGGAATGAAATTATTTTGAACTAATTTATTCCAATCAGAATGAAAAGTAATATCCTGGTGATATGTATCTTTCATAGCAATCATTGATGATGAGTTGGGTATTCCTTCTATTATTACACCCGGAGTAAGGAAGACCAGGGATGTTTTGAGAGCACCTGGGAGTGAACCTACTTTGCGCAGGTCTACGAGAGCTAGGTATCCTGTGAATAGGCTGAAATATGATGGATTTACAGCCATTCACTATGCATATATGGTCAAAGTGATATAGGAACCAGAACCCACTTCTTTTGAGCAAGCCATGGGAAAAGAAAAATGGGAGAAAGCCATGGATGAAGAAATGGATGCCTTGGAAGCAAATGCTACATGGGAATTGGTACCTTTGCCTAAAGGTAAGAATGCAATTGGCTGTAAGTGGGTTTATAAGGTGAAGCACAATGCAGATGGTTCTGTGAACAGATACAAGGCAAGATTAGTAGTCAAGGGGTATGCACAAACATATGGCATTGACTATGAAGAAACATTCAGTTCGGTTGCAAGGATGGCAACCGTAAGAGTAGTCATTGCTATGGCTGCATCAAAGGAATGGTCTTTACATCAGATGGATGTAAAGAATGCCTTCTTGCATGGTGATTTGCAAGAAGAGGTCTATATGGAGCAGCCACCAGGTTATGTGCATGTTGTTCATCCTGAGTTTGTTTGCAGGTTGAAGAAAGCATTGTATGGCTTGAAGCAAGCACCTAGAGCATGGTCTGACAAGATACGACAGTATCTTGTCACTATTGGCTTTCAGATTTCCAAGGCAGATTTCTCACTTTATGTGAGAAAAACAGAGAAAGGTATTATGCTACTTGTCATTTATGTTGATGATTTCATTATGACAGGTGACAGTGATAAAGATATCCTTCATGTGAAAATGCTATTGAAGCAGAAGTTTGAGATGAAGGATTTGGGAGAGCTGCATTATTTCTTGGGCATTGAGGTGATTAGATCACCAAGTGGGATATAGCTCTTGCAGAGGCAGTATGGATTGGACATGCTGTCCAAATATGGGATAACAAGCTGTAAGCCTATTTCAGTTCCTTTGGAGCAGAATGTGAAGCTGAGCGCAGATGCAGGTGAGCTTCTGGAAGACCCTACTATGTACAGACGCATAGTAGGAAGTTTGATTTATATGACTATTACCAGGCCAGATTTGAGCTATGCTGTTGGATTGGTAAGTCAGTTTATGCAAGCTCCAAGGAAACCGCATTTGGATGCGGCTAGATGCATACTCAGGTATGTGAAGTCCACATTGCAGTATGGACTATTTTATGAGAGTGGGGTTCAGATACAGTTGCATGGATACACTGATGCTGATTGGGCTGGTAGCTTTTCTGATAGACGATCTACCAGTGGATATGTGTTTTCTTTTGGGAGTGCTGCAGTCACTTGGAGCAGCAAGAAACAGCCTACAGTTGCCTTGTCGAGCACAGAGGCTGAGTACAGGGGTGCAGCAATGGCTGCATGTGAGGTAGCTTGGTTACATAAGCTACTTTATGATATGCATCAGCCTACAGATGGGCAAGTTGTCATTTATTGTGACAACATGAGTAGTATACACTTGGCAAATAACCCAGTCTATCATGCTAGAACAAAGCACATTGAGGTGCATTATCACTATGTGCGGGAGAGGGTTTTACTAGGTCTTATTGATCTAGTTTATGTCAGCACAGAGGATCAGGTAGCTGACATATTTACGAAGGCATTGGGTGCAGAGAAGCTGCGCAAGTTCAGAGACCTGCTTGGTGTGCAGGAATTGGGATTGAGCTCGAGGGGGAGTGTTGAGATATCGAGCTCCACTCGTGATATGCCAGGGTGACCGTTGTGCATTTATGTCACCGACTTGTCAGTTGTAGATGCGGTTGGTACACCGCCCATGAATAATAGCTACATGATAGCTATCCTTATCTACTCTAGTTCGTGGCTCAATTAGTATGCCACCTTAATTAGTTGAGTTTGGTTTGAGACCCATATATAGGGTTCTTCTATTTCTTTGTATGAGAGTTCTTTTTGGCTTACACAACTAAGAAGAGGAAAACTGTTTTCAGCCTCCATCTCTGTGTGTATTCCCCCATTGTGCAAGCAAGAAAGCTACAAGTGAGACTCCTTCCTTCTCTCCCACAATCTTGACAAGTAGTGGGAAAGATGGAACCATATTGGCATGTAAGTGGCGTCCACGGTCGAGTGCAATTGCCGCGCGCTCCTTGGGTTTTGTCTGGCAATGAAGTGGGACGAGTAAAGGAAAACATCAAGTCCTTTTGCAGCCGACTGGCCTAATGCATTCTCTCAAGATAGCATTCACAAAGGATGATGAACTGATAGGACTAGTCCAATGATTGGCATAATATGTGTCAGGTATGTACGGTATGAGGCTGCGTATGGCATGATTTTGCATATTAGATTTCAGAATCTCCATTTGTTTATACACTATATTAATAACAAGGTTTTCACAGTTCCTATTGTCGATTGCAATCGCGGGGTCTCTGACATCGGAGGTACGGACAGCCATTTACAAATTGTCCGAGTTGGTTCAGTTTGTCTCCCAAAAAGAGATTCACATATCATCGATTGAATCCGCGAAATGCATGGCAGTAGAGATTGCTTGTCTTTTGGAGAAGTATCTTCCCACTAGCATGCTCACGATACAAACCCATCTTCTAGTGCATATTGTAGATGAATTGCAGGTTGCAGGTCCAGTCCATAGTCAATGGATGTTTTTCCTTGAATGGTTCATGAAGACCTTAAAGTGATTTGTGCGACAACGGGCTCCTCTTGAGGGTAGCATGGCTGAAGGTTGGTTAGTGTCAGAGGCCTTGGTGTACATTTCTGAGTGGTTGTCCACTGTGAACTGGGACAAAGGCATGATATGGTCACTTAAGGAGGATGATCGTCTGAATGGAGATGTCCTAGTGGAAAACGGAATAGAGAAGAAGATGGACGCATCCATGGAGTCCAAGGTGAACCGATTTTGTATGCTGCATAGCGCTACGATGGAGAAGTGGCTGCAACGCTATGAGGATGCTCGAGCTAAGTGAGAGCCTGCAAGATCTGACTTTCAACAGAGTACGCGGCAATGTCCCATTCGATATTCAAAGGGCTTAGAGGAGATGGTTCTACTCATGTTCACTAGATGGCTACATGAGGCCCTAACCAAAGCATCTCAAGATGGAGAAATAGTTACTAAAGAAGAAAGGGACTTCTCATGTGGATGCAATCCCAAGGTATGGATGCAATCCCAAGAAATTACAATCTATACTACAAATCGCAACTAATATACTTGTTCTTCTCCCAGTATAAGGTCCATAATGCAGCATGGTCACGTGGACGACATTTCAGAGTAGAGCACATCGACAAGTTACGCTCGACAATGGACTGTGGAGTGATGGCAATGTTTGAGCAAGAAAGCCGATGACATGCCACAGATCCAAACCGTGTAGTTGCAAAGATGGAGTATTTCGGAATACAGAGTATCCTTGCAGTGGACTATTGAAGTTTCTCCGTGACCATATTTGATGTGCAATGGTTCAAGGTTACTCTCGAAGGAGCAGGTGCAATTGTTCGGTGAGGGCCAAGTGGCTTTGTTGAGATTGACTCAACATAGAAGTGGACTGATTTGAGTGATACATTTGTTTTGCCAAATCACTATGAGCAGGTAAGAGTCCCTAATACTTGACGCACTTTACCAATCTCAAAGTGGATTTTTATACTAATCGTAATATGGATCAGGTCATCTTTTTCCCTAATCCGCAACAACCTCAATGGTGGTATGTCATTCCCATGACATCTAGGAGTATCCCCGTGTTTGCCTGAACCCCCGTACCGATCATAGAAGAGACACCTTTAATAGCGGCAATGACAGAAGGCATACAAGAAACTAGGATGAACTGCCTGGAGGACCAAGACATCTCACCTATGGAGATAGAGGATGGGTTTTTTGAAAATGAAGTAGAGTCCTCATTTTGTGGAGAATTTTGTATAGATCTCGAGGTGTATACTGAGCTATGTCAAGATGAGATTGTGGAACCCTAAACAAAAGTGACTCGATCAAAACGTTCCTCCCACTACAGCAATGCCACTTTTTCCAAATCGGTTAGGACAGTTTGTATGTTTTTGGAGTATGGTGTTTTGTATTATCTAATTATTATTATTATTTTAAAATGAAGTCTTGCAAATTAATTCTTAGTTTTATTATGTCTTGCAATTCATCATCTAATATTATTATTTTTCCTTTTTTGTGCAGGTTTAGGATTTGGGCACGGACAGCAGGATGAGTCGCGATTTTACAGATGACGACATTGACGCGATGCTAGTGCGTTTCTCACCGGAGCAGCTAGCACGGGTCAGAGATAGAGCCAATGCATAGCTTTCCCATTCCACCTCAGCACGATCTCGGCAGACTTTGAACGGTCCGATGTTTCGGTCTCCAGTAGATGTAGTCGCAGGTCTAGCTTTGCTTTAGAGTCACGTAGTCGAGGAGGAGGCAACTCCTATTGTGGGGATACAGATGCAGTCTCTCCCACTCGCAATGCCACCAGGGAGTCGATACCATCTTTCACTGGCGATGGTGGGCAGAAGTCTACTGCTCCCACTCCTTCACACACCCCACCGATCACTCCTAGGGCCGATAAGTACACAAAACCCACTCCTCCAAATATGTATTTTCGCATCCTTTTTCGTAGTAGCACTTATCAATTCAAGTTGTGTTTGACACATTTGTATTAATGTCATGAAAGTACCAGTTTGCTAAATCTTGCAGGTTACTCGTATCTCATAGATAAGGCCACTGGCCATTTATACATGAATGATGAGGGAAAAGCGGTCATCTCTAGGATGCATGAGTTGTGCCAACAAGTATTTTGGCATAACATTACAGACAAGTGGAAGGAGATCCCAGATGCCAGCAAGGAGTACATAATTGATACATTGTATCGAGAGTTCCCTCAGTCCTCTAGCAATGATAGATTTTCGAGAGGGTGGATGATGACGCGTATGAGTGACTATCAGTCGCATAGGCGGTCTGATGCACGCGAAGCAGTCAAGCAGGGCAAATCCAAGCTGGAGTGGCTGGATACAGAGGACTGGAGTAATCTCCAGGATGAGGCGACATCCACTCCAAACAAGTGGAAGCAGCAAAAGGACACACCAAAGGCGCGCTTGGATGCAGGATCGATGCATCACCTTGGTAGCGACGGCTACGCAACATTCCTGGCAGATTTTGTAAGTATTAATATGGTAGAGCACTCTAATTTAATGACATCCATGTTGATGTATGTATTTCGAACATGAATCTCAAGTACGTTGTTTTTCAATGTTTGTGTGCCACAGCAAGGTTTTACGAATCGCGACTCGACTGCACTAGAGGTGACATACGGGGAGAAGCATGGCTTGAGTGCCCTGATCGAGAAGCTCTATGCTCACGGAGGACGGGTAAGTAGTAATAAATATCATTTCTAATTTGAGAAATCTGTCATTATATGTCATTTTGTATTTGGTACTCACAATGATATATGTATTTGCTGTTGCAGGCTCCCTTCGATATGCCACTACAGCGAGAGGAGTTTCCTGATGCGGATGAGTTGTAGAGAGCAGGTTAGGCTACATAGGATTACTCCCCATCTTGTATTATGTAAGGCCTTATGGCCTCTATCCTCCATATGTAATAGCTAAGTGTATATGATTCGGACTTCTATGTTGTAGCATGACTCCATATACACATCTCCATGTTATTCACCACATATTGATATACAGGTGTATACATATTTGCTTTGTCCCAGTAGCACTTCTCAATTTAAGTTCTGTTAGTTTCTTTATCAATGCAGTGCATATTTTTGTTAATTAATGTCATGAAAGTACTTGTTTGAAAAGTCTTGTCATTATTTGGGATCGATTATCTAACTTCTTTGACAGCAGGAATTGTCTCTTAGCCCTGTGTAGCTCTAACTGTGGGACAGGGCTGCAACTGCAGCGCTGCCACAAAAAGAAAATAAAATTCTACAGTCGGTATTAGTGTCGCAAAATAATTCTGCAATTGTCGGTATTAGCGTCGGAAATTCCTCTATAACCGTCGCTATTTTCGTTAGTATTAGCGTCGCTAGATGCTAATACCGACGAAATTAGCGATGAAATTAGCGAGGCAAATAGCGATGGTTTTGTAGCGACACTAATAGCGACGACGGGGATATTTTTCATATATAAAGAAAACGTCGTTATAAACGTTGTTATAGCATGTATATGTTGTAGTGAGAGTACTTTCATCCATCCAAGTGGCATCCTCCTCGGGATAATCTTTCAACTAGACGAGATATTCTCTCAAGGTTCTAGATCTCAAATGTCTCTCCCTAACATCTAAGATCCTGTCTGCGGCCGTAGCTCAAGGACTCCTTGACTAGGTATTACAACTTGTTGATCATCAAGCACATGACTAGGGTTAGGTACATACTTCTTGAGTGGACTCATATGGAATACATTATGAAACTTTAGGTTCTCAGGGAGTTGAAGTCTGTAAGCATTAGGTCCTAGGCACTTGAGAATCTTGTAGGGTCCAAAATACCTTCGACTTAGCTTCTTGTATTCACCCAAGGACATGGAACTCTTCTTTGGACGTACGCGAATGAAGACCATATCTCCTTCAGCAAAGGATCTTTCTTTATGTTTCAAATCCGCGTAAGCCTTCTGTGTATCTTTACCGGCTTGGATGTCCTGTCTTATTGACTTCATTTGGTTATCCATATCTTCCAGCATTTGGTTCAAAGCTTCAACTCTTAAGGTTGGATCCGAGAAGTTTAAAGGACTTCGACAATCATGTCCATACAATGCTTGAAAAGGGGTCATCTGAATACTTTGTTGGTAGGAGGCATTGTAGGCAAACTCAACCAGTGGCAAGTATTAAATCCACTTTTTGGGTTTGCGATAGCAATGTGCCCTTAGCATATCCTCAATGACTTGGTTGAGTCCCTCCATTTGACCATCAGTTTGGGGATGGTAAGCTGTACTGCAATAGAGTGAGGTCCCAATGGCTTCGAAGATAGCCCTCCAGAAGTGTGATGTGAAGATAGAGTCACGATCACTAGTGATTCTTTTGGGTAACCCATGTAGTTTGAATATCTCCTTGATGAACAACCTCGCAATGTCTGAGGCTTTATAGTTTGTCTTAATGGGAATAAGATGTGCAACCTTGGTGAGCATATCCACCACAACCATAATGGAGTTGTATCCTCCCTGAACTTGGGGTAGGCCAACAACAAAATCCATACTAATGAATTCCCATTTCATTTGGGGAATGTCAAGTGATTGCAACTTCCCTAGCATTTTGACATGTTCACCCTTAATACGTTGACAAGACAAACACTCTATGACATATTTGAGAATGCCACCTTTAAGCCTCTCCCAATAATAGCTCTTTCTGACTGCATTGAGAGTCTTGGCATAGCCAAGATGTCCTTAAAAAGGGAAATCATAAGCTTCCCAATGTATTTTCTATTTGAGTGACTGGCTTGCTGGTATAGATAATCTCATTCTATAGTAGACAAGTCCACTATTGATAGAGAATTCTTTATACTTAGCTTATAGCTTCGGGTCTTGATCCTTGATGGGGATCTCCCTTAGCAACTTCTGATAGGTTGGATCATGGCATGCCTCTTCTCTAGCTAGTTCAAGTATTGGGTTGTTTGGCATGGATAACTTTGTGGCTAGAGATCGAGATCTTGCAAGATTAGAGAATTTAGAAATGCCTTGCGACTAAGTGCATCGGCAACTACTTTCTCCTTTCTAGATGGTATTTGATTTTAAAATCATATTCCTGCAGCACTTCAATCCATTGATGTTGCCTCATGTTAAGCTCATTCTGGGTAAAGATCCACTTAAGACTTTTATGATCCGTTACTAGGGTAAACTTGTTACCCAACAAGTAATGTCTCCAAAGCTTGAGGGCATGGATGACAGCTAACAACTCCAGATCATGGGTAGCATAATTTTTCTCATGTCTCTTCAATTTCCTTGAAGAGTACGCTACAGGATGACCTTCTTGCATAAGCACATATCCTAAGGCAAGTGTGCTAGCATCAGTTATTACTTCGAACTCCTTACCAAGATCTGGAAGTTTCAGGATAGGTGTTGATACCAAGCTTTGCTTTAGTTTATCAAAGCTAGATTGTTCAGCAGGTGACCATACAATTGATATTTGCTTCTTCAGTAGATCTGTCAGAGGTACTGCAATCAAAGCATAGTCTTTGATAAAGACCGTGTACCATCCTATCAATCCAAGAAAACTATGTATTTCTTTGATAGTTGTTGGTATTGGCCACTCTAGAATGTCTCTGACCTTAGCCGGATTCACTGACCTTAGCCGGATCCACCAAGAATCCTTCCACTAATACGATGAATCCCAGATATTCAATCTGTCACTTGAAGAATGCACACTTCTTAGTATTGGCCACTCTAGAACGTCTCTAAGCCACTCTAGAATGTCTCTAACCTTAGCCGGATCCACTAAGATTCCTTCCGCTGATATGATGAATCCCAGATATTCAATCTGTCGCTTGAAGAATGCACACTTTTTCCTCTTAGCATAAAGCTTGTGTGCCCTCATTATCTCAAGGACAATGCGAAGCTGGGGTTCATGATCTTCTTCTTGTTTGGAGTAGACTAAGGTATTGTCAAAGAAGACGAATAAAAAATCATCAAGATATGGTCTAAATATATCCTGCATTAACCTATTGAAGGTGGCAGCTGCATTCGTCAGCCCGAATGACATGACTAGAAACTCAAAGTGCCCATATCTTGTGCTGAATGCCGTCTTTGGGATATCTTCTTCCTTGATCCTTATTTGGTAGTATCCAGACCTAAGATCAATCTTGGAGAAGATCTTCGCTCCTTGAAGATGGTCAAGAAGTTCATCTATCCTTGGAATGGGGTATTTGTTCTTAATGCTTGATTGATTCAACCCTTTGTAATCAATAAACAGCCGAAGCGTTCCATCCTTCTTCTTTTGGAATAGCACTAGAGCTCCCCATGGCGAATTGCTAGGACGGATGTAGCCTTGGTCTCACAATTTCTTGAGTTGCTCCTTCAGCTTAATTGCTTCTTGGATGGACATTCTATATGGCCTCTTTGCGATTGGTGCAGCTCCTGGCAATAGCTTGATTTCATGATCAACTTCCCTTTGAGGCAGAAGTTCTGTCAGCTCTTCAAGAAATACGTCTGCGTACTCCTTTAGCCATGAAGGTTCTTCACTTGACTCCTGATTCTGATCTAGCTTATTAAGCTTAATCAAATAGACAGGTAGCCCCTTTCTAACTCCCTTTATTGAATATTCAAGATGCTTTGGCCAATTGAATTTTTGGCTTTCTAGTCTCTCCTTGAGTTGTGACCAATTCCCCTTCAGAATTTCGATAGGAAACTTGGCCCTTTCCACAGTGAATGTGAGCATCATTAGGTTTAAGCCAATCCATTCCGAGCAAACACTCATGGATACGTAGGTTCATAACCGTGAATCTGACCGAAGTCAACTTTTCTCCTAGTAGGAATTCCACCTTAGCAGTTTGCCTGGTACAAGTGACCTCACGACCATTTGCTAATTCCACAAGTAAGGTAGGTGTATCTATTGTGGCTATTCCTAATCTTCTTGCACAAGCTGGTGGAATAAAGGAATGCGTACTGCCACAATCAACCAAGGTTTTGAAGCCTTTACCTTGATAATCTCATGATGTCTTAATCACCAAAAACTAGCAATTCGGGCCTTTCTTATGAAGGGCGGCATGGAATGTTGCCCTCTCAAAGTCTTCTTCCATAGTTAGGTCTTTTTCATCACACATTTTCCTGTTGGCAACACAGACGGTTCTTCCTCTGCCTTGGGTGGCGACTCCTTGGCCATGGCCAGTTCCCTGGAATGGTCCTTGATGTTGTCCTCCACCAAGCTTGGGACATTGCCTTTTGAAATGATCGGGCTTGTTGCAATGGAAGCAACAGAGGTTGCGGCCATTACCTTGTGTCGGCACAAAACTATTGACATTGTTGGTCCTAGCTTTCTTCCTTTGTCCCTGGTCTTGACCTTGAACTCTCTTCTCCTGGGACCTATACACTCCTTTGTTTTGATCCTTGTAAGACCAAGTCTTGTTATTTCTTGGCCTAGTCTACACTTCCTGTATTATGGGTGTAGCTCAGATGAGTGCATTCTGAAGGTCTGTTGGGCGCATTGACTCGAGGCGGGTATTTACAGGTGGGTTTAATCCGGTACAAAACTTTGACACCTATTGTGTCATATCCATTTGTGGCGCATACTTCAAAAGAGAGATGAACTTCGAGTAGTATGCGTCAAGAGATAAACCAAGCTGTTTCAGCTCATAGAACTTGTTCATCTTCTGCGTGCGGTAGGTAGGTGGTAAATATATTTCTTGCACAACTCTTTTCAGCTTCTCCCAAGTAACGGACCCTTCTGAGATCCCTTGGTCTCTACACCATTGCTTCCACCAAAGTCTTGCTTCGCCGGTAAGCTTCAGCTTGGCGAGCATTGCTTGGTTGGCGGGTGTAGTACATGCCGCTTCAAAGTAATCTTCCATGGACTCGATCCAGATTTCAGCATCAGTTTGGATGGTCCTTCCCTTGCCATAAAATTCTAGTGGCTTGATTTGCTTGAGAAGAAACTTCTTCTCTTGAATCACAACCATACTTGGTGTAGGGGTCTGACTAGGAATCTGTACCTGAGGTTGTGCCTGGGCATTGAGATTCTTAATGTTAACAACTCGCTAAACGTTTCTCACATTACATTTCATGCCCAATTCAACTTTTAGCCAAGAGACCTAATCACTTAACTTTTTTATCAATACTCACAGTCAAGACAGTCATTGATAAAAAGAGTCTTATTTCATTCATATGGGCATAGCCCTTTCGGACTACAATTATTCTTGGGGAGATGGAATAAACTGATACATTAATTCAGGGAGAATAATGTTGTGTTACATTCAACTACGAAAATCGAGTAATAGTATGGATTGGGGTCATGGATTTTTAGGATTCGATAGATCATTGGAAGATTAGGGTATCCTTTCCTTTGGTACCCATTCTTCTCGTAACGTCCCAACACCTTGATTCTATCGGCATGGATTATTTGGGTCAGTTCCTCGTACATATACATGTTTTGCTTGACCTTTTGTCCTCCGACACGTAGGGTTGTGTTTGCGTGAGCCTCAACAAAGATGAATAGCTTCACGATCTTCAGGTCCTCCAACCACTTGATTCTCTTCTTTCTCCTTTTGGAACAGCACTGGAGCTCCCCATGGCAAACTGTTAGGATGGATGTAGCCTTGGTCTAACAATTGCTTGAATTGCTCCTTTAGTTGAATCACTTCCGAGATGGACATCCTATATGGTCTCTTTGCGACTGGTGCAGCTCCTGGCGCCAGCTTGATTTCGTGATTGACTTCCCTTTGAGGAGGAAGTTCTGTCAGCTCTTCAGGAAATACGTCTGCGTATTCCCTTAACCATGAAGGTTCTTCCCTAGATTCTTGATTTTGATCTAGCTTATTTAGTTTAATCAAATAGACAGGTAGGCCATTTCTAACTCCTTTTATTATCCGTGTTGCTTTTGCAAGCTGAATTTTTGGCTTACGAGCCTCTCCTTGAGTTGTAACTAGTTCCCCTTCAAAATTTCAGAAGGAGACTTGGCCCTTACCACAGTGTATGTGGGCATCATTGGGTATTAGTCAATCCATTCCGAGCAAACATTCGTGGACACCTAGGTTCATTACCCTGAATCTCACTAAAGTCGGCTTCCCACCAAATAGGAGTTTCACCTTAGCAGTTTGCCTGGTACAAGAGACCTCACGACCATTTGCCAATTCCACAAGTAAAGTAGGTGCGTCTATTGTGGCTATCCCTAGTCTTTTTGCACAGATCGATGAAATTAAGGAATGTGTACTGCCACAATCAATTAGGGTTTTGAAGCTTTTACCTTCATAATCAAATGGAGATTGGATCATCGAAAATTGGAGATTCGGTCCCTTCGTGTGAAGAGCGGCGTGAACCGTTGCCCTCTCAATGTCAACTTCCATGGATGGATCTTCTTCATCACCCAACTCCTTGGTGGCAATACTAGAGGTTCTCCCTCTGGCCATGACGGTGGCTCCTTGGCCATGGGCGGTTCCTTGGAATGGCCCTTGGCATTGTCCTCTTCTAAGCTTGGGACACTGCCTCTTGAAGTGACCTATAATTAAGCCTTTTAGGTAACAGGGTTCATTCGAATAACTTATATCACAAAAAGGAAAAAAGAGCAAAACAATCTATTGACAAACAAGTTCAAACAAGTTCCTTAACTTATCTTCAAGTTAATCTTTGTCTCCTGCCCATACAAGAGAAACTATGTATCCTTTCTATCCAACAGAAGTAACTGGTCCAAATCACATGGCACCACAAATTCCATATCTTTCTAACCCAGCCACAGAATTCCATGAGGGTATTCTGCCCACCAAGATTCCACCCTTATTACTAGTATTTAGGGTTCCAGGATCCCATCCTGGGTCATGAAGGGTCTCGTTAGATTCTAGGAACAATGCACGATTTACAACCAAAGCCCCCTCTGGCACCTACATTTCCTACTGTCGGAGACTATCCCTACTAATAGACCTTTTGCCTACGGAGTCGGTCCAAGACTCTTGTAGCGATAATCATGACCCCCTTGGAGTAGGGTCGCACCACTAGCTTGGGGATAGCCTAGCACGATCCTTCTTTTTATTCTATTTCATAATAATTTCAATTAGAGATCTAGATTCTAGCAAACACAAATAGTCCTTTCAAATGTATATCGAATGATGTAATGACAATCACCCCATCATGCAATTCAGAGCTTCACATAGCCAAGGTAGATCTTATCCTAAGGTAACCTTACATTCTAATGAGGATTCTCCTCCCTGTAAAGTAGTGTTGAGTACATCTCTTATAACATGTTAAGCAAGGCATGAATTTTCCATTTGGGCTATCTTGCCCAACATAAGCGAAATTCCTTAAAGAAATATATTGTGCAAATAACTCAACAATATGACCTATAGGACTCTTAACTAGACAGTCAGTTTGTATACCCATCTCTAGTCAATTCTTAACCTTGTCGCATTTGACCATAATTGTATCGAATGTGCATAAAGACATATGTACAATAACCTTTGGCAATTAATTCTAACATGATTCTATGACTTAGAATCTCAATTAGCCTAGCTGCAAATCATAGCGATTAATTGTTTATACTTGTACTGATATGTTTTCTAGATGAGTTATCAATTTGTGTAAGTGAAGAATATGGAAGCTAATATCTTATGTAATTATCTTATATAATAATCTAGTAATGAATAACCTGGTTTGCAAGTATGACAACATTAGGAATTTCGTCTTTACTCGCACTTACATTAGCCACACCTGATATTCCATTGGTAGTGGAAACTCCCGTAACCTCGGGCACTTCCGTATCATTGGCATGCATATTTTGACAATATGTCTTCTGTAGAGTAAGAAATGAATTAAAAGAACAATAATGTAGCTAATTCTCTGAATATGGCTGAAGATATCAGGCCCAAATCAGCCCAAATATCTTCTGGAATTCACCTCAGATGATAGCTTAGACTTCCCCTAACACGAGGTCGATGCGTTTGGTGTCGAAAGTTCACCACGGGGGTAAGAGATAGTAGGGTAAAGGTAGATTCAGGGAGAGGAGTAGATGGAAGAGAATGGATTTGAAGAAATAGAAGATGTAGAAGAGAGAGAGATTTTCATCGGCTCGATGATGGCAAGTGCAATGAGCGAGAGAGATTTTCATCGCCCCATTGATTGCAAGTGCAACAAAAGGGAAGCCTGCAGCCTTAGTAAGGCGCTGAATGACTATGTGGATTTAAGGAAGAGCAACTCTTCTCTTCAATTTTAAGGCCTATGATGACAACAACAACTAGGTTGACACATTCATTTAAGTAGAGGAGTATGAAATTCCATATGAAATTCTTGCATGTTTGTTATGTAGTAGTTTTACTAAATATGGTGTTTAGACATATGATGTGTTTTAAAGTGAAGTACGTACGAGAATGATGATTTTCAAATTTTTTTCTTAATAGTAATTCAAATAAATAAATAAAAGCAATAAAATTTAAAATAAATTAACATTAACAATACTTCAAAAATATAATGAAATGAAAAAAGCATGCTATATAGCATGCCAAAGAGTTAGCACAAGTCTCTTCGTATTTAAATAATTATGGGGAATAGTGTCATTCTCGTGTCCATTCAAAATATGCCATTTGTTCAAAAGAAATACGATTTCTTCCTTTCAATACGTTTGAAAGATCGTTCCACTTTCATTTTTTTCCTTTTGTTTCACTACTAGTTAACTTTTAACTACTAAAAATACTACTAATATTACATAAGTCTAACTACTAATACTACAACTAATAATTAACTATTAAGTACTAAAAATACTACTAGTACTACATAACTCTAACTAATTAACTAATACTACTGCAACTATTGATACAACTAACTATAACTAATTATACTAATTGTTTCTTCATCAAATCGTACTAATTGATGAGGCAATGTGATGCATCACTAACTATACTAAATATAACTAATTTATAATCTATACCAAATATTGATTAATTACATTAATGCACCCGTTATATCCATCCAAATTGCCCTAGTAGCTTGTGATGTGATTGTCACATCAATATTAATGCCTTATATGTAGGTCAAGTCCTCACACCAAAACAGACTTGTATGTATGTATGTGTGTGCGTGTGTGTGTTTTAATTAAAAAATAGATAAATAAAAAGCATTCAATAGCCGAATGTGTAATAATTTAATTAGTTTTTTAGCTAGATGATTCAAATTTTTTATAATATTAAAGAGGAGACAAAAGTTACATCAAAGAGGGCCACGGAGGATAGACCACCCGACTAAGGTTATAGCCATCTTGTCTTTGATACATCATATACATGATCATCATAAACATCATCATTTACATCAAAAAGGTGTTTGGGGCAGCACTACCTACATAGCTTGGAGAAGGATCACGTATTATGACCAGCAAGGGCATCGATTTTTGCTTGAACTTCCTCTAGAAAAATTAGACCATCTTCAATTTGAGACTCGAGGTGGTGGATCTCAATCCCAATTTCAGCCTCCCATTCGTCTCTGGTGAGCCTTTTGTACTGCAAGTCTGCGGAGGAGCATCCCACTTCGGCCAGTCCATAGTGATGGTCAGCATCCTTCAACACCTGCTTCTTGGTTCTGTAGATGGTAATAATACAACGCTTATGGAATTTTTTTAAAAATTGCCTATAATCGAAAATCAAACTGCACATAATAATAATTCCAAATCAAACGTAGGTAGAACAATAAATAATTACAACACAATGAACAATCTGAGTACAATGGTCACACAATGGCAGTCTCGATAGGCATCTAGACACAAGTTACAACAACATACAAAGGCGCAACAATGGAAATGCACAATGCAATAATTATTATAGAAATTATTAATAATCAGATGCAAGTACAACGGCACATAAAGGCACAATGACAGCATGGAACCTTATAACTTAACCTTATAACTTGATCATGATCGTCGTTGTCATCGAACTGATCGTGATTGTCGCTCGACAGCGTCGCCAAATCGTCACTAGACTGCCTTGCCAGATCGCGTTGAAGTAGCAATGTCGCCGAATCGCACCAGCAACGTTGTTGAACGGTCAGACCACATGGCAGGAGACAGACCACGCACGATGATGAGCACTAGAGATGGCGAGTTATAAAGGGTAAAGCTTTTTATTCTCAGAAAGCTAAAGGTAATGTAATGCACGAGGAAAAAAAAAAGTGAATTAATTTTCTTTTAATTTTCCACTCTAGAAAATGAGAAAAAAGATAAAGAAAAACCAGTCTCAATAGCTGAACTTGTAACGAGATAAATTACCAAAGATCTCATAAATGTACTAGAAAGAAGTTCTAGTAATATTCCTATACCTTAAGAGATCACGTGTATGCGAGAGTTGCTAGATGTAATGTTATTCAATAATGTTCCTATCCACTAACAAATCCTATGTATGAGAGAGTCACTCATGCCTCTCAACACGCCTCACCCACACCATGTATCGATTGCCACTTGCTTGCAAAATCCTTCCTAATGGCCCCAACAATGAGGATTCTCTTGCTTTCAAGATTAACTATTGGAGCAAGGGATCATCAATATTTCCTTTCATTAAGTGTGTATACTATTTTCTTTGATCCATCTCCATCTTCCTCTTCACTATGCAATGAATAGATCATATGAAGGGATCATTTATATTTCCTTTCACTAAGTGTGCATTTTCTTTTCTTTGGTCCATCTTCATCTTCTTATAGATCTCATTCTCCCTCTCAAGCATGTGCCTAGAATGTAGATCAATCCATCCAAGAAGAGACAAGTTTTACTCTTTCTAAGCAATTTCTTTGCTGCTATGGTTGCCATGTCCTCCTCAATATCCATACTTAATTGAACATTTGCTTCATTGTCCAATATCTCTTTGCTTGTTCCTTTCACACAATAGTTCACATTCCTCTTCGCCATGTTTTACTCTTTCCAAGAATTTTCTTCCCTACTATGGTTCCCATGTCCTCCTTGATATCCATACTTGATTGAACATTTGCTTCATTGTCCAATATCTCTTTACCTTTACCTCTTGCAAAATTTGTTCCTTTTACACAACGTTTCAAATTCCATAATGTGAAGGGATCATCGATACTTCATAGTTGGCCTCCAATTCTTTGGGAACTTGAGGAGAGTTGGGACATTTACTTGTGATATGCCTTGTTTGCTTACATTTGTTACACTTCACCTTGTTGGGATATTTTTTTCCAACAATTGCTCACAATGTGCCCTTTTCTATTGCAAAAGGAACATTTAGTAGTCACAGTATGGACTAAGAGTTGGTTTGTCAAGGAAGATGTTGGGATGTGTTGACTTCTGTTTGGCTTCTTTTCTCCTCATCCAAACAAGACTGAATGACATCTTCAAGTGTAGGATTCGGTACATTTGTTAGAATAGTGACAAGAGTTGAAAAAACTTTCCTCACATCTTTCAAAAGTATTGCAATGGCATCTTCTTCAGTAATCAAAGCTTAAGCTAACGCTAATTGAGCTATCAGACCCTTCACATCAGAAATGAACTTTCCCAAATCTTCTCCTTGCTTGTATTCCAAGCTGTTGTCTATATGTTTGTATCTCACACATAGCCTTACAATTTCCAAGAGAGATGATGAGGATTAAGCACTTAATGAATATGCTTAGGGCCTACAAGCCTTTAGTTTTTAGAGATTAACTAGCAAGTAGTGATTGGTTGGTTGATCAGTAGTGTTAAAAAAACTAGTATTCAAGCTTAGTGAAGTGCTTGTGTTGGAGTCCACCAGTTCGATGTTGGCTTGAGAGTTACCTTCGGGGCAAGAAGCTCTTAGTTTTGAGCTTCTATGTTTGCAATGAATTTAAACCTTGCTCAATCTCAATGGTTAAAATCAATGTCCTTCCATGACTTCATTGAAAAGAAACTTGAAGAAAACCAAGCTTCAAGCTTTTTGGCAATGGTTGCCAACAAGGTACACAGTTAGGGTTTTGCTTTGTGTGAGGAGCAGAGACGGAATTCTAGGTAACCCTTTTAGGATTGAGGAGCTCACTTGGGGGCTAACAAAGACCTATGGAAACTGCCAAATTTGTGTCATCTATAGGTCACCATAACTTCAAATTTGGGAAAACATGCAATGTTACAATAGAGTTCTCACACCCTTTTGCTTTGAAAAAAGTAACAAAGAAAAAAAAAACATAAAGTACTTGGGTGCTTTGGAGGATATCCTTGGTGTGAAAGGAAGCATAACTTGAGGATCGAAGAAGATGTGCATATGAGTAATCATTAAAGGGGTTACCATAGAAAAAGGGTTCTTTTATTTTAATGTATTTAATACTAAGGTTGAACGTAGGCTAATTTTCTCTATTTTTAGAGGCATCTTAGAATGAGTCCATGACACTCTACAAGCATGGATAAGGCCAAGGTTGGAAAAGTGTGATGCAAACTACCATGAAGATTGGGCCATTGATCTTGTTGCATAGAATGAGAGGAGCACAGCTGCACTTGTAATGATGGAAGGTGGAGGAGCTTTTGCCTATGTGGTAGAGCCATGGGTTGACACGCAAGAGTTGGGGAAAGGAAAGAGGCAAAGGATTGGATGGCTTGCCACATGGTGGATGACGATGGGTCGAGAAGTGTGGCACAATGAAGACGACCTAGTGGGTGGAAGAACAGTTGGCAAGGAAGGAAGTTGTGGAGAAATGAAAGGTTGGTGTAGAGAGAAAGTAGTTTTGTTTTTCCTTTTTGATAAGAATGGACAACCACATAGGGTCCTGTGTTGCAGATGGGAGATGAAAGGATTGTGGAAAGGAAGCATGGGTGGTCTAGTAGAGGCAGGTTTAGATCTAGGGAGGCTTAAGTAGGTGGTAGGATCGAGGCGAAAGGAGGAAAGACGGAACTGGGATACAAATGAAGTAGAACTCAAAAAGGGGCAAGAAGGTGTAAATTAGCAAGCCCAACATGTGTGAAGAGAGAAGTAGAAAGAGTTGCATGAAGAATGGGCATATGTGATCTAGTTCACTTGGACAACTCCTTTGAGAGCACCGCAATATCTCTTGAACATTCTCCATTTTTAAGCTTCATAACCACCTCTTTTTTGGCCAGTACACCAAATGAACAACACTTTTCCATGGCACACAACGACAATGAACCGACTAAGAGAGGCTGCAAGTAGCTTGTTGGCCACAAAAACCTACAAGAAAACACTCCTCACTAAGAACTCATCTCTCAAAACACACAAGAAGATGGCAAAAATATATTGGGAAATGCTTCTATCCTGACTCTCTTCCTCTTCCTCATTCTCCATTAGAAATGAAGCACAAGGGAAAGAAACAAGAAAAAGAAGGAAAGTGTTGTGCCAAAATGAGAGAGAGAGAAATGAAGTGTGAAAGGAGAATGTAACCACCTCAACCTCCCACCTCCCCAAATCACTCGACAAGCATCTTCCTTTTCTTTTCTTGGTATTATAAAATTGAACTTCCATACATGGATTAAGGTCCTAGAGACCTCTCATGTTGGAGAATAAGGCAAAGGTATTTGGTCTTTCCTTTTCCTAGCACAATATTTTATAGTGTGAGCTTTGGACCCACAAGTTACATTGCTTGATATGCGATTTTTGCCAAGCAAGTACAAAAGCAAAATGTATTTTTGCAAAAGATGTTTCCATATTGAGCATATTTTTGTGCCTTTATTCGCACAAATTTCTTGGTTATCATTCCTCCTACACTTAAGAGTGAAGTGTCCTCTCGAAAAAATTTGTGCCTTTATTCGCACAAATTTCTTGGTTATCATTTCTCCTACACTTAAGAGTGAAGTGTCCTCGCGAACAAATTTGGAGAAGAACCACAATCACCACTTGGAAAAATCTTCATCTTCATCTTTGGTCTTCATTTTCTTGATTGATCTCTGAATCGCCATTGGATTAGAAAATGAAATAACACACAAAAGAAAGATGCACAATTAGACATTTAGCCTAAGTTACAAACACCCCAAATAAAAGCACTAGGACACAAAGATAGGGATTTTCAGCAATTTGTACACAAAAGCAACGTCACACTCAATATAGGCTAAAAGACAACCACACAAGGAAGCACATATAGAAACTTGAAAAAGATATGGAATCAAAGTATACCCTTATTAAGGATTTTACAATAGAGTTCTCCCACCCTTCTATTTTGAAAGAAAAAGGAAAGGTATCCTTTATTAAACAAGTAACAAAGAAAACAAAAACATAAAGTCCTTGCATGTTTTGGAGGATAGCAGTGGTGAAAGGAAGCATGACTTGAGGATCAAAGAAGATATGCATATGAGTAATCATTAAAAGGGACACCATAGAAAATGGGTTCTTTTATTTTAATGTATTTAATACTAAGGTTGAACGTGCAAGTTAATTTTCTCTATTTCTAAAGGCATCTCAGAATGAGTCAATGCCACTCCACATGGATGGATAAAGCCAAGGTGGGAAAAGTGTGTTGCAACTACCATGAAGATTGGGCTGTTGAACTTGTTGTGTAGAAGGAGATGAGCACCGTTGCACTTGTAATGATGGAAGGTGGAGGAGCTTTTGCCTATGTGGTAGAGTTGTGGGTTGACACGTGAGAGTTGGCGAAAGGGAGGAGGCGAAGGATTGGATGGCCTGCCGCATGGTGGACAATGATGGGTCTAGAAGTGTGGCACAATGAAGATGGAGAACGGGTCAACCTAGTGGGCGGAAGAATAGTTGGCAAGGAGGAAAGTTGTGGAGAAATGAAAGATTGGTGTAGAGAGGAAGTAGTTTCTTTTTCCTTTTTGATAAGAATGGACAACCACATAGGGTCTTGTGTTGCAGATGGGAGATGAAAGGATTGTTGAAAGGAAGCATGGGTGGTCTAGTAGAGGTAGGTTTAGAGCTAGGGAGGCTCAAGAAGGTGGTAGGATTGGGGCGAAAGGAGGAAAGATAGAACTGGGATAAAAATGAAGTAGAACTCGACGAAGGGCAAGAAGGTGTAAATTGGAGTGAGCCCAACATGTGTGAAGAGGAGTAGAGAGAGGAGCATGAAGAATGGGCACATGTGATCTACTTCACTTGGAAAACTCCTTTGAGAGCACTGCAATATCTCTTGAACCTTCTCCTTTTTTCCATGAGATCTTTCCCTTCACATTCTTGAATAGCCATTGATGAGCTTTCTTCCTTGCAAGCTTTATAGTTAGCTCTTTTCCGACCAGTGCACCAAATGAACAACACCTTGCCATTTCACACACAACGAACAATGAGCTAGCCAAGAGAGGTTGCAAGTAGCTTATTGGCCATAGAAACCTACAAGAAAACACTTCTCACCAAGAACTCATCTCTCAAAATACACAAGAAGATTGCATAAAATATATTGGGAAATGCTTCTATCCTCACTCTCTTTCTCTTCCTCACTCTCCATTAGAATAGGAAATGAAGCACAAGGGAAAGAAACAAGAACAAGAAGGCAAGTGTTGTGCCAAAAGGAGAGAGAGAGAAATGAAGTGTGAAAGGAGAAGATAAAGGAAGAGAAAGGTTGCAACCACCTCAACCTCCCACCTCCCCAAATCACGTGACAAGCCTCTTCCTTTTCTTTTCTTGATATTATAAAATTGAACTTGCATACATGGACTAAGGTCTTAGAGACTGCTCATGTTGGAGAATAAGCCAAAGGTGTTTGAGCTTTCCTTTTCCTAGAACAATATTGTATAGTGTGAGCTTTGGACCCACAATTGCTTGATATTTTATTTTTGACAAGATAATACAAAATCAAAATGATTTTTACAAAAGATGTTTTCATGTTGAGCACATTTTTTGCCTTTGTTCACTCAGATTTCTTGGTTATCATGGCCAACCCATAAACTTTCATGAAACTCTTGCATAATGTTTATTTGTGAAGTTCCATCACCCAGAATTCCCAATGGCATACCTTGTTTCTTCTTAGCATGTTTCCACAAAGTACCCATCTTTAAGGAAAACCCATAGGCTTTCCTCTTGATCTTCTTAAACTCCTCATCTGACCACTCTTCTTGCTTTGTTAATGTGCTAAGGTATTGAACAATTCTCAGCCACTCTCTTGCATATTTGTCTTCCATAAACACTTCTACACAATATACATAGTATCTAAAGTGTTTTCTCTTTGCTATCCAAGCTTTTATTACTATTGTAGCAACTCCTTCCATTGTTGAATTCACTCTTACAACACTTATACTTGACAAACCATGTGTTATATTTACTGCATTTAATGTTGTCATTGCATTCATGAGAATTGTACCTATAGTTGCTACCAATTCAATTTCACCGATCAAAACATCATTTTTAGTAGTAAGAAAGTCATCTTCTTCCTCCTCATCCATCATCCAACAAAATTTTGGTGAATTTGGGAAACTTTCAAGTCTCATTTTTTATTATTTAGAACATTGGGACTGAAAAAAATATGCCTTCAAGTCACCCAAAGCTACCATCTGATACATAATTGGAAACCTTATGAAAAATGGAATCTATTGAGGTATTGAACACCAAATTTGGAGCCGTGATGTGAGAGTTATAGAAAAAAGAAAGTTTTGACCATGAGTCCTGAACTTGTGGAAATTTTCCAAAATCACTAATGGCATGTTATCCCATCTTCATTCTCATAGCATGCTCAAGATAACATGTCTATCCACTAGGTTATCTCTTCCTACAATATGCTGAAATTTAGGGTTCAAATATTTGATGTATGCAATCCATCAGAACATAGAAATGTTCAAGGTAGCACAACTAGTAATCATACCCAATACCGGCAAACAGTCACTCTTAATGACTACATGAGTATCCATAAAATACTCCTTATCACATTAAAGGCCTGTTACAATTCCCCATAATTCTCTTTTTACTTGTGGATACCTTCTCTACCATTCGGTCAATACTTTAACACCAAACCAAATTACATATCTTTGGCTTTCCTCATCATCTTGCTCGAATATTGCCTATCCAATCCCAATTAGGCTTGTATCAACACTAATAAATGATAGGCTTTCCATGTGAATAATTAACCTTTCTCAATGTAGGAGTAGATTTCAAGAGCCACTTCAATTTCTTCATTACTTTTTTATGCTTCCTTTCCCAGTGAAATCTTTGACATTTCTTGAAGAGCTAATATAGAGCATGAGCTACATGTGCAAGGTGAGGGATCCATATCAAATAGAACACACAAGCACCCAAGAATCTATGCACCTTAAATACATTTGTGTATACATCTTGCATTCTATTAATCCCATCTATTTTCACTAGTGATGATAGGGCCCACACATATGCTCAACAATCAAAAGCTCTTCAACTCCAAAGATTGACTTTTGTCTAGAGAGAGTTGAATGCACCTCTTCTAGACATGTCAAAATTCTTTCATAATCTTGGGTAAGTTACTCATGAATATATTTGTGCATCACCTGGACTCAAAATAAGGTATTTTTAAAATACTATTTTTATATGTTTTTTACATATAGAAGGGTGTAATATAAAGGGGTTATTTATAGATTGAATTAAAAAGGATTTATTCTAGACTTCAAATTACATCAATACACTAGTGGTATCTCCAAGAAATTGATGCTTTCTCTTAATTATGTCAATGATTTCATCATGAAATTCCCACTTAGTGATGCCAAGCACCTCTCCCAAGGATAATTCCACCCGATTGTTTAAAATCCATTCTTGAAGAACCTTCTTGAGATTTATGGCTATCTCAATATTAGACTACAAATTATATCATGGTTACTTGTGCTTCTTTTTGCCCTCTTGTTTGCTATCCTATTTCCGCTTCTACCCAATCTCTTCCATAACATGCTCGGGAGGTGGCTGATTTGCAGCTTTAGGCTAATCCACACTTCTTCTTGTCACTCTCTTAGATGTCCTTCCATTATGTTTGTCTCACTTTTGTTTCTCTTCCACAACTGCATCTATGTTTTGCACTAATGCTAAATATGCATACACTCAATATGCATCTACCAATGATTCACAGTCATGAATGTCATGAATTTCTTGCTTGCATGAGACATTTCACTATCAATAGCGTTCTTCTTTTCAGCTGCATGCAAATCATGTGTCCATATTGTAGCCTTTGGACAATTGGCCGAGCATTTTATCCAACTATAGATCAAAAGTAGCAACGTGTATAGCCACATAAGCATTTAGACCAAAAGTAGCAGCATGTACAACCACATAAGCATTTTTGATAGCCAAGTCTTTGAATAACTTTTGCATATTCAAAGAAAGAGGCAATCCCATTTCTTGTGCATGGATCTTGCCATGTTGCCAAAAGATGAGCTATCATGCCAAGGCCTCCTGATAGGCAGCACAATCCTTTCTATCATGCTAAAAACTATCACACCACATATATATTTTCCTTAGTTGAGGTATTGCTACTCGTCCTCTTTTCTCTTGCCCTTTCTCATCCAATTTTTTAACCTTTAACTAAAAATCCTACATGCCTTTAACCGATTCATCTAATACATCTTCCCTAACTGTGGAAATAACAAGTGCAATCATATGGTTGGTCATAGAAGTAGGTGGCTTAGTGGATACATCAATTGTTTTTCCCGTAATAGTGGGCAAGCTAGATACATGCAATCTTTCTCTTCTTCTATGCTTTTTCACCAATGCAGTAACACCGCCCTTAACATGCCTCCACTCCGTTTTAAGCCATGTCTTTGTAGTCTAATCCTTTAATAAATCATCAAGCTTCTCTTGAAGCTCAAAATCTGCCGCTTGTAGAAACAATTTAATTTTTTGACTTGCAAGAGCTTGTTGTTCTGCAAGATCTAACTGCTCAAACTGACTTTCAAATTCTCTTAATAACTTTGTAGCCACAAGACCCTTATTCGATTTTAGAAGCCGCTCTTAGAAAGTCTTGCAGATAATCAAACTGCTATCTTCAATGTAAAATTCTTCTCAAAGTTTCTTCTTGAAAGCTATCGAGTCAGCATCGTGCATGTATAATTTAGTAACCTAGGCTTTCAATTCATGTAGAGTGACTTGTACAAAATACTAGCTCCATGTAAGTCGATCCATCCCAAAGAAGTCCATCTTTTGAGCATAGGTATGTAAATATGTAGATATATTCCTGCCATTAAACTTCATCTCACACTCTACTTCTTGGCAAAGCATTCATCACAAGAGTTTCTGTTTGAGCATAAGCCTCCATCACTTGATGTTGTTGTTGTACCTACATAAGCATATTTATATTTTGCAATAACTACTACAAAACATCACTAGAAATTGTGCTCGAAGATTCTCCCATCTTGCCATTCCTTCTGACAACCTTTCACATTAGGTTCACCAATGTCGGAGGGGTTTTAGTTGAAAGGTCATATCCACTGGGGATCAAAGAAAGAAGGAAGTAGAGAATAGGTCATAGAAGAGAAGAAAAAGAATAGGCAGTCATTCAAATGAATCCCAAAAATACTAGAAATCAAGTTCTCTTCAAGACATGTCTATACATCATGAAATATCATAAAATCTTTTGCTAAGTCTACCGAAGCCTTTACACAATATAAAGACAAAGCTCAATGATTAGAAGCACTATGTATTAATAGAACCAAACAAAATCATTGTATGGAATTTCAAATACACTTCAACCTTGCATATTCCTGATTATTACAACAGTCATAAGCTAATTTTTTGATGGCTAAACTCCAATACAAATAATTCTTGGATTATCTAGACAATGTCTACTACTAGTCAGAGGCAATCTCTAGGCATTAGATCCCCTGGAGCTCCCTATTATACCAAAAATACACACCAAACACTAGCTTCTTCTCTACTACTCAAAGACAATAAATATGATGGTTATGTTGGCTCCAAAAGGGGGTAAGACCCCAAGACACCTGAACAAAATTCTTTGAGATTGCTCCTACTTCTCTCCTCCTATCCTGAGTATTGTTTGCTGCCTAAAAACTGTGATCATGCGCCGTGCGAATTCGGGATCCCTTGTTTTTGCATGAGATCTTCCAAACTAGTTGAAAAAGAAACTTATTTTTTTGCATGTCACCCTATTCTAGAATATTTCTACACCTTTTTTTAGGATATTTGCAAGAAATAATATCCAAATTATCAAAAGTCTATCCTTAAAAAGCTATGTCATATTAGTCATTAGTATTAGTGTCCATAGGATCCTGTATTTTTGAACCATTCATACTAGTATGGAATCTAATACTAATGACTAATATGACATTGACTCTCTAGATTAATAAGAAAGCCAGATGATGATGCACTCCAAGGTTTTTCACACTATGTCGCGTAGTGGCATGACACCATTACTTCTTGCAAATCATTCTTCCCTATTTTTATGCTCTCCATGTCCACACTAGGGACATTTCTTTCATCACACACTCAAGTTTTTCAAGGCATTACATGCACAATATACAACCAATGAGGCTGTTGTGGGTCAAGATAGAAGATCATTTATGTGGAATCAATTAGAACTTGTTTAAAGAAAGGATGTATTTTACTAATCAAAGGAAGAAAAAGGGCATACAATTGCTCAGAATGACTTGACAAGACAAACCTATCTCACAAATTGTTTTACTTTTTCTCAGAATCTACTCGAAGGACCAAGATGGCCCTTGTAATATTTCCGCACACTGCGTACCGTAAATATTGACTTCCCGCATGCCGTGTAAATCCTGTGCAAGGGTATCACCTACATCGTATTATTGGTAGCTTAATCCATACCATTCACGCTCAAAAATGAGGCCGCCACATTGTAAATTAGAGGCTGGGGTTGAGGACCGTAAAAACCGCGTGGGAACACCCTTTTTGAAGGGGCAATTGGATAAATTCAAGGCAATTTTTTTTTTAATTATTATCCCTTCCCCCAGCCGATGCATGGCTGGAGGAGAGGGAGTGTGGGGGGGGAATGGCCAAGGAGGAGTGAGTTGGACTGCATGAGGGGGAGTCCTCCACGTGTGTGGAGGCCCTCTTCCCCACCCCCCCCCCAAGGCCTATAAAAACCCCCTCCCCAGGGAGTCAGGGAGAGAGGAGGGCGGGCTGTGAGAAGGAGGAGGTCGCCGTCGTGAAGCCGCCACGCTGCCGCCCCAGTCCGCCAGCCGCCAGCCGCCAGCCGCCATAGCTGCCGCCCCAGACCGCCAGGCCACCTCAGTCCGCCGCCGCCCACTGGATTACGACTCCCCCCCCCCTCGACGTCGCTGCAGAAGCTCAGAAGCTTCTTAGAAGCTTCTTAAGAAGCTTCTTAAGAAGCTTCTAAGGGGGGGGCTTCCTTAAGCCCCCTTCCCACTACATCCCCCATAGACCCGTTCATACCCCCCCCTCCCGGGGACTTTGAAGAGGAGAAGGTGAAGCCCATAAAGACCTCCCACAAGACCCTTCGTAAAAGGCTTTTCTCAAAAAGACTTCAAAGCCCACAAGCCATCCGTGAATCAATTCCGTGCCAACCCGGGTTTTCCCTAAAGAACTCATAAAGCCCTCTTCCGCAAGCACCATCTATCCAAAATCTCGTAAAGGAATCTCCTGCATACGAGGGAAAAAGGCAAAGGTCGGGAGGTTGCATGCCAAGGCAAGTCAATTCGTAGACCGCAAAGGCTAACCAGAAGCCGAGACCATGCCCACGATGGCCCCAAAAAGATCACAAGGTGTGCCTGCGGGAGGTTCATCTCCAAGCATTCAAGTGGATATCTCCCCAAGCCCTCAAGTCCAGGTTTTTTTCAAGTTTATTCTCGCATAAAGAAATATTTAGGCACGCTTAATTCCATAAGGAAGAACGCATTTTACGCATTGTGGCAGCGTTAAAAATACATTTGATAAATTATCTCTTTAAACATTAGATAAGGTTGATGCATGAAACGATTGCATTTCGAGAGTTGTCCGCCTTAGAAGACTAGCTGCATGTTGCTATTTTGGAACATTATCAAAGTAATGAGTCTAAACATATATTACTTAGGGCAAAGAAATGATGTTGATAAGTGCATTTGGTTACTAGACATGGTAGGAATAAGCGTGTGCCGCATTTTAGGCAACATCTTCCTTGTAATGATTCATAAGGAAAAGTTAACACCCATAAGATATTATCCGGAAAGAAATAGAAGAGTACGAAAATGATCTTATGAACTTGCAAGTAGCATGTAACATGGAATAAGTTAACACTAGTTTTAGTTGGTATGAACTTCATTAACTACATTGTAGCTAGGGGAAAGTTGCGTGTTGCGTAGTCATCATGCAGAAATTCCATTCATTAGGAGCTGTATCTAGAAAAGGTCGCATGGGTTATCAAAGCATGAGATTCTAAAGTGTAGACAACAAGGTTGTAAGCATGATTATTTGATGTAAGTCCTAGTATGTCCTAGGAAGGTTAGTATCCAGATTATCATGCATTTTTACTATACCAAGGAAAGATAGAGTTATTGTGAACCATGTGATGCGTGGGAGCAATGAAGCACATGTTTACATGTAATATGTTAGTTGCAACTATTTTTTCTCTTTTAGATCTAGTTTATTGTCTCTAGGAAGGATTCATCCTTGTCGCGAGACAAGCATAATGAATTATCCAAATCACCTAGCCACAAAGGAATCATATGGTACGATAGACACCCCGAACACTAACTAGGTTAAGGATTCGGCCAAGTTTTCCAAATGTCGCTAAGTCGAAACCTTCAAGCCAATAGTCCTAACCACATTCCCAAAATGTTGAGCTAATTGGATGCTCATGTAAACAATAATCTAGGATTCCTACCTTAAGGACCAAGCGTTCAAGATGATGAAACTCGATTTGAGTTGGACTAAACGCTGTCGATTTAGTGAAATTAGGATGGGTGGGTAAAAGACACCCTAAACCCTCCTTCTCGACTGAAGTTAATTCCGTGACCTGAATACGCCATTCATTAAGGGAAATGATCTCTTAGAATGGAGGCGACACTTGTGCAATAAATTGCAACGTCACATAGCATTGCGGTTTGATCGTGAGAAGTTTTGCCATTCCGTGGATTAAGGTTGGCAGGTTCTTGCGCCAGTTTAAAACTCGCAAGGGAAAAAGGGAAGTCGTCCTTTTACTCTATCCTAATTAGGGAAACTTTGTCAAGATAAGGGAAGCTAGGCATTTGCTTGGACGAAAATGATTAATCAATAAACTAAAGCGACATGGTCGCCAAAATTTACCATAAACCAAACCTAAAGTATTGACAGGGTATGACCCTAGCCCAAGGACGATAGGAATCTTGCCAAGTTGCAATTGATTCCGGATCGAATGCGGGTTGCATTTGGGGAAAAGGAGTCACTCCTTAACAGTTTGCCAGCTAAAACGACCACTGGAATTGATTGTGCTTGTAACAGTTTAGAAAGCACTGTTTGCATTGTTTGCTCAATGAACTAAAGGATGAAATGATATCTAAATACTTCAGGTTGAAGGCCTGAAGGGAGAGGCCGCTTCAGTTACCCCCGACTGCCTGCCTGACCCTAACCAAGGGGGTTGTTAACCACGCCGGGAACGTGGACCGAACCCGCCGTGAGAGGTCTCTCCGTTGAGTTCTACTTGGAGTAGGAGGACGCTTGGGTGCCAGAGGGGGCTCTGGCCGTAAATCCCACGCCTTCCGGGCCCTGCACAAGAGGCTAACGTGACTCGGGATTGGATCTCGAGGCCCGCATACTAGTCTACGGGCAGAAGCTTGGATTAGTGATCCCTGGTGGATTACTGGATAGCCTTCGGGCGGATTATGATCAAGCCTACGGGCGGAACTCCTTGTATTTCAAAGATAAAAGGATAAAATGATAATAAAGAAGTTGTTTGACATTGTTTTCTTTATGTCCTGTGATAAGATTACGTGAAGGAACCAGTGCCTAACAGGGTTAATCAAGGAAGCTGTTTGTTATATGTCAAATTAATGTGGTAGGTAATTAAATAACTAAAACATATTGAGGAAAGTGCGGAGGATGGACCATGGGTCTGTCCTATGGATGGGTGGTCCCGGTTAGCCGGGAACTTTTCTCAAAGTCTTCAACGAACAGAGGGATGATCAACATCACCGAAACAAGTAATGAGAACGATGACTTGGAATTACCGATTATCCGATTCACGCTGTTTTAGGGGAACGGAATGGGACTATGCCTTATGGCAGAGAGGTCGAGACTTGCATCCCTCTCGTTTCCCATTCTCCTTGAACCAAGTGCAGCGTGAATCCGCTTCGGACCTGGCGTTTCTGCGTAAAGTAGTTCGCTCGGGTCTGACGCTAGTTGCTGCTAGCTAATGACCAAACTAGAAAACCTTAATTCCGGTCGATCCTAAGTGGGAAACGGCCAGGACACTTCCGCTACGTGGCAGACGCGGAAAAACCTAGATTACAAAACCCCTTGATATTCATAATTTTTAGCTATTTTTAAGTACTTCTTGGCACCAAAATTCCGCTCTCAATTACAAAAGATGATCATTGTGGGTCTAACCTTTGGGTTAGATGGAGTCATTAAGCTAATAGCGACTTGAGATACATTGCATTGAGTTGTGGGATATAGAAGTTATCAGGGAACCCAATTTTGGGGTTAGGAGCCATAATAATAGCCCTTGTCTAGGGCTCATAAGGGGGCCAATGGTTAGCTTGACAAGGGTCAAACCAGTGGATATGTGTTCTCTTTTGGGAGTGCTGCAGTCACTTGGAGCAGCAAGAAACAGCCTACAGTTGCCTTGTCGAGCACAGAGGCCGAGTACAGGGGTGCAGCAATGGCTGCATGTGAGGTAGCTTGGTTGCATAAGCTACTTTATGATATGCATCAGTCTACAGATGGGCCAGTTGTCATTTATTGTGACAACATGAGTAGTATACACTTGGCAAATAACCCAGTCTATCATGCTAGAACAAAGCACATTGAGGTGCATTATCACTATGTGCGGGAGAGGGTTTTACTAGGTCTTATTGATCTAGTTTATGTCAGCACAGAGGATCAGGTAGCTGACATATTTACGAAGGCATTGGGCGCAGAGAAGCTGCGCAAGTTCAGAGACCTACTTGGTGTGCAGGAATTGGGATTGAGCTCGAGGGGGAGTGTTGAGATATCGAGCTCCACTCGTGATATGCGAGGGTGACGGTTGTGCATTTATGTCACCGACGTGTTAGTTGCAGATGCGGTTGGTATACTGCCCATGAATAATAGCTACATGATAGCTATCCTTATCTACTCTAGTTCGTGGCTCAGTTAGTATGCCACCTTAGTTAGTTGAGTTTGGTTTGAGACCCATATATAGGGTTCTTCTATCTCTTTGTATGAGAGTTCTTTTGGCTTCCACAACTAAGAAGAGGAAAACTGTTTTCAGCCTCCACCCTTGTGTGTATTCCCCCATTGTGCAAGCAAGAAAGCTACAAGTGAGACTCCTTCCTTCTCTCCCACAATCTTGACACTTAGGTGCAGTGTTTGTATTTCTTTGGTCAAGGAACTAATTCAGGAAAAATAACAATTGCTTCAGGTTGAAAGCCTGGAGGGAGAGGCAGTACCAGTTACCTCTGATTGTCTGCCTAACCTTATCCAAGGGGGTTGTTAGCCACACCGGGTACGTGGACTAAACCCATCACGAGAGATCTCTCCGTGGGTGCTACTTGGAGCAGGAGGACACTTGGGTCAGGGGAGGCTTTGGCCGTAAATTCCTTGCCTCCGGATCCTGCACAAGAGGATGACGTGACTCGAGATGGGATCTCGAGGCCTACATACTAGTCAACGGGCGGAACTTGGAATAGTGATCCCGGAGGATTGTTGGAATAGCCTTTAGGCAGGTTTATTTGATGTATTCCAAAGACTAATAAATAAAGATCAAATGTTGAAAATGAACTTGCTTGTTATTGTTTTTCTGTGTCAGTGCTTAAGTTATGTGAAGGAACCAGTGATTAATTTGGTTAATTAAGAAAGCTATTTTTGCTTATCAAACTAAATGTGGCAGGTAATTAGATAACTAAAGCAACCCGAGGAAAGTTCGGTGGACAAGACCTTGGGTCCGTCCTACGGAAGGGTGGTCCCGGTTGGCCGGGAACTTTTCTCAAAGGATTTGACAGCGAGGTAACAATGACCTAGAATCTCTAGAGCTAGAGTCCCAATTTGTGCTATTTTAGGGGAATGAAATGGGACTATGCCTTACGGTAAGAGAGGTTGAGCTTCACATCCCTCTCATTTTCCATTCTCCTTGAACCAAGTGCAGTATAAATCTGCTTCGACTCTGATGCTCCTGTGCAAAGTAGTTCATCTAGGGCTCGACACTAGCTACCTTCTAGGAACTTGACCATTAGGAAAACCCTGACTCAGGTCGGTCCTAAGTGGGAACGGCCAGAATGCTTTGCTTCATGGCAGACTCGGGAAGACCTAGATCGCAAACCCCCTAACAATCCTTGGGAATGCCGGTTGGCACTTTCTAGACTTTCTTCCCGATGGGCTGCTAAGATGTGTCCTATAAGTAAACAAGGGGACACGTTACAATTTCACACTACAATCTCTATGATGGCATGAGATTGGGATCTCCACAGATACCAAAGCATGATGTCTAGCTTGATGGTTGCATATATACTACTACTTATGGAATAAACCTTAAAATAGTTATTATGCTCAAATATATGCTTGTTAGAGCAGAAATTTATTCCTAAGACTATTCTAAGGAAGACTCAGGATTAATGATAAAAGAGTGTCCTTCCTTGCAAGTGATTTTATATTATACTTTTTAATTAAAATTGATAGTTGAAGATGAGTTTCCTAAGAGATCTTGTGGTGATGCTATTTTAGTTTTGCGAAGCATATGAATGATGGCACTGTTTTAGTTTTTTGTATATATCGTTTTAAGAAGAGATTGATTTTTGCGTGGTGGAGGTTAGGATAAGCCCCATGTATGAGAGGTCTCTTTGTAGGAAGAACATTATGCTAGGAGGCACAAGTGTGCTAGGGTTCTCTAGCCATATATCCCTTAGGTTTGTTGAGGATCGGCCTAACCCCTATGAGCCTAGGATGAGCTTATTGTAAGGTCTTATTTCCTTTTCTCTCTTTCTCTCCCTCCCTCACTCTCACCCTCTCTTTCTCTCTTTCCGTATTAGGTTTAATGATTTTTCTCTCTTTTTCTCTCTCCTCTCCCTCTCTCATTTCCTTTTCTCTCTTTCTCTCCCTCTCTCATTTCCTCTCCCTCCCTCACCCTCTCTTTTTCTCTTTCCCTATTAGGTTCAATGATTTTTCTCTCTTTTTCTCTCTCCTCTCCCTCTCTCATTTCCTCTACCTCCCTCACCCTCACCCTCTCTTTCTCTCTTTCCCTATTATGTTTAACATCTTTTCTCCCTTTTTCTCTCTCCTCTCATTCTCTCATTTTTTCGCTCTCCTCTCCCTCTCTCATTTCCTTTTGCTCTCTTTCTCTCCCTCTCTCATTTCTTCTCCCTCCCTCTCCCTCTCTCATTTTCCTATTATGTTTAATGTCTCCCTCTCCCTCTCTCATTTCCTCTCCCTCCCTCTCTCTTTCTCTCTCCCTCCCTCTCCCTCTCCCTCCCTCTTCCTTTCCCATTTCCTCCCCCTCTCCCTCTCTCATTTCCTACCTCTCCCTCTCCCTCTCCCTCTCCCTCTCTCATTTTCCTATTATGTTTAATTTCTCCCTCCCTCTTCTTTTCCCATTTTCTCCCCGTCCCCCTCTCCTCCCTCTCTTTCTCTCTCTTTTCCTCCCTCCCCCGCTCCCATTTCCTCCCTCTCCCTCTCCCTCTCTCTCATTTTCCTATTATGGTGCTTGACCAATGTCTATTGCTACACCTTGTGCATCTCCATTAGGTATTATAGATTGATGTATATTTCTACATAAGTCCTGATGATAATGTGTATAAAAGTTTGTTCTACTCACATCCTCATAACCAAGTTGCGACTACCTATGTTTATACTTACACCTACACTATTGTAGATTGCCTTGTGGTGTTGATATCTAAAATTTTTTGAAAAATATTAAGAGAGTCATAAATAAAGTACTTAGATGTAGGTCGTGTCCTTAGGACCAGAAGGCCCACATCACAATAGTTTCTCCTTTCTCTAGCATGCTTTAGTATTTCCTTGAACAAACATCTTGATGTGAAATAATAAAACATAATTCTTAATCTAGCATTGTTTAGATTTTTTCTAGCTTACTCCATTGTATTCTCACCTTTCTTACAATAGTTGGAGGCACTAAACCATACTTAGATCAAAAGGTTGTGTCCCTAAGACCAAAAGGCCCATCATAATAGTTATCCTTCTCTAGCATGGTTTAATATCTCCTTGAACAAACATGTTGATGTGAAATAATTTAAAAAATTCTTTCTCGAGCATATTTTAGTCTTTTCTAGCTTATGCATCCATTGTATTCTCAACCTTCTTATGATAGTCAGAGAGTCACAAACCATGCTTTGATAAGGTTGTGTCCCTAGGACCAAAAGGCCCATCACATTAACAATTATGTGAAAAAATAAAACACAATTTTTTCTCTAGCATATTTTAGTTTTTTGTAGCTTGTCCATTGTATTCACATCTTTGTATGATAGTTGGAGTCACTATATGATACTCAGATTGGAAGGTTGTGTCCCTAGGACCAAAAGCCCATCACAAAGTTATCCTTTCTCTTGCATGGTTTAGTATTTCCTTGAACAAACATATTGATGTGAAGTAATAAAACATAATTATTTCTGTAAAATAGTTTAGTATTTTCTACCTTACTCTTCCATTATACTCTTACCCACCTTATGATGGAGCTAGTAGACCATACTCAAATTATAAGGTTGTTGGTAAGACCAAAAGGCCCATCAAAACAATTATCATTTCTCTATTTATGGTTTAGTGTATCCTCTAACAAACATCTTGACGTGAAATAATTAAACATAAATATTTCTCTAGCATAGCTTGGTTTTTTCTACCTTACTCATCTATTGTATTCTCATTCTCCTTATGATAGCTATAGTCACTAAACCATGCTTAGATCAAAAGGTCTTGTCGTTAGGACCAAAAGGTGTTGGGGGTTAAAGGTTTCCTATGCCTAGCCACCTATATTTACTTTATACACAATGCTTGCATGCTTATACACTATAGGTGGTGGTGGCCACCCATCACTCTCACTTTATTCTTTATTTTCTATTATTTTTATGACAATAGAATAAGGGAAGGAAGGTCACAAAATGTGATTGTTAGAGTTTCCACATACCATCTTGCTCTCTCTTGCCTAAACCTCCATAGGTCTTGTTAGAGAGAGAACTAGAGAGAGAGAAAGAGAAGAGAGAAGACTGCAAAAGAGAGAGAAAGAGAGTGACGAGAAGAGAGAAAGACTAGAATTGGAGAGAGAAAGACATGAAAGAGAAAGAAGCCATAGAAGCTGTGAGCAAGATGGGAGAGAAGGACAATAATTGTATTAATGTGTCAAAAAAAATGTGAAAAATTACATGTCCTCTCCTTTTATACCAATGTCAATGTGACATGGCATAATATTAATACTATTTTTTACACTAAATCATTTTTCCTAGCTTTTTACAATCCATCCCTTCCCAAAAGTTTTTGTTCTCAAAAACAAATTTGAAAGACTAGAAAAGGATGGATAAAACACGGTACTACTCTATTTTTACAGCTTTACAAATTATGGAAAAATGAATGAAAAATGATCAACATATGGAATAAAATTGAAGAACAAGAGTAGGCCTTAGCTATATATATGATCTGGAATACTTGAAGAGTATATGGATCTGTAAAATCTTCAACAGATAATCTCAAAATGAAGTAGACAGCTTGCTATGTAAATAGACCCTACTGGACCAAATCTGCCAGAACTTCTAGTAGAAGTATCCAAATGAGGCATGCCATATATCAAAATGAAGCTCTTGAAGAGTGCTTTAAGCCCATGTAGATAGCTTAATTCTGAAAATTAGATACAATAAAAACTCTTCTAAAACAAGGTGCTGTCTTGATCCTGTCTGCACCATAACTAGCTCCATAATCAATAGGCTTCAGTCACTATTGTATCCCTTAAGAAAGGAAACTCATCCAATATAGAATCAGGCCTCCAAGAAGCTTCCTCAAGTGGTAAACCTCTCCATTTGATCAAATATTCCATGATAGAATGAGATCGAAGCTCCTTCTCACGCTCACCTATAAGAGCCTCTAGGATGTACTGAATAATACCTTCTTCATCAATAGGTGGCAGCTCATCAATTATATCCACTAGATCACCATAAAAAGGCTTGAGCTGACTAACATGAAAGAAATTGTGAATCTTTGTGGAAGAGGGAAGCTCTAATCTATATGCCAAGTCTCCAATGTGCTTAAGGATCTGGTAGGGGCCATAAAATCTTTAAGCAAGCTTATTACTAGATCCATCTTTTAATGTAGAGTACCTAGACTTGGGCACCTTTAGTAAGACCAACTCTCCTTCTTGGAACTCTAAATGCGGCCTCTTCTCATCAACATACATCTTCATTTGGTCTTGAGCTTTCCTAAGATTCATCTTGCATTGCTGAAGAAGGGTTTGCATTCTTTCTAACTCTTCCTTCCCATGAGGATTGATCCTTTCATTAAAGATGACCGTGGGTAAGGGTACCTTGTAACCATACAGAGCCTCAAAGGGTGAAACTCCAATACTAGCATGGGTAGAGTTGTTATAAGCAAACTCAGCCAAGTGTAACCAAGAATCCCATGAAGTTTGGACATCATACTACAGAAATGACAGAGATAAATCTCCAACCATTTATTAACTCTTTTTGTTTGTCCATCAATTTGTTGATGATAGGCCGTAGATGGAGCCAATTTAGTGCCCATAGATGTAGATACCACCTACCAAAAGTTACTCATAAACTTTGAGTCTCTATCATGAACAATCACCTGCAGTAATCCATGTAGTTTAAAAATTTGCTCAATAAACTGACTGGCCACTTGAGAGGTAATAAATTGTAACTTGGTTGGAATAAAATGGGCTACCTTGGTGAGTCTATCTACAACCACATATATAATATTCCATCCCTTCTTGGTAGTAGGCAAGCCAATTATGAAATCCATAGTAATATGAGTCCATTTACTTGTAGGAATAGGTAATGGCTATAACAAACCTCTTGGATTATGGGTGTTATTCTTATTCTGCTGTCAAGGCATACACTTCATAACAAAGTCCTTGACATCTTTCCATAGTCCTTTCCAATAGAAACTTTTGTTGATCCTGTCATAGGTCTTGAAAACTCTTAAATGTCTAGCTAAAGGCGAAGAATGTAGTTCCTCCATAATTTTCCGTATAAAAGAAGAGGTAGAAGGAATGACAATCTTACCTTCCAACCAAATAAGGCCATTTTTGAACTAATAATGTGATTTTTCTTCCATAAGACCTTGCTGTAATTTTTCAAAAATATGACCGAATTCTTCATCCATAAGATAAGCCTCCTATAGTTCTTCAATCCAATCATTATGTAATTCAATAATTGCTAAAACTTTGCAAGCCCACATACGAGAAAGATAATATGCCACTATATGGTCTTTGCCCCTCGTATGAGTGATGTCAAAATCATAATTCTATAGTGTAGCTACCCACCGACGTTGCTTAGGAGTAAGATTGGACTAAGTAAGAAAATAATTAAGAACCATGTGATCACTCTATACTTTCAATCGGCTGCCATACAAGTAATGGTGCCATTTCTTAATTGCATGCAAGATAGCCAACATCTCTTGGTCATAAACATTCATGGCTATTTCTTTATCTGTAAGCTTATGGCTCTCAAAGGCAATCACTCCATGCTCCTATAGCAAAACAGCCCCAATGCCACAACCACTAGCATCACATTGTATGGAAAATTCTTTGGAAAAGTTCAGGCATACTAAGATATGAGCAGAAGTAAGGAGTCTCTTTAACTGGTTGAAGCTACTATCTGCAAGATCATCCCAAAAGAAAGCCTCCTTCTTCAACCTATTGGTCAAAGGAGCTGCAATAGTTGCATAATGCTTGATGAATCGGCGATAAAATGAAGATTAACCAAGGAATCCTCTAAGAGAGGTAGTAGTAGTGGGTGTTGGCCCAGCAATAGTTTAATCTCTCTTGTAGATATTTGTGAACAGGTAATCTTTTATCCAAACCCCCGACAACCTCGATGGTGGTATGTTATACCTTCAGCTCCCCAAAGTGTCAGTATATGATCAAAGCAATGTTATGAGCATAGATGAGGACAATATGTAAATAGAGGGGTCGATATTGCAAGGGGTAGAGGCCACTGAAAGGTTGAGACTGGGAATTCATTTAGTTCTAGCCGGTCCTCTCCTCGGTCGCTTCTTGATCCTAACATTGTTTCTGCCTCCAATTCCACAAGGCCGTCCATCAGTTCGAGTAGTTCTGGCAGCGCCCGATCCTCTATGTTGTCATCTTCTGGATCCTCACGTCCACTTAACGTCCTACCAAACAATGATAAAGGAAATATCTACCAAGGAGCAGAATCAGAAGTTGCAAGCTAAGTATCAGGAATTTTCCATTGATAATGGACTTGTCTACTACAGAACAAGGCTATGTATACCAGCAAGCCAGTCACTTAAGCAGAAGATATTATGGGAAGCTCATGATTCCCCTTTCGCCAGACATCCTGGCTATGCAAAAACTCTTAATGCAGTTAGGAAGAGCTACCATTGGGAGAGGCTTAAAGGTGACGTTCTCAAATATGTCACTGAATGTTTGTCTTGCCAACGTATCAAGGCCGAACATGTCATGATGCTAGGGAAACTGCAACCGCTTGACATTCCCCAAATGAAATGGGAATCCATCACTATGGATTTTGTTGTGGGCCTACCCCAAGTCCAAGGAGGATACAATTCCATTATGGTTGTGGTTGACATGCTTACTAAGGTTGCACACCTGATTCCAGTAAAGACAAACTATAAAGCCTCCGACATTGCAAGATTGTTTATCAAGGAGATATTCAAGCTACATGGGTTACCTAAAAGAATCATTAGTGATCAAGATTCTCTCTTCACATCACACTTCTGGAGAGCTATCTTTGAAGCTATTGGGACTCAACTCTGTTTTAGCACCGCCTACCATCCCCAAACGGATGGACAAACAGAGCGAGTGAATCAAATTATTGAGGATATGCTTAGGGCATACTGCTGTCGAGAGCCGAAGAGGTGGATTCAATACTTGCCATTAGTTGAATTTGCCTACAATGCTTCTTACCAGCAGAGCATTCAAATGAGCCCTTTCCAGACATTGTATGGTCATGATTATCGAAGTCCCCTAAACTTTTCTGATCCAACCCTAAGAGTTGAAGCTTCAAGACAAATGTTGGAGGACATGGATGATCAAATAAGGTCAATAAGACAAGACATACAAGCAGCCAAGGATAGACAAAAGGCATATGCAGATTTGAAACGTCAAGAAAGAGTCTTCGAAGAAGGAGACATGGTCTTCATTTGGGTACGCCCTAAAAAGAGTTCTCTATCCCTAGGAGAATGCAAGAAGCTAAGTCCAAGGTATTGTGGGCCATATAAAATCCTCAAATGCCTAGGACCCAATGCTTATAGATTGCAACTCCCTGAGAACCTAAAGGTTCACAATGTATTCCATATCAGCCTATTGAAAAAATATGTACCCAATCCTAGTCATGTACTTGATGACCAACAAATTGTAATGCCTAGTCAAGGAGTCCTTGAACTAAGGCCAGAAAGGATCTTAGATGTTAGGGAAAGACGGTTAAGATCTAGAACCTTGAAAGAATGCCTTGTCCAGTGGAAAGATTATCTCAAAGAGGATGCCATTTGGGTAGATGAAGGCACTCTCAACCATCAATATCCCCAGTTTATCTCGAGATGAGGACATCTCGATTCCTCCAAGGGGGAGAGAATGTAATATTCCGCGTGGGAAAAAAAATGGGACTTACGGAAATTTTTTAATTCCCCCCCTTATCCCTCCAGCCGACTGACGAGCTGGAGGGGGAGGGAAATAGAAGGAGCTGTAAGCTCCTTGGTGGAGCCTGTGGAGGGAGGGAGGACATGCGAGCTGACACGCCATGAGGAAAGATCCCCCTCCCTCCACTATTTAAATGAGGGGAGGGGGCCACTGTACAGAGGGAGGCAGAGCCGTGTGAAAGGAGAGGAGATGACGTCAGACCAGATCAGGAGTCGCCGCCATCAACCGTTGGATGCCGTCGTCTGCGCCAACCCTTCCGCCGCCTGAAGGCTGCACGCCACGTTAATCTACCTTCTAACCATCATCGGCTGAGGGAGTCAATTTTCCCCCCCACATGGCCCTTCCAGAAGCTCCTTGGAAGGTTCCAAGGTGGGCTTCTTAAGCTCCTTGTTCTCCCCCCCCTCCCGGGGTTTTAAATCCCCCCCCTACGCCCCTAATTCTCTCCCCCCCTCCCGGGGTTTTAAATCCCCCCCTAAGCCCCTTGTTCCCCCCCCCCTCCCGGGGTTTTAAATCCCCCCCTAAGCCCCTTGTTCTCCCCCCCTCTCGGGGTTTTAAATCCCCCCCCTAAGCCTTGTTTTTCCCCCTCCGGATTTTAATCCCTCCAGAGCCCTTATTACCCCCCCCCCCCCCGCCCCCCCCGGGTTTTAATTTCCCCCCTAAGCCCTTGCTCTTTTCCCCTCCTCATAGCTCTTTAGACTATTCAAGTCACAACCATAGGCCTACTTTTTCCTTAGGCTACCTTGCATACTTCCATTCTCTTGCATTAATTCCTTCACTCACTTTTAAATCTTTTTGTGCAAATGCTCTCGTAGTTGAGCTTTGTGTTCTTAGTCTTATCAAACAAGCCGGTGTCCACACACTCCCATGTCCTAAAAATCCAATTCATCATCATGGCTTCGTATGGTATCCTGTAAGGAAGAAATAGCCGTGAGATAAAAGATAGGGAGCGAAGTAGAGGGAGTGAAAAGAGGGAGTGAAGGAGGAAGAGTGGGGAAAAGGAAAAAGAAAAGGAAGGAGAAGACGGTGGAATTCCAAGAAGAAAAAGGAAAAGGCTATCTCACATTCGAACTACGATGCCGCCGAAGAAAGTCCAAGGTGTAGCTGCGGGAGGGTCATCTCCTGGTATCCATGTGGATATCTCACCTCAAAGCCAGGTTTTTCTTCTTGGTGTTAATTCGGTTTTAAGTTAATCATGCAAAGAAAAATTGTTAAGGAAATATATATTTGTTCGAGTTATTTTTAACGAAGGAGTTAGCTTATGAATGACAATGTATACAAATTAGCTTTCTTCAAATTGCATCAAGCATTATAAAATTACAAGCAAGATTAACCATTTACTATAGTAATATACTCCTAAAGTGTAGAAATTATATCTTGCACTATTAGTCTTATTCCTTTCGCAACGATTCATGGTAAATAGCTAAATTCAAGAAAGGTTTCTTTCGATGCTCAAATTACTAGGGAGTTATCTTTGCTAGCTGCACATCTTAGCAAGGAAATTGTTGTTATTTGGCATAAGTTCATCTTTTAAGAAAACGGAAGTTAAATGTTAGGAATTAACAAGTATAAAAATTAGTTATACGAATTCATTTGGGAAGAAAATGTAAAAGGGGACTGCTGGATGACACTCTTTTCCCCCCGCTATTTGAGGACTTGGGACTAATAAAGTGTGTATACACCAATTTCACAGCTAGGCCTTTTTGTCCAAAGGAGTATTGTCACTCTTTGTATCACCTTGGCATTATGCTATATGCCAAATTAAACTGTATTGATTGGGAAAGTTAATTGTCACAAGGATAGTAAAACCGTGACAAGACGATTAAGATTACCTTCAAAAAGATAACTGAACCAATCTAAACATAGAAACATTCATACCCTAAACACTTGACTACTTTTCTTACCATAGGGACAATAAATTCATAAAGATAGAAACTAGGGTTTGTCCCTAAGCTTCTTATATGAAGAAACCCTAGGCCTGACATACGTCAACTTAAAGAATCTAAACAGATTATTCCATCGCAGGACTTGCGCAACATGTATGAAATCATTTTGTGATTGATTCACAAGGAGAAAAGGGAAAAAACCCTCATCAAGGACGGCAGATCCTTACGCAAGTTATCTTGCAAAAAGACGTATTTTTTGGATATCCTTCTAAATAAGGAAAGTTGTAAACGAGAAACTAGCATATCTAAGGTATCTTAAGGTTAATCAAGTTGGGTATGCCCTACACCGGAATGTAAGAGATCTTGCCAAGTTACAAGACACCTTGGGAACGAGTGCTGATACACTCAAAAAGGAAAGAACACTTCCTTAGCAGTTTGCCATACAACTGGGTTGATTAATGGAAATGTTTGTGCTTGCTAGAGATTTTAGGGCTCTGTTTGAATTATGAGTTACAAATTAAAAAAGAGTACCTATACTTCAGGTTAAAGGCCTGAAGGGAGAGGCAGCTTCAGTTACCCCCGACTGCCTGCCTAACCCTAACCAAGGGGGTTGTTGACCGCGCCGGGAATGTGGACCGAACCCGCCACGAGAGGTCTTTCCGTTAAGCTCTACTTGGAGTAGGAGGACTCTCCTTGAGCCAAGTGCAGCATGAATCCGATTCGACCCTGACGTTTTTTGCGTAAATAGTTCGCTTGGGGTTCGACGCTAGTAGCTGCCGTTCTAGGAATTTGACCACTAGGAGAACGCTGATTTAGGTCGGTCCTAAGTGGGAACAGCCGGAATTCTTCTGCTTCATGGTAGACTAGAGAGGACCTAGATCGCAAACCCCGTAACATTCCATGGGAGTGCCGGGCGGTGCTTTCTAGACTCTCTTCCCGATGGGTTGCTAAGATGTGTCCTGCAAGAGAATAGGTGGACACGTTACATTGCCGCATCACAAAACGATGCCAGTATACTAGAGCTAGGGTCTAGGGTGGAAAGAGAGCTCTCTAGAATTAAGGTAGTGCAAAACCTAGGGTATATTTGGTCTCCTATGTGTGCGTAGCATATGGAGCTAATCCATGCGGCGAAGGCGGGAGTGGTAGATGCTTCCTCTCTAGCTAGGTCAAGTATAGGGTTGTTTGGCATAGATACCTTTGTAGCCAGAGATCTGGCCGTTGATGGATTCCGCAAGATTAGGGAATTTAGGAATGCCTTACGACTGAGTGCATCGGCAACTACATTCTCCTTCCCTGGTCGGTACTTGATTTCAAAATCATATTCCTCCAATACTTCAATCCACCGACGTTGCCTCATGTTGAGCTCGTTCTGGGTAAAAATCCATTTGAGACTCTTATGATCTATTACTAGAGTAAACTTGTTACCCAACAGGTAGTGTCTCCAAAGCTTTAGAGCATGGATGACAGCTAATAATTCCAGATCATGCGTGGCATAATTCTTTTCATGACTCTTCAATTTCCTTGAAGAGTATGCTACTGGATGACCTTCTTGCATAAGTACACACCCCAAGGCAAGAATACTGGCATCAGTTACTACCTCGAACTCCTTATTGAGGTCAGGAAGTTTTAGAATAGGTGCTGATACCAAACTTTGCTTCAATTTGTCGAAGCTATTTTGTTCAGGAGTTAACCATGTAATAGAAGTCTGCTTCTTTAGTAAGTCTGTAAGAGGTGCTGCAATCAAAGCATAGTTTTTGATAAAGACCCTATACCATCCTGTCAAGCCAAGAAAGCTACGTATTTCTTTGACAGATACTGGTATTGGCCATTCAAGCACATCTCTGACTTTGACTCGGTCTACTGATATTCCTTCTGATGATACTATCAATCCCAGATATTCAATCTGACGCTTGAAGAATGCACACTTCTTCATTTTTGCATACAGCTTATGGAACCTCATTGTCTCAAGGACAATCCGAAGTTGAGGTTCATGATCTTCTTCCTGTTTAGAATAGACTAAAGTGTCATCGAAGAAGACAAGCACGAAATCATCAAGATATGGTCTAAAAATATCCTGCATTAATCTATTGAAGGTGGCAGGTGCATTTGTAAGCCCGAATGACATAACCAAGAACTCAAAGTGCCCATATCTTGTATTGAAGGCCATTTTTGGAATATCTTCTTCCTTGATCCTTATTTGATAGTAACCATCAATCTTGGAGAAGATCTTTGCACCTTGAAGACGATCAAGAAGCTCATCTATTCTAGGAATAGGATACTTGTTCTTGACTGTTGATTGATTCAACCCTCGGTAATCAATACATAGTCGAAGTGTCCCATCTTTCTTTTTCTGGAATAGTACTGGAGCTCCCCATGGTGAGTTGCCAGACCGGATGTAACCCTGATCCAACAATTGCTTGAGATGTTCCTTCAACTCAATTTCTTCTGGTATGGACATTCTATAAGGTCTCTTTGCAATTGGTGTAGCTCCAGGCACTAGCCTAATTTCATGATCTACTTCTCTTGGAGACGGAAGTTCAATCAATTCCTCAGGGAATATGTCAGCGCATTCCTTTAGCCAAGAAGGTCCTTCATGAGATTCTTGCTTTTGATCTAACTTGTTGAGTTTAATCAGGTAAACTGGTAATCCTTTTCTGACTCCTTTTATGATCCGAGATACTTTGGCTAATATGATTCTTGGCACTCCTGCCTCACCTTGAGTTGTGACAAACTCCCTTTCAGAGTTTCAAAAGGAAACTTGACCCTTTCCACAGTGGATGTGGGCGTCATTAGGCTTTTAAGCCAATCCATCCCGAGTAGACACTCATGGATACCTAAATTCATGACTCTGAATTTGACTGAGGTTTTCTTTCCTCCCAGAAAGAATTCCACCTTAGCAGTTTGCCTAGTACAAGTTACCTCACGACCGTTTGCCAATTCCACAAGCAGGGTAGGTGCTTCTACTGTGGCTATTCCTAATCTGTTTGCACATGCTGGTGAGATAAAGGAATGTGTACTGCCACAATCAATCAAGGTTTTGAAACCTTTACCTTGATAGTCAGACGGTGTTTGAATCACCGAGAACTGGCGATTCGGCCCTTTCTTGTGTAAAGCGGCATGGACTGTCGCTCTTTCGAATTATGCTTCCATAGTCGGATCTTCCTCTTCTTCTTCTTCGCATCTTTGCCTATTGGCAATGCAGGCAGTTCTTGCTCTTCCACGAGTGGCGGCTCCTTGACCGCGGCCTGCACCTTGGAAAGGCGTTTGACGATTTCCCCCGCTGAGCTTGGGACATTGCCTCTTGAAGTGACAGGGTTCGTTGCAATGGAAACAACGGAGGTTTTGGCCATTACTTTGAGTAGGAACAAAGTTGTTGACGTTATTTGTCCTTGCTTTCTTCCTTTGTCCCTGATTGTGACCCTTAACTCTCTTCACTTGAGGTCTGAATGCTCCTCTGTTCGGGTCACTATAGGACCAAGTTTTATTACCCCTTGGTCTAGCTTGCACCTCCTGAATTATAGGTGCCGCTTGAATGAGTGCATCCTGAAGATCTGATGGACGCATAGATTCGAGATGGGTATTTACGGGTGGATTTAAGCCCGCGAAAAATTTGGACACCTGCTGCGTCATGTCCATCTGTGGCGCATACTTTAAAAGTGAGACGAATTTAGAGTAGTATGCGTCCAGAGTGAGTCCTAGCTGTTTTAGCTCGTAGAACTCATTCATTTTCTATGTACGATATGCAGGTGGCAAATATCTCCCCTGCACGGCTTTCTTTAACTTCTCCCAGGTAACGGACCCCTCTGAAGTCCCTTGATCCTTGCACCATTCTTTCCACCAAAGTCTGGCTTCGCCGGTGAGTTTTAACTTGGCGAGCATGGCTTGATTGGTAGGTGCAGTACCAGCTGCTTCAAAGTAATCCTCCATAGATTCAATCCAAATTTCAGCATCAGACTGGACGAATCTGCCTCTCCCGTCAAACTGGGTGGCTTTATCTGCTTGAGGAGGAACTTCTTCTCCTGGGTCACAGCAGTATTTGATGTAGGGGGCGAATTTGGAACCTGTACCTGGGGTTGTGACTGGATAAAAGTTTTCTTAACGTTATTATATGATAATTGACGTTAGCTTATCTTTAGTTCAGCTATCTCGTAAATCATGAAGCTACTTAACTTTTTAACAACTCTGATGCACAGCCAGATATTGATAAAAGAAGTCCTTATTTATATTTACATGGACGTAGCCTTATACAACGTCTCGTGTGATGATAATCCAATCATTACATTCAGTTTGGGGAGAACAACGTTGTATTGCATTTGTCTACAGGAACTGTGTAATAGTAGGGTTTTGGGTCATGGATCTTTAGGAATCGATAATTCATTGGAAGTCCAGGATACCCTTTTCGTTGGAATCCATACTTCTCATGGTAGCCCAACACTTTAATCCTGTCGGCTGGGATTACACGGGTTACTTCCTCATATACATATGAGTTCATTTCAACCCTCCGACCTTGAATATGTAAAGTTGAATTTACGTGAGCTTCCACAAAAATGAACAGCTTCACGACTTTCAAGTCTTCCAATCACTTGATCCTCTTTAGGTTGGTCTGTAGATAAGCGAACCGGTGGGAAGCTATGTAGTAGATTCCTGAAGACCCCGTCCATCTTCGTTCAATGTATAAAAGTGATGGATTATAAATCTGCTCCAGGATGTTCATCATTCCAATTCTTTGTCTATAAAGCGAAGAATGCATTGCAGTCATAAACATGACCCAAAACACCAAAAACTTGCTCCACGCTTCATAGTTCTGCAAGACAGCATTGAAGATGAGGAAATGTTTGGACAACAACAATTTCTTTATTTCATTTTATTATCTCATAAAAACAATTCCGTTGTTGGTTGGCTCTGATACCAACTGTAATGTGTCCCGTAGTATTATCCAGGACACGTCTTAGTAGTCCATCGGAAAGGATGTCTAGAAAGCTCCGCCCAGCACTCCCATGGAATGTTACGGGTTTTGCGATCTAGTTCTTCCCGCGTCTGCCACGTAGCATAAGTATCCTGGCCGTTACCACTTAGGATCGACCGGAATTAGGGTTTTCCTAATGGGTCATTAGCTAACAGCAACTAGTGTCAGACCCAAGCGAACTACTTTACGCAGAAACGCCAGGTCCGAAGCGGATTCACGCTGCACTTGGTTCAAGGAGAATGGGAAACGAGAGGGATGCAAAGCTCAACCTCTCTGCCATAAGGCATAGTCCCATTCCGTTCCCCTAAAACAGCGTAAATCGGGTAAGACGTAACTCTAGGTCATCGTTCTCGTTATTCTTTTTTATGATGATGATCATTCCGCTGTTCCTCGAGATTTTGGAGAAAAATTCCCGGCTAACGGGGATCACCCAATCGTAGGACGGACCCATGGCCCATCCTCCGCACTTTCCTCGGTTTGTTTTAGTTATGTAATTATCTAACACATTAATTTGACATATAACAATCAGCTTCTTTAATTAATCTTCTTAAGCACTGGTTCCTTCATGTAATCTTATCACGTGACATATAAAAACAATATCAAGCAAGTTCTTTTAACATCTCGTTATTTTATCTTTGAATTACAAGAAGTTCCGCCCGTAGGCTTGTCCATAATCTGCCTGAAGGCTAACCAGTAATCTCCAGGGATCACTGTTCCAAGCTTCCGCCCGTTAACTAGTATGCGGGCCTCGAGATCCAATCCCGAGTCACGTTAGCCTCTTGTGCAGGACCCGGAAGGCGAGGAATTTACGGCGAGAGCCCCCCTGGCACCCAAGCGTCCTCCTACTCCAAGTAGAGCTTAATGGAAAGACCTCTCGCAGCGGGTTCGGTCCACGTTCCCGGTGCGGTCAACAACCCCCTTGGTTAGGGTTAGGCAGGCAGTCGGGGGTAACTGAAGCTGCCTCTCCCTTCAGGCCTTTAACCTGAAGTATAGGTACTCTTTTTTAATTTGTAACTCACAATTCAAACAGAGCCCTAAAATCTCTAGCAAGCACAAACATTTCCATTAATCAACCCAGTTGTATGGCAAACTGCTAAGGAAGTGTTCTTTCCTTTTTGAGTGTATCATCACTGGTTCCCAAGGTGTCTTGTACTCTTACATTCTGGTGTAGGGCATACCCAACTTGGTTAACCTTAAGATACCTTAGATATGCTAGTTTCTGGTTTATAACTTTTCTTATTTAGAAGGATATCCAAAAAATACATCTTTTTGCAAGATAACTTGCGTAAGGATCTGCCGTCCTTGATGAGGGTTTTTTCCCTTTTCTCCTTGTGAATCAATCACAAAATGATTTCATACATGTTGCGCAAGTCCTGCGATGGAATAATCTCTTTAGATTCTTTAAGCAGACGTATGTCAGGCCTAGGGTTTCTTCATATAAGAAGCTTAGGGACAAACCCTAGTTTCTATCTTTATGAATTTATTGTCCCTATGGTAAGGAAAGTAGTCAAGTGTTTAGGGTATGAATGTTTCTATGTTTAGATTGGTTCAGTTATCTTTTTGAAGGTAATCTTAATCGTCTTGTCACGGTTTTACTATCCTTGTGACAATTAACTTTCCCAATCAATACAGTTTAATTTGGCATATAGCATAATGCCAAGGTGATACAAAGAGTGACAATACTCCTTTGGACAAAAAGGCCTAGCTGTGAAATTGGTGTATACACACTTTATTAGTCCCAAGTCCTCAAATAGCGGGGGGAAAAGAGTGTCATCCAGCAGTCCCCTTTTACATTTTCTTCCCAAATGAATTCGTATAACTAATTTTTATACTTGTTAATTCCTAACATTTAACTTCCGTTTTCTTAAAAGATGCTAAATAACAACAATTTCCTTGCTAAGATGTGCAGCTAGCAAAGATAACTCCCTAGTAATTTGAGCATCGAAAGAAACCTTTCTTGAATTTAGCTATTTACCATGAATCGTTGCGAAAGGAATAAGACTAATAGTGCAAGATATAATTTCTGCACTTTAGGAATATATCACTATAGTAAATGGTTAATCTTGCTTGTAATTTTATAATGCTTGATGCAATTTGAAGAAAGCTAATTTGTATACATTGTCATTCATAAGCTATCTCCTTCGTTAAAAATAACTCGAACAAATATATCTTTCCTTAACAATTTTTCTTTGCATGATTGACTTAAAACCGAATTAACACCAAGAAGAAAAACCTGGCTTTGAGGTGAGATATCCACATGGATACCGGGAGATGACCCTCCCGTAGCTACACCTTGGACTTTCTTCAGCGGCATTATAGTTCGAATGTGAGATAGCCTTTTCCTTTTTCTTCTTGGAATTCCACCATCTTCTCCTTCCTTTTCTTTTTCCTTTTCCCCACTCTTCCTCCTTCACTCCCTCTTTTCACTCCCTCTACTTCCCTCCCTATCTTTTATCTCACGGCTATTTCTTCCTTACGGGATACCATACGAAGCCATGATGATGAATTGGATTTTTAGGACATGGGAGTGTGTGGACACCGGCTTGTTTGATAAGACTAAGAACATAAAGCTCAACTACAAGAGCACTTGCACAAAAAGATTTAAAAGTGAGTGAAGGAATTAATGCAAGAGAATGGAAGTCTGCAAGGTAGCCTAAGGACAAAGTAGGCCTATGGTTGTGACTTGAATAGTCTAAAGATCTATGAGGAGGGAAAAGAGCAAGGGCTTAGGGGGGAAATTAAAACCCGGGGGGGGGGGGGGGGGGGGGAAGGGGTAATAAGGGCTTTGGAGGGATTAAAATCCGGAGGGGGAAAAATAAGGCTTAGGGGGGGGATTTAAAACCCCAGGAGGGGGGGAGAACAAGGGGCTTAGGGGGGGATTTAAAACCCCGGGAGGGGGGGAGAACAAGGGGCTTGGGGGGGATTTAAAACCCCAGGAGGGGGGGGAGAACAAGGGGCTTAGGGGGGGATTTAAAACCCCAAGAGGGGGGGGGGGGGGAATAAGGGGCTTAGGGGGGGATTTAAAACCCCGGGAGGGGGGGGAGAACAAGGGGCTTAAGAAGCCCATCTTGGAACCTTCCAAGGAGCTTCTGGAAGGGCCACGTGGGGGGGAAATTTGACTCCCTCAGACGATGATGGTTAGAAGGTAGATTAACGTGGCGTGCGGCCTTCAGGCGGCGGAAGGGTTGGCGCAGATGGCGGCATCCAACGGTTGATGGTGGCGACTCCTGATCTCGTCTGATGTCGTCTCCTCTCCTTTCACACGGCTCTACCTCCCTCTGTACAGTGGCCCCCTCCCCTCGTTTAAATAGTGGAGGGAGGGGGATCTTTCCTCATGGCATGTCGGCTCGCATGTCCTCCCTCCCTCCACAGGCTCCACCAAGGAGCTTACAGCTCGTTCTATTTCCCTCCCCCTCCAGCTCGTCAGTCGGTTGGAGGGATAAGGGGGGGAATTAAAAAATTTCCGTAAGTCCCATTTTTTTTTCCCACATGGAATATTACATAGGCAGACAGTTGGGGGTAACTGATGCTGCCTCTCCCTCCAGGCCTTCAACCTGCAACATTAATTATCTTTCCATCTTTAGTTCCTTGAGAAAAACAATACAAACAATGCTCCTAAACTGTACAAATACAATCAATCCAGTGGTCGTTTACTTGGCCAACTGCTAAGGTGTGAATGCATCTGGCATTCGATCCGGGATCAATTGTGACTTGGCAAGCTCCCCAAGGGTTTTTTTGTTTACCCTTTTATCCTTGAGTAAGGGTTTATACCTTGTCAACCCAAGTTAACCAACACCTTAGGTTCCTTAAGTTAAGACAGTAAATCCTGGCAACCATGTCGCTCTAACTTGATTGATCCTTTGCTTACTAGGCAATACATAACTTCCCTTAACTTCGCAAATCAGCCCAAGAAGGGTGATGTAGCAGGATGTCTACTCATCCTCTTGCAAGTTAAACTTGCACTAGAACCTGCCAACCTTGTTCCAAAGAGTGGCAACTCTACTTTGTGATTTAACACAACCATGCGACGTTGCAACTTGTTGCATAGGAGTCGCATCTAACTTGCGGGATCATCTTTCCCATCAATCGACGTTTCTTGGTCAAGAAATATGTTTAGTCAAGACGTAGCGTTTGGGGTATCTTCTTATCCAATGCAACCCTAACCTTGCTAGGCTAATAACGTTTGGGCCTATGGTTTCTAGGCTCAATCGGAATTTTAGTATTAGGTCATTTGATCCTTAGGGTAAAACCCTAGATCGTTATTACATGGGCGTCCAATTAACCCAAACATTACGTGAATGTGGGTAGGACCTTTGGTTTGAGGGTCTCGACTTGGCGACCAAGTGCGATACTTCGTAGAATTTGTAACGTGCTAAACCCTAGCTGGCACTTGGAGGTGTTCGTTGTACTATCTAGTTACGCTTATACGAATCCTGTGAGGGTTATACCCTTACAAGTGATCTAGCCAAATCGGTCTACTTGTCTTGCGACAAGAAACGATCTCTTCTTAGAGAGGCTAAATTTGTTCTAAAGGTGTAAATAGTTGCAAGACATCACATTACGTGTAAATATGCGACTCATTACTTCTATGCAATTATAAGGTTTGTAATTGACCATTTCTTTCCTTGCTAAAATCAGAACGATCGATAATTTGGGGAATAACTTGCATAATACCTCCATATATTTACATCAAGGAGCTATGCCTACAACCTTTTGTTTAATGCAATTGAATTTCAGGCTTTAATATGACATGCAAACTTTTCTAGATACAACTTCGATGAATGAAGTTCATGCATGATGAATATATAACATGCAACCTTTTCTAGATACAATTTCGTTAAATGATGTTCATGCATGACAAATGTCATAAGATTATTGTTGACTTAATCTGTTCTACGGCACTTAATCCGTCTTAAAATGCAAGCATCTTTGCATGTAACACACAAGTTAATGGTTTCCTTTTTATACCATGCAAGTCCTTGGACAACATTCTAATGGATGATTAATGATTATCTCTTTTGAATCATATCTTAGGAAATCATGGCCCAGATGCATTATGCGCTTGTTCTTTCATGCAAGGAAGACAATGTGAATTTAAACAAAATTTTCATCCTTTTATCCTATGCAATATGCGCTTGGGGTTTGCAACTTGGAAATGCAAGCAACCCAATTTCACGTCATGCACTAACTCTAGTAAATCGTTCAAGTAGACAATTTCCCAAATACATTTTAACTAGGCTATGTGAATTAGAAACATGTGTAAATGCATTATTCCCATGAAATTTAACATGCCTAATGTATCGCTTAAATGTGGAATCATTCTTTTAAGAACCTGGGCTTGTGGGCATGTAGGGATGTCCACACATATGCTTGGGTTGGAGACTTCCACACGTGCGCCTTGCATCTTTTGTTTTGGGGCCATTTACGTAGCATATTTTTTTAATTGCAGTAGCTTTCCTTGGGTTACTCGCGCATGTTAAAGACTCACAGACCGCGATCTTCCTCTCCCGCGTAGGATCAGGGTCTTGGAGGCTTGGATTTTAAACCCCGGGGATAAGCCGTATGCACAAGGCTTAAGGAGGCTTGCCTTTAGAAGGTTCTTCTTCTCAGTAGAAGCTACGTGGAGGGGGGGTAATGATTGGGGAAGAGAGGATTGATGACGATGTTGGCGGGGGATATGGACAGCAACCTGGCACTGTAGTAGGCGGACTGCGTAGCAGAGTGGCAATGGGCAGTGGTGGCACGGCACGGCAGCAGTAGCAGTCCATTTCTCTCTCCTTGTTTGTGCCTCGTTCGTGCCTCCCCCCAAGGCTAAGGGGGAGGTTATATAGTGTGTAAGGGAGGGGGGAGATCCACCACGTGGAGGCTTCATGCCTTCCATCCTCATGCATCCCCACACCACACTCCTCCCTCTCTCCCTTAACTCATTCCTCCACACACTCCCTCTCCCCCTGCCATGCGTCGGCTGAGGGGAGGGGTAATTAATAAAAACATTTGCACTAATTTAATCACTTACCCATTTACCTTTATGTAAGGGGTATTTCTTGTGCGGCTTGTGGTTATTAAGCCCCGGCCTCATTTGCACAATGCGGATGGACTCCTTATTGCACGTGCGGGGTAAGGACTTTGTCACTATAATTATTCCGTTGTGCTGGAGATGAATTTGCACGGCTTTTGCGTGGGTGTGTGGTGATCAAGGTTCTTTAATATTTTGAGCATAAATATTACATTCTCTCCCCCTTAGGGGAATCGAGATGCCCTCATCTCGAGAAGAACTAGGGGTAATGTTGGTTCAGACACTACAAGGGTACACACATATAGTGACGCTAAGTAGCGACGTTTTTTTTTTGCGTCTCTATTTACGTCACTAATCCTCAAAATATTTTAAGTCAAAAAATGCGTCGGTATTAGCATCGCTAAAAATGTCACTATTAGCATCGCTATTTACGACGCAAATAGCGATGTAAATAGCAACGACTTACTCTGGTAACATTTCGTGGAAACCCGAATGTTTCTTTCAAACATGCACACGAACTGAAGAAGCAAGGCAAAGGCGGAGAGAAAGAGAAAGGGAGGTGAGCAAGAGAGGGAGGTGAGCAAGGGAGGTGAGCAAGGAAGCAAGCCGCGAGCCGCATGCAAGGAGAGGAGCGTCGCCCGCACAAAGAGGTCATGGAAGAAGAAGAGAGCACGACGGTATGCCCTGTTTTGGTTTCTTTACAATCTTTGTTTTGCTTTGCAATGTAGGTTAGAAAGTGTTGGTTTCTCTTCGATCTTTGTGTTGCTTTGTGTTACTTTGCAATGTAGGTTAGGAAGTGTTGAAAGAGAGAGAAATGGAAGCGAGTGTTTTCAAATTTTTTCTTGTGTTGGTTTTTATTCTTTGCAATGTAGGTTAGAAAGTGTTGGTTTTTCTTCAATCTTTGTGTTGCCTTAATTTGCAATGTAGGTTAGGAAGTGTTGAAAGAGAGAAATGGAAGAGAGTGTTTTTATATTTTTTCTTGTGTTGGTTCTCTTCAATCTTTGCAATGTATATAGGGTAGGAAGTGTTGAAAGAAAGAGAAATGGAAAGGAGTGTGAAGGGGGATGCTTGTTTTGCTTGATTATAATTTTAGAGAGAGAGTGAGAGAGATAGAGATGTAGAGAAAGAGAAATGAGATGCTTGTTTTGTTTGGATTGTATCTTTTGCAAGATCTTTCTAAACTACATATTCATCCACAATGATATTTCTAGATGTAGAAATACTTCTTTTTTCTAGGATCATAGAAGTAAAAAGCTTTGGTGATGTTACTATTACTCATGAGAATACGTTTGAGAGATTTAGAGTCTAATTTCTTTCTATGAGCATAAGTAATGCTTCCAAAAACTTTCAAACAACTCACTACTAGCATTTGACCAATAAAGGCTTCAAAAGGAGTTGTGCCTTTCAAGGCATAGTGAAAGATCTATTAACTGTTATAAAAATGTATGTGTGTGAGCATAGTTTAGAGCCAACCTCAAAGATAGATAAGTTTAGAGCCGAACTCAAAGAGATAGATACAAAAATTTAAAAAAAAATACCTGAAATATATATAGTGGAGTGGTCCCAATATACAATATAGAATCGTTATTAAATTATCATTCCATTACACCGTAGTCAAGATGTCTAGCACTCATGACCAACATGGTGGGGATCATGAGGCTTGTCTCAATCAACGTGTCCCCTATCCATGCACGCAATACAAATTGGCCATTCGTCGAAAACATCATTTGTCCATAGAGCATGTGCAATGGTATGGAGAGTTTCGAGTTGAGATAATCGACCAAGCAGTCTTGAATTATGAGATTGCGGTAAGTTATCTCTCATTACTACATGACATGTAATTGATTTAAGTATAACAGTTTGGGGTTATCTTAGAAGTTAGCTCCTTAACGTCCTTTACAGGGTCAGGGCTGTGTTGATACATTGCAGTCCGCAGATCTCTTGCGTCCAGTAAGACGACTTCATCCACGCTCTATACAAATTCCGTCTGAGATAACTAACTGTCTCATAGAAGGTGATAACTCTCAACCCCCTTCTATGGGTGAGAATGCTAGAGACATGGACGATCCTCCTGCTTTTTTGGAGCCCGAGTTAGAGGACATGATCGAATCATTGCTTCCGATGGACTCGGAATCCCAAGATCCTTTAATTGTGGAGGTTTCCATTCCATTGTATGATGGGAGTCGGGTATCCCGTTTGAAGACACTTCTTGTATTGTTGAGAATACAAACAAAGTATGGATGAAGCGATGCGAGTGTGACAGAGCTATTCAAGTATATTATATGTGTATGATTCTTTATTGAAAGCCATTAAAATGTACTATGTAGTAATCTAATAACGTGCTTCATTGCAATTTGTAGAACGTTGAAATCTTATATTTTGCCTACCCAAAACACCATGCCTGAGTCTCGTGATGATGCAAGACAAGTGCTGCGAAAGCTAGGCATGCATTATAATTGCATTCATGCTTGTCCCAATGATTGTGTTCTCTTCCGGGGAGAGTTTGAATTGTTGGCTACATGTCCCAAGTGTGGTGCGGACAGGTATCGAAATGACTTGCAAGGACAGATTGTTCTGTAGAAGGTTTTGAGGCACTTTCCATTGATACCATGTGTTCGTCACATTTTTCGGACCAAGAGTTTTGCAAAGTTGACTACATGGCATGCGAAAAATCGATCCACTGATGGTGTAGAGCATACACCAGCTGACTCAGAAGCATGGCATCACATTGACCACACTTTCCCTGACTTTGCAAAGGAGGCGAGGAATCTACGATTTGGTTTTGCCATGGATGGGGTAAATCCTTTTGGTTTACGTTCCACCTCCTACAGTGTATGGCCCGTGGTCCTTGTTAACTACAATATACCGCCATGGCTTTCCACCAAGAAAAGACACCTTTTGCTCAGCTTGCTTATGCCTGGATGATACAAAGTCAAGAATATTGATGTTTACCTCTCTCCATTGATCGATGAGCTAAAGGAGTTGTGGGAGGGAATTGTAGTGGAGGACATGAGCAAACATATTGGTAGGCGATCCGCAACTATAAGGGCAATTCTTATGTGGACCATGCATGACTTTCCAGGTTATGGAGAATGCTCTGGTAAAGCGTGTTTTCTTATTTTGCTAGTTTTCTTTGAGCGATGTTGGTGTTATGACATGCCTCATTGTACATATGTGTTCTGCACGGCTAGTCACGTCAGGTTACCATGCATGTCCTCTATGTGGACCAAGGTTAGATTCTCGTACATCAAAATCTATGAAGAAGATGGTATTTGAGGGACATCGGGTTTTTTTGCCACAGGGTCATGTCATGAGAGAAGGATTTCTTGGTTGCCCTCCTGCGAGAATGAACGCACTGAGCTGGTTTGATCGCAGGATGGTGGACCAAGACTCGCTTCCTAGTGGAATGCGACGCTTCTCAATTCTCTATGAGCTGACTTATTGGAAAAAACTAAAAATTAACCACCTTTTAGATCCCATGCACATTTTTAAGAATGTGGGTAGCTTGCTATGGGACCACCTCACTGGGCAGCGAGACACACTAGGAGCGAGGATGGATTTGAAAGTAGTGTTGAGATATCCAGCTCCACTTGTGATATGCCAGGGTGACCGTTGTGCATTTATGTCACCGACTTGTCAGTTGTAGATGCGGTTGGTACACCGCCCATGAATAATAGCTACATGATAGCTATCCTTATCTACTCTAGTTCGTGGCTCAGTTAGTATGCCACCTTAGTTAGTTGAGTTTGGTTTGAGACCCATATATAGGGTTCTTCTATTTCTTTGTATGAGAGTTCTTTTTGGCTTACACAACTAAGAAGAGGAGAACTGTTTTCAGCCTCCATCTCTGTGTGTATTCCCCCATTGTGCAAGCAAGAAAGCTACAAGTGAGACTCCTTCCTTCTCTCCCACAATCTTGACATGGTATCAAAGCCTTGTTCGTGGTAAGGAGCTCAAGAAAGCAAGCCAAGCTCGCGGTGTTCTGGTAAGAGGAGCAATGTTGCTTTCATTTTCTGTTTTGGGAGCAAATCTCTGCAGGTAGCACAGCCGAAAATTGCAAGAGTGCACTATCTCAGGTTGAGACGCCCTTCGCGGTGAAGCAAGAGTGCACTGTCTCAGGTTTTTTTGATTTGAGGCCATTTCGGGGCCTGTTTTGGAGGCGGAAGTTTTCTGCACGCACTTAGGAAAAGACCCTATTTTATGTTGTGCGACCACTGTTCTACAGGTTGGTGAAAAGTTACTATAGAAATTGCATCGTATGCTTGTGCGCAGAGACATTGGGAGTTTCAGAATCATCCTTGGTTCCTGTTTATGCAAAATCGTCACTAGGAAGTGACTGTGTGGTCAAATACCACTTTTGCCAGTTTTGCAGATTTGCCCTTGTGAGGGTGAAGCTGAGTTTTTTGCAGTGACAGAATTTTTTGCAGTGTTCTGTAATGGTGTCTGATTCTCTTTCACAGATTGTAACTGAAAAGATTGACAAGAACAACTTCTAGGCATGGAAGTTTAGAATGACGAATTTCCTTATGCGAAAAGGATATTGGGAATTTGTTGCAGGAAATGAAGAAGAACCAGTTCTTCCTGATGTTCCCAATCAACAGCAAATGCAGGCATTTAAAGCATGGCATGAGAGAGCCAGGAAAGTTATGTACTGGCTGTCTATCAGTATTTCAGACTCTATGATTGTGCATATTTAGGATGCAAGTACGCCAAAGGAGGCATGGGATACTTTGTCAAAAATGTATAGCACAAATACGTAAGCCAGGAAAATGCAGCTCAAGCAAGAGTTGCATAATGTGCAAAGAGAAAGTATGAGTATCAATGACTACCACATGAAAGTGAAGAAGATTGCAAATGCACTTGCTTCCATTGGGTCACCAGTGGAAGATGATGATTTAGTTTCTGTGACCTTGAATAGTCTAGGAAAGGATTATGCACAGTTTCGGACATCCATTTCAGTTCGTGAAAGATTTCCTGATTTTGAGGAGTTAATTGCTCTTCTAATTTCTGAGGAGCAGAGAAATGGTGGTGCATCTTCTTCAGGAGGAACTTCAGAAGAAGCTGTCTTCTACTCAAATGCTGGAAGAGGTAGAGGCAGAGGTAGAGAAGGCCGATTTGGAGGCCGTGGTAGAAATCAGAATATGCAGCAAACTCAAGAAAACCAGTCCTATGGAGGAGGACGTGGTAACTCTAGAGGCAGGGGGAGCCAAAGAGGTCGTGGTGGATGGCAAAGAGGCCAAAATGCAAACAACAATGTTGAATACTACTACTGTGGTAAAATGGGTCATATGGCTAAAGACTGCTATAAAAAGCAGAATGACATCATGAATGGAAAATTGCAACAAGGGAATTATGCATCTTCTAGTAGACAGGGCGATGACAGAAATGAGAATTTGTTTATGGTGCAGCACATGAACAATTCTGTGACAAGTGCAGAAGAAAGCAATGATGTATGGTATGTTGACTCAGGTGCATCAAACCACATGACAGATCATGCAGAATGGATGGAGGATGCAAGGAAAATGGAAAAACCAGGATTTGTGGAGATTGGTGATGATACTGCGCATCCTATTGTGCAGATTGGAAAAATTCCTTTGTCTATGCAGGATGGGAAAAAGAAATACCTATCCGATGTATTTCATGTCCCGAATATCACTAAGAATATGGTTTCTGTTGGTCAAATGGTTGAGCAGGGCTTGCAGGCAGGTCAGATTTAATCCTCATGGATGCTTTGTTGAGGATATGAAAAATAAAGGTCGCTTGATAGCAAAAGGAAAGAAGAAGGGCAGAATGTTTACATTGGATGCAGACATGCCTGAATTGAGTGCAGCAATGTTTGCACATGGGACCGATGTAGTTGCAGATATTGATATCTGGCATAAACGCATTGGTCATGTTAATGTACAGCGACTTAAATCAATGCAGGCCCAAAATATTGTTGCAGGATTGCCTAAATTCAAGGTTGCAAAAATGCATAAGGTATGTGAAGCGTGGCAATTTGGAAAACAGGCAAGGAAACCATTTCCTAGACATGTTCAAGAGAGTAAGAAGCCATTGGAATTAATCCACTCTGATGTGTGGACTACTAAAGTTGCATCTCTTGGAGGCTGTCATTATTTTGTCACTTTTATTGATGACTATAGCAGAAAAGTTTGGGTGTATTTTATGAAAAAGAAAAGTGAAGTTTTTGGGCATTTCAAAACTCTTAAAGCTATGGTTGAAAAAGAAACAGGCCTGCAAATAAAATGCCTAAGGTCAGATGGAGGGGGAGAGTACCTCTCAAATGAGTTTGCAAGGTTCCTGCAGGAGCATGGCATAAAGCAGCAATATTCATGCAGTCATACCCCACAATAAAATGGAATTGCAGAAAGGAAAAACAGGCATATTAGAGAGGTATCTTGTGCCATGCTCAACGAAAAAGACTTGCCAGATTTTTACTGGGCTGAAGCAGTTGCTACAGCAGTCTATATAATGAATAGGACTCCCACTGCAGCAATACATGGGATGACTCCAGAGGAGAGGTATACTGGTAGGAAACCAGATATTTCTCATTTGAAAATTTTTGGTTGCATTGCCTATGTACATGTGCCAAATGAGTTGAGATCCAAGTTGGATCCAAAAGCTGAGAAGTGCATCTTTATTGGTTACTCTCTGCAGCAAAAAGGGTATAGATGCTATAACCCTTCTACTCGTAAGTTTACAGTGAGCAAAGATGTTGTTTTTGATGAGATGAGTAGCTGGTATAAACCAATAAATGTGATTGATGATGTAGATGCACAAAATGGTAATGCTACACAGAATTCACCTTCTTGGGATCAGCCTGTATCCCTTTTTCACTAACAATATGTTCCAAGTATTCCACTTCAGTCTGCATGAAAGAACATTTCTTTTCCTTAGCAAAAAGCATGTGATGTCTCAATACACCAAAAATCCTCCTCATATGTGCTAAGTGATCTTGTAAAGTCTTACTGTAGATTAGAATGTCATCAAAGAACACCAAGACAAACTGAAAGAGGAAAGGTTGTAAAATCTTATTCATCAAGCTCTGGAAGGTAGCTGGAGCATTTGTAAGCTCAAATGGCATCACTAAGAAATGATAGAGTCCTCGATCAGTCCTAAAAGAAGTCTTGAATTTATCACCCTCTAGCATGCGAATCTCATGATAAACTGACCTCAAATCAATCTTCGTAAAGAATCGAGCCCCCTTGAGCTCATTAAGCAAATCATCAATCCTAGGTATCGGATACGTGTTCTTCACTGTGATCTTATTAAGATCCCTGTAGTCAATGCACATTCTGAAAGATCCATCTTTCTTTTTTACTAATAGAGCTGGAGATGCATAAGGTGAAGAACTTGGTTCAATGAATCCCATCTCAAGAAGTTCCTTGATTTTCTTGGATACTTCCTCTCATTCACACTTAGATAATATGTAAGATGGCTTATTGATTGTCTTTGAGTTTGGCTCCAAATCAATAGGGTGATCTACTCCTCTCTTGGGAGGCAATGAAGTAGGCACCTCAGACAAATCCCTATAATCCTCAAGAAGAGTTGTCAAGGCTAGATGGTTTGCTGAATTATTGGATTCATCTTGCATCTCTTTATTCAAATGCAAAACAAATATTTTTGAGCGCCTCTTGTACTCTCTTTTGAGTTGTTGAATGGTAATAAGCTGAAAATTTGATTTACTAGGAATTCCTTGTAAATGGATGAGCTGTCCATTGAAGATAAACTCCATATAGAATTGTGAGAAATCCATAGTGATCCTGCCTAATGTCATCAACCAATCACAACTGAGTACGATGTCTATAGGCTCCATTTCCAAAGTAATCAGGTTTACTTTTGCTGAAAAATTTTCAGCCAACTGTAAGGAAACCTGTGGGCATATCTGTGTGCTAATTTCTTCTTCACCATTGGCCACTTGAACTCTAATGGGTTGCTTTAAATTTGTGGGAATACAATTCAGCTTGTCCATGATGGAATTATTCACAAAACTATGGGTACTGCCACTATCTATCAGAATGAACACAACCTTTCCGTCTTAATGAGCGACAAAGGAGATATCCGCAGATCAAAAGAGAGTTGTGGGGAGTAGTCACTGCACTGAAGTGTGACAAAGGGTATTTTATTGGAGCTTCAGTTGTTGTGGAAACAGATTGTTTGCCTTTGCTTGGCATGATTACTAGTTGCTCGACTCCAGATATAGCCATGCTTCGGTGGATTACCTATATCAAATCATTGAATCCAGAATTTTGACACATAGCAGGGAAAGATAATTCAGTTGCTGACATGCTATCTAGAGCGAGATATGAGGATGAGGAGTCAATGCTTGCAGAAGATGATGAGATAGAGTTTGCTGCTTCTGTCCTTGTTCATGATTGTCATGTATCTACTGTTGAAGCCTTTATTGAAGAACTTTATGTTGATGAGTGGCTGCAAATTGGACAGTATCTAAGTTCATTGACTCGAAGAGCTGATTGGATAGATGATGAATTCAAGAAAATCAGAAGGAAGGCTTATGGGTATTTCTTGAAAGATGGTTTTCTTTGGAAGCATCCAAGAAAGAGAGGAGGCTTGCCCTTGAGAGTAGTTTGTGATGTAGCGATGCAGATACAGATTATGCGAGAGTTTCATGAGAGCTCATGGGTTGGACATAGAGGTGTGTGGGCTACTTATGAGAAAATCAAAGAAAGATACTGGTGGAAAGGGATGTATAAAGATGTTTCTCATTTTGTGGAGACTTGCAAGGACTGCGAACTTTACTCTTTAGTGCGACATCGTGATGAGTTGCATCCGACTTATCCACTATGTATGCATTATAAGTGGGTGGTAGACTTGGTTACTTTGCCAATGGGACTTTGGCAGATGAGATATCTTGTCTTGGCTAGGGAGGATCTTACAAACTATGTTGAAGGCAGACCGTTGCGGATGAAGACCACCACTACAGTATGTAAATTCTTGTTGGAAGAAATATTTTGCAGGTATGGATGTATAGGCAAGATTACAGCTGATCGTGGAGAGCTAGATGTAGATGAAGCTAGGGAATTCTTCTCACGGCTTGGGATTAAATTGGCTCTTACTACTGCCTATAATCCAGAGGGAAATGGTAAAAGTAAAAGAGGACATCCGCTAATAGTTAAAGCATTAGCAAAAGCTTGTAGAGGTTGGATTTGAGATTGGCCGAGATTACTACCTTTTGCATTGTGGGCTGATCGCTCTACACATAGTGTGACTACTGGATACATGCCTGCGGAGTTGATGTATGGGAAAAAACCTGTCATGCCTATTGAAATTTGTGCTCTCACTTGGAGTGTTCTTCCGTGGCATGAGAATTTATCAAGGGAAGAGCTGTTGGCCCTTCGGATTCGTCAACTAGAGAGAAGGACAGAAGATGTGCAGCTAGCAGTTGATCGTTTGAAGGCAGCCCGTCTCAGAAATAAGGACAGGTTTTATTTAAGGCATCGCTTGAGGCCTAGAGCCATAAAAGAAGGAGATTGGGTTCTAGTCTATGACAGTAGTCTAGAAAACCAGCATAGTAGCATGAGAAAAATGGTTCAAAGATGGTTTGGACCATATGAAGTAAGGCAGGTTTTTGACAATGGTACCTATAAGCTGGCTGAATTAGATGGAACAGTACTGAGGGTACCTATTGCTGGAAAACGAGTCAAGATTTTTAAGAGAAGAGAAGATGAAGAATATGCACTTGAAGAATTGACAGAAGAAGAGCAGATAGAAGAAAGACAAGTAGAAGAGACAAAGAACATAGATGATGAAGCTGATGGAGAAACAGGTCTACTAGAAACAGAAGATGGACTCGACCTGTTTGTGGACTTGAATGATCCTGGATAGTTGGCACATCCGGAGGATGCGCAGGTTTAGAGGGGGTGGATGTCGTGTTGCTGCGCATCCGACTCGTATACACCTCCATTTTTTTTGTTGTGCATTTGTGTTAATTTCTGCGTGTGATTCATTGTTTGTGTGATGCATTTTGATAATCCGCATCCAATGTATATATTCCCTTAGTGCATGCGTATGATTTTGTTTGGATGCATGATGTGCGTGTATTAGAAAAATATGAAAAACTGATGCCAAAGGACATTAACCAGCTGATAATTTTAATGATGAACTCGAAGAAAGTGCAGGATACCGTGGAATCAAAGGAAGCTTTATAGAAGCTGACATTTAAGCTATGAAGACAAAGGTGTAAATTCAGGAATATCATGTTTAATGGGAAAAGCTTAAGGAGTGCTGAACGGGTTCCCTTGTCGAGATGTAGACACTTGGAATGCACTTATTGCTGGGTTATGCTTTACATGGGCAGAATTGGAGATTAGAGTCAAAGCTAAAGGTGGAAAAGGTTATTCAAGAAAGAAGAGGGAAAACCTATATTTGGGTTTAAACTGCTTTTGGTGGGAAAAAAGCAGGCTAAATCATGGGAAGGAAGCTAATTATGGAGCTAGTCAATTCTTTTCAGCGGGAACCAGATGCAGTTCAGGCTCTGCGCTGCTTGGTTAAAAAAAGAACAAGACAGAGCCCAGGGGACCTTCAACCATTTTTGGATGTTAGCTCTATGAAGACGATAGCTCTACGACAACAGAAAATGACACATGACGGAAAATATGGAAGAGGCACGAAGGCTCAAAAGGTTCCATGACAACTATTCATCAAGAGGAGGACAGATCGCAGATTTTTCTGGCTTCTTGGCTACATGTTGAATGGTTGTTATGGTTGCTAAAAGAGATCAGAGGTGGCTCTTGTTGTTTCCACCTCTCAAGAACGTAGGATTCAATCAATCGTCAACCACCAGGTGAGCGTCCATCGGAGTGTCTCCCTTTCAAGCTACTCTGTAGCTCGCGGCCACCTACCAGTTGTTATAGTGCATTCTTTTGGGGAAGGAAGATTCGTCCAAGATGGTGTCATCTCCTCTGACGGCAAGTCACTGAACTGAAACAGGAGCTTAATATTCTTGAGAAAGAGACAAAAACTCTGAAAAGGACTACATCACATGAACTTTATGAGAAACAGAAGCATAGCCCTTGGTATGATAATCTCTGACGGCCAATTTGCGCTCTAAGGATCCTGGGACGACGAGCTCCGCCTCTGGGACCTCAATGCTGGCTCCACCACCCGCCGCTTTGTTGGCCATAGCATGGATGTCATCTCAGTTGCCTTCTCTATTGACAACCGCCAGATTGTGTTTGCCTCTTGTGATCGCACCATTAAGCTCTGGAACACGCTTGGTGATTGCGAGTAAAACATCCAGGACTGGGAAAACGGGATCGAAAGAGAGACGTCTCTAGCAGGACAGAGAAACTCCTTTTTTCCATTAAGCTGAGTTGGAGGTCGCACGAACACAAGGATTGTAGAGACACAAAGATTGAAATGCTTCCGCTTTGCTTCTATTAAATCCAGTTCCTTATCGATAAGAAGAATGAAATCTTCGTCTGCAATAGCTGCTAGTCCTATCGATAAGAGGAACAGCTTTATACCTTCACAGGCATGATCAAGGAGAATGGTTAAGCTTTAGTGGTTTTCAGATGATTTCTGTCTAAAAGCATGACAGTTGCAATCGATGAGGATCAGAATACAAGTGATAGCTGTAACATCCCATCCCCTTTGATGAGAAAACCAGACACATTGGAGGGATGTTTTCTGGCTGGCAGTCTTTGCACTCCATCTGATTCTTCTCGGATTAGTCTTGGGAGTGCTTGGGCTTAACAAATTCAAGAAAACCTGACCGGTTCAACTTGGATAAGTTTACCCACCGGAGCACAAATGGAGGCAAAACCGAACAGTTTTGGCCGATATATGACACTGCTGGTGCAATTGGAGCGTTCATTGTATGGGCTTGGTTGTTGTTACTTTGTTACAAAGGAAGCCAGATGATGAAACTTGCAATTCACAGCATTACCACATACCTGGCTGCTATTGGTATCTGATGTTTCTGGATTGGAGAAATATTCTAGGAAATTGCTTATGCTGTGGGTGCACTATTGCAGTTTTTGTATGTCATGTCTGTCATGGACAGGCTTCCATTTTCCATGTTGGTACTTCGTAAAGCTGTGAAGCTTCTATGGGAACTTCCTGAAGCAGCAAAAATCTCGTATGCATTTTTGGCAGCCATGCTTATGTGGATGGTTCTTTGGTCAATTTTTGTTGCTCCTGATATGAGACAAACAGTGGCTATGGGTGTCTTCAAGAGGTTATGCTAGAAAACAGGGAATGACTATTCTTATGCATAAACAATCCCAATTGAGAACCCTTGATGCTCAAAAACAGGAGTTGGATTGCTGAAAGTTTCTGCTGGACTGATGTGCCTGCTGGTGTTGTGATCTAAATTTGATAGAAAATCTCTGAAAGCATCTGAAATCAGATGTGTGGAACAACAGAAGGTTCACTGCACTAAAGGACATGCTTGATTGGATTATAAGTTAATGCTCATTATTCCGTTCAAAGTAAATGACATCATACATCTGAATGTAAACAAAGTGATACTTTCACTTAGATGCAATGCTGACTAAGAGAAACTTCAGTTTATTCTGAACATGTACTTCTTGTAACTCATTTGACAAACAATATAATGATCTTGGCATCAAATATTGTGTTATTGAGATCTTCTTGTTAGTCTTTATTTCTTGCTGTACCTTGAACCCCGTGTTCTGCAGCCCTTGCATGAACTTTACGACACCGTGCCGAGAAAGTGGACCGAACCCACCACGAGAGGTCTCTCCATTGAGCGCTACTTGGTGCAGGAGGACGCTTGGGTGCCATAGGGGGCTCTAGCCGTAAATCCCTCTTCTTTCGGGCCCTGCACAAGAGGCTAACGTGACTTGGGATTGGATCTCGAGGCCCACATACTAGTCTATGGGCGGAGAATTGGATTAGTGATCCCTATGGATTGCTGGATAGCCCTCGGGCATGGATTGTGGATAAGCCTACATGCTGGACTTTTTGTATCTCAAGGATAAATATGATAACCTGTTAATAAAGAACTTGTTTGACATTGTTTTTCTATATCAAGTGATATGATTACGTGAAAGAACTAGTGCCTAACGGGCTAATTAAAGAATCTGATTGATACATGTCCAACTAATGTGTTAGGTAATTAAATAACTAAAACAACCCAAGGAAAGTGCGGAGGATAGGCCATAGGTCCTTCCTACGGATGGGTGGTCCCGGTTGGCTGGGAACTTTTCTAAAATCATGATGGATAGCAGGAAGATCCTCAAAGAACACGAACAACAAAAGCGATGACCTAGAGTTATGATTAATCCCGATTTACGTTGTTTTAGGGGAACGGAATGGGACTATACCTTATGGCAGAAAGGTTGATCTTTGCATCCCTCTCATTTCCCATTCTTCTTGAGCCAAGTGCCGTATGAATCTGCTTCAAACTTGGCGTTTCTGCATAAAGTAGTTTGCTTGGGTCCGACGCTAGTTGCCGTTAAGAAATGATCAATAAGAAAAATCCCTAATTCAGGTCGATCCTAAGTGGAAACGACCGGAATACTTCCGCTACGTGGCAGACGCGGAAAGCCCTAGATCGCAAACCTCGTAACATTGCATGGGAGTTCCGGGCGGAGATTTTTAGACATTCTTTCCGATGGACTGCTAAGATGTGTCTTGAAGATACAAGTGGACACGTTACACCGAACGACATGACTAGGAATTCAAACTATCCATACCTTGTGCTAAATGCAGTCTTCGGGATATCTTCTTCCTTGATCCTTATCTGATAGTACCCAGACTTGAGATGTATCTTGGAGAAGATCTTTGCACCTTGAAGACGGTCAAGAAGTTTATCTATTCTTGGAATGGGGTATTTTTTTTTAATGGTCGATTGATTCAACCCTCTATAGTCAATGCATAACTGAAGTGTTCCATCTTTTTTCTTCTGGAATAGCACTGGAGCCCCCCATGGTGAACTACTAGGACGGATGTAGACTTTTTCTAACACTTTCCTGAGTTGCCCCTTGAGCTCAATCGCTTCCAGGATGGACATCCTATATGGTCTCTTTTCCGGGATGGACATCCTATATGGTCTCTTTGCGATTGGTGCAGCTCTTGGTGCTAGCTTGATTTTGTGATCGACTTCCCTTTGAGGAGGAAGTTCTATCAGCTCTTCAAGAAATACGTCCACGTATTCCTTTAACCATGAAGGTTCTTCCCTAGATTCCTGATTCTGATCTAGCTTATTTAGTTTAATCAAGTAGACAAGTAGCCTCTTTCTAACTCCTTTTATTATCCGTGCTGCTTTGGCCAGTTGAATTTTTGACTTCCCAGCCTCTCCTTGAGTTGTAACTAGTTCCCCTTCATAATTTCAAAAGGAGACTTGGCCCTTTCCACAGTGAATGTGGGCATCATTGGGTATTAATCAATCCATACATAGGAAACATTCATGGACACCTAGGTTCATTACCCTGAACCTGACCGAAGTCGACTTTCCACTGAGTAGGAATTTCACCTTAGTAGTTTTCCTAGTATAAGAAACCTCTCGACCATTTGCTAATTCCACAAGTAAGGTAGGTGCATCTTTTGTGGCTATTCCTAATCTTTTTGCACAAACTGCTAAAATGAAAGAATGTGTATTGCCACAATCAATCAAGGTTTTGAAGCTTTTACCTTAATAATCCGATGGAGTTTGAATCACCGAGAATTGGCAATTCGGGCCTTTCTTATGAAGAGTGGCATGAACCCTTGCCCTCTCAATGTCAGCTTCCATGGATGGATCTTCTTCATCACCCAACTCCTTGTTGGCAACACTCGAGGTTCTCCCTCTGGCCATGACGGTGGCTCCTTGGCCATGGGCGGCTCCTTGGAATGGCCCTTGACGTTGTCCTTTGCTAAGCTTGGGACACTGCCTTTTAAGATGACTAGGCTCATTGCAATGGAAGTAACAGAGATTGCGGCCATTACCTTGTGCAGGAACGAAGTTGTTAGCAGCGTTTGCCCTAGTTTTCTTCCTTTGTCCCTGGTTTTGGCCCCGCGCTCTCTTGGTCTGAGATCTAAGCATTCCCTTATTCTGATCCTTATAAGAACGCATCCTGTTATTCCTTGGCTTGGTCTGCACCTCCTGTATTATCGGTGCAGCTCGAATAAGCGCGTCTTGTAGGTTCGTTGGGCGCATTGATTCCAAGCAGGTGTTAATGGGTGGATTTAACCCAGCACAAAACTTTGACACCTATTGTGTCATATCCATTTGTGGCACATACTTTAAGAGAGAGACGAATTTTGAATAGTATGCATCAAGGGATAGTCCAAGCTACTTCAGTTCATAGAATTCGTTCATCTTCTATGTGCGGTAGGCAAGTGGTAGATATCTACCTTGCACAACTCTTTTAAGCTTCTCCCAAGTAATTGACCCTTTCGAGATCCCTTGGTCTCTGCACCATTGTTTCCACCAAAGTCTTGCTTCGCCGGTAAGCTTTAGTTTGGTGAGCATAGCTTGGTTAGTGGGTGCAGTACCTGTTGCTTCGAAGTAATCCTCCATGGATTCAATCCAGACCTCGGTGTTAGTTTGGATGGTCCTTCCCTTACCATCGAATTCAGGTGGCTTGATTTGTTTGAGAAGGAACTTCTTCTCTTGATTTACAGTCGTACTTAGTGTAGGGGTCAGACTAGGAATCTGTACTTGAGGTTGTGCCTGGGCAATAAGATTCTTTACATTAATTACTTGCTAAACATTTCTCACATTACATTAATACACCTAGTTCAGCTTTTAGCCAAGTGACCTAATCACTTAACTCTTTACCAACACTTATAGCTATGTAAGACAATGATAGAAAAAATCTTATTCATTCATGTGGGCATAGCCCTTTCGAGTACATTTATTTTGGAAAGGTTTGAACAAGCCGATTGGCACATCTGTTTTGGGAAAATAGGAATGTGTTACAATCAGCTACGGGGACTGAGTAGTAATATAGAGTGGGGTCATGGATTTTTAGAAATCGATAGGTCATAGGAAGCTTGGGGTATCCCTTCCTTTGATACCCGTTTCTCTCATAGCGTCCCAACACTTTGATTTTGTCGGTAGGGATTATTCGAGTCACTTCCTCGTACAGATATTTGTTTTGCTTGACCTTTCGACCACCGACGTGTAGGGTTGCATTTGCGTGAGCCTCGACAAAGATGTACAGCTTCACGATCTTTAAATCCTCCATCCACTTGATTCTCTTCAAGTTGCTCCAAAGGTACGCAAGTCGGTGGGCCGCTATGTAATATATTCTTGATTCACCTGTCCATATCCATTCCACGTATAGGGTGAAGGATTGTAGATGCGGTCTATGATATTCATCATGCTTAGCCTCCATCGAAAATTTGAAGCATGCATTGCAGTCATAAACATAACCTGGAATACCAAGAATTTGTTCCATGCTTCGTGACTCTGCAGGCTAGCATCGATAAGTAAGTAAGTGTAATATTCCGCGTTAACAAAATAAATGGGATTTATGGAATTTTTTTAAAAAAATACCCCCCTTATCCCTCCAGCCGACTGACGAGCTGGAGGGGGAGGGGAATAGAAGGAGCTATAAGCTCCTTGGTGGAGCCTTAGGAGGGAGGGGGACCATGCGTGTTGACACGTCGTGAGGAAAGATCCCCCTCCCTTCCACTATTTAAACGAGGCAGGGGGAGGGGCCGCTGGACAGGGAAAAGGCGGAGCCGTGAGAGAAGAGGCCGAGCAAGACAAGGAGAGTGCTGCCATAACTCCGAGCCGAGGGAGGAAGACAAGAGGCCGCTGCCATCCGCTGCCGTTCAGCCACCATTTCGCCACGCAACTCCTTTCACCCCCCCACGTGCCTGGGTGAGGCTTCAGACGGCTTGGAAGCTTCCAAGGGGGCTCTTCAAGCCCTTGTTTCCCCCCCTCCCGGGGTTTTAAATCCCCCTTAAGGCCTTTTTTTCCCCCCTCTCGGGTTTTAATTCCCCCCTAAGGCCTTGTTCCCCCCTCCCGGTATAATCTCCCCCCTAAGCCCTTGTTTTTCCCCCCTCCGGATTTTTAATTCCCCCAAAGCCCTTGTTTCCCTTTCCCCCCCCCCCCAGGTTTAAATTTCCCCCCCCCTAAGCCCCCTTGTTTCCCCTCCCGGTTTTAATTTCCCCCCCTAAGCCCTTTCCCTTTCCCCCCCTCATAGCTCTTTAGACTATTCAAGTCACACCCATAGGGTTACTTTGTCCTTAGGCTACCTTGCAGACTTCCATTCTCTTGCATTAATTCCTTCACTCACTTTTTAGATCTTCTTGTGCAAGTGCTCTCTTAGTTGAGCTTTGTGTTCTTAATTTTATCAAACAAGCCGGTGTCCACACACTCCCATGTCCTAAAAATCCAATTCTTCATCATGGCCTCGTATGGTATCCCGTAAGGGAGAAATAGCCATGAGATAAAAGATAGGGAGGGAAGTAGAGGGAGTGAAAAGAGGGAGTGAAGGAGGAAGAGTGGGAAAAAGGTAAAAGAAAAGGAAGGAGAAGACGGTGGAATTCCAAGAAGAAAAAGGAAAAGGCTATCTCACATTCGAACTACGATGCCGCCGAAGAAAGTCCAAGGTGTAGCTGCGGGAGGGTCATCTCCCGGTATCCATGTGGATATCTCACCTCAAAGCCAGGTTTTTCTTCTTGGTGTTAATTCGGTTTTAAGTTGATCATGCAAAGAAAAATTGTTAAGGAGAGGATATATTTGTTCGAGTTATTTTTAACGAAGGAGTTAGCTTATGAATGACAATGTATACAAATTAGCTTTCTTAAAATTGCATCAAGTATTATAAAATTATAAGCAAGATTAACCATTTACTATAGTAATATATTCCTAAAGTGTAGAAATTATATCTTGCACCATTAGTCTTATTCCTTTCGCAACGATTCATGGTAAATAGCTAAATTCAAGAAAGGTTTCTTTCAATGCTGAAATTACTAGGGAGTTATCTTTGCTAGTTGCACATCTTAGCAAGGAAATTGTTGTTATTTGGCATGAGTTCATCTTTAAAGAAAACGGAAGTTAAATGTTAGGAATTAACAAGTATAAAAATTAGATATGGTCTTCATTCGCATACGTCCAAAGAAGAGTTCCCTATCCTTGGCGAAATGCAAAAGCCAAGTCCAAGGTATTGTGGACCCTATAAGATTCTCAAGTGCTTAGGTCCTAATGCTTACAGACTGCAACTCCATGAAAACCTAAAAGTTCATAATGTATTCTCAAGTGCTTAGGTCCTAATTCTTACAGACTGCAACTCCATGAAAACCTAAAAGTTCATAATGTATTCCATATCAGTCTATTGAAAAATTATGTGCCTAGCCCTAGTCATGTGCTTGATGATCAACAAGTTGTAATGCCTAGCCAAGGAGTCCTTGAGCTACGGCCTAACAGGATCTTACATGTTAGGGAGAGGCATTTCAGATCCAGGAACTTGAGAGAATACCTCATCCAGTTGAAAGATAACCCCGAAGAGGATGCCACTTGGATGGATGAAAGTACTCTCAACCAACAATACCCCCAGATCTTCTCGAGATGAGGACATCTCAATTCCTCTAAGGGGGCGAGAATGTAATATTTTCGCAGCGAAATATTAACGACCCTAGACCCCGCACACCCCGTGCAAAAAGCAACCCAAAGTAATCTTCCACAATCAAGATACATTGGCCTAAGTGCTCCAGCATCGTGCATTTACAATACCATTTCCATGTAGTACATATGCAACCGTGGCTCAAAAACCGCAAGCCACCATAGGCCTCCGCGGAAACACCCCTTCATGGGAAAAAAAAGGGGATAATTTTTGCAAATTTCTTTAAGTATTAACTCTCTCCCCTTCAGGCGTTGCATGGCGAGGAGAGGAAGTATGAGCTTGAGTGGGGGAAGGGCATGGGGAAGAGGCATGCAACCCACCACTTGTGTGGCTACCCCCCCTTCCCACTATATGAACCCTCCCTTCCTCCCCAAGCTTGATGGGGGGATTGATTGATCCTGTGCTCTTGTTGCTGCCGGCACCGCCCTAGTCATGCCACTAGGCCATCGCCTTCACCACCACCACCATCATCATCATCATCATCATCGTCGTCGTCGTCATCTCCCTCATCGTGATCTTCTTCATCACTCTCTCTGCACGTCATCCCTGTTACTTCTCTAAGCCAAGTTCACACCGTGCCTCCCGAGTTTTTAAATCCGTGTTCCCCAAGGCCTAATTCTTGTGCCGCGAGGGAGATCCCGAACGGAAGGCAATTTCAGAAATTGAAAAGGGGGACCAAGGGAGAGTTGCTGAGCCGAGATTTAATTCGTCAATGGCTCCCAAGAAAAAGACGAGAGGAGCGCACGTGGGAGCTTCCACCCAAAGTACGAGAGTGGACATGGCATTCACTCATTCATGGAGTTCTTTTATCAAAGTTTGAATGCATGTTCATTAAAGATATTAAAGCTTTGATTTCGTTGCATCAACTTAGGGTTTTTAAGAGTTAGCTCTAAATGTCAATCATTATAGTATAGGGAAAGGAAAAGAAAGATCTCTGTAGATCCTTTAGTTGCATAAAGGCAAAAAGGTCTATGTTCTCGAAATCGCATGGAATGATGCATCTCACCTATCTTGCAGTTACTTACATCTTTTAGGGAAAAGTACTTGCAAATTTAGAAGAAAGTATTTGCATCTCTAAAAGGGAAGATCATCTTAAATCATGGGTTGGTTAGATCAATTAAGTGATTTGTGTAAATGAGTAGCCTACATGAAATTCATGATTAGTTAGCATATGATGGTCACCTTAATGTTCTAGGTATGGTTAAGCTATATTAAAATTCTGCCTAGTATTGCAGTTAGGATGCCGATTTAATATTTCCTATCCTAAAGGTCCTACCCACATTCTTGAAATGTTAGGACTATCTAATCACCCATGCAAGGATGATCTAGGGTTCTCACCCTAAGGATCAGTTGACCAAATGCTAGACTTCTACAAGGAATCTAGGAACCCTAGGGCCAAAACGTTTATCGGCCTAGCAGGGTTAGGTTTTGGATTGGGTCAATAGGACTCCCAAACCCTAGAGCTCGATCAAAGGTATTCTTGACTAAGAAATACCGTATGATGGGAGATATAACCCCACAAGTTGGTATTGACACCTATATCATGCAACAAGCTGCAACATCGTATGGTCTTGTGTCTAAATTACAAAATAGCATTGCTATTCCTTAGACCAAGTTTGGTGAGTTTTAATTGTAAGTTAAATTTCCTACGAATTGAGTAGTTTTTGTGTTTCAACACTCTTCCTTGAAGATGGAATTGTCAAGCCATAATAGTAATGAATTGCCAAGAAAGCAATTGACCAAACCAAGTTAGGGCGATGAGGTTGCCTAGGATTTATTGACCTTAACATAAGGAAACCTAAGGTATTGACAATTTGGGTTAACAGGGTATAAACCCTAACCCAAGGAAAGAGGGTAAACAAGCAACTCAGCTTACGAAACCCTTGGGATCTTGCCAAGTCGCGATTGATCTAGGATCGAATGCTAGAGGCATTCGGGGAGAAGGAATCACACCTTAGCAATTGGCTGTACAAACGACCACTGGAATGCTCATGATTGTAAACTTAGTGTTGAGATATCGAGCTCCACTCGTGATATGCCAGGGTGACCGTTGTGCATTTATGTCACCGACGTGTTAGTCGCAGATGCGGTTGGTATACCGCCCATGAATAATAGCTACATGATAGCTATCCTTATCTACTCTAGTTCGTGGCTCAGTTAGTATGCCACCTTAGTTAGTTGAGTTTGGTTTGAGACCCATATATAGGGTTCTTCTATCTCTTTGTATGAGAGTTCTTTTGGCTTCCACAACTAAGAAGAGGAAAATTGTTTTCAGCCTCCACCCTTGTGTGTATTCCCCCATTGTGCAAGCAAGAAAGCTACAAGTGAGACTCCTTCCTTCTCTCCCATAATCTTGACATGGTATCAGAGCCTTGTTCGTGGTAAGAAGCTCAATAAAGCAAGCCAAGCTTGCGATGGTCTGGTAAGAGGAGCAGTGTTGCTTTCATTTTCTGTTTTGGGAGCAGATCTCTGCAGGTAGCACAGCCGGAAATTGCAGGAGTGCATTGTCTCAGGTTGAGACGCCCTTCGCGGTGAACCAAAAGGACAGTATATGCTGTGGGAAAGGGCTTTAGCCATGGGCGACCTTGTTTTTTTGATTTGAGGCCATTTCGGGGTCTGTTTTGGAGGCGGAAGTTTTCTGCACGCACTCAGAAAAAAGCCCAGTTTTATGCTGTGCAGCCACTGTTCTACAAGTCGGTGAAAAGTTACTGTAGAAATTGCATCGTATGCTTATGTGCAGAGACATTGGGAGTTACAGAATCATCCTTGGTTCCTGTTTATGCAAAATCGTCACTAGGAAGTGACTGTGTGGTCAAATACCACTTTCGCCAGTTTTGCAGATTTGCCCTTGTGAGGCTGAAGCTGTGTTCTTTGCAGTGACAGAACTTTTTGCAATATTCTGTAATGGCGTCTGATTCTCTCTCACAGATTGTCACTGAAAAGCTTGACAAGAACAACTTCCAAGCATGGAAGTTTAGAATGACGAATTTCCTTATGGGAAAAGGATATTGGGAGTTTGTTGCAGGAAATGAAGAAGAACCAGTTCTTCCTGATGTTCCCAATCAACAGCAGATGCAGGCATTCAAATCATGGCATGAGAGAGCCAGGAAAGTTATGTACTGGCTGTCTATCAGTATTTGAGACTCTATGATTGTGCATATTCAGGATGCAAGTACGCCAAAGGAGGCATGGGATACTCTGTCAAAAATGTATAGCACAAATACGCAAGCCAGGAAAATGCAGCTCAAGCAAGAGTTGCATAACGTGCAAAGAGAAAGAATGAGCATCAATGACTACCACATGAAGGTGAAGAAGATTGCAGATGCACTTGCTTCCATTGGGTCGCCAGTGGAAGATGATGATTTAGTTTCTGTGACCTTGAATGGTCTAGCAAAGGATTATCCGAAGTTTCGGACATCCATTTCCGTCCGTGAAAGATTTCCTGATTTTGAGGAGTTGATTGCTCTTCTAATTTCTGAGGAGCAGAGAAATGGTGGTGCATCTTCTTCAGGAGGAACTTCAAAAGAAGATGTCTTCTACTCAAATGCTAGAAGAGGTAGAGGCAGAGGTAGAGGAGGCCGATTTGGAGGCCGTGGTAGAAATCAGAATATGCAGCAAACTCAAGAAAACCAGTCCTATGGAGGAGGACGTGGTAACTCTAGAGGCAGGGGGAGCCAAAGAGGTCGTGGTAGATGGCAAAGAGGCCAAAATGCAAACAGTAATGTTGAATGCTACTATTGTGGTAAAATGGGTCATATGGCTAAAGACTGCTATAAAAAGCAAAATGACATCATGAATGGAAAACTGCAACAAGGAAATTATGCATCTTCTAGTAGACAGGGTGGTGACAGAAATGAGCATTTGTTTATGGTGCATCACATGAACAATTCTGTAACAAGTGCAGAAGAAAGCAATGATGTATGGTATGTTGACTCAGGTGCATCAAACCACATGACAGGTCATGCAGAATGGATGGAGGATGCAAGGAAAATGGAAAAACCAGGATTTGTGGAGACTGGTGATGATACTGCACATCCGATTGTGCAGATTGGAAAAATTCCTTTGTCTATGCAGGATGGGAAAAAGAAATACATGTCCGATGTATTTCATGTCCCGAATATCACCAAGAATCTTGTTTCTGTTGGTCAAATGGTTGAGCAGGGCTTGCAGGTCAGATTTAATCCTCATGGATGCTTTGTTGAGGATATGAAAAATAAAGGTCGCTTGATAGCAAAAGGAAAGAAGAAGGGCAGAATGTTTACATTGGATGCAGACATGTCTGAATTGAGTGCAGCAATGTTTGCACATGGGACCGGTGTAGTTGCAGATATTGATATCTGGCATAAACGCATTGGTCATGTTAATGTACAGCGACTTAAATCAATGCAGGCCCAAAACATTGTTGCAGGATTGCCTAAATTCAAGGTTGCAGAAATGCATAAGGTATGTGAAGCCTGTCAGTTTGGAAAACAGGCAAGGAAACCATTTCCTAGACATGTTCAAGAGAGTGAGAAGCCATTGGAATTAATCCACTCTGATGTGTGGACTACTAAAGCTGCATCTCTTGGAGGCTGTCATTATTTTGTCACTTTTATTGATGACTATAGCAGAAAAGTTTGGGTGTATTTTATGAAAAAGAAAAGTGAAGTTTTTGGGTATTTCAAAACCCTTAAAGCTATGGCTGAAAAAGAAACAGGTCTGCAAATAAAATGCCTGAGGTCAGATGGAGGGGGAGAGTACCTCTCAAATGAGTTTGCAAAGTTCTTGCAGGAGCATGGCATAAAGCAGCAATATTCATGCAGTTATATCCCGCAACAAAATGGAATTGCAGAAAGGAAAAACAGCCATATTGGAGAGGTATCTCGTGCCATGCTCAATGAAAAAGACTTGCCAGATTTTTATTGGGCTGAAGCAGTTGCTACAGCAGTCTACATAATGAACAGGACTCCCATTGCAGCAATACATGGAATGACTCCAGAGAAGAGGTATACTGGTAGGAAACCAGATATTTCTCATTTGAAAATTTTTGGTTGCATTGCCTATATACATGTGCCAGATGAGCTGAGATCCAAGTAGGATCCAAAAGCTGAGAAGTGCATCTTTATTGGTTACTCTCTGCAGCAAAAAGGGTATAGATGCTATAACCCTTCTACTCGTAAGTTTACAGTGAGCAGAGATGTTGTTTTTGATGAGATGAGTAGCTGTATAAACCAGTAAATGTGATTGATGATGTAGATGCACAAAATGGTAATGCTGCACAGAATTCACAGCAGCAGTCACAAAATATTAGTGGACCTGGAGCGTCCTCTAGCAGTGGTTCACATTCTTCGCCTTGGATAGGCAGATTGAGATCAGGAGAATCTTCTCAAAGTAATGCAGATAGTGGTATGCAGGTATCACGAAAAGGAAAAGAGAAGGTTGATCAGCCCATGTTTGATGTGAATGCAGGTCACTCTTATGTGGATGGTGAATCCAGTGGCTCAGAACAGAGCATTGATGATGAGTTGGGTATTCCTTCTATTGTTACACCTGGAGTAAGGAAGACCAGGGATGTTTTGAGAGCACCTGGGAGTGAGCCCACTTTGTGCAGGTCTACCAGAGTTAGGTATCCTGTGGATAGACTGAAATATGATGGATTTACAGCCATTCACTATGCATATATGGTTAAAGTGATACAGGAACCAGAACCCACTTCTTTTGAGGAAGCCATGGGAAAAGAAAAATGGGAGAAAGCGATGGATGAAGAAATGGATGCCTTGGAAGCAAATGCTACATGGGAATTGGTACCTTTGCCTAAAGGTAAGAATTCAATTGGCTGTAAGTGGATTTATAAGGTGAAGCACAATGCAGATGGTTCTGTGAACAGATACAAGGCAAGATTAGTAGTCAAGGGGTATGCACAAACATATGGCATTGACTATGAAGAAACATTCAGTCCGGTTGCAAGGATGGCAACCATAAGAGCAGTCATTGCTATGGATGCATCAAAGGGATGGTCTTTACATCAGATGGATGTAAAGAATTCCTTTTTGCATGGTGATTTGCAAGAAGAGGTCTATATGGAGCAGCCAGCAGGTTATGTGCATGCTGTTCATCCTGAGTTTGTTTGCAGGTTGAAGAAAGCTTTGTATGGCTTGAAGCAAGCACCTAGAGCATGGTCTGACAAGATAGGACAGTATCTTGTCACTATTGGCTTTCAGATTTCCAAGGCAGAGGTTATAAATTTTATGATCCTTCTTCTCAAAAGGTTGTCATTAGTCGTGATGCTATATTTGATGAGAAGACTATGGGTGGCACATGGTCGTCAGATGTTTCAGATGATACACAGTCTTTGCTTAGTGCATTTCCTTACTTGCTTTGTGATTCTACTAATTCTGATGATCATAAACCTCCTTCACCTCCAAAGAAGATTGATGAAAATTTGGAGATCTATGTCGATCTTCCTATTGAGATAGAGCATGGATTCTATTCTATTGAATATGATGTCTTTGATGATGCTATGTCTGTCCAAGAGGATCCAATACCGTATAGTTCTCTAGACAGCCTTTCCGATGGACTGCCAAGACGTGTCCTAGAGGATTCTAGTGGACACGTTATAGCCCTTGCCAGAGGGTTGCCTCACTGCTCCTTTCAATGCCACTTTAAACCACTACACATCAAATACGATCATGTAGAAGCTACAATAATCTACTGAAACCACATTATGTAAGTTGCTAAAGTATTCTATCTCATCCACCACAATATTTGGATAACTGGTCCATCTCAACTTTCTTTCTTAAACTTTACCATGACACCACAATCTGTCATTAAGCATAATTTATTGATGCACTCTACTAAAAAATATTACCCACACACTATGTTGTGCTTCAGACCTGTACATTGAAACCTTTGGTTTAATCGTCACTTGCAGTTCTTTCTAGATACAACAAGGAAAGCACAAGTTTACCTTTGGACCATATCCCCTAGAGAACTCCAACTTCTCTCTAGTGACTTCATTCCCTTCATGTGATGTTGTTGTTGTCATTGCATCATGAAACCACCTTGCAAGCATGAGTCATAGCAACTCCTCCAAGACCTCAAGGTATCGAAAAAGTCTCTGATGTGTACTACATCAAAACTATGATTGTGCTATCTCTTATTGAATTATGATAATCTTGTACCTATTTAGACACTTCTCCATAGATGCCTAGTATAGAGAACCAAGGAGTGCATCATGGATTGTGGAGTTTGCAATGTATATCTTTCATGCTCGAAGGAAGGCCGTGCATACTCACCGCAAATCGACTTATGGTAATTTTGTACCTATTTAGCCACTTCTCCATAGATGCATGATATATAGAGAACCAAGGAGTGCATCATGGATCATGGAGTTTGTAATGTACATCTTTCATGCTCGAAGAAAGGCCATATGTACTCACTACAAATGGATCATGGAGTTTGCTATGTACATCTTTCATGCTCGAAGGAAGGGCATGAATACTCACTACAAATGGTTTGTGGAGTTTACACTGTACATCTTTCATGATCTCGAAGGAGGGTCATGCATACTCACTACAAGTGGATCTTTAGCATTCATGATGTGTCATAGGGGAAGTTAATGTATGTATCTTCTCTACATCACATGCATTCAAGGCCTGTTAATAAATATCCTTACCTATGAATTGTTGTATAAAAATGGTATTTTAGAAATACCTTATTTTGAACCCACATGATGCACACATATATTCATGAGTAACTTACCTGAGGTTGTGTGAGAGGCTAGGTGAGAGGTAACCATCGTGCTTTGTGATCGAAGAACTTGAAACAATATAAGGATACCAAACAACCTCTTCTTGAGCACATGGTGCCCAATAATAGATTTTAAAAGAATAAGAAGGTCAACTAGTCTATCATTATCCTTCAATATCCATAGCATTATGTTGTCTATATCTACTATCACATATGTATGAGATATATACCAATGCCTTTGTCACTTGCCAACCTTTAGCCATGCTACCCTTTGGATAAGTCTACTATCACAAAAAGACTTTTAGGGTTTTCATCATGAAGCACTCCAAAAAGAATATCCACCATGTATCGATCCTACAATATTGGTCTTACAATCTCCACTGCATCTACAATATGTATTAGGAAATGGGCCTGTATCATGAGTATTCTTGTGGATAAACACCTCTCAAAGAGATAGACTATCTCCAATGTTCTTCCTTACCTTGTAGATTCAATTGAGGATATTCTTATCTCCCTCTACAATATTGATTGCACTAAGTTAGAAAAATTATAAATAGCTGAACATATCTCTAGAGTGACACAACCCATGATCGCAATTGGTAGTATGAACTACCATAAATTTACCACATTATGTGCTAGAGATCAATGCAAAATATAAAACACAAGGAGCAATTAACCAAATCAATGACTATCTTGGCCGATACAAAGATGGTATATCTCATGCGAGTTGTGGGATTTGAGTCCTATTAGTTGGTCATATTAAGAAAAAAAGGACCTAAGAGAGTGCATTGCATCCATAGGCATGCGGATAGACTTGATGTTTTGCTTCACTATGTGTTTCTCTTTAGTGGATAGGACCCGAGGAGCACAACGTAGTTGTAGACAACCATCAGAGCTTGTTTGTAGCCAACATACCTCCATCTTACTTATCTCTTTCAAGTCCATCCTTGCCCCCCAAGTATCTCTCTTTATTGTGATATGGTCCCACAACAAGCTACCAATATTCTTGAAAATGTGCATGGGATCCAAAAGATGATTGATTTATGAATGAGTCTAATATGGCAACTCATAGAAAAGTGAGAACTATTGCATTCCATTTGGAAGTGACTCTTTGCGGCCCATCTTCCACTCATACAAGCTTTGGGCATTTATCCTTACAGTACCAACTTTGCACATTTATCCTTGCAAGAGGTCATCCAAAGAATCCTTCTCTTAAATCATGGCTCTTTGACAAGAATGCTATGTGCCCCTGATAAACTATCTTCTTCATCATCCGTTATCTTTGAGAGTCCAACTATACAAGGGACACACATGGTAATTTGAGGTGACTAGTCTTTCCACAATATTTGTATCTAATCAACATGAAAATAAAGTGCAATATTAGTCTAAGAAAGAAATGATAATAGAGACTTATTTCTAAGAGTTCTCCAAGACCCTGAAAGTCATGTGTGGTCCATATGATAGTAGCCCTTATATTAGAGGACTATATACCAAGATGCTTGCTTCTGTCTTTCATAGTAATCCCTTCCTCCCACAATATCTTAAGCTCCTCAACCAATGGATGGAGATAGATATCCATATTCTTGATTGTATAGCATCTCAACAAGAGCAAGCTAAGGATCACATGTCCTTTCTTAGTAGAAACCATAGCAGAATATTGTCGTTAACAAAGACTATTGGCCATAGACTATAAGAGGACAAGCACAACCCGAATGGATTTAGGCCATCCATAGCAAGGCCAAGCCAAATATTCATTAGATCTTGTGCAAAGCCAAGAAAGGTAGAACTGATGTGGTGCCATGCCTATGAGTTTGTTAGTATATGTTGGATACCATCTATGGATCTACTTTGCATATGCCTTGTTATTAAGCTCACCATGTTTGATGTTCGAAACATGTGATAGTAGACACATGGTATGAGTGGAAAGTGTCTAAGAACTTTCTAGGTACCATTTGACCCTACAGGTCTTGTGAATGCCTATAACCACCACACTTTGGACATGTAGCCATGGACTCATATTCTCCTTGAAAGAGAACATAATCATTGAGACATGCATGTAGTATTCGAAGAGTGCTCAAGTAAATAGGCCTCCGTTCTCGTTGGTAATATCTATATTTTATCTCGTTCAAGCTTGTATTCATTGGGTCGTGGTGTTGGAATAGGTCTGGTTATCTCAGGTTATCATGCATGTCCATTGTGTGGGCCACAGTTAGACTCTCGAAGGTCACGAACCATAAAGAAGATGGTATATCAAGGACACGCCGCTTTCTTGCCAGAGAATCATGAACTCAGGAAAGGTTCTCTTTGACAACCTCCAACACATATGAACGCCGCAAGCTGGTATGAACTGAAAATGGTCCACGCGGAGTCACATCCAAACGGAATGCGACGGTTCTCAGTTTTCTACGAGTTGCCATATTGGACCCACTTACAGGTCAACCACTTATTGGATCCCATGCATATTTTCAAGAATGTGGGCAGCTTTCTATGGGACCACATCACAGGAAAGAGAGACACTATAGGGGCACGAATGGATTTGAAGGAGGTAGGTAAGATGGTTTCACAACACTTGTCTTACATCATCATGAGACTCATGCATCATATTTTCAAATGCGTAGATGTGATATTTTAGTAATTTGAAAAATCTCCAGTATGTTAAAAAAAGCATCAATCCCATCGACTAACACTTTATTCTTTCCTTTGTCTTTACCTGTAGTGCTACTAGATGCACCTGAAGATGTAGAGCTACTCCTTAGTCTCCCAAACCAAGGACTACCAGATGATGTCTCTGGTCCACTAAGAGTCCGTGATTCTTGCTTTTGAGCCTGCACATGAGTGTCATGATCATCATCATCATCCAATGCATCACCACTAGATGCATGCCAACTGCTCATTTCATCAAAGATGACATCCCTGCTCACTCTGAACTTACATGTGATAGGGTTATAACAGCGATATCCTTTCTGCTCTAAAGAGTATCCAATAAAGACACATTTTTCTGCCTTTGGATCAAGCTTCTTCCGTAGCTCATCTGGCACATGAACATATGCAACACAGCCAAATACCTTCAAGTGCAATACATCAGACTTCTTGCTAGTAAAGCATTCTTCAAGAGTCATCCCATGAACTGCAACTGTGGGAGTTTTTTTCATAATATAAACAGCAGTATGAACAGCCTCAGACAAAAAATGCTTAGGCATATTCTTTTCAGCCATCAAGGTGCGAGCAACTTCTGCAATATGCATGTTTTTCCTTTCTGCAACCCCATTTTGCTGTGGGGTATACCTGCATGTGAACTGTCTCTTTATCCCATGAGACCTCAGAAAATCACTGAACTCATTCGAGAGGTACTCTCCCCCTCCATCTGACCTCAAGCACTTTACTTTCAAGCCTGTTTCTCTTTCAACTACAGCCTTGAAATTTCTAAAGTGCTCAAATGCTTCACTCTTTTCCTTTATAAAATATATCCAGAGCTTTCTAGAACAATCATCAATGAATGTGACAAAGTATGAATTGCCTCCAAGAGATACATTTTGTGTAGGCCCCCAAATGTATGTATACACAACATCAAGGATATTTCTGCTTACATCTCTGTCATGTGAAAAAGGTTGTCTTGTCTGCTTACCAAACTGACATGCTTCGCATACCTTATGAAATTCTGCAACTCTAAATGTAGGCAAACCTGTAACCAACCCTTTGGATTGCATTAATTTCAGCCTTTGTACATTTGCATGTCCAATGCATTTGTGCCAAATTTTAATATCTGCAACAACACCTTTTCCTTTAGCATACATAGCAGCATTCATAGTAGGAATTCCAGCATCCAGAGTAAACATACGTCCAACTCTACTTCCCTTTGCTACCAACCTGCACTTGTCATTGAAGTCTTCTACAAAGCAGCCCTATGCATTAAATCTGACTTGTAGCCCTTGCTCTACCATTTGATCGACTAACACCAAGTTCTTTGTAGTAGATGGCACATCTAATACATCTGAAAGACTCCTTGTCTTACCATCATGCAAGGACAAGGGAACTTTTCCAATGTGTGAAATTGGGTGGCATGAATCATCACCCATCTACACATAACCTGCATTTTGCAAATCCTGCATCTCTCCAAACCATTCTGCATGGCTGGTCATATGATTGGATACACCTAAATCAACATACCAAACATCATCATGTGTTCCCTTTCCCGTAATAGCATTCATCATATGCCGCATAACAAATAGACGTTCATTTTTGTCTTCATTCTGTCGTGAAGACGATGCATAGTTTCATTGCTACAACTTACCACTGCGAATATTATCTTTCTTAGCATAACATTGGGCTGCAATATGACCTGTTTTGCCACAGTAGTGACACACAATACCAGAGTTGTTAGAACATTTATTCTGCCATCCACCTCTTCCTCTAAAGCTTCCCCTGCCTCTAAAGTTACCACGACCTCCTGAAACCTGCATATCGCCAAATTGCTGATTCAATTTGTTTTGCTAATTGTCACTACCATGTCTTGTACCACGGCCTCTTGAAGAGAACCTGCCATGTCCCCTTCCTGAACTGGAGTAGAAAGCTTGGACCTGTTCACCACTTCTTTTAGATGTCTCACTCTGCATGTTGATCTCTTCAGTGATCATAAGGGAGACCAACTCATCGAAATCTGGAAATGGCTTTCTAACATATAAGGAAATTACAAAAGACTTCCAAGCCTTTTCATTGTTAAGTCCACCCAAGGTAGACAACACCAAATCATCATCATCGGGCATTGCATCAATCTCTGCCAATGCATCTGCAATGCTCCTTACCTTTAGTGCATACTCATTGATAGACATCTTCCCTTTCTTCAATGTATTCAACTCTTGCTTGAGTTGAATCTTTCGTGCCTTTGTATTTACAGAAAACATACTTTCAAGTATGGTCCCAAGATGCATATGAATTCTCTGCATTTCTAATATATCCTAGCATATTATTATCAAACACTGTAGACAGCCAATACATGACCTTCTTGTCTTTTGCATTCCATTCCTTCCGTGTCTTTGTCTCTTCTGTAGTTGGAGGATCACTCATCTCCGGCTCCTTTTCTCCACCTGAAACAAACTCGTAGGGGCCTTTTCCAATAAGGAAGTTCGTAACATGGAACTTCCATGAAGGGTAGTTGTTCTTGTCGAGCTTCTCAATGATGAGGCTTCCACTGTTCTCTACCATTATCACAAAACTAATACCAAACAGCAAGCAAATCTTCTACAACCCTCGACCTGTAGTGCACAACAATACATCAGATAGCCTTTTTCGCTGCTGCTCAAAATAACATGTAATCTCAACCTATTTGCAAATAAACCTTATGTTTTCTTCCTGCAAACACCTCAAGAATTACAGATTCGCAATCTGTAACCTGGGCATCCACTTTCGGTCAAAACAATCGAAATCACAGTGTACCCTGAAACTGCTGTCTGCAATCTTACGGCTCTAAAACGGGGCCTGAAACGGCCTCTTCGGGCACACCAAATCTCACTGCAATCTGAGATTATTTGCTCTGCCCTGCTTCTAGTGCCTCCACAGGCACTGTCCAAGAGAAAGAGTGGAAGAATGGGATAGCTTCTTACTCGAGGCTTGCTTGCTCGAACCTTGCTTCTTCTCCTTTACTTCAGCCTTCAAAATCAGTCTCTCTCAGTGGCGCGGCTTTGATACCATGTCAGAATCGCGTGGTGGGGGGACTTGCTCAAGGTGCTGCGCCGAACACACACAGAATGCACAAGGAGAAGCTCACTCAAGAGACAAGAAGAGAGATGGAGGCCAAAACGTTTTCTTGCTGATTTTTTCTTCTTCTTCCACACTCTTTACAATGTACACAAAGTATAGATAAGATACAACATAAAGGAAAGTGGCCTACTAAGTCAAACAATGCATAACCGACTACACTAGACAACTGGCGCTATAACTATGCCAGCTGTAAATAGGTGTAACAACCTGAATATAATAAGTAATGAGTTAGTCGCCATCTAAGAGTCATAATGATCACCAACGTGCTAAGTATAGATATGTGGACCCATCTAACCAGGCGGTCCATCATCAATATCCGCATGTGTTGAGTTTGTCATCTCAACAAGGTTAAGTTAAGATAAAATTTTGCTTAGTATTGCGCTTGCAGAGTTAATCCAACGTTCTCGTACTTAGATCATTTTATGATGATAGTAATGAGAGGGTACCAGGCCTTAGGACACGATTACTAGTAATATTGACAAAGGGATGTAATTCCTCAGGATAGGCATCTCATGCAACTAGTCTGCAAGGTTAGATGGTATTGCAACTAAATCATACGTTGCTACTACTATATCTTAGGCCAAGAGAGGCCAGATCTAATTACAAGTTAGATTCATTAAAGAAGTCGAGTAGTACAATTCTCTCTTTTGAGGACCGATTTAACAAAAAAGAGAATTGTAGTCGTCCGACTACAATTCTCTCTTTTGAGGACCGATTTGTCAAACTTAGGAAAATTGAGAATTGCCAAGAAGAAAATTGACCAACCGAGGATGACAGGGTTCTCCAAGATCTATTTTACAAGGAGACCTAAGGTAAGGATAATTGGGGTCGGTAGGGTACAAACCCTAACCCAAAGAAAAAGGGAAAACAAGCAACCTAACTTGCCAAGTCCTTAGAATCTCGCCAAGTTGTGAACGATCGAGGATCGAATGCTGGGAGCATTCGGGAAGAAGGAATCACACCTTAGCAGTTGGTTGTACGAACGACCACTAAAATGATCGTGATTGTACACTTAGGTACATTGTTTGAACTTCTTTTCTCAAGGAACTAATTCAGGGTAAAACACTTAATGCTTGAGGTTAAAAGCCTCGAGGGAGAGGTAGGTTCAGTTGCCTCCGACTGCCCACCTGGCCCTATCCAAGGGGGTTGTTAGCCGCACCGGATACATGGACCGAACCCGCTACGAGAGGTCTCTCCGTGGATGTTGCTTGGAGCGGGAGGATGCTTGGGTGCCAGGGGAGGCTCTGGCTATGGATTCCTTGCCTCCAAATCCGATACAAGAGGCCGATGTGACTCGAGACGGGATCTCAAGGCTCGTGTACTAGTCTACGAGCGAAACTTGGAGTAGCAATCCTGTTGATTTATGGGATAGCCTTCGAGCAAGATACTTGATATATTCCAAGACTATGATAAATAAAGATCGAATATTTGAAAAAGGAACTTGCTTGACATTGTTTTTTTTAATGTCACTACCTAAGTTACATGAAGGAACCTGTGTTTAAATTGATTAAGGAAGCTACTTTGGCATGTCAAACATAATGTGGTAGGTAATTAGATAACTAAGCAACCCAAGGAAAGTACGGTGGATGTGACTTGGGTCTGTCATATAGAAGGGTGGTCCCGGTTAGCTAGGAATTTTTCTCAAAAGACGTGATAACGAGACTGCAAAGACCTAGAGTCAGTAGAGTTAGAATCCTGATTTATGTTGTTTTAGGGGAGCAAAATGGGACTATGCCTTATGGGCAAAAAGGTTGAGCTTTGCATCCATCTTGTTTTCCATTCTCCATTAACCAAGTGCAGCATAAATCTTCTTCGATTCTGTTGTTCCTACTCAAAGTGGGTCATTTGGAGCTCGACGCTAGCTACTTCCTAGAGACTTGGCTGATAGGAAAGAAACCCTGACTTCAGGTCGGTCCTAAGTGGGAACGATCAGATACTTCCGCTTCGGGGCAGACTCAGAAAGACCTAGATCCCAAACCCTGTGACATTCCTTGCGAGTGCCAAGTTTGGCTTTCTAGACTCCCTACTGATGGGCTGCTAAGACGTGTCCCACAAGTGGACAAGTTACAAATGTAGTTTTTATACACATAGTTTATTATTATTTTTACTTGAATGTTGTGTTTATTTATTGGATTTATATGCAACACGATTCGTATCCTCAATTTAATACGTAGTTCTTTATTGAGTTTATGTACAATATGTATTCATTTGAATGCATGTAATGATAACCCAAAGACATAAATAAAACAAATAATAAGTGAATAAACAAAGTAAGACGCGCCAAAAAAATTGTATTCAAATTCATAACATTTTAAATGGGATCCATTACAACCATGGTTTTACAAATCTCTTTGGATGCTACATTTCGTATATGTTTTAGTAGTACACCTCTATCGTTGTTTATCTCCATGAGGACTATCCTTCCATCGCTGAAAGAACCTCACTATTTGCAAATCACTATCGGTGATGGTGACTCTCCTTGCATGCACTACTCCATAGATCGAGTCTTTGAACAAGTTGATGAGGTAGGTTTTGGCAGCTTCCTATAGTGCAATGAGGGCTTCGACAGTCCAACAGTCGGATTTTCGCAAGCGTGATCCATCTAGAAAGTGCCTCTTACTGTTCTTAATGAGTATGTTGTCCATAATCTCATGCACTAGCTTCTAGAATGGAGCATTTAGTATCAGGAGATGCGTGGTCTATTAGTAATGGTAGATCTCACTAAGAGCCAATTGTGATGCTAGCATGGTGGTGGTGGTGGAGATGGGGGAGGTGGCCTTGTGCATGGGATTTTTAAGGGGTGTCTCCGGGCCGCTTGCTTGGTGTGTGCCATATCTTCTAGGAGAGAAAACTCAAAACTCAAAAGTGAAATGTGTAAAAAGAGGTGAAACTTTAAACTTATAGCAAAACTTTAAAAAAACCCTTAAACTTGAATTAATGTATCCAAGCTTTGGAAAAATATGAGCAATGATCCGATTGACATGAAATTTTACCTAGGGACTTGTCTAGGATACATCAACTACCCAAAAGAAATTTGGCCTTATCAAAAGTCTCTAGGACACCTGTCCAAAGACTATCCCCAGAGGCTCGCAATTGGGGCAAATTAAGGGCCCCAGTCTTGAGTCTCTGGACAGGTATCCTAGAGGCTTCTGATTGGGCCAATTTTTTAATATCCATGAGTTTTTATGATGCCCGGCATGTGGGTGAAGTTTCACCAGATTTTGATTTATAAAATTAATGGTTCAATCTTTTTTGAAAATGCATTAACTGGATTATACCTCACTGATAATAGACAAAATCAGCACCATCGAGGGTGCACAACCACATATTAAATGTGTTATCAATCAAACTATGTGAAATATTGAAAACTAAAAAATTCACAAAAAATAAGTCGGGTAAAATGGAATATTCCATATCGGATATAGTGTTGCCAAACCGCTAAATACAATAAAGATATAGTACATCATCGCATGTACAATGGATCACTAATATGTGTGTGATTGCGCATTGAATTTATCCTCAACAAGACTACTTTCAAAATTAGAAACTTGGAAATACGCACAATGCAAATCATGGTAAAATAGAATATCAAATATCGGATTTGGCATAACGAAACCATGAAATTCACAATAGATAGTACAACACACCAAGTACAACGAGAGCTAGGCAAAATTTAGCTCCATTTTGTAGGCCATTGTTATCAAATACTTGAAGGTCTATTAGAAAGATAACCCAAAACTAAGCTCCTTACAATCTACAATCTACATAGATCCAATTACAAGGTAACTTCTCAAAGCATATTGTTGACATTAAGATTAAATTCATCCTTGTTGTTGCAGATCCTACGAACAAGAACCATATCTATGGGCTTAATAGTGATACGTCGGGCAGAAATGGCTAAAAGTTGACAAACACTCATTAGATCAATCAAGTAACTTTTAGTTGCTTCTTGGAGAGAAAGCAAGGCTTGGCTTGACCATTGCCCCACATTCCTTGCGTGGTTCCTTGAAAAGAACTTGTGATGATGCCCTAACTGCAGATCTTACAGTATTTCTCCCACTAACCTAGAGAATGGTGCCTTAGGAATAATCAAGTTGGCACTCTTGTGGAATTTCCTTATCTAACATAGCGCAGTTGTGCCTAGTCTCCATCTTTGCTTCTTATGTGTTGGAGGACATGTATTACCAACTGGAGTAGTAGTGGGAGGTGTAGCAACTGGAACATGTGGACCACCATTTTTGGACAATGGTGAACCATCATTATTGACCACGCTAGGGCCACCATTGTTGGACACAGTAGCACCACCATTATTTATTACACTCGGGCCACCTTTGTCTATCACCAAGAGACCTTTGTCACTCACAGTACGCTCACTAGATTTGGAAAAGTGTTGAGCTCTAGCTCTTGCAGGCACCTTTTTGATAGGAGCTTGAAACATGCCATGGTTGTGATGATGAAGGATAGAAAGGTGGAGGGTAGAGTGAAGAGTAAATGAAAAAAATGAAAGGAGAGACTTGACTTAAGTACAAAAATTTTAAACTTACTATGGTGTAAATGAACTTTAAAATTATCATTTCATTTCATTTCTCCACCCCATCCATGTCTTTCTCTGTCTCCTACCACCCCCCTCATGTCCCTCTCTGTCTAGGCTAGTGAATGTTCCAAGTTTTGGAGATTTCATATCTTTGTCTTAGGATTTCGAAATTGACATTTCATAATTTAAAAACACAGTTCAAAATTGACTTTGAAAAACATAGTGACAAACCTTCAAAATTTTAAACGAAATTTGCAAGACATCTCAAGTTAAAGATAAGAGTATTCATGTGTCATATCCTTAGTACTTGTGCTCTCTCTTGGACTCTAAATGCTTCAAAAGTATTATCTTTATCTAGGTCTCCATTTCTTGTCATCTCTCTCTTGGGTTTCCAACCATTCTGTGTGGCATTGTCTAGCTGTGTTGTTTTCATATCTTACTTTTCTCACTTTATATGTTGCCCTACATATAAATTCTGCTTGAGAGGTTTTGGACTTCTTTTCTTTTTCCTCATATCGTATCTCTGGTCTCCTATACCACCATTGTAATAATTGCCTCATAGAATTTGAATCATTGATGCCACCTTCATGATCATTGCCTTTTGAAAAGCATAGCGAGCTTGCCAATGAGATCATTCCATGCATTGAGTTGACCATACTACCAAACTTCCTTAATCTGCAAAGTATGGACCATGTGCTTCAAGTATATGCTGCACAAGAAGAGAGATCAGAAACATAAACTAATTTGAAATGATGATATTTTGTTGTAATGGTGACAATATTGACCATGTAGTGTGTTATATTGTTTGTAGTCCATGCCTCCACTACTTATGAGATTTAGCAACTCTCTCTTTAAATGTATTGGCATCACCATTCCTAAACCTCAACTTTTGTGAGAGAGTTGCTAATTTATCTAGGTATATCCACATTTCTGCCTTTGCAATCCTCATTCATCCCCCATTGCTCCAATTCGGAACAGCAAGGTGCAACTTTTACCATGCTTCATGCTTCTTTGGTTGTTTTACAAGTATACTACCTTCCTCATCTTGAGGTGGAGATATAAACTTCCTAGCCTTGGGTTTGCCAAAGCATAGTTTACAAGGGATATTTCCACTCTTTCCCGATTTTTTCTCATCCTTTTTTATTTCTACTTAGCCCCCATACAATCCAACTTCAGAGAGGACTTGCTCTACCTTCTTGCATGTAGCATCAACTTCTGACACATGTTGCATCTTGTATGCAAAGCATATATATTCATATACTAGCTTCTCAATTATTCTAACCAAACAATGCAATGTGCAAAAGTGAACCCTTGTTAGTGATGTTTTCAAAATAGGGTGTCAGTTTAGATCTGATGGAACTAGCATTCCGTTTCTCATAACTTTTTGATCACGTTTGGATCACCTTGTTGTCCTACCTTTGCAAGCCATTCTTTCTCTCCATCTTTCCCTTTCTTCCTAGTTTGCCTACAATATATGCACGAAAATTTTGCATTCGCTACATTTGATAAACCAAACATACACTTCAATGTTTTTAAATCACCTGTAAGATGCCATCCAACTTGATTTTCCCCAAACCCATTGATGTGTAAAATTGCTCTATTATTTTGCTGTTGAATAACACTATGTATATTAGTGAGGTTTAAAAAAACTTTAAGTACTTCATGGTCCTCCTTTGATACTTCGAATGATTCAAGCCACCATATTTCAATATCTAAATGTACACTGAAGTATAAAGGATAGTTTTCATCGGTGTTGGGATCCAATGCTCGATTTATAAGTATTATACTCACACGTTCAAGTTTTTGCCCCTTAATAATCTCACCTCATCAGGTTTGAGGACGAACTTAAGCTTGCCTCTACATTCTTACATAGACATATTGTAGAACTTGACCATAGCAATGTGAGCCCTACATATATCCAATACAAAGTTTTTGGATGCATTCAATACAAATGCAACTTCTTTGGAACCATACTTCAATATGTGTGTATTCTTCAGATGTGTTGGCTCACTAATTAGTTCTAAAACTTTCTTATTGAGTTGTTTTCGAGCCTTCTTCACGTGAAATGGTTTTGGCTGCGGCATTGCTTGCTTTGTTTTGAAGACTTGCTTAAATCCTATATCCAATTGTTGATAGAGCATACTATATGACTCACAACTCATTCCCACCTTATCACATAATCCTTGAGCATCTGTAGCAGTAAACAAGTTGCTCACATCCCTAAGATGCTCACTTGTGACACCATCTACAATGTCCCTAAATTAATGATTTTCTAATGCATTTTTTACCATATCCTTACTTAGGACTTTGGCAATAGTATCATTCTCTGCATGAGGAAACATATTTCTCATCGTAGCAGATTTAGCATATATCTATCTATGATATTTTCCACTTCCTTTGGTTAATTGGTGAATTGGTTTAACTAATCGGATGCGCCGACGTGCTTCTTTGGTTTTTAAAGTGGACCCAATCTCCAAAGTTTTTGTGAGCTTCCTCTTTATGTTTTGATTCTCCTTCTCCAAGTCCATAACTTTAGACTATAACTCCATATTCTGCACATGTGTAGCATGCATAGCATCTTCAATGATAGACATTGCTTGTTGTAGGCTCTGGTTCTCCCTATCCTTCTCTGCCAATAATCAAAGACTACATAATCCCTTGTAATCTTGTATGCATATTTGTCAAGGATTAACGAACCCCTGCTAATCCTTGTGTGACAAGTCTGCATGTGTATCCATACAATCCTTCATTGCCTTCACAAACAAACTTTACAAATGATGTAAGCCCTTCAAATTGTGGTGGCCTTTGAGTGACTGGATCGGGTGGATAAATGCACCCATCAACCCAAAGGTTCACATTTTTTTCCCCTTCATTCTTTTCTTATTGCATCCTATATCTTATTGCATAACCCTTTCCACAGTTCTTTTGAACATTAGTGCATAGTCATCCTCCAATTGAAAGTGAATATCTCTCTTTCTCTTCGTACGTCCTACACGTGCATCCTGTAAAGAAAAATATATACCAATTTTAACTTGGATTAACATTCAAATCATGCAATTACACCCCGTTGATTCACTATATGTGTATTCTTTTTTAGCTAGTTGGATCTTGTCTCTTTCTGTTGATTTCAACCATGATAGACCCTAATCAACCCCTAATCTATCTGTAATCTTAGCTTTTAATCTACCTCTAATTAGCATCCAATCTTATCTTCTGTTCTATCCAAAATATTCTCTCTCTCTCTCTCTCTCTCTCAATAAGAATTGATCAAAGATATTTAAACACATTTATACAAAAGCTTGGCTAGTGGAGAACAATAACATCATCTTATCTTTTACCCTAATTTACTCTCTGTCACTCTATCACTTATTTTGTTAGTTCATCCCACACAGTCCTCTCTCTTCCCCCCTTCTCCCTCTCCCTCTCCCTCTCCCTCCCTCTCTCTCTCTCTATATATATATATATATATATATGAATTAATTGATACTTAAGGGATTTTTTAAAAAACTATGAAGAATAATAACATCACAGAGATTTAAAAAATAAAGATACCTATATTATCACTTGATTTCTTATAGTATAGAGTGTTGAAGAGGAAGATATCTTATAGCATAGTATTGAAGAGGGAGATTGCTTGTAGCAGGGTAGAGAGTGTTCTAGATAGAGATTATTTGATTTTAGCAATGCTATCAAAATCATTCCTGAGATTTCTTTTAACAGGGTAGAGAGTGTTGTAGATAGTACTAAATGTTTCTTCAGAAGAATTCGTATGCAAGAAACCATATTCTGGAGGGAAGGAGAAGAGTGCACAAAATTTGAGACAAAACTAGAGGTTTCAGATGGAATGAAAAAACACCCAAAAATAGGCATACAATTGTCCAAAATAGATAAAAAATTTACAAGGAAACTCTCAAGTCAAAAAGGTGTATCTGGGTGAAAAATAATCTTAAAATATGATGTGTATGTCATTTTATATTGTTTTTAACTTCCACCCTTTTAAGAAACAAGAATAAGAATGATTCTAATATATTTTCATGTTGAAAAGTCATGGGGACATTCAAGAGTTTTGTATTAATGATTGGCTTTATTTATAGAGAAAATAGAATTGTATTTTTTGGTTATGAGGATTTTGAGAAAAAGTGACATTATCCTACAATTTGGGATTAAAATAGTAGGTGAAATCTATTGAAAATACAAATACAAGATTTTCTTGATCATAGAAGATCTCCTATTATAATATTATTTTGGAATTTCTTTTTAGAGAGAGAGAGGTGAGAGAAATCCCTTAAGAGGCAAAAAAGAGAGTCCATATTTCTCCTAATGATTGTGGACTATTCCTCCTTGCTCCGTCACTTGGAGGCTATTGACTGTGCTAGAGATCTTGGCATGTATCAATGGCTTGCCAATGGAAAGGTTAAGAAATAAGCTAACAAGTTGGGGACATGATCTACAAGCAATGGGACTAATGCATACCTTAATGAGTGGCTCCCATGGAAACTTGGAATGACTTCATGGGCTAAAGTAAACTTTGATGAAGCTTCTTGAATGCCCATGCTGATACAGGTTTAAAGTTGGAGCCAAAGTGATAGCACAAGAGAAAGTAGGAAGATGTAAGAGGTGTAAGAAGCTGGGAATAAGGATTTAGTGTAAAAAATAATATTGATATTATGCCATGTTACACTGACATTGGTATAAAAGGAGAGGACACGTAATTGTTAACATCCTTTTTGACACATTAATAAAATTATTGTCCTTCTCTCCCATCTTGCTCATAGCTTCTATGGTTTCTTTCTCTTCCTGTCTTTCTCTCTCCAATTTTAGTCTTTCTCTCTCCTCATCAAGCTCTTTCTCTCTCTTCCTATAGTCTTTCTCTCTCTCCTGCAGTCTTCTCTCTCCTCTTTCTCTTTCTCTAGTTCTCTCTCTGACAAGTGGTATCAGAGCATTGGTCTTTGATCCATTTTTCCTTCTATTTTTAGTCTTATTTTCTTCCATCAAAATCAATTTCAGACAAGCATTCTACAAGACAGTGACTAGTGGAGTGCTCTAGACCATCTATAGCTAGTAAGAGACTACATTTGGAGATCTCCAAGGTCAGATATGGTGGAGGATGGCTAAAGTGGTAGGTCGTCATCAACTTTCATGCAAAATTGGAGGTAACTAGGGTAAAGGAGAGTTAATCGGGCTTAGTTTGAGGTTAAAATCCAATTACTTTTCAAAAGGGAGCTTCTCTTATCTCTATTCCAAGATTTTGGCTAAAGCTTCAATGATGGCTACCAAGAAATCCTCCAAGTTCTTTCTCTACTGATCAATTTTCATAGCCAAACCATGGGGCAAAGATCCTCCATCTCTTGTTCTTCAGATTGAGTACCCTGGTCAGGTGATTGATGCAGCAAATGGAGCAGCCAACAACCCGAAATTTATGTCGAAAAATGTGTTGAATTCCCTACTTCAATCCTCTTCCAGATCAGCTCTTCATCTCCTATTGATTGGTTGCATGCTTTGAAGCACTTCATCAGGCATTATTTCAGCAACTTCCAGTAGGATGGGAACTCTAATCTACATCTCCTTGTTCAAAACCCTAAAGCACAGCAGGGTTGCCATAGCAACAGACCTGGAAGCTCAAATTTCTTCAAATTTTGGACTTCTCTGACCTCCAAGGCTTCTCTAGTATGTACAAGTCGGATAGACTTCAAGATTGAAGACATTGTAAAGATTTCAGCCCATGGAGGACATTGGAGCTCATATTGAAGGTTTATTTTGGGGATTTTCTTCAAGAGGCTTGACTCTTTGGTATTCAAGTTTTCAAGCAAGCTCGGGGCATTGAATCTTCATGGATTTGAGCATATTGGAGCTCATATGCACTGATTTAGTGGATATTTCAAACTTCATGGTGGATTTATTGGATTTATGGTGGATTTTGAAGAATTTTTCCATCAATGGGATTGGAGTTGACATCTATCATCTTCTTCAAGCTTAATCAAGGTATTTTTCTTATTTAATCTCTGAAATGTTTCAATAATCCATATACTAATGCTTGTCCACTTGTTGATGAGAGATTTTTTGATCAAATAATTCTCTGAATTGATTAATAGATCAGAGATTAGTGTTATTTCCCATTAATCCCAGTCTATTCCATTGAATTTCAGTATTGATTCAATCATAACTTCATCATAGATATCATTTGCCAAGTTTGATGCATAACCTTGACTTGTTTTGGTTGAATTCTTTTGCCCAAGCTGAAATATTGTACAAGGGTAAGTACTAAAGCAATCAGTGAGTCACTCAATTGCATTGGTAAGACCCTTTCCCTATCCAAATTTTCCAGATTTCATTCAATTGCATTTCATGAAAAGGGTTGAATGAATATTCCAGCAATGCATTTCATACTGGTTGATTAGAATATAATGCCATTTCCATGTTGATATACCCACCGAGGAAAAAAGTGGATGCCGAGGGAGATAGTGGGACAAAAGAGAGGTGACCCTCCCTCACTATCAAAGATCTTGAAGGGGTGCAACCAACCAACCCGGGGAGAACTTTGCCCACCTCCCAATGATTTGGAGCCCGTGTAGGGAGCCTATCATGCCGTTTTATCCCCCACATATGTACAATGAATGGAGAATTGAAGATTCAAGAGTTTCCAAAGGCTCAAGTATCTACAAGACCAAAACTAGGTAGAACATGGATTTTACAGGGCACTATAGGGCATTTATAGGTTGTTATAGGTACATCCTTTATTACTGAAGTACAGGTGTAGGTACTACAGGGTATCCACAGGTCCTAATCAGTCTTCTACAGGGTTTGGTAACCATTTGGGGTTACTATTTTACCTTACAGGGTCAAAACAAGGCATTTACAAGTCAAAACAAGGAGCAATCTTGGACGTGTCAGACTTAGAGATTGAGTTGCATAATTTTTTGTCCTAAATTTTTTATAGTATGCTATATCTCATCTCAAAGAGGGAATTCTTGGATTTGATTTTAACTAAAAAGTTTTGAAATCTGAGTTCCCTAGCAAAAGTTATAGCCATTTTTATGATAGGGGGTACTGCAGGACTGCACTATTATGGCATGGCATAAGGGTAAAAATAATCAAACCCTACTTCTCTCTTTAAGGCTATTGAGCTTGCAAAGCACTATGGAAGGAAATGTAGAAAAAAATATTCATTTCAGCCTAGTTTTGGACAGCGAAGGACTATTTTTAAACAGGGGAAAATTGGTAACACTTATGGCAGCAATCATGTGCCAATCGGAGCGTAAGGGTGCCAACTTATCCACCATTCAATGCTTCTAGATCTCAAAGTAATTTCAAGACAACAAACAATCCTAGAGTTGACTTCAAACAAGGAGACAACAAGCCTAAATCCATTTTAGTTAACATGAATCATAAGTCCATTCCTATGGATCTTTACAAAGAAAGAAAGGAGAAAGGCTTATGTTTTAAGTGTGGGAAAAAGTATACACCTGATCATACCTCAAAGTGCGTATATAAAAATATCAAACCCAAGCTTCAAAGTATGTTAGTCTTTGAGGATCTTTAAGATGAGATGGATGAAGCCACTACAATTGCACTCAATGCTGAAAATGAAGATATTGAGGAAGAAGTTGGGCAATAGTATTTTTATGATCCAGCTGACTCCTTTCCTTTTGATCCAGATGGAAGGGTTACTTTTGATCCAGGTGGGACCTGTACAAGGTACACATCCTCACAAGACCAATAGGTGTCCGCATAGTAGTAATATCCCTGCTTTCCAAGGCAAGCTGAAACTGATCATAACCTAAATACAAGTCACCTAGTGAATAGATGGCTCGTCCTGCAAAAGCCTCAGCAAATTCATCCACAACTGGACCTGTTCCCACATTCCTGATTGTCACTTTGTTCACGGGCTGCATATCCTGAATAAATCTCAAAGTACCATTCTTCTTTGGTACAGTAAACCACCTATTAGAATAGGGTGCAGAAGAGGGTTCCAAAATCCCCATTTTAATCTTCTCATTCAGCAGCTCTATCAGCTTTGGCAAGTGTGCTTTAGGCACAGGTATAGGACGTATATTCCATGGTACATGAGGAACAGTGAAGATGACCATGGGTGCAACCAATTCGGGACTAATGCAGCCAATTTCATGTGGAAAGAAAGCAAATGCCTTACCATGACGTCCAAGCATCTCTCTAAAACATTCTTTTTCCACTAGAAGCAAAAAATCATCATTTCCAATCTTCAATTCTGCAAGAGTTTCAGCAGTAAACTTATGTCCAATATTTGCAGGGTCCCTCAACATAGGTTGCTTCATAGCTTTCTCAATCTGTTCATCACTATCAGAAGGAAGCGGGCCTGCAACCGGCTTAACCTTCTTATCAACTGTTTTATATTTTGTGTCAACCTTGGCTTCATTCAAGCACTCTCTTCTTTGCTGCAATTTTTGCAAATTTTCAGCAACTTTCAACTCTGTTGGCTGAAAAATTTCAGCCTTTAGCTCTATGGACTGCATGGGTGCAGCCTGAAACTCTGTATGCAGAAATTTTTCTGCATTCAACTCTGTTGGCTGAATGGATTCAGCCCTCGACTCTATGGACTGCATAGATGCATCCTGAAACTCTGTATGCAGAAAATTTTCTGCATTCAACTCTGTTGGCTGAATGGATTCAGCCCTCTGCAATTCTGTTAGCTGATCAAGATCAGCCATAAATTCAGTCTGCTGAGTTTTCTCAGCCTCTAACTCTGTTTGCAGCATAAAACGAGAAATTTCCTGAAACATATCCAAGGTTTGCACAGGTATGATCTTTGAACCCTTACATACATCAGTTTTCAGCATTGCTCTCATCTCAAACAAAGTATCTGCATAAGACATTTCTTCATACAATCCATCCACATGCTCTTCTGCTTGCAAAATACCTGCATTCTTCAACTCTTTCTCCTTACAACCAATGTACTGCCTGGCAGCTCTAGGCAAATCTGAAATTTTCTGATAACTCACTGAACTATCTGAAGAAAAACCAACAAAATTATTGGAGAAAGACTGGCTGCCAGGAGGCGAGATCTCCTCTTTTCTCCGCTCCGTACCACTGGCGTCTCGCAAGACAGCGGTACCTAATGAAAATCCAACTCCTTCGCAGGTAGTGGTGCCTCACGCAAGGAGTCCCTGTTTCTCGGATGATTTACCCCAACAGTCATAAACTGAACAGCTCGCATACCATCTTTACTGCGTATCCGCGCATAAGCTGACCCATCATCCATCACTTTTGTTTCCATTCTTGCTTCTGTAATGAAAGGCTGTCCAAGAATAATCAGATAAGAGCATGAGTCCTGAACAATGCAATGATAATCCTCTTCAACATTACCAATTGAAATTCTGATGCTCGGACAAGCAGCATACATATCACCACAAGTATTATTGGCGGCTCTCATGCGCAAGCCATGCTCTACATCCATAGGCCACTTGCCACTCTCATAAACACCTCGAGCAATAAGATTAATCTCAGAACCATGATCAACTAAAGCGACCAATGGAATTTGTTTCTCTCCAATCCTTATCACTGTCTCAGTGGTCGCTCTAGCCCAATGACTTCGTGAAAAATGGCTGCGAGGAATGAGAATAGGGGTCTCATCATCTTCATACTGCATAGGCTGCACTATTTTCTCCAATTGCGGATTAACAGAAGCATTCTCAACCTTCACTGCATCATCATGCTCTTCCCCAAGAGCTCCATGCCACAATCCCTGTAAAGCAGGTCCTTCCATCGCATGTCGTTTCCTCCGCAAAAGATCCTGCATCTGATCCTGTATTTCTCTTCTAGCAATCCCAAGAGCCTCTCCAACAGTAAAAGTGACTTCACTATTCAAAATTCTTTCATGAAAAATCTTACTCATATCCGTTTGCATATCAAGTTCTGACAAGAGCTTGAATCCTGGCTCTTTTCTTTGTTGCCTCTTTTCTTTCATCTGCTTATCTCCCATAGGTTGATCAGGACCTATTTGAGCTGGAGAATTTGACATAGGTGGAGCTGTAACAGGTGGTGAAACAAAGTCACCCCCTCTAGTCCTTTTGGAGGAGCTAGGACCTTCCTCATCTCTTCTTCTCTTTTCCTCAACCATGGCATCTAAACCCTACGTTTTAGCCATATAAGCAAAAATAGAATACCTGTCAACAGGAGAATCCCATCCTGTTTCTCCTCGGATGCTAGAGCCCACACAAGTCATAGTAGATGCCTGAACTTTCCCTCTTCTCGCTATCTCCAAAGCAGAAGACCATAAAGTAGAGTCTCCATCAGATTTCTGCTCAAGCTGGAATCCAAAAGCTGAAGCATCTCCTCTAACACTCACATAAGCTGATTGCGCAGCCATATCATCAACAAGCTTCTTCATACCTCCCTTACCAAAGTTCGTGTCAAGAGGAGCGCCAGTCTCTGTCAGCCATATCTTCCCATCTTGTCCCCAGAACACTACATTCTTCTTACGTGCTTCCTGAAAAGCATCACAATCTCTGCAGTGTTGGTGCTCTGTACTATCACACCAAATACATCGTCGCCCTTTTCTTTGACCAGCTGGAAAAGCAGTTGCTGGAGCAGGTGCTACAGCAGGTACTGACATAAGTTTCTCCTTTAACTTACCAACTTCAGCTTTGACTGCTTCAATCGTCAAATCCGCCAAGCCTTTAATAACATCATCTATAGATAAGGGCACTGGAGCAGCAGGAACTGGTGGATTCACAACAGGAGGAGTAGGCTTAGGCAAAGAAGTTGCAGCAGGGGTAGAAGAAGAAGTCTCCAAGGATTTTTCAGGAACTGATCCTGTATTACGATGCAATCTTACTCTCCTGCGCTGCTTCTTAACAAGAGCATTCACAGCATCAATGACATGTCTCCACTCAGTCTTTAAACCTGAATCAGTAGCTTGATCTTCCAAAAGATCATCCAACTTTTCCTGTAAATCAGCATCTGCAGCTTGCAAAAATAACTCCACTTTCTGCATCTCCAAAGCTTGCTGTTCAGTCCCATCCAACTGATCATAACGGCTTTCAAACTCTCGCAGAAGAGCGGTAACAGAAAGTCCCTTATTAGGCATAGAAACCCATGCTAAAAAAATTCCTACGATTCATAAGACCTGTATCCTCCAGGAAATATTCATCTTTTAACGCCTTTTTAAATTCAACCCAACCTGCATGTGCTTCTTGAATTTCTGCAATTCGACCTTCAAGAGTGCGCACCATGATCCGCAAGAAGTAGCGGCTCCAAACATCTTGAGAAACCCCAAAAAACTTCATCTTTTCTTCATATAAATGCAGGTAAGTTGACACTTGCTGGCCATTAAACTGCTTCAACTCCTGTTGGACAGCTTTCAAGGCATCCATAGCATCACTGTCTCGTTTTGCATGAGCTTGCTGCTACATATACATGGTAAATGACTGAAACAGGTTCTTCATGACATTATCATCTGTCATCTCTTCTTGCGAGTCTCCCATCTTGCTGAAAAGTGACGCAGCACTTTCACATCGGGTTCACCAGAAATGTCGTAAAGTTCATGCAAGGGCTGCAGAACACGGGGTTCAAGGTACAGCAAGAAATAAAGACTAACAAGAAGATCTCAATAACACAATATTTGATGCCAAGATCATTATATTGTTTGTCAAATGAGTTACAAGAAGTACATGTTCAGAATAAACTGAAGTTTCTCTTAGTCAGCATTGCATCTAAGTGAAAGTATCACTTTGTTTACATTCAGATGTATGATGTCATTTACTTTGAATGGAATAATGAGCATTAACTTATAATCCAATCAAGCATGTCCTTTAGTGCAGTGAACCTTCTGTTGTTCCATACATCTGATTTCAGATGCTTTCAGAGATTTTCTATCAAATTCAAATCACAACAGCAGCAGGCACATCAGTCCAACAGAAACTTTCAGCAATCCAACTCCTATTTTTGAGCATCAAGGGTTCTCAATTGGGATTGTTTATGCATAAGAATAGTCATTCCCTGTTTTCTAGCATAACCTCTTGAAGACACCCATAGCCACTGTTTGTCTCATATCAGGAGCAACAAAAATTGACCAAAGAACCATCCACATAAGCATGGCTGCCAAAAATGCATACGAGATTTTTGCTGCTTCAGGAAGTTCCCATAGAAGCTTCACAGCTTTACGAAGTACCAACATGGAAAATGGAAGCCTGTCCATGACAGACATGACATACAAAAACTGCAATAGTGCACCCACAGCATATGCAATTTCCTAGAATATTTCTCCAATCCAGAAACATCAGATACCAATAGCAGCTAGGTATGTGGTAATGCTGTGAATTGCAAGTTTCATCATCTGCCTTCCTTTGTAACAAAGAAACAACAACCAAGCCCATACAATGAACGCTCCAATTGCACCAGCAGTGTCATATATTGGCCAAAACTGTTCGGTTTTGCCTCCATTTGTGCTCCGGTGGATAAACTTATCCAAGTTGAACCGGTCAGGTTTTCCTGAATCTGTTAAGCCCAAGCACTCCCAAGACTAATCCGAGAACAATCAGATGGAGTGCAAAGACTGCCAGCCAGAAAACATCCCTCCAATGTGTCTGGTTTTCTCATCAAAGGGGATGGGATGTTACAGCTATCACTTGTATTCTGATCCTCATCGATTGCAACTGTCATGCTTTTAGACAGAAATCATCTGAAAACCACTAAAGCTTAACCATTCTCCTTGATCATGCCTGTGAAGGTATAAAGCTGTTCCTCTTATCGATAGGACTAGCAGCTATTGCAGACGAAGATTTCATTCTTCTTATCGATAAGGAACTGGATTTAATAGAAGCAAAGCGGAAGCATTTCAATCTTTGTGTCTCTACAATCCTTGTGTTCGTGCGACCTCCAACTCTTAGCTTAATGGAAAAAAGGAGTTTCTCTGTCCTGCTAGAGACGTCTCTCTTTCGATCCCGTTTTCCCAGTCCTGGATGTTTTACTCGCAATCACCAAGCGTGTTCCAGAGCTTAATGGTGCGATCACAAGAGGCAAACACAATCTGGCGGTTGTCAACAGAGAAGGCAACTGAGATGACATCCATGCTGTGGCCAACAAAGCGGCGGGTGGTGGAGCCAGCATTGAGGTCCCAGAGGCGGAGCTCGTCGTCCCAGGATCCTTAGAGTGCAAATTGGCCGTCAGAGATTATCATACCAAGGGCTCTGCTTCTGTTTCTCATAAAGTTCATGTGATGTAGTCCTTTTCAGAGTTTTTGTCTCTTTCTCAAGAATATTAAGCTCATGTTTCAGTTCAGTGACTGGCCGTCAGAGGAGATGACACCATCTTGGACGAATCTTCCTTCCCCAAAAGAATGCACTATAACAACTGGTAGGCGGCCGCGAGCTACAGAGTAGCTTGAAAGGGAGACACTCCGATGGACGCTCACCTGGTGGTTGACGATTGATTGAAGCCTACGTTCTTGAGAGGTGGAAACAACAAGAGCCACCTCTGATCTCTTTTAGCAACCGTAACAACCATTCAACATGTAGCCAAGAAGCCAGAAAAATCTGCGATCTGTCCTCCTCTTGATGAATAGTTGTCATGGAACCTTTTGAGCCTTCGTGCCTCTTCCATATTTTCCGTCATGTGTCGTTTTCTGTTGCCGTAGAGCTATCATCTTCATATAGCTAACATCCAAAAATGGTTGAAGGTCCCCTGGGCTCTGTCCTGTTCTTTTTTTAACCAAGCAGCGCAGAGCCTGAACTGCATCTGGTTCCCGCTGAAAAGAATTGACTAGCTCCATAATTAGCTTCCTTCCCATGATTTAGCCTGCTTTTTTCCCACCAAAAGCAGTTTAAACCCAAATATAGATTTTCCCTCTTCTTTCTTGAATAACCTTTTCCACCTTTAGCTTTGACTCTAATCTCCAATTCTGCCCATGTAAAGCATAACCCAGCAATAAGTGCATTCCAAGAGGCTACATCTCGACAAGGGAACCCGTTCAGCACTCCTTAAGCTTTTCCCATTAAACATGATATTCCTGAATTTACACCTTTGTCTTCATAGCTTAAATGTCAGCTTCTATAAATCTTCCTTTGATTCCACGGTATCCTGCACTTTCTTCGAGTTCATCATTAAAATTATCAGCTGGTTAATGTCCTTTGGCATCAGTTTTTCATATTTTTCTAATACACGCACATCATGCATCCAAACAAAATCATACGCATGCACTAAGGGAATATATACATTGGATGCGGATTATCAAAATGCATCACACAAACAATGAATCACACGCAGAAATTAACACAAATGCACAACAAAAAAAATGGAGGTGTATACGACTCGGATGCGCAGCAACACGACAACGGTTAACAACCCCCTTGGTTAGGGTCAGGTAGGCAGTCAGGGGTAACTGAAGCTGCCTCTTCCTTCAGGCCTTCAACCTGAAGTATTAGATATTCATTTATCTTTTAATTCATTAAGCCAAACAATGCTCTTAAATCTGTAACAAGCACAAACATATCCATTGGTCGTTTTTATTGGCAAATTACTAAGGAATGAATCCTTCCTCTCGAATGCATTCAGCACTCAATCCGGTATGACTTGCGACTTGGCAAGATCCTCTATATCCTAGGTCAGGGCATACCCTATTAACCCGCCTTGGTCAAACCTTAAGTTCATAAATTATTCCAATTTATCGGCTAGTCTTTTGCTTCCAAGCAATTTTTCTTTACTCAAGAAAGATATTATTTTAGGATGATTATTCATCCTCTTACAAGATAACTTGCGTAAGGACATGCCAACCTCATTGCGAGAATTGGCCATTTCCTTGTGATCCAATCACAAGATCATGCGACTCTGCACTTGTTGCACAAGTGTTGCATCAAACTATAAGACTATTCTACTCATCGAATGGAGTCACGAAACAAACTATTTCTTATTACATTAGGCTGACATTGTCAGTCCTAGGGTTCCAAGTTCCATCTTGTAAGATTCTTACGGACAAACCCTAGATCACTTCCCGAATATGTTTCACTGTCCCTACATTTTGGTGAATGTGGACAAGTATTTAGGGTATAGGAGTTTCGGTTTTAGCAATACGTAACGATTAGGTTACATATTAATTCCTAGTGAATTTCTTGGAATTTAACTCATTCTAAACAAGTACTCCGAGATTTAGGTGTTTAGATTTGTGCCAATTTGTTTAACTCTTGAAGATAGTTACGTTCCAACTAATCTTCCTATAACTTGTGAATAAAATTCATGCTTAAACAAGCAACCTTTTACTTGATAATTTATGCAGTTGACAAACAATAGTTGCCTAGAGTTATGCATCATAAGAATCATTTCGTGCCTTTCACTTTCTTAAGGATTCCTAGCACTTTCCATGATGATTCATTGAGAAGAAGATATGGCTTAATAATGCGATATGCAGTTTATACTTCTATGTTTAAACGAAGTATGCTATCTTAATTCCGTTTTTTTGTAAATATGGACTAAATGCTTATCAATTTCCTAAAGCATTTAAGAAGAAAAATGCATCCTTATTTCCAACAATTATCCTCGCATGATTATAACAATACCAAATAAAATTTAGGAATGAAAACCTGGACTTGGGGTGAGATGTCCACGTGGATGCTAGGAGACAATCCTCCTGTGGTTGCGCCTTGGGCTTTCTTAGGAGGCATCGCAATTGTAGTCTTTCCGTCGTGGATGCAACTTTATAACTCCTTTTTGAAATTCCACCGTTGCTCCCTTTTGCAATAACTTGCACCGTTCGTCAAAAGCAGTTTTTAGAAGGCTTCCTCCTTGAAGTAGGGATTTTGAAAAGGGGGTGTCTCAAAATCTTTCGCGAATAAGGCCCATTAAAGCCATGGGAAAGGCTTAATGGCCTTATAAAGACTCACACGAACGAGGAATAAAAGGTGTAAAACAAAAGGGAGTATAAGGGTCCTTAGAAAGGAAGTTTCGTGGATGGGTGTTATATGCAAGGGCACATGAAGGCTTTGAAATTCCGGGGGGTAGGGATTGTTTTGACAATCCTTCATGAACCACAGCTAAGAAGAAAAAAGAAACATGAAAGGCCTAAGGGAACCCTTAGGGAGGGATTTTGAGGGGGGTGGAAGAAAAAGGGCTTAGGGAGGTCTTAGGAGGAAATTCAGGGGGGGTTAGTCTTAAGGCTATAGGAAAGGGTCTAAGGGGGATTTAGAACACGGGGGAGGAAAGGACCTTTGGGGTAACCTTTTACGGGGGGAAAAGGCCCTAAGGGAGCCTTAGAGAGGAATTTTTAAGGGGGGGAGGGGGGGAGAATAAGACCTTTAGGGTCAGACTTGCTTTTGGGGGGAAAGGGGGCTTAAGAAGCTCCTTAGAAGCTTCTAGAAGCTGCAGTGCTTCAACACGTGGGGGGGATGATTTTCCCAAACGACACGTCGGCCAGGCAGAAGTACGGCGGCTGAACGACAGCTACTGACAAGCGGCGCCGAGATGACTGGCAGAAGTACGGTGGGCTGAACGGCAGCTACTAACTAGCGCAGCAGCTCACAGCTCCCCAAGGCGGCAACAGTGCGTCGATGTCCTCTCTCTCCCTCATAGCACTCACAAGGTCTCAGCTCCTTCGTCCCTCTCCCTTTCGAGCCACCATAGCCACCAGCAACATGGTTTATATAGGGGGAGGGGATAGGATCCTCCCTCCCCCACGCGTCGATGGGCATGCCCCATTGCCTAGGCAAGCTCCAGCAAGGATCTTGCCTCACTTGCTATTCCCCTCTTCCTCCAGCTCGACAATCGGCTGGAGGAGAGGGGAAATAATTTAAAAAATTTTGCTTAATCAAAAGAATTTTCCAATTCATTTATCCTCTATTGAGGCAGTTTGTGCATGCTTGTGCCTTTGGGATATTACATTCGGGCAGACCAATGCTCCTGCTACCTTCAACAGGTTAATGCATGATATTTTTAGTCCTTATCTTGATGACTTCGTACTCGTCTTCTTTGACGATACCCTAGTCTACTCCAAGCAGGAAAAAGATCATGAACCCCAGCTTCGCATTGTCCTCGAAACAATGAGGGCACACAAGCTTTATGCCAAGAAGAAGAAGTGTGAATTTTTCAAGCGATAGATTGAATATCTGGGATTCATTGTATCAGCAGAAGGAATTTCAGTGGATATGACCAAGGTCAGAGATGTTCTAGAATGGCCAACACTAACTTCTATCAAAGAAATATGTAGTTTTCTTGGATTGACAGGATGGTACAGGGTCTTTATCAAAAACTATGCTTTGATTGCAGTACCCCTGACGATTGATCTACTAAAGAAGCAAGTATCAATTGTATGGTCACTTGCTGAATAGTCCAGCTTTGAAAAACTAACGCAAAGCTTTGGTATCAACACCCATCCTGAAGCTTCCGGATCTTAGTAAGGAGTTTGAAGTGATAACTGATGCTAGTGCACTTGCCTTAGGATGTGTGCTCATGCAAGAAGGTCATCCTGTAGCATACTCTTCAAGGAAATTGAAGAGCCATAAAAGGAACTATGCTACCCACGATCTGGAATTGTTGGCTTTCATCCATGCTCTCAAACTCTGGAGACACTACTTGCTGGGTAATAAATTTACCTTAGTGATGGATCACAAAAGTCTTAAATGGACTTTCACCCAGAATGAGCTCAATATGAGGCAACATTTATGGATTGAAGTTTTGGAAAAATATGACTTTGAAATCAAATACCGACCTGGGAAGGAGAATGTAGTTGCCGATGCACTCAGTCTCGCAAGGCATTTCTGAATTCTCTGATTTTGCAAGATCCATCAACAGAAATATCTCTAGCCACAAAGGTATCCATGCCAAACAACCCAATTCTTGAGCTAGCTAGAGAAGAGGCATGCCATGACCCAACCTATCAGAAATTGTTAAGGGAGATCCTCATCAAGGATCAAGACTCGAAGCTACAAACAAAGTATCAAGAATTCTCTGTCAATAGTGGACTTGTCTACTATAGGACAAGATTATGTATCCCGGCAAGCCAATCACTCAAGCAGAAGATACTTTGGGAAGACCATGACTCCCCTTTCTCAGGACATCCTGGCTATGCCAAGACCCTTAATGCGGTCAGGAAGAGCTATTATTGGGATAGGCTCAAAAGTGATGTTCTCAAATATGTCACGGAATGTTTGTCTTGTCAACGCATTAAGGCCGAACATGTCAAAATTCCAGGAAGATTGCAACCACTTGACATTCCCCAAATGAAATGTAAATTCATTAGTATGGACTTTATTGTTGGCCAGTCCCAAGTTCAAGGAGGATACAACTCCATTATGGTCGTGGTAGATATGCTCTCCAAGGTTGCACATCTTATCCCTATTAAGGCAAACTATAAAGCCTCTGACATTGCAAGGTTATTCATCAAGGAAATATTCAAACTGCATGGGTTACCCAGAAGAATCATTAGTGATCATGACTCTCTCTTCACCTCACACTTTTGGAGAGCTATCTTCGAGGCCATTGGAACTCAAATTTGTTTCAGTACAGCTTATCATCCCCAAACTGATGGTCAAACAGAATGAGTCAACCAAGTCATTGAAGATATGCTTAAGGTACACTGCTGTCACGAACCCAAAAAGTGGATTTAATATTTGCCACTGGTTGAATTTTCCTACAATGCTTCTTACCAACAAAGCATTTAGATGACCCCTTTTCAAGCATTGTATGGGCACGATTGTCGTAGTCCTTTGAGCTTTTTAGATCCAACCTTGAGGGTTGAAGCTTCAAGGCAGATGCTGGAAGATATGGATGACCAAATCAAATCAATAAGACAAGACATCCAAGCCGCCAAGGACAGATAGAAGGCTTACGTGGACCTGAAACGGCAAGACAGATCCTTCATTGATATATGAACTCATTTGGAAAGAAAATGTAAAAGGGGACTATTGGATGACACTCTATTAACACTTTTCCCCTACTATTTGAGGACTTGGGACTAATAAAGTGTGTATACACCAATTTCACAGCTAGGCCTTTTTGTCCCAAAGAGTATTGTCGCTCTTTGTATCACCTTGGCATTATGCTATATGCCAAATTAAACTGTATTGATTGGGAAAGTAAATTGTCACAAGGATAGTAAAACCGTGACAAGACGATTAATATTACCTTCCAAAAGTTAACTAAACCAATCTAAACATAGAAACATTCATACCCCAAACACTTGACTACTTTCCTTACTGTAGGGACAATAAATTCATAAAGATAAGAAACTAGGGTTTGTCCCTAAGGTTCTTAAATGAAGAAACCCTAGGCCTGACATTCGTCAGCTTAAAGAATCTAGACAGATTATTCCATCGCAGGACTTGCGCAACATGTACGAAATCATTTTGTGATTGATTCACAAGGAGAAAAGGGAAAAAAAAAACCCTCATCAAGGACGGCAGACCCTTACGCAAGTTATCTTGCAAAAAGACGTATTTTTGGATATCCTTCTAAATAAGGAAAGTTGTAAACAAGAAACTAGCATATCTAGGGTACCTTAGGGTTAACCAAGTTGGGTATGCCCTACACCGGAATGTAAGAGATCTTGCCAAGTTACAAGACACCTTGGGAACGAGTGTTGATACACTCAAAAAGGAAAGAACACTTCCTTAGTAGTTTGCCATACAACTGGGTTGATTAATGGAAATGTTTGTGCTTGCTAGAGATTGTAGGGCTCTGTTTGAATTATGAATTACAAATTAAATAAGTACCTATACTTCAGGTTAAAGACCTGAAGGGAGAGGCAGCTTCAGTTACCCCCGACTGCCTGCCTGACCCTAACCAAGGGGGTTGTTTGACCGCGCCGGGAACGTGGACCGAACCCGCCACGAGAGGTCTCTCCGTTGAGTTCTACTTGGAGCAGGAGGCCACTTGGGTGCCAGGGGGGCTCTGGCCGTAAATCCCTCGCCTTCTGGGTCCTGCACAAGAGGCTAACGTGACTCGGGATTGGATCTCGAGGCTCGCATACTAGTTGATGGGCGGAAGCTTGGAATAGTAATCCCTGGAGATTACTGGTTAGCCTTCGGGCAGATTATGGAAAAGCCTACGGGCGGAACTCCTTGTATTTCAAAGATAAAATGATGAAATGTTAAAAGAACTTGCTTGATGTTGTTTTTCTATGTCACATAATAAGATTACATGAAGGAACCAGTGCTTAACAAGGTTAATTAAAGAAGCTGATTGTTATATGTCAAATTAATGTGTTAGATAATTACATAACTAAAACAAACCGAGGAAAGTGCGGAGGATGGGCCATGGGTCCGTGCTATAGTTGGGTGATTCCGGTTAGCCGGGAACTTTTCTCAAAAATCTCGAAGAACAGCAGAATGATCATCATCATCAAAAAGAATAACGAGAACGATGACCTAGAGTTACGTCTTACCCAATTTACGCTGTTTTAGGGGAACGGAATGGGACTATGCCTTATGGCAGAGAGGTTGAGCTTTGCATCCCTCTCGTTTCCCATTCTCCTTGAACCAAGTGCAGCGTGAATCCGCTTCGGACCTGGCGTTTCTGTGTAAAGTAGCTCGCTCGGGTCTGACGCTAGTTGCTGTTAGCTAATGACCCATTAGGAAAACCCTAATTCCGGTCGATCCTAAGTGGGAACGGCCAGGATACTTCCGCTACGTGGCAGACGCGGGAAGAACTAGATCGCAAAACCCGTAACATTCCATGGGAGTGACGGGTGGAGCTTTCTAGACATCCTTTCCGATGGACTGCTAAGACGTGTCCTGGATGATACTCGGAGACACGTTACAGTTGGTATCAGAGCCGACCAACAACGGAATTGTTTTTATGAGATCTCAATAAAATGAAGTAAAGAAATTGTTGATGTCCAAACATTTCCTTATCTTCAATGCTGTCTTGCAGAACTATGAAGCGTGGAACAAGTTTTTGGTGTTTCGGGTCATGTTTATGACTGCAATGCATTCTCCGCTTTATAGACAAAGAATTGAGATGATGAACATCCTGGAGCAGATTTATAATCCATCACCTTTATACATAGAACAAAGATGGAAGGGGTCTTCAGGAATCTACTACATAGCTACCCACCGGTTCGCTTATCTACAGACCAACCTAAAGAGGATCAAGTGGTTGGAAGACTTGAAAGTCGTGAAGCTGTTCATTTTTGTGGAAGCTCACGTAAATTCGACTTTACATATTCAAGGTCGGAGGGTTGAAATTGTTACAACTATATATATCATCTCTCACTTGACTTGGGTCTCACCTATATATACTAACTCTATATCAATATGAATCATTCTTTGGGAGCATGTCTTGTGTATCTCTCTCGTACTCTCTCTCTCTCAACATGGTATCAGAGCTATGGATGCATAGCAACAACAAGGAAGATAAGTTGTTTCATTGTTTATACTTGATTGAATTCTTTACACAAGTGATGATTTGATACATGAACTTGTTCAAATTAGAAGTATTAGTTAATTTTGTCTTTAAAAACCGCTTGTCAATCGGAGTTCTGGATCAAAAGTTATGACAGTTCAGGATTCAAGACAGCAATTCTGCTCAAATCTGTGATTCTTTATTTAAAACTGTATTTCTAATTATAGTTCGTTAATCCCCAATTACAGTTTATTAATCGCTTGTCTTCGTTAATGATGTTGATTACGACAAGCAAACATCTTGCTATTTTTAGCGATGTTTTATTATCGTTCACGTTCTTTGCTCGACCGAAATAGCACTTTTTTTATATGTGTCATCTCGTCTTGGACGTTACGCCTCTCTATTTCGGGCTTTCTTTTTAGTCACTCAATACTTTTCGTCGTTCTTACGTGCATATCCCTATTTTGATTGTCATGCGTCTCAACTACGCTCGTCTTGATCATGGTTTGCAGATTCTGCGATCTCATCTTATTTGTTTTCTCTCGACATACAGGCATGGCCAATTGCGTAATTGTTAACGGATATCCGTCTGGCCAACGTTCGGTTCCCTTCTTCCAAGGACAAGGCTTTCCTGGGTGGAAAGCAAAGATGATGCTAATTCTTGAAGGTGACGAATTATTTGATATTGTTTTGGGCGACCTGTCTTGCCCAATTCAACCTATTGATGTGATGAATAACAATTCTGTGATTACTGATGGTCCATTATTTGAACAATGGAAAATTGATCATACTGATTGGATTCGTCGTGACAAAGCGGCTCGTCGTTATATATTGTCTGCACTTCCTGACTCACTTATGTTGGATGTCTTTCATCTGAAAACCTCTCATGCTATTTGGGAGTATCTTATCTCAACGTTTGAGAAGAAATCGATCTCACTGAAATTTTATATCTCCAAACTTGTTTGAAGAATCTTCAATATAAGGTTGGTACCTCTATGCACTCTCATATTGAGGCTTTTAAAGACATTATCAATCACCTTGGTGTTGCCGACGCTCCTGTTGCTAAAAATCAGATTGTTACTCAACTTCTTCATACCATCAAAGATCCTTTATATGACAATATCATCACTATTTTGTCTAACACGGATGATATCCACTTTGACAAAGCATGTATATCTCTTATTGAATATTCTCAACGTCATGAGCATCATTTGGAAAAATCTAATGTTGTTTTGGTCACTTGGGAACAAAGGGATTTTGATGCTGCTTTTGTTGCTCGCAAGCGTCCTGCTTCACATTTTCAGCAAGGTGGACGCCCTAATCCAGGTAGTAAATCTTCTCGTCTTGCTTATCCTAACAAACATTGTTCTTATTGTGATAAGAAAGTTCATGTGGCTTCTGATTGCTGGGCACGTCAATATGATGAGGAGCATGGAGTTACTACAAAGCAACCTCGCTTGTCCAAAAGTTTTCCTCCTTGTGATTATTGTGCACATACAGATCATCCATCTCGTCGTTGTTATAAATGCAGATATGATGAAGAACGTTCTCGAGCTTATATTGTTCAACAAACTACAACTGATGATGATCATACTCATCAAGAGCTCAATTTTTTCCATTATGATATCTCTCCAGAAAAGGTACTTCATGTTCATGATGGTTCTCTATTCATCATTGATTCAGGTGCCATTGGAAACATGACATACCAATCGCAGTGGCTTCACAATTATCATTCTCTTCCTATCAATAAGTTTGTTTACCTTGCGGATGATACGACTTGTCAAGTCAAAGGAGTGGGTGATTTATATCTGGGGACTGTTTCATCCACTAGAATATTAAGAGGAGTTCTTCATGTTCCAGATTTGCAAAGAAATCTTCTTTCTGTTGCTCGTCTAGTTGATCTTGGTTTGTTTGTTGGCTTTGATCATAATCAATGTCGTATAGAGAAAGACGGGCATACTATAGCAGTGGCTCCTCGACATGGTAATCTATTTGAGTTATCATTGAATGATACAGTTGCAAATGTTGTTACTGCCCCTGGAGATGCAGATTGTAAATTATGGCATCAACGATTTGCACACTCCGATTTTGCCAAAATTCTTGATCTTCATCGTCATGGTCTTGTGCAAGGTATGGATCTTAAATCTCATCCACATATGGGAATATGTGAGTACTGTGCACTTGGAAAACACCATCATTCGCCTTTCCACACTTCTACTTCATCACATTCCTGTGCTCTCTTGGATTTGGTTCATACCGATATTTGCGGTCCTTTTCCTGCCTCAAAGTCTCAATATCGATATTTTATAACTTTCATTGATGATTTCTCACGGTACACACATGTCTATCTTCTTCGACATAAGTCTGAGGCTTTATCTATATTTAAACAATACAAGATAAGTGTGGAGCTTCAAACTGGATTCTCTATAAAGACGCTTCGCAGTGACAACGGCGGTGAATATGTATCCAATCTATTTGATGACTTCTGTAAGGATCAAGGTATTCATCATGAGTTTACAGTTCCTTATTCTCCTCAGCAAAATGGTGTTGCTAAGCGCAAAAATCACACGATTCTTAATGCTATACGTTGCATGTTTATACACTCTGGTTTGTCTCGAAAGTTTTGGACTGAAGCACTTCTAACAGCTGTTTTTATTCAAAATCATCTTCCAACTACTGCACCTGCTGGTAAAATTCCTATAACAATTTGGACAGGGAAGACACCTTCAGTCTCTCACTTTCGCACATTTGGCTGCATTGCTTATATTCATGTGCCCAAGGACACTCGACATAAGTTGGATCCTCCAGGTTTGAAGGTTATTTTTCTTGGTTATTCAGATCATTCCAAAGGTTACAAATTTTATGATCCTTCTTCTCAAAAGGTTATCATTAGTCGTGATGCTATATTTGATGAGAAGACTATGGGTGGCACATGGTCATCAGATGTTTCAGATGATACACAATCTTTGCTTAGTGCATTTCCTTACTTGCTTTGTGATTCTACTAATTCTGATGATCATAAACCTCCTCCACCTCCAAAGAAGATTGATGAAAATTTGGAGATCTATGTTGATCTTCCTATTGAGATAGAGCATGGATTCTATTCTATTGAATATGATGTCTTTGATGATGCTATGTCTGTCCAAGAGGATCCAATATCGTATATGGAAGCTATCAATTCGTCTCAAAGGGATCAATGGCAAGAAGCTATGCAAGCTGAGTACGATTCTTTAATCTCCAAAGGTACATGGATTCTTACTGAACTCCCCCCAAATCGTGTTCCTATCAAATGTAAATGGGTTTATAAAACCAAGACCAAAGCTTATGGATTGTTTGATAAGTTCAAAGCACGACTTGTTGCAAAAGGTTACTCACAGATTGTAGGAGTAGATTATCAAGAAACATTTTCTCCCGTTGTGCGCTCCACAACTGTTCGTATGATTTTGGCTTTTGCAACATTATTTGATCTAGAAATTCACCAAATGGATGTTAAAATGACTTTTCTCAATGGAGATCTTGAAGAAGAAATCTATATGGAGCAACCTGAGGGTTTTATGATTGCAGGAAAGGAGCATCTTGTATGTCAACTTCATCGTGCATTATATGGATTGAAGCAAGCCTCTCGTGCTTGGTATATTAAGATTGATCAGTTCCTCACATCTAAAGGTTTTGTTGCATGTTTTGCTGACCCAAATCTTTACATCAAAAGGGAGGACAAATATTTTATTATTCTTGCTCTATATGTTGATGATACTATTCTTGTGTCAAATAATATTGCTTTCTTGGATGCTATGAAGAAGCTTTTATCGACTGCATTTGAAATGGTCGATCTTGGTGAGATACATTCTTGTTTGGGTATTCAAGTTCAACGACACCGACAACAAGGCATTCTTCTTCTTTGCCAGACAAAGTTTATTAATGATATTGTTAAGAAGTTTGGGTTGACAAATGCACACTCTGCTAACACTCCCATTCTTTCAAGCTCTACCAAGGGTACATCTACAACACGCAATGAAGAATCAGCCATTCATCAACCTTTTGCTAATCTTGTTGGTTGTCTTCAATTTATTGGTTTAAACACAAGACTAGATATTTTATTTGCAGCTAACTTTTTGGGACAGTATCTTTCTTCCCCTTCCACTATTCATTGGACTGCTGCAAAACGTATTCTTAAGTACCTCAAGGGTACTAAGGAATTTGGTCTTATTTATCGTCGTCGAGAGGATTCTTCTTTATCTTCTTCAACTTCTCTTGACCTTATTGGATATACAGACACTGATTGGGCAAGTTCACACTTATCCATGCGATCTACAAGTGGGAATTGTTTCTTTGTAAATGGATGTTTGGTCCAGCAAGAAACAACGATGTGTTGCGGTTTCTACAACTGAAGCCGAATATATTGCGGCATCATTAGCAGCTCGCGAGCTAGTTTGGCTTCGACAACTACTTGCAGATTTGGAACATCCTTCATCATCTAGTACACCTCTTTGATGCGATAACCAAAGTGCTATTAGTCTTACCAAAGACTATATACAACATAGTAAATCAAAGCATATTGCTATTCATTATCATTATGTTCGACATGAAGTCAAGAAAGGTTCCATTATGGTAGAGCATTGTCCCAGTCATCAAATGGTTGCAGACATCTTCACAAAAGCTCTTAGTGAAGCTCGCTTTAGCTCATTAAGACATGAACTTGGTATTGTTCCAAGTTCTTGTCTCACTGATTGAGGCATGTATCATTGTATTCAAGAAAACTTTATAGTAAATCATTTTTGTATCGTAGGTATGTGTAGGGGCTCGGGTTTTTCCCTTGTTCTCCCCAAGGGTTTTTTCACTCGCAGCCAGAGACCTTTGTTTGAGTGGGGATGTTATAACTATATATATCATCCTCACTTGACTTGGGTCTCACCTATATATACTAACTCTACATCAATATGAATCATTCTTTGGGAGCATGTCTTGTGTATCTCTCTCATACTCTCTCTCTCTCTCAATAGAAATGAACTCATATGTATATGAGGAAGTAACCCGTGTAATCCCAGCCGACAGGATTAAAGTGTTGGGCCGCCAGGAGAAGTATGGATTCCAACGAAAAGGGTATCCTGAACTTCCAATGAATTATCGATTCCTAAAGATCCATGACCCAAAACCCTACTATTACACAGTTCCTATAGACAAATGCAATACAACGTTGTTCTCCCCAAACTGAATGTAATGATTGGGTTATCATCACACGAGACGTTGTATAAGGCTACGCCAATGTAAATATAAATAAAGACTTCTTTTATCAATATCTGGCTGTGCATCAGAGTTATTAGAAAGTTGAGTAGCTTTATGATTTATGAGATAGTTGAACTAAAGATAAGATAACGTCAATTATCATATAATAACGTTAAGAAAACTTTTATCCAGGCACAACCTCAGGTATAGGTTCCAAATTCGCCCCCTACATCAAGTACTACTGTGACCCAGGAGAAGAAGTTCCTCCTCAAGCAGATAAAGCCACCCGAGTTTGACGGGAGAGGCAGATTCGTCTAGTCTGATGCTGAAATATGGATTGAATCTATGGAGGATTACTTTGAAGCAGTTGGTACTGCACCTACCAATCAGGCCATGCTCGCCAAGTTAAAACTCACCGGCGAAGCCAGACTTTGGTGGAAACAATGGTGCAGGGATTAAGGGACTTCAGAGGGGTCCGTTACCTGGGAGAAGTTGAAGAAAGCCGTGCAGGGAAGATATTTACCACTTGCATATCGTACGCAGAAAATGAATGAGTTCTATGAGCTAAAACAGCTAGGACTCACTCTTGATGCATACTACTCTAAATTCGTCTCACTTTTAAAGTATGCGCCACAGATGGACATGACGCAGCAGGTGTCCAAATTTTGCACAGGCTTAAATCCACCCGTAAATACCCGTCTCGAATCTATGCATCCATCAGATCTTCAGGATGCACTCATTCGAGCGGCGCCTATAATTCAGGAGGTGCAAGCTAGACCAAGGGGTAACAAAACTTGGACCTATAGTGACCCGAACAGAGGAGCATTCAGACCTCAAGTGAAGAGAGTTCAAGGTCACAATCAGGGACAAAGGAAGAAAGCAAGGACAAATAACGTCAACAACTTTGTTCCTACTCAAAGTAATGGCCGAAACCTCCGATGTTTCCACTGCAACGAACCCGGTCACTTCAAGAGGCAATGTCCCAAGCTCAGCGGGGGACATCGTCAAACGTCTTTCCAAGGTGCAGGCCACGGTCAAGGAGCCGCCACTCGTGGAAGAGGAAGAACTGCCTGCATTGCCAATAGGCAAAGATGCGAAGAAGATGAGGAGGAAGATCCGACTATGGAAGCAGAATTCGAAAGAGCGACCGTCCATGCCGCTTTACACAAGAAAGGGCCGAATCGCCAGTTCTCGGTGATTCAGACACCGTCAAACTATCAAGGTAAAGGTTTCAAAACCTTGATTGATTGTGGCAGTACACATTCCTTTATCTCACCAGCATGTGCAAAAAGATTAGGAATAGCCACACTAGAAGCGCCTACCCTGCTTGTGGAATTGGCAAACGGTCGTGAGGTAACTTGTACCAGGCAAACTGCTAAGGTGGAATTCTTTCTGGGAGGAAAGAAAACCTCAGTCAAATTTAGAGTCATGAATTTAGGCATCCATGAGTGTCTACTCGGGATGGATTGGCTTAAGCCTAATGACACATCCACTGTGGAAAGGGTCAAGTTTCCTTTCGAAACTTTGAAAGGAAATTTGTCACAACTCAAGGTGAGGCAGGAATGCCAAGAATCCAATTAGCCAATGTATCTCGGATCATAAAAGGAGTCAGAAAAGGATTACCCATTTACCTGATCAAACTCAACAAATTAGATCAAAAGCAAGAGTCTCATGAAGGACCTTCTTGGCTAAAGGAATACGCTGATGTATTCCCTGAGGAATTGATTGAACTTCCGCCTCCAAGAGAAGTATATCATGAGATTAGGCTAGTGCCTGGAGCTGCACCAATTGCAAGGAGACCTTATAGAATGTCCATACCGGAAGCAATTGAGTTGAAGGAACAACTCAAGCAGCTGTTGGATCAGGGTTACATCCGGCCTAGCAACTCACCGTGGGGAGCTCCAGTACTATTCCAGAAAAAGAAAGATGGGACACTTCGACTATGTATTGATTACCGAGGGTTGAATGAATCAACAGTCAAGAACAAGTATCCTATTCCTAGAATTGATGAGCTTCTCGATCGTCTTCAAGGTGCAAAGATCTTCTCCAAGATTGATCTCAGGTCAGGTTATTATCAGATAAGGATCAAGGAAGAAGATATTCCAAAGATGGCCTTCAATACAAGATATGGGCACTTCGAGTTCCTGGTTATGTCATTCGGGCTTACCAATGCACCTGCCACCTTCAATAGATTAATGCAGGATATTTTTAGACCATATCTTGATTATTTCGTGCTTGTCTTCTTCGATGATACTTTAGTCTATTCTAAACAGGAAGAAGATCATGAACCTCAACTTTGGATTGTCCTTGAGACAATGAGGTCTCATAAGCTGTATGCAAAAATGAAGAAGTGTGCATTCTTCAAGCGTCAGATTGAATATCTGGGATTCATAGTATCATCAGAAGGAATATCAGTAGATCTAGCCAAGGTCAGAGATGTGCTTGAATGGCCAATACCAGTATCCGTCAAAGAGATACGTAGCTTTCTTGGATTGACAGGATGGTATAGGGTCTTCATAAAAAACTATGCTTTGATTGCAGCACCTCTTACAGACATTAAAAAAGAAGCAGACTTCTATTACATGGTCAACTTCCGAACAAAATAGCTTCGACAAATTGAAGCAAATTTTGGTATCAGCACCTATTCTAAAAATTCCTGACCTCAATAAAGAGTTCGAGGTAGTAACTGATGCTAGCATTCTTGCCTTGGGGTGTGTACTTATGCAGGAAGGTCATCCAGTAGCATACTCTTCAAGGAAATTGAAGAGTCATGAAAAGAATTATGCCACGCATGATCTGGAATTATTAGCTGTCATCCATGCTCTAAAGCTTTGGAGACACTACCTGTTGGGTAACAAGTTTACTCTAGTAACCGATCATAAGAGTCTCAAATGGATTTTTACCCAGAACGAGCTCAACATGAGGCAACGTCGGTGGATTGAAGTATTGGAGGAATATGATTTTGAAATCAAGTACTGACCAGGGAAGGAGAATGTAGTTACAGATGCACTCAGTCGCAAGGCATTCCTAAATTCCCTAATCTTGCAGAATCCATCAACGACCAGATCTCTGGCTACAAAGGTATCTATGCCAAACAACCCTATACTTGAACTAGCTAGAGAGGAAGCATGCCATGATTTGGCCTACCAAACATTGATAAAGGAAATATCTACCAAGGAGCAGAATCAGAAGTTGCAAGCTAAGTATCAGGAATTTTACATTGATAATGGACTTGTCTACTACAGAACAAGGCTGTGTATACTAGCAAGCCAATCACTTAAGCAGAAGATATTATGGGAAGCTCATGATTCTCCTTTCGCAGGACATCCTGGCTATGCAAAAACTCTTAATGCAGTTAGGAAGAGCTACCATTGGGAGAGGCTTAAAGGTGACGTTCTCAAGTATGTCACCGAATGTTTGTCTTGCCAACGTATCAAGGCCGAACATATCATGATGCCAGGGAAACTGCAACCGCTTGACATTCTCCAAATGAAATGGGAATTCATCAGTAGGGATTTTGTTGTGGGCTTACCCCAAGTCTAAGGAGGATACAATTCCATTTTGGTTGTGGTTGACATGCTTACCAAGGTTGCACACCTGATTCCAGTAAAGACAAACTATAAAGCCTTCGACATTGCAAGATTGTTTATCAAGGAGATATTCAAGCTACATGGGTTACCTAGAAGAATCATTAGTGATCGAGATTCTCTCTTCACATCACACTTCTGGAGAGCTATCTTTGAAGCTATGGGGACTCAACTCTGTTTTAGCACCGCCTACCATCCCCAAACGGATGGACAAACAGAGCGAGTAAATCAAATCATTGAGGATATGCTTAGGGCATACTGCTGTCGAGAGTCTTCGAAGAAGGAGACATGGTCTTCATTCAGGTACGCCCTAAAAAGAGTTCTCTATCCCTAGGAGAATGCAAGAAGCTAAGTCCAAGGTATTGTGGGCCGTATAAAATCCTAAAATGCCTAGGACCCAATGCTTATAGATTGCAACTCCCTGAGAACCTAAAGGTTCACAATGTATTCCATATCAGCCTATTGAAAAAATATGTGCCCAATCCTAATCATGTACTCAATGACCAACAAATTGTAATGCCTAATCATCTACTCGATGACCAACAAATTGTAATGCCTAGTTAAGGATCTTAGATGTTAGGGAAAGACAGTTAAGATCTAGAACCTTGAAAGAATGCCTTGTCCAGTGGAAAGATTATCCCGAAGAGGATGCCACTTGGATAGATGAAAGCTCTCTCAACCATCAATATCCCCAGTTTATCGCGAGATGAGGACATCTCGATTCCTCCAAGGGGGAGAGAATGTAATATTCCGCGTTAACAAAATCAATGGGATTTATGGAATTTTTTTTTTAAATTCCCCCCTTATCCCTCCAGCGGACTGACGAGCTGGAGGGGGAGGGGAATAGAAGGAGCTATAAGCTCCTTGGTGGAGCCTTAGGAGGGAGGAGGACCATGCGTGTTGACACGCCGTGAGGAAAGATCCCCCTCCCTTCCACTATTTAAACGAGGCAGGGGGAGGGGCCGCTGGACAGGGAAAAGGCGGAGCCATGAGAGAAGAGGCCGAGCAAGACAAGGAGAGTGCCGTCGAGCTGAGGGAGGAAGACGGGAGGCCACTGCCATCCGCTACCATTCAGCCACCATTTCGCCACGCAACCCCTTTCACCCCCCCACGTGCCTGGGTGAGGCTTCCAGACGGCTTGGAAGCTTCCAAGGGGGCTCTTTAAGACCTTGTTTCCCCCCCCTCCCGGGGTTTTAAATCCCCCTTAAGGCCTTGTTTTCCCCCCTCCCGGGTTTTAATTCCCCCCTAAGGCCTTGTTCCCCCCCCCCTCCCGGTATAATCTCCCCCCTAAGCCCTTGTTTTTCCCCCCTCCAGATTTTTAATTCCCCCAAAGCCCTTGTTTCCCCTCCCCCCCCCCCCCCCCCCCCCCCCCCCCCGGGTTTAAATTCCCCCCCCCTAAGCCCCCTTGTTTCCCCTCCTGGTTTTAATTTCCCCCCCTAAGCCCTTGCCCTTTTCCCCCCTCATAGCTCTTTAGACTATTCAAGTCACACCCATAGGCTTACTTTGTCCTTAGGCTACCTTGCAAACTTCCATTCTCTTGCATTAATTCCTTCACTCACTTTTTAGATCTTCTTGTGCAAGTGCTCTCTAAGTTGAGCTTTGTGTTCTTAATTTTATCAAACAAGCCGGTGTCCACACACTCCCATGTCCTAAAAATCCAATTCTTCATCATGGCCTCGTATGGTATCCCGTAAGGGAGAAATAGCCGTGAGATAAAAGATAGGGAGGGAAGTAGAGGGAATGAAAAGAGGGAGTGAAGGAGGAAGAGTGGGAAAAAGGTAAAAGAAAAGGAAGGAGAAGATGGTGGAATTCCAAGAAGAAAAAGGAAAAGGCTATCTCACATTCGAACTACGATGCCGCCGAACAAAGTCCAAGGTGTAGCTGCGGGAGCGTCATCTCCCGATATCCATGTGGATATCTCACCTCAAAGCCAGGTTTTTCTTCTTGGTGTTAATTCGGTTTTAAGTCGATCATGCAAAGAAAAATTGTTAAGGACAGGATATATTTGTTCGAGTTATTTTTAACGAAGGAGTTAGCTTATGAATGACAATGTATACAAATTAGCTTTCTTCAAATTGCATCAAGTATTATAAAATTATAAGCAAGATTAACCATTTACTATAGTAATATATTCCTAAAGTGTAGAAATTATATCTTGCACCATTAGTCTTATTCCTTTCGCAACGATTCATGGTAAATAGCTAAATTCAAGAAAGGTTTCTTTTGATGCTCAAATTACTAGGGAGTTATCTTTGCTAGTTGCACATCTTAGCAACGAAATTGTTGTTATTTGGCATGAGTTCATCTTTAAAGAAAACGAAAGTTAAATGCTAGGAATTAACAAGTATAAAAATTAGATATATGAACTCATTTGGAAAGAAAATGTAAAAGGGGACTGCTGGATGACACTCTATTAACACTTTTCCCCTACTATTTGAGGACTTGGGACTAATAAAGTGTGTATACACCAATTTCACAGCTAGGCCTTTTTGTCCCAAGGAGTATTGTCGCTCTTTGTATCACCTTGGCATTATGCTATATGCCAAATTAAACTGTATTGATTGGGAAAGTAAATTGTCACAAGGATAGTAAAACCGTGACAAGACGATTAATATTACCTTCCAAAAGTTAACTAAACCAATCTAAACATAGAAACATTCATACCCCAAACACTTGACTACTTTCCTTGCTGTAGGGACAATAAATTCATAAAGATAAGAAACTAGGGTTTGTCCCTAAGGTTCTTAAATGAAGAAACCCTAGGCCTGACATTCGTCAGCTTAAAGAATCTAGACAGATTATTCCATCGCAGGACTTGCGCAACATGTATGAAATCATTTTGTGATTGATTCACAAGGAGAAAAGGGAAAAAAAAAACCCTCATCAAGGACGGCAGACCCTTACGCAAGTTATCTTGCAAAAAAATGTAATTTTGGATATCCTTCTAAATAAGGAAAGTTGTAAACCAGAAACTAGCATATCTAAGGTACCTTAGGATTAATCAAGTTGGGTATGCCCTACATCGGAATGTAAGAGATCTTGCCAAGTTACAAGACACCTTGGGAACGAGTGTTGATACACTCAAAAAGGAAAGAACACTTCCTTAGCAATTTGCCATACAACTGGGTTGATTAATGGAAATGTTTGTGCTTGCTAGAGATTTTAGGGCTCTGTTTGAATTATGAATTACAAATTAAATAAGTACCTATACTTCAGGTTAAAGACCTGAAGGGAGAGGCAGCTTCAATTACCCCCGACTGCCTGCCTGACCCTAACCAAGGGGGTTGTTTGACCGCGCCGGGAACGTGGACCGAACCCGCCGCAAGAGGTCTCTCCGTTGAGTTATACTTGGAGCAGGAGGATGCTTGGGTGCCAGGGGGGGCTCTGGCCATAAATCCCTCGCCTTTCGGGTCCTACACAAGAGGCTAACGTGACTCGGGATTGGATCTCGAGGCTCGCATACTAGTTGACAGGCGGAAGCTTGGAATAGTGATCCCTGGAGATTACTGGTTAGCCTTCGGGCAGATTATGGAAAAGCCTACAGGCAGAACTCCTTGTATTTCAAAGATAAAATGATGAAATGTTAAAAGAACTTGCTTGATGTTGTTTTTCTATGTCAGGTAATAAGATTACGTGAAGGAACCAGTGCTTAACAAGGTTAATTAAAGAAGCTGATTGTTATATGTCAAATTAATGTGTTAGATAATTACATAACTAAAACAAACCGAGGAAAGTGCGGAGGATGGGCCATGGGTCCGTCCTACGGTTGGGTGGTCCCGGTTAGCCGGGAACTTTTCTCAAAAATCTCGAAGAACAGCGGAATGATCATCATCATCAAAAAGAATAACGAGAACGATGACCTAGAGTTACGTCTTACCCGATTTACGTTGTTTTAGGGGAACGGAATGGGACTATACCTTATGGCAGAGAGGTTAAGCTTTGCATCCCTCTCGTTTCCCATTCTCCTTGAACCAAGTGCAGCGTGAATCCGCTTCGGACCTAGCGTTTCTGCGTAAAGTAGCTCGCTCGGGTCTGACGCTAGTTGCTGTTAGCTAATGACCCATAAGGAAAACCCTAATTCTGATCGATCCTAAGTGGGAACGGTCAGGATACTTCCGTTACGTGGCAGACGCGGGAAGAACTAGATTGCAAAACCCGTAACATTCCATGGGAGTGACGGGCGGAGCTTTCTAGATATCCTTTCCGATGGACTGCTAAGACGTGTCCTAGATGATACTAGGGGACACGTTACAGTAAGGAAATGTTCTTAACGACAACATTGCTCTACTTTCCCTCATTAAGTCTCCTTGTAAATATTATATCCCGTTGGTTCGCTCTGATACCAACTGTAATGTGTCCCCTTGTTCACTTGTAGGACATGTCTTAGCAGCCCATCAGGAAGAGAGTCTAGAAAGTGCCGCCTGGAACTCCCAAGGAATGTCACGGGGTTTGTGATCTAGGTCTTCCCGAGTCTACCATGAAGCGGAAGCATTCCGGCCGTTCCCACTTAGGACCGACCTGAGTTAGGGTTTTTCTAATGGTCAAGTTCCTACAAAGTAGCTAGCATCGCGAGATGAACTACTTTGCGGAAAAACATCAGGGTCAAAGTGGATTTATACTGCACTTGGTTCAAGGAGAATGGGAAACGAGAGGGATGTGAAGCTCGACCTCTCTGCCCGTAAGGCATAGTCCCATTCCATTCCCCTAAAACAACACAAATCGAGACTCTAGCTCTATAGATTCTAGGTCATTGTTACCTCGCTGTCAAATCCTTTGAGAAAAATTTTTGGCCAACCACGACCACCCTTCCATAGGACGGACCTAGGGTCACGTCCACCGCACTTTCCTCGGGTTGCTTTAGTTATCTAATTATCTATCACATTTATTTTGACAAGAAAAAATAACTTCCTTAATTAACCAAATTAATCACTAGTTCCTTCACGTAACTTAAACACTGACACGGAAAAACAATAACAAGCAAGTTCATTTTCAACATTTGATCTTTATTTATCAGTCTTTGGAATACATCAAATAAACCTGCCCGAAGGCTATTCCAGCAATCCTTAGGGATCGCTATTCCAAGTTCCACCCATTGACTAGTATGCAAGCCTCAAGATCCCATCTCGAGTCATGTCGGCCTCTTGTGCAGGATCCGGAGGCAAAGGATTTACGGCCAGAGCCTCCCCTGGCACCCAAGTATCCTCCTGCTCCAAGTAGCACCCATGGAGAGACCTCTCGTGACAAGTTTACTCCACGTACCCGACGCGGCTAACAACCCCCTTGGATAAGGTCAGGCAGACAGTCAGAGGTAACTAGTACTGCCTCTCCCTCCAGGCTTTTAACCTGAAGCAATTGTTATTTTTCCTGAATTAGTTTCTTGACCAAAGAAGTACAAACAGTGCACCTAACTGTACAATCACGAGCATTCCAGTGGTCGTTTGTACGACCAATTGCTAAGGTGTGATTCCTTTCCCCCGAATGCCTCCAACATTCGATCTTGGATCAATCCCTACTGGGCAAGATCCCAAGGGTTTCATAAGCTGAGTTGCTTGTTTACCCTCTTTCCTTGGGTTAGGGTTTATACCCTATTAACCCAATTTGTCAATACCTTAAGTTTCCTTATGTTAAGGTCAATAAATCATCCTGGGCAACCTCGTCGCCCTAACTTGGTTGGTCAATTGCTCTCTTAGCAATTTATTACTATTCTGGCTTGACAATTACATCTTTAAGGAAGAGTGTTGGAACATGATGACTACTCAATTCGTAGGAAATTTGAATTACAAGTAGAACTCGCCAAACTTGGTCTAAGGAATAGCAATGCTATTTTGTGATTTAGACACAAAACCATATGACATTGCAGCTTATTACACGATATAGGTGGCAATACCAACTTGTGGGGTTATATCTCCCATCATACGGTATTTCTTAGTCAAGAATACCTTTGATCGAGCTCTAGGGTTTGGGAGTCCTATTGACCCAATCCAAAACCTAACCTTGCTAGGCCGATAAATGTTTTGGCCCTAGGGTTCCTAGATTCCTTGCGGAAGTCTAGCATTTGGTCAATTGATCCTTAGGGTGAAAACCCTAGATCGTTCTTGTACGGGTGATTAGATAGTCGTAACATTTCGAGAATGTGGGTAGGACCTTTAGGATTGGAAATATTAAATTTGCATCCTAACTACGATACTAGGCAGAATTTTAACATAGCTTAACCATACCTAGCACATTGAGGTGACCATCGTATGCTAACTAATCATGAATTTCACATAGGCTACTCATTTACGTGAATCACTTAATAGATCTAACCAACCCACGATTTAAGATGATCTTCCCTTTTAGAGATGAAAATACTTTCTTCTAAATTTGCAAGTACTTTTCCCTAAAAGATGTAAGTAACTGCAAGATAGGTGAGATGCATCATTCCATGCAATTTTGAGAACACAGATCTTTTTGCCTTTATACAACCAAAGAATCTACAGAGATGTTTCTTTTCCTTGCCCTATGCTACAATGATTGACATTCAAAGCTAACTCTTAAAAACCCTACGTTGATGCAACGAAATCAAAGCTTTAATATCTTTAATGAAGATGCATTCAAACTTTGATAAAAGAACTCCATGCATGAGCGAATGCAATGAGTCGATCATTGATTTAATCCTTCCTTTAGCACTTAACCCATCCTAAAATGTAACTATCATCGCATGCAATTTTCAAAGTTCATAATTCCTTTCCATGCATTGCGACTATTTGTACATCATTTTATGGCCGTCTACCATTATCTTCTACATGAGTCATAACCAAGAATTTATTTCATAAGTGCATTATGCGACATAAGCCCTATCCTTTGCGAGATGTAACAAGGACGTGGTCATAGCACGATATCATCTTTAAGTTATGAATCATACTTTCAGAATTGCAACTACCCTTGACCACGAAAGTGCAAGCAATTGCAAATACACGACATGCAACTAAACTTTGTAGATCGAATAAGTACATGCATTTAAAGCTTCCTTATGAGAATTAAACATGCTTTATGCATCCTTTCTATGCGAAAATATTTCTCAGAACGTGGGCATTCGAAATCGGGGCATTGTTCACTCTCGTACTTTGGGTGGAAGCTCCCACGTGTGCTCCTCTCGTCTTTTGCTTGGGAGCCATTGACAAATTAAATCTAAGCTTAGCAACTCTCCCTTGGTCCCCCTTTTCATTTTCTGAAATGGCCTACTATTTGCCTACTGTTTGGGATCTCCCTCGCGGCACTAGAATTAGGCCTTGGGGAACACAGATTTAAAAACTCGGGAGGCACGGTGTGAACTTGTCTTAGAGAAGCTTTAGTTAGAAGCTTCCAAGTTTCTGTAACAGGGATGACGTGGAGAGAGAGTGATGAAGAAGATCACGATGAGGGAGATGACGATGACGAGAACGAGGACGATGATGATGATGATGATGATGATGATGATGATGATGATGATGATGATGGTGGTGGTGATGGTGGTGAAGGCGACGGCCTGGCGGCGTGACCAGGGCAGCCGCGGCAACTGCCTCCATGGCAGTAGCAACGGTAGCATACAATCAATCAATCCCCCCCTCAAGCTTGGGGAGGAGGGGGGTTCATATAGTGTGAAGGGGGGGTAGCCACACAAGTGGCAGGTTGCATGCCTCCTCCCCATGCCCTTCCCCCACTCAAGCTCATACTCCCTCTCCCTGCCATGCAATGGCTAAAGGGGAGGGAGTTAATACTTAAAAAATTTGCAAAAATTATCCCCTTCTTTTTTCCCGTGAAGGGGTGTTCCCGTGGAGGCCTAAGGTGGCTTGCGGTTTTTGACCCACGATTGCATATGTACTACACGAAAATGGTATTGTAAATGCACGATGCTGGAGCACTTAGGCCAATGTATCTTTATTGTGGGAGATTACTTTGGGTTGCTTTCTGTGTGGGGTGTGCAGGGTTTAGGGTCGCTAATATTTCGCTGTGAAAATATTACAGCAATAGTGTGGAGAGAAGGTGGGTGAGTTGTAAATGGTAAAGGAGAAATCTATTGATGATGGACAGAAGATGAGGTGAATCACCAATTCTATTCTTAGTGAGTGCAACCTACCCATAGTATGGCATCCATGACCGATTGAAATCAGTAAGACTTTGAAATCCTACCTCGTGTATTATAACTATTGTTTTGTGGTGGATTTTCTTTCCATAATTCAATGTCAATTTGTGCTTGTGTTTTCCACAGTGTGTTGACTATGGGTGTCAAATTCTCTAGTTAGATCTCTCTCTCTTTCTCCTCTCTCTTCTCTCAACCCTTCTCTCTCCCTCAATCTTCCCTCTTTCTCTCTTTCTATACTCTCCCTAAATCCTTCTATCTCCCCCTAACTCTTTTCTCTCTCTATCTCTCTTTCTATTTCTACCTCTCTCACTTCTCTCCTCTTCTTCTCTAACTTTACTCTCTCCCTAAATCTTGTCTCTCTCTTCATCTCTATATAAGTAATGGTAGTGGTAGTTGTGGTCGTGGTCGTGGTCGTGGTCATGGTTGTGGTCATGGTCGTAGTCGTGGTCGTGGTCATTGTAGTTGTGGTCGTGGTCATGCTCATGATCGTGGTCGTCGTAGTCATAGTCGTTGTCGTGGTTGTATTCGTAGTCATAGTCGTAGTCGTAGTCGTGGTCATAGTCATAGTCATGGTCATGGCGGTCATGGTGGCCATGGTCGTGGTCGTGGTCATGGTTGTAATCGTGGTCGTGGTTGTGATAGTCATGGTCGTGGTCGTAGTCGTAACGTAGAAAAAGAGAGAGAGATGGAAGGAGAGGATAACAATTTAAGAAAGAAAAAAAAAAGAGAGAGATGGAAGGAGAGGAGAACAATTTAAGAAAGAAAAAAAGAATGATAACAAAAACAAATTGTTTATCATAAGGTAGAAAAAATGGAAAACGATGAAGGTCCTGTTGTTCAAGAACGCGAGGCGTATCTTAATGAGCGTGTCCCATCTCCTTGCTATTAATGCAAGCTGGCAATTAGATGAAAACGTCGATTGTCTATAGAACACGTATGATGATTTGGCGAGTTTCAATCTGAGATCATTGATCAGGCAATTGCACATTCTCAGCAAATGGTAAGAAAATTGAATATCAATGATGCATTGTACTCGCAAGATAATTGAATACCATATACAATAACATTGGGTTTGGCTGGCAAATTTTCTATCCAGGGAGGTGACGTCTCGTCTCAAGGAGGAGTGCACCCTTTGCAGCCAATCAAAAGAGTTTGTGGGCGTGCGATGGATGGAGTGCATGAGCCAATCCACCACTTGCAAGGCCAATCTATACCGTCAATGCCAGAGGAGATAGGTAGCCTTCCAGACCTACCTACAATCTTAGAGCCTGAGATGGAAGCAATGATCGATGCATTGATTCCCATGGATGTCGACACTTTTAATCTGCTTAGAGAGGAAGCATCCATACCATTATATGATGGGTGCCGAGTATCTCATGTGAAGACACTAGCACTGTTAAGTGTGCAAGAAAAATACGGGTGGAGCGATGCGAGTATGACCGAGTTGTTTAGGTACCTTGTACATACGCTCCGTTGATTTCTTTTTGGCACTATTATTAAAAAGATTTGTGCTTTTTCAAGGTGTTTTATGATTTTTTTCAGGTTATTGAAATATCATATATTACCACCTACAAATACAATATTTGAGTCTCGTGATGATGCATGATATGTTTTACAAAAGCTTGGCATGGACTACAACAACATCCATGCATGTATTAACGATTGCATACTGTTTCGAGGAGAATACGAGACTGTGGAGACATGTCCAAAGTGTGGTTCTCACAGGTATCGATAGGACTTGCAAGGGAAAACCATCCTTCAAAATGTTCTCAGACACTTTTCACTTATCCCTCGCATAAACCACATGTTTTGTATGTCTGGCATGGTGAGCTTGACAACGTGGCATGCGCAGAATAGGTCCAAGGATGGAGTTCAATGAATATCAGTGCATTCACGCGCATGGAGCCACATTGATTCTACCTTCCCAAGCTTTGCCTGAGAGCCAAGGAATCTTCAGCTCGATCTTGCAGTGGATGGCGTGAACCCATTTGGTCTGTGCTCAACTTCTTACAGTGTGTGGCCTATAGTCCTTGTCAACTACAATATCCCTCCATGGCTTTCTACAAAGAAAGGACATCTCATCCTTAGCTTACTCATCCCCGGCCACTACAAAGTCAAAAATATGGACGTGTATCTTCGTCCATTAGTCAATGAGCTTAAGATTTTGTGGGAGGAGGGGGTCACCGTGCAAGATATGAGCAAGCGTGATGGTTGATAGTCCGCCAATATTCGAGCCATTCTCATGTGGACGATGCATGACTTTCTGGGATTCGGAGAGTGCTCAGGTAAATAGGCTTCCGTTCTCATTGGTAATATCTATATTTTATCTCGCTCAAGCTTGTATTCAACTGGGTTGTGGTGTTGGAACATGTCTGGTTACCTCAGGTTATCATGCATGTCCATCATGCAGGCCACAGTTAGACACCCGAAGGTTACGAACCATGAAGAAAATGGTATATCAAGGACATGCAGCTTTCTTGCTAGGGGTCATGAACTCAGGGAAGGTTTTCTTGGACGACCTCCAATACGTATGAATGCCACAAGCTGGTATGAGCTGAAAATGGTCCACGCGGAGTCACATCCAAATGGAATGCAACAGTTCTTGGTTTTCTACAAGTTGCCATATTGGACCCACTTAGAGGTCAACCACTTGTTGGATCCCATGCATATTTTCAAGAATGTGGGCAGCTTGCTATGGGACCACATCACAGGAAAGAAATACACTATAGGGGCGCAAATGGATTTGAAGGAGGTAGGCAAGATGGAGGCACTTTGGCCGCAATCGAGTGTTGATGGTCGCGTGCAGCTACCTCACGCTCCTTGGGTTTTGTCCACTAAAGAAGAGCGCATTGTGAAGCAAGTAGTCAAGTCTATCTGCACTCTGACATGGGTATGATGCGTCCTCTCAGGTCTGAATTTTCTAAAGATGATCAACTATCAGGGATAAAATCCCATGACTAGCATAAGATATGTCAGGTTTGTACTACAAATGGATTGTAATTGGCATGCACATTTTGCTATTTAGAGTGTAGCCATTGTTCATAATGCTTTCTCATTTGTGGCAGTTTGTACTACCAATCGCGATTGCAGGATGCCTTACTCCAGAAATACGTGGGACCATTTAGAGGTTGTCAACTTTGGTGCAATGGATCTCACAGAAGGAGATTAAGATGTTCTCTATTGAATCCGCGAGGCGGGGAGTAGTGGAGACAGTCTGTCTCTTTGAGAAATACCTGCCTACCAGCATGCTCACGATACAAATCCACCTTCCTATGCATCTTGTAGATGAAGTGGAGATTGTTAGGACCTGTCCATACGTGATGGATGTTCTTATTGGAGTGCTTCATGAAAATCCTGAAAGGCTTTGTGCAACAATGAGCTCGGTCAGTAGGTAGCATGGCTAAAGGTTGGTTGGTGTCTGAGGTGCTAATACATATTTCACAATGGCTACCAACGGTGATCTAGACAACAAAATGCTATGGTCGTTGAAGGACGATGATAGACTGATCGGAGATGTGGTGGTTGGAAATTGGGTAGAAAAAGGAATGGATACTGCAATGGAGAAAAAGGTGAATCACTTTTGTATGTTGCACCATGCCTCTATGGAGACGTGGCTCGCCAAGTACCAGATCACTAGGCAAGATCGAGAGGAACGCGATCCGAATTTCGACATAGTATGCATCATCAATCGATTCGATATCCCGAGGGCATGGAAGAGATGATGCGGTTCATGTCAACGTGATGGTTGCATGGAGCTTTGACTACATCATCTCGCGAAGGGGCAAAGGTCTCAATGGAGGAGTTGGAATTCTCGAGGGGATGTAGTCCAAAGGTAATGAGGTGTTTAGGATTTTTCGTATCTATATTTTATATGTGACAACTAATTTGAGTGTTTCAATGTACAATAAAAAATATATAGTACAACATGGTCACATGGACGGCATTTTTGCGTGGAGCGTATTGACAAAATGCACTCCACAATGGACTGTGGTACCATGGCAAGGTTCGAGTAGGAGAGCTAGTGACGAGCAACTGATCCAAACAGAGGTATAGATGAGATGGAGTATTTTGGAAACTTGCAAAGTATTGTTACGGTGGATTACCATAGCTTCTCCATGATCTTACATAATACAAGATAGGGAGTAATGCTATGTAGCCTAATCTGCTCTCTACGACTCATCCGCATCAGAAAACTCCTCTCGCTGTAGTGGCATACCGAAGGGAGCCTGCAACAGCAAATACATATATAATTGTGAGTACCAAATACAAACTGACATATAATGACAGATTTCTCAAATTAGGAATGATATTTATTACTACTTACTAGTCCTCTGCGAGCATAGAGCTTCTCGATCAGGGCACTCAAGCCATGCTTCTCCCCGTATGTCACCTCTAGTGCAGTCGGGTCGCGATTCGTAAAACCTTGCTGTGGCACACAAACATTGAAAAACAACGTACTTGAGATTCATGTTCGAAATACATACATCAACATGGATGTCATTAATATAGAGTACTCTACCATATTAATACTTACAAAATCTGCCAGGAATGTTGCATAGCCGCCGCTACCAAGGTGATGCATCGATCCTGCATCCAAGCGCGCCTTTGGTGTGTCCTTCTGCTGCTTCCACTTGTCTGGAGTGGATGTCGCCTCATCTTGGAGATTACTCCAGTCCTATGTATCCAACCACTCTAGCTTCGATTTGCCCTGCTTGACTGCTTCGCGTGCATCAGACCGCCTATGCGACTGATAGTCACGCATACGTGTCATCATCCACCCTCTCAAAAATCTATCATTGCTAGAGGGCTGAGGGAACTCTCGATACAATGTATCGATTATGTACTCCTTGCTGGCATCTGGGATCTCCTTCCACTTGTCTATAATGTTGTGCCGAAATACTTGTTGGCACAACTCATGCATCCTAGAGATGACAGCTTTTCCCTCATCATTCATGTATAAATGGCCAGTGGCCTTATCTATGAGATATGAGTAACCTGCAAGATTTTTCAAACTGGTACTTTCATGACATTAATACAAATGTGTCAAACACAACTTGAATTGATAAGTGCTACTGCAAAAAAGGATGCAAAAATACATACCTAGAGGAGTGGGTTTTGTATACTTGTCGGCCCTAGGAGTGATCGGTGGGGTGCATAAAGGAGTGGGAGCAGTAGACATTTGTCCACCATCGCCAGTGAAAGAAGATGTCGACTCCTTGGTGGCAATGTGAGTGGGAGAGACTGCATCTGTATCCCCACAACAGGAGCTCCCTCCTCCTCGACTACGTGACTTTGAAGCAAAGTGAGACTTGTGACTGCGTCTACTGGAGACCAAAGCATCGGACCGTTCAGAGTCTGCCGGTCCTGCTAAGGTGGAACAGGAAAGCTGTGCATTGGCTCTATCTTTGACCCGTGCTAGTTGCTCCGGTGAGAAACTCGCTAGCATCGTGTCAATGTCGTCATCTGTAAAATTGCGACTCATCCTCCTGTCCGTGCCCAAATCCTAAACCTGCACAAACAAGGAAAAATAATAATATTAAATGATGAATTGCAAGATATAATAAAACTAAGACTTAATTTGCAAGACTTCATTTATAAAAAAAAAGATAATACAAAACACCATACTCCAAAAACATACAAACTGTCCTAACCGATTTGCAAAAAGTGGCATTGCTGTAGTGGGAGGAACGTTTTGATTGAGTCACTTTTGTTTAGGGTTTCACAATCTCATCTTGACATAGCTCAGTATACACTGCGAGATCTATACAAAATTCTCCACAAAATGAGGACTCTACTTCATTTTCAAAAAACCCATCCTCTATCTCCATAGGTGAGATGTCTTGGTCCTCCAGGCGGTTCATCCTAGTTTCTTGTATACCTTCTATCATTGCCGCTATTAAAGGTGTCTCTTCTACGATCGGTACGAGGGTTCTGGCAAACACGGGGATACTCCTAGATGTCATGGGAATGACGTACCACCATTGAGATTGTTGTGGATTAGGGAAAAAGACGACCTCATCCATATTACGATTAGTATAAAAGTCCACTTTGAGATTGCTAAAGCGTGTCAAGTATTAGGGACTCTTACCTGCTCACAGTGATTTGGCAAAACAAATGTATCACTCAAATCGGTCTACTTCTTCATTGAGTCAATCTCAACAAAGCCACTTGGCCCTCGCCGAACAGTTGCACCTGCTCCTTCGAGAGTAACCTTGAACCATTGCACATCAAATATGGTCACGGAGAAACTTCTATAGTCCACTGCAAGGATACTCTATAAACATTTGAAATACTCCATCTCTGCAATTACATGGTTTGGATCTATGGCACGTCGTCGGCTTTCCTGCTCAAACATTGCCATCACTCCACAGTCTATTATCGAGCGTAACTTGTCAATGTGCTCTACTCTGAAATGTCATCCATGTGACCATGCCGCACTATGGACTTTATACTGGGAGAAGAACAAGTATATTAGTTATTTTCAGTATAGATTGTAATTTCTTGGGATTTCATACCTTGGGATTGCATCCACGTGAGAAGTCCCACTCTTCTTTAGTAACTGTTTCTCCATCTTGAGATGCTTTGGTTAGGGCCTCATGTAGCCATCTAGTGGACATGAGTAGAGGCATCTCCTCTAAGCCCTTCGGATATCGAATGGGCCGTTGCCGCATACTCCGTCAAAAGTCAGATTTTGTAGACTCTCGCTCGGCTCGAGCATCCTCATACCATTGCAGCCACTTCTCCATCGTAGCGCTATGCAACATACAAAATCGGTTCACCTTGTACTCCATGGATGCGTCCATCTTCTTCTCTATTCCATTTTCCACTAGGACATCTCCATTCAGATGATCATCCTCCTTAAGTGACCATATCAAGCCTTTGTCCACTACAAGATATAGATCTTATACCGATGTTTAATGCGACGAAAATACAAACAACAAAATTTGCCCCCGTTGTCGCAAAAAGCGTCGTTATTGACGACGCCATAGAAACATCGCTATATGCGTCGCTATTTGCACATATAGCGACGAAACCAGTAAAGTTGCGACGCTCATAGCGAGGCCAATAGCGACGCAAGCAGTAAATTTGCGATGCAAATAGCGACGGTAACATACAAAATAGTTTCTGCACTACTGCATACAAAGCGTTTGCAAACAAAAAGAATGTATACTGAAATCATAAAACTGATACATGAAATAAATACATGATCGCATAAAATGTGATTGGTACAATCATGAAAGGATATCACTAATACATAGAAAATGTCTATATAGATCAGGCGACTAAAAACTAAAGGTGTGTGAGCTCCAAGGATCCAAGGGCGAGCTAGAAATCCTCGTCCCCCGAAAGCTCGTCCCGTCGCAGAGCATCGAACGGATTCTGCAGAAAAAGAAACAACATATCAATCCACCATACAATAATGCATTCAAATATCTCATGGTAACTACGGACAAGAAAGATGAGTGACTTACAGGGCCGCCGCGTCTATACAATGGGTCGATCAATACATTGAGACCATGTCTCTCTGCATATCGAGTCTCAAGGCATTGTGGATCGCGATTTGTAATGGAGTGCTGCAAAGAAAACAAAATGCTAACTGTTAGAAACATGATTGTCAGTACAAAGAATATTTCAAAAAAACAAATAAGCAAAACAAAAGAGAAACTTATAAAGTCCTCCAAATAGGACCTGTGGCCGCCACTCCCAAGATAATGCACCACTCAAGCCTCGAGTCGTGCCCTCGCCGCCTCCCGCTGCTGACTCCAATGTCCTGGCGAATCTGTAGCCTCCTCCCTCAGTCAGCGCCAGTCGTCTGCATCTAACCACTCGGCTTTGCAGCCCCACTCTTGATTGCCTTGCGTGCGTCGGATCGTCTATGTGACATGTATGCACGCATGCAATCCATCATCCAGCCCGTAGAGAATCTATCTATTGCGGCTGGCACCGGAAACTCCTTGTGCAAGGATGCTACTATGTAGTCCTTGCTTCCCTCCGATATGTTCTTCCAATGATCCAGGACATTGTGCCGAAAAACTTGTTGGCACAACTCCCTCATGCGAGCCATCACCCTCCTCCCCTCATCATTCATGATGATGGCTCCTGACCTACTATCAACTAGGTATCCATAACCCCTAGGAGTTTGCCTAAGATGGGTCCTCTCCCATCTCCGTCCATGCTCCTGGGCATATCCAGGAGACCCCTATACATCCGGTGTACCGACGGGGATACCCTCTCTCGGAGTGCCACTCAAAGGGGTGCCACCAAAAGGCGTTCCACCTGCTGATGGCTGCGCAAAAGCCGGAGTAATTGGAGTAGACGTCCCCACAAGTGTGACAAATCCTGGAGGTGACGCAGCTCCAGCTGAACGATGAGACGGAGACTTCACGTCCGTGTCTCCACAGTAGCACCCCCTGATCCCGATGCAGTCCCTCCCTCTGGCCCAAGTCATGAGCGTCGAGATCGTCTGCTCGAAGCTGAAGCATCTGATCGCACTGAAGCAGATCTAGCAGAGCGCCCTGACAAAGAACGAGACAGCTCCTGGTCTGCCATCTCTCTGAATCTCACGAGCTGATCTGGAGACATGCGTGCCATCATGTCCTGAAACTCCTCATCGCTCATCCCTCGACTTATCCTGAAAATGTCACCTGCACAGATAAAAAATGATGTTAGAATAATCAATTTAAACTATACAAAGCACAGTAATATAAATCATTTTTGAAAAATCCCTCTTAAAATGCATATCTTATGTACCTTTATGGAAGATCTAAACAACGAATTGAGTAATACAATTCTCCAAGAATGAAGTATTCTATGGTCCCATGTTAATCTCCTGACACAACTCTGCATACACTGGAAGGTCGATAGACATGTCACCAAAAAAGAACGAGTCTGCCTCGTTCTCCAAAATTTCTTGGACTTCTATATTTCCATCATTGTTAGCCGATGCGGGCTCCAAGCTTGCGGTGGCCTCCACCCCTTGTAATATCGACCCCTCTATTTGCATATTTTCTTCATCTATGCCTGGAACATCGCTTTGATCATATACTCTCGCACTTCGAGGAGTTGAAGGTCCCCTTTAAGCCTTAGGGCTAAGGCTTATATAGCCTTCCCTACCAAGCTATTGTATTGTGCTTTGGGGTAGCACATGCAACTTTTTCCTCAATCTGTGAGTTCTTGCTACCAAGCTATTGCATGTGCTTTGGGGTAGCACATGCAACTTTTTCGTCAATCTGTGAGTTCTTGCTGTGAGCTTTGTTGCTTCAAGATTAGCGTCCAAGCTTTGAGGATCACAATCATGGCTTTTTGTATGGAAGATGAACTCCATGGTGATGCTAGACTTGATGACAACAGTGATGTCAAAGCAAGCAATGGCCATTTTTGTCTTTTTTTTCATTTCATTTAAAAAAGAATAAATGTTTTAAAACGTTACACCCAATGCATATTTACCTAGGAGTCGCCTATCTCTAAACTATGGTAAACTTAGAAGGCACTAACAATCATAGTTAGTCTTAGCCGTTATCATAAAAGTTGTTGATGTTTATAGCATTTAACAGGCTCCTGACATGGCATTGTAAGGCTTGGCAAAAGGTTTTGAGAACTGCTCTGCTTCAGCCATCATCAGGGCTTGCACGTTGATTGTTTGCCCAGCTCTCTAGCTCCCACACTCACCACCAGCTGGAAGGGACTGCCAACATAGGATGACCTGATGAGGCACATCAGGTTCACACAGCCCAGAACAAGAAGTCTATGGCTCATGGAGACCTTTAGCTTAGCCAAGGTGTACCCCAGTAACAGTCGTGCCTATGTAGTACTGTCTAATCTAGCACTATACTGTTAGCCCAACACCCTTGCAAGTACAGTCATTTCATGATATCCCCCATTGTTTGTGGGCCTGCCCTTACTTTGGCCAACCTACCCTTTACTGATTCCAGAACCTCCTTGGAAGACTCTACCTTTTGCTGATTCCAGAACCTCCTTGTAAGACTTGCTACTCATCATAAATATGAGAACTCAGGACCAAAATGCAACTCCCTTTGAAATCTTACTGCTATAAGAAACATAATCGTTTAAAATGCCATAAGATACATAAGCATATGGTGACAAACTACCTCTACACATTTGGTGGTGACAAGCATAACTTCAACTGCCTCTACACATTTGGCATGAGCCACTGCTTCCCGAAGTTCACCCACAAGCCACAATAAGGTCACATCTAATGCTGCAGCATCAGCCTCAGATTTTTGCAAATCCTCACCCACCAGCAAAGTACCATGTAGACTGCCAGGTTGCAGCTGTTGTGTCAGTTCCTCAATCGATTGGTTATCTTACTTTCACCCTTACTGTTAGAGAGCTAAAACCTACATGAAGAATTTGATTACTCCAACTCAAACCTCATTACTACACAAGCTACCTCATTAAGCTGATTTTAGTGCGAACATCATTGAGATAAAACCCTTGGAAATAAGTAAACTGCCATAATGATTTACCAAAAAATATTCCAGCATGTCAATTCTGATTATGCTATTCTTTAAGCAAAACATAGAAGAGAATATTTACAGAAGGTTGAAGTGAGCTGGGAGCTTGCAGCTAGCCAACACCTTAGAAAGGTGCCCTTTACAAAAACTGTCCACCTTGCACCTTACCTTAAGATTAATAATCTATCTAGTAAAGGCTCTTATGGCCTTAGCTAGCTTTTATAAACACACGAGAAGCTACATACAAAAAGGTGGCATGTGTTATATTTTAAACTTCAGACTCCCTAGCTCATTAATCACGTAGATCCATGGCTTGATCAAAGTTAACAGGTAGCATACCCAAAGTGCTGCCATCACCAAAATTGGTGCTTTTAGTAGCAGACACATCTCAATGGTAGACCTTGCGAGTGGTGGATTGGCTCGTGCGATCCATCCATCGCACATCCATGAACTCTTCTAATTGGCCGTAAAGGGTGCACTCCCCCTTGGGTCGAGACATCACCCCCCTGGATAGAAAATTTGCCAACAAGACCCGATCTTATTGTGTATGGTTTTCAATTAGCTTGCGAGTACAATGCATGATTAATATTAACTTCAAATTACCGTTTGCTGAAAATCCAAAATCGCCTGATCAATGATCTCAGATTGAAACTCGCCAAATCGTCGTACGTGTTCTATAGACAATCGACGTTTTCGTCTAATTGCCAACTTGCATTGAGAGCAAGGACATGGGACACGCTGATTAAGATACGTCTCGCAGTCTTGAACAATAAGACCTTCTTCGTTTTCCATCTTATCTACATTACAGCAAACGAGGCTTAAATGGATAGCTTTATGGAGATGTACGTCAAGTTGCAAGTTGACCATAAATCTTGCATTGTATATAGTAGTTGAGAGATTTTCCGATGTTATATCTCGGCCTTGTATCATGCTGAAGGTGAGCATCATTGATGATCTCTTAGTCTAATAATAAATCAGTCTTAACAAAAAGCATCTTAGAAATGTGGTTTTTTTGTCCTAGGATCGCGTATTAAAATTAATGCGTGCCATCTATGAAATTTATCAACTATAGTAATAAAATTTATTTAAATCAATTCTACTCATAGTCATAAGACCTAAGAGAAAATATCATATACTCAATTTAAGGGATTCTTCTTCTATAACAATACTTTTGGGTTCATTTTGATGAAGTACCGTAATGACCATTAGCTAGGGTATCATTTTCTTTTAGTCCTTCCGTTGACTAGTTGGCATGATTTCCAATTTGTTATGCCTATAAAGTTAATACAAAAACAATGAATTATGCATATCACAATTAGATCCCCTACTTGGACATTATGAAGGACATGATCATTTTTAAGCCATCTTAAAGAGTCACCAATGTACGTGGCCCATGGCAAAGCACATTGCATACCATTATCGTTAAGTCTATTATCTTAAATTTCCTTCCCCTCCCTCTCCCTCTCTTTCTCTCCCTCTCTCTCCCTCTCTCTCCCTCTCCCTCTCTTTCTCTCTTTCTCTCTTTCTCTCTCATTTCCTCTCCTAAACAAGAAAAAGAGAAAGTGATTCAAACATTAAACAAGCAAGAGGGAGAGTGAGAGAGAGAATGCACTCTCTCTCTCACCCTCACCCTCTCCCTCTCTCATTTCCTTCCCCTCCCTCTCCCTCTCCCTCTCTTTCTCTTTCTCTCCCTCTCTATCTCTCTTTCTCTCTCATTTCCTAAACAAGCAAAAAATAAAGTGATTTAAACATTAAACAAGCAAAAGGGAGAGAGAGAGAGAGACAATGAACTCTCCCTCTCTTTCTCTTTCTCCCTCTCCCTCTCCCTCTCCCTCTCTTTCTCTCTTACTCTCTTGTTTCCTCTCCTAAACAAGAAAAAAAGAAAGTGATTTAAACATTAAACAAGCAAAAGGGAGAGGGAGAGAGAGAATGCACTCTCCCTCTCTTTCTCTTTCTCTTTCTCTCCCTCTCCCTCTCCCTCTCCCTCTCTTTCTCTTTCTCTCCCTCTCTCATTTCCTTCCCCTCCCTCTCCCTCTCCCTCTCTTTCTCTTTCTCTCCCTCTCTATCTCTCTTTCTCTCTCATTTCCTAAACAAGCAAAAAATAAAGTGATTTAAACATTAAACAAGCAAAAGGGAGAGGGAAAGAGACAATGCACTCTCCCTCTCTTTCTCTTTCTCTCCCTCTCTCATTTCCTTCCCCTCCCTCTCCCTCTCCCTCTCTTTCTCTCCCTCTCTTTCTCTCTCATTTCCTCTCCTAAACAAGCAAAAAATAAAGTGATTTAAACATTAAACAAGCAAAAGGGAGAGGGAGAGAGAGAATGCACTCTCCCTCCCTCTCCCTCTCTTTCTCTTTCTCTCCCTCTCTCATTTCCTCCCCCTCCCTCTCCCTCTCCCTCTCTTTCTCTCTCTCCCTCTCCCTCTCCCTCTCTTTCTCTCTTACCCTCTCGTTTCCTCTCCTAAACAAGCAAAAAAGAAAGTGATTTAAACATTAAACAAGCAAAAGGGAGAGGGAGAGAGAGAATGCACTCTCCCTCTCTTTCTCTCCCTCTCCCTCTCCCTCTCTTTCTCTTTCTCTCCCTCTCTCTCCCTCTCCCTCTCTTTCTCTTTCATTTTCTCTCCTAAACAAGCAAAAGAGAGTGATTTAAACCTTGAACAAGCAAAAGAAAGAGAGAGGGAGACTCAGCGATGAGATATGGCGAGCGTGGGGCGGCTTCTCTTTGCGATGAAGGCTCCTCCTCTCCTTCGCGAACAACGGCGGTGGCAGCGGCGGCGGCGGCGGCGGCAAGTCTTCTTCCTCTCCTTCTCTCACGACGGTCGCTCTCTCCCTCGCTCTCGCTCTCAAAACTCTCAATGGAGCAAAATAAATGAAAAACGCGCTCGGGTTTCGACCGCGTCTTTTCCCTGCGGCCCGTCTCAAATGCGACTCAAATAGCGACGTCGCTATCCGCCGTTGCTAGTGGCCCAAATCCTTGTAATGGTCCTGGTCCATAGTGGGACAACCACTCAGAAATGTACACCAAGGCCTCTGACACTAACCAACCTTCAGCCATGCTACCCTCAAGACGAGCCCATTGTCGCACAAATCCCTTTAAGGTCTTCATGAACCGTTCAAGGAAAAACATTCATCGACTATGGATTGGACCTGCAACCTGCAATTCATCTACAATATGCACTAGAAGATGGGTTTGTATCGTGAGCATGCTAGTGGGAAGATACTTCTCCAAAAGACAAGCAGTCTCTACTACCATGCATTTCGCGGATTCAATCGATGATGTGTGAATCTCTTTTTGGGAGACAAACTGAACCAACTCAGACAATTTGTAAATGGTTGTTCGTACCTTTGATGTCAGAGACCCCACGATTGCGATCGGCAATATAAACTGTGAAAACCATGTAATTAATATTGAGTATAAACAAACGGAGATTTTGAAATCTAATATGCAGAATCATGCCATACGCAGCCTCATACCATACATACCTGACACATCTTATGTCAATCATGGGATTTGAGTCCTGTCAGTTGGTCATCCTTTGTGAATGCTGTCTTGAGAGAACGCATTAGGCCAGTCAGCGTGCGAAAGGTCTTGATGTTTTCCTTTACTCATCGCACTTCATTGCCAGACAAAACCCAAGGAGTGTGCGGCAATTGCACTCGAGCATGGACGCCAATATGGTTCTGTCTTTCCCACTGCTTTCAAATCCATCCTCGCTCCTAGTGTGTCTCGCTGCCGAGTGAGGTGGTCCCATAGCAAGCTACCCACATTCTTAAAAATGTGCATGGGATCTAAAAGGTGGTTAATTTTTAGTTTTTTCCAATAAGTTAGCTCATAGAAAATTGAGAAGCGTTGCATTCCACTGGGAAGTGAGTCTTGGTCCACCATCCTGTGATCAAACCAGCTCAGTGCGTTCATTCTCGCAGGAGGGCGACCAAGAAATCCTTCTCTCATGACATGACCCTCTAGCAAAAAAGCCCGATGTCCCTCAAATACCATCTTCTTCATAGATTTTGACATATGAGAATCCAACCTTGGTCCACACAGAGGACATGCATGGTAACCTGACGTGACTAGCCTTGCAGAACACACATGTACAATGAGGCATGTCATAACACCAATATCGCTCAAAGAAAACTAGCAAAATAAGAAAACACGCTTTACCATAGCATTCTCCATAACCTGGAAAGTCATGCATGGTCCACATAAGAATTGCCCTTATAGTTGCGGATCGCCTACCAATATGTTTGCTCATGTGTAACGTGTCCCCTGGTATCATCCAAGACACGTCTTAGCAGTCCATCGGAAAAGATGCCTAGAAAACTCCGCCCGGCACTCCCGAGGAATGTTACGGGTTTTGTGATCTAGGTCTTTCCGCATCTGCCACGTAGCGGAAGTATCCTGGCCGTTTCCCACTCAGGATCGACCGGAATTAGGGTTTTCTTGTTTGGTCATTAGCTAACAGCAACTAGCGTCAGACCCGAGCGAACTACTTTACGCAAAAATGCCAGGTCCGAAGCGGATTCACGCTGCACTTGGTTCAAGGAGAATGGGAAACGAGAGGGATGCAAAGCTCAACCTCTCTGCCATAAGGCATAGTCCCTATTCCGTTCCCCTAAAACAACGTAAATCGAGTAGGACGTAACTCTAGGTTATCGTTCTCGTTATTCTTTTTGATGATGATGATCATGCCGCTGTTCTTCGAGATTTTTGAGAAAAGTTCCCGGCTAACCGGGACCACCCATCCGTAGGACGGACCCATGGCCCATCCTCCGTACTTTCCTTGGTTTGTTTTAGTTATGTAATTATCTAACACATTAATTTGACATATAACAATCATCTTCTTTAATTAACCTTGTTAAGCACTGGTTCCTTCACGTAATCTTATCACGTGACATAGAAAAACAACATCAAGCAAGTTCTTTTAACATTTCATCATTTTATTTTTGAAATACAAGAAGTTCTGCCCGTAGGCTTGTCCATAATCTGCCCGAAGGCTAACCAGTAATCTCCAGGGATCACTATTCCAAGCTTCCACCCGTCAACTAGTATGCGGGTCTCGAGATCCAATCCCGAGTCACATTAGCCTCTTGTGCAGGACCCGGAAGGCAAGGGATTTACGGCCAGAGCCCCCCCTGGCACCCAAGCGTCCTCCTACTCCAAGTAGAGCTTAACGGAAAGACCTCTCGCAGTGGGTTCGGTCCACATTCCCGGAGCGGTCAACAACCCCCTTGGTTAGGGTCAGGCAGGCAGTCGAGGGTAACTGAAGCTGCCTCTCCCTTCAGGCCTTTAACCTGAAGTATAGGTACTTATTTAATTTGTAATTCATAATTCAAACAGAGCCCTAAAATCTCTAGCAAGCACAAATATTTCCATTAATCGACCCAGTTGTATGGCAAACCGCTAAGGAAGTGTTCTTTCCTTTTTGAGTGTATCAGCACTCGTTCCCAAGGTGTCTTGTAACTTGGCAAGATCTCTTATATTCCGGTGTAGGGCATACCCAACTTTGTTAACCCTAAGGTACCTTAGATATGCTAGTTTCTATTTTATAACTTTCCTTATCTAGAAGGATATCCAAAAATACGTCTTTTTGCAAGATAACTTGCGTAAGGATCTGCCGTCCTTGATGAGGGTTTTTCCCTTTTCTCCTTGTGAATCAATCACAAAATGATTTCATACATGTTGCGCAAGTCCTGCGATGGAATAATCTGTTTAGATTCTTTAAGCTGACATATGTCAGGCCTAGGGTTTCTTCATTTAAGAAGCTTAGGGACAAACCCTAGTTTCTATCTTTATGAATTTATTGTCCCTACGGTAAGGAAAGCAGTCAAGTGTTTAGGGTATGAATGTTTCTATGTTTAGATTGGTTCAGTTATCTTTTGGAGGGTAATCTTAATCGTCTTGTCATGGTTTTACTATCCTTGTGACAATTAACTTTCCCAATCAATACAGTTTAATTTGGCATATAGCATAATGCCAAGGTGATACAAAGAGTGACAATACTCCTTTGGACAAAAAGGTCTAGCTGTGAAATTGGTGTATACACACTTTATTAGTCCCAAGTCCTCAAATAGCGGGGGGAAAAGTGTTAAAAGAGTGTCATCCAGCAGTCCCCTTTTACATTTTCTTCCCAAATGAATTCGTATAACTAATTTTTATACTTGTTAATTCCTAACATTTAACTTCCGTTTTCTTAAAAGATGAACTCATGCCAAATAACAACAATTTCCTTTCTAAGATGTGCAGCTAGCAAAGATAACTCCCTAGTAATTTGAGCATCGAAAGAAACCTTTCTTGAATTTAGCTATTTACCATGAATCGTTGCGAAAGGAATAAGACTAATGGTGCAAGATATAATTTCTACACTTTAGGAATATATTACTATAGTAAATGGTTAATCTTGCTTGTAATTTTATAATTCTTGATGCGATTTGAAGAAAGCTAAGTTGTATACATTGTCATTCATAAGCTAACTCCTTCGTTAAAAATAACTCGAACAAATATATCCTATCCTTAACAATTTTTCTTTGCATGATCGACTTAAAACCGAATTAACACCAAGAAGAAAAAACCTGGCTTTGAGGTGAGATATCCACATGGATACCGGGAGATGACCCTCCCCCGGCTACACCTTGGACTTTCTTCGACGGCATCGTAGTTCAAATGTGAGATAGCCTTTTCCTTTTTCTTCTTGGAATTCCACCGTCTTCTCCTTCCTTTTCTTTTACCTTTTTCCCACTCTTCCTCCTTCACTCCCTCTTTTCACTCCCTCACTTCCCTCCCTATCTTTTATTTCACGGCTATTTCTCCTTTACGGGATACTATACGAGACCATGATGATGAATTGGATTTTTAGGACATGGGAGTGTGTGGACACCGGCTTGTTTGATAAAACTAAGATCACAGAGCTCAACTAAGGGAGCACTTGCACAAAAAGATCTAAAAAGTGAGTGAAGGAATTAATGCAAGAGAATGGAAGTCTGCAAGGTAGCCTAAGGACAAAGTAGGCCTATGGGTGTGACATAGTCTAAAGAGCTATAAGGAGGGGAAAAGGGCAGGGGCTTAGGGGGGAAAATTAAAACCAGGAGGGGAAACAAGGGGCTTAGGGGGGGAAAATTTAAACCCGAGAGGGGGGGGGGGGTAATAAGGGCTTTGGGGGGATAAAAATCCGGAGGGGGGAAAAACAAGGCTTAGGGGGGGATTATACCGGGAGGGGGGGAAAAAAGGCTTTAGGGGGGAATTAAAAACCCGGGAAGGGGGGTAATAAGATTTTAAGGGAAGGGTATAGGAAGTGGGGCTTAGATGACCCCCCCTTAGAAGCTTCTCAAGAAGCTTCTGAGAAGCTTCTGTGGGCAGCCACGTGGAGGAAAAAGGCCACTTAATTGATTACGCGGGGCGATGTCAACAGCAACTGGTCGTGGCGTAGTGACAAGCGGCGCTAGCAGCGTACTCTAGCTCGGCGGCCGGCTGACGGCTTGGACAGGCGGTGACCACCACTCTCCCACCATGACGATCTCCAGTAGCAACGAAGCCTCCCTCAGTCTGGCGAAATCTCCCTTCTCTCACGGCACTCGATCAGGCAGCTTCTTCCTCCTACAGCTCGGCAGCAATACGAGCAGGGCGTTGGCTTCGTCCTCTTCTCCCCTTGTCTTGCTCGGCCTCTTCTCTCACAGCCTAGCCTCCTCCTGTACAGCGGCCCTCTCCCCTTGTTTAAATAGTGGAGGGAGGGGGATCTTCTCTTCTTGCGTGTCGACACGCATGTCCTCCCTCCCTCCACAGGCTCCACCAAGGAGCTTACAGCTCCTTCTATTTCCCCTCCCCCTCCAGCTCGTCAGTCGGCTGGAGGGATAAGGGGAAAATTTTAAAAAAAATTCGATAAGTCCCAATTATTTACTCAATGCGGAATATTACATTCTCTCCCCCTTGGAGGAATCGAGATGTCCTCATCTCGAGATAAACTGGGGATATTGATGGTTGAGAGTGCCTTCATCTACCCAAGTGGCATCCTCTTCGGGATAATCTTTCCACTGGACAAGGCATTCTTTCAAGGTTGTAGATCTTAACTATCTTTCCCTAACATCTAAGATCCTTTCTGGCCTTAGTTCAAGGACTCCTTGACTAGGCATTACAATTTGTTGGTCATCAAGTACATGATTAGGATTGGATACATATTTTTTCAATAGGCTGATATGGAATACATTGTGAACCTTTAGGTTCTCAGGGAGTTGCAATCTATAAGCATTGGGTCCTAGGCATTTGAGGATTTTATACGGCCCACAATACCTTGGACTTAGCTTCTTGCATTCTCCTAGGGATAGAGAACTCTTTTTAGGGCATACCCGAATGAAGACCATGTCTCCTTCTTCGAAGACTCTTTCTTGACGTTTCAAATCTGCATATGCCTTTTGTCTATCCTTGGCTGCTTGTATGTCTTGTCTTATTGACCTTATTTGATCATCCATGTCCTCCAACATTTGTCTTGAAGCTTCAACTCTTGGGGTTGGATCAGAAAAGTTTAGGGGACTTCAACAATCATGACCATACAATGCCTGGAAAGGGGTCATTTGAATGCTCTCCTGGTAAGAAGCATTGTAGGCAAATTCAACTAATGGCAAGTATTGAATCCACCTCTTCGGCTCTCGACAGCAGTATGCCCTAAGCATATCCTCAATGATTTGATTCACTCGCTCTGTTTGTCCATCCGTTTGGGGATGGTAGGCAGTGCTAAAACAGAGTTGAGTCCCAATAGCTTCAAAGATAGCTCTCCAAAAGTGTGATGTGAAGAGAGAATCTCGATCACTAATGATTCTTTTAGGTAACCCATGTAGCTTGAATATCTCCTTGATAAACAATCTTGCAATGTCGGAGGCTTTATAGTTTGTCTTTACTGGAATCAGGTGTGCAACCTTGGTAAGCATGTCAACCACAACCATAATGGAATTGTATCCTCCTTGGACTTGGGGTAAGCCCACAACAAAATCCATACTGATGAATTCCCATTTCATTTGGGGAATGTCAAGCGGTTGCAGTTTCCCTGGCATCATGACATGTTCGGCCTTGATACGTTGGCAAGACAAGCATTCAGTGACATACTTGAGAACGTCACCTTTAAGCCTCCCCCAATGGTAGCTCTTCCTAACTGCATTAAGAGTTTTTGCATAGCTAGGATGTCCTGCGAAAGGAGAATCATGAGCTTCCCATAATATCTTCTGCTTAAGTGACTAGCTTGCTGGTATACACAGCCTTGTTCTGTAGTAGACAAGTCCCTTATCAATGGAAAATGCCTGATACTTAGCTTGCAACTTCTGATTCTGCTCCTTGGTAGATATTTCTTTTATCATTGTTTGGTAGGCCAAATCATGGCATGCTTCCTCTCTAGCTAGTTCAAGTATAGGGTTGTTTGGCATAAATACCTTTGTAGCCAGAGATCTGGCCGTTGATGGATTCTGCAAGATTAGGGAATTTGGGAATGCCTTGCGACTGAGTGCATCGACAACTACATTCTCTTTCCCTGATCGGTACTTGATTTCAAAATCATATTCCTCCAATACTTCAATCCACCGACGTTGCCTCATGTTGAGCTCGTTCTGGGTAAAAATCCATTTGAGACTCTTATGATCGGTTACTAGAGTAAACTTGTTACCCAATAGGTAGTGTCTCCAAAGCTTTAGAGCATGGATGACATCTAGTAATTCCAGATCATGTGTGGCATAATTCTTTTCATGACTCTTCAATTTCCTTGAAGAGTATGCTACTGGATGACCTTCCTGTATAAGTACACACCCCAAGGCAAGAATGCTAGCATCAGTTACTATCTCGAACTCCTTATTGAGGTCAGGAAGTTTTAGAATAGGTGCTGATACCAAACTTTGCTTCAATTTGTCGAAGCTTTTTTGTTCGGAAGTTGACCATGTAATAGAAGTCTGCTTCTTTAGTAAGTCTGTAAGAGGTGCTGCAATCAAAGTATAGTTTTTGATAAAAACCCTATACCATCCTGTCAAGCCAAGAAAGCTACGTATTTCTTTGACGGATACTGGTATTGGCCATTCAAGCACATCTCTGACTTTGGCTGGGTCTACTGATATTCCCTCTGATGATACTATGAATCCCAGATATTCAATCTGACGCTTGAAGAATGCACACTTCTTCATTTTTGCATACAGCTTATGAGACCTCATTGTCTCAAGGACAATCCAAAGTTGAGGTTCATGATCTTCTTCCTGTTTAGAATAGATTAAAGTGTCATCGAAGAAGACAAGCACGAAATCATCAAGATATGGTCTAAAAATATCCTGCATTAATCTATTGAAGGTGGCAGGTGCATTTGTAAGCCCGAATGACATAACCAAGAACTCAAAGTGCCCATATCTTGTATTGAAGGCCATTTTTGGAATATCTTCTTCCTTGATCCTTATTTGATAGTAACCTGACCTGAGATCAATCTTGGAGAAGATCTTTGCACCTTGAAGATGATCAAGAAGCTCATCTATTCTAGGAATAGGATACTTGTTCTTGACTGTTGATTGATTCAACCCTCGGTAATCAATACATAGTCGAGTGTCCCATCTTTCTTTTTCTGGAATAGTACTGGAGCTCCCCATGGTGAGTTGCTAGGCCAGATGTAACCCTGATCCAACAGTTGCTTGAGTTGTTCCTTCAACTCAATAGCTTCTAGTATGGACATTCTATAAGGTCTCTTTGCAATTGGTGCAGCTCCAGGCACTAGCCTAATTTTATGATCTACTTCTCTTGGAGGCGGAAGTTCAATCAATTCCTCAGGGAATACGTCAGCGTATTCCTTTAGCCAAGAAGGTCCTTCATGAGACTCTTGCTTTTGATCTAACTTGTTGAGTTTGATCAGGTAAACGGGTAATCCTTTTCTGACTCCTTTTATGATCCGAGATACTTTGGCTAATTGGACTCTTGGCACTCGTGCCTCACCTTGAGTTGTGACAAACTCCCTTTTAGAGTTTCGAAAGGAAACTTGACCCTTTCCACAGTGGATGTAGGCGTCATTAGGCTTAAGCCAATCCATCCCGAGTAGACACTCATGGATACCTAAATTCATGACTCTGAATTTGACTGAGGTTTTCTTTCCTCCCAGAAAGAATTCCTCCTTAGCAGTTTGCCTGGTACAAGTTACCTCACGACCGTTTGCCAATTCCACAAGCAGGGTAGGTGCTTCTACTGTGGCTATTCCTAATCTTTTTGCACATGCAGGTGAGATAAAGGAAGGTATACTGCCACAATCAATCAAGGTTTTGAAACCTTTACCTTGATAGTCTGACGGTGTTTGAATCACCGAGAACTGGCGATTCGGCCCTTTCTTGTGTAATGCGGCATGGACTGTCGCTCTTTCGAATTCTGCTTCCATAGTCGGATCTTCCTCTTCTTCTTCTTCGCATTTTTGCCTATTGGCAATGCAAGCAGTCCTTCCTCTTCCATGGGTGGTGGCTCCTTGACCGCGGCCTGCACCTTGGAAAGGCGTTTCACGATGTCCCCCGCTGAGCTTGGGACATTGCCTCTTGAAGTGACCGGGTTCGTTGCAGTGGAAACAACGGAGGTTTCGGCCATTACTTTGAGTAGGAACAAAGTTGTTGACGTTATTTGTCCTTGCTTTCTTCCTTTGTCCCTGATTGTGACCTTGAACTCTCTTTACTTGAGGTCTAAATGCTCCTCTGTTCGGGTCACTATAGGACCAAGTTTTATTACCCCTTGGTCTAGCTTGCACCTCCTGAATTATAGGTGCCGCTCGAATGAGTGCATCCTGAAGATCTGATGGACACATAGATTCGAGACGGGTATTTACGGGTGGATTTAAGCCTGCGCAAAATTTGGACACCTGCTGTGTCGTGTCCATCTGTGGTGCATACTTTAAGAGTGAGACAAATTTAGAGTAGTATGCGTCAAGGGTGAGTCCTAGCTGTTTTAGCTCGTAGAACTCATTCATTTTCTGTGTACGATATGCAGGTGGCAAATATCTCCCCTGCACGGCTTTCTTTAACTTCTCCCAGGTAACGGACCCCTCTGAAGTCCCTTGATCCATGCACCATTGTTTCCACCAAAGTCTGGCTTTGCCGGTGAGTTTTAACTTGGCGAGCATGGCCTGATTGGTAGGTGCAGTACCAGCTGCTTCAAAGTAATCCTCCATAGATTCAATCCAAATTTCAGCATCATACTGGACGAATCTGCCTCTCCCGTCAAACTCGGGTGGCTTTATCTGCTTGAGGAGGAACTTCTTCTCCTGGGTCACAGCGGTACTTGATGTAGGGGGGAATTTGGAACCTGTACCTGGGGTTGTGCCTGGATAAAAGTTTTCTTAACGTTATTATATGATAATTGACGTTAGCTTATCTTTAGTTCAGCTATCTCGTAAATAATGAAGCTAATTAACTTTTTAACAACTCTGATGCACAGCCAGATATTGATAAAAGAAATCTTTATTTATATTTACATGGGCGTAACCTTATACAACGTCTCGTGTGATGATAATCCATCATTACATTCAGTTTGGGGAGAACAACGTTGTATTGCATTTGTCTACAGGAACTGTGTAATAGTAGGGTTTTGGGTCATGGATCTTTAGGAATCGATAATTCATTGGAAGTTCAGGATACCCTTTTCGTTGGAATCCATACTTCTCATGGCGGCCCAACACTTTAATCCTGTCGGCTGGGATTACACGGGTTACTTCCTCATATACATATGAGTTCATTTCAACCCTCCGACCTTGAATATGTAAAGTCAAAATTACGTGAGCTTCCACAAAAATGAACAGCTTCACGACTTTCAAGTCTTCCAACCACTTGATCCTCTTTAGGTTGGTCTGTAGATAAGCGAACCGGTGGGCATCTATGTAGTAGATTCCTGAAGACCCCATCCATCTTCGTTCTATGTATAAAGGTGATGGATTATAAATCTGCTCCAGGATGTTCATCATCCCAATTCTTTGTCTATAAAGCGGAGAATGCATTGCAGTCATAAACATGACCCAAAACACCAAAAACTTGTTCCACGCTTCCTAGTTCTGCAAGACAGCATTGAAGATGAGGAAATGTTTGGACAACAACCATTTCTTTACTTCATTTTATTGAGATCTCATAAAAACAATTCCGTTGTTGGTCGGCTCTGATACCAACTGTAACGTGTCCCCTGGTATCATCCAGGATACGTGTTAGCAGTCCATCGGAAAAGATGCCTAGAAAACTCCGCTCGGCACTCCCAAAGAATGTTACGGGTTTTGTGATCTAGGTCTTTCCGCGTTTGCCACGTAGCGGAAGTATCCTGCCCGTTTCCCACTCAAGATCGACCGGAATTAGGGTTTTCTTGTTTGGTCATTAGCTAACAGCAACTAGCGTCAGACCCGAGCGAACTACTTTACGCAGAAACGCCAGGTCCGAAGCGGATTCACGCTGCACTTGGTTCAAGGAGAATGGGAAACGAGAGGGATGCAAAGCTCAACCTCTCTGCCATAAGGCATAGTCCCTATTCCGTTCCCCTAAAACAGTGTAAATCGGGTAAGACGTAACTCTAGGTTATCGTTCTCGTTATTCTTTTTGATGATGATGATCATTCCACTGTTCTTCAAGATTTTTGAGAAAAGTTCCCGGCTAACCGGGACCACCCATCCGTAGGACGGACCCATGGCCCATCCTCCGCACTTTCCTTGGTTTGTTTTAGTTATGTAATTATCTAACACATTAATTTGACATATAACAATCAGCTTCTTTAATTAACCTTGTTAAGCACTGGTTCCTTCATGTAATCTTATCACGTGACATAGAAAAACAACATCAAGCAAGTTCTTTTAACATTTCATCATTTTATTTTTGAAATACAAGAAGTTCCGCCCGTAGTCTTTTCCATAATCTGCCCGAAGGCTAACCAGTAATCTCTAGGGATCACTATTCCAAGCTTCCGCCCGTCAACTAGTATGCGGGTCTCGAGATCCAATCCCAAGTCACGTTAGCATCTTGTGCAGGACCCGGAAGGCGAGGGATTTACGGCCAGAGCCCCCCTGGCACCCAAGCGTCCTCCTACTCCAAGTAGAGCTTAACGGAAAGACCTCTCGCGGCAGGTTCGGTCCACGTTCCCGGCGCGGTCAACAACCCCCTTGGTTAGGGTCAGGCAGGCAGTCGGGGGTAACTGAAGCTGCCTCTCCCTTCAGGCCTTTAACCTGAAGTATAGGTACTTATTTAATTTGTAATTCATAATTCAAACAGAGCCCTAAAATCTCTAGCAAGCACAAATATTTCCATTAATCGACCTATTTGTATGGCAAACCGCTAAGGAAGTGTTCTTTCCTTTTTGAGTGTATCAGCACTCGTTCCCAAGGTGTCTTGTAACTTGGCAAGATCTCTTATATTCCGGTGTAGGGCATACCCAACTTTGTTAACCCTAAGGTACCTTAGATATGCTAGTTTCTATTTTACAACTTTCCTTATTTAGAAGGATATCCAAAAATACGTCTTTTTGCAAGATAACTTGCGTAAGGATCTGCCGTCCTTGATGAGGGTTTTTCCCTTTTCTCCTTGTGAATCAATCACAAAATGATTTCATACATGTTGCGCAAGTCCTACGATGGAATAATCTGTTTAGATTCTTTAAGTTGACATATGTCAGGCCTAGGGTTTCTTCATTTAAGAAGCTTAGGGACAAACCCTAGTTTCTATCTTTATGAATTTATTGTCCCTACGGTAAGGAAAGCAGTCAAGTGTTTAGGGTATGAATGTTTCTATGTTTAGATTGGTTCAGTTATCTTTTGGAGGGTAATCTTAATCATCTTGTCACGGTTTTACTATCCTTGTGACAATTAACTTTCCCAATCAATACAGTTTAATTTGGCATATAGCATAATGCCAAGGTGATACAAAGAGTGACAATACTCCTTTGGACAAAAAGGCCTAGCTGTGAAATTGGTGTATACACACTTTATTAGTCCCAAGTCCTCAAATAGCGGGGGGAAAAGTGTTAATAGAGTGTCATCCAGCAGTCCCCTTTTACATTTTCTTCCCAAATGAATTCGTATAACTAATTTTTATACTTGTTAATTCCTAACATTTAACTTCCGTTTTCTTAAAAGATGAACTCATGCCAAATAACAACAATTTCCTTGCTAAGATGTGCAGCTAGCAAAGATAACTCCCTAGTAATTTGAGCATCGAAAGAAACCTTTCTTGAATTTAGCTATTTACCATGAATCGTTGCGAAAGGAATAAGACTAATGGTGCAAGATATAATTTCGACACTTTAGGAATATATTACTATAGTAAATGGTTAATATTGCTTGTAATTTTATAATGCTTGATGCGATTTGAAGAAAGCTAAGTTGTATACATTGTCATTCATAAGCTAACTCCTTCGTTAAAAATAACTTGAACAAATATATCCTATCCTTAACAATTTTTCTTTGCATGATCGACTTAAAAATGAATTAACACCAAGAAGAAAAAACCTGGCTTTGAGGTGAGATATCCACATGGATACCGGGAGATGACCCTCCCGCAGCTACACCTTGGACTTTCTTCGGCGGCATCGTAGTTCAAATGTGAGATAGCCTTTTCCTTTTTCTTCTTGGAATTCCACCGTCTTCTCCTTCCTTTTCTTTTACCTTTTTCCCACTCTTCCTCCTTCACTCCCTCTTTTCACTCCCTCACTTCCCTCCCTATCTTTTATTTCACGGCTATTTCTCCTTTACGGGATACTATACGAGACCATGATGATGAATTGGATTTTTAGGACATGGGAGTGTGTGGACACCGGCTTGTTTGATAAAACTAAGATCACAGAGCTCAACTAAGGGAGCACTTGCACAAAAAGATCTAAAAAGTGAGTGAAGGAATTAATTCAAGAGAATGGAAGTTTGCAAGGTAGCCTAAGGACAAAATAGGCCTATGGGTGTGACTTGAATAGTCTAAAGAGCTATAAGGAGGGGAAAAGGGCAGGGGCTTAGGGGGGAAAATTAAAACCGGGAGGGGAAACAAGGGGCTTAGGGGGGGGAAATTTAAACCCGAGGGGGGGGGGGTAATAAGGGCTTTGGGGGGATAAAAATCCAGAGGAGGGAAAAACAAGGCTTAGAGGGGGATTATACCGGGGGGGGGGGGGGGGGGGGAACAAGGCTTTAGAGGGGAATTAAAAATCCAGGAGGGGGGGTAATAAGATTTTAAGGGAAGGGTATAGGAAGGGGGGCTTAGATGACCCCCCCCTTAGAAGCTTCTCAAGAAGCTTCTGAGAAGCTTCTGTGGGCAGCCACGTTGAGGAAAAAGGCCACTTAATGGATTACGAGGGGCAGCGTCAACAGCAACTGGTCGTGGCGTAGTGACAAGCGGCGCTAGCGGCGTACTCTAGCTCGGCGGCTGATGGCTTGGGTAGGCGGTGACCACCACTCTCCCACCACGACGATCTCCAGTAGCAACGAAGCCTCCCTCAGTCTGGCAAAATCTCCCTTCTCTCACGGCACTCGATCAAGCAGCTTCTTCCTCCTACAGCTCGGCAGCAATACGAGCAGGGCATTGGCTTCGTCCTCTTCTCCCCTTGTCTTGCTCGGCCTCTTCTCTCACGGCCCAACCTCCTCCTGTACAGCGGCCCCCTCCCCTCATTTAAATAGTGGAGGGAGGGGGATCTTCTCTTCTTGTGTGTCGACACGCATGTCCTCCCTCCCTCCATAGGCTCCACCAAGGAGCTTACAACTCCTTCTATTTCCCTCCCCCTCCAGCTCGTCAATCGGCTGGAGGGATAGGGGGGAAATTTAAAAATAAATTCGATAAGTCCCAATTATTTACTCAATGCAGAATATTACATCATGTCCTCCACTACAATTCCCTCCCACAACTCCTTTAGCTCATCAATCAATGGAGAGAGGTAAACATCAATATTCTTGACTTTGTATTGTCCAGGCACAAGCAAGCTGAGCAAAAGGTGTCTTTTCTTGGTGGAAAGCCATGGCGGTATATTGTAGTTAACAAGGACCACGGGCCATACACTATAGGAGGTGGAACGTAAACCAAAAGGATTTACCCCATCCATGGAAAAACCGAATCGTAGATTCCTCACCTCCTTTGCAAAGTCAGGGAAAGTCTGGTCAATGTGATGCCATGCTTCTGAGTCAGCTAGTGTATGCTATATACCATCAGTGGATCGATTTTTCGCATACCATGTAGTCAACTTTGCAAAACTCTTGGTCCGAAAAATGTGACGAACATGTGGTATCAACGGAAAGTGCCTCAAAACCTTCTGCGGAACAATTTGTCCTTGCAAGTCATTTCGATACCTGTCCGCACCGCACTTGGGACATGTAGCCAACAATTCAAACTCTCCCCGAAAGAGAACACAATCATTGGGGCAAGCATGAATGCAATTATAATCCATGCCTAGCTTTCGCAGCACTTGTCTTGCATCATGACGAGACTCAGGCATGGTGTTTTGGGTAGGCAAAATGTAAGATTTCAACGTTCTACAAATTGCAATGAAGCATGTTATTAGAGTACTACATAGCCCATTTTAATGGCTTTCAATAAAGAATCATACACATCATAATATACATGAATAGCTCTGTCACACTTGCATTGCTCCATCCATACTTTGTTTGTGTGCTCAACAATGCAAGAAGTGTCTTCAAATGGGATACCCGACTCCCATCATACAATGGAATGGCAGCCTTCGCAATTAAAGGATCTTGGGATTCTGAGTCCGTCGGAAGCAATGATTCAATCATGTCCTCTAACTCCGACTCCAAAAAAGTAGGAGGATCGTCCATGTCTCCAGCATTCTCACCCATAGAAGGGGGTTGAGAGTTATCATCTTCTATGAGACAATTAGTTAACTCGGACGGCATTTGTATAGAGTGTGGACAAACCCGTCTTACTGGACCCAAGAGATCTGCGGACTGCAATGTATCGACATGGCCCTTACCCTGTAAAGGATGTTAAGGAGCTAACTTCTAAGATAACCCCAAACTGTTATACTTAGATCAATTACATGTTATGTAATAATGAGAGAGAACTTAACGCAATCTCATAATTCAAGACTGCTTGGTCGATTATCTCAACTCGAAACTCTCCATATTGTTGCGCATGCTCTATGGACAAACGACGTTTCTGAAGAATGGCCAATTTGCATTGCGTGCATGGATAGGGGACACGTTGATTGAGCCAAGTCTCACGATCCTCACCATGTTGGTTGTGAGTGCTAGACATCTTGACTGGGATGTAATGGAATGATAATTTAATAACGATTTTATATTGTATATTGGGACCAATTCACTATATATATTTTAGGTCTTTTTTTTTAAAATTTTTGTACCTATTTCTTTGAGTTCCGGCTCTAAACTTATCTATCTTTGAGGTTGGCTCTTTCCATTTCTCTTTCTTTCAACACTTCCTACCCTATATACATTGCAAAGATTGAAGAGAACCAACATAGGAAAAAATATAAAAACACTCTCTTCCATTTCTCTCTTTCAACACTTCCTAACCTACATTGCAAATTAAAGCAACATAAAGATTGAAGAAAAACCAACACTTTCTAACCTACATTGCAAAGAATAAAAACCAACACAAGAAAAAAATTGAAAACACTCGCTTCCATTTCTCTCTCTTTCGACACTTCCTAACCTACATTGCAAAGCAACACAAAGCAACACAAAGATCAAAGAGAAACCAACACTTTCTAACCTACATTGCAAACCAAAATAAAGATTGTAAAGAAACCAAAACAGGGCATACCGTCATGCTCTCTTCTTCTTCCACGACCTCTTCGCGCGGATGACGCTCCTCTCCTCGCGTGCGGCTTGCGGCTTGCTTCCTTGCTCACCTCCCTGTCTTGCTCACCTCCCTTTCTCTTTCTCTCTGCCTTTGCCTTGCTTCTGCAATTCGCGCATGCATTTGAAAGAAACATTCAGGTCTCCTCGAAGTGTTACCAGAGTAAGTTGTCGCTATTAGTGTCGCTATTGGCGTCGCTAAATAGCGATGCTAATAGCAACGCTAATACCGACACATTTTTTGACTTAAAATATTTCGAGGATTAGCGACGTGAATAGCGACATCGAAAAAAAAACGTCGCTACCTAGCGTCGCTATATGTATGTACCCTTGTAGTGATGTCACAATAGTTTAAACTCTCTTGTACGTGTTTGTGAATATGTAATCTTCTATCCAAACCCCCGACAACCTCGATGGTGGTATGTTATACCTTTAGCTCCCCGAAGTGCAAGAGTATATGATCAAAGCAATGTTCCGAGCATAGATGAGGACAATATGCAAATAGAGGGGTCCATATTGCAAGGGGTAGAGGCCAGCGAAAGCTTGGAGCCAACATCGGCTAACAATAATGGAAATACTGGAGTCTAAGAATTCTTTGAGAATGAGGTGGACTCATCCTTTTGTGGTGTCATGTCTATCGACCTTCCAGTGTATGCGGAGTTGTGTCAGGAGATTGACATGGGACCATAGGATACTTCATACTTGAAGCATCCACTTACTCAACTCATTGACTAATCGCTTATAAGAGTACATAAGATATACATTTTAAGTGAGGTCATTTTTTTTGAGTTTATATTACCATGCTTTGTATGATTTCAATTGATTATGCTAACATCATTTTTTGTCTATGTAGGTGACATTTTCAAGATGAGTCGAGAGATGACTGATGAGGAGTTGTAGGATAACTTCACGTGCATATCTCCAGATCAGATGGCGAGATTCAGAGACATAGCGAACCATGAGCTATCTCAGATATCGTCAGGCTGCTCTATTAGATCTACTTTGGTACGATCAGATGCTTCAACTTCGAGCAAACGAGGTTGACACTCCAGACTTGGGCCAGAGGGAGGGAGTGCTTCAGGGTCAAGGGGATGCTGCAGAGATACGGAGGCAGTGAGCCTGCGGTCGGCATGGGATACAGGTGTGACTCCTTGCTCTCGTGGTAGTTCCAGGGAGCGTGGCTCAGGCTCAGGTGGATGTTGTGGAGGCACGGACGCGGTATCTCCGTCTCGTCCTTCTGCTGGAGTTGTGTCACCTCCAGGATTTTTCACACATGTGGGGATATCTACTCTAGCTACTCTGGCTTTTTCTCAACCGCACCCCTATGGGTGCAACTCCGACAAATATTACCCCGATCGGTACACCGGATGCACAGGGGTCTCCTAGATATACCCAAGAGCATGGAAGTAGGTGGGGGAGGACCCATCTTAGGCATACCCCAAGGTGATATGCCTATCTAGTCGATGATAGGTTAGGAGCCATCATCATAAATGATGAGGGAAGGAGGGTGATGGCTCGCATGAGAGAGTTGTGCCAACAATTTTCTCAGCACAACGTCTTAGATCATTGGAAGAACATACCGGAGAGGAGAAATGACTACATAGTAGCATCCTTGCATGAGGAGTTTTCAGTTCCAGCCTTAGTAGATAGATTTTGTACGGGTTGAATGATGGACTGCATGTATGCATATATGTCACACAGATGATCGGACACACACAAGGCACTCAAGAGTGGGACTACAAAGCCCGAGTAGCTAGATGCGGATGACTAGCGCCGAATGAGGGAGGAGGCTACAAATTCTCTAGGACGTTGAAGTCAGCAGCGCAAGGCGGCGAGGGCACGACTAGAGGCCTGAGTGGTCCATCATCTTGGGAGTGGCGGCCATAGGACTTAGAGGACTTTGTAAGTTTTTCTTTTGTTTTGCTTTTTTATTTTTTTCCAATATCCTTTGTATTGACAATCATGTTTCTAACAGTTAGTATTTTGTTTTCTTTGCAGCACTCCATTACAAATCGCGATCCGACTGGCCTTAAGACTCGATATGACGAGAGACACAATCTCACTGCATTGATTGGCTGATTGTATAGACACGATGGCCCTATAAGTCACTCATCTTTCTTGTCCATAGTTACCATGTTTAATTAAAATGCATTATTGTATGGTGGACTCATTTGTTGTTTCTTTTTTTGTAGAGTCTGTTTGATGGTCCTTTGCAGCGGGACGAGCTTTCGGATGGCGAGGATATGTAGCTCGCCCTTGGATCCCTAGAGCTCACACACCTTTCTTTTTTGGTCGCCTGATCTGTGTAGAAATTGTCTATGTAGTAGTGATATCTTGTCATGATTGCACTAGCTGCTTTTATTATGCGATCATGTATTTATTTCATATATCAATGTTATAGTTTCAGTATACTTTGTTTTTGTTTACACGAGCATTGTACACAGTGTAGAAACTATTTTGTATGGTCCAAATAAAGCACACAGTGCTATATGCGGTAGGGAGCCCTGCCATAAATTTTTTTTCCCTATTACCGTTGCTATTAGTGTCACAAATTTACTGCTTGCATCATTATTGGCGTCGTTATTAATGTTGCAGAGCCTCTGTATCAGCGTTGTTATTGGCATCGATATCAGCATCACAATGTTGATATCGACGCCAATAACAACGCTGATACCGACGGTTCTATGGCATTGCCAATAACGACGCTTTTTGCGATGATGGGGAAAAATTTTGTTATTTACATTTTCGTTGCTTTTAACGTCGGTATAAGGCCTATATCTTGTAGTGTAGAGAATAAGTAGAGGAGATTTAAACATCAAAGCAACACTACTTTCTTTGAGCTTGAGATCGTTGGGATGGTCTTGAAGGACCCATCCTTTATTAGTGCCCTCAACTTTAAGAAGTTCTCAGAAAAAGTAGGACATAATGTCTTATGGAATACAAAAATGTCACTCACAAGATGACTGATATACTCCTTTAATGCCAAGTCCTGCACCCTTCCTTGGCTACCAGATTAGCCACCTTGTTTAGATAAAAATTCATCTATATAGACAATGTCTTGCATCACACAAGTTCAGTGTTAGACTCACTGTGTCAAACTCACTATGCATAGAGTGTGATAAAGATATATACATCAAATTTACATCAAAATTTACCAGTAGGGCCTCTAGGGCATCGGGAGTGTGCATATCAAATTTTGCCAGGATTTGCCCCCCCAGAGCTGCCTAGCCGGAGGCTCGCATCTAGGGGCTTGAATTTGTAGATTCACATCCCCCCCAGATGCGAGCCTTTGACTAGGGCAGCTCTGGGGCCCCTGTAGATTCAATCCCCTAGACGCGAGCCTCCCACCAAGGCAGCCTCTAGGGGATCCGATCCTGGAAAAATTTGATGTTCATACTTCCGATGCCCTAGAGGCCCTACAAGTAAATTTTGATGCAAATCCGATAACATTAATGTGATAACATTACCTTCTCTGCATCATCTATGTGTTGTTATAATGGGGCATCCAGATTTTCTCTTGCAACTGGACCACACTCATCTCTCTCTTGGCTCGAGGTCCAAAAATGCTTTCTTACAACCGCTCGAACTCCTCATCTGAGATCTCATACTATGGCGCTACATTCTCAATCTACTCTTGGATGCTCACAATGGCAGAGATATCATTGACACTTCTGCCATCATATTGAGCCACCTCATCAACATGTGCTGGCATATCTTGTAAATCAAAATCTATGAAATCATAAGGCGCATCACACACTATGATACAATATAGCTCTTCTTCCCTTAGCTTCAAAATTTCTAGTACATCCTGTATAAATAAATATTTCACCCTCTCAATGATGATAGCATGGAGAGAAGTAAGGGGTGGCTCATCCCTTGTTGGCATCTCAACATGGCAAGGAGGTGGGTGCACAATGGCTAAGCTTTGTGCTGCCTCTACTCTTGGATCGAGTGTGATCTCTTCAGGCTCCCTCTCAAAATACTCTAGCTGTGGCCGAGAGGGTGTCGATGTCTTCCTCACTGTCCTCTTGCACATTAGTGCGCAAAACATATATGGCAAATGCTGCATCACGCTCAATGAGATCCATTGTGGCATGGTCCTAGGATGAGGTGGGCACTACTCTAGCACGAAGACACTACCCCACATACACAAGGGCTCAATTTATTACCTTTTCATGGCTTGATCCAACACATAAACTATATAGGAAATCTATGGGGACCCATATGAGAGCAAAGTTTGGAATAGAGTAGGTGAGAGGATTTTCCTGTAATATTTTTGCTTGAAATATTAAAGAACCTTGATCACCACACGCCGGCATAAAAGCCGTGCAAAGTCATCTCCCGCAACAAAATAATGATAGTGACAAAGTCCTTACCCCGCACGCGCAATAATGAGCCCATCTGCATTGTGCAAATGAGCACAGGGCTTAACAACCGCAAGCCGCACAAGAAACTCCCCTTACATAAAGGCAAATGGATAAATGATTAAACTAGTGAAAATGACTTTATTAATTACCCCTCCCCTCAGTCAATGCATGGCAGGGGGAGAGGGAGTCTGTGGAGGAGTGAGTTAAGGGAGAGAGGGAGGAGTGTGGTGTGGGGATGCATGAGGGAGGGAAGGCATGAAGCCGCCACATGGTGGATCTCCCCCCCCTCCCTTACACACTATATAACCTCCCCCTTAGCCTTGGGGGGAGGCATGAACGAGGCACGAACAAGGAGAGAGAAATGGACTGTTGCTGCTGCCGTGCCATGCCACCGCTGCCCATCGCCACTCCGCTATGCAGTGCGCCTATAGCGCCAGGCTGCCACCCATATCCCCCCCCAACATCGTCATCAATCCTCTCTTCCCCAATCATTTACCCCCCTCCACGTAGCTTCTGCTGAGAAGTAGAAGCGTCTAAAGGCAAGCCTCCTTAAGCCTTGTGTATACGGCTTATCCCCGGGGTTTAAAATCCAAGCCTCAAGGGCCCTGATCCTGCACGGGAGAGGAAGATCGCGGTCTATGAGTCTTCAGCACACGCGAGTAACCCAAGGAAAGTTGTTGCAATTAAAAAAATACCCAGCGTAAATGGCCCAAAAAAAAGATACAAGGCGCACGCGTGGAAGTCTCCAACCCAAGCATTCGTGTGGACACCCCTACGAGCCCACAAGCCCAGGTTCTTAAACGAATGATTCCCCATTTAAGCGATGCATTAGGCACGTTAAATTTCATGGCAAGAATGCATTTACGCATGTTTCTAATTCACGTAGCCTAGTTAAAATGCATTTGGGAAATTGTCTACTCGAACGGTTTACTAGAGTTAGTGCATGATGTGAAATTGGGTTGCTTGCATTTCCAAGTTGCAAACCCCAAGTGTATATTGCATAGGATAAAAGGATGAAAATTTTGTTTAAATTCACCCTTGTCTTCCTTGCATGGAATAACAAGCGCATAATGCATCTGGGCCATGATTTCCTAAGATATGATTCATAAGAGATAATCATTAATCATCCGTTAGAATGTTGTCCAAGGACTTGCATGGTATAAAAAGGAAACCATTGACTTGTGTGTTACATGCAAAGATGCTTGCATTTTAAGACGGATTAAGTGTCGTAGAACAGATTAAGTCAATAATAATCTTATGACATTCGTCATGCATGAACATCATTTAACGAAATTGTATCTAGAAAAGGTTGCATGTTACATATTCATCATGCATGAACTTCATTCATCGAAGTTGTATCTAGAAAAGGTTGCATGTCATATTAAAGCCTGAAATTCAATTGCATTAAACAAAAGGTTATAGGCATAGCTCCTTGATGTAAATCTATGGAGGTAGTATGCAAGTTATTCCCTAAATTATCAATCATTCTAATTTTAGCAAGGAAAGAAATGGACAATTGCAAACCTTATAATTGCATAGAAGTAATGAGTCACATATTTACACGTAGTGTGATGTCTTGCAACTATTTACACCTTTAGAAAAAAATTAGCCTCTCTAAGAAGAGATCGTTTCTTGTCGCAAGACAAGTAGACCAAATTGGCTAGATCACTTAAAAGGGTATAACCCTCAAGGGATTCGTATAAGCGTAACTAGTTAGTACAACGAACACCTCAAAGTGCTAGCTAGGGTTTAGCACATTAGAAATTCTGCGAAGTGTCACACTTGGTTGCCAAGTCGAGACCCTCAAACCCAAAGGTCCTACCCACATTCACGTAATGTTTGGGTTAATTGGACGCCCATGTAATAACAATCTAGGGTTTTACCCTAAGGATCGAATGACCTAATACTAAAATTTCGATTGAGCCTAGAAACCATAGATTTGAACGTTATTGGCCTAGCAAGGTTAGGGTTGCATTGGGTAATAAGACACCGCAAACGCTATGTCTTGACTATATATATTTCTTGACCAAGAAACACCGATTGATGGGAAAGATGATCCCACAAGTCAGATGTGACTCCTATGCAACAAGTTGCAACATCGCGTGGTTGTGTTAAATCACAAAGTAGAGTTGCCACTCTTTAGAACAAGGTTGGCAGGTTCTAGCTCAAGTCTAACTTGCAAGAGGATGAGTAGACATCTTGCTACATCACCCTTCTTGGGCTGATATGCCAAGTTAAGGGAGTTATGTATTGCCTAGTAAGCAAAGGATCAATCAAGTTAGAGTGACGTGGTCGCCAAAATTTACTGTCTTAACTTAAGGAACCTAAGGTGTTGGTTAACTTGGGTTGACAAGGTATTAACCCTAACCCAAGGATAAAAGGGTAAACAAACAAAACCTTGGGGAGCTTGCCAAGTCCCAATTGATCCCGGATCGAATGTTGGATACATTTGGAGAGATGGATTCACACCTTAGCAGTTGGCCAAATAAACGCCCACTAGATTGATTGTGTTTGTACAGTTTAGGAGCAGTGTTTATATTGTTTACTCAAGGAACTAAAGATGAAAAGATAATTAATGATTCAGGTTGAAGGCTTGGAGGGAGAAGCAGCATCAGTTAACCCCAACTGTCTGCCTAACCCTAACCAAGGGGGTTGTTAGTCGCACCGAGAACGTGGAACCAAACCCGCCACGAGAGGTCTCTCCGTTGGGCGCTACTTGGAGCAGGAGGATGCTTGGGTGCCAAGGGGGGCTCTGGCCGTAGATCCCTTGCCTTCCGGATCCTGCACAAGAGGCCGACGTGACTCGGGATTGGATCTCGAGGCCCACATTCTAGTCTATGAGCAGAATCTTGGATTAGTAATCCCTGTGGATTGCTGGATTGCCTTCGGCGAATTATGGATTGCCTTCGAGCAGATTATGGATTAGCCTGCGGGCTGGATTATATGATGTATTCCAAAGATAAATAAGATAACTTATTGAGAAGGAACTTGTTTGACACTGTTTTTCTATGTCAAGTGCTAGGATTACGTGAAGGAACCGGTGACAAATTGGCTAATTAAGGAAGTTGTTTTATGCATGTCCAACTAAATGTGGTAAGTAATTAGACAACTAAAGCAACCCTGAGGAAAGTGCGGTGGATGTGGCCATGGGTCCGTCCTACGGATGGGTGGTCCCGGTTGGCCGCGAACTTTAAACTTAGATGACGGGGGCTCATACACAAAGAGGATTCTTTGTGCGAGAAGTTGATGGGGACGCCTGTCCTTTTCGGGCGTTTCATTAATTTAGTGTGTACATGGGTGATTCCATAGCGGGTGATTCCGCAAAATGCATATTAAATTAATAAACGTTTATGAGTTTAGAGTGCGCACTCGTAATAAATTAAGGTTAGGATTTATTTCTAACCAGTTCAAGTATTCACTTTTGTCGGTTTAATTGTATTATTTTACTAACGATTGTGAATGCTTCAGTTGATGTGTAGAGATAGCAGCAGTGGCGGAGGAAAGCATTGGAGTCTAGCGAGTATTCGACCTTTGGATTATATTTTGATAGGCGCCACGCCTATATTTTGTTATGTCTATTGAGACATTGATTATTGATTATTATTTTGTATGCGCCTATGCGCTCGGATATGTTATTTCTATTTGGACATTGAGATTGGGCGTGCCAGACTCTATGGGCACCGTCCATTAGCTTTATTTTCCTATTTTTGTAGAAAGCAAACTCAAAAGCTCAAAGCTTGTCATATTTTTGTAAATTGGGCTATTATTGAGCATGAAGATTGAAATATACATAAAATACATGCTTTGTGAAGCGCTCACACAAGGCATGGGGGAGATTGAACCCAATTTGTCTCTTGCCTCTTGTCGTGCATGCTTTTACATTGTTTTTTGTGCAAAACCGTAGAGTTCATTGTTCTTGGGGACCTTCCGGGATTCACCACGTGAGCATTTTGCGTCCGATCTGCGCATCAGTGGTATCAGAGCGGAGCAGAGATCAAGAGCTTCCAATCTCTACCAATCTCGGGTGAAGGCGGAGCTCCAGGAACAAATGGGCTCTACAGTCAATCTCATTGCGAACCATCGATACAGGCAGACTTCTGTCGATCAAGAACCCCTGTTTCTACTGTTAGATCGCGAAGAACCAGGCTGTGCAGGCGGAGGACCACGTATTTATCTCCTTCATCAAGTCGTTGAAAACAGAGATAAGCTCTTCTCATATTCAAGTTGATTACTTCATCAAAGCTTAAACTTAAGCTTAGAAGCTTGAAACTCTATACATTTTCATCGATTATGTCAGAGGATGCCTCCGATTTTTCCGCGCGGGCAAAAAACGGCCCCCCCACGAAATTTGACGTCGCCTGTAGTCCATTAAGCTATTAAGCTTAATCTCTTTAATCAACTAAAGCTTAAAGCTTTCTGCAAGTCACACAGGGCAAACAAGTCCACAAACTCCAGGTCCTGCACTGCAAAAGTCAAGTTCTGTAAGTCACGTGGAATCAAGTTCTGCAAGTTCTGCAAGTCGGCCTAAGTTCAGCAAGTCAGCAACTCTGCAAGTCTGTTAAGTCTACAACTCTGTAAGTCTGACTAGTCAACTGGAATCAGAACTGACTAGTGCTCAAAACTCCTAGAAGACTTGTTCCTATGCAAAAACTCTGAACTGGAAAGTTGTTCGTGGCAAGGTGTTCTACCTATCTACAGGTTCGCTGAAGTATTTTCAGCAAACAAAGACGGAAATATTGCAGATTTTCTGAAAATTGAGAAAGAAATACCCAAAAATACATAGCCTTGTAACCCCGAATTTGAGCTACGCTCATCCCGCTAACCTGATTTTGAATGAGAAAGATTTATTGAGTTTTACAGGATGATGACCCCATATATGGATGATCCTATGGCTGAAGAAGACTTACCTGAGCCTACCATGGAACAAAAGCTGGATCTAATCATGCTACAATTGGAAGAAGAGCGAAGGGCTAGGCAAGCATTGCAAGCGCAATTGACAAAACTTCAAAGAGCATCCACCGATAAAGAAGAACCTCAAGCTGAAGATTTGATTCAACGTACCATCGACGCCACTCTTGAAGCACAAACCATTCGCAAGGAATCCAGGATAAGTAAACGAAGTTTCAAGTTTCGCACTTTCAATGGCATACGAGAAGGAAAGACTGTTTTATCATTTATTAGCCAGTTTGATGACTATTTCCATGAGGAAACTTATCCAGGAAAAGATAAAATCAAGTGTGTTACTACTCACCTGATAGACAGAGCATCACTATGGTGGACTGTAGTACGCAAGAGCATAGAATGTCCTGCTACTTGGGAAGATTTCAAAAAAAAGTTCATGCAGAATTTCCTTCCACCGCAATTTCATGAGAAGGCTATCAAGCAATGGGATTTACTTCAACAACGGGATCGTGAGCCTATTCCACAGTATACAGAGCGTTTTTGGAATGCACTCCTACAGCTACGCATGCTTGAAGACGTACCAAAGATGACGCATAAGCGGAAGTATATGTCTGGACTTCTTGGACATTACTATGCTGAAGTGAACATGTTCAAGCCTGCTACCCTTGAAGACGCCATTTCCTTAGCTCACGACACTGAAGATAAGTTACGCGGAAGAGACAGACGACCACAGCAATTCCAAGCCAACGGTAATTATGGATCTAAACAATTCAATTCCAATTTTAGAAGGTTTAATCCAGGTCGTTTCTCATCACCATCTTTCCGCAAGAATTGGCCTAAACCACCTGCATTACCATCTACTGTCAATCCAAATCCTAAGCCTATTCCACAAGCAAATCCAAATGTACCCAGACTTCCAGCCATTGCAAATAATGTAACCAAAGCCAAGCCAATAGTATGCTATAAGTGTCACCAGCCAGGGCATCTCGCAGCAAATTGTCATTCAAAGAAGCCACCAGCACATATCAACTATCTTGGAGCCATGGACGAAGACGAGCATGAGGATATGCCAGATTTCACTGAAGATGAGGATGATCCTACTACTACTTCCCACACTTTACCAGGTATGCCTACTCCACATTCATTGTTGACTATGAAATGTATGGTGCATGGAAAGGAAAGAATTATCTTGCATGATGACGGTAGTACCCATGACTTTATTTCAGCAAAATTGGTAAAGGAATTGAAATTACATACTGTACCTACGCATTATCGCATAAAAGCTGCATTTTTAGGCACTAGGTACAATGGCACACAAGAAGTACAAGATTTAGAAATTCAAATTGGTCCATACATTGAAAGAAGAAATTTCTTAGTTGTCCCATTATAGTCAAGCGACATTATTTTAGGAATGCCTTGGAGACACCAGCATAATCCAAATATAGATTATTCCACGCACACAATGAATATTAATTTTCAAGGAAAATCTATTACATTATATGGTATGCATGCATCTCATATTTTTCCACTGCTTTCGCATACTCAAGCAAAACGTGCACTACGCAAGAATACTAAATCATATCTCATTTGGGTGAATGAATTGCACGCAAAGGAAAATCATATGCACCCTAGGCATAAGGATTTTCTTGCATATTTTAAGGACTGTTTTGCAGAAGACCTACCACCAGGTTTACCACCTTCACGTCCAGAAGACCATAAGATTGATTTAATTTCTGGCACACAACCACCTTGCAAAGCACCATATAGGCACAATCAAATAGAGCAAAAAGAAATCCAGAGTCAAGTTGAAGAATTACTAAATAGAGGCTTAATTCGACCTAGCAGTTCTCCATTCGGTGCACCTGTACTCTTAGTCAAGAAAAAGAATAATACTTATCGTATGTGTATTGACTACCGAGCATTAAATAAGATCACTGTAAAGAATAGGTATCCTATACCTAGAGTTGATGACCTTATGGAAAAACTGCAAGGATCTTCTATATTTAGTAAAATTGACCTTAAGTCTGGATATCATCAGGTGAGGCTAGATAGATCTAACATATTTAAGACTGCATTCAGAACACAGTTTGGCCATTACGAATTCTTAGTCATGCCATTCGGATTAACTAATGCACCTGCTACTTTCAATAGAATGATGAACCGTATCTTTCTGAAATATCAATATTGTGTGATTGTTTTCTTTGATGATATTTTGGTGTTCAATCAAAGTGAAAAAGAGCATTATGAGCATTTATCATTAGTTTTTCAATTACTAAAAGAAAATCAATTGTTTGCAAATCCTGAAAAGAGTGAATTCTTTAAGACAGAAATAGAATATCTAGGTCATATTGTATCAAAAGAAGGAATTAAAGTTGATCCTAAGAAAATTGATGCAATATTGCATTGGCATGTTCCTAAAAATGTACATGAATTACGCTCATTCCTTGGTCTTGCTAGTTTCTATAGAAAGTTTGTACGTAATTTTTCATTACTTGCTTTACCATTAACAAAACTTCTTAAGAAAGGAATTGTTTATCAATGGACTGAAAATCAGCAGAAATCCTTTGACTTACTGAAACGTGCATTAACCAATGCCCCAGTTCTACAATTGCCTGACTTTAACAGACCATTCTTTCTAGTTGTGACCGATGCTAGCGGATCAGGAATAGGAGCTGTACTAATGCAAGACAACCATCCAATAGCATATTCTAGTTCTAAGTTGAAACCCTCTGAGCTTAAATATTCCACTTATGACAAAGAACTATTAGCAGTTGTACAAGCATTAAAACAGTGGAAGCATTATTTAATGGGTTCAGAATTCATGATAAAGACCAACCAGCAAAGCATTAGACATCTACTTAGCCAACCCCAAATCTCTGACCGTCATATCAAATGGGCTTCCTTCATTCAAAGTTTTCATCCTATCATTCAATACCAACCTGGAAAAGAAAATGTAGTTGCTGATGCATTGAGTAGAAGACCTGCAATTCATAATATTTCTATCATATCTTTTGATTCTTTGATTGCTATGAAAGATACATATCACCAGGATATTACTTTTCATTCTGATTGGCAAAAATTAGTTCAAAATAATTTCATTCCTGTTGATTCATTGTCATATAATGATGGATTTATGTTTTTTGAAAAGAGACTGTGTGTTACTATTCCATTCCGATCTTTTGTTTTGAATGAAATTCATTGTCCCCCATATCAAGGTCATAGAGGTATCATATCTACATTACGCATGTTAACTGAAGATTTTTATTGGCCGCATATGGATGCAGATGTATCTAATTTCGTTTCTGAATGTTTGATTTGTCAAAGAATAAAGAGACATCATGGTAAACAGTATGGATTATTAATGCCTTTGTCTATTCCATCTAAACCTTGGGAACATATTTCTATGGATTTCATTACTGGTTTACCAAATACTAAATCTAACCATGACATGATTTGGACAATTGTAGATAGATTTAGTAAGCAAGCATATTTCATTGCATGTAAGAAAACTTTAACAGCATCACAAGCAGCACAGTTATTTTTGAAAATTGTTTTTACTAACCATGGATTGCCAAAAGTGATTATTTCCGATCGAGATTCTAGATTTTGTAATAATTTTTGGATTACACTGTTTGCAAATCTAGGCACAAAGATTGATTTCTCATCTGCATTTCATCCAGAAACAAATGGACAAACAGAAGCCACCAATAGTACCATTCTAGATCTTTTACGTGCATATACTATCTCTAAACCTCAGACATGGGATACTCATTTGCATTTATTACAGTTTGCATATAACAATACACCGCACACATCTACAAAGAAAGCACCTTTTGAAGTCATTTATGGATATAGATTATCTACACCTGTTGCATCTTTGTCTAATAGAATTCAGAGTGCTGATGATATTGCTACTATGCATAATAGTATTTTTGATGAGGTTAAGGATATGATTGCTAAAGCCCAACAATCATATACCAAACAAGCCAACAGGAAAAGACAAGCCATGAATTTCAAACTTGATGATTATGTTTGGCTTAGAATAGAAAAGCGTAGACTGCAAAGTGTAGATAGACATCCAGTTGTCAAATTAGCTCCTAGATTCTATGGACCATTTAGAATCATTCATAAGATTAATGATAATGCATTCAAGTTAGAATTGCCATCTCATTGGAAAATTCATAATACATTTCACATTAGTTTATTGAGACCATTTAGAGGCCAATTACCTATCCACCCTGTTTATGAAAATCCACCTTTACTAGAAGAAGAGACTGAAATACTTGAACCAGAAGCCATCATAGACACTGACTACATGACCACTAGAACTGGCCGAAGGTATTCTAGATATCTAGTAAAATTTAAGAACCATCCTGTAGAGGAAGCACAATGGATGCACGCTAGAGACTTAAATGCTTTCCCCACTCTGTTAGCTCCACATTGAGCTAATAGCAATTGAGGTCAATTGCTATCCCACCCCGGGGGTATGATGCCAGGAGGCATATTCCACGGTGGATTCCGTGCCACGATGGATTCCGTGAGGTTTTACGCTGGATTCCGTAAACTTAGATGACCGGGGCTCATACACAAAGAGGATTCTTTGTGCGAGAAGTTGATGGGGACGCCTGTCCTTTTCGGGCATTTCATTAATTTAGTGTGTACACGGGTGATTCCATAGCGGGTGATTCCGCAAAATGCATATTAAATTAATAAATGTTTATGAGTTTAGAGTGCGCACTCGTAATAAATTAAGGTTACGATTTATTTCTAACCAGTTGATTTATTTATGTAGCTGAAGACTGCTAGGTATTCACTTTTGTCGGTTTAATTGTATTATTTTACTAACGATTGTGAATGCTTCAGTTGATGTGTAGAGATAGCAACAGTGGCGGAGGAAAGCATTGGAGTCTACCTTTGGATTATATTTTGATAGGCGCCACGCTTATATTTTGTTATGTCTATTGAGACATTGATTATTGATTATTATTTTGTATGCGCCTATGCGCTCGGATATGTTATTTCTATTTGGACATTGAGATTGGGCGTGCCAGACTCTATGGGCACTGTCCATTAGCTTTATTTTCCTATTTTTGTAGAAAGCAAACTCAAAAGCTAAAAGCTTGTCATATTTTTGTAAATTGGGCTATTATTGAGCATGAAGATTGAAATATACATAAAATACATTCTTTGTGAAGCGCTCACACAAGGCATGGGGGAGATTGAACCCAATTTGTCTCTTGCCTCTTGTCGTGCATGCTTTTACATTGTTTTTTGTGCAAAAAGGTAGAGTTCATTGTTCTTGGGGACCTTCCGGGATTCACCACGTGAGCATTCTGCGTCCGGTCTGCGCACCAGAACAGGTGGACACGTTACAGTTGGCATCAGAGCAAACCAACGAGGAACTAATGTTTTCAAACAAACTTAATGAGGAAGAGTAGAGAAAATGTTGCTATTAAGATCGTTTTGTTACTTACTTATCAATGCTGACCTGCAAATTCATGAAGCATGGAACAGATTCTTGGTGTTCCAAGTTATCTTTATGACCGCGATGCTTGCTTTAGATTATCGACGGAGGATCGATATGATGAATATCCTAGATCGCATCTACAATCCATCACCCTTGTACATGGAACAGAGATGGACAGGTGATTCAAGAATGTATTACATAGCCGCCCACCGATTTGCGTACCTTCGAACCAACCTATGTATTCCACGTTAGCCTATTGAAAAGGTATCTACCTAACCCAAATCATGTACTTGATGATTAGCAAGTTGTAATGCCTAGCCAAGGAGTCCTTGAGCTACGGCCTGATAGAGTCCTAGATGTCAGGGAGAGGCATTTGAGGTCAAGGAACTTAAGAGAATACCTCGTCCAGTGGAAAGATTATCCCGAAGAGGATGTCACCTATATGGACGAAGATACTCTCAACCAACAATACCTCCAGATCCTCTTGAGATGAGGACATCTCGATTCCTCTAGGGAGGAGAGGATGTGATGGGCCATAGGAACCCTCCCAAGAGTTTTAAAACGAATATTTTTAATTATTTTAGTTTAATTTTTTTAATTTCCCCCTCTCTCCCCGCCGACAACAGTCAGGGGAGGAGACAAGGAGTAGGGGTGGCAGATTTGGAAGGGAAGGCATGCACCCTCCAGGTCGAGGGTGGCCATGCCAACTATCCCCTCCCCTCCCCTATATAAGAGGAGGCTTCTTCCCTCCCCTGAAAAGGAAGAAGGAGGCTATATCCATACTGTGTTGTACCACCCCTCCTCCCTGGCTGTCTGCGACGCTCAGCCTCATCCCTCGACTCCTGGACCACGGCGCTCACATCTCGCCTAGGCCACCGTTCTGCTATTGCTATCGTCTGCTATTCGACACGGGACCCTTTCTAGGGTCCTCCAAGCAAGACCATCACCTTCCTGATTTCCATGTCCAGTCGTGAGGAGGAAGGGAGAAGGAGAGGTTGCCCCTTCCAAAAACGCCGCCTCCCTCCCTGATTGATACTTCCGGGTCCCATACATGTCGCCTTCCTCCCCTTGGATTCCGTCTTGACCAGCCGTGAGCCCCTTAGATTCCGTCCTGACCAGCCGTGAGGGAGAAGAGAGAGAAGTAGAGGAAGGAGTGGGAGAAGAGAAAGAAAATGAGAGAGAGAGAAGAGGAGGATTAGGAGAGAGAAGGGAAGGGAGGAGGAGAGAGAGAGAAGGAGAAGGAGAGGATAAGAAGGAGGGGGAGAGAGAAGAGAAATAAGGTGAGAGAGAGAGAAGAGGAGGATTGGGAGAGAGAAGAGAAGGGAGGAGGAGAGAGAGAGAAGGAGAAGGAGAGGATAAGAATAAGGAGGGAGAGGAAGAAGAGAAAGAAGGTGAGAGAGAGAGAAGAGGAGAAAGAGAGAGAAGAAGGAGGAGGTGAAAAGGAGAAGAGAAAGAAGGTGAGAGAGAGAGAAGGAGGAGATGAAAAGAAGGATTAAGAGAAGGGAGGAGAGAGAGAGAAGAAGAAGGAGAGGATAAGAAGAAGAGGGTGGGAGAATAAAAACAAGGTGAGAGAATGAGAGAGAAGAGGAGGAAGAGGATAAAGAGAAGAAGGTGAGAGGAAGGAGTGGAAGAAAGAGTGAGAAAAGAAGGAGGAAGTGGAAGAGCAAGAAGGAGGGAGAGGAAGAAGAGAAGGAGAATGAGTGAAGGAGTAGGAGTGAAGGAGAAGAAGTAAATAAAGAGAGAGAAGAGGGAGGAGAGGGTAAGAAGTAGAGGAAGGAAAGGATAAGAGGTAGAAGGAGGAGAGAAGTAGAAGGAGGGAAGAAAAAGAAGAGGAAAGAAGAAGTGGGTAAAGAAGGAGAAGGAGGTAGAAGAGCAAGAAGGAGGAGAGGAGAAGAAGAAGGGAAAGGAGAGAGGAAGAGGAATAAGAAGGAGGGGTAGAGGAACAAGAAAAGGAGGTAGAGGAAGAGAGGTGAGAAGTGGTAGAGGAAGGAAAAGAGGAAGGGGTAGAAAGAGCCACCCAAATCACTCTCTCGACAGCGAACCCCATTTAGTGGGTTTTTCCCCAACCAAACATATCTACCCAAAACCCATCAAGGACCCGTCAAGCCGTCAAGGACCGGACTGCCCAATCTCCACGAGGCAAATGGCTCCCAAGAAGAAAGTCGTGGGAAGCACAGGCATCCAAGCCAATGCAAATGCTGGAGGGACAAGCTGAATGGCCAACGCAGCGCACATGAATCCAACCCAGGTTTCAAGCATTTAAAAAAAAGTTAGTTTAGGACTTAGTTCTCATGGAAGGATTAATGTCATGCATGAGGTTTTATTTATACTAAGAACAAAGTTGCATGTAACGGTAGGGGTGAGCTCGTATAAGTTTTTACTCACCTAAAATGATAAGGATCACCTTACCTCGCATGAAATGATAACTTCTACACACATAAAATGATAGGGTTATCACCTTATTTCACATGAAATTCTAGCTTTTTAACCAGTTCAATGCATGAATAGTCATTTAGAATTCACGTTGCGCAATTATGGTTAAAAGAAAACACATGAAATGTTAAATTATGTTCATAAGCTACATTTGCTTCGTTAAGAACAAAACCCTAGGACTTTCATAGACGCAAGTCACATGTGATTCGGTGCATTAGAAATACTCATTGCCAGGATTAAAGGGAGATAAAAGCTATTTAGGGGACAACTATACTAAACGCACAACGTCCATGATGGTTGGGAGCTCCTACATAGAACCACACTAGGAGAATTGGAAGGGCCACATGCATCTAAACCGCATCTTGAAAGTTTAAATGAGGAATGAGGTGTTGCCATGTGTGTTAACTGAGTTTAGCTAGAATTAGAGAGTATAAGACCCTTGGTTGGGTTGCGAATAAGGCATATCCATCGCCTTGATTGACCAGCTAGTGCTTGAGTTAGGGACTAGGATACCCTAAGAAAGTATAAGTCAACTTACCAAGACCATTTGCTCTTGTTGAAATTATGGGGATTTTGTCAAGTCGCGAAAAGACCCAAGATCGGGTGTTGGGCATCTGGGAAAAAGGAGTCACACCTTAGCAGTCAGTTGCACAAACTACCTCCGAAATGTTCGTGCTTGTACTTAGATACATTATTTGATTTCTTCATACAAGGAACTAATTCAAGGAAAACACGTAATGCTTCAGGTTGAAAGCCTAGAGGGAGAGGCAGAAATAGTTGCCTCCGACTGTCTGCCTAGCCCTATCCAAGGGGGTTGTTAGCCACGCCGGGTATATGGACCCAACCCACCGCAAGAGGTCTCTCCGTGGATATTGCTTGGAGCGGGAGGACGCTTGGGTGCCAGGGGAGGCTCTGGCTATAAATCCCTTGCCTTCGGTGTCGTGCTACTGCGCATCCGAGCCGTAAGCACCTCCATTTTTGTTGTGCATCTATGTCATCTGTTCATGTGTGTTTCATTGTGTTTGATTGCTGCATTATCTTTCCGTCCTTTTCAATACCCGCATCCAATGTACATACTCCACTTGTGTGTTTGTGTTTGTGTGTGTTTCTGCTTGTGTGCGTGTTGTGTGTGTGTCAGAAAAATATGAAAAACTGATGCCAAAGAATATTATCAAGGTGTTAATTTCAATGATGAACTCCAAGAAAAGTGCAAGATACCGTGGAATCAAAGAAAGCTTTGTAGAAGCTGACATTTAAGCTATGAAGATAAAAGTTGCACGTGAACAAGGCCAACGTAACATGCGGGACAAAGAATTTTTGAAGAAGATACATTGGCATTACATGCAATGGAGATTATGATGAAGAGGGGTCCTTCAAGAAAAGAGACCTACTTGAGGGTCAAAGACAATACAATTCTTTAGTTCACTCCATTGAGGAAAAGGTTACCAAGCAGCTATTGATAGATGTGAGAAGACTGACTTGACTAAGTCCATCAGACTGTCTATATCTGATATGGGTCCTGAAAAGAAAAGTCTTGTATCACCCTTCAAAAGTAGCAGTTCTAAAGAGGGAGGTTCACTAGTCAATATGGGAACTAGTGTCCCTGGTGATTCCAGTAGTATCACAGATACAGATAGTCTTGTTGTTAATGACTCCACTGATGGCACAAACTCTCAAACATTTGAGACCGATGCTTCCATAAATCATGAGGTTATGGAAGGGCTAGCGCCTCCTTCCTACACCTTTCTCTTCAAAAAGGTTCTTACTCGCAGTCCTTACCTGACAGCTTTGATCGCCTTAAGGCCACAACAAGCCAACTGCAACCAACGGCACTCCACAAGACCGAGAAGTACCATGGCAGAAGCTACTTATTTGATCTAAACTATGCACCCCCAAATGAAGATGACATGAATGATGAGAATTACGTGGATCACCTTGCTAATGGGAATGGTGAAGATTTGTCTATGACAGGAAACAAAACTAGCAAATGAGAGCGTCTCAAGGCATTGACCCCTTACTTTCGGAAACGTGAAAGCAATGCGGTTACAAAGATGGATGCAACTAAATTTGTTGGGCCTTTTTGGCCTAGCCTATTCTTGTCAAAGAGGAGCTTTTCCTGGAGGGGGGAGCCCTGATCAGTCCCAGCCTGGCATGCTCGAAAAAAAAACCGACCCAGAGAGTTTCGGTGTAGCGCTTAGCTGTAATGGCTGCTGCTATGAAGGCCTGAAACCAGAGCTGATCGAGGGCTTGAGATGGCGGCTTTTCGATGCCAAGGGGCAGGTTTTGGGCACGCTTGCGTCGTAAATTGCAATTGTTTTGCAAGGGAAAGACAAACCCACCTATACTCCAAATCAAGAGAGAGGAGACATTTGTGTAGTGCTTAATGCTCAAGATGTGGCCTTCACTGGGAGGAAGCTCACCAACAAGTTTTAGCATTGGTATGCAGGGTATGTTGGCCATCTGAAAGAGAGAAGCTTGAAGGATCAGATGTGAAAAGATCCAATTGAGGTCATACGCAAAGCTTTGCTTCGCATGCTTCCCAAAAATGGGCTCCGTGATGATCGAGCAAGGAAGCTGAGAGTATTCGTGGATGATCAGCATCCATTTGCAGATAAGCTATTGGAAACATTTCAAACGCTACCAAGATAGGTTTGACAACTCAGGCCGCGAGAGCGGCGGGCAGCTGAGCATGCTGAGAAGGCAGCTGAGAACAGACAAGCAAAGTTGGCATTGTTATAACAGGAACAGGAACAACAGAAGATCAAATAAACATGATGCATCTTTGAACAGAAAAACATTCTGAATGAGCTTTCTTTCATATGGTTCAACTGTCCTATCTTATGAAAGACCATCTCTGTCATCTTTACTTGCAAGCCAACTTCACATAAACTCTGTAGGAGATGGTAAATCATATCGTGGGCTGAGAATCTTGAAGCATGACTGTGAAGGGAGCGCAAGCTATCTATTGTTGCAGGAAAGGTAGATAGTCTCGCCAAAGAAGACTGAACAGGAAACTGTTTGATACATCTGCCCAGCATAATCAACCAGCTTGGTCCAGATAACCTTGACAATCTTAAGAAGATAGCTCAACAGTACCAAAAACATGCTACACAGGCCGCAGATGATGATGAAGATGTACCAGAGCTTATAGAAGGAGAGACATTCTGCCCAGCTTGCTTACAGACAAGATTAGCCATCACTCTAATCTCTATTAACACTTAAAGAAGAGTGGAGGCAGGTTTGAGGAAGTCCATCGATGGAAGGATCCAGCTTCACTTTTTTTAAACTTCCAGAGTATCTTGTATTCAGCTGAACCAAAGCTAGAAAGTTATTTGTTATGTATAACACGATCCTGGCTCTACTGAAAGCTTGTACAGGCATCGAGAAATAAAGAAAAAGGGCAGAGTCTTCATACTGAAATTGCTCAAAAAGGATTTGACAAGGTTCTTTCAATTGGCAATTGTTGTAATTCACTTGACAAGCAATATAGTGATCTTTGGCATCAAAAATTGAGATCTTCTTGTTAGCTTCTTTCCTTGCAGCAATTTGAACCCCGTGTTCTACAGCTCTTGCATGAACTCTACGACATTTGTGATGAACCCGACGTGAAAGCGCTGCATCAATTTCCAGCAAGATGGGAGACTCACAAGAAGAGATCACGGACAAGAATGTCATGAAGCATCTGTTTCAGTCATTTACATCCTATATGCAGCAACAAGCACACGCGAAACGCGATAGTGATACCATGGATGCCTTGAAGGCTGTCCAACAGGAGATGAAGCAGTTCAATGGCCAACAAGTTTCAACTTACCTGCATTTGTATGAAGAAAAGATGAAGTTTTTTGGGGTTACTCAAGACATTTGGAGCCGCTACTTCTTGCGGATCGTGGTTCGCGCGCTTGAAGTCCGAATTACAGAAATTCAAGGAACACATGCTAGTTGGACAGAGTTTAAGAAGGCATTAAAAGATGAATATTTCCTGGAGGATACATGTCTTATGAACCGCAGGAATTTCTTAGCTTGGGTTTCTATGCCTAATAAGGGACTTTTAGTTATCGCCCTTCTGCGAGAGTTTGAGAGCCGCTATGATCAATTGGACAAGACTGAGCAGGAAGCTTTGGAGATGCAGAAGGTGGAATTATTTTTACAAGCTACTGATGCTGATTTACAGGAAAAGTTGGATGATCTTTTGGAAGATCAAGCTACCGATTCAGGTTTAAAGACCGAGTGGAGACATGTCATTGATGCTGTGAATGCGCTTGTTAAGAAGCAGCGCAGGAGGGTATGATTGCATCGTAATACAGGATCTGCTTCTGAAAAATCCTTGGAGACCTCTACTTCTACTGCTGCTGCAAGTTCTATGCCTAAGCCTACTCCTCCTGTTGTAAATCCATCAGTTCCTGCTGCTACAGTGCCCTTATCAGTAGATGATGTTATTAAAGGCCTGGCAGATTTGACGATAGAGGCAGTCAAAGCTGAAGTTGGGAAGTTAAAAGGGCAACTTATGTCAGTACTTGCTGTAGCACCTGCTCCAATGACTGCTTTTCTAGCTGGCCAAAGAAAAGGAAGACGATGTATTTGGTGCGATAGTACAGAGCACCAACACTGCAGAGATTGTGATGCTTTTCAAGAAGCACGTAAGAAGAACGTAGTGTTTTGGGGACAAGATGGGAAGATATGGCTGACAGAGACTGGTGCTCCTCTTGACACGAACTTTGGTAAGGGAGGCATAAAGAAGCTCGTTGATGATATGGCTGCGCGATTAGCTTATGTGAGTGTTAGAGGAGATGCTTCAGCTTAGGGAGTCCAGCTTGAGCAGAAATCAGATGGAGACTCAGCCTTATGGTCCTCTGCCTTGGAGATGGCGAGAAGAGGGAAAGTTTAGGCATCCACTATGACTTGTGTTGGCTCCAGCATCCAAGGAGAAACGGGATGGGATTCTCCTGTTGACAGGTATTCTATTTTTGCTTATATGGAAAAAACACAGGGTTTAGATGCCATGGTTGAGGAAAAGAGAAGAAGAGGTGAGGAGGGTATCAGTACCTCCAAAAAGGCTAGAGGGGGTGACTTTGTTTCACCACCTGTTATTGCTCCACCTATGACGAGTTCTCCAGCACAATCAGGTCCTGAACAACCTATGGCAAACGAACAGATGAAAGAAAAGAGACAACCAAAGGAGCCAGGATTCAAGTTCTTGTGAGACCTTGATATGCAGACGGATATGAGTAAGATTTTTCATGAAAGAATTTTAAATAGTGAAGTCACTTTTACTATTAGTGAAGCTCTTGGGATTGCTAGAAGAGAAATACAGGATCAGATGCAGGATCTTTTGCAGAGGAAACGACATGCAATGGAAGGACCTGCTTTACAGGGGTTATGGCATTAGCTCTTGGGGAAGAGCATGATGATGCAGTGATGGTTGAGAATGCTTCTGTCAATCCGCAGTTGGAGAAAATAGTTCAGCCTATGTAGTATGAGGATGATGATACCCCTATCCTCATTCCTCGCAGCCATTTTTCACGCAGTCATTGGGCTAGAGCAACCACTGAGATGGTGGTAAGGATTGGAGAGAAACAGATTCCTTTGGTCGCTTTAGTCGATCATGATTCCGAGATTAATCTTATTGCTCGAGGTGTTTATGAGAGTGGCAAGTGGCCTATGGATGCAGAACATGGCTGACGCATGAGAGCAGCCAATAATACTTCTGGTGATATGTATGCTGCTTGTCCGAGCATTGGAATTTCTATTGGTAATGTTAAAGAGGATTATCATTGCTTTGTTCAGGATTCTTGCTCTTATCCGATTATTCTTGGACAGCCTTTCATTACAGAAGCAAGAATGGAAACGACAGTGATGGATGACGGCTCAGCCTATGCACAGATACGTAGTAAGGATGGTATGCAAGCTATTCAGTTTATGGACTGTTGGAGTAAATCATCCAAGAAACAGGGACTTCTTGCATGAGGCACCACTACCTGCGAAGGAGTTGGATTTTCATTAGATACCGCTGTCTTGCAAGACGTCAGTGGTACGGAGCGGAGAAAAGAGGCGATCTCGCCTCCTGGCAGCCAGTCTTTCTCCACTAATTTTTTTGGTTTTTCTTCAAATAGTTCAGTGAGTTATCAGAAAATTTCAGATTTTTCTAGAGCTGCCAGGCACTACATTGGTCGTAAGGAGAAAGAGTTGAAGACAACATGTATTTTGCAAGCAGAAGAGCATGTGGATGGGTTGTATGAAGGAATGTCTTATACAGATACATTGTTTGAGATGGAAAATATGCTGAAAACTTATGTATGTAAAGGTTCAAGGATCATACCTGTGAAAACCTTGGATATGTATCAGGAAATTTTTTATTTTATGCTGAAAACAGAGTTAGAGGCTAAGAAAACTCAGCAAATCGAATCTATGGTTGATCTTGATCAGCTTTCAGAGTTGCAGAGGGCTGAAACCTTTCAGCCAGCAGAGTTAAATGCTGGAAAAATTCAGCATATAGAGTATGAGGCTGCATCATGGCAGTCCACAGAGCAGAGGGCTGAAACCTTTCAGCCAACAGAGTTTAATGCTGATAAATTTCAGCATACAGAGTTTCAGGCTGCACCCATGCAGTCCATAGAGCAAAGGGCTGAAATCTTTTAGCCAACAGAGTTGAGAGTTGCTAAAAAATTGCAAAAATTGCAGCAAAGAAAAGAGTGCTTGACTGATGCCAAGGTTGACACGAAGTATAAAACAGTTGATAAGAAGGTTAAGCCGGTTGCAGGGCCGCTTCCTCCTGATAGTGATGAGCAGATAGAAAAAGCTATGAAGTAGCCTATGTTGAGAGATCCTACAAATATTGGCCATGAATTTACAGCTGAAACTCTTGCAGAATTGAAGATTGGAAATGATGATTTCTTGCTTCCAGTGGAAAAAGAATGTTTTAGAGAGATGCTTGGATGACATGGTAAGGCATTTGCTTTCTTTCCTCATGAAATTGGTTGCATTAGTCCCGAATTGGTTGCGCCTATGGTCATCTTCACTATTCCTCATGTGCCATGGAATATACATCCTATACCTGTGCCTAGAGCACACTTGCCAAAGCTAATAGAGTTGTTGAATGAGAAGATTAAGATGGGGATTTTGGAACCCTCTTCTGCGCCCTATTCTAACAAGTGGTTTACTGTACCAAAGAAGAATGGAACCTTGAGATTTATTCAGGATATGCAGCCCGTGAATAAAGTGACAATCAGGAATGTGGGAACAGGTCCAGTTGTGGATGAGTTTGCCGAGGCTTTTGCAGGACGAGCCATCTATTCCCTAGGTGACTTGTATTCTGGTTACGACCAGTTTCAGCTTGCCTTGGAAAGCAGGGATATTACCACTATGCGGACACCTATTGGCCTTGTGAGGATGTGTACCTTGCCTCAAGGTGCCACCAACTGAGTTGCTCATATGATGAATGCTATGCATAAAGTTCTGCGAGACTATATTCCGCAGTATACCATGCCTTTCTTAGATGATGTGCCTATTAAGGGTTGTGCAGAAGAAGAAAAGAATGAGAGTCTTGATTTGCAAGGATGTAGACAGTTTGTGGGGGCTGAACACTTGGTTGCTTGTGAGCAAATATTGACACGATTAGAGGAGGTGAATTTGACTCTTTCAGGGATGAAATCTGTCTTTGGTGTTAATGAAGTCATCATAGTTGGGCATATGGTTGGTTGTTATGGCAGGAAGCCTTCACCTACAAAGGTGGATGCCATAAGCAGGATTGGAGAGTATTGCTTGACTACTTCATAGGTGCGGAGATTTGTGGGAGCTTGTGTATTTTATATGATTTGGATTCCTTATTTTGCTCACATAGCAGATGTTCTCTATCAGTTGCTTCGAAAGGGGCAGAAGTTTCATTGGGATGAGAAGCATTCGAAAGCCATGCGTAAACTTAAGAAGCTGTTGCAATCAGCTCCTACTCTTCGCAAGGCAGATTATCAGTGTGGACGGCCAAGCATGTTGACAGTTTTGATACTAGCCCTATTGGCATAGGTTGGGCAGTGGGACAGGATGATGCTGATGGAAACAGATATGCAATCCGCTTTGGAGCTAAATTTCTTAATGAGCGACAGAGAAGATATGCGCAGATTAAAAGAGAGTTATGGGGAGTAGTCACTGCACTGCAGTGAAGTGTGATAAAGAGTATTTTATTGGTGCTTCAGTTGTTGTGGAAAAAGATTGCTTGCCTTTGCTTGGCATGATTACTAGCTGTTCGACTCCAGATATAGTGATGCTTTGGTGGATTGCCTACATCAAATCATTGAATCCAGAATTTCGACACATAGCAGGAAAAGATAATCCAGTTTTGCTGACATGCTGTCTAGAGCGAGATATGAGGATGAGGAGTCATTGCTTATAGAAGATGATGAGACAGAGTTTGTAGCTTCTGTCCTTGTTCATGATTGTCATGTATCTATTGTTGAAGCCTTTACTGAAGAGCTCTATGTTGATGAGTGGCTGCAAATTGGTCAGTATCTGAGTTCATTGACTCAAAGAGCTGATTGGAGAGATGATGTATTCAAGAAAATCAGAAGAAAGGCTTATGGGTATTTCTTGAAAGATGGTTTTCTTTGGAAGCACCCAAAGAAGAGAGGCGGACTACCCTTGAGAGTAGTTTGTGAGGCAACGATGCAGATACAAATTATGTGAGAGTTTCATGAGAGTTCTTGGGCTGGACACAGAGGTGTGTGGGCTACCTATGAGAAAATCAAAGAAAGATACTGGTGGAAAGGGATGTATAAGGATGTTTCCCACTTTGTGGAGACTTGCAGGGACTGTCAGCTCTACTCTTTAGTGCAGTATCGCGATGAATTGCATCCGACCTATCCGCTATGTATGCATTATAAATGGGTGGTTGACTTGGTTACTTTGCCAGTAGGACTTTGGTAGATGAGATATCTTGTCTTGGCTAGGGAGGATCTTACAAACTATGTTGAAGGCAGATCTTTGCGGACGAAGACCACCACTACAGTATGTAGATTCTTGTTGGAAGAAATATTTTGCAGGTATGGATGTATAGGCAAGATTACTGCTGATCATGGAGAGCTAGATGCAGATGAAGCTAGAGAATTTTTCTCACGGCTTGGGATTAAGTTGGCTCTTACTACTGCCTATAATCCAGAGGGGAATGGTAAGAGCAAAAGAGGACATCCGCCGATAGTTAAGGCATTTGAAAAAGCTTGTAGAGGTCGGATTGGAGATTGGCCGAGATTACTACCTTTTGCATTGTGGGCAAACCGCTCTACACATAGCGTGACTACTGGATATATGCCTGCAGAGTTGATGTATGGGCAAAAACCTATCATGCCTACTGAAATTTGTGCTCTCACGTGGAGGGCTCTTCCTTGGCATGAGAATTTATCAAGAGAGGAGCTTCTAGCGCTTTGGATTCGTCAACTAGAGAGAAAGGCAGAAGATGTGCAACTAGCAGTGATAATTTGAAGGGAGCTCGACTCAATAACAAGGACAGGTTTGATTTAAGGCATCGCTTGCAGCCTAGAGCCGTAAAAGAGGGAGATTGGGTTCTAGTCTACGACAGTAGCCTAGAGAATTAGCATAGCAACATGAGAAAAATGGTTCAAAGATGGTTTGGATCGTATGAGGTAAAACAAGTTTTTGACAATGCTACCTATGAGTTGGCTGAATTGGATGGGACGGTATTGAGGGTGCCCATTGCTGGAAAACGAGTCAAGATTTTCAAGAGAAGAGAAGATGAAGAGTATGCACTTGAAGCATTGGCAGAAGAAGAGCAGTCAGAAGAAATTCTAGCAGAAGAAGTAGAGAATATGGATGAAGTAGCTGATGAAGAAACAGGTCTACCGGAAACTGATGAAGAACTGGACCTGTTTGTGGACTTAGATGATCATGGATAGTTGGCTCATTCAGAGGATGCGCAGGTTTAGAGGGGGTGGATGTCGTGCTGCTACGCATTCGAGCCGTAAACACCTCCATTTTTGTTGTGCATCTGTGTTATCTATTCACGTGTGTTTCATTGTGTTTGATTGCTGCATTATCTTTCCGTCCTTTTCAGTACCCGCATCCAATGTACATACTCCACTTGTGTGTTTGTCTTTGTGTGTGTTTCTATTTGTGTGCATGTTGTGTGTGTGTCAGAAAAATATGAAAAACCGATGCCAAAGAATATTATCAAGCTGTTAATTTCAATGATGAACTCCAAGAAAAGTGTAGGATACCGTGGAATCAAAGAAAGCTTTGTAGAAGCCGACATTTAAGCTATGAAGATAAAAGTTGCACGTGAACAAGGCCAACGTAACATGTGGGACAAAGCATTTTTGAGGAAGATACATTGGCATTACATGCAATGGAGATTATGATGGAGAGGGGTCCTTGAAGAAAAGAGACCTATTTAAGGGTCAAAGACAATATAACTCTTTAGTTCACTCCATTGAGTAAAAGGTTACCAAGCAGCTGTTGATACATGTGAGAAGACTAACTTGACTAAGTCCATCATACTGTCTATATCTGATATGGGTCCTGAAAAGAAAAGTCTTGTATCACCCTTCAAAAGTAGCAGTTCTAAAGAGGGAGGTTCACTAGTCAATATGGGAACTAGTGTCCCTGGTGATTCCAGTAGTATCACACATACAGATAGTCTTGTTGTTAATGACTCCACTGATGGCACAAACTCTCAAACATTTGAGACCGATGCTTCCATAAATCATGAGGCTATGGAAGGGCTAGCGCCTCCTTCCTACACCTTTCTCTTCAAAAAGATTTTTACTCGCAGTCCTTACCTGATAGCTTTGATCGCCTTAAGGCCACAACAAGCCAACCGCAACCAACGGCACTCCACAAGATCGAGAAGTACCATGGCAAAAGCTACTTATTTGATCTAAACTATGCACCCCCAAATGAAGATGACATGAATGATGAGAATTACGTGGATCACCTTGCTAATGGGAATGGTGAAGATTTGTCTATGACAGGAAACAAAACTAGCAAATGAGAGCGTCTCAAGGCATTGACCCCTTACTTTCGGAAACGTGAAAGCAATGCGGTTACAAAGATGGATGCAACTAAATTTGTTGGGACTTTTTGGCCTAGCCTATTCTTGTCAAAGAGGAGCTTTTCCTAGAGGGGGGAGCCCTGATCAATCCCAGCCTGGCATGCTCGAAAAAAAAATTGACCCAAAGAGTTTCGGTGTAGCGCTTAGCTGCAATGGCTGCTGCTATGAAGGCCTGAAACCAGAGCTGATCGAGGGCTTGAGATGGCGGACTTTCGATGCCAAGGGACAGGTTTTGGGCACGCTTGCATCGTAAATTGCAATTGTTTTGCAAGGGAAAGACAAACCCACCTATACTCCAAATCAAGAGAGAGGAGACATTTGTGTAGTGCTTAATGCTCAGGATGTGGCCTTCAGTGGGAGGAAGCTCACCAACAAGTTTTACCGTTGGCATGCAGGGTATGTTGGCCATCTGAAAGAGAGAAGCTTGAAGGATCAGATGTGAAAAGATCCAATTGAGGTCATACGCAAAGCTTTGCTTTGCATGCTTCCCAAAAATAGGCTTCGTGATGATCGAGCAAGGAAGCTGAGAGTATTCGTGGATGATCAGCATCCATTTGCAGATAAGCTATTGGAAACATTTCAAACGCTACCAAGACAGGTTTGAGAACTCAGGCCACGAGAGCGGCGGGCAGCTGAGCATGCTAAGAAGGCAACTGAGAACAAACAGGCAAAGTTGGCATTGTTATAACAGGAACAGGAACAACAGAAGATCAAATAAACATGATGCATCTTTGAACAGAAAAATATTCTGATTGAGCTTTCTTTCATATGGTTCAACTGTCCTATCTTATGAAAGACCATCTCTGTCATCTTTACTTGCAAGCCAACTTCACATAAACTCTGTAGGAGATGGTAAATCATATCGTGGGCTGATGAATCCTGAAGCATGACTGTGAAGGGAGCGCAAGCTATCTATTGTTGCAGGAAAGGTAGATAGTCTCGCCAAAGAAGACTGAACAGGAAACTGTTTGATACATCTGCCCAGCATAATCAACCAGCTTGGTCTAGATAACCTTGCCAATCTTAAGAAGATAGCTCAACAGTACCAAAAACATGCTACACAGGCTGTAGATGATGATGAAGATGTACCAGAGCTTGTAGAAGGAGAGACATTCAGCCCAGCTTGCTTACAGACGAGATTAGCCATCACCCTAATCTCTATTAACACTTAAAGAAGAGTGGAGGCAGGTTTGAGGAAGTCCATCGATGGAAGGATCCAGCTTCACTTTTTTTAAACTTCCAGAGTATCTTGTATTCAGCTGAACCAAAGCTAGATTCAGCCAAGTTGTTTGTTATGTATAACACGATCCTGGCTCTGCTGAAAGCTTGTACAGGCATCGAGAAATAAAGAAGAAGGGCAAAGTTTTCATACTGAAATTGCTCAGAAAGGATTTGACAAGGTTCTTTCAATTGGCAATTGTTGTAATTCACTTAACAAGCAATATAGTGATCTTTGGCATCAAAAATTGAGATCTTCTTGTTAGCCTCTTTCCTTGCAGCAATTTGAACCCCGTGTTCTACAGCTCTTGTATGAACTCTAGGACACCGGATCCAGAATAAGAGGCCGACATGGCTCGAGATGGGATCTCGAGGCCTGGGTACTAGTCTATGGGTGGAACTTGGAACAACGATCTTGTAGATTGCTAGGATGGCCTTCGGGCATGATGTTGGATGTAATCTGGAATTATGATAAATAAAGAACAGATTCTTGAGAAAAAGGGACTTGCTTGACATTGTTTTTGTGTCAGTGCCTAAGTTACATGAAGGAACCCGTGATTAAATTGTTTAATTGAGGGAGCTGATTTTGCATGTCAAAACGTAATGTGTTAGTTAATTAGATAACTAAAGAAAACTGAAGAAAGTGCGGTGGGCGTGACTCAGGTCCATCCTATGGAAGGGTGGTCTCGGTTAGCTGGGAACTTTTCTCAAATGATGAGATGATAAGACAATGAGGACCTAGAGACTTGCTGGCAGGAAAGGAACCCTGACCTCATGTCGATCCCAAGTAGGTGTTGAGATGACAAGCTCAACACATGTGGACATTGATGATGGACCGCCTAGTTAGATGGGTCCACACGTCTACAGTTAGCACGTCGGTGGTCATTATGACTCTCACATAGCCACTGACTCATTACTTATTATATTCAGGTTGTTACACCTATTTACAGCTGGCATAGTTATAGTGCCAGTCAACTAGTGTAGTCGGTTATGCATTGTTTGACTTAGTAGGTCACTTTCCTTTTATGTTGTATCTTATCTATACTTTGTGTACATTTGTAAAGTGTGTGGAAGAAGAAGAAGAAATCAGCAAGAAAACGTTTTGGCCTCCATCTCTCTTCTTGTCTCTTGAGTGAGCTTCTCCTTGTGCATTCTGTGTGTGTTCGGCGCAGCATCTTGAGCAACCCCCTCCACCACGCGATTCTTGACAGTAGGAACGGCTGGACTCTTCCGCTTGGGGCAGACTCGAGAAGACCTAGATTGCAAACCCTATCTCATTCCCTTCGAGTGCCAGGCGGAGCCTTCTAGACCCTCCTCCTGATGGGCTGCTAAGATGTGTTCGGACAAATGGGCATGTTACATAGGGTTATTCAACTCTAGCTCCTTCTCTTCACTTGAAATTAAATGATAAAGGCCTTTTCCAATAAGGAATTTCATCACACAGAACTTTAATGATGGGTAGTTGTTATTGTCTAACTTCTTCTAGTGTTTGCCATTATCACAAAATGATATAAAACAACAAGCAATTCTTTTGCAACCTTTCACAACAAGTACACAATAATACATCACGTAGTCTTTTTCATTGAATGCTCAATAGTAGATGTAATCTGTAACTTTTTCACAAATAAAACTTATGTTTTCTTCTTGGAAAACATCTCAAAACTTATAGATTTGAAATCTATAACCTATGCACCCACTTTCGGTCAACATAACCAAAATTATAGTATGCCGCCCTGAAACTATTACCTCCAACATTGTGTGTCTAAAACAGGGCCCAAAATGGCCTCAGATGGCCAAAAAAGCAGCAACAAAATCCTAAATGGCTTATCTAAAAAATATATAGTGCTCTGCTTGAACGCCAAATCTTACAGTAATCTATGATATTTTGCTTTGCCCTACTTTCGATGTCTCCACAGTCACTATCTAAGAGAAAGAATGGAAGAACTTCTTACATGTTACTTGCATGCTCAAGTCCTTGCTTCATCTCCTTCACTTAGGCCTTCAAAACCAACCTCTCTTAATGGCAGTTCTCCGATACCATGTCAAGAATCATGTGATGGGGGAATTTCTTGAGTTGATGCACCAAACACGCACCATACACATAAGAGGAAGGTCATGCAAAAACACAAGAAGAGAGATGGAGGCCAAAACATTTTCTTGCTGGTTTTTTTCTTCTTCTTCCTCATACAATACAATGTACACAAAGTATAGATAAGATATAATATAAAGAAAAATGACCTACTAAGTCAGATAGTGCATAATTGACTATACTAATGGACTATTGCTATAACTATGCTAGCTCCAGATAGATACAACAAGCTAAATATAATAAGTGATAAGTCAGTGGCCATCTAAGGATCATAATGACCACATATGCCAAGTGTAGACATGCAAACCCATCTAACCATGTGGTCCATCATCAATGTCTGCACGTGTTGAGCTTGCCACCTCAACAAGCTAGGATAAGCATTGTTAACCAAGAAGTTCTCAATGCTTTATGAAATCCTCCCATTGAGAAAGTCTACTTCAACGTGACCTCTACTGATGGATGCAAAGTTTTTCCCTTGGGAGTACTCAAAGACTAGTCAATCAAAGATTGTAGGAGTAATTTTTTTGGTTTTCTTTGTAATGATGAAAGGAGTTGACTACAACCTACTACTAAGAAGTTTGTGGATGCAAATGAACAACTCATGGGGGCAATGGTCTAGTATTCCTTGGCAATAGGACCCATACAATGCTAGTTGAAATGGAGACCATGAAAACCACTTTGGTCAATCTGGATGCAATCTCTATCATGTTGTGAGGAGATAGTAACTACCCTCCTACCTAAAAACCACCTGACCAATTTATAACTTGCCCAAAGAATGAGAAACATTGAATGCATGTACTTGCTACCTTGGAATTTCCATTCACGAAGAAAGGAGAGTATCGTGAAGCCTATGAATGCATGAGCTAGAAAGCTGCACAAGAAACCATGGTGCATATGACTAAACCTCAATTAAACACCATCTTAGGGCCATTTCTCATGATTAATCTTGATTTAGAAAGATTCATATCCAATAGAGGATACCTCACCCCTACAAAAACAAGCCTGAGCTTCAAAAGAAACTTAGCCAATGGTGCCCTTGTTTTTGAAGCAAGCCCAAAGCTAACTTTCTAATCTTTGAGTAGGTGCTCACAAACCCCACTTGGTAATGGACTAAACTATACCAAATCCTATTTGATTAATATCACAACAATAACTTTGTCTCCCTAATATAAGAGCAAGGTATAGATAGTGTTAATGAAATCTCAACTAACCCAAAGCCCTCACAAATGGAAAGTCTACTCATAGATGTCGGTATAGTTAAAATTAAGTAAATAGTTAGAGTGGTTGGAGCATCTAGAGGTTCTTGAATACAAGAATATAAGGTATCAATCCCCAGATCTTGTTTGCAATCCAGAGATGCTAGAATGTCGAGGAGAATGAGCCTTTGGCACTACACCCACAATGGAAGGATCTAGCTTGAGAGTGATGATTTTGATCTTGAAATACCATAATAAAAAAAATCTAGGAAAGAAAGGAAAAGCCTCTAGATCCATTTAACAAGAAATCATCTAAAGAATACCTAGAAGAACCTTGAGTCTAAAACCAAAAGTTAAAAAAATATCTTGAAGTAATTCATGAAGTCCAAGAAAGATTGTTGAGTGATTGTCATGCTTAGCGTTAAGAAAGAAGGAGAATCCAATGAACCCATTGAAGGACTAGCAAAGGTGAAAGAGGTGAACCTTGTAGAGTAAGAAAATGTTCCCAAACCCATCTATATTATGGATGACCTCACTATTGAGGTGAAAGAACAATTACTATTCTACTCAAAGAGTACCATGGTATGTTTACCTAGAACTACTCTTGGAACTAGGACCTCAATGAAATACTCCCTCAAGTGCTTACATACACAATACTATTAAACCCCAATGCCAAGTTGGTTAAACAAATACTATACCCCATGAATCCTCCCTACACCAACCATGTTTGAGAGGTAATAGATAAGCTATAGAAAGTGGGTTGCGACATTATATACTAGCCATGCCATTCACATTCTTTATAGACCATTAGGACCTATTGTATCTAGTATAAATAAACCATGCTCCATAAAATCAATAGCTTCATGGATCTACTCTTACTAGAATGACTTCTCAAATTATGGTCATGCCAATGGGAAAGCAACATTGTTTAGCTGATCACATGTCACAAGTGACAAATGGAGAAAAGGAACTTGGAGTTTTTTATAATTTCCCTGAAACTACTTGTTTAGAATTGAAGAGGAGCTAAACTCTTCAAAGCCAACTTGACGCCTTACTAGGCTAATGACATCATCTAGATCTTAGAAGATAGTTCACATGAATGATGAATTAAAAAAATGTGACTCGCCTATCTTTTGATGAAGACCCAACCCTATCAAATGATTATTGGGTAGCTTAAGTATCTTTTGGTGAAGACTCAATCCTATCAAATGATTATTCAACAACTATATAGACCATGGAAACATGGGCTTCTTCAAAGATATGTATGTGAATAAGAAATTGGGACGTACTAGAAGAAGCACATAGAAAAATTATTGATAACCATTTTGATACAAATTCTGTGGGGTAAGAAAAATATTACATTCTCATTTGTGATGGTCAACAATATTCATAGACATAGCACATTTTTTCAAATATTTTGATGAGTACCAATAGATAAAAGTGCCAATATGAAACAAAAATATAGAACTCTGTCTATTAGTAATTTATCATTAACCCTTTGAAAAGTGGAGAATAGATCTTGTGTAACCTGATAGCCACTAAGTACTCATAAGCATGCTACATTATTGTGGCCATGGATTACATGACAAAATGGGTAGAGGATAGGGATAGGCTTGCAAAAAAGATACCCGAATGATGATGAAGCTCTTATTTAAGGAATCCATTTCTTGATCTATTTGTTCCATTGATATTTATAGTAATTAGTGACTTCATTTTATAAATGAATTCATCCAGTATGTTCTATTCACATTCTTGGTTCTACATTAGGAATCTTCCCCATGCTACCCTTAAGTCAATGGCCAATAAATATTGATGAACAAGGTTAGTATCAATATATCAACCAATATAGATGCATCTCAGGGTGGTCCCTATTGTGAGATGTAGCATTATGGCCTTTAGTCACATCCTCTTAGCAATCCATCAAAGCATGTCCACATGGAATTCCTGGCCCTTCATCTAACACACCAACCACACATTTATAAATTTTGGGTCTCCAAACCCATCTCATATTCCTTTTCATATTCTTAGACTGCCTCATTTTGCCACATTCGTCCAATGGACTCAAAGCAAACTTATTGCTATAGCTAGATGGCCTCAAATCCTTATTACTTTCATCGAGCATAGGTAGACCTTGGGCATGTTGCATCTTCTTCAAAGTTTTGGACATTCCTCTTGTTTTTTTTAAAGTAGTATGCATCATACACCATCTCACTTATCTTTGGACAAGAATCTATAAGACTCTTTCAACCATTTTAGATATCAAGGATACCAAGAAATTACCTAGCATCACCTTTGCGAACGTTTGAGCATAACTATTAACAATCCTTTACAGAGGACACAAGCTTAAAGTATCTTAATACATGAGCTTGGTTGCATGACTCAAAACATTTCAAACATCAAAGCTTCTCAATACATTTTACATAAACCCAAGAAGAGACCTTGGAAGATAAATAAAGCATGAAGCTCAAATGTACAAGTTATATATATATTTTTGGCAACATACTCATCATCTCATTTATCAATCATTGATACACTCATAGTGAGTACGAAAGGCCCAACTGTGACATATCAACCATTGAGAATCAAAACCCATGTTCATGCAATAAAGAGATCCCTATGTATGGAAAACATCAAGACAAAGTTATAAAAACCATAAATGGTGGCAAAATGGTATGGGAGAATGCAACATCCCTGTTGATAGTGTATTCCTCAACTCTCAGATCCGGTAGCAGTTATCGCAGCCATGAATGGCCATGAATTTAAAAAATGAATATCTTTTCTTTTTGCGTGGTAGGTGCAGGGATCGGGACTATTCATGGCAGGTGCCAGGGTTGGCAGTGGCAGTGGGGCTGAAAGGTTGCCGGCGAGCAGCTCCGACATTAGAGCCCAAGCCCTCATGGGTCCCCAAGCCGACAGCCTCAGGATAGATTTCAAGCGGGGTTCTTGTTTTTTGTGCACGTAGGATGAAGAGGCCATAAATAGGCCCCACACTGGCAAACCATTCTTTTTTTTACATTCAGAGTAAAACTAAGATTAACTATAGGGTGGAAGTTGGATACATCGAGCTTGCATCCATGGCCTGTGGGGTCTACTTCTGACGGCATTGCAGCCTACAGCCTGTAGCTACGATTCCGCCCCCCACTCTCCCTCCTCTATTAATTGAGTCATTTCTCCTCCTTTTAAAAACTAACTTTAAAAAATAGAATCACTCCTCCGTTTCGGCTCACCTAACAACACTAGTTGGATTTCTCAAAAGAGTGATCTGCTCTCCTTACGCTTCTCTCAAGATAGTGCCCTCCTCCTCCATTTCCCCCCCCCCCCCCCCCCCCTCCATTTCCATTTCTAACAGTCATCCATCAAGCTACCATTTCTACCTGTTTATTTAGCAATGTAACAAAGCTACCCACACATGACAGAACACACATTTTTACTATTTTTTGAAGCTGTCATTTTTACCTTTCACCATGATTCCCATCAATGTCAACCATTCCACATCCACTATTGCCAATCAAAAAATTTATGTCCAAAATCTTCCATCCGGTCCCTTTGATGCCTCAAATCTTCAATGGGAGGCACGTTCAAATCCGTCATCAAAATTTGACATCCAAAACATCGCGTACATTCCATGGGATCGATTGGATGATTTCATATGCGGTGAATCTCAAAGAAAGGATGCTCCAACTGGATTTCGCAAGCAATGGACCTCAAAGAGTGCACCAGGCAAACTTCTACGTCCGATGCCAGATAGTCATATGCAGCTTATTGGGTAAATCCATATTTTAAAAGCTGAAAGTGGTACACTCTAATCAATCTACCGTACTTTGTGCAATACCATTGAATGTTATATTTTATTATTATTCTATAGGTTTTAGTATAACTTTGGTCCGATTGATGCTCGTAATAATCCACCATCCATGAAAATCCAAAAGAAGGCCGGCAAACGAAGGGTTGAGTCCCAAACCTATGCTGTGGGTTGTCAATGCCACTTTGTGGCTACGGAACTATATATTTGGCCCACAGTTTTCCATTTGAATTATATACAATACGAGCATGTTGATGCAAAAGGAAATGTGTGTCATGGTGCACTATACACTGGACAATCCAATGCAAGGATGGCCTTTGCACCATGGCTATCAGTGAGGATGAAATCATGGATCTGTGACATGCTTCACAAAGGGCATACCCCGCAACAAGTTTTGCAACAACATATACACGCAGTGAAAAGGGGTGCCAAATATGGTATCTTGAAGACCACAAGAGATATTTTTCTTACATTGCGGGATATTTTAAATATTTCAAGCAAGTTGGAAGCTGTCACTTTGCAAACGGACCAGGATGATGCACGCAACGTGCACAATTGGGTCCTTACCAATAAGAGCCAAACCGTTTTTTATCAGCTCTTTGATGAGGCAAAAGGGAATGCATTTGCACTCGGTATGCAAACTGATTGCCAACTAGAGATGGCAAAAGTGCATGGGAACGATGGGTTGTTGGCAGTGGATGCTACATTTGGAACTAACAAATATAAGGTATAGTATTAGAAGACAAATTTACACTAATTTTTATGTTCATTGAAAAAATTTTATTAATGTTAACAAGAATGGTCTTCTGCAGTTTCATCTATACACCATCTTGGTATTTGACTCTCATCGTAATGGCATCCCTGTTGCATGGGTCATTACATCTTCGAGCACCACGGCTGACATTCGAGCATGGCTACTAGCTTTTCAAGATCGAATGTTTGATGCAAAAAAATCATGGCAGCCTAATGCATTTATGGTACATGATGCGCTTGCAGAAATACAAGCTATCAAGTAAGCCATCTATAAAGCATTCCTCCATATTAATTGTTTATTTATGGCACCTTTATGTTGCATTGTGCATGGGATTGGAGGTTCATTATATTTTGTTCTTTCCAATAGGGAGGTCTTTGGCGTGCCAGTATACCTTTGCATTTGTGTTGAGTGTTGAAATGACTTGTTTTTTGGCTGATTTTTGTTGTTTTTGAGAGTTGAATGGTTGATTTTATGAGATGATTGATTGATTTGGAAGTGGTTTGAGAGTGTTTTGGATGATATTGATTGGGTTTTGGAAGATCATGATGTTTATTGGTGGTTCTGTGATGTTCTGATAGGTTCTGATTGGTTCTGTATACCTTCTATTTTGCTCTGTTTTGGTCTGTTTTGTTCTGATTGTCTTCTGTAAGGAGGGATGGGTTGATGATTGATGAAGATTGAGATATTGTGAAAGCTTATTGAATGGTTTTTGAGAGTTTGGAATGGTTTGAGTATGAGTTATGTGGTTTTGATGACCTTCTGTAACCTTCTGTAGGTGTTCTGTTCTGTTCTGTTCTGTTCTGTTTTGTTCTGTTCTATAGCTGTTCTGGTATTGTTTTGTGACTGTTCTGTATGCTTCTGTATGTGTTCTGATGGATGAGAGTGTAGCTTGGGAAATTTTTCTAGCCTTGGAAAGAGGTGAATACAAGTGCAAAAGAGCTGAAAGAAGTGGAAGAAGTAGCTGCTGAAGACTCAAGTGAAGACTAGAGTGAAGTGACAATAGTGAGCTATGAAAGGACACTATAGTGGCTCTGGTGACTCTTCATATCAGACATACCTCTTGGGAGGGGTATCCAAGACCTAAGAGGGATTATTGAGAGTGATTTTTGAGAGATTGTAGTGAGGATATGATGTATTATTGATAGAGTGAGAGAGAGAGAGTCAGAGATAGCCAATTCTACTCAAACAGAGTGATTGTATATGAGAGATTGAGAGAGAAGACTATGAAGATATTGAAGATGAATACTATGTGATGTATTTCCATTCAAAGATGGTGTATTCCTTTGCTTTCTTTGTTATATTGATGGATTTTGTGAAGATATTGAAGAATATAGTTGATTCTATTAAAACCGTGGGAGATCTACATGATGTTGTATGAAGATTTGTTGTGCCTGGTGTTCTTTTCTTCATTGTGATCATATGAAACATGATAAACAAGCTACCCTTTTCCTTGGTGTTTCTCTCGGGGCTCCATGTTTTTGGTGCGCAGCCGGGAAACTTGCCATCAACAAGCACCAAAAGAGGCTGAAAATGAAGAAAATGGCATTGCCAAGAAAAGAAGAATTCAATGGATGTTTGTAAAGTTCCTTCTTCCACTGAAGAGTTGGAATTCCTCATAATCAAAGCCACTTTCAACAAGAAGTTCATCCCACAATGGCGGAAACACATCACCATCATGATGCATGCTTTATGTGGTGGACAGTTTCCTCTTCATGTTGAAGCAGCAGCAACTTGCATCTTGGTGGCAAACTGTTTGGGAATAAACTGAAGGGTAGAAACAGAGAGAATGACCATCCATGGAAGATTTGGCATTCATTGAGAAGTTTCCAGACAACATCAAGTGGGAGATTGTGAAGAAGCTTCAGGAGCCTTGGTCTGTAGAGGTTCACAAAGACAAGAAGGAAAAGAGTTGGAATTTGTTCGTGGATGCTCAATAGCAAGATACATGGGATGCTTGGTGCACTGATAATCTTATGTTTGTTCAATTAGCAACCCACTGGAAGTTGGTAGACAGAGTGTTTTTCACAACATACACTGTTGAAACCATCAGAAGTTGGCATTACTATGATGATGGCACCACCACAATGCTTAGACGGATGCAGTTTGACACCTTCAGAACCGAATACCTTCCTCTGTGCAGTGGCATGAAAGCAGAATTCAGGGACGTTGAAAAGAAAGAAGTAGAAGAAATGTTGGCAAGAGAGTCCTCCAGAGACTGAAGCTTTCTGTTAACCCTCTGTGGAGCACTAACAACATAGTGGAGCCAACCCCCTGATGAATGACGCAATAAAGAGGCAAGCGTTAGAACGAGTCCAGAGGTACGTGAGAAGAGAGAAAGCAAGAATCAGAGCCGAGAGCGAGCTCGCAGCAGAAGCCGCCTTTGACGCCCTTGCGGAACTCTTTACAGAAGTCCCAATGGCACATCAAGCCCTTCCTCCTCCTGTTGGAGGTCCACTTCCAAGCCAGATCCGTCCTGGAAATATTGATGACAGGCCAGCGAATGTAGTTCCATTGCCAGTTTTTAAGGGAGAGTACAATGAAGACCCCGATCTTCATGTAGTAGAGTTTATGGTAGCATGTGTGGCTAACAATGCCAGAACCCCTGAGCATTGGTTAGCAATATTCCCCGCCACTTTCAAGGGCGCGGCGTTTCAGTGGTATGAGAGACAAGCAGCAGGAACTTTTGGCACATGGGACGACCTGAAGTTGGCCTTCCTCACTAAATTCAGGCGTGAAGGTTTTGAAGAGCGGATGCGAGAGGAATTTATGAACCTAAGTCAATCCTCTGGAGAAAGAGTAGAAGCTTATGTCTCACGAATGGAATCCATCCTGAAGAGATGGACTAACCATAATCTAGATGATGGCATTCAGAAGGGGGTGTTTCTCAGAGGATTACAACCAGAAGTCCGTAAGTTTGTGGAGCTGCAAAGACCAGCCACACTACAAGCTGCAACAGAAGGTGCAAGACTGTACGATGAAGTGGAAGCTAGATTAGCGATGAATACAGGAAGAGGAGTCCTACCTCCTCTGATGCCAGGAATGATGTACCCACCAAATGCAGTTCCAGGGACTGTTCCCTATCCCTACCAATAGATGCCCTCGGTATCACAGTACAGTGCACCAAATCCACAATGGCCACAATCCATGCCTCAAATGATGGTTCAACCACAACAACAATGGTCCCAACCAATTTCCTCAATGCCAAATCAGCAGCAACAGTGGAATCCTACCAACTGGAGCCAAAAAGCTCTCTTTTCTCGCCAAACCATCCTTTCTTTTGTCTCGGGACCGGCTTTGGTGCTTCTCTTTAGCTCTTGCCTTCTTTCTTGGCACTTCCTCATCCTTCTTACGATCGACTTTTTTGTCAACAGGCCTTACAGGTCCACCTTCCATGCTAGGATTCATAACCTCAAAAAGGAGTTGATGGATGTGATTACAGAACAACTACAGACGTTGAAAGTGAATACTGCTAGTCTATCCAATGTTGCAGGAGCAGGAAGAGATGTGATGCGGTCAAATACTTGGTGTGGTAAGTGTCATCAAGCAGGCCATTTAGCCACTGAATGTACACGAAAACCAACTATTCCTGGGGCCTTCTGTTCCTACTGTTTGCGGAAGAATCATACAGAGGACATTTTCTCTCTGAAGGAGATGCATGATAGGAGAAGGAAGGAAGAAGACGCAAGATTCAACTTGTTGGAATCCAAAATGACAACACAAGATATTGGACCCAAGCCTAGAGAGTTTGGTCCTAATTTCGGACCCAGAAGATTTCCCTCTCAAAGTTACAGAGGAAGACAGTTTGGCGGTGGTCAGAGATCAGAAGTGGAATGTTACAGATGCGGAGAAAAGGGACACATCTCACCAAATTGTCCAAATCCTAGAAGGTCAGTGGATTACAAGCCCTTATCCAGTCGATGCAAAGAAGAAGGCCACACTGCAAAAGACTGTCCAAGCCCAGCCCCAGTGAAAAACAGTGCTACTGATAGTCCGGCCAAGGCCCAAGAGCCTACCTCCAATTTGGTGGAATTGGAAGTTGCTACCATCACGCGTGCAAAGCAGAAGGAACCTCCTGTCCAGAAAGAAAATAACCCTCCTGCCAGAACAGTGAAGTTCAAACTTCCACGAGAAGAACAGAACAGAATAGAGCCTAACAGTGTCGTACAGAGCACTACAGTGCCACAGAGAGTTACAGAGACAATTATAGAGACAGGACTAGAGGTCCAGGATATAGAAGAGGAGGAAGTGCCACAAGTGGCAGAAGTTCCTGTAATTCCTCTGTTGGAAGAAAGAGGGAAAATGAAAATGGGTGTTGCCCCATTCCCTAACCGGTTAGAGAAGCCGGTGGATCCTATTAAGGAATACGATCTGGTCAGAGATCTAGATACCTTTAAACCAAACCTTACATTCCGACAATTATTGATGTTGTCTCCCAGTTGCCGGAAAAGGTTCAAAAGTATATTGACAAGAAGACGTGGTTTAAGGATTGCTCCCTCAACAGTAACAAAGTCCAACAAGGCTCCAGAGCCTGTAAAAGAAGTGGATGTGGCTAACGCCTTTCTAGATCCGGGTACTCCAGAGACTGGCGTGTGGATAGAAGGCTGCTTCATCACAAATGCATTGATTGATGGTGGTTCATCAGTGAACATTATGACGGATGTTACAATGAAGGATCTAGGTCTACAAGGTGTGCAACCCACCCAATGGCTCTCAGACTGGCGGATCAGAGTAGAATCAAGCCTTTGGGCATTCTCCCATATGTGAAGACTACAGTGGCTGGAAAAGATTATTGGCTAACCTATTTGGTGGTGAAGCCAAACTCTTATGGTACATCCTATCCTCTGTTACTGGGCAGACCATGGCTTTTTGAAGCCCGAGCAAGGACGGATTGGTTCAAAGGAACCTTGACCTTGGGTAGAGGACCCAATAAAGTGGTGCTGAAGCTATATGGTTCTCAAAAAGGATATGGATCCACCTCCTTGGAATTATCTTCTAACTCCCCTAATGAGGCTACGGATGGAACATCAGCAGACGAAGACGTTGTCAAACAGATCCTTCCCAAGAAAACAGTGACACGTTCCTTAACAGTGGATACTATAGGCCGACTTCCAAAAGATGCAAAGCCATTATCAATGGGTGAATACTTCCTGGCTAAACCAAGAATGACTTCTAAAATCACTTCTGACAGTGAGATAGAAGCATGGATGTATTGCTCTCCCTGTATCATGGCCAGAGCAGAAGCAGAGACAGAAGCAGAGACAGAAGCAGAGACAGAAACAGAAGAGGATGGATATGATATGGACGAAGAAGATTATGAAAGTGAAATGGAAGAGTCTATCCCACCTGAAGAGGATACATTTGAAGAAGAAGTTCCAGAAGCATCAGAAACAGACGAGCTCATGCTATGGGACAGAATGGTGATGGTACCATTTGGTCTGGTAAATGGATCTTCTCATATGCAAAACCTTTATAAGAAATGGATTAAGAAGAACAAGCCGTCTTTCAAGAGTGGCTCATGCCGTCCTAACCCATCCTTGCCAAAGAAAGATGATGATGATGCACCGTGCCAACAAGCACCAGTCCCACCAACCCAACAGGCATCAGAGGGTCCCTGTTATGTGACGTTCCTGGATGTGTCATCTTCAGAAGAGGGGTCTTCAAGCCAAGAGGTAATTTCTTTTTGAAACCAAACCCGAAACGGCTCTAATCCCATTCCAACATCGCAAGGAGCAAATTAAGTCTCCAGCAAAAGAAGAAGTGGGTTCTAGTGGGACATCAGAAGAGGACACCACTCCCTTGAAGGAGTCAGATCTGTGCCCAGAAGCAGTCCGTGGGACCTTCATCCGTAAAGTAGAAGGTGAAAGGCAGTTAACCTTTGTGGATGTAGAAGGCACTGAACGCCACTTGAAGGTGGGTAGCAGTCTCCCAGAAGAGGAGTTGTCAACCTTGTACAACTTGTTGAAAGAAAATTTGGACGTGTTTGCATGGTCCTACAAAGACCTAAAGGGGATTGATCCCACAATATGTCAACATCATATTGACTTGGAGCCTGATGCCAAGCCAGTACGGCAACGACAGAGGCGAATGAACCCGAATTATTCCACATTGGTGAAAGCGGAGCTGCTGAAGCTTCTGGAAGCCGAGTTCATCTATCCATTGGCAAATAGTGAATGGGTTTCACCCATCGTGGTTGTACCCAAGAAGAATGGCAAATTGCGAATATGTGTGGATTTCCGAAAGCTTAATTCGAAGGATCACTTTCCTATCCCTTTCACAGACCAATTGTTGGACATAGTGGCAGGACATGAGCTTTATTCCCTTTTGGATGGATTCAGCGGATATAACCAAGTGCAGATAGCAGAAGAAGACCAATCCAAAACAACCTTCACCACATAATGGGGGACCTATGCTTACCGAGTGATGCCATTTGGACTCTGCAATGCCCCTGCTACTTTCCAGCGAGTCATGATGGCCGCATTTCAAAATCATCTGCACGACTTTATTGAGGTATATCTGGATGACTTCTGTGTCTATAGTTTGATCCGTGAACACTGGGAGCACTTGGAACAATGCTTTGACCGATGCTGGGAGTATGGGATTTCCCTCAACCCCGACAAATCCATCTTTGGGGTCTCTTCTGGAGTTCTGTTGGGCCACATTGTCTCTGCACAAGGGATATCAACAGACCCTGCAAAGATTGAAAAGATCGCAGCTCTGACAGCACCCACCAACCTCAAACAGTTGAGGGGATTCTTAGGCCATGTGGGTTACTACAGAAGGTGCATAGCCCATTTTGCAACAAAGGCAACCTCCTTGCACAAGCTCCTGAGGAAAGATGCAGAGTTTACTTGGACGGAAGAATGTGACAAAGCCTTCCACACTCTGAAGCAGTGTCTGATAGAGGCACCCATTCTGCAACCTCCTGATTGGATGAAAGAGTTCCATGTATACACGGATGTATCTATTGAAGGCTTAGGTGCTGTCCTCTGCCAGAAGGGCTCCTCGAAGCTGGATCAACCGATCTATTACGCAAGCCAAAAAGTCACTGATAGGGAACGGAACTATACAGTGATAGAGCTGGAGTGCTTGGCAATGGTGTTTGCCCTAGAGAAGTTTCGCCACTACCTCCTATCCACCCACTTTAAATTTTATGTGGATCATGAGGCCCTGTCCTTCTTGATGAACAAAGCAGATGTGAAAGGACGAATAATGAGATGGCTTCTTTTATTCCAGGAGTTCGACTTTGAGGTGATTACTAAGCCTGGTCGTTCCCATGTTTTGGCTGATCATCTGTCCCGTATCCCACAAACTGCAGACGAGGAGCAGGATGATCCAGACCTCCCTGATGCTTCCTTATTCTTGGTAGAAACTGTCACTCCCTGGTATGCAGACATTGCCAATCTGCTGGCAACCCAACAGTATCCTCCTGGTATTTCTAGTCGGGAAAGGAAGAAGCTCATGTTAGAGTCAGCCCCCTACACCCTGCTAGGTGGCGCACTATACAAGAAAGGCAAAGATGAAGTGCTCAGAAGATGTGTTGCAGGAGGAGAGATTGGGATTGTTCTGAAGGCTTGCCATGACGAGCCATGTGGAGGTCACTTTGCAGGAGAAGCTACAGCCAGGAAGGCTCTGCTAGCAGGATATTGGTGGCCTACAATTCACAAAGATGCCTATGATTACTGTAAAAGATGTAATGCTTGTCAAAGAATGGGGAAACCCACGAAGACAAGTGCCATGCCACTGCAACCTATCCTTCCCCTGAAGCCTTTTGAGAAGTGGGGCATCGACTTCGTAGGTCCGATCGATCCTCCTACCAGAAGGAAACAGAACCGATACATCCTCGTATGTACGGATTATGTCACAAAGTGGTGTGAAGCTAAAGCCCTCAAGCGGGATGATGGTAACAGCGTGGCCCTGTTCATGTACGAGAATATCATTACCCGTTTTGGCAGTCCCTTGGAGCTGGTAAGTGATAGAGGCACTCATTTCCTTAATAAAGTCATGGAAGAGTTGACAGAGTTGTATAAGATCCGCCATCGCAAGTCCACTCCTTATTACCCCAGAGCCAACGGCCAAGTCGAAGTCATGAATCGCATCCTCTGCTCGATTCTGACAAGAACAATTGCCACACATCGTCGTGATTGGGATGATCGACTTATAGAGGCCCTCTGGGCATACAGAACCTCCCATAAAGCAGCAACAGGACAGACACCTTTCCAGCTGGTGTATGGTACAGAAACTGTTTTTCCTGTTGAACTGGAATTACCCTCTTTGAGAGTGGCTATCAAAGAGCGTTTGGGGGATGATGATTCACTGCAACGCGTCTCCTACACCTGGAGTGTTTGGACGAAATTCGTAGGATGGCTCTCCAGTGTATGGAAGCCACGCAAGCTCGATGTAAGGCTTACCATGATAGCTTCATCAAGCACAAGGAGTTCAAAGAAGGTGATTTGGTCCTAGCCTATGATTCACGATTTGGCAAGTTTCCTGGCAAGCTCCAGTAGCGGTGGATGGGCCCCTATAAGGTACTTGCCGTCAACCCTAATGGCTCTGTCCAAGTGCAGACCATTGATGCCTCTGATGATCCCTTTCTGATCAATGGATATCGCCTGAAGAAGTACTTCCCTCCTTGGGGATCTTGACAATTACGGACACCTGATCCTTTCCCTCGTTGGCACGACACTGTACTTCTTATGATGCTACTTCTGATAGCCGTTCTTCAGTCATTCCTGATGAAATGGACGCAGCCCTCTGTCCCCTCAACTCCACCTTCCAGCCTTGATCTCTTATCCTCTATTTTCCACCAGCGACAGTGGCGAGGTTAGTTTTGACAAATGGTCTTTCTACTATTCCCTTGCCCAATTCGAAAAAAAAAAGAGAAGAAAAATATACATATCGGTCATGGGAGAAAAGGACTTAGGTCCCTGTCATGCCGACCTATTCTTCGAGAAAAGGTGGAAACACCCTCGGGAATAGGGGAAAACAAGAAAAAGAAAAAGAGAGAGAGAAAAAAAAAACAAATCTGTTATGAGAGAAAAAGGAAGCAATTCCCTGTCATAGCAGGCCTCGTTCCGAGAAAAGGTGGTAAACACCCTTGGGCGAGAAGCTGGCTGTGGAAAAGGTGGCAACACCCAGCAGTCTAGAAAGTGGATTCATTAATTGATATCTCCAGGATCCAATTCTGAAGCTACCTCCCTTGGTACGCTGTATCCTGGGTCTCTCTGCAAAGCGTCTACTTGTCCTTTAGTAGACGACATGTTCCTATCCAATACAATATTCGATTTGATGGCTACCTCCCTGGGTACGCCTCTTCAACAACTGACGATGCGATCTTCATCGACAACCCCTTGAGTGATGTGAGCTTTCATCCTAACCGGATGGGGAAGTCAGTATGGGTTGCCCTCTGTAACTATCAACAAAGAGTGAGACAGAGGGTGGGCCGAGAGACCAGTCTTTTCCCTTCAAATCAAATGAGAGGTGAGTAGTGTGACTGCAGTGTTGCACGCACAAGATGGGCCTCTCAATGCACAAAGCACAATTTGTTCTGTGCACTGTACCATAAGGCTCCTTGGCCTTCCTTCTTGCACCGTATGCCGGCACAGGGCGGGATGCACAGTTGCACCATCAAATGTGCACCAGGCATACAACCTTTGGACAAGTGATCGAGAGGATTACATCAACGGGTTTCAGGAAAAGGCTGCCCTTCTGTAACTATCAACAGAGAGTGAGACAGAGGGTGGGATGAGTGTGACTGGAGTTTCTTCAATCAATTACCGAGAGGTGAGATTGAGGGACGTTACGACACTTGGAGTTAGGTATGTTCCCGTTTCCCTGTGCACCCACGGGATGGTTCTTTGCCCTCATCACAAGACACATCACTCTGTTCTGTCCACCGCACTGTAAGGCTCCCTTGCCTTCCTTCTTGCACCTATGCCAGACGGGTTGGACGCACTAATGCACCATCAACTGTGCACCCTGGCATACTCCTTCTGCACCATTCCCCTTGTCGATTCCTCAACCGGGTACGCGATATGGGTTTCACTCCTTATTCCTCGCGTGATATTAGTCATGGGGCGAGTGACTGTTCTTTCATTCCATTTGAGTGACTGTGAGTTGAGTGCAATATCCCTCATCATCGACAAATTTCCTGTGATTCCTTCCACCAGCTACCTCCCTGGGTACTGCTGCATGGTCCTTGCCATGAAGGACGTGCGCTGTAAAGATGCCTTGGTACCTCCTGTACAGTCGACAACAACCCTGGACGTGCCATCGACACTCAACCTTGCTTCTTGACAAAATGGGCCAAGTTTTTCTAACCCTACAACTTCTGTTTCTTAGTGCTGGTCATGTTTTAAGTGTGGGGACGTTAGTGGATGATCTGTGGCATGGTCCTAGGTCCCTGTTGCTCGGTTAACCCTATCCGTTATGGTCTTAAGTGTGGGGACGCGTCCCTGCACGTCTACATTGTATACCCCTCTGCATATGCCTTAACCTGTTCATGCATATATGCCATGACTTGCTTTTACCCTCATGGGATCCCTTCCCACCCACCCGGTTATGATCCACCCACCCTTGGGGCTGTTCCCTTACAGTTTTCCTTCATTCCCTGATTTTAAGGTCCTACTATGTGAATGCATCCTACGTTCCCCGAAGTCCCAAATCCAACCTTATAGCCCTGTTCCTCTCTTTCAACTAACCATTTTTCCTGTTTACCTACCCCTGTTCCGGTGCACGGTTTTTGAGTTATTAATTTTTGAAGTATTTTGCGTAAATTCGCCAGTTTTCCATATGAACGCGCTTTTCTTGCTGCGGAACCGTGATCTGACATCATAGCCCTGACAACCACTTTTCCCCTGATATTTTTCCTTCTTACTCTGCGTCATTCTGCTCCACGGTTTGTCCAATATTAATTTTCTGGTTTTTTACGACTTTTTCGTGCGTCTTTTTGACATTTTTCCATGTGAACCTGCCCTGTTTGCATCAGAATTTCAATTTGATTTGACAACCGTGTCCCCTGTGCCTTCCCCCACCTTTTTCCTTTTTCCTCCAGCCTCTTTCAACTTCCGGATTTTTACTTATTAAATTTTCAGTGAGTTTTCGGGCGTCTTTTTGGAGTTTTTTGCATGTGAACCCCTCCTCCTTCCACCGGAATTGCGGTTTAACATGATAACCCTGTGCCACTCCTTCCTGCGGACATTTTTCCTTCTTATTGCATGTTATTCCGGTGAATGGTTCGTCCAATATTAATTGCCGATCCCATTTTTGGGTCTATTTTTTGGGTTTTTCCCACGTGAACACGTCTTATCTCAGTCGGACCTATGTTTTGATGTGATAGGATTGTCGAACACGTCTTTTTGCACCGTTTTCCTTTTTTCCACACCTCATTCCGATGCCTGGATCTCCCGCTATTAATTTTTAATTGAGTTTTTTGGTTCATTTTTTGTGTTTTTTGCACGTGACCGCCCTTTACCCCTCCCGGAATCTCCGTCATATATTTTTCTTGTCTTCCGCCTGCCGTCCTGTCCACTTTTTATTTTTACGATATTTCGGTTTGACGTCCGAATTGGGAGATATTAATTTTTCTTTAATTTTACGTGTTTTCGTGTAACTCGTCCCGCGCGTGAACGTGCCTGTTTTTGATTTTACGCATCTTAACGCTCCTCCGTCGCCTCCATGTGCCCCGTCGTGGCGTTCCGGTGCCTTTTCCATCCCGTCACGGCAAATATTTTTTACCCTCGCCCCGCGCACGCGCGCGGGACGAGGGGGTACGCCCCTTGCATGGGCCCCTGCCCATTAACCCGTACCCCTACCCCCCCCTTGGGTGCCCCACCCTTTGGGCACCCTCCTCCTATGGACCCCTGCCCATTCTCCTATGACCACCCCCCTTCCCATGGCCCTCCTGTTGAGATATCGATCTCCACTCATGATACGCTAGGGTGACCATTGTGTATTTATGTCACCGACTTGTCAGTTGCAGACACGGTTGGTACACCGCCCATGAATAATAGCTACATGATAGCTATCCTTATCTACTCTAGTTCGTGGCTCAGTTAGTATGCCACCTTAGTTAGTTGAGTTTGGTTTGAGACCCATATAGAGGGTTCTTCTATTTCTTTGTACTAGAGTTCTTTTGGCTTACACAACTAAGAAGAGGAAAACTGTTTTCAGCCTCCACCCTTGTGTGTCTTCCCCCATTGTGCAAGCAAGAAAGCTTCAAGCGAGACTCCTTCCTTCTCTCCCACAATCTTGACATGGTATCAGAGCCTTGTTCGTGGTAAGGAGCTCAAGAAAGCAAGCCAAGCTCGCGGTGGTCTGGTAAGAGGAGCAGTGTTGCTTTCATTTTCTGTTTTGGGAGCAGATCTCTGCAGGTAGCACAGCTGGAAATTGCAGGAGTGCATTGTCTGAGGTTGAGACGCCCTTCGCGGTGAAGCAAGAGGACAGTATATGCTGCGGGGGGGGGCTTTAGCCCTTGGCGACCTTGTTTTTTTGATTTGAGGCCATTTCGGGGCCTGTTTTGCAGACGGAAGTTTTCTACACGCACTCAGGAAAAGGCTCAGTTCTATGCTGTGCGACCACTGTTCTACAGGTCGGTGAAAAGTTACTGTAGAAATTGCATCGTATGCTTGTGCGCAGAGACATTGGGAGTTTCAGAATCATCCTTGGTTCCTGTTTATGCAAAATCGTCACTAGGAAGTGACTGTGTGGTCAAATACCACTTTCGCCAGTTTTGCAGATTTGCCCTTGTGAGGGTGAAGCTGTGTTTTTTGCAGTGACAGAATTTCTTGCAGTATTCTGTAATGGCGTCTGATTCTCTTTCACAGATTGTCACTGAAAAGCTTGACAAGAACAACTTCCAGGCATGGAAGTTTAGAATGACGAATTTCCTTATGGGAAAAGGATATTGGGAATTTGTTGCAGGAAATGAAGAAGAACCAGTTCTTCCTGATGTTCCCAATCAACAACAAATGCAGGCATTTAAAACATGGCATGAGAGAGCCAGGAAAGTTATGTATTGGCTGTCTATCAGCATTTCAGACTCTATGATTGTGGATATTCAGGATGCAAGTACGCCAAAGGAGGCATGGGATACTTTGTCAAAAATGTATAGCACAAATACGCAAGCCAGGAAAATGCAGCTCAAGCAAGAGTTGCACAATGTGCAAAGAGAAAATATGAACATCAACGACTACCACATGAAGGTGAAGAAGATTGCAGATGCACTTGCTTCCATTGGGTCGCCAGTGGAAGATGATGATTTAGTTTCCGTGACCTTGAATGGTCTAGGAAAGGATTATGCACAGTTTCGGACATCCATTTCAGTTCGTGAAAGATTTCCTGATTTTGAGGAGTTGATTGCTCTTCTAATTTCTGAGGAGCAGAGAAATGGTGGTGCATCTTCTTCAGGAGGAACTTCAAAGGAAGCTGTCTTCTACTCAAATGCTGGAAGAGGTAGAGGCAGAGGTAGAGGAGGCCGATTTGGAGGCCGTGGTAGAAATCAGAATATGCAGCAAACTCAAGAAAACCAGTCCTATGGAGGAGGACGTGGTAACTCTAGAGGCAGGGGAAGCCAAAGAGGTCGTGGTGGATGGCAAAGAGGTCAAAATGCAAACAGTAATGTTGAATGCTACTACTGTGGTAAAATGGGTCATATGGCTAAAGACTGCTATAAAAAGCAGAATGACATCATGAATGGAAAACTGCAACAAGGGAATTATGCATCTTCTAGTAGACAGGGTGATGACAGAAATGAGCATTTGTTCATGGTGCAGCACATGAACAATTCTGTGACAAGTGTAGAAGAAAGCAATGATGTATGGTATGTTGACTCAGGTGCATCAAACCACATGACAGGTCATGCAGAATGGATGGAGGATGCAAGGAAAATGGAAAAACCAGGATTTGTGGAGACTGGTGATGATACTGCACATCCTATTGTGCAGATTGGAAAAATTCCCTTGTATATACAGGATGGGAAAAAGAAATACCTGTCCGATGTATTTCATGTCCCGAATATCACCAAGAATCTGGTTTCTGTTGGTCAAATGGTTGAACAGGGCTTGCAGGTCAGATTTAATCCTCATGGATGCTTTGTTGAGGATATGAAAAATAAAGGTCGCTTGATAGCAAAAGGAAAGAAGAAGGGCAGAATGTTTACGTTGGATGTAGACATGTCTGAATTGAGTGCAGCAATGTTTGCACATGGGACCGGTGTAGTTGCAGATATTGATATCTGGCATAAACGCATTGGTCATGTTAATGTACAGCGACTTAAATCAATGCAGGCCCAAAATATTGTTGCAGGTTTGCCGAAATTCAAGGTTGCAAAAATGCATAAGGTATGTGAAGCCTGTCAGTTTGGAAAACAGGCAAGGAAACCATTTCCTAGACATGTTCAAGAGAGTGAGAAGCCATTGGAATTAATCCACTCTGATGTGTGGACTACTAAAGCTGCATCTCTTGGAGGCTGTCATTATTTTGTCACTTTTATTGATGACTATAGCAGAAAAGTTTGGGTGTATTTTATGAAAAAGAAAAGTGAAGTTTTTGAGCATTTCAAAACTCTTAAAGCTATGGCTGAAAAAGAAACAGGTCTGCAAATAAAATGCCTAAGGTCAGATGGAGGGGGAGAGTACCTCTCAAATGAGTTTGCAAAGTTCTTGCAGGAGCATGGCATAAAGCAGCAATATTCATGCAGTTATACCCCACAACAAAATGGAATTGCAGAAAGGAAAAACAGGCATATTGGAGAGGTATCTCGTGCCATGCTCAATGAAAAAGACTTGCCAGATTTTTATTGGGCTGAAGCAGTTGCTACAGCAGTCTACATAATGAACAGGACTCCCACTGCAGCAATACATGGAATGACTCCAGAGGAGAGGTATACTGGTAGGAAACCATATATTTCTCATTTGAAAATTTTTGGTTGCATTGCCTATGTACATGTGCCAGATGAGCTGAGATCCAAGTTGGATCCAAAAGCTGAGAAGTGCATCTTTATTGGTTACTCTCTGCAGCAAAAAGGGTATAGATGCTATAACCCTTCTACTCGTAAGTTTACAGTGAGCAGAGATGTTGTTTTTGATGAGATGAGTAGCTGGTATAAACCAGTAAATGTGATTGATGATGAAGATGCACAAAATGGTAATGCTGCACAGAATTCACAGCAGCAGTCACAAAATATTAGTGGACCTGGAGCGTCCTCTAGCAGTGGTTCACATTCTTCGCCATGGACAGGCAGATTGAGATCAGGAGAATCTTCTCAAAGCAATGCAGATAGTGGTATGCAGGTATCACGAAAAGGAAAAGAGAAGGTTGATCAACCCATGTTTGATGTGAATGCAGGTCACTCTTATGTGGATGGTGAATCCAGTGGCTCAGAACAGAGCATTGATGATGAGTTGGGTATTCCTTCTATTGTTACACCTGGAGTAAGGAAGACCAGGGATGTTTTGAGAGCACCTGGGAGTGAACCCACTTTGCGCAGGTCTACCAGAGTTAGGTATCCTGTGGATAGGCTGAAATATGATGGATTTACAGCCATTCACTATGCATATATGGTCAAAGTGATACAAGAACCAGAACCCACTTCTTTTGAGCAAGCCATGGGAAAAGAAAAATGGGAGAAAGCCATGGATGAAGAAATGGATGCCTTGGAAGCAAATGCTACATGGGAATTGGTACCTTTGCCTAAAGGTAAGAATGCAATTGGCTGTAAGTGGGTTTATAAGGTGAAGCACAATGCAGATGGTTCTGTGAACAGATACAAGGCAAGATTAGTGGTCAAGGGGTATGCACAAACATATGGCATTGACTATGAAGAAACATTCAGTCCGGTTGCAAGGATGGCAACCGTAAGAGCAGTCATTGCTATGGCTGCATCAAAGGGATGGTCTTTACATCAGATGGATGTAAAGAATGCCTTCTTGCATGGTGATTTGCAAGAAGAGGTCTATATGGAGCAGCCACCAGGTTATGTGCATGCTGTTCATCCTGAGTTTGTTTGCAGGTTGAAGAAAGCCTTGTATGGCTTGAAGCAAGCACCTAGAGCATGGTCTGACAAGATAGGACAGTATCTTGTCACTATTGGCTTTCAGATTTCCAAGGCAGATTTCTCACTTTATGTGAGAAAAACAGAGAAAGGTATTATGCTACTTGTCATTTATGTTGATGATTTGATTATGACAGGTGACAGTGATGAAGATATCCTTCATGTGAAAATGCTATTGAAGCAGAAGTTTGAGATGAAGGATTTGGGAGAGTTGCGTTATTTCTTGGGCATTGAGGTGATTAGATCACCAAGTGGGATACAGCTCTTGCAGAGGCAGTATGGATTGGACATGCTGTCCAAATATGGGATGACAGGCTGTAAGCCTATTTCAGTTCCTTTGGAGCAAAATGTGAAGCTGAGCACAGATGCAGGTGAGCTTCTAGAAGACCCTACTATGTACAGACGCATAGTAGGAAGTTTGATTTATATGACTATTACCAGGCCAGATTTGAGCAATGCTGTTGGATTGGTAAGTCAGTTTATGCAGGCTCCAAGGAAACCACATTTGGATGCGGCTAGACGCATACTCAGGTATGTGAAGTCCACATTGCAGTATGGACTATTTTATGAGACTGGGGTTCAGATACAGTTGCATGGATACACTGATGCTGATTGGGCTGGTAGTATTTCTGATAGACGATCTACCAGTGGATATGTGTTCTCTTTTGGGAGTGCTGCAGTCACTTGGAGCAGCAAGAAACAGCCTACAGTTGCCTTGTCGAGCACAGAGGCTGAGTACAGGGGTGCAGCAATGGCTGCATGTGAGGTAGCTTGGTTGCATAAGCTACTTTATGATATGCATCAGTCTACAGATGGGCCAGTTGTCATTTATTGTGACAACATGAGTAGTATACACTTGGCAAATAACCCAGTCTATCATGCTAGAACAAAGCACATTGAGGTGCATTATCACTATGTGCGAGAGAGGGTTTTACTAGGTCTTATTGATCTAGTTTATGTCAGCATAGAGGATCAGGTAGCTGACATATTCACGAAGGCATTGGGCACAGAGAAGCTGCGCAAGTTCAGATACCTGCTTCGTGTGCAGGAATTGGGATTGAGCTCGAGGGGGAGTGTTGAGATATCGAGCTCCACTCATGATACGCCAGGGTGACCGTTGTGTATTTATGTCACCGACTTGTCAGTTGCAGACGCGGTTGGTACACCGCCCATGAATAATAGCTACATGATAGCTATCCTTATCTACTCTAGTTCGTGGCTCAGTTAGTATGCCACCTTAGTTAGTTGAGTTTGGTTTGAGACCCATATAGAGGGTTCTTCTATTTCTTTGTACTAGAGTTCTTTTGGCTTACACAACTAAGAATAGGAAAACTGTTTTCAGCCTCCACCCTTGTGTGTCTTCCCCCATTGTGCAAGCAAGAAAGCTTCAAGCAAGACTCCTTCCTTCTCTCCCACAATCTTGACACCTCCCCCCTTTCCACCCCCCCCCCCCACACCCTTCCCTATCCCCCCACCCCACCCTTCTCTCTCCCCGACCTCTTCCCCCCTCAACCGCCTCCCATCCCTTCCTTCCCTCCCACCTCCCTCCTTCCTCCCCCTCCTGCCTCAGCGCCTCCTCCTCCTTCTTTATCCCCTCCCTTCTCCCGCTCCTTCTTCTCCCTTTCCTCACGTCTCCTCCCCCTCCACCCCTCCTTCTTCCCTCCCTCCTTCTTCTCCCTTCCCTCACGCCTCCTCCCCCTCCACCCCTCCTTCTTCCCTCCCTCCTTCTTCTCCCTTCCCTCACGCCTCCACCCCTCCTTCTTCCCTCCCTCCTTCTTCTCCCTTCTCCCGCTCCTTCTCCTCCTGCCCGTCGCCTGGAGCCTGCTGCCCGCCGCCCGGAGCCCTCCCGTGCCGCCGACGCCCGGAGCCCTCCTGCGCCGTCGCTGGACCAGCGCCTCTCGCCTGCCAGCTCGCCGTCGCCGTCCGTCGTCGCCAGCGCCTCTCGCCCGCCAGCTCACCGTCGCCGTCCGTCGTCGCCAGCGCCGCCGTCCGCCCGGATCGCAGACGCCGCCCGCCGCCGGACGCGCCGCCATCCTCTTCCCTCTCCTCCTCCTTCTCCTCTTCCACCTCCTCCTCCCTAACTAACCTCAAGTTAGTTTACTAACCTCACGATTAGTTTCCTAACCTAACAATTAGTTAACTAACCTAACCCTAGTTAGGCTCACTAACTTAACCCTAACCCCCCCTCATTAACCTTAGTTAGGTTAGTTCCATTAACCATAGTTAGGTTAGTTCTAACTACCCCTAGTTAGGCTAACCCTAACCCTAACCCTAACCCTAACCCTAACCCAACTTAGGTTAACTAACCCCCTTTAGGTTAGTTTCTACTAACTTGCCTTATCTGACTTATCTAACTTTACCTAGACTAACCTAATTCCATCTGACTAACCTGACTTGACTTAGTCAGACTAACATGACTTACACAGACTAACCAGACTTAACAGACTTACTTTTAACTTACTTATCAGATTAACATGATTTACATTATTTAATTAATTTATAAATTAATTTCCACCTCATAAAAATTCAGAAAAATTTCTCAAAATTCTTTTCGCTTTTTGCCAATTTTTGGAAATTTTTTCGTTGGAAATTACCACCCCCACAATTTCTGAAAATTAAATATTTCCCAATTTATCCCCCAAATTACCAACAAATGTCGAAAATTGATTTAAAAATAGTAAAAAATTCTTAAAAAATTCTACAAAATTCCCCTCACCTCCCTTGACCATTTTCCATTTATTTTTCACTTTCACATATTATCATACATGGAACCCCTTTTTAAAAAAAAAACCCCACACATAACAATTAACCATAAAAATCCTCCTCTTATTTTCATACACTCCATTGTGGATATTTCCTCCATGGCTGCATTTTTATTTTTTCCCTTCATCCCATATTCATGTGTTATATATCTTGATTTCTCTATTATTATTTTTATTCTTATTTTTTTTAAAAACAAAAAACAAACTACACAAACAAAAAACAACAAAACACATCCACACAACATAACAACCTCACAAACCATAACCAACCATAAATAATCACAAATTACAAAAATTAAAAAACCAACCAAAAAACAAAATCAACACATCCGCTAAGGTGTTGTCTTTGTTGTTTCGTCAGTGGTCTTTACTTTTCCTTTACTGAATTCACTTCTTTTGGGGGATTCTTCCGTGCGCATTTCTGCATTACATACACACCCCTTCTAGGTATTTATTTTATGTGATTTATTTATTTTCATTTCCCCCTTAATCACAAATTAATTGTTAAAATGAACTCTTTCTTCACCCACCGTTTCCACGCGCATTCGCGCTCAACACACACATACTTTTTAATTAAAATCAACCCGCCGTTCACTTAGCACGCGCTACGTGCGCTACAGAGGCACTTTAATTTTTATTTAAAATGAACCAGCCGTCACAAGAGCACGCGCTGGCAAAAAAGCGCTCCACATCACCTTAATTTGTAATCAATGAACTTGCATTTAGAGACCCAGTCTGGGTATCGAAGTCCGGGATTCAAATTAACGCACCGGTTTTTACCTAATAATTGGTAATTTAATTTATAATAAGGAACCGTCGTTTTCTTGCTAAGGTTTATCACTTAATAAAAATTCACCCATTCTTAATCATTTATTAAAATAAACCCTTCATTAATTTCATCCCCCCTCACTGCACTTAATTCCCCTTTTTAACGAACCGTTTCGTGGGATGGGTATGCGCAGTCCTTAGCGTTATTTCCATGGTCACGCACTGGTTTATCAACGATGTAGTCTTGATATGTGTGGGATGTGGTATTGTTTTGGTTTACTGTCTTTGTTACGGTTACGGGTACGGTATGCAGTTTTTTTTCTTTTCTTGCCTGATACGGGGTTCTGGGTGTTTGTCTGATGCATCGCATGAAGCTTTCGGTCGCATTTGTCTCGAGGTCATGTCAAATTTTTTCTAGGCTGTGGATTGCTTGGGGTTAGTTGGTCGAGTCACATTTTATTGTTTTGATTGTTCTCTTATCCTTGGTTTTTTGTCTGTTGCTTTGCAGGAATCCTCCTTGATTGTCTGTGTTTGTGGTGTGTGTGTACCCATCTGAATGGCGCCTTCTCACGCTCCTCCCCCTATCCAGTACATCCCCTTAGTTAGTAGGGATTACTCTTCCCTACTTACTTTTGAGCCTCTCACGAAGGCGGGACTTGCTACTTTTGTGGCTACTTCTTTTCCATTGCTTCCCGAGGATCCGTCGTTATGTGATGAGTTTCTGGCCTCTTACAGCAAGAAGACAGGACTAGTCCAGGGAATTTCTATGACTTTGACACCTCGAGGGCTAGGGAAGGCTCTATCTCTACCCTCCAAAGGTGAACCTTTTGTGACCACTCGTCAGCTTTTCTCTAATGAAGAGATTCTAAAGCTGTTGCAAAAGCAGACAAGGGAAATGCTCGATGTTAAGAAGGTGATCAACTCTTCCAGAGTTTCCTTTTCTATGATCACTGATCCCGTATGGAAGATGATCTGTCAGTTTCTCCAGGACAGGTTTATGCCTGCCAAAACGCCATCCCAATATTTGTCCAAAGAGCTTTTTACAGCTTCCAAGATGGTGTTGAAAGGAGTTGCTATTGATTGGAGCACTTACCTCCTCACTAAAATGGATCAGCATTTCGTCAAAGTCACCAGGGGTAATGTTACCAATGTCACATATGGATCATATTTGTCTGCCTTCTTGACCTATTCAGGTTTACAGAAGATTGTGCCTCCACCTCCTCCATCAGATCAAGTACCTCCTCCTCCACCTTCAGATGAGTCAGAACCTATTGACATAGAGGATGATGATTCTCCGCCTCCCCTGGTCATACAGCGCAAACGCTTGAAGAGGGTAGCGGATAAAGCTCCTTCAGTACTTCCTTCAGTACCTATTCCTACTACCTCTGGCAGTGATCTCCCTGGGTATCTCACTTGTAATAACCTGTTCAGAGCACATCGAGAAGGATCATTGGACATATCAGTTCCCTCCCTGCACAGTCTAGTTTCAGGAGATGCAATTCCTTTCCTTTGTAAAGATATTCAAAGCTCCATTGAGTTGTCAGTGACGGCCTGTGTTCAACAGCTGTACGCGTCTTTTTATGAAGAACTCATGCAGTCTAAGGACCAGTTGCATAAGGCAACATCTGAGTTAGCTTCTGCTAAGGATACCCTAGCAGATTTATTTAAGGAAATGGAACAGCAAACCCAACTGGTTGCCACCCAAAGCGATGAGATCTCTTCTTTGAAGATCCAGTTACTAGAGGCTCAATCCCAGGTTACTAGCCTTTCAGAGGAGAAGGAGAGGATGTCTAGAGAAGCGCAGGAGTTCCAAGCTATCTTAGCTGACAAACTTTCAGCTTTACAGATTGCTAATGACACAGTGGCAAACCAAGCCTCTCAAATCAAGCAGTTGCAAGATCAACTTGCAAAGTTCCGCTCTGTTCCTCCAAGCCCTAATGTTCCCTTGATTCCTTCTCTTTCACAGCAGGACTTGGCTGCTCTTCAGAGACAGGCTACTTTGTGCCCTTTATTCCAAGATAAAGTGGAAAGATTGCAGTCCAGAATGGACTTATTATGGTCTACCTTTGAGCAGTTTCAGGAATATGTTCTACCAGACCATTCTTTCTTTGTCCACTACCACTTACAGAAGTTGGCCTTCTATATGAAGCTTTCCACGATGGATTTACCTCTTCCAGAGGATGGCTGGAGTGGGGCTTGGTCTGCTGAGTTGTTGACAGAGGTAGTCAGGATGGTGTTTGAAGATTCTGTCACACCAGATACCATGTTGATGTCATACATGTATCTACGAGGAGACTTGTTAATTCCAGATGAGGTGGATATGGCATGGTATGTGGGGGATGTGGTCTTACAAGCTGTTTTGTATGTCAATCATTTGGAGTTGCGCATAGCTGACATGTTCCAGAGTTATTCCTCCAAAGTGGCTGATTGTCATGATAATTCGTGGCATCCCATGATTGATTTTGTGATCCTAAATCAAAGACAAAACACAGCTCCTATCTCTGCCCAGAGTACTAATCAACTGAGGATGGATCTCTTAGCCTATCTTTCAAAACATAATCCATTTGATGCTACCTTCTTTGATGCCTATCATCGACGATCTCTCTTAGGACCTTCTATTCCTACTCTCCTCTATTACCAACAAATGGCTCACCGCTATGCTATATATCTTTCCCTTTGTCAATCTAATTCCACCACTATTTTACCCCTTCTTTTCCAACCTTCATCTTTCCCTCAAATTCCCATTTGTACCTACTGTTCCTTTATTGAGGATAGGGTATTTTCCCCTTCTCCACCCTGTCCTTCTCCATCCATTAATGTACCCTCCACATTTCCTATTTATCAGTTAACACCCTTCCTTAGTGATTCCCTCCAAATTTCTGCCACTCCTTCTTTAACCTTTTCTTCCTTTTATGATTTTTCTTATCCCTCCCTTCATCCACTCTTCCTTATTCCATTACCCTCTCCTAACACTTCCATATCTCAACCACCTCAGTTGGTTAGTGACTGTGACGGGTTTGATAATCAGATTTCCAGAAGAAGGGGATGGAGTTCGGATGATTGCCTTACCGGACCTCAGATGAATTGGCCAGTAATTCCAGGAGAATGGACAGCTTCCAGTCAAGCTTATCAGAACTATGTTCATTTTGCTCAGCAGTATTCACAGTTTGCAGATCCTTTAGTGAGATTAACTGCTCACTTTGCTTGGTACCTGGCGTATATGCATAGGCATTCTCATAATGATTCCAAGCCTATTCCAAAGTTGTGCATGAATGTCAATGTGAGCATTGATTCCCAGCAGCTGGATATATTGTATTTTCATGCCCTTTGTTTGCCTAGTAGATACTTGGTCCTGTTGGAAAGGATGTGCTGTCTCTAATTTTTTCAAAATCCTCCTAAAAACTTTGTAGATGAATCCTTGTCTATGGATCGTTTCCGACAACATCAATCTTTCAAGAGGGATCATCTTCATTGATACCTTTCCAATGTATGGTGGATGCTTTCTAATGAAAATCTCTCTTTTTGGAGGAGTCATTCAGATGGTTGTGTTGTGTGTAGTGTTTGTTTTGTGGGTTAATTTATGTAAAATGAATGTGGTGATTGCCTATTGGATTGGATTTCGTTTACGAGCTACATTTTGGAGATTTGTGGTGATGGAGTCGTAGATGGAGAGTTGAAGTTGATGCTGATGAAGAAGAAGAAAACTCTTATATCCTTTACATATTTGTTGTGATTTCTAGTTTGATAAGAAGTGTTAATGTCTAAAGGGTTTTCCTTTCTTTGTATTTTTATATCAGAAACAGGTTATAAGTTGGGGTCGTGGTGGATGGATTCTTTTTGAAAAGATATTGAAGATCAAAGTTGCGATTTTAAATGCACTTGTATTCCCTTTTTCCTGGGTCTCGAGGACGCTTCCTTATTAAGTGTGGGGATATGTTGAGTGTTGAAATGACTTGTTTTTTGGCTAATTTTTGTTATTTTTGAGAGCTGAATGGTTGATTTTATGAGATGATTGATTGATTTGAAAGTGATTTGAGAGTGTTTTGGATGATATTGATTGGGTTTTGGAAGATCATGATGTTTATTGGTGGTTATGTGATGTTCTGATAGGTTCTGATTGGTTCTGTATACCTTCTATTTTGCTCTGTTTTGGTCTGTTTTGTTCTGATTGTCTTCTGTAAGGAGGGATGGGTTGATGATTGATGAAGATTGAGATATTGTGAAAGCTTATTGAATGTTTTTTGAGAGTTTGGAATGGTTTGAGTATGAGTTATGTGGTTTTGATGACCTTCTGTAACCTTCTGTAGGTGTTCTGTTCTGTTCTGTTTTGTTCTGTTCTGTAGCTGTTCTGGTACTGTTCTGTGACTGTTCTGTATGCTTCTGTATGTGTTTTGATGGATGAGAGTGTAGCTTGGGAAAGTTTTCTAGCCTTGGAAAGAGGTGAATACAAGTGCAAAAGAGCTGAAAGAAGTGGAAGAAGTAGCTGCTGAAGACTCAAGTGAAGACTAGAGTGAAGTGACAGTAGTGAGCTATGAAAGGACACTGTAGTGGCTCTGGTGACTCTTCATATCAGACATACCTCTTGGGAGGGGTATCCACGACCTAAGAGGGATTATTGAGAGTGATTTTTGAGAGATTGTAGTGAGGATATGATGTATTATTGATAGAGTGAGAGAGAGAGAGTCAGAGATAGCCAATTCTACTCAAACAGAGTGATTGTATATGAGAGATTGAGAGAGAAGACTATGAAGATATTGAAGATGAATACTATGTGATGTATTTCCATTCAAAGATGGTGTATTCCTTTGCTTTCTTTGTTATATTGATGGATTTTGTGAAGATATTGAAGAATATAGTTGATTCTATTAAAACCGTGGGAGATCTACATAATGCTGTATGAAGATTTGTTGTGCCTGGTGTTCTTTTCTTCATTGTGATCATATGAAACATGATAAACAAGCTTGTTGGTGTTACAAGATAGATTTTCTTGCAAGAGAATTCCCTTTTCCTTGGTGTTCCTCTCGGGGCTCCAATTTGGCATGTCCGACAGGCTTGGTTAAAGGACTTGATCAAGAAGGTTTCTGATACCTCAAAACGGGCAGACATGTTTACGGCGCTAGGCCAGATAATGAACATGCGAAGCCAAGTGCACATTGATCACATGAATACAGAGCAAGAAGCTAGAGATCTGGTGGATGACTTTTTACATAGGTACAAGGAGGAGGAAGACTTCGTTAAGTACTTTAAGAACCAGTGGATGGCATCAATAGGTAATGTTTTGTGGCCTAGTTAATTCTTTTCCCTCTCTTATTTGCCTAATTTGTATTGTTTACTTTCCAAGGAATGTGGATTCGAGCAGTTCGAAATTTGCCACACTCAAATCAAGAGACAAATGGTAGCATCGAGTCCTATCATGGGATTCTAAAATCACGATTTCTTACTGAACGTAAGACAATTCATGGTCGGAGGGTAGATTGGCTTCTACAAAAGCTATTAGGCCCTTGCTATTCGTATTATTGGTATCAGGATATGTTGAAGGAGGGCGGGTTCAAAAAAAACTTTAATATATTGGATGTTGTTGCAAGCTCAGTGCAACGTGCCAAAGGAATCCCAGATGATAATGTAAGGTTCTTAGATGTTGATCACAAGGTTGCCTTGGTGAAGAGCCAAAGTAGAACCAATTTGTGGCACAAAGTAGAGAATGCAAATTGCGAGTGGGCATGTTGCTCATGTGAGTGGGCCATGCGTGGCAACCTTTGCAAGCACCAAGCAAAGGTGTTGATGATCAGTGGTTTAAATTTTTCCCACGTCATCAAGGCATCCATGGACTTGTACGACTTGTCCAACAAAGATGTACCACGTGAGTCATTCTGTTGTTGCTAGAAGTTCCTTATTGTGCTTTTTACAATCTAAGTTGCTAAGTTATTGTGATTCAAGAATTTTGATAGGTCATGGATTCTTATGCCACATGGATCCAACCGATGTTGAGGACCCACTTTCCATGTCTCCCCGTGGGGTTGGTGCAGGTACGAATAACTCTAATCTATCATTGTTAAATTGTTGCAAGTCAGTATTCATTGATTATTGGAGGTTTATTATTAGGCTCATCGATGACATCAAACGAGGACAAGATTGCACAAATACGCCAAATTGTTGATGAGACACTCTTCCAGTGTGGTAAGTGTTGGGTATGATCAATCTTAGCTTTGATCGCCTATAAATATTATGGTTGTCTTAAAATAATGTGTGCTTGGCAGATGGTGATGTGGAACTACTAGAGTTTGCTCGACGTCTTGCTCTTCAAATGCATATGTCTATCCAACAAGCAAAGGTGTCGAAGGCGCAACTACCACATCCACTTATTAGCTTGCAAGTTGTCGAGGATGGTTTTGGAAATTCACTAGTTAGGGCACGTCCATTCTTTGAGGCAGGTTGTCGCAAGAAAGTTTTGAGGACTAAAGCATAGATGAGGAAGCTCCCCTCTTTTCCAAAGCCTCCCAAAAAAATCAAGGTCACAATGCAAGGCAAATTAGACAAGGCATGTGAGGAGGAAGAAGTAGGGAAGGCTTCAAGTTGATTGACATTTTGGTTACTTGGCACATAAGATGGACAAAACTTTTTATGACATTGACCATCAAAGAACCAAAGGGGAATGATTCTTAGCTCATTTCCACATTGACCCATTGTGCCAACATCTCTACCCTTGTGCTACATTTAACCATTTGAAGATTTTTTCAATCATATGGTTTTTGGGGTCCTGTTTGGACTTAACAAATATTTGACTCAAGACTAATCATGAGTTATCTATCTCTAGAAATTTGGTAGTCTAGATGGCAACCCATTAGACAATAACAACTCGACATTTGGCTATTGTAGCAAGGTAACTTGTAGCGAATCCTCCAACACGTGTGTAAAGGTACCAAGAGAAGCATCATTATCTACATATTTGATAAGCTCATGGTGATGGCTCAATAAACTAGCGATATCAATGACCCAAATATCTTGATCACGATGCCAATTACTAGCATGGTAAAGGATATCACACACCATCCACTTCCAAAAGGGTAGCTAAGGTTTTAAAACATTAGGTTTGTTTATGTAATTAAAAGTAAATAGACCTTATTCTTTTCTTAAGGGTTATTCACACTAAAGTGTGCAGAAACTTTAGGAGGACTTATAGTTTCTTTATGAGAATATTAAAATATAAATGCAAAATGTTGCTAGTTTGTCTCCAACTTAAAAACCTAGTATGCTTAGTTTATGGAAACTCCAAAAATCATAACTATAGGAAATCATATGATCATGATCAATTTCCCTTGGAAAATGCTAAACCTCACTAAAGGATAAATGCTAAATGTTGCTAGTTTGTCTCCAACTTAAAAACCTAGTACGTCCTCTAGGTTTTTATCCTAACCCAATATTGCGAGCCTTAACACCACAATATCACAATGTCCAATCCTTTTTTAATGCTTCCAAATGAACTCACACCTATACATATAATCAAAATGTATTCAAGTACATTCTTCCACAAGGATCAATCGAACATTTTTTTTTCTTTTATATCTTCATGCAACCACCTTTAGTGAAGGGAAAAGTTGTGTTAAATGCCTTTATCACAAAATGCTTTATTATTAAACACTTCAAAATGCTTTAAAACACTTTTTCCATCTACTACTTGATGAGAAATGGAGAGCTATTTAGGTTGATTCTCTCTAGACTAATTTCCAAAAGTTGCATCCTTACTACAGAGGCCCTTATTGTCATGAAACCATACATGTTCCTCATTTTCCTCCCAACTTAAAACCCCTACTAATTCCTAGACTTGAATCCTAAATTAGTATTGTAAGCTTTGATACCACAATTTTACAATACCAATAATCTTCAATGTTCCCAAATCAACTTGCACTTATATAATGAATCAAGAGGCATCTAAGTAAACTTGTCTACAAGGATCAATCCAAACACTTCACTTTCTCATAAATCTTTATGCTACCATCAATAGTGATGAACAAAGTTGAGCTCAAAGTCTTTCTTAATGAACACTTAATTATTAAATACTTGCAAATGCTTGAAAATACTTTTTCCATCTACTACTTGATGAGATATAGAGAGTTGTTTAAGTCTTTTCCCACAAGAGCAGTTCTCTCTATGCTGATTTCCAAAGTTGCACCCTTACTACTAACACCCTTATTACTTTTAAGAGAAATTGCATATCATCTCTAAAAGTTTAACAAATTTTATTTCCTTGTATATGATAAATTGTATATATTTAAAGAGATACATATTTAGCTTACTAAGAATTTCTATAGACATATCTATTTGCAAGCTAAAATTCCAACCAACAATTCTTTAGAGTTGTAGCTTTTCTCATTTTTTCGCAAAAGGGTATCAGGATGTTCACATGTTAGCTCAAAGGATATGTTTTTATTCAGAGTAAAGTTATAGACAAGAGGTTCGCATATTTAGTAAACGTCCCCCCACCCTTCTTAGAGGGGAGGAGCAGATCAAATGCTAAAATAAAAAACATTAATGAACGCTTCAGAGAGTTTTCCAAATGACACCAAATGATTAGATCACAAGCATTATGATTTCCTTGAATGAGTCTTTTGAATTTTGAGCATGGCATCGTCTATACTTGTAATGTCCACATCGTTTGCAACTTGATGAGAATTCTACTGATATATATATATATAATTATAATGCTACCAAAGTACAAGTACCGATTTAACTTAACATTCTTACCAAGACAAATCTATCAGAAAATCTGCCTCGAGTTTCGGGATCTTCTCATTTGCAATATCTCCTCACCTATTTATCTACATACGCAGAGATTAAACCTATTCAAAACTTCACAGTGTCTGTGTATAAATCACTGAGCTAAAATTAGAATATTTAGAGGTGAGTATGCACCAGGAGCCTTAGGCAAGAACTAGACATACCGAACTTCATGATAATTGCTGTGAAGGGAAGCGAAGCTGTGAAAGAGCAGACCTCGCAATCAGGGAGAAAACAGTCGAGTGAGAGAGTGGCGCAAGCAAGAGGAGGCCTCGGTGGCCTCGGTAGCAAGGAAGCTCCAACGGAGAGAGAGAGAGAGAGAGAGAGAGAGGAGAACCTTTTACGAAAAGAGAGAGAGAGAGGAGAGAACTACGATTACCTGTTGCTCCTCCTCCAGTCGGATGCGCCGTCGAACATTCATTGTTGTTTTCTTTTATTCGTAAGTTTTCCTTTTGTCACTGATGAAGATGCTTGATCGTAAGCTTTCCTTTTGTCATTGATGAAGATGCTTGATTTTCCTGCAGTCGGATGAGATGCCTGATCAATAGACAGCATCTCGTCATGTCTCTTCATGCTGTCATGGCAGCTGGGGAGCCAAATTAGCCTTTACGGCTTGCTTAATGGATCCATGGATGGATGGATCAATGGGCAGAGAGAGAGAGAGAGAGAAGCAAGGAAGATCCAACGGTGAGAGAGAGAGAGAGAGAGAGAGGAGAGAAACTACGAATCACGATTACCTGTTGCTCCTCCTCCATGGATGGATGGCCCATGGGGAGAGAGAGAGAGAGAGGACATTTCCAAAAGGGGAGTTTGGGGGGCCCACCAGCCTGCACTCGCATGCATGGCCAAACTTTAACACTGAAGGGTTAAATTTCCTTTGATGTACACATCCGCTCCTTAACTGCCAATGTGTACATCAGTCCAAAAAGCCCCACTTGAGATCTATCCCGAGCCAAGCCGACATGGCAAAAGTCAGAGGGGCCCATGAGTATATCTCTGAATGTGCATAATTATCAGTGATCACTGCTATTACCCTGATTAGCATATTCTTCCCCAATGGCCTGATGCTAGTTTCATCATGCAGATTGGACGCAGCTACATGCTTTCACACCCTAATCTTATTACTATCAATCTGTCAATCATCAAGAAAAGCGGCAAGAATATTGGAGCATTCAAGTACTTATTGTAAGCTGAGTCAATTCTGGCTATGGTGTGGATATTGCAAGCACCCTTTGTGTTTAGGAGGACGACAATGTTGATGTAGATGAAGAGTCGAAGCACCTTAGTGTTGACAAATATGAAGCTACATTATCCCTAAGAGGTGGTCGTGATGAAACACTTGCATGAATAGTTGCTCTGCAACATGAATAGTTGCTTTCTCTCAAACTATACCCTCTTATAGAAAAAAACACTTGCTCTTTTTTGTTTCTGGCTTTCTCACCCCATTTGCATGTTTTCTCTCTATAGAGATGCTGAATTAATCACCCCCCTTCTTTTTTTGCAATGTTGCATACCAATGTATTACTGAACCTATACTATTGATCCTTGCATTCCTGTAAGATTTAAAATCTCGATGACTAAGGTTTTCTTCTCTCCACAAAGATGTAGAGACTCCATGGTTCTTCTTTTGGGGGGGTTTAACATTTCTAACTTTTTTTCCTTTTAAGGTTCTGAGCGTTTTGCCTCAATCAGATTCTAGTCTACACTTTCTACTATTGTACTTTTAAACACAAAATCTATGAATCTAATCCTATGTATTCACAAGCCTTTTGGAGTTAATTTAACACATGAAAAGAATGTCCTCTTTTGCTATGCAATGAGAGCACGAGTGACCTTGTGCTCGAATTTGTAAAGAAGCTAATTCCCACAGCAAGCCATTAAATTGAAAATACAAGAAATAGACATAAATGCCAAGAAACCATAGCCAAGGTGGCTAGGCATGAAATTGATATTATCAATGTTGGTTGAGAATCAAATGATGAGTGGGTGCAGCATGGTATGCACCCCAAGCTATGGTGGCCAAGAGTATTCACCCTCTTAGATGGTGGGAGGTTGAGACCTCAAACAAGTAATGTTGTATAATGGCAAAAAGATGATTCACATGTTACATCTCCACCTTTTATACTTAACCCTAGCTTACCCTAGACTAATGCATTTATGCTTTATTACAAGCCATCCTAAAAGAGCTTTGTCCTCAAAGCTGGAATTGGGACAATTTACAAGGAAAGATTACAAGGATAGCTGTGTAAGTGATGAATCCATGTTGTAGTAAAACTCCAAACTGAAGAAGATCTCATATGACAATGAAGTACAAGTATGAAATTTGAATTGATTGCTGGAAACTATCCAAAACAAGCTGCTACACAAGAATGGCCATAACTTGAAGAAGAAATGTCCAATCACCATGTATGAGCTATAGAAATGTAGAGAACAATCCTTAGTATCCAGCCATGCCATGTTTGGCCATTGTTTTAGGGATGATATGTCGTGCTAGGAGTCAAAATTGTTCCCATAGAAATAAATAAAATCCTCCAAAAACTTCCCATGAACTTAGTATCATGATGGATACTATTTTCAATGGCATACCATGAAGCTTAAAAATACATTCCATGAACTGTTCAACCACTTGCTTTGTTATAAATTGAGCCTTGCTAGGGATGAAATGAGTTGATTTAGTCAATCGGTCCACCACCACATAAATGCTATTCCACCCATGCTTTGTCGTAGGTAATCCCACAATCAAATCCATTGTAATATCAGTCCACTTTCCTTGAGGAATAGGAAGTAGCTAAAGTAAACCACTGGGTACAAGAGAGGAGTCTTTATTTTGTTTATACGGAAGACATTGCATAACATAATCCTTAACATCCCTCCAAATGCCCTTCCAATAGAAACTCTTATGGATATTGTCAAATGTTTATAACAACCCATGGTGTCCCGCTAAATGTGAAGTGTGCATCTCATGCAAAATACGGTCTTTGAAAGAAGATTGTGGTGTCAAGAATACTCTACCACGATACCATAAAAGACCGTTGTGATATTTGAAACTTGGATACTCTTCTCCTTTGCCTTACAGAAATTCATTCATCATCTTTGATGCTTGCTCATCAAAGAAATACTCCTCTTGAATGTCATGGATCCAAGCCTTATGCATAGTTGAAATGATAGAAATGGAACATGCCCACATTCTTGATTAGGCATCCGCCACCACATTATCTTTTCCAGCCATATAAGATATCTCAAAGTCATCCTTGAAGAGTAGCTAACCATCTTCGGTGCTTAGGAGATAAATTTGGTTGTGAAAGGAAGTATTTCAGCACACGATGATCGCTTTTGACCTTGAAATGGCTGTCATAGATATAATGATGCTACTTTTTGATAGCATGAAATATTGCTAATATCTCTTGCTCATAAACATGTAATTGACACTCCTTGTCATCAAGCTTTCGGCTCTCATAAGCCATGACTCCATAATCTTGACATAAAACAACCCCAATTCCTCTTCCACTACCATCCGTGTAAATAATAAACTCCTTAGAGAAATCCGGCCATACAAGGATGGGTGCTGAAATTAGAAGAGATTTTAGCTGATTGAGACTTTGGTTGGCAATGGAGTGCCAAAAGAAAGCCTCCTTTTTTATTCTATCCGTCAATGGAACTGCCACATGAGCATAATTCTTGATGAACCTTCTATATAAGTATGATAACCCAAGGAATCCTCTCAAAGAGGTTGCATTCGTAGGAGTAGGCCATTCTTTAAAACATTTTACCTTATTGGGATCCACTCTAATCCCTTGTTTTCTGACAACATGACCTAAGTATTCAACTTCATTTTCCATGAAAAAACACTTCATCATCTTGGCAAAGAGTGTGTATCTTCGTAATGTGTTAAACCTCTCTCATATGCTTCAAATGCTCATCCTTGGATTTGCTATAGATTAGGATATCATCAAAGAAAAAAAGGACTGTTTTGAACAAGAAGGGCTGCAATATTTTATTCATGAGGACCTGGAAAGTAGCGAGCGCATTGGAAAACCCAAATGACATAACCAAGAAATGGTATAACCCTCTTTCACTCCTTCCTACATTCGAAGATCTATTTTGGTGAAGACCTTTGCATCTTTAAGCTCATCCAAAAGATCATCAATTCGGGGAATAGGATACATTTTTTTGACCGTTGGTGTAGGTTGATTGGAAATATTATTGCCCATACTTCTTTGTTGGAAATTTCATGCATCTCTTTTGTACCTCAAGGAGTATCTTTTAGCTAATTGTATGGCCTCATGTAGTGTTTTTGGTTGTTGAACTCCTACCTCTAATGATAGGGCATGATCAAGACCAAAAATGTATTTATTTAGCTTAGCAAAATATGAAATGCCTTCAAAATACATGGAAAGATTCAAGTAAGTGTTAGAATAGTCTCTAACAAATATTCCTCTTTGAGTGCATGCATACCATCTTCTTTGAAGCCTTTCTTTTTCCAAAGGAGACACACAGACATCAATCATTACTTGCTTGACCTCCTCCCAAGAGTCAAAGTTTTTCCCAATCTTGTACATGTAACGCCACCAACTATGGGTGTAACCTTCAAGATGAAGAGCCACGAAATAAATCTCGGCTTCTTCACTTCTACGATAAAGGGTGAAGTATAACTCAAGCTTATTGATCCACTCCTCCCATTCCGAAGATGAAGCATTATCTCCTTTGAAATTAGTGATACTGATCTTTTCCTTATATTGTTTTTCATTGTAAGATGGTTGCCCATGAGATGTTGTCTCCATGAATCTTTGTTCCATGAATTTTGCTTAAAAGTAGGTGGCCCAAAACCATGAGATGAAGGTTATCCATTTGAAACATGCTCTTAGTTTGGGATGTCATGAGTTTATCTTCACTCATCATGCCGTCCACTTTCATGAACTTGATTGTCATTATCCCATCGAGTGTTGTCTTGTTCCCCTTCATGTCTATGATTATCTTTTGGGCTGCTAAACTGAGGCCTTGGGGTATGAATGCCATGAATTTGTGAAGGATGATGGTTGCCCCTCACTCTAGATGTTTCTCCCCTTTTAAAAGTGTGCATAACTAGCTGAGACTTATCTTTTCTTGGATGGGAAGGATTACCAATAAAGGGAATTTCATGGAATTCTTCAATAGTTTGAGTTTCTCTTTGTGGCTTGCTTCCAATTTCCTTTATGGCTGAGATAAGCTCTTGGAACAAAGTTTTGTTGCTTTGCTGCAAATCAAAGATTCCTTGGTTTACTTGTGCCATCCCTTGTAGCAAACCTTGATTCATCTGTGTTAAGCCTTAATTCAAAGCCTTCAAATCCTTAGAAAGGCATTCGTTGACATGTCCCAACTCTTTTGACATTAGGAGATAATCATTCCCTACATGCTCTTTATGTATGTCATGCTATCCTTGATGTGTGCTATAAGCAATCCCAATGATTAATTCTTCATCTATTTGATCAACATTATGGGATTCAATTGTGTAATTTTGATCCTCTTGGAAGTCTCTGACACCATCATTCAAAGCCTCAGTAATGGGATCTTTCTTCTTATTCCTGGCCATTAGGAGACATTGATATAGTAGTAGATAGTTTTTCACTTAATCCCCTGTTTCTCTCAGAATATAGCACCAATCCCAATGCTTAATAGCTCTATGGGAATATTATTATATGGGGATATATGAGATTTCAAAAGATATGGGCTTGGGTTAGATACTTTGGGTGGAACAATGTCAAACAGTGTTCCCCTGTATGCTGTCTAGGTCATGTCTCAACATACCTAGTGTCAAAAAATTAGCAATAACTTGAGCTCCCGATGTCGGATCACCAAAATTTTTTATTCGAATCGGAGCTTAGAATCCCCTATTTGAATACCGAGCTATCAAGTTCCTAATTTAGATCAGGACAGAATTTGATGTGATTGAATCTTCAAGTCTAAACAGAAAATTCCTACACCTTATCCACCACCTGTAAGTACCCTGTTTGACCCTGTAGGAATACCTTGGATATAGAAGAAAACCTTGTAAACCGCTGTAGCAACTAGAAGAGGGTTATGGGGCACCTATAGGGCTCAAGAATAACTTGTAGATTGGTATATAGCTAATGTTTTATCTGTAAAAACTCTATCCAACACCTGTAGGTACCCTAAAAATAGGAGATGGCTTGCACCTCTTCCAATGGTTCTTCAACCAGTTATGGAACCCTGAATATGGTTGATCAATGTTGTACTAGTGCGGAACTATGATAATGGAGAATGTACCTACACCTAAATTTGAGAATTGCATGGGCTCTGAGACAAGAGGGGTGTGCAAAGTTCTACCTCAAACTGGGTTGTGCATCCCTTCAGGGTCTTAATCGAGAAGGGAGGGTCACCTCTCTTTTGTCTTTCCAACTCACTTGGCATCCAATTTTCCTTGTCGGAACTAACATGGCAAGTACATTCTGATGGTTAATCAAACAAGCATGCTATGCATTGACTGAAAAAGCCTTTAAATTCTTTAATGAAATGCAAGTGGATATTGGAAAATGACTAAATTGAAAGGGCTATGGATAGGGCATTACCCTTTTGCAGTGATTCACTGCTTTTACAATGTTACCACTTACCATTTTCATCATTATTTCAATCCTATAGCATCAATGTTCAATCATCCAACAAAAATCCAAGTCAAGTAGGTAGTGAGTAGCATTTATGCAATCAATTGAGCTTTAACATTTGAATAGGCAGGAAAGAAACTCAACAAGCAATCATAATCAATTCCAGTTGAATTCTACATGCCCTTCAATAGGAATTAAGAGGTTCTATTCCACTTAATCTGTAACAACTCCGAAATGATAATATGCAATTTGCATATGAAACCTCTCTTAGGGTAGGATAATTATTAGGGATAATAATTTTTTTTTAATTAGGCAAATTTTTTTATTCCCTCCTTCCCCCAGCCGACTGTCGAGCTGGGGGAGAGGGAGTGAAGGGTGGGCACGAAGCTCCTTGTGCTGGATCTTGGAGGGGGGGAGACCCATGCCCATCGATGCATGGGGGAGGGAGGATCTTATCCCCTCCCCTATTTAAATCACGGTTGCTAGAAGGTGAAGGGTGTTGAGAATCAGCAATCACACTCAAACAGCCTCTTTGTATGGAGTCTCAGGGTCAAGTACATGCAGGGTGACTTATCCCATATGCACAATGGTGCCTACTGCAGTTTCCTACTTTCCTATAAAGCATTGTACTTGCTTCCTTTCTTAATGCAATGATAGTACTCTTTTCATTTAAGTAAAGTGTCAATGTCATTGTCCACATACACAAGATTGTGTTTATGAGTCCAAGTCTCAATCTTGGAACCTAATTCACTTGTGTAACAAACAGTGTCCATTCCATCATGAGTCTACACTTCTCCTTCCATCCTCCATAGCTTCCGGTTATGTCATGCTCTAGATCCCTCATTTCTAACATGGTATCAGAGCACAGCTGAGCATGGCTTAGCATGTCTCAGGTCTCCTCTCTGCTCTTTCAGCTCCTCTTCATCTCTGGACATCTCAAGATTGGTGTATGACTCTATTTCCAACTTCATACTTCATCCGCACTCTTGTCTGCCATAGCCAGACAGTACCCAGCTCACTTGGAGCTTCTTGATCTACTTCTACAGCCCATATTTCCCCACGCTTCCTTCTGGAGAAACCTTCCTATGGTCCTAGCGCAGCTCCTCGTCACATCAAAGGTCGACATTGGTAAATCATAGCTTCAGCATTGCACAAATCAGAAGTCGCTGCCCATTCTGCGCCATATTCTGGTCGTACAGTTCGCACTGCCTCTGCGTGCTATGATCTGGTCCTTGTGCATAGGGCAATTGAAGCTCATTACCCAAGCTTCCTTCCCATCAAGTCTTATGCAAAATGGTTATGTCCACGAACTGCACGAGCTGAAAAACCAGGCTGCATCCTGCAAACCCTAAAGGGAAGCCATAGCTTCTCTACTTCAAGCTTTCATTTCACTTGAATTTCTCACTTCTCTGGAGTCAGCAAAACCCTTGCCACTTTGAACTGATCAACTTTCCCATCAAATCATCAAGGAAGGGAGATTTGTGCTTGGAAGATTTGATAGAGTTGAAGAAATCAAGTAGCTCAAGCAACAACCACATCAAGCTCCTCTTCCAACTCTTACTTCTCACTCAACTGAAGGTTTTGCTACACTTATCTACTCCAAAACTCAGCCTTCAGCTAGAAATCAAAACATCAAAATCAACAAGAAGAAGGTCCAAGAAGATCCAGCATCAACATCAGGCTCGTCAAGAACAGTATCTATTGATACTTATCAAGTGTTATTTGACACTATTTTTCTTGTATCCTTTGATACACTTGAGTACAACACTCTTACTGATTTCACTCAGATCTGAAGACATCAGCATCAAATCAAGAAGGGGAAGATCACTTGGAGTAAAAGACTTTTGCAGATTTGGTATCCATTGACACTCAGTTAGTGCTTTTTAGCACTTGTGTCTCTCAATCAATTCTTTTGTTGCTCAAATCTAATAAAGTCTAAAGTTGATTTGCTACTGTTCCTGTAAATCTAACATGGGCAAAGACTCGCCAAATGCTCGATTCAAAGGAGTCGGATTCCACACTTGGCAAACCCGCATCAAGCTCATCCTGATGAAGAAGGGTCTCTAGGCCATCACAAATGGCAAAGAGAAGAAACCGCGGGACGCGAACCTTGCAACTACTTGGCAAAATAATGATGACAGAGCCCAGGCCATTATCAAATTGGAGCTAGATGACAGTTATATCCATCACGTGGATAACTGTGAGACCTCACAGGATACATGGAAAAGACTTGACACCCTGTTCGGTGCACAATCTAAATCATCAAAGTATGGTCTCCTAATTGAATTCTTCAGGCTTGAAATGAAGTCCAGCACATCACTTGCCACACATCTTAATTACCTGGAAGGACTCCTAACCCAACTTGCAGGAATCAACATTAAAATGGATGAAGATGTTTGCATCGGTGTTCTACTTAAGAGCTTGCCTCCTGAATATAATAACGTATCAACAACTTTAATCAACATGCCAAATCCTGAACTTGTTGATATCCAGGCATCACTGTTAGAAGAAGAAAAGAAGCTAAAAACTAAAGAAGAACCAAGTACCTCTAGAGATGAGCATGCATTATATGTTGGCAACAGGTACAAAGGCAAGAAAGATAAGCTCTTTTGTGACTTCTGTAAAAGGACCGGACACACCGAGAAGTTCTGCCACGCAAGAAAGAGATCCCAAAAGGCCTATCTAGTCGCAGTCAAAGAAGAAGAAGAAAATGAAGCAAAGGAAGAAGAAGATGAAGATCACCAGGATCGGAAGGACAAGACTCATCAGTCCTTGTACTCTCATAATTCGGATAGACTGTTTTAATAGCCTTGTATTTTTCCTTGCCCTAATGCTTCCTGCCATAAGCTATGTAAACTCCTTATGTAACTTGGCATTACAGTCCCTGTACACTTTGTGAGGCCCCTGTTACAGCCTCTGGATGTCCACCATGTTTATGGTACCCACACTTAGCTTTTTTCTGCAACAGCCTCTAGTGTTTTGCCATGTCTGTGGTATACCCACACTTTGCAGGTGGTTCTCATTACAGCCTCTACACACTTTGTGCCTTTCCTAGTTGTGATTGAGGAGGGGTGTTGAGAATTAGCAATCACACTCAAACAGCCTCTTTGTATGGAGTCTCAGGGTCAAGGACATGCAGGGTGACTTATCCCATATGCACAATGGTGCCTACTGCAGTTTCCTACTTTCCTATAAAGCATTGTACTTGCTTCCTTTCTTAATGCAATGATAGTACTCTTTTCATTTAAGTAAAGTGTCAATGTCATTGTCCACATACACAAGATTGTGTTTATGAGTCCAAGTCTCAATCTTGGAACCTAATTCACTTGTGTAACAAACAGTGTCCATTCCATCATGAGTCTACACTTCTCCTTCCATCCTCCATAGCTTCCGCTTATGTCATGCTCTAGATCCCGCATTTCTAACAAAGGGAGGGTGAGAGTGAGGCTCTGTGTGTGCATCGTGAGGAAGAGAGAGACTCAAGTCACCGTCAAGCTGGTGCTGCCGTGAAGCAGCTACACCACCGCTTGAAGACGTACGCTGTCGTGAAGGAGTCTGGTCGCCGCCCTGTGCCGCTGCTAAAGAAGGAGTCGTGAATTGCCGCATCAGTCCGTTTCCCTCCGTCTGCACACCGCCAAGGGCCCTGGCCGTCGCCACGCTGCGCAAGGGGAGCCACCTCCCTCCACATGGCTCCACAAAAATCCCCACAAGCTTTGGAAGCTTCTTGGGGAAGCTTCCAAAGGCCTTGATAAGCCCCCCTTCATGTGGGCCTATTCAAAGTCCTTTTCTCCCCTCCTGAATTACCATTAAAGGCACCCTCCTATGGCCTTAAGACTACCCCCCCCCACAAGTTTCCTCCCAAGGGCTCCATAAGCCTCCCCCCCCCCGAAAGTGGACTTGAAGGGGCCTTCATGTGGTCTTAAGTTTTTTTCTTTCCATACAAAAAATTCATTCTTAAAGCCCTTCATACCCTTTGTCCCCCCACACAAAAATCCACACTTAAGGATCTTCTACACCCATTTTCCCCCTTTCCGAGGTTCTTTTGGAAACCCTAGCTACGAGGGTTGGTATTCCCTTCCCCTCGGGATCCAAGAAAAAGCCTCATTTCCGTGGCCTTAAAGAAGCCTTACCTTCAAAAGACCGTTTAAATCCCTCCCGAAGTTTAAGCACCCCCTTTTTCGTGAAATCCCTACTTCAAGGAAGAAGCCTTCTAAAACCGCTTCCGACGGACGGTGCAAGTTTTCACAAAGGGAGCTACTGTGGAATTTCAAAAAGAAGTTGCAAAGCTGCGTCCACGACGGAAAGGCTGCATTCGCAATGCCTCCTAAGAAAGCCCAAGGCGCAACCGCAGGAGGATCGTCCCCTAGCATTCACGTGGACATCTCACCACAAGTCCAGGTTTTCCTTCCTAATTTTTATTTGGCATTGTTATAATCGTGTGAGGATAATTGTTGGAAATAGGATGCATTTTTTGTCTTAAATGCTTCAGAAAATTGATATGCATTTAGTCCATATTTACAAAAACGGAATTAAGATAGTGCACTCCATTTAGGCATGGAAGTATAAAATTGCATGTCACATTATTAGGCCATATCTTCTTCGCAGTAAGTCATCATGAGAAGTGCTAATAACCCATAGGGAATTGCAAGGCATGAAATGATTCTTACGTTGCATAGCTCTAGTCAATTATCGTTTTTCAACTGCATAATTACTAGTAAAAGGTTGCTTGTTTAGCGTGAATCTTGTTCACAAGTTATAGGATGATTAGTTGGAATTAGGTTATAACCTAACTTATGCTTGATCTTAAATCGATAAGTTAGGATTGAAAATCAATTTATGCGTAGACAACGAGTCATGTGTTTATGGAAATGATAATGTAAATATCTTCGTGAATTAAACAAATTGGCATAAACCTAAACACCAAAACCCGCGGAGTATTCGTTTTAGAAAGAGTTAATTCAATTCCAAAGAACTCACTAGGATTTAATATGTGACCTAGTCGCACGTATTGCTAAAACCGAAACTCCTATACCCTAAATACTTGCCCACATTCACGGAATGTAGGGACAGCGGAACATACTTGAGAAGTGACCTAGGGTTGTCCCTAAGAATCTTATGCTAAAAAGATGGAACTTGGAACCCTACGACTGACAACGTCAGCCTAATGTAATCAGAAACAGATTGTTTCGTGATTCCATTTGATGGGTAGAATAGTCCTATAGTTCGATGCGACACGTGTGCAACAAGTGAAGAGTCGTATGATCTTGTGATTGGATCACAAGGACTGCACAAGAGGCTAACGTGACTCGGGATTGGATCTCAAGGCCCGCATACTAGTCTACGGGTGGAATCTTGGATTAGTGATCCCTGTGGATTGCTGGATAGCCTTCAAGCGGATTGTGGATAAGCCTACGGGCTGGACTTTTTGTATTTCAAAGATAAATATGATAACCTGTTAACAAGGAACTTGTTTGACATTATTTTTCTATGTCAAGTGATATGGTTACGTAAAAGAACCAGTGCCTAATGGGCTAATTAAAGAAGCTGATTGCTACATGTCCAACTAAATGTGTTAGGTAATTAGATAACTAAAACAACCTGAGGAAAGTGCGATGGATGCGGCCATAGGTCCGTCCTACGGATGGGCGGTCCCGGTTGGCTAGGAACTTTTCTCAATCAAGATGGACAACCAGAATATCGTCAAAGAACATGAACAACAAAAGCGTTGACCTAGAGTTATAATTAATCCCAATTTACACTGTTTTAGGGGAACGGAATGGGACTATGCCTTATGGCAGAGAGGTTGAGCTTTGCATCCCTCTCATTTCTCATTCTTCTTGAACCAAGTGCAGCGTGAATCTGCTTCGGACCTAGAGTTTCTGCGTAAAGTAGTTAGCTTGGGTTCGACGCTAGTTGCCGTAAAGAAATGACCAATAAGAAAAACCCTAATTCAGGTCGGTCCTAAGTGGGAACGGCCGGAATACTTCTGCTACGTGGCAGACGCAGGAAGGATGGACTGCTAAGACGTGTCCTAAAGATAACACGTGGACACGTTACAATTGGTATTAGAGCCAACCAACAAGGAATTATTTTTATGAAATCTTAATAAGATAAAGTAAAGCAAATGTTGCTGTCCAAACATTTCCTTACTTTCAATGCTGTCTTGCAGAATTACGAAGCATGGAACAAGTTCTTAGTGTTCTGAGTCATGTTTATGACTGCGATGCATTCCCCTGATTATCGGCACAAAGGGTTGAGATGATGAACATCCTAGAGCGAATCTATAATCCATCACCTTTGTACATGGAATGAAGATGGACGGGTGCCTCAGGAATCTACTATATAGTCGCCCACCAGTTTGCATACATTCAAACCAACCTAAAGAGGATCAAGTGGTTGGAAGACCTGAAAGTCGTGAAGCTATTCATTTTTGTGGAAGCTCACATAAACTCAACTTCACATATTCGAGGTCGAAGGGTTGAGATGAAATCATATGTATATGAGGAAGTAACCCGTGTTAGGGCGCCATGAGAAAAATGGGTTCCAAGGAAAAGGATACCATGGACTACCAATGACTTACCAATTCCTGAAGATCCATGATCCGAAACCATACTATTATACAGTTTCTGTAGATAAATGTAATACAACATTATTCTCCCCAAACTAAATGTAACAGTTGGCTTATCATCGCAAGAAATATTGTATTCCAAAATGGCTATGCCTATATAAATACAATAAGACTTCTTTTTATCAAGCTCTGTTCCATCGTTGAGAATTGATAAGAAGTTAACTGGTTAGATTGCTTGGGTAATAGTGGAATTGGAGATGTAATATAAATCAATAACAATTATCGTGTAATAACGTTAAGAAACCTTTATCCAGGCACAACCCCAGGTACAAGCTCCTAGTTCGCCTCCTATATCAAGTACTACTGTAATCCAGGAGAAGAAGTTTCTTCTCAAGCAGATTAAGCCACCCGAATTTGACGGGAGAGGCAGGTCTGTCCAAGCAGATGCTGAAATTTGGATTGAATCCATGGATTATTACTTCGAAGTAGCCGGTACTGCACCCGCCAATCAGGCTATGCTCGCCAAGCTGAAGCTCACCGGCGAAGCCAAGATTTGGTGGAAGCAATGGTGCAGGGATCAAGGGATCACGGAAGGAGCCGTTAGCTAGGAGAAGCTAAAGAAAGCCGTGCAGGGAAGATACTTACCACCTGCATATCGCACGCAGAAAATGAATGAGTTCTACGAGCTAAAACAACTAGGACTCACCCTTGACGCATACTATTCTAAATTCTTCTCACTTTTAAAGTATGCGCCACAGATGGACATGACACAACAGGTGTCAAAATTTTGTGCTGGTTTAAATCCACCAGTAAATGCGTGTCTCGAATCTATGCGTCCATCAAATCTTCAAGACGCTCTCATTCGAGCTGCCCCTATAATTCAAGAGGTGCAAGCTAGACCAAGAGGCAACAAAACTTGGTCTTACAATGACCTGAACAGAGGAGCATTCAGGCCTCAAATGAAGAGAGTTCAAGGTCTGAATCAGGGACAAAGAAAGAAAGCAAGAACTAATAACGTCAACAACTTTGTTCCTACTCAAAGCAATGGCCGAAACCTCAGTTGTTTCCACTGCAACGAGCCCGGTCATTTCAAGAGACAATGTCCCAAGCTTGGAGGAGGACATCGCCAAGCACCTTTCCAAGGAACGGTGGGCCGTGGTCAAGGAGCCACTACCCGAGGCAGAGGAAGAACCGCCTACGTTGCCAATAGGCAAATGTGCGAAGAAAAAGAAGAAGAAGATCCGACCATGGAAGCAGAATTTGAAAGGGCAACAGTCCATGCCACTCTACACAAGAAAGGCCCGAATCGCCAGTTCTCAGTGATTCAGACACCGTCAGACTATCAAGGTAAAGGTTTCAAGACCTTGATTGATTGTGGTAGTACACATTCCTTTATCTCACCAGCTTGTGCAAAAAGATTAGAAATAGCCATAGTAGAAGCACCTATCTTGCTTGTGGAATTGGAAAATGGTCATGAGGTTACTTGTACCAGGTAAACTGCTAAGGTGGAATTCTTCCTGGGAGGAAAGAAGACTTCGGTAAAATTCAAATTCATGAGCCTAGGTATCCATGAGTGTCTACTTGGAATGGATTGGCTTAAATCCAATGACGCCCACATTCATTGTGGAAAGGGCCAAGTTTCCTTTCGAAACTCTGAAAGGGAATTAGTCACAACTCAAGGTGAGGCTGGAAATCCAAAAATCCAATTGGCCAAAGCATCTCGGATTATAAAAGGAGTCAAAAAAGGATTACATGTCTACTTGATTAAGCTCAACAAGTTAGATCAGAAGCAGGAGTCTAGTGAAGGACCTTCTTGGCTAAAGGAATACGCGGATGTATTTCCTGAAGAGTTGACACAACTCCCGCCTCAACGAGAAGTGGATCATGAGATTAAGCTAGTACTAGGAGCTGCGCCAATTGCAAAGAGACCTTATAGAATGTCCGTACTAGAAGCAATTGAGCTGAAGGAACAACTCAAGAAACTGCTAGATCAGGGCTACATCCATCCTAGCAGTTCACCATGGGGAGCTCCAGTACTGTTCCAAAAAAAAAAAGATGGAACACTTCGACTATGTATTGATTACAGAGGGTTGAATCAATCAATTGTCAAGAACAAGTATCCTATTCCTAGAATAGATGAGCTTCTTGATCGTCTTCAGGGGGCGAAGATCTTCTCCAAGATTGATCTCAGGTCGGGTTACTATTAGATAAGGATCAAGGAAGAAGATATCCCAAAGATGGCCTTCAATACAAGATATGGACACTTTGAGTTCCTAGTTATGTCATTCGGGCTTACGAATGTACCTGCCACCTTCAACAGGTTAATGCAGGATATTTCTAGGCCATATCGTGATGACTTCGTGCTCGTCTTCTTCGATGACACTCTAGTCTATTCCAAACAGGAAGAAGATCATGAACCCCAACTTCGGATTGTCCTTGACACAATGAGGGCACATAAGTTGTATGCTAAGATGAAGAAGTGTGCATTCTTCAAGTGTCAGATTGAATATCTGGGATTCATCGTATCAGCGAAAGGAATCTTAGTGGATCCAGCCAATACCAATGTTAACCCTCAAACGAACAAAGGTGGAAAATCCGATGACACTCTAGTCTATTCCAAACAGGAAGAAGATCATGAACCCCAACTTCGGATTGTCCTTGACACAATGAGGGCACATAAGTTGTATGCTAAGATGAAGAAGTGTGCATTCTTCAAGTGTCAGATTGAATATCTGGGATTCATCGTATCAGCGAAAGGAATCTTAGTGGATCCAGCCAAGGTCAGAGATGTGCTTTGAATGGCCAATACCAATGTTAACCCTCAAACGAACAAAGGTGGAAAATCCGAAAAAGCTAAAGCAGAAGACAAAGACAAAGGCCAAGGCAAAGAGAAATGGAAGACAAAGACGCACGAGGAGAAAAGTCCTAAATAGGGAGAAAGGCGCACAAGGAAAAGCGCAAGTTAAAACTTTTGTAAAAGAACGCAAGCGCATCATGGTTTAATTCAAGGAGCGTCGGGCTCTCACCCGTGCAATTTGTAAATGTAGACGGGCAGTGGAAAGGAAGCTAGGAAGATAGAAGGACAATGTGAAAAATGGCCTAGGCTACGGTGGGCCATGTAAAAAGGGGAAAAGGGGATGACCGCCCAAAAGGGATTTAGGGTTTTGTATATAAAGTTGAAAAGTAAATGAGAAGCTCATTCTTGTGTGTGGCCAAAAGAAGCTCTCCTCTTCTTCTTCTTCTTCTTCTTCTTCTTCTTGCTTGCTTGAGCTTGTGCTTGAGAGAGGGAGTGTGAGAGTGTGAGGGAGTGAGTGGGTGAGGGTGAGGGACCGTGGGGTGGAGAAGCTCTCCATCTTCTCCTCTCTTCTTCTCTTCTCTTCTCTTCTCTTGTCTTGCTCGCGGCAACAGAGCTTGGAGCGTGGAGCTTAAGGATGGAGCTTGCTTGAAGCTTGCACTTGGATCGTGGAGCTACCGGAGTGCGCGGAAGAGGAGGTAACTCGAACGGCACGGAGGTAAGCTCACTACACCCGTAATGTAGGCATTGCGTATCGGTTATGTGAGAGGTAGCCATTAGTGCTCGGCTTGGAACGCTTGAAACAATAAGCGGTCCGAGGGTCTTGGCGGTTGAGTGAAAGTTCCCACATTTTGGTTCTGTTGCCGGGACCAATGGATTCAAGCCTTGAGTGCTTGCGCGCTTCGAATCGAGCATTGGAGTAGGGTTTTTCCCGAACCGGTGCTTGAGGTAGACAGGTAGGAAGTGAGGGGGTTGAAGAGGGTATTCGATCTCCTTGGCAAGTAGGTTTGTTGGTTTCTTGAGATTTATGTTGTGGAATGGAGTAGTGTAGGTATTTATTTTGTGATTTGGATGCATTTAGGATAGGAAAAAACAAAGAAAAAACAAGCAAACAGTAGGGTTTTCTGTTGTTGTATAACAGGCTAAAACAGGGAAATAGGGGACCAAATTCAAGTTTCTGGGTGAGACAGGGAGAGGGAACTAGCTGTAAGGTTCTGCAGCGCTGGAAAAGGACCTTAAGAGGCCTAGGAGGCCAGGGCACACCACGTTTCCTCGGTTGGCCTTGTGTGTGAGAGAGAGAGAGAGAGAGAGAGAGAGCTTCTGGTTCACAGGACGAGGAAGCGCTACCTCGATTTCTAGGTGCCAGTGATTCGTGCTGCTCCAGGTGAGTCTGGTGTTTTCCAATAAGTGCTCTAATCAGATCTAGGAAGTCTGTGGTGATTGTGTGCAGCAGACAGTAAGGAGGGGTCAAATGCGCCGGAATTGAGGCTCAAACGCGCGGGAATCGCGCCCGCCGTCGACGCAGTGAGACCTCGCAGTGGTCCGACTCCCAGAATCGGACCACCCGAGTTCTAGAGTCGGACCGTCCGACTGAGAGTGAGTCGGACCAGTCTGGTCCGATTCCCTGAATCGGACCAGCCCGATCGGACGTGCCACGTGGCACTCGAACCACTCAGATTCGGACCAACCCGTCCGACTCGGACACTTGGACACTCGGACCAATCTGAAATCGGACGACCACCTTGTCCGATCCGATTCCCAGAATCGGGCCTACCAAAATCGGACTACTAGGTCGATTGGACCAACCCAAAATCGGACGTCCGATTCTGATAATTGGACTCCTGAAAATCAGACATCTTAGAATCGGACCAAAAACTATCAAAATTGGACAGGTATCCAGAACACAAATTCTTACGCATTTAAACCCCGAAATTGACGCCAAAGACCACGTAGAGCTAAAGACACATCACAGATCCATCACTGGGCTGAAACTTAGAGCAAGTAGTTCAATATTTGGCTATAAACTATCCTCCACATTGCACATGGTGTTTACCGTAACGGCCCTACGGGCCGGGAGGGGGGACTGCCCCCCTGGACCCCCGCAGAGGGGGCTCTGCCCCCTCTGCACCTCCCCCAAGTAGGCTGGAGGGAAAACACGCACCGTGACATGTCCTCCAAATTGGACCCTAGTGAAGTAATGGCTCTACACGAGCATGGATTCTCACTTGCAAAAGAGCAACCAAAAGCCCATACCCGAACAGAGAGAAACAGAGACCCTAGAACATCAATGCGCCAATCTAGCCATCAAGGGCAAAAAGGCCACACCACGAGAACACAAAGACATTGTGTTCAGACCATGTCTAGTCAGAGCGAAATGCAACATCAGCAAGCTCAAATGCCAAGATGACTAGACATGACACTCTTGACGAGAGATGTACCTTGAGCAACACTGCACAGACAACCCAAGACATTGGTGGAGAATCCACATCTGGTCATGCAAGTGGAGACTCAAGGGCATCTGTCAGAAGGCTTAAGTTTACGAGCCAAGACCCGGAAGATGAAGACATAGTACCACCTGCTTATCTTAGGGTCAAACTCATCGTGAAAAGAGAGCATACTATTGATGCTTTGATTGATGAAGGAGCAGATTTTAACATCTTGACCTATGAATCATGGACCCTACTAGGCCAACCGAAGCTCACTCCGACTAGTGCAACTCTTAGCCCTTATGGGGGACACCCACAAGCACTCATAGGAAAGTGCAAAATCCTTGTGACAATTGAAACGGAAAGCTTGCCTATCCTATTTCATGTCCCTCCAAATGGTGCTAGCTGCGGGAAAGAAACCCTCCTAGGTAGACCCTTCAAAAGGGCGACCAAGTGTGAGGCCGACTATGTAGCACAGAGGATACACCTGACACTACCGGGTGTGAGGATAGTCACAACCTTTAGCAAGGGTGACCTCATCAAACCTCGAGGGAAAGGCAAGCAAGGTGCTGACGTAATAGTCAAGCCTACGAACGAGAGCAAGGACTTGTTGGAAAAACTGATACAAGCACAGGTCGAACAACAAGAACTAGTGAGTGAGGCCAGACTTGAAAAGAGGTCAAGATACAATGCCAAAGACGGGCTTTGGACTTACTAATATCGTAGAAGACCCCAAAAGAAGCCCAAGCCTTATAGACGCAGGCATCGATGGAAGGTCAATACAACACCGCGATGGATATCCAAGGCATTGCTTCGTGCTCAAGGGTATTATGCAGGCAATCATTGGATTTGGGTACCCAAACTCCCTGCTAAGCTACCTCTATCAGAAGCCCAAATTATGTCCAAAGCAAAGAGGCGTAGGAGGAAAACTAAACGAAAGGCCAAGTTTCGAACCAAAAATATTGGAGTGATCGAGCCCCTCACTACTGAAATCAAGAAACCAAACATGGCCTATCAAAAAGTAGATCCTCAGCCTAGTGTGTTTGACAAGCGGACATCGGATGTAGCCATTGAGCATGCACAAAAATCATTAGTGCCCAAGGAGCCTTTGATTTCCCATGGGGAGAGCAAGCATCATAGGCACAACATTGCTCAAGGCAAGGCTGATCACTCAACAAAGTAAATGGCACAATCGTCTAATAGCCTCGAGCAAATCATTCAGCCAGTGCCAAGTCCACCTAAGAGTCCTAGATCTCCTACACCCTCCATTGCCAAACGGACACAGGAAGCACAACAACAGTCGTAAAGGGCGGCTACTCAATCCTAATCTCCATCTCCATCTAAGCTTCCAAATGTCCAAGAGGCAGGACACGACACCACCCTTAGCTCTCAACCTAAGGATGTGCCTGTGCAATCCACCGTGGCTAGACCAACGGATACTCGATCTACGCAAGTGAATGCTCTGAGGGAAAGAAAAGACACGACCACTTCCAATTGCTCTAAGGACTTGACACCGCAATCCACCAATAGTAGCAAGTCCATTGAACTAGCTGCTACTACTTCAAATCAGGGAGCACAGCAGTCACAGCCCTTGGCCGTGACAAGACCCCTTGCGGAACGTATCCTTAGTAGTCTACCTATGGAGGAGGTGTCGCAAGCAACCCCCTCGGCAACTCCAGCACTTTCAAAGTGCCTAAAGCCTAGGCTGGTGGAGTTAAACTCAAGGGAGTTGGCTGAAGAGCTAGACTCTTCGAAAAGGGAGGTAGTTGTGCTCTCACAACCTAGCGAGGCTATTCAGCAGGCCATGGCCATGTCCCGTAAGGATACTCTAGAGAAGGAGAATGCTGAGGCCCAACCAAGCACATCAGCAGTCGACCTAGCCCAGGGTCCTGAGCCGTTAGATGCACCTGCGCTGACTAAGAAAAAGAGGAGAAAACAGCGAAAACAACAACTGTTGCAGGTAGTTGCGGACCCCAAGGACATTGGGACAAAGAGTGCTGGAGAGCTGATGAATAAAGTGTCAAGTCCATCCACCAATGAACCCATAGATGTCTCCCCTAATAGCGGTGAAACCTCAGACACATCCGTGTGCTCTGAAAAATCAAAGCAACTGTTGCCATCAACAGTTGCTTTCAATGCTCAATCCACTGACAATAGAACCCACAGCGACCAATCAAGAGTGGATACAACACGGTCACAACAAGGTGACGAACTCACACTAGTCACATCCAAGAAGAACCATAACGCAACAACGAAGCCTCTAGAGAAACATGGAAACCCCAAGGGCATGAGCAATCCCAACATTGACCAATCTTGCTCATCTAGGCTTGAGCCCCCAGCTATGGTAAAGCCCAGGAAAACTCCTAGAACCTTGCATGAGATGGCAACCGAGCAAGCCCTCGCTGAACATAGAAGTGTCGCAGAATGCTTAACTGAGTTGGATGCTAAGCTCAAAGTGTTCGCATGTATCTACGTTCTTGCGGACATGGGTGCATGCCCTAAGGAGTAGCTTGAAGAATACTTGCCATTCCCCTTATCTTGGGAAGAGAAAGAACATCTTGACGAGCACTATAACAAGCTCTAACATGAATGCATGCAACTCATCTCTGACCAGGCTAACAAACTACGCTTAATCGTCATGTTCAATGAGGTGCTCTGCCGATCGAATCTCGTAGACATAGAGCAAATAAAGCGACTCTCAGAGGGCCGAAGTCAATTTGAACAGCGTTGGTGTGAACGCCGCGTTGCAATGGCCAAACTAGGGGCTCAGATCATGACAGTCTCTGAGGAGCAATTAGCCAAATGGCGGTCTCAAAGAGACCCAACCTATGTGGCACCAACTTCCCTACGAGTGCTGACTGCCATTCGGGATAGGGACTTGGCTGAACCACCTAGATAAGAAAACCCTCTGTTTGATAAGGTTCTCACAGAGGAGGAGTTACATGTTGCCAGTAGACTCGGACAAGGGTTCATGCTGCTTGATGTGGCAAAATATCTATTGGTGCTAAGTAAGCTGCCACGAGTGCTAGATGCGTGTGTCATGCTCCAATACAACCCCGAGTTCTACAATTGGTTCTTATCCTCGTAAAGTGACATGGATTCATAAGTATGTATATAAATAAACAATGATTTTTGTGTCATCGTGTATAAACAATATCAACACACACAAGTAATGATAGTCAAGCGCAGGGAGAAGAGTTGGGTCTGATAGGCTAAGCTCCTCAAGTCCTCCTCTCATCACCTATTTAAAAGCCATGTGACCATCCCCACCTCCAAGTGAAGGGCATGCAACCCACGTTACCGCCATAGGAAGCCTTGACCAACAACACTGATGGTGTAGACAGGGTGCAGCCCCTTTCTATACACCTTGTTCCCTTTTTGGTCTATCCTTCCGAGGATGTACCCTATCCCACTCCATGACAACTAGTCCACACAACTTAGCATAAGCCAATATTGGCTAATGGCTGGAGGCAAAACAAACATCATCATGGGGGCCATCCCTTTACGACAAAACACTGCATGCCTCACCCCTCCCCTTCTTGTCATATGCACTTGATAAACCACACTAAAATCCCTTCCATGCGAACAGTTGTATCCTGTATCAAGGTCTAACCCTTGGATTGCATCTTGCAGGCTTCCAGATGGAACACATGGAGAACCATGGACATCTGGCATGCAAAAGACGCTCTTCACAGACGACGGGAGCACGTGGCATGCGCCTCTCCACCGGAGCGCTATGTGCCCACCATCAAGAGGTACGCCAAGAAGCGAGGCCCTAAGCGCCACTATCCAAGGCGAAGGCCGAAGAATCCTCGAGTCAAGAAAGCCAAGACTCAAAACACGCAACAGGTGGCAGCACTAGTGGCAGGAACCCCCAGCTCACGCCTGGGCCCCAAATGCTCAAGGGCAGAAAGGGCAGCTCTGGACAGGGAAGAATTCAATGAATTGTTTAAAGACATTCTAGAAATGGTAGCGGCCCGGGACTACACCATTCATGTCCCGGCCGACATGTTCCCTGCTCAACCCCACAGGAGCCCCACACCAGCAGAGCCCCAATCACCCGGCCACCCAGACTCGCCCTGCCTCGTACAAATCGAGTAGCCCATGATGCATAAAGGGCTTATCAAATGATAACTGGCCATAACTTTTTGTTTTTAAATGGTTAAGTGTTCCCGACTTGTTAAGTGTTGACGTGTTCCCGACTTGTATGAACTTTTCATATCTGCATTTAATATATTTTATGCCTTTAGCAAAAGAAAAAGCTAATCAAGGGTAGGTGATAACTGTCTAAGTCAACACCATAGAATTTAGATCAGTGATGTCTCCTTGCATTGCACCGGTTTATTATAGTTGCGGCATATGCCATGCATGTACTCTCATGAAGCGACAAGTGGATACAAGATGAGACAGATCTTTCGGCGAAAGTGTTCAATGCCCGATCACCGCAAGACCATCGACCCTCCAAGGAGCCGTGGCAAAGCCACGCTGTCGAAATCACGAATCACCCTTGCCAACCACCCACATTGCATGGCCCAAAACACATTCCTGGGTCACGCTCCCTTTCTGGGTCAAGCTCTATAGTTGGCTCACGGCAGTCGTTACCTCAATTGTACCAAATCACATGGGCCGCAAGGAGGTTTGCAATATCTCAAGTGTATCTCCCCCTTTCGCCAACTGCTTCTCTAACAACGAGGCTAGGGCACAATCATCATTGTACTATCCATTTTCTAAGCCTTCGAAGCTTAACATTTTCCAACCCATTGAAAGGCTGATAGCCTCAACATATTGTAATGGTTGTACTCAGGCATGTCAAAAAAAAAAAACAAACAAAGAAAAGAAAAGAAAGAAAGAAAGAAGAAAGAAAGAAAAGAAAAAAATGAAAAGATAACAAGCACCCACGATCACAGCACAGCACCTAGGGGTCCTCAAATTAGGTACGTCCAGTGACCTTGATCGACTGGCTCCGTCCCTAGTCCCCTAGCCCTTTAGCATCACTCACAATTGTGCAGGGCACATCAAGGGCAGGACATACCTAGGGAGCTTATCTCGCCTATGGTTAGACCTGTCACCCTGACCCACTTGCACAATTCCCTTTTGCACTACTGCCTTAATACCATTACGATCCATTGGGGTGCACACCGCACGATTGGCCATGAAATGTACACCGTCCTCATCAAGCAAGTCCAATAGCTTCCAGCTTACCAAAAGTGCGGTGTCCCTATATTCAATTATGCTCCATCATGCAGTCACAATGCAAAGGATGTCTCCTATACCTTCACGTGTACTTCTCAACGTGGACAACTTTGCTTCATCCACACATTGTTATGAGAAACTAGCCCACGGCTTCTAACTACGTAATATCTAAGTATGCATGAACACTTACATAATACCTGCACTGAAGCATATACACAGTTTGGGTCCTCAAGTGCAGGACAATACTCTCAGCTTGCTTAGAGTTCGACCTGTCTCCCAAACTAATCAAATATGTCTTGTGCACAATAGAGAAGACTAGCACTACCCTTAGGAAGAGACCACATGAGAGGTTTTCAATTGCAGGTGTTGAAGACTCCAACGGAAGTGTCATTCATTCTTCATCAACTCCCAACTCTGAATGCTTATCCCTCACCATCCGACAAGCCCGCAAAGAATAGTCCTGTGCAGAATCCCTAACAAAACAACACGTGTGCCGGCCACCAATGCAAACCCCACACAAAATAGCCCTACCACCAACTCCAACAACCTTCCACCAGCCACCTTGACCACCAACAGGCCCCCCGGACCTTCTGCCACACCACCACAACACTCCTTCACAAAAACCACAGGCATCCTTGTCACCCACGTCTTCGGTGCATGCTATAGCCTACTACCTACGACGGTGAGTGCCATGGGACTGGCACTCGTCTAAGAGGGGGTAATGTTAACCCTCAAACGAACAAAGGTGGAAAATCTGAAAAAGCTAAAGCAGAAGACAAAGACAAAGGCCAAGGCAAAGAGAAATGGAAGACAAAGACGCACGAGGAGAAAAGTCCTAAATAAGGGAGAAAGGCGCACAAGGAAAAGCGCAAGTCAAAACGTTTGTAAAAGAACGCAAGCGCATCATGATTTAATTCAAGGAGCGCCGAGCTCTCACTCGTGCAATTTGTAAATGTAGACGGGCAGTGGAAAGGAAGCTACGAAGATAGAAGGACAATGGGAAAAAGGGCCTAGGCTACGGCGGGCCATGTAAAAAGGGAAAAAGGGGATGACCGCCCAAAAGGGATTTAGGGTTTTGTATATAAAGTTGAAAAGTGAATGAGAAGCTCATTCTTGTGTGTGGCCAAAAGGAGCTCTCCTCTTCTTCTTCTTCTTCTTCTTCTTCTTGCTTGCTTGAGCTTGTGCTTGAGAGAGGGAGTGTGAGAGTGTGAGGGAGTGAGTGGGTGCCGGTGAGGGACCGTGGGGTGGAGAAGCTCTCCATCTTCTCCTCTCTTCTTCTCTTCTCTTCTCTTCTCTTCTCTTGCTCGCGGCAACGGAGCTTGGAGCGTTGAGCTTGAGGATGGAGCTTGCTTGAAGCTTGCACTTGGATCGTGGAGCTACCGGAGTGCGCGGAAGAGGAGGTAACTCAAACGGAACGGAGGTAAGCTCACTACACCCGTAATGTAGGCATTGCGCGTCGGTTATGTGAGAGGTAGCCATTAGTGCTCGGCTTGGAACGCTTGAAACAATAAGCGGTCCGAGGGTCTTGGCGGTTGAGTGAAAGTTCCCACAACTAACAACTGTCAAAGAAATACGTAGCTTTCTTGGATTGACAGGATGGTATAGAGTCTTCATCAAAAACTATGCTTTGATTGCAGCACCTCTGACGGACTTACTAAAGAAGCAAACATCCATTGTATGGTCAACTCCCGAACAAACTAGCTTCGACAGTCTGAAGCAAAGTTTGATATCAGCACCTATCCTAAAGCTTCCAGACCTCAATAAGGAGTTCAAGGTAGTAACTGATGCTAGCGCACTTGCCTTGGGATGTGTGCTCATGCAGGAAGGTCACCCGGTAGCTTACTCTTCAAGGAAACTGAAGAGTCATGAGAAGAATTATGCTACCCATGATCTGGAATTGTTAGCTGTCATCCATGCTCTAAAGCTTTGGAGACACTACCTGTTGGGTAACAAGTTTACCCTAGTGACTGATCATAAGAGTCTCAAGTAGATCTTTACCCAGAACAAGCTCAACATGAGGCAACGCTGGTGGATTGAAGTACTGGAAGAGTATGACTTTGAAATCAAGTACCGACCAGGAAAAGAGAATGTAGTTGCCGATGCACTTAGTCGCAAGGCATTCCTTAATTCCCTAATCTTGCAGAATCCATCAACAGCTAGATCCCTAGCTACAAAAGTATCTATGCCAAACAATCCAATACTTGAGGTAGCTAGAGAGGATGCATGCCATGATCCATCCTACCAAACGATGCTAAGGGAGATCTCTATCAAGGATTAGAACCAAAAGCTGCAGGCTAAGTATCATGAATTCTCTATCAATAATGGACTTGTCTACTCTAGAACGAGGCTGTGTATATTGGCAAGTCAGTCACTTAAGCAGAAGATATTGTGGAAAGCTCATGATTCCCCTTTCTCAGGACATTCTGGCTATGCCAAGACTCTCAATGCAGTTAGGAAGAGCTACCATTGGGAGAGTTTTAAACGTGACGTTCTCAAATATGTCACCGAGTGTTTGTCTTGTCAACGTATCAAAGCCGAACATGTTAAGATGCTAGGGAAGTTGTAACCACTTGACATTCCCCAAATGAAATGGAAATTCATCAGTATGGATTTTGTTGTTGGCCTACCCCAAGTCTAGGGAGGATACAACTCCATCATGGTTGTGGTTGACATGCTGACTAAGATTGCACACCTTATTCCAGTAAAGACCAACTATAAAGCCTCGGACATTGCAAGATTGTTTATCAAGGAGATATTCAAGCTACATGCGCTACCAAGAAGAATCATTAGCGATCGTGATTCTCTCTTCACATCACACTTCTGGAGAGCTATCTTTGAAGCCATTGGGACTCAATTCTGCTTTAGTACAGCTTACCATCCCCAAATGGATGGCCAAACAGAGTGATTCAATCAAATCATCGAGGATATGCTTAGGGCATACTGTTGTCATGAGCCGAAAAGGTGGATTCAATACTTGCCTTTGGTTGAATTTGCCTACAATGCTTCTTACCAACAAAGCATTCAGATGACCCCTTTCCAAGCATTGTATGGTCATGACTGCCGAAGTCCCCTAAGCTTCTCAGATCCAACCTTGAGGGTTGAAGCTTCAAGGCAGATGTTGGAAGAGATGGATGACCAAATAAAGTCAATAAGATAGGACATCCAAGCTGTCAAGGATAGACAGAAGGTATATGCAGATTTGAAGCATCAAGATAGAGTCTTCGAAGAAGGAGACATGGTCTTCATTCGCGTATGCTCTAAGAAGAGTTCCCTATCATTAGGAGATTGCAAGAAGCTAAGTCCAAGGTATTGTGGACCATACAAGATCCTTAAGTGCCTAAGACCTAATGCTTATAAACTACAACTCCCTCAGAACCTAAAAATTCACAATGTATTCCATATCAGCCTATTAAAGAAGTATGTACCTAATCCTAACCATGTACTTGGTGACCAACAAGTTGTAATGCCTAGTCAAGGAGTCCTTGAACTAAGGCATGACAGGATCTTAGATATTAGGGAGAGACAACTAAGATCCAGAACCTTGAGAGAATACCTCGTGCAGTGGAAAAATTATCCCGAAGAGGATGCCACTTGGATAGATGAAGGCACTCTCAATCATCAATATCCCCAGCTTATTTCGAGATGAGGACATCTCGATTCCTCCAAGGGGGAGAGAATGTAACAACTCTGAAATGATAATATGCAATTCGCATATGAAACCCCTCTTAGGGTAGGATAATTATTAGGGATAATAATTTTGTTTTTAATTAGGAAAATTTTTGTATTCCCTCCTTCCCCCAGCCGACTGTTGAGCTGGGGGAGAGGGAGTGAAGGGTGGGCACTAAGCTCCTTGCTGGAGCTTGGAGGGGGGGAGACCCATGGCCATCGACGCGTGGGGGAGGGAGGATCTTATCCCCTCCCCCTATTTAAATCATGGCTGCTAGAAGGTGAAGGGAGGGTGAGAGTGAGGCTCTGTGTGTGCATCATGAGGAAGAGAGAGACTCAAGTCGCCATCATGCTGGTACTACCATGAAGCAGTTGTGCCACCGCCTGAAGACGTACACCATCGTGAAGGAGGAGTTTGGTCGCCGCCCTATGCCGTTGTTGAAGGAGTCATGAGCTGCCGCGTCAGTCCATTTCCGTCCATCTGCACGCTACCAAGGGCCCTGGCTGTCACCACGCTGCGCAAGAAGTGACCTATGGTTGTCCCTAAGAATCTTACGCTAAAAAGATGGAACTTGGAACCCTAGGACTAACGACATCAGCCTAATGTAATCAGGAATAGATTGTTTCGTGAGTCCATTTGATGGGTAGAATAGTCCTATAGGTCGATACAACACGTGTGTAACAAGTGCAGAGTCATATGATCTTGTGATTGGATCACAAGGGGATGGCCAATTCTCGGAATGAGATTGGCAGTTTCTTACGCAAGTTATCTTGCAAGAGGATGAATAATCGTCCTAATATATCTTTCTAGGGTAAAGATAATTGCTTGGAGCAAAGGACAAACCAATAGATTGGGATAACTTATGAACTTAAGGTATTGACCAAGTCGGGTTAATAGGGTATAGCCCTAACCCAGGATATAAGGGATATTGCCAAGTTGCAAGTCATCCCGGATCGAGTGCTGGATGCATTCAAAAAGAAGGATTCATTCCTTAGCAGTTGGCCAAACAATAAACAACCAATGGAAATGCTTGTGCTTGTTATAGATTTAAGAGCACTGGTTTGCTTTGTTTGATCAATGAATTAAAGGATAAATGGATATCTAATACTTCAGGTTCAAGGCTTGAAGGGAGAGGCAGCTTCAGTTACCCCCAACTGCCTACCTAACCCTAACCAAGGGGGTTGTTAACCGCACCGGGAAGGTGGACCGAACCCGCCGCGAGAGCTCTCTCTGTTAAGCGCTACTTGGAGCAGGAGGACGCTTGGGTGCCAGAGGGTGCTCTGGCCGTAAATCCCTCGCCTTCCGGGCCCTGCACAAGAGGCTAACGTGACTTGGGATTGGATCTCGAGGCCCGCATACTAGTCTATGAGCGGAATCTTGGATTAGTGATCCTTGTGGACTGTTGGATAGCCTTCGAGCGGATTGTGGATAAGCCTACGGGCTGGACTTTTTGTATTTCAAAGATAAATATGATAACCTATCAATAAGGAACTTGTTTGACATTGTTTTTCTATGTCAAGTGATATGATTACGTGAAAGAACCAGTGCCTAACGGGATAATTAAAGAAGCTGATTATTACATGTCTAACTAAATGTGTTAGGTAATTAGATAACTAAAACAACTTGAGGAAAGTGCGGTGGATGTGGCCATAGGTCCGTCCTATGGATGGGTGGTCCCGGTTGGCCGGGAACATTTCTCAATCAAGATGGACAGCCAGAAGATCGTCAAAGAACACAAACAACAAAAGCATTGACCTAGAGTTATAATTAATCTCGAGTGTGTCCTAAAGATAACAGGTGGACACGTTACATAATCTCTCTTATGAAAAAATGGACTGGTTCAAAATTGGATGAAAAGAGAGATTAAACTGAAAGCAATAGAATTACCTCTTCAATGTTGATGGAAAGTAGTAGATGAATCCAATTCAATCAATATTCAGTATAAACCACCGATAATAGACCAAGATTTGAGATCATAAGACCAACTTCAAGAAAGCTTTGTCTAATATGATTGCTCCCAAAATATTTCTCCAATGCAATCAAAAGAAGCCAATGATTTGATATAAGTCTACAATAGCTTGTTGGAGAAGATGCTATTAGGAAGCTAGTAGGAGCCAAGAAGAGGCCAAATCTTCAAGGAATTGGAGGATTCTTCATGTTGTCCACTTTCAGCCATAGCTAGGTTTGTGAAGGAAGCTTCATGGCTGAAGGACTATGAAAGATCAAGCAATAGAGTGTAGGTACTTCATGTCAGGGATGCCAATGATCAATCAAGAGAGGAAGAAGCTTGGATGATGAAGAAGATTTTTGATTCTTCAGGAGGAGATGGGCTGGAAAAATGGTGCAAACTGTTCAACCCATTGCTTAAGACCTCAGGAATCATTCTTTGAATGTCTCATGAAGAGATATGGCCATGGCAAAGAGAAATGAGTAGAGATTTCCATGGCAATTTTCAGCAAGAAGCTTGGAAAGAGGAAAGAGAAGCTTGTTCCAAAAAGTAACCACAATTTAACCTCTCCAAACCCTGTTTAGGCTTCGATTAAGTCCATGATCCTTCAAAATGCCCCAAAATTGACCACATACCACCAAAATGACCATGAATCCACCATTTTTTCTTCAGAAATTCTTCAAGACCATTAAATTTAGTCACGGTTTACTGCAGATACCTTAACTAGTCACGGTTTTAACTGAACTAAATACTGTGACTAATTCTTGTCCTCTAGTTACTCTGTGCCTAAACTATAACCAAATTCACCATGAAAATGACTCTTCCCATGGATCAAAGTCCATGCTCTGATACCAATGTAAAGAAGCTAATTCCCACAGCAAGCCATTAAACTGAAAATACAAGAAATAGACATAAATTCCAAGAAACCATAGCCAAGGTGGCTAGGCATGAAATGATATTACTAATGTTGGTTGAGAATCAAATGATGAGTGGCTGCAGCATGGTATGCACCCCAAGCTATGGTGGCCAAGAGTATTCACCCTCTTAGATGGTGGGAGGTTGAGACCTCAAACAAGTAATGTTGTATAATTGAAAAAAGATGATTCACATGTTACATCTCCACCTTTTATACTTAACCCTAGCCTACCCTAGACTAAGGCATTTATGCTTTATTACATAATCATCCTTGGTCTTGACACAACGAGTAAAATGTTATATTTCATGCATACAACATGAGGGATTTAAGGACATCCTCTTAGTCCTTTAAGAGTTTCCACACACATAAGTCACTAGTTACCTTTCATATAAACACTATACATGATCTACTCAAAAGTGAGTTAGCACCTATTCTTCCTATGTAATTAAAAATATACATAAGCTAATCTTGATTTTAGTGATTAATGGCTTTTCCTCTTTATTGTAGCCTTGCTCCAAGACTTATCACATATTGCACAATCCATACTTGCTCCCTACATCATCCAAGCTCTTGCCACCAACTTTACAATTTGCATGTGGAGAGGAGAAGATAGAGACGAACTAGAGATTCACTCTAGTTCCTCACACTCTCTCTCACTCAGCCTCTGTAATATTTCCGTTTGAAATATTACTAGACCAACCTCCCGCACATCGTAAATTTGTGAAAAGGTTATCTCCATTTCCGGTAGCTGATTTATGATCGTACGCGAGAAATGGAGTACTCCGCATTGGTAAATCGGGACCGAAGAATCATGACCTCTCCACTGGCAAAACGGGACCGAGGGTTAAATAACCCGCATAACCATAGGTAAACAGCCTCTTGGGAAGAGGTCAAGAGGATAAGGTAATTGCAAATTTTTTTTATTACTTCCCCCAGCCAAGCGTGGCTGAGGGAAGGGGATGGACTGAAATAGGGGAAATAGGAGAGGTGGAGGAAGAGGAGCCATGCAGGCACCACGTGGGGGAGGGAGACCTTACCCCCCTTCCTATAAATACCCCCCTCTAAGGGGTGAGCAGGGGGGGGTGGTGGAAAAAGCTGAAGGGCCGTGAGGAAGCTGCCGCTGAAGGGCCGTGAGGAGGCTGCCGAGGAGAAGGCCAAAGGCTGCGAGGAGGAAGGAAGGAGAGGGTCGTGCTGCCTAGAGGGAGAGGGAAGTTGAGGATGCCGTGCATGGGAGTAGAGAGTCTGGAGAGTCTGCCGTCCAGCAAGAAGCTGCCGCCACGCTGCTAAAGGGGCCAGCGCCAATCGTGGAGGGTCGCCGCCTGTCAAGAAGAAGCGCCATGACGTCATGCTACAGCCGTTGGAAGACGCCACCTCACAGGCTGAAGCCGCCATCGCCAGTCGTCATATTCTTCCCCCTTAATCATCTCGTTGATCCGCATACTCCTGGGAAGTAAAAGATTCCTAAAGCTTTAGAAGCTTCATAGGAGCTTCTTTAGGAAGCTTCTAAGGGGGCTTCCCTAAGCCCCCTTCCCACCAATCACCTATAAGCCTCCTAGGCTCGGGATTTTAAGCCCCCTTCCCACTACATTTCCCCCATAACCCCATCCCTATCAACCCCCCCCGAGGTCTTTGTAGAGAACAAGAGGGTTCCTTAACGCCCTTTCACACAGATCCTCCATAAGTCCATTTTTTTTTCCCTGGCTCTGAAGAGGAAGCCTATAAGGGCCTTCCTACCAAATCTCCCATAAAGCCTCTAGGGCCAGATTTAAAGTCTCCACTCCTGCAAGGTCCATCACAAGATCCCTTTCACGAACCCTCTCTTTTTCCGAAAGAAAGAAGGCCCAAGCTCCGAATCCTAAGGCCTTCCATAAGCTCCAAGTCCCATATACCCAAATCCTATAGGCCCAGGTCCCACAGGCCGGCCTTTTAAAGATCCGAAGTTCCATAAAGGTATCTCCTGCGTACGAGGGAGAAGGGCAAGACCTTGAGGCTGCATACCAAGGCGAGTAAATTTATAGACCGCGATGTCAATCTGGAAGCCAAAATCACGCCTACAATGGGCCCTAAAAAGTCACAAGACGCGCCTGCGGGAGGATCTTCTCCTAGTATTTACGTGGATATTTCCCGGAGTCCACAAGTCCAGGTTTTATCTATTTGGATTCCACACAAAAGCATTGAATTAATCACGATAACATCATGGATTAGGAAGCACTCATGCATGTTCAAATTCAACTAATCAAGTTAAATGCAATTGGAAAATGAATTGGCTATTTGAACATTTACTAGAAATAGCTTAAGATATGAAAATTGATCATTGGTACATTCAATGGAATGAATGAAAAGAGCATAAGGTGTCTATGCATTTGTAGGACCTTATCAGTAGGTTTCCTTCTGTGCATTCAAAAGTGACGAGCCTTGAACAACTGTTACCTCATTACAAGGTTGAAATTATTGAGGTACACCTTTTTTACTAGGCATGGAAAGATTAATGGCATGTCACATTTTTAGATAAATCTTCCTTGTAATGATTCATGAGGAAAAGTTAACACCCATAAGATGTTATTCGAAAAGAAATAGAAGAGCACGAAAATGATCTATGGACTTGCAAGTGGCATGTGAAATGGAATAAGTTAACACTAGCTTTAGTTTTGTATGAGCTTCATTGTAGCTAGGAGAAAGTTGTGTATTGCATAGTCGTCATGCAAAAATGTCATTCATCAGGAGCCGCATTTAGGAAAGGTTGCATGGTTTATCAAAGCATGAGATTCTAAAGTGTAGACAACAAGGTTGTAGGCACGATTATTTGATGTAAGTCCTAGTAGGACCTAGGAAAGTTAGTGTCCAGATTATCAGGTATTTTTACTTTACCAAGGAAAGATAGGGTTATTGTGAACCATGTGATGCGTAGAAGCAATGAATCACATGTTTTCATATATTGGTGTAGTTGTAACTATTTTTCCCCCTTTAGATCTAGTTTATTATCTCTAGGAAAGGCTCATCCTTGTCGCAAGACAAGTATATTGAATTGTCTAAATCACCTAACCCACAAGGGATTCATATAGGCATGGTTCAGTCGATATGACAAATATCCCAAGTGCTCACTTGGGTTTAGTACGATAAGGAGTCGACCTAGTTTTACACTTGTTGCCAAGTCAAAACCCTCAAACCCAATGATCATACCCACATTCACGAAATGTTGAGTCAATTGGATGCTCATGCATAAAACGATCTGAGGTTTCTATCCTAAGGATCACTCGTTCAAATGATGAAACTCCGACTGAGTTGGAAATTCCTAGGATCGTGGCCAATATAATTAGGAATGGGTGGGGTAAGAAGACGCCTTAATCCCTGTAACTCGGCTGGAGGTAATTCCGTGACCAGAAAACGCCATTCAATGGGTGAAATGATCCCGTGGAATAGATGCAACACATGTGCAAAAAAAGTTGCAACATCGCATAGACTTGTGATTTGTCCACAAGAGAGTTTTGTCATTTCTTGAAATGAGGTTGGCAAGTTATTGCGCAAATTTAACTTACAAGAGGATGAGTAATCATCCTGTTACATCACCTTTCTTGGGGAATAATTGCCAAGAAAAAGGAAAGTTAGGTATTTGCCTGGAAGCAAATGACCAATTCAATAAATTGAAGCAACATGGTCGTCAGGATTTACTATTACCTATGGTATTGGTTAAGTTGGGTTAATAGGGTATGGCCCTAACCCAAGGACAAAAGGGTGAACAAACAAACCCATGGGGATCTTGCCAAGTCGCAATAAATCCCGGATCGAATGATGGATGCATTCGGAGAGAAGGATTCACTCCTTAACAGTTTGCCAAATAAACAACCACTGGAATTGATTGTGCTTGTAACAGTTTAGGAAGCACTGTTTGCATTGTTTGTTCAAGGAACTAAAGGATGGAAAGATATATGAAGGCCTGAAGGGAGAGGCAGCTTCAGTTACCCCCGACTGCCTGCCTGACCCTAACCAAGGGGGTTGTTGACCGCGTCGGGAACGTGGACCGAACCCGCCGCGAGAGGTCTTTCCGTTGAGCTCTACTTGGAGCAGGAGGACGCTTGGGTGCCAGGGGGGGCTCTGGCCATAAATCCCTCGCCTTTCGGGTCCTGTACAAGAGGCTAACGTGACTCGGGATTGGATCTCGAGGCCCGCATACTAGTCTACGGGTAGAAGCTTGGAATAGTGATCCCTAGCAGATTATTGGATAGCCTTCGGGCAGTTTATGGACAAGCCTACGGGCGGAACTCCTTGTATTTCAAAGATAAAATGATGAAATGCTAATAAAGAAGTTGTTTGATATTGTTTTTCTATGTCACGTGATAAAATTACGTGAAGGAACCAGTACCTAACAGGGTTAATTAAAGAAGCTAATTGTTATATGTCAAATTAATGTGTTAGATAATTACATAACTAAAACAAACCGAGGAAAGTGCGGAGGATGGACCATGGGTCCGTCCCACGGATGGGTGGTCTCGGTTAGCCGGGAACTTTTCTCAAAAATCTCGAGGAACAGCGGGATGATCATCATTACCAAAGCGAATAATGAGAGCAATAACCTAGAGTTACGTCTTACCCAATTTACGCTGTTTTAGGGAAACGGAATGGGACTATGCCTTATGGCAGAGAGGTTGAGCCTTGCGTCCCTCTCGTTTCCCATTCTCCTTGAACCAAGTACAGCGTGAATCCGCTTCGGACTTGGCGTTTCTGCGTAAAGTAATTCGCTCGGGTTTGACGCTAGTTGCTGCTAGCTAATGACCAAACAAGAAAACCCAAATTCAGGTCGATCCTAAGTGGGAACGGCCAGGATACTTCCGCTACGGGGCAGACACGGGAAGACCTGGATTGCAAAACCCGTAACATTCCATGGGAGTGCCGGGCGGAGTTTTCTAGACATCCTTTCCAATGGACTGCTAAGACGTGTCCTGGATGATCCTAGTGGACACATTACAGCCTCACATACATCCTTTACTTTTTCTCTCACTAAGATGGGATGGAAAGAAAAAGAAGAAGAAGATAAGAAGCTTCACGTCCCTAATTTCCCACTCCCTCTTACTCTCACTCACTTCCTCTCCTTTGTTAGAAGACAGGCATAGTGCATCCTCTGATCCCCTCAGCTTCCTATACCCTCAGATACCACTAAGTGCACATGAGCTATCATCTCCTTCATCTTATCCTTCTTTTCTCCATAGCTGCCTGCAACCTACCTCCATTGGAGGACTTGGGGAGGACAAAGGAGGCCATATCAGCTCGTGCTTTCTTCTGGAGATATCTTCCCCACATCAGGTTGCAACTCCTTGTCAGGTCTACCCCCAACATTGTCGACGAGACTGAGCCCGGAATTGTGTGGTTTCCAAAACAGGCACAGTTTTCTAACAGCGCAAAATCCGTACTGATGTGCACGCAGCAACAGGAGATGCGATCCCAGCAACCATCTTAGGGCTTTGATAGCCCCCCTAGTGGGCTATCCTCATCTAGAAGGATTCCTAGAAAATTTCCCTACAGAGAGAGATCTCTGACAAACCCTAAATGTGTATCCTGTGGAATCCATAGCCAGCAAGCTCTAAGCTTGACATTTTGTCATTTTTTTCACTCTGAGCTTCATTAACAGTGATTCTAATCACTGAAGCATATTCTCTGAAGCTTATTCCAAATTCAAAAGCTCTTGGGCATGCTCAATGGACATCACTAAGTGCATTGGGAAGCTGACTTCCAATTGAGTTTCATTCAAGCATTTCACTAAGCTTGACATTAGTGTTTCTAAACACTAATCATGAATCATCTAATCATTTGCTTGCTGGGTATTCACTAGAATCTAGTGAGTTTTTTATTTCTCTTTGTATATTGTTGCAAGGTTATGTGTACAATTATAAACACATAGACCATCATACACTAGAAGTGTATTGCATATCGTGAGTGACTTTGTTTCAAGTACACTGGTCAATGAAATTAAAAGGATGAGTGTCATTGTACTCTCCTCGGAATTATCAGCAACAAGCATTGAGATCATAGACTAACCTTGTCCAACAAAAGCTTCATCCACTAAGCCATACCACAAGGAGGAGCCTGAAGTCTAGTCTAGGTTTACTTCATTAAAACCTAAAAAGACTATTAAACCTCGTAAGAAGTTTGCACATAAGAAAGGACCACCACAGTCATACTTTGAAATATTACATTTATATGATTTTCAGCATTTCTCTTCATTGCAACTTTGATTTCAAATTGTCTGATTTGCTTCTGCATTCAGTGGAAAATTTGTAAGGGACTAGACACTGCCCTTGTCCTAACAAGTGGTAAGACCTTCCCAATGACCACAACATATGCTGATGTCCGTCCTCAAATTCGAAAGTTTGATGGCAAAGATTTCCACCCATGACAGGTACTTATAAAATACAAAATGATGGAGAGAGGGTATTTGCCTCTCATTCAAGGTAGTAGAGCTGTAAACTCTGCAAATCTAGTTGATATAGAGGATGACCAACGTGCTCAAGCAATCATAATGTTACACTTAGATGAATCCGTGATTCATAATGTTGATCAACTAAACACTGCTAAAGAAAAATGGGATGAGCTTGAAAAGCTCTATGGAGCCACTAGTAAAAATACTAAATTCTCCCTTAAAATCGAATTCTTTAGCTTGGAATATCAATCAGGAGAAGATTTGGGAAAACTCTGGTTTGCAACATCCTTCACCCTCCCACAAGCATGAAAAAAGAAAGCAATAATATGAAGCACTATAATAGAATAGAAGTAGAGACATGAATGCCAAACGTGAATAAGCAAGCACATTAAACATCATGGTTATACTACCATTTGAACTCTTGACACTATGAAAAGTCAAATCCCATATGTAAATGCAAATTCAAATGCATATTTTAAAAAAATCTTGCATACTCAATTTCACACTCTACTATGGCATGCCCATTTAAAGTATTATGAAAACAAATTTAGACATTTCAAAAAGCCAAAAAGGAAATAAATTTTAGTACAAATAGAAAGTAAGCAGGCAACACACACACACACACACACACACAGAGGATATAAGGTCCTATAAGGTGTTGGAGTGCATACCCACACTCTTGGAGAGACCCCTCTTCTCAAATCATCCAAGATGTGTTTTGCTTCCAATATAATTAGAGTATTTGAGTTGCATACATTTTTTTTGGATATTTATAGATTTTTTGTTGTTTTCAAACAATTTAGATTCATAATGCTATTTGTTGTTTAGAGTTTTTACTTTTTATTATCTATGCATTAGTTAAACACTATTATTAATGGTTACAAATGCTCTAATTAACATGGGTTTAAGTGTCTTTTTGAATGCTTCTTTGAAAGATTCTATAAATGATTTCTTATGTGTAACTATAAATAGCCCTACAACAAATGTATTTACTATTTTATGTTTAGCCTTATTAGTGTATGTAGCTGTAAACATATGTCTAAATACTTTGGTTAATAGACTAATTTCATGTATATGTAAGTATACTACAAATACCTATGTAGACCCATTCAAGGTGTCTAAGGCCTACAAGTGACTACATGAACTATCAATCAATCCATATCTTCTTCTTCTCATATTTATCTATTTCATCAATTAAGTTTAGGGTGTTACAAGGTGTTGGAGCTCATATCCAAGGTGTGGTAGTATGCAAGGGAAGTAAATAGACAAGAAAATTAATGTCTCAATCATTACAAGGCATTGAGGGTATAGTGACAGACCATAACGATGTTTTTCGTTAGTGTCAATATATATGTCATTATAGAGTTGCTAAAAAATGCTCATACCAAAATGGAAATACCAATGTGATTCTTGACATGCTATCTAATGAAAATAGCGACACCTAATTGTGAAAAAAATATGAATGCAAAGTGCAAAATTTTTAGTCTGAGCATGAACAAATTAGAGAAAAAGAAAGAGAGAGAGAGATAGAGAGAGAGAGAGAGAGAGAGAGAGAGAGAGAGAGAGAGAGAGAGAGAGAATGAGAGAGAGAGAGAGAGAGAGAGAGAGAGAGAGAGAGAAGGCTTTGGAATTAGGTATTTAAAGAGAGGGAGGAGGAGGGATAGAGATAGAGGGGCGGAGAGGGAGATGGAAGGGGAGAGGATGCAAGAGGATTATTAAAAATTTTCTATTAAAAAATAAAAGAGGAGAAGAGAATCAAAGGTAGAGGATAGAGAAACAGAGAGGGGGAGAGAAAGAGGATGGAGAAAGAGACAGAGAAAGAAAATGATTAAATTTGTATTAATTGAAAAAAGAAAGAGAGGAAGAGAATGATAATTAAAAAATGAAAGAGGAAAAAAGAATGAAAGATAGAGGAGAGAGAAAGAGAAAGAGAAAGAGAAAGAGAGAGAGAGAGCTCTGTGACAGATCTATTATTGAAATAGACAATGATGATGTGGGTAAAATCTTGTCTAATGCTATTAGAGCTAGATGATTAAGTAGTGACTAGATCAGAGAACTGTATGCTCAAGGGTGATGTTACAGATGTGTTAAACCATTAATTTCCTCCAATCACAAAGCTAAATGCAGGGTGAAGAATGCAAAAATAATATTGGTAATTGAATATTCTAATAAAGAGACAACTGCTTACATGATAGTTCTTTATTTTGGGAAAATTTTGATACTACATTGATTACAAAGAAGTGAGACATACATGGGTTGAAAGTGCTTGAAGAGACTTTTTTTGGATCTATAGCACACTTGATTTGGGCAAGCTTATCAAAAGCTATGACAGACTTAGTCCAACACGGTCTACAGTACACAACACTATGTCTACAAGAGCTCATTCCTAAAAAGTTTTATGCCAAGTCGTCACTTTTATGGTGCAACATAGCTATACATATATTGTACTTGGTATTTAATTTTAGATTCATCTACCATTTGAATATTTTTGAATATTAAGATTTTTTTAAATCATCTTTAAACAGGTGCTTTACCATCTCCACCATCTAGCATATTTCGTAATAGATTCTTATTTTTTGTTTTTAACGATAAAAACATCCACATGGGGATGGGTTGTAATGAAGATAGATTAGAGATATGTTTTAGAAATATGTTAATAAATACTTGTTATCAAGGTATCACAAGTATATAATATGTAAGAGATTGTTTAGTCATCATCATTTAGGCAATAATGCAAATCCTCTTTTATCTCCAAGATTCTTGTCTAGCTTCTATAGCTTCCTCTTCTTTCTCCATTTCTTCATGTCTTTCTCTCTCTATTTATTAGTCTTTCTATCTCCTTATCTAGACTTTCTTTCTCCTTTATAGACATTCTCTTTCCTCTCTATCTCCTTCTTTACATGGATATGGAGATGATAAGAGAAATTTAAAGAGAGAGAGAGGTTTTTTGAAGTAATAAAAGAGGGGAAGGGAGATAAAAAGAAGGAGAGGGAAGAAAAGGGAGATGGAAGGGGAGAGTGTAGGGACCTAAAACGGCAAACACTGGCTCTAAGGCACTAGTCGTGTCTCTACTACTCACCTAAAACCATCCCACATGGCCTCACGGCTAGGAGCCTTTGTATGATTTTGTAGTTCAACGAGTATCCTTTCCCACACTCCTCAGAGGGAGTTGCTAAACATGCCGGTGTTATACACCACGTAAGTACACACAAAGGGATCACCCCTCGACTGATCACCGTGGTGCCTCTACAACTCTCCTACACCTCAGGGATTGGCCCCAATATGTGATGTGAACATAGAATACATTCGAAACACAGATGATTAGTAGCACAAATGATTTTTTTAATCATTAGATGGGTGCACTGAAAGAATGGGTCCCCCCTCCCCCCCACGTTTTGTGAAAATATATGATTTTTTATATCTATCTTAATTAAGCTTAAGTTCTTAACCCCCAAAAAAACTAGTTCAACTATGAGGTATCACACTTTGGCAAAGTGGATTTTTTCAATTTCAAAGGGAAAAACGAGCTCCGATTTGAGATCCATCTAGACGACTGGCTTGTCAAGATTGTGGGAGAGAAGGAAGGAGTCTCACTTGTAGCTTTCTTGCTTGCACAATGAGGGAATACACACACAGGTGGAGGCTGAAAAATAGTTTTTCTCTTCTTAGTTGTGTAAGCCAAAAAGAACTCAAGTACATAGAAATAGAAGAACCCTATATATGGGTCTCAAACCAAACTCAACTAACTAAGGCGGCATACTAACTGAGCCACGAACTAGAGTAGATAAGGATAGCTGTCATCTAGCTATTATTCATGGGCAGTGTACCAACCGCATCTACAACTAACAAGTCAGTGACATAAATGCACAACAGTCACCCTGGCATATCACGAGTGGAGCTCAATATCTCAACACTCCCCCTCGAGCTCAATCCCAATTCCTGCACACCAAGCAGGTCTCTGAACTTGCGCAGCTTCTCTGCGCCCAATGCCTTCATGAACATGTCAACTACCTGATCCTCTGTGCTAACATAAACTAGATCAATAAGACCTAGTAAAACCCTCTCCCGCACATAGTGATAATGCACCTCAATGTGCTTTGTTCTAGCATGATAGACTGGGTTATTTGCCAAGTGTATACTACTCATGTTGTCACAATAAATGACAACTGGCCCATCTGTAGGCTGATGCATATCATAAAGTAGCTTATGCAACCAAGCTACCTCACATGCAGCCATTGCTGCAGCCCTGTACTCAGCCTATGTGCTCGACAAGGCAACTCTACGTTGTTTCTTGCTGCTCCAAGTGACTGCAGCACTCCCAAAAGAGAACACATATCCACTGGTAGATCGTCTATCAGAAACACTACCAGCCCAATCAGCATCAGTGTATCCATGCAACTGTATCTGAACCCCAGTCTCATAAAATAGTCCATACTGCAATGTGGACTTCACATACGTGAGTATGCGTCTAGCCGCATCCAAATGTGGTTTCCTTGGAGCCTGCATAAACTAACTTACCAATCCAATAGCATAGCTCAAATCTGGCCTAGTAATAGTCATATAAATCAAACTTCCTACTATGCGTCTGTACATAGTAGGGTCTTCGAGAAGCTCACCTACATCTGCGCTCAACTTCACATTCTACTCCAAAGGAACTGAAATAGGCTTACAGCCTATCATCCCATATTTGGACAGCATGTCCAATCTATACTGCCTCTGCAAGAGCCATATCCCACTTGGTGATCTAATCACCTCAATGCCCAAGAAATAACGTAACTCTCCCGAATCCTTCATCTCAAACTTCTGCTTCAATAGTGTTTTCACATGAAGGATATCTTCATCACTATCACCTGTGATAATCAAATCATCAACATAAATGGCAAGCAGCATAATACATTTCTCTGTTTTTCTCACATAAAGTGATAAATCTGCCTTGGAAATCTGAAAGCCAATAGTGACAAGATACTATCCTATCTTGTCAGACCATGCTCTAGGTGCTTGCTTCAAACCATACAAGGCTTTCTTCAACCTGCAAACAAACTCAGGATGAACAGCATACACATAACCTGGTGGCTGCTCCATATAGACCTCTTCTTGCAAATCACCATGCAAGAAGGCATTCTTTACATCCATCTGATGTAAAGACCATCCCTTTGATGCAGCCATAGCAATGACTGCTCTTACGGTTACCATCCTTGCAACCAGACTGAATGTTTCTTCATAATCAATGCCATATGTTTGTGCATATCCCTTGACTACTAATCTTGCCTTGTATCTGTTCACAGAACCATCTGCATTGTGCTTCACCTTATAAACCCACTTACAACCAATTGCGTTCTTATCTTTAGGCAAAGGTACCAATTCCCATGTAGCATTTGCTTCCAAGGTATCCATTTCTTCATCCATGGCTTTCTCCCATTTTTCTTTTCCCATGGCTTGCTCAACAGAAGTGGGTTCTAGTTCCTGTATCACTTTGAATATATAGGCATAGTGAATGGTTGTAAATCCATCATATTTCAACCTATCCACAGGATACCTAGCTTTGGTAGACCTACGCAAAGTAGGTTCACTCCCAGGTGCTCTCAAAACATCCCTGGTCTTCCTTACTCCAGGTGTAACAATAGAAGGAATACCCAACTCATCATCAATGCTCTGTTCTAAGCCACTGGATTCACCATCCACATAAGAGTGACCTGCATTCACATCAAACATGGGCTGATCTACCTTCTCTTTTCCTTTTCGTGATACCTGTATACCACTATCTACATTGCTTTGAGAAGATTCTCCTTATCTCAATCTGCCTGTCCATAGTGAAGAATGTGAACCACTGCTAGAGGACGCTCCTGGTCCACTAATATCTTGTGACTGCTGCTGTGAATTCTGTGCAGCATTACCATTTTGTGCATCTACATTATCAATCACATTTACTAGTTTATACCAGCTACTCATCTCATCAAAAACAACATCTCTTCTCACTGTAAACTTACGAGTAGAAGGGTTATAGCATCTATACCCTTTTTGCTGCAGAGAGTAACCAATAAAGATGCACTTCTCAGCTTTTGGATCCAACTTGGATCTCAACTCATTTGGCACATGAACATAGGGAATGCAACCAAAAATTTTCAAATGAGAAATATCTGGTTTCCTACCAGTATACCTCTCCTCTGGAGTCATGCCATGTATTACTGCAGTGGGAGTCTTGTTCATTATGTAGACTGCTGTAGCAACTGCCTCAGCCCAGTAAAAATCTGGCAAGTCTTTTTCGTTGAGCATGGCACGAGATAGCTCTCCAATATGCCTGTTTTTCCTTTCTGCAATTCCATTTTGTTGTGGGATATGATTGCATGAATATTGCTGCTTTATGCCATGCTCCTGCAGGAACCTTGCAAACTCATTTGAGAGGTACTCTCCCCCTCCATCTGACCTTAGGCATTTTATTTGCAGGCCTATTTCTTTTTCAACCATAGCTTTAAGAGTTTTAAAATGCCCAAAAACTTCACTTTTCTTTTTCATAAAATACACCCAAATTTTTCTGCTATAGTCATCAATAAAAGTGACAAAATAATGACAGCCTCCAAGAGATGCAGCTTTAGTAGTCCACACATCAGAGTGGATTAATTCCAATGGCTTCTTACTCTCTTGAACATGTCTAGGAAATGGTTTTCTTGTCTGTTTTCCAAATTGACAGGCTTCACATACCTTATGCATTTCTGCAACCTTGCATTTAGGCAATCCTGCAATAATATTTTGGGCTTGCATTGATTTAAGTCGATGTACATTAACATGACCAATGCGTTTATGCCAGATATCAATATCTGCAACTACACCAGTCCCATGTGCAAACATTGCTGCACTCAATTCAGGCATGTCTGCATCCAACGTAAACATTCTGCCCTTCTTCTTTCCTTTTGCTATCAAGCGACCGTTATTTTTTTCATATCCTCAACAAAGCATCCATGAGAATTAAATCTGACCTACAAGCCCTGCTCAACCATTTGACCAACAGAAACTAGGTTCTTGGTGATATTCAGGACATGAAATACATCCGACAGGTTTTTCTTTTTCCCATCCTGCATAGACAAAGGAATTTTGCCAATCTGCACAATAGGATGTGCAGTATCATCACCAGTCTCCAAAAATCCTGGTTTTTCCTTTTTCCTTGCATCGTACATTCATTCTGCATGACCTGTCATGTGGTTTGATGCACCTGAGTCAACATACCACACATCGTTGCTTTCTTCTGCACTTGTCACAGAATTGTTCATGTACTACACCATAAACAAATGCTCATTTCTGTCATCACCCTGTCTACTAGAAGATGCATAATTCCCTTGTTGCAATTTTCCATTCATGATGTCATTCTGCTTTGTATAGCATTCTTTAGCCATATGACCCATTTTACCACAGTAGTAGCATTCAACATTGATGTTTACATTTTGGCCTCTTTGCCATCCACCATGACCTCTTTGGCTCCCCCTGCCTCTAGATTTACCACGTCCTCCTCCATAGGACTGGTTTTCTTGAGTTTGCTGCGTATTCTGATTTCTACCACGGCCTCCAGATCAGCCTCCTCTACCTTTGCCTCTACCTCTTCCAGCATTTGAGTAGAAGACAGTTTCTTTTGAAGTTCCTCCTGAAGAAGATGCACCACCATTTCTCTGGTCCTCAGAAATTAGAAGAGCAATCAACTCCTCAAAATCAGGAAATCTTTCACGGAAGGAAATGGATGTTCGGAACTGTGCATAATCCTTTTCTAGACCATTCAAGGTCACAGAAACTAAATCATCATCTTCCACTGGCGACCCAATGGAAGCAAGTGCATCTGCAATCTTCTTCACCTTCATGTGGTAGTCATTGATGCTCATACTTTCTCTTTGAACATTGTGCAACTCTTGCTTGAGTTGCATTTTCCTGGCTTGCATATTTGTGCTATACATTTTTGACAAAGTATCCCATACCTCCTTTGGCGTACTTGCATCCTGAATATGCACAATCATAGAGTCTGAAATACTGATAGATAGCCAGTACATAAATTTTCTGGCTCTCTCATGCCATCCTTTAAATGCCTGCATTTGCTGTTGATTGGGAATATCAGGAAGAACTGGTTCTTCTTCATTTCCTGCAACAAATTCCCAATATCCTTTTCCCATAAGGAAATTCGTCATTCTAAAATTCCATGCTTGGAAGTTGTTCTTGTCAAGCTTTTCAATGACAATCTGTGAAAGAGAATCAGACGCCATTACAGAACACTGCAAAAAATTCTATCACTGCAAAGAACACAGCTTCAGCCTTACAAGGGCAAATCTGCAAAACTGACGAAAGTGGTATTTGACCACAGTCACTTCCTAGTGACAATTTTGCATCAACAAGCAACAAGGATGATTCTGTAACTCCCAATGTCTCTACGCACAAGCATACGATGCAATTTCTACAGTAACTTTTTACCGACTTGTAGAACAGTGGTCGCATAGCATAAAACTCGGCTTTTTCCTCAATGCATGCAGAAAACTTCCGCCTCCAAAACAGGCCTTGAAATGGCCTCAAATCAAAAAACAGAGCAACCGAGAGCTAAAGCCCTCGTCCCACAGCATATACTACCCTCTTGCTACACCGCGAATGGCGTCTCAATCTGAGACAATGCACTCTTGCACTTTCCGGCTGTGCTACCTGCAGAGAATTGCTCCCAAAACAGAAAAATGAAAGCAACACTGGTCCTCTTACCAGAACATCGCGAACTTGGTTTGCTTTCTTGAGCTCCTTACCACAAACAAGGCTCTGATACCATGTCAAGATTGTGGGAGAGAAGGAAGGAGTCTCACTTATAGCTTTCTTGCTTGCACAATGGGGGAATACATACACAGGTGGAGGCTGAAAAACAGTTTTCCTCTTCTTAGTTGTGTAAGCCAAAAAGAACTCAAGTACATGGAAATAGAAGAACCCTATATATGGGTCTCAAACCAAACTCAACTAACTAAGGTGGCATACTAACTGAGCCACGAACTAGAGTAGATAAGGATAGTTGTCACCTAGCTATTATTCATGGGCGGTGTACCAACCGCATCTGCAACTAACAAGTCAGTGACAGAAATGCACAACAGTCACCCTGGCATATCACGAGTGGAGCTCGATATCTCAACATGGCTTTCTGAAGTCAAAATCTATAAGCCTAGTCATTGTTATGCACTTTTTGGCTCCTGCATCACATAGCTACTTCACAACACGAAACCTTGATGAGATTATATTGGTGGGTCAAACGAACTCTGATGATTGACAAACCGAGACTTACATTGGCTTCATGGCATCGAACTACATTTAGGAAAACTCCAGCTCATCGATCCACAGCCGTTTCATTTTGTATGAAAATTTGGTCTTTTACAGCATTTCGAACTCTTTTCCGCTTTAAACATGGCCTTTAAAGTCCACTCTCATTGGCGACCATGGGATGGAATGACTCAGCTTATTGAATCCCACAAGTTGAACTATACAAAAATAGCCAAAAAAAGCTTCAAGATTCCACAAGAAATATACTCAACAAAGTACAAGAACAGCTCTAACCCCACCCTCTGATAAAATCAAGGCATGAAAGTCTACAAGGGATAGACCCATCATAATCTAAAAGAGATCCAGAGTGAGTAACTAACCAATTGCTTCAACACAGATTGGCTAAAAGAACCATCAAAGAGGTCATCCTAGTGGTGGCTTAAACTACCTACCCAACGAATGACAAGTGGACTAGGAACTCCTACTAGGCGAGGACACTTATAGCCTAGTCATCATATATTTTCTTTTAATTCATTTTTTTTTCAAAGTTTCCATACTTGGGTGTGTAAAAAAGAGGGAGCTAAGCATTGAGTGATCCAAGGAGAACAAGGCATCGGTTGTCTCAGGTCCTGTCTGGGTACCCAAGAACCTACCAAGCTCTCACGAGGCAACACTTAATCCTTTTCTACCTCACTCACTTTTATTTTCACTCCAATCTTCCTTTCATCTTTACTTCAGCTAGTTGCTACCCCTAGGAAGACAAGGCATTGGCCTCTGGTATGTTTCATCCCTAGAAACCTACTAGGCCTTCGCAAGGTGATAATCAACTACTCATAAGTTTTTTTCTTTCTTTTCTTTTTGAGTTTAAGGGGTTAAAACCTCTTTTTACACACCTCTATATTGTTTTATCTTTCAAGTATATTCAATCTTTCATCTTTTTTATACTTTGACAAGCTTCTCTAACTATCTCACACTAGTAGGGATTCGTAGAACAACTACCTAGCAAGCTAGCAGAACAGGGTCACTAGGACTACCTTCTAAAAAAGGTCTTTGATGCCTTGCAATGTCTTGAGACAACTACTCAAACCTCCCTCTCAAATATCCTAGGACTCCATGCCTTGATTTCCAGTCCCTCAAAAGAAAATAAGTCCCCCACCTTTACATCTAACACTATTAGCTTAAGGGAAAAACTTAGAACTGTTGAAACAGACCCTTGGTCTTGAGATAACTCTATTAGAGCACAAGATCATCCAAGGATAGGGGTGCCATAGCCCCTACACTAAGTGCATCAAATTATTGGCTAATCCCCCTGCATAAATATCAAGCAGTGTTTGATGAATATGACGATCCACAATCCTATGCGTCCATGACAAAACATGAAGGTGCTCAATTGCTACTTGACTCATAACCCAAACTAACCATATGTGGCCAAAATAGGGTGCGTCAACAAATTTATTATTAAAGGAAAAAGAGATGGCAAAACGTTTACGTTGGATGCATCTATTCCGGAATTGAAGGCAGTTGTGTTTGCCCATGATGATGGAGTTGTACGGGATGTTGAAATTTGGCATATATGTATTGGCCATGTAAAAGTTCAAAATATGAAATCTATATAAAAAAAAGGTTGTACTTGGGTTACCTAAGTTCAAATACAATGATCTTGGACATGTATGCTTTGCTTGTCAGTTCGAAAAACAAGCAAGGTTTTCTTTTATGAGACATGTTAGGATCAGTTCTCATCCATTACAGTTAATACACTCGAATGTATGGGGTCTATCTCATAATGCTTCTTTTGGTGGTGCTCAATATTATATCTCTTTCATTGATGATTTTAGTAGATACACATGACTATACATTATGAAACAAAAAAATGAGGTGTTTGATGCTTTTAAATACTTCAAAAAGCATGTTGAAAATGAATTGGTCTATTATATCTTGTGTTTAAGATTAGATGGAGGTGGAGAATATGTATCTAGAGAGTTTGACAGGTATCTTGCCAAATATGGTATAAAAAGACAACTTACTTGTAGTTATACACCACAATAGAATGGTGTAGCAGAGAGGAAAATTTGTGTGCTTATGGAATCGGCAAGGGAAATGCTTAAAGAAAAGAGCTTTCCAAATGCTTATTGGCTTAAGTAGTGGTTACTACTATTTATGTGTTGAGTAGAACTCCTACAACCGAGATTCATGATATAACTCCCTATGAGAAGTTGTATGGGAATAAGCCTGACATTAGGCATCTTAAGGTGTTTGGCCGCATTGCTTACGTGTATGTTCCTAATGAAAAGAGGAAGAAAGTGCATCTAAAATATGTCAAGAGTGTTTTTCTGGGTTATGCACAAGACAGAAGACTTACAAATGTTATGTATTGTCCACTCATGAGACCTTGATCAGTAGAGATGTAGTTTTTGACGAGTTGGCTTCATGGTATGATAATCCTACTATAGTGGTTTCTGATGGATCAGCCAACACTACTAATGCTAAAAAAGTTTATTTAGCGAGTACTTCTATAAGTGGTCCTACAAGTGATGCTTCATCCTACAGGACGACTGTGTAATCGTACTCCTACATCCACTGACACAAATATGTCAATGAGGGGGAAATTGGATAAAGTAAAGGAAAAGATGTTTGATGATGTGACTAATCTGCTCACAATAGGATATGAGTCACCTGGCAATGATAGTTTGGATAGTGAGTTGGGAATACCTTCAATTATGACGCATGGTGTAAAGCATGGCAAGTATGTGCTGCCTCATGAGCTTAGAGTGAACTGCAATTAAGAAGGTCTAAAAGAGTCAGAAAACTAGTTGACAAGTTAACATATAGTGGATATTCAGCCCATCATTATGCTTACATGACTAGAGTAATAGGTTTCAAAGAACCTACAAAGTTTGATGATGCAATTGCAGATAAGAATTAGTGTGCTGCCATGGATGAAGAATATGCAGCCTCGACTGAAAATGAAATATGGGATTTGATCAAGTTGCCTGAAGGCAAAGTACTCATTGGCTGCAAATGGGTCTATAAAGTAAAATGCAAGTTAGATGGTTCACTAGAATGGTATAAAGCTAGGCTAGTTGCAAAGGGATATGAATACTAGTACGGCTTGGATTATGAAGAGACTTTCAGTCTGATTGCCAAGATGGCATTAGTGAGAATGGTCATTGCATTGGCAACATCTAAGGGCTGAAAATTATGGTAGATGGATGTTAAAATTTCATTTTTGAATGGTGATTTTCTTGAAAAAGCGTATATGGAGCAACTTGAAGCCTACGTTCATCTTGATTTTTTGACATATGCGTGTAATCGAAAAAAAGCTTTATATGGACTGAAATAGACATCGAGAGCATGAAATGCTCAGATAAGTAGCTATTTATAGCAGCATGGATTTCAGATAGCTCATGCAAATCACAATCTATTCACAAAGAAGACTGATCATGGTTATGCTTTTCAACTGGTTTGTGTAGATTATCTTATCATCACTAGAGACGATGATCAAGGGATTGCTGAAATTAAATCATTGCTATAGGCTAAATTTAAAGTTAAAGATCTTGGAGAGTTGAAGTATTTTCTTGGGATTGAAGTTATGCCTACACTGCAGGGTATATGGATGTTGCAAAAACAATATGCTCATGATATGTTGGAGAAGTATGGCATGACATAGTGTTAAGCTATGAAGACACCCTTGGATCAAAATGTCAAGCTGGAAATTGATGTTGGGACTAAAATAGAGAATGCAACTATGTATGGATAGATGGTGGGCAACTTGATCTACCTTACTATCACTCGTCCACAATGGGATTGATCAATCAATTCATGCAGAAGCCTCATAAGCCACATCTAGATGTATTCATGAGGATTATGTGGTACGTGAAGAGTACTATGGATTATGGGATATTTTATGAGTATGGGAAATCCCTTGACTTGACAGGTTACACTAATACTGATTGGGCTAGTTATGCCTATGACATGAGGTCAACCAGTGGTTATACATTTGGTTTGGGTAGCAATATGATCAATGGGAGTAGTAAGAAAAGCCTACCATTTCTTTGTTTAGCATAGAAGTAGAAGAAAAGGGTGCAACATTAGGGGAATGTGAAGAAGCTTGGTTGATGAAATTGGTGAATGACTTGGGGATATAGTTGGATAGAAAAGTCAAATTGCATTGTGATCATTTCAGCAATGTGATGTTAGCTAGCAATCCAGTCTATCATCCTAGATCCAAACATATTGAGTTTCATTACCATTTCATCATTAGAGACAAAGAAATGGTACTTGTAGGACAGATTGACTTGTTGCATGTGAAGATCAAAAACTAGGTAGCTGATATCTTTACCAAATCACTTGATAAAGAAAAGTTTATCTACTTTAGATAGCTACTTGGAGTTCAACATTTAGTTTGAGCTTGAGGGGGATTGTTGATACTTCAAGCTTAATTGCTCATATATATGTGTGTGTGACCAACATTACTTATAGCCCATCAACAAACCTCCCTATCGCTTATCCAAGTTTGAAAGGGAAGAAGTGGAGCGACAAGTCAAAGAATTGCTACAGATGGGTTTAATTCAGCAAAATCAATCACCGTTTACCTCTCCCGTGCTCTTAGTAAAAAAGAAGGATGGATCATTTTGCATGTGTATTGATTATCGAGATTTGAACAAGTCAATGGTCAAGAATAGATATCTTATTCCCTGAATTGATGATCTTTTGGATGAGCTTAAAGATGCAAAGGTCTTCACCAAAATAGATCTTCGATCAGGTTATCATCAAATTCGAATGAAGGAAGGAGATGAGTTCAAAACAACCTTTAGGATTGAAAGAGGATTATACCACTTGTTGGTTATGTCATTTGGGCTTTCCAATGCACCCGCTACTTTTCAAGCCCTCTTGAATAAAATATTGCATCCCCTCTTGTTCAAAACAATCCTTGTTTTCTTTGATGATATCCTAATCTATAGAAAATCCAAGGATGAGCATTTGAAGCATATGAGAGAGGTCTTTGACACATTACGAAGACACACACTCTTTGCCAAGATGATGAAGTGTTTTTTTATGGAAGATGAAGTTGAAAATTTAGGGCATGTTGTGGGAGAACAAGGGATTAGAGTGAACCCTGATAAGGTAAAATGTGTTAAATAATGGCCTACTCCTAGGAATGCAACCTCTTTGAGAGGATTCCTTGGGTTATCATCCTTCTATAGAAGGTTCATTAATAATTATGCTCATGTGGCAGCTCCATTGATGGATAGACTCAAAAAGGAAGCTTTATTTTGGGACTCCATCATTGATCAAAGTTTCAATGAGCTGAAATCTCTTTTAATTTCAGCACCCATCCTTATATGCCTGGATTTTTTTAAGGAGTTTATCATATGTGCGGATGCTAGTGGAAGAGGAATTGGGACTGTTTTATGTCAAGATCATGGAGTCAAAGCTTATGAGAGCCGAAAGCTTGATGACAAGGAGCGTCAGCTACATGTTTATGAGCAAGAGATGTTAGCAATATTGCATGCTATCATAAAATGGCATCATTACATCTATGGCAGTCATTTCAAGGTCAAAAGTGAACATCGTGTGCTGAAATACTTTCTTTCACAACCAAATTTATCTCCCAAACAACGAAGATAGTTAGCTACTCTTCAAGGATATGGCTTTGAAATATCTTATATGGCTTGAAAAGACAATGTGGTGGCGGATGCCTTATCAAGAATGTGAGCATGTTCCATTTCAACCGTGCATAAGGATTGGATCCATGACATTCAAGAGGAGTATTTGCTTGATGAGAAAACATCAAAGATGTTGAAAGAATTTCAGCAAGGCAAAGGAGAAGAGTATCCAAGTTTCAAATGGCACAATGGTCTTTTATGGTTTCATGCTAGAGTATTCTTGACACCACAATCTTCTTTCAAAGACCGTAACTTGCATGAGATGCACTCTTCACCTTTAGTAGGACACCATGGGTTGTTCAAAACATTTGACAATATCCATAAGAGTTTCTATTGGAAGGGCATTTGGAGGTATGTTAAAGATTATATTATGCAATGTCTTCCATGTCAACAAAATAAATATTCCTCTCTTCTACCCGGTGGTTTACTTCAGCCACTTCCTATTCCTCAAGGCAACTGGACTGATATTACAATGGATTTTATTTTGGGATTACCTACAACAAAGCATGGGTGGATTAACATTTATGTGGTGGTGGACCAATTGACTAAATTACCTCATTTTATCCCTACGAAGGCTAGATTTATAGCAAAGGAAGTGGCTAAATAGTTCATGGAATATATTTTTAAGCTTCATGGTATGCCATTGAAGATAGTATTAGATCGTGATACTAAGTTCATGGGAAGTTTTTGGAGGAGTTTATTCACTTCTATGGGAACAATTTTGACTCCTAGCACAGTATATCATCCTCAAACTGATGGCCAAACGGAGCATGTCAATAAATGGTTGGAAGTCTATCTTCGTCTTTACCATGACACTCAAGCTTTGTGGGATCATTGGTTACATCTTGCTGAATTCTGTTATAATAACACTCATCATATAAGCATTGGCATGTCGCCATTTGAAGCGCTTTATGGATACAAAGTGCAAATACCTTCAGCCCTTTTTCATGAAGATGTGAATCCACAAGCCAAGGCCGAAGTTGAGAAAATGGAAGCTCTTTTGCATCAATGTAAGGAAAACCTTAAGAAGGCACAAGATGTTATGAAGCCTTATGTTGATGAAAAGAGGAGATATTTGGAGTATGAAGAAGGAGATTGGGTATTTCTCATCAAAGTGCCAAAATCTAGGTATGCTTCTCTCAAAGGCGGTCATAATAAGATGGCTCATTGTTCCTATGGGCCTTATCAAATCCTCAAATGAGTTGGTGAGCTTGCATACAAGCTTGATTTGCCTTCTTCAACAAGGATTCATTCTACCTTTCATTTTTCCCAACTTAAGAAATATGTGGGTCCAATCATAAAGGTTTTCGAAGAGTTACCTCCCATGGATGAAGATGGTCTTATCATTTATGATCCTGAACAGGTTATTGGCAAAAGAAAAAAGGTTTTAAGGAATCGTTCACTATTGGAATACCTTATTAAATGGCGAGGTTTTCCCATGGAGGAGTCTACTTGGAAACCATCATCGTACCTTGATTCTTTTCCATGGCTTTTGTAGGAAACAAAGTAATATCTGAACATGATAGCTTGCTGTATTAAATTTCTATCATAAAAATAATTGCTCTATGGTCATTAAATTTGGATTTTTATGGCATGGCTAGATACTAGGGATTATTCTCTACGTTTCTATAGCTCATACATGGTGATTGGACATTTTTTCTTCAAGTTATGGTCGATCTTGTGCAGCAGCCTGTTTTGAACAGTTTCCAGCAGTATATTCAAAATCATACTTGTACTTCATGGAAATATGAGATCTTCCTTAGCTTGGAGTTTCATTGTAGCATGAATTCATCACTTACAAAAATATCCTTGTAATCTCTCCTTGTAAATTGTCCCAATTCTAGCTTTGAGGACAAAACTCTTTTAGGCTGGGATGGCTTGTAATAAAGCATAAATGTCTTAGTCTAAGGTAAGTATAAAAGGTGGAGGTGTAACATGTGAAGTATCTTTTTGTCATTATACAACATTACTTGTTTGAGGTCTCAACCTCCCACTATGTAAGAGGGTAAATACTCTTGGCCACCATAGCTTGGTGTAACGTGTCCATCTGTTATCTTCAGGACACATCTTAGCAGTCCATTGGAAAGGATGTCTAGAAAGCTCCGCCCTGCACTCCCATGGAATGTACGGGGTTGGCGATCTAGGACTTTCCGCGTTTGCCTCGTAGCGGAAGTATTCCGACCGTTCCCACTTAGGACCAACCTGAATTAGGGCTTTCCCTACTGGTCATTTCCTAATGGCAACTAGCGTCGAACCCAAGCAAAATACTTTACGCAGAACGCCAAGTTTGAAGCGGATTCACGCTGCACTTGGTTCAAGGAGAATGGGAAACGAGAGGGATGCGAAGCTCAACCTCTTTGCCATAAGGCATAGTCCCATTTCGTTCCCCTAAAACAATGTAAATCAAGATCAATTATAACTCTAGGTCAACACTTTTCTTGTGCGTGTTCTTTGATGATCTTCTGGTTATCCATCGTGATTTGAGAAAAGTTCCCAGCCAACCGGGACCACCCATCCGTAGGACGGACCTATGGCCACATCCACCGCACTTTCCTCAGGTTGTTTTAGTTATTTAATTACCTAACACATTTAGTTGGACATGTATCAAAATCAGCTTCCTTAATCAGCCTGTTAGGCACTGGTTCCTTCACGTAATCATATCACTTGACATAGAAAAACAAAGTCAAACAAGTTCCTTGTTAACAGGTTATCATATTTATCTTGAAAATACATAAAGTCCAGCCCGTAGGCTTATTCACAATCTACCTAAAGGCAATCCAAGGTTCTGCCCGTAGACTAGTATGCGGGCCTCGAGATCCAATCCCGAGTCACATTAGCCTCTTGTGTAGGGCCCGAAAGGGGGGGGATTTACGGCCAGAGCCCCCCTGGCACCCAAGCATCCTCCTGCTCCAAGTAGCGCTCAACGGAGAGACCTCTAGCGGCAGGTTCGGTCCACTTTCCCAGCATGGTTAACAACCCCCTTGGTTACGGTCAGGCAGGCAGTCGAGGGTAACTGAAGCTGCATCTCCCTTCAAGCCTTCAACCTGAAGCATTAGATATCCATTTATCCTTTAATTCATTGATCAAACAAACCAAAACAGTGCTCTTAAATCTGTAACAAGCACAATCATATCCATTGGTCGTTATTGTTGGCAAACTGCAAAGGAATGAATCCTTCCTTTCAAATGCGTCCAGCACTCGATCCGGGATGACTTGCGACTTGGCAAGATCCCTTATATCCTGGGTTAGGGTATACCCTATTAACCCGACTTGGTCAAACCTTAAGTTCATAGATTATTCCAGTTTATCGGCTGGTCTTTTGCTTCCAAACAACTATCTTTACTCAAGAAAGATACTATATTAGGATGATTATTCATCCTCTTGCAAGATAACTTGCATAACGACCTGCCAACCTCATTGCAAGAATTGGCCATTCCCTTGTGATCCAATCACAAGATCATACGACTCTGCACTTGTTGTACAAGTGTCACATCCAACTATGAGACTATTCTACTCATCAAATGGAGTCACAAAACAATCTGTTTTTTATTACATTAGGCTGACATCGTCAGTCCTAGGGTTCCAAGTTCCATCTTTTTAGCGTAAGATTCTTAGGGATAAACCCTAGATCACTTCCCAAATATGTTTCATTATCCCTACATTCGGTGAATGTGGGAAAGTATTTAGGGTATAGAAGTTTCAGTTTTAGCAGTACGTGCGACTAGGTCACGTATTAAATCCTAGTGAGTTCTTTGGAATTGAATTAACTCTTTCTAAATCGAGTACTCCACGGGTTTAGGTGTTTAGGTTTATGCCAATTTGTTTAATTCTTGATGATAATTACGCTATCATTTCCATAAACACATGACTTGTTGTCTATGCGTAAATTGATTTTCAACCCTAACTTATCGATTTAAGATCAAGCATAGGTTAGGTTATAACCTAATCCCAATGAATCATCCTATAACTTGCGAACAATATTCATGCTAAACAAGCAATCTTTTACTAATAATTATGCAGTTGAAAAACAATAATTGACTAGAGTTATGCAACGTAAGAATCATTTCATGCCTTGCAATTCCCTATGGGTTATTAGCACTTCCCATGATGACTTATTGCGAAGAAGATATGGCCTAATAATGTGACATGATTTTTTTCTTCCATGCTTAAACGGAGTGCATTATCTTATTTTTGTTTTGTAAATATGGACAATATTCTAAGTTCAGTTCATTGAATGCACAAAACTACTTGCATATCAATCTTCTGCTCACTTTATTTTGTTCATTTTATTAGAAATACCAATGACTGAATTCCTCTGTCGTGACTTAATTTTTCTAAAGCATTAAGACGAAAATGCATCCTATTTCCAAAATCCATCTACGCCCAATTGAATTATAATGACGTAAATAAAAATTAGGACGAAAAAGAACCTAGACTTGTGGTGAGATGTTCACGTGGATGCTAGGAGACGATCCTCCTATGGTTGCGCCTTGGGCTTTCTTAGGAGGCATTGCAAATGCAGCCTTTTCATCGTGGATGCAGCTTTGCGAATTCCCTTTTTGAAATACCACCATCCTTTATGAGTCTTCTGTTCTTTCCTTTTGTAGTAGCTCTTCGAAGGGATACTTGTGGAGGAGGGGAGAACCCACGAAAAGGGTTCCAAACCGGGAAGGGGGTGTTTCAAAATCTTTCGCGAATAAGGCCCATTAAATCCATGGGAAAGGCTTAATGGCCTTATAAAGACTCACACGAACGGGGAATAAAAGTTGTAGAATCCCTTACGAGCGCTTTTGTATGGGGAAAGAAGGTGTCACAAAAACCCTTAACACCCTTTTTTCTTTTACGTGTGGGGGAAAAAAAACAAGGTATGACAAGGCTTAAAAAAACATTTTTGCATGGGGAAAAAAAGGGGGCTAAGAGGGCCTTTAGGGGGATTTGAGATACGGGGGAGGAAAAGGGCTTTTAAGGTAAAAGCTTTTGGGGGGGAAAGGAGCCCTTAGGGAGGAATTTTGAGGGGATAGGAAAGGGCCTAAGGGAGCCCTTAAAGGAAAATTTTAGGGGGGGGTAGTCTTAAGGCCACAGGAGGGGGGGCTTAGGAAGCCAACCATTGGAAGTTTCCAAGGGCTTCCTGGAAGGCACATGGGTGGGAAGGAATAACTCCCCCAGGCGATGTCAAGATGGCCAGGGGCAGCATGGTCTATGGCTTCGGGCGGCAACGCAGAGAGTCCTCCTCACCTTCTCGTTAGACTGGTGGCGACTCCCTTCAGCAGCATGGTAGCCAACGCTCGTCCCTCCTTCACTCTTTACAGCAGGCGGTGAAATTCGGCACTATGGCAGTACAACGGCCTCACCTCTCTCACTCTAGCGCAGAGCCTTTCCTCCTTTCCCACTGCTTGCAACCCGCCCTAATTTATATAGGTAAGGGGAGGGGGATCCTCCCTCCCCTGCGTGGCAGCGGCCATGGCGACTTATCGCCAGCGAGCTCCACCAAGGAGCTTTCACATACCTTCTATTCCCCTCCCCCTCCAGCTCGTCAATCGGCTGGGGGGATAAGGGAAATTAAAAAAAATTGTCATTTATCCAAATCCATTATCTTCTATTGAGGCAGTTCACGCATGCCTTCGGGATGTTACATTCTCTCCCCCTTGGAGGAATCGAGATGTCCTCATCTCGAGATAAACCGAGGATATTGATGGTTGAGAGAGCTTTCATTTATCCAAGTGGAATCCTCTTTGGGATAGTCTTTCCACTGGACGAGGCATTCTCTCAAGGTTCTGGATCTTAGTTGTCTCTCCCTAACATCTAAGATCCTGTCAGGCCTTAGTCCAAGGATTCCTTGACTAGGCATTACAACTTGTTGGTCATCAAGTACATGGTTAGGATTAGGTATATACTTTTTCAATAGGCTGATATGGAATACATTATGAAATTTTAGGTTCTGAGGGAGTTGCAGTTTATAAGCATTAGGTCCTAGGCATTTGAGGATCTTGTATGGTCCACAATACCTTGGACTTAGCTTCTTGCAATCTCCTAAGGATAGGGAACTCTTCTTAGGGCGTACGCGAATGAAGACCATGTCTCCTTCTTCAAAGATTCTATCTTGATGCTTCAAATCCGCATATGCCCTCTGTCTATCCTTGGCAGCTTGGATGTATTGACTTTATTTGGTCATCCATCTCTTCCAACATCTGCCTTGAAGCTTCAACCCTCAAGGTTGGATCTGAGAAGTTTAGGGGACTTCGATAGTCATGAGCATACAATGCTTGGAAAGGGGTCATCTGAATGCTTTGTTGGTAAGAAGCATTGTAGGAAAATTCAACAAAGGCAAGTATTGAATCCACCTTTTTGGCTCACGACAGCAATATGCCCTAAGCATATCCTCGATGACTTGATTGACTCGCTCTTTTTGGCCATCCGGTTGGGGATGGTAAGCTGTGCTAAAATAGAGTTGATTCCCAATGGCTTCAAAAATAGCTCTCCAGAAGTGTGATGTGAAGAGAGAATCACGATAACTAATGATTCTTCTGGGTAGCCCATATATCTTGAATATCTCCTTGATAAACAATCTTGCAATGTCTGAGGCTTTATAGTTTCTCTTTATTGGAATAAGATGTGTAACCTTAGTTAGCATGTCAACCACAACCATAATGGAGTTGTATCCTCCCTAAACTTGGGGTAGGCCAACAACAAAATCCATACTAATGAATTCCCATTTCATTTGGGGAATGTCAAGCGGTTACAGCTTCCCTGGCATCTTGACATGTTTGGCTTTGATACGTTGACAAGACAAACACTCAGTGACATATTTGAGAACATCACCTTTAAGCCTCTCCCAATGGTAGCTCTTCTTAACTGCATTGAGAGTCTTGGCATAGCCAGGATGACCTGAGAAAGGGGAATCATGAGCTTTCCACAATATCTTCTGCTTAAGTGACTGACTTGCCGGTATATACAGCCTTGCTCTATAGTAGACAAGTCCATTGTTGATAGAGAATTCATGATACTTAGCTTGCAGCTTTTGATCCTGATCCTTGATAGAGATTTCCCTTAGCATCACTTGGTAGGCTGGATCATGGCATGCATCCTCTCTAGCTAACTCAAGTATCGGATTGTTTGGCATAGATACTTTTGTAGCTAGAGATCTAGCTGTTGATGGATTTTGCAAGATTAGAGAATTAAGGAATGCCTTGCAACTGAGTGTGTCGGCAACTACATTCTCTTTCCCAGGTCGGTACTTGATTTCAAAGTCGTACTCTTCCAACGCTTCAATCCACCGACGTTGCCTCATGTTGAGCTCGTTCTGGGTAAAGATCCACTTGAGACTCTTATGATCAGTCACTAGGGTAAACTTGTTACCCAACAGGTAGTGTCTCCAAAGCTTTAGAGCATGGGTGACATCTAGCAATTCCAAATCATGCGTAGCATAATTCTTCTCATGACTCTTCAATTTCCTTGAAGAGTAAGCTACAGGATGACCTTTCTGCATGAGCACACACCCTAAGGCAAGTGTGCTAGCATCAGTTACTACCTCGAACTCCTTATTGAGGCCTGGAAGCTTTAGGATAGGTGTTGATACCAAAATTTGCTTCAATCTATCGAAGCTAGTTTGTTCAGGAGTCAACCATGCAATGGATGTTTGCTTCTTCAATAAGTCCGTCAGAGGTGATGCAATCAAAGCATAGTTTTTTATGAAGACCCTATACCATCTTGTCAATCCAAGAAAGCTACATATTTCTTTTGACAGTTGTTGGTATTGGCCATTCGAGCACATCTCTGACCTTGGCTAGATCCACTGAGATTCCTTCCGCTGATACAATGAAACCTAGATATTCAATCTGACATTTGAAGAATGCACACTTCTTCATCTTAGCATACAGCTTATGTGATCTCATTGTCTCAAGGAAAATCCGAAGTTGGGGTTCATGATCTTCTTCTTGTTCAGAATAGACTAGAGTGTCATCAAAGAAGACAAGCACAAAATCATCAAGATATGGCCTAAAGATATCCTGCATTAACCTGTTGAAGGTGGCAGGTCCATTCGTAAGCGCGAAGAACATAACTAGGAACTCAAAGTGCCCATATCTTGTGTTGAAGGCTATCTTTGGGATATCTTCTTCCTTGATCCTTATCTGATACTAACCTAACCTGAGATCAATCTTGGAGAAGATCTTTGCACCCTAAAGACGATCAAGAAGCTCATATATTCTAGGAATAGGGTACTTATTTTTGACAGTCGATTGATTCAACCCTCTCTAATCAATACATAGCCGAAGCGTCCCATCTTTCTTTTTTTGGAACAGTACTGGAGCTCCCCATGGTGAACTGCTAGGACGGATGTAGCCCTGATCTAGCAGTTGCTTGAGTTGTTCCTTCAGCTCAATTGCTTCTGGTATGGACATTCTATAAGGTCTCTTTGCAATTGGCACAACTCCTAGTACTAGCTTAATCTCATGATCTACTTCTCTTTGAGGCGGGAGTTCTGTCAACTCTTCAGGAAATACATCCGTGTATTTCTTTAGCCAAGAAGGTCCTTCACTAGACTCCCGCTTCCGATCTAACTTGTTGAGCTTAATCAAGTAGACAAGTAATCCTTTTCTGACTCCTTTTATAATCTGAGATGCCTTGGCCAATTGAATTTTCGGACTTCCAGCCTCTCCTTGAGTTGTGACTAATTCCCTTTCAGAGTTTTGAAAGGAAACTTAGCCCTTTCCATAATGAATGTGGGCGTCATTAGGCTTAAGCCAATCCATTCCGAGTAGGCACTCATGGATACCTAAATTCATGACTCTGAACTTGACCGAAGTCATCTTTCCTCCCATGAAGAATTCCACCTTAGCAGTTTTCCTGGTACAAATAACCTCACGAGCATTTGCCAATTCCACAAGGAAAATAGGTGCTTCTACTGTGGCTATTTCTAATCTTTTTGCACAAGCGGGTGAGATAAAGGAATGTGTACTGCCACAATTGATCAAGGTCTTGAAACTTTTACCTTGATCTTTTTGCACAAGCAGGTGAGATAAAGGAATGTGTACTGCTACAATCAATCAAGGTCTTGAAACTTTTACCTTGATAGTCCGACGGTGTCTGTATCACAGAGAATTGGCGATTCGGACCTTTCTTGTGTAGAGCAGCATGGACTATCGCCCTTCAAACTCTACTTCCATGGTCGGATCTTCTTCTTCTTCGCACATTTGCCTATTGGCAACGCAGGCGGTTCTTCCTCTACCTCGAGTAGCGGCTCCTTGACCACGGCTCGTTCCTTGGAAAGGTGCTTGGCAATGTCCTCCTCCAAGTTTGGGACATTGCCTCTTGAAATGACCAGGCTCGTTGCAGTGGAAACAACAGAGGTTTCGGCCATTGCTTTGAGTAGGAACAAAATTGTTGACATTGTTAGTTCTTGCTTTCTTTCTTTGTCCTTGATTCTGACCTTGAACTCTCTTCATCTCAGGTTTGAATGCTCCTCTGTTCGGGTCATTATAAGACCAAGTTTTGCTACCCCTTGGTCTAGCCTGCACCTCCTGAATTATAGGCCCAGCTCGAATGAGAGCGGTTTGAAGATCTGATGGATGCATAGATTCAAGATGGGTATTCACTGGTGGGTTTAAACCAGCACAAAATTTGGACACCTGTTGTGTCATGTCCATCTGCGGCGCATACTTAAGAAGTGAGACAAATTTAGAGTAGTATGCGTCAAGAGTGAGTCCAAGCTGTTTTAGCTCGTAGAACTCATTCATTTTCTACGTGCGATATGCAGGAGGTAAGTATCTTCCCTGCATGGCTTTCTTCAGCTTCTCCCAGGTAACGGATCCTTCCGTGATCCCTTGATCCCTGCACCATTGCTTCCACCAAAGCCTGGCTTCGTCAATGAGCTTCAGCTTGGCGAGCATAGCCTGATTGGCGGGTGCAGTACCGGCTGCTTCAAAGTAATCCTCCATGGATTCAATCCAAATCTCAACATCTGCTTGGACGGTCCTGCCTCTCCCGTCAAATTCGGGCGGCATAATTTGCTTGAGAAGAAACTTCTTCTCCTGGATTACAGCAGTACTGGATGTAGGAGGCGAACTAGGAACCTGTACCTGGGGTTGTGCCTGGATAAAGGTTTCTTAACGTTATTATACAATAATCGTTATTGATTTATATTACATCTTTGATTCCGCTATCAACCAAGCAATCTAATCACTTAATTTTTTATCAATTCTCATGCACAATCAGACATTGATAAAAAGAAGTCTTATTTGTATTTATATGGGCATAGCCCTTTCGGAATACATCATTTCTTGTGATGATAAGCCAAGTGTTACATTTAGTTTGGGGAGAATAATGTTGTATTACATTTATCTACAGGAGCTGTATAATACTATGGTTTTGAGTCATGGATCTTCAGGAATCGGTAAGTCATTGGAAGTTCAGGGTATCCTTTCCTTTGGAACCCATTCTTCTCATGGCGCCCCAACACTTTAATCCTGTCAGCGGGGATTACACGAGTTACTTCCTCATATACATATGAGTTTAGTTCAACCTCCGACCCTGAATATGTAAAGTTGAGTTTATGCGATCTTCCACAAAAATGAACAGCTTCACGACTTTTAGGTCTTCCAACCAGGTGATCCTCTTTAGGTTGGTTTCTAGGTAAGCAAACCGGCGGGCAGCTATATAGTAGATTCCTGAGGCACCCATCCATCTTCGTTCCATGTACAAAGGCGATGGATTATAGATTCGCTCTAGGATGTTCATCATCTCAACCCTTTGTCGATAATCATGGGAATACATCGCAGCCATAAACATGACTTGGAACACTAAGAACTTGTTCCACGCTTCGTAATTCTACAAGACAGCATTGAAAGTAAGGAAATGTTTGAACAACAACATTTACTTTATCTTATTATGATTTCATAAAAACAAATCCTTCGTTGGTTTGCTCTGATACCAACTGTAATGTGTCCACCTGTTATCTTCAGGTCACATCTTAGCAGTCCATTGGAAAGGATGTCTAGAAAGCTCCACCCAGCACTCCCATGGAATGTACGGGGTTGGCGACCTAGGACTTTCTGCGTCTGCCTCATAGTGGAAGTATTCTAGCCATTCCCACTTAGGACCAACCTGAATTAGGGCTTTCCCTATTGGTCATTTCCTAACGGCAACTAGCGTCGAACCCAAGAGAAGTACTTTACGCAGAACGCCAAGTTCGAAGTGGATTCACGCTGTACTTGGTTCAAGGAGAATGGGAAACGAGAGGGATGCGAAGCTCAACCTCTCTGCCATAAGGCATAGTCCCATTCCGTTCCCCTAAAACAACGTAAATCGAGATCAATTATAACTCTAGGTCAACGCTTTTCTTGTGCGTGTTCTTTGACGATCTTCTGGCTGTCCATCGTAATTTGAGAAAAGTTCTCGGCCAACCGGGATCACCCATCCATAGGACGGACCTATGGCCACATCCACCGCACTTTCCTCAGGTTGATTTAGTTATTTAATTACCTAACACATTTAGTTGGACATGTATCAATCACCTTCGTTAATTAGCCCGTTAGGCACTGGTTCCTTCACGTAATCATATCACTTGAAATAGAAAAGCAATGTCAAATAAGTTCCTTGTTAATAGGTTATCATATTTATCTTGGAAATACATAAAGTCCTATCAAGATTGTGGGAGAGAAGGAAGGAGTCTCACTTGTAGCTTTCTTTCTTGCACAATGGGGGAAGATACACAAGGCTGGAGGCTGAAAACAGTTTTCCTCTTCTTAGTTGTGTAAGCCAAAAGAACTCTCATACAAAGAAATAGAAGAACCCTATATATGGGTCTCAAACCAAACTCAACTAACTAAAGTGGCATACTAACTGAGCCACGAACTAGAGTAGATAAGGATAGCTATCATGTAGCTATTATTCATGGGCGATGTACCAACCGCGTCTGCAAGACAAGTCGGTGACATAAATACACAACGGTCACCCTGGCGTATCATGAGTGGAGCTCGATATCTCAACACTCCCCCTCGAGCTCAATCCCAATTCCTGCACACCAAGCAGGTCTCTGAACTTGCGCAGCTTCTCTGCGCCCAATGCCTTCGTAAATATGTCAGCTACCTGATCCTCTGTGCTGACATAAACTAGATCAATAAGACCTAGTAAAACCCTCTCTCGCACATAGTGATAATGCACCTCAATGTGCTTTGTTCTAGCATGATAGACTGGGTTATTTGCCAAGTGTATACTACTCATGTTGTCACAATAAATGACAACTGGCCTATCTGTAGACTGATGCATATCATAAAGTAGCTTATGCAACCAAGCTACCTCACATGCAGCCATTGCTGCACCCCTGTACTCAGCCTCTGTGCTCGACAAGGCAACTCTACGCTGTTTCTTGCTGCTCCAAGTGACTGCAGCACTCCCAAAAGAGAACACATATCCACTGGTAGATCGTCTATCAGAAATACTACCAGCCCAATCAGCATCAGTGTATCCATGCAACTGTATCTGAACCCCAGTCTCATAAAATAGTCCATACTACAATGTGGACTTCACATACCTGAGTATGCGTCTAGCCGCATCCAAATGCGATTTCCTTGGAGCCTGCATAAACTGACTTACCAATCCAACAGCATAGCTCAAATCTGGCCTGGTAATAGTCATATAAATCAAGCTTCCTACTATGCGTCTGTACATAGTAGGGTCTTCCAGAAGCTCACCTGCATCTGCGCTCAGCTTCACATTCTGCTCCAAAGGAACTGAAATAGGCTTACAGCCTGTCATCCCATATTTGGACAGCATGTCCAATCCATACTGCCTCTGCAAGAGCTGTATCCCACTTGGTGATCTAATCACCTCAATGCCCAAGAAATAACGCAGCTCTCCCAAATCCTTCATCTCAAACTTTTGCTTCAATAGCATTTTCACATGAAGGATATCTTCATCGCTGTCACCTGTCATAATCAAATCATCAACATAAATGACAAGTAGCATAATACCTTTCTCTGTTTTTCTCACATAAAGTGAGAAATCTGCCTTGGATATCTGAAAGCCAATAGTGACAAGATACTGTCCTATCTTGTCAGACCATGCTCTAGGTGCTTGCTTCAAGCCATACAAAGCTTTCTTCAACCTGCAAACAAACTCAGGATGAACAGCATGCACATAACCTGGTGGCTGCTCCATATAGACCTCTTCTTGCAAATCACCATGCAAGAAGGCATTCTTTACATCCATCTGATGTAAAGACCATCCCTTTGATCATTGATTGAGCTTGAGCTTGGCTTTGGAAAGCATTTGGATGCTTCGTCTTTGATGCACTTATAGCATGCTTTGGTCTATGCTTGACCGCCTTGATCGCCATTACGGGTTATGTCACCTATGCATGCTAGTTACATTGTTTGGAGCCGCTTGCTAACTGGAGCTTTGTCTTGGCTTAACTTTGGACTCCTGGAGCTTACTTGGGCTATTTATTGGCTTGCCAAAGTTTATTTTGGGATGTAGTTGATTTCTATGGATGCTACATATGGATGCTCTACTGCCTGCATTATCGGGATGTATCATTGATGCTTGATCTTAGACACTTGTCACTAGTGCTTGTACATGCTTTGTTTGAGCTTTATTGCTTGATATTTACGGCATTTGTCTCAGTGGGAGCATCTTTGGATGCTTGACGGACATTGCGTAGGTGGTCTATGCTATTTGAGCTTTTGAGACCTTTTGGCATTTCTTACCGATGATGCATGGTTCATATGTCTTGGTTCCTTCCAATGCTTATGAGCTGACTCTTTGACTTGGGTCCCTTTCCTTATGAGCTTACACCTACTTGTGTCAAGTCTTGCTAGTGGCAGGCACACTTTCCTCCGTTGATTGGGGGGTGTGCCTACTCACTGGCAGATATTTCATGACATGTTTGGGTGTTGGATTCATGCTTATTGACTATCATATGCCTATGTTATGCCCACATGATGCTATTATGGTCTTGATAGTATATGATTGACTTGGGATCTTCTTTTGGCACACTTAGATCTCATTTACTGAAATCTGTCATTTATTACAGCAAGCTGAAATCTACATATTTTGAGCACTTCTCTAAGGGTAATACTTACTATTTGATGTTGTCTTGGTCATATTTGGTGGACAGGTGCTTCTCTTGGTAAAATACACTCTTTCATCCAGTTTTAGCATTTTTTTCTAATTACAACAACCTGCAATTTTTCCTTTTTGCATTGATTTGGGATAGTATAGCTGGTCATCTGAAAGACACAACTCTCTTTAACATTGCCAAGTTGGATGGTACCAACTATGGATATTCGAAGTCCCAAATATGGCAGGTTTTGGTGCAAAAGTTGCAGATCAAACCTTGCGTTTTAAAGGTGTCAAACCTGAGGATATGGATAATGATTGGATGGAAGTTGATGAGCTATGCAAGTCTACCATTATTTTGTCACTCTTAGAAGAGGTCCATCATAATGTTGTTGAAGATGAGAATCAGAGTGTATGGGATTTATGGGAGAAGATTCAAGAGCTCTATGCACAACAGAGTCCTACGTCATAGATGTATTGGCTGAAGTAGTTAATGAACCTTTGCATGAAGGAGGGGACCTCCCTTTCATCTCATTTCACTCAGTTTCATGCTATCATGAAGAGTCTATTGTCACAGGGTATTGAGTTCAAAGACAACTTACACTCGTTTCTGTTTGGCACCTTTCCTAACTCATGGGATATCTTCTATACTTCCATATGCACAAACAAGCTTGATGGGCTGAAAATCAAAGATGTCGAGAGTGCTTTATTGATTAAGGAAATCAACAGGAGAAACAATGATGCTTCCCGCTCTTCACATGCATTGACCGTTAGAGATGGTAGACATGGCAGGCATGATAATGATCATAAGGCAGGGACTCTCAAAAGTCCAGGTCCAAGTCACGTGGTCGCAGTAAGTCCTGTGGAGATGGAAGTCTGATCTTACCTGTCATTATTGTGGGAAAGCAAGACATATTAGGCCACAGTGGCATAAAATGTGCGATGATAAGCGCAAGGAAAAGGAAAAAGATAAAGTGCAAGAAAAGTCTTTTGAGCATAGCATAGTACCTACCAAGTCTAGTGTGAAGATAGAAGAGGTTAATGTCACACAGGCTACTGATTCAGATGACGATTACATACTTGCAGCTTCATCATGCAATGCCTTACTGACTTTTGAGATACACTCTATGTATGCGCAGTGCTGGCTCTTGGATTCAGGTGCATCATTTCATGTGACACGCTGTAGAGATTGGTTTCATACCTATCATACTATGTCTAGTTTTGAGCGCCTTGGTGATGACAGGTCTCTTGACATTGTGGGCATCGGAGATGTTAGGCCACAGTTTCCTTCTGGTGGCTCTTTTTTTTTGCATGATGTACGCCATGTACTTGCATTGACTCGTAGCCTTATGTCAGCTGGACAGCTTGATGATGCAGGGTATTTTGTGTCTTTTCGAGACTCTGCATTGAAGATTACTCGTGGCAAGCTTGTACTTGCAAGAGGTGCCAAGTCTAGCAGCCTCTATCCCTTACTTGTATTTAGAGATACATTGGATCATGTTTTGTCTGTGGGTTCTATTCCCCATATATCCCTTTGGCATGCTCACTTGGGGCATATGTCTCTTAAAGGAATGCAAATGGTCTATGCTTTGCAGTATCTTCCGCCTTTTGACTCTTCGCATTTTGATTCTTGTGATCATTGTTTGTATCGTAGGCAAACTAGAAATGCCCATAAAAAGTCTGGTAAGAAATGCATGGGTGAGCCCTTGGGTCTTGTGCACTCAGATGTATGTAGGCCCATGCCCTGTCACTTGGTGGGGCAAAGTACTTTGTTACTTTCATAGATGATTACTCATGTAAGACACATTTTAGCATTGGCTTGCATTGGTAGAGAACCAGTGTGGAAAAAGGATAAAATGCCTAAGGTCAGATAATGGAGGTGAGTATGTATCATGTGATTTTGAGCAGTTTTGTGATGAGCGGGGTATTAAGCATCAATTGACCGCCCCTTACACCCCACCCCAGAATGGTATGGCTAAACACATGAATAAGACCATTCAAGAAACGGTATGTAGCATGCTTAGATAGGCTGGCTTATCACAACACTTTTGGGCTGAGGTAGTTACTATTGCAGTACATCTCATTAACAGGTCGCCTAGCAGTGGCATTGACTTTCAGGTTGCAAAGGAGTTATGGGTAGGCAAGCCCCCTCCTTATGATCATTTGTGTGTCTTTGGATGTGAGGCATTCTGCCATGTGCCCAAGGACGAATGCAATAAGCTAGATCCTAAAAGTGTCAAATGCATTTTCATTGGCTATGGAGATGCAGGAGAGATGGATTACTGTCTATGGGATCCGCAGGCACGGAAAGTGATCCGTAGCCATGATGTCATCTTTCATGAGGACAAAATGCATATGTAGTCTGAGAAAGTGGTTGAGATACACAGAGTTATGTTTTAGGAGGAGCCACATGCTCCCGTTAAGCCCCCAGCTCCACGACCAGCTAGATAGCATGCAACATCACCTGATACTCATGGCCCAAATGCTAGACATGCTGATTCTAGACAGGATGTCAGTCAGGCAGCAAAGCCTGGGTTGAGGCGTTCTACTAGAGATAGACGGCCTCCTGACCATTTTCGTCATGTTGGGCGTTGAAGGTCTTCCAGTGGGGTTTAGAGCAAAAGAGGAGTGTGGGATTCAAGGTTAGGAGAGGGAAAAAAGATTGGGGATTGATAAGCCTTGGGTTTTAGAGATGACTCAGTTGAAGAAGAAATCCTCAAGCTTTTTCTTTTACTTAGCATACATGAATGGAATGAAAGACTTTGTCTTGATTACATCAAATGCATATGCGGATAATAATCCAATACATTTAAGGATTATCTTAGATTTAATCCATATGCATACTTCAAATGCAAGCTCAAACAGTTTCTATTTCATGAATATTAATGGACAACAACTCCAAGATGCAAGTATTTTGGTGGTAGACTCTACTACATCCAAGACATGGATCAAAATCTCACGAAATGCATTGTCAAAGCATAAAATTTACTTCAGCCCTATTTTGAAATAGTAATTTCCAACCCTTAAACAAGCTCCAAAAATGCACATAATCTCAAGAATAAGCCTCTCTAATCATTCTCAAATGAAATCCTCATGTTAAGAGGTCAATACCTTCTCTTACAACCACATAGATCACTTGATTTCTCTTCAAAATGGACAAGAACAGTGGGCTTCCCTGTTTATGACTGGTTTTTTCAGTCCAAAACAGCCCATACACCTTCAAAATCCTCCCCTTTGCTTGCCCCAAAGTCACTCAAGTACTTGGGTACAAGACAGGCTTCATTGGACTATGAATATGGTAAGAGAATGGAAGAAGACATACATAAGAGCAAGCTGAATAATTTTTCTTAGATTTCCCCCTTTTATGGACTGTCATACCACTCATTTTCGTCATACCAAATGGACAAGCAAGAAGAGCTCTTACCTTATTTGTTTGTATCTCCTTCTTTAGCTTCAGTTTGCCATGAGTTTGCATGCTTTGGAGCATGCACCATAGCCTTCAGCTCATCCTCCATCTGCCACAGGTATGCAGGCCCACAATGTGCGCCAAAAAATGCGGGTTGCACTCCCTTCAACTCCCACACTACAGTTTGACCATTTAGGTCACTTATAAGTTACATAAGTTCATTATTCCAAGTCCCATACAAACCTAGTGGATTTTTGGCACTTTTCTTGATTTCCAGGTAAATATTCATCTTGAACCAATGTGACTTAGCCTACAGACTGTCAATTACCTCCAGTTGATCAAGTTGTGATTTCCCATTGACTTAATTTTTGTCAATATACATGCTATAGCTGAAAATTGCATGACAATTACAAAAGAACTTATGAAATTAAGTGATATCTAAGTCGGATGTTGGATAACAATGACTGAATTATGTATGAAAGTTTCTCATGTGAATCCTAATGAGGTTCTTCTGCAAACATAAGAACTCTATGATTTATATCATGAAGAAAAAACTCTTTGGCATTCACCCCCTCCTAACCTGCACATCCTCCCGCATGTGCCACTTCACAAAATTGCAGGTTAATGAGGCTCTTCTTCTGACATATCTTCATCTTCATCCTTTAAGTCTTCTTCATCTTCCTTGTCTTCAAGTAGATGGCTCACATCCAAGTCATCAAGCTCATAAGTAGAAGACACTCTTCGTTTGAAAAGCTTGATACGTTTACCAGCTGTTGGTACCTTGACCATGGTCCTATCCATTTCAGCCAAAGTATAAGTAACATTATCATGTACTACTTTCACCACATATGGTCCAAACCATCTCTTGGCTAGCTTCCTATGAGCACTATATTGATTGTCCAGGCTACTGTCATAGACAAGTACCCAATCATTCTCTTGAATAGCTCTTGGAAGGAGTTGATGATGCTTGCCAAATCTCTTCTTATTCTTCAATCTTGCTGCCTTCAACCTTTCTATGGCTGTCTTGACATCTTCTCGCCTTCTTTCAAGCTGCCTTATCCACAAAATCAGTAACTCTTCTCTATTTATGCCTTCATCCCAAGGCAAGATACTCCATGTGATAATAGACTCCTCAATAGGCATAATAGGTGGCTGCCCATATATTAATTCAGCTGACATATAACCTGTTACTGCACTATGGGTAGTTCTATCAACCCATAATGCGAATGGAAGCATTCTAGGCCATTCTCTCATCTTTCCTCTGCAAGATTTTGCCAATTCTTTGAGAATTGGTTGATGACCTCTTTCACTCTTACCATTGCCTTCAGGATTGTAGGCTGATGTAAGAGATAGCTTGATTCCCAATTGAGCAAAGAAATGGCGGGCCTCATCGGCATCCAATTCTCCTCTATCAGCAGTTACTTTGGCAACACAGCCATACTCGCAAAATACTTCTTCAAGTAAAAATCAACAAACAGCTTGAGTGGACTTTGTTGACAAGGCTTTTTCTTCCACCTGATTTGTGAGATCTTCTCTAGCAAGCACTAGATATCTCATGTTCCAAATTCCTGTAGGCATGGTTACTAAATCAACAACCCATTTGTAATGAATAGATAAAGGAAAGGTAGGCTGAAGCCCATCTCTATGCTTAACCATAGAGTACATTTGACAAACATGACAAGTCTCGACAAAATGCTCAATGTATTTGTACATGTTTTGCCACCAAATTTTCTCTTTTATTTTGGCAAAAATGCCCCATATGCCTCTATGGCCAGCCAATAGGCTTTCAAGAAATTCTTGCATGACCTGTTTTTGAGTCTTCTTATCTCCTAAGACACGAACACGTGCTCTTCCTTTCTTTTTCGCATGCCTCCAAATGTAGCCATCTTTGAGAAAGAAGCCATAAGATTTTCTCCTGATTCTCTTGAACTTTTCATTGGTCCAATCTTCCTTCTTTGTCATAGTGCTCAGAAATTGGCTAATTTTTAGCCAATCACCTGCATAATATTCTTCTTTAAAGTGTGAACAAACCAAAACAAAACATTAAGCATGTTGTCTTTCAGCTGCCCACCGTCCTTCCATGGTTGTTTCTTCTTTCTTTGTTGCTGTAAATTTTGTTACAACACCTGAACCTGTTGTACTTGCTATAATTAATTATGCACCTACATTTTTGACAGATGTACCATCATTAGGAACAGCTATACTTGCTCTTTTCAGATCTGAACCTGCAATTACAGCATCATTTTTAGCAAATATAGACTCTGTTTCTTCCTCATCCATCATCTCTTCTTCATCCTTATATCTGGCACGCGAAAGCATGTCAGCAACTGGATTATCTCTTCCTGCAATATGTTTCAAATCAAGATTTAAGGATTTAATATAGGCTATCCATCTTAGCATAGCTATGTCGGGAGTGGAGCAGTTGGCAATCATGCCCAAGAGTGGAAGACAATCTATTTCAACTATTACATGTACTCCCGGTCACACTTCAATGCAGTTACAACTCCCCATAGTTCTCTTTTAATTTGAGTATAACTTCTTTGATGTTCATTGAGAACCTTTGCTCCAAAGCGAATTGCATATCTGTTGCTCTCAAGATCATCTTGACCAACCGCCCATCCTATCCCAATAGGACTTGTGTCTAGTGTGAGTATGATAGGCTATCCATTAGAGTAATTAGCCCTCTTTAAGGTGGGGGTAGAAATCAGCAATTTCTTCAATTTTCGAATAGCTTGAGTATGCTCTTTTTCCCATATAAACCTTTGGCCTTTTCTTAACAATTGATAAATATTTTCAGCAACGTGAGCGAAATGTGGGATTCAAATAATATAGAAAACACATGCTCCAAGAAATCTTCTCACCTCTGAAACATTTGTGCATATTTCCCACATTTTGCTGATAGCATCAATCTTGATTAGAGAAGACTTTCGGCCATATGGACCACACATATGCCCTACCATAAGAACTTCTTCGACTCCAAAAACAGATTTAGCACCCGAAAGAGTAAGATGAACTTCTTCCAATTTAGACAAGATTTCAGCATAATCATTAATATGATCAGAAACAAACTTGCAGCATCCAAGCTCATTGAGTTCTTCATTCTTCTCATGAATTTCACATCCTTTGATCAGTACTGAATTTGTAGCTCCTTCAGGTAGAGTACACATGCGGACTAAACCAAGAGGCATCTTCATTGTGGTAATGTCTCAGCTCTCCAAAGCAAGCTGAAATTGGTCATAACCCGAATATAAATCACCCATGGAATAAATTGCTCTACTTGCAAAAGCCTCATCAAATTCATCAACAATTGGCCCCGAACCAAAATTTCTAATAGTGACTTTATTGACAAGTTGTAAATTTTGAATGAATCGCAAAGATCCATTCTTCTTAGGCACAGTAAACCATTGGTTGGAATACGGAGCTGAAGATGGCTCCAATATTCGCATCTTTATCTTTTCATTTAAAAGCTCCAGTAACTTAGCAAATGAGCCCTTGGTATCGGAATTGGTTTAAGATTCCAAGGAACCTGTGGGACCGTGAAAATCACCATTGGTGCCACAACACTTGGATCCACACAGCCAATTTCATGAGGCTGAAATGAAAAAGCTTTTCCATGTTTCTTTAATATCTGCATGAAGGCTTGCTTTTCAGCTCTGGCAAGAGAAAAGAATCTTCACCAATTTTTAGCTTTTGCAAACTTTTAGCTGTAAATTGGTGACCAATATCTTTGGGGTCACAAAGGCTTGGCTATTTTGATGCGCTTTCTGCCAGTCCTTCACTTTCGGGAGGTAGTGGAGTTGCCACCGGCTTGACCTTCTTGTCAATTGTCTTATACTTCGTCTCTACTCTTACCTCAACCCTGTTTGGTTGTCCAAAAGCTTCATGATCTGCAAATTCTTGAATTATGTCATAAATATCCAATGTGCATACCTGTATGGACTGATTTCGAGCCTGATTGTTTGCATGAACATCTACATGTATTTCAGCCAATGTATCATTATAAATCAGTCCATGAAATAGCCCTGAAATTTCTTCATTTTCAGCCAAAACATCAAGTTGCTTCAGCTCTCGTTCCACATGACATAAATGCTTTCTTTTAGCCCTATTCATGGCTGAAAATTGTTTATAACAACCCACATTGTTGGCCGTAAATACCTGCAAGTCAGCTTTTGGCATAGCCCCCTTTACATGTGGAGGCAAATTTTTATGACATGAAGCACCATCATAGCCTCCTCCACTTACAGCAGTGCTACCGGAAAACCCTTAAAGTCTCAGGCATTAGGAGGTATAGGATGATCTCTCAATCGATCTCTATTCCGGTGATGATTTACACATACAGTAAGAAATTGGAAAGCTTTGTCATTATCCTTCTTATCCGAGCATATGATGAACCATCATCAAGGGCCTTTGTCTCCAAACGAGACTCAGAAATAAAAGGTTGACCAAGAATGATAGGATAGCTGCAGGAATCTTGAACAAAGAAATGAAATTCATCTTTTACATTACCAATAGTAACCCGTACATAAGGACATACCGCATAGAGATCGCCAGAAGTATTATTGGCTGCTTTCATGCGCCATCCTGGGTCCACATATATGGGCCATCCACCATTCTTGTAGAGACTTCTTGACATGGCGTTGATCTCCGAGCCATGGTCTGTAAGGGCAATGCATGGAATCTCTCTTTCTCCAATCTTGACAATGGTTTCGATGGTCACCCTTGCCCAATGGGTACGGGACTAGTGACTACTAGGAATAAAATAAGTTTCAATCTCTTCTTGCATGTTGTGTAGACGAGCTTCTTTCTTATGCATGGGTTGCTCTTTGGATTGAGAAGACCCCACCATAACATTCTCTGCAATAGCTTCTTCAATTTGTGCTTCATAGATGTCGTCATCTTTGGCTTCTATGGCTGCAATTAATTCTTTGATTGCCTCCAATCGAATCCCTTGAGTATTCAGCTTCTCTTCATCCTGCAAATACACATGAAGTGCTTGCAAAAAAGCATGCACAGATTCTTCAGTTTCCTCACCAACATATTGTCTTTTCAGTTTAATTACATCAATTATTACATCATGAAATCCTCCTTTTGCAATTCCGAGAATTTCACCCAATGTAAATTCAATTCTTCTTCCTAGAATCCTTTCTTCTAGGATCCGCTTGAGATTGCAGCTTGTAGGATCCTTACCTTTTCTCTTTCCTTCTGTCTTCTTTGCTTGTGGGGCATTTCCCATATCATGCTCTGGTGGTGGTGGATTTTCAGCAGCCTTTTGCTGATCCTATTTACTTCTTGTCACACATTTGGTTGGCCCCAAAGAGGAGGGACCGACAACATTTGGTTGGCCCCGAAGAGGAGAGACCGACAACTTCTTCATCTCTTCTTCTCTTTTCTTCTATCATAGCTTCATGATTATTAATTTCAGCCAACTAAGCAAAAGCTAAAAATGAATCAACTGGCTCGGTCCATCCGGTTCTTCCACGGATGCATTCAATAGTTAAATCATCTTTGGTTGCCTTGCCTTGCTCCATGCGATCTAAGGCCTACATCCACACTTTAGATTTTGCATCAGCTTTACATGCTTTAACAATTTCATTAGTTGGCTAAATTTGTAGCACGTAGGTAGCTGCATCAACAGCTGCATAGGCTGTTCTTGTTGCCAAATCCTCCAGTCTTTTCTTCATGCCACTGTTACCAAATTTTGGCTCAAGAGGAAGCCCGGTTTCGGTTGCATGATTTTTACCATCCTTCCAAAAGACTAATTTTTGCGCCTTAGCTTCACCGAATGCACTACACTCCCTCTTATCATGATGTAGGCTATCACACCAGATACAACGTCTTTTGAAGCCTTCTCGTACGGGTCTTTGGGCAGCTGTCCATCCTCTTTCTTCCGCTTTCACATCAAGCCTTTCCACCTTGGAATTAATCTCCTTTAGATTAAGATGGAGATCCCACATGCTCTTGATCAACTTGTCCATAACATCCTTCTTTGGAGGTGGAACAACAGGATTTCTTGGTTGCTCGGCCATAGAGACAGCAGCCTTCAAAAACAATTCAATCTTCTGGCTTTCCATACCTTGCTGATCGTCAGGATCTAGTTGAGCAAATTTTCTTTCAAATTCCCAGTGAAGAGCAGTGGCAGTTAGTCCCTTATTGGGCCTTTCAACCCATTCAGTGAAGACTTTCTTCGTCATGAGGCCAGAATCTTCAAGAAAGAATTCTTCTCGAAGAGCCTTCTTGAATGCAGACCATCCCACATCTTTTTGAAAAAGACTATGAATCCGGTCCTAGAGGCCATGCACAGCCAAATGGGCAAAGTATCGTCTCCAAGCATGATGAGGAACTCCAAAGAAGACCATCTTGTCAGTGTAGAGGTGGATAAAAGAGGACACATTTTTCCCATTAAATTGCTTGAGATCCTGCCCAACTGCTTTCAAAGCTTTAATGGCAGTGGCATCATTCCACTCTTCATCTTGTCTCCACTGTTGCTGCACTTGCAACTGCTACTGAAATTGCAATTGTTGTTGTTGGCTCTCTCGCATCAGACAAACCAACTATTGCAAAGCATCTCCTCCCGAACTTGATGATTCTTCCATTGTACTTTCTCTTCTGCGGGCAGCTGACCTTCACGTCGGGTTCACCACTATCGTCGTGTTGGGGGTTGAAGGTCTTCCACCGGGGTTTAGAGCAGAAGAGGAGTGTGAGATTCAAGGTTAGGAGAGGGAGAAAAGATTGGGGATTGATAAGCCTTGGGTTTTAGAGATGACTCGGTTGAAGAAGAAGATCTCAAGATTTTTCTTTTACTTAGCATACATGAATGGAATGAAAGACTTTTTCTTGATTACATCAAATGCATATGCGGATAATAAGCCAATATATTTAAGGATTATCTCATATTTAATCCATATGCATACTTCAAATGCAAGCTCAAACAGTTTCTATTTCATGAATATTAATGGACAACAACTCCAAGATACAAGTATTTTGGTAGTAGACTCTACTACATCCAAGACATGGATCAAAATCTCATGAAATGCATTATCAAAACATAAAATTTACTTCAGCCCTATTTTAAAATAGTAATTTCCAACCCTTAAACAAGCTCCAAAAATGCACATAATCTCAAGAATAAGCCTCTCTAATCATTCTCAAATGAAGTATTGATGTTAAGAGGTCAATTCCTTCTCTTACAACCACATAGATCACTTGATTTCTCTTCAAAATGGACAAGAACAGTGGGCTGCTATGTTTATGATTGGTTTTTTCAGTGCAAAACAGCCCATACACCTTCAAAATCCTCCCCTTTGCTTGCCCCAAAGTCACTCAAGTACTTGGGTACAAGACGGGCTTCATTGGACCATGAATATGGTAAGAGAATGCAAGAAGATGTACATAAGAGTAGGCTGAATACTTTTTCTCAAGTTTCCCCCTTTTATGGACTGTCATACCACTCATTTTCGTCATACCAAAAGGACAGGCAAGAAGAGCTCTTACCTTCTTTGTTTGTATCTCCTTCTTTAGCTTCAGTTTGCCATGAGTTTGCATACTTTGGAGCATGCACCATAGCCTTCAGGTCATCCTCCATCTACCATAGGTATGCAGGCCCGCAATTTGCGTCGAAAAATGCGAGCTGCACTCCCTTCAGCTCCCACACTACAGTTTGACCATTTAGGTCACTTATAAGTCACATAAGTTCATTATTCCAGGTCCCATAAAAACCTAGTGGACTTTTGGTACTTTTGAAGGATGGATTTTAGGCCCCAGAACGTGCCTAAAAATAGGAGAAAAATGTGGAAATGCGGGGGAAAATGCTCAACCACGAAGGCAGCAGCTCGACCTAGGACGATTTTAAGCATCAAGTGCTTGACGGGCGCCCGTACGACACTCCGAGAATTTTCATAATTTTTCCGTGTGCCTGTGCCAGTCAGTGGAGCTTCCGGTCAGTGCGGGATGTCGAGACGAGTTCATAGAAATTTTCAGACGGACGATTGGAGTCCGTACGTGCAAGATGGCCCGAAACCGGCTGGGGTGCCCAAAGGGGGCCCAATTTGGGAAATCCCAAGAGGTGCAAGGGAGGGGGGGTGACCTTTGGCACCCCCCCCCCCCCCCCCCCAAAAAAATCATGATGTAGGAGGGGGGCGGCGGCTGTTTTTCAGCCGCCGAAAAAATCGCCCCCCCCCCTCCCCCCAATCATGATAGCAGGTTGAACATGAGCCATGGAAGTGATCATGCCAGGCTCTTGCCTCCGGTCTACGCTCCGCATCGCCTCCTCTCGCGCGCAAGATGGTGGCCTGGTTGGAGAGAGAGAAAATCAGTCTTTCTCTCTCCTCCCTCTCTCTCCTCTTAACCCCCGTTCGTGCGTGGAAGAGTAGAATGGAAATGGATGGCCGGATGGATGCCAATTCTTGACGAGATTGAAGGGCAATGCCAAATCATTGTAGATTGCTGATTCCAAGCAGAATTCATGGCTGGAAATCAATCGTGGGACGTGCCAAATTTAATGGAAAAACCCGCAAGACACGGTAATAATTATTTTTACAAAGAAAATGGCCTTTTGATGCAAATTTGGTTGATAAAAATGTGTTCATATGGATTGAGTTTTGAGTATGTCGTGCTTTGAGTTGTTTTCTGGCTGTCCATCATTTAAAAATCAGAAAAACATGTGCGGGATAGCAGAAAATAGAAAACCGAGACACGAAAAACCATAAAAATGAAGGAAAATAGGGTTTTTTGGGCTAAAAATGATGCAATAAATTAATCCACACCTACTAAAATTCTTTTTCTGTTGAAATGAACTAAGGGCCACAGCCCATAAACTGAACTTAATTTTCAGCAATTAAAAAATGGGAGAAAATGGGGAAAATTGCAAGAAAATGGTGGAAAAACCCTAAAAAATAGGGAAAATTTATATTTTGGGCTTCGGAAAATTGGGAAAATTATGAGTAATGTTCGTGAATGTATAGTGAGGCTGAGGCATGAAGATTTTCTTCAGATCAGCCTTGCTTGCGTGTTTTAGTTCGGTTTTGTCCGCTTTTGATATGAAAAATAAGGGAAAAAGCCGTAAAATGCCATGCAACGAAGCACGAATGGTAGTTGGAAATCATTAAAAGAATGTTTTTGCACTTGTGCACGATAATGTTTTACTAAATGTTTGAGCACTAGGCATCCACCAAATGCATGGAGCATGAAAAAGAATTTAAAAGTATCAGTGATCAGCTCCTGGACATGCATTGCAATTGGTTTATGAGGACATGACCTATGTTGAGAGGCAGTGAGATACCCATGCTGTAGGCTAGTCGTGGGATCCTAAAGGGGAAATCAAGTAAGGACAATGGTACATTCCTGGACACGCTTATTGGGTACCTTGAGCGACGTTTGTGCGAAATGTCTAAATGTTGAGCGACGCATCGAGGGGCAAATCCCCAAGGTGTAGGAGAGTCGCAGAGGGTTGGCGGCATTCAGCCGTAGGAGGAACCCCATGTGTATGTGATTCGAGCCTTTTGGCTATGTGAAAGGGACTCCCTCTGAGGAGTAATATTGGGTTAGGATCAGTTGGACTACAACGTATTACAAACGCAATGTTTAGGAAGGCAGAGATTTTGATAGACGCTCCTGGCCGCGAGGCCGAGGGGTTGTCTTGTGCGTAGTGACGAGGTCCGGCTAGTGCATGAGCCAGTGCCGGCCCGTTTTTAGGTCCATCAGTGGTGCGTCTGCCGGGAGCCGCTTAAAAGTGGCAGTTCTCGAATCCTGGTTGGTTAGGGACCAACTAGCAGTTTATGCCAAAGGATACTAAGATTGATCCGTTATGTATTGATAAGCATCGTCTAGCAGAAATCCAAAAGCAAGAAAGAGACGAAAGAGCTAGGCGACGTGCTGAAATTTTTAGGAGATATTCCCCTAAGCATAGCGGTGCTGAACCCTTACGAGGGAGTGGATCTAGTGGTCTTAGTACCACAAGCAGTAAGTTAGGAGAAGGTGGAAGATCTAGCGCTCCCCTTCCTTCGATAAGCCAGTTCACGTCAAGTACGGGAGGTGTAACCCCACCGTCCCCTATTCCTAGTGCAAATCCAATCCTCATCATGGCGCAGCCTATTGCAATTCCAGCAGGAACGACGGATTTGTCGGCTCTAGGTTACCCGCTACCCATTTTTAATGGGCTAGTTGAGGAAGATGCGGAACTCCACATTAGGGAGTTTCAAAAGCTGATGTTTAATTGTCGCATCCAAGAAGAAGGACATTTAATGATGTTCTTCAACATGACTCTCAAAGGAAGAGCCGCTATATGGTATCATGGTTTAGAAGCCGGAACCATATTGAACATTGATGCATTCTATGGAGCTTTTCGAAGGGAGTTTGCCCCTGAAAGGGGTGGGCAATATTGGTTGCGTGTACTCAACGTGACCCGCCAAGAACCACACAAAGATATTCGTACTTATGCGAAGAAGATAAAAGAGGTTTTCCGTAAGTTGGACACCTCTATTCCTATCCCCGCAGCTGCCCAATTGCAATATTTCCTACATGGTTTGGACTTTAATATCCAATTGCAGTTGAGTAGTGTCCCCTTGGGGGATATAGATACTGCCATTACACGAGCACAAGAGGTGGAATCCCGACTACAAGCAGCCTATGCTTCTCGAGGCAATTCGAATATGGGTTTAGTATTGGGAAACAATATGGCAATAGCCAATGGCAGTAGTGGCCAAGGGATAGTGATGGCTAGTCCTAATGGGAGAGGGAACATGATACAGAATGTCCCTTTATTACCAGCTCTCCCTAGCATGTCGATGCCTACGGGCAGTCAAATGGCTTCAAGTGGTGGAGGCCAGGCGGTCAATTCTAATACCATGCCTGTGGCTCAACAACCAGTGCCTAATCGAATTGTTAGGCCGATGGAACGACATGGTAATGACCAAGGCTATGAGTCGAGTTCTTCCAACGTTCTTGGCGAGGTTAAGGACATGATGAAGCATTATACAGACATGATTACGGAGTAGTATCGGCAAATAGCCGTTGATGTCAACTTTCTTAAAAAACAACAAAATTTGATAGGAAGTAGATACCCAGAGGAGGGTGTACCTTCGAGGTTTAGTTGCAAATGGTGTGGTGGGCAGCACTATCCAAGAAATTGCCCAAATGTTAAGTGCAACATTTGTGGAAAATCTGGCCATTTAACAGCTACTTGCTGGAGTAAGATCAGTTCCCTCCAGTGAGGAAGTCGGCAACCAGGGCCTGTTAATCATCGTGCCCAAGGAAATGATTCCTAGCGAGAAGATGGGCCTAAACAAATACTTCAACGACCAAAGACTATAGTGGAGGAGCTACCAAGTGGTAGTGGGGTTAGTTTGATTGAGGCTGTACGTGTTAACGATGCTGAAACCTCTAATTTACGGGCTGTTCTTACAAGAGGTCAAAAGGGTAGAGAAGCCGACAAGGATAAGCCTGTCGACGGAAACCCTAAACAAGGTGACAAAGGAACGCAAGTTTTGGATCCTGCCATGGAAGGGGGACCTTTGAAGCCCGTAGAAAGTAGAGCCGATAAGGAACCACCAAAGAAGAAGGTGAAAGTTAAGAAAGAGGCAATAAAGCCAGTTCAGCGACCTAAAGAGCGGATGGTTTGGCGTGAAAAGCGAGCTCTATCAAACTATCATGAATTCGATTTGGCGAGCTCTCTTTGTGAAGTCAAGCCGGATGTGAATCTTTTACATCTCATTAAGCTTTCCCCAGGAGTACGCAAGGAATTTAGAAAGATCCTACGTACCGGGTATATCATAGAACCTTTGGGTATTGCGCGAGTTGGTGATGACTGGTTTGAGCATGCTGAGAAGCATTGCCCAAGGGTTGCAGCCTATGTCGATGGGATATTAGTAGATTATGCCATTGTTGACACGGGATCATCTGTTAACATTATGAGTTCTGAACTGATGGAAAGGTTGGGTCTTGCGATTCAGAAAGATACCTCCACAATTCTCAGAATGGCAGATGATAGTTTGAGACAGCCAGAAGGCTGCATTACTAAGGTCCATGTCACTATTGCAAATGTAGAATGCCTGTTGGACTTTAGGGTGATTCGTTTTGCAGGCCGCCCAAGTTATCAAGTATTACTTGGACGACCTTGGATCTTGCAAGCGGACTGCCAAGTAGATATACCCGCCGGTCGATTGATATTCGGCAGAGGTGCCCAGCGTGTGGTGGTTGATGCTTATCCTGAGTCCCCGCAGAGTGAGAGAGCTCCTCTATCTTCTACAGAATTGGAGACATTAGAAGATTTATCTGCCAGTGAGACATCATCGAGTGATGAGTCCAAAGAGGGATCCACCACGGAAGACATCTATCAGATCACTTTGAACGAGCCGATAGAGGGCCAAGATCGTATAAGAGATGCAGATGTTATCGAGCTAGACCTTGGTACGCTTGATGATTCGCGGCCAATCAAATTAGGTTCTATGCTCAGCTCAGCAGAAAGGGAGGACTATGTTGCCTTGATCCAGGAATTCCGAGATATCTTTGCCTGGAGTTATGATGAGTTGGGAGGCATTCCTCCTAGCCTTGTTGTTCATACAATTCCGTTGAAAGAGGGCAGTCGTCCTGTACGGCAGAAAGTAAGGCGTATGCCTTTCGAATTGAGGGACGGCCTGTTTGAAGAGTTACAGAAGCTTCGAGAAGCGAGTTTGATTTTTCCTATGCAACACACGGAATGGTGTTCGCCAGTTGTGATTAGAAAAAAGAAGAATAATCAAATCCGTTTATGTGTAGACTTTAGAGAGCTGAATAAGCAGACAGTTAAGGACTACTACCCGCTGCCATTTATTGACCAGATTTTGGATCAATTAGCGGGTAGGGAGATATATTCGTTTATGGATTGCTTTGCAGGATATAACCAAATGGCAATTGCAGAAGAGGATAAGTTGAAAACAACTTTTATTACTGTATTCGGTACTTTCGCGTACCATGTGATGGCCTTTGGTTTATGCAATGCGCCTGGTTCGTGGCAACGAACAGCAGATAAGACATTCGGTGACATATCCCCTGAAGAGTTGAAGGTGTTTATTGACGACTTAGGGGCTGTCACCGTGAGAGAGAGGCAGTTGAGCATTCTAAGAAAATGCTTTGAGCGCTGTAGACAGGGCTATTGCTGGGTCATGTGGTCAGTTCGGTAGGAATTGCGACAGACCCCGAGAAGGTCAAAGTTATAGTTGCCATGGGTCCACCACGCACTCCGAAGGAGGTGCATAGCTTTCTGTCTTTGGTTGGTTACTACCGTAGATTCATCAACGCCTTAGCAGAAAGAGCGTTGCCGCTTACAAATTTATTGTCCTTTAGTTGTTCGTTTGAATGGGGTGACCCTTGTAAGGTAGCATTCGAGGATGTGAAACAAGAGCTAGCAAGAGCGCCCGTGTTAAAAGCACCTAAAAGAGGTGAGGTGTTTTATATATTTTCAGCAGCCACAATGTATAGTATCAGCTGCTGTTTAGCCCAAATTTGGGAGGAGAAGTGGTACCACCCGATTGATTTTGCTAGTCGGAAGCTGGGGGTATCCGAAATCAATTACACCTACATGGAGAAGCTGTGTCTAGTGATGGTCTTTGGGACCAAGAAGTTCAGGCATTACATTCTCTATGAGAAAGTCGTGCTTTATACGAAGGCGGAGGGACTTCGACTATTGATGAATAAGTTACAGCCGCCTGATCGTTTAGCGAAGTGGTTAATCACTTTGCAGGAATTTGATTATGAAATCAAGAGTAAGCCACCAAGGTTGCAAGCCATCGTGGAATGTCTTGTGGACTTTGGGGAGCCGAAAGAATCTGTGGCTGAAGGTAGTGACATGGAGTCGTTACTTAAGATAGATACGGCATCTATTCCCTCCTGGTATGCTGCAATAACGCATTATTTATCAACAGGAGAGGCGGGATTATCTAAAGCTGAGAGAAGGAAAATTAAGCAGCAAGCGTTAAAGCTTGCCTTGATCGCAGGTACATTATATCGGCAAGGGGTTGATGATATCTATCGCCGGTGTGTGATGCCTGATGAGGTGCCATTCATTTTGGAAGAGTGCCATGATTCTGCTTGCGGTGGCCATTTTGCTGGACGGCTTACAGCACAAAAGGCTTTAAGAGCAGGTTATTGGTCATCCAATAAAAACCCTAAAAGAAGAAATGTACTGAAAGAAAATACTCTTTGATCAGGCTATAGGAGTCCTCGCCTTGTAGGAGCTCCTGGTTGTGTTGTCTTTAGTTGGTAAGTAGTTCAGACTACCACTTAGGGCAACCTCTTTGACATTTCTTTTTAGTTTGGCTGTGTTGGAGCAATTGGTTAGTGACTCACTTCGGATCTTCTATTAGATGATGCTAGGCCTATTCCTTGTGGCTGTCATACCTTGGTTCTGTCCAGGGGTAGGGGGAGCATTGTGCTGAGTTTTATTATATATTTGTTTTGTATCAGTTTGATGCTTCTTTGGTTGTTTATGTGCAGATATGTTCGTGGGTTCGACGGACTGAGTCATCCTATCCCGTGGTCGCCAATGAAGGATGGATTTTAGGCCCCGGAACGTGCCTAAAAATAGGAGAAAAATGTGGAAATGCAGGGGAAAATGCTCAACCACGAAGGCGGCAGCTCGACCTAGGACGATTTTAAGCGTCAAGTGCTTGACGGGCGCCCATACGACACTCCGAGAATTTTCATAATTTTTCCGTGTGCCTGTGCCAGTCAATGGAGCTGCCGGTCAGTGCGGGATGTCGAGACGAGTTCATAGAAATTTTCAGACGGACGATCTGAGTCCGTACGCGCAAGATGGCCTGAAACCGGCCGGGGTGCCCAAAGGGGGGCCCAATTTGGGAAATCCCAAGAGGTGCAAGGGAGGGGGGGTGACCTTTGGCACCCCCCCCCCCCAAAAAAATCGTGATGTAGGAGGGGGGCGGCGGCTGTTTTTCAGCCGCCGAAAAAATCGCGCCCCCCCCCCCCAATCATGATAGCAGGCTGAACATGAGCCATGGAAGTGATCATGCCAGGCTCCTGCCTCCGGTCTACGCTCCCCATCGCCTCCTCTCGCGCGCAAGATGGTGGCCTGGTTGGAGAGAGAGAAAATCAGTCTTTCTCTCTCCTCCCTCTCTCTCCTCTTAACCCCCGTTCGTGCGTGGAAGAGTAGAATGGAAATGGATGGCCGGATGGATGCCGATTCTTGACGAGATTGAAGGGCAATGCCAAATCATTGTAGATTGCTGATTCCAAGCATAATTCATGGCTGGAAATCAATCATGGGACGTGCCAAATTTAATGGAAAAACCCGCAAGACACGGTAATAATTATTTTTACAAAGAAAATGGCCTTTTGATGCAAATTTGGTTGATAAAAATGTGTTCATATGGATTGAGTTTTGAGTATGTCGTGCTTAGAGTTGTTTTCTGGCTGTCCATCATTTAAAAATCAGAAAAACATGTGCGGGATAGCAGAAAATAGAAAACCGAGACACGAAAAACCATAAAAATGAAGGAAAATAGGGTTTTTTGGGCTAAAAATGATGCAATAAATTAATCCACACCTACTAAAATTCTTTTTCTGTTGAAATGAACTAAGGGCCACAGCCCATAAACTGTACTTAATTTTCAGCAATTAAAAAATGGGAGAAAATGGGGAAAATTGCAAGAAAATGGTGGAAAAACCCTAAAAAATAGGGAAAATTTATATTTTGGGCTTCGGAAAATTGGGAAAATTATGAGTGATGTCCGTGAATGTATAGTGAGGCTGAGGCATGAAGATTTTCTTCAGATCATCCTTGCTTGCGTGTTTTAGTTCGGTTTTGTCCGCTTTTGATATGAAAAATAAGGGGAAAAGCCGTAAAATGCCATGCAACGAAGCACGAACGGTAGTTGGAAATCATTAAAAGAATGTTTTTGCACTTGTGCACGATACTGTTTTACTAAATGTTTGAGCACTAGGCATCCACCAAATGCATGGAGCATGAAAAAGAATTTAAAAGTATCAGTGATCAGCTCCTGGACATGCATTGCAATTGGTTTATGAGGACATAACCTACGTTGAGAGGCAGTGAGATACCCATGCTGTAGGCTAGTCGTGGGATCCTAAAGGGGAAATCAAGTAAGGACAATGGTACATTCCTGGACACGCTTATTGGGTACCTTGAGCGACGCATCGAGGGGCCAGTCCCCAAGGTGTAGGAGAGTCGCAGAGGGTTGATGGCATTCAGCCGTAGGAGAAACCCCATGTGTATGTGATTCGAGCCTTTTGGCTATGTGAAAGGGACTCCCTCTGAGGAGTAATATTGGGTTAGGATCAGTTGGACTACAACGTATTACAAACGCAATGTTTAGGAAGGCAGAGATTTTGATAGACGCTCCTAGCCGCGAGGCCGAGGGGTTGTCTTGTGCGTAGTGACGAGGTCCGGCTAGTGCATGAGCCAATGCCGGCCCGTTTTTAGGTCCATCAACTTTTCTTGATTTCCAGGCAAATATTCATCTTGAACCAATGTGACTTAGCCTGCAGACTGTCAATTACCTCCAGTTGATCAAGTTGTGAGTTTCCATAGACTTAATTTTTGTCAATATACATGCTATAGCTGAAAATTGCATGACAATTACAAAAGAACTTATGAAATTAAGTGATATCTAAGTCGGATGTTGGGTAACAATGACTGAATTATGTATGAAAGTTTCTCATGTGAATCCTAATGAAGTTCTTCTGCAAACATAAGAACTCTATGATTTATATCATGAACAGAAAACTCTTTGACACCGTTTTGCGCCCTCTATGGAGACTGGTTACAAATGCAGGAGAGCCTCTTACTTATGATGAGGCTATGCGCAAGGGTGATTGTCACTCTTGGAAGAGGGCTATGCAGTCTGAGCTTGACTCATTACATAAGAATTAGACTTTTGATTTGGTTTCCTTGCCTCAAGGTAAGAAGGCTTTGCCATGCAAGTGGATGTACAAGCTGAAAAGTACCCCTGGACACCCCAAGCTGGCATACAAGGCTCGATTGGTTGCTAAGGGTTTTAAGTAGAGGCATGGTGTTGACTTTGATGAAGTTTTTTCTCCTGTGGTCAAGATGACTACCCTACGCTTAGTCTTGGCCTTGATTGCTTGGAATTGTACTAGATGGATGTCAAGACGAATTTTCTACATGGGGACTTGCATTATGAGATTTACATGGAGCAGTCTAAGGGCTTTGCAGACCCTGGCAAGAGGGAACACCTAGTGTGCAAACTCAGGAAGAGTCTATATGGCTTGAAGCAAGCACCTAGGGAATGGTACCATAAGTTTGATGCATTCATGCAGTCACGAGGCTACTGCTGCAGTGCTATGGATCCGTGCTTGTACAGAAGAAAGTCTGTGATGGTTCTTTACTGATTTTCACTACAAGGATATCAGGCCATAGCGACACCAATTAGCGACGACAAATAGCGATGTCGTTATTTGCATCGCTATTAGCGTCGCTTTTGTGACGCTAATAGCGATGCAAATAGTGACGGTCCCTAGAGAAAAGAAACACGGGCCGAAACCCGAGCACATTTTATTTCGCGCATTCACGAAAGATTTTGAGAGGGAGAGCGAGAGAGAGAGAGAGCGACTGTTTTTCTGAGAGGGAGAGAAAGAGAGAAAGAAGGCTTCTCACCGCCACTACTACCACCGCCGCCGTTCGCGAAGAAGAGGAGGAGGTGTAGGGAGGGCGAAGAGGAGCCGCCATCACAAAGAGGAGGCTCCCAAGTCTTTATGGTGAGTGCATTCTCTCTCTCTTTTACTTGTTTTTTGTATAATTTGTGTATACTAAGAGAGGGAGAGAAAATGAGAGAGAAAGAGAGGGAGAGAGAAAGGGAGGGAGAGGAAATGAGAGAGGGAGAGGGAGGGGGAGAGAGAGAGAGAGAGAAAGAGAGGGAGAGGGAGAGGGAGGGAGAGTGCATTCTCTCTCTCTTTTACTTTTTTTTTGTATAATTTGTGTATATTGAGAGAGGGAGAGGAAATGAGAGAGAAAGAGAGGGAGAGGGAGAGGGAGAGTGAGGGACAGGAAATGAGAGAGGGAGAGGAAGAGGGAAGAAATGGGAGAGGGAGGGGGAGGAAATGAGACAGGGAGAGGGAGGGAGAGAGAGAAAGAGAGGGGGAGCAAATGGGAAAGGAAGAGGGAGGGAGAGAGAAAGAGAAGGGGAGGGAGAGGAGATGAGAGAGGGAGAGGGAGAGGGAGAGGGAGAGGGAGAGGGAGAGGGAGACATTAAACATAATAGGGAAATGAGAGAGGGAGAGGAAATGAGAGAGTGAGAGGGAGAGGGAGGGAGACATTAAACATAATAAGAAAATGAGAGAGAGGGAGAGGGAGAGGGGGAGGGGGAGGAAATGGGAAAGGGAGAGGAAGGGAGAGGGAGAGGTAGAGGGAGGGAGAGAGAAAGACAGGGGGAGAGAGAGGGTGGGAGAGGAAATGAGAGAGTGAGAGGGAGACATTAAACATAATAGGGAAAGGAGAGAGGGAGAGGGAGAGGGAGAGGGAGATAGACATTAAACATAATAGGGAAATGAGAGAATGAGAGGGAGGGAGAAGAAATGAGAGAAAAATAGAGAAAAAGAGAGAGAGAGGAGAGAAAAAGAGAGAAAATTCATTAAACCTAATAGGGAAAGAGAGAAAGAAAGGGTGAGGGTAAGGGAGGGAGAGGAAATGAGAGAGGGAGAGAAAGAGAGAAAAGGAAATGAGAGAGGGATAGGAGAGAGAAAAAATGAGAGAGGGAGAGGAGAGAGAAAAAGAGAAAAAAATCATTAAACCTGATAGGGAAAGAGAGAAAGAGAGGGTGAGGGTGAGGGTGAGGGAGGGAGAGGAAATGAGAGAGGGTGAGGGTGAGAGAGGAAATGAGAGAGGGAGAAAAAGAGAGAAAAATAAATGAGAGAGGAAGAGGAGAGAAAAAAAATGAGAGGGAGAGGAGAAAGAAAAAGAGAGAAAAATCATTAAACTTAATAGGGAAAGAGAGAAAGAGAGGGTGAGGGTGAGGGAGGGAGAGGAAATGAGAGAGGGAGAGAAAGAGAGAAAAGGAAATAAGACCTTACAATAAGCTCATGCTAGGCTCATAAGGGTTAGGCCGATCCTCAACAAACCTAAGGGATATATGGCTACAGAACCCTAGCACACTTGTGCCTCCTAGTATAATGTTCTTCCTACAAAGAGACCTCTCATACATGGGGCTTGTCCTAGCCTCCACCACGCAAGTATACAACGAAGGCAATCAGCCCATCAGTTAGAAAAACATTCATTTTTCATAATGTAAATCCAAAAATAACTTTGGATATTCCATAAAAATCAATCTCTTCTTAAAAAGACAAATACAAAAAACTAAAACAGCATCATTCATGTGCTTCGCAAAACTAAAATAGCATCACCGCAAGATCACTTAGGAAACTCATCTTCAACTATCAATTTTAATTTAAAAATATAATATAAAATCACTTGCAAGGAAGGACACTCTTTTATCATTTACCCTCTTTCTTCCTTAAAATAGTCTTAGGAACAAATTTCTACTCTAACAAGCATATATTTGAACATAGTAACTATTTTAAGGTTTATTCCATGAGTAGCAATAGTATATATGCAACCATCAAGCTAGAGATCATGCTTTGGTATCTGTGGAGATCCCAATCTCATGCCCTCATAGAGATTATAGTGTGCAATAGTGTGCAGAGAAGGTGGGTGAGTTGTAAATGGTAAAGGAGAATTCTATTGATGATGGAGAGAAGATGAGTTGAATCATCAATTCTATTCTTAGTGAGTGCAACCTACCCATAGTATGGCATCCATGACCGATTGAGATCAATAAGACTTTGAAATCCTACCTCGAGTACTATAACTATTATTTTGTGGTGGATTTTCTTGCCATAATTCAATGTCAATTTGTACTTATGTTTTCCACGGTGTGTTGACTATGGGTGTCAAATGCTCTAGTCGGATCTCACTCTCTTTCTCCTCTCTCTTCTCTCAACCCTTCACTCTCCCTCAATCTGGTGGTGGTAATGGTCGTGGTCGTGGTCATGCTCATAGTCGTCTCTTCTCTCAACCCTTCTCTCTCCCTCAATCTGGTGGTGGTGGTCATGGTCGTCGTGGTCGTGGTCATGGTCATCGTAGTCGTGGTCGTAGTCATAGTCGTGGTCATGGTCGTGGTCGTCGTAGTCGTGGTCATGGTTGTGGTCGTGGTCATGGTCGTGGTCATGGTCATGGTCATGGTCGTGGTCGTGGTCGTAGTCGTAGTCGTGGTCGTAGTCATAGTCGTAGTCGTAGTCATAGTCGTAGTCATAGTCATGGTCGTGGTCGTGGTCATGGTCATAGTCGTGGTCGTAGTCGTGGTCATGGTTGTAGTTGTAACGTAAAAAAAAAAGAGAGAGATGGAAGGAGAGGATAATAATTTAAGAAAGAAAAAAAAGAGAGAGATGGAAGGAGAGGCGAAACATTTAAGAAAGAAAAAAAGAATGATAACAAAAAAAAATTGTTTGTCGTAATGTAGACAAAATGGAAAACGATGAAGGTCATGTTGTTCAAGATCGTGAGGCGTATCTTAATCAGCATGTCCCATGTCCTTGATCTCAATGCAAGCTGGCAATTAGACAAAAATGTCGATTGTCTATAGAACACATACGACGATTTGGCGATTTTCAATCTGAGATCATTGATCAGGCGATTGCGGATTTTCAGCAAAACGGTAAGAAAAGTTAATATCAATCATGCATTATACTCGCAAGCTAATTGAATACCATATACAATAAGATTGGGTCTGGCTGGCAAATTTTCTATCCAGGAAGGTAACGTCTCCTCCCAAGGAGGAGTGCACCCTTTGTGGCCAATTACAAGAGTTCCTGGGCATGCAATGGATGGAGTGCATGAGCCAATCCACCACTTGCAAGGCCAATCTATACCATCAATGCCAAAGAAGACAGACAGCCTTCCAAACCTACCTAAAATCTTGGAGCCTGAGATGGAGGCAATGATCGATGCATTGATTCCCATGGATGTGGAGACTTCTGATCCGCTTAGAGAGGAAGCATCCATACCATTATATGATGGGTGCCAAGTATCTTGCCTGAAGACACTGCTTGCACTCTTAAGTGTGCAAGCAAAATATGAGTGGAGCGATGCGAGTGTGACCGAGTTGTTCAGGTACCTTGTACATATGCTTCGTTGATTTCTTTTCAGCAAACACAATATTAGTGAGTTTGGGAATCTCCCAATTCCCATTTTTTGAATACTAAAAAGGTGGCACCCAGATAACATGCCCATAAGTTTCTCAAAACCATATGATGTGACCTATCATTGGAAAGTGCTTGAAAAATGGAATCTATTGAGCTATAGAGTGCTCAATTTGGAGTTATAGTGTTCAAGTTATGACAAATCCAAATATTTGACCATGTGTCCCAATCTCATGGGAAATTCCCATATTCCCCAATATGGTGTTGGCACTATTATTAAAAATATTTGTGATTTTTCAAGGTATTTTATGATTTTTTTCAAGTTATTGAAATATCATATATTACCACTTGTAAATACCATGCCTGAGTCTCATGACGATACACGACATGTTTTACGAAAGCTTGGCATGGACTACAACAATATCCATGCATGTATCAATGATTGCATACTGTTTCGAGGAGAATACAAGACTATGGAGACATGTCCAAAGTGTGGTGCTCACAGGGTTTGACAGGACTTGCAAGGGAAAACCATCCCTCAAAAAGTTCTCAGACACTTTCTGCTTATCCCCCGCATAAACCACATGTTTCGTACGTCCGGCATGGCGAGCTTGACAATGTGGCATGAGCAGAATAGGTCCATGGATGAAGTTCAACGAATATCAGCGAATTCACGTGCATGGAGCCACATTGACTCTACCTTCCCAGGCTTTGCCGGAGATCCAAGGAATCTTCAGCTCGGTCTTGCAATGGATAGTATGAACCCATTCGGTCTGCACTCAACTTCTTACAGTGTGTGGCCTATAGTCCTTATCAAATACAATATCCCTCCATGGCTTTCTAGGAAGAAAGGACATCTCATCCTTAGCTTACTCGTCCCCGGCCGCTACAAAGTCAAAAATATGGACGTGTATCTTCGTCCATTAGTCGATGAGCTTAAGATTTTGTGGGAGGAGGGGGTCACCGTGCAAGATATGAGCAAGCGCAATGGTGGACGGTTCGCCAATATTCAAGCCATTCTCATGTGGATGATGCATGACTTTCCGAGATTCAGAGAGTGCTCAGGTAAATAGGGATCTGTTCTCATTGGTAATATCTATAATTTATCTTGTTCAAGCTTGTATTCACTGGGTCGTGGTATTGAAACAGGTCTGGTTACCTCAGGTTATCATGCATATCCATTGTGCGGGCCACAGTTAGACTCTCGAAGGTCACAAACCATGAATAAGATGGTATATCAAGGACACGCCGCTTTCTTGCTAGAGGATCATGAACTCAGGGAAGGTTTTCTTGGACAACCTCCACCACGTATGAATGCCGCAAGCTCGTATGAGCTGAAAATAGTCCACGCAGAGTCACATCCAGACGGAATGCGGCAGTTCTCAGTTTTCTATGAGTTGCCATATTGGGCCCACTTACAAGTCAACCAATTGTTGGATCCCATGCATATTTTCAAGAATGTGGGCAGCTTGCTATGGGACCACATCACCTGAAAGAGAGACATCACTTGTTGGCTCCTTGGGTTTTATCCACTAAAGAAGAGTGCATTGTGAAGCAAGTAGTCAAGTCTATCTGCACTCCAACGGGTACGATGCATTCTCTCAGGTCTACATTTTCTAAAGACAACCAATTATCAAGGCTAAAATCCCATGACTGGCATAAGATTTGTCAGGTTTGTACTACAAATGGATTGTAATTGGCGTGCGCATTTTGCTATTTGCAGTGTAGCCATTGTTCATAATGCTTTCTCATTTGTGGCAGTTTGTACTATCGATTGTGATCCCAGGATGCCTTACTCTAGAAATACGCGGGGCCATTTACAAGCTATCGACTTTGGTGCAATGGATCTCATAGAAGGAGATTAAGATGTCCTCTATTGAATCTGTGAGGCGAGGAGCAATGGAGACGATCTGTCTCTTTGAGAAATACCTACCTACCAGCATGCTCACGATACAAATCCACCTTCTTGTGCATCTTGTAGTAGATGAAGTGGAGATTGTTGGACCTGTCCATACGCAATGGATGTTCTTCTTAGAGCGCTTCATGAAAACCTTCAAAGGCTTTGTGCAACAACGAGCTCGGCCAGAGGGTAGCATGGTTGAAGGTTGGTTGGTGTCTGAGGCACTAGTGCATATTTCACAATGGCTACCAACGGTGGATCTAGACAACAAAATGCCATGGTCTCGCTAAAGGACGATGATAGACTAACCGGAGATGTGGTGGTTGGAAATGGGGTAGAAAAAATAATGGATGTTGCAATGGAGGAGAAGGTTAATCGCTTTTGTATGTTGCACCATGCCTCTATGGAGACATGGCTCCCCAAGTACGAGATCGCTAGGCAAGATCGAGAGAAAGTGCGATCTGAATTTCGACATAGTACGTGTCATCGACCGATTTGATATCCCGAGGGCATGGAGGAGATGCCGCGGTTCATGTCAACGGGATGGTTGCATGGAGCTTTGATTACAGCATCTCGCGAAGGGGCAAAGGTCTCAATGAAGGAGTGGGAATTCTCGAGGGGATGTAGTCCAAAGGTGAGGAGGTGTTTAGGATTTGTCGTATCTATATTTTATATGTGACATCTAATTTGAGTGTTTCAATGTACAATACAAAATATATAGTGCAGCATGGTCATGCAGACGGCATTTTCGTGTGGAGTGTATTGACAAAATGCGCTCCACAATGGATTGTGGTATCATGGCAAGGTTCAAGCAGGAGAGCCGATGACGAGCAACGGATCCAAACACGATTATAGATGAGATGGAGTATTTTGGGAACTTGCAAAGTATTGTTATGGTGGATTACCATAGCTTCTCCATGATACTATTCGATGTGCAATGGTTCAAAGTGTTACTTGAAGGAGCTGGAGCAACGGTTCGACGAGGTCCATCTAGATTCCTCAAAATAGATTCCAAAAAAAAATGGATGGATTTGCACGACACCTTTATGTTTATGTAAGGAATTGCAATCATTTTTTTATTATAATGTATTACTCCATTTTTATAGGCATAAGAGAATGAAGAGTGAGAAGAGGAAGCAAGATCAAGTGAGTCTAATGCTTCAAACATTATAGATTCTAGAACTCTGCAAATAGTTTTGGAACCAGCAGCTCCCTAATTTTTCTTAATATACCCAGTGTTCTTACTTTCACATGAAATGATACGTGAGAATTGTAGTCAAATGTGTTTAAACACACATATAGATGATTATAAAATTTATAGTCTAGGAACACTTAACAATGCGTGAAAAATTGCACTTACTCTTTGTGAAATACTCACGAAATTGGACATAGGTCTTTTGATGTATTTTTAAGCTCTATGCTACACATGCCTTAAGGTTTTTTCTAATCCAGGAAATAAATGCATCATTGTATCCATCTATCGGCCTAATACTTTGTTGTGAAGACTCAAAGTTTGCACATGCCCAAATAGCTTGTTCCATTCTCTTTCAACACTTGCACACAAATTTCTAGGATTTTGATCCTCTTGGGCATCCTACCCATTTCATGGCCTCATGACCAATTCTAATCTAGTTGCATGCTTCTTATAAGGTTCATGACCCTTTTTGAGATGCAGATTACATCATGCACATTTCTTTAATCTTTGTGGATCCATAGAAATAAATACAATTGGCAAGGGAAGAGTCCGGTTCTTATTTAAATATAACTTAATCATATTTTCTTTTAATATACAAGTACCTCATAGAAAAAACTTATTGTGGCTTAAAATTTATGCATTCTTGGGCAGCTTCTAACACTTACACTTTTTTTCTATTGGTTATTTATTCAAGAATGCGGTCCTTTAGAAATGTGATTAACATGTGCCTTTTTCACAACGAAGTATTGTAGTCAATTTGATATCTAGCAATTGAGATATCATGCAATCTTCAAACATATTCATAGCATGCCCATCAAGATGCAAACATAATTTATGTCTATATATACATTCAATTGTTGTCATGATTAAATGAGTCTACAAGGATGGATTTGCTTCATCAAAATTTCAACTCTTTCCTTCAACCTTGTAAGCTAAATGGCATCTAACATGCATTGAAGTGCTACTTTTTCATATGATTGAAATGGTCCCCACATTCTTGAGAAGATTGTTGACTACAATATGCCTTATCAATGAAGGTAGAAGGAAGTCAATTCCAAAATTTCAAACCTGTAAATAAGTTATATTTCACATCTCTAAATAGGGTATGACTTGCAAATCTCAAGATTGAGAAACAACTAAATGCCTTCCTCTACTTTAATCCAAACATGCCAAAAAGAGTCATGGAGATATCACAAAACCTATTCAAAAAGTTGTAGTTGTTGTACTATGTAAGATTCCATAGCATACAACTAGGCACTTTGTGCCTAGATTATCTGAGCACTTCACACCGGTGTTTGAAAGCATGTTACATGTAGCAAGAGGTTTCATGAGAAGTTGATATAAGAAACATAATCTGAACTTCCAAAACTTTGGCAACTTAGACTAATACAATGTTGAATCCATGAAAATGCAATATTTGGGATGTGGAACTCATTGTTATATAGAGAGTGAAAGATAAATATTAATAGTATCAAGTATAAACTATATCGCCAAAGAACCCTTATGACCATTCTCAAAGACAAACACATTTAATGGTGATTTCTATTCACATTAAGCCTATCATGGTATACATATTAGCCTCTCACACTAAGCCTATAACATTACATAAATTCAAAATTAATCCATAAACTATATTGAGAATTTCTTCTTCTTCTTCTTCCCCCCACCTCTCTCTCTCTCTCTCTCTCTCTCTCTCTCTCTCTCTCTCTCTCTCTCTCTCTCTCTCTCTCTCTCTCTCTCTCTCTCTCTCTCTCTCTCTCTCTCTCTCTCTCTCTCTCTCTCTCTCTCTCTCTCTCTCTCTCATAATTAATACTTAATAACATATATCTATAAGTATTCATAATAGTAATTAGTCCAAATAATAATGCATTACTCAATATTATAGATTATAGCTATATATCAACATATGTACTATGTATCTATATCCATTTGTTAATTGCTATATAGTTATGCATTATATATATGTTATTAATATTTAATTAACATATTAATAGTTAATGATTAGTATGTAATCAATTATGCTAGTATATTAATGAATGTAATTAATATATATTAATACTTAATTATTATATATAATTATCATTAATTTATTATTTATATCAATTATAATTATAATATGTTATTTATTTATTTATTATAATATATAATATGATTATTAATCATAAATATGTGGATTATTTATAGATTAAGTATAACTTACGTAATAATATTCTATTGCAATAACAATACAGTATCTCAAGAGAGAGAGAGAGAGAGAGAGAGAGAGAGAGAGAGAGAGAGAGAGAGAGAGAGAGAGAGAGAGAGAGAGAGAGAGAGAGAGAGAGAGAGAGAGAGTGTGTGTGTGTGTGTGTGTGTGTGTGTGTGTGTGTGTGCCTTTGCTTACTTATTGAGGAGAGAGAGAGAGAGAGAGAAAAAAAGTTGAAAAAATATGTATAAAAAAGGAGAGAAAAGAGATTCGGGTTTTGGGGGCTAATAAAGGCTTCCACATGGGGCCCCCAAAACCTTCTAACAATAAGTATAGAATAGAAGAGTATGTGTGTGTATCATAATATATAAATATTCACATACACACACATACGTGCGCGCGCGCACGCACACACACACACAAATACACTTTTTTTTCTTTTTCTCTCTATTTTTTCTATGATTTGTGTATGCACATGCGCATGTATATGTGTATTTGTATAGGTATGTGTTTACGTATGTATATGTTAATTAATATGTGTGTGACTATTTGTGTGGTATTATAAATATGCGTCCTCTCATCATTTTTATTTTCTTGCCATCATTTTTATTTTCTCTCCTTTCTTTTTTTCCTCCTATCTCCCGTATTTCTTCACCTCGTATGTATGCATGTTGTGTACACATGTGCATGCATCGCATGTATATGTACATGTATATATTTGTGTGTGGATGTACATGTCTACATATGTAGTTGTGTGCATGTTTATAAGTACATATTTTATGTGTGTATTCATTCTCTCTTCCCTCTATTCTCTCTCTCTCTCTTCATTTTTTCTCACTCATATATATGTTTTGATGTGTCCATTTCTATGGTCTGTGAGTGTGTGGACTCTCCTCTCACTACTTTTCTTTGCTTTCTTTTTTCCTCTCTCTCTCTCTCTCTCTCTTGTCTCTCCTTTCTTTCTCTATGTGTGAGCATGCACATGAATATATATGTTTTTAATACATATATGTCTATTTGTGTGGTCTCATAAATGTGTGTCCTCTCCCTCCCGAGTCCCATTTTTATTTTCTCTCCTTCCTTTTTCTTCCTCCTATCTCTCATCTTTATTCACTTCAAAGTTCACATGTGGCATGTGTATGGAATATGTATGTCTACATATGTGCATATGTGCATGTTTGTACGTGTGTGTTTTATAATTGTATATCCATTCTCTCTCTCTCTCTCTCTCTCTCTCTCTCTCTCTCTCTCTCTCTCTCTCTCTCTCTCTCTCTCTCTCTCTCTCTCTCTCTCTCTCTCTCTCTCTCTCTCTCTCTCTCTCTCTCTCTCTCTCTCTCTCTCTCTCTCTCTCTCTCTCTCTCTCTCTCTCTCTCTCTCTCTCTCTCGTGTGTTTACATGTATATGATCATGTACACATATATGCATATGTGAGTGTATATATGCATACATGTGTGTATGTATTTGCACATATGTGTGCACACATACGTACATGTGTATGCGTGCATGTATTGTTCATGTGTTTTCATTGTCTAATTGCATTTGTGTGTGGCTTTAGAGTATGAATACATTGCATGAACATTTCAACCATTAAAATAATTATCTCATCCCATTTTTTCAATTAAAAAAGAAATTCAACTCTTTTTTTATGATGTATGTGTATTTGTGGATGTTTTTAGAGTATGTGGGGGGAAGAGAGAGAGAGAGAGACAAAGAGAGAGAGACAGAGAGAGAATATATATATATATATATATATATATATATTCCCCACTTATTCTTCAAGAAAAATCTATCTTTATTTCTTAAATACCAAAATTCTCCTCCTTGTCCCACATAGGCTTAGGAGCCTTCTAGTTGGTTGTTCAGCATCCTTGAAGCAAAGCTCTAAATAATATATAGAATAAATTTGTAACTATTTCAAATGTTATTTCTGATCCATGTTGTAAATATCATGTTTCACGATGTCGAAGGGTTTTTCAAAAACAAAGTCGCGTCCACGGAGGACCTTGATGAATTTCAAGGTAGAAGATCAATCAAGTGAATAAGCGAGATGAGAAAATGATGCCAAGACTTTGTTTTATTTCTGCCAATAACAAATACAAGGTACAAGAAGAAGAAACCCGAGCAACCTCTGGATTGCGTAGGAAACGCCTTTTAAAGGATAATAATAAAATGGATTTAAAGCTTTCCTGATAAGCACAAGCTTGATACAAGGCCGTAACAAAAGACTAATACACAGGATTTTGATATAGGAGCTGTGACAAGAGGCTTTCCAATTTTAGGACACCTGTCCATCTGTGTAAATACATTTTAAGCATACTTCTTCTCCTCGAAGGAAGCCATGTCTGCTATTGACAATTGTCTGAAAGCTCATTAACTAAAGAAAGTGGATCCTTGTGAATTGAAAAGGAAAGTGTCTTTCCATTCACATAATGATTCTGGAACTGCACTTGCGTCTCCCACTACATAGAAACTGTCCAAAATATCCACTTGTCGAAAGAAATCACCCATTGATTGCTAGGAACAAGATCCATTCAGGTCAGATAATTATCCAAACAATAGATAGGGAATCTTAAGACAAGAAGTCGCATCTCACACCATCTGATACACAAATCTATGTGTCTAGATATAGTTTTGCTAAAAGAGCCTTCGAAGAATTGAGAAAATGCTGCCATCAATACTCCAAGAGACACAATAAGCATGCAAATAAACTGATCTAGTAGAGTAGCAGTTTTCCAACTACAAGGGTTGGCTAAACTTTATCCACAAATCTCTCTCATGCTTTTTGATTCCTCTGCCAACAGTTTTGCCTTCATGGCCCTGAAGCAGATGAAGGATCGCGGTCGGAGCTACAGGAGACGAACGATCAACACCGCCATAGCTTTCCTTCCATGAGACTCGAGTTGGCCTGACCCGGGAGAAAATGATGATAATCCATAAGAAGAAGAAGAAGCTGCAGATGATTCGGCATTAGCTCTGTGATTGCGGCCAAGCTTGAGAAGCATTTCATCCAGTGATGAGCAGGCCTTGTCCAGGGCATAACGATAGCAAGGATGGAGACGAAGAAGAGAGGACGCTCATATCCAGGAAGATCCTCTTGAGATAGGCATAATCTGGCTTATCATCAAAGCGTAATGCATGGCAGTAATGGAAATATAATGCAAACTCTGAAGGAAAAAACCTGCACAGTGACTCAATAGGAGTAGACGTTTTCCTTTCACAAATCCTTTCATAGTTCTACTTTTTGGTTCCAGCTTTCAAACCTTGCCATGGAAGACTTCCTCGTAGAAAATACATCAGCACATAACCAAGGGACTCCAGATCATCCCGCATTCGACGTTAGTGTCCATGGTCAAAAGAAAAAAAAACTCGATAACCAGGTTTCATTCCAGATGCGGCTTTTCGCTTGTTTCTCTTCCAATTCTTTCATGCGAAATAAAAGTTTTACTCCTGGAATGCTTGCCAAAACTGAAGAAACACTTGCAAAAGCAGCATGATGCCAGGAGGCATATTCCACGGTGGATTCCATGCCACGGTGGATTCCGTGAGGTTTTACGGTGGATTCCGTAAACTTTTATTACCGGGGCTCATACACAAAGTGAATTCTTTGTGCGAGAAGTCGATGGGGACACCTATCCTTTTCGGGCGTTTTGTTAATTTTATGTGTACATGGGTGATTCCATAGCGGGTGATTCCCCAAAATACATATTTAAATTAATAAATGTTTATGATTTTAGAGTGCGCACTCGTGATAAATTAAGGTTAGGATTGATTTCTAACCAATTTATTTATGTAGCTGAAGACTGCTAGGTATTCACTTTTGTCGGTTTAATTGTATTAATTTACTAACGATTGTGAATGCTTCAGTTGATGTGTAGAGCAAGCAGTAGTGGCAGTGGAAAGCATTGGAGGATAGCGTGTATTCAAGTTATCGTCAATATTTTGATGGGCGCATATCTTAGGCATGGCGCCTATATTTTGTCGCGCTTATTTATCAAAGCGCTTGATATTTATTTATTATTTTTTGTATGCGCATGGGTGCACGATTTAGATATTTGTATTGGACATTATATTTGGGTACGCCTGACTTCTTGGGCACCCATTAGCTTTAATTCTATTTGGCACAAAAGCAAACTCAAAAGCTAAAGCGTGCTATTTTGTAATTTGGGCTATTATTTGAGCTTAAGATGATTAATATATGAAATACATGCTTTGTGGAGTGCACACACAAGGCATGGGGGGAGATTGCACCCAATTGGTCTCTTGTTCATGTTGTGCAAGCTTTCTACATTGATTTATGTGCAAAAAGTAGAGTTCTTTTGTTCTTGGGGACCTTCTGACGCTCACTACGTGCGCATACGGCATCTGATCTGCGCACCAATGGTATCAGAGCAAAGCTGAGATTGAGAGCTTCCAATTGCTTATCATATTGTGCAAAGGCAGAGCTCCTGGAATGATCGAGCTCTACAGACAGTTTTGTCATGAATGGTCAATACCAGTGTATTCCTGGTGGTCAAGAACCCCCTTCTGCACTCTCTGATCGTGAAGGACCAGCCTGTGGAGGCGGAGGACCACGTGGACATCTCCTTCTTCAAGTCGTTTTAAAACAGACAAACAGTAAGCTTCCATAGCCAAAAAAGTTTAAAATCTTTAAGTCAAAGCTTAGTAAGCTTAGTAATAAGCTTTAAAAAAGCTTCAATCAACAAATCTGACGATCGGCGGCAAGAATATGTGCTGGGCAGCATCAAAATGGTGGTCAACGTCCTCACTTACACGAAAATCACGCAGGCCATATCAAGCTTAAAGCTCTTTAATCCATTAAGTCTTCCAAGTCTACTAAGCAATCTTGCAAGTCATCAAAGTCACAAGGTCACTTAAGTCATCTCCAACAACTAGTCAAGAGGCAGTTCCTATGCAAAAGCACAGAATCATCTATTGCTCTCTGGTAGACTCTGTTCACACTTGCAGACTTGCTGAACCAGTTTCAGCAAACGCAGAAGGTCATACGCAGTTCATACGTAGTTTCTACGAAGACAACGAATACTGCAATCGCAAAGGACAAAGACTACAAAAGCCAAACAAAATATACAAGCCTTGTATACCCGCCTTTGAGCTACGCTCATCCTGCTAATAAGATTTTGAGAGTGTGAGGTCTTTTGGATTTTACAGGATGACCGATCTAAATATGGATGATTTTATGGCTGAAGGTGATTTACCCAAACCAACGATGGAGCAAAAGTTGGATTTGATTATGATGCAGCTCAAAGAAGAATGAAGATCCCGACAAGCTTTGCAAGTTCAATTGGCCAAATTGCAATGATCTACCACTGACCAAGATGGACCGCAACCCGAAGATCTTATACGACGTACTATCGATGCGACACTTGAAGCCCAATCCGTCCGCAAAGAAACAAAGATAAGTAAAAGAAACTTCAAATTTCGTACTTTCAATGGATCTCGAGATGGAAAGACTGTACTTGCATTTATCAGACAATTTGATGATTACTTCCATGAAGAAACATATACTGAGAAAGACAAAATTAAATGTGTCACTAATCATTTAGTAGATCGAGCATCCTTGTGGTGGACTGTGGTCCGCAAGAGCATTGATTGTCCTACTACATGGGACACTTTCCAAAAGAAGATTTTGCAAAATTTTCTTCCTCCTCAGTTCCATGAAAAAGCCATAAAGCAATGGGATCTTCTATAGCAAAGAGATTGCGAACCTATTTCTCAATACACTGAACATTTTTGGAATGCCCTACTGCAACTCCGAATGCTTGAAGATGTACCTGAAGCGACTCACAAACGCAAGTTTATGTCCAGTCTACTTGGACATTACTATGCCGAAGTCAATATGTTCAAGCCAATAACCCTTGAAGATGCAATTTCCTTGGCTCATGACACTGAAGTCAAGATTCGCGGAAGAGACAAGCGACCACAACAATTTCAAACTAATGGTAACTATGGTTCCAAACAATTCAATTCAAATTTTTGAAGATTCAATCAAAATCATTTTCTTCTCTCATCATTCCGTAAGTCTTGGACACGACTACTTGCTTTGCCATCAAATACCAATCCAAACCCTAAGCCATCCTCACAGCCAAATCCTAATATTCCTAAACTTCCTACCATTACCAACAATGTATCTAAAGCCAAACCCATAGTTTGTTACAAATGCTATCAACTTGGACATCTAGCAGCCAATTGCCAAACTAAAAAGCCACCTGTCCATATCAATTATCTTAGAGCAATCGAAGAAGAAGAACGTGAGGAAATGCCAGATTTTACGGAAGATGATGACGACATTGGTACTACTTCGGATACTTTGCCAGGTATGCCAACTCCCCATTCTTTGTTGACAATGAAATTTTTTGTGCATGGTAAAGAAAAGAATATTTTACATGATGATGGTAGCACACATGATTTTATTTCTGCAAAGTTAGTGAAAGAATTGAATTTACAAACTGTTCCTACACATTATCGCATTAAAGTTGCATTCCTAGGCACGAGATATAATGGAACACAAGAGGTGCATAATTTAGAAATTAAAATTGGAGAATATAGTGAACGAAGAAATTTTCTAGTTGTACCTTTTCAATCTAGTGACATTATCTTAGGAATGCCTTGGCATCATCAGTATAATCCTGACATAGATTATTCTATGCATTCAATTAAAATTTATTTTCAAGGAAAACAAATCACATTGCATGGTATGCACGCTTCTAATAATTTTCCACTGCTTACTCATACTTAGGCTAAACGTGCATTACATAAAAGTAGCAAATCTTATTTAATATGGGTGAATGAACTTCAAGCTAAAGAAAAACAAATGCATCCTAGGCATACACAATTCCTTGCCCAATTTCAAGATTGTTTTGCTAAAGATTTACCACCTGGACTACCACCTTCACGTCTTAAAGATCACAAAATAGATTTAATTCCTGAAACACAACCACCATGTAAAGCACCATATAGGCATAACCAAGTTGAAAAAAAATAAATTCAAAATCAAATAGAATAATTGCTAAACATAGGATTAATTAGACCTAGTAGTTCTCCATTTGGCGCACCTGTTTTATTGGTGAAAAAGAAGAATAATACTTATCGCATGTGCATTGATTATCATGCCCTAAATAAAATTACTATTAAGAATAGATATCTGATTTCTAGGGTAGATGATCTTATGGATAAACTACAAGGATCTGCCATATTCAATAAGATAGATCTTAAATCTGGTTATCATCAAGTAAGATTGGATAAATCTGATATATTCAAAACTACATTTAGAACACAATTTGGACACTATGAATTTCTAGTGATTCCTTTCGGTCTAACTAATGCACCAGCTACATTTAGTCGCATGATGAATCGCATATTTCTGAAATATCAGCATTGTGTTATAGTATTCTTTGATGATATATTAGTATTCAGTAAAAATGAGAATGAGCATTATGAACATCTGTCTTTAGTTTTCAAGTTGTTAAAAGACAATCAATTGTATGCTAATCCAGAAAAGAGTGAATTCTTCCAGACAGAAATTGAATATCTAGGACATATTGTTTCATCAGAAGGTATCAAAGTTGACCCTAAAAAGATAGAAGCAATTTTAAAGTGGCCCATACCCAAAAATGTGCATGAGTTACGTTCTTTTCTAGGTCTTGCTAGTTTTTACAGAAAGTTTGTGCGAAATTTTTCATTACTTGCCTTACCTTTGACTAAACTTTTAAAGAAGGGTATTGTCTATAACTGGTCTGACAATCAACAAAAATCTTTTGATTTATTGAAACATGCTTTAACCCATGCTCCTATATTACAATTACCTAACTTCAATAGACCATTCTTTTTAGTAGTTACTGATGCTAGTGGATCTGGAATAGGAGCCGTCCTTATGCAAGATAATCATCCCATAGCCTACTCTAGCTGTAAACTTAAACCATCTAAACTTAAATATTCTACCTATGATAAAGAATTGCTAGCTGTAGTACAAGCTTTATGTCAATGGAAACATTATTTAATGAGTTCTGAATTTATGATCAAAACTGACCAACAAAGCATTAGACATCTCCTTGGTCAAACCCAAATATCTGGCCAACACATTAAATGGGCCGCTTTCATTCAAAGTTTTCATCCCCTTATACAATATCAACCAAGAAAAGAGAATGTTGTAGCCGACGCTTTGAGTAGAAGACCGACAATTCATAATATTTCTGTGATATCATTTGATTCCCTTATCCCTATGAAAGATACTTATAATCAGGATCTTACTTTTCAAGCTGATTGGAATAAATTAGTTGCAAATAATTGGATTCCTATTGATTCACTATCTTACAATAATGGATTCATGTTTTATGAAAAGAGATTATGTGTGACAGTTCCATTTAGATCATTTGTTTTGCATGAGACTCATTGTCCTCCATATCAAGGTCATAGAGGTATTATATCTTCTTTGCCTATATTGATCTGAAGATTTTTATTGGCCACATATGGACACTGATGTATCTAACTTTGTATCTGAATGTTTAGTTTGTCAACGAGTTAAAAGACACCATGGTAAACAATGTGGTTTACTAATGCCACTATCTATTCCATCACGACCATGGGAACAAATTTCAATGGACTTTATTACTGGTTTACCTAACACTAAAGCTAACCATGATATGATTTGGACTGTTGTAGACAGGTTTAGCAAACAAGCATATTTCATTCCATGCAAGAAGACTTTAACTGCATCTCAAGCTGCTCAATTGTTTTTGAAAACTATTTTCACTAACCATGGTTTACCAAAAGTTATTATTTCTGATCATGATTCTAGATTTCGTAATAATTTTTGGATTACTTTGTTTGCTAACTTAGGAACAAAGATTGATTTTTCATCTGCATTTCATCCTAAAACAAACGATCAAACAAAAGCTACTAACAGTACTATTTTAGATCTTTTGCGTACTTACACCATTTCAAAATCACACACATGGGATACACATCTACATTTACTTCAGTTTGCATATAACAATACACCACATATAGCTACAAAGAAAGCACCATTTGAAGTTATTTATGGATATAGATTGCCTACACGTGTTGCATCATTATCAAAAAAATTCAGACTGCTGATGATATTGCTAACATGCATGCCACTTTTTTTTATGAAGTTAAATATATGATTGCCAAAGCCTAGCAATCATATACAAAATAAGAAAATAAGAAAAGACATGCTATGAATTTTAAAGTTGATGATTATGTTTGGTTACGCATAGAAAAATGTATATTATAAAGTGTAGATAAACACCCAGTTGTGAAATTAGTACCTAGATTCTATGGACCATTCAAGATCATTCACAAAATCAATGACAATGCATTTAAACTAGAACTACCACAACATTGGAAAATCCACAACACCTTTCATATTAGTTTGTTATGACCATTTAGAGGCCACTTACCTGTACACCCTGTCTATGAAAACCCACCTTTGCTAGATGATGAGACTGAAATCCTTGAGCCTGAAACTATTATAGATAGTGACTTTATGACCACTAGAACTGGCCGTAGATATTCTAGATATTTGGTCAAGTTTAAAAACCATCTTGTTGAAGAGGCCCAATGGATGCACACTAGAGACTTAAATGCTTTCCCCACTCTGTTAGCTCCACATTGAGCTAATAGCAATTGAGGACAATTGCTATTCCACCCCGGGGGTATGATGCCAGGAGGCATATTCCACGGTGGATTCCGTGAGGTTTTACGGTGGATTCCGTAAACTTTTATTACCGGGGCTCATACACAAAGTGGATTCTTTGTGCGAGAAGTCGATAGGGATGCCTATCCTTTTCGGGCATTTTGTTAATTTTATGTGTACATGGGTGATTCCATAGCAGGTGATTCCGCAAAATACATATTTAAATTAATAAACGTTTATGAGTTTAGAATGCGCACTCATGATAAATTAAGGTTAGCATTGATTTCTAACCAATTTATTTATCTAGCTGAAGACTACTAGGTATTCACTTTTGTCGGTTTAATTGTATTATTTTACTAACGATTGTGAATGCTTTAGTTGATGTGTAGAGCGAGCAGCGATGGCATGGGCGCATATCTTAGGCATGGTGCCTATATTTTGTCGCGCTTATTTATCAAAGCGCTTGATATTTATTTATTATTTTTTGTATGCGCATGGGCGCACGATTTAGATATTTGTATTGGACATTGTATTTGGGTACGCCTGACTTCTTGGGCGCCCATTAGCTTTAATTCTATTTGGCACAAAAGTAAACTCAAAAGCTAAAGCGTGCTAATTTGTAATTTGGGCTATTATTTGAGCTTGAAGATGATTAATATATGAAATACATGCTTTGTGGAGAGCACACACAAGGTATGGGGGGAGATTGCACCCAATTGGTCTCTTGTTCATGTCGTGCAAGCTTTCTACATTGATTTGTGTGCAAAAAGTAGAGTTCTTTTGTTCTTGGGGACCTTCTGACGCTCACTACGCGCACATACGGCATCCGATCTGCACACCATAGCCTTCCCCTCAATTTTTTTTTTTTTAACATATGCCTCTCTGATTGCCTTCGACAATTCGCCCCCTCAGAATAGCAACCATGCTTTTTTTTTCCCTATCAGAGTGTATCCTCTTTTTCTGGATCCAGGGAGCTGCCGATTAAATCCAGACTAATCGCTAGAAAAGCTCTTTTTTTATAAAAAACTTGCTATCCCCAGATTCAACCAAGCTCAAAAGTTGGTGACACAGTTTCAGATCCTTTACGTTTATGTTTAAGCTCTGTCTCTCTGATAATTTGTACATCAGAAGGCCAGATTCTTTGCACCACAACTTTGACACAAAATCGAGGCAATAGAGATAGAACAATAATCAAGATAATATCATACCTGTAACTGAATGAAGTTACCATCTTATACACGACCCCGTAGTGTGAAAGAAAAGACTCTTGTGTCACAGAATCAAGAATCAAAAGGCAACCAAAAGTAGCCAGTATTTGAGAAGCAATCAATGTACTGGCTAGTTTGGAGAGGACCTTGAGATTTCCTTTTTAGATAAAATACGTAATGAGTTTTCTCAAAAGCACAAATTTGACTTGTCATAAAATGGGAGTTTGGATAGATCATTCAATATCATGATATTGGATAGCTCATCCATATCATGATGCATGGCATTCTCCATCTTTTCTCCAATCACTAATCAATGATACTTCTTATAATCTCAACTTGATGTTTAAATTTAGTAAAACAATAAAGTTTTTATCAAGCCTAAGAAGAAAAAGGTCCCAAGTCATTAATTTTTGCAAGATAATGAATTTTAGTAAAATCATGCAGCTTATCAAAATCATTAGCTAGTAGTATGGCCTAGATGGGTCACGAGTTACTATAGTTATTAATAGCAAACATTTAACTACTTGGAGAGTATTCATAAAAGAGGACCATGTGAGTATGGTGAAGTGGATTAGTTTACTAGACGTGCTAAAAGTGCTAGTAGCAAAATCCAACCTTTTTCTCCCTCCTCCCACTCTAAGGACCCTACTCCCTCCCTTATTTTTAAGCTCAAGAAGGAAAAGTAATGGGGGCCTACTCCTAAGGTATAGGCTTATTATATTTTTGGACAAATCCCCCTCCCCTACACTTACGTGAATCCATAAGTTGTCCATGGTGAACCCCTCAATATGACTCTATGGAAATGTTAAGTCAATGGTATTTACATTATTATATTATGCCTTTGTTAGCAATCCAAGGCATGCATCATCCATGGCACATTGAACTAAAGAGATCATAAATCAATACCACTTGTAAACAAAAACTCACAAATATAATCAAGCAAAGTTTATGTAGGGAGAAAAAACATGTTTGGTTGCAGAGTTTACATGACATATGCTTCCTTGAAACTCTAAACTTATCCATGGATTGTACTTAATTATCATAGAAATAAGCTTATCCCCATGTATCAAAACAAGACTGAATCTACTACAATGACACCATAATAATATGCAATGATAAAAGGTGGCAATGACCATTACATAACAAAATACACTTTTAGTGAATTTGGGAATCTTCCAAGTCTTGTTCTTCATTATCTAGAATATTGGGACGCCAAAAAGACATATTTAAGTTTTCCAAAGCCTTATGTGACACACAATTGGAAACCTTATGAAAAATGGAATCTATTGAGCTATTGAACAATCAATTTGGAGCAACAGTGTGAGAGTTAGAAAGCTTTGACCATGAGTCCTAAACTTATGGAAATTTCCCAAATTCACCAATAGTGTGTTACAACTTAAATCCATACTAATAGAGCATGAGTAGTGGTTATGTGAGAGGTAGCCTTCGTCAACTTATGTGTGTGGAAACTCTTAAAGGAATAAGAGTACACCCTTAAGTACCATGTGTTGCATGTGTGAAAGCACAACATTTTGGTTCCATTGTCAGAACCATGAATGGTTCGAGCAGAAGGTCACTCACACTCTCATTGCATAGAAGAATAGGAGTCTGTCTTCATGTGCTAATTTCGAGTTGTGAATAGATATGGTTGAATTTACATATTGAAATAAATATTTTTTATTTAAAAGTACAATAGTTGTTGAAAGTGTAGACTAGAATCAGATTGAGAAAAATCCATAAAAATCTTTAAAAGAAAGAATTTAAGAATATTAAAAAGTCAATATTAAAACAATTTGTGGAACCATTGAGTCTTTGCATCTTTGTGGAAAAGAAGAAAACCTTAGTTCATTAAGGATTTAAATCTTACAAGGATTCAAGGATGCATGGTAAAGAGTTGGGTTCGGTCATACACTAGTATGCAACATTACAAAAAAATGAAGGGGCATTTGTTGTCTTCACACTCATTAGGAAAGCTCAACAAGGGATTATTTTACATCTCTATAGAGAGAAAATGTAACGTTTCCACCCGTCCACTTGTAGGACACGTCTTGGCAACCCATCGGGAAGAGAGTCCAAAAAGAGTCATCCGGCACTCCCATGGAATGACATGGGGTTTGCATTCTAGGTCTTTCTGAGTCTGCCACGAAGCGGAAGCATTCCCCCCGTTCCCACTTAGGACCAACCTGAATCAGGGTTTCCCTAATGGTCAAGTTCCTAGAAGGTAGCTAGCGTAGCCCCAGACGAACTACTTTACCCAGAAACATCAGGGTCGAAGCGGATTTATACTGCACTTGGTTCAAGGAGAATGGGAAACGAGAGGGATGCGAAGCTTGACCTCTTTGCCCATAAGGCATAGTCCCATTCTGTTCCCCTAAAACAGTATAAATCACGACTCTAGCTTTCTAGATTCTAGGTCATCGTTACCTTATTGTCAATTCCTTTGAGAAAAGTTCCCGGCCAACCGAGACCACCCTTCTCTAGGACGGACCCATGGTCACATCCACCGCACTTTCCTCGGGTTGCTTTAGTTATCTAATTACCTACCACATTTACTTTGACAAGCAAAAACAGCTTTCTTAACTAGCCAATTAATCATCGGTTCCTTCATGTAACTTAAGCACTGACATAGAAAAACAATGTCAAACAAATTCCTTTTCAACAATTGATCTTATTTATCAGTCTTTGGAATACATCATATAATCCAGCCCGAAGGCTATTCCATAATCTGCCCGAAGGCAATTCCATAATCCTCCCAAAGGCAATTCCAGCAATCCTCAGGGATCTCTATTCCAAGTTTCCACCCATTCACTAGTATGGGGGCCTCGAGATCGAATCTCGAGTCACGTCAGCCTCTTATGCAAGACCTGGAGACAAGGGATTTACGGCCAGAGCTCTCCCTGGCACCCAAGCATCCTCTTGCTCCAAGTAGCACCCACGAAGAGACCTCTCGCGACAGGTTCAGTCCACGTACCCCGGCGCGGCTAACAACCCCCTTGGATAGGGTCAGGAAAACAGTCAGGGGTAATTGATGCTGCCTCTCCCTCGAGGCCTTCAACCTGAAGCATTAATTATTTTTTCAACTTTTAGTTCCTTGAGCAAATAAGTACAAACAGTGCTCCTAACTGTACAAACACAATCAATCCAGTGGTTGTTTGTTCAGCCAACTGGTAAGGTGTGAATCCTTCCTTCCGAATACATCCAGTATTCAATCTGGGATCAATTGCAACTTGGCAAGATCCCAAGGGTTTTGTAAGCTATGTTGCTAGTTTACCCTTTTTCCTTGGGCTAGGGTTTATACCCTGTTAATCCAATTTGTCAATACCTTAGGTTTCCTTATATTGAGGTCAATAAATCCTAGACAACTCCATTGTCCTCACTTGATTTGGTCAATTGCTTGCTAGGCAATTCATAATTACCCTAACTTGGCTAATCAGCCTCAAAGAAGGGTGATAAAGTAGGATGAATACTTGTCCTCTTGCAAATTAAACTTGTACTTAGAGCCTGCCAACCTTGTTCTAAAGAGTGGCAATACTATTTTGTGATTTAGTCGCAAAATCATGTGACATTGCAACTTGTTGCACGAGACAAGTGTCGCACCTAACTTATGGGATTATTTCTCCCATCACATGGTATTCCTTGGTCAAGAATACTTTGGTCAAGATGTAGGGTTTGGGAGTCCTCTCGACCCAACCAAACCCTAACCCTGCTAGGCCGATAACGCTTTGGCCCTTAGGGTTCCTAGTTTCCTTTCGGAAGTCTAACATTTGACATCCGGTCACTAGGGTGAGAACCCTAGATTGTTCTTGCATGGGCGTTTAACTAACCCTAACATTTCGTGAATGTGGGTAGGACCTTTGAGGTCATAAATATTAAGTCGGTTTCCCGAGTGCGATACTAGGCAGAATTTTATTGCATCTTAGCTCTATCTAGCGCATTGGGGTGATCATCATTTGAGTTACACCATTACTAGCGATTTACCTAATTGATCTAATTGTCTTGCGACAAGAGGTGATCTTTCCTTAGAAGAGATGCAAATAATTTTCCTAAGAGACGTAAATAAATTCAAGATACAACATTCCATGCAAATATGCGATTCATAGACTTTTGCCTTCTATACAACTATAAGATTTACAATGACCATTTCTTTTCCTTGCCTAAGCTATAATGATTGACAATTTAGGGCTACTCATATAAACCCTACGTTGATTTACATCAAGAATTATGCCTATAAACCCTTCGTTTAATGCATTGAATTCAAGCTTTAATATGAAATGCATCCTTTTCTAAATACAAACTTCGATAAAAGAACTCCATGCATGAGCGAATACCATGAGTCCGACATTTAATTAATCCCTCCTTTAGCACTTAACCCGACTTAAAATGCAATCATCTTCGTGTGCAATTGTTTCATGCATTGCGACCATTTGGACATCACTCAATGGGCATCTACGATGATTTTATATGCGAAACACAGCTAGGAAATTATTACCTAAATGTATTATGCGCTGTTCTTTTTTGCGAGGCAATCAAAGATGCATTTAGACAAATCCACCTTTTAACTTATGCAATATGCGTTTAGGATTGCAACTTGGAAGTGCAAGCAATTTCAAATGCACATCATGCAACTAAATCTTGTAAATCGGTGAGCAATTAAAATTTCCAAATGAAATTAAATTTGCCTACGAGAATTGGGCATGCCTAGTGCATTCTTTTCATGTGGAATCAATTTTTAAGAACCTGGGCATTGAGGTTTGGAGTGTTGTCCACACGCAAACTCGAAGTAGAAGCTCCTGCATGTGCGCCTCGCGTCTTTAGCTTTGGAGCCATTTATGCAGTGTATTTTGTCGCAGCAACTCCCGTTGGGTCACTTTCGCGTATCGGATCCTCTCCATCCGAGATCTTATCTCCCGCATAGGACACGGGCCTTGGAGACTTAGTTTTACAACCCCGGGGAAGGCACGGGTGAAAAGGGGCTATGGGGAAGCTTTTATAGAAGCTTCTAAGGAAACTTCTAATGCTTCTGTGAGTGACAGAAAACGACCATGGAGAGAGAAGATGAGGATGGAGGTGATGATGAGGAGGGTGGTGCTGACAAGGATGATGGAGATTATGATGATGATGATGGGTGAGGACGGCAAGGCGCGGCAGCAGCACGACGGCAGCAGTATGGCGGCAGGCAAGAGGCGGCTCTTCATGGCAGCAACAGCACGTCTCTTCTCCCCCTCAAGCTTCAGGGGGGTCATATAGGATAAAGGGAGGGGGGGGGGGGGGGGGGGGGGATAGCCACACACATGGCTCTACATGCCTCCTCCCTCACCCATGCTCTCCACATAACTCAAGGTCCCCTCCATACTCCCTCTCCCCCGCCATGCATTGGATGAGGGGAGAGGATTAATAGTAAAAAAAAATTGCAAAATTTTGTCCATTATCCATTTGCCTTTTCCCGTGAAGGGTGTTCCCGTGTGGGCTTGCGATTTCAAGCCACGGTCTTCCATATGCGACAAGGAGCTGGAGTTTATTAATTCGCGCGGAGTAAGCACTTAGCCACCAACATTTTACGATGTGTGAGATTACTTTGGGTTGCATTTTTGTGAGAGGTGTGCGGGGTTTAGGGTCGATTAATATTTCATGCGGAAATATTACAGAAAAAATGATAGTGGAGTGAAAAAGATACCTTAGGTAATATACGACTACACAAATTATAGTGTCTCTTATTAGTGCCAAGTCATAAAGACATGGGACTTAAACACCATCCTTGGTGCAAGCAAAAGATCATCCTTGAGTCTCTTTGTCCAAAGAAATGCTTGAGACATAGACACAAAGCTTTGCATAAACATGCTTTAAGTTAGAAATTATAATTAACTTAGGTAATACACATGAATACACTAATTATAGTGTTTTTTAGTGCCAAGTCATAAAGATATGGGACTTAGACACCATACTTAGTGCAAGCATAAGTAATCATTGTGTCTCTTTGTGCCAAGCGAGGCTTGGGGACATTGACACTCACATTTGTATAAATAAATGTAAGATAAATTATGAATAGCTTAGATCATGTGTATAATTGCATTAATTAAAGTGTGTCTTAGTGCCAAGGTAGACTTGAGACCTAGATACTAAGCTCAAAGGAAGAAAAAGTTAATTTGAGGCTCTAATAGTGTATTATCATTAGCTAGTCGTAACATAGATGATTGCACTAAATCACAATATCACTTAATGTTATGTCTTTGCAAGACTTGGAGCAAAAGTGTCAAGCATAATGCAAGCATTGAATGACCATATCAATATAGACTCACAATAAGCACATTTTATGAGTTGTTATTAGATTGTGTATCACTTATATGATTACTAGAGGTTGCTTTAGACCTTTTTTCAATTGTAACCTAATTACTTTAATATATTATTAGATAGTTTACAGTACTACATTGAATCCAAGAGTTACTTGGTACCAAGTTTGTAAATCTTGGAATGCAAGTAGCAAGTTTAGTCCAAAGCATAAATAAGAAAACATAGGGCTTATCTGTTTTTGTGAGATTTTGATTCTAATACTTCCATTTGTCTTACACAACAAATGAGAAAGCTTCTTTTCTAATAGCTTGTGATTACCAATCTTATATCAAGTATACCTTCAACTTATAGCTGAATATATCATATTCTTGCCATGCCAGAGGTGCATGAGTTTCCTTCCATGTTATCTAGCAACAAACTTGTTCCAATAAAAGCAAAGACAAAAACATTGATATTGATCTACACATGAATCAAGGCTTATTGTAGTAGCACTTCATGCATTTTGGCTAAATTGAGAGCTTGCAAACCTAGACTTGCTAAGCTCTCCTTTTACCATTGAAGTAGGAGGTAAGACATTGTGCTTAATCTTCTTGGGCTTGGTATATGTCTTCTTTTTTCTCTTATTGCCACCACCCCTAAGACATTGTACTAATTGCAAGGTGACTCATTTTGGATGTTGTAAATTGTTGGGAATAAAGGGTCACCATAACTTTTACAGTGTTCAAGTGTGAACGCACCCTTACACATGTACTATATATGTATATATTATCAAAAACCTAAAGTGGTACTTTTGAGATTGTGCCCACATTGACTCTCTCTCTCTCTCTCTCTCTCTCTCTCTCTCTCTCTCTCTCTCTCTCTCTCTCTCTCTCTCTCTCTCTCTCTCTCTCTCTCTCTCTCTCTCTCTCTCTCTCTCTCTCTCTCTCTCTGTGTGTGTGTGTGTGTGTGTGTGTGTGTGTGTGTGTGTGTGTGTGTGTGTGTGTGTGTGTGTGTGTGTGTGTGTGTGTGTGTGTGTGTGTGTGTGTGTGTGTGTGTGTGTGTGTGTGTGTGTGTGTGTGTGTGTGTGTGTGTGTGTGTGTGTGTGTGTGTGAACCACAGCATCGTGTGTCTTGATCCTCGTGCATTTCGCTGACAAACTGGTATTAGAGCTATAGCCTCAAGTAACTTACTCATGAATATATGTGTGCATCACATGGGTTCAAAATAAGGCATTTTTAAAATACCATTTTAATACATTTTTTACATACAAAAGGGTACAATATAAAGGGGTTATTTACAGATTGAATAGAAAAGGGTAATGTTTTATTCAAGAAAAATTCACATATAAGGATATTTATAAATAGGCCTTGAACACGGGTGATGTAGAGGATATACATATAGTAACTTCTCCGAGTCTACAACATAGGTGTGCGCACTTCCCAAGGCAAGCAATAGGTTAGCTATGACCAAGCGAGGCATGTGATAGGTTGTTTTTGACCAGGCTAACCAGTCAAGACATTCGATATGTCATTTTTTTATCAAACAGATCAGGCGTCAATAGAGGCGACAGGCTGGACAAGTCAAGATAGGATGGCATGAGTCAAGCATCAGCATGTGACAGCTTGGATAGGTCAGACGGGATCTTTGTGAGCAGCCAAGGTCAAGCAGCGTGAGCGATGAGTTGAGAAGATCATGCCTGGTCAATGCATCACGATTCGACACTTTTTTTGTCATTTTTTCTCAAATGATTCTTGCAATCTATTCCCCTTCCCACTAATGGGCATTTGCACGTGTAAGCACAGTGTGAAATTTTGAGCAGAAAAATTAGGGCTTTTTCCAGATTTGGAGATTTTGATGCATAACAGGACAAATTGATTCAAAAAGTGCAAATTTGGTGCACATCTACTCAAGAAATTTGGTGCTTTTCACATTTTAGTGAAATTTTGTCAATTTCACTGAAATTTTGCACATGGATCCAAGAAAATTAGGGCTTTTGCAAAATTTCATCAAATTTGCAAGAATTGCCTAGTATATGCACTTGGCTACATGTATTGATGCAATTTGGACAGACTTGCCTTTGAAAATTTGGGGCTTTTGATTGCAATTGTCAAATTTGTGCCTGAGAATGCATTTTGGAGCAAAAATTGCAGTAGAATTTTGGGGATTTCACACACAATTGGTGCATTGATCTATAAATTTTCCTTAATTGATTGTGGAGTGTAGTAGTAGACATTCTCTAATTCTAGAAATTAATTTGCATATCTAAAATATCTTGCTTTTCACTACTGGTTTGTACTTGCTGCATACCGTGGAAATTTGTGTGACATTTGAGCTTGCATTTGCTGACATTTGAGGGGCATTTGAGTCAATTTAGTACTGCAAATCATGGCTAGAAACAGTGACAATAATAACCTTTTCCACATCAAGAAGCTTGAGGGTGAACATAATTTTGCAATATGGCAAAAAATGGTGCTATAATGTCTTAGTGTAAAAGAAACATGTGAAGCCCATCAAAGTGAAGGAAATAAGACCAGCAAGTATGGAACAAGAAGAGTGGGATGATTTGGATGAGCTTGCACACTCTACCATAGAGCTCTCTGTGTGTTAGACAACTTGCTCTTTAACATTGAGAAGTTGAATTCTGCATAAGAAATGTGGCAAAGACTTTAGGAATTGTATGCTTAGAAAAGTGTAGCCCCAGCAAGGTTTATTGGCTAAAAAAGTTGATGGACCTTCGTATGAAGGAAGGTACAACCATGTATGTACATTTGAATGAGTTCAACTCAATTTTTAGTCAGTTGATTGCTTTGAATTTCCACATTGATTATGACTTCAAGGCTACTTTCTTGCTATGCACCTTGCCTGAAAGTTGGGATACTTTTTAGGACAGCTTTGAGTAACTCAAATGCTCAATTGTTATATTCTGATTTGGAGAGTTCTTTGCTGATGGAAGAACTCAACATGTAAAATAATTCAGCAAACAAGTTCTTTGCTGATGGAAGAACTCAACATGTAAAATAATTCAGCAAACAATTCTTCTAATGCATTGGACACGAGGGGCAGATTTGAGCAAAAGGGTAGTTCTGAAAATAGAGCACATAGTAAGTCTCGTGGCAAAAATATGGTGTCATCATTATCGTAGGAAAGGGCACTACAAACGTGACTATTTTCAATCGAAGAAAGAGAAAGGCAAAAGCAAAAACACTGAGGACAACAAGACTGAGAAAAAGGACAGCCAACCTGCAAAGAAAAGCAATGTGAAGATAGAGGAGGTAAATGTAGTCACTCATGAGAATGATAGTGACGATGATGTACTCCTTGCTTCTTCTTTGAGTGCATATGCATTGATTGCAAATTCTAATGATGACACGAACACTTGGATACTTGATTCAGGTGCCTCTTTTCATGTCACACCACATCATGAGTGGTTTTTTTTACTACATTGGTGGTGCACGTGGTGTTGTCCACTTGGGGGATAACTACGCATGTAAAATTGCAGGTATTGGCAGTAGTGTGAAATTGGAATTTCAGCATGGCTCTGTATTTGTTTTGCATAATGTGAGGCATGTACCTTAGATCAAGAAGAGCTTGATAATCATAGGGCAACTAGAGAAGGCTATCATAACACCTTTGGGGATAGCAAATGGAAAATTTGTAAGGGCTCTCACATTGTTGCCAAGGGCTCTAAAAGTGATACTTTGTATCCTTTGTATGTATCTAGCATACGTGACCATGTAGTTGCCATAATCGAGCAGTCAAGTGTTTCTTTGTGGTTTAGCCAATTGGGACACATGAGTCAAATTGGAATGAAAGTGCTTTCTCATTTGGGTTATTTGCCATGTTTGAGGTATGTTGATTTTGAACAATGTGATCATTGTATTTATGGTAACATACTCAAAGGTCTCATAAAAAATCTCTTTCTCTAAAGTCTTCACCCTTAGAGTTGGTACATTCATATGCCAGGGTTATCTTTAGGGGAAAAGAAGTATTTCATTACTTTTTTTATGATGCCACATGCAAAGTATGGGTTTATCCAATCCATCATAGAGATGAGACCTTGGATAAATGTAAAAAATTCATGGCACTGGCTGAAAATCTAACCAGCAAGACATTAAAGTGTCTTTACTCTGACAATGGTGGGGAATATGTGTCCAAAGTCTTTCAGGGCTTTTGTGATAGCAAAGGGATTAAAAGGGAGCTCATCGCCCCTCACAATCCACCCCAAAATGGTGTTACAGAGCATATGAACATGACCATTCAAGACACAATCCGTACAATGCTATCACATGTTGCTTTACCTCATGGATTTTGGGCAGAGGCTATTATGATAGTTGTACAATTGATTAATTGGTCACCAAACAAGTCTTTAGGGGGCGAGTCCCTCAAGAAGCGTGGTTGCGCAAGCCATCTTTGTATGCTCACTTGAGAGTGTTTGGTTGCGAGGCATTTGTGTACATTCACAAGGAAGAATGCAGCAAACTTGAGCCAAAGTCCTGCAAATGTATTTTCTTGGGATATGGTGATGAGGGTGAAATGGGATATAGGTTATGGGACCTTGAGAAAAGGAAAATTGCACGCAGAAATGATGTTATCTTCTCGAACGATCGACAGCCGGATGAAAAGATTGAGGAAGTCAGAAGAATTGTATTCTAGGAAGATGTATCGATAGGACAATAAAGAATGCCCACTAGAAACCTGCAATAAATGACCTTGAAAATGTAAGGAATAATGTTAAAAATGATCGACAATATATTGCCCATGATGTAACACAATTTTAGTAAGAATAGATACCTTTAGAACAGCCAAAACGGTTTATACAGCATGTTGAACCTATAGAACAACAAGCTATTAATGCGGATTTTCATGCTAAATAGTCTCCAAAATTGTGATCATTGGGTCCATAGGTCAACCAGAATGCAAAGAGAACCAAGTAGGTTTTTTCTGGTATTAATTATGTGGCTGGTTATGTCATGTTGACATATTGTGGTGAGTTGTCATGCTTTAAGGAAGCAATGGAACACTATATTAGGGAGTTTGGGAATTTTTATATACTTTGGGAATTTATAGGATGGTCAATATTTGGTCCCATGGTCAAATTGTTACCCCCTTCCTTGAAGGTGAAACTTTTTCTAGATACTATATAGAATGACAGTACCAATTTCCATTGTCAAAAAATGGATTAAGATTTAGCCACATGGTCAAATCTTTATTTCTAATTTGAGAGTGGAACTTGGAGATTCCCAAATTCTCTAATATAGTGTTATGGACAAAAACGACAACAAGAAATGGCATAAGGCTATGCTATCAAAGATGGAATCTCTCATGAAAAATGTCACTTGGGATTTGGTGTATTTTCCTAAAGGGTAGAAATTGCTACCATGCAAATGGGTTTACAAAATGAAAGTCACTTCTAGTTCTTTGCCAAGGTACAAAGCATGACTAGTTGCTAAAGGGTACAAGGAGAAACATGGAATTGATTTTGATTTAAAAAATTCTCCTATAGTCAAACTGACTACTTTGCAAACCATTTTGGGCTTGGTTGCATCTTAAGATATGGAACTCATACAGATGGATGTGAAAACACCTTTCTTACATGGTGATCTACATGTGAGGAGATCTATATGTAGCAGCTTGAGGGTTTTGTTGCAAAAGGGAAAGAGGATATGGTATGTAAACTCAAAAAGAGTTTGTATGGGATGAAATAGGCACCATGAGAATGGTATCATAAATTTGATACATTTATGCAATCTCAAGGATTCCATAGATCTCAATTTGATTAGTGGTTAGACACCAAGAAGGTAGCAGATGGCAGCCTTATTCTCTTGGCTTTGTATATGGATGACATGTTGATTGCAAGCAGGGATGTTCATGCTTTGGACTCCTTGCAACAAAGCCTACACAATAGCTTTGATATGAAGGATCTTGGCCCATGCCAATATATTCTTGGCATATGTATACTTAGGGACAAATCATAGGGTCTTCTCTATCTATCACTGTAGGAGTATGTTACTAAAGCTTTGCAGTGTTTCAATATGGAGGGGGGGAAAGCCATTGGTGTACCATTGCCTCCATGTGTGAAACTTAGTGCAGATGACAACCCTACATATGATTATGGAAAGACTGAGATGGCCAAAATTCCTTATGCTTGAGTTATTGGTAGCTTGATGTATGCTACACCCTAACATTGCATTTGCAGTGGAAGTGGTTAGCAGGTACATGGCATATCCTGACAAAAAGCATTGAGAATTAGTGAAGGGTATCATAAGATACCTTAAGGGCATAAAGAACTTATGTATCTACTTTAGGAAGTAGAGGTCATCTGTTGTTGGCTTCACGGATGCAGACTATGCTGGTCCACCTGACTACAGGAAGTCTACTTCATGATATGTGTTCACATTCATAGGGGAGCAGTCTCTTGGATATCCAAGCTGCAGAAGTGTGTTGCATTGTCTACTACAGAGGTAGAGTACATGGCTACCATTGAGGCTTTATGGCTTTCATGTTTGGTGAGAGAGATTGGCATTACAAAGGTTCCTATCCTCCATTATGATAGTCAGAGTGCTATCATGCTAGCATAGAATCATGTCTTTCATACAAAGACAAAGCGCATATACGTGAAGTATCATTTTATCAAGGATGTACTTGATAGCAAGAGCATTGAGGTTGTCAAGGTACATACTGATGATAACCCTTCAAACCTTCTCAAGAAGAGCCTCCCAATAGAGTGGTTTGCTCATTGTCGCTAGATGATGGGGGTTGGATAGTATATGTGTATTTTACCTTTGTACATACATAGACTTAGTTGATTCTTTCCTCTACCTTCAAGCACGTTAACTTTAGGTGGGAGGTTGTTGGGAATAAAGGGTCATCGTTCCTTTTACGATGTTTGGGTGTGCACGCACCATTACACATGTACTATATATATATTCAAAAATCTATAGCGGCACATTTGAGATTGTACTCACATCGAGTCGTGTGCTCTCCCTCTCTCACTCTCTAATCTACACTGACTCTCTCTCACTGTTGAACCATAGCATCTCATGTCTCAATCCTCATGCACTCTGTTTACATAAATGGCAAGAGTTTAGTCATCCTCAAGTTTCTTTCCAGCAAAGATGAGGCACTACTAGTCAAGAGGAATCCCTTCCTTGTTCGAGCCTTGTCTTGAATCTTGGCCTTCACATTACTAATATTGTCAAACGACTCAACCTCTAATACAATGTTCTTACCGGTCAAGGTCTCATGAATCTTGATCTTGATGATTGCAAAAGAGAGCTAAGTTGCACACACATTCCTTTGTCACTGCCTTCTCTTCTCTTCTACCCCTGCCCAAAAAAAAAACAAGATGGGAAATAGACTTTGAGATTTTGAGATTCTAAGACTTGGAAATGGTTGGGATGCTAGCATGCTTCTAGTCCAATGCCCATCCCATCACTCTATACTTATAAGAGATCTCCATTATGAATTATTGAAGTTCCCCCTTTTCCATGTCCATATGAATATCATCCCTTGTATCTACATCTAAAATTAAAAATGTACTCTCCCTATCCTCCTTAATAGGGCCTAAATTTGATGGGTCTCTTAAAATTTCTTATGATAGGAGTTTTTCTAAATTTCCTTTCAAATGATAGTTGGAGAATCCATGCTAGTCAAATGAAAGATCAAATAAGTAAATGAAATTTTGTGTAAAATAGTCTTGATTAAGATAAATAACATGCAAGTTTAAGTTAAAAGACATAGCTAGATAGCTTGCTAATGCAACTCATTATGAGCAATACAACCAAAGAAGTTTGTAAATATGTACCTAGTAAGTTGAGTAGAGTCATTGTTGGATACGCTAGGAGATTCCCATTGCCATAATATTTGAATCAATACTAAGACATCACATAAGAATGATTAAGGGATGCTTATTTTCTTCAGATCTTGAATTGTTCTTGAATTATCATTGAGAAGTTTCAAAACATCACATGTCTGTCAAAGGTATAGCATACAACTATGTCCTAATGCCCTACATAGTAAGCCCTCTATTGTTCATTCCCACACTTGGAATTTAAATTGTACACCTACCTACAATTGAAATCTAGTAGCATAAGTTTAACTTCCAAGCACCTCAAAGACAAACCCAAGAGCTAGGCCCTCAATTTTGAAAATGCATCTTGAGATGGATGTCAAACCCTAATTTCTATTGTAAATTAGGGTTTACAATAGAGGTTTTCCAATATCTCCACCTTTGATGACTCAAATGGTTGGATTTTGTAATATAACTTGAGATGGTTATAGGATGAGAGAGAATACTATACAGAGAGAAAATTTAGATTTTTATCGTGAGAAAGGCTAAAAAACTACTACTGTCCTACTCAAATAGCCATGGAAGTTGTCACCTACAACTATTATTAGGACCACTTGAAAGGATGTTGCCCCCCCTATATTGTCACATATACTAGAAGGACCTTGGGCTATTGTCACTTGCACTTGGAGGCTCCAAAAAGTAGTAGGTGGCTGGAGGCTCCAAAAACTAGTGTCACCTACTATATAAATGGTCCCTAGAGTGGTTGCAAATCACATCAACAATATCTCCTTGGTCCATAGCAGACTCCTTTTCTCTCTATCACATGGGTAAGTTTTACAAAGTGGCAACCTTCTAATCTAATTTTTTAACATTATCTAGCTTATTGAATTAACTTTTAGAATATAAATTTTAAAAATTAATTTAATAATTTTTCTAGTGTGCCTAGAAAAATAGCTCCACTATAAAGGCAATAATTAAATTGGCTAGACTAAATTGTCTTCCAAGTATCCTTGCGCAATTATTGACCTTTAGATTGACATTAATTAATTAATTAATGCAATCTCTAATGTCACCACATTGAAATTAGTGGCCAATAAATTGGTCTAGGCCAAAATTTGACACGAGGTATCACCTAGTATTTGTCTATACTAATGTGACTTACATTGTGAAATAATTAACTTGCACCTCACATGTGTAAGTCACATTAGCACATTTGATTAAATTTTAATCAAATGCTAAGCAAGACAATAAAATTGCACATCCTCATGATAGTGATAGAGAAGAATGCGATACATTTCACGATTATGGGAATGGTTGTTGAGATTGTCGTTAACTCTTCAGTGGCCTAATAAAGTCATCAATGAAGCTTGCAAAACTATTAGCAAATTTGTAAGAAGAGTTTATGAGGATGGATTGCATTTGATTATTACCACATGAAATCATGCAATGATGCATAGTTATGCATTTTCCCTTCTTAAACATGCAACCACTCATACACAAGGTACTACTTGGTTGTAAGTACTATCAAGGCCTCATTGCTATGTATTTGACTAGATACTTCTCAATACCCTTGGTTTGCCTAATTGCATGGATGGACTTTCCCTAGTGACCTTGGATTTATTGTTTTACAACCATCAATTATAAATTGCAAAGTCACTTGAATTCCAATTGATGAAATGAAAGAGTTTTAGGGAGATTCAAGAGGCTAGCAAGCCATATCAGATTTGTGCCTAAATTTGTCTTGCAAGGAGCAAGGTGAATACCAATCCCTAAGCAAACCAAGGGGCAAATTGGTTTGAAGACTTGCTAATCAATTTTGATAGTAAGAGGCTCTTGGATTAGTGAGAAGAAGATCAGATAATCTCAGTTGTAATCCATCCATTTACAATAAATGGCAAAGAAATACCATAAGTACAAAGAAAGGGGCTCCAATTTAAGTACAATGTGAATAGAAAACTCACTAACAATCAACACATCTCTCTCCCATGGCCATTTAAGGATTCCATTTAACTAACGTTCTTCCATGGGGATACTCTAGTCCATCGAATCATAGAAGCACTTAGATTATTTAAGAAGTGGCTATATCAATGGAAACAACTATTGGAATTTCAAACCGTTAGATGGCTTGATAACCACTCTGCTCGGGTAACATTCCACCTCAACAATAGGACACTGGAACTTGTTTGGAATAGCATAAATGAATTGCAATTTAGTCTAGCTAAAGCCATTAAACTAAGGGGACAACTCAATGCCAACACTTGCCCTAGGAAAGATGGGCGACCATTACTATCCCCTCCAAACACAGCCTCTTCCAACCACAAGCTCATAAAAAAACTAAATTGTAGGAACAAGAAACATTGGGAAATAAGATCTAAAAGGTTATGCTCTCTTAACATTCTTGCAAAAACATCTATTTTACATTGGCTCATTCTACACAAGGGATTGTGGACAAGAGAAATATCACTAGGTTAAGGAATTGTAAATGGAAATTATCCAAGATGTGGAAATATAATTCTCACTTATTTATGGACTACATATACAATGAAGTCTTCATTAATTTCTTGCAACAACTGATTAGTGTCTTCCATCCTTTCAAACTCACTTGAAAAGAGTTTCTCTTAGAAGAGGCTAATGGTCTCCCCGTAAAAATTTGGACGTTTCTAAGATCCCAAGACTTGTAAGGTGTATGGACTCAAAGAAATGAATCTCTATTTCTCTCGCACTCAATTCTAATTCTTAAGGTTTAACTTTTGTGGCAAGTGGAGAGCAAGAAGTAGGATATCCTGAAGGAAGCAAAGAATATCAAGAGGGAGAAACAAAGGCTACTCAAGAATAAATTCCTATTACAATTGTTGCCCTCCCATAGGTTTCGACTCAAGATAAAAATCAAGAATTGGAATTTATCACTCAATCCACCTAGGATGAAATTTATACACGTCAATGATAGATTTCAATTAAAATCTACAAGTTATAGGTGAAATGACCACTTAGGATTGAACATGTGTATGACTAATGTGTCAAGCCACTAACCACTAGGGTTCAAGAGACAAGACAAGAGAGGTGAAAGAATCAAGATGAAACCAAAAGACATTGAATAAAATCTTGAAGAAAACTCTACACACTGTGCTAGCACACACAAGTTACAAAATGTGTCCAAGGTGATGGCTTTGTCAAGAACCATAGTATGCAACCTCTAATCTCTTTCCTACCTCCTTGTCAAAAATCTATGAAAAAAAATCTATTCCAATAGTAAAACTCTTCCATTTTAATAGCTACATCAGTAAGTTCTCTTCATGAAAATCTATCCCAAATTTAGTATTCTCAGGCAAGCCTTTCTGGCTAAAGGCACCCAAGAAGTGATAGATTCACTTCAACTCTCTATATACATCGCATGTAGAAGTTCATTTGCCTTGTTTTTCATGCTAAAAATATAGGATTTTTCCTTCTATGCCTTGTTCTTTACTTTTCCCTATTTTCATTTTTGTGCACACCCTAAACCTAGTTGCAACCTTATTTGTCCCTACACATGTAGAATTATGAAAATCTTCTCAAAATAGCTGAAAATACTACTTATGCAAAATGCATCACTTTTTTATATTTTTTGGCTTTGACAACTTGTACCACTTAAGATAAGTCCTCGCATGTATCTAGATCCACCCAAACTTCTCATTAAGTTATTAGAACTTAATAATAGATATTCAAACTATTTTGGAGATTAGTTGTGAACCTAGAAAAACATGTTTGCATCTTGATTAAATCTTTCATAATAAGCATATATCTAAAATTCTTGCATAGATATCTTTCCCTTAGTTTTTCTACACTGAACGGGTAGCCACACGATCTCCATCCCATCTAAACTTGCACATCCTCCAACATGTGGTAGTGCTACTCATCATCACCTTTAAGATCAACTGTCAATTCAAAATTTTCCTCCTCCTAGGTCAAACGGCCACTTAATCACCCAATGAATTATATATACAATCCAAGCACCCCTTCCTAGCCCAAATAGCCCGCATATCACGCTTAACAACACATGAACTCAGCCATGATCAAAGGTCCACTTCATTACCTCACATAAGTCATCCTCTTGAAAGCAGTCAACTCGAACATAAACCTGAATATATCTTGCATAGTTTGCATCCTCCATTACAATCTCTTGCAAGATTTTTAATATATTGCCATCAACCAATTCATCATCACCGTCAATCAAAGCATTCATTCCCATTGCAACTTGAGTCACTGTTTCCATTACATCCACTGCTTGTGCTATTGAAGCATAGATAGAGAACATATCCATGTCATCAAACAAAGCATCTATATATCCTCAAGCAATACATCCTATGTTGCCTATATATATGTAATATCTTTAGGAAAAACTACATCTTCAAGCAACGCATCATCCACAGTCCGGTCAATGTATTCTCTATATTCACTATTCAAGAATAATCATCAAACAAAGCACATGTATCCTTTGCAACCCTTATACAATACCACATCTACATGCATGATCAAGGTTTCATCTACATTTACAAGCATTGTAACATCTACAGTTGTAGTCATAGCATCATCAGTATTCATTTTCATTATTTCTAGCATATCTGCATCCTCATGTCAAGCATGTGTACCATACTTTGCTAGTGTATCTACAATACCCTCTAAAATACCCTTTGCAAAAGTGTATTGATTTCTCTCTTTTTTTTCATGCTCTTCTTTTTTCTATCTTTTTTCTCTTTCTGCTCTTCTTTTTTCTCCTGTTGTACATTCTCCATATACTATTCTAGTTCGCGTCTAGCAAGAGATGCAAGTTTCTCACCCCCCACCCCTCTAGTTACTTTCTTTGAAATGCCAAGATTCCCTTCATCTCTCTTCCACTTCTCTTCTACAATCAATTTTGTATTCTCTGTTAGCATAAACTGAATAGGTATATATAAGAGATTTCCTTCTTGACTAAGCTATGATAGTCCCTCATATACTAGTCAACTCTGTCTAAGGCACCTTGCCCTTTTCTATAGTCTGCAAGTTATAGGTCCAATCCTCTGTCTTTTTGATCTTTAGGCTTCTCAATCTACAATTCATAAACTACAGCATCTACAGTGCATATGCAATCTACACTGATAAATTCTCTTAAATTTTCTTCATTCCACCCTTTCCAAAGTTCATGGTGATAGGGAGACCTATCTCACTGGCACACATCTTCTCATCTTTCCAAAAAATCAAATTTGCCTCATAGTATCTTTATAGGCTTCATAGTCTGCTCAATGCTATCGCACCACATACATCTGCAAACAAATTCACTCTTAAGCAAAGTCTGCAAAGGAGCAACTCTCTCAAGATCTTCCAATCTAGCCAAATTTATTTGCAGATCTCTCATATTCTTCAGAAGCTCATCCATGACATCATCCTTTGTTTGTGCAGAAGCGAGTACAAGAGGCTATGGCCTAGGCAAAGGCTCAAGATGCATGAGTAGCCATAGTGCACATACCCATCAATTGCTCATGTCTTTTTTGCCTCTTTACCAATTTTGAAACTATTTCTTGAACATCTGCCCAATCATTCTTTAGGCCATTATTTGTAGCATCATCTTCAAGAAGCTCTTCTAATTGCATCTACAATAGAGGATCTACAACCTATAAGAAAGGTAAGGCTTTCTCTCCCTCTCAAGTGTTAACTACTCTACAGCACTCAACTACTTATATTTTTGCTTAGAGACCCTCTACAACTCTAGAGCGGAAAGTCCCTTTCTCGGTTTGAAAACCCACTCTAGGAAATATCTATTCGTCACATGATCTGCATCTTTAAGATAAAATTTGCCTTTTAGAGCTCTCTTGAAAGCAAGCCATGTAATCCCATGCTTTATATAAATTGCACTTACTCTAGTCCATAGCTCATAAGCCATGATTCTACCAAAATGTATTGGGATCTCTTCAATTGGTACCCTAGCTATCTCGAGCTTTCATGCATAAACATGAACATGTTACTATTTTTTATCATCAAATTTCTGGACTGTTGAGATTATCTTTTCCAAAGCATTTGTCACGGTCCCTTCCTATTTGAACATCTCTTAGGTTCTCCTGAAGTTTATTAAGTCTCTTGGTCTAATAACATCATCATTTGTATGCATATGATCTCTCATCTTGTCAAACATAGATGTGGCTTTTTGCATCGGGTTCACCAAATGTCAAGTGGGGTATTATCAAGCCACTAACCATTAGGGTTCAAGAGATAATGCAAGAGGTGAATGAATCAAGAGAAAACCAAAAGACACTGAATAAACTCTTGAAGAAAACTTTGTACATTGTAGTAACATGCAAGTCACAAACTCTGTGTCTAAGGCAATGGCTCTAATAGAACTCTATCGAGACAATAGCTTGACCACATTATACAATCTATAATCTCTTTACTACTTCCTTGTCAAAACTCTATGAAAAATATTACTCCAACAATAAAACTCTTCCAGTTTAACACCTACAATTATAGGTATCTCTTTGTGTGAATTTGTCCCAAATTTAATACTCCGATGCAAGCCTTTCTAGGCTAAAGGCACCCAAGAAGTGATAGATTTACTTCAACTATGTGTAGTACAACAATAGATCACTTCTATGATTGCCCAAGCCTTTATACATCAATCTATGCATCTTATATAGAAGATCATTGCCTTGCTTTGCCTTGCTTTTCATGCTAGAAACATAGGCTTTTGCCTTCTATGGCTTGGTTTTTGCTTTTTCTGTTTTCATTTTGGTGCAAGCCCTATGCTTGGCTACAACTTGATTCAACCCTAATTTTATTATAGAACTTTAAATATGGACGTCCTTGTACTTAAAATAAATGAAACACACCTAATCTACACAATAGCATGAGAAAAATTATGAAAATCTTCTTAAATTGGCCAAAAATACCACTTTTCATAAAATATATCACTTTTTAACATTTTTAGGCTTGGATGACTTATGCCACTTAAGATAAATCTTTGCATGTGTTTGAATCCACCAAAACTTCTCATTAAGTTATTAGAATTCAATAATGGATATTCAAACTATTTGGAGACCACTTTTAAATGGAGAAAAACATGTTCTCATCATCGTTAAATCTTCCATAAGCATATATAAAAAATGCAAGCATAGTTGTATTTTCCTTGGTTTTCCTTCACTGAAGGTGTAGCCACAGAACAATGAGCTCACCCCCGAGACTAGGAGTTAGCAACACTTTGAGTCACTACTACGTCCCTTGGACTAGCCTCTCATATCACCAACTTCATGACCACTATGACTAATGCTACTAGCACCCATCCAAATGTCCAAAGATGTAACAATAGAAAACCTGTCTCATTTCTTTGGCATTTCCTACCCCATATTGTATATCCAATATATACTAAAAGTATACTCATCCTCTAGGTGTCACACATACAATCATTCCTTGTTTTTCAAGACTTTCTAGTTAAGACGGGGGCCCTTTATTGAGTTCACTAAGCACTAGAACTAGCTATTTATATTAGTTTCTAGTACTCTTTTAAGACTATAAATGTCTCTTTATGTTCATTTAACTTCATCACGTTCTCAAAGAGAAAAAAAGGATAGTACTTTGCTTACATTTTATTATGCTCTTTACAATGCTCTCATATACATGGCACTATCACAACCAAACTTTGGCTCTTGTTCGTATTATATAATGTAGTGGTCTTATGGTTGTCTCGTTATGCACCTCCTTTTTCTATCAACAATTTTCACTAAGGTATCTTGTCACACCTAGCTTTGACTAGACTTTGGTCTTGAAAGTAAACTGACCATGGTGTAGCCTGCTTTTTAGCCTCCTTCCTAGAAATGTGACAACCTTAACATTCTATACTCTTGAAAGTCTAGTGCAGTACCCAGGTGTGGCACAACCCTATTTTTTCTTCTTTTATTTAATGCTTTTACATACTACTCCTTCCACATTTTGAAGGACCAGATAACATTCTTACATTCCTTATTTACCTCTCTATATGTGGCAATATGACAGCCACTTGGTAGCTCTTGTTTGATATTGCTCAGTATCAGCTAAAGGTAGGATAAGTAGAACAAGTTTGGAGCACAGAGTCTGATCTAAGATAAGGCTTACACCTGTCACTACACAGTGTACTAGTAAGAGTTTACTAGTTGGTCTCTGAATTGAGAAAGTTTCAGATTGCACCATACATTCATGTCCTGTTTTGCTAGTTTTGTTGCTGTATGAACCAAGGTGGGGAGAAAAGCATGCCTCAGTGAAAAACTCAGTCTTAAGTTCGCCTTTTCTGTGCACAAATAGTAAACACATATACAGGCGTCCTGTACATAGTACATACATGAACAGGCCTCCTGTTTTCCACCACATATCAAATAATATACAAACCTACACCTCATCCATCCAAAATCTTGGATACTGTATTCGTGTAAGCCAGATTTTGGCCATTAAGTACAAAGAAGTGTTGAGAGAAATTGTAATGGGCATAAAATGCAAAACATAAGAGTACAAATAAATGAATGAAATATTATGTCGTTTGGTGCATAGCGGCAAAACTGCTGAGACAATCAAATATATAGTCAGTATTTCTTTGTAGACAGAAGTTGCCTATTGAAAGTCCACCATTGACAATCAATCTTCCTTCCAGCTAGCATAGAACTGTTGATCTATACTTGCAGCCCATTGATATAGGCCCTCAGCTTTTTGCCTGCTTCCACTTTGTATCCTTTATCTCAGGTGTCACTTCATGGAACAGTCACTAACAGATGACTGGACTGATCAATGATCAATTGTATCGGAACAGACCACTACCTGCGTATCTGGTATCAAAATAAGCACCTCACATGCTTGATTAATTGATAAATTGCCCACATCACACCAATTACTGACCAGTGGGATTGGATGAATGGAAGGGAAAGGGACTCTAAATGTTCCCGATCAGCAGAGCTTCAATACAACAGACTGGGGCTTGAAGGGTTCTTTCTCTATGCATAGACTTCTGTTCAGGGTGATTACTCTCAAACACCACCATAAGAAGGGTGTGGCAAAGGATACAAAGGCCATGATTGAGATCCCCCTGATGATTCCATTTGTGTAATAAGGAAATGCCATCACAAGGAGACTTCCAAAGCACAACCACCATGGAGTAAGCATGGGAACAAGAGGAAGACGGAAGATTTGCCTTGTCACCATGAGAAGTGCTAACGACCCCAACAGTGAGAGGGACCACCCAGCAAGAGGGTGTGATGTTGGTGGTACCATCATCACAGGCAAAAGGAAGCTTCCCATTATGCAGACTGGGATTGTCATCTTCACAATGAGATGCATTCCACTAACATACAGACAATGATCTGTTTTAGGTGTACAAATGCTGCATAAAGGGATCCATTTCACATTTGGGAAAAGGTACCATGAGCAGATGGCAGTCAACAACAAAGAAGCATACAAAAGGACTTCGAGCACAAGGACTGGAAACTCCTCTTTGTACCTGCCAGTACATTCCAATGCTAATCATAAGTAAAGAAATTTCATTTTCAAAGTTCAGAATCCCATCACAAATTAATTTGCACACATAATATGCACACATTCCACACCATTAGAATATCTGTAGCAACCAAGTAACAATCAGAGACAGTGCTGCGTTTTGATGCAAACTATATGCTGTAAGAAAGGTTGCAAAAGCAGAGCTCTACCCTATAGTTGAAGCCCTCAAATCATGCCAAGACAGCCCCAACGGCAAAATAGGCCAGGACCACCAATACCATGGCTTCAGCCATGATGCACCAGGGAAAGTTACAACACTGTTTGGTCCACACGGAACACGCCATTTTAACTTTAAATCTGAAAGGATGACAAGCATTGTATAATTTAGCAATCATACAAAATTCAACTCAATTCTTGAGAAGTAAAAGGAATCACAAACTCAAATAGGATTTAATATTCACTCACAGTAGTAAGATGCATCCATTTGATATCCAAATGGCAATCGATATTGTCCTTTGAGGCGAGATCCATTCTGTGGACGGTGGAACATAGGCATGTCCAGGAGATCAGCATAGTAAGAAGTTAAAAATCCTTGATCTGCACCATCCCGGTTCTCAATTCGTCTATTTAGATTATCAAGCATATCATGGAAGACAGTTTGAGAGGGCTGCAGCATTCAAGTTTTACTTAAGATCAGATGACAGAGGAAGCAACACATGTTGCAAACATCAGAATTTCAATGACAAAAAATTCACAGATGAACTTGCCTCAAGAACAAAGAGTCCTGTGTGGAATATACACGGGTTAATGAACGCAGCACAAAATTCTCCACACAGAAAGAGCTCGTCAATATTTTGCAGGATCAAGTTGTCTGCGTCTAGCATCACGACACGTTGATACTCCACCAAGTTCCAGGCTAGTAGTTTATTCAAAGTGTACAGAAATCTCCTGTTGAACTTATTCTGTGTGACATATGGGTTGGGGATGTTCTCAACTTGTACAACTCTAACACCTTCCTTGATGCTGCAAAGCAAATGTTCAAGACACTGAGTCATACATCTCCTATCAGGACATTCCCAGATCTTATTTGTATTTACCAATCCATGCCTTTAAGATTTACGTCTGCTGATTTTATCAAAACAGGAATAACTGCTCAAGACTTTGGAATTATCTTCATGCCCTCTTGCACATAAGCTTCTTGGTGAATCAAGTGATTCTTGTTTACAAACAAAGCAAAGTTGCAGGGACAGAACATTGCAAAATTTGTCTATTATGTGATCTGAAATTGCGAAGTCCAGTTTTTATTAAGAACGCATCTGAACTTGGAAGGACCTGATACATTTCATAATGGCGATTATGAGAAACAGCAAATTCCTCGCAAACAGAGGCAAATAATACTTCCATGCAGAAGTTACTAATGGGGGAGACATTCATGCATGCATCAAGCCTTACATTTGGCACAGACGAAGACAATTATATACTTGTCAGATGACAATTATTTGGTGCAGATGTCCTAAGAAACTTACAACGTTTGAAGCCAAGAGGAGGGTGTGTTGAGGGAGGCAAGCAAGACAAGGTCTGCATCTGCGTTGAGGCGAGAGAGAGAGCGGAAGAGGACGCGCGCAGCGATATAGTACTCGTAGTCTCTCGGAGTGCCCACATACAAGATAGTAGCATAGGCATTGGGGCTAACTGCTGCTTCTTTGATCGGGGAACTGTAACTGCTGCCGTGTGACTCCTGTCCACAGCTCAATGTAAAAGCCATAGCCAGAATCAGATAAGCTCTCAGCTTCCATATTGGATTGAGACCAATTTGAAATCTTGAACACGAACTCATGGAGGGTTGCCTGGCTGTGCGGTCTGGGCAAGAGACTCTGATCCTAGAGATGTTTGATTGTGGGGACCTACCTGGATGTAATCTCTGGTTTATGAGAGACGGTGATCTCGCTTTGGATATTTGACTGAGCACGCTCTCTCTCTCTCTCTCTCTCTCTCTCTCTCATACACAATATACACATTGCCTGGTCTCTCTCTCTCCGTTGCTGGATACCATTGGCGTCGCCATCATCATCAAAGACATTATCGTCAAGGACGGAGGAAACATGTCTCTCTCCCTCTCTCTCATCAGACAAATATGACCTTATGAATCAGAAATTCAAAATGTGAAGGGGTAGAGTAGCCCTAAATTTGGCAGGGAGGGTCTAATTCTGGCGCAATGGAGGACCTTTCACCATTTCTAATCTTTCTTCATCATTTTTTTGTAATTTCTAAGGTCAACTCCGCCTCCTGCACACTGCGTTCCTCAAAAACTTTAGAACTTAAAAGAGACCCTTCCCATGAGGAGTGTTCTCACACAACATTTTTTTCGACGCTGCTACGACAGCTTTCAACTTTGAGAATCTGTCGGTTTTGCTTAGCTTTTGCACGTTTTTTGTCATATTTTAACTAAATTGATGTGGATGTTAAAATCAACAAGAATTCTCTCCGAAATTTCGAGGTCTCTTTCCCAACTTTGACAATTCTCTTAACACTAAACTTTGCCTTTTCATGAGCACTACTGGCCATGCCAATGGCATGACTCTCAGAACATGCCTTGTTCTAGAGGAACAACACACTTTTGGCCCTCTAGATTTAGAAGGCTCTACTCCAAATATCTTGTAGGTAGCTCTAATTAAGTTTTCTTCCTACTTTTACCATTGAAGTTTAGTATATGTAAACTATCTATACCACATGCCTTCAAGGACCATTAAGAAACCCCTTATCTATGAAATTTCTATGAATAAGATAGACCATTTTCTAATTCAACTACGAATGGCCCTTTTAAATGCTACCCTTCTATATCTAAAATATGCTTTTAAAAGGGTTTTCAAAAACTCTTCTATTGAACTTGCATACTACATATGTACTTTTTACTAAACCCCCCCCCCCCCCCCCCCCCTTCCACTTTTGCATTGCTAACTTTTGAACAAATTCATTTCTCTCGAATGAGTAAAAAGCATTCATATTTGGAGTAGTTCCCACCAAAGCTTGGCTGTGGAGATTCAAGCTTGTGGGAAATTGTTCTTCACAAAACAATTTTTGTGATAAGCAATGATCTTAGTGTTGAATAAAATCCTCAATCAAATTGCAAAAATTGCAAATTAAGATTGCTCCATGGATGTTTTTGTTATTGTTTGGCCACATGGTGGGAGGAGAGAGAAACTAATAAAGAAGGGAAAGAGGAAATCAATAGGCAATAGCCTATCGCATGGTGAACTTGCATACGGATAGGTTGAGTATTAGTGAGGTTAATCTACCAACATAGTTGGATCAATCTACACATGCACCTCATGTGTCTTGGAAGGTGCACATGACCTTTGGCAATAAGACAAAGAAAACAACATTGCCAAAACCAAGGCCCTCAAGACAAGCCCGATTTCAAAACTAGCAAAAAGAAAAAAAAAACTTTATGTCTAGCTTTCTTCACATATCCAAATGAAAATGGCATAGATGTAATAGACTGCTAGCAATAGTTCATTTGTGTCTCCTATTTTAAATGTCATCATTCTAAGTAAAATCAATTTTATTATCTACCAATGTACTGAAGGTGTCTCATCCCCATACTATGCCATTTGAGAGGGCTTGGGGTAAGAAATCTAAGAGCACATTTCAAAGGGAAAGTTTTGGATAAAATTTTGTTTTCTCGATAGAAACATGTAGTATTTATGAAAAGAATATGTCAATTTTTGTAGGTATATGTGGTGTTTGACAATAAAAGTAGTCAAATTAACTTGACTCTTTGCTTTACAAGGATAAATAAGGTAGGATTTATCCTTAGTGCTTTACAAGGATAAATAAGATAGGATTGATCCTTAGGGCCATAAGAAACGTAAACCAATGCACTTTCACATGTAGAATATCAATTTATAATTAGTCAACTTGAGAGTACAAACAAAGACTCATAATAGATACTCCAACTAGTCTTTTAAACTCATGTCAATAGCATAGTTGAGTATTTGTAGTACACACATAGATGGTCTAATATTTTAATGCCATACTAATTTCTTGAGTATTCATAATAGCATTGGAAGTTTCCTCATGGATGTATCAATGATGCAAGCATAGACCATAAATTACATGCAATCTTGCCCCATTATAGTTTTTTCTTTAAGCATTCCAAAACAAGAGAACTTCATGGAAACATTTATATTTTCTAATTTTCCCCATCATGCGATTATAATTTTCACACACTCTCTCATCGTTGCATATAAAACATGCTCTCTTTCATCCTCTTGAGAGTGCTAACACATTCGAAGGTTCTTTACTAAGCCTTGATGATCATATCCTTAAATTTTCTGATTAGCCTTTTATTTGATCCTTTTAGAGTTTCTATTCATATTTCTATTCCTTCTTCTAGCCCCATATAGATATTACCATAGGGATAAGGATTATGGCTATTCCAAAGTTATGAGTTACTACTCATAAAAAGAAGGATTAATGGTATATAGAAGGGTGAATTATTGCTTCTCTTATATATGTTTCTCTTTTCCTTAATCATCCTATAACTCCTTAGGGTTCTCTTACATGTGCCATGAGAGAGAGAGAGAGAGAGAGAGAGAGAGAGAGAGAGAGAGAGTGTGTGTGTGTGTGTGTGTGTGTGTGTGTGTGTGTGCGAGTGCATTTGTGTAATATTTCTATGTAAAAGCATACCATAATTAGAAAGTCAAACCTCCACACACAAAAGTCAACTTGTTGGAGCTATACAAAATTGATTGAAGCTTGGTTAGAGGGTTCATTATTTGTGAAATATTGGAACTATATTCTAAGTGCATGTCCATCTTAATCACACACACACACACACACACACACACACACACACTCTCTCTCTCTCTCTCTCTCTCTCTCTCTCTCTCTCTCTCTCTCTCTCTCTCTCTCTCTCTCTCTCTCTCTCTCTCTCTCTCTCTCTCTCTCTCTCTCTCTCTCTCTCTCTCTCTCTCTCTCTAATTTAGAGAAAATCTTAAAATACTTCAGGATTAATGTTCCCTATATAGCACAACACCATTAACAACATTGCCAAATCATTGAATTTTGCATAATGTACTTGACATAAGTGACTAGTATGGTCTACTTGCATATTCAATGAAAAGAGGGTCCACATTTGTGCCAACTTAGAAGGGATGGTCACTATGTTAGTGTTGCAATCAACCTCATAAGTTTCCATGGTTGAGGAAGAGCTAGTATATGCACCAAGCCCATAGGCTACTATCACTCCAAGACACCTTAACTCTCTTTGATATTTAGTGGCAATTTATATGTAGCTTATAGGCTAATGCATATTTAGAAGTGTAATATGTTCATTGACTAACCATGACAAATGCACACACAAATCTCTCCCCCTCTCTCATGTAGGAGGACATGCGCAACAAAGTACATTACCACTCAAAGTGAAACTTACACACTTAAATGTATTTTGCATCCAAGATATACATCCACACAACTTCAAAATTTATTTGCATGTGGTTTAGCTCTATTTGTATTTTGGACCCTTGTGCACATGGAATATGAGGATGTGCATACTTTTATCGTTTTGTTTGAATTTACTTTTTATATGGGTTGGGGGCGTGAACTTATGAGTTCATTTTTAAATAGCTCCAACTTAGAGCTATTTAGAACCAAGCATTATTGACACATAGTTAGCATAGGTAAACTTAAGAATAAATAATCTCAAGTGTATAAACACCTCTATAAATTCCTTCTCACCTTTATGTATAAGGCATATGGTGGTTAGCAATCTTCCCAATAATATGGGGGCCATTTCAATCCTTTGAAAAAGTAGCACCCTATGTTGTTCCAATGTAAATCTATTACTTTGTCTTCATGCTTATAAGCATTAAAAACACATTTCTTAAACAATGGATCAAAATACACCTCAATGCATGTTAGATGACTTCAATTTACAATGTTGAAAGAAAAGAGTTGAAGTTTTGATGAAGAAAATTCATCGTTGTACACTTATTCAAATCATGACTTGACTACAACAAATGTAAAGATGGACAAAATTTATGCCCACATCTTGATGGGCTTGTTGAATAGGTTAAAAGATTGAATGATATTTCAATTTTTTGATACGAACCAAGTACAATACTTCCATATTTGAAGGACCACACCTTTGAAGGATCACATTTTTAAAGTATAGCCAATAAAAAGAAAAAGTGTAACTGCCAAAATCTTCCAAAAGGATGCATAAACTACGGGCAAGGTACATGTTAATTGCATTTTTTAAGGACCACGTTTTTTAAGTATAGCCAATAGAAAGAAAAGGTGCAACTCCCAAAATCTTCCAAAAGTATGCATAAATTTTGAGATTTAACAAGACTGTTTTATGGGGTGCTTGTATTTTTCAACAAACAATATGATTAAGTTGTATTGAAAAGAGAAGCGGCCTCATTCTCATGTAATTTATATTTATTTCCATGGATCCACAAGGTCAAAGTAAGGTGCACAATGTGATCTCCATCTTAGAAAGTGTGATGAACCTTATAACAAGCAAGCAACTAGATTAGAACCCATCATGGGGCTATGAAAAGGGTAGGATTCCAAAGAGGATGAAAACCTTGGAAAATTTGTATATTGATGAAAGGGAATGGAATGAGCTATTCATGAGTGTGCAAACTTTGAGACTTCTTCTATATTGATGAAAGGGAATGGAACGAGCTACTTGCAAGTGTGCAAACTTTGAGACTTCTTGTCCTTGGTTTGTTTTTGCATGCTTGTGAGAGAGTGGAGAGGAAGAGTGAGAGTGAGAGGGAATGAGAAGCTAGGGAAGTGAAGCTCCCATCTCTTCTTCTTTCTTTCTATCTGTCCCATCTTGGTGCGAGATGAAGGAGAGGGTGTGTGTGAGGTTGAGGGAGAGAGAGTGAGGAACTAGAGTGAAGCTATTCTTTCCCATCTTCTCCCTTCTTATCCATCTTATCCTCTCCATGTGTGTGTGAAGTTGGTAGCAAGATCTTAGACAATGCAAGGAGCATCACTTGGATGTTGAAGTATGCAATGAGCCTTGGAGCAAGACTACAACGAAGTTGGTGGGAAGATCTTGGACAATGTAAGGAGCATCTCTTGGATCCTTAACTATATGACTGGTGCCTAAACCGGATGCTGGATGCATACATAGCAAGCTCATAAAACAAGAAGGAATATTTGCAGGACATGAAGAAAAGAGACAAATTGGGTACAATCTGTCCCCATGCCTTGTGTGAGCGCTTCACAAGGCATGTATTTATAAATTTATTCATCTCAAAGCTCAAAAATAGCCCAATTTTACAATTAGCATGCTTTAGCTTTTGTGTTTGCTTTTGTTCAAATAAAGAATAAAGTGGTCGGGCACCCAAAAAGTCGGGTTGTGCCCAAATACAATGTCCAATAATGAAATATTTAAACTGTGCACCCATGAGCATAAAAATAATAAATATTTGTGAATCGCTTCAATAAATAAGTGCGCCTAAATAAATATTAGCACCACGTCTTTAATGATAAAGTGAGCGCCCATAAAAAATGATAATTTTTTCTAAGTAATTTGAATACATGCTATTGCCTAGTGCTTCCCAATGCCACAGCTGCCTGCTCTACACATCAACTAAAGCATTCACAATTGTTAGAAAATAAAAAAATTAAATTGACAAAAGTGAATACCTAGCACTCTTCAACTACAAAATAAATAAATAGGTTGGAACTCTGTCCTAACCTTAATTTAATACAAGTGCACTCTAAACTCATAAATGTCCATTGATTTAAATATGTATTTTGCGGAATCACTTGCTGTGGAATCACCTATGTGCATATTAAATTAACATGACGCTCGGAAAGGACAGGCGTCCCTGTCAACTTCTCACACAACGAATCCACCTTGTGTACGAGCCCCAACAAATAAATATAGTTTTATGGAATCCATCGCAAAAGCTCACGGAATCCACCGACACATTATCACCTTTTTCCAATATAAATTTGACGAATTTTATCTTGTTTCAAGATAAAACTAAGTGATAAGAAATATTATTTGACTTTTTCTTGAAATTCAATCACTTCTTTGATTGGTTGGTGCCATGGTGAAGAAGGTTCCACCAAAGTGATACTTTATTTGTCAAATAATTAGTTGCACACTTGATTTTATCCTTCTCAGGAAAAGCTTCTTTGTCAAAATAATCATCAAATTGGCTCAACCAAGATAAGACATATTTTCCATCCTTTTTTCAATCAAAATTAGGAAATTGAAAAGACTTAGAGCTGATTTTTTGGTTCGTCTTAGTTTGTTGCATGTCAAAAACACCTTTCAAAATTTGAGGAATACAATCATCTTTATCTTGAGAAATTGAATTTTGTTGCTACTCACTCTCTTGAAGCACATCCACCACTCCATTTATATTATATTGAAGAAGATCCATTTATTATTGTTCAAAAAGTAATTTTTAGAAGAGGCAAATCGATGTTCACTTTGTATATGTTTGAACGTCCCAACATGGCAGAAGACAATTAATACACAAAAACAACCCTTTAGAATATCCTAGAGAGTAGAACTTGCTGCATATGAACAAGGTTCTAAAATATCTAATAATAAGGGCCAACTCCATATGTAGAAACAAGGACTTTCATGCTCTTCCCAAGCTTAACAAGTAAATTTGGACTCTTCTATGTAGTAGAAAGAGCCTTCTGAAAAGTAATAAGTGGGAATATATGAAAAGGAGGCTAATATGTTGATAAACATGGATCTAGAGCTAGCTAGCTATGGTGGATGAAAGATGAAAACACTATTCATGATGACATGGATAATAACACAAACTGATAGTTCTATTGCTTATTGAAATGAGTGTCAAGTACATGCTTATATAGCTTTTTGAATAGTACCACTCTTCCTTACTGTGCTTATGGGATTTTGGGAAACTCTCATAGAGCTTCTAGAGCATACATCTTTTCTCACATCTTCCATACAAAGCCACTTATGGGCAAGCCTCTTTCGGTCACACATCTAGCCTCTATGGGCATACATACAACCATCATTTGCTTTCTCAACACCCCCCCTCAAATGATGAGTTCCTTTCTTGCTAGCTTTCCCCCCCCCTTGCATGTAAACATGAACCAGGAGACTAGCTCTTTGGGATCCTAGTCAAGTTAAGGCTTGAAACTTTACATCTTGGTAGGGTTTTTACATCCACTATGGGAAACAAGATCCACCTATGGGAACTAAGGGTCCACTATGGGAAAAAACTTGATTCATGATGGGAAGTCATTTTGTTGGTTTGTAGCAGCGGAAAATATTTTCTTCATCTTTTTGTTTCTTCTTTGGCAAACTTTGATCTTCTTATTGGTCTTTTGCTCCAATCTTTGATCTTCTTTGTCTTCTTGGACTTATTTATCTTCATGATACTTGGCTTTTGTTGTGCTCCTTATCCCTTTTGTCGATGTGTGGCACATGATTTTTACTCTAGTCTTCTTGACACATTCTTTCTGCTTCATGCTTTTACAAATGGATACTGATGGGTACATGGCCTTGTCTTGTCAGGATTTCTTTGACATACATGGCATTGATCTTAGGATACATATACTTGCCTTTTGGCTTTTCATGGATCTTAGAATATATAGCTTTTGAGTCATCATGGGTTATATTGTAGTGCTTTAGGCATACAAGATGAATACTTTTCCTTTTGAATAGCTCTCGCTCTTGGAATACGTGGCTTGACAGCACATTAACATTGGATTTTCTTCCAAGGTTTGATATGTGTGCATGGTGCAAATAGATAATCTCTTCCTTGGGAAGGTCTACCATTAATGCAAGGAGGTCTTACCACGAGTAACTCAGGCAGTGTCTATCCTTTTCACAATGTAAGAAAGGGTTTATGGACAAGACACTGTGAACAAGGATTTAGGTTTTTATTTGAACTGGTTTGGAGGAGACAGGGTGAAGAAGGGTTTGTAAGAGGAGGCTTTACTTTGAATCTTCCGGCCTATCATCGCTTGGATTGATGAGAACACTTTTAATCTTCTTCTCCTCCTCCTTCAGCAAGAAGAACCAATAGCATATGAAATGAATGCATCAGGTTGGTGTAGGCGGTCTTGTTTACGCTCGCCTTGGGAGTTCCATCCTGGTGGACTTTATTACAGCTTAGAAGGTTCTCTGATAGTGTGGCGTGCCACAACAATACTAAGATAGAATAATTACTTGGTCAGATTAAGCTGCCAAGTCGTTGAAGCTTCTTATGGCTCTCTTTTTCCTCGTCTGCATTTTTTTTTTTGGGAGTGACCGTTGTGAAGATTGATCAACTATATGTATGCAATAGCCAAACAAGTACAAGATCCGAACTTGATGGTGATCTAGAAGGTGTTAATGATGAGGTCCAAACTTAAAGAAGAGGCACATGTTTTGAGTAGGGTAGAGTATAAGGCATAAGCCTTCTCCAATGCAAAAACAAATCTTCTCTTCTTTATCACTTTCTCTTGACAATGAAATAAGATTGAAAATGGTAACACTCACACTGAAGAGCTATGCTTCAAAGATGATGACCCTTTGTAATAAGCTTTGATCTCTTCTCCACGATTTCTTCGACTGCAGCACTTCCAAAAACTTGGCAAAGCCTCAATAGTTGAACCTCATAATCTTGAAATGAAGAGAAAACATTGGATGACTTTGAGAGATGGAGAGAATGAGAGAATAAGAGAGAGGAAGATTGGGAAAGTGTACACACACTAGCCAACTAGCTGGGCAACTCTCATAGAGCTTCTAGAGCATACATCTTTTCTCACATCTTCCATACAAAGCCACTATGGGCAAGCCTCTTTTGGGCACACATCCAGCCTCTATGGGCATACATACAACCATCATTTGCTTTCTCAACATAAAAGCTATGTGGGAAGGGGCTATGTAGAAGAGGGCTTAAGAAAGATTGCCTCCCCTGCCTTTTAAAACATTTAGACCGCCCATTGAAAAATGAATTAAGTGTAACTTATTAGCTTTTTAAATCTTTAAATCTTTGAAAGCTTAAGCTTTTAATAGTGTGTTGAAATAAAACAAGCCAAACAAGATATGGCGATAAGCAATGCAAAATATGGTGGACTAGCATGGAGGAGTTGGCAGCAGTTACTAGTGAAATCAAAGGTGATTTAGGGACTATGATATTAACTCAATGGATCAATGGTCTCAAATTTGAGCCTCCCTCCTTGTAATCCAAAACCACTTGCCCTCCACAAACTACTAGATAGGTGGTTTTACTAATAGCTATTGTGGTTTTAGAAAGAAAATGTGAGGAAAGCTTATTTGTAATGTCCCTTTCCTTCAAAGGTTGAGGTATATGATTAGTGTTAATGGATATCCTTTGTGTTAGAACCCTTTCTGTTAGGAATTCAACCATTAAGTATTAGAACAAGCCTTGATGATGATGATGATGATGATGGTGCAACCTTGTAATAAGAATGTATGATGTTGATGCATTCACCAATCACTGCACTTTGATACCAATGTTGCCAACCTTTATCATATAATATACAAATATTGAAAGAAAAATAGGAAGAGAAAAATTTGTAAGAGAAAAGAAATTCAAAAAACTTGCATGATACAAGATTGGGTACAATCTCCCCCCATGCATGCGTGAGCACCTCCCCCATACATGTATCACTAATGTTTACACTAGTCTATGAAGCATATAATTTTCACACATGAAAATATGCATCCAAAATATTTATTCCTCATGACTACATCTAATAATGTACTCACCAAAACATAAAACATTAATATCCATCCATCTATATACTAGGCATAATGCGTCTACTATCACATGTGTGCACCCATATCACAAGCCACGAATCATGTGGCAAATAGACAAAATACACAATAAAAAAAGAAAATCATCTTATTTCCATACTAAATTTAGATAAAATATCATGATTATCATTATTCTATAACAAGTGTCTTACGTCAATATCCTAGGAACCATATGTCACCACCGCACAAACACATTCATTTGTAAACATTGTGGTAAACTATATTTTAGGATACATTGTAGTATGCTCTATTAGGACATACTAGGAACCATGCAATTATGTTTAATTTTATAAAGGTCACACTCAATATCCACACACAATCAAGTCATTTAGGTATGCAGTCTTAAGCACATTGACTAGCATAGGCCTCAAGCACAAAAGTCCCCCACCTTAGGTCACAAGAGTCATAGATTAAGATTACATGTATGCCTGATACTAAAAGAGAAGCTAGGACCAATCAAAGGATCCTTGAGTAAAACCCATAGCAGAGGTCACATTGCACTTAGCAAAAATATAATCACACATTGATTTCAAAAGAGAAAGCTTGATTGTGCACTAAATCACCTTCATGTACTATTGACCACATCTTCATCTGAAAGAAGAAAGCTTGATTGAACATAAGGATCTTAATGTTGCTAAGGAGAAACTATTTCACCATAAAAAATTGTGTAAAAACCTAACATACTAAGAGCCAAAAATAGGAATGAATGAAATGTCACAACCAACAAAGACAAGAAACAAAACTAAACTATAAACACAACCTTCAAAACCTAAAACTTACCATAGCCTACTCAACTATTCTCAAGAGCCTAGAAAACTACACATGTACATGCATTTATGGAGTGGCCTCGAGATCCCAAATCCTAGAAGAAGAAAAAAGTCCTAGCCTTGCCATTAGAAACACAAAATATCAGGAAGATCCCAATTTTGGAATTGATTGATCCAGTCATTGAAATAGGTAATTAAGAAACCATGGGTGTTCCACATAGCACCATGGCTAGAGTGGGATAGTCGAGGGATGTCTCAAATAACTTTGATGTATCTATGGATGCTTTCCACAATTCCACATAATTTGATATTACAACCATGATACTTGAGGATATGTAACAAAACTCAAAGAGTTAAAGAACCAATGAACTAGAACTCTTAGTAGACTGAGATATCAATAATCATACATGACAATAGCTTGCAAGAAAATATGCTACTAAAATTAGGAACTACAAGATAATCTCAAATTTTCTATTGGATCTAATATAGAGACGACTCTTTGAGCACATAGATATGCTCTAAGTTGGCATTCATATAGTCCATACCTTATTGAAAGGAATGCAGAATATACTAGGGATCATGAAAAACTTCCCTCCGTAACAACCAATATAGAGTTGGGGAAGACTGTATATCTTTGTTAGACAATTCAAACAAGTGTGTGAAGCCAACAAGTTTACCTTGGTGATATAAAGCAGGCATAAGCATTTAGTGGAATTTTATTATTGTACTATTATTGGTGATTCAAAAAGGGATTTTAGCTTGAAAAAGGCATCTTCCAAAAAGCTCCACAATATGATATTTTGGTCTATGTGGGTTGAATAGGTGTTGGACTATTTGATGCATGTTTAGAGCTTATTTTTAAGCTTTAGACATATTGTTTGATGCTTGATTACTTGTATAGCAAACATTGAATCATATAGGCTAAATTAAATTGGGATTCAACTAAGACAATACAACCTCAATATTATTGTATTTATGTGAATGTATGTGATATACATGGATTGAGTTCAAGCTCTTACATGATAAATATAGTCTATAGTTGAATTTCACTTATCGCTTGAGTTTCTATTGGTTCTTGCTTTTATCTTCTATAGAGCTTATTTTCTCTCTACTATGATATTTTCTTGCCAAAACCTTGGTGGTTCTTGGCTATCCATGATAAATACCCCGACACCTTTGGTGAACCCAATGTGAAAGGTTGAAGGAAGAAAGTTGCAGTATATATGGGGGGTGCTACACGTTCTTTGGATGATGTAAGGTAATTATTGAAAATATCTAGTATGTATTTGCAGTAGTAGTTGCTGCATTAGCAACAATAGTCTTTAATGAAGCATGAGTTCATCTCATTTAAAGCATTGCAAGTGATTGAAAGCTAGGTTAAATTGTTTGAGGGTCAAAATGTTTCCAATTACTTAAAGGTCTATGCAAAATAAAATGAATTCTTTAGGATATCTACACATAGGATAAGTCATTGTTTTGTGTGGCTTGGAGCTCATGAGTTGAAGCCATATATAAATGAACTTATGCAAAGGATTTTCTATGAAATGAATTTAAGAAAGCCTTGAAGAAATAATATTTCATAGAAGATGTAGGATTGGTAATTCACAAGACTTGTATGGAGTGGGTTGCTAAACCCAATAAAAAATAGGATGCTACATAGCTTTTGCATGAGTTTGATTGCAAGTATGACCAATAGGATCGTGCAAAGCAGCAAGCTCTAGAATCTAAGAAGATAGAATTGATTCTATAGCTGGCAAATCCTACTTTGTAGTTGCACCTTGAAAGGCTCCTCGCGGAAGTTACTATACATATATCCTCTACATTATGTGCATTCAAGGCCTATTTATAAACATCCTTGTCTATGAATTTTTAATGAATAAAACATAACCCTTTTCTATTCAATCTATAAATAACCCCTTTCTATTACACCCTTCTATATGTTAAAAAAATATAAAATTTGTATTTTAAAAATACCTTACTTTGAACCAACACGATGCACACATATATTCATGAGTATAACTTACTTGAGAAGGGCTCTTAGAAGATGACAATATAAACAAGGCTTGAAAACAAATTAGCAGCACACCAAAGATGCTATCTCTATACTTATCAAGAGGTAAGAAAAGAAGAGCTAGGTTGCATCTTGGGTCTATGCCTTCATCTTCAAGTAAGGTTACTAAGTATGCAAGGAAGCAATCGATTTCTATAGCCATTCTTCTAAAAGATGTGATGGATGAATTGGTTAAGGTATGGGTAGGGATCGTGATAATATGATTACAATTTTGTGATTACATTATAATAGCATGTTATTAATGTTGAAGATTTACATTAATAATGTTATATTTATATTAATCATTTGAAATCACCAATTCAGGTAGTCTCTCCAAGATTTATGCATTTCCTGATGGCTCTCTAGGATGTTACTATTTCCTAGTGGGTAACTATCTATAAGTAAGCAAGTCATCGAATTAGCAGCTTCTTTTTGTTGGGTGAGTCTCTTGGTGTTTCGATCATCCTTGGGTGAAGAACTCTCCTATGCGGGAAAAAACATTATTCTAGCTTATGCATCAAGTGGGTTTTTTATGTTCTAGATTCCATTCTTGCCATAGAGGTACTTAAAAGCATTGAATCAAAACCTAGGTAAGCAAGATCGGGTTACCTATTCTAATGTGAGCAAAAGGGAGTCCTTGATTGTTTGCTAGTTCTTTGGTTTATGCATTTCAAGTGAACTTAGGATTAAATGTTTTATTACTTAGGTAAATTCCCATTATAGGCTATACTTATCCTAGAGACAAATAATTGAAATGGCTAAACTTTCAGCTATGCTGAAATGTGAGTTAAATGTTGAAAATGACATGGTACAACTATATTCTTTTGGATTTGTACCAAGTGATAGTAGAGTCTGTGAAGTAGGAATGTCTATGATAAAATGACGATGTTAAAGTTAAAGTGGATATAAAGTATAAGACTATGAATAATAAAGTGAAACTAGTTGCATTACCTTTGCCTCTCCAAGTAGTGAGGAGATTCTTGAGTTGACTTCTTGCCAACTACACTCGAGTGATCTGAAAGGAATTTGACATATGTTTACTATAGAATCTCTCAAAGAGGTAAAAATTGGATGTGATGATGTTCTTTTACTTATGGAGAAGCAATGTTTTGTGGAGATATTGTCTAAGCATGAAAAATCTCTTACCTTTTAGCCATATAACACTAGTTGAGGGATATAGCTGCTCTGCTAAATTTTCACTATTCCACATATACCTAGGGGGTCCACCTATAAGAAATCATCTATATAATGTGCATTCAAAGGATATTAAGAAATATCCTTTCTTTACATGCTATAAGGCCTTAAAATGACCCCTTTTACTTTACTAAACTTACAGATTTTTTCCAAATTGTAATTTAAAACCTCTTCTGCAAATATAATATTGTGAATTTTACTAAATATAATACCATTTCTTTTGAACTTACGTGGTATCTTACATGTTTTATAAGGTGGATCCCCTGGGCACATATATCATGGAACTTGCGTCCAATTCTAGTGTCAATGGCTCACATGCCTAAATTTATTGATCTATTAAATGAAAAGGTAAAAATGGGGACTTTGGGACCTTCCTAATCTTCTTACTCTAACAGGTGGTTCATAGTACCCAAAAAATTGGGATCCTGAGATTCATTCAAGATATGCAACCGATCAATAAAGTAACTATTAGGAATGTAGGAGCATGTATTGTTATTGATGACTTTGCTAAAGCCTTTGCTAGGAGACCTATATATTCATTGGATGAATTATACTTTGGTTATTATCAATTCTAGTTAGAAATTGAAAGCAAGGATCCCCAGGGAATTCACTATATGTATACCATCTATATCATGTGCATTCAATGCCTATTTATAAATATCCTTATCTATGAAATTTTCCTTAATAAAACATAACCCTTTTCTATTTAATTTGTCAGTAATCCCTCTATATGGGAGCCTTCTGTATGTCAAAAATACATAAAAATGGCATTTTAAAAATCCTTAGGCTGAACCCATGTGATACATGTATATATTTATGACTAAACTCCCCAGGCAAGGATCTTACTATCATGAGGACACAATTGTAATTAGTGTAGATTTGCACTTTACCACAAGGAGCAACAAATTCTATTGCATACATGATGAGTGCAATGAGTAAACTATTACAAGATTATATTACTCATTTTACCATACCTTCTCTGGCATGTCGATAAGGGTGCATAGAAAAGAGAAAAGATGAAGAATTGAATAAAATAGGAATATAGAAAACTTTTGCTGAAAACATTGTTGAAAGGGAAAAGACCTTGACTAGGCTAGAAGAGATACACATGATTCTTTCAAGATAAAAGTCAGTTTCTAGGGTGAATGAGGTTTTGATTGTTGGATACATGTGTGATTCATATGACAAAAGGCCATCTGTATTGAAAGTTGATTTTATTGATAGGGTGGAAGATACTTACTCTTTAGTCTTAGAGGTGATGAGATTTTTAAGAGCCTATGTGTTTTATCTTATATGGATACCACATTTTGCACATATCACAGATGCTCTATATAAGTTGTTGTTGAAAAAGAGCAAAAATTCCAGTGGGGGAGAATGCACACAAAGGCTATGAGGAAGTTGCAAAGATTGTTGAAGAGTGAACCTACTTGAGAAAAGTTGATTGTGTAGATGGAACACACATTATCATTGTTGAGATATCGAGCTCCACTCGTGATATGCCAGGGTGACCGTTGTGCATTTATGTCACCGACTTGTTAGTTGCAGATGCGGTTGGTACACCGCCCATGAATAATAGCTAGATGACAGCTATCCTTATCTACTCTAGTTCGTGGCTCAGTTAGTATGCCACCTTAGTTAGTTGAGTTTGTTTTGAGACCCATATATAGGGTTCTTCTATTTCTTTGTACTAGAGTTCTTTTGGCTTACACAACTAAGAAGAGAAAAAATGTTTTCAGCCTCCACCTGTGTGTGTATTCCCCCATTGTGCAAGCAAGAAAGCTACAAGTGAGACTCCTTCCTTCTCTCCCACAATTGTGACATGGTATCAGAGCCTGGTTCGTGGTAAGGAGCTCAAGAAAGCAAACCAAGTTCACGGTGTTCTGGTAAGAGGACCAGTGTTGCTTTCATTTTTCGAGTTTGGGAGCAAGTCTCTACAGGTAGCACAGCCAGAAAGTGCAAGAGTGCAGTGTCTCAGATTGAGATGCCCTTCACGGTGTAGCAAGTTTTCCGCACACACTCAGGAAAAGGCCCTGTTTTTTACTGTGCGACCACTATTCTACAGTGACAGAATTTTTTGCAGTGTTCTATAATGGCGTCTGATTCTCTTTCACAGATTGTCACTGAAAAGCTTGACAAGAACAACTTCCAAGCATGGAAATTTAGAATGATTAATTTCCTTATGGGAAAAGGATATTGGGAATTCGTTGCAGGAAATGAAGAAGAACCAGTTCTTTCTGATGTTGCCAATCAACAGCAAATGCAGGCATTTAAAGGATGGCATGAGAGAGCCAGAAAAATTATGTACTGGTTGTCTATCAGTATTTCAAACTCTATGATTGTGCATATTCAGGATGCAAGTACGCCAAAGGAGGCATGGCATACTCTGTCAAAAATGTATAGCACAAGTACGCAAGCCAGAAAAATGCAGCTCAAGCAAGAGTTACACGATGTGCAAAGAGAAAGTATGAGCATCAATGACTACCACATGAAGGTGAAGAAGATTGTAGATGCACTTGCTTCCATTGGGTCGCGAGTGGAAGATGATGATTTAGTTTCTGTGACCTTGAATGGTCTAGGAAAGGATTATGCACAGTTCCGAACATCGATTTCTGTCCGTGAAAGATTTCCTGATTTTGAGGAGTTGATTGCTCTTCTAATTTCTGAGGAACAGAGAAATGGTGGTGCATCTTCTTCAGGAGGAACTTCAAAAGAAGTTGTCTTCTACTCAAATGCTGGAAGAGGTAGAGGCAGAGGTAGAGGAGGCCGATCTGGAGGCCGTGGTAGAAATCAGAATATGCTGTAAACTTAAGAAAACCAATCCTATGGAGGAGGACGTGGTAACTCTAGAGGCAGGGGGAGCCAAAGAGGTCGTGGTGGATGGCAAAGAGGCCAAACTGCAAAAAGCAATGTTGAATGCTACTACTGTGGTAAAATGGGTCATATGGCTAAAGATTGCTATAAAAAGTAGAATGACATCATGAATGGAAAATTGCAACAAGGGAATTATGCATCTTCTAGTAGATAGGGTGATGACAGAAATGAGCATTTGTTTATGATGCAGCACATGACCAATTCTGTGACAAGTGTAGAAGAAAGCAACGATGTGTAGTATGTTGACTCAGGTGCATCAAACAACATGACAGATCATGCAGAATGGATGCAGGATGCAAGGAAAATGGAAAAACCAGGATTTGTGGAGACTGGTGATGATACTACACATCCTATTGTGCAGATTGGAAAAATTCCTTTGTCTATGCAGGATGGGAAAAAGAAATACCTGTCCGATGTATTTCATGTCCCGAATATCACCAAGAACCTGGTTTCTGTTGGTCAAATGGTTGAGCAGGGCTTGCAAGTCAGATTTAATTATCATGGATGCTTTGTTGAGGATATGAAAAATAAAGGTCGCTTGATAGCAAAGGAAACAAGAAAGGCAGAATGTTTACGTTGGATATAGACATTCCTGAATTGAGTGCAGCAATGTTTGCACATGGGACCGGTGTAGTTGCAGATATTGATATCTGGCATAAACGCATTGGTCATGTTAATGTACATCAACTTAAATCAATGCAAGCCCAAAATATTGTTGTAGGATTGCCTAAATTCAAGGTTGCAGAAATGCATAAGGTATGTGAAGCCTGTCAATTTGGAAAAAAGGCAAGGAAACCATTTCCTAGACATGTTCAAGAGAGTAAGAAGCCATTGGAATTAATCCACTCTGATGTGTGGACTACTAAAACTGCATCTATTGGAGGCTGTCATTATTTTGTCACTTTTATTGATGACTATAGCAGAAAATTTTGGGTGTATTTTATGAAAAAGAAAAGTGAAGTGTTTGGGCATTTCAAAACTCTTAAAGCTACGGTTGAAAAAGAAACAGGCTTGCAAATAAAATGCCCAAGGTCAGATGGAGGGGGAGAGTACCTCTCAAATGAGTTTGCAAGGTTCCTGCAGGAGCATGGCATAAAGCAGCAATATTCATGCAGTCATACCCACAACAAAATGGAAGTATAGAAAGGAAAAATAGGCATATTGGAGAGGTATCTCATGCCATGCTTAACGAAAAAGACTTGCCAGATTTTTACTAGGCTAAAGCAATTGCTACAACAGTCTACATAATGAACAGGACTCCCACTGCAGCAATACATGTAATGACTCCAGATGAGAGGTATACTGGTAGGAAACCAGATATTTCTCATTTGAAAATTTTTGGTTGCATTGCCTATGTTCATGTGCCAGATGAGTTGAGATCCAAAAGCTGAGAAGTGCATCTTTATTGGTTACTCTATGCACAACAGAAAGGGTATAGATGCTATAACCCTTCTAGTCGTAAGTTTACAGTGAGTAGAGATGTTGTTTTTGATGAGATGAGTAGCTCGTATAAACCAGTAAATGTGATTGATGATGTAGATGCACAAAATGGTAATGCTGCACAGAATTCACAGCAGCAATCACAAAATATTAGTGGACCTAGAGTGTCCTCTAGCAGTGGTTCACATTCTTCGCCATGGATAGGTAGATTGAGATAAGGAGAATCTCCCCAAAGCAATGCAGATAGTGGTATGCAAGTTTCATGAAAAGGAAAAGAGAAGGTAGATTAGCCCATGTTTGATGTGAATGCAGGTCACTCTTATGTGGATGGTGAATCCAGTGGCTTAGAACAAAGCATTGATGATGAGTTGTGTATTCCTTCTATTGTTACACCTAGAGTAAGGAAGACCAGGGATGTCTTGAGAGCACCTGGGAGTGAACCTACTTTGCGCAGGTCTACCAAAGCTAGGTATCCTATGGATAGGCTGAAATATGATGGATTTACAGCCATTCACTATGCCTATATGGTCAAAGTGATACAAGAACCAGAACCCACTTCTTTTGAGCAAGCCATGGGAAAAGAAAAATGGGAGAAAGCCATGGATGAAGAAATGGATGCCTTGGAAGCAAATGCTACATGGGAATTGGTACGTTTGCCTAAAGATAAGAATGCAATTGGTTGTAAGTGGGTTTATAAGGTGAAGCACAATGCAGATGGTTCTATGAACAGATACAAGACAAGATTAGTAGTCAAGGGGTATGCACAAATATATGGCATTGATTATGAAGAAATATTCAGTCCGGTTGCAAGGATGGCAACCATAAGAGTAGTCATTGCTATGGCTGCATCAAAGGGATGGTCTTTACATTAGATGGATGTAAATAATGCCTTCTTGCATGGTGATTTGCAAGAAGAGGTCTATATGGAGTAGCCGCTAGGTTATGTGCATGCTGTTCATCCTAAGTTTGTTTGCAGGTTGAAGAAAGCCTTGTATGGCTTGAAGAAAGCACCTAGAGCATGGTATGACAAGATAGGACACTATCTTGTTACTATTGGCTTTCAGATTTCCAAGGCAGATTTCTCACTTTATGTGAGAAAAATAGAGAAAGATATTATGATGCTTGTCATTTATGTTGATGATTTGATTATCACAGGTGATAGTGATGAAGATATCCTTCATGTGAAAATGCTATTGAAGCAGAAGTTTGAGATGAAGGATTAGGGAGAGCTACGTTATTTCTTGGGCATTGAGGTGATTAGATCACCAAGTGGGATACGGCTCTTGCAGAGGCAGTATGGATTGGACATGCTGTCCAAATATGGGATGACAAGCTGTAAGCCTATTTCAGTTCTTTGGAGCAAAATGTGAACCTGAGTGCAGATGCAGGTGCGCTTCTGGAAGACCCTACTATGTACAGACGCATAGTAGGAAGTTTGATTTATATGACTATTACCAGGCTAGATTTGAGCTATGCTGTTGGATTGGTAAGTCAGTTTATGCAGGCTCCAAGGAAACCGCATTTGGATGCAGCTAGATGCATACTCAGGTATGTGAAGTCCACATTGACGTATGGACTATTGAGATATCGAGCTCCACTCGTGATACGCCAGGGTGACCGTTGTGTATTTATGTCACCGACTTGTCAGTTGCAGACACGGTTGGTACACCGTCCATGAATAATAGCTACATGATAGCTATCCTTATCTACTCTAGTTCGTGGCTCAGTTAGTATGCCACCTTAGTTAGTTGAGTTTGGTTTGAGACCCATATATAGGGTTCTTCTATTTCTTTGTACTTGATTTCTTTTGGCTTACACAACTAAGAAGAGGAAAACTGTTTTCAGCCTCCACCTCTGTGTGTATTCCCCCATTGTGCAAGCAAGAAAGCTACAAGTGAGACTCCTTCCTTCTCTCCCACAATCTTGACATGGTATCAGAGCCTTGTTCGTGGTAAGGAGCTCAAGAAAGCAAGCCAAGCTCGCGGTGTTCTGGTAAGAGGAGCAGCGTTGCTTTCATTTTCTGTTTTGGGAGCAGATCTCTGCAGGTAGCACAGCCGGAAAGTGCAGGAGTGCATTGTCTCAGGTTGAGACGCCCTTCGCGGTGAAGCAAGAGGGCAGTATATGTTGCGGGAGAGGGCTTTAGCCCTTGGTAACCTTGTTTTTTTTTATTTGAGGCCATTTCGGGGCGTGTTTTGGAGGCGTAAGTTTTCTGCACGCACTCAGGAAAAGGCCCAGTTTTATGCTGTGCAGCCACTGTTCTACAGGTCGGTGAAAAGTAACTGTAGAAATTTCATCGTATGCTTGTGCGTAGAGACATTGACAGTTACAGAATCATCCCTGTTGCTTGTTGATGCAAAATCGTCACTAGGAAGTGACTGTGTGATCAAATACCACTTTCGTCAGTTTTGCATATTTGCCTTTGTGAGGCTGAAGCTGTGTAGTGTTCTGTAATGGCATCTGATTCTCTTTCACAGATTGTCATTGAAAATCTTGACAAGAACAACTTCCAAGCATGGAAGTTTAGAATGACGAATTTCCTTATGGGAAAAGGATATTGGGAATTTGTTGCAGGAAATGAAGAAGAACCAGTTCTTCCGGATGTTCCCAATCAACAGCAAATGCAGGCATTTAAAGCATGGCATGAGAGAGCCAGGAAAGTTATGTACTGGCTGTCTATCAGCATTTCAGACTCTATGATTGTGCATATTCAGGATGCAAGTACGCCAAAGGAGGCATGGGATACTCTGTCAAAAATGTATAGCACAAATACGCAAGCCAGGAAAATGCAGCTCAAGCAAGAGTTGCATAATGTGCAAAGAGAAAATATGAGCATCAATGACTACCACATGAAGGTGAAGAAGATTGCAGATGCACTTGCTTCCATTGGGTCGCTAGTGGAAGATGATGATTTAGTTTCTGTGACCTTGAATGGTCTAGGAAAGGATTATGCACAATTCCGAACATCCATTTCCGTCCGTGAAAGATTTCCTGACTTTGAGGAGTTGATTGCTCTTCTAATTTCTGAGGAGCAGAGAAATGGTGGTGCATCTTCTTCAGGAGGAACTTCAAAAGAAGATGTCTTCTACTCAAATGTTGGAAGAGGTAGAGGTAGAGGTAGAGGAGGCCGATTTGGAGGCCGTGGTAGAAATCAGAATATGCAGCAAACTCAAGAAAACCAGTCCTATGGAGGAGGACGTTGTCGAAGGATTTATGAAAGCAAAGTCGCGTCTTCAGAAGACCTTGATAAATTTCAAGATGGTAGATCAATCAAGTGAATAAATACAAATTTGCAACAACTCCGGCATAATGTACATTGAGCAAAAGAATATTTTTAACAATCATGCCCAGCAACACTTAGTTTCAATTCCAGGCCTGTTATGACTGCAATTGCCTCCTGTGATGTTGAGTAGTTGGAAAGATACAACTCTTAGAAATCACCTTTCTCTAAACCTCTGGCTCTACAAACTGCTGTAATCCCAGAACTGTGGTCTTCAAACCTGCTGTAGGATGAAGAACATAAATTGCATGCAAATTCTTTCTATGTTTATGGACCAATAGTTGTGCTGAAGTCACTTCATCCAGCCTAGATCTGGCTACATTTGCAATGCTACCGCAGAGTGGAAATATACAATTATGTAAGGCCTTTGCTTCAACAGTTCAAACTCTTTTACAACATAGAGCACAAACTATTCCAAGCCAAGACACCGCAATAAAAAAAATGTGCTCCTCATCACAAGCTCTTGAGGTTCAGTAGTGTTTTTCCTTCTCTTGTCTGATTTATTCTCGGAGCCTCTTTTAGCTCCAACAGCTCCTGCATTAGTTCCTTCTCAATTTTCTTTAGTTACTCTTTTCACCATCAACCTTGAACCTCTGTGTTGCATTGGCTGAAGAGCAAAAAGTGTGATTCCTTTTAACTGATAAACTTTCTGGTTGCTAAAACACAAGAGAAAACACCTGCAGTTCCCATTGATCACTAAAATTTTCCCTCCAAAAGAAGATTACTTGTTAAGACATGTGGGTGGAAGCAGACCAGAGTGTACACTGGCTTCAATATTAGCTCACAATTATGCAAAACACTCGCAAAAAAAAAGTGGGTCCCTGCAGAGAGGTAGCATCCAAACTCTAAACGTTCAACTGCTAAATAACTCAATAGCCGTTTGGGTAAAAAAAATGGATGTTCTGCAGCCATAGGTGTTTAAGGTAAGTTGGAAAATGCACATGGGAATCCAGTCTTTTCCAGTCACATAAGATTTGGTCTCACATAACATAGTCCAGTGCCTCATCTACAGATTACATCAAAATCATGGCAGATGTTTGAGTTACTCTCCCTTCCTCCAGCATTGTCCAATAGGCAGCTTGTACACCAATGAATTCTCGAAGCTGGCGTCTTGCAATTCTGTGTGCTTGCAAAAATGCAGCAGAGAGGTTTGATTGACAGCGTCCATGGCATGCTGCCTACTGAAAACCAGACAGATTAATGGAAGGCCCCGGTAAAACTATAGGCAGCTGTTTATATCAGAACATCGGATCTGAGAAACCCAAGGCAACCCAGGAGATCTGAAAGCCTCCTTAGCCTTTTACAGAGAGTACTCCACCTGTTCTCTGTAGTAGTTATCTCCTTTCGTATCATTGATATTAGTATCGTCTATAGTCTTGATCAGGTCATCATCTGCAGCTCCATTCATGTCGTCACTTTGCATCCGTTATTGGCCCTTTTAGCACGATCATGGGTGCTTCGTCTTCTCAGCTCGACATCCTCTTCGCATCATCTTCAATCATCTTCCGTTGCTCAGATTTAATGTAGACTTCCTCCTCTCCATGCTACCTTAAATCGATCCTTCTCATTCCTTCAAGTCGAAGAATACTCCTCAAAAACCAGTCCCATTGTTAAACTCCAGAATGCTGTATATCATTCACCGTCATTGAAAAAGCTCCCTTCCCTGTTTTTCTGCGTGTTTTTTCTCTTCCTCCTTCCTCTATTTTCTTCATCATTCGTCTATTTTCTTCCTCTGTTCCCGTAATCGTCTCCTTTCGGGCTCTCCTCTGATTAGCCACAGAGTACCCTCTATTTTTCTCCCGATTCCTCTGCGTTCCTTTCTTGTTTCCCCAATTCGATCTCTCATCCTTTTCGAATCTGCTTTTTCCCTCCCAAAATTAGCCTTTTTCTTTTCTTCCCTTTTTAGACCCTGTTCCTCCTCCGAAATATAGGTTGAAGGATTTAAAAAAAAAAAAAACAAGCATTGTCTTATGAGCACGGTCCGAACCAAATCTTTTTGGATTGTCATTACATCACAAGATGGTGACCAAAGGGCCAGTCGTCAACCAAATCATTATCCTTTGCATCAAAGCAATTTCCATATACCAATGAACTTTGACAAGAAGCAGCAGAACCACGATATGACCAATTGGGTCACAAGTGAGGTTTTCTTCTATATCTTCCTCGGACTACCAGCCAGCCCATTGGAAATGGTGAAATCTGGCTCAAATACAGTCCATTCTAAACAGCACAAGCTTGTATAGTTCCCTCTCCATCCAATTAGGGGGCACACCATGACAAGCAGGGAGGAACAGATACAGGGATGATGTCCCAACTTCATTAAGTTTACCTACATGTATGGCATTCAAAACCAAACTGGCTTCGTTCCCCTGTTCTGAAAGTCTGTCAAATACTTGATAAGCTTTATCCAGTTGTAGATATAGGAAACATCCTCACAAAGCCCATAATAGGCATATCTTGAAATAAGTGTAGCCCATGAGATTGCATCTCGAGTTACCAGTCTACCAAAATTCCTTATTCTTCTCCATCTTCGGCATAGAATGAAAGAGCAAACATAACAACTAAGTATGTACAAAGTATCAAATCACACACACGACTTTTGGGTGGTTTACACACCTCGAATGCGCAGCAATACGACAACGTGGTAACTCTAGAGGCAGGGGGAGCCAAAGAGGTCGTGGTGGATGGCTAAGAGGCCAAAACGCAAACAATAATGTTGAATGCTACTACTGTGGTAAAATGGATCATATGGTTAAAGGCTGCTATAAAAAGCAGAATGACATCATGAATGGAAAACTGCAACAAGGGAATTATGCATCTTCTAGTAGACAGGGTGATGACAGAAACGAGCACTTGTTTATGGTGCAGCACATGAACAATTCTGTGACAAGTACAGAAGAAAGCAATGATGTATGGTATGTTGACTCAGGTACATCAAACCACATGACAGGTCATGCAGAATGGATGGAGGATGCAAGAAAAATGGAAAAACCAGGATTTGTGGAGATTGGTGATGATACTGCACATCCTATTGTGCAGATTGGAAAAATTCATTTGTCTATGCAGGATGGGAAAAAGAAATACTTGTCCGATGTATTTCATGTCCCGAATATCACCAAGAATCTGGTTTCTGTTGGTCAAATGGTTGAGCAGGGCTTGCAGGTCAGATTTAATCCTCATGGATGCTTTGTTGAGGATATGAAAAATAAAGGTCGCTTGATAGCAAAAGGAAAGAAGAAGGGCAGAATGTTTACGTTGGATGCAGACATGTTTGAATTGAGTGCAACAATGTTTGCACATGGGATCGGTGTAGTTGCAGATATTGATATCTGGCATAAACGCATTGGTCATGTTAATGTATAGCGACTTAAATCAATGCAGGCCCAAAATATTGTTACAAGATTGCCTAAATTCAAGGTTGCAGAAATGCATAAGGTATGTGAAGCCTGTCAATTTGGAAAACAGGCAAGGAAACCATTTCCTAGACATGTTCAAGAGAGTAAGAAGCCATTGGAATTAATCCACTCTGATGTGTGGACTACTAAAGCTGCATCTCTTGGAGGCTGTCATTATTTTGTCACTTTTATTGATGACTATAGCAAAAAAGTTTGGGTGTATTTTATGAAAAAGAAAAGTGAAGTTTTTGGGCATTTCAAGACTCTTAAAGCTATGGCTGAAAAAGAAACAGGTCTGCAAATAAAATGCCTAAGGTTAGATGGAGGGGGAGAGTACCTCTCAAATGAGTTTGCAAGGTTCCTGCAGGAGCATGGCATAAAGCAGCAATATTCATGCAGTCATACCCCACAACAAAATGGGATTGCAGAAAGAAAAAACAGGCATATTGGAGAGGTATCTCGTGCCATGCTCAATGAAAAAGACTTGCGAGATTTTTATTGGGCTGAAGCAGTTGCTACAGCGGTCTACATAATGAATAGGACTCCCACTGCAGCAATACATGGAATGACTCCAGAGGAGAGGTATACTGGTAGGAAACCAGATATTTCTCATTTGAAAATTTTTGGTTGCATTGCCTATGTACATGTGCCAGATGAGCTGAGATCCAAGTTGGATCCAAAAGCTGAGAAGTGCATCTTTATTGGTTACTCTCTGCAGCAAAAAGGGTATAGATGCTATAACCCTTCTACTCGTAAGTTTACAGTGAGTAGAGATGTTGTTTTTGATGAGATGAGTAGCTCGTATAAACCAGTAAATGTGATTGATGATGTAGATGCACAAAATGGTAATGCTGCACAGAATTCACAGCAGCAGTCACAAAATATTAGTGGACCTAGAGTGTCCTCTAGCAGTGGTTCACATTCTTCGCCATGGATAGGTAGATTGAGATAAGGAGAATCTCCCCAAAGCAATGCAGATAGTGGTATGCAAGTTTCATGAAAAGGAAAAGAGAAGGTAGATCAGCCCATGATTGATGTGAATGCAGGTCATTCTTATGTGGATGGTGAATCCAGTGGCTCAGAACAGAGCATTGATGATGAGTTGGGTATTCCTTCTATTGTTACACCTGGAGTAAGGAAGACCAGGGATGTTTTGAGAGAACCTGGGAGTGAACCTACTTTGCGCAGGTCTACCAAAGCTAGGTATCTTGTGGATAGGCTGAAATATGATGGATTTACAGCCATTCACTATGCATATATGGTCAAAGTGATATAGGAACCAGAACCCACTTCTTTTGAGCAAGCCATGGGAAAAGAAAAATGGGAGAAAGCCATGGATGAAGAAATGTATGCCTTGGAAGCAAATGCTACATGGGAATTGGTACCTTTGCCTAAAGGTAAAAATGCAATTGGCTATAAGTGGGTTTATAAGGTGAAGCACAATGCAGATGGTTCTGTGAACAGATACAAGGCAAGATTAGTAGTCAAGGGGTATGCACAAACATATGGCATTGACTATGAAGAAACATTCAGTCCAGTTGCAAGGATGGCAACTGTAAGAGCAGACATTGCTATGGTTGCATCAAAGGGATGGTCTTTACATCAGATGGATGTAAAGAATGCCTTCTTGCATGGTGATTTGCAAGAAGAGGTCTATATGGAGCAGCCACTAGGTTATGTGCATGCTGTTCATCCTGAGTTTGTTTGCAGATTAAAGAAAGCCTTGTATGGCTTGAAGCAAGCACCTAGGGCATGGTCTGACAAGATATGATAGTATCTTGTCACTATTGGCTTTCAGATTTCCAAGGCAGATTTCTCACTTTATGTGAGAAAAACAGAGAAAGGTATTATGCTACTTGTCATTTATGTTGATGATTTGATTATGACACGTGACAGTGATGAAGATATCCTTCATGTGAAAATGCTATTGAAGTAGAAGTTTGAGATGAAGGATTTGGGAGAGCTGCGTTATTTCTTGGGCATTGAGGTGATTAGATCACCAAGTGGGATACAGCTCTTGCAGAGGCAGTATGGATTGGACATGCTGTCCAAATATGGGATGACAGGCTGTAAGCCTATTTCAGTTTCTTTGGAGCAGAATGTGAAGCTGAGCACAGATGAAGGTGAGCTTCTAGAAGACCCTACTATGTACAGACGCAGAGTAGGAAGTTTGATTTATATGACAATTACCAGGCTAGATTTAAGCTATGTTGTTGGATTGGTAAGTAAGTTTATGCAGGCTCCAAGGAAACCACATTTGGATGCGGCTAGATGCATACTTAGGTATGTGAAGTCCACATTGCAGTATGGACTATTTTATGAGACTGGGGTTCAGATACAGTTGCATGGATACACTGATGCTGATTGGGCTGGTAGTATTTCTGATAGACGATCTACCAGTGGATATGTGTTCTCTTTTGGGAGTGCTGCAGTCACTTGGAGCAGCAAGAAACAGCCTACAGTTGCCTTGTCGAGCACAGAGTCTGAGTACAGGGGTGCAGCAATGGCTGCATGTGAGGTAGCTTGGTTGCATAAGCTACTTTATGATATGCATCAGTCTACAGATGGGCCAGTTGTCATTTATTGTGACAACATGAGTAGTATACACTTGGCCAATAACCCAGTCTATCATGCTAGAACAAAGCACATTGAGGTGCATTATCACTATGTGCGAGAGAGGGTTTTACTAGGTCTTATTGATCTAGTTTATGTCAGCACAGAGGATCAGGTAGTTGACATATTCACGAAGGCATTGGGCATAGAGAAGTTGCGCAAGTTCAGAGACCTGCTTGGTGTGCAGGAATTGGGATTGAGCTCGAGGGGGAGTGTTGAGATATCGAGCTCCACTCGTGATACGCCAGGGTGACTGTTGTGTATTTATGTCACCGACTTGTCAGTTGCAGACACGGTTGGTACACCGCCCATGAATAATAGCTACATGATAGCTATCCTTATCTACTCTAGTTCGTGGCTCAGTTAGTATGCCACTTTAGTTAGTTGAGTTTGGTTTGAGACCCATATATAGGGTTCTTCTATTTCTTTGTACTTGATTTCTTTTGGCTTACACAACTAAGAAGAGGAAAGCTATTTTCAGCCTCCACCTGTGTGTGTATTCCCCCATTGTGCAAGCAAGAAAGCTACAAGTGAGACTCCTTCCTTCTCTCCCACAATCTTGACATGGACTACTTTATGAGACTGGGGTTCAGATACAGTCGCATGGATACACTGATGCTGATTGAGCTGGTAGTATTTCTGATAGATAATCTACCAGTGGATATGTGTTCTCTTTTGGAAGTGCTGCAGTCACTTGGAGCAGCAAGAAACAGCCCACAGTTGCCTTGTCGAGCCCAGAGGCTGAGTACAGGGGTGCAACAATGGCTGCATGTGAGGTAGCTTGGTTGCATAAGCTACTTTATGATATGCATCAGCCTACAGATGGGCCAATTGTCATTTATTGTGACAACATGAGTAGTATACACTTGGCAAATAACCCAGTCTATCATGCTAGAATAAAGCACATTGAGGTGCATTATCACTATGTGCGGGAGAGGGTTTTACTAGGTCTTATTGATCTAGTTTATGTCAGCACAGAGGATCAAGTAGCTGACATATTTACGAAGGCATTGGGTGTAGTGAAGCTGTGCAAGTTCAGAGACCTGCTTGGTGTGTAGGAATTGGGATTGAGCTTGAGGGAGAGTGTTGAGATATCGAGCTCTACTTGTGATATGCCAGGGTGACCGTTGTGCATTTATGTCACCGACTTGTTAGCTGTAGATATGGTTGGTACACTGCCCATGAATAATAGCTAGATGACAACTATCCTTATCTACTCTAGTTCGTGGCTCAGTTAGTATGCCACCTTAGTTAGTTGAGTTTGGTTTGAGACCCATATATAGGGTTCTTCTATTTCTTTGTACTAGAGTTCTTTTGGCTTACACAACTAAGAAGAGGAAAACTGTTTTCAGCCTCCACCTGTGTGTGTATATCCCCATTGTGCAAGCAAGAAAGCTACAAGTGAGACTCCTTCCTTCTCTCCCACAATCGTGACAATCATCACTATTGATATGAGCCATATTGGCATGGTTGGCATGTTGGCCAGGATGACAATGAGGAAGATAGGTATGCGATCAGATTTGGGGCAAAGATAGAGGATAACAGACATAGAATATATCTACAAATTAATACATAATTGTAGAGAGTAATTATAGCTTTGAACTATGATAAGGAGTATTTTATCGGAGCACTAGTGATTGTGAAGAAATTTTTTTACGTGATCTTCTTGGGATGATTACAAGCTATTTTAGTGTTGTCATTGCCATGTTACAGTAGACTACATACATAAAATCTATGAATCCTAAAGTTCTTTTGTAGAGCTGAAATTCATCATATGAATGTATTGTTTCTTTTGAAGAGTCTTTTGTAGAAGAGCTATATGATGAGCAGTGGCTATAGAGTGGGCAATATTTGAGTACCTTGATAAGAAGAGGTGGATGGACAGATGATGAGTTAAAGAGGACTAGAAGGAAGGTATATGGCTACTTTCTAAAGCATGGTTTTCTTTGGAAACATCCAAGGCATAAAAAAAGAAATCCTTTGCAAGTAGTGTGTGACAAGGCTATTCAACTACAGATTATATGTGAATTTCATGAAAATCTATGGGTTTCTCATAGAGGTGTATGGGCTACATTCAAGAAGATCAAAGAGAGATATTCATGGAAAGGAATGTATAAGGATGACTTATTGTTGAGACTTGTAGTACATGTTAGATGTATTCATTTGTGAGGCATTGGGATGGATTGCATCTTACCTACCCTCTCTCTATGCATTACAAATCTCATGACCATGCCTATGGGATTACGATAGATGAGATATGTTGTGCTTACATGGGAGGACCTTAAAAATCAAGTAGAAGGCCTAGCTTTGAGGACTAAAGCTACCACTATTGTATGCACATTCTTATTGAAGGATATGATATGTCATTATGGTCATATAGGTAAGGTCACAATAGACAGAGGAGAGCCAAATATTGATGAGGCTAGAGATTTCTTCTTTATGTTAGGAATTAAGCTTGCACTGACATTGGCATATAACCGAGAAGGGAATGGAAAGAGGGAAATGGAACATCCACCTATTATCAAGGCATTAGAAAAGACATATAGGGGAAATATGTGGCCCCTGTTACTTCCATATGCATTATGGGCTAATCAAACTACTCATATTGCCATGACGGGGTACATGCAAGTAGAGTTGATGTATGGGAAAAAGCTGATCATGCTAATAGAGAAAGTAATTGCTACATGGAGTGCGTTGCCATGGAAAGAAGAGATGAGTAGAGAAGAGATACTAAATCTAAGGATTAGCTATAATGGCTAGAGTAATCCTCCACTTTGTAATATTATTATTTTGTACTTTTTTTGTAATTAATATAATAATTTATTCACACAGAGAGAGAGAGAGAGAGAGAGAGAGAGAGAGAGAGAGAGAGAGAGATGTGCATCAAATGTACTTCCTATCCCCACTCCAAGCAAATGAAGCTTCCCATACATATAGGTGACTAATACCTCGTTATACACACAAATAGAGCACCTCCTAGCTGATTGATGTGGCTCCTATGGCTCTCTTATACCACCCTAGGGATTGGTCCCAAGATACACCGTCTCAAATGTAAAGAACAACCGTCACAAGATCCTCTCATGGTGTATATAACGATCCAAGAATATTTCATCCTCACATAATGTCTCCCCAAAGATCATCATGCTACCCTAGAGTAAAGGATCCTCACACACTCAGCATTGGTCACAATTAGACAAACATGTGTTATGCATCTAGAAGTTTTCCTTTTGATATTATGCTTAAATGCAAATGCAATGTGTATGACTCATTGTTCTCAAACAATTTTAAGGGACAATATCGGGCTAACCCACGCTACTATTCCTCTTCAAAATTAAATAAACTAAAGCCAAAATGCCATAATATGTAATTAAATCAGAACTTTTTCAAAACTTATCTCTTTTTAGCCATTTTTTCCTACTTCTTAGGTTTTGCTTTCTTGCATAGGTATTAAATGGTTTTATGGTAATTTTTTTGTATGAATAAGTAATAAATACGTAATTTTCACACATAAATGGAGGTAAGTTGAGAAAAACCTCATGTCCTACCCTCAATATACATCCATATACACACTCTTAATTTTTGGTAAATTTTCACGCATTAAAAGAAGCTTTTCTCTATTTTTCCCTTCAAAAAGACTATTTTTCATGGGTTTTTCTAGTTTTTTATTTGAACATAAATTACTAAATATTCTTGATTTTTTGATTTATCTAACTAGTATAGATTGTGGTCCATCAGCATATCAATTATTATTTCATGTGAACAACGTTGAACCCTCAAAACCCAACAAAATCCCTATTTTAACATTAAATCATGCATCTCGGGTTTTGCAATTTTAAAATTTTTATGTAAATGACTGAAAGTGACCAATTTTCTTATGATTTCACACATTGGAAAATATGACTCAAGAAATTTCAGCCATTTTTCATGATAGACACAAAAGATACAATATAATATGCTATAAATCGGCACTTATGCTTAATCTTGCACATGTAACATATTGTATTTTGAAAAACAAAGCCACCAATTCCATCACATAGTTGTTGACTCTCACCTTTGCACTTCATCGCTCCATTCGTTACATCTTTTCATGAACTGACACCCATTCCCCTTCATCCTCTTAGCCCATATGAACAACAATTATGGTGGCAAGAGAGAAAGAGGGGATAGAAAGACTAGATTTTGATATTTTCATTCAATGTATCATTTCTCTTGATTGTCACGGCAAAATAGAGCAAAAATTTGCAAGAAGCCATGGCCAACCAAGCATGATCCTTGTGATCCAATTGATTAGAAAAATCCCAAATCCTCTCATGAAATGATGCACCCAAAAATTGCGCCCCTTCTCTCCCAAATCATAAGTTTTTAGTCATTTTAAGCTTCTTAAGCTTAATTACTCAAAAAATTGGTTCATGTACTTTATGTTGTTTGCACTATTGGTTGGCAAGTGGTTTTCTTAAAACCAAAGGCCCAAATGGACTCAAAATTGAAATCTGGAGACATACCTACATTTCTGGCATCGAAAACTATTACTTGGCCTCCTACACTATTCTCAACTTTTGAATTAAGTAATTGCTTTATAGCACAAAACCTTGTGACCATTAAATGGGGAGTCAAATGAGCTCTAATCGATGAAAGTACACTTGTGTTGGATTTCCTGTGATGAAATGCACTCAGGAAAACTCTAGCTTCTTGATCTGTGAGATTGACTCATTTTCAACCAAAACAGTTATTTTTATAGCTCTTGAGCCACTTTGTGCTTTAAGTCTCATCCTAAAATTAGCTCTCCTTGATGACCACATGATAGGGCGACTCAACTCATCGAACCCGCGAATTGATCTACACACACATAAAATGTAAAGAGCATCAAGTTGCTTGAAATAAACTACACATCATAACACAACACAACTCTTGCCCTACCCCTTGACAAGATCAAGGCATGAATTCCACAAGGGATAGGCCAAGCATAATCTAACAAATAATTCAAAAGCTAGTTACTAACCAATTGCTCCAACATAGGCCGGCTAAAAGAGCTATCAAAGGAGTTATCCTATGAAGTGGTCTGACCCACCTACCTAACCTACGACAATTGGACTAAGAACTCGTACTAGGTGAGTACTCTTATAGCCTATCTCATTTATATATATTTTCCATTTATCTCAGTCTCTATTCTTTATCATTTGGTACTTAGATGTGTAAAAAGGAGGGAGCTGAGTGTATTGTGACCCAAGGAGAATAGGGCATCAGTCTCACATCCTAGTCTCGGTATCCATGAACCTATCAAGTTCCATAAGGATCCATACCCAAAAGCCTCTTGTCAAGCACTTTATACTCATAGATACCACTTTTGGCACCTTTGCAAAACTTTATGCCATGATGGACTTAGGTGTGGCTGATATACATGTTCTCATTAGTATCCTAATGGTCTCCTAAATGGGAGGAGCATGAAGATCTCTTCCACAAAAGTATTACCATCCTAGAAAAGTTAGCACAAGAGATCCCATAGGATAGGTTAATGAAATGTTGATTGCTTCCCTCTAATAAGAAGAATACACTCCTTATTTTTTATTTTTATTCCTGCTCACTTTATTTTTGCTTCAACTATCCTTATTTCCTTTTCAACAAAATGCCACCCCCAAGAAGACAAGGCATTGGGGTTTTGACTCGTCCCCCAAAACCTACCAAGCCTTTGCAGGGCAATAAATATCAATACTTTGACAATTTTCTTTCTTTATTTTTCTTATTTCAGGGGCTAAAACCCCTTTTACATACCTTTTTATTATATATAATTTAGATATATTTATTATTTTCCTCTTTTATTTGGCAGGCTTCCTTAGCTACCTCACAACTAATAGGGATTCCTAGTACTAGCTCCCTAGTGGGGTAGAAGGATAGGGTCACTAGGTCTTCCCTCTAAAATGGCTCTTTACATGCCCAACAACGTGCTCACATGAGGGAACAACTACTCACACCTCCCCACACATACCTAACCTTATCCTAGGACTTCATGCCTTGACTGTTGGTCCCTAGCAAAAGAAAGAAAATTCCCCAAAATACGCATGACACATTTTTCTTAAAGGAAAATAACTTGGAAAGGAAAGATATTGCCTAGACTAGCTATAAAAAGCTTCCACACAATAATTGGCTCCTTGTAGGTGCTCCTTTAAACTTGTCTAGTATAGCACTAAAACAAAGAACCATCAAACATACCTGCACCAGACAAACACATGCCCTTCTTGGCCTAACAAGATCAATCATTACTCTTTAAAAGAAATGGCCCTCTTAACCTAACAAAATATAACCATAAAGTATATCATTCAATAACCTATTGCTGCCTACTGAAAGAAAACCCTTGGTCCCTACATAACCCTACTAAGCATAAAACTAAACCAAGGGGATTGGTTGCTTAGGCCCTACACTAAATACATCAAATTATTAGTTAAGCCCCCTGCATAAATGAAAAGGGGATTCCAATGAATATGTCGTTGAACTATCCAATGTATCTATGAAAGAATATGAAGATAGTCAATCGCTACCTAGCTCATGACCCATTCTAACCATCGGCGGCAATCAAATCAGGACATATTAGCAAGCAGCCCCCATAGTAGCCCTAGGCTAATATCAAGAGGTAATTGTAAAAGCCCCTCAGGACCACAGTTAAAAAGTATATCTTCAACAAAGGTATAATTAGCCAAGGAGTTTGCAAAGCGATTCCATTGATGGTAATTGGCAAGTCACTGCCTCAAAGATCTCAAGAATGTCCAAGACTACACGATGGTACATCCTTAGAATAGGATCCCTCACACTATAGGTCCCATTCAAGTGGTTGATCACTAACTATGAGTCACCTTTCACCAATAATCATCGAATATCACCATGTCTTGCTAAATTTAGCTTCATAAGCAAAGGCTTGTCTTTTGCTATGTTATTAGTAAAATTAGTGCCTAAATACACTCCCATTTTCAAAACCACTCGATGATGGGGGTCTTTTATGACAACCCCTACACTTGCATGCTTTGCAGGTCCTTGAGAAGTCCCATCAAAATACAATGTATAAACCAAGGCTTCATTGATATAACGTGCTATAATGATCAACTTACTCATACTTATAATAGTCAAAGTCTAAGCTAGAGAGGGGTTGTAAGACAGGTACAATCCCTCCTTCCTAACTAAACTCAATGGGGATGCTAGGAAGAACCTGATGATAATGATGGCAATAGACTCAAATGTCCCATGTGAAATGCCTATCTTGCCACTCACACTAATGTGATAGCCCTTACTCTATCGGATCACACTTCCTTGGTGGTAATGTTGCTCCAAATATGGATGCTCAAGATAAGGAATGACTTTTTCCATCCAATAGTCTTGGTACCCTTTGCAAGTTTAAGCTGAATCCAAATGAAGGGCTTGCAAAGGTGCCAAATCTAATGTTAGCCCCTACACATAATAGAGATTTAGTTTATTGAAGTTTACTTTAGTTTTGAACTCTACCCCTTGCAAATGTGCTAAAAGAGATATAGAGCCATTCCTTCCTATATGAACAATCTTATAAGGGCCATGTCTCTTGGGTTCTAACTTGCTAGGGAATAGCTCATGACATGCATCATAATGTAGGACCAATTGACCCTTGGAAAATTTATACTTTCTAGTACAAATTTAATGAAGGACTTTCATCTGCTTCTCTACTCCCTAATGTAACAAGGCTTGTAATCTAATCTCATCAATATGTGCTAGGAAAGTGAACCTTTCTTGCAATGCTTCCTCTTCACCCAAAGAATGGTTTAGAACAAACCTTATTATTGGCAGCTCAATCTCCAAAGGTAAAACACACTCTTTCCCATATACTAATTTGAAACTTGTAGCTCTTTTAAATGTTTTATAAGCCCAAACAACTTTTTATCTCAAGCACGCTTACCTTTGGATACGATCTTGGATAAAATCTCCACAAGATGCTTGTTGGTACTCTCTACTTGCCCATTCGCTTGGGGATTGTAAGGTGTGGTCTTATTGTGTTTAATCTTTAGGGCTTCCATCAAAGCCTTAATCACTTTATTCAAAAAATGCATCCCATAGTCAAACACAAGCTCTTTAGGTGGACCAAAACATCAAACAATTTACTCCAAAATGAAACTAGCAAACGATTTACTCCAAAATGAAACTAGTCCTCTCCCTAGCATTATCCTTCATTATAGCACAAGCTTCAAACCACTTTGTAAAATAGTCTATCACCACAATAACATAACACTTTCGTATAATAGATGGGATACACAAGTCCAACAAAGTTAGAGCCTCACTTTTCAAAGGGAAAGGTCACCAAAATGGGGTTTAATGGCCTCTTATGATTTTCCCTAGCATCATGTCTCTAACAGGCATCACAATGCTTAACATATGCAAAAGCATCCTAGAAAACCATTGGCCACCAATAACTAGTGCATAAAGCTTTATGGGTGGTAAGCCGCCCAACAAAATGACCCCACATGGTGAATCATGGCATTCCTCTAAAATCAACTATACCTCATCAGGCACCATGCAATGAGGATACACCTCATCCACTTTGCTTTTGGACAAGATACCAATTGTAATGGCAAAGCAAAGTGCTTGTTGCTTAATCTTCCTCTTCTCAAATGATTTAGAAAGAGTTCCTACCGAGTTGCCTATGGATAGATAATGCGTAATGGATGCATATCATGGTGGGATTGAGGCTACATCAAACTTGCATAAATTCTCGCAGTCACTAATATCTGTCCACTAACACAATATTGGTGAATTTGGGAATTTCCCAAAAGTTTGGGACTCATGGTCAAAACTTTGTTTTGATCATAACTTGAATACTATTGCTCCAAATTTGTCAGTCAATGGCTCATTAGATTCCATTTTCAAAGCACTTTCCAATGATAGGTCATATGATGGGGTTTTGAGATACTTATGGACATGTTATCCGGAGCCCCCTTTTTCAAAAATCCAAAGATGGGAATTGGGAGATTCCCAAATTCACCAATATGGAGTTCACTCTTCCTTAGGCTCACCAAAATCTACTAAACATTCAACAATTCCTTGCAATTTTGGTGCCTTATTTTGAATCTCATAGTCAAACTCCTGGAAAGAGATTAACCACATGGCTAGGTGCTCAAGGGATTGAAGCTTGTTCAACAATAAGCATAAACCCTCAGCCTTGGTGAAAAACACCACCTTCTCATAAAGAATGTAATGTCTAAACTTCTTGGTGGCGAACACCATAGCCAAACCTACTTTTTCCAAATTACTATAACAAAGCTTCGAAACACCCAATTTTCAGCTTGCAAAAGAAATGGATGATAAAGTTGCACCTCCCAAATGTATGATAGACAACAACTAATACTCTGCCTTATTACAGTTGTAAAAATATGGAAAATTGCACCCATTTTTCAAGCTTTTAACATTGGTATTTCGGATAATTCCATCTTAATATCCTCGAATGTCACTGCACATGGTTCATCCCATTCAAAAACATGGTTGTGTGCCAGGAGATTCGTCAAAGATAAAGAGGGCTTGGCTAATGCATCAATGAACCAATGATAATAGCCCACAAATGAAACAAAGCTATGAACCTCCCTAGGGCTAGTGGGTGGGTTCATGGCCACAATTACTACTACTTTCTCAAGATCAGTGGCTATGACCCAACAATAAGCCGTGAACCTCAAATACACACTTTCGAGGATTTAACGCTATGCAATACTCACAACAATTCTCAAAGAACTTACATAAAATGATGAGATGTCTATCACGGGTTGTAGTAGCCACACCCAAATCATATATAAAAATCTTAAGTTCTTTAGGGGAGATATCAACAAACATCTTGTTAGTTGTTCTTTGCCATGTCCCAAGAGCATTGCATAGACCCACAAGGGATTCACTAGTAGTAATAAGGAGACGTCACCTGCATGCAAGAGATATATGAAAATAGCCCCTATCCACCCCCTATTTATGGGACCTTACCTTATAAAATGTACCTTCCTTCCCTTAAATAACCCCCCTCCCTTACACTCACGTGGTATACTGAGATGACAAGCTCAACACATGCGAACATTAATGATGGACCGCCTGGTTAGATGGGTCCACACGTCTACACTTAGCACACGTTCTGTGGAAAAAAGATTCTACCATGGGATCTAGAAAGTCTAGACTAATTGGAAAAATCGTTCAAATTAGCTAAAAAAATTGAATTAGAAGGGTATGCCTCAAGCAAAAAAGATTAGCTTTCCACATATGATCGTCACGAATTGAATTATGACCAAGTGGTCCTTATGACTCTCACATGGCCACTGACTCATTACTTATTATATTCAGGTCGTTACACCTATTTAGAGCTGGCATAGTTATAGCCCCAGTCGACTAGTGTAGTCGGTTATGCATTATTTGACTTAGTAGGCCACTTTCCTTTATGTTGTATTTTATCTATACTTTTTGTACATTGTAAAGTGTGTGGAAGAAGAAGAAGAAACCAGCAAGAAAACGTTTTGGCCTCCATCTCTCTTCTTGTCTCTTGAATGAGCTTCTCCTTGTGCATTTTGTGTGTGTTTTGCGTAGCATCTTGAGCAAGTCCCCCCACCACGCAATTCTTGACATGGTATCAGAGCCGCACCACTGAGAGAGGCTGATTTCGAAGGCTGAAGTGAAGGAGAAGAAGCAAGGTTCGAGCAAGCAAGCCACGGATAAGAAGCTCTCCCATTCTTCCACTCTGTCTCTTGGACAGTGCTTGTGGAGGCAGCAGAAGCAGGGCAGAGCAAAAATCTCAGATTGCAATGAGACTTGGTGTGTGCAAAGAGCGCTGTGTATTCTATAGATAGGCCCTTTAGGGCTTTCCCGCTGCTATTTTGGCCATTTGAGGTCATTTCAGGCTCCATTTTAGAGCCGCAAGGTTGCGGACTGCAGTTCGAGATACCCTGCAATTTTAGTTGTGTCTGCCGTATACAGGTGCATAGGTTACAGATTTTAGATCTGTAAGTTCAAAGGTGTTTACCAGCGAATAAACACAAGGTATATCTATAAATTGGTTGTAGATTGCATGTATTGTTGAGCAAACAGTGAAAAAGGCTGTCTGGTGTATTGCTGTGCACCACAGGTCGAGGGTTGCAGAAGATTTGCTTGTTGTTTGGTATTAGTTTTGTGATAATGGTAGAGAACAGTGGAAACCCCATCATTGAGAAGCTCGACAAGAACAACTACTCTTCATGGAAGTTCTGTGTCACGAACTTCCTTATTGGAAAAGGCCTCTACGAGTTTGTATCAGGTGAAGAAAAGGAGCCGGAGGTGAGTGATACTTCAACTGCAGAAGAGACAAAGGCACGGAAGGAATGGAATGCAAAAGACAAAAAGGTCATGTATTGGCTATCTGCAGTAATTGACAATAACATGTTGGGACATATCAGAAATGCAGAGAATTCATATGCAGCTTGGACCATACTTGAAAGTATGTTTTCCGTAAATACAAAGGCACGAAAGATTCAACTCCAGCAAGAGTTGAATACATTGAAGAAAGGGAAGATGTCTATCAATGAGTATGCACTAAAGGTAAGGAGCATTGCAGATGCCTTGGCAGCGATTGATGCAATGCCCGATGATGATGATTTGATGTCGTCTACCTTGGGTGGACTTAACAATGAAAAGGCTTGGAAGTCTTTTGTAACTTCCGTATATGTCAGAAAGCCATTTCAAGATTTCGATGAGTTGGTATCCCTTATGATCATTGAAGAGATCAACATGCAGAGTGAGACATCTAAAAGAAGTGGTGAACAGGTCCAAGCTTTCTACTCCACTTCAGGAAGGGGACGTGGCATGTTCTCTTCAAGAGGCCATGGTACAGGATGTGGTAGTGACAACCAATAAAATAGATTGAATCATCAATTTGGTGATATGCAGGTTTCAGGAGGTCATGGTAACTTTAGAGACAGGGGGAGCTTTAGAGGAAGAGGTGGATGGCAGAACAGAGGTGCTAACAACTCTAGTATTGTGTGTCACTACTATGGCAAAACAAGTTATATTGCAACCCAATGTTATGCTAAGAAAGATGATATTCGCAGTGGTAAGTTGTAGCAAGGAAACTATGCATCATCTTCACGACAGAATGAAGACAAAAATGAATGTCTGTTTGTTATGCAGCATATGTTGAATGCTGTTACAGGAAAGAGAACACATGATGATGTTTGGTATGTTGATTCAGGTGCATCAAATCATATGACCAGCCATGCAAAATGGTTTGGAGAGATGCAAGATTTAAAAAATGCAGGTTATGTACAGATGGGTGATGATTCATGCCACCCAATTTCACACATTGGAAAAGTTCCCTTGTCCTTGCATGTTGGTAAGACAAAGATTCTTTTAAATGTATTACATGTGCCATCTATTACAAAGAACTTGGTGTCAGTCGGTCAGATGGTAGAGCAAGGGCTGCAAATTAGATTTAATGCAAAGGGATGCTCTGTAGAAGACTTCAATGACAAGTGCAGGTTAGTTGCAAAGGGAAGTAGAGTTGGACGTATGTTTACTCTGGATACTGGAACTCCTACTATGAATGCTGCTATGTATGCTAAAGGAAAAGGTGTTGTTGCAGATATTGAAATTTGGCACAAACGCATTGGACATGCAAATGTACAAAGGCTGGAATTAATGTAGTCCAAAGGGTTGGTTACAGGTTTGCCTACATTTAGAGTTCCAGAATTTCATAAGGTATGCGAAGCATGTCAGTTTGGTAAGCAGGCAAGACAACCCTTTTCACATGACATAGATGTAAGCAGAAATATCCTTGATGTTGTGCATACAGACATTTGGGGGCCTACACAAAATGTATCTCTTGAAGGCAGTTCATACTTTGTCACATTCATTGATGATTGTTCTAGAAAGCTGTGGGTATATTTTATGAAGGAAAAGAGTGAAGCGTTTGAGCACTTTAGAACTTTCAAGGCTGCAGTTGAAAGAGAAACACACTTGAAAGTAAAGTGCTTGAGGTCAGATGGAGGGGGAGAGTACCTCTCAAATGAGTTCAGTGATTTTCTGAGGTCTCATGGGATAAAGAGACAGTTCACATGCATGTATACTCCACACCAAAATGGGGTTGCAGAAAGGAAAAATAGGCATATTGCATCATTTGGTAGTCCTTGGTCTAGGAGACTAAGGAGTAGCTCTACATCTTCAGGTGCATCTAGTAGCACTACAGGTAAAGACAAATGAAAGAATAAAGTGTCAGATGGCATTGATGCAGTTCTTGATGGAGACTACAGTGGCTCAGAGAGCTTGGATGATGAGCTTGGCATTCCTTCTGTCAAGACACCAGGTGTACAGAGAGCTCATAGTCATGTAAAGGCTCCATTGAGTGATCCGGTGGTACGCAGATCTAGCAAGGTCAGATACCTTGTTAAAATATTTGGTTTTGAAGGTTATGCAGCTCACCATTATGCTTATATGGTGAAACTAGTTGAGGATGTTGAGCCCACTTGTTTTGAGGATGTTGTTGGTCATACTCATTGGGATGCAGCAATGGATGAGGAGATGGCTGCATTAGAGGCCAATAAGACTTGGGATATAGTATCATTACCGAAGGGTAAGAAAGCTATTGGATGTAAGTGGGTTTATAAGATTAAGCACAATGTAGATGGTTCTATTAGTAGGTACAAAGCTAGGCTCGTTACAAAAGGCTATGCCTAGACATATGGCATAGATTATGATGAAACCTTCAGTCCAGTTGGTAGGATGGCAACTGTCAGATGTGTGATTGCTTTGGCAGGCAACCAAAGGTTGGAGGTTGTAGTAATTGGATGTGAAGAATGCCTTCTTGCATGGTGATTTACAGAAAGAAGTGTATATGGATCAGCCAGCAGGTTATGAAGATTTAGTGCATCCCACGTATGTGTGCAGGTTGAAGAAGGCGCTCTATGGGCTCAAGCAAGCACCTAGAGCATGGTCTGACAAGATCAGAGAGTATCTTGTCAATATTGGCTTTTTATGTTTCTGATGCTGATCACTCATTTTATGTGAGAAAGGGAGATGCAGGTTTGGTCATCATAGTCATCTATGTGGATGACTTGATTATTACAGGTGATAGTGATAATGGGATTGCTGAAGTCAAGGACTTTTTGAAGAAGAAGTTTGAGATGAAGGATTTAGGTGAGCTAAGGTACTTCCTTGGCATTGAGGTGATCAGATGTGATGATGGTATATGGCTGTCCCAAAGACAGTATGGCTTGGATATGTTGTCCAAGTATGGTATGACAGCATGCAAACCACTTTCAGTCCCGTTGGAGTAGAATGTAAAGTTCAGTGCTGATGTTGGGGATGAGATAGAAGACCCTACTATGTTCAGGAGGATAGTGGGGAGTTTGATCTACATGACCATTACAAGGCTAGACTTGAGCTACGTTGTTGGTCTTGTGAGTCAGTTTATGCAAGTACCTAGAAAGCCACATTTGGATGCAGTCAGACGCATATTGAGATATGTGAAGTTCACATTACATTATGGATTTTTCTATGAGGCAGGTACAGATGTATAGGTGTTTGGATACACAGATGCAGATTGGGCTGGTAGTATGTCTGATAGAAGATCTACCAGTGGATACATGTTCTCTCTTGTGCAGCAATTGTTTGGAGCAGCAAAAAGCAATCTACAGTTGCTTTGTCGAGTACAGAGGCTGAGTATAGAGGTGCTACTGTTGCAGCATGTGAGGTAGTATGGCTACAAAAGGTATTGGCTGATTTAGATGTGCAGGTGGAAGGTCGAGTTGTCATTTATTGTGACAACATGAGCAGTATACAGTTGGCTAGGAACCCTGTGTTCCATGCCAGGACAAAACATATTGAGGTACACTACCACTTTGTGAGAGAGAAGGTACTAGCAGGTGAGATTGACTTGATGTATGTTAGCACATAGGATCAAATAGCTGACATCTTCACAAAGGCATTGGGTACAGAGAAGCTTCAAAAGTTTCGAAGCTTACTTGGAGTTGCAGAGCTGCAGTTGAGCTTGAGGGGGAGTGTTGAGATGACAAGCTCAACACATGCGGACATTAATGATGGACCGCCTGGTTAGATGGGTCCACACGTCTACACTTAGCACATCGGTGGTCATTATTACTCTCACATGGCTACTGACTCATTACCTATTATATTCAGGTTGTTACACCTATTTACAGCTGGCAAGTTATAGCGCCAGTCGACTAGTGTAGTCGGTTATGCATTGTTTGACTTAGTAGGCCACTTTCCTTTATGTTGTATCTTATCTATACTTTGTGTACATTGTAAAGTGTGTGGAAGAAGAAGAAGAAACCAACAAGAAAACGTTTTGGCCTCCATCTCTCTTCTTGTCTCTTGAGTGAGCTTCTCCTTGTGCATTCTGTGTGTGTTCGGCGCAGCATCTTGAGCAAGTCTCCCCACCACGCGATTCTTGACATGATACCATATGGTAAACCATAGTGGACCCATCGGGCATAGACCAAAATCCATGACATGGTACGCAAAGGTACCAAAGACTGTAATACATATCATTTTTAACTTATTCTTCTCAACTATGGCCATTTGATTATAGCTCACAAAGAAATCCATGAAGGAGTACATTTCTCACCCTACCAAAACTAATCTAAAATATGGTCAATAAAGGGTAGAAGGTAGTAGTACTTTACTGTTTGTTTGTTAAGCTCCTTAAAATCTATGCATAGGTAGATTTGATTATTGATCTTCTTTCTTATCACAACTGGTGAGTACCATTCATTGTGTTCAATAGGAAAGATCAGACTTGCCTTCCTTAGACATATCAATTACTCAAAAAGAGGCTCTCTTAGCTCAAAAGGCATTTGTCTAACCTTTTGTCTTACTAGCTTACTGCCTTCTTTCAATGGGATCATGTGCACAAAAATAGTAGGGGAAATCCCCTTCAATTCATTATAGCTCCATACAAATATATCCCTAAACTCTTGTAGGAGAAATACATAGTTTGCATGCTCATCATCAAATAATATAGTATCGAGTTTGATCAGCTCATTCAAAAACACTTGATAGACTTCCTCGATTGTGGAACCCTCATCAGAATCACTGAAGGTTGAAGTTCTAGTAGTAGAGGTGCCCTCAAGTGCCTCCCATTTTGTAGTGGGAGGTGGTATCCTTTTATTCAATGGTGGGCGTTTAGGATAAATGTCCAAAATCATTCTCCTTGATCCACACCCAAGATCAACCAACAAACTGGGATATCTACCAAACAATCAGAGTGTAATATCCATGATTTTCCTAGCAGCAAAACTAATAGCTTGGTCTCCTGGCAACTGGAATAACATGAAATTCAAGAACACACTCAATATGTGCTATCGTTGCATGTACTTGAGACACTATTCCTTCTGGCAGTCTTAAACTATCATCAACCATTTTTAGAATAGTTGTAACATCCTTCTAAATGGTAAAACCAAGCCTCTCTAGTAAGTCCATACTCATGATGTTTACGGACAAGCCTAAGTCTACCACATCACTTTCTATCAAGATGCCATCAACATATGCTTGCACCCTAGGGTAGTATTTCTTCACATGTTCCCACCATTCACTGGCCACTCCATTAACACTAATAGATTCTACAACATAACCTATTCATAGGATTTCCTTGAACTTCTTGGCGAATGTTAGGTGACAATTGCATTAATTGTAGCAAGTTCACATTTGATTTGACTTCACATAGTGCATTTGCTAGGTCAAACTCATGAAAGTTTACAATAGCCTTTGTTTCTTGCCACACCATCCTCTTTTCTAGGTTTCTAACATCCTTAACAACCTCCTTAGCTTTTGACTTATGCTTGCTCTTAAACGGCGGGATCCTCTAAAATCAACTTTAGATTTAAGAGGACCCATTTGGATATTGGCATTTGCAACCTTCTTGTAAACCATGATAGACTTAGGGATAGCTTTCCTTGTACTAGGGTCATCATTCTAAACCTCTCTCATTTTTTGGCCCCTACTGACCACTCTTACATTGTTAGAGGCTGTGTTCCCATCAATTGGAAGTGCCTCTACTAGATTAACCCCATTGGGCACTTCCTCTAGGGTGTCTTTTCCCCTTTGCACGATTTTCTCAAGGCCCTCCCCTCTAGGATTCACATCATTTGAACTATGATTCACTGACCTGGGTTGTTGAATACCTTGCTAGAGTGAACTAACTCTACTCCAGCATCTATTGGCCATATGTCCTGACTTCTCATATATAATGTACTTTACATGAGGGAGATTCCGTAGGAGGTGCTGACCACCACACCACTTATAACTAAATCTTGATGGACCGCCCTCTTTAGGGAGCCAACTTTCTATTAAGTTTTGCTGCTTCTTCAAGAAGTTTACATCTATGGCTATTTGTCTATATTGTTCAGTTATCATGTCAGTAATGATTCATCATGTCCTTGACTTCCCTAAGAACATTGATGCACTAGACTCATAATCATAATCACCCCCTTGGCATCCCAGTGGCTTAATCACATGGTTAGGTATTAGCTAATTAGTTGGCATTACATTGGAATTTGACATTTGACTTTCACTATTTAATGGGCCCATGTGGCTAGCCATTGCCATAGCACAAGAGACTTTTAATCAATCCCTATATAGGAAATCTTGTGAAATGTTGCAATATTTCCTATGTGTGTATGCATGTATTCCCTATATACAACTAGGAAATCACATTTTCCACATCTAATACCAGGGAATTAAAGGTCAATATAGACTATTTCCTACCTTGTTTTCAAATTCCCTATGTAAGAGTACACATGAATGTAATTCCCTACTTCTCCTTGTAGGGAATCATAGGCCACTATGAAGATTTCCTATGTTATCTCTGAATTCTCTATATAATGGAATTATGAAAGAGTGCCATTTCCTAATTGTAATAGTAGGAAACTATAAGTACATAGAGAATTTCCTACCTTCTCTCAAAAATATTTGTATAGGAGATTATAAGAAATTCAAGCTTTGATCTAGCTCGTAAACACAAATCAAAATTAATGAAATTGGAAGTAACCATATGAAGGTGATCCTAAATTTTCTAACCCCCCCTACACACACATATGAACATGTTGCGTACACACGTACCTACATGTACATGTGCACACATACACATAGAAACACATGTGCACATGCTTACATGTGCACATAGACATGCACACATGCAAGCCTCTTTAGTTTTAGTCAAAATGCCATATCTAAATATAGTCATGGGCTTGTTTATCCTAGCACTAAATGTTGGAAATGACCACCATGTTGTAGAAAAATGAAGCCTCAAACCAAGTAGTTACATATCTATTTTGTGCTACCATGTGCCCAAGGACAAGCATAATAAGCTAGATCCTAAGAGTGTCAAATGCATTTTCCTTGGCTATGGAGATGCAGTCGAGATGGGTTACCACCTTTGGGATTCGCAAGCACAGAAAGTCATCTACAGCCATGATGTAGTCTTCCATGAAGACAAGATGCATCAGTAGCCTGAGAAGGTGGTTGAGATACACAGGTTTATATTCCAGGAGGAGCCACGTGCTCTTACACAGCTAGTTGGACAGCCTGCAGCAATAGTTGGTACACATGGCCAGGGTATTGGACAGGATGCTAAACATGCAGTGGAGCCTGCAGTGGGACGGTCTACTAGAGATAGACGTCCACCTGATAGATTTGATCCATCGATGCATTATGTCTTGGTTACAAATGTAGGAGATCCTCTCACCTATGATGAGGCTATGCACAAGGGTGATAGTCACTCCTGGGAGAGGGCTATGCACTCTGAGATGGAATCCTTACGTAAGAATATTACTTGGGATTTTGTTGCCTTGTCTACAAGCAAGAAGGCTTTGTCCTACAAATGGGTGTATAAGATGAAAAGTACCCCTAGAAACCCCAAGCTGGCTTATAAGGCAAGACTTGTTGCTAAGGGTTTTAAACATGAGCATGGAGTTGGCTTTGATGAAGTCTTTTCTCCTGTGGTCTAGATGACCACCCTACCCTTGGTTTTGGCCTTAGTCACACAGCTTGACTTGGACATGCATCAGATGGATGTCAAGGCTGCATTCTTGCATGGGGATTTGCATGATGAGATATACATGGAGCACCCTAAGGGATTTGGAGAACATGGCAGGAAGCACCTAGTGTGCAAGTTGAAGAAAAGTCTTTACGGCTTGAAGTAGGCACCTAGGGAGTGGTATCATAAGTTTGATGCATTTATACAATTATAGGGCTATAGTAGGAGTGCTATGGATCAGTGTCTTTATAAAAAGAAATCATGTGATGGCTCATTGCTTATTTTAGTACTTTATGTGGATGACATGTTGATAATAGGAAAAGCTCATGATGATCTAGATGCTCTTAAATCTCAGCTAAGGAAGAGCTTTGAGATGAATGATTTGGGACAGGCCTCTCACATTCTTGGTATGCGCATTAAGTGCAACAAACATCAGGGACTACTCTAACTTTCACATAGGGAGTACATTCATAAAGTCCTTGAGTGTTTCCGCATGCAGGATGTGAAGCCTAATGACTGTCCATTACCTTCTTATTTGAAGGTCTCATAGGCCTATTGTCTGTAGATAGATGAGTAGAGGGTCAAGATGGCCAAGATACTATATGCATTAGTCATGGGTAGTTTGATGTATGCCATGATAGCCACTCGTCTAGATATTGCCTTTGCAGTTGGTGTTGTGGCATGGTTTATAGCTACACCTAGCAAGAAACATTGGGATGCCATGATAGCCACTCGTCCAAATATTGCCTTTGCAGTTGGTGTTGTGGCATGCTTTATGGCTACACATGGCATGAAACATTAGGAAGCCGTGAAGGATATCATGAGATACTTGAAGGGCACAATAGATATATGTATTTGCTATGGCAACTAGGATACAGGAGTTGTGGGATACATAGACTTTGATTATGCAAGACATGAAAATAGTATGAACTCCACTTCTGGCTATGTATTCACCTATGTTGGAGGTGTTGTTTCTTGGATGTTCAAGGTTTAAAAGTGTACGGATCTCTCTACCACTGAGGACAAGTTATGTTGCAGCCATTGAGGCTTGCATGGAGGCCATATGATTGGGCCTTTTGGTTCATGACCTTGGGATTGATACTATACCTACGCTACATTTAGATTCTATGAGTGCTATTTAGCTAGCCAAGTATCCCATCTTCTATGTGAACATGAAACACATTGAGGTGAGGTATCACTTCATATGTGGGGTTGTGGAGGAAAAGCCTGTTGACCTTGTCAAGATCTCCACTGATAAAAATCCTACAGATTTGCTCACGAAAAGCCTCACTACTGAGTGCTTTTCCTTCCTCAAGAGATTCATGGGCATTGGATGAGATGACGTTTTTCCTCATCCTGTTGTACATGTGTACATTGTACTATCTTTTTTTCTTTCTTTTCACTTCTCACTAGGATAAATTCACCTTTAAGCGGGAGATTTTTGGGGGCAAAGGTGCCTCCGCATAGTCGCCCATGTATTACTACATTGACAATACTTGCCACTACACACTATATGTGGCAGGCGCTCGTCATTGTCACTCTATTCTTATTCTTTTAGTGACAGTTTGAATAAAGGAAGGCCCTTCCACAGATTGTGACTATTGGAGTTTCCATTTTGTGTCTCTCTCTGTCTTGCTCTTGCTCTCCCACCATAGCTCTTCCAAGCAAGCTTCGATCCTTCTCACCTTTTAGTTGAGTGCTTATTGAGAACCAACCATTTTATCCATTTTGAGTGGATATAGAGCATGTTGTATAAGACGTGGACATCAATGGTAGCTTGATAACACTATCATATTTTGGCCATAATTTTTGCATATGATATCAGATTTAGCATTCAAAATCTAAAAATAAAGAGTGCAATGAAAGCTACAAATTTGGGCTACTCACAAAGTTAATTCTATGTAGTTCTCAGTTTATATTTCACATGGAATAGAATTGTTCTAGTTTGGACAATAAACATTAAATTTCGTAATGCATGTTTGATGTTTTGGGGATGCTATTTTGGTGCTTGGATGGTATGGTTATGATTCTAGGCTAATTCAAGCACACATTTGGCTTAGTTTTCCCAGAGATTTCATTGTTGTAATAAGAGGGTTGAATGTCATTTATGTGGGTAAAGTATATTTCTCCTATGACTTGATGCTTCTTGGGATTGGAGTTAATGCTTGAATATTCGCTTGACACTTTGGGATGCTTGATATATGTGTTAGAATGCTTTTGGGCTTTGATTGAGCTTATGTTCACTCAATTTTGAGTGTCATATCTTTGCTATATTCATAGTGGACAACAAGTAGTTGTTTGATAAAGATTATGCTCATTATGCTTTGAAGCTATTTAGGTACCACATATTGGATGTATTGACACTTTGGAGCTTGGATGCTATAGTCAGAATCTTGCAGACTACTCAAGCTCAATGCTTTTAGATGTGTGCTTTATGGATCTTGGATACTCGGATGTCATTTACATGATGTTTTGAGCTTTTCTTGCTCATTTGGCATTCGATTTTTTCTTCAGTGTGAGCTACTCGGCTTTATGTACTCAACCACATTGACACTTGGATGGAATATATAGAGCATTTGGTTTATGCAATTGAGCTTGATCTTGAGCTTATTACAATGAGATAGTGGAACTCATTGTCATATGTACATGCTCTCTTGACATTTATTGGATGGAGTTACCCTATTGTAGGTTGATTTGATCTCTTGGCTTGGATCTAGTACTTATGTATGTCAGGGTGTTGTTAGTGGTATTTATGTGCTTCAGGGTTATGTATTGATCTTTGCTCAATGGCTTATGCATTTAGAAGTTCTCTTCATTTATCTTTGAGACCTACCCTATGCATGATATCTATACCTATTTCATGTATGGTTTCTGACACACTGAAATTATGATAGTCTTCATTGCCAGTTGTTCTTGGATTCTTCCTTCTTGGTTTCTCACAGTTGGTTTTGTCATATTGCTACAATTTACTACAACAACCTATCATTACAATTATGTGTATTATATTTGAGGGTAGTCACCTAGACTTGACAATCTTTTTCATATAGTTTGCTGATAGCTCCTATTACTTTGGTAGTATCTCCTATCTTTCACTTGATTTCACAATTGGGGATAATTTGCAAGGTATTAAACCAATCCATCTTTCCCTTCTATGTACTTGATCTCATTATGGCTAATGGTTCTCATAACATTGCTATGTTCAATATTGTAGGGTAGACCACTCAAAAATGGGGGTGCTAAATTGAAAAATATTTCATACAAGGATTGGCATGAATTGGATGGGGCTATGAAAATCAAAAATCATTTTATCACTCTCTAAGAAAGCTCACTAAAATGTTGTAACTGGAAATCAGAGTGCATATAAGATTTGGACATAGATTAAGAAACTTTATCGACAAGCAGAGTCTTGCATCTCAAATGTATTGCTTGAAATAGTTGATGGGCCTTCACATGAAGAAAGGAACTTCTATGTCTGTATAGTTGAATGAGTTTCACTCTATCATTATCAATTTAGCTTCACAGGAGATTGATTTCAAGGATACTTTGTATCCTTTATTTTTTCTTGATACTCTACCAAAGTCTTGGGACACTTTTTGTAAGTACGGCTCTCTATGCTAAGGATGGGCTAAAATTTCAGGATGTTGAGAGTGCCCTCTTGATAGAAGAGGTGAATAGAAAGAATGTGGATGCTTCCAGTATGTCCCATGCTCAAGATCCAACTATTGAGAAACATGGATCTTGAGCATGGTGTAGCTATGGAGGATAGAATACATAGACATGAAACATGATGACATAGACAAGAGACAATGACTATTACTCAAGTGAATTAGGTTCCAAGATTAAGTTCTTAGACTCATAAACACAATCTTGAGTAGGACATGACAAGGACATTGATTGGAAGTACAAAGTACAATAGCATTGCGTTGAAATAAGAACCAAGTACATGGTTATATAACCTTGGGGGTGTTCCACTCTTCTCACTATGCCTATGGGATACAAAGTATCTCTTCCTAAAGCATACATCATTTTTCATATCTTTCAACACCCCCCCTCAAATGATGAGTTCCTACACTTGCTAGCTTTTGCCCCCCTCCATGATGACATGGCCTGGGAGACTAGCTCATAGGTAGCCTTGTCAAGTTAAAGCTTGAAACTTTTCATCTTTGGCAAGGTTTATTTTTACAAAGATAATCAACTAAGGGAAACAAAATCCACTATGGGAGAACGTAAGATCCACTATGGGAAATATACAATGAAAATTTCTTCAAAACAATCTGTTAGAGTTGTTGTTGATAGTAGTGGAAGCATATTCTTCATTCATGAACTCATTTTTATGGTTACCATTCTACACTTGTGCTCTTTTCTTATGGAAACATTCACTAGCCATGTGTCTAGCTTTACCACAATAATGGCATGACTGGATCCTTGTTGTTGGTGTTGAATCCCCCTCCACATTATTTTGCTTCATAAGTTCCCTTGTTGTACAAGAGATTGTCCTTGGAGATGGTTTCTTTTGCATCCTTGTTTTTAAGTTTACTTTCTCCATCAAGTAGAGAATACTCAATGTCTTTGAGTGAGAGATTAGGAACATTACTTAGGGTAGACACAAGGTTCTCATACAGTTCTTGATCTACACTTGCTAGTAGTACCATTATGGCTTTATCCTCATCTATGTTCTTCTTTAAAGTTGCAAGTTGAGTTTTTAGGCTCTTAAACTTGTTAATGTGCATATTCATAGAAGAACTATCCTTTAATTTCTAGCTTATAGAATTGCATGAGTAATTTTACTTTTGAGCTTTTGGCTTGAGAGAATATGTTTGATGATATAACTGGCCTGCTTACAGCTAGATATGAGTCACCTATCAGTGACAATCTTGATAGTGAATTGGGTATACCGTTAGTTATGATGCCTAGTGCAAGGCAAAGTAGGTATGTGTGGCCTCATGAGAGGTAATTGCATAGTGAACCGTAGTTGAGAAGGTTAGAAAGGGTCATGAAACCACTTGATAGACTGACATATAGTGGGTATTTAGTCTGACATTATGTATACATGACAAAAGTGATGGGATACAAAGAACCTACTAAGTTTAGTGAGGCAATTGCAGATAAAAATTGGTGTGCTACCATGGATGAAGAAAACCCAGCAGTGGCATTGAAAATGAAACATGGGATTGCCCACTTACAGCTGAATATGAGTTACCTAGTAGTGACAATCTTGACAGCAGTGAATTGTGTATATCGTTAGTTATGATGCCTAGTGCAAGGCAAAGTAGGTATGTGCGGCCTCATGAGAGGCAATTGCATAGTGAACCGTAGTTGAGAAGGTTAGAAAGGGTCATGAAACTACTTGATAGACTAAGATATAGTGGGTATTGAGTCCAACATTATGTATACATGATAAAAGTGATGGGATATAAAGAACCTACTAAGTTCACTGAGGCAATTGCATATAAAAATTGGTGTGCTACCATGGATAAAGTAAACACAACACTGGCATTGAAAATGAAAGATGGGATTTGGTTAGTTTACCTAAAAGAAAAACACCCATTGGCTGTAAATGGGTTTATAAAGTGAAATGCAAGGCAGATGGTTCATTGCAAATGTATAAAGCCTAGTTGGTTGCAAAGGGATACGCAAAGTAGTATCCAAGACTTTGAGGCCAGTTGCAAACATGGCAATCGTAAGAATAGTCATTGCATTAGTAGCTTCTAAGGGATGGAAGTTATGGTAGATGGATGTCAAAAATGGATTCTTGAATGGTGACTTGATTGAGATGCATGCTTGAATGGTGACTTGATTGAGGAGGTTATATGGAAAAACTTAGGGCTACGTACATCCTGATTATCTAACACATGTATGTATGCTAAAAAAGGCCTTATATGGGCTAAAACTGGCACCAAGAGCATGGAATGCTCCTATCAGTACTTATTTACAATAGCTTGTTTCTTAGATGGGTCATACAAATTGTAGCTTGTTTACAAAGAAGACAGAGAATGGTTATGTTTTCTTGGTGATTTATGTGGATGATTTGATAATCATTGGAGATGATGATCATGGGATTGCTGAAATTAAGTTATGGTTACAGGCTGAATTCAAGGTGAAGAAACTTGGAGAGCTAAAATACTCTCTTAGGATTGAGGTTATGTATACACCTCAAGGTATATGGTTGTTGCAAAAATAGTATACTCATGATATGCTGCTAAAATATTGCATGAATCAGATGGAGTGTAAAGCCATGGAAACACCATTGGATCAAAATGTCAAACTTGGAGTTGATATTGGGAATGAAATAGAGAATGTCATTATGTAAAGACAGATGGTGGATAGCCTGATTTATCTCACTATCACCCATCCTAACCTCAGTTATGCAGTGGGGTTGATTAGCCTGTTTATGTAGAAGCCTTATAAGCCACATCTAGATGTAGTCAGGAGGATTATATAGTATGTGAAGGGTAGTGCTGATTATGGTCTATTTTATGAGCATGGAAAGTAATTTGACTTGATAGGTTATATGGGCGCTAATTGGGCTAGTTGTGCCTATGAAAGAAGGTCAACTAGTGGTTATGCCTTCAACCGAGGTAGTAGTATGATCAGCTAAAGTAGATAGAAGCATTCAATCATTTCTTTATCTAGTGTAGAGGCAGAATACAAGGGTGTAGCCTAGAGGCATGTGAAGCAGTTGGGCTTGTGAAACTACTACATGACGTGGGTATACAATTAGACAGGAAGGTCACCTTACATTATGACAATCTCAATAGTGTGATGTTGACTAGTAATCCCGTCTATCATGATAGATCCAAACACATAGACGCTCATTACCATTTCATCAAGGAGATGGTACTTACTGTACAGATTGATCTACTGTATGTGAAGATAGAAGACCAGGTAGTAGATATTTTTACCAAATCACTTCGTAAAGAGAAGTTTGTGGATTTCAAAGAGCTACTTCGAGTACAACAATTAGCTTGATCTTAAGGGGAAGTGTTGAGAATCAAGCTCATGATCAATATCACCGACATGCCCGATCTTATCAAGACAGTTGTAGTCTTACCTGTCACTCTCCATGTGTATTGTAATAACTAAGTTGGTCAAACTCAATTACAGTTAGTGGTATGGTCAGTTAGTGACCTAGTGTGTTTTCAGCTATGTGTGACTAAGCTTTAGTAGGCATTATGCAATAATGCGAAGATGAGAAGAACAGAGTATACTACTCTCTATTATAGCTCCAATGTCTGTGCCTCTCTCTCCCTGTGAATTTTGAATAGAGGCCAACAGGATGGAAATGGCCATGGTAAAGACTCTAACAAGTCTCAGTCCAGGATACATGGATAGTCTCGTAGTAAGTCCTATGGCCATAAGTCCAATCTTACTTATCATTATTGTGAGAAAGCATGTCATATTCAGCCACAGTGCCATAAAATGCATGAAGAAAAGTGCAAGGAAAAGGGAAAGAGTAAAGTGGAGTATAAGAATGATGATTGCATCATTGTGCCTAACAAGTATAGTGTCAGGATTGAGGAGATTAATGTGGTGCAACTTGATGTATTTGATGATCTTATCTTGGTAGATTCTTCTTTGGATGCTTCATAGCTTACTAATGCTTTGTGAGGATATACTCAGTATTGGGTGATAGATTCATGAGCTTCCTTTCATGTGACTCCTTATAGAGAGTCCTCTCACTCCTATCGCAGTATGACTGGATCTATCCATTTGAGTAATGACTTGGCATTGGAGATTGTTAGTATTGAAGATGTCTAGCTATGTTTTAGTTTAGACAACATACTCACTCCATGATTTACATCATGCATCAGCTCCAAAAAAGAGCCTTATCTTTGTTGATATCTTGGATGATGCAAGTTATGTTGTCTCTTTTGTTGATTTCTCATGGAAGATTTTCTGTGAAAATTGTGTTGTTGCACATGATGCTAAGTCTAGTACCCTCTATCCTTTGCTAGTAGTTGGCCCAGTTGACCATGTTTTGACTGTGGTTGTAGTTCCACATGTATATCTTTGGCATTATCACATTGGGTACATGTCTTTGAGAGGAATGAAAATGTTTACTAGTTTGCAGTATCTTTCGCCCCTAGTCTATAAGTATTTTGGGTCTTGCAATCATTGTTTGTATGGCAAGTAGACATGTAGTATGCATAAGAAGTTTGGCATGAAGTGCATGGGTAAGCCTTTGGCTCTTGTTCATTTGGATGTATGTGGTTCTATGCCCTGTCAATCGCTAGGTTGTGCAAAGTAATTTATTACATTCATGGATGATAACTCACATAAGGGCTAGTATTTTCCCATTAAGAAAAACTCAAATATGTTATCCACCTTTTAGCATTGGCTTGCTCTTGTTGAGAACGAGTTTGGGTATAGGTTAAAATGCCTAGGGTCAGATAATGGGCGTGAGTATGTCTCAAACGCTTTGATCAATTTTGCGATAAGGGAAACATTAAGCATCAGTTGACCGCCTCCTACACCCCTCCCTAGAATGATATTGCTGAACGCATGAACATGACAATGCAAGAGAGAGTCTGTAGTATACTTAGCCACATAGGCTTATCCCATCACCTTTGGGCTAAGATAGTTCCTTCTGCCATACACTTGATTATCAAGTCCCCTTGTACGGCTATCGATTGCTAGGTTACAAAAGAGGTATGGACTACAGAACCTCTATCATATGCTCATTTGTGTGTCTTTGATTGTGAGACATTTTCCCATGTTTCCAAGGACAAGAGTAATAGGTTGGATACTAAGTCTGTAAAATGCATCTTTCTTGGTTATTGGAATGTAGGTGAGATGGACTATTACCTATGGGATCCGTAGGCTCACAAGGTTGTCAAGGTACCAAAAGTATAAATAAGATACAACATAAAGGAAAGTGGGCTACTAAGTCAAAAAACAAACTACACTAATTGACTGGTGCTATGTCTTTGCTAGCTATAGGTAGGTGTAACAAACTAAATATAATAAGTGATAAGTTAGTGGCCATGTGAGTATCATAATGACCACCAACGTACTAAGTGTAGACATGTGGACCCATCTAGCCAGGCGGTCCATCATCAATGTCCGCACATGTTGAGCTTGCCATCTCAACATTCCAACTCAAGATCAAGCTTTCATGAAATTCCTTCATTATCTATTGTTCCAATATTTTGTTACCTAAAACTTGGATAGGCACTCCTTCATTACCTATCAATATTGCCAACATGCTCATGATAGCCAACATGCAATATTTTGTTACCTAAAACTTGGACAGGCACTCGGACAGCCATAAGCTTTCATTGTCATATCTTACACATGATAGCAGGTCAGCAATAACCGGATTTGCCTTTCCTGCAATATGCTTTAATTCGGGGTTGAGAGATTTAATATATGCAATCCATCTTAGCATAGAAATGTCCGGTGCATAGCAGTTGGTAATCATGCCCAAGAGTGGAAGACAATCAGTTTCTACCACTACAGAAGCACCTATAAAGTATTCACGATTACACTTTAATGCTGTTACAACTCCCCACAATTCCCTTTTTACTTGTTCATAACTTCTTTGATGTTCATTGAGAAATTTTGCTCCAAAATGAATTTTATACCTATTACCTTCAAGATTCTCTTGGCCAATAGCCCATCCTATCCCGATGGGACTTGTATCCATAGTAAGGTTGATAGGTTGACCATTTGAATAATCAGCCCTTTTGAGAGTGGGGGCTAAAATTAACAAGTTGTTTAATTTACGCATAGTGAGAGTATGCTCATTACCCCAAGAGAATCTTTGGTCTTTTCTTAATAATTGATAAAAAAATTTGGCTACATGAGCAAAATGTGGTATCCATATGAGATAGAATACACATGCACCAAGAAACCTTCTTACTTTTGAAACATTTTGCATTTTTCTTGCATTCTGCTAATGGCATCTATCTTGATTGGCGGGTTTGCATCCATAGGGGCCACATAGATGACTGACCACTAGGACTTCTTCTACTCCAAAAATTGACTTAGCTCTAGAAAGGGTAAGATGTACCTCTTTTAGCCTTGTTAAAATCCTCTCATAATCATGAATATGGTTAACTACAAATGTCCTGCAACCATCTTCATCAAGCTCCTAATTCTTTTCATTGACTTCACATCCCTTGATGGGTACATCATCAAGAAATAGAAGAGTAATTTGTGGAATAAAGTCCCTTAATACTTTGTGCATGGCATTCATCATATGGGCTACGGAGTTTGTTGCACCTTCTAGTAGAGTGCATATGCGGACCAATCCAAGGGAGGTGTCTTCATTGTGATAATGTCTCGGCTTTCTAATGAAAGCTGAAATTGGTCATATCCTAAATATAGTTCGCCCATAGAATAAATTTCTCTACCAACAAAAGCTTCAGCAAATTCGTCAACAATTGGACCCGAACCAACATTTTGGATTGTGACATGATTAACATGCTGTAGGTCTTGAATGAATCGTAAAGATCCATTTTTCTTGGGCACGGTAAACCATCCATTTGAGTAAGGTGTTGAAGAAGGTTCTAAAATCTCCATTTTGATCTTCTCATTTAGAAGTTCTGATAATTTGGGCAAATGCGCCCTTGGAACAGGAATAGGCTTGAGGTTCCAAGGCACATGTGGGACCGTAAAAATGATCATAGGAGCCACAATATTTGGATCCACACAACCTATTTCACTTGGTTGAAATGCCAAAAATTTTCCATGTTTCATTAGCATTTGCATAAAAGAATGTTTTTCAGTCAGTGAAAGAAAAGAATTTTCACCTATTTTGAGCTCTTTTATACTTTCAGATGTGAACTTGTGACCAATGTGGGAAAGGATCACGAAGACCAATGTTGGAAGGATCACGAAGACTTGGCTGATTTGCTGCCCTATCAGCCATCCCTTCACTTTCAGGAGAGGCAGTGGGACTACCACATGCTTGACTTTCTTATCCGCCGTCTTATATTTTGTCTCCACTTGCGCTTCAGCCTAGTTGAGTAAACCAATGTCTTCCTGCTCAAAAAATTCTTCAATTGTTTGGTAGAAATCCAATGTACATACTTCTATGGACTGATTTTCAACCTGATTTTTTATATGAGCAACTGCATATATTTCAGCCAATGTGTTAGTAGTAATCGGTCCAAAAATAATGCCTGAAATATCTTCATTTTCAGCCATCATGTCATAAGTTTTCAGCTCCTTTTTACATGACATAAATGCTTTATTTTATATTTAGTCATGGCTAGAAGAGACTTACAAGCCTCTTTCTACTCATGCATGTGTTGTAGACAGCCTTCTTTTTTAGAGGTGGGTTGGCCAACTAGTTTGGACCAATCGACCATTACATTTTTAGCTTTCACTTCTTTAATTTTTGCATTCATGCTTTCTTTATTTTCAGCTTCAATTAATACAATTAATTCTTTAACTGCTTCAAGTTGAATTCCTTGTGAAGTTAGCTTCTCTTCATCCTACACAAAAACTCGAAGAACTTGCAAAAAAGCATGCACTATTGCCTTTCTTGGATGATGTGCCCATTAAGGGGTGTGCAGAAGAAGAGAAGAATGAGAGTCTAAATGAGCAGGGATGCAGATACTTTGTGGCTGATCATATTTCAGCTTGTGAGAAGATTTTGGCCAGGTTAGAAGAAGTGAACTTGACACTATGAGGGCAAAAATCTGTTTTTGGAGTGAATGAGGTTGTCATTGTTGGACATATGTGTGGATATTATGGCAGGAAACCCTCACCTGATAAGGTGGATGCTATAGGCAAGATTACTGAGTATTGTTCTACCACTTCAGAGGTACGGAGATTCATTGGAGCTTGTGTGTTTTATATGATTTGGATACCTCATTTTGCACACATAGCAGATTGTTTATATCAGTTGCTTCAAAAGGGGCAGTAATTTTATTGGGATGAGAGCCACACTAGAGCCATGCGGAAATTGAAAAAGTTATTGCAGATTGCTCCTACTCTTCGGAAAGCAAATTATAATTGCGGAAGGCCTATTGTATTGACAGTTGACACTAGTCTAATTGGCATAGGTTGGGCTGTGGGTCAAGATGATGCAGATGGAAACATGTATGCTATTTGGTTTGGGGCGAAAGTCCTAAACGAGAGACAGAGGAGATATCTGCAAATCAAGAGGGAGTTACTGGGGATTGTTACGGCTCTCAAATGTGACAAGGAGTACTTTATTGGAGCTTCAGTTGTGGTAGAGACAGATTGCTTGTCATTGATAGTTATGATTATGAGTTGCTCTACTCCGGATATAGCTATGTTGAGATGGATTGCATACATCAAGTCATTAAATCTGGAATTTAAACACATAGCAGGAAAGGATAATCCAGTGGGTGGCAGATATGTTGTCTAGAGCTAGATATGATGATGAGGAGACTCTACTTGCAGAAGAGGATGATGCAGAAATTTCAGCCACTATGGTTGATCATGTTTGCCATGTCTATGATATTGTGGCTTTCATAGAAGAACTCTATGTTGGAGATTGGTTGTAGATTGGGAAGTACCTTAGTACACTAAGCAAAAGAGATGAATGGATAGATGAAGAGTTCAAGAAGATCAAAAGGAAAGCCTATGGTTATTTTCTCAAGGACGGATTTCTTGGAAGCATTCGAAGAAAAGAGGCGGATTACCTTTGCGGGTTGTTTGCGATAGAGAGACACAATTACAGGTGATGAGGGAGTTTCATGAGAGTCCTTGGGCTATTCATAGAGGAGTGTGGGCTACTTATAAGAAAATCAAGGAGAAATATTGGTGGAAAGGCATGTATAGAGATGTTTCTCACTTTGTAGAGACTTGTAGAGATTGCCAGATGTATTCGGTAGTGTGTCGTCGAGATGAGCTTCATCCGACCTATCCGCTATGCATTCATTATAAGTGGGTAGTTGACTTGTTTACTATGCCTATGGGTCTATGGCAGATGATATATATTGTTTTGGCTAGAGAGGATCTTACCAATCATGTTGAGGGCAGATCTTTGAGAACAAAGACCACTAGTGCAGTGTGCAAGTTCTTATTGGAAGAAATTTTTTGCAGGTATGGCTGTGTGGGTAAGATCACTACGGATCGCGGTGAATTGGATGCAGATGAAGCTAGGGAGTTTTTCTCTCAACTAGGAATCAAGTTGGCTCTAACCACAGCATACAATCCAAAGGGAAATGGGAAGAGTGAAAGAGGGCATCCGTCGATAGTGAAAGCATTAGCCAAAGCATGTAGAGGACGGATTGGAGAATGGCCGAGACTTCTACCATTTGCTTTGTGGGCTGATCGTACGACTCACAGTGTTACCATAGGATATATGCCTGCAGAGTTGATGTATGGTCAGAAACCGGTTATGCCGACTGAGACTTGTGCTTTGACTTGGTCAGTTTTACCTTGGCAGGAGGATTTGACAAGAGAGGAGCACTTAGCTCTTCGGATTTGGCAGTTGGAGAGAAGACCAGAGGATATTCAGTTAGCTATTGACAGGTTGAAGGTTGCTAGACTAAGAAATAAGGACAGGTTTGACAGCAGGGCATCGCTTGCGGCCTAGAGCAATAGAAGAGGGAGACTAGGTATTAGTCTTTGATAGCAGCCTTGAAAATCAGCATACTGCACTTCGGAAGATGGTGAAAATATGGTTTGGGCCATACATAGTCAGACATGTCTTTGATAATGCAACATATGAGTTGACAGAATTGGATGGGACAGTGCTTAGAGTGCCTATTGTAGGAAAAAGAATCAAGATTTTCAAGAAAATAGATGATGAAAATTATGCATTGGAAGAATTTGCAAGAGAAGAGCAACGAGAAGAAACTCCAATGGAAGAGACAGATGATATGACAGATAATCTTTTTGATACACTAGAAATGTACAATGAAGAGATTGATCTGTTTGTGGATCTTGATGACAATGATCATGGGTAGTTGGCCCATTCGGAGGATGCGCAGGATTAGAGGGGGTGGATGTCGTATTGCTGCGCATTCGAGGTGTGAAATCCACCCAAAAGTTGTGTGTGTGGGATTTGATACTTTGTACATATTTAGTTGTTGTGTTTATACTTTTGTTCTGCGTGGAAGAGGGTTTGGAGCAAGAGGAACTTATCAGTAATGCTCTAGTTGGCATGTCTTGCCAAGTGGTCAGTCAACCTAGAGGAGGAGGTTTTGATCAACAGCTCACAGGAGCTTTGGGAGATGTGGCTGAGACTAGCACAGATTCTGAGATTGGTTATGTATATGGTGCTTTGATATTCATAGGTGTGGTTGGTGGAGTTCTTTGTGAAGCTTGATATTTTCAGAATATCATGCATGTTAGCTTCCGCATTAGATCTTCTATGATTGCTGCTGTATTCCGTAAAACATTGCGGTTGACATCATGAAGGAAAGAATTTTAGGCTTCAATTTGTGAAAGGTGTTGAATGCATCTTGGTACATGCCAAATGAGAAAAGCGATCTTTTCAAGAATACAAGGTTTCTGATATTCCAGGTGCTCTCTTCTTTGATGTTGATGGAGTGGTAGATCCCACCTTCAATTTGCCCACATGTTACCATCACAGTCAGCTTTTTCTGCTGCTATATCTTCTCTAGGCATCTACAATAGTGGTACCTTGGTTGTATATGATGGGGCAGGAATAGAGGAGCCAAAAGAAAAAGCAAGGTCTATTTTTTAAATGAGGGCTTTTTGGAGGAAAGCAAAAACGAAGATGACGAGAGAAAGAAAGAAAAAACCGCTTTTCTGGTCCGAAAGTGGACGTGCTATGGCAGCGTTCAATGCATTGCTAGGATTGAGATGGCAAAATCTCAGTGCCCAAGGATCTATGATTTGAGAACACGTAGGAAAATTTCAACGAGGCTTCGGCCAGGATTGCAACAGTTTCCAACCCTTTGGTGTATTGTGGTAGCTGCTTGTTTTTCTCCAGATATGTGGTGTTTTACAACAAGCTCTATCTCAAGTGCTGCTTCAATCGCAAGGAAGAAGATGGGACTCGCTGGTTATCTACAGTGGCGAGAATAGCTCTTTTCATCTACGTGTGGTGATACTTCTCTACTTCAAATGCTGCCTCGGTGGTATCCAAAAGGTGTGCGGAGATTACTGCAGTTAGCTGTCCAAGGACCTGTGAGAGGAGAACAGAGGAGAACAGGGGAAGAAAATTCTTAATGCTCTGGGGGTCCTTTTGATCGGTCAGGGAATTGGGGAGGAACCTGATGTGCAGAATTGAGGCGCAGAGGAAGGAGGAGCTGATTTGAGAGCAATATGCATAGAATTAGGATGGTGGGCGCGGGCTGATACTTTTATGGCTGTGACCATCAGTAGGAATCGAACGGAGGGGCAAAGTTGTAGCAGAATATGAGAACTTGAAGAAGAACAAGGCCACAACAAAGAGAAAGGGAGAGAAGACGAAAGGAGTGCGAACTGCGACAAGAAAGCAGAAGTCCGAGGCTGCACAAAAACGAAAAGGGGAGAGATTTTATCGGCCTGGGGGGAACCTCGTAATGTCTGCACATCCAAGATAGCCTCATGGATAGCCATGTCCTTTTCTCGCTCACCAGAAAACATCTGTACTGGCAGTTGCTCTCCAGGATCGTCCTCAATGATGGCCGTCTAGCTTATTGGGTCGTTCGAAATGCATGTGACGGATGCTTCATGCTACCGGCCAGAGTATTGTCCATAGTTTGGATTGAGGATCTGCGTTATTGGAAGTGGGAACCTATTGCAAATTCATGATTTAAAGAGGGTGCTTACCTGAAAACTCTATGCTGGTTTGAAGTGCGGGGACAATTTGAGGTGCTTTTTCAGCCTGGACTTTATACAGTGTCATTCAGCGCCACCTACCATTTGCTTGGCCAATACATAGCAAGATGATTCCGCAAATGTGCATGTTGCAGCCGAGGAAATGTAGGGAGCTTTAATCTCGGGAAGTCTGGATGAAACAAAATGCATTCGTGCTGTACTGGATCAATTTCGAAAAGCTGTGGAGGACCTCCGGATGTTTACATTGAAGAAGCCTTAAGTTGGTGTTACAACAATTCGATGACTGTTCAAGCAGTGCTGAAAGATGAAACATTGAAGACAGTTCTTTACACAAGCTCTGAGGGTGAAGAATTCTGTTAGATTGGATTCTTCAAAAGAGGTTCACCACATCCAAGAAGTATCACCTTTGATAACATATTGGAAGAGTTGTAGACTAATGGATCTAGTGCTATTCTAAAAGCCAATAAAGTAGATCATCTTGCAAGTGAAATCCCTTTTCTATATGCTAAAGTTGGAGATTTACAGGTTGAGGACATTGAATCACTTCTCAATGATTACAAAGAATTAGATTTTGAAGTATTATACTCTTTATAAAACAGTGAAGAGTTTAACACAAGTGAAGCATGCCAGAGACAGCCCTTGCTGGAAATCTTATATGTATCTTTTGGTTTTAGAAAGCTTGTTAGAGACAAGCCTAACCTTCTACAGAATTATAGAATCTAGCAATAAAGCATTGCCATAGAGTATGTTAAACTCGCGCAGGGTTTAATAATTGCTGATCAGAAACTGGTCTTTGATTACTGGAACCGGTGGTGTCTGGATTTAATAGCTCTTCAGGCTGTGAACAACAAGTTTATTGAACATATGCAAGTTAAATCAGTAATCTTTGCATTCAATATGAAGAGTATGGAGTTTACTATGGCATAGCCTGATCTCACTTGTTTAATATTCTATCTTGGAATTTCTTAAGAATCTCTGTGGTTGCGACTTTACTTTCGAAAACCCTTCAACAACAACTTGTTGACTAGGACAATAGTTCAGGGCAGACCAGTAGAGGAAGTGGTAGCAAGCCTAGAAGAGGAAAGAAAGGCGATTAGAAAGGCACTAGAGAGTATAATTGCCTATAACCATGAGCAGAAGGCTAGGAAACTCCAACAAGATGTAGACATGTACGAGGCCCAGCGTGTTGTAGCCTTGGTTGGTGCAGCCAAAGCAGGTCCAAATGCAGAGAGAGAATGAGCAGCAGAGGCTACTTATCGTTGAGTGAACTCGTAGCCAAGCGGCTCATGGACGATATGTCCACTGAGCAAAGTGCAACAACCCTAGCCACCACATTACTTTTGGGACTAGGGGTCATGCACGGGGAAAAGGGGCAATCTAGAATCCCTATTATAGCAAAGAAGCTAGACAAGTATGAGCCTAGCAATGACCCATATAGCTTTGTGGAGCAATTTAAACAAGTTTGCAAAGCAAACGGTCTCACAGACCTTGCACAACACTCTCAAGCTTTCGGTCTGTGCTTAGGTGATAAGGGGAGAATTTGGCACACTAGTCTAGATGCAGCTGAGAGCACGAACTTTGCCTGTCTTAAGGACCTCTTTATCAAGAGATTCTGTGAGGTAGGGTACTCTGACAACCTCATGGTTTGGTTGATGAATGGCAGTTAGAGGGAAAAGGAAGACGTAAGGGACTATGTCACTCATGTGGTAGCCTCTTCAAGAGGATCCCTACAAATGAGTGACTTAACGAGAAGGCTGTGTCTACCATATTTATAAATGGAATTCGAAGCAAGGAGCTCTACAAGGCTTTGGCTAGTAACTCCACTCTACACCGAGACGTATTAGCTAGAGTCTTTGAAGAGGCAATAAGCGTGGAAGATCAGCTTGGGGAGCGAAGCATGAGGAAAACCAGTCGGGATAGTTCAAGTCAGAAAGCTCTAGACTGTTGAGAATAGCAAATGATGCTTGCCCATAAAAGGCTTTGTATGAAAGATAGACAAAGATGTATACTCTAGAAAGAGAGGTCCTAAAACCCTTATGCACAATGAGGAAGAGAGGTACTATCCAAAAAGCTATATAGGCATGTACTTGACACTCATTTCAATGCAATTGAACTATCAGTTTGAGTTAGTCAAGATTGTGTTTATGAGTCCAAGCTAATCTATCTTGGAACCTAATTCACTTGAGTTACAATCTCTCATTCTGATAATGTATCATGTGTTTGATTTGCATCCACCATAGCTAACTAGCTCTAGATTCATGTTTTTAAACATGGTATCAAAGCCATGGCTAAGCTAGGTAGCTAGTGGGAATAGTCTTTCAACATTTCCTTCTCATTTTTTTCTCCGTGTACAAGCCATTCAAGATCCATTGCTGTGTAGGAGGTGAAGAAGCTTAAGAAAGTGTTGCAATGCTGTTCAAGAAGATCTGTTTGGAGTTCACATTGGAGGCATTGAGGTCCATTGTCATTTGGGAGAAAAGAGAGAAAGGCTACAACCATTGAAGGCTAGCTTCTGTTAAAAAACAAGCAATAGCCACAAAGGAAGAAGCAACTGGATAGAGACAGAGAAAAGAAAGGAAGATTCAAAGGGTGCTACTGGCCTTCAGTTCTCCGTGAGAAGGATTGCTCGCTACCTCTACTGTAAGAGGCCGTGTTAGATTTAGTAGTTGTGCAGTTCCTGTTCGAATTCGAGTGGAGGATAGGAAACTCATGAAACAATCATTTTGAACCTAATCGTGTTGTACATCAGGCTTTGTTTCACCGAACAGGAGTACTTAAAAAACGACTGCTATGATCAGCGTGTTGGCTCTGGTGCCCCTGTCTACATCGCTACCAGAGCAACACAATGTTGTCAGATCTACCTCTTCCTTCCTTCTCTTACACAGGCCACCGATGGAGAGATTGCAAGAGAAAGCAAAGTAGGGACAGATCAGTGTGATAGTGCCGAGTGATAGTGCCGAGGCAAGGGACTAATTTTTGAGTTGTATCTAAAAATTTATAATCTGCAAAGATGGTGAAGTTTACAACTGAAGAGCTCCGTAGGATCATGGACAAGAAACATAACATCCGAAATATGCCTGTTATTGCACATGTGGATAATGGAAAATCTACCTTAACTGACTCCTTAGTGGCTGTTGCTGGTATTATTGCACAAGAGGTTGTTGGAGATGTCCGTTTTACTAACACTCGCCAAGATGAAGCAGAGCGTGGTATCACAATTAAGTCTACTGGGATCTCTGTGTATTATGAGATGTCTGACCAATCCCTAAAGGATTTCAAGGGAGAAAAGAATGGGAATGACTACTTGATCAATCTAATAGATTCTCGTGGGCACGTTGATATTTCCTTAGGTTACAGCGGCCCTTCATATCTGATTCCCATAATAGATGTAAAAACCATACCAAGATGTAAAGTTTCAAGCCTTAACTTGAATAGGCTGCCAAAGAGCTAGTCTCCTAGTCCATGTTCACATGAAGGGGGGGCAAAAGCCAGCAAGGGTAGAGACTCATCATTTGAGGGGTGGTGTTGAGAATAGCAAATGATGCTTGCCCATAAAAGGCTTTGTATGAGAGATAAAAAAAGATGTATACTCTAGAAAGAGAGGTCCTAAATCCCATATGCACAATGAGGAAGAGAGGTACTATCCAAAAAGCTATATAAGCATGTACTTGACACTCATTTCAATGCAATCGAACTATCAGTTTGAGTTAGTCAAGATTGTGTTTATGAGTCCAAGCTAATCTATCTTGGAACCTAATTCACTTGAGTTACAATCTCTCATTTTGATAATGTATCGTGTGTTTGATTTGCATCCACCATAGCTAACTAGCTCTAGATCCGTGTTTTTAAACACAGACTGGTCAACAGTTTCAAGAGAGAGAGAGAAATCTAGCATATAGGATAAGGGAAAGAGTGTTGACCAAGGCCACGAGCTGGCTGAGATGAGAATGGAGCTTGCACGATTGCAAGACCAAATGAGAAAACCTGTGCGGTCGCATGTGCAGTGTATACACTGTGACGGTAACCACCTCCCAACCAAGTGCCAAGATCCTAGATCTAGGCCGTGCTCAAACTGCGGTAGGTTTGGTCATGACGCATTATATTGCTGACTGCCAAGGAGATTCCCATATATGCGCAGCAATACAACCCTCCATACTTAGGCAACAGGCCACCTAACCTCTTTGGCAGGGGAGCCCAGTTGGTGCTTCCAGCACCAAATGACGCAAGACCGGCCATTCCTAGGCTAGAGATGAACCCAAGAGGCATACCCAAACCACCAGGGCCCTATGTAACCTATCCATCGAGTGACGCTCCTGTTCATTATGTGGAAGAAACTAGTGAAGAGGAGACCTACGTGAACCCATACATATCCTATGATGAGGAAGGCAATCCAGTCCTGATGGACTATCGACTAGTACCGATGATGGAGCTAGGTAGAGGGAGAGGCAGAGGCTTTGGGGGACCAAGCCAAGATCCAATCTCATGTTGGACTTGGGGTCATCCAGGCCATATTTCATCACGCTGTCCAAAAAGGGAACAGGCAAACAAGGACAAAGTTGACCTTCGATGCACCGAGTGTGGAATCACACACCTATTTCCTGACTATCCTAGACGGAAGCCATCAACTAGTTCTGCCAATGTGCCCTCAGTACCCATGGGGCTGTTTGGTGTGGAGACCTTTGACAGTGAGGATACGCCCATCTCACTACATGTCATGACGCGAGCACAGACAAAATAGGCAGGCATCTCATTGCCTGGGCCAAGTAACCTAGATGCAAGCTCGTCGGGAAAGAAAAGCTGGAGTATAATAAGAAAGAGAATAGACACAAGGATTACCCTTAAGACTGAGGAAGCTACAATGCTAGTGACAGGAAGGAGAGTCACTGATGCAGAGGCAGAGACCTCAGCTCCTAAGACAGGAGAACTAGGGAGTGCCAAGGTATGGGAATACCCCCACTCCAAATGGCAACTCGAGGCTATAGCCAAAGTCAAGGAGTGGCTCATGGATGCCCAGGAATTAAGGACATAGAGCCCATACTCGAAGACAAAATTAAAGAACTCTCTACTGTGAGTACACCCATTTCACCATTGCGACCCCAATCGGGGAACCCACCCACACCACATGAAATGCCACAGAGGCAAGACCAGGAAGAAGCATGTCAACAAGCTAACCAAGACATATGGCCAAAGAGTGCTGACCAAGGAGGTAGGCAACCACCTAGCAACCTCCTCACCACTTTAGTAACCACTCCAGTAACCGTGAGCCTAGGAGATCTGCTTTGGCAGCACCCTTCCTTATGTCAAGAATTAAAGCACTGGGTGGAGGGAAAAGAGGAGCACACTGCCGCTGACTTGCAAGAGCAGGACGCAGTCATGCAGATTCAAGCCTAACGCTACACTTACTTCCAAGGTCACTACACGTCAATGCTTTCTGGGAAGGCACTGAGATGCATGCAGTCTTACCTATCTTAGCCTTTGGGGGATGTAACACGAAAATGAATCATAGTCATAGTCACTGGTGTCAGTGTCTTGAGCCACGCAGTTCTACAGGCTTGGGGAAACCCACCCGTGGAAATGGCTAGGTTCAATGTCACATTGGCCAATGGAATGAAGGTCAGACCATTCGGGGTCCTGAACTGGTCAGTGAAGGTCGCAGGGTTGCAGTTTTCCGTGAACTTCATTGTCATGAAGGGAGTGGACTACGACATACTTCTAGGCCGACCCTGGATGAGGAACGCTCGAGTTATTGAAGAATGGGGTAAAAATCTCATCTTCTTGGGGAATAGAACAGAAGCGGTAAGGGTTGATATGGATACCTGGAAGACTACCCCAGCCGACCTTAATGTTATCTCAACCATGCTAAAAGGTGGTGCACAGGCAAGCAAATGCTATGGGTCATTGACCAAATACATCCCTTGCCTTGAGGACGAGCGGGATTGGATGGACGTCTTGGCAACCATTGACCTACCGTTCTCAGATGAGGAAGAGCTATATAGGCAAGCTGCTAGATCCCCAAGCATGCCAGTAAGGGAGCCCATCGTGCCACTCTGCATGATGGCAAGAAGCTCACGTAACCCAGGGAAACCGGTCTTGTTCCATATCCCCACCAACAAGCTCGAGCTTCAGGAAATCATAGAGTACCTGACCGATAAACTGAAGGGCAACATGGCTGCCAATCTAAAACCCCTAAGTGATCTTTTGGCTAAGCCCGAGTGGAAATGGACCAAAATTCACGATCTAAACCTATTATACAATTGGGCTTTTGTCACTAACGAAAAGGGGATTGGAGAGGAAATCCTAAGGGATGACGAGCAGTCAGAGGGACAAGACTCTGATGATGAGGAGTATGAGGACTGCCGCTTCTATTGGAGACAAGAGTGAAGAAGAGTTAGACACGATAGAATATGACACTGAAGGGAGAACGATCGAACAGATCAAGGCAGACTCTAGGCCTGGAAGGGAAAGGGTAGGCCGGAATGAAAGAGGAGTCATGCGGATGGAGTGCGATAGATCCTGGTTGGAGCACATGGGAGCCATGGATTACGAGCAGGCAGGAGTGGCGCAACCATTGGTAGTTCTAGTACTTAAGATGGATACACCTACTGAATTACAACCCCCTGGAAAAACTCCTTCCTCAAGAAAGGGATGTGAGTTTAACTCGGAGTCGAAAGTCAGCACAGAGAGTGATCCCGAAATACCCCAACCCTCTAAGGTCAGACGCACCAAAGGGGACTTGCCAGTCCACCTAAGGCACAGACAACTAAAGGAGGAGGCCAGGAAGCGAACTAAGGACTAAGAAGCAGAAAAGCAAAAGAAGCCATAGGATCTCCCCAAACACTTTACAAAGTTTAAGAAGGGTGATAGAGTGGTGATTCTGCTAGAAGCAAAGAGACAAGGGCAAACCAATGAGCCAATTGAGAGATCCCCCAAGGTCAAGGCAGTCAACTTGGGAGGGGAAGGCTAGAAGCCTCGACCTGTGTTCATTGCTGACGACTTGATCAATGATGAAGAGGCTAAAATTGTTGCTCTCCTACGAGAGTATGTCGACGCGTTTGCCTGGTCCTTGGAGGAACTTAAAGGAATCGATCCTAGGGTTGTGACCCATAATATCCCAATGGTTCTAGATGTGGTGCCAACAAAGCAACGACCTTACCCTATGAATCCCAAACATGCCTAAAGGAGGAAATCGATTATCTCATGAAGGCAGAATTTATATATGAGATTGAGCACATGGATTGGGTATCACCTATAGTGATCGTTATGAAAAAGAATGGTAAAATTTGAGTGTGCGTGAATTACAAGAAAGTTAACGCCGCTATGAAGAGGGACAACTACCCCTTACCGTATACCGAGCACATGCTGGAGAGGGTAGCAGGCAGAAAAGCTTACAGCTTCCAGGATGGCTTCTCTATCTATAATCAAGTGCAAGTGCACCCTGACGACTGCCTTTGCCATGGAGTGGGGTGTATTCGCCTACATCGTTATGCCCTTTGGGCTAATGAATGCTCCTGCAACCTTTCAACAATTAATGTGCACCATCTTCAAGGATATGCTTAAACACGAGGTACAGGTGTTCGTAGAAGACTTATGCATACACTCTAGTTGGGCCGAACACTTAGAAAAGTTGTGAGTTGTCTTTGAACGGTGTCAGTTATACAACCTCTCATTGAACCCCTTAAAGTGCGAGTTCTGGGTGAAGCACGGATGTATCCTAGGGAACGTAGTGTCAAGGAATGACATTACCACTGACTTCTCAAAAGTCAGGGTCATAGTCGACCTACCACCACCCATTAACTACAAGGGCATTCAGTGTTTCTTAGGCCATACGGGACACTATCAACACTTTGTACTGAATTACACACTGATTGCTAGACCATTGTATAAGATGCTAATCGTATTTGAGTGGATTGAGGAATGCCATTGTGCATATGAAGAGTTGAAGAAGGCTCTTACCATTGCACCAATCTTACAAGCCCTAGACTGGAGCATAACATTCCATGTACATATATATGCCTCTAAGTTTGCTATTCGAGCTGTTCTATGCTAGCATGGTGAGCATAACCTAAATTGCCCCATGAGTTTTGCCAGTAGGAAGCTCACTGAAATGGAGATGAACTATTCCACTACAGAAAGGGAAGAGTTAGCCATGGTGTTTGCCGTAAAGAAATTTAGGCATTATCTATTGGCCACCCCTTTCGTCTTTTTCGTTGACCATCAAGCCTTGCTTTATCTCATGAACAAGCCGTGTGCTACAGATCGCATAGCTAGATGGTTACTTCTCTTGTTGGAATTCAATTTCTCTGTGGTTGTACGTAAGGGAAAATAGCACTACTTGGCTGATCACATGTTCTACATACCCACAGGAGAAGCTCTTGGGCAAGGCATACCTGACGACCTACTAGACGCTCATCTCTTTGGCCTGTCTAGCAAAAGAGACTTGTTTAGAGCCGATCTGATGCCATATTGGGCCGATGATGTAGTTCAAGTGCTAGAGAATGGTCTACCTGAGAGACCTATTGAGAGAGCTAGGCTAAGGAGACTTCACTTAAAGATCCAACCATACCAACTGATCGCCGGCCAACTCTATAGGCTAGGACAAGACAGTTTGTTGCGTAGATGTGTGTGTGAGCAGGAGATGCACAATGTATTGAGAGAAGCACGTGGTGGAATAGCTAGAGGACACTTTAGTGGGGATACAACAACTCATAAGGTGCTACAATCCCAACTATGGTGGCGCACCCTATTCCGTGATGCTGCTAAATTTGTAAAACATTGCATCAAGTGCTAGAGGACTAAGATGCCAGTATGCAAGGATAAGATGGAGTTGACCCCCGTAATAGCACAATAGCCCTTCAAAAAATGGGGCATTGACTTCATTGGACTTATCAGTCCTGCGACACATTACTCCCAGGCACACTACATCATTGTGGCAAAACTGATTACCTGACGAAGTGGGCAGATGCAAGAGCCGCTAGGAAGAACAATGCTAGAACCACTACGAAGTTCTTGTGGGAGCAGGTCCTTTAATGTTTTGATTGTCCAATTGAACTAGTAAGTGATCAGGGCACACACTTCATTAATGAAGTGATATCCCACCTACTCTCGACCTTCCTAATCATTCATACAAGGTCCTCGCCCTACTATCCTCAAGCAATTGGCCAAGTAGAATCCACGAATAAAATCCTGGTCAATGTGCTTACGAAAATAGTATCCACATCACAAAGTGATTAGGATAACAAATTAATGGCAGCCTTGTGAGCCTATCGTATAGCTTATAAAATGGTTGTAGGAGGACAGACGCCCTTTAGACTGACTTATGGAACAGAGGTCATTCTACCCTTAGATTTCTTTGTGCCTAGCTTAAGGATAGCAGCCCAGGAGCGTTGGGAGGGAAGAGAGGCTTGGACCAACCGCTTAGTGGAGTTAGAGCATCTCACAGAGACTCGACTCTTAGCCACCCACACTCTGATTTGTGAGAAGGCACGAAGAAAGATGTGGTTTGACAAGCATGTCAAATAGCGCAACTTTGATCAGGGGGACCTTGTTCTACTATACTCTGTGAAGGGTCACAAACAGAAAATGAAATTTTGAGAACTAGGACCTTTCCGAGTACGTACAATTAGTAGAACAGGAAATGTTGAATTGGAGACGCTCGAAGGTGAAGGAATAGGCTTTTTCAATGGCAGTCACATGAAAAAGTACTATCCTCTTTCCCATCCGTTGCACGAGCCACCTATGCTTGAAGCCCCTGTCAACGTTTGCGTGGCCACTATTACTGAACTAATAGATCAAGATGAAGAAGCACTGGCACCCGCCTACCTACGAATCACGGTTACTGTAGGCCTTGATCGACGAAGGTGCCGACTATAATATCTTGACGCATGACCATTGAACATGCATTGGTCAACCTAATTACAGCCCACAAATGCTAAACTCAACCCATTTGGGGGCAACACTTCCTCACTCTTAGGAAAATGTAAAGTGGTTGTCTCTATTGAGTCTGAAAGTAATAAGTCACTACTAGGTCGCACATTGAGAAAGTAGACGAACTGCAATGTGGACTATAACCTAGATTGCATCCATCTTGCTATAGGCAATGTGCGCATAATGACTACTTTTAGCAAGGGTTACCTTGATCCTTCTACAGTTACAAAGCCACTATTAGAGACCCTTACGACCATGCCTATGACCAAGCCTAGGGAGAAGGGCTGTGATATCTCACCCCACACTCAAACTACTAGAACTAAGCCCGCCAAGGCCATTCACAAGGCCAAGGAGTCCACACTCATATGGGTGCCAAAATAACAAGGGCCACCTCCTTGTAAACTGTAGAAACGTGCTTCTAAATGCAAAAACTATTAGTCACAGCCTAAGAAGTAGCTCAGACGCTATCGATGTAGGCGCACGACCCTGCCGCGATGGATCCCCAAAGATCTCTTGCAAGCACAAGGATACTATGAGGGAAACCCCTGGATATGGGTGCCTAAGAGTGGACATTCAAGAGGCTCAACTTTAAGTAACCTCACTCCAGCTAGAGAGGCTTGCACATATGGAGCCCAAGCTGCAAAGCAAGCTCGACCAGCAAAGGTTGTGATTAATGAATCCAAAGCTAGATGCCCCAGAATTATCCAAGTCAGAGGAGTTGAGCACCCCCATGCCGGCTTAGATGGAACGCAGCACACCTCCTATGCCACTGGAGCCCCCTGTAGCATCTCAAAGTGCTTCTAAGTGCTAAGTCCCACCTATGACTCCATCAATGGAGTCACCACCGTCCAGCCCAATTGCACCGTCACCACCAGTAGGTCTTAGGCCTTCGTATGAAAAATGATATTTCCTTTTAGTGGCCAAGAATCTTGCTAAGACTTTGGGAGATGACATAGTGACATGCATCAAGAGTTAGATAACACCTTCACCACATTCGCTAGGAGCTATGAGAGGCTTGACGTAGGACTTCTTGATGAACCCCTTGCTTCTGCTGTTTGTGTGTTGCCATGCACTTGGGAAGACTACGAATTTATGACCGTCAAATTCTCCAAAATTTTCGTCGAATTAATCGCTAATGGAGATATCTCAAAGGAGCAAGCCATTCTAAGAAGACTAATTACCTCGTACTGCAAGCCTGCTCACTCTACACTTGAAAAAGAACTGGAGGAGCTCACGCAACTTGCCAGCTCTGATTCTTCATTCTTACAACTCTGGTATGCCTTGCGACTCCAATGGGAGAAAAAAGACTACCGCATCATGACCAATGCCGAGCAAAGAAGGGCAATCAAAACAATTGAACACGACCCTACTTATGTGGCACCTCTTTCATTTAGGGTTTTGGCCATTACATGCAACATACACTTAGATGACCATGTGTTAGCCCACCCTTACATTGACCAATTCCTTATGGAAGAGGAACTGCACGTTGCTAGCTGCCTCAACTCCGGGGACATCTTTCATGATGTATTGACCTATATCACCCAAGCTTCCATACGACCATGTGAACTTGATCGCCATGCCCAGCTTGAATATAACCCTAACCTTTATACTTGGCTGTTGGCCAAGTAACTCACCCCACCAAGTCCATGTGAGTCCTCCTTCTTCCCTTGCTAATCCTAGGAAGGATTCCTTTAAAACTTAAGGAGGGGGGGGGGAGGGGAGCAAAGTGATGGGGGGGGGGGGGGGGAGCAAGGTGTAGTGAGGGATGAAAATGATCAACTGAATTCAAATAGGAAAGAATGCAAGGAGGAAATAGATGTTGCTTTTGAATTATTTCCAAGTTTCATACCTCTGAAGCAGCACGGCAAATTGTCACATGCATTCTTTCTTGGGTTTTTGTTAGTGATGAGTCAATCCATAATGCTAATATTGGCATGGTGTAATGACAAGCACCTACCATGGCAATACAAGAAAAGGGGGTAAACTTCCATTCACTGAAGAGGAGCTATCAAAGTATGGGATCAGTGTTGAGACATGTGGATTTAGCCAGTTCACATTCAAACATACCATAAATTCAGATGATGCCATCCTGGAAGAGTCGGTAGTGAAGGAGTTGGTGGATGAATGCAACCTCCAAAAGTACATGGAAAAGGTTGGACAGGCTGTAGATTACAGCATTTGCACTGACTTCTTAAGGAGCTTTGATGAAGGTAGGAGTTGTGGCACGGTCACAGTAAGGACTGGTGACCAGGAAAGAAGGGTGCAAGTGCCCCTTAATGCAGCTATTGTCGAGAAAGCATTGGGGCTTGTGTCTAAGAAGGAGAGGCGCCCAAAAAGGGATGTATATACCATGATGGGAGTAAAGAAAGAGGATGTACACACAATGGATGGAATCAGTTTCGTTGATATTCCAAACCCTGCAACAAGGATGCAAGCTAAAATGGTTCCTGCCCTTTTTTCAAGACACAGATTCAACGCTTTAATGAACAGAATCGGGGTGCCATTACTAGAGAGCATCGCTATAGGAGTTCAAGAGGAGGTGGATTTGAACAGTTTTGTGCACAAAACGATTAAGAGTTGAGCTGTGCTCCTGGATCCAGCCGCAACACCAGCACAGCTGGTGGGGAGTCTCCTGCCTCTACTGCACGATTTGCAAGGAAAAAGCCTGCCTCGAAAGCCTCCACAATCAGATATGGTGGTGTCCTGACGGCAATCATCGATGAGGCTATCAAGGATGCTGGTGTAGAAGAAGAGCAAGTTGTGCACCAAAGCTCACCTCACTGCGAGGAAGAAGGCTCGAGTGAAAAGACAATAAGCAAAAAAGGAGAGCCGGAGATACCACCCATTCAAGTGGCTAAACACTGGAGCAAAAGAAGACTGATAAGAGCCAAAAGAAGAAGAAAGAAAGACTGAGCAAAGAAGAGCGAGCCGAGATGAAGAGGACTCAAAGAGAGTCAAGAAGGGTGGAGGAGTAACGAAGGAAAAAAGAAGAGGAAGAACTCGAAAGAATTAGAGAAGAATCAAAGAGGGCAGAAGAAGAGAGGCAAAGAAGGGCAAAGGAGGGAGCTGACAGACTAAGAATGAAAGAACTTGCTGAGTTGGCAGAGGCCACTCGTAGATCTGTCAAAGAAACCCATGGGGGAGGAAAGATCGACCCTTCAAGTCCCCGCCATGAAGCTGAAGCAAGTGGCAGTGTGGAAACGGCCCCAGCAGTTGTGGGCAAGGGCAAGTCCTTGTTGCACCCCCTACCTTCCTCCTTTGTGCCAGTACCAACCAACACCGCAACCATAACCACCCTGCAACCCACGCCCTCTCTAGACACGGCCCAACTGATGAGCATGATGCAGCTACTTGTTAGTAAAGTGCCTGAAATTGTACCAGAAGCCGAAGCAAAAAGGCCCGTTGTTCGCAGATGCTGAGTCTAGGCAAGATCCAAAACGACAAAAGCTGAAGGCATTAACCATTCCAGCCCCTACTCCCATGCCACCTGGTGTCAACTATGACGCTTATGTGGTTGATCTTCTAGCACAATTGGACAAGGCAAAGGAAGAAAAGAAGGTGGTCTTGGTGGAGTTAGAGAAAGAAAAGGAAACTTCGGCAGCCTTAAGGCTAGAAGTTTCAAAGCAAGGAGTCGACCGAAGAAGGGAGGTGAAAGCGCTACAAGATTAGTGGCAGAATAACGATGCTTGAAGTTACTAGTGCAGCAGTATGCTGACTTAGAATAGAGAACTGCCAAACTGGAAAGGTACGGACAGATAGAAGCTCAGGAGGGTGAGCCAAGTGAGCGACAAGAAGATGCCATAGCTTTTCAGCTATGGTATGAACTTGAAGAACAAGACAGATTGGAAAGGGAAATAAAGTTCCTAGAGCAGGAAAGGACGGGAGTTCCCACAGCAGAAGCACAAAGGTTGTAGAATGACACACAATGACTGCAAGATGCATTAGAGATTACTAAGGGAGACATAGAGGCCCTCATGGCCATGGCCTTCACCCAAAAAAATTTGCACTCCGCAGAGATCCAAAGCCATGAGCAGCTTGTGCAAGAAAAGTCAGAGCTATTTGCTGAGGCAGAAAAAAGATTCAGCATTGCAAATCAAGCAAAAGAAATTGCTGAAGAACAGTTGGCTCAAAAATCTAGGGAAAGGAACCAACTCTGGTTCTTAACAAATGAGCAACAGCAGGTAGTGACAACCTTGGCAAGTGAGCTGGAGGAGGGAAGAACGAAGATGGATGAGAGAGCCAACAATTGGGAAAGAAACAACTTTAAAAGAGTTAGGAACTTAACGGAACGCTTGGCCGTGGTTGAGTGCAAGAGAGTGCTTGCCGAGTCTAGGGCAGAAGCTGCTAATGTATGCGCCAACGCACAAAGGCAATCCTTCCTCAGCACAATACTATATGTCACCCAGGTAGAGGGCAATGATTCAGTGGAGAAGGTAAGAAGGAAGCTAGAATTGACCACCCGAGCACCAAGGTATGGCCTTCAAGAACGAGAGCTTCCAACAGGCATAGGAATAAAAAAAGAGCAGCAATTTCACTACCTACGTCGTGCCAGCCTCTCCACTATTGAGCTTAAGGAACTTGAGTTCGAAGAGCATGAGCAACCACCACCACCATCACCACAAGCAGTCCCATCAGTTTTGCTGAGCAGAATGTCGAAGAGGGTCTGGACTTTGAGCAGGATGCTGAAGAAGAGCAACAAGGAATGCCCAATCCGCCTCTACTAGACCTCTCGCCTAAAGAGCCCGAAGATGCCCATATGCCCGAGCTCATTGTGGCAGCTAGAAGAAGAAGACAAGAACTAGCAGAGAAAGCCCAACGCAGAGCATGATCACTGCCAAGACAATTCCCTAAAGAGTCTGTGCCACTACGGGGGGATCCCCATCCTATCAATTGGCCTCAGGAATTGGTCATATGGCATGAACAGGAGTTCCAGACGAGGCCATTTGAAATTTCATTTGCTTATCCACGCTCTCTGGACTGTGCGTTGCCTCTAGGTATTCTAGCCAAGATCAAGGATCTGGCTAATGATCTTGCAAACAGGTGGATAGAGGAAAGAAGCCTCATAATAACCAGATGGAGGAAAGAGCCTGAAGACGACTGGCAAGACAAAGTAAATAGGGTTCCCAAAACCGTCCAAGGCTACGAGGCATAGCCAATGTGGGGAAGGAGGATTTAAGATACCAATTTTGATGCTTGGACCGCCCTCTACAGCTCGCTCCCTGAAGAACGCAACGACCCCATCTACATGCCCTACCCTGGTAGGCATGGAGTTGACTATGATCGAAATATTCATGGGGATTTTGACTTTCCTAAAATATATAATGTTAATGCCCGGAGCCCTGAGGAATGCCTAGTCTTTAGGTTAGAGGATCTCCTCCCATCTATCAACCGCTTCCTCGCGGCTTTTTCTTCTTGCCTAGATCCAGCCTTTCTAACTACTTGTAATTATCTTAGGCTTATCAAGTTCCCACTAATGCAAAGACCCACAGCCGAGGAAGCCCACCTCCCTCCACTCTTTTTTGACATCAACCTAGGGATAGATAGTAGAGCCATGACTAGATTAATGATGAGGGCAACCCTGCTTCCCTCCTTTTGCCTAGAAATCTTAGAGGATATGAGTGATACCCGCTTCACGAGGTGCGATCATCCTTTCTTGTCATCCACACCTCTGAAGACCCGGGCCGGTATCAAAGAATATCTACAAAGTCCAATGCTTGCAACCGCCTTGTAATCCAACTGAAGGTGATAGACATTAGCCAGGACATCTTCCTTGTATGCAATTCTTCAAAAAAAAAAAGAGAGAGAATAGAAAAAAAAGAAAAAGAAAAAAACAAAAAACAAAAAAAGGGAGAGAAAAGAGAAGAAAAATAAAAAGTGAAAACAGAAAAAAAACACGAGGGCTCACTTCACTCACTACACCTAGGGTTTACACCTAGTCCCTCCCCCCCCCCCCCCCCCCCCCAACTTCATGCTTAGGGCACATCAAGGGCAGGACTTCTAGACCTGTCACCCTAAGTTTTGCACTGCACCTCCAACAACACATGAACTGGGTCCTCAAGTGTGGGACATTACCCATCTCCGAGTTCCACTACACATGCACTTACACCGCACCGTGAGACATACACACCCCTTAAGGAGTGCACAACTTTCTCTTGCAGGCTATGATCGTGACTCAATGAATAGATACCCAACTAAAGAAGATCATCCACGATATCCACTAATGCCCAAGAATTTTTCTCTGAGTCGGACAGAACACCACTACAGTAGCTTCAGGAGCTTTTGCATATTCCAATGGTTGGATGGACCAACATGCTTGATGTAGCCGACCATCTGCATGTTGATGGCTACCATGACTAAACCAAATCAAGCAGAAGAAAAACTTAGTGATGAACCCACCATTGGCATAGATTTTGGAACCTCATATTCTCCAAATGATTAGAGATCCCCAAGTTTATCAGCCGTCGCAAAATGGGAGCTACAAGAATCTTCATGAAGTCTAAAGCATGCCAGAATCTATCCCGATCATCGTTAATCAAACTCCATCACCTCTCATTCACAATAGCACCTTTTGATTATGGTCATCTACCCACCAGTTCCACTTAGCAACAACCCCAACTACCCCATTACTCCCCACCATAGCGCCATGGGACTGGCACTCAGCTAGGAGGGGGATAATGTTACCGCAATAGAGAGGAGCGGGAAAATGGAGCAGGAAAATAGAAAAACAAGATAACCGAAAGGGCACAGGACAAAGGAAGGAAAAGGCTCCCCAGATGAAAGTTAGACCCTAAAAATTTTGAATGACGACCTCTCTAGAAGGCCTCAATGTCGCCTCAAGAAAAGAAAAGAGTAAAAGCGCACCATTAATTGTGAAAGCACTCTCGAATCCTTGTAAAAGAGTGCCAGGCTTACTCCTGTGCAAATTGTATGCACTAGTTGGGAATGCGATAAGTTAGAACAGTGGGAAATAGGAAAAGAGGGCCTAGGCTAATGGTCGGCCATGTAAAAAGTGGGGATGACCGCCCAAAAAGGAGGGCATGTATATAAAGTTCAAAAGTGAATGAGAAGCTCATTCTTATGTGTGGCAAAAGCTTCTTCTTTTTCTTCTTCTCTTGTTTCTTGCCTTCTTGCTTGTGCTTGAGTGAGGGATTGAGGGAGTGTGAGGGAGTGAGTGTGTGAGAGTGAGGGATCGTGGAGAAGAAGCTCCCCATCTTCTCTCTTCATCTTCTCTTCTTCTCTTCTCTTTTCTCGCGCGACTATGGAGGATAGAGCTTGACGAAGAGGGCCTGAGGTTGGTTGAGCTTGCCGCAAGGATCGTGGAGCTACCAGAGTGCAAGAGAGAGGAGGGAACTCGATTGAGTATCAAGGTAAGCTCACTACACCCGTAAGGTAGGCATTGCGCATCGGCTATGTGAGAGGTAGCCATGGCCGCTCGGCTTGAAACGCTTGATCAATAAGCGGTCCGTAGGTCTTGGGGTAGAGCTCTGTAGCTCCCCTCCATGTAGTGTCTTCAAATTAGACATTTGAGAGGGGATTATAAGATTTAAAGAATATGGTTTTAAGGGGGGGAGTTAATGAAATGGAAAGAGAGAAAAAAAAGCATGATAATTGGGAGAGGTTGTTACCATTAAGGAAGGGGGATGAAGGCACCATCTAACTAGCCACCAAGGGAGAGAGAGGAGGCATGATCTTGGAGCGCATTAGTTGCCATGAGGAGAGGCAAGACGGGGGTGCAATGATGCCAAGAAGGAGAGAGAGAGACATGCAATGATCCAGATGGTCATCAATCAGTTCTACTTATTGTTCATCACTATCACCATGCTCAAGATTTCCATACCAGCATTACCAACTTTCGTCATCATGATTGCCATGCCATCATCTTCACGATTTGTCATTATAATTACTCTCTTGACCATGGTTTTTATCATCATTTAAAGCACCATCATCTTGCTTTCAAATGCAATATCAAAGAGATTTTTCCATCGTAGATTGATAGCACCATTTGTGAGATATGACAAAGAAAGCAATTACGTTGTCTTTCTTACCTTAACCTTTGTAATCAAAAGGCTGATTAAAAAAACTTTTAAGCCTAAATCATATCAAGATGGGGGTGGATGCTCAAGCGAGATGTATGGAATGTCGTGGTGGGAGCAAGAGAGAAAGGAATCACTATACAAGACTTGGTTGATCGACAATCCTTGTTGGACTACAATGACAATTATGACATGCGCATTACCAAGTAAGCATCTTGTTTCGTTTAACAAAAATAAGTGGTGTGATGTTACAATTTTCTCATTCTAGAAATTTTTATACAATTTTACAAGTCTAGATTTTCCACTTTGAATGGTTGCTAATATTTATGGATCTTTTATTTTAATTTCTAAAAATAGAAAAAATGTTAAAAATGCTTGAAATCTACTCTAAAAGTACATAGAACAACTATTACAAAACTTATGAGTGAATATTGATTAAGCATAATATTTTTCTAATGAATTTTATACCATGAAAGTTTGTTGAATTTTTTAAATAATTTTTAGATATGTTTTAATATGTTTTAAAATTAAAAAATAATTATTTTGAGTAAAAAATAGTTTTTATTGATAGAAAATTATATTTCTACATTTAAAAAATCATGATATTTCATAAAGAAGTTAAAAATACTATTTTTGAGTTCTACTAAATTTTATAAAATTCTAAAGAGAAAAAATAATTTAGTGATATTTTTTAAGGAAATACTTACATGAAACATTATGTTTGTGAATCTATACAAAACAAGAATATATGCACTATGTTGATCTATGCCATATAGGGGCAAGGGAAGTGTTTGGGTATTTCTAATAAATATTACTATTGGTGACTTTGCTATGACTTATTAATAGAGAATAGTTACTATTAGAATATTAAATATAAAAATTCTTAAACAATACTAAAATTCATAGTTGGTTAAATTGATGGCATGAGGGAAAGCCTCAGCATCTTATTGGATTTTTACATGTTATTCATATGAACATTTCTTAGATGATCAAGAAAGTAAATAGTGGAGGTTCAATGCAGTAATTTATTAATTAAGGAGAGACATTGGGTTTAAAATGAATTGTGTATGTGGATATAGAAACATTGTCGTACCGCTACGCAGTCATAGTGTGAAAAACTCTAGAGTGCATCGTCATTCGACTTTCTTATTGATTTAGAGAGCCAATGCCATTGAGAGATGAAAATATGAGTGGGTTGCCTCTTATCCACTCAGCCTCCAATCCTCACTAAGAGAGCTAAAGAAGGGCACCACCTAGCTAAAGAGAGGATGGGCTAGGACATCCCTTTCCTAAGTGAAAGGAAAGAACCAAAACACAACTTCACAAGAGAGAAATTTGTAGCCCATCTTAAGGGAAATGAAGATGATGCAAAGTTTAAGAGAGGTGATGGCTCCTAATTTCTCCCATGAGCATATGGCAAGTCTTACTTAATAAGTTTAGGTATGAATGTAGAGGGAGAATTAGAAGAGAGTACATATGATCTAGACACTATATAATCTAGATATCATATTAAAATATGAGAGAGGGAGAATATGAAAAGAGAGGGAAACAAGAGGAGAAGAGGATAGAGAGGAAGCTTGCCATTATGTATTCATGGAATTCTATATAAAAAAAGAGACTCACTCATAGCTTACCTCAAAGAGATGGACTAGCATGAGGGTGTTGTGGGCTTGGTGATCTAGAGTGCTCTCATGTGCTTGTGATTGTGTCCTTCTTTACATCTCCATGGACACCTTATATAGCCTCCATGAGGGATTAGATTAAGCTAATCTTCTTGATTAACATAATTCTAGATGATGTATGGCATCTTTGATAATATGGAGAATAGTGGATGGGACAAGTCCCCATATTGGTCATCATGCAAGAAGCCAAGGGTGGTGGTAGACAAGCTAGAGAGAAATGGAGCTAGATTATAAGAGGTGGGTGCCCAAAGCACATTATTATAATATATTTACAAGAATGATAAAATGAGAAGTTGATGTGATAAGGGTGAAAGAGAGAAGAAAATTGCATGCAACCAACAGTCTACGCCTTTGTAGCTTCAAATCAGTGAAGAATCTGAAAAACGTTTCTTCTGAAACTTTGTAGACCAAGTCGAAACCAATCAGTCATTGTGGGAATTTTCTTGAAATTTTATTTTCCCTGGGATCTATTGAAACTATTAAAAAAGACTTCCAAAAGCTGCTTTGACTTTAATACATATAAGAATGTGATAGAGGGTGTCCTTGTAAGCTTTTATGTAAGATCCAAATGACACCATGATGTGGACATTGACTTGTGTACAAGGGTGAGGTCTCCTCTAATGATAGTGATAGATCCCAAATCTTAGTGATGGAGGTGGAACCCAAGTATAGTTAGAGGCTAGTCCTTTGAAAAAATCTATATACTCACTCAATCCTTAGGTGTAATCCATTTCCATCTTTACTAAGATAACCCATCCCTTTTACCCTTTATATCAACATCCTTGCTAAGAACTTGTTTCCCCACTTACTAGAGTTATGATAACTGAGAAGCAATGTAGCATATCTAGTGCTTGAAGAGTAAACCCAAAGTGATATGATGTAGGGTTTAAGCTATGGGTAAGGCCCTTCATAGGGATTTTGGCCAAATTTTGTGGTAGAAATCGGGTTTGTAAAAATGCCGGATCACCATATTAGTCATTAACGTCAGTGTCCATAGTGTGGATGGTTCAAAAATTCCAGATTTTTGGACAAGTTTAGCCATTTTTTAATATTTTAGATATTATCTCTTGTAAATATCCAAAAACTATAGACAACTTCTAGAAAAGGATGACATGTTTAAAAAAAAGCAAGTGGCTTTCAGCCATTTTGTGAGGGATTTTATACAAAAAGAAGGATTGGTAAAAAGAAGAAGAAGAAAGAACACAAACAAACCCTCTCTTTGTTTCTCTATACCCCCTCGTGTTTTCTCATTCATTCTCCTCTCCCCCCCCCCCCCCTCTCTCTCTCTCTCTCTCTATTTCTTTATTATGATTCATGTTTATTCTCTCTCTCTCTCTCTCATTCTTTTATCATCTTCCTTTATTCTTCTCCCTCTCTTATTTCCTCTCTTTCTCCCTCAATGCATCTCATTCTCTACAAAAACAAACCAAAGAAAAGAAGAAAGAATAGGAACAAACCAAGAGGGAGCAATGTACTCATTGCAAAGGCCCGAGGATGGATTATTCATTTTCGCTTCACGACGATCCCTCTTCTCCCTTTGTGCACTTCATCCTCTTCTTCGCGACGAGGATGGATTATTCATTTTCTCTTCGCGACGATCCCTCTTCGCCCTTTGTGCACTTCATCCTCTTCTTCGCGAACACTGATAGTGGCGGCAACGGCAGTGAGAAGCTCTCTTTCTCTCCCTCTCCCTCCCAAACACACAATTTCTTTCGCTCTTTCTTTCACTCTTCACGCCAAACTCTGTGCTCGAGTTTCTACCGCTTTTTTTTCTGAGTACTGTCGCTATTTGTGCAGCTATGACGCAAATAGTGATGCCATTGATATATGCGTCACAACTGCCCCTTGCTATTCCCCTTTATCCTTGTAGTGTGTGTACATGTGTTTAATTGAGAGAGAGAGAGAGAGAGAGAGAGAGAGAGAGAAGAAGAAGAAGAAGAAGAAGAAGAAGAAGAAGAAGAAGAAGACCAAGAAGGAAGAAATTATAAAAAGTAAACATAACCTCCACTTATCCTTACAAAAAAACCCCTCTTCATGTCTTGAATACCAAACTTCTTATTCTTATGCCACATAGGCTTGGAGGCCTTTTAGTTAGTTTGGGATTCGCAAAACTAAGCTCTAAATAATATATAGAATAGACAACCCCCACTCACCCTTTGAGAAAAAGCTCTCTTTATTTCTTGAATGATGAACTTCTTCTCCTTGTGCCACATAACCTTGGTAGCCTTCTAGTTGGTTCGATTCCCAACTCAAAGCTCTAAATGATTTATATTCGAAGCGATAGTTGACTTATGTGCCTATGTATCCCCAATGAGCATATGCGATCAAGTGTGAAGCAACAGTTCATTTTTAATATAAAAGGGCAGTCGCGCATCCAAAGAAGTGTGCAATGAGCGTGAGATGCCATTATCTTGTTTCTTATCTTATTGTTAAAAAATCTCTATACTTACATCACATTAGAAGTTCTATACATTGTCCTCTATGTGTTCCAAAATTTTGTTTGTTGCAAATAATGGCCACAAGGAAAGCTTATTCTATCATTGTCTATATATGAAAAAGTGTGGTTCTAGATGAAAAACATGCAAGTCGAGGAGATTGAGATATAAGCTACAGTTATAACTCTCCTAGACTTGCAATATAGGTTAGGGACCAAGGCACTAACATAACATGATTGCAATAAGTGTTAATTTCACTTGGTTTCATAAACATGATTATTTTCTATCACTTATAAGATCCTCTGCTTTGCGATAAACTTATTTTACTAGTTATGATTTTGTATATATTTATCTAGTAAAATTATAAGCCTGGTTTAGATCCGAAACTACCTACATGGTAACGAGAACTGCGTGTGCAAGAGAGACTCTACGTCCGCGTCGAGCAGCACACAGACATGATTTGCGATTACACAGAAGACAGGAATTAGGCCCATTCAACTATCATCATGTATCCCGACCAGCACACAGACGCGATTTGCGATCAGCAGAGGAATATCAGTGTTACTACTCGGCAGCTCTTGCTTGGTCTCTCTGATCTGTGCGAGCGGGTAAGAGCCATGACGTTCGACCCAGCCGTCGATCAGATCGTCTTACACAGAAGCCAATGCCGCAAGCTTGCCTCCTCCTACCGACTGACGCTTCAACTCGTGGGAGCCCGCATCCTGCAAGCTGATCATCATCAGATCTATGGCCGCTTCCCGGAGAGCGTAGTACAGCTAGATGCCAAAGAAGTGCTGGATCTCTCTCTCAGAGCTATGCTGCAAACTATGCAACGGGGTGAGCGGTTCATCCAAGACTGCAGGAGCGCAGGCGGCCACACATGGTTGCTGAAAGCGTTTGGTGGGCTCGCCCTAAGCACCGAGGCTATCCACACTCACCTCCATGACTTGATGTGGTGCATCTATATTGTCACCATGGCAGTGGAGCACATCATGGCCGACCAGGCCAGCCTGGATGGCAGTATGGCTATGATTAGATCTCACGAGAGCTTGCAGGATCTGCCCGGTTGGCAGTGCGGCAGCACTATTGAGGAAGCCATAGTTGAGATCTGGGAGAACAAGGACATTGATGATGATTTGAGATCTGTCCTGCAGGTCCTCACCAAGCTGAGAGCTGATCGGAACATCGATGGAAACCATGCTCGCATTGCAGACTTCTTGTGGAAAAGACTCTCTGACCACATGATGCATCACAACAATTTTTCTGATTTGGATCATAATGGATTGCCTCAATCCCTGTGGATTGATGTTGCAGCATCTGGACTGCGACGGCACATCCATGATGTAGTCGGGGAAGGTGCATTTGCCAAGGTGTCAAAGGTGGAATGGCTTGGAGGGGAGTTCGCAATGAAAGATTTCTTTTACGTGGATGAAGTGCAATTTGGCAAAGAGGCAGCAATTCAAGCACAGCTACAACACCCAAATGTGCTACACTTGATATGCTGCGCATCAGGTCCCAATAGGTGCAGCTTGCTGATGGAACTCATGCAGGAAGACCTCCTGTCTTTTATGAAGAAGAGAACAGCTGCTGGGAAGGATCCACCCTTCTCTTTGCTAGAGGCAGTGGACATCATGCTGCAGATATCCAAGGGAATGGAGTACCTACACAGCCTGAATGTGCTACATCGTGACCTCAAGTCCAACAACATCTTAGTAGGTACTGGTCCTTCCTTAAACCTCGATGGGGACACACGCCATGTTCATGTGAAGGTAGCTGATTTTGGGATGGCCAAGAGCAAGCAAAGCAGCTCCATGACCAGCTCTAGAGTCCAACGAGGTGCCACTCGTTGGAGAGCGCCCGAAGTATTCTTGAATGAACCAGAAGATGACGACGATGACAATGATGGTGTTGGTGGTGATGAACAGCATGTAGTACCAAAGCTCCCCAAAACAGTTAACTATACAAAGAAGGCAGATGTTTACAGCTTTGGTATCGTCTGTTCTGAAATCCTAACAGGGAAATTGCCCTTTGAGAAATCAAGATTGACCAGCCTTCACAGGAGACTTATGGCTGGTGAGAGGCCCACTCTGCCTGATACGTACCCTTCAGCTCTGGCTTCTTTGATCAGGAGGTGTTGGCATGGGAATCCCCTGCAGCGGCCCTTGTTTCCAGAAATCTCCAGGATACTCTTGTATTTCAAGGCTAATCTCGTCCTCACAAATCAGAAGGATGTCACCATATCTCGTTCGCTGGCTTTCCTCCCTACAACTCAAGCTGTTGTCGATATGCCTAGCTTGGGTAAAACACCTGCTGCTGCAGCATACTATAAAAACAGCTCCCTGCACATAGTCAAGGATATGTACCAGTGCAGGCTGGAAGATCTTCTGCAGTTTCAACGCTCCGCCCAAACAGGAGTTCCTGCGCATGAAGAGGCCCAATCTCGTCCAATGGCGACTAATATGCAGACTGTCATGGAGGAGTCTAATTCAACTGGACATGTTAATTACTCAGCGGATGAATCCTTAGATTCGCCAGTGGCGCCATCCGTGCAAAAGAAATCAGCTTTTGGGTTTCTTGGAAGATTCTTCTGCTGGGCGTGTGGAGCTGCCCATAGACCGGGAACTGCCGTCGAATCATTTTTGCAGCAAGCAAGAGAATTCAGCTACACTGAGCTACAAAATGTTACTTACAACTTTTCAAGACCTATCGGTCAAGGGTTATTTGCAAAAGCCTATTGGGGCGAGCTTCCCAATGGTCAAGAAGTTGCTGTAAAGAGATTAATTCAGGTTGCCCAAGGACGAAGTGTGTTCCTGCGGGAGCTGAAGATCCTCAGTTCTTTGCGACATAAGAATCTTGTGCCTCTGCTGGGCTGGTGCACCAAGGAAGGATCGTTCCTTGTGTATGAGTTCATGCCTAATGGTGATCTCAACACTCACTTGAGAGTAAGATACAGTTATGAACTTTCTGATGATCATGATCAGCCCATTCTGGCATGGGAAAAACGATACCAGATCGTCTGTCAATTGGCATCAGCCCTGCACTATCTGCACCACGACTCTGGATACAGCACTATTGTGCATCGGGACGTGAAACCCTCCATTGTGTTGCTGGATTCCAACTGGAATGCCCGCCTGGGCGCTTGGGGCCTATCATTCATATTACCCCGACATGAAGTTAGCCGACGAGGCAGAGTCACAGGAACTGTCGGTTTCCTTGATCCATATGCCACTCAAGAAGGTAGATTCGGAGCCTGGTCAGACGTCTATGCATTCGGAGTTACAGCACTAGTGGTTGCAAGTGGACAACCGGCTGTCAAGAAGCTGGACCACCTAGAGGGCTGGTCATCTGGCCCATTTATTTTACGAGATTGGGTCTATGAGCTGTATCACAAGGGTGAGTTGCTAGCTGCTGGCGACAGTCGGCTCCGCCAGTGCTTTGACGAGGTGGAGATGAGGCGCTTGTTGGTAGTAGGGCTGGCCTGCACTGTATCTGCCCCTGTTCAACGCCCCACCATGCAGCTGGTTCTCGATGTTCTCAAAGGGACATCTTCCTACGACTTCCTCAAGGTATACTGAAAAACCGAAATATTGGCTCTTGATGTATTGTAACTGCAGGGGCAACTCCCGATGGCCTCCTCAATGTGTCGTATTGAAACGAAACGACGTCAATCTATATATATACATGTACCTTTGGTTCCGATGCTGCTGCTGCTGCTGCTTCCCGCATATTCACTCACACACCTCTCTTGCTCTCTCTCGCCCCATCCCCTCTGTCTTTCTTCTCTGTGTATTATAACAGCTACACTCACACATATACACCCAAACCCACCCAATTTTTACACACCCGGCTCAAGTGAGATCGAGGTGCGTTCCGCCTATGCTCGCGCAGACAATGGAAGTGTTAGCGATCCTCTATGTACTTGCCAATCAATCACATTAGAACGTAGGGCCAATTGTGTGGTGGGTATCGAAAAGAAACAAGGGTGCATCAACATGCACAGTTGCATAATTTGCCCTCTTGCTCCTTTTGACAGTCAGAAGAAGAAATGATTGCTTGCTTTTGCTTGTTTGCGAATTGCTACTATTGCTAGTGTCCAATAAACATGGCATTGTGATGTGTCCAATGTAGTGAAGTATATCATTATTGTGTCGTGCATTAGTTTTTTCTTTCGTATAATTCTGATAGTCTAATTAATTTGTTGGATTCGGTTTTGTAATTTTTTTGTTAATTCGCTATTTGGTTTTAGCACGAATCAATTTTTTCTATGCAAGGCTATAAATTGTATTGTTAAAAGGTTAAATCGTTGCAACAATGATTGTATTCATATGTTTCATACACTCAAGCTTACCATCTTGCCTAAAGATTGATGAGAGAAACATAAAAAAGGGAGAAAAATAGAGCATGGTAGCTTCGTCTTGATGAGTTGTGGTGTACTGTCAATCACAATATTAGTTCAGAGATATTGTCCGACATCACACTATGTCGAATGAAAGGATGGTGCATTGTTACTTGTGGCTTTCAAGGTGCCTAACGTGAACTATGATGTTCTATATTCTTGGGTTTTCTCTCCCATAGATCTCTTTAAGTACCGCACTATCTCTATGAGATTCGCATGTAAAAAACTAATAATGCAAGAAAATCTATTTTTAACAAAGGCTTTTTGGTGAGAATAAGAAAACTTGTAATATTTATTTGTTGCCATATAATTTATTGAAGTGAGCAGATCATTATCACATCACTTGTATTCCATTTTCTAAGGCCTCATCTAACATCTTCTTTAAGGTTCGAACAGATACATTTTTCCTTTTACATATCAAAAGTTACATATATCTATGTGATAGTCTCTTTTCTCCTTTCTAGTAGCATGTTCTTCAAGCACATGGGGTTCAGTTTCTCCAAAGCTACTATAACCTTTCTAATTGGATTGCATAAGGAGAAGTCACGCTAGATGTCCATGATGACTTTCTTAAACACACGTAGTACCTTGATCATGGTAAGGGTGCAAACATAATCCTAATTGATCTTTTCATGCCATTGTTTCATATTGCTTGTGGAGGAAAGAGCATTAAACACATTATGGTGATACTAAGGTTACTACTCTACGTAAGCTTTTTGTGTAGTTCTATCATATTGCTTGTGGAGGAGGGAGGGTTTGAATGTGGACTATGTTCCATGTGTAAATAAAAGAGAAAGTGCTATTAACCCCACAACATTAATTGTTTCAAATAGATAGTACAATGAATAATAATATACTAACATATGAATTTAATTTTTCCAAAATGTAACATGTTATAAATCAAGAGTGTAGTATTTTTGTGAATCTATTAAGTTTTTTACAAAACATGGCTATGTTGCCCATACAATCATTACAACTTTTCCACCTTTAATATATGTCATGCAAACTAAAGTAGGCGATGTTGAAATCCTCTTTGATATTTTCCCTAAGTGTGATTAATTGGTAGGCCAATTTACTACTCTAAAAACACACTTTTTGCAATTTTATCCCTTATGAGAACACATTTTTCTTCATTTGCTCACCTCAAGCACATGGAGAAGAGCTATAATCAAACTAAGTGCAATTTTCTTACTATAGCTAAAGTTGTATTGGAGAAATGCTATCTAATCCTCCCTAAAGAGGTTTATATAATGCTTGATGGGTGATCTAGAATATTGAGCCAAAGGATCTTTCTTTGTTTATTCTCTAAAAAAAGTCTCATTCTTCTAAGTATACACCAGGCGCTCCGCGCCTAGACTCGCCCGGCGTGGAGGCGGGTGCTGGACGCGTGGCACCCACCCCCACGTTCTTTTTTTCTTATTGTGGGGGAGGTGGGGGGTTGCCATGTGGCACCCGTCCCCACCTCTCGTTAACTAATAGTATAGATTCTATATTTTAAGTAGGAAATACATGTAGAATTCAAGTTTCACAAGACAAAGGCAATTTGCATATAGTAATAAGCCACATACAATATCTTTCTCATTTAAGGTTTTTGTAAGTAGTGAGTCCTTTGCATTGTCCACTTTAGTTGTTTTCTCCTGCATGGCCTTCAGACACTTTGAGGCATAGTTTGGGGTGCCTCATCTTTGAATTGCACATAACACTAAGCCTTAATGCATAACACATCCCTACCCCACAGTATTAGCACATCAATATGCTATATCATTAGCTATATTGTGTTTGAATAGTACTATAAACATAAGGTACAGTTAATTATATAAATTTGCATGGCATTCAAGATAATACAATATAACAAGTTGAAGAAGCTCTCTACTTCCGCCATATCACTCTATGAATGTTATTTGTGCATAACGCATGCCTCATTCTTGGCATGGTAAGAGTCTACTAAGGGTTGTCAAAGTGAGTCAACAACTTCAAAGCTTTGCATGAGACCGACCATCTCTTTGAAGAGAGATTAGAAACCTAACTAGGGTCACGATTTTAGAATGTCATAATGATGAATTTGAAATTGATAACAAAGAACACAACATTAAACTTTCATAATCTAGTTGATCTAAAATAGAAAAAGTCTTGGTTGACTCCAAACACCATCTCACATTTGTGGGTTCTTCCACATCAAGGTGGGGATTTGTCCCTCGATTCACTCTACCTCTTTGATCCTTCTTCATGATCCTGATAAGAATAGGTCTCAACTACTATAATCAATGGTTACATAAAAGAATCAGATGTGAAAACCATGCTTGAGAATATAGTAATACATACATTGAATATTTGTTCAAGGTAACATATAAGAAACCTATCCATGCTTTTCAATACCTGCAAGGGTATGTTATATTGGATAAGTTGTTTCATTGAAGAACACATAGCAAACCCCCCCACCTCCATACAATAGATTAGAAGCATAGGTACAGTTGCTAGATGCGCATTTACAAGAATGTCTATAGGTACATTATAAGGAGCATACACACACACATAGAGATTTTGAACTATTTTTAGTACACGTTTATATGAAAATTTTAGCGTGTTTTGGATGTAATTGCTGGGTTGTAAATAAAAATTGATTTACATAGATAAACACCTTAATAGGAACAATTGTATACACAAATGGATTCATAGGATTTTCTCTTGATATATCTGTTAAACCACATAGGATTAACCCTTTTGATTATCCTCTTCCATTGCTCCTTGTGTATAACTTGTCAATGAAAAATCCACTCATTTGAAATCCATCAATACAATGAATGTGCATTAAACTTGCAAGTAGATCGATACATAAAGTCATAAATGGATATCATAATCATTAGGTTTATACTTAAGCATATAGATACTCATGAAAAAGGTCAATATAGAAGATAAAAGATATGTAAGGGTCACGGAATTCTAAAAGAATTATAATAATATAATGATTATTCAGTTGGATCTTCAATCTAATAGCCACTGCAATCAGCCCTTGCCAAACTATATAGTGTAATGTCTATATGAATAACTTAACCTACAGACTATCCACTTCAATGTCTATATCAATACCTTAACCTACAAACTATCTACTTCAATGCCATATCAATATTTAAACTTGCAAATAAATTATATCCACTACTAGTATTGTTGCTCTCTTCTCATCATGATTATCATCAACATTTGTTGTGCGAAAATCCTCATGTGTGAGAGCATTATCATGATTTGTCTTCTCCATCATGTTCATTCTTTAGCTCTCTTTCCCCATAAGTATCATCATTGTAGATGGTAGCATTATCATCCATATGATACCTGGCTATAAATGTGTTGTATATCCCTCTAAAGTATGGAGATATATGGAGGATTAGGTGCTACTCTTTGTTAGTCTCCATCATTAGTTGAAAGAAAACCTATTGAACCATAAATAGAAACATGATTCTAGAAAGTGAACCCAAGTAAGAATAGTATTGTATTTCATGTGGAAATCAAACATATATATTTTTCAAAATGTCTATCCACTTACATTGATGTGGTAGTAGCAATGTCCCATGCTTCCCTTCCCATACTTTGTAGAGTTCATGGTTAAAAAGCCATTTGTATGGCATTGGTTTGCTACATTAGTGCCTATTTCCACCCCATCATTTGACCACTTAACACCCAAAATATATACACATAAGGTTAAGTAGTTAAACTTATAAATACATTGGATTGGCCACACTAGTCATTCATGTTTTTGTTAGCTCTCTCAAAGGTTGCAATAACTCCACATTGTTGGGTGTTTCTCTTTTCATCAATCCTTTGAGACAAAAAATGCTTGTCCTCATACTACATAACATTGAACATTGTGCACTTTATTAAGAAAAAAGTTATTAATTAGCAAAGTATCATAATTTTTTAAATTAATAACTAATATATAAATGGGACATTACATGCACTTCTGTTTGTGAAATATTCTCGAGTATCCTCCCACTTGCTTGTTGTGATGCCCATCCCCTCCTCTTTCTAGTCTCCGCTCTTTCTAGTCTCCCCATCTCCTCGTATAGTCAATCCACATCATCGACCTCTAAGAATGCTTTTAGATTTAGAGGGTATGACACATACCAAGCCCATTGTGTATAAGATTAATTTTTCTCTTAAATAATAAGACAAAAGCTTCTAATGGTGCAATACTAGGTCAATTGAGTCCTCAATTCATAATTTATTCAACATGATTCCGAATTTCTTTTTGTTCTAAGAGATCATGCTAGAAAGAAGCTTTATAAGATAGACAAATTTGTGGAGTAAATTCTATCTTGGAATCTTTAGGTCTAGATCATTTAAACTAGGTAATAGTCGATGTGATGTATCATTCCTTAGCTTGAATCTCATTAATTAAAATGAAAGACATTCTAGATCCCTTCCTTATTGTACACACTTCACTTGTGTATGACTAATCGATATGGATTGGATATTTATTAAATTAGTCCAAAAAATTTGCACATAGAGTGCATGATTACCTTGTTGACATGTTTACATTGATTAATATTTACTATTGAGTAGGTCATAGGTGACTTGATAATATCTGACTGAAAGCCTATTAGGTATTTTTGTTTTCTTGGTGGGTTGGTAAGAAAATTAAAGAGGCTTGGTGGATTGGCCAAGCCTAATCAAAATTGTGGCAGGCTCCAAATAGTGCACAGATCGGATGCTGTATGCTCACGTAGTGAACGTCGGAAGGTCCCCAAGAACAAAAGAACTCTACTTTTTGCACAAAACTCAAGGTAGAAAGCATGCACGACATGAACAAGAGACCAATTGGGTACAATCTCCCCCCATGCCTTGTGTGAGCGCTCCACAAAGCATGTATTTTATGTATTAATCATCTTCAAGCTCAAATAATAGCCCAAATTACAAAATAGCACAATTTGGCTTTTGAGTTTGCTTTAGCACAAAATAGAAATAAAGCTAATGGGTAGGCACCCAACAAGTCAGGCATACCCAATACAATGCCCAAATACAAATATCATAATCGTGCGCCCATGCGCATACAAAATAATAAATAAATATCCAACGCCTCAATAAATAGGCGCGACAAAATATAGGCGCCATGCCTAAGGTATGCGCCCATCAAAATATAAGTGATAACTCGAATACACGCTATCCTCCAATGCTTTCCTCCGCCATTACTACTATCTCTACACATCAACTGAAGCATTCACAATCGTTAGTAAAATAATATAATTAAACCGACAAAAGTGAATACCTGGCAGTCTTCAACTACATAAATAAATCAACTGGTTAGAAATCAATCCTAACCTTAATTTATCACGAGTGCACACTCTAAACTCATAAATGTTTATTAATTTAATATCTATTTTGCGAAATTACCCGCTATGGAATCACCCATGTACACACGAAATTAATGAAATGCCCAAAAAGGATAGGCGTCCCCATCAACTTCTCGCACAAAGAATCCACTTTGTGTATGAGCCCCGATCAACAAAGTTTACGGAATCCACCGTAAAACCTCACGGAATCCATCGTGGCACGGAATCCACTTTGAAATATGCCTCTTGGCATCATATCCCCGGGGTGGGATAGCAATTGTCCTCAATTGCTATTAGCTCAATGTGGAGCTAACAAAGTGGGGAAAGAATTTAAGTCTCTAGCGTGCACCCATTGGGCCTCTTCAACAGGATGGTTTTTAAACTTGACCAAATATCTAGAATATCTACGGCCAGTTCTAGTGATCATAAAGTCAGTATCTATGATAGCTTTAGGTTCAAGTATTTTAGTCTCTTCTTCTAGCAAAGGTGGGTTTTCATAAATAGGATGTATAGGTAATTGGCCTCTAAAGGGTCGTAATAAACTAATGTGAAAGGTGTTGTGAATTTTCCAGTGAGGTGGTAGTTCTAACTTGAATGCATTGTCGTTGATTTTGTGAATTATCTTAAATGGTTCATAGAATCTAGGTGCTAATTTCACAACTGGGTGTTTATCTACACTTTGTAATCTACGTTTCTCTATTCTTAACCAAACATAGTCATCAACTTTGAAATTCATGGCCTGTCTTTTCTTATTGGCTTGTTTTGTATATGATTGCTGGGCTTTGACAATCATGTCTTTAACCTCATAAAAAATAGTAGCGTGCATGTTAGCAATATCATCAGCACTCTGAATTCTATTTGATAAAGATGCAACATATGTAGACAATCTATAACCATAAATCACTTCAAAGGGTGCTTTCTTTGTAGCTGTGTGTGGTGTATTGTTATATGCAAACTGCAGTTAATGTAAATGTGTGACCCATGTCTATGGTTTAGAAATAGAGCACGTAAAAGATCTAAAATAATACTGTTACTGGCTTCTGTTTGTCCATTAGTTTCTGGATGAAATGCAGATGAGAAATCAATCTTTGTTCCTATGTTAGCAAACAAAGTAATCCAAAAGTTATTACAAAATCTAGAATCACGGTCAGAAATAATAACTTTTGGTAATCCATGATTAGTAAAAACAGTTTTCAAAAATAATTGTGCTGCCTGAGATACTATTAAAGTTTTCTTACATGGAATGAAATATGCTTGTTTACTAAACCTGTCTACTATAGTCCAAATCATATCATGGTTAGCCTTAGTATTAGGTAAACCAGTAATAAAGTCCATAAAAATCTGTTCCCATGGTCTTGATGGAATAGGTAAAGGCATAAGTAAACCATAATGTTTACCATGATGTCTCTTAACTCTTTGACAAATCAAACATTCAGAAACAAAGTTAGATACTCAGTGTCTATATGTGGCCAATAAAAATATTCAGTCAATATACATAAAGTAGATATAATACCTCTATGACCTTGATATGGAGGACAATGAATCTCATTCAAAACAAAAGATCTAAATGGAACTGTAACACATAATCTCTTTTCATAAAACATGAATCCATCATTGTAAGACAGTGAATCAATAGGAATCCAATTATTTCCAACTAATTTATTCCAATCAGATTGAAAAGTAATGTCCTGATGATAAGTATCTTTTATAGGAGTTAGAGAATCAAATGATATAACATAAATATTATGAATGGTCGGTCTTCTACTTAATGCATCGGCCACTACATTTTCTTTACCTGGTTGATATTGAATAAGGGGATGAAAACTCTGAATAAAAGCTGCCCATTTGATATGTCGGTCAGATATTTGAGGTTGACTAAGGAGATGTCTAATACTTTGTTGATCAGTCTTAATCATAAACTCAGAACCCATTAAATAATGTTTCCATTGTCTTAAAGCTTGTACAACAGCTAATAATTCTTTATCATATGTGGAATATTTAAGTTCAGAGGGTTTCAGTTTATAGCTAGAATAGGCTATGGGATGATTATCTTGCATAAGTACGGCTCCTATTCTAGATCCGCTAGCATCAGTAACTACTAAAAAGAATGGTCTATTAAAATCAAGTAGTTGTAATACAGGAGCATGGGTTAATGCATATTTCAATAAATCAAAAGATTTCTGTTGATTATCAGACCAATGATAAACAATACCTTTCTTTAAAAGTTTAGTCAAAGGCAAAGCAAGTAATGAAAAATTTCACACAAATTTCCTGTAAAAACTAGCAAGACCTAGAAAAGAATGTAACTCATGTACATTTTTGGGTATAGGCCAGTTCAATATTGCTTCTATCTTTTTAGGGTCAACCTTAATACCTTTTGATGACACAATATGACCTAGATATTCAATTTCTATTTGAAAGAACTCACTCTTTTCTGGATTAGCATACAATTGATTATCTTTCAACAACTTGAAAACCAAAGACAGATGTTCATAATGCTCTTTCTCATTTTTACTGAATACCAAAACATCATCAAAGAATACAATAACACAATGTTGATATTTCAAAAATATGCGATTCATCATTCTACTAAATGTAGCAAGTGCGTTAGTCAATCCAAAAGGCATCACTAAAAATTCATAATGACCAAATTGTGTTCTAAATGCAGTCTTGAATATGTCAGATTTATCTAATCTCACCTGATGATAACCAGATTTAATATCTATTTTACTAAATATAGCAGAGCCTTGTAGTTTATCCATAAGATCATCTACCCTAGGAATTGGATATCTATTCTTTACAGTAATCTTATTTAGGGCACGATAATCAATACGCATACGATAAGTATTATTCTTCTTCTTTACCAACAAAACAGGTGCACTAAATGGAGAACTACTAGGTCTAATTAATCCTCTATTTAATAATTCATCAACTTGATTTTGAATTTCTTTCTGCTCTATCTGGTTATGCCTATATGGTGCTTTACAAGGTGGTTGTGTACCAAGAATTAAATCTATTTTGTGGTCTTCACGACGTGAAGGAGGTAGTCCAGGTGGTAGATCTTCTGCAAAACAATCTTTAAATTGTGCAAGGAATTCTTTATGCCTAAGGTGCATATGTTTTTCTTTAGCTTGAAGTCCATTCACCCAAATTAGATAAGATTTACTACTTTTGCGTAATGCACATTTAGCTTGAGTATGAGTAAGCAGTGGGAAAGCATTATATGCGTGCATACCATACAATGTAATGTGTTTTCCTTGAAAATGAATGTTAATTGAATGCGTGGAATAATCTATGTCAGGATTATGCTGATGACGCAAAGGCATACCTAGGATAATATCACTGGACTGTAATGGTACAACTAGAAAATTCCTTCTTTCAGTATATTCACCAATTTGAATTTCTAAATCATGAACCTCTTGTGTTCCATTATACCTTGTGCCTAAGAATGCTGCTTTAATGTGATAATGCATAGGAATAGTTTGTAATTTCAATTCTTTCACTAACTTTGCGGAAATAAAATCATGTGTACTACCATCATCATGCAAAATAATCTTTTCTTTTCCATGCACTAAACATTTCATTGTCAACAAAGAATGTGGAGTTGGCATACTTGGTAAAGTATCCGAAGGAGTAGCAATGTCGTCCTCATCTTCCGTAAAGTCAGGCATTTCCTCATGTTCTTCATCTTCCATTACTCCAAGATAGTTGATATGGACACGTGGCTTCTTCGATTGGCAATTGGCTGCTAGATGTCCAGGTTGATGGCATTTGTAACACACTATAGGTTTGACTTTAGATACATTGTTTGCAATGGCAGGAAGTCTAGGAATATTAGGATTTGGCTGTGAAGTTGGCTTAGGGTTTTGATTGGTATTTGATGGCAAAGCAGGTGGTTTTGTCCAAGACTTACGGAAAGATGATGAAGGAAATAGACTTTGATTGAATCTTCTAAAATTTGAATTGAATTGCTTAGAACCATAGTTACCATTTGTTTGAAATTATTGTGGACGCTTGTCTCTTCCTCGAATCTTGTCTTCAGTGTCATGAGCTAAAGAAATTGCATCTTCAAGAGTTGCAGGCTTGAATATATTGACTTCAGCGTAGTAATGCCCAAGTAATCCAGACATATACTTGCACTTGTGAGTCGCTTCGGGTACGTCTTCAAGCATGCGTAGTTGGAGTAAGACATTCCAAAAACGTTCGGTGTACTGAGAAATAGGCTCACGATCTATTTGCTGAAGGTCCCATTGCTTTATGGCTTTTTCATGGAATTGTGAAGGAAGAAAATTCTGCATAAACTTCTTCTTGAAACTCTCCCAGGTAGTGGGACAATCTATGCTCTTACGAACCACGGTCCACCAAAGAGATGCTCTATCCACTAAATGATTAGTGACACACTTGATTTTATCTTTTTCAGCGTATGTTTCCTCATGAAAGTAATCATCAAACTGACTGATGAATGCAATAACAGTTTTTCCATCTCGAGTACCATTGAAAGTACGGAATTTGAAATTTCTTTTACTTATCTTTGTTTCTTTGCGGATGGATTGAGCTTCAAGAGTCGCATCGATGGTTCGTCGAATAAGATCTTCGGGTTGTGGTCCAATCTTTGTCGGTAGTCGATCTTTGTAAATTGGCCAATTGAACTTGCAATGCTTGTCGGGCTCTTCATTCTTCGTCCAATTGCATCATAATTAAATCCAACTTTTGTTCCATCGTAGGTTCAGGAAGATCGCCTTCAGCCAAAATCATCCATATTTTGTTCCGTCATCCTGCAAAACTTCAAAAGACCTCACACTCTCAAAATCCAATTAGCGGGATGAGCGTAGCTCAAAGTTCGGTGTACAAGGCTTATAGATTTTTGTTTGGCTTTCACGGTCTTCGTCTTTGGCAATTGCGGGGTTGGAAATCTTCGTAAATTCTGCGTATGACCTTCTGCGTGTGCTGAAACTGGTTCAGCAAGTCTGCGTATGCGAACAGAGTCTTCCAGGGAACAACTTTGCAGTTCGGTCCTTCTGCATAGGAACAATCCTTATGGGAGTTTTTGGCACAAGTCAGTTCTGACTTCTGGTGACTTGTTGGACTTGCAGAATAGGTAAATTTGAACTTGAGGAGCTAGAGAGCCTTAGTAAACTTAGAATACTAAGAAGCTTTAAGCTTCTCAGCCTGTCGCGTCGATTTTTTAGGACATATTCATGTCCTCGGCGGATTTATCGCCACCCAGCACATCCTCTTGCCGTTTTGTTGACGATTTTGAGTTTAAGCTTCTTTAAGCTTAAAACTAAGCTTTCTACCCTTTAATATTAAGCTTTTAAGCTTTGTGAAAGAGATGAAGCTTATCTATGTTGACTAAGAAAAACGACTTGGAAGGAGAGATGTAGGAGTGGTCCTCCGCCGTTTCAGGCCGGTCCTTCGCGATCAGAGGCTGTAAACAGAGGTTCTTGACCGCTAGGAATCCACCCGTATCGATCGTTCGCGATGAGACTGACCGTAGAGCTCGATCGTTCCAGGAGCTCCGCCTTCACACAAGATAGGTAGCGATTGGAAGCTCTCGATCTCAGCTTCGCTCTGATACCACTGGTGCACAGATCGGATGCTATATGCTCGTGTAGTGAACGCCGGAAGGTCCCCAAAAACAAAAGAACTCTACTTTTTGCACAAAACTCAAGGTAGAAAGCATGCACGACATGAACAAGAGACCAATTGGGTACAATCTCCCCCCATGCCTTGTGTGAGCGCTCCACAAAGCATGTATTTTATGTATTAATCATCTTCAAGCTCAAATAATAGCCCAAATTACAAAATAGCACGCTTTTGGCTTTTGAGTTTGCTTTAGCACAAAATAGAAATAAAGCTAATGGGTAGGTGCCCAAAAAGTCAGGCATACCCAATATAACGTCCAAATACAAATATCATAATCGTGCGCCCATGCGCATACAAAATAATAAATAAATATCCAACGCCTCAATAAATAGGTGCGACAAAATATAAGCGCCATGCCTAAGGTATGCGCCCATCAAAATATAAGTGATAACTCGAATACACGCTATCCTCCAATGCTTTCCTCCGCCACTGCTGCTATCTCTACATATCAACTGAAGCATTCACAATTGTTAGTAAAATAATACAATTAAACCGACAAAAGTGAATACCTGGCAGTCTTCAGCTACATAAATAAATCAACTAGTTAGAAATCAATCCTAACCTTAATTTATCACAAGTGCGCACTCTAAACTCATAAACGTTTATTAATTTAATATGGATTTTGCAGAATCACCCGCTATGGAATCACCTATGTACACACTAAATTAATGAAACGCCCGAAAAGGATAGGCGTCCCCATCAACTTCTTGCACAAAGAATCCACTTTGTGTATGAGCCCCGGTCAACAAAGTTTACAGAATCCACCGTAAAACCTCACGGAATCCACCATGGCACGGAATCCACCGTGAAATATGCCTCCTGGCATCACCAAATCTATAAAAAATAATGTAGGGAAGACAGTTATACTTATCCTCTAGGTTCACACACACACACATGCTAGGGGAGACTTACTGATCGGCATGCACTATGAATTTGTCATGTGCATGTCATGAGACAATCCTCTCTTGGCACTTAGTATGCATGCATGTATATATGGATATGTCTATGTATGTATACACATACGTGCGATAGAGGGACCGTCCAATTGGCATACATTGTGAGCTCAGTTATGCATATCATGAGGATTATTGAGAAAATCCTCTCTTATCAGTCACTATGTGTATGCCTAGACATTCCATACACATGAGCATGGTAGGGGATCTTGCTGATTGGCATGTGCTATGTTGGAGTTTTTGTATGTGTGGGTCTGTGTTGTGGGACATGTTGTTTATCTTGTATTGTGCATTCGACATATACATGTAAGAATGCCTCTATCTTGTGATGCTTGTCAAATAGACACTTAGTTGTACATTCAGCAAAGTGAGTGTCTTTTGGTAAGTATGCTACAATCTCTAGTAAGTTACTCATGAATATATGTGTGCATCACATGGGTTCAAAATAAGGTATTTTTAAAATACTATTTTTATACATTTTTTATATACAAAAGGGTGTAATATAAAGAGTTTATTTATAGATTGAATAGAAAAGGGTATTATTTTATTCATAAAAAATTCATACATAAGGATATTTATAAATAGGCATTGAATGCACATGATGTAGAGGATATACATATAGTAACTTCCACTACAAGATACAGGCCTCATACAGACATTCAAAGCCACAAAAATGTTCACAAAAAAAATTGCCCTCGTCGTTGCTAAACATGTTGGTATTAGCATCTCCATATAACCATCACTATTAGTATTGGTATTTGCGTCGCTTTTAGCATCGATAAAGCGATGCAAATACCGATGCCAATAACGACGATTTGTGATGCCAATAGCAACACATGCAGTAAATTTGCGATGCTAATCGCGATGGTTACAGAGTTTTTTTTTGTGGCAGGGTAGCTTGCCACATGTAGCACTATGTGTTATATTGAGATTCTACAAATGGATTACATGTTAAGTGTACAATGGTCATCAAAATGAAGGCAAAATATACCTGAATCCACAGGATTGATACATAAAATAAATACAAGATCATTGAATGAAAGCTCATGGAATCATGGCAAGATACAAAGGATGATAATAACATAGTGCATAGAAGATGCCTACATAAATCACAAGACCAAAAAAGAAGAGGATGTGCGCTCGAGGAATCCAAGCACGAGCTATAGATCCTCACCATCCAAAAGCTCATCTCGATGCAAAGGAGCATCGAACGGACTCTGCAAAAAAAAAAAAACTACACATCAATCCACGATATATAATGGATTTTAATAAAAATAATAACTACAAGCAAGAAAGATGAGTGACTTACTGGGCTCGCTGTGTGTATACAGTCTATCAATCAATGCAATGAGACTGTATCTCTTTGTATATCAAGTCTTTAGGCCAGTGGGATCGCGATTTATAATGGAGTGTTGTAAAGAAAACAAAATATAACTCTTAGAAACATGATTGTCCAGTATAAGCGATATTGCAAAAAAATAAGCGAGAAGAACAAAAGAAAAACTTACAAAGTCCTTCAGATAAGTCCTATGGTCGCCGCTCCCAAGACGATGGACCACTCTTGCCTCCAATTGTGCCCTTGCTACCTCACTAATGTCTCCAACATCTTAGAGAATCTGTAGCCTCCTTCCTAAGTCTGTATCAGTCATTTGTGTCTAGCCACTCGGGGCTTTGAGGCATCACTCTTGAGTGCCTTGCATGTATCTGATGGTTTGTGTGACATGTACGCATGTATGCACTCCATCATCCAGCCTATGGAAAACCTATCTAATATAATGGGTACTAGAAACTCCTCATGCATAGATGCTACTATGTAGTCCTTTCTCCCCTTCGGTATGTTCTTCCAATGGTCCAAGATGTGCCAAAAAACTTGTTGGCACGACTCTCTCATACGAGCTATCACCCTCCTTTCCTCATCATTCATTATCAATCTCTTGTCCTATCATCTACAAGGTATCCATACCCCTTCGGGGTATGTCTAAGATGTGTCCTCTCCCACCTGCAACTGTACTCTGGGCATATCTAGGAGACCCTTGTACATCTGGTGTATCCACATGGGTGGTATCTCTTAGAGTAGCACCCATAGGGGTGCCACCTGTGGACGACTGTGAGCAAAAGATGGAGTCACTGGAGTAGATATCCCCATAGGTGTGAAAAATCCTATAGGTGACGCAACTCCACCAAAACGACGAAATGGAGACACTATATCAGTACCTCCACAATAACCACCTGAGCCACCCTCTCTCAAACCTACATGAGAGAGAGGAGTAGCACTTGTATCTCCAACTGACCGTAGGCTCACTGCATCCACATCTCAGCTGCATTCCCTAGAACCACTCCCTTCATCTAGTTCAAGTCTAGAGCATCGATCTCATCTATTGGAAATCAAAACATTAGAGCCTACCAAAGTAGATCTAACAGAATGGCCTGATGGGGTCCGAGACAGCTCTTGGTTTGCCATATCTCTGAATCCAGCCATCTCATCTGGAGACATACATATGAATATCTCCTACAGCTCCTCGTCGCTCATCCCTCGGACTCATCATACTCTCGAAATATCGCCAAAGGTCACCTTCATAAACACAAAGTGATGTAAGCATAATCAATATAAAGATTCAAGCAAAGCACAGTAATATAACTCTGAAAAAAATGGCGTTACTTAAAATGCATATTCTAGAGTACCCTTATAAGTGATTTATCAACAAATTCAGTAGGCAGATGCTACAAGCATAACGTAGGATGTGGTCCCATGTCAACCTCCTAACACAACTCCACATATACTGGAAGGTCGATAGACATGTCACCACAAAAGGATGAGTCCATCTCATTCTCAGTTCTTGGCTTCCTGTCCTTACGTCATCGTTATCGGATTCTATCTGCTCCACATGTTCCAAGCCATCTTTGACCTCCACCCCTTGCAATATCCTCCCCTCCATCTGTATATTGTTCTCATCTATGCTGGAAACATTGCTTTCATCATATACTCTCGCACTTAGGAGAGCTGAATACACAACATACCACCATCAAGGTTGTCCGGGGTTTGGATAGAAAATTACATGTTCAAAATCACATACAAGAGAGATTTTACATTTGTGACATATACCATATCATAATAAAATTTAAAAAAATAGTTCATGCACCTGTTCACAATGGGTGGGCAAGATAAACATGTTGTGCAGATCTGTCCATCTTTTTTCGGAATCTATTTTGAGAAATCTAGATGGACCTTGTCGAAGAATTTCCACGGCTCCTTTCAATACCACTTTGAACCATTGGAGCCCCAAGAGGAACATCAAGGAAATGGGGATTCTACTGCAAGAAAATCTATCTTATAACATCAACAAGCTTTTATTTCATTCTTTTGATCATCAAAACAAAGAAAACAACAATTCTTCACACAACATCATAGTAGATATCTCCCACGGATTTGATAGAATCAATCATAATCTCCAACATTTTCATAAAATCCATCAATATAACAAATAATATAAAAGAATACACCATCTTTTGAATGGAAATCAATCACATATTATCCTTCTTCAATGTCTTCAGAGTTCTCTCTCTCAATCTCTTATATACAGTTACACTGTTTTGATAGAATTGACTATCTCTGGCTCTCTCTCTCTCTCTATATATATATATCAATAGTACATCATCTCCTCACTACAATACTCTCATAATAACTCTCAATAATCTTCTTAGGTTGTGGACACACCTCCCAAGAGATATGTCTGATATGAAGAGGCACCAGAGCCACTACAATGTCTTTTCACAGCTCACTACTATCACTGTCACTCAGTCTTCTCTTCAGTCTTCAACAGCTGCTTCTTCCATTTGTTTTAGCTCTTATGAACTTAGATCCATCCTTTCCAAAAGTTAGAAAACTTTTCTAAAGTCACACATACATTCTACAGAACACTTATAAAAGGTCTATAGAACAGTTGCAGTACAGTACCAGAGCAGTTACAGTACAGTTATAGTACATAGACAGAGGCTCTACAAAAGGTTTATAGAAGGTCATTAGAACCTCATAACTCATACTCAAACCATTCCAAACTATCAAAAACTATTCAAAAGGCTTCCAAAAGATCTCAATCTTTATCAATCATCAATCCATACTTCATACAAAAGAAAATCAGAACAAAACAGAAGCTATACAGAAGGTATACAGAACCAATCAGAACCTATCAGAACATCATAGAGCTTCATATCTCCACTGAGAATCATCATGAACTTCCAAAACGTAATCAAGATCATCCAAAACACTCTCAAATACTTCCATTAACAACCATATATCACTCTAAATCCATAAAAAATCAATCATTCAGACCTCAAAAATAACAAAAATCAATTCAGTCTTTTTCCACTCTCAACATATCCCCACACTTAAAAAGGAAGCGTCCTCGCGACCTAAGGAAAATAAGAATATAAGTTCACTAAAGAGCTCAATTTTTTCTTCTATAGGATCTTCAATAGTCTCGCCAAACCACGACCCCAACTTATTACCTATATCTGATAGAAAATACTACTAAAGGAAAACTTCCTTATTCATTAACTCATCTGATTAATCATTTAAAAATCATAACAAATTTGTAAAGGATATAAGAGATTTTTCTTCAGCTTTGTGCTTTCCATCCATCATCAATAGTTTGAAAAGAGCTCTTGAACAAATTATTCAACCAGCACGAACTCATCACATACAATTATTACAACACACACAAACACTAACACAACCATCTGAATGACACCTCCAAAAAGAGATATATATATAATTAAGAATCATCCAAAATACATTGCAAAGGCATCAATGAAGGTGATCCCTTTTGAAGGCTTGGTGGTTTTGAAAACGATCCATGGAGAAGGATTCATCTACAAATGTCTTTGGAGGATTTTGAAAGAACTCCAAGCAGCACATCCTTTTCTAGCAAAACAAGGTATCTGGTAGGTAGACACATGGCATGAAAATACATGATATTCAATTGTTGGGAATCAATGTTCACATTGACATTCATACAAAGTTTTGGAATGGCCTTTTGATTGTTATGGGAATGCCTATGCATGTATGCTAGATACCAAAATGAGCTATCAATCTCACTGAAGGATCTAGAGATTGTGAATATTGGTGAGCAAAATGAAGGTAATTCTGGTATGCTTGACTGGCAGTTGTCCAATCCCTTGGAATTATTGGCCAGTTAATCTGGGGTTCTGTAAGAGAATCACTTGAGCTCCATCCTCTTCTTCTTGGAATCTGCTGATCAAACCCTTCATACTCACTAACCAACTGAGGGGGTTGAGAAATAGAAGTGGCAGGAGATGGAAGTGGAATAAGTAAAAGAGGATGAAGAGATGGGTAGAAAAAATCATAAAAGGAGGAATAAGTTAAAGAAAGAGTGGCTGAAAATTTAAGGAAATCAGTTAGGAAAGGTATTAATTGATAAACAGGAAAAGTAGAAGGTATATGGATAGATGGAGAAGGGCATGGTGGAGAAAGGGAAAATACTCTATCTTCAATAAAAGAACAATAGGTGAATATGGAGATTTGAGGAAAAGATTGAGGTTAGAAAAGAAGAGGTAAGATTGCTATTGAATTGGTAAACATCATAGAGATGAGCCATTTGTTGATAGTACAATAGGCTAGGAACAGAGGGATCTAAGAAAGAATTCTCTGGTAGGCATAAAAAAAGGTTGAATCAAATGGATGGTTTTTGGAAAGGTAAGCTTAGAGATCCACCCTCAATTGATTAGTGCTCTGCACATAGGTAGAAGCTATATTCTAACGTTGATTCAGGACCATAGAATCAATCATTGAGTGCCAGGAATTGTCAGGGCAAGTAGCCACTTTTGTAGAATAACACTGGAACATGTCATCTATCGGCAACTCCAAATAGTTGACATACAAGACAACTTGCAAAACCACATCCCTCACATACCAGGCCATATCTACTTCATCTGGAATCAACAGATCACCTCGTAGATACATGTAGGACAACAACATGGTATCTGTCGTCATAGAATCTTCAAACACCATACGGACCACTTCTGTCAGCAACTTAGAAGACCAAGCTCCACTCCAACCATCCTCTGGAAGAGGAAGATCCATCATTGAAAGCTTCATGTAAAAGGCCAACCTCTGCAATTGATAGTGGACAAAGAAAGAATGGTCCGGAGGAACATACTCCTGGAAATGCTCAAATGTTGACCATAACAAATCCATCCTAGACTGCAATCTTTCCACTTTATCTTGGAACAATGGACACAATGTGGCCTCTCTCTGGAAAACTGCCAAGTCCTGCTTAGAGATAGAAGGAATCATAAGAACATTGGGGCTTGGAGGAACAGACCACGACTGCGTCAGTTGGTCTTGCAACTGCTTGATTTGGAAGCTTGTTATTCCACTGTGTCATGAGCAATCTGTAAGGCTGAGAGTTTTGCATCTAAAAGAGTGTGAAACTCTTGAGCTTCTTTGGACATCCTCTCTTTCTCCTCTGAGACTTTAGTGACCTTTGACTGAGCTTCTGTTAACTGAATCTTCAAAGAAGGTATCTCTTCTCTTTGGGCCTCAATCATTTGGGTTTGTTGCTCCATCTGCTTAGACAGATTTGCAAGTGTGTCTTTAGCAAAGGCTAACTCTAAGGTTGCCTTATGCAACTGGTCCTTGGACTACATCAGTTCTTCATAAAAAGAAGCATACAGCTGTTGAGCACAGGCTACTTGAAAGTTCAATCGAACTCTAGATGTCTTTACAGAGGAATGCAATGGCATCTTCTGACACTAAACTATTCAGTGAAGGGACTGATATGTCCAATGAACCCTCTCTATGTGCCCTGAACAAATTGTTACATGTGAGGTAGACAGGGAGGTCACTGCCAGATGTAGCAAGAATTGTGACTGAAGAAAGAAAGGACTGAAGGAGTTTTATCTGTCACACGCTTCAAGCACTTTCGCTGTATGACCAGTGGAGGAGGAGAATCAAGATCCTCTATGTCAATAGGTTCTGACTCTTCTGAAGGTGGTGGAGGAGGTACTGGATCAGATGGAGGAGGTGGTAGCACACCCTTCTTTAGGCCTGAGTATGTCAAGAAAGCATACAGGTAGGAACCATAGGTGACATTTGTGACATTTCCTCTGGTTACTTTGATAAAATATTGGTCCATCTTTGTAAGCAGGTAAGTTCTCCAATCAATAGCCACTCCTTTTAACACCATCCTAGAAGCTGTGAATAGCTCTTTGAACAAATAATGAGATGGTGTTTTGGCAGGCATAAACCTGTCTTGGAGAAACTGACAAACTAACTTCCAAAGAGGTTCACTAATCATGGAAAAAGATACTCCTGAGGTGTTGATCACTTTCTTGACATCCAGAATTTCCTTGGTCTGCTTCTATAACAGCTTGAAAATCTCATCGTTGGAGAATAATTGTCTAGCTGTAACAAAGGGCTCTCCTTTGTAGGGAAGAGACAAAGCCTTCCCTAACCCTCGGGGTGTCAATATCATAGAAGCACCATGAACCAGGCCCGACTTCTTACTGTATGATGTAAGGAACTCATCACACAGGGATGGATCATCTAGAATAAATGGGAATGAAGCAGCCACAAAAGTCGCAAGTCCTGCTTTCGCTATAGGCTCAAAAGCCAGTAGCGAAGAATAATCCCTACTGACCAGCAGGACATACTGGATAGGACGAGGGGCATGAGGCACCATTCAGATGGAAAACACACACCACAACATAGACAATCACAAAGAATGCATGCAAAACAACCAAAGGTTATAAAAAAGAAATCAATAAAAAAGGACATACACATACAGACATAACTAACCAATTTACCACCCCAAACAACCCACATCCTAGAAAAAGTTTGGCATGATCTCTACACATATGCGACTGAAAACTTCATGCGATGCAACAAACAGGCACCCAAAACCCCGTATCAGGTAAGAAAGAAAGAAACACACTCGTAAATCGTAGCACATAAACAAACCATAATACCATAAAAATGTACATCAGGACCTGACCATAACCTTGACCATCAGTTTCAACTAAGAGGACTTTACACGCCCATTCCACGAAGCGTGTTTATTAAAAAGGAAAAAAAAAGTACTGAGGGGGAAGTGTTTTAATGAAGGATTGATTTTAAGAAATTATTAACAATGGGTGACATTTTATTAGGTTATAAACCTTAATAAGAAAACGGTGGTTCCTTCTTAAAATTTTAATTACAAATTATTAGGGTGAAGCGGTGCTTAAACAAAACCCGAACTACGATTTCCATACTGGGCCTCTAAATGCAAATTCATTAATTAAAAATTAATAGTGATGTGGAGCACTTTTTTACCAACGCGTGCTTTTTTGTGACGATTGGTTCATTTTTATTAAAAACTAAGGTGCCTCTTAAGTACAGGTAGCGCCTGTAAAGTGAACGGCTGGTTTATTTTTATTAAATTATTAGAATCTGTGTGTTTAGCGCGAATGCACGTGAAAAAGGTGGGTAAATATAGTTCATTTTAGCAATTAATTGTGGTTAAGGGATAATAAAAATGAATAAAGCTTAAAAAATAAATACCTGGTAGGGGTGTGTATGCAATAAACTGAAGGCGCACGGAGTAGTCTCCCAAATGTAAGGAATCCAATCAAACAAAAACAAACACCACGACTGAAAAAAATAAAGCACCTTAGTGTTTTTGTTTAATTTGGATTTGATATTTATTTTTTTAATTTTTTTTTTTGTTTGTGGTTTTTTTTTCTTCTTTTCCAATTGTATTTTAGGTGTGTTTGTTTTGTGTATATTGTTTGGTTTGGTTTATTTGTTTTGTTATTCTATTTTTTTTTTAATTTTCCAATTAATAATTAAATCGGGATATATGATATATGAATATGTTGTGAACTGTAAGGGTGGAATTTCAGCAATCTAGCAAGTGTCAACAATGTATGTTAATTCATCCATGATTTTCAACTGATTTTTTTAGAATTTAAAATAAATTTTTATGAAGTAAAGTATTAAATTTAGAATTTTTGGATTCAAATAATATTTTTGCCTTTTATGAAAGCATTTTTACTTGAGAATTTAGTGGCAAAAGAGGCAAGGGGATTTGTGGAAATTTTTGGAGTTTTTTTGGATTTATTTTTGAATTTTTACTAATTTTTAATAAAATTTACTCATTTTACATGTAATTTGAAAGTAATTTTCAGATTTTGAAATTTTTGCAATTTATTTTTTTGAATTTCCACTTTAAAAATATTCCGAATAATTTCAGCAATATTGGTAAATTTTCAGAATTTTTTTATAATTTTCTAAATTTTAAATGAATTTTTGGAATTTTATGTGTTTTATGTTTATTTTTATGTATTTGTGGGTTGGAAAATAAAAGGCGGTACCTGGGCTACGTGTGAATAGCTGACTGCAATACTCCACCGCAAGGACAAGTTGGAAGCGCGTCCTCGCGCGTGAACACCCGCGAGCAGACCCGTACACATCTGGAAAATAACGGATGAGAAAAGGCAGGAACGGGGGCTAACTGAGTAGATTAAGTGAATTAAGTCAGCTTAGTCTGAGAAAGTTGATTAAGTTAGTTTAGTGAGGTAAATCAATTAGGTTAATTAGGTGAGGTTAGTGTGTTAAGTTAGGTTAGTTAAGTCAATCTGGTTACTTAGGTTAAGTCTGGTAAATTAGGTTAGTCTAGTTAACTAGGTTAGTCTGGTTAGTTAGGTTAAGTCTGGTAAATTAGGTTAAGTTTAGTTAATTAAGTTAAGTAAGTCTAACTAGGGTTAGTTAGGTCTAACAATGGTTAGGTTAGTTTAACTGGGGGTAAGTTAAGTGAACTGGGGGTGAGGGTAGGCTAACTAGGGGTTAATTTAGGTAACTATGGTTAGTTAATCTAACTATGGTTAGTCAATCTAATTATGGTTAGTCAATCTAACTATGGTTAGTTACTTTAACCAAGGGTGAGTTAGTTGAACTAGAGGTTAGTTTAGACTAACTAGGGTTTAGTTAGGCTAATTAGGGTTAGGGGCATTTAACTAGGGTTAGTGGGGTAACTAGGGTTAGGTTAGTTTAACTAGTGTTAAATTAATTAACCAAGGTTAAGTAAATTAACTAAGGGTTAGTTTAACTTAACTAAGGTTAGGTGAAAAGTAACTAAGGTTAGTTTAATTGTAACTAACCAGTGGGGTGGAGGAGAGGAGAGGTGGCCCTCCGCGAGGAGGAGGAGGAGGAGGAGGAGGAGGAGAAGAAGAAGAAGAAGAAGAAGAAGAAGAAGAAGAAGAAGAAGAAGAAGAAGAAGAAAAAAGGGAGAAGAAGGAAAAAGAAGAAGGGAGAGGAGGAAAGAAGGAGGAGAGGGAGGAGAACGACGGTGGCGGGGCAGCGACGACGTCGATTGCGGCGACGACAGATGGGAGGGCGACGACGACTCCACAAGGAGCAGGCGATAGGGCGTTGGCGGCGGCGGCGCCACGGCCGAGGGGGGGAGAGAAGAAGGAGGAGAAGGAGGGAAAAGAAGGGGAGGAGGAAGGGGAAGGAAGAGGGAGAAGGAGAAGAAGAAGAAGGGGAAGGAGGAAGAGGAAGGAGAAGGACGCGGAGGAGCGCGACAAGTAAGGTAGGCAGGGTTTTTTTTTGAATTATTATATTTATTATTTATTATTTCTTTTTTAAATAATTAAAGGGATGTTCTTTGTTTGTGTGTTTTTTTATTTATTATTTATTTTTTTTATTTTTTTGGTTTTTTTTCTTTGTTATTTTTTAAATTTATTAGTATTAGTATTATTTGTTTTTTTGTGGTTTTTTCTTTTTGTGTCCTTGGTGTTTGTTTTTTTTTGGTTTTTTTCTTGATTTTTTTCTTTTTTTGGAAAAATAAAAAAAAAATAAAAAAAAATGGAAGATTGGCGGGAAAAAAAACCGCACCCTCGTCCCGTGCGCATGTGCGGGGCAGGAGTAAATTAATTTGCAATGAGGGGATCAAACGAGGCAGGGACGGCGATGCGTGAACCACAGACGCCACGGGGACGTCCCGAGGCGCGTAAAACCAGAAACATGCACGTTCATGCGCGACACGAGAAACGCGGTCACACGAGAAAAAGGAATAAAAATTAATAAAATTCAAACCCGTCGTCAATTCAAAAATCCATAAAAAGAAAAAATGTGCCGAGAGACGAGGGAAAAATGATGGAAACATGCAACACTGGGTCCAGGGCATAATCAGGGTGTTCACATGGAAAAAACACAAAAAAAAGCCCGAAAATACATATGGGTATTAATATTAAAAAATCTGCACATCGGAACAAAGTGCGGAAAGAAGGTGTCCAACAACCCTATCATAGAAAAACACACTTCCGATTGAGATAGGATGCGTCACATGGGAAAAACCGCAAAAATGGGCTTAAAAATGGACTCGGAAATTAATACAAGAAGAACGGTGCACCGGAATAGAGGATGGTAAAAAGGAAAAATGTCCAAAAGAAAGGGATTCACAAGACTGGCATATCAAAACCCAGTTTGGGGGAAATTAGGAAGGGTTCACGTGGGAAAAACACGAAAAATACACCTAAAAACACTCAGAAAAATTAATAACAAAAAATCTAGTAGTTGGAAGAGGGGGGAGGAAAAATGAAAAAGTGTGGGAAAGGCTGGCGGGACACGACTGTCAAATCAAACTGGAATTCCGATGAAAATAGGGCAGGATCACATGGAAAAATGTGAAAAATAAGCACGAAAAGGGCATGAAAACCCGTAAAAATTCATAACGGATCAACCGTGCATCGAAAGTACATGGAATAAAAAGGAAAAATGTCAAGAGGAATGGGTAGGATAGGGCTAGAATATCAAATCAGGGTTCCGAAGTAATAAAGATGCATTCATATGGAAAACTGTCCAATTTATGGGAATTGCTTCAGAAATTAATTACTTGAGAATCATTTGTTAGAACAAGGGTTGGTAAAAAGGAAAAATAGGCAGTTTGAGGGGATGAATAGGGTTGTAAGGTTGGATGTGAGTTTCACTGAACGTAGGATGCGTTCACATGGAAAAATCACAAAACAAAGAATAAAGGAAAACGGACAAGGAACAACCCCAAGGATAGGGTGAAATAGAACGGAAGAGTGGGGAAGAAACCCCATCAGGGTAAAATAAAGTCATGGTAGAGATGCATACTCATAGTAGAGTATATGCATGGGGGTGTAGCATAGACGCGCAGGGACGCGTCCCCACACTTAAAACCTTAGCAGGAAGGGTAAACCGAGCATCAAGGACCTAGGACCACACATTAGACCAACCATGAACGGCCCCACACTTAAGACCTAACCATCGCTGAGAAGCAGAAGGTGTAGGGTGAGAAAAACTTGGCCCATATTGCCGAGGAGGAATGTCAACTATCAAGGTTGCGTCTTGTGTCATTGTCGGCTCTGCAGGAGGTAACAAGGTGTCTTCACAGCACATGTCCTTCATGGCAGGGGCCGCGCGGCAGCTCCTAGGGAGGTAGCTGGTTGAAGGAATCGTAGAAAATTTGTCGATGGTGAGGGATATTGCACTCAACTCACGATCACTCAAATGGAATGAAAGAGCAGTCACTCGCCCCATCGCTAACATCATTCAAGGAAATAATGATGAAACCTAGAGCTTACATCTGGTTTAGGAGTCGACAAAGGAATGGTATGACGAGAGTATGCCAGGGTGCACAATTGATGGTGCATTATTGCATCTCGCCCATCTGGCATAGGTACAAGGAGAAAGGCCAGGGAGCCTTGCATTGCAGTGTACAGAACAGAATGACGTGGCTTGTATTGATGGTGGAGACCCAGCCCGTGGGTGCATAGGCCAACAGAAACATACCGGACTCCAATTGTCGTAACGTCCCTCAATCCTTACCTCTCGATAATTGATTGAAGAACCACCAGTCACACTCAGCCCACCCTCTGTCTCACGCTCTGTTGAAAGATACAGAGGGCAGCCCATTTCTGAAACCCATTGATGTAATCCTCGCTGTCACTTGTGCAGAGGTTGTATGCCTTGTGCGCAATTGATGGTGCAACTGTGCATCCCCCCCTCTGCCGGCATACAGTGCAAGAAGGAAGGCCAAGGAGCCTTATGGTGTAGTGCATAGGAACAGATCGTGCTATGTCCATTGAGAGGTCCATCCCGTACATGCAACACTCCATTCACAATCTCACATCTCATTTGATTTTAAGGAAAAGACTGGTCACTCACCCCCACCCTCTGTCTCACGCTCTGATAGATACAGAGGGCAGCCCATGCTCACATCCCCATCGTGTTAGGATGAAAGCTCACATCACTCAAGGGGTTGGTGATGATGACCATGTCAGCTGTTGTTGTCATCAGGACCTTGAAGATGCGGCGTACCTAGGGAGGCAGCCTACAAGTCTCATACTTCAATGATTTGCAAGAAAAGTCGTATGTTAAGGAGAGCAGACGGACTGATATTGTAGAAATAGCACATCAAGGGAGGTGGCTTCAAATTACTTACTGAAGAGGTCCTGCTGGTGAGTCAGCTATCTTGAACTGTGGGGTGTCACCATCTTTTCCACAATTAGCTTCTTGCCCAAGGGTGTTTCCACCTTTTCTTGGAACGAGGCCTGTTATGAAAGGGAATTTTTTCATTTTCTCCTATAACAGTTTCGTTTGTTTTTTTCTTTTCTTTTCTTTTTCTTTTTTTCCTTATTTTCTTTTTTCGTTAAGAAAGAGAATGATATAAATACCGTGTATCAGGACCAACCTCTCCACCCTTGTTGGATCAGATGAGAAGATAACAATGTCGGGTTGAGATGTTTCTACGAGGGGGTAGCAGAACGAGACCGCCTTATGAGGAGAATCATAAGGGCTATCAGAAGCTCAATAAGAAGGACAGTGCACCGCCCAAAAGGGAAAGGGTAGTTCAACTGTGATTGTTAAGATCCCCAGGGAGGGAAGTACTTTTTCAGGTGATAGCCATTGATCAGGAAGGGATCATCAAAGGCATTAATGGTCTGCACTTGAACAGAGCTGTTAGCATTGACAGCAAGTACCTTGTACGGACCCATCCACCATTGTTGAAGCTTGCTAGGAAACTTGCCAAATCTCGAATCATAGGCCAGGACAAGATGACCTTCTTTGAACTCCTTGTGCTTGATGAAACTGTCATGATAGGCCTTGCGTTGCGCTTGAGTGGTTTCCATGCATCTTATCCAAGCATTCCAAGTACAGGAGACGGCATTGCAGTGACTCATTATCCCCCAAGCATTCTTTAACGGCCACTTGCAAAGAGGGCAATTCCAGTTTAACAGGGAAGACAACTTCTGTACCATACACTAGCTGGAAAGGGGTCTGTCTTGTAGTTGCCTTATGGGAGGTTCTGTATGCCGAGAGGGCCTCTGTAAGTCGATCGTCCCAGTTGCGACGATGTGCGGCAATCATTCTTGTCAGAATCCAGCAGAGAATGCGATTGGTGACTTCAACTTGGCCGTTGGCTCTGGGATAATAAGGAGTGGACTTACGATGGCGGATCTAATACAGCTCTGTCAACTCCTCCATAATTTTGTTAAGAAAATGAGTACCTTTGTCACTCACAGCTCGAGAGGACTACCAAAACGGGTGATAATATTCTCGTACATGAATAGGGCTACGCTGTTACCATTGTCCCACTTCTTGAGGGCTTTAGCTTCACACCACTTTGTGACATAATCCGTACATACTAATATGTATCTATTTTGCTTCCGTCTGGTAGGTGGATCAATGAGACCCACAAAATCAATCCCCCACTTCTCGAATGGATTTAGGGGAAGAATGGGTTGCAATGGTATGGCACTTGTTTTGGTGGGTTTTCCTATTCGCTAACAAGCATCACATATCTTGCAGTAGTCGTGTGCATCCTTGTGGAGGGTCCGCCCCACCAGTATCCTGCTAATAGAGCCTTCCTAGTTGTCGCTTCTCCTGCGAAGTGTCCACCACATGGTTCGTCATGGCATGCTTTCAATACTATGCCAATTTCATCCCCTACAATACATCTTCGCAATACTTCATCTTTGCCTCTCTTGTACAGTGCACCACCTAGCAAAGTGTAGGGGGTTGATTCTAATAGAAGCTTCTTCTTCTCACGGCTTGAGATGCCAGGAGGATACTGTTGAGTTTCCAGGAGGTTGGCTATGTCTGCATACCAGGGAGTAACTATTTCAACTAGAAACAAGGAAGCATCAGGAAGGTCTGGATCATCCTGTTCCTCTTCTTCTATTTGAGGGATCTGTGATAGATGATCGGCTAGGACATGGGAATGGCCAAGCTTAGTGACCACTTCAAAATTGAACTCCTGGAATAGGAGCAACCATCTCATCAGTTGTCCTTTAACATCTGCTTTGTTCATCAAGAAGGACAAGGCTTCATGATCCACGTAAAACTTCAAATGCATTGACAATAGATAGTGTCGAAACTTCTCCAGTCCAAATACCATTGCTAAGCATTCAAGATCTGTCACACTGTGTAGTTCCGTTCCCTATCAATGACCTTTTGGATTGCATAATATATCGATTGACCTAATTTAGAGGGGCCCTTTTGACATAGGACAGCACCTAGCCCTTCAATTGATGCATTTGTGTGCACATGGAACTCCTTCGTCCAATCAGGAGGCTGCAAGATAGGTGCTTGGATAAGGCATTGTTTTAGCATATTAAAGGCTTCTTCATAGTCATCAGTCCAAAGGAAATCCGCATCTTTCCTTAGGAGCTTGTGCAGAGGGGCTGCTTTGGTTGCAAAATGTGCACTAAATATTCTGTAATAGCCCACATGGCCAAGAGATCCTCTCAATTGCTTGAGGTTTGTCGGTGCTGTTAAGGCGACAATCTTCTCAATCTTCACCGGGTCTGTTACAATCCCTTGTGCAGAGACAATATGGCCTAGAAGAACTCCCGAGGAGACGCCAAAGACACATTTGTCGGGGTTGAGACAAATCCCATACTCTCGGCATTGTCAAAACATTGCTCTAGATGTCCCCAGTGCTCACGGATCAAACTATAGGCACAAAAGTCATCAAGATACACCTCAATGAAATCATGCAGATGATTCTTGAAGGCAGCCATCATTACTCATTGAAAGGTGGCAGGAGCATTACAGAGCCCAAATGGCATCACTCTTTCTCACTCATTCTCCTCTCCCTCCCTTCCTCTCTCTTTACCCATTTCTTTGTTATCTTTCATGTTTATTCTCTCTCTCTCTCTCTCTCTCTCTCTCGTTCTCTCTTCCTTTTCCTTTCTTCTTCTCCCTCTCTCATTTTCTCTCTTTCTCTCTCAATGCACCTCATTCTCAAGAAAAACAAACAAAAAAAAGAAAAAATAACAAGAACAAACCAAGAGCAGGATGGATTGTTCATCTCCTCTTCACACAAACCCTCTCTTTATTTCTCTCCATCTCCTTCTGTTTTCTAACTCATTCTCCTATCTCCCTCCCTCCCTCTCTCTCTCTTTATCTCTTTCTTTGTTATCTTTTATGTTTATTCTCTCACTCTCACTCTCTCTCTCTTCCTTTTTCTTTCTTCTTCTCCCTCTATCATTTTCTCTCTTTCTCCTTCAATGCACATCATTCTCAAGAAAAAGAAAAGAAAAGAAAAGAACAAGAACAAACCCTCTCCCTGTTTCTCTCCACCCCCTCTTGTTTTCTTATTCATTCTCTTCTCTCCCTCTCCCTCTCCCTCTCTCCCTCTTTCTTTCTCTCTTTCTCTCTCTCTCTCTCTCTCTCTCTCTCTCTCTCTCTCTCTCTCTCTCTCTCTCTCTCTCTTTGTAATATTCTGATCTTTCACACGTGAACTGCTTTTATAAGTTGTAAGGATAATTTCTTTAATTAGATAATGGCAAATTTTTTTAATTTATCCCCCTCTCCTCCTGCAGCCGACTGTCGTGCTGGAGGAAGAGGGGAATAGCATGTATGAGCAAGCTCCTTGCTGGGGCTTGCTCAAGGGAGGAAAACATGCTCTATGCCATGCAGGGGAGGGAGGATCCCCTCCCCTCACCTATTTAAGGATGGTGGGAGGATTGGGGCAGGGGGGCTGCCAGAAGCTTGAGGAGGAGTAGATTGATGCTGCTGGGTGGTTGAAGGGGGTGAAGAGATGTGACTCTGGGCAAGAGTGAGAGAGGTGGTCATCGTTGCCATAAGAGCAAGGGAGACTGCCGTGCTACCGTGAAGCAAAGGGAGAAGCAGTCCGACTGGCCGTCGAGAGGGAGGAGATAAGGCGTTGGTTGCCATGCAGCTAGAGGAGGTCGCCACAGACTGCTGGAGTGAAGGGAGGAGCCAAGCCCTATTGCTGTTGGGGAAACGGACATGCCAATGGCTGCTCACAATTGTTGCAGCAGTCCACCGCAGTCGCCTCCTCGTCCATCGTGATGCTGCTTGGGGAGTCATCTCCACCCCCACGTGCTCCTTTTTAGAAGCTCTAGAAGCTTCTAAGGGGGGCTCTATAAGCCCCCTTTCCCCCCCAAAAGAAAATTTTGCCTTAAAGGGCCTTCATATGACCCTTAAGCCCTTCTTCCCACCCTCTCAAAATTCCCCTCATATGGACTATTCAAGCCCCTTTTTCCCCCATGAAAAATTTCTTCTTAGCCCCTTTTATACCCTTGTTTCCCCCCCTCCCCCCCCCCCCCCTCGATATTTGACTTGAAGGGCCTTCATAAGCCTTTATGTTACACCTTTCCCCTTTCATAAATTACCCTTGTAGGCTCTTGTTCATGTTTGCGCGGTAAAGACCTTTTCCCCTCAAATTTGACTTGAAGGGTCTTCATGTGCCTCTTTTAAACCCTTCTTTTTCCCCGCACACGCGAGATCCCCTCCTAAGGGCTCTTTAAGCCCTTTTCCCCCATACAAAATCCCCTATATCCAAAGGGGTCTTTTACACCTTTTATTTTCCCCTTTTCTTTTGATTCTTTAAAAGGCCATTAAGCCCTTTCCCCTGGCTTTAATGGGCCTTATTCGCGGAGGATTTTGAAACACCCCCTTCCCGAGTTTTGAACCCTTTCTGTGGTTTCTCTCCTCCTCCACAGAAGTATCCCTTCAAAGAGTTTCTACGAAAGGAAGGAAAAGAAAACTCATAAAGGACGGTGGAATTTCAAAAAGGAGTTCGCAAAGCCGCATCCAAGATAGAAAGGCTACATTCACGATGGCTCCTAAGAAAGCCCAAGGCGCAACCGCAAGAGGATCCTCTCCTAACATCCACGTGGATATCTCACCCCAAGTCCAGGTTTTCCTTCCTAATTTTTATTTTTACGTTGTTATAATTTTACGTGCGTGGATGATTTTTGGAGATAGGATGCATTCTCTGTCTTAGATATTTTGGTAAAGTTAAAAGAATTAGCTTACGACAGACAAGTTCGGTCATTAGAATTTTCAATAAAATGAACAAAAATAAAGTGAGCAGAAAATTGATATGCATTTCTAGCAAGTAATTTTTGGTGCATTTCAATGAACTGAATTTAGATTAATTGTCCATATTTACAAAACAGAATTAAGATAGTGCACTCTGTTTAGGCACGGAAGTATACATTGCATGCCGCATTATTAGGACATATCTTCTTCGCAATAAGTCATTATGGAAAGTGCTAAGAATCCATAGGAAAGTGCAAGGCATGAAATGATTCTTATGTTGAATAACTCTAGTCAATCGGTATAAATATCATTTTTCAACTGCATAATTATTAGAAAAGGATGCATGTTTTAGCATGAATCTTGTTCGTAAGTTATAGGATGATTAATTGGAATTAGGCTATAACCTAACCTATGCTTGATCTTAAACTGAAAGGTTAGGATTTGAAAATCAACTTACACATAGATAATAAGTCATTTGGTTATGGAAATGATAGCGTAATTATCTTCAAAAGTAGATAGGTTAAATTGGCATAAACCTAAACACCTAAACCCGTGGAGTACTCGTTTTAGAAAGAGTTAATTCAATTCCAAAGAACAATCTAGGATTTAATATGTGACCTAGTTGCACGTATTGCTAAAACTGAAAATCCTATACCCTAAATACTTGCCCACATTCACAGAATGTAGGGACAGCGGAACATACTTGAGAAGTGATCTAGGGTTTTTCCCTAGGAATCTCTCGCTAAAAAAAGATAGAACTTGGAACCCTAGGACTGACAATGTCAGCCTAATGTAATCATGAACAGATTGTTTCGTGACTCTATTCGAAGGGTAAATAGCCCAAGAGCTTGATGCAACACTTGTGCGACAAGTAGTAGAGTCGCACGAATCTTGTGAATTGATCACAAGGTAATGGCCAAATTCCTCGGAATGAGGTTGGCAGATTCTTACGCAAGTTATCTTGCAAGAGGATGAATAATCGTCCTAATATAGTATCTTTCTTCGGTAAAGATAATTGCTTGAAAGCAAGAGACCAACCAATAAATTGGAATAACATATGAACTTAAGGTATTGACCAAGTCGGGTTATTAGGGTACGGCCCTAACCCAGGATATAGGGGATCTTACCAAGCCGCAATTGATCCTGGATGGAGTGCTGAATGTATTTGGAAAGAAGGATTCGCTCCTTAGTAGTTGGCCAACCATAACGACCAATGGAAATGATTCTGCTTATTACATATTTAAGAGCACTGTTTTGCTTTTTTTGATCAAAGAATTAAAGGATAAATGGATATCTAATGCTTCAGGTTGAAGGCCTAAAGGGAGAGGTAGCTTCAGTTACCCCGGACTGCCTGCCTGACCTTGGGCCAAGGGGGTTGTTAACCGCGCCGGGAAGGTGGACCGAACCCGCCGCAAGAGGTCTCTCCATTAAGCGCTACTTGGAGCAGGAGCACGCGTGGGTGCCAAGGGAACTCTTGCCGTAAATCCCTCGCCTTCCGGGTGTTAAAGTTACGTGATCTAGAGCATGGCAGTGAGTTATGGTGGATGGAAGGAGAAGTGTGGACTCATGATGGAGAAGACAAAGACACTGTTTGTTACACAAGTGAATTAGGTTCCAAGATTGAGACTTGGACTCATAAACACAATCTTGTATGTGGACAATGGCACTGACACTTCACTGAAAAGAAAAGAGTACTATCATTGCATTAAGAAAAGGAAGCAAGTACAATGCTTTATAGGAAAGTAGGAAACTACAGTAGGCACCACTGTGCATATGGGATAGGTAACCCTGCATGTCCTTGGCCCTGAAGCTCCATACAAAGAGGCTATCAATGAGTGTGATTGCTGAATCTCAACACCCCTCCTCAATCACAACTAGAAAGGCACAAAGTGTGTAGAGGCTGTAATGAGAACCACCTGCAAAGTGTGGGCACACCACAAACATGGTAGACACCAGAGGCTGTCGCAGAAAAGGCTAAGTGTGGGCACCAAAACATGATGGACATCCAGAGGCTGTAACAGGGGCCTCACAAAGTGTACAGGGACTGTAATGCCAAGTTACATGAGGAGTTTACAAAGCTTATGGCAGGAAGCATTAGGGCAAGGAAATACAAAACTAAAAAAGTCCATCTGAATAGAAGGACTGATGAGGTTTGTCCTTCTCTTGGTGGGCTTCTTCTTCTTCTTCTTCCTTTGCTCCATTTTCTTCTTCTTCTTTGACTGCGACTAGATAGGCCTTTTGGGATCTCTTTCTTGCGTGGCAGAACTTCTCGGTGTGTTCGGTCCTTTTGCAGAAGTCACAAAAGAGCTGATCCTTCTTGGCTTTGTACCTGTTGCCAACATATAATGCATGCTCATCTCTAGAGGTACTTGGTTCTTCCTTAGTTTTTAGCTTCTTTTCCTCTTCTAACAGTGATGCCTGGATATCAACAAGTTCAGGATTTGGCATGTTGATTAAAGTTATTGATACATTATTATATTCAGGAGGCAAACTCTTAAGTAGAACACTGATGCAAACATCTTCGTCCATTTTAATGTTGATTCCTGCAACTTGGGTTAGGAGTCCTTCCATGTAATTTAGATGTGTGGCAAGTGATGTGCTGGACTTCATTTCAAGCTTGAAGAACTCAATCAGGAGACCATACTTTGATGATTTAGATTGTGCACCGAACAAGGTGTCAAGTCTCTTCCATGTATCCTGTGAGGTCTCACAGTTATCCACATGGTGGATATAACTGTCGTCTAGCTCCAGTTTGATAATGGCTTGGGCTCTGTCATCATTCTTTTGCCAAGTAGTTGCAAGGTCCGCGTCCTGAGGTTTCTTCTCTTTGCCATTCGTGATGGCCCAGAGACCCTTTTTCATCAAGATGAGCTTGATGCGGGTTTGCCAGGTGTGAAACCCGACTCCTTTGAATCGAGCATTTGGAGAGTCTTTTCCCATGTTGAGGTTGCAAGATCAGCAGCAAATCAACAGCAGAATTCTGAGATTTTATCAGTAGAAGAGCAGATTGCAATGTGTCAAGAGACACAGTTAATGACAGTGTGAAAACACACTATGTCAGTGTTGATGTTGAGCTTGATTCTTCTTGTTCGGGATCGTTCGGTCGTTCTTCAATCTTCTCAGGTTCTTCCCCTCCTTGATTTGATGCTGGGTCAATAGATTAGAGTGGGCTTTAGCTTGGTTTAGTGTCAGGAGTGAGAAAAATGAGGAAAAAAGAAGCTTGAGAGATTTTGGCTATGGCTGACAGTTTAGGGTTTTAGAGAGAGGCCTGGTTTTTTGCAGATTGCAGGAGCTATGGTTGATCATTTCCAAAACTTTTTTTATGGAAATGTAGCTCTTTCCAAGGCCTATCAAAGCCCTATGATCTTCGTCAGCATAGCGACGTGTGCAGGCGGAATATGACGTACGAATCAACAGCAGCGCAGTCTGGACAACGACGACGAATTTTCGCAATGCTGGAGTTACTGATCACCAATGTTATGGATTGAAGTGTTGGGATGAAGAGCCTTGAAGTGAGGAAAAATTTCTCAGAAGGAAGCAAGTGAAGATATGCCCTGTAAGTGGAGATCCAGTTCCTCCAACAGAGGTAGGTTGCAGGTTGGCTATGGCTGCCAAGGGGTAGAGAGTGAAAATGGAGTTGGAGATGAAATCAAACACCTGAGCCGAGCTGGATAGAGATTGTGAGAAATTGAGAGAGCAGAGAGAGGACCTGAACCATGCTAAGCCGTGCTCAACTGTGCTCTGATACCATGTTAAAGTTACGGGATCTAGAGCATGGCAGTGAGTTATGGTGGATGGAAGGAGAAGTGTGGACTCATGATGGAGAAGACAAAGACACTGTTTGTTACACAAGTGAATTAGGTTCCAAGATTGAGACTTGGAATCATAAACAAAATCTTGTGTATGTGGACAATGGCACTGACACTTCACTGAAAAGAAAAGAGTACTATCATTGCATTAAGAAAAGGAAGCAAGTACAATGCTTTATAGGAAAGTAGGAAACTGTAGTAGGCACCACTGTGCATATGGGATAGGTAACCCTGCATGTCCTTGGCCCTGAAGCTCCATACAAAGAGGCTGTCAATGAGTGTGATTGCTGAATCTCAACACCCCTCCTCAATCACAACTAGAAAGGCACAAAGTGTGTAGAGGCTGTAATGAGAACCACCTGCAAAGTGTGGGCACACCACAAACATGGTAGACACCAGAGGCTGTCGCAGAAAAGACTAAGTGTGGGCACCAAAACATGATGGACATCCAGAGGCTGTAACAGGGGCCTCACAAAGTGTACAGGGACTGTAATGCCAAGTTACATGAGGAGTTTACAAAGCTTATGGCAGGAAGCATTAGGGCAAGGAAATACAAAACTAAAAAAGTCCATCTGAATAGAAGGACTGATGAGGTTTGTCCTTCTCTTGGTGGTCTTCTTCTTCTTCTTCTTCCTTTGCTCCATTTTCTTCTTCTTCTTTGACTGTGACTAGATAGGCCTTTTGGGATCTCTTTCTTGTGTGGCAGAACTTCTCGGTGTGTTCGGTCCTTTTGCAGAAGTCACAAAAGAGCTGATCCTTCTTGGCTTTGTACCTGTTGCCAACATATAATGCATGCTCATCTCTAGAGGTGCTTGGTTCTTCCTTAGTTTTTAGCTTCTTTTCCTCTTCTAACAGTGATGCCTGGATATCAACAAGTTCAGGATTTGGCATGTTGATTAAAGTTGTTGATACATTATTATATTCAGGAGGCAAACTCTTAAGTAGAACACTGATGCAAACATCTTCGTCCATTTTAATGTTGATTCCTGCAACTTGGGTTAGGAGTCCTTCCATGTAATTTAGATGTGTGGCAAGTGATGTGATGGACTTCATTTCAAGCCTGAAGAACTCAATCAGGAGACCATACTTTGATGATTTAGATTGTGCACCAAACAAGGTGTCAAGTCTCTTCCATGTATCCTGTGAGGTCTCACAGTTATCCACATGGTGGATATAATTGTCGTCTAGCTCTAGTTTGATAATGGCCTGGGCTCTGTCATCATTCTTTTGCCAAGTAGTTGCAAGGTCCGCGTCCTGAGGTTTCTTCTCTTTGCCATTCGTGATGGCCCAGAGACCCTTTTTCATCAAGATGAGCTTGATGCGGGTTTGCCAGGTGTGAAACCCGACTCCTTTGAATCGAGCATTTGGAGAGTCTTTTCCCATGTTGAGGTTGCAAGATCAGCAGCAAATCAACAGCAGAATTCTGAGATTTTATCAGTAGAAGAGCAGATTGCAATGTGTCAAGAGACACAGTTAATGACAGTGTGAAAACACACTATGTCAGTGTTGATGTTGAGCTTGATTCTTCTTGTTCGGGATCGTTCGGTCGTTCTTCAATCTTCTCAGGTCCTTCCCCTCCTTGATTTGATGCTGGGTCAATAGATTAGAGTGGGCTTTAGCTTGGTTTAGTGTCAAGAGTGAGAAAAATGAGGAAAAAAGAAGCTTGAGAGATTTTGGCTATGGCTGACAGTTTAGGGTTTCAGAGAGAGGCCTGGTTTTTTGCAGATTGCAGGAGCTATGGTTGATCATTTCCAAAACTTTTTTTATGGAAATGTAGCTCTTTCCAAGGCCTATCAAAGCCCTATGATCTTTGTCAGCATCGCGACGTGTGCAGGCGGAATATGATGTACGAATCAGCAGCAGCGCAGTCTGGACAACGACGACGAATTTTCGCAATGCTGGAGTTATTGATCACCAATGTTATGGATTGAGGTGTTGGGATGAAGAGCCTTGAAGTGAGAAACAATTTCTCAGAAGGAAGCAAGTGAAGATATGCCCTGGATGTGGAGATCCAGTTCCTCCAACAGAGGTAGGTTGCAGGTTGGCTATGGCTGCCAAGGGGTAGAGAGTGAAAATGGAGTTGGAGATGAAGTCAAACACTTGAGCTGAGCTGGATAGAGATTGTGAGAAACTGAGAGAGCAGAGAGAGGACCTGAACCATGCTAAGCCATGCTCAGCTGTGCTCTGATACCATGTTAAAGTTACGGGATCTAGAGCATGGCAGTGAGTTATGGTGGATGGAAGGAGAAGTGTGGACTCATGATGGAGAAGACAAAGACACTGTTTGTTACACAAGTGAATTAGATTCCAAGATTGAGACTTGGACTCATAAACACAATCTTGTGTATGTGGACAATGGCACTGACACTTCACTGAAAAGAAAAGAGTACTATCATTGCATTAAGAAAAGGAAGCAAGTACAATGCTTTATAGGAAAGTAGGAAACTGCAGTAGGCACCACTGTGCATATGGGATAGGTAACCCTGCATGTCCTTGGCCCTGAAGCTCCATACAAAGAGGCTGTCAATGAGTGTGATTGCTGAATCTCAACATCGGGCCCTGCACAAGAGGCGACTTGGGATTGGATCTCTAGGCCCACATACTAGTCTACGGGCGGAAACTTGGATTAGTGATCCCAATGGATTGCTAGATAGCCTTCAGGCAGATTGTGGATAAGCCTCTGGGCTGGACTTTATGTATTTCAAAGACAAATATGATAACCGTTAAAAAGGAACTTGTTTGACATTGTTTTTCTATGTCAAGTGCTATGATTACGTAAAGGAACCAGTGTGCATAACGGGCTAATTAAGGAAGCTGATTGATACATGTCCAAACTAAATGTGTTAGGTAATTAAATAACTAAAATAACCTGAGGAAAGTGCGGTGGATGTGGCCATAGGCCCGTCCTACGGATGGGTGGCCCTGGTTGGCTGGGAACTTTTCTCAAATCACGATGGATAGCCAGAAGATTGTCAAAGAACAGAACAACAAAAGCATTGACCTAGAGTTATAATTGATCCCGATTTATGTTGTTTTAGGGGAACGGAATGGGACTATGCCTTATGGCAGAGAGGTTGAACTTGTCATCCCTCTCGTTTCCCATTCTCCTTGAACCAAGTGCAGCGTGAATCCGCTTCGGACCTGGCGTTTCTATGTAAAGTAGTTCGCTTGGGTTCCACGCTAGTTACCGTTAGGAAATGACCAATAGGGAAAACCCTAATTCAGGTCAATCCTAAGTGGGAACAATCGGAATACTTCCGCTATGTGGTAGATGCGGAAAGTCCTAGATCGCAAACCCTGTAACATTCCATGGGAGTGCCGGGCGAAGCTTCCTAGACATCCTTTCTGATGGACTACTGTAACGTGTCGCACTAGGTGTCAAAATTTTGTGCTGGTTTAAATCCACCAGTAAATACCTGTCTCGAATCAATGCATCCATTAGATCTTCAGGACGGTCTCATTCGAGCTGCGCCTATAATTCAGGAGCTGCAGGCTAGACCAAGGGGCAACAAAACTTGGTCTTATAATGACCCGAACAGAGAAGTATTCAGGCCTCAGATGAAAAGAGTTCAAGGTCAGAATCAGGGACAAAGAAAGAAAGCAAGAACTAATAACGTCAACAACTTTGTTCCTACTCAAAGCAATGGCCAAAACCTCCATTGTTTCCACTGCAACGAGCCCGGTCATTTCAAGAGGCAATGTCCCAAGCTTGGAGGAGGACATCGTCAAGCACCTTTCCAAGAAACATGCCGTGGTCAGGGAGCCGCTACTTGAGGCAGAGGAAGAACCGCCTGCGTTGCCAATAAGCAAATGTGCGAAGACGAAGAAGGTTCGACTATGGAAGCAGAATTTGAAAGGGCGACAGTCCATGCCGCTCTTCACAAGAAAGGGCTAAATCGCCAGTTCTCGGTGATTCAAACACCGTCGGATTATCAAGGTAAAAGTTTCAAGACCTTGATTGATTGTGGCAGTACACATTCCTTTATCTCACGTGCTTGTGCGAAAAGATTAGGAATAGCCACAGTAGAAGCACCTACCTTGCTTGTGGAATTAGCAAATGGTCGTGAGGTTACTTGTACCAAGAAAACTGCTAAGGTGGAATTCTTTCTGGAAGGAAAGAAGACTTCGGTCAAATTTAGAGTCATGAGCCTAGGTATCCATGAGTATCTACTCGGAATGGATTGGTTTAAACCTAATGACACCCACATTCATTGTGGAAAGGGCCAAGTTTCCTTTCAAAACTCTGAAAGGGAATTGGTTACAACTCAAGATGAGGCTGAAAATCCAAAAATTCAATTGGCCAAAGCATCTCGAATCATAAAAGGAGTCAGGAAGGGACTACCTGTCTACTTAATTAAGCTCAACAAGTTAGATCAGAAGCAAGAGTCTAGTAAAGGACCTTTTTGGCTAAAGGAATACACGGATGTATTTCCTGAAGAGTTGACAGAACTCCCGCCTCAAAGAGAAGTGGATCATGAGATCAAGCTAGTACCAGGAGCTGCACCAATTGCAAAGAGACCTCATAGAATGTCCATACCAGAAGCAATTGAGCTGAAGGAACAACTCAAGCAACTGTTAGATTAGGGCTACATCTGTCCTAGCAGTTCACCATGGGGAGCTCCAGTACTGTTCTAGAAAAAGAAAGATGGAACACTTCGACTATGTATTGATTATAGAGGGTTGAATCAATCGACTGTCAAGAACAAGTACCCTATTCCTAGAATATATGAGCTTCTTGATCGTCTTCAGGGTGCAAAGATCTTCTCCAAGATTGATCTCAGGTCGAGTTACTATCAAATAAGGATCAAGGAAGAAGATATCCCAAAGACAGCCTTCAATACAAGATATGGGCACTTTGAGTTCCTAGTTATGTCATTCGGGCTTACGAATGCATCTGCCACTTTCAACAGGTTAATGCAGGATATCTTTAGGCCATATCTTGATGACTTGTGCTCGTCTTCTTCGATGACACTTTAGTCTATTCCAAACATGAGAAATATCATGAGACCCAGCTTCGGATTGTCCTTGAGACAATGAGGTCACATAAGCTATATGCTAAAATGAAGAAGTGTGCATTCTTCAAACGTCAGATTGAATATCTGGGATTCATCGTATCAGCGGAAGGAATCTCAGTGGACCTAGCCAAGGTCAGAGATGTGCTAAAATGGCCAATACCAACAATTGTCAAAGAAATACGCAGCTTTCTTGGATTGACAGGATGGTAGAGGGTCTTCATCAAAAACTATGCTTTGATTGCAGCACCTCTGGCGAAATTACTGAAGAAGCAAACATCCATTGCATGGTCAACTCCCGAACAAACTAGCCTCGACAGATTGAAGCAATGTTTGGTATCAGCACCTAACCTAAAGCTTGCAGACCTCAGTAAGGAGTTCGAGGTAGTAACTGATGCTAGCGCACTTGCCTTAGGATGTGTGCTCATGCAGGAAGGTCATCCTACAGCATACTCTTCAAGGAAGCTGAAGAGTCATGAGACATACAACATTATTCTCCCCAAACTAAATGTAACAGTTGGCTTATCATTGCAAGAAATGTTGTATTCCGAAAGGGCTATGCCCATATAAATACAAATAAGACTTCTTTTTATCAATGTCCGATTGTGCATAAGAATTGATAAAAAGTTAAGTGGTTAGATTGCTTGGGTGATAACGGAAGTGAAGGTGTAATATAAATCAATAACGATATTTGTGTAATAACGTTAAGAAACCTTTATCCAGACAAAACTTGAGGTACAAGTTCCCATTCGCCTCCTACATCAAGTACTGCTGTAATCCAGGAGAAGAAATTTCTTCTCAAGCAGATTAAGCTTCCCGAATTTGACGGGAGAGGCAGGTCTATTCAAGCAGATGCTAAAATTTGGATTGAATCCATGGAGGATTACTTTGAAGTAGCCAGTACTACACCCACCAATCAGGCTATGCTCGCCAAGCTAAAGCTCACCGACGAAGCCAGGCTATGGTGGAAGCAATGGTGCAGGGATCAAGGGATCGCAGAAGGATCTGTTACCTAGGAGAAGCTGAAGAAAGCCGTCAGTGAAGATACTTACCACCTGCATATTGCATGCAGAAAATGAATGAGTTCTACGAGCTAAAACAGCTGGAACTCACTCTTGACACATACTATTCTAAATTTATCTCACTTCTTAAATATGCGCCACAGATGGAAATGACATAGCACGTGTCAAAATTGTGTGCTGATTTAAATCCACCAGTGAATACTCGTCTCGAATCTATGCATCCATCAGATCTTCAGGACGCACTCATTTGAGCTGCGCCTATAATTCAGGAGGTGCAGTCTAGACCAAGGGGTAACAAAACTTGGTCTTATAATGACCCGAACAGAGGAGCATTCAGAGCTCAGATGAAGAGAGTTCAAGGTCAGAATCACGGACAAAGAAAGAAAGCAAGGACTAATAACATCAACAACTTTGTTCCTACTCAAAGCAATGGCCGAAACCTCCGTTGTTTCCACTGCAACGAGCCCGGACATTTCAAGAGGCAATGTCCCAAGCTTGGAGGAGGACATCATCAAGCACCTTTCCAAGGAACGAGCCGTGGTCAAGCAGCCGCTACCCGAGGCATAGGAAGAACTGCCTGCATTGCCAATAAGCAAATGTGCGAAGAAGAAGAAGATCCGACCATGGAAGTAGAGTTTGAAAGGGCGATAATCCATGCCGCTCTACACAAGAAAGGGCCGAATTGCGAGTTCTCTGTGATTCAGACACCGTCGGACTATCAAGGTAAAAGTTTCAAGACCTTGATTGATTGTGGCAGTACACATTCCTTTATTTCACCAGGTTGTGCAAAAAGATTAGGAATAGCCACAGTAGAAGCACCTATCTTGCTTGTGGAATTGGCAACTCTCTCATTTCCTCTCCTAAACAAGCAAAAACTAAAGTGATTTAAACATTAAACAAGCAAAAGGGAGAGGGAGAGAGAGAATGGACTCTCCCTCCTTCTCCCTCTCTTTCTCTTTCTCTCCCTCTCTCATTTCCTCCCCCTCCCTCTCCCTCTCCCTCTCTTTCTCTTTCTCTTTCTCTTTCTCTCCCTCTCCCTCTCCCCCTCCCTCTCTTTCTCTCTTACTCTCTCATTTCCTCTCCTAAACAAGCAAAAAAGAAAGTGATTTAAACATTAAACAAGCAAAAGGGAGAGAGAGAAAGAGAATGCACTCTCCCTCTCTTTCTCTTTCTCTTTCTCTCCCTCTCCCTCTCTTTCTCTCCCTCTCTCTCCCTCTCTCTCTCATTCTCTTTCATTTCCTCTCCTAAACAAGCAAAAGAGAACGATTTAAACCTTGAACAAGCAAAAGAAAGAGAAAGGGAGACTCACCAAATGAGATATGGCGTGCGTGGGGCGGCTTCTCTTTGCAATGAGGGCTCCTCCTCTCCTTCGCAAACAACGGCGGCGGCGGCGGCAACAAGTCTTCTTCCTCTTCTTCTCTCACAAAGCCTTCGCTCTCTCCCTCGCTCTCGCTCTCAAAAGTCGAAGCAAAAGAAATGAAAACCGCGCTCGGGTTTCGGCCGCGTTTTTTTCCCTGCGGCGTCGCTATTGGCGTCGCTATTTGTGTCGCATTTTGCGGCGTCGCTATTTGCGACGCAAATAGCGACACCAATAGCGACGCCGATATCCACCGTCGCTAATCGGCATCGCTAATTGCCCAATTCCTTGTAGTGTCAGGTGGTCGGGTTACTATCAGATAAGGATCAAGGAAGAAGATATTCCCAAGACGGCCTTCAATACAAGATATGGACACTCTGAGTTCCTAGTTATGTCATTCCGGCTTACAAATGCGCCTGCCACCTTCAACAGGTTAATGCAGGATATCTTTAGGCCATATCTTGATGATTTTGTGCTCGTCTTCTTCGATGACACTCTAGTCTATTCTAAACAGGAAGACGATCATGAACCCCAACTTGTCCTTGAGACAATGAGGGCACATAAGTTGTATGCTAAAATGAAGAATTGTGCATTCTTTAAGCGTCAGATTTAATATCTAGGATTCATCATATCAGCGAATGGAATCTCAATGGATCTAGCTAGAGATGTGCTAGAATGGCCAATACCAACATCTGTCAAAGAAATACGCAGCTTTCTTGGATTGACAGGATGGTATAGGGTCTTCATAAAAAACTATGCTTTGATTGCAGCACCTCTGACGGACTTACTGAAGAAGCAAACATCCATTGCATGGTCAACTCCCGAACAAACCACCTTTGGTAGACTAAAGCAAAGTTTGATATCAGCATCTATCCTAAAACTTCCAGACCTCAATAAGGAGCTCTAAAGCTTTGGAGACACTACGTGTTGGGTAACAAGTTTACCCTAGTGACTGATCATAAGAGTCTCAGGTGGATCTTTACCTAGAACGAGCTCAACATGAGGCAACGTCGGTGGATTGAAGTACTGGAAGATTATGACTTTGAAATCAAGTACCGACCAGGAAAAGAAAATGTAGTTGCCAATACACTTAGTCTCAAGGCATTCCTTAATTCCCTAATCTTACAGAATCCATCAACAGCTAGTTCCCTAGCTAACAAAGTATCTATGCCAAAAAATCCAATACTTGAGTTAGCTAGAGAGGATGCATGCCATGATCCAGCCTAGCAAATGATGCTAAGGGAAATCTCTATCAAGGATCAGGAAATCAAAAGCTGTAGGCTAAGTATCATGAATTCTCTGTCTCAATAGTGGACTTGTCTACTATAGAACGAGGCTATGCATACCGGCAAGCCAGTCACTTAAGCAGAACATATTGTGGGAAGCTCATGACTCCCCTTTCTCAGGTCATCCTGGCTATGCCAAGACTCTCAATACAGTTAGGAAGAGCTACCATTGGGAGAGGCTTAAAGGTGACGTTCTCAAATATTTCATCGAGTGTTTGTCTTGTCAACGTATCAAAGCCGAACATGTCAAGATGCCAGGGAAGATGCAACCACTTGACATTCCCCAAATGAAATGGGAATTCATCAGCATGGATTTTGTTGTTGGCCTACCCCAAGTCCAGGGAGGATACAACTCCATCATGGTTGTGATTGACATGCTGACTAAGGTTGCACACCTTATTCCAGTAAAGACAAACTATAAAGCCTCGGACATTGCAAGATTGTTTATCAAGGAGATATTCAAGCTACATGGACTACCAAAAAGAATCGTTAGTGATCGTGATTCTCTCTTCACATCACACTTCTGGAGAGCCATCTTTGAAGCCATTGGAACTCAACTCTATTTTAGCACAGCTTACCATCCCCAAACGGATGGCCAAACAGAGCGAGTAAATCAAGTCATCGAGGATATGCTTAGGGCATACTGCTATCGTGAGCCAAAAAGGTGGATTCAATACTTGCCTTTGGTTGAATTTGCCTACAATGCTTCTTACCAACAAAGCATTCAGATGACCCCTTTCCAAGCATTGTATGGTCATGACTGTCGAAGTTCCCTAAGCTCCTCAGATCCAACCTTAAGGGTTGAAGCTTCAAGATAGATGTTGGAAGAGATGGATGACCAAATAAAGTCAATAAGACAGGACATCCAAGCTGCCAAGGATAGATAGAAGGCATACGCGGATTTGAAGCATCAAGATAGATTCCTCGAGGAAGGAGATATGGTCTTCATTCGCATACGCCCAAAGAGGAGTTCCCTATCCTTAGGAGATTGCAAGAAGCTAAGTCCAAGGTATTGTGGACCATACAAGATCCTCAAATGCCTAGGACCTAATGTTTATAAACTACAACTCCCTGAGAACCTAAAGATTCACAATGTATTCCATATCAGCCTATTGAAGAAGTATGTACCTAATCATAACCATGTACTTGATGACCAGCAAGTTGTAATGCCTAGTCAAGGAGTCCTTGAACTAAGGCCTGACAGGATCTTAGATGTTAAAGAGAGACAATTGAGATCCAGAACCTTGAGAGAATGCCTCATCCAGTGGAAAGATTATCCCAAAGAGGATGCCACTTGGATAGATGAAAGTACTCTCAACCATCAATATCCCCAGTTTGTCTCGAGATGAGGACATCTCGATTCCTCCAAGGGGGAGAGAATGTAACAACTCCGTAGTAGGAATACCCATTCCGCATATGAATTCCCTCTTGGAAAGGGGTCATAAGGATAATCATAGGGATTGGAGCCCCAAGAGGAACACCAAGGAAAAGGGAATTCTCTTGCAAGAAAATCTATCTTGTAACATCAACAAGCTTTTATTTCATTCCTTTGATCATCAAAACGAAGAAAACAACAATTCTTCACGCAGCATCATAGTAGATATCTCCCACGACTTTGATAGAATCAACCATAATCTTCAACATCTTCACAAAATCCATCAATAGAACAAAGAAAACAAAGGAATACACCATCTTTGAATGGAAATAAATCACATATTATTCATCTTCAATATCTTCATAGTTCTCTCTCTCACTCTCTCATATACAATTATACTGTTTTCTTCTTCTTTGCCAGACAAAGTTTATTAATGATATTGTTAAGAAGTTTGGGTTGACAAATGCGCACTCTGCCCAACACTCCCATTCTTTCAAGCTCTACCAAGGGTACATCTACAACACGCAATGAAGAATCAGCCATTCATCAACCTTTTGCTAATCTTGTTGGTTGTCTTCAATTTATTGGTTTAATAAACACAAGACCAGATATTTTATTTGTAGCTAACTTTTTGGGACAGTATCTTTCTTCCCCTTCCACTATTCATTGGAGTGCTACAAAACGTATTCTTAAGTACCTCAAGGGTACTAAGGAGTTTGGTCTTATTTATCATCGTCGAGAGGATTCTTCTTTATCTTCTTCAACTTCTCTTGACCTTATTGGATATATAGATGCTGATTGGGCAAGTTCACATTTATCCATACGATCCACAAGTGGGAATTTTTTCTTTGTAAATGGATGTTTGGTTTCTTGGTCTAGCAAGAAACAACGATGTGTTGCGGTTTCTACAACTGAGACCGAATATGTTGCTGCATAATTAGCAGCTTGCGAGCTAGTTTGGCTTCGGCAACTACTTGCAGATTTGGGACATCCTTCATCATCTAGTACACCTCTTTGATGCGACAACCAAAGTGCTATTAGTCTTACCAAAGACTATATACAACATAGTAAATCAAAGCATATTGTTATTCATTATCATTATGTTTGACATGAAGTCAAGAAAGGTTCCATTATGGTGGAGCATTGTCCCAATGATCAAATGGTTGCAGACATCTTCACAAAAGCTCTTAGTGAAGCTCGCTTTAGTTCATTAAGACATGCACTTGGTATTGTTCCAAGTTCATGTCTCACTGATTGAGGCATGTATCATTGTATTCAAGAAAACTTTATAGTAAATCATTTTTGTATCGTAGGTATGTGTAGGGGCTCGGGTTTTTCCCTTGTTCTCCCCAAGGGTTTTTTCACTCGCAGCCAGAGACCTTTGTTTGAGTGGGGATGTTACAACTATATATAATCTCTCACTTGACTTGGGTCTCACCTATATATACTAACTCTACATCAATATGAATCATTCTTTGGGAGCATGTCTTGTGTATCTCTCTCGTACTCTCTCTCTCTCTCTCAACATAACTAGCTCAATGAATGGAAATTTACTAACCTAGTCTAGTTGAAATGTATGCTTTGTAAGGCTCCAAATTCTTTTATTTTTCTTCTCACTAGCTTGTGTGCTTTTCAAGGAACTTGACATCTCTTCTTCATTTGTTTGTATAGGTTGACATGGAGGATTTTGTACAATTGGTGTAACTTGTGTTTCAACTACTCCAATATTAGTAGTAGCACAAATTTGTTGATCTCTTGCTATTTGATATGGCATTTCTGTCTCATTATTTGCTTCATTTCTAAGAATAGATCTATTTGGTTGATTTGTTGATGTCTGCGAATCATTTATAACATTTGTGGTTGTAGAGGTATTTATTAGATGGCCCAAAAACACAGCAATATCTCCCTTTGAAACATCACAATTTTTTTGTATCTTTAATCTACCCATGCCTGCAGATAAACACACAAAAAAATACCTAAGATTTTGTTTCTTCACAATGCTACTACAAAATTATATCAGCTTTTAAAGAATACTGGTTGTACAAAAATCCAAACATAACTTGAAAATCAAAGAAACATACAAACAATTACCACTTAACTACGACTCACAAAAGATTGGTTTCAAGCTTTTAGATCAAAGCAACTTGTTTGCAAGAAACAACACACACCACACACTCATGCACACACACATATGATCACACTTTATATCAATTGCACATAAATCCAAATATAACTTGGAATTTAAAGAAACATATAAACCATTACCAACTTAACCAAGGCCCATAAAAGATTGGCTTTGATGCACGGTTTGTCCAATATTAATTTTTGCGGTTTCTCGAGACTTTTTCATGCGTCTTTTTGACATTTTCCCATGTGAACCTGCCCTGTTTGCATCGGAATTCCAATTTGATTTGACAGCCGTGTCCACCGCGCCTTCCCCCACCTTTTTCCTTTTTCCTCCACCCTCTTTCGACTTCTGGATTTTTACTTATTAATTTTTAAATATGTTTTCGGGTGTATTTTTGGTGTTTTTCGCATGTGAACCCCTTCTACTTCCGTCGGAACTGCGTTCTAACATGACAACCCTGTGCCACCCCTTCCTACGGACATTTTTCCTTTTTACTACATGTCATTCTGGCAAGTAGTTCGTCCAATATCATTTTCCGATTCCATTTTCGGGTTTATTTTTTGGATTTTTGCATGTGAACGCATCTTATCTCAGTCGGAACCATGTTTTGACGTGATAGGATTGTCAAGCACATCTTTCTGCACATTTTTCCTTCTTCATGTACCTTGTTCCGATGCACAGATCTTCCGATATTAATTTTCGTTTGCGTTTTTGGGGCCGTTTTTCGTGTTTTTGCATGTGAATGCCCTTTATCCCCCTGGAACCCCCGTTGCACGGTTCCTCTGTCTTCCCCCTGCCGTCCTGCACATTTTTTGTTTTTACGATATTTCGTTTTGATGCCCGGATTGTGAGATATTAATTTTTCCTTGTTTATACGAGTTTCGTGCGACTCGTCCCGCGCGTGAACGCGTCTGTTTTCGATTTCATGCGTCTCCACATGCCCCGGTTACATTTGCGTGCCCCGTACCGACATCCCGACGCCATTCCGATCCCATCACGGTAAATTTTTTTAACCCCGCCCCATGCACGTGCGCGGGACGGGGGCACGCCTTTCATTTCTCTTTTTTTAATTAATTTATTAATTAATTTACAAATAATCTTATTTTCCCCCTCCCGCGGCCGTTACCTCTCCCCTCTCCTTCCCTCCTCTCTCTCCTCTCTCCTCTTCTTTTCTTTCTTCTCCTTTCTTTTCTCTCTCCTCCCTCTCTCTCTCTCTCCCCGTAACCTCCATCTCTATTCCTCCTCCTCATTTTCTTCTTCATCCTCCTCCCCTCCTCGTTCTCCCTTCTTCCTCCTCCTCTTCTCCTCCCTCCCTCTTCACCCCCTTCCACCCTGCCTGTGCCGCTCTCGCCTGGAACGCCCTCCACGCCGCCGCCTCACCTGCTGTCCCCACGCTGCCTAGCGTTGATGCCCCCGCCCGTTGGTCGTTGCCGCCCAGTCCGCCGCCGGAAGCCCGCTGACATCTTCCACCTCGCCCCCATGGTCGCCTGCACCTGGGCCCTCACCACCAGCACTGACGGCTGTCGCCGCCGTCCTATGGAAGCCCCCGCCTCTGAGGCCTGCTCCGTGGCCCCTCCCTCCTCTCCCATGCCTCGCCCCCTTCACGCCAGCCCGCTTGGGCCCTCCCTGCCACCTCCCCGCCTGGCTACCTGACACCTGGCCTAGCCTCCCTGGGCCCGCCTCCTACCGCCCTGCTATCCCCACCCTTCTTAGCCCCCGGTCACACGCCCCCATTCCCCCCCACCAATCCCAACCCCACCCCCTGTCACACAAAACACCCTCCAAGTACCCATTCCCACCGTTCAACCCCCACCCCCACAAGCCCCCATTCCCCCCTCTAACACATTCCCCCTCCTAATACCCCATTTACATACCCCTTCTCTCACACACACACACCCTCCTCCTACTCCCCTTTTCCTAGGCACCCCCCCAAAGCGCAGAACCCGCCCCCTTCATTTAACCAACCACAAGAAAAACCGTTCCCCCTTCTAGGCCCCCTGTCACATGCAGGGTGTGCATGCGCGCAACTGTGCATGTGCGTGTTCGTGATCGCGAGTTCGTGCGCGAGTAGCGACCGTTCACGCGCGGGGACGCACGTTCGCTTGTCCGTCCGGTGGTGTGCACCAGCCAACTGTTCACACGCAGCTGACATGCAATCCATTCTCGGGTACATATTCCCGAATTTTTAATTTCCAAACCCGAAAAACCCTAAAAATACATTTAAAAATTCAAAAATTCATTAAAAATCAATTAAAATCCAAAAAATTACAGAAAATTCCTAAAACAATTCCCAATATTTCTGCAGTCAATTGAAATATTTTTTCAAACTGAAAATCTCAGAAAAAAGCTTTCATAAAATTCTAAAAGAAAAAATTCTTTCAACAATACATACAAAATGAGAAAAAATTCATTAAAATCGGTAAAAATACCAATTTAATTGCAAAAAAATTCGTGAAAATTCCATTAACTTCTTTGCTTATTTTTGGAATATTTTCTAAGTTGAAAATGTTGTGCCAATTTATTTCATTATTATTTTATGGCAAAAATGCTTCATGAAATGCCTAAATTCATGAAAAATCCTCTTTAATTCCAACCACAAGCTGAAAAATCTGGAAAAATCCAGATACCTTGGTCACACGTGGTGGATTGATGCTGAAAATCTTCAACATTTTTATATGTGTTTCATTGTCAAAATTTTGCCACAAAGATCAACAAAAACACGAAAAAAAACATTACAACAAACAAAAACACATAAACACCAAAATACACAATCAACAATACACAACATTTTAAAAAAAACAACAACAACATATAAGTCATCAGTCATCCAAACAAATTCATATACACTAATCTTGCTATGTCGTGTGTCCAATTATTTTCAGTTCGTGGTTTTTCTTTTTGGATTGTTGACCTACATTTTGGGGATTGAGACGTGCGCATTCATTGCATACACATACACCCACTTTTAGGTATTTTTTCTTTTATATTTTTTTATTTTTTTTGCTACCCCAAAATTCACGCTTAATTTTTAACATGAATCCTAAACACCACCATGGCACGCGCGCTCGCGCCAAACACAACTTTTTCTAATTAAAATCAACCCGCTGTTCACTTAGCATGCGCTACGTGCACTTGAGAGGCACCTTAATATTTTTAATAACAATGCACCAGCCGTCACAAAAGCACGCGCTGGCAAAAAAGCGCTCCACATCACTTTAATTTCTAATAAATGAATTTGCATTTAGAGACCTCAGTCTGGTATCGAAGTCCGGGATTCGGATTAATGTACTGCTCCAATCTAATAATTTGTAATTAAAATTTTAAGAAGGAACCGCCGTTTTCTTGCTAAGGTTTAACACTTAATTAAAAATTCACCCATTTCTTAATAATTCATAAGATGAACCGTTCATTAAACTACTTCCCCTCACTGCACTTTTTTTCCCTTTTTCAATAAATACGCTTCGTGGGATGGGTACGTGAAGTCTTCGGAGTTGTCTCCATAGTCAAATCTGATTATCAAAGTTGTGGTCATGATATGTGTGGGTTGTTGTTATGTTTTGGTTCAGTTTCTTTGATACGGTTAAGGGTACGATTTGTCCTTTTCTTTTTTTTTGCTTGACACGGGGATATCAGGTGATTGTTTGTTATGCATATTCACTAAGCTTTCGGTCGCATATGTGTAGAGGTCATGTCGAATTTTTTTCTAGGTTGTGGTTTGCTTGGGGATAGTTGGTCAAGTCACGTTTTACCACCTTGGTTGATATCTTATCCTTGGTTTTCATCTGTTGTTTTATAGGCATTCTCTTTGTTTGTCTGTGTTTGTGGTGTGTGTGTGTAACCATCTGAATGGCGCCCTCTCGTACTCCTCCCCCGATCCAGTATGTTCCTTTGGCTTTACATGATTATTCTTTGTTACTGGATTCGGACGTTGTCGCTAAAGCGGGCTTGTCCAAGTTCGTGAGCCTTTCTTTCCCACTGGTTCCAGATGATCCTACCATTTGTGACGAGTTTTTAACCTCTTATAGTAAGAGGTCTGGTCTAGTCCGTAGCACTACTGTTCTTCTGACACCGAAGAGTCTAGGCAAGGCTCTTGGTATGCCATATCGTGGGGAGTCTGTCCCTACTGCCAGATAGTTGTTTGCCAATGACAATATTTTGAAGCTGTTGCAGAAGTAGATTCAAGATGTTCTTGATCCGAAGAAGGTCATTACCACATCATGAGTTAGTATCTCCATGATTTCCAATCCCCTATGGAAACAGCTATGCCAATTCCTTCAAGACAGGTTCATGCCTGCAAAATTCCCATCTCATTATCTTTCCAAGGAGTTGTTTACAACTTCACGAATGATTTTGAAAGGCATAACTATTGATTGGAGTACCTACCTCCTCTCCAAGATGGATCACCACTTTATCCGAGCTACTTGAGGAAATGTGACTAATGTTACATTTGGGTCCTTCCTCTATGTCTTCTTGCTACATGCTGCCCCTGCAAAGGAAGTTCCTTTACCTCCAATTGATTCTCCAGAAGTTCCTCCTCCGCCTCATAATGAAGATGATGATGTGATAATTGAGGATGATGATTCTCCTTCTCCCCTTGTCATTCAGAGAAAACGCCTCAAGAGGGTGGCTGAGTCAGTGCCTATTCCTCCTCCTCCAATTCCAGTGATAGTTCCTGCCCAGTCTTGCAGCACCTTGCCTGCATTCCTTTAGACGCCAAATCTTTTCAGAGCCCATAGAGACGGGATGCTAGAACTTACTATTCCTTCTGTTCACCACTTGGTAACAGGAGATGCTATTCCGTTCCTGTGCAAGGATATCCAGAGTTCTATTGAACTTTTGATGACTGCCTGTATCCAGCAATTATATTCTTCATTTTATGATGAAGTTCAGCAGTCTAAGCAGGAACTGAATAAGACCAATACTGGGTTAGCCTCTGCTCAAGAGAAATTCTCTGACCTTTGTACGCAAATGGAACAGCAGAGTAAGCTCATGGATACTCAGAAAGCTGAAATCTCTAAGTTGAAAGCTGAGTTGGCAGAAGCTCATGGATACTTAGAAAGCTGAAATCTCTAAGTTGAAAGCTGAGTTGGCAGAAGCTAGGTCTCAAGTGGTTGCTGTACAGAGGAGAGGGATAAGTTACAGAAGGAGAGTCAAGAGATGAAGGAAGTGATAGCTCCCCAAGCAGAGAAGTTTAAATCCACCACAGCTATCTTAGACAAGAGCAATGCTCAAATCCAGCAACTCAAAGTTTCTCTTTTATCCCTTGCAGACTTGGCAGCTCTTCAGAGATAGGCTACATTATGTCCCTTATTTCAGGCCAAGGTGGAAAGATTGCAATCTCGCATGGATTTATTATGGTCTTCTTTTGAGCAGTATCAAGAATACGTTCCACCAGATCATTCCTTTTTTGTCCATTATCAACAATAGAAGTTGGCCTTCTATGTAAAACTTTCCACGATGGATTTACCTATTCCAGAGGATGGATCGAGTGGAGCCTGGTCATCTGATTTGCTGATAGAAGTAGTGAGGATGATTTTTGAAGACTCTGTCACTCCAAATACGATGCTTCTATCCTATATGTATTTGAGGGGTGATTTACTGATTCCAGATGATGAAGATCTGGCCTGGTATGTCGGAGATATGGTATTGCAAGCTTCTTTGTATGTCCGACATTTGGAGTTGAGGATTGATGAGATGTTCCAGGGATATTCTTCAAAGGTGGCTGAGTGTCCTGAGTTTTCATGGCACACTATGGTTGATGCTGTCATTTTGAATCACCATCAGGTCAAAGCTTCAGCTCATGCCCAGAACATTAACCAACTGAGGGTTGATCTTTAAGCCTATCTCTCCAACCAACCCCCATTTGATACTTCTTTCTTTGAAGCCTATCATCGTAGATCAGCTTTAGGTCTGTCCTTAACATGCCTAACTCATTATCAACAAATGTCCCATAGGTATGATGCTTATATTTCCCTTTTTCAATCTAACCCAAAGGTCATTTTACCCCTTCTTTTCCAACCTCAAGGATCTCCTCAAATTCCTATATTTACCCATTGTTCTTTTATTGAAGATCGAGTTTTTCTACCTCCTAATCCTTGTCCTTCCCCATCTCCTGACATTCTATCACTTTCCTGCTTATCTTTTAACGCCTTTCTTAACCGAATCTCCTCAATTTTCAGCAAATCCATCTTTAATCCATTCTTCATTTTATGATTTTGCCTATCCATCGCTTCATCCTCTTTCATTAGTCCCTCTTTCGTTTCCTAACACTTCTATTCCTAATCCTCCTCAGTTGGTTAGTGGGTATCAAGGTTTTGATCAGAAGATTCTTCGAAGAAGAGACTGGAGTTCAAATGATTCCCTTACTGGACCTCAAATCAATTGGCCATTGATCCCAGGAGAATGGATAAGTGCTAGGCTTATCAGAATTATCTGCATTTTGCTCAGCAATATTCTCAGTTTGCAGATCCTTCTGTGCACTTAACTGCTCATTTTACTTGGTACCTGGCGTATATGCATAGGCATTCCCATAATGATTCAAAATATATTCCAAAGTTGTGCATGAATGTCAATGTGAGCATTGATTCCCAGCAAACTGGATGTCTTGTACTTTCATGCCCTCTGTTTGCCTAGCAGATACCTTGTCTTGTTGAAAAGGATGTGCTGCTTGCAATTTTTTCAGAATCCTCCCAAGACATTTGTAGATGAATCCTTGTCCATGGATCGTTTTCGAAATCACCAAGCCTCCAAAAGGGATCATCTCCATTGATACCTTTGTAATGTATTGTGGATGATTTTTAATGATAAATCTCTCTTTTTGGAGGTGTCATTCAGATGGTTGTGTTGTGTGTAGTGTTTGTGTTGTGGGTTAATTTATGTGATAAGATCGTGGTGGTTGCCTATTCGATTTGCTTTCGTGCGAGCTACATTTTTGGAGAATTGCGATGATGTTGTTGCTGATTGGATAGTTGAAGATGCTGATGCAGAAGAAGAAACCTCTTATATCCTTTACAAGTTTGTTGTGATCTCCAGTTTGATAAAAAGTGTTAATGTATAAAGGGTTTTGCTTTCGTTGTATTCTTTATATCAGATACAGGTTATAAGTTGGGGTTGTGGTTGGATGGACTATTTTTGAAGATTTATTGAAGATCACAGTTGAGCTCTTGAATTAACTTGTATTCCCTTTTTCTTGGGTCGCGAGGACGCTTCCTTATTAAGTTTGGGGATATGTTGAGTATTGGAATGACTTATTTTTTGGCTGATTTTTGTTGTTTTTGAGAGCTGAATGGTTGATTTTATGAGATGATTGATTGGTTTGGAAGTGGTTTGAGAGTGTTTTGGATAGGTTTAAATGGTTTTATTAAGCTCATGATGTTTATTAGTAGAGATGTGAAGTTCTGTTGATGATTCTGATATGTTCTGTTGGGTCCTGATAGTCTCTATTGAGCTTCTGTTTTGTTCTGTTTTCTCTTGGTATGGAAGGATGGAGTATTGATTGATAGTGTTTGAGATTGTTTGAAAGCTTATTGAGTGATTTTTGATGGTTTGGAATGGTTTTGGTATGAGTTATGTGGTTCTGATGCTTTCTGTTGACCTTTTGTAACTTTCTATTGAGCTTCTGTGAGCCTCTGTAGACCTTCTATATGCCTCTGTATGTGTTCTGTTGGATGAGAGTGTATCTTGGGAAAGTTTTATACCCTTGGAAAGAGGTGAATACAAGTGAAAAAGAGCTAAAAGAAGTCAAAGAAATAGCTGCTGAAGACTCAAGTAAAGACTGGAGTAAAGTGACAGTGGTGAGCTATGAAGAGTCACTGTAGTGGTTCTGGTGCCTCTTTGCATCTGACATACCTTTTGGGAGGTATATCCACGACCTAATGGGGATTATTGTGAGTGATTATTGAGTGATTGTAGTGAGGATATGATGCACTATTGATGGAGAGAGAGAGAGAGTCAGAGATAGTCATGCCTTGTTGTCGGTGTCGTTGAACTTGAATACCCAAACAAGAATGTATCTCACCAAGATCCACCATTTCAAATGCAGTCTCGATAAAAGCTTCTTCATAGCATCCAAGAAAGCAATATTATTTGACACAAGAATAGTATCATCAACATATAGAGCAAGAATAATAAAATATTTGTCCTCCCTTTTGATGTAAAGATTTGGGTCAGCAAAACATGCAACAAAACCTTTAGATGTGAGGAACTGATCAATCTTAATATACCAAGCACGAGAGGCTTGCTTCAATCCATATAATGCACGATGAAGCTGGCATACAAGATGCTCCTTTAATACAATCATAAAACCTTCAAGTTGCTCCATACAGATTTCTTCTTCAAGATCTCCATTGAGAAAAGCCGTTTTAACATCCATTTGGTGAATTTCTAGATCAAATAGTGTTGCAAAAGCCAAAAGCATACGAACAGTTGTGGAGCGCACAACGGGAGAAAATGTTTCTTGATAATCTACTCCTGCAATCTGCGAGTAACCTTTTGCAACAAGGCATGCTTTGAACTTATCAAACGAGCCATCAGCTTTGGTCTTGGTTTTATAAACCCATTTACATTTGATAGGAACACGATTTGGGGGGAGTTCAATAAGAATCCATGTACCTTTGGATATTAAAGAATCGTACTCAGCTTGCATAGCTTCTTGCCATTGATCCCTTTGAGACGAATTGATAGCTTCCATATACGATATTGGATCCTCTTGGATAGACATTGCATCATCAAAGACATCATATTCAATAGAATAGAATCCATGCTCTATCTCAATAGGAAGATTGACATATATCTCCAAATTTTCATCAATCTTCTTTGGAGGTGAAGGAGGTTTATGATCATCAAAATTAGTAGACTCACAAAGCAAGTAAGGAAATGGACTAAGCAAAGACTGTTTATCATCTGAAACATCTGATGACCATGTGCCACCCATAGTCTTCTCATCAAATATAGCATCATGACTAATGGTAACCTTTTGAGTAGAAGGATCATAAAATTTGTAACCTTTGGAATGATCTGAATAACCAAGAAAAATAACCTTCAAACCTGGAGATTCCAACTTATGTCGAGTGTCCTTGGGCACATGAATATAAGCAATGCAACCAAATGTGCGAAAGTGAGAGACTGAAGGTGTCTTCCCTGTCCAGATTGTTATAGGAATTTTACCAGCAAGTGCAGTTGTTGGAAAATGATTTTGAATAAAAACGACTGTTAGAAGTGCTTCAGTCCAAAACTTTCGAGACAAACCAGAGTGTATAAGCATGCAACGTATAGCATTAAGAATAGTGCGATTTTTACGCTCAGCAACACCATTTTTCTGAGGAGAATAAGGAACTGTAAACTCATGATGAATACCTTGATCCTTACAGAAGTCATCAAATAGATTGGATACATATTCACCGCCATTGTCACTGTGAAGAGTCTTTATAGAGAATCCAGTTTGAAGCTCCACACTTATCTTGTATTGTTTAAATATAGATAAAGCCCCAGACTTACGTCCAAGAAGATAGACATGTGTGTACCGTGAGAAATCATCAATGAAAGTTATAAAATATTGATATTAAGACTTTGACGTAGGAAAAGAACCGCAAATATGGGTATGAACCAAATCCAAGAGAGCACGGAAATGTGATGAAGTAGAAGTGTGGAAAGGCGAACGATGGTGTTTTCCAAGTGCATAGTACTCACATATTCCCATACGTGGATGAGATTTAAGATCCATACCTTGCACAAGACCATGACGATGAAGATCAAGAATTTTGGAAAAATTGGAGAGTGCAAATCATTGATGCCATAATTTGCAATCTGCATCTCTAGGGGCAGTAACAACATTTGCAACCCTATCGTTCAATGATAGCTCAAATAGATTACTATGTCGAGGAGCCACTGCTATAGTATGTCTGTCTTTCTCTATACGACATTGATTATGACTAAAGCCAACAAACAAACCAAGATTAACTAGACAAGCAACAGAAAGAAGATTTCTTTGCAAATCTGGAACATGAAGAACTCCTCTTAATATTCTAGTGGATGAAACAGTCCCTAGATATAAATCACCCACTCCTTGGACTTGACAAGTCGTATCATCTACAAGGTAAACAAACTTCTTGACAGGAAGAGAATGATAATTGTGAAGCCACTGCGATTGGTATGTCATGTTTCCAGTGGCACCTGAATCAATGATGAATAGAGAACCGTCATGAATATGAAGTACCTTTTCTGGAGAGATATCATCATGGACGAAATTGAGCTCCTGATGAGTATGATCATCATCAGTTGTAGTTTGTTGAACAATATAAGCTCGAGAATGTTCTTTATCATATCTACGTTTATAACAACGACGAGATGGATGATCTCTATGTGCACAATAATCACAAGGAGGAAAACTTTTGGACGAGCGAGGTTGCTTTGTAGTAACTCCATGCTCCTCATCATATTGACGTGCCTAGCAACAATCAGAAGCCACATGGCCTTTCTTATCACAATAAGAACAATGTTTGTTAGGATAAGCAAGACGAGAAGATTTATCACCTTGATTAGGGCGTCCATCCTGTTGAAAACGTGAAGCGGGACACTTGCGAGCAACAAAAGCAGCATCAAAATCCCTTTGTTTGCGAGTGACCAAAACAGCATCAGATTTTTCCAAATGATGCTCATGACGTTGAGAATATTCAATAAGAGATATACATGCTTTGTCAAAGTGGATATCATCCTTGTTAGACAAAATAGTGATGATATTGTCATATAAAGGATCTTTGATGGTATGAAGAAGTTGAGTAACAATCTGATTTTTAGCAATAGGAGCGCCGGCAGCACCAAGCTGATTGATAATGTCTTTAAAAGCCTTGATATGAGAGTGCATAGAAGTACCAGTCTTATATTGAAGATTCTTCAAACGAGTTTGGAGATATAAAATTTCGGTGACCGATTTCTTCTCAAACGTTGAGATAAGATACTCCCAAACAGCATGAGAGGTTTCCAGATGAAAGACATCCAACATAAGTGAGTTAGGAAGTACAGACAATATATAACGACGATGTTGGGGGTAAAGGCGCCTCTGCCGTGCCGCCCCATGTATTACTACACTGACAGTACCCGCCACTGCACACTGCAGGTGGCGGGCGCCCATCACGTCACTTTATTCTTTATTCTTTTAGTGACAGTTTGAATAAAGGAAGGCCCGGTCACACATTGTGACTGTTGGAGTTCCCATTTCTTGTCTCTCTCTTTCTTGCTCTTGCTCTCCCGCCATAGCTCGCGTGCAAGCTTCGATCCTTCTCACCTTTCAACTGGTATCAGAGCTTGGCATTCTCTTGCTCGAGCTCGACTCGGTGCTTCCCGACCTTCGCATCGACTCGCTTCACGCATTGGGTCTCCATCCCGGCAGCCATAGCCGACCTCTTGAGCTCCCGACTCTCCCCGGCTTCCCGAGCTCCATCCTGGCCTTCTTGAGCTTCATCAGGGCCTTGCCCTTGAGGTATTGCTTCAGCATTTGCAGGCATTTGAGTGTATTCTCAGATTGAAACAGGGCAGGAACAAAGGGCAGCCACTCTTCTTGAGCTCCATAGCTCATATCTTCCCTCCCCTTTGCATTGGGCCTTCATGGCTTGGTATGTGCCTACCTTGGGCCATCATTGAGCCCCCCATTACCCCCTTTTCAGCCCATGTGGAGCAGCAGCAAGTTTAGCACCAACAGGGCAGATTGCATCATTTTTTCCAGGCTGTGAGCACTCATCTACTTCAGCTCCACACTTGGCCATTGCTTCTTGCTCTCTACCTTGATCAAGAGGGCTATAGACTTCATGTTTGATGTCATTCAAGCTTTGGGCATTGGTCTTGATCTTTCGGGGCTGATTTCTTTAGATTTGGGACTGTCATAAACTGTCATAACAGGCTGAAAACAGGGCAGCACCATTGGCATTAGCATTTGTTGCTTATACTCCATTCCGGTTGTGCTATTTGATGCCCGTATGCGGTCTACATGATGCCTAGTGCCTTGGGAATGTATGCACATGATTATGCCATGATTTTGGCTTGAAATATTGGCTGATTTGGGACTGTTATTTACTGTTATACAGTGCTGGAAACAGGGCAGCCACACTTGGCATTGGCATTTAATGCTTATACTCTACTCCGGTTACCTTGTTTGATGCCCGTATGCGGTCTACTTCCTACCCGGATGTATTGGGGATGTATGCATTTGGTTTGACCATGATTTTGGCTTGAATTTGGGGCTGAAATCTACTGTTTAGAACAGTAAATACATGCTGGAATAACAGTGGGCTGAAGGTACTTTACATGCTTTGGCACTTACCTACCGATACCAGATGTATGCTTTGAGCTTTGGCATGATATCTCTGACATTTGGGGACGACTTGGAGCATATGTATGAGATTATGGGATGCTTTTGAGCTTCGCATTAGCTCCGTCTTCACTGGCATTTGGACCGACTCGGCATGCTCGTGGACCGCCTATGCCTCATGTCTCTGCTTGACAGTTAGGCTTTTGCATTACATGCTTTGGTTCGTGACATATGCTATTTGGTTCGTGTATGCCATACCGACATTTGGAGCTTGGATTTGGATGTATTTGAGCATTCCCGGCTTACTTGATCACTGATCTTGGTTGCTATTTGGATGTCATTGAGTTGACCGAGAGCTTATTTGGGCTTATGTATTGCTTCATGGTTAATACGACCGGTGCTTCATGTATGTCATGCTCTCTTGGATGCGCTTGATGCATTGACAGGGTCACTTATCACTGGTGCTTTCTCTTGGGTTGTTTGAGCTTCTGAGCTCGCTTTGTACGCCTTTTGTGCCAGTGGGAGCATTTTTACATGCTTGCTTGACCTTTGACAGTTGCATGCTATTGGAGCACTTACATGTATTTGGAGCAGTTTATGTCTTGAGCAGCTACATACGCATTGAGACTTTGGGATCATACTCCGATCTTTATGGATATGCATTGATGTACTCTTGGTTCACAGGATGCTTATGAGCTGAGTCTCATATTTGGATCTTTCTCTTTGAGCAGATACCTATTTGTGTCAGGTTTTGGCAGTTACAGGAACACTTTGCCTAGAGTGTCTGGGGGTGTGCCTTTCACTGGCAGATGTTATTTTGACATGCTTGGTGTTGAGCTCATGTTCTTTTCACTGTCATTGGCCTTACTTATGTCCATTTCATGCCGGCTTTGGACCTAGCATTGTTTGCTTGACATTGGATCCTATTTTGGGACAGTTTGCTCTCTAGACTGCATACCTGCAATTTATTACAGCAAGCAGTTATTGGTGGACTGAGGTGTACTTTTCATGCTGAAATATCCTGATTTGGTGTACCGCACCTAGTACTAAGTGGGCAGCCACTTTTGGCACACTTTGCTCGCCCTTTGGACCCCGTTTTGGTCATTTTTGGGCAGTTTCTGCAGTAAAACAGCAAGCAGTTTTGGACTGTTTGGGCATTTCCAGCCTGCATAATGGCGTCATCTTCGCATGATAGTGCCATCTTTAACATTACAAAGTTGGATGGTACCAACTACTCTTACTGGAAGAGTCAAATATGGCAGGTTTTGGTGCAGAAATCTCAAATTAAGCCACTTCGGTTGAGTGGGGAGCAGCCTGAAACTATGGACAATGACGACTGGCTTGAACTTGATGAGCTATGCAAGTCCACGATTGTATTGTCTCTCACTGAACAGGTACATTATAGTGTATTTGAGGAAGCACAGAGTGCATGGGATCTATGGAATAAGATCAAGAATCTTTATGATAAGAAAAGTCCGGCGAGTCAGATGTACTGGTTGAAGCAGCTTATGGATCTGCGCATGAAGGATAATGCGACTATGTCTGCTCACTTGAGCCAGTTCCATGCTATACTGAAGAACCTGACTTCGCAGGATATCACCTTTGGAGAGGAAGTAACTCCTCTTTTCTTGCTTGGAACTCTGAATGAGTCATGGGATGTATTCCGCACTGCTCTTTGTGCCTCTAGTGCTACTCTAAAATTGGCAGATGTTGAGAGTGCTCTTCTTCAGGAAGAGGTGAATCGCAAAAACTTGGATGCCTCTCGTGGTAGTCATGCTTTGACAGTTAGAGGCAGGAATGACAGGTATGACCGTGGTAATGGCCGAGGCCGTGACTTGCAGAAGGGTCGGTCTAAATCTCGTGGTGGCAAGTCGCATAGTAAGTCGCGTGGACGCAATGCAAATGTCACTTGTCATCATTGTGGGAAAAAGGGCCATATTAGACCACAGTGTCATGAGTTGCGCAATGAGAAGCGCAAGGATAAGGGGAAAGATAAAGTGCAGGAGAAGTCCTCTGATCGCAGCATAGTACCTGCGAAGTCCAACGTCAAGATTGAGGAAATTAATGTCACGCAGACTGAAGAGTCCGATGGTGGTGATGAGTTTATACTTGCAGCTAGTTCTTCTGATGCTTCACACTTGACTGAGACACCTAGTATGTATGCACAGTGCTGGTTATTGGATTCAGGTGCGTCCTTCCATGTGACGCCTTACCGTGAGTGGTTTCACTCTTACCGTACTGTATCTGGATCAGTCAGACTTGGAGATGACAGGTCTCTTGATATTGTGGGCTGTGGAGATATTCAGTTGCAGTTTTCCACTGGCAGTTCCTTTTTGCTCAGGGATGTACGTCATGTACCTGCGCTTACGCGTAGTCTTATGTCTGCAGGACAGTTGGATGATGCAGGATTTCATGTCTGTTTTGGGGATTCTGCCTGGAAGATTACCAAAGGCAGACTTGTGCTTGCTAGAGGCGCCAAGGCTGGCAGCCTCTATCCTCTTGTTGTATCTGGGTCTTCTGTAGACCATGTTTTGGCAGTGGGCTCTATCCCACATGTATCACTTTGGCATGCCCGTTTGGGGCATATGTCTTTGAAAGGAATGAAAATGTTATCTGGTTTGCAGTATCTTCCGCCTTTGGATTATGCATGTTTTGACTCGTGTGATCATTGTCTTTATGGTAAGCAGAATAGGTCTACGCATAAGAAATCGGGTAGGCCACGCATGAGTGAGCCCTTGGCATTGGTGCATTCCGATGTTTGTGGGCCTATGCCTTGCATGTCTATGGGTGGCGCGAAGTACTTCGTTACCTTCATTGATGATTTTTCTAGGAAAGTGTGGGCTTATCCCATAAAGCAGAAGTCCGATGTCTTGGCAATTTTTCAGAGATGGCTTGCTCTTGTTGAGAACCAGACTGGGTATAGGCTGAAATGCCTTAGGACAGATAATGGGGGAGAATATGTCTCGCATGCTTTTGAGCAGTTTTGTGATGACAGGGGTATTAAGCGTCAGTTGACCGCCCCTTACACCCCACCCCAGAATGGTTTGGCTGAGCGCATGAACAGGACTATTCAGGAGCGTGTGCGCTCTATGCTTAGCCATGCAGGCCTACCCCCGAGTTTTTGGGCTGAGGCAGTTAGTACGTCAGTGCATGTCATAAACCGATCGCCTTCCAGTGGATTGGATTTCCAGGTTGCAGAGGAAGTTTGGGCTGGTAAGCCACCCTCTTATGCGCATCTCCGTGTCTTTGGATGTGAGGCATTCTGCCATGTGCCCAAGGACAAGAGGAGTAAATTGGATCCAAAGAGCATTAAATGCATATTCCTTGGCTATGGTGAGTCAGGAGAGATGGGCTATCGCCTATGGGATCCGCAGGCGCGGAAAATAGTACGCAGCCATGATGTCGTCTTCCATGAAGACAAGATGCACAGGCAGCCTGAGAAGGTGGTTGAGATCCGCAGAGTGATCTTTCAGGAGGAGCCTAAAGCTCCAGCACAGCCAGTAGTACAGCCTGCAGCAGTTCCTCCACAGGGCCAGGATGTTGGACAGGTAGTTAGACAGGCAGCAGAGCCTGCGGTGAGACGGTCTGCTAGAGATAAACGTCCACCTGACAGATTTCAGCCCTCTATGCATTATGTTTTGGTTACAGATGCAGGAGAGCCTTTCACTTATGATGAGGCTATGCGCAGGGGTGACAGTCACTCCTGGGAGAGGGCTATGCAGTCTGAGATAGACTCCCTGCATAAGAATGAGACTTGGGATTTGGTTGCCTTGCCTAAGGGCAAGAAGGCTTTGCCATGCAAGTGGGTGTACAAGCTGAAAAGTACCCCTGGACACCCCAAGCCGGCATACAAGGCTAGATTGGTAGCAAAGGGTTTTAAGCAGGAACATGGTGTGGACTTTGATGAGGTCTTCTCTCCTGTGGTTAAGATGACCACCCTGCGCTTAGTCTTGGCTTTGGTTGCACAGCTTGACTTAGATCTATATCAGATGGATGTCAAGACGGCTTTTCTACATGGGGACTTGCATGATGAGATCTATATGGATCAGCCTAAGGGCTTTGCAGAACCTGGCAGGGAGCACCTAGTGTGCAAGTTGAAGAAGAGCTTGTATGGCTTGAAGCAGGCACCTAGGGAATGGTATCATAAGTTTGATGCCTTTATGCAGTCACAGGGCTACAGCAGGAGTGCTATGGATCCGTGTCTTTACACGAAGAAAGCCCGTGATGGCAGTTTGCTTATCTTGGTACTCTATGTTGATGATATGCTGATAGTAGGGAAAGCTCATGATGAGCTAGATGCTCTTAAATCTCAGCTGAAGAAGAGCTTTGAGATGAAGGATTTGGGACAGGCCTCACATATACTTGGGATGCGCATTAAGCGCGATAGGCATCAGGGACTTTTGTATCTCTCACAGTGGGAGTACATTCATAAAGTCCTTGAGCGCTTCCGCATGCAGGACGTAAAGCCTATTGACTGTCCATTACCTTCTTATGTGAAGATATCACAGGCCGATTGTCCGCAGACAGATGAGCAGAGGGCCGAGATGGCCAAGATCCCTTATGCTTCAGCCGTGGGCAGTTTGATGTATGCCATGATAGCCACTCGTCCAGATATTGCGCATGCAGTTGGTGTTGTGGCACGCTATATGGCTACACCTGGCAGCAGACATTGGGATGCCGTGAAGGGTATCATGAGGTACCTGAAGGGCACAGCAGATATGTGTATTTGCTATGGCAGCCAGGATACAGGGGTCGTGGGGTACACTGACTCCGATTATGCAGGACATGCAGATAGTAGGAAGTCCACTTCTGGCTATGTATTCACCTATGCTGGAGGGGCTATCTCTTGGATGTCCAGGGTTCAAAAGTGTACGGCTTTGTCTACCACTGAGGCCGAGTATGTTGCAGCCACTGAGGCTTGCAAGGAGGCCATATGGTTAGGCCGTCTAGTTGCTGACCTTGGGATTGATGCTACACCTACACTGCATTCAGATTCTATGAGTGCCATTCAGTTGGCTAAGAATCCGGTCTTCCATGCGAAGACGAAACACATTGAGGTGAGGTATCACTTCATACGTGGTGTCGTGGAGGACAAGTCTGTTGACCTTGTCAAGATCTCCACTGACGAGAATCCTGCAGATCTACTCACGAAGAGCCTCACTACTGAGCGCTTTGCCTTCCTCAGGAGGTTGATGGGCGTTGGATGAGATTTCACCTTTCCTCATCCCTTGTACCTATGTACATTTGTACTGTCTTTTCTTTTTTCTTTTCTCTCTCACTAGGGCAGATTCGCCTTTAAGTGGGAGGTTGTTGGGGGTAAAGGCGCCTCTGCCGTGCCGCCCCATGTATTACTACACTGACAGTACCCGCCACTGCACACTGCAGGTGGCGGGCGCCCATCACGTCACTTTATTCTTTATTCTTTTAGTGACAGTTTGAATAAAGGAAGGCCCGGTCACACATTGTGACTGTTGGAGTTCCCATTTCTTGTCTCTCTCTTTCTTGCTCTTGCTCTCCCGCCATAGCTCGCGTGCAAGCTTCGATCCTTCTCACCTTTCAGACGAGCCGCTTTGTCACGACGAATCCAATCAGTATGATCAATTTTCCATTGTTCAAATAACGGGCCATCAGTAATGAGAAAATTGTCATTCATCACATCAATAGGTTGAACTGGGCAAGATAGGTCGCCCAAAACAATATCAAATAATTTGTCACCTTCAAGAATTAGCATCATCTTTGCTTTCCACCCAAGAAAGCCTTGTCCTTGGAAGAAGGGAACCGAACATTGGCCAGAAGGATATCCATTAACAATTATGCAAATGGCCATGCCTATATCTCGAGAGAAAACAAATAAGATGAGATTGCAGAATCTGCAAACCATGAATAAGACGAGTGTAGTGGAGATGCGTGATAATCAAAGTAGGGAGATGCACGTAAGAACGACAAAAATTATTGAGTGACTAAAAATAAAGCCCGAAATAGAGAGACGTAACGTGCAAGACGATATGACGTGTATAAGAAAAGTGCTATTTTGGTCGAACAAAGAACGTGAACGAGACTAAAACATCGCTAAAAATAGCAAGATGTTTGCTTATCGTAATCAACATCATTAACAAAGACGAGCGATTAATGAACTGTAATTGGGGATTAACAAATTGTAATTAGAATTTCAATTTTAAATAAAGAATCGCAAATTCGAGCAGAATTGTTGTCTTGAATCTTGAACTGTCATAACTTTTGATCCAGAACTCCGATTGACAAGCGATTTTGACAGGATTCAAGAGCACGACGAGAGCTACGCAGATAGACTTGGTTTTATTTTTAAAGAAAAAATTAACTAATACTTCTAATTTGAACAATTTCATGTATCAAAACATCACTTGTGCAAAGAATTCAATCAAGTATAAACAATGAAACAGCTTATTTTCCTTGTTGTTGCTACGCATCCATAGATCTGATACCATGTTGAGAGAGAGAGAGAGTATGAGAAAGATACACAAGACATGCTCCCAAAGAATGATTCATATTGATGTAGAGTTAGTATGTATATGTGAGACCCAAGTCAAGTGAGAGATGATATATATAGTTGTAACAAGTTATGCCAATTGATGATTCTACTCCAAAAAAGGCTCGATGTATTAGTTGCTCATGGAAAAAGGGAGCTGATTATACACTTCATCTCAAATTTGACACTATAGAGAAGCATGTAGGCAAGGTATATGAAAAAGCCATTGTTGATGGGCAAGAAGTAAGTCAAGTAAGATGGAAGTCTAGCGAGGAGTGTCTACATCTAAAGAATGTAGGACTATATGAGAAACATTCACTTGAGCAAGCACAACGTGAGAAGTTATCAATTCACAACATGTTCAAAAAAATGCAAGATAAGACCTTGCAAATTAAAATCCTACAATTAAATTTATTTTTTTAATCAATTTTAATTATTAATATATTCATAATATCTTTTATATTTTTTGTAATATCAAATTGTAATGTTTTTTTTACATGCAGACTATTTTTTATATCTTAAGACGAGGAATACCAATGGTGGACTATCCCGAGTATAAGAAATTCTTGTCACAATTTCCTATTGATAATTTTCCACAATCACATTGGTCACGCAGTAGTGGATGGGATTTGACGGAAGCATTAAATGAGGTTGTCAAGCAAGATCTGAGAGAAAAAATCAAATCTTCTCAATTTTTTGCTCTCTCACTACATGAGGCCACATCTAGAGATAATATTAGTTGGGTTTGCATGACTATTTATATTGTGGAAAATCATGTTCGTCGTTCATATTTTCTTATAATTAAAAAAATGCAAAAAGATGCCACAGCAGAGAACCTATTCTTGTTAGTTGAAGAAAGCTTGATGAGTATGTTGCAGTTATCAAGGGTTGAGATTTTCAAAAAACTAATTTGTGTGGGAGTTGATAGAGCAATAGTTATGCAAGGCCATCACTTAGGAATTTGTGTTTGCCTACAAACTTCTATAGCACCTTTCATGTTAGGAATTCATTGTATGGGCATAGAAAGAACTTGGCCTATAAAATAGTTGATGAGTTTGATAGTGTTGCAAAGGTGGAGCAGTTGTCAATACATCTAGTAGTTTTTTTTGTAGGAGTTCCAAACAATATTTAAAGTTCCAAGAGATGGCAAAGGGTTTAACAGAGGGTAGCAAATTATTGAAGCATGTGAATACAAGGTGGATTAGCTTGTACTTGCTAGCTAGGAGATTATTAGAGGAGTATCCATATTTAGTAGGACTCATGGATAGATTGGCAGCTCAGAAGTTGAAGGAGAGTGACAAGGCATTAGAGCTTTTAACAGCTTTGACAGATTTAGAGACATTACTTACATTGATATGTATTTCAATGTTTTTGGAGTCATTATATTGCTTGTACTTTTTTTTCTAATTTTGATATCTAATATTTTTTATCTTTGTTTTATAGGAATTTTTCCTTTGCTTGGGGAGCTTAATGTCCTTATGAAGCTTGCTGAAAAGAGAATAATTTATATGACTGAATATAGCAATATTCGGAAGATGGTATGCTTTGCATTAGATTCTCTTTATGAATATATGAATCATCCTTTGCACGAGGAGAGATTCAAAAGATGGCATGAGATCATGAGCTTTCAATCAGAGCCTAGCAAGAGCTTTTTAAAGATAAATAGAAATGGTACAATATGCATCAAAGTACATTCAAGGTTGGTATATCTTTATGTCTCTAGGAAGTGAGTTCAAGGACGACTTGTTAGAAGACAGCCTGTAAAGATGGAAACTTTTAATAATATAGTGAAGAGTGTTAAAATCACATTAGCACAAGTTGCACGGCCTATGTCACAGGAAATAAGAGAACGGTTTCCAAGAGATGAACTATTGGAGGCAATGTCAATAGTTTATCCACAATTTTGGAACCATCAACAAGATGTGTGTGCTCTTCAAGCAGATTTCAAGAAAAGAGTTCATGTTCTTAAAGATCACTTTGGGAAAATGTTACAATTGCAAGGGTTTGATACAACCTTCTCGGTATAATAGATGGAGAGACACTTTTGCGACAATCACAATGCTTTGGAGATACCATGTGGCATCAATTTATAGAACTTGTAAAGCCTACAAAATCCAGTATAATTACTCAATTATGGAACAGGTTGAGCATGAGTCAAGTTCTCCAAGATCGTATGCCTGAATATTTCTGACTTGTTGACTTGGCTCAAACAATGATTTTAGGATGCGTGGAGGATGAAAGAATATTTAGTGTTATGGCCTTTTTAAAAAACAAAGTGCACAATAAGTTAAGTACAAACTTGGATACTTGCATGAGATTGTATGTTTCCCGTTAGTACTCAGTAGAGAAATTTCCCTATGACCGAGCTTTGGCATTTTGGATATCAGTCAATAATCAGAGAAATCAATTGGATATCAATATAGGGTCGACATCAGTACCATCATCATCATCAACAAAACTACATGAAAATGATAAAGTTCCTAGTACTGATGGATGGCAAGCCTAAGATAATCAAGTTGTTCTTTGTATAATCAACCTGAATGGTGAAGCTTTTGTATAGACAATCCAAGTGAATGCTGCACTATGGCTCATCAATACATTATTTATATGTATTTTCTCACAAGAAAGTTGAGCTTTAATCAATGTGTATTTACTTGATTTACCTTTCTTTAGTTGTACTATTTTCTTTGCAATAACGTGGTCATTGGTTGAATTATCTTTCATTCAATGTTTTTTCTACGTTATTATTAAGGAAAATTTACCATCTTGAGTTCAAAAATAACATTTTAAAAATTTTATTACTTTATTATTTTCATAAGAAATATTCGCCAACCGATTATAGGATATATTTGGATTAGAGAACAAATTGCCACACTTTCGAAAGTCTAAAATACAAGTTTCGCCACATATTCTATAACATGAAAGTATACATTGGCTCTTAAAATCATCTATGCTCTCATTTTACGCAAATTAAAGAAGTTGTTAATTTTAGCCCCCACTCTCAAAAGGGCTGATTATTCAAATGGTCAACCCATCATCCTTACTGTGGATACAAGTCCCATTGGGATAGGATGGGTTGTCTGCCAAGAAGACCTTGAAGGTATCACGTATGCAATTCATTTAGGAGCAAAGGTTCCCAATGAACATCAAAGAAAGTATACACAAGTAAAAAGGGAATTGTGGGGAGTTGTAACAGCATTAAATTGTGATTGTGAATACTTTATAGGTGCTTCTGTAGTGGTAGAAATTGATTGTCTTCCACTCTTGGGCATGATTGCCAACTACTCTACACCCGACATTGCTATGCTAAGATGGATTGCATATATTAAATCTCTCAACCCCGAATTAAAGCATATTGCAAGAAAGGTGAATCCAATTGCTGACATACTATCACATGCAAGATATGGCAATGAAGAAGAGCTTATGGAAAAAGATGAAGCTAAAGAATCTATACTTGCTAAATTTCATTCCATGGCTACTGAAAGCACATTTTCAGTTATTGCATATGCAAACCCAAAGCTAAACCTTAAAGGTGAAGCTGATCTTTTTAATGATATAGCATTAAGTACAGTAAGAACATGAAAAGGTACTACTATAAATCATCATACAACAACAAAGATCAAAGATTTGTATATGGAAGAAGAGTTGTCAACTAGAAGCCAGCATGCTCATTGGATTGCTCAAGTTCTAGTTAATTTCCTTGAAGAAGATTGGCTAATATTTGAGCACAATGAAGGAGGAGTCTTGGACTGATGAAGAGTTCAAGCATATTAAGAGGAAATCTTATGGATTTTTTCTTAAAGAAGGGCATCTATGGAAGCACGCAAAGAAGAAGAAAGGAGCGCATGTCCAAGTTTTAGGTAACAAAAGATTGCAACAACAGGTAATGAAGGAGTTTCATGAAAGCCTATGGGCTGTCCATAGAGGCATATGGGAAATCTTTAGTAAATTCAAAGAAAAATATTGGTGGCAAAACATGTGTCAGGACATAGCACATTTTTTTAAAACCTGTTATGTGTGTCAAATGTATTTTATGGTCGTATCGAGATGGGTTACAACCGACTTATCCCTTGTCTATACATTATAGATGGGTTATTGATCTTGTAACTATACCTACAAGAATATTGTAACTATAGATGGGTTATTGATCTTGTAACTATAGATGGGTTATTGATCTTATAACTATGTGTGCTTGCAAGAGAGGATCTAACCAATCAAGTTGAAGGAAAAGCCTTAACATGTTCAAAGTTCATGTATCAAATCATCACTTGTGCAAAGAATTCAATCAAGTATAAACAATGAAACAACTTATCTTCCTTGTTGTTGCTACACATCCATAGCTCTGATACCATGTTGAGAGAGAGAGAAAGTACGAGAGAGATACACAAGACATGCTCCCAAAGAATGATTCATATTGATGTAGAGTTAGTATATATAGGTGAGACCAAAGTCAAGTGAGAGATGATATATATAGTTGTAACATGGACTGTGGTATCATGGCAAGGTTCGAGCAGGAGAGCTGACGACAAGCAACGGATCCATCTGATTTTCTCAAAATAGATTCCAAAAAAAAGGACAGATTTGCGCGACACCTTTGTGTTATCGACCCATTGTGAACAGGTGCATGAACTCATTTGTTTGTTAATTGTATTACGACATGGTACATGTCACAATAGTTTAATCTCTCTTGTACGTGGTGTTGAAACATGTAATCTTCTATCCAAACCCTTGATAACCTCGATGGTGGTATGTTATACCTTCAGCTCCCTGAAGTGCGAGAGTATATGATCAAAGCGATGTTCCGAGCATAGATGAGGACAATAAGCAAATAGAGGGGTCAATATTGCAAGGGGTGGAGGCCACCGAAAGCTTGGAGGATGTAGAAGAGCCAGCATCGGCTAACAATGATGGAAATACAGGAGTCCAAGAAGTCTTTGAGAACGAGGTGGACTCATCCTTTTGTAGTGACATGTCTATTGACCTTCCAGTGTATGCGGAGTTGTGTCAGGAGATTGACATGGGACCATAGGATACTTCATACTTGGATCATCCACTTACTCAATTCGGTGACTAATCGCTCTTAAGGGTACATAAGATATGCATTTTAAGTGAGATCATTTTTTTAGGATTTATATTACCGTGCTTTGTATTATTTAAATTGATTATGCTAACATCATTTTTTGTCTGTGCAGGTGACATTTTCAGGATGAGTCAAGGGATGAGCGATGAGGAGTTGTAGGATATCTTCACGCACATATCTCTAGATAAGATCGCGAGATTCAGAGACATGGCAGACCAAGAGCTATCGCGAACATCGTCAGGCCGCTCTGCTAGATCTACTTCGACACGATCAAATACTTCAGCTTTAAGTAGACGAGGTCAATGCTCCAGACTTGGGCCAGAGGGAGGGAGTGCTTCACGGTCAAGGGGATGTTGTAGAGATACAAAGGCAGTGAGCCCATGGTCGGCACTAGATACAAGTGCGACTCCTTGCTCTCGTGGCCGTTCCAGGGAGCGTGCCTCAGGTGGATGCTGTGGAGACACGGACGCGGTGTCTCTGTCTCATCGTTCTGCTCGAGTTGCGTCACCTCTAGGATTTTTCACACCTGTGGGGATGTCTACTCCAATTACTCCAGCTTTTGCTCAGTCATCTACAGATGGCACCCCTATGGGTGCCACTCCGATAAATATTACCCTGGTCGGTACACCGGATGCACAGGGATCTCCTACATATGCCCAGGATCATGGATGCAGGTGGGAGAGGACCCATCTTAGGCATACCCCAGGGGGATATGCCTATCTTGTCAATGATAGGTCAGGAGCCATCATCATGAATGATGAGGGGAGAAGGGTGATGGCTCGCATGAGAGAGTTGTGCCAACAAGTTTTTCGACACAACGTCTTAGATCATTGGAAAAACATACCGGAGGGGAGCAAGGACTACATAGTAGCATCCCTGCATGAGGAGTTTTTGGTTCCAACCTCAGCAAATAGATTTTCTACGGGCTGGATGATGGACTGCATGCGTACACACATGTCACACAGACGATCGGACACACGCAAGGCACTCAAGAGTGGGGCTGCAAAGCCCAGTGGCTAGACGTGGACTACTGGCACCGACTGAGGGAGGAGGCTAAAAATTCTCCAGGACGTTGTAGTCAACAGCGCAAGGCGGCGAGGACACGACTAGAGGTCGGAGTGGTCCATCATCTTGGGAGTGGCAGCCACAGGACATATCTGGAGGACTTTGTAATTTTTTCTTTTGTTTTGCTTGCTTATTTTTTTTGCAATATCATTTGTACTGAAAATCATGTTTCTAATAGTTAGTATTTTTTTTTCTTTGCAGCACTCCATTACAAATTGCAATCCAACCGGCCTTGAGACTCGATATGCAGAGAGGCATAGTCTCACTGCATTGATCGATAGATTGTATAGACGCGGTGGCCCTATAAGTTACTCATCTTTATTGTTCGTAGTTACCATGTTTAATTAGAATGCATTATTGTATGGTGGAATGATGTGTTGTTGTTTCTTTTTTTGCAGAGGCCGTTCGATGCTCCTTTGCGGCGAGATGAGCTTTCGGATGGCGAGGATATGTAGCTCACCCTTGGATCCCTGGAGCTCACACACCTTTCTTTTTTGGTCGCCTGATCTGTGTAGACATTTTCTATGTAATAGTGATATCTTGTCATGATTGTACTAGTCGCTTTCATTATGCGATCATGTATTTATTTCATGTATCACTGTTATGATTTCAGTATACTTTGTTTTTGTTTACACGAGCATTATACACAGTGCAGAAACTATTTTGTATGGCCCAAATAAAGCACACATACAAAAAAAAAATCCCTATTACCGTCGCTATTAGCGTCACAAATTTATTGCACACGTCATTATTGGCGTCGTTATTAGCGCCGCAGAGCATCCGTATCAGCATCATTATTTGCATTGGTAGCAGCGTCGCATTTGCAATGCTGATACCGACACAAATAATGATGCTGAAATGGACGCTGATACCAACTGTTCTATGGCATCACCAATAACGATGCTTTTTGCGATGACAGGGGCAAATTTTGTAATTTACATTTTTGTCGCTTTTAACGTCGGTATAAGGCCTATATCTTGTAGTGATGTCTGTTAGTGCTAGTGTGATTATGAGGTTTTGTGAGTGAGTATGTCTATTAGTGCTAGTGTGACTATGAGGTTGTTAATGAATGTAACTGTGTTGATATTTGTCTGGATAAGAGACATGCTCAAACATATGTATGTTTCAATGTTGGATGTGTACTTGTTTTAGGACGTTTGCATGTTTATTTGTGATTTTATGAGCATGCATGTTAATGTATGTTAGTGCATGTTTGATGGACATGAAATTTGAGTTAATGGATGTATAAGTGCACACAGGGATGTGTGTGTATGTGTGTAGTTATGAGAATGGTATGTGTATGTTGTATGTGGGAGTATGTGGATATATGGCAATGCTACCTATGAACACTCTTAATATATAGAGTACCTTACATGTTTTGCATAATTTCTCTTCTAAAGGAGGAGAAAAAAGATGAATAGGTGGTCAAGGCTATAGTTAGAATAAGCATTTACAATTGATGAAGTAAATATGTGTGAAAGATAGAGAATATGGAATCTAGCCCTCACGATGAGTAGGTTCAAAGTCAAGATGTCAAAGATATTCACACATATTTACTTCATCAATTGTATGGGAGATAGAGAATATGGAATCTTTGACATAGTGTAGCATGAGATGATGTGTTCTATTGAGGTAGAGGATGACTATAGGGTTCATATCGATAGATGGGAGGATGTGTTGTAGAAGACTAGACTGCCTAGCTTTCTTTATTGGTGTTATGCAAATGGATCCCTCATGTGAAGATAATATGTATGAAGATAGCTTTTGGGAAGGAGGGATGTCTAGAATGAAAGGGTGTCTTTATTATTAGAATATCGACTAGTCATACGAAGGAGACATGGGTGAATGGGCCAAAGACTACTAATTGGGATCCTATATGGCATGGGATTAATTATAGTCCTATATAGAATAACATTATAATGAGTTTGGTGCAAAAATCCACTCAAAGGAAGATTTGGTTGTTTTATTTAAATGCATGTTCCATGTGTGGGAGGCTAACCACAAGAGTTTGGCTTGGAAAGATGCAATCAACAATAGTTTCTCAAAGAGGAGAGAAAATAATTACAATGTTTTGTGTACAAGGAAAGATACAGTGAATGGATTTATGTTCGTATCATAAACTTCAAATCTTCTTTAAGAGAAAACATTAATAACATTTTGAGGTCATTAAGAGTGCATTTTAAGGAAGTTTGATCAAAATCTTTCCTCCAAGTGGGGGAGCTAGTAAAATTTTTGCAAACAATCTCACATTTTTTTGAACTTTACATGTTTAGATCTCACTCTTCGAAACCTATTCATTGATGTATAACACATATGGTTTGCAAAAGAGACTATAGAGATACCTAGAATATCCTTTATACTTGGGAATCTTAATATTACAAGGCCCTCTAAATGACATCCATAGATAAATGTGCCATTCAAAAGAGAGACAATATGGTTTTGTTTTCTGGCATAATCTTTTTGTTTTGTAGCTTGAATACTCATGCTCTTGTGGCAACTAACTTGTGAGATCAAATTATAAATTGCACCAACATTTGTGATGCAAGTTGTGATGCATATATGTGAGGTTTTTGTAACAAATATAAAACTTTGTTTGATCATGTGAGAAAGAGATATACAATGAGTAAATAAATTTTTGTCCTCTCATCTCGTGCTATTTTAGCAAACTTGTCCATAATGTAAGACTACAATAAAGATATAAAGTTTTTAAAGCTATGTATACTCATGGTATTCATTGGCTATAGGTGCATGGCCTTTATTTTTATGAGGTCCTGATATCCAAGGCTCTCAACATGAAGCTCGAGTAAACATGGATGGAGAGGGGTGCAAAAAGTTTGAGGAGAAATAAAATGAGGAGTTAGATTCACTATATTGTGCGTGTATTGGCAAGAAAATTTTCTACCCATTTACCTAAATTATCTTATAGGTTAGATTTTACTATGCATGCTTATGAGGGTTTGTCGATTGTGAATTTTAAGTACTATCAAGCAGAGACTTGGTTTTACTTCACCTCCAATGATGAAGGGTCTACCTACAGTAACATGTACAAACCTTGCAATGTCCTATCAAGTGCCTTCTTTACCCTATTTTTGTCTATAACCCCTTGTATGCCCTAGTCAAATGGTTATAAAACCTAAAATACCCTATGGAGACTGAGGTATATCTTAGTCTTCAACAAGATACTTTGTCTTCAATACTCCACATTCATGTATATGTGTGAGAGAAAGGGTACCATGGATCTCTAATGGGCTCCCTACATGCACTCAAAGACTTGAGGGGTGTGAAAATTTTCTCCTCAAGTTGGGTTAATGCATATGCCTTTGGGATTATGGATGTGAGGGAACATTGCCTCTCTTTTGTCTCCCATCTCACATGGTATCCATTTTTTCTCGCAAGAATCATAGACATGGCATCTCAATGATTCTATAGGCAACCAACATGATGTGTAAAGACTTGAAGGAAAATTTCAGCTCATTCCATGTAATGTAATAGAATGGAACATGAACTGATAAAATGGATAGAAAGAGGGATTTAAAATGCACTAACTCACTACTTGACTTACCCTTTACAAGAGATCTTTCATATAGTTTTGCTATGCACAACCAACCATCAACAAGTTCTTGGATTAGATCAAGAAATCCATCAACAACTGACTCTTGAGCAAAAGGGCTTAATGCAATGCCACAGTAAATGGAATGATTATTGAAATGAAAAGAGATATATGATTCATACAAGCAATGCAGCTTCAATCAAATGCACCAAATTTAATTATTCAGTCCTTCCAACTACAAGTGGTTGATAGTTCAACAATAGGATGAAAGAAAGAGAGACAAAGAATTAAGTGCATTTTTGTATCTCCTCAAGCTTGATGAATCAATTTCCAATCATAAGGTCTCCTAAATAGCTCCAATTTGCTTCCAATAATACTCCATAGCTTCAATACTTTGTCTCTCGGTGATTTACAAACAATTGATTCAGTGTATTAGCCCTAAAGGTAGATGAATCCTTGAATTAGAAATGTATAAAGGTCTCTTTGACCTTCAATGAGTGGAGATTTTAATGTTAGTTCAAGAATCCCCAAACCCAAGCTCATAGCAGATTCTTTGTACCAAATGATCCCCCAATGTGACCAATCTTTATATGATTCTCAAGTAATTGTGTTGTAGATGAGACCCGTTGTCATGCCGCTATGCGCACACCATGTAAAAAAATCTAGAGTGCAGCTTTCTTATAGATTTAGAGAGTCAATGCCATTTTAGACATTAGTGTTAGTGCCCATGGTTGAAACATATTAAATTTTTGGACAAGTTTTAGCCAATTTTTGATATTTTAGATATTATCTCTTGTAAAAATCCATAAAACTGTAGACAACTTCTAGATTAGGATGACATGTAAAAGAAAGCATGTAGCTCTCAGCCAATTTGAGAGTATTTTATGTAAAAAGAGAGATTGGTGAAATTGCGCGACTCGTGATCACTATTTTTAGGCAGTGAACATCACTCCGAAGGGGGAGATAAAGAAGGAGTGATCTAGCAGAATTCTAGCTAGGTGTGCTAGTATTTTACTCCCCTTTTCGATTCAATGGAAGCATTAGATTGGCGATTCGAGCACCATAGAGGAAGGTATTATTTTATACATGTTTTTTTCTATTAGAGTTGTATCTTCTCACAATGCTGAAATAAACTGACATGCATCTCCTAGTATTCTTTTACATTTTCTAATTCTTTTTGGGAGTATTCTTCTACATCTTCAATTTCTTTGAACCCCTTCTCTTCCGTCTACTCCTCTCCCTGAATCTACCCTTCACCTTGCTGTCTCTTACCCCGTGGCGGACTCTCGCACTAACATCGTGTTACAGAAAGTTTATACTATCATAAGAGGTGAATTTTTGAAGATATTTGGGTTGATTTGGGGCTGATATCTTCAGCCATATTCAGAGAGTTAGCTACATCATTGTTCTTTTAATTCATTTCTTACTCTATAGAAGATATCTTGTCAAAATATGCAAGAATTATGTGCCCCTATGGCAGGGCAATGTTTGTAGATCATTCATAGATGCTTTGAGTTGAATTAATAGGAGCTTTTTCTCTTATTTCTTGGCTATAGTAACTTATCCTTGTCAGGAACTCAATTTGAAGCTCTCTTGAAGCAAGTCTCTTTGCTCTACAAGCCTTGTAATTGACTCATAAGCTTTTGTCCCTAACGGTGTCGAAGAGTTTTCGAAAGCAAAGTCGCAACCGCAGAAGTCCTTGTTAAATTTCAGGATAGAAGATCAATCAAGTGTGACATTTACGACCTTAATCAACATCAACAGCTTCAGCTTCACAAAGGATTCAAATCTGATTTATAAACTGGTTATTCAAAAACTCAAGTTCTTCACGTCCCTTCTTGCTATTTCAAAAAGAAATCCGCTGGTTGGTACTGTATAAGAAACACCAAGATAATTTGTATGCAGAAGACTGGACTCTTGATATTTTAGAGAGAATTAGCATTCTTATTCAGATAGGATAGCATTTCAATTCTGTAATCAAACTGTCTTCAAGTTTTCTATATGTTTGCAAGTAGCTCCAGAATTTTACAAAAGATTCGTGGTTCATAATTCAGCATCAATCCAGATAGGCATTGGGTCATTGATCTTTAGTCGATGGAGAAGCTTACAAAGAAGAGCTCAATGGATTTCTGAAAGCCCGTCTTTCCCTGCCTAATAAACATTTGAAAGCTCATATTTTGAATTCTGCACAGCTGAATTCTGTACACCAGGGTCTCTGTTCAATCTTTTGTCTTCATCAGCAAATGCACATCCGATTTAATACTTCGAATTCAGCAGGATGCACAGGTCCTCTCAGGACAGGAAATCTTTTTCATCCCTGTAACTTAGGCTTCCCCCCCCCCATGGCACCTGATCAGGTCATGCTAGTCATAGCAATTGGAGCTTAGACCTTCCACATAGTGGAACAAGACAATGTTTTCAGGATGTCGCGATAGTGCTGAGAGATGTGATGCACGTATAGCTGCTGTGATAATCAAGATCTGAAGCTCCTTCCATCATGACTTTGACGTTGACAGAGAGAGGCCTGGCATTAGGAAGAGTTGCAGAAGTTCATTGCACCTCAAAGAAAGCTCTCATAGGAAAAGCAGGGCAAATCCGTGCTCGCCGTGCTTTGATATGCGATTTTCAAGCTCAAGATGCATCTTCTGAAATAGAGGCAGAAGTATCTCCCATCCTGAAATAGAGGCTGAAATTTCAGGATGGGAGATACTTGAGCCTTGTAGAAGAGGCTGAAATAGAGGCTGAAGTATCTCCCATCCTGAAATTTCTGCGACGCTTTCACGTCGGGTTCACCAAAGATGTCGAAGAGTTTTCGAAAGCAAAGTCGCAACCGCAGAAGTCCTTGTTAAATTTCAGGATAGAAGATCAATCAAGTGTGACATTTACGACCTTAATCAACATCAACAGCTTCAGCTTCACAAAGGACTCAAATCTGATTTATAAACTGGTTATTCAAAAACTGAAGTTCTTCACGTCCCTTCTTGCTATTTCAAAAAGAAATCCGCTAGTTGGTACTGTATAAGAAACACCAAGATAATTTGTATGCAGAAGACTGGACTCTTGATATTTTAGAGAGAATTAGCATTCTTATTCAGATAGGATAGCATTTCAATTCTGTAATCAAACTGTCTTCAAGTTTTCTATATGTTTGCAAGTAGCTCCAGAATTTTACAAAAGATTCGTGGTTCATAATTCAGCATCAATCCAGATAGGCATTGGGTCATCGATCTTTAGTCGATGGAGAAGTTTACAAAGAAGAGCTCAATGGATTTCTGAAAGCCCGTCTTTCCCTGCCTAATAAACATTTGAAAGCTCATATTTTGAATTCTGCACAACTAAATTCTGTACAGTAGGGTCTCTGTTCAATCTTTTGTCTTCATCAGCAAATGCACATCCGATTCAATACTTTGAATTCAACAGGATGCACAGGTCCTCTCAGGACAGGAAATCTTTTTCATCCCTGTAACTTAGGCTTTCCCCCCCCATGGCACCCGATTAGGTCAGGCTAGTCATAGCAATTGGAGCTTAGACCTTCCACATAGTGGAACGAGACAATGTTTTCAGGATGTCGTGATAGTGCTGAGAGATGTGATGCACGTATAGCTGCTGTGATAATCAAGATCTGAAGCTCCTTCCATCATGACTTTGACGTTGACAGAGATAGACCTGGCATTAGGAAGAGTTGCAGAAGTTCATTGCACCTCAAAGAAAGCTCTCATAGGAAAAGCAGGGCAAATCCGTGCTCGCCGTGCTTTGATATGCGATTTTCAAGCTCAAGAAGCATCTTTTGAGCCTTGAACAAGAAAGGCAGAACTCTTGACCAGCTCTGATTTGCTGCACTTTCTTTTTCTGCACTTACAGGCTTTCAGTCACAGCAACAGCTGTACAGTCACATTGCCGAAGTGCATGAGACTTTTTTGTGTTCACAGACTGAGGTACGTCTTCTAAACTGCTGACTTCTGTTTCACTCATGGGTTTACAAAAATCAATCTCGAAAGCACTCCCTTCAGCAGCATCATGATGTTGAACTTCCAAACTAGGCCATTTGAAATGCCAACACTGGCATCGTTCTCACAAGCAGATGAACTATTCTCTCTGTTCGTCTTGTCGTGCAAATATTTAGAGAGAAGTGGAGGCAGTCGTGATGATGCCTGAGTTGTGCTTTAAATTGACTCGAACAAAGGGAGATCAAACGGATCTGCTGGATCACTGGAGCTCATCCGATTGGCCTGTCATTGAGTGACATGAAATTGGGCTTATTTTTCAAAGAGCCTATGAGACCGTTCTCCTCCCAGAGCCCCGTTTTTCTGGTTTAGTCCTCTTCTTCTTGATCGCTCTCCTCCCAATATAGCTCTTCTGCATCAACACGCCATTTTCATATAGAAAAGTGGTCTCTCACAATAGCAGCCGATTTCTGACTCCCACGCGGCATGTCATCCAAATACTGATTTGCGTGCTTGAAATCCTCCACACTGGCGTAGCCTACAATCATTGCACTCCAAGCAATCACTGAATATCCGACTTGCTTCCCCCCCCTCCGTGTTCTTCTAGCGTCGTCCGCCTTCCTCGCCTTCATCCTCCCTTTTTTAAACTTCATCCCTTTCAACCAGAAAAGCCACTCCTTTTTTTTTTCCCTCCAAAAAACCACATTTAAAAATAGTCATCCCCATAATGAATCTCGTCATCATCCATTTCCTGGTCCATAATGGTGGACCTTCTTTCTCTGTTCGTTTGTGCAAATCTCTGCACATGACACCTATGGAGGAGAAGCAAGTGCATTATCACATTTGGTGTCAATGCAAATGGTTCTTGTTCTTCTCTACCACACTGATTCTTTTCCATGACTATGTCTTCCAAGAAGAAAACAAACGAGCTGTTGCAGATTAACCTCAAGGACCTTCTTGTGTCCACATCAAAATCAGTTCCACTATCTCTTGAATTCCAAGCCTTGAAGGTGATTTCTGATCCTTGTAAATCCCTTGGAAGAAGGATATAAGGATACCCTAGCGAGATTGACATAGACAGTTTCTGAGCTCGGTTGTAGTGCATTGTTGCAAGCAGCTGTTTGGTTCTGTTCGCATAGCTTTAGTAAGATGTTGTATAGCACCCAAGACATCAAACTTGGGGAAAACAGGATCCACCTCATCCAGATGGTAAATAGATAAGAAAGGAGCAGTTGGTTGATCAAAACCTCCTCGACCACTTGACAAGACATACCAAGTAGAGCATTATTGATAAGTTCCTCTTGCTCCAAACCCTCTTCCACGCAGAACAAAAGTATAAACACAACAACTAGATATGTACAAAGTATCAAATCCCACACACAACTTTTGGGTGGTTTTCACACCTCGAATGCGCAGCAATACGACATCCACCCCCTCTAATCCTGCGCATCCTCCGGATGGGCCAACTACCCATGATCGTTATCATCAAGATCCACAAACAGATCAATCTCTTCATTATGCATTTCCGGTATATCAACAAGATTATTTGTCATATCATCTGTCTCTTCCATTGGAGTTTCTTCTCGTTGCTCTTCTCTTGAAAATTCTTCCAATGCATAATCTTCATCATCTCTTTTCTTGAAAATCTTGATTCTTTTTCCAGTAATAGGCACTCTAAGCACTGTCCCATCCAATTCTGTCAACTCATATGTTGCACTATCAAAAACATGTCTGACTATGTACGGCCCAAACCATCTTTTCACCATCTTCCAAAGTGCAGTATGCTGATTTTCAAGGCTGCTATCAAAGACCAATACCCAATCTCCCTCTTCTATTGCTCTAGGCCGCAAGCGATGCCTGCTGTCAAACTTGTCCTTATTCCTTAGTCTAGCAACCTTCAACCTGTCAATAGCTAGCTGAATATCCTCAGGTCTCCTCTCCAACTATCGAATCCGAAGAGCTAAGAGCTCCTCTCTCGTCAAATCCTCCTGCCAAGGTAAAACTGACGAAGTCAAAGCACAAGTCTCAGTCGGCATAACAGGTTTCTGACCATACATCAACTCTGCAGGCATATATCCTGTAGTAACACTATGAGTTGTACAATCAGCCCACAAAGCAAATGGTAGAAGTCTCGGCCATTCTCCAATCCATCCTCTGCATGCTTTGGCTAATGCTTTCATTATCGGCGGATGCCCTCTTTCACTCTTTCCATTTCCCTCTGGATTATATGCTATAGTTAGAGCTAACTTGATTCCTAGCTGAGAAAAAAACTCCCTAGCTTCATCTGCATCCAATTCACCACGATCTGCAGTGATCTTACCCACACAACCAGACCTGCACAAAATTTCCTCCAATAAGAACTTACACACTGCACTAGTGGTCTTTGTTCTCAAAGATCTGCCCTCAACATGATTGGTAAGATCCTCTCTAGCCAAAACAATGTACCTCATCTGCCATAGACCCATAGGCATGGTAACCAAATCAACTACCCACTTATAATGAATGCATAGCGGATAGGTCGGATGAAGCTCATCTCGATGACCCACTACCGAATACATCTGGCAGTCTCTGCAAGTCTCAACAAAGTGAGAAACATCTCTATACATGCCTTTCCACCAATATTTCTCCTTGATTTTCTCATAAGTAGCCCACACTCCTCTATGACCAGCCCAAGGACTCTCATGAAACTCCCTCATCACCTGTAACTGTGTCTCTCTATCGCAGACAACCCGCAAAGGTAATCCACCTCTTTTCTTTGGATGCTTCCAAAGAAATCCATCCTTGAGAAAATAACCATAGGCTTTCCTTCTGATCTTCTTGAACTCTTCATCTGTCCATTTATCTCTTTTGCTTAGTGTACTAAGGTACTTGCCAATATGCAACCAATCTCCAACATAGAGTTCTTCTATGAAAGCCACAATATCATAGACATGACAAACATGATCAACCATAGTGGCTGAAATTTCTGCATCATCCTCTTCTGCAAGTAGAGTCTCCTCATCATCATATCTGGCTCTAGACAACATATCTGCCACTGGATTATCCTTCCCTGCTATGTGTTTAAATTCCGGATTTAATGACTTGATGTATGCAATCCATCTCAACATAGCTATATCCGGAGTAGAGCAACTCGTGATCATACCAATCAATGGCAAGCAATCTGTCTCTACCACAACTGAAGTTCCAATAAAGTACTCCTTGTCACATTTGAGAGCTGTAACAATCCCCAATAACTCCCTCTTGATTTGCGGATATCTCCTTTGTCTCTCATTTAGGACTTTCGCCCCAAACCGAATAGCATACCTATTTCCATCTGCATCATCTTGACCCATAGCCCAACCTATGCCAATTGGACTAGTGTCAAATGTCAATACAATAGGCCTTTCACAATTATAATCCGCTTTCCTGAGAGTAGGAGCATTCTGCAATAACTTCTTCAATTTCCACATAGCTCTAGTGTGGCTCTCATCCCAATAGAATTTCTGCCCCTTTCGAAGCAGCTGATATAAACAATTTGCTATGTGTGCAAAATGAGGTATCCAAATCATATAAAACACACAAGCTCCAATGAATCTCCGTACCTCTGAAGTGGTAGAACAATACTCCGCAATCTTGCCTATAGCATTCACCTTATTAGGTGAGGGTTTCCTGCCATAATATCCACACATATGTCCAACAATGACAACCTCATTCACTCCAAAAATAGATTTTTGCCCTGAAAGTGTCAAGTTCACTTCTTCTAACCTGGCCAAAATCTTCTCACATGCTGAAATATGATCAGCCACAAAGTATCTGCATCCCTGATCATTTAGACTCTCATTCTTCTATCCAAGAAAGGCATGGTAAGCTGAGGTATGTAATCAAGAAGGACCTTATGCATGGCATTCATCATATGCGCAATAGAATTAGTGGCGCACCTTGAGGCAAGGTACACATCCTGACAAGCCCAATAGGAGTTCTCATGGTGGTTATGTCCCTGCTTTCCAAAGCCAGCTGAAACTGATCATATCCTGAATACAAATCACCTAAAGAATAGATGGCGTGTCCAGCAAATGCCTCTGCAAACTCATCCACAACTGGACCTATACCAACATTCCTGATAGTAACTGTGTTCACTGGCTGCATGTCCTGAATAAATCAGAGAGTACCATTCTTCTTTGGAACTGTAAACCACCTGTTTGAGTATGGTGCAGATGAAGGCTCAAGGATTCCCATCCTGATTTTCTCATTCAATAAATCAATCAGCTTTGGCAGGTGTGCCTTAGGCACTGGAATAGGTCAGAGATTCCATGGAATATGAGGAATAGTAAAAATGACCATAGGAGCAACAATATCAGGATTCACACATCCAATCTCATGTGGAAAAAAAGCAAATCCCCTTCCATGTCGCTCAAGCATATCCTGAAAGCATTGCTTCTCTATGGGTAGCAAGAAATCACCATTTTCAATTTTCAATTCAGCAAGAGTCTCTGCTGAAAATTTATGACCAATATGCTCCGGATTTCTCAAAATTGGCTGTTTAGCAGCCCTCTCTATTTGCTGATCACTGTCAAGTGGAAGCGGTACAGCAACCGGCTTCACCTTCTTATCCACAGTTTTGTATTTCGTGTCAACCCTGGCTTCATTATGCTCTTCTGCATTACACAAATCTTGCTGTAAATTAGCAAATCTGCATTCCAATGGCTGAATATCCTCAGCCCTCTGCTCTATGGACTGCATAGAAACAGCCCTAAACTCTGGATGCTGAAATATTTCAGTAGTAAACTCTGTTGGCTGAAAGTTTTGAGCCCTCTGTGTCTCTGAAAGCTAATCATAATCAGCTGGAAACTCTGTTTGCTGAATTTCTTCAGCACTCAACACTCTTTGCTGAGTTACCTCAGCCTCTGACTCAATCTGTGACACAAAATCTGCAATTTCGTGAAACATGTCCAGGGACTGCACTAATACATTACTATGACAACTCTGCATATCAGTTTTCAGCATATCTTTCATCTCTTCCATTGTATCTGCACAAATCATACTATCATACATCCTATCTATGTGCTCATCATCCTCCAAAATTCCTGCATTTTTCAAATTTTTCTCCTTCCTGCATATATACTGCCTCGCAGCTCTAGGCAACCTAGAAGTCTTCTGATAGCTCATTGAACTGTTTGCTGAAATCCCAACAAAATCGGAGGAGAAAACACCGCTGCCAGGAGGCGAGAACTCCAATCTCCTCTGCTCTGTACCACCGTCGTCTCGCGAAACGGCAATACCTAATGAAAACCCGAATCCCTCACAGTGGACAAAGGTGCATCTCTGAGAGTATCCCTGTTTCTAACATGGTTCACACACACAGTCATAAACTGAACTGCTCTCATACCATCTTTACTGCAAATCCGTGCATAAGCAGATCCATCATCCATGACCTTTGTTTCCATGCACATCTCTGTGATGAATGGCTGTCCAAGAATTATAGGATAAGAGCATGAATCCCGCACAAAGAAATGAAAATCCTCCTCTACATCACCAATAGAAACCCTGACACTAGGACAGGCAGCATACAAATCACCTGCAGTGTTATTGGCAGCTCTCATATGCCATCCATGCTCTACATCCATAGGCCATCTGTTACTCTCATAAACTCCACGAACTATGAGATTAATCTCTGAACCATGATCCACCAATGCAACATAAGGCACCTGTTTCTCTCCAATCTTTACCATCGTCTCTGTAGTTGCCCTAGCCCAATGGCTCCGCGAAAAGTGACTACGCGGTATCAAGACAGGCTCATCAATTTCATCATAATGCATAGGCTGAACCCTCTTCTCTACCTGCGGAAAAACAGAAGCATTCTCAATCATAACCTCATCCTCATCCTCATCCAACTCCCCAATCAAAACTCCCTATGTATCAGTGGTAGATAATGCATGTCTTTTCCTCTTCAGGACCTCCTGAAACCGATCTTGAAACTCTCTTTTCAAGATGCCCAAAATCTCAGAAATAGTGAAAGTCACCTCACTGCCAAGTATCTTATCATTAAAGATTTTTTTCATGTCCGTAGATGTCTCAATATCGGACATCAGTCTAAACCCTGGCTGCTTTCTCTCTCTAGGCTCTTGCCTCTTTTCTCTCTTTTGAGCATCTTCCATCTGTCGATCTGGCCCTAGTCTTGAAGACGGTCCTGCAGTAGGTGGAGTAACAAACTCACCCCCTCTAGTCTTCTTAGCTGCACTTGGATTTTCTTCATCCCTCTTACGCTTCTCCTCAACAAGTACATCTGCACCCTGAGACTTAGCCAAATAAGCATAAATAGAGTACCTGTCAACAGGCGAGTCCCAACCTGTCTCTGATCTGATGCTAGAGCCTGCACTAGTCAAAACAGTTTGCTGAATTTTCCCCTTGTTTGCAGTCTCCATAGCATAAGTCCATAGCGCTGACTGAGTCTCTGATCCCTTCTCAATCTGGACTCCATATGCAGAAGCATCACCTCTAGTTGTCACATAAGAAGTACACGCAGCCATGTCATCCATTAACTTCTTCATTCCACCTTTACCAAAGTTGGTAGCAAGTGGAGCTCCTGTCTCAGTCAACCAAATATTACAACCTTGCCCCCAATATACCAAATTCTTCCTCCTTGCATCCTGAAAAGATTCACAATCCCTACAATGCTGATGGTCCGTACTATCGCACCAAATACATCTTCGATCTCTCCTAGGTGCACTAGGAGCACTTCTAGGTGCAGTAGGAGCACTAGAAGAAGTAGTAGGCGCAGTCGAAGCAAACTGCTCTTTCAACTTTCCCACCAACTCCGCTTTGACTGACTCCAGTGTCAAATCTGTTATGCCTTTGATTATGTCATCAAGAGAGGTAGGCACCGATGGAGCGGATGGTTTTGGAGCAGAAGGTGTAGGCATCGGTCATGGAACAGGAGGAATAGGTGGAGTGGAAACAGTAGGCACTGGCATAGGCCAAGAAACTGCCTGAGGAGGAGAAGAAATAACAGGGATAGAAGTAGGCATAGGAGCTGATAATGGTATAGGTGTCATGGAACCAGTCTGTAGGCGAGTCTTCCATATCCTCCTCTTGTTCAAAGTCGAAACTACATCCTGAGCATCCTGCCAATCCGTTTTAAGACCCATAGGCTTCGTGCGATCCTCAAGAAGCTCACCCAATTCTTCTTGAAGAGCAAGATCTGCAGCTTGCAAGAAAAGCTCAACTTTTTCAACATCCAATGCTCTTTCTTCAATGGCATCAAGCTGACTATACCTCTCCTCAAATTCTCGAATCAACTCTGAAGCAGCTAGACCTTTGTTTGGCATGTAGACCCACTCTCGGAATGACCGCCGAGTAGCCATACCAAAGTCCTCAAGGAAGTATTCTTCTTTCAAGGCCTTCTTAAAATCTTGCCAATGTGTATTTTGAATAAAAAGATCAGTCACTTTTGCCCTCAAAGCGGGTGTGACAAGACGAAGGAAGTACTTACTCATAAGTCCAGCTAGAACTCTGAAAAACCCCATCTTGATCTCATATGTCTTCAAATATGCTGAAACATTACGGCCATCAAATAGCTTCTTCTCATTCTCAACTGCTTCAATAGCCTTAGTCGCGCTGTTTGCATTCTCCTGCTCCGAATAGAGTTGCATTTGCTGAGACAACTGCTGTTGATGCAATTGTTGCTGCTGCTGCATATACAATTGTGTCTGCTGATTTTGGAGCTGCATATACATGGACATATTCTGCAAAATCTGCTTTAGATCCTCTGTTGAAGTACTTGACGCAACAGTCATTGATGGAGCTGAAGTAGACGCAGCTGGAATTGTAGAAGAGGCTGAAATAGAGGCTGAAATATCTCCCATCCTGAAATTTCTGCGACGCTTTCACGTCGGGTTCACCAAAGATGTCGAAGAGTTTTCGAAAGCAAAAACGCAACCGCAGAAGTCCTTGTTAAATTTCAGGATAGAAGATCAATCAAGTGTGACATTTACGACCTTAATCAATATCAACAGCTTCAACTTCACAAAGGATTCAAATCTGATTTATAAACTGGTTATTCAAAAACTGAAGTTCTTCACATCCCTTCTTGCTATTTCAAAAAGAAATCCGCTGGTTGGTACTGTATAAGAAACACCAAGATAATTTGTATCCAAAAGACTGGACTCTTGATATTTTAGAGAGAATTAGCATTCTTATTCAGATAGGATAGCATTTCAATTCTGTAATAATCAAACTGTCTTCAAGTTTTCTATATGTTTGCAAGTAGCTCCAGAATTTTACAAAAGATTCGTGGTTCATAATTCAACATCAATCCAGATAGGCATTGGGTCATTGATCTTTAGTCGATGGAGAAGTTTACAAAGAAGAGCTCAATGGATTTCTGAAAGCCCGTCTTTCCCTGCCTAATAAACATTTGAAAGCTCATATTTTGAATTCTGCACAACTGAATTCTGTACACCAGGGTCTCTGTTCAATCTTTTGTCTTCATCAGCAAACGCACATCCGATTCAATACTTCGAATTTAGCAGGATGCACTGGTCCTCTCAGGACAGGAAATCTTTTTCATCCCTATAACTTAGGCTTTCCCCCCCCCATGGCACCCGATCAGGTCAGGCTAGTCATAGCAATTGGAGCTTAGACCTTCAACATAGTGGAACGAGACAATGTTTTCAAGATGTCGCGATAGTGCTAAGAGATGTGATGCATGTATAGCTGCTGTGATAATCAAGATTTGAAGCTCCTTCCATCATGACTTTGACGTTGACAGAGAGAGGCCTGGCATTAGGAAGAGTTGCAGAAGTTCATTGCACCTCAAAGAAAGCTCTCATAGGAAAAGCAGGGCAAATCCGTGCTCGCCGTGCTTTGATATGCGATTTTCAAGCTCAAGAAGCATCTTCTAAGCCTTTAACAAGAAAGGCAGAACTCTTGACCAGCTCTGATTTGCTGCACTTTCTTTTTCTGCACTTGCAGGCTTTCAGTCACAGCAACAGCTGTACAGTCACATTGTCGAAGTGCATGAGACTTTTCTGTGTTCACAGACTGAGGTACGTCTTCTGAACTGCTGACTTCTGTTTCACTCATGGGTTTACAAAAATCAATCTCGAAAGCACTCCCTTCAGCAGCATCATGATGTTGTATTTCCGAAATAGGCCATTTGAAATGCCAATACTGGCATCGTCCTCACAAGCAGACGAACTATTCTCTCTCTTCGTCGTGTCCTGCAACTCTTTAGAGAGAAGTGGAGGCGGTCGTGATGATGCCTGAGTTGTGCTTTAAATTGGCTCGAACAAAGGGAGATCAAACGGATCTGCTGGATCACTGGAGCTCATCCGATTGGCCTGTCATTGAGTGACATGAAATTGGGCTTATTTTCCAAAGAGCCTGTGACACCGTTCTCCTCCCAGAGCCCCGTTTTTTCTGGTCTAGTCCTCTTCTTCTTGATCGCTCTCCTCCCAATATAGCTCTTCTGCATCAACACGCCATTTTCATACAGAAAAGTGGTCTCTCACAATAGCAGCCGATTTCTGACTCCCACGCGGCATGTCATCCAAATACTGATTTGCGTGCTTGAAATCCTCCACACTGGCGTAGCCTACAATCATTGCACTCCAAGCAATCACTGAATATCCGACTTGCTTCCCCCCCTCTGTGTTTTTCTAGCGTCGTCCGCCTTCCTCGCCTTCATCCTCCCTTTTTTTAAACTTCCTCCCTTTCAACCAGAAAAGCCACTCCTTTTTTTTTCCCTCCAAAAAACCACATTTAAAAATAGTCATCCCCATAATGAATCTCGTCATCATCCATTTCCTGGTCCATAATGGTGGACCTTCTTTCTCTGTTCGTTTGTGCAAATCTCTGCACATGAAACCTATGGAGGAGAAGCAAGTGCATTATCACATTTGGTGTCAATGCAAATGGTTCTTGTTCTTCTCTACCACACTGATTCTTTTTCATGACTATGTCTTCCAAGAAGAAAACAAACGAACTGTTGCAGATTAACCTCAAGGACCTTCTTGTGTCCACATCAAAATCAGTTCCACTATCTCTTGAATTCCAAGCCTTGAAGGTGATTTCTGATCTTTGTAAATCCCTTGGAAGAAGGATGTAAGGATACCCTAGCGAGATTGACATAGACAATTTCTGAGCTCGGTTGTAGTGCATTGTTGCAAGCAGCTGTTTGGTTCTGTCCGCATAGCTTTAGTAAGATGTTGTATAGCACCCAAGACATCAAACTTGGGGAAAACAGGATCCACCTCATCCAGATGGTAAATAGATAAGAAAGGAGGAGTTGGTTGATCAAAACCTCCTCGACCACTTGACAAGACATACCAACTAGAGCATTATTGATAAGTTCCTTTTGCTCCAAACCCTCTTCCACGTAGAACAAAAGTATAAACACAACAACTAGATATGTACAAAGTATCAAATCCCACACACAACTTTTGGGTGGTTTTCACACCTCGAATGCGCAGCAATATGACAACGGTCTACATTAAATCTAATCATGCAAAGTTGATTCATGCTATGGCATCATGTATGAATGATGGGATGTAGAGTTGTTTATGATGCATGATAGCATATTGTACTTGATTTTATAATTGGTGATTGCTCTTACAGTCAAGAAAACAAGCTTGATTTGAGATAATACTCTTGTGATCTTTGCTAAGAACATGTAGCTGGAAGCTCTATCAACATCGTCAAGAACTTGGCTTGAAACCTTCAACCTTTCTCTTATCTCTACCATCTCCAGAGTCTAAGCTCTTCAAACTCCATACATTCTTCTCTCTCAAACCATTGTGATTGACCATGAAGTAGTTCTTGAACCTTCAAACATTCACTCTAATTTGCTTATCTCTTGAAGACACATATCCATCTATCTTGTCTAGTTTTCTTACCAAACCCTTGTGGTGACCTTCAACCCTACGCGCTGCGACATTGGTGAACCCAACGTGAAGGTTGGTGTAAGAGAACTTCAAGATGGGGGATTCTTCAAGAGATACTCTATAACAATTGGTATGCATACTGTAATAGACTCAACAACAACAAATCCAAATGTTACAACAACAACAACAAAGGCAAGATGAAGAGAAGATTGATTCCACAGCTATCAAGGCCCTAGAGGAAGTTGGGCGGGAATTAAAGAAATTTAATGGTCAAAATGCCTATGTTTTTTTCGCTTGTATGTTGAGAAAATACTCTTCTTTGGTGTACCACAATATGCATGGAGTTGCTATTTTGCTAGACTAGCCAAGCATGGTCTTCAAGAAAGAATCCATGGTCTTTTTCAGCAAGATGCGGATTGGGCTACATTCAAAAAAGCCCTACGCAAAGAATTCTTCTTAGAAGACTCTAGCCTAATGACGAAGAAAAGTTTCACTCATTGGATTGAGAAACCCAAGTTGAGGTTTAGCTACAATAGCTTTATACCATGAGTTTGAAAGTAAATTTGGATAACTTGATGTTGAAGACCAACAAAGTATGGAAGGTCATAAGATTGAATTATTCCTTAAGGTTGCAGATCCCATTCTGTAAGAGAAGCTTGTTGATCTCCTAGAAGATGCTACCTCCAAATTAGGAGTCAAGACTGCATGGATAGATGTTACTGATGCAGTTAACATAATTGCTTGAAGAGAGCGGATGTGGCTAAGATTGGATTCTACTTCAACTTCAATAACTCCATTGATGGAGCTTGTTCCACCTTCAAAATCTCTTATTCCTTTGACTAATCAACCAACTCTTTCTTCTTCTATTCCTTCTAAAAATGACTTCATGGATGAACTCATTAAAAGCATGCTTGATCTTCATCTCAATCTTACAGAAATTAGTTCCAAGGTGGTGAAGCTGGATGTCAAAGTTGAAAAATGAGGACGATCATCATCTCAAAGACCCATGAGAGAAGGCTTTAAGGGGCAATGTATTTGGTGCGACATTCAACAACATGACAAGAGGGAGTGTTCTGCCTTCCGTGAGGTTGAAGCACAGAAGCTCCTCTTTTGGAAAAATGAAAAAAATTATGCAGTTGAAATTGGTCTTCCACTGGAGCCAAATTTTGGCAATGATAGAATGAAGAAAAGATTAGAAGATTTAGCTGTAAAGAATGCCTACGCAGCAATTGATGTAGCTACCTATGGGCTACAAATTGAACCAACTAAATAAAATTTGAAAGCATGTAAAGCAAATGTGCAATCTAAAGTATGGATGCATGCACTAATGGAACGTGGTAAAGCAACCAAAGAAGATTTGGCTAACGCTAGTCAATGCATTCGAGGAATAACTGGTTGGAAAGAACCGGTAGATTATTTTTTTGCATTTGCACATTTGGCTGACGTCAATCATAAAGAAGTCTTGATTGAAGAAAAGAGAAGAAGAGAAGATGGACAAGGGCTTTCCTCTTCTAGCCCTCCGAAACGGGTAACTAGAAGAATGCATGAACAACCAAAACTTGCTAAAAATATAACCCCAGATCAAGAAGTCTGGCACATTTGGTTGACGCCAATCATAAAGAAGTCTTGATTGAAGAAAAGAGAAGAAGAGAAGATGGACAAGGGCTTTCCTCTTCTAGCCCTCCAAAACGGGTAGCTAGAAGAATGCATGAACAACCAAAACTTGCTAAAAATATAACCCCAGATCAAGAAGTCTTGCACATTTGGCTGACGTCAATCATAAAGAAGTCTTGATTGAAGAAAAGATGGACAAGGGCTTTCCTCTTCTAGCCCTCTGAAATGAGTAACTAGAAGAATGCATGAATAACCAAAACTTGCTAAAAATAACCCCAGATCAAGAAGTCTTGCACATTTGGCTGACGTCAATCATAAAGAATTCTTTATTGAAGAAAAGAGAAGAAAAGAAGAGGGCTTTCCTCTTCTAGCCCTCCGAAACGGGTAACTAGAAGAATGCATGAACAACCAAAACTTGCTAAAAATATAACCCTTGATCAAGAAGTCTTGCATATTTGGCTGACGTCAATCATAAAGAAGTCTTGATTGAAGAAAAGAGAAGAAGAGAAGATTGACAAGGGCTAACTAGAAGAATGCATGAACAACCAAAACTTGCTAAAAATATAACCCCAGATCAAGAGATGGAAGATGCGCCACAAACAAAGAAGACCGAAGAAAGGCAAGCAGCTAGGCTACAAATTGCAGTCTGACATAGAATATGCAATCGATCTCAAGCGAGTCCTAGAAGAACGAATTCTGTGAAGAAAAATTAAATTCACCTTAGGCGAATTTCTTGGAATTAACAACTGTGAATTCCATGATGTAATTATTAATATAATAAAAGGAAAAGACAATATGTTGGTGATGAAGCTGAAGAAACAATGCATACTTTTTTGCAAGTCCTTTGAGTTTTTGTGCAAGATGAAGAGAAGCTGACTTCACAAGGAATTCATCTTGAAGCACTTAAAGAATTAATTGCAGCAATTGAAGCTCAAGATAAAGAAAGCATGAATGCAAAAATTAAATAAGTGAAAGCTGAAAATGTAATGGTCGGCTGGTCCAAACGAGTTGGGCAGTCCACATCTCAAAAAGAAGGCCGTCTACAACACATGCATGAGGAGAAAGAGGCTCGATTCATTCCAAGCAGTCACTACTCCCGTATACATTGGGTAAGAGCAACAACAGAGACAGCCATCAAAATTGGAGAAAAAGAAACACCATGTAATGCATTCTTAGATCATGGCTCAAAGATAAATGTCATGGCAAGGAGTCTCTATGAAAGTGGCCGATGGCCCATAGATGTTGATCCAGGTTGGTGAATGAGAGCTATAAACAACTCTTTTGTAAAGTTATATGCTGCATGTCCTAATGTGCAGGTAACTGTTGGAGACATAAAAGACAATTTTCACTTTTTTTTTCAAGACCCTTGTAGTTACCCTATCATTCTTGGGCAACCTTACATTTCTCAAGTCCGCTTGGAAATAAAAGCTCTTGATGATGGTTCTTCCTATGCTCAAATCGGAAGCAAGGATAATAAATGAGCTATCCAATTTCTTAATGTGTGTTAACCATCATTGAAACAGAGATCGACTGTGTGATTATCCTATGCCTCCTAATCCCCGAGAATTCAAGAGTTTTCGGGGCTACACTACTATAAAAAGAGGCTATGGCAGTGCATCATGTAAAAATATTGAACCTCCTTATGCTACAGAAATTGTGTCTCTAGGAAATATGTATGTATGTACAGTCAATAGTATGGGCTGCTATAAGTCTTTTCCAGCCACCATGACTAAAGTTGAAAGAAAATATTTATGTCATGTAAAAAGGGAGCTAGAAACTTATGACATGATGGTTGAAAATGAAAATATTTCTGGCTTTTTTTTTGGATTGATTACTATAGACACATTGAATGAAATATATGCACGTGCTTATATAGAAAATCAGGCTGAAAATTAGTCCATAGAAGTATATACATTGGATTTTAATCAAACAATTCAAGAATTTGTTGAGCAAGAAGACATTGGTTTACTCAACAAGGATGAAGCACAAGTGGAGATAAAATACAAGACAGTGGATAAGAAAGTCAAGCCTGTGACAGTCCCACTACCTCGTGAAAGTGAAGGGATGGATGATAGGGTAGCAAATTAGCCAGGTCTTCGTGATCCTTCCAACATTGGTCACAAGTTCACATCTAAAAGTATAAAAGAGATCAAAATAGGTGAAAATTCTTTTCTTTTGCTGGCTGAAAAACACTCTTTTATGCAAATGCTAATGAAACATGGAAAAGATTTTGCATTTCAACCAAGTGAAGTAGGCTATGTGGATCCAAATATTGTGGCTCCTATGGTCAGTTTTACGATCCCACACGTGCCTTGGAACCTCAAGCCCATTCGTGTTCCAAGGGCGCATTTGCCCAAATTACTGGAACTTCTAAATAAGAAGATCAGAATGAAGATTTTAGAACCTTCTTCAATACCTTACTCAAATTGATGGTTTATCGTGCCCAAGAAAAATGAATCTGTACGATTCATCCAAGATCTACAGCCTCTTAATCATGTCACAATCTGAAATGTTGGTTCGGGTCCAATTGTTGACGTGTTTGCTGAAGCTTTTGCAGGTAGAGAAATTTATTCTATGGGCAACTTATATTCAGGATATGATCAATTTCAGCTTTCATTAGAAAGCTGAGACCTTACCACAATGAAGATACCTCTTGGATTGGTCCATATGTCCACTCTACAACAATGTGCAACAAACTCCATAACCCATATGATGAATGCCATGCACAAATTCTTAAGGGACTTTATTCCACAACTTACTCTTCCATTTCTTGATGATGTACCTATCAAGGAATGTGAAGCCAATGAAAATAATGAGGAGCTTGAGGAAGATGGCTACAGGAAATTTGTAGTTAACCATATTCATGATTGTGATAGGATTTTGACAAGGCTAGAAGAGGTACATCTTAGCCTTTCTGGAGCTAAGTCGATTTTTGGAGTAGAAGAAGTCCTAGTTGTCGGATATCTGTGTGGCCCCTATGGATGTAACCTTCACCAATCAAGATAGATGCCATTAGTAGAATAAAAGAAAAATGCACAAATATTTCACAAGTGAAAATATTTCTTGGCGTATGTGTATTCTATCTCATATGGATACCACATTTTGCTCATGTAGTAGAAAATCTTTATCAATTATTATGAAAAGACCAAAGATTCTCTTAGGAGGAAGAGCATACTCTCATTGTACACAAACCAAAGTTGTTAATCTCAGCCCCCACTCTCGAAAGAGTTGATTATTCAAATGGTTAGCCCATCATCCTTACTGTGGATACAAGTCCCATTGGGATAGGATGGGCTGTGGGCCAAGATGACCTTGAAGGTAACAGGTGTGCAATTCATTTTGGAGAAAAGGTTCTCAATGAACATAAAAGAAGGTATGCACAAGTAAAAAGGGAATGGGGAGTTGTAATAGCATTAAAGTGTGTCCGTGAATACTTTATAGATGCTTCTGTAGTGGTAGAAACTGATTGTCTTTCCCTCTTGGGCATGATTGCCAACTGCTCTACACCCAACATTGCTATGCTAAGATGGATTTCATATATATTAAATCTCTCAACCCTGAATTAAAGCATATTGCAAGAAAGGTGAATCCAGTTGTGCTGACATGTATCACATGGAAGATATGACAATGAAGAAGAGTTGATAGAAGAAGATGAAGCTAAAGAGTTTATACTTGTTGAATTTCAATCCATGGTTGTTGAAAGTACCTTTTCAGTTGTTGTATATACAAACCCAAATCTGAATCTTGCAAAGTGAAGCTGATCTTCTTAATGATATAGCATTAAGTACAGTAAGAACAGGACAAGGTACTGCTATAAATCAGCATACATCAGCAAAGATCAAAGATTTATATATGGAAGAAGGGTAGTCAACTAGAATCCAGCATGCTCATTGCATTGCTCAAAGATTTATATATGAAAGAAGGGTGGTCAACTACAAGCCAGCATGCTCATTGCATTGCTCAAGTTCTAGTTCATTTCCTTGAAGAAGATTATGAAGAAGATTGGTTGAAGATTGGCCAATATTTGAGCACAATGAAGAAGGAGGAGTCTTGGACTAAAGAAGAGTTCAAGCATATTAAGAGAAAAGCTTATGGATTTTTTCTTAAAGAATGGCATCTATGGAAGCATGCAAAGAAGAAGAAATGAGCACATGTCTGAGTTTTAGGTAACAAAAGATTGCAACAACAAGTAATGAAGGAATTTCATGAAAGCATGTGGGCTGGCCATAGAGGCATATGGGGAACCTTTAGTAAAGTGAAAGAAAAATATTGGTGGCAAAACATGTATCGGGACATAGCACATTTTGTTGAAACCTGTTATGTGTGTCAGATGTGTTCTATGGTCAAGCATCGAGATGAGTTTCAACCAACTTATCCTTTGTCTATACATTATAGATGGGTTATTGATCTTATAACTATACCTACACGAATATGGAATATACAATATTTAGTGCTTGCAAGAGAGGATCTAACCAATCAAGTTGAAGGCCAGGCCTTAACAACCAAGAACACTCAAGTTGTTTGTGTTTTGTAGATATGGTTGTGTGGGTAAAGTAACTTTAGATAGAGGAGAGTTGGATGCTGATGAGGCACGCAACTTCTTTGCTCAATTGGGTATTAAGTTGGCTTTAACATCAGCCTACAACCCTAAAGGCAATGGAAAGAGTGAGAGAGGACATCAACCTATTTTCAAAGCTCTAGCAAAGTCTTGTAGAGGAAAGATCAAAGAATGGCCTAAAATCCTACCTTTTGCATTATGGGTTGACCAGACTACTCATAGTACAATGACTGGCTATATGCCAGCTGAACTTATGCATGGACAACAATCAATGATGCCAATTGAAGAATCCATTCTCACATGGAGTCTTCTACCTTGGAAGGAAGGTATTAGTAGATAAGAGTTGTTGACTTTGTGCATATGGTAGCTAGAAAGAAGGCCTGAAGATATTCAAGCAACTATTAAGAAGTTACAAATAGCAAGACTAGAAAACAAAAGAAGATTTGATAGGAAACATTGACTTCCACCAAGAGCTATCCAAGAAAATGACTGGGTGCTTCTCTATGACAACAGCCTATATAATCAATACAGTGCTTCTAGGAAGATGGTAAAGTGTTGGTTTTGCTCATATGTGGTAAAGGTCGTTCATGACAATGCCACATTATCATTGGCTCAATTGGATGGAACAAGCATAAATATACCCATAGCTGGAAAAAGAATCAAGCTCTTCAAACAAAAAGAAAGTTCAATATATGGGTTAGAAGACTTGGATATAATTCAAGAGTATGGAGACATAGAGGAAGAAGAAGAGGGAGAAGATGAAGACATTGACATGGCAGAAGATACTTCTTCTGACACTTCAAATCCATAAGACTTTGGCACATGCCAGAGGATGTGCAGGTTAGGAGGGGGTGGATGGCGTGCCGCTACGCGCACACCATATAAAAAAATCTAGAGTGTGGCTTCCTTATAGATTTAGAGAGCCAATGCCATTTTAGACATTAGTCCATGGTTCAACATACTAAATGTTTGGACAAGTTTTAGCCAATTTTTGATATTTTAGATATTATCTCTTGTAAAAATCCATAAAATTATAGAAACTTCTAGATTAGGATGACATGTAAAAGAAAGCATGTAGCTTTCAGCCAATTTGACAGGATTTTATGTAAAAAGAGAGATTGGCGAAATTGTGCAATGCACGATTACTATTTTCTGGTAGTGAACAACACTCCAAAGGGGAAGATGAAGGAGTGATTTGGCAGAATTCTGACCAGGTGTATTGCTATTTTACCCCCCTTTCGGAGTCAATGGAAGTATCAGATTGGTGATCTCAGCACCATGGAGGAAGGTATTATTTTATACATGTTTTTGTCTATTAAAGTTTTATCTTCTCATAATGCTAAAATAAATTGACACGCTTCATCTCTTAGTATTCTTCTACATTTTCTAATTATTTTTGGGAGTATTCTTCTACATCTTCAATTTCTTCGAACCCCTTCTCTTCCGTCTACTCCTCTCCCTGAATCTACCTTCATCCTACTGTCTCTTACCCCCGTGGCGAACTCTCGCATACACATGTTGTAACGTGTCCACTAATATCATCCAGGACACGTCTTAGCAGTCCATCGGAAAGGATGTCTAGAAAGCTCCGCCCGGCACTCCCATGGAATGTTACGGGTTTTGAGATCTAGGGCTTCCCGCGTCTGCCACGTAGCGGAAGTATTCTGGCCGTTCCCACTTAGGATCGACCGGAATCAAGGTTTTCTGATTGGTCGTTACCTAACAGCAACTAGCATGAGACCCAAGCGAACTACTTTACGCAGAAACGCCAGGTTCGAAGCGAATTCATGCTGCACTTGGTTCAAAGAGAATGGGAAACGAGAGGGATGCAAAGCTCAACCTCTATGCCATAAGACATAGTCCCATTCCGTTCCCCTAAAATAGCGTAAATCGGGTAAGACATAATTGTAGGTCATCGCTTTCGTTGTTCGTGTCCTTTGACGATCATCCCGCTGTTCTTTGAGATTTGAGAAAAGTTCCCCGGCCAACTGGGACCACCCAACCGTAGGACGGGCCCATGGCCCATCCTCCGCACTTTCCTCGGTTTGTTTTAGTTAGGTAATTATCTAACACGTTAGTTGGACATGTAACAATCAGCTTCTTTAATTAAATCGTTAAGCACTGGTTCCTTCACGTAATCTTATCACGTGACATAGAAAAACAATATCAAATAAGTTCTTTATTAACATATCATCATATTTATCTTTGAAATACAAGGAGTTTCGTCCGTAGGCTTGTCCATAATCTGCTCGAAGGCTATCTAGTAATTCCACAGGGATCACTATTCCAAGCTTCCGCCCGTAGACTAGTATGCGGGCCTCGAGATCCAATCCCGAGTCACGTTAGCCTCTTCTACAGGATCCGAAAGGCAAGGGATTTACGGGCAGAGCTCCTCCTGGCACCCAAGCGTCCTCCTGCTCCAAGTAGAGCTCAACGGAGAGACCTCTCACGGTGGGTTCGGTCCACGTTCCCAACACGGTCAACAACCCCCTCGGTTAGGGTCAGGCAGGCAGTCGGGGGTAACTGAAAGTGCCTCTCCCTTCAGGTCTTCAACCTAAAATATAGATATTCATTTAATTTGTAATTCATAAATCAAACAGTGCTCTAAAATCTCTAGCAAGCACAAACATTTCCATCAACCGATCTTGTTGTTGGCAAACTGCTAAGGAAGGAATCTTTCCTTTTGAATATATTTAACATTCGCTCTGGGGTATCTTGCAACTTGGCAAGATCCTTTATATTCTGGATTAGGGCGTACCCTATTACCCCAACTTGGTCAACCCTAAAGTTCATTGGATACTTTAGTTTCCAATTTTTTATCCTTCCTTATTTAGAAGGATATCAAAGAATATATCCTTTTGCAAGATAACTTGCGTAAGGATCCACCATCCTTGTTGATGGTATTTAACCTTTCTTATTGTGAATCAATCACAAGACCATATGACTTTGTACGCAAGTCCTGCGTCGTAATATGCGATGAAACAATCCGTTTCAGTTTCTTTAAGTTGACGTTTGTCAAACCTAGGGTCTCCTTTTATTATTTTCTTAAAGAGTCTCAGGGAAAAACCCTAGTTCTTTCACATTTTGATTTATTGACCCTACAATCAGGGAAGGTGGGCAAGAATTTAAGGTATAAACGTTTCTTGGATTTAAATCCTTCCCAATGCATATTTCGCAGCATAGGTATTTCTAAGTTTATATTAATTCGATTAACTTTTAGAAGGTAATATCGAGGTCACCTCAGCACGATTTGTTATCTATGTGACGGTTGATTTTTCAGTCCTAAACTTTATTGCTTCGAGGTTAGATAAATTCAAGTAATCTTCCTTTTTTCCTTGCGAACAAAACTCATGCCAAATAAACAATATTTCCCTTGGTAAGATATGCAGTTAGCAATGATATACATTCCTAGAGTTTAAGCAACGTAAGAAACCTTTCATGAATTTCATCTTCTATGTTGACAAAAAAAATAGGGTTTAATGGTGTAAGATGCAGTTTTTATACCTTCAAGATTTAGCCGAAATATACTTACTATAGTGGGTAAAAAATCTTGCTCATACTTCGTTTCAATGCATAATGCTATTTGAAGGAAAGCTATATTTTTTTTACATTATCCATTTTGCATGTTCAATTAAACTAAATTCCTTCATCATAAATAACTTGGAAAAAATATATCTTGTCCCTAACAATTCATCTTGCATGATTAAATTAAAACCGATATAAAACCAAGAAGGAAAAACCTGGTTTTGGGGTGAGATATCCACATGGATACCGGGAGATGACCCTCCCGCAGCTACTCCTTGGACTTTCTTAGGCGGCATCACAATTGTAATCCTTCGTACGTGGAAGTAGCTTTACACTCCTTTTCGGAATTCACCGTCGCTTCAATATTCCTCTTCTCTCTTTCGAGTCAAGGAATCGTTAAGGAATTGACCACGAGAAGGGGGTAATAAGACCTTTAATGTCTTAGCCCTTCAGAGAGGGAAAGGTTTATAAAGCCTAAAAGAAAAGGCCCTATAGGGATTTATACACGGTGAAAAGGGTGTGAGTGATTGTGGTTTCAAAGAACATATGAACCTTGGGAGATCTTTGGGCACGGCAGTGAAAGGACCTAGGGGTTTTCAAACCCAGGTGGAAATTTGAAGGATAACACAAGGGTTTATAGCACGGGGGAAAAAGGTAACGAAAAAGGGGACACGGGGTTAAAAAGGTGCTTAGGGGGGGTGTGATAAAAAGGAATATGAGGGGGTGCAACACGGGGTTTCAAGGAAAACACAAGAAGGGACTTATAAATTTAAGCACGGGGGAGGGGGGGTGGGGGGGGAAGATGAAAGGATAAAAGGGATATGGGGGGTGAAAGGGTTCTAAGGGGATAAAACCGGGAGAGGGGGGTGAAAGGATTTATGAAAGTATAGGAAGGGGGGCTTAAGGAGCCCCCCCTTAGAAGCTTCAAGAAGCTTCTTGAAGCTTGAGTGGGTTCAAAGGCCCACGTGGGGAGAGGGAGTGGAGTCGCTTCACGACGGCGGATGTTTGATGACAGCAGCGACTGCAGTTGGCGACAAGGCGTTTCATCCCCCTCCTTCTTCTTCACAGGCTAGAGCCGGTGCAGCATGGCGAATCTTCACTCCACCTCCCTCACGATACGGCAGTCTCTCCCTTCGTTCTCACCTCCTACCTATAGCTTGCGCCCCCCTCCAACTATATAGGGGAGGGGAGGGAATCCTCCCCCCTCAACGTGTCGATGGGCATACCACTGGAGCCGAGTAAGTTCCAGTGAGGAGCTTGCTGGCTCCTCTATCCCCTTCCAGCATGATGCGCCACTGCGAGGAAAAAGAAATAATAAATTTTTGATATATATTACACATGTTAGGGGAAGTTTATGTTATCATCAGAGGTGAATTTTGGAAGATATTTGAGCTGATTTTGTAAAATATTACACGGCGTAGCGAACAGAATCTGAGAAAGAGATAGAGAGTACACAACAGATAAGAGGAGAATCAGTAAATTCTTTAACTTCAAACAACTGATACAAAGATGGCTCTGTCCACCTGTGCGCTTCCACTGTGTGAAGCTTAGATGGCGATCTAGACAGAAGATAGGTGAAGAGCTTAAGGCTAGCTGGAACAACAACTCTGACTGGGTGAAAGATGAGTGATGGATGGCTGTGAAGGGGTTTATCTTTTATAGCCTATGAAGGTCGTTAGGTCGGCCTGCTGACTGACCTACCATATGAGCCTCCACTAGTCGGCCAGGGAATATTCTAGGGGATATTCCCTTTACCATCGAGCCGGGGGCGCTGCCCCCGGACCCCCGCCAGGGGGGCCGCTGGCCCCTTTGGGACCCCCCAGCTAGAGGCCGCTTCCACGGCCCCCGGGCCTCACAATAGGAGCCCCTTTTAACTCCCTTACCACACAACTCAATGCAATGTGACTTGAGTTGCTACCAACTTAACCTCTCCGTCTAACCCAAAGATTAGACCCACAACGGTCACCTTTTTGCCATCCGGTCACATAGACCTCATCTGATATACAAGTCAGGACTCCACCAATGTCCGGGCTCACATTTGGCTTCTCCTCATAATGGGGGCCTTACAAGTTTGAGCACCATTGATCATTGGTATCACCTAATGAGGGTGGGGCATTGATCATATCTAACACCCCCCTCAATGTCCACCCATAGGTGAACTATCTCCTCGGCCCAATGCCGAGTCTCTGAAGATGAACTTGAAGTAGATCCTTCGTAAGTGCTTTGGTGAAGATATCTGCTCCATTCTCCTCTGTTGGACAGTAGACCAGTTCCACTATCCCATCGTCCATCAAATCATGCACATAGTGATACTGGATCTCTATATGTTTGGTGCGTGCATGAAACACTGGATTTTTGGCAATGGCGATGCAACTCTAATTGTCACATCTCAACACAGTTGGTTCTTCATCCTGCACTCCCATATGCCATAGAATCCTTCTCAACCATACTGCTTCACATGCAACAAAACAAGCTGCCTTGTACTTTACTTCGGTAGAAGACAATGCCATTGTTGGCTGCTTCTTACTAATCCAAGAGAAAATTCCTGAACCCAAAGAGAAACAATAACCAGAAACTAACTTCCTGGAATCATTGTCTCCTGCCCAATCTGGGTCACAGTTCTCCACAAGAGAAGTTCCGAAACTGTATGTGATACCATAGTCAAGAGTTTTCTTCAAGTATCTAAGCACCCGCATCCCAGTCTTCCAATGACTCTCATGAGGTTTGTTTGAGAACCTGCTCAAAATACCAATAGAAAAACTGATATCTGGTCTGATGTTACACAAGTAGATCAGACTGCCGACCAACCTCCTATACCTCCCAATGTCTGCTAGTGCTGATGTATCCTTGACGGATAACTTTGCATTCACCTCCATAGGTGTAGCTATCTCCTTGCACTCGGTCATGCCAAATGCCTTCAAGATCTCCCATGCATACTTCTTCTGAGAGATGAAGATCTTTCCTGGCTCTTGCCAGACTTCAATCCCCAAACAATAGTGCAGCAAGCCTAAGTCTGTCATTTCAAACTCAGAACTCAAAGCCTTTCGAGTTTGGTTGATCATATCTTCATAGTCACCTGTAATAAGAAGGTCGTCCATATATAGGACAATCACTACAGACTTTTTACCATCCCTGTAAACATATAAGTTAGCATCTGAGGCACATCTTTTGAAGTTTAGGTTTAAAAAGAACTTATCTATCCGCTGGTACCATGCTCTGGGGGCTTGTTTCAGCCCATATAATGCCTTCTTCAGCTTACACACTTTGCTCTTAGAATGGGGGGCCTCAAATCCTGGTGGCTGAGCCACGTATACCTCCTCCTTGAGGTCACCATTTAAGAACACTGACTTAACATCCATTTGGTACACTGGCCACTTCTTGTGGGCAGCCATTGCAAGTACCGTGAGAATAGTGGTCATTCTGGCAGTTGGGGCAAATGACTCTTGAAAATCAAACCCTTCAACTTGTGAAAATCCTTGGGCAACCAGTCTAGCTTTGTACTTTTCTAAGGTACCATCAGCCTTGTACTTTACCTTCCAGATCCACTTGGTGCCAATAACCTTCCGCTTTGCTGGTCGATCCACTAGCTCCCAAGTGCCATTCTTCATTATGCTATCATACTCCACTTGCATAGCAGCCTTCCATGATGGATCTGCAAGTGCTTCTTCTAAGTCAGTTGGCTCCTTTACTTCTCTCATAATCTCAACCATCAAGGCCATATTGACTATGTGAGCAGAAGCCCTCCTTTGCTCCTCTATTCTCTGAGACCTCCTTGGTCCGTCTACCTTCTCCTCAACAGATGTAGGCATAGGATTATTGTGGTCATAGAGCTACTTCACCCAGCGCGGCAATGGCTTTTTCGGTGGGGTGATGTCAGGTTGGTGAACTTTTTCCTCATCATCTGAAGATGATGCTTCCTCCTCCTTAAGGATAGGGACAGCTCTCGGGACAGGTTCATAGTGGACTACTTCTTCGCTTGATGATAAACTGGAAGAACTTGCCTTCTCCTCCTCCACTGTATGCAGCTCCTCCTTGAACACCACATCACGTCTCGCGATGATCTTCTTTGCCTCTTGGTCATATAATTTGTAAGCCTTCTTCTCATCACTATAACCCAAGAAGATACATTTTCTGCTTTTTGGTTTTAATTTGTTTCTCTTCTCATCTAGAACATGTGCATAACATTCACATCCAAAAATTTTGAAATGTGAGACAGATGGTTTCTTACCAGTGTAAGCCTCATGGGGTGTTTTTCCCTTGAGAGCCTTTGTGTAGCTCCGATTTAGAATGTAGACTGCATTATTAACAACTTCAGCCCAAAAATGATTAGGCAATCCCTTGCCCTTTAGCATGCATCTTGCCATCTCCACAATGGTGCAATTCCTGCGTTCCACAATACTATTCTGCTGAGGTGTGTGAGGCATCATCAATTGATGCTTGATCCCTTTGCTCTTGCAAAAGCCTTCAAACTCCTTTGAGTTGAACTCACCACCACCATCTGTTCTAAATTTCTTCACACTTTTCCATGTTTCATTCTCAACAAGTTTTAGCCATTCTTTAAACTTACCAAAAGCTTGAGCCTTATCACGAAGGAAGTACACCCACATCTTCCTACTGTAGTCGTCGACAATCAACATAAAATAAGAAGATCCCCCCAAGGCCTGTGTAGGCATCTTACCACACAAGTCAGCATGCACCAACTCCAGAGGAGCCTATGCTCTATTCTTGGTTTCTTGTGGAAATGCCTTTCTCTGTTGCTTGCCCATCGTACAAGCTTCACATGGTTCCTTCAATTCAGTTATTGTAGGTAGGTGAGCAACCATACCTTGCTTTTGCATCTCCTTCAACACTGCAAATCCGATGTGTCCAAACCTTTCATGCCAAATCTTACTTGTGCCCACTCCAACGGTGGCTGTAAGAGCACTTAGCTCATACAGGTTGTTCCTTCTTTCTCCTTTGCCAACAATTGTGCCAGCACTATCAAGATTTTCTTCTTGAACCTCACTTCATGACCAAGATCAGTTATGGCAGTAACTGATAAGAGATTTCTCCTAATTTCAGAATGGATGAGCATGAAGTTCTATTCTAAGGCATAATTTTGTTAGGGCACATCGCATGGAAGAACATGACGAGAATGACCATTTTAAAGACTCCAAAATTTGGCACACTAATATTGGAGTTTATGAAAGAAACATGAAAGAAATTTCAGTAAGGTTGAATATGTAAGAGATATATTTAAGGTTTGGAAGGGTGGAGAAATGTGAACGCCCCTCCTTTTCTCGGAGAAGAAGCAATGACAACAGGAGGTGGTCAAACATGACTGATCAAAGGCATATTTCAGCAAACAAGGGACTACTCAGAGCCAATGGAACATATGAAAAGGAGTCAAGGTATATGTGGACATGGATGGAACTCCCTGGAGTAGATTGGGCATAGTGGGTGCTATAGAGCCCAGCTGTAGCTCAGGAGATCTTGATACAGAGACAATTATTATGTCCTTGAAGAAGCGTGTTCAATGTCTTCAACAGTGCCTTCAAGAAAAGGAAGAAGAGGTTGTCTCGTTGCATGGGTAGCTTGGTTTCTATAAGCATAAGTATACCAGTGATCCTGAACAGAAGTGTGACTCTACGGTGTGTCAGCAACAACTAGGTACTCGAGAGAGAGATAGCCTTGATGTTGCATAGACTCAGATAAATATTGAAGCCGAGATGCAAACTACTAGAAGGGCTATTGGTAAAAATGCTGCAGTAATGACTGGGTCTAGTTATGTTTCCATGAGTAGTCTAAGTGACATGAATGCCACTAGGCTGACACGTATTGTCAAACGATGCTACATATAGTGGATCATCTGGCTTTGTAGAGTGACCTTCTCCCTGAACCGGTTGTGAAAATAGATGGTGTACCATGTTGTCCAAAATCTCATCCTCTACGACTTGATGGGGCATTTCATGAGGGCTACTATCATGGTCGTCAGTCTCTACTCTTCTTGAAGACTCTGCCTCCTCGCGTCAACGTTTTGCAGCCTCTCGACGCCCGGGAGGGAGCATCTGAGGATGTGGCACCGCATCCTGCTTAACCACAAAAGGGAGTTTCATGTATGTTGATATATAATTCCCGTAACATAGACTAGCAATCTTAGTGGTAAAAAAAACAACGAATACTAGTGATTTTTCTTAGTCCCATTCTCCATACAAGCTGAGGTGTGACATTGCAATTCGATGTGCTCGAAAAATACACCCTCGACAACGATCACACATGCATTTAATTTTTCGTCGTAGCCATGCATCTTGATTATGAAGACGCAATGTTTCATCCTCACTTGAGGATGTGCTCATTGACTCATCAGTATGCACCGCACTAGGTGATGATAACGACATGATTAAACCTAATTTATGACAACATCAAAATATTTGTCATTCATATGTTTACATAAAAACTTAAAGCTAGCGTATTAATTATTCTAAGATCTCAATTTTAAATACAAAAAAATCATTATAAATACATTAAAACTTATGATAAGAATTCACTATCAAAACTTATCTTAAAAACAAAAAATCATGATAAAGCCTAAATGCGCGTCTATATCCGCGTTTACGTACGTGTCTATTTTGGCGTCTATTTCCGCGTCTATGTTCGCGTCTCCCTGAAAAATAGACACGCATATACACGCGAAAATAGATGCACACGTCAAAATTCAAACCACTTAAATCATTTCTTTTCAAACTGCACCTTTCCTTTCTTGTATTTTTTGCGGTTCTGAAGCTTGAGTTTAGCCGACATGCAGTCTCTTCATGCCTCACCTCCTCATGACTCACCTCTTCTTTCATTTCAAACACACAAGAAGGGAAAAAGGAAAGCCAAGGAGAGGAAGAAAGAGAGAACAAGAGAGAGGAGAACAAGAAGAAGAAGCAAGCAAGCAAGCAAGCATCAAGGGAGGGTAACTTACCAAGGAGAGGAAGAAGGAGAAGGAAGAAGCGCCACCACCCGCCACACCAAACACCCAAGGTGAGTCTCTCTCTCTCTCTCTCTCTCTCTCTCTCTCTCTCTCTCTTTGTTTCTCTCTTCCTCTCTTTGCTCTATCTGTGTATTTAGGATTTGTGATTCCATTATGTATTGCATTTTGTAAATCATCAATGGCGTTCGTCGGTCTAAAATTAGCCGACTGAGCGCGTCTGATAGCGCGTCTACATTTCAGTGTAGACGCAGATATAGACGCGAAAAATGTTTCCCTCATAGTGTCTGAGGGCGCATCTTAGAGTGCGTATGCTAGCGCGTGTGCTCTGCAGTGTACACACGAATATACACGCACTGGACAGAAGGTTCACCTGCAGTCTACACGTGATTATCCACGCGCATTGACCTGGAATGTGCGTCTGAAAGTGCGTTTGTGCTGCATCTTAGATGCGAAGATAGACGCGCTGACTTTGGAGTGCTTCTGAGGGTGCGTCTAACCTGCAATTTAGACGCGGGGATACACGTGCCAGGTCTCCCAGTTTTGATAGTAAACAATATATTTTTGCAATGATGAATGTGACCAATCCCATATTTGTGTTTATCAGTTTTCTTGTTTATGAGAAGCATTAGCACTTAAGTTTTATGCTCAATGTCTAAAGAAAGCTCTTATAAAATGTAGGTAATATATGATTTTTTGTATGTAAATAAATTTGTCTTTTCCTTGTGTTTTTTTTGCAGATGTCGTATCCACTACAACAAAAAGGCTCCATAGACGCGCTTGTAGATGCAATATTTGAATTGTGAAAAAACAATTCGGGCGTGTTTATTAACGCGTCTATTTTCACGTCTACAAAATCGTGTCTAAAAGCGCACTTATAGGTAGAAGTAGATGCACAGTTAGACGCGCCTATAGACGCAGATATAAATGCGCTATAAAAAAGTGGATATATTCATATTGTGCGTTTATAGACACGTGTATCTACGGGTCTAAAACCACATTAACTCTGAAAGTTTTTTATGAGAATAGACGCACATTTATCGTGCAATTTAGACGTACTGATAGATGTGCAAAACAGAGGTATTAAAAAAAAAACGAGAGAGCATGTGGCTTTGCAGGCCACATGCTCTCTGGTTTTTTTCCCTCCTATCAACATCAAATTGTATACTTAGGGAGAATAGAGAAAGATTATTTCGAAGATTGGATACTGAAAACAAAACAATGTATGTAGCACATGAAATTTCATATATATAGATGAAACGTTTTTACATTATGAGTTCTAGTGCTTGTGACCTCAAGCATGGTCATGGTCACAAGAACTAGCTGAAAGTAATACATATCAAAAATGAAAATTACAAGCCAAGGGGAGGCATGTATGCATGGGGCTCCTCTATATCTCCTCAGAAGAGGCATCATCATCGCTACCACCATCGCTGCATGTGCCGCTGCCATTGCCGCCACCGCTACTGCTAGTCCCCCCTTCGCTATCCTCAACTGCATCAGGGTTCGCCTACACAAAGGATTAAAGTATATAAATACCATTATAAATAATAAATCATATTGATCTATACTTTTCATGTAAAAAATAAAACATACCTCTTCTGGTGGTGGAGTCCTCATGGCACGATTATATTGCTCCTCCGTGATGAGTCCCTCCTCATAGAAATGCTACCAAGTGGACGCCCGGTTATGACCTCGATGGTAGCCTACCTCTCTAGGAGTAGGCATCCTACCAACGATATGGAACTACAAAACAATTTGAACATACAACGTATTAAAACACACTACATAATGAAGTGAAACAAATTACAAAATTTAATTTAGAAAAAGAAATCAAATAGTACTTACAAACTCAGCCTCCCATGACTCCCTGCCACCCGATCCATAATGCGACGATCCCATGGTTGCCATCTGGATACGTCGCACCTCTGCATGCTGGCGACTTGTCATTTTCTCCGTTGCTCTCTTCTTGGCCTCTTTCCACTCCTTGCGGTGGCAATTGGGTGGTTGGCCATATCCAGGGCGCCCTTGCTCTTGTCTCCGCAATGACTCCTTGGCGCGCGTCATAAGGTGAGACCTCTTGTTATGAAGTGCGTCTCTCACCTTTGACCGTCTACAATCATCTGAGAATCGTAAATTCTCGGGATTAGGGTACCTTTTATGTAGTGCCCACAGCACTTCTTGCCACAAACCATTTTTTTGGTGCTTGAAGGGAATCATGCAATCTTTGTATGTGGCATGCGCAACACTCCTCAAGTAGGCTATCACTTCCCTCCCCTCAAAGTCATGTAAGATACCACCAACATTAGTGATAGAGTAGTACATTTGTGGAGGCTCACCTCTCTCATTTTCCGGTGAGGGTGATCGAGAGCCACCACCTAGCCAACCCCCACAAAGCCCTCGACCTCCTCGTCCTCCCGCAACACTCTCCCTCCTCCCTCGACGTGCACTACTCTCTACCTCACTTGATACACATGCCTCTGCAGATGTACGTGCTTCCGCCGATCCATGTACCTCAGTTGATCCCTGTGTAGGCAAAGATGTGATAGGTGTCCCAGACATCACACTGAAAACCTCATCTGCAGTGGGAGGGCGACCAAGATAATTGGTCATCTCCCCCATGAATTGCTCCTTGTTGAATGGGGTGCTGGAGGATCCAGGATTCCACATCCACACAAGAAAAATCATATTACCCTGTGTAGATAAAACATATTACATATAGCATCTATATTACATATAGCGTCTATACCTGGGTCTCTGTGCGCGTCTATACCCACGTTTGTGGCGGCGTCTATCAGCGCGTGTATCCTCGTGTGTACAGTGAGAGCACACGTGCCCGCACACGCGCTGAAAGACGCACCCCAGAGAAACGTTTTCCGCGTCTATATCTGCGTCTACACTGAGATTTAGATGCGCTATCAGACGCGCTTGGTCGGCTGATTTTAGCACACGACCGCCATAAAATGCAATACATAATGGAATCACAAATCCTAAATACACAAACAGAGTAGAGAGAGGAAGATAGAAAGAAAGAGAGAGAGAGAAAGAGAGAGGGAGAGGCTCACCTTGGGTGTTTGGTGTGGCAGGTGGTGGTGCTTCTTTCTTCTCCTTCTTCCTCTCCTTGGTAAGTTACCCTTCCTTGATGCTTGCTTGCTTGCTTGCTGCTTCTTCTTGTTCTCCTCTCTCTTGTTCTCTATTTCTTCCTCTCCTTGGCTTTCCTTTTTCCCTTCTTGTGTGTTTAAAATGAAAGAAGAGGTGAGTCATGAGGAGGTGAGGCATGAAAAGACTAGGTGAGGCATGAAGAGACTGCATGTCGGCTAAACTCAAGCTTCAGAACTGCAAAAAAGTAGGAAAGGAAAGGCGTAGTTTGAAAAGAAATGATTTAGTATGATTTGAATTTTGATGGGAGCGTCTATTTTCACGTGTATAAGCACGTCTATTTGTGCGGATATATAGACACAAAGTGCGCGTCTATTTACACGCATGTTTACACGCGTATATAGACGCTGTGATAGATGCGCCCGACTTTGCGCGTCTATGCCTCATTTCTGTTGTAGTGATCCTGGTTCATCTAGCAGTGACCCGGATTTGGATCGCATGAATGATACATTGGCCTCCTTTGGCAGGGGGATCAATGCATTTTTTGGAGGTTTTCCTAGTAGGGAAGACTTCATGAGAGAGATGACCAAACACCTTGGCCGCTCTCCCACAGCGGACGAGGTGTTCAGTGTCATGTCTGGGACGCCTCTGACGTCTTTGCCTGGCACTACTTCCCAAACTCCACATGCAGGTACTCCATATGCAGGTACTCCACGTGCTCCACGTGCATCGGCTGAAGCACAAGCATCTGCAGAAGCTCGTGCGTCCAGCGAGGCAGAGGGTAGTTGACAGAGAGGGAGGAGGCAGAGTCGAGGGGGAGGACGAGGCTTATGTGGGTTTGCCTAGGAGGTGGTGAGTGATCACCCTCACCAGTAGATCATGTAGAGGAGGTTGTACGCTAGTACTATAGAGTTACAGATGCTGGTGGCATCTTTCATGATGATGAAGGAAGGGATGTAATGGCGTACATGAGGAGCGTCGTGCATGCGACGTATAAAGATTGTCTCATTGCCTTCATAAATCAGAAAAGCGGCTTGTGGCAGGAGGTGTTGAGGGCAGTCCATAGGAGGTACCCAAATCTTGAGGGTTAGCGATTCTCGGATGATTGGGGATGCACAAAAGTGAGGGATATGCTTCACAACAAAAGATCCCACCTCATGGCGCAGGCTAGGGATTCACTGCGGAGGCATGAGGAGGGGCGTGGAGCCTATAGCCAACCACCTATGTGCCACCGCATAGAGTGGAAGAAAGCCAAGAAGAAAGCAGCAGAGAAAGTGAAGAGTCACCAGTATGCAGAGGCGCGATGGATCCAAATGGAAACCATGGGATTGTCGCATTACGGATCAGGCGGCAGAGAGTCGTGGGAGGTAGAGTTTGTAAGTATATTTTGATTTTTAGTTTTTTAAAATTTATATTTCTTTCAATTCTTTATATATATTATTGTAATATATTGTGACTCATAATTGTTTGTATATATCTAAATGTTTTGCAAACTACCATTGTTGGTAGGATACCTACTCCTAGAGAGGTAGGTTACCATCGAGGCCATAACTGTGCAGCCACATGGCTTCACTTCTATGAGGAGGGTCTCATCACTGAGGACCAATACAACCGGGCCATGAGGATTCGACAGCCAGAGGAGGTATATTTTTCTTACTTTCCTATTAAAAGTATAGCTAATTATAACTTTTTCTCCACCTTGTCTATGTAAGCAACCCTGATCTTTTGTGTGTGTAGGCGAACTCGGATGTGGAGCATAGCGAGGAGGGAGATAGCGACGCTAGTACCCATGGTGGTACTAGCAAAGATGTTTCCTCTTCAGATTCGTAGAGGAGCACCGTACCTCCTCATGAGGCCTTTTTTTCTTGTATATGTATGATCCATCTTTGAGCCTACTGCTTGCGGCCACGCTTTAGGTCGCAAGCACTTAAACTTCCCTTGTAAATGCTTTTGATATATAATGAATACATGGACTTTTATTTTCAATTCTCGTGCCCGTAAGATACATTGTCTTTTTCCCAAATGCACAATTTGATGTATGGGAGGGGGAAAAATTTTCGAGTTCTGTTTTGCGCGTCTATCCGTGCATCTAAATTGCAGATAATTCGCGTTTATACGCGCATCTATAGTGCAGACTACACACGCAAATACACGCGCACCATAATTCAAATTTAAAAAAGAAATTAAATATATTTTTTTAAAAAAGGACAATTTTTGTTTTTCGTTCGCGTCTACCAGTGCTTGTAAAAACGCGTCTATCAGCGTGTCTATATGCGTGTTTATATGTGCGTCTATTCCGCGTCTATTTTTGCGTGTAAATTTATTGATACATGCGATTATAGACACAAAGTGGTAGACGTGCAAATAGACGGGCGGATAGATGTGCCTGTAAGATTTTCTCTGTATTCAAAAATCGCGTCTAAATGTGCGTGTATGAGGCCTTTTTGTTGTAGTGTCTCTCTTTCCCCTTTCTCCTCTATTATGAAAATTAAATATTTAATTTTAAATATTAAATTACAAATAATTAAATAATTAAATAAATATTTAACTAATAATAATTAAATACTTTTAGAGATTAAATACCAAACAATCAAGTAATTAAATAATCACTTAACCAATGATAAGTAATAATTAAAAATGAGAAGAGAGAGGAACATTGAGCTAACCGAGAGCATGAGAGAGAGAGATGGCCTAGAGATGCGAAACGAATGCAAAAAGGCTGACGACAACCATCATCAAGCTTTGTGATCTACATCAAAACAAAGAATTGAATATTAGACATTAAACATAAAATACTTTTCATAATTTTAAATAAAATCTCTCTCTCTCTCTTCTTCTTCTTCTTCTTCTTCCTTGCATGCTGTCCAAATTGATGCCTTTCTTCCCTCCCTCCCTCTCTCTCTCTCTCTCTCTCTCTCTCTCTTTGTGTGTGTCTCTCTCTCTCTTTGCACATGCTATCATTTATTCCTTCCTCTCTCTCTCTCTCTCTCTCTCTCTCCACGATGCTTTACCGGAGGCTTTACCATGCCCCTTCTCTTTGTTTAATCGCTCATCTATCTTTGCACAGAGGCAGAGCTATCTCAAAAAAGCGAGCCCCCTCCTATGGTTGATGAGCGTAGTGGCATACCTCATCGTCCTCTTGCTCACCTATCTCTACGCAAAGGTAGAGCTCTGTCAATGTGTATCCTCCTCCTCCTGTCATGGAGTGCTGCGGCATACTCATCCTCCTCTTGCTCCTCCTCCCAAGCCCTGATGCACTCCACTAGGCCTTTGCCTCTACCAGCCATGGCTCCACATTGGCTGGCTCTTCGAGTGCAGGATTCGTTTAGAAGTGCCTCCTTACTAGCAACCACATAATCATCATCCTCATCTTTCTCCTCCCAATCCTTGGCGCACTCTGCCAGGCCTTTGCCTCTACCGGCCTTGGCTCCACGTTGGTAGCTGGCTCTTTGACAATCCGGGTGCAGGAGTGCCTCGCTACCAGTAATGATGCAGCAACCATGCCAAACATTCTCTCTCTCTCTCTCTCTCTCTCTCTCTCTCTCTCTCTCTCTCTCGGGGTGCAGGAGCATCTCTCTACTAATAACTAGGCTAAATATTCTCTCTCTCTCTTTGTGAATGCTAAGCATTCAGAGAAAGAGAGAGAGAGAGAGCTTGCTCTTGAGTGAGGGAGAGAGAGTGTGTGTGTGTGAGGCCACCAAACTCTCCCAAGAGAGAGAGAGAGAGAGAGCTTGCTCCTAAGAGAGAGAGAGAGAGAGAGAGAGAGAGAGAGAGAGAGAGAGAGAGAGAGAGAGAGAGTGGTTTGAGAACCACCGCAATACAATTAATTCGAGCAAATTTCCAGACTATTAATTAGAGTAAATTGGATGGACTTTTTGAACCAAGAGTAGTGGCCTTGTGATCATTCACTCTATTTACTACACCTAATAATGAGTAATCAAAACAAAGCATGCTTGAATCTTTATTTTTTAATTATTTGAATTTTCAATTTTAATTTTAAACAAGGTAATGTAATCAAAGGGCTTGCCCAAAATAAGAGTAGAGGAGGTAGATCCAAAATTTAATGAATGTGAGGTTAAAAGATATTAAAGCCACAAATTGATTGCAATAAATAAACAAACAAATAACACAAATAAATATGAAAGATATATTTTTCCCGTCACAAGCTCTTATCTTAGATCCTTCTAGATTGTACTTTTTGTATTTTTTCTTGGATTTCTCTATAAGGGTTTTATTTGCAATTAACTTAGGAAAATTTTCAATTATGTTATATAAGAATGTGTTGGATGTATGGAAGATAGTTTTGTAAGATGTGTGTGCTAAGAGGGGGTGCACTTTGCACAGCATGAGTAAGGCCTACATTGCTAGTGGTGGATAGTGTGCTTTGTTGAAAATTAGATTTACAAAAATTTATTTTCTTTTCACTTTTAATTTTAGCAAGAAATATTTTTTTGCATGTGAAGTGAAGTTGTTGTACACTACTTCACTCACAACAGGTTCATGTACAAGAGGTTGAAGAAACTATGTTGATATCAAGCTCTCACATGTATGTCTTCGATTATGTGACCATAAATGTATGCATATATGGATGGACAACCTTGGATATAGAACGCATATCCCCCCCCAACCTTCTCTTCCCTTTCCAACTAATGCAACAACTCAATTTTTTAATCTTACATACACAATAGACATGTGATGCATAAAATGTCCTTGCTCTATAAAATACATAGTACTCGTACACACATGCTTATAGACTCAAGGAATTGAATACTACATTGATGAAAATATTGCATTGGCCAATATATCGTACCTCCAAAAAAATGCAAGAGAAAGCATTGGTGCCATGAGTGCCATAGCCATGGGACCCTCCCACACTCCTAATGGTACTGACATAGGGGGAATGTAAGAGTACCAAGGTAGATCTAGGCCTTGTGCACTATTGCTAGCAATATCGATTCTTTCTTCCTTGGCTCAAATTTTCTCTTTGAAGGAGGCAAGGACCATAGAGTATACACTAGAAGCTGACATGGAAATACTAATAGTCTACATGACTAAGTGGGAGGCTCATGTGCAAGCCAAACTAGCAAGAGAGTGTGTTTAACAGACTCTTAACATATCTACATGCTTACTAGCCTTCAAAAATATTAAATTAGTGTCTTCCATATATAAAAAATCTAAGATTAGAAAAGATTATACAAAACCATACCAAGATCACCTCCTTAATGATTTTATCATAACAAGATTTTAAGTGTTTCAAAGTTGTTGCATCCATCTTGTTACAATGGCCAATTATTCGCTTCCCATACAGGGTAAATGAAATGAGGGCATGCTCATGAGTCTTTCAATATTTAGAAATACAAGCTTCCAAAATCCAGCACTTGAGTCGATGATAAGGCCTACACACTGAACCTGAGAGGTCAATACAGTGCCAAGGTATGTGTGTTGTTATTGCTACATAGGCAAGTGCATTAACTTTGGCAAGTTTGACAATAATCCCGTCAAATCCTAGAAGTAAGTCATCTTCATTAACATGGCCTTTTTGCAGGTAAAGATTTCTTGTAAAAGATTTTGTTGGAATATTGTGCCAGTCTACTAGATAAGGTTGGAGTATCTTTCAATGTGAATAACTAGACGTGAAATGAATAAAAAGAACGTTAGAACTAGTCAAATTTTATCTAAACTTTGAGGCACTAGTCAACACAAGAAAGCATTTCACACATTTTATGAAGCACAATCTATTTAGGGTTGCTCCATGGAGAGGAGGGAGGATATGCACATGAGAGAGAGAGAGAGAGAGAGAGAGAGAGAGAGAGAGAGAGAGAGAGAGAGAGAGAGAGAGAGAGAGAGAGAGAGAGAGAGAGAGAGAGAGAGAGAGAGAGAGAGAGAGAATGGCTCAAGGGGATGATCATAGTGTGCAACTTAAAGCTTCATTATTTATAGAGTTTTAAAACTTTAGGCAGCTTGGTGCACGTTTAGTGGGAGAGTAATAGAGATGCCATGGTGACTTCAAGGTTCAAGTATGGCAGCTCTATGATGGGAGGGGGAGAGAGAGTGTGTATGTGTGTGCACATGCACACACTCATGTCTATGAGAGAGAGAGGAGCATGAAAATACATGTGTTTCAATCTCATTTTAATTAGGGAGAAACAATATTGTAATTATAAAATAATGAAAAGGGTGTTAGGGCCAAGACACATGTAGGTTAATTGACCTATGCAAGTTGCAAAAGTGGCCATTAACCTGCACGAGTCCAATAACTCTCTAAAATTTAACCCCACAAAATAAGGAACCTCATCTAGTGGGTTTACTCTATTGACTCTCCAAACATGGAAGTTTATAGAGCATTGGATTGTCTCTCTCTCTCTCTCCTTTGATTGTGGTTTCTCTCTCATCTGTGTAGCACATGAAGCTCTAGGTTCACTATCAACTCTACCTACATGTGGCTATTGCCTCACTATTGCGCTCCACATTCAATCACATTCTGAGCTCGAGTCATGAACTTATGGGTGGCGCAACTCTTATGATCCATCTCATACACATGTCAAATCAACTTGTGGAGATGTTGAAGGAGTGTTGAATGTGGTCTCATGTGGTCACCATTTGGCTACACATGAGTAGTCTCCTTTGGAAAGACAACTCCTTTTCCTCTTGAGGATCCCTTCGCTTAATTTAAGTGTAGACATTGATTCAAATTTTTTGACCTCTTCAAAAACCTAGGTTTGATTGTACTGGCAATCCAACCACAAGGCATCTACTATCACTTTGTGCTTGAAAACTGGAGACCTTGCATTGGCCCGTGGTTAAAAAGGGGCAAAAGAAAAATCCACATCCCTGTGAGAGCTCACAAAATTTCATGTTTTGTAGATGTGGAATACATCATGACTCATAATAAAATATATTGGGGCAAAGTAACCTTGCTGTTGCAATTGTCCCACCGTTGCAAGGGATCTTTGAACTCGATGTTGTCAACTTTGGGACGGTGTTGTTGGAGCTTATCATTGGGTGGCAGCTGATCAATGAATCTTTGTCAAGATTCTTCCAAAGATTGGAAAAGTGCAGAGGAGCACCTAATTTTCATGTTGCACACTATCTTGGTTTTTCATGCTCAATAGCGTTAGGGCCACCATTGCAACTTGCAAGAATGGGTAGCTCACTTCTCCATATGTGTGTGTGTGTGTGTGTTACACACACACAAGAGGAAAGTTCAATAAACACACTTTTCTAGATCTATATTTCTCTTCCTCTATCTTCCCTTGCATTTCCCATGGTACCTAAATATTAATTTAGACAATGTGTGTTTATATTTGTTCATTCAAATACTTATCTGTCTATCTATCTATCTATCTATCTATCTCTCTCTCTCTCTCTCTCTCTCTCTCCCCCCTTGCATTTCCCGCTTTTGAGCACTAATTTAGACAATGTGTGTTTATGTTCGTTGACTCATAGACCTAGACACATGTAAGTGTGTAAACCTACACAAGAGCATTTAAATTTTAGAGAGAGACCTTCATCTTGGATGTGCCCACAGCATTTCAAAGCTTTATCATGATGTCCATGTCTAGATATTGAGCAATTAGGACAATCCAAGAGACTACATGTGGTGCTATAAGCTTTTTTTGAACACTTCTTGCACTTTTACAAGAGTAGAACACTTAGCATACATGCTCCCTAATGCAGTGCGCCTAGCAAAAAACCACCATTTTTCTACTATCCCTAACCTATGAACCTTAGATGGTAACACACTTATGTCATATCCACATCAAACCTTATCAAATCACACTTAAATAAAAGTATGGTGGCAACACTACATGGGAATATTCATTATCTCATGACAAATGCATCAAAAATTGTGCTGGCATAATCCAGAAATAGCAATCTAGCTCATAAAATACTTACTTTCTTGTGAAGCTTTGAACTCACCCACCTTCTCTTGCCTATCATCATTTCCATTTTTATAGTCAAAATCTACATAAACATTCTCTTCCCTATCATCATTTCCATTTGTATAATCAAAATCTACATAAGCATTACTCTTTGGAAAATAAGGTACAATGTTGCTTTGGAGTAACTACATAACATTTGAAATGCCATTTTTACTATTACTGTCATTCCTTATATCCAACAAGAGGCACTTGACAGAGTACACCACATTTCAAGATGATCAGCAAATGGCAACAACATGATCATTTCTTTTGCCATGTATAAGTATTACTCACTTGGAATGATCTCCTACACTCCAAGGCCAATAGGAAGCATATGTAGAAGATATTTCTGACTTTGATCACAAAGAAGCCATGGAGTTACTATCATTAGGAGAACATTATGGGTTCACAGACCTATGAATCAATAATCATGCAAGGTTTTTTCACATAAATGTTAGACTTGTAAATGCTTTTACTCAGCTCTATGCACCCAGGTTGGTGCTTTGCACCTAAAGTACAACTTTTAGCCCTCGACCTGCATTGTTAGCTCTAAAAGTCTTCAATATCTCTTGCTAGACTTATCACCTACAAGACTTTTTCTTTTGTGTCAAATTTCCCCTTCCCTCATCCACAAGTGACTTATAACCAAAAAGTAATACCACCACGTATACAAATGTCATTGAAAAAGGTAATACCTGAGTACCTCTATCTTGTTGAGTTGCTTGGAAAACTAGCTACATCTATTTTGGTCCCTAGACCATGTAGTGACTCATGAGTTTCACTTGTACCATGTACTACATATGCTTGTGTTCACACAACTATCACCCTAGCATAGAGCATGAATCTCGATCCTACTAAGGTCTTACTCAACTTAGCTTGAAATATGTGCATAAGAAGGCTATTCCCTGGTACTCCACAAAAGTTAATCTCAATCCAAATGGCCAATGTGGAAAAAATGATGGACATCCTTCCTAAAAATCAAGTCCTCATGTGCTTGCTTGTGAACCACATGCCTATACATATTGAAGGATGCCCCATGAAACTGCTAGTCATGATGAGTTGTACTAAAGATGTTGCCCAAGAAGAATGCTAGACCACTTAGGCTTATCCCTAGTTGTGCACTCGCCACAGAAATTCAAGATCTATCCCAAGTCAACAAAATCAAATAAAAATGCAACTCTCAATGCATTTTTTAGAAGAAATTGTATAAGCATCGAGTTGACAGTGCCTGTAGGGATTGTCAAATCATGAGCAATGTCAAGTATCAATGTACCATCAAAACAATTCAATCGAATCCAACTCAATGCAACAACATCTCTATTCTCTCCATCATTCTCTAATGTAACATGGTCTACATCCAAAATTAGAGAATCATCCCCTCTTATATAAAACCCTACTTGAGATGGAGTTTCACATAGCTAACCACTTGAGGGTCCCAACCTCTTGATCGACATTATTACTTATCATTGTGTGTTAGTAGCTCAAACATTTGATTTGAATTTTGGATCCTCTTGTTAAGTTAGGTGGGACCTCTTGAGAGATGCTCCACATCAAATTTACTTCAACTATCTCAAATCTAAGCATCAAACAGAGACTATCACATTTATTTAGGACAAAAATAGATGCACCTTTATTGATGACTACTGACAATGATATACTACTATTTTCCACAAGAATCTCTCAGTGCTAGCCGAAGTTGAGCCAACCCAAGAGTGTTGTTGATGTTTAAATGCTCGGGCATTAGGAGGCACATGATAATCACACAGTCGATCTCTGTTTCGATGATGGTTAACACACATAGTAAGAAATTGGATAGCTCATTCATTATCCTTGCTTTGGATTCGAGAATAGGAAGAACCATCATCAAGAGCGTTTGTTTCCAAGCGAGCTTCAGAAATGCAAGGTTTCCCAAGAATGATAGGGTAACTACAAGAGTCTTGAATAAAAAAGTGAAAATTTTCTTTTATGTCTCCCATAGTTACCTGCACATTAGGACATACAGCATATAACTCTCCAAACGAGTTATTTGCAGCTCTCATTCACCAACCTACATTAACATCGATGGACCATCTGCCACTTTCATAGAGACTCCATGCCATGACCACTACAAGATATAGGCCTTATACCGACGTTAAAAGCGACGAAAATGTTCATAAAGAAAATTTCCCCCATCATCGCAAAAAACGTCGTTATTGGTGATGCCATAGAACAGTCGGTATCAGCATCATTATCATACACAAATAATGACGCTAATAGCAATGCTTTGTGACACATTTTTCAACGCTAATAGCGATGCGTGCTGTAAATTTGCGACGCTAATAGCGACGGTAAGAAGGGAAAAAAAAATTGTGGCAGGATAGCTAGCACTATGTGCTTTATTTGGGCCATACAAAATAGTTTCAGAAATGTATACAATGCTCGTGTAAATAAAGACAAAATATACTTAAATCATAACACTGATACATGAAATAAATACATGATCACATAATGAAAGCGACCAGTACAATCATGGCAAGATACTACTACTACATAGAAAATGTCTACACAGATCACGTGACCAAAAAAGAAGGGTGTGTGAGCTCGAGGGATCCAAGGGTGAGCTATAGATCTTCGCCATCCAAAACCTCATCCTGCCGCAAAGGAGCATCGAACAGACTCTACAAAGAAAGAAATAACTACACATCAGTCCACCATACAATAATGCATTCTAATTAAATATGGTAACTATAAACAAGAAAGATGAGTGACTTACAGGGCCGCCGCTTCTATACAATCGGTCGATCAATGTAGTGAGACCGTGCCTCTCTGTATATCGAGTCTCAAGGCCAGTGGGATCACGATTTATAATGGAGTACTGCCAAAAAAAAAAATACAAGTGTTAGAAACACGATTGTCAGTACAATGGATATTGCAAAAAAATAAGCAAGAAAAACAAAAGAAAAACTTACAAAGTTCTCCAGATATGTCCTGTGGCCACTACTCCTAAGATGATGGACCACTCTGGCCTCTAGTCGTGCCCTCGCCGCCTCGCGCTGCTGTCTCCAATGTCCTGGAGAATCTATAGCCTCCTCCCTGAGTCGGCGCTAGTCGTCCACGTCTAGCCACTCAGGCTTTGAAGCCCCACTTTTGAGTGCCTTGCATGTGTCCGATCATCTGTGTGACATATATGCACGCATGCACTCCATCATCCAGCCTATAGAAAACCTATCTGCTGTAGCTAGTACCGAAAACTCCTCATGCAAGGATGATACTATATAGTCCTTGCTCCCCTCTGGTATGCTCTTCCAATGATCCAAGACGTTGTGCCGAAAAGCTTGTTGGCACAACTCTCTCATGCGAGCCATCACCCTCCTCCCCTCATCATTCATGATGATGGCTCTTGACCTATCATCTACAAGGTAGGCATACCCCTCTGGGGTATGCCTAAGATGGGTCCTCTCCCACCTACGACCATGCTCTTGGGCATATCCAGGAGACCCCTGTACATTTGGTGTACCGACCGGTGTAGTATCTATTGGAGTAGCACCCATAGGGGTGCCACCTGTGGACGGCTAAGCAAAAGTCAGAGTGAGTGGAGTAGACGTCCCCATAGGTGTGACAAATCTGAGGTGACGCAACTCCAACAGAACGAGGAGATGGAGATACTGCATCCGTGCCTCCACTGCAACCACCTGAGCCACCCTCTCTCAAACTGCCACAAGAGCAAGGAATAGCACCTATATCCCAAGCCGACCGCGAGCTCACTGCATTCGGATCTCTGCAGCACCCCCTTGAACCACTCCCCCCGTCTGGCCCCTGTTTGGAGCATTGACCTCGTCTCCTAGAAATTGAAGCATCAAATCGCGCTGAAGTAGATCTAATAGAGAGACCTAACGGTATCTGAGACAACTCCTGGTTTGCCATGTCTCTGAATCTCGCCATCTGATCTGGAGACATACGCATGAAGATCTCCTACAGCTCCTCATCGCTCATTCCTTGACTCATCTTGATGATCTAAATATCCACAAAGGTCACTTGCAGAGACAAAAAATGTTGTTAGCATAATCAATTTAAATCATACAAAGCATAGTAATATAAATCTTAAAAAAAGGATCTTACTTAAAATGCATATCTTATGTACCCTTATAAGCGATTCGTCAATGAATTGAGTAGGTGGATGCTCCAAGTATGAAGTATCGTATGGCCCCATGTCAATCTCCTAACACAACTCCACATACACTGGAAGGTCGATAGACATGTCACTACAAAAGGATGAGTCCACTTCGTTCTCAAAGAATTCTTGGACTCCTGTATTTCCATCATTGTTACTCAATGTTGGCTCCTCTACATACACTAGAAGATTGATAGACATGTCGATGCTGGATCCTCTACATGCTCCAAGCTTTCGATGGCCTCCACCCCTTGCAATATTGACCCCTCTATTTGCATATCGTCCTCATCTATGCTTGGAACATCACTTTGATCATATACTCTCGCACTTCAGGGAGCTGAAGGTATAACATACCACCATCGAGGTTGTCGAGGGTTTGGATAAAATATTACCTGTTCACAATCACGTTCAAGAGAGGTTTAATTATTGTGACATGTACCATGTCGTAATACAATTAAAATTTACATGAGTCTATGCACCTGTTCACAATGGGCCGGCAACACAAAGGTGTCGCACAAATCCATCCATTTTTTTTCAAAATCTATTTTCAGAAATCCAGATGGACCTCATCGAACTGTTGCTCTAGTTCTTTCAAGTACCACTTTGAACCACTGCACATCGAATAGGATCATGGAGAAGCTAGGGTAATCCACCGTAACAATACTTTGCAAGTTCCCAAAATACTCTATCTCATCTATAACCTTGTTTGATCCGTTGCTCATCGTCGACTCTCTTGCTTGAACCTTGCCATGATACCAGATCTGTTGTGGAGCGCATTTTGTCAATACGCTCCAAGCGGAAATGCCATCTGCGCGACCACACTGCACTATATATTTGGTACTATACATTGAAACACTCAATTAGTTGTCGCATATAAAATATAGATACGATAAACCCTAAACACGTCATCACCTTTGGACTACATCCCCTCGACAATTCCCACTCCTCGATTGAGATCTCTGCCCCTTCGCGAGATGCTGCGATCAAAGCTCCATGCAACCATTGCATTGACATAAACCACGACATCTCCTCCTTGCCCTCGGGATATTGAATCGGTCAATGATGTATACTACGTCAAAATTCAGATCGCACTTCCTCTCAATCTTTCCTAGCTTGCTGGTATCTAGCGAGCCACATCTCCATAGAGGCATGGTGCAACATACAAAAGCAATTCACGTTCTCCTCCATTGCAGTATCCATTCTTTTTTCTACCCCATTTCCAACCACCACATCTCCGATCAGTCTATCATCGTCGTTCAGTGACCATAGCATACTGTTGTCTAAATCCACCATTTGTAGCCATTATGAAATATGCACTAGTGCCTCAAACACCAACCAACCTTTAGACATCCTACCTTCTGACCGAGCTCGTTGTCGCACAAAGCCTTTTAGGGTTTTCATGAAGCGCTCCAAGAAGAACATCCATCACGTATGGATAGGTCCAATAATCTCTACTTCATCTACAAGATGCACAAGAAGGTGGATTTGTATCGTGATCATGCTAGTAGGCAGGTATTTCTTAAAGAGACAGACTGCCTCCACTGCTTCCCGCCTCACAAATTCAATAGAGGACATCTTAATCTCCTTCTGTGAGATCCAGTGCACTAAAGTTGATAACCTGTAAATAGCGCCGCGCGTATTTCTGGAGTAAGGCATCTTACGATCGCGATCGGTAGCACAAACTGCCACAAATGAGAAAGCATTATGAACAACGACTACACTCCAAATAGGAAAATATGCAGGCCACTTACAATCCATTCATAGTACAAACCTGACATATCTTATGTCAATCATGGGATTTTAGCCCTGATAATTGGTCATCTTTAGAAAATGAAAACCTGAGAGAACGCATCATACCTGTTTGTTGGAGTGCGGATAGACTTGACTATTTGCTTCACAATGTGCTCTTCTTTAGTGGACAAAACCCAAGGAGCGTGAGGTAGCTGCAAGCGACCATCAGCACTTGATTGCGGCCAAAGCGCCTCCATCTTGCCTATCTCCTTCAAATCCATTCGTGCCCCTATAGTGTCTTTCTTTCCCATGATGTGGTCCCATAGCAAGCTGGCCACGTTCTTAAAAAAATGACTAGGATCCAACAAGTGGTTGATCTGTAAGTGGATCCAATATGGCAACTTGTAGAAAATCGAGAATTGTTGCATTCCGTTTGGATGTGACTCCATGTGGACCATTTTCATCTCATACCAGCTTTGGGCATTCATACGTGTTGGAGGTCATCCAAGAAAACCTTCCCTAAGTTCATGACCCTCTGGCAAGAAAGTGGTGTGTCCTTCATATACCATCTTCTTCATGGTTTGTGACCTTCGGGAGTCTAACTGTGGCCCGCACAATGGACATGCATGATAACCTGAGGTAACTAGACCTGTCCCAACACCTCTATCTAGTGAATACAAACTTGAATGAGTTATGATAGATATTGCCAATGAGAATGGAAGCCTACTTACCTGAGCACTCTCTGAATCCCGGAAAGTCATGCATCGTCCCCCAAAATCTTAAGCTCATCGACTAATGGACGAAGATACATGTCCATATTTTTGACTTTGTAGTGATTGGGAACAAGTAAGCTAAGGATGAGATGTCCTTTCCTTGTAGTGGAAAGCCATGGAGAGATATTGTAGTTGACAAGGACTATAGGCCACACACTGTAAGAAGTTGAGCGTAGACTGAATGGGTTCACGCCATCCATAGCAAGACCGAGCTGAAGATTCCTTGGCTCTCGGGCAAGGCTTGGGAAAGTAGAGTCGATGTGGCTTCATGCTCATGAATCTGTTGATATTTGTTGAACTCCATCTGTGGACCTATTCTACGCATGCCACGTTGTCAAGGTCGCCATGCTGAACGTACAAAATATGTGGTTTATGTGGGGGATAAGCGGAAAGGGTCTAAGAACTTTTTGAGGAATGGTTTGCCCTTGCAAGTCTTGTCGATACCTTTGAGCACCACACTTTGGACATGTCTCCATGGTCTCGTATTCTCCTCGAAACAGTATACAATCGTTGATACATGCATGGATGCTATTGTAGTCCATGCCAGGCTTTCGTAAAACATGTCGTGCATCATCACGAGACTCAGGCATGGTATTTGCAAGTGGTAATATATGATACTTCAGTAACCTGAAAAAAATCATAAAACACCTTGAAAAAGCACAAATGTTTTTAATGATAGTGCCGAAAAGAAATCAACGAAGTGTATGTACAAGGTACCTGATCAACTCGATCACACTTCCATCGCTCCATCCATATTTTGTTTGCACACTTAGGAGTGCAAGCAGTGTCTTCAAGCGAGATACTCGGCACCCATCATATAATGGTATGGATGCTTCCTCTCTAAGCGGATCAGAAGTCTCGACATCCACCAGCATCAATGCATTGATCATTGCCTCCATCTGAGGCTCCAAGATTACAGGTAAGTCTCGAAGGCTTTCTGTCTCCTCTGGTATTGACGGTATAGATTGGGTAGTACCTTTCAAGTGGTGGATTGGCTCAAGCACTCCATCCATCGCACGCCCAACCACGAACTCTTCTAACTGGCCGCAAAGGGTGAACTCCTTCTTGGGATAAGACGTCACCTCCATGGATAGAAAATTTGCCAGCCACACCCAATGTTTTTGTATATGGTATTCAATTAGCTTGCGGATACAATGCATGATTGATATACACTTTTCTTACCATTTGCTCAAAATCTGAGATCATTTTTCGACTGTCTAAGATCACTTTTGGACTGTCTGCTCAAAATGAGACGGTTCTTTCCGACCGTTTGCTCAAAATCTGAGATCGCTATTTTGCGTCCGAAAGAGCCATGATCTAAGAGTGTAATACGTGGTGTTTCTTTTTCTCCAATTTTGGAGGTCTGTCTCCATTCTGGCTCTTGCCCAATGCAAACCGGAGTAGTGACTGCTTGGAATGAACCAAGCCTCTTCATCCTCATGCATGTGCTAAAGATGGCCTTCTTTTTGAGAGGTGGGCTACCCAACTAGTTTCGACCAGATGACCATTACATTTTTAGCTTTCACTTCCTCAATTTTTTCATTCATGCTTTCTCTATCTTTAGCTTCAATTACTGCAATTAATTCTTTAACTACTGCAAGATGAAATCCTTGTGAAGTTAGCTTCTCTTCGTCTTGCACAAAAACTCGAAGAGCTTGTAAAAAATCGTGCACTGTTTCTTCAACTTCATCACCAACATCTTGTCTTTTCTTATTGATTACATTAATAATTACATCACAGAATTCACATTTGGCAATTCCAAGTATTTCGGCTAAGGTAAATTTAATTTTGCTTTCTAGAATTCGTTCTTCTAGGACTCATTTGAGATTGGTTCTAGATTCTATGTTAGATTGCAACTTGTAGTCTGGCCGCTTGCCTTTCTTCTTTCCTTTGGTATTCTTTGTTTGTGATGCATCTTCCATCTCTTGATGTGGGGTTATATTTTCAGCTAGCTTTGGTTGTTCAGGCGTTCTTCTAGTTACCCGTTTCGGAGCCAAAAGAGGAAGGCCCTGTTTCATCTTCTCTTCTTCTCTTTTCTTCAATCAAGACTTCTTTATGATTAACTTCAACAAAATGTGCAAAGGCAGAAAAACAATCTACCGATTCTTTCAAACCAATTATTTCTCAAATGCATTGACTAGCATTAGCCAGATCTTCTTTGGTTGCTTTATCACGTTCCATTTGATCTAGTGCCTGTATCCATACTTTAGATTGCACATTAGCTTTACATGCTTTCAAACTTGAATTAGTTGGCTCAATTTGTAGCCCATAGGTAGCTGCATCAATTGCTGCATAGGCATTCTTTACAGCTAAATCTTCTAACCTTTTCTTGATTCCACCATTGCCAAAATTTGGCTCCAATGGAAGACCAATTTCAGCTGCATGAATTTTTCCATCTTGCCAAAAGACGAGCTTCTGTGCTTTAGCCTCATAGAAGGTAGAACACTCCCTCTTGTCATGTTGTTGGCTGTCACACCAAATACAGCACCTCTTAAAGCCTTCTCTCATGGGTCTTTGAGTTGATGAACATCCTCCTTTTTCAACTTTGACATCAAGCTTCTCCACCTTGGAACTAATTTGTGTAAGATTCAGATGAACGTTAGGCATGCTTTTAATGAGTTCATCCATGACATCATTTTTATAAGGAACAGAAGAAGAAAGAGTTGGTTAACTAGTCAAAGGAATAGGGGATGTTGAAGGTGGAACAAACTCCATCAATGGAGTTTTTGAAGTTGAAGTAGAGCCGAATCTTAGTCACATTAACTACATCAGTAACATCTGTCCATGCAGTCTTGACTCTTGATTTGGAGGTAGCATCTTCTAGGTGATCAACAAGCTTCTCTTGTAGAATGGGATTTGCAGCCTTAAGAAATAATTCAATCTTTTGACCTTCCATACTTTGTTGGTCTTTAGTATCAAGGTGCCTAAATTTACTTTCAACCTTATGGTATACAGCTCTTGTAGCTAAACCTTTGTTAGGTTTCTCAACCCAATCAGTGAAAATTTTCTTCATCATTAGGCCAAAGTCTTCTAAGAATAATTCTTCACGTAGGGCTTTTTTGAATGTAGCCCAATCCGCATCTCGCTGAAAATGACCATGGATTCTTTCTTGAAGACCATGCTTGGCTAGTCTGGCAAAATAGCGACTCCATGCATGTTGCGGTACACCAAAGAAGAGCATTTTCTCAACATACAAGCGAATGAAAACAGAGACATTTTGACCATTAAATTGTTTTCATTCCCATCCAACTTCCTCTAGGGCATTGATATTTGTGGCATCAATCTTCTCTTTATCTTGCCTTTCTTGTTGCTGTTGTAACATTTGGATTTGTTGTTGCTGAGTCTGTTGCAGTATGCACACCAATTGTTGTAGAGTATCTCTTGAAGTATCCCCCATCTTGGAGTTCTCTTACACTAACCTTCACGTCGGGTTCACCAATGTCGTGGCACGTAGGGTTGAAGGTCACCACAAGGGTTTGCCAAGAGAAGAAAGTATGGGGGTTCCAGAGCATAGACTGTGGAGATGGTAGAGATAAGAGAAGGGTTGAAGGTTTCAAGCCAAGTTCTTGAAGATGTTGATAGGGCTTCCAACTGCATGTTCTTAGCAAAGATCACAAGAGTATTATCTCAAATCAAGCTTGTTTTCTTGACTGTAAGAGCAATCACAAATTATAAAATCAAGTATAGTATGCTATCATGTATCATAAACAACTTTGCATCCCATCATTCATACATGATGCCATAGCATGAATCAACTTTGCATGATTACATTCAATGTAGTTTGTTAGGGACAAAAGCTTATGAGTCAATTACAAGGCTTATAGGGCAAAGAGACTTGCTTCAAGAGAGCTTGAAATTGAGTTCTTGATAAGAATACATTATCACAGCCACGAAATAAGAGAAAAAGCTCCTGTTAATTCAATTCTAAGCATCTATGAATGATCTACAAACATTTCCCTACCATAGGGGCACATAATACTTGCATATTTTGACAAGATGTCTTCTTTAGAGAGTAAGAAGTGAATTAAAAGAACAATGTTGTAGCTAATTCCCTGAATATGGCTGAAGATATCAGCCCCAAATTAGCCCAAATATCTTCTGAAATTCACCTCTGATGATAGCATAAACTTCGCCTAACACGGTGTTGGTGCATTTGATGTCAAGAGTCCACGACGAGGGTAAGAGGCAACAGGCTAAAGGTAGATTCAGGGAGAGGAGTAGACTGAATAGAAGGCGTTCGAAGAAATTGAAAACGTAAAAGAATACTCAAAAAAAAGAATTAGAAAATGTAGAAGAATACTAGCAGAGATGAAGCCTGTTAGTTTCTTTCAACATTATGAGAATATATAACTCTAATAGACAAAAAATGTTTATAAAATAGTACCTTCCTCTATGCTGCTCAGATCGCCAATCCGATGCTTCCACTCGCTTTGAATGGGGGGTAAAATACTAGCACACCTAGGCAGATTTCTGCCAGATCACTCCTTTTTCATCTCCCCCTTTTGGAGTGTTGTTCACTCCCTGAAAACAGCAATCACGCGTCGTGCAATTTCATCAATCTCTCTTCTTACATAAAATCCTCTCAAATTGGCTGAAAGCTATATGCTTTCTTTTACATGTCATCCTAATCTAGAAGTTGTCTACAATTTTATGAATTTTTACAAGAGATAATATCTAAAATATTAAAGTTGACTAAAATCTAATATTTTTGAATCATGCACACTAACACTAATGTCTAAAATGGTATTGGCTCTCTAAATCAATAAGAATGCCACACTCTAGATTTTTTTACACGGTGTGCACGTATCGACACGACAACTAGCGGCCCTTAATTATAACACATCAATATTATATGTGTATTTTCACAGTTTACCATGATTATCTTAACCATACATACACTTGTTTTTTGAAATACAATGCATACATATATGCCCATGTGTTGGGGAGGGGGGGAGAAAGGGGAGACTCCCAAGTAATATTAGTTGATATAGTGAGAAAGTGTCATTTGGCACATTGATACACACATATTGAGTTTTTAAATACATTTGTTAAATATGTGTGTTAAAATCATGTGTGAACAAGCCCTATTTATTTAAAATTTGAGGGTTTTTAAGATAAATCAATTTTATTTTTTGTCTCATTGTTCTATTTCACAAACTCTCTCTTTATCTTCTCACATCTAGTACATTCCTCCTACCTCTTGCAATGGATGCTCACATAAACTTCGATAAGTGGATCCACAACAAAAATTTGACTATCCAACATGATGAGATCTATGAGGTCTTCTTGAACATCTTGAACTTGAATCACATTCTCAAAGACTTTTTGAACACCTTTACCACTCACCTATACTCTATCAAGGGATCAAACTTGTCATGGGTACCTTTGGACTGGCTAATGGGCATATAACATAGGAAAAACAAGCATGGGTGCCTTTGGATCGAATAATGGGCATGGGCATGGAGTGGGCATGCAACATGGGGACAAGAAGAAAAAAGTAATTTATAGTTTTTTGATCCATATGGCTTGATGGCAAGGAGTATGCAATGTACCTATGGGCAGTGGTTAAGGTACAACACCCTTTGAGCTTCTGGAGTGTGACATTGCCTTAACCATCTACTTGCTTGCCCTAGGCCTACCCACAAAGGAGGGGAACAATGATGAAGATATAGGTCAAATGGTTCCTACTATTGCCTACAAGGAAGAAAAGCCTATGGAAGAGCCCATTGACCTTGAGGAGGAGTCTTGTATGGTGATAGAGCAAGGCTTGGCTCTCACAGTGCTATCATTTTTCAAAGAGCCAATCTACAACAAACTCAATCTTGCCTCATTGATACCTATAGAGATTGAGGGAATACAATGATTGGTATTATGTAATATGCTAGGGTATTTGATGGAGATGAAGGGGGAAGAGCTCTTTTTGAATCTCATTGAAGATTTGATGGATCTAGGTTCGAGCATTGACAAAGTTTGCACCATTCCATACAATGGCTAAAACCTCTAGCATGGAGAAGCTAGTTCTTGTAAAGTGCAAAAAGATTCTGTACTTGTTCGATGAAGAGTGTGGTGGAGCACTTTATAAGGTTGCTACTTTGGGTGAGCTTGGCAAGATGTCCAACCTCATTCTCTTAAGAAATATTTGAAGGGAAAGTGTCACGTATTCAAGTCAAAGAAACCATTATTGTTTGCATCTGAAGGACCCTTACCTTTGCATCAAAGAAATCAAAGAAACATTAGCTTCTTTGCTTAGATGTTTACTTAAATATCTTTTGGATTAGACGTCACTCTCAACTTATCTTATATCTTATTTGGTCAATACAAACTACTTTGAATTGTGTGAATAAATATTAAAATATTAAAAAATAGGATGCATATTCATATGATAATAATGTGATATATTTATTCATAATTACAATCAATAATAATCGATATGTCCTTATATAGTAGCACAATGCAAGTCCATTATATGTGTGCATGGCATATTTAGTTATCATGATCAAGAACCAGTTATTAGATGTGTAATTCACATTAGTATGACAACATGTGGTTATGCCCATTGCGATTTTATGTAATTTGAATGACAAATGATAGGTGTTAGTACAACAATGTGTGGTCATACCAAATGTAATCATGTGTAATTCATATAATTGCAATAATATGTGGTGGATGCATGCATTCAAGTACACTTCTTAATGGCTAATAGGTGTGGCAATAAAATGAACTCAAGAATTAAAATCACTCAAAATAAAGGCGACGAGTACACAAATATAGCAGACATAAATGCAAATATATATTTCATTGTAAAAATTACTATATAAAGCATTGGCTTAAAGCTTTCTCAATATGGCAATACATAATAGAACCTCATGTCTAATTACAATAAGGTTAGGATCTCTTGGCATGATGAAGGTGAATAATGAAGTTCATATCCTTATCAATCATAATGACTTGCTTCGCATGTATGGCTACCAACTATGCATCGTTGAAGTGGTCGATAAGATATGAATCTACCATCATTTGCAAGGCCTATATTGCTATAGTGGTCCATTTCCATCATGTTGCAATGTCTACGAATTAGTACTAAAACTTCCCCTAGCTCATCTTTTTCAAATCTTGAAGGATCACCCCAACAATCTTTTGGAATGGTGCCTTGGTTATTAAAAGCTCATACCCAAGTTAAATCACCTAATCTCTTTTCGGGTTTAAGTACCTAGTATCCATCTTCTTGTTAGCAAAGGACTATATGAAGTGTCCAAGGGTGATGCACCTACTATAGCCAATGCACGAAAAGGAGCATAGTGCATGCAGTCTTGGGGTTACAACGTCAAGCGATTTTCTTGGTTCGCTTTATGTAGGCCCATGGATAGAAAATTAGGAGAAGAGGATGAAGTTGAGCAGGAAAGAGTGAAAGAGATATGTGAAAATGAGAATAAGATTGAACTTTGAACCCTTTAAGAACCTAAAACCAACTATAAATAGTGTCACACACACGATTCATCATATGATTATAGAGCCACCATTTTTTATTGGAATGCAATGAAACTTAATGTGCACATTCATAAGGTGCCCAAGAGGCAAAAAACTTTTTTTGGGAAAAATAAAAAAGGCTAGGAAGGCCTTGTCTAGATGCATGACTTTAAATCAAGGGCCTCCTAGCATTTTTTTTGTACAAAAGAATTTTGATGTTCTCTTGGCGGGTGCGAACAAAAAGTTTTGTTGCATTTTGATATGGTTAGGTATTTTTAAAATTATCATATTTAAAATTATGGATAAATCTATAGTCAAGAAATTAAAGGTGCAACTATTGATCCGCATACACTCTACAAAGCTCTTTAGAGTAAAGTGTATGACAAGACATGACAATTTTAAACATGTTTTTCATGTTAACATTGATAATAATTAAAAATTTATAATTTTGTAGCCAAAATATAGTAAGAAGACTTACATTTAAGTTAAGATTGAATATTGAAAACAAAAACTTTGTTCATACTTCAAATCTACTGCAAGAGTTTTCAATTAGACACATCTTATGCACATGGAGGATAGTTGTCCAAAAATATAATATTACAAATAATGTTCATTTATATAGAACGAATGCATCCTTCATTGTCTAGAGATTAATTATAACTTGAAATTTTTTTGAGGTTACAATAATGTGTTTAGCATGCATTGCACAACCCGGACCATCAATCACATCAATCTACCAAAAAAGCCTCTACAACACTTGCAAATCATGAAGACATCCTTCAGTGAAGCGATCAAGTATATCTTGACCTTGTGAAAGGAACCACCTCTTACTTTCTATTATATACAAGTCTTGCACAATCTCATGAATAAGTTTTGTAAAACTAGTCTTTGAACTGATGAGATCAAAAGAGCATTGGTACTTCCTAATTTCTCTAAGGGCCATTGTACCTCATCTCCACTTGCGCTTCTTGTGGGGATGTTGAGGAGGATCATTCTCAGGGTGGCTTCAAGAAGCTATGTTAGGTAGAGAAGAGGGTTGTTTTTAGCTCTACTACATAACTAAGTTCAATACACAAGTATCCCAAATATATAACAATACTGGAAAATGCAAGTGCATCACTAAGAGCAAAAATTGCATAATAGATAGAATTTGAAGCACTCACTCACATCACCCCAACCCTAATCCCTCACTCTCACCCTCACACTCATAAACCCTAACTATCACTCGAACCACTCACCCCTCACTCGAAACACCACACCTCACTCACACATAATGAACCTTTGCACACACTACCATACAAGCCCACTCACACCTCACTTATCATTCACTCATGCTCACACCTCACTCATACTCCTCTCTCACAAATCCTTCACTTACTCATCCACACTCATCTCTCACTCATCTCTACTCACTCGTCCTCCCTCAACTCTCAAAATCAATCACTCCCACACTCACACTCCCACTTACCCACACACACTACACCTCACGGCTCACTCATACTTGTCTTACTCACATTCTAAATTTGAACCTCTTGCTTTACGTATTTGCATTAATGTGTCATCCTTACTTGCCATATTGTTATCATGACATGGTTGTGATACTTTGAGGAATTGTTTGTACCCATGGACATTGCATTGGAAAGGAAAGCATGATTTTGCACCCCTCTCTCTTGCAAGTTTTTGAACAGAAGTGTTGCAAAGTGCATTGATAACTTGTGGGTTTTTAAGTCAAGAATTTGAAATAAATATCTTAATGACTTAATAACTTAAAAATGATCTTGTTAGACTAAGTTACCACCTCATATATTGTGAGGACCTGGCACACATTGCACTTAGCACCTAGGCAACCTTGACAACACACACGAGGATGACATTACCTTAGGTCATTAAGGATCATAGTACACAACCACAACAGTCACTTTCACATCTTCATATAGGACACATTGCAAGTCATTAGGGGGGAAATCGTCCAACCAAGGTGCCATCATCATGTGCTCCATTCCAATCATAACAAGGGCTCCATGAGTAAAATATTATTGACCAAGCTACCATAAGTCCTACGCCCCCTTTGAATCATTTTGAACCAGATTCAAGGAAAGTGCCAAGACCACAACAATTGAGATGAGAAGCCAACCAGTGTGCTCATAATTTTGCCACTTGCACTTAATGCAGATCACAAGACCAATTGACCAACGACAGTAAAATTTGAAGGATAGAAACTGCAAGCAATGAAGTTGCAAAATCCAAGAAGAACTAACAAGCTTAGAGAGTTGAATGACAACACCCACACCAAGAACCACACAAGACCAGTGCAAGAAGAGTTGAAGATTTTTTCATCTAGCTATTCACAGCTTTACACTCTGTTGACATGCCTCATAGTGGACTTGACCTTAGGTCTCGAAGTCCTAAAACCTGATGAGTCAACAAAACTAAGTGAATATTCCCATCCATCTATCCATTCACATGTTGTTAAAGATAGCAATACGAGAGCCTAGGTCATGGCTAACATACCGGGTTGATAGATGAATTTCCAAGGGCTGACCTTAGATACATTGAGTGCAACATCACTCACATGTATCATGATTGTGCAACACACAAGGTTTCATGTAGTACCCTAACTAGGTATACCATGTCTAATATATGAAAGGTCCAAGCCACAAACACTGATCTAGAAGATGAAGAGCTAATCCCTTCTACATATCTTAAGGTCAAACTAACTGCCAAGCAAGAGCTCATCATTGACACTCTCATAGAAAAAGGTTCAAATTACAATATCTTGACCTGTGAGGTATGGACTGAGATCGAAAAACCTGAACTCGTTCCAATGAGTGTAGTTATCAAGCCCTATGGAGGATCATCCTATTCTCTCTTAGAACGATGCAAAATTCTCTTGACTATTGAGACTAAAAGCATGCCGATAGTGTTTCATGTGCTTCCAAATCGAGAAGATATGGGAAATAAAGTCTTTCTTGGAAGACCTTTCAAGCATGCAACATGCATTGTGGACTACGAACCACACCATATACATCTACGCTTATGAGATGTGGAGATAATCACTACTTTTAATGAAGGGGACCTTGTCTCTTCTCTAGAAAAGGGAAAGAAGCTTGTATCAAAGTCAAATCAAATTCCTAGAGAGGATAGCCAGAGAGTTCTTCATGAACTACTCAAGGTACATGAGAACAAGAGAGAACCGCTTAGTAGGAAGCCTCCTAGAACTAAAGGAAACACCACAACTACTAGAAACACTACCACAACTTCTGAAGTTGTTGGGAATAGAATTGGATCTAGAAGGGGGAAGAGATTTAGGGCAAGTAATTAGAAGCATTGATGGAGAGCTAGCACAAGAGCATGATGGGTGCCCATTTAGGGCAAGTAATTAGAAGCATCGATGGAGAGCTAGCACAAGATTGTGATGGGTGCCCAAAGCATTACTTCGTGCTCAAGGATTTTATGCAGGAAATTGCTTGATTTGATTACTAAAACCACCTACAAAGCCACCTCCCGTGACCACTGATCAAGTCCCATCCAAATCCCAAAGAAAGCAAAAGAGACCCACACACAGATCTAGGTCATGGGCCAAGATACTTGAGGAGACAACACCATATAAGTTAGTGATTGATGAGCTAGTTCATATGACACTTGAGTCCACAATTCCAAAAGAGAAACCACTTGAAGTTGGTGCTACTCCACAAGTGAAACTAGTAGTGTCCAAAAAGTCATCGTGCAAGGAGGAAAGGCTAGAGCCAAAGCAACCACTTCCATGTGAGGCTACTCAAGCTTAAACAAAAAGTCCGAGGATGGATGAGATAGAGCCCTCAAGTGTTGATAAGAAACAACCCTGGGTTCTTGCTAGTTCTTCAAAATCACCAAAATCTCCTCGAAACCACGAACCTTTGTCACCCAAACCAAAACCAAAAATCTGGCAACAACAGCCTAATGTATCTCATGAATCTAAGAATCCACAAGGGAAAGCTCCAAAAACATCAAAAGAGCAACGACCTCCCTCTACAAGTGTTGTCACAAACAAATTTGCAAATACCAAGACCATGAATACTTCCAAAAATCTGGCAACAACAGCCTAATGTAGCTCATCAATCTAAGAATCCACAAGGGAAAGCTCCAAAAACATCAAAAGAGCAATGACCTCCCTCTACAAGTGTTGTCACAAACAAATTTGTAAATACCAAGACCATGAATACTTCCACTCAGTCCGAGGATCCAAGTGCACAATCATCATGATTGTCATGATTTACCACTCCATTGAATTGAAAGTTACAACTTCCAATTCTGAGATGGAAACCATACAATCACAGCCCTTGGTTGTGACTAAGACTATCACTCCAGTTAAAGAACAAGTCTCTAGAAATTCAGTCTCACACAAGGATATAGAATCTAGTGTAGAGAGCATAATGAGCCCATTGATTTAGAAGTCATGTTCTTCTCGACTAAAGGCTCCAATAGACTTGAAAGCAGCTAAATGATTGATCATGGAGATATTAGAAAAGAGGGGGCTACACAGAGATCAATCAGAAGCTACGATTTCTCAAGAACTAGATGAAACACTCTTGACTTCACTTGCTCGTGCATATGTTTATGTCGACCTTAGAATTCAAACTACTCAGCATCACAAACTCTTAGAAAAGCCTTTGACATGGTCACAGCAATCACAAATTTGTTGGATTTACCCAGCTATCATAGGAGAAGTTATAAAGCAAATGACCAAGGTAGAGCAACAAAAGCATAACTGAGTTTAAACAAAAATGGTATTCTAGTCGAGGGTTAGTTGCACAATATGGTAGTCACCTAATGATAATTGTTGAGCAAAGAAATCCACTTTGGAATTCAATTCATGATCCTATATATGTTGCTCCTACATCTCTCTAAGTGCTTGCACTTGTCCATGGTGTCAACATTTCTAAATTGACTAAACTTGATCCCTTGTGTGACAAACTTCTTTTGGAGGAAAAGCTACACATTGCAAGTTACTTAGCACAACGAGACATGATAACTGATGTCACTAGATATATATTTTGTCTCATCCATGATCCACAACTTCTTGATGAGCATGCTTCATTAAAATTCAATCCTAATTTCTATGAATGGTTTATTCCAAGGCTGCATGACACAACACCAAATCTTACCTCTACTTCTAGTACTACAATGACTCAATCTTCATCCAATGATGTGAAGCAAAGTGATGTACATAAACCTTCTCCTAACCCCCCAAACACAGTGATCGAAAGAGGTATGCTTGCAACTCCAAATCCTAGGCCAAACGCCACTGATGTCCCTAGTAGCTCACCCAAACAATTAGCCCCATTTGAGCCAGTTGAACCTCGAGATGCTCCAAGGGAGGTTGCTAAGACACATCTCTAGATTAGACCTAGTAAACCTGACTCTCCTTCTGGTATTAAGCCTTTGCTAGTATGTCAACCATTGAGTACCATGGCTGCTCATTTGGCGAAGAAATTCAATTCCCTTGAAATAGAATGCCTACTCAAATTTGAGGCCATATTTGCAATGATTGATCTAGGCTTTGCTGATGATGAGGCAACTTAGGTTGCTTCTCAATGGCATTCCCCTGGGGAGAACAATGAACATCTTTTCGATAAAAGCCTCTTGATTCATGAGGAATATGTTATGACTCTCCCTCAAGAGCACTTTCTATCATGCCAATTTATTCATTCTTGTGCCTCTATGACCAAAATCTAAGACCAATCACTACTTGATGAGCTTGAGCAGAATTGTCATTCCTCAAGTCCATTATTGCAGAAGTGGTTTTCTCATGGACTTGAGATTTCTTGTGATGGCAGTGATCTTATGACCATAGCTGAGCAACATTGTACAATCAATATACTTCAAGTTGACCCAACTTACTGTGAGAGAACTTCACTGCACTCTATCATCCTATCTCGAAATCGTGCCTTGCCACAAAAGTTGATATATCATCCATTGCTTGACAAGATTTTGATCAAAGAGGAACTATACATTGCTAGTCACTTTGCAAGACCCTCTATGCTTGGTGATATGATTACCTATGTTTGTGGACTGGTTACCAAACCACCTAACTTGGATGCTTTTGTCAAATTGCGTCTAGTGGCTTCGGTTGGCTAGCTCTGTCTCTAACCCCCTATCCCTTTTACATTTTCCCGCACATTTGCTTTAGGGAACATTAAGGTCACGACATACCTACGGAGTCTCGGCTCGCCTAGGTTAGACATGTCTCCCTAAATCACCTGCACATTTTATCCCTCCATTTGATTTATCTAGTGTCATCAATCCTCACTTCCCAGCAACATGGAAAAGGTTCTTCAGCATAAAGCCAACCATTGCATCAACTACCATGTGTGGTTGACAGAGACCCATGTTCTTCAAAATTTTATTGGATTGGACACCTACTAATTCCTTTTCTCTAAGCCACAGCAATTTTTCCCATCATCATTTGTTCAAGCTCCTTTGCTTCATCAAGCATCATCATCAATAGAAGCACTCATGGAGAAGTCTTCTAACTATGTATTAGACTATGTACGCATGTGCACTCACTTAGTAATTGCACCATAAATTATTCTTCATTTTGGGTCCTCAAGTGTAGGACAACACTTCAGGCTTTCTTGCAGTTTGACCCATCTCCCAAACCAACATCATTATTTGTCTTGTGCACGAACAACAAACTAGAACTTTTCCCTAGGGAGTGATTGCACGAGAGGTTTCACTTTGCAGGCTCAAAGTTTGTGGAGGATCACGTGTCATTACTGCTACATCAACATCAAATCTCTCATCTTTTGCAATATCCCAATAATTTCCCATGACCATTCAAGATGTTTCCACTAGAAGAGCTAGCAGTCAAGTGTCTCTTCAACAACAACCATTATATTTTAATACAACGTGGATTAAGTTTGCATAAACAATGTGCAATGTGCATGCATGGAAGTGTAGAAGAAAACTAGGGAGCTGCTAGTTAAAGAACTTTGGCTTTCCTTGGTTCTCTTTTCCTATATTGCACGCTTATAATTGTATCAATGTGACTGTAAAGTTATAGAAAAAGTGTGTTTCTAAAGTCACAAAATATTTCATGTATACAACATGAAATAAGCACAATGTTGAACATTGGTCTCCTACGAACTTTTTATCAAGATTGTAAATGCATTCATAAGTCTTTTTATTTCAAAAGATCTATCCATTAGGGCCATCTATGGGCATGAATGTCCCTTCTAGTATTTGTAAGTTTTATGCTTATTTACATTGTTGGTTTGGATTCAATGTGTTATTTTAATACTCTATCTCTTTTGTCTAACATTCAATATTTTGTGTCTTTGTTTGTGTAGCATGGTTCCACTAATCATTTGATAATCAAATTTGAGAAAGAATACAAATAGCATCACAAAATTATGTGACTTATGGGCAAGCTATTTTCACATGAAGAAGAGGTAATCGATAATCTGATGCTAACAAGCTTACAACTTATGTTTCATTTAAAGTTCTTATAATCTACATTTGTTTCTTCTTCTTGCAACATTAAATTGATGAGGGGTGTGTGAGGATAAGATCTCTGATTAAGGATTGGTTCTAGCATTAAGAGTTATAACTTTATGCATATATATATTTTTGTAATGGTATCCAATTTTGGACTTTCATTTGGTACTATATTATGAGAACATCATTATATTGTCTTCTTGTTTTCAAGTAAATTGTAGTGTCTTTCTTGTATATGTATTTACGTATTACATCGTAGTTTTTGTACCTGTGATTTTATATAGGTTTTACCTATAATCCATATTTGAGAGGATAACAGATATGGATCGATGATTTGTCCCCTAGAGAGCCAAATCCCAGCCTGTTTTTTTCCCTTCTACACAAGTTGTGGTATAAGGGTTGGCACAATTTTTCTACAATTCTCTCTATATGTTTTGGTACACTTTCTTGAGATCATTAAGTATATCATGAGTATAATTGTCAAAACTATCATTGGCATATGTTTGATATGTTTTGATGCATATTCCAACACAAATAGTGACACATATTCCAATAACTTTATCAATGCACAAAGATTGTAGCTTTTGCCTCATTGTGTGTAACTAGAGGATTTTTAAAATACTCCTTGAAAGTAGGCCATATGTAGCTTACAAGCATACCCCCAATATTATCTACTAGAGAGTGACATCGTAACAACAATATTGCAATATCACATTATTGATAATATTGTGATATTGTATGGAAAACTAGTGTGCCCCAAGTTTGGGTCAAATCTTCAATCTCCTAGCTAACTTAGGCTCATCTTAAAATGTATTACTATTAGATACTTAAGTTTATAGCCTTGTAATTTAAAATTTTAACTTTTAAGCTTGAAATTGTGAACATGCTACACAAAAGGAGTACGTGATGTATGAAAATCCATATAATAAAAAATTTTCGATTGAGTAGATTTGGTAATGACTTGTGTAAGAATATAGAGTTTTACTTCTATTTCGAAAAGCATATAATTTCATTCAATAAAAATATTTCTAGACCCTATGCATTTTCTTTGCCTCTATCTCCCACCCCCTCCCCAACCTACAGCCTTATACACAAATTAAAATAAATCTCTCTCTCTCTCTCTCTCTCTCTCTCTCCACATCCAATCTTCGTTCACTTCTAATTTTCTACTAGGGGGAGGGACAGACCCTAAAGAGAGAACAAAGCAAAAAGAGAGCAAAAGAAAACAATAAATTTAGCGAAAAATATAAGAGTAATACAACTTGTCACCTATGATGATTGACTTTAGTTGAGTTGAAATAATTCATTGTCCTAGTTGACTATGATATACTTCGAATCATTCAATTATTTAAACTAAAGTTGCTAACAATGAGGATAGCATGTTTTTATAGTCAATGCTAAGTCTAAACAATGTTCGAGGATTCCCACACAAAAGAGAATCTCATGTTCGTGCATAAGTCCAACTTGCACTCCACCTTCTCTATATCTCCTTTAAGGCATCGTAGGATTGTTTTTTTACGTAAGTCCAACCTCCCCTGGCCCTTCTCGATACATTTCTCTCAAGGCATCTTGAGATTGTTCCTACAGTTTCTTCTCCTCCCCTCGTCTTCCATCTTGGGATTATTCCTACACTTTCTTCTCCTCCCCGCGGGCACATATAATGCGTTGCTCTCGACAGGCCACACGCATCCCCAATTAGCTACCTTACATAATATAGGTCTCCAATCAACAAACATGGCGGACTCGATTACCGTGCTCCGCACGTCCATGGTAGTACCTGCTTCCCCCACCGTCGTGAAGCACATGTTCCTGCCCTCAACAGACGCCTTCTGGCACGAGATGTACTACAACACAACCGCCCTCTTCTTCACATCAGCTCCCCCTGATGCAGCCGAGAGGCTGAAGGCCAGCCTTTCGCTAGCTCTGGTCCATTACTACCCTTGGGCTGGGCGGCTTGCGCTACAGTTCGCGGGATCAGATGATGAGAAGCATTATGGTAGTTATATAGGAAGGCGGCTTGTCATTGACTGCAACGATAAGGGCGCGGAGTTTATTGAAGCTTCCATCAACTGCCCCATAAGTAAGCTTGCAGCAACTGGCTTTCAGACGATGACATTCTATGAAAAGCTATGCCGTGAGGTTGATTACCGCGGAGAATGTCTCTTCACAAGCCCACTGCTGTCTGTGCAGGTACCATCTTATGTAAGGAACCTTAATGAACTAAGCAGATTAAGCTGAATATCTCGCGTCTTGTGCAGCTGAATGAGATTGGCAAACTCATCAAACTATTTTCGTCATATCTTACAGTGTCATTCACCTAATGAGTTTTTCGTATTGATTTTATATGATTCTCATTCATCTTCAGGTTTATCCATTAACACCCTCCGTATGTGTAGACTGCCACTTGAACCATCATAACAGAATCTAAGATAGAAATGTAAGACGAATTTAGCTTTACTAGATTGTTCAACTTCGGTCTCTTGTGTAGTACAATAATTTGGTCACCTAAGATCGTATGGTATTTCCTGTCTGTCCACGCGATTCATGGCGGTGCTGCAGGTAGCTAAACTGATAAGAACATAATAGAACTTGGATTTTCTGCTGTTCTGGTCTAATCAAACTGTCGGATATTGCGGTAGAATGATTGGCATATGAGAGGAATTACAGAGCTAAGTGCCTTTATAACTAAGCCTGCTGTGGAGGTTCCAGTAATGAATGGGTTTGTTGTGCATTGCAGGTGACACAGTTTTCAGATGGCGGGCTTGCAATAGCTATGGCACAAAGCCATGTGGTGGCTGATGGCCAATCTATGTGCGATTTCATATTGTCATGGGGGGACTGTGCCAGGGGAGAAGCGTTGGCGATCATGCCAATACACGAGAGGGAGAGGCTAGCATTACCGAATCCATGTGCTGAGAAGGCTAGGCTAAGCTTTGTGAAGCCCGACGCAGGAGAAGGAGGAGAGGAGGACCGAGGAGTACAAGAAGCCGAAAATGGACACAAAGAGACGGGAGTCAGAGAAGAAGCCAGAAAGACGATGGGTGACGGCCGAGAGGATGATCAGCCGCCATTACTGTTACAGTGTGTGTTTGCAGTGCCCCTGTCGGCCATCCAAAAGCTCAAGGCCCTGGCCGGTCGATCGGGGTCCTATTCCTCGTTCGAGGTTGTGTGCGCGCACTTCTGGAAGCGGGTGACCGTCGCAAGAGATCACTTGGATTCTCCAGACAGAACAAACTTCTTCATGAGCGCCAACATGCGTAGCCGCCTGATCCCTCCCCTCCCAGCCTCCTACTTCGGCAACGCCATCATGTTTGGCACGGCAAATGCCTGCGCGGCCACCATCGCCAGTGAGCCCTTCCCTGCCACCGTCGCACGCGTCCATGCAGCCGTCGTCTCCTCCATCGACCCCGATAACTTCCATGGATTCATGCACTGGCTCGAGCTCCACGATAACACGTCCTCTACTCCCCTCGGCGACCTGGTGTGTCATCTCCAGGACCCTTGCATCAAGGTCGTGTGGTCGCCCAGATTCCCTGTCTATGATGCGGACTTTGGATGGGGACCGCCTGTAGCTATACGCCCGGTGAAGGTTTATGGCGACGGCGACGTGGTTATGTTTCCTAGTAGGCCTGACTCCGCCCTTGGTGGCATTGAAATCTGCATGGCCCTCCCCGCCGCTGTCATGCGCAGGTTTCTCAGAGACCGAGAATTCCTTGTCCATGTACAGCTAGCAAGCCCATCCTTTGACGATTTCAGCTAGCTAGGTTGAAGCATACAACTCTGCTTTGGGCTCACGACATGAGGCAGTTTAAGTCATCTGGGTTGACATGTGCACCCGATCACATGCTTGTTCTTGTTTCCCTTAGGAATATGGATGCGATGTGGCATAACAAAAAAGCTTTTCGGAGGTTCTTTGTAATAGTATAATTACAATGTGGCAAGGTACTTAAAGCTTGATCGAGTTTAGTTGATGTTTCTACACTGGAAATAAGTACCTTTGATTATAATTTTAATGAATGAACAACTTATTCTAAAAGCTTTAACTATTTTGTAATATTAATGCATGGAGTAACTTATTCAAGGAACTCTGACTATTTATCAATCCTATTAATCTTAACGAATTGAAGTTTACTTTAACCATATGTAAGCAAAATGAATCTCTCCTTTGAAATATTATGAGAGTTGAAAGCGTATTTTTTAATGTATGATATTATTCTTGCTAAGTTGAATGTTCTTTTAATCAAATTTAAGTACAGTAAAATATCTCTTCTAATGTATCACTACAAGGAAATGGGGCAAGAGCGATAGCCATTTGCAATGCCAAAAAGTGGCGTTGCTAAAAGTGCCGCTATTAGCGTCACAAGTTCTATTTGCAACACAAATGACACAAATAGTGAAACTAATAGTGACACCGGTCTGAGAAAAAAGTTTCGGAAACCTGAGTGTGACATTTTTCGAGAAAATATTTATGAGAAAGAATAAAAGAGAGAGCGAGAGAGTTTAAAGCTTTGAGAGGGAGAGGGAGAGAAAGAGGAGAGAGAGGGGGGGGCTCATCACCACTATCACCATCGCCGCCGCTATACACGAAGAAGAAAGAGAAGTGTGCAAGGGAGAAGGGAGGAAAGGTGCGAAGAGGAGGTACAAAGGGTTTCATCTTCAGGCCTTTGAGGTAGGTACATTGCCTCTTCTTGTATTATTTTTGTGTTTTCTTTTTCTCTTTTTTTGTTTTTCTTTGTAAAGAAATGCATGGAAAGAGAGGAAGGGAGGGAGGAAAAAGAAGAAAGGGAAAGGAAGAGAAAAAGAGGGAGAGAAAGGGAGAAAGAAAACAAAGAGAAAGAGGAAAAGAGAAATGAGAGATGAAGGGAGGGAGAGAGGAGGATGAGTAAGAGAAACGAGGGAGAGGAGGGGGAGAAACAAAGAGAGAGGAAACAAAGAAAGGAAAATAGAGAGAAAAAGAGAGAGGGAGAGAAATAAAAAGAGGGAGAAGAAAGGAAGAGAGGAGGAGGTAGAAAATCACGGTGAGGTAAATAGAGGAAGGAGAGTGAAAAGAAGAGAGAGAGAGGGAGAAAGAGAGATAGAGAGAAAAACAATAGAGAGTGAGAGAGAGACAGAGAGAAATTAGAAAACAATGAGACAAAATGAAAAGAAAGAAAAGTAAAGGGAGAGGGGGGAGAGAAAGATAAAGAGAGGTGGGGTGACATTACTTTCAATATCTTTGTTTTTTAAGCTTGTTATTTTTTATATTTGATTGTGTTGCAACAAGATGCGAGTTGAGTGAGAGTGGGGAGGGCAGAAGGGTGAGAAATAGAGAGAAGAAGGGAGGAAAAGGAAGAGAGAGACGGAGAGAAATAAAAAAGTGATTCTTCTTCAAGCTTTGAGATAAGTGCATTATCTCTTCTCTCTTTGCACTACAACAAGCGCCAGCAGTTATAGACATGCTTGGTACACGCGCATAATTGAGCACGTTTAACTGTGCGTATATAAGCGCGTCTATAAGCGCATGTATATAGATGCAATTAGTGCCCTATATATACGCACTTATAGACGCGCTTTCAGATGCGCGCACAGACGTGCACTAAAATTTTAAAAAAATTTGAAAAATATTGCTGGTGTGTCGTTCTTTTCAAAGTAGTCATGTCTTGCATTTCTTTTGGGTTTTTTTTGACATGCGCACGATACAAAGAGAGGAGAAAGGAAGAGGCAAAGAATAAAGGGTAAAGAGAGGAGGAAGCAAGAGGCAAAGAGAAAGGAGAGGGAGGAGAAGAAGGAGTTTGTAGCCCTATCGCTGTCCATCACAACACTGATTCAAGGTGAGTCCTTCTTCTTCTTCTTCTCTCTCTCTCTCTCTCTCTCTCTCTCCCTCCATCTCTCTCTCTCTTTCTCTCTCTATTTTTGCTTTGAGTTGTATTTTGCTACCTTCTTAGCTTTTGGTATGTTTGTTGCGACGAGGAGAATAACTAAAGAGCAAGGAGATGGAGGAGAAGAAGGAGTTTGTAGTTGTGTTGTTGCCCATCACAACAAATATTCAAGGTGAGTCCTTCTTCTCTTCTCTCTCTCTCTCTCTGTTTACTCTGAGTTGTATTTTGGTTCCTTCTTAGCTTTGGGTATGTTAGTTGTTGCTTGCTTTTCCTAGTTTTATTTTGTGCTTCAATGCTAATTCGCATCTACAAGCGCGTCTGATATACAGAGTAGACGCGCTCGTAGACGCGCAAGTGTTGAGGATCCATGAAACCTCCTAGGTTTTTTTGAGTTTTGTGGAGGTGGCGCTTGTAAGAGTGTGTCTGATCCACAGAGTAGACTCACCTATAGACGCGCTCGCGTTAAACAACCACACCTCCTCTGAGGTTTTTTTTAGTTTTGTGGACCTGGGCATGTAGGAGCGCGTCTAGCGTGTAGTGTACACGCACTAAAAGATGCGCAACTTTGTTATCCAAAATATGCAAAGAGAAAGAGAGAGAGAGAGAGAGAGAGAGAGAGAGAGAGAGAGAGAGAGAGAGAGAGAGAGAGAGAGAGAGAGACAAACAGATAGACATGTAGATAGAAATACTCACTACAATGCAATGGTACCTTAAGTGTAACAGATCCTTGCAATAGATCCTAGCTTATAAAATCACTTTTTTTTTGCTGTATTAGCTACCTTGTAAAATTACTTATCTCTCACACTGGTACTACACGATCTTTGCAATGGACTTTTATGAAAAGGGGCTCATCATAGATAAGGTATGTTTTGTTATTGCATGAGCAGTATGGCTAATATTCTTGAGTAATGCTCTTGTGTTTTCCCCAAACACACAAAATTTCATGGGGGGGAAAAAGAGCCAGAGAACATGTGGTTGCATGGCAACCACATGCTCTCTTGTTTTCTTTTCATACACTATTTTGTGCCTCTATATTTGCATCTAATTTGCAGGTGAAATCGCATCTATATGCGCATGTATATGCGCATCTATAAGTGCGTCTATATGAGGATCTATATTTGGGTGTATATGTGCGTCTCTATGCACGTGTAGTCTTCACTATAAGCGCACTTGTAGATGCAAAATTGTAGACGCACTAGTAGACGTGGTAATAAACGCGCCCGACATTTTTAAACACAATTCAAATATTGCATCTACAAGTGCGTCTATGGAGCCTTTTTGTTGTAGTGTTGTTTATCTCTTTTCTTTAATTCTCTATTTCTTCTTGTTGATGAAGAGATGTATAGAGAGAAGAAGTGAGAGAGATCAATGCAAGGGAGATTGAGAGAGAGAGAGAGAGAGAGAGAGAGAGAGAGAGAGAGAGAGAGAGAGAGAGAGAGAGAGAGAGAGAGAGAAACCATTGCCACTGCCAATCCACCACAAAAAGAGAGGGTACAACCGCAAAGAAGAAGGAGGGAACAGGTGTGAAGGAGAATAAGAAGGAGAGAAGCGTAAAAGGATTCTTCTTCAAGCTTTGAGGTAAGTGCACTCTCTCTTCTCTCTTTATTTTTCTCTTTTCTTTATTTCTCTCTTTCTTTTTGTTGATGAAAAGATGTATGGAGAGAAGAAGGGAGAGAGATCAACACAAGGGAGATTGAGAGAGAGAGAGAGAAGAGAGATAGGGAGGTTGCCGCCACTGCCACCACCATTGCCACCACATCCACGAAAAGAGAGAGAGAGATAGGGAGGTTGCCGCCGCTGCTACCACCATTGCCACCACATCCACAAAAAGAGAGGGGACAACTACAAAGGAGAAGGAGGGAACCCATGAGATAAGTGTATTCACTTTTCTCTCTTTGTTTTTCTTTTTTCTTTACTTTTTACTTTTTTCTTGTTGATGAAGAGATGTATAGAGAGAAGAAGGGAGAGAGATCAACGTTGTCATATGGAGTACATGTGGGACCAAATGTGGGAGTTCACAAAAGTCCCTCGTTGCAGGGATGCTTTGTGAGATGGGAGCAAAGGATGATGAAGAATACTCAACTCAAGGCAAATACATGAAGTAAGAAGAATGGTTAGGTTTCTCATTCAATCAAATACATATGTGGGTAAGGTAAGACATAAACGAACCATATATCAAAGAAACGGGTGTAGTTGGAGGCACAAGCCTCTTCCACTTCCTTATGGCTTCACACAGCTGCTTGCATTAATCTTTCCTCTCTGAAATTAAAGGCATTGTTTCATGTACTTGATCTTGCATAACTATAGTAACTATAGTCTTGTATAAACGTAGGTGATGACACCTCTTTAATGCCCCAGAGCTAGATTCAACTGCACCTTGCACCCACAGGCTTCTCCGTGGAACAGACAGACCATCCTAGTATCAAGCGACTCTCTTCCTCAAAGCAGCCTACTCTCCAACTACTTCTTGGATGGTTGGCAATGCTTCTAATTTGCAACCCTCAGAGTTTATCGTTCACAAACTGCTGCCAACTTGCACTAGAAGCATGGTAGCTCAATCCTATCCTTTTTTGAATTCTACCACTTATGGCCTCTTTTTCATTTCCTTGAACATAACATTAGCTAGCTTGCTATCCATGCATGTTATCAACTCCTTTCCTTGAGCACAGGGCTTTGCATATGTGAGGGGTTCACTGTTTGGCGATCATTGTTTGCCGATTGATGACCTCCTGAAGTTGCCTCTCTAATTTGGCAGCTTCTAATTCTTGCTTTCGTCCTGATTCACCAGGGGATCCACTAGGGTTTACCATATGGTACCACGTGAGTGTAAGGGAGGGGGGTTATTTAAGAAAAGGAATGTACATTTTATAAGGTAAGGTCCCATAAATAGGGGGTAGATAAGGGGTATTTTCATATATTTCTTGCACGCAAGTGACATCTCCTTATTACTACTAGTGAATCCCACGTGCTTGATTCATGACTACAATTTACACCACAAATTCACATCATATAAAGGCATTACTACTAGGAGGACAATTCTGATGGCACTGATCAAGGCCCCATAGTAAGAAACATAGAGCTCTCTATACAATCGCAGCAAACCTTACTTTTTTGAGAGATAGAGCTTCCTCACACTGGAAAGCCTCCCATGAATAGCGCTCACACAATATCGAATTGTTGGGACTAATTAGGGGAAAAGCAGGAAGACTATCTTTCTCATAAAAGCGACACCTTGCTAGAGAGAGAGAGGAAGTTACCACTGCCATTTCTGTCGACATCCACGAAAACAGAGGGGATAAGTGCACTCAAAGGAGAAGGAGGAAAACCGTGAAGGAGAAAAAGAAAAAGAAGGAGAAAAGCGCAAAATGATTCTTCTTCAAGCTTTGAGGTAAGTGCATTCTCTCTTTTCAAAGTTTATTGCATTTCAGTGCATTTTCTCCTCCAGTTGGGATATTATGTGCATTTCCCACTTGGCAATAGTAGCTAACTAGCTGGCTACTATTGGATCTCGTGTTTCAAAGGATGATATGATTGTAATGGCATTGAATGGGTTATGCAAGGAGTATAAGGCATTGAATGAGTACTTAGGATGACCAAGAAGATAGATTGTTTTCTATGCAACATGTATCAAAGAATATGCCTAAGCAAAGAAAAGACGAGAAATGGTACATAGACTGAAGAGCATCTATACCACTATTTTTATCTTGTGACACAAATCAAAAGCTTTATTATCTTTTAAGCAATATCAAAAAGCTGTAGAACTTTATACTAGTCGTCGCATCAAGAAACTTTCTATTAAATAATGGTGGATAATACATTTCAAATGATTTTGATGATTATTGTAACAATCAGGGTATTCATCATGAATATATGGTTCCCTACTCTCCTAAATAGAATGGTATCAAATAAAAATAGGACTATTCTGAATGCCATGCAATGTATGGTCATTCATTCTAGCTTATCTTGATGTTTCTGGGCTCGAGTAGTCTTAAAAGTAGTATTTGTGCAAAATCATCTTCCTACAACTGCTCCTTCTAGTAAAATACTGATTACTACTTGGACATGTGAAACTCCTTCTGTTTCATATTTTGGAAATTTTGGATGTATTGCTTATATTCATGTATCCAAAAAGACTCACAAAAAACTTGATCCTCTTAGTTTGAAAGTTATTTTCATTAGATATTCAAATTTTTCTAAGGGATACAAGTTTTATGATCCATCTTCCAAGAAGGTAATTGTAAGTCACGGTGCTATTTTCAATGAGCAACTTATGTCCAACAAATGGTCCCAGGAGGATACCGGGCAGAAGTGGTCACTAGAAGACGTTGATAATACAAATTCATTACTCACTTCTTTTCGTTTTCTATATGATAATGAACCTCCTTCACGAGATAATATTGACTATTCAAATTAGGATTCACAACATGCACCTATTATTGCTGATGATGACCTTAGCATTGATCTTTATGTTATTCTTCCAATTGATAATGAGCATGGTACTTGCCATGTTTATGATGCTGATATTCTTGATAATGCTCTCAATATTTGTGAAGATCCTGTCTCTTATAATGATGTCATGTCATCCCCACAAACGGAACAATGGTAGGAGGCTATGGAAGCTGAGTATGAATCTCTTCTCTCTAAAGATTCATGGGTTTTAACTGAGTTACCACATGGACGCATTGCTATTAAATGCAAGTGGGTTTATAAGACTATAACAAAAGCAAATGCAACATTTGACAAATTCGAAGCAAGGCTAGTTGCCAAAGTTTTCTCACAAATTGTAGAAGTTGATTATCAAGAAGCTTGCTCACTTGTTGTTCATATTATCAATATTCGGGTCTTGTTAGTTTTTGCTATTGGGTTTGATATGGAGGTTCACCAAATGGATGTGAGAACTGCTTTTCTTAATGGTGATTGAAAGAAGGAGATATACATGGAGCAACTAGAGGGATTTGTAGTCAAACAAAAGGAAAATCTTTCTTTGCAAACTTCATCGGGCACTCTATGGTCTCAAACAATCTTCATGAGCTTGGTATCAAAATATTGATCTCTTCCTTACAAAACAAGATTTTATCTCTTGTTCTTCAAATCCTAACTTATATATCAAGTGTTACAATGATAGTTTTGTTTTCTTGCTCTATATGTGGATGATACCATACTTGTTGTTAACAATTTGAACTTCCTTCAACAAGGAAAGAAGGTTTTATCTTTTGCATTTGACATGCTCGATCTTGGAGACATACACTCATGTCTTGGTATTCAGATTCAACACTATCGAGAAAAGGGTGCTTTATTATTACATCAAACAAAGCTCATTGAGGACATTATTCAAAAGTTTGGTTTGGGTTTTGCACATCCTGCTAGTATTCCTTGTCTTGTGAGGTCTACCAAAAACTCTCACTTTCTGTAGAATGATGGAGAATTAGCATTACATCAACCTTATGCTAATCTTATTGGATGTCTTCAATTTATTGGCTTAAATTCTTGCAAATGACATTCTTTTTGCTACAAAGTTTCTCGGACAACATCTTTGTTCTCCATGCCTTAAACATTGGACTGCAACTAAACAAGTTTTTAAGTATTTGAAAGGCACTAAATATTTTCAATTTGTTTATCCACGCCAAAAAAACTCTGATTCTCTACATTCACTTCAACTTTTGGGTTATACATATGCAAATTAGGCAAGCTCTCACTTATCTTTGCACTCTACAAGTGGAAATTGTTTCCTTATCCAATGTTGTCTTGTTTCTTGGACTAGTAAGAAACAACGTTGTGTTGTTATTTTCACTACAAAGGCTAAATATGCAGCTACATCTTTAACAGCTCAAGAGTTAGTATGGCTCCGACAAGTTCTATCAGATATTAGCCATCCTCCTCTCTCCAACACAACACTTTGAGGTGATAACCAAAGTGCTATTAGTCTTGCTAAAGACTATGTTCAACATAACAAGTCTAAACATATTGCAACGCATTGTCATTATGTTTAATATGAAATAAAGAAAGGAACGATCATGATTGAACATTGTCCAAGTGATCAGATGACTGCAGATATATTCACCAAAGGACTCAATGAAGCACGCTTCATGCTGCTATGCTCAGAACTTGGAGTTGTCTCAACTTCAATCTTTGGGAATTAATATACTATGACATTGTAGTGACATTGTACATACTCCTTGTAAGCACCATACACTTTACATATACACATACACCTCAAACCTCTTGGTCATCTTTCTACATACATATTGAGCTTTATTTCACATGCACAGACTCACTTTACATATACACAATAATCCCTCTTGATCATGTTTGTACATTTGTATATAGGAGCTTATGTTTTTCACTAGTGCTCCCCAAGGGTTTTTTCATCTCTAGCTAGAAACCTTTTTTTGAGTGGGGGTGTTGGAGCTATATATAGCTCACCCTATCTAAACTAGGTCTCACCTATATATATATATAGATTGTGATCAATATGATATAGTCTTTGAGAGTTTATATAGTGTGTCTCTTCTCTCTCTACCACGTCTCTACATATATTCTCTCTCTACATTTCAACATGCATGACCCATCTAAAAACGAATCTATTGTAAATAAGTATTGATATGAGCATTCTATGCTCTTGATGCCTGTTTCAGCCCATACAAGGCCTTTTTCAACGTACATGCGTGTGTTGGATAGTTAGAGTGTACATAGGCCTTAGACTCTTCCATATACACGTCCTCAATCAAGTCACCATTCAAGAATGCATTTTTGACATCCATATGTCATAACTTCCATCCTTTAGAAGCTGCTAATGCAATGATTGTTCTTATAGTTGCCATCTTAGCAATCAGGCTAAAAGTCTCTTCATAGTCTAGGCCATAGTGTAGGGCATATCCCTTTGCAACCAGCTGGGCTTTATACCTTTCCAATGAACCATCTACCTTGCATTTCACTTTATAAACCCATTTATAGCCAATGGATGTTTTCTCTTCAAGAAAACTAACCAAATGCCATGTTTCATTTCCAGCAAGTACTGCATATTCTTCATCCATGGTGGCACACCAATTTTTATCTGCAAACAACTTCCTCACTAAACTTAGTAGGTTCTTTATATCCCATCACTTTTGTCATGTATGCATGATGTTGCGTTGAATACCCACTGTATGTCAGTCTATCAACTGGTTTCCTGACCCTTTCATACCTTCTTAATTGTGGTTTACTATGTGATTTCCTCTCATGAGGCGACATATACTTTCTTTGCCTTGCACTAGGCATCATAACTGATGGTATGCCCAATTCATTGTGAAGACCATCATTTCTAGGTGACTCATATCTAGCAATGAACAAGCCAGCTATATCATCACACATCTTCTCTTTGCCTTTATATAATCTCCCCCTCACTGACATATCCATGTCAACAGATGTAGAAACATGACTACTAATTATCATGTTGAAGGACTAATAGTAGAAGTACCATCACTTGTAGGTCCACTCATGGTAGTACTGGCTGAAGGATAATTTTCAGCATGAATAGGGATGGCTTGTCTATCAGAAAAACCACTACATTAGGACCACCATACCATGATGCCATCTCATCAAACACTACATCCTTACTAATGAAGGTCTCCCGAGTAGACAGATTATAACACTTATAGGCCTTTCTATCCTATGCATAGCCAAGAGAAACACTTTTTATAGCTTTCACATCTGCTTTTCTCCTCTTTTCATCATGTACATATACATAAGAGGTTGAGAATATGTCCCTAGAGAGTTTGATAGATACTTGGAAAAACATGGCATAAGAAGGTATCTTACATGCACTTACATACTACAACAGAATGGTGTGGTAGAGAGAAAAAATCGTGTACTTATGGAAGCTGCTAGGGAAATGCTTAATGAAAAGAACTTGCCAAATCTTTATTGGATTGAAGCAGTTGTCAATGCTGTTTATGTGCTGAATAGAACACCTACAACTAGACTTCATGATTTGACACCATATGAAAAGTGATATGGTCACAAGCTTAATGTCACTAATCCTTTCTATCAAGCCTCAAGAGGCTCAAGAAAATATGGACTTTACAAAAAATCGGTACAGACCCTTTAAGGATTTGTTATGGCCACCAATGTTTTCTTCTAGAGATTCACACTCCTAGTCCTGCAATCCAAGCTCACTGGCTCAGTGGGTCTCATGCTAGTAGATGGCTCTCATACCATGTCAGAATTTGAGAGAGAGAGAGAGAGAGACAAAGGCATGGAGCTGTAGTAGAGAGAATTGTACTATCTTTTTCTCTACTTTTCATTATTCCATAATGCTTACTAAAGTCTAGTCACACATAGCTAAAAACACACTAGGTCACTAACTAACTATACCACTAACTATGGTTGAGTCTGACCGAGTCAGTTATTACAATACACATGGAGAGTGACAGTTAAGACTACATCTATCTAGATAAGATCGATCATGTTGGTGATACCAATCACGATCTTGATTTTCAACAATTATAGTAGCAAAGAAGTTGTGATAATCTCCTTCATAGTTGATAGTAACAATATTTAGGAACCAAGGTAGACAAGCCCACATATCGCACTACATGGTTAAGCATTCATCAACTAAAATTAATAAATGTGAAAATTTCTCATATTCTTACTTATTCTCATGTAGCACAGAAATATCGGCTCTAACCATGCAAAATCTTGTCCTCTCCCACCAGCAACCTCATATTCTTGTTTGTTCTCATGTAGCCTAGAAAGACCAGCTCTAATCTTGCCAAATCTTGTCCTCTCCCCATGCCCAACCTATAGTAATCAAAGAAAGTCCTTGCTATCCTCAACCACCTGACTTTAAGGTAGCTCCATCAAAGTTGACAATTTGCAACCCCCCTCCCCCCATAATAACTCTAATTGTCCCTCCTAAACATGTAGGCAGCCCCATGCTAGCTTTCTAATTACACTACTCCTATTCTCTATGTATATGTTCCTCATAAAACTGCATTAGGTTCTTCCCCATGTCTATCTCCTCTTCTAGAATTCATAGTTGCATACCCCTTTTTTTTCTCTAACTACAAACTTATTCTTCCCATGCAACAACCCACCTTTTTTCTCAAGATAGCATCACCTTCTTCAACAATACCTTAACGTGAGAATGCTTTTTGACAAAGAACAACTAATTTAAGCATGTGTATTAATCCAAGCACTTAATAGTGCATCATTAGTCTAAGTAATTTATAGTTCATTCACATGAAGAGGAATAAGCGAACAAACATAATGGACTTGCCTCTTCATCTATGAGCATATAATGCTTCAAAAGCTATCGTGGTTGGACATTTTCTACACCAAATAAAAATTCTCATGACATCTCCACCCACCAAATTTGTGCATCCTCAAGATATGCCACAATAGATAGCCCATGGGGATCGAAAAAAATATCACCATCACAAAAAATATCGTGTGCTTATACATGCTCCCACTAGTATCATAGACCTAAGACTTTGTTTCATCCATATACATGCTCTCAATTTTCCCATGTGCAAACATATAAAAACATCTTTATTTCCTTCGTATCCAACACATTAGAAGCAACCCATGTTGGCACTTTCACACCTTACTCTCCATCTCCACCATGTTCATAGCCTATGTTAAAGCCTCTAGATCACTCACATGGGGAGGGACTAGTGCATAAGCACATGCTGCAGTAGTAGAATGCCTAAGCTCAATAACATCAATCACAACATCATGTGGAAGAGATGTATCCAACACATTTGTGGAGACTCCACTATTTGCTGCGAGTAGACCTATAGTACCCTTGCTCATAACATCATTGACAGACATAGCATCTATGCTACTTTCAGCATGATACATGATATTCTCTATATTTATCAGAGCTTCATTTGCCTCCACCAAAGCATCTCCCAAGGCATTAGTTTTTACTATCTATAGCATCAAAGTATACAATAGGCAATGTATCTTCCACAGTCACTATCCTCATAGTATGTGCATAACTTCTCAATATCTAATTAATCCCCTTCATCCTCAAATAATGCATGTGAATCATGTATCTCCTCATATGCAATCACAATCAATACATTTTTTTGAGCACTATTTGCTCTACTGGCGCTATGTTTGCATTTGCAATGATACAAAATATATCTATAACTAGAGCATCAACCTACATGTTAGATAGTATAAAAGCATCTCTAGGAAAAACCTTAGCAACATTAGTTCTCGTTGGCTTTGTGTTTGCAACTGTAGTATCCTCTAAAAATTTTGGTATCTAGCGGTAGAAACTCTAATAATCCAATAGTCAAGTCAAAATCCTACATACAAACCTTATCTTTCTAAGCATGCATTCACTCTTCCCAGACTTTAAGAGTTTGCTTGTATTTAGCCAAGGTTGTACATTGTATCTTCTGATGTTGTTTGAGCTTACTCATATCACCAATACTATAATGTGTTGGGATATGAGGTTGCTACATTCTCTCATCAAAAACTCTAGCTAGATACATCCTCTCCAACAAATAGTCCCACTTCCTCTATAAGTACATGAAGTTCTTCCGATACCAAACCCAAAAGCACCTGAGATTCTTGCTTAATCATTTCTTGTTTATGCATATCTCTGACTTGGTGTAGGTGTCATAACTTTATCTGTATTGCCTCCATAAACATTTGAGTTTCTTGTACCCTACAATCCATATCTAAATCTTCATACTTGACTATTTGTAAACACTTTTTCAATAACTGCATCTATTTCTTGTTATATTCCTCAATAAAGTCCCTATCAACATCGTGATTCCTATGGTCTCCCATTGTGCTAACTTGGCATGGTATTTCACATGAGGCTCACCACATCTTGAAGAGAAGCGCGTGTAGGCTGCAAAGACGCAGGGACTCTAGAAAGCACATCAAACTAAAGAAATAGGAAAGAGAGAAAAACCTATTTTTCACTCTAAAATGTACAACAAGTCAAGAAAGGGGAAAGAGAGAAGAAGCTTGAGAGCGGAATTTTGGTGCTGAGAATTGCTTAAAAATAGCTAAAAATTATGAATATCAAGGGAAAAATATCCAATGTCAAAGGCAACGGCTCATTTTAAGCATCAAAATGCCCTAAGGACGCTCGTGCAACACTTTTGGATTTTTAGTAATTTTTCCATGTGCTTGTGCGAGTCAGGGAAGCTGCGGACCAGTCCAGGATGCCGAGATGAGCTCACAGAAATTTTCAAAACTGGATTCGGACACCGTATGCAAGAAAGGTCGGGAAAAGGGCCAAAAGGCCGGTCAAAATTGAGAAGGTGCCCAAAAGGAGAAGTGAAGGGGTGCCTTTGGGAAGGGGCACCCCCAAAAAAAAAAAAAACGAAGAAGGGGGGGGGCGTGCAGCAGCGTCGCGTGAAAAAAATGGCGCCCCCCCCCCCAAAATGCAAGATATGGCTGTCAAGCAAGCCATGTATCCAATGACAGCATGCAACTGCATTGATTCCTCGCTCCAAATCGCTCTCCTTCGCGCAGACAATGGCAACCTGTAGAGAGAGAGAGAAAATCAGTCTTTCTCTCTCCTCCCTCTCTCTCCTCTAAGGGGGGATTCATGCGGGAAGAGAAAGGAAGAAGAAAGAATGGTGGAGGCTTGTGTGGCATCGATCGGATCGCTCCACCAGCTGGAAATGGTGACGTGTGATCGCCATGAGCATGAAGTGCTGCTGATTTTCAGATTTGCAGCCATGGACATGAAACCCGAAACACGCAAATAAGCGGTAATTCAATTTTTCAAAGGAAATTTGAGATTTCATGGCTTTTGATTGATAAAATGTTGTTCATGTGGGCTAAAAATTGTTTATGTTGCTGTTTTCCATGAGTATTTGTTGATCATAATCAGGAAATCAGAAAAATACGCATCTTGTGACCCAAAATAATACACTAAAACACGTAAAATATGGAAAACCAAGGGAAAATGATGTTTTTGAGCATAAAGATGGAAAAATAAATAGGAACACCAACTAAATTTTCATTTTTGTTGCAAGAAGGAACTAAGAGCCACAGCCCATAACCTATTTTGAATTTTTAGTAATTAAATAATGCAAAAAAAAAGGAAAATACAAGGAAAATAGAGAAAAACCACTAAAAATAGGGGAAAAATGCATTTCGGGTACCGAAAACCAATGAAAATTAAGAAGAATGTTCGTGAATGTTTGTGGAGACTGAAGCATGACGACTTGCCTCAGTTCAGCCCCACCTTCTTGTTCTAGTGTGTCTTTTTCCGTTTTTTACACATAAAATGATGGCAAAAGGCCTTATAAATCTATGCAACAATACAACATTCGATCGATGGGAGGGTAGAGTGGTTAAAAATCGATGAAAAGCTTGCTGGTTTTTTTTAATTATAGAATAAGGGCCTAGTAGCACGAGGGTTTCCTCGGTACTAGGTTCATGCAATGCCGCCTAAGAACGGTAGCTGAAAACCATTAAAAGGATATTTTCCACATGTGCACAATACTGATTTTATAATTGTTTGAGCACTTAGCATCCACAATATGCATAAATCATGGAAACATTTAAAGGTATCAGAAATCTTGGATGCACAGCAATTGCTTTCATTAGGACCTTGACCCACGTTGAGTGAGAGACAAGACACCCTAAGCCATAGGCTAGTCATGGGGTCTAGCAGAAAGAGAAGTAAGGACAATGGTACATTCCTGTATACAATCAATTGGTACCTTGAGTGGATTTTGTGTGAAATGTTTATATGTTGAGCGACGCACCGAGGGGCCAATCCCCAAGGTGTAGGAGAGTTGCAGAGGGGTGGCGGCACTCAGCCATTGGAGGACCCCCTATGTTTGTCCTTCGCGCCATTAGGCAATGTGTAAGGGACTCCCTCTGAGGAGTAGTGGGTGAGAGAAAAGTGGACTACAAACGACGTAATACAAATGCAGGATGTTTAGGAAGGCAATGTATGTGTCATCAACGCTCCTGGCCGCGAGACCGTGGGGTTGTTGAGCACATGAGATAGAGGTTTGGCTAGTGCACGAGCCAGTGCCGGCCCGTTTTAGGTCCCATCAGTGGTGTGTTTGCCGGGAGCCGCTTAGAAGTGGCGGTCCTCGAATCCTGGTTGTCTAGGGACCAGTTAGCAGTTTATGCCAAAGGATACTGAGATTGATCCGTTGTTTATTGATAAGCATCGTCTAGCACAAATCCAAAAGCAAGAGAGAGACGAAAGAGCTAGGCGACTTGCTGAAATTTTTAGGAGATATTCCCCTAAGCGTAGCGGTGCTGAAACCTTACGAGGGAGTGGATCTAGTGGTCTTTGTGCCACAAGCAGTAAGCTAGGAGAAGGTGGAACCTCTAGTGCTCCCCTTCCTTCCATAAGCCAGTCTACATCAAGTGCGGGAGGTGCAACCCCACCGTCCCCTATTCCTAGTGCAAATCCAATTTCCGTCATGGCGCAGCCTATTGCAATTCCTACAGGAACAACAGATTTGCCGGCTCTAGGTTACCCGCTACCCATTTTTAATGGGCTAGTTGAGGAAGATGCAGAACTCCACATCATGGAGTTTCAAAAGCTGATGTTTAACTGTCACATCCAAGAAGAAGGACATTTAATGATGTTCTTCAACATGACTCTCAAAGGAAGAGCTGCCATATGGTATCATGGTTTAGAAGCCGGAACCATATTGAATATTGATGCATTTTATGGAGCTTTTCGAAGGGAGTTTGCCCCTGAAAGGGGTGGGCAATATTGGTTGCGTGTACTCAACGTGACCCGCCAAGAACCACACGAGGATATTCGTGCTTATGCGAAGAAAATAAAAGAGGTTTTTCGTAAGTTGGACACCTCTATTCCTATCCCCGCAGCTGCCCAATTGCAATATTTCCTACATGGTTTGGACTTTAACATCCAATTGTAGTTGAGTAGTGTCCCCTTGGGGGATATAGATACTGCCATTACACGAGCACAAGAGGTCGACGAATCCCGACTACAAGCAGCCTATGCTTCTCGAGGCAATTCGAATATGGGTCTAGTATTGGGAAACAATATGGCGATGGCCAATGGCAGTAGTGGCCAAGGGATAGCGATGGCTAATCCTAATGGGAGAGGGAACATGATGCAGAATGTGCCTTTATTACCAGCTCCCCCTAGCATGTCGATGCCTATGGGCAGTCAAATGGCTCCAAATGGTGGAGGCCAGGCAGTCAATTCTAATACCATGCCTGTGGCTCAACAACCAGTGCCTAATCGAATTGTTAGGCCGATGGAACGACATGGTAATGACCAAGGCTATGAGTCGAGTGCTTCCAACGTTCTTGGTGAGGTTAAGGACATGATGAAGCATTATATTGACATGATTACAGAGCAGTATCGACAAATAGCCGTTGATGTCAAATTCCTTAAAAAACAACAAAATTTGATAGGAAGTAGATACCCAGAGGAGGGTGCACCTTCGAGGTTTAGCTGCAAATGGTGTGGTGGGCAACACTATCCAAGAAATTGCCCAAATGTTAAGTGCGACATCTGTGGAAAATCCGGCCATTTAGCAGCTACTTGCTAGAGTAAGATTAGTTCCCTCCAGCGAGGTAGTCGGCAACCAGGGCCTGTTAATCATCGTGTGCAAGGAAATGATTCCCAGCGAGAAGACGGGCCTAAACAAATACTTCAACGACCAAAGACTACAATGGAGGAGCTACCTAGTGGTAGTGGGGTTAGTTTGATTGAGGCTGTACGCGTTAATGATGTTGAAACCTCTAATCTGCGAGCTGTTCTTACGAGAGGTCAAAAGGGTAGAGAGGCCAACAAGGATAAGCCTGTCGACGGAAACCCTAAACAAGGCGACAAAGAAACACAAGTTTTGGATCCTGCCATGGAAGGGGGACCTTTGAAGCCCGTGGAAAGTAAAGCCGATAAGGAATCACCAAAGAAGAAGGTGAAAGTTAAAAAAGAGGCAATAAAGCCGATTCAGCGACCTAAAGAGCGGATGGTTTGGCGTGAAAAGCGAGCTCTATCGAACTATCATGAATTCGATTTGGCGAGCTCTCTTTGTGAAGTCAAGCCGGATGTGAATCTTTTGCAGCTTATTAAGCTTTCTCCAGGAGTACGCAAGGAATTTAGAAAGATCCTCCGTACCGGGTATATCGTAGAATCTTTGGGTATTGCGCGAGTTGGTGATGACTGGTTCGAGCATGCTGAGAAGCATTGCCCAAGGGTTGCAGCCTATGTCGATGGGATATTAGTAGATTATGCCATTGTCGACACGGGATCATCTGTTAACATTATGAGTTCTGAACTGATGGAAAGGTTGGGTCTTGCGATCCAGAAAGATACCTCCACAATTCTCATAATGGCAGATGATAGCTTGAGGCAGCCGGAAGGCTGCATTACTAAGGTCCATGTCACTGTTGCAAATGTAGAATGCCTGTTGGACTTTAGGGTGATTCGTTTTGCAGGGCGTCCAAGTTACCAAGTATTACTTGGACGACCTTGGATCTTGCAAGCGGACTGCCAAGTAGATATACCCGCCGGTCGGCTAATATTTGGCAGAGGTGCCCAGCGTGTGGTGGTTGATGCTTATCCTGAGTCCTCGCAGAGTGAGAGAGCTCCTCTATCCTCTACAGAATTGGAGACATTAGAAGATTTATCTGCCAGTGAGACATCATCGAGTGATGAGTCCAAAGAGGGATCCACCACAGAAGACATCTATCAGATCACTTTGAACAAGCCGATAGAGGCCCAAGATCGTATAAGAGATGCAGATGTTATCGAGCTAGACCTTGGTATGCCTGATGATTTGCGGCCAATCAAATTAGGTTCTATGCTCAGCACAGCAGAAAGGGAGGACTATGTGGCCTTGATTCAGGAATTCCGTGATATCTTTGCCTGGAGTTATGATGAGCTGAGAGGCATTCCTCCTAGTCTTGCTGTTCATACAATTCCGTTGAAAGAGGGCAGTCGTCCTATACGATAGAAAGTAAGGCGTATGCCTTTCGAACTGAGGGACGAGCTGTTTGAAGAGTTACAGAAGCTTCGAAAAGCGGGTTTGATTTTTCCTGTGCAACACACGGAATGGTGTTCGCCAGTTGTGATCAGAAAGAAGAAAAATAATCAAATTCGATTATGTGTAGACTTTAGGGAGCTGAATAAGCAGACAGTTAAGGACTACTACCCGTTGCCATTTATTGACCAGATTTTGGATCAATTAGCGGGTAGGGAGATATATTCGTTTATGGATTGCTTTGCAGGATATAACCAGATGGCAATTGCAGAAGAGGACAAGTTGAAAACAAATTTTATTACTGTATTTGGTACTTTTGCGTACCATGTGATGGCCTTTGGTTTATGCAATGCGCCTGGTTTGTGGCAACGAACAGCAGATAAGACATTCGGTGACATATCCCCTGAAGAGTTGAAGGTTTTTATTGATGACTTAGGGGCTGCTACCATGAGAGGAAGGCAGTTGCTCATTTTAAGAAAATGCTTTGAGCGCTGTAGACAATTTTACATCGCCCTAAACCCACGAAAGTGTGTTTTTGGAGTACCTTATGGGCTGTTGCTGGGTCATGTGGTCAGTTCGGTAGGAATTGCGACAGATCCCGAGAAGGTCAAAGTTATAGTTGCCATGGGTCCACCACGCACTCCGAAAGAAGTTCATAGCTTTCTGTCTTCAGTTGGTTATTACCGTAGATTCATAAACACCTTGGGAGAAAGAACGTTGCCGCTTACAAACTTATTGTCCTTTAGTTGTTTGTTTGTATGGGGTGACCCTTGTAAGGTAGCATTCGAGGATGTGAAACAGGAGCTAGCAAGAGCTCCCGTTTTAAAAGCACCTAAAAGAGGTGAGGTGTTCTATGTATTCTCAGCAGCCACCATGTATAGTATCCTGCTGTTTAGCCCAAATTTGGGAAGAGAAGTGGTATCATCCGATAGCCTTTGCTAGTCGAAAATTGGGCATTTCAGAGATCAATTATACCTACATGGAGAAGTTGTGTCTGGCGATGGTCTTTGGGACCAAGAAATTCAGGCATTATATTCTCTATGAGAAAGTCGTGCTTTATACGAAGGCGGAGGGGCTTCAACTATTGATGAATAAGCTACACCCGCTTGATCGGCTAGCGAAGTGGTTAATCACTTTGCAGGAGTTTGATTATGAAATCAGGAGTAAGCCACCAAGGTTGCAAGGCATCGTGGAATGTCTTGTGGACTTTGGGGAGCCGAAAGAATCTGTGGCTGAAGGTAGTGACATGGAGTTGTTATTTAGAATAGATACGGCATCTATTCCCTCCTAGTACGCTGTAATAAGGCATTATTTATCGACGGGAGAGGCGGGATCCGAATTATCTAAAGCTGAGAGAAGGAAAATTAAGCAGCAAGCGTTAAAGTTTGCCTTGATCGCAGGTACATTATATCGGCAAGGGGTTGATGACATCTATTGCCGATGTGTGATGCTTGACGAGGTGCCATTCATTTTGGAAGAGTGCCATGATTCTGCTTGCGGCGGCCATTTTGCTGGATGGCTTACAGCACAAAAGGCTTTAAGAGCAGGTTATTGGTGGCCTGCCATCTTCCAGGATGCGTTTGCGTATGTTAATAGATGCGATATTTGTCAACGACATGATAGTCGAGAGAATAGGAAAAGACCACTCACTTCTATTATGGCGATACTTCCATTTGAGAAGTGGGGAATAGACTTTGTGGGTCCTATTACTCCGCCGTCGATTGCGCAAAAGAGGTATATCATTGTAGCAACTCACTACTTCACAAAGTGGTCAGAAGCACGTGCAACAAGGAAAGATGATGCTAAAGAAACTGCTAGCTTCCTTTTACAGTAGATAATATGCCATTTTGGTCTGTCGAAAGAATTAGTGTCAGACCGCGGAATCCATTTCCTGAATAAGGTGATCAAAAGCTTGACAGAGACTTGGCAAATCAATCATAACAAGACAACCCCATATAACCCGCAAGCCAATGGGCAAGTTGAAAGCACCAACAAGCAGCTTGTGGGCATCCTGTCCAAAATTGTGTCGGAAAAGAAACGGGATTGGGATACAAAGTTATACGTGGCAGTGTGGGCCTACAATACGACCTTCAAAAGAGCCACTGGCCATACCCCGTTCAAGTTAGTATATGGGGAGGAGTGTGTATTGCCTTTAGAGATTGAGCTGCCGACTATTCGGTTTGCCATCAATCATTCTTTGAGTGATGAAGACACACTTTTTGAGTGCTTGACGACACTCGCATGTTTAGATGAGCTTAAGCTACATAGCTTATTGCACCAAGAAGTGGCGAAGCGCCGAATGAAGCAGCTACACGACCTCAAAGCCAAGAAATACACCTTCAAGAAAGGACAGCTTGTTCTGTATTATGACGCACGACGTGAATTATTTCCAGGCAAGCTAGAGCCCAAATGGGACGGGCCCTATAGGATCGTTAGAATAGGAAAGAATAAATCCACAGTCTTGTTAGCTAACCTTGAGGGGATAGAATTTAAAAATAAGGTTAATCTTAATAAGATTAAACCTTATTATTTCTGATTGCACTAATACTATGACTGCCTTGCAGGTCTAGGTGAGATCAATCACACATCTGCAAGGAAATCGTGATAGAGGTTGATGGGTCATCTGATCCCTTATTTAGAACACCCATATTTAGAACAGAGGTATCATCAGGGAAAGCTCATTTGGTGGAGCAAAGGATACAAGGTGATTGAGCAAGAAGGCGGGACATTTATTTGGGAGATCAAGGTCTTCTGCCATCACTGCCTACAAATTTTGACGAGCATCCCTGTTGAATTCAATGATGATGGAGGGATGGAGCCTACAGTCCACCCGTTGAATATGCTGAATTTCGATTACCATAATTATGAGTAGAGTTCAGGATGGTGGGATATGTAAACCCTTTATGGACGTACACCTTGTACTTTGATGGGGCGTCCAGGGGTCTATGCAAAAAAGGAAGTGTAGGAGTTGTCATCCGAGACCCCCGACGATGCATTGTTATGAAGTTAGCTGCTTATCTCGGGGTGAATTTTACCAATAATATGGCAGAATACAAAGCCCTGATTATGGGTTTAAATATTGGAAAGAAGGGTGGTATCCGCCAGTTGTTGGTGAAAGGGGACTCTCAGTTGGTTTTGAATCAACTCAATGGGATGTACATGGTACGAAACCCCATCCTTTGCATGTACCATCATACTGCCATAGCCCTGCTAGACGAATTTGATAGAGTGTCTTTTCAGCTGATTCCACGAAATTGGAATTAGTTTGCCGATTCATTGGCTTATTTTGTGTATGAAGAAGACCTCTTCTTTAATTGTGGTCCTTGTCCCGATATATCTATTGACGATGAGACAGGACCTGGTCGTTTGTGGGGTATGCTTTCTGAACATGCCCTCTTTGGCAGACGATGGTTGATCTGGGTGATATAGAGGGTGGGCGAGACTCATCTGCCTTTATTATCTTGGACCCACAGACTGATTAGACGACATGTGATGCGAACACCTCTTGCGATATACGCAGGAGGGATGGGTCATAATTTAATGCACCTAGTTTACGGCTACGAGCCTCTGTTCCCCTGGGAATGTTATGCTTTGATGTCTATCATAGTTGTTCCCAGGAGGATGTTATGCAAAGTCATGTTTGATTTCATTAGGCCAAGAGGGCCACTTCCCTGTCTCGTGCAGGTGCATTTAATTGGGTTTTGTTTTAAGTGTTGTGCTGGACAGGTTTCGTGGTTCGTCGAATTTGGTGGAGCCTGGAGGAGCCTTTGCTACGATGGAAGCTTCTTGTGATACCTCTCCTTTACGAGTACCTTTCTTTCCTGTTATATGTGTATTTGTACTTGTCGAGGGGATATATTTTTGTTGGGGACCGGCAACCAAGGCATGAAATCCCAGGTTTCGGCTAAGTATGTCTGAGGGAGGTCTGAGTAGTCGGTACCTCCTGTTAAGGCATTGCCAGGTATTGAAAGAACTGTTTTAGAAGGAAGTCCTAGTGGCCCTGTTATGCTCGCTTGCTAGGCAGCCGTTCTAGGAGTTCTTGTTAGTAGTGAGGCAATTAGAGAAGCCTGCCAAAAGATAATAATGATGATGCCAAGAAACCTTGAACATCCTAAAAGATGAATATAAATACAAAGGTGTGTAAAAAGGGGTTCTAACCCCTATCAAAGAAAAGAAAAGGAATGAAAATGTATAAGCAGTTGATCATTGCCTTGCGAAGGCCTGGTAGGTTCCTAGGGACGAGTCAAACCCGGGGCCGATATCTTGTCTTCCGAGGGGGGGCTTCTTGCTGGAAAAAAAATAAAAAAAGAGAATAACAACACAAGGAAGGTTGGAGGGAAAATAAAAGTGAGCGTTAAAAAAGGATTAAGTGTCGCCTTGCGAGGGCTTGGTAGGTTCTTGGGTGCCGAGACAGGTCCTAAGGCCGATGCCCTGTTCTCCTTGGGTCACTACGCTCAGCTCCCTCCTTTTTACATGGCCAAGTATGTTAATAAAATAAAAACCCTAAAAGAAGAAATGTACTGAAAGAAAATACTTCTTGATCAGGCTATAGGAGTCCTCGCCTTGTAGGAGCTCCTAGTTGTGTTGTCCTTAGTTGGTAGGTAGTTCAAACCACCACTTAGGGCAACCTCTTTGACAATTCTTTTTAGTTTGGCTGTGTTGGAGCAGTTGGTTAGTGACTCGCTTCGGATCTTCTATTAGATGATGCTAGGCCTACTCCTTGTGGATGTCATGCCTTGGTTCTGTCAGGGGGTAGGGAGAGCATTGTGCTGTGTTTAGTATATATCTACTTTGTATCAGCTTGATGCTTCTTTGGTTGCTTATGTACAGATATGTTCGTGGATTCGACGGGCTGAGTCACCCTATCCCGTGGTCGCCAATGAGAGCGGAATTTTGGTGCTGAGAATTGCTTAAAAATAGATAAAAATTATGAATATCAAGGCAAAAATATCCAATGTCAAATGCGGCGGCTCGACCTAGGACGATTTTAAGCGTCAAAATGCCCTAAGGATGCCCGTGCAACACTTGTGGATTTTTACTAACTTTTCCATGTGCTTGTGCGAGTCAGGGAAGCTACCGACCAGTCCAGGATGCCAAGACGAGCTCACAGAAATTTTCAGAACTGGATTCGGACACCATATGCAAGAAAGGCCGGGAAAAGGGCCAAAAGGCCGGTCAAAATTGAGAAGGTGCCCAAAAGGAGAAGTGAAGGGGTGCCTTTGGGAAGGGGCACCCCCCCAAAAAAAAAAAATGAAGAAGAGGGGGGGCGGCATGCAGCAGCGTCGCGTGAAAAAAATGGCACCCCCCCAAAATGCAAGATATGACTGTCAAGCAAGCCATGTATCCAATGACAGCAGGCAACTGCATTGATTCCTCGCTCCAAATCGCTCTCCTTCGCGCAGACAATGGCAACCTGTAGAGAGAGAGAGAAAAAATCAGTCTTTCTCTCTCCTCTAAGGGGGGATTCATGCGGGAAGAGAAAGGAAGAAGAAAGAATGGTGGAGGCTTGTGTGGCATCGATCGGATCGCTCCACCGGCTGGAAATGGTGACGTGTGATCGCCATGAGCATGAAGTGCTGCTGATTTTCAGATTTGCAGCCATGGACATGAAACCCGAAACACGCAAATAAGCGGTAATTCAATTTTTCAAAGGAAATTTGAGATTTCATGGCTTTTGATTGATAAAATGTTGTTCATGTGGGCTAAAAATTGTTTATGTTGCTGTTTTCCATGAGTATTTGTTGATCATAATCAGGAAATCAGAAAAATATGCATCTTGTGGCCCAAAATAATACACTAAAACACGTAAAATATGGAAAACTAAGGGAAAATGATGTTTTTGAGCATAAAGATGGAAAAATAAATAGGAACACCAACTAAATTTTTATTTTTGTTGCAAGAAGGAACTAAGGGCCACAGCCCATAACCTATTTTGAATTTTTAGTATTTAAATAATGCAAAAAAATAAGGAAAATACAAGGAAAATAGAGGAAAACCACTAAAAATAGGGGAAAAATGCATTTCGGGTACCGAAAACTAATGAAAATTAAGAACAATGTTCGTGAATATTTGTGGGGATTGAAGCATGAGGGATTTTCTCAGTTCAGCCCCACCTTCTTGTTCTAGTGTGTCTTTTTCCGTTTTTTACACATAAAATGATGGCAAAAGGCCTTATAAATCTATGCAACAATACAACATTCGATCGATGGGAGGGTAGAGTGGTTAAAATGTGTCTAAATGCTGAGTGAACCGATGAAAAGCTTGCTGGTTTTTTTTCATACCATATAGGTCGGTAAATAATTATAGAATAAGGGCCTAGTAGCACGAGGGTTTCCTCGGTGCTAGGTTCATGCAACGTCGCCTAAGAACGGTAGCTTAAAACCATTAAAAGGATGTTTTTCACATGTGCACAATACTGATTTTGTAATTGTTTGAGCACTTAGCATCCACAATATGCATAAATCATGGAAACATTTAAAGGTATCAGAAATCGTGGATGCACAGCAATTGCTTTCATTAGGACCTTAACCCACGTTGAGTGAGAGACAGGACACCCTAAGCCATAGGCTAGTCATGGGGTCTAGCATAAAGAGAAGTAAGGACAATGGTATATTCCTGTATACGATCAATTGGTACCTTGAGTGGATTTTGTGCGAAATGTTTATATGTTGAGCGACGCATCGAGGGGCCAATCCCCAAGGTGTAGGAGAGTTGCAGAGGGGTGGCGGCACTCAGCCGTTGGAGGACCCCCTATGTTTGTGCTTCGTGCCATTAGGCATTGTGTAAGGGACTCCCTCAGAGGAGTAGTGGGTGAGAGAAAAGTGGACTACAAATGACGTAATACAAACGCAGGATGTTTAGGAAGGCAATGTATGTGTCATCAACGCTCCTGGCCGCGAGGCCGTGGGGTTGTTGAGCGCATGAGATAGAGGTCCAGCTAGTGCACGAGCCAGTGCCGGCCCGTTTTAGGTCCCATCAAAGCTTTGTTGAAACACAAGAAAAGAAGCTAAGAAAACTCCAAAATTATATTCTCCATTAGTTTTTGTGAAATTAAAACTCAAATCTCATATGAAATTTTCCTCTCATAAATCATTGATTCACATTGTCAAAAACAACCTCTAAGGGATCTTTCTCTTCCACAAGCTTTCGCATCATGAGGTTGTGTATATTTTCTTCACAATCATACAATAGGTTATACAATAGATAAACCACTTTGCATGCAATGACATCATGTAGAACATGAAGGAAAGAAGTTGCTTCATAGATAAATAAATGCTATGGTGTGAATTTTATATTGAAGAGGTTTTTGATAGAGAGAGAACTGGGGCTCCCAATGAGTTCTAGTTTGTACAATCTCTCTCCACTTACACCCCTACTAGCAATCTTGAATTCTTTTTGGTTCTCTTGTAGCCCAGAAAAATTGGCTCTAATCTTGCTAATCCTCTCCCCATACTAAACCTATAGTAATCTAAGAAAATCTTTTCTATCCTCAACCACCTGACTTCATGGAAACTCCATTAGAGTTGATGGTCTTCAAACCCCCCTCCCCCCCCAAATAATGAGTCTAATTGTCCCTCCTAAACATGCAAGTAACCTCATACTAACTTTCTGATTACATTACTCCTATTCTTTGTGTATATGTTGCTCATAAAACTACATCAGGTTCTTCTTGTCGTCTCCCTCCGCTTCTAGAATTCATAGTTGCATACCCCTTTTTTTCTCTAACCACAAACTTATTTTCTCAATGCAACAAGCCACCATTTTTTCCCAAGATAGCATCACATTGTTCAACAATAGCTTAACATTAGCATTCTTTTTTACAAAGCACAACTAACCTAAGCATGTGTGTTAATCCAAGCACTTAATAGTGCATTATTAGCTTAAGCACTTAATAATTCATTCACATCGAGAGGAATAAGATCACAAACATAATGGACATGCCTCTCCATCTATGAGCATATAATGCTTCAAAACCTATCATGGTTGGAGATTTTCTACACTGGATAAAAGTTCTCATGACATCTCCATCCCTTCCAAATCTATGCATCCTCTTGATGTGCCACACTAGATAGCCCATTGCGATTGAATTGCCCCATTAATAATAACCTTCAAAGAACTCTTAAAACATATGACCATCACCAAAAATATCACGTGCTTATGCATCCTCCCACTATGATCATAGACCTCATAGACTTTGTTTCATCCATATACATGCTCTCAATTTGCCCATGTGCAAACACATTAAAACATCTTTATTTCCTTTTATCCAACACATTGGAAGTAACCCATGTTGGCACTTTGACATCTTACTCTTAATCTCCACCACATCCATAAGCCGATGTCAAAACCTCTAGATTACTCACATAGGGAGACACCAATGCATAAGCACATGCTACAGTACTAGAATACCTAAGCTCAATAACATCAATCACAATATGATGTGGAATAGTTGCATCCAACACATTTGTGGAGACTCCACTATTTGCTATAAGTAGAGCTACAATATCCTTCCTCATACCATGATTGGGAAACATAGCATCTATATCATTATCATCATCATACATCATATCATCTATATCTACAAGAGCATCACTTGCACTACAAGGGAATGGGGGTATAGCGACAGGTGTTTTCAATGTAAATTAGCAACATTGCTATTTGTGTTGCTATGCAGATAGTGATGCAAATAGTGGTGCTACTCTAAGAAAGAAAAGCAGGTGAAACTCGAGCACGGCATTTTGCCGCAAAGAGTTTGAGAGAGAGAAAAAGAGATCATGACTTTGGGAGGGAGAGGGAGAGGAAGAGAGAAAGAGAGAGAAGGAGAGCTTCTCACTGCCATCACCACCGCCGTTCACGAAGAAGAGGGAGAAATGCCCAAAGGAAGAAGAGGGGCCATTGCAAGAAGGAGATGAAGAATGCATCCTCCAGCCTTTGCGATAAGTACATTGCCTCCTCTTGGTTTGTTCTTGTTCTTTATTCTTTTATTTTGTTTGTTTTTCTTGAGAATGAGGTGCATTAAGGAGAAAGAGAGGAAATGAGAGAGGGAGAGAAAAAAAGGAAAAGGAAGAGAGAACAAGAGAGAGAGAGAGAATAAACATGAAAGATAACAAAGAAAGAGAGAAAGAGAGAGAGAAAGGGGGGAGAGAGGAGAATGAATGAGAAAACACGAGGGGCAGAGAGAAACAAAGAGAGAGGAAACAACGAAAGAGAGAGAGAAAAAAGAGAAAGAGGAGAGAACATGAAATGAAGAGTGCAGAGAGAGGTGGATAAACTGTGTTAGGTTAGTTAAAAAACTAAAGCTACTCTTTCAGGGAAGGGGGTGTTTAAATTGCCCACAGATTTTTTATAAAGCAATGTGGTCTTGGTTGGCCAAGAGAATTCCATTAAAAAATCTAAAATGCTAGATTAGGTCAAGTGTTGGGAATGCTCATAGGAATGATCGAATGTCAACTATCCTAGTATGTTATCCTAGATCCAAATCAATGTTATTTAAGGGGACCTGACTTGAGACTATACCTTATCAATAAAGTAGTTAATGCATATTACTCCCCCTCATTTCTCACTCTCTTTAAACCAATGCAATATTCTACTTAATTTTGAGAGATGATAGAAAAGTAGTTATCTTAAGCTAATGTTAGATAACCATGGTAGGAGACTATAGTCACGATGGCTTGCTTTAGGTTGATCCTTGTGGGGTTGAGGTGAAACTTTAACCCTATGAGGTAGACTTAAGTAGTTTGAGGTAATGCAGTTTGATTATTACAAGGAAGTTTTGAGTGGTAGTGACATTGATTACCTCTTGATAATTTGTGCCATTAGGATTCGGTGGATAGACATGTCACAAGTATAGATATGCACCTAGATATGACTATAGTCTCTAGATTTGCAAGGCCATGCACTCTCTAGAATTTGGATAAAAAGGGATCAATTTGTGCACAACTTAGATTGACTTTATGATCTTTCTACATTATGAAAGGTGTTGGATATGGAATAGCATGTATTGCTTTATCAATGCGGATCATCTTCCCTTATTAAAACTAACCTTAAGTAGATATAGTGAATGGAAAATCTAAAAGCTGTTCAATGTTTATTTTGAAGAAATCTAGGGCTAACCATACTATTAATGTATCTCATTTCCATGGGAAACACTGAGTCTTCTGATGATACATGACATGTTTTACAAAAGCTTGGTACGGACCACAATAGCATCCATGCATGGGTCAACGATTGCATGCTATTTTGAGGAGAGTATAGGACTAGGCATGGACTACAATAACATCCATGCATGTGTCAATGATTGTGTGCTATTTTGAGGAGAGTATAGGACTATGGAGACATGTCCAAAGTGTGGTTCTCACAGGTATCGACAGGATTTGCAAGGGCAAACCATCCCTTAGAAAGTTCTTAGATACTTTCCACTTATCCCCCGTATATATCACATGTTTCGTACATGAAGCATGGTGATGAAAGAAATGTTCCCAATATAGACTAGGAGAGTATGCAGGTGGAGCAGATGATATTGCAAGGGGTGGAGGTCGTGGAGCATGTAGACGAGGAGGCAGAATCGGGTAATGATGACGGAAAGACATGAGGCCAAGAATTCTTTGAGAATGAGATGGACTCATCCTTTTGTGGTGACCTCTCTATCAACCTTCTAGTGTATGCAGAGTTGTTCAAGGAAATTAACATGGGACCATAGGCTATGTCATACTTGCAGCATCTGTCTACTCAATTCATTGTCGATGAATCACTTATAAGGGTGCTCTAGAATATGCATTTTCAGTAACATCAATTTTTTTAGAGTTATATTACTGTGCTTTGCTTGAATCTTTATATTGATTATGCTAACATCATTTTTTGTCTCTTAATGTGATCTTTGAATATATTTGGAGAGCAGGATGAGTCGAGGGATGAGCAATGAGGAGTTGCAGGAGATATTCACACGTATGTCTCCAGATCAAATGGCCCAATTCAGAGATATAGTAGACCAGGAGCTCTCTCAGACACCATTAGGCCATTCCCTTAGATCTACTTTGGCATGCTCTGATGCTTCAGTTTCTAGTAAACAAGGTCAATGTTCTAGACTGGGCCTAGACGGAGGGAGTGGTTCTGGGGGGATGCTACAGAGATGTGGATGCTATGAGCTTGCAATTGGCTTGAGATATAGGTGCTACTCCTTGCTCTCATGCAGGTTCAAGAGAGCGTGGCTCAAGTGGTTATTGTGGAGGCACCAATGCAGTGTCTCTGTCTCGTCGTTCTGATAGAGGCATGTCCCTTGTAGGATTTGTCACACCTGTGGGGATATCTACTCCAATGATTCCAGCTTTTGCTGAGTCGTTTGCAAGTGGCACCCCTATGGGTGCTACTCCAAGAGATACCACCCTTGTGGGTACATCAGATGTATAGGGGTCTCCTCGTTATGCCCAAGAGTATGGTCATAGATGGGAGAGGACACACCTTAGACATACCTCAGAGGGGTATGGATACCTCGTAGATGACATGACATGGGCCGTGATTATGAATGATGAGTGGAAAAGCGTGATGCCTCATATGAGAGAGTTGTGCCAATAAATTTTTTACCACAATGTCTTGGACCATTAAAAGAACATACCCAAGGGGAGCAAGGACTGCATAGTAGCACCCTTGCACGAGGAGTTTCTGGTACCCACCAAGGCAAAGATGTTTTCCACTGGGTTGATGATGGAGTGCATACATGTGTACTTGTCATAGTGAGGATCAAGACACACACAAGGCACTCGAGAGTAGTGCCTCAAAGCTCAAGTGGCTAGATGCAGAGGATTGGGGGAGACTCAAGGAGGACACTACACATTCTCTAGGACGTTGGCAACAACACGCTTAACATGTAATCCATTTGTAGAATATAAATACAGTACATAGTGCCACAATTTTTTTTTCTCTATAACCATCACTATTAGCATTGCAAATTTATTGCACGCATCACTATTGGTGTTGCAATACGTGTCACAAACCTTTGCTATTTGTGTCGGTATTTGCATCGCTATTAGCGTTGCAAAATCTATGAAAATTTCGACACTAATAGTGACGCAAATACTGATGCAAATTGTGATGGTTTCATGGAGACACTAATATTGACGCGTTTAGTGAGAATGGGGACAAAATGTTTTATGAATATTTTCGCTTTGAACGTCAGTACGAGGCATGTATCTTGTAGTGTTGAATCTACCAAATTATTTGTTTTTACTATGTCTCTATCATTAGAGTATATAGCAGGCAATGTATCTTCCATGGTCACTATCCTCATAGCATGTGCATAACTTTCCAATATCTAATTGATCCCCTTCATCATCAAATAATGCATGTGCATCATGTATCTCCTCATAGGCAATCACAATCAATACATTTGTTTGAGCACTATCTCCTCTGTTGGTGCTATGTTTGCATCTAAAATGATACATAATATATCTGTAACTAAAGCATCAACCTACATGTGAGATAATATAAAATCATCTCTAAGAACAACCTTAGCATCATCAATTACCATTGGCTTTATGTTCACATCTACAATATCCTCTGACTCTTTGGTATCTAGTGGTGGAAACTCTAATAATCCAATAGTTAAGTCACAATCTTGCATACAAACCTTAGCTTTCTAAGCAGACATACACTCTTCCTAGACTTTGAGAGTTTGCTTATTTGTACATTGTATCTCTTGATATTCTTTGAACTTACTCATATCAATGCATTCAAAACATGCAATGCTATAATCCTCTAGGATACATGGCTGCTACATTCTCTCATTAAAAAATCTGAGGTAGTTAGATACACACTACAAGATATAGGCCTTATACCGATGTTAAAAGCGATGAAAATGTTCATAAATAAATTTGCCCCCATCGTCGCAAAAAGCGTTGTTATTGGTGACGCCATAGAATAATTGGTATCAGAATTGTTATTAGCGTCGCTATTTGCATCGCTATCAGCGTAATAATGACGCTTTGCGATGTATTTTATGACGCTAATAGCGACGTGTGCAGTAAATTTGGGACGCTAATAGCGACAGTAACAGGGGAAAAAATTAGCACTATGTGCTTTATTTGGGCCATACAAAATAGTTTCAGTAATGTGTACAATGCTCGTGTAAATAAAGGAAAAGTGTACTTACATCATAACATTGATACATGAAATAAATACATGATCGTATAATGAAAGCGACCGATACAATCATGGCAAGATACTATTACTATATAAAAAATGTCTACACAAATCACGTGACCAAAAAAGAAGGGTATGTGAGCTCCAGGGATCCAAGGGCAAGCTATAGATGATCGCCATTCGAAACCTCATCCCGCCGCAAAGAAGCATCGAATAGACTCTGCAAAAACAGAAACAACTACACATCAGTCCACTATACAATAATGCATTCTAATTAAACATGGTAACTACGGACAAGAAAGATGAGTGACTTATAGGGATGCCGTGTCCATACAATCAGTCAATCAATACAGTGAGACCGTGCCTCTCTGCATATCGAGCCTCAAGGCCGGTGAGATCGCGATTTGTAATGGAGTGCTACAAAGAAAATAAAATACAAGTGTTAGAAACACAATTGTGAATACAAAGGATATTGCAAAAAAAAAGCAAGTAAAACAAAAGAAAAACTTAAAAAGTCCTCCAGATATGTCCTATGGTTGCCACTGCTAAGATGATGGACCACTCCGGTCTAGAATCGTACCCTAGTCGCCTCGCCCTGCTTTCTCCAATGTCTTGCAGAATCTGTAGCCTCCTCCCTGTGTCGACGCCAGTCATCTGCGTCTAGCCATTCGGGCTTTGAAGCCCCACTTTTGAGTGCCTTGCATGCATCCGATTCTCTGTGTAATATATATGCACGCATGCACTCCGTCATCCAACCCGTAGAAAATCTATCTACTACGGATGGTATTGAAAACTCCTCATGCAAGTATGCTACTATGTAGTTCTTGCTCCCCTCTGGTATATTCTTCCAATGATCCAAGACGTTGTGCTGAAAAACTTATTGGCACAACTCTCTCATGCGAGCCATCACCCTCCTCTCCTCATCATTCATGATGATGGCTCCTGACCTATCATCTACAAGGTTGGCATACCTCTCTAAGGGTATGCCTAAGATGGGTCCTCTCCCACCGGTGAGACCACGTTTATGGGGGTAGTATCTATCGGAGTAGCACCCATAAGGGTGCCACCTGCGGATGCCTAAGCAAAAGCCGGAGTGAGTGGAGTAGATGTCCCCACAGGTGTGACAAATCTTGGAGGTGATGCAACTCTAGCAGAATGACGAGACGGAGACACCGTGTCCGTACCTCCATAGCAACCACCTGAGCCATGCTCTCTTGAATCGCCATGACAGTAAAATGTAGCATTTGTATCCCGAGCCGACTGCAGGCTCACTACATCTAGATCTCTGTAGCATCCCCCTGAACCACTCCCTTTGTCTGGCCCAAGTCTAGAGCATCGACCTCGTCTGCTAGAAACTGAAGCATTAGAGCGTGTCGAAGTAGATTGTTGGGAGTGGAAAAGGATTGAATTTTTGACTGATTTTTGTTGTTTTTGAGGTCTGAATGATTGATTTTTGATGGATTTAGAGTGATGTATGGTTGTTAATGGAAGCATTTGAGAGTGTTTTGGATGATATTGATTATGCTTTGGAAGTTCATGATGATTCTCACTGGAGATATGAAGCTTTGTAATGTTCTGATGGGTTCTATTGAGGTTCTGATTAGTTCTATATACCTTCTGTATAGCTTCTGTTTTTTTCTTATTGTCTTCTGTATGAAACATGGATTGATGATTGATGAAGATTGAGATCTTTTGGAAGCTTATTGATTAGTTTTTGATAGTTTGGAATGATTTGAGTATGAATTATGAGGTTCTGATGACCTTCTGTAACCCTCTGTAGGCCCTCTGTAGAGCCTCTGTCTCTACTCTGTCTCTGTATTGTAACTGTTATATAGACCTTCTATAACTGTTCTGTAGACCTTCTGTAAGTGTTCTGTAGAATGTTTATGTGACTTTAGGAAAGTTTTCTAACCTTTAGAAAAAATGAATCTAAGTTCAAAAGAGCTAAAACAAATGGAAGAAGCAGTTGCTGAAGACTGAAGAGAAGATTAAGTGACAATGACAGTAGTGAGCTGTGAAAAGACACTGTAGTGGCTCTGGTGACTCTTCATATCGGACATACCTCTTGGGAGGTGCATCCACGACCTAAGAAGGATTATTGAGGGTTATTATGAGAGTATTATAGTGAGAAGATGATGTACTGTTGATAGAGAGAGAGAGAGAGTCAGAGATAGTCAATTCTATCAAAACAGTGTAACTGTGTATGAGAGATAGAGAGAGAGAACTATGAAGACATTGAAGAAGGATAATATGTGATTTATTTCCATTCAAATATGGTGTATTCTTTTTTGTTCTTTGCTATATTGAAGAATTCTATGAAGATGTTGAAGATTATGGTTGATTCTATCAAATCTGTGGGAGATATCTACTATGATGTTGCATGAAGAATTGCTGTTTTCTTTGTTTTGGTCATCAAAAGAATGAAATAAAAGCTTGTTGATGTTACAAGATACATTTTCTTGCAAGAGATTTCCCTTTTCCTTGGTGTTTCTCTTGGGGCTCCATGTTTTTGGTCTGCAGCCGGGGAACCTTGCCATCAACAAGCATTAGAAGAGGCTGAAAATGAAGGAAATGGCATTGCCCAGAAGAGGAGAATTCAATGGATGTTTGTAAAGTTTCTTCATCCTCTGAAGAGTTGGAATTTCTCATAATCAAAGCCACTTTCCACAAGAAGCTCATCTCACAATGGCAGAAACATATCACCATCATGATGCATGCTCTATGTGGTGGATTGTTTTCTCTTCCTGTTGAAGCAGCAAAAACTTGCATCTTGGTGGCAAACTGTTGGGAACAAATTGAAGAGTAGAAAAAGAGAGAATGACCATCCATGGAAGATTTGGCATTCATTGAGAAGTTTCCAGACATCTTCAAGTGGGAGATTGTGAAGAAGCTTCATGAGTCATGGTCCGTGGAGGTTCACGAAGACAATAAGGAAAAGAGTTGGAATTTGTTTGTGGATGCTCAACAACAAGATACGTGGGATGCTTGGTGCACTGATAATCTTCTGTTTGTTCAATTAGCAACCCACTAGAAATCGGTAGACAGAGTGTTTTTCACAACATACACTGTTGAAACCCTCAGAAGCTGGCATTATTATAATGACGCAACAATGATCCTAAGAAGAATGAGTTTTGATACTTTCAGAACATAATATCTTCCCCTCTATAGTGGTTTGAAAGCTGAATTGAGAGATGTTGAAAAAAATGAAGTAGAAGAGATGTTGGCCAAAGAATCCATCAGAGACTGAAGCCCTCTCTGATACTATCATGTTGAGTACAGACCCACTGATTGGAGCCAACCCCCTGATGAATGATGCAATAAAGAGGCAAGTGTTAGAACGAGTCCAGAGGTACGTGAGAAGAGAGAAGGCAAAAATCAAAGCTGAGAACGAGCTTGCAGTAGAAGCCTCCCTTGACGCCCTAAAAGGACTCTTTAGAGAAGTCCCCATGGTGACTCAAGGTCCCCTTCCTAGTCAGATTCGTCCTGGAAATATGATAGGCTAGCAAATGTAGTCCCATTGCCAGTTTTTAAGGGAGGATATAATGAAGACCCTGATCTTCACGTAACAAAATTTATGGTAGCATGTGTGGCTAACAATGCCAAAACCCCTGAGCATTGGTTAGCAATCTTCCCCACCACTTTCAAGGGCGCGGCGTTTTAGTGGTATGAGAGACAAGTAGCAAGAACTTTTGGCACATGGGATGACCTCAAGTTGGCCTTCCTCACTAAATTCAGGGGTGAAGGTTTTGAAGAGCGGATGCGAGAGGAGTTCATGAACCTAAGTCAGTCCTCTGGAGAAAGAGTAGAAGCTTATGTCTCGTGAATGGAATCCACCCTGAAGAGATGGACTAACCATCATTTGGATGAAGGAATCCAAAAAGGAGTGTTTCTCAGGGGCCTACAACTGCCAAGTTCATGGAATTGAGAAGACCAGTCAATCTACAAACTGCAGTGGAAGGTGCAAGATTGTATGACGAAGTTGAAGCAAGGCTGTCAATGACTCCAGAAAGAGGAGTCTTACCTCCTCCCATTCTAGGAATGGTATACCCACCAAATGCAGTCCGAGGGACAGCTCCCTACCCCTATCCCCAAATGCAAACAGTGCCCTAGTATAATGCACCTAATCCAATGTGGTCATCACAGACGACAGTGCCTCAAATGATGGTTCAACCACAACAATAGTGGCCTCAAACAATTTCTCAAATGGCGACTCAATAATAGTGGAACCCTACCAACTGGAATCAACAACCTCAAGTCTCAACAGGAGCTCTGACTTAGAGCTAGAATAGAGGACCTGCTGGATCGACCACCCAGTATATGCAGTAATTACAGACGCTTCCCAAAATCCCACTATAAGCACTTCAGAAGGTGAAAATCTAAATGACTACTTATCCAACTTAGTTGTAAGTATCAAGAAAGAGCTTCTGGATGTGATTACAAAGCAGCTGCAGATGCTGAAGGTGAATACCGCCAATATATCCACTCCTGTGGGAGCTGGAAGAGATGTGATGCACTCTAATACATGGTGCAGAAAGTGTCATCAAGCGGGACATTTAGCCATTGAATATACCCGAAAACCAACCATTCGTGGTGTTTGCGGAATAACCATACAGGGAATATTTGCTCTTTGAAAGAGATGCATGAACGAAGACAGAAGGATAAAAATGCAAGATTCAACTTGCTGGAATCCAAAATAATAACACAAGATATTGGACCAAAGCCTAGAGAGTTTTGTCTTAATTTCGGTCCAAGGAGGTTTCCCTCTCAAAGTTACAGAGGATGATAGTCAGAGATCAGAGGTGGAATGTTACAGGTGTGGAGAAAAGGGTCATATCACCCCGAATTGTCCAAACCCTAGATGATCTGTGGATTAGAAGCCCTTATGCAGTCGATGTAAAGGTAAAGGCCACACTGCAAAGGACTGCCCAAGTCCAGCCCTTGTAAAGGCCAATGCCACTAATAGCCAACAAAAGATACAAGAGTCTACCTCCAATTCGGTCAAGTTAGAAGTTGCCGCTGTTACAGGCACCAAGAAGAAGGAACGAATGGTTCAAAATGAAAATAACTCTCCTGCCAAGACTGTGAAGTTCAACCTACCTATAGAGAGACAGAGCAGTACAAAACAGAACAGTACATTACAGAGCATTGTAGCACCACAGAGAGCTATAGAGACAGTACCAGAGATAGGACCAGAGGCCTAAGAGATGGATGATATAGAAGCACTTCCAAAAATAGAGAAAGTGCCCATGCTGCAATTGTTAGAAGAAAAAGGAAAAAGGAAAATGGGTGTAGCCCCATTCCCCAGCCGGCTAGAGAAGCTTGTGGATCCTATCAAAGAGTATGACTTGGTCAACGACCTAGACACTTTTAAACCAAACTTAACATTTCGATAGTTGCTGATGTTGTCTCCCAACTGCCGAAAGAAATTCAAAAGCATCTTGATAAGAAGTCGTGGACTAAGGATCCCTCCTTCAACAGCGACCAAGACCAATAAAGCCCCAGAGTCTGTAAAGGAAGTAGATGTGGCTAATGCCTTCCTAGATCCTGAAACCCCACAGATTAGTGTATGGATAGAAGGATGCTTCATTGATGGAGGCTCATCAATAAACATAATGACGGATGTGACAATGAAGGACTTAGGGTTGCAAGGAATTCAACCTACACAGTGGCTTATCAGATTGGCAGACCAAAGTAGAGTCAAACCATTGGGCATCCTCCCATACGTAAAAACAACCCTTGCAGGAAGAGACTATTGATTGACATATCTGGTGGTCAAACCAATTTTTTATGGGACCTCATACCCTCTACTGTTGGGAAGACCTTGGCTTTTTGAAAGAAGAGCTAGGACAGACTGGTTTAAAGGAACCCTAAACCTAGGCAGAGGACTCAATAAAGCGGTTTTAAAGTTGTATGGATCGCAAAAAGGCAATGGATCCACATCCATCGAAGTCATAACTGACTCCTCCAACGAGGTAACAGATGGTACATCAGGAGATGAAGACGCTGTTAAGCAAATCTTTCCTAAGAAAACAGAGGCACAATCCCTAACAGTGGGCACTATAAGCCAACTACCAAAGAAAGTAAAATCCTTGTCCATGGGTGAATACCTCCTACCTCAACTAGAATTAACTTCTGAAATCACCTCTGATAGTGAAATACAAGCATGGATGTACTATTCTCCCTGTTACATGACAGCCGTAGAGATAGAGCAGAGATAGTACAGAGACAGTACAATTACAGAGCAGAGACAGTACACAGGCAGAGCAGATACAGAGTGGCTACAGAGCAAAGACAGAGTGGATACAGAGACAGTAATAGAGTCAGAGTCAGAGACAAAAGAAAAATCAAAAGCTGTGATAAAAGCAGAAGCAGAAGCAGATGCAGAGGCAGAAGATTTGTTCTTCTCCTACAAAGCCTCTACAGAAACAGAGACAGAGCCTCCAGAGGAAGAGGATGAAAATAATGAGGAAGAAAATGAAGCAGGTTATGAAAGGCAGAAGAAATCCGTGGGACATTTATCCGCGAAGTGGAAGATGAACGGCAAGTAACATTCTTGAATACTAACGGTACTAAACATCACCTAAAAGTGGGTCTCAATCTTCCAGAAGAAGAACTAGTGGTCCTGCGAGACCTACTCAAAGAGAACTTAGACGTGTTTGCTTGGTCATATAAAGATTTGGGTTCTGTAATGCTCCTGCCACCTTCCAATGATTTGATCGAAGAGCATACCTAGAGCAATGTTTTGACAGATGCCGTGAGTATGGGATTTCTCTCAACTCGAACAAATGTGTTTTTGGCGTCTCCTCGGGAGTTCTGTTGGGCCATATTGTCTCTACACAAGGGATTGCAACAGACCCGATGAAGATTGAGAAGATTGCCGCCTTAACAGCACCGACAAGACTCAAGCAATTGAGAGGATTTCTTGGCATATGGGCTACTACAGAAGATTCATTGCACATTTTGCAACCAAGGCAGCCCCTCTGCACAAGCTCCTAAGGAAAGAAGCTGATTTCCTTTGGACGGATGACTGTGAAGAGGCCTTTAATACCCTAAACCGGTGCCTTATCCAAGCACCTATTTTCTTAGCAACGGTGTTTGCATTGGAGAAGTTTCGACACTATTTATTGTCAACACATTTCAAGTTCTATGTGGATCATGAAGCCCTGTCCTTCCTGATGAACAAAACCGATGTTAAAGGATGACTAATGAGATGGTTGCTATTGTTCTAAGAGTTCTATTTTGAAGTGGCCACTAAGCCTGGCCGTTTCCATGTCCTAGTTGATCATCTGTCAACCAGAAGAAGAGGAACAGGATGATGCAGACCTTCTTGATGCTTCCTTCTTTCTAGTTGAAACAGTTACTCCCTGGTATGCCGACATCGCCAATCTCCTAGCAACTCAACAGTATCCTTCTAGCATCTCAATTCGTGAGAAGAAGCTTTTGTTAGAATCAGCCCCCTACACCTTGTTAGGCGGTGCACTGTACAAGAGAGGCAAATATGAAGTGTTGCGAAGATGTGTTGCAGGGGATGAAATTGACATAGTATTGAAAGCATGCCATGACGAACCATGTGGTGGAAACTTAGTAGGAGAAGCGATAGCCAAGAAGGCTCTATTAGCAGGATACTGGTGGCCAATCCTCCACAAGGATGCATATGACTACTGCAAAAGAAGTGATGCTTGTCAGCGCCGAATGGGGAAACCCACCAAAACAAGTGCCATGCCACTGCAACCCATTCTTTCCCTAAAGCTGTTCAAGAAATGGGGGATTGATTTTGTGGGTCCCATTGATCCACCTACCAGATGGAAGTAGAATAGATACATCCTAGTATGCATGGATTATGTCACAAAGTAGTGTGAAGCTAAAGCCCTAAAACGCGACGATGGTAATAGCGTAGCCTTGTTCATGTACAAGAATATTATCACCCGTTGTCAAGTGTTTTTTTTTAAAACTCAAAAGCCCTAGTCAAACTATAGTTAGGTTTGATTTTTGCTAGCTTAGTTTTTTGCGTGACAATTTGTTTTGTTGTTTCGTAATTGGATTTCTTGTGTTTGTCTAGCTTAGGATTTGCTTTTGTCATTTTGCTTAATTTGTTGAGTGCGAAACTTGATAGCCTTGGTCGAGCTTGGTATTTTTTTGAACAGGATGAAGCTTGAGTTTCTCAATAGCTACTGAACATTGAGGAGCTAGGTATGTTTTCTTGTCAAGATTTTTGCACATCACGGGTATAATGGATTCACGAGCACTTCACGTTACACTTTTTCGTACACTACACTCGGGGGTCGTCTCCTGTTCTTATCAAATACTTCCATGCCATGGGTTGGGATTATGCACGTTTTGCACAATCATTGAGCACTTGTATGGCATGAGGTCCGCTGCAGCTATATGCAGTAAGTCTTAGATGCACGCGCACATGAGAGAGCACCTGTCATTGAGCACGCACATTTCTTACACGCACCATTTGGGATGTTCATCACAAAGTTAGGAACCTCTGGTTGAGTGTGTAAGGTGGTTGGGTGAGTTTAGAGGGTCGTGAAGGATGCCGCCAATTGTGAGATGGGTTGTTCTTATTTGGTCAACATCTTGAGGAACATCATTTTCTAGAGTGATTGTGAGAATTGGATGGGAGGAGCGGAGTATATAATATCTTTTTTAAGAGAGTTAAGAGGTGAGAAAAAAGATTTAAATAATCAATGAACTTTTGTTTGCATTTTGCATGATGCAGGATCACATTTAGATAGGCTAGGCACGATTCTTCAATGCATATATTATTTTGTGTGTAGCACGGATTAATTGATTGCATATCATGGATCAATTGCATGTTTTCTCAAATCATGTATGGCTGTGCACAGAGTTCTCTTTCAAATCATATTTCTGCTAGGACACACTGCATAAAAAAACAGGTTCATATCTGGAGAATATTTATTTTGAAGACTCAAGGGTCAAAGGAAAAGATCGTATGTTTTACATCGTCAACGAGTATTTCTTGAAGAAAAAGAGGACATGTGTGCTGAAAGTGTACGCAATCATAAGAACAATAGGCCAAGGAAGGGAATAAATCGTCCAAGATAAAAGATGGAGAATAAATGATGTGATTTATGAAAATCAGTATTATTACCCGATTTTGATGGATTTTTGTAATTCTGTTTGGGTTGATTTGTCAACCAGATACGTTCCAATCGTTTTGAGTACCCAAACAACTATATTCGAAGTTCAAATGACGAAGTTATGATTCAAACAAGTTGCAAACAAGCATAAAGCAGAAAAAACGAAAATAGTGAAAAGTAGTAGAAAAGCAAAAGCCAAAAGCTGAAAGCAAAAAGCCTAATGTGTGTGAGTGTGGATAGAAAACTATATAAGGTTATGAGAATGGAGAGTTAAGGGCCTTCCCCCTCATGTACAATTGTATTTTGTGAGAGAGGAGAGTGGAGGGTCGCATGCTAGAAAGTGAGCTCTTGTCATGCCAATTTGGAAGTTGGAGCTTTTGGGTGTCAAAGCGCTGAGCATCGGCTCACGATTATGAAGGTACGAAAATATATCTCACTTGGTTTGTTTTCGAATTGTTGGTATTTTCGTTGTGTTGTGGTTGTGTGATGCTCTACCCACATTCAGGTTTTTAGTTGTTTTGAGCTTCAAGAGGCATTGTGTTTTGTCTTATTTTTATATATGGCTTGTGGTGTATTATCGAATATTTGAATTTTTCAAGTTGTGTTGTGCATTCGACAAAGTCAATTACCCCAACCGGCACTCCTTAACATCTCGTTATCGAGTTGTGAGTGAGGCTTGCTCTCGATCACCGCTCGCGTAACACTGTTTTGGCAGTCCCCTTGAGCTGGTAAGTGATAAAGGTACTCATTTCTTTAACAAAATCATGGAGGAGCTGACAAAACTGTATAAGATCCGCCATCACAAGTCCACTCCCTATTACCCCAGAGCCAACAGCCAAGTTGAAGTCACTAATCACATCCTTTGCTCAATTCTGACAAGAATGATTGCCGCACATCGTCGTGACTGGGATGATCGACTTACAGAGGCCCTCTGGGCGTATAGAACCTCCCATAAGGCAGCTAAAGGACAGACCCCTTTCTAGCTAGTATACGGTACATAAGCCGTCTTCCCTGTTGAGCTGGAATTGCCCTCTTTGCGAGTAGCAGTTAAAGAATGCTTGGGAGATGATGAGTCATTGCAATGCCATCTCCTGCACTTGGAATGCTTGGACAAGATACAGTGGATGGCCCTACAGTGCATGGAAACTACTCAAGCGCGACGCAAGACCTATCATCACAGCTTCATCAAGCACAAGGAGTTCAAGGAAGGTGATCTTGCTCTAGCCTATGATTCGAGATTTGGCAAGTTTCCTGGCAAGCTTCAACAATGGTGGATGGGCCCCTACAAGGTACTTGTTGTCAATCCTAATGGCTCTGTTTAGGTGCAGACCGTTGATGCCTCTAATGATCCTTTCCTCATCAATGGCTATCGCCTGAAGAAGTACTTTCCTCCCTGGGGAACTTGACAATCACAGTCGACCTAGCCCTTCCCTTTTGGGCGTCGCACTGTCCTTCTTGTCATGCTTCTGATAGCCATTATGATTCTCCTCATGAGGTGGTCTCGTTCTACTACCCCCTCGTAGAAACATCTCAACCCAATATTGTTCTCTTCTCGTCTGATCCAACACCGGTGGCGAGGTTGGTCCTGACATATGGTATTTCTACCATTCTCTTTTTCACTGAAGAAAAAAAAACAAAAGAAAGAAAGAAATGAAATGAAAAGAAAAAAACGAACAAACAAATAAAAACAAGAAAAATAAAAATAAAAATAAAAATAAAAAACAAAACTGTTATGGGAGAAAAGGAAGAAATTCCCTGTCATAACAGGCCTCGTTCCAAGAAAAGGTGGAAACACCCTTGGGCGGGAAGCTGACTGTGGAAAAGGTGGTAACACCCCGCAATTTAGGATAGCTAACTCATCACCAGCAGAACCTTTCCAACAAGTAATTTGAAGCCACCTCCTTTTGTGTACTATCTCTGCAATATCAATCCGTCTGTCCTTCTTAACAGACGACTCTTCTCACAAGCTATTGAAGTATGAGATTTATTGGCTGCCTCCTTGGGTATGCCTTGTCTTCAAGATCCTCATGACAACAACAGCCGACATGATCTTCATCACCAACCCCTTGAGTGATGCGAGCTTTCATACTAACAGGATGGGGATGTGAGTATGGGTTGCCCTCTCTATCTATCAAAGAGTGAGATAGAGGGTGAGGGGAGTGACCAGTTTTTCCCTTTAAATCAAATGAGAGGTGAGATGTGTGAACAAAGTGTTGCACGCACGGGATGGGCCTCTCAATGAACAAAGCACGATTTGTTTTTGTGCACTACACTATAAGGCTCCCTGGCCTTTCTTCTTGCACTGTATGCTGGCACAAGGTGGGATGCACAGTTGCACCATCAATTGCGCACAAGACATACAACCTCTGCACAAGTGACCATGAGGATTACATCAATGGGGTTCAGGAAAGGGCTGCCCTCTGTATCTTTCAACGGAGCGTGAGATAGAGGGTGGGCTGAGTGTGACTGATGTTTCTTCAATCAATAGATGTGAGGATTGAGAGACATTACGACCTTTGGAGTCAGGTACGTTCTCGTTTCCCTATGCACCCACAGACTGGGTTTCTGCCATCAGCACAACACACATCACTCTGTTCTATACACTGCACTACAAGGCTCCGTGGCCCTTCTCCTTGCACCTATGCCAGACGAGGTTGGACGCATTGATGCACCATCAATTGTGCACCCTAGCATACTCTCTTTGCACCATGCCCTTGTTGATTCCTAAACCGGGTGTGAGCTACGGATTTCATTATTATTTCCTTGAGTGACGTTAGTCATGGGGCGAGTGCCTGCTCTTTCAATCCATTTGAGTGATCGTGAGTTGAGTGCAATATCCTTCGCCATCGATGAATTTCCTGTGATTCCTTCAACCAGCTACCTCCCTGGGTGCTGCCGCATGGTCCCTCCCACAAAGGACATTGGACGGTGCTGTGAAGACACCTTGTTACCTCCTCCAACCGACACACCGACACTAGACACAACCTCGATAGTCGACATTCCTCCTCGGCAATATGGGCCAAGTTTTTCTAAAACTACACCTTCTCTTTCTCAGTACTGGTCATGTCTTAAGTGTAGGGACGTCGTGGTTGATCTCATGTGATGTACCATGTCCTTGATGTTTGGGTTACCCTTCCTGCTAAGGTCTTAAGTGTGGGAACGCGTCCCTGCGCATCTATGTTGCATACCCCCAGGCATATACCCTGTTTTGATCATGCATCTATGCCGTGATTTTATTTCAACCTGATGGGGTTCCTTCCCTACCCTTCCGTTCTATTTCACCCTATCCTTGGGGTTGTTTCTTGACCATTTGTCCTTATTCTTATTTTTGGGCTTCTTTCATACGAACAGACTCTATGTTCAACGGATCCCTTTGAACTGCCTAATTTTGCTTTTTAGCAACCCTTGTTTCGACAAACGGTTCTTAAGTTATTAATTTTTTAAATAATTCCCGTAAAATGGACGTTTTCCCATGTGAACGCATCTTTATTGCCTCAAAACCCTGATCAGATATGTCACGCCTCTCCTACCCATTCCCCCTAACATTTTTCCCTTTTACTTCGTGTCCTTTCGATGCACGGTTGATTCGTTATTAATTTTTACGAGGTTTGGGCCTTTTTCGTGCTTATTTTTCACATTTTTTCATGCGAATCTACCCTATTTTCACAGGAATTCTAGTTTGATTTAATACTCACGTCCTGCTAGCCTTTCCTCCACTTTTTCCTTTTTCCTCCCCCCTCTTTCGCGACTGTCAGATTTTTAGTTATTAATTTTTTGGAGTGTTTTCCGATGCATTTTTCGTGTTTTTTTCACGTGAACCCATCCTAATTTCAATCCTGGACACGATTGCCCACTTTACCAACAAAGACAAATCCAAATCCTAAGCCATATTTCCAACCAAATCCGAACATTTCTAAACTCCCGGCTATTATCAATAATGTTTCCAAAGCCAAACCCATAGTCTGCAAGTGCCACCAACCTAGACATCTAGCAGTAAATTGTCAATTCAAAAAGCCAACTATTCACATCAACTACTTGGGAGTGACTGAAGATGAAGACCATGAAGAAATGCCACATTTCATAGAAGAGGATGACGATATCAGTACTACTTCAGATACTTTACCAGGTATGCCCAATCCTCATTCTTTATTTACGATGAAATGTCTTGTGCATGGTAGAGAAAAGATTGTTTTACATGATGACAGGAGCACACACAACTTTATTTTTGCAAAATTTGTCAAAGAATTGAATTTACAAACTGTTTTGACTCATTATCGCATCAAGGCTGTATTCTTAGATACTAGATACAATAGAACACAAGAAGTTCATGACTTAGAAATTAAAATTGGCAATTATGTTTAGCGCAAAAATTTCTTAGTTGTGCCTTTACAATCTACCGATCTTATCTAAGTCCCTTTTCAGGCCCATTTTTAGGGTTTTTCCAATGTGAACACATCCTATCTCAATCAGCATTGTGTTTTATCGTGATAGGGTTATTGGCGACCTTATTCTGCATATTTTTCCTTCTTTTTGTATTTCATTCCAATGCATGGATTTTCCGATATTAATACCTGTAGGTGTTTTCAGGTTGTTTTTTGTGTTTTTCCCATGTGAACACCTTGATTTTTCCCTGGAACTTGTGTTGCTTGTTTCCATCATTTTTTCCTCATCTCCCGGCACATTTTTCCTTTTTACGAATTTTTGATCCGACGAACGGTTTGGATTTTATTACTTTTTCTTCCTTTTTCCCGTGTGACCACGTTTCTTGCCTCACGCGTGAATGCGCATGTTTTTGGTTTTATGCGCCTCGGAACGCTCCTGTGGCGTCCCTGGTTTGCGCGTCACCATCCCTACCTGTTTGACCTCGTCACTGCAATTTTTTTTAATCCTTTATTTGAGAGTGTTTTGGATGATATTGATTATGTTTTGGAAGTTCATGATGATTCTCACTGGAGATATGAAGCTTTGTAATGTTCTGATAGGTTCTATTGAGGTTCTGTATACCTTCTGTATAGCTTCTGTTTTGTTCTGATTGTCTTCTATATGAAGCATGGATTGATGGATTGATGAAGATTGAGATCTTTTGGAAGCTTATTGAATAGTTTTTGATAGTTTTGAGTATGAGTTATGAGGTTTTGATGACCTTCTCTAACCCTCTATAGACCCTCTGTAGAACCTCTGTCTTTGCTCTGTCTCTGTACTATAACTGTTCTGTAGACCTTTTGTAACTTTTCTGTAGACCTTCTGTAAGTGTTCTGTAGAATGTATGTGTGACTTTAGAAAATTTTTCTAACCTTTAGAAAGGATGAATCTAAGTTCAAAAGAGCTAAAACAAATGGAAGAAGCAGCTGAAGATTGAAGAGAAGATTAAGTGACAGTGACAGTAGTGAGCTGTGAAAAGACACTGTAGTGGCTCTGGTGACTCTTCATATCGGACATACCTCTTGGGAGGTGCATCCACGACCTAAGAAGGATTATTGAGGGTTATTATGAGAGTATTATAGTGAGAAGATGATGTATTGTTGATAGAGAGAGAGAGAGAGTCAAAGATAGTCAATTCTATCAAAACAGTGTAACTGTGTATGAGAGATAGAGAGAGAGAACTATGAAGACATTGAAGAAGGATAATATGTGATTTATTTCCATTCAAAGATGGTGTATTATTTTTTGTTCTTTGCTATATTGAAGAATTCTATGAAGATGTTGAAGATTATGGTTGATTCTATTAAATCCGTGGGAGATATCTATTATGATATTGCATGAAAAATTACTGTTTCCTTTGTTTTGGTCATCAAAAGAATAAAATAAAAGCTTCTTGATGTTACAAGATAGATTTTCTTGCAAGAGAATTACCTTTTCCTTGGTGTTCCTCTTGGGGCTCCATAGATCTAATAGAGCAGCCTGACGGTGTCCGAGACAGCTCGTGGTCCACCATATCTCTGAATCTTGCCATCTGATCTAGAGATATATGCATGAAGATCTCTTGCAGCTCCTCGTCGCTCATCCCTCGACTCATCCTAATAATCTAAATATTCACAAAGGTCACTTGCACAGAAAACAATGATGTTAGCATAATCAATATAAATCATACAAAGCACGGTAATATAAATCTTAAAAAAAAGATCTTACTTAAAATGCATATCTTATGTATCCTTATAAGCGACTCGTCAATGAATTGAGTAGGTGGATGCTCCAAGTATGAAGTACCCTATGGTCCCATGTCAATCTCCTGACACAACTCCACATACACTGGAAGGTCGATAGACATGTCACCACAAAAGGATGAGTCCAGCTCCTTCTCAAAGAATTCTTGGACTCCTGTATTTCCATCATTGTTACTTGATGCTGACTCCTCTACATGCTCCAAGCTTTTGGTGGCCTCCACCCCTTGCAATATCGACCCCTTTATTTGCATATTGTCATCATTTATGCTCGGAACATTGCTTTGATCATATACTCTCGCACTTCGGGGAGCTGAAGGTATAACATACCACCATCGAGGTTGTTGGGGCTTTGGATAGAAAATTACATGGTCACAATCACGTACAAGAGAGATTTAACTATTGTGACATGTACCATATCGTAATACAATTAAAAAACACATGAGTTCATGCACCTGTTCACAATGGGTCGGCAACACAAATGTGTCATGCAAATTTGTCTATTTTTTTTTAGAATCTATTTTGAGAAATCTAGATAGACCTCGTCGAACTATTGCTCTAGCTCCTTCAAGTAACACTTTGAACCACTACACCTCGAATAGGATCATGGCAAAGCTACGGTAATCCACCATGACAATACTTTGCAAGTTCCCAAAATACTCCATCTCATCTATAACTGTGTTTGGATCCGTTGCTCGTCCTCGGCTATCTTGCTCGAACCTTACCATGATACCACAATCTATTGTGGAGCGAATTTTGTCAATACGCTCCACCCGGAAATACCGTCTGCGCAACCACGTTGCATTATATATTTTGTATTGTACATTGAAACACTCAATTAGTTGTCGCATATAAAATATAGATACGACAAACCCTAAACACGTCATCACCTTTGGACTACATTCCCTCGAGAATTTCCACTCCTCGGTTGAGACCTCCACCCCTTCGCGAGACGCTGCGGTCAAAGCTCCATGTAACCATCGCGTTGACATAAACCACGGTATCTCCTCCATGCCATTGAGTTATCGAATCGGTCGATGGTACGTACTACGTCGAGATTCAGATCACACTTTCTCTCGATCTTTCCTAGCTTGCTGGTACCTAGCGAGCCACATCTCCATAGAGGCATGGTGAAACATACAAAAGCAATTCACTTTCTCCTCCATTGCAGCATCCATTCATTTTTCTATCCCATTTCCAAGTACCACATCTCCGGTTAGTCTATCATCGTCCTTAAGCGACCATAGCATACTGTTGTCTGAATCCACCGTTGTAGCCATTATGAAATATGCACTAGCGTATCAGACACCAACCAACCTTCAGTCATGCTACCTTATAGCCGAGCTCGTTGTCACACAAAGCCTTTTAGGGTTTTCATGAAGTGCTTGAAGAAGAACATCCATCGCATATGGACATGTCCAGCAATCTCCACTTCATCTACAAGATGCAGAAGAAGGTAGATTTGTATCGTGAGCATGCTGGTAGGTAGGTATTTCTCAAAGAGACAAACCGTCTCCACTGCTCCCCGCCTCGCGGATTCAATAGAGAATGTCTTAATCTCCTTCTGTGAGATCCATTGCACTAAATTTGACAACCTGTAAATTGCCCTGTGTATTTCTTGAGTAAGGCATCTTGCGATCGTGATTGGTAGTACAAACTACCACAAACGAGAAAGCATTATGAAAAATGACTACACTCCAAATAGCAAAATACACAAGCTACTTACAATCCATTCCTAGTACAAACTTGACATATCTTATGCCAATCATGGGATTTTAGCCCTGATAATTGGTTGTCTTTAGAAAACACAGACTTGAGAGAACGCATCATACCCGTCGGAGTGCGGATAGACTTGACTATTTGCTTCATAATGCACTCGTCTTTAGTGGACAAAACCCAAGGAGCATGAGGTAGCTGCAAGTGACCATCAGCACTCAACTGCGGCCAAAGTGCCTCCATCTTGCCTACCTCCTTCAAATCCATTCGTGTCTCTACAGTGTCTCTCTTTCCTGTGATGTGGTCCCATAGCAAGCTACCCACGTTCTTAAAAATATGCATGGGATCCAACAAGTGGTTGATCTATAAGTGGGTCCAATATGGCAACTCGAAGAAAACTTAGAACCGTCGCATTCCATTTAGATGTGACTCCGTGTGGACCATTTTCAGCTCGTACCAACTTTGGATATTCATATGTGCTAGAGGTCGTCCAAGAAAACCTTCCCTGAGTTCATGACCCTCTGGCAAGAAAGCGGCATGTCCTTGATATACCATCTTCTTCATGGTTCATGACCGGCTAACTGTGGCCTGCACAATGGACATGCATGATAACGTGAGGTAACCAGACCTATCCCAACATCTCTATCTAGTGAATAAAAACTTGAACGAGCTATGATGGATATTACCAATGAGAACAGAATCCTACTTACCTGAGCACTCTCCGAATCCTGGAAAGTCATGCATCGTCCACATGAGAATGGCTCAAATTGGTGGACCTTCTCTCATTTCCTCTCTCTCGTTCCTTCTTCCTTTTTCTCTTCCTCTCCCTCTCTCATTTCCTTTAACAAAACATCTCTCTCTCTATCACTACCACTACCACTACCACTACCACTACCACTACAATAAACAAAAAAAGAAGAAAAAACAACAACAACAACAACTACTACTACTACTACTACTATAACAAACAAGAAAAGAAGAAAAAACTACTACTACTACCACTACAACAACAACAATAAAAAAACAAGAAAACTAAACAACAATAAACAAGAAAAGAAAAAAAACTACTACTACAATAACAACAAAAAAAAAAACAAGAAAACCACCACCACCACCACCACTACTACTACTACTACTACTACTACAATAACAACAAACAAGAAAAGAAGAAAAAACTTCTACTACAACAACAACAATAACAACAAACAAGAAACTAAACAACAATAAACAAGAAAAGAACAAAAACTACTACTACTACTACTACTACAACAAACAAGAAAACTACTATTACTACTACTAGTACTACTACTACAATCACGACTATGACAACTATGATCATGACTACGACTACCACAAAAACAACAAACAAGAAGAGAAGAAATTAAACAACAACAACTACTATCACTATCACTAACACTACCACTACTACTACTATGACTACCACAAAAACTGTTGAGATATCGAGCTCCACTCGTGATACGCCAGGGTGACCGTTGTATATTTATGTCACCGACTTGTCAGTTGCAGACGCGGTTGGTACACCGCCCATGAATAATAGCTACATGATAGCTATCCTTATCTACTCTAGTTCGTGGCTCAGTTAGTATGCCACCTTAGTTAGTTGAGTTTGGTTTGAGACCCATATATAGGGTTCTTCTATTTCTTTGTACTTGAGTTCTTTTGGCTTACACAACTAAGAAGAGGAAAATTGTTTTCAGCCTCCACCCTTGTGTGTCTTCCCCCATTGTGCAAGCAAGAAAGCTTCAAGCGAGACTCCTTCCTTCTCTCCCACAATCTTGACATGGTATCAGAGCCTTGTTCGTGGTAAGGAGCTCAAGAAAGCAAGCCAAGCTCGCGGTGGTCTGGTAAGAGGAGCAGTGTTGCTTTCATTTCCTATTTTGGGAGCAGATCTCTGCAGGTAGCACAGCCGGAAATTGCAGGAGTGCATTGTCTCAGGTTGAGACGCCCTTCGCGGTGAAGCAAGACGACCTTGTTTTTTTGATTTGAGGCCATTTCGGGGCCTGTTTTGCAGACGGAAGTTTTCTGCACGCACTCAAGAAAAGGCTCAGTTTTATGCTGTGCGACCACTGTTCTACAGGTCGGTGAAAAGTTACTGTAGAAATTGCATCGTATGCTTGTGCGCGGAGACATTGGGAGTTTCAGAATCATCCTTGGTTCCTGTTTATGCAAAATCGTCACTAGGAAGTGACTGTGTGGTCAAATACCACTTTCGCCAGTTTTGCAGATTTGCCCTTGTGAGGGTGAAGCTGTGTTTTTTGCAGTGACAGAATTTCTTGCAGTATTCTGTAATGGCGTCTGATTCTCTTTCACAGATTGTCACTGAAAAGCTTGACAAGAACAACTTCCAGGCATGGAAGTTTAGAATGACGAATTTCCTTATGGGAAAAGGATATTGGGAATTTGTTGCAGGAAATGAAGAAGAACCAGTTCTTCCTGATGTTCCCAATCAACAACAAATGCAGGCATTTAAAACATGGCATGAGAGAGCCAGGAAAGTTATGTATTGGCTGTCTATCAGTATTTCGGACTCTATGATTGTGCATATTCAGGATGCAAGTACGCCAAAGGAGGCATGGGATACTTTGTCAAAAATGTATAGCACAAATACGCAAGCCAGGAAAATGCAGCTCAAGCAAGAGTTGCATAATGTGCAAAGAGAAAGTATGAGCATCAACGACTACCACATGAAGGTGAAGAAGATTGCAGATGCACTTGCTTCCATTGGGTCGCCAGTGGAAGATGATGATTTAGTTTCCGTGACCTTGAATGGTCTAGGAAAGGATTATGCACAGTTTCGGACATCCATTTCAGTTCGTGAAAGATTTCCTGATTTTGAGGAGTTGATTGCTCTTCTAATTTCTGAGGAACAGAGAAATGGTGGTGCATCTTCTTCAGGAGGAACTTCAAAAGAAGCTGTCTTCTACTCAAATGCTGGAAGAGGTAGAGGCAGAGGTAGAGGAGGCCGATTTGGAGGCCGTGGCAGAAATCAGAATATGCAGCAAACTCAAGAAAACCAGTCCTATGGAGGAGGACGTGGTAACTCTAGAGGCAGGGGGAGCCAAAGAGGTCGTGGTGGATGGCAAAGAGGCCAAAATGCAAACAGTAATGTTGAATGCTACTACTGTGGTAAAATGGGTCATATGGCTAAAGACTGCTATAAAAAGCAGAATGACATCATGAATGGAAAACTGCAACAAGGGAATTATGCATCTTCTAGTAGACAGGGTGATGACAGAAATGAGCATTTGTTCATGGTGCAGCACATGAACAATTCTATGACAAGTGCAGAAGAAAGCAATGATGTATGGTATGTTGACTCAGGTGCATCAAACCACATGACAGGTCATGCAGAATGGATGGAGGATGCAAGGAAAATGGAAAAACCAGGATTTGTGGAGACTGGTGATGATACTGCACATCCTATTGTGCAGATTGGAAAAATTCCCTTGTCTATGCAGGGTGGGAAAAAGAAATACCTGTCCGATGTATTTCATGTCCCGAATATTACCAAGAATCTGGTTTCAGTTGGTCAAATGGTTGAACAGGGCTTGCAGGTCAGATTTAATCCTCATGGATGCTTTGTTGAGGATATGAAAAATAAAGGTCGCTTGATAGCAAAAGGAAAGAAGAAGGGCAGAATGTTTACATTGGATGCAGACATGTCTGAATTGAGTGCAGCAATGTTTGCACATGGGACCGGTGTAGTTGCAGATATTGATATCTGGCATAAACGCATTGGTCATGTTAATGTACAGCGACTTAAATCAATGCAGGCCCAAAATATTGTTGCAGGATTGCCTAAATTCAAGGTTGCAGAAATGCATAAGGTATGTGAAGCCTGTCAGTTTGGAAAACAGGCAAGGAAACCATTTCCTAGACATGTTCAAGAGAGTAAGAAGCCATTGGAATTAATCCACTCTGATGTGTGGACTACTAAAGCTGCATCTCTTGGAGGCTGTCATTATTTTGTCACTTTTATTGATGACTATAGCAGAAAAGTTTGGGTGTATTTTATGAAAAAGAAAAGTGAAGTTTTTGGGCATTTCAAAACTCTTAAAGCTATGGTTGAAAAAGAAACAGGTCTGCAAGTAAAATGCCTAAGGTCAGATGGAGGGGGAGAGTACCTCTCAAATGAGTTTGCAAGGTTCCTGCAGGAGCATGGCATAAAGCAGCAATATTCATGCAGTCATACCCCACAGCAAAATGGAATTGCAGAAAGAAAAAACAGACATATTGGAGAGGTGTCTCGTGCCATGCTCAATGAAAAAGACCTGCCAGATTTTTATTGGGCTGAAGCAGTTGCTACAGCAGTCTACATAATGAACAGGACTCCCACTGCAGCAATACATGGAATGACTCCAGAGGAGAGGTATACTGGTAGGAAACCAGATATTTCTCATTTGAAAATTTTTGGTTGCATTGCCTATGTACATGTGCCAGATGAGTTGAGATCCAAGTTGGATCCAAAAGCTGAGAAGTGCATCTTTATTGGTTACTCTCTGCAGCAAAAAGGGTATAGATGCTATAACCCTTCTACTCGTAAGTTTACAGTGAGCAGAGATGTTGTTTTTGATGAGATGAGTAGCTGGTATAAACCAGTAAATGTGATTGATGATGTAGATGCACAAAATGGTAATGCTGCACAGAACTCACAGCAGCAGTCACAAAATATTAGTGGACCTGGAGCGTCCTCTAGCAATGGTTCACATTCTTCGCCATGGACAGACAGATTGAGATCAGGAGAATCTTCTCAAAGTAATGCAGATAGTGGTATGCAGGTATCACGAAAAGGAAAAGAGAAGGTTGATCAGCCCATGTTTGATGTGAATGCAGGTCACTCTTATGTGGATGGTGAATCCAGTGGCTCAGAACAGAGCATTGATGATGAGTTGGGTATTCCTTCTATTGTTACACCTGGAGTAAGGAAGACCAGGGATGTTTTGAGAGCACCTGGGAGTGAACCCACTTTGCGCAGGTCTACCAGAGTTAGGTATCCTGTGGATAGGTTGAAATATGATGGATTTACAGCCATTCACTATGCATATATGGTCAAGGTGATACAGGAACCAGAACCCACTTCTTTTGAGCAAGCCATGGGAAAAGAAAAATGGGAGAAAGCCATGGATGAAGAAATGGATGCCTTGGAAGCAAATGCTACATGGGAATTGGTACCTTTGCCTAAAGGTAAGAATGCAATTGGCTGTAAGTGGGTTTATAAGGTGAAGCACAATGCAGATGGTTCTGTGAACAGATACAAGGCAAGATTAGTAGTCAAGGGGTATGCACAAACATATGGCATTGACTATGAAGAAACATTCAGTCCGGTTGCAAGGATGGCAACCGTAAGAGCAGTCATTGCTATGGCTGCATCAAAGGAATGGTCTTTACATCAGATGGATGTAAAGAATGCCTTCTTGCATGGTGACTTGCAAGAAGAGGTCTATATGGAGCAGCCACCAGGTTATGTGCATGATGTTCATCCTGAGTTTGTTTGCAGGTTGAAGAAAGCCTTGTATGGCTTGAAGCAAGCACCTAGAGCATGGTCTGACAAGATAGGACAGTATCTTGTCACTATTGGCTTTCAGATTTCCAAGGCAGATTTCTCACTTTATGTGAGAAAAACAGAGAAAGGTATTATGCTACTTGTCATTTATGTTGATGATTTGATTATGACAGGTGACAGTGATGAAGATATCCTTCATGTGAAAATGCTATTGAAGCAGAAGTTTGAGATGAAGGATTTGGGAGAGCTGCGTTATTTCTTGGGCATTGAGGTGATTAGATCACCAAGTGGGATACAGCTCTTGCAGAGGCAGTATGGATTGGACATGCTGTCCAAATATGGGATGACAGGCTGTAAGCCTATTTCAGTTCCTTTGGAGCAGAATGTGAAGCTGAGCGCAGATGCAGGTGAGCTTCTAGAAGACCCTACTATGTACAGACGCATAGTAGGAAGTTTGATTTATATGACTATTACCAGGCCAGATTTGAGCTATGCTGTTGGATTGGTAAGTCAGTTTATGCAGGCTCCAAGGAAACCGCATTTGGATGCGGCTAGACGCATACTCAGGTATGTGAAGTCCACATTGCAGTATGGACTATTTTATGAGACTGGGGTTCAGATACAGTTGCATGGATACACTGATGCTGATTGGGCTGGTAGCATTTCTGATAGACGATCTACCAGTGGATATGTGTTCTCTTTTGGGAGTGCTGCAGTCACTTGGAGCAGCAAGAAACAGCCTACAGTTGCCTTGTCGAGCACAGAGGCTGAGTACAGGGGTGCAGCAATGGCTGCATGTGAGGTAGCTTGGTTACAAAAGCTACTTTATGATATGCATCAGTCTACAGATGGGCCAGTTGTCATTTATTGTGACAATATGAGTAGTATACACTTGGCAAATAACCCAGTCTATCATGCTAGAACAAAGCACATTGAGGTGCATTATCACTATGTGCGAGAGAGGGTTTTACTAGGTCTTATTGATCTAGTTTATGTCAGCACAGAGGATCAGGTAGCTGACATATTCACGAAGGCATTGGGCGCAGAGAAGCTGCGCAAGTTCAGAGACCTGCTTGGTGTGCAGGAATTGGGATTGAGCTCGAGGGGGAGTGTTGAGATATCGAGCTCCACTCGTGATACGCCAGGGTGACCGTTGTATATTTATGTCACCGACTTGTCAGTTGCAGACGCGGTTGGTACACCGCCCATGAATAATAGCTACATGATAGCTATCCTTATCTACTCTAGTTCGTGGCTCAGTTAGTATGCCACCTTAGTTAGTTGAGTTTGGTTTGAGACCCATATATAGGGTTCTTCTATTTCTTTGTACTTGAGTTCTTTTGGCTTACACAACTAAGAAGAGGAAAATTGTTTTCAGCCTCCACCCTTGTGTGTCTTCCCCCATTGTGCAAGCAAGAAAGCTTCAAGCGAGACTCCTTCCTTCTCTCCCACAATCTTGACAAAAACAACAAACAAGAAAATAAGAAATTAAACAACAACTACCACTACCACTACCACAACAACAACAAACAATAAAAAAAGAAAAGAAGAAATAAAACAACAATAACAATAACGACAACCTCTCCCTCCCTCTCTCTCTCCCTCCCTTCCTCCCTCCCTCTCCCTCTCCCTCTCTTTCTCTCTTTCCCTATTATGTTTAGTGTTTTCTCTCTCTCTCTCTCATTCCTTCTTTCCTTTTCTCTCTTCCTCTCCCTCTCTCATTTTCTCTCTCTCTGTCTCAATACATATGATTTTTAACAAAAATAAGTAAATGAAAAAGAAAAAAAACAAAAGCAAAGCAAGAATAACCAATGCACTCACCGTAAAGTCCCGAGGATGGATTCGACGGCTCCTCTTCACAACGGCGGCTCCTCTTCACCCTCTATACACTTCCTCCTCTTCTTTGCGAACGACGGCAGTAGCAATGAAAAGCATTCCTTCTCTCTCTTTCTCTCTTTCTCTCCCTCTCCCTCTTAAATGCAAGATGGAGTTTTCTCTCCCTTTCGCTCTCTCTTTCATTTGTTCGCGCAAAATAATGTGCTCAGGTTTCGGCCCACATTTTTTCGTATGAGCACCGTCGCTATTTGCATCGCAAATGCAACGCAAATAGCGACGCTACTATTTTGTATCGAAAAGCGTCGTCGCTATGCCTCTGTATCCTTGTAGTGACATCCTCTCTAAAAAATTGTTAGGAAGTTCCATCCATGTCCACATATACCAACTCCTTTTCATATGTTCTAGTGGCTCTGAGTAGTCCTCTGTTTGCTGAAATATGCCTTTGATCAGTCATGTTTGACCACCTCCTGTTGTCATTGCTTCTTCTCTAAAAAAATGAGGGGCATTCACACTTCTTCACCCTTTCAAACCTTGAATATATCTTTTATATTTCAACCTTAGTGAAATTTCTTTCATGTTTCTTTCATAAACTCTCTTCATAAACTCCAATATTGGTGTGCAAACCTTTGGAGTCCTTAAAATGGTCATTCTCTTTGTGTTCTTCCATACAATGTGCCCTAACAAAATTACGCCTTGGAATAGAACTTCATGCTCATCCACTTATAATTTAAGATCAAAGACAATATCGACTCTATGATATGTAGCCAATCAAACAATGTTTACAAAAAATGTATGAAAGCACTGAAGAGAATGTGCTTAGCCTAACTATAGGTATCCGTGTGTCACGCAAATGCAAACACAAAAGATACACACAATGAAAAATAAATTCCTAGTGACACTAACTAATGTTTTCAAATTCTTGGCGGAAAGCTCTGTTAGCTATATATAGTCTGTCTATATATAGCGTCCCAGGTCCCCTCTATATATTCCTATCATGTGTGCTCAGTTGACACACTTCTAGGGTTCCACTTCCGGTGTCTCATATCTCTTTTCTCTCCTCTCTTCCTTTCGTCTCTAGTCTTCCCCGCAGTTTCCAACAAGCTCTACCCTCAGATTTGCAATGGTGGATGCACAGCGTCATGACATCCGCCCCCTCCAAATCTGTACATCCTCCAGATTGGGTCACAACTACACATTCTCATCATCACCAAGCTCGACGGTCAATGCAATCTCTTTGTCTTCTATAAAATCATTTTCAATATCCTCATCTTCATCTTCATCATCTCTTGTCTCAACTCCATCATAAATTGCATCATCCAACTCCTTGACTACGTAGGCTACATCATCTCTTCTCTTGAATAGTTTGATTCTCTTCCCTGCAATCCGAATCTGCAAGGCCAGCCCATCAAGTTCTACCAAGGAATATGTAGCATTCTCATGGATATGTTGCACTAAATAGGTCCTAAACCATCATCTAGAAACCTTGTAGATAGCACTATACTGGTTGTCTAGACTATTGTCATAGACCAACACCCAATCTCCTTTTTTAATCTCTTTAGGCCTCAATCTGTGTCTGCTTAAAGTGGACTTTTTTGCGAATCGTGGCCTCTTTGAGCTTTTGAATTGCTCTCTTAATATCTTCATGTCTTCTCTCCAACTGACGAATACGAAGAGCCAAAAGATCTTCTTTGGATATCTCTTTTTGTTGCCATGGTAAAGCACTTCAAGTAAGTATGAAAGTCTTTGTAGGCATGACTCGCTTTTGCCCATACATCAACACAATTGGCATATAACCTGTAGCACACAGTGAGTAGTGCGATCAATCCATAGGGAATAAGGCAACAACCTAGGCCACTCCCAAACCCATCCACCGCATGCTTTGGCCAAGGCTTTCATGATCAGCAGATGGTCTCTTTTGCTCTTCCTGTTGCCTTCTGGATTATATACCAAAGTCAAAGCAAGTTTGATGCCAAGGCAAGATGAAAAATCCCTTGCCTCATCACCATCCAACTCATCTCTATCTAGTACATCCATACGTGCAAATAACATCCTCCAATAGAAACTTACAAACCCCTGAAGTAGATTTTGTTCGTAATGCTCTTTCTTGCACTTGATTTGTGAGATCTTCACATGTGAAAATAATGTAGCACATATGCCATAAACCAACATGCATGGTATTCAAATCAAGAACCCATTTGTAATGAATACATAATGGATGAAGCTCATCTCTCTGCCTCATTGAAGAGAACAACTAACAATCAGGGTATGTCTCAACAAACTGTGAGATATCTCTATACATGCCTCTCCACCAATCGTGCTCTTTGATCTTCTCATAGATCTCCCAAACAGCTTGATGTCCAGCCGAAAGACTTTCATCGAATTCTTTCATGATCCGCACCTGTGAAGCTCTATCACAAACAACTCTCAATGGCTATCCTCCCGCTTTCGTGGATGCTTCGAAAGTAGCCCACTTCACAATAAGAAACCATAAGCTTTTCTTCTAATCTTCTTGAAGTCAGCATCAGTCCATCCATCCTATCCATCCATCTTGTATAGACATGGTACTCAAATAACGACCAATTTGTAAATATTGTCCTGTATACAAAGACTCATCAAAGATTTCCAAAGCAGACACGTGACAAATATGATCAGCATGCATGGCTGAAAGATCAACCCCATCATCAACAACATCAATGCAAGAAAAATCCATATCATCATACCTTGCTCATGGAAGCATATCAGCTCTACTGGGTTGTCTTTACCTATTATGTGCTTGAACTCAGGATTCATGGATTTTATGTACCCAATCCACCTAAGCATGGCAATATCTAGAGTAGAATAACTCATGATCTAGAGGCTCGGGGTGTTCACTATATATATATATATTCTCTATATAACGTGCATTCATGGCCTATTTATAAATATCCTAATCTGTGAATTTTTCTTGAAAAAAACACAACCCTTTTCTATCATTCTTGAGAGCCGTGACAACTCCCAAGATCTCTCTCTTAACCTGTGAATACCTTCGTTGTCGCTCATTTAGGACTTTTGCCCAAAACCGAATAGCAGACCTATTCCCATCTGCATCATCTTCGTCAACAGCCCATCCAATGCGGATAGGACTAGTATCAACAGTAAGTACAATAGGCCTCCCACACTCATAATCTACCTTTCAAAGAGTCAGATCAATTCTCAATAATTTGTTTAGTTTTTGCATGGCTTTAGTATATTTTATCTCCCAAGAAAAACGTTACCCTTTTCTCAAGAGCTCGTAGAGATCATCTGCAATTTGAGCGAAATGAGAAATCCAAATTAGATAAGACACACAAGCTCCAAGAAACGTTCGAACCTCCGTAGTAGAAGAGCAAGTCTCCACAATCTTCTCTATGGCATCAACCTTCGCAGGAGAAGGCTTCCTATCATAATATCCACACAAATGTCCAACAATCAAAACTTCTCTAGCTCCAAAATAGAATTCAATCTTGATAAGGTCAAATTCACTTCCTCCATTCTTCAAATAATCCTCTCAACATCTCAAATATATGAAGCCACAAAGAACCTGCATCCATGGTCATCTAAAGAATCATCTTTTTCTTCTTCCAAGTAACCCTTGATAGGTAAATCATCAATGAAAGGGATAGTAAGCTCAGGAATAAAATCACATAGAACCTTGCTCATCCCATTCATCATATGGGCAACTGCATTAGTAGCTTCTTGCAGAAGCGTACACATTAAAACAAGGCCTAGAGGTCTCTTCATCATAGTGAAATCTCTGCTCTCAAGGGCAAGCTGGAAATGATCATATCCGAAATAAAGATCGCCAAGTGAATAGATAGCACGTCCATCAAAAGCTTCAGCGAACTCATCCACAATAGGTCCTGCACCAACATTTTGAATAGTGACCTTATTTACTAGCTATAGGTCCTATATGAATCTAATTGTCCCATTCTTCTTAGGAACTGTGAACCATCTGTTGGAATATGGAGCTGAAGATGACTCTAATATTCCCATCCTAATCCACCCATTCAAAAGCTCTACCAATTTGGGCAAGTGAGCCCTCGGCACAAGAATAGGCAGTAGATTCCAAGGGATGTGCAGAATGGTAAAAAAAACCATAGGCGTCACAACCGTAGGATCAATGCATCTAATCTCATGTGGAAAGAAAACAAAATATTTTTCATGTCTACGTAACATCTCTTCAAAACATCTTACCTCTTCAAGAAGCAGAAAATCTTCCATCCCAATCTTCATCTCTTTCAATGTCTCAGCTAAAAACTTATGTCCGATATTTGCAGGATCTCGCAAAGGAGGTTGCATAGCAGCTCTCCTAATCATCTCATCATTGTCCAAAGGTAGTGGTCCTGCAATTGGTCTAACCTTCTTGTCAACTGTGTTATATTTTTTCTGAACTTTGGCTTCATTGCTACAACCTACAAATTTTACCCCTCAATGAAAATACCCTAGTAAACACAAATTTTGATGCATATAAACAGTAGCATCCAACTCTTTTTGCTAAAATATGTCAGCAAGGAATACTTTTTGTTGAGAATCCTCAACACCCAAATTCTTTTGAAGTATGAAATCAACAATTTCACAATACATTGCCAGAGAATGGACCGGTAAGACATATGACAGCTCTTGATTGTTAGCATTTAGCAATACCGAAAGTTCTTCCATGGTATTTGAGCATGAAAGGCTATCATAGAGACCATCTATTTGGTCCTCTTTCTGCAAAACATCTGCAATCATCAATTCTTTTTCTTTTCTTTTTACATACTTCCTGGCAGATCTAGGAAATTTTGAAATATACTAAAAACACAAAGTACTTTCAGTGGATACACCATAAATACACTATGAAAAACTACCGCTGCTAGGAGGTGAGAGCTTTCCCTGACTCGTACCACCATCATCTCGCAAGATAGTCATACCTAGTAAAAATCTGGCTCTCGTGCTGGAAGAGGGGAATCCCTCAAGGAATCCTTATTTCGCTGATGGTTGATACAAACGGTCATGAACTAGATAGCTCTTTTTCCATCCTTGCTTCGGATCCGTGCATAGGCAGACCCATCATCCAGAACCTTAGTCTCCATCCGAGACTCAGTAATAAATGGCTATCCCAAAATAATAGAATAAGAACAATATTTTTGTACAAAGAAATGATTAGTCTCACTCACATCTCCAATATAAATCTTTAGGTTTGGATAAGAAGCATATAAATCTCCTGTAGTGTTGTTAGTCACATGCATGCGCCAACCATGATCCACATCAACTTGCCATCTACTAGTATCATATAAACCTTGCACTATGACATTAATCTCGGAGCCATGATCCAAAAGAGCAACACAAGGAGTCTCAGTCTCACCAAGATTGATGACAGTTTTTGTAGTCACATGAGTCTAGTGACTTCCAAAAAAATGGCTACCAGGCATCAATCTAGACACATCTTCGCTCTCATCATACTGTACGGGCTGAAGCAAAGGATTAAGAGACTTCTTAGTCTGCATACATAGAGCTCTATCTAAAGACTCCTCAATAGTCTCCTCATCAGAATCAACCTCCTCAATCTGCAACCCATACAGAATAGTCCCTGCAAGAGGTAAAGGCTCTCAATGGATCATATCCTCCATTGGCTCTTCAATAAGTTGTCGTTTTCTTTTTATGATGTAGATGATAACATCATGAAATTCTCTTTTGGCAATCCCCAAGACTTCTCCAAGTGTAAATTCAATTTTGCAATTAAGAATTCGATTCTCAAGTACCTTTTTCAAGTCCATGGTGGTAGTCTCAATGTTAGATAGCAACTTGAATCCAGGTTACTTTTTTGGCTTCAAATCCTTTGTCTTTGGAGCCTTCTTATCTTCTTGAACTTTTGGCTTCTATATGTCAGTCATACTCTGCTCTGGTCTTGAACAAGAAGGCTGAAGAACTAGTTTACTCCTCCTAGTAGCCCTCTTCGATCCTTCAGGTTGATCATTATCTCTTTTCCACTTTTCTTTAACAAGTGCTTCAAATCCTTGAGATTTTGCAATGTAATGATAGAGAGAAAAGACATCTACATGATCATTCCATCTAGTTCCTTTTCTGGTTGCATCTCCTATGGTTGAAAGTTTAGATGATGAAGCTTTACCCTTCTTTTCTGCATGCAGTGCATAGGATCATAAAGGAGACTTATCTTTCAGCAACTTCTCCAATTGAAGACCATAGGCAATAGCTTCTCTTGACACCTCTTACTTCTCATAAGAAGAGCGTAAAAGAGATTCCTCCAAGAATTTCTTCATATCTCCTTTGCTGAAATTTGTTTTAAGTGGTTGCTTTGTATCTTCAAAACATATCATCATGTCCTTCGAGACCACCAACTTCAGTCTTTTCGCCTCTTCAAAGTCTTGACAATCCTTCCGCTCATGGTCTAGGACTATCGCACTACATGCATCACTGAACATAATCATTTCTAGAAGAATTCATAGGAGTGGAAGAAGATGAGGCAGAAATTGGAGTTGGATTAAGTGGCTGCTGTTCTCTTCTGGTCATCTTAATTTGAAGATCTTTCAAGTTCTTTGAAATTTCCTCGACCATATCTTCGACAGTCGGTTTGGCAGATGGTTTGACAATTGCAACAGGAATAGGCATAGGCATAGGCATAGACACAATATGAGAAGTAGGAGAAGAAGTGGAAATGCACCTTGGATGTTGTCAAAGAACGAGGAAAAAATAGTGAAGGAACAAATATATAGCTTTCGAACACCCACAGGATGTATGAGATGTCTCAAGGGAGCCTTCATAAATAAAAAGAAAAGAGGTGTGGAGCAACTATCTGGTTTGAAGTCCCACGATTGGCACAGAATGATTCAAATAAGGGTATCTCTAACCATGAATATAGTAATTAGTGGAGTAACTATGTGTAAACTTTGGGGTATGATGACTTTTTTCTCAACTAATCATTTGATCTATGAATATTGTTTATATTCAGTTCGTACTTCCTACTAGCATATCCCATTGTGTATCCAAAGATGTACGTGATATCATTTACAAGATGGGAGAGCTTGTGAGGTGTATATACATTGTATTTTTTCATTATATATCTTTGAATTTCTACACAAAAATAAACAAGCACATCATACATCTTGACAGATACGTGAGCTCGAAGGAAATTGATCCAAATGCATTGCAAGATGCTCGAGTATTATCTGTTGAGGTGGTTTGTTTAGTGGAGGAAATTTTTCCTCGATCCATTTTAACTGCTCAATTACATTTACTCGTACATTTGATTGATGAGATCGCACTTTGTGGGGCAGTTCATGTAAGGTGGATGTTTTTTCTTGAGCGCTTCATGAAAACCTTAAAAGATTTTTTGAGGCAAAAAGCTCGGCCTAAGGGAAGCATGGCTGAGGGTTGGTTAGTGCAATCATCCCTTGTTTATATCTTTAAATATCTTGGTGAACTGGATCCCTCTCAACCACGACTATGGAAAGATGATGAAGACTTGAGGATGACCTCTATAGTACCTCAAGGAAAAGGAATGAGTAAAGTGCTAACAAAAGAAGAACTTCGTAAGTTAAATAGTTTTTGTGTGCTCAATAGTGATGTAATGAGCAAATGGGTGACACTATATAATGAAGCAAGGATAAGAAGAAAAAGTGAAAGACAAGAATTTCTCACTAGATATGGACATAATGTCTCATTTCCAGATCATCTAAATGCGCTCCCACATCATATTGATATAGATTAGTTACATGAGGAAATGGAGAGAATGGAAAAAGAGGAGGAAATTAATATATCTCAAGAAGAGTGGGAGTACGCACGAGGTTGCTTATCAAAGGTGAGACATACTATCAATTAATTTGTTTCTATAAGTTTTATTTTATATAAATAATTGACATGTTTGATCTTTTATCTTTTACTACTAGTGTGCATTATTCAATGCACTTTGGTGTGAGGGTAAACATCTTCGAACTCAACGTATAGATGAAAAGAGAAATACCCAAGATTGTGGTGTCCTTGCTCACTTCGAGGATGCCAATGGTGCCATGGAAGGTTATTGTGGCTTGATCCAAGATATTCTGAAGCTTGACTTCAGACGAGATTCTTTATATATGTACTGGATGTGAAGTGGTTTAAAGAAGTGGTAAAAAATGGTGAGCATTGCACAATCAGACGTCATCCAAGTGGTTTTGTAATCATTGACTCTACAAAATTTCACCAAAACAAGAATGACACATTAGTACTACCTCAACAATGCGAGCAGGTATATATGCAAAGGCTAATTTATATATATATATACATGTGATACATATACACAATATAATAAGTACTTAAGTTTTTTGCTTTTGTTTTTCAAATACAGGTTGTGTATCATCCAATGGTAAACAATAACCGATGGTGGTATGTCATCCCTATATCTAATCGTTCAAAACCAATATATGGTAATATTACCGACATGGAGATAGCAGATGACAATCCAACAATTAATGATGATGTGCATGATGACACCATAATGGATGATATGCGTGATATAGTACAAGATGAACCTCACGAGGATGTTCAAGGAAATGCAGAAGAAGACAATAATGTGATTGTCAATGATATTGATGAAGTTATTGAGCAATATAGCAACACATCTGATAGTAGGATAGACTTATTTGTTTCGTTACCTCTTGGTAACATAGACCTAGAAGTAGATAGTTTAGCAAGGGCTGATCTCATTGAAGATGAGATGGATCATTCACTGTAACATACTTAATTTGCTTATTGATTCAATGTGTATTCCTAATTCTATGGTTTTTATCATGCGCACACGTGCATACTCAAGAATCAATAGTCAAGTTTAAAGCTAAATTGAATTTTCCATAATAAAAAGGAAGTATTTTTTATCATCTTCAAGTACGTAGAGAAATTACGAGATACATATTGCAATGCTTGCTACTAATTGTAAGGTTTCTGTCACTTTCCGCTAATTACATATATCAGGCTTGTCAACTGGAGGAACTGCCATTCATTAGAGAGCAATGAAAAAGTAATTATTAACTCTATTTTTTTAATTCAATGATTCAATGTGTATTCTTAATTCTATGGTTTTTATCATGCGTACACGTGCATGCTCAAGAATCAATTTCAGGTGGTTAAATAATTATTAACTTTAATTTTTTAATTATGTGAATTACAATTTTAGGTGGTTAAATAATTGTGTCTGCTGGCGCGTCTATATTAGCGTCTATTTGCGCGGATATATAGACGCAAAATTCGCGACTATTTACACGCATGTTTACACGCACTTATAGACGCTATGATAGACGCACCCGACTTTGCGCATCTATGCCTCGTTTCTGTTGTAGTGAGATATGTGTGGAGAGAGAGAGGGGAGAGATTAGCAAGAGATTGGACAAAAGATAGATTATTTAATATTTAGTGTTTAATGTGATATCTAATGTTTAACATTTAATTGTCAATCATTATTTCTAGAAGTTTCTAGAAGCTCCTCCGACGATACATTCATGTTTAGTGGAAGTGTGGTATGAGATGTTTTGTATGTGAGCTTGTGTTTTATCTTTAGACAGCTCATTCAAGTGGAAAAATGTCATAAATATTGGACATTGTAAAGCCATGATTTGCATAGCGGGCATGTTTATGAAGTTTTTAAGAGTACGAAGAACTTTCTTGGGGATTTTTTTAGATAGAGATTAGTATGCATGTGGTAAATCTGGTTTTCCTACTTTGGAAACTTGCTTTGAATAATCTAGTGAGCATTTTGTAGCTTATTAGTTAAGTGAGATACGTATTTTCTACTATGTATAGTACACCTTTTTGCATGTCATATATCATGAAGATATTTTGCAAAGCTTCATCATCACTAAAAAGCTAAACTCTTTTATGAACCCTTAAGAGCTAGTTGTGATCAATTCTATGATACAAATAGTCTTTTGTATTTATTACATAAGGATTTGCTAAATTTTTTTCTTTAAAAAATAAATTTACAGTAAGGGATTTATAAATTATGGTAAGAAGTTACAAAAAGGTTTTTAAAAAAACACAAAAAAGGTTACATAGGGATATATAAACATGGCATGAACGCACTCATATATAGGATTCGTACATAGTGACCCCCTTGAGCAAACCACATAGGGATTGGATTGGGACTTAATGCTAATGCGATGTGGTGTTTACCATTGATAGTAGGATACCTTACCACATGCCAATTGTTTTCAAGAATACCATTAAAAAAAGATAAGAGAGTAGGTGGTATAGTGTGTGTGGCAGGAGATGCCCATTGATTAGCATGTGTCATGAATTCGGCATATGCATGTCATGAGATAGTCCTTTCTTGTCATGATGTGTGGATGCATGTTTGTGCATGTATGTGTACACATATCCACATGTGTGATAGGAGAGGCCGTTTGACTGGCATGCATCGTGAATTCGGGATCTGCATGTCAAGAGAACTCATAAAGCAATCCTCTCCTATCAATCACTATGCGAAGGTGTATACTCTTCACACATATGTGTATGGAAAGGGATCGTTGACTGGCATGTATGTGTTCATGAGATGGGTCTCTTGCCATGCATTATTTGTATCTTTGATTCTTTTTGTGTATGTATTTTGTAGTCACTTGTGACACACGTGGATTGGCATGTGTTGTGTGTTCGATGTATACATGTCATGACACTTGTCTCCTGATGGGTATGTGTGCATAGGGCTGAAAGGTGCTTGTCAAGTAGGCACTCAGCCGTGAAGTCAGCAAGTGAGTGTCTTTTGACAAGTATGTCACAATTGGCTTGGCATTGTGTCGTGAACTCGGCATAGATGTGTCATTTCGATTGTGACACCCTCCCTTCCGCCTTGGGTATGGATGGGCACTTGGTCGTGAATTCGGCTAGATAGTGTCCTGATGGGCTATAAATTAATAAATAAGTGATGGTCATTTGGTCGTGTTTTTGGCTACATAATGTCCTGACATGCTAGTTATTTAGTTTTTCTTGATGGGATGGGCATTTAGGTCATATACTCGACCATCAAGTGTCCTCGCATGTGTAGATCTTTAAAAATCTAGCAATATTTTTGTGTATTTATGCTCTTATGAGAAAACAACTTGACGCAATCTATGTTGCATCTTGATTGTTCAATGTCTAAATGATATAATGTAATTTTAACTCAATTGAAGTCTACAACACTAGTATAGCCGAAGATTGGTATCATGTAATTTGGTTTTTAATCAATGATTGTATATCAAATGCTTTTATTCAAGTGATGTAGTCTAACTTACGATTGGGAGACAATGTCTTGGGTGCCATGCTTATATGCTTTTTTTCCTTTGTTAGAGACTAGGGGAATCGGCCTTGTTGAGATGGCTCTTAACATTACCAAAGCACTCCACATTTGCTTAATAGAGGCCATATCATCTAGTACAAAAGAGCAAATATCATTCATTAATAGCAACGATGTTGCATTTGTCAACTTTTGCAATCGAGCATGTATAGCTATGCATGCCTTGTTATAGCAACAAGGGCTTTCACACTTAGTTATTATTGATGCAGTCATGGATCCTGAGAAAAACTTGCACCTTTGTCGCACATTGCTCTGAAATGCACCTAAGATGTTTGAAGGTCTTAGGGAGTTAGAACCATTATTTGTATCAAATGAGAAGTTGGCCTTGTGCAACACAAAGTGGAGAGAGGAGGTGGACGTTCAAAGCAAGCAAAGGACCTGTTTGGTGCCTCCTCCTTACCAAAGCGTTTGAAGATTGCAACAGGTGCAAGTCCTACTCCCAGTTCTATAGGACAACAAGATGATCTGTCGGGGGCAAGAACTATGTGGTGAACATTGAGGAATCACAATGTACGCTAACAATTGGCATTCCTTTTGATGCAATCAAGCCAAGAAAAGATATCACTGAAGGCTCCTTTGGGTAGTGTTGTGTGGAAGTCACAATAGATAATATAAGTTATTTTCCTTCAAATTTGAAATTTTGTGCCAAAATGTACAAGGGCTCTAATAATGCCAAGTTACAATAGTTTCAAGTGGAGCATGGGATGCAAAAGGTCAATGCATCGATTGTGTGATGCATGCTTTCACTTTTGAGCCCCTTGGGTTACACTCTTTCCCTTATTCAATGGTGGTACATTGAATGATGTATTGATGTGGGGTCCTTTCAAGGAATGCAGATATAGAAGAACAATTGAGTGCTTGCACAAGACATCAGTGGGATTCAGCCCTAATCCTGACAAAGTGCCCAATGTAGAGCAGAAAGCTAGGATTATGGGCATTATCAATAATATGCCGAATATTATTCACACACTAGTGGATGGGATGAAGGTCATGCATAGTGTTGGCATCATCCATTCAGACTTGCATGCTAAGAACATGGAACTAGACCTTACCAAAGAGAACATCCCTAGGGTTGGCATCATAGACTGGGGTCTAATGCTCATTTCTGGCATGACAAGATCAACAATCAACTCTGGTGGTCCAAATGATCCCATGCACCTCATAGATGAGTGTTGGCGAAAAGGAGAATTGGAAAGGAGACAATGATCTTGGATTGCACCTAAGATCTACAACCCACTGTGCCAATCTGCCTATAGCAAGGAGTCTGAAGTGTATGTAATTGGCTGGCTCATCATCTGTCTTGTTGAGTTTTGGTGCCTAGGCCAAAACTTGTGGTTGTGCAGAAAGCCAAGGTATGCCCCAGATGAAGTGATCATGCATTTGATATAGTTAAAAGCAAGTGATCGCATGTTGGTAGATGCTAGGGTTGCACATATATGTTGGTAGATGCTAGGGTTGCACATCTATTAGTTTTCGGAGTTTCCATGACTTGTGAATCCAAACATGTCTTGAAAATATTAGCAACTTTATAAAACACTATACTCCATGGAATGGGACTCGTAATTTGTGCCTATAGATTAAGTTAGTTAAGTGCTTTTAATTGTTAGGAGTAATTATTCCAAGATTGTGTGTCTATCTTATTCACGATTTGTTTTGTATGATTGATGGTTTTTTTTCAAGTTTTGAAATTCACTATTTGCACTCTATCATGTTTTATATCACGATGAATATTTTATATCTATAAATTGTTTCTAGTTAGCAAATGTGAAACTCTAGTGAGTATTCTAATGTATACACGAGGTTTATGAGTGCGAATAATCGTCTCTTGATATTTACATCATAGACCACAATGCTTATCATAATGCACTTAATAAAGGTAACACTTAGAAAATTTCATAGTCACTAGAACCACTAAGAGATTTTTATCAACCTTTGATAGCTACTTTGCGATTAATTCCATGATAAACTTGGATATCAAATTATTAAATGTATCGCATTTTATCTCCATTGAGCTAGTGTCAAGGTTTTTTAAAATGTGCAACGATGTATGTGTACATGCATGTGTGGGTGTGTGTTATTCCTTGCAAATAAGATGCTTTAATCTAAAAGCTTGAAACCAATATTTTATGGGTCATAGTTAAGTTGCTAATGGTCTATATGTTTCTTTCAATTTCAAGTTATACTTTCTTTTATATGCAACACACGGAGGAAAAAAGGAAAAATGTCAGGGAGAAAGTGATTGTCAGGGCTATGATATCAAATCACGGTTCCGAAACAAGAAAAGCGCGTTCACATGGGAAAACTGACAAATTTACACAAAATCCGTCAAAAATTAATAACTCAAAAACCGTGCATCAGAACAGGGGTAGGTAAAGAGAAAAATTGGACAATTCGAAGGGACGAACAGGGCTATAAAGGTAGATGGGGATGCTGCTGAACGTAGGGTGCGTTCACATAGAAACATAGCAAAATAAGGGAAAAAGAGAAATGGAGGAGGAACAGCCCCATGGGAGGGGTGATAGGAGATGGGTGGGTGGGGAAGGGACCCCAGGAGTGTAACAGAAAGTCATGGCATACGTGCATGAGCAAAGTGAGGCATATGTAGGGCAATATGCAATGTAGATGCGCAGGGACGTGTCCCCACACATAAAACATTAACGGGTAGGGTTGACCAAGCAACAGGGACCTAATACCACACAACAGACCAATCGCTAATGTCCCCACACTTAAAACATGACCGTCACTGGAAAAACAAGGTGTAGGGTTAGAAAAACTTGGCCCATGTTGTCGAGAATCAAGGTTGACTGTCGACGGCAAGTCCGCTGTCGTTGTCGACTGTAGGATGTACCAAGGCATCTTCACAGTACACGTCCTTTGTGGCAGGGACCACGCGACAGCACCCAGGGAGGTAGCTGATGGATGAATCTCGTCGAGTCGGTGTCGCTAACGAAGGAGAGTCACTCAGCTTACAACACTCAGATGGGATGAGAGAACAGTCACTCGCCCCATTACTAATATCACTCGATGAATAATAATTAAAATCCATATCGCACTCCCGGTTTAGGAATTGACAAGGGGATGGTGTAGAGGGAGTATGCCAGGGTGCACAGTTGATGATGCAGCAGTGCGTCCAACCCGTCTGGCATAAGTGCAAGGAGGAAGGCAAGGGAGCCTGACAGTGAAGTGTACAGAACAGGGTGACATGTCCTGTGATGATGGCAGAAACCCACCCCGTGGGTGCATAGGGAAAAGAGAACATACCTTGTGCCAAAGGTCGTAACGTCCCTCAATCTCACCTCTCGGTAATTGATTGAAGAAACTCCAGTCACACTCAGCCCACACGCTGTCTCACGCTCTGTTGAAAGGTACAGAGGACAACCATATCCTGAAACCCATTGATGTAATCCTCACGGTCACTTGTGTAGAGGTTGTATGCCTTGTGCGCATTTGATGGTGCAACTGTGCATCCTGCCTTGTGCCGGCATACTGTGCGAGAAGGAAGGCCGGGGAGCCTTATGGTGCAGTACACAAAAACAGATCGTGCTTTGTGTATTGAGAGGCCTGACCCGTACGTGCAACACTCCATTGACACATCATACCTCTCTGTTGAATGTAAAGGGCAGGGACTGGTCACTGATTCCCCCCTCTGTCTCACACTCATTGAATAAATACAGAGGGCCATCCATACTCACATCCCCATTCGGTTAGGATGAAAGCTCACATCACTCAAGGGGTTGTCGATGAAGATCTTGTGTCTGTTGTTTTCATCAGGGTGTTGAAGATGAGGCATACCCAGGGAGGCAACCAACAAATCTGGTACTTCAATTGATTGTAGAAAAGATTGTCTGCGAAAGGGGGCAGACAGACTGATGAAGTTGCAGAGACAGCGCACCAAGGGAGGTGGCTTCAAATTTCTTTTGGACAATTTTCTGCTGGTGAGTCAGTTATCCTGAACTGTGGGGTGTTACAACCTTTTCCACAGCCAGCTTCCCGCCCAAGGGTGTTTGCCACCTTTTCTTGGAGCGAGGCCTACTATGACAGGGAATTGCTTCCTTTTCTCCCATAACAGAATTTTTTTCTTGTTTTCTTTGTTTTTTTTGTCTTGTTTTTTTTTCTTTTTCTTGTTTTGTTGTTTTTTTTTCTTTTTTTCTCCTATTCCCGAGGGTGTCTCCACCTTTTCTCGAAGAATAGGTTGGCATAACAGGGACCGAAGTCCTTTTCTTCCATGATCGATATGTATATATTTTTTTCCTTTTTTTTTGTTTCAAATTAAGCAAGGGAATGGTGGAAATACCATTTGTCAGAACCCACCTCGCCATTGTCGCTGGTGGAAAATAGAGGATAAGAGATCAGGGGCGGGAGGGGGGGCTGAGGGGACAGAGGGTTGTGTCCACCGCATCAGGAGGGGCTGAAGAACGGCTATCAGAAGTAGCATCATAAGAGTTACAGTGCCACGCCAACGGGGAAAAGGATCAGGTAACTGTGATTGTCAAGATCCCCAAGGAGGGAAGTACTTCTTCAGGCGATATCCATTGATCAGGAAGGGATCATCAGAGGCATCAACGGTTTGCACTTGGACAGAGTCATTAGGATTATTAGCAAGTACCTTATATGGGCCCATCCACCACCGTTGGAGCTTGCTAGGAAACTTGCCAAATTGTGAATCATAGGCTAGGACCAAATCACCTTCCTTGAACTTCTTGTGCTTGATGAAGTTGTCATGGTAAGCCTTACGTCGAGCTTGCGTGGCTTCCATGCACTGTAGAGCCATTCTGCGAGTTTCGTCCAAACATTCCATGCTTCCTTCTGGTAGGTGGTTCGATTGGGCCGACGAAGTTGATGCCCCACTTCTCGAACGGCTTCAAAGGAAGGATAGGTTGCAGTGGCATGGCGCTTGTTTTGGTGGGTTTCCCCATTCGCTGACAAGCATCACATCGCTTGCAGTAATCATAAGCATCCTTGTGGAGGGTTGGCCACAAGTAACCTGCTAGCAAAGCCTTCTTGGCTGTAGCTTCTCCTACAAAGTGGCCTCCACATGGCTCGTCATGGCAAGCCTTCAGAACAATCCCAATCTCATCTCCTGCAACACATCTTCTAAGCACTTCATCTTTGCCCTTCTTGTACAGTGCGCTGCCTAACATGGTGTAGGGGGCTGATTCTAACAGAAGCTTTTTCCTTTCCCGACTAGAGATGCCACGAGGGTACTGTTGGGTTGCCAGCAGATTGGCAATTTTTTGCATACCAGGGGGTTACAGTTTCTACCAGGAATAGGGAAGCATCAGGGAGGTCTGGATCATCCTGCTCCTCATCTGCAATCTGTGGGATACGCGATAGATGATCAGCCAGAACATGGGAACGACCAGGTTTGGTAATTACCTCAAAATCAAACTCCTAAAATAGAAGGAGCCATCTCATCATTCGTCCTTTCACGTCTGCTTTGTTCATCAGGACGGACAGGGCCTCATGATCCACATAAAATTTAAAGTGGGTAGACAGTAGGTAGTGGCGAAACTTCTCTAGGGCAAACACCATTGCCAAGCACTCCAACTCTGTCACTGTATAGTTCCGTTCCCTATCACTGACTTTTCGGCTTGCGTAATAGATGGGTTGATCTAATTTTGAGGGGCCCTTTTGACATAGGATAGCACCTAGCCCTTCAACTGTTGCATCAATGTGTACATGAAACTCCTTCATCCAATCAAGAGGTTGCAGAATGGGTGCCTCAATCAGACACTGCTTCAGAATGTTGAAGGCTTTGTCACATTCTTCTGTCCAAATAAACTCTGCATATTTCCTCAGAAGCTTGTGCAAGGAGGTTGCCTTTGTTGCAAAATGGGCTATGAACCTTCTGTAGTAACCCACGTGGCCTAGGAATCCCCTCAACTGTTTGAGGTTCGTGGGTGTTGTCAGAGCTGTAATCTTTTCGATCTTTGCAGGGTCTATTGATATCCCTTGTGCAGAGACAATGTGGCCCAACAGAACACCAGAAGAGACCCCAAAGATGCATTTTTTGAGGTTGAGGGAAATCCCATACTCCCAACATCGGTCAAAGTATTGTTCCAAATGTCCTTAGTGTTCACGGGATCAAACTATAGACACAGAAGTCATCCAAACATACCTCAATAAAGTCGTGCAGAAGATTTTGGAATGCGGCCATCATGACTCGCTGGAAAGTAGCAGGGGCATTGCAGAGTCCAAACGGCATCACTCGGTAAGCGTAGGTCCCCCATTCTATGGTGAAGGTTGTTTTGGATTGGTCTTCTTCTGCTATCTGCACTTGGTTATATCCGCTGAATCCATCCAGAAGGGAATAAAGCTCATGTCCTGCCATTGTGTCCAACAATTGGTCTGTGAAAGGGATAGGAAAGCGATCCTTCTTCATCTTGGAATTCAACTTGCGGAAATCCACACATATATGAAGCTTGCCATTCTTCTTGGGTACAACCACAATGGGTGAGACCCATTCACTATTTGCCACTGGATAGATGAACTCGGCTTCCAGAAGCTTTAGCAGCTCTGCTTTCACCAATGTGGAATAATTCGGGTTCATTCGCCTCTATCGTTGGCGTACTGGCTTGGCATCAGGCTCCAAGTCAATATGATGTTGACATATTGTGGGATCAATCTCCTTTAGGTCTTTGTAGGACCACGCAAACACGTCCAAATTCTCTTTCAACAAGTTATACAAAGTTGACAACTCCTCTTCTGGTATGCTACTACCCACCTTCAAATGGCGTTCAGTGCCATCTGCATCCACAAAAGTTAACTACCTTTCACCTTCTACTTCACGGATGAAGGTCCCATGGACTGCTTCTGGGTACAGATCCAACTCCTTTAAGGGGGTGGTGTCCTCTTCTGATGTCCCACTAGAACCAACTTCTTCTTTTGGTGGAGACTTAGGTTGCTCCTTGAGATGTTGAAATGGGATTAGAGCCATTTCAGGTTTGGTTTTGAGATTAGTTACCTCTTCGCTTGAAGACTCATCTTCTGATGACGCGTCCATGAACATCACCTAACAGGGACCCTCTAATGCCTGTTGGAATCGTGAGACTGGTGCTTGTTGACACGGTGCATCATCATCATCTTTTCTTGGCAAAGATGGGTGAGGGCAGCATGAGCCACTGCTGAAAGACGGCTTGGTCTTCTTTAACCATTTCTTATAAAGATTTTGCATATGAGAAAATCCATTTACCAAACCAAATGGTATCATCTCCATTCTGTCCCACAGCATGAGCTCATCTGCTTCTAATGCTTCTGGAACTTCTTCTACATATATATCCTCTTCAGGTGGGATAGACTCTTCCGTCTCGCTTGCATAACCTTCTTCTTCAATATCATCTCCATCCTCTTCGGACTCTGTCTCTATCTCTGTCTCTGTCTCTGTCTCTGTCTCTGTAGGAGCTCTGTAAGAGAAGAATAGGTTCTCTGTTTCATCTTCTACCTCTGTCTCTGTAGGAGCTCTGTAAGAGAAGAACATGTTCTCTATTTCATCTTCTGCCTCTATCTCTGGCTCTGCTATAGCCATGTAACAGGGAGAGCAGTACATCCATGCTTCTATCTCACTGTCAGAAGTGATTTCGGAAATCGTTCCCAGTTCAGGCAGGAAGTATTCACCCATTGATAATGGCTTTGCATCTTTTGGGAGTTGGCTTACCATATCCATTGTTAAGGCACGTGCCTCTATTTTCTTGGGAAGGATCTGTTTGAAGCATCTTCTACTGCTGATGTTCCATCTGTAATCTCATTGGGGAAGTCAGAAGATAATTCCAAGGAGGTGGATCCATGTCCTTTTTGAGCACCATATAACTTCAGCACCACTTTATTGGGTCCTCTACCCAAGGTTAAGGTTCCTTTGAACCAATCCGTCCTTGCTCTGGCTTCAAAAAGCCATGGTCTGCCTAGTAATAGGGGGTAGGATGTACCATAAGAGTTTGGCTTCACCACCAGATAGGTTAGCCAATAATCTTTTCTAGCCACTATAGTCTTCACATATGGGAGAATGCCCAAAGGCTTGATTCTGCTCTGATCTGCTAGTGTGATGAGCCATTGGGTGGGTTGCACACCTTGTAGGCCTAGATCCTTCACGGTCACATCCGTCATAATGTTCACTGATGAACCACCATCAATCAGTGCATTTGCAATAAAGTAGCCTTCTATCCACACACCAGTCTCTGGGGTACCCGGATCTAGGAAGGCGTTAGCCACGTCCACTTCTTTTACAGGCTCTGGAGCTTCATTGGACTTTGTTGCTGTTGAGGGAGCAATCCTTAAGCCACGTCTTCTTGTCAGTATACTTTTGAACCTTTTTTGGCAACTGGGAGACAACATCAATAATTGTCGGAATGTGAGGTTTGGTTTAAAGGTGTCTAGATCTCTGACCAGATCGTATTCCTTAATAGGATCCACTGGCTTCTCTAACTGGTTAGGGAATGGGGCAACACCATTTTCATTTTCCTTTTTTCTTCCAATAGGGGTATCATGGGGACTTCTTCTGCCACTTGTGGCACCCCCTCCTCTTTTATCTCCTGGACCTCTGGTTCTGTCTCTAGAATTGTCTCTGTGACTCTTTGTGGCACTGTAGTGCTCTGTACAGCACTGTAAGGCTCTGTTCTGTTCTGTTCTTCTATTGGAAGATTGAACTTTATTGTTCTAGCAGGAGGATTATTTTCTTTCTGGATAGGTGGTTCCTTCCTCTTTGCACGCGTGATGGCAGCAACTTCCAATTCCACTAAATTGGAGGTAGGCTCTTGGGCCTTGGCCGGACTATCAGTAGCACTGTTTTTCACTGGGGCTGGGCTTGGACAGTCTTTTGCAGTGTGGCCTTCTCCTTTGCATCGACTGCATAAGGGCTTGTAATCCACTAACCTTCGGGGATTTGGACAATTTGGTGAAATGTGTCCCTTTTCTCTACATCTGTAACACTCCACTTCTAATCTCTGACCACTGCCAGACTGTCTTCCTTTGTAACTTTGGGATGAAAATCTTCTGGGTCCGAAATTAGGACCAAACTCCCTAGGCTTTGGTCCAATATCCTGTGTTGTCATTTTGGATTCCAGCAAGTTGAATCTTGCATCTTTTTCCTTCATTCTCCTATCATGCATCTCCTTCAGAGAGCAAATATCCTCTGTATGGTTCTTCCACAAATAGTAGGAACAGAAAGCTCCAGGGAACTCCGCGCCCAAGGCAAAAAGGCTACATTTGCGATGGCTCCTAAGAAAGCCCAAGGCGCAACTGCAGGAGGATCATCTCCTAGCATCCACGTGGACATCTCACCACAAGTCCAGGTTTTTCTTCCTAATTTTTATTTTTCGTCATTATAATTCAATTGGGCGTAGATGATTTTTGGTAGTAGGATGCATTTTCATCTTAAACACTGTAGAAAAAATTAACGCACGATGGAGGAATTCAGTCATTAGTATTTCTAATAAAATGAACAAAATAAAGTGGGCAGAAAAGATCGATAGGCATTTCTAGCATTGCAATGAACTGAACTTAGATTAATGTCCATATTTACAAAACGGAACGCACTCCGTTTAGGCATGGAAATATAAATTGCATGTCTCATTATTAGGACATATCTTCTTCGCAATGAGTTATTAAGGAAAGTGCTAATAATCCATGCGAAAAAAGCAAGGCATGAAATGATTCTTAAGTTGCATAGCTCTAGTCAATTATCATTTTTTTAAATCGCATAATTATTAGTAAAAGGTTGCTTGTTTAGCATGAATCTTGTTCGCAAGTTATAGGATGATTCATTGGAATTAGGTGATAACCTAACCTATGCTTGATCTTAAATCGATATGTTAGGGTTGAAAATCAATTTACGCATAGACAATGAGTCATGTGTTTATGGAAATGATAGTGTGATTATCTTCCTGAATTAGACAAAGTGGCATAAACCTAAACACCTAAACTCGCGGAGTACTCGTTTTAGAAAGAGTTAATTCAATTCCAATGAACTCACTAGGATTTAATACGTGACCTGGTCGCACATATTGCTAAAACCGAAACTCCTATACCCTAAATACTTGCCCATATTCACCGAATGTAGGGACAGTGGAACATACTTGAGAAGTGATCTAGGGTTTGTCCCTAAGAATCTTTCGCTAAAAAGATGGAACTTGGAACCCTAGGACTAACAACATCAGCCTGATGTAATCAGGAACATATTATTTTGTGACTCCATTTCATGAGTAGAATAGTCCCATAGTTCGATGCGACACTTGTGCAACAAGTGCAGAGTCGTATGATCTTGTGATTGGATCACAAGGGAATGGCCGATTCTCGGAATGAGGTTGGTAGATTCTTATGCAAGTTATCTTGCAAGAGGATGAATAATCGTCCTAATATAGTATTTTATTGGGGTAAAGATAATTTCTTGGAGCAAAGGACAAAGATAATTGCTTGGAGCAAAGGACAAACCAATAAATTGGAATAACATGTAAACTTAAGGTATTAACAAAGTCGGGTTAATAGGGTACGGCCCTAACCCAGGATATAGGGGATCTTGCCAAGTCGGAAGTCATCCCGAATCGAGTGCTAGATGTATTCGAAAAGAAGGATTCACTCCTTAGCAGTTAGCTAACAATAAACGACCAATGGAAATGTTTGTGCTTGTTACAAATTTAAGAGCACTGTTTTGCCTTGTTTGATCGATGAATTAAAGGATAAATGGATATCTAATGCTTCAGGTTGAAGTCCTGAAGGGAGAGGCAGCTTCAGTTACCCCCGACTATCTGCGTGACCCTAACCAAGGGGGTTATTAACCACGCCAGGAAGGTGGACCAAACCCGCCACGAGAGGTCTCTCTGTTAAGCACTACTTGGAGCATGAGGACGCTTGGGTGCCGGGGGGGCTCTGGCCGTAAATCCCTCGCCTTCCGGGCCCTACACAAGAGGCTAACGTGACTCGGGATTGGATCTCGAGGCCCGCATACTAGTCTATGGGTGGAATCTTGGATTAGTGATCCCTGTGGATTGCTGGATAGCCTTTGGGCAGATTATGGATAAGCCTACGGGCTGGACTTTATGTATTTCAAAGATAAATATGATAACCTGTTAAAATGGAACTTGTTTGTCATTGCTTTTCTATGTCAAGTGATATGATTACGTGAAGGAACCAGTACCTAACAGGTTAATTAAGAAAGCTGATTGATACATGTCTAACTAAATGTGTTAGGTAATTAAATAACTAAAACAACTCGAGGAAAGTGCAGTGGATGTGGCCATAGGTCGGTCTACGGATGGGTGGTCCCGGTTGGTCGGGAACTTTTCTCAAAATCACGATGGACATCAGGAAGATTGTCAAAGAACACGAACAACAAAAGCGTTCACCTAGAGTTATGATTGATCCCGATTTACACTGTTTTAGGGGAACGGAATGGGACTATGTCTTATGGTGGCAGAGAGGTTAAGCTTCGCATTCCTCTCATTTCCCATTCTCCTTGAACCAAGTGCAGCGTGAATCTGCTTCGGACCTGGAGTTTCTGCGTAAAGTAGTTCGCTTGGGTTCGACGCTAGTTGCCATTAGGAAATGACCAATAAAGCAAAACCCTAATTCAGGTCGGTCCTAAGTGGGAACGGCCGGAATACTTTCGCTCCGTGGCAGACATGGAAAGCCCTAGATCGCAAACCCCGTAACATTCCATGGGAGTGCCGCGCGGAGATTTCTAGACATCCTTTCCGATGGACTGCCAAGACGTGTCCTGAAGATACGAGTGGACACGTTACAATTGTACACATTGGAGATCAGAGAGAGAAGGAAGTAGAGAATAGGAGATAGAAGAGAAGAAAAAGAATAGACAAGAGGTACACAATATAAAGACAAAGCTCAATGATTCAAAATACTATGTATTGATAGAATGCGAGAAAATAAAGAAAATCCTTGTATGGGACTACTCAGAAGCAATCTCCAAGCATTAGATCTCCTAGAGCTCCCTAGTAGACCAAAAACATGCACCAAATACTAACTTCTTCTCTACTGCTCTTAGACGGTAAATCTGATGGTTCTGTTGGCTTTGAAAGGCGGGTAAAACCCCAGGATGCCTGATTAGAATTTTCCAACATCACTTCTTATTCTTCCTCCCACTTCAAAGTGTTATTTGCTACCTGAAAAGTGCAATTGTGTGCTGCGCAAATTAGGACGCCTCTCCTTCTTGCACAAGATCTCCCAAAACTAGCTAAAAAGCCACTTGCTTTTTGCATATCACCCTATTCTAGAATTTTTCTACACCTTTTTAGGATATTTACAAGAAATAATATCCAAAAGATAAAAAATAGGCTAAACTTATCCAAAAATCCCATATTTTGGAACTATCCATACTATGGACACTAACACTCATGACTAATATAGCATTGACTCTCTAGATCAATAAGAAATTTGGATGTTGATGCACTCTAGGGTTTTTCACACTGTGTTCATGTAGCTGCGCGACAACGACATTGTTAGAATTCATATATCTAACGCAAATTTTGCAGCAATCAGTTTGGCTTGATGGCACAACCTACTAAGGGCACAATCATCCAAGCCACCATAGGGTTTTGTCAGCCCCCCAAGTTGACTATCTCTACCTAAGAGGGTTTGTTGAAATTTCTTCTCTTCTACTCACACAGAGAAAAAACCTAACTATGTACCTTGTTGGCAGCCATAGCATGAAAGCTTCAAGCTTTCGTCTTTCAATATTAATCACCCTAGCTGACACTAATAGCGACTTTAATCACTAATTTAAGTCATGTGGAGTCTCTTGAAAATCTAGAACCTTCTTTTCAAGTTCAAAGACACTTAATGAATATCATTAAGCTCATAAGAAAACTAACTTGTAAACATATACTATAAGATGAGTGCTTGTAAGCATTAATGCTACATCTCATAGTCATGATCCTATTTCTAATCAGTATGTGGAAGATGTTTTAACCTAGATCTCAATCTTGAGGAGATTAGTCTCTATCTTAAGCATATTGATTAAGTTCTTAACTATCATTATAAGGCTATGTGTAGGTTATAAATACATAGACCATTATCCTCCTCCCTCATCTCATCTAATAACACATCACATTTGAGCCTACTATGTATTAATAATCTCTTATTCTTCCACACTTATTGGCCATTGTGTAAAGAAACTAGACACTACCATTTCCTAGAGTGATTGGTAAGACCTTCCTATCATGGCCATGGCCTATTCCGATGTTAGACCTCAAATCCGTAAGTTTGATGGAAAATAATTGAAAGGTGAGAAGGATCGAAGCTTGCACGCGAGCTATGGCGGGAGGGCAAGAGCAAGAAAGAGAGAGACAAGAAATGGGAACTCCAACAGTCACAATGTGTGACCGGGCCTTCCTTTATTCAAACTGTCACTAAAAGAATAAAGAATAAAGTGACGTGACGGGCGCCCGCCACCTGCAGTGTGCAGTGGTGAGTACTGTCAGTGTAGTAATACACGGGGCGGCACGACAGAGGCGCCTTTACCCCCAACAACCTCCCACTTAAAGGCGAATCTACCCTAGTGAGAGAGAAAAGAAAAAAGAAAAGACAGTACAAATGTACATAGGTACAAGGGATGAGGAAAGGCGACATCTCATCCAACGCCCATCAACCTCCTGAGAAAGGCAAAGCGCTCAGTAGTGATGCTCTTCGTGAGCAGATCTGCAGGATTCTCGTCAGTGGAGATCTTGACAAGGTCAACAGACTTGTCCTCCACGACACCATGTATGAAGTGATACCTCACCTCAATGTGTTTCGTCTTCGCATGGAAGACCGGATTCTTAGCCAACTGAATGGCACTCATAGAATCTGAATGCAGTGTAGGTGTAGCATCAATCCCAAGGTCAGCAACTAGACGGCCTAACCATATGGCCTCCTTGCAAGCCTCAGTGGCTGCAACATACTCGGCCTCAGTGGTAGACAAAGCCGTACACTTCTGAACCCTGGACATCCAAGAGACAGCCCCTCCAGCATAGGTGAATACATAGCCAGAAGTGGACTTCCTACTATCTGCATGTCCTGCATAATCGGAGTCAGTGTACCCCACGACCCCTGTATCCTGGCTGCCATAGCAAATACACATATCTGCTGTGCCCTTCAGGTACCTCATGATACCCTTCACGGCATCCCAATGTCTGCTGCCAGGTGTAGCCATATAGCGTGCCACAACACCAACTGTATGCGCAATATCTGGACGAGTGGCTATCATGGCATACATCAAACTTCCCACGGCTGAAGCATAAGGGATCTTGGCCATCTCGGCCCTCTGCTCATCTGTCTGCGGACAATCAGCCTGTGATACCTTCACATAAGAAGGTAATGGACAGCCAATAGGCTTTACGTCCTGCATGCGGAAGCGCTCAAGGACTTTATGAATGTACTCCCGCTGTGAGAGATACAAAAGCCCCTGATGCCTATCGCGCTTAATGCGCATCCCAAGTATATGTGAGGCCTGTCCCAAATCCTTCATCTCAAAGCTCTTCTTCAGCTGAGATTTAAGAGCATCTAGCTCATCATGAGCTTTCCCTGCTATCAGCATATCATCAACATAGAGTACCAAGATAAGCAAACTGCCATCACGGGCTTTCTTCGTGTAAAGACACGGATCCATAGCACTCCTGCTGTAGCCCTGTGACTGCATAAAGGCATCAAACTTATGATACCATTCCCTAGGTGCCTGCTTCAAGCCATACAAGCTCTTCTTCAACTTTCACACTAGGTGCTCCCTGCCAGGTTCTGCAAAGCCCTTAGGCTGATCCATATAGATCTCATCATGCAAGTCCCCATGTAGAAAAGCCGTCTTGACATCCATCTGATATAGATCTAAGTCAAGCTGTGCAACCAAAGCCAAGACTAAGCGCAGGGTGGTCATCTTAACCACAGGAGAGAAGACCTCATCAAAGTCCACACCATGTTCCTGCTTAAAACCCTTTGCTACCAATCTAGCCTTGTATGCCGGCTTGGGGTGTCCAGGGGTACTTTTCAGCTTGTACACCCACTTGCATGGCAAAGCCTTCTTGCCCTTAGGCAAGGCAACCAAATCCCAAGTCTCATTCTTATGCAGGGAGTCTATCTTAGACTGCATAGCCCTCTCCCAGGAGTGACTGTCACCCCTGCACATAGCCTCATCATAAGTGAAAGGTTCTCCTGCATCTGTAACCAAAACATAATGCATAGAGGGCTGAAATCTATCAGGTGGACGTCTGTCTCTACTAGACCGTCTCACCGCAGGCTCTGCTGCCTGGCTAACTGCCTGTCCAACACCCTGGCCCTATGGAGGAACTGCTGCAGGCTGTACTACTGGCTGTGCTGGAGCTCTAGGCTCCTCCTGAAAGATCACTCTGCGGATCTCAACCACCTTCTCAGGCTGCCTGTGCATCTTGTCTTCATGGAAGACGACATCATGGCTGCGTACTATTTTCCGCGCCTGCGGATCCCATAGGCGATAGCCCATCTCTCCTGACTCACCATAGCCAAGGAATATACATTTAATGCTCTTTGGATCCAATTTACTCCTCTTGTCCTTGGGCACATGGCAGAATGCCTCACATCCAAAGACACGGAGATGCGCATAAGAGGGTGGCTTACCAGCCCAAACTTCCTCTACAACCTGGAAATCCAATCCACTGGAAGGCGATCGGTTTATGACATGCACTGCCGTACTAACTGCTTCAGCCCAAAAACTCTGGGGTAGGTCTGCATGGCTAAGCATAGAGCGCACATGCTCCTGAATAGTCCTGTTTATGCGCTTAGCCAAACCATTCTGGGGTGGGGTGTAAGGGGCGGTCAACTGACGCTTAATACCCCTGTCATCACAAAACTGCTCAAAAGCATGCGAGACATATTCTCCCCCATTATCTGTCCTAAGGCATTTCAGCCTATACCCAGTCTGGTTCTCAACAAGAGCAAGCCATCTCTGAAAAACTGCTAAGACATCGGACTTCTGCTTTATGTGATAAGCCCACACTTTCCTAGAAAAATCATCAATGAAGGTAACGAAGTACTTCGCGCCACCCATAGACATGCAAGGCATAGGCCCACAAACATCGGAATGCACCAATGCCAAGGGCTCACTCATGCGTGGCCTACCCGATTTCTTATGCGTAGACCTATTCTGCTTACCATAAAGACAATGATCACACGAGTCAAAACATGCATAATCCAAAGGCGAAAGATACTGCAAACCAGATAACATTTTCATTCCCTTTAAAGACATATGCCCCAAACGGGCATGCCAAAGTGATACATGTGGGATAGAGCCCACTGCCAAAACATGGTCTACAGAAGACCCAGATACAACAAGAGGATAGAGGCTGCCAGCCTTGGCGCCTCTAGCAAGCACAAGTCTGCCTTTGGTAACTTTCCAGGCAGAATCCCCAAAACAGACATGAAACCCTGCATCATCCAACTGTCCTGCAGACATAAGACTGTGCGTAAGCACAGGTACATGACGTACATCCCTAAGCAAAAAGGAACTGCCAGTGGAAAACTGCAACTGAATATCACCCATGCCCACAATGTCAAGAGACCTGTCATCTCCAAGTCTGACTGATCCAGATACAGTACGGTAAGAGTGAAACCACTCACGGTAAGGCGTCACATGGAAGGACGCACCTGAATCCAATAACCAGCACTGTGCATACATACTAGGTGTCTCAGTCAAGTGTGAAGCATCAGAAGAACTAGCTGCAAGTATAAACTCATCACCACCATCGGACTCCTCAGTCTGCGTGACATTAATTTCCTCAATCTTGACGCTGGACTTTGCAGGTACTATGCTGCGATCAGAGGACTTCTCCTGCACTTTATCTTTCCCCTTATCCTTGCGCTTCTCATTGCGCAACTCATGACACTGTGGTCTAATATGGCCCTTTTTTCCACAATGATGACAAGTGACATTTGCATTGCGCCCACGCGACTTACTACGCGACTTGCCACGAGATTTAGACCGACCCTTCTGCGAGTCACGGCCTCGGCCATTACCACGGTCATACCTGTCATTCCTGCCTCTAACTGTCAAAGCATGACTACCACGAGAGGCATCCAAGTTTTTGCGATTCACCTCTTCCTGAAGAAGAGCACTCTCAACATCTGCCAATTTTAGAGTAGCACTAGAGGCACAAAGAGCAGTACGGAAAACATCCCATGACTCATTCAGAGTCCCAAGCAAGAAAAGAGGAGTTACTTCCTCTCCAAAGGTGATATCCTGCGAAGTCAGGTTCTTCAGTATAGCATGGAACTGGCTCAAGTGAGCAGACATAGTCGCATTATCCTTCATGCGCAGATCCATAAGCTGCTTCAACCAGTACATCTGACTCGCCGGACTTTTCTTATCATAAAGATTCTTGATCTTATTCCATAGATCCCATGCACTCTGTGCTTCCTCAAATACATTATAATGTACCTGTTCAGTGAGAGACAATACAATCGTGGACTTGCATAGCTCATCAAGTTCAAGCCAGTCGTCATTGTCCATAGTTTCAGGCTGCTCCCCACTCAACCGAAGTGGCTTAATCTGAGATTTCTGCACCAAGACCTGCCAAATTTGACTCTTCCAATAAGAGTAGTTGGTACCATCCAACTTTGTAATGTTAAAGATGGGCACTATCATGCGAAGATGACGCCATTATGTAGGCTGGAAATGCCCAAACAGCCCAAAACTGCTTGCTGTTTTACTGCAGAAACTGCCCAAAAATGACCAAAACGGGGTCCAAAGGGCGAGCAAAATGTGCCAAAAGTTGCTGCCCACTTAGTACTAGGTGCAGTACACCAAATCAGGATATTTCAGCATGAAAAGTACACCTCAGTCCACCAATAACTGCTTGCTGTAATAAATTGCAGGTATGCAGTCTAGAGAGCAAACTGTCCCAAAATAGGATCCAATGTCAAGCAAACAATGCTAGGTCCAAAGCCGGCATGAAACGGACATAAGCAAGCCCAATGACAGTGAAAAGAACATGAGCTCAACACCGAAGCATATCAAAATAACATCTGCCAGTGAAAGGCACACCCCCAAACACTCTAGGCAAAGTGTTCCTGTAACTGCCAAAACCTGACACAAATAGGTGTCTGCTCAAAAAGAAAGATCCAAATATGAGACTTAGCTCATAAGCATCCTGTGAACCAAGAGTACATCAATGCATATCCATAAAGATCGGAGTATGATCCCAAAGTCTCAATGCGTATGTAGTTGCTCAAGACATAAACTGCTCCAAATACATGTAAGTGCTCCAATAGCATGCAACTGTCAAAGGTCAAGCAAGCATGTAAAATGCTCCCACTAGCACAAAAGGCGTACAAAGCAAGCTCAGAAGCTCAAACAACCCAAGAGAAAGCACCAGTGATAAGTGACCCTGTCAATGCATCAAGCGCATCCAAGAGAGCATGACATACATGAAGCACCGGTCGTATTAACCATAAAGCAATACATAAGCCCAAATAAGCTCTCGGTCAACTCAATGACATCCAAATAGCAACCAAGATCAGTGATCAAGTAAGCCGGGAATGCTCAAATACATCCAAATCCAAGCTCCAAATGTCGGTATGGCATACACGAACCAAATAGCATATGTCACGAACCAAAGCATGTAATGCAAAAGCCTAACTGTCAAGCAGAGACATGAGGCATAGGCAGTCCACGAGCATGCCAAGTCGGTCCAAATGCCAGTGAAGACGGAGCTAATGCGAAGCTCAAAATCATCCCATAATCTCATACATATGCTCCAAGTCGTCCCCAAATGTCAGAGACATCATGCCAAAGCTCAAAGCATACATCCGGTATCGGTAGGTAAGTGCCAAAGCATGTAAAGTACCTTCAGCCCACTGTTATTCCAGCATGTATTTACTATTCTAAACAGTAGATTTCAGCCCCAAATTCAAGACAAAATCATGATCAAACCAAATGCATACATCCCCAATACATCCGGGTAGGAAGTAGACCGCATAGGGGCATCAAATAAGGTAACCGGAGTAGAGTATAAGCATCAAATGCCAATGCCAAGTGTGGCTGCCCTGTTTCCAGCACTGTATAACAGTAAATAACAGTCCCAAATCAGCCAATATTTCAGGCCAAAATCATGGCATAATCATGTGCACACATTCCCAAGGCACTAGGCATCATGTAGACTGCATACGGGCATCAAATAGCACAACCGGAATGGAGCATAAGCAACAAATGCTAATGCCAATGGTGCTGCCCTGTTTTCAGCCTGTTATGACAGTTTATGACAGTCCCAAATCTGAAGAGATCAGCCCCGAATGATCAAGACCAATGCCCAAAGCTTGAATGACATCAAACATGAAGTCTATAGCCCTCTTGATCAAGGTAGAGAGCAAGAAGCAATGGCCAAGTGTGGAGCTGAAGTAGATGAGTGCTCACAGTCTGGAAAAAAATGATGCAATCTGCCCTGTTGGTGCTGAACTTGCTACTGCTCCACATGCACTGAAAAGGGGGTAATGGGGGGCTCAAGAAGGGCCTATCAAAGGCCTATGACAAGCCTCTTTGAGCCTTGATAGGTGTAAGGCACAATATGAGGGGAATAAGCTTCAAGGGTTTGAAGCCATGGCTGCCCTTGCTATTTGCAACCTATAGACTGAAATAAAACCCTGAAAGAATGATCAAATACCTCAGTATCAATGCCTTGAAGGTGCCTCAATAGGCTGGGAAGGTGCTCGGGAAGCCGGGGAGTGACGGGAGCTCGGGGAGATCGGATATGGCTGCCGGGATGGAGATCCAATGCCTGAAGGGAGTCGATGCAAAGGTAGAGAAGCACCGAGTCGAGCTCGAGCAAGAGAATGCCAAGCTCTGATACCAGTTGAAAGGTGAGAAGGATCGAAGCTTGCACGCGAGCTATGGTGGGAGGGCAAGAGCAAGAAAGAGAGAGACAAGAAATGGGAACTCCAACAGTCACAATGTGTGACCGGGTCTTCCTTTATTCAAACTGTCACTAAAAGAATAAAGAATAAAGTGACGTGACGGGCGCCCGCCACCTGCAGTGTGTAGTGGCGGGTACTGTCAGTGTAGTAATACACGCGGCGGCACGGCATAGTCGCCTTTACCCCCAACAATAATTTCATCCATGGTAGGTATTAGTGAAGTGTAAAATTATAAAACAGGGCTACTGGTGCTTCATCTAAGGGACCAAGGTTATTAACCCATCAAACCCACTTGATGTAGAAGATAATGAAAGATCCCAAGCCATAATCATGCTTCATCTGGATGAATCCTTGATTCATCACATTGACCAACTCTCCACATCCAAGGAGAAATGGGATGAACTTGAAAAGCTTTATGGCACTAAAGGAAAGAACTCTAAAATTTTTCTTAAGATCAAATTTTTTAGCCTAGAGTATAAGCAAGGAGAATACCTAGGTAAGTTTATCTCTCACATGAAGGGTCTCATTGCACAACTATCCTCAATGCAAGCTCGAATTCATGATGAAGATGCCATAATTTGCAACTCTCTTCATGAAAACTATAAAGAAGGTATTCCCAACCCTTGTGACTACTCTTACAAATATCCCTAATCCGACCTTGGAAAACACCATCCAATTTTTTTTAGATGAGGAGAAAAGAAATTAGAAAGAAGGCATTACCATTCAAGCATCTACTTCAATAGCCCATGAGCAACTCGTGGTTCATACTGTCTCCACCAAATTCTCCTTTTGCAATAAAAAAGAACATCTTATTAGGCACTGTTGAAAAAAATATCCTGACAAAATGAAGTGCAACAAATGTAAAAAGACATGACATATTACTAGTAAATGCCCTACCATTCCTGAAGTACCAAAAGAATTGGAGATCAACTTTGTCTCCAAAACACTTGAGGATTGACTTTTCTAAATCTATAAATCCTCTACTTATAAGCACTCTTGTAGCCTAATTTATAAAGGCATCCCATTTTGTGTGAGGGAGGCAATTAACATGTCTTGTAGTCCAATGCCACTTTGGCATTGAAGAAGGGTGTTGAGAAATAGACATGCGAGCCCTGCATATGCAAGGGTGGATAAGGGTATCTGGGTGTGAATGAACTCGAGGGCACGGAAAAACCATAACCCTAGCCATCCAAAGGCTATTTAAACATCCTAGAAGTCACTATTAATGTAGAGGAGAGCTATTGTTTCAGATTGGAGCAATGTGGGACAAACGAGGATTTGCGAAGGTAGAAGTGTGGATACACCTAGATAGACTAGTAGCTCTCTTACAAAAGTTGAGGTTTAGGGATGGTGATACATTTAAAGAGACAATTGCTAAATTTCATAAGTCCATGGTGGAGGCATGGACTACAAAGAGCATAAAACACTAAATGGTCAATATTGTCACCATTACAAAAAAATATCATCATGTTGAATTAGTTTGTGTTTCTAATCTCTCTTCTTGTGCAACATATACAACATATACTTGAAGCACATGGTCCATACTTTGTAGATCAAGGAAGTCTGGGAGTTTGATCAACTCAAGGCATCGAACGATCTCATTGGCAAGCTTGCTATGCTTTTCAAAAGGCAACTAATCATGGATGTGGCATCAATGATTCCAATTCTATGAGGCAATTACTGCAATGATGGTATAGGAGATTAGAGATGCGTTAGAGGGAAAAAGAAAAGAAGTCCAAAACCTCTCAAGCAGAATTTATAAGTAGGGCAATATATAAAGTGAGAAAAGTAAGTTATGAAAACAACATAGCTAGACAATGCCACACAAAACGGTTGGCAACCCAAGAGAGAGATGGCAAGAAATGGAGACCTAGATAAAGATAATACTTTTGATGCATTTAGAGTCCATGAGAGAGCATAGGTACTAAGGATATGACACATCAATACTCGTACCTTTAACATGAGATGTCTTGCAAATTTTGTTTAAAATTTCAAAGGTTTTTCACTACGTTTTTCAAAGTCGATTTCAAACTTTTTTAAAAAATTATGAAAATTCAATTTCGAAATCCCAAGACAAAGATATGAAAATTTCAAACCTTGGAACATTCACTATCCTAGACAGAGAGGGACGTGAGGGGGGTGGTTGTAGAGAGAGAGAGAGGAAGGGATGGGGTGGAGAAATGAAATGAAATGATAATTTTAAAGTTAATTTACACCATAGTAAGTTTAAAAGTTTCATACTTAAGTTAAGTTTCTCCTTTCATTTTTTCCCATTACTCTTCACTCTACCCTCCACCTTTCTATCCTTCATCATCACAACCATGGCATGTTCCAAGCTTTCTATCAAGAAGACACCTGGAAGAGCAAGATCTCAATACTCTTCCAAATCTAGTGAGCGTACTGTGAGTGAGACAAAGGTCCCTTGGTGGCGGACAATGGTGGCCCTAGTGCAACTAATTATGTATTGTGACTATTGGAGTTTCCATATCTTGTGTCTCTCTCTCTCTTGCTCTTGCTTTTCCACCATAGCTCTTGCTTCCACTCCATGCTTCCACTTCCTTTATAGCATGTAAATAAAGGGTATTATCCTTTGAACTCACATTATATAGATGATTTCCTATGGGTGGACTCCCCGGGAGCATGCCATATTCGGCCATAGTCCCATAAAATGCGTGAGGACAAGCGCAAGGAAAAGGGCAAGGGTAAAGTATAGGACAAAAATTATGGTTGTAGACTCATCATAGCATTGTCCCTAGCAAGTGTAGTAATAAGATCGAAGAGATTAATGTCATGTAGACTCATTTTGATGATGATTTCAGACTTGCAGCTTTTTCTCTTGATACTTCATAGCTAAATGATGCTTTTTCAGGGTATGCTTAGTGTTGGCTAATAGATTCAGGGACTTTATTTCATGTGAACCCTCATAGAGATCAGTTTCTCCTATCGCAGTTTGACTGGATTTGTATCAGATGGATGTCAAGATGACTTTTCTTCAATGGGGACTTGCATTATGAGATTTACATGGAGCAGCCTTAAGGCTTTACAGAACCTAGTAGGGACCACCTAGTGTGCAGTTTGAGAAAGAGCCTTTATAGCCTTAAGCAAATACCTAGAGAATGGTACCACAAGTTTCATGCTTTTATGCATTTACAAGGATATTCCCTCTATCTGAGGGGTTTTTGTCAAAATGTCATATCCACTAGGGATCAAAGATAGAAGGAAGTAGAGGATAGGAGATGGAAGAGAAGAAAACGAATAGACAAGAGGTAAACACGATAAAGACAAAGCACAATGAATCAAATCACTTTGTATTGATAGAACTTAATATCCCTTGACTGGCACTATTCAAAAGCAAACACTAAGCATTAGATCTCTTGGAGCTTCCTCGTAGACCAAAAATGTGCATCAAATCATTAGCTTCTTTTCTGCTACTCGGAACCCAAATCTGATGGTTCTGTTGGCTTTGAAAAGGGGGTAAAATTGTAGGGTACATGGTCAAAAATCTCCCAGATCACCCCTTCTTTTTCTCCCAGTTCAAAGTGTTGTTTGCTGCCTATCCACTGCGATCACGATGCGTGCGATTTCGCCAATATTTCTTTTTTATGAAAAATATGAGGGTTTTTAAGATAAATCTATTTTACTTTTTGTCTCATTGTTCCGTTTCACAAACTCTCTCTTTATCTTCTCACATCTAGTACATTCCTCCTACCTCTTGCAATGGATGCTCACGTAAACTTTGATAAGTGGATCCACAACAAAAAATTCACTATCCAGCATGATGAGATCTATGAGGTCTTCTTGAACATCTTGAACTTGAATCACATTCTCAAAGACTTTGTGAGCACCTTTACCACTCACCTATACTCTATCAAGGGATCAAACTTGTCATGGGTACCTTTGCATTGGCTAATGGGCATATAAAATAGGAAAAACAAGCATGGGTGCCTTTGGATCTAATAATGGGCATGGGCATGGAGTGGGCATGCAACATGGGGACAAGAAGAAAAAAGTAATTTATAGTTTTATGATCCATGTGGCTTGATGGCAAGGAGTATGCAATGGACCTATGGGTAGTGGTCAAGGTACATCACCCTTTGAGCTTGTGGAGTATGACATTGCCTTAACCATCTACTTACTTTCCCTAGACCTACCCACAAAGGAGGGGAACAATGATGAAGATATAGGTTAAATGGTTCCTACTTTTGCCTACAAGGAAGAAAAGCCTATGGAAGAGCCCATTGACCTTGAGGAGGAGTCTTGTTTGGTGATAGAGCAAGGCTTGGCTCTCACAATGCCATCATTTTTCAAAGAGCCAATCTACAACAAACTCAATCTTGTCTCATTGATACCTATAGAGATAGAGGGAATACAATCATTGGTATTATGTAATATGCTAGAGTATTTGTTGGAGATGAAGGGCGATGAGCTCTTTTTGAATCTCATTGAAGATTTGATGGATCTAGATTTGAGCATTGACAAAGTTTGCACCATTCCATACAATGGCTAAAACCTCTAGCATGGAGAAGCTAGTTCTTGTAAAGTGCAAAAAGCTTCTGTACTTGTTCGATGAAGAGTGTGGTGGAGCACTTTACAAGGTTGCTGCTTTGGGTGAGCTTGGCAAGGTGTCCAACCCCATTCTCTTAAGAAATATTTGAAGGGAAAGCGTCACGTATTCAAGTCAAAGAAACCATTATTGTTTGCATCTGAAGGACCCTTGCCTTTGCATCAAAGAAATCAAAGAAACATTGAGCTTCTTTGCTTAGATGTTTACTTAAATATATTTTGGATTAGTCACTCTCAACTTATATCTTATTTGGTCAATACAAACTACTTTGAATTGTGTGAATAAATATTAAAATATTAAAAAAATATGATGCATATTCATATGATAATAATGTGATATACTTATTCATAATTACATGCAATAATAATAGATATGTCCTTATATAGTAGCACAATGCAAGTCCATTATATGTGTGCATGGTATATTTAGTTATCATGATCAAGAACCAATTATTAGATGTGTAATTCACATTAGTATGACAACATGTGGTTATGCCCATTGCGATTGTATGTAATTTGAATGACAAATGATAAGTTTTCGGACAACAATGTGTGGTTATACCAAATGTAATCATGTGTAATTCATATAATTACAATAATATGTGGTGGATGCATGCATTAAAGTACACTTCTTAATGGCTAATAGGTGTGGCAATAAAATGAACTCAAGAATTAAAATCACTTAAAATAAAGGCGACGAGTACACAAATATAGGAGACATAAATGCAAATATATATTTCATTGTAAAAATTACTATACAAAGCATTGGCTTAAAGCTTTCTCAATATGGCAATACATAATAGAACCTCATGTCTAATTATGATGAGGTTAGGATCTCTTGGCGTGATGAAGGTGAATAATGAAGTTCATATCCTTGTCAATCATAATGACTTGCTTTGCATGTATGGCTACCAACTATGCATCATTGAAGTGGTCGATAAGATATGAATCTACCATCATTTGCAAGGCCTATATTGCTATACTGGTCCATTTCCATGGTGTTGCAATGTCTACGAATTGGTCCTAAAACTTCCCCTAGCTCATCTTTTTCAAATCTTGAAGGATCACCCCAACAATCTTTTGGAATGGTGCCTTGGTTATTAAAAGCTCATACCCAAGTTATATCATCCTAATCTCTTTTTGGGTTAAGTACCTAGTATCCATCTTCTTGTTAGTAGAGGACTATATGAAGTGTCAAAGGGTGATGCACCTACTATAGCCAATGCACCAAAAGGAGCATAGTGCATGTAGTCTTGGGGTTACAATAAGCGATTTTCTTGGTTCGATTTATGTAGGCCCAGGGATAGAAAATTTGGAGAAGAGGATGAAGTTGAGCAGGAAAGAGTGAAAGAGATATGTGAAAATGAGAATAATTTTGAACTTTGAACCCTTTAAGAACCTAAAACCAACTATAAATAGTGTCACACACACGATTCATCATATGATTATAGAGCCATCATTTTTTATTGGAATGAAACTTAATGTGCACATTCATAAGGTGCCCAAGAGCATTATTTTTTTTTTTGGGAAAAATAAAAAAGGCTAGGAAGGCCTTGTCCAGATTCATGACTTTAAATCAAGGGCCTCCTAGCTTTTTTTTTTGTACAAAAGAATTTTGATGTGCTCTTGGATACCTAACTGGTGCGAACAAAAAGTTTTGTTGCATTTTGATATGGTTATGTATTTTTAAAATTATCTAGTTAAAAATTATGTATAAATCTATAGTTAAGAAATTAAAGGTGCAACTATTGATCTGCATACACTCTACAAAGGTCTTTAGAGTAAAGTGTATAGCAAGACATGACAATTTTAAACATGTTTTTCATGTTAACATTGATAATAATTAAAAAATTATAATTTTGCAGCCAAAATATAGTAAGAAGACTTACATTTAAGTTAAGATTGAATATTGAAAACAAAAACTTTGTTCATACTTCAAAGCTACTACAAGAGTTTTCAATTAGACACATCTTATGCACGTGGAGGATAGTTGTCCAAAAATATAATATTACAAATAATATTCAATTATACAGAATGAATGCATCCTTCATTTTCTAGAGATTAATTATAACTTGAAAGTTTTTTGAGGTTACAATAATATGTTTAGCATGCATGCACAACCCGGACCATCAATCACATCAATCTACCAAAAAAGCCTCTACAACACCTGCAAATCATGAAGACATCCTTCAGTGAAGCGATCAAGTATATCTTGACCTTGTGAAAGGAACCACCTCTTACTTTCTATTTTATACAAGTCTTGCACAATCTCATGAATAAGTTTTGTAAAACTGGTCTTTGAACTGATGAGATCAAAAGAGCATTGGTACTTCCTAATTTCTCTAAGGGCCATTGTACCTCATCTCCACTTGCAGTTCTTGTGGGGATGTTGAGGAGGATCACTCTCAGGGTGGCTTCAAGAAGCTATGTTAGGTAGAGAAGGGGGTTGTTTTTAGCCCTACTACATAACTAAGTTCAATACACAAGTATCCCAAATATATAACAATACTAGAAAATGCAAGTGCATCACTAAAAGCAAAAATTGCATAATACATAGAATTTGAAGCACTCACTCACACCACCCCAACCCTAATCCGTCACCCTCACCCTCACACTCATAAACCCTAACTATCACTCGAACCACTCACCCCTCACTCGAAACACCACACCTCACTCACACATAATGAACCTTTACACACACTACTATACAAGCCCGCTCACACCTCACTTATCATTTACTTATACTCACACCTCACTCATACTCCTCTCTCACAAATCCCCCACTTACTCATCCACACTCATCTCTCACTCATCTCTACTCACTCATCCTCCCTCAACTCTCAAAATCAATCACTCCCACACTCACTCACACTCCCACTTACGCACACACACTACACCTCACGGCTCACTCATACTTGTCTTACTCACATTCTAAATTTGAACCTCTTGCTTTACGTATTTGCATTAATGTGTCATCCTTACTTGCCATATTGTTATCATGACATGGTTGTGATACTTTGAGGAATTGTTTGTACCCATGGACATTGATTGGAAAGGAAAGGAAAGCATGATTTTGCACACCTCTCTCTTGCAAGTTTTTGAACAAAAGTGTTGCAAAGTGCCTTGATAACTTGTGGGTTTTTAAGTCAAGAATTTGAAGTAAATATCTTAATGACTTAATAACTTAAAAATGAGCTTGTTAGACTGAGTTACCACCTCATATATTGTGAGGACCTGGCAAATATTACACTTAGCACCTAGGCAACCTTGACAACACACACTAGGATGACATTACCTTAGGTCATTAAGGATCATAGTACACAACCACAATAGTCACTTTCACATCTTCATATAGGACACATTGCAAGTCATTAGGGGGGAAATCGTCCAACCAAGGTGCCATCATCATGTGCTCCATTCCAATCATGAGTAAAATATTATTGACCAAGCTACCATAAGTCCTATGCCCCCTTTGAATCATTTTGAACCAGATTCAAGGAAAGTGCCAAGACTGCAACAATTGAGATGATAAGCCAACCAATGTGCTCATAATTTTGCCACTTGCACTTATTGCAGATCACAAGACCAATTGACCAACGACAATAAAATTTGAAGGATAGAAACTCCAAGCAACGAAGTTGCAAAATCCAAGAAGAACTGACAAGCTTAGAGAGTTGAATGACAACACCCACACCAAGAACCACACAACACCAGTGCAAGAAGAGTTGAATAGTTTTTCATCTAGCTATTCGCAGCTTTACACTCTGTTGACGTGCCTCATAGTGGATTTGACCTTAGGTCTCGAAGTCCTAACACTTGATGAGTCAACAAAACTAAGTGAATATTCCCATCTATATATCCATTCACATGTTGTTAAAGATAGCAATACGAGAGCCTAGGTCATGGCTAACATACCGGGGTAATAGATAAATTTCCAAGGGCTGACCTTAGATGCATTGAGTGCAACATCACTCACATGTATCATGATTGTGCAACACACAAGGTTTCATGTAGTACCCTAACTAGGTCTACCATGCCTAATATATGAAAAGTCCAAGCCACAAACATTGATCTAGAAGATGATGAGCTAATCCCTTCTACATATCTTAGGGTCAAACTAGCTTCCAAGCAAGAGCTCATCATTGACACTCTCATAGACAAAGGTTGAAATTACAATATCTTGACCTATGAGGTATGGACTGAAATCGGACAACCTAAACTCGTCCCAACGAGTGCAGTTATCAAGCCCTATGGAGGATCATCCTATTCTCTCTTAAGACGATGCAAAATTCTCTTGACTATTGAGAATAAGAGCCATGCCAATCATGTGCTTCCTAATTGTGAAGATATGGGAAAGAAATTCTTGCTTGGAAGACCTTTCAAGCATGCAACATGCATTGTGGACTACGAACCACACCATATACATCTACGCTTATGAGACATGGAGATAGTCACTACTTTTAATGAAGGGGACCTTGTCTCTTCTCTAGAGAATGGAAAGAAGCTTGTCTCAAAGTAAAATCAAATGCCTAGAGAGGATAGCTAGAGAGTTCTTAATGAACTACTCAAGGCACATGAGAACAAGAGAGAACCGCTTAGTAGGAAGCCTCCTAGAACCAAAGGAAAGACCACAACTACTAGAAACACTACCACAGCTTCTGAAGTTGTTGGGAATAGAATTGGATCTAGAAGGGGGAAGAGATTTAGGGCAAGTAATTAGAAGCATCGATGGAGAGCTAGCACAAGATTGTGATGGGTGCCCATTTAGGGCAAGTAATTAGAAGCATCGATGGAGTGCTAGCACAAGATTGTGATGACAATTCCAAAAGAGCAACCACTTGAAGTTGGTGATACTCCACAAGTGAAACTAGTAGTGTCCAAAAAGTCATCGTGCAAGGAGGAAAGGCTAGATCCAAAGCAACCACTTCCATGTGAGGCTACTCAAGCTTAAACGAAAAGTCCAAGGAGATGAGATAGAGCCCTCAAGTGTTGATAAGCAACAACCTGGGGTTCTTGCTAGTTCTTCAAAACCACCAAAATCTCCTCGAAACCACGAACCTTTGTCACCCAAACCAAAACCAAAAAATCTGGCAACAATAGCCTAATGTAGCTCATCAATCTAAGGATCCACAAGGGAAAGCTCCAAAAACATCAAAAGAGCAACGACCTCCCTCTACAAGTGTTGTCACAAACAAATTTGTAAATACCAAGACCATGAATACTTCCACTCAGTCAAAGGATCCAAGTGCACAATCATCATCATTGTCATGATTTACCACTCCACTGAATTGAAAGTTACAACTTCCTATTTTGAGATGGAAACCATACAATCACAACCCTTGGTTGTGACTAAGACTATCACTCCAGTTAAAGAACAAGTCTCTAGAAATTCAGTCTCACACAAGGATATAGAATCTAGTGTAGAAAGCATAATGAGCCCATTGATTTAGAAGTCATGTTCTTCTCGACTAAAGGCTCTAATGCACTTGAAACCAGCTAAATGATTGATCATGGAGATGTTAGAAAAGAGGGGGCTACATAGAGATCAATCAAAAACTACGATTTCTCAAGAATTAGATGAAACACTCTTGACTTCACTTGCTCGTGCATATGTTTATGTCGACCTTAGAATTCAAATGGCTCAGCATCACAAACTCTTAGAAAAGCCTTTGACATGGTCACAGCAATCACAAATTTGTTGGATTTACCCAGCTATCATAGGAGAAGTTATAAAGCAAATGACCAAGGTAGAGCAATAAAAGCATAGCTTAATTCCTGTGTTTTACACTCGGAAGCACACAAGTTGGGAAGATGTTGTAGCATTGGCCAAGAAAGCAAAAGGACAAAGTGAGCTTAAACAAAAATGGTATTCTAGTCGGGGGTTAGTTGCACAATATGGTAGTCACCTAATGATAATTCTTGAGCATAGAAATCCACTTTGGAATTCAATTCATGATCCTATATATGTTGCTCCTACATCTCTCTAAGTGCTTGCACTTGTCCATGGTGTCAACATTTCTAAATTGGCTAAACTTGATCCCTTGTGTGACAAACTTCTTTTGGAGGAAAAGCTACACATTGCAAGTCACTTAGCACAGCGAGACATGATAAGTAATGTCACTAGATATATATTTTGTCTCATCCATGACCCACAACTTCTTGATGAGCATGCTTCATACAATCCTAATTTCTATGAATGGTTTATTCCAAGGCTGCATGACACAACACGAAATCTTACCTCTACTTCTAGTACTACAATGACTCAATCTTCATCCAATGATATGAAGCAAAGTGATGTACATAAACCTTCTCCTAACCCCTCAGACACAGTGATCGAAAGAGGTATGCTTGCAACTCCAAATCCTAGGCCAAACGCCACTTATGTCCCCACTAGCTCACCCAACCAATTAGCCCCATTTGAGCTAGTTGAACCTCGAGATGCTCCAAGGGAGGTCGCTAAGACACATCTCTAGATTAGACCTACTAAACCTGACTCTCCTTCTGGTATCAAGCCTTTGCTAGTATGTCAACCATTGAGTACCATGGCTGCACATTTGGCAAAGAAATTCAATTCCCTTGAAACAAAATGCCTACTCAAATTTGAGGCCATATTTGCAATGATTGATCTAGGCTTTGCTGATGATGAGGCAGTTTAGGTTGCTTCTAAATGGCATTCCCCTTGGGAGAACAATGAACATCTTTTCGATAAAAGCCTCTTGATTCATGAGGAATATGTTAGGACTCTCCCTCAAGAGCACTTTCTGTCATGCCAATTTATTCATTCTTGTGCCTCTATGACCAAAATCTAAGACCAATCACTACTTGATGAGCTTGAGTAGAATTGTTATTCCTCAAGTCCATTATTGCAGAAGTGGTTTTCTCATGGACTTGAGATTTCTTGTGATGGCAATCATCTTATGACCACATCTGAGCAACATTGTACAATCAATATACTTTAAGTTGACCCAACTTACTGTGAGAGAACTTCACTGCACTCTATCATCCTATCTCGAAATCATGCCTTGCCACAAAAGTTGATATATCATCCATTGCTTGACAAGATTTTGATCAAAGAGGAACTATACAAGTTAGTCGCTTTGCAAGACCCTCTATGCTTGGTGATATGATTGCCTATGTTTGTGGACCGGTTACCAAACCACCTAACTTGGATGCTTTTGCCGAATTCGAGTACAATCCAAATGTCTATGAATGCTGGATCCCAAAAACTTTAGAACACTAACTCTTTTTCCTTTTTAGTCTTAGTTTCTTTGTATGTATTTTTCTTTAGCTCAATTTATTACACTAATAAGAGAAAATTCCCTCTGACTTTAGAAAGAAGGCTACATCTTATGCGAGGGAAAAAAATAAAAAACAAGAGGTACAAGCTCAAACCCTTTCGCTCCTCGTGTGATGGTGAACTTTAAAGAATAAAAAAAGTTATTCATATCTTTTTCCCTTGAATCCACTGCATGGTACTCTCAAAGTTTCACCAAGTGAATGCAAGAAAACAATAGGTGACAAAGCAATGCAATGATCGTTGACTTGAAGCTAAAACTAGCATTAGAACCTTCCTAAAGATCTCAAGTAGCTCGAGAGGCATCACGTTAAGACATTAAAGGCCAATCAAAAGATAACGAGTTTATCTTGGAGCCTCACTAAAGAAACATAGAACTTAAAGAACTCAACAATGAGGTTCCCATTTCTTCAATGACAACATACCTTGACTACAACATCCAATGGTCATCTACTTCCTTAGGAGCAATTGCAAATTGCTTCATCAATGAGCATACCAGTCTTCATTGCCAAGTTCAAGTTCTTTAACAACAACTTCATCAACAATGTGGCAATGTGCTTCAATGTCCAGGCTAAATATTGAAATATTCATTGTACATATCTCAATGCACCAATCATCTTATGCACCAAGTTTTATTCTTTGTACTCATTCTTTTGATCTCATACTTCCATTTCTCCTTGTAAGGAAGCATGCCTTATTGTATATCACTATTGCTACTTGACTTTCCACCAAAAGAAAAAAAGAAGAAGAACAAAGAGAGAAAAGAAAAAAAAGAGTGAAAAACATGAGAGGCAAAAAAAGAAAAAAAGGACAAATGCACTCACATGCGCACTGCACCACACATAGGGGTCCTCAAGTTGGATGCATCTAGTGGCTTCGGTTGGCTAGCACCATCTCTAACCCCCTATCCCTTTTCCATTTTCCTGCACATTTGCTTAGGGAACATTAAGGTCACGACATACCTAGGGAGTCTTGGCTCGCCTAGGTTAGACATGTCGCTCTAAATCACCTGCACATTTTATCCCTTCATTTGATTTATCTAGTGTCATCAATCCTCACTTTCCAGCAACACGGAAAAGGTTCTTCAACATAAAGCCAACCATTGCATCAACTACCATGTGTGGTTGACAAAGACCCATGTTCTCCAAAATTTTATTGGACTGGATACCTACTAATTCCTTTTCTCTAAGCCACGGCAAATTTTCCCATCATCATTTGTTCAAGCTCCTTTGCTTCATCAAGCATCATCATCAATAGAAGCACTCATGGAGAAGTCTTCTAACTATGTATTAGACTATGTACGCATGTGCACTCACTTAGTAATTGCACCATAAATTATTCACCATTTTGGGTCCTCAAATGTAGGACAACACTTCAGGCTTTCTTGGAGTTTGACCCATCTCCCAAACCAACATCATTATTTGTCTTGTGCACGAACAACAAACTAGAACTTTTCCCTAGGGAGTGATTGCACGAGAGGTTTCACTTTGCAGGCTCAAAGTTTGTGGAGGATCGCGTGCCATCATTGCTACATCAACATCAAATCTCTCATATTTTGCAATATCCCAATCATTTCCCATGACCATTCAAGATGTTTCCACTAGAAGAGATAGCAGTCAAGTGTCTCTTCAACAACAACCACTTCTAAAAGATTTGTCACCAACAACAACATCAATCACCATCTACCATAGCATGAGCAACATCCTCTGTCCCAACTATAGTAGAAAGAATATTATCTTCCTTGACAGCCACAATTCTTCATCAACTATATTCATTAATCCTCCATCATGCTTACTTCATCGACTGTTCCCACCATTTTTTGTGTCTTCGGTGGAAGCTATTGCATGCTACGTACGACATGAGTGCCATGGGACTAGCACTCACCTAGGGGGGCAATAATGTTAACGGTGTTTTGAGAAGGAAAATTGAAAGTGCAAGTGCCATATCCTATTTCTTGGTACATATTTGTTTTGTGGAGCTTTAGTGTATTATTTAGGGAACTTTTGTATCATGGACATCATCATATTATCATGGATTTATTCCTTTGTGAGAGCCGACCATGCACATTATATTTATCACCCATAGTTTTATTTGTCACACCTGCAAGTTTTGTGTGGATTTTGAACATGGAATTGTGATTTGATTAGCATAGGCGTGGTCTATTTAGGCTAAGGTACAAGCACGCTTCAAGGATTGACTGGCCTAGAGCCCACTAAGTGGGTAGGATGCCCAAGAGAGGGTGAAAACCCTAATTCACAATTGTGGAAATCCTAAACACAAAACACAAAAGGGGGTTGTATTCACCCTTTTTGCATATCCATGATGTGGAAGCTTTATTAGTGTGACTACTCAAGCTTTCTATTCTATCTTTCCATTCTATCACCTTGCTTCCATTGTGTTAAGAGTCAGTGAGAGGGAGTGGTGAGAGGTATGTTGAGTGAGGGACTGAGGGAGGGTGAAGCTCTTCATCTTCTTGCTTTTCTTATTGTCTCTACTAGGTCTTCAACTCATTGGTGTGCTTGGTGGATGCAAAGGAGCACGGCATTGGATTGTGTTGATCATGATCATGGAACCATCTTCGAGCCTTAAAAAGGTAAGTTAGGTGAGTTCACTACAACTCGAGCTAGTCTTGTGTTCTTGCTTTCTTGGGTTGGAGAGAAGGATGCTTGGTTAGTTAGAGTGGAGTGTTGGGAGACAAGGTGAGAGATTGTCGCCGAAGTGAGTTGTAGCTTCTAAAACAATAGAAGTCCATCCAAAGTCCCGACTGTTGGTGCATTTGGCTCAACAAAGGTTGACAAAACCGGTGACCTTATCAATAAATCTTACCTTATCTAGTGCAAACACCTCTTAGTAGTTGGTTTATTATGCTATCGTAAGTGTATCCTCTCTGGCTGGTCAATAAGATTGGCTGCATGGATCCAAGTATTGTTGTACCTATGGTCACACTTTACTATTCTACATGTACCTTAGAACTTGTAGCCATTTCTAATGCTAAAGGCTCACCTACATAAGCTGATTAATTTATTTAATGAAAAGGTTAAGATTGACATTTTTATAAACTCATATTTCAACTATAATGTAAACAAGAATACAATTTTCTCAATCTCTCTTTTGTCCTTCAACATTTCCTTATGTTAGGCAATGATATTGTGTATATTTTAATACATTGTGGATTAAGTTTGCATAAACAATGTGCAATGTGCATGCATGGGAGTGTAGAAGAAAACTAGGGAACTACTAGTTAAAGAACTTTCCTATATTGCACATTTATAATTGTATCAATGTGACTGTAAAGTTATAGAAAAAGTGTGTTTCTAAAGTCACAAAATATTTCATGTATACAACATGAAATAAGCACAATGTTGAACACTGGTGTCCTACGAGCTTTTTATCAAGATTGTAAATGCATTCATAAGTCTTTTTATTTCAAAATATCTATCAAGTAGGGCCATCTATGGGCCTGAACGTCCCTTTAGTATTTGTAAGTTTTATGCTTATTTACATTGTTGGTTTGGATTCAATGTGTTATTTTAATACTCTATCTCTTTTGTCTAACATTCAATATTTTGTGTCTTTGTTTGTGTAGCATGGTTCCACTAATCATTTGATAATCAAATTTGAGAAAGAATACATAGAGCACCACAAAATTATGTGACTTATGGGCATGCTATTTTCACATGAAGAAGAGGTAATTGATAATTTGATGCTAACAAGCTTACAACTTATGTTTCATTTAAAGTTCTTATAATCTATATTTGTTTCTTCTTCTTGCAACATTAAATTGATGAGGGGTGTGTGAGGATAAGATCTCTTATTAAGAATTGGTTCTAGCATTAAGAGTTATAACTTTATGCATATATATATTTTTGTAATGGTATCCAAATTTGGACTTTCATTTGCTACTATATTATGAGAACATCATTATATTGTCTTCTTGTTTTCAAGTAAATTGTAGTGTCTTTCTTGTATATGTATTTACGTATTACATCGTAGTTTTTGTACCTGTGATTTTATGTAGGTTTTACCTATAATCCATATTTGAGAGGATAACATATATGGATCGATGATTTGTCCCCTAGAGAGCCAAATCCTTGCCTTTTTTTTTCCCTTCAGCATAAGTTGGTATAAGGGTTGGCACAAATTTTCTACAATTCTTTGTATATGTTTTGGTACACTTATCATTAAGTATATCATGAGTATAATTGTCAAAACTATCATTGGCATATGTTTGATATGTTTTGATGCATATTCCAACACAAATCGTGACACATTCCAATAACTTTACCAATGCACAAAGACTGAAGCTTTTATTAATGATTATTTCAATGGTAGGTCCAACATTTGTAATATGTTTTCACTTGAATTGATGCTAGAGAAATGTCCCATAAATGTCTTATCTTTTGTAGTGTATTTTATTTTATGAAAGCTATCAAAATGCATAAGTGTAAGCTTACAAAAGGGTTTTTCTTTGCAATTAAAAAAAGAAGCTATAAGTTTTCTAAGAAAGAGGGGTCATTTTTTTTCCTCAGTGTGTGTAACTAGAGGATTTTTAAAATACTCCTTGAAAGTAGGCCATATGTAGCTTACAAGCATGCCCCCAATATTATTTACTAGAGAGTGACATCGTAACAACAATATTGCAATATCACATTATTGATAGTATTGTGATATTGTATGGAAAACTAGTGTGCCCCAAGTTTGGGTCAAATCTTCAATCTCCTAGCTAACTTAGGCTCACCTTAAAATGTATTACTATTAGATACTTAAGTTTATAGCCTTGTAATTTAAAATTTTAACTTTTAAGCTTGAAATTGTGAACATGCTACACAAAAGGAGTACGTGATGTATGAAAATCCATATAATAAAATAGTTTCGATTGAGTAGATTTGGTAATGACTTGTCTAAGAATATAGAGTTTTACTTCTATTTCGAAAAGCATATAATTTCATTCAATAAAAAATATTTCTAGACCCTATGCATTTTCTTTGCCTCTATCTCCCACCCCCTCCCCAACCTATGGCCTTATACACAAATTAAAATAAACAATCTCTCTCTCTCTCTCTCTCTCTCTCTCTCTCTCTCTCTCTCTCTCTCTCCACATGCAATCTTCGTTCACTTCTAATTAAAATAAATCTCTCTCTCTCTCTCTCTCTCTCTCTCTCCCTCTCTCCATAGCAGGCCGATATATAACGTCAGCCAGACAGAACACTTGCAAACTTCGTCTCCACATGCAATCTTCGTCCCTCTCCCCTTTTTCCAAGTTCTATTTGCAACACAAATGACACAAATAGTGACACTAATAGCGACACCGGTCTGAGAAAAAAGTTTCGAAAACCCGAGTGTGACATTTTTCGAGAAAACGTTTGTGAGAAAGAATAAAAGAGAGAGCGAGAGACTTTAAAGCTTTGAGAGGGAGCGGGAGAGAAAGAGGAAGAGGGGGGGAGGACTCATCACCACTATCACAGTCGCCACCGCTATACACGAAGAAGAAAGAGAAGTGTACAAGGGAGAAGGGAGGAAAGGTGCGAAGAGGAGGTACAAAGGGTTTCATCTTCAGGCCTTTGAGGTAGGTACATTGCCTCTTCTTGCTTTATTTTTGTGTTTTCTTCTTCTCTTTTTTTGTTTTTCTTTGCAAAGAAATGCATGGAAAGAGAGGGAGGGAGGGAGGAAAAAGAAGGGAGGGAGAGGAAGAGAGAAAGAGGGAGAGAAAGGGAGAAAGAAAGCAAAGAGAAAGAGGAAAAAGGAAATGAGAGATGAAGGGAGGGAGAGAGGAGGATGAGTGAGAGAAACGAGAGAGAGAGGGGGGAGAAACAAAGAGAGCTGAGGAAACAAAGAAAGGGAAATAGAGAGAAAAAGAGGGGGAGAGAAATAAAAAGAGGTAGAGGGAAGGAAGAGAGGAGGAGGTAGAAAATCACGGTGAGGTAAATAGAGAAAGGAGAGTGAAAAGAAGAGAGAGAGAGGGAGAAAGAGAAATAGAGAGAAAAACAATAGAGAGCGAGAGAGAGGGAGAGAGAAATTAGAAAACAATGAGATAGAATGAAAAGAAAGAAAAGTAAAGGGAGAGGGGGGAGAGAAAGATAAAGAGGGGTGGGGTGACATTACTTTCAATATCTTTGTTTTTTAAGCTTTTTATTTTTTATCTTTGATTGTGTTTGCAACAAGATGCGAGTTGAGTGAGAGTGGGGAGGGCAAAAGGGTGAGAAATAGAGAGAAGAAGGGAGGAAAAGGAAGAGAGAGACCGAGAGAAATAAAAAAGTGATTCTTCTTCAAGCTTTGAGATAAGTGCATTATCTCTTCTCTCTTTGTTTTTCTCTTTTCTTTACTTCTCTATTTCTTCTTGTTGATGAAGAGATATATAGAGAGAAGAAGTGAGAGAGATTAATGCAAGGGAGAGAGAGAGAGAGAGAGAGAGAGAGAGGCCGTTGCCACTGCCTATCCACCACAAAAAGAGAGGGTACAACCGCAAAGGAGAAGGAGGCAATAGGTCTGAAGGAGAAGAAGAAGGAGAGAAGCGTAAAAGGATTCTTCTTCAAGCTTTAAGGTAAGTGCACTCTCTCTTCTCTCTCTATTTTTCTCTTTTCTTTACTTCTATCTTTCTTTTTGTTGATGAAAAGATATATAGGGAGAAGAAGGGAGACAGATCAACACAAGGGAGATTGAGAGAGAGAGAAAGAGATAGGCAGGTTGTCGCCGCTACCACCACCATTGCCACCACATCCACGAAAAGAGAGGGGACAACTACAAAGGAGAAGGAGGGAACCCATGAGGTAAGTGTATTCACTTTTCTCTCTTCTTTTTTCTTTTTTCTTTACTTTTTTCTTTTTTCTTGTTGATGAAGAGATGTATAGAGAGAAGAAGGGAGAGAGATCAACATTGTCATATGGAGTATATGTGGGACCAGATGTGGGAGTTCACAAAAGTTGCTCGTTGCAGGGACACTTTGTAAGATGGGAGCAAAGGATGATGAAGAATACTCAACTCAAGGAAAATACATGGAGTAAGAAGAATGGTTAGGTTTCTCATTCAATCAAATACATATATGGGTAAGGTAAGACGGAAACGAACCATATATCAAAGAAACGAGTGTAGTTGGAGGCACAGGCCCCTTCCACTTCATTATGGCTTCACACAGCTGCTTGCATTCATTTGTCCTCTCTGAAATTAAAGGCATTGTTTCATGTGCTTGATTGTGCATAACTATAGTAACTATAGTCTTGTATAAACGTAGGTGATGATGCCTCTTTAATGCTCCAAAGCTAGATTCAACTGCACCTTGAACCCACCAGCTTCTCCGTGGAACAGACAGACCATCCTAGTATCTAGAGACCCTCTTCCTCAAAGCAGCCTACTCTCCAACTACTTCTTGGATGGTTGGCATTGCTTCTAATTTGCAACCCTTAGAGTTTATCGTTCACAAACTACTGCCAACTTGCACTAGAAGCATGGTAGCTCGATCCTATCCTTTTTTGAATTCTACCACTTATGGCCTCTTTTTCATTTCCTTGAACACAACCTTAGCTAGCTTGCTATCCATGCATGTTATCAACTCCTTTTCTTGAGCACAGGACTTTGCATATGTGAAGGGTTCAATGTTTTCCGATCATTGTTTGCCAATTAATGACCTCCTGAGGTTGCCTCTCTAGTTTGGCAGCTTCTAATTCTTACTTTCATCCTGATTTGCTAGGGGATCCACTAGGGTTTACCGTATGGTACCACGTGAGTGTAAGGGAGGGGGGTTATTTAAGGGAAGGAAGGTACATTTTATAAGGTAAGGTCCCATCAATAGGGGGTAGATAAGGGGTATTTTCATATATTTCTTGCACGCAGGTGACATCTCCTTATTACTACTAGTGAATCCCTCATGCCTGATTCATGACTACAATTTACACCACAAATTCACATCACAGCATATAAAGGCATTACTACTAGGAGGACAATTCCGATGGCACTGATAAAGGCCCCGTAGTAAGAAACATAGAGCTCTCTATACAATTGCAGCAAACCTTACTTTTTCAAGAGATAGAGCTTCCTCACACTGGAAAGCCTCCCATGAATAGCGCTCACACAATATCCAATTGTCGGGACTAATTAGGGAAAAAGCAGGAAGACCATCTTTCTCATAAAAGCGACACCTTGCTAGAGAGAGAGAGAGAGAGAGAGAGAGAGTTGCCACTGTCATTTCTGTCGACATCCACGAAAACAGAGGGGACAACTGCACTCAAAGGAGAAGGAGAAAAACTGTGAAGGAGAAAAAGAAGAAGAAGGAGAAAAGCACAAAAGGATTCTTCTTCAAGCTTTGAGGTAAGTGCATTCTCTCTTCTCTCTTTTTTGACCATAGTAGCTAACTAGCTCGTGTTTCAGAGGATAATATGATTGTAGTGGCATTGAATGGGTTATGCAAGGAGTATAAGGCATTGAATGAGTACTTAGGATGACCAAGAAGATAGATTGTTTTCTATGCAACATGTATCAAAGAATATGCCTAAGAAAGGAAAAGATGAGAAATGGTACATAGACTCAAGAGCATCCAATCATATGACTCCTCATGGCCAATGGTTTGATGAGTTAGTAGCAGGGTCTCATGGATTTGTATGTACTAGTGATGATACATAGCATGATATTGAACATATATGTATGGTTTTGTTGCTCATGCTTTCTACCTAATGGCAGAAAGAAGAGCCTACATGATGTACTACATGTACCTTCTATTATCAAGAATCTACTGTAAGTTAGACAAATGGTATAAGAGAATCTGCAAGAATCTACTATTGGTTGGACAAATAATTTGAGTCGATACATATGGCTGTACATTCTGAAGCATAATGATGAGGTGCTCGATGTCTTTAAGAAAATGGGTTTATAAAGTGAAATGCAAGTCTGATGGTTCATTGGAAAGGTATTAAGCCTAGCTGGTTGCAAAAGAATATGCATAGTAGTATAGCCTAGATTATGAGGAAACTTTTAGCCCGTTGCCAAGTTGGCAATGGTGTGAATAGTTGTTGCATTAGTGCCTTCTAAGGGCTGGAAATTATAGCATGTGGATGTAAAAAATACATTCTTGAATGGTGACTTGCTTGAAAAGGTGTATATGGAGCAGCATGAGGGTTATGTATATCCTGACTATCTGACATATGTGTGTAAGATGAAAAAGGCATTGTATGGAGGCTGAAACTGGCATCGAGAGCATGGAATGCTCGCATATAAACTTATTTGCAGTAGCTTGGTTTTTAGATAAGTAATGTAGATCACAATATGTTTACAAAGAAAACATAGCATGGTTATGTTTTTCTGGTAGTTTATATCGATGATTTGATAATCAGTGGAGATGATGATCATGGGATTATTGAAATTAAAGCAAAGTTATAGGTTAAATTCAAAGTCAAGGATCTTGGTAAGCTGAAGTACTTTCTCAGGATTGAGGTTGTGTCTACACCTCAAGATATATGGCTATTGCAAAAATAGTATGCTCATGATATGTTGCTGAAATATGGCATGATGGAGTGTGAACCCATGGAAATACCATTGGATCAGAATGTCAAACTTGTAGTTGATGTTGAGACTAAGATCAAGAATGTCACTATGTATAGACAGATGATAGGCAGCCTGATTTACCTTACTATTTCTTGTCTTGACTTGAGTTATGCAGTGGGATTAATTAGCCAATTATTGCAAAAACCTCATAAGCCACACTTAGATGCAGTCAAGAGGATTATGCAGTACGAGAAGGGTACTACTGATTATGGGCTATTTTATGAGCATGGAAAATCATTCGACTTGACAAGTTATATAGAAGCTAATTGGGCTGGTTGTGTCTATGAGAGAAGGTCAACCAATGGTTTTTCTTTCAGCTTAGGTAGAAGTATGATTAGTTGGAGTAGTAAGAAGTAGCCCACAATTGCTTTATCTAGTATAAAGGCTAAATATAGGGGTGCAATTTTAACGACATGTGAAGTAGTTTGGCTTGTAAAACTACTACATGATTTGCATATCTAGTTGGATAGTAAAGTCACATTGCACACATAAACATGCTATACAAGTAGCATCTTCAAGAGTTGGCACATGTCTCTTTATTTTTTTATAATTATAGGGAAATGTGTCATTCCCTTGTCTTTCAAGAGGATATTCACTTTTCTTTGCTTTATTTACTTTTCTTTAGAGAAAAAGGAAAAAATGTACATTATAAACTTGTGAAAGCGTGTACGTATGAAGATTGCAGATGCCTTTGTTTCCAATGATGAGACATAATCAAATAAGGAAATTACATTAATGCTAAGTAGCTTGAAGAATAAGAACCAATAACGAGTTATTTAAAAATAAACAACCAACTACTTAAGTAATTACATATTTATTATACATATACAATCACACACTCTCTTTCTCTCATTTTAAATACTATACACTAACTAGTTGAATAATTAGTAACCACACACATACTCTCTCTAACTTATTAGTTAATTAGCTACTTAAATACAACACTAGTCATTGCTAACTATTTAACTACAAGACATACACTACACATACTCTCTTGAACTAATTAGTTAGTTAACTACTATATCACTTACCAACAATACATACACTCCCTTACTAATTATTTTGTTATTTAGATAATCTCAAAACTAATTAAGTTTTTAGCTAATTAATTGGTTTTTTATTTAACTATAAGAGGAGCTATCACTAATTATTTGATTACAGCATCACAATACACATGGCTACGTTCCTGCATGTCTAACAAAATATTTAATGCTAACTGTCTACTAACTAATAATCACTAAGCTAGCTATTACTAGCTTCTACCTATATTTAACTACAAAAATAGTCATCAGTAACTATTTAACTACATTGTAACATACATGCCTACATGTTGAACTAAATAATTAACATTAACCAAATAATTGATAGTAACTGACCTACAGAATTAGTACTAATAATTGATATACAAAAAATTAAAAACATAAACTAATTTAAATAAAAATTCATAGAAAGTAATGAAAATAATAGTTTAATATTAACAACAAACACATCACATCATGTTTTTGTGGTGATCATGTCTCCTTTTTTTTCATTAAGAAAAATCTTTTGCATTGTGAAACACAATGTCATCACCGCTATATGATGCATTGATAGATCATTACTATATATAATCATTGCAATGTGTTGAGAGATGCAAGTTGGTAATTTAACCACATGTTGTAGATGATGGTTGTATTTGATCATTTCTATAGATATTCATCTCTTTCAATGTTGATTGATTGATGTACAACACACAAACAAGAATCAACCACACACCTATCACACCAATTTACTATGCGCTACATCATGCAATGTAACAAACAACAATTGACTGAATGAAAACTCATGAACACATTACAAATAATTAAATAATTAATTCATTGTCACAATTTATTGTTCATTGACTAGCACACATCATCACAAATATAAGAGTCAACCATACATCTAAATTCCTCTCTCTCTCTCTCTCTCTCTCTCTCTCATATGCTTACTTTGGCATGGCAGGGCTTATTCACAATTCATGTTCAAGGCAAACAATAATGAAACTTCAAACTTGGAAACCTCAAAACCTCATGAGCATATTCCAAAGGAAACAACTAGTTGCCTTCACAACTTGAAAACTCTAACACTTTATTTGGATGGGGTTTATACTACATCGAGCTTAGTATTCACATTTCCTAAACTTTAAATACCATTCTTGTTTAATTAAATTCATAAACACTCCTAATGTTATTAGCATTAGTGGTTGTTGTTTAATAATTTCATAATTCTAATCAAAATTTTCATTCAAAAAATGGAAAAACCTTCAATAGATGCACATGTAATAATAAATTGAAAATTTAAGGTGAGCATGGCATTACTTGTTTTCTTTCTTTTCAAAAGTAAAAAGCGAAACCAACAACTCCACCTCATGATATTAGAGCGAGACATTGTCAAAAGAGGTGCATGCATCTGATGCAAAGATGTGGGGTCTCTAAAGCACACAACAAGTAAGGAAAGGGAAAATAGAGAAGAAGCTCTATTGAAACACAAGAAGAGAAGCTAAGAAAACTTTGGATTACATTCTTGGTTAGTTCTTGTGAACTCAAAACTAAAATCTCAAATGAAATACTTGTCAGAATTTTAGAGAGAGAGAGAGAGAGACAAAGACATGGAGCTATAGCAAAGAGTAGTGTTCTCTCTTATTCTCTACTTTTCATTATTCCATGATGCTTACTAAAGTCTAGTCACACATAATTGAAAACCACACTAGGTTACTAACTGATCGTATCACTAAGTGTGGTTGAGTCTAACTGACTCAGTTATTACAACACACATGGAGAGTGATAGCTTAGACTACAATTGTCTAGATATAAGATCTGTAATGTCTGTGATATTGATCATGGGATTGATTCTCAATACTCCCCCTCAAGCTCAAACCAGCCAATGTACTCCAACTAGCTTCTTGAAATGCACAAACTTATCTTTACCAAGTGATTCCATAAAGATATATGCTACGTGGTCTTCTGTCTTCACATCGAGTAGATCAATCTTTCTAGAAAGTACCATCTCCTTGATGAAATGGTGATGAACTTCTATGTGTTTGGATCTAGCTTGATAGACCGGGTTGCTAGCCAACATGACACTACTGAGATTGTCAAAATGCAAGTTGACCTTGCGTCATCTACATGTATACACAAGTCATGTAGCAGTTTCATGAGCCAAATTGGTTTCCATGTTGCTAAGACTACACCCTTGTATTTTTCCTCTCTAGTAGATAAAGCAATAGTCGAGTGCTTCTTACTACTCCAGCTGATCATACTATAATCCAAGTTGAAGGCATAACCACTAGTTGACCTTCTATAATAGGCACAACTAGCCCAATCAACATTTGTATAACATATCAAGTCAAATGACTTTCCATGCTCATAAAACAATCCATAATCAATAGTACCCTTCACATATTGCTTAATCCTCCTAACTGCATCTAGATGTGGCTTAAGAAGCTTCTACATAAACTAGCTAATCAGTCCCACTGTATAACTGAGGTCAGGAAAGGTGATGGTGAGATAAATCAGCGTATCCACCATGTGTCGATACATGGTGACATTCTCTATTTCATTCCCAACATCAAATGTAAGTTTGACATTCAGATCCAATGGTGTTTCCATGTCTCTACACTCCATCATGCCATATTTCAAGAACATATCATCAGCATATTGTTTTTGCAATAGCCATCTACCTTGAGGTGTAGACACAACCTTAAACCCAAGGAAGTATTTGAGCTCTCCAAGATCCTTCACCTTGAATTCAACCTCTAACCATGACTTAATTTCATGCAATCCCATGATCATCATCTCCAGTGATGATCAAATCATCCACATAAATCACCAAGAGAATATAACCATTCTCTAGCTTCTTTGTAAACAAGCTATGGTCTGCATTATTCGAGCTATATATAGCTCACCCTATCTAAACTAGGTCTCACATATATATATGTAGATTGTGATTAATATGATATAGTCTTTGGGAGTGTATATGGTGTGTCTCTTCTCTCTCTATTACGTCTCTACATATCTTTTCTCTCTACATTTCAACATGGTATCAGAGCCATCACGATCGACTACAACCAATTCCTTAAAGAAGACAATCAGGAAGTATACCTATGTAGTATCTCTTCTATTCTTGATTAATGTTCTTTTTATGCTTAAAATTAATGTATTGTGTATGTTATTGTAATATTTCCGCCTGAAATATTAATCGACCCTAAAACCCTGCACATCTCATGCAAAAGCAGTGCAAAGTAATCTCTCGCAACGGAATAATGTTGGTGGCTAAGTGCTTACCCCGCGTGCTTTAATAAACACCTCATCGCATCGAGCATAGAAGGCCGAGGATCAAAACCCATAGTCCGCATGGGAACACCTCTTCAAAGGGGAAAAGGGGGATAATGGTTGAAATTGAGGCAAATTTCAACCCATAGTCCGCACGGGAACACCTCTTCAAAGGGGAAAAAGGGGATAATGGTTGAAATTGAGGCAAATTTTTTTATTATTTACCCCCTCCCCTCAGTGGATGCATGGTAGGGAGAGAGAGTATGAGTGTAAGAAGAGTTATGTGGAGAAGGAGCATGGGGAGGGGATCATGTTGGCCCGACACTTGGAGGCTAGCTTCCTCCCCCCTTAGCCCTATAAAACCACCAGAGGGACCTGTCATGCTGCCCTAGGCCACCACCATCTGCTACGCCACATTGCTGCCGCCTATTGCCCGGTGCTGTGCCATGCTACGCCACTCCACGACCACCATCATCATAATCATCATTCTCATCTCCATCCTCATCGACATCTCCTCCTTCCCAATCATTTCCACCCCCTTCCATGTCATCTCTAGTGTTCAGAGGCTTGGAAGCTTCCTTAGAAGCTTCCATAAAAGTTCCCATAGCCCCTATTCACCCGTGCTTTCTTGAGTGCCTTCAAAACTGCGATTGTAAGACCGTGTCCTGTGCAAAGGAGAAGATATCAGGCAGAAAGGGATTCGTAACGCGTAAAGGACCCAAGAGGAAGTTGCTGTTTGACTCGTCAATGGCTCCCAAGAAAATGGCGAGAGGCGCACATATGGGAACTTCTACTCTGAGTTTGCGTGTGGATAACACCCTGAACCTCAATGCCCAGGTTCTTAAAAATTATTTCTGCATGGAAAGAATGCACTAGGCATGTCCAATTCTCATAGGAAAGTTTAATCATGTTGGAAATTTTAATTGCTCGCCGAGGTACAAGAATTAGTTGCATGATGTGCATTTGAAATTACTTGCACTTCCAAATTGAAAATCCTAAACGCATATTGCATAAGTTAAGAGGTGGATTTGTCTAAATGCATCCTTGATTGCCTCGCGAAAAGAACAGCGCATAATGCATCTAGGTAGAAATCTCCTAGCTATGTTTTGCATATAAAATCATTGTAGACGTCCATTGAATGATGTCCAAATGGTCGCAATGCATGGCAAATTGCATGTGGTGAAAATTGCATCCTAGGTTGGGCTAAGTGCTGAAGGACGAATAAAATCAATAATGGTCCCATAGCATTCATGTATGGACTTCTTTTATCGAAGTTTGTATTTAGAAAAGGATGCATTTCATATTAAAGCTTGAGTTCAATGCATTAAGCGAAGGGTTATGAGCATAGTTCTTGATTGAAATTCAACGTAGGTTTTTATACGAGTTAGCCCTAAATTGTCGATCATTATATTCTAGGCAAAGGAAAAGAAATGGTCATTGTACATTTTAAAGTTGCATAGAATGGAAAAGTAAATGAATCGCATATTTGCATGTAATGTTATGTCTTGCAACTATTTACACCTTTTAGGAAAAATATTAGCGTCTCTAAAAAAGATCACCCCTTGTCGCAAGACAATTAGATTGATTTAGGTAAATCGCTTGTGATGGCATAACCGACATGGGATTCATAAAAGCATAAATAGTTAGTATGACGAAAACCTCAAAGTGCTAGCTAGGGTTTAGTTATGTTAAAAATTCTTCCTAGTATCGCACTTGGGATGCCAAGTCAAGACTTCCAATTCCCAAAGACCCTACCCACTTTCACGGAATGTTAAGGTTAGTTAAAATGCAAGACCAATCTAGGGTTTTTACCCTACGGATAAATGGCCAAATACTAGACTTCCATTTGAAATTAGAAACCCTAGGGTCAAACGTTGACGGCCTAGTAGGGTTAAGGGGTTGGGTTGGGTCAACAGGGCTGCCAAACCCTACATCTTGACCAAATGTATTCTCAACCAAGGAATATGTATTATGAAAAAACTAATCCTGCAAGTCAAATACGACTCCTATGCAACAAGTTGCAACATCGCATGGTTTTGTGTCTAAAGCACAAAATAGTATTGCCACTCCTTAGAGCAAGGGTTGGCAGGTTCTAAGTAGAAGTTTGATTTGCAAGAGGATGGGTAGTCATCCTGCTTCATCACCCTTCTTTGAGGCCGATTTGCCAAGTTAGGGTAATTATGAATTGCCTAGTAGGTAATTGACTAATCAAGTTAGGGCGACGAGGTTTCCTAGGAATTATTGATCCCAATGTAAGGAAACCTAAGGTATTTGTTAATTTGGGTTAATAAGGTATAAACCCTAACCCAAGGAAAAAAGGGTAAACGAGCAACAAAACCCTTGGGATCTTGCGAAGTCGCAATTGATCCCGGATCGAATGTCGGATGCATTCGGAGAGAAGGAATTCACTCCTTAGCAGTTGGCCAAACAAAAGACCACTGGATTGATTGTGTTTGTACAGTTAGGAGCACTGTTTGTACTTCTTTGCTCAATGAACTAAAGCTGGAAAAATAATTAATGCTTCAGGTTGAAGGCCTGGAGGGAGAGGCAGCATTAGTTACCCCCGAGTGTTTGCGTGACCCTATCCAAGGGGGTTGTTAGCCGTGCCAAGTACGTGGACCGACCCCGCCGTGAGAGGTCTCTCCGTGGGTGCTACTTGGAGCAGAAGGATGCTTGGGTGCCAGGGGGGCTCTAGCCGTAAATCCCTTGCCTTCGAGTCCTACAGAAGAGGCTGACGTGACTCGAGATTGGATCTCGAGGCCCGCATACTAGTCTACAGGCGGAAACTTGGAATAGCGATCCCTGAGGATTGCTGGAATTGCCTTTCGGCACATTATGGAATTGCCTTCACGCGGATTATGGAATAGCTTTCGGGTGGGATTATATGATGTATTCCAAAGAGTGATAAATAAGATTAATTGTTGAAAAGAAACTTGCTTGACATTGTTTTTCTATATCAGTGCTTAAGTTACGTGAAGGAACCGGTGATTAACTGGCTAATTAAGGAAGCTGTTTTTGCGTGTCAAACTAAATGTGGTAGGTAATTAGACAACTAAAGCAACCCTGAGGAAAGTGCGGTGGATGCGACCATGGGTCCGTCCTACGGATGGGTGGTCGTGGTTGGCTGGGAACTTTTCTCAAAAGATTTGACAGCAAAGTAAACATGACTTGAAATCTAGGAAGCTAGAGTCCTGATTTGTGATGTTTTAGGGGAACGGAATGGGACTATGCCTTATGGGCAGAGAGGTCAAGCTTTGCATCCTTCTCGTTTCCCATTCTCCTTGAACCAAGTGCAACATGAATCCGCTTCGACCGTGACGTTTCTGTGTAAAGTAGTTCGCCTTAGGGTTCGACGCTAGCTACCATTCTAGGAATTTGACCACTAGGATTCCTAGTCTGACCCCTACACCAAGTACGGCCATGATTCAGGAGAAGAAGTTTCTTCTCAAGCAAATCAAGCCGCTAGAATTTGATGGCAAGGGAAGGACCGTCCAAACTGATGTCGAGATCTGGATCGAATCCATGGAGAATTATTTCGAAGCAGCAGGTACCGCACCCGCTAACCAAGTGATGCTCACCAAATTGAAGCTTACCGGCGAAGCAAGACTTTGGTGGAAGCAATGGTGCAGAGACCAAGGGATCTCGGAAGGGTCAGTTACTTGGGAGAAGCTAAAAAGAGCTGTGCGAGGAAGATATCTACCACCTGCCTACCGCATGCAGAAGATGAAAGAGTTCTATGAACTGAAGCAGCTTGGTTTATCCCTTGATGCATACTATTCAAAGTTCGTCTCTCTTTTGAAGTATGCACCACAAATGGATATGACACAATAGTTGTTGAAGTTTTGTGCTGGATTAAACCCATCTATAAACACCCGCCTTGAATCAATGCATCCAACAGACCTTCAAGACGTGCAAGGCTACGTCCGTCCTAGCAGTTCACCATGGGGAGCTCCAGTGCTATTCCAGAAGAAGAAAGATGGAACACTTTGGCTATGTATTGACTACAAAGGGTTGAATCAATCAACCATTAAGAATAAGTATCCTATTCCAAGAATAGATGAACTTCTTGACCGTCTTCAAGGTGCAAAGATCTTCTCCAAGATTGATCTCAGGTCTGGATATTATCAGATAAGGATCAAGGAAGAGGACATCCCAAAGACGGCATTCAACACAAGATATGGACACTTTGAATTCCTAGTCATGTTGTTCGGGCTGACAAATGCTCATGCTACCTTCAACAGGCTAATGCAAGATATCTTTAGGCCATATCTTGATGACTTCATACTCATCTTCTTTTACGATACCTTAGTATACTCCAAACATGAAGAAGATCATGAACCCCACCTTCGCATTGTCCTTGAGACAATGAGGGCACACAAGCTTTATGCCAAGAAGAAGAAGTGTGTGTTTTTCAAGCGATAGATTGAATATTTGGATTCATTGTATCAGTAGAAGGAATATCAGTAGATCCGGCCAAGGTCAGAGACGTTTTGGAGTGGCCAACACCAACAACTGTCAAAGAAATACGTAGTTTTCTTGGATTGACAGGATGGTACAAGGTCTTTATCAAAAACTATGCCTTGATTGTAGCACCTCTGACGGATCTACTGAAGAAGCAAGTATCAATTGTATGGTCATCTGCTGAATAAACCATGTTTGACAAACTAAAGCAAAGCTTGGTATCAGCACCCATCTTGAAACTTCTAGGTCTTAGTAAGGAGTTTGTAGTAATAACTAATGCTAGCACACTTGCCTTAGGATGTGTGCTTATGTAGAAAGGTCATATTGTAGCATAGTCTTCAAGGAAACTGAAGAGCCATAAAAGGAACTATGCTACCCATGATCTGGAGTTGTTAGCTATCATCCATGCTCTCAAGATTTGGAGACACTACTTACTGGGTAACAAGTTTACCCTAGTGATGGGTCATAAAAGTCTTAAATGGATTTTTACCCAGAATGAGCTCAATATGAGGCAATGTTGATGGATTTAAGTGTTGGAGGAATATGATTTTGAAATCAAATACCAATCTGGAAAGGAGAATGTAGTTGCCGATGCACTCAGTCTTGCAAGGCATTTTTGAATTCTCTGATTTTGCAAGATCCATCAACAACTAGATCTCTAGCCACAAAGGTATCCATGCCAAACAACCCAATTCTTGAGCTAGCTAAAGAAGAGGCATGCCATGATCCAACCTATCAGAAGTTGCTAAGAGAGATCCCTATCAAGCATCAAGACCCGAAGCTACAAACAAAGTATCAAGAATTCTCTATCAATAGTGGACTTGTCTACTATAGAATGAGACTATGTATACTGGCAAGCCAATCACTCAAACAGAAGATACTTTGGGAAGCCCATGACTCCCCTTTTTTAGGACATCCTGGCTATGCCAAGACCCTCAATATAGTAAGAAAGAGCTATTATTGGGAGAGGCTTAAAGGTGGCGTTCTTAAATATGTCACTGAATGTTTGTCTTGTCAACATATTAAGGTCGAAGATGTCAAAATGCCAGGGAAATTGCAACCACTTGATATTCCCCAAATGAAATGGAAATTCATTAGTATGGATTTTGTTGTTGGCCTGCCCCAAGTTCAGGGAGTATACAACTCCATTATGGTTGTGGTTGATATGCTCACCAAGGTTGCACATCTTATCCCTATTAAGACAAACTATAAAGCCTCAAACATTGTAAGGTTATTTATCAAGGAGATATTAAAACTGCATGGATTACCCAGAAGAATCATTAGTGATTGTAACTCACTGTTCACATCACACTTCTAGAGTGCTATCTTCGAAGCCATTGGGACTCAACTCTATTTTAGTACAGCTTACCATCCCCAAACTGATGGTCAAACGGAGCGAGTCAACCAAGTCATTGAGGATATGCTAAGGGCACACTGCTGCCGTGAACCCAAAAAGTGGATTCAATATTTGCCATTGGTTGAGTTTGCCTACAATGCTTCCTACCAACAAAGCATTCAGATGACCCCTTTTCAAGCATTGTATGGGCACGATTGTCGAAGTCCTTTAAACTTCTCGGATCCAACCTTGAGGGTTGAAGCTTCAAAGCAGATGCTGGAAGATATGGATGACCAAATCAAGTCAATAAGATAGGACATCCAAGCTGCGAAGGACAGACAAAAGGCTTACGCGGATTTGAAACGTCAGGACATATCCTTTGTTGAAGGAGATATGGCTTCATTCGCGTATGTCCAAAGAAGAGTTCCCTATCCTTGGGGAAATGCAAAAAGCTAAGTCCAAGGTATTGTGGACCCTACAAGATTCTTAAGTGCCTAGGGCCTAATACTTACAGACTTCAACTCCCTGAGAACCTAAAAGTTCATAATGTATTCCATACCATCCTAGTGAACAAGTATGTGCCTAACCCTAGTCACGTGCTTGATGATCAACAAGTTGTAATGCCTAGCCAAGGAGTCCTTGAGCTACGGCTTGACAGGATCTTAGATGTTAGGGAGATGCATTTGAGATCCAAAACCTTGAGAGAATACCTCGTCCATTGGAAAGATTATCCCGAAGAGGATGCCACTTGGATGGATGAAAGTACTCTCAACCAACAATACCCCAGTTCTTCTCGACATGAGGACATCTTGATTCCTCTAAGGGGGATAGAATGTAATATTTTTGCCTGAAATATTAATCGACCCTAAAACCCCGCACATCTCACGCAAAAGCAGTGCAAAGTAATCTCCCACAACGGAATAATGTTGGTGGCTAAGTTCTTACCCCGTGTGCTTCAATAAACACCTCACCGCATCGAGCGTAGAAGGCCAAGGCTCAAAACCCGTAGTCCGCACATGAATACCTCTTCAAAGGGAAAAAAGGGGATAATGGTTAAAATTGAGGCAAATTTTTTTATTATTTACCCCCTCCCCTCAGCCGATGCATGGCAAGGAGAGGGAGTATGAGTGTAAGAAGAGTTATGTGGAGAAGGAGCATGGGGAGGGGATCATGCTGGCTCGACACTTGGAGGCTACCTTCCTCCCCCCCTCAGCCCTATAAAACCACCCCATCCCCAAGCTTGAGGGAGGGGAGGGAAGAGAGAGAGGGAGCTGTCGTGCTGCCCCAGGCCATCCCCATCCGCCACGCCATGTTGCTGTCGCTTGCTACCGCTCCTGCTGTGCCACGCTGCACCACTCCATGGCCACCATCATCATAATCATCATTCTCATTTCCATCCTCGTCGACATCTCCTCCTTCCCAATCATTTCCACTCCCCCCCTTCCACATCATCTCTAGTGTTCAGAGGCTTGGAAGATTCCATAAAAGTTCCCATAGCCCCTATTCACACATGCTTTCCTGGGTGCCTTCAAAACCGTGCTTGTAAGGTCAAGTCCTGCGCAAAGGAGAAGATATCGGGCAGAAAGGGATTCTTAACGTGTAAAGGACCCAAGAGGAAGTTGCTGAACCAGGATTTGACTTGTCAATGGATCCCAAGAAAATGGCGAGAGGCGCACAATGTAGGAACTTCTACTCCGAGTTTGCGTATGGATAACACCCCCAACCTCAATGCCCAAGTTCTTAAAAATTGTTTCCACATGGAAAGAATGCACTAGGCATGTCCAATTCTCATAGGTAAGTTTAATCATGTTGGAAATTTCAATTGCTCGCCGATGTACAAGAATTAGTTACATGATGTGCATTTGGAATTACTTGCACTTCCAAATTGAAAATCCTAAACGCATATTGCATAAGTTAAGAGGTGGATTTGTCTAAATGCATCCTTGATTTCCTCGTGAAAAGAACAGTGCATAATGCATTTAGGTAGAAATTTCCTAGCTTTGTTCTGCATATAAAATCATCGTAGACGTCCATTGAATGATGTCCAAATGGTCGCAAGGCATGGCGAATTGCATGTGGTGAAAATTGCATCCTAGGTTGGGCTAAGTGCTAATGGACAAATAAAATCAATAATGGTTCCATAGCATTCATGTATGGACTTCTTTTATCGAAGTTTGTATTTAGAAAAGGATGCATTTCATATTAAAGCTTGAATTCAATGCATTAAGCGAAGGGTTATGAGCATAGTTCTTGATTGAAATTCAACATAGGTTTTTATACGAGTTACCCCTAAATTGTCAATCATTATAGTCTAGGCAAGGAAAAGAAATGGTGATTGTACATTTTAAAGTTGCATAAAAGGGAAAAGTAAATGAATCGCACATTTGCATGTAATGTTATGTCTTGCAACTATTTACACCCTTTAGGAAAAATATTAGCGTCTCTAAAAAAGATCACCCCTTGTCGCAAGACAAATAGATCGATTTAGGTAGATCACTTGTGATGGCATAACCCACATGGGATTCATAAAAGCATAAATAGTTAGTACAACGAAAACCTCAAAGTGCTAGCTAGGGTTTAGTTACGTTAAAAATTCTGCCTAGTATCACACTTCGGATGCCAAGTGAAGACTTCCAATTCCAAAAGATCCTACCCACATTCACAGAATGTTAGGGTTAGTTAAAATGCAAGAACAATCTAGGGTTTTTACCCTACAGATCAATGGTCAAATGCTAGACTTCTATTTGAAATTAAAAACCCTAGGGTCAAACGTTGATGGCCTAGTAGGGTTAAGGGGTTGGGTTGGGTCAACAGGGCTCCCAAACCCTACATCTTGACCAAAGGTATTCTCAAACAAGTAATATGTTTGATGAAAGAACTAATCCCGCAAGTCAGATACGACTCCTATGCAAAAAGTTGCAACATCGCATGGTTTTGTGTCTAAACCACAAAATAGTATTACCACTCCTTAGAGCAAGGGTTGGCAGGTTCTAAGTATAAGTTTAATTTGCAAGAGGATGGGTAGTCATCCTGCTTCATCACCCTTCTTTGAGGCTGATTTGCCAAGTTAGGGTAATTATGAATTGTCGAGCAGGCAATCAAGTTAGGGCGACAAGGTTGCCTAGGAATTATTAACCCTAATGTAAGGAAACCTAAGGTATTTGTTAATTTGGGTTAATAGGGTATAAACCCTAACCCAAGGAAAAAAGGGTAAACAAGCAATGAAACCCTTGGGATCTACCAAGTTGCAATTGATCCCGAATCAAATGCTGGATGCATTCGGAGAGAAGGAATTCACTCCTTAGTAGTTGGCGAGACAAACGACCACTGGAACTGATTGTGTTTGTACAGTTAGGAGCACTGTTTGTACTTCTTTGCTCAATGAACTAAAGCTGGAAAAATAATTAATGCTTTAGGTTGAAGGCCTGGAGGGAGAGGAAGCATTAGTTACCCCCGAGTGTTTGCCTGACCCTATCCAAGGGGGTTGTTAGTCGCACCGGGTACGTGGACTGAACCCGCTGCAAGAGGTCTCTCCGTGGGTGCTACTTGGAGCAGGAGGACGCTTGGGTGTCAGGGGGGCTTTGACCGTAAATCCCTTGCCTCTTCGGGTCCTACACAAAAGGCCGATGTGACGTGACTCGAGATTGGATCTCGAGGCCTGCATACTAGTCTACAGGCGGAAACTTGGAATAGTGATACCTAAGGATTGCTGGAATTGCCTTCGGGCGGATTATGGAATTGCCTTGGGGCTGGATTATATGATGTATTCCAAAGAGTGATAAATAAGATCAATTGTTGAAAAGGAACTTGCTTGACATTGTGTTTCTATGTCAGTGCTTAAGTTACGTAAAGGAACCGATGATTGGGTAATTAAGGAAACTATTTTTACGTGTCAAACTAAATGTGGTAGGTAATTAGACAACTAAAGCAACCCTAAGAAAAGTGCATTGGATGCAACCATGGGTCCGTCCTACGGATGGGTGCTCTTGGTTGGCCGAAAACTTTTCTCAAAAGATTTCAGAGCAAAGTAACGATGACCTAGAATCTAGGAAGCAAGAGTCCCAATTTGTGTTGTTTTAGGGGGAACAGAATGGGACTATGCCTTATGGGCAGAGAGGTTGAGCTTTGCATCCCTCTCATTTCCCATTCTCCTTGAACCAAGTGCAACATGAATCCGCTTCGACCCTGACATTTCTGCGTAAAGTAGTTCGCCTTAGGGTTCGACGCTAGCTACCATTCTAGGAATTTGACCACTAGAAAAACCCTGATTCAGGTCAGTCCTAAGTGGGAATGGCCGGAATGCTTTCACTTTGTGGCAGACTACTCGGGAAGACCTAGATCGCAAACCCCATGACATTCCGTGGGAGTGTCGGGCACCACTTTATGGAATCTCTTCCCGATGGGCTGCTAAGACGTGTCCTACATGTGAACACGTGGACATGTTACAGTTATGAGCATCTTATATTATGAATTTTAAGGATAGAAGAAGTTCATTCGATCATCATCGATTATCATTTAGATTACAGATATGTTTAATTGCAGATATGCCTTGCTTATGCCTTGCTTGGACACCCTAAAGGTTTTTATTTGGAAAACTCTTAAGGAAATGCCTTTCTCAAGGAAACTATTTTTTTGATGTGCTAGGACTCACAAGCTCTCTTCCTATCAAATCCATGCTCAATTTGGGGTTCTGTGTCAAAAGTTATGTTAGTTCTAGTAACCTAGACTTGAAACAAGAAAAAAAAACAGGACAATAGCTTCTCGTGTAGACTTCTATGACACAAGTTTCGTCATGATTACTCACTCTTGCATTTTTGTGTTTCTGCCAAAATTAGCCATATCATCATCTATTCTTGGCCTGAAAATAAAGCGATAACATTTTGAGCATCGTTCATATTTCTCTTCTATGTTGGATTGATTTCTTCTCCCATATGTAATGTCTTTTCTGGGTTACTTTATTCTTGCCCATGTTTCGTCTATCTTGGGTCTCTTTCTTTTGGAGTATGCTTTTTGAACGAAACGTCTTTCCTTACAGCATAGCTTCTACGTATGATTCATTGTGCTGCACTTTTGTCATCGTTTCATATATGATATGTAGATTCCGTGATCTCATATTGTACGCATTCTCTCAGCCATCTATGTCAAATTCTATAATCATCAATGAATTTCCTTTTGGACAACGTTCCGTTCCTCACTTTCAAGGACAAGGATTCCTTGGGTGGAAAGTAAAGATGCTACTAATTTTGAAGGCGATGACTTGCATGATATTGTTCTTGGTAATTACAAATGTCCACCTCAACTAATTGATCAGGCTCATGATAATACCCTTGGAACTGAAGGACCTATCTTTGAAGAATGGAAAACTATTTATAATGAGTGGGTCAGATGTGACAAAGTAGCTCGTCAGTATATTCTTTCTTCTCTTCAAGAATCTTTTATGCTTGATGTATGTAATATTTCAACCTTACAAGCTATATGGGAGTATTTGATACCAAATTTTGAAAAGAAATCTATTTCACAAATTCTATATCTTCATAGTTAGCTTACTCAGTTACAATACAACATCGAAACTTCTATGACAATACATATCAAATCATTTAAGAACATTATCAATCAACTTGCTGTTGTTGGTGATGCTATTCCACAAAAGCAATTGGTAGCACAACTTCTTGACACTGTAAAGGATCCTGTTTATGATAATATTGTTACCATATTATCTAACAAAGATAGAATCAATTTTGATCAAGCTTTTATATATTTGATTGAATTTTCACAACGACATGAACGGCGACACACAAATCAAGAAACAGTTATGATCTCACAAGAGGACACATAGTCATAACAAATTGACCAAGCTTTACTTGCTTGAAGATGTTCCTTTCCATGCTATACACATAGGAGTCGTCATGGTGGTAACTTCTCTCATCTCAAGTTTCCTACCAAACATTGTTCTTATTACAATAGAAATAGTCACACTACAGATGATTGCTAGGAAAAACAATATGATGAAGAACATGGTATTATAAATTAAAAAACCATGTTTATCCAGAGATTATTCTCCTTCTGACTAATGCAAAAAGAGTGATCATCCAACCCATCTATGCTTCAAGAGGTGTTTTGATTCAAATCGTAATAGAGCATATGCTACTACACATAGCAGTACTACTATAGAAGTAAATTGTGTGAGCTATTCTATCTGATCTTTAGAAATGATACTTCATGTTCATGATGGATCTCTTTTTATTATTGATTTTTGTGCTATGGAAAACATGAGATATCAGTCCCAATGGTTACATAATTATCATTCCATTCCTATCAAGAAATTGGTTTATCTTGCTGATGTCACAACCTGTCAAGTCAAAGGTATAGGTGATTTATTTCTCGGTACTCTTTTTTCAACAAGAATTCTACGCAAAGTTTTACATATCCCAGATCTATAAAGGAATCTTCTTTCAGTTGCAAGACTTGTGGATCTGGTCTATTTGTCGGAGTTGACCATACTAAGTGTCGCATTGAGAAAGATAGCCAAACCATAGCTGTTGCTCCTTGAAATGGTAATATTTTTTAGTTATCTTTAAATGAAGATGTTGCAAATGTTGTTACAGCTCATGGAAATCTTAATAGCAAAATATGGCATTGCTACTTTGTTCACTCTGATTTGTCTAAGCTTGTCAATCTTTATCGGTGTGACCTTGTTCAAGGTATGGAATTCAAAGTTTGTCCTCATATGGGTACTTGTGAATATTGTGTACTTGGAAAGAATTTTTGCAAAACCTTTTCCATTTCCAATACAAGTCATTCTAGAGATTTGCTTGATCTTAGTCACACTGATATTTGTGGACCTTTCCTCCATCTAAATCTCAAAAATCGATATTTCATGACTCTTATTGATGACTTCTCAAGATATACCACTATTTTTATCTTGTGACACAAATCAAAAGCTTTATTATAGAAATGATTGGAAGCTAGGATGCACTGGTACTGAGCGGGGAAAACTCCAAAAGTTTTCCCAACATTTCTGAATATGACCCTCATAATCGATGGCATGCATGTTTGCTTCCCTTAACGACTTAGGATTCCGCAATCCCACTTGGATTTGCGTATTAATCTCTAAGCCATTCAGAAAGAGCTCACATAGCACATCATCTGCCAATGCAATGGCTCTTCTTGGCCAAAGCCTAAGAGTACTATCAAAAGCTCTAGCATACTCTTTAACAGAAAGATAAGACTCCGGTCTAAACTGCATAAGCTGCCCTAAGACCTGAATCATAGGGAGCTGTTTTTCATACTCATCTAGAAATCTATCACAAGTCTCCTCAAATGATTTGATCGACCCTCTTGGGAGGCTCCAGTACCATTTCCTTACCTCTCCCTTTAGGGTACTTGGGAATACGAGCATCCGATGTATATCATCGAACCCACTTGCAATGCAAGTTAGGTCATATTCTCTTAAATGAATCATCAGATCCTCATTTGGCAACCCATAAAACACTGGAAGATCCCTATAAAGAGGAGGATATTTAGTCCTTCCTTTTGGGATCAACACCGGGTCATTAAAATATTCATATTCATCATGATCTGAGTCCAGCCTCTTAGGATCTTTAACCTCTTCCATCCCCACTCTTTTCGGTGTAGGGGGTTAATATCCTCATTGACATCCCTTTCTACCAACTCACTGAGTCGTCTAGGGAGTCCTATAAATTTCAACAGTTCCTTTTGATCCCCTCTTAGAGGGTCTTCCATACCTTTCCCTTTAAAAGGAAAGTCCATAACGGGTTTATATAAGAGTTTTTTGTCCTTATCTAAAGTAGATTTATCATTACTACTTCTTAAAACTTGGGAACCGTGCCTTTTAAGCAACGGTTTTCCCTTGACAGCTAGGGCCTCTAACATCATTATGATGCCTACTATGTCGTCATGGTGGCCCATTACACGGGATGTTTCAACCACAAGCATATTCCATCGTATATCCGCACTTTCCCATGGCATTATGGCTTTAGCATGATGACTTGTTGATGCCACAACTACTATAGTTTCCAACATGCTTGTTTCATGCTCTCTAGGTTGATGGATGGTTAAACATGATTTCTCTTGGGTCGAGACCACACCGAGGTGAACCCATGCCATCATTTTAGAGGATGGAGTAACCACTACTGGGCTACTCTTTTCATCACATAAATTATCTTGTGCAGAGGACTCATGCTCTACATAACTAACTAAGTCCATTAGTAAGTTTTGTATGGGGAAAGCCAAGTTTTTCCATCCTTGAACAAACCCCATTTTATGGATAATTTAGGGTCCCTTGAAACCCTAGATTCGAAAACCACCACTTATAGGCAGCTCCTGGCAAACGCACCACTGATGGGACCTAGAACGGGCCGGCACTGGCTCATGCACTAGCTGGACCTCTATCATGCGCTCAACAACCCCACGGCCTCGCAGCTAGGAGCGTGGATGACACATACATCATCTTCCTAAACATCTTGCATTTGTATCACGTCTTGTAGTCCAACTCTAACCCAATTAACACTCCTCAGAGGGAGTCCCTAGCACATTGCCAAATAGCACGAAGTACAAACATAGGAGGTCCTCCCACGGCTGAATATCGCTACCTCACTACGACTCTCCTACACCTTGGGGATTGGCCCCTCGATGCGTCGCTAAACATATATAACACTTCGCACACATTTCCACTCAAGGTACCAATTATTTCGTATCCAGGAATGTACCATACCTCACTTTTCTTTCCCCTTAGACCCAATGCCTAGCCTACAGCTCGGACGACCTTACTCACTCAACGTTGGTCATGTTCCTCTAGAAAGCAATTGCCATGCATCTAGGAGGTATTGTTTGATACCTTTTAAATTTCTTTATGATTCATGCAAATTGTGAATGCCCATGTGCTCAAACAATGAAAAATCAGCATTGATGCACATGTGGAAAACATTTCTTTCAATGATTTTGACTATTGCTCGTATGCGGCGTTGCATGAACCTAGCACCGAGAAACCCTCGTGCTACTAGGTTCTTAATTCTTAAGTATTGACCAAACTAAATGGTATGCATAAAAAACCACAAGCTTTTCATTATTTCATTCAGCATTTACACACTTTTCATACACTCTAATCCCTCACCCGTTTAGGTTGTGTATATTGCATAGGTTTAGGGTTTATTTTCCATATTTTTATTGTATAAAAGCCATAGAAACTCACTAGAACATAAAGGTAGGGCTGAACTGAGGGTAAATCTCATACTTCAAGCCCCCCATACATCCACAAACATGGTTCTTATTTTTCCTTAATTTTCGGCATTCAAAATCCATTTTTTCCCTATTTTTCCTATTTTTCTTGTATTTTTTAAAATATTAAAAATACAAAATGAGTTGTGGCCTGTGGCCCTTAGTTCATTTGCAGCAAAAAGACAAGTTTACTTGGTGTGTCTTATGATATTTTTCATTGATATCTCAAAAACACCCAATTTCCCCATATTTTACATATTTACAGGTTTTTCACTACTAATTTCATCCACAACACTTATGATTCTCTGATTTATGCATCAAGCAAATTGCATAAAAACACCATTTTCCTTTGTAAAAATGAGATTACCGTTCTTTTGCGGGTTGCGGGTTTTTATTTGCCATATCTCGGGACTGATTTCCAGCCACCATTACTACTCATGATAGTCCACAATCAGCAATCTTCCTTCCTCTTACACCACGGAGCAATCTGGTCTTCATTGGACAAGCATCCATCATCCATTCATCTTCTTCCTCTTCACCACATGAATCTGCCTTTAGGGGAGAGAGAAGGAGGAGAGAGAAAGACTAGATTTCTATCTCAGCATTCAGGCCACCATTTGATGGGCGAGAGGCGGCGATATGACCAGCAGGGAGAAGGAAGACAAGGCCAATGATCAGTTGGGTGGGTTGCTTGCAACCCCCCATCTCCCTCATCCTCCCACATGGCGCATTTTTCGGGCGCATCTTCTCTTCCTCTTCTTCACGCTTTTTTTCCTTCTTTTTCATGCCACGATTTTTTTTGGGGCATAAAATGCCTTCCAAGACCCCAAGGGTCACTTACCATTTGGTCCAACTCATGTCCACCTCTTCAAATCTTGACCAATTCTTGGCCATTTCCCTGTCCGGACTCGAAATCGAGCTCTGAAAAATCGTGGGTGTCCGGCTCAGCATCCCGCATTGGCCAGTAACTCTTTTCAACCCGCACGACAGTCTAAAAAATTATGAAAAATCAATAAGTGTCTCTCGGGCGCCTTTAAAGCACTTTGGCGCTTAAAATCGTCCTAGATCGAGCCGCCGCCTTTGACATTGAATATTTTTCCGTTGATATTCGTCATTTTTAGCTATTTTTAGGCACTTCTCGGCACCAAAATTCCGCTCTCAGAAGCTAAGTATGAATCTCTTCTCTCTAAAGGTTCATGGGTTCTAACTGAGTTACCACATGGATGTATTGCTATTAAATACAAGTGGGTTTATAAGACTTTAACAAAAGCAAATGCAACATTTGACAAATTCGAAGCAAGGCTAGTTTCCAAAGGTTTCTCACAAAATTTAGGAGTTGATTATCAAGAACCTTTCTCACTTGTTGTTCATATTACCAATATTCGAGTCTTGTTAGTTTTTGCTATTGGGTTTGATATGGAGGTTGATAGAAGGAGATATACATGGAGCAACTAGAGGGATTTGTGGAAAAACATAAGGAAAATCTTGTTTGCAGACTTCATCGGGCACTCTATGGTCTCAAACAATCTTCATGAGCTTGGTATCAAAAGATTGATCTCTTCCTTACAAAACAAGATTTTATCTCTTGTTCTTCAAATCCTAACTTATATATCAAGTGTTGCAATGATAGTTTTGTTTCATCTTTTGCATTTGACATGGTCGATCTTGGAGACATACACTCATGTCTTGGTATTCAGATTCAACACTATCGAGAAAAGGGTGTTTTATTATTGCATCAAACAAAGCTCATTGAAGACATTATTCAGAAGTTTGGTTTGGTTTTTGCACACCCTGCTAGTTTTCCTGGTCTTGTGAGGTCTACCAAAAACTCTCACTTTCTGTAGAATGATGGAGAATTAGCATTACATCAACCTTGTGCTAGTCTTATTGGATGTCTTCAATTTATTGGCTTAAATTCTCGCAAATGACGTTCTTTTTTCTACAAATTTTCTTGGACAACATCTTAGTTCTCCATGCCTTAAGCGTCTTAGTTCTCCATGGACAACATCTTAGTTCTCCATGCCTTAAACATCTTAGTTCTCCATGGACAACATCTTAGTTCTCCATGCCTTAAACATTGGACTGCAACTAAACAAGCTTTTAAGTATTTGAAAGGCACTAAAGATTTTCAATTGGTTTATCGACGCCAAAAAAACTCTGATTCTCTACATTCACTTCAACTTTTGGGTTGTACATATGCAAATTAGGCCAGCTCTCACTTATCTATGTGCTCTACAAGTGGAAATTGTTTCCTTATCCAATGTTGTTTTGTTTCTTGGACTAGCAAGAAACAACGTTGTGTTGTTATTTCCACTACAAAGGCTAAATATGTAGCTACATCTTTAGCAACTCAAGAGTTAGTATGGCTTCGACAAGGTCTATCAGATATTAGCCATCCTCCTCTCTCCAACACAACACTTTGAGGTGATAACCAAAGTGCTATTAGTCTTGCTAAAGACTATGTTCAACATAACAAGTCTAAACATATTGCAACACATTGTCATTATGTTTGATATAATGAAATAAAGAAAGGAACGATCATGATTGAACATTGTCCAAGTGATCAGATGACTGCAGATACATTCACCAAAGGACTCAATGAAGCATGCTTCACGCTGCTATGCTCAGAACTTGGAGTTGTCTCAACTTCAATCTTTGGGAATTAATATACTATGACATTGTAGTGACATTGTACATACTCCTTGTAAGCACCATACACTTTGCATATACACATACACCTCAAACCTCTTGGTCATCTTTCTACATACATATTGAGCTTTATTTCACATGCACGGACTCACTTTACATGTAGACAATAATCCCTCTTGATCATGTTTGTACATTTGTATATAGGAGCTTATGTTTTTCACTAGTGCTCCCCAAGGGTTTTTTCATCTCTAGCTAGAGACCTTTGTTTGAGTGGAGGTGTTGGAGCTATATAGCTCACCCTATCTAAACTAGTTCTCACCTATATATATGTAGATTGTGATCAATATGATATAGTCTTTGAGAGTTTATATAGTGTGTCTCTTCTCTCTCTACCACATCTCTACATATCTTCTCTCTCTACATTTAAACATGCATGACCCATCTAAAAACGAATCTATTGTAAATAAGTATTGATATGAGCATTCTATGCTCTCGATGCCCGTTTCAACCCATACAAGGTCTTTTTTAGCCTACATACATGTGTTGGATAGTCAAGGTGTACATAGGCCTTAGACTCTTTCATACACACCTTCTCAATCAAATCACCATTCAAGAATGCATTTTTGACATCCATATGTCATAATTTCCATCCTTTAGAAGCTGCCAATGCAATGATTGTTCTTACAGTTGCCATATTTGCAATCAGGCTAAAAGTCTCTTCATAGTCTAGGCCATAGTGTTGTGCATATCCCTTTGCAACCAGCTGGGCTTTATACCTTTCCAATGAACCATCTACCTTGCATTTCACTTTATAAACCCATTTATAGCCAATGGATGTTTTCTCTTCAAGAAAATGCCATGTTTTATTTCCAGCGAGTGCTACATATTCTTCATCCATGGTGGCACACCAATTTTGATCTACAAACAATTGCCTCACTGAACTTAGTAGGTTCTTTATATCCCATCACTTTTGTCATGTATGCATAATGTCGCATTTTCAACTGGTTTCCTTACCCTTTTATACCTTCTTAATTGTGGTTTGCTATGTGATTTCCTCTCATGAGGTGGCATATACTTGCTTTGCCTTGCACCAGGCATCATAATTGACAGTATGCCCAATTCATTGTGAAGACCATCATTTCTAGGTGACTCATATCTAGCGATAAACAGGCCAGCTACATCATCAAACATCTTCTCTTTGCCTTTATATAATCTCCCCCTCACTGACATATCCATGTCAGCGGATGCAGAAACATGATTGCTAATTATCATGTTGAAGGACTAATAGTAGAAGTACCATCACTTGTAGGTCCACTCATGGTAGTACTGGCTGAAGGATAATTTTCAGCATGAATAGGGATGACTGGTCTATCAGAAAAACCACTACATTAGGACCACCATACCATGATTCCATCTCATCAAACACTACATCCTTGCTAATGAAGGTCTCTTGAGTAGACAGATTATAACACTTGTAGGCCTTTCTATCATATGCATAGCCAAGAGAAACACTTTTTATAGCTTTCACATATAATTTTCTCCTCTTTTCATCATGTACATATACATAAGCAATGCAACCAAACACTTTAAAGTGATTGATATCGAGCTTGTGACCATATCACTTTTCATATGGTGTCAAATCATGAAGTCTAGTTGTAGGTGTTCTATTCACTACATAAACAACATTGACAAGTGCTTCAATCCAATAAGCATTTGGCAAATTCTTTTCATTAAGCATTGCCCTAGCAGCTTCCATAAGTACACAATTTTTTCTCTCTGCCACACCATTCTGTTGTAGTATGTAAGTGCATGTGAGCTACCTTTTTAAGCCATGTTTTACCAAGTATCTGTCAAACTCTCTAGGGACATATTCTCCACCTCCATCAGATCTCAGACATGAGATATAATATCCAAAATAATTTTTAGAATTTGTCTTAAAATCCTTTAATACGTCAAGTACCTCATCCTTGTGCTTCAGGATATACAGCCATGTATACTTGCCAAATCATCAATAAATGACACATAATACCTCGCATCACCAAAAGATGCATTATGGACAGGACTCCATACATTCTAAATGTATCAATTCCAAAGGTCTTGAATTGTTTCTAATATGTCTCATGAATGGAAACCTTGATTGTTTCCCAAAGTGACAGGCAGAGTAAACATGTCCAAGATCAATGCACTTGAACTTTGGAATCCAAGTACAACCTCTTTTTGCTACATATCTTTTTGCCTCTGAAAGTTTACATGACCAATGTGTTTGTGCGAGATTTCTACATTTCTAAGTATTCCATTATCATGGAAAAATATGGATGCTTTCAATTGAGGGATCGATGCATCCAAAGTGAACATTTTTTCATCTTTCTTGCCTTTAGCAATAAATTTGCAACCAATTCCATATTTCTCAATAAAGCAACCATCTTTGTTGAATTTGACTTGCAAATTCTATTCTCTACTACCATCTGTCCAACCAACAATAATTTTTTTGTAATAGAATGCACATGTAGTACATCATATAGACTCTTCTTCTTGCCATCAGGCATATTAATGGATGCACACCTGTATGCTGAAAACCATGTTGTGTGTCATCACCAGTGCATACATGTCCATGGGAACCTACTGTCATCTCATCAAACCACTCACCATGTGGAGTCATATGATTGGATACTCTTGATTGTATATACCATTTCTCATCCTTGCCTTGCTTAGATGTGTTCTAAGGAACATGCTGCATAGCAAATAACCTTTCTCCGTGATCATTCTGTGTACCATTGGAAGATGCATAATTTCCATGTTGTCTACCTTTTGCCTTCATATCTTCTTGCTTTTTATGATAGTCCTTTGCTATGTGTCCATATCTTCCACAATAATGATAATCTTTATCCTTGTTAGACTGCTCATGTGACTGCCAAGAGCCACCTCTGCCTCTAGGTGATCTCACCTTGCCTTAAAGGCTCAAGATCCTCGCTGTCCTAGTGCATTCAAGCTTTGCCATGCATTCTATTGCTGTTGTCCATATGTATTCTAAGTGTCTCCATGACCTCAAAAAGCTCCACGAGCTCTACCACCTCTAGCTCACTGACTAGAGTAAAAGACAGTATCTCTATGCTCTGAGAGGTACTTGAACTTGTATTCAGACCAAGTTTGACTTCCTCATGTAGCAGCAATGCAAGTAATGTATCCTAGTCAGGGGGATCTAGTCTCAGAGAAATCGAAGTATCAAAATCTTTAACTCCTTGCCTAGTCCATTCAATGTAACTGCAATCATATCATCCTCTAAGACTTTAGAACCAATAGTAGCAAGTTGATGTGCTATGGTCTTTATCTTTGTCGTATAAGTTTAAATGCTCTTGCCATTTCTAGACATGTTATTAAGCTATATCTTTGTAGCATGAGTGACATTACCATAATTCTTCATGAGAATATTCCAAGCAATGCATAAGGAGAACAAGTGTAGCACTTTTCTTTCTTTTTCCAACCATTGTCAGTGTGCTCTCCACTGATCATGAGTCGGATTCCATTCAAGCAATTTTGGTTTTGCCAGTAGCCTCTGCCAATCAAGAAGTTTTGCATCCTAAACTTCCACAAAGAAAAGTTTTTACTATCTAGCTTTTCTCCCACAATTTGTGTGATATTATCAGTACCTATAGCATTTTCCATATTTGTAGTTGAAAGTATTCAATGCTTTATGCAACTTGTCAATGCCTGACTCCCTATAGACTAGTATGTCTTTTTAGTGCTTAAAATGCTTGCATAACATTCAAGAAACTCATGTATATATATAGATACCATGAATTCAATTCAATCCATCTCACTTAACATGTAGCAAACATCTATTCTCAAATGAGAATCCCAAAAAATGTATTCAAGTTACATAAATAGGTCACTATTCAATCAAGACATTTTCATTCCAAGAGTTTATGTAAGTAAAAACTCTACAATAACTAGTGATTTCTCAACATATAAGCATATCAAACATCTTCAGCCATTTTTCCTAACATATAAGGAGAGTAGCATTGCATGTAGATCTCATTGTATGCATGCAGTTTATGTAGTTATATCTCAATATTCAATGAGACAACATTGTGAAATAACTAGTAGTGAATTCTTCTACTAAAGGAAATGCATTCTTAGCTCAAAATAGTCACAAACCATAGTATGCATGTACCACAATATCTGGGGGTCAATACATGGTCATAGAAGCATTAACGCTTGTCCCAGCTTCTGGTAATAGTGGCAGATACACTTCTCACATGCCGTAAACAACCACCATACTGTCATAACGAGTAATAAACCACTCCATATTTGAGCACTCAAAATTCATTGCACTTTACAAACTATCTTGCATTCATGGAGCAATTATCCAAGCATTTATAGATACCAACTAAGCTTCACTGAGCTTCCTAAAGTCAAGTATGAGATGCCCTTCTTTCAAAATGGCACCCTATCTGAAAATTCATCTTCAGATCTATGTTTGAGATCCTCCTAATCATGCCCAAATGCATGTGACTAAAATCATGCTCACTGTCAAACATCCCATGAGGTTGAGTATTCCAAATCCAAGCATTTTATAGCTGAAACATGTTCATCTTTCACTTGAAAAAATAGACGCAATTCATGGGCATGTCATTCTGATCTAGACTAAAGTAATGTGTTGTTTCTCATGAGCTCATCACTAAGCATTTGTTAATGACATACATGTTGAACAACAGGATTCACAGGATGCTCCATAATGCAATTCATCATTCCAACTGCACCGGCCACAGAGTCAAGCTTCATCAATATAAACACCTATGCTATCCATGCAGTAAATCAACAAGCGCAATTCTGGAGAGTTGCATAGAATGCATTGTCATTATGCTAGCCACTAAGATAGGCTCCTAAGCTCCAACATATGTCACTGATCCTTTCTATCAAGCCTCAACAAGCTCAAGAAAATATGGACTTTACAAAAAATCAGTACAGACCCTTTAAGGATTTGTTATGGCCACCAATGTTTTCTTGTAGAGATTCACACTCCTAGTCCTGCAATCCAAGCTCACTGGCTCACTAGGTCTCATGCTAGATGGCTCTCATACCATGTCAGAATTTCAGAGAGAGAGAGAGAGACAAAGACATGGAGTTGTAGTAGAGAGGAAGTGTACTATCTTGTTCTCTAATTTTCATTATTCCATAATGCTTACTAAAGTCTAGTCACACATAGCTGAAAACACACTAGGTCGCTAACTGAATGTACCACTAACTATGGTTGAGTCTGACCGAGTCAGTTATTAAAATACACATGAAGAGTGACAGTTAAGACTACATCTATCTAGATAAGATTGGTCATGTTGGTGATACTGATCACAAGCTTGATTTTCAATAATACTCCTGTTGGCTGATAGCCTTCTAGTCTACTTTGATCAAACACACATCAAATCATCAAGCATATTTTTTGACAGTGTAATAGAATCCGAGTAGATATAAATTTTTATTCACACACACCATTGATTCACATTGTCAGAAAGAACCTCTAAGGGATCTTTCTCTTCCACAAGCTTTAGGCATCATGAGGCCACAGTTCATATCTTGTAGCTTCTAATGGGAATCTTTACCCTTTCATTAGCTAGTCATCATTGCTAGAAGCCTAAGTCAGGAATCACATATATCCTCTTAAATGTCATACAATAGTTCATACAATATATTAAAAACTTTGCATGTAACGATATCATGTAGAACAAGAAGTAAAGTAGTTGCTTTATAGATAAATAAATTCTATGGTGTGAATTTTATATTGAAGAGGTTTTTGATAAGGATATATCTCCAGCTCCCAATGAGATATAGGTGATGGAATTTCAACATGATTAGAAGAATTACACAATGATAATATTATTAGATTAATCTTCTTTGCCTTCAACTCCACTTTTCACCGAAGTCTCCCTTATTTCCAGCATCCTTATCTATGTTAATGAGCCTTGACAAAAGGATTATTGTTTACTCATTTTCGTGTCAAAGTTAAAGGCAATTTTGGAACCAATGCAAATGTCACTCTAAAGTCAAAACAAAAATGGCTAGTTAGGGCATGCCTCCTTTAGTGCCACCTTACAAAAGACTCATAAGCAATGATTATGATTTTTTGGTGAGTGGTACAATTCAAGAGTAATTATAGTAGCAAAGAAGTTGTGATAATCTCCTTCATAGTTGATGGTAACAATATTTAGGAACCAAGGTAGACAAGCCCACATATTGCACTACATGGTTAAGCATTCATCAACTAAAATCAATAAACGTGAAACTTTCTCATATTCTTATTTATTCTCATGAAGCAGAGAAATATCGGCTCTAACCATGCAAAATCTTGTCCTCTCCCACCATCAACCTCATATTCTTGTTTGTTCTCATGTAGCCTAGAAAGACCAGCTCTAATCTTGCCAAATCTTGTCCTCTCCCCATGCCCAACCTATAGAAATCAAAGAAAGTCCTTGGTATCCTCAACCACCCGACTTTAAGGTAGCTCCATCAAAATTGACAGTTTGCAACCCCCCTCCCCCCATAATAACTCTAATTGTCCCTCCTAAACATGTAGGAAGCCTCATGCTAACTTTCTAATTACACTACTCCTATTCTCTATGTATATGTTCCTCATAAAACTGCATTAGGTTCTTTCCCATTTCTATCTCCTCTTCCAGAATTCATAGTTGCATACCCCTTTTTTTCTCTAACTACAAACTTATTCTTCCCATGCAACAACCCACCTTTTTTCTCAAGATAGCATCACCTCTCCAAGCACTTGATAGTGCATCATTAGTCTATGTAATTTATAGTTCATTCACATGAAGAGGAATAAGCTAACAAACATAATGGACTTGCCTCTTCATCTATGAGCATATAATGCTTCAAAAGCTATCATGGTTGGATATTTTCTACACCAGATAAAAACTCTCATGACATCTCCACCCACCAAATTTGTGCATCCTCAAGATATGCCACAGTAGATAGTCCATGGGGATCGAAAAACATATCACCATCACAAAAAATATCATGTGCTTATACATGCTTCCACTAGTATCATAGACCTAAGACTTTGTTTCATCCATATACATGCTCTCAATTTTCCCATGTGCAAACACATAAAAACATCTTTATTTCGTTTGTATCCAACATTAGAAGCAACCCATGTTGGCACTTTCACACTTTACTCTCCATCTCCACCATGTTCATAGCCTATGTTAAAGCCTTTAGATCACTCACATGGGGAGGGACTAGTGCATAAGCACATGTTGCAGTAGTAGAATGCCTAAGCTCAATAACATCAATCACAACATCATGTGGAACAGATGTATCCAACACATTTGTGGAGACTCCACTATTTGCTGCGAGTAGACCTATAGTACCCTTGCTCATAACATCATTGACAAACATAGCATCTATCCTGCTTTCAGCATGATACATGATATCCTCTGTATCTATCAGAGCTTCATTTGCCTCCACCAAAGCATCTCCCAAGGCATTAGTTTTTACTATCTATAGCATCAAAGTATACAATAGGCAATGTATCTTCCACAGTCACTATCCTCATAGTATGTGCATAACTTCTCAATATCTAATTAATCCCCTTCATCCTCAAATAATGCATGTGCATCATGTATCTCCTCACAGGCAATCACAATCAATACATTTGTTTGAGCACTATTTGCTCTTCTAGCGCTATGTCTGCATTTGCAATGATACAAAATATATCTATAACTAAAGCATCAACTTACATGTTAGATAGTATAAAAGCATCTCTAGGAAAAACCTTAGCAACATCAGTTATCGTTGGCTTTGTGTTTGCAACTGTAGTATCCTCTCACATTTTGGTATCTAGCGGTAGAAACTCTAATAATCCAATAGTCAAGTCAAAATCCTACATACAAATCTTATCTTTCTAAGCATGCATACAGTCTTCCCAGACTTTAAGAGTTTGCTTGTATTTAGCCAAGGTTGTACATTGTATCTCCTGATGTTTGTGTTGGGATATGAGGTTGCTACATTCTCTCATCAAAAACTCTGAGATAGCTAGATACATCCTCTCCAACAAATAGTCCCACTTCCTCTATAAGTACCTTAAGTTCTTCCGATACCAAACCCAAAAGCACTTGAGATTCTTGCTTAATCATTTCCTGTTTATGCATATCTCTGACTTGGTGTAGGTGTCATAACTTTATCTGTATTGCCTCCATAAACATTTGAGTTTCTTGTACCCTACAATCCATATCTAAATCTTCATACTTGACTATTTGTAACCACTTTTTCAATAACTGCATCTATTTCTTGTTATATTCCTCAATAAAGTCCCTATCAACATTGTGATTCCTATGGTCTCCCATTGTGCTAACTTGGCATGGTATTTCACATGAGGCTCACCACATGTTGAAGAGAAGCACGTGTAGGCTGCAAAGACGCAGGGAATCTAGAAAGCATATCAAACTAAAGAAACAGGAAAGAGAGAAAAACCTCTTTTTCACTCTAAAAGGTACAACAAGTCAAGAAAGAGGAAAGAGAGAAGAAGCTCTGTTGAAACACAAGAAAAGAAGCTAAGAAAACTCCAAATTATATTCTCCATTAGTTTTTGTGAACTTAAAACTCAAATCTCATATGAAATTCTCCTAGCTCATAACCCTCAAGTCAAATCTAATAAAAAACATACATCAAATCATCAAGCATATTTTTTGATAGTGCAAAAAAATCCATGTACATGCATAGCTTTCCTCTCATAAATCATTGATTCACATTGTCAAAAACAACCTCTAAGGGATCTTTCTCTTCCACAAGCTTTCACCTCATGAGGCTGTGTATATTTTCTTCACAATCATACAATAGGTTATACAATAGATAAACCACTTTGCATGCAATGACATCATGTAGAACATGAAGGAAAGAAGTTGCTTCATAGATAAATAAATGCTATGGTGTGAATTTTATATTGAAGAGGTTTTTGATAGAGAGAGAACTAGGGCTCCCAATGAGTTCTAGTTTATGCAATCTCTCTCCACTTACACCCCTACTAGCAATCTTGTATTCTTTTTGGTTCTCATGTAGCCCAGAAAAATTGGCTCTAATCTTGCCAAATCTTATCCTCTCCCCATAATAAACCTATAGTAATCTAAGAAAATCCTTTCTATCCTCAACCACCTAACTTAATGGCAACTCCATTAGATTTGATGCTCTTCAAACCCCCCTCCCCCCCCCAAATAATGAGTCTAATTGTCCTCTTAAACATGCAAGTAACCTCATACTAACTTTTTGATTACATTACTCATATTCTTTGTGTATATGTTGCTCATAAAACTACATCAGGTTCTTCCTGTCGTCTCCCTCCGCTTCTAGAATTCATAGTTGCATACCCCTTTTTTTCTCTAACCACAAACTTATTTTTTCGATGCAACAAGCCACCATTTTTTCTCAAGATAGCATCACATTGTTCAACAATAGCTTAACATTAGCATTCTTTTTTACAAAGCACAACTAACTTAAGCATGTGTGTTAATCCAAGCACTTAATAGTGCATTATTAGCTTAAGCACTTAATAATTCATTCACATCTAGAGGAATAAGATCACAAACATAATGGACCTACCTCTCCATCTATGAGCATATAATTCTTCAAAACCTATCATCGTTGGAGATTTTCTACACTGGATAAAAGTTCTCATGACATCTCCACCCCTTCCAAATCTATGCATCCTCTTGATGTGCCACACTAGATAGCCCAGTGGGATCGAACTGCCCCATTAATAATAACCTTCAAAGAACTCTTAAAACATATGAACATCACCAAAAATATCACGTGCTTATGCATCCTCCCACTATGATCATAGACCTCAGAATTTGTTTCATCCATATTCATGCTCTCAATTTGCCCATGTGCAAACACATAAAAACATCTTTATTTCCTTGTATCCAACACATTGGAAGTAACCCATGTTGGCACTTTGACATCTTACTCTTAATCTCCACCACATCCATAGCCGATGTCAAAACCTCTAGATTACTCACATAGGGAGACACCAATGCATAAGCACATGCTACAGTACTAGAATACCTAAGCTCAATAACATCAATCACAACATGATGTGGAATAGTTGCATCCAACACATTTGGGGAGACTCCACTATTTGCTATAAGTAGAGCTACAATATCCTTCCTCACACCATGATTGGGAAACATAGCATCTATATCATTATCATCATCATACATCATATCATCTATATCTATAAGAGCATCACTTGCATTACAAGGGAATAGGGATATAGTGACGGGTGTTTTCAATGCAAATTAGCATAGTCGCTGTTTGTGTCGCTATGTAGATAGTGATGTAAATAGCGGTGCTACTCTGAGAAAGAAAAGCAGGTGAAACTCGAGCACGGCATTTTTCCACAAAGAGTTTCAGAGAGAGCGAAAGAGATCATGACTTTGGGAGGGAGAGGGAGAGGAAGAGAGAAAGAGAGAGAAGGAGAGCTTCTCACCGCCATCGCCGCCGCTGTTCACAAAGAAAAGGGAGAAATGCCCAAAGGAAGAAGAGGGGCCGTTGCAAAGAGGAGATGAAGAATGCATCCTCTGGCCTTTGCGATAATTACATTGTCTCCTCTTGGGTTGTTCTTGTTCTTTATTCTTTTATTTTGTTTGTTTTTCTTGAGAATGAGGTGCATTGAGGAGAAAGAGAGGAAATGAGAGAGGGAGAAAAAAAAAAGGAAAAGGAAGAGAGAACAAGAGAGAGAGAGAGAATAAACATGAAAGATAACAAAGAAAGAGAGAAAGAGAGAGAGAAAGGGAGGGAGAGAGGAGAATGAGTGAGAAAACACGAGGGGGCAGAGAGAAACAAAGAGAGGGGCAACAACGAAAGAGAGAGAGAAAAAGAGAGAAAGAGGAGAGAACATGAAATGAAGAGTGCAGAGAGGTTGATAAATTGTGTTAGGTTATTTAGAAAACTAAAGCTACTCTTTCAGGGAAGGGGGTGTTTAAATTGCCCATGGATTTTTTATAAAGACATGTGGTCTTGGTTAGCCAAGAGAATTCCATTAAAAATCTGAAATGCTAGATTAGGTCAAGTGTTGGGAATGCTCGTAGGAATGATCGAATGTCAGCTATCCTAGTATGTTATCCTAGATCCAAATCAATGTTATTTAAGGGGGCCTGACTTGAGACTATACCTTGTCAATAAAGTAGTTAATGCATATTACTCCCCCTCATTTCTCACTCTCTTTAAACCAATGCAATATTCTACTTAAGTTTGAGAGATGATAGAAAAGTAGTTATCTTGAGCTAATGTTAGATAACCATGGTAGAAGACTATAGTCACGATGGCTTGCTTTAGATTGATCCTTGTGAGGTTGAGGTGAAACTTTAACCCTATGAGGTAGACTTAAGTAGTTTGAGGTTGTCAAGAATCGCGTGGTGGGGGGACTTGCTCAAGATGCTGCGCCGAACACACACAGAATGCACAAGGAGAAGCTCATTCAAGAGACAAGAAGAGAGATGGAGGCCAAAACGTTTTCTTGCTGATTTTTTCTTCTTCTTCCACACACTTTACAATGTACACAAAGTATAGATAAGATACAACATAAAGGAAAGTGGCCTACTAAGTCAAACAATGCATAACCGACTACACTAGTCAACTGGCGCTATAACTATGCCACCTGTAAATAGGTGTAACAACCTGAATATAATAAGTAATGAGTCAGTGGCCATGTGAGAGTCATAATGACCACCAACGTGCTAAGTTTAGACATGTGGACCCATCTAACCAGGCGGTCCATCATCAATGTCTGCATGTGTTGAGCTTGTCATCTCAACACTCCCAGTTGGTTTAGTTTGTCTCCCAAAAAGAGATTCACACATCATCGATTGAATCCGCGAAATGCATGGCAGTAGAGACTGCTTGCCTTTTGGAGAAGTATCTTCCCACTAGCATGCTCACGATACAAACCCATCTTCTAGTGCATATTGCAGATGAATTGCAGGTTGCAGGTCCAGTCCATAGTCAATGGATGTTTTTCCTTGAACGGTTCATGAAGACCTTAAAGGGATTTGTGCAACAACGGGCTCGTCTTGAGGGTAGCATCGCTGAAGGTTGGTTAGTGTTAGAGGCCTTGCTGTACATTTTTGAGTGGTTGTCCACTATGGACCGGGACAAAGGCTTGATATGGTCACTTCCTCTAGATTCGCAATCCCCAACTTTTCTTATTAAGACCAAGCGCATGTTAAAATTTGCATAACTTCCATTGATCCTACTAGAACATGCATTCACGATTCATGCCACTAAGCTTTTTAAGGTTTTATGATAAACAAACCATGCAGCCTTTCCCTAACTTCATTTCTGAATGAAATATTTGTACGTTGATTGGGCATTACACAACCTTTCCTAACTACTATGTAGTTAAATGATATTTATGCCAATTTAAAACTATAGTTAACCTACTTCATGCAACTCTAGAATCATTTCCATGTTTAGCAAATTCCTATGATTGTTAGCAACTTTCTTAATGAATTATTACGAAGAAATATCTGTCTAATAATGCGACATGTGATTTAATCTTTCCATGCATAATCGAATGTGTACTTCAAAAATCTCGACTTTGTAATGATAGTCATTTAGTTGTTCTAGATTCGTTACTTTGCAATGCACGGAACCAACTTGCTAAAAATGCATAGACATCTTTCATTAATTCCATTGAAAAATACAATTGACCAATCTTCAATCGTGAGATTTTTTCCTTTAGAATAGCCAATGTATTTCAACCGCAAAAATGCATCCTAATTCCATAAATTATCCATGCATAAATTGCAATATTTCGACGTAAATGAAGAAATAGGAAGAAAACCTGGACTTGTGGGTTCGGTGAATATCCACATGAACATTAGGAGATGATCCTCCTGCGGTTGTACCTTGTGCTTTTTAGGGGCCATCGTGAATTCGATTTTTTCGCCTTGGTTGCAGTCCTATGATCTTGGCCCATTTCCCTCGTACGCGCAATTCCCTTTGAGGTACGGCTTCCTTGACCGAAGTACCAACTTGCGGAATTGGGCTTTGGAAGGCCTTAGGGTTTGGAGCTTGGGCCTTCTTCTTCGGAAAAGAGGGATTCGTGAGAGGGTTCTTGCGAAAGTCTTGTGGAAATGGAGGCTTGAGAGATTCTTCTTCTTGAAATTCCGACTAGGAATGGTTTTATGGGCTTTGCAGAAATGGGAACTTATGAACTTCTCCTTCTTTTCATAGAAGTTCCGAGGATAAAGATATTTACGGAGAGGGAATGTGAGGGGAAAAATTAGAAATAGGTTTATGGGGGAATTCGAGTGGAAATGGGCTTAGAGACCCCTCTTCTTCAAAGCCGTTGAGGGCTGAAATGATGAACGGGTTGCCTCTTACCCATCCAACCTCCAATCCTCACTAAGAGAACTAAAGAGGGGCACCACCTAGCCAAAGAGAGGATGGGCTAGGATATCCCTATTCTCAAAGAGAATCAAGAAAGCCAAGACACAAATTTACAAGAGAGAATATATGTGCTAGACACCATATTGGAATATAAGAGAGAGAGATGAGAGGAGAGGGAGACAAGAGGAGAAGAGGTAGAAGAAGCTTGCCATTATGCTACATGGAATGAGAAGATGAGAAGAGATGGAGATAATAGGAGAAGAGGTAGAGGAAGCTTGCCATTATGCTACACAATAAAAGAACTCACTCATAGCTTCCCTCAAAGAGATGAGGGTATTCTAGAATGCTCTCATAGACTTGTCATTCTCCCTGCTCCCCCCTTCTTCATTCTCCATGGGCTCTCCATGGGCTCTTTATATAGCCTTCATGAGGGATTAGATTAAGCTAATCTTCTTGATTAACATAATCCTAGATGATGTATGGTATCTTTGAAAATATGGAGAGTAGTGGATGGGACAAGTCCCCACCTTGGTCATCATGCAAGAAGCCAAGGGTGATGGTAGACAAAATAGAGAAATGGAGCTATATTACAAGAGGTGGATGCCCAAAGCACATTATTATAATATATTTACAAGAAGGATAGAGTGGAAAGTTGGTGTGGTGAAAGAGAGAAGAAAATTGCATATAGCTAGCAGTCTGCGCCTTCGTAACTTCAAATCCGTGAGGAATTTGGAAAAAGTTTCTTCTGCAACTTTGTAGACCAGATTGAAACCGATCGGCCTTCGCGGGAATTTTCTTGAAATTCTCTTTTTCTTGGGAGTTATTGAGATTATAAAAAAGGGCTTCCAAAAGCTGCTTTGACTTTAGTATCCCATATGTATATAAATACATATAAGCATGTGACAAAAGGGGTCCATGCTTGTAAGCTTTTGTGCAAGATCCAAATGACACCATGATGTGGATATTGACTTGTGTGCAAGGGTGAGGTGTCCTCTAATGATGGTGATAGATTCCAAATCTTAGTGATGCAAACGGAGCCCATATGTAGTTGGAGGCTAGTCCTTTGAAAAATCTATGCATTCACTCAACTCCTAGGTGTAATCCATTTTCATCTTCACTAAGATAACCATCCCATTTACCCTTTACATTGACATGCCTTCTAAGAACTTGTTCCCCCCATTTGCTAGAGTTATCATAATCGAGAAGCAATGTAGCATACCTAGTGCTTGAAGAGTAAACCTAAAGTGATATGGTAAGCTCTTGATAGGGGCCTTGGCCAAATTTTGTGGTAATAATCCGGGTTGTAAAAAACCCGGATCATTAGCCCTCCCCTTAGGCTAGAGGTATTCATGCCTCTAGCTTGATAATGATGGTCCAATAGAGCAAGGAGGACTACACCCCCTCATTGGTGGCTCTTCATTGAATGACTGCTCCAAAGTGTTCATATTTCTTTGAAAATAAGGCTTCAGTCGCCATCCATTTACCCTTGTCTTGTGAACCTTCCCATCCATGTCACCTAGCTTATAACTGCCATTTGGATATCTCCTTATGACCATGAATGGCCCTTCCCACTTAAACACAAGTTTAGCATCCTTTCTGTTATCGAAGCGGTTATCATAGCGTAGCACAAGTGATCCTTCCCTTATGTTTTTGCTAGCCAGCTTCTTATTAAAGGTCTTCCTCCTCTCTTCAGCCTGCATGGAATAGTGTTGGACTGCTGCTTCTCTATCTAACTCCAGCCTCTCTAGATCCAAGATCCTTTCCTCTAACTTCTTATCTTGATTCTTCTCTTGACTGGCTACTAAAACACGCAAACTGGCCAGTTCCACCTCTATAGGAAGCAAAGCTTCTTGGCCATAGACGAGGTGAAATGGAGTATAGCCAAGCGAGGTTCTAAATGAAGTCCTGTAGGCCCAAAGAGCTGCATTCAATTTTTTATCCCAGTGCTTGGGGTGCATGTGTACCTGCTTGGTAATTATCTTACAAATCAGCCCATTCACTTTTTCGACCAAACCATTACACTGTGGATAGTAGGGAGTAGAATGCCTGTGCTTGATTTTTAGCCTTTCCATTAGCTCCCCTACTAGGTTTGCCCTAAAACCAGGACCCTGATCAGAGATAATTTCCAAAGGTGTGCCAAACCTGCAACAAATATTTTCAAATACAAATTTTCCCACTTCTTGGGCTGTGATCCTACTAGTTGCTGAAGCCTCTGCCCACCTCGTCATGTAGTCCACTCCCATTATGATGTATTCCTTGCCAGATTGAGTTCGTGGGAGTGGTCCTATTGCATCAATCCCCCATTTCTCAAATGGGCCATATGTAGTTATGGGATTTTGTTCCTCATGCACTAGCTTCCTTGGTCCGGCCTTTTGGCAATCGTCACAAGTGCGGCACCAATGTTGCACATCTCGATGTAGACTAGGCCACACAAAACCGGCTTGGAGAATCTTTCTGCTGGTTATTTCTTGAGCAAAATGTCCGCCACAAACCCCTTCATGGCAGCTCTTAATCACATCTATAATCTCCTTTGCTGTTGGCACCCTTCTAAGCACTGCATCCTTTCCTTTGCAATACAACACATCATTTATCAAGCGGTATTTAGTGGCCTTAGTAGCTAGCCACCTTTTCTCACTTTTACTCATATGTGTAGGTGCCTCACCTTGCTCGAGAAAATAAAGCACATCTTGTAGTTGAAACTTGCCTTGAAACAAGGGAAGCTTTACGGCAATGATGCCCACCATTGCCTCTTTCAATTTTTCAGCTGCTAGAGCATCTGCCTCGCCATTTGCGCACCTTGGCACAAAATAGATTTGGGCTTTCTGTAGCTTTCTCATGAGAGTTTTAGCTTCTCTCATTTTCACTGCTAAGTTATCATTTTTACAAGCCCAGATTCCTTTCATTTGCTTAACAATTAGCATAGAATCCCCAAAAACATTAAGTCGAGTGACACCATGTGAGAGACACCACTTCAAACCTAAAAGCAAGGCTTGATATTCTGCTTCATTGTTAGAATGGACATCCTCCAAGATGATACCTTCTCCATAAATTTTGTCACCTTCGGGACTGAACACCATTATTCCTGCTACCGCTCTGTCTTTAATACACTTGTAGGCCCCATCGAAGTAGAGGGCATGGGCATTCTCCACCCGTGGCGGCTCCTCAAGAGGAGGTGTCTCCTCTTTTACCTTTCCCTTCTCCTTTTCCTTCTTTTGATGGCATCTATGGGTCAACAAATCAACTAGGCAAGCTCGAGTAGAATTCTCCACCTTGAAGGTGTAGTCAAACTCCTGGAGTTGGATCACCCACTTAGCTATTCTAGCTGAAACATCCATGTGCTGTAAGGCATAGGGAAAATGCTCTTCTGTCGTGATCACTGTGAATGGCCTAGGGAGAAGATAAGGAAGAAACTTTCTTATAGAAAACATTAGAGACAAAACCATCACCTCGACCATCTTGTACCCTCGTTCTGATGCTGACATTACTCTACTAGAAAAGTAAACCGGTCTCATTAGTCCAGTTTTAGCATCCTTTTGTATTAGTGCTGCCCCTAGAGCATTGTCCCCAAAACTCGGGTTGACAAAAAACTCTTGATCCCAACAAGGCTGTAAAATTATAGGAAGGGTGCTAAGAGCCTTCTTCACCTCGTGAAAGCACCTTTCGCTTTCGTCACTCCATAGGAGCTCCTCGGAGTGGGTTAACTGTTGCAGTGGAAATATTAATTGGGAGAGGAGATGAATGAACCGCCCCATATATCACACCTTCTGAATGAAAGAGGTTAGTTGCTTCACAGAAGATGGTGATGGCACCGCCAATAGGGCCTTAACGTTGTTTGGATCTGCTTCAATGCCCCTCTCACTTACGACATGCCCTAACAAAGCTACACTGCTTTCGCCAATTCGACACTTCTCATGGTTTAATTGCCCCCCCATTTGTGCGAGTCGGTTGAAAGCTTCATCCACCTTCCCTAGATGTAGAGCCTTAGAACTATAAATACAAAAATCATCAATAAAGACCCTGATGGATTTCCCAAAATATGACTGGAAGACATAATTTATGAATCGTTGGAAGGTAGCTTGGGCATTTGTTAATCCAAATGGCATTACTTTGTAAGCAAAACAACCCCAAGGTGTAATGAAGGTGGTCTTCTGTTGATCCTCCTCAGCTATTCGGATCTGGAAATAACCTGAATACACATCACAAACAGTGTATCTCTCATGCCCAGCCACCTCGTTGAGTATTTCATCCTGAAAGGGAAGAGGAAAGTGATCTCTCTTAGTTGCGGCATTTAGCGGCTTGTAATCCACACAAATCCTCCATTTTCCATTCTTCTTGGGTATCACCACCACAGGTGAAACCCACTCTGAATCCCCTATTGGATAGATAAAGCCTGCCTTTAAAAGTCGTTGCACCTCAGTGAGTAGAGCGTTTTGTTGAACTACTCCCAATCGTCGTAGTCGTTGCACCACTGGCCGTGCTCCCTCTTTTAGATTAATGTGATGTTGTACTGCTGTCACACCTGTGATGTGTTCATAATCAGAAATAAAAAGTGCAGAGTGTTTTATCACCACTTCCATGTAGGCTGCCTTCTCCTCAACTGATAGATCCTTAGCCAACATTTTTTCTAACCCCTCCTTCTCGACCTTTGGAAGCTGCTGCGGAATTTCACTACCAGAAGGCCCTTTTAATGTAATCCCCATCACTTCTAGAGAGCTTTCTTCCTCCTCATTAGAAGACTCTCCCTCTGTCATAGATGACCAACCCTCGCTGGAACTCCATTCATCAGCGGTGGTTTCTAACACAAGATCCTCCTGTCGGCCCTCCTTCATGTTGTAGATAGTGCTCTTCCATTTTTTATGCAACCCCTTTTGTGGCCTGAGCTCTAAAGCCCCTGTCTCCCAATCTTGTGTGGCTTTCATTCCCATTAGCCATGGTCGCCCAAGAATAAGCGGATAGCCATCCCCCTTCACTGGCATCACATACATGTCAAGCTCCAGTTGCACTCCACACACCTTTACCTTGACTTTCTTTATAACTCCCAAACAATTTACTACCACATTGTTAGCCATTTTGGCCCCAAATTTAGTTGTTTCATTTACCTCTAATCCCAAATGATGCATCAACTTTTCCATCATGACACAAATCTCTGCACCTCCATCCACATATGTCTTTGACACTCTCTGCCCATTGATTTCGGCTTCCACTAGAGGTACAATATCTTTCATCTTTCTAGCCTGGATTGCATTCACATGTCTATTCTTCATGGGTCTAATGCTTACCATCTTTGACCATTGTCGCCGCACTGTTGGAGATAGATGTAGTAATTGTGGCCATGAAATTTTTGGCCCTTGATTCCTCACATCAGCAAGCAAATCATAAGCTCTAGTACCTTTACCCAAGGGAAAATCATCTGGCTCAATGTGTCGGCGTGAGCGAGCCCTCCTCTTTTTACTGTTGCGTGTCTTTGCAGCCACTGATGACTCTGCCTCCTCTTCCATATTTTCAACCTCCTTTTGTGGTGTAGGCTCCATCTTCTCAATTCTCCGGGCTTTCTTCACCAGCATTGCTTCAACCTCTACTACTTTGTCATTTCCTTTGACATCACTCTCATCTAAACTAATTATCCTAACATCATGATTCTCTGGCGGTTGAACAGGCAAGGGCGGCACCTCTGCAAGTGGTCGAGGATGCTGGAGAACTTGAACCGGTGGTGGAGGCCTTGGATTCGGTGGAACAAACCTTTCCCTAGGTGGTGTCACTTGTTGTCCCCTCCTTCTTGGTTGGAACCCATTTCCTGGAAAACGCCTGGGATGAGGGCAAAAGTACATACCATGGCCAGTCTCCCCACAATTATAGCAAACATACTCTCTTTCTTGTCTTCTTGGACCTCGATTGCCTTCATTTATGAGGGGAGGGGGCCGCACTCCTTGCACCAAATTTAATGAAAGGCTTTCGAGTTGATTAGTAATGCGTTGTAGGAGCTCTTGCTGTGGTATCTCTGGTTCAGGTGGGGCCTCTGCTATTTCTCTAGGCCTTTGCATGGTTGGTAAAACCTGTATGGGCTCAACTCCCCCCTTTAACTGGGCTTGATACTTCAATTTTCTATCTTTCTCTCTCGCATAAGTGACTGATTCTTCATAGGATGTGGGAAACTTTCCTTTGACCTTCTCCCTTAGTAGAGGATGGAGTCCGGCTAGAAAACAATCTTTCTTAAGGCAATCAGGTACTCTTTCTCCCTCGGCTAAAGAGGCCGTCCATTTATCCCACAATTTTATAAACATGCCTTCATAGGTTTGGTACTCCCCTGCTATGGTTTGGCGAAGATCTAAGAGTTGTCTCCAAATATCTTCAGGTGGCTCTGTATCTTGGTACTTGTGCATGAATGGGGTCTTGAGATTCTCCCAGTTACCCCTTGTAGCCTCTGGGAGAGCTTGATACCACACTCGAGCATCACCCTTTAGAACTAAAGGGAAGGCCCGTACTTTGGTTGCTTCGTCATCCCGGCGTGTGACTAGGAAGGCCATTTCTAAGTCATCCAAAAAGTCCAGAGATTTCTCCCCTTTGTGCCCAAAAAAACTTGGAAAAGCCATGATAGGAAGATGTTGGCCTAGCTCAATACAAAATAAAGATGAACACGTCTAGGCCCAAGTCATATCTTATTAAGGGTAGAATAAATGGATTTACAGATGCATTAATCTCAGCAAGACGACGAGGACCCAATAAGACCCTTATAACATTTTGAAACCTGAGCTTTGTGCTAACGATTATATGCACGGTTTTTCTAGCAAGTGGACGGATAGGTCCGTACAAGTCCCTATGGTTCATGGGATACACTTAGAGTAGAATGAATATGTGCACATTAAAGGAGATGTTATAATCCAAAATAGGGAGTATTATGGGATCAGGAGACAACAAGATCTCTCTCAACCTCTCAGCTCCAAAATAGAAGACCAACCTTTGCTAAAAATGTATCTTTCTACTAATGCACACATCCACCCGAATGTTTTGAACCGATTGAAAGTTGTAGAAAGTAGGAGTAGTCATTTATGCATTAACTACAAATTTACACTACAAACTTTCATGAAGCGTGTCGTTGAAGCTATGGCCTCTTAGATCCCACCATTCGAGAGATGCGAAGGATTTGCTCACCACTGATTAGCGTAGCTTTTGTGTGACCATCATCAGTCTTGTAAAGTTCATAGGCTTCGATAGCTATCTTTTCAATTACTTTGAGTCTTCTTGCTAGTAGTAGTTGAAGCGCATCACCATATGTAGCCTCTCGCCAATACCGCACACCATTGATGTGTAACTCACCCTCCAAAAACTTGTTAATCCCCGAATTTGAAAGCGCCTTCACCACTTGAAGACGAAGCTCCGTAGGGAGTGTCTTTACACTAGACACCAAGCACTCAACACAATGCCTTGACGTAGAGACTTGATGAGAGCAAGATTTCTCATGAAGCAAAGAAGGATGTGTGTAATTAACTTGCTTTACCCGCATATGTGCCGTTTGTCAATAAAGGTCCTTCTTCTCTTGAGCTTCTTTTGGAGACCATTGCGGTACTCTTGAGCGGCGAATCCCTTGAATAGGGTTTGATGAAGATTCCTCCTTAGTGATTTCTTGACAAATACTCGTTGAAGAAGAGGACAACTCCTTAGATGTTTCTTTCTTCATGGAAGTTGTAGAGCATAGCTTGAGAACTCCTCAGTGGGGGCACAAAAAATGAGGGCTGAAATGATGAACGGGTTGCCTCTTACCCATCCAACCTCCAATCCTCACTAAGAGAACTAAAGAGGGGCACCACCTTGTCAAGATTGTGGGAGAGAAGGAAGGAGTCTCACTTGTAGCTTTCTTGCTTGTACAATGGGGGAATACACACAAGGGTGGAGGCTGAAAACAATTTTCCTCTTCTTAGTTGTGGAAGCCAAAAGAACTCTAGTACAAAGAAATAGAAGAACCCTATGTATGGGTCTCAAACCAAACTCAACTAACTAAGGTGGCATACTAACTGAGCCACGAACTAGAGTAGATAAGGATAGCTATCATGTAGCTATTATTCATGGGCGGTGTACCAACCGCGTCTGCAACAACTGACAAGTCGGTGACATAAATACACAACGGTCACCCTGGCGTATCACGAGTGGAGCTCAATATCTCAACACTCCCCCTCGAGCTCAATCCCAATTCCTGCACACCAAGCAGGTCTCTGAACTTGCGCAGCTTCTCTGCGCCCAATGCCTTCGTGAATATGTCAGCTACCTGATCCTCTGTGCTGACATAAACTAGATCAATAAGACCTAGTAAAACCCTCTCTCGCACATAGTGATAATGCACCTCAATGTGCTTTGTTCTAGCATGATAGACTGGGTTATTTGCCAAGTGTATACTACTCATGTTGTCACAATAAATGACAATTGGCCCATCTGTAGGCTGATGCATATCATAAAGTAGCTTATGCAACCAAGCTACCTCACATGCAGCCATTGCTGCACCCCTGTACTCAGCCTCTGTGCTCGACAAGGCAACTGTAGGCTGTTTCTTGCTGCTCCAAGTGACTGCAGCACTCCCAAAAGAGAACACATATCCACTGGTAGATCGTCTATCAGAAATACTACCAGCCCAATCAGCATCAGTGTATCCATGCAGCTGTATCTGAATCCCAGTCTCATAAAATAGTCCATACTGCAATGTGGACTTCACATACCTAAGTATGCGTCTAGCTGCATCCAAATGCGGTTTCCTTGGAGCCTGCATAAACTGACTTACCAATCCAACAGCATAGCTCAAATCTGGCCTGGTAATAGTCATATAAATCAAACTTCCTACTATGCGTCTGTACATAGTAGGGTCTTCCAAAAGCTCACCTGTATCTGTGCTCAGCTTCACATTCTGCTCCAAAGGAACTGAAATAGACTTACAGCCTGTCATCCCATATTTGGACAGCATGTCCAATCCATACTGCCTCTGCAAGAGCTGTATCCCACTTGGTGATCTGATCACCTCAATGCCCAAGAAATAACGCAGCTCTCCCAAATCCTTCATCTCAAACTTCTGCTTCAATAGCATTTTCACATGAAGGATATCTTCATCACTGTCACCTGTCATAATCAGATCATCAACATAAATGACAAGTAGCATAATACCTTTCTCTGTTTTTCTCACATAAAGTGAGAAATCTGCCTTGGAAATCTCAAAGCCAATAGTGACAAGATACTGTCCTATCTTGTCAGACCATGCTCTAGGTGCTTGCTTCAAGCCATACAATGCTTTCTTCAACCTGCAAACAAACTCAGGATGAACAGCATGCACATAACCTGGTGGCTGCTCCATATAGACCTCTTCTTGCAAATCACCATGCAAGAAGGCATTCTTTACATCCATCTGATGTAAAGACCATCCCTTTGATGCAGCCATAGCAATGACTGCTCTTACGGTTGCCATCCTTGCAACCGGACTGAATGTTTCTTCATAGTCAATGCCATATGTTTGTGCATACCCCTTGACTACTAATCTTGCCTTGTATCTGTTTACAGAACCATCTGCATTGTGCTTCACCTTATAAACCCACTTATAGCCAATTGCATTCTTACCTTTAGGCAAAGGTACTAACTCCCATGTAGCATTTGCTTCCAAGGCATCCATTTCTTCATCCATGGCTTTCTCCCATTTTTCTTTTCCCATGGCTTGCTCAAAAGAAGTGGGTTCTGGTTCCTGTATCACTTTGACCATATATGCATAGTGAATGGCTGTAAATCCATCATATTTCAGCCTATCCACAGGATACCTAGCTCTCGTAGACCTGCGCAAAATAGGTTCACTCCCAGGTGCTCTCAAATCATCCCTGGTCTTCCTTACTCCAGGTGTAACAATAGAAGGAATACCCAACTCATCATCAATGCTCTGTTCTGAGCCACTGGATTCACCATCCACATAAGAGTGACCTGCATTCACATCAAACATGGGCTGATCAACCTTCTCTTTTCCTTTTCGTGATACTTGCATACCACTATCTGCATTGCTTTGAGAAGATTCTCCTGATCTCAATCTGCCTGTCCATGGCGAAGAATGTGAACCACTGCTAGAGGATGCTCCAGGTCCACTAATATTTTGTGACTGCTGCTGTGAATTCTGTGCAGCATTACCATTTTGTGCATCTACATCATCAATCACATTTACTGGTTTATACCAGCTACTCATCTCATCAAAAACAACATCTCTGCTCACTGTAAACTTACGAGTAGAAGGGTTATAACATCTATACCCTTTTTGCTGCAGAGAGTAACCAATAAAGATGCACTTCTCAGCTTTTGGATCCAACTTGGATCTCAACTCATCTGGCACATGTACATAGGCAATGCAACCAAAAATTTTCAAATGAGAAATATCTGGTTTCCTACCAGTATACCTCTCCTCTGGAGTCATTCCATGTATTGCTGCAGTGGGAGTCCTGTTCATTATGTAGACTGCTGTAGCAACTGCTTCAGCCCAATAAAAATCTGGCAGGTCTTTTTCATTGAGCATGGCACAAGATACCTCTCCAATATGTCTGTTTTTTCTTTCTGCAATTCCATTTTGCTGTGGGGTATGACTGCATGAATATTGCTGCTTTATGCCATGCTCCTGCAAGAACCTTGCAAACTCATTTGAGAGGTACTCTCCCCCTCCATCTGACCTTAGGCATTTTACTTGCAGACCTGTTTCTTTTTCAACCATAGCTTTAAGAGTTTTGAAATGACCAAAAACTTCACTTTTCTTTTTCATAAAATACACCCAAACTTTTCTGCTATAGTCATCAATAAAACTGACAAAATAATGACAGCCTCCAAGAGATGCAGCTTTAGTAGTCCACACATCAGAGTGGATTAATTCCAATGGCTTCTCACTCTCTTGAACATGTCTAGGAAATGGTTTCCTTGCCTGTTTTCCAAATTGACAGGCTTCACATACCTTATGCATTTCTGCAACCTTGAATTTAGGCAAACCTACAACAATATTTTGGGCCTGCATTGATTTAAGTCGCTGTACATTGACATGACCAATGCGTTTATGCCAGATATCAATATCTGCAACTACACCGGTCCCATGTGCAAACATTGCTGCACTCAATTCAGACATGTCTGCATCCAACGTAAACATTCTGCCCTTCTTCTTTCCTTTTTCTATCAAGCGACCTTTATTTTTCATATCCTCAACAAAGCATCCATGAGGATTAAATCTGACCTGCAAGCCCTGTTCAACCATTTGACCAACAGAAACCAGATTCTTGGTGATATTCGGGACATGAAATACATCGGACAGGTATTTCTTTTTCCCATCCTGCATAGACAAGGGAATTTTTCCAATCTGCACAATAGGATGTGCAGTATCATCACCAGTCTCCACAAATCCTGGTTTTTCCATTTTCCTTGCATCCTCCATCCATTCTGCATGACCTGTCATGTGGTTTGATGCACCTGAGTCAACATACCATACATCATTGCTTTCTTCTACACTTGTCACAGAATTGTTCATGTGCTGCACCATGAACAAATGCTCATTTCTGTCATCACCCTGTCTGTTAGAAGATGCATAATTCCCTTGTTGCAGTTTTCCATTCATGATGTCATTCTGCTTTTTATAGCAGTCTTTAGCCATATGACCCATTTTACCACAGTAGTAGCATTCAACATTACTGTTTGCATTTTGACCTCTTTGCCATCCACCACGACCTCTTTGGCTCCCCCTGCCTCTAGAGTTACCACGTCCTCCTCCATAGGACTGGTTTTCTTGAGTTTGCTGCATATTCTGATTTCTACCACGGCCTCCAAATCGGCCTCCTCTACCTCTGCCTCTACCTCTTCCAGCATTTGAGTAGAAGATAGCTTCTTTTGAAGTTCCTCCTGAAGAAGATGCACCACCATTTCTCTGCTCCTCAGAAATTAGAAGAGCAATCAACTCCTCAAAGTCAGGAAATCTTTCACGAACTGAAATGGATGTCCGAAACTGTGCATAATCCTTTCCTAGACCATTCAAGGTCACAGAAACTAAATCATCATCTTCCACTGGCGACCCAATGGAAGCAAGTGCATCTGCAATCTTCTTAACCTTCATGTGGTAGTCATTGATGCTCATATTTTCTCTCTGCACATTATGCAACTCTTGCTTGAGCTGCATTTTCCTGGCTTTTGTATTTGTGCTATACATCTTTGACAGAGTATCCCATGCCTCCTTTGGCGTACTTGCATCCTGAATATGCACAATCATAGAGTCTGAAATGCTGATAGACAGCCAGTACATAACTTTCCTAGCTCTCTCATGCCATGCTTTGAATGCCTGTATTTGCTGTTGATTGGGAACATCAGGAAGAACTGGTTCTTCTTCATTTCCTGCAACAAATTCCCAATATCCTTTTCCCATAAGGAAATTCGTCATTCTAAACTTCCATGCTTGGAAGTTGTTCTTGTCAAGCTTTTCAATGACAATCTGTGAGAGAGAATCAGACGCCATTACAGAACACTGCAAAAAATTTTGTCACTGCAAAGAACACAGCTTCAGCCTCACAAAGGCAAATCTGCAAAACTGGCGAAAGTGGTATTTGACCACACAGTCACTTCCTAGTGACGATTTTGCATCAACAGGCAACAGGGATGATTCTGTAACTCCCAATGTCTCTGCGCACAAGCATACGATGCAATTTCTATAGTAACTTTTTACCGACCTGTAGAACAGTGGCTGCACAGCATAAAACTGGGCATTTTCCTGAGTGCGTGCAGAAAACTTCCGCCTCCAAAACAGGCCCCGAAATGGCCTCAAATAAAAAAAACAAGGTCGCCAAGGAGTAAAGCCCTTTCCTGCAGCATATACTGCCCTCTTGCTTCACCGCGAAGGGCGTCTCAACCTGAGACAATGCACTCCTGCACTTTCCGGCTGTGCTACCTGTAGAGATCTGCTCCCAAAACAGAAAATGAAAGCAACACTGCTCCTCTTACCAGAACACCGCGATCTTGGCTTGCTTTCTTGAGCTCCTTACCACGAACAAGGCTCTGATACCATGTCAAGATTGTGGGAGAGAAGGAAGGAGTCTCACTTGTAGCTTTCTTGCTTGCACAATGGGGGAATACACACAAGGGTGGAGGCTGAAAACAGTTTTCCTCTTCTTAGTTGTGGAAGCCAAAAGAACTCTAGTACAAAGAAATAGAAGAACCCTATGTATGGGTCTCAAACCAAACTCAACTAACTAAGGTGGCATACTAACTGAGCCACGAACTAGAGTAGATAAGGATAGCTATCATGTAGCTATTATTCATGGGCGGTGTACCAACCACGTCTGCAACAACTGACAAGTCGGTGACATAAATACACAACGGTCACCCTGGCGTATCACGAGTGGAGCTCGATATCTCAACACACCTAGCCAAAGAGAGGATGGGCTAGGATATCCCTATTCTCAAAGAGAATCAAGAAAGCCAAGACACAAATTTACAAGAGAGAATATATGTGCTTGACACCATATTGGAATATAAGAGAGAGAGATGAGAGGAGAGGGAGACAAGAGGAGAAGAGGTAGAAGAAGCTTGCCATTATGCTACATGGAATGAGAAGATGAGAAGAGATGGAGATAATAGGAGAAGAGGTAGAGGAAGCTTGCCATTATGCTACACAATAAAAGAACTCACTCATAGCTTCCCTCAAAGAGATGAGGGTATTCTAGAATGCTCTCATGGACTTGTCATTCTCCCTCCTCCCCCCTTCTTCATTCTCCATGGGCTCTTTATATAGCCTTCATGAGGGATTAGATTAAGCTAATCTTCTTGATTAACATAATCCTAGATGATGTATGGCATCTTTGAAAATATGGAGAGTAGTGGATGGGACAAGTCCCCACCTTGGTCATCATGCAAGAAGCCAAGGGTGGTGGTAGACAAAATAGAGAAATGGAGCTAGATTACAAGAGGTGGATGCCCAAAGCACATTATTATAATATATTTACAAGAAGGATAGAGTGGAAAGTTAGTGTGGTGAAAGAGAGAAGAAAATTGCATATAGCCAGCAGTCTGCGCCTTCGTAACTTCAAATCCGTGAGGAATTTGGAAAAAGTTTCTTCTGCAACTTTGTAGACCAGATTGAAACCGATCGGCCTTCGCGGGAATTTTCTTGAAATTCGCTTTTTCTTGGGAGTTATTGAGATTATAAAAAAGGGCTTCCAAAAGTTGCTTTGACTTTAGTATCCCATATGTATATAAATACATATAAGCATGTGACAAAAGGGGTCCATGCTTGTAAGCTTTTGTGCAAGATCCAAATGACACCATGATGTGGATATTGACTTGTGTGCAAGGGTGAGGTGTCCTCTAATGATGGTGATAGATTCCAAATCTTAGTGATGCAAACGGAGCCCATATGTAGTTGGAGGCTAGTCCTTTGAAAAATCTATGCATTCACTCAACTCCTAGGTGTAATCCATTTTCATCTTCACTAAGATAACCATCCCATTTACCCTTTACATTGACATGCCTTCTAAGAACTTGTTCCCCCCATTTGCTAGAGTTATCATAATCGAGAAGCAATGTAGCATACCTAGTGCTTGAAGAGTAAACCTAAAGTGATATGGTAAGCTCTTGATAGGGGCCTTGGCCAAATTTTGTGGTAATAATCCGGGTTGTAAAAAACCCGGATCACCGTGATGGGCTTATTTGAGGATCTAAATGGGGGAGCCTTATAGGCTTCCTCCTCGAAGAAAAGGCCTTTAAATTCGGGGTTACAATGGACTTAATAGGGACTCCACAAGTAGGACTTTACAGCCGGGGAAAAATGGCTTTTGGGGGATGCAAGGGAAAGGGGACTTGAAAATTACGGATATAAAATGGCCTTCACGAGAAGGGGTAAAATGGCTTTAAAGGACTTGTGTGGGGAATCCACGGGAAGGGGTAAAATGGCTTTAAAGGACTTATGTGGGGAATCCATGGAAAGGGGTAAAATGGATTTAAAGGACTTGTGTGGGGAATCCACAGGAAGGGGTAAAATGGCTTTATAGGACTTATGTGGGGAATCCACGAGAAGGGGTTCTTGGAGAGCCCCCTTAGAAGCTTCCAAGAAGCTTCTAGGAAGCTTTTGGGGATGTGAGCACGTCTACGTGGATGAGGTAGGGATGATGGTTACTTGGAGGGGGAATGTGGCAGCGCAACTTAGCCTCCAACGGTGGCTTCATGATCCCGGGCGGTGGCGTCTTACGCAGATCCTCCACCCACGCCAGCTACGATGCCTCCTTCAGCTCCCTCTTCTCACGATAATGGCGGCCTATCCTTCCTCACGACTCAGAATCCTCCACTCTCCCTTCCTCCACCCCTTAGAGGGGGTTTATATAGGACAAGGGGGGGAGAGGGTTCCCTCCCCTACGTGGCCCCCTGCATGCTATCCTCCCTTCCACCTCCTCAATTTCCTATTATAGCCCCATCCCCTTCCCTTAGCCACGCTTGCTGGGGGAAGGTAATTTAAAAAAATTGCAATAAACCTATTATTATCCTCTTGACCTCCTCCCAAGAGGATGTTCAGCTGTGGTTATGCGGGTTCTTTTAAGCTTTGGTTCCGTTTTGCCAGTGGAAAGTCATGATACTTCATTTACAGCTTAAAGATTGCACCGTCAGTAACTTCAATGCCGGAATTGTCATTTTCATGAGACTCACGCGGGCTAGTAATATTTTTTAACAGAAATATTACAACCTTTCTTACTTTTAATGTTAATCTTCCCATGTTTATTGCATACTAGAGAAAAGATCAGTGCACGTGTTGGAGTCAGAGATCTAGGGGGCATACAGAGCAATCTTGTGGGGAAGGCATGAGGGTTCTCTCGATAATTCAAAGCTATAGTTCAGTCAAGATCCATATGGTCTTTTGGAGGTTGATTGTGAAAGTGAGACCAAACTATACTTTGCACTGAGTAAACAACCAACAAATCGAAGAAAGCATTGAGGTGAAAATAATTAGATGCCGATTGTAATAAAGTAAAATAATACCTTAGCCAATATTTAGCCTTAGGTTTAGGGCTAGATATAAAAGGCCAAATTCTAACTTGGTAAGCATCTTTTGCCAATTCTAAATATTTCTTGTTTGGGGTTCCACCTCTCACCATCTATTGAGGGTGCATACTCTTTGGTCACCATGGCATTGGGATGGATACCATGCCCCTCCATGGCATGTGTTGAGATATCGAGCTCCACTCATGATATTCAAGGGTGACCGTTGTGCATTTATGTCACCGACTTGTCTGCAGATGCAATTGGTACACTGCCCATGAATAATAGTTAGATGACAGCTACCCTTATCTACTCTAGTTCGTGGCTCAGTTAGTATGCCACCTTAGTTAGTTGAGTTTGGTTTGAGACCCATATATAGGGTTCTTCTATTTCTATATATGAGAGTTCTTTTTGGCTTACACAACTAAGAAGAGGAAAAATTGTTTTCAGCCTCCACCTTTGTGTATATTCCCCCATTGTGCAAGCACGAAAGCTACAAGTGAGACTCCTTCCTTCTCTCCCATAATCTTGACATGGTATCAGAGCCTTGCTCGTGGTAAGGAGCTCAAGAAAGAAAACCAAGTTCGCAGTGTTCTGGTAAGAGGACCAGTATTGCTTTCATTTTTCTGTTTTGGGAGCAAATCTTTGTAGGTAGCACAGCCGAAAGTGCAAGAGTGCATTGTCTGAGATTGAGACGCCCTTCACGGTATAGCAAGAGGCATTTCGGGGCCTGTTTTGGTTTGAGGCCATTTCGGGGCCTGTTTTGGAGGTGAAAATTTTCTGCACGTACTCAGGAAAAGGCCATGTTTTATGTTGAGCGACCACTGTTCTACAGGTCGGTGAAAAGTTACTATAGAAATTGCATCGTATGCCTATGCGCAGAGACATTGGGAGTTACAGAATCATCCTTGTTGCATGTTGATGCAAAATCGTCACTAGGAAGTGACTGTGTGGTCAAATACCACTTTCGTCAGTTTTGCAGATTTGCCCTTGTGAGGCTGAAGCTGTGTTCTTTGTAGTGACATAATTTTTTGCAGTGTTTTGTAATGGCATCTGATTCTCTTTCACACATTGTCACTGAGAAGCTTAACAAGTACAACTTCCAAGCATGGAAGTTCAGAATGACGAATTTCCTTATGGGAAAAGGATATTGGGAATTTGTTGCAGGAAATGAAGAAGAACCAGTTCTTCCTGATGCTCCCAATCAACAGCAAATGTAGGCATTTAAAGCATGGCATGAGAGAGCCAGGAAAGTTATGTACTGGCTGTCTATCAGCATTTTAGACTCTATGATTGTGCATATTCAAGATGCAAGTATGCCAAAGGAGGTATGGGATGCTTTGTCAAAACACATGAAGGTGAAGAAGATTACAGATGCACTTGCTTCCATTGGGTCACCAGTGGAAGATGATGATTTAGTTTTTGTGACCTTGAATGGTCTAGGAAAGGATTATGCACAGTTTCAAACATCCATTTCCGTCCGTGAAAGATTTCCTGATTTTGAGGAGTTGATTGCTCTTCTAATTTCTGAGGAGCACAGAAATGGTGGTGCATCTTCTTCAGGAGGAACTTCAAAAGAAGTTGTCTTCTACTCAAATGCTGGAAGAGGTAGAGGTAGAGGTAGAGGAGGCCGATCTGGAGGCCGTGGTAGAAATCAGAATATGCAGCAAACTCAAGAAAACCAGTCCTATAGAGGAGGACGTGGTAACTCTAGAGGCAGGGGGAGCCAAAGAGGTCGTGGTGGATGGCAAAGAGGCCAAAATACAAACAGCAATGTTGAATGCTACTACTGTGGTAAAATGGGTCATATGGCTAAAGACTGCTAAAAAAATCAGAATGACATCATGAATGGAAAATTGCAACAAGGGAATTATGCATCTTCTAGTAGACAGGGTGATGAAAGAAATGAGCATTTGTTTATGGTGCAGCACATGAACAATTCTGTGACAAGTGCAGAAGAAAGCAACGAAGTGTGGTATGTTGACTTAGGTGCATCAAACCACATGTCAGGTCATGCAGAATGGATGCAGGATGCAAGGAAAGTGGAAAAACTAGGATTTGTGGAGTCAGGTGATGATACTGCACATCCTATTGTGCAGATTGGAAAAATTCCTTTGTCTATACAGGATGGGAAAAAGAAATACCTATCAGATGTATTTCATGTCCCGAATATCACCAAGAACCTGGTTTCTGTTGGTCAAATGGTTGAGCAAGGCTTGCAGGTTAGATTTAATCCTCATGGATGCATTGTTGAGGATATGAAAAATAAAGGTCGCTTGATAGCAAAAGGAAAGAAGAAGGGCAGAATGTTTATGTTGGATGCAGACATGTCTAAATTGAGTGCAGCAATGTTTGCACATGGGATCGATGTAGTTGCAGATATTGATATCTGGCATAAACGCATTGGTCATGTTAATGTACAGCGACTTAAATCAATGCAAGCCCAAAATATTGTTGCAGGATTGCCTAAATTCAAGGTTGCAGAAATGCATAAGGTATGTGAAGCCTGTCAATTTAAAAAACAGGCAAGGAAACCATTTCCTAGACATGTTCAAGAGAGTAAGAAGCCATCGGAATTAATCCACTCTGATGTGTGGACTACTAAAGCTGCATCTCTTGGAGGCTGTCATTATTTTGTCACTTTTATTGATGACTATAGCAGAAAAGTTTGGGTGTACTTTATGAAAAAGAAAAGTGAAATTTTTGGGCATTTCAAAACTCTTAAAGCTATGGTTGAAAAAGAAACAGGCCTGCAAATAAAATGCCTAAGGTCAGATGGAGGGGGAGAGTACCTCTCAAATGAGTTTGCAAGGTTCTTGTAGGAGCATGGCATAAAGCAGCAATATTCATGTAGTCATACCCCACAACAAAATGGAATTGCAGAAAGAAAAAACAGGCATATTGGAGAGGTATCTCGTGGCATGCTCAATGAAAAAGACCTGCCAGATTTTTACTGGGCTGAGGCAGTTGCTACAACAGTCTACATAATGAATAGGACTCCCACTGCAGCAATACATGGCATGACTCCAGAGGAGAGGTATACTGGTAGGAAACCAGATATTTCTCATTTGAAATTTTTTGGTTGCATTGCCTATGTTCATGTGCCAGATGAGTTGAGATCCAAGTTGGATCCAAAAGCTGAGAAGTGCATCTTTATTGGTTACTCTCTGCACAGCAAAAAGGGTATAGATGCTATAACCCTTCTACTCATAAGTTTAGAGTGAGCAGAGATGCTATTTTTGATGAGATGAGTAGCTGGTATAAACCAGTAAATGTGATTGATAATGTAGATGCACAAAATGGTAATGCTGCACAGAATTCACAGCAGCAATCACAAGATATTAGTGGACCTAGAGCGTCCTCTTGCAATGGTTCACATTCTTCGCCATGGACAGGCAGATTGAGATCAGGAGAATCTTCTCAAAGAAATGCAGATAGTGGTATGCAGGTATCACGAAAAGGAAAAGAGAAGGTAGATCAGCCCATGTTTGATGTGAATGCAGGTCACTCTTATGTGGATGGTGAATCCAGTGGCTCAGAACAGAGCATTGATTATGAGTTGGATATTCCTTCTGTTGTTACACCTGGAGTAAGGAAGACCAGGAATGTTTTGAGAGCATCTAGAAGTGAGCCTACTTTGCCCAGGTCTACCAGAGCTAGGTATCTTGTGGATAGGCTGAAATATGATGGATTTACAGCCATTCACTATGCCTATATAGTCAAAGTGATACAGGAACCAGAACCCACTCCTTTTGAGCAAGCCATGGGAAAAGAAAAATGGGAGAAAGCCATGGATGAAGAAGTGGATGCCTTGGAAGCAAATGCTACATGGGAATTGGTACCTTTGCCTAAAGATAAGAATGTAATTGGTTGTAAGTGGGTTTATAAGGTAAAGCACAATGTAGATGGTTCTGTGAATACAAGGCAAGATTAGTAGTCAAGGGGTATGCACAAACATATGGCATTGATTATGAAGAAACATTCAGTCCAGTTGCAAGGATGGCAACCATAAGAGCAATCATTGCTATGGCTACATCAAAGGGATGGTCTTTATATCAGATAGATGTAAAGAATGCCTTCTTGTATGGTGATTTGCAAGAAGAGGTCTATATGGAGTAGCCACCAGGTTATGTGCATGCTGTTCATCCTAAGTTTGTTTGCAGGTTGAAGAAAGCCTTGTATGGCTTGAAGCAAGCACCTAGAGCATGGTCTGACAAGATAGGACAGTATCTTGTCACTATTGGCTTTTAGATTTCCAAGGTAGATTTCTCACTTTATGTGAGAAAGACAGAGAAAGGTATTATGCTGCTTGTCATTTATGTTGATGATTTGATTATCACAGGTGATAGTGATGAGGATATCCTTCATGTGAAAATGCTATTGAAGCAGAAATTTGAGATGAAGGATTTGGGAGAACTGCGTTATTTCTTGGGCATTGAGGTGATTAGATCACCAAGTGAGATATGGCTCTTGCAGAGGCAGTATGAATTGGACATGCTATCCAAATATGGGATGACAGGCTGTACGCCTATCTCAGTTTCTTTGAAGCAGAATGTAAAGTTGAGCGCAGATGCAGGTGAGCTTCTCGAAGACCCTACTATGTACAGATGCATAGTAGGAAGTTTGATTTATATGACTATTACCAGGCCAGATTTGAGCTATGCTATTGGATTGGTAAGTTAGTTTATGTAGGCTCCAAGAAAACCACATTTGGATGTGGCTAGACGCATACTCAGGTATGTGAAGTCCACACTGCAGTATGGACTATTTTATGAGACTGGGGTTCAGATACAGTTGCATGGATACACTGATGCTGATTGGGCTGGTAGTATTTCTGATAGACGATCTACCAGTGGATATGTGTTCTCTTTTGGGAGTGCTGCAGTCACTTGGAGCAGCAAGAAACAGCCTATAGTTGCCTTGTCGAGCACAGAGGCTGAGTACAGGGGTGCAGCAATGGGTGCATGTGAGGTAGCTTGGTTGCATAAGCCACTTTATGATATGCATTAGTCTACAAATGGGCCAGTTGTCATTTATTGTGACAACATGAGTAGTATACACTTGGCAAAAAACCCAGTCTATCATGCTAGAACAAAGCACATTGAGGTGCATTATCACTATGTGTGGGAGAGGGTTTTACTAGGTCTTATTGATCTAGTTTATGTCAGCATAGAGGATCAGGTAGCTGACATATTTACGAAGGCATTGGGCGTAGAGAAGCTGTGCAAGTTCAGAGACCTGCTTGGTGTGTAGGAATTGGGATTGAGCTCAAGGGGGAGTGTTGAGATATCGAGCTCCACTCATGATATGCCAGTGTGATCGTTGTGCATTTATGTCACCGACTTGTCATTGCAGATACGGTTAGTACACCGCCCATGAATAATAGCTAGATGACAGCTATCCTTATCTACTCTAGTTCGCGGCTTAGTTAGTATACCACCTTAGTTAGTTGAGTTTGGTTTGAGACCCATATATAGGTTTCTTCTATTTCTATGTACGAGTGTTCTTTTTGGCTTACACAACTAAGAAGAGGAAAAATTGTTTTCAGCCTCCACCTTTGTGTGTTTTCCCCCATTGTGCAAGCAAGAAAGCTACAAGTGAGACTCCTTCCTTCTCTCCCACAATCTTGACAGCATGAGGATGATATCATGTTGTAGCCTCTCATCAATGATTCTCAAGCATTGTGTCAATTGGTTATATGATTCATGGTGGCTTAGCTACCTTGGCTATGATTTTCTTGGCATTATGTGTATTTCTTTTATTTTTAAAATTTTTAGTCTATTGTGAGAAATAGCTTCTTTACATTGGTATCAAAGCAAGACTTTGATCTAAGGGAAAAGTGATTTTCATGGCTTGATCTTGCTAGGGAGGTCAACTTCTTTGATAAGTTTCATTATAGACATTGACATAGTGTAATTGGAGTATAAGACTTAGTCACATGACTTGACACATTTAAAACTATGACTAGCTATGGGTATTTGTATCAAGCCATCACTATTCTGGAGGATCTTGGCATAACTTGAAACATTTAAAACTATGACTAGCTATGGGTATTTGTATCAAGCCATCACTATTATGGAGGATCTTGGCATGACCAAGAGAAAGAATGGAAATTTTAGGGTTAGTTTGGCAGGTCATGATGAAATTTTGATCATTTTTTGGAGTTGATTTTAAGGAAAAATTTACAGCGTAAAAGTAGCCCAGGTATTGTAAAAGTGGCATTTTTGGCAAAAATTGTGTCGATCACATGGGTCAAGGAGCCGGCGTATTTATGAGTGCATTTCAATTCCATGAATCTAATGCAAGCATCTGTTTGTGAATCAAAGTCTACTTGAACCCCATTTAAATGTCATAAGGTTTGGTATTATGAACCAGCTACCTAATCGGAAGCTAAGAAGCAAGTGATGGAGGCTAGAGTTAATAGTTTTATATGTTGGGAAGCCGCTCCTCTAGTTAGATCGTGAATCCGAGGTCATTTGCCACTCCGTTTTCTCAAAAACCACTTTCGAACAGTGTAAATTTGAGAGGGCCAAACGAGTATTTTTGCAAGTTAAAGTTTAATGAGGCTTAAAAGGATCCTAATTACATGAAACTTCATGAATGGGGGGGAGGAGAGTGGGGCATCAGCTTATCAGCACCCCACTTTTGTATGTAAAAATGAGATTTTGTGGCTCTTGGAATCATGCCTCCTTTTGTTACGGCTAAGATGCTGCATTTCTTTGCTCTGAATTGCTCCAAATAGCAAGATTTTAGGTGGACTCTATGAAAAGTTTAGATTTCAATCTTTCTCTATTCTCTTTCTCTGTCGCCATCATTGTTGTTCATATGGGCTGAGAGGATGTGGTGCATTTTCTAGGGGCTGCTAATAAGTGAGTGTCCTCAAAGCTCGGCTAATAGGGACCCAATTAGTTATTTTATGCGAAAAAGTGTGGGGATAGATCCAATATATCTCGATAGAAACTATCAAGTTGAGACTCAATGACAAGAAAGACCTAAAAGGTTTAGATGGAGAGCAGATATCATTAGGAGGTATTCTCCTAAGTGCTATACTCTAGTAGGGCTAAGAGCGAGAGGTATTATTGGTGCAATCAATATTCCAACTAGTTCATTAGGGAGAAAAGGAAGCTTTAGCATTTCCCTTTCCTCAAAAATTCAATCTACTTTGAGTGGGAGCATAACCCCTCCTCCAATACAAACCCCCTAGAGCAAACCTAGTCATCATGATAGTACAACCAATTATGATATCTACAGAAATGGTGGATTTGCCAATGCTAGGATTTTCCCTACCCATTTTTAATGGTTTAGTAGAGAAGAATGCAGAACTCCATATTAGTGAGTTCCAAAAGTTGATGTTTAATTGTTGAATTTGGGATGAAGAACATCTTATGATGTTCTTTACTATGACTTTGAAAGGAAGAGTTGTAGTGTAGTATCATGGCTAGAAGTGAGAACCAGAACTATGAAAGATCTATTTTATGCGGCCTTTTGAAGAGAGTTTTCTCTTGACAAAGGTGGTCAATATTGGTTGCATGATTTGAATGTGACACGTCAAGAGCGTCATAAGAATAGTCAAGCTTATTTATGCCAAGAAATTGAAGGTGTTTCGAGGGTGTTTCTAAAATTGCAGGCTTCTATTTCCATTCCTAGGGGGTCCACTAGGGTTTACCGTATGGTACCACGTGAGTGTAAGGGAGAGGGATTATTTAAGGAAAGGAAGGTACATTTTATAAGGTAAGGTCCCATTAATAGGGGGTAGATAAGGGGTATTTTCATATATTTCTTACACGCAAGTGACATCTCCTTATCACTACTAGTGAATCCCCCGTGTTTCTATTCCACTTGCTACCCAACTACAGTACTTGCTACATGGATTGGATTTCAACATCCAAGTGTAGTTGAGTAGTGCTCTTCTTGCTAATATAGATATTGCCATTACATGAGAAGAGAAGATAGAGTCATGATTACAAGCGGTCTACGCATCTATGATAAATCTCTTTTCAAGTCTACCTAACCAGGTGGGTAAGGCATTGGGATGCCAAGCGGATGATTATGGTTATGAGTGTAGTGCATCAAATGTTCTTGGGAAAGTCAAGGACATGATAAAGTATTATATTGACATGTTAGCTAAAAAATATAGACAATAAGACATAGTTGTAAACTTCTTGAAGAAGTAGCAAAACTAAATAGAAAGTCGATCCCCTAAAGAGGGTGGTCCATCAAGATTTAGTTGTAAGTGATATGGTGGTTAGCACCTCCCAAGGAATTTCCCTCATGTGTATGTGGAAAGTTATGACATATGGCCAATACAAATTGGAGTGTTAGTTCACTCCAACAAGGCAGTCAAAAACCTAGGCCAATGAATAATCAATAAAATGATGTAAATCTTGGAGGGGAGGACCCTAAGAAAGTCTTGCAAAGGAGAAAAGCCACCCTAGAGAAAGTGTCTAGTTGAGTTAGTTCGATAGAGGTACTTCCAACTGATGGAAACTCAATCTCTAACAATGTAAGAGTGGTCACTAGGGGCCAAAAACTCAAAGAGGTTTAGAATGATGACCCTATTATAAGAAAAACTAACCCTAAGTCTATCTTGGTTGATAAGAAGGTTGCAAATGCCAATACCCAAGAAAGTCCTCTTAAATCTAAAGGTATTTTGGAGGAGCTGGTGATTAAGAGCAAGCATAAATCAAAAGAAAAGAAGGTTGTTAAGGCTATCAAAAACCCGAAGGAGGGGATGGTTGGCAAGCGAAAAAGACTATCGCAAACTTACATGAGTTTGATCTAGAAAATACTATGTGAAGTTAAACTAGATGTGAACTTCCTAGAATTAATACAGTTGTCACCAAATTTTCAAAACGAGTTCAAAAAATTCTACGAACTGGTTACATAATAGGATCTTTTGGTGTCAATCAAGTGGGCAATGAATGGTGGAAACACGTTGAGAAACACCACCCCAGGATGCATGCGTATGTTGATGGCATCTTAAAAGAAAATGTTATGGTAGCATACATAAAAGCGTACATAAACAGTATGAGTATGGACTTACTAGAGAGGCTTGGTTTACCCATTCAAAATGATGTTGTAACTATCCTAAAAATAGCCAATGAGAGTTTAAGATAGCCATAAGGAATGGTCTCTCAAGTACATATAACAATAGTGCATATTGAGTGTGTTCTTGATTTTTATGATATCTGATCTAGGAGACCAAGCTATCAATTGTTGCTAGGACCACCATGGATATTATACTTTGATTGTTTGGTAGGCATCCTAACTAGTCGGTTGATCTTTGGGTGTGAGTTGAGGAGAATGATTTTGGATGTTTATCCTGATGTGAAAGCCCATTGAATGAAAGGGCATCATCTTCCACTATGGAATGGAAGGCACTTGAGTGAACTTGTGTCACTGGAACTTCAAGCTTGAGTGAGTTTGATGAAGGTTCCATAATAGAGGAGGTCTATTAAGTGTGTTTAAATGAGCCAATACGAGTAAAAGATCGGATACGTGATGCCAATGTAATCATGATGATCCTCGTCCAATCAAACTTTGTATTATATTATCTGATGATGAGAATGCAAATTATGTATCGCTCCTACTGGATTTTAGGGACATATTTACATGGAGCCATGATAAATTGAAGGTGATTCCCCTTATTATTGTTGTGCATATGATCCCATTGGAAGAAGGTAGTAAGCCAGTAATACAAAAGGTCAGCCAATTGCCTTTTTGTTGAGATGTTTGCAATCACACATAATTCAGTCTCTTTGTAAGGAGCAGTGAGGGCTCAGGACTAGAATCCCATATGCAAAGTAGGAGAAGTGTTACCATTCAGTTTCCTATAAAGCATTGTACTTTCTCTCTTTTCTAATGCAATGTCATAGTACTTTTGTCCTTCAGTAAAGTCTCTGTGTCATTGTCAGTCTATACACAAGATTGTGTTTATGAGTCCAAGCTTCCATCTTGGAACCTAATTCACCTGTGTAATAGTTTGCCATGTCAGTGTCTTCATGAACTCACTCTTTCTCTTCCAACCTCCATAGCTTTCACATCTACCATGCTCTAGATCCCACATGTTTAACACTTTTGAGCTAAAAGAGTCTCTTTTAGAGGAATTGATGCAGTTAAGAAAGGCAAGTCTAATCTTTCCTACTAAACACACTGAATGGTGCTCACCAGTTGTGATAAGGAAGAAGAAGAACAATCAAATCTACTTATACATAGATTTTTAAGGAGCTGAACAAGCAGAAAGTAAATGACTACTATCCTCCACCCTTTATTGGATAGATTCTAGATCAGTTCACATGGAGAAAAATGTACTCCTTTATGGATTTCTTTGCAAGCTATAATGAGATGGCCATAGCTGAGGAGGATAAGTTGAAAAGGATGTTCATTATAGTCTTTAGTACCTTCACGTACCATGCCATGGCTTTTAATCTATGCAATACTCCTCGGTCTTAGCAAAGAATGGCTAACAAGATATTTGCCAATATCTTTCCAGCAAGAACCCAATGCAAGTGTCTCTTCATTGATTGAAGTCTGTTTCTAGACCACGTGTGATTTGAAAGATAAAAAATCAATCTTTCTCTCTTGCCATAAACATGGTTCATATGGGCTGAGAGGATGAGGGGAAAAGGTTGTTGGTTCTCGTAATGAGATACGAGTAATGGATCAATAAAGCATAAAGGAGGTATCAATGGCTAAAAAAGAGCATCAACTGCTTCTCATTTTTGAAATACCATGCGTATGTATACGGGCTATAGCATAAGTGTCTTTTATTAAATTTTATGATTCTCTCATTTTTATTATGGAAAAAATGATTCAAAATGGTTGAATATGCTTGAATATGTCTAAAATCGAAAAATATTTAGTAATTCTCAATAATTGACACAATAAGAATTAAAATCATAAATTCCATAATGTGAGATTTAATAGAAAAATGGTATTTACAATAGTTCATGGTTCAAATGGTGTGAATATAATGTTGAATCACAATCCACATAAGCTTCATAAATTTTAAAATGTTAAAAAATAATATTTATTATTATAATAAATGATAAAATTTTATAAAAATATATTTTTTGATAAAAAATTTAAGGGTGAGAAAATTATTAAAAATTAGGGAAAGGTCTATGAGTATATAAGGAGTATAGAGCATAAGGTTCGCCTCAATCTAAACCCATTTTTGTATTAAAGTGATCATTTAGATATTATTTTTATGAAAAAATATCATTAAACATAGAAAACATCCTATATGATAAATAAACACATAGAGAAGCTAAAATGTTAATAATTTTACATAGAAATATAAGAGCTTATGCATTGAAATGAAGCATATTTGATTTTTAAAATATTTTTAAAGGGATAATAGCATAGATTATTTTGGTATTATTTCTAAGAAATGCAACAATATGTTAGAAATGAAATCATTGGAATAATATTTTGCACATGATGTGTTAGCTGATTTGTGTGATTAATTTGTTTGAGCACCATATGGCATTACACCTTGTATTTGTATTCTTATGCGTAGTATCAAGAAAGAGAAAGTCTCATGTGGATGCATTGCAATTGGTTGTCTAAACTCCTAACCAACAATAAGAGCATGAGGATCCCTGAACTGAAGGATAATACAAATTTCTTTTGAGACTGATTAAGTGAGGAAATAATATTATCTTCTGGAATGCTTTATCAAAAGAGTGGACAATATTATCCTTATAGTTTATATTTAGATGGCGCATCCAATGGCCAATCATCAAGGTGTAGGAGAGCTATAAGATCCACAACAGTCAGCTAGGGTGTGCTCTATATGTGTGTGCAAGGAGGTGCTAATCACCTATATATGTAGTATACTCCTCTCTATTGGAGTTGGAAAGGGGCAAAATCATTGGACTACAAATTGATACAAACGCATGATGTAGCTAGATCATTGTATAGCCTCCAAACACTCCTAGATGCGAGGCCATGAGGGTGATTTCATAAGCATAGGAGGATCCGACTAGAGCCCTAGATCTAGTGTATGGTTCCAAAAATTATGGTTGGTTCATCAATGCATTGACCGAGTGTTCATTACATTTGACGATTCTCTTGGTGCACAACCATGTTTTTGAATGGATTGAACCATCTACAATGTTGTTTGAGGATATTAAGATGAAATTATCCAAAATATTAGTGTTAAGAGCTCCAAAGACAGGTGAGGTTTTATATATATTTATAGTTGTAATGAGGCATAGTATTAATTTTTACCTATTCTAAATTTGGAAGGTTCACATTTTATCCTTTGATTGATTTTGTAAGCCAAAAATTAGGTGTTTTGAAGCTCCATTATAGTTATTTAAAAAAAGTATATTTGGCTATGGTCTTCACTACCAATAAGTTTAGACATTACATTCTTTATGAGAAGGTGGTGTTTTTCACTAAGGATAAGGGTCTATGATTATTGTTGAATAAGCTTCAACCCTATGATCACCTAGCCAAATGATTAATCTCTTTTTAGGAGTTTGATTATGAAATCATAAGTAAGCCACCAAAATTGCAAGGTATTGTTGATTTGTTTAATAGATTTTGGTGAGTCTAAGGAAGAGTGGGCTGATATTAGTGACTATGATGATATGTGCAAGATTAATGCAATATCAATCCTATCGTGATATACATTGATTATGCATTATCTATCCACATGCAAGTCAATGAAAACCCTTTCTAAATATGAGAAGAGGAAGATTAAGCAATAAGCACTTTGGTTTTCCATTATAGCTAATAACTTGTATATAGAAGGGGAGTGGATGATGTGTATCGTTCTTTTGTGGTGCCTAATGAGATACCAATTATTTTAAAGAAATGTCATGATTTAGCATGTGGGGGTCGTTTTGCTAAATGACTTACTGCTTAGAAAGCTTTACATATTGGCTACTATTGGTAGTCAACGATTTTCTAGAATGCTTTTGGGTATGTTAAGCATTGTGATATTTGTTAGAGAAATGATGCTAGGGAAAATTCTCTCTCACACACACACTCTGTCAAATAGGGGCAGTGTACCAGATCTTGTTTTAAGAGAGGTTGAGAGAGAGCGACACTCATTTATACGATAACAAAAAGACACGCACACACACTCTCTCTACACTCCATCATTTTTTACAAAATCTCTCACTTGAAAGTCGAGACACTCACTTTTTTAAAAAAAATAACACAATATAAGTGAGTTTGGGAATCTCCCAATTCCCATTTTTTGAATACTAAAAATGTGGCACTCGAATAACATGCCCATAAGTTTCTCAAAACCATATGATGTGACCTATCATTGGAAAGCGCTTGAAAAACATAATCTATTGAGCTATAGAGCGCTTGATTTGGAGTTATAGTATTCAAGTTATGACAAATCTAAAGATTTGACCACGTGTCCCAAACTTATGGGAAATTTCCATATTCCCCAATATGGTGTTAAATGCGGAATATGAATTTGTACTACTCAAGAAGATGGAATTACACCTTCCCATAAGGGAAACAATAAGAAGCAAGCATCAATTGAAACAAAACCCTCTGAATAACTACCCAACTAGCCATTTACAAGACTTTTGCAACATGCTAGTAGCAATACCATGAATGTGGCCCTTAATGTGCTTCATCAGACCAACATCCTATAAGGACTTATGAAGATCCTTAGCCAAGGCACCATAGGGGGAGCTCAGGCGACCAAATAATAAGGTGTTTCTACTGCTCTGGACATGTCTTAGAATGAAGGTTTGAACTGCCCTTGATCTCCAAAAAGTACCTATTTAGCACGAAAGGCTATAGATAAATCAGCCACATTAAAAATTTTCTGAAGGTTTCTCCACACAAGTTGAACCTCAGAGCACTTCCACAAGATATGCATTATATCTTCCTCTTCCTTCTTACAAAACAAGCATAGGGGAGAGACTGCTTTAAACTTTAGTCTCTATTCAACGGCTAGATTATTCATCATAATTCTCCATAGCAAAAAATTAAGCTTGCCAATGGGATAGCCTTCCAAACTTTTCTTACTCTTCTTCTAGGCATAAATGCTATCCATAGGAAAAATTCCCTTCCAATAGTCTCTCAACTTTGTCAGCCAATTTTTAGATGCGTCTCTAAAGTCCTCTTTGGACTAGAGTTTGACCAAGGGCTTACCCTTATGGTTCACCCAAAACTGAGTCGAGGCCTCAAAAGAAATGTGGTATGAAGTAGGCCATTGCTCCTTGACTCTAGAAAACACCATTTCCAACCATTTTTTTCAGCTTGTGTAAGGTTGTACTCATGTTGGAGTCTTTGAGAGCTTTTTAAGTTTAGCGTGGTAGGGTCCCAAGCATCCTCCCACCTGCACTGACCTTTTCTCTAGCATGAAATAGACATGGGAATATTAACATTAAAAGGAAGAAAGGAGTCATCAGGCATCCCTGCATATCACTGTGTGTAAATATGTGTCGCCTCTCAATCCAGGTCTGCCACACCAACTCAGCTACATTGTAATGACTCGCCAATTCTGAACTAAACCCTCAGCTATTGATAAATAGGGAATCTTCGCTTTGCCAAACACATAGAATAGCTTATCCTCTATGAAGAGGGGCTTAAGAGGACAATTTGAAGTATTGGCATTGAGCTGTCAATCACAAAGAATAATTGACCAAGGTTGGTTGGTGTGTATCTTCTTCAACAAGTTGAATTTTAATCTAAGTGACTTCTCATGAGTGGCCTCAAGTCTTAGACCCCCTTCTCCTTTCTGGAAGTGACCTGCTACAAGTTTATAGCAGGCGATTGTTGTCTCTTCCCCGAGGACCATATGAAATTATAGATCAGGGCATTAATCACACCCCAATTGGGCCAACAAAAAGGGAACATTGTAGCGACATAAATAACATAAGAGGATAGAACCACCTTAGCTATGGTAGTTCTTGTAGCAAGGCTAAGTGCCAAATGCGACAAATTTTCCACCTTAAGCTTCACTTTCTGAAGTAAGCATTCAAAACATTATTTGAGCATGATAGCAAAGCCCATTGGAAATCCTAAGTATTTAAAGATCTAGCCACGACCAATCATCTTAAATTTGTAGTTGAGAAACCACTGTGGTGGATCCCCCCAACCAATATAGAGAAGCTCAGATTTACCCATACTAACAACATACCCAAATACTATAGAAAACTCATCATAGAGCTTTGACAATATCCCCATTGAGCCTTGATCAACCTCCATTAAGTTAGAGTTGTCATTTGATCAAAAAACTAAAAAGTAAAGTGGTTACCATTGGGAAGCTAGATTGCTTTAAGTGACCTCACACAAACAAGCTTGTTGATGTTCTTGAGGAGCGGATCTCTAACCATTGCAAATAGTAGGGGTGCAATTGGAAAACCTTGCCAGATTGACCTATAGAGATAGAATGGCTTTTAGAGAACACCATTGACTACCACTCTGACTGAAGCATTAATAAATAAGGCTCTAATCATATGACAGAAGCCCTCGTTGAATCCCAACTGGTTTATGATGTTGAGAAATAGGCATGTGAATCCTATGTATACAAGGGTGGATAAGGGTAGCTGGGTGTGAAAGAAGTGGAGGGCAAGGGGAAACCCTATCCCTAGCCACTAAGAGGCTATTTAAATAGCCTAGAGGTCACTCTCAATGTAAAGGAGAGTGTACGAGTTGTACTTGTGAACAAGTTAGTAAGTAAGATCTTATTCTTGTACTTGAGCTCTCTCTCTCTCCCTCTTGTGCACACTTTCTCTTGCTCTCACTCTAATATTGAAACATGATATCAAAGCCATCTTCGATCCAAAAAGCTTCCTTCAACTTCATCTACCACAGAGTGCACATGAGCTTGTCATATTCTCACCATATCTCTTTACCTCCATAGTTGCCTGTCATACGCACCTTTGTTGGAGAATTTGGGAAGAGTAAAAGAGAGCATTATAACTCAAGACCTGTTCTGAAGATCTCTTCTCTAGCTTTAGAGGCACAACATCCTAAAGCATCAAAGTTTGACATTGGGCAACCAGGAGGACGTTGTCATAGGGGTTTTAGTCGAAAGGTCATATCCACTGGGGATCAAAGAGAGAATAAAGTAGAGAATAGGAGACAAAAGAGAAGAAAAAGAATAGACAATAGGTATATGAGACATAGACAAAGCTCAATGATTCAAAACACTACGTATTGGTAGAACTTGAGAAGATAAAGAAAATCCTTGTATGGGACTGCTCAGAAGCAATCTCCAAGCATTAGATCTCTTGGAACTCCTTAGTAGACCAAAAACATGCACCAAACACTAGCTTCTTCTCTACTACTCAGACAACTTGATGTCAGGAGGCATATTCCACGATGCATTCTGTGAAAATCTGCGCGATGGATTCCGTAAAATTATATTTATTGCTGGGGCTCATACACAAGGTGGATTCCTTGTGCGAAAAGTCGATGGGGGGACGCCTATCCTTTTTGGGTGTCTTGTTAATTTAATGTGCAAGTGGGTGATTCCATAGCAGCTGATTCCACAAAATGCATATTTAAATTAATAGACGTTTATGAGTTTAGAGTGCACACTCGTAATAAATTAAGGTTAGGATTGAGTTCTAACCAATTTATTTATTTTGTAGCTGAAGACTGCTAGGTATTCACTTTTATTAGTTTAATTTTATTATTTTCTAACAATTGTGAATGCTTCAGTTGATGTGTAGAGCTGGCAGCAGTGGCATTGAGAACGATAGCGTGTATTCAAGTTATTTAGAAGAAATTATCATTTTTGATGGGTGCACATCTTAGGTGTGGCACCAATATTTATTTTGATGCACTTATTTATTGAAGTGCCTAATATTTATTTATTATTTTGTATGCGCATGGGTGAACGATTTAAATATTTGTTATTGGACATTGTATTTGGGCACAACCTGACTCTTTGGGCGCCCAATAACTTTAATTCTTTAGTGGGACAAAAGCAAACACAAAAGCTAAAGTGTGCTAATTGTAAATTGGGCTATTTTTTGAGCTTGGGGATGAATAATATATCAAATACATGCTTTGTGGAGCGCACACACAAGGCATGGGGGGAGATTGTACCCAATTGGTCTTTTGCTTCATGTCGTGCAAGTCTTCTCTCTTGTTTTTTATGCAAAAATAGAGTTGTTTTGTTCTTGGGGACCTTCCAATGCTTGCTATACATGCATACAGCATCTGATTTGTGCACCAATGGTATCAGAGCGAAGTGAGATTGAGGGCTTCTAATCGCTTACCATCTCGCACGAAGGCGAAGCTCTTGGAATGATGAAGCTCTACAGTCAGTCTCGTGGCAATTTGTCAATACCAGCGTGTTCTTGGTAGTGAAGAATCCCTTGCTACGTTGTTGGATCGCTAAGGACCGACCTCTACAGGTAGAGAACCACTTGGGAAGCTCCCTTGGAAAAACGTTTTTCTCAAAGAGAAGTAGATAAGTAACTTTTACCAAGTTAATTAAAAAACTTAATAAGCTTTCAAAAAAGCTTTAAATCGTGGGATTTCAATCGTTGTGGTAGAAGTGTGTACTCCCTGGCGATGTCAACGTCAACATACTCTCGTTCAGTCACAGATCAGATTATTCGATTAAGCTTTTTTTTTAAAAAAAGTTAAAGCTTTAAGCTTTAAGCTTACTAAAGCTTCAAGTCTACTAAGTTACAAAGGTTAAATTCTCAAGATTCAACCTCTCCCATAGCGATTCTTCGTATACAATTAGTCATGCACGGATTTTCAACTTCCTCATAAACCCCTGCTCACATCTCTGGACAGACAGAGCCAAATTCCAGCACACAGATTGCTATACACAGTCTGCACGCACGAATTATCTTCTTGGAATATGACCGTGATATCAAATTCCGCATTCGCAAAGAAGAAATACTACAAAAATCCATTTTAAAAAAAAGAAATAAGCCTTGTAAATCCGACTTTGAGCTATGCTCATCCCGCTAACAAGATTTTGAGTGTGTGAGGTCTTCTGGAATTTTGAAGGATGTCCGATCAAACCATGGAAGATTTTATGGCTGAAGGTGATCTACCCGAACAAACAATTGAGTAAAAACTGGATTTGATTATGATGCAGCTTCAAGAGGAACAAAGAGCACATCAAACTTTGCAAACTCAGTTGGCCAATCTACAACGATCTACCGCCGACCAAGATGGACCGCAATCTGAAGACCTTATACGACGTATGATCAATGCAATAGTTGAAGCACAATCTATTCGGAAAGAAACAAATATAAGTAAAAGAAATTTCAAATTTCGTACTTTCAATGGGTCACGTGATGGAAAGACTATACTTGCTTTTATAAGTCAAATTGATTATTATTTCCATGAAGAATAGTATGTTGAGAAAGACAAAACTAAGTGTGTCACTAATCATCTAGTGGATGGAGCATCTCTATGGTGGACTGTTGTATGCAAGAGCATTGATTATCCTACTACTTGGGAGACTTTCCAAAAGAAATTTTTGCAGAATTTCCTTCAACCCCGATTCCACGAAAAAGTAATCAAACAATGGGATCTTCTGCATCAGAGGGATCGTGATCCTATTTCACAATATACCGAGAATTGTTGGAATGCTTTATTGCAACTTCAAATGCTCGAAGATGTACCTGAGGCAACCCATAAACGCAAGTTTATGTCTGGCTTACTTGGACATTTTTATGCGGAGGTGAATATGTTCAAGCCAATGACTCTCGAAGATGCAATTTTCTTGGCCTATGACATTGAATACAAAATTCGAGGAGATGAGAGAAGCGAACACAACAATTTCAAACTAATGGTAACTTTGGTTCAAAACTATTCAATTCGAAATTTCAAAGATTCAATCAAAGCCGTTTCCTTCCATCTTCATTCCGTAAATCTTGGACACGACCACCTGCTTTACCATCAAACACAAATCCAAACCCTAAGCCATCTTTCTAGCTGAATCCCAACATTCCTAAACTTCCTGCTATTACCAATAATGTATCTAAAGCCAAACCCATAGTCTGTTACAAATGTCATCAACCTGGATATCTAGCGGCGAATTGTCAATCCAAAAAGCCAACTATACACATCAATTATTTGGGAGCGACAGAAGATGAAGAATATGAAGAAATGCCAGATTTCACGGAAGACGATGATGATATCGGTACTACTTCAGATACTTTACCAGGTATGCCAAATCCCCATTCTTTATTAACGATGAAATGTCTTGTGCATGGTAAAGAAAAGACCGTTTTACATTATGATGGGAGCACACACGATTTTATTTCTTTAAAATTGGTCAAAGAATTGAATTTACATACTATTTCTACACATTATCACATCAAAGCAGCATTCTTAGGCACTAGATACAATGGAACACAAGAAGTGCATAGCTTAGAAATTAAAATTGGTGATTATGTTGAATGTAGAAATTTCTTAGTTGTGCCTTTGAAATCTAGTGACATTATCTTAGGAATGCCTTGGCGTCATCAATACAATCCCGATATAGATTATTCCACACATTCAATAAAGATTCATTCAAACGGGAAAAAAATCACATTGCATTGTATGCACACTTTCGATAATTTTCCATTGCTTAGTCATACACAAGCTAAACGTGCATTAAGAAAAGGTAGAAAATATTATTTAATATGGATGAATGAAATCGAAGCTAAAGAAAATCAGATGCATCGCTCACAATTTCAAGATTGTTTTGCTTCTGACTTACCACCTATATGTCCCGGATATCACAAAATAGACCTAATTCCTGGATCACAACCACCATGTAAAGCACCATATAGACATAATCAAATTGAACACAAAGAGATTCAAGCCCAAGTTGAAGAATTGTTAATCCGAGGACTCATTGGACCTAGTAGTTCTCCATTTGGTGCATCTGTCCTATTAGTGAAGAAGAAAAACAATACCTATACGATGTGCATTGATTATCGTGCCCTAAATAAGATTACTGTTAAGAATAGATATCCGATTCTTAGGGTAGATGATCTTATGGACAAGCTACAAGGATCTGCAATAGTTAGCAAGATAGATCTTAAATTTGGATACCATCAAGTAAGATTGGATACATCTGATATATTCAAAATTACATTTAGAACACAATTTGGACACTTTGAATTCCTTGTTATGCCTTTTGGTTTAACTAATGCACCAGCCACATTCAGTCGTATGATGAATCACATATTTTTGAAGCATCAGCGTTGTGTCATTGTTTTCTTTGATGACATATTGGTTTTCAGTAAGAATGAGAATGAGCATTATGAACATTTATCCTTAGTTTTCAAATTATTGAAAGAGAATCAATTATATGCTAATCCTAAAAAGAGTGAATTTTTCCAAACACAAATTGAATACGTAGGACATATTGCTTCATCTAAATGTATTAGAGTTGACCCTAAAAAGATAGAAGCAATTTTGAAATTGCCGATACCTAAAAATGTGCACGAATTACGTTCTTTCTTAGGTCTTGCTAGCCTTTACAAAAAATTTGTGAGAAATTTTTCATTACTTCTATTACCTTTGACAAATTTATTAAAGAAATGCATTGTGTATCATTGGTCCGATAATCAACAAAAGTCCTTTGATTTACTGAAACATGCTTTAACTCATGCTCGTGTATTGCAATTACCTGACTTCAATAGACCATTTTTCCTAGCAATCATTGATGCTAGTGGATCTGGAATAGAAGTAGTCCTTATGCAAGATTCTCATCCATAGCTTACTCTAGTTGCAAACTTAAACCCTCAGAACTTAAGTATTCTACTTATGATAAGGAATTGCTAGCTGTAGTACAAGCTTTACGTCAATGGAAACACTATTTAATGGGATCCAAATTCATTATCAAAACTGACCAACAAAGCATTAAACATCTCCTTAGTCAACCACAAATATCTGACCGACACATTAAATGGGCTGCTTTTATTCAAAGTGTTCATCCACTCATACAATATCAACGCAAAAAAGAAATTGTTGTTGCCGACGCTTTAAAAGTAGAAGACTGACTATTCATAATATCTCTGTGATTTCTTTTTACTTATGACCAAGACCCTAGTTTTCAAGCTGATTGGAATAAATTAGTTGCAAATAACTGGATTCCCATTGACTCATTGTCTTACATTGATGGATTTATGTTTTATGAAAAAAGATTATGTGTAACTGTTCCATTTCGATCATTTGTTTTGCATGAAATTCATTGTCTCCCATATCAAGGCCATAGAGGAATTATTTCTACTTTGCGTACACTGATTGAAGATTTTTATTGGCCACACATGGAATCTGATGTATCTAACTTTGTATCGAATGCTTAATTTGCCAAAGAGTTAAAAGATGCCATGGTAAACAATATGGTTTATTAATGCCCTTACCAATTCCAAAACGACCATGGAAGTAGATATCAATGGATTTTATCACTGGTTTGCCTAGTACTAAAGCTAATCATGATATGATTTGGACTATTGTCGATAGGTTTAGCAAACAATCATATTTCATTCCATGCAAGAAAACGTTAACTACATCTCAAGCTGCTCAATTGTTCTTGAAAATTGTTTTTACTAATCATGGTTTGCCAAAAGTTATTATTTCTGATCATGATTCTAGATTCTGCAATAATTTTTGGATTACTTTGTTTGCTAATTTAGGAACAAAGATTGATTTTTCATCTGCATTTCATCCAAATGGGCAAACAGAAGCTATTAACAGTACCATTTTAGATCTTTTGCGTGCATACAAAATTTCAAAACTACAAACATGGGATACACATTTACATTTACTTCAGTTTGCATACAATAACACACCACATACAGCTACATAGAAAGCACCATTTGAAATTATTTATGGATATAGATTACCTACACCTGTTACATCATTGCCAACAAAGTTCAAGCTGCTGATGATATTATTAACATGCATGCTACTATTTTTTATGATATTATTAATATGCATGCTACTATTTTTGCGAAAGCCCAGCAATCATATACAAAAAAATCCAACAAGAAAAGAAAAGCTATGAGTTTCAAAGTTGATGATTATATTTGGTTACGCATTGAAAAGCGAAGATTACAAAGTGTTGACAAACACCCTATTATAAAGGTAGCTCCTAGATTTTATGGACCTTTCAAGATCATTCACAAAATCAATGACAATGCATTTAAACTAGAATTACCACAACATTGGAAAATCCACAACACTTTTCATATCAGTTTATTATGACCTTTTAGAGTCCAATTACCTGTACATCTTGTTTATGAAAACCCTCCTTTGCTAGAAGAAGAAACAAAAATCCTTGAACCTGAAACTATTCTAGATACTGACTTTATGACCATTTAGAACTGGCCATAGATATTCTAGATATTTGGTTAAGTTTAAAAATCATCTTGTTGAAGAGGCTCAATGGATGCACGCTCGAGACCTAAGTGCTTACCCCTCACTGCTGGCTCCACATTGAGCTAATAGCAATTAAGGACAATTACTATCCCACCCCGGGGGTATGATACCGGGAGGCATATTCCACGGTGGATTCCGTGAGGTTTTGTAATGGATTCATAAAATTATATTTATTGCCGGGGCTCATACACAAGGTGGATTCCTTGTGCAAAAAGTCGATGGGGATGCCTGTCCTTTTTGGATGTCTTGTTAATTTAATGTGCAAGTGGGTGATTCCATAGCGGGTGATTCCACAAAATACATATTTAAATTAATAGATGTTTATGAGTTTAGAGTGTGCATTTGTAATAAATTAAGGTTAGGATTGAGTTCTAACCAATTTATTTATTTTGTAGTTGAAGACTGCTAGGTATTCACTTTTGTCTGTTTAATTTTATTATTTTCTAACAATTGTGAATACCTCAGTTGATGTGTAGAGCAAGCAGTAGTGGCGTTGGGAAGCATGGGTGATAGCATGTATTCAAATTATTTAGAAGAAATTATCATTTTTAATGGGCGCGCATCTTAGGCTTGGTGCCAATATTTAGTTTGATGCACTTATTTATTGAAGCACATGATATTTATTTATTATTTTGTATGTGCATGGATGCATGATTTAAATATTTGTTATTGGACATTGTATTTGGGCACAATTTGACTCTTTGGTCACCCAATAGCTTTAATTCTTTAGTGGGACAAAAGAAAACACAAAAGCTAAAGTGTACTAATTGTAAATTGGGCTATTTTTTGAGCTTGAAGATGAATAATATATCAAATACATGCTTTATGGAGCGCTGACACAAGGCATGGGGGGAGATTATACCCAACTGGTCTTTTGTTTCATGTCGTGCAAGTCTTCTCTCTTTTTTTTTTGTGCAAAAGTAGAGTTCTTTTGTTCTTGGGGACCTTTCGACACTCACTACACATGCATACATCATCCGATCTGTGCACCACTACTAGCTCCGAAAGAGAGGTAAAACTCCAGGGGATAGCTGCTCAAAATTATTCCAAATCACTTCTTCTTTCTCCCAATATTCCGAAGTGTTGTTTTGCTACCTAAATATTCTGATCACGCACTGGCGCGAATTTGAAAGCCCCTCCTTTTTGTATGAGATCTCCCAAAACTGGATGAAAAGCCACTTGGTTTTTTCTTGTCACCCTATTCTGGAAGTTTTCTACACTTTTTTAGGATATTTACAAGAAAAAGTATCCAAGATATAAAAAATAGACTAAAATTGTCCAAAAATCTAGTATTTTTGAATCATCCATGCCACAGACACTAGCATTAATGACTCAGATGACATTGACTATCTAGATCAATAAGAAAGCTAGATGATGATGCACTCCAGAGTTTTTTACACTTTGTCTGTGTAGTGGCACGACATCCACAACCTTTTAGTCTACACATCCTCTGGTATGTGCCAAAATCCTAGTTGTCACCAGATTTTGAGTCCTCCTTATCCTCTACAACCATATCATTTACTTCTTCATCTTCCATATCTTCCTAGCTAGCCCTTATATCATGGCCACTATTTTCTTCCAATTTTGGCAACTCATAGGTAATAAATTCCTACCTCTTGAATAATTTGATTATTTTTCGTACTACTGGAAGTTTTATGATTGTCCCATCCAACTCATTTAATGCATATGTAGCACTATCAAACATGTATCTTACCACATAGGGTTTGAACCATTGTTTAGAGACTTCATGCATGGCACTATATTGGTTGTCCAAACTACTATCATAAACCAACACCCAATCCCCATCTTGTATGGTTCTAACACTCAATCTATGTCTTTTGTCAAACCGTTTCTTATTTTTTATCCTTGTTGCCCTTAACTTTGCAACAGCTACCTCTATGTCTTCTAACTTTCTTTCCAACTGTCTAATATGTAAGGCCAACAACTCCTCTTGATTCAACTCCTCTTCCCAAGGTAGCACACTCCATGTGATTGTCATCTCTTCTATTGGCATACTAGGTTTTCACATCAATTCAATAGGGCATATATCCTATAACAGCACTATGAGTTGCTCTATCAACCCACAAAGCATAAGGGAGCAATTGTGGCCACTCTTTTACCTTCTTTCCATATGCTTTTGCCAATGCCTTCATCACAATAGGTGGGTGACCTCTTTCACTTTTGCCAATTCATTTAGGGTTATAAGCTGAAGTTAAAGCAAGCTTTATCCTCAACTGTGCAAAGAAATTATGGGCTTCATTTGCATCTAGTTCACCCCTATCAGCTGTAATTTTTCTCTCATAGCCATACTGACAAAATATATCTTCTAAGAGAAAAGTACGCAATGCATTTTTTATCTTGGTATGAAGAGCTCTCCTTTCCACTTGATTAGTTAAGTCTTCACAGGCAAGTACAAGATATCTCATTTGCCAAAGACATATAGGCCTCGTGACTATATCCACCACCCACTTAAAATGAAGAGACAAGGGATGTGTGGGCATGCAATCCATCCTGATGTCTCACAGATGAATACATTTGACATGTCGTACATGTTTCCACAAAGGGAGAAACATCCTTATACATGCCTTGCTACCAATATCTTTCTTTGATCTTTGCAAAAGTATCCCAAACACCTCTATGGCCAGCCCATAATCTTTCATGAAATTCTTGCATAACGTTTACTTGTGAAGCTCCATCACCTAGAACTCGCAATGGCATACCCTGTTTCTTCTTAGCATGTTTTCACAAGTACCCATCTTTTAAGAGAAACCCATAGGCTTTCCTTTTGATCTTCTTAGATTCCTCATCCAACCACTTATCTCTCTTTGTTAATGTGTTGAGGTATTGACCGATTCTCAACCACTCTCCTGCATATTTGTATTCCAAAAACACTTAACATGTCTATCATTGGGTTATCTCTTCCTGCAATATGCTAAAATTCAGGTTTCAAATATTTGATGTATGCAATCCAGCGGAGCATAGCAATGTCCAGGGTAGCACAATTAGTAATCATACCCAATACTTACAAACAATCAATCTTAATGACTACACGAGCACCCATAACATGCTCCTTATCACATTTAAGGGCTGTCACAATTCCCCATAGTTCTCTTTTTACCTATGGATACCTTCTCTATCATTCGATCAATACTTTAGTACCAAACCAAATTGCATATCTATGCCCTTCCTCATCATCTTTCCTAATTGCCCATCCAATCTCGACTAGGCTTGTATCAACATTAACAATGATAGGCTTCACATGTGAATAATTAGCCTTTCTCAATGTAGGAGTAGATTTCAAGAGCTAACTTAATTTCTTCATTACTTTTTGATGCTTTCTTTCCTAGTGAAATCTTTGGCCTTTCCTCAAGAGCTGATATAACGCATCAGCTACATGTGCAAAGTGAGGGATCCATATCAAATAGAACACACATGCACCCAATAATCTACGTGCCTCAAATACATTTGTATATACATCTTGCATTCTATCAATCCCATCTATTTTCACTGGTGATGGTCTTCACCCATATGGCCTACACATATGCCCAAAAATCAAAACCTCTTCAACTCCAAAGACTGACATTTGTCCAGAATGAGTTAAATGCACCTCTTCTAGATACATCAAAATCCTTTCAAAATCAACAATATGGTCTGCACAACGAATTGTTTGCACCCATGAGCATCCATCTCTTCATTCTTTTCATCCACTACACACCCTTTGATTGGAATATCATCCAAGAAGTGCATTGTCAATTATGGTATAAAATCCATGAGTACCCAATTCATAGCATTTGTCGTGTGCCACTGAGTTCATTGCACCCTGTGGGAGAGTACACATGCGTACTAATGCCAAGGGAGGCTTCATGGTTGTGATATCCATGCTCTCAATTGCAAGCTGGAAGTGATTATACCTTGAGTAAAGATCACCCAAAAGAATAGATCGCTCTGCCTACAAATTCATCAATCATAGGACCTACACCCATATTTCTTATGGTCACTTTATTAACTGGTTGCATGTCTTGAATAAATCTCAAAGTCCCATTCCTTGGGGGAACATTAAACCAATGATTTGAGTATGAAGCTGAAGAGGGCTCCAAGATCTTCATGTGAATCTTTTCATTTAGCAAATCCATTAGCTTTGGCAAGCAAGATTTAAGCACTAGAATAGGCCTCAAGTTACATGGTACATGTGTCATAGTAAATATTACCATAGAAGAGACAACATTACAAAACCTATTTCAGTTAGGTAAAATGCAAATGCTTTCCCATGCCTAGCCAACATTTGCATAAAACAATTGCTTTCAGCAAGCAAAAGAAACCCTTCTCCACCAACTTTCAATTCTTGTAATGTTTTAGCTATAAAATGATGGCCTATATCTTTAGGATCCCGTAAACTTGATTGCCTTGACACTTTCTCATATAAACCCTCACTATCAGGTGGAAGTAGCAAAGCAACTAGTTCCACCTTTTTGTCATCCATCTTATACTTTTTCTCCACAACTACTTTAGCCCATTGTAATCCTTCCTACTAAGCAAACAATGCTTTAACATCATACATGTCCAAAGAACATATTGACAACACTCTATTTTTAGCCTCATTTTCTGTATGTATAGTTGTTGAAATTTCAACCATAGTGTCAGTAATATTCAACACATAAAAGAGACCTTAAGCTCCTTTTTCAGCTATTAGTCCCAATGCTCTCAGTTCCTTAATAGCCCATTTCATAGACATGTGTTCAACCTTGCACATAGCTTCCATAGGCTTAAACCAATATGAACTATTTTCTATAAAGTGCGAATAGCCACCAATAAATGTATACTTCATTCCATCAAGAGGCGAGTATATCCTCTAAATAGTACTAGTGTAGCTCCACATTACAATAGTGCTCAATGAAAATCTAGGTCATTGAATTCCCTTGCATAAAGGAGACTCTCGAATTGTATCCTGATTCCTAGGATGATTAACACAAATGGTAAGAAATTGGACTACTTTCCTCCTATCCTTACTTCTTACTCTTGCATAAGCATGTTCGTATTATTCTGCACTAATTCTTGCAAAACCTCACTAGAAATTGTGTTTGAAGATTCTCCCATCCTATCTTTTCTTTCGATGAACTTTCATCTTGAGTTCACCAATGTCAGTGGGGTTTTAGTCGTAAGGTTGGGGTAGAACCAGAGGATGCCTGATTAGAATTTTCCAACATCACTCCTTGTTCTTCCTCCCACTTCAAAGTGTTGTTTGCTACCTGAAAACTGCAATTGTGTGCTGCGCGAATTTGGACGCCTCTCCTTCTTGCATGAGATCTCCCAAAACTAGCTAAAAAGCCACTTTCTTTTTGCATGTCACCCTATTCTAGAATTTTTCTACGCCTTTTTAGGATATTTACAAGAAATAATATCCAAAAGATAAAAAATAGGCTAAACTTATCCAAAAATCCCATATTTTGGAACTATCCATACTATGGACACTAACACTCATGACTAATGTGGCATTGACTCTCTAGATCAATAAGACATTTGGATGTTGATGCACTCTAGGGTTTTTCACACTGTGTTCATGTAGCTGCACGACAATGACATTGTTAGAATTTGTAAATCTAACGCAAATTTCGCAAATCAATTTGGCTTGATGGCACAACCTACTAAGGGCACAATCATCCAAGCCACCATAGGGCTTTGTTAGCCCCCCAAGTTGACTATCTCTACCTAAGAGGGTTTGTTGAAATTTCTTTTCTTCTACTCACACAGAGCAAAACCCTAATTATGTACCTTGTTGGCAGCCATAGCATGAAAGCTTCAAGCTTTCGTCTTTCAATATTAATCACCCTAGTTGACACTAATAGTGATTTTAATCACTAATTTAAGTCCTGTGGAGTCTCTTGAAAATCTAGAACCTTCTTTTCATGTTCAAAGACACTTAGTGAATATCATTAAGCTCATAAGAAAACTAACTTGTAAACATATACTATAAGATGAGTGCTTGTAAGCACTAATGCTACATCTCATAGTCATGATCCTATTTCCAATGAGTATGTGGAAGATGTTTTAACCTAGATCTCAATCTTGAGGAGATTAGTCTCTATCTTAAGCATATTCATTAAGTTCTTAACTATCGCTATAAGGCTATGTGTAGGTTATAAATACATAGACCATTATCCTCCTCCCTCATCTCATCTAATAACACATCACATTAGAGCCTACTATGTATTAATAATCTCTTTTTCTTCCACACTTATTGGCCATTGTGTAAAGAAACTAGACATACCATTGCCTAGAGCAATTGGTAAGACCTTCCTATCATGGCCATGGCCTATGTCGATGTTAGACCTCAAATCCGTAAGTTTGATGGAAAATAATTTCATCCATGGTAGTATTAGTGAAGTGTAAAATTATAAAACAGGGCTACTGGCCCTTCATCAAAGGGACCAAGGTTATTAACCCATCAAACCCACTTGATGTAGAAGATAATGAAAGATCCCAAGCCATAATCATGCTTCATCTAGATGAATCCTTGATTAATCACATTCACCAACTCTCCACAGCCAAGGAGAAATGGGATGAACTTGAAAAGCTTTATGGCACTAAAGCAAAGAACTCTAAAATTTTCCTTAAGATCAAAGTTTTTAGCCTAGAGTATAAGCAAGGAGAATACCTAGGTAAGTTTATCTCTCATATGAAGGGTCTCATTGCACAACTATCCTCAATGCAAGCTCTAATTCATGATGAAGATGCCATAATTTGCAACTCTCTTGATGAAAGCTATAAAGAAGGTATTCCCAACCCTTGTGACTACTCTTATAATATCCCTAATCCGACCTTGAAAAGCACCATCCAAATTTTTTTAGATGAGGAGAAAAGAAATTAAAAAGAAGGCATTAGCATTCAAGCATCTACTTCAACAGCCCATGAGCAACTCGTGGTTCATACTGTCTCCACCAAATGCTCCTTTTGCAATAAAAAAGAACATCTTATTAGGAACTCTTGAAAAAAACATCCTGACAAAATGAAGTGCAACAAATGTAAGAAGACATGACATATTACTAGTAAATGCCCTACCATTCCTGAAGTACCAAAATAATTGGAGATCAACTTGGTCTCCAAAACACTTGAGGATTGACTTTTCTAAATCTATAAATCCTCTATTTATAAGCACTCTTGTAGCCTAATTTATAAAGGCATCCCATTTTGTGTGGGGGGGAATTAACATGTCTTGTAGTCCAATGTTACTTTGGCATTGAAGGGGGGTGTTGAGAAATAGATATGTGAACCCTGGGTATGCAAGGGTGGATAAGGGTAACTGGGTGTGAATGAAATCGAGGGCACAGAAAAACCCTAACCCTAGCCATCCAAAGGCTATTTAAACATCCTAGAAGTCACTATTAATGTAGAGGAGAACTGTTGTTTTGGATTGGAGCAATGGGGGACAAATGAGGATTGCAAAGGTAGAAGTGTGGATACACCTAGATAGACTAGGAGCTCTCTTACAAAAGTTGAGGTTTAGGGATGGTGATGCCAATACATTTAAAGAGACAATTGCTAAAATTCATAAGTCCATGGTGGATGCATGGACTACAAAGAGAATAAAACACTACATGGTCAATATTGTCACCATTACAAAAAATATCATCATGTTGAATTAGTTTGTGTTTCTAATATCTCTTCTTGTGCAACATATACTTGAAGCACATGGTCCATACCTTGTAGATCAAGGAAGTTTGGCAGTTTGATCAACTCAAGGCATCGAACGATCTCATTGGCAAGCTCGCTATGCTTTTCAAAACACAACTAATCATGGATGTGGCATCAATGATTCCAATTCTATGAGGCAATTACTACAATGGTGGTATAGGAGATTAGAGATACGTTACAGGGAAAAAGAAAAGAAGTCCAAAATCTCTCAAGCAGAATTTGTAAGTAGGGCAATATATAAAGTGAGAAAAGCAAGTTATGAAAACATCATAGCTAGACAATGCCACACAGAATGGTTGGCAACCCAAGAGAGAGATGGCAAGAAATGGAGACCTAGATAAAGATAATACTTTTGATGCATTTAGAGTCCATGAGAGAGCATGGGTTCTAAGGATATGACACATCAATACTCCTACCTTCAACATGACATGTTTTGCAAATTTTGTTTAAAAATTCGAAGGTTTTTCACTATATTTTTCAAAGTCGATTTCGAACTATTTTTTTTAAATTATGAAAATTCAATTTCAAAATCCCAAGACAAAGATATGAAAATTTCAAACCTTGGAACATTCACTATCCTAGACAGAGAGGGACATGAGGGGGGTGGCTGGAGAGAGAGAGAGAGGAAGGGATGGTGTGGAGAAATGAAATGAAATGATAATTTTAAAGTTCATTTACACCACAGTAAGTTTAAAAGTTTCATACTTGACTTAAGTCAAGTTTCTCCTTTCATTTTTCCCCATTCACTCTACCCTCCACCTTTCTATCCTTCATAATCACAACCATGGCATATTCCAAGCTTTCTATCAAGAGAACACTTGGAAGAGCAAGACCTCAATACTCACTACAAGGAAACACAAGCATAGCGATGGTGGGTAGCGACGCAGGAATAGCGGTGTTGCTATTTGCGTCGCATTTGGGACGCAAATAGCGACGCCCCACAGGGAAAAAAAAGAGGCCCGAAACCCGAGCGCGTTTCATTTCGCCCATTCGTGAGACATTGAGAGAGAGAGAGAGAGCAAGAGAGAGAGCGATCATTTTGCATAGAGGGTGAGAGAGGGAGAGGAAGAAGGCTTGTCGCCGCCGCCGCCGCCATTCGCGAAGGAGAGGAGGAGCCGCCGTCACGAAGAGGGGCCGCCAAATTACGGTGAGTCCATTCTCTCTCTCTTTTACTTGTTTAGGGTTTAATTTTATATTGAGAGAGCGAGAGGAAATGAGAGAGAAAGAGAGGCAGAGGGAGAGGGAGGGAGAGAAAGAGAAAGAGGGAGGAAATGAGAGAGGGAGAGGGAGGGAGAGTGCATTCTCTCTCTCTTTTACTTTTTCTTATATTATTTGTGTATATATATTGAGAGAGGAAGAGGAAATGAGAGAGAAAGAGAGGGAGAGGGAGAGGGAGGAAATGGAAGAGGGAGGGGGATGAAATGAGAGAACGAGAGGGAGGAAGAGTGTATTCTCTCTCTTTTTTATTTATTTTTTGTATAATTTATTTATAATGAGAGAGGGAGAAGAAATGAGGGAGAGGGAGAGATAGAAAGAGAGGGAAATTAAAGAGAGGGAGAGGGAGGAAATGGGAGAGGGAGGGGGAGGAAATGAGAGAGGGAGGGGGAGGAAGAGAGAGAGAAAGAGAGGGAGAGGGGGAGGGGGAGGAAATGGGAAAGGAAGAGGGAGGGAGAGATAGAAAATGAGAGAGGGGGAGAAAGAGAGGGGATGAAGAGGGAGGGAGGGAGAGAGAAAGAGAGAAAGGAAGAGGGAGAGGGAGAGGGAGGAAGAGAGAGGGAGAGAGAGGAAATGAGAGAGGGGGAGAAAGAGAGAAAGGGAAATGAGAGAGGGAGAGGAGAGAGAAAAAAATGAGATAGGGAGAGGAGAGAGAAAAAGAGAAAAAATCATTAAACCTAATAGAGAAAGAGAGAAAGAGAGGGTGAGGGTGAGAGAGGGAGAGGAAATGAGAGAGGGAGAAAGAGAGAAAGGGAAATGAGAGATGGAGAGGAGAGAGAAAAAGAAATATGAGAGAGAGAGAGAGGAGAGAGAAAAAGAGATAAAAATCATTAAACCTAATAGGGAAAGAGAGAAACAGAGGGTCAAGGTGAGGGAGGGGGAGGAAATGAGAGAGGGAGAGAAAGAGAGAAAAGTAAATAGGACCTTACAATAAGCTTAGGGTACTATGATAGCGTGTAATAAGAATGAGTCCACCTCACTAAGAATAGGATTGGCGATTCACCTCACTAAGAATGAGTCCATCTAGGTACAAAGGGTACAAATACATATTACGAAGGTAGATAGATAGATAGAAAAATAGATAGGTAGATAGATAGATAGATAGATAGATAGATAGTATCATAGTACCCTAGTATGTACTACCTTGTACCTATTACCCTAGAATGATAACAAAAACAAATTGTTTATTGTAACGTAGACAAAATGGAAAAGGAAGAAGATCCTGTTGTTCAAGATCACAAGGCGTATCTTAATTAGTGTGTCCCATGTCCTTGCTCTTAATGCAAGCTGGCAATTAGACAAAAACGCCGATTGTCTATAGAACATGTATGATGATTTGGCGAGTTTTAATTTGAGATCATTGATCAGGCGATTGCATATTTTTAGCAAACGGTAAGGAAAGTTAATATCAATCGTGCATTGTACTCGCAAACTAATTGAATACCATATATAATATGATTGGGTCTCGCTGGCAAATTTTCTATCCAGGGAGGTGATGTCTCATTCCAAGGAGGAGTGCACCCTTTGCGGCCAATTAGAAGAGTATATGGCGTGTGATGGATGGAGTGCAGGAGCCAATCCACCACTTGCAAGGCCAATCTATATCGTCAATGCCTGAGAAGACATGCAACCTTCCAGACCTACCTACAATCTTGGAGCTTGAGATGGAGGCAATGATCGATGCATTGATTCCCATGGATGTTGAGACTTCTGATCCGCTTAGAGAGGAAGCATCCGTACCATTATATGATGGGTACTGAGTATCTCGCCTGACGACACTACTTGCACTCTTAAGTGTGCAAGCAAAATACGGGTGGAGCGATACGAGTGTGACTCAGTTATTCAGATACCTTGTACATACGCTTTGTTGATTTTTTTTTTGGCACTATTATTACAAACATTTGTGCTTTTTCAAGGTGTTTATGATTTTTTTGAGGTTATTGAAATATCATATATTACCACTTGCAAATACCATGCCTGAGTCTCGTGATGATGCACGACATGTTTTACAAAAGCTTGGCATGGACTACAATAACATCCATGAATGTATCAACGATTGCATAATGTTTTGAGGAGAATACGAGACTATGGAGACATATCCAAAGTGTGGTGCTCACAGGTATCGACAGGACTTGCAAGGGCAAACCATCCCTCAAAAAGTTCTCAGACACTTTTCGCTTATCCCGCACATAAACGACATGTTTCGTACGTCCGGCATGGTGAGCTTCACAATGTGGCATGCGCAGAATAGGTCCATGGATGGAGTTGAACGAATATTAGCGAATTCACACGCATGGAGCCACATTGACTCTACCTTCCCAAGCTTTGCCTGAGAGCCAAGGAATCTTCGGCTCGGTCTTGCAATGGATGGCGTGAACCCATTCAGTCTGCGCTCAACTTCTTATAGTGTGTGGCCTATAGTCATTGTCAACTACAATATCCCTTCATGGCTTTCTACGAAGAAAGGACATCTCATCCTTAGCTTACTTGTCCCCGGCCACTACAAAGTCAAAAATATGGACGTGTATCTTCGTCCATTAGTCGATGAGCTTAAGATTTTGTGGGAGGAGGGGGTCACCGTGCAAGATATGAGCAGGCGCGATGTTCGGCGGGGTCAGCCAATATTCGAGCCATTCTCATGTGGACGATGCATGACTTTCTAGGATTCGGAGAGTGCTCAGGTGAACAGGCCTCCATTCTCGTTGGTAATATCTATATTTTATCTCATTCAAGCAAGTATTCACTAGGTCGTGGTGTTGGAATAGGTCTGGTTATCTCAGGTTATCATGCATGTCCATTGTTTGGGTCATAGTTAGACTCCCGAAGGTCACGAACCATGCGACGGTTCTCAGTTTTCTACGAGTTGCCATGTTGGACCCACTTACAAGTCAACCACTTGTTGAATCCCATGCATATTTTCAAGAATATGGGCAGCTTGCTATGGGACCACATCATAGGAAAGAGAGACACTATAGGGGCATGAATGGATTTGAAGGAGGTAGGTAAGATAGAGGCGCTTTGGCCGCAGTCGAGTGCTAATGGTCGCATGCAGCTTCCTCGCGCTCCTTGGGTTTTGTCCACTAAAGAAAAGCGCATTGTGAAGCAAGTAATCAAGTATATCCGCACTCCGAGTATGATGCATTCTCTCAGGTCTGCATTTTCTAAAGACGACCAATTATCAAGGCTAAAATCCCATGACTGGCATAAGATATGTTAGGTTTGTACTATGAATGGATTGTAATTGGCATGCGCATTTTGCTATTTGGAGTGTAGCCATTATTCATAATACTTTCTCATTTGTGGCAGTTTGCACTACCGATCGCAATCGCAGGATGTCTTACTTCAGATTTACGCAGGGCCATTTACAGGTTGTCGACTTTGGTGCAATGGATCTCATAGAAGGAGATTAAGACATTCTCTATTGAATCCGTGATGCGGGGAGTACTGGAGACGCTCTGTCTCTTTGAGAAATACCTGCCCACCAGCATGCTCACGATACAAATCCACCTTTTTGTGCATCTTGTAGATGAAGTGGAGATTGCTGGACCTGTCCATACGCGATGGATGTTCTTCTTGGAGCACTTCATGAAAACCCTGAAAGGCTTTATGAGACAACGAGCTCGGCCAGAAGATAGTATGGCTGAAGGTTGGTTGGTGTCTGAGGCACTAGTGCATATTTCACAATGGCTACCAATGGTGGATCCAGACAACAAAATGCTATGGTCGCTGAAGGATGATGATAGATCGACTGGAGATGTAGTGGTTGGAAATGGGGTAGAAAAAAGAATGGATGCCTCAATGGAGGAGAAGGTGAATCGCTTTTGTATGTTGCACCATGCCTCTATGGAGACGTCGCTCGCCAAGTACTAGATCGCTAGGCAAGATAGAGAGGAAGCGCGAGCTGAATTTCGACATAGTACGCATCATCAACCGATTCGATATCTCGAAGGCATGGAGGAGATGCCACGGTTCATGTCAATACAATGGTTGCATGGAGCTTTGACTGCAGTGCCTCGTGACATAACAGAGGTCTCAATGGAGGAGTTGGAATTCTCGAGGGGATGTAGTCCAAAGGTGATGAGGGGTTTAGAATTTTTCGTATCTAAATTTTATATGGGACATCTAATTTGAGTGTTTCAATGTACAGTACAAAATATATAGTGCAGCTTGGTCACGCGGACGGCATTTTTGCGTGGAGCGTATTGACAAAATCCATTGTGGATCCAAACACGGTTGTGGATGAGATGGAGTATTTTGGGAACTTGCAAAGTATTGTTACGGTGGATTACCGTAGCTTCTCCATGATACTATTCGATGTGTAGTGGTTCAAAGTGGTACTTGGAGAAGGTGGAGGAATAGTTCGACGAGGTCCATCTGGATTTCTCGAAATAGATTCTCAAAAAAAATGGATGGATTTGCGCGACACCTTTGTGTTTTCGGTCCATTATGAACAGGTGCATGGACTCATTTGTTTGCTAATTGTATTACGACATGGTTTATGTCACAATGGTTTGAACTCTCTTGTATGTGTTTGTGAACATGTAATCTTCTATCCAAACCCCTAACAACCTTGATGGTGGTATGTTATACCTTCAACTCCCCGAAGTGCGAGAGTATATGATCAAAGCAATGTTCCGAGTATAGATGAAGAGAATATGCAAATAGAGGGGTCGATATTGCAAGGGGTGGAAGCCGTCAAAAGCTTGGAGCCAGCATCGGCTAACAATGATGGAAATATAGGAGTCCAAGAATTCTTTGAGAACGAGGTAGACTCAACCTTTTGTGGTGACATGTCTATCGACCTTCCAGTGTATGCGGAGTTGTGTCAAGAGATTGACATGGGACCATAGGATACTTCATACTTGGAGCATCCACTTACTCAATTTGTTGACCAATCGCTTATAAGGGTACATAAGATATGCATTTTAAGTGTGATTTTTTTTAAAAGGATTTATATTACTGTGCTTTGTATGATTTAAATTGATTATTCTAACATCATTTTTTGTTTGTGCAGGTGACATTTTCAGGATGAGTCGAGGGATGAGCAATGAGGAGTTACAAGATATCTTCACACACATGTCTCCAGACTAGATAACGAGATTCAGAGATATGTCAGACCAGGAGCTGTCTCGGTCTTCGTCAGGACGCTCTGCTAGATCTGCTTCAGCGCGATTGGATACTTCAGCTTCGAGCAGACGAGCTCAACGCTCCAGACTTGGGCCAGAGGGAGGGAGTGCTTCGAGGTCAAGGGGATGCTGCAGAGATACGGATGCAGTGAGCCCACGGTCAACACGGGATACAGGTGCGACTCCTTGCTCTCGTAGCCCTTCCAGGGAGTGTGGCTCAGGCTCAGGTGGATGTTGTGGAGGCATGGACGCGGTATCTCCGTCTCATCGTTCAGCTGGAGGGTGGCACCCCTATGGGTGCCACTCCGAGAGATATTACCTTGCTCGGTACACGGGATGCACAGGGGTCTCCTAGATATGCCCAGGAGCGTGGATATAGATGGGAGAGGACCCATCTTAGGAAAACTCTAGGGGGATATGGATATCTAGTCGATGGTAGGTTAGGAGCCATCATCATGAAAGATGAGGGGAGGAGGGTGATGGCTCACATGAGAGAGTTGTGCCAACAAGTTTTTCGGCACAACGTCTTAGATCATTGGAAGAACATACGGGAGGGGAGCAAGGACTACATAGTAGCATCCTTGCATGAGGAGTTTCTGGTTCCAGCCTCAGTAGATAGATTCTCTACGGGCTGGATGATGGATTGCATGCGTGCATATATGTCACACAGACAATCCGCACGCAAGGCAATCAAGAGTGGGGCTGCAAAGCCCGAGTAGTTAGATGCAGACGACTGGCATCGACTGAGGGAGGAGGCTACAGATTCTCCAGGACGTTGAGTCAGCAGCGCGAGGCGGCGAAGGCACGACTCGAGGGGAGTGGTCCATCATCCTGGGAGTGGCGGCCACAGGACATATTTGGAGGACTTTGTAAGGTTTTCATTTGTTTTGCTTGTTTATTTTTTTGCAATATCATTTGTACTGACAATCATGTTTCTAACAGTTAGCATTTTATTTTATTTGCAGCACTCCATTACAAATCGTGATCCCACTAGCCTTGAGACTCGATATGCAGAGAGGCACGGTCTCACTTCATTGATCAACCAATTGTATAGATGCGGCAGCCCTGTAAGTCACTCATCTTTCTTGTCCATAGTTACCATGTTTAATTAGAATGCATTATTATATGGTGAACTGATGTGTTATTTCTTTTTTTGTAGAGTCCGTTCAATGCTCCTTTGCGGCGGGACAAGCTTTCGGAGGGCGAGGATATGTAGCTTTCCCTGGGATCCCTGGAGCTCACGCACCTTGATTTTTGAGTTGCCTGATCTATGTAGACATTTTCTATGTATTAGTGATATCTTGTCATGATTGTATCAATCTCTTATTATGCGATCATGTATTTATTTCATGTATTAGTGTTATGATTTCAATATACATTGTTTTTGTTTGCAAGCGCATTGTACACAGTGCAAAAACTATTTTGTATGGCTCTAATAAAGCACACAGTGCTACAAATTTTTTTTCCCTTGTTACCGTCGCTATTAGCATCGCAAATTTTACTGCTCGCATCGTTATTGGCATCGTTATTTGTATCGCAAGCCGTCGCTATCAACATCGGTATTGGCATCGCTATTAACATTGCATTTGTGATGCTGATACCGATGCCAATACCGATGCTGATAGCGATGGTGATACCGACTATTCTATGGTGTCGCCAATAACGACGCTTTTTGCGATGATGGGGGAAATTATTTTTATTTGCATTTTCGTCGCTTTTAACATCGGTATAAGGCCTATATCTTGTAGTGACTCTTCTAAATCTAGTGAGTGTACTGTGAGTGACAAAGGTCCCTTGGTGGCGGACAATGGTGGGCCTAGTGTAGCTAATAATGGTGGTGCTAGCATGTCCAACAATGGTGGCCCTAGTGTGGTCAATAATGATGGCTTGCTATTGTTCAAAAATGGTGGTCCATATAGACTTAGAGGAGACTATTTTCCCTTCTATCTTTTGAGAATATACATTTTCTTCTTCTTCTTGGAGCTTTCTTCCAAGATTTCATGGAGGAAATCCCTTCTATTATATTGATCACTTGCTCATTCTGGGAGATAACTACAAGAAATGAATTCTTGACATCATAAGATTCTAATAAACAACCATCTTGATGATTATTCATGGAGTGATGGTAGCTATTTTCAGCTTGCAAGAGGTGCAGCCTCCTATGTTGTTCTAACAGCCTCATTATAGGTTCCTAAGTTCAACTCCATCAAATACAAGCCCATTCCCTCCAAGCTTTGCTACTGAAGAAAATATGCTCTCAGGATCAAAAGGTCTACTCCTTCACTTATTGTTGCAGTTAAGGAAAAAGCCACACTCTTGGCTACTAGAGGTAGAACATACTTTTCTGAACTAACATTCTCCATCAGACGAAGAACAAGAAGGATCATCCTTCATTATCATCATCATCAACAAAAGAAGAAGAAGGAGAACACAAGGAGGAAAAGGCATATTAGTTTTTCTCTCGTCCAATCCATCTATTTCCTACTTAATTTGCAGCACTTGAGAAAGGCACAAGGAAGATTGTCTTGATCAGCAACTTCAGAAAGGCACAAGGACGATGGACAATGTTCTCTTACCAAGGCATGTCTGCTATTGGAAAATTTAAATAAAATTTGTTTGGAGTGATTAGTTTAGCAAGTATTCTAGTTAGCCTTTGGCACCATTAGAACATTCATAGTTCTTACAACACCAACTGCACAATGGACAATGCTCTCTTACTAAGCACATTTGGTGAAACACAGTCAATGTAATTTGCTGTAGGAATCGGTCTTTCACTAAGTAAGGTCATAATATTTTTGAATTTGGTATTAATTAAGGCCCATGGTGCTGGATTGGAATTGGGATTGGGATTCAAGAAGCTTACCAAGGTTGGTTTGAGATTCAAGGAGCTTCCACATTTCTCTATCTATGTGAGAGAAAGGGTCCATGGGTCTCTAATGGGCTCCCTACATGGCCTCAAAGACTTGAGGGGTGTGCAAAATTTCTCCTCAAGCTGGGTTGTGCACCGCTTTGGCATCATCAATGTGAGGGAGTGTCACCTCTCTTTTGTCTCACATCTCACCTAGCATTTTCTTTTTCTTATGGGAATCATGGACATTGCATTTCAATGCTCTTGTAAGAAACCAACATGATGTGCAATGACTTACAGGAAAATTTTAACTCATTCCATGTAATGCAATAGAATGGATAATGAATCGATAAAATGGATCAGAAGAAGGATTTACCATGCACTAACTCACTACTTGAATTACCCTTTACAATATATTTTTCATATAGTTTTTCTATGCACAACCAACCATCAACAAGTTATTGGATTAGGTCAAGAAATCCATCAACAAATGACTCATGAGAAAAAGGGTTTAATTCAATACCATAGTATACCGAATGATTATTGAAATGAGAAGAGATGTATGATTCATACAAGCAATGAGGCCTCAATCAAATGCACCATTAATTCTTAAGTCTCTCCAACAAGTGGTTGATAGCTCAACAATAGGATGATAGAAAGAGAGACCAAGAATTAAGTACATTTTTGTACTTGATGAAGCTTGATGAATCAATTTCCATTCATAATGTCTCCTAAATAGCTCCCATTTTCTTGCATACTCCATAGCTTCAATGCTTTGTCCCTTGGTGATTTAGAAACAATTGATTCACTATATTAGACTCAACGGTAGATGAAACCTTCAATTAGAAGTGTATACAAGTCTCTTTGACCTTCAATGAGTGGAGATTTGAATGGTTGTTAAAGAATCCCCAAATCTAAGCTCATAGGAGGTTCTTTGTACCAAATAATCCCCCAATGTGACCAATCTTAATAAGATTCTCAAGTAATCATGTAGTAGATGAGATTCCTCACCTTAGAGAACTAAAAACCCTCAATGTTAAAGCATTATTAAATAAAATTTAGTATTCACAACTATCCATGCTCCATGATAGAGAGATGAAGCTCAAGAAGATGAGAAATTGGCCAATCCTTACCTTGAATGGATAGAAGGAGGTTCTAGATGATTTCTAGTAACATTTAGAATGAAGGGAAGCCTTGAATCAATGACATTTGAGCCAAATAACTATGTTGTCCAAAGTATTCCATACCTAGGATTTTCCTAGCTTCAAGAAAGGAATAATAATTCCTTCAAGATGAACTATGGCTTCCATAGCTTTTTGCAATGTGATAGAAAGGCCATGAGTAAGGGATAGATGCCATCTATTGCTTCAAAACTTGGAGGAGATGAAGATATTTGATGTTATCCATGGACTATTAATGCCTTTTAAGGAGATTAATCTTCAAGTTTGTGTAATGGAGCATGGAAGAGGATCCGTATGACTTCTAAAAGAGTGCTTAAGCTCCCTTAAGAGCCACAACACATGGCTGAACCCGCTAAAATGGACAGCTTCTCCTCCCTAAATTTGTTGCAAAAACTATGTTGAGGCACTCTCTTGTCTGGCATGAATCATGGTTTCGATCATAGCTTTTTGGGAGCTCATTTGACTCCTTATGATACAAGGCATCAAGATCCAAGGGTTTAGAAGAAGGAAATAGCAGTGAGAGAGAGATCAAAGAACAAAAATATCCATGGAAATTGAGATGAGGCTTCAACAAGAAGGGGAAAACCCTCTTTTATGAAAAGCAGTGAGAACTTGAGTCAGGTTTGAGAGCCCCATTTTGTCCCAAACTTACTTGAAAAGTTGATCTCATGACCTACTAAAATGGCACAAAGATTACCATTTTTTCCAAGATCTTGTCCCTCTTCTTCTAGGATAGTAGTGTTTTGTTGCAGAGGTCCTATTTAGTCATGGTCAAGGTGCAAACAAGTCCTATGACTAAGAATTTAACTTTAATCCTATGTCCTATTCTCTGCAACTAAATCCATGGATTGAAAATGATAATAGACATGACCTAACCTACAACTTTGATACCAATATAAAGAAACATTGTTCTAACTGAATTAAACTAGCATCTAATTCTAGAAAATATAAAAATAGAACAAGAAACGATGATCTTCCATTAATCTAGAGCTCCATGAATCCATGGCTACTGCAAGGCATAAGAAAGAAACAACTAATGCTAAACTAAGGAGATCTTGGAAATTCATCAAATTAGCAAAAGTACTTTAGAATGAGTGCCCTTTTATAGTCCTCCTGGAACACACTAAATTGCTCTCAGGAGGGTCACTATATGTATATCCTCTATATCATGTGTGTTCAAAGGGTATTAGAAAATACCCTTTCCTTACATGTGATAAGGTAATAAAATGACCCCCTTTCCTTTAAGAAACTTACAAATTTCCTTCCAATTGTAATTAAAAAACCCCTTATGTAAATGTAATTTTGTAAATTTTTTCTAAATAAAATAACCCTTCTATTGATCGCACATAGTATAGTTACATTTTTTGAGGTGACACCCCCTAAGAAATTGCTGCTCTCTCCTCTAACAGTTATCTTCTACCCCATTTAATAGTGGACCCTTAAAATCATTTTATTAGACCATTTTCCTTCATTACACTTTCATTGATCATAGCATTACACTGATGACCAATTTAAGAAAGTTAAGAGGTATGTTTTATAATTTGATTTGAAGAAGTAATTAAATCTATAGTTTTAATGAATATCTAGGCAAAATGAATGGCATGGTTGTATCAGGAGTAGCCCCCAAACCCCCACTAGAGGTCGAGAAACATAAAAAACAGAGGTCTAGAGCTTAAGTTATGGCCCCAATGGGGTTTGCAGATTTGTGCCTCACCATGACATGTGAGAGGAATGGACAATAGTGTGGTCGTACCCTCTCATGTGTCATGGCAAGAAAAAAACTTACAAATCCTTCTAGGGCCAGAGCTTGAGCTCCAAACATCTATTTTAGATGTTTCTTGGCCTCCATTTGGGGTTCTGGGCTGCTTCAAATACAACTGTGCTATGCATTCTTTTGATTCTTCATTGAAACTAGAATTTATCCATATTAACATGACTCTAGGTCCATCTAAGCACATGAAGTACCTTAATCTCACATTAATACTTAAATTGTGAGGCACATTTAATTTATGTTGGAGGTAAAGGTGCCTGTGCCTAATCGCTCCTATATTAATTAGTTACACCAACTGTAACGTATCCACCCGTTCCCTTCAGGACACATCTTAGCAATCCATCGGAAAGGAGGTCTAGAAAGATCTTCCTGACACTCCATGGAATGTTATGGGGTTTGCGATCTAGGACTTTCCGTGTGTGCCACGTAGCGGAAGTATTCTAGCCGTTCCCACTTAGGACCAACTTGAATCAGGGCTTCTCCTAATGGTCATTTCCTAAACGACAACTATCATTGAACCCCAAGTGAACTACTTTACGCAGAAACGCCAGGGCCAAAGTGGATTCACGCTGCACTTGGTTCAAGGAGAATGGGAAATGAGAGGGATGCAAGGCTCGACCTCTCTGCCATAAGGCATAGTCCCCTTCCGTTCCCCTAAAACAGCATAAACCGGGATTTTTGTAACCTAGACTCTAGGTCAGCGCCCTTGCTTATTCATTTTCTTTGTGAAGATCTCCTAGCTGTCCATTACGATTGAGAAAAGTTCCCGCGACCACCCGGGACCACCCATCCATAGGATGGACCCATGGCCACACCCATCGCACTTTCCTCATGGTTGCTTTAGTTGTCTAATTACCTACCAGATTTAGTTGGACATGCATCAAGCAACTTCCTTAATTAGCCCGTTAGACACCGGTTCCTTCACATAATCTTAGCACTTGATATAGAAAAACAGTATCAAACAAGTTCCTTTTCAATAGGTTATCATATTTATCTTTGGAATACATTCATAAAATCCAGCCCGCATGCTTATTCATAATCTACCCGAAGGCTATCTAGTAATCCACAGGGATTACTTATCCAAGATTCCGTCCATAGACTAGTATGTGGGCCTTGAGATCCAATCCCGAGTCACATTGGCCTCTTATGCAGGGTCCGGAAGGCAAGGGATTTACGGCCAGAGCCCGCCCTGGCACCCAAGCATCCTCCTGCTCCAAGTAGCGCTCAACGGAGAGGCCTCACGCGGCTGATTCGGTCCAGGTTCCCGGTGTGGCTAACAACTCCCTTGGTTAGGGTCAGGCAGACAGTCGGGGGTAACTAAGGCTCCCTCTCCCTTCAGGCCTTCAACCTGAAGCATTAAATATCTTTTCATCCTTTATTTCCTTGAGCAAGAAAAGCAAACAATGCTCTCTAAACTGTTACAAGCACAATCATTTCCAATGGTCGTGATTTGGCCAACTGCTAAGGAGTGAATCCTTCTCTTCGAATGCATCCAGCATTTGATCCGAGATCAATTGCGACTTGGCAAGATCCCCAAGGGTTTGTCAATTCTCTAGAGAGATTCTAGAAGCTTCTGAGGGGGCTTGATAAGCCCCCCCTTTCCCCCCCCTCCCCCACTAAAAGTTTGACCTTAAAAGGTCCTTTTTATCCCCCGTATCTTAAATCCCCCTAAGGGTCCCCTTAGCCCTTTTTCTTCCCCCCTCAAATTTCCCCCTTGTACCCCTTAGGCCCTTTCTCACCCCTTTAAAAGCTCTTATCTTAGAAGCCCTTGTTCTTCCCCCCGTATCTTAAATCCCCCTAAGGGCTCCTTAGCCCCTTTTCTTTTCTTCTCCATGTGAAAATACCCCTTTTAGGCCCTTTTTATACCCTTTTGTTTACCCCCTTACAAAAAGAAGTTAGGGTGTTAAGAGTCTTTTGACAATTTTCCTTCCCCATACAAAAGGCCTCGTAAGGGTTTTTGAAACTTTCCTAAGGATTCCTAGCACTTCCCATGATGATTCATTGCAAAGAGGATATGCCTTAATAATGTGATATGCAGTTTATACTTCCATGTTTAAACGAAGTATACTAATTTAATTCAGTTTTTGTAAATATGGACTAAATGCATATCAATTTTCTATAGCATTTAAGACAAAAAATGCATCCTTATTTCCAAGAATTATCCTCGCACAATTATAACAATACCAAATAAAAATTAGTAGTGAAAACCTGGACTTGGGGCGAGATGTCCACGTGGATGCTAGGAGATGATCCTCCTGCGGTTGCGCCTTGGGCTTTCTTAGGAGGCATCGCAATACAGCCTTTCTGTCGTGGATGCAACTTTGCGAATTTCCTTTTTTTAAAATACCGTCGTCCTTTATGAGTCTTTTGTTCTTTCCTTTCGTAACAACTCTTCGAAGGGATACTTGTGGAGGAGGGAAGAGACCACGAAAAGGGGTTCAAACCGGGAAGGGGGTGTTTCAAAGTCTTTCGCGAAAAAGGCCCATTAAAGCCATGGGAAAGGCTTAATGGCCTTATAAAGACTCACATGAATAGGAAATAAAAGGTGTAAAAACCCTTACGAGGCCTTTTGTATGGGGAAGGAAAAGTGTCAAAAGACCCTTAACACCCCAAATTATTTTTGTAAGGGGGTAAACAAAAGGGTATAGAAAGGGCCTAAAAGGTGTATTTTTGCATGGAGAAGACAAAAAAAGGGGCTAAAGAGCCCTTAGGGGGATTTAAGATACAGGGGGAAGAATAAGGGCTTCTAAGATAAGAGCTTTAAAGGGGTGAGAAAGGGCCTAATGGGTCCAAGGGGGAAATTTGAGTGGGGGAGAAAAAGGGCTAAGGGAGCCCTTAGTGGGATTTAAGATATGGGGGATAAAAAGGACCTTTTAAGGTCAAACTTTTATTGGGGGGGGAAGGGGGAGCTTATCAAGCCCCTTTAGAAGCTTCTAGAAGCTCTCTAGAGCTTCTGCATGTGTGGGGGGAAGGGGGGGGGGAATAAGTCCTAGGTGGCATCACGGCAGAGCACGAGGCGAAAGGACTGGTGCGGCGGCATCCAATGACTGAGGGCGGCAATTCCTGGCCCACAGCAGCGAGCAGTCTGACGGACCTTCACTCCCCTCTTTTCTCTTGACCACAGCGGGTAGGATAGGGTCCTCATCAAGCTCTCACGGCAGCACCTCCATCCCTCTCTCACCGCAGTTAGACAGCCGTCCCCTAGCAGCGGACCACCACCCTTGATTTAAATAGGGGAGGGGAGGGGGATCCTCCCTCCCCTGCGTGTCAGCGGGCATGGCCACTTCACTCACGCAATCTCCAACGAGGAGCTTACTCACTCCTACTATTTCCCTCCCCCTCCAGCTCGAGAGTCGGCTGGGGGGTAAGGGGGAAAAATAATTTGCTTTTATCTAAAGAATTATCCAATTCCATTATCTTCTATTGAGGCAGTTCATGCGTGCCTGCACCTTCGCGATATTACATTCTCTCCCCCTTGGAGGAATCGAGATGTCCTCATCTCGAGATAACCTAGGGATATTGATGGTTGAGAGTGCCTTCATCTATTCAAGTGGCATCCTCTTCGGGATAATCTTTCCACTGGACAAGGCATTCTCTCAAGGTTCTGGATCTCAATTGTCTCTCCCTAACATCTAAGAGCCTGTCAGGCCTTAGTTCAAGGACTCCTTGACTAGGCATTACAATTTGTTGGTCATCAAGTACATGGTTAGGATTAGGTACATACTTTTTGAATAGACTGATATGGAATATATTATGAACCTTTAGTTTTTCATGGAGTTGCAGTTTATAAGCATTAGGTCCTAGGCACTTGAGGATCTTGTACGGTCCACAATTCCTTGGACTTAGCTTCTTGCAATCTCCTAAGGATAGGGAACTCTTCTTTGGGTGTACGCGAATGAAGACCATGTCTCCTTCTTTGAAGACTCTATCTTGATGCTTCAAATCCGTGTAGGCCTTTTGTCTATCCTTGACGGCTTGGATGTCCTATCTTATTGACTTTATTTGGTCATCCATCTCTTCCAACATCTGCCTTGAAGCTTCAACCCTCAAGGTTGGATCTGAGAAGTTTAGGGGACTTCGACAATCATGACCATACAATGCTTGGAAAGGGGTCATCTGAATGCTGTGTTGGTAAGAAGCATTGTAGGAAAATTCAACCAAAAGTAAGTATTGAATCCACCTTTTTGGCTCATGACAACAGTATACCCTAAGCATATCCTCGATGACTTGATTGACTCACTCTGTTTGGCCATCCGTTTAGGGATGGTAAGCTATGCTAAAACAGAGTTGAGTTCCAATGGCTTCAAAGATGGCTCTCCAGAAGTGTGATGTGAAGAGAGAATCACGATCACTAAACGATTCTTCTTGGTAGCCCATGTAGTTTGAATATCTCCTTGATAAATAATCTTATAATGTGCGAGGCTTTATAGTTTGTCTTTACTGGAATAAGGTGTGCAACCTTAGTCAGCATGTCAACCACAACCATGATGGACTTGTATCCTCCCTGGACTTGGGGTAGGCCAACAACAAAATCCATACAGATGAATTCCAATTTCATTTGGGGAATGTCAAGCGGTTGCAGCTTCCCTGGCATCTTGACATGTTCGGCTTTGATATGTTGACAAGAAAAACACTCGGTGACATATTTGAGAACGTCACCTTTAAGCCTCTCCCAATGGTAGCTCTTCCTAACTGCATTGAGAGTCTTGGCATAGCCAAGATGTCCTGAGAAAGGGGAATCATGAGCTTCCCACAATATCTTCTGCTTAAGTGACTGGCTTGCCGGTATATACAGCCTTGTTCTATAGTAGACAAGTCCATTATTGATAGAGAACTCATGATACTTAGCTTGCAGCTTTTGGTTTTGATCCTTGATAGAGATCTCCCTTAGCATTGTTTGGTAGGCCGGATCATGGCATGCATCCTCTCTAGCTAACTCAAGTATTGGATTGTTTGGCATAGATACTTTTGTAGCTAGAGATCTAAGTGTTGATGGATTCTGCAAGATTAGGGAATTAAGGAATGCCTTGCGACTAAGTGCATCGGAAACTACATTTTCTTTTCCTGGTCGATACTTGATTTCAAAGTCGTACTCCTCCAGCACTTCAATCCATTGACGTTGCCTCATGTTGAGCTCATTTTGGGTAAACATCCATTTGAGACTCTTATGGTCAGTTACTAGCGTAAACTTGTTACCCAACAGGTAGTGTCTCCAAAGCTTTAGAGCATGGATGACAGCTAACAATTCCAGATCATGCGTAGCATAATTCTTCTCATGACTCTTCAGTTTCCTTGAAGAGTATGCTGCAGGATGACCTTCCTGCATGAGCATACATCCCAAGGCAAGTGTGCTAGCATCAATTACTACCTCGAACTCCTTATTGAGGTCTGGAAGTTTTAGGATAGGTGTTGATACCAAACTTTGCTTCAATCTGTTGAAGCTATTTAGTTCGGGAGTTGACCATGCAATGGTTGTTTGCTTGTTTAGTAAGTCCATCAGAGGTGTTGCAATCAAAGCATAATTTTCGATGAAGATCCTATACCAACCTATCAATCCCAGAAATCTGCGTATTTCTTTGATAGATGTTGGTATTGGCCATTCTAGCACATCTCTGACCTTGGCTGGGTCTACTGAGATTCCTTCTGCTGATAAGATGAAACCCAAATATTCAATCTGACGCTTGAAAAATGCTCACTTCTTCATCTTAGTATAGAGCTTATGTGCCCTCATTGTCTCAAGGACAATCCGAAGTTGGGGTTCATGATCCTCTTCCTGTTTGGAATAGACTAAAGTGTCGTCGAAAAAGACGAGCACGAAGTCATCAAGATATGGCCTAAAAATATATTGCATTAACTTGTTGAAGGTGGCCGGTGCATTCGTAAGTCCGAATGACATAACTAGGAACTCAAAGTGCCCATATCTTGTATTGAAGGCCGTATTGGGGATATCTTCTTCCTTAATCCTTATCTGATAGTAACCCGACCTGAGATGAATCTTGGAGAAGATCTTTGCACCCTGAAGACGATCAAGAAGCTCATCTATTCTAGGAATAGGGTACTTGTTCTTGACTGTTGATTGATTCAATCCTCGGTAATCAATACATAGTCGAGGTGTCCCATCTTTCTTTTTCTGGAATAGTACTGGAGCTCACCATGGTGAACTGCTAGGACAGATGTAGCCCCCTTGTAGCAGTTGCTTGAGTTATTCCTTCAGCTCAATTGCTTCCGGTATAGACATTCTATAAGGTCTCTTTGTAATTGGCGCAGCTCCTGGTACTAGATTAATCTCATGATCCACTTCTCTTTGAGGCGGGAGTTCTATCAACTCTTCAAGAAATACATCCGCGTATTCCTTTAGCCATGAAGGTCCTTCACTAGACTCTTGCTTATGATCTAACTTGTTAAGCTTAATCAAGTAGACAGGTAATCCATTTCTGACTCCTTTTATGATCCAAGATGCTTTGGCCAATTGAATTTTTGGCACTCCAGCCTCACCTTGAGTTGTAACCAATTCCCTTTCGGAGTTTTGAAAGGAAACTTGGCCCTTCCCACAATGAATGTGGGCGTCATTAGGTTTAAGCCAATCCATTCCGAGTAGACACTCATGGATACCTAGGCTCATGACTCTTAATTTAATCGAAGTCGTCTTTCCTCCCAGAAAGAATTTCACCTTAGCTGTTTGCCTGGTACAAGTAACCTCATGACCATTTGCCAATTCCACAAGCAAGATAGGTGCTTCTACTATGGCTATTCCTAATATTTTTGCACAAGCTGGTGAGATAAAGGAATGTGTACTGCCACAATCAATCAAGGTCTTGAAACTTTTACCTTGATAATCCAACAGTGTCTAAATCACCGAGAACTGGCGATTCGGGCCTTTCTTGTGAAGAGCGGCATTGATTGTCGCCCTTTCAAACTCTGCTTCCATAGTCGAATCTTCTTCTTCCTCGCACATTTGCCTATTGGCAACGCAGGCAGTTCTTCCTCTGCCTCAGGTAGTGACTCCTTGACCACGGCCTGTTCCTTGGAAAGATGCTTGGCGATGTCCTCCTCCAAATATGAAATGACCGGGCTCGTTGCAATGGAAACAATGGAGGTTTCGGCCATTGCTTTGAGTAGGAACAAAGTTGTTGACATTATTAGTCCTTGCTTTCTTTCTTTGTCCCTGATTATGACCTTGAACTCTCTTAATCTGAGGCCTGAATGCTCCTCTTTTCGGGTCATTATACGACCAAGCTTTGTTACCCCTTGGTCTAGCTGGCACCTCCTGAATTATAGGTACAGCTCGAATGAGAGAGTCCTGAAGATCTGATGGACACATAGATTCAAGACAGGTATTTACTGGTAGGTTTAAACCAGCACAAAATTTGGACACCTGCTATGCCATGTCCATCTGCGGCGCATACTTTAAAAGTGAGACGAATTTAGAGTAGTATGCATCAAGAGTGAGCCCTAGTTGTTTTAGCTCGTAGAACTCATTCATTTTCTGCGTGCGATATGCAGGTGGTAAATATTTTCCCTGCACGGCTTTCTTCAGCTTCTCTCAGGTAACGGATCCTTCCGTGATCCCTTGATCCCTGCATCATTGCTTCCACCAAAGCTTGGCTTTGTCAGTGAGCTTCAACTTGGCGAGCATAGCCTGATTGGCAGGTGCAGTACCGGCTGCTTCGAAGTAATCCTCCATGGATTCAATCCAAATTTCAGCATCTGCTTGGACAGACCTGCCTTTCCCATCAAACTCGGGTAGCTTAATCTGCTTGAGAAGAAAATTCTTCTGCTAGATTACAGCAGTACTTGATGTAGGAGGCGAGCTAGGAACCTGTACCTGGGGTTATGCCTGGATAAAGGTTTCTTAACGTTATTACACGATAATCGTTATTGATTTATATTACATCTCCAATTCTGCTATCAACCAAGCAATCTAACCACTTAACTTTTTATCAATTCTAATGCACAATCAGACATTGATAAAAAGAAGTTTTATTTGTATTTATATGGGCATAGCCCTTTCCGAATACAACATTTCTTGCGATGATAAGCCAACTGTTACATTTAGTTTGGGGAGAATAATGTTGTATTACATTTATCAACAGGAACTGTATAATAGTATGGTTTCGGGTCATGGATCTTCAGGAATTGGTAATTCATTGGAAGTTCAGGGTATCCTTTCCTTTGGAACCCATTCTTCTCATGGTGCCCCAACACTTTAATCCTGTCGGTGGGGATTACACAGGTTACTTCCTCATATACATATGAGTTCATTTCAACCCTTCGACCTCAAATATGTAAAGTTGAGTTTATGTGAGCTTCCACAAAAATGAACAGCTTCACGACTTTTAGGTCTTCCAACCACCTGATCCTTTTTAGGTTGGTCTGGAGGTATGCGAACCGGTGGGCAGCTATATAGTAGATTCTTGAGGCACCCGTCCTTCGTTCCATGTACAAAGGCGACGGATTATAGATTTGATCTAAAATGTTCATCATCTCAACCCTTTGTCGATAATACGGAGAATGCATTGTGGTCATAAACATAACGTGGAACACCAAGAACCTGTTCCATGCTTCATAGTTCTGCAAGACAGCATTGGAAGTAAGGAAATATTTGGATAGAAACATTTTCTTTACTTCATCTTATTAAGATTTTATAAAAACAAATCTGTTGTTGGTTGGCTCTAATACTGGCTCTGATACCAACTGTAATGTGTCCACTTGTAACGGTAGCCAGCAGTCTGAAGGACCTTCACTCCCCCCTTTTCTCTTGACCACAGCAACAGGATAGGGTCCTCATCAAGCTCTCACGGCAGTGCCTCTGTCCCTCTCTCATGACAGTTAGACGGCCGTCCCCTGGCAGCGACCACCACCCTTGATTTAAATAGGGGAGGGGAGGGGGATCCTCCCTCCCTTGCATGTCAGCGCGCATGGCCACTTCACTCACGCAAGCTCCAATGAGGAGCTTACTTAATCCTACTATTCCCCTCCCCCTCCAGCTCGACAGTCGGCTGGGGGGTAAGGGGGACAAAAAGTTTACTTTTATCTAAAGAATTATCCAATTCCATTATCTTCTATTGAGGCAGTTCATGCGTGCCTCCGCCTTCGGGATATTACAAACAAGAACGAGTCTTAGGATTTTTGTTTACTCTAAGTGCTAGGTTGCATACGTGAAATGGTAGGGTCTGGAGTTCGCATAAGCTTATATGCATGAAATGGTAGAGTATGGAGTTCACATAATTTTATATGCATTAAATGATAGCTTTTACATACATAGAATAATAAGGTTTTTGCATTATTTTACATAAAATAATAGCTTCAAACCAGTTCAGTGCATGAATAGTCATTTAGAAATCATGCTTTGCAATCATGATTAAAAGAAACGCATGAAATGATAGTTTCCATTTGTAGGATGCGATTGCACCGATGGGTAAAAACCTAGACTTTCATATATGCAAGTCACATGTGATCTGGTGCATTAGGAATAAATATTTGTTGCTAGAGTTAAAGGTTGTTTAGGATGTACAAATATACTAAATGCACCATGAGCATGATGGGTAAGGATGATTAGAAAACTCTGCATAGAACCACACTAAGAGAAATGGAACGGATTGCATGCATCTAGACTGTATCCTAAAGGCCTAGATAATGAATCTTGCATTGCCAAGTGTGTTAACTGAACTTGGTTAGAACTGGAAGAACAAAAGACCCTTGGTTGGGTTGTGAATAAGGCATGTCCATTGCCTTGGTTGACCAGTTAATGCTTTGGGTTAGGGTTAAGATACCATAAGGTAAAACCCAAGGGAAAGAGCAAGTCAAACTAGGTTAACTTACCAAGAACATTTTCTTGCATGATCTTGTTTGATATTATCGGGATCTCGCCAAGTCACGAATGATCCATGATCGGATGCTGGGAGCATCCGGGAAAAAGGAATTACACCTTAGCAGTTGGTTGTACAAATGACCTCCGAAATATTCGTGCTTGTACACTTAGGTACATTATTTGATCTCTTTTCTCAAGGAACTAATTCAAGGAAAAAAAACTTAATTCTTTAGGTTCAAAGCCTGGAGGGAGAGGCAGGAACAGTTACCTCTGACTGCCTGCCTGGCCCTATCCAAGGGGGTTGTTAGTTGTGCCAGGTATATGGACCTAACCCGCTACGAGAGGTCTCTCCGTGGGTGCTGCTTGGAGTAGAAGGACACTTGGGTGCCAAGGAGGCTCTGGCCATAAATTCCTTGCCTTCGAATCCCACACAAGAGGCTGATGTGATGAGATGGGATCTTGAGGCCCGTGTACTAGTCTACGGGCGGAACTTGGAGCAGCAATCCTATAGATTGCTAGGATAGCCTTCAGGCATGATATTGGATGTACTCTAGGATTATGATAAATAAAGAATAGATATTGGAGAAAAAGGAATTTGCTTGACATTTTTTTTGTGTCAGTGCCTAAGTTACGTGAAGAAACCAGTGATTAAATTGATTAACTAAGGAAGCTACTTTTGCATGTCAAACGTAATGTGGTAGATAATTAGATAACTAAAGTAAATTGAGGAAACTGCGGTGGACGTGACTTGGGTCTATCCTATGGAAGGGTGGTCCCGGTTAGCTGGGAAATTTTCTCAAAAGACAAGACAACGAGACTATAAAGACTTAGCATCAGTAGGGTTAAAATCCCGATTTATGTTGTTTTAGGGGAAAGAAATGGGACTATGCCTTATGGCAGAGAGGTTGAGCTTCGCATCCCTCTCGTTTCCCATTCTCCATGAACCAAGTGCAACATGAATCCGAATCGACTCTGTTGTTCCTACGCAAAGTGATTCATCTGGAGCTCGACGCTAGCTTCTTCCTAGAGACTTTGCTAATAGGAAAGGAACCCTGACTTCAAGTCCGATCCTAAGTGGGAACGACCGGACACTTCTTCTTAGGGCATACTCAAGAAGACCTGGATCACAAACCCTGTGAAATTCGTTGCGAGTGCCAGGAAGTGCTTTCTAGGCTCTCTTTCCGATGGGCTACTAAGACATGTCTTACCACATTATCAAGCACCCGTCTTACCACATAGGATCCAAACCATCTTTTGGAAACTTTACGCATGGCACTATGCTGATTGTCTAAACTGCTATCATAAACCAATACCCAATATCCATTTTTATGGTTCTTGGCCTCAATCTATGTCTTTTGTCAAACCGTTTCTTGTTTTGTATCCTTTCGGCCCTTAACTTTGCAACTGCTACCTTTATGCCTTTTGACTTTCTTTCCAACTATCTAATACGTAAGGCCAATAACTTCTCTCGATTCAAATCCTCTTCCCAAGGTAGCACACTTCATGTGACTATCATCTCTTGTATTAGCATGATAGGTTTTTGACCATACATCAATTCAATAGGCATATATCCTATAACATCACTATGAGTTATTCTGTCAGTCCACAAGGCATAAGGGAGCAATCATGGCTACTCTTTTATATTCTCTCCACATGATTTTGCCAATGCCTTCACAATAGGTGGATGACCTCTTTCACTTTTTCCATTTCCTTTAGGGTTATAAGCTGAAGTTAAAGTAAGCTTTATCCCCAACCGTGCAAAGAAATCATGTTCTTCATTTGCCAGCTCACCCCTATCTGTTGTAATTTTTCCCACACAGCCATACAGACAAAAGATCTCTTCTAAGAGAAAAGTGCACAGTGCATTTTTTGTCTTAGTACGTAGAGCTCTCCCTTCCAGTTGATTAGTTAAGTCTTCATGGACAAGTACAAGATATCTCATTTACCAAAGACGTGTAGGCATCATGACTAAATCCACCACCCACTTAAAATGAGGAGACAAGGGATATGTGGGATGTAATCCATCCTGATGTCTCACAGATGAATATATTTGACATGTCATACATGTTTCCACAAAGTGAGCAATATCCTTATACATACCATGCCACCAATATCTTTCTTTGATATTTGCAAAAGTACCCCAAACACCTCTATGGCTAGAGCATAAGCTTTCATGAAATTATTGCATAACATTTACTTGTGAAGCTTTGTCACCCAAAAATCGCGATGGCATACCTTGTTTTTTTTTAGCATGTTCCCATAAGTATCCATCTTTTAAGAAAAACCCATAGACTTTCGTCTTGATCTTCTTAAACTCCTCATCTAACCATTCATCTCTCTTTATTAATGTACTGAGGTATTGACCAATTTTCAGCCACTCTCCTGCATATTTGTCTTCCAAAAACACTTCTACACAAGATACATAATATCTAAAAACACCATATTGGGGAATATGGGAATTTCCCATTAAGTTTGGGACATGTGGTCAAATCTTTGGATTTGTCATAGCTTGAACACTATAACTCCAAATCGAGCGCTCCATAGCTCAATAGATTCCATTTTTCAAGCACTTTTCAATGATAGCTCATATCATATGGTTTTGAGAAACTTATGGGCATGTTATCCGGTGCCACCTTTTTAGTATTCAAAAAATGGAAATTGAGAGATTCCCAAACTCACTAATATTGTGTTTAAAGTATCTTGTCTTTGTTGTCCAAGCTTCTATTAATGTTGTAGCAACACCTTGCATTGCTAAATTCACTCTTACAATATCATTTTTAGTTGCAAGAAATTCATCTTCTTCCTCCTCATCCATCATCTCATCTTCATTCTCATAGCATGCTCAAGATAACATGTCTGCCAAACTAGGTTATCTCTTCTTGCAAAATGCTGAAATTCAGGGTTCAAATATTTGATGTATGCAATCCACCGGAGCATAGCAATGTCCGAGGTAGCACAACTAGTAATTATACCCAATATCGAAAAGTAATCGGTCTCAATGACTATATGAACACCCATAAAATACTCTTTATCACATTTAAGGGCTGTCACAATTTCCCATAATTCTCTTTTTACTTGTGGATACCTTCTCTATCTTTTAGTATATACTTAGCACCAAAGAGAACTGCATATGTTTGCTCTTTCTCATCATCTTGCCCAATTGCCCATCCAATCCCGATTGGGCTTGTATCAATAGTAATAATGATAGGCTTTCCATGTGAATAATCAGCCTTTCTCAATGTAGGAGAAGTTTTTAAGAGATGCTTCAATTTCTTCATTACTTTCTAATGCTTTCTTTCCGAATGAAATCTTTGACCTTTCCTCAAAAGCTGATATAGAGCATCAGCTACATGTGCAAAGTGAGGAATCCATATCAAATAAAAAACACATGTACCAAAAAATCTATGCATCTCTGATATATTTGTGCATTCATCTTGCATTCTGTCAATCCCATCTATTTTTGTTCGTGATGGTCTTTGCCCATAGGGCCCACACATATGCCCAACAATCAAAACCTCTTCAACTCCAAGGACAATTGTCCAGAAAGACTTAAATGCACCTTTTCTAGACGCGTCAAAATCCTTTCACAATCCACAATATGGTCTGCAACAAACTGCCTCCACCCATAAGCATCCATCTCTTCATTCTTCTCATCCATTACACACACTTTGATTGGAATATCATCCAAGAAGGGCATTGTCAATTGTGGTATAAAACCCCTGAGTAATCTATTCATAGCACTTGTCATGTGTGCCACTAAGTTTGTTGCACCCTGCGGGAGAGTACACATCCGTACTAACCCCAAAGGGGCCTTCATGGTTGTGATATCCTTGCTCTCAATTGCAAACTGAAACTAATCATATGCTAAGTAAAGATTACCCAAAGAATAGATCGCTCTGCCTGCAAAATCCTCTGCAAATTAATCAACCACACAGGACCTACACCCACATTTCTTATGGTCAATTTATTGATCGGTTTCATGTCTTGAATAAATCTGAAAGCCCCCTTCTTTTTGGATACAGTAGACTAATGATTTGAGTACGAGGCTGAAGAGCGCTCCAAGATCTTCATGTGAATCTTTTCATTTAGCAAATCCATTACCTTTGGCAAGTAAGCTTTAGGCATTGGAATAGGTCTCAAGTTCCATGGTACATGTGGCACAATAAATATTATCACAGGAGAGACAACATTTGGATCCACACAACCTATTTCAGTTGGTTGAAATGAAATTTCATTTCCATGCCTAGCCAACATCTTCATAACATGTTTCAGATGTAGACTAATGGCCTATATCTTTAGGATCCTGTAAGCTTGGCTACCTTGACCCTTTTTCATATAGACCTCACTTTTTGGTGGAAGTGGCAAAGCAATTGGTTTTACCTTTTTGTCACATATCTTATACTTTGTCTCCACAAGTGCTTCAATCCATTGTAATCCTTCCTACTGAGCAAACAATGCTATAACATCATATATGTCCAAAGAACATACTGACAACACTCTATTTTTAGCCTCATTTTTTGCATGTATAGTTGCTGAACTTTCAGCCATAGTGTCATTAATATTCAGCCCACAAAAGATGCCTAAATTGCCTTCATTTTCAGCTAAGAGTCCCAATGCTCTCAGTTCCTTGGTAGTCCATTTCATATATATGTGTCTAGCCTTGCACATAGCTTCCATAGTCTTAAGAAAACATGAACCATTTGGTGTAAACTGAGAATAACCAATAGTAAATACATGCTTCATTCCATCAAGAGGCGAGCACATTCTCTGAACAACACTATGTAGCCCTGCATTATAGCAATGCTTAATGACAATCCAGGTCTTTGAATTCCCTTGCATTTGGAGGCAAATGAGACTCTCGAAGCGTATCTCAATTCCTAGGATGATTAACACAAACAGTAAGAAATTGGACTACTTTCCTTCCATCCTTGCTTCTAACTCTTGCATAAGTAAAACCATCATGAAGCACCTTTGTTTCCATATGCACTCTTGTAATATAGGGTTGTCCAAAATCATTGCATATGAGGAATTATCTTGCACAAAGATGTGTTGCTCTTCTTATATATCGCCAATTGTCACTTTTGCATTAGGACATGTAGCATAGAGTTCCCATGAAGAATTATTTGCATCCCTCATATGCCAACCATGATCACTGTCCACAGGCCATGCACCATTTTGATACAATCCACACTCAATGACATTAATCTCAAACCCATGGTCAAGCAAAGCAACACAAGGAGTTTCACGCTCCCCTATTTTCACTACCATTTTAGTGGTAGCCTTGACCTAGTGATTTCTTGTGTAATGACTTCGAGGAATAAATCCTAGAGTTTCTTCCCCATATTATTGCATCTGCTTTACTCTACCATGCATATTGATACAAGACAATGCATTTTCAGCCGCTTTTTTCTCTTTTCTACATGCTGTCCAACTGATTCGTAGCATCCTACATAGATAATCCAGTACTTATTTCATGCTCATATTCAGCGTGAATACCCAACAAACCAGTTTCCTCTTCAAATTCCAGCAATGCACTAGTGGTATCACCAAGAAACTGACTTTTCCTCTTGATTATGTCAATGATCTCATCATGAAATTCCCACTTGGTGATGCTAAGAACCTCTCCCAAAGTGAATTCCGCCCACCAACTGTTTAAGATCCGTTCTTCAAGAATCTTGTTAAGATCTGTGGTTGTCTCAATATCAAACCTGCAACTTATATGCTGGTTGCTTGCCCTTCTTTTTGCCCTGTTGTTTGCTATCTTGTTTTTGCTCCCGACTCACCTCTTCCATAACATGCTCAAGAGGTGGCTCATTTGTAGCTTTAGGCTGATCCAAACTTCTCCTTGTTACTCTTTTAGATGTCTATGCATTATCTTCATCTCTCTTTCGTTTCTCTTCCACAAGTACATCCGTATGTTGTATCTTTGCTAAATATGCATACACTGAATATGCATCTACCTATGATTCCCAATCAGTTATGTCATGAATGTCTTGCCCTACACGAGACATTTCACTATCAGTAATTTTTGTCTTTTCAGTTGCATGAAAAGCATGTGTCTATATTGCAGCCTTTGGACCAACCATCACTTGGCTATGCATTCTATCCAATTGTAGACCAAAAGTAGAAGCTTGTACAGCCACATAAGCATTTCGAATAGCCAAGTCTTCCAACAACTTTTTCATACCTCCCTTTCCAAATTTCAGAGCAAGAGGAAATCTCATTTCTTGTGCATGGATATTGCCATCTTTGCAGAAGATGAGCTGGCGTGCTAAGGCCTCCTGATGAGCAGCACAATATTTTCTCTCATATTGCAAACTATCACACCACATACATCTTTCTCCTAGTTTAGGGACTGTTGCCGCGTCCACTTTTCTCTTGTCCTTTTTCATCTAATTTTGTGAACTTCAATTGATGATCAACATGCCTTTAACCAATTCATCTTATACATCTTCCCTAATAGTGGGAATAGTAGGTACATCCATTGGTTTAGCCATAGAAGTGAGTGGCTTATTGGATACATCAACTATTTTGCCCATAACAGTGGGCAAGAGACGTGCAATCTCTCTCTTATTCTATGCTTTTTCACAAGTGCAGTAACAGCTTCCTTGACATGCCTCCACTCTGTTTTAAGACATGTCTCTATAGTTTGATCCTCTAGCAAATCATCAAGCTTCTCTTGAAGCTCAGGATCTGCTGCTTGTAGAAACAATTCAATTTTCTGACTTGCAAGAGCTTGCTATTCTGCAAGATCTAACTGCTCAAATCGACTTTCAAATTATCTTATTAATTATATAGCCACAAGACCCTTATTGGGTTGTAAAACCTACTCTTGAAAAGTCTTGTGTGTAATTAAAGTGGTGTCTTCAATGTAAAATTCTTCCTTGAGTGTCTTTTTGAAAGCTACCCAGTCAGCGTCCTGCATGTACAATTCAATAATTCACGCTTTCACTTCATGTACAATGATCCAAACAAAATACTGGCTCCATGCATGCAAGTTGAGCCACTCTAAAGAATTCCATCTTTTGAGCATAGGTATGTACATATGCAAATACATTCCTACCATTGAATAACTTTATCCCACGCTTAATTGCTTGCAGAGCATTCATCACAATAGTTTCTATTTGAGTAGAAGCTTGCATCACCTGTTATTGTTGTTGTACCTACACAAGCATATTTATATTCTGCACTAACTGCTACAAAACATCATTGGAAATTGTGCTAGAAGGTTCTCCCATCTTGTATTTCCTTCTAACAACCTTTCACATCGGGTTCACCAATGTCGGAGGGGTTTTTGTTGAAAGGTCATATCCACTAGGAATCAAAGATAGAAGGAAGTAAAGGATAGGAGATGGAAGAGAAGAAAAAGAATAGATAAGAGGTAAACACGATAAAGAAAAAGCAAAATGAGTCAAATCACTTTGTATTGATAGAACCTGAAATCCCTTGACCGGCACTACTCAGAAGCACACTCCAAGCATTAGATCTCTTGGAGTTCCCTCATAGAACAAAAACGTGCATCAAAGCAGTAGTTTCTTCTTTGTTGCTCGGAACCCAAATCTGATAGTTCCGTTGGCTCCGAAAGGGGGGTAAAAACCCAATACACATGACACCTGACCAAGACACTTGGTCAAAAATCTTCCAGATTACTCCTTCTTCTTCTCCTAGTTCAAAGTGTAGTTTGCTATCTGTCCACTGCGATCGCAACACGCGCGATTTTGCTAATCTTTCTTTTTTATGAAAATTCCAAAAACAGGCTGAAAAAACCACTTGCTTTTTGCATGCCACCCTATTCTTGAAGTTTACCTAGCTTTTTAGCATATTTATAATAAATAATATCCAAAATATCAATAACAGGTTAAAATTGTCCAAAAATCTAGTATTTTTGAGCCATCCATACCACAAACACTAGCACTAATGACTGAGATGACATTGACTCTCTAGATCAATAAGAGAGTCCAATGATGATGTACTCCAGAGTTTTTCACACTGTGTTTGCGTAGTGGCACGACACTGCAGTGATATGGATCCGTGTTTATACATGAAAAAGGCTCGTGATGATAGACTTATGATCTTGATCCTCTATGTGGATGATATGCTCATTGCTGGGAGTATTTGTGATGAGCTGGATTTCTTAAAAGGTCAGATCAAGAAGAGCTTTGAGATGAAGGACATGGGACGTGCCTCACATATTCTTCAAATGCGCATCCAAAAGGTCCTTGAGCTGGATTTCTTAAAAGGTCAGATCAAGAAGAGCTTTGAGATGAAGGACATGGGACGTGCCTCACATATTCCTCACATGCATCCAAAAGGTCCTTGAGCAGTTTCATTTGCAAGATGTTAATCCTATTAGTTGTCCTTTACCTTCTCATGTGAAGGTTAGTTAGGCCAATTGTCTGCAATCTTGATGAGCAGACGGTCAAGATCCCTTATGCATATGCAATGGGCAGTTTGATGTATGTTATGATAGCCACTCACCCCGATATAGTATTTGCAAGGAGGCTCTTTGGTTAAGCCATCTCATGATAGACCTTAGCATTACTAATGTGGTCCCTAGACTGCATTTAGATTCTATGAGTGCTATTCATTTGACCAAGAATCTCGCCTTCCATACCAAGAGGAAGCACATTGAGATGAGTTACCAGTTTGTTCAAGAGGTCGTTGAGGACAAGTCCATTGAGCTTGTCAAGATCTCAACACACCAAAATCTTGCAAATCTGCTCACTAAAATCTCTCAGCAGAGCATTTTGCCTTCGTTAGGAAGATGATGGGGGGCATAATTTGGATGAGGTGATGCCTTTCCTTATCCTATTGTACTTACCCTTCCACCATAGCTCTTGCTTCCGCCTTGTGCTTCCACTTCAATGCTCACTACCTTCAACTTAAATACCCAAAAGTCCTATTGTGGTGACTACAAGGACAATGTGCACAAAACAATACTTTCTATTCCAAGATCATAAGTTGATTACAAGGTTTTTAACATAGGTGCTAGGCACCATTATAGGTTTACAAATACCATATGTCATTAAAGAAAACGAACGAATGCTTATGAGATCATTGATTGTAGCTTCTTGATTGAGGTAGTAGCTTGCTTTTGACAATGCATCTTAGTTGTTAACCATTGGCCTACCATCACAATATCCATTACGTTGTCTTTTTTTTTCAAAGGACTTGCCTAGGGTAAAAGCTTATAATTCTAGTATGCAAGCATGTGCTAAATACATGCCTCAACAATTCTTAGTTTATAAGGATGACCTTGTGGGTTGGCATTTGAGGTAATGGTAGAGACACAAATCACCTTAGAGAGTGGTTTCAATATAATCAAATATGCACGATCATTGGAAGTAAACTCAGTATGAATTGATTCCAATGAGAAATCCTTGTAATGTACTAAGCCCAAATATCATCCTTGAAAGAAGTCCCTCAATCCCCTTTCCAACTAGCAAACTTTTCACTTTCTAAGATGTTGTGCATCAAGAAAATATATATTATTTAATATTCAAAGAATTAGATAAAGAAACATAAATAAAAATTGTGATTACCTCTTCAATATCATTAATTTCTCTCTCTGTATGCTTTGTCAAGTAGACTTGGTCTCATCAAGTGTCTTGGAGCAAAGGGTGTCTTAGTTTCCTTACAAGAAATCTATGTTCTCAAAGTGAGTCAACAACTTCAAAGCTTTCCATGAGACCGACCATCTCTTTGAAGAAAAATTGGAAACCTAACTAGGTTCAAGATTTCAAAAGGTCATAATGATGAATTAGAAGCTGATAACAAATAATGCAACATTAAACTTCTATAATCTAGTTTATCTAAAATAGGAAAATTCTTAGTTGACTCCAAACACCATCTCACATTTGTGGGTTTTTCCACATAAATTGGGGATTTGTCCCTTGACTTACTATCTCTTTGATCATTCTTCATGATCCTAATGAGAATAGGTCTCAACTACTATAATCAATGGTTGTATACAAGAATTGAACATGAAAACCATGCTTGAGAATAGTGATACATACATTTAATATCTATTCATTTTCAACAAATAGGAAACATGTCCATGCTTTTCAATACTTGCAAGGGATGTTATATTGGATAAGTTGTTTCATCAAAAAACAAGTAGAATCCCCCCTCCCCATTTCGGTACAATAGAATGGAAGAAACACCTTAATAGGAATGATTTTATACATAAATGGATTCATAGGATTTTTTCTTGATATGTCTTTTAAACCTTATATTAATCCTCTTGATTATCCTCTTCCATTGCTCCTTGTGTATAACTTGCAAGTAGATTGATACATAAAGTTATAAATGGATATCATAATCATTAGGTTTATACTTAAGCATATAGATACTCACGAAAAATGTTGATATAAAAGACACGATATATGTAAGGGTCATGGAATTCTAGAAGAATTAGAATAACATCATGATTATTTAGTTGGATCTTCAATCTAATCATCAATGTGATCAACCCTTGCCACAAACTATATATTGTAATGTTTAAATGAATATCTTAACCTACAAACTATCCACTTCAATGTCTATATCAATACCTTAGCCTACAAACTATCTACTTCAATGCCATATCAATATTTAAGCTTGCAAATAAATTAATCCCACTACTAGTTTTGTTGCTCTCTTCTCATCATGATTATCATCAACATTGGTCGCACGATAATCCTTATATGTGAGAGCATTATCATGATTTGTCTCCTCCACCATCTTCATCCTTTAGCTCTCTTTCCCCATAAGTATATCCCTCTAAAGTATGGAGAGATATGGATTAGCGGGTACTATTTGTTAGTCTCCATCATTACTTGAAACATAACCTATTAAAGCATAAATAGAAACATCATTCTAGAAAGTGAACCCAGACAAAAATAGTATTGCATTTCATGTGGATACCATATATATATATTTATTTACCCACTCACATTGATGTGGCAGTAGCAATGTCCCGTGCTTCCCTTCCCATATTTGTAGAGTCCATGGTTATAAAGCCATTTGTATGGCATCAGTTTGTTACATTAGTGCCTATTTCCACCCCATCCTTACACCCCTTAACACCCAAAATATATACACATATAAGGTTAAGTAGATGGACTTATAAATACCTTGAATGTGCCACACCAATCATTCATGTTTCCATTAACTCTACCAAGGGTACCAATAACTCCACACTCTTGGGTGTTTCTATTTTCATCAATCCTCTACGACAAAAAATGCTTGTCCTCACACTACATAGCATTGAACATTGTGCACTTTATTAAGAAAAAAGTTATGAACTAGCGAAGTATCCTAAATTTATTTGATTAATAGCTAATATAAAACTACGACATTACATGTACTTCCCTTTGTGAAGTATTCTCGAGCATCCTCCCACTTGCTTATTGTGATGCCCATCCCCTCCTCTTTCTAGTCTCCCCATCCCCTCATATAGTCAATCCATATCAAGGACCTCTAAGAATGCTTTTAGATTTAGAGGGTATGGCACATACCGAGCCCATTGTGTATAAGTTTGATTTTTCTCTTAAAAAATAAGACAAGAGCTCCTAATGGTGCAATATTAAGTCAATTGAGTTATCGATTCATAATTTTTTCAACATGATTTTGGATTTCTTTTTGTTCCAAGAGATCATGCTGAAAAGAAGTTTTATAAGGTTGAAGACTCTGTGGAGTTAAATCTATCTTGGAATCTTTAGATCTACATCATTTAAACTAGGTAATAGTCAATATGCTATATCATTCCTTAGCTTGAATCTCATTTATTAAAATGAAAGATGTTCTAGATCCCTTCCTTATTGTATACTTCACTCGTGTATGACTACGAAATATGGATTGGATATTTATTAAATTAGTTAAATTTTCTTGTACATAACATCATATTGAAGAATTTGGGAATCTCGCAAGTCCCACTTCCAAATAAGGGGTAAATATTTGGCCATGTGACTAAATCTTAACCTATGCTTCAAAAGTGGAACTTAGAAAGACAACCTATATAGCAATTAGGGTAGACTCCACTTTCAAGTAAGGGTATGAGATTTGATCATGTGGCCAAATATTTAACTATACTGGGAATTCACAAATTCCCTAATATAGTGTTACATAGGGTGCATGATTACCTTATTGACATGTTTACATTGATTAATACTTACTATTGAGTAGGTCATAGGTGACCTCATAATAACTGACCAAAAGCCCATTAGGTGTTTTCGTTTTCTTGGTGGGCTAGTAAGAAAATTAAAGAGGCTTGGTGGACTAGCCAAGCTTGATCAAAATTGTGGTGGACTACAAATCTATAAAAAAGTACACAAGGGAGACACTCATACTTGTCCTCTAGGTTCTCTCTCTCTCTCTCTCTCTCTCATTCATGCCTGTGTGCTTGTGTGGCAGGTGTGGTAGGGGAGACTTATTGATTGGCATGCACCGTGAAATCGACATATATTGCATGTCATGAGACAATCCTCTCTTGACACTTTATGCATGCATGTGTATATGGATGTGTCTATGTATGTATACATGTATGTGTGATAGGGGGACCAACCTATTGGCATGCGTTGTGAACTCAATATATGCATGTCATGAGGACTCTTGCAGAAATCCTCTTTGGCCTATCACTTATTATGTGTACGCATAGACACTCCATACAAATGTGCATGGTAGAGGGGATCTTGCTAATTGGCATGTGCTATGTTGGAGTCTTTTATGTGCGTGTTTATATTGTGGGACATGTGGATTATCATGTATTGTGTATTCGACATATACATATCAGGATACCTCTATCTTGTGATGGGTGTGTGCATTGGGCCATAAGGTGCTTGTCAAATAGATATTTAGTTGTAAATTCAACGAGTGTCTTTTGGTAAGTATGCCAGAATTGACTTGGTACTCTATCGTGAACTCAACATAGAGGTGTGATTTTTATTTTGATATCCTCCCTTTCTCCCTAGGTATGGATGAGCACTTATTCATGAATTTAGCCTAGATAGTGTCGTGACAAGCTACATTATAATAATTGAGTGATGGACATTTGCTTGTATATTCATCCAAACAATGTCTTGATTGTCAAGATTGTGGGAGAGAAGGAAGGAGTCTCACTTGTAGCTTTCTTGCTTGCACAATGGGGGAATACACACAAAGGTGGAGGTTGAAAACAGTTTTCCTCTTCTTAGTTGTGTAAGCCAAAAAGGACTCTCGTACATAGAAATAGAAGAACCCTATATAAGGGTCTCAAACCAAACTCAACTAACTAAGGTGGCATACTAACTGAGCCACAAACTAGAGTAGATAAGGATACCTGTCATCTAGCTATTATTCATGGGCGGTGTACCAACCGCATCTGCAATTGACAAGTCGGTGACATAAATGCACAACGGTCACCCTGGCATATCACGAGTGGAGCTCGATATCTCAACACTCCCCCTCGAGCTCAATCCCAATTCCTGCACACCAAGCAGGTCTCTGAACTTGCGCAGCTTCTCTGCGCCCAATGCCTTCGTAAATATGTCAGCTACCTAATCCTCTGTGCTGACATAAACTAGATCAATAAGACCTAGTAAAACCCTCTCCCACACATAGTGATAATGCACCTCAATGTGCTTTTTCTAGCATGATAGACTGGGTTATTTGCCAAGTGTATACTACTCATGGTGTCACAATAAATGACAACTGGCCCATCTGTAGGCTGATGCATATCATAAAGTAGCTTATGCAACCAAGCTACCTCACATGCAGCCATTGCTGCGCCCCTGTACTTAGCCTCTGTGCTGGATAAGGCAACTGTAGGTTGTTTCTTGCTGCTCCAAGTGACTACAACACTCCCAAAAGAGAACACATATCCACTGGTAGATCATCTATCAGAAATGCTACCATCCCAATCAGCATCAGTGTATCCATGCAACTGTATCTAAACCCCAGTCTCATAAAATAGTCCATACTGCAATGTGGACTTCACATACCTGAGTATGCGTCTAGCCGCATCCAAATGCGATTTCCTTGGAGCCTGCATAAACTGACTTACCAATCCAACAGCATAGCTCAAATCTGGCCTGGTAATAGTCATATAAATCAAGCTTCCTACTATGCGTCTGTACATAGTAGGGTCTTCCAGAAGCTCACCTGCATTTGCGCTCAGCTTCACATTCTGCTCCAAAGGAACTGAAATAGGCTTACAGCCTGTCATCCCATATTTGGACAGCATGTCCAATCCATACTGCCTCTGCAAGAGCTGTATCCCACTTGGTGATCTAATCACCTCAATGCCCAAGAAATAACGCAGCTCTCCCAAATCCTTCATCTCAAACTTCTGCTTCAATAGCATTTTCACATGAAGGATATCTTCATCACTGTCACCTGTCATAATCAAATCATCAACATAAATGACAAGTAGCATAATACCTTTCTCTGTTTTTCTCACATAAAGTGAGAAATCTGCCTTGGAAATCTGAAAGCCAATAGTGACAAGATACGGTCCTATCTTATTAGACCATGCTCTAGGTGCTTGCTTCAAGCCATACAAGGCTTTCTTCAACCTGCAAACAAACTCAGGATGAACATCATGCACATAACCTGGTGGCTGCTCCATATAGACCTCTTCTTGCAAATCACCATGCAAGAAGGCATTCTTTACATCCATCTGATGTAAAGACCATCCCTTTGATGCGGCCATAGCAATGACTGCTCTTACGGTTGCCATCCTTGCAACCGGACTGAATGTTTCTTCATAGTTAATGCCATATGTTTGTGCATACCCCTTGACTACTAATCTTGCCTTGTATCTGTTCACAGAACCATCTGCATTGTGCTTCACCTTATAAACCCACTTACAGCCAATTGCATTCTTACCTTTAGGCAAAGGTACCAACTCGCATGTAGCATTTGCTTCCAAGGCATCCATTTCTTCATCCATGGCTTTCTCCCATTTTTCTTTTCCCATGGCTTGCTCAAAAGAAGTGGGTTCTGGTTCCTGTATCACTTTGACTATATATGCATAGTGAATGGCTGTAAATCCATCATATTTCAGCCTATCCACAGGATACCTAGCTCTGGTAGACCTACCCAAAGTAGGTTCACTCCCAGGTGCTCTCAAAACATCTCTGGTCTTCCTTACTCCATGTGTAACAATAGAAGGAATACCCAACTCATCATCAATGCTTTGTTCTAAGCCACTGGATTCACCATCCACATAAGAGTGACCTGCATTCACATCAAACATGGACTGATCTACCTTCTCTTTTCCTTTTCGTGATACCTGCATACCACTATCTGCATTGCTTTGACAAGATTCTCCTGATCTCAATCTTCCTGTCCATGGCGAAGAATGTGAACCACTGCTAGAGGACGCTTCAAGTCCACTAATATCTTGTGACTGCTACTGTGAATTCTCTGCAGCATTACCATTTTGTGCATCCACATCATCAATCACATTTACTGGTTTATACCAGCTACTCATCTCATCAAAAACAACATCTCTACTCACTGTAAACTTACGAGTAGAAGGATTATAGCATCTATACCCTTTCTGCTCTGTAGAGAGTAACCAATAAAGATGCACTTCTTAGCTTTTGGATCCAACTTGGATCTCAACTCATCTGGCACATGAACGTAGGCAATGACACCAAAAATTTTCAAATGAGAAATATCTGGTTTCCTACCAGTATACCTCTCCTCTGGAGTCATCCCATGTATTGCTGCAATGGGAGTCCTGTTCATTATGTAGACTGCTGTAGCAACTGCCTCAGCCCAATAAAAATCTGGCAAGTCTTTTTCGTTGAGCATGGCACGAGATACCTCTCCAATATGCTTGTTTTTCCTTTCTGCAATTTCATTTTGTTGTGGGGTATGACTACATGAATATTGCTGCTTTATGCCATGCTCCTACAAGAACCTTGCAAACTCATTTGAGAGGTACTCTCCCCCTCCATCTGACCTTAGGCATTTTATTTGCAGGCCTGTTTCTTTTTCAACCATAGCTTTAAGAGTTTTGAAATGCCCAAAAACTTCACTTTTCTTTTTCATAAAATACACCCAAACTTTTCTGCTATAGTCATCAATAAAAGTGACAAAATAATAACAGCCTCCAAGAGATGCAGCTTTAGTAGTCCACACATTAGAGTGGATTAATTCCAATGGCTTCTCACTCTCTTGAACATGTCTAGGAAATGGTTTCCTTGCCTGTTTTCCAAATTTGCAGGCTTCACATACCTTATGCATTTCTGCAACCTTGAATTTAGGCAAATCCTGCAACAATATTTTGGGCCTGCATTGATTTAAGTCGTTGTACATTAACATGACCAATGCCTTTATGCCAGATATCAATATCTGCAACTACACCGGTCCCATGTGCAAACATTGCTGCACTCAATTCAGACATGTCTGCATCCAACGTAAACATTCTGCCCTTCTTCTTTCCTTTTGCTATCAAGCGATCTTTATTTTTCATATCCTCAACAAAGCATCCATGAGGATTAAATCTGACCTGCAAGCCCTGTTCAACCATTTGACCAACAGAAACCAGATTCTTGGTGATATTCGGGAAATGAAATACATCGGACATGTATTTTTTTTTCCATCCTGCATAGACAAAGGAATTTTTCCAATATGCACAATAGGATGTGCAGTATCATCACCAGTCTCCACAAATCCTGGTTTTTCCATTTTCCTTGCATCCTCCATCCATTCTGCATGACCTGTCATGTGGTTTGATGCACCTGAGTCAACATACCATACATCGTTGCTTTCTTCTGCACTTGTCACAGAATTGTTCATGTGCTGCACCATAAACAAATGCTCATTTCTGTCATCATCCTGTCTACTAGAAGATGCATAATTCCCTTGTTGCAGTTTTCCATTCATTATGTCATTCTACTTTTTATAGCAGTCTTTAGCCATATGACCCATTTTACCACAGTAGTAGCATTCAACATTACTGTTTGCATTTTAGCCTCTTTGCCATCCACCACGACCTCTTTGGCTCCCCCTGCCTCTAGAGTTACCACGTCCTCCTCCATAGAACTGGTTTTCTTGAGTTTGCTGCATATTTTGATTTCTACCATGGCCTCCAGATCGGCCTTCTCTACCTCTGTCTCTATCTCTTCCAGCATTTGAGTAGAAGACAGCTTCTTTTGAAGTTCCTCCTGAAGAAGATGCACCACCATTTCTCTGCTCCTTAGAAATTAGAAGAGCAATCAACTCCTCAAAATCAGGAAATCTTTCACGGACGGAAATGGATGTTCGGAACTGTGCATAATCCTTTCCTAGACCATTCAAGGTCACAGAAACTAAATCATCATCTTCCACTGGCGACCCAATGGAAGCAAGTGCATCTGCAATCTTCTTCACCTTCATGTGGTACTCATTGATGCTCATATTTTCTCTTTGCACATTGTGCAACTCTTGCTTGAGCTGCATTTTCCTGGCTTGTGTATTTGTGCTATACATTTTTGACAGAGTATCCCATGCCTCATTTGGCGTACTTGCATCCTGAATATGCACAATCATAGAGTCTGAAATGCTGATAGACAGCCAGTACATAACTTTCTTGGCTCTCTCATGCCATGCTTTAAATGCCTGCATTTGCTGTTGATTGGGAACATCAGGGAGAACTGGTTCTTCTTCATTTCCTGCAACAAATTCCCAATATCCTTTTCCCATAAGGAAATTCGTCATTCTAAACTTCCATGCTTGGAAGTTGTTATTATCAAGCTTTTCAGGGACAATCTGTGAAAGAGAATCAGACGCCATTACAGAACACTGCAAAAAATTCTGTCACTGCAAAGAACACAGCTTCAACCTCACAAGGGCAAATCTGCAAAACTGACGAAAGTGGTATTTGACCACACAGTCACTTTCTAGTGACGATTTTGCATCAACAGGCAACAAGGATGATTCTATAACTCCCAATGTCTCTGCGCATAGGCATATGAGGCAATTTCTATAGTAACTTTTCACCGACCTGTAGAAGAGTGACTGCACAGCATAAAACTGGGCCTTTTCCTGAGTGCATGCAGAAAACTTCCGCCTCCAAAACAGGCCCCGAAATGGCATCAAATAAAAAAAACAAGGTCACCAAGGGCTAAATCCCTCACCCGCAGCATATATTATCCTCTTGCTTCACCGCGAAGGGCGTCTCAACCTGAGACAATGCACTCTTGCAATTTCCAGCTGTGCTACCTGCAGAGATCTGCTCCCAAAACAAAAAATGAAAGCAACACTGCTCCTCTTACCAAAACACCGCGAGCTTGGCTTGCTTTCTTAAGCTCCTTACCACGAACAAGGCTCTAATACCATGTCAAGATTGTGGGAGAGAAGAAAGGAGTCTCACTTGTAGCTTTCTTGCTTGCACAATGGGGGAATACACACAAAGGTGGAGGCTGAAAACAGTTTTTCTCTTCTTAGTTGTGTAAGCCAAAAAGAACTCTCGTACATAGAAATAGAAGAACCCTATATATGGGTCTCAAACCAAACTCAACTAACTAAGGTGGCATACTAACTGAGCCACGAACTAGAGTAGATAAGGATAGCTGTCATCTAGCTATTATTCATGGGCGGTGTACCAACCGCATCTGTAACTGACAAGTCGGTGACATAAATGCACAACGGTCACCCTGGCATATCACGAGTGGAGCTCGATATCTCAACATTGATATGCTAATTGTCTTGTATGTTTGATTGGATGGGAAGTTAGGTTGTAAAGTTAACAACCAATGACTTTAATATAGTTCATGTCCATTAGTGGAAATATGGACTCAAAAAGGGCCCTTTAGCTTAGGAGTTAATGACTTTTCTAATTATAAGAGAGTTGAGGTGGACCAATGGGAGAGAGGGTGGTGTGTACATTTTATCAACTTCCTTTGCCTACCACTTACAGGCTTGTCCACCTGTGTCCCATATATCCTATTCTCTAAGTTTTACCACCCCTATGTGAAATGGGTCTCATTGGGCATCTTGCTCTTTCCCCCAAAAGCAATATGAAACAATGGCACTAAAAGATCAAGTAGGGTGATTTTTGCACCCTTACCGCCATCAAGGTACTACATGTATTTAAAAAAGGCACCATGGACATCTAGAGTGACTTGTCCTTTCCTTATGCAGTCCAATTAGAAAGGTTAGAGTAGTGTTGGAGAAAATGAAACCCACGTGCTTGAAGAACATGCTACTAGAAAGGAGAAAAGAGACATCCATATAGATATATGTAACTTTTGATATGTAAAAGGAAAAATGTATGTCTCTTCGAACCTTAAAGAAGTTGTTAGATGATGCCTTAGAAATTGGAATACCCATGATGTGATAGTCATATGCCTCACTTCAATAATTTGTATGGCAACAAATATATATTGCAAGTTCTCTTATTCTCACTCAAAATCCTTTGTTAAAATTATATTTTCTTGTATTATTAGTTTTTTATGCTCGAATCTCACAGAGATAGTGCGGTACTTACACTTTTGGAGACATTTCTTGAAGAGAAGCAAAAGGAATCAATAGGTTCTAATTGTCAATTTGCCTGGCTATAGTTCATGTTAGGCACCTTGAAAGCCACAAGCAACAATGCACCATCCTTTCATTGGACATAGTGTGATGTGGGACAATATACTCAGCACAAATCTTGTGATTAACACAACACCGCAACTCACCAAGACGAAGCTACCGTGCTCTATTTTTCTCCAATTTTTTATTTTCCTCTCATCGATCTTTAGGCAAGATGGTAAGCTTGAGTGTATGGAATATATGAATACAATCGATTGTTGCAATATAATTTACAACAATATAATTTACAGCCTTGCATATAAAAAATCGATTTGTGCTAAAACCAAATAGCGAATTGACAAAAATATTACAACACTGAATCTAACAAATTAATTAGACTTTCAGAATACAATACGAAAGAAACACAAATGCACATTGCACAACACAACATAAGTCAATGCTCGTTCATATGTATGTGAAGATAAATCCAACGAATGCACAAACACCAATAATGATGATACTTCACTACATTGGACACATCACAATGCCATATTTATTGGACACTATCTGACAAATACCTATAGTAGCAATTAGCAAACAAGCAAAATCAAGCAATCACGCAAAACCGTGTGCATTTCTTATTTTGACTGTCAAATTAAAGAGCAAGAGGGCAATGCAATTGTGCATGCTTATGCACCCTTGTTTCTTTTCGGTACCCGCCACACAATCGGCCCCACCCTCTAATGTGATTGATTGGCAAGTCAATCAAATCGGTCTGTGCTGCAACCCTTCCATTGTAATTTGTCTGTGCGAGCATACGATCCGGAACGCACCCCGATCTCAATTTTCTTCCCCGCTATAATACACAGAGAAGATAGCAGATGTGATGGAGAGAGACAGAGAGAGAGATGCAGGCTGCAGCAGCAGCGGAACCGAAGGTACATCATACATGTATATATTTAGATTGACGTCGTTTCGTTTCAGTTATTCGATAAGTTACATGTTTCAATACGACAAGAGCCATCGGTTATTCATACCCTGAGGAGGTCATAGGAAGATGTCCCTTTGAGAACATCGAGAACCAGCTGCATGATGGGGCGTTGAGCAGGGTCAGATACAGTGCAGGCCAGCCCTACTACCAACAAGCGCCTCATCTGCACCTCGTCAAAGCAGTGGCGGAGCCGAGTGTCGCCAGCAGCTAGCAACTCACCCTTGTGATACAGCTCATAGACCCAATCTCGTAAAATTAACCAGCCCTCTGTGCGGTCCAGCTTCTTGAAAACCGGTTCTCCACTTGCAACCACTAGTGCTGTAACTCCGAATGCATAAATGTCTGACCAGGCTCCGAATCTACCTGTTGTAATGGCATATGGATCAAGGAAACCGAGAGTTCCTGCGACACTGCCTCCTCGGCTAACTGCAAGACGGGGTAATATGAATGATAGGCCGCAATCGCCCAGGCGGGCATTCCAGTTGGAATCCAGCAACACATTGGAGGGTTTCACGTCCCGATGCACAATAGTGCTGTATCCAGAGTCGTGGTGCAAATAGTGCAGGGCTGATGCCAATTGACAGACGATCTGGTACCGTTTTTCCCATGCCATAATGGGCTGATCATGATCATCAGAAAGTTCATTATAGCTGTATTTTACTCTCAATTGAGTGCTGAGATCACCATTAGGCATGAACTCATACACAAGGAACGATCCTTCCTCGGTGCACCAGCCCAGCAGAGGCACAAGATTCCGATGTCGCAAAGAACCGAGGATCTTCAGCTCACGCATGAACCCACTTTGTCCTTGAGAAACCTGAATTAATCTCTTTACAGCAACTTCTTGACCATTGGGAAGCTTGCCCCAATAGACTTTTGCAGATGCCCCTTCACCAATAGGTCTTGAAAAGCTGTCGGTAGCATTTTGTAGCTCAGTGTAGCTGAATTCTCTTGCTTGCTGCAAAAATGATTCGACGTCAGTTCCCGGCCTATGGGCAGCTCCACACGACCAGCAGAAGAATCTTCCAAGAAACCCAAAAGCTGATTTCTTTTGCACGGATGGCGCCACTGGCGACTCTGAGGATTCATCCGCTGAGTAATTAACATGTGCAGTTAAATTAGACTCCTCCATGACAGTCTGCATATTAGTCGCCATCGGACGAGATTGGGCCTCTTCATGCGCAGGAACTTCTGTTTGGGCGGAGCGTTGAAACTGCAGAAGATCTTCATTAGACTCCTCCATGACAGTCTGCATATTAGTCGCCATCGGACGAGATTGGGCCTCTTCATGCGCAGCAACTCCTGTTTGGGAGGAGCGTTGAAACTGCAGAAGATCTTCCAGCCTGCATTGGTACATTTCCTTGACTATGTGCAGGGAACTGTTTTTATAATATGCTGCAGCAGCACGTGTTTTACCCAAGCTAGGCATATCAACAACAGCTTGAATTGTAGGGAGGAAAGCCGGCGAACGAGATATGGTGACATCCTTCTGATTTGTGAGGACGAGATTAGCCTTGAAATACAAGAGTATCCTGGAGATTTCTGGAAACAAGGGCCGCTGCAGGGGATTCCCATGCCAACACCTCTTGATCAAAGAAGCCAGAGCTGAAGGGCACGTATCAGGGAGAGTGGGCCTCTCACCAGCCATGAGTCTCCTGTGAAGGCCCATCAATCTCGATTTCTCAAAGGGCAATTTCCCTGTTAGGATTTCAGAACAGACCATACCAAAGCTGTAAACATCTGCCTTCTTTGTATAGTTACCTCTTTTGGGCAGCTTTGGTACTACACCATCATTGTCATCGTCGTCATCTTCTGGTTCATTCAAGAATACTTCAGGCGCTCTCCAACGAGTGGCACCTCGTTGGACACTAGAGCTGGTCATGGAGCTGCTTTGCTTGCTCTTGGCCATCCCAAAATCAGCTACCTTCACTTGCACATGAACATGGCGTGTGTCCTCATCGAGGTTTAAGGAAGGACCAGTACCTACTAAGATGTTGTTGGACTTGAGGTCGCGATGCAGCACATTCAGGCTGTGTAGGTACTCCATTCCCTTGGATATCTGCAGCATGATGTCCACTGCCTCTAGCAAAGAGAAGGGTGGATCCTTGCCAGCAGCTGTCCTCTTGTTCAGAAAAGACAGGAGGTCTTCCTGCATGAGTTCCATCAGCAAGCTGCACCTATTGGGGCCTGATGCGCAGCATATCAAGTGTAGCACATTTGGGTGTTGTAGCTGTGCTTGAATTGCTGCCTCTTTGCCAAATTGCACTTCATCCACGTAAAAGAAATCTTTCATTGCGAACTCCCCTCCAAGCCATTCCACCTTTGACACCTTGGCAAATGCACCTTCCCCGACTACATCATGGATGTGCTGTCGCAGTCCAGATGCTGCAACATCAATCCACAGGGATTGAGGCAATCCATTATGATCCAAATGAGAAAAATTGTTGTAATGCATCCTGTGGTCAGAGAGTCTTTTCCACAAGAAGTTTGCAATGCGAGCATGGTTTCCATCGATGTTCCGATCAGCTCTCAGCTGGCTGAGGACCTGCAGGACAGATTTCAAATCATCATCAATGTCCTTGTTCTCCCATATCTCAACTATGGCTTCCTCAATAGTACTGCCGCACTGCCAACCGGGCAGATCCTGCAAGCTCTCGTGAGATCTAATCATAGACATACTGCCATCTAGGCTGGCCTGGTCGGCCATGATGTGCTCCACTGCCATGGTGACAATATAGATGCACCACATCAAGTCATGGAGGTGAGTGTGGACAGCCTCGGTGCTTAGGGCAAGCCCACCAACCGCCTTCAGCAACCATGTGTGGCCGCCCGCGCTGCTGCAGTCTTGGATGAACCGCTCACCCCGTTGCATAGCTTGCAGCATAGCTCTGAGAGAGAGATCGAGCACTTCTTTGGCATCTAGCTGTACTACGCTCTGATCCGGGAAGCGGCCATAGATCTGATCATGATTACGCTGCAGGATGCGGGCTTCCACGAGTTGAAGCGCCAGACGGTAGGAAGAGGCCAGCTTGCGACATTGGCTTCTGTGTAAGACGATCTGGTCGAGGAGTGGGTCGCACGTCGTGGCTCTTAGCCGCTCGCACACATTAGAGAGACCGAGCAAGAGCTGCCGCGTAGTAGCACTGATATTCCTCGGCTGATCGCAAATCGTGTCTGTGTGCTGGACGTCGGGATACATGATGATAATCGGATAGGCCCAATTCCCGTCTCCTATATGCTCGCAAATCATGCCTGTGCAGTGTGTGCTGCTCGACGCGGACGTATAAGGAAGAGTCTCTCCTGCGCACGCAATTCTAGTTATCCTGTAGGCAGATTCGGATCTAAACTAGGCTTCTAATTTGACTAGTTAAATATATACGAAGTCGTCACTAGTAATATAGGTTTGTCGCAAAGCCAAGTAGGATCTTATAAATGGTAGAAAATAATCATGTTTATGAAAACAAGTTAAATTAGCACTTATGTTATGCTAGTCTCTTGGTCCCTAACGTATATTGCCAAGTCTAGGAGAGTTATAAGTGTAGCTTACATCTCAATCTCCTAGACTCGCATGTTTTTCATCTAGAAACACAGTTTTTCATATATAAACAATGATAGAATGAGTTTTCCTTGTGGCCATTATTTGCAACAAACAAAATTTTGGAACACATAGAGGAGGATGTATAGAAGTTCTAAAGTAATGTAAGTATGGAGATTGTATTATGATAAGATAAGAAACAAGATAATGACATCTTAGGCTCATTGCACACTTCTTTGGATGCTCGACTGCCCTTTTATATTAAAAATGAACTCTTGCTTCACACTTGACTACATAAACTCATTGGGGATACATAGGCACATAGGTCAATTGTTGCTTCAAATATATATGATTTAGAGCTTTCCCTTGGGAATCCTGAACCAATTAGAAGGCTAGGAAGCTTATGTGGCACAAGGAGAAAATGTTTGTCATTCAAGAAAAAAAGAGAGCTTTTTCTCGAAGGGTGAGTGTGGGTTGTCTATTCTATATATTAGTTAGAGCTTTATTTTGGGAATCTGGTGCACAAACCGGATGCCGTATGCTCGCGTAGTGAATGCAGGAAGGTCCCCAAGAACAAAAGAACTCTACTTTTTGCACAAAACTCAAGGTAAAAAGCATGCACGACATGAACAAGAGACCAATTGGGTGCAATCTCCTCCCATGCCTCGTGTGAGCGCTCCACAAAGCATATATTTTATGTATTAATCATCTTCAAGCTCAAATAATAGCCCAAATTACAAAATAGCACGTTTTTTGCTTTTGAGTTTGCTTTAGGACGAAATAGAAATAAAGCTAATGGGCGACACCCAAAGAGTCAGGCGTACCCAATACAATGTCCAAATACAAATATCATAATCGTGCGCCCATGCGCATACAAAATAATAAATAAATCTCCAGCACCTCAATAAATAGGCGCAACAAAATATAGGCGCCATACCTAAGGTATGCGCCCATCAAAATATAAATGATAACTCGAATACACGCTATCCTCTAATGCTTTCCTCCACCACTGCTGCTATCTCTACACATCAACTGAAGCATTCACAATCGTTAGTAAAATAATACAATTAAACCGACAAAAGTGAATACCTAGCAGTCGTCAGCTACATAAATAAATCAACTGGTTAGAAGTCAATCCTAACCTTAATTTATTACGAGTGCACACTCTAAACTCATAAACGTTTATTAATTTAATATGTATTTTACGAAATCACCCATGTACACACTAAATTAATGAAACGCCCGAAAAGGATAGGCGTCCCCATCAACTTCTCACACAAAGAATCCACTTTGTGTATGAGCCCCGGTCAACAAAGTTTACGGAATCCATCGCAAAACCTCATGAAATCCACCATGGTACAGAATCCACCGTGGCACGGAATCCACCGTGAGATATGCCTCCTGGCATCAGAATCCTTAACCAGCTAAAAGGATTCCAAGCCTATATGGCATAAGAAGAAGCTTGGTATTCAAGAAATAAAGAGGGCCTTCTCTTCAAGGATGAGTGGAAGTTATATTTACTTTTTATCATTTATCTCTTCTCTTCTCCTCTCCTCTCCTCTCCTCTCTCTCTCTCTCTCTCGCTCTCTCTCTCTCTCTCTCTCTCTCTCTCTGTTTATTCCCATGTCCCCTGCTTATTGTTGTAGAAGTTGAGAACCAGGAAACATGATTACGGTTGAATATACTAACGAGCACCTTTCTCGGAGGGGAGGATTTGTCACACGCAGCAAAGCAAACTTGACAACCACATGTTCACCTCTCTTTATTGGCATGTTGGAGCAGCCATGTGTTGGAGAAAGCTCACATGGTGGGATATGGAATTTTTTGGCAACAATTCAAGCATCAATCAATGCAAAAAATCAAGAAATCACACGCTTGGCTCTCAAGTGTCAAGCATTGGAAAGCAAGAATACACAGTTTGAACAGACTATTGAGGAATAGGACAAGAGCATCACAAAATTGGAAACGAGTATGGTGGCATGCACATGCATGGGAACACTAAAAACATGGGCCATACACTACAACAAAAAGGCTTCATAGATGCACATTTAGACACGATTTTTGAATACAAAGAAAATCTTACGGGCGCGTCTATCCGCCCGTCTATTTGCGCATCTACCATTTCGCGTCTATAATCGCATGTATCAACGAATTTACACGCAAAAATAGACGCGCAATAAATGCACATATACATGCGCATATAGACACGCTGATAGTCGCGTTTTTACAAGCACTGGTAGACGCGAACGGAAAACAAAAAATATCATTTTTTTAAAAAATATTTAATTTATTTTTTAAATTTGAATTATAGAGCGCGTGTATAAGCGCGTGTAGTCTGCACTATAGACGCGCGTATAAATGCGAATTATCTGCAATTTAGACGCGCGGATAGACGTGCAAAACAGAACTGGAAAAAAAAAACCAGAGAGCATGTGGTTGCTGGAAGTTTAAGTGCTTGTGACCTAAAGCGTGGCCGCAAGCAGTAGGCTCAAAGATGGATCATACATATACAAGAAAATAAGGCCTCATGAGGAGGTATGGTGCTTCTCTACGAATCTGAAGAGGAAACATCTTTGCTAGTACCACCATGGCTACTAGCATCGCTATCCCCCTCCTCGCTATGCTCCACATCCGGGTTCTCCTACACACACAAAAGATCAGGGTTACTTACATAGACAAGGTGGAGAAAAAGTTATAATTAGCTATACTTTTAATAGGAAAGTAAGAAAAACATACCTCCTCTGGCTGTTGAATCCTCATGGCCCCGTTGTCTTGGTCCTCATTGATGAGACCCTCCTCATAGAAGTGAAACCATGTAGCTGCGCGGTTATGGCCTCGATGGTAACCTACCTCTCTAGGAGTAGGTATCCTACTAACGATGGTAGTCTGCAAAACATTTAGATATATACAAACAATTATGAGTCACAATATATTAGAATAAAATATATAAAGAATTGAAAGAAATATAAATTTTAAAAAACTAGAAATCAAAATATACTTACAAACTCTGCCTTCCACGACTCTCTGCCGCCCGATCCGTAATGCGACGATCCCATGGTTTCCATTTGGATCCATTGCGCCTCTGCATGCTGGCGACTCTTCACTTTCTCTGTTGCTTTCTTCTTGGCTTTCTTCCACTCTATGCAGTGGCACATAGGTGGTTGGCTATAGGCTCCATGCCCCTCCTCCTGCCTCCGCAGTGAGTCCCTGGCCCGTGTCATGAGGTGGGATCTTTTGTTGTGAAGCATATCCCTCACTTTTGTGCGTTCCCAATCATCTGAGAATCGCTGACCCTCAAGATTTGGGTACCTCCTATGGACTGCCCTCAACACCTCCTGCCACAAGCCGCTTTTCTGATTTTTGAAGGCAATGAAACAATCTTTATACGTCGCATGAACGACGTTCCTCATGTACGCCATTACATCCCTTCCTTCATCATCATGAAAGATGCCACCAGCATGTGTAAGTCTATAGTATTGGCGTACAACCTCCTCTACGTGATCTACTCGTGAGGGTGATCGCTCGCCACCTCCTAGACAACCCCCACACAAGCCTTGTCCTCCCCCTTGACTCTCCCTCCTCCCTCTCTGTCGACTACCCTCTGCCTCGCTGGACGCACAAGCTTCTCCAAATGCACGTGCTTCTGCAGATGCTTGTGCTTCAGCTGATGCACGTGGAGCACGTGGAGTACCTGCATGTGGAGTTTGGGAAGTAGTACCAGGCAAAGACGTTAGAGGCGTCCCAGACATGACACTGAACACCTCATTCGCTATGGGAGAGCGACCAAGGTGTCTGGTCATCTCTCCCATGAAGTCTTCCCTACTAGGAAAACCTCCAAAAAATGCATTGACCCCCCTGCCAAAGGAGGCCAATGTATCATTCATGCGATCCAAATCCGGGTCATTGCTAGATGAACCAGGATATGACATCTGCAAAAAAAACACAAAGAAAAGACAAATTTATTTGCATACAAAAAACATATATTACCTACATTTTCAAAGAGCTTTCTTTATACATTGAGCATAAAACTTAAGTGCTAATGCTTCTCATAAACAAGAAAACTGATAAACACAAACATGGGATTGGTCACATTCATCATTGCAAAAATATATTGTCTACTATCAGAACTGGGAGACCTGTTGCATGTATCCTCGCGTCTAAATTGCAGGTTAGACGCACCCTCAGACGCGTTCCAAAGTCAACCTTCTGTCCAGCGCCTCTATCTTCGCATCTAAGATGCAGCACAGACGCGCTGTCAGACGCACATTTCAAGTCAATGCGCGTGTATAATCGCGTGTAGACTGCAGTTCAACCTTCTGTCCAGTGCGTGTATATTCGCATGTACATTGCAGAGCACACGCGCTCTAAGACACACCCACAGATGCTATGAAAGGAAACATTTTTCACGTCTATATCTGCGTCTATACTGAAATGTAGACGTGCTATCAGACGCGCTCGGTCGGCTAATTTTAGACCGATGAACGCCATTGATGATTTACAAAATGCAATACATAATGGAATCACAAATCCTAAATACACAGACAGAGCAGAGAGAGGAAGAGAGAAACACAGAGAGAGAGACAGAGAGAGAGAGAGAGAGAGAGAGAGAGAGAGAGAGAGAGAGATGGAGGTTATTGTGGCTTGATCCAAGATATTCTGAAGCTTGACTATGGTGCCATTCCTGCGTTCCACAACACCGTTCTGCTGAGGTGTGTGAGGCGTCGTCAATTGACGCTTGATCCCTTTGCTCTTGCAAAAGCCTTCAAACTCCTTTGATTTGAACTCACCACCACCATCTGTTCTAGATTTCTTCACACTTTTCCCTGTTTCATTCTCAACAAGTATTAGCCATTCTTTAAACTTACCAAAAGCTTGAGCCTTATCACGAAGGAAGTACACCCACATCTTCCTACTGTAGTCGTCGACAATCAACATAAAATAAGAAGATCCCCCCAAGGCCTATGTAGGCATCTTACCACACAAGTCAGCATGCACCAACTTTAGAGGAGCTTGTGCTCTATTCTTGCTTTCTTGTGGAAATGCCTTTCTGTGTTGCTTGCCCATCATACAAGCTTCACATGGTTCCTTCAATTCAGTTATTGTAGGTAGATGAGCAACCATACCTTGCTTTTGCATCTCCTTCAATACTGCAAATCCGATGTGTCCAAACCTTTCATGCCAAAGCTTACTTGTGCCCACTCCAGCGGTGGCTGTAAGAGCACTTAGCTCATACAGGTTGTTCCTTCTTTCTCCTTTGCCAATAATTGTGCCAGCACTATCAATAATTTCTGCACCTGTCTTCTTGAACCTCACTTCATGACCAAGATCAGTTATGGCAACAACTGATAAGAGATTTCTCCTGATTTCGGGAACATACAACACATTTGAAAGCTTTTTGACTTCACCATTTGCAGCAACAAAAGAAATAGTACTTGTGCCCGCAGCAGGGCATTTAGCATCATTTCCAACCGTCACAGTGATGGATTCTTGTAGAGGTTGCATAGAACTGTATAGACCTTTCTTGTTGGTCATGTGATGGGAGGCCCCACTATCCAACACCCATGAGTCAGTGGTAGATTCTTCTTGCGCCGAGGAGCACACTTCCTCAATGGTTGCCATGAATAATTCCAACTCTGCTTCAGTCATATTGACTGTCTCTTTCCCTTTACTTTTAAGGGTACTATTCTTTTCATCTGCCTTCTTCACACGACAATCTACAATTGCATGTCCTTTCTTCTTGCAGTAGAAGCACTCTCCTTGAAACTTCTTCTTGCCGCCCTTCTTCTTTTTGTCACCATCATTTTTGGTGGAGGAGACACCTTTGCCTTTTGCATTGGCAGAGAATGCAGCATCTCCATTGTTGCTTCCTTCTCGAGCTTTCAGCCTCAAATCCTCCTCCATTAATAATGCACAAAACTCCTCAAAAGTCAAAGCTTGAGGTCTCACCTGAGTATTAAGGGCAGTTACTAGTCCATCAAACTTTTGTGGACAAATCCGAAGACACCTCCGAGCTAGCTCTTCGCTAGTCTTTTGTATCCCAGTGCCAGCCATCTGGTCACGTAGATTCTTAATCCGAGTGATGAATGCTTCAACCGTCTCTCCTTCAGCAAACTTCTCCGCTGCTAGTTGATTCTCCAAGTTTTGAATCCTTGTTTGGTTTCATGTTTCATACTGACTCCTTACTACATTCCAAGCCTCTGACGCTTTGGTTGTATGCTGAATCAGAGTCAAAACACTGTCAGAACAGCTTGTAACTAAGGCACACAATGCATCTGCATTCCTTTGTTTCCAAGCTCGTAGAAGATCTGCATTCGGAGAAATCATCACATTAGGATTTGATGGGTCGGGGGTAGGCTGTGGTTCTGCGTCAGTCCCCAGCACAGTCTCGAGAAGCTCATAAAAATCAAGGATAGTTGTAATTTTGAACTTCCACAAGGTGTAGTTTGTACCATCTAACTTGCCTTCGCTGAAGGTTGGTGGACGAATCCTCAGTGTTTGAATAGCCGGTAAAGCAACACCACCTCCTGCACCGCTTCCGGAAGTCGACATAGTTTCTCTTTGCTGTTGAAGCCTTTGCCTCTTGCACGCTCTCCGATCTCTAGAGCCCCTTGGGCTCTGATACCATGTAAAATATTACACGGCGTAGCGAATAGAATCTGAGAAAGAGATAGAGAGTACACAACAGATAAGAGGAGAATCAGTAAATTCTTTAACTCCAAACAACTGATACAAAGATGGCTCTGTCCACTCATGCGCTTCCACTGTGTGAAGCTTAGATGGCAATCTAGACAGAAGATAGGTGAAGAGCTTAAGGCTAGCTGGAACAACAACTCTAACTAGGTGAAAAATGAGTGTGTGATGGCTACGAAGGGGTTTAGCTTTTATAGCCTGCGAAGGTCGTTAGGTCGGCCTGCTGACCGACCTACCATTTGAGCCCCCGAGCCCCACAATAGGGGCCCCTTTTAACTCCCTTACACCGCAACTCGATGCAATGCGCCTCGAGTTGCTACCAGCTTAACCACTCCGTCTAACCCAAAGATTAGACCCACAACAATCACCTTTTTGCCATTCGGTCACATAGACCTCATCTGATATACAAGTCAGGACTCAACCAATGTCCGGGCTCACATTTGGCTTCTCCTCATAATGGGGGCCTTACAACTTTGAGCACCATGGATCATTGGTAGCACCTAATGAGGATGGGGCATTGATCATATCTAACATGAAGCACTTGACATCCTAATGGATAACCTATGGATGACCTTCAAAACATGCACCTAGTGTGACCAAGACCATTAAAAGTCTCCAACAATGGGATGTAGGTACTCCAAATCAATTACTCTCTCAATTATTGTATCACAGTTACAATTTTCTATTTGTGCAAAATTTTAAAGAAAATAAATTGATTATTCTTTCTTATGTAATGAAGAAAATTGTTAATATTATTGAAATTAACATTGGCCCAAGCTTTCAATAGAAGCTTTCCCACATGGTCATGCTTGAAGAAGGCATTTATAATACATGGATCAACATTTTGGATACTACAATGGAAGGAATTTGGATGGGAAGAAACCCACTACTAATGCTTTTCATTATCTAGTTGGATTAGTAGATAATGACATAAGAATGCTATAGATAGAGATTTTACAAAAGAAGATATTACTAGCAAAGGGTGTCAAAGATACAAACAAGATTGATATAGCTCATAGGGTGCCAAAGATACAAAAAATATTGATATAGCTCACATGGTGAAAAGTATTAAGCAAGATTAGGTTGTGTAGGTGGAACTTTTTCCTATATTCATTATGTTTGCCAATGAAAGATGCAATACTTGGGAAGAGTTATGTAGAGAATTTATGATGGTAGAAATTAAGTCTATATAATTGATTGCAACAAATGTGCATTGAGTGGATCAAGGAAGATCAAATATTAAGTTTCCTTCCAATGTGAAAGCATAAATAAATTGCTTGGTAGATCAAGTTGAGGCAATCAAGCAACTAGAACAAGATCTCAATAGGCCAATATGCATGGAAATCATTGAAATGGAGAGTTACTTCTTTTTTTATAGATGTTTCAAAATAGAGAGTCTACCTTGGGCATGTGTATAATTGTTGAGAGTGTTTATCAAGAATGTCATGGGATTTCCAATCATATTTCAAGATCTTTCAAGCACTTATGCATGTTTCAAAGCTAGCCCTTATTTTTGGGTGTTTGAAAATGGAAAGCTTTATTGTGATGCAATGAGCGAAGCACAAGATATGATACACCCTTCAAGCATGTTCCTAAGATTATGTTAGTTTTTGTCTTTATTGGAAATGAACATGAATACGAGGGATTTGATGTATATTGAGTGTTCCGAGTGATGACAAGCCAGATCTTAACATTTATAATATTATGAATGGTGGTCTACAACAAAAGGAGACATGATTAATTCATACATATATTAAAAAATTTGTAGGATTGGGGACTACATTGTTGATGCTTTCTTTGATGTAGAAATTATAAAAATAGTTCGAGAAACTCATAGATGTGTGATATGTTTGGTTGAAACATCAAAACTTCATCAAGAGTTAGATGAAACTTTAATGATGTGGGAAAAATCTCAATCTAATATTAGAGCTTGGGCAAGCATACCAAAGGAGGTTCAAAGAGAGAACACACTATAAGTGGTAAAGAAGATATAAGCAAGAGAGTTAAATAGATTTAAGAATCAAAACTTGCAAAAGATCCAGAAGGTGAAGTAGAACTTATAGCTGAGGATGATATAGACAAAGAGTATATCTATATTTCTATTATGATAATGCAAAGTTTTGTGTAGAGCTCATTTATCCAAACTAAATAAAGTGGTTTTATTTTTCTTTTTGACGTGTTTTCCATTTTCAACCTCAAATAAAGTAACTTTTTTTCTTGTTAAAAACCATGTAGATTATTCTTGTACATTAGAAATTATTATTTATTAAATTATTAGTATTTTTTCTAGCTTTTCCCTTAAAGAGATATTGAAGAGGGAGTATAAACTATCTTGATCATAGGGCTAGGATGATCAAGAAGATTCCAAAAAGAGAGTTTAAATCATCTTGCCCTTAGGGCTAGGCTTGAGCGCATGACCAAGCTCTACCACAAGGGAATGTCAAAGAGAGAGTTATACTACATGGCCCTCAGGGCCACACTTGAACACATGCAAGAGATATCCACAAGAGAGTTGAAACTATCTTATCCTTAGGGCCAAATTGAGCGCATGGCCAAGCTTTGCCTGAAGGAGATCTCCAAAAGAGAGGTGGAACTACCTTGCTCATGGAGTGAAACTCCACCTCCAACATATATTTATAAAATAGTTGCAACTATCCTGTACTCAAGGCTAGTCTTGAGCATATGACCAAGGTCTACCTTAGGGGACCTCAAAGAGACAGTTAAAACTACCTTACCCTAGTCTTCAGCTCATGGCTAGGCCAAGCTCTATCTCAAGGGGATCTTGAAGAGATAATTGAAACTATATTGCCCCTAGGCCTAGGCTTAAGTGCATGGCCAAATATCTAGGACAATGAGATTTCCAATAGAGAGTTTAAACTAGCCAAGCTTGAATGCATGACCAAGATCTAACCCCTAAGATATATTTAAGATAGAGTTGAAACTAAGTTGCCCATCAGGTCAAGCTCAACCTCAAGGGCATTTCAAAGAGATAGTTGAAACTATCTTACCACTAGGTCCAGGCTTGAGTGCATGGTGAAAGATATTGGAGAGAGAGTTCATACTACCTCACCCTCAAGCCATGCTCAACCTCAACGGGATCTTAAAGAGAGAGTTGAAATTATCATATCCTCAAGGCTAGGATTGAGAAGGTGGCCAAGCTATGCCCTCAAAAGAGATGCTAAAGAGAGAGTTGAAAGTATCTTACTCTCGTAGGGCCATCCTTGACCTCAAAGGAATCGCAAAGAAAGACTTGAGACTTATATGTGCCATACTTTATGTGACTAAGATTATATGTTGAAACATGAAATTTTTATTTTAAAATAGGGAGATATCAAAGAATTTTTGGAATATTAAAGTTTGATTCTATGCATAATATAAGTTTTGATATCAGCCTCACCTGTACAATTCATTGTGATCTAGAGGAATCATTTAGTAGCAATCTTAATGTTCCTACGACACCAAGCACAATAGAGAAATTGATGCTAGTAGTGGCACTGGGTTTGAATGGTTTATTATTCAAACAATGTATCCTTACTTGTTGAATCTGCTGAATGACATTTTTAATGTGTGAAGTGCTACGAAAAACACTCAATATGAGCAAATACCTCTATCTCAAGAGTAAACATGGTACAACTAAGGTAGAGAAGTTGTGAGAGTGAAAAATAGATGGTATACAAGAAAGTTATCACAAAAAGTGGTTGTCTCCATAAAAATTCTAAAAAGTAGAGTTGTAAGTCTAGGAGTAATTGATCAACATATTCTATAGATTATTCAAAAAAGAGTTCATAAAATTCATAGAATGAAACTAGCACAATTGGTTGGGCTAGCAAAAATTTTGGATTGCAAAATAGAAATTGGGATGAATGTGGAGGTCCCAAAGAAATTTTTCAAAAGACTATCATATCAATATGGATCTACAAACTAACCATGTAAGTATATGTGTCCATAATAAGTTAAACTCCTTGTAATAACTCCATAGGTTTTGAAAATAGTATTGGCTATATAATTTTTTAGTTATGTTTTCAGCTAATACATCCTAGCATTATGAAGAGTATTCTCATGATACAAAGGCACCAATTGAATCAAGAAACTGTGGCTTGCATCATATATTAGTGGAGAAAAGTATTCCTATACTAATGGGATATATAACTATCTACATCAAACATGTATTAAATTACCATTATTTTTTATTGAAATAATTAATCCATGGATGATAATATAGATGCTTTGCTTTACTTTTCTTTGTACTTCAGTGTGGTTTTTATCAAATTTTAGTGCACGAATGTATTCTTACAAAGTAAGGGGCTATAGAATTATCTACATTATCCATCATATACATTTTTTATTGATCTCTTAAATCATGTACACATTGATAATGTGTGATGCATTTTCTTTTATCTTAAATACTATAAGGATATAGGGGCATAGTGATGGGCATTTGCGATGCAAATTAGCAGCGTCGCTATTACACAAATAATGACGGTACTCTGAGAGAAAAAAAGTGAACGAAAACTGAGCATGGCATCTTGCCGCAAAGATTTTGAGAGAGAGCAAAAGAGATCGTGGCTTTGGGAGAGAGAGAGAGAGAGAGAGAGAGAGAGAGAGAGAGAGAGAGAGAGAGAGAGAGAGAGAGAGAGAGACAGAGAGAGAGACAGAGAGAGAGAAGGTGAGATTCTCACTGCCACCACCATTCATGAAGAAAAGGAGGAAGTGCATGAAGGAAGAAGAGGGACCGTCGTGAAGAGGAGACAAACAATCCATCCTCAGGCCTTTGCAGTGAGCACATTGCCTCCTTTTGGTTTGTTCTTGTTCTTTCTTCTTTTCTTTTGTTTGTTTTTCTTGAGAATGAGGTGCATTGAGGGAGAAAGAGAGGAAATGAGAGAGGAAAAAGAAGAAATGAAAAGGAAGAGAGAACGAGAGAGAGAGAGAGAGAGAGAGAGAGAGAGAGAGAGAATAAATATGAAAGATAACAAAGAAAGAGAGAAATAGAGAGAGGGAGGGAGGGAGAGAGGAGAATGAGTGATGTCCATATGCAATTGATGTTCTTCTTGGAGTGCTTCATGAAAACCGTGAAAGGCTTTGTGCGATAATGAGCTCAATCTGAAGGTAGCATGGCTGAAGGTTAGTTGGTGTTGGAGGCATTAGTGCATATTTCACAGTGTTTACCAACGGTGGATTCAGACAACAGTATGTTATGGTCACGCTGAATAATGATAATAGACTGGCTGGAGGTGTGGTGGTTGGAAATGGGGTAGAAAAAAGGATGGATGCTGCAATGGAAGAGAAAGTAAATCGTTTTTATATGTTGCACCATGCATCCATGGAGATGTGGCTCGCTAGGTATGAGCAAACCAAGAAAGATTAGGAAGAAGCGCAATCAGAATTTTGATGTAGTACGCACCATTGACCAATTCGATATCCTGAGGGATGGAGGAGATGTCGTGGTTTATTTCTATGGTATAGTTACATGGAGCTTTGATTGCAGTCTCTCATGAAGGGATGTAGGTCTCTATTGAGGAGTGGGAAGGTGACCACATGTTTTATAAGCTGTCGTATGTAGATTTTATATATGAAAACTAATCTAACCATTTCAATATACAATACAAAATATACACTCTGGCATGGTCGCATAGGTGACATTTCTGCATTGAGTCATGGCAAAGTTTGAGCAAGAGAGTCAATGGCAAGCCACAAATCCAAACATCATTATAAATGAGATGGAGTATTTTGGAAACTTGTAAAGTGTTATCTCAGTGGATTATTATAGCTTCTCCATGATCATATTCGATGTGCAATGGTTTAAAGTGGTACTGGAAGGAGTCGGGGCAACCGTTCGATGAGATTCATTTGGATTTCTCGAAATAGATTCTGAAAAAAGATGGATGAACGTTTATCTTGCTGGCCCATTGTGAACAGGTACATGAAGTGCTTTTTAAATTTTATTATGACATAGATATGTCACAAATGTTGAATCTCTCTTGTATGTGATTTTGAATATGTAATTTTCTCTCCAAACCCTCAACAACCTCGTTGGTGGTATGTTGTGCCTTTTGCTCCCCGAAGTGTGAGAGTGTATGATAAAAGCAATGTTCCTAGCGTAGATGAGGATAGTATGTAGATGGAGGGGTCGATATTACAAGGGATGGAGGTAAAAGATGGCTTGGAGCATGTAGAGGAGGTAAAATCGGGTAATGATGACAAAAAAAACCAGAGGCCAGAAATTCTTTGAGAACGAGGTGGACTCATCTTTTTGTGGTAACATGTCTATCAACCTTCCAACATATGCGGAGTTCTGCCAAGATATTGACACAGGACCATAGACTACATCATACTTGCAACATCCACCTACTCAATTCCTTGATGAATCACTTATAAGGGTACTCTAGAATATCCATTTTAAGTAACATCATTTTTTTCAGGGTTATTTTATCATGCTTTGCTTGAATCTTTATATTGATTATGCTAACATCACTTTCTATCTATGTAGGTGACCTGAGACGATATTTGGAGAGCACGATGAGTCGAGGGATGAGCAACGAGGAGTTGCAGGAGATATTCACACGTATGCCTCTAGATCAGATGGCTCAATTCAGAGATATGGAGGACCAAGAGTTGTCTCCTCAAACACCATCACGCCTTTTCATTGTTAGATTTACTTCAGCACGCTTTGATGCTTCAATTTCTAGTAGATGAGATCAACGCTCTAGACTAGGCCTATATGGACAGAGTGGTTCCAGGGATACTACAAAGATGTGGATGCAGTGAGTTTGCATTCAACTTGAGATACAAGTGCTACTCCTCGTTCTCATGTAGGTTTTGAGAGAGGGTGGCTTAGGTGGTTTTTGTGGAGGCATCAATGCAGTGTCTCCGTCTTGTCGTTCTGGTGGAGTTGCATCATCTGTAGGATTTTTCACACATGTGGGGATGTCTACTCCAGTGACTCCATCTTTTGCTCAATCATCTGTTGTAGGGTGGTACTTCGAGAGATACCACTCCCGTGGGTATGCCAGATGTACACGGGTCTCTTGGTTATGCCCACGAGTGCGATCGTAGGTGGGAGATGACACATCTTACACATACCCCATAGGGGTATGGATACCTTGTAAATGATAGGACAGGAGCCGTTGTCGGAGGGGTTTATATTGAAAGGTCAAATCCACCGAGGATCAGAGCTAGAAGGAAGTAGAGATAGGAGATGGAAGAGAAGAAAGAGAATAGACAAGAGGTGAACACGACAAAGACAAAGTACAATGAACTGAATCAATATGTATTAAAAGAACCTGGAGTCTTTGCACTACTCAAAAGAAATCTCCAGGCATTAGATCTCCTGGAGCTTCTTCGTAGAACAAAATGTGCATCAAAATTACATCTCCTTCTGTGCTGCTTGGAACCCAAATTTGATGGCTCCGTTGGCTCCGAAAGGGGGGTAAAACTCAAGGACACCTAGACACTTGGTCATAGATCTCCGAGATCACTCCTTCTCCTTCTTCCAGTTTAAATTGTAGTTTTCAGCTTGTCAACAACAATCGCGACGTGCGCTATTTCGTCAATCTGTCTTTTTTATGAAAAACCCATAATTGGCTGAAAATGCAACTAGCTTTTTGCATATCATCTTAATCTAGAAGATTTTTTAACTTTTTCTGATTTTTTTACAATAAATAATATAAAAAGTAGGCTAAAATTATCTAAAAATCTAGTATTTTTAGATAATCCATGTAACTCACACTAGTATTAATGACTCAGATCACATTGACTCTCTTGATCAATAAGAAAGTCAGATGATGATGCATTCCATGTTTTTTCACATTGTGTCTGCATAGCATCACGACATCCATCCCCTCTGAACCTGCACATCCTCCAATATTAATTTGCCAAGATCCTAGTTGTCACCGGATTCTAAGTCCTCCTCATCCTCTGTAGCCATATCATTTGCTTCTTTATCTTCTGGCTATCCCCTGTATCATGGCCACCATTTTCTTCCAATTTTGGCAACCCATAGGTAGTAGCTTCCCGCCTCTTGAATAATTTGATTATTTTCCTTTCTACTAGAAGTTTTATGGTTGTCCCATCCAGTTCATTTAATGCATAAGTAGCATTATCAAATACATGTCTTAGCACATAGGGTCCAAACCATCTTTTGGAAACTTTATGTATGGCACTATGTTGGTTGTCTAAATCGCTATAATAAACCAATACCCAATCCCCATCTTGTATGGTTCTTGATCTCATTCTATGTCTTTTGTCAAACTGTTTCTTGTTCTTGTTGGGGGTAAAGGCGCCTCCGCCGTGCCGCCCCGTGTATTACTATACTGACAGTACCCGCCACTGCACACTGTAGGTGGTGGGCGCCCGTTACGTCACTTTATTCTTTATTCTTTTAGTGACAGTTTGAATAAAGGAAGGCCCGGTCACACATTGTGACTGTTGGAGTTCCCATTTCTTGTCTCTCTCTTTCTTGCTCTTGCTCTCCCGCCATAGCTCGCGTGCAAGCTTTGATCCTTCTCACCTTTCAACTGGTATCAGAGCTTGGCATTCTCTTGCTCGAGCTCGACTCGGTGCTTCCCGACCTTCGCATCGACTCACTTTATGCATTGGGTCTCCATCCCGGCAGCCATATCCGATCTCCCCGAGCTCCCGTCACTCCCCGACTTCCCGAGCACCTTCCTAGCCTATTGAGGCACCTTCAAGGCATTGATACTGAGGTATTTGATCATTCTTTCAGGGTTTTATTTCAGTCTACAGGTTGCAAATAGCAAGGGCTGCCATGGCTTCAAACCCTTGAAGCTTATTCCCCTCATATTGTGCCTTACACCTATCAAGGCTCAAAGAGGCTTGTCATAGGCCTTTGATAGGCCCTTCTTGAGCCCCCCATTACCCCCTTTTCAGCCCATGTGGAGCAGCAGCAAGTTCAGCACCAACAGGGCAGATTGCATCATTTTTTTCCAAGCTGTGAGCACTCATCTACTTCAGCTCCACACTTGGCCATTGCTTCTTGCTCTCTACCTTGATCAAGAGGGCTATAGACTTGATGTTTGATGTCATTCAAGCTTTGGGCATTGGTCTTGATCATTCGGGGCTGATCTCTTCAGATTTGGGACTGTCATAAACTGTCATAACAGGCTGAAAACAGGGCAGCACCATTGGCATTAGCATTTGTTGCTTATACTCCATTCCGGTTGTGCTATTTGATGCCCGTATGCGGTCTACATGATGCCTAGTGCCTTGGGAATGTATGCACATGATTATGCCATGATTTTGGCCTGAAATATTGGCTGATTTGGGACTGTTATTTACTGTTATACAATGCTAGAAACAGGGCAGCCACACTTGGCATTGGCATTTGATGCTTATACTCTACTCCGGTTACCTTATTTGATGCCCGTATGCGGTCTACTTCCTACCCGGATGTATTGGGGATGTATGCATTTGGTTTGACCATGATTTTGGCTTGAATTCGGGGCTGAAATCTATTGTTTAGAACAGTAAATACATGCTGGAATAACAATGGGCTGAAGGTACTTTACAGGCTTTGGCACTTACCTACCGATACCGGATGTATGCTTTGAGCTTTGGCATGATGTCTCTGACATTTGGGGACGGCTTGGAGCATATGTATGAGATTATGGGATGCTTTTGAGCTTCGCATTAGCTCCGTCTTCACTGGCATTTGGACCGACTTGGCATGCTTGTGGACCGCCTATGCCTCATGTCTCTGCTTGACAGTTAGGCTTTTGCATTACATGCTTTGGTTCGTGACATATGCTATTTGGTTTGTGTATGCCATACCGACATTTGGAGCTTGGATTTGGATGTATTTGAGCATTCCCGGCTTACTTGATCACTGATCTTGGTTGCTATTTGGATGTCATTGAGTTGACCGAGAGCTTATTTGGGCTTATGTATTGCTTCATGGGTAATATGACCGGTGCTTCATGTATGTCATGCTCTCTTGGATGCGCTTGATGCATTGGCAGGGTCACTTATCACTGGTGCTTTCTCTTGGGTTGTTTGAGCTTCTGAGCTCACTTTGTACGCCTTTTGTGCCAGTGGGAGCATTTTACATGCTTGCTTGACCTTTGACAGTTGCATGCTATTGGAGCACTTACATGTATTTGGAGCAGTTTATGTCTTGAGCAGCTACATACGCATTGAGACTTTGGGATCATACTCTGATCTTTATGGATATGCATTGATGTACTCTTGGTTCACAGGATGCTTATGAGCTGACTCTCATATTTTGGATCTTTCTCTTTGAGCAGACACCTATTTGTGTCAGGTTTTGGCAGTTACAGGAACACTTTGCCTAGAGTGTCTGGGGGTGTGCCTTTTACTGGCAGATGTTATTTTGACATGCTTCGGTGTTGAGATCATGTTCTTTTCACTGTCATTGGCCTTGCTTATGTCCATTTCATGCCGGCTTTGGACCTAGCATTGTTTGCTTGACATTGGATCCTATTTTGGAACAGTTTGCTCTCTAGACTGCATACCTGCAATTTATTACAGCAAGCAGTTATTGGTGGATTGAGGTGTACTTTTCATGCTGAAATATCCTGATTTGGTGTACCGCACCTAGTACTAAGTGGGCAGCAACTTTTGGCACACTCTGCTCGCCCTTTGGACCCCGTTTTGGTCATTTTTGGACAGTTTCTGCAGTAAAACAGCAAGCAGTTTTGGACTGTTTTGGCATTTCTAGCCTACATAATGGCGTCATCTTCGCATGATAGTGCCATCTTTAACATTACAAAGTTGGATGGTACCAACTACTCTTATTGGAAGAGTCAAATATGGCAGGTTTTGGTGCAGAAATCTCAGATTAAGCCACTTCGGTTGAGTGGGGAGCAGCCTGAAACTATGGACAATGATGACTGGCTTGAACTTGATGAGCTATGCAAGTCCACGATTGTATTGTCTCTCACTGAACAGGTACATTATAATGTATTTGAGGAAGCACAGAGTGCATGGGATCTATGGAATAAGATCAAGAATCTTTATGATAAGAAAAGTCCGGCGAGTCAGATGTACTGGTTGAAGCAGCTTATGGATCTGCGCATGAAGGATAATGCGACTATGTCTGCTCACTTGAGCCAGTTCCATGCTATACTGAAGAACCTGACTTCGCAGGATATCACCTTTGGAGAGGAAGTAACTCCTCTTTTCTTGCTTGGAACTCTGAATGAGTCATGGGATGTATTCCGCACTGCTCTTTGTGCCTCTAATGCTACTCTAAAATTGGCAGATGTTGAGAATGCTCTTCTTCAGGAAGAGGTGAATTGCAAAAACTTGGATGCCTCTCGTGGTAGTCATGCTTTGACAGTTAGAGGAAGGAATGACAGGTATGACCGTGGTAATGGCCGAGACCGTGACTCGCAGAAGGGTCGATCAAATCTCGTGGCAAGTCGCATAATAAGTCGCGTGGGCGCAATGCAAATGTCACTTGTCATCATTGTAGGAAAAAGGGCCATATCAGACCACAGTGTCATGAGTTGCGCAATGAGAAGCCCAAGGATAAGGGCAAAGAGAAAGTGCAGGAGAAGTCCTCTAATCGCAGCATAGTACCTGCGAAGTCCAGCATCAAGATTGAAGAAATTAACGTCATGCAGACCAAGGATTCCGATGGTAGTGATGAGTTCATACTTGCAGCTAGTTCTTCTGATGCTTCACACTTGACTGAGACACCTAGTATGTATGCACAGTGCTGGTTATTGGATTCAGGTGCGTCGTTCCATGTGACGCCTTACCGTGAGTGGTTTCACTCTTACCGTACTGTATCTGGATCAGTCAGACTTGGAGATGACAAGTCTCTTGATATTGTGGGCTGTGGAGATATTCAGTTGCAGTTTTCCACTGGCAGTTCCTTTTTGCTCAGGGATGTAGGTCATGTACCTGCGCTTACGCGCAGTCTTATGTCTACAGGACAGTTGGATGATGCAGGGTTTCATGTCTGTTTTGGGGATTCTGCCTGGAAGATCACCAAAGGCAGACTTGTGCTTGCTAGAGGCGCCAAGGCTGGCAGCCTCTATCCTCTTGTTGTATCTGGGTCTTCTGTAGACCATGTTTTGGCAGTGGGCTCTATCCCACATGTATCACTTTGGCATGCCCGTTTGGGGCATATGTCTTTAAAGGGAATGAAAATGTTATCTGGTTTGCAGTATCTTCCGCCTTTGGATTATGCATGTTTTGACTCGTGTGATCATTGTCTTTATGGTAAGCAGAATAGGTCTACGCATAAGAAATCGGGTAGCCCACGCATGAGTGAGCCCTTGGCATTGGTGCATTCCGATGTTTGTGGGCCTATGCCTTGCATGTCTATGGGTGGCGCGAAGTACTTCGTTACCTTCATTGATGATTTTTCTAGGAAAGTGTGGGCTTATCCCATAAAGCAGAAGTCCGATGTCTTGGCAATTTTTCAGAGATGGCTTGCTCTTGTTGAGAACCAGACTGGGTATAGGCTGAAATGCCTTAGGACAGATAATGGGGGAGAATATGTCTCGCATGCTTTTGAGCAGTTTTGTGATGACAGGGGTATTAAGCGTCAGTTGACCGCCCCTTACACCCCACCCCAGAATGGTTTGGCTGAGCGCATGAATAGGACTATTCAGGAGCGTGTGTGCTCTATGCTTAGCCATACAGGCCTATCCCAGAGTTTTTGGACTGAGGCAGTTAGTACGGCAGTGCATGTCATAAACCAATCGCCTTCCAATGGATTGGATTTCCAGATTGCAGAGGAAGTTTGGGCTGGTAAGCCACCCTCTTATGCGCATCTCCGTGTCTTTGGATGTGAGGCATTCTGCCATGTGCCCAAGGACAAGAGGAGTAAATTGGATCCAAAGAGCATTAAATGCATATTCCTTGGCTATGGTGAGTCAGGAGAGATGGGCTATCGCCTATGGGATCCGCAGGCGCGGAAAATAGTACGCAGCCATGATGTCGTCTTCCATGAAGACAAGATGCACAGGCAGCCTGAGAAGGTGGTTGAGATCCGCAGAGTGATCTTTCAGGAGGAGCCTAGAGCTCCAGCACAGCCAGTAGTACAGCCTGCAGCAGTTTCTCCACAGGGCGAGGGTGTTGGACAGGCAGTTAGACAGGCAGCAGAGCCTGCGGTGAGACGGTCTGCTAGAGACAGACGTCCACTTGATAGATTTCAGCCCTCTATGCATTATGTTTTGGTTATAGATGCAGGAGAGCCTTTCACTTATGATGAGGCTATGCGTAGGGGTGATAGTCACTCCTGGGAGAGGGCTATGCAGTCTGAGATAGACTCCCTGCATAAGAATGAGACTTGGGATTTGGTTGCCTTGCCTAAGGGCAAGAAGGCTTTGCCATGCAAGTGGGTGTACAAGCTGAAAAGTACCCCTGGACACCCCAAGCTGGCATACAAGGCTAGATTGGTAGCAAAGGGTTTTAAGCAGGAACATGGTGTGGACTTTGATGAGGTCTTCTCTCCTGTGGTTAAGATGACCACCCTACGCTTAGTCTTGGCTTTGGTTGCACAGCTTGACTTAGATCTATATCAGATGGATGTCAAGACGGCTTTTCTACATGGGGACTTGCATGATGAGATCTATATGGATCAGCCTAAGGGCTTTGCAGAACCTGGCAGGGAGCACCTAGTATGCAAGTTGAAGAAGAGCTTGTATGGCTTGAAGCAGGCACCTAGGGAATGGTATCATAAGTTTGATGCCTTTATGCAGTCACAGGGCTACAGCAGGAGTGCTATGGATCCGTGTCTTTACACGAAGAAAGCCCGTGATGGCAGTTTGCTTATCTTGGTACTCTATGTTGATGATATGCTGATAGCAGGGAAAGCTCATGATGAGCTAGATGCTCTTAAATCTCAGCTGAAGAAGAGCTTTGAGATGAAGGATTTGGGACAGGCCTCACATATACTTGGGATGCGCATTAAGCGCGATAGGCATCAGGGGCTTTTGTATCTCTCACAGCAGGAGTACATTCATAAAGTCCTTGAGCGCTTCCGCATGCAGGACGTAAAGCCTATTGGCTGTCCATTACCTTCTTATGTGAAGGTATCACAGGCCGATTGTCCACAGACAGATGAGCAGAGGGCCGAGATGGCCAAGATCCCTTATGCTTTAGTCGTGGGCAGTTTGATGTATGCCATGATAGCCACTCGTCCAGATATTGCGCATGCAGTTGGTGTTGTGGCACGCTATATGACTACACCTGGCAGCAGACATTGGGATGCCGTGAAGGGTATCATGAGGTACCTGAAGGGCACAGCAGATATATGTATTTGCTATGGCAGCCAGGATACAGGGGTCGTGGGGTACACTAACTCCGATTATGCAGGACATGCAGATAGTAGGAAGTCCACTTCTGGCTATGTATTCACCTATGCTGGAGGGGCAGTCTCTTGGATGTCCAGGGTTCAGAAGTGTACGGCTTTGTCTACCACTGAGGCCGAGTATGTTGCAGCCACTGAGGCTTGCAAGGAGGCCATATGGTTAGGCCGTCTAGTTGCTGACCTTGGGATTGATGCTACACCTACACTGCATTCAGATTCTATGAGTGCCATTCAGTTGGCTAAGAATCCGGTCTTCCATGCGAAGACGAAACACATTGAGGTGAGGTATCACTTCATACGTGGTGTCGTGGAGGACAAGTCTGTTGACCTTGTCAAGATCTCCACTGACGAGAATCTTGCAGATCTACTCACGAAGAGCCTCACTACTGAGCGCTTTGCCTTCCTCAGGAGGTTGATGGGTGTTGGATGAGATGTCCCCTTTCCTCATCCCTTGTATCTATGTACATTTGTACTGTCTTTTCTTTTTTCGTTTCTCTCTCACTAGGGCAGATTCGCCTTTAAGTGGGAGGTTGTTGGGGGTAAAGGCGCCTCCGCCGTGCCGCCCCGTGTATTACCATACTGACAGTACCCGCCACTGCACACTGCAGGTGGTGGGCGCCCGTCACGTCACTTTATTCTTTATTCTTTTAGTGACAGTTTGAATAAAGGAAGGCCCGGTTACACATTGTGACTGTTGGAGTTCCCATTTCTTGTCTCTCTCTTTCTTGCTCTTGCTCTCCCGCCATAGCTCGCGTGCAAGCTTCGATCCTTCTCACCTTTCAGTTCTGTATCCTTGCTACCCTTAATTTTGCAACTGCTGCCTTTATGTCTTCTGACTTCCTTTCCAACTTTCTAATGTGCAAGGCTAACAACTCCTCTTGATTCAACTCCTCCTCCCAAGGTAGCACACTCCATGTGACTATCATCTCTTCTATTGGCATGATAGTTTTTCGACCATACATCCATTCTACATGCATATATCTTGTAATAGCACTATGAGTTGTTCTATCAGCCCACAAAGCGTAAGAGAGCAATCGTGGCCACTCTTTTATCTTCTCTCCACATGCTTTTTCCAATGCCTTCACATAAGGTGGATGACCTCTTTCACTTTTGCCATTTCCTTCAGGGTTATAGGCTGAAGTTAAAGCAAGATTTAGCCCCAACCATGCAAAGAATTCATGAGCTTCATCTGCATCCAACTCACCCCTATCTGCTGTAATTTTGCCCACACAGCCATACCGACAAAAGATATCTTCTAAGAGAAAAGTACACACATCATTTGTTATCTTAGTACGTAAAGCTTTCCCTTCCACTTGATTAGTCAAGTATTCACGGGTAAGCACAAGATACCTCATTTACCAAATACCTGTAGGCATTGTAACCAAATCCACCACCCACTTAAAATGAAAAGACAATATATATGTGGGCTACAATCCATCCCGATGTCTCACATGTGAATATATTTGACATGTCGTACATGTTTCCACAAAGTGAGCAACATCCTTATACATATCCTGCCACCAATATCTTTCTTTGATCTTTGCAAAAGTAGCCGAAACACCTCTATGACCAGCCCACAAGCTTTCATGAAATTCTTGCATAACATTTACTTCTGAAGCTCTGTCATCCAAAACTCGCAATGGCATACCCTGTTTCTTTTTAGCATGTTTCCATAAGTATCCATCTTTTAAGAAAAACCCATATGCTTTCCTCTTGATTTTCTTAAACTCCTTATCTGACCATTCATCTCACTTTGTTAATGTACTGAGGTATTGACCAATTCTTAGCCACTCTCCTGCATGTTTGTCTTCCAGAAACATTTCTACACAAGATGCAAAACATCTAAAGTGTCTTCTCTTTGTTGTCCAAGCTTCAATTCATGTTGTAGCAACACCTTGCATTGCTAAATTCACTCTTGCAACATCATTTTCAGCCCCAAGAAAGTCATCTTCTTCCTCCTCATCCATCATCCCATCTTCATTCTCGTAGCGTGCCCAAGATAACATGTCTACCATTGGGTTTTCTCTTCCTGCAATAAGCTAAAATTCACGGTTCAAAGATTTGATGTATGCAATCCATTGGAGCATAGCAATGTATGGGGTAGCACAACTAGTAATCATACCCAATACCAGCAAACAATTGGTCTCAATGACTACATGAGCACCCATAAAATACTCATCACATTTAAGGGCTATCACAATTCCCCATTATTCTCTTTTTACCTGTGGATAAACTGATTCAAACATTTTCTTCAATCATTTTCCATAAAACAAAATAACCGCCCACTTACACATAGAAACCATGATTCTGAGGCTCCTATCTCATAGATGTGAGGCGGTTGACACTTCCTCTTTGATGTTGATGCACTCTCTCAGCTCGATCTCTGTCCTCCATTTCTCCATCATCATCATTTTGTCCAAATTCATCATCACAACCCTCCCCTTCTCTCTTGAATTGATGCATATGAACAACCGCAAAGAGGAGAGGGGAGAGAGGAGAGAGAAAGACTAAAATTTTACAATTCTTAATAGTCCATGAAATCAAAAATTACACACATCTTCTTCCTCTCCATGCTCTGATTAGGAATATATATATATATATCTCTAGAATGATCACGATATTGAAGAGTCATCAATGAGATTTGAAAGGGGTGCAAAAAAAATTGTGCCCCCCCCCCTTTTGTAAGTTTTTTAGTGTTTTTTAAGGCTTTTACTAAGCCTACGGTTATTAGCTTCAAAATAACCGATTTGGTTTTTTTGTGTTTACACTATCCCTAAGTGGATATTTTGGTTTTGAGCGGGCAAACAGACTCGGATTCAAGATCCATTTGGACATGTGGCTCCGCAACATCAAAATCTATCAATTTAGCCTTTTTCATGCACATTGTGACTCCACAATCTAGTAGCTACTTTATAATGCTAAACTTTGCGAGGATTAAATGGAAGGTCAGACGACCTCCGATTGATGAATCTTGAGACTTGCATTGGATTCCTAACGTCAAAATGCGTCTAGGAAAACTCCAACTTGGCCATCCGCCACCATTTGATTTTTCGCAAAAATTTGGTATTTGGCACTTCCCGAGTACTTGTTGCTCCAAAAACGGCCTCAAATGCTTCAAGCACGACTCAAAATACGCTTCTAAAATCCAGCTCTCATAGAAACACTATTTAAACCCTTATATTTGTGGACCCAATCCTTGGTGTATCCAAGATGATAAAACCCTTAATATATTAAGTGTGCGCTCAAAAACCTTGATCATTTGCATAGATAGAAGTGCCCTCCTTTCATCTCTCTCTTTGCTATCTTCAAATCCACTTAACCCAATATCTTGTGAAGGCACGTGAGCCTTGCATTGAATCTATATCATAGAGAACAAGGAAAGAAGAATCTCCATGATGTATGTCGTGCTTTCATCTCTCTCTTGACTAGCTTCAAATCGAATAAGAAACTCTACAATGAGATCCCCATATGATAGTCCTCTCACTTTTCCTTGATTGCCATGTCCATCTCCCAATCATGCTACAATTGTAGCCAAGAACTCATATACTCAGCTCCACAAATCTATGCACTCTCTACTTGCTAAATAACACACCATTATTCAACTAGTGATAGACTTCTATTTCATGTGCTAGTAGCCAGTGTGATTCATGAGCTTCACACTTTCTCTTTATGGACAAATATGAGCCCACATTGTCATTGACAATGGCTATTAGAATATCGGTTGGCAAGAATAAAGTAGGAGGCCACAAAAGAGTTGCCATCTTGAAATCTCTTGCCTCCCCAAATTTAGCTTGTTCATTGTTGCATAGATTCCCTCTAAAGGAAATGACCCCCTCCTTCCTCGATTCCTTCGTGTAGTTGACCTCATTTTGATAGGCTAAGACCTCCTCCTTTTTTAAGATCGCTACAATAGCAACCTCCTCTCCCCCTCCCCCCTCCCCCCTTTGGTGGATTCGTGTGACATTCGTGCCTCCCCAAGATGATGATGAAGATCTCTCCATTGACTATTGTCGAGATGATGATAGACCTTGAAGTCCTTTGGTGATGAAAACATTGTCATTTCTCTTGCTGCAAGCTGGTTCCAAGATTTTGTATGGCACTGGAAGCAACCCTCCCACAAATAGAAACAACCACAAAACTGAGGACAAAGAAAAAAAATCTATGTTAATGGCTTTGCCATTGATCTCAAAACTGAAAAGGAACCAAAAATCTCTCTCTTAATATGAACAAATTATTCGTCTTCTTCATCATCTTCATCCCTAGCTTCAACCATTATGCACAAAAGAAGTAGCAAAGGGAAAAGAGGAATTTCTGCACAAAAGACAGAGGAGAGAGGAGAGAGAAAGATTGGCACCATAAAGGGAGAATGTGGGAATCTTGGAAGAAAGGGAAGACAGAGGCACATAATCAAACCATACACTCCACCCCACCTTTTCCCCTAAAGATACACAACCCTTTATATTTTTATTATTTATTTGAATTTTTTTAAATACATTTTCATTCGTAAGACTTTAGCCTTTACATTTCAATTCTTTCAAACCTTTTGCAATTGCATGCACATACACTTTTGTATATAACATTTATTAATGATGGATGTGGATGTTGCCCCCCATGTAAGGTGTATTTTAGCGTTGTTGCAACAAAATGAATATTATTTCCTTTATAAAAGATGAAATTATGATATATGCACGGACATTTTTGTGCACTATTATTGTGCTTCTTTGGGCAAAGTTTTCATACTCGAGCATGTAAAAAGGAGGGAGCTGAGTGTAGAGTAACCCAAGGAGAATAGGGCATTAGCATTAGGGTCCTGACTCGGCACCCATAAACTTGCCAAGCTCAACAGGTGACACTTAATCCTTTTTGGACACTCACTTTCTCTCCAATCTTATACTTTATTCTAGCTACTTGCTACCCCTAGGAAGACAAGGTATCAGCCCCAGGTGGTTTGACTTGTCTCCAAGAACCTACTAGGCCTTCACAAGGCGATAAGCAACTGTTGTTAGGATTGTTCTTCCTTTTCTTTTCTTCTCTAGGTTAAGGGGTTAGAACCCCTTTTTACACACCTCTGTAATTTTAAATTTAGATATATTTAGAACTTATCTCTTCTTATCTATTATGGTAGGCTTTTGTAATGGTCTCACACTAGCAAGGACTCCTAGAATAGCTGCTTAGTAGGCTAGGAAGGACAGGGTCACTAGGATTACCTTCTATGATAGGTCTTTCAATAATTAACGATGTCTTAATAGGAGGTAGAGAACTAATCAAATCTCCCCCATATATACCTAATCTAACCCTAGGACTTCATGCCTTGATTGCCAATCCCCACAAATGAAAAGAAAATAAACCCCCACATATACATAGAATACTATTAGCTTAAGGAAAAACTTGGAAATGTGACGGCACCACCCTAGAATGGCCACAAGAAACTCTCGTGAGGCTCCCTCCAAGAACTTCATCAAACCTGTCTGATGCAATCATTGAAATAGAAAAAAATTTAAATATACACGCACCAAATAGACACATGACCCTCTTGGCCTAAAGAAATATAATAATGCACAACCAACAAAGTGGCCCTCTTGGCCTTATGAAATAAAACACTTCATTACCATTCAACAGCATACTACTGAAACAATCCTTGGTCCTACCATAACTCTATGACGGCACAAAACCAACCAAGGATGAGGGCTCCTCAAGCCCTACACTAAGTGCATTGGGTTATTAGCTAAAACCCCCCTACATAGATAGCAAGGAGCGTTTGTCGCAACGAATATGACAATACACAATCCTATGCATCCATGACAAAGTAGGAAGTTTCTCACTTGCTACCTGACTCATAATCCAAACTAACCATTGACGAATATGATGTGTTAGTAAGAAGACCCTAAAATAGTCTAGGGGGCTAATGTTAGGAGGTAGTTATAAGAGTTCCCCTGGACCACAATTGAAACATACATCTTCAAGAAAAGCATAGTTAGCTAGGGAATCCGTGAAGCGATTCCAATGTCAAGGAACTAAATAACAAGTCACCATCTGAAAAATATGCAACATATCCAAGGTTGCATGATAGTATAAGTACCACACACTATAAGTCCCATTTAGTTGATTTATCCACTAACTTGCGAGTCCCCTTTCACTAATAATAGGAGGATACCACCACATTGGGCTACATTCAACTTCATGATCAAGGCCTTGTATTCTACAATATTATTAGTAAAAGAGGGTCCTAAATAGACTCATGTCTTCATGAGACAACCCTATATTAGGGGTCTTTAATGACCACACCAATGCTTGCATGTTTAGGAGGACCAAACCTAGGCTTTATTGTAGTAAAGATTACAATCGAATCTCATCATGATGTACCAAAGAAGTATATATTTCTTTTAATGATTCTGCCTATCCCAATGAATGATTGAGGGCGAAATGCTCAATGGGTAGCTCTATTTCCAATGGTAGAATGCACTCTTCCCCATACACTAGCTTGAATGGGGTGTGGCATGTGGCTCTCTTTAATGTCATATTGTAAGCCCACACTACCACATACAATTTCTTATTCCAATTGCCCTTACTTTCTGATACTATCTTGGATAATATTCCCACCAACTTTTTATTTATACTCTCAACCAGACCATTAGCTTGAGAATTATATGCGGTAGTCTTGTTGTGCTTAATCTTCAAAGCTTTAGTCAAAGCAATTATAAAATTTTTCAAGAAATGTGTCCCTCGATCAGACACTATCTCCTTGGGTGGACCAAAATGGCAAACAATTTGCTCCATGATGAAATTTGACATTTTCTTAGCATTATCCTTCGTCATTGCTTGAGCTTCAGACCACTTTGTAAAGTAGTCTATCGCTACAATAATATACCGCTTACGCATAGTTGATGAAGGGTATATTGGTCCCACAAAATCAATACCCCATTTTTCAAAGGGTAACGTAACCCAAATAGGGTTTAGAGGCCGCTTACAAATTTTCCTCACATTGTGTCTTTGACAGACACATTACAATGCTTAACATAGCTAAAAGCATATTGGAAAATTAATGGCCACCAATAGCCAGCACGGGGAGCTTTTTGGGCAGTAAAAGGAGGCCAATAAAATGTCCCCCACATGCTGAATCATGGCATTCCTCTAGAATGAATGGTACCTCATCAGGTACTATACTACGCTGATAAATATCATCTACTCCTCTCTGATACAAGACACCTGCTATAATCGAAAAGCATAAAGCTTGTTGCTTAATCTTACTCTTTTCAAAATTCTATAAAGCAACCCCAAATCCTCCTGTAGGTAAATAATGCTTTATAGCTACATACCAGGAAGGGATGGAATCTATATCAATTTTAAATAGACCTTCAATGTCACTTCTTTTAGCTAGAATTTCCTTTGGCTCCCCAAAATCCACAAGACATTCCACAATACCCTGCAACTTTAGTGGCTTGCTCTCCTAATCTCATAATCAAAATCTTGCAAAAGAGTGATTAATCACTTTGTAGGTGGTTGCAACTTATTCATCAATAATCTAAGGCCTTCCACCTTCATAATAAAGAATACTACCTTCTCATAGAGAATATAATGCCTAAATTTCTTCATTCGCAACAATCATTCCAAGGCACAATTTTTGCATGTAAGTATAATTGACTTCAGATTTCCCCAACTTCTTGCTACCATAGGCAATTGGATGATACCATTTCTCTTTTCAAATTTAGCTAAAGAATAGCTGATACTATGCATTATGGTTGTAGTGGGAGTACACACTCAACCGCCAAGACCCACGGACCGCTTATTATTCAAGCATTTCAAACGAGCTCTAATGGCTATTTCTCACCTTGCCGATGCACCTCTGATCCCATGAGTGTAGTGAGCTTACCTTGATGCCTGAGTGAGTGGCCTCCTCCCACAAGCACTTCGTAGTTCCACGATCCTAGTTACAAGCTCAAGCAACCTCATGCCTCCTCCTTCAAGCTCCATCCTCCATAGCCATGCCTGGTTCAACAAAAGAGAAGATAAGAGAAGAAGAGAGGAGAATATGGAGAGCTTCTCCACCACAATCCCTCACCCTCACACACTCACTTCCTCACACTTTCACACTCTATCTCTCAAGCACAAGCACACACAAGAAAGAAGAAGAGAATAAGAGAGGAACAAGAAGCTACTTTTTCCATACAAAAATGAGTGAGCTTCTCATTCACTTTTTGAGTTTATATACAAGCCCTAAATCCCTTGGGCACCTATCGAGTTTTTTACATGACTAGGCATCTTGCCAAGGTCCTCTTTCCCTATTCCCTTCTAGTTGCCTTATCCCTTCACCTATTCTCATCTAGATTTTACAATTTGTACAGGAGGGAGCCTGATGCTCTTTTACAAAATTTTGGTGATGCCTTTGCATTTTAAAATGTGCCTTCACCTTTGACTTGACCTTTTGTGTTTTTTGCCTTTCCTCTCTTATTCGTTTTCCAAGCTACCTTTTTTTGCATTATTCCTTATTTTGTATTTTCTTTTTTTTCTGTCTCATATTAGGGTTAACATTATCCCCTCCTAGTGGAGTGCTAGTCCCATGGCACTTATTACATGTCTTTGTTGTTGGGGCTTGACAATTTGAAGGGTGGTCGTGTGAGTTGATGATGGAGCCATGTGGAGGTTGGTCATGGGAGAGAAGCCTGTCAATTGATGGCGATGGTGGAGGTTGAGGGGATGTCGAGTGTATGATGGCATGGCCTTTGATGTCATTGGTTAGGATATTTCGAATGGAGTTACAAGGAGAAGAAAAGTACATGGCCTAAGGGGCAAGTCTACCTTACCATGCGGTGCATTGTGCTCATGCTCGTTGAACTCATAGTTGGGTCTGAAGTTGGATGTTGTCCCACACTTGAGGACCCAATTCCTGCAATAGGGAGGTGAGGTGGGTGCAGCTTAGGGAGAGAGGTCTAACCATAGGTGAGATTGACCTCCCTAGGTATGCCCTATCCTTGATGTAACCCAAGCGTAAAGTGGGAGATCAAAATTGGCTAGGAAGCTAGGGATAGAGTTGGCTGACCAAAGCACCTAACTTGAGGAGGACCCCTAGGTGCAGCGACTATAATACTCATGAGTTTCTTGTTTTTTCTTGTGATTTTTCTTCTATGTTGTCTTGTTCTTGTCCTTTCCTCCTCTCTCTTCTCTTTCTTTTGCCATATTTCTTCTTCTTTTTCTCTTTTTTTTTTATGAAACAAGTTGTGACAAGAAGCTAGTCTTTATCATCATGGCCATGAGAGGAAGAAGTAGGGGGTTTAAGGGATCTATTAAGAAAGCTTTTTCCCTACATGTATCATTTTAGGCTCATTCAAACATTGAGAGGAGTGGTGAACAAAAAGAGATGGTTGTAGCTAGTCAAACAACTAATGCTCATGTCCTCTAAGAGGGCTACGCAAAAAGATGGCAAGAGGGCAACACACATCATTAGCCTTGCCATTACATAGCTATCTATGTGGGCATTAAGATAAAAGAATAGTGGCAGGAGGCAATATTCTTGTGGAGTAGGGTCTTGCCTTCATAATATTCTAAGGAGCCCAAGGTAATTACAAGTTGTCAAGAAGGTGGAATACTCATTGAGAGGAAGTGATCAATGGAGGCATAGAAGTCCTACTCACAGAAGGTGAGTGCTTCCTTGGGCTTAGTGGCATTGACGTTGTAAATTTTTGGGAAGCCATATTGGCCATGGACATCGGGATTATAGTCCACTCCTACCTTTCTAGTATATGGCATATAGGTGGGGTTATTCCTCTTGAAGGGTAGGGTGTTGTAGAACAATATCCAGGCATCCATGTTGCCATCCAAGATGTGCCTTCTCCATCTTGGCTGGTACTCATAGCCCTTCACCACTCTAGCCACTTCCATGACCTTATTCTCCCAGTTTTCAAGAGCCTTCATTCCCCATAAGGTGGGATTCTTGTCTCTTTCAGCCATCTACCTATCTCCTAGCCGTTTTTCTACATTAACCACATCTTCCACCACCTTAGTTGATAACACTCTACTCAATGTAGTGCGGAATCAAAAATTAAAGTCAAAGGGGTCAATGCCATTCTCTTTCTATTCCTATACTATGAGTTCTACATTCCAATCTACTAGAAAATAGTATTTTCTTGGAGGGATGGGTGCTTTTTGGGCCACTACTACTCCAGCCTTTAGCCTCCTCAATCGCCTAGTCCAGCATGTTCCTTCTCTTCCATTTGATTTGTGCTTTTCTTTCAGCACTAGTATCTACCCCTTGTTATACTTTAGGCCATGGAGAGGGAGGCTCTGGGACTAGTTCCTCATCACGCTGCCCTATTTCAAGGCTTGGTCCTACTTCTTCAATTGGTCTTTGTGTCTCCTCTCTCTTGTGCTCTTATGGCTTTGCTTCCTTGGGCCCTATTACTTGTGCTTGGATGTGCAACCCACATCTCAGAGCCTGGGAGCGATCTCCAACTTTCTTGTGAATGATTCAATGGCCTCCTCCTCTTCAAATTGTGTGGCATCTAAGAGAGTGTTAAGGAAGGTGCATTGTTGGGCTTCCAAACTTATTTGTGTGGCCTCTACCCCATGCTTTCTGCTACACACCTTGTCACCTTCTACAAGGGCTAGACGGCTTGTTAAGTCTCTCACTGTTCCTTCACTGCTACCTGCTCTTCTTTTCATCTCTCCAAGCTTCCATTATGACTTTGGGCTAAGGTCCTTATTCTCTGCTCTCTCTTTTTTCTGAATTTCTCTTTCTAGTCTTTTCTACTCTTCTAGTTCCACATCTACCCTCTTCTAGTTCCACATCTACCCTCTTCTAGTCTTTTCTACTCTTCTAGTTCTAGATATACCCTCTTCTAACTTGTCCGTGTTTTCGTGGTACCTTTGGGCCCTCTCTTCTTTTCCAGTTGTGAGCTCCTCCATGATGTCCCAGACCCTCTTCATCTGTCCTTGTAGCTCTTCTTGTTGTAAGATTAGGAGTTTTTACTCCCTTTGAAGTCCCATTAGCTCTTGATTATTGTCTTTAAGTTACCTTTTCTAGTTGTCCTCTTGCTCTTCCTTAGCCCTAAGCTCTGCCTTTAACTCACTTATTTCGCATTGATATCTGTCTACTTAGCGGGTTTTCTCGAGCTAAAAATCCATTAATGCATCTTTCTCTACTTCTAGCTCAACCATAGCCATATTCTTTTGCTCATGTGCTCTCCAGTTGGGAAAGGAATTCCTTAACATAATCATCATAGTTTGCAGATGATGGCAGTGCTATAAGGATATTTGTTGTGGATGCTTCTACCCTCTATCTCTTATGATCTTGTTGTGATTCTGCATCTGTAGAGCTACCAGTCTATTTGTTCTTGTCATTGGGGTTCCTCCACTTGCACCTTGAGTTATCTCTTTATTGACCAAAAATTGAACCCAAGTCATAAGGTTACTCGCATCTACTATCATAGAAGTGCCTTGGGTGGGTGCAGAGACTGGGGTGGTAGTCACTAGGATCGGTGGAATGGGGTTAATCTTGGAACCCATCGAAATCATGGCATCGATCAATAATTATGCTAAAGTGGTAACGCTAGGGAAAAGTACCAATATACAATGGAATTTATTTTCGGCTGGACATCCGATGTGTTAGGTCACCATGCAGAAATATTAGATCTCATAAGGATGTTGGAACCCTTAATTATTAAGGGAAAGCAATTGCTCAAAAGACTTGACCCTCAAGATCTAAATAATGTTGACATGTATGCTTTAGATAAAGGGAAAAGGCTGCTACATAAATCCATTATGAAATGGCCTTTGAAAGGGCAAGGTATGGAAGATCCTTTGAGAAAGGATTGGAATGATATGCTAAAGTCATAAGATTCCCTAGACGACTCTATGAGTTGGGAGACAAGGAAATCCATGGAGCAAGTAACCTTCCTACACCAAAAAAGGTGGAAACAGAAGAGATTAGGATCCCTCAAACGTTGGAGCTAGGTCAATATCAATATGAAGATCTAGAGGACCTAGTCTTGATCCCAAAGAAGAGAACTAAATGCCCTTCTTCTTATAGGGATCCCCTAAATTTTTGTGGGCTGTTGTATGAGGATCCAATGTTGCATTTGAAAGAGTATGGCCTAACTTGCCTTACAAGTGGGTTCAATGATCAAATTAGATGCTTTTGTCTTGAGTACCCTTAAAGGGAGAGGGTAGGAAATGGTATTGGAGCCTCCCAAAAGGGTCAATGAAATCATTTGAGGAATTATGTGATAGATTTTTTTATGAATATGAAGAGAAGATTCCCATGACTCAGGCCTTGGGAGCCTATATAGATTCGGGAAGAGCTATATACCTCTATTAAAGAGCACATGAGAGCCTTTGATGACATTCTAAAGCTTTGGCCAAGGAAACTCAGTCAATTATAGGAAGATGTGCTTGGTGAACTCTTTGTCAATGGCTTGGAAAAAAAAATGCAGTTCCAAGTTAGGATGAGAAACCCTAAGTCACTGTAGGAGGCAAAGGTTCAAGTAGAAGACTATGAGAGTTATATTCAGAGGTGTTGGGAGAGCTATTGGAGTTTTCCTTGCATCCTTGAAATCCATAAGGATTGGCAACATTTATCGAATGTTAGTCATACTAGAGGTGCAAACGAAAGGTATACTAGGGAAAATCTTAGCACTAGTTATGAGGATTCTAAGGCCCGAGAACCTTGGCCTCCTAGTGCAACCAGTCTCATGTTCCAAATCCATGAGCTAGATGGAAATCGGTGTAGACCTAATGGGGAAAGAAAAGTGGTTAAGCAACCCCTCAAAGGTCTAATTTTGAAACAAAATCATGATAATGAGATGACACCCCAAAACATAGCTAATATATAGAAGTTGTCTCAACTATTGAGACCCAGGGTGATAGGAACCTAGGGTTTATAATGGTAAAGATCCATTTAGGGTTGGATCTAGTAAAATAATCCAAGGTAGAGAAAGTAATAGACAACAAGTAAATTGAGATAGATTGGTCATCAGGAACGAATATAAAAATAGGAGTGGTGGCAGCCAATCTAGCCATGCAAAGATTAAAAGGAGATGGGCTTGGACGCCCGAAATCTCTAGAAGTGTGTGTAGAGACTCAACCACCAAGATCCACGGATTGCTTAATATTGTTCAAGTGTGTCAAGTGAGCATTAATGGCTACCTCTCACATAGCCGATATGCTATCCTTCTCTACGAGTGTAGTGAGCTTACCTTGACACCCAATCGAGTTGCTTCCTCTCTCAAGCACTCCAATAGCTCCATGATTCTTGATGCAAGCTCAAGCCTCCACCTCCAAGCTCCATCCTCCATAGACGCATACGAGACAAGAGAAGAGAGAAGAAGAGGAGAGAAGCAGAAGAGAGGAGATGATGGAGAGCTTCACCTCCTTGATCCCTCACCCTCACACACTTATTCCCTCACACTCTCACACTCCCTCCCTCAAGCACACATAAGCAAGCAAAGAGGAGAGAAGAAGAGAATAAGGTGAGTATCTTGTTGCCACACACCAAAAGAATAATCTCTCATTCATCTTTTGAAATTTACATACAAATCCCTAAATCCCCTTTGGATAGTCATCCCCTTTTTTACATGGCCGGTCATAGCCTAGGCCATAGCCTAGTCCCATTTTTCCATTGTCCTCCTATCTTCCTAGCTTTCTTCCTACCACCCATCTACATTTACGATTTGCACAGGTCAGAGCCCGATGCTCTTAAAATAAATCATGGTGCACCTTGCGCTCTTTTACAAAAGTATTGAATTGCACTTTTTCTTGTGCGCCTCTCCTTGATTTAGAAAATTTTCACACTTCTTGTGTTTCCTAATTTTTCTTGGCATGCCTTCGTTCTCCATTCTGCTTTTGCCTTGGCCATGCCTTCTATTTTATATTTTCTTGTTCATATGAGGGTTAGCATTACCCCCCTCCTAGTTGAGTGCTAGTCCCATGGCACTTGTTGGGTGGTGAGTCGAAATGTGGTACTCGGGTAGCCAAGTGGCTTTTTGAGGTTGTATATAAGTTGTGTTGGGGGGTGGGCTAGAGGGATTTATGGAACTAAAAGTTTCTTGATTTGAAAATGGACCCTGGGGTTGGAGGAATTTATGAAACTTAAAGGCCCTTGTGTTGGATATGATCCCTGGTGTGCTGGAGGGATTTATGGACCTATTAGAGGGATTTCTAGAGGTTGAAGGCCCTTGCGTTGGATATGATCCCTGGTGCTAGAGGGATTTATGGACATGTAGACGAGTTTCTAGAACTAGAAGGCCCTTGCATTGGATATGATCCCTAGTGCTAGAGGGATTGATGGACCTATTGGAGGGATTTCTAGAGTTGGAAGGCCCTTGCGTTGGATATGATCCCTGGTGCTAGAGGGATTTCTAAACTTGAAAAGCCATGGTACGAACCCTGGTGGAAGGTCTGCTGGAGGGATTTATGCCTTTGAAATTGAAAATGGTGTTGGATGGATCCCGATGGGGAGAGAGGCGGATGGGCGGGTCCATCTTTAAGATTGAATATGGTGTTAGATGGATCTGTCTCCTAGCCCTCCGCAGTGGCCTTCTCTTGCAATGTTCCAAATGAGATTCTTCATTAACTTTTTGATTGGGTTGGCTTCAGTGTTCCCCTGCTTTGTTTCGCCGGCATGGTGACAATGTCGCATAAGATGGGGAGTGCATTGCATGGATAATGGGGTCTCCGGGGCTGGTGGTTAGGTCCTTTGTTTATACCTGAAAAGAAAAGAAGGTGCACTACCAAGGGGTGTGTTCCATTTTCCTGTGGTGCATTGTGTGCATGCTAGTGGGACTGGAGCAAGCTTGGGCATTGCCACTCACGTGAGGACTTAGTTTGTGCATAAGGGAGGTGCAGTGCATGTAGCTTAGGGTGATGTCTACTAACCATCGGCGAGTGTTACCTCCCTAGGTGTGTCCTGCCCTTGATGTGCCCTAAAGCATGAAGTGGGGGATCAAAACGAGGCTAGGGGGTTAGAAACGAAGCTAGCTAACGGAAGCCACCAGACACTCCTAACTTGAGGACCCCTACTAGGTGCAGTGACTATGGTTGATATGGAACTTGCGGTGGCAACATGTGATATCTTTTCCTTTTTCATTTCATTTTTCTTTCTCTTCTCATTTTTTTAAAATAAATAATAATAAAGTTACATACTTGTGTGACAGAAGTTTAATCTTCGTCATTGGAGTGAGGTGGAGAAGGGGGCTTAATAGATTTATTAAGGAATCAACAGCTTTGGAGATACCCCTTGAGGTTTAGGTGGACTTGAATGGTAGTGGTGGGGAGAAATGGTTGATTGTAGCAGGTAAAGCAGCTATCATTCATGTCCTCTAGTAGAGCTAAACAAAATGAAGGCAATAGAGTAGCTCGCATTATTAGTAGGGCCATTGCACAACTATCTATAGCGTTAGGATCAAAATGGATTGCTGGGAGGCCACGCTCCTACGGGAAGGGATCCTGCTTAAGGAGTATCCTAAGAAATCTAAGGTAATTATAAGTAGTAATAAAGGTGGGGTCAGGGCATGAAGAGAAGTCATTAGGATATCATACAATTTTTTTCGTGTGACGATGAGGATATCTCCATATGTAGTAAAAGGAGGGTTATCGATCATAGGGAAGTTATAGCGGCCATGGACATTGGAGTTAAAATCCACTCTAACCCTTCAAGGGCAGGGCATGAAGGTTGGGGCATTCCGCTCGAAGGGTTGAGTGTTGCAAAACGCCATCCAAGTGTCCAGGTTGGTGTCACAAACCCTCCTTCTCCAGGTAGGTTCGCATTCGTAGTAGCCGAGCACGGACCTTGGTACTTTTAAATCTTCATTTTGCCAAAATTCGGCATCTTCACTGGCCCATAATGTGGGGTTATGTGCTCTCTCCTCCAGCCACTTCTGCCCAAGCCTGCGTCTGATGCTAATCACCTCCTCCACCACTTTGATGGATAAAACCCTGCACAGAGCGTTGGGAAATTGGAAGTTAAGGTCGAAGGGGCTCCTGTCCATTTCTTGCCTCTCCCAAATTACAAGGTGGGTGTGGAAACTTGTTAGGGTGTCATCCGCACATGGTGGTATAGATTCCCAGGGTGCCCTCACTCCCTTGGCATTCCATTTTCTCCTTGTCTCCTCCACCATTTGTTTCCTTCTTTCCCTTAGTGCCCTCTTTCTTTCTATGGAGGTGTCTGCATGTTGCTACTCTTCAAGTCACAGGGAAGGAGGCGGTGGGACTAGCTCCTCTTCATGTGATCACATTCCAAAGTTCTCATATATTTCTCTCTCATCACCAATTTTCACTTTGCCTCTTTAGATTGTTTTGAAGATAGGCGAGTCGGTTTGCATCTATATAGCAATATCCCACACTCCAAGTCCAACGCCTTTCCACATACAATGGTGAGGGGTTGTAGATTCGATCCAAGATCCCCATCATGTCGAATCATTGGTGATAACTTGAAGAGTTCATAGCCATCTTGAACATGATGTGAAATACAAGGAACCTGCTCCATGCCTCGTAAGTCTAGAAGCGGCAACAATCCACAAATGAGTAACAGAAAAAATATTTCCCTAGTAAAAAACATCACTTCTCCCTTCCCAATTTATTCCTATCTTGATTGTTTTATTCGTTGGTAGCTTGGCCCCTGGTGTTCTTCTTCGATGAACCTAAGCGCGTCCACTTCCTCTGAGGTTAGGCCTGCCAATAGGAGCTAATGGAATTGCTCTTCCAAGCTTGGGCTAACTCCACTAGGTTGTGGAAGCATCTGTAGTCCTACTTTCATTGCTCTACAAGCCAATCCTAGTTTTTTCTTAATTGTTTCTATGGACTCTCCTTCCTCTGCCACTTTAGTGACGTCTAGTAAGGTATCCAAGAAGGTGCATTGCTAGGTTTGGAAGCTCACTTGGGTGGCTGTCGCTTTGCTTTCAGCAAATATCCTTTCTTTTCCAGCTTGAGTGAGATGGTGTGCCAAGGGTTTGACTCTTTTCTTGTTTTGGCTAGCCCATTCTTTTGCCCTCTTATTCATTTCTTCCAAGGCCTCACCTTGCCTTTGTGACAGGGCCACTATTAGTGGTTCCTGCCTTTTTCATTTTTGTACAAGTTCTTCTTTTTGTTCTGTTAGGCGCTCAATCTCCTTTTCTAGTGTTGCTTGTTCCTCCCTTTGTCTTTGCATTCCACACTCTACTTTTTCTTTCTCTTTTTTTCGTTGTTCTTGCGCTTATACTCTCTCTACTTCCAGTGTGGTGAGCTCTTCCATGCTCTCCTGGATTTTTCTCATTTGTGTTGCAAGCTCTGCATGTTGTAGAACCAGGAGTTTGTATTCCCTTTGCATGGACACCAGCTCTTGGTTCTCTTTCTCGAGTCTTTTTTGCCATCTTTCTTTGTTCTTTTCCTTGGCCGCCTCAGTTATACTATTAGTGAGTGGATTTCTTTTTTTTGCAAGGCCAGTTGGCAGGTCTTCTCAAGCTGGAAGGAATTTGACATTTCCTTTTCAGTTTGGAGCTTTTCCACAGCCACTCTCTTCTCCTCGTTCACCCTTTCTAACTGAGTGTAGAGCTCCCTGACATGCTTGTCCTGGTGAGTAGGTTGTGGCTCCGTGGTGGTAGCATCTATTATTGGTCGCTTGGGCCCCTATTGAGATTCGACATCTGCACAATAGCCGATCTTTTCACTCCAGTCATTGGGGTTCCCCCATTGGAGGTGGGTATTGGGGTATTGCCTTATCCACCAAGAACTACACCTATACCATGAGGTTGTTGGCGTCCACTGTGGTTGGGGTGCTTGGCATTGCTGTGATGAGGTCAGGATATTGGGCAAGAGGGTAGACGGGGTCGGGTTGAGTGTGGCTTTTCCCTTTCCTTTAGAGATGGGTGGAGGTAAGTCTTCTCACACTTGAGCACTAGTTCCTTGCATGTCTTACTAAGGTGGGCTCATTGCTGCTAGTTCCTCCTACCTACATTGTTGTTCTATGGACATGTGCGTAGCTTGTGCCAAGTCCTCCTCTTCTTTCCTTCTCAACTTCGCCTCTTCTTCCAACAACTTTTCTCCTCCTCTCTTCCTCGACTCTTTTTGACTTAGCCTTGGTTTTAAGTAGGTCCACTTCCTCTTTTTTCTTCCTCTCTTCCTCTTGCTTCTTCTTTGTGGTCTTCTTTTTAGGTGTCTTCGCCTTTCTCTTGTTGGATTGAGCTTCTTGCTTGCCCTCTTCTTTGCTAGCCATCATCTCACTTGATGGGTCTTTGTCGTGACGAGGAGGTGACCTCTCAAGCGTTTCATTTGGTCCCTCTTCTTCGTCTTGCGCCTCTTTTATCACCTCTCAGATAAGGGCAATCAAGACTCCTCTATACCCTATGAATGAGGCCTTGGCTGAGGGTTTCTTCTTGTCAGTTCTCCTTGACGCTAGGGATTCTCCACCCTTTGGTCTACTTCCAAGGTGGTTGACTCTCTTGGCTAATTGGTCTATGGTTTTCCTAACATAGCCATTAACACCATAATGGGGAATATGGGAATTTCCCATAAATTTGGGACACGTGGTCAAATCTTTGGATTTGTCATAACTTAAACACTATAACTCCAAATCGAGCATTCTATAGCTCTATAGATTCCATTTTTCAAGTTCTTTCTAATGATAGGTCACATCATATGGTTTTGAGAAACTTATGGATATGTTATCTGGTTGCCACCTTTTTAGTATTCAAAAAATGGAAATTGGGAGTTTTCCAAACTCACTAATATTGGGTTCATTCCTGGGTTCATTCCAATCCACTTCATGCAAGGAATGAGGCACCACGCTCTCCAGCACGGACACGCTAATCCTATGCATAAGTGAATTGTATCTTAGGCTGGAGAAGAGGGCATGGATCACCTTTGCTTGCAATTTGACCTCTGTGTCGGGAATGTCCTGGATACTTATGCCATCATCTGTTAGGAAACTTTTCTTCTTCATCCCCAACATGGCATATACATCTCTTTTATGCCTATTCTCCACCTTCAGTTCCAACCCCAACACCTTCTCCACTAAGGCCTTGCTGATCGAGAGTTGCACTTGCTTGTCAAGGACACTGTCCCACTCTCCTTATCAGAGTCATATGTCCTCACGAATTCCACACACATAGTGTAGTCAGACTTTTTGATATAACTCGCGAGGTTGCACTGATCCACGATCCTCGTGACAGCTTCCTCACTTGTCACCACGCCTTCAATGTTGTGGATGCTCCTAAACCTAAGTTGGTTGTATGCCCAATTTTCAAGGGATAGACCGTACTTTGCTCTTTCCTCTTCCATGAAGGGTAGGTGATGGGTTTGGTCTTGTTGCGACATCTTTAGCTCCTGTCATAAACCATGGTTTTCCATTAGTACTTTTCCAAATAGTTACTCATTGAAAGAAAAAGACTTCATGCTTTGGCAAATAAACTTATTTTTAGTATAGAACTAGACTTTTTCCTCCAAGTAGTCTAAGCCTATTTCTTTCAAATTTTATTCTCAAATCCTCAGTCACAAGTTGCTTCATCCTACTATTGAGGTCCCTCATGTGTGATTTTCTTTTATGGTTTTTCTTATGTGTTTGGTTTGTTTCACCTTACCTCCCCTTCTTTGAATTGAGAAGAATCCTTCTTAGGATTAAAGGGTTAGAGGATGAAGGGCATTCATTAGATAATCGTAGTGGTTTACCTTCGCATGAGCCAAGCATAGAAATTTGGATTATACTCAAAATTAGCATAGTTGTCCATGCCAAAAGGGTGGATGTCTACATGTATAATGTAAGTGAGGACGTCTAGCAAGAAGTCATCGGATTCCACTCCACTAGCGACATGCAACTCCTCCTTAGTGAGGATGTGATCTAAATAAGGATGTCCCTCAATGTGTTCTTCCAAGGGTCGATTAGGAATGGAAGTCAACACCCTATAGGAAGTTGGAGCGACATAAGTTGGGTCATATTTAGATGCCTTGATTGCGCATCAATGTTTAGCGTTAGTCATTATTTAGCATCCCTCTAGCTCCCATAGCAGGCGTAAAGCATATCATTTCCACAAGAAGGAGGAGTCATGTTTGGTAAGCTGTTTCAACTTTTTGATTTCTTGGTTTGTGGCCATGATTGTATTCTTGCTATATGACGAAATGAGACGCTGCTTGATTGAGTGCTCCTAGGATATCTCAACTGCAATTAACTCTTGAGCTGATTTGAAAGCCTTAATGAATACAAATTCCAACTCCTCCCAAGAGCAAGGGAGTATTCATACTTCTATTGCTATAGGTTATTCCAAAGGCCTAAGTCTAGTCGTTAGTAGCTTTTGGCCAAGTTGATGAAAGTAGCGTCCAAGTGTCAGAGGCAAGAAACCAAGTCGTCCCCTGTATTTTTAGTTGAGTCCACGACTAGGGTTAGAATTGATCGTTGCTCATAAGAGGGTCAAAGGCCATTGGGGGGTTGAGACTTAATAGGACTAGAGAGTTCAACAGCAGCTAATAGTCGCAGCTTGGGTTGCTCTTTAGGTTGGAACTTGGCCTCACATTTGACGGGTTTGGTGGTAGTTGCAGTTGTCATGCTCGTAGATGAATTTGACATCTGAGGGGTATCATCAGTGCTAGAGTTGGTATCAAGCTACAATTTTGGACAATAGATTGGTTCAGGGTCTGCTTGAGTTAGACTTTGGAGGTTCCATGGACTTAGCAGCCTAATTCTCTTATGTTGTGAGTTTCTCTGGCATGATGTTTTATGTGTCAAGCTTGAGGGTGGCATTTGAGTAGGGCCTTTGGTTGTTTTGGCTTTAAGTAGCCAAATCTAAGGGTTACTCACATAGTAGCCTTGCGCGTGCAATAAGGCCTTGGGGACCCATCATGGCTTGACCATATGTTGATGTTTATAGTTTTGTCATGGCTTCCTAGGTTTTGAGTGTGGATCATTAGCCTAGAGAGGCCATGGGTTTCTATTCCTAGGTTGTTCTCTCTCTTTAGGTACCCATTTGAATTGGGATTCATGGGTATCAACGTTGGTTCCAGTGGGTTGCTCGCATCAAGGCTTGGTAGGTTGTGACAACTCACGACCTCCTTCCTTAGTCTTGACAATGGGTTCCTCTATCAATGGCTTTGCGGTCTTGGAAAGAGTCGTGCCACCATTGCTGAAAGCTGTAATAATGAGAACATTTCCCATGACTAGGTGGATATGCGGTGATTGATAGTCGACATTGCAACGAGTTTGCTTCTTAAAATTTCATCCTAGTAGTGATTTTGTGCATGCATTCTTATTATTGGGCAACACATAGAAGATTAATGGCACACTTTCAGACTCGATAGAAATTGCAACCTTGCACTTTCCTAACAGCGTGTAGGGTTGGCCCCCATAAAGGGTGAGATTAGCATCAGTGGGCTACAATTGTGGTTTGCCAATTTGGGTCCAATGATCATGAGTCAAGATATTAAAATCAGCTCCCTCATCGATCAATGCGTTCATGGTGCATGTGTGTTTAGTACTGACCATCATAAGTAGGTAAGCTGGTGGTACTACTTCCTCATGCTCACCTTCTCCCTTATTGATAGTGGCTACTCGTACCTGGATCGGGGGTGCTAGCATTGCGGGCTCATGCAATGGGTGCATGGGAGGGAAATACTTTATGCGATTGCATTAAGGAAGCCTATGCCCTCACCCTTTAGGGTTTCAAGTTTGAATTTGCCAATTTGGGCTGATTTGAACCTTAAAAGGTCCTAGCCCTCGAACTTCAGCTTTTGTTTATGTTCTTTGACTAAGTATAGCAGTATTAAGTCACCCTGTTTGAAGTTGCAGTGCTTGACATGCTTGTCAAACTAGTTTTTGCGTCTTGCCTTCTCGCATATGAGCGCATGGGTGACTAGAAGTCAGGTTTCCATTAAATGCTTGAGTTTAATCAAGCATTCCATCCATGCCCCCTTCCCATCTCATCTTTCTTGAAGGATGATCCTAAGGCTTGGTATGAAAAATTCCAAGGGAAGAATTTCCTCTATGCCATATGTCAATCTAAAGGGGGTCCTACGGTCGTTTTGTAAGCCACGCAGTAGACCCACAAGGCTGCCATCAATTTGTTATCCCAATCATTGTGTGAAGTAGAGTTGACCTTGGTTAGGACATTTACTAGGATTTTATTTGTTGATTCAGCTTGACCGTTTGCTTTTGGGTAATAAGTTGAGAATTTCTTATGGATGATTAGGAAGGAGGACAAGAGGTGAGCTATTACTTCATTGATGAAGTGTGTGCCTTTGACGCTGACTAGTTTGATGGGGCAACCAAATTGTGAGATCACTTGTTCCCATAGGAACTTAGTAGTGGTCCTAGCGTCATTCTTTCTCATAGCTCCTGCTTTTGCCCATTTGGTTAGATAGTCGATGGCCACAATGATATATTTAGCTTGTAAATATTGTGTTGTGGGACTAATGGGTCCAATGAAGTCAATCCCCCATTTATCGAAAGGTTGTCATGTGATAATTGGGGTTAGCTCCATGCAATCATTACGGATAGGGACTTTATGTCATTGGCACTCATCACAATGCTTCACAAAGCGTATCGCATCTCCGAAGAGGGTAGGCCACCACAGTTGGGACTGCCGCACTTTGCGAGTTGTCGCATCTCCACTCAAATGTCCTCATGCGATTTCGCCATGTGCCTTTGTCAGTATGTCATGCATCTCATGCTCACACATGCATCTACACAGTAACCCGTCCTCCTGTAAAGTTGACCAGCTACTATCATTGATAGGGTTGGATTTTCAAGATAAGACACCTAAGTCAAGCCTTTTCTATCAGTCGTTCTGGTAGTTCTTGTTCGAGCACTTAAACTATGTCATCTACCCAATATGGCATCATGTCAGCTCTAAACAAATCGTTCTTGCTAGATAAGTGGAATACATGGGTATCTAATAGTTCTCCATAATGCATTATCTAGTCACTTGTCCCGTAGGGATGCGAGATAGATGGTCAACCATATAATGCTATGTCCCCTTATGCACCATCACAGAGAAAACAAACTCCAAAAGCTGAAGAAGCCATCTAGAAATGCGTCTTGTAGTGCATGGTTTGTTAACTAGGTAGAACAAGTCTTGATGGTCAACAAAGAAAGTAAAAGGCATATCTAGAAGATAATTTCAAAATTTATTTACGACAAACACCATGACCAAGAACTCTCACTCCGTTGTCGATTAATTCATTTTGATCTCAGTGAGTTGTCTGCTAGCAAAGCTCATCGAGTAGCTTGCATTCACCAGGTTGGAATAGCACAGCTCCTACAGCGAATTTCAAAGCGCCGATGTGTAGTGAAAGGTGAGTGTCCAATCTAGGGCTCGTAGTATTGGTGCTCTGGTTAGAGCCTTTTTTAGTTCCTCATACACACATTGGCATTCCTTAGTCCATTTGAATATAATCAACAACTTCTATAGAGGTCTAGCAATTAATGCATAGTTTAACACAAACCGTCAATAATACCCTGTATGTCCTAAAAATCATTGAATACCCTTGTAATTAGTTGGGGGGGAAGATCCACAATGACCTTGATCTTCGAGGAATCTCTGGCAATACCATTCTTTGACACCATGTGTCCAAGGATGCATCCATGCTTCACCCATAACTAGCATTTCAAGGGGTTCAATGAGAGGCGGAATAGCTGACATCGTTCAAAGACCCAGTCCAAGTGTTCTTGCCAAGTAGAGTGAACACACAAGTTGTCCACGAAGACCTCTACCTCCTTCTCAGCATGTCCTTGAATATTTTACACATCAACTGATGTTGGAAAGTGGTTGGCGTGGTAGTCAATCCAAAAGGCATGATTATGTAGACAAAGACTCTCTATTGAGTGGCAAATGCAGTCTTATGCCTATCATTAGGATGCACTTGCACCTGATTTTATCTAGAGAAACTGTCCAAAAAACTATAGGCCTCTTTGCCAGCTACTCTCTCAAGCGCGTGCTTGGTGTACAGTAGTGTGGTAGTTATCTCTCTTCATAGCTGGGTTTACCTACTTGTAATTGACACACACTTTAATCTTCCCATTCTTCTTTAGGATGATGACTATGTGTGATACCTAGTTTGTGTGTTTAATTTCATAAATGAATCCTACTCTCATCAGTTCGTCAATATCTTCCTTAATAGCATGAGCATGCTTTGGATTCATGGGATATGGTCGTTGCTTTAGGCAAGAGTTGTGCCAGGTGTCATGTGTATGTTGTGAGTCACCCACTCGGGTCTACCCCTTTGAGTTCCTCTAGGGACCAAGCAAAAACCTCTATATACTCCTATGGGAGAGTAAGGAGACTTGCTTCATCTTGCTCAGCCAAGTCATCCGCTATAAAGATAGGTCGTGGGATCTCCCCTTCCTTAGCTAAATTGACCTCTTTGACCTTGGCATGTCCCTTGATTAGTTCTCTTCCTTGCCCTTGTTGTTTGGCTCCCAACAAAATCACCACCCTATCTCCCTTTTCAAACTTTGTGAATCATTTTGGCAGGTCTTGTAGTTTTTTTTGTTCGTCTGTCCATATTTCTTTGCTCCGCACCTGTCGTTCCTCCTTTAACCATCAGCGTTGTAGATGGACGGGTAGGTCTCCCTTAGTGCATCTAGTCCTAGGAGGCTGAGGCATTTCTGGGTCACTATCTAAGCTGACTTCTGATTCAGAATTGAACTCTCCATCTTTTCTTGAAGAGGGGCTCTCTCCTGGTGGTCGTAGCCCGTTTGCTTGTGATTGATTGCACCCCTGTGTTCCAACCAAGTTCGATCTCAGTCCTTGTGTCTGAATCCTTTCTCTACTCTAAGTGCACTCTTCTGTGTGTTCTAGGGTCTACTCATATTTGTTCAATTACATGCCCCTAGTGTCATACTCAGGGTATCTATTTCCCTTTCACTCTCATCAATGAAGGAATATCAATCCTTATATTTGTTGTCAGATACTTCCTTGTCTAGTTTCTCATCATTCTCTTGGCTCTAACAATTATTCTCTTTTTGGTTGAGGATTACATCCCAATTGTATCTCAAGTTTAACTCATGTATCTTGGACCATCGTCATTGAGGCTCATCCAAGAGGTCTTCGATCATCTTAAGATTCATTATTGGATTTCAAGCCAACTTGTCAGTCAAGTACCCTAAAATATCCAGGAGCTCTCGTCTATTGGTTGGGACTTGTAATGCAATGTGATTGGGTCTCTCACATAGGCTCCCAGTCATTTTATAGATTGGCACTAAAGGTGTGTCCTTGAGCTTACTAGTTTCCTTGATGGCGTGTTTGTACTCCTTAGTATCTAAGAACAGTAGATCGATGGTAGCAAGAACATGCATCTAGTCTCACTCATTCTCAAGGCATAGGATATACTTAGTAAGGGCCCCATAGGATTCCCTAGTCTGTTGTCTGTTGCCCTTTAGCATGGTGGAGATAACATCTAGGTTGACTGGCGTAGTCTTCCAAGTATCCATCTCTACTCTTATAGACTCTATTTGATTGCCTAAGAAGATGAGACCGTTTCCCTAGTCTTCAATGACTCTCGCATTGTGCATCGAGGGTCAGCCTAGCAGGATGTCATAGTCCACTCTCTTCATGACTATGAAGTCAACCAAAAATTGGATTCCAACAATCTTCACTGACCAATTTTTCAACACTTCGAACAGTTTCACCTTCATTCCTTTTGCTAGTGTGATGTTAAATATAGCAGTCTCGACCGGTGGATTATCCCAAGTTCGGAGTATTGCATGGCTTAGTACAGTCACTCATGCCCCTGTGTCCATGATCCCCTTTCTGTTGACGTCCCCCAGTGCTAAGACTGGTAGAACTGCATGCATTTTTATGCCTTTCCAAAAGGCATTGACATGCATGGATTTAGGCATGGAGTCTGTGGTAATTGGCTCATTTGGTAATTACCACATAGACTCGGTATTTGGGTTTTTGCATCGTGCTTAGGTGAGTGTGGTAATTGGATTATTTGGTTCTTCAACCCACAGCTTTTGCTCCAGCCATAACGTTGGGCGCTACCTAAGTAGGTCGCCTAAGCTCAGAGTTACTAGGGTGGTCACCAGTGTATTGAGAAGGTTGCTAGTCACTTGCCTCTCTCCTAGGTCTGCAGTTCTTGGCCAATGGCCTTGATTATCTTGCTGGGGCTAGGAGCATCTAGGCTTTGTCTAGGCGACCTAGCTTGTGGTGCCATTGCCTCCCTTAATCTTGGTCATGGGAGAGAGATTGGCATGCTTATGGTTGAGAGATCATCAATCTCGTCTTCCAATATGGGCTTAGCGTCCTTCGGGTGCTCCTGGGCCTCTTCACCCATTCTTTCACCTTCCTGATGGCTTTGAGTTGGCATTTCAGGTTGGGATACTCCCCGACCTTAGCACTTCCCTTTTCAGCCATCCGAGGAGCCGACGTTTCTTCTTCTACATTAATGGCTTTTCCTCCAATTGGCACTGTTGCAGCACTTTTGGTTTTGAGGGTGATTTTAGCATTTGGTCTCTTCATCCTTCATCTTTGACTCTTCTTTCCCAAAACTGATACTGCATGAAGGTTGCTAGGCCCTTGCAATGATATGCCAGCCTCTGCTTCATTTGCACGTAGGTCATGATATGCAATGGGATAGGTGTGGTCTCCCCATCGAGTGTCTCAACATCAAACAACCCCAATGGAACTCATGGCTCAGTTTTTGAATTGGAGGATGGCCTCCACCTAGAGAAATCGACAAAGAGATGAGTGATTCCACACTCAATGCATCTCAGGTCTGCCTTATCTCTATTTCCTTGCTCCCTCTCGAGGCAATGCAAAGAAATATGTCATGTGTGTCTGCAAGTCTAGGTTCTTGGGTTTTTCCTCCTAGGCCTCTGCCTCTCCCTCTATCTAACACCATCACTAGTATTGGTTGATAGTCCATGGGGATAGCGTTGCCTTCCTCATCATATGACACGTATGGGTTTACATAAGATTCGCGTCCACATAGTGAACTGGAGTTTCACAATGTGGATGGGTCACATAGGGTCTAAGCAGTCTCGGGATACCTCTAAGATTTATTTCCATCCTAGGGATGGTCGGTTTAGCATCGTTAGGTGCCGGGAGAACCAATGGGGCTTCCCTTCTAAGGAAGTTTGGTGGCATGTTCACAAGGTAGGGTTGACTATAAGGCTGCATGTATGGAAGCCTCTGAGGTAATCGACAATGCAAGGTGTCATGGCTGAACCTACCACAATTAGCACACAGTTTTGACCTAGGGTTCTAACACTTGGATGGAAAGTGACTTTCACCACAATGCAAACATTGGGCCTGTGGGCACATTGGCCATCTCATCATCTCCTGTAGTTTGGCTATGTCTATCCTAATCTCCGGTAGCTCTTGTCCCAAATCAATGCCCTTCCCTTTGTCCTACCTGCTTGGGTCGGCTCTCTCACTTGGCATTGAGACCCTTTTGGAACTTTTGGTGATAGAATCCTCTTGATCTGGGCCTCTGGAGCCTCTTTCCTTGAGCTCATCGTCTACTCTAATAGCTTCTTCAAAGATCCTTGCCACTGCGTCTCGTTCTAGGCTCAAGTTGCCATCCAATGCTATGTAGAGATCTTCACTTCGTATTCTGCGAATGAACATCGTGGTTACTGCTCTTTCCGTTGGTCTCTTGCCCATTGGGATTCTTTTGAAGAGACTCCTCACATGGGTCGCATTCATCCTTCTCTATCTGCTTGACATTCATGAGTCACACTAGTAGGTTTTCAGAGTATCCAAGTTTGGAAAATCTCTTAATGAAGAGATTTTTCAAGCCATTGAAGTCGGCACACTCCATAACATCTAGACTTGTATACTAGGTCCGATCCTTTTTGCCTAAGCATAGTCCAAAGGCTTGGAAGCGTTGAGTAGGATCAATGAGGCCATCGGCCTCGTAGACCTGCTCAAATTGCTCCACAAAGTTGTATGGGTCATCAATTGCTTGGTATTTTTCTAGTTTCTTTACTACCATAGGGATTTTTGATTGGCTCTTAGAGCCTTGGTTGACTCCCAACCCTGTGAGTAGTGATGTTGCTAATGCTGCAACGCTTTTCTCTACAGTAGTGTTATCTAGCAGTCGCTTTGTTAGAAGCTCGCTCAAAGTGAGATCTCCTTTTAGCACTCTCTCACTCTTTGTGAGACTGATTTTTTCCTATTAAGGCTAGCACTCTCTAGATCTCTCGCATTTCTAAGCTTTGGCATAAGATCCTCATTTGCTGATCCTAGTTGTATGCGGCTAGGCCTTGCAGGGCCCTACGTGTGAGCTTTCTCTCCTCCTCAAGATCTGCTATGATGTTCTCTACAAGTCTACCGCAATACTCCATTTGGGTTTGAGCATCATATTTTTTCACTAACTTGTGGATAGTCTTAGGAAAGTCTCAGGTTAAGCTCCTTGTTGGTTTTATGGCTTGAGTTGCCCTCTTCCATGTCTAGGACTTCCTGTTCTGCCAAGTTGTCGATCAAGTCAATAAGGCTGGGTAAATCCACTTTCGCGGTATTGTCTGTCCTTGCTGCATTTAGATTTTTGGCCATGTTCTCTGCATGGTCCTAATTTTGGGGATTTGATCTCCCTTCTATGTCTTTGGGTCTTCTCTTTTTACTGGTGGGTTCCTCCAAGTTCTTAAACTTGGCTGTGTTCCTTGTTAATTACAATCACTCCTCAACTTATCCATCCACTATGTGTGTGTGTGTGTGTGCTCTTTACTGTGCACTGTGTAAAATCAAGATTTTAGCTTTTCTGAATTGTGCTTTAGGGGCCAGAATTTAGAGTGACTAAGGAGACAAGTGCCTAGACAACTCTATCACTCTCGTCATGGGTTTAGCCTGATAGGCTTGCATGATCGGTTTTGGTGTCCACGCTGGTTTATAGGGCTCTCTGCTACCATCGAGCGAAATTGCTAGATGGCCAACTAGTGTCGCCTCCATGGCCGAGTCTCGTTGATCCCTTTGTTCCTTGTGTTATAAAGGCTTCTTGAGCATCTGTCTGATTTTTGAATGTTCAGATAGCTGATGTCTAGGTGGTCTGGTCCAATTTTCAAACAATTTTGGAAAATCAAACTCGGCCCAATAGGTTCGAATTGCAAAGGGCCAAATAACTCATTTGGATGGCAGACTGAGTACTAGTTGGTCCAAGTGACTAATTCGGACGATTCGACCAGTGGGGGTGCGAGTGAAGAGGGTCGAATGGCTAAATGGAAGTGGATTGAGGGCCGAATACAGGACAATACATGTCTAGCAAATTATGATGAATCATAGTATCAAGAAAAAAAGGAAGTCGGAATGATGATATATGCTCCCATTTGCTACATTTGGATGTCCTCAGCATATCCTACACATGGTTTATCAAAGGTCTCAAGTGTTCATGGGATCATCACAAGTTGAATTGATGTGTTTCATGGTTCTTACATTGGTGAAACAATAAATTGTGTTGCTTATGTTATTATTGGAGTGCTGATTTTGTGATCCTGGCAAGTGCAGGATCTCAGGGATCATGTAGTGGATAGAATAGAGGGAGGGGGATGCAACTACTTTGGGGTGGTTAAGATGAAACAAAAAGTGGAGCCATAGAAGTTTGCCAAGAAGTAGCATCGTAGCAAGCATGTGAATATGGTAATCTCTTGCTTTCAGGTTGCTAAGGTGTTCCTTAGACAAAGCTATGGTTCCACAAAGTTAAATAGTATGGTCTAATCTTTTTGCAGAATAGTACAACTAAGGACTGATCCTAATTCAGCAGGCTCATGTGTTTGAATACTTATTCCAAAGTATTTAGGGTCACCCAAGGGTAGATATTTAAAATCTTTACTTCTAATGTTGTTAATATGTTCAGGGAATTGTCTTATAAGGGTGGATCTTGGGACAAGTAACAAGAGGCCTTTGAAATCATGTCACCTATTCTTCAATCATCATGTATAGAGAGTAATGCTGTGAGATGCTCTGTGAGAGTTTCTTAAGGGACAGGTAGTGAGAGACCTTTAAAATCATGTAACTTGTTCTTTTAATCATCATTTTTGGAGAGTAGTATTGTGAGATTCTCTGTGAGAGTTTCTCGACCTGGCTCCTAGTAAGTTATGGATGATGTGCTTGTTTATGTTTAGTAGCATCACTTGGGCACATAATAGTTTAACATGAGTCACACTTGTCTTGGGATGGTTTCCATGCCCCCATATTTGGAGGTAGGTTCTTCCCAAATTGAGTGAATGGGGATTAATTGTTCACAACCCGGGAGAAGGAGATGGGAAAGTTGTCTAGGCTGCAATATGGCCAAAAGTTTTGTGGTATCTTAGGGGACTTTATAAAGAGAATCACTTTAGCAATAATGAGCTAAGTTAGCTAGCCAAATGACTTCCAATTTTGTAACCCAAAGATTCTTTTTTGACACCATTAATAATAATACAATACTTAGTCACCTCCAAAAAGGAGTCCTTGGTTTTAGGTTAATGCATACTATATTGATCAATCATCATTGACCAACAATCAAGCAAAAATGAAGATATTTCACATACTCAGCCCCATTAAGACTATCGTGAAGCTAATATAGCCCATTGAGACTATGGTAAAGCTAAGATAGCATGTTGTGTAGAAACTAGCCTTGGTGTGCAGTGAGACTTGAGATCATGTGGACATTATGTAGCCCCAACGCCCATTGATAATGCTAGCCACAAGCCCCGTGAGCTGCCACCTTAGGGTAGAGACGCTAACATCAAGTAGAGACCACAATCCACCATATTAAAGTAGCATACATATTATTTTCTCTAAGGTTCTCATATAAGTCTATTGGCCACACATGTAAGCTAATGTATCTACTAATTTACAAACATGACAAGTTGTCCAAGAGAAATGGTTATGAATCATGAGAAAACTTGCAATATTATTGTTGAGACACTCTCAGACTTCAATCTTTTGAGTCCATATTGTCTATTGAACCCTTTTGCAACGATATGTTCCAAAAGAAATCTCAAAACAAATTTTGAAAAGAGGTGGGTAGCTTGCATGCACTTGGGACTTGGGAGTTGTGGACTCGAGAGTGGGCACTTGGTAGGTCCATACTACAAAGTTACCAATTGACCCATATTATATTAGTTTTGACTTATAGTTTTTAACTCCACCCTTAAAAATTATGCTCTCTTGAAATATATGCACTTCATACGTGATGAGTGTATTAGAATCGTGAAAGTAAAATACTTGCCATACACCTAAAAACGTGCATGATGTCCTCCAAAAAGCAATACTAGCTAAGTTGAATTTGAAGTTGACAGTAGGGTAAAGGGGCCAATTGTAAAACAAGCACCATTCATGAAACACATTCTAGACACTAGCAAGGCCTAGTAATAAAAACAGTATTTGTGAATGTGGCTACATCCATTGTGTGTGATTTTGGGTTCAAATCCTTGTTGTGTTATGTGGAATGTGATTTTGTTTTCAATCTCACAGACATTGCGGATATCCATCATGTAGACAACAATTTATTTTAATGTTTTACCTTGATTTGCTGAACCAATCAAGAGAAAAAGGTCAATAAAATTTGCACCAGTTGATGAAAGCATCTTGCATTTGCTGAAAATTTTGACTCTACTGACCCCTTTACCCTAGTGATACTAGAACTTCAACTTCAACCTCCAACTCTTGAATGTTTGCATGCTAACAAATCCAATGCTAGTATGATTCTCATGTGCAAACAAGCCCTTGGGTTTTGGGCGGGGGAGCGAGGGAAGGGATGTAGGTGAGGCCGGAGGAGGAGAGATAGAGAGAATCACACTTAGAATCGTCAGGGCCTGGACTATGAAGGAGGAGGAGAAGAAGAATAGAAAGATGGGCAATAGAGATTGAGTTCAAATGGGAGACTTTGAAGGCACCAAATTTTTGACAAACCATCTCTTTTTCCCTTTTGTACTCCTCATTGTATGGGCGAGCCATGTTGCGGTTTTCTTTGCTCTTCTACTTGCATGTCCCTAGGCTATTTCCTCCTTTAACCCTAGGCACCTCATGTGAACAAGTAGGTCCCCTTTGGTACATCTAGTCTTAGCAGGTTGAGGAATCTTGGGATCACTGTCTTAACTCACTTCCAGCTCGGAATCAAACTCTCCCTCTCTCCTGGTGGTCATGGCTCCAAAGGTAAATCCATTCTATATATGGGTGCAACACTTGGTTGGACTAGTCGTGCTTGCTCATAGTCCATTGTGCCTACATGCTCTAACCAAGTGCAATCACAATCCATGCGCATAACTCCTTTTTTGACTCTAAAGGCATTTCGCTTGCGCAATTTGGAGTTTGTCCATATTTTCTTGATTATGAGTCCCTCCATGTCGTATTCTATTGTATCAATCTCCCCTTCACTCTGTCACTAAAAGAGCAGCAGTCCTCGTACTCGTTGTTAGAATCACCCTCATCTAACTACCCATAATCTCCTAAGTCTCGATACTCAGGCTTCTTATCATCCGTGATGACTAAGGCCCATTGTACATCAAGTTTAAGTCACGCACTTTGGTGCATCACCACTCAGGATTGTTCAAGAGATTTGTGAGTGGTTTAAGATTTTCTGATGAGTTACGAGGCTAACATGACGGTCAGGTGCTCTATGATCACATGGAGCTCTCGTCTGTTGTTCAGTACTTGGGATGAGATAGGGTTGATTCCTCTTTGCATGCTCCTAGCCATCATGGAGATTGCCATTCTAGGCTCTTATTGGGTCTCACAAAGTGCTTTAATGGCTTGCTCGTATTCCTCATCATTTGATAGGTTGATTATAGCAAGGACATGCATCCAATCTTGCTCTTCCTCAAGGCAAGGGATATACCTAGTCAGTGGCCCGTAAGATATCCTAGCCCATCTGTCACCCTTTATAGCATAGAGCAAATGGTGTATAGGTCAAGTGTTGTGTTCTTCCATGTGTCCATCATCTCTACTCTTATGACTTCTTTTAATTGCCTAGAAAGATTAACGTATTGCCCCAGTCTTCTATGACTCTTGCATTGCGCATCCAGGGGGTCGGCCTAGAAGGATATCATAGTCCACTCCCTTCATGACTATAAAATCTAGATATAAAAAATAAAGAAAAATAAGATTTATGTTTGTGAATATATGAAAGAGCTAAATCATGATATTTAGCCTCAGGGCAGTCATATCTCTATGTTAAAGTGGATTTTTATTACTTTCGTGAAAGAAAAATATGTAAAAAGTATGTCCTAAACCTACCAATGAATGCACAATCTTAAGTGGTAGGGATAAGCGTGTTGTTGAGTATTTAAAGCACACTGAATTTTGATGTTGTTATGATGCATATCATATAGGATATGTGTGGTCTAAAATTAAAAGGGTTTAGTAGCACAAGAATGCTTGGTACTAGCCCTCAACAATGCAACACTCTTGGTTTAGAAGAAACACACAAAAAGAACTACCTTTGGACTTTCACAATGCTGGTTGTTAATGAATAAACTTGTTTGAGCACTATGGTCATACAAAATTTCATTGTATGCACCATATGGTATCATCGTGGATGCATAGCAATTGTTTTTCATAAGCGATGACCTACGTGGAGAGTGTGAGGTACCCCAAGCTATAGGGCTAGATATTCGTTTACTTGGGGGATATTAAGTAAGGATTATCTATTATGTCCTGGATTGATCAATTAGAAGAGTAGAGCTTGTTTCAAATGTGTATGTTAAAAGCACATATTGGAGTCAATCCCCAAGGTGTAGGAGAGCCATACTAGAGCTGCAGTAATAATCAACCCAAGGGGTGCTCCCTTTGTGTGTGCTACCAATATGTGTAGGGACTCCCTCTGAGGAGTGTGGGGAGAGAATTATTCGTTGGACTACAAACCATACAAACATAAAGTTCTTAGATGCTCATCGTTGTGAGGCCGTGAGAGAGGGGTCGTTTGAGGTGTGTAGTAGAGACGTGGCTAGTGCATAGAGCTAGTGTCGAGCTTGTTTTAGGTCCTGACAAAGACATAAACTGAAAGTACAAAGTACAATAGAATTGTATTCAAATGACTATCAAGTACACTCTTTTATAGTTGCAGGATGGCACCACTTTTTTCCCACTATGCTTATGGGATACAAGGTAGCTCTTCTAGACTATTGCATGTTTCATGCCTTTGTGCTCCATAAAAGAGACTATCATAGGAGTATGATGGCATATTTCTCAACACCCCTCCTCAATCACAACTATGAAAGCAATGAGTATACAAAGGTTGTCATGAGTAGAACCTTGCTAAGTGTAGACACGGAAAACCAACTATAAAAATCTAGAGGTTGTCACAAGGCCTCACTAAGTGTGTTGAGACTATAGTGTAAAAGGTTACATGAGGAGCATAAGGCTTATGATTCCAGCATTAATGAAAGTACATAGAAGGCTAAAAAAAGCTAGTCTGAATAGTGGGAAAGGAAGGACTGATGAGGCTTGTAGTTTACTCTTGATTGTCTTCTTTTTCTTCTTCTTCATGGTCTCCTTCTCCTTTGACAGTTGCAAGGTAGTCCTTCCACGATCTCTTTCTTAAATGATTTTTTTTTTCAATGTGCCCAGTTTTTTACAAAGGTCACAAACAATTTCTTTCTTCCCTTTGTACTTGTTGTTAATATAGAGCACATGTTCTTCTTTTGAAGTGCTTGCTTCCTCTTTACCTTTTACGTTCTTCTCTTGTTCAAGGAGTGATGCTTTGGTGTCTACTAGCTTTGGGTTTGGCATATTAATTAGTGTGGTGGAGGCATTACTACCAAAGTCTAGAGAAAGACTCTTGAGCAAGACTCCAATGCATACGTGTTCGTCAAATTTTAAGTTAATCTCTACAAGTTGAGCTAGGAGATTTTCCATATAATTAAGTGAGTTGCAAGGGATGTATTAGCCTTTATATACAACTTGAAAAACTCAATTAACAATTCATATTTTGAAGATTTAGATTGGGAACCAATTAGTGTGTTCAACCATTTCTAAGTAGCATGAGATGTAACACACACATCTACATGTGGACATAACTATCATCAAGCTCAAGATTGATGATTGCTTAGGCTTTGTCATCACTCTTTTTTCATACTATTGCAAGAGCAACATCTTTGGGCTTCTTCTCCATGCCAACATTATTGACCACATACCTTTGTTCATAAAGATCAATTTGATCCTTAGTTGCCACATGTGGAAGCTTGTGCCTTTGAAGCAACAAGAGGGTGAATCCTTGTCCATTCTAGAGGTTTGAGCAACAGTAAATCTCTTAAAAAAAAATTAGCACAAGAGTTGAAATCAACTGTGTCAAGAGACACAAGTGGAAGTAGTGTCAAAAGACACTATGCTTTGATGATTGATATTGAATCCTCCCCTTGCTAATTTAATGTGGAAATCTTGCTAGAACCTTATTGTAGCACTAGATCAAAGGGGCAGTAGTAAGGTTGAGAAAAGTAAAGTGAGAGAAATAAGAGATATATGAGGTTTAGGTGAAAATGGCTATGGTGGATTTAGGATTTAGCAGATAGACGACTTGTTTTTCTCTAATTGGAGCTTGAATAAGTGACCATTTGAGCTAAGATATTATCAAAAGATAGCCTAGGGCATAAGCTTAAAAATCCTTAAGCTCTTGGGCTACATCACACTATGTGTTAGGAGTTGGAGATGTGCAAATAAAAAAGGCATAGGTCTAGACAACAAGCATCGATTTCTATAATGTTGGGCTTGTGGAGCAATAATGTTGATGGTTGTTGTTCTAGTCTAAGGCACCCTAATGTAGGAAAAAACTCCCCATTAGAAATGGTGATATGCTTTGTATGAAGAGATCTAGTTGCTCCAAGTGAGCTCGGTGCTACTAGTGATGGAGGTCAAGAAGGATAGTGAAGAGATGAAGACTTTTTTTGGAGCTGAGATGAGTGAAGGTTGAGGAGAGCTAGAGGAGAAATATGGAGAGCTAAACCAAGATCAACATGGCTCTAATACCATGTTAAGATACATAGAACTTGAGCAAGGTTAGCTATGGAGGTTGGAAATTATAGACAAGAAGAATGATAAGTAAGACTAGACATGAATCCTACTCAAGTGAATTAGGTTCCAAGATGAATTAACTTGGGTTCATAAACACAATCTTGAGTAGACAAAGACATAGATTGAAAGTACAAAGTACAATAGCATCATTGCATTCAAATGCAAGGCATCTCTTGTAGATTGTTGCATGTTCCTAGCCTTATTGCTCCATACAAAGAGGCTATCATAGGAGTGTGATTGCATATTTCTCAACAAAAAGGTCCACTTGTACTAGATGGAAGTCATAACTATGTAAGGCAATTTGATCATAGCAATAAGTCTGCATTGAGTCCATGTTGCAATTTGACATAGTGCAAGAATATAAAGAGGAATGTAAAATGGATTTGGAGGCCCAAAAACTCTAAAAGTATGGATGGTGTGTTGGATAAGAATACCATGGTAAATTACAAAGTGGATGAGACCAAAGTCCATAATGATACTTCTAACAATATTTATCACTCTAGGATGCATCTATATGATGGGCCTAAGATTGAAACTCTACCTAGTTTGAATTGTAACACTGACATATGCAATAATCCAAACATGGAAGGTTTAAATGATCATAAACCTTTGATTCTCTCTATAGGAGATGGATCTCTGGGAAGCTTAGACAATTGAATTACAATCAAGATGGGACACATGAGCCCAATGAGGTCATTCATTTAGCTAATAGCAACCAAGAAGAGATAGCCCATATCAATGTTTTATCAGTGGGAAGGCTTAGAATTGTGGATATACAAAAGCTCAAGATTAAACTTCGATGATTAGATTATAGTAAGCTAACTTGCATATGTAGCATGAGGCTAGCCCTCTCATCTTATGTCATTTTTGGTTTATCTTGGTTAGTTTGATAAGATGCAATGTACATGCCAATAAGATTGTGTATTTGATAGCAAATTGACCTATTCTCTTTAGGCAAAGAGAGTCTATTGTTTTGGATAGAAATTTTATATTCCATTAGGCTACAGGGCCACTTCTTTGCTATAGGAAAATAATTTATTCTCATTAGGCAAAGATGGCCATGTGTTTATTTGGTGCGGGTGCATTGAATGGTTATTTGCTTTAGTGCTACACAAGATAGGTTTGAAGGAGCATTCGAAGGGAGTCAGATTGCTGCATGGTAACCTTTTTGCAACCACAATCTAGGTAATAACTTTCCTTTCCAAGTTTTTTTCCTTAAAGCAGAGTGTGTTATGTGTATTTTGGAGATTTTTCTTTCTTTTCTCAAGAACCGAAATAATGAAGGCACATGGAGACCCAAAATTAGGTTAGGTATGTTATCGAGAGGTTTGAGCAGTTGTCTATCTCCTGTGAAGACATTGTCAAGAATGTAAAGAGTTGTTGCAGGGGTAGTCCTAGTGGCCTTGTCCTTTTAGACTACTATAGGAAATTGGTTGTAGGAATCCCTATTAGTTATGAGGTAGTTATTACGGAAGGTTAATAAATAAAAGAGAAAAATAATAAATATGTATAAAATATATAGAATATATTGGTGTTTAAAAAAGGTTTCTAACCCTTGAATTAAGAAAATCAAAAGAAAGAAATTTTGAAGAGCTGATGTTCATTGCCTTACCAAGGGCCTAGTAGGTTCCTAAGGATGAGTCACAAACCTACGGCCGCACACCTTGGTGTGCAAATCCGATGATGGATGTGTACATAGCGAGCGCCGGAAGCTCCCCAAGAGCAAATCACTCTACTTTAAGCTCAAAAATCAAGAGAATAGACTTACACGACATGAGGCAAAAAATACCAATTGGGTACAATCTCTCCCCATGCCTTGTGTGAGCGTTTCACAAGGCATGTATTTATAAATTTATTCATCTCAAAGCTAAAAAATAGCCCAATTTTACAATTAGCATGATTTGGCTTTTGTGTTTGCTTTTTCCCAAATAAAGAATAAAGCGGTTGGGCGGCCCAAGAGTCCAGTTGTGCCCAAATACAAAGTCAATAATGAATTATTTAAACTATGCATCCATGTACATACAAAATAATAAATATTTATCTAGCGCTTCAATAAATAAGCGCACCTAAATAAATATTAGTGTCACGCCTCTAATGATAAGACGCACGCCCATTAAAAATGATAATTTCTTCTAGGTAATTTGAATACACGCTATTGCCCAGTGCTTCCCAATGCCACTGCCACCTGCTCTACACATCAACTGAAGCATTCTGAATTGTTAAAAAATAATAAAATTAAACCGACAAAGTGAATACCTAGTACTCTTCAGTTACAAAATAAATAAATAGGTTGGAACTCCATCCTAGCCTTAATTTAATATGAGTGCACTCTAAACTCATAAACCTCCATTAATTTAAATATATATTTTGCAGAATTACCCATTGTGGAGTCACCCACGTGCACATTAAATTGACATCATGCCCGAAAAGGATAGGCATCCCCGTCAACTTCTCGCACAAGGATTCCACCTTGTATACGAGCCCCAATAAATAAATATAGTTTATGGAATCCACCGCAAAACCTCATGGAATCCACCATGGAATAAGAACTCACGGAATCCACCGTGCAATATGCCTCCTAGCATCATACCCTCGGGGTGGGATAGCAATTTTCCTCAATTGCTATTAGCTCAATGTGGAGCGAGCAGTGAGGGGTAAGCACTTAGGTCACAGGCGTGCATCCATTGGGTCTCTTCAATAAGATGATTTTTAAACTTAACCAAATATCTAGAGTATCTACGGCTAGTTTGAGTTGTCTTAAAGTCAGTGTCTAGAATAGTTTCAGGTTGAAGGATTTCAGTTTCTTCTTCTAACAAAGGAGGATTTTGATAGACAGGATGAATAGGTAACTGGCCTCTAAAAGGTCGTAACAAACTGATACGAAAAGTATTGTGGATTTTCCAGTGTTGGGATAGTTCTAATTTAAATGCATTGTCATTGTCTGTAAATGATCTTGAAAGGTCCATAAAATCTAGGGGTTAACTTAATAACAGGATGTTTCTCAACACTTTGTAATCTTCTCTTTTTAATGTGCAAAATCATCAACTTTGATGCTCATACATGTTCTTTTCTTGTTAGCTTGTTTTGTGTATGATTGCTGGGCTTTCGCAATCATGTCTTTGACTTTAGTAAAAATAGTAGCATGTATATTGGCAATATCATCAACGACTTTAACTTTGTTTGACAATGAGGTAACAGGTGTAGGCAATCTATATCCATAAATGATTTCAAAATGTGCTTTCTATGTAGCTGTATGCGGTGTGTTATTGTATGCAAATTGAAGTAAATGCAAGTGTGTATCCCATGTTTGTGGTTTTGAAATTGTGTATGCACACAAAATATCTAAAATTGTACTGTTAGTAGCTTAGGTTTGCCCATTTGTTTCAAGATGAAATGTAGATGAAAAATCAATCTTTGTACCTAAATTAGCAAACAAAGTAGTCCAAAAATTATTACAGAATCTAGAATCATGATAAGAAATAATAACTTTTGGAAAACCATGGTTAGTGAAAACAACCTTCAAAAACAATTGAGCACCTTGAATGCAGTTAATGTTTTCTTGCATGGAATAAAATATGATTTTTTTCTAAATCAATCTACAATACTCCAAATCATATCATGATTTGCTTGGGTGTTAGGAAAACCAGTAATAGAATCCATTGAAATATGTTCCCATGGTCGTTCTAGAATTCGTAAAGGCATTAACAAATCATATTGCTTACCATGGTGTCGCTTAACTCTTTGACAAGCTAAACACTCAGATACAAAGTTAGAAACATCAAATTCCATATGTGGCCAATAAAAATCTTCAATCAATGTATGTAAAGTAGAAATAATACCTCTATGGCCTTGATATGGGGGAAAATGAATTTCATGCAACACAAATGATCGAAATTGAAAAGTTACACACAACCTTTTCTCATAAAATATAAATTCATCATAATAAGACAATGAATCAATTGGAATCCAGTTATTTGCAACTATTTTCTTCCAATCAACTTGAAAATTGGGGTCTTGATCATAGGTATCTTTCATAGGGATGAGGGATTCAAAATATATCACAGAGATATTATGTATAGTTGGTCTAATTCTACTCAAGGCATCAGCAAAACAACATTCTCTTTTCTAGGTTGGTATTGGATAAGTGGATGAAAACTTTGAATAAAAGTAGTCCATTTAATATGATGGTCAAAGATTTGTAAGAAAGAATGTAATTCATGCACATTTTTAGGTATCGACCAATTCAAAATTTCTTCTATCATTTTAGAATCAACTTTAATACCGTCACATGAAACAATATGTCCTATGTATTCAATGTGGGTTTGCAAAAATCCACTCTTTTCAGGATTAGCATATAATTGATTCTCTTTTAACAATTTGAAAACCAAGGATAAATGTTCATAATGCTCGTTCTCATTCTTACTGAAAACCAATATGTCATCAAAGAAAACAATGATACAATGCTGATGCTTCAAAAATATACGATTTATCATACGACTGAATGTGACTAGTGCATTAGTTAAGCCAAATGGCATAATAAGGAATTCATAATGTCCAAATTGAGTCCTAAATGTAGTTTTGAAAATATCAGATGTATCTAGTCATACTTGATGGTAAGATCTATCTTGCTAAATATTATAGCTCCTTGTAGCTTATCCATGAGGTCGTCTACCCTAGGGATCGAATATCTATTCTTGGCAGTGATCTTATTTAGGGTACGATAATCAATGCACATCTTATAGGTGTTATTCTTGTTTTTAACTAATAGGACATGTGCACCAAAAAGAGAACTACTGGGCCTAATGAGTCCTCGGGTTAACAATTCTTCAACTTGGGTTTGAATTCCTTTTTGTTCAATTTGGTTATTTTAATAAGGTGCTTTGCATGGTAGTTGAGGACTTGGAATTAATTCTATTTTATGATCTTTAGGACGTGTAGGTGGTAAGCCAGGTGGTAGGTCAGCAACAAAACAATCTTTAAATTGTGAAAGAAATTGTTCGTGCCTAGGATGCATCTAATTTTCCTTAGCTTCAATTTCATTCACCCATATTAAATAGTATTTGCTACCTTTTCTTAATGCACATTTAGCGTGTATATGACTAAGCAATGGAAAATTATCAACACATGTGTTGCATCATTCCACGGGATCATTCCACCCATTGAAGGGCGTCCTCCGGCCACGGAAATTCCTCTAGCCGAGTAGCAGGGTTTAGGGTATCCTCCAACCCATTCCTAATTATGTTGTCCCATGGTCCTAGAAATTTGCAACTCCGTCGGAGTTTCATCATTAGAACGAATGATCCTTAGGATAAAACCCTAGATCATTTCATGCATAAGCACCCAATCGACTCGATATTCCGAATGTGTGTAAGATCTTAGGGTTTGCGGTTCTAACTTGGCAACAAATGTAAAACTAGGTCGAATTCTTGCCGCACCAAACCCTAGTTAGCACTTGGGATACTTATCATATCGACTGAACCATGCCCAAATGAATCCCTTGTGGTTTATGTGATTTAGACAACAATATACCTGTCTTGCGACAAGGATGAACCTTTCCCAAAGGTAATAAACTAGATCTAATGGAGAACAATAGTTACAACTACACCAATACATGTAAACATGCGATTCACTGCTTCAACGCATCACATGGTTCACAATAACCCCATCTTTCCTTGGCAAAGCAAAAATACCTGATAATCCGGACACTAACTTCCCTAGGTCCTACTAGGACTTACATCAAATAAACATGCCACTTGCAAGTCCATAGTTCATGTTTGTGCCCTTCTATTCCTTTTCGAATAACATCTTATGGGTGATAACTTTTCCTTATGAATCATTACAAGGAAGATTTATCTAAAAAGGTGACATGCCATTAATCTTTCCATACCTAGTAAAAAGGTGTACCTCAATAACTTCAACCTTGTAATGAGGCAACAGTTGTCCTCGGCTCGTCACTTTAGAATGCACAAAAGGAAACTTGCTAATAAGGTCCTACAAATGCATAGACACCTTATGCTCTTTTCATTCATTCCTTTGAACGTACCAATGATCAATTTCCATATCTTAAGCTATTTCTAATAATGTTCAAATAGCCAATTCATGTCCTAATTGCATTTAACTTGACTAGTTGCATTTGACATGCATGAGTGCCTCTAATCCGTGAAGTTATCGTGAATAATTCAATACTTTTGTGTGGAATCCAAATAGATAAAACCTGGACTTGCGGACTCCGGGAAATATCCACGTATGCTAGGGGTGAACCTCCCGCATCGCACCTTGTGATCTTTCTAGAGGCCATCGCGAATTCGATCTCCAGTTAGCCTTCGTGGATTTCAACTTTTTGCCTTGGCTTGCAGTTTTTATGACCTTGGTCCGTCTCCCTTGTATGCGCAATTTCCTTTGAGATATGGCTTCCTTGACCGAAGTTCCGACTTGCGGAATTTGACTTGGGAAGGCCTTAGGGTTCTTATGAGATCCCCTTGACAATGGAGATTTGAGAGCTGTAATCCACCTTGAAAATCCGGTTTTAGGAAGGATTATGTGGGCCTTACGATGATGTCCACGGAAAAGGGCTCTTGCGAATGGGCCTTGCAAGAATAGGACTTTAGAGTTCTTCTTCTTCTTCCAAAAATCCAAGGACCCGCCTTGTAAGTGATTAGTGGGAAGGCCTTTATGGGCTTCCTCTCTTTATTCTTCAAAATCCCGAGGATTAAAGATATTGGGGAAAGGCTTTTAAGGACCCCTCTTCTTCTCTACAAGATCTTGGCCAAGAGGCTTATGGAAAATCGTGAAGAAGGTTCGTCGCCTCTTTCTTTTTTCTTCAAGTTCCGGGGGTGTGTGTGGATAGACCGATGGGCAATGTAGTGGGAGGGCCTTTAAAACCCGCCTAGAGCATGGCTTGTGTGAGATCAAAAAGAAAAGGGGAATTTCATTCCGGGATAAGATGGGCTTATGAAGGCTTCCCGTGTCGCCTCCTTCTCTTCAAAGTCCCCGGGGGGTGTGGATAGACTTGTGGGGGAAAGGTAGTGGGAAGGGGGGCTTAAGAAGCCCCCTTAGAAGCTTCTTTAGAGAACTAAAGAAGCTTCTAAGAAGCTTCTCTCAACACGTGGGGGGGAAAATGGTCGTGACCCAGGCGGCGGCGGACAGCGTCAGCAAGGCGGCCGAGGCGGTCTGGGCGGCAGTTATGGTAGACGGCGGCTGGCGGCAGCGGTTCCTCCTGCACGGCGACATGGCGACGATCTCCACCTCCCACGTTGCCTCGTCTCTGCACGGCCCTTCCTCCAGCCTCTCTCACAGCTCCTCTCTCCTCCATACGGCCACCTCCCTCACGGCCATCTCCCTCACACGTCCGGCACCCTCCTCTCCACGGCCCTTCCATACGATCTTCTGCCCCTTCCTGCAGCACGGCCAGCTCCCGTACACAGCACGGTCGTCTGTCCTCCCTCTCACAGCCATGTCCTCCCTTCCCCCCCAAGAGGGGGTTCTTATAGCCCAAGGAGGGGAGAGGGGACTACCCACGTGGTCAATTGCATGTCTCTCTCCCTCTCCCTTCACATGCTAGCCCATCCCCTTTCCCCAAGCCACACATCGGCTGGGGAAAATAATAAAAAAATTTGCACTAATTCCACCTTTATCCCCTTATCCTCCTCCCAAGAGGGAGTTTTCCCGCGGCTATGCCGGTTTTCAATCCCCGACCCTATTTTCGTAAGGTGGAGTGTCTCCATTTCCCGCGTATGGCTGCTGGCACTAGTGATAATCTTTGCACGAGTTTACGATGAGAGCGGGAAGTTAATATTTACGGTAGGCATTACGCGGAAATATTACAATTCCATAGCGGGTGATTCCGCAAAATGCATATTAAATTAATAAACATTTATGAGTTTAGAGTGCGCACTCGTAATAAATTAAGGTTAGGATTTATTTCTAACCAGTTGATTTATTTATGTAGCTGAAGACTGCTAGGTATTCACTTTTGTCGGTTTAATTGTATTATTTTACTAACGATTGTGAATGCTTCAGTTGATGTGGAGAGATAGCAGCAGTGGCGGAGGAAAGCATTGGATTCTAGCGAGTATTCGATCTATGGATTATATTTTGATAGGCGCCACGCCTATATTTTGTCATGTCTATTGAGGCATCGATTATTTATTATTATTTTGTATGCGCCCATGCGCACGGATATGTTATTTCTATTTGGACATTGTATTGGGCGCGCCAGACTCTTTGGGCACCGTCCATTAGCTTTATTTCTATTTTTGTAAAAGCAAAATCAAAAGCTAAAAGCTTGATATATTTTTGTAAATTGGGCTATTATTGAGCATGAAGATGGAATATACATAAAATACATGCTTTGTGAAGCGCTCACACAATGCATGGGGGGAGAGTGCACCCAATTGGTCTCTTGCTCTTGTCGTTCATGCTTTTTACCTCGTAACTTGTGCAAAAAGTAGAGTTCATTGTTCTTGGGGACCTTCTGGGATTCACTACGTGAGCATACAGCAACCGATCTGCGCACCAATGAGTGCACATACGTACATAGTCTAATACATAGTTAGAAGACTTCTCCATGAGTGCTTCTATTGATGATGATGCTTGATGAAGCAAAGGATCTTGAGCAAATGATGATGGGAAAAATCACTGTGGCTTAAAGAAAAGGAATTAGTAGGTGTCCAATCCAATAAAATTTTGAAGAACATGGGTCTCTACATAAAATCCTCTCAATTTGGCTGAAAGCTACATGCTTTCTTTTACATGTCATCCTAATCTAGAAGTTGTTTGCAATTTTATGGATTTTTACAAGAGATATTATCTAAAATATCAAAAGTTGACCAAAATCTAATATTTTTGAACCATGGACACTAACACTAATGTCTAAAATGGCATTGGCTCTCTAAATCAATAAGAATGCCACACTCTAGATTTTTTTACACGGTGTGCACGTATTGACACGACGACGAGCGGCCCTTAATTATAACACATCAATATTATATGTGTATTTTCATAGTTTACCATGATTATTTCAAACATACATACACTTGTTTTTTGAAATACAATGCATACATATATGCCCATGTGTTGGAGAGGGGGGGAGAAAGGGGAGACTCCCAAGTAAGTTGATATAGTGAGAAAGTGTCATTTGGCACATTGATACACACATATTGGACCTTGAGGAGGAGTCTTATACGGTGATAGAGCAAGGCTTGGCTCTCACAGTGCCATCATTTTTCAAAGAGCCAATCTACAACAAACTCAATCTTGCCTCATTGATGCCTATAGAGACAGAGGGAATACAATGATTGATATTATGTAATATGCTAGAGTATTTGTTGGAGATGAAGGGAGAAGAGCTCTTTTTGAATCTCATTGAAGATTTGATGGATCTAGGTTCGAGCATTGACAAAGTTTGCACCATTTCATATAGTGGCTAAAACCTCTAGCATGGAGAAGCTAGTTCTTGTAAAGTGCAAAAAGCTTCTGTACTTGTTCGATGAAGAGTGTGGTGGAGCACTTTACAAGGTTGTTGCTTTGGGTGAGCTTGGCAAGGTGTCCAACCCCATTCTCTTAAGAAATATTTGAAGGGAAAATGTCACGTATTCAATTCAAAGAAACCATTATTGTTTGCATCTGAAGGACCCTTGCCTTTGCATCAAATAAATCAAAGAAACATTGAGCTTCTTTGCTTAGATGTTTACTTAAATATCTTTTGGATTAGTCACTCTCAACTTATCTTATATCTTATTTGGTCAATACAAACTACTTTGAATTGTGTGAATAAATATTAAAATATTAAAAAAATATGATGCATATTTATATGATAATAATGTGATATACTTATTCATAATTACATGCAATAATAATCGATATGTCCTTATATAGTAGCACAATGTAAGTCCATTATATGTGTGCATGGTATATTTAGTTATCATGATCAAGAACCAATTATTAGATGTGTAATTCACATTAGTATGACAACATGTGGTTATGCCCATTGCGATTGTATGTAATTTGAATGACAAATGATAGGTGTTAGTACAACAATGTGTGGTTATACCAAATGTAATCATGTGTAATTCATACAATTACAATAATATGTGGTGGATGCATGCATTCAAGTACACTTCTTAATGGCTAATAGGTGTGGCAATAAAACGAACTCGAATTAAAATCACTCAAAATAAAGGCGACGAGTACATAAATATAGGAGACATAAATGCAAATATATATTTCATTGTAAAAATTACTATACAAAGCATTGGCTTAAAGCTTTCTCAATATGGCAATACATAATAGAACCTCATGTCTAATTACGATGAGGTTAGGATCTCTTGGCGTGATGAAGGTGAATAATGAAGTTCATATCCTTATCAATCATAATGACTTGCTTCGCATGTATGGCTACCAACTATGCATCGTTGAAGTGGTCGATAAGATATGAATCTACCATCATTTGCAAGGCCTATATTGCTATAGTGGTCCATTTCCATGGTGTTGCAATGTCTACAAATTGGTCCTAAAACTTCCCCTAGCTCATCTTTTTCAAATCTTGAAGGATCATCCCAACAATCTTTCGGAATGGTGCCTTGGTTATTAAAAGCGCATACCCAAGTTATATCATCCTAATTAAAAAATTATAATTTTATAGCCAAAATATAGTAAGAAGACTTACATTTAAGTTAAGATTGAATATTGAAAACAAAAACTTTGTTCATACTTCAAAGCTACTGCAAGAGTTTTCAATCAGACACATCTTATGCACGTGGAGGATAGTTGTCCAAAAATATAGTATTACAAATAGTATTCATTTATATAGAATGAATGCATCCTTCATTGTCTAGAGATTCATTATAACTTGAAAGTTTTTCGAGGTTACAATAATGTGTTTAGCATGCATTGCACAACCCAGACCATCAATCACATCAATCTACCAAAAAAGCCTCTGCAACACCTGCAAATCATGAAGACATCCTTCAGTGAAGCGATCAAGTATATCTTGACCTTGTGAAAGGAACTACCTCTTACTTTCTATTCTATACAAGTCTTGCACAATCTCATGAATAAGTTTTGTAAAACTAGTCTTTGAACTGATGAGATCAAAAGAGCATTGGTACTTCCTAATTTCTCTAAGGGCCATTGTACCTCATCTCCACTTGCGCTTCTTGTGGGGATGTTGAGGAGGATCACTCTGAGGGTGGCTTCAAGAAGCTATGTAAGGTAGAGAAGGGGGTTATTTTTAACCCTACTACATAACTAAGTTCAATACACAAGTATCCAAGATATATAACAATACTGGAAAATGCAAGTGCATCACTAAGAGCAAAAATTGCATAATAGATAGAATTTGAAGAACTCGCTCACACCACCCCAACCCTAATCCCTCACCCTCACCCTCACACTCATAAACCCTAACTATCACTCGAACCACTCACCCCTCACTCGAAACACCACACCTCACTCACACACAATGAACGTTTACACACACTACTATACAAGCCCACTCACACCTTACTTATCATTCACTCATACTCACACCTCACTTATACTCCTCTCTCACAAATCCTCCAGTTACTCATCCACACTCATCTCTCACTCATCTCTACTCACTCATCCTCCCTCAACTCTCAAAATCAATCACTCCTACACTCACTCACTCTCCCACTTACGCACACACACTACACCTCACGGCTCACTCATACTTGTCTTACTCACATTCTAAATTTGAACCTCTTGCTTTACCTATTTGCATTAATGTGTCATCCTTACTTGCCATATTGTTATCATGACATGGTTGTGATACTTTGAGGAATTGTTTGTACCCATGGACATTGCATTGGAAAGGAAAGCATGATTTTGCACACCTCTCTCTTGCAAGTTTTTGAACAAAAGTATTGCAAAGTGCCTTGATAACTTGTGGGTTTTTAAGTCAAGAATTTGAAGTAAATATCTTAATGACTTAAGAACTTAAAAATGAGCTTGTTAGACTAAGTTACCACCTCATCATATTGTGAGGACCTGGCACACATTGCACTTAGCACCTAGGCAACCTTGACAACACACATTAGGATGACATTATCTTAGGTCATTAAGGATCATAGTACACAACCACAACAGTCACTTTCACATCTTCCTATAGGACACATTGCAAGTCATTAGGGGGGAAATCGTCCAACCAAGGTGCCATCATCATGTGCTCCATTCCAATCATTACAAGGGCTTGATGAGTAAAATATTATTGACCAAGCTACCATAAATCCTACGCCCCCTTTGAATAATTTTGAACCAGATTCAAGGAAAGTGCCAAGACCGCAACAATTGAGACGAGAAGACAACCAATGTGCTCATAATTTTGCCACTTGCACTTAATGCAGATCAGAAGACCGATTGACCAACGATAGTAAAATTTGAAGGATAGAAACTCCAAGCAACGAAGTTGCAAAATCCAAGAAGCACTGACAAGCTTAGAGAGTTGAATGACAACACCCACACCAAGAACCGCACAAAACTAGTGCAAGAAGAGTTGAAGAGTTTTTCATCTAGCTATTCACAACTTTACACTCTGTTGACATGCCTTATAGTGGACTTGACCTTAGGTCTCGAAGTCCTAAAACTTGACGAGTCAACAAAACTAAGTGAATATTTCCATCCATCTATCCATTCACATGTTGTTAAAGATAGCAATACAAGAACCTAGGTCATGGCTAACATACCGGGGTGATAGATAAATTTCCAAGGGCTGACCTTAGATGCATTGAGTGCAACATCACTCACATGTATCATGACTGTGCAACACACAAGTTTTCATGTAGTACCCTAACTAGGTCTACCATGCCTAATATACGAAAGGTCCAATTCCCTTGAAATAGAATGTCTACTCAAATTTGAGGCCATATTTGCAATGGTTGATCTAGGCTTTGCTGATGGTGAGGAAGTTTAGGTTGCTTCTCAATGGCATTCCCCTTGGGAGAACAATGAACATCATTTTGATAAAATCCTCTTGATTCATGAGGAATATGTTAGGACTCTCCCTCAAGAGCACTTCCTATCATGTCAATTTATTCATTCTTGTGCCTCTATGACCAAAATCTAAGATCAATCACTACTTGATGAGCTTGAGCAGAATTGTCATTCCTCAAGTCCATTATTGCAGAAGGGGTTTTCTCATGGACTTGAGATTTCTTGTGATGGCACTCATCTTATGACCACAGCTGAGCAACATTGTACAATCAATATACTTCAAGTTGACCCAACTTACTATGAGAGAACTTCACTACACTCTATCATTCTATGTCCAAATCATGCTTGCCACAAAAGTTGATATATCATCCATTGCTTGACAAGATTTTCATTAAAAAGAAACTATACATTGCTAGTCGCTTTGCAATACCCTCTATGCTTGGTGATATGATTACCTACGTTTTTGGACTGGTTACCAAACCACCTGACTTGGATTCTTTTGCCGAATTGGAGTACAATCTATGAATGTTGGATCCCAAAAAATTTAGAATACTAACTCTTTTTCATTTTTAGCCTTAGTTTCTTTATATGTATTTTTCTTTAGCTCAATTTATTACACTAACAAGAGAAAATTCCCTCTAACTTTAGAAATAAGGCTACATCTTATGCGAGGGGAAAAAAATAAAAAACAAGAGGTACAAGCTCAAACCCTTTCGCTCCTCGTGTGATGGTGAAATTCAAAGAATAAAAAAATTTATTCATATCTTTTTCCCTTGAATCCACTGCATGGTACTCTCAAAGTTTCACCAAGTGAATGCAAGAAAACAATTGGTAACAAAGCAATGCAATGTTCGTTGACTTGAAGCTAACACTGGCATTAGAACCTTCCTAAATATCTCAAGTAGCTCGAGAGGCATCACGTCAAGACATCAAAGGCCAATCAAGAGACAAAGAGTTTATCTTGGAGCCACACTAAAGATACATAGAACTTAAAGAACTCAACAATGAGGTTCCCATTTCTTCAATGATGTAATAATTCTGATTCCTAAATAAACGCATTCTTCATATGAACCTCCTCTTAGGAGGCTAAAAGGATAAAATAATGGCAATTTTTTAAATTATTATTCCCCTTTTCCCCTAGTCGACTGTCGTGCTAGAGGAGAGGGGAATAGCAAGAGTGAATAAGCTCCTTGCTGGAGCTTGCAGGGAGGTAAATGCCATGCAAAATGGCGCGTGGAGGGAGGGAGGTACCTCTCCCTCTCCCTATAAGAACCATGGCCAAGGGAGTTGGAGTACAAGGAATCACTGCTGTAGAGGAGGGAATGAGAGGCTGACGTCGTTGCGGCAAACTCGAGAGGAGGAGAGGATAAATGTCGCGCCGCTCTGCTGGCCGAGAGGGAGGAGGGATTGACCGAAGATCTGCCACTGCAATCCGCCTCTTGCCCGCCAACATGCCACCTGAGGGAGTCTTCTTCTTCCTCCACGTGCTTTTTGGAAGCTTCTTGAAGCTTCTAAGGGGGGGTCCTTTAAGCCCCTTTCATATTGCAAGCCCCACAAAACTCTTTCATATGGGCTTCCTCATAGGCCTTTTTCATGTGGGTTTAATAACCCCACCCCCCGTGATTTTTTTTTCCATCGATTCCCTTGCAAATTTCACCTAACCCCCTTTCCGTGAGGTTTCCACACAAGTCCTCAAATCCCTTCTCATGGATTTTTCCTCCACTAGCCGGTTTTAAGCCTTTCATAGCATTTCCCAAAGGCTATTTAACCCAGGTTCCTTTTAAATCCTCCCCACACAAATAGCCATTTTAGAAATTTCCGTGGATTTCCCCCTCACACGTTACCTTAAAAGCCCTACCTAGGGACTTTTATAAACCCTTTCCAAAGGGGTCTTTATAACCCGGATTTCTAAGCTACCTTTTCCCCCTTTTGCAAACCACAAAGCTATTTTCTTTTCCCCCTTTCTGTGTAGAGAATTTGCATCCCCGGAGCTTCTATGAAAGGAAGGGAAAATTCATAAGTTCCATTTCTAAGGTTCGATTCTAAAGGACGATGGAATCACAAAGGGAGTTTCGTGTGTGAAGGAGATGGCCAACATCATAAATCTGCGTCCAAGGTGGAAAGGCCGAATTCGCGATGGCCCCTAAGAAGGCACAAGGCGCAACGCTGGAGGATCGTCTCCTAACATCCATGTGGACATTTCACCACAAGTCCAGGTTTTTCTTCCTAATTTTGATTTACGTCGTAATAAATCAATTATGCATGATTCTTTTACAAAAATTAGGATGCACTTTTTCGATTGAAATACTTTGGATAAATTAAAAGTAAATAGCTTACGCTCAAGGAATTGGTCATTAGTATTTTTCAATAAAACGAACAAAATAAAGTGAGCATAAGATTTCTATGCATTTCTAGCAAGTGGTTTTTATGCATTACAAAGTAATGAAATTAGATTAATTAATGCCCATCTTTACAAAATGGAATTATGATAGTACACTTCGATTAAGCATGGAAGGAATAAACCGCATATCGCATTATTGAACATCTTTTCTTTGAAATGATTCTTAAAGAAAGTTGCTAGCAATCATAGGAAATTGCTAGGGCTGCATGAAGAAGATTTAACTCTAGGCAATTTGCCTAAAAACTCAAATCAACAAAAGGGTGTGTAAGTTCAGCATACGATGAATTCATTCGGAAAAGAAAGTAGAAAAAGGCTGCATGTTTAAACATAAAATCCTAAAGCCTAGTAGCATGAATCTTGTTTGCATGTTATAGGATGATCAATTGGAATTATGCTATAACTTAACCTATGCTTTGATCTTATCCCAAAAAGTTAGGGTTTGTAAATCAACTTACACGTAGACAATGAATCATGTGGTTATGGAAATGGTAGCGTAATTATCCTTAAGAATAGACAAGTTAAATTGGTTTAAACCTAAACACCTAAAACCACGAGGTACTCGTTTAGGTAGGGTTAATTCAATGCAACATATCCCAAAGAGCTAACTAGGGTTAGCACGTTGAGGACATTACCTAATCGCTCTTATTGCTAAAGCTAAAACTCTTAAACCTAAAAATTTGGCCACATTCACGGAATGTAGGGACAATAGGATATACTTGCGAGAGACGATCTAGGGTTTCTACCCTAAGGATCTCTTACTAAAAAGATGAAACTCCTTTTGAACTTGGAACCCTAGGACCGACAATGTCGGCCTAATGCAATCAGGAACAGATTGTTATATCTAATCATGATTTCGTGATTATAAGACCCCATTCGATGGGTAAATAGTCCCATAGTTTTAATGCGACACTTATGCAACAAGTTGTAGAGTCGCATGATCTTGTGATTTGATCACAAGCGAATGGCCAATTCCTCGGAATGAGATTGGCAGATTCTTATGCAAGTTATCTTGCAAGACGATGAATAATCGTCCTGATATAGTATCTTTCATGGGTGAAGTGACCAAGATACGAGGATTAGATATTCGCTTGGAAGCAAAGGACCAATTAGTAAATTGGAATAACATATTTACTACTAAATAGGACTTAAGATATTGTTAAGTTGGGTTAATAGGGTATGGCCCTAACCCAAAGATATAAGGGTTAATAAACAAACCCTTGGGGATCTTGCCAAGTCGCAATTGATCCCGGATCAAGTGCTGGATGCATTCGGAAAGAAGGATTCGCTCCTTAGCAGTTGGCCAAATAATGACCAATGGAAATGATTGTGCTATCACGATTGTGGGAGAGAAGGAAGGAGTCTCACTTGTAGCTTTCTTGCTTGCACAATGGGGGAATACACACACAAGTGGAGGCTGAAAACAGTTTTCCTCTTCTTAATTGTGTAAGCCAAAAGCGATATTCCCCGTCACTTTCAAAGCTGCGGCATTTCAGTGGTATGAGAGACAAGCAGCAGGAACTTTAGGCACATGGGACGACCTGAAGTTGGCTTTCCTCACTAAATTCAAGCGTGAAGGTTTTGAAGAGTGGATGCAATAGGAGTTCATGAGCCTAAGTCAGTCCTCTGGAGAAAGAGTAAAAGCTTACGTCTCGTGAATGGAATCCATCCTGAAGAGATGGACTAACCATCATTTGGGCGAAGGTATCCATAAAGGAGTGTTTCTTAGAGGCCTACAACCAGAAGTTCACAAGTTCGTGGAATTGGGAAAACCAGTCAATCTGCAAGCTATAGTGGAAGGTGCAAGATTGTATGATGAAGTTGAAGCAAGGTTGTCAATGACTCCAAGAAGAGGAGTCTTACCTAGTACAAAAGAAATAGAAGAACCCTATATGTGGGTCTCAAACCAAACTCAACTAACTAAGGTGGCATACTAACTGAGCCACAAACTAGAGTAGATAAGGATAGCTGTCATCTAGCTATTATTCATAGGCGGTGTACCAGCCGCATCTGCAGCTAACAAGTCGGTGACATAAATGCACAACGGTCACCCTGGCATATCACGAGTGGAGCTCGATATCTCAACACTCCCCCTTGAGCTCAATCCCAATTCCTGCACACCAAGGAGATCTCTGAACTTGCGCAGCTTCTCTGCGCCCAATGCCTTCGTGAATATATCAGCTACCTGATCCTCTGTGCTGACATAAACTAGATCAATAAGACCTAGTAAGACCCTCTCCCGCACATAGTGATAATGCACCTCAATTGCTTTGTTCTAGCATGATAGACTGGGTTATTTGCTAAGTGTATACTGCTCATGTTGTCACAATAAATGATAACTGGCCCATCTGTAGGCTAATGCATATCATAAAGTAGCTTATGCAACCAAGCTACCTCACATGCAGCCATTGCTGCACCCCTGTAGTCAGCCTCTATGCTCAACAAGGCAACTGTAGGCTGTTTCTTGCTACTCCAAGTGACTGCAGCACTCCCAAAAGAGAATACATATCCACTGGTAGATCGTCTATCAGAAATACTACCAGCCCAATCAGCATCAGTGTATCCATGCAACTGTATCTGAACCCTAGTCTCGTAAAATAGTCCATACTGCAATGTGGACTTCACATACCTGAGTATGCATCTAGCCGTATCCAAATGCGGTTTCCTTGGATCCTGCATGAACTGACTTACCAATCCAACAGCATAGCTCAAATCTGGCCTGGTAATAGTCATATAAATCAAACTTCCTACTATGCGTCTGTACATAGTAGGGTCTTCCAAAAGCTCACCTGTATCTGTGCTCAGCTTCACATTCTGCTCCAAAGGAACTGAAATAGGCTTACAGCCTGTCATCCCATATTTGGACAGCATGTCCAATCCATACTGCCTCTGCAAGAGCCGTATCCCACTTGGTGATCTAATCACCTCAATGCCCAAGAAATAATGCAGCTCTCCCAAATCCTTCATCTCAAACTTCTGCTTCAATAGCATTTTCACATGAAGGATATCTTCATCACTGTCACCTGTCATAATCAAATCATCAACATAAATGACAAGTAGCATAATACCTTTCTCTGTTTTTCTCACATAAAGTGAGAAATCTGCCTTAGAAATCTGAAAGCCAATAGTGACAAGATATTGTCCTATCTTGTCAGACCATGCTCTAGGTGCTTGCTTCAAGCCATACAAGGCTTTCTTCAACCTGCAAACAAACTCAGGATGAAGAGCATGCACATAACCTGGTGGCTGCTCCATATAGACCTCTTCTTACAAATCACCATGCAAGAAGGCATTCTTTACATCCATTTGATGTAAAGACCATCCCTTTGATGCAGCGATAGCAATGACTTCTCTTACGGTTGCCATCCTTGCAACCGGACTGAATGTTTCTTCATAATCAATGCCATATATTTCTGCATAACCCTTGACTACTAATCTTGCCTTGTATCTGTTCACAGAACCATCTGCATTGTGCTTCACCTTTTAAACCCACTTACAACCAATTGCATTCTTATCTTTAGGCAAAGGTACCAATTCCCATGTAGCATTTGCTTCCAAGGCATCCATTTCTTCATCCATGGCTTTCTCCCATTTTTCTTTTCCTATGGCTTGCTCAAAAGAAGTGGGCTCTGGTTCCTGTATCACTTTGACTATATAGGCATAGTGAATGGCTGTAAATCCATCATATTTCAGCCTATCCATAGGATACCTAGCTCTGGTAGACCTGCGCAAAGTAGGCTCACTTCCAGGTGCTCTCAAAACATCCTTGGTCTTCCTTACTCCAGGTGTAACAACAGAAGGAATACCCAACTCATCATCAATGCTCTGTTCTCAACCACTGGATTCACCATCCACATAAGAGTGACCTGCATTCACATCAAACATGGGCTGATCTACCTTCTCTTTTCCTTTTCGTGATACCTGCATACCACTATCTGCATTGCTTTGAAGAGATTCTCCTGATCTCAATCTGCCTGTCCATGGCGAAGAATGTGAACCAACGCTAGAGGTCAGGTAGAGAGTCAGGGGTAACTGATGCTGCCTTTCCTTCAGGCCTTCAACCTGAAGCATTAATTAACAAGATTATTCAAACAAGTTTAGAGATATAAAATTTCGGTGACCGATTTCTTCTCAAACGTTGAGATAAGATACTTCCAAACAACATGAGAGGTTTCCAGATGAAAGACATCCAACCTAAGTGAATCAGGAAGTGCCGACAATATATAACAACGAGCCGCTTTGTCACGACGAATCCAATCAGTATGATCAATTTTCCATTGTTCAAATAATGGGCCATCAGTAATCAGGTTGAACTGGGTAAGACAGGTTTCCCAAAACAATATCAAATAATTCGTCACCTTCAAGAATTAGCATCATCTTTGCTTTTCACCCAGGAAAGCATTGTCCTTGGAAGAAGGGAACCGAATGTTGGCCAGACGAATATCTGTTAACAATTACGCGATTGGCCATGCCTGTATATCGAGAGAAAACAAATAAGATGAGATCGCAGAATCTGTAAACCATGATCAAGACGAGCGTAGTTGAGACGCAAGACAATCAAAATAGGAAGATGCACGTAAGAATGAAGAAAAGTATTGAGTGACTAAAAAGAAAGTCCGAAATAGAGAGACGTAACATGCAAGATGAGATAATGCGTATAAGAAAAGTGCTATTTCGGTCGAGCAAAAAACGTGAATGATAATTAAATATCACTAAAAATAGCAAGATGTTTGCTTGTCATAATCAACGTCATTAATGAAGACGAGCGATTAACAAACTGTAATTAGAGATTAACGAACTGTAATTAGAATTACAGTTTTAAATAAAGAATCGCAGATTCGAGCAGAATTATTGTCTTGAATCCTGAACTGTCATAACTTTTGATCTAGAACTCCGATTGACAAGTCGTTTTGACAGGATTTGAGAGCACGATGAGAGCTACGCACCCACTTTAAAGACAAAATTAACTAATACTTCTAATTTGAACAAGTTCATATATCAAATCATCACTTGTGCAAAGAATTCAATCAAGTATAAACAACTTATCTTCCTTGTTGTTGCTACGCATCCATAGCTCTGATACCATGTTGAGAGAGAGAGAGAGAGTACAAGAGAGATACACAAGACATGCTCCCAAAGAATGATTCATATTGATGTAGAGTTAGTATATATAGGTAAGATCCAAGTCAAGTGAGAGATGATATATATAGTTGTAACAAAAGATTTGGTTTTGAAGGTTATGCAGCTCACCATTATGCTTATATGGTGAAACTAGTTGAGGATGTTGAGCCCACTTGTTTTGAGGATGCTATTGGTCATACTCATTGGGATGCAACAATGGATGAGGAGATGGCTGCATTAGAGGCCAATAAGACTTGGGATCTAGTATCATTGCTGAAGGGCAAGAAAGCTATTGGATGTAAGTGGGTTTATACGATTAAGCACAATGAAGATGGTTCTATCAGTATGTACATCAGTATGTACAAAGCTAGGATGGTTGCAAAAGGCTATGCCCAGACATATGGCATAGATTATGAAGAAACCTTCAGTCCAGTTGCTAGGATGGCAACTTTCAGATGTGTGATTGCTTTGGCAGTAGCTAAAGGTTGGAGGTTGCAGCAAATGGATGTGAAGAATGCCTTCTTGCATGGTGATTTGTAAGAAGTGTATATGGATCAGCCAGCAGGTTATGAAGATTTAGAGCATCCCATGTATGTGTGCAGGTTGAAGAAGGTGCTCTATGGGCTCCAGCAAGCACCTAGAGCATGGTCTGACAAGATCAGAGAGTATCTTGTTAATATTGGCTTTTATGTTTCTGCTGCTGATCACTCACTTTATGTGAGAAAGGGAGATGCAGGTTTGGTCATCATAGTCATCTATGTGGATGACTTGATTATTACAGGTGATAGTGATAGTGGGATTGCTGAATTCAAGGACTTTTTGAAGAAGAAGTTTAAGATGAAGGATTTACGTGAGCTAAGGTACTTCCTTGGCATTGAGGTGATCAGATGTGATGATGGTATATGGATGTCCCAAAGACAGTATGGCTTGGATATGTTGTCCAAGTATGGTATGACAGCATGAGGACATTGGAGATAGCACCGCAAGGTGGCGAGGGTACGACTAGAGGCTAGAGTGGTCCATCATCTTGGGAGTAGCGGCCACAGGACATATCTGGAGAAATTTGTAAGTTTTTCTTTTGTTTTGCTTGCTTATTTTTTTGCAATATCCTTTGTATTGACAATCGTATTTCTAACAGTTGTAATTTGTTTTCTTTGCAACACTCCATTATAATTCGCGATCCCACTAGCCTTGAGACTCGATATGCAGAGAGGCACGGTCTCACTGCATTGATCGACCAATTGTACGGACGCGGTGACCTTGTAAGTCACTCATCTTTCTTGTTCCTAGTTACCATGTTTAATTAGAATGCATTATTGTATGGTGGACTAATGTGTAGTTGTTCCTTGGATCTATAGCTCGTGTAAATAGTTTCAGAAATGTGTACAATGCTCGTGAAAATAAAGACAAAGTATACTTAAATCATAACACTGATACATTAAATAAATACATGATCGCATAATGAAAGTGACTGGTACAATCATGGCAATATACTACTACTACATAGAAAATGTCTACACAAATCACGTGACCAAAAAAGAAGGGTGTGTGAGCTCTAGGGATCCAAGGGCGAGCTATAGATCATCGCTCTTGATGATGGTTCTTTCTATTCTCAAATCCAAAGCAAGGATAATGAATGAGCTATCCAATTTCTTACTATGTGTGTTAACCATCATCGAAATAGAGATCGACTATGTGATTATCATGTGCCTCCTAATGCCCGAGCATTTAAGGGTTTTCGGGTTGCACTGCTATAAAAGAGGCTATGGCAGTGCATCATGTAAAAAGATTGAACCTCCTTATGCTACAAAAACTGTGTCTCTAGCAAATCTGTATGTATGTGCAGCCAATTGTATAGGTTGTTATAAGTCTCTTCCAGCCATGACTAAAGCTGAAAGAAAATATTTATGTTATGTAAAAAGGAAGCTAAAAGCTTATGACATGATGGCTGAAAATGAAGATATTTCGGGTTTTTTTTTTTACTGATTACTACTGATACATTGGCTGAAATATATGCAGCTGCTCATATAGAAAATTAGGCTGAAAATCAGTCCATATAAGTATGTACATTGGATTTTTATCAAACAATTCAAGAATTTGTTGAGCAAGAAGACATTGGTTTACTCAACAAGGGTGAAGCGCAAGTGGAGACAAAATATAAGACGGTGTATGAGAAATTCAAGCCTGTGGCAGTCACAATGTCTCTTGGAAGTGAAGGGCTGGCTAATAGGGCAACAAATCAGCCAAGTCTTCGTGATCCTTTCAACATTGGTCACAAGTTCACATCTCAAAGTATAAAAGAGCTCAAAATAGCTAAAAATTCTTTCATTTCGCTGGCTGAAAAACACTTTTTTATGCAAATGCTAATGAAACATGGAAAGCTTTTGCATTTCAACCAAGTGGAATACGGTATGTGGATCCAAATATTGTGGCTCCTATGGTAATTTTTACGGTCCCACATGTGCCTTGGAACCTCAAGCCCATTCCTGTTCCAAGGGCACATTTGCCCAAATTATTGGAACTTCTAAATGAGAATATCAGAATGAAGATTTTAGAACCTTCTTTAGCACCTTACTTTATCATACGCAATAACAATGGATCTTTATGATTCATTCAATATTTATAGCCTGTTAATCGTGTCACAATCCGAAAGGTTATTTCGGGTCCGAGTTTATTGAAGCTTTTGTAGGTAGAGGAATTTATTCTATGGGCAATCTATATTCAGGATATGACTAATTTCAGCTTTCATTAGAAAGCCGAGACATTACCACAATAAAGACACCTCTTGGATTGGTCTGCATATGCACTCTACCACAAGGTGAAACAAACTCCATAGCCCATATTATGAATGCCATGCACAAAGTCTTAAGGGACTTTATTCCACAACTTACTCTTCCATTTCTTGATGATGTACCTATCAAGGGATCTGAAGTCAATGAAAAGAATGAGGAGCTTGACGAAGATGGCTACAAGACATTTGTAACCATATTCATGATTGTGATAGGATTTTGACAAGGCTAGAATAGGTCTATCTTACCCTTTCTAGAGCTAAGTCAATTTTTGGAGTAGAAGAAGTCCTAGTGGTCGGACATTTGTGTGGCCCCTACGGACGTAAACCTTCACCAATCAAGATAGATGCCATCAGTAGAATGCAAGAAAAATGTACAAATATCTTAGAGGTGAGAAGATTTCTTGGCCCATGTGTATTCTATCTCATATGGATACCACATTTTTCTCATGTCGCCAAAAATCTTTATCAATTATTAAGAAAAGGCCAAATATTCTCTTGGGGGGAAGAGCATTGGCATGGATTACAATAATATCCATACATGTATCAACGATTGCATACTGTTTCGAGGAGAATACAAGACTATAGAGACATGTCCAAAGTGTGGTGCTCACAGGTATTGATAGGACTTACAAGGGCAAACCATCCCTCAAAAAGTTCTCAGACACTTTTCGCTTATCCCCCGCATAAACCACATGTGAACAGGTGCATGGACTCATTTTCTTGCTAATTATATTACGACATGGTTTATGTCACAATGGTTTGAAATCTCTTGTACGTGTTTGTGAACAGGTAATCTTCTATCCAAACCCTCGACAACCTCGATGGTGGTATGATATACCTTCAACTCCCCGAAGTGTGAGAGTATATGATCAAAGCGATGTTCCGAGCATAGATGAAGATAATATGCAAATAGAGGGGTCGATATTGCAAGGGGTGGAGGCCGTCGAAAGCTTGGAGCCAGCATTGGCTAACAATGATGGAAATATAGGAGTCCAAGAATTCTTTGAGAACGAGGTGGACTCATTCTTTTGTGGTGACATGTCTATCGACCTTCCAGTGTATGTGGAGTTGTGTCACGAGATTAACATGGGATCATAGGATACTTCATACTTGGAGTATCCACTTACTCACAATTGCTTATAAGGGTACATAAGATATGCATTTTAAGTGAGATTTTTTTTAAATGATTTATATTACTGTGCTTTGTATAATTTAAATTTATTATTCTAAAACACAATATTAGTAAGTTTGGGAATCTCCCAATTCCCATTTTTTGAATACTAAAAAGGTGGCACCTGGATAACATGCCCATAAGTTTCTCAAAACCATATGATGTGACCTATCATTGGAAAGCACTTGAAAAATGGAATCTATTGAGCTATAAAGCACTCCATTTGGAGTTATAGTGTTCAAGTTATGACAAATCCAAAGATTTGACCATGTGTCCCAAACTTATGGGAAATTTCCATATTCCCCAATATGGTGTTCTAACATCATTTTTTGTCTATGCAGGTGACATTTTCAGGATGTGTCGAGGGATGAGTGATGAGGAGTTAAAGGCCATCTACGTACGCATGTCTCCAGACCAGATCACGAGATTCAGAGAGATGGTAGACCAGGAGCTGTCTCAGTCTTCGTCAGGGCGCTTTGTTAGATCTACTTCAACACGATCAGATGCTTCGGCTTCGAGTAGACGAGCTTGACGCTCACAACTTGGATCAGAGGGAGGGAGTGCATCGAGATCAGGGGGATGCTATAGAGATACAGAGGCAGTGAGCCCGCGGTCTACACGGGATACAGGTGTGACTTCTCGCTCTTGTGGCCCTTCCAGGGAGCGTGGCTCAGGCTCAAGTGGATGCTGTGGAGACACGGACGCGGTATCTCCGTCTCATCGTTCAGCTGGAGCTGCATCACCTGAGGGATTTGTCACACCTGTGGGGACATCTACTCCAGTTACTCCGGCTTTTGCACAGCCGTCAGAAGGTGGCACCCCTGTGGGTGCCAATCCGAGAGATATTACCTCGATCGGTACACCGGATGCACAGGGGTCTCCTGGATATGCCCAGGGGCGTGGACGCAGATGGGAGAGGACCCATCTTAGGCAGATTCCAAGGGGTTATGGATATCTAGTTGATAGTAGGTCAGGAGCCATCATCATGAATGATGAGGGGAGGAGGGTGATGGCTCGCATGAGAGAGTTGTGCCAACAAGTTTTTCGGCACAACATCTTGGATCATTGGAAGAACATACTGGAGGGGAGCAAGGACTACATAGTAGCATCCTTGCACGAGGAGTTTCCGGCCAGTCTTAGTAGATAGATTCTCTATGGGCTGGATGATGGATTGCATATATGCATACATGTCACATAGACGATCTGACGCACACAAGGCAATCAAGAGTGGGGCTACAAAGCCAGAGTGGTTAGATGCAGACGACTGGCACCGACTGAGGGAGGAGGCTACAAATTCTCGAGGATGTTGGAGTCAGCAGCGCGAGGCAGGGAGGGCATGACTCGAGGCCGGAGTGGTCCACCATCTTGGGAGTGGTGGCCATAGGACATATTTGGAGGACTTTGTAAGTTTTTCTTTTCTTTTGCTTGTTTTTTTTTTGAAATATTCTTTGTACTCACAGTCATGTTTCTGACAGTTAGCATTTTGTTTTCTTTGTAGCACTCCATTACAAATCGCAATCCGACTGGCCTTGAGACTCGATATGCAAAGAGGTACGGTCTCACTGCATTGATCGACCGATTGTATAGACGCGGCAGCCTTGTAAGTCACTCATCTTTCTTGTCCGTAGTTAGCATGAGATATTTGAATGTATTATTGTATGGTGGATTGATGTGTTGTTTCTTTTTCTGCAGAGTCCGTTCGATGCTCCTTTGTGGTGGGACGAGCTTTCAGGGGACAAGGATTTGTAGCTCGCCCATGGATCCCTGGAGCTCACACACCTTTATTTTTGAGTCGCCTGATCTATGTAGATATTTTCTATGTATTAGTGATATCCTGTCATGATTGTACCAATCACTTATTATGCTATCATGTATTTATTTCATGTATTAGTTTTATGATTTCAGTATACATTGTTTTTGTTTGCAAGCGCATTGTACACAATAGTGTAGAAACTATTTTGTATGGCTCTAGTAAAGCACACAGTGCTATATGTGGCACGGAAGCTTGCTGCCCTGCCATAATTTTTTTTTTCCTATTACTGTCGCTTTTAGCATCACAAATTTTACTAATCGCGTCGTTATTGGCGTCATTATATACATCACAAACCATCGCTATCAGCGTCGGTATTAGCATTGGTATCAGTTAATACCGACGGTAATACCGACTGTTCTATGGCATTGCCAATAATGATGCTTTTTGCGACGACGAGGGCAAATTTTGTTATTTGTATTTTCGTCACTTTAAACATCGGTATAAGGCCTATATCTTCTAGTGAGTATTTTATGAGCTAGATTGATATTTGTGGATTATGCCAGCACAATTTTTGATGCATTTGTCTTGAGATAATGAATATTCCCATGTAGTGTTGCCACTGTACTTTTACTTAAGTGTGAGTTGATAAGGTTTGATGTGGATATGAGATAAGTGTGTTACAATCTAAGGTTCAGAGGTTAGGGATAATAGAAAAATGGTGATTTTGTGCTAGGTGCACTGCATTAGGGAGCATGTATGCTAAGTGTGCTACGCTTGTAAAAGTGCAAGAAGTGTTCAAAAAAAGCTTACATCACCACATGTAGTCTCTTGGATTGTCCTAATTGCTCAATATCTGGACATGGACATCATGATAAAGCTATGAAATGCTCTGGGCACATCCAAGATGAAGGTCTCTCTCTAAAATTTAAATGCTCTTGTGTAGGTTTACACACTTACATGTGTCTAGGTCTATGAGTCAACGAACATAAACACACATTGTCTAAATTAGTGCTCAAAAGCGGGAAATGCAAGGGGAGATAGATAGATAGATAGATAGATAGATATGAGAGATAAGTAACTGAACGAACAAATATAAACACACGTTGTCTAAATTAATATTCAGGTAGCATGGGAAATGCAAGGGAAGATAGAGGAAGAGAAAGATAGATCTAGAAAAGTGTGTTTATTGAACTTTCCTGTGTGTGTGTGTGACACACACACACACACACACACATATGGAGAAGTCAGCTACCCATTCTTGCAAGTTACAATGGTGGCCCTAAGGCTATTGAACATGAAAAACCAAGATAGTGTGCAACATGAAAATTAGGTGCTCCTCTGCACTTCTCCAATCTTTGGAAGAATCTTGACAAAGATTCATTGATCAGCTGCCACCCAATGATAAGCTCCAACAACACCATCCCAAAGCTGACAACATCGAGTTCAAAGATCCCTTGCAACGGTGGGACAATCACAACAGCAAGGTTAGTTTTCCCCAATATATTTTATTATGAGTCATGACGTATTCCACATATACAAAACATGAAATCTTGTGAGCTCTCATAGGGACATGGCTTTTTCTTTTGCCCCTCTTTAACCACCGCCCAATGCAAGGTCTCCAGTTTTCAAGCACAAAGTGATAGTAGATGCCTTGTGGTTAGATTGCCGGTACAATCAAACCTAGGTTTTTGAAGAGGTCAAAAATTTTGAATCAATGTCTACACTTAGATTAAGTGAAGGGGAGCATCAAGAGGAAAAGGAGTTGACTTTCCAAAGGAGACTACTCATGTGTAGCCAAATGGTGACCACATGAGACCACATTCAACACTCCTTCAACATCTCCACAAGTTGATTTGACATGTGTATGAGATGGATCATAAGACTTGCACCACCCATAACTTCATGACTCGAGCTGAGAATGTGACTGAACGTGGAGCGCAATAGTGAGGCAATAGCCACATGTAGGTAGGGTTGATAGTGAACCCAGAGCTTGATGTGCTACATAGATGAGAGAGAAACCACAATCAAAGGAGAGAGAGAGAGACAATCTGATGCTCTATAAACTTCCATGTTTGGAGAGTCAATAGAGTAAACCCACTAGATGAGGTTCCTTATTTTGTGGGGTTAAAGTTTAGAGAGTTATTGGACTCGTGCAGGTTAATGGCCACTTTTGCAACTTGCGTAGGTCAATTGACCTACATGTGTCTTGGCCCTAACACCCTTTTCATTATTTTATAATTACAATATTCTTTTTCCCTAATTAAAATGAGATTGAAACACATGTATTTTCATGCTCCTCTGTCTCTCACAAACATGCGTGTGTGCATGTGCACACACATACACACTCTCTCTCCCTCTCCCATCATAGAGCCGCCATACTTGAATCCTGAAGTCACCATGGCATCTCTATCACTCTCCCACTAAACATGCACCAAGCTGCCTAAAGTTTTAAAACTCTATAAAGAATGAAGCTTTAAGTTAACACTATGATCATCCCCTTGATCCATTCTCTCTCTCTCTCTCTCTCTCTCTCTCTCTCTCTCTCAAATGTGCATATCCTCCCTCCTCTCCATGGAGCAACCCTAAACAGATTGTGCTTCATAAAATGTGTGAAATGCTTTCTTGTGTTGACTAGTGCCTCAAAGTTTAGATAAAATTTGACCAGTTCTAAAGTTCCTTTTATTCATTTCACATCTAGTTACCTGACAGTATCTGAGAAGGCTCTTGGTCTGCCATGTCTTTGAATCTCGCCATCTGATCTGGAGATATACGCGTGAAGATCTTCTGCAGCTTCTCATCGCTCATCCCTCGACTCATCTTTGTGATCTAAATATCCACAAAGGTCACTTGCAGAGACAAAAAATGATGTTAGCATAATCAATTTAAATCATATAAAGCACAATAATATAAATCTTAAAAAAATGATCTTACTTAAAATGTATATCTTATGTACCCTTATAAGCAATTCGTCAATGAATTGAGTAGGTGGATGCTCCAAGTATGAAGTATCCTATGGTCCCATGTCAATCTCCTGACACAACTCCGCATACACTGGAAGGTCGATAGATATGTCACTACAAAAGGATGAGTCCACCTCATTCTCAAAGAATTCTTGGACTCCTGTATTTCCATCATTGTTACCCGATGCTGACTCCTCTACATGCTCCAAGATTTTGGTGGCCTCCATCCCTTGCAATATTGACCCCTCTATTTGCATATTGTCCTCATCTATGCTTGGAACATCACTTTGATCATATAATATCACACTTCAGGGAGCTGAAGATAGAACATACCACCATCGAGGTTGTCGGGAGTTTGGATAGAATATTACTTGTTCACAATCAAGTATAAGAGAGATTTAATTATTGTGACATGTACCATGTCGTAATACAATTAAAAATTACATGAGTTTATGCACCTGTTCACAATGGGCCAACAACACAAAGGCGTCGCGCAAATTCGTCCATTTTTTTTCGAAATCTATTTCGAGAAATCCAGATGGACCTCATCGAATTGTTGCTCTAGTTCCTTCAAGTACCACTTTGAACCACTGCACATCGAATAGGATCATGGAGAAGCTATGGAAATCCACCGTAATAATACTTTGCAAGTTCCCAAAATACTCCATCTCATCTATAACCCTATTTGATCCGTTGCTCATCGTCGGCTCTCTTGCTTGAACCTTGCCATGATACCACAATCTATTGTGGAGCGCATTTTGTCAATACGCTCCACGCAAAAACGCCATCCGCACGACCACACTGCACTATATATTTGGTACTGTACATTGAAACACTCAATTAGTTGTCACATATAAAATATAGATACAAGAAACCCTAAACAAGTCATCACCTTTGGACTATATCCCCTTGACAATTCCCACTCCTCGGTTGAGACCTCCGCCCCTTCCCAAGATGCTGCGGTTAAAGCTCCATGCAACCATCATGTTGACATAAACCATGGCATCTCCTCCATGCCCTCGGGATATCGAATTGGTCGATGATCCATACTATACCAAAATTCAGATTGCGCTTCCTCTTAATCTTTCCTAGCTTGCTGGTACCTAGCGAGCCACGTCTCCATAGAGGCATGGTGTAACATAAAAAAGCAATTCACTTTCTCCTCCATTGTAGCATCCATTCTTTTTTCTACCCCATTTCCAACCACCACATCTCCGATCAGTCCATCATCGTCCTTCAGCGACCATAGCATACTGTTGTCTGAATCCACTGTTTGTAGCCATTGTGAAATATGCACTAGCACCTCAAACACCAACCAACCTTCAGCCCCAACCTTCAACCATCTCACCTTCTGACTGAGCTCATTGTCACACAAAGCCTTTTAGGTTTTTCATGAAGCGCTCCGAGAAGAACATCCATGGGATATGGATAGGTCCAGCAATCTCTACTTCATCGACAAGATGCACAAGAAGGTGGATTTGTATCGTGAGCATGCTGGTAGGCAGGTATTTCTCAAAGAGACAGGCTGTCTCCACTGCACCCCGCCTCGCAGATTCAATAGAGGACATCTTAATCTCCTTTTGTGAGATCCATTGCACTAAAGTTGACAACCTCTAAATTGCCCCACGCGTATTTCTGGAGTAAGGCATCCTACGATCGTGATCGGTAGTACAAACTGCCACAAATGAGAAAGCATTATGAATAACGACTACACTCCAAATAGCAAAATACGCAGGCCACTTACAATCCATTCGTAGTATAAACGTGACATATCTTATACCAATCATGGAATTTTAGCCCTGATAATTGGTCATCTTTAGAAAATGTAGACCTGAGAGAATGCATCATACCCGTTGTTAGAGTGCGGATAGACTTGACTATTTTCTTCACAATGTGCTCTTCTTTAGTGGACAAAACCCAAGGAGCGTGAGGTAGCTACAAGCGACCATCAGCACTTAACTGCGGCCAAAGTGCCTCCATCTTGCCTATCTCCTTCAAATCAGCACTTGACTGCGGCCAAAGCACCTCCATCTTGCCTATCTCCTTCAAATCCATTCGTGCCCCTGTAGTGTCTCTCTTTCCTATGATGTTGTCCCATGGCAAGCTGCCCACGTTCTTGAAAAAATGCATGGGATCCAACAAGTGGTTGATTTGTAAGTGGGTCCAATATGGCAACTCGTAGAAAACCGAGAATCGTCGCATTCTGTTTGGATGTGACTCCATGTGGACCATTTTTATCTCGTACTAGCTTTGGGCATTCATACGTGTTGGAGGTTGTCCAAGAAAACCTTTCCTAAGTTCATGACCCTCTGACAAGAAAGCGGTGTGTCCTTGATATACCATCTTCTTCATGGTTCGTGACCTTTGGGAGTCTAAATGTGGCCCGCACAATGGACATGCATGATAACCTGAGGTAACTAAACCTGTCCCAACACCTCTATCTAGTGAATATAAACTTGAATGAGCTATGATAGATATTACCAATGAGAATGGAAGCCTACTTACCTGAGCACTCTCCGAATCTTGGAAAGTCATGCACCGTCCACATGAGAATGGCTCCAATATTGGCGGACCATCGACCACTGTACTTACTCATATCTTGCACGGTGACCCCCTCCTCCTACAAAATCTTAAGCTCATCAACTAATGGACGAAGATACATGTCCATATTTTTGACTTTGTAGCGACTAGGAACAAGTAAGCTAAGGATAAGATGTACTTTCTTCATAGTAGAAAGCCATGGAGGGATATTGTAATTGACAAGGACTATAGCTCACACACTGTAAGAAGTTGAGCGCAGATCGAATGGGTTCACGCCATCCATAGCAAGACCGAGTTGAAGATTCCTTGGCTCTCGGGCAAGGCTTGGGAATGTAGAGTCAATGTGGCTTCATGCTCGTGAATTCACTGATATTCGTTGAACTCCATCTGTGGACCTATTCTATGCATGCCATGTTGTCAAGGTTACCATGCCAGACGTACAAAATATGTGGTTTATGCGGGGGATAAGAGGAAAGGGTCTAAGAACTTTTTGAGGGATGGTTTTTCCTTGTGAGTCCTATCGATACCTTTGAGCACCACACTTTGGATATGTGTCCATAGTCTCCTATTTTCCTCGAAACAATATGCAATCGTTGATACATGCATGGATGCTGTTGTAGTCCATGCCAAGCTTCCGTAAAACATGTCGTGCATCATCACGAGACTCAGGCATGGTATTTGCAAGTGGTAATATATGATACTTCAGTAACCTGAAAAAAATCATAAAACACCTTTAAATGCACAAATGTTTTTAATGATAGTGCCGAAAAGAAATCAACGAAGCGTACGTACAAGGTACCTGATCAACTCAGTCACACTCGCATCACTCCACCCATATTTTGCTTGCACACTTAGGAGTGCAAGCAGTGTCTTCAAGCGAGATACTCGGCACCCATCATATAATGGTATGGATGCTTCCTCTCTAAGCGGATCATAAGTCTCGACATCCATGGGCATCAATGCATTGATCATTGCCTCCATCTTAGGCTCCAAGATTATAGGTAAGTCTCGAAGGCTGTCTATCTCCTCTGGTATTGACGGTATAGATTGGATAGTATATTTCAAGTGGTGGATTGGCTCAGGCACTCCATCCATCGCACGCCCATGAACTCTTCTAACTAGCGGCAAAGGGTGTACTCCTCCTTGGGATGAGACATCACCTCTCTGGATAGAAAATTTGCCAGCCACACCTAATGTTTTGTATATGGTATTCAATTAGTTTGCGGATACAATGCATGATTGATATACATTTTTCTTACCATTTGCTCAAAGTATGAGATCACTTTTTGACTTTCTAAGATCACTTTCCGACTGTCTGCTCAAAATCTGATGGTGCTTTCTGACCGTTTGCTCAAAATCTGAGATCACTATTTTGCGTCCGAAAGAGCCATGGTCTAAGAGTGTAATACATGATGTTTCTTTTTCTCCAATTTTTCAGGACTGTCTCCATTCTGGCTCTTGCCCAATGCATATCGGAGTAGTGACTGCTTGGAATGAACAGAGCCTCTTCCTCCTCATGCATGTGCTATAGATGGCCTTCTTTTTGAGAGGTGGGCTGCCCAACTAGTTTGGACCAGACGACCATTACATTTTCAGCTTTCACTTCTTCAATTTTCTCATTCATGCTTTCTCTATCTTTAGCTTCAATTGCTGCAATTAATTATTTAACTACTTCAAGATGAATTCCTTGTGAAGTCAACTTCTCTTCGTCTTGCACAAAAACTCAAAGAACTTGTAAAAAAGCATGCACTATTACTTCAACTTCATCACCAACATATTGTCTTTTCCTTTTGATTACATTAATAATTACATCATGGAATTCACGTTTGGCAATTCCAAGTATTTCGCCTAAGGTAAATTCAATTTTGCTTTCCAGAATTCGTTCTTCTAGGACTCATTTGAGATCGGTTGCAGATTCTATGTTAGATTGCAACGTGTAGTCTGGCTGCTTGCCTTTCTTCTTTCCTTTGGTATTCTTTGTTTGTGGCGCATCTTCCATCTCTTGATGTGGGGTTATATTTTCAGCTAGCTTTGGTTGTTTAGGCGTTCTTCTAGTTACCCGTTTTAGAGGGCCAAAAGAGGAAAGCCCTGGTTCATCTTCTCTTCTTCTCTTTTCTTCAATCAAGACTTCTTTATGATTGACCTCAGTCAAATGTGCAAAGGCAAAAAAAGAATCTACCGATTCTTTCAAACCAAATATTCCTCGAATGCATTGGCTAGCATTAGCCAGATCTTCTTTGGCTACTTTATCACGTTCCATTTGATCTAGTGCCTGTATCCATACATTAGATTGCACATTAGCTTTACATGCTTTCAAACTTGATTTAGTTGGCTCAATTTGCAGCCCATAGGTAGTTGCATCAATTACTGCATAGGCATTCTTTACAGCTAAATCTTCTAATCTTTTCTTGATTCCACCATTGCCAAAATTTGGCTCCAGTGGAAGACCAGTTTCAGCTGCATGAATTTTTTCATCTTGCCAAAAGATGAGCTTCTGTGCTTCAGTCTCACAGAAGGCAAAACACTCCCTCTTGTCATGTTGTTGGTTGTCACACCAAATACAGCACCTCTTAAAGCCTTCTCTCATGGGTCTTTGAGTTGACGAACATCTCCTTCTTCAAATTTGACAGTTGGCGCTCCTGTTGCTAAAAATCAGATTGTTACTCAACTTTTTCATACCATCAAAGATCCTTTATATGACAATATCGTCACTATTTTTTCTAACAAGGATGATATCCACTTTGACAAAGCATGTATATCTCTTATTGAATATTCTCAATGTCATGAGCATCATTTGGAAAAATCTGATGCTATTTTGGTCACTCGCAAACAAAGGGATTTTGATGTTGATGCTGCTTTTGTTGCTCGCAAGCGTCCTGCTTCATGTTTTCAGTTAGGTGGATGCTCTAATCAAGGTAGTAAATCTTCTCGTCTTGCTTATTCTAACAGACATTGTTCTTATTGTGATAAGAAAGGCCATGTGGCTTCTGATTGCTGGGCACGTCAATATGGTGAGGAGCATGGAGTTACTACAAAGCAACCTCGCTCGTCCAAAAGTTTTCCTCCTTGTGATTATTGTGCACATACAGATCATCCATCTCGTCAATGTTATAAACGTAGATATGATGAAGAACTTTCTCAAGCTTATATTGTTCAACAAACTACAACTAATGATGATCATACTCATCAAGAGCTCAATTTCGTCCATCATGATATCTCTCCAGAAAAGGTACTTCATGATGGTTCTCTATTCATCGTTGATTCAGGTGCCACTGGAAACATGACATACCAATCGCAGTGGCTTCACAATTATCATTCTCTTCCTATCAAGAAGTTTGTTTACCTTGCAGATGATACGACTTGTCAAGTCAAAGGAGTGGGTGATTTATATCTGGTGATTGTTTCATCCACTAGACTATTAAGAGGAGTTCTTCATGTTCTAGATTTGCAAAGAAATCTTCTTTATGTTGCTTGTCTAGTTGATCTTGGTTTGTTTGTTGGCTTTGATCATAATCAATGTCGTATAGAGAAAGACGGACATACTATAGCAGTGGCTCCTCGACATGGTAATCTATTTGAGCTATCATTGAATGATACAGTTGCAAATGTTGTTACTGCCCCTGGAGATGCATTGTGGCATCAACGATTTGCACACTCCGATTTTGCCAAAATTCTTGATCTTCATCATCATGGTCTTGTGCGAGGTATGGATCTTAAATCTCATCCACGTATGGGAATATGTGAGTACTGTGCACTTGGAAAACACCATCGTTCGCCTTTCCACACTTCTACTTCATCACATTCCTGTGCTCTCTTGGATTTGGTTCATACCGATATTTGCGGTCCTTTTTCTGTCTCAAAGCCTCAATATCAATATTTTATAACTTTCATTGATGATTTCTTATGATACACACATGTCTATCTTCTTCGACACAAGTCTGAGGCTTTATCTATATTTAAACAATACAAGATAAGTGTGGAGCTTCAAACTGGATTCTCTATAAAGACGCTTCGCAGTGACAATGGCGGTGAATATGTATCCAATCTATTTGATGACTTCTGTAAGGATCAAGGTATTCATCATGAATTTATAGTTCCTTATTCTCCTCAGCAAAATGGTATTGCTGAGCACAAAAATTGCACTATTCTTAAAGCTATACGTTGCATGCTTATACACTCTGGTTTGTCTCGAAAGTTTTGGACTGAAGCACTTCTAACAGCCGTTTTTATTCAAAATCATCTTCCAACAACTGCACTTATTGGTAAAATTCCTATAACAATCTGGACACGGAAGACACCTTCAATCTCTCACTTTCGCAAATTTGGTTGCATTGCTTATATTCATGTGCCCAAGGACACTAGACATAAGTTGGATCCTCCAGGTTTGAAGGTTATTTTTCTTGGTTATTCACATCATTCCAAAGGTTACAAATTTTAGGATCCTTCTACTCAAAAGGTTATCATTAGTCGTGATGCTATATTTGATGAGAAGACTATGGGTGGCACATGGTCGTCAGATGTTTTAGATGATACACAGTCTTTGCTTAGTGCATTTCCTTACTTGCTTTGTGAGTCTACTAATTCTGATGATCATAAACCTCCTTCACCTCCAAAGAAGATTGATGAAAATTTGGAGATCTATGTCGATCTTCCTATTGAGATAGAGCATGGATTCTATTCTATTTAATATAATGTCTTTGATGATGCTATATCTGTCCAAGAGAATCCAATATCGTATATGGAAGCTATCAATTCGTCTCAAAGGGATCAATGGCAAGAAGCTATGCAAGCTGAGTATGATTTTTTAATCTCCAAAGGTATATGGATTCTTACTGAACTCCCCCCAAATGGTGTTCCTATCAAATGTAAATGGGTTTATAAAACCAAGACCAAAGCTGATGGCTCGTTTGATAAGTTCAAAGCACGACTTGTTGCAAAAGGTTACTCACAGATTGTAGGAGTAGATTATCAAGAAACATTTTCTCCCGTTATGCGCTCCACAACTGTTCGTATGATTTTGGCTTTTGCAACACTATTTGATCTAGAAATTCACCAAATGGATGTTAAAACGGCTTTTCTCAATGGAGATCTTGAAGAAGAAATCTGTATGGAGCAACCTGAAGGTTTTATGATTGCAGGAAAGGAGCATCTTGTATGCCAGCTTCATCGTGCATTGTATGGATTAAAGCAAGCCTCTCATGCTTGGTATATTAAGATTGATCAGTTCCTCACATCTAAAGGTTTTGTTTCATGTTTTGCTAACCCAAATCTTTACATCAAAAGGAAGGACAAAAGTTTTATTATTCTTGCTCTATATGTTGATGATACTATTCTTGTGTCAAATAATATTGTTTTCTTGGATGCTATGAAGAAGCTTTTATCGACTGCATTTGAAATGGTGGATCTTGGTGAGATACATTCTTGTTTGGGTATTCAAGTTCAACGACACCGACAACAAGGCATTCTTCTTCTTCGCTAGACAAAGTTTATTAATGATATTGTTAAGAAGTTTAGGTTGACAAATGCGCACTCTGCCAACACTCCCATTCTTTCAAGCTCTACCAAGGGTACATCTACAACACGCAATGAAGAATCAGCCATTCATCAACCTTTTGCTAATCTTGTTGCTTGTCTTCAATTTATTGGTTTAAATACAAAACCAGATATTTTATTTGCAGCTAGTTTTTTGGGACAATATCTTTCTTCCCCTTCCACTATTCATTGGAGTGCTGCAAAACGTATTCTTAAGTACCTCAAGGGTACTAAGGAATTTGGTCTTATTTATCATCGTTGAGAGGATTCTTCTTTATCTTCTTCAACTTCTCTTGACCTTATTGGATATACAGATGCTGATTGGGCAAGTTTACACTTATCCATGCGATCTACAAGTGGTAATTGTTTCTTTGTAAATGGATGTTTGGTTTCTTGGTCCAGCAAGAAACAACGATGTGTTGCAGTTTCTACAACTGAGGCTGAATATGTTGCTGCATCATTAGCAGCTCGCGAGCTACTTTGGCTTCGACAACTACTTGGAGATTTGGGACATCCTTCATCATCTAGTACACCTCTTCGATGCGATAACCAAAGTGCTATTAGTCTTACCAAAGACTATATACAACATAGTAAATCAAAGCATATTGCTATTCATTATCATTATGTTCGACATGAAGTCAAGAAAGGTTCCATTATGGTGGAGCATTGTCCCAGTGATCAAATGGTTGCAGACATCTTCACAAAAGCTCTTAGTGAAGCTCACTTTAGTTCATTCAGACATGCACTTGGTATTGTTCCAAGTTCTTGTCTCACTGATTGAGGCATGTATCTTTGTATTCAAGAAAACTTTATAGTAAATCATTTTTATATCGTAGGTATGTGTAGGGGCTCGGATTTTTCCCTTGTTCTCCCTAAGGGTTTTTTCACTCGCAGCCAGAGTCCTTTGTTTGAGTGGGGATGCTACAACTATATATATCATCTCTCACTTGACTTGGATCTTACCTATATATACTAACCCTACATCAATATGAATCATTCTTTGGGAGCATGTCTTCTGTATCTCTCTCGTACTCTCTCTCTCTCTCTCAACATCTTTTAACAGGGTATCTGCGTACCACCGGATCACTCAATGGAGCCTTTACATTACTATGAGCTCTCTGTACACCTGGTGTCCTAACAGAAGGAATACCAAGCTCATCATTCAAGCTCTCTGAGCCATTGGAGTCTCCATTAAGAACTGCATCAATGCCATCTAACACTTTATTCTTTCCTTTGTCTTTACGTGTAGTGCTACTAGATGCACCTGAAGATATAGAGCTACTCCTTAGTCTCCTAGACCAAGGACTACCAGATGATGTCTTTGGTCCACTAAGAGTCTGTGATTCTTTCTTTTCAGTCTGCACATGAGTAGCATGATCATCATCATCATCCAATGCATCACCACTAGATGCATACCAACTGCTCATTTCATCAAAGATGACATCCCTGCTCACTCTGAACTTACATGTGACAGGGTTATAACAGTGATACCCTTTTTGCTCTAAAAAATATCCAATAAAGACACCATTTTTTGCCTTTGGATCAAGCTTCTTCCGTAGCTCATCTGGCACACATCCCATGAACAGCAGCTGTGGGAGTTCTATTCATAATGTACACAGTAGTATGGACAGCCTCAAACCAAAAATGTTTGGGCATATTCTTTTCAACCATTAATGCATGTGCAACTTCTGCAATATGCCTATTTTTTCTTTCTGCAACACCATTTTACTGTGGGGTATACTTGCATGTGAAATGTCCCTTTATCCCATGAGACCTCAGAAAATCATTGAACTCATTCGAGAGGTACTCTCCCCCTCCATCTGACCTCAAGCACTTTACTTTCAAGCACATTTGTCTTTCAACTGCAGCCTTTTTCTAAAGTGCTCAAACGCCTCCCTCTTTTCCTTCATAAAATATACCCACAGCTTTCTAGAATAATCATCAATGAATGTGACAAAGTATGAACTGCCTCCAAGAGATACATTTTGTGTAGGCCCCCAAATATCTGTATACACAACATCAAGGATATTTCTGCTTACATCTCTCTCATGTGAAAAGGGTTGTCTTGCCTGCTTACCAAACTGACATGCTTCGCATACCTTATGAAATTCTACAACTCTAAATGTAGGCAAACCTATAAACAACCCTTTGGACTGCATTAATTTCAGTCTTTGTACATTTGCATGTCCAATGCATTTGTGTCAAATTTCAATATCTGCAGCAACATCTTTTCCTTTAGCATACATAGCAGAATTCACAGTAGGAATTTCAGCATCTAGAGTAAACATACGTCCAATTCTACTTCCCTTTGCAACCAACCTGCAGTTTTCATTGAAGTCTTCTACAAAGCAGTCCTTTGCATTAAGTCTGACTTGTAGCCCTTGCTCTACCATCTGACCGACTGACACCAAGTTCTTTATAATAGATGGCACATGTAATACATCTGAAAGACTCTTTGCTTACCATCATGCAAGGATAAGAAAACTTTTCCAATGTGTGAAATTGGGTGGCATGAATCATCACTCGTCTACACATAACCTGTATTTTGCAAATCCTGCATCTCTCTAAACCATTCTGTATGGCTGGTCATATGATTGGATACACCTGAATCAACATACCAGACATCATCATATGTTCCCTTTCCTGTTACAGCATTTAGCATATGCTATAAAACAAATAGACGTTCATTTTTGTCTTCATTCTGTTGTGAAGACGATGCATAGTTTCCTTGCTGCAACTTACCACTGCGAATATCATCTTTCTTAGCATAACATTGTACTGCAATATGACCTATTTTGCCACAGTAGTGACACACAATACCAAAGTTGTTAGAACCTCTATTCTGCCATCCATCTGTTCCTCTAAAGCTCCCCCTGCCTCTAAAGTTACCATGACCTCCTGAAACTTGCATATCGCCAAATTGCTGATTCAATTTGTTTTGCTAGTTGTCACTACCACGTCCTGTACCACGACCTCTTGAAGAGGACCTGCCACGTCCCCTTCCTGAACTGGAGTAGAAAGCTTGGACATGTTCACCACTTTTTAGAGATGTCTCACTCTGCATGTTGATCTCTTTAGTGATCATAAGGGAGACCAACTCATCAAAATCTCGAAATGGCTTTCTGACATATACAGAAGTTACAAAAGACTTCCAAGCCTTTTCATTGTCAAGTCCACCCAAGGTAGAGGATACCAAATCATCATCATCGGGCATTGCATAAATTGCTGCCAAGGCATCTGCAATGCTCCTTACCTTCATTGCATACTCATTGATAGACATATTCCCTTTCTTCAATGTATTCAACTCTTGCTTGAGTTGAATCTTTCGTGCCTTTGTATTTACGGAAAACATACTTTCAAGTATGGTCCAAGCTGCATATGAATTCTCTGCATTTCTAATATGTTGGGCAGCATATTATTACCAATTACTGCAGATAGCCAATACATGACCTTTTTTTTTTTTGCATTCCATTCCTTCCGTGCCTTTGTCTCTTCTGCAGTTGGAGAATCACTCACCTCCCGCTCCTTTTCTTCACCCGAAATAAACTCATAGAGGCCTTTTCCAATAAGGAAGTTCGTGATACGGAACTTCCATGAAGGTAGTTGTTCTTGTCGAGCTTCTCAATGATGGGGTTTCCACTGTTCTCCGCCATTATCACAAAACTAATACCAAATAGCAAGCAAATATTCTGCAACCCTCGACTTGTAGTGCACAACAATACACCAGACAACCTTTTTCACCGTCTGCTCAACAATACATGCAATTTGCAACAACCAGTTTACAGATAAACCTTGTGTTTATTCATTGGTAAACACCTTTGAACTTACTGATCTAAAATCTATAACCTGTGCACCTGTATACGGTAGACACAGCTGAAATTACACGATACCTCGAACTGCTGTCCGCAACCTTGCAAGTCTAAAACAAGGCCTGAAATGACCTCGGATGGACAAAATAGCAGTGGAAAAGCCCTTAAGGACATATCTGCAGAATACACAGCGCTCTTCGCACACACCAAATCTCACTGCAATCTGAGATTTTTGCTCTGTCCTGTTTCCGGTGCCTCCATAGGCACTGTCCAAGAGAAGAAGTAGAGAATGAGAGAGCTTCTTACCCGTTGCTTGCTTGCTCGAATCCTTGACTTCTCTCCTTCGCTTTAGCCTTCAAAACCAGCCTCAATCAACAGTACAGCTCTGATACCATGTCAAGAATTGCGTGGAGGGGGGGACTTGCTTGAGCTGCGATGCCAAACACACACAGAATGCACAAGGAGAAGCTCACTTAAGAGACAAGAAGAGAGATGGAGTCCAAAACATTTTCTTGCTCGTTTCTTCTTCTTCTTCCACACACTTTACAATGTACATAAATTATAAATAAGATACAATATAAAGGAAAGTGGTCTACTAAGTCAACAATGCATAACCGACTACACTAGTCGACTGACGCTCTAACTATGCCAGCTGTAAATAGGTGTAACAACCTGAATATAATAAGTAATAAGTGAGTGGCCATGTGAGAATCATAATGACCACCCACGTGCTAAGTGTAGACGTGTGGATCCATCTAACCAGGCGGTCCATCATTAATGTCTGCATGTGTTGAGCTTGTCATCTCAACAAAGTGAAATAGGCTGTGTGAATCCAAATATTATAGCTTCTATGGTCATTTTTACGGTCCCACATGTGCCTTGGAACCTCAAGCCAATTTTCGTTCCAAAGGCGCATTTGCCCAAATTATTGGAACTTCTAAATGAGAATATCAGAATGAAGATTTTAGAATCTTCTTCAGCATCTTACTCAAACTGATGGTTTACTGTGCCTAATAAAAATGGATCTTTACGATTCATTCAAGATCTACAGCCTATCAATCGTGTCACAATCCTAAATGTTGGTTCGGGTCCAATTGTGATGAGTTTGTTGAAGCTTTTGCAGGTAGAGCAATTTATTCTATGGGCGACCTATGTTCAAGATATAACCAATTTCAGCTTTCATTAGAAAGCCGAGACATTACTACAATGAAGACACCTCTTGGATTGGTCCGCATGTGCACTCTACCACAAGGTGCAACAAACTTCATAGCCCATATGATGAATGCCATATACAAAGTCTTAAGGGACTTTATTCCACAACTTACCCTTCCATTTCTTGATGATGTACCCATCAAGGGATGTGAAGTTAATGAAAAGAATGAGGAGCTTGACGAAGATGGTTGCAGGACATTTGTAGTTAACCATATTCATGATTGTGACAAGATTTTGACAAGGCTAGAACAGATATATCTTACCCTTTCTAGAGCTAAGTCGATTTTTGAGTAGAAGAAGTCCTAGTGATCGGTCATCTATGTGGCCCCTATGGACGCAAACCTTCTCCAATCAAGATAGATGCCATGAGCAGAATGTAAGAAAAATGTCAAATGTTCTAGAGGTGAGAAAATTTCTTGGCGCATGTGTATTCTATCTCATATGGATACCACATTTTGCTCATGTAGCCGAAAATCTTTATCAATTATTAAGAAAATGCCAAAGATTCTCTTAGAATAAAGATCATACTCTCACTATGTGCAAATTAAAGAAGCTGTTAATTTCGGCCCCCACTCTCAAAAGAGCTGACTATTCAAATGGTCAACCCATCATCCTTATTGTGGATACAAGTCCTATTGGGATAAAATGGGCTATTGGCCAAGAGGATCTTAAAGGTAATAGGTATGCAATTTGTTTTGGAGCAAAAGTTCTCAATGAACGTCAAAGAAGGTATGCACAAGTAGAAAGGGAATTGTGGGGAGTTGTAAAAACATTAAAGTGTGATCATGAATACTTTATAGGTTCTTTCGTAGTGGTAGAAACTGATTGTCTTCCACTCTTGGACATGATTTCCAACTGCTCTACACCTGACATTGCTATGCTAAGATGGATTGCATATATTAAGTCTCTCAACCCCGAATTAAAGCATATTGCAAGAAAGGCGAATCCAGTTGCTGACATGCTATCACATGCAAGATATGACAATGAAGAAGAGTTGATGGAAGAAGATGAAGCTGAAGAAGCTATACTTGTTGAAGTTCATTCCATGGCTGGTGAAAATACCTTTTCAGTTATTGCATATACTCGTCCAAAGTTGAAAACAACAGGATGGTCAACTAGAAGCCAGCATGCTCATTGCATTGCTCAAGTTCTAGTTCATTTTCTTGAAGAAGATTATGAAAAATATTGTCTACAGATCTGCCAATATTTGAGCACAATGAAGAAGGAGACTTGGACTAATGAGGAGTTCAAGCATATCAAGAGGAAAGTTGATGGCTTTTTTCTTAAAGAAGGACATCTATGGAAGCATGCAAAGAAGAAGAAAGGAGCGCCTGTCCGATTTTTAGGTAACAAAAGATTGCAACATGTAATGAAGGAATTTCATGAAAGCCTATGGGCTGGCCATAGAGGCATATGGGGAACCTTTAGTAAATTCAAAGAAAAATATTGGTGGCAAAACATGTATCAGGACATAGCACATTTTGTTGAAACCTGTTATGTGTGTCAAATGTATTCTATGGTCAAGCATCGCAATGGGTTACAACCAACTTATCCTTTGTCTATACATTATAGATGGGTTATTGATCTTGTAACCATGCCTACAGGAATATGAAATATACGGTATTTAGTGCTTATAAGAGAGAATCTAACCAATCAAGTTGAAGACAAAGCCTTAACAACCAAATCCCCTCAAGTTGTTTGTCATTTTTTGCTTGAAGAAGTGTTTTATAGATACGGTTGTGTGGGTAAATTAGTAATTGCAAATATAGAGGAGAGTTGGATGCTGATGAGGCATGCAACTTCTTTACTCAATTGGGTATTAAGTTGGCTTGAACATCATCCTACAACCCTAAAGGCAATGGAAAGAGTGAGAGAGGTCATCAGCCTATTCTCAAAGCTCTAGCAAAGTCTTATAGAGGAAAGATCAAAGAATGGCCTAAAATGCTACCTTTTGCATTATGGGCTGACCGAACTACTCACAGTTCAGTGACTGGCTATATGCCAGCTGAACTTATGCATGGGCAACAACCAATTATGACAATTGAAGAATCTATTCTCACATGGAGTCTTCTACCTTGGGAGGAAGGTATTAGTAGAGAAGAGTTACTGACTTTGCGCATATGGCAGCTAGAAAGAAGACCTGAAGATGTTCAATCAGCTATTGAGAAGCTAAAGATAGCAAGACTAAAGAGCAAAAGACAATTTGATAAGCGACATTGACTTCGGTCAAGAGCAATTCAAGAAAATGACTGGGTGCTTGTCTATGATAGCAGCCTAAACAATCAATACAGTGCTTCTAGGAAGCTGGTAAAGCGTTGGTTTGGCCCATATGTGGTAAAGGTGAATTATTGTTATATATTTTTATTAAAAATAAGATAATTTCTTGCTTGAATAAGATTAACTTATGGATATAATCTCTTGTTTGAAGAATACTAGCATATAAAGTTTTAAATTTGATTTTAGCTTGTCTCTTCTTTGATTTTAGCTTTTCTCATAGTTTGTATAGTTGTAAATTGTATTGCTATATGGTGTTTTTCTTTAAAACTTAAAAGTCCATTGAATTTAAAAAAATAATTTAGAGAGAGAGAGAGAGAAAAAGAGTGTCTGATCATTTTTGTATCCTTTTTATATGATGGAATGATTTTTTATTGGTTGAATATTAACATAATTTTTTGATTTAATTTTAGCTTATCTCATGGCCTCCCCAAGTCAACAAACTCTAGATTCAATGATGCATCATCACTCTACAAAAAAAATTTGAGGATCTAAAATCAAAGAATGATAGTTCTGAACAAACAGTGAGCATGAGTAAACCAGTTTCAATACAAAGTAAAAGAGTCTAGTTAATACCACCTCAAAAGCAAATCAAGAATATACAAATAGGAGATGTGTCTCTGATGAAGACTCCTACATATGACCAGATTTTCAAACCACCTAAAAGGACCTAAAAGGATTAGTCCAGAAGACCATGATGAGTTTGAAAAACCATTTTTACTAAAATACTATTGAGATACACAAAATGTTAGGTATTATGCTAATCATAGAAAAGTGTAGAATTGGGTCAAGAGCCATGAGATTGGCAAGGATTTGCGGTTTCATAGTAATAAAGATGACAAACATAGAATTTTAGAGATCATAGATCAAAATCATGATCAAATTTTGCCCCTTGAGTTTCCTGGTGCTACTTACCTTTGGAAAAAGGAGGATGTATATCTGTACTATCTTTCTGTTGCTCAAAATCTCAAAAAGAAACTGAAGAGGAAAATATAATCTTTGGTGGATATATCTTTGGTAAGCATATTTATTTATCAAAATTTTCTCAGCATAGATTATATACATATGAAATTGGTATTGATTGGCACAACTATGTTTTTTTAATAGGAGAATCCTAGCTTTGAGCAACTAAATATGCAACAAAAACTGGTAAGATTTGCACTTTTTCATCTCAAGTGTTACTTTTTCTATTGTATAATTTGTATTATCTTTGTTTGTATTATAATCATTTATCTTTAAGTTTCTTAGTTATATTTACATTTAATTAAATTTTCTCTAAAATTTTAGGATACAAGTGATGAGGTGTATTATCCATAGCTTATGGTGGAAGATCAATGTATCTTTTCCAAGAATAATACAACACATGTATGTACACCATTCACTCATTTAAATATTTTGGTAATTGAAAATTTTAGTTTTTGATATTGACTTTAATTTTCTTGCTTATACTAATTGGAATCACACAATGATGGTTCATCTCTTGTTTCAATTTCTGCTTCCGACAAATATAAAAAAGATAATGAAATGGTTTGTATAACTTGGTTTGTAGTCTTTTTTCATTTGATTGTCTCTAACACTTAACCTATGTTTCAGAACTATTTAAACTCAGATCATAGTTTTATGGAGCTACTACAAGGAATTCCATCTGTATGAGGAATATATACATACGTTCTTGATTTTTTAATACTTTTAAATTAAAAGATATTCCATTTTTTGAGTTTTACTTTTATTGTATTGTAGGGTTCATGTAGTAGTGAACACTCTCTTCCTCAAGATATGATCCAAGATCCTGAGGAGGTTGAAGTTGCATAGAAAAGTCTTCGTGTACGAAAGGTATGCTTAGCCATCTCTTGATCTTTTATTTTAAAACATGCAATTAATAACTTGTATCTAATTACAAACTTCTTATGATAAGATGAGCAAGAAAATGCAGCAAAGCAAGCAACAACGTAAGGGAAAAAATAAGAAACTATCTAAGGTACTTCTTTGCATTTCTTTTTACTAAATGTGGCATAATTTAATTTTGTTAACTTTATTTTCTTGTCTATACTATAGGCTCTCGACCATGTTGAGCCATCAAAAAGTGTTGATCCTTCTAATATAGAACTGCCATCAAGAACTTCATGGGTAACTCAATGTCATTAAATATTAAGACTATAGAGTAGCTAATAAACTTATGATGCAGTAGCACACTAATCTATGTTGTATTTCTAAAATCCAGGTTGTTAATGCCTTTGAAGAGGAAGACTAAGAAACCATCATCCTCAAATATTTAGACATCCAATCCATCGATAAGCTATATGCATCATTAAAATCTACATATGGTGTTATTAAGAGAGATCCTACATTTTTAGGAGGCCACAATGAGCAAGTATTACTAGCCATGAGAAAGTCTCTTGTGGATTGGTTACTCTATAGAGAGAAAATTCATGTCACAAAAAAATCACAATAAACCTTTGAGTATTGAAGATATATGTATCTTGAATTGACCTCTTTATTAATGAAAATAACATCTTTTAATTCTTTCTATTATTTAAATTTATATTTTTTAACTATAATAGGAATTTTTAAAACTATCTAGATGATTGTAACTAGTTTTCTTATATATAAAAAATACTATATCGTTAGTTCTAACTAGTTTGTTTATGTAGTAAAATTTTACTACATCGATAACTAGAGAAATTTGGAATTCCTATATAGAAATATTTTACTATATCACTAACTTGTAAAGTATTCCACTTGTACTAGTTAAGCCTTTTTCTAGATACTTTGATAAGTATCTAGAAAATTTCTCTTTTTTTGCTATATGGATAGGTGTCTAAAGTTCCTTGTGTATAATAATCATCTTCTATATCTTTCTCTCTTTTATCTCTATCTCTCTCTTCTCTTATCTTCTCTCTATCTCTATCTCTTATAGTCTACCTCTATCAGTCTCTTCTCACTCACTCACTCACTCACTCACTCACTCACACACACACACACACACACACACTCTCTCTCTCTCTCTCTCTCTCTCAAGCATTGTGCCACGGTTCCCCTTCGCACACTCGCAAGTCCTACTTCTTCTCTTATCATCTCTCTCTCTCTGTCTCTTATAGTCTACCTCTATCATTCTCTTCTCACTCACTCACTCACTCACTCACTCACTCACTCTCTCTCTCTCTCTCTCTCAAGCATTGTGCCAAGGTTCCCCTTCGCACACTCGCAAGTCCTACTTCTTCTCTTATCTTCTCTCTGTCTCTGTCTCTTATAGTCTACCTCTATCATTCTCTTCTCTCTCACTCACTCACTCACTCACTCACTCACTCACTCACACACACACACACTCTCTCTCTCTCTCTCAAGCATTGTGCCACGGTTCCCCTTCGCACACTCGCAAGTCCTACTTCTTCTCTTATCGTCTCTCTGTCTCTGTCTCTTATAGTCTACCTCTATCATTCTCTTCTCACTCACTCACTCACTCACTCACTCTCTCTCTCTCTCTCTCTCTCAAGCATTGTGCCACGGTTCCCCTTCGCACACTCGCAAGTCCTACTTGTCTAGCCTTTATATACGCTAAGGGGGAGGGTACCCCCCTCTCTCTCTTCATCCACCTCCCCTCCCAAAGTTGCGAAATGGCCGGTGCAATCCACATGATCGCCACCACTGCCGTAGAAGGAGAGAAGCTTCATTTCCTATTGTCATGATGATGATGATGGCGATGATGATCATAGGGGGATGGCCAGGCTAGCGAGATGTGTCAGGGAGGAGAGGCGACATCGATATGGATGGCATGTGGAGTGGCGGCGGTTCGCTGTAAGGTAACTTAAAATATTCTTAAACATTTGTTTCCCTCCTTTTAACCTTCTAACCCGTAGGGGCGAGGAACGAAAGATTTTAAGGATTTGGGGGTCCTTGTAGGTGATGGGGCTTCAAGATATTAGTTTACGGTTCGTGAAGGGGATAAAATCCGAAGTATATGCATGTGAGAAAGAGACAATTCAAGATTTTAATGAGTCTCGGTAGACATAAGTGAGAAAATCTTTTTGCAATTACACCACCACACACATATACAATATTGATTGTGTATTAATCATTAACTATTAACTTTTATACTGCAAATTATACTTGACTTATAATCAATGCATGTATTCATGGTAGATCTTTATATTACATATTAACACATAATTATTATGTGTAAGTACCATTAATTTATAATCTAAATTAGTAATAATTGTGATATATGTATTATAATTAATAATATGTATATAATAATTAATAAATGGGCTAATGTATATATGTATTATGTGTTGTATATATACATTAATGTATTACTATAATCTATAATCTTAATTAATATATTATTATTATAACTAATAGTTATTATGTATGCTTATCTTTTTCAAGTCATATCTCTGCACTTATCTCCCATTCATCCAACTTATTTTATGGCATTTAATTTGTTTATTTTATGATATTAATATTTAATAAATAGGTTAATTTATATATGCATTATGTGGTACATACATATACTAATATATAACAATTATATATATATTAATTAATACATTATACTTCAAACTATTAATTTTTATGTATATGTATCTCTATATATCATTTATATTAATTAAAGTTTTAATATATGTGGTGTTATTATTGATATTTTTATATAATTGATTGCATACTAAACATTGATGATCAATATGCTAATTAATTATTAATATATATATAGTTATATTTCAATTAATGTATTATACGTTTATAATTATGTATATATCTTACTATTTATTAATTGAGAGAGAGAGAGAGAGAGAAAGAAGAAGAAGAAGTAATCCTCAATATAGTTTATGTGTTATCAAGTTTATGTCATGTTATTGGCTTAGTGTGTGAGGATAATATGCATACCATGATAGACTCAATGCGAATAGAAATCAACATTAAATGTGTTTATATTTGAGAAACTTCTAGAAAATATGGTCATAAGATTTCATTGGAGATATAGTTTACACTTGATCTTATTAATATTAGTCTTTCACCCATGTACATTAATAAGTGTCACATTCCTATGTATTGCACTTTCATGCATTCAACATTTTATTAGTCTAAGTTGCCAATGCTTTTGAAGTTTGGATTTTATTTCTTGTATGAACTGTATGAAATGTGCTTTCCAACCCGAGTGTAAGCTATAAGAGAACATACACCGAGAGAATTTAGACATGGAGCACCTAATATATGATTGTAGACATTCTTGTGGCTATGGTGAGTATTTTAAAACTAAAGACTTGTCTCTTATAAGACTTTTACACATGGTTTATTTCATGCCAGCTTTAATGAGTATTTGATGACTTCATGCTCATGGTACAATATCTTGCATCCTTATTGTCAAGTAGTTTGTGATTGGAGACTCTTTTCTAATTCCTACTTGAACTACTATCTTCATAATCATGCTCTTTTTATAGTGCTTTAAAAAGTCAGATGTATATGTTATCTAAATTGTCACAAGTGTACCCTATAATCCATTATTATATCAAGAAAAATCAATAGAATATCCTTGTGTATGATTATAATATGACTTTACTTACCAACAGATTCTAAAGGCATTATATAACTTATCTAGGTGTTGAGCAGAAGTGACTTAACATGAGCTTTGCTTTGCATAATTCTCTTCAACCACATGAGTAATCATCATTATATTGAGGAATTGCAATATCTCAAGTGATAGTTTAGAGTTTTAGTATCAAAATTTGTTTACTTTTTAATGTAGATGTATGTCAAGCTTTTTATATTCTAACGACTACATAATTGAACATCAATGTAAGGAACTTCAACGTTTATAGCCAAGGCATTTAGCATTGTTTTCAAACAAGTACATTACAAAGTAAAATATTGGTTATGTATTTTTTTGTTAGCATTTATTTGATAAAATCAATGATAATATATAAAAACTAGTCAAAACCTTTGTACCCTCTAATTTTAGTATGTGTGTTTAATTGTGAGTTGAGCAAGTAAGCTCCTTTTTCATAGAGATCCAGTGAAACATGACTCCAATGCTTGCTACGTATACATCACAATTGTGAATCACCATCTAATAACGTCTAAACTATATGTGTTATATTTTTAAGGTCAATTGATAGCACCTATCATTATAAGCAAACACTAGTTTATCAAAGTTCTAGAGACTATAATGTTGAAAATATCTATCAACTCTAAGACATGATCGTAGAGGTAGTGATACTATTGGGTCTATAAATAATAGAGTGTTTTGTTGCTCATGACTCATCTTTGACCTTAGAATATTGTGCTACATTTTTATTCCATCAAAATCTAGAAGTTTGATTCATATAAGAAGCATGCGAGATTAAGAAAGAACAGTGTTTATGTTATTACCTCAAAGATGCAAAGATTATATGGTTTGAGACATATGTGTTCTTAGATTGTAATATGTGTATATCAACCTTCCACAACTCTACTTTGGGTATGTCCCATATCTCTACTATTATGGTTGGAGAAAGTTATTCTAGAATCCCTATAATATTATGGAAACATGAAGAAAAATACTTCTCTTTAGTAGTCAAGTCATAAATTTAAATTTTGGGTCCCCAAAAAACAAACATATCAAATTCAATATGTTGTGTTTACGGTCCATCTATGTCACATTTCTCTACCATTATGGCATTGAAAAGTTGATCTAGAGCCCTTATAATATTATCTTATAGCAACATGAAGGACAATATTTATTTTTTAAAAACACTATATTAGGGAATTTAGGAAATTTCATACACTTTGGGAATCGCCAATACAGGTAATATTTGATAACATGGTCAAACCTTGCTCCATTACTTGAAGTCTAATCGCAAATACTATACAGGCTTCCTTTCCAAGTCCAACTTTCAAATGTGAGTTTAGATTTAGCCATATGATCAAATATTTACCTCTTATTTGAAAGTGCAGCTTGGAAAATTCTCAAATTCTCTAATATGGTATTATAGCCATACATAGAATTCAAACTTTGGGTCCCTAGAAAACAAACATATCAAATTTAATGTTATATTTATGTGAGTTGAAAATACCAAAGCATGATTTCTATGATATTTGTTTTCCCTCCCCATGGGATCAATCTTGTGTAAATACCATAAATATTATGCATGGACTTTACATAAACGATATAGATTTTACTCTTTAGCATTGAAGCAAACAAAGAAATGAATTCTAGCTCAAGCATATATCAACTCTCTCTATTTGAGCTTGGCCCTATGGCAAGATAGTTACAAATCTCACATTGAGACCTCTTTAGGGCATTTCTTGGTCATGTGCTCAACCCTTTCTTGGCGTTGAGATCTCTTTGAGGTAGAGCTTGGTCATGTGCTATTTTACACCTTTATATTAAAGAAACAAAGGAATGAATTTACGATTAAGCACATATAAATGCTCTCTATTTGAGAGCTTTGGCCTATAGGCAAGGAAGTTTCAAATCTCACATTGAGACATCTTTGAGACATTTGCTGGTCATGTGCTCAACCCTTTCTCTTTGAGATCTATTCGAGGTAGAGCTTGGCCACGTGCTAAAGCTTAATTTCTAAGCTTGCTTGTGTGCTTAAGCTTATATCAACCCTTGTTCTTTACCTCTGTGAGGAAGATCTTGGCCATGTGCTAAAGCTTAATCTCTGTAGGACAAATCATCGCCATGTGCTAAACATTATCTCTAATCTCTCTTTCACTACAAGATGCAGGCCTCATACTAATGTTCAAAGTGACGAAAATGTTCATTAAAAAAATTGCCCTAATCGTCGCTAAACACGTTGGTGTTAGAGTCTCCATGAAACCGTCACTATTGGCGTCGATATGGGTGTTGGTATATGCATCGCAAAACTGATACAAATATTGACACCAATAGCGACACTTTGCAATTAAAATTGTGACGCCAATAGCGACACATGTAGTAAATTTGTAATGCTAATATCTATGGTTATATAGAGAAAAAAATTTGTGACAATGTAGCTAGCACTATATGCTAGCTTTATATTCTACAAATGGATTAAATGTTAAGTGTGCAATGGTCGTCAAAATAAGCGCAAATTGTACTTAAACCCACAAGACTGTTACATAGAATAAATACAATATCGTTGATAAAAACTCATGGAATCATAGCAAGATACAAAATATGATAATAACATAGTATATAGAAGATGCATGCATAAATCACAGGACAAAAAATGAAGAGGATGTGCACTCCACGAATCCAAGCGCGAGCTCTATATCCTCATCACTCGAAAGCTTGTCCCAATGCAAAGGAGCATCAAATGGAATCTGCAAAAAAAAAAAAATTTACACATCAGTCCACTATACATAATGCATTTTAATAAAAATAATAACTACAGACAAGAAAGATGAATGACTTACTAGGCCACTGCACCCATACAGTCTATTGATCAATGTAGTAAGACCGTGTCTCTCTACATATCGAGTCTCTAGGCTAGTGGGATTGCGATTTGTAATGAAGTGATGCAAAGAAAACAAAATATAACTGTTAGAAACATGATTCATAGTATAATAGATATTGCAAAAAAGAAAGCGAGAAGAAAAGAAAAAAATACAAACTCCTCTAGATAAGTCTTATGGCTGCCACTCCCAAGATGATGGACAACCCATGCCTCTAGTTATGCCCTCGCTTCCTTCTGCTCTACTGTCTCCAACGTCCTAAAGAATCTCTGGTTTCCTCTCGCCAGTCATCTGCATCTAGCAACTCAGGCTTTTAGGTGCCACTCTTGAGTGCCTTGCATGCATCCATCCTCTGTGTGAGATGTACACATGCATGCACTTCATCATCTAGCCTATGGAAAACCTCTATATCACGGTGGATACTAGAAACTCCTCATGCAAGGATGCTACTATGTAGTCCCTGCTCCTCTCGGGTATGTTCTTCCAATAGTCTAAGACATTGTGCTAAAAAACTTATTGACACAACTCTCTTATACGAGACATCACCCTCCTTTCCTCGTCATTCATGATCATGGCTCCTGTCCTATCATCTAGAAGGTATCCATACCCCTATGGGGTATGTGTAAGATGTGTCATCTCCCACCTACGATCGCACTCCTGGGCATAACTAGGAGACCCATGTACATCTCGTGTACCCACGAGAGTGGTATCTCTCGAAGTACCATCCATAGGGGTGCCACCTACAACATATGAGTAAGCAAAAGTTGGAGTCACTGGAGTAGACATCCCCAAAGGTGTGAAAAATCCTATAGATGATGCAACTCCATCAGAACGATGAGACGGAGACACTGCATTGATGCCTCCACAAGAACCACCTGAGCCATCCTCTCTACATGAGAACGAGGAGTAGCACCTGTATCTCAAGCTAAATGCAAGCACACTGCATCCACGTCTTTGTAGTATCCCCAGGACCACTATGTCCGTCTAGGCCTAGTCTCGAGCGTTGATCTCGTCTACTGGAAATTGAAGCACCAAAGCATGTGGAAGTAGATCTAGCAATGGAACAGCCAGATGGTGTTCGAGGAGATAGCTATATCTATGTCGAAATCATATACAAGAGAGATTCAACATTTTTGACATATCTATGTTGTAATAAAATTTAAAAAATAATTCATGCACTTGTTCACAATGAGCTAGCAAGATCAACGTTCGTCCATCTTTTTTTGGAATCTATTTCGAGAAATCTAAATGGATCTCATCGAACGGTTGCCTCGGCTCCTTCTAGTACTACTTTGAACCACTACATATCGAATATGATCATGGAGAAGCTATGATAATCCACTGAGATAATACTTCACAAGTTTCCAAAATACTCTATCTCATTTATAACGATGTTTGGATTTGTGGCTTGCCATTGATTCTCTTGCTCAAACTTTGCCAAGACTCAATGCAGAAATGTCACCCGTGCGACCATGCCACACCGTATATTTTGTATTTTATATTTAAATGGTTAGATTAGTTGTCATATATAAAATCTACATACGATAGCTTATAAAACATGTGGTCACCTTCCCATTCCTCAATAGAGACCTCCACCCCTTTGTGAGAGGCTGCGATCAAAGCTCCATGTAACTATCCCATAGACATAAACTAGGACATCTCCTCCATGCCCTCAAGATATCGAATTGGTCAATGGTGCGTACTACATCAAAATTTTGATCGCGCTTATTCCTAATCTTTCTTGGCTTGCTCGTACCTAGTGAGCCACGTCTCCATGGATGCATGGTGCAACATATAAAAACGATTTACTTTCTCTTACATTGCAGCATCCATCCTTTTTTCTACCCCATTTCCACCACCACACCTCCAGCCAGTCTATCATCATCCTTCAGCATAACCATAGCATACTGTTGTCTGAATACACTGTTGGTAGACACTGTGAAATATGCACTAATGCCTCCGACACCAACCAACCTTCAACCATGCTACCTTCAAGCCGAGCTCGTTATCGCACAAAGCCTTTCAAGGTTTTCATGAAGCACTCCAAGAAGAACATCCATCGCATATGGAGAGGTTGTGCAATCTTCACTTCATTTACAAGATGCCCCAAGAGGTGGATTTGTATCGTGAGCATGTTGGTGGGCAGGTACTTCTCAAAGAGATAGACCATCTCCACTACTCCCCACCTTTTGTGGATTCAATAGAGGATGTCTTGATCTCCTTCTATGAGATCCATTGCACTAAATTTGACAACCTATAAATTGCCCTGCGTATTTGTGGAGCGAGGCATCTTGCGATCACGATCGGTAGTACAAATTGCCACAAATAAAGAAGCATTATGAACACTGACTAGACTCCAAATAGAAAAATATATAGGCCACTTACAATTGAGACAAGTACAAACCTGACATATCTATGCCAATCATGGAATTTTAGCCCTAATAGTTGGTTGAGTGGAGACCAAATGGGCTCACGCCATCCATAGCAAGACTGAGCCAAAGATTCCTTATCTCTTGTAAAAAATTTGGAAAGGTAGATTCAATGGAGCTCCATGTGCATGAATCTGATGATATTCGTTATACTCTATCTATGGATCTATTCTGTATGCCACATTGTCAAGCTTGCCATGCCCGATGTATGAAACATGTGACATATAGCGGGGATAAGTGGAAAGTGTCTAAGAACTTTCTAAGGGATGGTTTTCCCTTGCAAGTCCTGTGGATACCTATGAGCACCACACTTTGAACATGTCTCCATAGTCTCATACTCTCCTCAAAACACCATGCAATTGTTGACACATGCATGGACGCTATTGTTATGACAAACAATTGATTTTTTTTCTCATTCTCTTTTTCTTTTTTAATTTTTTTGAGAATGGATTTCTTCTCTTGTAACTTTAAAAAGCTAATGTTAACTAAAACGTCTTAGTTTACAACACATAACAACTTTAGATACATGGAAATGAGACACATGAATAGTATAGTTAACCATAGATTCCTTCAAAATAAACATTAAACAACTTTTAGATTTTCTTTCCACTATATCTACTTAAGGTTGGTTCTAATATAGGGAAGATGATCGGCATTGATAAAGCAATATATGCCATTTCATATCTAACAATTTTCATCATGTAGAAAGATCATAAATTCAATCTAAAGTGTTCACAAATTGATCCATTTTGATCCAAACTCAAGAGAGTGCATGGCCTTGCAAATCTAGAGACTATAGTCATATCTAGGTGCATATCTATATTTGTAACATGTCTACCCACCGAATCCTAATGGCACAAATTTTATCAAGAGGTAATCAATGTAACTTCCGTTCAAAACTCCCTTGTAATAATCAAACTGCATTACCTCAAACTATTTAAGTCTACCTCTTAGAAAAGGTTCGACCTCAATCCCACAAGGATCAACCTAAAGCAATCCTTAATTGTGACTATAGTCTCCTACCATGGTTATCTAATATTAGTTTAAGACAACTACTTTGTTATCATCTCTCAAACTTAAGTAGAACACTGCATTGGTTTAAAGAGAGTGAGAAATGAGGGGAGTAATATGTATAACCCACTTTATTAATAAGGTATAGTCTCAACTCAAGCTCCCTAAAATAACATTGATCCTAGGATGACACACTAGGATAGTTGATATTCGATCATTCCTAACTTGACCTAATCTAGCATTTCAGATTTTTAATGGAAATCTTTTGGCTAACCAAGATCACTTTTTTGTATAAAAAATCCATGGGAAATTTAAACACCCCCTTCCCTCCAAGGGTAGCTTTCGTTTTCTAACTAACCTAACACAATTTATCCACCTCTATTTGCACTCTTCATTTCATGTTCTCTCCCCCTTCTCTTTCTTTCTCTCTCTCTCTCTTTCTTTGTTGCCTCTCTATTTGTTTCTCTCCCACCCCTCATGTTTTCTAACCCATTCTCCTCTCTCCCTCTCTCTATTTCTCTCTTTCTTTGTTATCTTTCATATTTATTCTCTCTCTCTCATTCTCTCTTCCTTTTCATTTCTTCTTTTCCCTCTCTCATTTCCTCTCTTTCTCCCTCCATACACCTCATTCTCAAGAAAATCAAACAAAAGAAAAGAAGAAAGAACAAGAATAAACCAAGAGGAGGCAATGTGCTCACCGCAAAGGCTTGAGGATGGATTCTTTGTCTCCTCTTCATGACGGTCCCTCTTCTTCCTTCATGCACTTTCTCCTCTTCTTCGCGAATGGTGGTGGTGGTGGTGGTGATGAGAAGCTCTCCTTCTCTCTCTCTCTCTCTCTCACTCTCACTCTCTCTCTCACTCACTCACACACTCTTTCTCTCTCCCAAAGCCACGATCTCTTTCGCTCTCTCTCAAAATCTTTGCGGCAAAATGCCATGCTTAGGTTTCGTTCACTTTTTTTTCCTTAGAGTACCGTCCTTATTTGCATAATAGCGATGCTGCTAATTTGTGTCGCAAATGCCCATCACTACGTCCCTATATCCTTGTAGTGTTTAAGATAAAAGAAAATGCATCACAAAAAATACTTCTCTTTAGTAGTCAAGTCATAAATTTAAATTTTGGTTCCCCAAAAAACAAACATATCAAATTCAATATGTTGTGTTTACGGTCCATCTATGTCACATTTCTCTACCATTATGGCATTGAAAAGTTGATCTAGAGCCCTTATAATATTATCTAATAGCAACATGAAGGACAATATTTATTTGTCAAAAACAATATATTAGGGAATTTAGGAAATTTCATACACTTTGGGAATCGCCAATACAGGTAATATTTGATAACATGGTCAAATCTTGCTCCATTACTTGAAGTCTAATCGCAAATACTATATAGGCTTCCTTCCAAGTCCCACTTTCAAATGTGAGTTTAGATTTAGCCATATGATCAAATATTTACCTCTTATTTGAAAGTGTGGCTTGGAAAATTCTCAAATTCTCTAATATGATATATAGCCATACATAAAATTCAAACTTTGGGTCCCTAGAAAACAAACATATCAAATTTAATGTTATATTTATGTGAATTGAAAATACTAAAGCATGATTTCTATGATATTTGTTTTCCCTCCCCATGGGATCAATCTTGTGTAAATACCATAAATATTATGCATGGAATTTTACATAAATGATATAGATTTTACACCTTAGTAGTGAAGTAAACAAAGAAATGAATTCTAGCTCAAGCATATATCAACTCTCTCTATTTGAGCTTGGCCCTATGGCAAGATAGTTACAAATCTCATATTGAGATCTCTTTAAGGCATTTCTTGGTCATGTGCTCAACCCTTTCTTGGCCTTGAGATCTCTTTGAGGTAGAGCTTGGCCATGTGCTATTTTACACCTTTGTATTAAAGAAACAAAGGAATGGATTTACGATTAAGCATATATAAATGCTCTCTATTTGAGAGCTTTGCCCTATAGGCAAGGAAGTTTCAAATCTCACATTGAGACATCTTTGAGACATTTGCCGGTCATGTGCTCAACCCTTTCTCTTTGAGATCTCTTTTAGGTAGAGCTTGGCCACGTGCTAAAGCTGAATTTCTAAGCTTGGTTGTGTGCTTAAGCTTATATCAACCCTTGTTCTTTACCTCTGTGAGGAAGATCTTGGCCATGTACTAAAGCTTAATCTCTTTAGGACAAATCTTGGCCATGTGCTAAACATTATCTCAAATCTCTCTTTCACTACAAGATGCAGACCTCATACCAATGTTCAAAGTGATGAAAATGTTCATTAAAAAATTTGCCCTCATTGTCGCTAAATGCGTTGGTATTAGAGTCTCCATGCAACCGTCGCTATTGGCGTCGGTATGGGTGTTGGTATGTGCGTCGCAAAACCAATGCGAATACTGACACCAATAGTAGCGACACTTTGAGATGAATATTCCGACGCCAATAGCAATACATGTAGTAAATTTGTGATGCTAATAGCGACGCTTATAGAGAGAAAAAAATTTGAGACAGGGCAGCTAGCACTATATGCTAGCTTTATATTTTACAAATGGATTACATGTTAAGTATGCAATGGTCATCAAAATAAGCGCAAATTGTACTTGAACCCACAAGACTGATACATAGAATAAATACAATATCGTTGATGAAAACTCATGGAATCATAGCAAGATACAAAGGATGATAATAACATAGTATATAGAAGATACATGCATAAATCATAGGACCATAAAGGAAGAGGATGTGCACTCCACGAATCCAAGCGCGAGCTATATATTCTCACCATTCGAAAGGTCGTCCCAATGCAAAGGAGCATCAAACAGAATCTACAAAAAAAACAACTGCACATCAGTCCACCATATATAATGCATTTTAATAAAAATAGTAACTACGGACAAGAAAGATGAGTGACTTACTAGGCCACCGCACCCATACAGTCTATTGATCAATGTAGTAAGATCGTATCTCTCTACATATCGAGTCTCTAGGCTAGTGGGATTGCGATTTGTAATGGAGTGTTGCAAAGAAAACAAAATATAACTGTGAGAAACATGATCCATAGTACAATAGATATTGAAAAAATAAAGCGAGCAGAATAAAAGAAAAACTTACAAAGTCCTCTAGATAAGTCTTGTGGCTGCGACTCCTAAGATGATGGATCACCCATGCCTCTAGTCGTGTCCTCGCTTCCTTTCGCTCTACTATCTTCAAAGTCCTAAAGAATCTCTGGCTTGCCAGTCATCTGCATCTAGCCACTTAGGCTTTGAGGTGCCACTCTTGAGTGCCTTGCATGCGTCCATCCTCTGTGTGAGATGTACACATGCATGCACTTCATCATCTAGCTTGTTGAAAACCTCTCTATCACGGTGGGTACTAGTCCTCATGCAAGGATGCTACTATATAGTCCTTGCTCCCCTCGGGTATGTTCTTCCAATGATCCAAGCCATTGTGCTGAAAAACTTATTGGTACAACTCTCTCATACGAGACATCACCCTCCTTCTCTCGTCATTCATGATCATGCTGTCGTGATGCTATGCAGACACAGTGTGAAAAAGCATGGAATGCATCATCATGCAGCTTTCTTATTTATCAAGAGAGTCAATGTGATTTGAGTCATTAATACTAGTGTGAGTTGCGTGGATTATCCAAAAATACTAGATTTTTGGATAATTTTAGCATATTTTTTATATAATTTATTGTTAAAAAATCCGAAAAATGTAGAAAAGCTTCTAGATTAGGATGGCATGCAAAAAACTAGTTACTTTTTCAGCCAATTATGGGTTTTTCATAAAAAAGACAGATTGACAAAATCGCGCACGTCGCAATCGTTGTTGACAGGTTGAAAATTGCTGTTTGAACTGGAAGAAGAAGAAGGATTGATCTGAGAGATCCGTGATTAGGTGTCCTAGAGTTTTACCCCCCTTTCAAAGCCTGCGGGGCTACAATAGTGCTATTCAAAGGGTATACTCGCCTCTTGATGAAATGAAGCATGTATTTCCTATGGGTTATTCTCAGTTTACAGCAAACAGTTCATATTGGTTTAAGCCTATGGAAGCTATGTGCAAGGCTAAACGCATATCTATGAAATGGGCTACTAAGGAACTGAGAGTATTGGGGTTGTTAGCTGAAAATGATGGCATTTCAGGTATCTTTTATGGGCTGAATATTAATGACACTATGGCAGAAATTTCAGCAACTATACATACAGAAAATGAGACTAAAAACAGAATGTTGTCAGTATGTTCTTTGGATATGTATGATGTTATAACATTGTTTGCTCAACAAGAAGGATTACAATGGGCTGAAGCACTTGTGGAGACAAAGTATAAGACAGTTGACAAAAAGGTGAAACCGATTGCTTTGCCACTTCCACTAGAGAGTGAGGGTATGTATGAAAAACTGTCAAGTCAGCCAAGCTTACAGGATCCTAAAGATATAGGTCATCAGATTACATCTGAAACATTACAGGAATTGAAAGTTGAGGCAGAAGGGTTTCTTTTGTCTACTAAGAGAGACTATTTTATGCGGATGTTGGCTAGGCATGGAACTGCATTTGCATTTCAGCCAAGTGAAATAGGTTGTGTGGATCCAAATGTTGTCTCTCCTATGGTCATATTTACTGTGCCACATGTATAATGGAACTTGAGGCCTATTCCAATGCCTAAAGCTTACTTGCCAAACCTGATGGATTTGCTAAATGAAAAGATTCGCATGAAGATCTTGGAGCCTTCTTCAGCCCCATACTCAAATCGTTGGTTTACTGTGCCCAAAAAGAATGGGGCTTTGAGATTTATTCAAGACATGCAACCGGCCAATAAAGTGACTATAAGAAATGTGGGTGTAGGTCCTATGGTTGATGAATTTGCAGAGGCTTTTGCAGGTAGAGCGATCTATTTTTTGGGTGATCTTTACTTGGGTTATGATTAGTTTCAGCTTGCAATTGAAAGGAGGGATATCACGACCATGAAGACTCCCTTGGGGTTAGTACGGATGTGTACTCTCCAACAGGGTGCAACAAACTCAGTGGCACACATGACAAATGCTATGAATAAGGTACTCATGGATTTTATACCACAATTGATAATGATATTCTTGGATGATGTTCCAATCAAAGGGTGTGCAGTGGATGAAAAGAATGAAGAGATGGATGCTCATGGATGCAGACAGTTTGTTGCAGACCATATTGTGGATTGTGAGAGGATTTTGATGCGTCTAGAGGAGGTGCATTTAACTCTTTCTGTACAAAAGTCTGTCTTTGGAGTTGAAGAGGTTTTGATTGTTGGGAATATGTGTGGGCCCTATGGGCAAAGACCATCACCAGAAAAAATAGATGGGATTGATAGAATGCATGATGTATGCATGAATGTATCAGAGGTGCGTAGATTCTTGGGAGTATGTGTATTCTATTTGATATGGATTCCTCACTTTGCACATGTAGCCGATTCTCTATATCAACTTTTGAGGAAAGGTAAAAAATTTCATTGGGAAAGAAAGCATAAAAAAGCAATGAAGAAATTGAAGCATCTCTTAAAATCATCTCCTACATTAAGAAAGGCTGACTATTCACATGGAAAGCCTATCATTATTATTGTTGATACAAGCCCAATCGGGATTGGATGGGCAATTGGGCAAGATGATGAGGAAGGGAAAAGATATGCAATTCACTTTGGTGCTAAAGTATTGATTGAAAGACAGAGAAGATATCCACAGGTAAAAATAGAATTATGGGAAATTGTGATAGCCCTTAAATGTGATGAGTATTTTATGGGTGTTCATGTAGTCATTGAGACTAATTGCTTGCGAGTATTGGGTATGATTACTAATTGTGCCACCCCGTACATTGCTATGCTTCGGTGGATTGCGTATATCAAATCTTTGAACCATGAATTTCAGCTTATTGTAGGAAGAGATAACTCAATGGTAGACATGTTATCTCGGGCACGCTACGAGAATGAAGATGGGATGATGGATGAGGAGGAAGAAGATGACCTTCTTGCAGCTGAAAATGATATTGCAAGAGTGAATTTAGCAATGCAAGGTGTTACTACAGCATGAAATGAAGCTTGGACAACAAAGAGAAGACATTTTAGATGTTTTGCATCTTGTGTAGAAATGTTTCTGGAGGAGAAATATGCAGGAGAGTGGCTAAGAATTAGTCAATACCTCTGCACATTAACAAAGTGAGATGAATGGTCAGATAAGGAGTTTAAGAAAATCAAGAGGAAAGCGTATGGGTTTTTCTTAAAAGATGGATACTTATGGAAACATGCTAAAAAGAAACAGGATATGCCATTGCGAGTTTTGGGTGACAGAGCTTCAGAAGTAAATGTTATGCAAGAATTTCATGAAAGCTTGTGGGCTGGTCATAGAGGTGTTTCGGCTACTTTTGCAAAGGTCAAAGAAAGATATTGGTGGCAAGGTATGTATAAGGATGTTGCTCACTTTGTGGAAACATGTACGACATGTCAAATATATTCACATGTGAGACATCGGGATGGATTGCAGCCCACATATATATTGTCTCTTCATTTTAAGTGGGTGGTGGATTTGGTTACAATGCCTACAGGTCTTTCGCAAATGAGGTATCTTGTGCTTACCCGTGAATACTTGACTAATCAAGTGGAAGGGAAAGCTTTACGTACTAAGACAACAAATGATGTGTGTACTTTTCTCTTAGAAGAGATCATTTGTCGGTATGGCTGTGTGGGCAAAATTACTGCAGATAGGGGTGAGTTGGATGCATATGAAGCTCATGATATCTTTGCACGGTTGGGGATAAAGCTTGCTTTAACTTTAGCCTATAACCTTGAAGGAAATGGCAATAGTGAAAGAGGTCATCCACCTTATGTGAAGGCATTGGCAAAAGCATGTGGAGAGAAGGTAAAAGAGTGGCCATGATTGCTCTCTTATGCTTTGTGGGTTGATAGAACAACTCATAGTGCTATTACAGGATATATGCATGCAGAATGGATATATGGTCGAAAACCTATCATGCCAATAGAAGAGATTATAGTCACATGGGTGCTACCTTGGGAGGAGGAGTTGAATCGAGAGGAGTTGTTAGCCTTACGCATTAGACAGTTGAAAAGGAAGTCAAAAGACATAAAGACAACAGTTGCAAAATTAAGGGTAGCAAGGATACAGAACAAGAAACGGTTTGACAAAAGACATAGAATGAGATCAAGAACCATACAAGATGGGGATTGGATATTGGTTTATGATAGCGGTTTAGACAACCAACATAGTGCCATACATAAAGTTTCCAAAAGATAGTTTGGACCCTATGTGCTAAGACATGTATTTGATAATGCTACTTATGCATTAAATGAACTGGATGGGACAGCCATAAAAGTTCAAGTAGAAGGAAAAATAATCAAATTATTCAAGAGGCGGGAATCTACTGCCTATGAGTTGCCAAAATTGAAAGAAAATGGTGGCCATGATACAGGGGATAGCCAGGAAGATATGGAAGATGAAGAAGCAAATGATATGGCTACAAAGGATGAGGAGGACTCAGAATCCAGTGACAACTAGGATTTTGGCACATATTGGAGGATGTGCAAGTTCAGAGGGGGTGGATGTCGTGATGCTATGCAGACACAGTGTGAAAAAGCATAGAATGCATCATCATCCAACTTTCTTATTGATCAAGAGAGTCAATGTGATTTGAGTCATTAGTACTAGTGTGAATTACATGGATTATCTAAAAATACTAGATTTTTGGATAATTTTGGCTTATTTTTTATATTATTTATTGTAAAAAAATATGAAAAAGTTAGAAAATCTTCTAGATTAGGATGGTATGCAAAAAGCTAGTTGCATTCTCAGCCAATTATGGGTTTTTCATAAAAAAGACAGATTGATGTGTTGTTGACAGGCTGAAAACTGCAATTTGAACTGGAAGAAGAAGGAGTGATATCGGAGATCTGTGACCAAGTGTCTAGGTGTCCTTGAGTTTTACCCCCCTTTTGGAGCCAACGGAGCCATCAAATTTGGGTTCCGAGCAGCAGAGAAGGAGCTGTAATTTTGATGCACATTTTGTTCTATGAAGAAGCTCCAGGAGATCTAATGCCTGGAGATTTCTTCTGAGTAGTGCAAAGATTCTAGGTTCTTTTAATATATATTGATTGAGTTCATTGTGCTTTGTCTTTGTCGTGTTTATCTCTTGTCTATTCTCTTTCTTCTCTTCCATCTCCTATTTCTACTTCCTTCTAGCTCTGATCCTCGGTGGATTCAACCTTTCAATAAAAATCCCTCCAACAACGACTCCTGTCCTATCATTTACAAGGTATCCATACCCCTACGAGGTATGTGTAAGATGTGCCATCTCCTCCTACAATCGCACTCATGGGCATAACCAAGAGACACATGTACATTTGGTGTACCCACGGGAGTGGTATCTCTCGAAGTACCACCCATCGGGGTGCCACCTACAACAGATGATTGAGCAAAAGGTGGAGTCACTGGAGTAGACGTCCCCACAAGTGTGAAAAATCCTACAGATGATGCAACTCCACCAGAACGACGAGACGAAGACACTCCATTGATGCCTCCACAAAAACCACCTAAGCCACCCTCTGTCAAAACCTACATGAGAACGAGGAGTAGCACATGTATCTTAAGTTGAATGCAAACTCACTGCATCCACGTCTTTATAGTATCCCTAGAACCACTCTGTCCATCTAGGCCTAGTCTAGAGCGTTGATCTCGTCTACTAGAAATTGAAGCATCAAAGCGTGCTAAAGTAAATCTAACAATGGAACGGCTTGATGGTGTCCAAGGAGATAACTCTTGGTCCTTCATATCTCTGAATTGAGCCATCTGATCTAGAGGCATACCTGTGAATATCTCCTGCAACTCCTCGTTGCTCATCCCTCGACTCATCGTGCTCTCCAAATATCGTCTAAGGTCATCTACATAGATAGAAAGTGATGTTAGCATAATCAATATAAAGATTCAAGCAAAGCATGATAAAATAACTCTGAAAAAAATGATGTTACTTAAAATGCATATTCTAGAGTACCCTTATAAGCAATTCATCAAGGAATTGAGTAGGCGAATATTGCAAGTATGATGTAGTCTATGGTCCTATGTCAATCTCTTGGCACAACTCCGCATATATTGGAAGGTTGATAGACATGTCACCACAAAAGGATGAGTCCACCTCGTTCTCAAAGAAGTTTTGGCCTCTGGTTTTTTTTGTCATCGTTACCCGATTTTGCTTCCTCTACATGCTCCAAGCCATCTTTGACCTCCACTCCTTGCAATATCGACCCCTCCATCTACATACTATCCTCACCTACGCTACGAACACTGCTTTTATAATACATTGTTGCACTTCGAGGAGTAAAAGGCACAACATACCACCATCGAGGTTGTTGAGGGTTTCGATAGAAAATTACATGTTCAAAATCACATACAAGAGAGATTCAACATTTGTGACATATCTATGTCATAATAAAATTTGAAAAACACTTCATGTACCTGTTCATAATGGGCCAGCAAGATAAACGATCATCCATCTTTTTTTAGAATCTATTTCGAGAAATCTAGATGAATCTCATCGAAGGGTTGCCCCGGCTCCTTCCAGTACCACTTTAAACCATTGCACATCAAATATGATCATGGAGAAGCTATAATAATCCACTGAGATAACACCTTACAAGTTTTCAAAATACTCCATCTCATTTATAATGATGTTTGGATTTGTGGCTTGCCATTGACTCTCTTGCTCAATTTTTGCCGTGACTCAATGCAAAAATGTCGCTCATGCGACCATGCCATAGTGTATATTTTTTGTTGTATATTGAAATGGTTAGATTAGTTGTCATATATAAAATCTATGTACGACAGCTTATAAAACATGTGGTCACCTTCCCACTCCTCAATAGAGACCTCCATCCCTTTGTGAGAGGCTGCAATCAAAGCTCCATGTAACTATACCATAGACATAAACCACAACATCTCCTCCATGCCCTCAAGATATCGAATTGGTCAATGGTGCGTACTACATCAAAATTCCGATTGCACTTCTTCCTAATCTTTCTTGGCTTGCTCATACCTAGCGAGCCACATCTCCATGGATTCATGGTGCAACATATAAAAACGATTTACTTTCTCTTCCATTGCAGCATCCATCCTTTTTTCTATCCCATTTCTAACCACCACACCTCCAGCCAATCTATTATCGTTCTTCAGCGTGACCATAGCATACTATTGTCTGATCCACTATTGGTAGACACTGTGAAATATGCACTAATGCCTCCAACACCAACCAACCTTCAGCCATGCTACCTTCAAATCGAGCTCGTTATCGCACAAAGACTTTCAAGGTTTTCATGAAGCACTCCAAGATTAACATCAATCGCATATGGACAGATTCTGCAATCTCCACTTCATCTACAAGATACACCAAGAGGTGGATTTGTATCGTGAGCATGCTGGTGGGTAGGTACTTCTCAAAGAGAGAGACTATCTCCACTACTCCCCACCTTTTGTGGATTCAATAGAGGATGTCTTGATCTCCTTCTATGATATCCATTATACTAAATTTGACAACCTATAAATCATCCTACGTATTTGTGGAGTGAGGCATCTTGCAATTGCGATCGTAGTACAAACTGCCACAAATTAAGAAGAATTATGAACACTGACTAGACTCCAAATAGCAAAAAATGTAGGCCACTTACAATTGAGACAAGTACAAACCTGATATATCTTATTCCAATCATGGAATTATAGCCCTAATAGTTGCTTGTATTTAAAAAAAGTGGATCTGAGAGAATACATCATACCCATCGGAGTGTGGTTAGACCTAATAATTTTCTTCACAATGTGCTCTTCTTCAGTAGATAAAACCCAAGGAGTGTGAGGTAGTTGCAAGTGACCATATGCACACTTGACTGCAGTTAACTATGGCCAAAGTGCCTCCATCTTGCCTACCTTCTTCAAATCTATTTGTGCCCTTGTAGTGTCTCTCTTTCATGTGATATGGTCCCATAGTAAGCTGCCCACATTCTTCAATATATGCATGGGATCCAACAAGTGATTGATCTGTAAGTGGGTCCAATACGACAACTTATAGAAAATCAAGAACCATCACATTCCATTTGGATGTGACTCCGTATGGACCATTTTCAACTTGTACCAGCTTTGGGTGTTCATTGGTATTGGAGGTCATCTAAGAAAAACTTCCCTCAGTTTATGATCCTCTAATAAGAAAGAGGCGTGTCCTTGATATACCATCTTCTTCATGGTTTGTAACCTTTCGGGAGTCTAATTGTGGCCCACATAATGGACATGCATGATAACCTTAGGTAACCAGACCTATCCCAACACCCCTATTTTATGAACAAAAACTTGAATGAGCTATGATAGATATGACCAATGAGAATAAAAGCCTACTTATCTAAGAATGGCTCGTATATTGGCAGATCGTTGACCATCGCACTTGCTCATGTCTTCCATGGTGACCCCTTCCTCCCACAAAATCTTAAGCTCATCCACTAATGGCAGAGATAGATGTTCATATTCTTAACTTTGTGCTGGACAAGAATGAGCAAGCTAAAGATGAGGTGTCCTTTCTTCGTAGAAAGCCATGGCAGGATGTTGTAGTTAACTAGGACTGCCAGCCACATACTGTAAGAAGTTGAGCGGGACCAAATGGGCTCACGCCATCCATAGCAAGACCGAGTTGAAGATTCGTTATCTCTCGTGTAAAGTTTGGAAAGGTAGAGTCAATGTAGCTCCTTGTGCATGAATCTGATGATATTTGTTAGAGTCTATCTATAGATCTATTCTATGTATGCCACATTGTCAAGCTCGCCATGCCCCATGTACGAAATATGTGACATATATACGGGATAAGTGGAAAGGGTCTAAGAACTTTCTAAGGGATGGTTTTTCCTTGCAAGTCCTGTGGATACTTATAAGAACCACACTTTGGACATGTCTCCATAGTCCCGTACTCTCCTCAAAACAACACGTAATTGCTGACACATGCATGGATGCTTGTGTTATGACAAACAATTGATTTTTGTTCTCATTATCTTTTTCTTTTTTAAGTTGTTTGAGAAGGGATTTCTTCTCTTGTAACTCAAAAAAATTAATGTCAACTAAAACGTCTTAGTTTACAACACATAATAACTTTAGATACATGAAAATTAGACACATTAATAGTATGGTTAACCATATATTCCTTTAAAATAAACATTAAAAAACTTTGAGATTTTCTATCCACTATATCTGCTTAAGGTTGATTCTAATATAGGGAAGATGATCGGCATTGATAAAGAAATATATGCCATTTCATATCTAACACCTTTCATAATGTATAAAGATCATAAAGTCAATCTAAAGTGTTCACAAATTGATCCCTTTTGATCCAAATTCAAGAGAGTGCATGGCCTTTCAAATCTAGAGACTATAGTCATATCTAGGTGCATATCTATATTTGTAACATGTCTATCCACCGAATCCTAATGGCACAAATTTATCAAGAGGTAATCAATGTAACTTCCATTCAAAACTCCCTTGTAATAATCAAATTGCATTACCTCAAACTACTTAAGTCTACATCTTAGAAAAAGTTTGACCTCAATCCCACAAGGATCAACCTAAATCAATCCTTAATTGTGACTATAGTCTCCGACCATGGTTATCCAATATTAGTTTAAGACAACTACTTTGCTATCATCTCTCAAACTTAAGTAAAACATTGCATTGGTTTAAAGAGAGTGAGAAATGAGGGGAGTAATATGCATCACCCACTTTATTAATAAGGTATAGTCTCAACTCAAGCTCCCTAAAATAACATTGATCCTAGGATGACACACTAGGATAGTTGATATTCGATCATTCCTAACTTGACCTAATCTAGCATTTCAGATTTTTAATGGAAATCTCTTGGCTAACCGAGACCATTTTGTTGTATAAAAAATCCATGGGCAATTTAAACGCCCCCTTTCCTCAAAGGGTAGCTTTAGATTTCTAACTAACCTAACACAATTATCCACCTCTCTTTGCATTCTTCTTTTCATGTTCTCTCCCCCTTCTCTTTCTTTCTCTCTCTCTCTCTTTCTTTGTTGCCCCTCTGTTTGTTTCTCTCCCACCCCTCTTGTTTTCTCACTCATTCTCCTCTCTCCCTCCCTCCCTTTCTCTATTTCTCTCTTTCTTTGTTATCTTTCATATTTATTCTCTCTCTCTCGTTCTCTCTTCCTTTTCATTTCTTTTTTTCCCTCTCTCATTTCCTCTCTTTCTCCCTCAATGCACCTCATCCTCAAGAAAAACAAACAAAAGAAAAGAAGAAAGAACAAGAACAAACCAAGAGGAGGCAATGTGCTCACCGCAAAGGCCTGAGGATGGATTCTTTGTCTCCTTTTCATGACGGTCCCTCTTCTTCTTTCATGCACTTCCTCCTTTTCTTTGTGAATGGTGGTGGCAGTGAGAATCTCACCTTCTCTCTCTCTCTCTCTCTCTCTCTCTCTCTCTCTCTCTCTCTCTCTCTCTCTCTCTCTCTCTCTCTCTCTCTCTCTCCCCCCCCAAAGCCACGATCTCTTTTGCTCTCTCTCAAAATCTTTGCGGCAAGATGCCATGCTTAGGTTTCGTTCACTTTTTTTTTCACAGAGTGCCGTCGTTATTTGCGTAATAGCGACGCTGCTAATTTGCGTTGCAAATGCCCATCACTATGCCCCTATATCCTTGTAGTATTTAAGATAAAAGCAAATGCATCACACATTATTAATGTGTACATGATTTAAGAGCTCAATAAAATATGTATATGATGGATAATGTAGATAATTCTATAGCCCCTTACTTTGTAAGAATATATTCGTCCACTAAAATTTGATAAAAACCACACTGAAGTACAAAGAAAAGTAGAGCACAAGCATCTATATTATCATCCATGGATTAATTATTTCAATTATAAAAAATAATGGTCATTTGATACATGTTTGATGTAGATAGTTATATATCCCGTTAGTATAGGAATACTTTTCTCCACTAATATATGATACAAGCCACAGTTTCTTGATTCAATTGGTGCCTTTGTATCATCAGAATACTCTTCATAATGCTAGGATGTATTAGCTGAAAACATAACTAAAAATTTATATAGCCAATACTATTTTCAAAACCTATGGAGTTATTACAAGGAGTTTAACTTATTATGCACACATATACTTACATGGTTAGTTTGTAGATCCATATTGATATGATAGTCTTTTGAAAAATTTCTTTGGGACCTCCACATTCATCCCAATTTCTTTTTTGCAATCCAAAATTTTTGGTAGCCCAACCAGTTGTGTTAGTTTCATTCTATGAATTTTATGAACTCTTTTTTGAATAATCTATAGAGTATGTTGATCAATTACTCCTGGACTTACAGCTCTACTTTTTAGCATTTTTATGGAGACAACCACTTTGTTTGATATTTTTCTTGTATACCATCTATTTTTCACTCTCACAACTCCTCTAACTTAGTTGTACCATGTTTACTCTTGAGATACAGGTATTTGCTCATATTGAGTGTTTTTCGTAGCACTTCACACATTAAAAATGTCATTCAAGAGATTCAACAAGTAAGGATATAGTGTTTGAATAATAAGCCATTCAAACCCAGTGCCATTACTAGCATCAATTTATCTATTGTGCTTGGTGTCGTTGGAACATTAAGATTGCTACTAAATGATTCCTCTAGATCACAATGGATTGTACAAGTGAGGCTGATATCAAAACTTATATTATGCATAGCATCAAACTTTAATATTCCAAAAATTCTTTGATATCTCCATATTTTAAAATCACATTTTCATGTTTCAACATATAATCTTAGTCACATAAAGCATGGCATATATAAGTCTCAAGTCTCTCTTTGCCATTCTATGAGAGTAAGATACTTTCAAGTCTCTCTTTAGCATCTCTTTTGAGGGCATAGCTTGGCCATCTTCTCAATCCTAGCCTTGAGGATATGATAATTTCAACTCTCTCTTTAAGATCCCGTTGAGGTTGAGCATGGCTTCAGGGCGAGGTAGTATGAACTCTCTCTCCAATATCTCTTTGGAGGTAGAGCTTCACCATGCACTCAAGCCTGGACCTAGTGGCAAGATAGTTTCAGCTATCTCTTTGAAATGCCCTTGAGGTTGAGCTTGACGTGATGGGCAACTTAGTTTCAACTCTATCTTAAATATATCTTAGGGGTTAGATCTTGGTCATGCATTCAAGCTTGGCTAGTTTAAACTCTCTATTGGAAATCTCATTGGCCTAGAGATTTGGCCATGCACTTAAGCCTAGGCCTAGGGGCAAGATAGTTTCAATTATCTCTTCAAGATCCCCTTGAGGTAGAGCTTGGCCTAGCCATGAGCTCAAGACTAGGCCTAGGGGTAAGATAGTTTTAAATGTCTCTTTGAGGTCCCCTAAGGTAGACCTTGGTCATATGCTCAAGACTAGCCTTGAGTACAATATAGTTGCAACTATTTTATAAATATATGTTGGAGGTGGAGTTTCACTCTATGAGCAAGGTAGTTCCAACTCTCTTTTGGAGATCTCCTTCAAGGAAAGCTTGGCCATGCGCTCAATTTGGCCTTAAGGATAAGATAGTTTCAACTCTCTTTTGGATATCTCTTGCATGTGTTCAAGTGTGGCCCTGAGGGCCATGTAGTATAACTCTCTCTTTGACATCCCCTTGTGGTAGAGCTTGGTCATGTCAATCCTAGCCCTAAGGACAAGATGATTTAAACTCTTTTTTTGGAATATTCTTGATCATCCTAGCCCTATGATCAAGATAGTTTATACTCCCTCTTCAATATCTCTTTAAGGGAAAAGCTAGAAAAAATACGAATAATTTAATAAATAATAATTTCTAATGTACAAGAATAATCTACATGGTTTTTAACAAGAAAAAAAATTACTTTATTTGAGGTTGAAAATGGAAAACACATCAAAAAGAAAAATAAAACCACTTTATTTAGTTTGGATAAATGAGCTCTACACAAAAATTTGCATTATCATAATAGAAATATAGATATACTCTTTGTCCATATCATCCTCAGCTATAATTTCTACTTCACCTTTTGGATCTTTTGCAAGTTTTGATTCTTAAATCCGTTTAACTTTCTTTCTTATATCTTCTTTACCACTTATAGTGTGTTCTCTCTTTGAACGTCCTTTGGTATGCTTGCCCAAGCTCTAATATTAGATTGGGATTTTTCCCACATCATGAAAGTTTCATCTAGCTCTTGATGAAGTTTTGATGTTTCAACCAAACATATCACACATCTATGAGTTTCTAGAACTATTTTTATAATTTCTACATCAAAGAAAGCATCAACAATGTAGTCCCCAATCCTACAAATTTATTGATACATGTATGAATTAATCATGTCTCCTTTTGTTGTAGACCACCATTCATAATATTATAAATATTAAGATCTGGCTTGTCATCACTCGGAACACTCAATATACATCAAATCCCTCGTATTCATGTTCATTTCCAGTAAAGATAAAAACTGACATAATCTTAGGAACATTCTTGAAGGGTGTATCATAACTTGTGCTTCGCTCATTGCATCACAATAAAGCTTTCCATTTTCAAACACCCAAAAATAAGGGCTAGCTTTGAAACATGCATAAGTTATTGAAAGATCTTGAAATACAATTGGAAATCCCATGACATTCTTAACAAACACTCTCAACAATTATACACATGCCCAAAGGTAGACTCTCTATTTTGAAACATCTATCAAAAAAGAAGTAACCCTCCATTTCAATTATTTCCATGCATATTGGCCTATTGAGATCTTGTTCTAGTTGCTTGATTTCCTCAACTTGATCTACCAACCAATTTACATATGCTTTCACATTGGAAGGAAACTTGATATTTGATCTTCCTTGATACACTCAATGCACATTTGTTGTAATCAATTATATAGACTTAATTTCTACCATCATAAATTCTCTACATAACTCTTCCCAAGTATTGCATCTTTCATTGGCAAACATAATGAATATAGGATATAGTTCCACCCACACAACCTAATCTTGCTTAATACTTTTCACCATGTGAGCTATATCAATATTTTTTGTATCTTTGGCACCCTATGAGCTATATCAATCTTGTTTCTATCTTTGGCACCCTTTGCTAGCAATATCTTCTTTTGTAGAATCTCTGTCTATAGCATTTTTATGTCATTATCTAGTAATCCAACTAGATAATGAAAAGCATTAGTAGTGGGTTTTTTCCCATCCAAATTCCTTCCATTGTAGTATCCAAAATGTTGATCCATGTATTATAAATGCCTTCTTCAAGCATGACCATGTGGGAAAACATAACTAACCATACTAATTGATTGGCGCTATAACTATATGAGTTGTAGATAGGTGTAACAACCAAATATAATAAGTGATAAGTGAGTGGCCATGTGAGGATCATAATGACCACTAACATGCTAAGTATAGATGTGTAGACCCACCTAGCCATGCGGTCCATCATCAATGTCTACACATGTTGAGCTTGCTATCTCAACATTCCCCCCTCAAGCACAATTGTATCTCTACAACTCCAAATAAGCTCCTGTGTGGTGACATATTCCAAGTCAATATCTTCTGCAAGTACTTCTCTCTCACAAAGTGGTAATGCATCTCAATGTGTTTTGTCCTAGAATGGAATAGTGGATTTCTAGCTAATTGTATGCTGCTCATGTTGTCAGAATAGCTTTTCCAAACATACCACCTCCAAATCATCCAATAGCTTTTCCAAATCATCCAATAGCTTTTTCAAAAATACCACCTCACATGCTGCCATAGGAGCACCTCTATACTCAGCATTTGTACTCAATAAAGCAACTATAGGTTACTTTTTTCTGCTCCATGTAACTATTGTACTTCCAAGGGAAAATATGAATCCATTGGTAGATCTTCTATAAAACATGCTATCACCCCAACATACATCTATGTATTCAAACACATGCGTATCCTTACTTGCCTCATAAAAAAGTCCATAATGCAAAGTGGACTTCACATACCTCCTAACTGCATCCAAGTGATGCTTTCTAGATATCTGTATAAATTCACCAACAAGACCAATATCATTGGTCAAGTCTCACCTTGTGATAATCATGTACATAAAACTTCCTACTATCCTCCTGAACATAGTAGGGTCTTCTATCTTGTCCCAACATCAATATTCAACCTCACATTTTACTCTAGTGGCACTAGAACTCCACTAAAAAAGGCTTACATGTTGTCATACCATACGTGGACAATAAATCCGTGCCATACTACACCATATGCCATCATCACATCTAATCACCTCAATACCAAGAAAGTACCTCAACTCACCCAAATTCTTCATCTCAAACTTCTTCTTCAAAAGCTCTTTAACTTGAATAATCCTAGTGTCACTTTCACATGTACTAATCAAGTCATCTACATAGATGACTACGATGACCAAACATGCATCTCCCTTTCTCACATAAGGTGAGTGATGAGCATTAGAAATATCAAAGCCAATGTTGACAAGATACTCTTCGATCTTATCGGACCATGCTTTAGGTGCTTGCTTCATCCCATAGAGTGCCTTCTTTAACCTACACACATATGTCGGATGCTCTAAATCCTCATAATCTATTGGATGATCCATATACACCTCTTCTTGAAATTCACCATGCAAGAAGGTATTCTTGACATCCATTTGTTGTAAACTCCAACTGTTAATTGTTGCCAAAGTAATCATACATCTAACAGTTTCCATTGTAGTGACTAGACTCAATATCTCTTCATAATCTATGCCAAATGTTTCAGGATAGCCTTTTGAAACTAGCCTAGTCTTTATACTTGCTAACAAAACCATCTTCATTATGCTTGATTTTATAAGCCCACTTATAACCAATAGCTTTTTTACCCTTAGATAATGGTACTAGATCCCAAGTCTTATTGGCTTCTAATGCAACCATCTCCTCATCCATTGCTGCATTCCAATAAGCATAGCCAAGAACATCCTCACCAAAACAAGTAGTATCAGCATACTCAACCACCTTTACCATGTAAGCATAATGGTGAGCTGCATAACCTTCAAAACTAAATCTTTTAATAGGGTATCTAACATGCTAGACCTGCATACCACTAGATCACTCACTTGAACCTTAACATTATTATGTCCTCTTTGTACACCTGGTGTCTTGATTAAAGGAATACCAATATCATCGTCCAAACTCTCTGAACCACTGGAATCTCCATCAAATCTCAAATGACTAGTAGATGCATCATTCCCATGTGACACTTTCTTCTTTCCTTTGTCTTTACTTGCAACACTTCTAGATGTGCTTGAAGTTGTGGAGCTACTCCTTAGTCTCCAAGACCAAGGGCTAATTGTAGATGTAGTATCACATGATGTTTTTGGTCCACTAAGGCTCCACCATTCTTTCTTTTCTTTTTTCACATAACTATCTTCATCATTATCATCACCATCTAATGCATTACCACCAAATGCATACCAATTTCTCATCTCATAAAAAATAACATCCTTACTCATTGTGAACTCACTTGTGACATGGTTATAACAACTATATCCTTTCTGGTCTAATAGTATCCAATAAAAATACATTTTTCATCCTTTAGATCAAGTGTCTTTTGCAACTCACTTGACTTATAAACATATGCAATTGCCAAACACTTTCAAGTGTGACACATCAAGCTTCTTGCATGTAAAGCATTCTTTAGGAGGGTTGTCCCATGAACTATAGCTCTAGGAGTTCTATTCATAATATAGATAGTAGTATGAATAGCTTCAAACCAAAAGTATTTTGGCATATTCTTTTCAGCCCATCAAAGCCCCTTTGATTTCTACAATATGTCTATTTTTATTTCTCTACAACCCCATTTTCTTGTGGGATATATCTACTATTGGGGGTAAAGGCACTTGTGCCTAGCCTCTCATGTATTAGTTACACTGACAATACCCGCACCGTGTAATGGTTACCTGCACACCTTTACATTTCAGTGGTATGTGCCCATGACTATCACTTCCTTATTTATTATTTCAGTGATATTTAAATAAAGAGAAGGCCAATCACACATTGTGATGATCGGAGTTCCCACATCTTGTTTGTGTGTGTGTGTGTCTGTGTGTGTGTGTGTGTATGTGTGTGTGCGTGTGTGTGTGTGTCACTCTTTCTCCTTCCACCATAGCTCTTGCTTTTGATCCATGCTTCAACTTTAGAGCTCACTCGCTTCAATTGCTGGTATCAAAGCCATCTTTCCCGACATTACTTCAACTTGTGGAGAATACCTTCAGTTCACAATTTTCATGGCAGCCATGTATCAGCTTTAAGTGATATGTATTATGGTTCACTTGCTTCCTATCTTCTCAAGGAATTTTTGAGAGCTTTATTGAGCTCCCCCTAATCTCCCCTTGAGCCCCATTGGAATTAGCACAACCATCAAAGCTCCTAGGATAGTAGGTGCAATTTGTGCTAATAGCGCTACTCTCCTTCCTGCTTAGATTTTCTTCATGCTATCTCATCTCCATCTTCCTCAGATAGTAGGTGCAATTTGTGCTAATTGCGCTACTCTCCTTCCTGCTTAGATTTGCTTCATGCTATCTCATCTCCATCTTCTCGCATTGCTTTTGGCCTTGGGCAATCACTTGGCATCATTCCCAGTAGTTTTGGCATGAGTTTGGGCATCACTTGGAGCTCTTGGGTTCAACCATTAGCTAAAAATTTATCATGATTTGTTATAATATAGTTTTGGACAGACCTTCACTCATTGTCGAGAGGTCACGTATGTGGATGTCTATTTGATGTTGGATCATTTGGGGATACTATGTCAATGTCTTGGAATGCTATCAGACTCATTGTAAAATGGTTTTGGTAGTATATACTTTGTAGGACCTAATTATTAACTATGGGCAACAAAAGATACACAAATGAGCAACATAAGAAAATTTACTTGTTGCACTTGTCCTTAGGAACATGGTGAAATTTCTCACAACCAAAGATGCACAAAATAAGTATTAACCAAAGATACACAAATGAGCAACAAAAGAAAATTTTCAAGGATAGCCCTTAATATTCATTAAAAAAGGGTTTTGGTAGTATACATAGTGTGGATGAGCTATTTCTCATTAGAGTTACTCAAGCCATATTATTAAGAAGAACTTGTATTCTATTAAGTATTAATAGTGAATACATAGTCTAGTTCTTTGGTCTTTATACTCTATGCTTTGTGTCTCACACTCTCTTTTGTCTTGCTAAACCTAATCCCCAACGGATTGGAGCACTAAACACACTACTCTTTGACAATGTATTCAATTAAATGAGAAAGGGTATGTGTACATGTGTTCAATCGAGCAAGCAAGTGTGTGTGTGTGTGTGTGTGTGAGAGAGAGAGAGAGAGAGAGAGAGTAGAGTAGTTTGTTATTGTCCACGAAAGGTGAAATTATGACCCATGGGACCTTTCCAGATATACAATAATTCTCCTCCCCCATCGTAGGAAAGGGTAGCTACGGTGAAAGAATGATCTATGCAACGTGGTTCTCCCGAAAGTGTAAAATGCAGGTGATGAGAGCCGCTCAATTCGATATAGGAGTAGTGGTAAAAAATTGGTGAAGTGGCTCATGTAAAGGGATATCAAAGTCAGCTCGTATGTGTGCATATGCTAGGCATGTCATAATCATGTGCTCCTCTGATTCTACACTCTGTAGTCCACACAACTTGCATAACCTCGTCTCTCTTGCCTGCCCACTCCATGCAGCTGTCTCGATCAATAAAGTGTGTGATCGAGTTCAAAGTGGTGCAATACTCCATCTAAATACCACTAAGAGTGGGTTGGCTATGTATGGCTACGTGTGTGCCTCTACCTACATGTAGGACTCCCAACATGAAGGACAGATATGCATATTGTAATAAGAAAGTTTGCCATTTGTTCCCTTGCTTTGATGTTTTGCTTGATACGCTCGTAAGAGGTCTGATTGAAATGTGTACATGCATATATCTTTGGATGCCATATCTAGATATCTATCAACTCCCCACCCTTCAAACCATTTTCCCATATCCAGCACCCATCCTGTTGAAAGTACTTTACTTTTCCATATTTTTTGTAGGCATGTACTAGCATCCCATGCCCATTTGGGGAGCCTACTGTCATCCATTTGACGTACTCGAGTGGCATATCTTAGTACTCAGATCATAGCATATACCTCAATTGGCCAACGGCTAGTTTCCAAAAGCATAAGTACATATGGTGTGCTGCTTTTGATGCCCAAATGTCTACGAATAAAAGCTTTTTGCAGCTTCTCAATGTCATTCTATGCAGATGAGGAGATGCTCCCCCCCACATTCCACTCGATATAATACCATCTGTAGAACATATGCATCAAAAATCATACATCGTATTTTCCAGCATTTAGTATTTGTACGACTACAGCCATTTTCAAAGTGATAATACTTGCTTTTCCCTACTGCTAATCGCTGCTCCACACATGTATGCCATCTGTGGTGTGCAGGTATCTCAACCCCCAAGTATTTGAAAGTAGATACTACCTCTATAGACTGTCCTACATAATGTACTTTTGGTGGAGTCTTTGATTGCTTGGTGCGCGCAATCATTAGCTTTGTTTTTGTTACATTCACCGTCAAACCACTATCTTGACAAAACTATTCAAGAATCCCCATGAACTGTTGCACACGTTCCCAGTATAGGTAAAGAAGACCACATCATCTGCATAAAATAGGAGCAAGTTGGCAAACATACCAATATGCTGACTTTTGGCTTTCTCTTCATTCATAGCTGTGAGAAGTATTTCCTCTAGCTTATCAATGCATAAACCAAATAATGTAGGGGAGAGCGGGCAACCTTGTTTGACTCCCATATTACTCTCAAATACTTATTACATCCAGTTGTGACCTCTCAGGCCGGCACACCACTCGTTGATATATCTTGTAAATTCCCTTGCATAGATCATTTGGGGCACTTAATTCTTGCATTCATTTCCATAAGCCAACCCTTGGTACGGTGTCAAAAGCCTTCTTAAAATCCACAAAAGAGCAATACAATGTTGCTCCCTTAAGCCAACTCTCATCCATAAGCACAGGTAAAGTAACCAAATGGTCTATGGTGTTATGACTAGGGCAAAAGATTGCTTGTCCATAAGCTCGTGTGTTATTACTTTCTGCCCATTTACTCAATTGTATTTCCAGGATAGTGCTGAATAGCTTTTCCATGGCTAAAGTAAACATAATCGTGCCATGGTTTGTGAGCAAATTGCAATCTGCTCCCTTATACAATGGTTGTATCCAATTCTCCTGCCATTCTTGGGGAAAACCATATGCAAAATCATGATGTATCACATGCAACATAAGCAAACTCGTCTGCTTTGTTTTTCGTTTCAACATCTCTGTATTCAATTGCAAATTATCACATGCTTTTCCATTAGCCATCTTGTTGAGGACTGCCTCCAATGTTTCTAAAGTGAACAAAGCACTAAATGGCTACATATGTACATCACATTTGATGGGCTCTTCCCCTTTATGCATGTAAAGTTCTATAACATACGATAGCATGTCAGCATCTATAAAATCCCCCATAACATTTGACCATTTGGTTCCATTCTTGCCTTGGACATTTCTCAAACTCCCTAGCATCTTCACTTTCTTTGGCCATTACATATCGTCATCGCTTTTTATGCGTGAGAGAATTATATCATTTTTCTGCCTCACTTCGTTATTGTCCCTTAGGGAGGATTTTCAGCTTTCTACGTGTTGGCTTACATTCATTATCAAACCACTTATTGCATAGCAATCCTTTGAAATTTTTGTGACTACTCTTTGGTTTCCCAAAAACCTCTATAGCCATATTTGACATTGCATCTCTCAGATTAGCCCATGTGCTCCTAGTAAGATTGCTCATAAGACTATCAAGGTGACCAACATATGCTTGTTTCTTGTCTACATCAATATGGAATGCACCAGTACCTACTGTGTCCTGGCATGTCCTACATGGTGGCAAATATCAAGTGTCAAGCCCAAAGCTATATGATTCGATTTTGGATGTTTTTCACCTAACTAGAACTCTTTGATCATGTGTACCATTGCATAGTCTACCACATTGGAACCTCCATCAGCTGAGTAGCACATGTATCCTTCAGTATCGAGGAAACAATTCGTACCATTCAATATCGGTATGTGCAAACCATTAACCATATCCATCAAAGCACGTCCATCAGTGTTAATGTCTCTATCTGTAGGCTATCTACACCAATGTCAATCTACATCCACAACCTCTTCCTTGTCTAGCTCATCACACATTATGGGTTGAAATTGCATACATCCAATACACGCATTTAAGTCACCTAAGACCATCACATGTCCTTGTTGTATATATGTGCATGCATCCATACTCAAATCTTCAAAAGTTTCTTCCCAATCCACTTCATGTCGTGCATAGAAGGGGGACTCCTTATGTGGAATGTAACATCCCGCAATGTACATCAGTATAGTGTGCTTGAGCATAATCCATATGTACCACTTATGTCGGTCTACTTTACATACATCAGTCATTCCTTCCAAATGACATTTGTATATGCATGCAACTCCTCCTTGCCCTTTTTTTCCTACATGTGGCTGATATGTGCTATGAATTATTTACCCTTGGATATCTGGAATTCTATACGTCTCCCGCTCCCATGTCTCAGCGAGGAACACAATGTCAGCATCACCAACCATAGCATTACGACTTTCAGCTTTATGCCATGGAAACCCTTTGCAATTCCAAAACAACACCTTCACAAGTGTGCATCTCCCATGGGTTGTGCATCCCTATGCATCATTTGAAGTGTTATTACTAGATTTCTTTCTCTTATTGTATTTCTTTCAACGTTCCTCCTGTTGCAGGGGGGTGTGATCCTCATTTATATAAAAATATGCTCCCTTGAGGTATACTTGACTACTTTCTAAAAGTATAGTTCTCTTACTGCATCCAATAGAGTGCATACAATGGTTGTTGCCTTTCCATCATCTTTCTTCTTGCCCATATGTCGAGCACCAAAGACAGGTACATCTGCCATGGAAAAATGCTTACCAAAAAACTCTGTGACTTTTGTAGTAAGAGATAGTGTAGTCTCATTATCTGTTTCAGGAAATCCCCAAATAACCAGGTTTTGGGCCCGCTTTTCTATTTCTTTACGTTCACGTGCATCCACCTCACCTACCACTACATCAGCACCCTCTACGTGAAGTACAGGCATGTCTCCATTTGGGAGAGTATGTGCTACTACTATGGCCCATGTTTTTAGTGTTCCCATGCATGTGCATGTCACCATACTCGTTTCCAAGTTTGTGATGCTCTTGGCCTATTCCTCAGCAGTCTGTTCAAACTGTGTATTCTTGCTTTCCAACGCTTGACACTTGAGAGCCAAGCGTGTGATTTCTTGATTTTGTGCATTGATTGATGCCAAAAAATTCCATATCCCATCATGTGAGATTTCTCCAACACATGGCTGCTCCAATTACATGCTAGTAAAGAGAGGTGAACATGTGGTTGTCAAGTTTGCTTTGCTACGTGTGACAAATTCTCCCCTCCGAGAAAGGTGCTCGTTAGTATCTCCAACCGTAATCATGTTTCCTGGTTCTCAACTTCTACGGCAATAAGCAGGGGACATGGGAATAAACACACACACACACACACACACACACACACACACAGAGGAGAGGAGAGGAGAGGAGAGGAGAGGAGAGGAGAAGAGAAGAGAAGAGAAGAGAGAAATGATAAAAAGTAAATATAACCTCCACTCATCCTTGAAGAGAAGGCCCTCTTCATTTCTCAAATACCAAACTTCTTCTTATGCCACATAGGCTTGGGATCCTTTTAGTTGGTTAAGGATTCCCAAAGCACAGCTCTAACTAATATATAGAATAGACACCCCACACTCACCCTTCGAGAAAAAGCTCTCTTTTTGACAAACTTTTTCTCCTTGTGCCACATAAGCTTCCTAGCCTTCTAATTGGTTCAGGATTCCCAAGGGAAAGCTCTAAATCATATATATTCGAAGCAACAATTGACCTATGTGCCTATGTATCCCCAATGAGCATATGTGGTCAAGTGTGAAGCAAGAGTTCATTTTTAATATAAAAGGGCAGTCGAGCATCCAAAGAAGTGTGCAATGAGCCTAAGATGTCATTATCTTGTTTCTTATCTTATCATAATACAATCTCCATACTTACATGACTTTAGAAGTTCTATACATCATCCTCTATGTGTTCCAAAATTTTGTTTGTTGCAAATAATGGCCACAAGGAAAACTCATTCTATCATTGTTTATATATGAAAAATTGTGTTTCTAGATGAAAAACATGCGAGTCTAGGAGATTGAGATACAAGCTACACTTATAACTCTCCTAGACTTGGCAATATACGTTACGGACCAAGAGACTAGCACAACATGATTGCAATAAGTGCTAATTTTACTTGTTTTCATAAACATGATTATCTTCTACCATTTATAAGATCCTACTTGTCTTTGCGACAAACCTATATTACTAGTGACGACTTCGTATATATTTATCTAGTCAAATTAGAACCCTAGTTTAGATCCGAAACTGCCTACAGGATAACTAGAATTGCGTGTGCAGGAGAGACTCTTCCTTATACGTCCGCGTCGAGCAGCACGCAGGCATGATTTGCAAATTGCGAGCGTATAGGAGACGGGAATTGGGCCTATCCAATTATCATCATGTATCCCGACGTCCAGCACACAGACACGATTTGCGATCAGCTGAGGAATATCAGTGCTACTACGCGGCAGCTCTTGCTCGGTCTCTCTAATGTGTGCGAGCGGCTCAGAGCCACGACGTGCGACCCACTCCTCGACCAGATCGTCTTACACAGAAGCCAATGCCGCAAGCTGGCCTCTTCCTACCGTCTGGCGCTTCAACTCGTGGAAGCCCGCATCCTGCAGCGTGATCATGATGAGATCTATGGCCGCTTCCCGGACAGCCTAGTACAGCTAGATGCCAAAGAAGTGCTGGATCTCTCTCTCAGAGCTATGCTGCAAGCTATGCAACGGGGTGAGCGGTTCATCCAAGACTGCAGCAGCGCGGGCGGCCACACATGGTTGCTGAAGGCGGTTGGTGGGCTTGCCCTAAGCACCGAGGCTGTCCACACTCACCTCCATGACTTGATGTGGTGCATCTATATTGTCACCATGGCAGTGGAGCGCATCATGGCCGACCAGGCCAGCCTAGATGGCAGTATGTCTATGATTAGATGTCACGAGAGCTTGCAGGATCTGCCCGGTTGGCAGTGCGGCAGTACTATTGAGGAAGCCATAGTTGAGATATGGGAGAACAAGGACATTGATGATGATTTGAAATCTGTCCTGCAGGTCCTCAGCAAGCTGAGAGCTGATCGGAACATCGATGGAAACCATGCTCGCATTGCAGACTTCTTGTGGAAAAGACTCTCTGACCACATGATGCATTACAACAAATTTTCTCATCTGGATCCTAATGGATTGCGTGAATCCCTGTGGATTGATGTTGCAGCATCTGGACTGCGACAGCACATCCATGATGTAGTCGGGGAAGGTGCATTTGCCAAGGTGTCAAAGGTGGAATGGCTTGGAGGGGAGTTCGCAATGAAAGATTTCTTTCACGTGGATATAGTGCAATTTGGCAAAGAGGCAGCAATTCAAGCACAGCTACAACACCCAAATGTGCTACACTTGATATGCTGCGCATCAGGTCCCAATAGGTGCAGCTTGCTGATGGAACTCATGCAGGAAGACCTCCTGTCTTTTATGAACAAGAGGACAGCTGCTGGCAAGGATCCACCCTTCTCTTTGCTAGAGGCAGTGGACATCATGCTGCAGATATCCAAGGGAATGGAGTACCTACACAGCCTGAATGTGCTGCATCGCGATCTCAAGTCCAACAACATCTTAGTAGGTACTGGTCATTCCTTAAACCTCGATGAGGACACGCGCCATGTCCATGTGCAAGTGAAGGTAGCTGATTTTGGGATGGCCAAGAGCAAGCAAAGAAGCTCCATGACCAGCAGCTCTGAAGTCCAACGAGGTGCCACTCGTTGGAGAGCACCTGAAGTATTTTTGAATGAACCAGAAGATGACGACGATGACAATGATGGTGTAGTACCAAAGCTGCCCAAAAGAGGTAACTATACAAAGAAGGCAGATGTTTACAGCTTTGGTATGGTCTGTTCTGAAATCCTAACAGGGAAATTGCCCTTTGAGAAATCGAGATTGATGGGCCTTTACAGGAGACTTATGGCTGGTGAGAGGCCCACTCTGCCTGATACGTGCCCTTCAGCTCTGGCTTCTTTGATCAAGAGGTGTTGGCATGGGAATCCCCTGCAGCGGCCCTTGTTTCCACAAATCTCCAGGATACTCTTGTATTTCAAGGCTAATCTCGTCCTCACAAATCAGAAGGATGTCACCATATCTCGTTCGCCGGCTTTCCTCCCTACAATTCAAGCTGTTGTCGATATGCCTAGCTTGGGTAAAACATGTGCTGCTGCAGCATACTATAAAAACAGTTCCCTGCACATAGTCAAGGAGATGTACCAATGCAGGCTGGAAGATCTTCTGCAGTTTCAACGCTCCGCCCAAACAGGAGTTCCTGCGCATGAAGAGGCCCAATCTCGTCCGATGGCGACTAATATGCAGACTGTCGTGGAGGAGTCTAATGAAGATCTTCTGCAGTTTCAACGCTCCGCCCAAACAGGAGTTCCTGCGCAGGAAGAGACCCAATCTCGTCCGATGGCGACTAATATGCAGACTGTCATGGAGGAGTCTAATTTAACTGCACATGTTAACTACTCAGCGGATGAATCCTCAGAGTCGTCAGTGGCGCCATCCGTGCAAAAGAAATCAGCTTTTGGGTTTCTTGGAAGATTCTTCTGCTGGTCGTGTGGAGCTGCCCATAGGCCGGGAACTGACGTCGAATCATTTTTGCAGCAAGCAAGAGAATTCAGCTACACTGAGCTACAAAATGCTACCAACAGCTTTTCAAGACCTATCGGTCAAGGGGCATTTGCAAAAGTCTATTGGGGCAAGCTTCCCAATGGTCAAGAAGTTGCTGTAAAGAGATTAATTCAGGTTTCTCAAGGACAAAGTGAGTTCATGCGTGAGCTGAAGATCCTCGGTTCTTTGCGACATCGGAATCTTGTGCCTCTGCTGGGCTGGTGCACCGAGGAAGGATCGTTCCTTGTGTATGAGTTCATGCCTAATGATGATCTCAACACTCACTTGAGAGTAAGATACAGCTATGAACTTTCTGATGATCATGATCAGCCCATTATGGCATGGGGAAAACGATACCAGATCGTCTGTCAATTGGCATCAGCCCTGCACTATCTGCACCACGACTCTGGATACAGCACTATTGTGCATCGGGACGTGAAACCCTCCAATGTGTTCCTGGATTCCAACTGGAATGCCCGCCTGGGCGATTGCGGCCTATCATTCATATTACCCCGTCATGAAGCTAGCCGACGAGGCAGAGTCGCAGGAACTCTCGGTTTCCTTGATCCATATGCCATTACAACAGGTAGATTCGGAGCCTGGTCAGACGTCTATGCATTCGGAGTTACAGCACTAGTGGTTGCAAGTGGAGAACCGGTTTTCAAGAAACTGGACCGCACAGAGGGCTGGTCATCTGGCCCATTTCTTTTACGAGATTGGGTCTATGAGCTGTATCACAAGGGTGAGTTGCTAGCTGCTGGCGACACTCGGCTCCGCCAGTGCTTTGACGAGCTGCAGATGAGGCGCTTGTTGGTAGTAGGGCTGGCCTGCACTGTGTCTGCCCCTGTTCAACGCCCCACCATGCAGCTGGTTCTCGATGTTCTCAAAGGGACATCTTCCTACGACCTCCTCAAGCCTCAAGGTATATTGAAAAACCGAAATATTGGCTCTTGATGTATTGAGATCGGGGTGCGTTCCTGATCCTATGCTCGCGCAGACAATGGAAGGGTTGCAGCACAGACCGATTTGATTGAATTGCCAATCAATCACATTAGAGGGTGGGGCCGATTGTGTGGCGGGTACCGAAAAGAAACAAGGGTGCATAAGCATGCACAATTGCATTGCCCTTTTGCTCTTTAATTTGACAGTCAAAATAAGAAATGCACACGGTTTTGCGTGATTGCTTGATTTTGCTTGTTTGCTAATTGCTACTACAGGTATTTGTCAGATAGTGTCCAATAAATATGGCATTGTGATGTGTCCAATGTAGTGAAGTATCATCATTATTGGTGTTTGTGCATTCGTTGGATTTATCTTCACATACATATGAACGAGCATTGACTTATGTTGTGTTGTGCAATGAGCATTATTGTTTCTTTCGTGTTGTATTCTGAAAGTCTAATTAATTTGTTAGATTCAGTGTTGTAATATTTTTGTCAATTCGCTATTTGGTTTTAGTACGAATCGATTTTTTATATGCAAGGCTGTAAATTGTATTGTTAAAAGGTCAAATCGTTGCAACAATCGATTGTATTCATATGTTCCATACACTCAAGCTTACCATCTTGCCTAAAGATCGATGAGAGGAAAATAAAAAATCGGAGAAAAATAGAGCACGGTAGCTTCATCTCGGTGAGTTGCGGTGTTGTGTTAATCACAAGATTTGTGCAGAGTATATTGTCCCACATCACACTATGTCCAATGAAAGGATGGTGCATTGTTGCTTGTGGCTTTCAAGGTGCCTAACATGAACTATAGCCAATCAAATTGACAATAAGAACCTATTGATTCCTTTTGGTTATCTTCAAGAAATGTCTCCAAAAGTGTAAGTACCCCACTATCTCTGTGAGATTCGAGTATAAAAAACTAATAATACAAGAAAATATATTCTTAACAAAGAATTTTGGGTGAGAATAAGAGAACTTGCAATATATATTTGTTGCCATACAGTTTATTGAGGTGAGGCATATGACTATCACATCATGGGTATTCCATTTTCTAAGGCATCATCTAACAACTTCTTTAAGATTCGAAGAGACATACATTTTTCCTTTTACATATCAAAAGTTACATATATCTCTTCATTAGACTCCTCCATGACAGTCTGCATATTAGTCGCCATCGGACGAGATTGGGCCTCTTCATGCGCAGGAACTCCTGTTTGGGCGGAGCCTTGAAACTGCAGAAGATCTTCCAGCCTGCATTGGTACATCTCCTTGACTATGTGCAGGGAACTGTTTTTATAGTATGCTGCAGCAGCACGTGTTTTACCCAAGCTAGGCATATCGACAACAGCTTGAATTGTAGGGAGGAAAGCCGGCGAACGAGATATGGTGACATCCTTCTGATTTGTGAGGACGAGATTAGCCTTGAAATACAAGAGTATCCTGGAGATTCCCATGCCAACACCTCTTGATCAAAGAAACCAGAGCTGAAGGGCACGTATCAGGCAGAGTGGGCCTCTCACCAGCCATAAGTCTCCTGTAAAGGCCCATCAATCTCGATTTCTCAAGGGGCAATTTCCCTGTTAGGATTTCAGAGCAGACCATACCAAAGCTGTAAACATCTGCCTTCTTTGTATAGTTGCCTCTTTTGGGAAGCTTTGGCACTACACCATCATTGTCATCGTCGTCATCTTCTGGTTCATTCAAAAATACTTCAGGTGCTCTCCAACTAGTGGCACCTCGTTGGACTTCAGAGCTGCTGGTCATGGAGCTTCTTTGCTTGCTCTTGGCCATCCCAAAATCAGCTACCTTCACTTGCACATGAACATGGCGTGTGTCCTCATCGAGGTTTAAGGAAGGACCAGTACCTACTAAGATGTTGTTGGACTTGAGGTCGCGATGCAGCACATTCAGGCTGTGTAGGTACTCCATTCCCTTGGATATCTGCAGCATGATGTCCACTGCCTCTAGCAAAGAGAAGGGTGGATCCTTGCCAGCAGCTGTCCTCTTGTTCATAAAAGACAGGAGGTCTTCCTGCATGAGTTCCATCAGCAAGCTGCACCTATTGGGGCCTGATGCGCAGCATATCAAGTGTAGCACATTTGGGTGTTGTAGCTGTGCTTGAATTGCTGCCTCTTTGCCAATTGCACTTCATCCACGTGAAAGAAATCTTTCATTGCGAACTCCCCTCCAAGCCATTCCACCTTTGACACCTTGGCAAATGCACCTTCCCCGACCACAATATCATGGATGTGCTGTCGCAGTCCAGATGCTGCAACATCAATCCACAGGGATTGAGGCAATCCATTAGGATCGAAATCAGAAAAATTGTTGTAATGCATCATGTGGTCAGAGAGTCTTTTCCACAAGAAGTCTGCAATGCGAGCATGGTTTCCATCGATGTTCCGATCAGCTCTCAGCTTGCTGAGGACCTGCAGGACAGATTTCAAATCATCATCAATGTCCTTGTTCTCCCATATCTCAACTATGGCTTCCTCAATAGTACTGTCGCACTGCCAACCGGGCAGATCCTGCAAGCTTTCGTGAGATCTAATCATAGACATACTGCCATCTAGGCTGGATTGGTCGGCCATGATGTGCGCCACTGCCATGGTGACAATATAGATGCACCACATCAAGTCATGGAGGTGAGTGTGGACAGCCTCGGTGCTTAGGGCAAGCCCACCAACCGCCTTCAGCAACCATGTGTGGCCGCCCGCGCTGCTGCAATCTTGGATGAAGCGCTCACCCCGTTGCATAGCTTGCAGCATAGCTCTGAGAGAGAGATCCAGCACTTCCTTGGCATCTAGCTGTACTACGCTGTCCGGGAAGTGGTCATAGATCTCATCATGATCACGCTGCAGGATGCGGGCTTCCACGAGTTGAAGCGCCAGACGGTAGGAAGAGGCCAGCTTGCGGCATTGGCTTCTGTGTAAGACGATCTGTTCGAGGAGTGCAGTGGGTCGCACATCGTGGCTCTTAGCCGCTCGCACACATTAGAGAGACCGAGCAAGAGCTGCCGCGTAGTAGCACTGATATTCCTCGGCTGATCGCAAATCGTGTCTGTGTGCTGGACGTCGGGATACATGATGATAATTGGATAGGCCCAATTCCCGTCTGCTATACGCTCGCAATTTGCAAATCATGCCTGCGTGCTGCTCGACGCGGACGTATAAGGAAGAGTCTCTCCTGCACACGCAATTCTGGTTATCCTGTAGGCAGTTTCGGATCTAAACTAGGGTTCTTATTTGACTAGATAAATATATACGAAGTCGTCACTAGTAATATAGGTTTGTCGCAAAGCCAAGTAGGATCTTATAAATGGTAGAAAATAATCATGTTTATGAAAACAAGTAAAATTAGCACTTATTGCAATCATGTTGTGCTAGTCTCTTGGTCCCTAACGTATATTGCCAAGTCTAGGAGAGTTATAAGTGTAGCTTATATCTCAATCTCCTAGACTCGCATGTTTTTCATCTAGAAACACAGTTTTTCATATATAAACAATGATAGAATGAGTTTTCCTTGTGGCCATTATTTGCAACAAACAAAATTTTGGAACACATAGAGGATGATGTATAGAACTTCTAAAGTCATGTAAGTATGGAGATTGTATTATGATAAGATAAGAAACAAGATAATGACATCTTAGGCTCATTGCACACTTCTTTGGATGCTCGACTGCCCTTTTATATTAAAAATGAACTCTTGCTTCTAAAGAATGTTAAGAAATAGGCTTTCTTTACATACTATAAGGCCTTAAAATGACCTCTTTTACTTGACTAAACTTACATATTTTTTTCAAATTATAATTTAAAAATACCTTTTGTAGATATAATCCTATAAATTTTACTAAATATAATACCCCTTCTTTTGACTCACATGATATCTTACATATTCTATAAGGTAGAGACCCTGGATTGTAGCTCATCCTACTCTCTAGACCATTTGTAGTGACTTGCACAACCAAAAATAGATGTTATGATATTCAATAGAAAGATGAAAGTGAATTAAAACAACAACATATATATTTGGACTTGCAAATAAGTTTAAAAACATGTAATAACATACCAACATAAGTAAATGGTCAATGACTTTGACAATAAGAGAACATAAATATGATCCATTTCTATGGCTCCATAACTTTATCTTGTCATAGCTCTGTATACACTGGAAGGTCTATGCAGAGGTCTCTCAAATCATGTCTCACAAATCATTTCACTTTTTCTAGAAATCTCTCTCCAAAGACCAAGATAGCCCTTGTTGAATAGTTGTCCCCACTCCTTGCTATACTATTTGAAACTGTTACCTATTAAATATGATCATGGAGAAGCTATGATAATCTACTGAAATCACACTTTGCAAGTTGCCAAAGTACTCCATCTCATCCACTACAATATTCAAATCCATGTTCAACCATCAACTCTCTTACTCAAACTTTACCATCGCACCACAATCTTTCGTTGAGTGAGATTTATCAATGTGCTCTACTAAAAAATGTCACCCTCGCGACCATGCCACGTTGTAGACTGTGTGCTATACATTGAAATTTTTGGGCTTACATTTGCTAGATATAACAATGATGAAAGTACATATTTACCTTTGGACTATATCCCTTGGAGAACTCTAACTCCTCTTATGTGACTTTCTTCCCTCCATATGATGCTCTTGTTAGTTCATCATATAGCTACCTCATAGGCATGAACCACAACAACTCCTCTAAGCCCTGACGGTATCAAACGAGTTGTTGACATGTATATTGTTGAAATTTCAATTGTGGTATCTTTTGTTGCCTTTTGGGGACCTCATACTATTCAAAGACTTCTCAAATGCATGGTGCAACATACAAAAATGATTCACCTTCTCCTCCATGGTTCAATCCATTCACTTCTCTATCCCATTTCTAACTACCATGTCTTCAATTCGTCTATCATCATCCTTTAGCATCCATAGCATTCTATTGTCTATATCTAGTATCATAAGCTGCTCATAAATATGTATCAATATCTCTTATACTAGCTAGTGTTTTGCGATATTGTCCTCTGGGTTTTTATAAAGAGCTCCAAAAATAACATCCACTATGTATATACTGAGGTCTTGCAATCTTCACTTCATCCACCATATGTACTAGGAGGTGGGTCTATATCATAAGCATACTTGTGGGTAAATACTTCTCAAAGAGATAGATTGTCTCCACTACTCCTTGCCTTGAAGATTCAATTGAGGATATCCTTATCTTCTTTTGCAAGATCCATTGGAATGATTTTAAAAAATTTATAAATCACTAAACGTATCTTTGGAGTGAGATAACTTGTGTTCATGATCGATATTATAAACTGCAAAAAATTTAATGCATTATATACTACAAGTTGATCCAAAACAGAAAATACAAGGATAATGTAATCAAGTTATGCCTATCTTGGCTAATACAAACCTAGCATATTTTATGCCAATCGTGAGATTTCAATCTTGTTAGCTGGTCATTCTTAGAAAATGTGGACATTAGTGAGTGCATTACATCCATCAACATGTGGATAGACCTGATTGTTTGCTTCACCATACACTTCTCTTTAGCGGATAGAATCAAGGAGCATGAGGTAGCTACACATGACTATTAGAGCTTGTTTGTGGTGGCCAATACACACTACAACAGAAACGAGGCATAGACACACATGTTAGATGCGCAAAGTCAGGCGCATCTATCATTACGTCTATATGTGCGTGTAAAAGAGCGTGTAAATAGACGAAAATTTTGCGTCTATATATCTGCATAAATAGACGCCAATATAGACGCGCCTCCAAACGCGCAATTATTTAACCACCTGAAATTGGACTTAATATAATAAAAAAACCAGAGTTAATAATTATTTAACCACCTGAAATTGATTCTTGAGTATGCACGTGTGCGCATGATAAAAACCATAGAATTAAGAATACACATTGAATCATTGAATTAAAAAACCAGAGTTAATAATTATTTTTGCATTGCTCTCTAATGAATGGCAGTTCCTCCAGTTGACAAGCCTGATATAAGTAATTAGCGGCAAGTGACAGAAACCTTATTATACAATTAGTAGTAAGCATTGCAATATGTATCTCGTAATTTCTCTACTTGAAGATGATAAAAATTACTTCCTTTTTATTATGGACAATTCAATTTAGCTTTAAACATGACTATTGATTCTTGAGTATGCACGTGTGCGCATGATAAAAACCATAGAATTAAGAATACACATTGAATCATTAAGCAAATTAAGTATGTTACAGTGAATGATCCATCTCATCTTCAATGAGATCAGCCCTTGCTAAACTATCTACTTCTAGGTCTATGTTACCAAGAGGTAACGAAACAAATAAGTCTATCCCACTATCAGATGTGTTGCTATATTGCTCAATAACTTCATGAATATCATCGACAATCACATTATTGTCTTCTTCTGCGTTTGCTTGAACATCCTTCCAAGGTTCATCTTGTACTATATTACGCATATCATCCATTATGGTGTCATCATGTACATTATCATTAATTGTTGGATTGTCATTTGTTATCTCCATGTCGGTAATATTACCATATATTGGTTTTGAATGATTAGATATAGGGATGACATACCACCATCGGTTATTGTTTACCATTGGATGATACACAACCTGTATTTAAAAAACAAAAGCAAGAAACTTAAATACTTATTATATTGTGTGTATGTATCACATGTATATATATTAAAAAATTAGCTTTTGCATATATACCTGCTCGCATTGTTGAGGTAGTACTAATGTGTCATTCTTGTTTTGGTGAAATTTTGTAGAGTCAATGATTACAAAACCACTTGGATGACGTCTGATTGTGCAATGCTCACCATTTGTTACCACTTCTTTAAACCACTTCACATCCAGTACATATATAAAGAATCGTCTGAAGTCAAGCTTCAGAATATCTTGGATCAAGCCACAATAACCTTCCATGGTACCATTGGCATCCTCGAAGTGAGCAAGGACACCACAATCTTGGGTATTTCTCTTTTCATCTATACATTGAGTTCGAAGATGCTTACCCTCACATCAAATAACATTGAATAATGTGCACTAGTAGTAAAAGATAAAGGATCAAACATGTCAGTTATTTATATAAAATATAACTTGTAGAAACAAATTAATTGATAGTATATCTCACCTTTGATAAGCAACCTCGTGCGTGTTCCCACTCTTCTTGAGATATATTAATTTCCTCCTCTTTTTCCATTCTCTCCATTTCCTCATGTAACCAATCTATATCAATATGACGTGGGAGCGCATTTAGATAATCTGGAAATGAGATATTACGTCTATATATGGTGCGAAATACTTGTCTTTCGCTTTTTTTTCTTGCCCTTGCTTCATTATATAGTGTCACCCATTTGCTCATTACATCACTATTGAGCATACAAAAACTATTTAACTTACGAAGTTCTTCTTTTGTTAGCACTTTACTCATTCCTTTTCCTTGAGGTATTATAGAGGTCATCCTCAAGTCTTCATCATCTTTCCATAGTCCTGGTTGAGAGGGGTCCACTTCAGCAAGATATTCAGAGATATAAACAAGGGATGATTGCACTAACCAACCCTCAGCCATGCTTCCCTCAGGCCATGCTTTTTACCTCATAAAATCTTTCAAGGTTTTCATGAAGTGCTTAAGAAAAAACATCCACCTTGCATGAACTGCCCCACAAAGTGCGATCTCATCAATCAAATGTACGAGTAAATGTAATCGAGTAGTCAAAATGGATCAAGGAAAAATTTCCTCCACCAAACAAACCACCTCAACAGATAATACTCGAGCATCTTGCAATGTGTTTGGATCAATTTCCTTCGAGCTCACGTATCTGTCAGGATGTATTTGAGAATTGTTTATTTTTGTGTAGAAATTCAAATATATATAATGAAAAAATACAATGTATACAGACCTCACAAGCTCTCCCATCTTGTAAATGATATCACATACATCTTTGGATACACAATGGGATATGCTAGTAGGAAGTACGAACTGAATGTAAACAATATTCATAGATCAAATGATTAGTTGAGGAAAAAGGCATCATACCCCAAAGTTTACACATAGTTACTCCAATAATTACTATATTCATGGTTAGAGATACCCTTACTTGAATCATTTTGTGCCAATCGTGGGACTTCAAACCAGATAGTTGCTCCACACCTCTTTTCTTTTTCTTTATAAAGGCTCCCTTGAGACATCTCATACATCGTGTGGATGTTCGAAAGCTACATATTTGTTCCTTCGCTATTTTTTCCTCGTTCTTTGACAACATCCAAGGTGCATGGGGTAGCTCAATCTTTCCTCTGGGTCCAATGCGTGGCTAGGCTCGTCTCATGCGACCAATGTTACGTAAATCCTCCCTTACATTGACTGAATCACGAGCCCCTATCAAGTGATCCCATAATGTAGATACAACATTTTTGAATATGTGCATGGGGTCCAACAAGTGATTGATCTTGAGTTCAGTCTAGTATGGAAAACAAAAAAATATAGAGAACCTAACAAACAAATAATATATTATGTAAACAATTCATCATGCTAAATACTTTAAAGTCAATCGAGAGAAATGCACTTCTTACTGACTCATGCCGAGTAGAGGTTGGCTGTCAGCATTAATCCATCTCTCCTTCCAATCTCGAATGGTTAGAGATTGTGGAGTCATTCCATTAGTAGGGAGAACATATTTGGGATGGTCAATAGAAAGAAATCGATGATGATAGATAACCTTCTTTAAACGTGCCGGCCTAGAGGAAACTAGAGAGGGACTGCAAATAGGACATGCATGATATTATGATGTGGTTAAACCTGAAAAAATAAGTGAATTAATAAAATGCAATTGATTCAAGTCTTGAATTTCAAATATAGAGTTATATACATGTACCTGAACACTCTCCGTATCCTGGAAAGTCATGCATGGTCCACAACAACATGGCCTTCAATGTGAAATCTCTAGAGGATGTAGATGCGCTTGTATCTTGCACCTCAATACCTTTCCATAACATTTCTAACTCTTCAATCAAAGGCTCTAAGTAAATGTCCATGTTTTTTACCTTGTGCTTTCCAGGAATCAGAAGGGACAACATTACATGTCCCTTTTTAATTGCCATAGATGGAGGAATATTATAGTTTACCAATACCACTGGCCATACACTGTATGATGTGCTTTTGATGCCAAATGGATTGATTCCATCCATACCTAAACACAAGAAAAAGTGCAAGTCAATAATTTTGTAAAAGAGCGCAAGGTGCTCTCTCTTAGTTGGCAATTTGTTTCCTTTTGGAAGCATTTGTGATAATAACCTACATATATTTTTAAAAGTGAGTTAAAAAACCACAAACATATATTTCTGTCTGATTTCAAAATAGAATAATTAATATTATGATTCATAAGCCAAAGTGAATTGATACCTACTTCAATAACGCATCCAAACTGACATTACTCCATCCATAAATTGTTTGCAAGTTAAGTATCTCAAGGGACGCACGAAGAACGGAGTACGTACAACCTTCATACAACGGAGTAGATGACGCTACGTATAGTGGATCATCTAGCTTCGTAGAGTGACCTTCTCCCTGAACCGGTTGCGAAAATAGACGGCGTACCATGTTGTCCAAAATCTCATCCTCTACGACTTGATGGGGTATTTCATGAGGGCTACTATCATGGTCGTGAGTCTCCACTCTTCTTGAAGACTCTGCCTCCTCACGTCGACGTTTTGCAGCCTCTCGACGCCCGGGAGGGAGCATCTAAGGATGTGGCACCGCATCCTGATCAACCACAAAAGGGAGTTTCATGTACATCGATATATATTGAGTAACATAGACTAGCAATCTTAGTGTTAAAAAAAAACAATGAATACTGGTGATTTTTCTCGGTCCCATTCTCCATACAAGCTGAGGTGTGACATTGCAATTCGACGTGCTCGAAAAATACACCCTCGACAACGATCACACATGCATTTAATTTTTTGTCATACCCATGCATCTCGATTATGAAGACGTAATGTTTCATCCTCACTTGAGGATGTGCTCGTTGACTCACCAACATGCACCGCACTAGGTGATGACGACGACATGATTAAACCTAATTCATGACAACATCAAAATATTTATCATTCATATGTTTACATAAAAACTTCAAGCTGACGTATTAATTATTCTAAGATCTCAATTTTAAATACACAAAACTCATCATAAATACATTAAAACTTATGATAAGAATTCACTATCAAAACTTATCTTAAAAACAAAAAATTATGATAAAACCTAAATGCGCGTCTATATTTGCGTTTACATATGCATCTAAATTAGCATCTATTTGTGCGTCTATGTTCGCGTCTATACGCGTATTTACGTAAATTTAGACGTGCATATATACGCCAAAATAGACGCACACGTCAAAATTCAAAACATACTTAAATCATTTCTTTTCAAATTGCACCTTTCCTTTCCTGCGTTTTTTGCGATTCTGAAGCTCGAGTTTAGCCGACATGCAGTCTCTTCATGCCTCACCTCCTCATGACTCACCTCTTCTTTCATTTCAAATACATAAGAAGGGAAAAAGGAAATCCAAGGAGAGGAAGAAAGAGAGAACAAGAGAGAGGAGAACAAGAGGAAGAAGAAGCAGCAAACAAGCAAGCAAGCATCAAGGGAGAGTAACTTACCAAGGAGAGGAAGAAGGAGAAGGAAGAAGCGCCACCACCCGCCACACCAAACACCCAAGGTGAGTCCTGTTTCTCTCTCTCTCTCTCTCACTCTCTCTCTCTCTCTCTGTGTATTAGGATTTCGGTTTCTGATTCCATTATGTATTGCAGTTTGTAAATCATTCATGGTAGTCGTCGGACTGAAATCAGCCGACTGAGTGCGTTTGCCAACGTGTCTACATTTCAGTGTAGACGCAGGCATAGACACGAAGAAATGTTTTCTCTCATTACGTCTGAGGTCGCATCTCAGAGCGCATGTATTCTACGTAGGAGACGTAAGAATACACGCGCTCTGCACAGAGGCTTTGACTTCAGAGTCGCATCTCCAGGCGCGTCTATATGCATCTCAGATGCGGATATAGACGCACTCTGGACAGAGGGTTGACTTTAGGGACACGTCTGAGAGCGCATCTATCCTGCAATTTGGACGAGGTTATACACGCACTAGCGCCAGTTCTGATAAAAAACACTTTTCATTGTCTAAACAATATATTTTTGCAATGATGAATGTGACAATCCCATGTTTGTGTTTATCAGTTTTCTTGTTTATGAGAAGCATTAGCACTTAAGTTTTATGCTCAATCTCTAAAGAAAGCTAGATTATTAGCACTTTCAAGTGCCATGAGCATCCATGTATTTTTTCTATGTGTGAGCATCAAAAGCCTTCTCTTACATAATGATTCTAGGCTTACTGAATGATTTTTCATAATTAATGTTGGATTGGATCAAGGATTACGGCTCTTTGAAAATGTTTAGGTGTGGATGAAGGTAATATATGATTTTTTGTATGCAAATAAATTTGTATTTTTCCTATGTTTTTTTTGTAGATGTCTCATCCTGGTCCATCTAGCAATGACCCGGATTTGGATCACATGAATGATACATTGGCCTTCTTCAATAGGGGGGTCAATGCATTTTTTGGAGGTTTTCCTAGTAGGGAAGACTTCATGGGAGAGATGACCAGATACCTTGGCCGCTCTCCCACAGCAGATGAGGTGTTCAGCGTCATGTTTGGAACGCCTGTGACGTCTTTTCCTGGCACTACTTCCCAAACTCCAATTGCAGGTACTCCACGTGCAGCACCTGTACATGCATCGGCTGAAGCACAAGCGTCAGCCATGCACGTGCATCTGTAGAAGCACGTGCATCTAGCGAGGCAAAGGGTAGTCGACAGAGAGGGAGGAGGGAGAGTCGAGGGGGAGGACGAGGCTTGTGTGGGGGTTGCCTAGGAGGTGGCGAGCGATCACCCTCACCAGTAGATCACGTAGAGGAGCCAGTACGCCAGTACTATAGAGTTACAGATACTCGTGGCATCTTCCATGATGATGAAGGAAGGGATGTAATGGCGTACATGAGGAGCGTCGTGCATGCGACGTATAAAGATTGTTTCGTCCACTTCAAAAATCAAAAAAGCGGCTTGTGGTAGGAGGTGTTGAGGGCAGTCCATAGAGATACCCAAATCCTGAGGGTCAGCGATTCTTAGATAATTGGGGACGCACAAAAGTGAGGGATTTTCTTCACAACAAAAGATCCCACCTCATGACACGCGCCAGGGACTCACTGCGGAGGTAGGAGGAGGGGCATGGAGCCTATAGCCAACTACCTATGTGCCACCACATAGAGTGGAAGAAAGCCAAGAAGAAAGCAGCAGAGAAAGTGAAGAGTCGCCAGCATGCAGAGGCGCGACGGATCCAAATGGAAACCATGGGATTGTCGCATTATGGATCGGGTGGCAGAGAGTCGTGGGAGGCAGAGTTTCTAAGTATATTTTGATTTTTAGTTTTTCAGAATTTATATTTCTTTTAATTTTTTATATAATTTGTTCTAATACATTGTGTCTCATAATTGTTTGTATATATCATGATTGTTTTGCAGACTACTATCGTTGGTAGGATACCTACTCCTAGAAATACAATATTAGTAAGTTTGGGAATCTCCCAATTCCCATTTTTTTAATACTAAAAAGGTGGCACCCCGATAACATGCCCATAAGTTTCTCAAAACTATATGATGTGACCTATCATTGAAAAGTACTTGAAAAATGGAATCTATTGAGCTATAGAGCGCTTGATTTGGAGTTATAGTGTTCAAGTTATGACAAATCCAAAGATTTGACCACGTGTCCCAAACTTATGGAAAATTCCCATATTCCCCAATATGGTGTTTAGAGAGGTAGGTTACCATTGAGGCCATAATCGCGCAGCCACATGGCTTCACTTCTATGAGGAGGGTCTCATCACTGAGGACCAATACAACTGGGCTATGAGGATTCGACAACCAGAGGAGGTATGTTTTTCTTACCGCATCATATTAAAAGTATAGCTAATTATAACTTTTTCTCCACCATGTTTACGTAAGTAACCTTGATCTTTTGTGTGTGTAGGTGAACCCGGATGTGGAGCATAGCAAGGAGAGGGATAGCGACGCTAGTAGCCATGGTGGTGCTAGCGAAGATGTTTCTTCTTCAGATTCGTAGAGGAGCACCATACCTTCTCTATGGCCTTGTTTTCTTGTATATGTATTATCCATCCTTGAGCCTACTGCTTGCGACCATGCTTTAGGTTGCAAGCACTTAAACTCCCCATGTAAATACTTTTGATCTATAATGAATATATGGACTTTTATTTTCAATTCTAGTGCTTTTAGATCCATTGTCTTTTTTCCAAATGCACAATCTGATGTATGGGAGGGGGAAAAAAAAAACCAGAAAGCAACCACATGCTCTCTAGTTTTTTTTTTCTAGTTCTGTTTTGCGCATCTATTTGCGCGTCTAAATTGCAGAAAACGCACGTTTATAAGCACGTCTAAAATGCAGAGTACACGCGCTCATACATGCGCTAGATAATTCAAATTTAAAAACGAAATTAAATATCTTTTTTTTTAAAGGAGATTTTTTGTTTTCCGTTCGCGTCTATGAGTGCTTTTAAAAGTGCGTCTACGGGCGTGTTTATATGCCCGTCTAATTTGCCAGATAGACGCACTGGTAGACGCACAGAATAAATTAAATAAATAACAATTTTGGTTTTTTTATGTTCTTGTATTCACACATGTATATGTGCCTCTGTTGCGCGTCTATTTTTGCGTGTAAATTCCTTTATACATGCGAATATAAACGCGACGTTGTAGACGTGCAAATAGATGGGCGGATAGACGCACCCGTAAGATTTTCTCTATATTCAAAAATCGCATCGAAAAGTGCATCTAAGAGGCCTTTTTGTTGTCGTGACACCTCCATCTTATCTATCTCTTTAAAGTATATCCTTACCCGTAGAGTCTCTCTCCTTTCTACGATATGGTCTCACAATAAGAAACCAACATTCTTTAGAATATGCATAGGATCTAAAAGATAACTAATCTATAAATGAGTCCAATATGGCAACTCATAGAAAACTAAGAACCATTTCATTGCACTTGAAACCAAACTCTTTGTGGAACATCTTTGAGTCATAGTAGCTTTGCGCATTCATCATTACAAGAGGTCATTCATGGAATCCTTCTCTCAAATCATGGCTCTCTAGCAAGAATTCTATATGCCCTTGACAAACTATATTCTTAATCATCGGTGACCTTCAAGAGTCCAACTTTGATCTACACAAGGGATATGCATGGTAACATGATGTGACTAGGCCTACCACAACATCTTTATCTAGTCAAGATGGCCATAAAAGTATGATATTAGAGAAATAAATGAGAACGAAGATGCATTTATGTGAGCACTTTCCAAAATTCAAAAATTCATACATGGTTCACATAAAAATTGCCTTTATATTAGTGGGCTCGCTCCAAAAATACTTATGTCTTCCATAGTAATCAAATCCTACCACAACATCATAATCTCCTAAACCAATGGATCAAGATATCTATGTTCTTGAACTTATAGCATCTAGGCTTAAGTAATCTAAGGATCATGTGTTCTTTCTTGGTAGAATCATAGTAGAAAATTGTAATTAACAATGACTATTGGTCACACATTATAAGAATTCAAGCACAATCCAAATGGATTCATGCCACCCATAGCAAAACCAAACCAAATATTAATTGCCTTTTGTGCAAAGGTGTAATGAGCAGGGATCACGGGAACATGGCATGGGAACATACCAGCCACACTGACGGTATATAAGGTGTAAGAGGGTATTTGGAGGTATGACAAAAATTATCAAGAATCTCTCTTTTCACCTTCACAAGCTTTCATGGCTTCTTCTTCCTCTTCTTCTTCTTCCTCCCTTTTCTCTCTTTCTCTCTCTTCTCCCTATCTTTCTCTCTCCTCTTCCTCTTCTCCTGCAGTCCTTCTCTCTCTTCTCTCCCTTAGTTAGGATAGTTAGGTCTCTTTCATTACAAGTGGTATCAGAGCTTTGTCCTTGATCCTTTTCTTTTCCCATAGATTTAGGGTTCTCACAATTTTCCCACAGTTAGAAAACCCCAGTTACATCTCTCTCACAGGTACACAGGAGTACTCAGGCAGGCTGTCAGCCCTCTTGAAGACTATGGCTGCCTTTCTTGGAGCTTTCCCAAGAACCATGGACACATCTGGAGGCAGGTAGAAAAATTTGATAGGTCGTCACTAATTTTCATGTAAGTGGTTTTGGGCAAAAAGGAGTGTAGTAGAGCTAGAGAAGACCAAAAGCTTAGTTACTTTTCAAGAGGACCTTCTCTCTCCTCCTTCCTTCAAGCTACCATGGAACCTTCAGCCCCAAGAACGTCAGAGATCTTGCTCCCTCCTCTTCCTCAGCAAGAATGGCTTGCCCCAGAGCTTCCCCCTCATCTTGCCCAACATCTAGAGCAGCATTGAGCCTTGCTTGCCTTGTTTGGAGCCTCTAGGGAGCAGCCTGAAAAACGGGTGCATTTTGTGCTGAGCTTTTTGGCTCACTCCTCTTGCTCCAGCTCAGTCCCAGCCCTCCTTGCTTCATCCATCAGCCTTGGCACACCCCTGGGCAAGCTTGAGCATGGGTATTGACCCCCCCATCAGTTCTTGACAATACCTCAAACCCTACTGTGGGCAGCAGCCATGGCAGCCATGAAACCTTCAGCCCAGCTCATGGCACACTAAATCCCCTTCAATTTTCTCACCCCGGGAGCCTTGGGAGCAGCCACAAGCTTCAACAAGTGAAGATATACGATATGGAAGGCCCCCATACAACCACACAGGCAGCAAGAAGATGGGAAACCACAAAGCTCTTGAAGGAGGTAGCCAATAACTCTTCCCTAGGCTTGAACAAGGTATGTCAATCAATTCTTCCTCTCTCTTTTACATCCAATTGTTGAGCTCAGCCACTTGATGAGAGAGACACCCTGGAAATGCATGCATAGCTGGATAATCTTTCAATCTCTTTCCCATTGATTAAGATTTTACTCTAATCCTTAACCATACTCTTTTTTTATTCCGATTGATAAAAATTTTGTAAGAAGGGTAATTCATGCAATCAGTGAGTCATTGAATTGCAGAGGTAACCCCTTCCCCATCCCATTTCCTTATTGATCATGCATATCATGAAAGGCCCAATCCTAAAATTTGTAAATGCATATCATGCTAGTTGCTTAATAATAAATGTTTCCCATGTATATTTCAGGTGAGCAAAAGCCTGATGCCAGGCAATGTGGCAAGACAAAAGAGGGGTGACCCCCCCTTGCCATCAAAGACCCTGAAGGGGTGCACAACCCGGCCCGGGGGGAACTTTGCCCACCTCCGGGTGATCCGAAGCCCAAATATTCTTGCAGATGCACGTACATTTGATGGAATAGCCCGAGCCTTGATCAATTGAGTCTATAGCCCTCTACATGCATTGGTAATGTCATGTATCACTTGGTGGAAATGTATGGTGGATGCATGCAAGAAGGGCAGGGTATGCAGTCATGGAAATGGTCTCAGCAATAGAACTACAGATGAAAAGGATGTATGACTCTATGTGGCATTCAGAACCACCATTGAGGCCCTGGATGTCTTGGAATAAGCACCTCACCATTGGGATAAGGTATGCTCCTTGAGGGAGTCTTTGCAAGGAATTGTAGATAGTCAATCCCACACAGTCAGCCTGCAAAAGTCGATTACAGCAAAGCCTTCTTGTGTAATTGAGCGCAAGCCCTATAGCTTGATTCAAAGAGGGCATCCCCCCCCTTCGATCTAAACTAAAAATCTCCCCATTTCGCCCTACAGTTTGGAAGATACGCTCAATTTTGTGCTCAGAGGTACTGTGGGATAAGCAGCAGTCCTACACAGTCAGGCCACAAAAGTCAATTATAGCAAAGCCTTCTTGTGTGATTGAGTGCAAGCCCCATAGCTTGATTCAAAGAGGGCACCCCCCCTCCCTTCGTTCTTAAACAAAAATCTTCCCATTCTGGGAGATAAGCTCAATTTTGTGCTCAGAGGTACTGTGGGACACGCAGCAGTCCTACACAGTCAGCCCACAGAAAGTGATTACAGCAAAGCCCTGATCATTTAGTGTTAGATATATTTTTACATAGACTCGTAGAGGGGATTGAGAGCTTTAATTTGAATAAAAAAATTGGCAATCGGAGCTTCCTAGCTCAAGATATTGCCATTTCTGTACAAGAGGTCTAGTAGACTGCACTTGGGATGGCAGGCCACAAGGGTAAAGCAAAGGCCCAGGAGGAGTTCTAGCGTGAAATAAGGGACTCCCATTCCTCAATGAGCGATCCTAGCTCAGCCCAAGAGGATCGTGAAGACATGTTTGGAGAGGGTGCCCTCAAGATGGACCCGTCATCCTTCAAGCCCGCCAACCAAACTCTACCCGTCATCCTTTAAGAGGGTCGTTCAACATTACGAATCCTTCAAGCCCATCCTTGGGACCACAACTCCCCCGTAACGAAAGCTATATGCACACTCATGGGAATGGCCAGCAAGGGCCTAATGCAAATCTTGGGCAGCATGGAATGCAAGGGGTGCATGGGCAGCATACACATGGCAATGGGCAGCATGCATATGGCAATGGGTAGCATGCATATGGCAATGGGCAGCATGCACATGGCAATGGGTAGCATGCACGTGGCAGTTTTGGGCAGCATGGCCATTGTGGAAAGCAAGGTCCTAATGTGCAATTTGGTCCTCGTGTAATGCATGGATAGCATGGTTCCCATGGAAATTTTGGACAGTCAGGGTTTGGACAGCAAGGCATGTATGGGCAACATGTAGCACATGGCATTCATGGACATCAAGGCCCAAATGAGTTGCGTGACAAGATTATATTTACTAAGTTTAATGGGTAGTCCTCATCCTCAGTTGAATTAGAGGAATTGACCTCTAAATTGGAAGCCTATTTTCTCATTTACCCCCATACCGAGATGAGGCAAAGATTATTTTTTCCTCCCTTCATTTGAAAGGTTTTGCCCACACATGGTGGAGATTTTTTCAATGAGAAAATCAACAGTTTTGTTATTGGGAAGAGTTCAAGATGCATATGATCCAAGTTTTTGTCTCCCCGGTAGAAAAAGAACGCTTGGCTAGGCAATGGTATCAGTTTGATGAGCGAAATCTCACCATGAGGGAGTATACCAACCAGTTTATGAACCTATCCATGTATGTTGAGGCAGTCAGTGTGATGAGGCCAAATTGCATAAATACATTTATGGGCTAGATGCGCATCTTTCAGCTGATGTAATGGCCCAAAAGCCAGCCACCTTGTTTGCAACCATAGAATTGGCTGAACGATATGGTCGAAAATACCGTCGCAATGAGGGCATGCAAGCCAAAATTCCACTTACGCCACTTTTAATGCTAAAAGGAAATATGGCAGTTTTGGGATAGCACCCCCCTCTAAAAGTGACCCAAAGTATGTTGAAAATAAGATAAGGAATGGCTTTAGTCCTAATGGTCAAAAATTCATTCCTCCTGAAGTTGTTAAGGATTGCAAGGCTAAAGGCTTGTGCTTTAAATGCGAGGATAAGTACACGATTGATCATGCATCCAAATGCCCCTTTAAGAACACCATTGTCAAGTTTAATAGCATGTATGTGCTAGAAGATAGTGACAAGTTGGAAGATGACTTGCATGACAACTCTCCCATGATGACAGTGGCTGAAAATGTTCAATATGAAGAGAATCTTGAGACCGATCAGTTTTATGACTCATCGGACGGGCTCCCTTTTGACCCCTGTGGTTACCCCATGGATGACATGCTTTGGAATGACCCTTTGCACCCCACATTTACCACTATATCAGCTTGCTCGATCTCCATGGATGCATGAACTGGCTCTAGGAGCCCAAACACCCTATGAGTACATGGTAACATTGATTGCAAGAGTGTATACATTCTCATAGATAGTGGCAGCACACACAGTTTTGTGAATAAATGGACTCTTGGCCATTTGACAAGTGTTCCTACTGAATTACAGCAACCTCTTAGGGTTCAAGTGGCCAATGGAAATGAGGAAGTGAGCTCCCATGTATGCACATAAGTGTCTCTTATGCTGGCCGAAAATTATACAGCAAAGATGGACTTAATTATCCTTGATATGGGCCCTGTGGATGTTGTTTTGGGTTGTGATTGGCTTCAGCAGTTGGGAAAAATCTCTATGGACTTCTTTCAGCTGTATATTGAGTTTGTAATGCATGGGCAGCTTGTACATTTGGAGGGAATCAAAGAAATTGCAGATTTTCATCTTATAATAGCAAGACAACTCAAAAAGGAAATCAAGAAACGCTCCCAGATCTTTGTCTTGCATTTGCATAAGGATAATGATGACCAACACACCTTGGGGAAGCAAAATGCAGTACTAAAAGCACTTTTGGCTGAATATGAGGACCTATTTTAGCCCCCCACCACTCTCCCTCCTCAAAGATCGATGGATCACCCGATTGACTTGGAGCCTCATGCCAAGCCCATCAATAAACCCCCATATCGGCTCTCTAAATGTGAGAGAGAGGAAGTAGCTAAGCAAGTCAAGGAGCTCACTGAAATGGGATTCATAGAGCATAGCTCTTCCCCTTATGTCTCCCTGGTTCTATTGGTCAAGAAAAAGGACGGATCCTTCCGGTTATGCATTGACTACCGTGATCTCAATAAGATCACTATCAAAAATAGATACCCCATCCCTCGAATTGATGACTTGCTTGATGAACTCAAGGGAGCACGCTACTTCACCAAGATTGATTTGCGATCCGGTTACCACCAAATCAGAATGAGGGTGGGTAATGAAGTTAAAACAACTTTTCAGACTGACTGTGGCCTGTACTTTTTCCTTGTTATGCCATTTGGGCTCACTAATGCACCTACCATGTTTCAGAGCAGCTTAATGACAAAATATTGTAGCCACAGCTTTTCCAGTTTGTGTTGGTATTCTTTGATGATATACTCATTTACAGCAAGTCACCGCATGAGCATTTGAAGCATGTCAGACAAATTTTTTATGTACTAAGAGAGCACCGGTTATTTGCCAAGGAAAGCAAGTGTGTCTTCATGCAAACAAAGGTTGAGTACTTGGGACACATTGTGAGTGAAAAAGGCATCCAAGTTGATTCTAAGAAGATGCAATGTGTCCGGGATTGGCCCACCCCCACTACCACTACTACCTTGCGTGGTTTTCTTCGACTCTCCTCTTTTTATCGGAGATTTATTCGTCACCATTATGCCACAATTGTAGTACCATTAACTGACAAGTTGAAAAAAGAGGCTTTCCTATGGGATGATTTGGCCGATTGCAGTTTTCAGCAGCTGAAAGACTTGCTCACTTCAGCCCCGATCCTCGTATGCCCCGACTTTTCAAAGGATTTTACCATCTAGTGTGATGCTAGTGGATGGGGTATTGGTGCAGTCTTGCTACAAGAACACGGGGTAATAGCATTTGAGAGCCGAAAATTGGATGATAAAGAGAGAGAGTTGCATGTCTATGATCAGGAGATGTTGGCAATCATTCATGCTATTAAAAAGTGGCACCACTACTTGTATGGAAGTAAATTTAAGGTGAAAAGTGACCACCGTGTGCTCAAATACTTCTTGACTCAGCCCAACCTCACTCCGAAACAACGTAGATGGGTGGCTACCCTATAAAACTATGACTTTGAGATTATCCACACCGTGGCAAGGACAATGTAGTGGTTGATGCACTCTCTCGCATGCGGGCATGCAAGGTTTCATCCATTACTGAACTCCACCATGATTGGATTGAAGAGCTCCAAGAGGCATACTTGCTTGATGTTGAATTCAGCCCTCTTTCTTAGAAATTACAACAAGGTGTCATGGATGACAAGTCTCAATATCAGCTCCACAACGGCCTCATTTGGATCCGTGTCTGTATTGTGATTCCCCATGCTTCTCCTTTCACCCAAAGGATCCTTGAAGAGATGAATTCTTCACCGATTGCTAGCCACTTAGGGGTCTTCAAAACATATGACCGCGTTTCAAAAAGCTTCCATTGGAAAGGCCTATGGCGGGATGTTAAAGACTTTGTGTCTAGATGTGTGCCTTGTCAGCAAAATAAAGATAGCACTCTTAAACCGGGTGGATTGTTGTAGCCCTTACCTATCCCCGAAGGAAAATGGACCTAGATTACCATGATTTCATCATTGGTTTACCTACAACCAAGAAAGGTTGGGATAGCATCTATGTGGCAGTTGACCGACTCACTAAAGTAGCCCATTTCATCCCTACAAAATCTCAGCTTACAGCATCTCAAGTTGCCACTCAGTTTATGGAGCATGTTTTTAAGTTGCATGGCTTACCCCACATCATAGTACATGACCGGGATACCAACTTATGAGTCAGTTTTGGGAGACAATTTTCCGCTCCATGGGGACCAAATTGGCTCCATCTATAGCCTATCATCCCCAAATGGATGGGCAAACTGAGCGAGTCAACAAGTGGCTTGAAACTTATTTGCGACATTTTTGTCATGATGTGCAGAATTCTTGGGATATATGGCTGCACTTGGCTGAATTTTCTTACAAAAACTCCACTCATTTGAGCATTGGAGTCTCTCCCTTTGAAGCATTGTATGGTTATCAGGTGCCCCTTCCTATCATGATCTTCAATGAAAACCTCAACCCCCTTGGAAAAGAAGAGTCGAACCGCATGCAAGCTTTACTTCAACAATGCAAGGCAAATCTCAAAAGGGCTCAAGAGCACATAAAGTTCCATGCTGATGCAAAAAGAAGACCCCTTAACTTTCAATAGGGTGAATTGGTATTCCTCAAGGTCCCCAAGTCCCGTTATGCTACACTAAAGGACGGTTCTTGCAACAAGTTGGCACACCATTACTATGCGCCCTACACAATTATTAAGAAGGTCGGGGAATTGGCTTACCGTCTCCAACTCCCTTCCACTACTAAGATCCATAATGCCTTCCATGTGAGCCAATTGAAACCTTTCATTGGCACTCCCAAAGATCATGTAGAGGAGCTACCCCCCCATAGATGAGGAGGGCCTTATCCAGTATATTCCTGAAGCGGTCATTGGGCAGCGTGAAAAGAAACTCCACACCCATTCCATCCATGAATACCTAATCAAATGGCAAGGCCTAAAAAAAAAAGGAAGCTTCTTGATGTTGATCATCTATCTTGGATAAATTTCCACACCTCAAGGAGGCCGTATTGGCTAGAACTTAACCATGACACCTATTTTGGGCTACAGTCTGCGTCTGGACAGCCAATTGTTTTGCACCAGTTTTGGTCATGGCCCATTTTCAGCCCCATTCCCCATACACGGGCTGAAAGTACACCTCGAGGGCTCCGCGTCAACGCCTCACTTGCCCCGATCAGAGTTTCCTAGAGGAAGTTATGGTTGTTCTGCTCCAGTCATACCATCAGGGACAACACACTAGTAACTCCTGGACAGCCCTCTATTTTGCAACAACTTTGGTCCTGACCTGATTGCAGCCCCCCATCACCCACATGAGCTAAAAGTACATCTCGTGGGCTCCATAATGATACCTCAGTTGTCCCATTCCGAGTTTCTCACACAAAGTTATGGCTCATTTCCTACGACATACCCTTACAGGACAGGACAACATCCCTTGTTTTTTAGGACAAAAACTTTATGAGACGGGATGGTTTGTAATGAGCAGGGATCACGGGAACATGGCATGCGAACATACCAGTCACATTGACGGTATATAAGGTGTAAGAGGGTATTTGGAGGTATGAATGAATTATCAAGAATCTCTCTTTTCACCTTCACAAGCTTTCATGGCTTCTTCTTCCTCTTCTTCTTCTTCCTCCCTTTCCTCTCTTTCTCTCTCTTCTCCCTGTATTTCTCTCTCCTTTTCCTCTTCTCCTGCAGTCCTTCTCTCTCTTCTCTCCCTTAGTTAGGACAATTAGGTCTATGACAGAAATTATCAAGAATCTCTCTTTTCACCTTCACAAGCTTTCATGGCTTCTTCTTCCTTTTCTTCTTCTTCCTCCCTTTCCTCTCTTTCTCTCTCTTCTCCCTATCTTTCTCTCTCCTCTTCCTCTTCTCTTGCAATATTTCTCTCTCTTCTCTCCCTTAGTTAGGACAGTTAGGTCTCTTTCATTAAAAAAGGTTGAAAACTTAGAGTCAGTTTGACACCATCCATGTGAGTCTGTTAATGTATGCTAGATACCATCTATGGATTTACTTTTCGCATACCATGTTATCAAGATCACAATGCTTGATGTGTGAAACTTATAGCAGACATGTAGTATGAGTGAAAAGTGTTTGATAACCTTCTAACAAACTATTTGACCCTACATGTGTCTTGTCGATATCTCTATAAGCACCACACATGGGACATGTAGCCATGGACTCATTTCTCCTCAAAAGAGCTCATAATCATTAATAGATATATACATGATGTTGTATTCCATGCCTAGCTTTCACAACACTTGTCTTGCATCATCAACGAGACTTGGACATCATATTTTTTAAGAGAAATATGTGACCTTTTAATAATTTAAAAATCCAAAAAATATTGAAGAAATAAAAATAATTTTTTATACAATAAAAAATGGATGTACTATGTATTTGAACAACTTGGTCACCCTTGCATTACTCCATTCATACTTTTCTTGTATACTCACAAGCACAAGAAGCATCTTTAAGTGGGATACCCAACACCCATCATGTAGTGATATGAATATATCCTCTTTTAATGGATCAAATGACTCAACATTTATGGGTAGTAATGTCTCAATCATTTCCATATCAGAATCCAATATTTGTGGAAGATCCAATTGTTCCCTAATCTCTTCTCTGACGGAGGGTGCACTAGACAAAGCACCTTCTAGCTAGAAGATTTATCTACTAAGGTGCTCTCTATATTATATGCCCAAGAACTCTTCTTATTGGGAACAAAAAGTCCATTGCTTGTGATGTATTGGCATCACCCCAGGAAGATTTGCATAGATGAACAAGATTATTGAAAAATATTTCAATTCAAGTTTGACTATAAAGCATGATTACTGCACACTTTGCTCACTACTAACTCAAAGTTTAAGTTCACTTGATCAATAATTTCTAGCTAAAACTCACCATAGTGTCACACATGGTCTATGGATAAATGATGTTTTCAAAGAATTATAGATTGATATTGAGTACAAGAACATGGGACACACTGATTGAGATATGTCTCAAGTAATACATTATTTAAATGATTAGGTCACCTGCCCTAAACCAAGTGGAAATCATAAAATCTAATAAATTTTTAGAAAAAACTCTAAACTTTAGTGATAGGCAAGTGGATGTTTCTATTTTGTATTTTTATTTTCTGGATTGAAAGAAAACCAAAATCTCTAATCTAAGTTCAAATTCAGTCATCCAACACTATAGGGAAATAGAGAGATACCAACGGACAATTCCAACTCCTTTTAATGTCATCGATATCTACATTGCTAGCAATGTTGTTGTTCTTTTCCATATGCACATGAATATATATAGTGATGTGCATATCAATGTGTGTACCAATTAAAATACTTACGCTTTACAATACAAATAACAACAAAAATATGAAATTTTGTGATGCAAATAGTAATGAATAGTGACGATAAAGTATGGAAAAAAATATTCAAAATTAGAGCATATATTTTTTATGTTGAGAGACAAGAAAGAAAAAGAAAAGAGAGAGGGAGAAAGCACAATTGAAAGCAAGGGAGGTTGAGAGAGAGAGAGAGAGAGAGAGAGAGAGAGAGAGAGAGAGAGAGAGAGAGAGAGAGAGAGAGAGAGAGAGAGAGAGAGAGAGAGAGAGAGAGAGAGAGAGAGAGAGAGAGAGAGGGAGAGAGGGACCATCCACAAAAAAGGAGGAGATGACCACAAAGGAGGAAAGCCATGAAGAAGAAGAAGAGGAAGATTGCAAATGAGTTCTTGTTTGAGCTTTGAGGCAAGTGAATTCTCTCATTTTCTTTTTGTTTTGCTATTTTCTTCTCTTCTCTTTCTCATTCTTTATGAAAAGATGCATAGAGAGAGAGGGGGGGAGAGAGAAAAATAAAGGGAGGGAAAAATAAAGGGAGAGAGGGAAGGAGAGAGAAACAAAGATAGGAAGGGAGAGAGAGGGAAGGAGGGAGAAATAAAGGGAGGGAAAAATAAATGGAGAGAGCTACGTGTTCCTACTCATTTGCAATCGCCTCTAATTACACTTGCTACTCCAGTCATGTTAGCTCAAATGTTGTGTGGAGACATAGAGAGTGGACTTCTTGGCCATGCAAATGGACTAGTTGGATGTGTCGATGCAGAGATGAGCCACAGGAGTAGTTCCAACTAGGAAAGCTTCAGATACACTTTGTCTATAGATTCCCTATGCCACTCATGCTGCAGCAGGCTTGCATGTTGTGCCAAGTGCTAGTGCTGGGGGGATTTGGTGGGGAGTTTAATCCAATAAAGGGATCTTCCAGGCAGACAAAGCTCAGATATACTGACATGATTGATCTACTATTTACCCCAAGTTCCAATGCTTGAGGGATTTAGCGAGGACTTTGGTCTAATGAGATTCTTTCAAGCAAACAAATAACACCATTAAGCACATCCCCAAAACCCAAAAAAAAGGGGGAATAAAAGAAAATAGCCATTCAATTGGCACTTAGATGACCTCACTTTAATGTGATCTAGGGCCATGGCCATTGCAATGGTTCATTTTCATGAGTCTAAGTTGTAGAGTTCCCATCTCTTGATGGAGGGAGATGGCCATTGTCCTAACCCTTATATTGCAGTTTAGCCTCTAGCATGCTTTTAGCTAGTGATGCGCGTTTCTCCATTTCCTTGAGGAAGGCCTTTACCCTCTCATACTTGGCCTAAAATCGTAAACACATGAGAAATTAGAATAGAGCCTACAAGTCATTAACCTCTTATCTTCAACAATCTACACAACCAACTCTCTCTCTCTCTCTCTCTCTCTCTCTCTCTCTCTCTCTCTCTCTCATAGAATTACAATTTAAGCATAAATATTAAGCTCTAATCAATATCTTGTGTGATTTTATGTAGGTTTTCAAATAACTCAACTTTCGAAATATAAAGCAATCAACACTATTGAACTATTATCAAATAGGATATCCAATATACACAGGACAATTATTTAGCCAATTACAATTATTATTTCACGTACACTAATCAATCCAACATATCTCTTTTTTTATTTGAATAGGGAAATCAGTAGTTAAAATCCCTTTCCCATGGTTAGCATAGCAAGAGACATTTACCAAAGGATTGGTTTAACCATAGTGGAGGCTAGGACAAGCCCTAGATGACATAGGTCACTCTGTAGGGAGGACGTTAGGCTAACAAGAGATAAGGGTGCTAGGGGGGATCTAGAGATAAATTTCTTGGTTTTGTTGTCAAGGATCGTGGCCTAACCCCCATCAGTCCCCACGATGGACTTCTTAGAAGGCCTCGATGCTAGAAAAGGGAAGATTGGTGAATCCTATGCCTGATATTTAAACACAAGTCTCAGATTAAGGGATGGATCGCTAGACTAGCATTGTAACTTGGAGAAGGCATAGAATTAATACATTATTCTCTAACTACTTTTGAAGGATTGTTTGACATTGTCTTTTTGTGTGTGACCATAAACTATGGGACGGAACCTATGTTTAATGGTTAATTAAGAAACTAACCTTTACATATGAAACATAAATGTATTAGGATAATTCCCTAACTAAAATGCATCCCCGAGGAAAGTGGAAGGGTGATATCCCTGATGGGTTCGTCTAATGGATAGGTGGTCTTAATGAGTCGAGAGTTTTCCTTATCAATCTTCAATCATGACATAGGGGGTTCACTATATATAAATTCTCTATATAATGGGCGTTCATGGCCTATTTATAAATATCCTAATCTATGAATTTTTCTTGAATAAAACACAACCCTTTTCTATTCAATCTGTAAGTAACCCCTTTATATGACACTCTTCTGTATGTAAAAAATGTAAAAAAATGGTGTTTTAAAAACCCCTTATTTTGAACTCACGTTATATATACATATATTCATGAGTGACCCCGCCCTCCCCCCGAGAATCATGATCAATGCCTTGGGAATGAAAGTTGAGACTATACCCTACAGGTATAGGAGTTGACACGTATTACTCCCCTCATTTCTTACTCATTATGAACCAATTGCAACATTGGTCTACTTTGGTTTGAGTTCACTTGCAAATGCAATTGCTCAAGGATAGATGTTATTAAGTTGATAAGTGACCTTAGCATTGAATTTGAAACTTGGTGTCGATCCTTATGGTTGGAATTTTCTATTATAGAGTGGACTTAAGAGAGTCTAGGTGATAACCCCTGTATTATTCTAAGAACTATCACAATGTGTCCATTAAGAAAGTCTATTTTAATGGGCCACTACATCGTATCATTGAGGGCTCCTCAATTAAGCACATTACACCTGGTATTAGAGTGAAACAAATAAGTTATCAATAAGCTATGCATGCATTGCTTTAATATTCTGACTTAAAAATTCAAGAGTGAAAGAGTTGAATCTATCCTAGTGAAATTAGCCTAAGCAATATGATCTAAATTTCCAATAACCTTTTGCAAAGATAGATACTTAGCTTTACAAGAAGCAGTTCCTCCTAAAGAAAGTTAAGTTGCTTGAGTTCAAAGAAAAAGGATTTGATGGTGAGACTGATGGTAAAGTTTGGATCAAAACCCTTGAAGATTATTTCAATGTGGCAAGAATAAGCACATCTAACAAGATGATGATTGCCAAGCAAAAGATGGTAGGTGAGGTACTCTTATGGTGGAAGTAATGGTGCCAAGACAATGTGACCACTGAAACACTTGTAAGTTGGGAGGATATCAAGAAGGTTGTAAGATAGAGATACTTATTGCCTTTCTACCACAACATCAAGATAAAAGATTTGTTTTTCTTGCACCAATTAAGATTAAGTATGGAAGTTTATTATTCCTAGTTTGTCACATTGCAAAAATACACACTGCTTATGGATATTGCCCAACAAGTGGCCAAATTTTGCAATGGATGGAATAAACCATTGGACACTCATCTAGAATCCCTAAGATTGAATAACTTGCAAGATGCTCTCATATAAATCAAATCTTTGATTGGGCCTTATGGAGATCAACTTCTTGAACATGACTACTTCTTAGTAGAAACCAAAGAAGACTACAATCACTCAAGAGACTAAGGAAATAAGTGTCATGAGTGCACTGAAATAGGGCACATCCAAAAGAGTTACCCTAATCATCAATGCTTCCTTTGCAATGAGCTAGGACATATCCGAGTTGATTGCCTTAAATTGCATCAAGACAAGGAATAGATAATAAAGAAAAGCCATGCAAGTTTAGCATTTTCCTTCTCTCAAAAATGAGATAGTGATGAAGATCTACAGGCCATTGAAATCTTTGAGGATGATTAGCAGGCCTACTGAAAAGCTCTTCATGTGATATAATAAGCCATGTACTTATAATGACCCTCTACTATAGCAATAATAGTTGGATATATAATTTTATCACAATACATTGATCCTTGATTTCATTGAGCTATCTTGAATTTTGAGTGCTTGTGTGTAATTAAAGTAGCATAGTAGAAGTGTGATGGATCCTAATACACAGGTTCTATGATACAACTTATGCTAAAAACAATCACCCCTAGAGTTCTCTCCAGATGAGGACATTTCACTTCCTCTAAGGGGAAGAGGATATATCCTCCCTTCTTACTCGCATGAAGAAGGGATTGAGAGGGGGTCAATTCAAAGGTTTAGAACTTTAGCTATTAAAAAATTTAAAAGTTAACTATCCCTTACCTATTGTTGTGCACCATTGAATGCATGATACCAGCCATGACATTTGATTCTAGTGTTGCTATCATGTTGATCATTGCACACCACCATGCCATTGAGGAGCTGACATGAAATGAATGTCTTTACAACCTGATTAATTACCCTATTTTACCCCACAAATGCACAAAAACCCCACGATATAGATCTAACAAGCAAATAGCAAAATGAGTAAATAAGAGAGAGTGTTATTGACGATGATTACAAAGAGAGAGAGAGACTAAATTCTCCCTGAGAAATCCGCTTATAAGGCCTTATGGAACAAGGATAAATAGGCTATTGGCATTGCATTTTTTGAAGGATGAAATATTGCTGCAAGAGAGAGAGAGAGAGAGAGAGAGAGAGAGAGAGAGAGAGAGAGAGAGAGAGAGAGAGAGAGAGAGAGAGAGAGAGAGAGAGAGAGAGTATATGAAGAAAAGGAGAAGACAACGAGGAGAGAAGATACTGGAGAGAAGGAGAGAGTAATGAAGGAGGAGGAGAAGAAGGGAAGAAGAAGAGGAGGAGAAGAAGGAAAGAACAAGGGAGGAAAATTCCAAGGATTATACCTTATAGAATATGTAACATACCACATGAGTTTAAAAAAAGAGTATTTTATTGAGTAAAGTTTAGAGGATAACATTTATAAAAGAGGTTTTTTAATTATAATTTGAAAAAAATATTAAGTTTAGTAAAGTAAAAGAGGTGATTTTATGGCTTTATAGCATGTAAACAAAGTGTATTTCTCAATATTTATTTTAAACACACATTATATATATGATTTCTTATAGGCGCACCCCTTGAGAGGAAAAGAAGGGAAGAAACAGGAGGGGTTAAAGAAAGAAAGAAGAATATGTATGGAAGAAGAATAAGAAGAAGAAGAAGAAGAAGAAGAAGAGTAGGAGAGAGAAGAGAAAGAGACAGTAGAAATAGAAGAAGAGGATAAGGAGAGGAGAGAGACATAGCAAGAGAGAGTGTGTGTTTATGTGAGTGAGTGAGTAAGTGAGTGTAATAAAGATATCCTCTGCTAAGCCGTGCATCACCATAATACTTTAATTTTGATCTATCCCATCTCTATTTCTATATGTCATGAGTTGCTACCAAATTCCTAACCATGAGCATTCAGAGCTTACAAGGTCAAAGTCACTAGAAGGAAAAGGGAAGGAATACCATTCAAGAGAATCTCACTTGATGTCATGAAGAACAAATAAAGGATTGAAATGACAAATGATGAGATAACACCCAAGAGGAAAACCTCAAGTTGAGGAAACATGACAGTAAATATAGTAAATACACCCTTTGTATTACAAATATATTGGATTCTTCTAATTCTTATGAGCCCTTATCACCTAAAACTTTATATTTATGTGCATTATTCAAAGAGAACAATGATTCTAGAATCTATGGAAAGTAAGCAAGGGAGCTTAGGTTAATTTAACTAATAAAATTGACTAAGACATTGCACTTTCATTAGGAAGTTATTATTAGAATATGATATAAACCTTCTACATGACATATTTGCATCAAAATGAAGAGAGTTATGCATGGATTGTGTATGATGAAATGATGAAGCATTTGGGAAACAAGCTTATGATATTGTGGATTACAACTTCTTTTATAGAATACCCAAAGAATATCATTTTGATTTGTTAACATTTCCTTTTAAGATCAGACTTATTGATTTGAAAAAAGATGGTTTTCATAGCCAAGGATATTTTAGTTGACACTTGTGGAATAGTCAAAGTAATTGTTGGTTGGCATTATGAAAAAAAAGTATTTTCTCAGCTATTGAGCATAAGCTCATTACTTGGTTGTATATTTGTACAAAATATATTGTGCCCTCATGGGTAGATCTGTAGTTACATATTAAAACTTCCCCAAATTAGTGGTAGGAGCCCTTGTTGGGACCAAAAATGGGCCCGACACTAGCTCTAAGGATCTAGCCGGGGGCTCCTACACTCTCTAAACAATCCTCATGGGCTTGCCACTAAGAGTGTCTAGATTAAAAAAATAGTTAATCTAAGGAATGCATTTGTAGATATGACTTTCAAACTGTAATCCAATGTTTTTCCCATCTCAACTCAAAGAAAAGGGACCCTCCCACACATAGGTGACTACTTCACCTTGATACACACATACAAAGGGCACCCCCCCAACGGAGCACTATGGCCCCTATGGCTCTCCAACACTCTAAGGATTAGCCCCAAGATGCACTATCTTAATACATAAAGAAAAATGAAATATACTTTATTTTTTCCTCACTAATATCCTTATAACCCACGTATCTTAATGACTTAGATATACCTTACACAATTGGTCAATAGAATACAATTACACTGGGATGGTATATGCAAGATTATGCTTGTATGGAAAATATGAATGAATGTGCATAAAAATGTTTAATGAGACAACCAAAGTGTGAATATTGATCAATCATTCCCCTACATCTTTCCATGCATTTTCTACTTATTGCAGCATTGCTAAACACATCCTAAAGGCATTGAGTCCTCTCGACTCTCATACTATCTTTGGGAACATAAATAATACATGACCATCCTACTCATGAATTGCATATCAAAATCATTATTTTTAGTAATTATTCTCTAATTTTTTACACATGGATTCCTTTAGAACACCATAATGGCACTAAGATCACTCCTATGCTATCGAAACCTCTTATTTAGACACAAAAATACTTGTTTTTATAATTTAAATTTTTTTACATAAAATATAATTATATTTTATTATTATCATATTTATTCCTATTATTTTAATATTTATTGGTATTTTTTCAAAATATTCTCTATTTTTTAATGATTTTTAAATATTTTTTCTATATTTATTTCATATAATTCAAAGAAAATAGCAAACAAAAAAATGAGGTGTTGAAAATTAATTATTCATATTCCTTTTTTACCCTTTGATATTTTTTCAGTCCCATTCCATTTACTATGAAAATTAATGAACTTACTTGAAAGCCGCTTACACGTTGTGAAACGAATGAGGTACTATGTGGATTCTAAGGCTGTTGACACTTGAGATAGTCCCTAAAATACTTGGTAGTACTCCACAATGCTCTAGCAACATGCCAAAAATTGTATCTTTTACATAACTCTGACCTCTCCCTCTCTTTCATCCATGATTCCCCTTCTCTCATAAGAATAGCCATGATGCAATAGATAAGATGTGAGAGAGAGAGAGAGAGAGTATTTTGAGAGAGGAGAGAGAAAGACTAAAAAACCAGCATTCTTTATTCTTCATATCATGGCATGAAATTTACATCATCGTATAGGGGGGGACAACAAGGGGGCTTCGTTTCATCCATCACACATGAGAAATGATGAGGATCTCTCACACCTAGCAATCATCAAATGTCCAACATAATGGTGGTTTTCATTTTCTGCCCACTTTTCCTATTCTTTCTCTCTTCCAAGTGACTATACACATCAAGAAAAACAATCCCTTTGAGGCCTACCATAAGTGCCCCTTCAAATTGAGCATGTCCACATAGTTTTGGAGCCTTTTTCGGCCTCCTTGCTTGCCCACTCCACATTCCCACAGAAATTAAGATCTCACAGCCTTAAATTCTGCCCCAAGCATGTGGAATTAATGCCCAAGTGATAGTTGGATGCTTCTACATTATTTGTAGACTCAACTTGGTGCTTCACCATGTCTTAAACTTCAAAATGCTTGGTCTCTTGCACCTTGATTGCTTTGCACCATGAACCACTTTGGAGTCTAAAATCTTCATTTTTCGCCCACAAACACGTTGCGGATCTATCTAAAATGATCAAAAACCCCAAAAAGTGTGCCTCTCATTGGCGACCACCAGAGGATAGAATGACCCAACCTATGGAACCCACAAACTAATCTGCACACACATAAACCATTGAGAGAATCAAGTTGCTTTTAAAAAAATACACAACATAATATAGAACATAACTCTCACCCCATCCCTCGACAAAGATCAAGATATGAATTTCATATGGGATAGGCCCAACATAATCTGACAAAGATCCAATGCTAGTTGCTAACCAACTAACTATTCCAACACAGATCCACTAAAAGAGCTATCACAAAGGTCATCCTAAGTGGTCAGTCCTACTAGGCAACTACTCCTATAGCCTATCTCATTTATATTTTTTTCCTTTTGGCTCAATCTCTATTCTTCATTATGTTTTACTCGAATGTGTAAAAAGAAGGGAGTTGTGACCCAAGGAGAACAGGGCATCAGTCTCAGGTTCAGTCTTCGTACCCAAGAACCCACCAAGCTCTCATAAGGAAACACTATTTTCCTCTTTATTTCTACTCACTTTTATTTTTGCTTCAACAATCCTCGTGTCCATTTCAAAAAATTGCCACCCCTAGGAAGGCAAAGCATCAGGTCTAGATCTGATGCCAGGAGACATAATCCACGGTGGATTCTGTGAGACCACGGTGGATTCTATGAGTTTTTATTCCACGGTGAATTCTGTGAGGTTTTGAGATGGATTCCGTAAAACTATATTTATTTTTTGGGGCTTGTACACAAGGTGGATTCCTTATGTGAGAAGTTGATGGGGATGCAAGTCCTTTTTAGGCATCATGTTATTTTAATGTGCACGTGGGTGACTCCATAGTGGGTAATTCCGCAAAATACATATTTAAATTAATGGATGTTTATGAGTTTAGAGTGCACTTGTATCACATTAAGGTTAGGATAGAGTTCCAACCTATTTATTTATTTTGTAGCTAAAGACTTCTAGGTATTCACTTTTGTTGATTTAATTTTATTATTTTCTAACAATTGTGAATGCTTCAATGGATATGTAGAGCAAGTGGCAGTGGCGTTGGGAAGTACTAGGTGATAGCGTGTATTCAAATTACCTAGAAAAAAATATCATTTTTTATAGCCGCGTGTCTTATAATTAAATGCATAGCACTAATATTTATTTAGGTGGGCTTATTTATTGAAGCGCTAGACAAATATTTATTGTTTTATATTTGCATAGGTGCACAATTTAAATATTTCATTATTGACATTGTATTTGGGCACAGCCCGACTCTTGGGCCGCCTAACCGCTTTATTCTTTATTTGGACAAAAGCAAACACAAAAGCTAAAGCATGCTAATTATAAAACTGGGCTATTTTTTAGCTTTGAGATGAATAAATTTATAAATACATGCCTTGTGGAGTGCTTACACAAGGAATGGGGGGAGATTGTACCCAATTGGACTTTTTTGCCTCATGTTGTGCAAGTCTATTCTCTTGATTTTTTTGCTTAAAGTAGAGTTCTTTATTCTTGGGGACCTTTCAGCGCTCACTATGTACGTATCTAGCATCCGATTTGTGCACTAGTGGTATCATAGTGAAGCTAAGATCAAGGGATTCCAATCGCTTACCATCTCACGTGAAGGCGAAGCTCCTAGAATGAACGGGCTCTACTGTCAGTTTCGCGACAATTCGTCAATACCAGTGTGTCCTTGGTAGTAAAGAACCACTTGCTGTGCTGTTGGATTGCAAAGGACCTCTTCCAGGATGTGAAGGACCACCTCCCAAGCTCCTTTGCAAAGTAGTCTTGTTGACAGAGAACCAGTTGATTAAGTTTGGGTTTATAAGATTAATAAGCTTAAGAAAGAACTTAGGCACCAAAGTTCAGGAATTGGCGGTGGCAGGATGAACTGATCAACGTCAATGTCGCCCAAAAGCTACCATCGTCCTATCGCACAGGTCAAAATTATTAGTCAAGATCTTTTTTAATAAAGATTAAAGAATTTTAAGCCTTACTAAGGCTAAAGATTCAACCTCCATCTCTTCCATAGCGGTAGTTCATACCCAATTAATCTCTAACCGGTTTTCAATCTCCTCGCAAGCCTCTATTCACACCTGTGTTGTGACAGAGATAATTTCTAGCAAGTAGATTTCTATATGCAGTCTACACGAGTAAAGTATTCGTTGAAGAAGGATTTCATCAATTTTCGTACCTGCTAAAAGGAGAAAGATTGCAAAAAATCCATTTTTTAAAAAAAGAAGCAAGCCTTGTAAACCTGACTTTGAGCTATGCTCATCCCGCTAACAAGATTTCGAGTGTGTGAGGTTGTTTGAAATTTTACAGGATGACCGATCAAAATATGGAAGATTTTATGGCCCAAGGTGACTTACTGGAACCAACAATGAAGCAAAAACTGGACCTAATTATGATGCAGCTTCAAGAGGAACAAAGAGCACATCAAATCTTGGAAGCTCAACTGGCCACTCTTCAACGATCTACTGTCGACGTATGATCAATGCGACACTTGAAGCACAATCTATCAGGAAATAAGCCAAGATAAGTAAAAGAAATTTCAAATTCCGTACTTTAATGGGTTACGTGTTGGAGAGATTGTTCTCGCTTTTATCAGTGAGTTTGATGATTATTTCCATGAAGAATAGTATGCCGACAAAGATAAACTCAAGTGTGTCAATAATCATTTAGTGGACAGATAATTACTATGGTGGACTTTTGTCCGCAAAAGTATTGATTGTCCTACTACTTGGGAGGCTTTCTAAAAGAATTTTTTGTAGAATTTTCTTCCATATCAATTCCACGAAAAAGCAATCAAATAGTGGGATCTTCTGTAACAAAGAGATTGCGAGCCTATTTCAAAGTATATCGAGTGTTTCTGGAATGCCTTATTGCAACTTCGAATGCTGGAAGATGTACCTGAGGCGATCCATAAACGCAAGTTTATGTATGGTTTGCTTGGTCACTTCCATGTGGAGGTGAACATGTTCAAGCCAACGACTCCTTTCGAGGATGCGATTTCTTTGGCCCATGATGCTAAAGACAAAATTCGAGGACAAAAGAAGCGACCACAACAATTCCCAACTAACAATAACTTTGGTGCAAAGCATTCAATTCTAACTTTCGAAGATTCAATCAAAATCGTTTTGTCCCATCTTCTCTCCGTAAATCCTAGACACAACCCCCCACTTTACCAACAAAGACAAATCCAAATCCTAAGCCATCTTTCCAACCAAATCCGAACATTCCTAAACTCCTGGCTATTACCAATAATATTTTCAAAGCCAAACCCATAGTCTGATACAAGTGCAACCAACCTAGATATCTAGCGGTGAATTGTCAATCCAAAAAGCCAATTGTTCACATCAACTACTTGGGAGCAACTGAAGATGAAGACCATGAAGAAATGCCAGATTTCATAGAAGAGAATGACGATATTGGTACTACTTTAGATACTTTACCAGGTATGCCCAATCCTCATTCTTTATTAACGATGAAATGTCTTGTGCATGGTAGAGAAAAGATTGTTTTACATGATGACAGGAATACACACGACTTTATTTCTACAAAATTGGTCAAAGAATTGAATTTGCATACTCTTTTGACTCATTATCGCATCAACGTTGTATTCTTAGGTACTAGATACAATAGAACATAAGAAGTTCATGACTTAGAAATTAAAATTGGCAATTATGTTTAGCACAAAAAAAATTTAGTTGCGCCTTTACAATCTAGTGACCTTATTTTAGAAATGCCTTGGTGTCATAAATATAATCCTAATATAGATTATTCCACGCATTCAATGAAGATTCATTCTAATGGGAAACAAATCGAATTGCATACGCACACCCTTGATAATTTTCCATTGCTTAGTCATATACACGCTAAATGTGCATTAAGAAAAGGTAGCAAATACTATTTAATATGGGTGAATGAAATTGAAGCTAAGGAAAATTAGATGCATCCTAGGCACGAACAATTTCTTTCACAATTTAAAGATTTTTTTGTTGCTGACCTACCACCTGGCTTACCACCTACACGTCCTAAAGATCATAAAATAGAATTAATTCCAAGTCCTCAACTACCATGCAAAGCACCTTATTAAAATAACCAAATTGAACAAAAAGGAATTCAAACCCAAGTTGAAGAATTGTTAACCTGAGGACTCATTAGGCCCAGTAGTTCTCTTTTTGGTGCACATGTCCTATTAGTTAAAAACAAGAATAACACCTATCAGATGTGCATTGATTATCGTGCCCTAAATAAGTTCACTGCCAAAAATAAATATTCGATCCCTAGGGTAGACGACCTCATGGATAAGCTACAAGGAGCTATAATATTTAGCAAGATAGATCTTACCATCAAGTATGACTAGATACATCTGATATTTTCAAAACTACATTTAGGACTCAATTTGGACATTATGAATTCCTTATTATGCCATTTGGCTTAACTAATGCACTAGTCACATTCAGTCATATGATAAATCGTATATTTTTGAAGCATCAGCATTGTATCATTGTTTTCTTTGATGACATATTGGTTTTCAATAAGAATGAGAACGAGCATTATGAACATTTATCCTTGGTTTTCAAATTGTTAAAAGAGAATCAATTATATGCTAATCCTGAAAAGAGTGGATTTTTGCAAACCCACATTGAATACATAGGACATATTGTTTCATGTGATGGTATTAAAGTTGATTCTAAAATGATAGAAGAAATTTTGAATTGGTCGATACCTAAAAATGTGCATGAATTACGTTCTTTCTTTCAAATCTTTGACCATCATATTAAATGGACTACTTTTATTCAAAGTTTTCATCCACTTATCCAATACCGACCTAGAAAAGAGAATGTTGTTTTGCTGATGCCTTGAGTAGAATTAGACCAACTATACATAATATCTTTGTGATATATTTTGAATCCCTCATCCCTATGAAAGATACCTATGATCAAGACCCCAATTTTCAAGTTGATTGGAAGAAAATAGTTGCAAATAACTGGATTCCAATTGATTCATTGTCTTATTATGATGAATTTATATTTTATGAGAAAAGGTTGTGTGTAACTTTTCAATTTCGATCATTTGTGTTGCATGAAATTCATTTTCCCCCATATCAAGGCCATAGAGGTATTATTTCTACTTTACATACATTGATTGAAGATTTTTATTGGCCACATATGGAATTTGATGTTTCTAACTTTGTATCTGAGTGTTTAGCTTGTCAAAGAGTTAAGCGACACCATGGTAAGCAATATGATTTGTTAATGCCTTTACGAATTCTAGAACGACCATGGGAACATATTTCAATGGATTCTATTACTGGTTTGCCTAACACCCAAGCTAATCATGATATGATTTGGAGTATTGTAGATTGATTTAGAAAAAAATCATATTTTATTCCATGCAAGAAAACATTAACTGCATTCAAGGTACTCAATTGTTTTTTAAGGCTGTTTTCACTAACCATGGTTTTCCAAAAGTTATTATTTCTTATCATGATTCTAGATTCTGTAATAATTTTTGGACTACTTTGTTTGCTAATTTAGGTACAAAGATTGATTTTTCATCTACATTTCATCTTGAAACAAATGGGCAAACCTAAGCTAGTAACAGTACAATTTTAGATATTTTGTGTGCATACACAATTTCAAAACCACAAACATGGGATACACACTTGCATTTACTTCAATTTGCATACAATAACACACCACATACAGCTACACAGAAAGCACATTTTGAAATCATTTATGGATATAGATTGCCTACACCTGTTACCTCATTGTCAAACAAAGTTAAAGTCGTTGATGATATTGCCAATATACATGCTACTATTTTTACTGAAGTCAAAGACATGATTGCGAAAGCCCAGCAATCATACACAAAACAAGCTAACAAGAAAAGAACATGTATGAGCATCAAAGTTGATGATTTTGCACATTAAAAAGAGAAGATTACAAAGTGTTGAGAAACATCCTGTTATTAAGTTAACCCCTAGATTTTATGGACCTTTCAAGATCATTTACAGAATCAATGACAATGCATTTAAATTAGAACTATCCCAACACTGGAAAATCCACAATACTTTTCGTATCAGTTTGTTACGACCTTTTAGAGGCCAGTTACCTATTCATCCTGTCTATCAAAATCCTCCTTTGTTAGAAGAAGAAACTGAAATCCTTGAACCTGAAACTATTCTAGACACTGACTTTAAGACAACTCAAACTAGCCGTAACTCTAGATATTTGGTTAAGTTTAAAAATCATCTTATTGAAGAGGCCCAATGGATGCACGCCTGTGACCTAAGTGCTTACCCCTCACTGCTCGCTCCACATTGAGCTAATAGCAATTGAGGAAAATTGCTATCCCACCCCGAGGGTATGATGCTAGGAGGCATATTGCACGGTGGATTCCATGAGTTTTTATTCCATGGTGGATTCCATGAGGTTTTGCGGTGGATTCCATAAACTATATTTATTTATTGGGGCTCGTATACAAGGTGGAATCCTTGTGCGAGAAGTTGACGGGGATGCCTATCCTTTTCAAGCATGATGTCAATTTAATGTGCACGTGGGTGACTCCACAATGGGTAATTCTGCAAAATATATATTTAAATTAATGGAGGTTTATGAGTTTAGAGTGCACTCATATTAAATTAAGGCTAGGATGGAGTTCCAACCTATTTATTTATTTTGTAACTGAAGAGTACTAGGTATTCACTTTGTTGATTTAATTTTATTATTTTTTAACAATTCAGAATGCTTCACTTGATGTGTAGAGCAGGTGGCAGTGGCGTTGGGAAGCACTGGGCAATAGCGTGTATTCAAATTACCTAGAAGAAATTATCATTTTTAATGGGCGTGCGTCTTATCATTAGAGGCGTGACACTAATATTTATTTAGGTGCGCTTATTTATTGAAGCGCTAGATAAATATTTATTATTTTGTATGTGCATGGATGCATAGTTTAAATAATTCATTATTGACTTTGTATTTGGGCACAACTGGACTCTTGGGCCGCCCAACCGCTTTATTCTTTATTTGGGAAAAAGCAAACACAAAAGCTAAATCATGCTAATTGTAAAATTGGGCTATTTTTGAGCTTTGAGATGAATAAATTTATAAATACATGCCTTGTGAAATGCTCACACAAGGCATGGGGAGAGATTGTACCCAATTGGTATTTTTTGCCTCATGTCGTGTAAGTCTATTCTCTTGATTTTTGAGCTTAAAGTAGAGTGATTTGCTCTTGGGGAGCTTCCGGCGCTCGCTATGTACACATCCATCATCGGATTTGCACACCAAGGTGTGCGGCTGTAGGTTTGTGACTCATCCTTAGGAACCTACTAGGCCCTTGGTAAGGCAATGAACATCAGCTCTTCAAAATTTCTTTCTTTTGATTTTCTTAATTCAAGGGTTAGAAACCTTTTTTAAACACCAATATATTCTATATATTTTATACATATTTATTATTTTTCTCTTTTATTTATTAACCTTCCGTAATAACTACCTCATAACTAATAGGGATTCCTACAACCAATTTCCTATAGTAGTCTAAAAGGACAAGGCCACTAGGACTACCCCTGCAACAACTCTTTACATTCTTGACAATGTCTTCACAGGAGATAGACAACTGCTCAAACCTCTCGATAACATACATAACCTAATTTTGGGTCTCCATGTGCCTTCATTGTTTCGGTTCTTGAGAAAAGAAAGAAAAATCTCCAAAATACACATAACACACTCTGCTTTAAGGAAAAAAACTTGGAAAGGAAAGTTATTACCTAGATTGTGGTTGCAAAAAGGTTACCATGCAGCAATCTGACTCCCTTCGAATGCTCCTTCAAACCTATCTTGTGTAGCACTAAAGCAAATAACCATTCAATGCACCCGCACCAAATAAACACATGGCCATCTTTGCCTAATGAGAATAAATTATTTTCCTATAGCAAAGAAGTGGCCCTGTAGCCTAATGGAATATAAAATTTCTATCCAAAACAATAGACTCTCTTTGCCTAAAGAGAATAGGTCAATTTGCTATCAAATACACAATCTTATTGGCATGTACATTGCATCTTATCAAACTAACCAAGATAAACCAAAAATGATATAAGATGAGAGGGCTAGCCTCATGCTACATATGCAAGTTAGCTTACTGTAATCTAATCATCGAAGTTTAATCTTGAGCTTTTGTATATCCACAATTCTAAGCCTTCCCACTGATAAAACATTGATATGGGCTATCTCTTCTTGGTTGCTATTAGCTAAATGAATGACCTCATTGGGCTCATGTGTCCCATCTTGATTGTAATTCAATTGTCTGAGCTTCCCAGAGATCCATCTCCTATAGAGAGAATCAAAGGTTTATGATCATTTAAACCTTCCATGTTTGGATTATTGCATATGTCAGTGTTACAATTCAAACTAGGTAGAGTTTCAATCTTAGGCCCATCATATAGATGCATCCTAGAGTGATAAATATTGTTAGAAGTATCATTATGGACTTTGGTCTCATCCACTTTGTAATTTACCATGGTATTCTTATCCAACACACCATCCATACTTTTAGAGTTTTTGGGCCTCCAAATCCATTTTACATTCCTCTTTATATTCTTGCACTATGTCAAATTGCAACATGGACTCAATGCAAACTTATTGCTATGATCAAATTGCCTTACATAGTTATGACTTCCATCTAGTACAAGTGGACCTTTTTGTTGAGAAATATGCAATCACACTCCTATGATAGCCTCTTTGTATGGAGCAATAAGGCTAGGAACATGCAACAATCTACAAGAGATGCCATGCATTTGAATGCAATGATGCTATTGTACTTTGTACTTTCAATCTATGTCTTTGTCTACTCAAGATTGTGTTTATGAACCCAAGTTAATTCATCTTGGAACCTAATTCACTTGAGTAGGATTCATGTCTAGTCTTACTTATCATTCTTCTTGTCTATAATTTCCAACCTCCATAGCTAACCTTGCTCAAGTTCTATGTATCTTAACATGGTATTAGAGCCATGTTGATCTTGGTTTAGCTCTCCATATTTCTCCTCCAGCTCTCCTCAACCTTCACTCATCTCAGCTCCAAAAAAAGTCTTCATCTCTTCACTATCCTTCTTGACCTCCATCACTAGTAGCACCGGGCTCACTTGGAGCAACTAGATCTCTTCATACAAAGCATATCACCATTTCTAATGGGGAGTTTTTTCCTACATTAGGGTGCCTTAGACTAGAACAACAACCATCAACATTATTGCTCCACAAGCCCAACATTACAGAAATTGATGCTTGTTGTCTAGACCTATGCCTTTTTTATTTGCACATCTCCAACTCCTAACACATAGTGTGATGTAGCCCAAGAGCTTAAGGATTTTTAAGCTTATGCCCTAGGCTATCTTTTGATAATATCTTAGCTCAAATGGTCACTTATTCAAGCTCCAATTAGAGAAAAACAAGTCGTCTATCTGCTAAATCCTAAATCCACCATAGCCATTTTCACCTAAACCTCATATATCTCTTATTTCTCTCACTTTACTTTTCTCAACCTTACTACTGCCCCTTTGATCTAGTGCTACAATAAGGTTCTAGCAAGATTTCCACATTAAATTAGCAAGGGGAGGATTCAATATCAATCATCAAAGCATAGTGTCTTTTGACACTACTTCCACTTGTGTCTCTTGACACAGTTGATTTCAACTCTTGTGCTAATTTTTTTTAAGAGATTTACTGTTGCTCAAACCTCTAGAATGGACAAGGATTCACCCTCTTGTTGCTTCAAAGGCACAAGCTTCCACATGTGGCAACTAAGGATCAAATTGATCTTTATGAACAAAGGTATGTGGTCAATAATGTTGGCATGGAGAAGAAGCCCAAAGATGTTGCTCTTGCAATAGTATGAAAAAAGAGTGATGACAAAGCCCAAGCAATCATCAATCTTGAGCTTGATGATAGTTATGTCCACATGTAGATGTGTGTGTTACATCTCATGCTACTTAGAAATGGTTGAACACACTAATTGGTTCCCAATCTAAATCTTCAAAATATGAATTGTTAATTGAGTTTTTCAAGTTGTATATAAAGGCTAATACATCCCTTGCAACTCACTTAATTATATGGAAAATCTCCTAACTCAACTTGTAGAGATTAACTTAAAATTTGACGAACACGTATGCATTGGAGTCTTGCTCAAGAGTCTTTCTCTAGACTTTGGTAGTAATGCCTCCACCACACTAATTAATATGCCAAACCCAAAGCTAGTAGACACCAAAGCATCACTCCTTGAACAAGAGAAGAAGGTAAAAGGTAAAGAGGAAGCAAGCACTTCAAAAGAAGAACATGTGCTCTATATTAACAACAAGTACAAAGGGAAGAAAGAAATTGTTTGTGACCTTTGTAAAAAAACTGGGCACATTGAAAAAAAAAATCATTTAAGAAAGAGATCGTAGAAGGACTACCTTGCAACTGTCAAAGGAGAAGGAGACCATGAAGAAGAAGAAAAAGAAGACAATCAAGAGTAAACTACAAGCCTCATCAGTCCTTCCTTTCCCACTATTCAGACTAGCTTTTTTTAGCCTTTTATGTACTTTCATTAATGCTGCAATCATAAGCCTTATGCTCCTCATGTAACCTTTTACACTATAGTCTCAACACACTTAGTGAGGCCTTGTGACAACCTCTAGATTTTTATAGTTGGTTTTCTGTGTCTACACTTAGCAAGGTTCTACTCATGACAACCTTTGTATACTCATTGCTTTCATAGTTGTGATTGAGGAGGGGTGTTGAGAAATATGCCATCATACTCCTATGGTAGTCTCTTTTATGGAGCACAAAGGCATGAAACATGCAATAGTCTAGAAGAGCTACCTTGTATCCCATAAGCATAGTGGGAAAAAAGTGGTGCCATCCTGCAACTATAAAAGAGTGTACTTGATAGTCATTTGAATACAATTCTATTGTACTTTGTACTTTCAGTTTATGTCTTTGTCAGGACCTAAAACAAGCTCGACACTAGCTCTATGCACTAGCCACGTCTCTACTACACACCTCAAACGACCCCTCTCTCACGGCCTCACAACGATGAGCATCTAAGAACTTTCTGTTTGTATGGTTTGTAGTCCAAAGAATAATTCTCTCCCCACACTCCTCAGAGGGAGTCCCTACACATATTGGTAGCACACACAAAGGGAGCACCCCTTGGGTTGATTATTACTGCAGCTCTAGTATGGCTCTCCTACACCTTGGGGATTGACTCCAAGATGTGCTTTTAACATACACATTTGAAACAAGCTCTACTCTTCTAATTGATCAATCCAGGACATAATAGATAATCCTTACTTAATATCCCCCAAGTAAACGAATATCTAGCCCTATAGCTTGGGGTACCTCACACTCTCCACGTAGGTCATCGCTTATGAAAAACAATTGCTATGCATCCACGATGATACCATATGGTGCATACAATGAAATTTTGTATGACCATAGTGCTCAAACAAGTTTATTCATTAACAACCAGCATTGTGAAAGTCCAAAGGTAGTTCTTTTTGTGCGTTTCTTCTAAACCAAGAGTGTTGCATTGTTGAGGGCTAGTACCAAGCATTCTTGTGCTACTAAACCCTTTTAATTTTAGACCACACATATCCTATATGATATGCATCATAACAACATCAAAATTCAGTGTGCTTTAAACACTCAACAACACGCTTATCCCTACCACTTAAGATTGTGCATTCATTGGTAGGTTTAGGACATACTTTTTACGTATTTTTCTTTCACGAAAGTAATAAAAATCCACTTTAACATAGAGATATGACTGCCCTGAGGCTAAATATCATGATTTAGCTCTTTCATATATTCACAAACATAAATCTTATTTTTCTTTATTTTTTATATCTAGATTTTATAGTCATGAAGGGAGTGGACTATGATATCCTTCTAGGCCGACCCCCTGGATGCGCAATGCAAGAGTCATAGAAGACTGGGGCAATACGTTAATCTTTCTAGGCAATTAAAAGAAGTCATAAGAGTAGAGATGGTGGACACATGGAAGAACACAACACTTGACCTATACACCATTTGCTCTATGCTATAAAGGGTGACAGATGGGCTAGGATATCTTACGGGCCACTGACTAGGTATATCCCTTGCCTTGAGGAAGAGCAAGATTGGATGCATGTCCTTGCTATAATCAACCTATCAAATGATGAGGAATATGAGCAAGCCATTAAAGCACTTTGTGAGACCCAATAAGAGCCTAGAATGGCAATCTCCATGATGGCTAGGAGCATGCAAAGAGGAATCAACCCTATCTCATCCCAAGTACTGAACAACAGACGAGAGCTCCATGTGATCATAGAGCACCTGACCATCATGTTAGCCTCGTAACTCATCAGAAAATCTTAAACCACTCACAAATCTCTTGAACAATCCTGAGTGGTGATGCACCAAAGTGCGTGACTTAAACTTGATGTACAATGGGCCTTAGTCATCACGGATGATAAGAAGCCTGAGTATCGAGACTTAGGAGATTATGGGTAGTTAGATGAGGGTGATTCTAACAACGAGTACGAGGACTGCTGCTCTTTTAGTGACAGAGTGAAGGGGAGATTGATACAATAGAATACGGCATGGAGGGACTCATAATCAAGAAAATACAGACAAACTCCAAATTGTGCAAGTGAAATGCCTTTAGAGTCAAAAAAGGAGTTATGCGCATGGATTGTGATTGCACTTGGTTAGAGCATGTAGGCACAATGGACTATGAGCAAGCACGACTAGTCCAACCAAGTGTTGCACCCATATATAGAATGGATTTACCTTTGGAGCCATGACCACCAGGAGAGAGGGAGAGTTTGATTCCGAGCTGGAAGTGAGTTAAGACAGTGATCCCAAGATTCCTCAACCTGTTAAGACTAGACGTACCAAAGGGGACCTACTTGTTCACATGAGGTGCCTAGGGTTAAAGGAGGAAATAGCCTAGGGACATGCAAGTAGAAGAGCAAAGAAAACCGCAAGACCTACCAAAGAGGTTCACTAAGTTCTAGAAAGACGATAGGGTAGTGATATTTTTTGGAGCCAAATGCCAAGGACAAGCAAGCAAACCAATAGAAGGACCTACCAAGGTCAAGGAGGTCAATTTAGCCAGGGAAGGGAAGACACCTTGTCCTATCTTTATAGTAGGTAATGACCTGACCAAGGAAGAGAAAGCAAATCTCATTGCTCTCTTGCAAGAGTATATAGATGTCTTTGCTTGGTCCTTGGACGAACTCAGAGGGATAGATCCGAGTATAGAGACTCACAATATACCCATGAAACCTGATGCAATGTTGGTCAAGCAGCAACCGTATCCCATGAATCCAAAACACACTCATGCTGTCAAGGAAGACATTGATAACCAAAAGAAAGTAGGATTCATCTACAAGATTGAGCACACAGACTGGGTCTTTCCCATAGTCATCGTACTCAAAAAGAACAAAAAAATCAGAGTGTGCATCAACTACAAAAAGGTAAATGCTACCACAAAGAGAGACAATTATCCATTGCCATATACCAAACACATGCTTGAAAGAGTAGCCTCTTGGATGGCTTCTCAAGGTACAACCAGGTGCAAGTGCACCCTCATGATAGGCACAAGACCGTCTTTGCCACTAAGTTGGGAATCTTTGCCTACATAGTCATGCCCTTCAGGTTGAGTATCACACCAACTACCTTCTAGAGGCTCATCTGTGCTATATTCAAGGACATTCTTAGTAGAGTTTTTCATCAATGATCTGTGTGTTCACTCCCTTTGGAAGGAGCACGTAGACAAGCTCTAGGTTGTCTTTGAATGGTGTCAATTATATCATCTCTCATTGAACCCCATAAAGTGTGAGTTTTGGGTGAAGCATGGATGCATCCTAGGGCATGTGCTATCAAAGAATGACATCACCACCGACTTCTCGAAAGTCAAGCTCATTGTTGATCTCCTAGTACAAGGGAGTTCAGTGCTTCCTAGGCCATACAAGGTACTATTAGCAATTTGTGTTTAATTATGCACTAATCTCTAGACCTCTATACAAGTTTCTGATCGTATTCGAATGGACCGAGGAATTCCAACATGCATATGAGCAACTAAAAAAAGGCTCTCACCCCTACACCAATCCTGTGGGCTCCGAATTGGACAATCACCTTTCATGTTCACATTGACACTTCTAAATTAGTTGTAGGAGCAGTGGTGTGCGAGGCTGGTGAACATCACTTAGACTATCATGTGAGTTTTGCCAGTAGACAACTCACGGATATGGAAATGAATTAGACAATGGAGAGAGAGAGGGGCTAGCCATGGTATTTGTTGTAAAGAAGTTTTAGCACTACCTTTTGGCTATGCCCTTTACCTTCTTTGTTGACCATCAAGCCTTGCTATACCTTGTTAACAAACCTTGTGCTACATGATGCATTGCTCGATGGCTACTTCTACTTTTAGAGTTTGAATTCTCCGTGGTCATACGCAAGGGGAGATAGCATTACATGGCTGACCATATGTCTCACATTCCCATAAGAGAAGCCCCTAGATAAGGAATTATAGAGGAACTACCTGATGCCCGTCTCTTTAACCTCTCTAGAAAAAGAGATCTATTTAAACCTGATTTGATGCCATATTGGGTAGATGACATAATCCAATTTCTTGAGTACAGACTCCTTGAACGACCAATAGAAAAGGCCCGACTTAGGCGACTCATCTTGAAAATCCAAAGCTATTAGCTAATAGTGGGCCAACTTTCCTAGCTAGGGAAAGATGGATTGCTGAAATGTGTGTGTGAACATGAAATGCATGATGTGCTTACTAAAATACATGGTAGAATTGTAAGAGAACACTTCAGTGGATACACGACAGTCTACAAGATGCTATAGTCTTAGCTATGGTGGCCTACTCTCTTTTGAGATGCACCACGATTCGGAAAGCACTATGATGAGTGCTAACGGACCAAGATCCCAATTTGCAAGGATCAAATGGAGCTGACCCCAATCATTGCAAGACAACCATTTAAGAAATGGGGAATTGACTTCACTAGACCAATAAGCCCCGCAACACAATATTCACAGGCTAAGTACATCATTGTGGCCATAGACTATCTCACGAAGTGGATGGAGGCACGAACTACGAGAAACAATGATGTTAGGACCACTGCTAAGTTCTTATGGGAGAGTTGATCATACGATTTGGCTACCCCATCAAACTTGTTAACGACCAAGGCACAAACTTCATCAATGAAGTGATAGCTCATCTCCTATCCACCTTTCTAATCATCCATTGGAAATCCTCACCATACTACCCTCAGGTGAATGGCTAGGCTAAGGCTATGAATAAAATCCTAGTAAACATCCTTACCAAGGTGGTCTTTTCTTCATGCAGTGACTACGATCACAAACTTATGGCAACCTTGTGGGCCTACCCTACGGCTTATAAAACATCAATTGGTCAAACTCCCTTTAGGCTGACCTACGGAATTGAGGCAATTTTACATGTATAGTTCTTTGTGCCTAGCCCTAAAATCACTCTCCAAGAGAAATGGGATGGAAAGGAGGCATGGATGGAGTGCTTAGTCAAGCTAGAACATCTATTGGAGACTTAGCTTCTAGCACCCATGCACTAGTATGCAAGAAGGCAAGATGCAAAAGATTGTTTGATAGGCATGTCAAGCAATGAGACTTTGAACAGGGCAACTTAGTACTGCTATACTCAGTCAAGGGATATAAATAGAAAATGAAATTTTGGGGTTAGGACCTTTCAAATTTTGCACTATCAGTCGAACTAGCAAGATAGAACTCAAAACCCTAGAAGAAGAGGGCATAGGCTTCTTCAATGGCACCCGCATAAAGAGATACTACCCTCCCATGTACCCGCTACATGAGCCTCCGATACTAGAGTTCCTTGCCAATGTATGAGTGGCCACTATCATTGAGATAGATGATGAGGATGAGGAAGCCATAGAACCAACTTACCTAAGCATAATGGTCATTGCCAAGAAAACACACACCTTCAATGCATTGATTGATAAGGGAGCCGACTTTAATGTCTTCACTCATGAGCATTGGCTTCAAATTGACAAACCACAGCTACAGAGCCCATTAACTCCAAACTCAACCTGTATGGGGGCCGATCATATGCACTCTTGGGAAAATGTAAAGTTTTCATCTCTATCGTGTCTGAAAGCACACCAATGATCTTCTATGTGTTACCAAACACTAAAGTTGTAGGTATGAAATTGTTGTTCGGATGCACGTTTAAAAAGAAAACTCATTACAATGTCGACTACAAGCCCTAGCAAATTCTCATAGCCACAGGCAACATTCGTATTGTCATAGCTTTTAGTAAGGGCTCTATAACTCCATCAAAGTCTGAAAACCCACCAGTAGAGAGACTCACCATCAAGCCTAAGGAGGAGGCACGTGACTCATCACAACCCACCAAGACACAATGCTAGCAACCTACTAAACCTAAAACTGAAGTTCATGAACCCCAGTTCAAATGGGTATCTAAACATCAAGGACTGCCGCCTAGGAGCAGACGCCCATGCCCTCACAAGCCTAGCGAGGATTGACACTTGAAACCTAGGAGGCATAGAAGAAGCTACTGATATCAATGAGCGGTCAAGCTATGATGGGTCCCAAAGACCTTATTGCAAGCACAAGGCTACTATGAGGGTAATCCCCCTATCTTGGTACCTAAAGCCACGACCGCAAAAGGCACTCCTCAAAAGCCACCCTCAAACTTGATCACACGAAACATCAAAGGCACTCAGTCAAAAGAGAATCAAGCTACTTAGTCCCACAGACCAGCAAAGCCTAAACCAATCTATCACCAAAACCATAGCCTGCTAGTAACAAACTGCTCAAATTTAGCCCTACTAGTGCACTTCGAACCTCATAAGCACCTAGTAGCATGACACCCGCAGCTCCAACCAAACCCATCAAATATGAGGTCAAGCCACAACCTTAGGAGCAAACCAAGCACCAACCATCAACTGTTGTTAAATTCTCTAGTTATGTCAAACCTCAACCACCCTACTAGCCTTAGACCCTCTTACGAGTGGCAATCAATTCTAACATTGGCCATGGACTTAACTAAAAACACCAGGGATGACTTGCTTTCCTTAGATGCTTGGACACTACTTTCATAACTCTAGCTAAAAGCTATGATTGACTAGAAAGGCTTCTGAAGTAGCTGAGGAGTTAATTTCCACTGAGATATGCAGAGAATAGCCAATCAAACAACATCTCATTACATCATATAACAAGAATACAATCATGGCCACAAACTAAGAAATTGAGGAGTTGAAATAGCTTGCTGACAATGACTCCTCTTTCTTGCATACATGGTATGCTCTTCAATTGCAATGGGAGCTAGAGGGATGCCAAATAATGACCAAATCTAAGCAGCGATGTGAAATCAAGGCATTGGAATATGACCCAACCTATGTGGCTCCAACTTCTTATAGGGTGTTGACTACCATACATAATTGACCCCTAGAAGAATACATTAGGGGGCATCCCTATTTAGATCACATCCTCACCTAGGACGAGCTGCACATTGCTAGGAGAGTGGACTCCGGTGACTTTTTGCTTGATGTCCTCACTTACATTATGTATGTAGGCATCCATCCTTTCAACATGGACATCTATGCTAATTTAGAATATAATCCAAATTTCTATGCTTGGTTCATGCAAAACTAAAATACTAAGATTATGTGCTGAAGGCCTTTCATCCTCTAACCCTTTTACTCCTAGGAAGGATTCTTCTCATTTCAAAAGGGGGAGGGGATAAGGTGAATCAAACCAAATACATGAACCAAAGCAAACACATAAGGAAAACAATAAAGGAAAAGCACACACTAGAAACCTCAATCACTGCCTAAAAATAGAAATGGAAGAATGAAACAACTTGTGATTGAGGAAAATATCAATAAAATTTGAAATCAATAGACTACTCAAAGGAAAGGTCTACTTCTACATTTCAATTCAACAAGTATGTAGTTATTTTCTTCTACTTGTATTTATTCTGAAAAGTACTAATAATGAATATGGCTTCATGATAGGCATCCATCATGGCAGGCTGGCAAACTACTGTTTTCAGAAGAAGATTAGGCAAGATACGGCATTTGGATGGAAACACGGGCCTTTAACTAGTTTAAGTTTTGGCATGTCTTCAACCTCAAAGATGTGGCCATCAAGGAACGGGCTGTGAGGCAGATCATCTAGCAATGCAATCTGCAAAAATACATGGAAGCAGTGCCAAGGGGTAGACTACATCCATTGTGTAGAGTTCTTATTGACTTTTCACAGGGACCGTTGCATCATCACTGTGCGAGAGGGGGAAGAGACTTGCCAAGTATAGATTGAGCTAACCCCCAACCTAGTAGAAAGGGTCCTGGGATTGGCCAGGTGGAATGAAAGCCAAAGAGGGATGTGTACACCATGCTAGGAGTGAACAAGGTGAAGGTCCATACCAATGATGGCATCATCTTGGCAGATATCCTCGACCCTGAGATTCAAATCCAAGCAAAAATGGTACACGCATTGTTCTCTAGTCAGAGGTACAACACCATCATGAGTTGCATTCATATCCCTCTCCTAGAGAGGATCGCAGCATAATCACTAGATGAAGTGAATCTCAATGGTTTCATGAGAAAGACCATCGAGAACTTGGCTAAGGACTTGGCAATAGGAGGAGGGCTAGCAAGGAGGAGAGTCCCTAGCTACCAAGGCCAAAAGGAAAGCCTCATCTTCTAAGGCCTCAACCATTGGATTCTGTGGGGTCCTTATGGTCATTATTAGAGAAGCCTTGGGGCAAGGTAGAGATAATGAGAAGAAGGAGGAGTTGGAGAGACACCACTAAGATCACCTCCTCAAAAAGAGCAGCAGACGATGTGTTTGCATGGTGGATATAGTTGTCATCAAGCTCAAGCTTGATAATGGCTTGGTTTTGTCATCATTATTTTGCCATACTGCTACAATATCAGCATCTCTAGGTTTCTTTTCTTGGCTAGTAGCTATTGACCAAAGGCCCTTCTCCATCAGGATCAACTTGATCCTTGTATACCAAGTGTGGAAACCCATTCCTTTGAAGTGGCATGATAGTGAGTCTTTCCCCATACTCGATGGTAGGAGTAGCAAAAACCCCAAAAATTTATCATTTCCATGAAAATGGCATAATTGCAGGTTTTACATGTTTTGATGTAAATTGTTAAATGACTGAATTTTTTGGTTTTCTTCAAGATTTCTAATAAATTTCAACATTATCAATCAAACGAATCCATTTACAAACAATTTCATCAAATATCTTTCATGAAATAAATGAAATGATTGCTTGCACATAAAAACCCGATTTTGGAGGCATGTATTTAATGGTTAGGAGGCTATTGATGCTCAACATCGAGTGATTTCCTTTCAAAGTGAATTTCTATGACCAAGAGATATTGGCTATCTTACATGCGATAAAGAAATGACACCATTATTTGTATGGTATCCAGTTTAGAGTTCAAAGTGATCACATGGTCCTGAAGTATTCCCTCACTTGGTCCAGTCTTACTCCTAAATAGTGTATGTGGGTAGCTATATTGCAAAATTATAACTTTGACATCACTCATATAAGGGTCAAAGACAATGTAGTGGCTAATTCTCTTTTTCATGTGTGGGATTGAGCTACATAGTAATTGGATTGAAGATTTACATAAAGCCTATCTTTTGGATGAAGAGCTTAGCCATGTTTTGTAAAAATTACAACAAGGTCTCATGGAGAAAAGCTCACATTATCAACTTTAAAACTGCCTAATCTAGTTAAATGGCAAGATTGTTATTCCCTCTACTTCTTTTACACAAAAAATTATGAAGGAGTTGCATTCTTCACCTTTAGGTGGTCATCTTGGAGTTTTTAAAACCTATGATAAGATGAGAAAAAGTTTCTATTAAATAGGATTGTGAAAAGATGTTAAAGAATTTGTTATGCAGTGTATGCCTTGTCAGTAGAATAAGGACAGCACCTATAAGTCAAGTGGTTTGTTGTAGCCACTACCTATTTTTGTGAGCAAGTGGACACACATTATCATAGATTTTATTACTGGTTTACCTACTACCCAAAAGGGATGGAATAGGATATATGCTGTGGTGGATACAATCACCAAGGTAGCCCATTTTATTCCAATCAAGTCCCAGTTTACTACTTCACAAGTAGCTAGTCAATTTATAGACCAAATTATTAGTCTACATGGATTACCATATGTGATTGTTCATGATAGAGATTCAAAGTTCATGAATAGTTTTTGGAAGGAATTATTTATATCCATGGGCACTAAATTGGCTCCTTGTACAGCCTATCATTCACAAACTGATGGATAGACAAAAAGGGTAAACAAATGGTTGGAGACTTACCTTTGCCATTTATGTCTGATGTGCAACATTCATGGGATTCTTGGTTGCACTTGACTGAGCTTTCCTATAATAAATCAACTCATGCTAGTATTGGAGTTTACCCTTTGAGGCTATGTATGGATATAAGGTGTCCATAACCACAGTCCCTTTCAATGAGAAACTTAATCCTCATAGGAAAGAAGAATTGGAAATAATGCAAACCCTTCTTCAGTAGTGTAAGATGAATATTAAGAAGGCCAAAGATCAGATGAAGATGTATGTAGATGATAAGAGGCAACCTTTAGAGTTCCAAGATAGAGAATTAATTTTGTTGAAAGTGCCCAAGTCTCATTACTTTACCTTGAAGGATAGATCTAGTAACAAGCTTGCTCACCAATTTTATGGACCCTATAGGACCCTAAAACACATTTGAGACTTGGCCATATAGATTGGAGCTACCCTCTTCTGCTAAGATTTATAATGTATTCCATGTTAGTTAGCTTAGGCCTTTATATGGTGTTTCTATAGATACAGTTGATAAGCTACCACCAATTTGAAGAACATTCATTGAATATTTGATTAAATTGAGAGGTTTACCACCTAAAGAAGCCTCTTGGAAGCCCACATCTATATTAGATGAGTTTCCTTACTTATGGGACATATTGGTGGTGGCTGAAGCATATTTATTGTGGAGCCAGTTATGATGCACACAAAGTCTTGAGGACTGTGTGTTTTAGAACAATTTTTATTCTACCAAATTTTTAGAATTATCAATGTTTGTCTTGTCCATGAGAATTGATAAAAAGTTAAGTGGCTAGGATTCTTGGTTGATAGCTGAACTGGGTATGAAATATAAATCATAACGATTAGCGAGTTATAATGTTAAGAATCCTTTATTCAGGCCCAACCCCAGGTGTACAGATTCCCAGTTCGCCTCCTACATCAAGTATGGTCATGATACAGGAGAAGAAGTTTCTTCTCAAGCAGATGAAGCCACCAGGATCTGACAGGAAAGGTAGGACTGTCCAAGCGGATGCTGAGATTTGGATAGAATCCATGGAGGATTACTTTGAAGAAGCTGGTACTGCACCCGCCAACCAGGCTATGCTCGCCAAGCTGAAGCTCACCAACGAAACCAGGCTTTGGTGGAAGCAATGATGCAGAGATCAAGGGATCGCGGAAGGATCTGTTACCTAGGAAAAAATGAAGAAATCTGTGCAAGGAAGATACTTATCACTTGCATATCGCACGTAGAAAATGAATGAGTTCTACGAGCTGAAACAGCTGGGACTCACTCTTGACGCATACTACTCAAAATTCTTCTCACTTCTTAAGTATGCACCACTTGACATGACACAACAGGTGTCAAAATTTTGTGTTGGTTTAAACCCACCAGTGAATACCCATCTCGAATCTATGCGCCCATCAGATCTACAGGACGTACTGGTCTTATAATGACCAGAATAGAGGAGCATATAGGCCTCAAATGAAGAGAGTTCAAGGTCAGAGTTAGGGACAAAGAAAGAAAGAAAGGACTAATAATGCCAACAGCTTTGTCCCTACACAAAGCAATGGCCAAAACCTCAGTTGTTTCCATTGCAATGAGCACCGTCATTTCAAGAGGCAATGTCCCAAGCTTGGAGGAGGACATCGCCAAGCACCTTTCCAAGGAATTGGCTGTGGCCAGGGAGTTGCTACCCGAGGCAGAGGAAGAACCGCCTGCATTGCCAACAAGGAAATGTGCAAAGAAGAAGATCCGACCAAGGAAGCAGAGTTTGAAAGGGCAACAGTCCATGCCCCTCTTCACAAGAAAGGCCTGAATCGCCAATTTTCGATGATTCAAATACCATCGGACTATCAAGGTAAAGGTTTCAAGACCTTGATTGATTGTGGTAGTACACATTCCTTTATCTCACTAGCTTGAGCAAGAAGATTAGGGATAGCCACACTAGAAGCACCTACCTTGCTTATGGAATTAGCAAATGGTCATGAAGTCACTTGTACCAGGCAAACTACTAAGGTGGAATTCTTTCTGGGAGGAAAGACGACTTCGGTAAAATTCAGAGTCATGAACCTAGGTATCCATGAGTATCTACTCGGAATGGATTGGCTTAAACCTAATGATTCCCACATTCATTCTGGAAAGGGCCAAATTTCCTCTTGAAAATCTGAAGGGAAATTGGTCACAACTCAAGGAGAGGCTGGAAAGCCGAAAATTCAATTGGCCAAAGCATTTCGGATTATAAAGGGAGTTAGAAAGGGAGTACCTATCTACTTGATTAAGCTCAATAAGTTAGATCAGAAGTAGGAGTCTAGTGAAGGACCTTCATGGCTAAAAGAGTACATGGACGTATTTCCTGAAGAGTTGACAGAACTCCCGCCTCATAGAGAAGTGGATCATGAGATCAAGCTAGTACCAGGAGCTGCGCCAATTGCAAAGAGACCTTATAGAATGTCCATCCCGAAAGAAATTGAGCTGAATGAAAAACTCAAGCAACTACTAGATCAAGGCTACATCCGTCCTAGTAGTTCACCATGGGGAGCTCCAGTACTGCTTCGATTGTGTATTGATTACAGAGGGTTGAATCAATCAACTGTTAAGAACAAGTACCCTATTCCTAGAATAGATGAGCTTCTTGATCATCTTCAAGGTGTGAAGATCTTCTCCAAGATTGATCTCAAGTCTGTTACTATCAGATAAGGATCAAGGAAGAAGATATCCCAAAGATGCGGCCTTCAACACAAGATATGGACACTTTGAGTTTCTAGTTATGTCATTCGGCCTTAGGAATGCGCTTGCCACCTTCAACAGGTTAATGCAGGATATCTTTAGGCCATATCTTGATGACTTCGTAATCGTCTTCTTCGACAACACTTTAGTCTATTCCAAACAAGAAGAAGATCATGAACCCCAACTTCGGATTATCCTTGGGACAATGAGAGCACATAAGCTCTATGCTACGATGAAGAAGTGTGCATTCTTCAAACGTCAGATTGAATATCCAGGATTCATCGTATCAGCAGAAGGAATCTTAGTGGATCCGGCCAAAGTTAGAGATGTTCTAGAATGGCCAATACCAACAACTGTCAAAGAAATACACAGTTTTCTTAGATTGACAGGATGGTATAGGGTCTTCATAAAAAACTATGCTTTGATTGCAGCACCTCTGACGGATCTACTGAAGAAGCAAACATCCATTGCATGGTCAACTTTCGCACAAACCATCTTTGATAGATTGAAGAAAAGTTTGGTATCAACACCTATCCTAAAACTTCCAGACCTCAATAAGGAGTTCGAGGTAGTAACTGATGCTAGCACTCTTGCCTTAGGATGTGTGCTCATGCAAGAAGGTCATCCTGTAGCATACTCTTTAAGGAAATTGAAGAGCCATGAGAAAAATTGCACTACCCATGATCTAGAACTATTAGCTGTCATCCATGCTCTAAATCTTTGGAGACACTACCTGTTGGGTAACAAGTTTACGCTAGTGATTGATCATAAAAGTCTCAAGTGGATCTTTATCCAGAACGAACTCAACATGAGGCAATGTCGGTGGATTGAAGTGTTGGATGAGTATGATTTTGAAATCAAGTACCGATCGGGAAAGGAGAATGTAGTTGCCGATGCACTCAGTCACAAGGCATTCCTTAATTCTCTAATCTTGCAAAATCCATCAACAGCTAGATCTCTAGCCACAAAGGTGTCCATGCCAAACAACCCAATACTTGAGCTAGCTAGAGAGGAAGCATGTCATGATCCAGCCTATCAAAGATGCTAAGGGAGATCCCTATCAAGGACCAGGACCAAAAGCTACAGGCTAAATATCATGAATTCTCTATCAATAGTGGACTTGTCTACTATAGAACGAGATTATGTATACTGGCAAGCCAGTCACTTAAGCAGAAAATACTGTGGGAAGCTCATGATTCCCCTTTCTTAGGACATCCTGGCTATGCCAAGACTCTCAATGCAGTTAGGAAGAGCTACTATTGGGTGAGGCTTGAAGGTGACATTCTCAAATATGTCACTGAGTGTTTGTCTTGTCAACATATCAAAGCCGAACATGTCAAAATGCCAGGAAAGTTACAACCACTTGACATTCCCCAAATGAAATGGGAATTCATCAGTATGGACTTTGTTATTGGCCTACCCCAAGTTCAGGGAGGATACAACTCCATCATGGTTGTGGTTGACATGCTTACTAAGGTTGCACACCTTATTCCAGTTAAGACAAACTATAAAGCCTCAGACATTGCAAGGTTGTTTATCAAGGAGATATTCAAGCTACATGGGTTACCCATAAGAATCATTAGTGATCGTGATTCTGTCTTCACATCACACTTCTAGAGAGCTATCTTTGAAGCCATTGGAACTCAACTCTGCTTTAGTACAACTTACCATCCCCAAACTGATGGCCAAACAGAGCGAGTCAGTCAAGTCATTGAGGATATGCTAAGGGCACACTGCTGTCGTGAGCCAAAAAGGTGGATTCAATACTTGCCATTGGTTGAGTTTGCCTACAATGCTTCTTACCAACAAAGCATTCAGATGACCCCTTTTCAAGCATTGCATGGTCATGACTGTCGAAGTCCCCTAAACTTCTTAGATCCAACCTTGAGGGTTGAAGCTTTAAGGCAGATGGTGGAAGAGATGGATGACTAAGTAAAGTCAATAAGACAGGACATCCAAGCCGCCAAGGATAGACAGAAGGCATACGCGGATTTGAAGCGTCAAGATAGAATCTTCGAGGAAGGAGACATGGTCTTCATTCACGTACGCCCAAAGAAGAGTTCTCTATCCTTAGGAGATTGCAAGAAGCTAAGTCCAAGGTATTGTGGACCATACAAGATCCTCAAGTTCCTAGGACCTAATTCTTATAGACTGCAACTCCCTGAGAACCTAAAGGTTCATAATGTACTCCATATCAGCCTATTGAAGAAGTATGTACCTAATCCTAGCCATGTACTTGATGACCAACAAGTTGTAATGCCTAGTCAAGGAATCCTTGAGCTACAGCCTAACAGGATCTTAGATGTTAGGGAGAGACAATTGAGATCCAGAACCCTAAGAGAATGCCTCATCCAGTGGAAATATTATCCTGAGGAGGATGCCACTTGGATGGATGAAAGCACTCTCAACCATCAATATCCCGAGTTTATCTCGAGATGAGGACATCTCAATTCCTCCAAGGGGGAGAGAATGTAATATTTCTGTTGGAAAATATTACTAGCCACGTGAGACTCATGCTAATGACAATGCCAACATTGAAGTTACGAACGGTGCAATTTTTAAACGATACACGATGTATCAAGATTCTCCACTGGCCAAACAGGACCAAGGCTTAAAAGAACCCACATAACCGCAGGTGAACATCCTCTTGGGAGGAATTCTAGAGGATAATAATAGGTTAAATTTAATTTTTTTTAATTACCTTCCCCTAGTCGATGCATGGCTGAGGGAAGGGAATGGGCTATTTTGGGCAATGGGGGAGGTGGAAGGAAAGAATGCATGCAGGGGTCCACATAGGGGAGGAAACCCTTTCCCCCCCTTGTCCTATATAAACCCCCTCTAAGGGGTGGAGGAAGGGAGAGTCGTGAGGCTGATAGATCATGAGGAGAGGGAAGAAGGACGACTGTGGAAGACCAGCAGTGGAGGAGGAAGAAGCTACCGAGATCGCAGCGCCGTGAGGAGGGAGGAGTTGGTGCATTAGCCGCCGCCGACTGCCAACAACTGCTGCTGCTGCCATTCTGCCTGTTGTCTTGAGTTGTGGCTGCCATCAAGCTCCCATCTCCACACCACGTGCTACAGCCCATAAGCCTTAGAAGCTTCTTGGAAGCTTCAAAGGGGGCTCTCTAAGCCCCCTTTTCCATTGCTCCCTATAAAGCGGTTTTTTTACCCCCCGGAATTTAAGCCCCCTTTTCCCCCCTTGCATCCCCCAAAAAGCCACCTTAGCGTGGGTTTTTAAAACCCCTTTCTGTGGATTTCCATAAAGCCTTTCCCCCCCCCTGGTTTCCTTTTAAACCCCTTCCCACACAAGTCCTTTACAGCCATTTTATCCCTTCCCGTGAAGGCCATTTTATATCCAGAATTTTCAAGTCTCCTTTCCCTTGCATCCCCTAAAAGCCATTTTTTCCCGGAATTTAAAGGCCTTTTTCATTGCATCCATCACAAGGCCAATCTCCTTGCCAGGTTTAAGGGCTTTCCCATTGAACCCTCCTAAAGATAACTTTTCTTTCCTCTTCGAGGAGGAAGCCTATAAGGCCTTCCCACTAGTTCCCTAATACGCCTTTCCACGGCTTTGAAGGAGAGGGAGCTACAAATCACTTCCCACTCAATTTTCCCCATAATTTCTGTAAACCCCCCTGATCTTTAAACAAAGAAGGCCCAAGCTCCGTACTGGAAGGCCTTCCAAAGCCCAAATTCCGCAAGTCGGTGCTTTGGTCAAGGAAGCCGTACCTCAAAGGGAATTGCGTGTACGAGGAAGACGGGCCAAGATCATAAGACTGCGGCAAGGCAAGAAGTTCGAATTTACAATGGCCCCTAAAAAGGCACAAGGCGCAACCGCAAGAGGATCATCTCCTAACATTCATGTGGACATTTTACCGAGAACCCACAAGTCCAGGTTTTCTTCTTATTTTTGATTTACGTCGAAATGTTGCAATTATGCATGATTAATTCATGGAAGTAAGATGCACTTTTGCGAGTAAAAATACATTGGCTATTTGAAAGGAAGTAACTCACGATTGAAGATCGGTCATTTGTATTTTTCAATGAAACAAACAAAAAAAAGAACATAAGATGTCTATGCATTCATAGCAAGTTATTTTTATGCATTGCAAAGTAACGAATCTAGATCAACTAATGACCATCATTACAAAGTCAAAATTATTGTAGTACACTTTGATTATGCATGGAAAGATTAAATCACATGTTGCATTATCTTTCTTCGCACTGATTCATTAAAAAGAAGGTTGCTAACAACCGTAGGAATTTGGAAGGCATGGAAACGATTCTAGGGTTGCATAAAGTAGGATTAACTCTAGTCAATTAGCATAAATCTCGTTCAACTGCGTAGTAGTTACAAAAGGCTGCTTGGTTCATTGTAACCTAAAACCCTAAAAGCTTAGTGGCATGAATTGTGAGGGCATGTCTTAGTAGGATCAATAGAAGTTATGCGAATTTTAACATGTGCTTGGTCTTAACAAGAAAAGTTAGGGATTGCGAATCTAGAGGAAATGAATCACATGCTTACATGAATTATGACGTAATGCACCTAAACTACAAAGGATTCGCTTAGGAATGGTTAAATCGATGCAACATATCCCAAGTGCTAACTAGGGTTTAGCACGTTGAGGACGTGACCTAGTTGCACTTATTGCCAAGTTGAAACTCTCATACCCTAAAGACCTGCCCACATTCACGGAATGTAGGGACAATAGGACATACTTGCAAGAAACGATCTAGGGTTTCTACCCTAAGGATTGCTCGCTTAAAAGATGAAACTCGGATTGAGTTGGAACCCTAGGACCGACGATGTTGGCCTAGTTCAATCAGGAACGATTGGATATGAAGACACCCTAACCCTGTTTCCTATCTATTCATGATTCCATGATTAGAAGATGCCGTTCGATGGGAAAAATAGTCCCATGATTAGATGCGATACTTGTGCAACAAGTTGCAGAGTCGCATGATCTTGTGGCTTGAATACAAGATAACGGCCAATTCCTCGGAATGAGATTGGCAGATTCTTGCGCAAGTTTATCTTGCAAGAGGATGAGTAGTCATCCTGTTATAGCACCTTTCTTGGGGAAGGTGACAAAGATAAGAGAATTAGATATTTCCTTGGAAGAAAAAGACCAATCAATAATTTGGAATAACATATTTACTGAAAATAGAACTTAAGGTATTGGTTAAGTTAGGTTAATAGGGTATGGCCCTAACCCAAGGACATACGGGTTATCAAACAAAACCTTGGGGATCTTGCCAAGTCGCAATTGATCTCGGATCGAATGCTGGATGCATTCAAAGAGAAGGATTCACTCCTTAGTGGTTGGCCAAATTAATGACCACTGGAAATGATTGTGCTTGTAATAGTTTAGAGAGCACTATTTGCTTTGTTTGCTCAAGGAATTAAAGGATGAAAAGATATCTAATGCTTCAGGTTGAAGGCCTGAAGGGAGAGGCAGCTTTAGTTACCCCTGACTATCTACCTGACCCTAACCAAGGGGGTTGCTAGCTACACCGGGATGGTGGACCGAACCCGCCGCGTGAGGTCTTTCCCTTGAGCGCTACTTGGAGCCTGTTGAAAAAAAAATTGTTTGATACTACTTTTCTATGTCAAGTGCTAATATTATGTAAAGGAACCGGTGCCTAACAGGCTAATTAAGGAAGCTACTTGATGCATGTCCAACTAAATGTGGTAGGTAATTAGACAACTAAAACAACCTGAGGAAAGTGCGGTGGATGTGGCCATGGGTCCGTCCTATGGATGGGTGGTCCCGGTTGGCCAGGAACTTTTCTCAATCATAATGGACTGCAAGGAGATCTTTTCAAAGAAAATGAATAGCAAGGGCGCTGACCTAGAGTCTAAGTTATAATAATCCCAGTTTATGCTATTTTTGGGGAACGGAATGGGACTATGCCTCATGGCAGAGAGTTTGAGCCTTGCATCCCTCTCGTTTCCCATTCTCCTTGAACCAAGTGCAGCCTGAATCCGCTTTGGCCGTGGCGTTCTGCGTAAAGTAGTTCGCTTGGGGTTCGATGCTAGTTGCCGTTTAGGAAATGACCAGTAGGGAAAACCCTAATTCAGGTCGGTCCTAAGTGGGAATGGCCAAAATACTTCCACTACGTGGCAGATGCGGAAAGTCCTAGATCGCAAACCCTGTGACATTCCATGGAAGTGCTGGGCGGAGCTTTCTAGACCTCATTTCCGATGGACTGCTGAGACGTTGTCGAAGGATTTATGAAAGCAAAGTCGCGTCTTCAGAAGACCTTGATAAATTTCAAGATAAAAGATCAAACAAATGAATAAACAAGTTGTAAGGATTTGTGTCAAAGATCAAACAAATGAATAAACAAGTTGTAAGGATTTGTGTCCACCAAGCTTTCAACGAGATCTCATCTTTACAATATATGATCAACAACCGTAATCATGTGCAGCAAGTACTATTGCATCATCTTTTTAGACATACCATCAGCAGTTGCAATCTGATTTTTGAGTTAATGCAACTTGTCTTGGTCATATTGTTAACCAGGCATATTGCTGCATTATATGATTCATGACCTTTGGATCAACTTGTTAATTAGCTTTAGAGTTATGTCAGGGTATTTTCAAGAGTTGAATCAACACTCTATATGTGACTAGTAAGTCTCCATTTCAAATTGTCAAATATGCTGGACAACACAGATGTATTTATCATAATGTAATCTGATTGTCAAATAGGAAGCATAGTTGGCTCATGTATTGTAAGTATTTCTTAGATGAATGAAGATCATTCTGTCCTAAAATCCCTTTTAAAATTGCTGACATAATTTTCAATCCAAGATATTGTAGAGTTTCTGCCTTATGATGATCAGCAACACGCAGAATAACATGTCACCTATAATCTGAATGTTTTGTCTGCTACTTCTTTCATACTTTTGAGCATTGCTGCACCATCCATCATCCCGTTTCTCCCTCATCTCCTCAAGTTTAATAGATCTTCTCGTTGTTGGTCTTCATCATGCTCAGTATGATGTTGTTTTACTAATGTTATGTAAGAGGAAAGATGACGACTGTTCAGGCTTCATGCTTAGTTGATCAAGAAAGAAAATCACGTCTTAGTGCTATGTCTGGGAACATAGTGACCTGCACAACATCAAATTTTTCTGTTAAGTGCTTAAGGTACCAAAAGTACTGCTCGACATCGAACAACAGGACGTCTGAGGGCTGCTGATGCGGAGATAGGATGCTGTGGATTCCACAGAATTCAAGGTTGATGGTCACAAAGTCTTTGGATTGAAGGTGGACCTTGAAAGCCTCAAGGGCCTGCCAGAAGTTCTTCCAATGCAGATGACGACGAATTGTAACTAGAATTCATCTTCCCACAGCAGCGAGATATGTTTCGCTTAATTAATCCTCTCCTCATCCAGTCGAATCAGTCAGTTCATCAAAGCCTCAGTCGTCATACAGATGACAACGAAACCTTTCACCGATCCTTCTTCTTCTTCTCGAGTAAAAATTCCCCCAAAACTCACCGTTTTCTGAAATCGCCCTCTTGAATTGCAGATTACCATCCCAATTCCAGTTCCTGTCTTAATCTTCTCTGTCCGCTTCCTGGTTGAAAACGTCCTCTGTCGAGTATTATATTCAGGGCTGAACTCTGCGACTTGCGCTTGTAGATCTCTCTCTCGCCTAATTACAAGCTGTGTTTACTGCATATTGCAGACCAGCCTCACTGTCCAGAATCACCTCATCTCCACTGCCACACCTCTGTCGTTTGAGTTGGCACCAACGGACCTTGAACACCATTGGACCCTGGACAGGCGGAACACACCCAGTGCAGCATGTTTTCTTGTGTTTTTTTTTTTTTAAAGTATTCTTGAAGAGCAAGTATGTCAATCAGGGTCATGTGGATCAAAACTGCGAGGACCGTAGCTACGAGTGAGACCACAAAGACCAATGTACTAGAGCCGTGACTTTGAGGATCATCCTCCTCCAATACGAAGGTCTCCCCACTCTCCCTCGTTCTCCCCTGTTTCCTCCTCTCTTCGGCTGTAGTTCATCGTAATGGCTTCCCTTTTCTGGATATGCAAGGACTCTCGTGATCCATGCCCTCCTCTCCGCAGAGCTCTTCGACTCCCTCTACTCCCTCGACTCCAATCAATGCTTTTCTTTCCCTTGCACCCAAAGCTCCAGCACTTCGTCTGCGCCAGTATATCCTGAAAAGCAGAGTGTAGGACTTCCCCAAATGGTTCTCATTGATGAAGCCTCCTCCCCAGTCGACTAACTCCCCTTCTCAGAGCATCATGTATATTCGCCTCTTTCCAGTTCACGACTTCCTCCGTTTCCTCGCGATCACAATGTCCTCCAAAAAGCAAAATTCTCCTGATCCAGGAAGCCCAATTTAGCTTTCTTCCTGTCCTCAGAAAAGCAGCCTTACCAAAACAGCAGTTGAAGCCGTTGAGCCCGCCTATTCTCAGCTTTCAAATATTCTGAGTTCGATTGCTGATTTATTTCAGGAATAAACTTAGGATATTTAATCAGATTTTCAAATAGATTCTTTAACACATAATCTGCAGCATGAGAACCTTTATAACCATCAAATATATCAAAACAAGTAAACAATGTGCCCATCAACTTGATTAAATCAGGCCTCATAGAAATCCTCCTCTCCATGAATTTGTAACATCTCAAGTGCATTCTTGCACTTGAATCCGTCGCTCTTGGCTGACCAGTTTACATGTTAGCATTTCTCTCGACCAAGTCGGCGAGCAAGTTCTTCTGCAACCACTTGCCCCTTTTTTATCTTCTCCAAGAAGTCATGAGATTTCCCACATATACTCATACTTATCACCCAGATTCTCCATTGTGCATAATGCGAAACTCCTGTGAACTGTTGATCAAAATCTCCTCGTCTAAATTGACTGACCACTTGGCAACGCATGCCAATTAGAGCATTATTGATAAATTCCTCTTGCTCCAAACCCTTCTTTACTTTATTACCCACGCAGAACAAAAGTACAAACACAACAACTAAATATGTACAAAGTATCAAATCACACGCACAACTTTTGGGTGGTTTACACACCTCGAATGCGCAGCAATACGACATCCACCCCCTCTAATCCTGCGCATCCTCCAGATGGGCCAACTACCCATGATCATTATCATCAAGATCCACAAACAAATCAATCTCTTCGTTATGCATTTCCGGTAGATCAACAAGATATCTAGCCATATCATCTGTCTCTTCCATTGGAGTTTCTTGTCGTTGCTCTTCTCTCGAAAATTCTTCCAATGCATAATCCTCATCATCTCTTTTCTTGAAAATCTTGATTCTTTTTCCAGCAATAGGCACTCTAAGCACTGTTCCATCCAATTCTGTCAGCTCATATGTTGCATTATCAAAGACATGTCTGACTATGTATGGCCCAAACCATCTTTTCACCATCTTCCGAAGTGCAGTATGCTGATTTTCAAGGCTGCTATCAAAGACCAATACCCAATCTCCCTCTTCTATTGCTCTAGGCCGCAAGCGATGCCTGCTATCAAACCTGTCCTTGTTCCTTAGTCTAGCAACTTTCAACCTGTCAATAGCTAGCTGAATATCCTCAGGTCTCCTCTCCAACTGTCGAATCCGAAGAGCTAAGAGCTCCTCTCTCGTCAAATCCTCCTGCCAAGGTAAAACTGACCAAGTCAAAGCACAAGTTTCAATCGGCATAACAGGTTTCTGACCATACATCAACTCTGTAGGCATATATCCTGTAGTAACACTATGAGTCGTATGATCAGCCCATAAAGCAAATGGTAGAAGTCTCGGCCATTCTCCAATCCGTCCTCTGCATGCTTTGGCTAATGCTTTCACTATTGGCGGATGCCCTCTTTCACTCTTCCCATTTCCCTCTGGATTATATGCTGTGGTTAGAGCCAATTTGATTCCTAGCTGAGAGAAAAACTCCCTAGCTTCATCTGCATCCAATTCACCACGATCCGCAGTGATCTTACCCACACAACCATACTTGCATAAAATTTCCTCCAATAAGAACTTACACACTGCACTAGTGGTCTTCGTTCTCAAAGATCTGCCCTCAACATGATTGGTAAGATCCTCTCTAGACAAAACAATATATCTCATCTGCCACAGACCCATAGGCATGGTAACCAAATCAACTACCCACTTATAATGAATGCATAGCGGATAGGTCGGATGAAGCTCATCTCTATGACGCACTACTGAATACATCTGGCAGTCTCTGCAAGTCTCAACAAAGTGAGAAACATCTCTATACATGCCTTTCCACCAATATTTTGTAAAATATTACACGGCGCAGCGAACAGAATCTGAGAAAGAGATAGAGAGTACACAACAGATAAGAGGAGAATCAGTAAATTCTTTAACTCCAAACAACTGATACAAAGATGGCTCTGTCCACCCGTGCGCTTCCACTGTGTGAAGCTTAGATGGCGATCTAGACAGAAGATAGGTGAAGAGCTTAAGGCTAGCTGGAACAACAACTCTGACTGGGTGAAAGATGAGTGTAAGATGGCTGCGAAGGGGTTTAGCTTTTATAGCCCGCGAAGGTCGTTAGGTCGGCCTGCTGACCGACCTACCATATGAGCCTCCACTAGTCGGCCAGGGAATATTCCAGGGAATATTCCCTTTACCATCGGGCCGGGGGCGCTGCCCCCGGACCCCCGCCAGGGGGGCCGCTGGCCCCCCTGGGACCCCCCAGCCAGGGGCCGCTTCCGCGGCCCCCGGACCCCACAATAGGGGCCCCTTTTAACTCCCTTACCACGCAACTCAATGCAATGTGCCTCGAGTTGCTACCAGCTTAACCACTCCGTCTAACCCAAAGATTAGACCCACAACAGTCACCTTTTTGCCATCCGGTCACATAGACCTCATCTGATATACAAGTCAGGACTCAACCAATGTCCGGGCTCACATTTGGCTTCTCCTCATAATGGGGGCCTTACAACTTTGAGCACCATGGATCATTGGTAGCACCTAATGAGGGTGGGGCATTGATCATATCTAACACCCCCCCTCAATGTCCACCCATAGGTGAACTATCTCCTCGGCCCAATGCCGAGTCTCTGAAGATGAACTTGAAGCAGATCCTTCGTAAGTGCTTTGGTGAAGATATCTGCTCCATTCTCCTCTGTTGGACAGTAGACCAATTCCACTATCCCATCCTCCATCAAATCACGCACATAGTGATACTGGATCTCTATATGTTTGGTGCGTGCATGAAACACTGGATTTTTGGCAATGGCGATGCAACTCTGATTGTCACATCTCAGCACAGTTGGTTCTTCATCCTGCACTCCCATATGCCATAGAATCCTTCTCAACCATACGGCCTCACATGCAGCAAAACAAGCTGCCTTGTACTCTGCTTCGGTAGAAGACAATGCCACTGTTGGTTGCTTCTTACTAATCCAAGAGAAAATTCCTGAACCCAAAGAGAAACAATAACCAGAAACTGACTTCCTGGAATCAATGTCTCCTGCCCAATCTGAGTCACAGTTCCCCACAAGAGAAGTTCCGAAACTGTATGTGATACCATAGTCAAGAGTTTTCTTCAAGTATCTGAGCACCCGCATCCCAGCCTTCCAATGACTCTCATGAGGTTTGTTTGAGAACCTGCTCAAAACACCAACAGCAAAACTGATATCTGGTCTGGTGTTACACAAGTAGATTAGACTGCCGACCAACCTCCTATACCTCCCAATGTCTGCTAGTGCTGATGTATCCTCAACGGATAACTTTACATTCACCTCCATAGGTGTAGCTATCTCCTTGCACTCGGTCATGCCAAATGCCTTCAAGATCTCCCATGCATACTTCTTCTGAGAGATGAAGATCTTTCCTGGCTCTTGCCAGACTTCAATCCCCAAACAATAGTGCAGCAAGCCCAAGTCTGTCATTTCAAACTCAAAACTCAAAGCCTTTCGAGTTTGGTTGATCATATCTTCATAGTCACCTGTAATAAGAAGGTCGTCCACATATAGGACAATCACTACAGACTTTTTACCATCCCTGTAAACATACAAGTTAGCATCTGAGGCACATCTTTTGAAGTTTAGGTTTAAAAAGAACCTATCTATCCGCTGGTACCATGCTCTGGGGGCTTGTTTCAGCCCATACAATGCCTTCTTCAGTTTACACACTTTGTTCTCAGAATGGGGGGCCTCAAACCCTGGTGGCTGAGCCACGTACACCTCCTCCTTGAGGTCACCATTTAAGAACGCTGACTTAACATCCATTTGGTACACTGGCCACTTCTTGTGGGCAGCCACTGCAAGTACCGTGCGAATAGTGGTCATTCTGGCAGTTGGGGCAAATGACTCTTGAAAATCAAACCCTTCAACTTGTGAAAATCCTTGGGCAACCAGTCTAGCTTTGTACTTTTCTAAGGTACCATCAGCCTTGTACTTTACCTTCCAGATCCACTTGGTGCCAATAATCTTCCGCTTTGCTGGCCGATCCACTAGCTCCCAAGTGTCATTCTTCATTATGCTGTCATACTCCGCCTGCATAGCAGCCTTCCATGATGGATCTGCAAGTGCTTCTTCTAAGTCAGTTGGCTCCTTTACTTCTCTCATAATCTCAACCATCAAGGCCATGTTGACTATGTGAGCAGAAGCCCTCCTTTGCTCCTCTATTCTCTGAGACCTCCTTGGTCCGTCTGCCTTCTCCTCAACAGATGCAGGCATAGGATTATTGTGGTCATAGAGCTGCTTCACCCAGCGCGGCAATGGCTTTTCCGGTGGGGTGATGTCAGGTTGGTGAACTTTTTCCTCATCATCTGAAGATGAAGCTTCCTCCTCCTTAAGGATAGGGATAGCTCTCGGGACAGGTTCATAGTGGACTACTTCTTCGCTTGATGATAAAGTGGAAGACCTTGCCTTCTCCTCCTCCACTGTATGCGGCTCCTCCTTGAACACCACATCACGGCTCGCGATGATCTTCTTTGCCTCTTGGTCATATAACTTGTAAGCCTTCTGCTCATCACTATAACCCAAGAAGATACATTTTCTACTTTTTGGTTGTAACTTGTTTCTCTTCTCATCTGGAACATGTGCATAACATTCACATCCAAAAATTCTGAAATGTGAAACAGATGGTTTCTTACCAGTGTAAGCCTCATGAGGTGTTTTTCCCTTGAGAGCCTTTGTGTAGCTCCGATTTAGAATGTAGACTGCAGTATTAACAGCTTCAGCCCAAAAATGGTTAGGCAATCCCTTGCCCTTTAGCATGCATCTTGCCATCTCCACAATGGTACGATTCCTGCGTTCCACAACACCATTCTGCTGAGGTGTGTGAGGCGTCGTCAATTGACGCTTGATCCCTTTGCTCTTGCAAAAGCCTTCAAACTCCTTTGAGTTGAACTCACCACCACCATCTGTTCTAAATTTCTTCACACTTTTCCCTGTTTCATTCTCAACAAGTATTAGCCATTCTTTAAACTTACCAAAAGCTTGAGCCTTATCACGAAGGAAGTACACCCACATCTTCCTACTGTAGTCATCGACAATCAACATAAAATAAGAAGATCCCCCCAAGGCCTGTGTAGGCATCTTACCACACAAGTCAGCATGCACCAACTCTAGAGGAGCATGTGCTCTATTCTTGCTTTCTTGTGGAAATGCCTTTCTCTGTTGCTTGCCCATCATACAAGCTTCACATGGTTCCTTCAATTCAGTTATTGTAGGTAGGTGAGCAACCATACCTTGCTTTTGCATCTCCTTCAATACTGCAAATCCGATGTGTCCAAACCTTTCATGCCAAAGCTTACTTGTGCCCACTCCAGCGGTGGCTGTAAGAGCACTTAGCTCATACAGGTTGTTCCTCCTTTCTCCTTTGCCAACAATTGTGCCAGCACTATCAATAATTTCTGCACCTGTCTTCTTGAACCTCACTTCATGACCAAGATCAGTTATGGCAGCAACTGATAAGAGATTTCTTCTGATTTCGGGAACATACAACACATTTGAAAGCTTTTTGACTTCACCATTTGCAGCAACAAAAGAAATAGTACCTGTGCCCGCAGCAGGGCATTTAGCATCATTTCCAACCGTCACAGTGATGGATTCTTGTAGAGGCTGCATAGAACTGTATAGACCTTTCTTGTTGGTCATGTGACGGGAGGCCCCACTATCCAACACCCAAGAGTCAGTGGTAGATTCTTCTTGCGCCGAGGAGCACACTTCCTCAATGGTCGCCATGAATAATTCCAACTCTGCTTCAGCCGTATTGGCTGTCTCTTTCCCTTTAGTTTTAAGGGTACCATTCTTTTCATCTGCCTTCTTGACACGACAATCTGCAATCGCATGTCCTTTCTTCTTACAGTAGAAGCACTCTCCTTGAAACTTCTTCTTGCCGCCCTTTTTCTTTTTGTCACCATCATTTTTGGTGGAGGAAACACCTTTGCCTTTTGCATTGGCAGAGAATGCAGCATCTCCATTGTTGCTTCCTTCTCGGGCTTTCAGCCTCAACTCCTCCTCCATTAATAATGCACAAAACTCCTCAAAAGTCAAAGCTTGAGGTCTCACCTGAGTATTAAGGGCAGTTACTAGTCCATCAAACTTTTGTGGACAAATCCGAAGACACCTCCGAGCTAGCTCTTCGCTAGTCTTTTGTATCCCAGCGCCAGCCATCTGGTCGCGCAGATTCTTAATCCGAGTGATGAATGCTTCAACCGTCTCTCCTTCAGCAAACTTCTCCGCTGCTAGTTGATTCTCCAAGTTTTGAATCCTTGTTTGGTTTCGTGTTTCATATTGACTCCTTAGTACATTCCAAGCCTCTGACGCTTTGGTTGTATGCTGAATCAGAGTCAAAACACTGTCAGAACAGCTTGTAACTAAGGCACACAATGCATCTGCATTCCTTCGTTTCCAAGCTCGTAGAAGATCTGCATTCGGAGGAATCATCACACTAGGATTTGATGGGTCGGGGATAGGCTGTGGTTCTGCGTCAGTCCCCAGCACAGTCTCCAGAAGCTCATAAGAATCAAGGATAGTTGTAATTTTGAACTTCCACAAGGTGTAGTTTGTACCATCTAACTTGCCTTCGCTGAAGGTTGGTGGACGAATCCTCAGTGTTTGAATAGCCGGTACAGCAGCACCACCTCCTGCACCGCTTCCCGATGCGCCAGAACTGCTTCCCGGAGTCGACATCGTTTCTCTTTGCTGTTGAAGCCTTTGCCTCTTGCACTCTCTCCGATCTCTAGAGCCCCCTGGGCTCTGATACCATGTAAAATATTACACGGCGCAGCGAACAGAATCTGAGAAAGAGATAGAGAGTACACAACAGATAAGAGGAGAATCAGTAAATTCTTTAACTCCAAACAACTGATACAAAGATGGCTCTGTCCACCCGTGCGCTTCCACTGTGTGAAGCTTAGATGGCGATCTAGACAGAAGATAGGTGAAGAGCTTAAGGCTAGCTGGAACAACAACTCTGACTGGGTGAAAGATGAGTGTAAGATGGCTGCGAAGGGGTTTAGCTTTTATAGCCCGCGAAGGTCGTTAGGTCGGCCTGCTGACCGACCTACCATATGAGCCTCCACTAGTCGGCCAGGGAATATTCCAGGGAATATTCCCTTTACCATCGGGCCGGGGGCGCTGCCCCCGGACCCCCGCCAGGGGGGCCGCTGGCCCCCCTGGGACCCCCCAGCCAGGGGCCGCTTCCGCGGCCCCCGGACCCCACAATAGGGGCCCCTTTTAACTCCCTTACCACGCAACTCAATGCAATGTGCCTCGAGTTGCTACCAGCTTAACCACTCCGTCTAACCCAAAGATTAGACCCACAACAGTCACCTTTTTGCCATCCGGTCACATAGACCTCATCTGATATACAAGTCAGGACTCAACCAATGTCCGAGCTCACATTTGGCTTCTCCTCATAATGGGGGCCTTACAACTTTGAGCACCATGGATCATTGGTAGCACCTAATGAGGGTGGGGCATTGATCATATCTAACATATTTCTCCTTGATTTTCTCATAAGTAGCCCATACTCCTCTATGACCAGCCCAAGGACTCTCATGAAACTCCCTCATCACCTGTAACTGTGTCTCTCTATCGCAGACAACCCGCAAAGGTAATCCGCCTCTTTTCTTCGGATGCTTCCAAAGAAATCCGTCCTTGAGAAAATAACCATAGGCTTTCCTTCTGATCTTCTTAAACTCTTCATCTGTCCATTCATCTCTTTTGCTTAGTGTACTAAGGTACCTGCCAATATGCAGCCAATCTCCAACATAGAGATCTTCTGTGAAAGCCACAATATCATAGACATGACAAACATGATCAACCATAGTGGCTAAAATTTCTGCATCATCCTCTTCTGCAAGTAGAGTCTCCTCATCATCATACCTGGCTCTAGACAACATATCTGCCAATGGATTATCCTTCCCTGCTATGTGTTTAAATTCCGGATTTAATGACTTGATGTATGCAATCCATCTCAACATGGCTATATCCGGAGTAGAGCAACTCGTAATCATACCAATCAATGGCAAGCAATCTGTCTCTACCACAACTGAAGCTCCAATAAAGTACTCCTTGTCACATTTGAGAGCCGTGACAATCCCCAATAACTCCCTCTTAATTTGCGGATATCTCCTCTGTCTCTCGTTTAGGACTTTCGCCCCAAACCGAATAGCATACCTATTTCCATCTGCATCATCTTGACCCACAGCCCAACCTATGCCAATTGGACTAGTGTCAACTGTCAATACAATAGGCCTATCACAATTATAATCCGCTTTCCTGAGAGTAGGAGCATTCTGCAATAACTTCTTCAATTTCCGCATGGCTCTAGTGTGACTCTCATCCCAATAAAATTTCTGCCCCTTTCGAAGCAGCTGATACAAACAACAATAAAATTTCTACCCCTTTCGAAGCAGCTGATACAAACAATCTGCAATGTGTGCAAAATGAGGTATCCAAATCATATAAAACACGCAAGCACCAATGAATCTCCGTACCTCAGAAGTGGTAGAACAATACTCTGCAATCTTGCCTATAGCATTCACCTTATCAAGTGAGGGTTTCCTGCCATAATATCCACACATATGCCCAACAATGACAACCTCATTCACTCCAAAAACAGATTTTTGCCCTGAAAGTGTCAAGTTCACTTCTTCTAACCTGGCCAAAATCTTCTCACATGCAGAAATATGATCAACCACAAAGTATCTGCATCCCTGCTCATTTAGGCTCTCATTCTTCTCTTCTTCTGCACACCCCTTAATGGGCACATCATCCAAGAAAGGCATAGTAAGCTGAGGTATGTAATCACGAAGGACCTTATGCATGGCATTCATCATATGCGCAACAGAATTAGTGGCACCTTGAGGCAAGGTACACATCCTGACAAGCCCAATAGGAGTTCTCATGGTGGTTATGTCCCTGCTTTCCAAAGCCAGCTGAAACTGATCATAACCTGAATACAAATCACCCAAAGAATAGATGGCACGTCCAGCAAATGCCTCTGCAAACTCATCCACAACTGGACCTATACCAACATTCCTGATAGTAACTCTATTCACTGGCTGCATGTCCTGAATAAATCGAAGAGTACCATTCTTCTTTGGAACTGTAAACCACCTGTTTGAGTATGGTGCAGATGAAGGCTCAAGGATTCCCATCCTGATTTTCTCATTCAATAAATCAATCAGCTTTGGCAAGTGTGCTTTAGGCACTGGAATAGGTCGGAGATTCCATGGAATATGAGGAATAGTAAAAATAACCATAGGAGCAACAATATCAGGATTCACACATCCAATCTCATGTGGGACAAAAGAAAATCCCCTTCCATGACGCTCAAGCATCTCCTGAAAGCATTGCTTCTCCATGGGTAACAAGAAATCACCATTTCCAATTTTCAATTCAGCAAGTGTCTCTGCTGAAAATTTATGACCAATATGCTCCGGATTCCTCAAAATTTGCTGTTTAGCAGCCCTTTCTATTTGCTGATCACTGCCAGGTGGAAGCGGTACAGCAACCGGCTTCACCTTCTTATCCACAGTTTTGTATTTCGTGTCAACCCTGGCTTCATTATGCTCTTCTGCATTACATAAACCTTGCTGTAAATCAGCAATTCTGCACTCCAATGGCTGAATATTCTCAGCCCTCTGCTCTATGGACTGCATAGAAACAGCCCCAAACTCTGAATGTTGAAATATTTCAGCAGTAAACTCTGTTGGCTGAAAATTTTCAGCCCTCTGTCTCTCTGAAAGCTGATCATAACCAGCTGGAAACTCTTTTTGCTGATTTTCTTCAGCACTCAACACTCTTTGCTGAGTTACCTTAGCCTCTGACTCAATCTGTGACATAAAATCTGCAATTTCATGAAACATGTCCAGGGATTGCACTAATACATTACCATGACAATTCAGCATATCAGTTTTCATCATATCTCCCATCTCTGACATCGTATCTGCACAAATCACACTGTCATACATACCATCTATGTGCTCATCATCCTCCAAAATTCCTGTATTTTTCAAATTTTTCTCCTTCCTGCATATATACTGCCTGGCAGCTCTAGGCAACCTAGAAGTCTTCTGATAACTCATTGAACTGTTTGCTGAAATCCCAACATAACCGGAGGAGAAAACACTGCTGCTGCCAGGAGGCGAGAACTCCAATCTCCTCTCCTCTGTACCACCGTCGTCTCGCGAAACGGTGGTACCTAATGAAAACCCGAATCCCTCACAGTGGGTAAGGGTGCATCTCTGAGAGTATCCCTGTTTCTAACATGATTCACACATACAATCATAAACTGAACTGCTCTCATACCATCTTTACTGCGAATCCGTGCATAAGCAGATCCATCATCCATGACCTTTGTCTCCATGCGCATCTCTGTAATGAATGGCTGACCAAGAATTATGGGATAAGAGCATGAATCCTGCACAAAGAAATGAAAATCCTCCTCTACATTACCAATAGAAACCCTGACACTAGGGCAAGCAGCATATAAATCACCTGCAGTGTTATTGGCGGCTCTCATACGCCACCCATGCTCTACATCCATAGGCCATCTGTTACTCTCATAAACTCCACGAACAATGAGATTAATCTCTGAACCATGATCGACCAATGCAACATAAGGCACCTGTTTCTCTCCAACCTTTACCATCGTCTCTGTAGTTGCCCTAGCCCAATGGCTCCGCGAAAAGTGACTACGCGGTATCAAAACAGGCTCATCAATTTCAGCATAATGCATAGGCTGAACCCTCTTCTCTACCTGTGGCAAAACAGAAGCATTATCAACCATAACCTCATCATCATCATCATCCAACTCTCCAATCAAAACTCCCTGTGTATCAGTGGTAGACAATGCATGTCTTTTCCTCTTCAGGACCTCCTGAAACTCTCTTTTTGAGATGCCCAAAATCTCAGAAATAGTAAAAGTCACCTCACTGCCAAGTATCTTATCATTAAAGATTTTCTTCATATCTGTAGATGTCTCAATATCGGACATCAATCTGAATCCTAGCTGCTTTCTCTCTCTAGGCTCTTGCCTCTTTTCCCTCTTTTGAGCATCCTCCATCTGTCGATCTGGCCCTGATCGTGAAGACGGTCCTGCAGTAGGTGGAGTAACAAACTCACCCCCTCTAGTCTTCTTAGCTGCACTTGGATTTTCTTCATCCCTCTTACGCTTCTCCTCAACAAATACATCTGCACCATGAGATTTAGCCAAATAAGCATAAATAGAATACCTGTCAACAGGCGAGTCCCAACCTGTCTCTGATCTGATGCTAGAGCCTGCGCTAGTCACAACAGTTTGCTGAGTTTTTCCCTTGTTTGCAGTCTCCATAGCATAAGTCCATAGTGCGGACTGAGTCTCCGATCCCTTCTCAATCTGTACTCCATATGCAGAAGCATCACCTCTAGCCGTCACATAAGAAGTACGCGCAGCCATATCCTCAACTAACTTCTTCATTCCACCTTTACCAAAGTTGGTAGCAAGTGGAGCTCCTGTCTCAGTCAACCAAATCTTACCATCTTGCCCCCAATATACCAAATTCTGCCTCCTTGCATCCTGGAAAGAGTCACAATCCCTGCAATGCTGATGCTCCGTACTATCACACCAAATACATCTCCGATCTCTCCTAGGTGCACTAGGAGCACTCCTAGGTGCAATAGGAGCACTAGAAGAAGTAGCAGGCGCAGACGAAGCAAACTGCTCCTTCAACTTACCCACCAACTCCGCTTTGACTGACTCAAGTGTCAAATCTGTGATACCTTTGATTATGTCATCAAGAGAAGTAGGCACCGATGGAGCGGATGGTTTTGGAGCAGAAGGTGTAGGCATCGGTCGTGGAACAGGAGGAATAGGTGGAGTAGAAACAGTAGGCACTGGCATAGGCCAAGAAACTGGCTGAGGAGGAGAAGAAATAATAGGGATAGAAGTAGGCATAGGAGCTGATGATGGTGTAGGTGTCATGGAACCATTATGTAAGCGAGTCTTCCATATCCTCCTCTTGGTCAAAGTTGAGACTGCATCCTGAGCATCCTGCCAATCAGTTTTAAGACCCATAGGCTTTGTGCGATCTTCAAGAAGCTCACCCAATTCTTCTTGAAGAGCAGGATCTGCAGCTTGCAAGAAAAGCTCAACTTTTTCAACATCCAATGCTCTTTGTTCAATAGCATCAAGCTGACTATACCTCTCTTCGAATTCTCGAATCAACTCCGAAGCAGCAAGACCCTTGTTTGGCATGTAGACCCACTCTCGGAATGACCGCCGAGTAGCCATACCAAAGTCCTCAAGGAAGTATTCTTCTTTTAGAGCCTTCTTAAAATCTTGCCAATGTGTATTTTGAATAAATAAATCAGTCACCTTTGTCCTCAAAGCAGGTGTGACAAGACGAAGGAAGTACTTATTCATAAGTCCAGCAGGAACTCCAAAAAACCCCATCTTGATCTCATATGTCTTCAAATATGCTGAAACATTACGCCCGTCAAATAGCTTCTTCTCACTCTCAACTGCTTCAATAGCCTTAGTCGCGCTGTTTGCATTCTTCTGCTCCGAATAGAGTTGCCTTTGCTGAGACAACTGTTGTTGATGCAATTGTTGTTGCTGCTGCATATACATTTGTGTTTGCTGATTTTGGAGCTGCATATACATGGACATATTCTGCAAAATCTCTTTTAGATCCTCCGTTGAAGTACTTGACGCAGCAGTCATAGATGGAGCTGAAGTAGAGGCAGCTGGAGTTGTAGAGGAAGCTGAAATAGAGGCTGAAGTATCTCCCATCCTGAAATTTCTGCGACGCTTTCACGTCGGGTTCACCAAAGTTGTCGAAGGATTTATGAAAGCAAAGTCGCGTCTTCAGAAGACCTTGATAAATTTCAAGATAAAAGATCAAACAAATGAATAAACAAGTTGTAAGGATTTGTGTCAAAGATCAAACAAATGAATAAACAAGTTGTAAGGATTTGTGTCCACCAAGCTTTCAACGAGATCTCATCTTTACAATATATGATCAACAACCGTAATCATGTGCAGCAAGTACTATTGCATCATCTTTTTAGACATACCATCAGCAGTTGCAATCTGATTTTTGAGTTAATGCAACTTGTCTTGGTCATATTGTTAACCAGGCATATTGCTGCATTATATGATTCATGACCTTTGGATCAACTTGTTAATTAGCTTTAGAGTTATGTCAGGGTATTTTCAAGAGTTGAATCAACACTCTATATGTGACTAGTAAGTCTCCATTTCAAATTGTCAAATATGTTGGACAACACACATGTATTTATCATAATGTAATCTGATTGTCAAATAGGAAGCATAGTTGGCTCATGTATTGTAAGTATTTCTCAGATGAATGAAGATCATTCTGTCCTAAAATCCCTTTTAAAATTGCTGACATAATTTTCAATCCAAGATATTGTAGAGTTTCTGCCTTATGATGATCAGCAACACGCAGAATAACATGTCACCTATAATCTGAATGTTTTGTCTGCTACTTCTTTCATACTTTTGAGCACTGCTGCACCATCCATCATCCCGTTTCTCCCTCATCTCCTCAAGTTTAATAGATCTTCTCGTTGTTGGTCTTCATCATGCTCAGTATGATGTTGTTTTACTAATGTTATGTAAGAGGAAAGATGACGACTGTTCAGGCTTCATGCTTAGTTGATCAAGAAAGAAAATCACGTCTTAGTGCTATGTCTGGGAACATAGTGACCTGCACAACATCAAATTTTTCTGTTAAGTGCTTAAGGTACCAAAAGTACTGCTCGACATCGAACAACAGGACGTCTGAGGGCTGCTGATGCGGAGATAGGATGCTGTGGATTCCACAGAATTCAAGGTTGATGGTCACAAAGTCTTTGGATTGAAGGTGGACCTTGAAAGCCTCAAGGGCCTGCCAGAAGTTCTTCCAATGCAGATGACGACGAATTGTAACCAGAATTCATCTTCCCACAGCAGCGAGATATGTTTCGCTTAATTAATCCTCTCCTCATCCAGTCGAATCAGTCAGTTCATCAAAGCCTCAGTCGTCATACAGATGACAACGAAACCTTTCACCGATCCTTCTTCTTCTTCTCGAGTAAAAATTCCCCCAAAACTCACCATTTTCTGAAATCGCCCTCTTGAATTGCAGATTACCATCCCAATTCCAGTTCCTGTCTTAATCTTCTCTGTCCGCTTCCTGGTTGAAAACGTCCTCTGTCGAGTATTATATTCAGGGCTGAACTCTGCGACTTGCGCTTGTAGATCTCTCTCTCGCCTAATTACAAGCTGTGTTTACTGCATATTGCAGACCAGCCTCACTGTCCAGAATCACCTCATCTCCACTGCCACACCTCTGTCGTTTGAGTTGGCACCAACGGACCTTGAACACCATTGGACCCTGGACAGGCGGAGCACACCCAGTGCAGCATGTTTTCTTGTGTTTTTTTTTTTTTAAGTATTCTTGAAGAGCAAGTATGTCAATCAGGGTCATGTGGATCAAAACTGCGAGGACCGTAGCTACGAGCGAGACCACAAAGACCAATGTACTAGAGCCGTGACTTTGAGGATCATCCTCCTCCAATACGAAGGTCTCCCCACTCTCCCTCGTTCTCCCCTGTTTCCTCCTCTCTTCGGCTGTAGTTCATCGTAATGGCTTCCCTTTTCTGGATATGCAAGGACTCCCATGATCCATGCCCTCCTCTCCGCAGAGCTCTTCGACTCCCTCTACTCCCTCGACTCCAATCAATGCTTTTCTTTCCCTTGCACCCAAAGCTCCAGCACTTCGTCTGCGCCAGTATATCCTGAAAAGCAGAGTGTAGGACTTCCCCAAATGGTTCTCATTGATGAAGCCTCCTCCCCAGTCGACTGACTCCCCTTCTCAGAGCATCATGTATATTCGCCTCTTTCCAGTTCACGACTTCCTCCGTTTCCTCGCGATCACAATGTCCTCCAAAAAGCAAAATTCTCCCGATCCAGGAAGCCCAATTTAGCTTTCTTCCTGTCCTCAGAAAAGCAGCCTTACCAAAACAGCAGTTGAAGCCGTTGAGCCCGCCTATTCTCAGCTTTCAAATATTCTGAGTTCGATTGCTGATTTATTTCAGGAATAAACTTAGGATATTTAATCAGATTTTCAAATAGATTCTTTAACACATAATCTGCAGCATGAGAACCTTTATAACCATCAAATATATCAAAACAAGTAAACAATGTGCCCATCAACTTGAGTAAATCAGGCCTCATAGAAATCCTCCTCTCCATGAATTTGTAACATCTCAAGTGCATTCTTGCACTTGAATCCGTCGCTCTTGGCTGACCAGTTTACATGTTAGCATTTCTCTCGACCAAGTCGGCGAGCAAGTTCTTCTGCAACCACTTGCCCCTTTTTTATCTTCTCCAAGAAGTCATGAGATTTCCCACATATACTCATACTTATCACCCAGATTCTCCATTGTGCATAATGCGAAACTCCTGTGAACTGTTGATCAAAATCTCCTCGTCTAAATTGACTGACCACTTGGCAAGGCATGCCAATTAGAGCATTATTGATAAATTCCTCTTGCTCCAAACCCTTCTTTACTTTATTACCCACGCAGAACAAAAGTACAAACACAACAACTAAATATGTACAAAGTATCAAATCACACGCACAACTTTTGGGTGGTTTACACACCTCGAATGCGCAGCAATACGACAACGTGTCTTGAAGGGAACAGGTGGACACGTTACAAATGAGTCAGTGGATTGCCAAGATAATCCCTATCCAAGCTTTCTATTCATCCTTTCATATCATGAAACAACACAATGTTTCCTTTCCAATGCATCTCATGCTAATTTCTTAATAAAAATGTTTGTCATGTATACTTCGGCTAAGGAAAAAGTCCGATGCTAGGTGACATGATAAGACAAAAGAGAGGTGACCCTCCCTTACCACTAAGACCCTCAAGAGTACACAATGCAGCCTAAGGGAAACTTTGCCCACCTCTTGGTGATCTAGAGCCTCATACTTGTATGTAGTTGCAAGTACTCTCCCATGATCACCACCTCTCCTGATGCAATGATCCCCCTTGGACACCCTTTCAGTGCTGCTAATGGCACCCATGCATGACACTTGAAGTGCATGCAGTCAGAAGATATGTATGGCAATAAACTTCACTTATGCATTGATGACAAAGTAGGCGGATATGCAATGATTCTTGGGATATCCATCAATATGCTCATGATGTTATTCATGTTGTTGGCTAGGCCTCTTAGCGTATGACACATTCATATAGTGCTTTTTCACTAAGGGACAAACAATGTTTTTGGTCATAGTCAAGTAGGACATTCATAAAGATCCTATTAGAGAAACTTTTGTACTCCACCTGGAAGTAAATCCTATATCTCATCTCAAAGATGGATTTGTCCCCTATGGTTTGAATCAAAAATCTCCCTAATTAGAGCTACGATCTAAAAGTTATGCCCAATTTTGTGTACTAGGGTCACTGTGGATAGGGTGCAGACTTGAGATACAAAAATCCCATTGCAGAATATTCCAATCATTTGTGTCGCAAATATTAATAACTCATCTCAAAGAGGGATTTTCCCCCTCCAATTTGAATAAAAAATCCCACCAAAATTGAAGTTTGCTACCAAAAGTTACACCCCATTTACTGACAACAAGTCTTGTGGACTGCATCCAAATGGCTAGTCAAAAAGGCAAAAGTAAGGCCCATGAAGAACTCCAGAGGGATATTAGAGACTCCATGACCTCCATGAATTATGAACCAAGCTCAACACAAGATTACCATGGTGATATGCAGAAGGAAATGCCCAATATGGATCCATACAACGTGCTCAACCACACCCTATGTCAACATGAGCTTCATCACATGGAATGGCATAATGACATGGTCACCAACCAATGCCAAATGATGTCCATGTTTGATAAAGCAATTGAGAAAATGGCCCTCTCAAACTCGAGAACTCAACAAACCGTGGAAGTAGCTCACCACTCTTATTTCTTAGCTAGCTAGAGCTTTATCCGAAGAGAAGGAAAATGACTTCTAAGTGTGAATATAGACGTCCACCACCTTAGGATCCATTGCATGGTCCATAGGGCATACTTGGTGCTAAGGGAATCCCCCCTTCTACCTATGAGATTGGTGAATCCTCTCATGTGCATAATGAGCCTCTATTGATATCCCCCATCAACCATGTAGCCAACACCCCACTCAGGCCCTTTCCCACCCTTGGTAGAAACTCCCCAACTCTCCCTAGGATCCTCCATGCAACCTATATGAATCAAACCCATCATGGTGGTATGGTACTAATGGCCATCATGGAAATCATGGGTAGCATGGTTATAATGGACAACATGGGATAAATGCACCACATGATATGTATGGGTAGCAAGGTATGTATGGACATCATGGGATGTATGGACAACAAGGCCCTCATGATCTACGTGATAAGATTATCCTCACTAAGTACAATGGGAAATATCTCTCACCATCAGACTTGGAGGAATGGACATCTAAGTTGGAATCCTACTTTAATATCCATCCCTACACTAATGATCATAAATTTATCTTTGCTTCCCTCCACTTAGAAGGATTTTCCCACATATGGTGGCACATATCAATTGAGAGAGTCAGCATTTCAATGTTTGGGAAGATTTTAAAATGCATATGGTCCAAGTATTTGTGTTCCCTGTGAAAAAAGAGTAGTTGGCAAGACAATGGTACACTCTTGACCAACATGATCTCACTTTACGTGAGTTCACCAATTAGTTTATGAGCTTGACCATGTATATGGAGAGCATTAGCGATGATGCTAAATTGCATACATATATCTATGGGTTGGAACCACGCCTATCGACAGATGTCATAGCCCAAAATCCTACCACACTATTTGAAGAAATTGAATTGGCAGTGAGATATGCAAGGAAGTACTGTAAGAATGAAAATTTTTAGCAAGGTTTTGAATAGCCTCATTTTCCTTCAAGATCAGCCCCACATGGAGGTGGTTTACATGGCACTTCTATGCCTACTAATAGTTCCAAAATACCCACTTACCTCACCTTCCATGCTGAAAGAAAACCAAGCACTTTTGGGACAACATTTTTCTCTAATGCTGAGAGTAAACATGCTAAAAATAAAGAGTCCACTACATCACCTTCCCATGGCTCCAATGGCCAATGTTTCATTTCATCAGATGTTGTGAAGGAATAGAAGGAAAAAGGCCTATGCTTTAAATGTGAGGATAAGTACATTACTGACCATGCCTCCAAGTGCCCTTACAAGACAACTAAGGTCATGGTGCATAGCATGTATGCCATGGAATATTGGCACAATGATGAGGATGACCTACCCACATTGACCATGTTGGGCATGTTGAGGATGTGGATCATGAGCAATTCTATGACCCGGAGGATGGGTTTCCTTTTGACCCAGGTAGCTATGCATCATAAATGCTTGATTTAACATCCCATCCACCTACCACTTCCCTTTTCTCCATCTCCTTGGATGCTTGGATGGGTTCTCAGAGCCCCAACACCTTGTGTATTCAAGGTAGTATCCATGGGAAGCATGTCTTCATCCTTGTGGATAGTGGTACCACTCAAAATTTTGTTAATAAATCAACCATTGACTTGTTGAAATGCACCCCTATGGAATTACATCACCCCTTGAGAGCCCAAGTAGCAAATGGAGATGAAAAAGTCAGCACACATGTATGCCCCGCAGCCCCCTTATGGTTGGCTGAAAATTATGTGGCATTGGCTGATTTAATTGCCCTAGATATGGGCCCCATTGATGTTTTCTTCAATTGTGATTGGCTGAAACAATTGGGGAAAATTTCTATGAACTTCTCTTAGCTCTACATGGAGTTTGTGATGTATAGCCATTTCATCCGCTTAGAGGGAGTTCAAGATCATGCTGATTTTCAGTTCATTACAACAAAGCAACTCAAATGGGAGTTTAAGAAATGCTTGCAGATCTTTGTTCTGCAATTGAATAAGGACAATTTAGGTCAACCCTCTAAAGTATCTAAGGATTCAGCCTTATAGGCCCTACTTGAGGAGTACATTGATCTATTTTAGATGCATATAGCCCTTCCCCCTAAGAGATAAGTGGACCACCCATTTTATTTAGATTCCCATTCCAAGCTAGTCAACAAGCCACCTTACAAACTCTCCAAGTGTGAACATGAAGAGGTTGCAAAGCAAGTCAAGGAGCTACTAGAAATGTGTTCTTCCCCCTATGCATCCCATGTCCTGTTACTCATGAAGAAAGATGACTCTTTCTACATATGCATCCACTATAGAGACTTGAGCAAAATCATAGTGAAGAACCGCTACCCCATCCCACGAATTGATGACTCGATAAATGAATTGAAGAGGGCATGTTTTTTCATTAAGATTGATTTATGCTCAAGCTACAATCATATTCATATGAGGGAGGGAGATGAGATCAAAAGGGCCTTCAGGAATGATCATGGGCTTTATCATTTCCTAAAGATGCATTTTGGATTGACTAACGTCTCCAACACATTTCAGAGCCTCATGAACAAAATTCTTTAACCCTTTCTGTTCAAATTTGTGCTTTTTTTCTTTGATGACATCCTCATTTATAGCAAGTCACCAGAGGAGCACTTGACACATGTCAAAATGATATTTGACATATTGAGAGAGCATCAAATCTTTGCTAAGGAGAAAAAATGTATATTGATGCAGACATCTGTGGAGTACTTGGGACACAATGTGAGTAAAAATGGCATACAGACCTAAAGAAAGTGCAATGTGTTAGGGACTGGCCCACTTTGTCCACCACCACTTCATTGCGTGGCTTCATTTGTCTCTCTTCATTCTATAGATGCTTCACTAAGCACTATGCCACCATTGCAACACCTTTGACGGATCGCTTAAAAAGGAAATCATTCTATTGGGATGCCACTACAGATCATAGCTTCAAGTAGTTAAAGGATATGCTTACTTCCACCCCCATCCTTGTTTTCACTAATTTCTCTAAGATATTTACCATTCATTGTGATGCCAATGGCAGGGATATTGCTCCAGTATTGTTGCAAGAGCATGGTGTGATTGCATTTCAGAGCCACAAGCTTGATGATAAGGAGAGACATATGAATGTGTATGACCAAGAGATGTTGGCCATCCTCCATGCTATCAAGAAATGGCACAACTATTTGTATGGCAATTGGTTCTAAGTAAAAAGTGGCCACTGCATCCTTGAGTACTTCTTAACTTAGTCCACTTTCACTCCTAAGCAAAGATAATGGGTGGCAACCTTACAAAACTATGACTTTGACATTTCTCACACTCAAGGCAAAGACAATATAGTGGCTGATTCACTCTCTTGGATGTGGGCATGCAAAGTATCCTCTATTTCATAGTTGCATAGTGATTGGATTGAACAAATTTAGGAAGATTATTTGCTAGATAATAAATTTAGCCACATCTTCCAAAAATCATAGCATGGGATTAGGGCTAAAAAATCCCAATATCAGCTCAAGCATGACCTTATTTGGTCCCATGGCAAGATCTTCATCCCACACACTTCCCCCTTCACATAGAAGATAATGGAAGAGATGCATTCTTGTCCCACTACTGGTCATTTGGGTGTTTTGAAAGCATATGATAGGATTGCAAAGAGCTTTTATTGGAAAGGATTATGGAGGGATGTCATGGACTTTTTGACCAAATGTGTCCCATGTCAATAGAACAAAGATAGCACACTCAAGTCTATCAGCCTCTTGCAACCCCTCCATATTCCTGAAGGGAAATGGACTCATACCACAATGGACTTCATCAATGGCCTCCAAGTGACCAAGAAATGTTGAAATAGTATCTATATGGTAGTTGATTTCTCATCAAAACTATCCACTTTATCCCCACTAAGACCCAATACACTACCTCTCAAGTTGCCACTCAGTTTATGGAGTATGTCTTCAAGTTGTATGGCTTACCACAAGTCATAGTACATGATCGGGATGCTAAGTTTATGCACAACTTTTGGCAGATAGTTTTCACATCTAATGGTGCCAAGCTTTCCCTATCCACTGCATACCACCCTTAGAGTGATGGACAGATTGAAAGAGTAAACAAATGGCTTGAGACATATTTGCAGCACTTTTGCCATGATGTACAACACAATTGGGATACATGGCTCCACTTGGCTGATTTTTCCTATAGCAACTCCACCCATTCTAGCATTGGAGTTTCTCCTTTTGAGGCCTTATAAACACAATATTAGTGAGTTTGGGAATCTCCCAATTCCCATTTTTTGAATACTAAAAAGGTGGCATCCGGATAACATGCCCAAAAGTTTCTCAAAACCATATGATGTGACCTATCATTGGAAAGCGCTTGAAAAATGGAATCTATTGAACTATAGATCGCTCAATTTGGAGTTATAATGTTCAAGTTATGACAAATCCAAAGATTTGACCATGTGTCCCAAACTTATGGGAAATTCCCATATTTCCCAATATGGTGTTTATATGAGTATAAGGTCTCCCTTCCTACAGTCTTATTCAATGATAAGATCAACCATTAGGGTCAGGTTGCGTTGAATTGCATCTAGGCCCTACTTCAAAAAGCCAAAACTCCATGAAAATATATGCTAATGAGAAAATAAGGCATTTATAATTCTAGGAAGGGGAACTAGTCCTCTTGAAAGTGCCCAAGTCCTGCTACTCCACTCTCAAAGAGGGTAGCAATAATAAGCTAGTCCACAGTGTCGAAGGGTTTGTGAAAGCAAAGTCGCGTCTTCAGAAGACCTTGATAAATTTCAGGATAAAAGATCGAACAGATGAATAAACAAGATGAGAAAATAATGTCAGGACTCTATTTTATTTCTGTCAATAAGAGTTTCAAGATTCAAGATGAAGAAATCCGAGCAACCTCTCGAATGCATAGATCATATATACATTTCAAAGAAAATTTCCAAAAGTATAGTCTTCATTGATGAATAAGAAAGTGGAAGATCGTGGATAATTTTCTGATTCAAGTTCCATCATGATGACTATTTACTGATATTGAGATGGCTTATGGTTCCTAGATTATCATCTTTTGCCTTTCAGTTCTTTCAGCCGTTAAAGGTCACAATCCATGTCCCAGCTGCTTTGGCACCTTCTGCAACCACAAGGCCAACAGTTCCTAGACCGAATATTGCAACAATTGATCCAAGCTCCACCTTTGCAGTGTTCCAAACAGCACCTAAACCTTTATCTCCTTGTTTAAATACTTCTCAACCAAAACTGGCACTTGTGAGCGGCTTTTGAAGCCACCAAATGCTATTCCTTTCCAAACTTCACCTGGTTTAAGAGTAATTGGCTTTTCAACTGCTGCTGGCTCCACACGAATCATATGCTTATATTCATCATCTCCATAATCAGCCATAGCTTTTGCTTTTCTTTCCCATGGGTTCCAAACAACTGCATCTGGTAGCCCATCCTTTTTTAGTACAAATGTTCGTTTCTTTTCATGATCAATGATTGCAATCTTCGTTGGAGTGTTCAAATAGACTCTATCGACTTCACCCTCAAAAGTCAGAGCATCCCCTTGCTCTGTGAAGCGCTCTCGGTTTTGAAGGTTATCAAGATAATCCAGAGTTTCCAGTCCTTCAATTCGCACTTCACTGATATCTGAAACTGAGAAGTAAGTGTGCATAGCCACAGTAAAAGAGAAAGGCTTAGCATCAGTGTTGCGAACACGTGCAGTAAGTGTCAACTCTCCTTCAGGGCTTAAAGCAACTCGAAGGTGAAATTCAAAGCTATGATTCCAGAGTTTAAAATCTTCCTCACTAGGTCGGAGAATAAGGTCAATGACCGCTTTGTTGCTGCTTGTTGACAAGGGCAAGGGATTTGGATCTATACTCCAGAACCTGTTCCGAGCAAAACCATACTGTTCTGTTTGATCTAGATTGATGAACTGAGGAAAACAGATGGGAATTCCACCTCGGATAGCCTTTGGAGGCTTGAAGATTGCCTTGCTGCTAACAAACAGCAATTCCTCTCCACGGTCGTTTTCTTCCACCTCGCGTCTGCCTCTGCATTTGAGGAACTTCCCTTCCCTTTGCATCCGAGCTTTTTTCCCCCCTTTTTGTCAGCTCACTACTCCGAAAAAAAAACCTTCCCCCAAAGCGCGGCTCCCCTGTCCCAGAAAAAGCCCCCTATCCCCCAAAAGATTGACCCAAATATGATCGCTGATGATATTGACATATTGGCACGAACTTTATTTGTAGGTCCATCTCGCGTAGCCTGCAACCAGGCACGCAATCTGAATTGCTTCCACCAACCAATACGATTGACAGGTGCAATAGGGACTTTTATAATCTCGGTGGAATGAGACAAATCTACTCCATTTTCCCCCTGTAAATTGAGCTCATAACTCGCATGTGACTTCTGCCTAAATGCTTGAAGTAAATTATCCAGGCGTATGCGAGTGGACGTTTCATTTTCAGGCGAGCTGTAGTCTACATAAATGAGGTCTGCAAATAACTCAACTGGATTTACATGCTGTGGGCATCGGTACCCAATTTTAGTAAAGTAGGACAAGGCATAATCCTGGGTAGGGCCAGCATAAACAAGTGACCCTTCAGCTAGCAGTACAAGGTCATCAAATTTTGCATAAATTGAACCTCGAGGTTGATGTATTGAACAGACAACGGTATGCCCATCCTTGGCTAGGTTTTATAAGGTTTCCATTACCCTTTCTGCCTGTTGTAGGCTCATCAGTAAATATTACTGAAGGGCTAGCAATTAACTCACAAGCAGTTGACAGCCTCTTTTTCTCTCCTCCACTTATTCCACGCACTTTTGCATCACCTACACGACTATCTGAAGAAGACCCATTCGGTCTTGTATGGATGTCTGCAACAGCCCCATCCTCCATGCTCTCTACTTCTAAAATGCTGCCACATTTACCATAGATACTAATAAGTGTGCTATTAACAAAAGCATCTGAAGTGAAGCCCTTCATGTGAGCATTTGCATGTAATGCTCAGAAAATTTCTCAAGAAAATTTTCTTGGTTTCCCATCCATGCTCATAACATCTTCCTCCTCAATGAGGGCATCACATGCTTGAAATGTGATCTTAAATGTCTACTGATTTGAGAAAATATCCTCCTCTTGCATCTGTTTGTATAGTTGTAATGTCTTCTCTCCTTGACCCTGTTCAACATAGACTGAAAGCAACCCTTCATGCTCGCTACTATACTCATACGCAGAGAATAAATGTAATCACAACAACTAAGTATGCACAAAGTATCAAATAGCACACACAACTTTCGGGTGGTTTTCACACCTCGAATGCGCAGCAATACGACATCCACCCCCTCTAATCCTGCGCATCCTCCAGATGGGCCAACTACCCATGATCGTTATCATCAAGATCCACAAACAGATCAATCTCTTCATTATGCATTTCCGGTAGATCAACAAGATTATCTGTCATATCATCTGTCTCTTCCATTGGAGTTTCTTGTCGTTGCTCTTCTCTTGAAAATTCTTCCAATGCATAATCCTCATCATCTCTTTTCTTGAAAATCTTGATTCTTTTTCCAACAATAGGCACTCTAAGCACTGTCCCATCCAATTCTGTCAGCTCATATGTTGCATTATCAAAGACATGTCTGACTATGTATGGCCCAAACCATCTTTTCACCATCTTCCGAAGTGCAGTATGCTGATTTTCAAGACTGCTATCAAACACCAATACCCAATCTCCCTCTTCTATTGCTCTAGGCCGCAAGCGATGCCTGCTGTCAAACCTGTCCTTATTCCTTAGTCTAGCAACCTTCAACCTATCAATAGCTAGCTGAATATCCTCAGGTCTCCTCTCCAACTGTCGAATCCGAAGAGCTAAGAGCTCCTCTCTCGTCAAATCCTCCTGCCAAGGTAAAACTGACCAAGTCAAAGCACAAGTTTCAATCGGCATAACAGGTTTCTGACCATACATCAACTCTGTAGACATATATCTTGTGGTAACACTATGAGTCGTACGATCAGCCCATAAAGCAAATGGTAGAAGTCTTGGCCATTCTCCAATCCGTCCTCTGCATGCTTTGGCTAATGCTTTCACTATCGGCGGATGCCCTCTTTCACTCTTTCCATTTCCCTCTGGATTATATGCTGTGGTTAGAGCCAATTTGATTCCTAGCTGAGAGAAAAACTCCTTAGCTTCATCTGCATCCAATTCACCACGATCCACAGTGATCTTACCCACACAACCATACCTGCAGAAAATTTCCTCCAATAAGAACTTACACACTGCACTAGTGGTCTTCGTTCTCAAATATCTGCCCTCAACATGATTAGTAAGATCCTCTCTAGCCAAAACAATGTATCTCATCTGCCATAGACCCATAGGCATGGTAACCAAATCAACTACCCACTTATAATGAATATATAGTGGATAGGTCGGATGAAGCTCATCTCGATGACGCACTACTGAATACATCTGGCAGTCTCTGCAAGTCTCAACAAAGTGAGAAACATCTCTATACATGCCTTTCCACCAATATTTCTCCTTGATTTTCTCATAAGTAGCCCATACTCCTCTATGACCAGCCCAATAACTCTCATGAAACTCCCTCATCACCTGTAACTGTGTCTCTTTATCACAGACAGCCCGCAAAGGTAATCCGCCTCTTTTCTTCGGATGCTTCCAAAGAAATCCGTCCTTGAAAAAATAACCATAAGCTTTCCTTCTGATCTTCTTGAACTCTTAATCTGTCCATTCTTCTCTTTTGCTTAGTGTACTAAGGTACCTGCCAATCTACAACCAATCCCCAACATAGAGTTCTTCTGTGAAAGCCACAATATCATAGACATGACAAACATGATCAACCATAATGGCTGAAATTTCTGCATCATCCTCTTCTGCAAGTAGAGTCTCCTCATCATCATATCTGGCTCTAGACAACATATTTGCCGCTGGATTATCCTTCCTTGCTATGTGTTTAAATTCCGGATTTAATGACTTGATGTATGCAATCCATCTCAACATGGCTATATCCGCAATAGAGCAACTCGTGATCATACCAATCAATGGCAAGCAATCTGTCTCTACCACAACTGAAGCTCCAATAAAATACTCCTTGTCACATTTGAGAGCCGTGACAATCCCCAATAACTCCCTCTTGATTTGCGGATATCTCCTCTGTCTCTCGTTTAGGACTTTCGCCCCAAACCGAATAGCATACCTATTTCCATCTGCATCATCTTGACCCACAACCCAACCTATGCCAATTGGACTAGTGTCAACTATCAATACAATAGGCCTATCACAATTATAATCCGCTTTCCTGAGAGTAGGAGCATTCTGCAATAACTTCTTCCATTTTCGCATGGCTCTAGTGTGGCTCTCATCCCAATAGAATTTCTGCCCCTTTCGAAGCAGCTGATACAAACAATCTGCTATGTGTGCAAAATGAGGTATCCAAATCATATAAAACACACAAACACCAATGAATCTCTGTACCTCCGAAGTGGTAGAACAATACTCTGCAATCTTGCCTATAGCATTCACCTTATCAGGTGAGGGTTTCCTGCCATAATATCCACACATATGCCCAACAATGACAACCTCATTCACTCCAAAAACAGATTTTTGCCCTGAAAGTGTCAAGTTCACTTCTTCTAACCTGGCCAAAATCTTCTCACATACTGAAATATGATCAGCCACAAAGTATCTGCATCCCTGCTCATTTAGACTCTCATTCTTCTCTTCTTCTGCACACCCCTTAATGGGCACATCATCCAAGAAAGGCATAGTAAGCTGAGGTATGTAATCACGAAGCACCTTATGCATGGCATTCATCATATGCGCAACAGAATTAGTGGCACCTTGAGGCAAGGTACACATCCTGACAAGCCCAATAGGAGTTCTCATGGTGGTTATATCCCTGCTTTCCAAAGCCAGCTGAAACTGATCATATCCTGAATACAAATCACCCAAAGAATAGATGGCACGTCGAGCAAATGCCTCTGCAAACTCATCCACAACTGGACCTATACCAACATTCGTGATAGTAACTCTGTTCACTGGCTGCATGTCCTGAATAAATCGAAGAGTACCATTCTTCTTTGGAACTATAAACCACCTGTTTGAGTATGGTGCAGATGAAGGCTCAAGGATTCCCATCCTGATTTTCTCATTCAATAAATCAATCAGCTTTGGCAAGTGTGCTTTAGGCACTGGAATAGGTCGGAGATTCCATGGGATATGAGGAATAGTAAAAATGACCATAGGAGCAACAATATCAGGATTCACACATCCAATCTCATGTGGGAAAAAAGCAAATCCCCTTCCATGATGCTCAAGCATCTCCTGAAAGCATTGCTTCTCTATGGGTAACAAGAAATCACCATTTCCCATTTTCAATTCAGCAAGAGTCTCTGCTGAAAATTTTTGACCAATATGCTCCGGATTCCTCAAAATTTGCTGTTTAGCAGCCCTCTCTATTTGCTGATCACTGTCAGGTGGAAGCGGTACAGCAACCGGCTTCACCTTCTTATCCACAGTTTTGTATTTCGTGTTAACCCTGGCTTCATTATACTCTTCTGCATTACATAAACCTTGCTGTAAATCAGCAATTCTGCACTCCAATGGCTGAATATTCTCAGCCCTCTGCTCTATGGACTGCATAGGAACAGCCCCAAACTCTGAATGCTGAAATATTTCAGCAGTAAACTCTGTTGGCTGAAAATTTTCAGCCCTCTGTCTCTCTGAAAGCTGATCATAACCAACTGGAAACTCTGTTTGCTAAATTTCTTCAGCACTCAACACTCTTTGTTGAGTTACCTCAGCCTCTGACTCAATCTGTGACATAAAATCTGCAATTTCATGAAACATGTCCAGGGACTGCACTAATACATTACCGTGACAATTCAGCATATCAGTTTTCAGCATATCTCCCATCTCTGTCATCGTATCTGCACAAATCACACTGTCATACATCCCATCTATGTGCTCATCATCCTTCAAAATTCTTGCATTTTTCAAATTTTTCTCCTTCCTGCATATATACTGCCTGGCAGCTCTAGGCAACCTAGAAGTCTTCTGATAACTCATCGAACTGTTTGCTGAAATCCCAACAAAACCGGAGGAGAAAACACCGCTGCCAGGAGGCGAGAACTCCAATCTCCTCTGCTTTGTACCACCGTCGTCTCGCGAAACGGCGGTACCTAATGAAAACCCGAATCCCTCATAGTGGGCAAAGGTGCATCTGTGAGAGTATCTCTGTTTCTAACATGGTTCACACACACAGTCATAAACTGAACTGCTCTCATACCATCTTTACTACGAATCCATGCATAAGCAGATCCATCATCCATGACCTTTGTTTCCATGCGCATCTCTATAATGAATGGCTGACCAAGAATTATAGGATAAGAGCATGAATCCTGCACAAAGAAATGAAAATCCTCCTCTACATCACCAATAGAAACCCTGACACTAGGACAAGCAGCATATAAATCACCTGCAGTGTTATTGGCGGCTCTCATACGCCACCCATGCTCTACATCCATAGGCCATCTGTTACTCTCATAAACTCCACGAACTATGAGATTAATCTCTGAACCATGATCGACCAATGCAACATAAGGCACCTGTTTCTCTCCAATCTTTACCATCGTCTCTGTAGTTGCCCTAGCCCAATGGCTCCGCGAAAAGTGACTACGCGGTATCATGACAGGCTCATCAATTTCAGCATAATGCATAGGCTGAACCTTCTTCTCTACCTACGGAAAAACAGAAGCATTATCAACCATAACCTCATCATCATCCTCATCCAACTCCCCAATCAAAACTCCCTGTGTATCAGTGGTAGACAATGCATGTCTTTTCCTCTTCAAGACCTCCTGAAACTGATCCTGAAACTCTCTTTTTGAGATGCCCAAAATCTCAGAAATAGTGAAAGTCACCTCACTGCCAAGTATCTTATCATTAAAGATTTTCTTCATGTCTGTAGATGTCTCAATATCGGACATCAATCTGAATCCTGGCTGCTTTCTCTCTCTAGGCTCTTGCCTCTTTTCTCTCTTTTGAGCATCCTCCATCTGTCGATCTGGCCCTGGTCTTGAAGACGGTCCTGCAGTAGGTGGAGTAACAAACTCACCCCCTCTAGTCTTCTTAGCTACACTTGGATTTTCTTCATCCCTCTTACGCTTCTCCTCAACAAGTACATCTGCACCATGAGATTTAGCCAAATAAGCATAAATAGAGTACCTGTCAATAGGCGAGTCCCAACCTGTCTCTGATCTGATGCTAGAGCCTGCACTAGTCAAAACAGTTTGCTGAATTTTCCCCTTGTTTGCAGTCTCCATAGCATATGTCCATAGTGCTGACTGAGTCTCTGATCCCTTCTCAATCTGTACTCCATATGCAGAAGCATCACCTCTAGTTGTCACATAAGAAGTACGCGCAGCCATGTCCTCCACTAACTTCTTCATTCCACCTTTACCAAAGTTGGTAGCAAGTGGAGCTCCTGTCTCAGTCAACCAAATCTTACCATCTTGCCCCCAATATACCAAATTCTGCCTCCTTGCATCCTGGAAAGAGTCACAATCCCTGCAATGCTGATGCTCCGTACTATCACACCAAATACATCTCCGATCTCTCCTAGGTGCAGTAGGAGCACTCCTAGGTGCAGTAGGAGCACTAGAAGAAGTAGTAGGCACAGTTGAAGCAAACTGCTCCTTCAACTTTCCCACTAACTCTGCTTTGACTGACTCAAGTGTCAAATCTGTGATGCCTTTGATTATGTCATCAAGAGAGGTAGGCACCGATGGAGCGGATGGTTTTGGAGCAGAAGGTGTAGGCATCGGTCGTGGAACAGGAGGAATAGGTGGAGTGGAAACAGTAGGCACTGGCATAGGCCAAGAAACTGGCTGAGGAGGAGAAGAAATAACAGGGATAGAAGTAGGCATAGGAGCAGATGATGGTGTAGGTGTCATGGAACCATTCTGTAGGCGAGTCTTCCATATCCTCCTCTTGGTCAAAGTCGAGACTGCATCCTGAGCATCCTGCCAATCAGTTTTAAGACCCATAGGCTTCGTACGATCTTCAAGAAGCTCACCCAATTCTTCTTGAAGAGCAGGATCTGCAGCTTGCAAGAAAAGCTCAACTTTTTCAACATCCAATGCTCTTTGTTCAATGGCATCAAGCTGACTATACCTCTCTTCGAATTCTCGAATCAACTCCGAAGCAGCGAGACCTTTGTTTGGCATGTAGACCCACTCTCGGAATGACCGTCGAGTAGCCATACCAAAGTCCTCAAGGAAGTATTCTTCTTTCAAGGCCTTCTTAAAATCTTGCCAATGTGTATTTTGAATAAAAAGATCAGTCACTTTTGTCCTCAAAGCAGGTGTGACAAGACGAAGGAAGTACTTACTCATAAGTCCAGCAGGAACTCCAAAAAACCCCATCTTGATCTCATATGTCTTCAAATATGCTGAAACATTACGTCCGTCAAATAGCTTCTTCTCACTCTCAACTGCTTCAATAGCCTTAGTCGCGCTGTTTGCATTCTCTTGCTCTGAATAGAGTTGCCTTTGCTGAGACAACTGCTGTTGATGCAATTGTTGTTGCTGTTGCATATACAATTGTGTTTGCTGATTTTGGAGCTGCATATACATGGACATATTCTGCAAAATCTGTTTTAGATCCTCCGTTGAAGTACTTGACGCAGCAGTCATTGATGGAGCTGAAGTAGAGGTAGCTGGAACTGTAGAAGAAGCTGAAATAGAGGCTGAAGTATCTCCCATCCTGAAATTTCTGCGACGCTTTCACGTCGGGTTCACCAAAGATGTCGAAGGGTTTGTGAAAGCAAAAGTGCGTCTTCAGAAGACCTTGATAAATTTCAGGATAAAAGATCGAACAGATGAATAAACAAGATGAGAAAATAATGTCAGGACTCTATTTTATTTCTGTCAATAAGAGTTTCAAGATTCAAGATGAAGAAATCCGAGCAACCTCTCGAATGCATAGATCATATATACATTTCAAAGAAAAATTCCAAAAGTATAGTCTTCATTGATGAATAAGAAAGTGGAAGATCATGGATAATTTTCTGATTCAAGTTCCATCATGATGACTATTTACTGATATTGAGATGGCTTACGGTTCCTAGATTATCATCTGTTGCCTTTCAGTTCTTTCAGTCGTTAAAGGTCACAATCCATGTCCCAGCTGCTTTGGCACCTTCTGCAACCACAAGGCCAACAGTTCCTAGACCGAATATTGCAACAATTGATCCAGGCTCAACCTTTGCAGTGTTCCAAACAGCACCTAAACCTTTATCTCCTTGTTTAAATACTTCTCAACCAAAACTGGCACTTGTGAGCGGCTTTTGAAGCCACCAAATGCTGTTCCTTTCCAAACTTCACCTGGTTTAAGAGTAATTGGCTTTTCAACTACTGCTGGCTCCACACGAATCATATGCTTATATTCATCATCTCCATAATCAGCCATAGCTTTTGCTTTTCTTTCCCATGGGTTCCAAACAACTGCATCTGGTAGCCCATCCTTTTTTAGTACAAATGTTCGTTTCTTTTCATGATCAATGATTGCAATCTTCGTTGGAGTGTTCAAATAGACTCTATCGACTTCACCCTCAAAAGTCAGAGCATCTCCTTGCTCTGTGAAGCGCTCTCGGTTTTGAAGGTTATCAAGATAATCCAGAGTTTCCAGTCCTTCAATTCGCACTTCACTGATATCTGAAACTGAGAAGTAAGTGTGCATAGCCACAGTAAAAGAGAAAGGCTTAGCATCAGTGTTGCGAACACGTGCAGTAAGTGTCAACTCTCCTTCAGGGCTTAAAGCAACTCGAAGGTGAAATTCAAAGCTATGATTCCAGAGTTTAAAATCTTCCTCACTAGGTTGGAGAATAAGGTCAATGACCGCTTTGTTGCTGCTTGTTGACAAGGGTAAGGGATTTGGATCTATACTCCAGAACCTGTTCCGAGCAAAACCATACTGTTCTGTTTGATCTAAATTGATGAACTGAGGAAAACAAATGGGAATTCCACCTCGGATAGCCTTTGGAGGCTTGAAGATTGCCTTGCTGCTAACAAACAGCAATTCCTCTCCATGGTCGTTTTCTTCCGCCTCCCGTCTGCCTCTGCATTTGAGGAACTTCCCTCTCCCTTTCCATCCGAGCTTTTTTCTCCCCTTTTTGTCAACTCACTACTCCGAAAAAAAAACCTTCCCCCAAAGCGCGGCTCCCCTGTCCCAGAAAAAGCCCCCTATCCCCCAAAAGATTGACCCAAATATGATCGCTGATGATATTGACATATTGGCACGAACTTTATTTGTAGGTCCATCTCGCGTAGCCTGCAACCAGGCACGCAATCTGAATTGCTTCCACCAACCAATACGATTGACAGGTGCAATAGGGACTTTTATAATCTCGGTGGAATGAGACAAATCTACTCCATTTTCCCCCTGTAAATTGAGCTCATAACTCGCATGTGACTTCTGCCTAAATGCTTGAAGTAAATTATCCAGGCGTATGCGAGTGGACGTTTCATTTTCAGGCGAGCTGTAATCTACAGAAATGAGGTCTGCAAAGAACTCAGCTGGATTTACATGCTGTGGGCATGGGTACCCAAGTTCAGTAAAGTAGGACAAGGCATAATCCTGGGCAGGGCCAGCATAAACAAGTGACCCTTCAGCTAGCAGTACAAGGTCATCAAATTTTGCATAAATTGAACCTCGAGGTTGATGTATTGAACAGACAACGGTATGCCCATCCTTGGCTAGGTTTTATAAGGTTTCCATTACCCTTTCTGCCTGTTGTAGGCTCATCAATAAATATTACTGAAGGGCTAGCAATTAACTCACAAGCAATTGACAGCCTCTTTTTCTCTCCTCCACTTATTCCACGCACTTTTGCATCACCTACACGACTATCTGAAGAAGACCCATTCGGTCTTGTATGGATGTCTGCAACAGCCCCATCCTCCATGCTCTCTACTTCTAAAATGCTGCCACATTTACCATAGATACTAATAAGTGTGCTATTAACAAAAGCATCTGAAGTGAAGCCCTTCATGTGAGCATCTGCATGTAATGCTCGGAAAATTTCTCAAGAAACTTTTCTTGGTTTCCCATCCATGCTCATAACATCTTCCTCCTCAATGAGGGCATCACATGCTTGAAATGTGATCTTAAATGTCTACTAATTTGAGAAAATATCCTCCTCTTGCATCTGTTTGTATAGTTGTAATGTCTTCTCTCCTTGACCCTGTTCAACATAGACTGAAAGCAACCCTTCATGCTCGCTACTATACTCATACGCAGAGAATAAATGTAATCACAACAACTAAGTATGCACAAATTATCAAATCGCACACACAACTTTCGGGTGGTTTTCACACCTCGAATGCGCAGCAATACGACAACAGCTTCAATGGCCCCTACCAAATCCTAAAGAGAGTTGGTGATTTGGCCTATCAATTAGAGCTTCCCCTCACTACCAAAATCCACAATGTGTTTCATGGTAGCTAGCTGAAACCCTTCATCGGCACCTCAATGGACTATGTGGAAGAGCTTCCCCCCATAGATGAAGAAGGTATCATTCAGTATATCCTTGAGGCAATCATTGGGCAAGGAGATAAGCACTTAAGGTCTCAATCCATCAAGGAATACCTCATCAAATGGCAAGGCATACCATGAAAGAAGCCTCCTAGTTCCTAGCCACCATTATCAATGAATTTTCTCACCTCCAAGCGGCCCAATGGTCTGAAGAATAGCCAATTATGCCCCTGTTGCCTACATACTACACACTATTTTAGAGCAATTTGGTACTTACTCAAAACTCAAGAATGTACATCCTACCTCAACTGAAAGTACTTGTCATAAGCTCCATTTTGACATGTGGTATGCCCCATTTGGAGTAGCCTATCAAAAGTTATGACAATTTTACCTCAATAGGCTTGTCATGGACAACATATTGTCCCTAGGCTTTACCCACCAATTTTCATTGTAATGTGGCTCAAAGAAGTACTCTACACCCCACTTCCTAAACCCACCCATCACTCCCCTCCTAATTCTCTTCGTTTCTGAGGGCAAAAACCTTTCGGGTGGGGATGGATTATAACAAGCGAGATACATAGAAATTAGGGGTTAGACACCTAGTGACACTAACCAGGGTATATAAGGTGTAAGAGTCCCAAATTAGGTCAACCAATGACTATCGAGAATGTACTCTTCACCTTCATCTTCAGCTTCCATGGCTTCCTCCTTCTTCCTCACCTGTTTTTTGCATTTCTCTCTCCTCTCTTAGTCTTCCTTTCCCTTCTTCTCTCTCTCTCTCTCTCTCTCTCTCTCTTTGGCTTTCTCCTCTCTCCTCTAAGCTTCATTCATTTTACAAGGGGACAATGTGACTATAGCAAGGAAATTAAAGGTTGATGGGAAAGTGGGTTCATAGGAAGCAAACACCTCTCATAAGCCTTGGTATGTGACTAAAAATATATCTAGTAGAAAGGGTACAAGAAAACTAAAGTTTGAGGACCCTTTGCCTTCCAACCAGTCATGGTTTGTATCATCAAATTCTTCAAAGGAAATGGTGGTGGAGAGAGTTATTCACAATACCATTTGGGCTATAAGAAGGATTTCCGCATAGTCATATGCAATGCCATGGATGATTAGGAGCTAGACATAGAAAATGAAAAAAACCAATCAAAATCATGATGTATTAGGTGCCTACACCTTCATTTTGGGACATCATGAAGTGGTTCAGCTCAAGAGTAGAAGCTAGCAATCAACATGGAATGTAGCAGGACTTCATGCAGTTAAATAATAATAGTGTGGACCATACATATAATATATTTTTTTCCATTCATCAAGCACCACCCAAAGTTCCAGAAGTATGGAAAATGGAAAAGGTACAAATTTGATAGAAAAATAAATCCATATATTAGAGAATGGTGGGTTTGTTTTTGCAAAAAGCAAAATAAGAAGTGGATGCTCATGAGGGCTCTTGTAAGTATCTAAGAGGTGTTTCACAAGCTGCAGGGAAGAGGATAGACTTAGCATTAGCTCTAGATGCAACTATGAAGGGTCATACATTGGTGAATCCCTTGAAGCATGATCTTTTCAAACTAGAGATACCTAATTCAAGTGTCTTGTACGAACGTTATTATGTGCACATTACAAAAAACCCAACATGTAATTACCAAGGTTTTATGGACTCTGTAGCAGAAGGAAAAGCACATTTGGCATGCAAGCACCTATACTATATGTACCTCTGAGTGTTTGAAATGGATGCAAATGTAAACATGTCTATACGCCAACCTATGATTATGGAGGAAAATTTGTACCTTATATTTGGAAGAAAAAAACGTTTCCAGCAACACCTACATTGTGACTAGCAAAGCAACACCAACACTGCCTCTTAGCACAATCACCTTTTATTTTGTCGAGAAAATACTATCATACAATTCACTTGGTTAGCTTATGTCAAAATTTTGATAAGATTTTAGTGACCTTCTCTCTGTTCTTTTGTCAAAAAACCGATAGCACTATTGCTTAAAGTTAAAGAAATATTAATATAAATTTGGATTGCTTGTATGAATTGTACTATATCAAATTCATTGGGGAGGGGAGAGGGTAAAGAGAGCTATAAATGCATTGCAATTAAAGTTCTAATAATATAGATTGGACACATGAATATTCACATTATGATGACGAGAGAGAGAGAGAGAGAGAGAGAGAGAGAGAGAGAGAGATTTTGAGATAGAGAGAGAGAGATGTATTTATGATTTAAAAGAAGTTTTGTTATAACACATGTCGTAATCCGATGTTGGGAATTATCATACAATGTGAACTAATCACATGCATGAGAGAGAGTAAAGAGATGGAACAATTTGAGAGAGAGAGAGAGAGAGAGAGAGAGAATAGTAGTTTATTATCATCCACAAAAGGCAAAATTATGACCCATGGGACCTTTCCAAATATACAATAATTCTCCTCCACCATGGTAGGAAAGGGGTAGCTACGGTGAAAGAATGATCTATGTAGCATGGTTCTCCCAAAAGCGTAACATGGGGGTGATGAGAGGCCCTAACTTCAATATAGGAGTAGTGGTCACGAATTGGTGAAGTGGCCCCTATAAAGGGATATCAAAGTTAGCCCATATGTGTGCATGTGGTGGGCATGTCACAATCATGTCTCCTCTGATTCTACACTATGTAGTCCACACAGCTTGCATAACCTCGTTACTCTTGCCTATCGACTCCATGCACTTGTCTCGATCAATAAAGTGTGTGATCAAGTTCAAAGTCACACAATACTCCATCTAAATACCATTGAGAGAAGGTTAGCTATGTATGGCTACGTGTATGCCTCTACGTGCATGTAGGATTCCCAACATGAAGGATAGTGTAACATGCCCGCTCCTCAAATCGCGGGACACACCTTAGCAGTCCATCGAGAGATATATCTAGAAGACGCTGCCCAGCAGTCCCAAAAAATGACACAGGGTTTGCCAACTAGGATCTCTCGAGTCTACCTCGCAATGGAACTTATCCGGCCGTTCCCACTAGGATCGACCTGAAGTCTGGGTTCCTAGCCAACATTGTCTAAGGTCATAGACCGACTTTTTCCTAACATTCCTCGTTAACATTTCCTTTTAGGAAAGCTCTCAGCTAACCGAGACCAACCTTCCGTAGGATAGACCCATTGGTCACATCCACCATGCTTCCCTCGGAGGTTGTTTTAGTTATCTAATTACCTACCACGTTATGTTTGGCACATAAAAGTAGCTTCCCTAATTAACCTGTTAGTCACAGGTTCCTTTACGTAATTTAGGGCACAGACACAAAGACAAGATAAAACAAGATCAAGCACTTCCTTAACTTATCTTGTCTCCCGCCCATACAGGAGAATTAAGTGTTCCTTTCTACCTCTACAGAAAAATCCTTCCCTATTTCGGCAACAAACCCCGAAGGTTCTACCAAGATTCTACCTTGTAACTAGTATCAAGGCCTCTAGATCCCATCTCGAGTCACGTAAAACACTTGTGTAGGGCCGGGAGGCATTGGGATTTACGGCCAAAGCCCCCACTATCACCCAAGCATCCTCCTATGCCAAGTAATTTCCACGGAGAGACCTCTCGCGGCGGTGTCGTACTGCTGCGCATCCGAGGTGTGGAATCCACCAAAAATGTTGTGTGTGTGACATTTGTTACTTTGTACATACTTAGTCGTTGTGTTTACATTTATTTTCTGCATGCGAGTATAGTGGAGAGAAGTTTGGAAGCATAGTAATGGATATGTGTGGGAAGTTTGGATCAGTTTCAGAAGCACTAGAAGATCAATTACCATCTACCTTGGATTTTGCAATGAAGGTTTCTGCAGTTGAAAAGTTAAGGGTCTGGCAAGCAGTGCGGTTTTTAGGACTCCTATTTTAAGACACATATGGACTTGGTTGGGACTAGTGTCTGCTTCAAGAAAGGTTCTTTGCGATTTATTAAAAGATGGTTGTAGCTGTGTTCTGATTCCTGGAGGTATTAGAGAGATGCTCTTTATGGAACATGACCGTGAGGTAGCTTATCTGAAGCAGAGAGTTGGTTTCATACGTGTAGCAATTGAGATAGAAGCTCCTTTAGTGCCTTGTTTTATATTTGGGCAGACCCATGTTTACAAGTGGTGGAAATCCAAGGGCATGGTATACAATCAGATCTGCCGACTGCTTCGCTTTGTGCCACTTATGTTTTGGGGAATGTTTGGGTTCCCTATACCTTTTTGTCGTCCGATGCACGTTATTGTTGGGAAGCCCATTGATGTGAAGAAAAATCCAAGCCCGTCTGCTGAAGAGGTTTCTGAAGTGCAATCAAGCTTTATATTTTCCCTCCAGGAACTTTATGAGAAGTACAAAGCAGATGCAGGATACACGTGTATTCCACTGTATGTGTACTGAGCTGAAATGTTTAGATTGTCACTGGGGTACCTGAGATCATACAGGATCAAATATGTCAAGGCTATTCCAGCTTCGTATAACATGGTCCATGGTGCTCAGCATAATGCACTGGAAATAATATGTGTCATTGTAGTGACTTAAGGAGCCTGGGGGAAGGAAAAGCGACGGATGGTTATTTTGACACGGATGCTATTTTTGAAAAGGGGATTTTTGGGGGGAAGATGACGTTGAATGAAGTTGGAAGGAATGAGTAGAGAACAGAGGAGTTCAGGACGAAGAAAAGAGGAGGCGATGAGGGATGGAAGGAGTCACAATGCAACAGGGAGGGTGACAGCAACGAGGAAGATTCAGGTGATGAGTGAGCAGTGAGCCAGTATTTGTGCATTGGTGCAACCCCGATGTGAAGTCTGTTTCCATTATTGGTAAAGCAAGTCTGGGACAACGAGATGGAGAACAGAGGATCGAAAAGGGGAGCTGAAGACGATAAAGGAGGCAATTCAAAAACAAAAACAGGGAATCGAGGGTGAGCTTCGGCGAGCTTTGCAAGACAAGCCAGAGGGAAGATGACGAGCAGAAGGACATTCAGTGCTGTCAAAGAGAAATAATAATATGAAGAGACGACGGATCAATCTGCTTCTAACTCGGATGAGGACCTATCTATTACAAAAAAAAGAGATGAGAAGGATAACATGAAAGCTTGATGTTCGTGTCTGAGACAACTGAGGAGAAGAGTACGCTGTAAAAAAAGCTAAAGACGATGCCATAAAGTAATGTTAAGCTACAGAAGATGAAGCCGATAAAGCCATAAAAGATGAAGCTGAATGCAGATGCCACTCTCACCTTATCTCCAAATTCTGATCGTTATGTAGGGTGATGAGAAGAAGGAGTGATCTGAGGCCATAAGGAAATCAAAGGAAGATCAGTCACATCGAAGCTCCGTGCAAGGATTGCCAGCCCGAGACCTGCAAATTCAATCGTGATCAGGGTACAATAATTGGAATCTCCTGCATCAATATCCCTTGCGCTGATCAGTCTCGAGGGTGTGCACAGGGTGTAATATTCGGATTGAAGTCCTGTGTGCGTTGTGGATCAACAACGGCCATCTCGACTGCAAAAACGTCAGATTGATCAGTCTTTACAAAATGCACATAGAACACTGTTGGCTGCTGTTGCTTCAGTCTTAGAGGCAAAGGAGGCTTCAGATGGACTTCGGACTCCACGAAGTGATGCTGCTCTTGAGAACTTTCATCAAAGCTGGATGCTTTTTCAAGTAGAATGTGATCAGGCACAAGAGTTTGTTGAATTGGTTCTGAATGTTTAGTTGATGAAGCAACGGGCTCTCTCGCTGCACGAATTGGAAATGATGGGAGGCCAGGCTTGCCTCCACTCAGTGCTGTAAGGCTTGAACAAATGAGCAAAGCTGTCCATTGTCTTGTAATTAAACTTCAGCATGGTTCTTCATCTCCTGCAGTAACCCCTAATCAAATCAATATGCCAAATGCTACTGCTCCAGCCTCTGATACGAAGCCATCAAAAGAGGCAGCATAGTAGGCTGAAAATGGTGTTGGGGAAGGCTGATATGATAGTGTGAACTTTACCGTTGTTGTTCTGCTTGTTATTCTTGTTATACCCATCAGTGGTGGCTACAAGTAGTCTCTCCAGTTCAGGGCTTTAAGTGAGATGTCCAGGTTCAAATTATCAGAGGCAAATGAACGAAAGTTGTGTCTATCTTTGATGTGGTAGTGGGCGATATTGTTCACCTCATCATTTGGAATCAAGTTCCCTATGGGTTTATTGTTAAGTCTGTGGATCCATAGATCCATCCTTTGGCTGATGCTGCTGAAAGGACAATGCTAAAATTTCTATCTGTAGTTGATAACCAAATTTATAATGACGGCTCCCATGTTGAAGGATGAATTCTATGCTCAGCTGAAAACTTTCTTTTGGTCCTATCATTGCTGCATAGACGAGGTCTCGTTGGGAGCTTGGCGGATCTATTACTGCACACAAATCCTCTCATCTTGCTTATTTGTGTGATTGATCTTCTATCCTGAAATTAGTCAAGGTCCTCTGTGGTTGCGACTTCGCTTTCGAAAACCCTTCGACAGCGGGTTCGGTCCACATTCATGGCGTGGATTCACAACCCCCTTGGTTAGGGTTTGGCAGTTCGCGAGGGGTAGCTAGCATCATCTTTCATTAATTATCCCTTTAGGAAATCAACCACAACTGAAGCACCTAGCTTAAAAACAATCACTAGGGAAAACATCTCTTTTGTTTCCATGGCAATCAGTCATCTCAGACCCGGCCATGCAATCATCAATCACAACAACTTGGTTTAGCATCCAAAACCACAACCATTCCTTATCCTTTAGGGAATTAACCAAAGCTGAAACAACCAGCCTAACTTCATTTACTTAGTAAAAAAAAGTCATTTCCCATATCAGCAATAACTTGCTCAATCCATCCTTTTCCCACAACTTACTCCCTCACATAAACTTATAACATGGCTTTCAAAATAAACCAGGCATAAGGCAAAAACCAAGCAGTTGAGGTAACAACCACCGTACTCTTCCCAAGATATAGTTTATTCCCTTTACTTTCATCTAGAACATTACTTCAAGCATCCAAAGGTTATCATCCAAGTATTGGAACCAACAGTTATTGTATTCCTTTGAGAATACAGCTTACTCCTTCTTGAGATGCACCATAAGGGTCTATGATGAGTGAACACTCTTGTTTACTCTCCCCCTTGGGAACTTTCCTCCCTTGGTAGGTATTCAGGTTAGATTTCTCTAGGAGTTAGAGGCTTTGTCTCTACTCAACTTGTCAATGCAAGACAAGTTTGTATTCAATGAGGCTCCATCATGCTTCTATTGCAAGGAACCAAGACATTTCAAGAGGCAGTGCTCGAAGCTTGGCCCAAAAAACCATGAAGGTTAGTTTCATAGGCAAAACCAAGATGCCAAGGGAAAAGTTACTGGAATAAACCCGAAAGAGATTAGTAATGATAAAGATCCTACAATGGAATCTAACATGGAAAGAGCAAGAGTATATGCCACTCTCAGTAAGAAGGGTAAAAATTGCAAATTCTCAATAGTTTAGACACCAACAAATAATAAAGGTAAACCTTTTGGAATTTTAATCAATTGTAGAAGTATCCACTCTTTTGTATCACCAAAATGTGCAAAAAGGCTAGGCATAAAAACTACACCTGCACCTAGTTTGCTTGTGAATTTAGCAGATGGCAATGAAGTTCTGTCAAATTTAGAACAAACTAGCAAGGTAGAATTTAGCCTGGGTGGCAATTCTTCCAAAATGAGCTTCCGGATTATGAATCTCAAGGCTTATGAATGTCTGCTAGGTATGGATTGGTTAATTCCAAATAATGCCCATATCCATTGCAAAAAGGGTCAACTTACATTTTAAAACTTAAAGGGAGAACAAGTAATTAGTCAGGGAGAAGTAGGGAACCCTAAGGTTTAGCTTGCTAAAGCTTCTGGAATAGTAAAAGGGATAAAGAAAGGATTACTTGTCTAACTAATTAAGCTCAACAAGGCCAAGCAAGATAGTGAAGCCGAGGGCCACAACCATCTTGGCTTATAGATTATGCTAATGTTTTTCCAAAAGGATTGACAGAGCTTCCACTAAACTAAAGAAGTAGAGAAGACTCTAAGAATCAAAACCCTTAGAGAGTATCTCGTCTAGTGGAAAGACTACCCTAAAGAGGATGCCACTTGGGTTGACAAAAAATCACTATGTAACCAATACCCCCAATCTCACTCTAGATGAGGACATCTCAATTCCTCTAAGGGGAAGAGGATGTGATATTTTGACTTTTGTTTTCCATCTTCTCAACTTTGTGTAATCAGGATTGGAGAGTTTAGACCATTAGATAGAGGGAGTATTGAATAAAATTGTAACGTGTCCACCTATTCCCTTTCAGGACACGTCTTAGCAGTCCATCGAGAAGAGAGTCTAGAAAGCTCCGCCCGGCACTCCCATGGAATGTTATGAGGTTTGCGATCTAGGACTTCCCGTGTCTACCACGTAGTGGAAGTATTCCGACCGTTCCCACTTAGGACCAACCTGAATCAGGGTTTCCCCTAATGGTCATTTTCCTAAACGATAGCTAGTGTCGGACTCCAAGCAAACTATTTTATGCAGAAACGCTAGGGATGAAGCGGATTCATGCTACACTTGGTTCAAGGAGAATGGGAAACGAGAGGGATGCAAGGCTCACCCTCTCTGCTCATAAGGCATAGTCCCATTCCGTTCCCCTAAAACAGCATAAATCAAGATTCTGGTAACCTAAACTCTAGGTCAGCACCCTTACTGTTCATTTCCTTTGAGAAGATCTCCTCGTTGTCCATTTCGATTGAGAAAAGTTCCTGGCCAACCAGGACCACCCATCCGTAGGACAGACCCATGGCCACATCCACTGCACTTTCCTCAGGGTTGCTTTAGTTGTCTAATTACCTACCACATTTAGTTGGACACGCATCACACAGCTTCATTAATTAGCCAGTTAGACACTGGTTCCTTCACGTAATCTTAGCACTTGACATAGAAAAATAATCTCAAACAAGTTTCCTTTTCAACAGGTTATCTTATTTATCTTTGGAATACATCGATAAAGTCCAACCCACAAGCTAATCCATAATCCGCCCGAAGGCTATCCAGCAATCCATAGGGATTACTAATCCAAGATTTCACCCGTAGACTAGTATGCGGGCCTTGAGATCCAATCCCGAGTCACATTGGCCTCTTGTGCAGGGCCTGGAAGGCAAGGGATTTACGTCCAGATCCCCCTTGGTACCCAAGCATCCTCCTGTTCCAAGTAGCACTCAACGGAGAGACCTCACGTGGCAGGTTTGGTCCACATTTGCGATGTGGCTAACAACCCCCTTGGTTAGGGTCAAGCAGACAGTCAGGGGTAACTGAAGCTGCCTCTCCCTTCAGGCCTTCTACCTGAAGCATTTAAATATCTTTCCATCCTTTAGTTCCTTGAGAAAACAATGCAAACAGTGCTCCTAAACTATTATAAGCACAATCAATTCTAGTGGTCGTTTATTTGACCAAGTGCTAAGGAGTGAATCCTTCTCTCCGAATGCATCCAGCATTCAATCCGAGATCAATTGCGACTTGGCAAGATCCCCAAGGGCTTGTTTGTTAACCCTTTTGTCCTTGGGTTAGGGCCATACCCTGTTAACCCAACTTGGCAAGATCCCCAAGGGCTTGTTTGTTAACCCTAAGGAGTGAATCCTTCTCTCCGAATGCATCCAGCATTCGATCTGGGATCAATTACGACTTCCCAAGATCCCCAAGGGCTTGTTTGTTAACCCTTTTGTCCTTGGGTTAGGGCCATATCCTATTGATCCAACTTAACCAATACCTTAGGTTTAATCAACAGTAAATCCTGGCAACCATGTCGCTTTAAATTGATTGATCCTTTGCTTCCAAGCAAATACCTAACTTTCCTTATCCTTGCAATTTTCCCCAAGAAAGGTGATGTAGCAGGATGACTACTCATCCTCTTGCACATTAAACTAGCGCAAGAACGTGCCAACCTCATTCCAAGGAATGGCAAAACTCTCTTGTGATTAAACCACAAGACCATGCGATGTTTCAATTTGTTGCACAAGTGTCGCATCTATTCCAAGGGATCATTTCACCCATTGAATAGTGTTTTCTGGTCAAGGAATTATGATTAGACAAGAAGCAAGGTTTAGGGTGTCTTCTTACCCAATCCAATCCTAATTGCACTCGGTCCTAGGGACTCCAAACTCAACCCGAGTTTTAACATTTGGACGAATGATCCTTAGGGTAGAAACCCTAGATTGTTACTTGCATGAGTGTCCTCTTGACCCTACATTCCGTGAATGTGGGTTGGACCTTTGGGTATGAGGGTTTCAATTGGAAACAAGTGCAAAACTAGGCCAAATCCTTAATGAGCTAAACCCTAGCTAGCGCTTGGGGTATTTATCGTATCGATTGAACCAGGCCTATACAAATCCCTTGCGGGTTAGGTAATTTAGATAATTCGATCTACTTGTCTTGCGACAAGGACGAACCATTCCTAGAGATGTTAACCTGATCTAAAGGAGAAACTAGATGCAACATATCACAATATGCGTAAACACGTGATTCATTGCTTCTTCATACCACTAAATTTGCAATAACCCTAACTACGCATGATAAATTGTAGAATAACTTTCATTGAACCTACTAGGACTTACATTCAAGAATCATGCTCACAATACTTTTTCTCAGTTTTTAAAATTCCATGCTTTAATAAACCATGCAACCTTTCCCTAAATACAACTCTTGATGAAATGAAATTTTGCGTATGACAAATGTGCAACATGCAATCCTACAATGCAGCACATGTCAAGTATCTTTTCTAGTTGAAGTTTGAGGATTCCATGACTTTGGATCACAATTTATTGGTCGTTAAGTACATGTTCAGGGTTGGGAACATAGGCTTTCAATAGATTGACATGAAATACATTATGCACTTTCAAGTTGTTAGGGAGTTGCAACTTATAAGCATTTGGTCCTAGACACTTAGCACCTTATATGGTCCACAATACCTTGGACTTAGCTTCTTGAATTCTGTGAAAGATAAGGAACTTTCCTTTGGGTGAACTCGAATGAAAACCATGTCACCTTCTTTGAAAATGTGTTCTTTTCTTTGTTGATCGGCATATGCCTTTTGTCGATCCTTGGAAGCTTGAATATCTTGCCTTATAGTCTTCACTTGTTGCTGATCCATTTCTTCCAGCATTTGCCTAGGTGCTTCTAGCTATAGGGTAGGATCATAAAAATTAGTGGTATAAGACAGCCTTGCCCATATAGTTCTTGAAAAGGAGTCATCTGAATACTTTGATGGTATGATGCATTGTAGGAAAATTCAACTAAGGGTAGGTATTGGATCCACCACTTGGGCTCCTTATTGCAATAAGCTCTAAGTATGTCTTCAATAACTTCATTGACTCGCTCTATTTGACCATCGGTTTTGGGATAGTAAATTGTACTGAAGCAGAGATGAATCCAACAAAGAAAGACCACCTATCAAGTTTAACACCATCAATGATGCAATGATCTACAAAACTTTGTCACCAACCACAATCTTAACCACCATCTATCAAAGGTTCTTAAAGATTCAAACAAACTCTTCCAAATATTTGATATGAAGAGAGAATCATAGTTTCTACTCATTCTTTGGGGTAATTCATGTAATCTAAAAATTTCCTTATTGAAAAGCATGGCAATATTGGAAGCCTTGTAATTGGTTTTTACAAGAATAAGGTGTGTGACTTTTGTTAGCATATCAATGACTACCATTATGGAGTTATATCCTCCTTGTACCAAGAGTAATACAACTATGAAGTTCATGCTGATATACTCCCATTTCATTTCAGGGATGTCAAGTGGCTGGAGCTTTCCTGGGAACTTGATATGTTTGACCTTAATTTTTTGGCAATTTAGGCATTTCGTAACATACTTGAGTACGTCACCCTTGAGTCTTTCCCAATAGAAGCTTCTTCTAACTGTATTAAGAGTCTTAACATATCCAAGATGACCTGAAAATGGAGAATCGTGAGCTCCCAGAGTATTCTCTTCTTGAGTTCCTGGCTTGTAGGAATACATAGTCTTGTCTTGAAATAGGCAAGCTCCTAGCTTATGGAAAAATTTTAATACTTGGACTTGAGTTTTGGTCTTGAATCCTTAATGGGAATCTCTCTTAGCATTCTTAGACACCTTGGATCCTTCACTGCTTCTTCTTTGTCCATTTCTATGGTAGGGTTGCTGAACATTGAAATTATTGTAGCAATAGATTTTTCCCTAGAGGGTTCCTCTAGGATTAGAGTACTAAGAAATGATTTATGGCTTAGGGCATTCACAATCACATTTTCCTTGCCTAGTCTATATTTGATTTCTAAGTCAAAATCCTAGCTGGAAAATCTCAATCCATCGATGTTGCCTCATATTGAGATCAGCTTGAGTAAAAATCCACTTCAAGATTTTATGATCAATGACTAAAGAAAACTTATTACCAAGTAGATAATGTCTCCATAATTATTTAAAGACATGAATTATACCAATTAATTCTAGATCATGTGTGGCATAGTTTCTTTCATGGATCTTTAATTTTCTTGAAGCATAGGCTAATGGATGTCCTTCTTGCATAAGCACACAACCCAATGCAAGAGAGCCTTCGAACTCTTTGCTTGGGTTAGGCAGCCTTAAAATAGGGGTGGTTACTAAACTATGCTTAGTTTTTTGAAAGCTATATTTTTTGGCAAATGTCCATATAATGGAGACTTGCTTCTTAAGAAGGTCAGTGAGAGGTGTGTCAATCAAGGCATGGTCTTTAATGAAGACTCTATACCAACATGTTAGCCCCAGAAATTTTTGCACTTCTTTGATTGTTGTTGGATTGGCCAATCATGTACATCTTGGACATTGGCAAGATCCATTGAAATGCCATTTGGTGATACTATGAATCCTAGATATTGAATCTTCTTTTTGAAGAAGGCACATTTCTTCTTTTTAGCATACAATTTGTGAGCTCTCATTGTTTCAAGAACTATTCATAGCATTGGTCCATGGTGTTCTTCATTCTTGGAATATGTTAAGATATAATTGAAGAAGACGTGGATGAAGTCATCAAGGTAGGGTCAAAAAATGTCTTGCATCAACCTGTTGAAGGTGGTAGGAGCATTTCTAAATCCAAATGACATCACAATAAACTCATAATGACTGTACCTTGTGTTAAAAGTAGTTTTAGGGATATCTTCCTCCCGATTCTTATTTGATAATAGCTGGATCTTTGAAAATACCTTTGCTCCATGGAGTCATTCAAGCAACTCATCTATCTTGGGGATTCAATATTTGTTTTTCATTATCACCTAGTTGAATCCACAGTAATCAATACAAAGACATCATAGCCCTGCCAACCACTTTCCCCCTGACATTTTTCCTTTTTACTTCGTGTCATTTTGATGCACGGTTCGTCCGTTATTAATTTTTGCGGGTTTCTCGAGACTTTTTCGTGCGTCTTTTTGACATTTTTCCATGTGAACCTACCCTGTTTGCATCGGAATTCCAATTTGATTTGACATCTGTGTCCATCACGCCTTCCCCCACCTTTTTCCTTTTTCCTCCACCCTCTTTCGACTTCTGGATTTTTAATTACTAAATTTTCAATGTGTTTTCGGGTGTATTTTTGGTGTTTTTCGCATGTGAACCCCTCCTATTTACCCGGAACTGCATTTTAATATGATAACACTGTGCCACCCCTTCCTGCGGACATTTTTCATTTTTACTGCATGTCATTCCGGCCAGTGGTTCGTCCAATATTAATTTCTGATCTCCTTTTCAGGTCTTTTTTTGGGTTTTTCCCATGTGAACGCATCTTATCTCAGTCGGAACTATGTTTTGATGTAATAGGATTGTCGGGCACGTCTTTCTGCACATTTTTCCTTCTTCGTGCACCTTGTTCCGATGCACAAATCTTCCGCTATTAATTTTCATTTGTGTTTTCGGGGCCATTTTTTGCGTTTTTTGCATGTGAACGCCCTTTACCCCCCAGAACCCCCGTTGCCCATTTCTCCTGTCTTCCCCTTGCCGTCCGGCACAATTTTTGTTTTTACGCCATTTCGTTTCGATGGCCGGATTGTGAGATATTAATTTTTCTTTATTTTTACGTGTTTCGCGCGACTCGTCCCGCGCATGCACACGCTCGTTTTCGATTTTACGCGTCTCCACATGCCTCGGTTGCGTCCGCGTGCCCCGTACCGACATCCCGGCGCTATTTTGATCCCATTACGGTAAATTTTTTTATCCGTCCCGCGCGCACGCCTTTCTTTTATGGCGGGTACCCTTCTCCCTTGGGCACCCATCTACCCCCATGGGCACCCCCTGGGCACCCCTCCCCCCCCCCCCCATGGGCACCCCACGGGCACCCTTTCCCCCCGCCCATGGGCACCCCCCCTTTTCTCCCACCCCCCCCCCTTTCTCCCACCCCCACCTTTCTCTCTCCCCGACCCCTTCCCCCCAACCACCTCCATCTCCCTCTCCCCCCTGCGTGCCCATCTCCCTCCTCTTCTCCATCTCCACCTCCCTCTCCCTTCGTTCTCCCTCCCTATCTCCTTCCTCCTCCTCCTCATCTCCCTCCTCCTCTTCTCCTCCCTCCCTCCTCTCCCGCGCCCTGCCACACCTCCTCCACGTCCTCCACGCCCTTGCCGCCCACTCCTCGTGGCCGCTCGCCCTGTCGCCTGACACCTCGCCCCGCCCGCTGTACGCCCCGTCGCCCGCTGGGCTTCGTCCCGCCGCTGCCCGTTGTACGCCCTGCCTGCCCCACCTCCTGGCCCTGCACTCCCCTCCCAGCCCCCCAGTCCCACCACCCAGTCCCACCCCCCTCCATGCCCCCATTCCCCCCCCCCAGGCACAACCCAACCATCCCCCAACCCAAGCCCCCAATCCCACCCCACCACCCCCACACACACCTTTCCCCCACAAGCCCTTGTTCCCCCCCATAGGCCCACCAACCCACACCCACCCCCCCATAAGCCCATGTTCCCCCCACAGGCCCACCAACCCACACCCACCCCCCCCAATAAGCCCATGTTTCCCTCACAGGCCCCCATTCCCCCCACAGGCCCCGTACCCCAACCTCCAAGACGACACCGGAAGACACCCACAGCAACCAGCAGAACCCAACCGTAACCCGCCGACACACGCAGAACCTTGCAGCACCTATTCTCAGCCCCCTGCCACACAAGGTGTGTGTGCACGTGCGGTTGTGTGCGTGGTTGTTCGTGTTCGTGTACGGGAGTCCATTAGCAGCTGTTCACGCGCGAGGACGCGCGTTAGCTAGTTTGTGCGGTGGTGTGTCCCAGCCAGCTGTTCACACGCAGGTGACATGCAATCCATTTTTGGGTATATTCCCGGATTTTTAATTCCAAAACCCGAAAACCTTAAAAATACATTTAAAAATTAAAAATCATTAAAAATCAATTAAAATTCAAAAAAATTACAGAAAAATCTTTAAAAAATTCTTAATATTTTTGCAGTAAATTGCAATATTTTTCTAAACTGAAAATTTCAAAAAAAAAAATTCAAAAACATTTTAAAATTTAATTTTTAAAAAAAAATACACACAAAATATGAAAAAAATCCATTAAAATTGGTAAAAATTCCAATTTAATTGCAAAAAAATTCCTGAAAATTCCATCAACTTTTTTACTTATTTTTGGAAGATTTTATAAGTTGAAAATGCTGTGTCATTTTATTCCATTATTATTTTATGGTAAAAATACTTCATTAAATGCTAAATTTATGAAAAATCCTCTTTAATTCCAAACACAAGCTGAAAAATCTAGGAAAAATCCAGATACCTTAGTTTTTTTGGATTGTTGACCTACATTTTGGGATTGAGAAGTGCGCATTCATTGCATACACATACACCACTTCCAGATATTTTTCCTTTTATATATTTTTTATTTTTTTCGCTACCCCAAAATCCACGCTTAATTTTTAACATGAATCCTAAACACCACCATGGCACGCACCCTCGCGCCAAACACACATTTTTCTAATTAAAATCAACTAACCGTTCACTTAGCACGCGCTAAGTACGCTTAGAGGCACTTTAATATTTTTAATTAAAATGAACCAGCCGTCACAAGAGCACGCACTGGCAAAAAAGCGCTCCACATCACCTTAATTTTTAATAAATGAATTTGCATTTAGAGACCTAGTTTGGGTATCGAAGTCCGGGATTCGGATTAATGCACCGCTCCAACCTAATAATTTGTAATTAAAATTTTAAGAAGGAACCGTCGTTTTCTTATTAAGGTTTAGCACTTAATTAAAAATGTCACCTATTGTTAATAATTTATTCCAATGAACCTTTCATTAAATTAATTCCCCCTCACTGCACTTATTTCCCCTTTTTAATGAACTCGCTTCGTGGGATGGGCGCGTACAAATCTATTAGTTGCCACTGATGGGGTCAAGTTATGGTTCAGTCTTGATGTCTGTTTTTTTTTGTAGTCTGATTTGTCCATGTGATATGGTTAAGGGTACGGTGTGTAGTTTTTTTCTCTTTATTGCTTGATACGGGGATTTGGGTGTTTGCATGTTGCATAGCATGAAGCTTTCGGTCGCATATGTGTAGAGGTCATGTCGAATTTTTTCTCGGCTGTGGTTTGCTTGGGGATAGTTGGTCGAGTCACGTTTTACCACCTTGATTGATATCTTATCCTTGGTTTTTGTCTGTTGCTTTGCAGGCATTCTCTTTGTTTGTCTGTGTTTGTGGTGTGTGTGTGTAACCATCTGAATGGCGCCCTCTCGTACTCCTCCCCCGATTCAGTATGTTCCTTTGGTTGTCCATGATTATTCTTTGTTACTGGATTCAGACGTTGTTGCCAAAGCGGGCTTGTCCAAGTTTGTGAGCCTGTCTTTCCCACTGGTTCCAAATGATCCTACCATTTGTGACGAGTTTTTAACCTCTTACAGTAAGAGGTCTGGTCCAATCCGTGGCACTACTGTTCTTCTGACACCGAAGAGTCTAGGCAAGGCTCTTGGTCTGCTATATCGTGGGGAGTCTGTCCCTGCTGCCAGACAATTGTTCACCAATGATGATATTTTGAAGCTGTTGCAGAAGCTAACTCAAGATCTTCTTGATCCGAAGAAGGTCATTACCACGTCAGGAGTGGGTGTCTCCATGATTTCCAATCCCCTATGGAAACAGCTATGCCACTTTCTTCAGGACAGGTTCATGCCTACAAAATCCCCATCTCATTATCTTTCCAAGGAGTTGTTTACAGCTTCACGAATGATTTTGAAAGGCATAACTATTGATTGGAGTACCTACCTCCTCTCCAAGATGGATCACCACTTTATTTGAGCTACTCGAGGAAATATGACTAATGTTACATTTGGGTCTTTCCTCTATGTCTTCTTGCTACATGCTGCCCCTGCAAAGGAAGTTCCTTTACCTCCAGTTGATCCTCCAGAAGTTCTTCCTCCGCCTCATAATGAAGATGATGATGTGATAATTGAGGATGATGGTTCTCCTCCTCCCTTTGTCATTCAGAGAAAACGCCTCAAGAGGGTGGCTGATTCAGTGCCTATTCCTCTAGTTCCAGTGACAATTCCTGCCCAGTCTTGCAGCACTTGCCTGTATTCCTTCAGACGCCAAATCTTTTCAAAGCCCATAGAGATGGGATACTCGAACTTACTATTCCTTTTGTTCACTGCCTGGTAACATGAGATGTTATTCCGTTCCTGTGCAAGGATATCCAGAGTTCTATTGAACTTTCGATGACTGCCTAAAGTTTTCCTTTCGTTGTATTCTTTATATCAGATAGAGGTTATAAGTTGGGGTCGTGGTTGGATGGATTGTTTTTGAAGATTTACTGAAGATCAAAGTTCAGCTCTTGAATGAACTTGTATTCCCTTTTTTCTGGGTCGCGAGGATGCTTCCTTATTAAGTGTGGGGATATGTTGAGTGTTGAAATGGCCTGTTTTTTGGCTGATTTTTGTTGTTTTTGAGAGCTGAATGGTTGATTTTATGAAAAGATTGATTATTTTGGAAGTGGTTTGAGAGTGTTTTGGATAGGTTGGAATGGTTTTATTAAGCTCATGATGTTTATTAGTAGAGATGTGAAGTTCTAATGATGTTCTGATATGTTCTGTTTGGTTCTGATAGCTTCTGATGAGCTTCTGTTTTGCTCTGTTTTCTCTCTGTATGGAAGGATGGAGTATCGATTGATAGGGTTTGAGATTGTTTGAAAGCTTATTCAGTGATTTTTGATGGTTTGGAATGGTTTTGGTATGAGTTATGTGGTTCTGATGCTTTCTGTTGACCTTCTGTAACTCTCTGTTGAGCTTCTGTGAGCTTCTGTACACCTTTTGTATGCTTCTGTATGTGTTCTGTTGGATGAGAGTGTAGCTTGGGAAAGTTTTCTAGCCTTGGAAAGAGGTGAATACAAGTGCAAAAGAGCTAAAAGAAGTCAAAGAAGTAGCTGCTGAAGACTCAAGTAAAGGCTGGAGTAAAGTGACAGTGGTGAGCTATGAAAAGACACTGTAGTGGCTCTGGTGCCTCTTCATATCAGACATACCTCTTGGGAGGTGCATCCACGACCTAAGAAGTATTATTGAGGGTTATAATTGAGTTATTGTAGTGAGGATATGATGTACTATTGATGGAGAGAGAGAGAGAGAGAGTCAGAGATAGCCAATTCTATGAAAATAGTATGATTGTATATGAGAGATTGAGAGAGAAGATTATGAAGACATTGAAGATGAATACTATGTGATGTATTTCCATTCAAAGTTGGTGTATTCCTTTTCTTTCTTTGTTCTATTGATGGATTTTATGAAGATGTTGGAGAATATGGTTGATTCTATCAAATCCGTGGGAGAAATCTACTATGATGTTGCGTGAAGAATTGCTGTTTTCTTTGTTTTGATGATCAAAAGAATGAAATAAAAGCTTGTTGATGTTACAAGATAGATTTTCTTGCAAGAGAATTCCCTTTTCCTTGGTGTTCCTCTTGGGGCTCCACAAGGGTTTGTTTGTTCGCCCTTTTGTCCTTGGGTTAGGGCCATACCCCGTTACCCCAACTTAACCGACACCTTAGGTTTCATAAATTAACAGTAAATCCTGACGACCATGTTACTCTAACTTGATTGATCCTTTGCTTCCAAGCAAATACCTAACTTCCCTTAACTTGGCAAATCAGCCCAAGAAAGGTGAGGTTGCAGGATGACTACTCATCCTCTTGCAAGTTAGACTTGCGCTAGAACCTGCCAATCTCATTCCAAGGAGTGGCAAATCTCTCTTGTGAATAAACCACAAAGCCGCATGACGTTGCAACTTGTTGCACAAGTGTCGCACCTAACTCATGGGATCATTTCACCCATTGAATGGCGTTTCTTGATCAAGGAATTATGTTTAGACAAGACGTAGGGTTTGGGGTGTCTTCTTACCAACCCAACCCTATTTGTACTAGGCCGTTCGGCCCTAGGGTTTCCAGCCCTATTTGTACTAGGCCGACAACATTCGGCCCTAGGGTTCCCAAACTCAATCCGATTTTTAGCATTAGGTTGAACGATCCTTAGGGTAGAAACCCTAGATCGTTGTTTGCATGTGCGTCCAATTGACCCAAACATTCCGTGAATGTGGGTAGGACCTTTGGGTTTGAGGGCTTTGACTTGGCATCCAAGTACGATACTTGGCTGCATTTCTGACATGCCAAGCCCTAGCTAGTACTTGAGGTGTTTATCATGTCGACCAGTTATGCCTATACGAATCCCCTTAGGGTTAGGTGATTTAGCTAAATTGGACTACTTGTCTTGCGACAAGGGCGATCCTTTCCTAGAGATACTAACCTTGTCTAAAGGTGTAAACAGATGCTAGATACCACATTTCATGCAAGTATACGATTTGTTACATCTATGTTCTATAAGGTATGCAATAACCCTTTACTTTCCTTACTAAAGTCACGTAGAATGATAACTTGCATGAAACCTATTAGGGTTTACATCAAAGAATCATGCCTACAACCCTTTTGTCTAAGCTTTAGAATTTCATACTTTGATAAGCCATGCAATCTTTTCCAAATGCAACTTGATGAAATGAAATTTACGCATGAGGAATATGTAACATGCGACTCCTAGATACAACATCGTTAATGAAGTTCATGTGACATGCAACCTTCAATCCGTTCGACAAACATCTTTGCATGCAACGTGCAATGTCCATAGTTCCATTTTCAAGCCGTACAACGAAAGTTAACAATTTCCTCATGCGAGTCATAACAAAGGAAGTTATTGACTAAATGGAAGATACTCTTTTCCTTCACGGCCAATGCACTTAACAATTTCCTCTTTAACCCTAGGCAATATGCGTTTTAGACTTCCACTTTGAAATTCATGACAAGGCAATTTGCAACTAAGTTCATAGTGCGAGTAAGTGATTTACATTCATAACTTTAGAGATGCAAACGATCCAATTGCATGATATGCACCAATCCTTATCTATCGTTTACAGAGATACTTTCTCAAATGTACTTTTATCACTACTACATGAATTAACGATAAGCGTAAAATGCATTCTCCCTATGGAATTAAGCGTGCTTAAAGCATTTCTTTATGTGGAAATAAATTCGTGGAACCTGGGCTTGTGGATCCACGGTGATGTCCACGTGTAAGTTCGGGGAAGAACCTTCTGCGGGTGCGCCTTACATCTTCTTGGGAGCCATCGTAGAGGTAGTGTGTTTATGGACTCCAGTTTGTCTTCACCCTTACGTGGTCTACGAATTCCCTGCAAGCTCCAAAATCTGGTCCGCTTCTTCCTTACACGGGAATACCCTTTATAATTGTGGGTTATAAGCACCTCGGTAAGGACTGCGTGCAAAAGGCATAAGGCCCTTGCCTTTAGAAGCTTCTAAGAAGCTTCTAAATAGCTTCTGTCTCACATGAAAGAAAAGGCAATGATTGGAAGGATTATGGCGATGGACGAAGGGGGGATAATGGTGTTAATGGCGAGGATGGTCATGGCGGCCTGGCGGACTGGCACAGCAAGGCGGCGTTTTTCAGAGGCAGGCGGCGACAGCAACGTCCTCTTCCTCCACCACCGATCGTCAGCGCAGTAGCCTCCTCACTCCTTCCTTTTGTTCCTCCTCTCTAATTGTGCAGCACTGTAGCCTCTCACTCACCTCTGTCTGATCCTGCCTTCCTCAACGCAGCAACCTGCACTCCCTTCCTCTCTGTTCCACTGGGGGGTTCATATAGCCTTAGGGGGAGGGGGGGGAAGATGGTAGCCACCACGTGGATTATGCATGGCTCCCCCCCTCATGCAACCCACACCACTCTACCTTAGGCCATTCCTCCCCACATTCCCTCTCCTCCAGCCATGCATCGGCTGGGGGAAGGGATAATTATAAAAAAAATTGACTTAAATTTATCCAATTGCCCCTTCAAAAGGGTGTTTCCCCATGGCTTTTATGGTCTTCAACCCCGGCCTCGATTTCACAATGTGGAGGCCTCATTTTTGCGCGTGTGGGGTACGGTTTCAGCTGCCAATAATTACGATGTGGGAGATAACCTTGCACAGGTTTTACGCGGCGTGCGGGAAGTCAAGTTCAATAATATTTTTGAGTGGAAATATTACAATTTCAAACCCTTTAATAATTGCATCTTTATAATAACAATTGAAGATTTCTACTATTACTACTATTGCATGTCTATTATATGAGTCAAACTTCTAGATCTTCATGTACTTCAAAAATAAAATTCTAAGGTTAGAATTGAATCCTAAGCAATAAAATAGTCTATTACTTGTCAATCTATTAGTATTGATACATTTATGTCTAGGTCTCAAAATTTACAAATGAATCTAATGGTACAAACTCGATCAATTTAATAAACTCATTTTGTTTCAAAGAAAATTATAGAGTCGTGGTTTGATGTCCTCCATTATGGAAATATTGAGTTACATAGATACATATACTACCATACCTACTATCTATATGAGAACAACATACATATATTGAGAAAGGAAGATATCAAACATATTAGGAGGTCTCTTAAAGGTAATGCAAAACTTTTTATCTATTGAATCTTAACATTTTGACATCATCATTGCATTCGGAGTGTGCCAAACCACACAAAATGACTTTTAGAGTTATCGACTTTGGTTTTGGATGGATGAGATACAACAAATCTATAATTTTCCCAATTCTATAGTTTTGCATGTGATCTTCTTGCTTTTGTACTCAAAATAGGAATGTGGATATTTTTTAGATCTTTCTTTCCTTGGTCTAAATATCTTGCTTTTTCTTATAAATTTTAGGGCATATCTAATTGTTTGTAAGCCCTAAACTATACTTTTAGCCCTACAAAAAAAAATTGTCTTGCCTTAAGGCTATAATGCAAGGCTTACAATATTAATAGATAATCCCCTACTACATAAGTGCATAAATAGATCCACATAATAGTAGCACCTAAAATAAAAATAAATTGGATTTCCTTTCACATAGGATACTAAGAGATGTAAAATAACTTTTTTTCATGCATAATGAAAATTAAAAAGAAATCAAGTCAATTTCTTGAATGCTAAATCTTTGATTTCATGTTCTTACATATTAAAGCCAAGTTCTTACATGTAAAATCTTAGGTTTTCTTTTTGTTACATCTTAACTATGTGTATAATGTGTGCAATAATCTAAAAGGAACCTCCTAGTCGAGACCAAGTGGAACAAGGTTTATGACAATAGGTATGAAGGATCTTTTGGAGTGCAATAGGCCTTAGTTTGTAAGAAATTTTCTTAAACCTTGGCTTAAGAAAAGGCATGAAGTAGCATGCACAAAGATAAGAGCTAGGAAGGTGGTACAAGCTATAAGAAAAGAGGGTTTCAAAGCTTACAAAAGAGTGATAGGGAGAGAGTGTAAAGAAACAAAAATTGAGAGCTTCTTTTTTCCAATCATATATTGGGAAGGCTCAATGATTTCATGCCGCTACGTGGACATAGTGTGAAAACCCTTCGAGTGCATCATCATTCAGCTTTCTTATTAATCTAGAGACCTATATGATTTCTTATTAATCTAGAGACAAGGATTTTGTTTATCTTCTCAAGTTCTATCAATACATAATGCTTTGATTCATTGAGCTTTGTCTTTATCTTGTGTACCTCTTTTCTATTCTTTTTCTTCTCTTCTATCTCCTATTCTCTACTTTCTTCTCTCTCTCTGATCCCCATGATCCCCAGTGGATCTGACCTTTCAACTAAAATCCCTTCGACAATGTGTGCTTTGAAATATTCTTTATAATTTTATATTTTTTTATATTGGTAAGGCTCAATGTGTGAACTCAAAAAATAAATGCTCTACAAGACATAGTTGTATGTTTATACAAACACATTTTTAAATTTATGATACACAATTTTATTAACTAATGCATGCTCTTCGAATTTGAGAAAAAAAAAAGGGACAATTAGTACTCCAAAGATAAAATGCACCTTTTACATGTTGTAGGCTTTTTTTGCACTTTAAGGGTGGTTGTTTTACTTTCATCTACTTAAGAATGCACTTCCTTAGATACATTAATATATCCATCTAGAATTTCAAATAATAACTATTCAAAAGATTTAAAAAGAAACTTTTCTAATTTCTATCTTTTAAGAAACTTCACTTTAAGTCTTGCAATGGGCAATTATTCCTTCGTGGTGGTTGTAGAATAAGTCTATACCAGAATGAAAATTGGCTTCATGATATTGGATGGTATAGTTTGACATAAACTAAAAAGATTATATAATTGGATGGTGACATTACTTTCACCTACTTAAGCATGTGTTTCCCCAAGTACATTGGAATCTCCTAAAAAATAGGAAATATTCATTCATAAAAAGGTTCAAAAAGAGAATTTTCTACTTTCTTCCTTGTAGGCTATGCCACATGTTCAAATCTTATTATGGACTTTTGTTTCCTTATGGTGGTTGTAGAATTGGTTGATACCCATGACAAATCCCATCACTACTTTGGATTGAATAGCTCGAGATTAATAAAAATGATGTGCATGTTCCACAACACATTAAAGGTCAAGAGCCTTCTATCAAGTTGTCTCTAATTGAGTCAAGTTTCCCAAGGCTTGTAATATGACTTGAAGTAAATGTACATTATGTGCTATGTATTTTACATAAGACCAATGTTACTTATCTTGATAATTATTTTGAAGTTTAAAGTGTCAAACAAAATTCTTTTTGTGATTAGGAAGAAAAGTTTAAGACATTGAGGATATATTTCTTTTTTTCACTTTTGTTACACACAAATGGGTTTACTAAGGAGCTTTCTTATTAATCTAGAGACAAGGATTTTGTTTATCTTCTCAAGTTCTATCAATACATATTGCTTTGATTCATTGAGCTTTGTCTTTATCTTGTGTACCTCTTTTCTATTATTTTTCTTCTCTTCTATCTCATATTCTCTACTTTCTTCTCTCTCTCTGATCCCCATGATCCCCAGTGGATCTGAGCTTTCAACTAAAACCCCTTCGATAATGTGTGCTTTGAAATATTCTTTATAATTTTATATTTTTTATATTGGTAAGGCTCAATGTGTGAACTCAAAAAATAAATGCTCTACAAGACATAGTTGTATGTTTATACAAACACATTTTTAAATTTATGATACACGATTTTATTAACTAATGCATGCTCTTCGAATTTGAGAAAAAAAAAGGGACAATTAGTACTCCAAAGATAAAATGCACCTTTTACATGTTGTAGGCTTTTTTTGCACTTTAAGGGTGGTTGATTTACTTTCATCTACTTAAGAATGCACTTCCTTAGATACATTAATATATCCATCTAGAATTTCAAATAATAACTATTCAAAAGATTTAAAAAGAAACTTTTCTAATTTCTATCTTTTAAGAAACTTCACTTTAAGTCTTGCAATGGGCAATTATTTCTTCGTGGTGGTTGTAGAATAAGTCTATACCAGAATGAAAATTGGATTCATGATATTGGATGGTATAGTTTGACATAAACTAAAAGATTATATAATTGGATGGTGACATTACTTTCACCTACTTAAGCATGTGTTTCCCCAAGTACATTGGAATCTCCTAAAAAATAGGAAATATTCATTCATAAAAAGGTTCAAAAAGAGAATTTTCTACTTTCTTCCTTGTAGGCTATGCCACATGTTCAAATCTTATTATGGACTTTTGTTTCCTTATGGTGGTTGTAGAATTGGTTGATACCCATGACAAATCCCATCACTACTTTGGATTGAATAGCTCGAGATTAATAAAAATGATGTCCATGTTCCACAACACATTAAAGGTCAAGAGCCTTCTATCAAGTTGTCTCTAATTGAGTCAAGTTTCCCGAGGCTTGTAATATGACTTGAAGTAAATGTACATTATGTGCTATGTATTTTGCATAAGACCAATGTTACTTATCTTGATAATTATTTTGAAGTTTAAAGTGTCAAACAAAATTCTTTTTGTGATTAGGAAGAAAAGTTTAAGACATTGAGGATATATTTCTTTTTTTCACTTTTGTTACACACAAATGGGTTTACTCTATGATAGTGTAAAACCCATATGGAAATATGAATTTCGTTAAGTATCTTCAGGTACTCCACATTAATACTATTGAAAGAAGCTAAGGGTACATGATTGTGAAAGTTTAGTTATAAAAATGGAAAATATGTGTAATTTGATTCAAAAATCCCTCTAAAATTTTGAGTGTTACAAGTCTTCATATTTGCTAGCAAAAACGTTTTTCATGGATAATGCATTTCACATATTTTAAATAATCATGAAAGGTATCATTTCTTTTCAATTGAATCTTTTCCTTATCCTAATTCCTTGTTTTAGGCAATTGGATAGGAACTAGTTATCATTGAGTCTATACCCACCTTTCACTTTTGAAGGTGACTATTAAAGTCAATTATTTGTGTCCTCGAGTTTCTTATTGCAATTAACTTATTGGCATGGATATGCCATATGCAAATCAATGTTATTTGTTAGAATGTAATTTCTACAAAAAAGATCCACCTAAGGTAAGGAAAAGTAATTATAAGGTGACTAAAGCTAGAACAAGATCGTGGAGACAAGGTAGATGAAGTTGATGCAGAGCATGACATACATGAATAGAGGAATTATAAGGTGACTAAAGCTAGAACAAGATCATGGAGACAAGGTAGATGAAGTTGATGCAGAGCATGACACACATGAATAGAGGAAACTAGTGGAATAAATAATTTGGAGAAAAATAATAAGTCATGGATAATTCTTAAATTCTTATACAAAATTTAGAACTCAAATATCATTTCTACAATCAAACACCACCCACAAAATTGAGAAGAGCTAAAGCTAGCAACAAGATTATGTGGGCAAGGAATATGAAGTTGATCTAGGGCATGAAACAAATGAGGAAATGATGAAGGTGGAATGAGTCATTAGTAGGAAACAATACATCTTTAAAAATCCTCTAAAAAATCCTTGAATCCCTAAAGGAAGAGAACTTTATCTCGATGTCAAGACTAATAGAATAAGTCATGGCATATCTCATAAAATAGATCAATGTGGCTTTTCCATTTTTTTTCCATGGAGGTCCATTGGTAGTCCCAATAGGTAGTTAGTATGAAAGAGTACCATATCTTCACTAAATGACATGTCTAACATCAAGTATAAAATATGAAAGCTTGTATGAAAGGTAATAATGCTTTAATCATTATTTTTTTCATCAAAAGTCCTTTGATATGTATGCAATTACTATGGAAAAACATGTAATGATAAACCCTAAAGCACTTCAAGTTGGAAGCATATCATAAATTTAGACCATGTTAAAGGTCTTCTATAACACAAGTCCCATAAATTAAGTACATTTTCAAGAGAGATTCCATCGATGGCCAAGAAGAGACCAAGTCTTAGACTTTGAGAGTTCTTAGCAAGAGACACGTTTCATTATTTGAGGTAGAGAAGAGAAGAGAAGAGGGTTTTAATTGAATCTAGTAGATAAATACATTGAAGGCATATCTGTAACATGTTTACAATCCAATTAAGAGTACTCATCTAGCATAAATAAGCATAAATTTTAGCTTTGAATGCTTATACGTAGCAAATTATAAGGTATACATATCATGATTGATTATGTACAACCCAAAGCATTTAGAGACCATCCTCTATGTATCTATTGTTAAAAAATAACTATGTTTTTGTTTGAGAATAGCCCTACTCTTATTCAACCATATTCTCTTGTTTTACCCTACATTAGATAAAAACTGTTCTTCATCCACCCAATATATCTTTTCTCTATTTTAGGATAGTAGTAGACTACTTTTTTTCTAGTTCATCCCTATACTACTTCTATTGATTCAACACACTAGTGTATCCTTCTTGTAAAACAATTCATACATGCTCTTATTCATGTTAGTTCAACCATGCTTTATGCTAGAAATAAATCCCCCAAACTTGTCAAGAAGTAGTTGCAAACATGTTAATAATCATCCCCAAATATGTCTTTAGTTCTACTCTATTTCTAACCAATCTTGTCTTGCTTTATTTCAGCCCACTCTTGATTAGAAAAATTCACCCCTTCATACCTCCTATTTATATTAGTTTAGCCTTGTACATCTCAAATTTGTTTCTCTAGTCTTCTTCTTTTCCCTTCAAAGATTAGCCATGACATGAGGCCTCCCTTCTTGAGCTTGTTGCCCCCTATTCTTCCATGTCTTTCCCAACATCTTGTACAAGATCACCCATGTTTTTTCCACATCTACAACAGCCCATAAATTGCATTAGCTACATTCTCATGTCTATGCCTACTTTCTTTTTCTAATAATATTCGCCACCTTCTGGTTGTTTTCCATTAGACCTTAGTCTTGAGTGCTCAATATATTCATAGATCAAAGTGTCTTTATGAGAACAAGCCATACTTTACCAAGTGCAATCCATACTCTACCAAGTGCAATCCATACTCCACCAAATGTACTATAGCTAGATCAACTCCACCAAACCTTAGTATTGACCCTTCATTACATTCACACATCAAAGTGTCTTCATGAGTGCAAGAAATACCCTATCAAGTGTGTAGTGTAGCTAGATCAACTCCATTCAAACTAATTGAATTCTCCAAATATGTTTGCTTAAAGAGTTTTCATGTACTTCTTTCAAAACCATATGATATCCATCGCCTCTAGACTTGCACATCCTCTAGTATGTGCCACACCACTTAAATCCACCTAGATCAAAAGGCCAACTAGTAGCCTCCCAATCAATCAAGTAGACAAACTAATTTTCACCTCATGGAACAAATTGCCAATAGGTAAAGTACCATAGGACATGTGCATCATAGTATCCTCCTAGGTCATAAACCTAAATTCTTGTCTTTGAAAGTATCATGTACATAAACATACTATCACCTTCAAGATAAAACACCCCAAGTTTAATTTCCCACATATGCATGCAACCAACCCAATTTTTGCCGCTATGATCATATGGTATGAAAAGTTCACAAAGCTAGCATAACATATTTATATCAAACAATATGTTTACGTATGTATCGTGCTCCAAGAAATTTGTAGAACCATTTGGATCAAATAGTAAAGTTAACCCATGATACCTTTGAAGCATACCATGGACTACAGTTCCCCTCACATGAAAAGTCACTATCAAGCACTATCGCATCCCTTTTGCAAGATGCTCAAATGGTTTTGGCCCATTGCAAATACTCTTGCTCACCTCATCATCATGTATATAAAATCATATTTTCTCTATATCTAGCATCCATTTCCATTGGTCTTGTAAAATCAATATTAGTGAAGTAGCTTCACCCCCTCTAACTTTGCAACGATCAGTATGCATCAACCACCTCCATAGCATATATTTCTCCATTTGAAAATAGGGAAAATACTCTTAAAATAATTTTTTTTTGCACAAAGTCTTCTAGAGCATAAGTTCAATATCATCTAATATAATCCACCTCTTGCAACCTTAAGTGACTTCTTAAGTCACATTGTTGGAAACCCTCATCATGTTTAAAACAAAATACCTCTAAAGTTTTTTTGGCTTGCAAAGAAACCTCATCAATGTCTTGCAAATTTTTCATCAACCTTCTCACCTTCATTCAAGTATTTTGACTTCTCTAGAGCATTGTTTGGAAAGTTATAAGTATTGACTCCATCTCAATCCCCTCCATGCATTTCTCCCATATATTAGGGTGAATAGGCTCATTAACCAACACATCTATATCATCAATCAGATCATCCATATCTTCTACATCCTCAATCAATGCATCATATGCACCCTCAATCAAAGCATCAACAAATAGCATGTCTATAGCATCAAAGAACACATCAGACAAGTCATTTGCATCCTTAGCATATTAAAGGTCATTCAAAGAAATGACTAACTAATCCCCAACTGCATCATACACAAGCATTATTGAATCTTAATGTAAAGCATCCATATAGACTACCTCCCTCCAAATTTGGAGGTTTTGAAATTGTTCATCATCCATTCCTACTAGATGTGCAACCTAAAGTTACAAATTTCATATTCTTTCTACAAATGTCTCTATAATTTCATCCTTATTTGGAGATGGAATGACAACTGTCTATTTACTCACTTGTTCTATCTTATTCAAAATTGGAAAATTTCCTACAATGATGATCTTATCTCATCATTTTTGTCTTTTAATAAGCACAGTAACTGCTTCCTCTACATGTTTCCAAATCAATTTTCAGCCCTTGATCTATATTTTCACAATTCTCACTTTAGTATGAGCCATTTTCAGCCCTTTATCTATATTATCTTTTTTCAACCCTCATTCTATGCTCTTTCCAATCAAATTCTAGCCCTTGCTTTGTATTTTTTCCCCCAATTTAGTCAAGTATTGTATTCCCTTGAAAGAGGGAAATCGACCTATCCAAGTTGCATGCCCTTTGAGTTAAGGGATGGGCTATTTGAATATTTATAAAAATTATTTAAGTCTAGCTTGATATTTCTTGTGCAATACATAGAATGGTATTCACCGGTGGTTATCACGAAGAAGAAGAAGAAGAATATCTAGCTTTGTGTTGATTTTAGAGAGCTTAAAAACAAAAAACTCCTTTATAGATTGCTTTATGGGCTACAATCAAATGGCAATTACAAAGGAAGGCAAGTTAAACATGACATTTATAACTATGTTTGAAACCTTTGCATATCATGCCATGGCCTTCACATTATGCAATGCATCCAATCCTTGGTAAGGTATGGCCGACAAAACCTTTAGTGACATTTTCCCAAAAGAGCTAAAAGTTTTCATCGATGATCCAAGGGCAGCCATCACTAGGGAGAGACATTTAATAATTTTGAGGAAATGCTTTAAGTGTTGCGAGTAGTTTTGCATTGGTCTAAATATGAGGAAGGGTGTCTTTGGAGTGCCTTATGGATTACTGTTGGGCCATGTAGTTAGTTTGATCAAAATTGTGACTGATCCAAAAAGAAGATTAAAGTTATTATCATTATGAGTCCAGTGTGGAATCCCAAGGAAGTACATAGTTTCCTATTATTAGGTACATATTATTGATGATTCATTAATGCAATAGCTAAAAGGACATTGTCATTGACAAGTTTATTATCCTTTCGCAATTTTTTTATTTAGAGTGGTACATGCAAAGTGTCCTTTGAGGATGTAAAGTAGGAATTGGCTAAAGTTCCAATCCTAAAAACACTTAAGAGAGGTGAGACATTCTATCTATTGTTTAGCTTAGACATGGGATGAGAAACGGTACATTGGGTTGTGGTCACCAATTGGGCGTGTCTAAAATTAATTATACATATGTGGAAAATTTGTGCCTTGGATGGTCTTTGCCATGAAGAAATTTAGGCACTATATTTTGTATGAGAAGGTAGTATTTTATACAAAGACAAAAGGGCCGAGCTTATTATTGAACAAGTTGCAACCGCTTGATTTTCTTAGCAATGTGCTTAATCACGTTGCAAGAATTCAATTATGAGACTAAGAGTAAGCCACCAAGATTGTAATTCATATTGGAGCGTCTTGCAGACTTAGGGGAGTCAAAATAAGTATTGGCTAAATTAAAGGACCTCGAGGGTCTATTTAAAATCGACACGACCTCCATTCCATCTTTGTATGGTGCAGTAATATATTATCTATCTATAGGAAAGACTGAGCCTATTTGTCTAAGGTGGAGAAAAGACAAATTAAACAACAAGATTTGAAGTTTACTTTAATTGCAAGAACTCTATATCAACACAAGGGGTAGATGATATTTATCACCCATGTGTTATGCCTGATGAGGTTTCATTTATCTTGGAAGATTTTCATGACTCCACTTGTGGATAGCACTTTTCTTAATGGTTGACTGACCAAAAAGCCTTAAGAGCTAGATATTGGTGGTTGTCCATCTACCAAGATGCATTTACATATGTAAAGAGATGTGACGTATGTCAGAGACATGATAGTAAAGAGAATTGGAAGCACCCATTGACTCCTATTGTCTTTATTACCATTCAAGAAGTGGGGCATTGACTTCCTAAGTCCACTTACCGTGTCGTGCTCTACATAGAGGAGGTATATCATAGTAGCAACTAACTATTTTATACAATATTTAGAAGCAAGACTGATGGGAAAGGATGATATAAAGAAGACTACTAGCTTCCTTCTTGAATAGATCATTTGTTAGTTTGGTCCACCAAAGGAGTTGGTATTAAGGACATTTTTTGAATAAGGTGATCAAAAGCATGACTGAGGCCTTGGTAGATTAAGCATAATAAAATGACACCTTACAATCCATAGGCAAATGGGTAAGTTGAAAGAACCAATAAGTAGCTTATGAAAATCTAGTCAAAGATCATCTCAGAAAAGAAATGAGATTCTAACCCAAAACTACACATGGTTGTATGGGTGTACAACAACATGACCCTTAAATGAGCTACTGGCTACACCTTGTTCAAATTAGTTTATGGAGAGGAGTGTGTATTACCCCTTGAGATTGAGTTACCTACAATAAGATTCATGATTAACCATTCTCCAGGGGATAAAGATGCACTTTTTGAATGCTTTATGACCTTAGCACATCTCAATGAGCTTAAACTTCAGATTTGATTATACTAAGTGGTGGCTAAGTATCCTATGAAACAACTTCATGATGTGAAAGCAAAAAAGTACACCTTTTAAAAAAAGGACAACTAGTCATGTACTATGATGTGTAGGGAGATTTTTCTTAGAAAAATAGAGCCTAAGTGGGACGGTCCCTACAGAATAGTTAGAATAGGTAAAAATAAGTCCACTATATTATTAGCAAGTTTGCAAGGGGTGAAATTTAAGAACAAGATTAATCTTAAACAAGACTAAGCCTTATTATCTATAAGCATAGAAATGAGACAAATGCCCTTGCATGCCTATACCATGTTGATTTGAAACCTTGAGAGTGGATTTTAAAGCCAGGATTCAGGTGCAAAAGGACCTCAAGACTTGTAAAAGAGGAATTTTTGTACAAAATGAAATTATTACGAATCAAGGAGCTGGTGTTTTTTTAGATGCATTTCAAAGCCACGAATTCAATGCAAGTGTTCATTCATCAATCGGAGTCTGTTTGACCCCCCATTTTAATGGCCACAAGGTTTGACATTATAAAGCAGCTAACTGGATCTCCCAAAAGCCAAAAAGCATGTAAGAGAGGTAAGGCTAATAGATTTCGATGCTAGAAAGTTGCCCATCCAGTTGGATCGCAATTTCGAGACCGTTTACTCCTCCAACTAGGTCCAAACCACTCCGGCACAAGTGTGAAATTTTAAAATTTGATCTAGACAAGTTGTATATTAGTGGTTAAGCTTGATTGGAAAGAGAAAACTCAAGAAATGAAACAACATGGAGGAGGCACATTTTTTTCATGCCTCCTTTTTCCCCTTTAAATTTGATATTTTCAGCCTGCAATCATTCCCCTCCTACTCTTAGGTATTAGATGCATCATTTTTTCACTCTTCAATGCTTCATCCTCAAGAAGAATGGTGTACTATTTCAATAGGATCAAAAACTAGTATTTCTCTTTCCTATTTCTCTCTCCTTTTTATTCCTTGTTCATATGGTTGTTTATGAGAGAGAGAGAGCGAGGCCTAATTTGACAAATTAATGATGAACGATGATTCAGAAGCATAATGGAAAGTAGATCGAGTAATTTGGATGTGTCAATGTCTAGAAAATTTCATCAATAGCTCCATTCCTTGAAATACAACATATACATGTGGAAAATAAAAGTTTGCAACAAGAAGAATGTGCACAAGAGGGAGATGAGAGCTCAAAGTACTAGAACTAAATCTTACTTTCTAAGTTGCTCAAAGTACAACCTGGGTACACTCTATCTCACCCCTGATAGTGACCCATAGGCTATTTATATAGCCTCTACCAAGCTAGGGTTAGGGTTTTCCCTACCCCTTAAGGCCATTCACATCCATCTTCCCTCATATACCCTTGCTTAGGGTGAATTCCCATGCCTATATTGTAACAGTACATACACGAGTTTTTGAGTAAGTGATCATTATTTAAATTTGATGATGAATCGTTAGTGCATATGATGAGAAAATGGTTGTAAGTGATTAAAATATATTTATTGATGTCTATAAATTAAAGAAAATCATTCATTTATCTCTCTATATATTAAAAATAATAAAATTGTAAAATTTGAAGCACGAAATTTAATGGAAAAATGGGATTATTCTTGGGTTTTATGGATCAAAATACGCTCATATAGCATGAAATCAAATATAGTGGTACATTACACTTCTCATAAGTTATAAAAATAAGAAAACTAAAAAAATTAATATTTTATATTTAAATAAATTGAAATTTTCATTAAAATAGTTAAATAAATAGAAAAAATTAGAGAAAAATAAATTTAACATATAAAAATTTATAACAAATGAGGAGAATGTTTGTGAATGTAGAATAAAGGTAAACGATGAGAAATTATCTTAGTTTGCCTTTATTTATGTGTTAAAGTATGTGTTATAGGGTTTGTTTGTATGAAAATTTATCACGAACCCTCTCTATATTTGCAAAATCAATCTAAGTATAAATGATAGGGAGTGTGGGATTGAAATGGAAATAAATTTCATTAAGTTATTAATTTCTTTGTATATCTTAGCATATAGGATGTGGTTCATGTAAGTTTTAAGAGATTAAGTAGCATGGGTTAGCCCAATGTTGTTCCTTAGCAATGCAGCACTACGCAATTAGAGAGAAATCATGAAAATATTATTTATGTAGTTCATGTTAGCTATTTTCTAATTAAGTTATTTGAGTATGAAATATCATACACTTTGCATGTGCAATCTAAATATGGTATCAAAATATTAATTTCTGGATGCATGGCAATTGTATGTCTAGGACAACCAATGTTGAGAGCGTAAGATTTTCCTTTGCTGCAAGATAGCTTGACATCTTGGGAAAATCAATTAAGTGAGGATATACACTCTCCTAGATTGTTACTTTTATATTATGAGAGGACTTTATTACATTCATGTGTTCTACGTGGTGTAAGACAGTGTAACTCGGGGCCAATTCTTGGGGAATAGGAGTGTCGTAGGAGCCACAACATTTTATTGGGCGAGCTCTTTATGTATGTGAATCGAGGTGTTGATCACCTATATGTTTTGATACTCCCTCTGCTAGAATTAGGAAGAAAAAAGGTTAGACTACAATCAATACAAACATGTGATTTATTTAGAGTAGTATATAGCTATCCGATGCTCCTAGTCATGATGCCGTAAAAGTGGTTTGGTGAGCATAGGAGGCCTAGCTAGAGTCCTAGAGCCACTGTCAAGCCCTTTTAAGGTCCTGAAAGGTGGTGCATTTGTCGGCAACCACTAATAAGTGGTGATTTCTGAATCTTGGTTAATAGGGACCAATCAATTAGTTTATGCCAAAGAGTATTGAAATAGATATATTATTTCCTAATACATACCATCAATCTAAGATTCAACGATAAGAAAGATACAAAAGGGATAGATGACGAGTTGAAATTATTAGAATATATTCTCCTAAGCATAGTATTCCGATATCTTTGAGAAAGAGTGGTCTTGTTGACCCAATTAATATCCCAGTTAGTTCGTTAGGGGGGGAAGAAGCTTTAGCATTCCCCTTTCCCCATAAAGTCAATCTACTTCGAGTGGGAGTATAACCCCACTGATACTAATCCCTAGAGCAAACCCAATTGTCATGATGGTGCAACCCATTGCAATACTTGTAGGAATGCTAGATTTGCTAGCCCTATGTTTCCCTATATCCATTTTTAATGGGTTAGCAGAGAAAGATGTAAAAATTCACATTAGCGAGTTCCAAAAATTAATGTTCAATTGTTGAATTCATGATGAAGAACATATCATGATTTTTTTAAATATGACTCTAAAAGGAAGAGCTACAATGTGGTATCATGTCTTGGAAGTTAGAACTATAACCATAATCAATTTATTCTTTGTGGCCTTCCAAAGAGTGTTTGCCCCTGAGAGAGATGGTTAGTCTTGGATGCATATTTTGAATATAACATGTCAAGTGCCTCATGAGAATGTTGGAGCATATGCCAAGAAACTAAAAGAGATGTTTTTTAAATTACAAACCTCTATTCCTATTCCAACTATTGTCCAATTGCAGTACTTTTTATATGGATTGGATTTCAATATTCAAGTGTAGTAGAGTAATGTTACTCTTCTTGATATAGAACATTGCTTTTACACAAGTAGAGGAGGTAGAGTTTCACTTACAAGAGACTTATGCATCTAGATTAAACTTGAGCTTGAGTTTAGGTCCTAGAAATAATTTGAGTTTGACCAATGGGAGTGAAGGTGTGACTAGTACACCCATGACCAATTCAAATGGAAGAGCAAGCATAATGCCAAATGTGCATATGTTGTCAGCTCCTCTTAATGTTGGGCTAGCCAAATGGTTCATTTAATGGCAAAATTCAAATGATGAACCCTAATGTCATGCCAATCAATCAACGATGTGGCCAATGCCTAATTAGGTGGTTAGTTTGTTGGACAACAAGCGAATGATCATAGTTATAAATCTAGTGCATCAAATGTTCTTGGTGAAGCTAGGGACATGATGAAACATTATACCGATATGATAATGGAATAGTATAGACAAATAGCCATAGATATGAATTTCCTAAAGAAGCAGTAAAACATGATAGGAAGTCTATCTCTTGAAGAGGGTGGTTCCTCAAGATTTACCTATAAGTGGTGTGGTGGTCAGCACTTTTCGAGGAATTGTCCTAATGTTAAGTGTGACATATGTGGGAAGTCCAGCCATCTAGCTAGTACTTGCTGGAGCAAGATTAGTTCTGTTCAATAAGGGACTATGCAACAAAGTCTAATTAATCATCGTTGAGCACAAGGAAATAACCTTTACTAGGATGAGGAACCAAAAAAAAATTATAGAGAGAAAAAGCTATTATAGAAGAGCTACCCAATGATAGGTGTCGGCCTTATTAAATTTGTGTGTGTCAACACTACTAAGGTTTCCAATTTATGAGCCATTACAAGGGGATAGAAGGTTAAAGAAGACAATGGAGGTAATGTAAAACTTGTTGAGGAAATTCCTAAACAAGATGATAAGGGGGTGCAAGTTCTTAATCTGCACGTTAAAGCCCGTTGTTAAAAAGCTAATGGTGGCAAAGTAACTTACTCCAATAAGGAGCCGCCAAAGAAGGTAAAATCCAAGAAAGAGACACTGAAGCCTATTCAGTGACCAAGAGAAAGAGTGGTCTGGCGAGAAAATAGAACTATTGCTAATTATCATGAATTTGATTTAGTTACTTCTCCTTTGTGAGCTAAACCCCAATGTGACTATCCTACAACTAATTACATTATCTCCAAGAGTTTGTAAAGAGTTTAAGAAGATTCTTTGCACTAGGGATAACCCTTGGGAATAGCTCGTGCGAAAGATGATTGGTTTTAGGGTGGTAGCATATATTGATGGCACATTAGTGGATCATGCCATAGTGGACATGGGATCCTCTATCAACATTATGAGTTTAGTTGAGAGGCATTCCTCCTAGCTTGGTTGTTCATATGATTCCTTTGAAGCAAGGTAGTGGCTCTATGTGACAAAAAGTAAGGCATATGCCTTTTGAATTAAGGGACAGGCTATTTGAAGAATTGACAAAGGTACAAAAGGCTAGTATGATATTTCTAATTCAACACATGGAATGGTGTTCACCAGTTGTTATTAGGAAGAAGAAGAACAATCAGATTTGGCTATGCATAGATTTCAGAGAGATTAATAAGCAAATGGTTAAGGATTACTACCCATTGCCATTCATTGACTGAATTCTAGATCAGTTATAGCAAGTGGGAAAATCTATTCATTTATGGATTGCTTTGGTAGATATAACCAGATGGCTATTGCAGAGGAAGACAAATTGAAAATGACATTTATTATTGTCTTTGGTACCTTTGTGTATCATGTGATGGCCTTTGGTCTATGCAATGTGCATGGGTCCTAGCAACGAACAGCTGATAAGACCTTTGGTGATATCTCCCTAGAGGAGTTAAAATCCTTTATTGATGATCTAGGGGCAGCCACCACAAGGGAGCGACAACTGATTATTCTAAGGAAATGTTTTGAGCATTAAATAGTTCTGCATTGCTCTTAACCTTACAAGGTGTGTATTTGGAGTGCCCTATGGATTGTTACCTAGTCATGTGGTTAGTTTAGCTAGTATTGCGACTGACCCTAAAAAGATAAAGGTTATAGTCTCTATTAGAATGCCACATACTCCAAAAGAGATGCATAGCTTTCTGTCATCAGTGAGATATTATTGAAGATTTATCAATGTACTAGCAGAAAGAGTGTTGCTATTGAGAAACCTCTTATCTTTTAACTGTCTATTTGAGTGGAATGAAGCTTGTCAAGTATCCTTTGAGGATGTGCAGCAGGAATTAGCAAAAGCGCCAATGCTAACTTAGTACCCAAAAGAGGTGAAGTTTTCTACATATTTTTAGTAACCACAATGCATAGTATCATTTGTTTAGCTCAAATTTGGGAGGAGAAATGGTATCATCCAATTGCCTTTTCTAGTAGGAAATCGAAGATATCTGAAGTTAATTATACATAAATGGAGAAATTGTACCTTGGAATGGTCTTTGCAACAAAGAAATTTAGGCATTATATTCTCTATGAGAAGGTAGTATTATTTACGAAGGCGGAAGGACTCAAATTTTTGCTGAACAAGTTGCAACCACCTGACTATTTAGCAAAGTGGTTAATCACTTTGCACGAGTTTGATTATCAAATAAGGAGCAAGCCACCAAATCTGCAGGGTATTCTAGAATGTCTTGTGGATTTCAAGGAGCCAAATGAAATTGTAGCTGAAGGAAGTGAAATTGAAGGTCTATTTAAAATCAATACAACTTCCATCCCTTCCTAGTATGCGGCTATAATGCATTATTTATCTATAGGAGGATTTAGGGCTACTTTATCAAAGTCTGAAAAGAGAAAGATTAAGAAATAAGCATTACGTTTTTTGATTATAGCGGGTATCATGTATCGGAGAGGAGTAGATGATGTCTATTGTCGTTGTGTAGTACCCGATGAGGTGCCATTTATTCTTGAGGAGTGCCATGATTTAGCATGTGGGGGACATTTTGTTGGCTAGCTTACCACCCAAGAAGCTCTCCATGCTAGATATTGGTGGCCATCAATTTTCCAATATGCTTTCAGTTATGCTAAGCATTGTGATGTCTCTCAAAGACACAATGAGAGAGAAAATCGTAGGCGACCTCTAAATCCGAGTTTGGTTATGTTACCCTTTGAAAAATGGGGTATTGATTTTGTGTCACCAATATTACCCTTTATCAACTATGCAAAAGTGGTACATTATTGTAGCAACTAACTAATTTACAAAGTGGTCTGAAGCTCAAGCAATGGTGAAGGAAAATGCTAAGGAGACAACTAGTTTCATTATGGAGCAAATTGTTTTCCGTTTCGGTCCACCGAAGGAGATTGTGTCTGATCAAGGGACACACTTCTTGAACAAGGTTATAATGGCCTTGACGCTTTGATGATTAAGCACAACAAGACTACCCCATATAATCCTCAAGCAAATGGCCAGGTTGAGAGTACAAATAAACAACTGGTGGGAATCTGATCTAAGATAGTATTGGAAAGCAAGCATGACTGGGATAAGAAATTATATGTGCCAATGTGAGCTTACAAAAGAACATTTAAGAGAGCCACAAGACACACCTTGTTCAAGTTAGTGTATGGGGAGAAGTGCATTTTGACATTAGAAATAGAGCTTCTCACTATGATTTTTGGCCTCAATCATTTGTTGGGAGAGGGAGAAGTGTTACAGGAATGGTATACTTCTCTAGTTGTTATTATTATCTATCACAATTACCTTGGAATATCTTATGCTTGCCAAGTGGGGAAATCTAAAATCTAATTCCCAATTGTCCTTCTTTAGCACCCGTAAGGTTATAACATTGCATCTACCTGTAGCATCAGGGTCATCCCACCACCCTTCTTTTCTTGTCAAACTATAAAGACACATCCACCAAAGACAACAACTACAACCACAAATTTGCAAGGGGTAGAGTTTAAGACTAAAGTTAACTTTAATAAGGTAAAGCCTTACTATGTGTAAGGGTTAATATTGGGCTTGGTGCCTATGGAGATCCTTCAGGATTCAGCTTTAACGTGGAGTAGGTACAAAGATGAGCAGATGGGACACATCATTCCCTATCTGGAGTATCCATATCTTGAGCAATGTTACAGCCAAGGTCAAGTGATTTGGTGGAGTAAAGGGTATCAGGTTAGTGAGTGGCAATACAAATCCTTTACATGGGAAATTAAGGTCTACTGCCACCATTGTTAGCAACTTTTGACTAGCATTCCTATCAAGTTTAGCAAAGAAGGAGGGATTGCGCCTGTTATACATCCTCTCTCTCAACTTGATTTTGATTATCATAAGTATGAGTGAGCTGATTATTATGGTGGCCTATCAATGAAGCTTGGGTTTATACTTTGTATTTTGATGGAGCTTCCAAAGGGCTGGCTGAACACACGAGCATTGGTGTGGTCATTAAAGATCACTGACGTAGGGTTGTCATGAAGATGGGAGTCTATTTAGGACCCTTTTTTACTAATAATATGGCAGAATACAAGGCCTTGATCATGTGGCTAAATGTAGCCTAATGTGGTGGTATCCACTGATTATTGGTTAAAGGTGACTCATAGTTAGTAATCAATCAACTAAATGGGACCTATAGTGTGCAGGATTCCATCTTACGAATATACTATTGTGCAACCTTGGATATGTTGCATATCTTTGAGTTGGTGACTTGTCAGTTAGTTCCTCGACAATGGAATTGCTTTGTAGATTCCCTAGCTAACTATGCTTTCGTAGAAGATGTCTTTTTCAATTATGGTCCAGGGGAGCCCTTACAATTACCTCCTAGAGTTATCCCTAGATTACTTTGGGGTCTTCTTGGTTGCTGACATGTCATATTTTAGCCATCGAGGTTTGTTTGGGTTATGAGTTCGGTAGCAAGTGAGCACCTTCCTACTCTATCATGGATGCATAGGATTGTGTATTGTCATATTCATCAGACACCCCTTGCTATTTATGCAGGGGGTTAGCTAATAACCTAATGCACTTAGTGTAGGGCCCAAGAGGACTTATTCTTGGTCAGTTTTGTGCTTTAGTAGAGTAATATGAGAACCAAGGGATTGTTTTAACAGTACGTTGTATTGAATGGTAGTAAAATGTTTTACTTCATAAGGCCAAGAGGGTTGTCTCTATCGAGTTTTAATGTTTTATTTCGTAGGGCCAAGAAGGCCATTTTTGTTGGTTGTGGACTCTTATATCTCTTTTTTGACCAAGAGGGCCATACGTCAATTTGGTGCATGTATGTTTAATGGTTTTCTATTTTAGTGACTACATCACACAGGTTAGACAAAGTGCCTAGTTAGACAAAGTGCCTAGAGAGAGCCTTTGTTGCATAGGAGCTTCTTGTGGTCATTCCAGGTGCTATTTTCACCTTCATGAGTTTTTCCCTTAAAGCTAATAGTGTTATATGTGTATGTGGGGTTTATTTTCTTTTCGGTTGTGGTGACCAACAATCAAGGCATGAAGTCCTAGGGTTTGGTAAGGTATATCTACGGGAGATTTGAATAGTTGTCCACCTCATGTTAGGACATTGTCTCACATTAAAGACTTGTGATAGAGGGAAGTCCTTGTGACCTTGTCCTTCCTACTTGTTAGGCAGTTGTCCTAGGAGTCCTTGCTAGTGGCAGTTAGAGAAGCCTACCAAAATATCAAAGAAGATAAAGTTCTGAGTATATCTAAGATAAAAATTAAAGGTGTGTAAAAAGGGGTTCTAACCCCTCAATTAGAAAAGGAAAAGAAAAAGGAAGAAAATTCCTACAAGCGATTGATTATCGCCTTGCGGAAGACCTGGTAGGTTCTCGGGAACAAGTCAGACAACCCGAGATTGATGCCTTGTCTTCCTAGGGGTAGCAGCTAGCCGAAAAGAAAAGAAATAAGAAAGGTTGGAGAGAAAATAAAAGTGAGAAAAAGAAAAGGATTAAGTACTGCTTCCCAAGAGCTTGGTAGGTTCTTGGGTACCAAATCAGCACCGAAGGCCGATGCCATGTTCTCCTTGGATAACTCTATACTCAGCTCTCTCCTTTTTACACGCCCAATTATGGAAACCTTGAAAGGAAAATGTGTTATAAGAAAAATATGATGACCATGCTATAGGAGCTCTCGCGTAGTAGGAGATCCTAGTCCAGATGTCCTAAGTTAGATGGGTAGTTAAGACCACCACTAGGATGACCTCTTTGATATGTTTTTTTAGCCAGTCCATGTCAGAGCAGTTGGTTAGCGACTTGCTTTGAATTTTTGCCAAATTATGCTAGGCCTATCCCTTATGGATTCTTATGCATTGATTTTATTACGGGGTAGGGTGAGAGTTGTTTCTGTGCTTTGTTGAGTATATTTTTTATGGCACCTTGATGCTTTCTTTAGTTGTTGTTTATGCAGATGAATTCATGGGATTTGGGTTGAGTCGTCCTATCCCATGGTTGCCAATGAGAGAAAATTTCAAAGACTTGTAAAGTGTGGATTAGGAGTGAATTAGTGTAAATTTTAGGTGGGAATTTAAAGCCGACAGAAGCAGAACATGAAGTTCCGACAATTTTAGAGACCAAGGAAGATGAAAATGCAAAACTTCGATCATTGTGGTGGTTGAAAATTTTTAGTAATTTTTTTGACAATAAGATTGAAGAGAGATAGCTTTCCAACCATTTGGGATGTCAAGTCGGACATGTAGGCTTTTTCAATTCTGGATTGGGGCATTGGACGAGAGAGATATGAGTGATTAGACATTGCAAAGATTGAAATGAACAAAAGAGACAAAAGTAATGGGCATGGCATTTAGAGGGGGCCAATTGGCCCCCTTTAAAAAAAATCATGATTGAGGGGGGGGAGGGGGGGGGGGGGATAAGGTGTCAATCAGCAAAGTGCGCCCTTCTTGGCACCAATTTTGTGGAGGAGGGGGCTATGGAGGCTGCACACAAGCAATACAACAAAGCAAGGCAATGAATTCCTGCAATTTCTCACTCCCCAATAATGCCGGTATATAATCAGAAAATGGCTACCTGGTGGTGGATTTGGAAATTAGTCTTTCTCTCTCCTCCCTCCTCTCTTCTCTTGATGGCCATTCACACACATGATCCTATGGAAGAAGGGGAAGCAGTTGGATGCAAAATAATAATGGAATAATTGTACCAAAGCAGAGTAGATTGTAGATTAGATTTGGAGAGAGCATCAACGGTAGAAAATAAGCATCAGCAACCTCCAACCATTAAATATGCACCTCCAAAATTGGGTTTCTATGGGTAAGCAACCATTTCATTCATTTTATAAAAGATGTTTGATGAATTTTTTTGTAAATGGATGGCTTTGATTGAAAAGGATAAAATTCATCATAAATCTTGAAGAAAACTAGAAAATCTAGTCATTTAACAATTTACATCAAAAAACGCAAAACCCGTAGTTATGCAATTTTCATGAAAATGATAAATTTTGGGGGTTTGGTGGTAATTTTGGGGTTCATATGGAGTAGAAATTAATATTAAATAAATTTTAATTGATTGTGATCAGTTTCAACCCATAAATCATAAATATCATAATTTTTATTTAAATAAATGAAGAAAATAGTAAAAAATTAGGAAAATTTAGTTATTTTGTACTAAGAAATTAAGGAAAAATATGTTTTATGTCTGTGAATGTATGGCATGTCCATAGCATGAGGGATAAGCCTTAGTTCATCTGTTTCTTCATGTTAAAGTTCATATAACAAAAACACATGAAAATTTGCTTTTACACCTATCAACGATGCATAACCTAAATGGTAAGGGAGAAGAGGGGTTTTGATGCTGATTAGTTGTGGAGAACGTTTAAAATTTTGATCTAATTATTTATGCATGCCTTATAGGACATTTATAAATTAAGTTAAAAAGGGTCAAGTAGCACGAGGATGCTCGGTGCTGATGCTTAGCAAGGAAGCAGGACATATAGGTTGAAATCATGGAAAGAAATGTTTGTTGCACTCCATAATGCTGATTTATGAAATGTAAAATGTTTGAGCACTATGGCATTCACAGTTGCATTGCACATATCATATTGTGTAATCCTTGGATGCATTGCAATTGGTTTCTTATACATATGGCCCACGGTGAGAGATTCCTAAGCTGTAGGCTTAGGCATTCGGGTTCCTTGGGAAATTGTTAAGTGAGGAAATATCTCATCTCCTAGAACATTTTAAAATAAGAGTGGAGTTTGTGACACTTGTATTATTTGTGCTAGCAATGCATCGAGGGGCCAATCCCCGAGGTGTAGGAGAGCTCTAGTGGGGCCACCGCATTTAGCTAGAGGGGTGCCTCATTTCGTTTGTAATTACGATGTATTTTATAACAATCTATGTGTAGGGACTCCCTTTGAGGAGTATGAGGCTTAAGTGTTGGACGACAATTCAAAACAAATGCGAGATTCACAATAGCAGCTAGGGTAGTATGCCCCTTATACGCTCCTAGCCATGAGGCCAAGAGGGTGTATTCTTTGAGTATAGAGAGGCCCGATTAGTGCTTAGAGCTAGTGTTGGGCCCTTTTTAGGTACCGACACAATGCCTTGCTAAAGCATAGGTTTCACCTACAGCTAATCAAGGAATGATAGAAATGTGACTCAAACCAAGACTTATGGAGAAATATTTCCCAATGGATAAATTTGGTGATGAAGATATTGCATGGAACAAATTTATTTAATACCTCATTCCATACCTAAGATCTATCTTTGTTCAACATTGAAACCCATGAAGGCTGGGACAAGGTCAAAGAGGAATCCCTTCCTCACAAATAAGAATGATTGAAGTACCACCCTAGCTTTGTATGCCATTGCAAACCACCTCTGAAATTTGGCCCTTCTAGCCTTGGATACAACTAATATGTCAGCACTCTTCTTATCCCTTATTTTATTGTGCATGATCTTTGTTGTTTGGTTTCTTGAATAAATCTCTCCCTCCAATGTAGAATTACAAGAGCCTATGTCACCCCAAACATTGGCCATGAAATTTACATGTTTTAAAATTTTGGAATTGCCAACAAAGAGAGCATCTTGGCTAGCCTCACAAATAATGAAAGTGCATTGATGTGGAGATGTCCATTGAGATGAGATTCTACCGCTGTACTCCACCATGGTACAACACACCCTGTATTCTAATATCTTAGCTCGTTTGGAAGGTATTCACCACATCCCACATGATTGCAAAATAATAGTGTTGACTATAAATTCCACATAGAAGCCTCTTGAACATATAGTTTTTCTTTTTAAATGCTCCAAATACAAAGGAGTATCTCTCTAATTTAACCCTAAATCCATGCATTTTCATAATTTTTTAATGTTTGTCATGTTTGTGTTTTTTTAATCATTTATGTATAATTACAAGTTCATTGATCCCTTAATTCACAATAAGATCCTCTTGAAGAGATTAGCTTATTTTTTTGAAGAAATGTCAAGAATCGCGTGGTGGGGGGACTTGCTCAAGATGCTGCGCCAAACACACACAAAATGCACAAGGAGAAGCTCACTCAAGAGACAAGAAGAGAGATGGAGGCCAAAACATTTTCTTGCTGATTTCTTCTTCTTCTTCCGCACACTTTACAATGTACACAAAGTATAGATAATATACAACATAAAGGAAAGTGGCCTACTAAGTCAAACAATGCATAACCGACTACACTAGTCGACTAGCGCTATAACTATGCCAGCTGTAAATAGGTGTAACGACCTGAATATAATAAGTAATGAGTCAATGGCCATGTGAGAGTCATAATGACCACCAACCTGCTAAGTGTAGACGTGTGGACCCATCTAACCAGGCGGTCCATCATCAATGTCCGCATGTGTTGAGTTTGTCATCTCAACACTCCCCCTCAAGCTCAACTGCATCTCTGCAACTCCAAGTAAGCTTTGAAACTTTTGAAGCTTCTCTATACCCAATGCCTTCGTGAAGATGTCAGCTATCTGATCCTGTGTGCTGACATACACCAAGTCAATCTCACCTGCTAGTACCTTCTCTCTCAAAAAGTGATAGTGTACCTCAATATGTTTTGTCCTTGCATGGAACACAGGGTTCCTAGCCAACTATATACTGCTCATATTGTCACAATAAATAACAACTGCACCTTCCACCTGCACATCAAAGTGATAGTGTACCTCAATATGTTTTGTCCTCGCATGGAACACAGGGTTCCTAGCCAACTGTATACTGCTCGTGTTGTCACAATAAATAACAACTGCACCTTCCACCTGCACATCTAAATCAGCCAATAACTTTTGCAGCCATACTACCTCACATGCTGCAACAGCAGCACCTCTATACTCAGCCTCTGTACTCGACAAAGCAACTGTAGATTGCTTTTTGCTGCTCCAAGCAACTGCTGCACTACCAAGAGAGAACATGTATCCGCTGTAGATCTTCTATCAGAAATATTACCAGCCCAATCTGCATCTGTGTATCCAAACACCTCTACATCTGTACCTGCTTCATAGAAAAGTCCATAATGTAATGTGGACTTCACATATCTCAATATGCGTCTGACTGCATCCAAATGTGGCTTTCTAGGTACTTGCATAAACTGACTCACAAGACCAACAGCCTAGCTCAAGTTTGGCCTTGTAATGGTCATGTAGATCAAACTCCCCACTATCCTCCTGAACATAGTAGGATCTTCTATCTCATCCCCAACATCAACACTCAACTTTACATTCTGCTCCAACGGGACTGAAAGTGGTTTGCATGCTATCATACCATACTTGGACAACATATCCAAGCCATATTGTCTTTGGGACAGCCATATACCATCATCACATCTGATCACCTCAATGCCAAGGAAGTACCTTAACTCACCTAAATCCTTCATCTCAAACTTCTTCTTCAAAGAGTCCTTGACTTCAGCAATCCCACTATCACTATCACCTGTAATAATCAAGTCATCCACATAGATGACTATGATGACCAAACCTGCATCTCCCTTTCTCACATAAAGTGAGTGATCAGCATCAGAAACATAAAAGCCAATATTGACAAGATACTCTTTGATCTTGTCAAACCATGCTCTAGGTGCTTGCTTGAGCCCATAGAGCGCCTTATTCAACCTGCGCACATATGTGGGATGCTCTAAATCTTCATAACCTGTAGGTTGATCCATATACACTTCTTCCTACAAATCACCATGCAAGAAGGCATTCTTCACATCCATTTGCAGCAACCTCCAACCTTTGGCTGCTGCCAAAGCAATCATACATCTGATAGTTGCCATCCTAGCAACTCGACTGAAGGTTTCATCATAATCTATGCCATATGTCTGGGCATAGCCTTTTGCAACCAGCCTAGCTTTGTACCTACTAATAGAACCATTTGCATTGTGCTTAATCTTATAAACCCACTTACATCCAATAGCTTTCTTTCCCTTCAGCAATGATACTAGATCCCAAGTCTTATTGGCCTCTAATGCAACAATCTCCTCATCCATTGCTGCATCCCAATGAGCATGACCAACAGCCTCCTCAAAACATGTCGGCTCAACATCCTCAACTAGTTTCACCATATAAGCATAATGGTGAGCTGCATAACCTTCAAAACCAAATCTTTTAACAGGGTATCTGACCCTGCTAGATCTGCGTACCACCAGATCACTCAATGGAGCCTTTACATTACTATGAGCTCTCTGTACACCTGGTGTCCTGACAGAAGGAATACCAAGCTCATCATCCAAGCTTTCTGAGCCACTGGAGTCTCCATCAAGAACTGCATCAATGCCATTTGACACTTTATTCTTTCCTTTTTCTTTACCTATAGTGCTACTAGATGCACCTGAAGATGTAGAGGTACTCCTTAGTCTCCCAGACCAAGGACTACCAGATGATGTCTCTGGTCCACTAAGAGTCCGTGATTCTTGCTTTTCAGCCTGCACATGAGTGTCATGACCATCATCATCATCCAATGCATCACCACTAGATGCATACCAACTGCTCATTTCATCAAAGATGACATCCTTGCTCACTCTCAACTTACATTTGGCAGGGTTCTAACAGCGATACCCTTTCTGCTCTAAAGAGTATCCAATAAAGGCACACTTTTCAGCCTTTGGATCCAGTTTCTTCTGCAACTCATCTGGCACATGAACAAACGCAATGCAGCCAAACACTTTCGAGTGTGAGACATCAGGCTTCTTACTTGTAAAACATTCTTCGGGGGTCATACCATGAACTGCAGCTGTGGGAGTTCTGTTTATAATATAAATAGCAGTATGAACAGTCTCAGACCAAAAATGCTTAGGCATATTCTTTTCAGCCAAGGCGCGTGCAACTTCTGCAATATGCTTGTTTTTCCTTTCTGCAACCCCATTTTGCTGTGGGGTATACCTGCATGTGAACTGTCTCTTTATCCCATGAGACCTCAAAAAATCACTGAACTCATTCGAGAGGTACTCTCCCCCTCCATCTGACCTCAAGCACTTTACTTTCAAGCCTGTTTCTCTTTCAACTGGAGCCTTGAAAGTTCTAAAGTGCTCAAACGCTTCACTCTTTTCCTTCATAAAATATACCCACAGCTTTCTAGAACAATCATCAATGAATGTGACAAAGTATGAACTGCCTCCAAGAGATACATTTTGTGCAGGCCCCCAAATGTCTGTATGCACAACATCAAGGATATTTCTGCTTACATCTCTGTCATGTGAAAAGGGTTGTCTTGCCTGCTTACCAAACTGACATGCTTCGCATACCTTATGAGATTTTGCAACTCTAAACGTAGGCAAACCTGTAACCAACCCTTTGGACTGCATTAATTTCAGCCTTTGTACATTTGCATGTCTTATGCGTTTGTGCCAAATTTCAATATCTGCAACAACACCTTTTCCTTTAGCATACATAGCAACATTCATAGTAGGAATTCCAGCATCCAGAGTAAACATACGCCCAACTCTACTTCCCTTTGCAACTAACCTGCACTTGTCATTGAAGTCTTCTACAAAGCAGCCCTTTGCATTAAATCTGACTTGCAGCCCTTGCTCTACCATCTGACCCACTGACACCAAGTTCTTTGTAATAGATGGCACATATAATACATCTGAAAGACTCTTTGTCTTACCATCATGCAAGGACAAGGGAACTTTTCCAATGTGTGAAATTGGGTGGCATGAATCATCACCCGTCTGCACATAACCTGCATTTTGCAAATTCTGCATCTCTCCAAACCATTCTGCATGGCTAGTCATATGATTGGATGCACCTGAATCAACATACCAAACATCATCATGTGTTCCCTTTCCTGTAACAGCATTCAACATATGCTGCATAACAAACATACGTTCATTTTTGTCTTCATTCTGTCGTGAAGACAATGCATAGTTTTCTTGCTGCAACTTACCACTATGGATATCATCTTTCTTAGCATAACATTGGGCTGCAATATGACCTGTTTTGCCACAGTAGTGACACACAATACCAGAGTTGTTAGAACCTCTGTTCTGCCATCCACCTCTTCCTCTGAAGCTTCCCCTACCTCTAAAGTTACCACGGCCTCTTGAAGAGAACCTGCCATGTCCCTTCCTGAACTGGAGTAGAAATCTTGGACATGTTCACCACTTCTTTCAGATGTCTCACTCTGCATGTTGATCTCTTCAGTGATCATAAGGGAGACCAACTCATCGAAATCTGGGAATGGCTTTCTAACATATACGGAAGTTACAAAAGACTTCCAAGCCTTTTCATTATTAAGTCCACCCAAGGTAGACGACACCAAATCATCATCATTGGGCATTGCATCAATCGTTGCCAAGGCATCTGCAATGCTCCTTACCTTCAGTGCATACTCATTGATAGACATCTTCCCTTTCTTCAATGTATTCAACTCTTGCTTGAGTTGAATCTTTCGTGCCTTTGTATTTACAGAAAACATACTTTCAAGTATGGTCCAAGTTGCATATGAATTCTCTGCATTTCTAATATGTCCCAGCATATTATTGTTAATTACTGCAGACAACCAATACATGACCTTTTTATCTTTTGCATTCCATTCCTTCCGTGCCTTTGTCTCTTCTACGGAGGATCACTCACCTCCGGCTCCTTTTCTTCACCTGAAACAAACTCATAGAGGCATTTTCCAATAAGGAAGTTTGTGACACAGAACTTCCATGATGGGTAGTTGTTCTTGTTGAGCTTCTCAATGATGGGTCTTCCACTATTCTCTGCCATTATCACAAAACTAATACCAAACAGCAAGCAAATCTTCTGCAACCTTTGACCTGTAGTGCACAGCAATACACCAGACAGCCTTTTTCACTGTCTGCTCAACAATACATGCAATCTGCAACGTGTTTACAGATAAACCTTATGTTTGCTTCCTAAAAACACCTCAAGAATTACAGATTCGCAATCTGTAACCTGTGCACCCACTTTCTATCAAAACAGCCGAAATCACCGTGTACCCTAAAACTGTTGTCCGCAACCTTGCGGCTCTAAAATGGGGCCTAAAACGGCCTCACATACCCAAAATTACTGCGCGAAGGCCCTAAACGGCTGATCTGTAGAATACACAGCGCTCTTCACGCAACCCAAATCTCACTGCAATCTGAGATTTTTGCTCGACCCTGCTTCCGGTGCCTCGACAGGCACTATCCAAGAGAGAGAGTGGAAGAATGGGAGAGCTTCTTACCCGTGGCTTGCTTGCTTGAACCTTGCTTCTTCTCCTTCGCTTCAACCTTCAAAAATCAGCCTCTCTCAGTGGCGCAGCTCTGATACCATGTCAAGAATCACATGGTGGGGGGACTTGCTCAAGATGTTGTGCCGAACACACACAGAATGCACAAGGAGAAGCTCACTCAAGAGACAAGAAGAGAGATGGAGGCCAAAACATTTTCTTGCTGATTTCTTATTCTTCTTCCACACACTTTACAATGTACACAAAGTATAGATAAGATACAACATAAAGGAAAGTGGCCTACTAAGTCAAACAATGCATAACCGACTACACTAGTCGACTGGCACTATAACTATGCCAGTTGTAAATAGGTGTAACAACCTGAATATAATAAGTCATGAGTCAGTGGCCATGTGAGAGTCATAATGACCACCAACGTGCTAAGTGTAGACGTGTAGACCCATCTAACTAGGCGGTCCATCATCAATGTCCGCATGTGTTGAACTTGTCATCTCAACAAGAAATGCTCCAAATAAAATGAGCATGTATCCAATTTTGTGCAATTTAGTGTTTTCAAGATCTTCATTATTTTTGTCATGTTTATGTTTTCAAAATCATGTACTAGTTGAATTCAGGAAGAGTTTAATGCATTCATTTCCAAAGAAACTGTAAAGATCAAGGGTCAAGGATTGCTAGAACATGAAACACAAAAAAAGTTTGAAGTTGCCATAAGAGCAGAGAAAGAACAATTGAAAGACCATGGCTACAAGTATCTCTCCATTGCCACTCATGCCACTGGAGAAGATAGCTTCAAGTTATCATATGGGATTCAATGGGATGAACCAAGCATGATGAAGATTACTATGACAAGTGATACTGCCTGCTGCTAAGCTCCAAACTTCCCCAAGAGGTAAGATTATTTGGTGTGTCTAAATGTTGCACTCTTCAATCTAATGAAAAAAAAGGTTGCATTTTCTACTTTTATGGATTTCCATATTTGCCATGCAGGCATATGTGCATCTCTTGAACATAGTGAAGTCATTCGATGAAGACTAAGACAATATGCATAAGTTATATTTCTCAGCTAAGAGACTACTCTATGGGTATTATGTTGGTGTTTCACTCAAGTATACCTATATTTCTATCATTGGTTGGTGGCTATTACAACCCATGGAAGGATGGTTTATTTTAGATTTGTTCTCTTGCTTGTTATACATGTTTGCAAATCCATGGTAGTGGGTGGCTCTTATTTGATTTGAAATAGAATACCTAAGCAAGGGAGACTATTGATGTTTTTTTGGACAATATGCTAACTTGCATTGTGGTTGCTACATCATGGTTATAGGTGGTTCTTGCATTGCATTACTAAACAAATGCTTGATGTAGTGTATGTAGTGACCAAAGAGTGGATTGATGTGAAAGATGAGAACACCATGTACTCTCTAACTATCCAAGAGAGTGGGACCACAAAATGGGAGGTAAATGTCTATCTTTGGTGGCTTGATTACCCCGTTGGGATCATTCCAAAGCAAGAGATGGATTTGCAAGCAAGGATACTCACTTCTTTATTTTACAAATGTCTAGTATGTTCGCTAAATGGTTGATTAGTTGAGGATGTGATAGTTTAAGTAATCATGGTGTTTTTCTTCTAGGATTCATGGCTGAGCATAGCAAGGCTTCCACTATAGATACACGATCTCTAACAATCTTTCTCACCCATCTAGGCTTGAAATATTTAATGCATATGTTGCACCTGCTACACAAACCAATTAGGATACAAGTTGTGCAGTTCCTTCTTAAAATTTGTGGGACATGCTAGGTAATAAATATATGAACCTTTGTATCTTACCGCTTGCCTAATCTCCCACCTTTGTATTGATGTAGTCTTTGATTATGGGTTTGTTGAGTTAGTTGAACGATATTTTTATTCTTATTTACAAAGGCAATAAGTTGATGGATCCACCTAGTGAGACTCCTAAGCCCATGCAAACACATCCAGTTGAGTCATCAAAAACATGTGTGCTAGTGCTCGAACCTCATCCTTCATGGTTGAGTCAAAAACTGGGCATCCTAATTAGGAAAGATGGCCCATTACATGTAGTGTTGGTGAGTATTGATTAAACATGGATGGTACACCATGTCACGAGGTTTCATGATTGATATTTGCATACTTTAGCATGAGTCTACTAGTGGATGCATTGGGTGTAGAGTCAAGGGGGTTAGTTTTATCATGTGTCATATGCTAGGCATATATTATCTGTTGCATACCACTTTTGAAGTTCTCAAGTCATCACGTTTTTATATGTATAGAGAGTATATGTATACCAAAGTTGAGTTTCTTTACAAAGAACCTCATGATTGGCACCATGGACCTAGCATAAGAGTGATTCATAGACGAGGGATTCTTGATTACTATGTGCCTAGCAGAGCACATTGGAGGGTTCATTGTGAAGGCCACAAGGGTATCCTTGTCCTTTATCACACATGGATTCCTTTTTGCATTACAAAAGCCTATAGATAACCTATTACTTGAGAGACAGTAAGAACCTAGAATCTTCTTTACTTTTATTCTCTAGTTTTGTGAGTTTCTTTATGTTAATGCATATACACACGTTCACTTTTTTAATGCTAAAACATGTGCTGGACCTCACCATTTTCTTGTGGCATCAAGCGGGTAAGTAAGTACTTCCATCATGCAACCAAGAGGTTGGTAAGGCCATTGATGAAATTCACATTCTGCTAGATGGCTCTGTCTATCCTTTGAAGATTCATTGGATTCTTGCTAGGGGTGATGGGAAGAGATCATTATTACTTTATAGGTGATGTCTCATATACTTGGAATGTAAGGAAATAGATTATTGAATGCATTTTAACAAGTTGTGTTTTCATTAGGTGGTTACTTGCCACCTTCACAAAGCAATGCAATTATATCTTGAATGTGTTTGCAGGGTGTGGTGGCCTTGGGCAAGCCAATGCCAAGGATGGTCACCATTGCCTTTGCACAGAGATTGATGACTTGTTGCAACAACAATGCCTTTCAAACATCAACACTATATTAAGGAATTTGGAAATTTCCATGCATTGTGGGAATCTCCAATACCTTTATTATTTGACCAGGAGGTCAAATCTTGTTGTCTTACTTAGAGGTGGAGTCTACCCTTAATGCTATATGAGATACCTTCCCAAATTCCACTTTCAAATATGGATCAAGATTTAGCCATGTGGTCAAATCTTTATCACTTATTTGAATTTGAAACTTAGTGCTTGTAGAGTCATTAAAACTCTATTGGCACATTTCATGCCTTTTTTAGGCCTTTAATTATTGAATTAGAATACCTTTATGTTCATGGGCTTTAAAGTTTTCATAATTATCACCTAAAAAGTACATTTGGATACTTGATAGGCACCATCGTATATTGTGTACCATTCATGGCTTATTAAAGATGGTTGCTAGAGATCATATTACATGATGTCAAATACAAATGTCTAAAGATGGGCATGGCATTGCATAAGAAAATCATGTTGTTCAAGAAGGGAATGAAGAAGAAAAGAGGCCTAGAAGAAATTTCATGACCAACAACTTGCCTCAGAGGGTGTAAAAATCACACAATGCAACGAGCGGACAGAATCTAAGCAAAGAATGGAGAATATACAACAAGTATGAGAAGACAAAAATTGCTTTAATTTCAAATGAAATGATACAAAGATGGCTCTATCCACTTGTGTGTTTCCATTGTGAAGCTTAGATGGATGATAGGTAAAGAGCTTAAGGCTAGCTAGAAGAACTTAACTCGGTGAAAGTTAGATTGACAATAGCTTTGGATGGGTCTTCCTTTTATAGCTAGGGAAGGTAGTCTAGTCGGCTTGTCCAACCATATCATGAATCTTCCCTAGTCTGCCAAATAATATTTCCTTTACCATATAAGGCCAAAGGCTAGATCCAAAAAAGACACCTTTTTGCCATCTGGTCACATAGACCTCATATGACATACAAGTTAGGACCCAACCAATGTCTATGCTCACACATGGCTTCTCCTCATAATGGGAGCCTTACAACTTACAGTGCCATGGATCATTGGTGGCACCTTACGAGGGTGGGGCATTGAGCATATCTAATAGGGAGAAGAATAAGAAAGTTATGATCTCAAAATGGATTTATTAAGCAAGAAGGTGGATGTGACATATGGCTAGATAATGGAGTCGTTTTTTCCTAAATTAGGCATCACTTTGTTTTGGATTGAATTGTTGAAAGTAATTGAAGTTAAAGTTGATCTAATCAACTCATATGCATGTGTAGGTGACATCTTTGAGATGGAACATTCTAGTATGAAAAAGAGTGATTGTCAACCACCTCCATACAGTGTTATGGCATCAACAAAGAATAAAAAACCACTTCCCTTTTATCACAAACATCGGTATAAAAAAGAGGCAATGTGGTTGGAGTAGGGACTCCTTCATACAACTAGATCTTTCTACCTTCCAGTTTGAAGGTTCGTGATAATGATAAGAAGTATAGATATCCTTTTTTTCTAGATTTTTGTAACTACAATTAAAAGATTGTCTATTGTAAAAATCATAGGATTGCAAAAAGCTAGTTAGAGAGTCATGTAATAAGCAAGATACACATCGACTAGGGTTTAGACCCCTAGTCACACTGACCGGGGTATATAAGGTGTAAGAGCCCCAGATTAGGGCAACTAGTTATTATCAAGATCATACTCTTCATCTTCATCTCCAACTTCCATGGCTTCCTCCTCCCTTCTCTCCTCTTTTCTCTGTTTCTCTCTCCTCTTCTAGTCTTCTCCCTTCTTCTTGCTTTCTTTCTCTCTCTTCAGCTCTTCAGCTCTCTCCTCTCAGCTTCTTTCATTACAAGTGGTACCAGAACTTCAGTCTTTGGTCCTTTTCTCCTTTCCCCTTTCTTCCTTCTCAAATCCCAAAAACCCTAGTTACTCAGCTTACAGGCACATGTATAGTAAGAAGGACTGCAGTTAACTTCAGCTTTTTGGAGCAAGTAGGAGCTATGGCTGGAGACTCAGACATATCTAGAGATAAAATGGTTAAAATAGTAGGTCATCACTTCTTTTCATGCAAATTTTAAGGGTTCCAGGCCAAGTTTGGATTTTCAGGAGAGTTCGAAGAGGGCAAAAATCCCAATTACTTTTTGCCTCAATCCCCTTTCTCTCTCCTTCATGCAAGCTGCCATGGCTTCCAACCAGCACAAACCTTCCCAGCTTGCTCTAGCCATCTCCTAACAACCATCCAACCTTAGAATCTGATCCCCACCATCTCCAGCTCTAGTTTGAAACCCTGTTGGGTGGCTAGGGAATCCCTGCCAAAGACAGCAGATAGCAGCCCGCAATTTGCGGCACAATTTGTGCTATTGCCCCTGGCTTCCACTTGCCTCTTGCTCCTGCTCCTGGCCTTCTCCTTGGCACTATTGGCCCCCTGGGGTAAGGGTTGAACTCCCTCAACAAGATTTAATCTCTCCCCTTCCTCCGACATTGATACTCTGCTTGAACCTCCTGTTGAACACCCTGTTTGGGCAACCATTAATAATCAGTCCAAGCTCTTGATCCACCCCATAACCCTAGAGCTCAGCCATCAAGAGATATCTCAACCCCTCTTGACCTCTCCTACTCCGAATGAAGACATGAAGTTCAGCATGCATGGGAGCTTTGTGGCTAGCCATGAAAGCTTCACTTGAAGCTTCCCATCTTTGAAGCTCAAGCTCGGGGACAAGCACGAGAGCCTCCTTCATCAGTAGGAGCATTTGAATGCTGAATTATTCTTCCACGGATGCCCCAACCAACCGGACTTGATCGATGATTCATGCTTCAAAGGTCCCCCCAAGTATTAAAGAGGTATGCCAATCTGATCTTAATCTCTCAATTTACCCACTTCTTGAGCTTCATCCATTGTTGGAGAGATTCAAGATTGCACAGGTTTAATAGTTTAATCCTCTTCGTGTGCATGCATCATGCCTCTTCCTGAAATTTATTGTAATGGCTGACATTAACCCCCATTTGGTCTTGTGATCTTGGATGAGCCCAAAATGAATAATAGCCATTGTAAATCAGGTAAATAGCAGCCAGTGAGTCACTAGACTGCCAAGATAACCCCTACCCCCAACCTTTGTCATTCCTTGCATCTCATGAAAGGGCCAAATGTCTTCTTTCCAATGCATTTCATGCTGATTGCTTAATAAAAATGTCTTCCATGTTTCCTCTATCTAAGGAAAAAGGCCGATGCCAAGTGAGATGGTAAGACAAAAGAGAGGTGACCCTCTCTTACCACTTCTTATCCGAAGGGGTGCACAACCCAACCTGGGGGGGACTTTGCCTACCTCCCGGTGATCCAGAGCCTGATACTTGTATGTAGGTGCCGGTACTTCCATGAGCTCCACTCCCCCTGACCCAATGATCCCTCTTGGACACCCCAAAATGCTCATGGCACCCATGTATGACACTTGAAGTGCATGTAGTCAAAAGAGATGTATGGCACTGAATATACTTATGCATTAATGGTAGAGTTGATGGGTATGCAATGATGCTTGGGACCATGATCAGTATGCTATTGATGTTGCTGATTAGGCCCCTTGAACTACGCTCTACCCATGTAAGACCTTGGCAATAATGGACATGCAGTGCTTTTGGTCACAGTCCTGCAAGACAGTCAAGAAGATCCTATTGCAGAAATTTCTATTTTGAATCTGGGAGTGAACCCTATAGCTCACCTTGAAGAGGGATTTTTCCCCTTCCATTTCAATCAAAAAGGGCTTTGTCCCCTTCCATTTGAATCAAAAACCTCCCCAATCAGAGCTAGGGTTTCAAATTTATGCCCATTTTTGTGCACTAGGGTCACTGTGGACAAGGTGCAGACCAGGCACAATAAATCCATTACAGAAAATTCTAATCATTTTCTGTCACAAAGGTTAATAATTCATCTCAAAAATGACTTTTTTTCCTTCGACTTGAGCCAAAAAACTCATCAATCGGAGTTTCCTACAAAGAGTTATGCCCTTTTACTGATAGCAGGTCATGTGGACTGCATCCAGATGGCTGGCCAAAAAGGAAAAAGCAAGGCCCAAGAGGAACTACAGAGGAAGATTAGAAACTCGAGGACCTCTGCGAATGAGGAACCAAGCTCGGCATAGGATTACCATGGTGACATACAGGAGGAAATACCTAAAACAAATCCGTACACCCTTCTCAATCACACCCTCTGTCAGCATGAGCTTCATCATATGGAACACCATAATTATATGGTCACCAACCACCGCCAAATGATGCCCAAGTTTGATTAAGAGATCAAGCACATGGCTCTCTCAAACTCAAAGACTCAATAGACCTTCGAGCAGCTCACTTCTCTTATTGCTCAATTAGCGACCGCTTCATCCCAAGAGAAGACCAATGACTCTAGGCATGAGTCTAGACGTCCTCCCCATCAGGAACAGTTGCATGGTCCACAGGGTATACTTAGCGCTAAGGGAATTTCCCCTTCTACCTACGAGATCGGAGAACCCTCTCATGCGCATGATGAACCCCTATTGAATTTCCCCATCCACCATGCAGCCAACATCCATTTGAGGCCTTCTCCCACCCTTGGTCGGATTTCCCCTACTCTCCCTAGGAGCCCCCATGCACCCCATATGAATCAGCCCCATCAAGGAAAATATGGTACAAATGGCCAGCCTGAAAATCATGGACAACATGGTTATAATGGACAACATGTGCTTAATGCACCACATGGGATGTATGGATAGTAAGGCATGTATGGCCACCATGGGATGTATGGACATCAAGGATTTCATGGGCAGCATGGCCCCAATGATCTGCGTGACAAGGTCATCCTATAAAGTACAATGGGAAATCCCCCTCACCATCTGACTTGGAGGAATGGACGTCCAAGTTGGAGTCCTACTTCAATATCTACCCCCGCACTGACGATCAGAAAAGGAAGGATTTGCCCACACATGGTGGCGCTATATCAATCAAGAGAATCAACAGTTCATTGATTGGGAAGATTTTAAAATGCATATGGTCCAAGTTTTTGTATCCCCTATGGAAAAAGAGCGGTTGGCAAGACGATGGTACACTCTTGACCAACGTAACCTCACTGTATGTGAATACACAAATCAGTTCATGAACATGGCCATGTATGTGGAGAGCATTAGCGATGATGCTAAATTGCACAAGTATATCTATGGGTTGGAACTGAGCCTATTAGCAGATGTCATGGCCCAAAAACCTACCACATTTTTTGATGCAATTGAACTAGCTGAGAGATATGCAAGAAAGTACCGTAAGAATGAATATTTTCAACAAGGTGTTAGACACCCCTACACTCCTTCGCAATCAACTGCATACGGAGGTGGTTTTCAAGGCACTTCTATCCCCAATAACAACCCCAAGATACCCACTTACCCCGACTTCCATGATGAAAGAAAAATGAGCACTTTTGGGACATCATTGGGCTCTAATGCTGTGAATAACTATGCTGAAAACAAACACTTCACTGTATCACCTTCCCATGGATCCAATAGCCAACGGTTCATCTCCCTAGATGTTGTGAAGGAACGAAAGGAAAAGGGCACACTAAGGAGGATGACTTGCCCATTGACCAAGCTGAGCCTACAAAGGATGTTGATGACGAGCAGTTCTATGACCCCAAGGATGGGTTTCCCTTTGACCTGGGTGGTGTTCCATTACAGATACTTCATTTAACATCCCACCCACCTCGCACTTCCCTTTGCTCGATCTTCTTGGATGCTTGGATGAGTTCCTACAAACCCAGCACCCTTCGCATTCAAAGCAGTATCAATGGAAATCATGTTTTTATCCTTGTGGATAGTGGAAGCACTCACAGTTTTGTGCATAAATCAGCCATTGATTGGTTGAAATGTACCCCTATGGCATTACACCACCCCTTGAAGGTCCAAGTAGCAAATGGAGAAGAAATCAGCACACATGTATGTCCTGCAGTTCCCTTATGCTTGGCTGAAAATTATATGGCACTGATTGATCTAATTGCCCTAGATATGGGCCCCATTGACGTTGTCTTGGGCTACCATTGGCTAAAACAATTAGGGAATATTGCTATAGATGTCTCTCAGCTTTACATGGATTTTATGATGCATGGACAGCCTATCCACTTAGAGGGAGTTCAAGATCATGCTGATTTTCAGCTCATTACAACAAAGAATTTCAAAGTTCAGGAATTTAAGAAATGCTCACAAATCTTTGTTTTGCAATTAAATAAGGACAACTTTGATCAGCCCTCTGCAATATCTATTGATTCATCCTTGCACACCTTACTTGAGGAATACAATGACCTATTTCAGATGCCTACATCCCTTCCCCCCAAGCAACAAATGGACCACCCACTTGACCTAGAGCCCCATTCCAAGCCAGTGAATAAACCCCCTTATAGACTATCCAAGTGTGAGTGTGAAGAGGTTGCAAAGCAAATCAAGGAGTTGTTAGAGATGGGTTTCATTGAACCTAGTTCTTCCCCCTATGCATCCCATGTCCTCTTAGTCAAAAAGAAAGATGGCTCCTTTCGCATGTGCATTGAATACAGAGACTTAAACAAAATTACGATGAAGAATTGCTAACTCATCCCATGGATTGATGATTTGTTGGATGAGTTGAAAGGGGCATGCTTTTTCACTAATATTGGCTTGCGCTCTGGCTACCATCAGATTAGTATGCGGGCAGGAGATGAGATCGAAATGGCCTTCAGGACTGATCATGGACTTTATCATTTTCTGCTGATGCCTTTTGGGTTGACTAATGCCCCTGCCACCTTTCAAAGCCTCATGAACAAAATCCTATAGCCCTTTCTATTCAAGTTTGTGCTTGTTTTCTTTGATGACATCCTCATTTACAGCAAGTCATCTACAGAGCACTTGACACACATTCGGAGGGTGTTTGACATATTGAGAGAGCATCAACTCTTTGCTAAGGAGAGAAAATGCATATTCATGCAAACATCTGTGGAGTACTTGGGACACATTGTGAGTGAAAATGGTATACAAGCTGACCTGAAGAAGGTGCAATGTGTTAGAGACTGGCCCACTCCTTCCACCACCACTTCTTTGTGTCACTTCCTTGTTCTCTCTTCATTCTACAGATGCTTTATTAATCATTATGCCACCATTGTAGCACTTTGATGACTGATCACTTGAAAAAGGAGTCATTCTTTTGGGATGCCACTACAGATCATAGCTTCAAATAGTTAAAGGATGCGCTTACTTCAGCCCCCATCCTTGTTTGCCCCAACTTCTCTAATCTCTTTACCATTCATTGTGATGCCAATGGCCGGGGTATTGATGTAGTATTGTTGCAGGAGCACGGTGTGATTGCATTTGAGAGCCGCAAGCTTGATGAGAAGGAGATGCAAATGAATGTATATGACCAAGAGACGTTGGCCATCCTCCATGCAATCAAGAAATGGCACCACTATTTGTATGGCAACTGCTTCCAAGTAAAAAGTGACCACCGAGTCCTCCAGTACTTCTTGACTCACTCTACTTTGACTCCTAAGCAAAGGCAATGGCTGGCAACCTTATAGAACTATGACTTTGATATTTCACACACTCGAGGCAAGGATAATATTGTGGCTGATTCACTCTCTCAAATGTGGGCATGCAGAGTGTCCTCTATCTTAGAATTGCACAGTGGGTTGAAGAGCTTCAAGAGGCTTACTTGTTAGATGATCATTTCAGCCACACATTTTATAAATTACAGCATGGGGTCATGGCTGAAAACTCCCAATATCAGCTCAAGCAAGGCCTTATTTGGTCCCATGACAAGATTGACATCCCCACACTTTCCCTTCACGCAAAAGATCATGGAAGAGATGCATTCTTGCCCCACTACTGGTCACTTCGGTGTTTTCAAAACATATGATAGGATTGCCAAGAGCTTTCATTGGAAAGGCTTATGGAGGGATGTGAAGGACTTAGAGACCAAATGTGTTCCATGCCAACAGAACAAGGATAGTACACACACGCCTGGTTGCCTCTTGCGCACTTTATCCCCATTAAGATCCAATATATTACCTCTCAAGTGGCCACTTAGTTTATGGAAAATGTCTTCAAGTTGCGTGGCTTGCCACAGGTCATAGTACATGATCGGGATGCAAAGTTTATGAGTAACTTCTGGTAGACAGTTTTCACCTTTATGGGGACCAAGCTTGCTCCTCCACTGCATACCACCCTCAAAATGATGGCCAGACTAAAAGAGTGAACAAATGGCTTCAAACATATTTGAGGCACTTTTGCCATGATGTACAACACACCTGGGATACGTGGCTTCACTTGGCTGAGTTTGCATGTAATAGCTCCACACACTCTAGCATTGGAGTGTCCCCTTTTAAGGCCTTATATGGGTATAAGGTTCCCCTCCCCACAGTCTTATTTAATGATAAGATCAATCCTCAGAGTCAAACTGAGTTGGATCGCATGCAAGCTTTACTTCAGCAATGTAAAATGAACCTTCAAAAGTCCCAAACACACATGAAACTCTATGCTAATGAGAAACGAAGGCATTTGGAATTCCAAGAAGGGGAATTGGTCCTTTTGAAAGTGCCTAAGTCCCGCTACTCGACTCTCAAAGAGGGCAGTAGTAACAAGCTCGCCAATTGCTTCTACAGCCCATACCGAATCCTGAAGAGAGTGGGTGACTCGGCCTACCACTTTAGAATCCCCCCCTACCAACAAAATCCACAATGTGTATCATGTCATCTAGCTAAAACCCTTTGTAGGCTCCTTAGTGGACTATGTGGAAGAACTTCCCCCCGATAGATGAAGAAGGCATCACTTGATATATCCCTGAAGCAATCATTGGGCAGCGAGATAAGCACTTACGATCCCGATCCATTAAAGAGTACCCCATCAAATGGCAAGGCCTACCCTTGGAAGAAGCCTCTTGGCACCCATCAACCATCATCAATGAGATTCCCTACCTCCATGAGGCCCAACGGTTGGAAGACTAGCTGATCATGCCCCAATTGACCACCCTCTACTTGCAAACTGCACACTATTATAGAACAATTTTGTACTTATTCAAATCTTAGGAATGTGCATCCTACATAGGCTGAAAGTACTCGTCATAAGCTCTATTTCGACATGTGATACACCCTATTTGGAGCAGCCTATCAAAAGTTATGAGATGTTTACTTTAGCAGGCCGATCCTAGACTGCATGCTGTCCCTAGTCTCTACCCACCCAATTTTCATTGTCAAAGGGCTCAGATTAGTACTCTACAACCCTCCCTTACCCACCCATCAACCCTCTATTTCTCTTTTGAGGGAAAAAATCTTCACAGTGGGGACGGATTGTAACAAGCAGGATACACACCGACTAGGGTTTAGACACCCAGTCACACTAACTGGGGTACATAAGGTGTAAGAGCCCCAGATTACGGCAACCAGTTATTATCAGGATCATACTCTTCACCTTCATCTCAAGCGTCGACGGCTTCCTCCTCCCTTCTCTCCTATTTTCTCTCTTTCTCTCTCCTCTTCTAGTCTTCTCCCTTTTTCTTCTTGCTTTCTTTCTCTCTCTTCAGCTCTTCTCCTCTCTCCTCTCAGCTTCTTTCATTACAAGTCATACCACACATCATGGTTTCCAACACAAGATGGAGGAGAAAGATGACGAACATAATTGATATGAATCATCACACTATTTTACCCATTCACTTTTCTAGAGCTTCTTGTATGTGAGAAGAAGAAGATATCTATGTCTATTTTTCTAATGCTTTGGCTACATAGCAAAAGAATCAAAAAGTAAAAAGGAAGACAAATGATCTATCTATGGTAAGTTATAGAGATCTTGATTTTTAAATATTGTTTTAGGAAATCTTAATTTTGTACCCAATAGAGCATTTCCTTGTGTATTATACAAAACAAGTTTATTAAGATACTAGATGCTTTTATACAAGATAGATGATTGTCAAAGGATGATTTAATCCAAGAAAGTGTGAGTGTGGATTTGTTTTTAGTTATGAGATTTTGCTTTTTTATTCTTTAGGTTGTAAGTTAATATGCTTGTTATCAACTTATAAGAAAAGTTACATGGAGCAAACAATTCCTACAATGAAGTTGATATCATAAGGTGGAAGAGCAGTAGAATTTTGTTGGTTTGCTCCTACATTTATACCTTTGCATGCCAAGTTTATAAAATATGAGATTATGTCGTGTTCTACGTACATGAAAACATATAGAAACCTAGACATGATGCACAATTTACTAATCATTATGAGGATAAAGTTGTTTTTTAAAATGAGGGGAAACTCATATAAAACCATTTAACAAAGCACTTATGATGAAAAAGCTATGTATTATATCAATTTTAAGGCTTTCAAAGATGACATGGGTAATTTTATTAAATGTTATATAATTATTTACTATCAAGAACTACATTATCCATGGAGCTATTGAATGGCTACACAAAGGTTTGCTATCTTTTTAGTATATATGAACATGGACTTTACATTTATTGATCAAATTGTTGCCTTTTTAGGTGTCACATAATGATCATGAGGATGATATTAGTAAGGAGTTATAAATTAAAAATCAAGAGGTCGTTATTGCACGGAAACAAATCAAGCACCAAGGCATATCTATAGTTTTTCATTAAATATTAACTAGTATCTCTTCTTTACAAGATTCAAAATCTAATTTGCATATATCCATGATATTGATGGTGTTGTAAAAAATGAAGAAAAAACACAATACAATGTTGAAAGCACACAAAGAAGTCATGAGAGTAAAAGGAAAAAAAGAACGAAAGTACATGTGTTATCATGAAACTCTATTGCCTTTTATGTTGAGATCTCGAGTAAGTTACTCATGAATAAAAGCAACTCGCACGTAAATTTCGCTTATATTCCTTTGCCCTTTTTCCTCTATTTCTGATATTCATGAAAGTTTGCTGGCGAGCTAGCAGAAAGAGAAAAGGACAAGCTTATTTTTAGACTCGTTTCGAGGTAAAAGGTTTGCAAAAATGCAATAGCATTTATTGCACCAATACGGCAAAAACGATGTGTGCATCACGTGGGTTCAAAATAATACATTTTTAAAATATCATTTTTATATATTTTTTACATACAAAAGGGTGTAATGTAAAGGGGTTATTTACATATTGATTAGAAAAGGGTTATATTTTATTCAAGAAAAATTCACAGATAAGGATATTAATAAATAGGCTTTGAACGCACGTGATGTAAAGGATATACATATAGTAACTTCCCCCAGGTTAAGATCAAACTTCATATTTGTATGTTTTTGTATTATAGGATCTTAGTACTATCACATATTGTGAATGGATACAACATATGGTTCAATTAAGTATTGTGGAAGAGCTACAACATGGAGTTCAATCATGAGGTCAAATGACCGCTTTGGTATTTTGTGGATATGTACTATTATAGTTACTTCATAAGTAAGGGTTCCCCCTACTAATTGAATAGTGTGTCTTAGTCTTCCTTCATTGTATAAGTAATAGTTGTGTGGAATAAGTTTATTATTTTGAAACATTCATCATTATTATGATTAATAATTTTATGATGTTTCTTATCCTTTTTGTTTCTTAAACTTACATATTGGAAATATTTGACTATAAAAATCAAGAGACCATACTTATGAAGGTTTTCGATATTCATAATATTCACAATTTATATGTTTCCTTAAAATAATCTTTCAACATAATAAAGAGATGCTACATTTCAAGGGGACAGTAGAGAGCACAATCCTTATATGTTAAAAAGCTTGTTGTGGATTGGCTCCTTTTCATTAAATTTTTTTTTGTTGCACCTAATGTCAACAATGTATAGGTATTCACGATGTACTCCTACCGTGCTAAAAACTTTTACATTATCATATCTACAACTTAGGAAAACTTCAAGTTATGACTCTTAAACTAGCTTGTTATTATTACTCTTATCATTGAGTTCTTGACATTCATTCAGTTATAAAGTTGTTTTCATCATAAGATGCTACCTTTTGAAGGGACAGTAGACAACATAATCCTTCTGTATTGAAAAACTTCTTGTGGATTTGGTCCTTTTACTCAAAAAATGTAATGCAAAAGTGGTTGTTTTGGTAGTTTATATGTGTAGTAAAGTCTATCTAAATATTTATTACAATTTGCAAAATTATATTAAAAAATCACTATGTGACAATTTCTAAGTAGTAGATCAAAGGAACTCCTAAACAAGCAATCTTTTCCATTTCACTATTGAGAAATATTGCAATATAGTAAGATTTTGCTACAAACATAACTAGCAAAACATCAACTTAATGATTTTAGTTACATTATTTTTTGGTGTTTTGGAGCAAATTTTTCGCCAAAATAATCAATTTTTTTGTATGTAAGGACTATTTATTGAGTTTTTAAGCTTCAAAAGTTGCCCTAGCATCTAAAGAGCCTCCAAATATAGCCTTTGGCCTGAAATTCATCCCTACTTACCATGAGCATCATCCATTTCATCATCAACAGTCTCTATTTTATTGAGATGTTAACACCTTAAACAAGACCACCTTGAAGGTGCAAGTCTTAGAGAACACCTTAAACAAGACCACCTTGAAGGTGCAAGTCTTAGAGAACAGGAGTGGAAACATAGATTTTGTTAATTGCCACCTTGATTGTGTCTTACAATGTTGTACTGTCTATGTTCCATTCTCTAAGACTAGTTGGGAGGAGATTAAAACAATATTCAAGGACTTTGGAGCAAGGATGGTAAAGGTATTGGGCACCCTATTTGTTGGAAGAAAATCGTGTCCTCTTCTTAAGTGAACATTTCAATCTCTTACAATAATTTATGGGATCCACATTGCCCTTCTCTAAGAGAATGAGGAAAAGTGTATCCTCTTCTTAAGTGAACATTTCAATCTCTTGCAATAATTTATGGGATCCACATTGCCCTTCTCTAAGAGAATGAGGAAAATATTCACGGACTTCTTGTGGAGTAAGGATGGTAATTAAGTACTTTGCAGTCTATTTGTTGGAAGAAAATCATGTCCTCTAATGTTAGGGGAGCCTCGGTATTTCAATCCATTTTGATGACGCTACTAAATTTTGCCACAAGTGGCATAAAAAGTTAACTATCAACACCCATGGACCTTGAAGCATTGTATCATTATTGCACCCATAGTTTGGTCATCAATAGATGGAAGTTAGATGGTTGGATAAAATCATATGAAGCCGTGAAAGTTTAAGATGGTGGTTTGGAGGTAGCCAAGATCATCTATATTACAAAAAGCACATTGTATCATCAACTTTTTGCCAAGATGTTTCAACAATTTAGATGCAATTTCCATATTGTTATGGTCATGTGCAACTACAAAATCCTTAACACATTTTAGGTTCCTTGAGGATTCATTTTCCAAGCAAGATGTTTAATTCTAAATTTTTGGTTATGTGTCTTATGTATTATAACATTTTTGAATGAAATAAGCTTTTTAGATACATGATGTATGTGAATGTGGACCCACATGTTTGGTTCGAGAGCATGGGGGTTGCAATGGATACAAACAAACAGACATAATGGGGATGCAAGAACAAGCTAAAAGAGAAATAGTGACAACAACTTGGCTCTGTCCCTTCAAGTTCCTCATGAAACTCCTAAGCAAAAATAAAAATAGATCAAGGTGGATAAATGAGGGAATGTAAAGCTGAACTCCAAGTCTCCAAAGATAGCCTACTCCTTTGACAAAATGGCTAAACAAGAGGATTTCCCTGGGAAGATGCATCCAATACATAAGTTTCCCACGATTTTGATGGACATCATAAGATGGCAAGTGTAAAGAATGTGGTTCTTATGCAAGAGACCTCATCATTTAGCCATTGTAAAGTCCCTATCGAGAAAGTTATTGTCTATTGTCTAGTCCCTCCGGAGAAAGTTGTTGTCTAGTGTCTTAAGTAAAGCTACTAGTACTACCTAATTTTATTACCCATGCCCTTTAATGTGGACATAGTTTTGTAATTCTTAACATGGGGAAATCTTACTCCTAAGATTTCCGAATATGGTATCACCAAAAAAAAAAAGTTGTCCATGTGACATTTCTATGCATGGCCACCCTTGGGGTTCCCTAGTGTGGGCACCAAGCTACCTAGTGCCTTAAAAAGCATGTTTGGAGTATAAATACTCCTCTAGGTAAAGCATACTTGGCAAATTACACCTTGGAATAATAGACAACTAACAAATCTTTCCATGCACAATCTATACTCCAAATTTTTGGAAGGTGAAAATCCAGCACACATGCCAAGGTTGTGTAAACACTTGATGGCAAACATTCATAAGCTGACATCAAAATTTCACATATTTTGCTTTGGTCAAACCTATCTCAATCTCAAGAATTTCATCTTTGAACCACCAACCCACAACCCCCATTCTGAGACTAGAGAAATTAAATGTTTAATGCTTTGCTTACTTCCCATGGCCCCTCTACTCTCTGCACTTAGGGGAGGGAGAGCATTCCAGAGTCTGCCGACTTCCAATTGTAATTGAAAGAGGGAAATGATCATGCTTAATGTGGGCTTAAAAGCTGAAATTTATTGTAATCCTGAACTGTGAACGTTTATCTCATTGAACAAATAGAATTAATGGTCACACCTTGCACCTTACTTTCCTGCTTAACGGGATGGCATCCTACCCTCATAAAAAGAGTTACCCATCTTCTTGAAACATACCTCACTTAAGAAAGCAACATAATGGAAATTTCCCAAAACATGTAAGACAACATCCCTCCTGAAAGGAATCAGAGTTTGTATTAATACATAGGAAAGTGTGCATCGCCTGCAACAACATGGATCTGACATGCTCTGCCTCCTCACAGCTACATCTTGAGTTCAATCCCATTTCAATGTTCCAGAAGAACATTTACTTGATAAGTTGCAAGCATCCATATGTACAAGCAACATTGATTTATCCAGCATCTTGCCAATATTATTTGCAAGATACAAATGCGACTATATTCCTTAATTACAGAATCACAAAGTGATCAATCTAAATTTCAGGACAACTGTCTTCTCCAAGGTATCCTGAGCCTATGGCTTATTGAGAAATTCCATACTCCAGAACCCCTCATTTGGCCTAAAGATCTGAGCATCCTTCTACTACTCAAGTTGAGAATCAGTTGAGTTTGCTCTTGTACCAATAAATCCCATCTTCTTGGGGAGAATCAGGTTCAACAAACAAACACTCCTTGAACTCCCGCCACAGTGCTACAGGCACCGGGGTACTGTCATACTGATAATAATTGCCCAGAATGGGTTTGAGGGCCTTGGTGGCCTCTGCTGCATGGTAGTGGGGCATAGTAGAGAAGATGTGATGAGTTACATGGGTGTCTGTTATGTGATGAAACACATGATTCAGGATCCCATAATCGCGATCTACAGTGGACAATGCTCCACGAAGCCATTCCCACTCCGAGTCAGAATAATGAGGCAGGGCAGGGTGTGTGTGCTGCAAAAATGTAATGAGAACCAGAAACCCATTCACAATAGCCAGTGGAACTCCGTATACTTTGACCAACCACAAGGTTCCACAAATTGAAGCAAGTTTGTAAAGGCAGGCAGCAACAGCCACAAGAGCCAAGTCACTAATTAGTACTTGCAACCTCTCTCTCTTGTTAAAAATTGGACTGTTGGGATCATAGTGTGATGCAAATCGGTCATAAGGTCGTCCCGATGCGTTAAACAGAAGATAGCTAGGCCATCCTAGTGTAAGCGTGATGGTGATAGTGATCAGTCTACCAACAGGATTGTCGACTAGCAATGAAAACATGCCTAGCCGAGCTCTCGTCTTTGGGACAAAGACCTCATCTTTATCGATGCTTCCTGTGTTGCTATGGTGCCGCCGGTGGCTATATTTCCAGGAGAAATAGGGTACAAGCAGCCAGGAGTGCAGAACAAGGCCAACCATGTCATCAACAAGACTGTTATCACTGAAGGCATGGTGTCCGCATTCATGGGCAATGACCCACACACCAGTCAGCACACATCCCTGAGCAGCCCAGTAGAGAGACCACATGATCCAACCCACGACGCCAGAGTAGGTGAAGTAGGTTGTGGAATACAGCAGCGCGCTTGCCACGAGGAGATCGACTGCCAGGTACGAAGCCGACATGAGCAGAGATCTGTTGAAGCAATGCGGCGGCACGGCTTTCTTCAACTGACCCATGGAGAAGGGTGGCTTGGCATAAGGTGCCCTGTATTTCTGATTTGAGCATGACAAGGCCATCGTGCCTCCACCTCCCATTCTCCAAATTGTATGCACCCCTCGAAATTCCTCTCCTGTAATAAAGGAAAAAAATCATGCTTAAGTCAATGGCCTAGGAAGAGGAAAATGAACCAGACAATTCAAACAATAAAATCCGAATCAGACAATTAAAGCAGTAGAATTCATGCCACACATTAACAGCCTGCTCATGAGACCACAATTTTGATATGACAGACCAGACTATCAATCACGGCAATACAATTGAAAATATGACACATAACATGAACAAAAATTTCTCTGTGGTGTTAGTTCTTTGCTTCACCTAACGTTTCCTGCAGATATTTCATGTCAATTCAAAAATCAAAGCTAGGATGTAGCCGCTGGGAAGAAAAGCAGATGTAGCTGAAAGAGGCACATCAAATGGCCAAATTGACTCCATGAAAAATGACTTCTCTCTTTCTTGAGCAGAGCATCTCCAATTCAACCATGTGTTTGCATTCTGAATGAAAAAGAGTTCATGGGGGCATGAGAGACAGACAAAAATGCTCCTAAATGAAGTCACAGAAATGAAGGGCTTGTGCAAGCCACACGTGCAAATCTACAGGGGGCAGACCCGTCTTTTTTCGGTGGAAACTACTGTTCACAGACCCAGATATGCAAACACACATATGAAAAGCTATTGAGGCACAGAGAGAGAGAGAGAGAGGGAAGGCAAAACCCACCTTGCAAAATCTGCAAGGCTCCTTCCTCTGCCTGCCCTGAGAGAGCGAGAGAGCGAGAGAGAGAACAGGGGAAGGCAAAATCCACCTTGCAAGACCTGCAATTCTCTTTCTTCTCGTTGCCCTGAAAGAGAGAGAGAGAGAGAAGAATGGCAAAACCCACCTTCGTCCGCTTTCTTCTCCTTCCTAACAAACAAAGACTTCGAGTTTGCATGGCCCGAGGTGGAAAGCAGAACCCTTCTTATATAGACTTTGTAGCCAGCCCATCTCTCGTCCCTCCTTGCCTTGCCCCTCCACTCGGTCTCCCGTCCCCCGCCCCCTTTTCTAGGCACATTTTGCTTCCTTTGAATCATTCATGACTCCACCCCCATTGGTGCTTTGCTCCAAATTAGAGGATTCCCCTCCTAAGGCAAATCAGATCCCTAATGTCTAATTATTTATGAGGTACACTCTCCTCATAAACCGGATCCCTTTGGCCACACTCCCATAGACCCCATGCATATGAGTGTGTCCATTACTAGCCTCCATTCTAGTTCCCGCTTCTTGAGAGGTCAATATCTGGCCTCCATCCTACATCCTGCTTTTGAAGAGTTCGAAATTGGTGCTCCCAAAGAATCGAGGGAACCCTCTTTTCTAGTTTGATCAATTACACTGGGCAACTTCTTTATGAAATGTTGGTTCTATCCAATAATGATTCATTGAACAATGGACCCTTATTCTAAGGGCACGCCATAATTTATTTCCTGTTGTCCTGCCTTTTGCAAGCACTTGTCAAGATATCTAGGCCTTATGCTTCCATCCGTCTACTAATATTTGAGTCCATACTACCTTCAGTGGGGATGTTAGTGCTAAGAAATGCTTACATGCTAGCTTAAGGTGAATGAACTCCCAATTGAACCAAACTCACAACAAAGCATATATAGGTGAAATCAAAGCAATGCTAAAATTTCTATCAAATTGTTAGTAGGGCACACTGAGTTGTCAACTTAAATTTTCTAGTTGCCAACAACTTATCACAACAATTATTTTATAATTTATTATGTTGTGAATGATGACATTGGGATTGACCTAGCTTGTCATGTTTGTCTCTTGTATTCACTCCTCTACAAGTAAAAAGATTGTAAACAAAGTTGTTCACAATGGTTGTGCTTACATGTTTGTGTCAAGCCACTCAAGCACCTCAATGATCAAGAGTTGGTGATACAATTTTATCTATGCAATTACACATATAGAGGCGTATATTTTGCAAAAGCAGGTGCATTTATGTGTGTGAGATGCGTGTGCATTAACAAACTCTTTTGGCAACTTTACTAACCCAGTGTGGCATATGAATAAAATACTTATTAAACACAATACATCACCTACTTAATTAAGGGGACTTGCATAGTAGCGCTTGTTTAGTTTAATGTGAGGTCATGCAAGGTTGTTGGCTTTTAGGACAAGCCACCTTAATGGGTTAACGTTTCATAGTTACTCTACTGGGAAGAGCTTACGTTTTTAGGAGATTTCACAATGATTTTCATGCATAAGAAAAAGCCTCAAGACTAATCGGCTTTTCATTTTTTAAAACTAATGGGTAGAAACATTAGAAGTGGTTAATTAAGTTAGTTTCCCCTAGTTTGGCAATAATTTTCATGTTCAATAACGTTGTTTTACAGAAAGGGGTGCGCAAGACGACGTATTGAGGTTTCTGTAACTCCAGCAATAGGGGGAACATAAAACAAAAAGACCACCAAAGAACTTCATGGAAATAGAATTGAAAAAGTTACCATGACTTATTCTTTTAACTACTAATGGTGATTCTAATTTATTATCCTCTTAGCAACCATGCAATAGATCAACTCATTTGTAAGACTCTTCGTGGAAATAGAATTGAAAAAGTTGCCATGACTTGTTCTTTTAACTACTAATGGTGATTCTCCTTTATTATCCTCTTAGCAGCCATGCAATAGATCAACTCATTTGTAAGACTCTTCGTGCAAATAGAATTGAAAAAGTTGCCATGACTTGTTCTTTTAACTACTAATGGTGATTCTCCTTTATTATCCTCTTAGCAGCCATACACTAGATCAACTCGTTTGCCTTGCTCCCTAAGTAGGGCTTCATGTATAAAACTAACATTCTAATAATTTATCATGCATTGTCTGCGAATCATGAATCAGGACAACCAATTACTTTCTCATTTAGGATTTCAAGAATTTCCCATATTGTATTGTTATTGCTCCTCATGATTATTCCAGCTTTATCATCTTCTCATTTGTATCCTACATTAGATCAACTTCATTTGCTTTCCCCCCAACCCCTTGTTGTTGGATTTAGTCTCCTTGTGTTTCTTTTTTTAAATGCATTATTAATGCTTTTCAATGGAAGTTATTGATGGGCACCATCCACCTTTCACCCAAAAGTGTAGTATATATCACAAAGCTACAAAATTGCAAATTTTAAACCTTTGAACTCCCATAACTTACACACTCCCAACTAATTGGGCTATCACTCATTACTGATTCCTTTTTCCTTCCTTGGGTAGGGCATGATTTTAGAGTGGCATTCTAATTAATAATGTGTGATTTGCACATGACATCATCATGGAAGTAAAAAATCTACTACTATAAAAAACATAAGGGTGGTGGACACAAACAATTAAGCATTCTAATAATCACCCTCCAACAAGGAAAAGTGAGAAGAAAAGTGAGAGTGAGTACATAACCAACAACATATACCTGCAACAATTGATTCTCCTAAACCAAACATTGAGAGGTAGGCTTGGTGGTTGAATCTCTAAAATCAAGGTAAGGGAAACGTGCAAGCGAAAAGAAACTAGTATATGTCATGAATGTTGTGTTCAATGTGTGACAACTTAAAGAAACCATTCTTTGCAAATGCCATATGCTTATGGACTCCAATCTTTAACTAATGTATCATTTTCTTTCTTCCAAAAGGTACTAATGTGGGGTATACTAGAGTAACACTTTTATATACATTTTAATTTGTTACATGATAAATTATCTACATGCTTGTATGAAAATGAAAAGAAAGAAATTTCACCTTTGCATCTTCACTCTTTGCCCGAACCTTAAAATAATGGGCTAAAATCTTTGCTTCCATTAGTGAGGGGTTCCCTATTAGTAATCAAGAGATGCCACGTGCATGCATAGAACATGTGAAAAGAGTCTTATTTATGAACAATTCCTCGTAAAATGTACTCTCCCTTGCTTCTAAAATTTTGATTCCATTACACCAAACAAATACTCTATGTCACACAAGGTCAATCCCCCTAGTAGGTAACATTATTCTTGGCACTTATTGTACGTTTGCTTTAGGGTTGTATCAAAAGACTTGTAATCATGACTCAATCACACACGTACCTCATAATCTTGAATGTATAATAGAACATTGAAATCACTTATTGCTAATCACAAGCTATGCCATCCTTCATAATGATGGAATTTGTCACTAGAGGAATAGACCAATTCTACAACTACCATCAAGAAATCAATATTCAAATGTAGGTGAAATTGCTTAAAAGAAAGAAAGTAGAAAAGATCCACTTTTGAACCTTTTCATTAATAATATTTAAACATTATTGATGGAATTATTGATACACTTTAGGAGACACATGCTTAAGTAGATAGAAGTGACATTAGCACCCCATAGGTGATAAGTACAACTTAGAACAAGTCCAAGGTGCATATTATGTTTGGAGTATTTAATTCTCTCTTACGAAAGTAGTTGAAAAGCTACAAATTTGTGTTAGTATAGATACACTTATTGGCTCTTGGAAAGCATAGTTTTCAAAACTTTATAGGCATCAGCATACAAAAAATGTTTCAAAGCACATGCTGAAAATTTCAAGTCTTTGTTTGAGTATGCATATTTCATACACATAACTCGCATGTAACACAAAGAAAACATATTTTGTACACATAACTAGCACAAAACACAAAGAAAACATACTTAATACACATAATTAGTATGAAACTTATTTTACCTTTTATAAGCACTTTGCATGGAAACATAGTCCATTAATTTATTGCAAAAAAGCGAGGCTATAGAGTATATTCTATGTAACATTGACATCTATCACCATTATACTCCTTGTTGTATTAACGATCTCTATGTGAGTTATTTAATCTACAAAACTAATTTAATATTTGAAATTTCTAAACAAAGAGTGTTAGGACTCTTATTTTTGCATCATATTCCATATCCTATGCAATAGGGTCTCCATCAGTCCCTTACATGATAATCAAATTGAGAATTGAAAAGGCCAAACACATTCTATCTAATGTTCAAAAATTTTGTATGCTAGTTGGTGTATAGTTCTAAATGCAATGAAGTGATGTTAATATGCATTTTCATCTACAATGAAAGTTCATAAGTGATTGTGGGTGTTCATACAAAAATCAATGAGTTATAAAGTGCCTAACATATGTTGAAATTTTGTTGTGGCTTCCAAAATATTCAAAACATTAGAAAGCTATCTTAACCCATGAGGGATCCCAAACCTAAAAATTTTGAAGGAAGGCTACCTAAACAGAGTGATTTAGTCTCCCTCCCCCCTCCTCTCTCTCTCTCTCTCTCTCTCTCTCTCTCTCTCTCTCTCTCTCTCTCTCTCTGGTGCACAGATCGGTCGTTGTATGCTCGCGTAATGAATCCCGGAAGGTCCCCAAGAACAATGAACTCTACTTTTTGCACAAGTTACAAGGTAAAAAGCATGAACGACAAGAGCAAGAGACCAATTGGGTGCAATCTCCCCCCATGCCCTTGTGTGAGCGCTTCACAAAGCATGTATTTTATGTATATTTCTTCTTCATGCTCAATAATAGCCCAATTTACAAAAATATATCAAGCTTTTAGCTTTTGAGTTTGCTTTTACAAAAATAGGAATAAAGCTAATGGACGGTGCCCAAAGAGTCTGGCACGCCAATACAATGTCCAAATAGAAATAACATAACCGTGCGCATGGGCGCATACAAAATAATAATAAATAATCGATGCCTCAATAGACATGACAAAATATAGGCGTGGCGCCTATCAAAATATAATCCATAGATCGAATACTCGCTATCCACCAATTCTTTCCTCCGCCACTGCTGCTATCTCTACACATCAACTGAAGCATTCACAATCGTTAGTAAAATAATACAATTAAACCGACAAAAGTGAATACCTAGCAGTCTTCAGCTACATAAATAAATCAACTGGTTAGAAATAAATCCTAACCTTAATTTATTACGAGTGCGCACTCTAAACTCATAAACGTTTATTAATTTAATATGCATTTTGCGGAATCACCCGCTATGGAATCACCCATGTACACACTAAATTAATGAAACGCCCGAAAAGGACAGGCGTCCCCATCAACTTCTCGCACAAAGAATCCACTTTGTGTATGAGCCTCGGTCATCAAAGTTTACGGAATCCACCGTAAAACCTCACGGAATCCACCGTGGCACGGAATCCACCGTGAAATATGCCTCCTGGCATCATACCCCCGGGGTGGGATAGCAATTGACCTCAATTGCTATTAGCTCAATGTGGACCTAACAGAGTGGGGAAAGCATTTAAGTCTCTAGCGTGCATCCATTGTGCTTCCTCTACAGGATGGTTCTTAAATTTAACTAAATATCTAGAATATCTTCGGCCAGTTCTAGTGGTCATAAAGTCAGTGTCTATAATAGCTTCTGGTTCAAGTATTTCAGTCTCTTCCTCTAATAAAGGTGGGTTTTCATAAACAGGGTGTACAGGTAATTGGCCTCTAAATGGTCTCAATAAACTAATGTAAAATGTGTTGTGAATTTTTGAATGAGAAGGTAATTTTAACTTGAATGCATTGTCATTAATTGTATGAATGATTCTAAATGGTCCATAGAATCTAGGGGCTAATTTGACAACTGGATGTCTATCTACACTTTGCAGTCTACATTTTTCTATTCTCAGCGAAACATAATCATCAACTTTGAAATCCATTGCTTGTCTTTTCTTGTTGGCTTGTTTGGTATATGATTGCTGGGCTTTAGCAATCATATCTTTAACCTCATCAAAAATACTGTTATGCATACTAGCAATATCATCAGCACTCTGAATTCTATTTGACAAAGATGCAACAGGTGTAGATAATCTATATCCATAAATAACTTCAAACGGTGCTTTCTTTGTAGATGTGTGTGGTGTATTGTTATATGCAAACTGTAATAAATGCAAATGTGTGTCCCATGTCTGAGGTTTAGAGATAGTATATGCACGTAAAAGATCTAGAATTGTGCTGTTAGTGGCTTCTGTTTGTCCATTAGTTTCTGGATGAAATGCAGATGAGAAATCAATCTTTGTGCCTAAGTTAGCAAACAGAGTAATCCAAAAATTGTTACAAAATCTAGAATCACGATCTGAAATAATAACTTTTGGAACTAATTTATTCCAATCAGTATGAAAAGTAATATCCTGATGATATGTATCTTTCATAGCAATCAAAGAATCAAAAGATATAACAGAAATATTATGAATGGCAGGTCTTCTACTCAATGCATCAACCACTACATTTTCTTTTCCAGGTTGGTATTGAATAATAGGATGAAAACTTTGAATAAAGGAGGCCCATTTGATATGTCGGTCAGAGATTTGAGGTTGGCTAAGTAAATGTCTAATACTTTGCTGATAGGTCTTAATCATAAATTCTGAACCCATTAAGTAGTGTTTCCACTGTCTTAATGCTTGTACAACTACTAATAGTTCTTTGTCATATGTGGAATATTTCAGCTCAGAGGGTTTCAACTTACAACTAGAATAGGCTATAGGATGATTGTCTTGCATAAGTACAGCTCCTATTCCTGATCCACTAGCATCGGTCACTACTAGAAAGAATGGTCTATTAAAATCAGGCAACTGTAGAACAGGGGCATGGGTTAATGCATGTTTTAATAAGTCAAAGGATTTCTGTTGATTTTTAGACCAATGATAAACAATACCTTTCTTCAGAAGTTTGGTTAATGGTAAAGCAAGTAATGAAAAATTACGTACAAACTTCCTATAGAAACTAGCAAGACCAAGGAATGAGCGTAACTCATGCACGTTTTTAGGTACAGGCCAATTCAATATTGCATCAATTTTCTTAGGATCAACTTTAATTCCATCAGATGATACAATATGACCTAAATACTCAATTTCTATTTTAAAGAATTCACTCATTTCAAGATTTGCATACAGTTGATTTTCTTTCAATAACTGAAAAACCAATGACAAATGCTCATAATGTTCTTTCTCATTTTGACTAAACACCAAAATATCATCAAAGAAGACAATTACACAATACTGATATTTCAAAAATATACGGTTCATCATTCTACTAAACGTAGCAGGTGCATTAGTCAATCCAAATGGCATGACTAAAAATTCGTAATGACCAAACTGTGTTCTAAATGCAGTCTTGAATATGTCAGACTTATCTAGTCTCACCTGATGATAACCAGACTTAAGGTCGATTTTATTAAATATAGCAGATCCTTGCAGTTTGTCCATAAGGTCATCAACTCTAGGAATAGGATACCTATTCTTTACAGTGATCTTATTTAAAGCTCGATAGTCAATGCACATACGATAGGTATTATTCTTTTTCTTGACTAATAGAATAGGTGCACCGAATGGAGAACTGCTAGGTCTAATCAATCCTCTATTTAGTAATTCCTCAACTTGACTCTGAATTTCTTTTTGCTCTATCTGGTTATGCCTATATGGTGCTTTGCAAGGTGGTTGTGTGCTAGGGATCAAATCTATCTTATGGTCTTCTGGACGGGAAGGAGGTAAACCTGGTGGTAGGTCTTCTGCAAAACAGTCCTTAAAATATGCAAGAAATTCTTTATGCCTAGGATGCATATGATTTTCCTTTACTTGTAGTTCATTCACCCAAATGAGATAGGATTTACTACTCTTGCGTAATGCACGTTTAGCTTGAGTATGCGAAAGCAGTGGAAAAACATTAGATGCATGCATACCATATAATATAATAGATTTTCCTTGAAAATTAATATTCATTGTGTGTGTGGAATAATCTATATATGGGTTATGCTGGTGTCGCCAAGGCATACCTAAAATAATGTCACTCGACTGTAATGGAACAACTAAGAAATTTCTTCTTTCAGTGTATTGACCAATTTGAATCTCTAAGTCTTGCACTTCCTGTGTACCATTATACCTAGTGCCTAAAAATGCAGCTTTTATGCAATAATGCGTAGGTACAGTCTGTAATTTCAATTCTTTTACCAATTTTGCTGAAATAAAATCATGAATACTACCGTCATCATGCAAAATAGTCTTTTCCTTTCCATGCACCAAACATTTCATAGTCAATAATGAATGTGGAGTAGACATACCTGGTAAAGTATCGGAAGTAGTAGTAGTGTCGTCCTCATCTTCAGTGAAATCAGGCATATCTTCATGTTCGTCTTCGTCCATTGCTCCAAGGTAGTTGATATGAGCTGGTGGCTTCTTTGAATGACAATTTGCTGCTAGATGTCCAGGCTGGTGGCATTTATAGCATACTATTGGCTTGGCTTTGGTTACATTGTTTGCAATGGTGGGAAGTCTAAGTACATTAGGATTTGGCTGTGGAATAGGCTTAGGGTTTTGATTGACATTGGATGGTAATGCAGGTGGTTTTTTCCAATTTTTGCGGAAAGATGATGAAGAGAAATGACCTGGATTAAATCTTCTAAAATTGGAATTGAATTGTTTAGATCCATAGTTACCATTGGCTTGGAATTGTTGTGGTCGCCTGTCTCTACCTCGTAGCTTATCTTCAGTGTTGTGAGCTAGTGAAATGGCGTCTTCAAGGGTAGCAGGCTTGAACATGTTAACTTCAGCGTAGTAATGCCCAAGAAGTCCAGACATATACTTGTGCTTGTGTGTCGCTTCTGGTACGTCTTCAAGCATGCGTAGCTGGAGGAGTGCATTCCAAAAAAGCTCTGTATACTGAGGTATAGGCTCATGATCCCGTTGCTGGAGAAGATCCCATTGCTTAATAGCTTTCTCATGAAATTGCGGTGGAAGGAAATTCTGCATGAACTTCTTCTTGAAATCTTCCCAAGTAGCAGGACAATCTATGCTCTTGCATACTACAGTCCACCAAAGTGATGCTCTGTCTACTAAATGATTAGTAACACACTCGATTTTATCTTTTTCTGCATAGGTTTCCTCATGGAAATAGTCGTCAAACTGACTAATGAATGCTAGAACAGTCTTTCCTTCTCGTATGCCATTGAAAGTACGAAATTTGAAACTTCGTTTACTTATCTTTGATTCCTTGCGGATGGTTTGAGCTTCAAGGGTTGCGACGCTGGTTCGTCGAATCAGATCTTCAGCTTGAGGTTCTTCTTTGTCGGTAGACGCTCTTTGTAAATTTGCCAGTTGAACTTGCAATGTTTGCCTAGCCCTTCGTTCTTCTTCCAATTGCATCATGATTAAGTCCAGCTTTTGCTCCATCGTAGGCTCAGGTAGGTCGCCTTCAGCCATAAGATCATCCATATGTGGTTCCCTCATCCTGTAAAACTCAAAAAACCTTTCTCACTCAAAATCAGGTTAGCGGGATGAGCGTAGCTCAAGTTCGAGGTTACAAGGCTTATGTGTTTTTGGGTATAGCTTTCTCAATCTTTAGAAAATCTGCGATTTATCCTTCTTCGTATGCTGAAAATGCTTCAGCAAACCTGCGTATGGATAGAGTACCTTCTAATGAACAACTTTGCAGTTCAGAGTTTCTGCACAGGAACAGTCCTTCTAGGAGTTTTGAGCACAAGTCAGTTCTGACTCTAGTTGACTAGTCTAACTTGCAGAGTTGCAGACTTATGTGACTTGCAGAGTTGCAGACTTGCAGAACTTAGTCGATTTATGGAACTTGCAGAACTTGATCAGAAAATACTTACTAAACTTGATTTTGTTGGGTGTGACCTGGAGTTTGTGACTTATAGAAGAGATTTGCCTTAGTTGACTTAGCTTGATTGATTAAGCTTAGGCTTAATAGGATGAAAACGGCGCAGATTCGTGAGGGGGGGCCGTTTTTTGCCGTCACAAGATGGGGATCCTCTGGAGCTTCACGATTAAATTCGAAGATTTTAATGCTTCTCTTAGAGTCTCTAAGCTTTAAAGCTTAAAGCTTGAAAATATAGATTTGATGACTTATCTCTCTGGTTATCCATGACTTGATAAAGAGAAGTTGGAAATGGTCCTCCACCTGTATAGCCCGGTCCTTCGCGATCTAATGACAGAAACAGGGGTTCTTGATCGCCACAAGTCTGCCTGTATCGACGGTTCGCGACGAGATTGACCGTAGAGCCCGATCGTTCCAGGAGCTCCGCCTTCGCACGAGATGGGTAGCGATTGGAAGCTCTTGATCTCAGCTCCGCTCTTATACCACTGCTGCGCAGATCGGTCGCTGTATGCTCACGTAGTGAATCCTGGAAGGTCCCCAAGAACAATGAACTCTACTTTTTGCACAAGTTACAAGGTAAAAAGCATGAACGACAAGAGCAAGAGACCAATTGGGTGCAATCTCCCCCCATGCCCTTGTGTGAGCGCTTCACAAAGCATGTATTTTATGTATATTTCTTCTTCATGCTCAATAATAGCCCAATTTACAAAAATATATCAAGCTTTTAGCTTTTGAGTTTGCTTTTACAAAAATAGGAATAAAGCTAATGGATGGTGCCCAAAGAGTCTGGCACGCCCAATACAATGTCCAAATAGAAATAACATAACCTGCGCATGGGCGCATACAAAATAATAATAAATAATCGATGCCTCAATAGACATGAAAAAATATAGGCGTGGCGCCTATCAAAATATAATCCATAGATCGAATACTCGCTATCCACCAATGCTTTCCTCCGCCACTGCTGCTATCTCTACACATCAACTGAAGCGTTCACAATCGTTAGTAAAATAATACAATTAAACCGACAAAAGTGAATAACTCTCTCTCTCTCTCTCTCTCTCTGTGGCATGGATGTTAAGGCTGCCATGGCTACCATCTCACTAGGTAGGCCATGGTGCAAGGCCAACAACTCCATCTCATGATGTCCCCTTAGCTCAATGTGCTACTAATTCCATGTGCACTTCATGGACTCCACAAAGCTCACAAAATGGTTTAGGAGGACATGATGATAAGGGTGATGCACATGGAGCTCGAGGGTGCACCTATAAGAAACCATCCATATTAGGTGCATTCAAATGGTATAAAAATGTCCCCTTTACTTACATGTTATAAGGAAATAAAATGATCATTTTTTCTTAAGAAACTTTTGGATTTTCAAAACTTGTAATGAAAATGTCCCTTCTATAAATGTAACCCTGCAGATTTGTCCCGATTTTATCAAGCAACCAAAAATAGCCCTTTTGTTCATCCCATGTGGTACAATTACATTATTTGATGTGCACCCCCAGAGACATAGTTGGGTTACTCAAACATTGAAAAGATAGCTAACAAGGTTGCGAGGGAGAATGTAAAAAGTACCTTCCTCCCTCCCCTTCACTGCAAGTTGAAGACACACACATAGAGTTGGGGGTTAAAGGCCACCTTTGTCTAGCCACCTATATTTATATTGTACTTAGTGTCTACACACTTGTACATTGCACATGCCAGTCACCAATCACTATCATGTTTCTTCTTTATTTTTTACTATGGAATAATAAAGGGAAGGCATGTCACACATTGTGAGTATTAGAGTTTTCACATACTGGTCTTCTTCTCTTGAGTTCAAATCTCCATAGCCATTGCACTCCTCTTGCATTCTTACTTTCACTTGTGCTTCTCTCTCACTCTTACTCTTGCTCATCCTTTCAATTGGTATCACAATGGGCATTGGAGGAGCTTCAACCATTCTACTTCAACTCAAGAAAGAGAGCTTCAACTGAGCTTACATGGCAACCATGCTGTCTTCTATTTGAGGTACACATCATTTTTCCCACCTTTCTAGCTTCTTTCTGAGCTCTAGGAGGATCTTCAATCCATGTGGCAAGTGATATCAAGAGGTCAAACACAATAGACATAAGCCCCAATGATGAGTTGGAAAATTGTGGTGCGATTATAGGGGTTGTCCTTGCATTCTCTGATCTTGGCACTCTTCACGGTCTTTGTCTAGCCTTTGGGGGTTCTTCTTGGCAACTTGTACTCTACCTTGGACACCATTTCAGGCAAAGATGATTAGCCATTGGTTCACTATTGTTGACATAATAGTTGTTTATAGTTTGGGCGAGCAAACTTTTAAATATTTACACTTCTTTGATGCTTATGCATTGAAGGCTTAATGCTAGGATAATGTGTTAATGCTTGGGAAGGCTCTATGGAAAAACTAGAGCTTGTTAATGCTAGGATAATGTGTTAATGCTTGGGAAGTTTTATTGTTGTTATAAATAGTGTGGCAAGCTTATGTATTGAATATGTATGAAATACATACTTTAATGCTACTTCGGAATGATCTTGGATCATGTGCATGCTTACTACTATAGGTTATGTTGGATAGGCTCTTTCTTGAGCTTTGACCTTTGATTTTAAGCTCCTTTACTAAGCTTGGATGTTTATGTCATTTATACGCCCCCAATGTATTGCTTGGCATTATTGGGCTTTAGGATATTATGACATATATGCATTGGACTTGCTTTTCGCTTCAACACTCTAGTTTACTTCCACTCATAATTTTAGTCTTCCATTGTAGAGCTTGGCCTTTGGAACCTGTTGGATCTCTCTATATGCTCATTGGTTTATGCAAAGCTTGTCCTTGCAATCATTAACCATTATGGGCTGATTGCTATTTGATATTTTGTTCTCAAGTACTTCCTTCTATTTTACAAATTATCAATCATGGATACATGCTTCATTATATGTACTAAGCTTCACTGTTCATAAACAGTGAGTTAATTTAGTTTAGTAGATCTCATTGTTGCTTGGAGATCTTATATGCATACAATTAGCTTATGTACATTGTTACCGAGTCGTAGTGGAGCCACAATAGTCAACTGAGAGGTGCTTCCTTATGATTGTGCTACGACATACTATGCCTATATGTTATAGGATCTCCCTCTGAGAAAAAGGGATGGTAAACATTGGACTATGATCTAATACAAACGCAAAATCGACATTAGTATTTAGTGTAGAGAGTCTCATACTCCCATGGCCCTCAAGCTCATGTGGTGGGGGTTGTCTGTTTTGTGCATGAGCTCCGACTAGTGCTATATCCAGTGCCCGTCCACTTTAGGTCCCAGGAATTGTGCATTTGCCGGGAGCTGCCTAGAAGTGGCGGTTTTGAAATCTTTGTCTTATAAGGGACCTACTAACTTTATCCTATAGTTGACAGCCACCTTTTGAAGCGGTGGATGCTAAAATAGGCTAATTAAAGTTTTAGCCATGAGCAGGACGATGAAACCAAGGAACCCCCATAACCCTAAAGATACTTTGTCTATAAATGGTTTGGTGGGATCTTTAGCTAGAAATGTTGCCAATTACTTTACCTTTTGCCCTGAAAGTGACACCATGCTTGAGTTTGGGACACTGTAGGGAAGCACCCATGGAGTAAATTTCAATAATAGTCGATGGGAGCTAGAGTAAAGATTAGGAAGCAACAGTGATGTTAGGATGACACAGTCATTTGTGATCCTCAAAAGGGATAAGTATTTGAAGGAAAAGACCGTGATGACACTAGTCAAAGTAATATATGCCTACGAACAGGAGATACCTCTGATGCTAGGGTCTGATGCAGTTGGGTACCGAAGCCCAATTTTGCAGATCAATAAAGCATTGGATGATATCTATATTTGTGGAAAACCCTTGTTAGAGAGGAAGTTTCTATTGGGACCTACCTCCAATTTTAGGGAAACGGTAGCAAATAAGGGTAGAATTATTAAAAAACCATCTTTAGGTGATGGGGTAGACTCCCTATTGCGTAGCATAGGACTCCCTAGACCACTCTATGAGGTGGCCGAAAGGGATGGCAAGGATGATATTAACCTTCCTACACCAATAAAGGTGGAAATGGAAGAGGTTGGAGACCCTAAGACACTAGAGTTAGGTCATGATTATGAAGATTTTAATGGCCCTGTTCTAATCCCAAGAAAGAGGACTAAATGCCCTCCTCCTTTATAGGGATCTCCTAGTGTTTCATGGGCTGGTTAATGAGGATCCAATGGTGCTTTTATGAGAATGCTGCCTAACTTGCCTTGCAAGTGGGTATGATGATATTCTTCGGATACTCATATTCTCAAGTACCCCAAAGGGAGCGACTAGAAAATGGTATTGGAGTCTCCCAAGGGGGTCTATTAAATCCTTTGAGGAGTTAAGTGATCGATTTTTAGTTGAATATGAGAAGGGGCCTATGACCCAAGTTTTAGGGCAGCTGATGTAGATAAGACAGGAGTCCTATCCTTCTGTTAAAGAGTACGTTAGAGCCTTTGATGATATTCTGAGGCTTTAGCCAAGAAGAGCTATTGCATTACCAAGTGATGTGCTATGTGAGCTCTTTTTGAGTGGCTTAGAGATTAAAATGTAAATCCAAGTGAGAATGCAGAACCCTAAGTCGTTAAGGGAAGCAAAGATGCATGCCATTGATTATGAGAGACATATTCAAAGATAATGGGTTGCATCCTAGCTTCCAACGATTTCTACAAGGAGACAGCTCACTTGTTGGTACAGAGGCATCCTATTGAGGGGAACCTTGGTATCCAAAATATCCAAGCAGAAAATGGCAATAGTAGGGAAAATATACCCTCTCGAGATAAAAATATTCCAAGTCCAATTAGTCCCATCAAGGCTTGCAATGCTCCCATGAGAGGTATTTGTGACAGTAACATTGATAGAGCCTTAGGCCTTTGAATGAGTGTAGATAAGTATCCTATGGGTGGTTCTAATTTTGCCAGTGGAAAGGATCTAAAGAGACCTTTGCCATCTTTAAATGAGTCAAACTTTTGAGTAGATGTTGTTCCCATCAGTAAGAGCATGGTTCCTATAAATAGGCAATTGCAGAGTGGACAAAGGCAGTTAAAGACATCTCGTGTAGAGAAGATACGGCATGCCAAAGGTCCACCTGTAGTACTAAATAGAAGCCATAAGGTTGTGAGGCCATCTGGTAATAGTGATAAATCCACATTGAGTCCATTGGACCAATGTGGGAAGTCAAGGTAGCATAAGAATGTAAGAAGGGATGTGAGATGAGTTTAGGAACCCAAGATATCTCAAAATGTGGTTGGTGTGTTAGATACAAGGCCAATAACGCCATGTGGATATATTGTGATTAATTCTCACGTAGGTGTGATAAAAGGCTATAATGATACATCTGACAATATGCACCGCTCTAGGATACAATCATGTGATGGGTCTCGGATTGAAACCCTACCTCGTTTGGGTTGCAACATTGACTTATGTCAAAACCCAAATAGGGAAGGTTCGAATGAGCACCAAGTTGTGATTCTTTCTGCCGAAGGAGCCTCTAAGCCACTTAAACAGCCAGTTGATTTGGATGAAAATAAATATGGGACATACGAACCCAATGATGTCATTCACCTAGAAAATAGTACCCAAAGAAGGATAGGCCATATCAAGGTTATATCAGTAGAAAGGCTTGGGCTAGTGGATTTACAAAGAACCCAAGATCAAGCCTTGAGCTGCGTGGCATGAGTAGCATGGGGCTAGCCGTCCTATTGTATGCTATCCTTGGTATCCTGGTTAGTTTGATAGGATGTGATGTATATGCCAAGGAGACCATGTATTGGACCTATCTATTTTAGGCTAGGAAGGCTGGTTGCCTTGGATATTATGATCAAACTACGTTAGGCCAAGAGGGCTAGTTAGGCTGCCATAAAGTGCTATTTCTATAGGCCAAGAGAGTTGTTTGTCTATTTGGTGTGAGTGCTTTTAATAGTTTTTTGTTTTAGTGTTGTACCAAATAAGGTTGACAAAGTCACTAGAGGGATCCTTTACTGAGGAAGAGCTTCTTGTGGCCATTCCAGGTGGTTTCCTCCCCTTCGTGAGTTTTTTCCCTTAAGAAAATAATGATATATGTGTATTAAGGATAACTTTCTATTCGTTTGTTGGGGACCGGCAACAATCAAGATATGAAGTCTCGGATTTAAGCTAAGCATGTCTGGGGGAGGTCTAAGTAGTCATTACCTCCTACAAAGGCATTGTCAGGCACTGAAATACCTATTTTAGATGGTAACTCTAGTGACCCTATTCTGCTGACCTCCTAGGCAGTCGTTCTACGAGTTTTTATTAGTTGTGAGGCAGTTAAAGGAGCATGCTAAAAATAACCAAAATAAGAAAAACTTTGAATATCTGAAAGAAATGAAAAATATATATACAAAGATATGTAAAAAGGGTTCTAACCCCTCTAATTTTTTTAATAAAAAAAGACACAAAAACCTTGAGCAGTTATTCATCAACTTGCAAAGGCTTGGTAGGTTCCTGGGGACGAGTCAGACCCAGGGCAATGCCTTGTCTTCCTGGGGGTGGCATCTAGCCACCAGAATACAAAATAAGAGAAGGTTGGAGCGAAAATAAAAGTGAGCGTCAAAAAAGGATTAAGAGTCACCTTGGAAGGTGAGAGACGGGTGTCAAACGTGCTTTAAAGACCCATCAAGTGATGGTTGGGAAATTTTCATAATTTCTTGAGATTTTGGATGAGACTTCTGGAAGTGCCAGGTAGTGCGGGACCTTGAGATGAATGCCCAATATTTTTCGGACCTCAAATCGGACGTCACACAGCCAAAGATTGAGAAAATGGAAAATTTGGTGTGAAGGGGGGGACCCCAAAACAAGAATTTAAAAGGGGTGACCTTTGAGGCCACCCCAAAAATCGATTTCATGAGGAGGGGGCGGGGGGGCACGGCGTTTTTTTCTTGCGCGTAGAAAAAACGGCACCATACTCCCCTCCTCCATGGAGAAATTGGGGGTTGGGGCTGAAGAACAACCCCCATACCGATTGTAGCAGTGATCCACCTTGTTTCTTTGCTCTCTATCACCACTCTCCACTCCTCCAATGGCTACCCGGTTTGACAAATCAAAAACTAGCCTTTCTCTCTCCTCCCTCTCTCTCCCCTCTATGGATTGTTCATGTGTATTATCTTGAAGGAAGAATCGGGAAGGAGATTGAAGAAAATGATAATGGAGATTGAGGGAGATGCTGAAGGTTTATGTGCACCATGGAATTGAGAGCAATGGAGGCTCCATTTGTTGATCATGCTGTCATTCAATGCATCTCGATGTTCGTATAAACATAGTATGACTATTTTTAATGAAGAAAATGAAGCTTTTTCGACATTTTATGATAGAAATGATATTCTTACGCGATGAATTTTTTTTAAAGTGCTGGTTGCATCATGTGTAATGGTTGTTTATCAAAAATTTCTGATTTCATAATAATTTACATGCACTATTTAAATCTCGCACAACGCGAAATGCGATTTTTTAAGGATAAAATGATAATTTTGTCGTTTCGGGTGGGTGAAATGTGTTTCTATGGGAGTAAGGAAAAAATAAAATTGAATTTCAGCATGTTGAAATGATTGGTATGAGAAAAATAAGAAGATAATAGTGATTATTGTCAAATAAATACTTTAAAAAATAAGAAAAATAGGAAAAAATAGTAATATGCTTCATAAAAATAAGAAAAAATATATTGAGTATTTGTGAATGTATGGTCATGGCAGAGCATGAGGTTTAGCCTCAATTTTCCCCATCTCTTTTTCAAAGTTTGTGATTTATTGCTTTCCATACATCAAAACATGGCAAAATGAACCCCTACACCTATGCAACGGAAGCAGTACATAAAAGTAGGGAGTGGGACGCTTGAATGATGTGATTTGGGTGTTTTTTATTGTTGATTTTGTTGATGCATATCATAGTATAGATTTCGTTATATTTTAATTAACAGGATAGTAGTATGAGCATTGTCTCGAGGCTATCCTTACATCGCCGCAACGAGTAAGTAAATGAGCATTGGAAAGCTTAGTTGTGCATGACACATTTTTGATTGAAAATTATGTTTGAGCACTTTAGGATCGTTCAATTTTGCATGTGCGTATCAACCATGGTATCGGAATATGAAGAAATGGATGCATAGCACTTGTTTTCCATTATGATTACCTACGCTTGAGTGTGTGAGACAACCTAATCTATAGGCTAGTCGATCGTTTTTGGGAATTGTTTGGTAAGGACACATGGTATCTCCTAGAATACGTTCAAAATGAAAGAGTGGAGCTTGCATCGTGTGTAATTTATGTTGGATTGACGCATCTTGGGGCCAATCCCTGAGGTGTAGGAGAGTCGCAGTGGAGCTACGGCATTCAGCCGAGAGGTGCTTCCTTATGATTGTGCTACGAAGTACTATGCCTATATGTTATGGGATCTCCCTCTGAGAAAAAGGGATGGTAAACGTTGGACTATGATCTAATACAAACATAAAATCAGCATGATCATTTAGTGTAGAGTGAGCCTCAGATGCTCCTGGCCCGCGAGGCCATGTGGTGGGGGTTGTTTGTTGTGTGCATGAGGTTTGCAACTAGTGCCATAGCCAGTGCCGACCCATTTTAGGTGCCATCAAGGAGCTGGCCGATAATCTAGCTACCAATCTCAAACCACTCCAAGACCTCATGGATGAGCCGATATGGAAATGGACCAAGGTGAACAACTTAAACCTTACGTACAATGGGGCAATGGTCCATGGATGAAAAGAGTGTTGAAATTAGATACCTAGGCAATGATGAGCAATCACAATGTACCAATTTGGATGACAAGTAGGAGGACTGCTACTCCTCAAATGAGGAAAGTGAAGAAGAGGCCAAGACAATAAAGTATGACACAGACGACCAAGTGATCAAGCAAATAAGAGTAGACTCCAAGTTGCGGAGAGCCAATGCTTTTAGAATTGAAAGAGGAGTCTTTAGAACTAAATGTGATTGCACTTGGTTGGATCACTAAAGTGTGGCAGACAATAAGAAAGTAGGGCTAGCCTAGTGCCACATCTCTTTTCAAAAAAAAAAAGTCTCAGAGCTGTGACCACCAAGGGAGACTCCCTCCTCTAAAGTGTCAAGATTGTGGGAGAGAAGGAAGGAGTCTCACTTGTAGCTTTCTTGCTTGCACAATGGGGGAATACACACAAAGGTGGAGGCTGAAAACAGTTTTCCTCTTCTTAGTTGTGTAAGCCAAAAGAACTCTAGTACATAGAAATAGAAGAACCCTATATATGGGTCTCAAACCAAACTCAACTAACTAAGGTGGCATACTAACTGAGCCACGAACTAGAGTAGATAAGGATAGCTGTCATCTATGTATTATTCATGGGCAGTGTACCAACCGCATCTGCAACTGACAAGTCGGTGACATAAATGCACAACGGTCACCCTGGCATATCACGAGTGGAGCTCGATATCTCAACACTCCCCCTCGAGCTCAATCCCAATTCCTGCACACCAAGTAGGTCTCTGAACTTGCGCAGCTTCTCTGCGCCCAATGCCTTTGTGAATATGTCAGCTACCTGATTCTCTGTGCTGACATAAACTAGATCAATAAGACCTAGTAAAACCCTCTCCCGCACATAGTGATAATGCACCTCAATGTGCTTTGTTCTAGCATGATAGACTGGGTTATTTTCCAAGTGTATACTACTCATGTTGTCACAATAAATGACAACTGGCCCATCTGTAGGCTGATGCATATCATAAAGTAGCTTATGCAGCCAAGCTACCTCACATGCAGCCATTGCTGCACCCCTGTACTCAGCCTCTGTGCTCGACAAGGCAACTGTAGGCTGTTTCTTGCTGCTCCAAGTGACTGCAGCAGTCCCAAAAGAGAACACATATCCACTGGTAGATCGTCTATCAGAAATACTACCAACCCAATCAGCATCAGTATATCCATGCAACTGTATCTGAACCCCTGTCTCATAAAATAGTCCATACTGCAATGTGGACTTCACATATCTGAGTATGCGTCTAGCCGCATCCAAATGCGATTTCCTTGGAGCCTGCATAAACTGACTTACCAATCCAACAACATGGCTCAAATCTGGCCTGGTAATAGTCATATAAATCAAGCTTCCTACTATGCGTCTGTACATAGTAGGGTCTTCGAGAAGCTCACCTGCATCTGCTCTCAGCTTCACATTCTACTCCAAAGGAACTGAAATAGGCTTACAGCCTGTCATCCCATATTTGGACAACATGTCCAATCCATACTGCCTCTGCAAGAGCTGTATCCCACTTGGTGATCTAATCACCTCAATGCCCAAGAAATGACGCAGCTCTCCCAAATCCTTCATCTCAAACTTTTGCTTCAATAGCATTTTCACATGAAGGATATCTTCATCATTGTCACCTGTCATAATCAAATCATCAACATAAATGACAAGTAGCATAATACATTTCTCTGTTTTTCTCACATAAAGTGAGAAATATGCCTTGGAAATCTGAAAGCCAATAGTGACAAGATATTGTCCTATCTTGTCAGACCATGCTCTAGGTGCTTGCTTCAAGCCATACAAGGCTTTCTTCAACCTGCAAACAAACTCAGGATGAATAGCATGCACATAACCTGGTGGCTGCTCCATATAGACCTCTTCTTGCAAATCACCATGCAAGAAGGAATTCTTTACATCCATCTGATGTAAAGACCATTCCTTTGATGCAGCCATAGCAATGACTGCTCTTACGGTTGCCATCCTTGCAACCAGACTGAATGTTTCTTCATAATCAATGCCATATGTTTGTGCATACCCCTTGACTACTAATCTTGCCTTGTATCTATTCACAGAACCTATCTGCATTGTGCTTCACCTTATAAACCCACTTACAGCCAATTGCATTCTTACCTTTAGGCAAGGTACCAACTCCCATATAGCATTTGCTTCCAAGGCATCCATTTCTTCATCCATGGCTTTCTCCCATTTTTCTTTTCCCATGGCTTGCTCAAAAGAAGTGGGTTTTGATTCCTGTATCACTTTGACCATATGTGCATAGTGGATGGCTGTAAATCCATCATATTTCAGCCTATCCACAGGATACCTAGCTTTGGTAGACCTACGCAAAGTAGGCTCACTTCCAGGTGCTCTCAAAACATCCTTGGTCTTCCTTACTCCAGGTGTAACAATAGAGGGGATACCCAACTCATCATCAATGCTTTGTTCTGAGCCACTGGATTCACCATCCACATAAGAGTGGCCTGCATTCACATCAAACATGGGTTGATCTACCTTCTCTTTTCCTTTTTGTGATACCTGCATACCACTATCTGCATTATTTTGAGAAGATTCTCCTGATCTCAATCTGCGTGTCCATAGCGAAGAATGTGAACCACTGCTAGAGGACGCTCCAGGTCCACTAATATCTTGTGACTGCTGCTGTGAATTCTGTGTAGCATTACCATTTTGTGCATCTACATTATCAATCACATTTACTGGTTTATACCAGCTACTCATCTCATCAAAAACAACATCTCTGCTCACTATAAACTTACGAGTAGAAGGGTTATAGCATCTATACCCTTTCTGTTGCAAAGAGTAACCAATAAAGATGCACTTCTCAGCTTTTGGATTCAACTTGGATCTCAACTCATCTGGCACATGAACATAGGCAATGCAGCCAAAAATCTTCAAATGAGAAATATCTAGTTTCCTACCAGTATACCTCTCCTCTGGAGTCATCCCATGTATTGCTGCAGTGGGAGTCCTGTTCATTATGTAGACTGCTGTAGCAACTGCTTTAGCCCAATAAAAATCTGGCAGGTCTTTTTCATTGAGCATGGCACGAGAAACCTCTCCAATATGCCTGTTTTTTCTTTCTGCAATTCCATTTTGGTGTGGGGTATGACTGCATGAATATTGCTGCTTTATGCCATGCTCCTACAAGAACCTTGTAAACTCATTTGAGAGGTACTCTCCCCCTCCATCTGACCTTAGGCATTTTATTTGCAGGCCTGTTTCTTTTTCAACCATAGCTTTAAGAGTTTTGAAATGCCCAAAAACTTCACTTTTCTTTTTCATAAAATACACCCAAACTTTTCTGCTATAGTCATCAATAAAAGTGACAAAATAATGACAGCCTCCAAGAGATGCAGCTTTAGTAGTCCACACATCAGATTGGATTAATTCCAATGGCTTCTTACTCTCTTGAACATGTCTAGGAAATGGTTTCCTTGCCTGTTTTCCAAACTGACAAGCTTCACATATCTTATGCATTTCTGCAACCTTGAATTTTGGCAATCCTGCAACAATATTTTGGGCCTGCATTGATTTAAGTCGTTGTACATTAACATGACCAATGCGTTTATGCCAGACATTAATATCTGCAACTACACCGGTCCCATGTGCAAACATTGCAGCACTCAATTCAGGCATGTCTGCATCCAATGTAAACATTCTGTCCTTCTTCTTTCCTTTTGCTATCAAGTGACCTTTATTTTTCATATCCTCAACAAAGCATCCATGGGAATTAAATCTGACTTGCAAGCCCTGCTCAACCATTTGACCAACAGAAACCAGGTTCTTGGTGATATTCGGAACATGAAATACATCCGACAGGTATTTCTTTTTCCCATCCTACATAAACAAAGGAATATTTCCAATCTGCACAATAGGATGTGCAGTATCATCATCAGTCTCCACAAATCCTGGTTTTTCCATTTTCCTTGCATCCTGCATCCATTCTGCATGACCTGTCATGTGGTTTGATGCACCTGAGTCAACATACCACACATCGTTACTTTCTTCTGCATTTGTCACAGAATTGGTCATGCACCATAAACAAATGCTGATTTCTGTCATCACCCTGTCTACTAGAAGATGCATAATTCCCTTGTTGCAGTTTTCCATTCATGATGTCATTCTGCTTTTTATAGCAGTCTTTAGCCATATGACCCATTTTACCACAGTAGTAACATTCAACATTGTTGTTTGCATTTTGCCCTCTTTGCCATCCACCACGACCTCTTTGGCTCCCCCTGCCTCTAGAGTTACCATGTCCTCCTCCATAGGACTGATTTTCTTGAGTTTGCTGCATATTCTGATTTCTACCACGGCCTCCAGATCGGCCTCCTCTACCTCTGCCTCTACCTCTTCCAGCATTTGAGTAGAAGACAGCTTCTTTTGAAGTTCCTCCTGAAGAAGATGCACCACCATTTCTCTGCTCCTCAGAAATTAGAAGAGCAATCAACTCCTCAAAATCAGGAAATCTTTCACGGACGGAAATGGATGTTCGAAACTGTGCATAATCCTTTCCTAGACTATTCAAGGTCACAGAAACTAAATCATCATCTTTCACTGGCGACCCAATGGAAGCAAGTGCATCTGCAATCTTCTTCACCTTCATGTGGTAGTCATTGATGCTCATATTTTCTCTTTGCACATTATGCAACTCTTGCTTGAGCTGCATTTTCCTGGCTTGCGTATTTGTGCTATATATTTTTGACAAAGTATCCCATGCCTCCTTTGGCGTACTTGCATCCTGAATATGCACAATCATAGAGTCTGAAATACTAATAGACAGCCAGTACATAACTTTCTTGGCTCTCTCATGCCATGCTTTAAATGCCTGCATTTGCTGTTGATTGGGAACATCAGGAAGAACTGGTTCTTCTTCATTTCCTGCAACAAATTCCCAATATCCTTTTCCCATAAGGAAATTCGTCATTCTAAACTTCCATGCTTGGAAGTTGTTCTTGTCAAGCTTTTCAGTGACAATCTATGAAAGAGAATCAGACGCCATTACAGAACACTACAAAAAATTCTGTCACTGCAAAGAACATAACTTCAACCTCACAAGGGCTAATCTGCAAAACTGACGAAAGTGGTATTTGACCACAGAGTCACTTCCTAGTGATGATTTTGCATCAACAGGCAACAAGGATGATTTTGTAACTCCCAATGTCTCTGCGCACATGTATACGATGCAATTTCTACAATAACTTTTCACCGACCTGTAGAACAATGGTCGCACAGCATAAAATAGGGCCTTTTCCTGAGTGCATGCAGAAAACTTCCGCCTCCAAAACAGGCCCCGAAATGGCCTCAAATCAAAAAAACTGGGTAACCAAGGGCTAAAGCCCTTATCCCGCAGCATATACTGCCCTCTTGCTTCACCGCAAAGGGCGTCTCAACCTGAGACAATGCACTCTTGCAATTTCCGGCTGTGCTACCTGCAGAGATCTGCTCCCAAAATAGAAAATGAAAGCAACACTGCTCCTCTTACCAGAACACCGCAAACTTGGTTTGCTTTCTTGAGCTCCTTACCACGAACAAGGCTCTGATACCATGTTAAGATTGTGGGAGAGAAGGAAGGAGTCTCACTTGTAGCTTTCTTGCTTGCACAATGGGGGAATACACACAAAGGTGGAGGCTGAAAACAGTTTTCCTCTTCTTAGTTGTGTAAGCCAAAAGAACTCTAGTACATAGAAATAGAAGAACCCTATATATGGGTCTCAAACCAAACTCAACTAACTAAGGTGGCATACTAACTGAGCCACGAACTAGAGTAGATAAGGATAGCTGTCATCTAGCTATTATTCATGGGCGGTATACCAACCGCATCTGCAAACTGACAAGTCGGTGACATAAATGCACAACGGTCACCCTAGCATATCATGAGTGGAGCTCGATATCTCAACATAAAGAGGGTTGTGAGTTTAACTCAAAATCAAAAGTAAGCTCTAAGCAATGGAGAGATACCCTCACCATCTAAATCCAGATGCTCCAAGGGGGACTTTCTGGCCCATCTAAGGCACAAACATTTGAAGGAGAAAAAGAGATGGCAACCAAAGGAGCCGAAGGTTGAACAACAAAGGAAGCCGCAGGACCTACCAATGCACTTCACTAAGTTCAAGAAGGGAGATAGGGTAGTAATCTTATTGGGAGAAAAGAGTGTCAAAATATAGGGAGAGAGAGATTAGGCAACATAGAGTAGTGAACTCACATATTCTTCATTATTCCATGTACTTCATACACATATTGAATCACTAGAAAGAACTAGGTCTAAGTGACCTGATGACTACTCACATTGACTAACTCTACCAGTGTTAAGTGTACCTGACTTATTGACTACGACTCACATGCTAGAGACAATTGGACACTAGCCATCATGTTGGTGTTCATGAGTTAAGCTTGAAGTCTCAACACTCCCCTTCAAGCCTAAACTAGCTGATGTACTCCAAATAGCTCCTTGAAACGAATGAATTTCTCTTTACCAAGTGATTTGGTAAATATATATGCTACCTAGTCTTCTATCTTCACATGAAGTAGATCAATCTATCCTGCAAGTACCATTTTCCTATTGAAATGGTAATGAACCTCTATGTGTTTGGATCTAGTATGATATATGGGGTTGCTACCTAGCATCACACTAGTGAGATTGTCACAATGCAATGTGACTTTGCTATCCAACTAGATACCCAAACCATGTAGCAGTTTCACAAGCCAAGCTACTTTGCATGCCGTTAAGGCTAAGCCCCTCTATTCTGTCTCTATACTACATAAAGAAATGGTGGGTGCTTCTTACTATAGCATGCTCATAAAACAGCCCATAATCAGTAGTACCCTTCATGTACCACTGATAATCCTCCTGAGTGCATCTAAGTGTGGCTTATGAGGTTTTTTCATAAACTGGCTAATTAGCCCCACTACATAACAAGATGGATAATAATAAGGTAAATCAGGCTGCCCCTCTATCTATACATAGTGACATTCTCAATCTTAGTCCCAACATCAACTGCAAGTTTGACATTCTGATCCAATGGTGTTTCTATGGTTTTACACTCCATCATGCCATATTTTAGCAACATATCATGAGCATACTATTTTTGCAATAACCATATACCTTGAGATGTAGACACAACCTCAATCCTGAGAAACTACTTCAGCTCACCAAGATCCTTGACTTTGAATTCAGCCTATAACATTGCTTTAATTTCAACAATCCCATTATCATCATCTCTAGTGATGATCAAATCATTGACATAAACCACCAGAGAAATATAACCATGATCTATCTTCTTTGTAAACATGTTGCAATATGCATGACCTATTTGAAAACCAAACTACTACAAATAAGTGCTTATGAAAGCATTCCATGCTCTTGATGCCTGTTTCAGCCCATACAAGGCCTTTTCCAGCTTATACATGATAGTCAAGGTGAACATAACCCTTAGGCTACTCCATATACACCTCTTCAAGCAACTCACCATTCAAGAATGCATTTTTGACATCCATTTTCCATAATTACTAGCACTTAGGATCCGCTAATGCAATGGTTGTTCTCACAGTTGCCATCTTGGCAATCGGGCTAAAAGTCTCCTCATAATCTAGGCCGTACTACTATGCATATCCCTTTGCAATCAACTAGGATTTATAACTTTCCAATGAACCATGTGACTTGCATTTCACTTTATAAACCCATTTTCATCTAATGGGTACTTTGCCTTTAGGCAGATGGGCCAATTCCTATGTCTAATTTTGAGCCAATGTTGCATATTCCTCATCCATGGTAGCACACCAATTCTCATCTATAATTGCCTCACTAAGCTCTCTATAGCCTCCCACTTTAGTCATTTATGCATAATACCTGACTAAATACCCACTGTATATTAGCCTATCAATTGTTTTTCCGACCTTTTCAAACTCCTCCATTGTGGTGCACTCTGGGCTTGCCTCTCATGAGGCAGCACATACTTGTTTTGCCTTGCACCAAACATCATACTGATGCTATGCCCAATTCACTGTCAAGACTATCAATGCCAGGTGACTCATATCTAGTTTTAAGCGGGTCAGTCACATCATCAAACCTCCTTTCTTTGCCTTTATCCAATCTCCCCCTCATTGACATATCCGTGTTAGTGGATGTCGTAGCACAATTGCGGAGTCGCCTTGTCTAAGGACTACTAGTAGATGAACCATCACCTAACAATCCACTCATAGACATACTACTTGAAGGATAATTTTCAACATAACTAGGCCTAGCTAGTCCATCCAAGTCCACTACATTTTGATTACCATACCATGAGGCCAGCTCATCGAAAACTACATCCCTATTGATCACGGTTTCCTGAGTGGACGGATCATAGAATTTGTAAGTCTTTCTCTCATGTGCAGAGCCAAGAAAAACACTTTTGACAACTTTCAGGTCTAACTTCTTCCTCTTTTCATCAAGCACATGTATGTATGCAATGTAGCCAAATAATTTTAGGTGATTAATGTTAGGCTTGTGCCCATATAGTTTCTCATACAGAATCAAATCATGAACCCTAGTTGTAGGTGTTCAGGTCAACACATAAACTGCAGTTACCACTACTTCAGCCCAATAATCATTTGGAAAATTCATTTAATTAAGCATTGCCCTGGCAGCTTCCCTAAGCACCCAAATTTTCCTCTCTACCACACCGTTTTGAATAGGTGTGTAACTGCATGTGAGTTGTCTTTTTATGCCATATTTGGCAAGGTACCTATCAAACTCTCTGAATACATATTCTCCACCTCCATAAGAACTTAGACATGAGATATAACAGCCAACTTCATTTTCATCATGCTTCTTAAAGTCCTGAAAGACATTGAGCATCTCATCCTTGTACTTCAAAATATACAGCCATGTGTATCAATGCTAAAATCATCAATGAAGGATACATAATACATGGCATCGCAGAAAAACCTATTATGGATAGGACCCCATACATTCGGATGTATCAACTGCAAAGGCCGAGAATTGTTTCTAATATGTCTCATGAATGGGAATCTTGATTGTTTCCCAAACTGATAAAAGTAGAGCATACACACCAGTGCACTTGAACTTCCGCAAGCCAAGTACAACCTCTTTCTGTTGCATATTTTTTAGCCTCTATGAATTAACATGACCGATACGTTTGTGCCAGATTTCTACATCTAGAACTGCTCCATTATCATGGGCAAACATGGCTACCTTCAATTCTGGGATAGATGCATCCAAGGTAAACATTTTTCCATCTCTCTTCCCCTTGGCAATCAATTTACAACCATTGCCATATTCTTCAATAAAAAAACCATCCCTGTTGAATTTGACTTGCATATTCTATTATGCCATCTATCCAACCGATAGTAAATTCTTATTAATAGAAGGTACATAAAGTACATCATGTAGGGTCTTCTTTTAGGCATCTAGCACGTGGGCAGCAGAACCACACATGTATGCTAAATATCATGATGTGTATCATTACCAATACATACAAATCCATAAGACCCTACTACTAACTCATCAAACCATTTGCCATGAGGAGTCATATAATTGGATGCTCCTGAGTCTATCTACCATTTTTCATCTTTGCCTTTCTTTGGCATATTCTTTTATACATGCTACATAGCAAACAGTCTATCTCCCTAGTCATCCTGAGTACCACTAGAAGATGCATAATGTCCATGGTGCATGCCTTTTGCCTTCATATCATCTTGTTTTTTATGGAAATCCTTCTTGATATGCCCATATCTTCTACAATAATCACAACCTTTATCCATGTTAGATTGCTTATGCAACTGCTAGGAGCCACCTCTTCCTTTAGGTGATCTCCCCCTGCCTCTAAAGGCTCCAAATCCTCTATGTCCTAGCATATATAAACTATGCCAAGCATTTTTCTATTTTTTTCCATGTGTCTTTCAAGTGTCTCCTTGACCTTGAAAAACTCCATGAGCTCTACCACCTCTAGCCCACTGACTAGAGTAAAAGATAGTGTCTATGCTCTGAGATGTGCTTGAACCTGTATTCAAGCCAAGCTTTACTTCTTCATGTAGCAAGAGTGCAAGTAAATCATCCCAATCAAAGAGCTCTATTCTCATAGAAATGGACGTATCAAATGCCTTATACTCCTTGCCTAACCCATTCAATGTCACTACAATCATATCATTCTCTAAAACACAAGATCCAATAGTAGCCAATTGGTCAGCTATGGTCTTTACTTTCATCATGTATGCTTGAATTCTCCTACATAGCCATCGCATTAGAAATGCACAAAGAAAACCAATGCATTACTTTACTAGCTCTTTCTGACCACTATCGATGAGCTCTCCACTATTCATTTGCCATAGTTGCAAATTTAGTGTTCACTAGATGCATGACTCCTTGTACACCCCTTAGGTGTTTATAACCATTTCAATTCAATAAGATGTAACAATAAAAACCATAATTAAAGAGTGTATTTCATCTCATATGTATATCAAATACATCTCGAGTCATGTGGCAAAACATCTAGATGTAGTGGCATTCCAAATAGACAGCATGTGTCTCCATAGTAGACATGTAGGTGTTCATGACTGACAATAATTTGTAACATTAGTATGTGTATAACCAGCAATGTTACTTTGCTAAAACAAGAGTATTTAGATGTCAAAATATCCCCAAATCATCTCATACAGTTGCCACTCTATGTAGGAGATGATACATGTCACCGGCCAGAATAGATTGCATGTATGTCAAGTGAGCATGATAGGTATCCTTCCTGCAAACAATAACCAATCAATACCTTGGTAAAACCAGCAAAAAATCAGTCCAGAATTTTGGGTTTCAGCACTCATAGCATCCCAGAAAGAATCTACCACTCAAGTGGTATGATCCAAGCATTTGTTAGTAGCAAATAAGCATTACACATACTTCAACCCTGTAGGTATATTGTTTCCAAATTTAGGATAGCAACCAATTCACAATTTCCAACCTACAAATAAGCTCCAAAACTGAGCATTTAAACTCCAATATCATGCCCATGTATATACAAGTGTTGCTACAACACTTGCCAGGCATCTAGGATGATTATCTACATCATTATCAAGCATTTCTTCATCAAACAATGCCCTGTTTTAGTGTTGGAAATTCCAAGACAGATATCAACCTGCCAAAATTTTCCACAGTTGAGAATTTGACATTCCAAACCAATGCTTAAATGCATGAGAGATAGCCCATATACTTTGCCAAGCTTTACTGAAGATCAAGTGTGACATTCATGAAGCATTCACTGATGTAGTAAATTGATCTAAGAGTGCAAGTACTAGGGACGTTTCTCCTTCCACAAACATGTCAAATCATTGCTAAATATATTGATCTAGACGGAGGCTCAAATTATCATGTCCAAGTGCTTTAGCATGTAGCTATTTCTCAAGTTAATGAGTGATTAATCGTGGGTAGATCTGCTAACTTTTGTGTTCAAGAAAGTAGGCACAAATGGACAGATCACATTTTTATATGTGTTGCTTATGCTAAACATGAGTGCTTGCTAATGCAAGTTCTAATGCTTGATAATATTTCCCAATACTTCAAGAATCGCATCTATGATGGTAGTCAACCGCCATACTTGGTGCTCAAGCCTCCATAAACCAGGCACATTTTAGCAAGTCACGTTTTTGCATCCAAGCCGAGTTTTTTTCAGATCTGCTATTGTTTTGATCAACAATGGGCTTATCAATAAGCTCTCACACCTACCATCAATTCCTTATCCATGCTTCACATAGTCTTGGTATTCCATTCAGCATTTTTGTTCATTGATAGTCCACCCTAGAGCAAGAGGCGCAACCAGTAGGTCCACGTTTTTGTTGACAATTCACATGTTTTAGATTTGTTGATGCTAGACATTAGGAGGCTCAATGATAGGATCCATTACTGTTCATTGAAAGTACACCCTAGAGCAAGAGGTGCAACCAATAGGTCCACATTTTTTTTGACAACTCACATGTTTTAGATTTGTTGATGTTAGACATTAGGAGGCTCAATGATAGGATCCATTACATGCCATTAATGCTTTGAACCACCTTCCAGAAGCTTTCTTAGTTGCACAGACTTTATCTAAGATACATACCTTCCAGATGAGAGTTATGGCTACCAACACTATGCACTTACTTCAATCTTCAAGCTCTAGCTTCTCCCGCAACTTCACTACAGGCTCCCACACTCCAAGGATCCATAGTTCCATGGCTTTGATACAATGTCAAAGGATAGGGAGAGAGAGAGAGATGAGGAAACAAGCAGAAGTGAGCTCCCATATTCTTCATTATTCCATGTAGTTCACACATATTGAATGACTAGAAAGAACTAGGTCTAAGTGACCTAATGACTACTCACACTGACTAACTCTACCATTGTTAAGTGTACCCGACTTATTGACTACGATGACTCACATGCTAGACATAGCTGGACACTAGCTGTCATGTCGATGTACATGAGTTGAGCTTGAAGTCTCAACAAAGAGGTGGGGATAGGAAAGTGGACCAATAGAAGATCTTGCCAAAGCCAAGGAAGTCAACTTAGCAAGGGAAGGGGAGAAGCCCCGACCCGTGTTTATTTTAGCTGACAACCTGACCAAGTGAGAGGAGGTTGATATCGTTGCTCTCTTATGAGAGTACATAAACATGTTTACCTGGTCCTTAGATGAACTCAAAGGAGTCGATCCAAGAGTGGTAATACATAACATTCCAATGACTCTAGATGCCACACTAGTAAAGTAGCAACCTTACCCAATGAATTTTAAGCATGCTCATGCCATCAAGGAAGATATTGCTAAACTATTGAAGGTCGGATTTATCTATGAAATTGAGCATATGGATTGGGTCACTCATCATAGTTGTCCTAAAAAAGAATGGAAAAATTGGAGTGTGAGTGAACTACAAAAAAGCCAATGCCACAACAAAGAGACACAATTATACATTGCCCTACATGGAGCACATGCTTAAGATAGTAGCAAGAAAAGAAGCCTACACTTTCCTAGACCGTTATGGGGCTATAACCAAGTTCAAGTGCACCCTGATAATAGACACAAGATAACATTTTCCATAGAATGGGGTGTATTTGCTTACATAGTCATGCCATTTAGGTTGACTAACGCACATGTCACCTTTCAGCGTCTAAGTGTGCCATCTTCAAGGACATGCTTAGGCGAGAACTAAAAGCGTTCATTGATGACCTATGCATACACTCTAGTTGGGTGAAACACCTAAATAAGCTTCATGTAGACTTTGAGGGTAAAAAACAGATGAATCATAGGGTAGGTGGTGTCCAAAAATGGCATTGCCACCAACTGACTTCTCCAAAATCAAGGTTATTATCAACTTGCCACCACCAACAAACACTTGAATCAATAAGCGTTCCATGGGTCTTGGTGATCGACTGTGAGCTCTCACATTTTGGTTTCATTGTTGGGATCAACGGATTTAATCTTTGAGTGCTTTCGTTCTCTGAATCGAGCATTGAAGTAGGGTTTCCCCCAAACCGGTGCTTGAGGTAGATATGTAGGAAGTGAGGGAGTTTGAAGAGGTATTTGATCTCCTTGTGGCAAGTAATTTTTTTGAATTTTTGGATCTATGTGAGAAGTTTGGATTAATGTAGCCATTTGGTTGTGATTTGAATACATTAGGATAATGGAAAAACAAGAAAAAGAAGGTTGTGCACAATAAGGTTTATGTTGTTGTAAACAGGTGCCCAACAGGGAAAAAGGGAGAGAAAAAGAGATTTAATGTGTAATGTATCAAAAAGAAGAAAGACCGATGATCAGAACTGAGTAGAGAAGGGCTTTAATAGGCCAGGAACAGGTGGGAGAGCTCATTTTCTCATTTTAGAGTGAAAGAGAGAGCTTGACAAAGAGAGAGAGAGAGAGAGCTACATACAAAGAGGAGAGATTATGCATGGTGATCTTCATCGTAGTGAATTTTGGCCCTCCAAGTATATTCTAGATGTCTCTTTGTACTTGTTTACTATTATATCCTAGTTGTTGCAATCATTAGTAAGGTGTGTGTAGGGTTTTTAAAGAATTATTGTCACTCTATAGCCCCCCACCATAGTCAGATGCACGCCACAAGGTTTGATTGCCCTAGTCAAACTATTTGATTTTCATCCATTCACACACACCTTTCCTCGTTTGAGTCACCAAATTTGGACACTGAGACCACTTGTCCACTCAGACACATCTCATTGGTCTGAGTCTCTAGACTCTAACCACCCTACTCAAAATAGTTAGATGCCCAAATTTGGGCATTCAAACTCAGACAGTTTGACTCGATCCCTTGAACTTGGTCCTATTCGAGTCAACCACTCGGAGACAGACCAGAAACAAAGAGTCCAATTCTAGGAATTGGATGCATGATACTTGAACACTGAAAGAAAAGCCTAAAAGTTGACAAAATCAACATGCCCTAGACTAGACAAAGCCCAACTCAGAGCTAAGCGACACCCCTCTTGGCCTCCAAACACATCGAAAGGCTCATAGAGCATCCATACTCCAAAACTTGTGATTTAGTGACCCAGGAAGCGGCTACAAACACAACCTCTCAAATCACCTATTTGAAATGTCTCAAAGGACCTAGATGGATCAGTTAGAGTGACCACCAAGGGGTAGACTAAAAAATTGTGTGTGTACCGCATTGTTTCCATCACAGTTGTACATTACATAAATAATCACTTGAAGTGCACCTAGAAAAATGAAAGCCTCATTTTGCACCACACAAAAGGAAGCATCCCACGAGTACCTCAGTGCACTTAAAATTGAGAAGTATCTAAAATAACAAGGAACTCACATGCAAGATAAGCAAGACCACACGAACACACTAATAGGAGAAGACCCCCAGATCATGAACCTGACTAAGGACACTAAGCCTTAGAGCAAGCCTCTTGGAGAGCACTAGGAGCTGACATGATTTGGGACTCAATCTTACTGGAGTTGATTAGCTTGATTGACACTCTAGTAGCCCAAGAGATCAATGAAATGTCAAGATTTAGCACCAATCCCCAAAATGGTGAGCTCAACTTGGGACACTTCTCAGTTGACATCCCACAAATGATGAATTGGTATGATTTGTAGAAAAAAATTTGGCACCATAGTAGACCCATTGAGGACATCATAGCAGACCTCGAGGAAGAGCGGAGACTAGCAAAGAAAGTGTTGCAAGGTATAGCCGTCTATAATCAAGAGCAGCGAGCTCAAAGGCTGAGACAAGAGATAGAAATGTGAGAGATCCATTGAGACAAAACATGACCTAATGCTGAGATGGAAAGAGCACTTATTGAAGTTGACCTTACATTGAGCAAGCTCCTCACAAAGCGACTCATAGATAACATAACTGCGAAGTAGAGCAAAGCATCCCTAGTCACTTCATTGCTAATAGGACTAGGTATTACTCTGAATTCAAAAAGCCAAATAAAGACACATATAATTGCCAAGAAACTCAACAAGTATCATCCCGATAATGACCCATATAGTTTTATAGAGAAGTTTGAGCATGTATGCAAGGAAAATGGCCTAATGGACCCTGCTCAACACACATAGGCTTTTGGTCTTTGCCTTGGGATAAAGGATGGATGTGGTACATAGTCTAGACAATACCAAATTGAATAATTTCAACAATCTCAAGAGTCTCTTCATTAAAAGACTCTTTATGAGAGATACTTCGATAGCCTTATTGTTTGACTAATGAATGTTAGTCAAAAGGACAAGAAGGATATCTAAGACTATGTCACCCACATGCATAGTCTCTTTAAGAGAATCGTAGCAGTAGAGAGTGACCTAGTGAACGAGTGGTCTCCACTGTGTTCATAAGCAAAATTAGGAGAGAAGAGCTTTACAAGGCCTTGCTGAGTAACTCAAACCTATGAAGGGATGTGCTAGCTAGGGTCTTTGAAGAAGCCATATGAGTGGACAGCCTACTCAGAGAGAGAAGATCAAGGACTGCAAGTTCAGATAGCACAACCTCTATAATCTCAGAGAAGGCTATGACCGCTAGCGAGAGATCAAGCCAGAGTGCCCAAGAGAAACAAAAGAATGTTGATTAGAGACAAGAGTTTCTGGACATGAAGCTAGAGTTAGCTAGGATTCAAGAGATGATAAGAAGGCCTGCAAGACCTCACATACAATGTATGAATTATGGAGGAAACCACCTTTTGGTCGAATGCATGGATCCTAGATCCAGACCTTGTGCCAATTGTGGTAGGTTTGGCCATGATGCAATGCATTGTTAATTACTAAGGTTGTTGCCATTTCCGCAGCCATACAATCAGTCTTAGTATGCAGGGAATAGACCGCCAGCTTGAAGAAGGGGAACTCCATTAGCTCTTGTTGTACCCACTCATTCAAGGCCAGCTATCCCTAGGATGGACATCAACCCCACAAGGATACCTAGGCAACCTGGACCCCACCTGGACCCTTCATGACCCATCCAGCAAGCGCGATGCTCTAGCGTATGATGTCAAGGAGCCGAGGAAGAGGCATACGTAAACCCTTACATCTCCTATGAAAAAGAGGGTAATCCCATTTTAATGAATTTTAGACCACTAATGATGATGGTGTTAGGTCAAGAAAGGGATAGAGGCTCTCAGGTAAGCTACTCATAAATATATGTGTGCATCACATGGGTTCAAAATAAGGTATTTTTAAAATATCATTTTTATACATTTTTTACATACAGAAGGGTATAATATAAAAGGGTTATTTACAAATTGAATAGAAAAGGGTTATGTTTTAGTTAGGAAAAATTCACAGATAATGATATTTATAAATAGACCTTGAATGCACATGATGTAGAGGATATACACATAGTAACTTCCCTGAGTAGAGGCCTAGGAGGTCAAAATCGTGTCCTCGGTGGACTTGTGGTCGCCGAAGACACATCTCATCTCGTTGCTGTGAACGAGAGCAAGCTAATCGAGAAAAGGCTGACTTGAGATGCCCTTAGTGTGGAATCACTCATTTGTATGCCAAGTACCCTAGGTGAAACCCATGCACTAGTTCAGCTATCGTGTCATCTGTATCTGTTGGGCTATTTGGAGTTGAGACACTTGATGGCAAGGCCACTCCCACATCACTGAATGTCATGACCAGGGTGCAGCGGAGGCAGGTGGATATCTCATTACCTAGACCTAGCAACCTTGACGCAACCTCCATAGGGAGGAGGAGTCATAGGAGGAGAAGGAAGAGAGGTGAGACACAAATTGCACTCAAAACTGATAGTGGCACTACACTACCCCCAGGAGTAAGAAAGCCCAGATGCCAAAGAAAAAACATATTCTCCTAAAGCAGCGGAGAAGGGGAGGGCCAAGGTCGGCAATATCCCAATCCTAGGCACCAATTCAAAGTGGTTGACAAGGTCAAGGAGTGGGTGAGAGAGGCCTAAGAACACCCAAAGGATGTGGAGCCCACCCGAGGAGACGAGGTTGATGGGTTCTCAAATGTGAGCATGCTTGTTTGTCTTACTCGCATAGAGTCTAGAGAAGAATCCACATCCCATGTGGCACCGCAAAGATGAAGCCTAGGCACCACATGTGGGTAAACTACCCAAGAGAAGTAGCAAAATAGTGTAGAGCATAATGAAAGGCAAGAGGCTATTGGCCTACTTACAGCATTGATATCGGCCCTTGTGACCCTACCAATGGGGGATCTTCTTAGGCAAAGTTTCTCATTATGGGGAGAGGTAAAGTAGTGAATAGAGGGATCTAGCGAGCTACGAGAAGCCAATTCGCATGACCACAACAAGCCACATAGATAGCGAGGCTAATACTGAATTGAGTACCTAAGTGTTGGGACCTAAAATGGGCTTGACACTGGCTCTCTAGCACTAGTCGGACCTCTAAGACGCATAAGACACCCCACACGGCCTCGCAGTCAGAAGCGTCTAAGGGACACGCTATACTAAACTCTAATATCAATATTGTGTTTGTAACAAGACATAATCCAACATTTACCTTCCCTTCTCCTCAGAGGGAGATCCCATACACATCGGTATAATTTACCACATATCACATGCACAGGAGGCAACCCCTCGGTTGAAACACCGCTGCCTCACTGTAGCTCTCCTACATCTCGAGGATTGGCCCCTAGATGCGCTGCCTCAACATAAAGGACAAACATACAAGCTCTACTCTTTTATTTATCGAATGATCTAGGAGTTTATATTTCCTCACTCAACTTATCTCAAAGAACCACTCGTCTCTATCCTATAGCCTAGGAATCCTCACACACTCTATGTTGGTCATTTATTTATTCAATCAAGTGTTATACATCCAAGAGGTGATACCATGCTATGCTTAATGCATGGGTGAATGACCCTTGTGCTAAAAAATTTATCATTAAAAATCAGCAAAGTGAAGTGCAAAATCAGCCTTTGAATGATCTTACAACTAAGCGCAAGTGTTGCATTGATAGAGATTAGCACCAGACTTTTCTATGCTACTAGTCCCTTTAACTTTAAAAAAAGTCCTATAAGTGGTGCATAAACAAAAATATCACACTTTAGCTCATTTCTAGCAACTAAAAACACTCACAAATGCTCTCTCCCCCTAACTATTCAGGTTTTGCAACATTGCATAGGTTCAAGGTTCATTTGTATGTCATTCTTTTCATATGGAAAGCAATAAAAACGCACTAAAACATACAAACAAGGATGCGTTGAGGATTAATCCGCATGCCTCAACCTTGCTAAACATCCACAAAAATTAATCATATTTTTTTCTAATTATTTATCATGAAAACCTAATTTTTCCTATTTTTCTCTATTTATTTTCATTTATTTTCTTAAAAATTTATAAAAAATCAGAAATGTGAGCTCTCATTGATCAAAAGCCCTCGTATCCATTTTTATATATTTTTTAGTTTCGTGGAAACTCAAAACACTCACTAAAACCCCCAATTTTCATGATTTTGTCAAAAAACCGCACTTTGCAGGTATTACGTGTTTTGAGGAAAATTTATTATGTCATCAAAATTTATGGTTTTTTCTTTCATTTCAGAGATAATTCAACATATGCAACCAAGATCAATCATCATAAATCATTTCTTTCAATTATCTTTCATCAAACAAAGAAAAAGACCACTTACTCATACAAACCCGTGTGTTCAAGGTGAATATCCCAAGATTGAGACGCCGCTAATGCTTCCGTCTTGCCACTGATGCACTCTCCAGCCCCGATCTTTGTCCTTTACTGCTCCATCAGCATTGTTTGCTTCAAAATCTTTATCACCCCCCTCCCCCTTCTCTCTTTCATTGATGCATATGAACAACCCACAAGAGGAGAGATGGAGGAGAGAGAAAGACTAAAAATTAGAATTTTATTCCCTTCATCATATTACACATGGTTACCATCAAAATCTTGCCCTCTCTGCATAGATCAGGGATCTCCCTCTCTCTCTCTCTTTATGATTGAGCATCCAAGAGGCACAAAAATCCCCAAAAAATGGGGCATCAATAAGAAAATGCCCCCTCCCTGCATCTCAACATGTTTTTGCATGTTGTCTTCATTTAGAGTTTCATTTCATTTCATTTGTAAAATGTCCACTTCAAAAAAACCACTTTCACACTACCATAGAAGGGTTTTTGGCATGTTTGGGGATGCAAACGGACTTTGATTCGCGATCCAACTGGACGGCTGGCTTCATGACATCGAAATCTATAAACTTGGACCCTGTCATATACTCTTTGGCTCCTGAATTCAATGGCTCCTTTACAATGTCAAACCTTGCGAGGATTAAATGGAGGGTCAAACAACCTCCGATCGACAAATCGAGACTTGCATTCAATTCTTGACGTCGAAATGCATATAGGAAAACTCTAGCTAAGTCATCTGCCACCATTTGATTTTTCATTAAAATTGGCTCTTTAACGCCTCTCGCGCACTTGTTGGCTCTGAAATGGGCTCCAGCACTCCAAGAACGGATCCAAATCGGGTCCTAAAATCTAGCTCTCACTAAGTCCTTGCATGTAAATGCTTTTTGAGAGGGCACACATATGCATATGATCCTACCAATTGTAGCATTAGGAGACGTCACAAGAAACGAGATCATAGAGAGAGTAATGGGAGTCAGTGTGCTTAGCCATGTAGTCCTACAAGCATGGGGTGACTTGCTAATGGAGACCGCAAGGTTTAACATCATGTTGGCTAATGGCATGAAAGTTAGACCGTTTGGATTGCTAGCCTTTGAAGATAGCGGGAGACCCGTTCTCAGTGAACTTCATAGTCATGAAGGGAGTGGATTACGACATCGTGCTAGTCCAACCTTGGATACACAATGCAAGAGTGATAGAAGATTGGGGCAATGGTCTTATATTCTTAGGTAATAGGTCAGAGCCAATAAGAATTGAGATGGGCACTTGGAAGACCATGGTGGTTGACTTGGATGTCATCTTCTCTATCTTGAAGGGAGACTCACAAGCTAGAAATTTGTATGGGCCATTAACGAAGTATGTTCCTTGTCTAGAAAAGACGAGCAAGATTGGATGCATGTGCTAGCCACTATCGATTTTCCATTTTGGGACAAAGAAGAGAGTTATAAGCAAGCTACAAGGACACCATGTGAGTCCTATAAAGCCATCACATCACAACTACCAAAGGGTAAGACCCCCCATTTAGTGGTAGTTTACATGATGGCCAAAAGCCCTAGTAGATGACAAAATCTTGCCACTTTCCATATTCCTTTTAACAAACTTGAGCTCTAGGGCATTCTTAAGCACTTGATGAGGGAGATAGCATGTAACCAAGCCGCCAATCTCAAACCACTCCAAGATCTCATGGATGAGCCAAAATGGCAATGGACAAAGGTGCACAACCTAAACCTTATGTACAATTGGGCATTGATCATGGATGAAAAGAGAGTTGAAAATAGAGACCTAGGCAACAACAAGCTATTAGAATGTAGCAATTTGGACGACGAGTATGAGGACTGCTACTTCTTGAATGAGGAAAGTGAAGAAGAGGCCAAGACAATATAGTATGACATAGACAGCTAAGTGATTAAGCAAATAAGAGTATACTCCAAGCCACGGATATCCAATGCTTTTAGAATTGAAAGAGAAGTCTTCAGAACTAAATGTGATTGCACTTGGTTGGATCACTTAGGTGTGATAGACAATGAGCAAGTAGGGCTAGCCTAGCACCACACCTCTCTTAAGAACAGAATCAGTCTTAAATCTATGAACGCTAGGGGAGGCTCCCCGTTCTAGAGAGAGTTATGAGTTTAACTCAAAATGGAAAGTAAGATCTGAGAGTGATGGAGAGATGCCCTAACCACCTAAATCCAGATGCACCAAGGGGGACTTGCCAGTCCATATAAGGCACAAATGGTTGAAGGAGGAAAAGAGAGGGCAACCAAAGGGATCGGAGGCCGAACAACAAAGGAGGCCTTAGGACCTACTAATGCGCTTCACTAAGTTCAAGAAGGGAGATAGGGTAGTAATATTATTGGGAGCAAAGAGAGCTTGCCAAAGTCAAGGAAGTCAACTTGGTAGGGAAAGGGGAGAAGCCTCGACTCGTGTTTATAGGTGATGACCCGGCCAAGCTGGAGGAGGTTGATCTCATTGCTCCTTACAAGAGTATATAGACATGTTTTCCTGGTCCTTAGATGAACTCAAAGGAGTTAATGTGAGAGTGGTAATACATAGCATTTCAATGACTCCAGATGCAACACCAAGAAATTAGCGACCTTACCCGATGAATCCAAAGCATGCTCATACCATCAAGGAAGAGATTGATAAATTATTGAAGGCTAGATTCATATTTGAGATTGAACACACAAACTAGGTATCACCCATCATAATTGTCCTAAAAAAGAATCAAAAAATTCAAGTGTTCATGAACTACAAAAAAGTTAAATCTGCAACTAAGAGAGACAATTACCCATTGCCCTACATGGAGCACGTGCTAAAGAGAGTAGCGGGAAAAGAAGCCTATAGTTTCCTGGTTGGCTTCTAGGGCACCCTAACAATATACACAAGATGGCATTCACCACGAAATGGGGTGTATTTGCTTACGTAGTCATGCCATTTAGGTTGACTAATGCACCTGCGACCTTTTAACATCTAATGTGCACCATCTTCAAGGACATGCTTAGGTGAGAGCTAGAAGTATTTGTTGATGACCTATGCATACACTCTAGTTGCACAGAACACCTAAATAAGCTTTGTGTAGTCTTTGAATGGTGTAGATTGTAAAGTCTCTCTTTAAATCCCTTAAAGTGCAAGTTTTGGGTAAAACACGAATGTATCATAGGGCACGTGGTATCCAAAAATGGCATTGCTACTAACATCTCCAAAATCAGGGTTATTGTCAAATTGCCACCACCAACTAACTATAAGGGAGTTTAGTGCTTCTTGAGACATACAGGCTACTATGTTGGTGCTTCGTCTTGAACTATGCATTGATTGCTAGACCTGTTTACAAGCTATTGATGGTATTTGAGTGAACTGAGGAGTGCCAACGTGCTTATGAGGAATTGAAAAATACTCTAACTACTACTCAAATTCTACAAGCCCCTGATTGGAGCATGGCATTCCACATGCACATTGATGTGTCAAAGTTTATTGTGGGAGCTATTTTGTGCCAGTTTGGTGAGCACAATCTTGATTATCCACTTATGAGCTTTGCTAGCAAATAACTCATAGATACAGAGATGAACTACTCCATGACAGAGAGGGAAGGCCTAGCCATGGTATTTGTTATAAATAAGTTTTGGCATTATCTTTTTGCTACACATTTTACCTTCTTTATGGACCATCAAGATTTTCTTTATCTTGGAAATAAACCATGCTCTACAGGACGCATAGTTAGATGGTTGCTTCTGCTTTTAGAGTTTGACTTTTCTATGGTTGCACGCAAGGGCAAGCAACATTACATGGCCGATCACATGTCCCGCATATCCATAGAAAGAATGATGCTAGGACTACAGCTAAGTTCATTTGGGAGCAAGTGATCTCACAATTCCATTGCCCCATCGAGCTAGTTAGCGACCAAGGCATGCACTTCATTAATGAAGTGATTGCTCATTTGCTATCCACATTCCTAATCATCCATAGGAAATCATCCCCCTACTAAAGTAGTCTCTACCTCACACAACATATATTGGGATAACAAGCTCATGGCAGCATTAGGGGCCTATAAGATAGCGTACAAGATGCTAGTGGTACAAACACCCTTCAAAATAACCTACGGGATTGAGACAATCCTACTTGTAGAGTTTTTTGTCCCAAGCTTGAGAGTACTAGTACAAGGGAGATGAGATGGAAAGGAGACATGTGTGGAATGCCTAATAGAGATTGAACATCTTTTTGAGACCCACCCTTAGCTACCCATGCACTAATCTATAAAAAATCACGACACAAGAGTTGGTTTGACAAGCATGTCAAACAACGTGACTTCAAGCAAGGCGACCTCACGTTGCTATACCCTGTGAAGGGCCATAGGCAAAATCTGAAATTCAAAGGATTAGGGCCCTTCAAAGTTTGCAACATTAGTCAAAGTGGCAATGTCAAGCTTGAGACCTTAGAGGGCGAGGGCATAGACTTCTTCAACGGTAGTTGCCTCAAGAAGTACTACCCTTCAACCCATTCATTGCATGAGCCGCCAGTGTTGCAACCCCTGTAAATGTAAGAGTGGCTACTATCACATAGATTAAGGACATAGACAAGGGAGCAGTAGCACTTGCTTACTTATGAAATAATAGTCACTACTCAAATAATGCATGCTTTAGATGCAATTATCAATGAGGATCTGACTTCAACATCCTTATCCATGAGCATTGGAATCTCATTAGTCAGCCGCAATTCCAACCCACAAATGCTAAGCTCAACCATTTGGGGGGCAATCGTACCCACTGTTGGAAAAGTGCAAAATAGCAATCTATATCAAGACTAAAAGCTTCCCTATGATATTTTATGTGTTACCTAACACTCAGGCCACAAGCACGGAATTGTTGCTTGGTCACACATTCAAGAAGCAAGCCCATTGCAATGTTGAGCATGACTGGTAGTGCATTCACCTTGTTGTTGGTAGTGTTCCCATAGTGACACCTTTCAGCAAGGGCAATGTGGCTCCATCTAAGCCCATAGAGCCATTGGTAGTGTTCCCACAGTGACAGCTTTTAGCAAGGGCAACGTGGCTCCATATAAGCCCATAGAACATACAATATATTTGAAAGATTCTTAAGCTCACTATTTGTACTAACGAAGGAAATAGTACATGTACCCTCAATAAGGTATTTTTCATCATTCCTAGCCATCACAATGATGGATTCTTGCACAGGTTTCATATAACTATATAGACATTTCTTGTTGGTCATGTGACAAGAGACACCACTATCCAATATCCATGAGTCAGTGGTAGATATTTCTTGTATTGAGAAACACACTTCCTCAATGGTCACCATGAATAACTCCAACTCTACTATATTTGTATTACCTATCTCCTTCCCTTTAGTCTTCATGGTGCCATTATTTTCATCGGTCTTCTTGACATGACAATCTGCAAAATTGCATGTCCTTTCTTCTTGTAGTAGAAGCATTCTTCTTGAAACTTTTTCTTACCACCTTTTTTTGTCACAATTGGTAAAGGAACCACCTTTGCCTTTTACATTGGTAAAGAATGCAGCATCTCTATTGCTTTGGGCTTTAAGACACAACTTCTCCTCTAGTAGTAGTGCACAACATTCCTCAAACCTCAAAGCTTGGGATCTCACTTGAGTATTTAGAGTAGTTACCAATCCATAAAAACTTTAGTAGAAAAATCTAAAGGCACCCCTAAGCTAGCTCCTCATTATTCTTTTATATCTTAGCACCAACCATATGGTCACATAGATTCTTGATCCGAGTGATGAATGATTTGGCTATCACTCCTTCACCAAACTTATCTATTGTTAGTTGATTCCCTAAGTTCCAAATCCTTGTTTGACCTCACATTTTGTACTGATTCCTTATTACATTCCAATCCTCTGATGCCTTGGTTGTATGCTAAATCAAGGTCAAAACACTATTAGAATAATTTACAACTAAGACACATAATGCATCTGCATTCCTTCTTTTTCAAGCTTGTAGAATATGTGCATTTGGAGGAATCATGACACTCAAATTGGATGGGTCGGGGGTGGGTTGTGGTTTTGGATTAGTCCCCAACACCATCTCTAAAATTTCATAAGAATCAAGAATAGTTGTGATTTTAAACTTCCACAAAGTATAGTTTGTACCATCTAACTTGCCTTTGTTGAAGGTCGGTGGATGAATCCTCAGTTTATGAATTGCTGCTACAACACCACCACCACTTGATATGCTAGCACTACTACTTGATGTAGCAGATGGTCAAGGGGGTCATGCTTGCTATCCTTGAATACCCTCATCAAGGGGGTTGTCGGCGCAATTGAGACCCCCTAGCCCCAAAGTAGGGGTCTCTAATAACTCCTATAGCCTGCAACTTGATGCATTGTGCCTTGAGTTACTACTAGCATAATGACTCTATCTAACCCAAAGGCTAGATCCACAAAAGTTACCTTTTTTGCCATTAGATCACATGGACCTCATTTGACATACAAGTCAAGACCCACCCAATGTTTGTGCTCACACATGGCTTTTCCTCATAATGGGAGCCTTACAACTTAGAGCACCATGGATCATTAGTGGAGGGTGGAGCATTGAGCCTATTTAATAGGCATTATTTCTCATTATTATAGTAAAACAAGTCGTATATGTGACCCAATGTTCTGCTAAGAAGGATGATATCTGTAGCGATAAACTATAGCAAGAAAACTATGTCATATATGCGACCCAATGTCTTGCTAAGAATGATGATACCTGCAGCGATAAAATGCAGCAAGGAAACTATGTCTCGTCTTCATAATAAAAAATACCAAAATGAGTGTTTAAATGTTATATAATACATTATGAATACTGTTATAGAAAAGGGGACACATGATGATGTATGGTATGTTCATTCATCAAGTGCATCTAAGCATATGACCAGTCATACTGAATTGTTTAAATAGATGTAAGATTTTAAAAATCTAAGTTATGTGCATACATGTGATGATTTATACCACCCAATTTCACACATTGAAAAAGCTCCCTTGTCCTTGTATGATGATAAAAAAGAGATTCTATCAGATGTACTACATGTGCCATCTATCACAAAGAATAAACTTAGTGTCTATTGGGCAAATAATAGAGCAAGGGTTGAAGGTTCAATTTAATGCAAAAGGTTGTTTTGTGGAAGACTTTAACAATAAGTGCAAGAAGAAAGTAGAGTTGGCCACATGTTCACTTTAAACATTGGAATTTTTGCTATGAATGTATTATGTATGCTAAAGGCAAAGGAGTCACTGGTACAAACATATTGGACATGCAAATGGGCAAAGGCTGAAATTAATGTAGTTCAAAGGATTAGTTATATGGTTGCTTGGGGGGTCCACCTTATAGAACACATAAGATACCATGTGAGTTCAAAAGAAAGGGTACTATATTTAGTAAAACTTACAGGATTATATTTGCAAAAGGGATTTTGAAATTATAATTTAAAAAAATACTATAAGTAGTAAAGTAAAAAGGGCTATTTTAAGGATTATAGTATGTAAATAAATGGTATTTTGTAATATCCTTTAGACCCATGTTATATAGATGATTTCTTATAGGTGGACTCCTCGGGTAGAGTTGCTTGCTTTTACAGTTGTAGAATTTCATAAAGTATGTGAATCATGTCAGTTTGGCAAGCAGACAAGATAACCTTTTCTGCATGATAGAGATGTGAGTAGGAATATTCTTGAGGTTGTGCATGCAAATGTTTGGAAGCTAAAACAAAACATATCTCTTGGTCACATCAAATATTTTATCACATTTTTTGATGATTGGGGACCCAGGAGACATGTAGTAAGCTGCCTTTAGCTAATCCCAATTACCATAACCAAGTTTTTATCATGTAGATCATAAATCTATCACATTCTTCATTATAGAGCTTGGCATGTTGTATGAGGAGGACCTTTTTTAGCACCTTGAAAAAAGGTAGGAATGGTTACAACACTTGCATAGCTACATAGCTATGTTCAGTAACCTTTTCCTCTCACCATCCAGTATTGATTGCATCGAAATCTTTTTGAAGCAATGCCCTATAGTATTGTTTTTGCATTTGAGATGCGTGATGTAGGGATTGAGAACTCCTGATTGGCTTGCAACATGGGCATTAAATTTGGTTGTTCTTGTTGTTGTGCTGATTGGATCACATCATGTGTGTTGCTTATATTACCTTGTCATTCCTCCAACTATTGGCTATTGTGATCTCTTGTGCAATTTTTGCATCCATAATTTTGCACTATGAGTTTTTTCCTGCAATTCGACGAAACCTTAGAGTTTAATTAAGCTTGTATGTAATGGAAACTGCATCATCAACAACATCTTTGACTAGCTTCTCTGATCTCAACCAAGTCGAGGCATGGGCCAAGAGTTTGTCGAGGCAGTGTTCTGGTTTGTACGCCTACCTAGGATGACACAAATGTTCTCTCCATGCACGCGAATAACTTGTGTTCACATCGATGCACTTTGGAAAAAGGCAGTACAAAATACCCGGTCATATAGCCAGGGGCATTTCCCCTCGAGCAGGTTTTGTAGCTGCAATGTCGATTGCTATTGAAATGAAGGGTAGACCTCATTGGAATCAAGCTAGAATCATGCTACAGTCATAGAATGAAATGGGCCACTTTCAAGCTCCCATGCCATGAAAGAAACCTAAGAGAGAGATGGGGCCATAAGGGTAGCAGCCATGCTCCCTCTTCCATGGTTATCTTCCACAGTTAACTATTTGTACAACACACCAAACATGCAAAATCAAACTAACCTAGATGTAACCATGGTTGAGTACGTATGACTCAACCTTATTCAACTAAGGTAGATAGTTGATCTAAGGTTCGTGAGCTTGACTCTCAACAAGATAGAGGGAGTCTCGAAAACAATAATCCAAAATTTCGTAACACGACATCTTCTAGGACCATTTGCAAACATCCTTCACGTAAATTGCCATACACATAGTGGTCATGACTCGTAAGTTGAAAACTAACCGACCACATTTAAAACTTAGATGACTAAGAGAGAAATAAAGGAAAACTCTAAAAGCTCTAATAAGAAAAAATGCTTATGGGGAAGAGGAAAGTCAACAAATTGGCTGCCGCTCCCCCCTCTTTCTTTTTGTGTCAAAATGATGCAAATTTCTCTCTCTCTTCCCAAAATTGGGAGAAGATGAAAGCACAAAAAAAAGCCTAAATTCTCCTACTCAATCTTAGCATAAGACTCCAACAATCTCTCCCTTTTCTCAGTTTGACAAGAGGCCTAGATTGGAGAGAGATCATCCGAGAGCCAGGAAAATCATTCATAGCATCTTTGGCAACCTCTCTCGACCTCAAAGATTAGATTTCCAGCATCAAATTGCATCTTGAAAGCTTCCACATTGTTGGATTGCCAATATACCCTCCAAAAAGAACTCCTCTTCTTGGCCAAAATCCATAAATATGGGGCACAAGGAGCCGTTGGAAGAGTAGCGTCAATGAAAAGAAGAGACTCTTCTCAAACCAATAGTAAGAGAAAGAGGGAGTGGGGTAAGAGGAGTGCGAGGATGGAAATTCTTGTCACAAAGACAAGGAGGATACTCGGCTGGCTCTTCGAATCGAATCCCCCATCCCTTCTACCTTCACTTCCCTGTAGAATTGAGACTCTACTCAAATTTTCTCTCAATTCCTAGTGATCACCATCCCCATCAATATGGTTGTGACAACCCTAAGCTCTATTGCTGAAATCTCCTCTTCAATCTCATGATTGAAGACCATGGCCCCAAAGAAGAAAATTATGAAGGTTGCAGAGGAGGCAAGAGCTGCCAATAATGCTGCTATTGCGACCACTACAAATGGAGTGGCGAAAACTGGGATTACAAAAAAAGTTGTGAATGCCATCAACCAAGAACTTGCCATAAATCTGTAGGAACCACATTTTGATATTAAAAGCATCTAGTAAATCATTATCCTATGGGCTGGTAACAAAAAAGTTGCATTCATGGAATAGGAATTTTTAAAATCTCCTGCATAAAATTCCTTGGAGGAATGCTTAACCACAAATTCCAATGGATAATTTGGATTTGTATCAATAAGTACAAGGAAGGTATTGTGCTTCCTAAAAAGACTTAAGATTTTTAATTTGTATTGAATTAATAGAACTTTAGATTGATAAAGACATAAGAAAATTCTATATATTAAAAAAAGGTATTGAGGTGAAATTGTTAAAAGAATAATTTTCATAATAAAACTAACAAAAAAAAATCCGATTATTGTGGGCAAGGACCCATGAAACTCCACTAAGAAAAGAAAAACACCATCACAGGAGTTTTTCTCAAAAATAGATTTCTTATTTAGATTCAATCCAAACTAGATCCCAAGGGGAGGGTAATCCAAGATTATTGGAAGATATTGCCACTTATGCTAAGTTTTGCCTTGATATTATTATTTTAGAAAAAAAAAGATTTGTCTTGGAAGTATATTTGTTAAAATTATATATATAATGCATTTGAAATAAGATGTTTGTGATTGTAAGTTAGGTGCTAATCTTTCCTAAAATCATTGGACTAAAAGATGGATGATTGGATACAGATCCCCGATCAAGGCAGTGTTCCAATGAGCACAGAACACTGAGTGAGGCAGTGTTCTCTGATAGCGTTAGACCTACCCAAGGCTTGTGTGGATAAAAGCCTACTCCAAGGGGTTTTTTTTTGTTTTCACGTTAGTGAGTATAGACTTATCATGGCATGAAAGGTCTTATCGTAGGAAACTCTAGTTGGTAGGACGAGGTGTGGATACCAAGAAGCTCTAGTCACAAACTCCTTAGACTCTTACAAATTGTCAATTACCATTTGAATTCTAGATAGTATTTTGGAAGTTCCAATAATAGTCTAGGAACTGAACTTGGAGAGAATAATACATTTGGGTTGACATCACATCTAGCTAGAACAGAAAACTTTGTAAAAAGATATTTTCTTAAAGGAACTATTGAGAGCTCTGTCTTTGTGTCGTGAAATAAAGGCATGTTATAAATTTGTATTATGAGATAATCAAAGAAGATGTTTTTATATGTTGAACCTAAAATGGTATGTAATTAGATAATTAAAATACTCTATCAAGTGGGAGGATGGATTACTGATGGATCTAGACCTACGATTGGGTGGGCTTGGTAAGTTGAGAGCAGAAGGGTTGAAGTGCCACACTTCCCTTCGTCTCCCATTCTCTTTTAACCAAGTGCAATGCAAGTCTGTTTCAATTTGGGTTATTCCATAAGAAGTCAAAAATTGAATTGCTGATACTAATCAGCTAGTAGTTGATTTGACCCATAATAGGAACTAAAATCTTAGATCAATCCTCATGGGGATGGTCAAAACTTCCACTGCAAGGTAGACTCGAGTGAGCCTAGATAGCAAACTCCGAGGTGTTTCATCAAATCCCGGATGACGTTTTCTAGGATGTCACTTGATGGGCTACTAAGAATGTGCCGATAAGGAAGTGGCTCAGGTGGGCATGTTACAATTAGTATCAGAGCCTACATTGATATAGGATACGATGCAAGTATATAAAATTAATTATAACTATAGCATAAGATATTTTTCCTTTAGTTGTGAATTCTTCTCTTATTAATAGGTGTCCTTGATTTCTGGTAGAGAAATGAATCTTGGGAAAAAGTCTTGATTTTCCAAGTTATGTTTATGTAAGCAATGCACTCCTCTAGTTTCAGCTAGAGAATCTGGATGATGTGAATATTAAATTAGATATACAATCCTTTGCCCTTGTATTATGAAAGATGATGGATGTTAAGCAAAGGGTATTGTTACATTGGCTACAAGCCAGATATCTGTCACATGAAAGTATTTGGTTGTCTTACTTATGTGCACATCCCTTATGAGAAGAGGAAGAAGCTAGATCGGAATACACATAAGTGTACCTTTATTGGTTATTCCAGGAGAAGAAGGCATATAAATGATATGATCCCTCTACTCGAGAGACACTAGTGAGAAAAGATGTTATCTTTGATGAGATGGCATCTTTGTATGCATCACCTACTGCAGTGCCATCAGATATGCCTTCTACACATCTTTCTATAGTTGATTCGCATATCAAAGTTATGCATTGACAAGCCCTAGTGTACGACGGTATCTCCATGGACAGGGATATTGTGAAGCTCTAGCTCATTGTCCATTGACACCATTATGTCAGCGAGGGGGAGATATGATGTGTTGGATAGCAAATGGAAAGATCAAGCTTCTGATGATACATTTGGTGTGATGGCACCTGGCAAGATGACTTCATGCTATGACTCACCTAACAGTCTAGACAATAGGTAAAACAAGTATATTCTGCCTCATGAGAGAGGGGAATCAAGTAGTGCACCACATCTTAGATGCTCGCAAAGAGTCACGTACCTTGTGGATAGGCTAGCTTACAGTGGTTACTCAGGGAAGCATTATGCTTACATGAAGTGACAGAGGTCAAAGAACTTGCTTCAGCTATGGATGAGGAAATATTTGCCTTGGCTGAAAATAGAATATGGGATCTTGTGCCACTTCTAGAAGGAAATAATACCATTGGCTGAAAATGGGTCTACAAGATTAAATGCAAGTCAGATTGCAATATAGAGAGGTACAAAGCTAGGCTGGTCACTAAAGGATATGCTCAACAGTATGGGTTAGACTATGAGGAAACATTCAGAAGGCAACCATACGAATACTGATCACATTGGTTGCAACTAAAGGTTGGAAATTGCGGTAGATGGATGTTAAGAATGCATTTCTCAATGGTGATTTAGCAAAGTATGTTTATATGGATCAACTTGAAGGGTATGTACACCCTGATTCTCAACATTATGTATGCAAGGTAAAAAAAGCATTATATGGGCTAAAGCGGGCTCTGAGAGCTTGGCATGCAAGGATCAATAATTACTTATTGTAGAGTGGTTATCTATGTTGATGATTTGATAATCATAGGTGATGATGACTTGGGGATACAGCATGTTATGCAAATGTTGATATCTGAATTTGATATGAAAGACTTAGGTGAACTAAAGTATTTCTTGGGTATTGAGGTGATCAAGACTAAAAATGGTTTATGGCTAATGTAAAACCACTATGCCATGGAAAAGCTAAAGAAATATGGCATAGCTGAATTTAAACCACTGGATACACCTCTTGATCAGAATGTCAAGTTGGACATTAGCATTGGAGCTGAAATTGATGATGTGACTATGTACAAGCAGATGGTTGGAAGTCTGATCTACTTGACCATCACTAGGCTTGACTTGAGTTATGATGTTGGGATCATAAGTGAGTTCATGCAGGAGCCCGAAAAGTAAAATTTGGATGCTATTAGGCGGATTGTGAGATATGTAAAGTCCAATGTAGATTATGGGTTTTTTTATGTGAAAGCTAATCCCTTCACACTGGTTGGATACACGGATGCATATTAGGCAGGATGCTCATATGACCATAGATCTAAAAGTGGTTATGCCTTTGGATTTAGAAGTGGAATGATTAGTTGGAGTAGCAAGAAACAACCTACGGTTGCGTTGTCTAGCATTGAGGCAAAGTACAAGGGTGTCACATTGGCAGCATGTGAGATTTCATGGCTACTCAAGCTTATGGCTGATTTGTTGGACATATAGGTGGATCCTTGAGTGACCTTGTTATGTGAAAATCTTAGCACTATACTACTAGCAACAAATCTAGTTTATCATGCCATGACTAAATACATTGAGGTACACCACCATTTTATCATAGAGATGGTTCTTGCAAGGAAAGTAGATCTTATGCATGTGAAGACTGATGAACAGGCCGCAGATATCTTCACCAAGTCTTTGGATAAAGATAAGTTTGTGTTTTCCAACAACTACTTCATGTGCAGATGTTGTCTTTAGCTTGAGGGGGAGTGTTAAGACTTCAAGCTCTTTTATCCTTGGTATGTGTGTAATTGACACTCAGTCACCTGTCATATGTCTAGCTATATCAATGCAACAAGTGTGGGACATTAAATAAGTTGGTGGCTTTAGGATGTGTGTGAATGTTCTGTAAGACCTTTAGTGTGTTGTATTCACTTCAATTATGTATTATCGAATATGAAGAAAACAAGATGAGAATACACTACTCCTCTCTATTGCTCCAACCCTTCTCTATGTCTCTCAACACTAGGTACCTCCATGACTTTGTTTTCCCAGTAATCAAGTGTGTCCACTCCCCATTGCATTGGATTCTTCTCCCTCTCTTGGTTCCACCTATCGTTGCCAAGCCTTCCTCCCACTCTTATCACCTCCTCCACCACTTTGGTTGATAGTACTTTGCATAGTGTAGAGGGGAATTTGAAAGTGAAGTCAAAGGGTTGGCGGTCGTTCTCTTTTTGCTCCCACACTATGAGCTCCACATTCTAATTCTCTAGAAAACAATCTTCTCATAGTGGAATGGGTGCTTCTGGGGCTACTATTGTTTGGGCTTTTCATCTTCTCCTTGTGTTCTCCAACATCATTATTCTCTTCTTCTTGATTTTGACTTTTCTCTCAATAGTAGTGTCCACATGTTGCTTTGTTTCTAGTCATGGAGAGGGAGGTTGTAGGACTAGATCCTCGTTTGGCTACCCCATTTCAAATTGTAGACCTACTTCTAGAAGTGGCCTCTACATTTCCTCTTCTCTCATGGGCTCTTGTGGTTCTCCTTCCTTGAAGCCTAAAAGGTCCACATCTTGGACCATTAGCCCTACCCTTAGCAAATAATTTATTTGATCTTGTTGGCTTACGTTGATCCCTTCTCCTTGTGGTTGAGCACACAACCCATGCCTTATGGCTCTGTGAGGGATCTCTAGATTTTTCTTTAGTGTCTCAGTGATCTCCTCCTCTTTTGATTGTATGACATCCAAGATAATGCTAAAGGAAGGAACGTTGTTGGGCTTCCAATCTTGTCTATGAGGCCTCTGCTTGCTTTCTACTAACATTCTGTTTCCTTCTGCAAGGACCAAGTGACTCATCATGTCTTTTACTCTCATTTCACTCTTTCTCACCCACTCTTCAACTCTCTATTTCATTTCCTCTAAGCTTTCATTCTATCTTTGAGCTAAGGCCACTATCTTTGGTTCTTGCTCTTTCCACTTTTTGGTTATTTTATCCTTTTTCTTCTTCAAGCATTCAATCTCTCTCTTTGATCTCCCTTGCTCTTCCATCTCCATTAGTAGCCTACATGTCATTTCATCTATTTGTCTTTGATGCTTTTCTCCTTCTTGAGATTTCTCTACTTCTTCTGCTATGACCTCATCCATGGCTTCTTGGATTCTATCCATCCGCCCTGTCAGCTCTTCATTTTGCACAATGATGAGTATGTACTATCTTTGTAGGCCAATCAATTCCTAAAGCTCTTCTTCAAACCATTTTTGCCACTTATCTTCTTCTCCTACTTTTGCCTTGAGCTTTGCCTTCACCTCACTTATCTCTTTTTGATAGCCAGCCACTAGGTAAGTTTTCTCAAGTTGGTAGGCTGCTAATCTCTCCTTCTCAACCTCCAACTTGGCTAGGCTATCTTCTTATCCTCCTTTGCCTTCTCTAGCTATGAGAGAAGCTCTTTGACATATCCATCATAGCCTATGGAAGGTGGCATGACAATGAGGATGGAAGTGGTAGAGGACTCTATCTTTTGCCTTTTGGGGTCTTGTCTTGACTTGGCATCAGTAGCCACCAGTCTCTTAGTTCCACTCATGGAGTTTCTGCACTTACATCCAAGGCCGTAACATGTGCCCTATCCACCACGAACTCTACCCAGGCCATGAGATTGCTAGCATCTACCTCTAGTGTAGTGCTTTGGGTAGTTGTGGTAGTTGGGGTAGTCTACATGAGAGTTAGTGAGATTGGATGAAGCAAGTCCTTGCCCTTGCCTTCTATCACTGGGGGGTGGTATGATGTCTGGCACTTGGGCACTAGTTTGTGGGCCTTGACCTCTAAAAGCGCTCATGGCGGCCAACTCCTCCTCCCTGGAGCATTGCTCTACTAACATGCGGATGGACCTAGCCATGTCCTCATTTTCTTTCCTCCTAAGCTCTTCGGCCTCTTTATTTGCCTTTCTTTTTCTCTCCTCTTCGGCTCTCTTGGACTCCTCTTCTATCTTCTTCAATTTAGCTTTTTCCTTCATCCTTCTTTCTTCTTCAATCTTCTTCAACTCTTTTCGCGCATTCAACAAGTACACTTTTTCTTTCATCATTATCTCTTCTTCAACCTTCTTTTAGGGAGTCTTCTTCTTTTGCTTATTAGCCCCTCCTTGGCTATTGTGGCTCCTGCTCTCCTTCCTCACTCATAGTTATCTCACTAGATTGTTCGTGCTCATGGAAAGGTGATGTATTGGGTGTGTGTCCCAACTTGTTATTTGCCTTGCACCTCTCCTACTACCTCCTCAATGATGGCTGTCAATACCCCACCAAATCCTATGGTTGAGGCGTTGGAGGCTGACTTCTTTCTTGCCTTGGAGGCCGAGGACTCTCCACCTACTAGTCTTCCTCCACCTATGGCCAATGCTTTTGCTGAGGTTTCAGTCGTTTTTTGCATGAAGCCATTGAAGTCACTTCGTTTAGGAATTTGGCTGCAATGCTTTCCAACATCAATACATTGATCCTGCTCATTAGTGCCTTGTACATATGACTGGAGAACAAGGCATCCACCATCTTCGCTTCTTGCAACTAGACTTCTGGATCTGGGATATTGACAATGAGGCTGATGTTATCATTGGTGTTGACCATAATGTTTTCCCTTCCCAGCATGTTGTACACATCCCTTTTGGGCCATTTCTCTCCACTTTGTTACCTAGGCTCAATGCTCTCTCCACCAACTTAGGGCTTAGCTCAAACTCCACGTGACGGGTTTCCTCTCCTTGACACACAATTACAGTGCAGCGGTTCTTACTAAAGGTTTGAAGGAACTCCGTACACTTTCCGTGTAGTGTCCATTGCTTGCCTAACTTTCTCCACATACTTCTGCAAATTGCATTGTTCCACAATCTGTTTCACGGCATGCTCTTCCATGGCTACATCTTCCAAGTTTAAGAAGTGCCTAAACTTAAACTAGTTAAAGGCCGTTATCTCTAGTGACAGCTAGTAATTTTCTTGTTCCTCTTCTAAGAATGGAATTTTGTTTCTTTTCTACTGACTAATGGTCAACTGTGGTATTATGAGTCCTTGTCACAATACCACAGCTAACCATTAGTTTTCTTAAGATAATTCCTTGCAAGAAGATGAGTAGGGAATGATTGTGTGCTTATAGAAAACAGAAATGCTTAAGTACAAAGAGAGAATGTTTCTTCAAGCAATCCACATAATCTGATAGAAACCCATGGAAATTTTCCTTAAAGTATGTTTTCCCACCTTACCCCCTCCCCCCTTGGAAATTAGAAGAATCCTTCCTAGGATTAGAGATTGAAGGGTTAAGGGCAGTCAACACACATTCACGATGCTTTATTTTTGCATAATCCAAGTGTAGAATTGTGAGTTGTATTCCAAGTAGGCGTGGCAGTCCAATGCAAAAGGTCAAATGTCGATGCATGTTATGTATGTCAAGAAATTTGTTAAAAAGTCACTAGAGGCAATTCGGCTAGCAATATGTAGTTCCTCTTCAGTCAGGACATGGTCTAGGTAGGGATGGGCGAGTTTGTGATCATCTAAAGTTTGACTACGAGTGATGACTAAGACTCTCAATGAGATAGAAGCCACATAAGTTGGATCATACTCTAAGGTTTTGATTGCATTTCATTGCTTGGCGTTGGTCATAATGCAATAGCCCTCTTAATTCCCATTGGAGTCGTAGAGAATACTATTTATACAAGAATGTAGACTCAGTGTTGGTTAGGGCTTTTAATGCTTCAATTTCTTGGGTCATGACAAAGATCATGCATGTGTCATAAGATGTGATGAGTCATTGTCTGTGTGCTTGCTCACGATAGATTTTGTTATTGATTCACTCTTTAGCTACTGTGGAAGCCTTAACAAATAAAAATTTAGATTCCTCCCAGGAGCAAGGTAGCATACGCACTTCAGTTTTGCTAAAGGCTCTTTTAAAAGACCTAAGTCTAATCCGTCATAGCTTTTACCAAGAAACATGGTGAATGTAGCATCTAAGTGTAGAATACAAGTGACCAAGTCATCCCCCATATTCTCAGCTAAGTCAGAGGCTAAGGTAAGGATAGATCGACGCTCATAAGAGGGATTAAGGCCTGCACAAGATGTTGGGGTTTGACTAGACTAGATAGCTTAGTAGCTAATTTTTGCAACTTCTGTAGATTTAGAGGGGTTGGTTTAGATTCTTGTGCGTTAGGCGTAATTTGCAATTTTGTTGTTCTGCTACTAGATGCTTGTGAGGCTCTTGGAACAAGTAGTGCTAGGTTGAGGTGATTTGGAGGCACTAAGTTGCATGCTGTGATGATAGACTTGTTGAGGTTCTGCAAGATTAGTGGGTTTGGCCTCTATGGGCTTTGCAGCTTGAGTCTTATGTGGCTTCAGCTCCTTTGCTATTGTGTTGTCCTATTTAGGCAACTTTGAGGGTTACACTTAAGTAGTGCCTTTGGCAATCTTAGCTTTTGGAACCCATATCCATGTATTTCCCTCATAATATCCTTGTGCTTGCAATAGGGTTTTGGAAACCCATCGTGGCGGCTTCACCATGCATCGATACCTATAGTGCCTTTTTTGCCTCCTAGGTCTTGAGTATGAGTTTCTAGCATTGCAAGATTATGTTTGCTTATTTCTAGTGGTGTTTAGGTACCCATTCAAATTTGGGCTCATTGGCTTTGGTTGCACCCTGGGTCATGTGGCTGGCATTGAGGCTTGGTGGCTTCTAACAAGTCGTGACCCCCCTCCTTAGACTTGGTTGTAGGTTTCTCTATCAATGGCTTTGTGGGCTTTGGTGTGGCTATGCTGCCCTTGCTGAAAGTTGTCACTATGCGTACATTGCTTATGGCAAGATGAATGTGATGTGACTCATAATCGACATTGCAATGTGTTTGCTTCTTAAATGCACATCCTAACAATGATTCGTTATTGGTATCCTTTGTGTTTGGCAATGCATAAAAGACCATGGGTATGCTCTCACACCTGAGAAGAGACTACGACGTTGAACTTTCCCAAAAGTGTGTATGATTGACCCCTGAACGGGCCGAGTTTGGCGTTCGTGGGTTGTAGTTGTAGTTGACCAATTAAAATCCAATAATCATAAGTTAAGATATTAAAATTTTCTTCCTCATCGATTAAGGCATCGAAGGTATGCGTCTGTTGGGCAGTCACCATTATGCTTAGGTAATCAGGTGCTACTAATTCTTCATCTTCATCCTCAATCTCTGTGATTGTGGCAACTTGTACATTCATAGAGGACTCTAGCATGGGAGGCTCATGTGATTGATGCGTGGAAGGGTAGTACTTCTTTATGCTACTACTGTTGAAGAAGCCTATGCCCTCTCTGTCTAGGGTCTCAAGCTCTACATTGCCAATTTGACTGATGGTGTGGACTTTGAAAGGCCCTAATCCCCTAAACTTCATCTTTTGTTTATGGTCATTCACTGAGTATAACAATACTAGGTTGCTCTGGTTGAAGTCTCACTACTTGACGTGCTTGTCAAACCAGCTCTTACATTGTGTCTTTTCACAAATCAGCACATGAATGGCTACAAGTCGAGTCTCTGATAGGCATTCTAGCTCAACTAGGCATTCTATCCATGCCTCGTTTCTATGCCATCTCTCTTGGATGGCCACTCCCAGGTTAGGGACAAATATTTCTATTGGTAGAATGGCTTCAATTTTGTAGGTCAACTTAAAGGGAGTTTGCTTCATAACCATTTTATAGGTTGTTTGATAGGCCCATAAAGCTGCCATCAGCTTGTTGTCCCAGCCGCAATGAGAAACAAAGACTGCCTTGGTCATGACATTCACTAAGATCTTATTTATGGATTCAGCGTGGCCATTAGCTTTAGGGTAGTAGGATGAAGATTTCCTATGGATGATCGGAAAGGTGAATAGGAGGTGGGCAATCACTTCGTTGATGAAGTGCATACCTTGATCACACTAACTAGTTCAGTGGGGCAGCTGAATTGTGAGATTAATTTCTCCCAAAGGAACTTGGCCATAGTCCTAGCACCATTTTTCCATGTGGCTCGTGCTTTTTCCGACTTTGTGAGGTTCTCTGCAGTGACTATGATATACTTGACCCACGAGTATTGTGCTATAGGACTAATTTGCCCAATGAAGTCAATCCTCCATTTTTTGAATGGTTGTCTTGCAATGATTAGGGTGAGCTCCATCTTGTCCTTGGAAACACAGACCTTGGTTTGTTGGCACTCATCATAGTGCTTTACGAATCATGTTGCATCTCACGAAAAAGCATGGGCCACCACAGCTTAGAATGCTACACCTTTTCCTATTATTGTGTCTCCACTAAAGTGTCCTCTCGTGATTGCGCCATGTGCCTCCCCAAGTACGTCATACATCTCATACATGACACACACATTGTTGTAGTAAGTCATATTGTCCTAGCCTATAGAGCTGACCCCAACTATCAACTTATAGGGTTGTATCTTGAGGATAAGTCACCTAAGCTAGGCCTTCTTGATAGGTCTTTTGGGTAGTCTATGGTGTAGTACTTGGACTACGAGTATGGCATCAAGTTAGCAATAAACAAGTCCTTATTACTAGACATGTTGAAAAGATGTGCATCTCGTAAGTTGTCTACTATACCCTCTCTAGCAGTTTCTCTCGTGGGTATGAGGGACATGTGATTAGCCATGTAGTGTTGCTTCACTTTGCATACAACCATAGAGAAGTTGAATTCTAAAAGGAGAAGTAGCCATCGAGCAATGTGTCCTGTCGTGCAAGGTTTATTCACAAGATAAAGCAAGGCTTGATGGTCAACAAAGAAGGTGAAAGTTGTAGCCAAAAGATAATGTCAAAATTTCTTTATAATAAACACCATGCCCAAACCCTCTCTCTCAATCATGGAATAGTTCATCTCGGTATATCTATGAGTTGTTCACTAGCAAAACTCACACAATAGTCTAAGTTGTGTTCTCTAGGTGACACAAAATAATTCACATGGCAAACTTCCAAGCATCAATGTGTACATGGAAGGTGATGGTCCAATCTCGGGCTCATAGAATGGGTGTAGTTGTCTGAGCCTTTTTCAACTCTTTGTATGCAAGTTGGCATTCCTTGGTCCATTCAAATATTATCAATAGTTTGTGGAGTGGTCTAGCGATTAACGCACAGTTCAGCACGAATCACTGATAGTATCATGTATGTCCTAGGAAACACTAAACTTTCTTATAGTCAGTGGCAATGGAAGGTTGACAATAACTTTGACTTTTGAGAAGTTGGTGGCAATGCCATTCTTGGACACCATGTGCCCTAGGATGCATCCATGTTTCACCCAGAATTGGAACTTAAGGGGGCTCAATGAGAGATGATACAATCTGCATCGTTCAAATACTGTGCGGAGTTTGTCTAGGTATTTCCTCCAACTCAACTAAGCATATAGATTGTCAATGAACACTTCTAACTCTCATCTAAGCATGCCCTTGAAGATGGCACACATGAGCCGTTGGAATGTGGTTGGTGTGGTTAGCCCAAAAGGAAAGACTATGTAGGTAAAGAAACCATATTGAGTAGCAAATGCAGTCTTATACATGTCATCAAGGTGGACTTGCACCTGATGATTGGAACTTGAGAAGCCATCTAGAAAACTGTAGGCTTCTTTGTCTACCACTCTCTCAAGCATATGCTTAGTGTATGGTAGTGGATAGTTGTTTCTCTTTGTAGCAACATTAACTTTATTATAATTAACACACACTTTGATTTTTTCATTCTTCTTTAGAATGATTACAATGGGAAAAACCTAGTCCATGTGATCAATCTCATAGATAAATCCCGCTCTTAATAGCTTGTCTATCTCCTCCTTCATTGCATGAGCATGCTTGGGATTCATAGGGTATGGTCACTACTTGACCGATGTTGTGTCTGATATCATTCTACGAGTTTTCTTTGCTTGTCCTTGCCTCTTGGCACCTAGCAAGGTCACTAATCTATCACCTTTCTTAAATTTTGTGAATTGCTTTGGTAGATCTTGTGGTTTTTTCTACTCCTCAGCGTTTGACTCTCTAGATCACCTTTTTCTTTCCTTCTTCAACCATTTGCACCTTATCTGGACTAGTAGGTCTCCCTTGGTGCGTTTGGTCTTAGGCAGGGTCTTAGGCAACGCTCAAGGTATTTTAGGGTCACCATCTAAGCTTACTTCCAATGGATAGTCAAACTCTCCATCTTCATTGGAAGAGGGAGTCTCTCTTGTGGTGGTCATAGTTTTGAAGGTGTTCCATCCTAAGTAGCAGTGCGGCACTTGGTTGGGTGAGCCCTGCTCGTTTGTATTCAATTGTTCCTATGTGCTCCAACCACATGCAATCTCACTCAGTTTGCATGATTCCTCTCTTGATTCTAAAGGTATATTTCTACAGCTTGGAATCTACTCGTATTTGCTCAATCTCATGTCCATCAGTGTCATACTCTATCATGTTAATCTCTTCTTATCTCTCTTCATTGAAGGATCAACAGCCCTCATACTCATCATTCGAACTATTCTCATCTAACTACTCCTCACCTCCTAGGTTCCTACACTCCTCTTTCTTATTATCCATGACCAAGGCCCAATTTTACATCAGGTTCAAATTATGTACCTTGGTCCATTTACACTTAGGTTCATCCCCATGAGATCCTTGAGGGATTTAAGATTAGCGGCTAGGTTGCCACCTAGCTTTTCCATTAAGTATTCTAAGATCTTGTGCAGCTCTGGCTTGTTATTTAGGATGATGTGGAATGTGATAGGGTTGGGGATTGGCTACAAGAGCTTCTAGCCATCATGCATAAAGGTAGTGTGGGCTTATTCATGGGCTTATCGATTGTCTTAGTAGTAGTTTACACATATTCATCCTTGTTGTCTAAGAATGGCAGATCGATTTGTGGCTAGCATGCGCATCCAATCCCGCTCATCCTCATGGCAAAGGATATACTTTGTTAGTGGCCCATAATGTTTCCTAGCTTGAGTGTCACCCTTTAGCATGGTGGAGATGGTGTCCACGTCAACTAACGTGGACTTCCAGGTATCCATCTCTACCCTTACAGGGTCAGCCTAGCAGGATATTGTAGTCTACCCCCTTCATGATGATGAAATCTACTGAAAAACTGGACTCCTGTGATCTTCAATGGCCAATTCTTCAACACTTTGAATGGCTTAACTTTCATCCCATTGGCCACTATGACATTGAACCTAGCATTCTTGATAGGCAGGTTACCCCAAACCTAGAGCACTGCGTGGCTAAGTACACTGACTCTCCAACCCCCATGTCTACGATTTCTTTCCTTGTAGTGTCCCTAGCACTAGGACATGCAAGATCCCATGCATCTGAATGCCTTTGTAGAAAGCATTAGCATGTAAGGACTTGGGTACTGACTTGGGTACTAAAAGTAGCAACAAACTTAGTATTTGAGTCATTTCATCAAGGTCATGCAAGTCAGTTGCCCCCTGCTCAATTGGTCCTTCTACCCACCATTGCTTCAACACTTGCCACAACATTGGGTGCTACTTAAGCAAGTCTCCTAAGTGTAAAGTCACAAGGGTTGACACTAGCATCATAAGAAGGTTTCCAGCTACCTACTTCCCTCCTAATTCCATGCTTCTTGGCCAATGGTCTTGGCTAGTTTGCTGGCCCATGGTGCTTAAGCTTTGTCTATGTGATACTACTCATGGTGCAAATGTGTCTCTTTTTTACTTCAGTCAAGTTAGTGAGACTGGTGTGATCACATGAGAGCTCATCGATTTTATCCTCTAAGATGGGCTCTACATCCTTTAAGTGATCTTGGGTTTCTCTCACCCACTCCTTGACGTTATCTATGGCTTCAAGCTCTAGCGCTTTGGTTAGGGTACTCCTTGACCTTAGCACTCCCTTTTTCTGTAGTCTTTCGAGCATATGTTTCTACCTCTCTGCATCTATGACCCTTTTTCCTATGGGTAGTGTCATGGAACACTCTGTCTTAAGCATAATCTTTGTCTCAGTTCTTGTCTTCCTTCGCCTACAGCTCTTTTTTCCTATTCAGGCTATGTCTAGGCCTTAGCAGTGATATGTCGGCTCGCTTCATCTGTGTTCAGATCATAACATGCAATAGGATGGACGTAGCCTCTTTGTCGAGTGTTTCAGCTCTAAACAACCCCAATGGCATTGATGGCACAATTGTCAAACTAGAGGATAGTTTTCTTCTAGGGAAATCAACAAACAGATGGATGATTCTGCACTCTGGGCATCTAAGGTCAGTCTTCTCTCTATTTTCTTGCTCCCTCTTGGGAGAGTGCAAAGAAATATGCCATGGGTGACTGCAAGTCTAACATTGGATTGCTCTTGGTTGTACCCTCCCAAGACTCTACCTCTACCTTTGCCTAACACCATCAGTGGCACTAGTCGATAGTCCATGAGAATGGGGTTTTCCTCTGTCAAAAATCACGTGGTGGCGGGACTTGCTTGAGTTGTTGTGCCGAACATACACTCTATACACAAGAGGAAGCTCACCCAAGAACACAAGAAGAGAGATGGAGACCAAAACGTTTTCTTATTGATTTCTTCTTCTTCTTCCATACACTATACAATGTACATAAGGTATAGATAATATACAACATAAAGGAAAGTGGCCTACTGAGTCAAATAGTGCATAACAGACTACACTAATCGATTGGCGCTATATCTTTGCTAGTTGTAGGTAGGTGTAACAAAGTAAATATAATAAGTGATATGTTAGTGGCCATGTGGGTATCATAATGACCATCAATGTGCTAAGTGTAGACGTGTGGACCCATCTAGCTAGGTGGTTCCATTATCAATGTCCACATGTGTTGAGCTTGCCATCTCAACACTCCCCCTCAAGCTCAACTCTATCTTTGCAACTCTAAGTAAGCTTTGGAACTTTTGAAGCTTCTCTACACCCAATGCCTTTGTGAAAATGTCAGCTATCTAATCCTATGTGCTGACATATACCAAGTCAATCTCTCCTACAAGTACCTTCTCTCTCACAAAATGGTAGTGCATTTCAATGTGTTTTGTCCTAGCATGAAAACTTGATTCCTAGCTAGCTGTATGCTGCTCATATTGTCACAATGAATGACAATTGGACCATCTTCCTACACATCCAAATCACCTAATAACATTTGTAGCCAAACCACCTCACATGTTGCCATAATAGCACCTCTATACTCAGCCTTTGTACTCGATAAAGCAATTGTAGGTTGTTTTTTGCTACTCCATGTAATTGTTGCACTACCAAGAGAAAACATGAATCCATTAGTAGATCTTTTGTCTGACATGCTACCAACCTGATCTGCATTTGTGTATCCAAAGACCTGTCTCATCACCTCAATACCAAGAAAGTATCTCAGCTCACCCAGATCCTTCATCTCAAACTTCTTCTTTAAGAAGTCCTTAACTTCAACGATCCTGTTATCATTCTCACCTGTAATAATTAAATCATCCACATAGATGACTATGGTTACCAAACTTGCATCTCCCCTTCACACATAAAGTGAGTGATTAGCATCAAAAATGCAAAATCCAATATTGACAAGATACTCTTAGGTCTCGTCAAACCATGCTCTAGGTGCTTGCTTCAATCCATAAAGCGCTTTATTTAACCTTCACACATATGTGGGATGCTCTAAATCCTCATAACCTAATAGCTGCTCCATATACACTTCTTCTTGCAATTCACTATGCAAGAAGGCATTCTTAATATCGATTTGCTACAAAATCCAACCTTTGGTTGTTGTGCCAAGGCAATCATGCATGTAACAGTTTCCATCCTAGCAACTAGACTGAATGTCTCTTCATAATCTATGCCATATGTTTGAGTATAGTCTTTTGCAACTAGCCTACGCTTATACCTACTAATGGAACCATATGCATTATGCTTGACTTTGTAAACCAACTTACAGCCAATAGCTTTCTTACCCTTAGGCAAGGATACCAAATCCCAAGTCTTATTGGCTTCTAATGCAGCCATCTCCTCTCCATTACTGCATCCCAATGAGCATGACTAACAGCATTCTAAAAACAAGTGGGCTCAATATCCTCAACTACCTTCACCATATAAGCATAATGGTGAGCTACATAACCTTCAAAACCAAATCTTTTAACAGGGCATCTGACCCTGCTAGACTTGCATACCACTGGATCACTCAGTGGAGCCTTTACATTACTATCTGCTCTCTATACATGTGGTGTCCTGACTGAAGGAATACCAGGCTCATCATCCAAACTCTCTGAACTACTAGAATCTCCATCAAATTCCAAATGACTAGTAGATGCATCATTACCATCTTGCACTTCCTCCTTTCCTTTGTCTTCGCTTGTAACACTTATAGATCCACCTAAAGATGTGGGGCTACTCCTTAATCTCCTAGACCAAGGGCTCACTATAGGTATAGTACTAGATGATGTTTCTAGTCCACTAAGACTTCGTGATTCTTGCTTTTCTTTCTGCACATAGCTATCATGATCATTATCATCATCTAATACATTACGAGCTAGGTGCATACCAACTGCTCATCTCATAAAAAATAACATCCTTGCTTACTCTAAACTCACCTGTGATAGGGTTATAACAACGATATCATTTTTTATCTCTAAAGAGTATCCAATAAAAATAAATTGCCAAATACCTTCAAGTGTGATACATCAGGCTTCTTGCATGTAAAGCATTCTTCGAGGGTCATCCCATGAACTACAGTTGTGGGAGTTCTATTCATAATGTAGACAGTAGTATGAACAAGTTCAGACCAAAAATATTTTGGCATATTATTTTTAGCCATAAATGCACATGAAAATTTTGCAATATGCCTATTTTTTATTTTTGCAACCCCATTTTGCTGTGGGATATACTTGCAAAGTAAATTGCCTCTTTATCCCATGAGTCCTCAAGAAGCCACTAAACTCATTAGAGAGGTACTCTCCCCCTCCATCTAATCTCAAGCACTTAACTTTCAAGCATGTTTCTGTTTCAATAGTTGCCTTAAAAGATTTGAAGTGCTTAAATACATCACTCTTTTCCTTCATGAAATATACCCATAGCTTCCTTGAACAGTCATCAACGAATATGACAAAGTATTTGTTGCCACCACGAGATATATTGTTTGTAAGCCCCCAAACATCTATATGCACTACATCAAGTATATTTCTGCTCACTTCTCTGTCATGCGAAAAGGGTTGTCTCTCATGCTTACCAAACTGGCATGCTTCACACACTTTATGAAATTTTGCAACTCTAAAAGAAGGCAACCATGTAACCAATCCTTTGGACTGCATTAATTTTAGCATTTGCATATTTGCATGTCCAGTACATTTATGCCATATTTCAATGTCTACAACCACTTCTTTTCCTTTAGCATACATAGCACCATCCATTGTAGGAATTCCAACATCGAAAGTAAACATGCAGCTAACTCTACTTCCTTTTGCGACCAACTTGCACTTATCGTTAAAGTCTTCTACAAAACAACCTTTTGCATTGAATCGAACCTACAACCCTTGCTCTACCATTTGGTCAATAGACACTAGATTCTTTGTGATTGATGGCACATATAATACATTTGTCTGGCTCTTTGTCTGGCCATCATGTAAGGACAAGGGAACCTTTCCAATGTGTGAAATGGGATGGCATGAATTATCACCCATCTACACATAACGTGGATTTTGTAAGTCCTACATCTCTCCAAACCATTCATCATGTTGGTCATATAATTAGATGCACCTGAATCAACATACCATACATCATCATGTGTCCCCTTTTCTGTAACTACATTCATCATATGCTGCATAACAAACTCACGCTCATTTTTATCTTCATTCTATCGTGAAGATGATGCATAGTTTCCTTGCTACAATTTACCACTACGAATATTATCCTTCTTAGCATAACAATGGGCTGTAATATGACCTATTTTGCCACAATAATGGCAAGCAATAGAAGAATTTCCAGAACCTCTATTTTGCACTCCACCTCTTTCTCTAGAGCTTCCCCTACCTCTAAAGTTTCTTCGGCCTCCTGAAACCTACATTTCACTAAATTGCCGATTTAACTTGTTTTGCTAGTTATCGCCGGCACGTCCCATACCACCACCTCTCAAAGAGGATCTACCACATCCCCTTCTTCCTAAACTTGAGTAAAAATCTAGGACCTATTCACGATTTCTTTTAGATGAGTCACCCTACATATTGATCTTTTCGGTAATCATGAGAGAGCACAGCTCATCAAAATTTGAAAATGGCTTCCATATGTATACAGAAGTGACAAATGATTTCCATGCCTTCTCATTATTAAAGCCACTTAAAGTGGATGAAACCAAATCATCATCATCAAGCATTACATCAATCGCTACTAAAGCATCTGCAATGCTCCTTCCCTTTAAAACATACTCATTGATAGAGATTTTCCCTTTCTTCAAGGTATTCAACTCTTGCTTTTGAGTTGAATCTTTCGTGCCTTTGTATTTATTGAAAACATGTTCTGAAAATTTGTCCAAGCTACATGTGAAGTTTCTGCATTCTTGATATGTCCCAACATAGTATTATCAATGACTACGGATAGCCAATAGATCACCTTTTTGTCTTTTACATTCCATTCTTTCCATGCCTTTAATTCATTTGCAGCAATCAGAGGGATATTCAGCTCCTCTGGCTCCTTTTCTTCACCTAAAACAAACTCATAAAGGCCTTTTTCAATGAGAAAGTTTGTCACATGGAAATTCCATGAAGGGTAGTTGTTCTTGTCGAGCTTCTCAATAATGGAATTTCCACTATTCTCTACCATTATCACAAAAAATGATACAACACAACAAGCTAGTCTTATGTAACCTTTCACAACAAGTGCACAACAATACACTAAGAAACCTTTTTCGCTGATTGTTCAATAGTATATATAATCTACAACCTATTTCCATATAAACCTTATGTTTGCTTCCCGAAAAATACCTCAAAAATTAAAAATTTGAAATATGTAACATGTGCTCATTTTTTCGATCAATATATCCGAAATCACAGTATACCCTAAATTGTTATCTACAACCTTGCGGCTCTAAAAGGGGGCTTGAAACTGTCTTACATGCCCAAAAAAATTTGGGCTAACCTTGAAGGGCTAATTTGTAAAATATACAGTGCTCTGCTCTCGCACACCAAATCTCACAAAAATTTGAGATTTTCACTCTACCTTGCTTCTGGTGCCTCCACAGGTTCTATCCAAGAGGAGGAGTGGAAGAATGGGAGAGATTCTTACACGTTTCTTGCTTGCTTGAACCTTGCTTCTTTTCTTTCACTTGAGCCTTTAAAATCAGCCTCCCTTAGTGGCACTGCTCTGATGATATCATGTCAAGAATCACATGATGGTAGACTTGCTTGAGCTGTTATGCCAAACACATACTGTATATACAAGAGGAAGCTCACTCAAGAATAGAAGAAGAGAGATGGAGGCCAAAACGTTTTCTTGGTGGTTTCTTCTTCTTCTTCCATACATTATACAATGTACACAAGGTATAGATAAGATACAACATAAAGGAAAGTGGCCTACTAAGTCAAATAGTGCATAATAGACTACACTAATAGATTGGTGCTATATATTTGCCAATTGTAGGTAGGTGTAGCAAACTAAATATAATAAGTGATTTGTTAGTGGCCATGTGAGTATAACAATGACCACCAACGTGCTATGTGTAGACCTGTGGACCCATCTAGCTAGGCAGTCTATCATCAATGTCCACATGTGTTGAGCTTACCATCTCAACATTGAGACGTAAGGGTTTATGTCTCGAGGAGCCCACCTTATAGAACATGTAAGATACCATGTGAGTTCAAAAAAAAAGGTATTATATTTAGTAAAATTTACAGGATTATATTTACAAAAGGGGTTTTAAATTACAATTTTCAAAAAATCTATAAGTTTAGTAAAGTAAAAGGGGTCCTTTTAAGACCTTATAGCATATACAGAAAGGGTGTTTCTTAATATCCTTTGAATTCACATTATATAGATAATTTCTTATAGGTGGATCCCCCGAGATTTATGTATGCCTCCTTACCATTTGGTTCCTCCACATAATTGATTAGAGCTTGGTGGGTGGGTTACAAAAGGTCCGAGTGACCTAGGGAGGCCTGTGGGATTAATCTCCATTCTAAGGATGGCTAGTTTCACATTGGTAAGTGAATTGGGTAGTCAGCCTCTAACAACCCCCAAGAAAGCACCACAAGATAAAGATCGAGGATCTCACCTCAACAAATCCCAGAGATAGCACCACTGAATATATGATAAAAAATTCCTAATCACTCACTCCTCACCGAGACTTCAGCTAAACAACTTAAGCAGCTCAAACCTTCAAGCTCAAAATTACCATTTTTAGAGAGAGTCTAATGCTAAAACAACCATGGTAGAGACTCAAACAACATGAGCTTTCAGATTCACAACTCCTATTTTTTAGGGATGGCAACTCCACACAACAAACTGCCCCACAAAGCGTGATTGCTTCAAGTAGTGCAAAATCAGTCGTAGACCCTCTCAATTCTTCTTTCCTCAGAGCACACATAAATACAAACCAAATACACAGGCACTCAAAGCTTTATACAGCCAACTTTCATGCCAACTCTATGGCTACAAGCATTTCACTGTCGTAGACATTCCATTACAGCATCAAAATAGATCTTGCACCGATATAGCAATGGAAAATCATGATGACTTTCATGAGAAACCAAGTGGTGACATAGATGCTACTGAATTCATATGTTTCCTCATAGAGCATAGAAATTGCCTCATGGAGCATTACACATAACAGTTCATAACTTTCTAAGCAGACCTCAAATCGCCAAGCTTCAAAAAGGAAAGTTGTAGCTCTCTTTCCAATCTATAATTATTTAGAACAATATAGAGTCAAATTCCTTGATTTGCTTCCCTAAAATAGCTCTATACAGTCTACACTCCTGAATTACTGCATACTTTATACAACAAACACAACTTCTTTGTTCCAAAAGCACAAACTTACATTGATGAAGAGTTGCGGGAGCTTCAAACTTTACAAACTCTGATCCATTATTTCCTTGGCTACAAATCCTTTCAAATTTCTAGTAACTTGAGTCCATGCATTCAACACTCGACCATAATACATATTCCCCACTACATATCCTATTTCAGATGTAGAGACCCTTCACTTCCATTCTTCTCTCTTGACGGGAAGCCTCACTCAACAACTAACATGCATCACTCTCAAAAAGATTAAGAACAACCCTCTGCTGTCTTTCACTCATATCCATACAGCAAAACTAACATGCAAACTCTCTGCCCCATGGAAGCAAAAGAAAACAAGACAAAAGGAAGGCTCTTCTTACCATCATCTGAAAACTGAGAGCTTGCATCAACCCATTGACTTCAACAACCCTACCATCATGCTCCACTGCTCCAATTACTTCAACTTCACGGTCTCTTTCTTTTGACAATTTGTTTTTCTTTTTTTGAGCTTCAGATTTCTCCCTTCTTCAGCCTACAAGATTCTTCTTCTCCCTTCCTCTCTCTCTCTCTCTCTCTCTCTCTCTCTCTCTCTCTCTCTCGTTGATTATCTTGTGTCAAACACTTCTCTTCTTTTTTTTTCAAAAAAACTACTCACGTTTTTGCTTTTTCCCTTACTTTTTCAAGTTGCTCCTTGCTTCCCCTTAATTGCTAGATGGCAAACATGCCCCTTGCCATGTAAAATTCCACTCGAGGACTCAAAATCAGAAAGAGAACACATTTTACTCTCTTCTTGCATGAAGCACGTGTCTCAGAACTGAGATATCATAATCACGTTGTTAAGTGTTTTTCTGAAAACTGAAAAGCCCTAGTCAAATTGTAGTTAGATTTGATTTTTGCTAGCTTACTTATTTGCATGACAGTTTGTCTTGTTATTTCGTAGTTGGATTTCTTGTGTTTGTTTAGCCTAGGATTTGCTTCTATCATTTTGTTTGATTTGTTGAGAGCTTGGTATTTTTTTGGACGGGTTGAAGTTGGAGTTTGCTATTAGCTACCGAACATTGAGGAGCTAGGTATGTATTCTTGTCGAGACTCTTGTACATCACAGGGACTATGGGTTCACAAGCACTTCATGTTACACTTGTTGATGCACTGCACTCGGGGGTCGTCTCCTGTTCTTATCAAATACTTCCATGCCATGGGTTGGGATTGTGCACGTTTTGCACAATCATTGAGCACTAGCACCGCATGAGGTCCGCTGTAGCTATATGTAGTAAGTTTTAGATACACGTGCACATGAGAGAGCACCTGTCATTGAGCACGCACATTTCTTGTACGCACGATATTTGGGATGCTCATCACAAAGTTAGGAACCTCTGGTTGAGTGTGTAAGGAGGTTGGGTGAGTTTAGAGAGTCATGAAGGACGCCACCAATTGTGAGATGGATTATTCATATCTAGTCAACATCTTGAGGACCATCATTTTCTAGAGTGATTGTGAGATTTTAGATGGGTGGAGCGGAGATTGATATTTTATTTATGAGAGTTGAGAGGTGAGGATAAGGTTTTAAATAATCAAGGGACTATGTTTGCATTTTGCATGACGCACTAGCATATTTAGATAGGCTAGGCACAATTCTTCCAGTGCATCCATATTTTTTGTGTAAGAATTGTTTGAATGGTAGCATGTCGATCAATTGCATGTTTTGTCAAATCATGTATGGTTGGGCATGGATTTCATTTCAAAAAACCATATTCATGCTAGGGCACATTGCATTAAAAAAACAAGTTCATATCTAGAGAATATTTATTTTGAAGACTCAAGGATCAAAGGAAAAGATCGTACGTTTTACATCGTCAGTGAGTATTTCTTGAAGAAAAAGAGGACATGTGTGCTAAAAATGTGTGCAATTACAAGAACAATAGGCCAAGGAAGGGAATAAGTCGTCCAAGATAAAAGATGGAGAAAAAATGATGCGATTTACGAAAATCAGTATTTTTGCCCGATTTTGACGGATTTTTGTAATTCTGCCCGTGATGGCTTGTCGACCAAATGTGTTCCAATCATTTTGAGTAGCCAAACAACTATATTCGGATTTCAAATGACAAAGTTATGATCCAAACAAGTTGCAAACATGCATAAAGCAGAAAAAACGAAAATAGTGAAAAGCAGTAGAAAAGCAAAAGCCAAAAGCTGAAAGAAAAAAGCCTAATGTGGAGTGTGGATAGAAAACTATATAAGGAGAGGAGATTGAAGAGTTAAGGGCCTTCCCCCTTGCTTACAATTGTATTTTGTGAGAGAGGAGAGTGGAGGGTTGCATGCTAAAGTGAGCTCTAGTCATGCCAATTTGGAAGTTGGAGCTTTTGGATGTCAAAGCGCCAAGCATCGGTTCAAGGTTGTTAAGGTATGAAAATATATCTCACTTGATTTTTTTTCAAATTTTTGGTATTTTCGTTATGTGGTTGTGTGATGCTCTACCCGCATACGGGTTTTTGATTTTTGAGTTATAAGAGGCATTGTGTTTTGTTCTGTTTTCGTGTGTGGCTTGTGGTGTATTGTCGAATATTTGAATTTTTCAAGTTATGTTGTGTATCCGACAAAGTCAATTACCCCAACCGGCACTCCTTAACGTCTCGTATCGGATTGTGAGAGAGGCTTGCTCTCGATCACCACTCGCGTAACATCTCTTTTTTGGTGCCTCCACAAAGGAGTGCCGAAATTGACATTGTTGTTGTTCTGAATGTGAGTTTGTTTTGATTTCTTGTGATTGTTGAAAATGGCTAATGATTTTCCTGAGCTTCATGGTAATCATACTGAAAATCCCAAAAGATTTTTAGAAAAAATAGAGCTGTGTTGTTTGATAGAGAGAGTGACTAATCTTGAGGATAAACCCCAGATTTTTAGATATCAATTGCAGGGAGAAGCACGAAATTGGTTGCTTGACTTTGAGAGAAGCTTGCAATATAAGAGACAAAATTTGGACTATGAGACCATTAAAAATGCTTTTCTATCTAGGTTTAAAAAAAGAGAAAGTCAAAGTGAGATATGGGCAAAAATAGAAACTTGTGTTCAAAAAGATGATCAGTGTGTTGAGGATTTTGCTAGGGAGTTTGAAAGATTGTGGAATCGATGGAGTTTAACATTGTTAGAAGGTGAGATAGCCCCAGTAATATTGAAGATAATGTATTTTGTAAATGGGTTAAAATTAGAAGATTGGAGAGTGAAATTAGAGGTAAAAAACCCTAAAATTTTGAGGAAGCGGTAAAGATAGCTCAATATCAAGTGGGGAAGACCAAAAGAAAAAAAGAGTTAGGGTTTGATGAACCAAGGGAAAGGTTGAGTTCAAGGCGAGTTGAGAGAAAAGTTTTTGAGGAGAAGAAAGTTAGTTATGCCTATCCTGAGAGAGGTATACTATATTCTCTATTTAGAAGAGATGAGTTGACTTGTGAAAATCAATTGAAGTATGTGAGGAGAAACTTCCTAGGGTGGTTGAGGAGAAAAATACTTGTTTGACTGATTGGAGTGAAGAGTTTAGGAGTGTGAACTCATACCCATTGACCACGGGTACTTTTAGTTCAGTGATTAGTGATTTAACTAAAGAAGAGGGATCAACTGATGATAGTTTGGAGCTTGAGGACTATAGAGATGAGCTAGAGATGGATCTGATTTGTAAAGAAGAAAATGAGAGATCAGATTGTTTTAAAGACCAAGAGTTCTCATGTTCCTTGGGAGAGGATGAGAGTCAAGAAAGTTTTGATATTTCTGATGAGGGAAGGTGTGATGAAAATTCCGATAGTCATGGCAGTGTTGAAGAGAGTAAAGACAATTTAGAGAGTGAGCTTGTTGATAGTATAGATGGATCTGATTGTTTGAAAGATGAAGAGAGAATAGAGGATGAATTTTTGAGTTTGTTAGAAGACCATGAGGAGGAGGGCTTAGAAACTTTAAGTTTTCAAGATGAAGTTAAGGGTTCGAATTTGTTGCCTGATGAGTTTGTTGAGATTTGTTGTGAGTCTGATGATCAAGAGAGTATTGAGGTTTTGGGGTTTGTCTCTTGTTGTGATTCTGGTATTGGTGTTGTTGACTCTGATGAGTCTTGTGAGTTGGTTGGTGATGTTTTGAGTAGCCCTGGAGAGGCTTTTGTTTTTGGTTTTGATGATGTGGTTTTGAGTAGACCTAATCTCTTACTCCTTGATAGTTGTGATGATAATTTTTTGGTTGATTTTGGCAACAATGTCGAAGAGAAAACTTCATCTAACAGTATTTTAGTTTCTTTGAGTTCTCGTGAAGGTTTTGATGTTGTTTGTAATGATTCTGATTGGGGTTTTGAGGATCTTGAGAGTGACATTGATGAGGATGTGAGAGAGAATTTGAGTAAGGCTTTAAAAAGGATTGAGAATTTGAGGGAAGAGTGGTTTAAAACCAAGGATTCAGCCAATTCATGAGCTCTATGGTTGTTCTCCCTACCAATATGAAAAATTTCACATTTTTGCAGGTACCTCATGAGGCCTTTTATCTTAAACAGCCAGTCCTTCAAAATATCTTTATTGGCTTTCCAAACATTTTGAACTTGTCTGACCACTAACATAGCATCTCCTTTTGCAACTATTTTCCTATATCCCAGCTGAATACACTGTTTTAGACCAACATGTAAACTGACATATTCAGCTTCATTGTTACTTTGTATCTCTTTACTTTCTTGACTTCCAGAAAAGACTTCTCAATTTTTAGCATCCATAATGACAAAACCCAATCCTCCCTTTTTCAGCACTCTTCTGTAAGTGCCATAAAAAAACAAGGTAGCATCTTTATCCTTCATCTCCTCATGAATTTGTGGATGCGGAATCAATTTCCATCTTATAACGACTGCACTTTCAACAGGCTCTTTATAATTCAAAATATCAACTAAGCTAGCTCTTATAGTATCCTCCTTCAAACATGTAAATTCAAATTCTTGCAAAGCCAATAGCCACTTAGTAACTCTTTGAGCATTTTCAATAGATCGCAAAACCTGTGGAAGCAATTGGGAACTAGTACTACAAATGGTTTTTGAATCAAGTATGATTTCCATATTTTAACTACATATACCAGCCCCCATACCAACAATTCTTCTTCCATCCAAGCTTTTTCAGTCATTCCAATGGATCTGCTTATATAAAACACCAGCCTCTTATAAGACATCCCTTTTCCCTTTTGCATTAAAATGGCTCCCACTGCATTTTTCCCAACACTGATACTAATGAAGAAAGGTTCATCCGAGTTTGGAGGCATAAGAACTAGCAAAGTGCTTAACTTTTCTTTAATCTGCAAGAATGCATCCTCTTCAACTTGTGTCCAAACAAAAGGATCCCTTCGAGATGCTTTCTTGTAAAGGATATACAGATTCAGCCACCAGCATATGGAATGATCTTGATAGATACCTCAACTTTTGAACAAATCTCATCAGTTCTTTTACAGTTTTTGGAGAATCCATAAGAAATAAAGCTTCCACTTTACTAGGCTCAGTTGAAATACCATTAGCAAACACTTCATGACCCAAGAGTATTACTCTTCTTCTTGCTATTTTACATTTATCAAGGTTCAATTGACCACTATCCTCATCAAGTCTGCAAAAAACTTCATCAAGTTTTTTAGAGTGTAATGCCCTTGAGTTGTACACACAAAAGTCATCCATAAATACCTGCAAAGATTTCCCAATGAAAGGGGGAAATACCCGACTAGCCCATCTTGAAAAGTTGGTGTATGCATTCATCAGACCAAAAGGCATCACTCTATAATAGACGCATCCCCATGGGGTAATGAACGTTGTTCTCTTTTGATCTTCTTCTGCTATTCTGATTTGGAAATATCCAGAGTATCCATCACACACAATGTAAAATTCATGACCATCCACTTGATCCAAGATCTCATCATGAAATGGAAGAGGATAGTAGTCCCTCTTAGTAGCTGCATTAAGAGGCTTAAAATTCACACATACTCTCCACTTTCCATTCTTCTTTGGTCTGATTACATCAAGAGACACCCACTCTGCATCATCAATAGGATAGATAAATTTAGCATCAAGCAACTTCTCAATTTCAGCTTTAAGTACATTTTCCTGAATTGTACCAAGTTTTCTAAGTTTTTGAGCCATAGGTTTATACCCTTCTTTCAATTTGATATGGTGCATAATGCTATTAGTACCCCTCAGTTGGTGATATTCTGTAGCAAACAGTTTTGGGTATTTTTGAAAAATAGCTAAATATTCATCTCTTTCATCATTAGTCAAATCATTTCCCAGCATATTCATAAGCTTAGGCAGTCCAACATTCATTTGAGGTTGCTGATCACAAGTTTCTTGCATGAAATATGTACTTTCTACAGCAATATTTACAACTTTTTCCTCTTCTTTTAAACCCTGGATATTGACAACCCAAACATGCCAAGATCCCTAGAGAGTAGGCTAGCTTCCCATTCTCAATCTTCCTCATCAAGGCTCGAATTTTTTGAATCACTACTTTCATCACCTCCAACATTACTTTCATGTCCACTTTGAATGACATACCCTATTTTCATGTCAAAGATCACCGTCTTATGAATTGGCTTCTCTAGATAAAGCTCCAATTGACCTCTATACCAATCTTGTCTAGATCTCATACCAATCAACAACAGTCGTCCCAAAATAAGAGGATATGCCCCAAGTTTTGCAGGCATAACATGGAAATCCAAACATGCTCTTTGGCCTCCAATGTTGATCTCCAAGTTCTCAATGACTCCCAAACATTTCACTTTTGAGCTATTTGCCATTTTAACCTTAAATAGTGACTTCTCTGTCATTTTAAGATGCATTTGCAACATTGCTTCTTCAATGATTTACACAAACTTGTGCACCACCATCAACATAAACTTGATCAATTTTCCTTCCATGCATCCATGCATCCATGATAGGTATAATGTCTTTCACATATGATAGGTATACCACTCCAACATGCCCAGTTTGGGTTTTTCCTTTCATGATGCTAACCAAACCATGTTGTTGCCTCCTTAGAGATGAGTTCATCTATAGTAATTGACCATATGCAACATTAGCCTTTTTACCTTTTAAGTCTTCAAGCAAGTTGTAAGGAACTTGACTAACTCCCAAAGCAAAGTCCCCCATTTGAATCTTCCTTCGTGGTCTAGCTCTCCTGCTGGTTTCTGGATCGTCTGCAACCTGTTTTCCCTTTTTAATCCTTGCTACCCTTTGAGTTTTAGTTTTAGTATCCCTCTATCTAACTCTCTTGTTAGCAAAAACATCTGCATTTTCCCCATCATCAAACATGCTGGTTTCAATCAAATTCATACCCGATGTGCCTTCACCAGGTCTTCTTTCCAACTATTGCCTAGCTAGTTCAAGTGGCCTTTGTTCTTGTTGAGGTCTAGCATCTTGCCTAGCATTCCCTTGTGGCATGGGATACATCTCCCCTCTTGTTATTCTTGGATAAGGGCAATCAGGAGCAATATGACCTCTCTCCCTACAATTAAAGCATTCAAAGTTTTCCCATCTACTCCATGGAGGTCCTCTAAATCTAGGTTGCATTTGAGGTTGCCTTGCCTACAATAGGCTCATATTGAAATTCAGATTTGCCAATTGTTCCTGCAATTTATTAATCACATCAATATTAGTTTTCCTTATGACCTTGTTGAGTCCCATTCTCTATTCTTTCAAATGCCCCATGAAGATTCACAGCTTGCTGTCTTGCATTTCCTGCAATAGTGTCAACCTGATTAGGTCATAAAAATGCATGCATAGCAATACCTCTTGATTGATCCGACCTCAATTGTATTTTCCTTTGCTTTTCTTTGGCTATTTTGACTGCATCTTCATAGGTATCAGGGTCTTTGATTAGAATTTTTTCTCTAATTTCAGGTTTGAGCAATGTAACAAACTTGTCCTTTTTCAAGAACATCATGGGAGGTTGCTCCATACTCTATGCAATTTCTATCCACTTTGCTTCAAATCTCGCTGCAAATTTAGACACTTCCTTATTTTCTCCCTGAACCATCTTTTCCAAATATTTTCATAAACTCTCAGGAGTTTGCTTGGTTGCAAACCTTGTAAGGAACTCATTTTTTACTTCATTCCAATTTACCCTTGTCTCTTCATTCAGTGAGTTTCACCATAATCTTGCAGAACCTTTAAGCAACATGCTGATCATTCGAAGATTATCTACATTAGTGCCCCTTTGATCTTGGTAAGCCATCCACTCCAATCTCTTGATAAACTGATTAGCATCCTCATTTTCAGTACCAAAGAAGGGTTCATATCCAAAAGCTGCCATGCTTGAGTTTGTTTATAGGTTGGTTTCCAAACCTTACACTTCCCAATTAATAAGATCAGCAAAGAGATCCTTCAACACGGAAGATCCTCAGTGGGGGCACCAATCGATGGTAAGTGAATTGGGTGGTCGGCCTCTAACAACCCCCAAGATAGCACCACAAGATAAAGATCGAGGATCTTACCTCAACAAATCCCACGAGATCGCACCGCTAAACACATTATCAAAAGTTCTTGATCACTCACTCCTCACTGAGACTTTAGCTCAAAAACTTAAGCACCTCAAACCCTCAACCTCAAACATATCATTTTTAGAGAGATTCTGATGCTCAAACAACCATGATAGAGACTCTGACAACATGAGCTTTCAAATTCACACAATTCCTATTTTTTAGGGATGGCAACCCCATGCAGCAAACTTCCCCACAAAGCATGATTGGTTCAAGCAATGCAAAATCAATCATGGGCCCTCTCGGTTCTTCTTTCCTCAAAGCACACATAAATACAAACCAAATACACAAGTACTCAAAGCTTTATACTGCCAACTTTCATGCAAACTCAACGGCTACAAGCATTTCACTGTTGTAGACATTCAATTATTGCATCAAAACAGAGCTTGCACTAATATAGCAATGGAAAATCATGATGACTTTCATGAGAAACCAAGTTGGTGACATAGATGCTGGTAAATTCACCTATTTCCTCATAGAGCACAAAATTGCCTCATGGAGCATTACACAAAACAATTCAGAGCTTTCTAAAGCAGACCTCGGATTGCCAATATTCAAGAAGGAAAGTTGTAGCTCTCTTTCCAATCTACAATTCTTTAGAACAAATTAGAGTCAAATTCCTTGATTTGTTGTCCTAAAGCAGCTCTGCACAGTCCGCAGTCCTAAATTCATGTATGCTCTATACAACAAACACAAATTCTCTGTTCCAAAAGCACAAACTTGCATTGATGAAGAGTTGCGGGAGCTTTGAACTTTACAAACTCTGATCCATTATTTCCTTAACTGCAAATCCTTTCAGATTTCCAGTAACTTGAGTCTGTGCATTTAACACCTGACCATAATACATATTCCTCGCTACATACCAAGTTTTAGATGTAGATATTCTTCACTTACATTCTTTCCTGCTGACGAAAAACCTCACTCAACAACTAACATGCATCACTCTCAATAGGATGAAGAACGGTCCTCTATTGTATTTCACTCATGTCCATACATCAAAACTGATCTACAAACTCTTTGCCCTACACAGCAGAAGAAAACAAGACAAAAGGAAGGCTCTTATTATCATCATCTGAAAACTGAGAACTTGCAACAGCCCATTGACTTCAGCGGCCCTACCATCATGCTCCACTGCTCCAATTACTTCAGCTTCATGGTCTCTTTCTTCTGACAATTTGTTTTTCTTTTTCTAAGCTTTAGATTTCTCCCTACTTCAGCCTGCAAGATTCTTCTTTTCCCTCCCTCCCTCCGTCCCTCCCTCTCTCTCTCTCTCTCTCTCTCTCTCTCTCTCTCTCTCTCTCTCTCTCTCTCTCTCTCTCTCTCTCTCTCTCTCTCTCTCTCTCTCCCACGTTGATTGTCTTGTGTCAAACACTTCTCTTCTCTTTTCTCAAAAACACTTCCTTAATTTTTCAAGTTGCCCCTTGCTTCCCCTTAAATGCTAGATGGCAAACATGCCCCTTGCCACGTAAAATTCCACTTGGGGACTCAAAATTGAAAATGAGAACACATTTTCTTCTCTTCCTGCATGAAGCACATGTCTCAAAATTGAAATATCACAACCACGTGTCCACCTGTCAAACATGCATGGTACCACTTGGGATTTCCATTTATCAACTTGACTCCTCCTACAGAAAAGTGTTAGAAAGACAAAAAAATGATATTTGCATGTGTTATCCCACTTGACTTCATGCAGCATCATGTCCCCGGTCGCTCATTTTCACTCACCAACGTCGTTAGGTACTGGAAGAGTGAATGGGGCTCCCCTTCTGAAAAAGTTTGGTGGCCTATTCCTTAGGTATGGTTGGTTGTACAATTGTGAGTATGGAAGCCTCCTTAATAGCCTCTGGAATGCATGGTGTCATGGTTGAACCTATCACAATTTGTGCAAGATTGGGACCTAGGGTCCTAACATTCTACTGGAAGGTGATTTCCACTACAATGCATCCACTAGACATGTGGGCACATAGGTCTCCTCACTATCTCTTGCAGCCTTTCTAGCTCCATCTTCATTTTTGCATCAAAAAGCTTTGGAGGCTATCTAATTGAGGTAGGCTATACCATAATAGCAGGCTCCTTTTGAAAGATCATCTTGCTCACCTCAATCACTTGCTTAGGTTTCTTATGCATCGTTTCCTCTCATAAAATACAACATCATGGCTACAAATAGCATTCCTAACCTATGGATCCCGAATCATCATATCTGCATCACCATAGCCAAGAAATATGTATTTGACAGACTTTGGATCCAACTTGTTGCACTTGTCTTTGGGAACATGGCAAAGAATACCTTACATCCAATGACTCGTAAGTGTGCATATAAAGGAGGTTCATCAAACCATACCTCCTCACTAGCCCTACCACCAACACCATACATGCAGATCTATTAATCAAGTGAGTTGTATTAGTAATTATCACAACACAAAATATATGAGGTAAGCATGCATGACTAAGCATACAATGTACCCTTTCCTAAATGGTCCTATTCATGCACTTTACAATACCGTTCTTGTGTGGGTATGGTTTGGGAAATCAAATAATGCTTAATACCCCAATCATAAAAAATTTGCTCAAAATCATGTGAGACATACTCACACCCATTATTACATCATTGGCATTTCAACCTATGCCCAAGCTAGTTCTCAACCAAAGTAACAAAGCACTGAAAAGTGTCAAGATTGTGGGAGAGAAGGAAGGAGTCTCACTTGTAGCTTTCTTGCTTGCACAATGGGGGAATACACACAAGGGTGGAGGCTGAAAACAGTTTTCCTCTTCTTAGTTTTGTGTAAGCCAAAAGAACTCTAGTACAAAGAAATAGAAGAACCCTATATATGGGTCTCAAACCAAACTCAACTAACTAAGGTGGCATACTAACTGAGCCACGAACTAGAGTAGATAAGGATAGCTATCATGTAGCTATTATTCATGGGCGGTGTACCAACCGCGTCTGCAACTGACAAGTCGGTGACATAAATATACAACGGTCACCCTGGCGTATCACGAGTGGAGCTCGATATCTCAACACTCCCCCTCGAGCTCAATCCCAATTCCTGCACACCAAGCAGGTCTCTGAACTTGCGCAGCTTCTCTGCGCCCAATGCCTTCGTGAATATGTCAGCTACCTGATCCTCTGTGCTGACATAAACTAGATCAATAAGACCTAGTAAAACCCTCTCTCGCACATAGTGATAATGCACCTCAATGTGCTTTGTTCTAGCATGATAGACTGGGTTATTTGCCAAGTGTATACTACTCATGTTGTCACAATAAATGACAACTGGCCCATCTGTAGACTGATGCATATCATAAAGTAGCTTATGCAACCAAGCTACCTCACATGCAGCCATTGCTGCACCCCTGTACTCAGCCTCTGTGCTCGACAAGGCAACTGTAGGCTGTTTCTTGCTGCTCCAAGTGACTGCAGCACTCCCAAAAGAGAATACATATCCACTGGTAGATCGTCTATCAGAAATACTACCAGCCCAATCAGCATCAGTGTATCCATGCAACTGTATCTGAACCCCAGTCTCATAAAATAGTCCATACTGCAATGTGGACTTCACATACCTAAGTATGCGTCTAGCCGCATCCAAATGTGGTTTCCTTGGAGCCTGCATAAACTGGCTTACCAATCCAACAGCATAGCTCAAATCTGGCCTGGTAATAGTCATATAAATCAAACTTCCTACTATGCGTCTGTACATAGTAGGGTCTTCTAGAAGCTCACCTGCATCTGTGCTCAGCTTCACATTTTGCTCCAAAGGAACTGAAATAGGCTTACAGCCTGTCATCCCATATTTGGACAGCATGTCCAATCCATACTGCCTCTGCAAGAGCTGTATCCCACTTGGTGATCTAATCACCTCAATGCCCAAGAAATAACGCAGCTCTCCCAAATCCTTCATCTCAAACTTCTGCTTCAATAGCATTTTCACATGAAGGATATCTTCATCACTGTCACCTGTCATAATCAAATCATCAACATAAATGACAAGCAGCATAATACCTTTCTCTGTTTTTCTCACATAAAGTGAGAAATCTGCCTTGGAAATCTGAAAGCCAATAGTGACAAGATACTGTCCTATCTTGTCAGACCATGCTCTAGGTGCTTGCTTCAAGCCATACAAGGCTTTCTTCAACCTGCAAACAAACTCAGGATGAACAGCATGCACATAACCTGGTGGCTGCTCCATATAGACCTCTTCTTGCAAATCACCATGCAAGAAGGCATTCTTTACATCCATCTGATGTAAAGACCATCCCTTTGATGCAGCCATAGCAATGACTGCTCTTACGGTTGCCATTCTTGCAACCGGACTAAATGTTTCTTCATAGTCAATGCCATATGTTTGTGCATACCCCTTGACTACTAATCTTGCCTTGTATCTGTTCACAGAACCATCAGCATTGTGCTTCACCTTATAAACCCACTTACAGCCAATTGCATTCTTACCTTTAGGCAAAGGTACTAACTCCCATGTAGCATTTGCTTCCAAGGCATCCATTTCTTCATCCATGGCTTTCTCCCATTTTTCTTTTCCCATGGCTTGCTCAAAAGATGTGGGTTCTGGTTCCTGTATCACTTTGACCATATATGCATAGTGAATGGCTGTAAATCCATCATATTTCAGCCTATCCACAGGATACCTAGCTCTTGTAGACCTGCGCAAAGTAGGTTCACTCCCAGGTGCTCTCAAAACATCCCTGGTCTTCCTTACTCCAGGTGTAACAATAGAAGGAATACCCAACTCATCATCAATGCTCTGTTCTGAGCCACTGGATTCACCATCCACATAAGAGTGACCTGCATTCACATCAAACATGGGCTGATCAACCTTCTCTTTTCCTTTTCGTGATACCTGCATACCACTATCTGCATTGCTTTGAGAAGATTCTCCTGATCTCAATCTGCCTGTCCATGGCGAAGAATGTGAACCACTGCTAGAGGACGCTCCAGGTCCACTAATATTTTGTGACTGCTGCTGTGAATTCTGTGTAGCATTACCATTTTGTGCATCTTCATCATCAATCACATTTACTGGTTTATACCAGCTACTCATCTCATCAAAAACAACATCTCTGCTCACTGTAAACTTACGAGTAGAAGGGTTATAGCATCTATACCCTTTTTGCTGCAGAGAGTAACCAATAAAGATGCACTTCTCAGCTTTTGGATCCAACTTGGATCTCAGCTCATCTGGCACATGTACATAGGCAATGCAACCAAAAATTTTCAAATGAGAAATATCTGGTTTCCTACCAGTATACCTCTCCTCTGGAGTCATTCCATGTATTGCTGCAGTGGGAGTCCTGTTCATTATGTAGACTGCTGTAGCAACTGCTTCAGCCCAATAAAAATCTGGCAAGTCTTTTTCATTGAGCATGGCACGAGATACCTCTCCAATATGCCTGTTTTTCCTTTCTGCAATTCCATTTTGTTGTGGGGTATAACTGCATGAATATTGCTGCTTTATGCCATGCTCCTGCAAGAACTTTGCAAACTCATTTGAGAGGTACTCTCCCCCTCCATCTGACCTTAGGCATTTTATCTGCAAGCCTGTTTCTTTTTCAACCATAGCTTTAAGAGTTTTGAAATGCCCAAAAACTTCACTTTTCTTTTTCATAAAATACACCCAAACTTTTCTGCTATAGTCATCAATAAAAGTGACAAAATAATGACAGCCTCCAAGAGATGCAGCTTTAGTAGTCCACACATCAGAGTGAATTAATTCCAATGGCTTCTCACTCTCTTGAACATGTCTAGGAAATGGTTTCCTTGCCTGTTTTCCAAACTGACAAGTTTCACATACCTTATGCATTTCTGCAACCTTGAATTTGGGCAATCCTGCAACAATATTTTGGGCCTGCATTGATTTAAGTCGCTGTACATTAACATGACCAATGCGTTTATGCCAGATATCAATATCTGCAACTACACCGGTCCCATGTGCAAACATTGCTGCACTCAATTCAGACATGTCTGCATCCAATGTAAACATTCTGCCCTTCTTCTTTCCTTTTGCTATCAAGCGACCTTTATTTTTCATATCCTCAACAAAGCATCCATGAGGATTAAATCTGACCTGCAAGCCCTGTTCAACCATTTGACCAACTGAAACCAGATTCTTGGTGATATTCGGGACATGAAATACATCGGACAGGTATTTCTTTTTCCCACCCTGCATAGACAAGGGAATTTTTCCAATCTGCACAATAGGATGTGCAGTATCATCACCAGTCTCCACAAATCCTGGTTTTTCCATTTTCCTTGCATCCTCCATCCATTCTGCATGACCTGTCATGTGGTTTGATGCACCTGAGTCAACATACCATACATCATTGCTTTCTTCTGCACTTGTCATAGAATTGTTCATGTGCTGCACCATGAACAAATGCTCATTTCTGTCATCACCCTGTCTACTAGAAGATGCATAATTCCCTTGTTGCAGTTTTCCATTCATGATGTCATTCTGCTTTTTATAGCAGTCTTTAGCCATATGACCCATTTTACCACAGTAGTAGCATTCAACATTACTGTTTGCATTTTGGCCTCTTTGCCATCCACCACGACCTCTTTGGCTCCCCCTGCCTCTAGAGTTACCACGTCCTCCTCCATAGGACTGGTTTTCTTGAGTTTGCTGCATATTCTGATTTCTACCACGGCCTCCATATCGGCCTCCTCTACCTCTGCCTCTACCTCTTCCAGCATTTGAGTAGAAGACAGCTTCTTTTGAAGTTCCTCCTGAAGAAGATGCACCACCATTTCTTTGCTCCTCAGAAATTAGAAGAGCAATCAGCTCCTCAAAATCAGGAAATCTTTCACGAACTGAAATGGATGTCCGAAACTGTGCATAATCCTTTCCTAGACCATTCAAGGTCACAGAAACTAAATCATCATCTTCCACTGGTGACCCAATGGAAGCAAGTGCATCTGCAATCTTCTTCACCTTCATGTGGTAGTCGTTGATGCTCATATTTTCTCTTTGCACATTGTGCAACTCTTGCTTGAGCTGCATTTTCCTGGCTTGCGTATTTGTGCTATACATTTTTGATAAAGTATCCCATGCCTCCTTTGGCGTACTTGCATCCTGAATATGCACAATCATAGAGTCTGAAATGCTGATAGACAACCAATACATAACTTTCCTGGCTCTCTCATGCCATGCTTTAAATGCCTGCATTTGCTGTTGATTGGGAACATCAGGAAGAACTGGTTCTTCTTCATTTCCTGCAACAAATTCCCAATATCCTTTTCCCATAAGGAAATTCGTCATTCTAAACTTCCATGCTTGGAAGTTGTTCTTGTCAAGCTTTTCAGTGACAATCTGTGAAAGAGAATCAGACGCCATTACAGAATACTGCAAGAAATTCTGTCACTGCAAAAAACACAGCTTCACCCTCACAAGGGCAAATCTGCAAAACTGGCGAAAGTGGTATTTGACCACACAGTCACTTCCTAGTGACGATTTTGCATAAACAGGAACCAAGGATGATTCTGAAACTCCCAATGTCTCTGCGCACAAGCATACGATACAATTTCTACAGTAACTTTTCACCGACCTGTAGAACAGTGGTCGCACAGCATAAAACTGAGCCTTTTCTTGAGTGCGTGCAGAAAACTTCCGTCTGCAAAACAGGCCCCGAAATGGCCTCAAATCAAAAAAACAAGGTCGCCAAGGGCCAAAGCCCTTTCCCGCAGCATATACTGCCCTCTTGCTTCACCGCGAAGGGCGTCTCAACCTGAGACAATGCACTCCTGCAATTTCCGGCTGTGCTACCTGCAGAGATCTGCTCCCAAAACAGAAAATGAAAGCAACACTGCTCCTCTTACCAGACCACCGCGAGCTTGGCTTGCTTTCTTGAGCTCCTTACCACGAACAAGGCTCTGATACCATGTCAAGATTGTGGGAGAGAAGGAAGGAGTCTCACTTGTAGCTTTCTTGCTTGCACAATGGGGGAATACACACAAGGGTGGAGGCTGAAAACAGTTTTCCTCTTCTTAGTTTTGTGTAAGCCAAAAGAACTCTAGTACAAAGAAATAGAAGAACCCTATATATGGGTCTCAAACCAAACTCAACTAACTAAGGTGGCATACTAACTGAGCCACGAACTAGAGTAGATAAGGATAGCTATCATGTAGCTATTATTCATGGGCGGTGTACCAACCGCGTCTGCAACTGACAAGTCGGTGACATAAATATACAACGGTCACCCTGGCGTATCACGAGTGGAGCTCGATATCTCAACAAAAAGTGGCTAAAACTTTTGAATTCTACTTGATAAGATAGGCCCATAATTTATGTGAAAAATCATCAATAAATATGATAAAGTACTTAGCACTACCTGACAAGGCATGGGACCATGCACATATGAATGAACAAGATCCAAGGACTCGCCCATATGCATAGAACCAAAATTGTTGTGAGTGTTACATCTCTACCTGACATATATAAATAATGATCACAAGAATCAAAATATGAATAATACAAGGGTGGGAGATATTGAAAACAAGTCACAAATTTCCATTCCTTTGAGAGACATGTGCCCAAGGTAGAGATGCCATAGAGATACATTAGGGAGATTAGTAATAGCCAATACATGATCAATTGAGCTAGAGATATAAAGACTATCAATCTTGGCACCTCTACTAGGAATGAGCTTGCTAGACTAATTTCCATCAATCAACTACATGGCATTAAGTGAAGTAGCAACCAAAAGATAATAATCTAAACTATACTTCAATGCATTTATCTCCTCAATCTTGACAATGGACTTCATAATGTGCTAAGATGATTAGATGTCTTAGCATTACCTTACACTTTCCCTTTGCCTTTGCCTTTCTAACACCTATTGTGACACATTTTATGGTACTGTGGCTTTAGATATCCATGCTACCTACAATGATGAGAAATAAGAGAAGAGCTAGGGCCATGGGATTTATTGCGACCTTGACCATGAGGTCTAGACTTAGACCTATTCTTTTGCGGGTCTCTACCACGGCTATCATAATTGCCTCTACTATCATCCCTACCTCTAGCTTTAAGAGCATGAGAGGTGCAAGTTGCATCAACATTCTTTTTGTTCACTTCCTTATAGTAAGCAAGGATTCTTATACATCTAAGCATTTAAAACCATCCTTAGGAGTATTATGCTAATAGTAGTATGAAATATATCCCAAGACTCTAGAAGAGTAACAAGCACAAACATAGACTTTATGTTATCATCAAAGATTATCTTCTGCTAGATAAGTTGGCTGCAACTCATTCAAATTAGTAGGGATTGGAGTGCCTTCATTCATACGAAGGCATGCATGCTTCTTGAGCTAGTACATCTATGAAGCCTGTGAAGCAAGGCTTTTCTTATCATAAAGATTACAGCACCACCTTCAGTCTCAATGATATTATACTTGTTTTGACAAAGAAAAAAGGATAGTGGACTTGCATAGATCATCAAGGTCATCCCAAGTGTTACCATCCATATCTTGAGCTTTATGTATTTGTATTTTAGTGGTTTGACCTATTTCTTTTACACTAAAACTTACCACATCTAGGTCTTCCAATAGTTATCCAACTTATGAATGTTAAAGATGGCACTATTCCTAGAGCACTAGAAGAACCTACCATTATGATTGCAAAATGAAGAGAAAACAAGGTGTTGTAATAATAGTAAATCATCCCCAAAATTGAGCCAAAAATGAATACAATAGGAGATGAGCAACCCAATGTATTGTTGTCCACAAAGTAGAAGAACTAGAGTGCTTGGTACAAGTGTTTGCTCTCAAAAAATTAGCTCAAAGCTAAATTTTAGCAATGTTTTTCATAAAATGGTAGTAAATAATGAGAAAAAAAAAGGCAAATGTACAAAATAGAGTGCTCCCACTTCTAAGGAGGTCTAGATAGCAATCGGACTTACAATGCTACTAATTGTGTCGTCCAAGAAAGAGTATCCAACTCCAAGTACCAAATACTTGTTGAGATATCGAGCTCCACTCGTGATATGCCAGGGTGACCATTGTGCATTTATGTCATCGACTTGTTAGTTGCAGATGCAGTTGGTACACTGCCCATGAATAATAGATAGATGACAGTTATCCTTATCTACTCTAGTTCATGGTTCAGTTAGTATGCCACCTTAGTTAGTTGAGTTTGGTTTGAGACCCATATATAGGGTTCTTCTATTTCTTTGTATGAGTGTTCTTTTTTTCTTACACAACTAAGAAGAGGAAAACTGTTTTTAGCCTCCACCCTTGTGTATTCCCCCAATTGTGCAAGCAAGAAAGCTACAAGTGAGACTCCTTCCTTCTCTCCCACAATCTTGACATGGTATCAGAGCCTTATTCGTGGTAAGGAGCTCAAGAAAGAAAACCAAGTTCACAGTGTTCTGGTAAGAGGGCAAGTGTTGCTTTCATTTTTCTGTTTTGGGAGCAAGTCTCTGCAGGTAGCATAGCCGAAAAGTGCAAGAGTGCATTGTCTCAGTTTGAGACGCCCTATGCGGTGTAGTAAGAGGGCTCTGTTTTTTTTATTTGAGGCCACTTCGGGGCTTGTTTTGAAGGCGGAAGTTTTCTGCACGCACTCAGGAAAAGGCCCTGTTTTATGCTGTGCGACCACTATTCTACAGGTCGGTCAAAAGTTACCGTAGAAATTGCATCGTATGCCTGTGCGCAGAGACATTGGGAGTTACAGAATCATCCTTGTTGCCTATTGATGAAAAATCGTCACTAGGACGTGATTGTGTGGTCAAATACCACTTTCGTCAGTTTTGCAGATTTGCCCTTGTGAGGCTGAAGCTGTGTTTTTTGCAGTGACAGAATTCTTTGCAGTGTTCTGTAATGGCGTCTGATTCTCTTTCACAGATTGTCACTGAAAAGCTTGACAAGAACAACTTCCAAGCATGAATTTTAGAATGACGAATTTCCTTATGGGAAAAGGATATTGGGAATTCGTTGCAGGAAATGAAGAAGAACAAGTTCTTCCTAATGTCCCCAATCAACAGCAAATGCAGGCATTTAAAGGATGGCATGAGAGAGCCAAAAAAGTTATGTACTGGCTGTCTATCAATATTTCAGACTCTATGATTGTGCATATTTAGGATGCAAGTACGCCAAAGGAGGCATGGGATACTTTGTAAAAAATGTATAGCACAAATACGCAAGCCAGGAAAATGCAGCTCAAGCAAGAGTTGCACAATGTGCAAAGAGAAACTATGAGCATCAATGACTACCACATGAAGGTGAAGAAGATTGCAAATGCACTTGCTTCCATTGGGTCGCCAGTGGAAGATGATGATTTAGTTTCCATTGTCGTATTGCTGCGCATTCGAGGTATGTAAACCACCCAAAAGTTGTGCATGAGATTTGTTACTTTGTACATACTTAGTTGTTATGTTTGCTCTTTCATTCTATGCCGAAGATGGAGAAGAATAAGGTTTTTGATAGATTGGAAACTCGAGATGCAATCTCATGGGCTACACTTATTTCAAGATATGCCGAATATGGACTTTGTGAGGAAGTACTAAACTAATTCCAAGAGATGCAAGTCGAAGTACATTGGTGGATATGTTTGCCAAATGTGAGAGCTTGCTTGATGTTTAGCACACCTCAGAATGGTGCAATATAACTAGTAGGAGCATCAAGACAGGCTTGATTATGAGTGTCATTGTATCACAGTGGACTTGGGCAGCTACTATTTTGCAAAGCTCTAATGTTACATAGGAGCACGGTGGCCATGGTCATGAGCACACACAGGTGCATGCATATGTGACTACACACGCATCGGAGGAGAAGGAAGAAGCTAAAACTCCTACAAGTTCTAGAATAGATGGTTTAAAATTGAACCAAGAATAATAATATGGGAGTTACAAAGGCTAAAGAGGGGATTTTGAATGGTTAAAGAAGATGTGGATCAGGCTGGAAAAAGAAAAGCTTTTGATCTATTTTTGAAAGAGGAGCTTTTTGAATCGGGAGAGAGAGGGAAAATAGAAAAAGGAGGAAAGAAAATAGACAAGGGAGAGGGAAAAAAGGAGAACAGAGGATACGAATGAAGGGAGGAAGGGGAGCTATTTTAAAAAAATAAGAGGTATTTTTGGGGAGTGAAAGAGGCGGACTGACGCGGAATCTTTGAGAAAGGAGGATGTGAAGGAGGGAAATAGAAAGGGGAAAGCAGAACAGAGTATAGGGGAGAAGGGGGAATACGCAGGTTTTAACGCAGGTTTTACTGTTTGTTTTTTTATGAACTTCATGAAGAAAGAAAGGCACATGGCAATTGAGGTCTGAAGGCTGCAGCCTCTCCGTAATCGATGGCATCCCAACATTCCCCTTGTGGTTCAAGTGGCAGCCGACGAGGATCTCTAATTCGAGGGTGATTCCTTGCTGTCGTCCAATATCAAAGCTGATCTGTACTATAATCATGTGGCGCAGTGCATTCAGCGACGGATGATAGGTCTTGCAAGTATATTGCCATGTCTCTCCACACGGCGCTGCATGTGTTTCATTCAACAGAACATTATTTACATGACACACATGATGTCTGATGGCGTTTTGACACGAGGGACGAGAAAGCAATACACACTTCTCTGCGTTCACTTCACTCTGTAGAGGAGGCATGAGGATGAATCAATGAATGAGAGAGAGAGAGAGAGAGACGCCTTGATGCATTGATGGGCTTTCATGCATCTGCTTCTTCCCGATTCCGTCTCAGACGTGAGAATTGCAGCTTGAGCTCTTAAGAAAATGAAGCTTTTGCAGACCTCTCCTGCAATGGAGTCTTCCACGACTGTTTCCTATCCGCAGAGGCCAGAGCAGCCAGATTGTGCATATTACCTACGTTGTGGTTCTTGTAAATACGGCGCAAATTGCCGCTTCAACCATCCTATTCTGGACAGAATGGTGGAAAAGTTGCACATCGCCTCTCCTTTGAGCGACAAGGGAGAACAACTACAGAATTGAACTGCCCCTCCTACATCATCAAAGTGCTTCTTACGATAATGACAATGATGGTAATGATTATGATGAGCAGCAATAGCATCATCGTAGCCCTGGTTCTCATGGTGATGAACTGAATGATCATGGCGGGGGTTCTCGCATGTTGCTGGATGCATATTAGATCTGAAGAATGACGTAGTCGATGCTGCGGGGTGACCTTCATGGCTACTGTGAACATGAACTGCTCCTTGCTGCTGCTGCTGAAGTTCTTCTACTAAGCCAAGCAGACGCTCTTTCAAGCACTGAGAGCAGACCCCTATCACTGCTTGCTGAGGATCTAGAAGCTGAAAATCAAGCAGACTTCGTGGAGGAATGTGGAAGAGTCTACAACGAATGCAATCCAGAAAAGAAGAGGGCTGAACAGAATGGTTATCACCGCACTGAGATGAAAAGGAAGGTTTACAAAATTGGGAAGTCTGAAGAAAAACGAAGGCATCACCTCGTCAGGAATGGGATTCCCATGGGGGATCGAATTTTTCTTTACCGATGACGCCTTTACTACAAAGCTTCTCTATCATTACAGTGATGATGTTCTTATTAATCCGATGGATCAACTTGGGATCCTGAATGACTGAATAAGAACCATTGATCAACTCGATTTACTGAAAAGTATCTCATTCATTATTCTGAATACCTAAAGAAAGACAGATTTTGTCCATACCGGTCCTGCCCTGAAAATGAATGTACTCAGCATTTTCAATCGGATGTTGTATATACTTTGGCTATAACCGCCAGTCTTTAAATCAGAGAGGATCTCTTCTATTAACAGCTTGTTTATACACTGCTTTGAATGCAAGAAGTGGATTTGATCAAACAGTAAACTAAAGAATGCTAAGTTCAACAAAGACAGAAGTGCTACTGAATTTTGACAGTGAACTTTGCTATATTTCTGCAATGTTATTGCCATGGCTTCTTGAGTGAATTAAAAGCTTCTGAGTTATGTATTCAGATCCTATATTTATTCATGTTCAGCTTCTCAACCACATCCTTTATAGCCTGAACAGTGGATAAGAAAGCAAAAATGGAGGTTCTATCATATTCGGAACAAAAACGGGCTTGTTTCTTGGTGTTTCTGTTTTAGGAGCCTCATTTGCTGCTGTCAATTATCTCATAAGATGAACTGGACAAATACTTGAATTTACAAGATTTCACTCTTTATTTTGAAGTCTGAAACATACACACAATATTCACTTGATTGGTCTTCTATTCTGAAATTATTCAAAGTCCTCTGTGGATGCGACTTTGCTGCTTTTACGAACTCTTCGACATCTTTGGTGAACCTGACGTGAAAGCGTCGCAGAAATTTCAGGATGGGAGATACTTCAGCCTCTATTTCAGCTTCCTCTACAACTCCAGCTGCGTCTACTTCAGCTCCATCAATGACTGCTGCGTCAAGTACTTCAACGGAGGATCTAAAACAGATTTTGCAGAATATGTCCATGTATATGCAGCTCCAAAATCAGCAAACACAAATGTATATGCAGCAGCAACAACAATTGCATCAACAGCAGTTGTCTCAGCAAAGGCAACTCTATTCGGAGCAGGAGAATGCAAACAGCGCGACTAAGGCTATTGAAGCAGTTGAGAGTGAGAAGAAGCTATTTGATGGGCGTAATGTTTCAGCATATTTGAAGACATATGAGATCAAGATGGGATTTTTTGGAGTTCCTGCTGGACTTATGAGTAAGTACTTCCTTCGTCTTGTTACACCTGCTTTGAGGACAAAGGTGACTGATTTATTTATTCAAAATACACATTGGCAAGATTTTAAGAAGGCTCTTAAAGAAGAACATTTCCTTGAGGACTTTGGTATGGCTACTCGACGGTCATTCCGAGAGTGGGTCTACATGCCAAACAAAGGTCTTGCTGCTTCGGAGTTGATTTGAGAATTCGAAGAAAGGTATAGTCAGCTTGATGCTATTGAACAAAGAGCATTGGATGTTGAAAAAGTTGAACTTTTCTTGCAAGCTGCAGATCCTGCTCTTCAAGAAGAATTGGGTGAGCTTCTTGAAGATCGCACGAAGCCTATGGGTCTTAAAACTGATTGGCAGGATGCTCAGGATGCAGTCTCGACTTTGACCAAGAGGAGGATATGGAAGACTCGCCTACAGAATGGTTCCATGACACCTACACCATCATCTGCTCCTATGCCTACTTCTATCCCTGTTATTTCTTCTCCTCCTCAGCCAGTTTCTTGGCCTATGCCAGTGCCTACAGTTTCTACTCCACCTCTTCCTCCTGTTCCACGACCGATGCCTACACCTTCTGCTCCAAAACCATCCGCTCCATCAGTGCCTACTTCTATTGATGACATAATCAAAGGTATCACAGATTTGACACTTGAGTCAGTCAAAGCGGAGTTGGTGGGTAAGTTGAAGGAGCAGTTTGCTTCGACTGTGCCTACTACTTCTTCTAGTACTCCTACTGCACCTAGGAGTGCTCCTAGTGCTCCTAGGAGAGATTGGAGATGTATTTGGTGTGATAGTACGGAGCATCAGCATTGCAGGGATTGTGACTCTTTCCAGGATGCAAGGAGGCAGAATTTGGTATATTGGGGGCAAGATGGTAAGATTTGGTTCACTGAGACAGGAGCTCCACTTGCTACCAATTTTGGTAAAGGTGGAATGAAGAAGTTAGTGGAGGACATGGCTGCGCGTACTTCTTATGTGACGGCTAGAGGTGATGCTCCTGCATATGGAGTACAGATTGAGAAGGGATCGAAGACTCAGTCCACACTATGGACTTATGCTATGGAGACTGCAAACAAGGGAAAAATTCAGCAAACTGTTTTGACTAGCGCAGGCTCTAGCATCAGATCAGAGACAGGATGGGACTCGCCTGTTGACAGGTATTCTATTTATGCTTATTTGGCTAAATCTCATGGTGCAGATGTATTTGTTGAGGAGAAGCGTAAGAGGGATGAAGAAAATCCAAGTGCAGCTAAGAAGACTAGAGGGGGTGAGTTTGTTACTCCACCTACTGCAGGACCATCTTCACGATCAGGGCCAGATCGACAGATGGAGGATGCTCAAAAGAGAGAAAAGAGGCAAGAGCCTAGAGAGAGAAAACAGCCAGGATTCAGATTGATGTCCGATATTGAGACATCTACAGACATGAAGAAAATCTTTAATGATAAGATACTTGGCAGTGAGGTGACTTTCACTATTTCTGAGATTTTGGGCATCTCAAAAAGAGAGTTTCAGGATCAGTTTCAGGAGGTCCTGAAGAGGAAAAGACATGCATTGGCTACCACTGATACACAGGGAGTTTTGATTGGAGAGTTGGATGAGGATGATGATGAGGTTATGGTTGATAATGCTTCTGTTTTGCCGCAGGTAGAGAAGAGGGTTCAGCCTATGCATTATGCTGAAATTGATGAGCCTGTTTTGATACCGCGTAGTCACTTTTCGCGGAGCCATTGGGCTAGGGCAACTACAGAGACGATGGTAAAGGTTGGAGAAAAACAGGTGCCTTATGTTGCATTGGTTGATCATGGTTCAGAGATTAATCTCATTGTTCGTGGAGTTTATGAGAGTAACAGATGGCCTATGGATGTAGAGCATGGGTGGCGTATGAGAGCTGCCAATAACACTGCAGGTGATTTATATGCTGCTTGCCCTAGTGTCAGGGTTTCTATTGGTGATGTAGAGGAGGATTTTCATTTCTTTGTGCAGGATTCATGCTCTTATCCCATAATTCTTGGACAGCCATTCATTACAGAGATGCGCATGGAGACAAAGGTCATGGATGATGGATTTGCTTATGCACGGATTCGCAGTAAAGATGGTATGAGAGCAGTTCAGTTTATGACTGTATGTGTGAACCATGTTAGAAACAGGGATACTCTGAGAGATGCACCCTTGCCCACTGTGAGGGATTCGGGTTTTCATTAGGTACCGCCGTTTCGCGAGACGACGGTGGTACCGAGGAGAGGAGATTGGAGTTCTCGCCTCCTGGCAGCAGTGTTTTCTCCTCCGGTTATGTTGGGATTTCAGCAAACAGTTCAATGAGCTATCAGAGGACTTCTAGATTGTCTAGAGCTACCAGGCAGTATATATGCAGGAAGGAGAAAAATTTGAAAAATGCAAGAATTTTGGAGGATGATGAGCACATAGATGGTATGTATGACAGTGTGATTTGTGCAGATACGATGACAGAGATGAGAGATATGCTGAAAACTGATATGCTGAATTGTCATGGTAATGTATTAGTGCAGTCCCTGGACATGTTTCATGAAATTGCAGATTTTGTGTCACAGATTGAGTCAGAGGCTGAGGTAACTCAGCAAAGAGTATTGAGTGCTGAAGAAATTCAGCAAACAAAGTTTCCAGCTGGTTATGATCAGCTTTCAGAGAGACAGAGGGCTGAAAAATTTCAGCCAACAGAGTTTACTGCTGAAATATTTCAGCATTCAGAGTTTGGGGCTGTTCCTATGCAGTCCATAGAGCAGAGGGCTGAGAATATTCAGCCATTGGAGTGCAGAATTGCTGATTTACAGCAAGGTTTATGTAATGCAGAAGAGCATAAAGAAGCCAGGGTTGACACGAAATACAAAACTGTGGATAAAAAGGTGAAGCCGGTTGCTGTACCGCTTCCATCTGACAGTGATCAGCAAATAGAGAGGGCTGCTAAACAGCAAATTTTGAGGAATCCGGAGCATATTGGTCATAAATTTTCAGCAGAGACACTTGCTGAATTGAAAATTGGAAATGGTGATTTCTTGTTACCCATGGAGAAGCAATGCTTTCAGGAGATGCTTGAGCGTCATGGAAGGGGATTTGCTTTTGTCCCACATGAGATTGGATGTGTGAATCCTGATGTTGTTGCTCCTATGGTTATTTTTACTATTCCTCATATCCCATGGAATCTCCGACCTATTCCAGTGCCTAAAGCACACTTGCCAAAGCTGATTAATTTATTGAATGAGAAGATCAGGATGGGAATCCTTGAGCCTTCATCTGCACCATACTCAAACAGGTGGTTTACAGTTCCAAAGAAGAATGGTACTCTTCGATTTATTCAGGACATGCAGCCAGTGAATAGAGTTACTATCAGGAATGTTGGTATAGGTCCAGTTGTGGATGAGTTTGCAGAGGCATTTGCTGGACGTGCCATCTATTCTTTGGGTGATTTGTATTCAGGTTATGATCAGTTTCAGCTGGCTTTGGAAAGTAGGGATATAACCACCATGAGAACTCCTATTGGGCTTGTCAGGATGTGTACCTTGCCTCAAGGTGCTACTAATTCTGTTGCGCATATGATGAATGCCATGCATAAGGTCCTTCGTGATTACATACCTCAGCTTACTATGCCTTTCTTGGATGATGTGCCCATTAAGGGGTGTGCAGAAGAAGAGAAGAATGAGAGCCTAAATGAGCAGGGATGCAGATACTTTGTGGCTGATCATATTTCAGCATGTGAGAAGATTTTGGCCAGGTTAGAAGAAGTGAACTTGACACTTTCAGGGAAAAAATCTGTTTTTGGAGTGAATGAGGTTGTCATTGTTGGGCATATGTGTGGATATTATGGCAGGAAACCTTCACCTGATAAGGTGAATGCTATAGGCAAGATTGCAGAGTATTGTTCTACCACTTCTGAGGTACGGAGATTCATTGGTGCTTGTGTGTTTTATATGATTTGGATACCTCATTTTGCACACATTGCAGATTGTTTGTATCAGCTGCTTCGAAAGGGGCAGAAATTTTATTGGGATGAGAGCCACACTAGAGCCATGCGGAAATTGAAGAAGTTATTGCAGAATGCTCCTACTCTCAGGAAAGCGGATTATAATTGTGATAGGCCTATTGTATTGACAGTTGACACTAGTCCAATTGGCATAGGTTGGGCTGTGGGTCAAGATGATGCAGATGGAAATAGGTATGCTATTCGGTTTGGGGCGAAAGTCCTAAACGAGAGACAGAGGAGATATCCGCAAATCAAAAGGGAGTTATTGGGGATTGTGACGGCTCTCAAATGTGACAAGGAGTACTTTATTGGAGCTTCAGTTGTGGTAGAGACAGATTGCTTGCCATTGATTGGTATGATCACGAGTTGCTCTACTCCGGATATAGCCATGTTGAGATGGATTGCATACATCAAGTCATTAAATCCGGAATTTAAACACATAGCAGGGAAGGATAATCCAGTGGCAGATATGTTGTCTAGAGCCAGGTATGATGATGAGGAGACTCTACTTGCAGGAGAGGATGATGCAGAAATTTCAGCCACTATGGTTGATCATGTTTGTCATGTTTATGATATTGTGGCTTTCACAGAAGAGCTCTATGTTGGAGATTGGTTGCAGATTGGCAGGTACCTTAGTACACTAAGCAAAAGAGATGAATGGACAGATGAAGAGTTCAAGAAGATCAGAAGGAAAGCCTATGGTTATTTTCTCAAGGACGGATTTCTTTGGAAACATCCGAAGAAAAGAGGCGGATTACCTTTGCGGGTTGTCTGCGATAGAGAGACACAGTTACAGGTGATGAGGGAGTTTCATGAGAGTCCTTGGGCTGGTCATAGAGGAGTATGGGCTACTTATGAGAAAATCAGGGAGAAATATTGGTGGAAAGGCATGTACAAAGATGTTTCTCACTTCGTTGAGACTTGCAGAGACTGCCAGATGTATTCAGTAGTGCGTCATAGAGATGAGCTTCATCCGACCTATCCGCTATGCATTCATTATAAGTGGGTAGTTGATTTGGTTACCATGCCTATGGGTCTATGGCAGATGAGATACATTGTTTTGGCTAGAGAGGATCTTACCAATCATGTTGAGGGTAGATCTTTGAGAACGAAGACCACTAGTGCAGTGTGTAAGTTCTTATTGGAGGAAATTTTCTGCAGGTATGGTTGTGTGGGTAAGATCACTGCGGATCGTGGTGAATTGGATGCAGATGAAGCTAGGGAGTTTTTCTCTCAGCTAGGAATCAAATTGGCTCTAACCACAGCATACAATCCAGAGGGAAATGGGAAGAGTGAAAGAGGGCATCCGCCAATAGTGAAAGCATTAGCCAAAGCATGCAGAGGACGGATTGGAGAATGGCCGAGACTTCTACCATTTGCTTTATGGGCTGATCGTACGACACATAGTGTTACTACAGGATATATGCCTGCAGAGTTGATGTATGGTCAGAAACCAGTTATGCCGATTGAGACTTGTGCTTTGACTTGGTCAGTTTTACCATGGCAGGAGGATTTGACGAGAGAGGAGCTCTTAGCTCTTCGGATTCGACAGTTGGAGAGGAGACCTGAGGATATTCAGCTAGCTATTGGCAGGTTGAAAGTTGCTAGACTAAGGAACAAGGACAGGTTTGATAGCAGGCATCGCTTGTGGCCTAGAGCAATAGAAGAGGGAGATTGGGTATTGGTCTTTGATAGCAGCCTTGAAAATCAGCATACTGCACTTCGGAAGATGGTGAAAAGATGGTTTGGGCCATACATAGTCAGACATGTCTTTGATAATGCAACATATGAGCTGACAGAATTGGATGGGACAGTGCTTAGAGTGCCAATTGCTGGAAAAAGAATCAAGATTTTCAAGAAAAGAGATGATGAGGATTATGCATTGGAAGAATTTTCGAGAGAAGAGCAACGTCAAGAAACTCCAATGGAAGGGACAGATGATATGGCTGGATATCTTGTTGATCTACCGGAAATGCATAACGAAGAGATTGATTTGTTTGTGGATCTTGATGATAATGATCATGGGTAGTTGGCCCATCCGGAGGATGCGCAGGATTAGAGGGGGTGGATGTCGTATTGCTGCGCATTCGAGGTATGTAAACCACCCAAAAGTTGTGCATGAGATTTGTTACTTTGTACATACTTAGTTGTTATGTTTGCTCTTTCATTCTATGCCGAAGATGGAGAAGAATAAGGTTTTTGATAGATTGGAAACTCGAGATGCAATCTCATGGGCTACACTTATTTCAAGATATGCCGAATATGGACTTTGTGAGGAAGTACTAAACTAATTCCAAGAGATGCAAGTCGAAGTACATTGGTGGATATGTTTGTCAAATGTGAGAGCTTGCTTGATGTTTAGCACACCTCAGAATGGTGCAATATAACTAGTAGGAGCATCAAGACAGGCTTGATTATGAGTGTCATTGTATCACAGTGGACTTGGGCAGCTACTATTTTGCAAAGCTCTAATGTTACATAGGAGCACGGTGGCCATGGTCATGAGCACACACAGGTGCATGCATATGTGACTACACACGCATCGGAGGAGAAGGAAGAAGCTAAAACTCCTACAAGTTCTAGAATAGATGGTTTAAAATTGAACCAAGAATAATAATATGGGAGTTACAAAGGCTAAAGAGGGGATTTTGAATGGTTAAAGAAGATGTGGATCAGGCTGGAAAAAGAAAAGCTTTTGATCTATTTTTGAAAGAGGAGCTTTTTGAATCGGGAGAGAGAGGGAAAATAGAAAAAGGAGGAAAGAAAATAGACAAGGGAGAGGGAAAAAAGGAGAACAGAGGATACGAATGAAGGGAGGAAGGGGAGCTATTTTAAAAAAATAAGAGGTATTTTTGGGGAGTGAAAGAGGCGGACTGACGCGGAATCTCTGAGAAAGGAGGATGTGAAGGAGGGAAATAGAAAGGGGAAAGCAGAACAGAGTATAGGGGAGAAGGGGGAATACGCAGGTTTTAACGCAGGTTTTACTGTTTGTTTTTTTATGAACTTCATGAAGAAAGAAAGGCACATGGCAATTGAGGTCTGAAGGCTGCAGCCTCTCCGTAATCGATGGCATCCCAACATTCCCCTTGTGGTTCAAGTGGCAGCCGACGAGGATCTCTAATTCGAGGGTGATTCCTTGCTGTCGTCCAATATCAAAGCTGATCTGTACTATAATCATGTGGCGCAGTGCATTCAGCGACGGATGATAGGTCTTGCAAGTATATTGCCATGTCTCTCCACACGGCGCTGCATGTGTTTCATTCAACAGAACATTATTTACATGACACACATGATGTCTGATGGCGTTTTGACACGAGGGACGAGAAAGCAATACACACTTCTCTGCGTTCACTTCACTCTGTAGAGGAGGCATGAGGATGAATCAATGAATGAGAGAGAGAGAGAGAGAGACGCCTTGATGCATTGATGGGCTTTCATGCATCTGCTTCTTCCCGATTCCGTCTCAGACGTGAGAATTGCAGCTTGAGCTCTTAAGAAAATGAAGCTTTTGCAGACCTCTCCTGCAATGGAGTCTTCCACGACTGTTTCCTATCCGCAGAGGCCAGAGCAGCCAGATTGTGCATATTACCTACGTTGTGGTTCTTGTAAATACGGCGCAAATTGCCGCTTCAACCATCCTATTCTGGACAGAATGGTGGAAAAGTTGCACATCGCCTCTCCTTTGAGCGACAAGGGAGAACAACTACAGAATTGAACTGCCCCTCCTACATCATCAAAGTGCTTCTTACGATAATGACAATGATGGTAATGATTATGATGAGCAGCAATAGCATCATCGTAGCCCTGGTTCTCATGGTGATGAACTGAATGATCATGGCGGGGGTTCTCGCATGTTGCTGGATGCATATTAGATCTGAAGAATGACGTAGTCGATGCTGCGGGGTGACCTTCATGGCTACTGTGAACATGAACTGCTCCTTGCTGCTGCTGCTGAAGTTCTTCTACTAAGCCAAGCAGACGCTCTTTCAAGCACTGAGAGCAGACCCCTATCACTGCTTGCTGAGGATCTAGAAGCTGAAAATCAAGCAGACTTCGTGGAGGAATGTGGAAGAGTCTACAACGAATGCAATCCAGAAAAGAAGAGGGCTGAACAGAATGGTTATCACCGCACTGAGATGAAAAGGAAGGTTTACAAAATTGGGAAGTCTGAAGAAAAACGAAGGCATCACCTCGTCAGGAATGGGATTCCCATGGGGGATCGAATTTTTCTTTACCGATGACGCCTTTACTACAAAGCTTCTCTATCATTACAGTGATGATGTTCTTATTAATCCGATGGATCAACTTGGGATCCTGAATGACTGAATAAGAAACATTGATCAACTCGATTTACTGAAAAGTATCTCATTCATTATTCTGAATACCTAAAGAAAGACAGATTTTGTCCATACCGGTCCTGCCCTGAAAATGAATGTACTCAGCATTTTCAATCGGATGTTGTATATACTTTGGCTATAACCGCCAGTCTTTAAATCAGAGAGGATCTCTTCTATTAACAGCTTGTTTATACACTGCTTTGAATGCAAGAAGTGGATTTGATCAAACAGTAAACTAAAGAATGCTAAGTTCAACAAAGACAGAAGTGCTACTGAATTTTGACAGTGAACTTTGCTATATTTCTGCAATGTTATTGCCATGGCTTCTTGAGTGAATTAAAAGCTTCTGAGTTATGTATTCAGATCCTATATTTATTCATGTTCAGCTTCTCAACCACATCCTTTATAGCCTGAACAGTGGATAAGAAAGCAAAAATGGAGGTTCTATCATATTCGGAACAAAAACGGGCTTGTTTCTTGGTGTTTCTGTTTTAGGAGCCTCATTTGCTGCTGTCAATTATCTCATAAGATGAACTGGACAAATACTTGAATTTACAAGATTTCACTCTTTATTTTGAAGTCTGAAACATACACACAATATTCACTTGATTGGTCTTCTATTCTGAAATTATTCAAAGTCCTCTGTGGATGCGACTTTGCTACTTTTACGAACTCTTCGACACCGTGACCTTGAATGGTCTAGAAAAGGATTATGCACAGTTCCGAACATCCATTTCTGTCAGTGAAAGATTTCCTAATTTGGAGGAGTTGATTGCTCTTCTAATTTCTAAGGAGCAAAGAAATGGTGGTGCATCTTCTTCAGGAGGAACTTCAAAAGAAACTGTCTTCTACTCAAATGCTGGAAGAGGTAGAGGCAGAGGTAGAGGAGGCCGATTTGGAGGCCGTGGTAGAAATCAGAATATGCAGCAAACTCAAGAAAACCAGTCCTATGGAGGAGGACATGGTAACTCTAGAGGCAGGGGAAGCCAAAGAGGTCGTGGTGGATGGCAAAGAGGCCAAAATGCAAACAGTAATATTAAATGCTACTACTGTGGTAAAATGGATCATATGGCTAAAGACTACTATAAAAAGCAGAATGACATCATGAATAGAAAATTGCAACAAGGGAATTATGCATCTTCTAGTAGACAAGGTGATGACAGAAATGAGCATTTGTTTATGGTGCAGCACATGAACAATTCTGTGACAAGTGCAGAAGAAAGAAATGAAGTGTGGTATGTTGACTCAGGTGCATCAAACCACATGACAGGTCATGCAGAATGGATGCAGGATGCAAGGAAAATGGAAAAACCAGGTTTTGTGGAGACTGGTGATGATACTGCACATCCTATTGTGCAGATTGGAAAAATTCATTTGTCTATGCGGGATGGGAAAAAGAAATACCTGTTAGACGTATTTCATGTCCCGAATATCACCAAGAATCTGGTTTCTGTTGGTCAAATGGTTGAGCAGGGCTTGCAGGTCAGATTTAATCCTTATGGATGCTTTGTTGAGGATATGAAAAATAAAGGTCGCTTGATAGCAAAAGGAAAGAAGAAGGGCAGAATGTTTACGTTGGATGCAGACATGTCTGAATTGAGTGCAACAATGTTTGCACATGGGACCGGTGTAGTTGCAGATATTGATATCTAGCATAAATGCATTGGTCATGTTAATGTACAACGACTTAAATCAATGCAGGCCCAAAATATTGTTGCAGGATTGGCTAAATTCAAGGTTGCAGAAATGCATAAGGTATGTGAAGCCTGTCAATTTGGAAAACAGGCAAGGAAACCATTTCCTAGACATGTTTAAGAGAGTAAGAAGCCATTGGAATTAATCCACTCAAATGTGTGGACTACTAAAGCTGCATCTATTGGAGGCTGTCATTATTTTGTCACTTTTATTGATGACTATAGCAGAAAAGTTTGGGTATATTTTATGAAAAAAAAAAAGTCAAGTTTTTGGGCATTTCAAAACTCTTAAAGCTATGGTTGAAAAAGAAACAGGCCTGCAAATAAAATGCCTAAGGTCAGATGGAGGGGGAGAGTACCTCTCAAATGAGTTTGCAAGGTTCTTGCAGGAGCATGGCATAAAGCAGCAATATTCATGTAGTCATATCCCATAGCAAAATGGAATTGCAGAAAGAAAAAACATGCATATTGGAGACGTATCTCGTGCCATGCTCAATGAAAAAGACCTACCAGATTTTTACTGGGCTGAGGCAGTTGCTACATCAGTCTATATAATGAACAAGACTCCCACTGCAGCAATACATGGCATGACTCCAGAGGAGAGGTATACTCGTAGAAAACCAGATATTTCTCATTTGAAAATTTTTAGTTGCATTGCCTATGTTCATGTGCCAGATGAGTTGAGATCCAAGTTGGATCCAAAAGCTGAGAAGTGCATCTTTATTGGTTACTCTCTGCAGCAGCAGAAAGGGTATAGATGCTATAACCCTTCTACTCGTAAGTTTACAGTGAGCAGAGATGTTGTTTTTGATGAGATGAGTAGCTGGTATAAACCAATAAATGTGATTGATAATGTAGATGCACAAAATGGTAATGCTGCACATAATTCACAGCAGCAGTCACAAGATATTAGTGGACCTGGAGTGTCCTCTAGCAGTGGTTCATATTCTTCACCATGGACAGCCAGATTGAGATCAGGAGAATCTTCTCAAAGCAATGCAGATAGTGGTATGTAGGTATCACAAAAAGGAAAAGAGAAGGTAGATCAGCCCATGTTTGATGTGAATGCAGGTCACTCTTATGTGGATGGTGAATCCAGTGGCTCAGAACAGAGCATTGATGATGAGTTGGGTATTCCTTCTATTGTTACACCTGGAGTAAGGAAGACAAGGGATGTTTTGAGAGCACCTGGAAGTGAGCCTACTTTGCGCAGGTCTACTAGAGCTAGGTATCCTGTGGATAGGCTAAAATATGATGGATTTATAGCCATTCATTATGCCTATATAGTCAAAGTGATACATGAACCAGAACCCACCTCTTTTGAGCAAGCCATGGGAAAAGAAAAATGGAAGAAAGCCATGGATGAAGAAATGGATGCTTTGGAAGCAAATGCTACATGGGAATTGGTACCTTTGCCTAAAGATAAGAATGCAATTGGTTGTAAGTGGGTTTATAAGGTGAAGCACAATGCAGATGGTTCCGTGAACAGATACAAGGCAAGATTTGTAGTTAAGGGGTATGCACAAACATATGGAATTGATTATGAAGAAACATTCAGTCCGGTTGCAAGGATGGTAATCGTAAGAGCAGTCATTGCTATGGCTGCATCAAAGGGATGGTCTTTACATCAGATGGATGTAAAGAATGCCTTCTTGCATGGTGATTTGCAAGAAGAGGTCTATATGGAGCAGCCACTAGGTTATGTGCATACTGTTCATCCTGAGTTTGTTTGCAGGTTGAAGAAAGCCTTGTATGGCTTGAAACAAGCACCTAGAGCATGGTCTGACAAGATAGGACAGTATCTTGTCACTATTGGCTTTCAGATTTCCAAGGCAGATTTCTCACTTTATGTGAGAAAAACAGAGAAAGTTATTATGCTGTTTGTCATTTATGTTGATGATTTGATTATCACAGGTGATAGTGATGAAGATATCCTTCATGTGAAAATGCTATTGAAGCAGAAGTTTGAGATGAATGATTTGGGAGAGCTACGTTATTTCTTGGGCATTGAGGTGATTAGATCACCAAGTGGGATATGGCTCTTGCAGAGACAGTATGGATTGGACATGTTGTCCAAATATGGGATGACAGGCTGTAAGCCTATTTCAGTTCCTTTGGAGCAATCCTTTGGAGCAGAATGTGAAGTTGAGCATAGATGGAGGTGAGCTTCTGGAAGACCCTACTATGTATAGACGCATAGTAGGAAGTTTGATTTATATGACTATTACTAGGCCAGATTTGAGCTATGTTGTTGGATTGGTAAGTTAGTTTATGCAGGCTCCAAGGAAACCGCATTTGGATGCGGCTAGACGCATACTTAGGTATGTGAAGTCCACATTGCAGTATGGACTATTTTATGAGACTGGGGTTCAGATACAGTTGCATGGATACACTAATGCTGATTGGGCTGGTAGTATTTCTGATAGATGATCTACTAGTGGATATTTGTTCTCTTTTGGGAGTGTTGCAGTCACTTGGAGCAGCAAGAAACAACCTACAGTTGCCTTGTCGAGCACAGAGGCTGAGTACAAGGGTGCAGCAATGGCTGCATATGAGGTAGCTTGGTTGCATAAGCTACTTTATGATATGCATCAGTCTACAGATGGGCCAATTGTCATTTATTGTGACAACATGAGTAGTATACACTTGGCAAATAACCCAGTCTATCATGCTAGAACAAAGCACATTGAGGTGCATTATCACTATGTGCGAGAGAGAGTTTTACTAGGTCTTATGTCGGCACAGAGGATCAGGTAGCTGACATATTTACGAAGGCATTGGGCATAGAGAAGTTATGCAAGTTCAGAGACCTGCTTGGTGTGTAGGAATTGGGATTGAGCTCGAGGGGGAGTGTTGAGATATTGAGCTCCACTCGTGATATGCCAGGGTGACCGTTGTGCATTTATGTCACCGACTTGTTAGTTGCAGATGCGGTTGGTACATCGCCCATGAATAATAGCTAGATGACAGCTATCCTTATCTACTCTAGTTCGTGGTTTAGTTAGTATGCCACCTTAGTTAGTTGAGTTTGGTTTGAGACCCATATATAGGGTTCTTCTATTTCTTTGTATGAGTGTTCTTTTTGGCTTACACAACTAAGAAGAGGAAAATTGTTTTCAGCCTCCACCCTTGTGTGTATTCCCCCATTGTGCAAGCAAGAAAGCTACAAGTGAGACTCCTTCCTTCTCTCCCACAATCTTGACAATACCATTAGGGAATCAAAAAGTGTCAGATACAAATGTATCCCAACCATTGCATAGGTGTAGGGGTTTATTTTGCCATGTTTTGATGTATGAAAAGCGATAAATCATGAACTTTGACAAAGAGATAGGGAAAATTGAGGCTAGACCTCATGCTCTGCCACCACCATACATTCACAAATTACACTCATTATATTTTTCTTTATTTTTATGAAGTATATTTCTATTTTTCCCTATTTTTTCTTATTTTTAGTATTTATTTGATAATATTCATTATTATTTTTTATTTTTCTCATACCAATCATTTCAGCATACTAAAATTTTATTTTATTTTTCATTTTTCTCCATAGGAACACATTTCACCCACCCGAAACGACAAAACTATCATTTTACCCTTTAAAAACCGCATTTCGGGTTTTGTGGGATTTAAATAGCGCATGTAAATTATTATGAGATAAAAATTTTTTGATAAACGACAATTAAACATGATGCAACTAGCACTCGAACAAATTTTCATCGCATAAGAAAATCATTTCCATAAGAAAATGTCGAAAAATCTTCATTTTCTTCATTAAAAATAGACATACCGTGTTTCTACGAACCCCGAGATGCATTGAATGATTGCTTGACCACTAGTGGACAGAGCCTCCATGTCTCTCAATTCCATGTTGCACATCAATTTTTAGCATCTCCATTAATATCCATCATCATTTGCTTCAATCTCCTTCCTGATTCTTTCTTCAAGATAATACACACTAATAGCCCATAAAGGGGCGAGAGAGGGAGGAGAAAGAAAGACTAGTTTTTGATCTGTCAAACTAGGTAGCCATTGAAGGAGCGGAGAGCAAAGAAACAAGGTAGATCATTGTGCAATTGGTAGGGGGGTTGTTCTTGAGCCCCACCCCACAAATTTTCCATGGAGGAGGGGAGTATGGTGTTGTTTTTTCTGCGTGCAAGAAAAAAATGCCCCCCTACATGAAATTCATTTTTGGGGTGGCCCCAAAGGTCACCCCTTTTCAATTCTTGTTTTTTCCCCCTCCTCTTCACACTAATTTTGCCATTTGCCTAGTCTTTGGCCTTTGGTGTCTGATTCGAGGTCCCAAAAATCCTACGCATTCGTCTCAATGTCGCGCATTTCCTAGCACTTCCAGAAGTCTCATCCAAGCTCCTGAGAAATTATGAAAATTTCCTAACCGTCACTCGGTGGGTCTTTAAAGCACGTTTGGCACCCATCTCTAACTTATCGCTTAAAATCATAATGACTGCAGTCGCTGCCTTCGACAAGATGAAATTTTCTCTTGAAATTTGGATTTTTTGGCTAATTTTAAGCACTTCTCAAAGTCAAAAATCACCACTCATTGGCGACCATGGCATAGGGCGGCTCAATGTCAAGAATCACGTGGTGGGGGGACTTGCTCAAGATGCTGCGCCAAACACACACATAATGCACAAGGAGAAGCTCACTCAAGAGACAAGAAGAGAGATGGAGGCCAAAAAGTTTTCTTGCTGGTTTTTTCTTCTTCTTCCACACACTTTACAATGTACACAAAGTATAGAAAAGATACAACATAAAGGAAAGTGGCCTACTAAGTCAAACAATGCATAACCGACTACACTAGTCGACTGGCGCTATAACTATGCTAGCTATGAATAGGTGTAACAACCTGAATATAATAAGTAATGAGTCAGTGGCCATGTGAGAGTCATGATGACCACCAACGTGCTAAGTGTAGATGTGTGGACCCATCTAACCAGGCGGTCCATCATCAATGTCTGCATGTGTTGAGCTTGTCATCTCAACACTCCCCCTCAAGCTCGACTGCATCTCTGCAACTCCAAGTAAGCTTTGAAAATTTTGAAGCTTCTCTGTACCCAATGCCTTCGTGAAGATGTCAGCTATCTCATTATGTGTGCTGACATACGCCAAGTCAATCTCACCTGTTAGTACCTTCTCTCTCAGAAAGTGGTAGTGTACCTCAATATGTTTTGTCCTGGCATGGAACACAGGGTTCCTAGCCAACTGTATACTACTCATGTTGTCACAATAAATGACAACTGGACCTTCCATCTGCACATTCAAATGAGCCATTAACTTTTGTAGCCATACTACTCCACATGCTGCAACAACATCACCTCTATACTCAGTCTCTGTACTTGACAAAGCAACTGTAGATTGCTTTTTTCTACTCCAAGCAACTGCTGCACTACCAAGAGAGAACATGTATCCACTGGTAGATCTTCTATCAGACATACTACCAGCCCAATCTGCATCTGTGTATCCAAACACCTGTACATCTATACATGCCTCATAGAAAAGTCCATAATGTAATGTGGACTTCACATATCTCAATATGCGTCTGACTGCATCCAAATGTGGCTTTCTAGGTACTTGCATAAACTGACTCACAAGACCAACAGCGTAGCTCAAGTCGGGCCTTGTAATGGTCATGTAGATCAAACTCTCCACTATCCTCCTGAACATAGTAGGGTCTTCTATCTCCTCCCCAACATCAGTACTCAACTTTACATTCTGCTCCAACGGGACTGAAAGTGGTTTGCATGTTGTCATACCATACTTGGACAACATATCCAAGCCATACTGTCTTTAGGACAGCCATATACCATCATCACATCTGATCACCTCAATGGCAAGGAAGTACCTTAGCTCACCTAAATCCTTCATCTCAAACTTCTTCTTCAAAAAGTCCTTGACTTCAGCAGTCTCACTATCACTATCACCTGTAATAATCAAGTCATCCACATAGATGACTATGATGACCAAACTTGTATCTCCCTTTCTCACATAAAGTGAGTGATCAGCATCAGAAACATAAAAGCCAATATTGACAAGATACTCTCTGATCTTGTCAAACCATGCTCTAGGTGCTTGCTTGAGCCCATAGAGCGCCTTCTTCACCCTGAACACATATGTGGGATGCTCTAAATCTTCATAACCTGCTGGCTCATCCATATACACTTCTTCCTACAAATCACCATGCAAGAAGGCATTCTTCACATCCATTTGCTACAACCTCCAACCTTTGGCTGCCGCCAAAGCAATCACACATCTGACAGTTGCCATCCTAGCAACTGGACTGAAGGTTTCATCATAATCTATACCATGTGTCTGGGCATAGCCTTTTGCAACCAGGCTAGCTTTGTATCTACTAATAGAACCATCTGCATTGTGCTTAATCTTACAAACCCACTGACATCCAAATAGCTTTCTTGCCCTTTGGCAATGATACTAGATCCCAAGCCTTATTGGCCTCTAATACAGCCATCTCCTCATCCATTGCTGCATCCCAATGAGTATGACCAACAGTATCCTCAAAACAAGTGGGCTCAACATCCTCAACTAGTTTCACCATATAAGCATAATGGTGAGCTACATAACCTTGAAAACCAAATCTTTTAACAGGGTATCTCACCCTGCTAGACCTGTGTACCACTGGATCACTCAATGGAGTCTTTGCATTAATGCGTATTCTCTGCACACCTGGAGTCCTCACTGAAGGAATGCCAAGCTCATCATCCAAGCTCTCTGAACCACTCGAATCTCCATCAAGAACTGCATCAATGCCATCTGACACTTTATTCTTTCCTTTGTCTTTACCTGTAGTGCTACTAGATGCACCTGAAGATGTAGAGCTACTCCTTAGTCTCCCAGACCAAGGACTACTAGATGATGTCTTTGGTCCACTAAGAGTCTGTGATTCTTGCTTTTCAGCCTGCACATGAGTGTCATGATCATCATCGTCATCCAATGCATCACCACTAGATGCATACCAACTGCTCATTTCATCAAAGATGACATCCCTGCTCACTCTGAACTTACATGTGACACGGTTATAACAGCGATACCCTTTCTGCTCTAAAGAGTATCCAATAAAAACACATTTTTCTGCCTTTGGATCAAGCTTCTTTCGTAGCTCATCTGGCACATGAACGTATGCAGCACAGCCAAATACCTTCAAGTGCGAGACATCAGGCTTCTTGCCAGTAAAGCATTCTTCAGGAGTCATCCCATGAACTATAGCTGTGGGAGTTCTATTCATAATATAAACAGTAGTATGAACAGTCTCAGACCAAAAATGCTTAGGCATATTCTTTTCAGCCATCAAGGCACGTGCAACTTCTGCAATATGCATGTTTTTCCTTTCTGCAACCCCATTTTGCTGTGGGATATAGCTGCATGTGAATTGTCTCTTTATCCCATGAGACCTTAGAAAATCACTGAACTCATTCGAGAGGTACTTTCCCCCTCCATCTAACCTCAAGCACTTTACTTTCAAGCCTGTTTCTCTTTCAACTGCAGCCTTGAAAGTTCTAAAGTGCTCAAACGCTTCACTCTTTTCCTTCATAAAATATACCCACAGCTTTCTAGAACAATCATCAATGAATGTGACAAAGTATGAACTGCCTCCAAGAGATACATTTTGTGCAGGCCCCCAAATGTCTGTATGCACAACATCAAGGATATTTCTACTTACATCTCTGAGAGCGGAATTTTGGTGCTGAGAATTGCTTAAAAATAGCTAAAAATTATGAATATCAAGGGAAAAATATTCAACGTCAAAGGCGGCGGCTCGATCTAGGACGATTTTAAGCGTCAAAGTGCTTTAAAGGTGCCCGAGCGACACTTGTTGATTTTTCATAATTTTTCAGACAGTCGTGCGGGTTGACACGAGCTATTGGCCAATGCGTGATGCCAAGCCGGACGCCCAGGATTTTTCAGAGCTCAATTCCGAGTCCGGACGGGGAAATGGCCAAGAAACCGGTCAAGATATGAAAAGGTGGACACTTGGGAGGCCAAAATTGGCATGCCTTTTGAGTTTGGACCCTCCCTCCCAAAATTTTATGCACCTCTTGATCAAAAAACGTGGAGAGAGAAGGAAGACATGGCGCGATCAAGAAATGGCGCATTTTTCGCTCTCTCTTCTCTCTCATCATGATTGTGGGCTGTGAGTACCCCATGGAACAGACATTGGGGCTGATATTCTCCTTCTTGGCCGATCTTATCGCCGCCCTTCGCCCGTAGAATGGTGGACTGAATGAAGAGAACCAGATCTAGTCTTTCTCTCTCCTCCCTCTCTCTCCTCTAAGGGGGAATTCATGTGGGAAGAAGAAGGAAGAAGAAAGAATGTTGGAGGCTTGTTCGGCATGGATCGGATTGCTTCCCGGGCTGGAAATGGTGATTTGTGATCGTGCTGAACATGAAGTGCTGCTGATTTTCAGATTTGCAGCCATGGACATGAAACCCGAAACACGCAAATAAGCGGTAATTCAATTTTTTCAAAGGAAAGTTGAGATTTCATGGCTTTTGATTGATAAAATGTTGTTCATGTGGGCTAAAAATTGTTTATGTTGCTGTTTTCCATGAGTACTTATTGATCATAATCAGAAAATCAGAAAAGTATACATCTTGTGGCTCAAAATAATACACTAAAACACGTAAAATATGAAAAATCAAGGGAAAATTATGTTTTTGGGCATAAAAATAGAAGAATAAATAGGAACACCAACTAAATTTTCATTTTTGTTGCAAGAAGGAACTAAGGGCCACAGCCCATAATCTATTTTGAATTTTCAGTAATTAAATAATGCAAAAAATAAGGAAAAATACTAAAAATAGGAGAAAAATGTATTTTGGGTGTGGAAAATTAATGAAAATTAAGAACAATGTTTGTGAATGTTTGTGGGGACTGAAGCATGAGGATTTGCCTCAGTTCAACCCCACCTTCTTGTTCTAGTGTGTTTTTCCCGCTTTTTACACATAAAATGATGGCAAAATGCCCTATAAATCCATACAACAATGCAACATTTGATCGATGGGAGGGTAGAGTGGTTAAAATGTGTCTAAATGCGGAGTAAAATGATGAAAAGATTGCTGGTTTTTGTTTGCATGCCATATAGGTTGGCGAATAATTATAAAATAAGAGCCTAGTAGCACAAGGGTTTCCTTGGTGCTAGGTTTGTGCAACGCCGCATAAGAACGGTAGTTGAAAGTCATTCAAAGGATGTTTTCCACATGTGCACAATATTGATTTTATAATTGTTTGAGCACTTAGCATCCACAATATGCATAAATCATGGAAATATTTAAAAGTATCAGAAATCCTGGATGCACAGCAATTGCTTTCATTAGGACCTTGACCCACGTTGAGTGAGAGATAGGATACCCTAAGCCATAGGTTAGTCGTGGGGTCTAGGGGAAAGAGAGGTAAGGACGATGGTACATTTCTGTATACGATTAAATGGTACCTTGAGTGGATTTTGTGTGAAATGTTTATATGTTGAGCGACGCACCGAGGGGCCAATCCCCAAGATGTAGGAGAGTCGCAGAGGGGTGGCGGCACTCAGCCATTGGAGGACCCCCTATGTCTGTGCTTCGTGCCATTCGGTAATGTGTAAGGGACTCCCTCTGAGGAGTAGTAGGTGAGAGAAAAGTGGACTACAAATGACGTAATACAAATGCAAGACATTTAGGAAGGCAATGTATGTGTCATCAATACTCCTGGCCGCGAGGCCGTGGGGTTGTTGAGCACGTGAGATAGAGGTCCGGCTAGTGCACGAGCCAATGCCGACCCATTCTAGATTCCATCAATGGTGCGTCTGCCGGGAGCCGCTTAAAAGTGGCGGTCCTCGAATCCTAGTTGTCTAGGGACCAACTAGCAGTTTATGCCAAAGGATACTGTGATTGATCCATTATTTATCGATAAGCATCGTCTAGCAGAAATCCAAAAGCAAGAAAGAGATGAAAGAGCTAGGCGACGTGCTGAAATTTTTAGGAGATATTCCCCTAAGCGTAGCGGTGCTGAACCCTTACGAGGGAGTGGATTTAGTGGTCTTGGGGCCACAAGCAGTAAGTTAGGAGAGGGTGGAAGCTCTAGTGCTCCCCTTTCTTCCATAAGCCAATCTACATCAAGTGCGGGAGGTGTAACCCCACCGTCCCTTATTCCTAGTGCAAATCCAATCCTCGTCATGGCGCAGCCTATTGCAATTCCAGTAGGAACGATGGATTTTCCGGCTCTAGGTTACCCGCTACCCATTTTTAATGGGCTAGTTGAGGAAGATGCGGAACTCCACATTAGGGAGTTTCAAAAGCTGATGTTTAACTGTCGCATTCAAGAAGAAGGACATTTAATGATGTTCTTCAATATGACTCTCAAAGGAAGAGCTGCCATATGGTATCATGGTTTACAAGCCGGAACCATATTGAATATTGATTCATTTTATGGAGCTTTTCGGAGGGAGTTTGCCCCTGAAAGGGGTGGACAATATTGGTTGCGTGTACTCAACGTGACCTGCCAAGAACCACACGAGGATATTCGTGCTTATGCGAAGAAGATAAAAGAGGTTTTTCGTAAGTTGGACACCTCTATTCCTATCCCCGCAACTGCCCAATTGCAATATTTCTTACATGGTTTGGACTTTAACATCCAATTGCAGTTGAGTAGTGTCCCCTTGGGGGATATAGATACTGCCATTACACGAGCACAAGAGGTGGAATCCCAACTACAAGCAACCTATGCTTCTCGAGGCAATTCGAATATGGGTTTAGTATTGGGAAACAATGTGGCGATGGCCAATGGCAGTAGTGGCCAAGGGATAGCGATGGCTAACCCTAATGGGAGAGGGAACATGATGCAGAGTGTCCCTTATTACCAGCTCCCCCTAGCATGTCGATGCCTACGGGCAGTCAAATGGCTCCAAATGGTGGAGGCCAGGCGGTCAATTCTAATACCATGCCTGTGGCTCAACAACCAGTGCCTAATCGAATTGTTAGGCCGATGGAACAACATGGTAATGACCAAGGCTATGAGTCGAGTGCTTCCAATGTTCTTGGCGAGGTTAAGGACATGATGAAGCATTATACCGACATGATTACGGAGCAATATTGGCAAATAGCCGTTGATGTCAACTTCCTTAAAAAACAACAAAATTTGATAGGAAGTAGATACCCAGATGAGGGTGCACCTTCGAGGTTTAGTTGCAAATGGTGTGGTGGGCAGCACTATCCAAGAAATTGCCCAAATGTTAAGTGCGACATATGGGGAAAATCCGGCTATTTAGCAGCTACTTGCTGGAGTAAGATCAGTTCCCTCCAGCGAGCTAGTCGGCAACCAGGGCCTGTTAATCATCGTGTGCAAGGAAATGATTCCCAGCGAGAAGATGGGCCTAAACAAATACTCCAACGACCAAAGACTACAGTGGAGGAGCTACCCAATGGGAGTGGGGTTAGTTTGATTGAGGCTGTACGCGTTAATGATGCTGAAACCTCTAATTTGCGAGTTGTTCGTACAAGAGGTCAAAAGGGTAGAGAAGCCGACAAGGATAAGCCTGTCGATGGAAACCCTAAACAAGACGACAAAGGAACACAAGTTTTGGATCCTGCCATGGAAGGGGGACCTTTGAAGCCCGTAAAAAGTAAAGCCGATAAGGAAGCACCAAAGAAGAAGGTGAAAGTTAAGAAAGAGGCAATAAAGCCGGTGCAGCGACCTAAAGAGCGGATGGTTTTGCGTGAAAAGCGAGCTCCATCGAACTATCATGAATTCAATCTGGCGAGCTCTCTTTGTGAAGTCAAGCCGGACGTGAACCTCTTACAGCTTTTTAAGCTTTCCCCAGGAGTACGCAAGGAATTTAGAAAGATCCTACGTACCGGGTATATCGTAGAACCTTTGGGTATTGCGCGAGTTGGTGATGATTGGTTCGAGCATGCTGAGAAGCATTGCCTAAGGGTTGCAGCCTATGTCAATGGGATATTAGTAGATTATGCCATTGTCGACACGGGATCATCTATTAACATTATGAGTTCTGAACTGATGGAAAGGTTGGGTCTTGCGATCCAGAAGGATACCTCCACAATTCTCAAAATGGCAGATGATAGTTTGAGACAACCGGAAGGCTACATTACTAAGGTCCATGTCACTGTAGCAAATGTAGAATGCCTGTTGGACTTTAGGGTGATTCGTTTTGCAGGCCGTCCAAGTTACCAAGTATTACTCCGACGACCTTGGATCTTGCAAGTGGACTGCCAAGTAGATATACCCGCCGGTCGACTAATATTCGGCAGAGGTGCCCAGTGTGTGGTGGTGGATGCTTATCTTGAGTCTCCGCAGAGTGAGAGAGCTCCTTTATCTTCTATAGAATTGGAGACATTAGAAGATTTATCTGCCAGTGAGATATCATCGAGTGATGAGTCCAAAGAGGGATCCACCACAGAAGACATCTATCAGATTACTTTGAACGACTCGATAGAGGGCCAAGATCGTATAAGAGATGCAGATGTTATCGAGCTAGACCTTGGTATGCCTGATGATTCACGGCCAATCAAATTAGGTTCTATGCTCAACACAACAGAAAGGGAGGACTATGTGGCCTTGATTCAGGAATTCCGTGATATCTTTGCCTGGAGTTATGATGAGTTGAGAGGCATTCCTCCTAGTCTTGCTGTTCATACAATTCCATTGAAAGAGGGCAGTCGTCCGATACGACAGAAAGTAAGGCGTATGCCTTTCGAACTGAGGGACGGGCTATTTGAAGAGTTACAGAAGCTTTGAAAAGCAGGTTTGATTTTTCCTATGCAACACACGGAATGGTGTTCGCTAGTTGTGATCAGAATGAAGAAGAATAATCAAATCCGATTATGTGTAGACTTTAGAGAGCTGAATAAGCAGACAGTTAAGGACTACTACCCGTTGCCATTTATTGACCAGATTTTGGATCAATTAGCAGGTAGGGAGATATATTTGTTTATGGATTGCTTTGCTAGATACAACCAGATGGCAATTGCAGAAGAGGACAAGTTGAAAACAACTTTTATTACTGTATTTGGTACTTTTGCGTACCATGTGATGGCCTTTGGTTTATGCAATGCGCCTGGTTCGTGGCAACGAACAGTAGATAAGACATTCAGTGACATATTCCCTGAAGAGTTGAAGGTGTTTATTGATGACTTAGGGGCTGTCACCGTGAGAGGAAGGTAGTTGATCATTTTAAGAAAATGCTTTGAGCGCTGTAGACAATTTTGTATCGCTCTAAACCCACGGAAGTGTGTTTTTGGAGTACCTTATGGGCTATTGTTGGGTCATGTGGTCAGTTCGGTAGGAATTGCGACAAACCCCGAGAAGATCAAAGTTATAGTTGCCATGGGTCCACCACGCACTCCGAAAGAAGTTCATAGCTTTCTGTCTTCGGTTGGTTATTACCGTAGATTCATAAACGCCTTGGCAGAAAGACCGTTGCCGCTTACAAATTTATTGTCCTTTAGCTGTTTGCTTGTATGGGGTGACCCTTGTAAGGTAGCATTCGAGGATGTGAAACAAGAGCTAGCAAGAGCTCCCGTTCTAAAAGCACCTAAAAGAGGTGAGGTGTTCTATATATTCTCAGCAGCCACCATGTATAGTATCAGCTGCTGTTTAGCCCAAATTTGGGAAGAAAAGTGGTACCACCCGATTGCTTTTGCTAGCCGGAAGCTAGGGGTATCCGAAATCAATTATACCTACATGGAGAAGTTGTGTCTAGCGATGGTCTTTGGGACCAAGAAATTCAGACATTATATTCTCTATGAGACAGTCGTGCTTTATACGAAGGCGGAGGGACTTCGATTATTGATGAATAAGCTACAGCCGCCTGATCGTCTAGCAAAGTGGTTGATCACTTTGTAGGAATTTGATTATGAAATCAGGAGTAAGCCACCAAGGTTGCAAGGCATCGTGGAATGTCTTGTGGACTTTGGGGGAGCCGAAAGAATCTGCGACTGAAGGTAGTGACATGGAGTTGCTATTTACAATAGATACGGCATCTATTCCCTCCTGGTATGCTGCAATAATGCATTATTTATCAACGGGAGAGGTGGGATCCGAATTATCTAAAGCTGAGAGAAGGAAAATTAAGCAGCAAGTGTTAAAGTTTGCCTTGATCGCAGGTACATTATATCGACAAGGGGTTGATGACATCTATCGCCGATGTGTGATGCCTGATGAGGTGCCATTCATTTTGGAAGAGTGCCATGATTCTGCTTGCGGTGGCCATTTTGCTGGACGGCTTACAGCACAAAAGGCTTTAAGAGCAGGTTATTGGTGGCCTGCCATCTTCCAGGATGCGTTTGCGTATGTTAAGAGATGTGATATTTGTCAACGACATGATAGTCGAGAGAATAGGGAATGACCACTCACCCCTATTATGGTGATACTTCCATTTGAGAAGTGCGGAATAGATTTTGTGGGTCCTATTACTCCGTCGTCGACTACGCAAAAGAGGTATATCATTGTAGCAACTGACTACTTCACAAAGTGGTCAGAAGCACGTGCAACAAGGAAAGATGATGCTAAAGAAACTGCTAGTTTCCTTTTAGAGCAGATAATATGCCGTTTTGGTCCGCCGAAAGAATTAGTGTCGGACCGCGGAACCCATTTCCTGAATAAGGTGATCAAAAGCTTGATAGAGACGTGGCAAATCAAGCATAACAAGACAACCCCATATAACCCGCAAGCCAATGGGCAAGTTGAAAGCACCAACAAGCAGCTTGTGGGCATTCTGTCCAAAATTGTGTCAGAAAAGAAACGGGATTTGGATAAAAAGTTATACTAGCAGTGTGGGCCTATAATACGACCTTCAAAGGAGCCACTGGCCATACCCCGTTCAAGTTAGTATATGGGAAGGAGTGTGTCTTGCCTTTAGATATTGAGCTGCCGACTATTCGGTTTGCCATCAATCATTCTTTGAGTGATAAAGACGCACTTTTTGAGCGCTTGACAACACTGGCACATTTAGATGAGCTTAAGCTACAGAGCTTATTGCACCAAGAAGTGGCGAAGCGCTGAATGAAGCAGCTACACGACCTCAAAGCCAAGAAATACACCTTCAAGAAAGGACAGCTTGTTCTGTATTATGACGCACGACGTGAATTATTTCCAGGCAAGCTAGAGCCCAAATGGGACGGGCCCTATAAGATCGTTAGAATAGGAAAGAATAAATCTACAGTCTTGTTAGCTGACCTTGAGGGGATAGAATTTAAAAATAAGGTTAATCTTAATAAGATTAAACCTTATTATTTCTGATTGCACTAATACTATGACTGCCTTGCAGGTCTAGGCGAGATCGATCAAATATCTGCAAGGAAATCGTGATAGAGGTTGATGGGTCGTCTGATCCCTTATTTAGAACACCCATATTTAGAACAGAGGTATCATCAGGGAAAGCTCATTTGGTGGAGCAAAGGATATAAGGTGACTGAGCAAGAAGGCGGGACATTTATTTGGGAGATCAAGGTCTTCTGCCATCACTGCCTACAAATTTTGACGAGCATCCCTGTTGAATTCAATGAGGATGGAGGGATGGAGCCTACAGTCCACCCGTTGAGTATGTTGAATTTCGATTACCATAATTACGAGTAGAGTTCAGGATGGCGGGATATGTAAACCCTTTATGGACGTACACCTTGTACTTTGATGGGGCACCCAGGGGTGCATGCAAAAAAGGAAGTGTAGGAGTTGTCATCCGAGACCCCCGACGACACATTGTCATGAAGTTAGCTGCTTATCTCGGGGTGAATTTTACCAATAATATGGCAAAATACAAAGCCCTGATTATGGGTTTGAATATTGCAAAGAAGGGTCGTATCCGCCAGTTATTGGTGAAAGGGGACTCTCAGTTGGTTTTAAATCAACTCAATGGGACGTACATGGTGCGAAATCCCATCCTTTGCATGTACCATCATACTGCCATAGCCCTGCTAGACGAATTTGATAGAGTGTCTTTTCAGCTGATTCCACGAAATTGGAATCAGTTTTCCGATTCATTGGCTAATTTTGCGTATGAGGAAGACCTCTTCTTTAATTGTGGCCCTTGTCCCGATATATCTATTGATGGTGAGACAGGACCTGGTCGTTTGTGGGGTATGCTTTCTGAACATGCCCTCTTTGGCAGACGATGGTTGATCTGGGTGATGTAGAGGGTAAGCGAGACTCATCTGCCTTTATTATCTTGGACCCACAGACTGATTAGACGACATGTGATGCGAACACCTCTTGTGCTATACGTAGGAGGGATGGGTCACAATCTAATGCACCTAGTTTAGGGCTATGAGCCTCTGTTCCCCTGGAAATGGTATGCTTTGATGTCTATCATAGTTGTTTCCAGGAGGATGTTATGAGTAGTAGTGTTTGATTTCATTAGGCCAAGAAGGCCGATTTAGTTTTGTAGTGAAGTGTTTTCATTTCATTAGGCCAAGAGGGCCATTTCCCTGTCTAGTGCGGGTGCATTTAAGCGGGTTTTTGTTTTAAGTGTTGTGCTGGACAGGTTTCATGATTCGTGGAATGTTGATGGAGCCTGGAGGAGCCTTTGCTGTGATGGAAGCTTCTTGTGGCCAATCCAGGTGATATCTCTCCTTTACGAGTACCTTTCTTTCCTGTTATATGTGTCTTTGTACTTGTCGAGGGGATATATTTTTTGTTGGGGACCGGCAACCAAGGCATGAAGTCCCAAGTTCAGGCTAAGTATGTTTGAGGGAGGTCGGAGTAGTCATTGCCTCCTGTAAAGACATTGTCAGGCATCGAAAGACCTATTTTAGAAGAAAGTCCAGTGGCCCTGTTCTGCTAGCCTGCCAGGCAGCCGTTCTAGGAGTTCTTGTTAGTAGTGAGGCAGTTAGAGAAGCCTGCCAGAAGATAATAATGATCATGCCAAGAAACCCTGATCCTACAGGATGAATATAAATACGAAGGTGTGTAAAAAGGGGTTCTAACCCCTATCAAAGAAAAGAAAAGAAATGACAATATATAAGCAGTTGATCATTGCCTTGCGAAGGCCTGGTAGGTTCCTGAGGACGAGTCAGACCCAGGGCCGATGCCTTGTCTTCCTAGGGGTGGCTTCTTGCTGGAAAAAAAAAAAAAGACAAAACAAGGAAGGTTGGAGCGAAAATAAAAGTGAGCGTTAGAAAAGGATTAAGTGTCGCCTTGTGAGGGCTTGGTAGGTTCTTGGGTGCCGAGACAGGTCCTGAGGCCGATGCCCTGTTCTCCTTGGGTCACTACGCTCAGCTCCCTCCTTTTTACATGCCCAAGTATATTCATACAATACAAACCCTAAAAGAAGACATGTACTGAAAGAAAATACTACTTGATCAGGCTATAGGAGTCCTCGCCTTGTAGGAGCTCCTAGTTGTGTTGTCTTTAGTTGGTAAGTAGTTCAGACTACCACTAGGGCAACCTCTTTGATAGGGTTTTTAGTTTGGCTGTGTTGGAGCAGTTGGTTAGCGATCACTTCGGATCTTCTATTAGATGATGCTAGGCCTACTCCTTGTGGATGTCATGCCTTGGTTGTTTTGTATCAGTTTGATGCTTCTTTGGTTGTTTATGTGCAGATATGTTCGTGGATTCGACGGGCTGAGTCGCCCTATCCCGTGGTCGCCAATGAGAGCGGAATTTTGGTGCTGAGAATTGCTTAAAAATAGCTAAAAATTATGAATATCAAGGAAAAAATATTCAACGTCAAAGGCGGCAGCTCGATCTAGGACGATTTTAAGTGTCAAAGTGCTTTAAAGGTGCCCGAGCGACACTTGTTGATTTTTCATAATTTTTCAAACAGTCGTGCGGGTTGACACAAGCTACTGGCCAATGCGTGATGCCAAGCCGGACGCCCAGGATTTTTCAGAGCTCAATTCCGAGTCCGGACAGGGAAATGGCCAAGAAACCGGTCAAGATATGAAAAGGTGGACACTTGGGAGGCCAAAATTGGGTATGCCTTTTGAGTTTGGACCCTCCCTCCAAAAATTTTATGCACCTCTTGATCAAAAAACGTGGAGAGAGAAGGAAGACATGGCGTGATCAAGAAATGACGCATTTTTCACTCTCTCTCCTCTCTCATCATGATTGTGGGCTGTGAGTACCCCATGGAACAGACATTGGGGCTGATCTTCTCCTTCTTGGCCGATCTTATCGCCGCCCTTCGCCCGTAGAATGGTGGACTGAATGAAGAGAACCAGATCTAGTCTTTCTCTCTCCTCCCTCTCTCTCCTCTAAGGGGGAATTCATGTGGGAAGAAGAATGAAGAAGAAAGAATGTTGGAGGCTTGTCCGGCATGGATCGGATTACTTCCCGGGCTGGAAATGATGATTTGTGATCGTGCTGAACATGAAGTGCTACTGATTTTCAGATTTGCAGCCATGGACATGAAACCCGAAACACGCAAATAAGCGGTAATTCAATTTTTTCAAAGGAAAATTGAGATTTCATGGCTTTTGATTGATAAAATGTTATTCATGTGGGCTAAAAATTATTTATGTTGCTTTTTTCCATGAGTACTTGTTGATCATAATTAGAAAATCAGAAAAATATACATCTTGTGGCTCAAAATAATACACTAAAACACGTAAAATATGGAAAATCAAGGGAAAATGATGTTTTTGGGCATAAAAATGGAAGAATAAATAGGAACACCAACTAAATTTTCATTTTTGTTGCAAGAAGGAACTAAGGGCCACAGCCCATAATCTATTTTGAATTTATAGTAATTAAGTAATGCAAAAAAAAAGAGAAAATACAAGGAAAATTGAGAAAAAGCACTAAAAATAGGAGAAAAATCCATTTTGGGTGCGGAAAATTAATGAAAATTAAGAACAATGTTTGTGAATGTTTGTGGGGACTGAAGCATGAGGATTTGCCTCAGTTCAACCCCATCTTCTTGTTCTAGTGTGTTTTTCCCGCTTTTTACACATAAAATGATGGCAAAATGCCCTATAAATCCATACAACAATGCAACATTTGATCGATGGGAGGGTAGAGTGGTTAAAATGTGTCTAAATGCGGAGTAAAATGATGAAAAGATTGCTGGTTTTTGTTTGCATGCCATATAGGTCGGTGAATAATTATAAAATCAGAGCCTAATAGCATGAGGGTTTCCTTGGTACTAGGTTTGTGCAACGCCGCATAAGAACGGTAGTTGAAAATCATTGAAAGGATGTTTTCCACATGTGCACAATATTGATTTTATAATTTTTTGAGCACTTAGCATCCACAATATGCATAAATCATGGAAATATTTAAAGGTATCAGAAATCCTGGATGCACAGCAATTGCTTTCATTAGGACCTTGACGCACGTTGAGTGAGAGACAGGATACCCTAAGCCATAGGTTAGTCGTGGGGTCTAGGGGAAAGAGAGGTAAGGACGATGGTACATTCCTGTATACGATTAAATGGTACCTTGAGTGGATTTTGTGCGAAATGTTTATATGTTGAGCGACGCACCGAGGGGCCAATCCCCAAGGTGTAGGAGAGTCGTAGAGGGGTGGCGGCACTCAGCCGTTGGAGGACCCCCTATGTCTGTGCTTCGTGCCATTAGGCAATGTGTAAGGGACTCCCTCTGAGGAGTAGTAGGTGAGAGAAAAGTGGACTACAAACGACGTAATACAAACGCAAGACATTTAGAAAGGCAATGTATGTGTCATCAACGCTCCTGGCCGCGAGGCCGTGGGGTTGTTGAGTGCGTGAGATAGAGGTCTGGCTAGTGCACGAGCCAGTGCCGGCCCGTTCTAGATTCCATGAATCTCTGTCATGTGAAAAGGGTTGTCTTGCCTGCTTACAAACTGACATGCTTCGCATACCTTATGAAATTCTGCAACTCTAAATGTAGGCAAACCTGTAACCAACCCTTTGGACTGCATTAATTTCAGCCTTTGTACATTTGCATGTCCTATGCGTTTGTGCCAAATTTCAATATTTACAACAACACCTTTTCCTTTAGCATACATAGCAGCATTCATAGTAGGAATTCCAGCATCCAGATTAAACATACGTCCAACTCTACTTCCCTTTGCAACTAACCTGCACTTGTCATTGAAGTCTTCTACAAAGCAACCCTTTGCATTAAATCTGACTTGTAGCCCTTGCTCTACCATCTGACCCACTGACACCAAGTTCTTTGTAATAGATGGCACATATAATATATCTGAAAGACTCTTTGTCTTACTATCATGTAAGGACAAGGGAACTTTTCCAATGTGTGAAATTGGGTGGCATGAATCATCACCCGTCTGCACATAACCTGCATTTTGCAAATTTTACATCTCTCCAAACCATTCTGCATGGCTAGTCATATGATTGGATGCACTTGAATCAACATACCAAACATCATCATGTGTTCCCTTTCCTGTAAAACACCATATTGGGGAATATGGGAATTTCCCATAAGTTTGGGACACATGGTCAAATCTTTGGATTTTTCATAACTTGAACTCTATAACTCCAAATCGAGCACTCTATAGCTCAATAGATTCCATTTTTCAAGTGCTTTCCAATGATAGGTCACATCATATGATTTTGAGAAACTTATGGGCATGTTATCTGGGTGCCACCTTTTTAGTATTCAAAAAATGGGAACTAGGAGATTCCCAAACTTACTAATGTTGTGTTGTAAGAGCATTCAGCATATGCTGCATAACAAATAGACATTCATTTTTGTCTTCATTCTGTCATGAAGACGATGCATAGTTTCCTTGGTGCAACTTACCACTATGAATATAATCTTTCTTAGCTTAACATTGGGCTACAATATGACCTGTTTTGCCATAGTAGTGACACATAATACCAAAGTTGTTAGAACCTCTTTTCTGCCATCCACCTCTTCCTCTAAAGCTCCCCCTGCCTCTAAAGTTACCATGACCTCCTAAAACCTGCATATCGCCAAATTGTTGATTCAATCTGTTTTGCTGGTTGTCACTACTACGTCCTGTACCACGGCCTCTTGAAGAGAACTTGCCACGTCCCCTTCCTGTACTGGAGTAGAAAGTTTGAACCTGTTCACCACTTCTTTCAGATGTCTCACTTTGCATGTTGATCTCTTCAGTGATCATAAGGGAGACCAACTCATCGAAATCTGGAAATGGCTTTTTGACATATACGGAAGTTACAAAAGACTTCCAAGCCTTTTCATTGTTAAGTCCACCCAAGGTAGACGACACCAAATCATCATCATCGGGCATTGCATCAATAGCTGCCAATGCATCTGCAATGCTCCTTACCTTCAGTGCATACTCATTGATAGAAATCTTCCCTTTCTTCAATGTATTCAACTCTTGCTTGAGTTGAATCTTTTGTGCCTTTGTATTTACGGAAAACATACTTTCAAGTATGGTCCAAGCTGCATATGAATTCTCTGTATTTCTAATGTGTCCCAGCATATTATTGTCAATATTTGCAGACAATCTATACGTGAACTTCTTGTCTTTTGCATTTCATTCCTTTCGTGCCTTTGTCTCTTCTGCAGTTGGAGGATCACTCACCTCCGGCTCCTTTTCTTCACCTGAAACAAACTCGTAGAGGCCTTTTCCAATAAGGAAGTTCCTAACACGGAACTTCCATGAAGGGTAGTTGTTCTTGTCGAGCTTCTCAATGATGGGGCTTCCACTATTCTCTACCGTTATCACAAAACTAATGCCAAACAGCAAGCAAATCTTCTGCAACCCTCGACCTGTGGTGCTCAGTAATACACCAGATAGCCTTTTTCACTGTCTGCTCAATAATACATGCAATCTGCAACCTGTTTGTAGATAAACCTTATGTTTGCTTCCTGCAAACACCTCAAGAATTACAGATTCGCAATCTGTAACCTGCGCACCCACTTTCGGTCAAAACAGCTGAAATCACAGTGTACCCTGAAACTGCTGTCTGCAACCTTGCAGCCCTAAAACGGGGCCTGAAACGGCCTCAGATGCCCAAAATAACTGCAGAATACACAGGGCTCTTCGTGCACACCAAATCTCACTGCAATTTGAGATTTTTGCTCGACCTTGCTTCCGGTGCCTCCACAGGCACTATCCAAGAGAGAGAGTGGAAGAATGGGAGAGCTTCTTACCCGTGGCTTGCTTACTCGAACCTTGCTCTTCTCCTTCGCTTCAGCCTTCGAAATTAGCCTCTCTCAATGGCGCGGCTCTGATACCATGTCAAGAATCGCGTGGTGGGGGGACTTGCTCAACGAACACACACAGAATGCACAAGGAGAAGCTCACTCAAGAGACAAGAAGAGAGATGGAGGCCAAAACGTTTTCTTGTTGGTTTCTTCTTCTTCTTCCACACACTTTACAATGTACACAAAGTATATATAAGATACAACATAAAGGAAAGTGGCCTATTAAGTCAAACAATAGATAACCGACTATACTAGTCGACTAGCGCTATAACTATGCCAGCTGTAAATAGGTGTAACAACCTGAATATAATAAGTAATGAGTCAGTGGCCATGTGAGAGTCATAATGACTACCAACGTGCTAAGTGTAGACATGTGGACCCATCTAACCAGGTGGTCCATCATCAATGTCCGCATGTGTTGATCTTGTCATCTCAACACTCAACCCATCGAATCCCACGAACAGATCTGCACATAAACACAACCACAAAGAGCATCAAGCTGATATAGAAAATACTCAAAAAAACACATCACATCTCTCACCCTACCCCTGTCAAAACCAAGGCATGAAATCCACGAGGATTAGGCCTAGGATATGTTGACAGAAAGCCTAGAGCTAGTCACTAACCTACTATTCCAACACAACCAAGCCAAAAAGAACTATCAAAGAGGTCATCCTAAGTGCTGGTGTGAACTACCTTCCTAACTAAGGACAACTCAATAACGAGCTCTTACTAGGCGATGACTCCTATAGCCTGATCAAGAAACATTTTCTATTAGCACATTTTCATTTTCAGCTTTTAGTTTCCATACTCAGGCATGTAAAAAGTAGGGAGCTGAGCGTAGTGACCCAAGGAGAATACAATATCGGCCTCAGGTCCTGTCTCAATATCTAAGAGCCTACCAAGCCCTTGCAAGGTGACACTTAATCCTTTTTTGACGCTCACTTTTATTTTTGCTCCAACCTTCTCTTATTTTGATTTTGGCAGCTAGATGCCACCCCCAAGAAGACAAGGCATTTGCCCCAGGTCTGAATTGTCCCTAAGAACCTACCAAGCCTTCACAAGGTGATGAACAACTGCTCAAGGATTTTATGTCTTTATTTTTTTATTTTTATAGAGGGGTTGGAACCCCTTTTTACATATCTCTGTATATATATTTTCCCTTCCTTTCAGATATTCAAAATTTTTCTTCTTTTGGTTATTTTTAGCAATGCTCCTCTAACTGCCTCACAACTAATAGAAACTCCTAGAATGGCTATCTAGCAGGTCAGAAGCATAGGGTCACTAGGGTTACCATCTAAAATAGGTCTTTCAGTGCCTGATAATGCCCTTCTAGGAGGTAATGACTACACAGACCTCCCCCAGACATGCCTAACTTAAATCCGGGACTTCATACCTTGATTGTTGCCAGTCCCCAACAAACGAATAGAAAGTAATCCTTAATACACATATATCATTATTTTCTTAAGGGAAAAAACTCACGAAGGGGAGGAAACCACCTGGAATGGCCACAAGAAGCTCCTCCTCAGCAAAGGCTCCCTCCAGTGACTTCGTCAACCTTGTTTGGTACAACACCAAAGTAGAAAACTATTAAAAGCACCCACACCAAACAGACAGACAGCCCTCTTGGCCTAAACAAATAGCATTTCATGGCAACCTAACTGGCCCTCTTGGCCTAACGTAGTCTGATCATAATATCCAAAGCAACCAATTTTCCTAGCCTAAAATAGATAGGTCATTGTAATCCATGCAATACATGGTCTCCTTGGCATATATATCACATTCTATCAAACTAACAAGGGTACCAAGGATAGCATACAATAGGACAGATAGCCCCATGCTACTCATGCCACGCAGCTCAAGGCTTGATCTTGGGTTCTTTGTAAATCCACTAGCCCAAGCCTTTCTATTGATATAACCTCGATATGGCCTATCCTTCCTTGGGTACTATTGGCTAGGTGAATGACATCATTGGGCTTGCATGTCCCATATTTATGTTCATCCAAATCAACTGGCTGTTTAAGCGGCTTAGAGGCTCCTTCGGTAGAAAGAATCACAACTTGGTGGTCATTCAAACCTTCCCTATTTGGCTTTTGACATAAGTCAATGTTGCAACCTAAATGAGGTACGGTTTCAATCCGAGAGCCATCACATGACTGTATCCTAAAGTGGTGCATATTGTCAGATGTATCATTATGGCCTTTTATCACACCTATGTGAGAATTAATCACAATATATCCACATGGTGTTATTGACCTTGTATCTAATGCACCAACCACATTTTGAGAGGTTTTGGGTTCCCAAACCCATCTCACATCCCTTCTTACTCTCTTAGGCTACCTCGACTTCCCACATTGGTCCAATGGATGCACTATGGATTTATCACTATTACCAGATGGCCTTCGACAGCCTTATGGCTTCTATTTGGTACAGGTGGACCTTTGGCATGCTACATCTTCTCTACGCGAGATGTCTTTACCTGCCTTTGTCCACTCTGCAATTGCCTATTTATAAGAACCATCCTCTCACTGATAGGAACAACATCTACTCAAAAGTATGACTCATTTAGAGATGGCAAAGGTCTCTTTAGAGCCTTTCCAGTGGAAAAAATAGAACCACCCATAGGATACTTATCCACACTCACAGGCCTAATGGCTCCACCAATGTTACTATCAAAACTACCTCTCATGGGAGAATTACAAGCCTTGATGGGACTTATTGGGCTTGGAATCTTTTTATCCCCAGGGGGGATATTATCCCTACTATTTCCATTTTCTTCTTGGAAATTTCGACTACCAAGGTTCTGCTCAATAGGCTACCTTGGTATCAACAAGTGAGCTGCATCCTTGTAGAAATGGTTGGAAGCTAGAATGAACTTGTACTAAGCGGGGAAAAATCCAAAAGTTTTTCCAATATCTCTGAATATGTCTCTCATAATCAATGGCATGCATCTTTGCTTCCCTTAACGACTTAGGATTCCGCACTCCCACTTGGATTTGTATGTTAATCTCTAAGCCACTCAAAAAAATCTCACATAGCACATCACCTGGTAATGCATTAGCTCTTCTTGGCCAAATTCTCCTAATATCATCAAAGGCTCTAGCGTACTCTTTAACAGAAGGATAGGACTCTTGTCTTATCTACATCAGCGCCCTAAAACTTGGATCATAGGTACCTTCCTCTCATATTCATCTAAAAATCAATCACTCAACTCCTCAAAGGATTTAATAGACCCCCTTGGGAGGCCCCAGTACCATTTTCTAGCCTCTCCCTTTAGGCTACTTGTGAATACGAGCATTTGATGAGTATCATCATATCCACTTGCAAGGCAAGTTAGGCCATATTCTCGTAAATGCACCATCGGATCCTCATTTACCAGCCCATGAAACACTAGGAGATGCCTATAAGGAGAAGGGCATTTAGTAGTCTTTCTTGAGATAATTTAGAACAGGGCCATGAAAATCTTCATAATTATGACCTAACTCCAGTCTCTTAGGGTCTCCAACCTCTTCCATTTCAACCTTTATTGGTGTGGGAAGGTTAATATCATCCTTGCTAACCCTTTTGGCCACCTCACAGAGTGGTCTAGGGAGTCCTATGCTACACAATAGGGAGTCTAGCCCATCACCTACATATAGTGTTTTAATAATTCTATCCTTATTTGTTACCATTTCTCTAAAATCAGAGGTAGGTCCCAATAGAACCTTCCTCTCTAACAAGGGTTTCCCACATATATAGATATCATCCAATGCTTTATGGATTTGCAGAATTGCGCTTCGGTACCCAACTTCATCAGACCCTAGCATCAGAGGTATCTCCTACTCAAAGGCATTACTTTGACTAGTATCATCACGATCTTTTCCTTCAAAAACTTATTTGCTTTTGAGGATCACAAACGACTATGCCATCCTAACATCACTATTGATCCCTAATCTTTACTCTAGCTCCCATCAACTATTACTGAAAGTTACTCCATGGGTGCTTCCCCACAGTGATCCAAACTCAAGCATGGTGTAACTTTTAGGGAAAAGGGTAAATTAATTGGCAACATTTCTAGCTAAAGATCCCACTAAACCATTTAAAATAGACAAAGTATCTTTAGGGTTACAAGGGTTCCTTGGTTTCATCGTCATGCTCATGTTTGAAACTTTAATTAGCCTGTTTTAGCATCCACCGCTTCAAAAGGTGGCTGTCAACTATAGGAGATAAAGGTAACAGGTCTCTTATAAGACAAAGATTCGAAAACCGCCACTTCAAGATAGCTCCCGATAAATGCACCACTGATGGGACCTAAAATGGGCCAGCATTGGCTATAGCACTAGTCGGATCTCATGCACACAATAGACAACCCCCACCACATGGCCTCGTGGGCTAGGAGTGTCTGAGACTCACTCTACACTAAATGCTAATGTCTATTTTGCAATTGTATTAGATCATAGTCCAACATTTACCATCCCTTTTCCTTAGAGGGAGATCTGATAACATTTAGACATAGTACATTGTCAAAGAGTTTACTGTCCATGATATAAATCATGGGATTCTTATGAACTCAGAAGAGTTTCACTGGGAATTATATGAGATATTTTCAGGCATTGTTATCCAATATCTACCTTAGTTATACAAGTTCTTTTGTATTTAGCATATAATTTGCAGATATACCATGTACATTTATGAAGAATAAGTCTATGGGAACCTAAAACTTGGACATCTGGAAGTAATTGACAGTCTGCTGGATAAATCACATTAATTTAGGTACAAAAATATGGACAAAAACCCAAAAATGTTGCCAAAAACTGTCAAAAGTCCACTAGGTCCACACGGGACCAAAAGTAACTAACTAAGGTGACCAGTAGGTGACCTAGGCTGGTCAAAAAGTGACCAGGGTTGGAGCAGAGAGTAGCCCGTGATTTTCGACGCAAAATGCGGGCTGCTCTGCCTGAGGAAACTGGGAGAAAGACTGGAGCTGAGATGCATGGATTGGAGCATGCAAACTGAAGATTGACAGGCCAACAACTGAAGATGTTAACTTGGTGAGAGCTCCACTCCTCTGCCTCTTTGGTCTGACAAAAATGCATGCTGAAATTGTCTATAAAAAAGGGAAAATTTGAGAGAAGAGTATTCAGCCTGCTCTTATGCATGACCTCTCTCATCTTCTCTACCTTATTCTTGGTCCAATGAAGCCCGACTTGTGCCCAAGTACTTGAGTGACTTTGGGGCAAGCAAAGGGTGAGGATATTGAAGACTTATGGACTGTTATGGGCTGGAATAACCAGTCATAAAGAGCGCAGCCCACTATTTTGATCCATTTTTATGAGCAAACATGGGGTTTTTATGGTTGTAATAGAGGAAAATGACCTCTTTTCTTCAGGACATTGTTCATAGATGATCAAGAGTACTTCTTCTTGAGTTTATGCACTCATTTTGAATTTGTTTATGGGCTGGAATTTTCTGTTTTAAAATAGGGCTGAAGCTAAAATTATTCTTTTTCAATCCATTTAATGCATCTTTGGCCCAAATCTTGGATGTATTTGATTGTAGCATCAATATACTTGACCCAAAGGATTGAAATCCATCTTTGTACATGTAATAAAAAACCATTAGAGCTTGCATTTGACATTCATAAATGAATTGGAAATCTGAAAATATCCTTTATGAAATGATGAACTTATCCTAAAGCGTTTGATGTATTCAAGTTAGTCTTAATCCTCCTGTTCATGTATGCTAAGTACAAAGTGAGAAGGCTTGAGTTCCTCTTCCGTACCTAAATTATTTATAATTCCCAAATCTGATCAAAACCGAATCCATTTATCCTTTATGAATCTTGAATCGCAAACCCTTCTTCTGCACTAAAAGCCTTGGTGGTAGACCTTCAACTCTTAACGCGACGACAACGTCGTAGCACAACCATAAGGAAGCACCTCTCGGTTGACTGCCGTGGCTCCACTATGACTCTTCTACACCTCAAGGATTGGCCCCAAGATGCATTGCTCCAGCATAAAATACACATGATACAAGCTCCACTATTTCATTTTGAACGTATTCCAGGAGATACCATGTGTCCTTACCAAACAATTCCGAAAAATGATTGACTAGCCTATAGATTAGGTTGTCTAGCACATCAAGTGTAGGTCATCATAATGGAAAACAAGTGCTATGCATCCACTTCATCATATTCCGATACCATGGTTGATATGCAAATGCAAAAGTGGATGATCCTAAAGTGCTCAAACATAATTTTGAATCAAAAACATGTCGTGCACAACCAGGCTTTCGAATGCTTATTTACTAACTCGTTGCAGCGATTTAAGGATAGCACCAAGACAACACTCATGCTACTATCCTCTTAAGTAAAATACAATGAACCCTATACCATGATATGCATCAAAAAAATCAGCAATAAACAACACCCAAATCGCATCATTCAAATGCCCCACTTCTTACTTTTAGGTATTGCTTTTGTTGCATAGGTGTAGGGGTTCATTTTATCATGTTTTGATGTATAAAAATCAATAAATCATGAACTTTGACAAAGAGATAGAGAAAATTGGGGCTAAACCTCATACTTCGCTACCACCATACATTCACAAACACTCATTATATTTTTTCTTATTTTTATGAAGCGTATTTCTATTTTTTCTTAGTTTTTTAGTATTTATTTGATAATAATCACTATTATTTTTTGATGTTTCTCATACCAATCATTTTAGCATAGTGAAGTTCAATTTTATTTTCTATTTTTTTCCATGAGAACACATTTCACCCACCCGAAATGACAAAACTATCATTTTACCCTTAAAAAACCGTATTTCAGGTTTTACGGGATTGAAATAACGCATGTAAATTATTATGAAATCAGATGTTTTTGATAAACATCAATTAAACATGATGCAACCAACACTCGAATAATTTTTTATCGCATAAGAACATCATTTCCATCATAAAATGTCAAAAAACCTTCATTTTCTTCATAAAAAATAGTCATATCGTGTTTCTACGAACCCCGAGACTCATTGAATGAGTGCATGACCAATGGACAGAGCCTCCATCTCTCTCAAATCCATGCTACACATCAATCTTCATCATCTCCATTAATCTCCATCATCATTTGCTTCAATCTCCTTTTTGATTCTTCCTTCAAGATAATACACATGAAGAGTCCATAGAGGGGAGAGAGAGAGGAGAGAGAAAGACTAGTTTTTGATCTGTCAAATTAGGCAGCCATTGGAGGAGCGGAGAGTGGCTAAAGAAAGCAAAGAAACAAGGTAGATCAGTGCTGCAATCGATAGGGGGGTTGTTCTTCAGCCCCACCCTGCAACTTTTCCATGGAGGGGAGTATGGTGCCGTTTTTTCTAGGCACAGGAAAAAAATGCCCCCCCCCCTATGAAATCAATTTTTGGGGTGGCCCCAAAGGTCACTCCTTTTCAATTCTTGTTTTGGGGGGCCCCCCTTCACACCATTTTTTCCATTTGCCCGGTCTTTGGCCGATTCAAGGTTTGAAAAATCCTGCGCGTTCATCTCGAGGTCCTGCACTGCGTGGAATTTCCTAAAGTCTCATCCAACCTCTCGAGAAATTATGAAAATTTCCCAACTATCACTCAGTGGGTCTTTAAAGCACGTTTGGCTTGCATCTTTGCCATGCCGCTTAAAATCGTACCAACTACAATCACCGCCTTCGACAAGATTAACTTTCCTCCTAAAATTTAGATTTTTTGGATAATTTTAATTAAAGTAAAAAATCACCGCTCATTGGTGACCACGGGATAGGTTGACTGAGCCCATCGAATCCCACAAAGATATCTACACATAAATACAACCACAAAGAGCATCAAGCTGATACAAAAAATACTCAACAAAACACATCACATCTCTCACCCTACCCCCTGTCAAAACCAAGGCATGAAATCCACGAGGAGTAGGCCTACCATACGCTGATAGAAAGCCTAGAGCTAGTCACTTCTGAACTACCTATCTAACTGAGGATAACTCAACAAGGAGCTCCTACTAGGTGAGGACTCCTATAGCCTGATGAAGAAATATTTTTTTAAAGTATATTTTCCTTTTCCGCTTTTAGTTTCCATACTCGGGCATGTAAAAATGAGGGAGCTGAGCGTAGTGACCCAAGGAGAACACGGCATCGGCCTTAGGTCCTGTCTCAATATCTAAGAGCCTACCAGGTCCTTGCAAGGTGACAGTTAATCATTTTTTGACACTCACTTTTATTTTCGCTCCAACCTTCTCTTATTTTCTATTTTGACAGCTAGATGACACCCTAGGAAGACAAGGCATTGGCCCTGGGTCCTGGCTCGTCCTGAGGAACCTACTAAGCCTTCGCAAGGCGATGAATAACTGCTCAAGGATTTTCTGTCTTTCTTTTTTTATTTTTATAGAGGGGTTAGAACCCCACATATCTATGTATATATATTTTTCCTTTCTTTCAAATATTCAGAGTTTTTCTTCTTTTGGTTATTTTTAGCAATGCTCCTCTAACTGCCTCACAACTAATAGAAACTCCTAGAATGGCCACCTAGCAAGTTAGTAGAAGAGGGTCACTAGGGTTACCATCTAAAATAGGTCTTTTAGTGCCTCACAATGCCTTTGTAGGAGGTAATGACTACTCAGACCTTCCCAAGACATGCCTAACTTAAATCCGTGACTTCATACCTTGATTGTTGCGGTCACCAACAAACGAATAGAAAGTAATCCTTAATACACATATATCATTATTTTCTTAAGGGAAAAAAATCGGGAAGGGGAGGAAACCACCTGGAATGGTCACAAGAAGCTCCTCCTTAGCAAAGGCTCCCTCCAATGACTTCGTCAACCTTGTTTGGTACAACAATAAAACAGAAAACTATTAAAAGCACCCACACCAAAGAGACAAATGGCGGTCTTGGCCTAAAAAAATAGCATTTCATGGCAACCTAACTAGCCCTCTTGCCCTAACATAGTCCGATCATAATATTTAAAGCAACCAACCTTCCTAGCCTAAAATAGATAGGTCATTGTAATCCATGCAATACATGGTCTCCTTGGCATATACATCACATCCTATCAAACTAACCAGGATACCAAGGATAGCATACAATAGGATGGCTAGCAACATGCTACTCATGCCACGCAGCTCAAGGCTTGATCTTGGGCTCTTTGTAAATCCACTAGCCCAAGCCTTTCTACCGATATAACATCGATATGGCCTATCCTTCCTTGGGTACCATCGGCTAGGTGAATGACATCATTGGACTCACATGTCGCACATTTATTGTCATCCAAATGAATTGGCCATTCAAGCGGCTTAGAGGCTTCTTCGGCAGAAAGAGTAACAACTTGGTGCTCATTCGAACCTTCCCTATTTCGGTTTTGACATAAGTCAATGTTACAACCTAAACAAGGCAGCGTTTCAATTCGAGACCCATCACATGATTGTATCCTAGAGCAATTCATATTGTTAGATGTATCATTATGGCCTTTTATCACACCTACATGGGAATTAATAACATTATATCCACATGGAGCTATTAATATTGTATCTAATGCATCAACCACATTTTGAGAGATCTTGGGTTCTCAAATGCATCTCACATCCCTTCTTACATTCTTAGGCTGCCTCGACTTCCCACATTGGTCCAATGTACTAACTGTGGATTTATCACTATTACTAGATGGCCTCTCAGCCATATGGCTTCTATTTAGTATAGGTGGACCTTTGGCATGCCCCATCCTCTCTATGCAAGATGTCTTTACCTGCCTTTGTCCACTCTGCACTTTCCTATTTATAGGAACCATGCTCTTACTGATAGGAACAACATCTACTCAAAAGTATGACTCATTTAAAGATGGCAAAGGTCTCTTTAGTGCCTTTCCAGTGGTAAAACGAGAACCACCCATAGGATACTTATCCACACTCACAAGACTAATGACTCTATCAATGTTACTATCACAACTACCTCTCATGGGAGCATTGCAAGCCTTGATGGGACTTATTGGGCTTGGAATCTTTTTATCCCCAAGGGCTATGTTATCCCTACTATTGCATTTTCTGCTTGGAGATTTTGGCTTCCAAGGTTCTGCTCAATAGGCCACCTTGGTATCAACAAGTGAGGTATCTCCTTGTGGAAATGGTTGGAAGCTAGGATGCACTTGTACTAAGCGGGGAAAACTCCAAATTTTTTTCCAATATCTCTGAATATGTCTCTCATAATCAATGGCATGCATCTTTCCTTCCCTTAATGACTTAGGATTCCGCGTTCCCACTTGTATTTGCATGTTAATCTCTAAGCCACTCAAAAAAATCTCACATAGCACATCACCTGGTAATGCAGTAGCTCTTCTTAGCCAAAGCCTTAGAATATAATTAAAGGCTCTAGCATACTCTTTAACATAAGGATAGGTCTCTTGTCTTATCTGCATTAGCTGTCTTAAAACTTGGGTCATAGGCACCTCATATTCAGCTAAAATTCGATCACTCAACTCCTCAAAGGATTTGATAGACCCCCTCGGGAGGATCCAGTACCATTTTCTAGCCTCTCCCTTTAGGGTACTTGAGAATACAAGCATCTGATGAATATCATCATATCCACTTGCAAGGCAGGTTAGGCCATATTCTCATAAATGCACCATCGGATCCTCATTAACCATCCCATGAAACACTATGAGATCTCTATAAGAAGGAGATAATTTAGTCTTCTTTCTTGGGATTAGAACAGGGTCATGAAAATCTTCACAATTATGACCTAACTCTAGTGTTTTAGGGTCTCCAACCTCTTCCGTTCCCACCTTTGTTAGTGTAGGAAGGTTAATATCATCCTTGCCATCCCTTTCGGCCACCTCACAGAGTGGTCTAGGGAGTCCTATGCTGCACAATAGGGAGTCTACCCCATTGCCTACATATGGTGTTTTAATAATTCTATCCTTATTTGCTACCTGTTTCCCAAAATCAGATGTAGGTCCCAATAGAACCTTCCTCTCTAACAAGGACTTTCCACATATATAGATATCATGCAATGCTTTATGAATTTGCAGAATTGCACTTCGGTACCCAACTTCATCAGACCCTAGCATCAGAGGTATCTCCTGCTCATAGGCATTACTTTGACTAGTATCATCATGGTCTTTTCCTTCAAAAACTTATTCGATTTTGAGGATCACAAACGACTGTGCCATCCTAACATCACTGTTGCTCCCTAATCTTTACTCTAACTCCCATCAACTATTACTAAGAGTTACTCCATGGGTGCTTTCCCACAGTGATCCAAACTCAAGCATGGTGTCACTTTTAGGGAAAATGGTAAATTAATTGGCAACATTTCTAGCTAAAGATTCCACTAAACAATTTAAAATAGACAAAGTATATTTAGGGTTACGAGGGTTCCTTGGTTTCATCGTCATGCTCATATTTGAAACTTTAATCAGCCTATTTTAGCATCCACTGCTTCAAAAGGTGGCTGTCAACTATAGGATAAAGCTAACAAGTCTCTTATAAGACAAAGATTCGAAAACCAGCACTTGTAGGCAACTCCCAGTAAATGCACCACTGATGGGACCTAAAATGGGCCGGCATTGGCTATAGCACTTTTCCGACCTCATGCACACAATAGACAACCCCCACCACACGGCCTCGCTAGCCAGGAGTGTCTGAGACTCACTCTACACTAAATGCTAATGTCGATTTTGCGTTTGTATTAGATCATAGTCCAACATTTACCATCTCTTTTCCTCAGAGGGAGATCCCATAACATTTAGACATAGTACGTCGTAGCACAACCATAAGGAAGTACCTCTCAGTTGATTGCCATGGCTACACTGCGACTCTCCTACACCTCGGGGATTGGCCCAAGATGCGTCGCTTCAACATAAAATACACATGATACAAGCTCCACTCTTTCATTTTGAACATATTCCAGGAGATACCATGTGTCCTTACCAAACAATTCCCAAAAACGATCGACTAGCCTATAGATTAGGTTGTTTAACACATCAAGCATAGGTCATCATAATGAAAAACAAGTGCTATGGATCCACTTCTTCATATTCTGATACCATGGTTGATATGCACATGCAGAAGTGGGTGATTTTAAAGTGCTCAAACATAATTTTCAATCAAAAACATGTCGTGCACAACCAGGCTTTCCAATGCTCATTTACTAACTCGTTGCAACGATTTAAGGATAGCACCAAGACAACACTCATGCTACTATCCTCTTAAGTAAAATACAATGAACCCTATACCATGATATGCATAAGAGAAATCAATAGTAAAAAACACCCAAATTGCATCATTTAAAGGCCCCACTTCCTACTTTTAGGTATTGTTTTCGTTGCATAGTTGTAGGGGTTCACTTTGTCATAATTTGATGTATGAAAAGCAATAAATCATGAACTTTGACAAAGAGATAGAGCAAAATGAGGCTAAACCTCATGCTCCACCACCACCATACATTCACAAACACTCATTATATTTTTTCTTATTTTTATGAAGCGTATTTCTATTTTTTCCCTATTTTTCCTTAATTGTTTAGTATTTATTTGACAATAATCACTATGTTTTTTATGTTTCTCATACCAATCATTTTAGCATAGTGAAATTAAAATTTATTTTCCATTTTTCCCCATAGGAACACATTTTACCCACCTAAAACGACAAAACTATCATTTTACCCTTTAAAAACCGCATTTTAGGTTTTGCAGGATTGAAATAATGCATGTAAATTATTATGAAATCAGAATTTTCTGATAAACAACAATTAAACATCATGCAACTAGCACTCAAACAATTTTTAATTGCATAAGAACATCGTTTCCATCATAAAATGTCGAAAAACCTTCATTTTCTTCATTAAAAATAGTCATATCGTGTTTCTACGAACCCCGAGACTCATTGAATGAGTGCATGACCAATGGACAGAACCTCCATCTCTCTCAAATCCATGCTACACATCAATCTTCATCATCTCCATTAATCTCCATCATCATTTGCTTCAATCTCCTTTCTGATTCTTCCTTCAAGATAATACACATGAAGAGTCCATAGAGGGGAGAGATAGAGAGGAGAGAGAAAGACTAGTTTTTGATCTGTCAAATTAGGTAGCCATTGGAGGAGCGGAGAGTGGCTAAAGAAAGCAAAGAAACAAGGTAGATTAGTGCTGCAATTGGTAGGGGGTTGTTCTTCAGCCCCACCCTGCAATTTTTCCATGGAGGGGAGTATGGTGCCGTTTTTTCTAGGAAAAAAATGCCCCTCCCCCCCCATGAAATCAATTTTTGGGGTTGCCCCAAAGGTCACCCCTTTTTCAATTCTTGTTTTGGGGGCCCCCCTTCACACCATTTTTGCCATTTTTCCGGTCTTTAGCCGATTCGAGGTATGAAAAATCCTACGCGTTCATCTCGAGGTCCTGCACTGCGTGGAACTTTCTGAAGTCTCATCCAACCTCTCTAGAAATTATGAAAATTTCCCAACTATCACTCGGTGGGTCTTGAAAGCACGTTTGGCATGCATCTTTGACATGCCGCTTAAAATCGTACTGATTGCAATTGCTGCCTTCGACGAGATTAAATTTTCTCCTAAAATTCAAATTTTTTGGATAATTTTAAGCACTTCTCAAAGTTAAAAATCACTACTCATTGGCGACCACGGCATAGGTTGACTGAGCCCATTGAATCCCACAAAGAGATCTACACATAAATACAACCACAAGAGCATCAAACTGATACAAAAAATACTCAACAAACACATCACAGCTCTCACCCTACCCCCTATCAAAACCAAGGCATGAAATACACGAGGAGTAGGCCTAGCATACGTTGACAGAAAGCCTAGAGCTAGTCACTAACGTGCTGTTCTAACAGAGCCAAGCCAAAAAAAACTATCAAAGAGGTCATCCTAAGTGGTGGTCTGAACTACCTACCTAACTTAGGATAACTTAACAAGGAGCTCCTACTAGGCGAGAACTCCTATAGCCTGATCAAGAAATATTTTTTTTTAGCACATTTTCCTTTTCGGCTTTAAGTTTCCATTCTTGAGTGTGTAAAAAGGAGGGAGCTGAGAGTAGTGACCCAAGGAGAACATGATATCGGCCTAAGGTCTTGTCTCGATATCTAAGAGTCTACGAAGCCCTTCCAAGGTGACTCTCAATCCTTTTTTGACGCTCACTTTTATTTTCACTCCAACCTTTTCTTATTTTGTATTTTGGCAGCTAGATGCCACCCCCAGAAATACAAGGCATTGGCCCCAGGTCTAACTCGTCCCCATGAACCTACCAAGCCTTTGCAAGGTGATGAACAATTGCTCACGGATTTTCTCTCTTTTTAAAAAAAAATTATAGAGGGGTTAGAACCCCTTTTTACATATCTCTGTATATATATTTTTCCTTTCTTTCAGATATTCTGAGTTTTTCTTCTTTTGGTTATTTTTAGCATGCTCCTTTAACTGCCTCACAACTAATAGAAACTCCTAGAATGGTCGGCTAGGAGGTCAGTAGAATAGGGTCACTAGGATTACCATCTAAAATAGGTCTTTTAGTGCCTGACAATGCCTTTGTAGGAGGTAATGACTACTCAGACCTTCCCCAAACATGCCTAAGTTAAATCCAGGACTTCATACCTTGATTGTTGCTCATCCCCAATAAACGAATAGAAAGTAATCCTTAATACACATATATCATTATTTTCTTAAGGGAAAAAACTTGGGAAGGGGAGGAAACCACTTGGAATGGCCACAAGAAGCTCCTCCTTAGCAAAGGCTCCCTCCAATGACTTCGTCAACCGTGTTTGATACAACACTAAAACAAAAAACTATTAAAAGAACCCACACCAAAGGGATAGATGACCCACTTGGCCTAAAGAAATAGCATTTCATGGCAACCTAACTAGCCCTCTTGGCCTAACATAGTCTGATCATATTATCCAAAGCAACCAACCTTCCTAGCCTAAAATAGACAGGTCATTGTAATCCATGCAATACATGGTCTCCTTGGCATATACATCACATCCTATCAAACTAACCAGGATACCGAGGATAGCATAAAATAGGATGGCTAGCCCTACGCTACTCATGCCACGCAGCTCAAGGCTTGATCTTGGGCTCTTTGTAAATCCACTAGCCCAAGCCTTTCTACCGATATAACCTCGATATGGCCTATCCTTCCTTGGGTACCATTGGTTGGGTGAATGACATCATTGGGCTCGCATGTCCCACATTTATTGTCATCCAAATGAATTGGCCATTCTAGCGGCTTAGAGCCTCCTTCGGCAAAAAGAATAACAACTTGGTGCTCATTCAAACCTTCCCTATTTGGGTTTTGACATAAGTTAATGTTGCAACCTAAATGAGGTAGGTTTTCAATTCGAGACCTAAGGACTTAGGCATTGAATTCAGTGTTAGGCTTTGTATTTGTGTGGTTGTGTCGTGGTCGTGCAAATCGACTGCTCCTGGCTTATTATATCCCTCTACCCATTGTTTTACCTCTTGCCATGATGATAAACTTTTCCTAAGAAGATCCCCCATTGGTAGGGTCACAAGGGCAGATATCAACGTTGTAAGTAGGCCACTAGCCACTTGCCTTTCATTATGCTCTACACTCTTTTGCTATTGCTCTTGGACAGTCTACTCGTGTGTGGTACCTAGGCTTTGTCTTTGTGGTGCAACATGGGTGCGGATGCTTCTCTAGACTTTATGCAAGTAGGCAAGACGTGTGTCCTCACATTGGAGAAATCATTGACCTCATCTTCTCCGACAGGCTCGGTATCATGCTCTTAGCCTCTCTCACCCACTTCTTAACCTTGTCAACCACTTTTAATTGGTGCCTTGGATCCAAATATTCCCCAATCTTGGCACTCCCCTTCTTCATTGTCTTGGGAGTAGATGTTTCTACTTCTGCATGTCTGACTTGCTTACCCTTTGATAGTGTAGTGGCACTATCAGTTTTGAGTGCAGTTTGTGTCTCACCTCTCTTCCTTCTCCTCCTACAACTTCTCTTTCCTATGGAGGTTGCGTCAAGGTTGCTAGGTCCAAGTAACAAGATATCGGCCTGCCTCATTTGCACCCTGGTCATGAAATTCAGTGAGATGGGAGTGGCCTTGCCATCAAGTGTCTCAACTCCAAATAGGTGAACTAGTGGATGGCTTTCACTTAGGACACTTGGTATACAAATGAGTGATTTCACACTTAGGGCATCTCAAGTTGGTCTTTTCTTGATTAGCTTGCTCTCATTCAAGGAAATGAGATGAGATGTGTCTTGGGTAGCCGCAAGTCTAGCATGTGATAGGTTCTTGGTTTTGACCTCCTAGGCCTCTACCCTTTCCTCAACCTAAGGGGTCTAAAATTGTCGAGACCTAAAATGGGCCCGACACTAGCTATGGACCTCTCTATGCTCAAAGAACATACCCTCTCGGCCTCACGGCCAAGAGTGTATAAGGGACACACTGCCAAGCTAACTGCTATCATGAATTTGGTGTTTTTTTTAAAATTGTAGTCCAACTATTAAGCCCCACACTCCTTAGAGGGAGTCCCTATACATAGATGTGTATAAAATACCTCATAAGCACAAACATAAGGAGGCATCCCTCTGACTGAATGTTGTAGCCCCACTCCAGCTTTCCTACACCAAGGGGATTGGCCCCTTGCTAACAAAAATAACACACGTGTCACAAAATACACTCTTATTTTCAAGCATTCTAGGAGATAATATATTTTCTCACTGAACAGTTCCCCAAGAAGGAACTATCGTCTAAAGCTATAGCTTAGGTATCTTACAAACTCCATGTAGGTCATATGTATAAAAAACCAATTGCAGTGTATCCAAGAGTTACCATGTGATATGCACAATGCAATTGTGAATGCCATAGTGCTCAAACATTTTATGATTCACAAATTAGTGTTGCGAAGTGCAACAAATATTTCTTTTAATGATTTCATCCTACACATCATGCTTCGTTGCTAAGGGTCAGCACTGAGCATCCTCATGCTGCTCAACCCCTTTGAACTTAATTTATAAATGTCCTATATGGTATACACAAAAAAATAGACCAGAATTTCAAATTTTCTCAACAACTAATCTGTATTAAAACCCCTCTTTCCCCTTACCATTTAGATTGTGCATCGTTGATAGGTGTAGAAAGCAGTTTTTCATGTGTTTTTCTTGTAAAAAGTAGTAAAATAGACTTTAACATGAAGACATGGCTAATTTGAGGATTATACCTCATGCTTCACTCATGCCATACACTCACAAACATAAAATATATTTTGATTTAATTTTCTAGCACAAAAACCTAAAAGTTTCAAAATTTTCACTATTTTTCTTCATTTATTTAAGTAAAAATTTTGATATTTATGATTTATGGATTGGGATTGATCACAATTACTGAATATTGATTTTATATTCATTTCTAATCCATATGAACCCCAAAATCACAACAAAACCCCCAAAATTTATCATTTTTATGAAAACTATATAATTGCAGGTTTTGCATGTTTTGATATAAATTTTCTTCAAGATTTGTGATAAATTTTAGCATTATCAATCAAAGGAATCCATTTATAAACAATTTTATCAAACATATTTCATTAAACGAATGAAATGATTGCTTATGCATAGAAGCTTATTTTTGGAGGTGTGTATTTAATGGTTGAGAGGCCACTGATGCTCGTTTATGGCCATTGACGCTCTCTCCAACTCTAATCTATGATCAACTCCACTCCAATACAATTATTCCTTCAACATCTCACATGCAATTTATTCCCCTTCTTCCAGAGGATCATGTGTGTGAACAGCCATCAAGAGGAGAGAGGAGAGAGGAGAGAGGAGAGAGAAAGACTAGATTTGTAGATCCACCCTGGGCAGCCATTTCTCAATCAGAGACTAGAGATGGAAAGCGAAAAATTTGAGGAAATTATTGCCTTGCTTTGATTGGTAGGTTGCTTGTCACCCCCCATAGCCCCTACTCCACAAACTTCACCAAGAGAGGGAGCGGCATGTTCTAATCAGCACTGTTTCAAAATCCCCCCCCGCCACACCCATATCACCAATTTATGGGGGGCCATTGCCCCCCCAAAGAGCCATGCCCAAAATTTTTCAAATCTCTTGCCATTTTAACCTTAGCAATGTCCCGCCTCCTGCTGTGCCCGATTTCAAATTTGTAAAATCCTGCGTGAACAACTCAACATCCCGAATGGCTAGGAAGCTCTCTCACTTCAATTTGATTGTCACTAAAATTACTAAAAATCCGCAACCACCAAAATGGCCAAAGTTTTGCATTTATATCTTCCTTGGTCTCTAAAACTATCGGATCTTTATGTTTGGCTTCCATTAGCTTTAAATTCTCACCTAAAATTTGCATTAATCCGCTTCTAATCCGCACTTAACATGTCTTAAAAAGCTACTCTAATTGGCAACCATGGGATAGGGCAACTCAGCCCATCGAATCCCATGAGTTGATCTGCACAAATTACAACCAAAGAAAGCATCAAGCTACCACAAAGAAGATACTATGCAAATCACAAGAACAACTCTCACCCTACCCCCTGATAGAATCAAGGCATGAAAATCCACAAGAGGGATAGGTCCAAAATAATCTGAGAGAAATCTAGAGCAACTTGTTAAACAACTACTCTAACACGGATTGGCTAAAAAGCCTATCAAAGAGGTCATCGTAGTGGTGGTTTGAACTACCTACCTAACTTAGGGCAACATGACTAGGACCACCTACTAGGTGAGGACTCCTATAGCCTGGTCATCATATTTTCCTTATAACACATTTTCTTCCCAAGGTTTCCATACTCGGGTGTGTAAAAAGGAGGGAGCTAAGCGTAGAGTGACCTAAGGAGAATAGGGCATTGGCCTGAGGTCCTCACTTGGTACCCAAGAACCTACGAAGCTCTCGTGAGGCGACACTTAATCCTTTTCTTTCACTCACTTTTATTTTTGCTCCAACCTTCCTTTTTTTTTTTGAGCTAGCTACTACCCCTAGGAAGACAAGGCATCAATCTGGACTCATCCAGGGGAACTTACCATGCCTCCGCAAGGCGACAATCAACTGCTTGTAGGAATTTTTTTCCTTTTTGTTTTTAAATTGGGGGGTTAGAACCCCTTTTTACACACCTCTGTAATTTTATCTTTCAAACATATTTAGATTTTCCTCTTCTTTATACTTTGGCAAGCTTCTCTAACTTCCTCACCCCAATAGGGACCATTAGGATAGCTACCTAGCAAGTAGGAACGACAGGGTCACAAGGACTACCCTCGGTCACACGTCTTTAATGCGTGACAATGTCCTGACATGAGGTAGACAACTACTCAAATATCCCCCAAAAATATATAACCAAACCCTAGGACTTCATGTCTTGATTGTCGGTCCCCACAAATGAAAAGAAAATAATCCCCACATACACATATAACATTATTAGCTTAAGGGAAAAACTAGAAAGGTGTTGATACCACTTGAAATACCCACAAAAAGCTCCTATGCAACAAAGGCTCCCTCTAGGCACTCCATCCGACCTATGTGATGCAAACACTAAAACAAAAAACCATTAAATGTACCTACACCAAACAAACATATGGCCCTCTTGGCCCAAAGAGATACAACATTTCACAACCAACAATCCTCTTGGCCTAATGAAATAAAACATTAGAACTTGATAGAGATGGCCCTCTTGGCCTTATGAAATAAAACATTTTACTATCATTCACCACAAGGTATTGTTGAAATAATCTGTTGGTTCCAATGTTACTCTATTACAGCGCAAAACCAGCCAAGGATAAGGCCTCTTAGGCCCTACACTAAGTGCATCAAGTTATTAGCTAACCCCCCTATATAAATAGCAAGGGGTGTCCGTCGAATATGACAATACACAATCCTATGCGTCCATGACAGAGTAGGAAGGTGCTCACTTGCTACCTGACTCATAACCCAAACTAACCATCGGTAGCCGAAATATGATATGTCAGCAAGAAGTCCCCACAGTAGTCTAGGACTAATGTTAGGAGGTAACTATAAGGGCTCCCCTGGACCACAATTGAAAAATACATCTTCCATGAAAGCATAGTTAGCCAGGGAATCCACAAAGTGATTCCATTGTCGAGGAACTAACTGACAAGTCAATGTGTCAAAGATATGTAGCATATCCAAGGCTGCATGATGATACATCTGTAAGATGGGATCCTGCACACTATAGGTCCCATTTAACTAATTGATTACTAACTGCGAGTCACATTTAACCAATAATCGGTGGATACCACCACATCATGCTATATCTAGCCCCATGATCAAGGGCTTTTATTCTACCATATTATTAGTAAAAGAGGGTCCTAAATAGACTCCCATATTCATGACACAACCCTACGTCGGGGATCCTTAATGACCACACCAATGCTCACGTGTTTAGTGGCCCCCCTAGAAGCTCTGTCAAAATATAGAGTATAAACACATGCTTCATTGATAGGCCACACCATAATAATCAGCCCACTCGTACATATTATAATCAAAATCAAGCCGAGAGAGAGGATGTATAATGGGCACAATCTCCCCTTCATGGCACTGAACATGATAGGAATGCTAGTTAGAAGTCGTTGACAATGGTGGTAGTAGACCTTGATTTTCCACATAAAGGATCTATCTTGCCAATTAGTAACCTGATACCCTTTGCTTCACTAGATCACTTGATCTTGGTGGTAACATTACTCAATGTACAAATACTCCAAATAGGGAATGATGCATCCCATCCGCTCATCTTGGTACCTATTGCACATTAAAGCTAAATCTTGAAGGACCTGCATAGGCACCAAGCCCAACATCAGCCCTTACACATAGTCAGGCTTCAGCATATTAAAGTTAACTTTAGTCTTAAATTCTACCCCTTGCAAATCTACTAGAAGTGATGTAGAGCCGTTCTTTCCTAAACATACAATCATGTATAGTCCATCCCATTTCCTGAAAAGAGCTCCCTACAAGCATCATAATACAACACTAACTAACCTTTTGCAAATTTGTATTTCTTAACCCCTGAAGATCATGAATGTAACGTGTCCACCTCTTCCCTTTCAGGACATGACTTAGCAATCCATCGGAAAGAGAGTCTAGAAAGCTCCGCCCGTCACTCCCATGAAATGTTATGGGGTTTGCGATCTAGGACTTTCCACGTCTGCCATGTAGCGAAAGCATTCCGGCTGTTCCCACTTAGGACTGACCTAAATCAGGGTTTCCCCTAATGGTCATTTTCCTAAACGGCAACTAGCGTTGAACCCCAAGCAAACTACTTTACGTAGAAACGCTAGGGCCGAAGCGGATTCACGCTGCACTTGGTTCAAGGAGAATGGGAAACGAGAGGGATGCAAGGCTCGACCTCTCTGCCATAAGGCATAGTCCCATTCCATTCCCCTAAAACAGTATAAACTGGGATTATTGTAACCTAGACTCTAGGTCAGTGCCCTTGCTATTCATTTCCTTTGAGAAGATCTCCTAGCTGTCCATTACGATTGAGAAAAGTTCCTGGCCAACCGGGACCACCCATCCGTAGGACGGTGGACCCATGGCCACATCCACCGCACTTTTCTCAAGGTTGCTTTAGTTGTCTAATTACCTACTACATTTAGTTGGACATGCATCAAGCAGCTTCCTTAATTAGCCCATTAGACACCGGCTTCTTCACGTAATCTTAGCACTTGACATAGAAAAGCAGTGTCAAACAAGTTTCTTTTCAACAGGCTATCATATTTATCTTTGGAATACATTCATAAAGTCCAGCCCGCAGGCTTATCCATAATCCGCTCGAAGGCAATCCATAATCTGCCCAAAGGATATCCAGCAATCCACAGGGATCACTAATCCAAGATTCCGCCCGTAGACTAGTATGCGGGCCTTGAGATCCAATCCCGAGTCACGTTGGCCTCTTGTGCAGCGTACTGTGGGAAGCTCATGATTCCCCTTTCTCAGGATATCCTGGCTATGCCAAGACTCTCAACGCAGTTAGAAAGAGTTACTATTGGGAGAGGCTTAAAGGTGACGTCCTCAAATATGTCACTAAGTGTTTGTCTTGTCAACATATCAAAGCCGAACATATGAAAATGCCAGGAAAGTTGCAACCACTTGACATTCCACAAATTAAATGGAAATTCATCAATATGGACTTTTTTGTTGGCCTACCCCAATTTCAAGGAGGATACAACTCCATCATGGTTGTGGTTGATATGCTTACTAAGGTTGCACACCTTATTCCTGTTAAGATAAACTATAAAGCCTCAAACATTGCAAGGTTGTTTATCAAGGAGATATTCAAGCTACATGGGTTGCCCAAAAGAATCATTAGTGATCCTGATTCTCTCTTCACATCTCACTTCTGGAGAGCTATCTTTGAAGCCATTGGGACTCAACTCAGTTTTAGTACAGCTTACCATCCCCAAACTGATGGCCAAACAGAGCGAGTCAATCAAGTCATCGAGGATATGCTAAGGGCACACTACTGCCGTGAACCAAAAAGGTGGATTCAATACTTGCCTTTAGTTGAATTTGCCTACAATGCTTCTTACCAACAAAGCATTTAGATGACCCCTTTCCAAGCATTGTATGGGCATGACTGTCGAAGTCCCCTAAACTTCTCAGATCCAACCTTGAGGGTTGAAGCTTCAAGGCAGATGCTAGATGAGATGGATGACCAAATGAAGGCAATTAGACAGGATATCCAAGCAGCCAAGGATAGACAGAAGGCATACGCGGATTTGAAGCTTCAAGATAGAACCTTTGAGGAAGGAGACATGGTCTCATTCGCGTACGGCCAAAGAAGAGCTCCCTATCCTTAGGCGATTGCAAGAAGCTAAGTCCAAGGTATTGTGGGCATGAAAAAAAACATAAGTTGTTTATGCATTTTAGTACCTTATTAGCAAGTTGCTTTTGTGCATTGCAAAGTGATGAGTCTAGAACAACTAATGACTATCAATACAAAGTCGAAATTATTATAATACACCTTTGATTAGGCATGGAAAGGATCAGGACCAAAAGCTGCAGGCTAAGTATCATGAATTCTCTATCAATAATGGACTTGTCTACTATAGAACGAAGCTGTGTATACTGGCAAGTCAGTCACTTAAGCAGAAGATATTGTGGGAAGCTCATGATTCCTCTTTCTCAGGACATCCTGGCTATGCCAAGACTCTCAATGCAGTTAGGAGGAGCTACCATTGGGAGAGGCTTAAAGATGACATTCTCAAATATGTCACCGTGTTTTTGTCTTGTCAACGTATCAAAGCCAAATATGTCATGATGCCAGGGAAGCTACAACCGCTTGACATTCCCCAAATGAAATGGGAATTCATCAGTATGGACTTTGTTGTTGGCCTACCCCAAGTTTAGGGAGGATACAACACCATCATGATTGTTTTTGACATGCTTACTAAGGGTTGCACACCTTATTCCAGTGAAGACAAACTATAAAGCCTCAGACATTGGAAGATTATTTATCAAGGAGATATTCAAGCTACATGGGCTACCTATAAGAATAATTAGTGAACGTGATTCTCTTATTCCCTCCTTCCACCAGCCGACTGTCGAGTTGGGGGAGAGGGAGGGAAGGGTGGAAACTAAGCTCCTTGCTGGAGCTTGAAGGGGGGGAGACCCATGCGCATCGACGCGTGGGGGAGGGAGGATCTTATCCCCTCCCCTATTTAAACCAATGCCATAGGGAGAAATTTGGGGTGTGCACGCTGAGATGTCGCCATTGAGCAAGAGAAGGAATAGCCGAGTCTTTGCACAAGAGTGAGAAGAGGTGGGAGACCGATGTGCTACCGTGGGCGAGAAGTGGCCGCCGCCGTGAGAGAGAGGAGGGATGCTGATGCTGCAGTTGAGGCACTGCTGTGAAGCCACCAAACCCCATCTGTCGCCTACCGCCATCTCACAGTTAAGCCCCCTCCACCACCCCCCCCCTCCCCCCCCCTCCCCCCCCCCCCGACTTTTGCCCGTGAAGGGCCCTTATATGGACCCTTAAGCTTTTTTTTCCTACCCTCGTAATAATTCCCTCCTAAGGGCTCCCTTAGGCCCCTTTTTCCCCCTTGATTTGCCATTGAAGGACCTTTGAGTGGTCCTTAAGCCCCTTTTCTCCCCCATGCAAAAATCCCTTCTTTAGGCCCTTCCATACCCTTTGTTTTTCCCCCACACAAAAAGAAAAGACCCTCTTTAAGGCCCACACAAAAATCCACTGTTAAGGGTCTTTGACACCTTTTCCCCCATACAAAAGCCCTCGTAAGGGTCTTCTACACCTTTTATTTTCCCTTTTTCTATAGGTCTTTAAAAAGACCATTAAGCCTTTCCCGTGGCTTAATGGGCCTTACTCGCGGAGGATTTTGAAACACCCCCTTCCCGGGTTTTAAACCCTTTCTGTGGTTTCTCTCCTCCTCCACAAAAGTATCCCTTCAAAGAGCTTCTACGAAAGGAAGGAAAAGAAAACTCGTAAAGGACGGTGGAATTTCAAAAGGGAGTTCGCAAAGCCACATCCAAGACGGAAAGGCTGCATTCGCGATGGCTCCTAAGAAAGCCCAAGGCGCAATCGCAGGAGGATCGTCTCCTAGCATCCACGTGGACATCTTACCACAAGTCCAGGTTTTCCTTCCTAATTTTTATTTGATATTGTTATAATTCAATCGTGCGAGGATAATTGTTGGAGATAGGATGATTTTTCGTCTTAAATACTTAGGTTAACTCTGAAAGAATTAGCTCACGAGATAGAAAAGTTGGGTCATTAGTATTTTCAATAAAACAAACAAAATAAAGTGAGCAAAAAAATTGATATGCGTTTCTAGCAAGTAGTTTTTGTGCATTTCAAGGAACTGAACTTAGATTAATTTCCTTATTTACAAAACAGAATTAAGATAGTGCACTCCGTTTAGGCATGGAAGTATAAATTGCATGTCGCAATATTATGACATATCTTCTTCGCAATGAGTCATTATGGAAAGTGCTAATAACCCATAGGAAATTGCAAGGCATGAAACGATTCTTACGTTGCATAACTCTAAGTCAATTATCGTTTTTCAACTGCATAATTATTAATAAAAGGTTGCATGTTTTAGCATGAATCTTGTTCGCAAGTTATAGGGTGATTAATTGGAATTAGGCTGTAACCTAACCTATGCTTGATCTTAAACCGAAAAGTTAGGGTTGAAAATCAACTTACGCATAGACAACGAGTCATGTGTTTATGGAAATGATAGCGTACTTATCTTCAAGAATTAAACAAGTTGGCTTAAACCTAAACACCTAAAAACCGCGAAGGGACTCATTTAGGAAGAGTTAATTCAATTCCAAAGAACTAACTAGGATTTAACACGTGACCTAGTCGCTCGTATGGTCAAGGTTGAAATTCCTATACCCTAAAGACTTGCCCGCATTCACGGAATGTAGGGACATTGGACATACTTGAGAAGTGATCTAGGTTTTGTCCCTAAGGATCTTTCGCTAAAAAGATGGAACTTGGAGCCCTAGGACTGACAATGTTAGCCTAATGTAATCAGGAACAGATTGTTTCGTGGCTCCATTCGAAGGGTAAATAGTCCCATATCTTGATGCGACACTTGTGCAATAAGTAGTAGAGTCACACGATCTTTTGAATTCATCGCAAGGAAATGGCCAAAATCCTCGGAATGAGGTTGGCAGATTCTTACGCAAATTATCTTGCAAGAGAATGAATAATCATCCTAACATAGTATCTTTCTTGGGTAAAGATAATTGCTTGAAAGCAAAAGACCAACCAATAAATTGGGATAACATATGAACTTAAGGTATTGACCAAGTCAGGTTAATAGGGTACAACCCTAATCCCAGGATATAGGGGATCTTGTCAAGTCAGAAGTTCCCGGATCAAGTGCTGCATGCATTCAGAAAGAAGGATTCACTCCTTAGCAGTTGACCAACAATAACGACCAATGGAAATGTTTGTGCTTTTTTCAGATTTAAGAGCACTGTTTTGCTTTGTTTGATCAAAGAATTAAAGGATAAATGGATATCTAATGCTTTAGGTTGAAGGCCTGAATGGAGAGGCAGCTTCAATTACCCACGACTGCCTGCTCTCCAATTTTTCACTCTCCATCGCCGTTCTTCATGCGATCAATGGCTATGTGGTTTTGGAGTTCTAAATTCAATATTTCTCTCTCCTCCATCTCTCTCCTCCAAGAGACCCTTCATGTGTTAAAAAGAAAGAGAAGAACATGATGAAGAATGCTTATCTGCCATGCCCTGGATTGAAGAAAGATTGAGAGGATGCTTAGAAGTGATGTCAAGTGCTATGTGGAGATCAATGGTGGGTTTGATGGCTATCCACACATTCAATTTTCGAGACCTGCAATATGCAATTTAGCACTATGTCTATTTTATGAAGAACATTTTCTTATTTTTTATATTTTATGGTTCCAATAAAGTGCATATAGCATTAAAATTAATATGAAACTTTTTTGACATTTCTTTGAGGTTTGGGAGTGATTATATATAGAATTTGTAGTTAAATGTCATTGTTATTAATAATGTAAAGCTCGAAATGCGATATTTAAGTAAAAAAATAAGGGTTTTTTTTCATTTCGGGTGGAAAAATCATGTTCTTATTTATGGGATGAAATGAAAGATAGTGTTGAATCTCAATAATCCTAATATTTTTAATAATAAAATTAAAAATTAATTATTAATAAATAAATAGAGAAAATATAGGAAAATAAATTTATATGTTAAAAATTTACAAAAATTTATAAATGTGTTTGTGGATGTATAGTGAGCCTAAGGCATGAGTTTTAGCCTCAGTTAAGTCTCATTTCCATGTTATAGTATGTGATTTATTGCCTTTTAGACAAAATTGATATAGAAAACATTCTCTACACACCTACCACCACAAGCATAACATTAAATGATAGGGAGGGGATGGGTCATGAGTGCTAAATCGGCCCTAAAATCTGTTTTTTATGTGCACTTTATATATAGGACGTTGTCATCACAGTGTCCGTCCACCATTGCGAACTTGAGAGCGAAGTTTTTCACCAAGAATTTGAACTCATTAGTCAGCGTCATTAGGAATTTGTTTTCTGTTGTGTGTGCATTTTTGTTTGCCATTTAGTTTGAACTGTTAATTTAAAAATTTAATTGCTTGGTTTCATCCTAAAGTTTTTGTATTTGCTGAGTAGTACTCAAGTGCAAATAACCTGCGTGTATGTTTGTGTGTGTGGTAGCTCATATGAATGATTGCTTGTGTGTCTACGTTGTTTATGTATCCAAACACTTCTAAAACGACTCGGGGAACTTACTATATGTATATCATGTACATCACATGTGTTCAAGGTCTATTTATAGATATCCTTCCCTCTGAATTTTTTCTGAATAAAACATAACCCTTTTCTATTCAATCTGTAAATAAACCATTTATATTACACCCATATGTATGTAAAAAATGGTATTTTAAAACTACCTTATTTTGAACCCACGTGATGCACATATATTCATGAGTAACTTACCCCAATAAAATGATGACAATGGGTTTTTAGTGTATGCAGTTTAATGTCAAGATAAGTGAGAGCTGCCAATCTTGTTGGCTCACTATCTTGGGGAAATTACTATGTGTATATCCTCTACATCATGTACGTTCAAGGCCTATTCATAAATATCCTTATTTTTGAAATTTTCATGAATAAAACATAACCCTTTTCTATTCAACCTGTAAATAACTCCTTTATATTACACCCTTCTATATGTATAAAAATGTATAAAAATGATATTTTAAAAATACCTTATTTTGAACCCAGGTGATGCATACATATATTCATGAGCAACTTACCCGAGCTCACTATATGTTGTACCTGTAAATCAGAAAACACATCCAAGTTGACAAGAACTATGAAACCTAAAGATGGAGACTTAAAGGCTCCCAAGGAACATTGTGATGGTAGTAATGTTGACAATTGTGAGGCTAACAAGAAATTGTTGCAGATGCTATGAATGTTACAAATGCTACAGATGCATATGCAAAAACAATGATATTTCTAAGGGTGATAAGAGGGAATGATAGGCAAAGAAGATGCTTTAGCTTTGGAGCCTAAGGCTATAGTGCCTCAAACTTTAGAAAGCCTTATAATGGACAGTAGCAGCAAATAAGTATCCTTGGGAAACAATTCCTCTATGAGTGACTCGGATGGAAACATGAACAACAGTTCTACTACTTCCAATGTGAATAAACCCAGTAAAAATAGTTAAGGGGGTTGCAAAGCTTTAGAAAAGAAAAGCTAATGTTAGCCATGAAAAAAAAACTATGTGCTTTTTGGGAGAGGCTAGTATGTTTTGGCAAAGGGAGGAGAGTGTTATTGGATCGCAACTGTTTCACTCAAACTTTGCAGGTTTTGCTCACATCAAGGCACACATGAGCTATATGCTTGTTGATGCAGTTATCATGAAACAAGAGTGTGTGATCATCTTACTACTGGTGTAATGGGGAAACCTCTATTCTTCCAAATTGCCGAAAAGCCCACCAACAGTTGTATCATAGCTTTATGCAGTGCTATATGGCTATACATTCAGAAAAGAAATGTACGGTATCTAAATGTTGGGATGAGCCATGGCTCGGTCCTAACAGAAGGGAAGCATTGGCACATCATCACAGAGAGAACGAAGGATTGTATGCTTTGCATATCTTGGCTTTAACTCCATGATGAGATGAAGAATTTGTTACAAACTCTTTCTTCAACCATTATGATGCAAAATCAGCAGATGCAATTATCTATGTAGAAGCAGGAGCAGTTGCATCATCTAGCAGTTGGATCAACAACAATTATTGCATCAAGAACATGAGCGTACACTTTGTGCAACCAAGGCAAATGAGGTTGCATCAAGAACAGGAGCATACGCTTTGTGCAACCAAGGCGAACAAGGTTATGGTTAGTGAGAAAAATTTATTGATGGCTGAAATGTTTCAGCCTACATTAAGGCCTTTGAAAGTTAGATGCACTTCTTTGGAATTTTGACCAATTGGAGCAACTATTTCTTACGACTTGTCACGCCTGCTTTGCGGGTTAGAGTGACAGATCTATTTGTATAGGACTCTAACTAGGATGCTTTCAAGAAAGTGCTCAAAGACAAATATTTTCTGGAGGATTATAGTATTGCTACATGAAGGACATTTTGAGAGTGTGTTTATCACCCCAACAAAGAACTTATTGCCTCTGAATTGTTGCAGGACTTTGAAGAGTGATACCACCAGTTGGATGCACTAGATCAAAGAGCTTTGAACTTAGAGAAAATGGAGTTATTCTTATAGGCGGATGATCCTGCACTTCAAGATGAGTTGGGAGAGCTACTAGAGGACCGTATGTAGCCTATGGGATTCGAAGATGGATTGGTAATATACTATTGATGCAGTTTCTGATTGACAAAGAGGCAGAGATGGAAGGATCACTTGCAGAACGGGATGCAATCACCACCAGCGATGTCTTCTCCTACCAAGACTTCTCCTACTTCTCTTGTTGCACCATCCACTACTTCTCCTATTTCTCAGCCTGTGTCTATGCCTATGCCTATTCCTGTTGCAGTTGTTAAACCAACTACAAAACTCATAGTCGAAGATATGGTGGAGGAGATATCAAAGAACTTAAAAGACCTACAAATAAAGATGACTAGAATGGAGTAGCAACCGCTTAGTCGAGCTACGGTTTCAGCCGCAACTTCTTCTACTCCTCCAAATTCTTCCATGAGTGATCGTGTCCATTGTTGCATGTAGTGTGATAGTCCAGATCATGAGCAAAAGGACTATTTGTTGAGACTTCAAACTCAACTGCTCATATGTATGTGTGTGTGACTGACATTACCTACGATTGTGTCTAGTTGTACTCATGTGTGAGATATTAAATAAGTCAGTGAATTGACCTAACCACAGTTAGTCATGGTTAGTGGTAACCTAGTTGAACTATCTCTTTCATGTTAGTAGAGATTGAATAATGAAGATGAATGAGATGAGCTGACCACTCACTCTTTGGCTCCACTCTCTCTCTCTCTCTCTCTCTTTCTCTCTCTCTCTCTCTTATATTTGAACATGGTATCAGAGCCAACATAAATGGGCTCTCTAGAGCATGGCATTGAAGGAGTCTGGGTTTGGAGCTTGAAGATAAGAGTCTTTGCTGAAGAAGAAAGGTTGCCATTATTTCTGTCAAGGTATACATCAGGGTTTATGCTTTGTGCTTGTGCAAGAGCTTATTGTGGCTTGTTTGGGAGCTTCATAAGGCTTCATTGAGCACTTGCGAGTGGCCATTTGACATCAAAGACATCAGATCTTAAAAAATGTCATCAAAGGAGACTGTGCCTGCAGCCCGTTTTTTTATAGAAGCCATATCTTGCTACAAAAATGGATTTTGAAGAAACGACCTCCCACTCCAAAATGCTTTGATGTGGTCTACAACATTGCAGAAGAAATTTTTTCCACATTCTTCATAGATTTTGAGATATTTAGCATAGACTTGTGCAAACTAGTTGTTTACTGCAGTAAACAACAAGTGGTTCTAGGGCATTGGTGGCTTTCATCATAACAATGTATATGCCTTTATTCTAATGCATTTGAGCATGGATTTGCAATATCAAATGCTCAACTTTGGAAGGTTTTAATAATCTAGAAATATGTCCTAAACTATGGACAGTAAGCATCGATTACTTCTTGAAGCAATCTATGGCATTAGATAGTATTTGTGGACCCTGATTAAGGACATATGTATGTTGGATGTTGTAGTATTGAATGCTAAATTTTGGAGCTGAAAATCAAATGCATTTACATGATTATTGGTTGTACATGAATAGTATAGGAGTTCTATGACATTGGCTCTTGAAGACACACCATGTATAAATGTCAGTATGATCATGTCTTGGTCTCTACATTTATTGGCATATGTATGCTATGGTTTAGGAAGCTTTTGAGATTGGATTTCCCTTGTTTTGGCTACATATTGGCTGTTGTTATCAGCCAGGAATATATTTGGCATTTGCACTTGATGTACATGTACTATAGTATGCCCAAAAGGTCATGTATGGACTCCTGCATATAGTGGCAGATGTCTAGGATGTTTTGGGATATGTTTGACACATAATATCTCTTTTTTGACTGAGAAAAGGATACTGGTCATTTACTGATTATTGCTAATTGCAGACTGTATGTTTCTCTACTGTCAGTAAGATTGAATGTACATAGGGTATGCAGCAACTACATGCTCTATGAATTGGTTGACGTACATTCATGCTGTGCCACTTGATTGTGGATGTATCTGACATGTTTGTGGGCTGAAATACTATGATTTCAACAAAAATTTTGTTGCAACTATCATAAAAGTTGAAGGCTGAAATTGGTTACTAAGACATCTTGGTTTGCGGGGAGTCATGCATTGATTAAAAATTGTGTGCTGCAATATGGCAAATGCTCAGGACACTCATAACATCACCCAAATTGTCAGTAAGCTTGATAACAAGAACTTCACACTATGAAGTTCAGGATATAGAATTTTTTGATTAGCAGAGGATATTGAGATTTATGCGCACCTGGACTGAAGCTGGAACCCGAGTTACCTAAATGGAATCCAACACAAGATCAACAAAGAGCTCACTGACAATGGTCAGAAAGAGCTAGCAAAGTACTACATTGGTTCTCTTTGTGCATTTCTGATTCAATGGCTATGCAGATTACGAGTTGTTGTTTCCTGAAAGATGCTTGGGATACACTCATGAAAAATTATTGTAATGTCACACATTCAAGGATGATACAGCTTAAGTAGCAATTTAATAATATGCCCAGAAATGGTAGGAGCAATCAAGCATAAATGATAGAGATAAAGACCATAGCCAACTAGCTGACTACTATTGGGTCTAGTGTTTCAGAGGATGATATGATTGCAGTGACATTGAATGGGATTAGCAAGGAGTACAAGGCATTTGATACTTCTATTTTTGTAAGAGAATAACCCCCTGATTGGGATGATATGCTTGCAATACTATTGCACAAAGAAGTAAACACCATATTGGGGAATATGGGAATTTTTCATAAGTTCGGGACATGTGGTTAAATCTTTGGATTTGTCATAACTTGAACACTATAACTCCAAAACAAGTGCTCTATAGCTCAAAATATTCCATTTTTAAAGCACTTTCCAATGGTTGGTCACATCATATGGTTTTGAGAAACTTATGGGTATGTTTTTTGGGTGCCACCTTTTTAGTATTCAAAAAAATGAAAATTGGGAGATTCCCAAACTCACTAATATTGTGTCAGTAAAGCTAAGTTCAAATACAATGATCTTGGACATGTATGCTATGCTTAACTGTTCATGAAACAAGCAAGGTTTCTTTTATGAGACATGGCAGGAATAGTTCTGATGGAACTTAGAACGGGCCGGCACTGGCTCGTGCACTAGCCAGACCTCTATCTCACATGCTCAACAACCCCACGGCCTCGTGGCCAGGAGCGTTGATGACACATACATTGCCTTCCTAGACATCTTGCGTTTATATTACGTCGTTTGTAATCCACTCTTCTCTCACCCACTACTCCTCAGAGGGAGTCCCTTACACATTGCCTAATGGCACGAAGCACAGACATAGGGGGTCCTCCAATGGCCGCCACCCCTCTGCGACTCTCCTACACCTTGGGGATTGGCCCCTCGGTGCATCGCTCAACATATAAACATTTCGCACAAAATCCACTCAAGGTACCATTTAATCGTATACAGGAATGTACCATTGTCCTTACTTCTCTTTCCCCTAAACCCCATGACTAGCCTATGGCTTAGGGTGTCCTGTCTCTCACTCAACGTGGGTCAAGGTCCTAATGAAAGCGATTGCTGTGCATCCAGGATTTCTGATACCTTTAAATATTTCCATGATTTATGCATATTGTGGATGCTAAGTGCTCAAAAAATTATAAAATCAATATTGTGCACATATGGAAAACATCCTTTTAATGGTTTTCAACTACAGTTCTTATGCGGCGTTGCACGAACCTAGCACCAAGGAAACCCTCGTGCTACTAGGCTCTCATTCTATAATTATTCACCGACCTATATGGCATGCAAACAAAAAACAGCAATCTTTTCATCATTTTACTCTACATTTAGACATATTTTAACCACTCTACCCTCCCATCAATCAAATGCTGCATTGTTGTATAGATTTATAAGGCATTTTGCCATCATTTTATGTGTAAAAAGCGGAAAAAACACACTAGAATAAGAAGGTGGGCTGAACTGAGACAAATCCTCATGCTTCAGTCCCCACAAACATTCACAAACATTGTTCTTAATTTTCATTAATTTTCCGCACCCAAAATGCATTTTTCCCCTATTTTTAGTGGTTTTCCTCTATTTTCCTTGTATTTTTCCTTATTTTTTGCATTATTTTATTACTGAAAATTCACAATAGGTTATGGGCTGTGGCCCTTAGTTCCTTCTTGCAACAAAAAATGAAAATTTAGTTGGTGTTCCTATTTATTCTTCCATTTTTATGCTCAAAAACATCATTTTCCCTTGATTTTCCATATTTTACGTGTTTTAGTGTATTATTTTGGGCCACAAGATGTATGTTTTTTTAATTTTCTAATTATGAGCAACAAATACTCATGGAAAACAGCAACATAAACAATTTTTAGCCCACATGAACAACATTTTATCAATCAAAAGCCATGAAATCTCAAATTTCCTTTGAAAAAATTGAATTACCGCTTATTTGTGTGTTTCGGGTTTCATATCCATGGTTGCAAATCTGAAAATCAGCAGCACTTCATGCTCATGATGATCACACGTCACCATTTCCAGCCCGTGGAGCAATCCGATCGATGCCGGACAAGCCTCCACCATTCTTTCTTCTTCCTTTCTCTTCCCACATGAATCCCCGCTAGATAAGAGAGAGGGAGGAGAGAGAAAGACTTATTTTCTGTCTCCCTCTACAGGCTGCCATTTCTCACACGGAACGGAGTGATGTGGAGCGTGAGAACAATGTAGTTGCATGCTGCAATTACCTCCATGGCTTCTTCTCCAAAAAATCTTTGCATTGAGGGGGGGGGCGTTTTTTTCGCAACGGCCTGCTGCAGCCGCCGCCCCCCTTCTATTTCATTTTTTTTAATGAGGGGGGGTGCCCCTTCCCAAAGGCACCCCTTCCCTTCTCCTTTTGGGCACCTCCCTAATTTTGACCGGCCTTTTGGCCCTTTTCCCGGCCTCTCTCGCATACGGTATCCGAATCCAGTTCTGAAAATTTCTGTGAGCTCATCTTGGCATCCCGCACTGACTGACAGCTCCACTGACCGGCACAGGCGCATGGAAAAATTACTAAAAATTCGCAAGTGTTGCCCGGGCGTCCTTAGAGCACTTTGACGCTTAAAATCGTCCTAGGTCGAGCCGCTGCCTTTTACATTGGATATTTTTCCCTTGATATTCATAATTTTTAGCTATTTTTAAGCAAATTTCGGCACCAAAATTCCGCTCTCATTGGCGACCACGGGATAGGGTGACTCAGCCCGTCGAACCCCACAATAGATCTGCACAAAACAACCAGAGAAGCATCAAGCTGATACAAAACAAATATGCGATAAAACTCAACACAACGCTCACCCTACCCCCTGACAGAACCAAGGCATGACATCCACAAGGAGTAGGCCTAGCATCATCTAATAGAAGATTCGAAGCGAGTGACTGACCACCTGCTCCAACACAGCCAAACTAAAAAAAACCTATCAAAGAGGTTGCCCTAAGTGGTAGTCTGAACTATTTACCAACTAAAGACAACACTATTAGGAGGTCCTACAAGGCGAGGACTCCTATAGCCTGATCAAGGAGAATTTTCTGTCAGTACATTTCTTCTTTTAGAGTTTTTATTTTAGGAACATACTTGGGCATGTAAAAAGGAGGGAGCTGAGCGTAGTGACCCAAGGAGAACAGGGCATCGGCCTCAGGACCTGTCTCGGCATCCCAAGAACCTACCAAGCCCTCGCAAGGCGACACTTAATCCTTTTCTGACGCTCACTTTTATTTTCGCTCCAACCTTCCTTGTTTTATCATTCATTTTTTTTTTTCCAGCAAGAAGCCACCCTTAGGAAGACAAGATATCGGCCCCGGGTCAGACTCGTCCCTAGGAACCTACCAGGCCTTCGCAAGGCGGTGATCAACTGCCTATACATTTTCATTCCTTTTCTTTTCTTTGATAGGGGTTAGAACCCCTTTTTACACACCTTCGTATGTATATTCATCTTTTAGGATGTTCAGGGTTTCTTAGCATCATCATTATTATCTTCTGGCAGGCTTCTCTAACTGCCTCACTACTAACAAGAACTCCTAGAACGGCTGCCTAGCAGGCTAGCAGAACAGGGCCACTAGGACTTCCTTCTAAAACTGATGCCAGGAGGCATATTCCACGGTGGATTCCGTGAGGTTTTAAGGTGGATTCCGTAAACTTAGATGACCGGGGCTCATACACAAAGAGGATTCTTTGTGCAAGAAGTTGATGGGGACGCCTGTCCTTTTCGGGCGTTTCATTAATTTAGTGTGTACATGGGTGATTCCATAGCGGGTGATTCCGCAAAATGCATATTAAATTAATAAACGTTTATGAGTTTAGAGTGCGCACTCGTAATAAATTAAGGTTAGGATTTATTTCTAACCAGTTGATTTATTTATGTAGCTGAAGACTGCTAGGTATTCACTTTTGTCGGTTTAATTGTATTATTTTACTGACGATTGTGAATGCTTCAGTTGATGTGTAGAGATAGCAGCAGTGGCGGAGGAAAGCATTGGAGTTTAGCGAGTATTCGACCTTTGGACTATACTTTGATAGGCGCTACGCCTATATTTTGTTATGTCTATTGAGACATTGATTATTGATTATTATTTTGTATGCGCCTATGGGCACGGATATGTTATTTCTATTTGGACATTGAGATTGGGCGTGCCAGACTCTATGGGCACCGTCCATTAGCTTTATTTTCCTATTTTTGTAGAAAGCAAACTCAAAAGCTAAAAGCTTGTCATATTTTTGTAATTGGGCTATTATTGAGCATGAAGATTGGAAATATACATTAAATACATGCTTTGTGAAGTGCTCACACAAGGCATGGGGGAGATTGAACCCAATTTGTCTCTTGTCTCTTGTCGTGCATGCTTTTACATGGTTTTTTGTGCAAAAAGGTAGAGTTCATTGTTCTTGGGGACCTTCCGGGATTCACCACGTGAGCATTCTGCGACCGATCTGCGCATCAGTGGTATCAGAGCGGAGCAAAGATCAAGAGCTTCCAATCGCTACCAATCTCGGGCGAAGGCGGAGCTCCAGGAACAAACGGGCTCTACAGTCAATCTCATCGCGAACCGTCAATACAAGCAGACTTCTGGCGATCAAGAACCCCTGTTTCCACTGTCAGATCGCGAAGGACCAGGCTCTGCAGGCGGAGGACCACTCCTACATCCTCACATACAAGTCGTGAAGAAACAGTGAGAAAAACTCTTAATCCTCTTTATCAAAAGCTTAATTATAAAGCTTAAGGATATTAAAGAAGCTTAATTGCTTCAAAATCCTCATCGTGGCCTCAGAAGACCTTCCGAATTTTTCGCGCGGGCAAAAACGCCCCCCCCCACGAAAATCAGACGCCGCCCTGTTTACTCCTCCTCTAAGCTAATTAAGCTTAAGCTTAATCACTAAAGCTTAAGTCACTCAATTCTCTGCAAGTCACACAGGGCAGACAAGTCGGCAAACTCCGGGTCCTGCACCGCAAAAGTCAAGTTCTATAAGTCAAGTGGAATCAAGTTCTGCAAGTTCTGCAAGTCGGCCTAAGTTCAGCAAGTCAGTAACTCTACAAGTCTGCTAAGTCTACAACTCTGCAAGTCAGACTAAATCAGAACTGACTAGTGCTTAAAACTCATAGAAGACTTGTTCGTATGCAAAAACTCTGAACTGGAAAGTTGTTCGCAGCAAGGTGTTCTACCTATCTACAAGTTCGTTGAAGTACTTTCAGCAAACGGATACAAAAATATTGCAGATTTTCTGAAAATTGAGAAAGAAATACCCAAAAATACATAGCCTTGTAACCCCAAATTTGAGCTACGCTCATCCCGCTAACCTAATTTTGAGTGAGAAAGGTTTATTGAGTTTTACAGGATGACTACCCCACATATGGATGATCCTATGACTGAAGACGACTTACCTGAGCCTACCATGGAACAAAAGCTGGATCTAATCATGCTACAATTGGAAGAAGAGCGAAGGGCTAGGCAAGCATTGCAAGCGCAATTGACAAAACTTCAAAGAGTGTCCACCGACAAAGAAGAACCTCAAGCTGAAGATTTGATTCGACGTACCATCGACGCCACTCTTGAAGCACAAACCATTCGCAAGGAATCCAAGATAAGTAAACGAAGTTTCAAATTTCGCACTTTCAATGGCATACGAGAAGGAAAGACTATTTTAACATTCATTAGCCAGTTTGATGACTATTTCCATGAGGAAACCTATTCCGAAAAAGATAAAATCAAGTGTGTTACTAATCATCTGATAGACAGAGCATCACTTTGGTGGACTGTAGTCCGCAAGAGCATAGAATGTCCTGTTACTTGGAAAGATTTCAAGAAGAAGTTCATGCAGAATTTTCTTCCACCGCAATTTCATGAAAAGGCTATCAAGCAATGGGATTTACTTCAACAGCGAGATCGTGAGCCTATTCCACAGTATACAGAGCGTTTTTGAAATGCACTCCTACAGCTACGCATGCTTGAAGACGTACCAGAGATGACACATAAGCGGAAGTATATGTCTGGACTTCTTGGACATTACTACGCTGAAGTGAACATGTTCAAGCCTGCTACCCTTGAAGACGCCATCTCCTTAGCTCACAACACTGAAGATAAGTTACGCGGAAGAGACAGACGACCACAGCAATTCCAAGCCAACAGTAATTATGGATCTAAACAATTCACTTCCAATTTTAGAAGGTTTAATCCAGGTCGTCTCTCATCACCATCTTTCCGCAAGAATTGGCCTAAACCACCTGCATTACCATCCACTATCAATCCAAATTCTAAGCCTATTCCACAAGCAAATCCAAATGTACCCAGACTTCCAGCCATTGCAAATAATGTAACCAAAGCCAAGCCAATAGTATGCTATAAGTGTCACCAGCCAGGGCATCTCGCAGCAAATTGTCATTCAAAGAAGCCACCAGCACATATCAACTACCTTGGAGCCATGGACGAAGACCAGCATGAGGATATGCCAGATTTCACTGAAGATGAGGATGATCCTACTACTACTTCCGACACTTTACCAGGTATGCCTACTCCACATTCATTGTTAACTATGAAATGTATGGTGCATGGAAAGGAAAGAACTATTTTGCATGATGACGGTAGTACCCATGACTTTATTTCAGCAAAATTGGTAAAGGAATTGAAATTGCATACAGTACCTATGCATTATCCCATAAAAGCTGCATTTTTAGGCACTAGGTACAATGGCACACAAGAAGTTCAAGATTTAGAGATTCAAATTGGTGCATATATTGAAAGAAGAAATTTCTTAGTTGTCCCATTACAGTCAAGCGACATTATTTTAGGAATGCCATGGAGACACCAGCATAATCCAAATATAGATTATTCCACACACACAATGAATATTAATTTTCAAGGAAAATCTATTACATTATATGGTATGCATGCATCTCATATTTTTCCACTGCTTTCGCATACTCAAGCAAAACGTGCATTACGCAAGAATACTAAATCATATCTCATTTGGATGAATGAATTGCAAAGGAAAATCATATGCATCCTAGGCATAAGGAATTTCTTGCATATTTTAAGGGCTGTTTTGTAGAAGACCTACCACCAGGTTTACCTCCTTCACGTCCAGAAGACCATAAGATTGATTTAATTCCTGGCACACAACCACCTTGCAAAGCACCATATAGGCACAATCAAATAGAGCAAAAAGAAATCCAGAGTCAAGTTGAAGAATTACTAAATAGAGGCTTAATTCGACCTAGCAGTTCCCCATTCGGTGCACCTGTACTCTTAGTCAAGAAAAAGAATAATACCTATCGTATGTGTATTGACTACCGAGCATTAAATAAGATCACTGTAAAGAATAGGTATCCTATACCTAGAGTTGATGACCTTATGGACAAACTGCAAGGATCTTCTATATTTAGTAAAATTGACCTTAAGTCTGGATATCATCAGGTGAGGCTAGATAGAACTGACATATTTAAGACTGCATTCAGAACACAGTTTGGCCATTACGAATTCTTAGTCACGCCATTCGGATTGACTAATGCACCTTCTACTTTCAGTAGAATGATGAACCGTATCTTTCTAAAATATCAGTATTGTGTGATTGTTTTCTTCGATGATATTTTGGTGTTTAGTCAAAGTGAAAAAGAGCATTATGAGCATTTATCATTAGTTTTTCAATTACTGAAAGAAAATCAATTGTTTGCAAATCCTGAAAAGAGTGAATTTTTTAAGACAGAAATAGAATATTTGGGTCATATTGTATCAAAAGAAGGAATTAAAGTTGATCCTAAGAAAATTGATGCAATATTGCATTGGCCTATTCCTAAAAATGTACATGAATTACGCTCATTCCTTGGTCTTGCTAGTTTCTATAGGAAGTTTGTACGTAATTTTTCATTACTTGCTTTACCATTAACCAAACTTCTTAAGAAAGGAATTGTTTATCAATGGACTAAAAATCAGCAGAAATCCTTTGATTTACTGAAACGTGCATTAACCAATGCCCCTGTTCTACAATTGCCTGACTTTAATAGACCATTCTTTCTAGTTGTGACCGATGCTAGCGGATCAGGAATAGGAGCCGTACTAATGCAAGACAACCATCCAATAGCATATTCTAGTTCTAAGCTGAAACCCTCTGAGCTCAAATATTCCACTTATGACAAAGAACTATTAGCAGTTGTACAAGCATTAAAACAGTGGAAGCACTATTTAATGGGTTCAGAATTCATGATAAAGACCGACCAGCAAAGCATTAGACATCTACTTAGCCGACCCCAAATTTCTGACCGTCATATCAAATGGGCTTCCTTCATTCAAAGTTTTCATCCTATCATTCAATACCAACCTGGAAAAGAAAATGTAGTTGCTGATGCATTGAGTAGAAGACCTGCAATTCATAATATTTCTATCATATCTTTTGATTCTTTGATTGCTATGAAAGATACATATCACCAAGATATTACTTTTCATTCTGATTGGCAAAAATTAGTTCAAAATAATTTCATTCCCGTTGATTCATTGTCATATAATGATGGATTTATGTTTTTTGAAAAGAGACTGTGTGTTACTATTCCATTCCGATGTTTTGTTTTGAATGAAATTCATTGTCCCCCATATCAAGGTCATAGAGGTATCATTTCTACATTACGCATGTTAACTGAAGATTTTTATTGGTCGCATATGGAAGCAGATGTATCTAATTTCGTTTCTGAATGTTTGATTTATCAAAGAATAAAAAGACATCATGGTAAACAGTATGGATTATTAATGCCTTTATCTATTCCATCTAAACCTTGGGAACATATTTCTATGGATTTCATTACTGGTTTACCAAATACTAAATTTAACCATGACATGATTTGGACAATTGTAGATAGATTTAGTAAGCAAGCATATTTCATTACATGTAAGAAAACTTTAACAGCATCACAAGCAGCACAGTTATTTTTGAAAATTGTTTTTACTAACCATGGATCGCCAAAAGTGATTATTTCAGATCGTGATTCTAGATTTTGTAATAATTTTTGGATTACACTGTTTGCAAATCTAGGCACAAAGATTGATTTCTCATCTGCATTTCATCCAGAAACAAATGGACAAACAGAAGCCACAAATAGCACCATTTTAGATCTTTTACGTGCATATACTATCTCTAAACCTCAAACATGGGATACTCATTTGCATTTATTACAGTTTTCATATAACAATACACCACACACATCTACAAAGAAAGCACCTTTTGAAGTCATTTATGGACATAGATTATCTACACCTGTTGCATCTTTGTCTAATAGAATTCAGAGTACTGATGATATCGCTACTATGCATAACAATATTTTTTATGAGGTTAAGGATATGATTGCTAAAGCCCAACAATCATATACCAAACAAGCCAACAAGAAAAGACAAGCCATGAATTTCAAAGTTGATGATTATGTTTGGCTTAGAATAGAAAAGCGTAGACTGCAAAGAGTAGATAGACATCCAGTTGTCAAATTAGCTCCTAGATTCTATGGACCATTTAGAATCATTCATAAGATTAATGATAATGCATTCAAATTAGAATTGCCATCTCATTGGAAAATTCATAATACATTTCATATCAGTTTATTGAGACCATTTAGAGGCCAATTACCTATCCACCCTGTTTATGAAAACCCACCTTTATTAGAGGAAGAGACTGAAATACTTGAACCAGAAGCCATCATAGACACTGATTACATGACCACTAGAACTGGCCGAAGGTATTCTAGATATCTAGTAAAATTTAAGAACCATCCTGTAGAGGAAGCACAATGGATGCACGCTAGAGACTTAAATGCTTTCCCCACTCTGTTAGCTCCACATTGAGCTAATAGCAATTGAGGTCAATTGCTATCCCACCCCGGGGGTATGATGCCACGAGGCATATTCCACGATGGATTCCGTGCCACGGTGGATTCCGTGAGGTTTTACGGTGGATTCCGTAAACTTAGATGACCGGGCTCATACACAAAGAGGATTCTTTGTGCGAGAAGTTGATGGGGACGCCTGTCCTTTTCGGGCGTTTCATTAATTTAGTGTGTACATGGGTGATTCCATAGCGGGTGATTCCGCAAAATGCATATTAAATTAATAAACATTTATGAGTTTAGAGTGCGCACTCGTAATAAATTAAGGTTAGGATTTATTTCTAACCAGTTGATTTATTTATGTAGCTGAAGACTGCTAGGTATTCACTTTTGTCGGTTTAATTGTATTATTTTACTAACGATTGTGAATGCTTCAGTTGATGTGTAGAGATAACAGCAATGGCGGAGGAAAGCATTGGAGTTTAGCGAGTATTCGACCTTTGGACTATATTTTGATAGGTGCTACGCCTATATTTTGTTATGTCTATTGAGACATTGATTATTGATTATTATTTTGTATGCGCCTATGGGCACGGATATGTTATTTCTATTTGGACATTGAGATTGGGCATGCCAGACTCTATAGGCACCGTCCATTAGCTTTATTTTCCTATTTTTGTAGAAAGCAAACTCAAAAGCTAAAAGCTTGTCATATTTTTGTAATTGGGCTATTATTGAGCATGAAGATTGGAAATATACATTAAATACATGCTTTGTGAAGCGCTCACACAAGGCATGGGGGAGATTGAACCCAATTTGTCTCTTGTCTCTTGTCGTGCATGCTTTTACATGGTTTTTTGTGCAAAAAGGTAGAGTTCATTGTTCTTGGGGACCTTCCGGGATTCACCACGTGAGCATTCTGCGATCGATCTGCGCACCAAAAACAGGTCTTTCGATGCCTAACAATGTCTTTACAGGAGGCAATGACTACTCCGACCTCCCTCAAACATACTTAGCCTAAACCTGGGACTTCATGCCTTGGTTGCCGGTCCCCAACAAAAATATATCCCCTCGACAAGTACAAATACACATATAACAGGAAAAAAAGGTACTCATAAAGGAGAGGTATCACCTGGATTGGCCACAAGAAGCTTCCATCGCAGCAAAGGCTCCTCCAAGCTCCACCAAATTCCACGAACCACGAAACCTGTCCAGCACAACACTTAAAACAAAAACCCGATTAAACGCACCCGCACTAGACAGGGAAAGGGCCCTCTTGGCCTAATGAAATCAAACAATACTACGAATAACATCCTCCTGGAAACAACTATGATAGACATCAAAGCATACCATTCCCAAGGGAACAGAGGCTCGTAGCCCTAAACTAGGTGCATTAAATTGTGACCCATCCCTCCTGCGTATATCGCAAGAGATGTTCGCATCACATGTCGTCTAATCAGTCTGTGGGTCCAAGATAATAAAGGCAAATGAGTCTCGCCTACCCTCTGCATCACCCAGATCAACCATCGTCTGCCAAAGAGGGCATGTTCAGAAAGCATACCCCACAAAGGACCAGGTTCTGTCTCATCGTCAATAAATATATCGGGACAAGGGCCACAATTAAAGAAGAGGTCTTCTTCATACGCAAAATTAGCCAATGAATCGGCAAACTGATTCCAGTTTCGTGGAATCAGCTGAAAAGACACTCTATCAAATTTGTCTAGCAGGGCTATGGCAGTATGATGGTACATGCAAAGGATGGGGTTTCGTACCATGTACGTCCCATTGAGTTGATTTAAAACCAACTGAGAGTCCCCTTTCGCCAATAACTGGCGAATACCACCCTTCTTTGAAATATTCAAACCCATAATCAGGGCTTTGTATTCTGCCATATTATTGGTAAAATTCACCCCGAGATAAGCAACTAACTTCATGACAATGCGTAGTCGGGGGTCTCGGATGACAACTCCTACACTTCCTTTTTTGCATGCACCCCTAGACGCCCCATCAAAATACAAGGTGTATGTCCATAAAGGGTTTACATATCCCGCCATCTGGAACTCTACTCGTAATTATGGTAATCGAAATTCGGCATATTCAACAGGTGGACTGTAGGCTCCATCCCTCCATCCTCATTGAATTCAACAGGGATGCTCGTCAAAATTTGTAGGCAGCGATGGCAGAAGACCTTGATCTCCCAAATAAATGTCCCGCCTTCTTGCTCAGTCACCTTATGTCCTTTGCTCCACCAAATGAGCTTTCCCTGATGATACCTCTGTTCTAAATATGGGTGTTCTAAATAAGGGATCAGACGACCCATCAACCTCTATCACGATTTCCTTACAGATATTTAATCGATCTCGCCTAGACCTGGAAGGCAGTCATAGTATTAGTGCAATCAGAAATAATAAGGTTTAATCTTATTAAGATTAACCTTATTTTTAAATTCTATCCCCTCAAGGTCAGTTAACAAAACTGTGGATTTATTCTTTCCTATTCTAATGATCCTATAGGGCCCGTCCCATTTAGGCTCTAGCTTGCCTGGAAATAATTCACGTGGTGCGTCATTATACAGAACAAGCTGTCCTTTCTTGAAGGTGTATTTCTTGGCTTTGAGGTCATGTAGCTGCTTCATTCGGTGCTTCGCCACTTCTTGGTGCAATAAGCTCTGCAGCTTCAGCTCATCTAAATGTGCCAGTGTTGTCAAGCGCTCAAAAAGTGCGTCTTCATCACTCAAAGAATGATTGATGGCATCAATCTCTAAAGGCAAGACACACTCCTCCCCATATACTAACTTGAACGGGGTATGGCCAGTGGCTCGTTTGAAGGTCGTATTATAGGCCCACACTGCCACGTATAACTTTTTATCCCAATCCCATTTCTTTTTCGACACAATTTTGGATAGGATGCCCACAAGCTGCTTGTTGGTGCTTTCAACTTGCCCATTGGCTTGCGGGTTATATGGGGTTGTCTTATTATGCTTGATTTGCCAAGTCTCTGTCAAACTTTTGATCACCTTATTCAGGAAATGGGTTCCGCGGTCCGACACTAATTCTTTCGGCGGACCAAAACGGCATATTATCTGCTCTAAAAGGAAACTAGCAGTTTCTTTAGCATCATCTTTCCTTGTTGCACATGCTTCTGACCACTTTGTGAAGTAGTCAGTTGCTACAATGATATACCTCTTTTGTGCAATCGACGACGGAGTAATAGGACCCACAAAGTCTATTCCCCACTTCTCAAATGGAATTATCGCCATAATAGGGGTGAGTGGTCGTTTCCTATTCTCTCGACTATCATGTCGTTGACAAATATCGCATCTCTTAACATACGCAAACACATCCTGGAAGATGGCAGGCCACCAATAACCTGCTCTTAAAGCCTTTTGTGCTGTAAGCCGTCCAGCAAAATGGCCGCCACAAGCAGAATCATGGCACTCTTCAAAAATGAATGGCACCTCGTCAGGCATCACACATCGGCGATAGATGTCATCAACCCGTTGCCGATATAATGTACCTGCGATCAAGGCAAACTTTAATGCTTGCTGCCTAATTTTCCTTCTCTCAGCTTTAGATAATTCAGATCCTGCCTCTCCCGTCGATAAATAATGTGTTATTGCAACGTACCAGGAGGGAATAGATGCCGTATCTATTTTAAATAACAACTCCATGTCACTACCTTCAGCCACAGATGCTTTCGGCTCCCCAAAGTCCACAAGACATTCCACGATGCCTTGCAACCTTGGTGGCTTACTACGGATTTCATAATCAAACTCCTACAAAGTGATTAACCACTTCGCTAGACGATCAGGCGGCTGTAGCTTATTCATCAATAATCGAAGTCCCTCCGCCTTCGTATAAAGCACGACTTTCTCATAGAGAATATAATGCCTGGATTTCTTGGTCCCAAAAACCATCGCTAGACACAACTTCTCCATGTAGGTATAATTGATCTCTGAAATGCCCAATTTCCGACTAGCAAAGGCTATCGGATGATACCACTTCTCTTCCCAAATTTGGGCTAAACAGCAGCTGATACTATACATGGTGGCTACTGAGAATATATAGAACACCTCACCTCTTTTAGGTGCTTTTAAAACGGGAGCTCTTGCTAGCTCCTGTTTCACATCCTCGAATGCTACCTTACAAGGGTCACCCCATACAAATAAACAGCTAAAGGACAATAAATTTGTAAGCGGCAACGTTCTTTCTGCCAAGGCGTTTATGAATCTACGGTAATAACCAACCGAAGACAGAAAGCTATGAACTTCTTTCGGAGTGCGTGGTGGACCCATGGCAACTATAACTTTGACCTTCTCGGGGTCTGTCGCAATTCCTACTGAACTGACCACATGACCCATCAATAGCCTATAAGGTACTCCAAAAACACACTTCCGTGGGTTTAGGGCGATGCAAAATTGTCTACAGCGCTCAAAGCATTTTCTTAAAATGATCAACTGCCTTCCTCTCACGGTGGCGGCCCCTAAGTCATCAATAAACACCTTCAACTCTTCAGGGGATATGTCACCGAATGTCTTATCTGCTGTTCGTTGCCATGAACCAGGCGCATTGCATAAATCAAAGGCCATCACATGGTACGCAAAAGTACCAAATACAGTAATAAAAGTTGTTTTCAACTTGTCTTCTTCTGCAATTGCCATCTGGTTATATCTTGCAAAGCAATCCATAAACGAATATATCTCCCTACCCGCTAATTGATCCAAAATCTGGTCAATAAATGGCAACGGGTAGTAGTCCTTAACTGTCTGCTTATTCAACTCCCTAAAGTCTACACATAATCGAATTTGATTATTTTTCTTTTTTCTGATCACAACTGGCGAACACCATTCTGTGTGTTGCACAGGAAAAATCAAACCTGTTTTTCGAAGCTTCTGTAACTCTTCAAACAGCCCGTCCCTCAGTTTGAAAGGCATACGCCTTACTTTCTGTCGTATAGGACGACTGCCCTCTTTCAACGGAATTGTATGAACAGAAAGACTAGGAGGAATGCCTCTCAGCTCATCATAACTCCAGGCAAAGATATCACGGAATTCCTAAATCAAGGCCATATAGTCCTCCCTTTCTGTTGTGCTAAGCATAGAACCTAATTTGATTGGCCATGAATCATCAGGCGTACCAAGGTCTAGCTCGATAACATCTGCATCTCTTATATGATCTTGGCCCTCTATCGGCTCGTTCAAAGTGATCTGATAGATGTCTTCCGTGGTGGATCCCTCTTTGGACTCATCACTCGATGATGTCTCACTGGCAGATAAATCTTCTAATGTCTCCAATTCTATAGAGGATAGAGGAGCTCTCTCACTCTGCGGGGACTCAGGATAAGCATCAACCATTATACGCTGGGCACCTCTGCCGAATATTAGTCGACCAGCAGGTATATCTACTTGGCAGTCCGCTTGCAAGATCTAAGGTCGTCCGAGTAATACTTGGTAACTTGGACGGCCTGCAAAACGAATCACCTGAGAGTCCAACAGGCATTCTACATTTGCAACAGTGACATCGACCTTAGTAATGCAGCCTTCTGGTTGCCTCAAACTATCATCTGCCATTCTGAGAATTGTGGAGGTATCTTTCTGGATCGCAAGACCCAACCTTTCCATCAGTTCAGAACTCATAATGTTAACAGATGATCCCATGTCGACAATGGCATAATCTACTAATATCCCATCGGCATAGGCTACAACCCTTGGGCAATGCTTCTCAGCATGCTCAAACCAGTCATCACCAACTCGCGCAATACCTAAAGGTTCTACGATATACCCGGTACGTAGGATCTTTCTAAATTCCTTGCGTACTCCTGGGGAAAGCTTAATAAGCTGTAAAAGATTCACATCTGGCTTGACTTCGCAAAGAGAGCTCGCCAAATCGAATTCATGATAGTTCGATAGAGTTCGCTTTTCACGCCAAACCATCCGCTCTTTAGGTCGTTGAACCGGCTTTATTGCCTCTTTTTTAACTTTCACCTTCTTCTTTGGTGATTCCTTATCGGCTTTACTTTCCACGGGCTTCAAAGGTCCCCCTTCCATGGCAGGATCCAAAACTTGCGTCCCTTTGTCGCCTTGTTTAGGGTTTCCGTCGACAGGCTTATCCTTGTCGGCTTCTCTACCCTTTTCACCTCTTGTAAGAACAGCTTGCAGATTAGAGGTTTCAGCATCATTAACGCATACAGCCTCAATCAAACTAACCCCACTACCACTGGGTAGCTCCTCCACTGTAGTCTTTGGTCGTTGAAGTATTTGTTTAGGCCCATCTTCTCGCTGGGAATCATTTCCTTGCACACGATGATTAACAAGCCCTGGTTGCCGACTACCTCGCTGGAGGGAACTGATCTTACTCCAGCAAGTAGCTGCTAAATGGCCGGATTTTCCACAGATGTCGCACTTAACATTTGGGCAATTTCTTGGATAGTGTTGCCCACCACACCATTTGCAGCTAAACCTCGAAGGTGCACCCTCATCTGGGTATCTACTTCCTATCAAATTTTGTTGTTTTTTAAGGAAGTTGACATCAACGGCTATTTGTCGATACTGTTCTGTAATCATGTCGATATAATGCTTCATCATGTCCTTAACCTCGCCAAGAACATTGGAAGCGCTCGACTCATAGCCTTGGTCATTACCATGCCGTTCCATCGGCCTAACAATTCGATTAGGCACTGGTTCTTGAGCCACAGGTATGGTATTAGAATTGACTGCCTGGCCTCCACCATTTGGAGCCATTTGACTACCCGTAGGCATCGACATGCTAAAGGGAGCTGGTAATAAAGGGACATTCTACATCATGTTCCCTCTCCCATTAGGGTCAGCCATCGCTATCCCTTGGCCACTACTGCCATTGGCCATCGCCATATTGTTTCCCAATACTAAACCCATATTCGAATTGCCTCGAGAAGCATAGGCTGCTTGTAGTCGGGATTCCACCTCTTGTGCTCGTGTAATGGCAGTATCTATATCCCCCAAGGGGACACTACTCAACTGCAATTGGATGTTAAAGTCCAAACCATGTAGGAAATATTGCAATTGGGCAGCTGTGGGGATAGGGATAGAGGTGTCCAACTTACGGAAAACCTCTTTTATTTTCTTCGCATAAGCACGAATATCCTCGTGTGGTTCTTGGCGGGTCACGTTGAGTGCACGCAACCAATATTGCCCACCCCTTTCAGGGGAAAACTCCCTTCGAAAAGCTCCATAAAATGAATCAATATTCAATATGGTTCCGGCTTCTAAACCATGATACCATAAAGCGGCCCTTCCTTTGAGAGTCATATTGAAGAACATCATTAAATGTCCTTCTTCTTGGATGCGACAGTTAAACATCAGCTTTTGAAACTCCCTAATGTGGAGTTCCGCATCTTCCTCAACTAACCCATTAAAAATGGGTAAAGGGTAACCTAGAGCCGGCAAATCCGTCGTTCCTGCTAGAAATGCAATAGGCTGCGCCATGACGAGGATTGGATTTGCACTAGGAATAGGGGACGGTGGGGTTACACCTCCCGCACTTGATGTAGACTAGCTTATGGAAGAAAGGGGAGCACTAGAGCTTCCACCTTCTCCTAACTTACTGCTCGTGGCCCCAAGGCCACTAGCTCCACTCCCTCGTAAGGGTTCAGCACCGCTACGCTTAGGGGAATATCTCCTAAAAATTTCAGCACGTCGCCTAGCTCTTTTGTCTCTCTCTTGCTTTTGGATTTCTGCTAGACGATGCTTATCGATAAACAACGGCTCAATCACACTATCCTTTGGCATAAACTACTAATTGGTCCCTAGACAACCAGGATTCGAGGACCGCCACTTTTAAATGGCTCCCGGCAGACGCACCACTGATGGAACCTAGAACGGGCCGGCACTGGCTCGTGCACTAGCCAGACCTCTATCTCACGCTCTCAACAACCCCACGGCCTCGTGGCCAGGAGCGTTGATGACACATACATTGCCTTCCTAGACATCTTGCGTTTGTATTACGTTGTTTGTAATCCACTCTTCTCTCACCCACTACTCCTCAGAGGGAGTCCCTTACACATTGCCTAATGGCACGAAGCATAGACAAGGGGGGTCCTCCAACGGCTGAATGCCGCCACCCCTCTGCGACTCTCCTACACCTTGGGGATTGGCCCCTCGGTGCGTCGCTCAACATATAAACATTTCACACAAAATCCACTCAAGGTACCATTTAATCGTATACAGGAATGTACCATTGTCCTTACTTCTCTTTCCCCTAGACCCCATGACTAGCCTATGGCTTAGGGTGTCCTGTCTCTCACTCAACGTGGGTCAAGGTCCTAATGAAAGCAATTGCTGTGCATCCAGGATTTCTGATACCTTTAAATATTTCCATGATTTATGCATATTGTGGATGCTAAGTGCTCAAACAATTATAAAATCAATATTGTGCACATATGGAAAACATCCTTTTAATGGTTTTCAACTACCGTTCTTATGCGGCGTTGCACGAACCTAGCACCGAGGAAACCCTCGTGCTACTAGGCTCTCATTCTATAATTATTCACCGACCTATATGGCATGCAAATAAAAACCAGCAATCTTTTCATCATTTTACTCCGCATTTAGACACATTTTAACCACTCTACCCTCCCATCGATCAAATGCTGCATTGTTGTATAGATTTATAAGGCATTTTGCCATCATTTTATGTGTAAAAAGCGGAAAAAACACACTAGAACAAGAAGGTGGGATGAACTGAGGCAAATCCTCATGCTTCAATCCCCACAAACATTCACGAACATTGTTCTTAATTTTTATTAATTTTCCGCACCCAAAATGCATTTTCCCCCTATTTTTAGTGGTTTTTCTCTATTTTCCTTGTATTTTCCCTTATTTTTTGCATTAATTTATTGCTGAAAATTTACAATAGGTTATGGGCTGTGGCCCTTAGTTCCTTCTTGCAACAAAAAATGAAAATTTAGTTGGTGTTCCTATTTATTCTTCCATTTTTATGCTCAAAAACATCATTTTCCCTTGATTTTTCATATTTTACGTGTTTTAGTGTATTATTTTGGGCCACAAGATGCATGTTTTTTTGATTTTCTGATTATGATTAACAAATACTCATGGAAAACAGCAACATAAACAATTTTTAGCCCACATGAACAACATTTTATCAATCAAAAGCCATGAAATCTCAAATTTTCTTTCAAAAAATTGAATTACCGCTTATTTGCGTGTTTCGGGTTTCATGTCCATGGCTGCAAATCTGAAAATCCGCAGCACTTCATGCTCATGACGATCACACGTCACGATTTCCAGCCCCTGGAGCAATCCGATCGATGCCGGACAAGCCTCCACCATTCTTTCTTCTTCCTTTCTCTTACATGAATCCCCCCTTAAAGGAGAGAGAGGGAGGAGAGAGAAAGACTGATTTTCTCTCTCCCTCTACAGGCTGCCATTTCTCACGCGGAACGGAGCGATGCGGAGTGTGAGAACAATGTAGTTGCCTGCTGCAATTACCTCCATGGCTTCTTCTCCAAAAAATCTTTGCATTGAGGGGGGGAGGGGGCGTTTTTTTCGCAACGGCCTGCTACAGCCGCCGCCCCCCTCCTATTTCGTTTTTTTTTATGAGGGGGGGTGCCCTTCCCAAAGGCACCCCTTCCCTTCTCCTTTTGGGCACCTCCCTAATTTTGACCGGCCTTTTGGCCCTTTTCCCGGCCTCTCTCGCATACGGTGTCCGAATCCAGTTCTGAAAATTTCAGTGAGCTTGTCTCGGCATCCCGCACTGACTGACAACTCCACTTATCGGCATAGGCGCATGGAAAAATTACTAAAAATCCGCAAGTGTTGCCCGGACGTCCTTAAAGCACTTTGACACTTAAAATCGTCCTAGGTCGAGCCGCTGCCTTTGACATTGGATATTTTTCCCTTGATATTCATAATTTTTAGCTATTTTTAAGCAATTTTCGGCACCAAAATTCCGCTCTCAAGTTCTCATCCATTGCAATTAGTACACTCGAATGTATGGGGTCCGTCTCATAATTCTTCTTTCGTTAGCGCTCGATATTATATCTCTTTCATTGATGATTTCAGCGAATACACATGGATGTACATTATGAAACACAAAGATGAGGTGTTTGATGCTTTTAAAGACTTCAAAAAAGCATGTTGAAAATGAACTGGGTTGTTATATCTCATATTTAAGATCAAATGGAGGCGGAGAATATGTATCCAAAGAGTTTGACAGGTGTCTTGCCAAGTTTGTTATAAAAAGACAGGTTACTTGCAATTATACACCACAATAGATTGGTGTAGCAGAGAGAAAAAATTGTGTTCTTATGGAATCGACAAGGGCAATGCTTAATGAAAAGAGTTTGTCAAATGCTTATTGGGTTGAAGCTTTGGTTACTACTATTTATGTTGCTTAATAGAACTCCTACAGCTGGGATTCATGATGTAACTCACTATGAGAAGCTGTATGGGCACAAGCTTGACATTAGGCATCTTAAGGTGTTTTGGTTGCATTGCTTACGTGCATGTTCCTGATAACAAGAGGAAGAAATGGGATCCAAAAGTTGTCAAGAGTGTTTTTCTAGGTTATGCACAAGACAGGAAGGCTTACAAATGCTATGTATTGTCCACTCATGAGAAATTATCAATAGAGATATAGTTTCTGGCGAGCTGGCTTCATGATATGGTAATCCTCCTACACTAGTTTTTCTAATGGATCAACCAGCACTACCAATGCTGAAAATTCTATAAGTATCAAACATGGGATTTGGATAAGCTGCCTCAAGGCAAAGTACCCATGGGTTGCAAATGGGTCTACAAAGTAAAATGCAAGTTAGATGGTTCACTAGAACAGTATAAAGCCAGGCTGGTTGCAAAGGGATATGCACAGCAGCACGGCTTGGATTATGAAGAGACTTTGAGTCTAGTTTCCAAGATGGGAATAGTGAGAACGATGGAAGTGTCTAAGGGCTGGACATTATGGAAAATGGATGTGAAACATGTTTTTTTGAATGGTGAATTGCTTGAAGAAGTGTATATGGAGTAGCAAGTATAGAGACACTAGTCAAGCTTGGTAAGGTGGAGACCCCTTGTGTTTCTCTTTTGGATCATGGCTCCGAGATTAATGTAATAGTGCATGGATTGTATGATACCAATAGGTGGCCAATTGATGTGGATCATGGTTTCGCATGCATGTGGCCAACAACACTTCAAGAGATTTGTATGATGGTTGTTCTGAACTTGAAGTTTTCTATTGGAGATGTGGATGAGACTAATCATTTCTTTGTGCACAGCTCTTGTTCCTATCCTATTATTTTGGGGCAGCCATTCATTGTTGAGTCTCAAATGGAGACTAAGGTTCTAGATGATGGGTCAGCCTATGCATGGATCCGAGGTAAGGATGGAAAGAGGGATGTCTAGTTCATGACACTTTATGTCAACCATTAGCAAAATAAGGATTCTTTGAGGGATTCCCCTCTTCCAATAGGAGAGCCGGTTAGGTACCACGGTCTTGCGAGACGACAGTGGTACGAGACAAAAAAGGATCTCGCCTCATGGCAGCGGCAATTTTTTCCTCAAGAGTTTATGGTGTGTCTCTTGAAAGTACTTTGTGATTTAGCATATTATGGACATGCCTAGAGTTGCCAAGAAGTACTTGAAGAGAAAAGAAAAAGAATTGAAGCTTGCAGGTCTTTTATAGGATGAAGACAGGGTAGATGGTCTCTATGACGGGCTGTCATGCTTGGATACTATGGAGGATCTTTCAGCATTGCTGAAAACTGCAAATCAAGAGCTGTCATATGTCTTACAGGTCCATTCTTTGGCGATGTATTCCAAAATTGTTCATTTTATGATGCAAGAAAATTTGGGTGTTGAGAGTTCTCAGCAGAAAGTGTTCTTTGCTGAAATATTTCAGCAAAAAGATTTATAGGGTGCTAATTTACAAGAGCAAACATGATTATGAGCCTATAAATCTCACGCTCATAATCATGTTTCAGCAAGTGTTCTAAATTGCTGAAATATTTCAGAAAGTGTTCTTTCCTGAAATATTTCAGCAAAAAGATTTATGGAGATGGGAATAGGTATGCCATTCGGTTTGGGGCAAAAATCCTAAACGAGGGACAAGGCAGGTATCCACAGATTAAGAGGAAGCTCTTGGGAGTTGTTAGGGCTCTCAAGAATGATAAAGAGTACTTCATTGGTGCTACTGTGGTGGTCAAAACCGATTACTTGCCTACTCTAGGTATGATCACGAGTTGTTGTACTCCAGATATTGCCATGCTTATGTTTATTGGGTACATAAATTCCATGAATCTTGAGTTCAGACACATAGTAGGTAAAGACAACCCAATAGCTGATATGCTTTCATGAGCGAGGTATGATGATATGGATTCTTCTTGTACTAATGATGTGGATGATGGGGTTGATCTTTTAGCCATGCATGCTGATCAAACTTATCATGTAACTGCTCTAGAGAGCTTTGATGAGTCTTTGTGTACAGGAGAGTATCTGTAGATTGGTCATTATTTGAGTACCATGTCTAGATAGGATGGATGGACTGATGCGGAGTTCAAGAAGATCCGAAGGAAAGCTTATGGTTCCTTCTTGCGGAATGGGCTGCTTTGGAAGCATCCATGGAAGAGAGGAGGACAACCATTGAGAGTTGTATGTGACAAAGCTTCACAATTGCAAATCATGAGAGAGTTTTGTAAAAGTCTTTGGGCATGACATAGAGTTTTTTGGGCAACTTATGAGAAGACTAGAGAGCACTCCTTTTGGAGAGGCATGTACAGAGATATCTCACCATTTATTGAGACATGCACTAGTTGTCAATTGTTTTCTTCAATGAGGCACAAAGATAAGCTTCACCCTACTCACCCGCTATGTATTCATTACAAGTGGATTCTTGATTTGATTACTATGCATGTTGGATTGTGGCAGATGCATTACATTGTTTTGGCATAAGAGGATCTCACAAATCAGGTAGAAGGAAGAGCATTGAGGATGAAGACTACTTTAGTGGTCTATAAGTTTCTATTGGATGATGTTATTTGCAAGTTTGGTTGCATTGGGAAAATTACAGCGAATAGAGGTGACTTGAATGCTGATGAGGCTAGGGAGATTTTCACCCACCTTGGCATTAAATTTTATTTGGCTTCAACATATAATCCAGAAGGCAACGGGAAGAGCGAGAGAGGCCATCTACCGATTATGAAAGCCTTGGCCAAAGCATGCGGTGGACGGGTTAGGGCGTGGCCTAGATTATTGCCTTACACCTTATGGGCCGATTTCACTATCCACAGTGTGACCACAGGTTATATGCCAAAGTTGAGTTGATGTATGGAGAGAAACCAATCATGCCTACAGAGACTTACACACTCACCTGGAGTGCTTTACCATGGCAGCAGGATGAGATGACTAGAGAGAATCTTTTGGCTCTTTGTATTCGTCAATTGGAGAGGAGATCTGAGGATACTAAAAGAGCTGTCCAAAATCTCAAAGAGGCCAAAATATGAAGCAAAGACCAATTTGATAGCAGACACAAATTGAGACCTAGAGAGATTGAGGAGAGAAATTGGGTGTTGGTCATTGATAGCAGTCTAGACAACCAACATAGTGCTATTCGCAAGGTTTCAAGACGATGGTTTGCAACATGTCCATGACAATGCTACATACGATCTTGTGATTCTAATTGCAGGAAAGAGAATCAAAGTGTTCAAGAGGAGAGATGATGTAGCCTATGCAGTTGAGGAGTTGGATGATGAGTTTTATGATGGAGTTGAGGTAGGAGATGATGTAGATGAGGATGTGGATATTGGATATGATTTTGTAAAAGATGAGAAGATCGTGTTGACTGTCAAGCTTGGTAGTGATGAGGATGGGTAGCTGTGGCGGCCCATCCGGAAGATGTGCAGGTTAGGAGGGGGTGAATGTCGTGATGTTGCAGGTCCACCATTGTGAACCTGAGGGCAGAGTTTTTGGGCTTGGAATTCGAACTCATTAGTTAGCATCATTAGGATTTTTTTCTCACTTGTTTGTGTCTTTTTGTTTGCCGTTTAGTTTGAACTGTTAGTTTGAAAATTTGATTGCTTAGTTTCATCCTAAACTTTTTATATTCGTTGAGTAGTACTCAGGTGCAAATAACCCGTGTGCATGTATGTGTGTGTGATAGCTCATATGAATTCTTGGTTGTGTGTCTACATTGTTTATGTATCTAGACACTTCAAAAATGATGACAAAGGGTTTTTAGTGTATGCAATTTAATGTCAAGGTAAGCGGGAGTTGCCAATCCTATTGGCTCACTATATGTTGTACATGCAATTAGAAAACACATCCAAGTTGGCAAGAACTATGAAACCTAAAGATGGAGACTTAAAGTCTCCCAAGGAATAGCGTGATGGTGGTAATGCTGATAGTCTTAAGGCTAACAAGAAAATTGATGTAAATGCTATGAATGTGACAAATGCTACAAATGCAAAAGTAGAAACAATAATATTGCCAAGGGTGATAAGAAGAATGATAGGCAAAGCAGATGCTTCAGTTTTGGAGCCTAAGGCTATGGTGCCTCAAAATTTTGAAGGCCTTACAGTGGAGTGTAGGAGCAAATAAATGTCCTTGGGAAACAATTCCTCTACTAATGGCTTGGATGGAAACCTTAATAAGAGTGCTGCTACTTCCAACGTGAATAAAACCAAGTAAAAATAGTTAAGAGGTTCACAAAGCTAATGTTAGCCACCATGAAAAAAAAGCTACATGATTTTTGGGAGAGGCTAGTATTTTTGTGCAAAGGGAGGAGAGCATTATCGGATCACGATCGTTTCACTCAAATTCTGTAGGTTTTGCTCACATTAGGGCACACATGAGCTGCATGCTTGTTGCTGCAGTTACCATGAAACAAGAGCGTGTATTCATCTTACTACTGGTATGCAGATGTTGGGATGAGCTACGACTCGGTCCTAATAGAAGGGCAGCACAGGCGCATCATCACACAAAGAGCGTAGGAGTGTATGCTTTGCACAATTTGGCTTCAACTCCATGATTGCTAGCTCCAAAAGGGGAAGGCATTGATCAGTTCGAAGGAATCAAAGCTTGAGAATAGCTAACAAGAGAGTATTTGAGAGCTACAGGGTAACAAACTGCCCTCTGAATTTAGAGGAAACAAAGACTTCTTGGTGGAAGAAATCTAGCACTACTGATTTTAGGGGTTGAACAACAGACAACGTCAATTACTGCAACATGTAACGGGTGGAATTGAAACAGCAGTATACCACCAAGCTAGTGAGTTAGTGGAGGTTGCACGCAACGTAAAGCTTGGACTGAACTAGTGGGTAAAGTGAGAAGGTCGGCCTATGTATAGTCATCAGATGGAAGCTTTTATGCAGGGTGACACCGTGTGATGCCATATTTCAAGCTTTGAGAGATGCACGAGCACAACAGTGCTGCCTAGTGGGAAGCCATGAGTTATTGAATCGAGAGGAGGACGGAAGCATGGAGGCTAAGGCAAACTGGCTACATGCTGCTTGGCTTACTTTTGGAAGATACATGTAAGCACTAGAAAACTTAGAAGCTTCAAAGTGAGGCGAGTTCATGCACATGCCTACTTTCTTCTCACTTCTTTTGGTGCATTCACGACCAGTGGTCTGAAGATCAAGAATATTGGCTATTTGTTCTTTGGTGAAGGCCTTCTCAAGGACCTTATTGAGTTGCATAGGCTGGTTGAAGAAAGTTTCATATCTAAACTTGTATGGGAACAATTTGTGAATCAGTGATACAATCATAGAGTGATACCAAGGGATTGTGAGTCAAGCTATGCTCACGATTGAAGATTGTAAGTATGAAGAGCTGATCTTGCAATGTAAAAAATGAAGAACAAACACTACGATTTGACTTGCATTCGTGTTTCAACCTTAAATTGGAGGAGTGTTCAAATTGGCAACTTGAGCTTTGAGGAGAACTTGAGTCTATGTTAGCTCCATCTTCTTATCCAAAAAAAAGTTATTTACTCCTTCCCTTCTTCAATACTTTATCATTATCAATTTCCAATAAGAACTTAGTCATGTTCCTACCCTGGTGCGCAGATCGGTCGCTGTATGCTCACGTAGTGAATCCCGGAAGGTCCCCAAGAACAATGAACTCTACCTTTTTGCACAAAAAACAATGTAAAAGCATGAACGACAAGAAGCAAGAGACCAATTGGGTTCAATCTCCCCCCATGCCTTGTGTGAGCGCTTCACAAAACATGTATTTTATGTATATTTCCATCTTCATGCTCAATAATAGCCCAATTTACAAAAATACGACAAGCTTTTAGCTTTTGAGTTTGCTTTCTACAAAAATAGGAAATAAAGCTAATGGACGGTGCCCATGGAATCTGGCACGCCCAACACAATGTCCCAAATAGAAATAACATATCCGTGCGCATAGGCACATACAAAATAATAATCAATAATCGATGTCTCAATAGACATAACAAAATATAGGCGTGGCGCCTATCAAAATATAATCCATAGGTCGAATACTCGCTAAACTCCAATGCTTTCCTCCGCCACTGCTGCTATCTCTACACATCAACTGAAGCATTCACAATCGTTAGTAAAATAATACAATTAAACCGACAAAAGTGAATACCTAGCAGTCTTCAACTACATAAATAAATCAACTGGTTAGAAATAAATCCTAACCTTAATTTATTACGAGTGCGCACTCTAAACTCATAAACATTTATTAATTTAATATGCATTTTGCGGAATCACCCGCTATGGAATCACCCATGTACACACTAAATTAATAAAACGCCCGAAAAGGACAGGCGTCCCCATCAACTTCTTGCACAAAGAATCCTCTTTGTGTATGAGCCCCGGTCATCTAAGTTTACGGAATCCACCGTAAAACCTCACGGAATCCACCGTGGAATATGCCTCCTGGCATCATACCCCCGGGGTGGGATAGCAATTGACCTCAATTGCTATTAGCTCAATGTGGAGCTAACAGAGTGGGGAAAGCATTTAAGTCTCTAGCGTGCATCCATTGTGCTTCCTCTACAGGATGGTTCTTAAATTTAACTAGATATCTAGAATACCTTCGGTCAGTTCTAGTGGTCATGTAGTCAGTGTCTATGATGGCTTCTGGTTCAAGTATTTCAGTCTCTTCCTCTAATAAAGGTGGGTTTTCATAAACGGGGTGGATAGGTAATTGGCCTCTAAATGGTCTCAATAAACTAATGCGAAATGTATTGTGAATTTTCCAATGAGATGGTAATTCTAACTTGAATGCATTATCATTAATTTTATGAATGATTCTAAATGGTCCATAAAATCTAGGAGCTAATTTGACAACTGGATGTCTATCTACACTTTGTAGTCTACGTTTTTCTATTCTAAGCCAAACATAATCATCAACTTTGAAATTCATAGCTTGTCTTTTCTTGTTGGCTTGTTTGGTATATGATTGTTGGGCTTTAGCAATCATATCCTTAACCTTATCAAAAATACCGTTATGCATAGTAGCAATATCATCAGCACTCTGAATTCTATTAGACAAAGATGCAACAGGTGTAGATAATCTATATCCATAAATGACTTCAAAAGGTGCTTTCTTTGTAGATGTGTGCGGTGTATTGTTGTATGCAAACTGTAATAAATGCAAATGAGTGTCCCATGTCTGAGGTTTGGAGATAGTATATGCATGTAAAAGATCTAGAATGGTGCTATTTGTGGCTTCTGTTTGTCCATTTGTTTATGGATGAAATGCAGATGAGAAATCAATCTTTGTGCCTAGATTTGCAAACAGTGTAATCCAAAAATTGTTACAGAATCTAGAATCTCGATCTGAAATAATCACTTTTGGCAATCCATGGTTAGTAAAAACAGTTTTAAAAAATAACTGTGCTGCTTGTGATGTTGTTAAAGTTTTCTTACATGGAATAAAATATGCTTGCTTACTAAATCTATCTACAATTGTCCAAATCATGTCATGGTTAGATTTAGTATTTGGTAAACCAGTAATGAAATCCATAGAAATATGTTCCCAAGGTTTAGATGGAATAGACAAAGGCATTAATAATCCATACTGTTTACCATGATGTCTCTTTATTCTTTGACAAATCAAACATTCAGAAACGAAATTAGATACATCTGCATCCATATGCGGCCAATAAAAATCTTCAGTTAACATGCGTAATGTAGATATGATACCTCTATGACCTTGATATGGGGGACAATGAATTTCATTCAAAACAAAAGATCGGAATGGAATAGTAACACACAGTCTCTTTTCATAAAACATAAATCCATCATTATATGAGAATGAATCAACAGGAATGAAGTTATTTTGAACTAATTTTTGCCAATCAGAATGAAAAATAATATCCTGGTGATATGTATCTTTCATAGCAATCAAAGAATCAAAAGATATGACAGAAATATTATGAATTGCAGGTCTTCTACTCAATGCATCAGCAACTACATTTTCTTTTCCAGGTTGGTATTGAATGATAGGATGAAAACTTTGAATGAAGGAAGCCCATTTGATATGACGGTCAGAAATTTGGGGTTGGCTAAGTAAATGTCTAATGCTTTGCTGGTCGGTCTTTATCATGAATTCTGAACCCATTAAGTAGTGTTTCCACTGTTTTAATGCTTGTACAACTGCTAATAGTTCTTTGCTATAAGTGGAATATGTCAGCTCAGAGGGTTTCAGCTTAGAACTAGAATATGCTATTGGATGATTGTCTTGCATTAGTACGGCTCCTATTCCTGATCCGCTAGCATCGGTCACAACTAGAAAGAATGGTCTATTAAAGTCAGGCAACTGTAGAACAGGGGCATTGGTTAATGCACGTTTCAGTAAGTCAAAGGATTTTTGCTGAGTTTCAGTCCATTGATAAACAATTCCTTTCTTGAGAAGTTTGGTTAATGGTAAAGCAAGTAATGAAAAATTACGTACAAACTTCCTATAGAAACTAGCAAGACCAAGGAATGAGCGTAACTCATGCACGTTTTTAGGAACAGGCCAATGCAATATTGCATCAATTTTCTTAGGATCAACTTTAATTCCTTATTTTGATACAATATGACCTAAATACTCAATTTCTGTCTTAAAGAATTCACTCTTTTCAGGATTTGCAAACAATTGATTTTCTTTTAGTAATTGAAAAACTAATGATAAATGCTCATAATGCTCTTTCTCACTTTGACTAAACACCAAAATATCATCAAAGAAAACAATCACACAATACTGATATTTCAAAAAGATACGGTTCATCATTCTACTAAAAGTGGCAGGGGCATTAGTCAATCCGAATGGCATGACTAAGAATTCGTAATGGCCAAACTGTGTTCTGAATGCAGTCTTAAATACGTCAGATTTATCTAGCCTCACCTGATGATATCCAGACTTAAGGTCAATTTTACTAAATATAGAAGATCCTTGCAGTTTGTCCATAAGGTCATCAACTCTAGGTATAGGATACCTATTCTTTACAGTGATCTTATTTAAAGCTCGGTAGTCAATACACATACGATAGGTATTATTGTTTTTCTTGACTAAAAGTACAGGTGCACCGAATGGAGAACTGCTAGGTCGAATTAAGCCTCTATTTAGTAATTCTTCAACTTGACTCTGGATTTCTTTTTGCTCTATTTGATTGTGCCTATATGGTGCTTTGCAAGGTGGTTGTGTGCCAAGGATTAAATCAATCTTATGGTCTTCTGGTCGTGAAGGTGGTAAACCTGGTGGTAGGTCTTCTGCAAAACAATCCTTAAAATATGCAAGAAATTCCTTATGCCTAGGGTGCATATGATTTTCCTTTGCGTGCAATTCATTCACCCAAATGAGATATGATTTAGTACTCTTGTGTAATGCACGTTTTGCTTGAGTATGCAAAAGCAGTGGAAAAATATTAGACGCATGCATACCATATAATGTAATAGATTTTCCTTGAAAATTAATATTCATTGTGTGCGTGGAATAATCTATATTTGGATTATGCTGGTGTCTCCAAGGCATTCCTAAAATAATGTCGCTTGACTGTAATGGGACAACTAAGAAATTTCTTCTTTCAATGTATGAACCAATTTGAATCTCTAAATCTTGTACTTCTTGTGTGCCATTGTACCTAGTGCCTAAAAATGCAGCTTTTATGCGATAATGCGTAGGTACAGTCTGTAATTTCAATTCCTTTACCAATTTTGCTGAAATAAAGTCATGAGTACTACCGTCATCATGCAAGATAGTTCTTTCCTTTCCATGCACCAAACATTTCATAGTCAATAATGAATGTGGAGTAGGCATACCTGGTAAAGTGTCGGAAGTAGTAGTAGGATCATCCTCATCTTCAGTGAAATCAGGCATATCCTCATGCTCGTCTTCGTCCATGGCTCCAAGATAGTTGATATGTGCTGGTGGCTTCTTTGAATGACAGTTTGCTGCGAGATGCCCTGGCTGGTGACATTTATAGCACACTATTGGCTTGGCTTTGGTTACATTATTTGCAATGGCTGGAAGTCTGGGTACATTTGGATTTGCTTGTGGAATAGGCTTAGGATTTGGATTGACATTAGATGGTAATGCAGGTGGTTTAGCCCAATTCTTGCGGAAAGATGGTGATGAGAAACGACCTGGATTAAACCTTCTAAAATTGGAATTGAATTGTTTAGATCCATAATTACCATTGGCTTGGAATTGTTGTGGTCGTCTGTCTCTTCCGCGTAACTTATCTTCAGTGTCGTGAGGTAGTGAGATGGCGTCTTCAAGGGTAGCAGGCTTGAACATGTTCACTTCAGCGTAGTAATGTCCAAGAAGTCCAGACATATACTTCCGCTTATGTGTCGTCTCTGGTACATCTTCAAGCATGCGTAGCTGTAGGAGTGCATTCCAAAAACGCTCTGTATACTGTGGAATAGGCTCACGATCCCGTTGTTGAAGTAAATCCCATTGCTTGATAGCCTTCTCATGAAATTGCGGTGGAAGGAAATTCTGCATGAACTTCTTCTTGAAATCTTCCCAAGTAGCAGGACATTCTATGCTCTTGCGTACTAAAGTCCACCAAAGTGATGCTCTGTCTACCAAATGATTAGTAACACACTTGATTTTATCTTTTTCTGGATAGGTTTCCTCATGGAAATAGTCATCAAATTGGCTAATGAATGATAAAACAGTCTTTCCTTCTCGTATACCATTGAAAGTGCGAAATTTGAAACTTCGTTTACTTATCTTTGATTCCTTGCGAATGGTTTGTGCTTCAAGAGTGGCGTCGATGGTACGTCGAATCAAATCTTCAGCTTGAGGTTCTTCTTTGTCGGTAGACGCTCTTTGTAATTTTGTCAATTGCGCTTGCAATGCTTGCCTAGCCCTTCGCTCTTCTTCCAATTGCAGCATGATTAGATCTAGCTTTTGTTCCATGGTAGGCTCAGGTAAGTCGTCTTCAGCCATAGGATCATCCATATGTGGGGTCGTTATCCTGTAAAATTCAATAGACCTTTCTCACTCAAAATCAGGTTAGCGGGATCAGCGTAGCTCAAATTCGGGGTTACAAGGCTATGTATTTTTGGGTATTTCTTTCTCAATTTTCACAAAATCTGCAATATTTCCATCTTCGTTTGCTGAAAATACTTTAATGAACCTGTAGATAGGTAGAACACTTTGCCACGAACAACTTTCCAATTCAGAGTTTTTGCGCAGGAACAGCCCTCTAGGAGTTTTGAGCACTAGTCAGTTCTGACTCCAGTTGACTAGTCTGACTTGCAGAGTTGCAGACTTAGCCGACTTGCAGAGTTGCAGACTTACAGAACTTAGGCCGACTTGATGAACTTGCAGGACTTGATTCCAGTTGACTTGCAGAACTTGACTTTTGATACGCAGGACCCGGAGTTTGGTGACTTTCTTGCCCTGTGTGACTTGCAGAAACCTTGCTTTGACTTAGGAGATTAAGCTTGAGAAGCTTAATGAAGGCGTCGTCAGATTTCGTGGGGGGGGCGTTTTTTTTTGCCACGCGAAAAAATCGGAGGCCCCTCTGAGACCTCGATTAAGAAATTTGAAGCTATTAAGCTTCTTTAAAGCTCATAAGCTTTACAATTAAGCTTTTGAAAAGATAGATTATAAGTTTCCTCACTGTTTCTTGACGACTTGATGAAGGAGATGGATGCGTGGTCCTCCGCCTGCACAGCCTGGTCCTTCGCGATCTGAGAGTAGAAACAGGGGTTCTTGATCGCCAGAAGTCTGCCTGTATCGACGGTTCGCGATGAAATTGACTGTAGAGCCCGATCGTTCCTGGAGCTCCGCCTTCGCTCGAGATGGGTAGCGATTGGAAGCTCTTGATCTCAGCTCCGCTCTGATACCACTGCTGCGCAGATCGGTCGCTGTATGCTCACGTAGTGAATCCCGGAAGGTCCCCAAGAACAATGTACTCTACCTTTTTGCACAAAAAACAATGTAAAAGCATGAATGACAAGAAGCAAGAGACTAATTGGGTTCAATCTCCCCCCATGCCTTGTGTGAGCACTTCACAAAACATGTATTTTATGTATATTTCCATCTTCATGCTCAATAATAGCCCAATTTACAAAAATATGACAAGCTTTTAGCTTTTGAGTTTGCTTTCTATAAAAATAGGAAATAAAGCTAATGGACGGTGCCCATGGAATCTGGCACGCCCAACACAATGTCCCAAATAGAAATAACATATCCGTGCGCATAGGCGCATACAAAATAATAATCAATAATCGATGTCTCAATAGACATAACAAAATATAGGCGTGGCGTCTATCAAAATATAATCCATAGGTCGAATACTCGCTAAACTCCAATGCTTTCCTCCGCCACTGCTGCTATCTCTACACATCAACTGAAGCATTCACAATCGTTAGTAAAATAATACAATTAAACCGACAAAAGTGAATACCTAGCAGTCTTCAGCTACATAAATAAATCAACTGGTTAGAAATAAATCCTAACCTTAATTTATTACGAGTGCGCACTCTAAACTCATAAACGTTTATTAATTTAATATGCATTTTGCGGAATCACCCGCTATGGAATCACCCATGTACACACTAAATTAATAAAACGCCCGAAAAGGACAGGCGTCCCCATCAACTTCTTGCACAAAGAATCCTCTTTGTGTATGAGCCCCGGTCATCTAAGTTTACGGAATCCACCGTAAAACCTCACGAAATCCACCGTGGAATATGCCTCCTGGCATCATACCCTTAGTTCATGAACTTACTTTGAGTATTATCCTTGTATCTAAACTTCTTCTTTTGTGTATTTGCCTTGAGTTGAGTACTCTTCATAATCATTTGCTCCCATCTCACATAGTATCCCTATGACGAGTGACTTTCACGAACTTGTTGAAGTGTTTCGTGCAACAACGTGTTCATTTTAGAAGTTAAAGGATTCTGTAACACAAGGATACTCATTGATATCCCTATGTAACGCTGCAAGTACACTAGTAGTATGAAAATCATGAAATGCATTGACTGTGCACATCCATTTGTGGATTTGATTAATTAAGTTGTTTGTTCACTTGTGGACATTCACCTTTGCATTACATTCCATATACATGGTATCAAATGAGTATCAGCTCTGGATTGCATAGCACTTGGTTTTCTAAATGTTGACCCACATTGAGAGTGTGAGAAGTCCCAAGTTTTAGGTTTATTACATTTGTTTCTTTGGGGACTCATAAAGTGAGGATACAAACTATCTCTTGGAATGATTTTTATAAAGAGGGGACTATGTCTCACATGTGTTATATGTTTGAACGGTGCATCTTGGGGCCAATCCCCGAGGTGTAAGAGAGCCGTAGTGGGTGGTGGAAATCAACCGAAGGGTGCTTCTTGTGTATGTGCTAGGAGGTGCTAGACACTATCATGTTTGGGTACTCCCTATGAGGAGTTGGGAAGGGAATATCCGTTGGACTATGAAAACTATACGAATGCATGTCTAAGTTAGACCAGTGTGTGCAACCTCTAGATGCTCCGAGCCACCAAGCTCTACCCTAATTTGGTTGAGCATAGAGGCCCCAACTGTTAGAGCCTTAGAGCATGTATCGGGCCTAGTTTTGGTCCTGACAAGATGCATCTTAAGTAGATAATAAAAGAGTGGAACAATATCCAAGATATAGTAGGATGAGTCTTGTCTTGTGAGCTTTGATTTCTAGCTTGAGTGTAGGGCCAAGTCCTTCTCCAAAGAGAGCTCCAAGTCAAGGTAGGATTTGTCTTTTTCCCTATGCAAGGCTTGAGCATGGGGCCAAGCTCTGCATCAAAAGGGATCTCTAGGATCAAGTGGGAACTATCTTACCCTCACTACCAAGCTTGAGCGCATGGCCAAGCTCTGGTGGATCATGTACTATAGATTGTGACTAAGGGCTTCCATCTCTATGCTCTCTTGACCTTGGTCCCAAGCTTGAGTGGAGGACCAAGCTCTACTCCCAAGGAGATACCCGTGGACATCTCCCCGAGCCCACAAGCTCAGGTTTTTTTCAATTTTGATTTCACGCAAAAGTATTGCATTAATCACGATAACTTCATGGACTAGGAAGCATCTATGCATGTCAAATTCACCTAGCCTAGTTAAATGCAATTGGAAATAAATTGACTATTTTAACAATTACTAGAATTAGTTCATGACATGAAATTGGTCATTGGTATTTTCAATATAAAGAAATGGTCTATCCATTTAACATCCTTAATAGTATGTTGCCCTATCATGCATTCTAAAGTGACGAGCCTAGAACACCTATTGCTTATCATTATAAGGTTGAAATTATTAAGTTCACCTTTGACTAGGCATGGAAATATTAAGCGCATATCGCATTTTTAGACAAATCTTCATTGTAATGATTCATTAGGGAAAGTCGTTAACCCCTGTAGGCAATAGCAGAGCATGGAAAGTGATTCTATGAGCTTACAGGGAATAGGTTAACTCTAGCTTTAATTGGCATGAATTTCATTTAGCTACGTTGTAGTTAGGAAAGGATTGCATGTTGCACATTTTCCGTACGAAAAATTTCATTCATCAAGAGTTGTATTTAGGGAAAGGTTGCATGGTTTATTAAAGCATGAAATTTTAAAAGCTTAGAGAAAGAATTATGGGCATGATTCTTGAATGTAAGTCCTAGTAGGTTCAATAAAAGTTATTCTCAAATTTATCATGCGTTTTTATTTTAACAAGAAAAGTTAGGGTTATTGTGAATTTAATGGTACGTAGAAGCAATGAATCATGTGTTTACATGTATTGTGATATGTTGCATCTAGTTTCTCCGTTAGATCAAGTTAACATCTCTAGGAATGGTTCGTCCTTGTCGCAAGACAAGTAGATCAAATTATCTAAATCACCTAACCCGCAAGGGATTCGCATAGGCATGGTTCAATCGATACGATAAATACCCCAAGTGCTAACTAGGGTTTAGCATGTTAAGGACTCGGCCTAGTTTCGCACTTGTTTCCAAGTCGAAACCCTCATATCCAAAGGTCCTACCCACATTCACGGAATGTAGGGACAATTGGACGCTCATGCAAGAAACGATCTAGGGTTTCTACCCTAAGGATCAAATGCTAAAACTCGGATTGAATTGGAATCCCTAGGACCAAACATTATCGGCCTAGTGCAATTAGAATTTGGTTGGGTAAGAAGACATCCTAAAACCTGCTTCTTGTCTAGATATAATTCCGTGACCAGAAAATGCCATTCAATGGGTAAAATGATCCCATGGAATAGATGCGACACTTGTGCAACAAGTAGCAACGTCGCATGGCCTTATGGATTGATCACAAGAGAGTTTTGCCATTCCTTGGAATGAGGTTGGCAGGTTCTTGTGCAAGTTAAACTTGCAAGAGGATGAGTAATCATCCTGCTACATCACCTTTCTTGGGAAAAATTGCCAAGTTAAGGAAAGTTAGGTATTTGCTTGGAAGCAAAGGATGAATCAATTTAAAGTGACATGGTCACCAAGATTTACTGTTAATAAAACCTAAGGTATTGATTAAGTTGGGATAGCAAGGTATGGCCCTAACCCAAGGACAAAAGGGGTAACAAACAAGCCCTTGGGGATCTTGCCAAGTCATAATTGATCCCGAATCGAATGTTGGATGCATTCGGAGAGAAGGATTCACTCCTTAGCATTTGGCCAAATAAACAACCACTGGAAATGATTGTGCTTGTAATAGTTTAGGAGCACTGTTTGCATTGTTTGCTCAAGGAACTAAAGGCTGGAAAGATATTTAAATACTTCAGGTTGAAGGCCTGGAGGGAGAGGCAGCTTCAATTACCCCCGGCGACTATCTGCCTAACCCTAACCAAGGGGGTTGTTAGCCGCGTCGGGAACATGGACCGAACCCCCGGCATGAGGTCTCTCCGTTGAGCGCTACTTGGAGGAGGAGGATGCTCAAGTTCCAAGGGGACTCTGGCCATAAATCCCTTGCCTTCTGGGCCCTGCACAAGAGGCCAACGTGACTCAGGATTAGATCTCGAGGCCCGCATACTAGTCTACGGGTGGAATCCTAGATTAGTAATCCCTGTGGATTGCTAGATAGCCTTCGGGCAGATTATGGATTAGCCTACGGGCTGGACTTTATGGATGTATTCCAAAGATAAATAAGATAACCTGTTGAAAAGGAAACTTGTTTGAGATTGTTTTTCTATGTCAAGTGCTAAGATTACGTGAAGGAATCAATATTTAACTAGCTAATTAATGAAGTTGTTTAATGCATGTCCAACTAAATGTGGTAGATAATTAGACAACTAAAGCAACCTTGAGGAAAGTGCGGTGGATGTGGCCATGGGTCCGTCCTACGGATGGATGGTCCCGGTTGGCCGGTAACTTTTCTCAATCAAAATGGACAGCAAGGAGATCTTCTCAAAGGAAATGAATAGTAAGGGCGCTGACCTAGAGTTTAGGTTACCAAAATCCCGATTTATGCTCTTTTAGGGGAACGGAATGGGACTATGCCTTATGGGCAGAGAGGTTGAGCCTTGCATCCCTCTCGTTTCCCATTCTCCTTGAACCAAGTGTAGCATGAATCCACTTCGTCCCTGGTGTTTCTATGTAAAATAGCTTGCTTGGGGTTCGACGCTAGCTGCCGTTTAGGAAAATGACCATTAGGGGAAACCCTGATTCAGGTGGTCCTAAGTGGGAACGGCCAGAATACTTTTGCTATGTGGCAGACACGGGAAGTCCTAGATCGCAAACCTCGTAACATTCCATGGGAGTACCGCGCAGAGCTTTCTAGACTCTCTTCCCGATGGACTGCTAAGACGTGTCCTGAAAGGGAACAGGTGGATACATTACAATTGGTATCAGCGCGAACCAACGAAGGATCTATCTTTATAAGAAATCTTAATAAGAAGATGTAAAGCAAATGTTGCTATCAAGAACATTTCCTTACTTTCGATACTGTCTTGCAGAATTATGAAGCATGGAATAGATTCTTAGTGTTCCAAGCCATGTTTATGACCGCGATTGAAGGGACCTCAAATGGGCCGGCACTGGCTATGGCACTAGCCAGACCTCATGCTCATAACAGACAAACACACCCTCACGGCCTCGCGGGCCAGGAGCATCTATCTGTTGCTAAAGGACGAACTGTCCTAAAGCCTAATCTATGCGTTTATAGTTTTGTAGTCCAACATTTCCCTTTCTATAAACTCCAGAGAGGGAGAACCCATACACATTGGCAATAAATGCCACGATAATTACATACATGGGAAGCAACCTCTCACTGGAATCACCACGGCCTCACTGCAGCTCTCCTACATCGTAGGGATTAGCCCCTTGATGCACTGCTCAACATATAAAACAAACGAACACTCTTTCATTTTGAAAGTATTCCAGGAGATACCATGTGTCCTTACCAAATGATTCCCCAAGAAACGAACATCTATCCTACTGCTTAGGTTGTCTCTCCACACTCAAGTGTGGGTCATCGTCATCGAAAACAAGTGCTATGCATCCAGTCCCTTATATTCTGATACCATGGTTGACATGCACATGCAAAGTGGATGATCCTAAAGTGCTCAAACATAATTTTCAATCAGAAACCTATTGTGCACAACTAGGCTTTCCAATGCTCATTCACTAACTCATTGCGACGATGTAAGGATAGCACTGAGACAACACTCATGCTCCTATCCTCTTAATTAAAATACAACAAACTTTATGTCATGATATGCATCAGAAAATCAGCAATAATCAGTACGTAAATCACACCATTCAAACATTCCACGTTTAGGTATCGCTTTCGTTGCATAGGTGTAGAGGTTCATTTTGTCATGTTTTGATGTATGAAAAGCGATAAATCACAAACTTCGACAAGGAGACAGGGCAAAGTGAGGCTAAACCTCATGCTTTGCCACTACCATACATCCACAAACAATCATTATATTTTTCCTTATTTTTGTGAAGCATATTTCTATTTTTCTCCTTATTTTTCCCATTTTCTCGATTTATTTGTCAATAAAATATGCTATTTTCTGATTTTTCTTATTCCAATCACTTCAACGTACTAACATTCAATTTATTTTCAATTTCCCCCCCATAGGAACACATTTCACCCACCCGAAACGACAAAACTATCATTTTACCGCTTAAAAATTCTATTTCGGGTTTTATGAGAATTAAATAGCGCATGTAAATCATTGCAAAATCAAAATTTTCTAATAAAGAGCAATTAATCATGATGGAACCAGCACTCAAACAAATTTTCATCCAATAAAAGCATCATTACCATCATAAAATACCAAAAACCCTTCATTTTCTTCATAAAAATGGTCATATCGTGTTTTTACGAAACCCGAGATGCATTAAATGACTACGTGACCAGCGGACGGAGCCTCCATTGCTCTCAATCCAATGCTGCACATCAACCTTCAGCATCTCCATCAATCTCCATCACCTTTTCTTCAATCTCCTTTCCGATTCCTCGTTCAAGATAGTGCGCATGAACAGCCCATAGAGAGGAGAGAGAGGGAGGAGAGAGAAAGACTACATTCTGATCTCTTCATTCAGTCAGCCATATCTTGTGCAAAGGGCAGCGATAAGATTAGGAAAGAAGGAGAAGTCGCCGGTCAATGTCTGTTGCATGGCTTCTGTTGAAACTCCATAATCGATTTTGGGGGGGGGGGGGAAGCGATTCTTCCGTGTGCAGATCAGGCGTTGACATACTGCCACCAAGCCATGAAAAAATGAAAGGGGGGGTGCCCTTTGGGAGGGGGCACCCCCTTTTGGCCTTAATTTTTGTCCACCTTTTCAAATTTGGCCCATTTCTGGCAACTTTCATGTCCGGACTCCGATTTGACCTCTGAAAAATCCTACGAGTCCGTCTCGGCATCCTGCACTGATTGACAACTCCCAACATCGTGCACGATAGTTGGAAAAATTATCAAAAATCCACAAATGTCTCTCGGGTGCCTTTTAAAAGTCGTCTTTCACTTGGTGCTTAAAATCATCCTAGCTGCAGCCACCGCCTTCGATGTTGAAGATTTTTCCCCTAAATTCCAGATTTTTGGCAAATTTTAGGTACATTCCAAGCTCAAAACTCTGCTCTCATTGGCGATCACGGGATAGGGCAACTCAGCCCGTCGAATCCCACAACAGATCTACACAAACAACCAAAGGAAGCATCAAGTTAATACAAAATAGATACATATTAAAACACAGCACAATGCTCACCCTACCCCTGACAAAACCAAGGCATGAAATCCACGAGGAGTAGGCCTAGCATAATCTGATAGAAGGTCCGAAGCTAGTCACTAACGGACTGCTCCAACACGGCCAAACTAAAAAGAACTATCAAAGAAGTCGCCCTAAGTGGTGGTCTAAACTACCTACCTAACTAAGGACAACACACCCCAAAAGCTCCTACTAGGTGAGGACTCCTATAGCCTGATCAAGAAGTATTTCCTTTTAGCACATTTCTTCTTTTTAGGCTTTTATTTTTCCATACTCGGGCATGTAAAAAGGAGGGAGCTGAGTGTAGTGACCCAAGGAGAATAGGGCATCCGCCTCGGGTCCTGTCTCGGTACCCAGGAACCTACCAAGCCCTCGCGAGGCGACACTTAATCCTTTTCTGATGCTCACTTTTATTTTCACACCAACCTTCCTTACTTTCTTCTTTTCCAGCGAGATGCCACCCCTAGGAAGACAAGGCATCAGCCCCGGGTCTGACTCGTCCCCAGGAATCTACCAGGCCTTCGCAAGGCGATGATCAACTGCTTCTAAGATTTTTTTTCCTTTTGCTATTCTTGTATAGGGGTTAGAACCCCTTTTTACACACCTTTGTATATAGTTTTCTTTTAGATATTCGGGGTTTTTTTTTTCCCCCTTTCCTTCTCTCTATCATCATTAGTTTTTCCTCCGGCAGGCTTCTCTAACTGCCTCACAACTAACAAGAACTCCTCGAACAACTGCCTAGCAGGCTAGCAGAACAGGGTCACTAGAACTGCCTTCTAAAATAGGTCTTTCAATGCCTGGCAATGTCTTTACAGGAGGCAACGACTACTCAGACCTCCCTCAGACATGCCTAACCTAAACCCGGGACTTCATGCCTTGGATGCTAGTCCCCAATAAAGAAAGAAAAATCCCCTACAAGTACACATACACATTTAGCATAAAAACACGGTACTCGTAAAAGGAGAGATATCACCTGGATAGGGCCACGAGAAGCTTCCGTGCGACATAGGCTCCTTCCAAGCTCTTCTTTAAACCTGTCTAGCACAGGACTAAAACAAGAAACCATTAACTGCACCCGTACTAAACATACAACTGGCCCTCTTGGCCTAATGAAATAAAGCATTTCACTACAAAAACTGATCGGCCCTCTTAGCCTAACGAAATAAAACAGAATAGCACTACACATCCCTCCCCGAAATAGTACAGATATATAATAATATGCTCCTTTCCAAGGAGAAAAAATAGGGCTCGTAGCCCTAAGCTAAATGCATAAGATTATGACCTATCCCTCCTGTATATATAGCAAGAGGCGTACGCATAACATGTTGTCTAATCAGCCTATGGGTCCAAGATAACAAAGGTAGATGGGTCTTGGCTACTCTTTGCATCACCCATATCAACCATCGCATGCAATATATTGCATGCTTCGATAACATTCCCCATAAGCGACCGGGTCCTGTCTCATTATTAATAGCAATATCCAAACTAGAACCACAATTGAAGAAAAGGTCTTCTTCATAAGCAAGGTTTGCCAGTGAATCCGCAAACTGATTCGAGTAACGTGGAATCAGCTGAAGAGACACTCTCTCAAACTCCTCAAGTAGGGTCATGGCAGTTCGACGATACATACAAAGGATGGGATTCCGCACTGTGTATGTCCCATCTAGCTGATTCAAGATCAACTGGGAATCCCCTTTTACTAACAACCGCCGAATACCACCTTGCTTGGCAATATGCAGTCCCATAATCAAGGCTTTATACTCCGCCATATTGTTGGTGAATCCTACCCCGAGATAAGCAGCTAACTTCATCGTAACTCTACATCGAGGATCTCCGATTACTACTCCAACACTCCCTTTTTTATTAGGGCCCCCGAACGCTCCGTCAAAAATGTGTACGTCCACAATGGGTTTACACAGCCTGCCATCACGAACTCCTCTATTCGTAATTATGATAGTCAAAATTTAGCATGTTTAGAGGATGAATTGACGGCTCCATCCCACCTTCTTCATTAAACTCAACAGGCGTACTTGTCAACATTTGTAAGCAGTGATGGCAGAAGACTTTGATCTCCCACACAAAGGTTCCATCTTCTTGCTCAATCACTTCGTATCCTTTGCTCCACCAGATAAGTTTCCTGATGGGACCTCAAATGGGCCAGCACTGGCTATAGAACTAGCCGGACCTCATGCTCATAACAGACGAACACACCCTCACAGCCTCGTGCACTACAAGAGAAAGTCCTTATAGATGCGCACTGTACCCACGAAAAAGTGGGCAACTTTATAAGCGCGTGTATCAGTGCGTCTATTCAGCTAGTATAAAAAACGCGTCTATATATCCGCGCTGATAAACACGCTTATAGATGCGAAAATAAATGCACATATTTTTCATTTCTCATAAAGTCCCTGAATATGACCAAACCTCTTAACAGCTAGTATTTTTTTGAATAGGGCATGATTGGATGTATATACGACATAATTACACCTAGATCATACGCTAGGACATGATATATATGTATAGGATCATATGAACATGATATACATGTATATACAACATGATATACATGTATAGGGCATATACATGCATAGGACATGACATACATTACTAACTTTACTTCTTTCTGAGTATTACAAATATATATCCAATCATTCCAAAGCTAACTACATATATGTGATTTCATGCCCTATATACATCCAATCATGCCCTATACAAATGTGATTGGATAGGGCATGATGATTGGATGTATATATAAATCAAAGGTTGACTTGTGCATTTGCAATATATATATATATATATATATATATAGAGAGAGAGAGAGAGAGAGAGAGAACTGATCAATACACTCACATGTCTCATTTAATGTTGTGCACTTAACCTAGCCATGCATGCCAATTCATAGCATGAGTAGATTGATGTAAATCAGTTGGCTTGTGCATATGCAAGCTATTCCAATCATGTCAAGGTGCACTTATAGCTCACATATAATTTTAGATAAGGTGGACCACATATAACCAATGTGCACATGTCCTCTTTTCATCATCTTTAGCCAGCGTGTCCACTTGTTGGTGAGTAATACCAACAAGCCAACTACAAATCTCTTATCTATGAAATGTATAAGTAAATTAACTTAGTTAATTTGATGAGGCCAAGTTTTCCTTCCATGGACAGTGTGGTTGGCTATATTCTACTTCAAGGTTATAGGAACTTGCAGAAGTCAATGGAGCATCCTAAAAATGGCGATACTTTAATTACTATATCAAGTCACTTCATGTACATATCTTTGATTGATTGATGGATAATATGCCTTTCTCTATCTCTTTCGTGTACACCTTCATTGCATTATCTCTCTCTAGCTAAAAACCATTCGTGCTTTATCCACCTATTGATACTTGCATGCAATTGTAAGTGGGATTGTCTAGTAAGTCACTACATATGTGCCAATTGACTTGCCAATGTGTTATCTCTTATCCTCAAGCTTTGTTATATATGTCACCACATAGGCCAATTGATTCTCTAAATGCATGCATTGATTCCTTAAATTGTTCATGCGTGTCTGTAAGCATGTGTAATAGGAATTATCTGCGCATATACATGCGCAATTACACACGCTGACAGACGCGCCACGCAAGTATAGAAAAATTTAAAAAAATTTGTGGCTTTCTTTTCAAACCTGTGCTTTCCTGCATTTTTTGTGTGTTTTCTGCAGTTCGAGCTCGACATCACTACTCGTGTCTATCTATCACTTCATGAAGACAATGAGGCAAGGAAATAAGAGTAAAAAGAGGACAAGAGGAAAGAAGAGCCAAAGAGTAAAGAATAAGAGCCAAATAGCAAGGAAGAGAACAAGATTCAAGCAACTTACCAAGGGAAGGGAGAAGCAGGACAAGGAGCTTGCAACCTAGCCGCCACCCGTTGGAATAGGCAAAGAAGGTGAGTTCTTTTTCTCTCTCTCAATCTTGTTTGCTTTCTCTGTTTGTTTGTCTCTCTCTTCACATGCTGGATCTTGTCATCTATGGAGGTTTTTTATCTTTGTTTTTAATGCAAGTTTGAGAAGAAATGGTGCGACTGTGCGCGTCTGTCAGCGCATCCAGATGACAGTGTAGACGCAACTATAGATGCGCTGACAGACGCTCACAGAGACGCAGGTATAGACGCGCACAGAGACGCAGGTATAGACGCTGCATGTAATATATTTTATCTGCACAGGGTAATACGATTTTTCTTGTGTAGATGTGGAATCCTGGATCCTCTAGCACCCCATTCAACAAGGAGCAATTCATGGGGGAGATGACCGATTATCTTGGTCGCCCTCCCACTGCAGAGGAGGTTTTCAGTGTGATGTCTAGGACACCTATCACATCTTTGCCTACACAGGGATCAGCTGAGGTACATGGATCGGCCGAAGCACGTGTATCAAGTGAGGTAGAGGGTAGTGCACGTCGAGTGAGGAGGGAGAGTGGTGCGGGAGGACGAGGAGGTTGAGGGCTTTGTGGGGGTTGCCTAGGTGGTGGCTCTCGATCACCCTCACCGGAAAATGAGAGAGGTGAGCCTCCACAAATGTACTACTCTATCACTGATGTTGGTGGTATCTTGCATGACTTTGAGGGGAGGGAAATGATAGCCTACTTGAGGAGTGTCGTGTATGCCACATACAAAGATTGCATGATTCCTTTCAAGCACCAAAAAAATGGTTTGTGGCAAGAGGTGCTGCGGGCAGTACATAAAAGGTACCCTAATCCCAAGAATTCACGATTCTCAGATGATTGGGGACGGTCAAAGGTGAGAGACGCACTTCATAACAAGAGGTCTCACCTTATGACACGCGCCAAGGAGTCATTGCGGAGACAAGAGCAGGGGCGCCCTGGATATGGCCAACCACCCAATTGCCAGCGCAAGGAGTGGAAAGAGGCCAAGAAGAGAGCAGCGGAGAAAATGACAAGTCACCAGCATGCGGAGGCACGACATATCCAGATGGCAACCATGGGATCGTCGCATTATGGATCGGGTGGCAGGGAGTCATGGGAGGCTGAGTTTGTAAGTATTATTTGATTTTTTTAAAAAATTAAATTTTATAATTTGTTTCACTTCATTATGTAGTGTGTTTTAATACGTTGTATGTTCAAATTGTTTTGTAGTATCATATCGTTGGTAGGATGCCTACTCCTAGAGAGGTAGGCTACCATCGAGGTCATAACCGGGCGTCCACTTTGGCAGCATTTCTACGAGGAGGGACTCATCACAGAGGAGCAATATATCGCGCCATGAGGATTCCACCACCAGAAGAGGTACATGAAAAGTATAGATAACTCTAATTTATTGTTTGTAATGGTATTTGTATACCTTAATCCTTTGTGTAGGCGAATCCTGATGCAGTTGAGGATAGCGAAGGGGGGACTAGCAGTAGCGGTGGCGGCAACGGCAGCGGCACAGGCAACGATGGTGGCAGCGATGATGATGTCTCTTCTGAGGAGATATAGAGGAGCCCCATGCATGCATGCCTCCGCTTGGCTTGTAATTTTCATTTTTGATATATATTACTTTCAGCTAGTGCTTGCGACTATGACGTCACAAGCACTAGAACTCATAATGTAAAAATGTTTCATCTATATATATGAAATTTTGTGTGCTACATACATTGTTTTGTTTTTAGTATCCAATCTTCGAAATAATCTTTCTCTGTTTTCCCTAAGCATACAATTTGATGTTGATGGGGGGAAAAAACCAGAGAGTATGTGGCTTGCAAAGCTACACGCTCTCTGGTTTTTTTTTCATACCTATGTTTTGTGCATCTATCAGCACGTCTAAATTGCAGGATAAATGCACGTCTATTCTCGTCAAAAACTTGCAGAATATGCAAAAGTACCAAAGACAGTAATGAAAGTTGTTTTCAACTTGTCCTCTTTTGCAATTGCCATCTGGTTCTATCCTGCAAAGTAATCCATAAACGAATATATTTCCCTACCCGCTAATTGATCCAAAATCTGGTCAATAAATGGCAACGGGTAGTAATCCTTAATCGTTTGCTTATTTAGCTCTCTAAAATCTACACATAGTTGGATCTGATTGTTTTTCCTCTTCCTAATGACAACTGGTGAACACCATTCTGTGTGCTGTACAGGGAAGATTAAACCAACTTTCTGTAACTTCTGTAACTCCTCAAACAGCCCGTCCCTCAATTCAAAAGGCATACACCTTACTTTCTATGATGCACAGGACGACTACCTTCTTTTACAGGAATAGTATGAGTATCTAGGCTGGGAGGAATGCCTCTCAGTCATCATAACTCCAAGCAAAGAAGTCGTGGAATTCTTGAATCAAGGACACATAGTCCTCCCTTTCTGCCAAACTAAGCATGGAACCTAATTTGATTGGCCGCGGATCATTCGGTGTACCAAGGTCCAACTCAATCACATCCTCCTCTCTTATCCTATCTTGAGGCTTTATCAGCTCATTTAGAGTTATCTGATAAATATCCTCTGTAGTGGACCCCTCTTTAGATTCATCGTTGGATGATGTCTCACTACCAGATGGATCATCTGTTGTCTCTAATTCAGTAGAGGATAAAGGAGCTCTCTCACTCTAAGGAGACTCAGGGTAAGCATCGACTATTACTCGATTAGCACCTCTACCTAGAACCACTCGACCGGCGAGTATATCGACTTGACAATCTGTTCGTAAGATCCAAGGCCTACCTAGCAAGAATCGATAGCTAGGACATCCTGCAAATCTTATCACCCTAAAGTCCAAGAAGCATTCTACACTTGCAACTGTAACATGGACTTTAGTAACACAACCTTCTGGTTGCCTCAGACTATCATCAGCCATTCTAAGACAGGTGGAGCCATCTTTTTGGATGCCTAGACCCAACCTCTCCATCAACTCTGAACTCATGATATTGAGGGAGGACCCAGTGTCTACGATAGCATGCTCCAGTAATATTCCATCCACGTATGCTGGAATCCTAGGGCAATTCTTTTTAGCATGATCAAACCAATCTTTCCCTAATCGTGTTATGCCCAAAGGTTCTACAATATACCCAATACGCAGGATCTTCTTGAATTCCTTGCGTACTCTTGGAGATAATTTAATCAACTGTAAGAGGTTTACATCTGGTTTGACTTCGCAAAGAGAACTTGCTAAATCAAAATCATGATAGGTAGCCAAAGCTCTCTTTTCTCGCCAAACCATTCTCTCTTTTGGTCTCGGGACCGGCTTTGGTGCTTCTTTTATAGCTCTTGCCTTCTTTCTTGGCACTTCCTCATCCTTCTTAGGATCGACTTTTTTGTCAATGGGCCTTAGAGGTCCACCTTCCACGCCAAGATTTAGGACTTGTGTCTCCTTATCCCCTTGCTTAGGGTTTTCCTCGACCGGTTTTACATTATCTTTATCACCCTCTTTAGCCTTTTGGCCTCTTGTCATGGCTCTTAGGTTAGAGGTTTCAGCGCTATTAACGCATACAGCCTCGATAAGGCTGACTCCATTGCCTTATGGAAACTCCTCTATAGTGGCCTTTCCCCTTTGCAGTATTTGTCTTGGTCCATCATTTTGTTGGAGGTTATTACCTTACACTCTATGATTAATTGGACCTGGCTGTTTACTTCCTTGTTGGAGGGAACTAATCTTACTCCAATAGGTAGTGGATAAGTGGCCCGACTTCCCACAAATATCACATTTAACATTTGGACAGTTTCTAGGGAAATGTTGTCCGCCACACCACTTACAGCTGAATCTTGAGGGACCACCCTCTTCACGACATCAACTCCCTATCAGATTCTGCTGCTTCTTCAGGAAATTGACATCAACAGCTATTTGCCAATATTGTTCAGAAATCATGTTGGTGTAGTGCTTCATCACATCCTTAACTTCGCCAAGGACATTAGAGGCACTCGACTCATAGCCTTAATCGTCTATCCGTTGTTCCATTGGGTTAACAATTTGATTGGGCATTGGTTGTTAACTCACAGGAACAACATTAGGGTTCGAAGCTTGGCCTCCAACATTTGGTGGAGACAATTGACTAGCCATAGGCATAGTCACACTGGGAGGAGCTGGCAACAAAGGTACATTTTGAACCATGCTTTCTCTCCCATTAGGGTTATTCATAGGCATCCCTTGACTTCCATTTATCAATGGTAAATTGCCTCCAGGTACTAGACCCGCATTAAGATTTATTCGAGAGGAGTAGGCCATTTGTAATCGTGACTCTACTCCTTCTGCCCGCGTGATGGCGGTGTCTATATCAGCCAAAGTCACACTGCTCAGTTGTACCTAAATATTGAAATCCAATCCATGCAAGAAGTATTGCAATTGGGAAGCCGACGGAATGAGAATGTAAGTTTGTAACTTATGAAATACTTCCTTAAGCTTCTTGGCATAGGCTTTCACATTCTCATGGGGGTCTTGGCGTGTTACATTCAAAACACGCAACCAGTATTGGCCACCTCTTTCAGGGGCATATTCTCCTTGGAAAGCTGCATAAAATTGGCCGATTGTGGTTATGGTTCCAGTCTCTATGCTATGATACCATAGTACAGCCCTTCCTTTTAATGTCATGTTAAAGAACATCATAAGATGTCCCTCATCTTGGATGAACATTAATCTTTGGAATTCACAAATGTGAAACTCCGCATCTTCTTCAGCTAACCCATTAAAAATGGGCAAAGGAACTCCTAAAGCTTGCAGATCCGGCGTCCCTGCAGGAATTGCAATGGATTGTGCCATGACGATAATCGGATTGACAATAGGAGTTTGGACTCATGGGATCACACTGTTGAGTGTTGAAATGACTTGTTTTTTGGGCTGATTTTTGTTGTTTTTGAGAGCTGAATGGTTGATTTTATGAGATGATTGATTAGTTTGGAAGTGGTTTGAGAGTGTTTTGGATGATATTGATTGTGTTTTGGAAGTTCATGATGTTTATTAGTGGTTCTGTGATATTCTGATAGGTTCTGATTGGTTCTGTATACCTTCTGTATAGCTTCTGTTTTGTTCTGTTTTGTTCTGATTGTCTTCTTTAAGGAGGGATGGAGTATTGATTGATGAAGATTGAGATCTTGTGAAAGCTTATTGAATGGTTTGTGAGAGTTTGGAATGGTTTAAGTATAAGTTATGTGGTTTTGATGACCTTCTGTAACCTTCTGTAGGTCTTCTGTAGAGCCTCTGTTTCTGTTTCTGTTCTGTTCTGTACTGTAGCTGTTCTGGTACTGTTCTGTATGCTTCTGTATGTGTTCTGATGGATGAGAGTGTAGCTTGGAAAAGTTTTCTAGCCTTGGAAAGAGGTGAATACAAGTGCAAAAGAACTGAAAGAAGTGAAAGAAGTAGCTGCTGAAGACTCAAGTGAAGACTAGAGTGAAGTGACAGTAGTGAGCTATGAAAGGACACTGTAGTGGCTCTGGTGACTCTTCATATAAGACATACCTCTTGGGAGGGGTATCCACGACCTAAGAAGGATTTTTGAGAGGGATTTTTGAGAGATTGTAGTGAGGATATGATGTATGATTGATAGAGAGAGAGAGAGAGAGTCAGAGATAGCCAATTCTACTCAAACAGAGTGATCGTATATGAGAGATTGAGAGAGAAGACTATGAAGATATTGAAGATGAATACTATGTGATGTATTTCCATTCAAAGATGGTGTATTCCTTTGCTTTCTTTGTTCTATTGATGGATTTTGTGAAGATATTGAAGAATATGGTTGATTCTATCAAATCCGTGGGAGATCTACATGATGCTGCATGAAGATTTGTTGTGCCTGGTGTTCTTTTCTTCATTGTGATCATATGAAACATAATAAACAAGCTTGTTGATGTTACAAGATAGATTTTCTTGCAAGAGAATTCCCTTTTCCTTGGTGTTCCTCTTGGGGCTCCATGTTTTTGGTGCGCAGCCGGGGAAAATTGCCATCAACAAGCACCAAAAGAGGCTGAAAATGAAGGAATTGGCATTGCCAAGAAGAGAAGAATTCAATGGATGTTTGTAAAGTTCCTTCTTCCACTGAAGAGTTGGAATTTCTCATAATCAAAGCCACTTTCCACAAGAAGTTCATCCCACAATGGCAGAAACACATCACCATCATGATGCATGCTCTATGTGCTAGACAGTTTCCTCTTCCTGTTGAAGCAGCAGAAACTTGCATCTTGGTGGCAAAGTGTTTGGGAATAAACTGAAGAGCAGAAACAGAGAGAATGACTATCCATGGAAGATTTGGCATTCATTGAGAAGTTTCCAGATAACATCAAGTGGGAGATTGTGAAGAAGCTTCAGGAGTCTTGGTCTATAGAGGTTCACAAAGACAAGAAGGAAAAGAGTTGGAATTTGTTTGTGGATGCTCAACAACAAGATACATGGGATGCTTGGTGCACAGATAATCTTCTGTTTGTTCAATTAGCAACCCACTGGAAGTTGGTAGACCGAGTGTTTTTCACAACATACACTGTTGAAACCATCTGAAGCTGGCAATACTATGATGATGGCACCACCACAATGCTTAGACGTATGCATTTTGACACCTTCAGAACCGAATACCTTCCTCTGTGCAGTGGCATGAAAGCAGAATTCAGAAACGTTGAAAAGGAAGAAGTAAAATAAATGTTAGCAAGACAGTTCTCCAGAGATTGAAGCCTTCTGTTAACCCTCTGTGGAGCACTAACAACATAGTGGAGCCAACCCCCTGATGAATGACGCAATAAAGAGGCAAGCGTTAGAACGAGTCCAGAGGTACGTGAGAAGAGAGAAAGCAAAAATCAGAGCCGAGAGCGAGCTCGCAGCAGAAGCCACCTTTGACGCCCTTGCGAAACTCTTTACAGAAGTCCCAATGGCATATCAAGCCCTTCCTCCTCCTACTGGAGGTCCACTTCCAAGCCAAATCCGTCCTGGAAATATTGATGACAGGCCAGCGAATGTAGTTCCATTGCCAGTTTTTAAGGGAGAGTATGTAAGGATAGCACCGAGACAAAACTCGTGCTCCTATCCTCTTAATAAAAATACAACAAACTCTATGTCATGATATGCATTAAAAAATCAACAATAATCAGCACACAAATCGCACCATTCAAACATCCCACCCCCCTACGTTTAGATATTGCTTTCATTGCATAGGTATAGAGGTTCATTTTGTCATGTTTTGATGTATGAAAAGCGATAAATCACAAACTTTGACAAGAAGATAGGGAAAACTGAGGCTAAACCTCATGCTTTGCCACTACCATACATCCACAAACAATCATTATATTTTTCCTTATTTTTGTGAAGCATATTTCTATTTTTTTCCCCTATTTTTCCCATTTTCTTGATTTATTTGTCAATAAAATATGTTATTTTTTTATTTTTCTTATTCCAATCACTTCAGCATACTAACATTTAATTTATTTTCCATTTTTCCCCCATAGAAACACATTTCACCCACCCGAAATGACAAAACTATCATTTTACCGCTTAAAAATCACATTTCAGGTTTTACGGGAATTAAATAACGCATGTAAATCATTGCAAAATCAAATTTTTTTGATAAACAACAATTAATCATGATGCAACCAGCACTCAAACAAATTTTCATCCAATAATAACATCATTACCATCATAAAATACCAAAAACCCTTCATTTTCTTCATAAAAATGGTCATACCGTGTTTTTACGAAACCCGAGACACATTAAATGACTGCGTGACCAGCAGACGGAGCCTCCGTTGCTCTCAATCCAATGATGCACATCAATCTTCAGCATCTACATCAATCTCCATCACCATTTTCTTCAATATCCTTCCCGATTCCTCCTTCAAGATAGTGCGCATGAACATCCCATAGAGAGGAGAGAGAGGGAGGAGAGAGAAATACTAGATTTTGATCTCTTCATTCAGTCAGCCATATCTCATGCGAAGGGCGGCGATAGGATCAAGGAAGAAGGAGAAGTTGCCGGCCAATGTCTGTTGCATGGCTTCTGTTGAAGCTCCATAATCAATTTTGGGGGGGGGGCCGATTTTTCTGCATGCAGATCAGGCGTCGCCATGTTATCACCATGCCATGAAAAAATGAAGGGGGGGGTGCCCCCTCCCAAAGGGCGCCCCCTTTTGGCGTTAATTTTTGTCCACCTTTTCAAATTTGGCCCATTTCTGACAACTTTCACGTCCGGACTCCGATTTGACCTCTAAAAAATCCTGCGTGTCCATCTCGGCATCCGACACTGACTGGCAACTCCTGACATCCCGCATGGCAGTCGAAAAAATTATCAAAAATCCACAAGTGTCACTCGGGCACCTTTTAAAAGCCATCTTTCACTTAGTGCTTAAAATCGTCCTAGCTGCACAGCCGCCGCCTTCAATGTTGAAGATTTTTCCCTAAATTCTGAGTTTTTTGGCAACTTTTAGGCACATTCCAAGCTCAAACCTCCGCTCTCAGTGATGCATTCCTCAAATTATCGACGAAGGATCGATATGATGAACATCCTAGACCACATTTATAATCCATCGCCTCTGTAGGTGGAATGGAGATGTGTTGAGATGGCAAGCTCAACACATGTGGACATGGATGATGGACCGCCTGGTTAGATGGGTCCACACGTCTACACTTAGCACGTCGGTGGTCATTATGACTCTCACATGGCCACTGACTCATTACTTATTATATTTAGGTTGTTACACCTATTTACAGTTGGCATAGTTATAGCGCCATTCGACTAGTGTAGTCGGTTATGCATTGTTTGACTTAGTAGGCCACTTTCCTTTTATGTTGTATCTTATCTATATTTTGTGTACATTGTAAAGAGTGTGTAAGAAGAAGAAGAAATCAGCAAGAAAACGTTTTGGCCTCCATCTCTCTTCTTGTCTCTTGAGTGAGCTTCTCCTTGTGCATTCTGTGTGTGTTCGGCGCAGCATCTTGAGCAACCCCCTCCACCACGCGATTCTTGACATGGTATCAGAGCCGCGCCATTGAGAGAGGCTGATTTCGAAGGTTGAAGTGAAGGAGAAGAAGCAAGGTTCGAGCAAGCAAGCCACGGGTAAGAAGCTCTCCCATCCTTCCACTCTTTCTCTTGGATAGTGCCTGTGGAGGCACCGGAAGCAGGGCAGAGCAAAAATCTCAGATTGCAGTGAGATTTGGTGTGCGCGAAGAGCGCTGTATATTCTGCAGATAAGCCCTTTAGGGCCTTTCCCGCAGAGATTTTGGGCATTTGAGGCCGTTTCAGGGCCCGTTTTAGAGCCGCAAGGTTGCGGACAACAGTTTCGGGGTACACTGTGACTTCGACTGTATTGACCGAACGTGGGTGCGCAGGTTACAGATTTCAGATCTGTAAGTTCAAAGGTGTTTATCAGTGAGTAAACACAAGGTTTATCTGCAAACTGGTTGCAGATTGCATGTATTGTTGAGCAGACAGTAAAAAAGGTTGTCTGGTGTATTGCTGTGCACTACAGGTCAAGGGTTGCAGAAGATTTGCTTGCTGTTTGGTATTAGTTTTGTGATAATGGCAGAGAACAGTGGAAGCCCTATCATTGAGAAGCTCGACAAGAACAACTACCCATCATGGAAGTTTCGTGTCACGAACTTCCTTATTGGAAAAGGCCTCTACGAGTTCGTTTCAGGTGAAGAAAAGGAGCCGGAGGTGAGTGATCCTCCAACTGTAGAAGAGACAAAGGCACGAAAGGAATGGAATGCAAAAGACAAGAAGGTCATGTATTGGTTGTCTGCAGTAATTGACAATAACATGCTGGGACACATTAGAAATGCAGAGAATGCATATGCAGCTTGGACCATACTTGAAAGTATGTTTTCTGTAAATACAAAGGCACGAAAGATTCAACTCAAGCAAGAGTTGAATACATTGAAGAAAGGGAAGATGTCTATCAATGAGTATGCACTGAAAGTAAGAAGCATTGCAGATGCATTGGCAGCGATTGATGCAATGCCCGATGATGATGATTTGGTGTCGTCTACCTTGGGTGGACTTAACAATGAAAAGGCTTGGAAGTCTTTTGTAACTTCCGTATATGTCAGAAAGCCATTTCCAGATTTCGATGAGTTGGTCTCCCTTATGATCACTGAAGAGATCAACATGCAGAGTGAGACATCTGAAAGAAGTGGTGAACAAGTCCAAGCTTTCTACTCCAGTTCTGGAAGGGGACGTGGCAGGTTCTCTTCAAGAGGCCGTGGTACAGGACGTGGTAGTGACAACCAGCAAAACAGATTGAATCAGCAATTTGGCGATATGCAGGTTTCAGGAGGTCGTGGTAACTTTAGAGGCAGGGGGAGCTTTAGAGGAAGAGGTGGATGGCAGAACAGAGGCTCTAACAACTCTGGTATTGTGTGCCACTACTGTGGCAAAACAGGTCATATTGCAGCCCAATGTTATGCTAAGAGAGATGATATCCGCAGTGGTAAGTTGCAGCAAGGAAACTATGCATCGTCTTCACGACAGAATGAAGACAAAAATGAACGTTTGTTCGTTATGCAGCATATGCTGAATGCTGTTACAGGAAAGGGAACACATGAAGATGTTTGGTATGTTGATTCAGGTGCATCCAATCATATGACCAGCCATGCAGAATGGTTTGGAGAGATGCAAGATTTGCAGAATGCAGGTTATGTGCAGACGGGTGATGACTCATGCCACCCAATTTCACACATTGGAAAAGTTCCCTTGTCCTTGCATGATGGTAAGACAAAGAGTCTTTCAGATGTACTACATGTACCATCTATTACAAAGAACTTGGTGTCAGTCGGTCAAATGGTAGAGCAAGGGCTGCAAGTCAGATTTAATGCAAACGGCTGCTTTGTAGAAGACTTCAATGACAAGTGCAGGTTGGTAGCAAAGGGAAGTAGAGTTGGACGTATGTTCACTCTAGATGCTGGAATTCCTACTATGAATGCGGCTATGTATGCCAAAGGAAAAGGTGTTGTTGCAGACATTGAAATTTGGCACAAACGCATTGGACATGCAAATGTACAAAGGCTGAAATTAATGCAGTCCAAAGGGTTGGTTACAGGTTTGCCTACTTTTAAAGTTGCAGAATTTCAGAAGGTATGTGAAGCATGTCAGTTTGGTAAGCAGGCAAGACAACCCTTTTCACATGACAGAGATGTAAGCAGAAATATCCTTGATGTTGTGCATACAGACATTTGGGGGCCTACACAAAATGTATCTCTTGGAGGCAGTTCATACTTTGTCACATTCATTGATGATTGTTCTAGAAAGCTGTGGGTATATTTTATGAAGGAAAAGAGTGAAGCTTTTGAGCACTTTAGAACTTTCAAGGCTGCAGTTGAAAGAGAAACAGGCTTGAAAGTAAAGTGCCTGAGGTCAGATGGAGGGGGAGAGTACCTCTCAAATGAGTTCAGTGATTTTCTGAGGTCTCATGGGATAAAGAGACAGTTCACATGCAGGTATACCCCACAGCAAAATGGGGTTGCAGAAAGGAAAAACAGGCATATTGCAGAAGTTGCACGCGCCTTGATGGCTGAAAAGAATATGCCTAAGCATTTTTGGTCTGAGGCTGTTCATACTGCTGTTTATATTATGAACAGAACTCCCACAGCTGCAGTTCATGGTATGACCCCCGAAGAATGTTTTACAAGTAAGAAGCCTGATGTTTCACACTTGAAAGTGTTTGGCTGCATTGCGTATGTTCATGTACCAAATGAGTTGCGGAAGAAACTGGATCCAAAGGCTGAAAAGTGTATCTTTATTGGATACTCCTTAGAGCAAAAAGGGTATCGCTGTTACAACCCTGTCACATGTAAGTTCAGAGTGAGCAGGGATGTCATCTTTGATGAAATGAGCAGTTGGTATGCATCTAGTGGTGATGCATTGGATGTTGATGATGATCATGACACTCATGTGCAGGCTGAAAGGCAAGAATCACGGACTCTTAGTGGACCAGAGACATCATCTGGTAGTCCTTGGTCTGGGAGACTAAGGAGTAGCTCTACATCTTCAGGTGCATCTAGTAGCACTACAGGTAAAGACAAAGGAAAGAGTAAAGTGTCAGAAGGCATTGATGCAGTTCTTGATGGAGACTCCAGTGGCTCAGAGAGCTTGGATGATGAGCTTGGCATTCCTTCAGTGAGGACTCCAGGTGTGCAGAGAACACGTGTTAATGCAAAGACTCCATTGAGTGATCCAGTGGTACGCAAGTCTAGCAGGGTGAGATACCCTGTTAAAAGATTTGGTTTTGAGGGTTATGCAGCTCACCATTATGCTTATATGGTGAAACTAGTTGAGGATGTTGAGCCCACATGTTTTGAGGAGGCTGTTGGTCATGCTCATTGGGATGCAGCAATGGATGAGGAGATGGCTGCATTAGAGGCCAATAAGACTTGGGATCTAGTATCATTGCCGAAGGGAAAGAAAGCTATTGGATGTAAGTGGGTTTATAAGATTAAGCACAATGCAGATGGTTCTATTAGCAGGTACAAAGCTAGGCTGGTTGCAAAAGGCTATGCCCAAACATATGGCATAGATTATGATGAAACCTTCAGTCCAGTTGCTAGGATGGCAACTGTCAGATGTGTTATTGCTTTGGCAGCAGCCAAAGGTTGGAGGTTGCAGCAAATGGATGTAAAGAATGCCTTCTTGCATGGTGATTTGCAGGAAGAAGTGTACATGGATCAGCCAGCAGGTTATGAAGATTCAGAGCATCCCACATATGTGTGCAGGTTGAAGAAGGCACTCTATGGGCTCAAGCAAGCACCAAGAGCATGGTCTGACAAGATCAGAGATTATCTTGTCAATATTGGCTTTTATGTTTCTGATGCTGATCACTCACTTTATGTGAGAAAGGGAGATGCAGGTTTGGTCATCATAGTCATCTATGTGGATGACTTGATTATTACAGGTGATAGTGATAGTGGGATTGCTGAAGTCAAGGGCTGTTTGAAGATGAAGTTTGAGATGAAGGATTTAGGTGAGCTAAGGTACTTCCTTGGCATTGAGGTGATCAGATGTGATGATGGTATATGGCTGTCCCAAAGACAGTATGGCTTGGATATGTTGTCCAAGTATGGTATGACAGCATGCAAACCACTTTCAGTCCCATTGGAGCAGAATGTAAAGCTGAGTGCTGATGTTGGGGATGAGATAGAAGACCCTACTATGTTCAGGAGGATAGTGGGGAGTTTGATCTACATGACCATTACAAGGCCAGACTTGAGCTATGCTGTTGGTCTTGTGAGTCAGTTTATGCAAGTACCTAGAAAGCCACATTTGGATGCAGTCAGACGCATATTGAGATATGTGAAGTCCACATTACATTATGGACTTTTCTATGAGGCAGGTACAGATGTACAGGTGTTTGGATACACAGATGCAGATTGGGCTGGTAGTATGTCTGATAGAAGATCTACCAGCGGATACATGTTCTCTCTTGGTAGTGCAGCAGTTGCTTGGAGCAGCAAAAAGCAATCTACAGTTGCTTTGTCGAGTACAGAGGCTGAGTATAGAGGTGCTGCTGTTGCAGCATGTGAGGTAGTATGGCTGCAAAAGTTACTAGCTGATTTGGATGTGCAGGTGGAAGGTCCAGTTGTCATTTATTGTGACAACATGAGCAGTATACAGTTGGCTAGGAACCCTGTGTTCCATGCCAAGACAAAACATATTGAGGTACACTACCACTTTGTGAGAGAGAAGGTACTAGCAGGTGAGATTGACTTGGTGTATGTCAGCACACAGGATCAGATAGCTGATATCTTCACGAAGGCATTGGGTACAGAGAAGCTTCAAAAGTTTCGAAGCTTACTTGGAGTTGCAGAGATGCAGTTGAGCTTGAGGGGGAGTGTTGAGATGGCAAGCTCAACACATGTGGACATGGATGATGGACCGCCTGGTTAGATGGGTCCACACGTCTACACTTAGCACGTCGGTGGTCATTATGACTCTCACATGGCCACTGACTCATTACTTATTATATTTAGGTTGTTACACCTATTTACAGTTGGCATAGTTATAGCGCCATTCGACTAGTGTAGTCGGTTATGCATTGTTTGACTTAGTAGGCCACTTTCCTTTTATGTTGTATCTTATCTATATTTTGTGTACATTGTAAAGAGTGTGTAAGAAGAAGAAGAAATCAGCAAGAAAACGTTTTGGCCTCCATCTCTCTTCTTGTCTCTTGAGTGAGCTTCTCCTTGTGCATTCTGTGTGTGTTCGGCGCAGCATCTTGAGCAACCCCCTCCACCACGCGATTCTTGACAAGATGGACGGGTGACTCAGGAATCTATTACATAGCTGCCCACCGGTTTGCGTACTTTCGAACCAACCTAAAGAGAATCAAGTGGTTGAAGGACCTGAAGATCGTGAAGCTGTTTATTTTTGTTGAGGCTCATGTAAATACAACTTTACATGTCGAAGTTTGGAGGGTCAAATTGAACTTATATGTGTATGAGGAGGTGACCCGCATAATCCCCGCCGACAGGATCAAGGTGTTGGGACGCTATGAGAAGAATGGGTACCAAAGGAAAGGATACCCTAATCTTCCAATGACTTATCGATTCTTGAAGATCCATGACCCAAATCCATACTATTATCCAATTCCCGTAGCTAAATGTAATACAACATTATTCTCCCCAAACTAATGTACCAGTTGCTCTACCATCGCAAGAAATATTGTACTCCGAAAGGGCTATGCCCTTATGAATGAAATAAGACTTCTTTTTATCAATCATTGTCTTGTCTCTAAGTATTGATAAAAAGTTAAGTGGCTAGGTTTCTTGGTTGAAAGTTGAATTGGGTATGAAATATAATCGTAACGATTAGCGAGTTGTTAACATTAAGAATCCTCTACCCAGGCACAACTCCACATACAGATTCCCAGTCCGTCCCCTACATCAAGTACGGCTCTAATTCAGGAGAAAAAGTTTCTTCTCAAGCAGATCAAACCGCCAGAATTTGACGGAAAAGGAAGGACGGTCCAAGCTGATGCTGAGATTTGGATAGAGTCCATGGAAGATTACTTTGAAGCGGCCGGTACTGCACCTAGCCAACCAGGATATGCTTGCCAAGCTGAAGCTCACCGATGAAGCCAGGCTTTGGTGGAAGCAATGGTGCAGGGATCAAGGAATCTTGGAAGTATCTGTTACTTGGAAAAAGCTAAAAAAAGCTGTGTAAGGAAGATACTTAGCACCTGCGTACCGCATGCAGAGAATGAATGAGTTCTACGAGCTAAAATAGCTGGGTCTAACTCTTGATGCATATTGCTCAAAATTCATCTCACTTCTAAAGTATGCGCCACAAATGGATATGACACAACAGGTGTCGAAATTTTCTGCCGATTTAAACCCACCAGTGAATACCCGCCTCGAATCTATACGCCCAACAGATCTATAGGACGCACTCATTCGAGCTGCGCCCATAATTCAAGAGGTGCAAGCTAGACCAAGAAATAACAAGACTTGGTCTTATAATGATCAGAACAAAAGAGCATATAGGCCCCAAGTGAAGAGAGTTCAAGGTCAAAACTGGGGACAAAGAAAGAAAGCAAGGACCAACAAAGTCAATAACTTTGTCCCTACCCAAGGTAATGGCTGCAATCTCCGTTGTTTCCACTACAATAAGCCCGGTCATTTCAAAAGGAAATGTCCCAAGCTTGGCGGAGGACAACGTCAAGCTCCTTTCCAAGGAACCGCCAGTGGCCAAGGAGCCACCACCCGAGGCAGAGGAAGGACTGCCTGTGTTGCCAACAAGGAAATGTGCGAAGAAGAGGACCCGACCATGGAAGCAGACCTTGAAAGGGCAATAGTCCATGTCGCCCTTCACAAGAAAGGCTCGAATCGCTAGTTTTTGGTGATTTAGACATGATCGTACTATCAAGGTAAAGGCTTCAAAACCTTAATTGATTGTGGCAGTACGCATTCCTTTATCTCACCAACTTGTGCCAGAAGATTAGGAATAGCCACAGTAGAAGCACCTACCTTGCTTGTGGAATTAGCAAATGGTCGTGAGGTCACTTGTACTAGGAAAACTACTAAGGTGGAATTCTTTCTGCGAGGAAAATCAACTTCAGTCAAATTCAGGATCATGAACCTAGGTATCCATGAGTGCTTGCTCGGAATGGATTGGCTTAAACCTAATGACGCCCACATTCATTGTGGAAAGGGCCAAGTTTCCTTTCCAAACTCTGAAGGGAAACTGGTCACAACTCAAGGAGAGGCTGGAAAGCCAAAAATTCAATTGGCCAAAGCATCTCGGATTTTAAAGGGAGTTAGAAAGGGACTACCTGTCTACTTGATTAAGCTTAATAAGCTAGATCAGAAGCAGGGGTCTAGTGAAGGACCTTCATGGCTAAAGGAGTATGTGGACGTATTTCCTGAAGAGCTGACAGAACTTCCGTCTCAAAGGGAAGTGGATCATGAAATCAAGCTAATGCCAGGAGCTACGCTAATTGCAAAGAGGCCTTATAGAATGTCCATTCCGAAAGCAATTGAGCTGAAGGAGCAACTCAAGAAATTGTTAGATCAGGGCTACATCCGTCCTAGCAGCTCACCATGGGGAGCTCTAGTGTTGTTCCAGAAAAAGAAGGATGGAAATCTTCGACTGTGTATTGATTATAGAGGGTTGAATCAATCAACAATTAAGAAAAACTACCCTATTCCTAGAATAGATGAGCTTCTTGAACGTCTTCAGGGTGCGAAGATCTTCTCCAAGATTGATCTCAGGTCTTGTTACTATCAGATAAGGATCAAGGAAGAAGATATCCCAAAGACGGCCTTCAGCACAAGATATGGACACTTTGAGTTCTTAGTCATGTCATTCGGGTTGACGAATGCACCAACCACCTTCAACAGGTTAATGCAGGATATCTTTAGGCCATATCTTGATGACTTCGTACTCGTCTTCTTCGATGATATTCTAGTCTACTCCAAACAGGAAGAAGATCATGAACCCCAACTTTGCATTGTCCTTGAGACAATGAGGGCACACAAGATTTATGCTAAGATGAAGAAGTATGCATTCTTCAAATGTCAGATTGAATATCTGGGATTCATCGTATTAGCGGAAGGAATCTCAATGGATCCGAGAGATGTTCTAGAATGGCCAATACCAATAACTGTCAAAGAAATACGCGTTTTTCTTGGATTGACAGGATGGTATAGGGTCTTTATCAAAAACTAGGCCTTGATTACAGCACCTCTGACAGATTTACTAAAGAAGAAAACATCAATTGCATGGTCAACTACCGAACAATCTAGCTTTGATAGATTAAAGCAAAGTTTGGTATCAGCACCTATCCTGAAACTTCCGGACCTCAGTAAGGAGTTCGAAGTAGTAACTGATGCTAGCACGCTTGCCTTAGGATGTGTGCTTATGCAAGAAGGTCATCCTGTAGCATACTCTTCAAGAAAGCTGAAGAGCCATGAGAAGAATTATGCTACCCATGATCTAGAACTGTTAGCTGTCATCCATGCTCTAAAGCTTTGGAGACACTACATGTTGGGTAACAAGTTTACCGTTACTCAATAGCTAGATCTCTAGCCACAAAGGTATCCATGCCAAACAACCCAATACTTAAGGTAGCTAGAGAAGAAGCATGCCATGATCCAACCTATCAAAAGATGCTAAGGGAGATCCCTATCAAGGATCAGGACCAAAAGCTACAGGCTAAGTATCATGAATTCTCTACCAATAGTGGACTTGTCTACTATAGAATGAGATTATGCATACCGGCAAGCTAGTCACTCAAGCAGAAGATACTTTGGGAAGCTCATGATTCCCCTTTCTCAGGACATCTTGGCTATGCCAAGACCCTCAATGCAGTCATGAAGAGCTACTATTGGGAGAGGCTTAAAGGTGACATTCTCAAATATGTCACTGAGTGTTTGTCTTGTCAGTGTATTAAAGCCGAACATGTCAAAATGCCAGGAAAGTTACAACCACTTGACATTCCCCAAATCAAATGGGAATTCATCAGTATGGACTTTGTTGTTGGCCTACCCCAAGTTCAGGGAGGATACAACTCCATTATGGTTGTGGTTGATATGCTTACTAAGGTTGCACACCTTATTCCTGTTAAGACAAACTATAAAGCCTCAGACATTGCAAGGTTGTTTATCAAGGAGATATTCAAGCTACATGGGTTGCCTAGAAGAATCATTAGTGATCGTGATTCTCTCTTCACATTGCACTTCTGGAGAGCTATCTTTGAATCCATTGGGACTCAACTTTGTTTTAGTACATCTTACCATCCCCAAACCGATAGTCAAACGAAGCAAGTCAACCAAGTCATGGAGGATATGCTAAGGGCACATTGCTGCCGTGAACCAAAAAGGTGGATTCAATACTTGCCACTGGTTGAGTTTGCCTACAATGCTTCTTACCAACAAAGTATTCAGATGACCCCTTTTCAAGGATTGTATAGGCATGACTATCGAAGTCCTTTAAACTTGTCAAATCCCACCTTGAGGGTTGAAGCTTCAAGACAGATGCTAGAAGAGATGAATGATCAAATGAAGTCAATAAGACAAGACATCCAAGCCGCCAAGGATAGATAGAAGGCATATGCAGATTTGAAGCGTCAAGATAGAACCTTCGACGAAGGAGACATGGTCTTCATTCGTGTACGCCCAAAGAAGAGTTCCCTATCCTTAGGAGATTGCAAGAAGCTAAGCCCAAGGTATTGTGGACCATACAAGATCCTCAAGTGCCTAGGACCCAATGCTTATAAACTGCAACTCCCTGAGAACCTAAAGGTTCATAATGTATTCCACATCAACCTACTGAAGAAGTATATACCTAATCCTAGCCATGCACTTGATGACCAACAAGTTGTAATGCCTAGCCAAGGAGTCCTTGAGCTACAGCCTGACTGGATCTTAAATGTTAGGGAGAGACAATTGAGATCTAGAACCTTGAGGGAATGCCTCGTCCAGTGGAAAGATCATCCCGAGGAGGATGCCACTTGGATGGATGAAAGCACGCTTAGCCCGACAATACCCCCAGTTTTTCTCGAGATGGGGACATCTCGATTCCTCCAAGAGGGAGAGAATGTAATATTCCCGCTCGAAATATTACCGAACTTGACTCCCCACACACTGTGTAAACCCTATGCAAGGTTATCTTCCATATGGAAATTGCCGGTAGTTTAATCCGTAACCCACACGCGTGGAAATGGGACTTCCGCTGCCCAGGGGTTCAAAATTCACATAACCGTGGGGAAACACTCTCTTGTGAGGGGAAAAATGAATAATATTAATGCAATTTTTTTTATGTTTATCCCTTTCCCCTAGCCGATGCATGGCTGGAGGAGAGGGAGTGTGGGGAGGGATGGGCTAGGGGGAGTTGTGGGCTGCATGAGGAGAGGGGGAAGCCATGCAGTGGCCATGTGGGGAGCTTCTCTCCCCACCCCCTTAAGGCCTATATAAACCCCCCTTAGTGGGGGAGGAGGTACGAAGAGAGAGCAGAGGGGACATCGTGCTGAGGGAGTGGAGGGAGAGAGTAAGCTGCCATTGCCATTGCAAGCAGCAGGCTGCTGCGCCGTTGAGCAAAGAGGGAGGTGGAGGGCGCCGCTACTGCCGTTGCCATTAAACCGCCGCCACCGGGCTGAAGCCGCTATCGCTGAGTGCTATCGGCCATAGTCCACGTTGCCACCAACACGCCAATTACCAGTTCGTCGTTGTTACGCAAGCGGTGATCGAGAGCAAGCCTCACTCACAACCCGATAACGAGATGTTAAGGAGTGCCGATTGGCAAATTGACTTTGTTGAATGCACAACTCAATTTGATAAAATTCAAATATTCTATAAAACATCACAAGCCACACAAAAAACAAGACTAAAAACAATGCCTCTTATAGCTCAAAAAATTTTAAAACCCGTATGCGGGTAGAGCATTACACAACCACAATACAATGAAAATACCAACAATTCGAAAATAAACCAAGTGAAATATATTATTGTACCTTAACAACCTTGAGCCAATGCTCGGCGCTTTGACACCCAAAAGCTCCATTTTCCAAATTGGCATGACAAGAGCTCACTCTAGCATGTGACCCTCCACTCTCCTCTCTCACAAAATACAATTGTAATCAAGGGGGAAGGCCCTTAACTCGCCATTTTGATATCCTTATATAGTTTTCTATCCACACTCGTACACATTAGGCTTTTTTCTTTTATCTTTTGGCTTTTGCTTTTCTACTGCTTTTCACTATTTTCGTTTTTTCTGCTCTATGCCTGTTTGCAACTTGTTTGGATCATAACTTCGTCATTTCAACTCCGAATATAGTTATTTGGGTACTCAAAACAATCGGAACACATTTGGTCGACAAGCCAACATGGGTAGAATTACAAAAATCCATCAAAACTTAGCAAAAATATTAATTTTCGTAAATTATATCATTTTTCTTCATCTTTTATCTTGGACGGCTTATTCCCTTTCTTGGCCTGTTGTTATTGTAATTGCACACACTTCCAGCACACATGTCCTCTTTTCCTTCAAGAAATACTCGCTGACGATGTAAAACATATGATCTTTTCATTTGATCCTTGAGTCTTCAAAATAAAAATTCTTTGGATATGAATGTGTTTTTTAATGCAGTGTGCCCTAGCAAGAATACGCTATGAAAGAGAACTCCGTACACAACCATACATGATTTGAGAAAACATGCAATTGATCGAATCTATGGCATGCTACCATTCAAAGAATGCTCATAGAAAAAAAATATGGATGCACTGAAGATATTTGTGCCTAGCCTATCTAGATGTGCTTGTGCGTCATGCAAAATGCAAATAAAATTCCTTGTTGATTTAAATCATTATCTTCACCTCTCAACGCTCTTCAAAAAAATATAACATACTCCGCTCCTCCCGCCCATAATCTCACCAACACTCTAGAAAAGATGGTCCTCAAGATGTTGACCAGATAAGAACAACCGATCTCACAATTGGTGGCATCCTTCACGACCCTCTAACTCACCCAACCTCCTTACATACTCAACTAGAGGTTCCTAGCTTTGTGATGAGTATCCCAAACATCGTGTGTACAAGAAATATGCGTGCTTAATGACAGGTACTCTCTCATGTGCATGTGCATCTAAAATTTACTGCATATAGCTGCAGCAGACCTCATGCCGTGCTAGTGCTCAATGATGGTGCAAAACGTGCATAATCCCAATCCATGGCATGGCATTATTTGAAAAGAATAGGAGACAACCCCCGAATGTAGTGCATCAATAAGTGCAATGTGAAGTGCTCGTGAACCCATAATCCCTGTGATGTGCAAAAGTCTCGACAAGAAAACATACCTAGCTCCTCAATGTTGAGTAGCTATTGACAAACACAAGCTTCATCCTGTCCAAAAAAATATCAAGCTCGACCAAGGCTATCAACTTTCACACTCAACAAATCAAACAAAATGATAGAAGCAAATCCTAAGATAGAAAAACACAAGAAATCCAATCATGAAACAACAAAACAAACTGTCACACAAACAACTAAGCTAGCAAAAATTGAACCTAACTACAATTTGACTAGGGCTTTTCAGTTTTCAAAAAAACAATTGACATATTTAGCCCTCCCCCTAATCTGCAAACATTCATGTGTAGTAGTTGCTTTCATAAAACGATGCAACATTTATGAGCCAATCAAAAATCAAATCCAACGATCTATCCACAAGCTTCTCAACAAACACAAATGGCACATTTCTCTCAAACAACTCCTTTACAGCTAGACAAAACTCATCCATGAAATTCTCATCAAAATCCTTGAGACAATCCTCTCCATCTAAGGAAAATACATCATCCTCCAAATTCTTCAAATCCCAACCATAATCTAAAATCTTCATATCCCCCCTATCCTCCCTTAGGCTACGAAAAACCATGTTACTTTTAGAGTCTCTAAGTAAAGTTTTAACCCTTTCTTTGTTGCCAATCTCAAATTCATTCACTGATTCATCTACAACTTCTCCTAAAGATACTATGTAAGGATCTCCCAACTCAATCTCCAAATCAAAAACAACATCAAAAGGAGTCAACTCCGGACTCATAACACCATAAAAACCAACAACATCCACAAATGGGGTCACTCCAAGACACCCAACCACATCACTCAACTCATCAACAATACAAGACTCCATCAAGTCTTTCACACACAAAGAGTGGTAAACACCTTCCATAGTATCCTTACAAGAAACCTCACAAGAAATTGAAGAAACTTTCATCTCTACATCATCACGAACAACATCTTCACTATACAACAATTTTGGGTCTAAAACCTCAACCAAAGACTCCTTAACTACCAAATCCCCAATTACCTCCTCACAAACCTCTTCCAACTCTATTTTCTTGATTTTAAACTGCTCTCCCCTCAAATTCTCAATTCTTTTTAAATCCTTACTCAAATTCTCTCTCACATCCTCTTTAATGTCACTCTCAAGGTCATCAAATCCCCAATCAAAATCATCACAAACTTTTGGAGAATTCAAAGAAACTACAAGACTATCAAATGAAGTTTTCTCTTCGACATTGTTGCCAAAATCAACCAAACAATTATCTACACAACTATGAAGGAGTAAGAGATTACGTCTACTCAAAACAACATCATCAACATCACAAACAAAAGCCTCTCCAGGGCCACTCAAACCATCAACAACCAACTCACAAGACTCATCAGAGTCAACAACACCAATACCAGAATCACAACAAGAGTCAGAACCCAAAACCTCAATACTCTCTTGATTAACAAACTCATAACCAAACTCAACAATCTCATTAGGCAACAAATTCGATCCCTTAACTTCATCTTGAAAACTTACAGTTTCTAAACCCTCCCCCTCATGGTCTTCTAAAAAACTCAAAAATTCATCCTCTATTCTCTCTTCATCTTTCAAGCAATCACATCCATCTATACTATCACCAAGGCAAACAAGCTCGCTCTCTAAATTGTATTTACTCTCTTCAACACTGCCATGACTATCAGAACTTTCATCACACCTTCCCTCATCGGAAATATTAAAACTTTCTTGACTCTCATCCTCTCCCAAAGAACATGAGAACTCTTGGTCCTTAAAACAATCTGGTCTCTCATTTTCTTCTTTACAACTCAGATCCAACTCTAGCTCATCTCTAAAGTCCTTAAGCTCCAAAGTATCATCAGTCGATCCCTCTTCTTTAGTTAAATTACTAATCACTGAACTAGAAGTATCCGTGGTCAATGGATATGAATTCACACTCCTAAACTCTTCACTCCAATCAGTCAAATAAGTATTTTTCCCCTCAACCACCCTAGGGAGTTTCTCCTCACATACTTCAATTGATTTCTCACAAGTCAACTCATCTCTCCTAAACAGAGGATATAGTATACCTCTCTCAGGATATGCATAACTAACTCTCTTCTCCTCAAAAACTTTTCTCTCAACTCGCCTTGAATTCAACCTTTCCCTTGGTTCATCAAACCCTAACTCTTTTTTTCTTTTGGTCTTGCTCTCTTGATATTGAGCTATCTTTACCGCTTCCTCAAAAGTTTTAGGGTTTTTTACCTCTAATTTCACTCTCCAATCTTCTAATTTCAACCCATTTACAAAATACATTATCTTCAACATAACTGGGGCTATCTCACCTTCTAACAATGTTAAACTCCATCGATTCCATAATCTTTCAAACTCCCTAGCAAAGTCCTCAACACATTGATCATATTTTTGAACACAAGTTTCTATTTTTGCCCAAATCTCACTTTGACTTTCTCTTTTTTTAAACATAGATAGAAAAGCATTTTTAATAGTCTCATAGTCCAAATTTTTTCTCCTAAATTTCAAGCTTCTCTCAAAGTCAAGCAACCAATTTCGTGCTTCTCCCTGCAGATGATACCTAAGAATCTGGAGCTTAGCCTCAAGATTGGCCACTCTCCCTATCAAACAACACAGCTCTATTTTTTCTAAAAATCTTTCGGGATCTTCAGTATGATTACCATGGAACTCAGGAAATTCATCATCCATTTTCAACAATCACAAGAAATAAAAACAAACTCACATTCAAAACAACAACGATGTCAATTTTAGCACTCCTCAGCGGGGGCACTAAAAAAGAGATGTTATGCGAGCGGTGATCGAGAGCAAGCCTCACTCACAACCTGATAACGAGATGTTAAGGAGTGTCGATTGGGGTAATTGAATTTGTCAAATGCACAACTCAATTTGAAAAATTCAAATATTCTATAAAACATCACAAGCCACACAAAAAACAAGACTAAAAATAATGCATCTTATAGCTCAAAAAAATTTAAAACCCGTATGCGGGTAGAGCATCACACAACCACAACACAACAAAAATACCAACAATTCGAAAATAAACCAAGTGAAATATATTCTCGTATCTTAACAACCTTGAGCCAATGCTCGGCGTTTTGGCACCCAAAAGCTCCAACTTCCAAATGGGCATGACAAGAGCTCACTCTAGCATGCGACCCTCCACTCTCTTCTCTCACAAAATACAATTATAATCAAGGGGGAAGGCCCTTAACTCTCCATTCTCATATCCTTATATAGTTTTCTATCCACACTCGTACACATTAGGCTTTTTGCTTTCAGCTTTTGGCTTTTGCTTTTCTACTGCTTTTCATTATTTTCGTTTTTTCTGCTCTATGCCTGTTTGCAACTTGTTTGGATCATAACTTCGTCATTTCAACTCCGAATATAGTTATTTGGGTACTTAAAACAATCGGAACACATCTAATTGACAAGCCAACGCGGGTAGAATTACGAAAATCCATCAAAACTGAGCAAAAATATTGATTTTTGTAAATTATATCATTTTTCTTCATCTTTTATCTTGGACGACTTATTCCCTTTCTTGGCCTGTTGTTATTGTAATTGCACACACTTCCAGCACACATGTCCTCTTTTCCTTCAAGAAATACTCGTTGACGATGTAAAACATATGATCTTTTCATTTGATCCTTGAGTCTTCAAAATAAACATTCTTTGGATATGAATCTGTTTTTTTATGTAGTGTGCCCTAGCAGGAATATGCTATGAAAAAGAACTCCGTGCACAACCATACATGATTTGAGAAAACATGCAATTGATCGAATCTATGGCATGCTACCATTCAAACAATGCTCACACAAAAAAAATATGGATGCATTGAAGATATTTGTGCCTAGCCTATCTAGATGTGCTTGTGCGTCATGCAAAATGCAAACAAAATTCCTTGTTAATTTAAATCCTTATCTTCACCTCTCAACGCTCTTCAAAAAAATATAACATACTCCGCTCCTCCCGCCCATAATCTCACCAACACTCTAGAAAAGATGGTCCTCAAAATGTTGACCAGATAAGAACAACCCATCTCACAATTGGTGGCGTCCTTCACGACCCTCTAACTCACCCAACCTCCTTACATACTCAACCAGAGGTTCCTAGCTTTGTGATGAGTATCCCAAATATCATGTGTACAAGAAATATGCGTGCTTAATGACAGGTACTCTCTCATGTGCATGTGCATCTAAAATTTACTGCATATAGCTGCAGCAGACCTCATGCCGTGCTAGTGCTCAACGATGGTGCAAAACGTGCATAATCCCAATCCATGGCATGGAATTATTTGATAAGAATAGGAGACGACCCCCGAGTGTAGTGCATCAATAAGTGCAATGTGAAGTGCTCGTGAACCCATAATCCCTGTGATGTGCAAAAGTCTCAACAAGAAAACATACCTAGCTCCTCAATGTTGAGTAGCTATTGACAAACACAAGCTTCATCCTGTCCAAAAAAAAATACCAAGCTCGACCAAGGCTATCAAGTTTCACACTCAACAAATCAAACAAAATGATAGAAGCAAATCCTAAGATAGACGGATGTAAGAGCAGTTAGCTCATATAGGTTGTTCCTCCTTTTTCATTTGCCAATAACTTTGCCAACACTCTTAAGAATTTTTGCCCCTATCTTATTGAATCTCACTTCATGACCAAGATCAATTATGGCAACAACTGATAACAAATTTCTCCTAATTTTTAGAACATAAAATAAATTTAAAATCTTTTTGACTTCACCATTTGTAGCAACAAAGGAAAAAGTACATATGCCCATGGCAAGGCACTTTGCATCATTTCCAACCATCACAGTGATGGATTCTTGTAGAGGCTACATAGAACTATATAGACCTTTCTTGTTGGCAAGATGCACCACTATCCAACACCCATGAATCAATGGTAGATTCTTCTTGTGATGAGGAACACACTTCCTCATCCATGGTTGCCATGAATAACTCTAGCTCTACTTGAGTCGTATTGGCTGTCTCCTTCCCCCTTACTTTTAAGAATACCATTCTTTTCATTTTCCTTCTTGACAGAACAATCCACAATTGTATGTCATTTCTTCTTACTGTAGAAACGCTCTCCTTGAAATTTTTTCTTACCACTCTTCTTCTTTTCATAACCATCATTTTTTGTGGAGGAGCCTTTTGCATTCCATTTGCATTGGCAGAGAATGCAACATCTCCACAGTTGCTTCTTTATTGGGCTTTCAATCTCAACTCCTCCTCCATTAATAATGTAGAAAAAACCTCAAAAGTCAAAGATTCATGTCTCATATGATTCTTAATAGCAATTACCAACTCATACACTTTGATAAACAAATCCAAAGACATCTCCAAGCTAGCTTCTCGCTAGTCTTTTGTATCCTAGCACTAGCCATCTAGTCGAACAAATTCTTAATCCCAGTGATGAATGCTTCACCTATCTCTCCTTTAGACAACTTCTCTGCTACTAGTTGATTCTCTAGGTTTTGAATCCTTGTTTGATTTTGTGTTTCATACTAACTTCTCAATATAGTACATGCTTTTGATGGGTTGGTTGTATTCTGAATCAAGGTCAAAACACTATCAAAAAATCTTATAACTAAGGCACACAATGCATTTGCATTCCTTTGTTTCCAAGCTTGGAAAAGATCTACATTTGGACGAATCATCACACTAGAATTTGATGGGTTAGGAGTCGATTATGGTTTTGGGCCAGTCCCCACCACCATCTCTAGGATCTCATAAGAATCAAGGGTTGTAGTGATTCTAAACTTCCATAAAGTATAGTTTATACCATCTAAATTGCCTTCACTGAGGGTTGGTGGACAAATCCTTACTATTTGAATAGCTAGTACAGTAGCACTGCCTCCACAGAACTACTTCTTGATGTGCGGCCAGAACCGCTTGCAGAAGTCGACATCGCTCCTTGCTATTGAAACCTTTTCCTCTTGCATAGTCGTCAATCCCTAGAGTCCCTTGGGCTCTGATACCATGTAAAAATTACATAGCACAAATAATAGAATTTGAGCAAGAGATAGAGAAAGAGGGTACACAATAAACTCCAAAAATGTTGATACAAAGATGGCTCTATCTACCCATGCACTTCCAATGTGAAGCTTAGATGGCAATCAAGATAGAAGATAGGTGAAGAGATTAAGGCTAGCTGGGAAAAATTTGATTGGGTGAAAGGATAGATCATGAAAGTTGTGAAGGGGTCTACCTTTTATAGCCTATGGAGGAGGTCATGATGGATGACCTTCCATATGCACCTATGTCTACTGATCTTCCATGTGCACGTGTGTCTATTGACCTTCCATATGCACGTGTCTGTTGACATCCCATATGCACCTCCATTAGTTGGCCAACGAATATTTCTGATGGGACCTAAAATTGGGTGGCACTGGCTATGGCGCTAGCCGGACCTCATGCACAGAATAGACAACTCCACCACACAGCCTCGTGGGGCAGGAGTGTCTGTAATACACCGATGTACACTAGATAGGCTTAATTATACATTTGTAGCTGATATGTAGTCCAACATTTACCTTCCGTTCTCCTCAGAGAGAGATCTCGTAACATATAGGTATAGTGCCTCGTAACACAAACATAAGGAAGCTCCCCTCGACTAATTGTCGTGGCTCCATTGCGACTCTCCTATACCTTGGGGATTGACCCTAAGATGCCTCCCTTCAACAGTACACACGATACAAACTCCACTCTTTCATTTTAAACACATTCAAGGAGATACCATGTGTCCTCACCAAATAATTTCCTTCGAAAACGAACGACTAACCTACAACTTAGGTTCCTTTCCACTCCACATATAAGTCATATCCTAGGAAGACAATTGCTATGCAATCCAGGAATGATACCATGTCATGCGTCATGCATAGTGCATATGATCCTAGTGCACAAAAAATATTCATCAACTCACCACTTTGTAATGTGAAAAAACCAGCCTTTTTTTAATTTTCACTAAATGTATGCTTCGATATATGGAGACTAGCACTGTTTTCTCATGCTATTACCCCTTAAACTAAAATATCACAATTCTAAATGCAATGCACAATTAAATATTTCAAAGATTCAAAACCCTCTTAGCCCTCTTGATCTCTTAACGTCACCCTTTTCCCCTAACGTTTAGGTTATGCTGCGTTGCATAGGTGTAGGGTTTTATTTTGTATGTATTTTTTCGCATAAAATGGAAAAACCATGAACTATAACACATAAACAAAGTTGAAATGAAGCCAAAATTCATGCCTCATCTTTGTTATATAGCCACAACCACAAATCATAATTTTCTAGATTTTTATAACTTAAAAATCATTTTTTTCTATTTTTAGTTATTTTTCTCTATTTATTTATGCATAAAAATAGATTATATTTTGATTTATGATTATTGACTAATTATGATAGCTAAAAGATATTTTGTCTCAGAACTTTATCCCATGTGTATCTCTCTCCCCACCTGAAACCGATAAAACCCTCATTTTTTTTACTAAAAATGCACTTTTCAAGCTATAATTTAATTATTGCAACTATTTATTATTATGGATCTTCGTTTGTTTTATGCAAAAACCTCAAATAATATTGCAAAAAATCTCCAAACAAATTTTTGTTCCATATGAATTTCATTTCAAACATCAAACATAAAAAAGAAGCAAATTTCCTTTGTAAAAGTGCCACATACCGCTTACTTGCATATTGCGGGTTTTTTGAATTATTTTTTCGGGTTGCCAATGGACCAACCAGTAGCAAATATTCAATGCTGAACATCTCCCCTCAGCATCCTCTTGATCTTGGAGTAATCAGGGAGAAGCATCCATCATCGCATTCTCTTCTTGATTCTTGCCATGTGAAGCCCCATTTGGAGGAGAGAGATGGAGCACAGAGAAAGACTGAAACTCATTCTTCATGTCTGGATAGCCACTGGATGTGCAAAGACTAGTGATGGAGAGCGAAGAAATCAAGAAGATCAGTGATATAATTAGAAGGGGGGAGTTGTTCTTCAACCCCCATAGCCCCTCTTCCCTCAAAAATCGGCGTGCACACAAAATGTCGCCATCTCTTTTGTAACGTGTCCACATGTTCCCTTTTAGGACACGTCTTAGCAGTCCATCGGAAAGAGAGTCTAGAAAGCTCCACCCGGCACTCCCATGGAATGTTACGGGGTTTGCGATCTAGGACTTCCCGCGTTTGCCACGTAGCGGAAGTATTCCGGGTGTTTCCACTTAGGACCAACCTGAATCAGGGTTTCCCCTAATGGTCACTTTCCTAAATGGCAGCTAGCATCGAACCCCACGCAAACTACTTTACGCAGAAACGCTAGGGACGAAGCAGATTCATGTTGGACTTGGTTCAAGGAGAATGGGAAATGAGAGGGATGCAAGGCTCAACCTCTCTGCCCATAAGGCATAGTCCCATTCCATTCCCCTAAAACAACATAAATCGGGATTCTAGTAACCTAAACCTTAGGTCAACACCCTTGCTGTACATTTCCTTCGAGAAGAGCTCCTTGTTGTCCATTTCGATTGAGAAAAGTTCCTAGCCAACCGGGACCACCCATCCATAGGACGGACCCATGGCCACATCCACCGCACTTTCCTCAGGGTTGCTTTAGTTGTCTAATTACCTACCACATTTAGTTGGACATGCATCAAGAAGCTTCCTTAATTAGCCAATTAGACACTAGTTCCTTCACGTAATCTTAGCACTTGACATAGAAAAAAAATGCCAAACAAGTTCCTTTTCAACAGGTTATCTTATTTATCTTTAGAATACATCCATAAAAGTCCAGCCCGCAAGCTAATCCATAATCCGAATCCATAATCCGCCCAAAGGCTATCCAGCAATCCACAGGGATTAGTAATCCAAGATTGCGCCCGTAGACTAGTATGCGGGCCTCGAGATCCAATCCCAAGTCACGTTGGCCTCTTGTGCAGGGCCCGGAAGGCAAGGGATTTACGGCCAGATCTCCCCCTGGCACCCAAGCATCCTCCTACTCCAAGTAGTGCTCAACGGAGAGACCTCACGCGACGAGTTCAGCCCACGTTCCCAGTGCGGCTAACAACCCCCTTGGTTAGGGTCAGGCAGACAGTCGGGGGTAACTGATGTTGCCTCTCCCTTCAGGCTTTCAACCTGAAGCATTAATTAACTTTTCATCTTTTAGTTCTTTGAGAAAACAATGCAAACAATGCTCCTAAACTGTTACAAGCACAATCAATCCAATGGTCGTTTATTTGGCCAACTGCTAAGGAGTGAATCCTTCTCTCCGAATGCATCCAACATTCGATCCGGGATCAATTGCAACTTGGCAAGATCCCCAAGGGTTTGTTTATTCGCCCTTTTGTCCTTGGGTTAAGGCCATACCCTGTTAACCCAACTTAACCAACACCTTAGGTTTCATAAATTAACAATAAATCCTAGCGACCATGTCGTTCTAACTTGATTGATCCTTTACTTCCAAGCAAATGCATATCTTCCCTTAACTTGGCAATTGTCCACAAGAAAGGTGATGTAACAGTATGAATACCCATCCTCTTGCAAGTTAAACTTGCGAAAGAACCTACCAACCTCATTCCAAGGAATGGCAAAACTCTCTTGTGATCAAACCACAAGGCCATGTGACGTTGCAACTTGTTGCACAAGTGTTGCATCTATTGAGAACAGCGTTTCCTGGTCAAGGAATTGTGTTTAGGCAAGAAGCAGGGTTTAGGGTGTCTTCTTACCCAACCCAATCCTAATTGCATTAGGCCGACAATGTTCAGTCCTAGGGATTCCAACTCAATCCGAGTTTTAGCATTTGATCAAATGATCCTTAGGGTAGAAACCCTAGATCGTTATTTGCATGAGCGTCCAATTGACCCAACATTCCGTGAATGTGGGAAAGACCTTTGGGTTTGAGGATTTTGGCATTCCAAGTGCGATATTCGGCAGCACTTCCAACGTGCCAAGCCCTAGCTAGTACTTGAGGTTTTTATCGAATCGGCTAGTTATGCCTATATGAAAACCCTAACGGTTATAATACCACAAATTATTTGGGTAAATTGACCTACTTGTCTTACGACAAGGACAATTATCTCCTAGAGATGCTAAACTAGTTTGTAGGACATCACAATACATGTAAATATGTGAATCATTACTTCTACGTCCCAAAAGGTTTGCAATAACCCTAACTTTTCTTACTAAAGTCATTATGCATGATAATTTGGAGAGTAACTTACATAAGGTCCATTAGGTTTTTCATCAAAAAATCATGCACACAGGCCTTTGTTCAAGCTTTAGAATTTCATGCCTTGACAAGCCAAGCAATCTTTTCCAAATGCAACTTGATGAAATGAAATTTAGGAATATGAACAAGCAACCTTCTCATAGCTACAACGTAGTTAATGAAGTTCATGCAAAACTAAAGCTAGTGTTAACTCATTCCATTTTACAAGCACATGCCACATGCAAGTCATAGAATCATTTTCGTGCCCTGCTATTTCTTTTCGGATAACATCCTACGGGTGTTAACGACTTTTTCCCATGAACCATTACAATGAAGATTTTTCCTAAAAATGCGACATACGCTTATTTTTTCCATGTCTAGTCAAAAGTGCACTTAATAATTTCAACCTTATAATGATAGGCAATAGGTGTTTTAGGCTCATCACTTTGAGATGCACGTCAAGGCAACATGCTACTAAGGTCGTAAGATAGATAGACAATTTGCATTCATCACATTGAAATTACCAATAACCCAATTTCATGTCATGAATTAATTCTAGTAATAATTCAAATAGTCAAATTTCTTCCCAATTGCATTTAACTAAGCTAGGTGAATTTGAACACGCATAGGTGCTTCCCATTTCCATGAAAGTTATCATGCTTAATGCATTAATTTTTGTGTGGAATCAGAATCATAAAACCTGGGCTTGTGGGCTCGGGGAGATGTCCACGTGTAAGCTTGGGGAGGAACCTCCCGCAGATGCCTCTTGCGACTTCTTGGGAGCCATCGTTTAAACTCCGCAGATTACCCTCGCTTCTATGCATTCTCCGAATAGCTTCAAGATTTGCCTTCTCCCTTGTACGCAGGGGATTCCCTCACCGAATTTCGGATCTTTAAAAAAACCGAGGGCTTGTGGACTTTGGGTTTATGGGGAGGCTTGTGGGAAGGGAGCTTTTACAAGAAGGCTTGTGGGATTTGGGCTTTTATGAACAGGCTTGTGGGAAGGAGCTTTATGAGCTCGGTTTTAAAACCCGAGCAAGGTGCATAGGAACAAGGCCCAAAGCCTTATCCTTTAGAAGCTTCTCTAGCTTAGAGAAGCTTCTAAGAAGCTTCTGAGGACTAGCATGGACGTCGTGGAAGGCCAATGATTGGCAAGTAGAAATCGCCGAAGACAGGGGGAGGGACTTAATGACGATGGCGGAGATGGGCAGCGGCCTGGCGGCGATCACGGTGGTGGCATATAGTAGGCAGCGGAAGCGACTTCTCCTTCTCTCCTCGATCTTGCAGCATGGCCACGTTTCTCTGCTCCCTCCTTATCCCCCACTAAGGGGGGTTTCTTATATAGGCTTAGGGGGGGGAGGGAAGCCACCATGTGGCCATGCATGGCTCTCCCCCCCATACATCAACTACTACACATCATCTCCTTCTCCCATTCCCTTCCCTCCAGCCACGCATCGGCTGGGGGAATTAGTTAAAAAAATTGCATTAATTTGATCATTATCCATTTAGCCCCCTCCCAAGAGGGTGTTTACCTGCGGTTATGCAGTCTTGAACCTCCGGGCTCGATTTCCCAATGCGGAGGCCTCATTTTTGTGCGTGCGGGGTATGGATTAAACTGCCAGTAATTACAATGCGGAAGATAACCTTGCACAGGTATTACGCGACATGCGGAGAGTCAAGTTTAGTAATATTTTTGGGTGGGAATATTACATCTTTCTTCTCCATGAAAAAAAAAATACCCCCCCTTCCAATTCATCAAATTTAGGGGGTGCCTAAGGCCCCCCAAAGGGTGGCACCCCTTCAACTCTCAAGTGGCTGGCCAATTTTCGGCACTCCTCCTACGTCCGACCTTCAAATCGGCTTCTGAAAAGTCCTGGGCATCGGTCTCAAAGTCCCCCATTTCCGAGCATCTTATACAAAGGCGGAAGGGCTTTGATTGTTGCTGAATAAGTTACAGCCACCTAATCATTTAGCAAAGTGGTTAATCACTTTGCAGGAGTTTGATTACAAGATGAAGAGCAAGCCACCAAAGCTACAAGGCATTGTAGAATGTCTTGTGGATTTTGGAGAGCCAAAAGAGGCCTTGGTTGAAGGAAGTGACATGCAAACATTGTTTAATATTGATACGGTGTCTATTCCCTCTTGGTATGCTGCTATAACGCACTATTTATCTACGGGAGAGACTGGAGCTACTTTATCCAAATCCAAGAAGAGGAAAATTAAATAGAAAGCATTGAAATTTTCCTTGATATCAGGAACACTATATCGACAGGCTATTGATGATATCTATCGTCAATATCTGATGCCTGACGAGGTTCCATTTATCTTGGAGGAGTGCCATGACTCTGCTTGTGGAGGGCACTTTGTTGGGCAGTTGATGGAACAGAAGGCTTTAAGAGATGGATATTGATGGCCATCCATCTTCTAGGATTCATTTGAGTATGTTTAGAGATGTGATACATGTCAAAGACATGATAATAGAGAGAATAGGAAATGTCCACTTACGGCTATTATGGCTATTCTTCCATTTGAGAAGTGGGTCATCGACTTTGTGGGTCCTTTTACCCCATCGTCTACAACTCACAAGAGATACATTATAGTAGCCACTGATTACTTTACAAAATGGTCAGAAGCACAGGCGGCGAGGCAAGACAATGCAAAAGAGATTGCTAGTTTCCTACTTGAGCAGATCATATGCCATTTCAGTCCGCCAAAGGAAATAGTATCAAATCGTGGAACCCATTTTTTGAACAAGGTGATTAAAAGTCTGACTGAAAATTGAAAAATTAAGCACAATAAGATGAATCCAGATGAAGCGGTTGCATGATCTAAAGGCAATGAAATGTACCTTTAAGAAGGGGCAGTTAGTTCTATATTATGATGCACGTAGGGAGCTATTTCCAGGGAAGCTGGAACCTAGATGGGCTGGCCCTTACAAGATTTTTAGGATAGGTAAAAATAAGTCCATGGCTTTACTAATTGATCTACAAGGAGTGGAATTTAAAAATAAGATTAATCTTAATAAGATTAAACCTTATTATTTTTGAATATGCTAACGTGCTAAATGCATTGCAAGTCCATGCTTGGGGTGATTTGAGACCCGCAAGAGAGCTTAAATTGGTTGATGGGGCGGTTAATCCCTTATTTGGAGCACCCTTATTTAGACAGTATCTTTGTGTGGGAGATTAAAGTTTTTTGCCATCACTATTTACAAATTTTGACAAGCATCCCTATTGAGTTTAATGAAGAAGGTGGGATGGAGCCGTCAGTTCATCCTCTAAATATGTTGAATTTTGACTATCATCATTACGAATCAAGGAGTTCTTGATGACTGGCTGTGTAAACCCATTGTGGACGTACACATTATAATTTGATGGAGTGTCCAAGGGCCCTAATAAAAAAGGGGATTGTTGGAGTAGTTATCCAAGATCCCCGACGTAGAGATATAATGAAATTAGTTGTTTACCTCAGGGTAGGTTTCACTAACAACATGGCGGAGTATAAAGCCTTGATTATGGGATTGAACATTGCCAAGAAAGGTGGTATTTGGCAGTTGTAAGTAAAAGGGGATTCCCAGCTGATCGTAAATCAATTAAATGGGACATATACAGTCCAAAATCCTATCCTTCATATGTATTATCGAACTACTATAACCCTACTTGATAAATTTGAGAGCGTATCTCTTCAGCTCATTCCAGGTTCTTGGAATCAGTTTGTGGATTCATTAGCCAATTTTTCTTATGAGGAGGACCTCTTCTTCAACTGTGGTCCTAGTCCGGATGTTGTTATTGATAATGAGATAAGACTTGGTAGTTTGTGGGAAATTTTATCAGACGACGCGTTATGTGGCAAGCGATGGTTGATATAGGTAATGCAAAGAGTGACTAAGACCCATATACCACTATTATCTTGGACCCATAGGTTAATCAGACGATATGTTAAGCGTACCCCTCTTGCTATATATGGAGGAGGTATAGGTCACAACTTGATGCATATAGTTTAAGGTTGAGAGCCCTATTTTCCCCCTTGGAATAGAGCATATTTTTGTATATCTGCCTTCTTCCAAGGGGAGAATTTATGATTTGGTTTTCTTGATTTCTTTAGGCCAAGAGGGCCAACTGGTTTAAGATTTTAATGATTGATTTCTTTAGGCCAAGAGGGCCCTATGTCTGTTTGCTGCATGTAAGTTTAATAGTTTGTTGTTTTAGTGATTGTACCATACAGATTGACGAAGTCGCTTGAGGGAGCCTTTGCTACGAAGGAGCTTCTTGTGGACATTCCAGGTGGTTTCGTCCCCTTTTTGAGTCATTTTCCCTTAAGCAAATATTGATACATGTGTTTGTAAGGGTGCTTTCTTTCTATTTGTTGGGGACCATCAATCAAGGCATGAAGTCCTAGGTTTAGGTTATGTATGTCTGTGGGAGGTCTAAGTAGTCATTGCCTCCTATAAAGGCATTGTTAGAAACTGAAAGACCTATTTTAGATGGGAGTTCTAGGGACCCTATAGTGCTAACCTTGTAGGTGGTTGTTCTAGGAGGTCCTAATAGTGTGGGGCAGTCAGAGAAGCCTACTAAAAATAACCAAAAGAAAAAACCCTAAATATCTGAAATAAAATCTATGAAAATATAGAGGTGTGTAAAAAGGGGTTCTAACCCCTATTAAAACAAAGAAGAAAGAAAAATCTTTGAGTAGGTTCTTGGGTACCGAGACACGACCTGAGACCGATCCTTTGTTCTCCTTGGGTCACTATGCTCAGCTCGCTCCTTTTTACACACCCAAGTATGGAAACATAAATAAAGATGTGCCAAAACACGATACTACTTTTTGATCAGGCTATAAGAGTCCTCGCTTAGGAGGAGCTCCTCATTGAGTTGTCCTTAGTTCGGTAGGTAGTTAAGACCACCACTTAGGATGACCTCTCTGATAGTTATTTTTGGCTCGGCCCTGTTGGAGCAGCTAGTTAATAACTAGCTTTGGGCTTTCTGTCAAGTTATCCTAGGCCTACTCCTCGTGAATTTCATGCCTTGGTTTTGTCAAGGGGCAGGGTGAGAGCTGTGATGTGTTTTGTTGTGTATCTAGTTTGTAGCAGCTTGATGCTCTTTGTGGTTGTGTTTATGTGTAGATCTATTCGGGGGATTCGATGGGATGAGTCACCCTATCCCATGGTCGCCAATGAGCCGTGAGTCACCCTATGCTCTTTGTGGTTGTGTTTATGTGTAGATCTATTCGGGCGATTTGATGTGCTGAGTCACCCTATCCCGTGGTTGCCAATGAGCGGTGATTTTTGACTTCTGATGCTTTCTGTTGACCTTCTGTAACTCTCTACTGAGCTTCTGTGAGCCTCCATAGACCTTCTGTATGCTTCTGTATGCCTCTGTATGTGTTCTATTGGATGAGAGTGTAGCTTGGGAAAGTTTTCTAGTCTTGGAAAGAGGTGGATACAAGTGAAAAAGAGCTAAAAGAAGTCAAAGAAGTAGCTGTTGAAGACTCAAGTAAAGACTGGAGTGAAGTGACAGTGGTGAGTTATGAAAAGACACTGTAGTGGCTTTGGTGTCTCTTCATATCAGACATACCTCTTGGGAGGTGCATCCACGACCTAAGAAGGATTATTTAGGGTTATTATTGAGTGATTGTAGTGAGGATATGATGTACTATTGATGGAGAGAGAGAGAGAGAGTCAGAGATAGTCAAATCTATCAAAACAGTGTAATTGTATATAAGAGATTGAGAGAGAAGACTATGAAGACATTGAAGATGAATAATATGTGATTGATTTCCATTAAAAGATGGTGTATTCCTTTGTGTTCTTTGTTCTATTGATGGATCTTGTGAAGATGTTGGAGAATATGGTTGATTCTATCAAATCTGTGGGAGATATCTACTATGATATTGCGTGAAGAATTGCTGTTTTCTTTGTTTTGATGATCAAAAGAATGAAATAAAAGCTTGTTGATGTTATAAGATAGATTTTCTTGCAAGAGAATTCACTTTTCCTTGGTGTTCCTCTTGGGGCTCCATGTTTTTGGTGCGCAGCCGGGGAAACTTCCCATCAACAAGCACCAGAAGAGGCTGAAAATGAAGGAAATGGCATTGTCAAGAAGAAAAGAATTCAATGAATGTTTGTAAAGTTTATTCTTCCACCGAAGAGTTAGAATTTCTCATAATCAAAGTCACTTTCCACAAGAAGTTCATCCCACAATGGCGAAAACATATCACCATCATGATGCATGCTCTATGTGGTGGGCAGTTTCCTCTTCCTGTTGAAGCAACAGAAACTTGCATCTTAGTGGCAAACTGTTTGGGAACAAACTGAAGAGCAGAAACAGAGAGAATGACCATCCATGGAAGATTTGGCATTCATTGAGAAGTTTCTAGACATCATCAAGTGGGAGATAGTGAAGAAGCTTCAGGAGTCTTGGTCTGTGGAGGTTCACAAAAATAAGAAGGAACAAAGCTGGGACTTGTTCGTAGACGCTCAACAGCAAGATACGTGGGATGCTTGGTGTTCTGATAATCTTCTGTTTGTTCAATTAGCAACCCACTGGAAGTTGGTAGACAGTGCGTTTTTCACAACATACGCTGTTGAAACCATCAGAAGCTGGCATTACTATGATGATGGCACCACCACAATGCTTAGACGTATGCATTTTGACACCTTCAGAACCAAATACCTTTCTCTGTGCAGTGGCATGAAAGCAGAATTCAGAGACATTGAAAAGAAAGAAGTAGAAGAAATGTTGGCAAGAGAGTCCTCTAGAGACTGAAGCCTTCTGTTATCCCTTTGTGGAGCACTAACAACATAGTGGAGCCAACCCCTTGATGAATGACGCAATAAAGAGGCAAGCGTTAGAACGAGTCCAGAGGTACGTGAGAAGAGAGAAAGCAAAAATCAAAGCCGAGAACGAGCTCGCAGGAGAAGCCGCCTTTGATGCCCTTGTGGAGCTCTTTACAGAAGTCCCAATGGCACATCAAGCCCTTCCTCCTCCTGCTGGAGGTCCACTTCCAAGCTAAAAAATCAGTCCTGGAAATATTGATTGATAGGCTAGCGAATGTAGTCCCATTGCCAGTTTTTAAGGGAGAGTACAATGAAGACCCTGATCTTCATGTAGCAGAGTTTATAGTAGCATGTGTGGCTAACAATGCCAGAACCCCTGAGCATTGGTTAGAAATATTCCTCGCCACTTTCAAGGGCGCGGCATTTCAGTGGTATGAGAGACAAGCAGCAAAAACTTTTGGCACATGGGACGACCTGAAGTTGACCTTCCTCACTAAGGTGTTGAAGAGCGGATGCAAGAAGAATTTATGAATTTAAGTCAGTCCTCTGGAGAAAGAGTAGAAGGTTATGTCTCACGAATGGAATCCATCCTGAAGAGATGGACTAATCATAATCTAGATGATGGCATTCAAAAGGGAGTGTTTCTCAGAGGATTACAATCAGAAGTCTGTAAGTTTGTGGAGCTGCAAAGAACAGCCACACTGCAAGCTGTAACAGAAGGTGGAAGACTGTACGATGAAGTGGAAGCTAGACTGGCAATGAATCCAGGAAGAGGAGTCCTACCTCCTTTGATGCCAGGAATGATGTACCCACCAAATGCAATCCCAGGGATTGTCCCCTACCCCTACCAACAGATGCCCCAAGTATCACAGTACAGTGCAGAAAATCCACAGTGGCCACAATCAATGCCTCAAAAGATGGTTCAACCACAACAACAATGGTCCCAACCAATTTCCTCAATGCCAAATCAGCAGCAACAGTGGAACCCTACCAACTGGAGCCAACAACCAATAGTTCAAACATGAGCTCTGAATCAGAATCAGAACAAAGACCCCTCTACACCAGCCCAATCTATTTATGCAGTGATTACAGAGACTCCTCAAAACCCTACTGCCAATACCTCAGGAGGAGAAAGCTTGAAGGATTATTTATCCAACTCAGTTCCAAATATCAAAAAGGAGTTGATGGATGTGATTACAGAGCAGCTACAGACACTGAAAGTGAACACTGCTAGCATATCAACGTTGCAGGAGCAGGAAGAGATGTGATGCGGTCAAATACTTGGTGTGGTAAGTGTCATCAAGCAGGCCATTTAGCCACTGAATGTACATGAAAACCAACCATTCTAGAGCCTTCTGTTCCTACTATTTGCGGAAGAACCATACAGAGGATATCTGCTCTCTGAAGGAGATGCATGATAGGAGAAGGAAGGAAGAAGACGCAAGATTCAACTTGCTGGAATCCAAAATGACAACACAGGATATTGGACCCAAGCCTAGAGAGTTTGGTCCTGATTTCGGTCCCAGAAGATTTCCATCCCAAAGTTACAGAGCAAGACAGTTTGGCGGTGGTCAGAGATCAAAAGTGGAGTGTTACAGATGTGGAGAAAAGGGACACATTTCACCAAATTGTCCAAATCCCAGAAGGTCAATGGATTACAAGCCCTTATGCAGTCGATGCAAAGGAGAAGGCCACACTGCAAAAGACTGTCCAAGCCCAGCCCCAGTGAAAAACAATGCTACTGATAGTCCGGCCAAGAGCCTACCTCCAATTTAGTGGAATTGGAAGTTGCTGCCATCACGCGTGCAAAGAAGAAGGAACCACCTATCCAGAAAGAAAATAATCCTCCTACCAGAACAGTGAAGTTCAATCTTCCAATAGAAGAACAGAACAGAACAGAGCCTTACAGTGCCGTACAGAGCACTACAGTGCCACAGAGAGTCACAGAGACAATTCCAGAGATAGGACCAGAGGTCCAGGAGATAGAAGAGGAGGAGGTGCCATAAGTGGTAGAAGAATTCCCCATGATGCCCCTGTTGGAAGAAAAAAGGAAAATGAAAATGGGTGTTGCCCCATTCCCTAACCGGTTAGAGAAGCCAGTGGATCCTATTAAGGAATATGATCTGATCAGAGATCTAGATACCTTTAAACCAAATGTCACATTCCGACAATTGTTGGTGTTGTCTCCCAGTTGCCGAAAAAGGCTCAAAAGTATACTGACAAGAAGACGTGGCTTAAGGATTGCTCCCTCAATAGCAACAAAGTCCAACAAAGCTCCAGAGCCTGTAAAAGAAGTGGACGTGGCTAATGCCTTCCTAGATCCGGGTACCCCAGAGACTGGCGTGTGGATAGAAGGCTACTTTATTTCAAATGCACTAATTGATGGTGGTTTATCAGTGAACATTATGACGAATGTGACAATGAAAGATCTAGGCCTACAAGGTGTGCAACCAACCCAATGGCTCATCAGACTGGCGGATCAGAGCAAAATCAAGCCTTTGGGCATTCTCCCATATGTGAAGACTAAAGTGGCTGAAAAAGATTATTGGCTAACCTATCAAGTGGTGAAGCCAAACTCTTATGGTAAATCCTACCCCCTATTACTGGGCAGACCATGGCTTTTTGAAGCCAGAGCAAGGACTGATTGGTTCAAAGGAATCTTGACCTTGGGTAGAGGACCTAATAAAGTGGTGCTGAATCTATGTGGTGCTCGAAAAGGACATGGATCCACCTCCTTGGAATTATCATCTGACTCCCCTAATGGGGCTACAGATGGAACATCAGCAGAAGAAGATGCTGTCAAACAGATCCTTCCCAAGAAAATAGGGGCACGTTCCTTAACATTGGATACTGTAAGCCAACTCCCAAAAGATGCAAAGTCCCTATCAATGGGTGAATACTTCCTGCTTGAACCGGGAATGATTTCCGAAATCACTTCTGACAGTGAGTGTCATGAAGGAAAATACAACATTAATATTTGCACCTTGGATTAATTCCAGCCTTTGTAAATTTAGCCCTAGCCTATGTGTACATGTGTGAACAGCCCTTAAGTTTGGAAGAGGGTTAGAATAAAAGGGACTAGAGGCCAAAGGCAAGACATCTTTTGATCATTCAATAATCTTGGCTTTACCATTTTCTTGGAGTTAGCTTCTTCTTAGCCTATGAAGCACTCAGCCATGGCCATCATGTATTCTTGAATCCCCAACCATTAATACATGATGAGGATGTCTTGGTGCAATAGATTTGTTAATTCTTTGTTGTAGCTTAGTTAATTTTCAATTTCAGTTAGATTTCATTCCATGGTTGATTGCTTTCATTACATTGGTATCAGAGCTGTAGCTTAGATCCTTGCAGAAGTCATTTTCAAGTACTAGATTCAGTTTCCTAGGCTAGAGAGAGCAAACCATAGTTAGGAATTTGAGTGACAGGACTTGACAGGACATGAAGGCTTCAAACCGGAGTTACATGTGAAAGTCTGCTACAAACAGGGATGAAGATGGTGATTCTTGGCATTAATAATGGAAGAAATGGAGGGCTCCAGCCAAAATAGCAGGACGTGATCAAGATTTGAGCCAAAAATTGGGGTAAGTGGACAAACTAATGGTTACAGGACACTTTAACTGTGGTTACTTTTGAGAAGGAAGGGTTTCTTCTTCTATTTCCTCATTCCTTCAAGCTGCCATACAAACTGCCATGGACATTTCTTCTCAGATCTTCTTCCCATGACCTCTAATGCTCAAATGGCTTATGTAAGAATGTAGTATGGGTCTTAAGCTACCTATTGAGTACCTACATGCTTCATATCCACCACGTTTTCATCACGTGATGTAAGAGGATGTCCAGCAGCAGTTTGCGCTGTTTTTACAGCCCCCCCTTCTTGATCAGCAAACGTGAGGCAATCAGAGCTTATACTCTTCATGGGATGATCAAATGGAGTGCAACTATGAGTATACATCATCTTCTACTTGATTTTTCACTCCTTTTGGAAGATGGGAGCTTTCTCAAACCCTAGGTATGGAGTTTTATGATAGTTTTGGACAGCACTAAAATTTCTCAAATTTCTTCATCAAGATCAAAGGGCTTTTGCTCTATTATACTCCCTGAGGCTTCTACATACATCCTAGTACCAACATTGATTGATCTTGAAGCTTGAAGCTTTGATGGAGCATGGATATGGAGATTGCAAACTCTATGTATAACAGTTTGGGACAGCATTAAAGATTCCTAAAATTTTTAAAGCAAATCATGGGGCTTTTGTGGGCAAAGCATCTCTGAAGCTTCCTCAACCATTTCCCCTCAAGAATCCATCAACATTGGACCGACATTGAAGGAGATTGAAGCCAATGGAGGTCTAGGTGTTCAATGGACAGCATGAAGCTTTTATGCCATTAAATTTTGGCATTCCCTCTCAAATTTCGGGATCTCTTGGACACATTGAAGCCCTCTCTATTACCTATTGCAACCTACTTCAAGTAGAGAAGGTAATCGGTCTTCATCAACCCTCATTTGGAGCATTCATGGAGTCATGGAGCTTTCATGGGATTAATGAAGCTGAAGCTTATCAAGGAAGGGATTATTCTTGAAGATTGAAGATCTCTTGGACTGATTTTAGAAGGATTATCAAGCTCAACTCACCTATGTCAAGCATTATGGATTGAAGGTCATTCCATCAACAATGTTGTTCTCCAATCAATTAAATGAGGTACTCTAATCACTCTTAATTTCTCTTTACATCCAATTGCTGATCTCATTTCCAATTGTTGAAGAGAAATAAGAGGATTAATGAAGCTTTCATTCATAGCCTAATGCATTACTTGAAGCCTATAGGTTATGTCAGTCATTGTCTTTACTAAACCTCTTCAATTTACTAAAATGGCCATCTCTAAATGTCTCAAACTCTTCCATAATGAATGAGCATTACTCATCTACTTTCATTCACTGAAATCAGTAATTTCTTGAGCTTCATTACTCAATCTTTATTGCCTAACCCTGACATGAAATTGATTGCCTATTTTGCCTCTTGATCATAAGAAAATCATTACCCAATTGGTAAGTGAGAAAAGCTTTGTAAGCAGTGAGTCACTGCTGAGGTAAATACCTCTCCATTTCTCATTTACATTTCAGCCTTTTCAATTCCAATCTTGCATATCATGAAAAGGGCAAATGAAAGGCAATTGTATTTCCTTCCTATTCCATGCATATCATACTGATTTTTAGAGCTAGAATTCACTTGCCATGTACTTGCCCACGAGGAAAAGTGGATGCCGGGCGAGTCGGTAGGACAAAAGAGAGGTGACACTCCCCTACCGACGAGGACCCTGAAGGGGAGCGCAACCCGGCCCGAGAGGGAACTTTGCAAACCCCTCGGGTCTCGGATCCCACGTATTTTCAAGTTTAGATGCAGGTACAAATCTCAAAGGCACTTGAAATCAGCCTACAGCATGAGTTATGGGCAGTGAGTTCTTGAGATATTGGCAAATGTATGGTACTCATGAATGTATGGCAAATGTATGAAGACATATGGCTACAGTAAAATGTATGCATCCTATGGTAAAGACACTATGGTTCAGCATTAAAGTTTGGAACAGAGTATGTATACATACCCTCATTAAAGATTGCAGTCTACATTGAATTAGACAGCCATTTTACTGGTTACAGAGGTCATTTTCAGTATGGGCAGACGTATGAGACTCTCCTACAGGGTTATGAAGTTGGTACATGCTTGGTATTGATGGTACAAGCCATTAATTGACTAGAACAGGGTATTCACTGCCTGCAGGTATTTTCAGACAGCAACAGAAAATCCCTTATAGAAATTTCTGTACTCATCCATTTTCTTCACTTGATAGATCATTGGATAGAGGGCTCTTCAAGCTTTGAAGAGAGCCAAAGACCTCGTAATTTGGAGCTCTAGAAGTGAAGATAATCAAGTTTTTCTACTGCAGGAAATTCAGGACAAAAATCAACCCATGGCTAGGAATAAGAAGAGAGACCCTGTTTTGGATACTATCAATGAAGAATTGAAGGAATATCAACAAGAAAGGGATGAACATCAACAGGAAAGGGGTGAACATGACACTTCTCAAGATGCCATTTACCGAATGCATTATGAGAACGATGAGGTCGATGCAAGTTCCACCCACTCCCCTACCAATCAACCCATAGAGATGTCTCATATCTCAATGAATTCAAATAGTTTTCAACAATTGTCAAATGACATAAAGGATATGAAATCAGGTTTCGAGGGTATGAGGTTGGGTATTGACAAGCTTGTAGCACTTCTTGGTGAGAAAATGTTGCCTACATCTGGTCTTAATATCCCACATCCTCATAGGGCTGAAGAACCACCTAAACCACCTACTCCTAAGGTGGTAGGTCAATTTGAAGTTGGAGAGTCATCTAAAGCTAAGGATTTTGTTCATCCCACTTCACTTCAGCCACAATTCCATCAACAAAAGGGTCACTTTCAGCCACATGGGCAGGATCTTCAAGAAAGAGTGCAAACAAACTCAAAGCATGATGAAGACATCCATGGGTGTAACTCTTTCTACAAGCAATTTTACCCTCAAGCAAATGTTGGTGGCTATGAGCAAGGGCATGTTAATTCAGCCCCAAACTCGTATGGGCAGCCACATGGACACGTGAATTCAGCCCCAAATGCTTTTGGACAGCCACAACATAATTTCTCTACTCAAGTGCAGCCTAATAGGCCAAGTCCCATGTTAAATCATGGTTGGAATCAGCAAAATAATGGGCAGCAACCACCTTTCAACTCACCGATGCATGGACAACCTCCCAATGTGAGCAACACATACTTTCAGCCTCAAGGACATTGTTTCCAGCCACAAAGTCATGGTATGCATTATGGACAGCAAACTCCTTATGCACAAGGGCATGGAAATAATGAATATCCTAGGCAAGGACTTTTTGGCAATTCTTTTGGGCCACAACACCATAGTGGGCAGCAGCACCCTAATGGGCAACCTCCTCAATACGAGAGAGAGTACAAGGAGAAAATAATTATCTCAAACTTTAAGGGAGAGAACCCTTCACCCACGGAGTTGGAGGAGTGGTTTGACAAGTTAGAGATGTATTTTTTCCTTTACCCAAGGCCCGAGAATGCCAAAGTAAAATTTGCAGCCCTTCATCTAGAAGGCTATGCTCACACTTGGTGGAGATATATGGCGAGGATGGGACATGACTTCTTGTCTTGGGATGCATTGAAAAATGCTATGATTGAAGTCTTTGTTTCCCCTATTGAAAAAGAGCGGTTAGAGAAAAAGTGGTATGCACTTGAGCAACGTGGTTTCTCGGTTAGAGAGTACTCAAATCAGTTTTTGAACCTCTCGATGTATGTTCATGGGGTCTCCGATAGTGCCAAGTTGAATAAATACATATTTGGTTTGGAACCTATTCTTTCTTCTGAAGTTGGAGCCATGAATCCTACATCCCTACAAGCTGCCATTCAATTGGCTGAACGTTATGGGCAGAAATACAAGGGTTTTCACCCAAAAACAGGGCATTCTTTTCAGCCTATGCAGTTCCCAAGGACATCAAGCCATTATGGGCATGCTAAAACTGATTTTCAGCATATTGGGAAGCCATCAAATACTTTCAGCAATACCTACAGCAAGATACCCACTTTTCCTACTGTTTTTGGGTCAAGACAAAGCAGTAATTTCAGACCTAATGCTGAAAATAGATTTGATGGAAAGAGAACTGATATAAGTGCCAAAACTTCAGCCCCAACTCAAGGCAAACATGTATCGAATGACAAGCTCAAAGATATGTATGCTAAAGGACTATGCTACAAATGTGGAGAGAAATGGTCACCCGATCATAAGACCAAATGCAAGGCCAAAAATATGAAGATTAGCATGATCATCGAGGATGATTCCAATGTTGAATCTATTGAAGGAAGCTTGGCTCAGCTTGATGTCACAACAACTCACGAAGAGGCGCATGAAAAGGAAGAGAATGGCCATGATGAGTTCTATGATCCGATGGATGGGTTTCCTTTTGACCCGGGTGGTCATTATTTGGATGATTCATGGACTGATTTACATCCATCGCTATGTGCCATATCAAGTGATGCATGGAGTGGTTCAAGAGGGGATAATACCCTACGCCTTAAAGGTCAAATCAAGGGAAGGACCGCTCATATACTCATAGATACGGGAAGTACACATAGCTTCATTAATGCTAAGTCACTCAATGGGCTGAAATTGAATACGCATGAAATGCCTACATCACTCAAAATCCAAGTGGCAAATGGAAATTTTGAGATGAGCAATCAATGCTGTCCAAATGTACCTATCACCCTTTCCCCATTGTGCACTACATCAGTGAGCCTAATTGTATTAGAAATGGGTCCCATTGATATAATACTTGGCTGCAACTAGCTGAAATCTTTGGGCAGATTTACCATGGATCTCAACAACATGGAAATGGAGTTTAAATGGTGTGGACAACAAGTAACACTACATGGAGCTGAAAAGAAAATAATGGAGATGATCAGCCCCAAGAAGGTTAAGAAAGAGATAAATGCAAAGGCATGTATATTCACCATTCTTCTTTCCAAGATTGAAGAGGATCAGCCCTCTTCTCCTACCAACAATATGGACCCATGTCTTTGTAAATTGCTGAAAGAATATGATGATATTTTTCAGCCACCTACCTCTCTTCCTCCCAAAAGAGAAGTGGATCATCCCATTGACTTGCTGCCCAATACAAAGCCCATCAACGAACCACCATATCGCCTTTCCAAAGTGGAAAGAGAAGAGGTAGAACGCCAAGTCAAAGAGCTTTTGGAAATGGGTCTCATTAAGGCAAGCCAATCACCTTTTGCTTCTCCAGTCCTTCTTGTGAAGAAGAAAGATGGCTCCTTTCGAATGTACATTGATTACCACGATCTCAACAAGGTCACTATCAAGAATAGGTATCCAATACCTAGAATAGATGATCTCTTAGATGAATTGAAGGATGCCAAGGTGTTCTCCAAAATTGACTTGAGATCGGGATATCATCAAATACGCATGAAGGAAGGGGATGAATTCAAAACAGCCTTCAGGACGGAGAGGGGTCTTTATCAGTTTATGGTTATGCCTTTTGGGTTATCAAATGCTCCAGCCACATTCCAGTCTCTCATGAATTAGATACTTCAGCCATTGCTCTTTAAAACAATTTTGGCATTCTTTGATGACATTTTGATCTATAGCAAGAATAAAGAAGACCATTTGCAGCATGTAAAAGAGGTCTTTGACATATTGAGGATACACAAACTGTTTGCCAAGGCCACTAAATGCTCTTTTATGACAAAGAAAGTGGAGTACTTGGGTCATATAGTGGGAGAAGATGGAATCAAAGTGGATCCTAAGAAGGTTCAGTGCGTCAAAGAATGGCCTACACCAACCAATGCCACTTCATTAAGAGGTTTCCTTGGTTTGTCATCCTTTTACCGACGGTTTATGAAGAACTATGCTCATGTTGCAGCTCCTCTTACCGATCGGCTGAAAAAGGAGGCCTTCTTTTGGGATGAGATCGCTGACAAGAGCTTTAATGAGCTGAAAGAATTGCTTGTTTCAACACCCATACTAGTTTGCCCTGACTTCTCCAAGACTTTTACCATTTATGCAGATGCCAGTGGTAGAGGTTTGGGAGCAGTTTTGGTACAGGAGCATGGTGTCATTGCATTTGAGAGCAGAAAATTTTATGACAAAGAGAGAGAGATGCATGTTTATGAGCAGAAGATGCTTGCTATCTTACATGCAATCAAGAAATGGCACCACTACCTCTATGGGACACACTTCAAAGTCAAAAGCGATCATAGGGTCTTGAGATATTTTCTCTCGTAGCCCAATCTTTCTCCCAAGCAAAAGAGATGGTTGGCCACTTTGCAATCATATGATTTTGAAATATCATACATGGCTGGCAAGGATAATGTGGTGGCTGATGCGTTATCAAGAATGTGGGCATGCAGTCTATCTACTGTGTCTACCATCTATAAGGATTGGATTGAAGACATTCAAGAGGAATATGTGCTTGATGAGCATGCTGCCCATATTTTACAGAAATTACAGCAAGGGTGTGATGCTGAATTCCCTAATTTTAAAGTGCATAATGGCCTCTTATGGTTTAAGGGTAAAGTGCACTTGATTCCCAGCAGTAAATTCAAGCTGAAGGTACTTCAAGAGATGCATTCATCGCCAACGGCTGGTCACTTGGGCCTTTTCAAGACGTTTGATAGAGTTCATCAAAGCTTTTATTGGAAAGGTCTATGGAAATATGTTAAAGAGTATGTATCTCAGTGTTTAGAGTGTCAGCAAAATAAGGATTCTACTCTATTACCAGCCGGCTTACTTCAGCCTTTGCCCATACCTACGGGAAAATGGACAGATATTTCTATGGATTTCATAATGGGATTGCCTACTAGCAGTCATGGATGGAATAGTATCTATGTGGTAGTTGATAGATTGACCAAATCAGCCCACTTTATTCCAACTAAAGTCCAATATTCAGCAAGGCAAGTCACCGAGCAATTTATGGAAGGTGTGTTCAAACTACATGGTATGCCTATGAGAATAGTATCAGACCGTGATTCGAAGTTTATGGGAAACTTCTGGAAAAGTCTATTCTCCTCTATGGGTACTTTCCTCACTCCTAGCACGGCCTATCACCCTCAGACTGATGGGCAAACGGAGAGAGTCAATCATTGGGTGGAAGTGTACCTTAGGCATTATTGTCATGACACACAAGCTTCATGGGATCGTTGGATCCACCTTGCTGAATTTTGCTATAATAACACGCATCACATGAGCATTGGGATGTCTCCGTTTGAAGCTCTTTATGGGTATAAAGTCCAACTTCCATCAGTTTTATTCCATGAAGACATCAACCCACAAGCAAAGGAAGAGTTGGAAAGAATGGAGTTGCTCATGAGGCAATGCAAGGACAGCATAAGGAAAGCACAAGACGTAATGAAGGTCTATGCTGATGAGAAAAGAAGACATTTAGACTTCAAGGTTGGAGATTGGGTATTTCTCAAAGTGCCCAAGACGCATTATGCTTCATTAAAGGGTGGGAACAACAAGCTTGCTCATAGGTTTTATGGGCCATACTTGATTTTGGACAAAATTGGAGAGCTTGCTTATAAACTTCAACTACCATCTTCCACTAGAATACATGATGTATTCCATATTTCACAGCTGAAGAAGTATGTTGGGCCTGATGTACAAGTATTGGAAGTGTTACCACCATTGGATGAGGCAGGATTGATCATATATGAACCTGAAAGCATTATTGGAAAGAGAGAGAAAGTTCTCAGAAATCGTACTCTCATTGATTATCTCATTAAGTGGAAGAATTTTTCCCATTGAAGAATCTTCTTGGCAACCATCCACTTATGTCAGTAACTTTCCTTGGTTATTACAGGATGATATATGATGCAGTATGCAGTGACTGTACAGAGACAGCTTGCTGTATGAAATTTCTGCAGACAATAAAACTGTCCTGACTTCATCAAAATTTGATTCTGATGTTATGGGGTGATGCTTGGGAGTGTATACTTCGTTTCTACACTTCATACGCCTTATTTGGACCAATATATCAAAAGTTATGGCAGTTTTAGTGAATCAGCCCTGTTTGGACAGCAGCCAGTTTTCTCACAGTTTGGCATGCAAAAAGGTCTTCTTTTCATGGACAGTGCTTTCTTATCATTGGGAAGATGAATGGGCATGATTACTATCATCCTTGACTTGGATTTAGTCCATTACTTCTTGGTTTTGAGGACAAAACCATCTTCAGGACGGGATGGTTTGTCATGAAGGAAAATACAACATTAATATTTGCACCTTGGATTAATTCCAGCCTTTGTAAATTTAGCCCTAGCCTATGTGTACATGTGTGAAAAGCCCTTAAGTTTGGAAGAGGGTTAGAATAAAAGGGACTAGAGGCCAAAGGCAAGACATCTTTTGATCATTCAATAATCTTGGCTTTACCATTTTCTTGGAGTTAGCTTCTTCTTAGCCTATGAAGCACTCAGCCATGGCCATCATGTATTCTTGAATCCCCAACCATTAATACATGATGAGGATGTCTTGGTGCAATAGATTTGTTAATTCTTTGTTGTAGCTTAGTTAATTTTCAATTTCAGTTAGATTTCATTCCATGGTTGATTGCTTTCATTACAGTGAGATAGAGGCATGGATGTACTGCTCTCCCTGTTACATGGCCATAGCAAAGCTAGAGACAGAGGCAGAAGATGAAACAGAGAACCTGTTCTTCTCTTTCAGAGCTCCTACAGAGACAGAGACAGAGACAGAGACAGAGACAGAGACAGAGACAGAGACAGAGATAGAGACCGGAGAGGATGGAGATGATATTGAAGAATAAGGTTATGAAAGCAAGATGAAAGAGTCTATCCCACCCGAAGAGGATATATATGAAGAAGAAGTTCCAGAAGCATCAGAAGCAGACGAGATCATGCTGTGGGACAGAATGGTGATGGTACCATTTGGTCTAGTAAATGGATTTTCTCATATGCAAAATCTTTATAAGAAATGGTTGAAGAAGACCAAGCCGTCTTTCAGCAGTGGCTCATGCCGCCCTCACCCACCTTTGCCAAGAAAAGATGATGATGATACACCATGCCAACAAGCACCAGTTTCACAATTCCAACAGGCATCAGAGGGTCCCTGTTATGTGACGTTCCTGGACGCGTCATCAGAAGATGAGTCTTCAAGCCAAGAGGTAACTAATATTGAAACCAAACCCGAAACGGCTTTAATCCCATTTCAGCATCTCAAGGGGCAACCTAAGTCCTTATTGCAAAAAGACGTTGGGTCTAGTGGGACATCAGAAGAGGACACCACCCCCTTTAAGGAGTCAGATTTGTACCCAGAAGCGGTCCGTGGGATCTTCATCCGTAAAGTAGAATGTGAAAGGCAGTTAACCTTTGTGGATGCAGATGGCATTGAATGCCATTTGAAGGTGGGTAGCAGCCTACTAGAAGAGGAGTTGTCAACTTTGTACAACTTGTTGATAGAGAATTTGGACGTGTTTGCATGGTCCTAAAAAGACCTAAAGGGGATTGATCCCACAATATGTCAGCATCATATTGATTTGGAGCCTGATGCCAAGCCAGTACGGCAACGACAGAGGTGAATGAACCCGAATTATTCCACATTGGTGAAAGCAGAGCTGCTGAAGCTTCTGGAAGCTGAGTTCATCTATCTAATGGCAAATAGTGAATGGGTCTCACCCATCATGGTTGTACCCAAGAAGAATGGCAAGCTTCGTATATGTGCGGATTTCCGCAAGTTGAATTCCAAGACGAAGAAGGATCACTTTCCTATCCCTTTCACAGGCCAACTGTTGGACACAGTGGCAGGACATGAGCTTTATTCCCTTCTGGATGGATTCAGTGGATATAACCAAGTGCAGATAGCAGAAGAAGACCAATCCAAAACAACCTTCACCACAAAACGGGGGACCTACGCTTACCGAGTGATGCCATTTGGGCTCTACAATGCCCCTGCTACTTTCTAGCGAGTCATGATGGCCGCATTCCAAAATCATCTGCACGACTTTATTGAGGTATACTTGGATGATTTCTGTGTCTATAGTTTGATCCATGAACACTCTCAAAATTAGATCAACCCATCTATTACACAAGCCGAAAAGTCACTGATAGAGAGCAAAACTACACAATGACAGAGCTTGAGTGCTTGGCAATGGTGTTTTCCCTAGAGAAGTTTCGCCACTATCTGCTGTCTGCCCACTTTAAATTTTATGTGGACCATGAGGCCCTATCCTTCCTGATGAACAAAGCAGACGTGAAAGGATTACTGATGAGATGGTTGCTCTTATTCCAGGAGTTCAACTTTGAGGTAATTACCAAACCTGGTCGTTCCCATGTTCTAGCTGATCATCTGTCGCGTATCCCACAAACTGCAGACGAGGAGCAGGATGATCCAGACCTCCCTAATACTTTCCTATTCCTAGTAGAAATTGTAACCCCCTGGTATGCAAACATTGCCAATCTGCTAGCAACCCAACAGTACCCTCCTGGCATTTCTAGTCGGGAAAGGAAGAAGCTTATGTTAGAATCAGCCCCCTACACCCTGTTAGGTGGAGCACTGTACAAGAAAGGCAAAGATGAAGTGCTCAGAAGATGTGTTGCAGGAGATGAGATTGGGATTGTTCTGAAGGCTTGCCATGACAAGCCATGTGGAGGCCACTTTGCAGGAGAAGCTACAGCTAGGAAAGCTCTGTTAGCAGGTTACTGGTGGCCGACTATCCACAAGGATGCCTATGATTACTTCTAGCGATGTGATGCTTGTCAGCGAGAATGGGGAAACCCACCAAAACAAGTGCCATGCCACTGCAACCTATTCTTCCTTTGAAGCCATTCGAGAAGTGGGGCATCGACTTCGTCGGCCCAATCGATCCACCCACCAGAAGAAAACAGAACAGATACATCTTGGTATGTACAGATTATATCACAAAGTGGTGTGAAGCTAAAGCCCTAAAGCGGGACGATCGTAACAACGTGGCCCTATTCATGTACGAGAATATCATCACCCGTTTTGGCAGTCCCCTAGAGCTGGTAAGTGACAGAGGCACTCATTTCATTAATAACGTCATGGAAGAGTTGACAGAGTTGTATAAGATCCGCCATCGCAAGTCCACTCCTTATTACCCCAGAGCCAACGGCCAAGTCGAAGTCACGAATCGCATCCTCTGCTCGATTCTGACAAGGACGATTGCTGCACATTGTCGTGATTGGGATGATCGACTTACAGAGGCCCTCTGGGCGTACAGAACCTCCCATAAAGTAGCAACAGGACAGACACCCTTCCAGCTGGTGTATGGTACAGAAGCTGTTTTCCTGTTGAACTGGATTTGCCTTCTTTGTGAGTGGCTATTAAAGAGCGTTTGGGGGATGATGATTCATTGCAACGCCGTCTCCTACACCAGGAATGTTTGGACGAAACTCGCAAGATGGCTCTACAGTGCATGGAAGCCACGCAAGCTCAACGTAAGGCTTACCATGACTGCTTCATCAAGCACAAGGAGTTCAAAGAAGGTGATTTGGTCCTAGCCTATGATTCACGATTTGGCAAGTTTCCTGGCAAGCTCCAACAGCGGTGGATGGGCCCATATAAGGTACTTGCTGTCAATCCTAATGGCTCTGTCCAATTGCAGACTGTTGATGCCTCTGATGATCCCTTCTTGATCAATGGATATCGCCTGAAGAAGTACTTCCCTCCTTGGGGATCTTGACAATCACGGTCACCTGATCCTTTCCCCCATTGGCGTGGCACTGTAATTCTTATGATACTACTTCTGGTAGCCATTCTTCAGCCACTCCTAATGAGGTGGACGCAACCCTCTGTCCCCTCAACCCCACCTTTCAGCCCTGATCTCTTATCCTCTATTTTCCACCAGCGACAGTGGCGAGGCTAGTTTTGACACATGGTATTTCTACCATTCTCCTTGTTACTTGAAAAAAAAAGATATATCGGTCATGGGAGAAAAGGACTTTGGTCCCTGTCATGCCGACCTATTCTTCGAGAAAAGGTGGAGACACCCTCGGGAATAGGGAAAAACAAGAAAAAAAAAGAGAAAAAAAAACAAGAAATTAAACTATTATGGGAGAAAAGGAAGAAATTCCCTGTCATAGCAGGCCTCATTCCAAGAAAAGGTGGTTAACACCCTTGGGTGGGAAGCTGGCTGTGGAAAAGGTGGCAACACCCAGTAGTCCAGAAAGTGGATTCATCAATTGACATCCCCAGGATCGAGTTCCGAAGTTGCCTCCCTTGGTACGCTGTGTCTTGTGCCTTTCTGTGGAGCGTTTGACAGTCCTCTAGCAGACGCCATGTCCTATGTAACACCATGTTCGATCTGATGGCTACCTCCCTGGGTACGCCTCTTCAACAATTGACGACGCGATCCTCATCGACAAACAATTGAGTGATGCGAGCTTTCATCCTAACATGATGGGGTTGTGAGTATGGGCTGCCCTCTATATCTATCAGAGAGTGAGATAGAGGGTGGGGCGAGTGACCAGTCTTTCCCTTCAAATCAAATGAGAGGTATGAAGTGTGAATGAAGTGTTGCACGCACGGGATGGGCCTCTCAATGCACAAAGCACAATTTGTTCTTGTGCATTGCACCATAAGGCTCCTTGGCCTTCCTTCTCACACTGTATGCCGGCACAGGGTGGGATGCACAGTTGCACCATCAAATGCACACAAGGCATACAACCTCTGCACAAGTGGCCGTGAGGATTACATCAATGGGTTTCAGGACATGGTTGACCTCTGTCCCTTTCAACAGAGCGTGAGACAGAGGGTGGGCTGAGTGTGACTGGAGTTTCTTCGATCAATTACCGAGAGGTGAGATTGAGGGACGTTAGGACACTTGGAGTCAGGTATGTTCTCTTTTTCTAATGCACCCACGGGGTGGGTCTCTACCGTCATCACAGGACATGTCACCTTGTTCTGTACACCGCACTGCAAGGCTCCCTTGCCTTCCTCCTTGCACTTATGCCAGACGGGTTGGACGCACTGATGCACCATCAACTGTGTACCCTGGCATACTCCCTCTGCACCATCCCCCTTGTCAATTCCTAAACCGAATGTGAGCTAAGGGTTTTCATTCTCATTTTCTTGAGTGATATTAGTCATGGGGTGAGTGACTGCTCTTTCATTCCATATGAGTGATTGTGCGTTGAGTGCAACATTCCTCATCATCGATGAATTTCCTGCGATTCCTTCAACCAGCTACCTCCCTGGGTGCTGCCGCGTGGTCCCTGCCATGAAGGACATGTGCTGTGAAGATGCCTTGGTACCTCCTGCAGCCGACATCGACAGTGGACGTGCCATCGATAGTCAACCTTGATTCTCGACAACATGGGCCAAGTTTTTCTAACCCTACACCTTATGTTGTCAGTGATGTTCATGTTTTAAGTGTGGGGACGTTAGTGGATGGTCTGATGAGTGGTCCTAGGTCCCTGTTGCTCGGTCAACCTTATCCGTTAAGGTTTTAAGTATGGGGACGCGTCCTTGTGCGTCTACATTGCATACCCCTATGCATATGCCTCAACGTGCTCATGCATGTACGTCATGACTTGCTTTTACCCTGATGGGGTCCCTTCCCCACCCACCCGTCCACTGTCACCCCTCCCTTGGGGTTGTTCCTCCTCCATTTCTCTTTTTTCCTTATTTTGTTGTGTTTCTATGTGAATGCACCCTACGTTCAGCAGACTTCTGATCTGACTTTACAAACCTGTTCGTCCTTCGAACTGTCCAATTTTCCTTTTTACCCACCCCTATTCCGATGCACGGTTTTTGAGTTCTTAATTTTTGACGGATTTTGTGTAAATTAGACGGTTTTCCATGTGAACACGTCTAATATCGGGAGTCACCTCACGTATGGCTTGACGTAGAACACAAAATGGATTTCTATTGGTCTCTTGCCTAATTTGCCTCATAGCCTGATAAAGAATCTAATAAACCAATGATTTTTTTCCATCCTTCATGATTTGATCAACCAACATGTTTACTAATCGATTGCGATAGATCGGATCCGATTCCATGGTTCTCTTTTTGTTCGCTATGATGCTCCAATGTAACTTGAGTCTGTAGATGTATCTTTTGTCTCCTATCCCAATTGTCTTTTACTTAAGACTTTATTTTGTCTTTTTGACTCCATATTGTAGGGTGGATCTTTCAACTAGTTGGAGATCTCCCTCCAAACTACACGTACGACTTTCGTCGGATGCAACTTTCCATATGATTGAATAGAAAAGATCAAAGTAATATTGAAGTACCTCAAAATATCATATTTACTTGTTTGGTATCGAGTATCCATTTCCTTTTCCTTCTCATAGGACTATCTACTCATCATTTCTCTAGGAATAGAGAAAGATCAAAGTCTAGAAATAGAAAAGAGAAAATCTTGCACTTTATTCATCTGACTCAAATGTTTGTGAGTTTTTGGATTTGATTATCAAATGTTGACAAAATCTTCGAGGAATCTCCATAAGGGTAGTCTAAACCCATTCCAAAAGAGAAAAGACATTTGAAGATCTTCATGGTGGGAGTCCACGAGACTCAACCTACTAAAGAGTAAGACCTTGGACACCAAATGGTTTCACAAAAAGAGATGTATACTAATCCATTTTTGCCATAGCAAGCTTCAGACCCCTGCTAATACCTTTATTATTGGGTCAATTATACATTTAACACATCAAAACAACCAATAATAATAATAATAATAATAATAATAATAATTACAATCATATCTAAAATTATCAACATTGTAGTTAGGCCAGAGAAACATGAATGGCAACCCTTGAGATAACAATCATGGTTCTCTACGCATTATTTATTACAGATAGAACTTATAGAAAATTGGAGTGGAGGGATTGGACCTCCTCTTAATGTTAGTTTGTACCATTTCATACAAAAAAACTACAAACAATAAACGTAAATAAAGTGAATCATCCACCCAAAAGGATAAAAAATCTAACATACCATTTACAGTCACAAATAAAATTAGTCTAGATAACATAACAAAAGTGTAATGGTAGTAGGGTTGAGATATCATTGCCCTTCAAACTCGACATGAAGGTTCCCTTTCATATGGCTTCCTGCAGAGCTTTGTAAATAATTTCTTTCAGTGCTTCTCCCAATATTTTCCATGTATTATACTATGGTTTATGGGAGATCCCATAGCCTTAAAGACACTAATTGTTATTACGTATGGCTATGTCTGAAATTGTCATCTTCCCGTGGCTGACCATTTTGCTTTCCATGATCAGCCATAGCAATGTAGCTATAGATCCTCATGAGAGGGTAGAGAGCTACCATTTTCCCCGCTTTAGTGAAACTTGACATGCCCTACTAGCCTTGATCTATTGTTTACTCAATATGGAACTTGAGGCTAACGATTTATAACATGTTCTTCGCACAACAAATCCACTTTAAAATTCACTTATTTTCTTAGCTAGTTTCGAAAAATTTTACGAAATCCCATGGGGACGTAGTACTTTGATAGCACCCTTGTCTAATGCTTTAAATGAGATTTCCTATCCAAAACACAAAAACAATCCTACAATGAAATTATTAAATATTTTATAAAAAAACCATCGTCTGTTTAAAACCCAGGTAATTCACTATATGTATACTCTTTATATCAGGTGCATTCAGGGTCTATTTATAAATATCCTTATCTATGAGTTTTCCCTTAATAAAGCATAACCCTTTTCTGTTCAATCTATAAGTAACCCCTTTATATGGGACCCTTCTGTATGTGAAAAATGTGTAAAAATTGTATTTTAAAAATCCCTTATGTTGAACTCATGTGATACATACATATATTTATGACTGAGCTCCCCACGGTTTTTAAAAATCACCACATTAGAGAATTTGGGAATTTACTAAGTCCCAATTTCAAATAAATGATATATATTTGACCACGTAGCTAAATCTTGATCCATATTTGAAAGTGGAATTTGGGAAGGTAGCTTACATAACATTTTGGGTAGAGTCCACCTTTAAGTGAGACAACAAGATTTGACCATGTGGTCAAATAATAAAGGTATTAGGGGTTCCCAATTTGCATGGAAATTCTCAAATTCCCTAATATAGTGTTAAAAGAAATAAATTCCATTACCAAAAGTATTAATTCTAACAAAAAAAGGAAATTTATTTGTAGGAATATTTAAACACAATATTAGTAAACTTGCAAATTTTCCAGAAGTTTAGGATTCATGGTTAAAACTTTCTCTTTGTTATTACTCTCACATAGTTGCTCCAAATTTATTATTCAATAGGTCAATTGATTGCATTTTTCATAAGGTTTCCAATGATGTGTCAAATGATATCTTTGGGAAACTTAAATATTTCTTTTTGGAGTCCCAATCTTCTAAATAATGAAGAATGGGACTTGAAAGTGTAATATTTCTGTTGAAAAATATTATGAGGCGGCGTGAGTCTCATGCAATGACAATGCCGGCATTGAAGATATGGACGGTGCGATCTTTAAATTGTACACAACGTATCATGATCTCCATTGTCATAAACCAGACCAAAGTAAAACAACCCGCATATCTACATGTGAACCTCCTCTTAGGAGGAGTTCAAGAGGGAATTGATAGATTTATGGCAAATTTTTTTATATTAACCCTTCTTTTCCCCCCAGCCGAAGGCTGTGCTGGAGGAGAGGGAGTAAGGCGCGGGTGCATCAGCACCATAGAGCTGAATGACGTGGGGGGGATCAGGCCATGCATCAGGCTGCATGGGGGGGGGAAGGTCCCTCTCCCTTCAAATATATAAACCCCTGTTGGGGGGGGGGGGGAGTAAAGGAAAGGGGAGAGTCGTGAGGCTGATTGTGGAAGACCGGGCGTGGAGAAGGAAGAAGCCGCCGTGACACTCCTGAAGCTGCCGCCTGGGCTTGTGAAGCTGCCGCCTAGGCTCGTGAAGCTGCCATTGGAGGCTGAGTTGCGCCACCACATTTCCCCTCCACGACCACCTGGATCTGCTCATACCCCTGTAACGTGTCCAGTAGTATCATCCAGGACACGTCTTAGCAGTCCATCGGAAATAATGTCTAGAAAGCTCTGCCCAGCACTCCCATGGAATGTTACGGGATTTGCGATCTAGGTCTTTCCGGGTCTGCCACGTAGCGGAAGTATCCTGGCCGTTTCCACTTAGGATCGATCGGAATTAGGGTTTTCTTGATTGGTCATTACCTAATAGCAATTAGCGTCGGACCCAAGACAACTACTTTACGCAGATTACGCCAGGTCCGAAGCAGATTCACACTGCACTTGGTTCAAGGAGAATGGGAATCGAGAGGGATGCAAAGCTCAACCTCTCTGCCATAAGGCATAGTCCCATTCCGTTCCCCTAAAACAACGTAAATCGGTTAAGACATAACTCTAGGTCATCGCTTTCGTTATTTGTTTTCTTTGACGATTATCCCACTGTTCTTTGAGATATTGAGAAAAGTTCCCGACTAATCGGGACCACCCAACCATAGGCAGACCCATGGCCCATCCTCCGCACTTTCGTCGGTTTGTTTTAGTTATGTAATTATCTAACACATTAATTTGACATATAACAATCAGCTTCTTTAATTAATCTGTTAAGCACTAGTTCCTTCACGTAATCTTATCACGTGACATAGAAAAACAATATCAAACAAGTTCTTTATTAACATATCATCATTTTTATCTTTGAAATACAAGGAGTTTCTGCCCATAGGCTTGTCCATAATCTACCCGAAGGCTATCCAGTAATCCACAGGGATCACTATTCCAAGCTTTCGCCCGTAAACTAGTATGTGGGCCTCGAGATCTGATCCCGAGTCACATTATCCTCTTGTGCAGGACCCGGAAGGCGAGGGATTTACGGCCAGAGCCCCCCTAGCACCCAAGCGTCCTCCTGCTCCAAGTAGAGCTCAACGGAGAGACCTCTCGCGGTGGGTTCGGTCCATGTTCCCAGTGCGATCAACAACCCCCTTGGTTAGGGTCAGGCAAGCAGTCGCGGTAAACTGAAACTGCCTCTCTCCTTAGGCCTTCAACCTGAAGTTTAGGTATTCATTTAATTTGTAATTCATAAATCAAACAGTGCTCTAAAATCTCTAACAAGCACAAACATTTCCATTAATCGACCTTGTTGTTTGGCAAACTGCTAAGGGATTATTCTTCCCTTTCGAATGTATCAGCACTCGTTCCAAGGTGTCTTGCAACTTGGCAAGATCCTTTATATTCCGGGTTAGGGCGTACCTTATTAACCCAACTTGGTCAACCCTAAAGTTTATTGGATACTTTAGTTTCCGGTTTATAACTTTCCTTATTTAGAAGGATATCCATGAATACATCCTTTTGCAAGATAACTTGCATAAGGATCTGCCATCCTTGTTGAGGGTATTTACCCTTTCTTCTTGTGAATCAATCACAAGACTATATGACTTCGTACTTGCTGCGCAAGTCCTGCGATGAAATAATCCGTTTTAGTTTCTTTAAGCTGACGTATGTCGGACCTAGGGTCTCTTTTTAAGAACCTCAAGGACAACCTTAGTTCTTTTACCTTTACGAATTTATTGATCCTACAATCAGGGAAGGTAGTCAAGTGCTTAAGGTATAAACATTTCTTTGGTCTTTAAATCATTCCCAAGGCATATTTTACAGCATGGTATTTTTAAGTTTAGATTGATTTGGTTATCTTTATTGGAGGTAATATTGAGATTACCTCGGCACGATTTGTTATCCTTGTGACAATTGATTTTTCAGTCTTAAACTTTATTGCTTTGATGTAGGTAAATTCAATTTAATCTTCCTTTTTCCTTGCAAATGAAACTCATGACAGATAACAATCTTTTCCTTGCTAAGATATGCAATTAGCAATGATAACTTCCTAGTAATTCGAGCAACGTAAAAAAAACCTTTCATGAATTTCATGATGATTCGTTGCAAAAGAATAGGGTTAATGGTGCAAGATGCAGTTTTTGTACCTTCTGGATTTAACTAAAATATACTGCTATAGTAAGTAGATAATCTTGCTCGTAATTCATTTTAATCCATGATGCTATTCGAAGGAAACTATGTTCTATACATTATCATTTGTTCAATTAAACTAAACTCCTTCATTGTAAATAACTCAGAAAAATATATCCTATCCTAACAATTAATCTTTGCATGATTGACTTAAAATCGATAAAAAACCAAGAAGGAAAAACTTGGTTTTGGGGTGAGATATCCACATGGATACCGGGAGATGACCCTCCCGCAGCTACTCCTTGGACTTTCTTAGGTGGCATCGCAATTGTAACCCTTCGGATGTGAAGGCAGCTTTTACTCTCCTTTTCGAATTTCCACCATCTCTCTTTCGAGGCAAGGAGCCGTTTAAATGATTCACCTCGAGAAGGGATAATAAGACCTTTAGGTTCTTAGCTTCTTCGGAGAGGAAAAGGTTTATAGTAGGGAGGAGAGGAAAAAGGGAACACGGTGTTAGAAAGGGCTTAGGGGGTGTATTAAAAGGAATATGGGGTGAAATACGGGCTCACAAGAGGGGACTTATAGATTTAGGTACGCGGGAAAAAGGAAATTTGCGGGTTACGAGGCCAAGGGATGTGGAAGTTTAATGGCCCATGGAAAAAGGTTAAGGGATTTAAGACTGGGCGGCGTGAAAGGATTTTTAAGGGGGTAAAAAATAGGAGGGGGGTGAAAAGGGTTCTAAGAAAAACCGGGGAGGGGGTTTTTAGTGTAAAAAGGGATATGTGGGGTGAAAGGGAAAAAGCACAGGAAGGGGGGGCTTGAGGGTTTTAAAAAAAACCGGGGTGAAAGGGATTTTTAAGTATAGGAAGGGGGGCTTGAGGAGCCCCCCCTTAGAAGCTTCAAGAAGCTTCTTGAAGCTTCCACAGAAGCCACGTGGGAGAAATTTGTCGTGACCACGGGGGGGGGGGGGGGGGGGGGGGTTTCTGATGGCGATGACGGGAGGTGAAAGTCCACCTGGTGCGTCGAGGTGGCGTCCTTCTTCCCACAGGCGCAGGGTGCCGCCTTCTGGCCGCAGCTCCTCACGAGCCTCCTGCAGGCCCAGCTCACTTCCCTCCTTTCTTCCCTCCTCCACTCAATTGGCAATATGGTGACGGTTGTTCTTACCTCTCCCCCACCCCCTTGGTTTACAATGCTCCCTCCTTTATATAGGGGAGGGGAGGGAATCCTCCCCCCCTTGCCTGTCTCCTTGCATGGTGAGGGGCCTGAGCAAGCTCCAACGAGGAGCTTGCTGGCCCCCTCTATCCCCCCTCGAAGATCCACCCCGATGCGCCACCACAAAGGCGTAATTTTAAAAAAAAATATATTTAATATATTACATTCTCTCCCCCTCAGAAGAATCGATATGTCCTCATTTCGAGAAAAACTGGGGATATTGATGGGTTGAGAGTGCCTTCATCTACCCAGGTGGCATCCTCTTCGGGATAATCTTTCCATTGGACGAGGCATTCTTTGAAGGTTCTGGATCTTAACTGTCTCTCCCTAACATCTAAGATCCTATCTGGCCTTAGTTCAAGGACTCCTTGACTAGGCATTACAATTTGTTGGTCATCAAGTACATGGTTAGGTTGGGTACATATTTTTTCAATAGGCTGATATGGAATACATTGTGAACCTTTAGGCTGTCAGGGAGTTGCAATCTATAAGCATTGGGTCCTAGGCATTTGAGGATTTTGTACGGCCCACAATACCTTGGACTTAGCTTCTTGCAATCTCCTAGGGATAGAGAACTCTTTTTAGGGCGTACACGAATGAAGACCATGTCTCCTTCTTCGAAGACCCTTTCTTGATGCTTCAAGTTTGTGTATGCCTTTTGTCTATCCTTTGCCGCTTGTATGTCTTGTCTTATTGACTTTATTTGATCATCCATGTCTTCCAACATCTGTCTTGACGCTTCAACCCTTAGGGTTGGATCAGAAAAGTTTAGGGGACTTCGACAATCATGACCATATAATGCTTGGAAAGGGGTCATCTGAAAACTTTGTTGGTAAGAAGCATTGTAGGCAAACTCTACCAAAGGCAAGTATTGAATCCACTTCTTGGGTTCTCAAGAGCAGTATGCCCTAAGCATATCCTCGATGACTTGATTTACTCGCTCTGTTTGGCCATCCGTTTGGGGATGGTAGGCAGTGCTAAAACAGAGTTGAGTCCCAATAGCTTCAAAGATAGCTCTCCATAAGTGAGATGTGAAGAGAGAATCTCAATCACTAATGATTCTTCTGGGTAAACCATGTAGCTTGAATATCTCCTTGATAAACAATCTTGCAATGTCGGAGGCTTTATGGTTTGTCTTTACTGGAATCAGGTGTGCAACCTTGGTAAGCATGTCAACCACAATCATGATGGAATTGTATCCTCCCTGGACTTGGGGTAAGCCTACAACAAAATCCATACTGATGAATTCCCAATTCATTTGGGGAATGTCAAGCCGTTGCAGTTTCCTTGGCATCATGACATGTTCGGCTTTGATACGTTGGCAAGACAAACACTCAGTGACATATTTGAGAACGTCATCTTTAAGCCTCTCCCAATGGTAGCTCTTTCTAACTGCATTAAGAGTCTTAGCATAGCTAGGATGTCCTGTGAAAGGGGAATCATGAGCTTCCCACATTATCTTCTGCTTAACTGACTGGCTTGCTGGTATACACAGCCTTGTTCTGTAGTAGACAAGTCTTTTATCAATGGAAAATACTTGATACTTAGCTTGCCACTTTTGATTCTGCTCCTTGGTAGATATTTCCTTTAGCATTGTTTGGTAGGCCAAATCATGGCATGCTTCCTCTCTAGCTAATTCAAGTATAGGGTTGTTTGGTATAGATACTTTTATAGCTAGAGATTTGGCCGCTGACGGATTCTGCAAGATTAGGAAATTTAGGAATGCCTTGTGACTAAGTGCATCGGCAACTACATTCTCTTTCCCTGGTCGGTACTTAATTTCAAAATTATATTCCTCCAACACTTCAATCCACCGATGTTGCCTCATGTTGAGCTTGTTCTGGGTAAAGATCCATTTGAGATTCTTGTGATTGGTTACTAGAGTAAACTTGTTACCCAGCAAGTAGTGTCTCCAAAGCTTTAGAGCATGGATGATAGCTAGTAATTCCAGATCATGCATGGCATAATTCTTTTCATGACTCTTCAATTTCCTTGAAGAGTATGCTACTGGATGACCTTCCTGCATATGTACACACCCCAAGAAAAGAATGCTAGCATCAGTTACTACCTCGAACTCTTTATTGAGGTCAGGAAGTTTTAAAATAGGTGCTGATACCAAACTTTGCTTCAATCTGTCGAAGCTATTTTGTTCGGGAGTTGACCATGTAATAGAAGTTTGCTTCTTCAGTAAATCTGTCAGAGGTGCTGTAATCAAAGCATAGTTTTGATGAAGACCCTATACCATCCTGTCAATCCAAGAAAGCTACGTATCTCTTTGACGGATACTGGTATTGGCCATTCAAGCACATCTCTGACCTTGGCTGGGTCTACTGATATTCCTTCTGATGATACTATGAATCCCAGATATTCAATTTGACGCTTGAAGAATGCACACTTTTTCATTTTTGCATACAACTTATGTGACCTCATTGTCTCAAGGACAATCTGAAGTTGAGGTTCATGATCTTCCTCCTATTTAGAATAGACTAAAGTGTCATCAAAGAAGACAAGCACGAAATCATCAAGATATGGCCTAAAGATGTCCTGCATTAATCTATTGAAGGAATATGATACTTGTTCTTGATTGTTGATTGATTCAACCCTCGGTAATCAATACATAGACGAAGTGTCCCATCTTTCTTTTTCTAGAATAGTACTGGAGCTCCCCACAGTGAATTGCTAGGCTGGATGTAGCCCTGATCTAACAGTTGCTTGAGTTGTTCCTTCAACTCAATTGCTTCTGGTATAGACATTCTATAAGGTCTCTTTTCAATTGGCATAGCTCTAGGTACGAACCTAATCTCATGATCTACTTCTCTTTGAGGCGGAAGTTCGGTCAATTCTTCAGGGAATACGTCAGCGTATTCCTTTAGCCAAGAAGGCCCTTCATGAGACTCTTGCTTTTGATCTAACTTGTTGAGTTTGATCAAGTAAACGGGTAATCCTTTTCTGACTCCTTTTATGATCCAAGATATTTTGGCCAACTGGATTTTTGGCACTCCTGCCTCACCTTGAGTTGTGACAAATTCCCTTTCAGAGTTTCGAAAGGAAACTTGACCCTTTCCACAGTGAATGTGGGCGTCATTGGGCTTAAGCCAATCCATCCCGAGTAGAAACTCATGGATACCTAAATTCATGACTCTAAATTTGACTGAAGTCTTCTTTCCTCCCAGAAAGAATTTGACCTTATTAGTTTGCCTAGTACAAGTTACCTCACGACCATTTGCCAATTCCACAAGCACGGTAGGTGCTTCTACTGTGGCTATTCCTAATCTTTTTACACATGCTGGTGAGATAAAGGAATGTGTACTGCCACAATCAATCAAGGTTTTGAAACCTTTACCTTGATAGCCCGACGGTGTCTGAATCACCGAGAACTGGCGATTCGGCCCTTTCTTGTGTAAAGCAGCGTGGATTGTCGCTCTTTCGAACTCTACTTCCATGGTCGGATCTTCTTCTTCCCCTCCTTTGCACATTTGCCTATTGGCAATGCAGGCGGTTCTTCCTCTTCCACGGGTAGCGGCTCCTTGACCACGGCCTGCTCCTTGGAAAGGCGCTTGGCGATGTCCTCCACTGAGCTTGGGACATTGCCTCTTGAAGTGACTGGGTTCATTGCAGTGGAAACAACAAAGGTTTTGGCCATTATTTTGAGTAGGAATAAAGTTGTTGACGTTATTTGTACTTGCTTTCTTTCTTTGTCCCTGATTATGACCTTGAACTCTCTTCATTTGAGGTCTGAATGCTCCTCTGTTCGGGTCACTATAAGACCAAGTTTTATTACCCCTTGGTCTAGCTTGCATCTCCTGAATTATAGGTGCTGCTCGAATGAGTGCATCCTAAAGATCTGATGGATGCATAGATTCAAGACGGGTATTTACTGGTGGATTTAAGCCCGCACAAAATTTGGACACTTGCTGCGTCATGTCCATATGTGGCGCATACTTTAAAAGTGAAACGAATTTAGAGTACTATGCGTCAAGAGTGAGTCCTAGCTGTTTTAGCTCGTAAAACTCGTTCATTTTCTACGTGCGATATGCAGGTGGTAAGTATCTTCCCTGCACGGCTTTCTTCAGCTTCTCCTAGGTAACGGATCCCTCTGCGATCCCTTGATCCCTGCACCATTGCTTCCACCAAAGTCTGGCTTCGCCGGTGAGCTTTAACTTGGCGAGCATAGCCTGATTGGAGGGTGCAGTACCGGCTGCTTCGAAGTAATCCTCCATGGATTCAATTCAAATTTCAGCATTAGTCTGGACAAACCTGCCTCTCCCATCAAACTCGGGTGGCTTAATTTGCTTGAGGAGGAACTTCTTCTCCAGGATCACAGCAGTACTTGATGTAGGAGGCGAGTTTGGAGCCTGTACATGGGGTTGTGCCTGAATAAAATTTTCTTAACGTTATTATACGATAATTGACGTTAGCTTAGCTATCTCGTAAACAATGTAGCTACTTAAAGTTTTTATCAACTCATATGCACAGCCAGATATTGATAAAAAGAAGTCTTTATTTGTATTTGCATGGACATAGCCCTTTCGAATACAACGTTCCGTGTGATGATAAGTCAATTGTTACATTTAGTTTGGGGAGAACAACGTTGTATTGCATTTATCTATAGGAACTGAGTAATAGTAGGGTTTTGGGTCATGGATCTTTAGGAATCGATAAGTCGTTGGAAGTTCAGGATACCCTTTCCATTGGAATCCATACTTCTCATGGCGGCCCAACACTTTAATCCTGTCGGCAGGGATTACACGGGTTACTTCCTCATATACATATGAGTTCATTTCAACCCTCTGACCTTGAATATGTAAAGTTGAATTTACGTGAGCTTCCACAAAAATGAACAGCTTCATGACTTTCAAGTCTTCTAACCACTTGATCCTCTTTAGGTTGGTCTATAGATAAAGCAAACCGGTGGGCGCCTATACAATAGATTCTTGAAGCATGTCAAGAATCGCGTGGTGGAGGGGATTGCTCAAGATGCTGCGCCGAACACACACAGAATGCACAAGGAGAAGCTCACTCAAGAGACAAGAAGAGAGATGGAGGCCAAAACGTTTTCTTACTGATTTCTTCTTCTTCTTTCACACACTTCACAATGTACACAAAGTATAGATAAGATACAAGATAAAAGGAAAGTGGCCTACTAAGTCAAACAATGCATAACCGACTACACTAGTCGACTGGCGCTATAACTATGCCAGCTGTAAATAGGTATAACAACCTGAATATAATAAGTAATGAGTCAATGGCCATGTGAGAGTCATAATGACCACCGACGTGCTAAGTGTAGACGTGTGGACCCATCTAACCAGGCGGTCCATCATCAATGTCCACATGTGTTGAGCTTGTCATCTCAACACTCCCCCTCAAGCTCAACTGCATCTCTGCAACTCCAAGTAAGCTTCGAAACTTTTGAATCTTCTCTGTACCCAATGCCTTCGTGAAGATGTCAGCTATCTGATCCTGTGTGCTGACATACACCAAGTCAATCTCACCTGCTAGTACCTTCTCTCTCACAAAGTGGTAGTGTACCTCAATATGTTTTGTCCTGGCATGGAACACAGGGTTCCTAGCCAGCTGTATACTGCTCATGTTGTCACAATAAATGACAACTGGACCTTCCACCTGCACATCCAAATCAGCCAATAACTTTTGCAGCCATACTACCTCACATGCTGCAACAGCAGCACCTCTATACTCAGCCTCTGTACTCGACAAAGCAACTGTAGATTGCTTTTTGCTGCTCCAAGCAACTGCTGCACTACCAAGAGAGAACATGTATCCGCTGGTAGATCTTCTATCCGACATACTACCAGCCCAATCTGCATCTGTGTATCCAAACACATGTACGTCTGTACCTGCCTCATAGAAAAGTCCATAATGTAATGTGGACTTCACATATCTCAATATGCATCTCACTGCATCCAAGTGTGGTTTTCTAGGTACTTGCATAAATTGACTCACAAGACCAACAGCATAGCTCAAGTCTGGCCTTGTAATAGTCATGTAAATCAAACTCCCCACTATCCTCCTGAACATAGTAGGGTCTTCTATCTCATCCCCAACATCAGCACTCAGCTTTACATTCTGCTCCAATGGGACTGAAAGTGGTTTGCATGCTGTCATACCATACTTGGACAACATATCCAAGCCATACTGTCTTTGGGACAGCCATATACCATCATCACATCTGATCACCTCAATGCCAAGGAAGTACCTTAGCTCACCTAGATCCTTCATCTCAAACTTCATCTTCAAACAACCCTTGACTTCAGCAATCCCACTATCACTATCACCTGTAATAATCAAGTCATCCACATAGATGACTATGATGACCAAACCTGCATCTCCTTTTCTCACATAAAGTGAGTGATCAGCATCAGAAACATAAAAACCAATATTGACAAGATACTCTCTAATCTTGTCAGACCATGCTCTAGGTGCTTGCTTGAGCCCATAGAGTGCCTTCTTCAATCTGTACACATACGTGGGATGCTCTAAATCTTCATAACCTGCTGGCTGATCCATATACACTTCTTCCTGCAAATCACCATGCAAGAAGGCATTCTTTACATCCATTTGTTGCAACCTCCAACCTTTGGCTGCTGCCAAAGCAATCACACATCTGACAGTTGCCATCCTAGCAACTGGACTAAAGGTTTCATCATAATCTATGCCATATGTCTGGGCATAGCCTTTTGCAACCAGCCTAGCTTTGTACCTGCTAATAGAACCATCTGCATTGTGCTTAATCTTATAAACCCACTTACATCCAATAGCTTTCTTTCCCTTTGGCAATGATACTAGATCCCAAGTCTTATTAGCCTCTAATGCAGCCATCTCCTCATCCATTGCTGCATCCCAATGAGCATGACCAACAGCCTCCTCAAAACATGTAGGCTCAACATCCTCAACTAGTTTCACCATATAAGCATAATGGTGAGCTGCATAACCTTCAAAACCAAATCTTTTAACAGGGTATCTCACCCTGCTAGACCTGCGTACCACTGGATCACTCAATGGAGTCTTTGCATTAGCCCGTGCTCTCTGCACACCTGGAGTTCTCACTGAAGGAATGCCAAGCTCATCATCTAAGCTCTCTGAGCCACTCAAGTCTCCATCAAGAACTGCATCAATGCCTTCTGACACTTTATTCTTTCCTTTGTCTTTACCTGTAGTGCTACTAGATGCACCTGAAGATGTAGAGGTACTCCTTAGTCTCCCAGACCAAGGACTACTAGATGATGTCTCTGGTCCACTAAGAGTCCGTGATTCTTGCTTTTCAGCCTGCACATGAGTGTCATGATCATCATCAACATCCAATGCATCACCACTAGAGGCATACCAGCTGCTCATTTCATCAAAGATGACATCCCTGCTCACTCTGAACTTACATGTGACAGGGTTGTAACAGCGATACCCTTTCTGCTCTAAAGAGTATCCAATAAAGACGCACTTTTCAGCCTTTGGATCCAGTTTCTTCCGTAACTCATCTGGCACATGAACATACGCAATGCAGCCAAATACTTTCAAGTGTGAAACATCAGGCTTCTTACCTGTAAAACATTCTTCGGGGGTCATACCATGAACTGCAGCTGTGGGAGTTCTGTTCATAATATAAACAGCAGTATGAACAGCCTCAGACCAAAAATGCTTAGGCATATTCTTTTCAGCCATCAAGGCGCGTGCAACTTCTGCAATATGCTTGTTTTTCCTTTCTGCAACCCCATTTTGCTGTGGGGTATACCTGCATGTGAAATGTCTCTTTATCCCATGAGACTTCAGAAAATCACTGAACTCATTTGAGAGGTACTCTCCCCCTCCATCTGACCTCAGGCACTTTACTTTCAAGCCTGTTTCTCTTTCAACTGCAGCCTTGAAAGTTCTAAAGTGCTCAAACGCTTCACTCTTTTCCTTCATAAAATATACCCACAGCTTTCTAGAACAATCATCAATGAATGTGACAAAGTATGAACTGCCTCCAAGAGATACATTTTGTGTAGGCCCCCAAATGTCTGTATGTACAACATCAAGAATATTTCTGCTTACATCTCTATCATGTGAAAAAGGTTGTCTTGCCTGCTTACCAAACTGACATGCTTCACATACCTTCTGAAATTCTGCAACTCTAAATGTAGGCAAACCTGTAACCAACCCTTTGGACTACATTAGTTTCAACCTTTGTACATTTGCATGTCCAATGCGTTTGTGCCAAATTTCAATGTCTGCAACAACACCTTTTCCTTTGGCATACATAGCAGCATTCATAGTAGGAATTCCGGCATCTAGAGTGAACATACGTCCAACTCTACTTCCCTTTGCTACCAACATGCACTTGTCATTGAAGTCTTCTACAAAGCAGTCCTTTGCATTAAATCTGACTTGCAGCCCTTGCTCTACCATTTGACCGACTGACACCAAATTCTTTGTAATAGATGGCACATGTAATACATCTGAAAGACTCTTTGTCTTACCATCATACAAGGACAAGGGAACTTTTCCAATGTGTGAAATTGGGTGGCATGAGTCATCACCCGTCTGCACATAACCTGCATTCTGCAAATCCTGCATCTCTCCAAACCATTCTGCATGGCTGGTCATATGATTGGATGCACCTGAATCGACATACCAAACATCTTCATGTGTTCCCTTTCCTGTAACAGCATTCAGCATATGCTGCATAACAAACAAACGTTCATTTTTGTCTTCATTCTGTCGTGAAGACGATGCATAGTTTCCTTGCTGCAACTTACCACTCCGAATATCATCTTTCTTGGCATAACATTGGGCTGCAATATGACCTGTTTTGCCACAGTAGTGGCACACAATACCAGAGTTGTTAGAACCTCTGTTCTGCCATCCACCTCTTCCTCTAAAGCTCCCCCTGCCTCTAAAGTTACCACGACCTCCTGAAACCTGCATATCGCCAAATTGCTGATTCAATCTGTTTTGCTGGTTGTCACTACCACGTCCTGTACCACGGCCTCTTGAAGAGAACCTGCCACGTCCCCTTCCTGAACTGGAGTAGAAAGCCTGGACCTGTTCACCACTTCTTTCAGATGTCTCACTCTGCATGTTGATTTCTTCAGTGATCATTAGAGAGACCAACTCATCAAAATCTGGAAATGGCTTTCTGACATATACGGAAGTTACAAAATACTTCCAAGCCTTTTCATTGTTAAGTCCACCCAAGGTAGACGACACCAAATCATCATCATCGGGCATTGCATCAATCGCTGCCAATGCATCTGCAATGCTCCTTACCTTCAATGCATACTCATTGATAGACATCTTCCCTTTCTTCAATGTATTCAACTCTTGCTTGAGTTGAATCTTTCGTGCCTTTGTATTTACAGAAAACATACTTTCAAGTATGGTCCAAGCTGCATATGCATTCTCTGCATTTCTAATGTGTCCCAACATATTATTGTCAATTACTGCAGACAACCAATACATGACCTTCTTGTCTTTTGCATTCCATTCCTTTCGTGCCTTTATCTCTTCTGCAGTTGGAGGATCACTCACCTCCGGCTCCTTTTCTTCACCTGAAACGAACTCGTAGAGGCCTTTTCCAATAAGAAAGTTCGTGACACGGAACTTCCATGAAGGGTAGTTGTTCTTGTCAAGCTTCTCAATGATGGGGCTTCCACTGTTCTCTGCCATTATCACAAGAATAATACCAAACAGCAAGTAAAACTTCTGCAATCCTCGACCTGTAGTGCACAGCAATACACTAGACAGCCTATTTCACTGTCTGCTCAACAATACATGCAATCTGCAACCTGTTTGCAGATAAACCTCGTGTTTACTCACTGGTAAACACCTTTAATCTTACAGATCTGAAATCTGTAACCTGCGCACCCACTGTCGGTCGATACAGCTGAAGTCACAACGTACCCTGAAACTGTTGTCCGCAACTTGCGGCTCTAAAACGGGCCCTGAAACGGCCTCAAATGCCCAAAATAACTCGTGGCTTGCTTGCTCGAACCTTGCTTCTTCCCCTTTGCTTCAACCTTCGAAATCAGCCTCTCTCAGTGGTGCGGCTCTGATACCATGTCAAGAATCGCGTGGTGGAGGGGATTGCTCAAGATGCTGCGCCGAACACACACAGAATGCACAAGGAGAAGCTCACTCAAGAGACAAGAAGAGAGATGGAGGCCAAAACGTTTTCTTGCTGATTTCTTCTTCTTCTTTCACACACTTCACAATGTACACAAAGTATAGATAAGATACAAGATAAAAGGAAAGTGGCCTACTAAGTCAAACAATGCATAACCGACTACACTAGTCGACTGGCGCTATAACTATGCCAGCTGTAAATAGGTATAACAACCTGAATATAATAAGTAATGAGTCAGTGGCCATGTGAGAGTCATAATGACCACCGACGTGCTAAGTGTAGACGTGTGGACCCATCTAACCAGGCGGTCCATCATCAATGTCCACATGTGTTGAGCTTGTCATCTCAACAACGCACCCGTCCATCTTCGTTCCATGTACAAAGGTGATGGATTATAGATCTGCTCCAGGATGTTCATCATCCCAATTCTTTGTCTATAAAGCGGAGAATGCATTGCAGTCATAAACATGACTCGAAATACCAAAAACTTGTTCCACGCTTCATAATTCTGCAAGACAGCATTGAAGGTAAGAAAATGTTTGGACAACAACAATTTCTTTACTTCATTTTATTGAGATCTCATAGAAACGATTCCGTTTTTGGTCGGCTCTGATACCAATTGTAATGTGTCCACTAGTATCATCGAGGATACGTCTTAGTAGTCCATCGGAAAGAATGTCTAGAAAGCTCCGTCCGGCACTTCCATGGAATGTTACGGGATTTGTGATCTAGGTCTTTCCGTGTCTGCCACGTAGCGGAAGTATCCTGGCTGTTCCCACTTAGGATCGATCGGAATTAGGGTTTTCTTGATTGGTCATTACCTAACAGCAACTAGCGTCGGACCCAAGCAAAATACTTTACGCAGATTACGCCAGGTCCGAAGTGGATTCACACTACACTTGGTAAAAGGAGAATGGGAAACGAGAGGGATGCAAAGCTCAAACTCTCTATCATAAGGCATAGTCCCATTCTGTTCCCCTAAAACAACGTAAATCGGTTAAGAGATAACTCTAGGTCATCGCTTTCGTTATTCGTTTTCTTTGACGATCATCCCACTGTTCTTCGAGATATTGAGAAAAGTTCCCGGCTAACCGGGACCACCCAACCGTAGGACGGATCCATGGCCCATCCTCCGCACTTTCCTCAGTTTGTTTTAGTTATGTAATTATCTAACACATTAATTTGACATATAACAATCAGCTTCTTTAATTAATCAGTTAAGCACTAGTTCCTTCACGTAATCTTATCATGTGACATAGAAAAACAGTATCAAACAAGTTCTTTATTAACATATCATCATTTTTATATTTGAAATACAAGGAGTTTCCTCCCGTAGGCTTGTCCATAATCTGCCCGAAGGCTATCCAATAATCCACAGGGATCACTATTCCAAGCTTTCGCCCGTAAACTAGTATGCGGGCCTCGAGATCCAATCTCGAGTCACGTTAGCCTCTTGTGCAGGACCCGGAAGGCGAGGGATTTACGGCCAGAACCCCCCCTGGCACCCAAGCGTCCTCCTGCTCCAAGTAGAGCTCAACGGAGAGACCTCTCACGGTGGGTTCGGTCCATGTTCCTGGCGCGGTCAACAACCCCCTTGGTTAGGGTCAGGCAAGCAGTTGGGGGTAACTGAAACTGCCTCTCCCCTTAGGCCTTCAACTTGAAGTTTAGGTATTCATTTAATTTGTAATTCATAAATCAAACAATGCTCTAAAATCTCTAACAAGCACAAACATTTCCATTAATCGACCTTGTTGTTTGGCAAACTGCTAAGGGATTATTCTTCCCTTTCGAATGTATCAGCCCTTGTTCCAAGGTGTCTTACAACTTGGCAATATCCTTTATATTCCGGGTTAGGGCGTACCTTATTAACCCAACTTGGTCAACCCTAAAGTTTATTGGATACTTTAGTTTTCGGTTTATAACTTTCCTTATTTAGAAGGATATCCAAGAATACATCCTTTTGCAAGATAACTTGTGTAAGGATCTGCCATCCTTGTTGAGGGTATTTACCCTTTCTTCTTGGGAATCAATCACAAGACTATATGACTTCGTACTTGCTGCGCAAGTCCTGCGATGAAATAACCCATTTTAGTTTCTTTAAGCTGACGTATGTCGGACCTAGGGTCTCTTTTTAAGAACCTCAGGGACAACCTTAGTTCTTTTACCTTTACAAATTTATTGATCCTACAATCAAGGAAGGTAGTCGAGTGCTTAAGGTATAAACGTTTCTTTGGTCTTTAAATCATTCCCAAGGCATATTTTGCAGCATGGTATTTCTAAGTTTAGATTGATTTGGTTATCTTTTTTGGAGGTAATATTGAGATTACCTCGGCACGATTTGTTATCCTTTTGACAATTGATTTTTCAGTCCTAAACTTTATTGCTTTGAGGTAGGTACATTCAATTTAATCTTCCTTTTTCCTTGCAAACAAAACTCATGCCAGATAACAATATTTTGCTTGCTAAGATATGCAATTAGCAATGATAACTTCCTAGTAATTCGAGCAACGTAAAAAAAACCTTTCATGAATTTCATGATGATTCGTTGCAAAAGAATAGGGTTAATGGTGCAAGATGCAGTTTTTATACCTTCAGGATTTAATTGAAATATACTGCTATAGTAAATAGATAATCTTGCTCGTAATTCGTTTAACTCCATGATGCTATTCGAAGGAAACTGTGTTCTATACATTATCATTTGTTCAATTAAACTAAACTCCTTCATTATCAATAACTCGAAAAAATATATCCTATCCCTAACAATTCTTCTTTGCATGATTGACCTAAAATCGATAAAAAACCAAGAAGGAAAAACCTGGTTTTGGGGTGAGATATCCACACGGATACCGAGAGATGACCCTCCCGTAGCTACTCCTTGGACATTCTTAGGTGGCATCGCAATTGTAACCCTTCGGATGTGAAGGCAACTTTTACTCTCCTTTTCGGATTTCCACCGTCTCTCTTTCGAGGCAAGGAGCCATTTAAATGATTCACCTCGAGAAGGGATAATAAGACCTTTAGGTTCTTAGCTTCTTCGGAGAGGAAAAGGTTTATAGTAGGGAGGAGAGGGAAAAGGGAACACGGGGTTAGAAAGGGCTTAGGGGGTGTATTAAAAGGAATATGGGGTGAAATACGGGCTCAAAGAGGGGACTTATAGATTTAGGCACGGGGGAAAAAGGAAATTTGCGGGTTACAAGGCCAAGGGATGTGGAAGTTTAATGGCCCATGGAAAAAGGTTAAGGGATTTAAGACTGGGCGGGGTGAAAGGATTTTTAAGGGGGTAAAAATTTGGAGGGGGTGAAAAGGGTTCTAAATAAAACCGGGGAGGGGGTTTTTAGTGTAAAAAGGGATATGGGGGGTGAAAGGGAAAAAGCACAGGAAGGGGGGTCTTGAGGGTTTAAAAAAAAAAACCAGGGTGAAAGGGATTTTTAAGTATAGGAAGGGGGGCTTGAGGAGCCCCCCCTTAGAAGCTTCAAGAAGCTTCTTGAAGCTTTCACAGAAGCCACGTGGGGGAAATTTGTCATGACCACGGGGGGGGGGGGGGGGTTCTGATGACGACGACGTCGAGGTGGCGTCCTTCTTCCCATAGGCATAGGGTGCCACCTTCTGGCTGCAGCTCCTCGCGAGCCTCCCGCAGGCCCAACTCACTTCCCTCCTCCACTCGATTGGCAATATGGTGACGGTCGTTCTTACCTCTCCCCCACCCCCTTGGTTAACACCGCTCCCTCCTTTATATAGGGGAGGGGAGGGAATCCTCCCCCCCTTGCCTGTCCGCTTGCATGGGGAGGGGCCTGAGCAAGCTCTAGCGAGGAGCTTGCTGGCCCCCTCTATCCCCCCTCGAAGATCCAGCCCGATGCGCCACCACGAAGGTGTAAATTTTATTATTATATATATTTAATATATTACAGCCCCCCATAAGGTTCCTGGAAGCTTCTAAGGGGCCCTTTTAAAGCCCCCCTTCTTGTGGACTTTCATAAGCCCCTTCCCAAGCGGTCTTTATAATCCCCCCCTCCCCCCCGTGATTTAAGCACCCTTTCCCCCCTTGCATCCCCTATAAAGCCCACCTTAGCCTATGTTTTTAAATCCCCTTCTTGTGGATTCACACTAGCGGGTTTTAAACCCCCTTTCTTCGCACTGAACCTTCTTAAGTTCACTTTAGCCCCGATTTTCTTAAAAACCCTTTTCTATTGTAATTCCCACAAGCACACAAGTCCTTTAAGCCATTTTACCCCTTCCCGTGGGTTCCCACCCAAGTCCCTATAGAGGCCACCTTACCTCGGGGTTTCCCTTAGACCCCCTTCCCATTGCGACTCCCATAAGTCCCCATTAGATCCTTAATTAAGCCTCACGGCTTTGAAGAAGAGGGGTTTTCTCTAAGGCCCTTTCCACTCGAATTCCCCCATAAATCCATCCCTAATTTTTCCCCACACTCCTTCTCCACAAAGATCCTTATCCCTGGAACTTCTATGAAAAGAAGGAGAAGTTCTTAAGTTCCCGTTTCCAAAGCCCAAATTATGCAAGAAGGTGCATCGGTCAAGGAAGCCGTATTTCAAAGGGAATTGTGCGTACAAGGGAGAATGCGCCAAGATCATAAGACTACAGCCAAGGCAAGAAGGTCGAATTCACGATGGCCCCCAAAAAGGCACAAGGCGCAACTGTAGGAGGATCATCTCCTAACATTCATGTGGACATTTCACCGAACCCACAAGTCTAGGTTTTCTTCCTAATTTTGGTTTTACATCAAAATATTTCAATGTGCATGGATAATTTATGGAATTAGGATGCACTTTGGCTATCTTAAAGGAAATAACTCACAATTGAAGAATCGGTCATTTGTATTTTTCAAAGAAACGAACAAAAGAAGGAAATAAGACGTCTATGCATTCTTAGCAAGTTGTTTTTATGCATTGCAAAGTAACGAATTTAGAACAACTAATGATCATCTTTACAAAGTCGAAATTATTGTTGTACACTCCGATTATGCATGGAAAGATAAAATGGCATGTCGCATTATTAGACGAATCTCTCTTTGTAATGATTCATTAAAAAAAATCATTATCAACCATAGGAAGCTGCAAAGCTTGGAATGATTCTAGAGTAGCATGAAGTAGGATAACTCTAGTTTTAAATTGGCCTAAATATCATTAATTGCGATGGAGTTTAGGAAAGGCTACATGGTTCGTAGTAACCAAAAACCCTAGAAGATTAGTGGCATGAATTGTAAAGGCATGTCTTAGTAGGATCAATAGAAGTTAGGCGAATTTTAACATGTGCTTGGTCTTAACAAGAAAAGTTAGGGATTGCAAATCTAGAGGAAATGAATTGCATCCTTCCATGAATTATGACGTAATGCAACTAGTTTTCCCTTCTTTGATCAAGACAATATCTTTAGGAATAGACAAGTACATTGTTTTACCCTAAATACCTAAACCACAAAGAACTCGCTTAGGAATGGTTAAATCGATGCAACATATCCCAAGTGCTAATTAGGGTTTAGCACGTTGAGGACGTGACCTAGTTACACTTATTGCCAAGTCAAAACTCTCATAACCCTAAAGACCTACCCACATTCACGGAATGTAGGGACAATAGGACATACTTGCAAGAAACAATCTAGGGTTTCTACCCTAAGGATCACTAGCTAAAAAGATGAAACTCGGATGAAGTTGGAACCCTAGGATCAATGATGTCAGCCTAGTGCAATCAGGAACAGATGGGATATGAAGACACCCTAACCCTGTTTCCTATCTAATCATGATTCCGTGATTAGAAGACGCCGTTCAATGGGTAAAATAGTCCCATGGATTAGGTGCAATACTTGTGCAACAAGTTGCAGAGTCGCATGATCTTGTTGTTTGATCACAAGAGAATGGCCAATTCCTCCAAATGAGATTGGCCAATTCTTGCGCAAGTTATCTTGCAAGAGGATGAGTAGTCATCCTGATATAGCACCTTTCTTGGGAAAAGTGACCAAGATAAGGGGATAAGATATTTTCTTGGAAGCAAATATCTAATCCCCTTGGAAGCAAAGGACCAATCAATATCCTTTACTTGGAAGCAAAGGACTAATCAATAATTTGGAGCAACATATTTTCTGTTAATAAAACTTAAGGTATTGATTAAATTGGGTTAATAGGGTACAACCCTAACCCAAGGACATAAGGGTTAACAATCAATCCCTTGGGGATATTGCCAAGTTGCAATTGATCCCGGATCGAATGCTGGATGCATTCGGAGAGAAGGATTCACTCCTTAGCAGTTGGCCAAATTAACGACCACTGGAAATGATTGTGCTTGTAACAGTTTAGAGAGCACTGTTTGCTTTGTTTGCTGAAGGAATTAAAGGATGAAAAGATATCTAATGCTTCAGGTTGAAGGCCTGAAGGAAGTGGCAGCCTCAGTTAACCCCGACTGTCTGCTTGACCCTAATCAAGGGGGATGTTTAGTCGTGCCGGGAAGGTGGACCGAACCCGCCGTGTGAGGTCTCTTCGTTGAGCGCTACTTAGAGCAGGAGGACGCTTGGGTGCTAGGGGGGGCTCTGGCTATAAATCCCTCGCCTTCCGAGCCCTGCACAAGAGGCCAACGTGACTTAGGATTGGATCTCGAGGCCTGCATATACTAGTCTACGGGCAGAATCTTGGATTAGTAATCCCTACGGATTGCTGGATAGCCTTCGGGCAAATTATGGATAAGCCTACGGGCTGGACTTTATAGATATATTCCAAAGATAAATATGATAACCTGTTGAAAAGGAACTTGTTTGACACTATTTTTCTATGTCAAGTGCTATGACTACGTGAAGGAATCGGTGCCTAATGGGCTAATTAAGGAAGCTGCTTGATGCATGTCCAACTAAATGTGGTAGGTAATTAGACAACTAAAACAACCTGAGGAAAGTGTGGTGGATATTGCCATGGGTCTGTCCTACGGATAGGTGGTCCTGGTTGGCCGGGAATTTTTCTCAATCATGATGGATAGCAAGAAGATCGTTTCAAAGGAAATGAATAGCAAGGGCACTGACCTAGAGTCTAGGTTATAATAATCCCGGTTTACACTATTTTAGGGGAACGGAATGGGATTATGCCTTATGGCAGAGAGGTCGAGTCTTGCATCCCTCTCGTTTCCCATTCTCCTTGAACCAAGTGCAGCATGAATCCGCTTCGGCCCTGGCATTTTTGCGTAAAGTAGTTCACTCACGGTTCGACGCTAGTTGTTGTTTAGGAAATGACCATTGGGAAAAACCCTGATTCAGGTTGGTCCTAAGTGGGAACGGCCAGAATACTTCCGCTATGTGGCAGACGTGGAAAATCCTAGATCGCAAACCCCGTGACATTCCATGGGAGTGCCGGGTGGCGGAGCTTTCTAGACCTCCTTTCCGATGGACTGCTAAGATGTGTCCTGAAAGGAATAGGTGGTCACATTACATAAAGATTCCCAAATTCATTAAAATTGTATTTTTACATGATATGCCATGAAAGTCCCTAAAGCACTAAACATGATAGGGATTAGTTTGATAATTTTATAGTGGAAAACTAAGACTCGACAAGAATCTTATTTGGGGTAGTATTAAAGGGAAATTAGCCCAAAAGTTAGGTAGGGGTCAAAACATAAACCCATGCCAAGCACCTTGCTTGCTCCATGAAAATCCTTTGCTTTTGAAACTTAGACCCAATTGTATCATTAAAATTTCGCTTCCCTTCTGAATGTCCATATAACATTTCATACACAAAGAGACTTGCTCTTCGTCCAGATTCCTGAAATCTAATTTGGTCCTAAAGGCTCACTTATGAATCTAATAACTACTATGCACAGAAGCAATTGTTAATAGGTCTTTAACCTCTTATGCAAAGCTACACCAAGTAAGAAATGAAGATTTCAAAAGGCTATATTAAGATATCTTGCAATATTTTGTAAGATTAGCTGCTTAATTAGCCTTCATTATTATTTTGGTGCAGTGTTTAGTTTTTGGCGGCTAGCCATTTGGCTCTTTTCATTGAAAAGAGACCCCATCTTGGCACCCACTTAAGACTGGCTTCTCTAGCCCAAATTAGCCTACAGTTCCCTATGAGACACATATGCTATTAATTGCTAAGAGAAGACACTATTTGATCAAAAAAGAAGGGGCTCTTAAATGGAAAAGAAGGAAAGCATCATACTTTCTTTTTTATTTTCTTTTTGCTTGCAATGAAATAAAGAGTGCTTGCTTACTGTGTTCTACACTTTTTTTTGCTTATCGGGCCTTTAAGCTTTTGTCCCATCTTCGCACTTCGTTGGCTTATTTGCGGAGCAATGTGCTTTTGGTTGTTGTCTTATTAGTTTCTTTTGTTTCAGTTTAAAATAAAATAGCATATAGACTTAATTTTGTTTCTAATGCCAATCGAAGCTTATGACCCCATTCTTAGCCTTATAGCCTTCAACTTAAGGCCTAAATATTATTAATGAATGTGTGCACTCATTATTTGAAACATAAAAAGCATCACTACCCTTATTAGATTTTGCATTAAGTTTGGGAGCATCCTGATAACCAGTTCTTATGGCAATCTATTTTGACTTCTTTAGAAGTCAATAAGATAGTGATTCTTTTTTGCTGTTCAAATATATATCATAAAATAGGCCAATATTACGTGCATTTATAACTTGTGATAAGAATGTTGCAATTCTGTTATCATAGTTTGTTATCAATTTGAACCTGCTATAGGCTATTAGACATATTTCTATAAGAGGCATGTTGGTATTGTTAAAATATTGAGGATGCATGATAAGGAGGATCACTGATGAGCATATAGACAATCATAATGAGGCATAAACATTGACAAAGAAGAACAATTGATATGATCCAAGCATAATGCAAGTACAACTGATGAGAATGACTAATTGAATGAGTGTGGGGATGTGTCTTTTATAGGCTTACACAGTAGGTGGTATTGGTAGGTGAGGAAAGGTGGAAAGTGATTGTGGTATTCACCAATTGTGGTTTTAATAAACCATGCATACATGACCCAGTCTAAAGATTTATTTGCAATGTGTTTCTTTGCCTTGTTTTTTCCTTACAAAGAGGCTATGGTGGATGTGATTGCACATTTCTCAACACCCCTCCTCAATCACAACCAAGAAATACATTGAGTATATAGAGGCTATCATGGGTCGAACATTACTAAGTGTAGACATGGAAAGAACCAACCATACAAAGCTAGAGGCTATTACAAGGCCTCACTAAGTGTGTAGAGGCTATAGTGTGCAAAGGTTACATGAGGAGTATAGGATCTTATGGTGGGAACATTAGGCAAGTACACATTTTCAACCTAAAAATTTCTATCAAAAAATGAACTACAAAAGAGGGACTGGTGAGTCATATCCTTTTGTTCTTGGGTGTCTTCTTCTTCTTCTTCTTCTTCTTCATTGTTGTCTTCATCTTCTTTAACTATAGCAAGATGTGCTCTTTAAGACCTTTTCTTAGCATGGCAAAATTTCTCAATATGCCTAGTTTTCTTACAAAAGTCACAGACTATGCTTTTCTTCCCTTTCACATTGAGGAGTTGTGGTCTCCTCTTGGGATGCTTGTTTCTCCCTTGCTCTTGATCTTCTTTTCCTCTTCCAGGAGAGAGGCTTTGATATCCACAAGCTTTAGCTTTGGCATGCTGATTAATGTGGTAGAGACATCATCAAACTCGGGTGGAAGACTCATGAGAAGCACTCCAATGCAAATGCCTTCATCCATCTTCAATTTGATTCTTGCAAGTTGTGTCAACAAGATTTTCCTATAATTCAAATGAGTTGTAAGTGAGGTACTACTTTTCATGGCAAGCCAAAAAAATTCAATTAGTAAGCAATATTTGGAGGATTTTGAATGAACTCCAAACAGGATTTCTAATCAATCCCATGTCGTGTGAGAGGTTTCACAATCATCAACATGATGAATGTAGCTGTCATCAAGTTCGAGATTGATAATAGCTTGAGCCTTATCATCATTTTTATCCCATATGACTGAAAGTGTAGCTTCCCTTGGTTTCTTCTCTTGACCACTTGTGATTGACCACAAGCCTTTCTTCATTAGGATCAGTTAGTTTGCCATGTATGGAATTCGACACCATTGAATCGGCATGAGAGTGAATCTTTTCCCATTTTGTTGGTAGGAGTAGAAACAAATAATTGAGAATAGTCCAATAGAAGAGTTGAATTAGAGTGTGTCAAAGGACACAAGAGGATTAGTGTTAATCAACACTAGGTAGTACCGTGAGGCATAAACATTGGCAAAGAAGAACAACCGATATTATCCAAGCATAATGCAAGTACAGCTGATGAGAATGGCTAATTAAATGAGTGTGGGGATGAGTGCCTTTTATAGGCTTACAGTAGGTGGTATTGGTAGGTGAGGAAAGGTGGAAAGTGACTGTGGTATTCACCAATTGTGGTTTTAATAAATCATGCATACATGACCTAGTCTAAGGCTTTATTTGCAATGTGTTTCTTTGCCTTGTTTGTTCCTTTTACAAAGAGGCTATGGTGGATGTGATTGCACATTTCTCAACATGTAATATTTTCATGATTTTTGGTAACAATGACAAACTTTAATGTGGTTATATTTTTAGTCATGGCTACTTTATATTGACTATTTCTTTGCTTTATTGAAATTGGACATATCATCAAAGGTTTGTTATGAGACATGATACCGTCTCACAATAGATGTATAGATTCCTTTCTCGTTAGTTAACATTTTGTAAGATGAATACAAGGTAACATGTACTATGGATCCTCTGACTCCCAATCATCAGGTTGCCCTCCCCTATAAAGTCTTGCCATTGTCACCTATAGATCATAATGTTTTACAATAGCTACCCTTGAGGTCTCCCTTTTCTAGATGGATAATTTGTCCCTATGCTAAGGCAAAGTCGGGTCACTTTATGCTTGGCATGTTCTCTAGGTAGTAGAGTAAGGCAAAGGATATGAAAATGTATGTTTGCATGCTTCCTTGGTGTTTTCCTTCAATTAATTGTGGGGGTTGGTAGTTTGGTATGGAAAATAGATATATTTTGTCCCATCTTGTTTCACATTAAGAATCTTGCAAGGCTTGTCATGGTAGGCTCTTATCCTTAAATAGGGCTAGCAAATATCCTTTGAGCCTCGCTTTTGTGACATGCTAGGTTTCTCATCTTTTTTTCCAAGTAATCAAGTAAGTCTTGTGCCTTGCATGTGAATTGTGGTTTCACAATCAGTATTCCTACAGGTGAGCCTTGATGGCCGCCCTACCTAAATCAATCATCATATTACTTCTTGAGCCACCCCATTGCTGTTGGAAAGGCTTGACTTCAAAGATGTTTGATGCTTCTTGGGGCTTCTTTGGCGACCATGGAATCATCAGATAAATTGCTAGATAGGGAAATGATTTGGATGCTACCTTTGTTTCATTGGGAGATGGAATTGTCTTACTTTATACACAAGATAACTTACCTCATTAAGACACTATAGCACATTGTAAAAAAAGCCAGCTTATTAGATGAGATTTTCCTTTAACATTTGGCTTTTAATTGTGTTTTCGAGACAAAGGTGAGATGGACAAGCTATAGATGAGTAGATAAAGTTTTATGGCTAGTTTGGCTATTGGCTAAGCCCTTTGGGCCATGGAAAAATTACACTTTTTTTACATGCACGAGAAGAGGGTGCAAACGTTTAAATGAAAAAAGGCCAAACTTTGTTTAGTAAAGGTAGCACATAGCAAGTGCACCTATGCCTCAATCTCAAGAAAGTACTCGATGAAATCGGTGAATTGTGCATTTTCTTACTAGATGTGTAAGGTAGAAAGCCTATAGTATCTATCGTGAACCAAAAGCTTTATGATGTAACTAGAGTTTCTTTTGTCATTCAAATGTTTTTATGTGCCTGTTCTAGTACAAGAAGTATATTAATAGTACTTTGTCTAGGTTGGGAGTTGCAAGTAAGCAAAGGACATTTGATTGTTTGGAGAAGAGCCTGCATGAATGCAATGCGTTGTTTGGTCAGGCTTTAAAAAAAAAATAGAAGCTATGAACAAGGTGAAGAGGAAAGAGATAGTAATGTATTAATGTTCGAGAAAAATGTGAAAATTTACATGTCTCTCCCTTTTATAGCTATGTCAATATGACATAGCAATATTATTATTTCTACACTAAACATCTCTTCTTCCCAACTTCTTAAAATCCATCCTATCCCAAAGGTTTTTGCCCTCAATAACAAACCTTTAAAAGTTGGAAAGGATGGTTGAAATAGAGTACTACTTTTTTTCAACTATACAAGTAGGAAAATGAATGAAAGATTGAAGAGATATGGAGTCAAATGAAGGAGTGAAAGTAAGCCTCATCTATATACATGGTCGTGAGTGCTTCAAAAGTGTTTGGAGCCTTAAAATACTCAAGAAATAGGCTCAAAATGAAGAAGACAAGTTGCGGTACTAAGAATAGACCTTGTTAAACAAATCTGCCTTAACTTCTGGTAGAAGTGTCCAAATGAAGTGTACCACCGGTCAAAACGTAGCTCTTGAAGAGTACTCTGATCTATGTAGGTGGCATAATTCTAAAAATTGGGCAAAATAAAAACTATTCTAAAATAGTCTGTTGTCATCAGGACCATGTCTGCACTAAAATTGGCTGCCTAGTAATTATGCTCATCTAATACAGTTTTGAGCCTCCAGAAGCTTCTTTAGGTGGCAAACCTCTCCATTTAATTAGATATTCAATGATAGAATGAAACCAAAGCTTCTTATCATGCTAGCCTATGACAATCTTAGGAATATACTAAATAAACCTTCTTCACCAATAGGTTGTAGCACATGAACTATATCAATAGGAGCACCATAGAAAGGCTTGAGCTGACTAACATGGAATACACTATGACTCTTAGCGGGAGAGAGTAGTTCCAATCTATATGCCAGGTATCGAATGAGCTTCAAGATCCTGTAGGGTCCATACCTTCTTAGAACTATAAGGGTCGCCTCCTCTCATCTACATATATACTTATCTGATCTTGGGCTTTCCTAAGATTAATCTTACACTACTAAAGAAGGGTTTTCATTCTTTCTAATTATTATTTATCATGAGGATTGATTTTCTCATTGAAGATGACTATGGGTAAGGGCACCTTATAACCATACATAGCCTTAAAGAGTGCAACTCCAATACTAGCATGAGTGGAGTTATTCTAGGAAATCTCAGCCAAGTGCAACCAAGAATCCCATGAATTCTGGGCATCATGAATGAAACGGTGAATATAAGTCTCCAACCAGTTATTTACCCTTTCTGTGTCTCCATCAGTTTGTGGATAATAGGCTATAGAAGGAGCCAATTTAGTGCCCATGGATGTGAATGTCACGTGCCATAAGTTACTTATGAACTTTGAATCTCTGTCATGAACAATCACTTGTGTTAATCCATGTAATCTACAAATCTACTCCATAAACTGACTAGCTACTTGTGAAGCAGTAAGCTATTAGGTTTTGGTTGGAATGAAATGGGCTACCTTGGTGAGTCTATCCAACACCACATAGATACCACTCCATTCCTTTTTGGCAGTAGGAAAACTAGTAATTAAGTCCATGGTAATGTGCATCCATTTGCCCATAGGAATAGATATTTGGCTGCAACAAACCACCTGGCTTATGCGTGTTGTTCTTCTTCTACTAACCAGGCATGCACTTCAAGAAAAAATCTTTAATATCTTTTAACTCCTCCATATTTTTTTGTGTAAAAGAAGAAGCAGAGGAAATAACAATCTTGCCATTTAACCAGATTAGACCATTTTTAAACTAATAGTGCGAGTTTTTCTCCATGAGACCTTGCTGTAATTTTTGAAAAACATAGGTGAGCTCTTCATCCAAAAGATAGGCTTCTTGTAATTCTTAAATCTAGTCACTATGTAGCTCAACCATAGTTGAAACTTTACATGCCCACATACAAGAAGGAGAATTAGCCACTACATTGCCTTTGCTCCTTGTATATTTCAAAATCATAATTTTGCAATGTAGCTACCCACATATACTGCGTAGGAGTAAGATCGGATTGAGTGAGGACATACTTTAGGACCTTGTGATCACTTTGAACTCTAAATTGGCTGCCATATAAATAATGGTGCCATTTCTTTATCTAGAATGTAAGATGGCCAACATCTCTTGGTCATAGACATGATTCATAGCCATTTTCTTATTTGTAAGCCTGCAACTTTCAAAGGTAATCACTCCATGATCCTATAACAAAACATCCCCTATACCTCGGCCATTGGCGTCACATTGTATGGTAAATTTCTTCAAAAAATATGGGCATACTACAATAGGAGAAGAATTAAGGAGTTCCTTTAATTAGTTGAAGCTACTATCTATAAGTGCATCCCAAAAGAAAGCTTCCTTCTTCAACCTGCAATCAAGGGAGCTACAATAGATGCATAATGCTTAATGAATCAGTGATAAAATAAGGATAGACCAAGAAGTCCTCTAAGTGAAGTAGTGGTAGTAGGTGTTGGCTAATCTTTAACACACTTCACCTTCTTGGGGTCAATCTGTATCCCTTTTTCATTGATAATATGTCCCAAGTACTCCACCTCAGTCATCAAAGAAGACTAAGATAAACTAAAAGAGGAAAGGCTACAAAATCTTGTTCATCATACTCTGGAAGGTAGCTACAGCATTATAAGCTAAAATGGCATCACTAGAGAATGGTATAGCCCTTTATCAATCCTAAAGGCAATCTTGATTTCATCACCCTCTTGTATACGGATCTGATGATACCCTGACCTCAAGTCAATCTTTGTAAAGAATCTAGCCCCCTTGAGCTCATCAACCAAATCATCAATTCTGGGTATTGGGTACCTATTCTTCACTATGATCTTGTTTAGATCCCTATAGTCAATACACATCCTCAAGGATCAATCTTTCTTCTTCACTAACAAGACCGAAGATGCATAAGGTGATGAACTACGTTCAATGAATCCCATTTCAAGAAGCTCCCTGATTTACTTGGCTACTTCTTCATGCTCACACTTAGATAATCTGTAGAGTGGCTTATTAATTGGCTTTGAGTTAGGTTCCAAGTCAATAGGGTGATCTACTGCTCTCTTAAAAGGTAATGAAGTAGATACTTCAAACAAATCCTTGTACTCTGCAAGAATATCTTTCAAAGTTGGATGATTTGCTGAATTTTTAAACTGATCTTCAACCTCATTATTCAAGTGCAAAACAAAAATTTATGAGCACCTCTTGTACTTCTTGAGTTGTTGAATGGTGATAAGTTGAAAATTTGATTTACTAGAGATTTTTTGTAAATGGATGAGTTTCCATCAAAGATGTGGGAGCTTTCGCTCAACCGCCAAGACCCACGGACTGCTTATTGTTTCAAGTGTTCCAAGCAAGCTCTAATGGCTATCTCTCACCTAGCCGACGTGCCGTCGATCCTACAAATGCAGTGAACTTACCTTGATGCTCGATCGAGTACCCTCCTCTCTCTTGCACTCCAGTAGCTCCACGATTCTAGATGCTAGCTCAAGCATCCTCAAGCCTCCTCCATCTCCAAGCTCCATTCTCCATAGCCGTGCGCGGAAGAGAAGAGAAGAGAAGAGAAGAGAAGTAGAGGAGAGGAGATGGTGAAGAGCTTCACCCTCTTGATCCCTCACTCTCACACACACTCACTCCCTCACACTCTCACACTCCCTCTCTCAAGAGCACACACAAGCAAGAAGGAGAGAATAAGAGAGAAAGAAGAAGACTAGTTTTGCCACACACCAAAGAATGAGCTCTTCATTCACTTTTCAACCTTATATACAAAACCTTACTTCCCTTTTGGGCGGTCGTCCCCTTTTCCCTTTTTTACATGGCCGGTCATAGCCTAGGCCCTGTTTTCCATTGTCTTTTTATCTTCCTCGTTTCCTTTTCACCGCCCTTCTACATTTACAAATTGCACGAGTGAGAGCCCGGCACTCTTTTACAAGATTTTAGGGTGCGCTTGTTTATTCAAAAATGCGCCTTTCCCTTTTTGTGTTTGCCTTGGACTTTTAAGGTTGTCCTTGCACTTTTGGCATTTTCTCCTTTTCTTTCTTCAGTCGGGCTACCTTTTTTCCGCCTTTTCCCTGCGTCTTTTCCACTTTCTTTTGCTTTCTTCGTGTTGGGGTTAACATTACCCCCCTCCTAGACGAGTGGCAGTCCCATGGCACTCATTGTCATAGGTAGCAGGTGGTAGCATGCACCGAAGACTTGGGGGACAAGAACGCCTGGGGCGTGTACTGGTGACCGGTACACGTGGGGGTTTGTTGGGGATGCTGCCTTAGACGATTCTTGCCGGGCTTGTCGAATGTTGAGAAGGCAATTAGCGTTGGGGGTTGATGAAGAACGAATGCCACTTGCGTTGTGGTCCTCAATACCTGCAATTGAAAACCTCTTAGGTGGTCTCTCCCTAAGGGTAGCACTAGTCTTCTGTATTGTGCACAATACGTATTTTATTAGTTTGGGAGACAGGTCGAACTCTAAGCAAGCTGAGAGTATTGTCCTGCACTTGAGGACCCAAACTGTGAATATAGTTCAGTGTAGGCATTATGTGAGTGCGGTGCTTATGCATACTTAGATATTACTTAGTTAGAAGACTGGTCGGCGTGGGGCCTTGTAGAGCAAGGAGCTATGTTGGTGAAAAAATGTGTTAATGAGAAGACGGAGTACACTTTTGACGACTGCTTAGAGACGTCGTTATGGGTTTTCCTTTTTTTTTTTTTTTGCCATGATGAGGCGTGTACATGGAGGTAGCGGTACAAGGCATAACGGGAGTTCTACTTCTCATCATCCAAGTGGTGGGTAAGGGTGGGTGGGGGGCGGGGGGCCTTGTTAAGGAATTTTTGGCTTAGCAAGTAGCCCTTAATGTGGAGGCGGGTTTTGAGGGTGGTGGTAGAGAGAAAGGGGTGGTTGCACTGGGTGAATTTGCTGTCATTCATGTCTTCCAGCAGTGCACCACAGAAGGATGGCAAAAGAGCAGCACACATCATGAGACGAGTCATGGTGGTGCTGTCTATGGCATTGGGGTCAAAATAGAGGGGTGGAAGGTGGTGTTCTTGGGGTGCGGGTTCCTAGTGTACTAGGATCCTAATTAACCTAAGATAGTTAAAGGTGGTGACGAATGCTGGGTCGGGGCAAGAGGTGAATTCGTTAAGGAATTTATCTATAGAGCTATACAAGTCGGGAAGGGTGAAGAGAAGAGCGTTCCTATGGGAAGTGGTATTGGCATTATAAATGACGAGGAAGTCGAACTTGCCGTGGATGGACGGGTTGAAGTCCACTCCTACCCTTCGAGGATACGGCATAAAGGTGGGGTCGTTCCTCTCTGAAGGGAGGGTGTTGCAAAATTCCATCCACGCTTCCAGGTTGACGTCAAAAATGCGCCTCCTCCAGGTGGGTTGGCAATTATAGCCTTCCACTGTGCGAGGTACCTGGAGGACTTTGTCTTGCAAAAACTCGCGGTCCTCCGCTCCCCAAGCAGTTCGGTGGGCCTCACGCTCTGCCAACCATTTGGCCTTGAGCCTGGCCCCCATGGCAATGACATTCTCCACCAACTGAATGGGTAGCACCCTATTCAAGGCGGTGGAAAACTCAAAGCGCAGATCAAAGGGGTCTCGGCTATACTCATGCTGTTCCCAGATAATCATTTCGGCACGGTATTCAGCCGGGGAGTCTTGGGTGCGCAGTGGAAGAGGGGCAGGCTGTTTCTGGACAGGTTTGGCCTTCAGCTTTCTTCTTGCCTTCTCCACCATCTCCTTTCTTCGGTTGGTGTGGGCTGCTCTTTGCTCGGCAGATGTGTTAGGGGGTGGCACTTTGGTTTGTTGTGGTTGAGGGGGTGGTGGGACATATTCCTCTTCCTGAGGCCCCAGGTCAAGCTCCGGTTCACCCCCTCCTGCTTGCTCGTCTTCCTGTGTTTTCTCCTCAGTGAACCCAAGGTTGTCCATCTCTTGTGCCATCAGTCCTACTTGTGCCAGATATTTTCTCTGTTCTTCTAGGCTCTGCGGCAGGCCTCCTAGCTGCAGCAGTACATGCAGGCCCGCTGTGAGGGATCTACGTGCAATGGTTAGCTTTCTCTGCAGCTGATCATTGGCTTCATCTGCTTTTGATTGGGTGGCGTGGAGCAGCATGTTGATAAAAGTGCGCTGCTGAGCTATCATAGAGAGCTGGGCTACCTATGCTTGGTTTTCAGCCAGCACCCTGTCCCCTTCGGCCTTGGCTAGCCGGCGTGCTAAATCCCGTACTCTCTGCTCGTTATGATTGGACCATTCTTTTGCCCTTCTCTCCATATCTTCCAAGCTTTCCCCCTGATGGAGGGTCATTGCCATAAATTGTTGTTGCCGGGCTTCGAGCTCATGGCGCAGGCGGGACTGCTCTTGATGTTCCTCCGTGATCTGCGCATTGAGTTGGTCCAGCTTTGCCTGCAACCTGCGCACCTGTTCTGCCCTTAACTGATCCAGCTCTGCAGCCTCCTGTCTAATTTTCTCAAGCTGACTTTGCGCCTCCAGGTTGGCTGCAGATAACTGGTCATTCTTGTGCTGAAGGTGGGCAGTTGTCTCCCTCTCCCTGGTGAGACGCTCCATTAGGATTTTTCTTCTTCCCTCCCAGATAGCGTCGTGCTCCTTCAGGGCTCTTAGCTCCTTTGCCTCCTTAGTGCTGGCCTCCTCCCTAAGCACAGCGATTTTCTTTTGATATTCTGTTATCTGCTTCACTCTGTCCAGCTGGAGGGCGGCTTGTGATTCGCGTTCTGCTGCCAGCTCCTCCACCGCTATCCTCCTTTCTTGCCTGGCCATTTGCAATTGTGCAAGTAGCTCCTTCACGTAGTCATCGTAGTGGCCTGCTGGAGGTAGGGAGTGGGACATGGTTGTAGTGGTGGCAATCTCTTCCACTTTTTGTCTTTTCACTTCCGGCCCTGGCTCCAGCTCGGCCATTGCTGCCCTTTTGGCACCTGAAACTGGGGTGGCCCCGGCCGCTTCCCTTTCCAACTCCCTTTCCACCAAAAACTGCAACTAGGCGACCACGTTGCTTTCATCGATTTTTGGGGTGTGCCCCTGGGTGGCGGTGGTAGGGGGTATCACCATGAGGGGGGTGGCTTGCATGGGTGGCACGAGGAGAGGGGAGACTGGCCTGACAAGGTCTTTTCCTTTCCCTTCTGCAAGAGGCAAGTGCACAGTTTCTGGCACACCAGTGCTGGGACCGGGTGCTTCAGGTTGGTATGGACTTCCTGCTCCTTCCACGTCTTTTCTTCGCTGTTCCTCGATGGAGCGACGGGTCGCCAGCTCCAAATCTTCTTCTTCCCTCCTTCTCAGCTCCTCCTTAGCCCTCTTTCTTCTTTCCTCCTCTTCCTTTACCGACTCTCTTTGGGCCCATTCGAGCTCTTCCTTCTCTTTTCTCCTTCGCTCCTCCTCTCGTTTTTCGTGCAGGGCTTTAGTCTGTTGCTCCGCCTTCCTTTTTGGTGCAGCCTGGGGTTCTCCCTCCTCGTCGGTGTCCGTTTCTATTTCATCAGACTGCTCTTCCGCCTGAGGCTGGGACTGCGACGGCGATTCACCACCTTTCTCGTCATCTCCCTATGTGTCTTCTCCCGCTCGTCCCTTCCCTATTGCCTCGTGGATGATCGCGGTGAGGGCACCTCCAAAGCCTATGGTGGAGGCCTTGGAGGATGAGGCTTTGTGGGTTGATCGGGGTGAAGGGGATTCTCCTGCTACTTCCCTTCCTCCTGTTGCGAGGGCCTTTGCCGAGGCCTCAATTGTCTTTCTTACGAACCCGTTGAGGTTCACCTCATCCAGTGCTTGAGCAGCGATGCTTTCGAGTAGAGGCACATTGATTCTGGACATGATGCTATTGTACCGCTGAATCGAAAATAGGGTATGCATCATCTTCGCCTGCAGTTGAATCTCTTGATCAGGGATGTCTGCCAGGCTGACTCCGTCGTTGGTGTGGACCTTCACTTTGTCCATTCCCAACATGGCATAGACGTCCCTTTTTGGTTTCTTCTCCACCTTGTTCGGAAGCCCTAGTGCCCTTTCTATCAGTTCGGGGGTCAGTTCGACCTGCACTTGTCTGGTGGCTTCCCTGTCCCGCACCGTGACGGTGCCCCTGTTTTTGTTGAAGGTGCGCAGGAACTCAGTGCACAGGGTGTAGTTTATCCTCTGGCCCACTGCGTCCAGGTACCTTTGTAAGTGGCATTGCTCTATAATCCGTCGTACCACTGGTTCCTCAATAACCACGTCTTCCAAGTTGAATATGTGGCGGAACTTCAGCTGATTGAATGCTCTGGTTTCCACAGTGAGGCCGTACCACACCTGTTCTTCCTCCGAGAAGGGGAGTTTGCCAGCTTTGTCTTAACTTGCCATGGTCGCCACCTGTACATTCAGTCAATTAACTTTTTAGTATTTTTGGCAACCAATTTGCTGGACGACCATAATCATAGCAGATTTTAACGTTCATAACTCTAATTTTTCCTTTCAAACTTCTATCACCTATTTTTGTATGGCATTTCAATTTTGAGCCTTTTCATGCTTGGTTTACTTTTTAGTTTTAACCCCGTTTACTGCCCCATCCCCCTCGTGGAAAAGAAAAATCCGTCCCAGGATTGGAGGTTGTGGGCCCAAGGCATTCATGTTTATTTGTGGAGGAGCCAATCGTAGAAGTTGGGGTTATATTCCAAGTGTGCAGCCCAGTCCAGGTCACAGGGTCGGATGCCTACATGGGTGATGTATGTGAGGACATCTGTGAGCAAATCACCGGAGTTGACCCGACTTGCGATGTGGAGCTCTTCTTCTGTCAAGATGCGGTCGAGATAGGGTGCCCTAAGATATGATCGCCGACCTCAAAGAGTGGTTAACACTCGATACGAGGTAGACGCGACGTATGTGGGATCATACTCGGCCGTTTTGATGGCTCGGCGTTGTTCGGCGTTGGTCATTATGCGGCATCCATCAACTTCCCATTTCAATCTAAGAGCGTACCACTGCTTCAAGAAGGGTGATTCCGTGTCCGCCATGTGGGACAACCTTGGTTTCTCTTGGCTAGTGATGTCGGACGTTGTGCGTGGGTCAAATGATGGAATGAGGCGTTGCTTAATGGCTTGCTCTTTGGAGACCTCGCGAGCGAGCAGCTCAGCGGCAGAGCGAGAAGCTTGTGCAAAGGCGAATTCAAAAGTCTCCCAAGAGCAAGGCATATTGCGCACGTCAGTTGCAAGGGGTTCTGCTAATAGTCCCAAGTCCAGGTGGTCATAGCTGAGGGCCAGTGCAACAAAGGTGGCATCGAGGTGTTTGATGCAGTCCACCACATCATCCCCCGTGTCCTCTGCGAGGTCAGCGGCCAGCATTAGGAATGACTTCCGTTCATAGGAAGGCTTAAGGCCGATGGGTGGTTGGGGTTTGCTGGAGCTGGAGGTTCTGACAGTACAGAGCTGCAACAACTGGGGGCTTGTTTGAGTCGACAACCCGGGCATTGGTACGGATGGGTCGGGTTTGATCTTAGGGGCTATGCTACTGCGGTCAGTGGGGTTGCTGAGCTGCGGGTTGGGTAATGCCTCCTGTGGTGATGGCCGTTGCTTGGGTCGTTAGGCGTGTGTGACGCCCATGGGTTGACTCGCAGAGGAGTTGGATGACTGGGGTGGGCCCTGCGATTCATGGTCTTGAGGTGTCGGGGGACAAGGCCTTGAGGTTGACATAGAACTAGGGCCTGTGACAGTTGGGATTTTGGGGATCCACAGCGAGGCATTCCCCTCATAGTAGCCTTGTGCACGCAGGAGGACTTTAAGGACCCATATTTGTTTAATCACGTGGTGCTTGCGATGATGGCGTCTTGGTTTCCTAGATTTAGGTTTGTAGGTGTTCCGCGGACACGCGCGTCTGGTTCTAGGCAGGTCTCGAGGCTTCTTAGGCAGCCATTGCAAGTGAGTCTGTTGGGGTTTTGCTTTGGGTGCGGCGGGCCTCGGTGCGTGGGGATCTGGGTGTGGTAGATATGCATGGCCCCCCTCCTTAGTCCTAGGTGCGGCTGTTACTATCGGTGGCCCCGTGAGCGGTGATGGGGTTACGAGGCCCTTGCTGAAAATCGTGACAATAGGCACGCTCCCGATTGTTAGGTGGATGCATTGCGACTCATAATCAACATTGCAACGGATCTGCTTTTTAAAAGTTCGCCCAAGCAATGACTCTGTGCTTCATCCCTGGCATTGGGTAAGACATAAAACAGCATGGGAATAGTTTCAGTCTCGATAGAAATGGCAACTTTGCACGTGCCGAGGATCGGGTAGGATTAGGCCCCATATGGGTTCAATTTGGCTATTGTGGGATGAAGTATTGGTGCGCCAAGTTGGGTCCAATGCTTATGCGTCAAAATGTTAAAATCCGCCCCCTTGTCAATCAGGGCGTTGAAGGAGCACATCTGCTTGGCTGTGACCGTGATGCAGAGGTAGGCGGGTTCTACAGGCTCCTCCTCATTCTCGCAGATTTCTGTAAGTGTGGCTACTCGTATTCTGACGGGCGGTTCCACCATTGGTGGTTCATGCAGCGGATGAGTGGGCGGATAGTACTTCTTGATTCGAATGCCATTGAAGAAGCTCATTCCCTCACCATCCAGTGTTTCCAGCTCGACATTACAAGTTCGGCTGATTGTGCGGACCTTAAAGGGTCCGAGACCTCTGAATTTCATCTTTTGCTTATGTCCTTTAACTGAGTAGAGAAGCACTAGGTCACCCTGCTCAAACTCTCGTTGCTTGACATGTTTCTCAAACCAGTTTTTGCGTCTGGCTTTCTCACAGATAAGTGCATGGGTGGCTAGGAGACGAACCTCTGACAGGCGTTCTAGCTCAACCAAGCATTGCGTCCATGCTTCCTTCCCTTCTCATCGTTCTTGGAGTGCTATCCTCAGGCTAGGGACGAAGAATTCTAATGGGAGAATAGCTTCAGTCCCATAGGTTAGCCTAAAAGGCGTTTGACCGACGGCCGTCTTATAAGCTGTTCGGTAGGCCCACAAGGCTGCCATCAACTTGTTATCCCAGTCACTTCGTGAGGCTGAGACTACTTTGGTTAGGACAGTGATGAGAATTTTGTTGGTTGATTCAGCCTGGCCATTAGCCTGAGGGTAGTATGGTGAGGATTTGTGATGGATGATGAGAAAGGTGGATAGGAGATGGGCTATCACTTCGTTGATGAAGTGCGTTCCCTGGTCGCTAACCATTTCGATGGGGCAACCAAAACGCGAGATTACTTGCTCCGATAAAAACTTGGCAGTCGTCCTAGCATCGTTTTTCCGCGTGGCTCTCGCCTCCGCCCATTTGGTGAGGTAATCCGTGGCCACCACGATGTACCTAGCTTGTGAATATTGTGCCGCGGGGCTGATGGGTCCTATGAAGTCAATCCCCCATTTTTCGAAGGGTTGGCGAGCGATAAACGGGGCTAACTCCATCTGATCTTTATGAACTGGGACCTTTGTCCGTTGGCACTCGTCACAATGCTTGACAAATTGTGTGGCATCACGGAAGAGTGTGGGCCACCATAGCTGGGACTGCAACACCTTTCATGCCGTAGTGTCCCCGCTGAAGTGTCCTCCTACAATACCGTTGTGCGCCTCTGAGAGTACATCGTGCATCTCATGTTCACACACACATCTACGTAGCAATCCGTCTTGCCCCAGCCTGTAGAGCTGGCCTGCAATCAGCTGATAGGGCTGGATTTTCAGGATTAAGCGCCTAAGCCGTGCCCGTTCTATTGGTCGTTTGGGCAGCCCATGCTCGAGCACTTGAACTATGTCGTCTGCCCAGTATGGTGTCAGATCGGCCCTGAATAGGTCTCTTTCGTTGGACACATGGAACAAGTGGCTGTCTGGTAACTCGTCCATGATGCCTTGTCCAGTAGCTTCTCCTGTGGGTATACGGGATAGATGGTCAGCCATGTAATGTTGTTTTCCCTTCCGCACCACCACTGAGAAGTCGAACTCTAGGAGCAGGAGAAGCCATCAAGCTATACGTCCTGTAGCACAAGGTTTGTTGACTAAATAGAGCAGGGCTTGATGGTCTACGAAGAAGGTGAAGGGGGTGGCCAGTAGGTAATGCCAGAACTTCTTCACGGCAAATACCATGGCTAATCCCTCCCTTTCCGTTGTCGAATAATTCATCTTTGTCTCAGTGAGTTGCCTGCTAGCAAAACTCACTGGGTAATCTAAGTTATGCTCACTAGGTTGGCACAGCACTGCCCCCACGGCAAACTTAGAGGCATCGATGTGTACGTGAAAAGTCGTAGTCCAATCTGGGGCTCGTAGGATAGGTGCCGTTGTTAGGGCTTTTTTCAGTTCCTCGTAGGCTCGTTGGCATGCTTCAGTCCACTCGAAGACAATTAGCAGTTTGTACAATGGCCTAGCGATCAGCGCGTAGTTCAGTACAAACCGCTGATAGTATCTTGTGTGACCTAAGAAGCATTAAACTCCCCTGTAATTACTTGGGGGTGGAAGGTCCACGATGACCTTGACCTTCGAGAAGTCTGTGGCAATGCCATTCTTGGACACCACGTGTCCCAAGATGCATCCATGCTTCACCCAAAACTGACATTTCAGGGGGTTGAGGGAGAGACGGTATAAGCGACACTGTTCAAAGACCGCGTGGAGTTTTTCGAGATGTTGGGTTCAGGCCGCGAATGGAGACACAGGTCATAGACAAAGACCTCTAACTCCTTGCAAAGCATGTCCTTGAATATGGTGCTCATGAGGCGTTGAAAGGTGGCGGGGGCATTGGTTAGCCCGAAGGGCATGACTATGTATGCAAAGACGCCCCACTCAGTGGCGAAGGCGGTCTTGTGCCTATCTGCAGGATGCACTTGCACCTGATTGTACCCCGAGAAGCCATCCAGGAAACTGTAGGCTTCCTTACCTACCACCCTCTCAAGCATGTGCTTGGTGTACGGTAAGGGGTAGTTGTCTCTCTATGTAGCGGCGTTCACTTTCTTGTAATTGACGCACACTCGAATCTTGCCGTTTTTCTTCATCACAATGACTATGGGTGACACCCAGTCTGTGTGCTCAATTTCGTAAATGAATCCGGCTCTCATCAGCTTGTCAATTTCCTCCTTGACAGCATGAGCGTGCTTTGGATTCATGGGGTATGGTCGCTGCTTGACCGGCGTTGCATCCGTTGTCATGGGTATGTTGTGAGTCACAACACTCGGATCTACCCCTCATAGCTCATCTAAAGACCAAGCAAATACGTCCCAGTACTCCCGCAAAAGAGTGACAAGACTGGACTCTTCTTCCGTGGGTCAAGTCCTTGGCAATGAACATTGGTCGGGGTACTTCCCCTTCCAGGGCTAGGTTTACCTCCTTGACCTTGGCTGGCCCTTTGATTGGTTCGCGGGTTTGCCCTTGGCGCTTGGCACTTAGCAGAACCACCACCCTGTCCCCTCTTTTGAATTTCGAAAAGTGCTTAGGGAGGTCTTGTGGCTTCCTTTGTTCCTCTGATCGCGCATCGCTGGGATGCTTAGCCTCATTTTGTCATAACCGTCTGCGCCTCAGGTGGACAGGTAAGTCTCCCTTGGTGCGTCTGGTCATGGGTGGCCTAGGGATTTCTGGGTCACCATCTGAAGTAACTTCAGATTCAGAGTCGAATTCCCCATTTTCACTAGAGGAGGTGGTCTCCCCTGGCGGCCGCAGTTCGGATGGCGATTCGGTTCTAAGCATTGCTACCGTTTCTGGTTGGGCCAGGCCGGCTTGCTCAAAATCCACAGCTCCCATCTGTTCCAACCAAGCACGATCGCATTTCGTACATATGACTCCTTGGTCCACTCTAAGGGCCGGTCTCGTCTGCGGCTTAGCATCTGCCCAGATTTGCTCAATTTCTCGCCCTTCGGTGTCGTATTCTACGGTGTCCACCTCACCCTCACTTCCTTCATCGAAGGATTGGCAGTCTTCGTATTCGTCACAGGAATCTGCATCGCTAGACTGCTCATCGTCCCCCAAGGCCTGCTCTGCCTCGTCCTGTTGGTCGGGAACCAACGCCCAGTTGTACCTGAGGTTCAGTTCATGTACCCTGGTCCACTTCCACTCGGGTTCTTCCAAGAGGTCTTGGAGAGGCCTGAGATTGGCGGCTGCGTTGCGTGCTAGTCGGTCCGTTAAGTGCCCCACTATTCCCTGGAGTTCTCTCCTGTTTTTAGGCACTTGGAAAGTGACAGGCTTAGGCCCTTCATGGAGGCTTGCTCCCATTATGTAGACATGTGTAGGAAGTGTTTCTTTTGGCTTGCCAATTGTTTTGACAGCCTGCTCGTACACCTCATGATCTGAGAACGGCAGATCGAGTGTAGCAAGAACGTGCATCCAATCCCGCTCGTCCTCTGGGCATGGGATATACTTAGTTAAGGACCCATAGGGTTCCTTGTCCTGGGTGTTTCCCTTGAGTAGAGTAGAGATGGCGTCTAGGTTGACTGGCGAGGTCTTCCAAGTGTCCATCTCCATTCTCACAGCGTTAGTTCGGTTGCCCAGGAAGATCAGGCTGTTGCCCCAGTCTTCGATAACTCTAGCATTGCGCATCCAGGGTCGACCCAATAAGATATCATAGTCCACCCCCTTTATGATGATAAAGTCGACAGAGAACTGGACTCCTGCAATCTTCACTGGCCAATTCTTCAAGACCCCGAATGGTTTCACTCGCATACTGTTTGCTAGCGTGACGTTAAACTGAGCAGCTTCAATAGGCAGGTTTTCCCACTTCTGTAACACTGCATGGCTAAGCACACTAACCCCAGCTCCTGTGTCTACAATCCCCTTTCTCCTTGCGTCTCCCAGGGCTAGGACTGGCAGGACTGCGTGCATCTCCGAGCCCTCCCAGAAGGTGTTGACGTGCAAGGATTTAGGCTCGGAGTGTAGCGTCAAACTTGGCAAGTGCATTTCCACATCCTGGTCTTGAGTATCTGCCGGAGCTTGCTCGTGTGGTCTCTCGACCCAATGCTTGAGGTCCTGCCATAGGGCAGAGTGCTGCCTAAGCAGCTCTCCCAGGCCAACCGTTACAGGGGTGGTCACTAGTGTGGTCAGGAGATTGCTAAACACTCGTCCTTCCCTTAGTTCAGACTGTCCGGGCCAATGGCCGCAGCTGGCCTGCGGGTCTGTTACGTCTAGGCTTGGCCTTGACGGCACTGCTTGTGGCGTAGCAGCCTCGACAGACTTAGGTTGGGGCAATGATAGTGGCATGCTCATGCTGGAGAGATCATCAATCTCGTCCTCCGTGATGGGTTCAACATCCTTGAGGTGCTGTTGAGCCTCCCTCACCCATTTCTTCACCTTTTCTATGGCTTCCCTTGAGGTGCTGTTGAGCCTCCCTCACCCATTCCTTCACCTTTTCTATGGCTTCCAATTTCCGCTTGGGGTGTGGGTATTCCCCTACCTTAGTGCTTCCCTTTTGGGCTTTTTTAGGGGAAGAAGTCTCTGCCTCTACGTCCGAGACTTTCTTCCCCTGGGGTAAGGTTGTAACATTGTCGGTTTTTAGTGCGACCTTAGCCTCTGATCTCTTCTTTTTCCGCCTACGGCTCTTCTTTCCTACTGAGGTCGCGTCGAGATTGCTAGGTCCTGGCAGAGAGACGCCGGCCTGCTTCGTTTGTGCTCGGGTCATAACTCGCAAGGGAATAGGTGTGGCCTCCCCATCAGGGTTTTCAACACCAAATAGCCCGAGCGGGACGGATGGCAAATTAGTTGAACCGGAAGGCGACTTCCGTTTTGGGCAGTCTATGAAAAGATGGGTGATTCCGCACTCTGCGCACCTTTGGTCAGCTTTGTCCCTACTTTGCTGCACTCTTTCTGGGCAGCGTGATGAGACATGACCAGGATGTCCACAAGTCCAACAAGTGACTGGATCATGTGTGGCTGCCCTCCTAGGCCTCTACCCCGTCCTCGTCCTAATGCCATCACCGGCACAGGTCGGTAATCCATGAGGATTGCATTGCCCTCGTTGTCATGCGAGACGTAAGGGTATATGTAGGTTTCTTCGTCACTGGGCTCCTCTACGTAGTGTACGGGAGTATCGCTCGGTGGGTGGGTCACATAGGGACAAGGCGGTCTAGGAATACCGGTAGGATTTATGTCCAGCCTAGGGACCGCTGGTTTCATATCGTTAGGCGCTGGTAGGGCTAGCGGGGCTCCCCTTCCAAAGAATGGCTGTGGCCTGTTAGCCGGGTAAAGCTGGCCGTAGGGTTGCGTGTATGGTAGTCTTCGTGGTAGTCTACAATGTGCAGCATCGTGGTCGAACCTACCGCAGTTAGCGCAGGGTCTTGACCTAGGGTCCTGACACTCTGCTGGCAGGTGGTTTCCTCCACAGTACACGCACTGGACATGCGGACGCATCGGTCGCCTCAACATGTCTTGTATTTTGGCCAACTCCGTCTTGACCTCGGCCAAGCCGTGGTCCGTCTCGGTGGCCTTTCCCTTATCTTGGGATGATGCGTTTGATCGCTCGCTAGAGGTTGGCATTCGCTCTAAACTCCGTGGGTTGATTTCTTCTAGGTTTGAGCTCCTGGAGTTCTGCTCTTTCAGCTGGTCATCAACCCTAATGGCTTCCTCAAAAACCCTAGCCACCACATCTCGTTGCAAGCTTGAGTTGCCTGCTAGTGCCTTGTACAATTCCTCATCCCGAATCCCGCTAATGAATACGGTCGACACTGCCTTGTCAGTCGGCCTTTCGCCTAAGGGGATTCTCTTAAGGAGGCTTCTCACGTGGGTCACATAGTCGCGGATGCCCTCCTTCTCCTTCTGCTTGACGTTCATCAGGCATACTAGCAGGTTGTCAAAGTATCCGGGTTCGACAAATCTCTTGACAAAAAGGTCCTTGAGGTTATTGAAGTTGGCTCGTTCTATGGCATCTAGGCTCGTATACCACATCCTACCCTTATCGCTTAAGCAAAGTCCGAATGCTTGCGAACGTTGGGCCTGGTCGTTGAGGCCATTGGCTTCGTAGACTTGCTCTACGGGTCGTCCGGTGGCTAGTACTTGTCGAGTTGCTTGGTGACAATAGGTATTTTGGCTTGGCTCTTTGAGCCCTGGTTTGCCCCCAGCCCTGCAAGTAGCGAGGTTGCTAGTGCAGTGGCATACTGTTCTATTGCGGTGTTATCGAGCAACCGTTTCATGAGGAGCTCGCCCAGCGTCAGGTCTTCCTCTAGTGCTCTTTCCTGGTCTGTCCGGTTCCGGCCAGCCAAGTTCAGCACTCGCTGCACCTCATGCAACTCCATGCTTTGCCTTAGGCTCCTGGCTTGTTGGTCCCTATTGTACTCGGCTATGCCCTGAAATGCCTTGCGGGCTAGCCTCCTCTCCTCCTCTAGGTCCGCAATGATTGCCTCTGCCATCCTGCCACGGTGTTCGTACCTGGCATGCGCATCGTAACTGCTCACCATTTGTTGTATGGCGTCTGGAAACGCGCTAGCATCTAGCTCCCCTGTAAACCGATGATCTGAGCCTCCCTCTGTCATGGTTGAATTCTTGCGCTTGGTCGTAAGTCAGATCCTTGTCGTTGACGCTCCTTGCTTGATCCTACCCTGCGCTCCGCGCGTTTGCATACACCTTGGGTCTTCTCCTGTTGGTGGATTTTTTGGGCGATTTATCTGAGTGAGTTCTTTTTAATTTTTGAATGCATCGCTCAACTTATGGTCACTCGTGAGTGTGTTGTTCCTCGTGCACTTGTGCTTAATCAGGCTTTCGGCTTTCCTAAGTGTACTTCAAGTGCGAAAATTCAACCCGAGTGCTGTGAGTGATTCCTCGGCGTCTCACTCACTCTTGCTCGTTTTGGGCCTGACAGGCTTTGCTACTCTAGTTCTGGTCGCTCTATGGGTCCCAGGGTCCTATGCTGCTTCCTGTCGCTCACATGGGGGTGGGTCGCTGGGGGAGTGCCCCAGTGTGTCCCTGCATGGGTCAGGTTTTGTTTTGGTTTGACTCTGGGAATCCGACGTCCGATTTACCAGTGGTCCGATTGTGGGAGTCGAACCAGGTATATCAGGGCTGAGTGGTAGTCTTAAGGTCCGCATGTCCGATTCTCAAGAATCGGACGGGCAAGTGTTCGAGGAATCGGCCAAGAGGGTCCGATTCTGGGCGGTCCGATCGGACCCGGTAATCCGATTCCTAGTGGTCCGATTATGGATGGGTCCGATTCTGGGAATCGGACCGGACAGGTGGTCCGATTGGTGACGTGTATTACTTCGTCCGATCGGACAGGGTGGGTTCGAGTCAGAGCGTCCGAGTGGTCCGATTGTCCGAGTCGGACAAGTTGGTCCGAGCGTCCGATTCTCAAAATTGGACGGGTTGGTCCGAGTGCCACGTGGCACGTTCGATCGGACTAGTTGGTCCGAGCCTAGTAGTTGGACAGGTCATTCCGATCAGACGGTTGTCTGAGTGTCCGATTCTGGGAATCGGACACTGGGTCGGACGTCCGATTCCACCGGTCCAATGAGCTTGCGCACACGGATTTGCTCGATTTTCTCCAGATGTTTTATCCTATTGACCATGCGATTAACCAGCAACGGAGTTGAAGCGGTGCGGAGGAGATCGATTACCTGGGAGTCGCCGAATGCGATGTCCTCCATGTCCTGGTCGATCGGACGGCTACCAAGCTCGCTCACTCTCTATCTCTCTTGCTCTTTGTTGGTTGGAAATGGGGTTCTCTTGCCCTCCCCGAGTTTATACCCTGCTAGTTCTACCCTGAACAATACAGATTCCTTCCCTGGCGTTTCCTACGCAGTTACCTTTGCATTTACTCCATTTTTCCTTTCGTTTCATGTGGTTTTCCCCCTGTTTCACAGCAGCAGCCCTCTGCCTCTTCGTGTGTGATTTCCTACTGCTAATCTATCCTAAATACAACCTGAATCGAAAGCAAAACACTGAACTAGTTTCTCCATGTTTTCCAATCATTAATAACCAGATTATTCCAAAATACTTACCTGTTCTGAAGATCGAAAACACCCGACTTCCTACCTATCTCAATCTCCGTTTCGGGGATGAATACCCTACTTCGATGCTCGATATGAGGCGCGCAAGTGCTCAAGCTTGAATCCGTTGGTCCCGGCAACGGAACCAAAATGTGGGAGCTTTCGCTCAACCGCTATGACCCACGGACCGCTTATTGTTTCAAGCGTTCCAAGCGAGCTCTAATGGCTATCTCTCACCTAGCTAACGCACCGTCGATCCTACAAATGCAGTGAACTTACCTTGATGCTCGATCGAGTACCCTCCTCTCTCTTGCACTCCGGTAGCTCCACGATTCTAGATGCTAGCTCAAGCATCCTCAAGCCTCCTCCATCTCCAAGCTCCATCCTCCATAGCCGCGCGCGCAAGAGAAGAGAAGAGAAGAGAAGAGAGGTAGAGGAGAGGAGATGGTGAAGAGCTTCACCCTCTTGATCCCTCACTCTCACACACACTCACTCCCTCACACTCTCACACTCCCTCTCTCAAGAGCACACACAAGCAAGAAGGAGAGAAGAAGAGAGGAAGAAGAAGACTAGTTTTGCCACACACCAAAGAATGAGCTCTTCATTCACTTTTCAACCTTATATACAAAACCCTACTTCCCTTTTGGGCGGTCGTCCCCTTTTCCCTTTTTTACATGGCCGGTCATAGCCTAGGCCCTGTTTTCCATTGTCCTTTTATCTTTCTCGTTTCCTTTTTACCGCCCTTCTACATTTACAAATTGCACGGGTGAGAGCCCGGCACTCTTTTACAAGATTTTAGGGTGCGCTTTTTTATTCAAAAATGCACATTTTCCTTTTTGTGTTTAAGGTTGTCCTTGCGCTTTTGGCCTTTTCTCCTTTTCTTTCTTCAGTCGGGCTACCTTTTTTCCGCCTTTGCCCTGCGTCTTTTCCACTTTCTTTTGCTTTCTTCGTGTTGGGGTTAACAAAAGATAAACTCCATATACAACTATGAGAAATCCATAGTAATTTTACCCATTGTTATCAGCCAATCACACAACATATATGGGCCCCATTTTCAAAGTTATCATGTTCATTTTTAATTCACAATTTTCAGCCAATTGTTGTAAAGAAACTAGTGGGTGCATGTGAGTGTTGATTTCTTCTTCACCATTCGCTATTTGAACTCTTATGGTCCGTTGTAAATTAGTGGAAAGACAATTCAATTTATCCACCGTGGACTTATTCAGAAAACTATGTGTACTATGACTATCTATCAAGATAAACACATCTTGCCCATGAATATTACCCTTCATACAAAGTGTATTAGGGCTCTTAGAACCTATCTAAGCATCCATAGAAATGGAACAATTAGTGGCATCAAAAAGTAGCTCATCATGAGTTTTGCTTGGATCAAAAGGAACACTACCACCTAGATCAAAAGGAAAAGTGTCGGTAGTATCATAAAAAATTTCTTACCCAACTTCCTCCTCAACATCCTCATTTTCAACGGTAGTTACAAATGCATTGACCTCACCAGTATCATCCTTTGAATCTTCAAAGAATAACATACTATTAACTTTGGCTTTTACATTTTTTTATACACACTTTGTTGCATGATCAGCTATATACTTTTCTCCACATTTGAATCATAAACCCTTTTCTTTCCTTTCTTTGTAGAAATCCATAGAAATGTACTTTGGGTTCATATTGGCTGAAGTAGATCTAAACTTGTTGTTCCATTTATTAAGATCCACTCTTAGACTATTTGTTATCCTGAAATTTCTTTGAGGTCTTGAAGCATTAAACGATGGATAAGTTGCCACTCTTAAGGTTCCACTTATTGCATGACTGTTGCCATAAACATTGCTAACCTGTTCCTATTTTAAGACAATCCTTGGCTATCCATAACTAGGCTAAAATGGAGACTTCCTTCTATACTTTATTCCATAATATTTTGCAAGGTCAATAGTTTTGAAAAGATTAGTAGGTTTTTGCACCATTACATCAGTTTTTGATAAAGAAGGTTCTAAGCCATATATATACTTGTGGAGTTTATATCCATCATACTAGTACTCTCTACATACATGATAAGGTTGAGGAATTGGTTTGTATAATCCCATACACTTAGGCCTCTTTGCTCTAATCCATACCATCTCTATGCCAATTTCTCTTTTTCTCAAGAGAAGAGAAAACTTGGGGAAGTTACTCTATGTATATCCTCTACATCACATGAGTTCAAGGCCTATTTATAAATATCCTTATCTATGATTTTTTTCTAAATAAAACATAACCATTTTTATTCAATTTGTAAATAAGCCCTTTGTATTACACCCTTCTGTATGTAAAAAAAGTGTAAAAATGAGATTTTAAAAATACCTTATTTTGAACCCACGTGATGCACACATATATTCATGAGTAACTTACCCAAGAGAGAAAAATATTTCAACCATAAGTGACTTGAATGCATCCCAATTCTCTACAATTATATTCTCTTTCTTGATGTATCTCCACCAAGTATGCGCAAATCCTTCCAACTGTAGAGGTACAAAATGAATCTTCATAACATTAGTTCTAGGGAATATATCAAAATAGGATTCTAATTTTCAAGTCCATTCCTTTAGATCGGATGGTGAATATGACTTCCCATTGTACTTTGCAAAAATGATTTTATCCTTCAACTCCTTTTCATGAAAGGGTTGCTATCTCAAAATGGATTTCTCAATGTTACTAGGCATTGAATCTCCAAAATAAGATTTTACTCTTCCAATAGGTGGTTGAGAACTAGTGTGAAACCTTCCCAAATGGTAGAGAACCTCTAGGAGGTTGGGAGCTTAGCCTATAGGCTTGGGAATTAGCACCATTCAAACAACCCAAATAATCATCATGCCTTTGTGAAGTCTCACCTACTTCATACTCACTATTGGGAATGCCCCTTTTTCCAATGATACCATGACCTTGGCCATTTTGATAGAGTGGCTAAAATGGGACTGAAGGTTCACTATTTGAATGAGCTTTCTCCTTAGCTTTCTTGGTTCCCATTTGCATTTGCATCCATTGGGAGAATTGATCCATTATTTGAGCATTGGATTCTACTAATTTGTCAATTGAATCATTCATTTGGGTAGTGGAATCTACCAATTTCTCAATGGAAGACTTCATTTGATTAGACGACAATAACATTTGTTCCACTCTAGATAATAGCTCCATATGCCTTTGAGCAAGCCTATTCTCATGTTCACACACAGTGTTATTAAGTGCACTAATTTCTCCTTGCATTTGAGGCTTTTTAAGAATATCTTGAGGTGTTTTTTCCAACATAGAATCTCTGATTTACTAACTAAGAATACTCATCCTAGGCTGCCTTACTCTTTCCCTTATGACCTACCATAGTAGTGTAGTCCTACAGTACCCCCTATTAGAAAATTGGCTATAACTTGAGCTAGGAATCTCCGATTCCCAAACTTTTTTATTCAAAATGGAGCCAACAATGCGGTCTTTAAGATGAGATATAGTACATCACAACAAATTTAAGATAGAAAATTCTACAACTCAATCTTTGAACTGTCCAAGCCTACACCCTATTTTAACTTGTAACTACCTTGTTTCCACCTCTAAGAGCAAAATGGTAGTACCTAATGGCTATCAAACACTATGGGGAGTTGGATAGGACTAATAGGCAACCTGTAGTACTTGCACCTATACTTTATTGATGAAGATGGTACCTGTAGTAACCTGTATATACCTTGTAGTATCCTGTAAAACGCTTGTTTCACCCTATTTTGATCTCCAAGGTACTTGATTCTTCAAAAGTGCTTCAATCTTCAATTCTCCACTCAATATACCCATGTGAGGGATAAAATGGCAAGATAGGCTCCCTATACGGGCTCCAAATCACTAGGAGATGGAAAAAATTTCCCTTGGGTCTGTTTGTTGGTTCCCTTTGGAATCTTCAATAGTGGGGGAGGGTCACATCTCTATTGTCCCACTATCTTCTCCACCATCCATCTTTTTCCTTGGTGGGAATATAAATATGGCACTGACATGCTACTGTAATCAACTAGCATGATATGAATTACTAAAATTTTCATTCAGCTCTTTACATGAAATGTAAGAGGATTGAAAGTGGGCAAAATGAATGGGAAGAGAGTCTTACCATGCAATGGCTCACTGGTCACTTACCTTTTTACAATGGATTGTGATATATTTTTTCCATGAATGAACAATCATGAGTAAATCAATGAACTAGAGTAAGTAATATTATCACTCAATTGGGATTTAATCAATTGAATTAAATGTAATGTTAAAACTTTAGTCAAGAGATTCTAATTCACTAAATTAAATCCAATATGAATCAAGTAAACAATGCATTCCATGAGTGGGATAATTTAAGCAATGATCCACTAAAATCAGATGGAAATTTTACAATTCTTTAATCTCTCAATCAATTGGTTGAAGCTCAGCAAAATTGGATGAATGAGAGACATTAAGAAGTGAAAAGGTTTGTCTTTTGTTTGTTTGATGAAGGCTTGGATGATCCCCAAATGCTTCATGGAGCCTCTAGTTGTCCATTGTTGCTAAAACAATCTTCAATCTTTCTGCATTTAATACTTAGAATCAATCTTAAAGCTTCAAAAGCTTGACATTGAGGCATTAAACCCATTTTCCCCAAATTATGACTCCATAGAAGATCTTGAACTTCAATCCTTGGCCATTCTTGCTCAATCCTTGCAAAATTTTCAAGAATCTTTACTAAAATAAGTCCCAAGACTCGAATGATGAAGAATCTTCAAGTAATTGATGAGAATTGAAGCTTGATCTGAAGCTTTCATGGTTGTCCATGGCTAGGGTTTCTCAAAATTGGAGAAGAAGAGAATGCCAACTTTGCCAACAATTGCTGAAGTTTTTGCCTACTAAAGACAAGCAACCAAGCCCCAAGTTAAGTGGTGATCAATAGCACGACAAATCAAGTGGAGTCCTCTTGTTGAGAATGAAGAGTGGAAGAAGGTTCAAGCATGAAATGGTTGAAAAACTTCATGTCTTGAGAGGTAGAAGGAGATCTTGACGGAAAACTCCATGAAACTTGTAGGAAATCTCCAAGAAAGGGGAAAGAGAACTCTCTTTGAAAAGTAACCACAATTTATTTCCCTTCCAAGTTCAATTAACTCCTATTTGACCATGTTACCTTCAAAATTACATAAAAATTTGACAATGATATGCTATTTTGTCCTTCCATCGCCATATTTGTCTCAAAGATCTCCAAATTTAGTCTTCTTCCAATTGTAGCTGTCTTGCAAGCCACTATTAGTCTGTTCATGTCTTCTAATTGTAGTACTTGTTTAAAATTGGCTTTTACGATGAAACATTAGACTAAATATGAAGAAAAAGAGGAGAAAATAGATCAAAGACCAATGCTATGATACCACTTGTCAAGGAGAGAATTGGAGAGAGAGAAAGAGAAGAGAGAAGATTGTAGAAGAGAGAGGAGTGCAAAAGAGAGAGAAAGACCAATGCTATGATACCACTTGTCAAGGAGAGAACTAGAGAGAGAGAAAGAGAAGAGAGAAGACGGTAGAAGAGAGAGGAGTGCAAAAGAGAGAGAAAGAGAGTAATGAGGAGAGAGAATGACTAGAAAAGGAGAGAGAACTCAGAGTTCCAAAGCCTGGCCCTTTTGGCAAAAGTTTGTGGGCTCATGCCAAGAGGGTAGACCTAGAAGGTCCTATTATAGGAGGTTCTCCAACCTGGACTGCAGAACTGAGGCTTGGTGGTGATTGGAGGCTATCCTTGAGATGGATCTTCATGGCAGCCTGAATCATGACCCCCAAATCCTTCTAACTCCATAGCCTATTTCATGTGTGGTAGGGCCTCCGTAAGGCCCTAATTCAGAGCCCGCTAAGATGTGAGGAGGAGATAGACCGCCAGTTCAGTGGTGGTATAGAACCCCCAGGTCGGATTGGCAAGCGCCCCCACATCTAGTGGGCTGGCTAGGAGGCAAGCCCCACTTGCACTATCAGGACATGGTGGGAGGTGTAGAGGGTGGTGGACTAGGAGGTGTTGCAGCATGCATCAGAGTGTCAGAGAGGAGTGAAACTAAGGAGAAGGAAGATTGGCATAGTGATACTTTAGGAGTGGCTTGACCTCCCAATCTGAGAGCATGTAGATCCTAACAAGATATGGACCACTAAATTTTCACCTGAAAATATCCCCCTACAAGTGAGAAGTAGATTAGGTGGCGCCCCCTACGAGATTTTCTTCACCGTGCAAGAGGGGGGCATTTGGTCCTTAACAAAGGGGAGTAGGATAAGGAGATCATTGTTCATCCTTGGAGGAGGATTCGTATACTCGGTATTCAAGGGAAGACTTGGCGTATGGACCCTTATGTGTTCTAGGAGGAGTTCGGAGAGTGGTGCCTTTGGATATGGGAGAGCAGGCCACTTGATGAGCTAGAGTGGGACCCTGGAGAGTGGCTATGGCCGGCCACTGCAGTTACCATGAAGTCACTGAGGTTCTTGGAGTACATAACTAGGATTGGCAGAAATGTACTGATGCATGAGGACATGGAGAGGGCACCTTTGCGTAGCAGATATTAGGTGGAGCATAGCATCACGGATGCCTTCAATTGGTGAACTTTCTAGTGCCGCCTATGGTATAGCTAGAGGCCGAGGAGGGTATCCTATTTCCTATGGATTTTGGCACATGGAGGGATAGCAGTGGGGAGTTGGCTAGCCCATATGTAGCAAGATGGAGGGTGTAAATGTTGCCCACAACAGCTTTTGGAAACTCCAAAGCACTGCCTTTGGTCATGTGAGGTGGCACAGCTCGTGTGGAGAGGAGCATGCCACATTTTCTGCCATCTAGCACCAAGCCTTGGATGTATCTCATGGGGAACTTTCTGCTATCGACAGGCAGTCAACTAGGACCATCACCTTCTATATGAGGCCGGGATGTAGGACATGCTCTTTATCATTGAGGCTGGGGTCTTGCCCAGTGGTTGATCTGGAAGCTTTACCCAACTGCCAGGTACTAGAGCCCATAGTAGACCGCTCTAAGGTATGGGATATCCTAGGGAGTCTTACTAGATGGCACATCTGGAAGGCACATTGTCAAGAGCTTTTTGGTGGGGAAATCCTCTCAGTACATGCGACTTTGGATGATCTCTAGACTTTCATCATCCACTCCCTCCGTGGTTGATGGGAACACGTGCAGGGTGAGTCTCGAGCTTGTCCAAGCCAAACTCTCAAGCAGAAGATACTTTGGGAAGCCCATGACTCCCCTTTCTCAGGGCATCCTCGTTATGCCAAGACCCTTAATGCGGTCAGAAAGAGCTATTATTGGGAAAGGCACAAGGGAGACGTACTCAAATATGTCACGGAATGTTTATCTTGTCAACACATTAAGGCAGAACATGTTAAAATGCCTGGAAAATTACAACCACTTGACATTCCACAAATGAAATGGGAGTTCATTAGTATGGACTTTATTGTTGGCCTACCCCAAGTTCAGGGAGGATATAACTCTATTATGGTTGTAGTAGATATGCTCACCAAGGTTGCACATCTCATCCCTGTCAAGACGAACTATAAAGCTTCAGACATCGCAAGATTATTCATCAAGGAAATATTCAAACTTCATGGGTTACCTAGAAGAATCATTAGTGATCGTGACTCTCTTTTTACATCACACTTTTGGAGGGCTATCTTTGAGGCTATTGGAACTCAACTCTACTTCAGTACAGCTTACCATCCCCAAATTGATGGTCAAACAGAATGAGTCAGTCAAGTCATTGAAGATATGCTTAGGGCATACTGTTGTCGCGAACCCAAAAAGTGGATTCAATACTTACCACTGGTGGAGTTTGCCTACAATGCTTCTTAGCAACAGAGTATTCAGATGACCCCTTTCCGAGTATTGTATGGGCATGATTGTCGTACCCCTTTGAACTTCTCAGATCCAACTTTGAGGGTAGAAGCTTCAAGACAGATGCTGGAAGACATGGATGATCAAATCAAATCAATAAGAGAAGACATTCAAGTTGCCAAGGATAGACAGAAGGCTTACGCTGACTTGAAATGGCAAGACAGATCCTTCGTCGAAGGTGATATGGTCTTCATCTGTGTACGCCCTAAAAAGAGTTCATTGTCCTTGGGAGAGTACAAGAAGCTACGTCCGAGGTATTGTGGACCTTATAAGATCATCAAGTGCCTAGGGCCTAATGCTTACAGACTACAACTGCCCGCAACTCTAAAGATTCATAATGTATTCCATGTTAGCCTATTGAAAAAGTATCTACCTAATCTGAATCATGTACTTGATGATCAGAAAATTGTAATGCCTAGCCAAGGAGTCCTTGAGCTACGGCCTGATAGAATCCTAGATGTTAGGGAGAGGCATTTGAGATCAAGGACCTTGAGAGAATACCTCATCCAATGGAAATATTATCCAGAAGAGGATGCCACCTGGATGGATGAAAATACTTGTGAGAACCCCCCCTCCTTTTAAAAAATTTATTAAGTTTAATTCAAAAATTTTTACTCTCTCCCTCTCTCCACTTGCCGACAGCATGGCCGGGAGAGAGAGAGAGAGAGGGAGTAAAGAGAGAGAAGGGGGGGCATGCAGCCCCCCAGGTGGAAGGGGTGGCGGCCGTGAACAGCGGTCTCCCCCCCATAAACCACCCCCTCCCCCCCACTTTAAAAGGGGAAGACCCCCCTCCCTCATGGCTTGAGGTAGCCGCCCCTCCCCATGTTCAGCAACGCTGCCCCTCCCCCCCTCTACCTGAAATCGCTGCCTCCCCCCCCACCTGATCATCATCATCATTCTCATCTTCCTCCCCATCTTCAGTACGACACCCCCTGTCAGAAGGCAGGAAAAAAAAGGAAAAAAAAAGGTTAAGAAGCTTCTTGAGAAGCTTCCTATAAGCTTCCTTAAAGTGCCCTCTTAAGGGTGCTTCACCCGCGGATCGTGTAAAGGGGCGCAATTTGTCTATGAAGGGAGTTCATTGTGGGAAGGGGAAGCTACCAACTTGCACGAAATTTTTGCACACCCTCAATTTGCCCGACTTATTCCCAATTTTTGACTGTGATGGCCTCCAAGCGCCACACAAGAGGAGCACACGCGGGAGTAAGAGGTGCACATGTAGCTGTCCCCACCTGAAGCACGAAAGCCGATAATACCCCTCCTGTGGAAGTTTAGGTTCCATCATATTCACTTTCTTCATTTCCACATGATATGGGTACAATAAGTATAAACTCGCATAGGGTAGTCTTAATCGTATTGAAAATTTACTATGATTGAACGTTTTGTTGTAAAAGATCATAGGAATGTTTGGGAAAGTTTTAAATCGCATGACATTGATTGCACGATTAATGGGTAATTGCCTTGGTATGAATTTAGTTGTGATGTTTGCAACAAACAAGATAAATTTCATTGTAAGATGACATCATAATAGGTGAAATTGATTAGGTAATTGCATCGTAAATTACCCAAAAAAAATCTTGCATGAATCCTTGCACAAAGTGCATTGCTCTTTGCACAAGTTCTTGCAAAATACATTTTCAGAGGACATCGAAAGAAGGAAAGTGCATCTCCATATCGCAAGATGGATTTTAAGGTACATCTAATAAACTGCAGAAAAGATTAAAGTGTAGCTAGACTCATACAATAATCACGTAAAGTTATAAAGATCAGATCATTCAAGAATGTTATAGATTGTGTAAATAATTACATAGAGGATAATGTTAAGATTGCATGCATAGAAAGTACATTTTCATGTGTGGCATAAAATATCATATGAATTATATCAAAATTCTAAGCATTGAAATGAAGGCATGGCATTACGTTGCGTGCATTAAAGTTGTTGGGAAAATTCAATGTTGTTTGTAATCTACCAAATGGGACTGAGATCTATGAGTCCCATGTCAAAGTCCTTGGTGACTTCAAGAGGGATAGGTAAAAGCTTAGCACATGTGAGCATTATTAAGAGGGCTTAAGAAGATTATACTTAAGATGGAGTAGGAATTGTTCTAAACAAAACCATCTTGACCAACTATGGTCAAGGGGATAGACAATCTTGATCAATTAAGGTCAAAGATAAAGGTTAGAATCAGTTGAGTAAGATGTGATAACGACACTGTGAAGACCTAGAGTCAATTGAGTTAGAATCCCGATTTATGTTGTTTTAGGGAAGCGGAATGGGACTATGCCTTATGGACAAAGAGGTTGAGCTTTGCATCCCTCTCGTTTCCCATTCTCCATGAACCAAGTGCAGCATAAATCCACTTCCACTCTGTTGTTCCTACGCAAAGTGGTTCATCTGGAGCTTGACGCTAGCTACTTCTTAGAGACTTGGCTGATAGGAAAGAAACCCTGACTTCAGGTCGGTCCTAAGTGGGAACGGCTGGATACTTCTGCTTCAGGGCAGACTTGGGAAGACCTAGATCGCAATCCGTGTGACATTCCCTGCGTCGAGTGCCTGGTGGCGCTTTCTAGACTCCCCTCCCGATGGGCTGCTAAGACATGTCCCACAAGTGGTCAAGCAGACATGTTACACAATCCTTATAAGTAGCCAAAAAATGCTTTTATGATGGTGTAAAAATTGCAGTCTCAAAATTTTCAACCTTGGTGACATAAATCATGTAGGCTTTGCTTTGTTTCCTAAGGACATGCTTAGTCTAGGTATGTGAAATCAAGGGGAATAACTCTAGATTAGTGTTGCCATAAAAAGTGATATACTCGCCTTGAAATTCAAAGTTTATGAAATGAATATGATAGTCAATGTCAGGGGATTGTAAAGGAGCCACAATAAAGTTATGTTTTTGGTTATAAGAATCCATAGTTATTTCAATATCTTTAACCATATAGGTTTGATTATATCTTATTCCTTGGAAGGAATATTTTACCTTATAGAAGGATGGTGTGGTTTCCAAATATAGTCTTTTAATCAATTTCTTAGAAATAAAATGATGTGAGGTGAGGTCATCATGTAAAATAATGACATCGAGATCTTGAACTGTGCATTGCATCTTCAATAAAGAATGATGAGAAACATGTATACCTTGCTTACCTTTATTATTTGCCTCCTGTTAAGAAGAATCGGTGGTCCCAATCTAGAGCATAGTTTGACACTTCTTCTATATTGTGCACTTGAGTACTAATATTGTTGTTGTTGGCCAGTTTAACCTGATAGTTTACATGAAGATGGTTCAGATGACCACAATGATAATGTTAGTTTAAACTACTTGCATTCTACATTGAGATTTGTATTTTGAAAATTTACCTTGGATGCTCAAGCTTCTTGGTTTGTAATGCCTCTAGGTGCCAAATTGGGCAAACAAGGAGGTGGAGTAGCATTTGAATGGAAAGAAATAAAAGGATTTTGTGGATTACGATTACTATTATGAAAAACTTTTTGAATAGATTATTGAGTATATAAGGATACATGCAATAGCTTCAAATTCTTTTTGAGCATCATATGCATGCATTATGGAAAGAGGAAGGCTTAAGGGAATTAAGTTAGCTTGTATACCTACATAAAGTCTATCTTCATATTTTTATTGGGGCATATCTTCTAGAACTTCTTTTCTTTCTTCCTTCATGGGAGAAAACCACCATTAGGAAAGAAAACCACTCATAATTAGTATTACCATCAAATATATATCTAAGAAAGAAGGAGACATTAAGAAATAGACCTTGAAAAAAGTTTTATGTCACCTTGAAAAGAGTCACTACAAGGATATAGGTGCATAGCGATGTGTGTTTGCGATGCAAATTAGTGGCGTCGCCATTTGTGTCGCAAATGCGATGCAAATAGCAATGGCACTCTAAGAAAAAAAATACCGGCGAAACACGAGCGTGACATTTTTCCACAATGAGTTTGAGAGAGAGCGAAAGAGATCCTGGCTTTGGGAGGAAGAGGGAGAAGAAGAGAGAAAGAGAGAGAAGGAGAGCTTCTCACTGCCACCACAGCCGACGTTTGGGAAGAAGAGGAGGAAGTGCATGAAGGAATAAGAGGGGCCGTCGCAAAGAAGGAGATGAAGAATCCATCCTCGGGCCTTTCTGGTGAGTACATTGCCTCCTCTTCGTTTGTTCTTGTTTTTTCTTCTTTTCTTTTATTTATTTATCTTGAGAATGAGATGCATTGAGGGAGAAAGAGAGGAAATGAGAATGGGAGAAGAAGAAAGGAAAATAAAGAATGAATGAGAGAGAGAGAGAGAGAGAGAGAGAGAGAGAGAGAGAGAGAGAGAGAGAGAGAATAAACATCAAAGATAACAAAGAAAGAGAGAAAGAGAGAGAGGGAGGGAGGGAGAGAGGAGAATCAGTGAGAAAACATGAGGGGGTGGAGAGAAACAAAAAGAGGGGCAACAAAGAAAGAGATAGAGAGAAAGAAAGATAAGGGGGAGATAACATGAAATGAAGAGCACAAAGAGAGGCGGATAATTTTATTAGGTTAGTTAGAAAATTAAAGCTACTCTTTGAGGGAAGGGGGTGTTTAAATTGCCAGTGGATTTTTTATACAGCAAAGTGGTCTTGGTTAGCCAAGAGAATTCCATTAAAAATCTTAAATGCTAGATTAGGTTAAGTTAGGAATGATCAAATGCCAACTATCCTAGTGTGTCATCCTAGATCCAAATCAATATATACTTTTAAGGGGCTTGATTTGAGACTATACCTTATTAATAAAGTGGTTGATGCATATTACTCCCCTTATTTCTTCCTCTCGTTAAATCAATGCAAAGTTCTACTTAAGTTTTAGAGATGATAGAAAATTAGTTATCTTAAGCTAATATTAGATAACCATCGTAGGAGACTATAGTCACGATTAAGGCTTGCTTAAGGTTGATCCTTGTGGGGTTGAGATGAAACTTTCCCTACGAGGTAGACTTAAGTAGTTTGAGGTAATGCAGTTTGATTATTACAAGGGATTTTTGAGAGGAAGTTACATTGATTATCTCTTGATAAATTTGTGCTATTAGAATTTGGTGGATAGACATGTTATGAATATAGATATGCACCTAGATATGACTATAGTCTCTAGATTCGCAAGGCCATGAACTCTCTAGAATTTGGATGAAAAGGGATCAATTTGTGCACATCTTAGATTGACTTTATGATCTTTCTACATTATGAAAGGTGTTGAATATTGAATGGCATATATTGCTTTATCAATGTTGATCATCTTCCCTATATTAGAACCAACCTTAAGTAGATATAGTGGATAGAAAATCTAAAAGTTGTTTAATGTTTATTTTGAAGGAATCTAGGGTTAACCATACTAATAATCTGCCTAATTTCCATGTATCTAAAGTAGTTATGTGTTGTAAACCAAGACATTTCAGTTGATGTTAATTTTATTGAGTTACAAGAGAAGAAATCCCTTCTCAAAGAAATTAAAAAAGCAAAAGAGAATGAGAATGAAAACCAGTTGTTTGTCCGTAACGTAGACAAAATGGAAAATGATGATGGTTGTGATGTTCAAGATTGCGAGCTATATCTTAATCAGCGTGTCCCATGTCCTTGCTCTCAATGCAAGCTGGCGATCAGATGAAAGCATCGCTTATCTATAGAAAATGTACGGCACTTCGGCGCAAGTTCCAATCTGAGATCATTGATCAAGCGATCTCAGACATTGAGCAAACTGTAAGAAAATTCTGTATCAATCATGCCTTACATTCACAAACAAATTGAATATCATATACAAAAACATTAGAGGTGGTCGTAAAATTTTGCAGCTAGCTAGAAGAGCTCATGGGCGTGCAATGGATGGAGTGCATGAGCCAATTCACTAGTTGGAAGGCACAACCGAGTCTATACTATCAATACTAGAGGAGATAGGCAACCTTTCAAACTTTCCTCCAATCTTGGAGCTTGAGATGGAGGCAATGATTGATGCATTGATCCCCATGGATGCCAAGACATTTGATTGGCTAAGAGAGGAAGCATCCATACCATTATATGATGGTTGCCAAGTATCCCGCCTAAAGATGCTACTTGCACTCCTAAGTGTGCAAGCAAAATATAGGTGGAGCGATGCAAGTGTGATTGAGTTGTTCTGGTACATTCTACATATGCTTCGTTGATTTCTTTTCGGTAGCATTATAAAAAACAATTGTGCTTTTTCAAGGTGTTCTATGATTTCTTTTTAGGCTGCTAAAGTATCATATACTACCACTTGGAAATACCATGCTTGAGTCTTGTGATGATGCGCAACATGTTTTACGAAAGCTTGGCATGGACTACAACAGCATCCATGCATGTGTCAATGATTGCGTGCTATTTCGAGGAGAGTATGGGACTATGGAGACATATCCAAAGTGTGGTGCTCACAACTATTAACAAGACTTTCAAGGAAAAATCATCCCTCATAAAGTTCTTAGACACTTTCCACTTGTCCCCCGTATATGTCACATGTTTTGTATGGCGGGCATGGTGAGCATGGCGAGCTTGACAATGTGGCATGCATAGAATAGATTCACAAATGGAGTCTAATGAATATCAGTGGATTCACACGCATGGAGCCATTAAGGGAATTTTGAGGTCTCAAAAATGCCCTGTAAGAGATCCTAGAGAGAGAAAATAATTTATGAAATAAAATCATTTTATAGAATTTTTAAAAGGTTTATATTTTGGTAAGTTAAAATATCAAAATTCGTTAATAAGTCATTGTCGTGATATTCTCGTGGTCACATCAAACCTAGAAATCTAGGTCGCCATAAAGTTGGCAAGGTTGTCATAATGAAGATCTTACCTCTCCTCATTAAAGTGAAAAGTAATATTCAATTTGAATTTTGGTGGATACTCGATTGCCTCCCTCCATCGTTTCTCCATCGTTTCTCTCTTCTTTTTTTCTCCTCCTTATTAGTCTCTTCTTTGTTTTCGTTCTTGCTTCTAATCATATCCTTAGCTATGGATCAATCACCCAATGATCTCTGTAACTCAGCTATGGATCAATCATCTAATGATCTCTATAGCTCTCATAAAAGACCTCTCTATCATCTTCATATTGAGTTGGACAGTGAGTATGAACCAATAAGAAAGAGAACAAAATCTATCACGGTTACAGAGTCTATGAAACATATACTGAGGTTTGAAGGAAAGAAGAATATTGATCTTTGGTTAGATGGAAAGCTATATCCCAAAGATCCTAGCAGAAATAGCACTCCTCCTTTCTATAATAGCTCGTCATTAATGAGGTTTATTGGTGATGGCTACAATGGATTTTTAGGTTATACACTTAATCTTGTTGCAGAAAAGGATATCCTTGGACTAGAGAATCATCTTTTGATGAAACACAATATGGAGTTGTTGCAGAAGCTAGAGGATTGTCAACAAAAAATTCATTCATTGGAAAAGCGTATCAAAGCTTATCAACAAAAGCAAACTTTATTAGGCCTTCGAAATCGACAAAGAGCTCTTAAAAATATTGAGAATCTCAAACGAGGAGGAGGAGGCTGTGGTAAAAGAATCCAAGCAGCAAGGTATATTTTTTTTCACTTGAAAAATCTTAAATATGGCTTTATTTAAACTACTTCCATTGATTTGTGATGTTAATTTTGCTTAGATCTCTTCTACAACCAAATGCAAGTGAAAGAGATTCTTTAAAAGCAGCTTAGTTTTATTATCATCTTCTTCCTTCAGTAGTTTCAAAGGATATTTTGGAGAAGAAGAAATTTAAAAAGGCAAAGAAACAATGCTTGGAGTCATTTGTAAAGGATCATTCTTTGGATTCTGAGTTAGTACAGAAGACACTGGATAGTATTGGTATCAGTCGAGATGCTTATATGCAACTTTTCCAGCTTTTACAATCAAATATGAAGCAAGGACAGGTACACAATTGCATACTTCCGAAACCATTTGTGGTTAGGACTATCAGACAGAGAGTTAATAACAAATTGATGGAGATTCTAGGTGAGCCTTTTCATATCAAGGCTAGCTTCAAGGGCAAGAAAAAGGAGGTTATATTCAATGAATTTAACAATATTTTCCTTGACTTGCCCACCCTACAATGCTTAATGATCAAATTTTATGACTTGTCAGTAGGCAGAGGCACAGGGAGTGGCTAGATTTGTGATTAAACTTGATGAAGGTGAGATTCTGAAATGTAAAAAATTGGAGAGAATCTCTATCATCTTGTTGAATAGAGCACTTTCATCAGGTCATTGCAATCACTCAACATAATTTAGTGTTCAAACTGAATATAACATCTGGTGGCTAGGAGCATTTGAGGTAGATACTGAGAATTTTGATATACTATATTGGGTTTTTCATCAAACATCAATACCTAATGTTATTCAAAGGCAACAAGCAGGAGAAGAGCTATTTGTTCAAGGATTTGGGAACTACAGGATTGAGTGGCACATAGCTGGTGACCTAAAGACACTCAAATGTATGTATAATGTATCAAAGGGAGCTAACTCAAGATCTCCTTGCTTATACTGCATGTCACCAGCTGCAGAGTTAAACTCAAGCAATTGGAATAGAGCTCCCTCTAGGCACAATAAGGATCCACAGTTTAAACCAGTCTTGGACATTCCTTTAGCGAATGCCCATATTTGTATACTTCATGCACTTTGCAGGATAATTGAAAAGCTTGTTCATCTCTATATAGGATTTGCATGGAAGTTGAAGCCATTATCAACTAGAACAGATGCTATAACAAAGGTTGAAAAAGTTCTCTCTGCAATTGGTTTGCATGGTGGCAATGTTGTTATTGAACCAGATCTTCAAAAGTCTAAGGATGGTAATTGTGTCCCAAAAAAACCATCTATTGGTGGAGTGAAGGCTAGAAGGTTTCTAGGCTTTCATGGGAGACTTGGCAAGATAAACTCGAGAAATGGTGGCTCAACTATTAAATTTAATCAGTGGAAATCCCTACATAATGCAGTTAAGGATCACACTGATAATGGACAAGCTCGAAATAGAAAAGCTAAAGTTTGGGAAACACTAGACAAAGTGTTTTTTAATTGTGATAAGACTGAATGGAATGATGATGATCTCAAAGACTTTAAAAACCAATTGAACCTTTTCAAAAAGGCGATGACAGAAGCTTGGGGTGATCAACACTTTACTCACTATATGGTAAGAAGTTTGTATATGTTTGTTTCTTCATTGTCGAACTCATATAATGTTTTTTAATAACTTTCTTTATTTGTTGACTATGCAGCATATTCTATACAACCATGCTCCATACTTTATTAAAAAATATGGATCTCTATCTATCTGGTCAACCCAAGGTATGGAAAAATCACATTATCAAGCAAGAACAAAATATTTCAGACACACAAGACATGGAGGTGGAAGACACAAAGCCAACAGTTTATTAGAGGTCTTTCAATGTTTCTGTCGACAAATTTGGCATAAATTCAAGCTTAAAGATAGAACCAGATCAAACAATACACCATCTTTAGCAAGGACTATACAAATTGTTACCCAAAGAAGAAAAGATAGATATTTAAATTCTTGCGCAAAGCAAAGATTTACAGAATGGTTACAAACCAAACAAAGAGTTGGGAAAAGATGGGTTTCAAGAAACCCTTAATCTTTGGCATCTTCTAGTCTGATTGTGTTGCAGAAGAGTCCTTAGTTTCAGGCACCTCAATAGGACCTTCAAAGGAGTCCTTGGTTTCAGGTAGCTCGACAGGGCCTCTAGAGGAATCTTTTGTTTTATCCCACTCAATAAGACCTCTGTATTTCAAAAACTCTTGTTTCCGATAGCCTGGAAGAAGCTTCAAATTCTTACTATCTCCTACATAAGAGAGCAAATAGGAGCCAAGAACTCCAAAATATCCAGCTCTAGATCCACTATATCCAGGCATGAAGCCAAAAACTCTTATGGCTTCTTCCTTCTTCACCAAAATGATCTTGTCCAAACCTCTGTTGAAAAATTGAGATCTAATTACCTTTGAGATAGCTCTCAAAGCCATCATTGGTAGACTTGGAGAGCTTGACAATCTACTATGATATATTACAACTGTTTGATTGTTTAAGTTTCCAATATAATGGCCAAGGCTTTGATTTTTTCCAAGCTTCATTGGCCTAGAGCCCTTGGCCCTTCCAAGAAAGTTGTCCAGATCTTTAATCTCAATCTATAGAACAAACCACAACAGTACAAGATATAAGATATTTATCTATAATGCATAATAAACTCTAACATAAACTCAATGGGTAACTTTGAATTATATTTCATACCTTAGGATGTTCCTCTTCTTCAAGAAGACTATCATCATAAAGATTTATTGAACTCTTGGGCTTCTCATCTGATGGAGACTTCAATCTCTCTTCATACCCTACATCATCAATATGAAGTTTCTTCTGGACCTGCAAGAACTCTTCTTCTATAGGTAGCCCCCCCTTTTCGTATTCTATGATCTGATTAATACATGTATGTAAGGCTATAGAGCTATCTTGGAAATTCTCTCCCTCAACATCAAGACTTGCTAGTGGTTCTTGTTCATAACCTATAAAATTCATGTCATTTTTGCCCCAACCTGCAAGGATTGCTAAGCAATAATCTTCTCTAAGATAAAAAAGATGTTGAATATCATTTAGCAACACATATCTCTTCTTGTTGATAAGATAAGTGGGAAATGTTGGAACACAGGCAAGAGGACCTTCTTCATCAACCTGTGCACTTGGCTCGATCTCCTTTTCTTCCACCATTGTGATATTGTCACTCTTGAATAAACCTACATCAAAACCTTGGACAAGTTGATTCTCAACATCTTCTTGGAACATCTCCTCCTTCTCTTCCACCTCCTTATCCATACTTGCAATATCCTCTAGCTTTCTCTGTTGGTCTATATCTAGAGAAGAATTTTCCATGTACTGAAGATACACAATAAATCCAATGTCCTTGTGGATCAGAAGGCATTGGTGTTGGTACCTATGGAAAGGGCAACATGTTTCTTTCTTTCTGAATTCCTCTTCAATGAGGTTGAACCTGCCTAGCAAAGTTGACCTGGATGTATTGGTGGCTCCCATGACATCACTATAATGAACAAATCCATTGACTTCCAAACCTTGCACATGTCTATCATAAAAACATCTGTACTCCTTAAGTTTATCTTCAAGATCCTTCAATAACTCCTTCAAATCAAAAGGAACATTGAAAATTTCCCTGATATAGCCAAACTTGGAAGAATTTCCAGTGGTGTGTAAGAAATCAAAGAGCCTATCATCAGATGTCTCAATTATCTCCTCCTCATCCATTCCTTCCAGAGATAGCTTCCTCTTTGTCATCTTGACCAGGAAAATATTTATCCCAAAAAAAAAAGCAGAATAGAACCAATATCCAATAAAACAAGATGGAACCATGGAAAGAGGCCCCAAAATTGATTTTCCAAGACAAAAAAATAAAAAAAGGAGAAATTTTTTAAGTTGACCGGTGAAACGCGAAAATTCAAGTGTCCAAGGCAAATGCCTGTGAAGAAATCGCGTTTCACTGGACACTACCTTGAAGACAAAAATTATTCCAATATCTCGCCCGTGAAACGTGATACTTAGCAAAATATCACTAACAGGGACATTGTTTCGTGTTTCACTGGTCAAAAGATGCAAATCAAGGAGAGAAACATTTCTATGGAGACACAGAAATTGATGATAAAATCATTTTTGGAAAAGCTATGCTGCTTTTAAAAGATACAAAGCACATAACATCTGTAATTATTCAAGTGTTATAAAAAATTCTTTCTATATTAATCAAATTTATTTTGTTAAAATACTTGTAATAAAAAAATTTTGTTACCTATCAAAGATTGTTGAACTGGTCTCCACACAGGAAGCAAGGACCTTGAAGGGAAGTCGAGACGAAATTTCGGCAGAAAAGAAGAAAATGTCAGAGAAATGGCTTTGAAATGCTTTTATATTGACCGTTAAGCATGTGGTGATAGTTCCAACGAAAAAGTTTGTGTAATAATGGAAAATTACGTGTACACGTGTCTCACTTAACACATCGTATCAAACTCCTCAGAAGTGTGCACTCTCTTTTTCCAAAAATACGTCACACATGTGTTACATAACCCTTTTCCAAGTTAAAAAAAAATTCCGGTAAGCGAGAGTACGTCACATGTGTGTTATAAGAACTTTGCCAAGAATGTTGAGTCCATGCAAATTCACTGCCTTCGCCTTTCATCGCATTTCATCGCTACTCCACCTTTATCTTTGGTGTTCCTTCCAATCTCCAAGCATTTGACTGCTTCCCCAACAAAGGAAACCTTCGAGCATATTGTCGTCTTTAGGCTGAGATTGTGAAGAACAAGCTAAAAAGAAGGTATGGTTTCTGCATCTTGCTTTTCAATAACAAGCTCCATTCAATGCATTCTTTTGATACTTTTCCTTAATCCTTTATGTTATTATGAGCTTATGACCACTACAAAAGAATTTTTTCCACAGTGGGAGCATTCCTTAATATTGTGGAGATTTAAGGAAATCTTCAAACTTCTTCCCTAATTCTGTGGATATTTTATGTAATCTTAAAAGCTTTCCTTAGATCAAAGCTCTTTTTTCTTGGTTTTGTTGATTTTTATGCTATTCATGAGTTGTCCGGTGAAACGCGAAAATAAGGTGCTTTAAGCAGGTCTCCTGGCTTAAATTCGCGTTTCACTGGACACAATGGACAACAAGTCTGGTGAAACGCGAAAAGAAGCAGCAGCAAGGAGGCGCCTTACTTGACACTCGCGTTTCACTAGACACCTCGAGAAAAATTCAGCTGAAACGCGAAAATGCCATGCAGCATGGATACCTCTTGTCTGGGACTCGCGTTTCACTGGACATGCTGGAGAAGAAGTAACATGTCTTTTTTTGGCAGATGGCTAGGACTAAGGGAACAGCAAGAAAGAGAAGATTGATCCTATGGATTTAGCATCAAAGATTCATTAGTCTTCAAAGCCTCAGAAGCTCTCTAGAAAGTCAAAGCCAAGGAGAAAGTTTTCTCAAAATGTCAGGTGCCTAAGGGAGATTAGGAAGGCAGTAAATGCTCTTGACAATGCAATTCCAAAGTTGTCTTTACAGAGGCTTGTCAGGGAAATTTGTGACAGATATAGTTTGGATAGTTCCAGATGGACAAGAACAGCTCTTAGTTGTATACAAGAAGCCACAGAGGATTTTTTAGTTGAGTTTTTTCAAGATGCCTACATTTGTGCTGCTCATGCTCATAGGCTCACACTCATGGACAAGGACATGGTAATTCTTAGGAGGCTAAAATATAGATTTTCAAAGGTCCTTGAGCCAATTCCCCTCACTGATATGAAGACATTTAATATCCTTAATGTGCCCCCAGCTAGGAGAAAGAAAGAAGATTCTGGTCTCAGGGTTGAGGATGTCACCCATGAGAAGGATACAAGGCAACAAGAAAAAGAGGAGAAAGCTAAAGAGGAACAAGCAGATAAATGGAGAGAGTATAGGAGGCAAAGGGTTGAAGAAAGGGAAACAGAGCAACTAGAGTCCTTTGAAAATGAGCTAGCCACCCTTCTTGAAGCAGCTAATCCAAAAGGATTCAATGTGTTTTGTTTCTTACCTGGTGACTTAGGCAAAAGAACTGAGGTTATCCCCTTTGATGCTGCATGTGTTCAGATTCTTAAGGATAAAAGAAGAGAAGTAAATGACAGTATTATTCTTGTTGGCCTAAGGTATGTCCATCCATAATTACTTATACTTTTTGATTTTTTTTAACAATAAGATTTTTCTTGTTTATACTCACTATTTCTATGCCTTTTCTAGGTGTATAATGCATGAGTTGCCTTTGGATATACAACAAAAAATTGAGGTTCTTGATCCATCTATCTCATTCTTTATGAGGAATGAGCTTGATACAAGTTTTATTGAGCACTGGCTCAATTTGATTAACTTCGATACTTTGGAGCTCCTTATAATTCCATATAATGAAAAGTAAGTGATTCAATATTCTATTAGAGTTTTTGAGATTTTATCCTACTAATTTGTTGAGATATGATCGCTTTTAGTTCTCATTGGAGCTTGATTGCAATAGACCTTGTGGATAAGCAATGCTTTTTAATCAACTCTATGAAAGGAAGCCATGGAAATGCTAAATTGTAAGTTATATTATCCAAGGGCTCCTTGATATTTCAATTCTTTTTTTTGTAAGTACTCTAAATTTTAACATATTTTATATACAAAGGTGCCAAAAGATTAATTGAAGAGCTAGAGAAAAGACCCCCTATGTCGTCTGATTTGCTTGCAACAATGCAATATAGACAAGTTGCGGTAAGTTATTCATTAAAATAATTGAAACATGAGTTTATTCTATGAACTACCATTCGTCCTCTTTATAGTTTTACTTTGTGTTGGTGGTTGCAATGTCCCCATCAGGATGATAGCCATTCTTGTGGGCTGGAGGGTGATTGCAAATGCTAGAAGAATGGTTAACTTTGTTTATCTTAATGATGATAAACATGTAAAGGTAATATGAAAGATGCTAAACTTTAAGATAGATATTAATTGCAAATAGTCCATTGATGATAAAAATATAGTCTATTATAATAACAATAATGAACTAAAACTCTTTTTTCTATAAATGTGTGACAGTTTTCAAAGGATTGCTATACATCTGAGCATGTTTGGTACGTCAGAGCAAAGCTCTTGAAGTATATAATGGTCAATTGTATACAACCAACAACAGAGATTGGTGGGGATTTGCACCATGAAGGAGATGCGATGCCTATAACCACGGAAGGCAAATCCACAGCTTCAACACCTTCTATACCCAAGACATCAAAGAAAGGCAAAAGGACTCCTAGAAAGGATAGTTCTCCAAAAAAGAAATAGCTTTGCCATATCGCCTTGTAAGCCTTCATATATAGAAATTTGCCCTTCAGCCCTTGTATATCTCATAGAGATGGCAGATAGACATCTGCTACAAAATTTGTACATATATTTTATATTGATAGTAAAGATATCTTTTCTTGAATGTCATTGTAGTGTATATTATTTTCTCTCCTTTTCGATATCTGCAAAAAATAAATTACAAATGTTAGCTAGTTAGAAAGTGAGATCTTGATATACATCTAAGTAGATATAATATGATGTGAAAACTTACTCGTTTCTTGTCAAGTTGGAATACAAAGGAGCATGGTAGTTCAATGTCTTCATTTTGTAAATCCATCCTCACTTGATGTAGCGTACATGATTTTTTGATCTTTAAGATTGCAATAATATCCTTGTTGAACCAAATATCAAGATCCATTATAGGATCCTTGCTTAAATCATTAAGATTCTGGTCTAAAGCAACTAGACTACTACCAACAAAATGCCATCGACTATAGTAAAAGCTAAGGATAAAATTTTGAGTAGCAATCATATATTTACAAGCTATAGAGTCTTGATCTATCTTACATATAATTTTTTCTTCTGTCCTTGTATCCCATCCTTCATCAACAAATTGTATGATATGATCATATGTTAGTCTCTTCACTGAAAGCATAGTTTTTGTTATTCTTATCTCCATATTAGAGAAGAAATCAATAAATATATTAATAGGCATAAATAAAGTAACTTTGCTTAGCCTACTTGACATATTGGATTTTAGTGCTTTCTGGATCTCAGAAAATATCTTACATCTATAGCCCTCACTAGTAGCTGGACTCGGCAAAGGCCACTCAAAGCTTGAAAAATCTAGCAAAGGAAGGAGTTTTATTGATCCCCATTGGCAATGCCGCATAGGAATAACATAAGAATGGTCATAAAAGAATATTCCATTCTCTGCAAGCTCTGTCTTCTTTCTGCCTCTATACATTTCTTCTCCAATTGAACCATGTATAACATTAATAACATCAATAATAGATTGCACTGGTTGCCATTCCTCAAGATTGGAGGGATAGACATCTACAAGACAAACAAATATTATAATAGAAAAACCTAAACCATGTTTAAGAAAGGAAAAACTTTAAGAATCAAATTCTTACAATTTGGTCTATGCATTGGAAGCTTTGAAGATCCAGGTTTCAAACACAGCTCTCTATGCATGAATACATATTGCACTAGTACCTCTTTGATGCTATTATTATTTGCTCCAAGCTTAAAATATCGGATTCTGCCCTTCCAAGCAGAGATAAACGAGCTCTCATGCCTTTGCCTTTTTCCACGTTTTGCTTGTTGCATGGTGATCCAACTACCTTTGCTAATGATAGTAGGAATCCATCTTCCATCAGTTTGGAATGAGTTAAACACTGATATGGATGTGATTTGGGAGCTTGGACGCCTTGTTGAAGGTCGAATTTCTGTATCCATGGTAGAAGAGAGAGATACATGCACAAAGAGAGAGAGAGAGAGAGAGAGAGAGAGAGAGAGAGAGAGAGAGAGAGAGAGAGAGAGAGAGGACTAGGCTACCATAATGGAGGGAAAAACAATAGAGGAATAAAAGAAAGGAGGGAAAAAACTGAGCGCCATGCTTTTCACCAATTTGAATTTCGATTGCATTAGTCATTATCATTAATCTAGAGACATCATTAAATAAAAGTAGCCGAGACTCTATGCCTTTAATGCAAAAGATGTCATAATCACGAATATAAGAGACTAAAAATACATAATAAAAATACAAATTCATAATATTATCATAATTATATATTTTTGTAAAATGATTTTTTAATTTTTTTAAAATAGAAGTTCCGTTATGGAGGCTTTGCTCTTATTGGTCTAGAGCACTCTCTCTCCACATCCTAAAAGGCATTTTCGAGACCTCAAAACTCCCCTAATGCACATTGACTCTACTTTTCTAGGATTTGCATGAGAACCAAGGTATCTTCGACTCGATATTGCTATGGATGGTGTGAACCCATTTGGTCTCCGCTCAACTTCTTACAGTGTGTGGCATATAGTCCTTGTTAACTACAACATCCTGCCATGGCTCTCTATGATAAAAGGACACCTCATTCCCAGCTTGCTCATTCATGGCCACTACAAAGTCAAGAATATGGATGTTTATCTCCGTCCATTAGTCGATGAGCTTAAGATTTTGTGGGAGGAGGAGGTTGCACTGTGGAAGATATAAGCAAGCGTGATGATTGACGGTCTGCCAATATACGAGCCATTCTCATGTAGACCATGCATGAATTTTTGGGATTCGAGGAGTGCTCAAGTAAGTAGGCTTCCTTTCTTCTTTTTGATCATATCTATCATAGCTCGTTTTGGTTTGTGTTGACTAAATAGGGGCGTTGGGACACGTCTGGTTACCTCAGGTTATCTTGCATGTCCATTGTGTGGGCCATAGTTAGACTCCCAAAGGTCACAAACCATGAAGAAGATGGTATATCAAGGACACACCTCTTTCTTTCCGGAGGGTCATGAACTGAGGGAAGGTTTTCTTGGATGACCTCCAGCATGAATAAACACCCAAAGCTGGTACAAGTTGAAAATAGTCCACATGAAGTCACACCCAAGAATGAAATGTGCCAGTTCTCAATTTTCTATGAGTTGCCATATTGGATCCACTTACAGATCAACCACTTGTTGGATCCCATGCATATTTTCAAGAATGTGGACACCTTACTATAGGACCACATCACAAGAAAGAGAAACACTGCAAGGGCAGGAATGGATTTGAAGGAGGTGCTAGTCAAGTCCTGATGATCACTTGCAAATACCTCACGCTCCTTGGGTTTTTTCCACTAAAGAAGAGTGCATTGTGAGGCAAAATATCACGTCTACCCACACTCCGATGGGTATGATGTGTTCTCTTGTATCCGCTTTTTCTAAAGATGACCAACTATTAGGGCTAAAATTCCATGATTGGCATAAGATATGTTAGGTTTATACTTGCCTCGATTGTAAATGGCTTGCATATTTTGCTACTTGGAGTCTAGTCAGTGTTTGTAATACTTCTTCATTTGTGGCAGTTTGTACTACTAATCACGATCAGTGGATGCCTCACTCCAGAAATACGCGGGGCGATTTATAGGTTATCAAATTTAATGCAATGGATCTCATAAAAGAAGATCAAGACATCCTCTATTGAATTCACAAGGCAGGGAGCAGTGGAGACGGTCTGTCTCTTTGAGAAGTACCTCTACCGACCAGCATGCTCATGATACAAACCCACCTCCTCGTGCACCTTGTAAATGAAGTGGCGATTTTGGGCCCTATCCATATACAATGGATGTTTTTCTTGGAGTGCTTCATGAAAACCCTGAAAGGCTTTGTGCGACAATGAGCTCAGCTAGAAGGTAGCATGTTTAAAGGTTGGTTAATGTCGGAAGCGTTAGTCTATATTTCACAGTGGCTACCAATGTTGGATCTAGACATCATTATGCTATGGTCACTAAAGGACGATGATAGATTGACTTGAGATGTGGTGGTTGGAAATGGGATAGAAAAAAGGATGGATGTTGCAATGGAGGAGAAAATGAATCATTTTTGTATGTTGCACCATGCATCCATGGAGACGTGGCTCACTAGGTAGGAACAAGCTAAGAAAAATTGAGAAGAAACGTAATCAGAATTTCAACACAGTATGTGCCATCAATCAATTCGATATCTTGAGGGCTTGGAGGAGATTCCGTGGTTTATGTCTATGCGATGGTTACATCAAGCTTTGATCACAGCCTCTCGCGAAGGGGTGGAGCTCTCTATTGTGAGGAGTGCGAAATCTCGAGGGGATGTAGTCCAAAGGTGACCACATGTTTTATAAGCTTTTATATCTAGATTTTATATGCGACAAATAATCTAGCCACTTCAATGTAAAGTAAGAAATATATAGTGTGGCGTGGTCGCATGGGTGACATTTCTATGTCAAGCGCATTGACAAAATGTACTTCACAACAGATTGTGGTGTCATGGCAAAGTTCGAGCAAGAGAGTGGACGGTGAGCCATGGATCCAAACACCATTATAGATGAGATGGAGTGTTTTGGAAACTTGTAAAGTGTTATCTCAGTGGATTACCGTAGCTTCTGCATGATCATATTTGATGTTGAGTGGTTCAAAGTGGTACTAGAAGCAGCCGGGGCAACCGTTTAACGAGGTCTATCTAGATTTCTCAAAATAGATTCCAAAAAAGATGGATGGATCTACATGACACGTTTATCTTACCAGCCCATTGTAAACAAGTGCATGAATTGTTTTTTAAAATTTTATTACAACACAGGTAAGTCACAGATATTGAATCTCTCTTGTATGTGATTTTAAACATGTAATTTTCTATCCAAACCCATGACGACCTCGATGGTGTTATGTTGTGGCTTTAGCTACTTGAAGTGTGAGAGTGTATGATGAAAGCAATGTTCCCTACATAGATGAGGATAGTATACGGATGGAGGGGTTGATATTGAAATGGTCAGGAGCTGTCTCGGACACCATCATGCCATTCTGTTATATCTACTTTGGCACACTCTGATGCATTGATTTCTAGTAGACGAGATCGACGTTGTCACACAGTCCTCGAATAGGAGCATCCCTCCTCCAACATTCAGATTCAGACTCCACAACTTCTTGCGGTTTGCCAATGCAGTGCTGCATGATCTGCTCGGTCTTCTTGCACATTTTGACAGGCTTGTCGTCACTGTTCTTTCACGAATAAAAAATGCTAGAAAGATCTGTGTCAAAAAATGACTATTCAATACCTTTGCTAATCATACTACACTACAACATCCTCCATTATGATGGGCGATGGTGATCAACTAGTCCATAGTTTCTTTCAGTTTTCTCATCACCTAAAGAAGTGCTTCTTCTAGAAAATATTTATAGAACACTGATGACTCAAAAAGAGGGATGGCGGTAGCACCCAAAGTGTCACCAACATCACCAAGAACTCCCACATCAGCTCTTGTGACACCATCATCCTTGTCTTTGTCCAGAAAATATTTATAGAACACTGATGACTCAAAAAGAGGGATGATCATAGCACCCAAAGTGTCACCAACATCACCAAGAACTCCCACATCAGCTCTTGTGACACCATCATCCTTGTCTTTGTCTCTATAGATGCTCTCAAGAAACTCTCGGATGTGCCTAGTGTAAGGAAGAAGAGAATCTACTCTCGTGTTCTTAAACCCTTGATAAATGCCAGAATATGCTTCTAAAATTCCACACCACAACTCACTATTGTATGCCATATTCTCGTCATTTTGACTAATCACTTGCATATAGATTTCTTGTGCTCCTTGTAGCATCGGCATGGCATACTTCAAATACTTGTCAAATTGGTCACTATAGCAAGAGCTATCACCAAAGCAAGAGAAAATAGGTGGCTTTATAGATTTTTGAAGTTCATTGCTAGAGAAGTCGTTCAATATCTTTGGTGTTGCAGATTCAAAAGACACATATGTCTCTTGGCTTGAAGCTATAGATAATCTTAAAGTTTGATCTGTCATTAGATACCCAGCAATGCCTAAAGCCCCTTGAGAGTGGTGGATACTCTCACCGCTATTGCAAACATTAAGTAAACCATCTACAATTCATGTCAATGCCCAAAAAAATCACCGCTGCCTACACACCTCCCATTTCGTGCATGGCTACCACTTCTACTGAAATCGATGATACCACTTAGGTCCTCTTCTCTTGAATAGCCTCCTTCAATGGTAATGTCTTATGATGCAAGCTTGAGGGTAGGTTCAAGCATAGTGGTGCCAACAGGCACACATAGCACACCCCAAATCTCGAAGACAGCTCTATCAATATTCATGTTTACCACCCAAATTCAAACCCCTTACATTACATTGATAAAACAACCTCATCTTTGGTGTTGAATGTCTTTTCTTCAATATTAATGACACATCCATGGAAACAACTATCCTTAACAGTCTAATGTATAAGGTATCCAATCCTTGAATAAGATCCCCCATACATTGTACAAGTTTTGCACATCCATCTTTTCTTGTGACTTCTTCATGGCATCATAACAACTCCATTAGGCTCGTATATTTCCCTCAAATGTTTTATTTAGCCATTCATGGCGAAATTCATCACTCCATAATACGCATTCTTCCCATGTAGTATCTCCAACAAAATCATAAATACAGAAAGACACACACAATACTCAAGAATCTCTGTGGTTGTGACTTTGCTTTCGAAATCCTTCGACATCTTTGGTGAACCCGACGTGAAAGCATCGCATAAATTTCAGGATGGGAGATACTTCAGCATCAATTTCAGCCTCTTCTACAATTCCTGCTTTGTCCTCTACTTCAGCTCCATCATTGACTGCTACTTCAAGTACTTCAACGGATGATTTAAAGCAGATTTTGCAGAATATGTCTATGTATATGCAGCTTCAAAATCAGCAGACACAATTGTATATGCAACAGCAGCCAGCAGTTGCATCAACAACAGTTGTCTCAACAAAGGCAACTATATTCGGAGCAGGAGAATGCAATCAGCATGACTAAGGCGATTGAAACAATTGAGAATGAAAAGAAGCTATTTGATGGCCGTAATGTTTCGGCTTATTTGAAGACATATGAGATCAAGATGGGATTTTTTGGAGTACCAGCAGGACTTATGAGTAAGTATTTCCTTCGCCTTGTCACATCCGCCTTGAGGGCAAAAGTGACTGATCTTTTCCTTCAAAATTCACATTGGCAAGATTTTAAGAAGGCCCTGAAAGAAGAGTATTTCCTTGAGGACTTTGGGATGGCTACACGGCAGTCTTTCCGAGAGTGGGTCTACATGCCAAACAAAGGTCTAGCTGCTTCAGAGTTGATACGAGAATTTGAAGAGAGGTATATTCAGCTTGATGCCATTGAACAAAGAGCATTGGATGTTGAGAAAGTTGAGCTTTTGTTACAAGCTACAGATCCTGCTCTTCAGGAAGAATTAGGAGAGCTTCTTGAAGATCGCCCGAAGCCTATGGGTCTTAAAACAGATTGGCAAGATGCCCAGGATGCATTCTCGACTTTGACCAAGAGGAGGATATGGAAGACCCGTCTACAAAATGGATCTATGACACCGACGTTGTCTTCTGCTCCTATGCCTGCTTCTATCCCTGTTATTTCTTCTCTTCCTCAGCCAGTTTCTTGGCCTATGCCAGTGCCTACTGTTTCTACTCCTCTTGTTCCTCCTGTTCCAAGACCGATGCCGGATCCTTCTGCTCCAAAACCATCCACTCCATCGGTGCCTTCTTCTCTTGATGACATAATCAAAGGCATAACGGATTTGACACTGGAGTCAGTTAAAGCAAAATTGGTGGGAAAATTGAAAGAGCAGTTTGCTTCGACTGCGCCTACTATTTCTTCTAGTGCTCCTATTGCACCTAGGAGTGCTTCTAGTGCACCTAGGAGAGATCGAAGATGTAGTTGGTGTGATAGTACAGACCATCAGCATTGCAGGGATTGTGAATCTTTTCAGGATGCAAGGAGGAAGAATTTGGTATTTTGGGGACAAGATGGCAAGATCTGGTTGACTGAAACATGAGCTCCGCTTGCTACCAATTTTGGGAAAGGCGGAATGAAGAAATTAGTGGATGACATGGCTACGCGTATTTCTTATGTGGCAGCTAGAGGAGATGCTTCTGCATATGGAGTCCAGATTGAGAAAGGATCAGAGAATCAGTCAGCATTATGGACCTATGCTATGGAGACGGCAAACAAGGGGAAAATTCAGCATACTTTTTTGACTAATGCATGTTCTAGCATCAGATCTGAGATAGGTTGGGATTCGCCTGTTGACAGGTACACTATTTATGCCTACTTCGCTAAGTCTCAAGGAGCAGATGTATTTGTTGAGAAGAAGCGTAAGAGGAATGAAGAGAATCCAAATGCAGCTAAAAAGACTATAGGGGGTGATTTTGTTACTCCACCTACTATAGGACCGTCTTTGAGACCAGGGCCAGAACGACAGATGGAAGATGCTCAAAAGAAAGAAAAGAGGCAAGAGCCTAGAGAGAGAAAGCAGCCAGGGTTTAGATTGATGTCCGATATTGAGACATCTACGGACATGAAGAAAATCTTTAATGACAAGATACTTGGCAATGAGGTGACTTTTACTATTTCTCAGGTTTTGGGCATCTCAAAAAGAGAGTTTCAAGATCAGTTACAAGAAGTCATGAAGAGGAAAAGACATGTATTGCCCACTACTGATACACAGGGAGTTTTGATTGGGGAGTTGGATGAGGATGAGGATGAGGTTATGGTTGAGAATGCTTCTGTTTTTCCGTAGACAGAGAAGAGGGTTCAGCCAATGCATTATGCTGAAACTGATGAGCCTGTCTTGATATCGCGTAGTCACTTTTCGCGGAGTCATTGGGTTAGGGCAACTACAGAAACAATGGTAAAAATTGGAGAGAAATAGGTGCCTTATGTTTCTTTGGTGGATCATGGTTCAGAGATTAATCTCATAGTTCGTGGAGTTTATGAAAGTAATAGATGGCCTATGGATGTAGAGCATGGGTGGCCTATGAGAGCCGCCAACAACACTGCAGCTGATTTGTATGCTACGTGTCCTAGTGTCATGGTTTCTATTGGAGATGTAGAGGAGGATTTCCATTTCTTTGTGTAGGATTCATGCTCTTATCCCATAATTCTTGGACAGCCATTCATCACAGAGATACGCATGGAAACGAAAGTAATGGATGATGGATCTGCTTATGCACGGATTCATAGTAAAGATGGTATGAGTGTAGTCCAGTTTATGACTGTGTGTGTGAACCATGCTAGAAACAGGGATACTCTTCGAGATGCACCTTTGTCCACTATGAAAGATTCGGGTTTTCATTAAGCACCGCTGTCCCGCAAGACAACGGTGGTACAGAGCAGAGGAGATTGGAGTTCTCGCCTCCTGGCAGCAGTGTTTTCTCCTCCAGTTTTGTTGGAATTTCAGCAAACAATTCAATGAGTTATCAGAAGATTTCTAAGTTGCCTAGAGCTGCCTGGCAGTATATATGCAGGAATGAGAAAAATTTGAAAAATGCAGGTATTTTAGAGGATGATGAGCATATAGATGGGATGTATGATAGTATGGTTTGTGCAGATACGATGACAGAGATGGAAAATATGCTGAAAACTGATATGCAGAGTTGTCAGAGTAATGTATCAGTGCAATCCCTAAACATGTTTCATGAAATTGCAGATTTTGTGTCACAGTTAGAATTAGAGGCTGAGGTGACTCAGGAAAAAGTGAGCAAACAGAGTTTTCGGCTGATTATGATCAGCCTACAGAGACACAGAGGGCTGAAAACTTTCAGCCAACGAAGTTTACTGCTGAAATATTTCAGCATCCAGAGTTTAGGGCTGTTCCTATGCAGTCCATAGAGTAGAGGGCTGAGGATATTCAGTCACTAGAGTGCAGAATTACTGATTTACAGCAAGATTTGAGTAATGTAGAGGATCATAATGAAGCCAGGGTTGACACGAAATACAAGACTGTGGATAAGAAGGTGAAGCCGGTAGCTGTACCGCTTCCACCTCTGACAGTGATCAGCGAATAGAGAGGGCTGCCAAACAACCAATTTTGAGGAATCCAGAGCATATAGACCATAAATTTTCAGTAGAGACTCTTGCTGAATTAAAAATTGGAAATGATAATTTCTTGCTACCCATAGAGAAGGAATGCTTTCAGGAGATGCTTGAGCGACATGGAAGGGGGTTTGCTTTTTTCTCGCATGAGATTGGATATGTGAATCCAGATATTGTTGCTCCTATGTTGATCTTTACTATTCCTCATATTCCATGGAACCTCCGACCTATTCCAGTGCCTAAGGCACACCTGCCAAACTCAATTGACTTGTTGAATGAGAAAATGAGGATGGGAATTCTAGAGCCTTCATCTGCACCATACTCAAATAGGTGGTTTATGGTTCCAAAGAAGAATGGTACTCTCCGATTTATACAGGACATGCAGCTAGTGAATAGAGTTACTATCAGGAATGTTGGTATAGGTCCAGTTGTGGATGAGTTTGCAGAAGCATTTGCTAGACGTGCTATCTATTCTTTAGGTGATTTGTATATGGGATATGATCAGTTTCAGCTGGCTTTGGAAAGCAGGGACATAACCACTATGAGAACTCCTATTGGGCTTGTCAGGATGTGTACCTTGCCTCAAGGTACCACTAATTCTGTTGCGCATATGATGAATGCAATGCATAAGGTTCTTCGTGATTATATACCTCAGCTTACCATGCCTTTCTTGGATGATGTGCCCATTAAGAGGTGTGCAGAAGAAGAGAAGAATGAGAGTCTAAATGAGCAGGGATGCAGATACTTTGTGGCTGATCATATTTCAGCTTGTGAGAAGATTTTGGCCAGGTTAGAAGAAGTGAACTTAACACTATCAGGGCAAAAATCTGTTTTTGGAGTAAATGAGGTTGTCATTGTTGGACATATGTGTGGGTATTATGGCAGGAAACCCTCACCTGAGAAGGTGGATGCTATAGGCAAGATTACGCAGTATTGTTCTACCACTTCAGAGGTACGAAGATTCATTGGAGCTGGTGTGTTTTACATGATTTGGATACCCCATTTTGCACACATAGCAGATTGTTTATATCAGCTACTTCGAAAGGGGCAAAAATTTTATTGGGATGAGAGTCACACTAGAGCCATGCGGAAATTGAAGAAGTTATTGCAGATTGCTCCTAGTCTCAGGAAAGCAAATTGCAATTGCGGAAGGCCTATTGTATTGACAGTTGACACTAGTCCAATTGGCATAGGTTGGGCTGTGGGTCAAGAAGATGCAGATGGAAATAGATATGCTATTCAGTTTGGGGAGAAAGTCCTAAATGAGAGATAGAGGAGGTATCCGCAAATCAAGAGGGAATTACTGGGAATTGTTACGGCTCCCAAATGTGACAAAGAGTACTTTATTGGAGCCTCAGTTGTGGTAGAGACAGATTTCTTGCCATTGATAGGTATGATTACGAGTTGCTCTACTCTGGATATAGCTATGCTGAGATGGATTGCATACATCAAGTCATTAAATCTAGAATTTAAACACATAGCAGGAAAGGATAATCCAGTGGTGCCAGATATGTTGTCTAGAGCAAAATATGATGATGAGGAGACACTACTTGCAGAAGAGGATGATGCAGAGATTTCAGCCGCTATGGTTGATCATGTTTGTCATGTCTATGATATTGTGGCTTTCATAGAAGAACTCTATGTTGGAGATTGGTTGCAGATTGGAAAGTATCTTAGTACACTAAGCAAAAGAGATGAATGGACAGATGAAGAGTTCAAGAAGATCAGAAGAAAAGCCTATGGTTATTTTCTCAAGGATGGATTTCTTTGGAAGCATCCGAAGAAAAGAGGTGGATTACCCTTGCGGGTTGTCTGCGATAAAGAGACCTAGTTACAGGTGATGAGAGAGTTTCATGAGAGTCCTTGGGCTGGTCATAGAGGAGTGTGGGCTACTTATGAGAAAATCAAGGAGAAATATTGGTGAAAAGGCATGTACAGAGATGTTTCTCACTTTGTAGAGACTTGCAGAGACTGTCAGATGTATTCCGTAGTGCGTCATCGAGATGAGCTTCATCTGACCTATCCACTATGCATTCATTATAAGTGGGTAGTTGACTTGATTACTATGCCTATGGGTCTATGGCAGATGAGGTATATTGTTTTGGCTAGAGAGGATCTTACCAATCATGTTGAGGGTAGACCTTTGAGAATGAAGACCACTAGTGCAGTGTGTAAGTTCTTATTGGAAGAATTTTTCTGCAGGTATGGCTGTGTGGGTAAGATCACTGCAGATCGCAGTGAATTGGATGTAGATGAAGCTAGGGAGTTTTTCTCTCAACTAGGAATCAAGTTGACTCTAACTACAGCATATAATCCATAGGGAAATGGAAAGAGTGAAAGAGGGCATCCGCCGATAGTGAAAGCATTAGCCAAAGCATGCAGAGGATGGATTGGAGAATGGCCGAGACTTCTACCATTTGCTTTGTGAGTTGATCGTATGACTCACAGTGTTACCACAGGATATATGCCCGCAGAGTTGATGTATGATTAGAAACCGGTTATGCCGACTGAGACTTGTACTTTGACTTGGTCAGTTTTACCTTGGCAGGAGGATTTGACGAGAGAGGAGCTCTTAGCTCTTCGGATTCGGCAGTTGGAGAGAAGACCAGAGGATATTCAACTAGTTATTGATAGGTTGAAGGTTGCTAGACTTAGAAATAAGGACAGGTTTGACAGCAGGCATCGCTTGCAGCCTAGAGAAATAAAAGAGTGAGACTGGGTATTAGTCTTTGATAGCAGCCTTGAAAATCAACATACTACACTTCAGAAGATGGTGAAAAGATAGTTTGGGCCATACATAGTCAGACATGTCTTTGACAATGCAACATATGAGCTGACAGAATTGGATGGGACAATGCTTAGAGTGCCTATTGCAGGGAAAAGAATCAAGATTTTCAAGAAAAGAGATGATGAGGATTATGCATTGGAAGAATTCGCAAGAGAAGAGAAACGAGAAGAAACTCCAGTAGAAGAGACAAATGATATGACAGATAATCTTGCTGATATACCGAAAATACACAATGAAGAGATTGATCTGCTCGTGGATCTTGACGATAATGATCATGGGTAGTTGGCCCATCCGGAGGATGCGTAGGATCAAAGGGGGTGGATGTCGTACTGTTGCGCATCCGAGGTGTGGAATCCACCAAAAAGTTGTGTGTGTGACATTTGTTACTTTGTACATACATAGTTGTTGTGTTTGCATTTTTGTTCTGCGTGCCAACATAGTGGAGAAGGGTTTGGAAGTGAATATATTTGTGGGAAGGCAGTAAAGACTGGAAGATGTTCAAACGGAAGGAGAAACGGCAAGATGCATCATCACATGCATGAGGTTCTAAGAATTCACAAGGTTCTAAGAATTCACATGTAGGAGATTCTAAGCATTCCAATGTTAACATGCTGAAGAGGAGCTCAGCCATTGAAGAGCAATCCAGTGCTAAGACCAAACCTTAAACAACTCATTTCCAGAAACACATTGTACATTCTAATAGCCACACAGATGGTTCTAAACAGGCTAGTCATGTCCATAAAGAAGATTACTCTATCAAGGTTGGAGGCAAATATGCATCTCTTAATAAGGTCTAGTGGAACAAGGAGCGCCAGATGCCATTCTTCAAGGACACAAGGGATAATGAAAGCGAGGAGCAGTGTGATAACCCAACAATCATGGACCTTTTACAGATCAAAACGAGTCTCTAGTAGAAAGGCATATGAAGGAATGGAGACTGAAAATGGGAGGAGCTCTTTAGTAAAAAATAGCCGTGATGAACATAGCAGCATTGGGTCTATAAGTAAAAAAGCGGGAATTAAATCTTTTGAAAAAGCTGACAGTGATTCATCTATTCCGGGCAAGCTGAAACTCAAGGCGGGTGGTATTACTCATACTGTGCACTCACCGGGAGAAGGGGGATCATCATGTCAGCAGATGCTGTTGTGTTCAAAGTGATGGAGGTGAGCGACGGAGGAGAAGTAGAAGCTTGCAGACAAGGATGGACGATGAAGATTTAGACCTGCAAAAAAAAGAGACGACCAAAGTCGATATTTGCAACCAGGGAGAAAAACGCAGCAGTAGCTACTCTAGAGGAGGAACGCTTGATCTACGACTTCTGCCGCTGCTTCTTCATCTTGTTTGGAGGATATTGCGGAGATATGAGTGAAGAACATCGCCAACAAATGACCCAGGTTTTGCAAACTCTGTAAAGCAAAAATACGACTACTGAACGGGGAGGAAACTTAGAGGGGATCGAGAAGCTTTTGGGAGGGGGAAAGCAATCAGTTTAGGAGGGACAATTGCTTGTAAACATCCAGAGATTCAGGATGGATCGGGGATTGCTAAGAAGAAGAGGACGCCAAGTTTGTGTGTTGGAAAATTATTGCCCGATCTAATCTTGCAAAACAAGAAGGGAATTATCAATAGCGAACCAGCAGGATTGTGGATTCTTTCCTTCCTCTCCTCTGCCTGCTGCTGATCAGTAGAGGATTCCTGAACGTATTGTCCATGCTAGAGAATCCACTACTTGTTAGGTTTTCAGCTGTGATTCATGAGCGAGGAGTCCTAGGTCTAAAAGGCAACGGACGATAATCCAGGAGGAGAATAAGAAAGACAAACATCGCTTTGTAAATGCACTTGCAGAGAAAAAGGATTCCTAATGCATTTATTGGATGGCTACGTGTAACTGAAACACCAGGCTTTGAGGAAATGACACGATCTAGATACAAAATGCTTCTTAATACAATCCGCAAAGCTCTCCCCAGACACCGAAAAATAACAGATATATAAGGAGTAATGCTCTATATCTTTTCCCATCACATCTTCTCCCTTCAAAGCTCTGAACTCAGCACTGATGAAAGATGCTTAAGACAAAGTAATCACTGAGTTAGGCCATCTGAACAATATGGGAGGAGATCGAAGACCCAAAAAACCTACACAGGGCAATGTGCCAAGTATAGTAAAAGTTCTATAGAGTTTGACAATCTGGCTTGCAATAAACAAAGAGATAGAGCTTTCATTTCGTGCCCAGGCAATACAAAGCGTCTTCTATCTTCTGCAAATAGAGATTATCCAGATGATAGTGCCAAAGCTCCTTTAGACAGGGATTTCTTGGATGTTTGCATCAAAGTTTCATATGTTTCTCCAATGGGTATTTCAGTGAATACTTATTTGTGAACTTGGAAATTTTCGTGTGGAACCAGGCCAAGGCATTCTTGTTGTGGGAAAAGAAGGATCTTCTATGACTATGGATTTGAACTTAGACAATAATTACCTGTCTGAATCAAAAGATCATGTTGTCACAACATAGCTCAGCTCTTCTAATGTAAAAGAGGGAGTTGCTAAGTTAAAAAGTTGTTTGTTTAATCAGTCATTTGAAGAGTTGTTGGAGTGTAAACATGAACGTTGTGGAGGTTAGCACTGTAAACTGAAATCATATTTTTCATCTTGCTTAATTTCTTGATTGATCTTCTATCTTGGAATTTCTCAAGAATCTCTGTGGTTGCGACTTTGCTTTCGAAATCCTTCGACAACATGCTACTCCTCGCTCTCATGCAGTTTCGAGAGAGGGTGACTCACATGGTTGTTTTGGAGGCACCGATGCAGTGTCTCTATCTCATCATTCTAGTGGGGTTGTGTCACCTATAGGATTTGTCACATCTATGGGGACGTCTACTCCAGTGACTCAGTCATCTGGGGTGGCACCCCTATGGGTGCTACTCCAAGAGATACCACCCGCGTGGGTACACCAAATGTACAGGGGTCTCTTGGTTATGCCTAGGAGTGTGGTCGTAGGTGGGAGAGGACACATCTTAGACATATCTTAGAGGGGTATGGATACCTTATAGATGACAAGACAAGAGCTATGATCATGAATGATGAGGGGAGGAAGGTGATGTCTCGTATGAGAGAGTTGTGCCAACAAGTTTTTTGGCACAACGTCTTGGACAATTGGAAGAACATACCTAAGGGGAGCAAAGACTACATAGTAGCATCCTTGCATGAGGAGTTTCTGGTACCCACTGCAGCAAAGAGGTTTTCCATAGGCTGGATGATGGAGTGCATGTGTATGTATATGTCACACAAATGATCAGACGTACGCAAAAGGCACTCAAGAGTAGTGCCTCAAAGCCTGAGTGGCTAGACGTAGATGAGTGGTAAAGACTCAAGGAGGAGGCTACAGATTCTTCAAGACGTTGAAGACAACAGCAGGGGGAGGCACCAAGGGCACGACTAGAGGTAGGGGTGGTCCATCATCTTGGGAGTGGTCACCATAGGATTTATCCAAAGGACTTTGTAAGTTTTTATTATGTTCTTCTCACTTTCTTTTTGCAATATCGCCTGTACTGATAATCATATTTCTAACCATTGAATTTTGTTTTCTTTGCAGCACTCCATTACAAATCACGTTACAAACCACGATCCCACTAGCCTAGAGACTCAATATGCAAAGAGACACGGTCTCACTGCATTGATCGATAGATAGTATGCATACGGTGGCCCAGTAAGTCACTTCTCTTTCTTATGTGTAGTTACTATTTTTACTAAAATTCATTATGTATGGTGGACTGATGTATAGTTTTTTTGGTTTTGCAGACTCCGTTTGATGCTCCTTTGTGTCCGGACAAGCTTTCGAATAGCGAGGATCTATGTCTCGATCTTGGATTCGTGGAGTGTACATCCTCTTCCTTTTTGGTCTTGTAATTTATGTAGACATCTTCTATGTACTATGTTGTTATCATCCGTTGTATCTTCCCATGATTCCATAAGTTTTCATTAGCAATCTTGTATTTATTTGATGTATCAATCTTGTGGGTTCAAGTACATTTTGCACTAATTTTGAAGACCATTGCACACTTAACATGTAATCCATTTTGTAGAATATAAATACAGCACATAGTGCTACATGTGGCAAGGTAGCTTGCTACCTTGTTACATTTTTTTTCTTTGTAATCGTCGCTATTAGTGTCTAAATTTACTGCACACGTCACTATTGGCATCGCAATAGGTGTCGCTATAGCCTCGATATCTGCAACAGCATTTGTGTCGCAAAATCGATGCCAATATCGATGTCCATACTGATGCCAATAGTGATGGTTTCATGGAGATGCTAAAAGCGATGCATTTAGAGATGATGGGGGCAATTTTTTTAATGAACATTTTCATCGCTTTGAACATCGGTATGAGGCCTATATCTTGTAGTGAGTGAAGAGATATTTTTCATGCTTCAAGCTATGAACCACTATATAATAGCTTTACTCCACACTTTCTTGAGTGATACTTGATAATGAGGATGGAGGAGGCATAGATGATGAATGGATGCCTTGATCTTAATAGGAATCTTGAAAGGGACACACATATCAATCCATGCACTTTTATACCAATGTTGTAAGTACTCACTATAACTTTACCAAAACTTAAAGAAAACTCATGAACAACTAATTGCCAACAAAGAGTAGACTTGAGAGAAGAGAGTGCATGAGAAATCAATTGGATACAATCATCCCCCATGTAAAGGTGAGCATATCCCCCATGCATGTATTTAGTTAATTTGATTCTCTTAGTGATGAAAATACAAAAGATATCCCAAAAGTAAGTCACCCATTTTTTTTTTCTTAGACAACTCATCTTTCCCAATTTTGTTTTTCAAAGTAAATAATTATTTTTTGAAAATGTAAGATCTAAAATATCAATCCTAATGTAGTCAAGATATACATTAATAATATAATAGTTCTAGGTTTTTATAAACTAGCTTGCAAATAATCACTAGTACTTGTATGCATAGAAGCATCACACTAAGGAGCATGCATCCCAAATAATTTAGTACTACCCAAATTCTTAATAAATATTCCTTGCGCACTATAAGTGCTTCTTGAAAAAATAATGTCTTCTTTTAATAATTTACTCTACCAAACATAAATCACATTAATCCCTCCCATTTAACTATTAAGTATAAGTAATCGTTGTCATACATAAGCCTATGCAAGCTATAATCATGCGAAGATAAAATAATATTGAAAACTCACAAAATTAAATCAAATTATCATTTCATTTTTTCATAAGTATTCCTATGATTTTGATAACAATCATAAAGATTATTACAATAAATATCATATTATAGAAAACTTATTGATTTAGAAAATTTATTAGTATCATACTTTTTAGAACATTGAAACATTTTTCTACCACTACACGAATCAAATATGTGGGGCCATGACACACATTAGCAAACATGTTTATCTTTTTATACAAAATTCACATGTAAAGATGCATCACACTTATTTTTACAAATAATATTATAAATGCTATTTTAAGTGTACAAAAAAGACACAAATTAAAATCATGTATGCACTATTTTTAGCTTTCTTTTTTAGCAAAAAGATAGAGTTGAACACACACACACACACACACACACACACACACACACACACACACACACACACACACACACACACACACACACACACACACACACACACACACACACACACACACACACACACACACACACACACACACACACACACACACACACACACACACACACACATACACACACACACACACACACATACACAAAAGCTTGAGCTTTGTAAAAAAAGGATGAATTGTGATGAATAGATCATTTTCTTGCTTTGATTCAAGCTTACAACAAAAAGTCTTTATTTATTGCTATCAATCTCATTGTATCTATGATTGTAAATGGTGCATGCTAGTGAGGGTTTGTGATTATTACACAATAAATGAGTTATTTGCTATCTACATTAAGAGGAATCTTTTTCAATTGTGGATGAGTAGTTTAATAGGCTTTTTTCTTAGGCTATTTTTGTGTATTTCAATGTGATTCTTTACACCTTTTTTATTGATATTTTTAACATGAAAATTTTTCTTTTGAGAGCACACATGGCATTTGTTGTTTCATTCAACTTGCCTTGGGGATTTGTTACTCCCCACTAGCTATAAGACAATTTATAAGCATTGTCATAAAAGGCTCGACACATGGATGCACTTGTAGTAGCAAGGCATCATCATAAAGTAGCAATGGTGTCAAATCATGGTATGAAAAATTCGTTAAGTATTGGTTGTTCTAAGCTTGAATCCTTTGCATCTATAGGGGTATTAATGCAATGAGGTAGTTGGAGAGGGAGGGAGTGGAGTAGGGAGTGATGCAGATGACAGTAAAGAGCACCACAATCCAAGGGGGTCCACCTATAAGAAATCATCTATATAACTTGCATTCAAAGGATATTAAGAAATACTATTTCTTTACATGCTATAAGGCTTTAAAATGATCCCTTTTACTTTACTAAACTTATGGATTTTTTTCAAAATGACAATTTAAAAACCCATTTTATAAATATAATCCTATAAATTTAACTAAATATAATACCCTTTCTTTTGAGCTCACATGATATCTTACGTGTTCCATAAGGTGGACTTCCTAGGACCACAATCAAGAGAGTGATGGGACAATGACGATAATGAGAGCAATGCTACAAAGGGAGGGGATGGTCATGATGGATTATCACAACACATATGAGCTTTGATGCATATACTAGCATGTTAGGTAGTGGAAGCTATACTAGCTAGCTTCAAAAACATGTATATACCTTTACTATTTTTCAAGTAATATAGCTACTCTTGATCATTTTGTTATATTCCAATCTATGTTAATGTGTGTAATCTTTTCTTAATTGTGTGTTCAATTTATAAACTTGATGCTCAATCAAATGAGTATGCAAGAAGGGTAGAAAAAAAAAAACAAGGAGCTACTAGTTGTAGAACTATGGCTATAGCCTAAGTTTGCATAGCCAACAACTCCCTTATTTTTCTTTTCGCCCATAGAGGGCATTTATAGTTGCATGAAACAGAGTGTGAAAATTGTAGGTTGGAGCATGTTTAAGGAAACAAGAAAATTTTAGGTTGAATTCTGTATAAAAGTATAGAAAATGTCAAATTTATATTTCATGAAATAAGTGTGAATTTTAACATGGTTCTCTTAACACACTTTCTATCATGGCTTTCGATGCACTCCTAATTTTTCTTTCTCAATCAAGAAAATGTATCAATGTGGTCATTTGTTGACCTAATCCCCTATAATGTACTATCTACTTTAACTTAGAACATAATGTAGTCAAATTATTGTTTATAGTCTATTATATTAATAGAAGTTTTTTAAAATAATAATATATTATAAATTAAAATAAATCACAATATTATAATATTAATATTATATCAAAACATCACTTTCACTACAACAAAATAGAACTAGAGACGCAAAGGCCAGACATGAAATTACGGTGGTTGTTACATTTAGCATTCCATGTGAAATACTCTAAATGCACACAATGCTATGGGAAAAAAACATTTTAATTTGGATTGTGCAAGCTTTGACCTTCTTTCCCAAAGTTTCAAAACATAAAGTTGCAAGCATCTAAATGTCTAAACCTCCTATAGACACACATATATGTGTATGAAGAGTAAGATGCATGTGCAAGTAAGCCTATTGGAGAAGCCTTTGTAGAACTCAAATTGTTTTCTCGTGAAGAGTTTGGGGTATGCTTATCTTGGAATTCTAATCAATTGTGTGTAAATTTTTACTAGGTTTCTTCCATAGATGGACAATTAATTGTACTTCAAGCGCTTTTGCTTGTAGAGAGAATGTGATTTGTAAAGAGATTCCATTTTTCACATTAAATGCTCTCTTAAATGTTGCAAAATAATCCTTTGATGCCTATCTATGTTTCAAGGCTTATAGGAAGAAACTTGTATTTGAAGTCTAGCATAAATGATTTGTTAAATGAGTTAGAACTGTGTGCTTCTTATGTATGTTTCAAGATTTATAGGATGAAATGTGTATGGTAACATAAATGACTATCTTGGCTGACTTTAATGCATTAATTATCACTAGATTTTTTATGGTGGGTGCAAATTATTGTAGCCCTATCTTATCATGGATTTGAATTTTCCATTCTAGTTTGAGGCTTGTGAATGTTACATAGATCGTGTAACTAATATGGACTAGGCTGATAGCCTAACCATTGCCTATGTCTAACACATGTCTAATCTAGGCCTAGGTGTAGCTTTTGCTTCAACCTATCATAAGTCTAGCATGCACTTAGTTTCAATTGATCCTAGCCTAAGCCAAAGCTTTGGCTTGTGAGCTACCTAACCCATTGATTTAGACATGTTGATTGTTACTAGGTGTTTGATGGTTGATGCAAATTACTGCATTCCCATCTTGTCATGCATTTGAATTTTCCATTACAATTTGAGGCTTATGAATGTCATATAGACCATATAATTAATATTTATTAGAATGACATTTTAGAAGTTATTCATTATAGTTTGTTTCTTAAGATTTTACTTTATGCATATCTTTAGTAAGATTGATTTAAATTTAGTTGGTATCATATTGAATAATATACTACCAACTCTTAATATGATGTGACTTAGTGATTCTTATGGCTATGAATGTTTGTCATATGATAGTTTGATCACTAATTATTATGTTACAATGATTATTCATGAATATTAGATATTTGAAGGTGGGTGAAAATTATTGCAACCCACTCTTGTGATGATTACAAACTTCATATATGTTTTCATTCTATAATAACTACATTCATAAATTTAGTTTTCCATGTGACAAATTAATTTAAATTCATATGGCCCAACTTTATTCAAATCCCCTACATTTGCAAGAGCTTCATAGTTAGAGAAACATGGAGAAGGGGGATCCATCAGACGAAAGAGAGAGAGAGAGAGAGAGAGAGAGAGAGAGAGAGAGAGAGAGAGAGAGAGGGAGAGGGAGGGAGGGAGGGAGGGAGGGAGGGAGGGAGGGAGGGAGAGAGAGAGAGGTAGTCATTCAAGTGCAATAGGAGCAAGAGTAATAGCAATAGCAATAGACAAGCAATAGACAAAGGGTGGACCACAAGGACAATGATGATGCACAATGCACATGGTTCTAGGTAGATAGAGTCCTCTTAGTTTATAAACTCTTGTAGGTATTATGAGAGATATCATATTCTTCATCTCATATACTATGTATTGTGAAATATCATATGTGTTATATGTATACATTAATTTTTTTTCAACTTCTTATTTTCCATAACTTATTATTTTTTAACAATAACCAAATGAAAGTTGACATTTGTGGGCCATCTCACGAATTTTGGTATGTGTCCTTTGGCTTGCAAGTACCTTGAGCTCTATATATAAGGAGACCCCAATACAATACATGTGCTCAAATGGTTGCTAACCACAATTTTAGTTTACACATTTGACGTGGGTGAGAGACAAAGACAAAGGGCAGAGAGAGAGAGAGAGAGAGAGAGAGAGAGAGAGAGAGAGAGAGAGAGAGAGACGAAGAAGAGTGACATAGATTGGGCATTTAAGTGTTGCATTTCACCCCATGATGCCAGGAGGCATATTCCACGGAGGATTCCGTGCCACGGTGGATTCCGTGAGGTTTTACGGTGGATTCTGTAAACTTAGATGACCGGGGCTCATACACAAAGAGGATTCTTTGTGCGAGAAGTTGATGGGGACGCCTATCCTTTTCGGGCGTTTCATTAATTTAGTGTGTACATGGGTGATTCCATAGCGGGTGATTCCGCAAAATGCATATTAAATTAATAAACGTTTATGAGTTTAGAGTGCGCACTCGTAATAAATTAAGGTTAGGATTTATTTCTAACCAGTTGATTTATTTATGTAGCTGAAGACTGCTAGGTATTCACTTTTGTCGGTTTAATTGTATTATTTTACTAACGATTGTGAATGCTTCAGTTGATGTGTAGAAATAGCAGCAGTGGCGGAGAAAAGCATTGGAGTCTAGCGAGTATTCGACCTTTGGATTATATTTTGATAGGCGCCACGTCTATATTTTGTCATGTCTATTGAGACATCGATTATTGATTATTATTTTGTATGCGCCTATGCGCACGGATATGTTATTTCTATTTGGACATTGAGATTGGGCGTGCCAGACTCTATGGGCAGCGTCCATTAGCTTTATTTTCCTATTTTTGTAGAAAGCAAACTCAAAAGCTAAAAGCTTGTCATATTTTTGTAAATTGGGCTATTATTGAGCATGAAGATGGAAATATACATAAAATACATGCTTTGTGAAGCGCTCACACAAGGCATGGGGGGAGATTGAACCCAATTGGTCTCTTGCTTCTTGTCGTTCATGCTTTTACATTGTTTTTTGTGCAAAAAGGTAGAGTTCATTGTTCTTGGGGACCTTCCGGGATTCACTACGTGAGCATTCTGCGACCGATCTGCGTACCAGTGGTATCAGAGCGGAGCTGAGATCAAGAGCTTCCAATCGCTACCAATCTCGGACGAAGGCGGAGCTCCAGGAACGATCGGGCTCTACAGTCAATCTCGTCGCGAACCGTCGATACAGGCAGACTTCTGGCGATCAAGAACCCCTGTTTCTACTGTCAGATCGCGAAGGACCAGGCTGTGCAGGCGGAGGACCACGCATCCATCTCCTTTATCAAGTCGTCAAGAAACAGTGAGAACAAAATTCATATCTTTCATCTCTCATAAGTTTAAGCTTACTTAAGCTTAGAAGAAGCTTTAAGCTTCCCAATTTCTCATCGTGGTATCAGAGGACCCCCCCGCGTTTTTCGCACCGTCACGAAAACGGCTCCCCCCCTGGTGCGCAGATCGGTCGCAGATAGCTCACGTGGTGAATCCCGGAAGGTCCCCAAGAACAAAGAACTCTACCTTTTTGCACAAAAAACCATGTAAAAGCATTCACAACAAGAGGCAAGAGACAAATTGGGTTCAATCTCCCCCATGCCTTGTGTGAGCGCTTCACAAAGCATGTATTTAATGTATATTTCCAATCTTCATGCTCAATAATAGCCCAATTACAAAAATATGACAAGCTTTTAGCTTTTGAGTTTGCTTTCTACAAAAATAGGAAAATAAAGCTAATGGACGCTGCCCATAGAGTCTGGCACGCCCAATCTCAATGTCCAAATAGAAATAACATATCCAGCGCATAGGCGTATACAAAATAATAATAAATAATCGATGTCTCAATAGACATAACAAAATATAGGCGTGGCGCCTATCAAAATATAGTCCAAATATCGAATACCCGTTAGACTCCAATGCTTTCCTCCGCCACTGCTGCTATCTCTACACATCAACTGAAGCATTCACAATCGTTAGTAAAATAATACAATTAAACCGACAAAAGTGAATACCTAGCAGTCTTCAGCTACATAAATAAATCAAATGGTTAGAAATAAATCCTAACCTTAATTTATTACGAGTGTGCACTCTAAACTCATAAACGTTTATTAATTTAATATGCATTTTGCGGAATCACCCGCTATGGAATCACCCATGTACACACTAAATTAATGAAACGCCCGAAAAGGACAGGCGTCCCCATCAACTTCTCGCACAAAGAATCCTCTTTGTGTATGAGCCCCGGTCATCTAAGTTTACGGAATCCACCGTAAAACCTCATGGAATCCACCGTGGCACGGAATCCACCGTGGAATATGCCTCCTGGCATCATACCCCCGGGGTGGGATAGCAATTGACCTCAATTGCTATTAGCTCAATGTGGAGCTAACAGAGTGGGGAAAGCATTTAAATCTCTAGCGTGCATCCATTGTGCTTCCTCTACAGGATGGTTCTTAAATTTTACTAGATATCTAGAATACCTTCGGCCAGTTCTAGTGGTCATATAGTCAGTGTCTATGATGGCTTCTGGTTCAAGTATTTCAGTCTCTTCTTCTAATAAAGGTGGATTTTCATAGACAGGGTGGATAGGTAATTGGCCTCTAAATGGTCTCAATAAACTAATATGAAATGTATTATGAATTTTCCAATGAGATGGTAATTCTAACTTGAAGGCATTGTCATTAATCTTATGAATAATTCTAAATGGTCCATAGAATCTAGGAGCTAATTTGACAACTGGATGTCTATCGACACTTTGCAGTCTACGTTTTTCTATTCTAAGCCAAATATAATCATCAACTTTGAAATTCATGGCTTGTCTTTTCTTGTTGGCTTGTTTGGTATATGATTGTTGGGCTTTAGCAATCATATCCTTAACCTCATCAAAAATACTATTATGCATAGTAGCAATATCATCAGCACTCTGTATTCTATTAGACAAAGATGCAACATGTGTAGATAATCTATATCCATAAATGACTTCAAAAGGTGCTTTCTTTGTAGATGTGTGCGGTGTATTGTTATATGCAAACTGTAATAAATGCAAATGAGTGTCCCATGTTTGAGGTTTAGAGATAGTATATGCACGTAAAAGATCTAGAATAGTGCTATTTGTGGCTTCTGTTTGTCCATTTGTTTCTGGATGAAATGCAGATGAGAAATCAATCTTTGTGCCTAGATTTGCAAACAGTGTAATCCAAAAATTATTACAAAATCTAGAATCACGATCTGAAATAATCACTTTTGGCAATCCATGGTTAGTAAAAACAGTTTTCAAAAATAATTGTGCTGCTTGTGATGCTGTTAAAGTTTTCTTACATGCAATGAAATATGCTTGCTTACTAAATCTATCTACAATTGTCCAAATCATGTTATGGTTAGATTTAGTATTTGGTAAACCAGTAATAAAATCCATAAATATATGTTCCCAAGGTTTAGATGGAATAGACAAAGGCATTAATAATCCATACTGTTTACCATGATGTCTCTTTATTCTTTGACAAATCAAACATTCAGAAACGAAATTAGATACATCTGCATCCATATGCGGCCAATAAAAATCTTCAGTTAACATGCGTAATGTAGAAATGATACCTCTATGACCTTGATATGGGGGACAATGAATTTCATTCAAAACAAAAAATCGGAATGGAATAGTAACACACAGTCTCTTTTCAAAAAACATAAATCCATCATTGTATGACAATGAATCAACAGGAATGAAATTATTTTGAACTAATTTTTGCCAATCAGAATGAAAAGTAATATCCTGGTGATATGTGTCTTTCATAGCAATCAAAGAATCAAAAGATATGATGGAAATATTATGAATTGCAGGTCTTCTACTCAATGCATCAGCAACTACATTTTCTTTTCCAGGTTGGTATTGAATGATAGGATGAAAACTTTGAATGAAGGAAGCCCATTTGATGTGACGGTCAGAAATTTGGGGTTGGCTAAGTAGATGTCTAATGCTTTGCTGGTCAGTCTTTATCATGAATTCTGAACCCATTAAATAATGCTTCCATTGTTTTAATGCTTGTACAACTACTAATAGTTCTTTGTCATAAGTGGAATATTTGAGCTCAGAGGGTTTCAGCTTAGAACTAGAATATGCTATTGGATGGTTGTCTTGCATTAATACGGCTCCTATTCCTGATCCGCTAGCATCGGTCACAACTAGAAAGAATGGTCTATTAAAGTCAGGCAATTGTAAAATAGGGGCATTGGTTAATGCACGTTTCAGTAAATCAAAGGATTTATGCTGAGTTTCAGTCCATTGATAAACAATTCCTTTCTTAAGAAGTTTGGTTAATGGTAAAGCAAGTAATGAAAAATTGCGTACAAACTTCCTATAGAAACTAGCAAGACCAAGGAATGAGCGTAATTCATGTACATTTTTAGGAACAGGCCAATGCAATATTGCATCAATTTTCTTAGGATCAACTTTTATTCCTTCTTTTGATACAATATGCCTAGATATTCTATTTCTGTCTTAAAGAATTTACTCTTTTCAGGATTTGCAAACAATTGATTTTCTTTCAGTAATTGAAAAACTAATGATAAATGCTCATAATGCTCTTTTTCACTTTGACTGAACACCAAAATATCATCAAAGAAAACAATCACACAATATTGATATTTCAGAAAAATACGGTTCATCATTCTACTGAAAGTAGCAGGTGCATTAGTTAATCCGAATGGCATGACTAAGAATTCGTAATGGCCAAACTGTGTTCTGAATGCAGTCTTAAATATGTCGGATCTATCTAGCCTCATCTGATGATATCCAGACTTAAGGTCAATTTTACTAAATATAGAAGATCCTTGCAGTTTGTCCATAAGGTCATCAACTCTAGGTATAGGATACCTATTCTTTACAGTGATCTTATTTAATGCTCGGTAGTCAATACACATATGATAAGTATTATTCTTTTTCTTGACTAAGAGCACAGGTGCACCGAATGGAGAACTGCTAGGTCAAATTAAGCCTCTATTTAGTAATTCTTCAACTTGACTCTGGATTTCTTTTTGCTCTATTTGATTGTGCTTATATGGTGCTTTGCAAGGTGGTTGTGTGCCAGGTATTAGATCAATCTTATGGTCTTCTGGTCGTGATGGTGGTAAACCTGGTGGTCGGTCTTCTGCAAAACAGTCCTTAAAATATGCAAGAAATTCCTTATGCCTAGGATGCATATGATTTTCCTTTGCATGCAATTCATTCACCCAAATGAGATATGATTTAGTATTCTTGCGTAGTGCACGTTTTGCTTGAGTATGCGAAAGCAGTGGAAAAATATGAGATGCATGCATACCATATAATGTAATAGATTTTCCTTGAAAATTAATATTCATTGTGTGCGTAGAATAATCTATAATTTGGATTATGCTGGTATCTCCATGGCATTTCTAGAATAATGTCGCTTGACTGTAATGGGACAACTAAGAAATTTCTTCTTTCAATATATGAACCAATTTGAATTTCTAAATCTTGAACTTCTTGTGTGCCATTGTACCTAGTGCCTAAAAATGCAGCTTTTATGCGATAATGCGTAGGTACAGTATGCAATTTTAATTCCTTTACCAATTTTGCTGAAATAAAGTCATGGGTACTACCGTCATCATGCAATATAATTCTTTCTTTTCCATGCACCATACATTTCATAGTCAACAATGAATGTGAAGTAGGCATACCTGGTAAAGTGTCAGAAGTAGTAGTAATATCATCCTCTTCTTCAGTGAAATCCGGCATATCCTCATGCTCGTCTTCGTCCATGGCTCCAAGGTAGTTGATATGTGCTGATGGCTTCTTTGAATGACAATTTGCTGCGAGATGCCCTGGCTGGTGACACTTGTAGCATACTATTGGTTTGGCTTTGGTCACATTATTTGCAATGGCTGGAAGTCTGGGTACATTTGGATTTACTTGTGGAATAGGCTTTGGATTTGGATTGACAGTGGATGGTAATGCAGGTGGTTTAGGCCAATTCTTGTGGAAAGATGGTGATGAGAAACGACCTGGATTAAACCTTCTGAAATTGGAATTGAATTGTTTAGATCCGTAATTACCGTTGGCTTGGAATGTCTATGGTCGTCGATCTCTTCCGCGTAACTTATCTTCAGTGTCGTGAGCTAAGGAGATGGCGTCTTCAAGGGTAGCAGGCTTGAACATGTTCACTTCAGCGTAGTAATGCCCAAGAAGTCCAGACATATACTTCCGCTTATGTGTCGTCTCTGGTACGTCTTCAAGCATGCGTAGCTGTAGGAGTGCATTCCAAAAACGCTCTGTATACTGTGGAATAGGCTCACGATCTCGCTGTTGAAGTAAATCCCATTGTTTGATAGCCTTCTCATGAAATTGCGGTGGAAGGAAATTTTGCATGAACTTCTTCTTGAAATCTTCCCAAGTAGCAGGACATTCTATGTTCTTGCGGACTACAATCCACCAAAGTGATGCTCTGTCTATCAGATGATTAGTAACACACTTGATTTTATCTTTTTCGGAATAAGTTTCCTCATGGAAATAGTCATCAAACTGGCTAATGAATGATAAAACAGTCTTTTCTTCTCGTATACCATTGAAAGTGAGAAACTTGAAACTTCGTTTACTTATCTTGGATTCCTTGCGAATGGTTTGTGCTTCAAGAGTGGCATCAATGGTACGTCGAATCAAATCTTCAGCTTGAGGTTCTTCTTTGTCGGTGGACGCTCTTTGTAGTTTTGTCAATTGTGCTTGCAATGCTTGCCTAGCCCTTCGCTCTTCTTCCAATTATAGCATGATTAGATCCAGCTTTTGTTCCATGGTAGGCTCAGGTAAGTCGTCTTCAGTCATAGGATCATCCATATGTGGGGTAGTCATCCTGTAAAACTCAACAAACCTTTCTCACTCAAAATCAGGTTAGCGGGATGAGCGTAGCTCAAATTTGGGGTTACAAGGCTATGTATTTTTGGGTATTTCTTTGTATATTTTCTGAAAATCTGCAATATTTCTGTATCCGTTTGCTGAAAGTACTTCAACGAACTTGTAGATAGGTAGAAGAGCTTGCTGCGAACAACTTTCCAGTTCAGAGTTTTTGCATACGAACAAGTCTTCTAGGAGTTTTAAGCACTAGTCAGTTCTGATTTAGTCTGACTTGCAGAGTTGCAGACTTAGCAGACTTGCAGAGTTGTGGACTTGCTGAACTTAGGTCGACTTGCAGAACTTGCAGAACTTGATTATCGTCGACTTGCGGAACTTAACTTCAGAAGTGCGAGACCTGGAGTTTGCCGACTTGTCTGCCCTGTGTAACTTGCAGAAGGCCTTAAGCTTTAGTGATTTAGCTTAAGCTTATGAAGCTTAATGGTGGACTAAACAGGCAGCATCGATTTCGTGAGGGGGGGTCCGTTTTTTCCGCCGGAATTCTCGGGATGAAGTCGTTTTGATCACGATTTGAGTATTTAAGCTCGCTAAGCTTAAGATTAAGCTTTGTTATGATAATAAACTTGATTATGAAGAGAGCTTATCTCTGTAACTCCACGACTTGATGATGGAAATGTATGAGTGGTCCTCCGCCTGCAGAGCCTGGTCCTTCGCGATCTAACAGTGGAAACAGGGGCTCTTGATCGCCAGAAGTCTGCCTGTATCGACGGTTTGCGATGAGATTGACTGTAGAGCCCGTTTGTTCCTGGAGCTCCGCCTTCGCCCGAGATTGGTAGCGATTGGAAGCTCTTGATCTCTGCTCCGCTCTGATACCACTGGTGCGCAGATCGGTCACAGATAGCTCACGTGGTGAATCCCGGAAGGTCCCTAAGAACAAAGAACTCTACCTTTTTGCACAAAAACCATGTAAAAGCATGCATGACAAGAGGCAAGAGACAAATTGGGTTCAATCTCCCCCATGCCTTGTGTGAGCACTTCACAAAGCATGTATTTAATGTATATTTCCAATCTTCATGCTCAATAATAGCCCAATTACAAAAATATGACAAGCTTTTAGCTTTTGAGTTTGCTTTCTACAAAAATAGGAAAATAAAGCTAATGGACGGTGCCCATAGAGTCTGGCACGCCCAATCTCAATGTCCAAATAGAAATAACATATCCAGCGCATAGGCGCATACAAAATAATAATAAATAATCGATGTCTCAATAGACATAACAAAATATAGGCGTGGCGCCTATCAAAATATAGTCCAAATGTCGAATACCTGCTAGACTCCAATGCTTTCCTCTGCCACTGCTGCTATCTCTACACATCAACTGAAGCATTCACAATCGTTAGTAAAATAATACAATTAAACCGACAAAAGTGAATATCTAGCAGTCTTCAGCTATATAAATAAATCAAATGGTTAGAAATAAATCCTAACCTTAATTTATTACGAGTGTGCACTCTAAACTCATAAACGTTTATTAATTTAATATGCATTTTGCGGAATCACCCGCTATGGAATCACCCATGTACACACTAAATTAATGAAACGCCCGAAAAGGACAGGCGTCCCCATCAACTTCTCGCACAAAGAATCCTCTTTGTGTATGAGCCCCGGTCATCTAAGTTTACGGAATCCACCGTAAAACCTCACGGAATCCACCGTGGAATATGCCTCCTGGCATCACCCCCCCCCACGAAATCAGTTGACAGCCATCTTAAGCTTTTTAAGCTTAATTCCTTAAGTCAAAGCTAAACTATCAAGTCAAATCATACAAGGCAATCAAGTTCATAAACTTCAGGTCCTGCACTTCTGAAGTCAAGTTCTGCAAGTCGATTGGAATCAAGTCCTGCAAGTTCATCAAGTCGGCCTAAGTTCTGCAAGTCTGCAACTCTGTAAGTCGGCTAAGTTTGCAACTCTGCAAGTCAGACTAGTCAACTGGAGTCAGAACTGACTAGTGCTCAAAACTCCTAGAAGGCTTGTTCCTATGCAAAAACTCTGAACTGGAAAGTTGTTCGTGGCAAGGTGTTCTACCTATCTACAGGTCCACTGAAGTATTTTCAGCAAACGAAGAAGGAAATATTGCAGATTTTCTGAAAATTGAGAAAGAAATACCCCAAAAAAATACATAGCCTTGTAACCCCGAATTTGAGCTACGCTCATCCCGCTAACCTGATTTTGAGTGAGAAAGGTTTATTGAGTTTTACAGGATGACGACCCCACATATGGATGATCCTATGGCTGAAGACGACCTACCTGAGCCTACCATGGAACAAAAGCTGGATCTAATCATGCTGCAATTGGAAGAAGAGCAAAGGGCTAGGCAAGCATTGCAAGCGCAATTGATAAAATTACAAAGAGCGTCTACCGACAAAGAAGAACCTCAAGCTGAAGATTTGATTCGACGTACCATCGACGCCACTCTTGAAGCACAAACCATTCGCAAGGAATCAAAGATAAGTAAACGAAGTTTCAAATTTTGCACTTTCAATGGCATACGAGAAGGAAAGACTGTTTTATCATTCATTAGCCAGTTTGATGACTATTTCCATGAGGAAACTTATCCAGAAAAAGATAAAATCAAGTGTGTTACTAATCATCTGATAGACAGAGCATCACTTTGGTGGACTGTAGTACGCAAGAGCATAGAATGTCCTGCTACTTGGGAAGATTTCAAGAAGAAGTTCATGCAGAATTTCCTTCCACCGCAATTTCATGAGAAGGCTATTAAGCAATGGGATTTACTTCAACAACGGGATCGTGAACCTATTCCACAGTATACAGAGCATTTTTGGAATGCACTCCTACAGCTACGCATGCTTGAAGACGTACCAGAGACGACACATAAGCGAAAGTATATGTCTGGACTTCTTGGACATTACTACGCTGAAGTGAACATGTTCAAGCCTGCTACCCTTGAAGATGCCATCTCACTAGCTCACGACACTGAAGATAAGTTACGCGGAAGAGACAGACGACCACAGCAATTCCAAGCCAATGGTAATTATGGATCTAAACAATTCAATTCCAATTTTAGAAGGTTTAATCCAAGTCGTTTCTCATCACCATCTTTCTGCAAGAATTGGACTAAACCACCTGCATTACCATCCAATGTCAATCCAAATCCTAAGCCTATTCCACAAGCAAATCCAAATGTACCCAGACTTCCAGCCATTGCAAATAATGTAACCAAAGCCAAGCCAATAGTATGCTATAAATGTCACCAGCCAGGGCATCTCGCAACAAATTGTCATTCAAAGAAGCCACCAGCACATATCAACTATCTTGGAGCCATGGACGAAGACGAGCATGAGGATATGCCAGATTTCACTGAAGATGAGGATGATACTACTACTACTTCCGACACTTTACCAGGTATGCCTACTCCACATTCATTATTGACTATGAAATGTTTGGTGCATGGAAAGGAAAGAACTATCTTGCATGATGACGGTAGTACTCATGACTTTATTTCAGCAAAATTGGTAAAGGAATTGAAATTACAGACTGTACCTAAGCATTATCGCATAAAAGCTGCATTTCTAGGCACTAGGTACAATGGCACACAAGAAGTTCAAGATTTAGAGATTCAAATTGGTTCATATATTGAAAGAAGAAATTTCTTAGTTGTCCCATTACAGTCAAGCGACATTATTTTAGGAATGCCTTGGAGACACCAGCATAATCCAAATATAGATTATTCCACACACACAATGAATATTAATTTTCAAGGAAAATCTATTACATTATATGGTATGCATGCATCTAATATTTTTCCACTGCTTTCGCATACTCAAGCAAAACGTGCACTACGCAAGAGTACTAAATCATATCTCATTTGGGTGAATGAATTGCACGCAAAGGAAAATCATATGCACCCTAGGCATAAGGAATTTCTTGCATATTTTAAGGATTGTTTTGCAGAAGACCTACCACCAGGTTTACCACCTTCATGACCAGAAGACCATAAGATTGATTTAATCCCTGGCACATAACCACCTTGCAAAGCACCATATAGGCACAATCAAATAGAGCAAAAAGAAATCTAGAGTCAAGTTGAAGAATTACTAAATAGAGGCTTAATTCGACCTAGCAGTTCTCCATTCGGCGCACCTGTACTCTTAGTCAAGAAAAAGAATAATACCTATTGTATGTGTATTGACCGAAGTTTAAATAAAATCACTGTAAAGAATAGGTATCCTATACCTAGAGTTGATGACCTTATGGACAAACTGCAAGGATCTTCTATATTTAGTAAAATTGACCTTAAGTCTGGATATCATCAGGTGAGGCTAGATAGATCCGACATATTTAAGACTGCATTCAGAACACAGTTTGGCCATTACGAATTCTTAGTCATGCTGTTCGGATTGACTAATGCACCTGCTACTTTCAGTAGAATGATGAACCGTATCTTTCTGAAATATCAGTATTGTGTGATTGTTTTCTTTGATGATATTTTGGTGTTTAGTCAAAGTGAAAAAGAGCATTATGAACATTTATCATTAGTTTTTCAATTACTGAAAGAAAATCAATTGTTTGCAAATCCTGAAAAGAGTGAATTCTTTAAGACAGAAATTGAGTATTTAGGTCATATTGTATCATCTGAAGGAATTAAAGTTGATCCTAAGAAAATTGATGCAATATTGCATTGGCCTATTCCTAAAAATGTGCATGAGTTACGCTCATTCCTTGGTCTTGCTAGTTTCTATAGGAAGTTTGTACGTAATTTTTCATTACTTGCTTTACCATTAACAAAACTTCTTAAGAAAGGAATTGTTTATCAATGGACTGAAACTCAGCAGAAACCTTTTGACTTACTGAAATGTGCATTAACCAATGCCCCTGTTCTACAGTTGCCTGACTTTAACAGACCATTCTTTCTAGTTGTGACCGATGCTAGCGGATCAGGAATAGGAGCCGTACTAATACAAGACAATCATCCAATAGCATATTCTAGTTCTAAGCTGAAACCCTCTGAGCTCAAATATTCCACTTATGACAAAGAACTATTAGCAGTTGTACAAGCATTAAAACAATGGAAGCACTATTTAATGGGTTCAGAATTCATGATAAAGACCGACCAGCAAAGCATGAGACATTTACTTAGCCAACCCCAAATTTCTGACCGTCATATCAAATGGGCTTCCTTCATTCAAAGTTTTCATCCTATCATTCAATACCAACCTGGAAAAGAAAATATAGTTGCTGATGCATTGAGTAGAAGACCTGCAATTCATAATATTTCTGTCATATCTTTTGATTCTTTGATTGCTATGAAAAATACATATCACCAGGATATTACTTTTCATTCTGATTGGCAAAAATTAGTTCAAAATAATTTTATTCCTGTTGATTCATTGTCATATAATGATGGATTTATGTTTTTTGAAAAGAGATTGTGTGTTACTATTCCATTCCGATCTTTTGTTTTGAATGAAATTCATTGTCCCCCATATCAAGGTCATAGAGGTATCATTTCTACATTACGCATGTTAACTGAAGATTTTTATTGGCCGCATATGGATGCAGATGTATCTAATTTCGTTTCTGAATGTTTGATTTGTCAAAGAATAAAGAGACATCATGGTAAACAGTATGGATTATTAATGCCTTTGTCTATTCCATCTAAACCTTGGGAATATATTTCTATGGATTTCATTACTGGTTTACCAAATACTAAATCTAACCATGACATGATTTGGACAATTGTAGATAGATTTAGTAAGCAAGCATATTTCATTCCATGTAGGAAAACTTTAACAGCATCACAAGCAGCACAGTTATTTTTGAAAACTGTTTTTACTAACCATGGATTGCCAAAAGTGATTATTTCAGATCGTGATTCTAGATTTTGTAACAATTTTTGGATTACTCTATTTGCAAATCTAGGCACAAAGATTGATTTCTCATCTGCATTTCATCCAGAAACAAATGGACAAACAGAAGCCACAAATAGCACCATTCTAGATCTTTTACGTGCATATACTATCTCTAAACCTCAGACATGGGATACTCATTTGCATTTATTACAGTTTGCATACAACAATACACCGCACACATCTACAAAGAAAGCACCTTTTGAAGTCATTTATGGATATAGATTATCTACACCTGTTGCATCTTTGTCTAATAGAATTCAAAGTGCTGATGATATTGCTACTATGCATAATAGTATTTTTGATGAGGTTAAGGATATGATTGCTAAAGCCCAGCAATCCTATACCAAACAAGCCAACAAGAAAAGACAAGCCATGAATTTTAAAGTCGATGATTATGTTTGGCTTAGAATAGAAAAACGTAGACTGCAAAGTGTAGATAGACATCCAGTTGTCAAATTAGCTCCTAGATTCTATGGACCATTTAGAATTATTCATAAAATTAATGATAATGCATTCAAGTTAGAATTGCCATCTCATTGGAAAATTCATAATACATTTCACATTAGTTTATTGAGACCATTTAGAGGCCAATTACCTATCCACCCTGTTTATGAAAATCCACCTTTATTAGAGGAAGAGACTGAAATACTTGAACCAGAAGCCATCATAGACACTGACTACATGACCACTAGAACTGGCCGAAGATATTCTAGATATCTACTAAAATTCAAGAACCATCCTGTAGAGGAAGCACAATGGATGCACGCTAGAGACTTAAATGCTTTCCCCACTCTGTTAGCTCCACATTGAGCTAATAGCAATTGAGGTCAATTGCTATCCCACCCCGGGGGTATGATGCCAAGAGGCATATTCCACAGAGGATTCCGTGCCACGGTGGATTCCGTGAGGTTTTACGGTGGATTCCGTAAACTTAGATGACCGGGGCTCATACACAAAGAGGATTCTTTGTGCGAGGAGTTGATGGGGACGCCTGTCCTTTTCGGGCATTTCATTAATTTAGTGTGTACATGGGTGATTCCATAGCGGGTGATTCCGCAAAATGCATATTAAATTAATAAATGTTTATGAGTTTAGAGTGCGCACTCGTAATAAATTAAGGTTAGGATTTATTTCTAACCAGTTGATTTATTTATGTAGCTGAAGACTGCTAGGTATTCACTTTTGTCGGTTTAATTGTATTATTTTACTAACGATTGTGAATGCTTCAGTTGATATGTAGAGATAGCAGCAGTGGCGGAGGAAAGCATTGGAGTCTAGCGAGTATTCGACCTTTGGATTATATTTTGATAGGCGCCACGTCTATATTTTGTCATGTCTATTGAGACATCGATTATTGATTATTATTTTGTATGCGCCTATGGGCACGGATATGTTATTTCTATTTGCACATTGAGATTGGGCGTGCCAGACTCTACGGGCACCGTCTATTAGCTTTATTTTCCTATTTTTGTAGAAAGCAAACTCAAAAGCTAAAAGCTTGTCATATTTTTGTAAATTGGGCTATTATTGAGCATGAAGATGGAAATATACATAAAATACATGCTTTGTGAAGCGCTCACACAAGGCATGGGGGGAGATTGAACCCAATTGGTCTCTTGCTTCTTGTCGTTCATGCTTTTACATTGTTTTTTGTGCAAAAAGGTAGAGTTCATTGTTCTTGGGGACCTTCCGGGATTCACTACGTGAGCATTCTACGACCGATCTGCGCAACACCCCATCACCAATCCCCCCTCCCCTAGAAAACTTGTAGTGATACTTCATAGCGCCATGGTTGTTACAAAGAAAAGTCTACTTTTTTATCGAGGGAGAGAGAGTGTGATAGATAGAGAGAGAGAGAGAGAGAGAGAGAGAGAGAGAGAGTGTGTGTGTGTGTGTGTGTGTGTGTGTGTGCGTGCGCACGCACGTGCGAATGCACCATGTGTGCATGGTCACCTGACTCCTAAAGATAAGTCTTTAGGGAAAAATACATTGATTACTCAAATTGTTGTAATATATGTAATTAGATTTCTTCGATAAATATAATAGAATTCATGTTGGATATTCACACTTATGCATAGATCGCAACTACCTTTAAGCCAGTAATACTTAATAATGTAAGTTACAACCCAATTCATGCATTTGTATATTTGTACATTATTTGAGTATTTTATAGGCTATAACATAGGTCAACCAAATTTCAATCAAAGGATTTCAAGATTAAAAAATCTAGCAAATTGCTTGATTGAGATTTCATTATATATGTACATATGTGTATCCTGTGAACCCCTTTCACTAGCCATGGGTTCTCCTTAGGTTGCCCATCATTCAGATGTAATTATGCTTCAAAGCATCAAATTAGCTACACTCACAAGTCGTTAGAATTGAGTAGTTTGTCTATCTTAACATAAAGGGAGGTTGACATTTCTTCGACTTAAGCTATAGTATCATGCATCTTTGCTCATCTTATCTTGGATCTAAGAGCTCCTAAAATATTTTGGATGTAAACAGATATTTTAATATGCCTCATAGGAGGCACAGAGCAAGGCTTGAGTTCACACACCATATAACTCAATCCACACTCAAACTACTAGATCATGACTCCATTGGCCTTGCCAAAGTATATTGATACCATCACTAGCAAAAGATTTAACACGACTGATGTTTACATTTTTGCATAGGAAATCTTGTGTGACCTTGGAATATACAAATGAGGTTTTAGAGGTTCTCTTATGATATTTTAGTGAATCTAGTGGGCCATATGTCTAGGGCCACCACGGCCTTCACGATCACCCCTACCCGGGCCTACGCCACCATGATCATCCGGACCGCTACCGCCACCTATCCCAGGTTGCTCGTCTTTGGGTGATGGCATTGGTCGACGTAGTGGTGGTTGCAGCAATGGAGGAGGTGGTGGTGGTGATGATGGTGGCGGTCGTGATAGAGGAGGTGACGGTGGACGTGGTAAGGGAAGGGGTGGAGTGAAAGGGAGTGGTGGCTGTGGGGAAGGGTGTCGCCGTGATGAGGATCTAGGTTTGCGATGAGCTTTGGGTGGTGGTGGAGATCGTTGGGGTTTACGACGCCTTCGTGTGATTTGCGGAGGCAATCGTCTAGGTGATTGAGGCAGACGAGGAGGTGGGAATGGTGATGGTGGTGGAGATGGAGGGGGTGGTGGGGGTGAGGGTGGAGGAGGGGACGAAGGCGGCGGCGGAGAGGGTGGTGGTGGGGACAGTGGCGGTGGCGGAGACGGAGGTGGTGGAGAGGGCGGGGGAGGGGATGGTGGTTTTGGCACTGGTGGTGGCGGTTGTGAATAGTGTCGCTTCCTCCTCTGATGGTGCAGATAGTGGGCTGATGGTGGTGGTGATGATGGAGGTAGCGGTGGTGATGGATACGGCGGTGGCGGTGGTGGAGACGGTGACCATGGTTGTTGTGCCCCCATCGTCATTATCATCATCATCATGATCAGGAGCAACAGTAGCAGCCGCATGCAATATGAGGCGGCCATTGCCTGCTTGGGCTTCATCATCGTCGTCGTCATCATCTTCTGACGATCATCATCTTCTCTCCTGTAGCTCCGGCAGGCCGCTGGAGGGCATATCCAGTCTTTAACTGCATGTTGTTACAAGCTGCCGTCATATTTATAACCACGTACAAGGTGTGGAGAGTAACGACACTTCATGTATTTAGCGCGGTTCCTTTTGTGTGTGTGTGTGTGTGTGAGAACTAGCTAGCTTAGTGAAAACATTTGCGCAGTTTGGTCCATTTTTTAGATGTCTGGCTCAGCGATCTGTACGGAGTAAGATAAACGAAGACAGACCCTGGATCAGTGTACAAAGAGTAAGATCAAATTCGCTAACATTAGGCCAAACCATGCACTGCAAGAGAGTGAGCCCGCAAGGACCAACAATCATAGTACTCTCTTAGAAACATCGCGCTGATATGTATCCATAAAAAATATAAATCTTATGAGTCTTATATATCATGGGTTTTTTCTAAAATCTGAACAAGAGATATACTAATTTGGAGCAAAACATGTATTTCTTCCCATAGGGAAAAGGCTATTGGTTGAGAGATCGCTGAAAACCGTCCATAAGATATTCTTTAAGGCATTGTAAGCTACTTCAAAGGTGAAGGATTTCTTTCTAATTTGCTTAAGCAAAGCTACTATCTCCTTGAAGCTACTATTAAAGGCATCTTCCACTCTACTTTTGACATATGATCTAGCTTTGCCATGCAGGAAGCATTCCTAATGGACCAAATCCTTTTCATAGTTATAAGGGCTTCTATTGCCATGTAAACTATACATAGAGAATTTATGATCCATTAGCATATCTACCACTTATGCACATAGCAACACTTATATTAGTGACAATAATAATAACATACACTACAAGGATTTGAGCTAGTAGCGATGCCGATTAGTGACGGCGGGTAGCGGCGTCGCTATTGGTATCGCTATTGCCGACGCTATTTATGTCGCAAATGCCACGCAAATAGCGACGCTCCACAGGGAAAAAAAGCGGGCCGAAATCGAGCGCAGTTTCATTTCGCGTTTGCACATTGTGTGTTTTGAGAGCGAGAGCGAGGGAGAGAGCGACCGTCGTGAGAGAAGGAGAGGAAGAAGACTTGCTGCCGCCGCTGTTGTTCGCGAAGGAGCCTTCATCGCAAAGAGGAGCCGCCCCACACTCGCCATATCTCATCGATGAGTCTCCCTCTCTCTTTTTTTTTGCTTGTTTAAGGTTTAAATCACTTTCTCTTTTGCTTGTTTAGGAGAGGAAATGAGAGAGAAAGAGAGGGAGAGGGAGAGAGAGGGAGAGAAAGAGAAAGAGAGGGAGAGGGAGAGAGAGGGAGAGAAAGAGAAAGAGAGGGAGAGGGAGAGGGAGAGGGAGGGAGAGTGCATTCTCTCTCTCCCTCTCCCTTTTGCTTGTTTAAGGTTTAAATCACTTACTTTTTTACTTATTTAGAAGAGGAAATGTGAGAGAAAGAGAGGAAGAGGGAGGGGGAGGAAGAGTGCATTCTCTCTCTCCCTCTCCCTTTTGCTTGTTTAATGTTTAAATCACTTTCTTTTTTGCTTGTTTAGGAGAGGAAATGAGAGAGAAAGAGAGAAAGAGAGGGAGAGGGAGAGAGAGGGAGAGAAAGAGAGGGAGAGGGAGAGGGAGGGAGAGTGCATTCTCTCTCTTCCTCTCCCTTTTGCTTATTAAAGGTTTAAATCACTTTCTTTTTTGCTTGTTTAGGAGAGGAAATGAGGGAGAGGGAGAGGGAGAGGGAGAGGGAGAGGGAGAAGGAGGAAATGAGAGAGGGAGAGAAAGAGAAAGAGAGGGAGAGGGAGAGAGAGAGGGAGGGAGAGTGCATTCTCTCTCTCCCTCTCCCTTTTGCTTTTGGAGAGTGTTAAGATATATTGTGAGAGGGAGAGGAAATGCGAGAGAAAGAGAAAGAGAGGGAGGGAGAGGGAGAGAAAGAGAATGATAACATATATTGGAATGATAGAATATCCATGATTATGGTAATGGTATCCACTTTGCTTTTTTTATGGGTACCATTACATCGACTCCTTAAGAGGGCTAAAAATTAGTCATACACTTTATAAAGTCTAATTAGGAGATTTAAGATGCACGATAATAGACTTATCGATAATGGTATGCAATGTGCTTTGCTATGGGCCACGTACATTGGTGACTCTTTAAGATGGCTTAAAATTGGTCATGTCCTTCATAATGTCCAAGTAGGGGATCTAATTGTGATATGCATAATTCATTGTTTTTGTATTAACTTTATAGGCATAACAAATTAAAAATCATGCCAACTAGTCAACGGAAGGACTAAAAGAAAATGATACCCTAGCTAATGGTCATTACGGTACTTCATCAAAATGAACCCAAAAGTATTGTTATAGAAGAAGAATCCCTTAAATTGAATATAGGATATTTTCTCTCAGGTCTTATGACTATGAGTAGAATTGATTGAAACAAATTTTATTACTATTGTTGATAAATCTCATCTGTCTCTTTGAGAAATACCTGCCCACTAGCATGCTCACGATACAAGTCCACCTTCTTGTGCATCTTGTGGACGAAGTGCAGATTGCTGAATCTGTCCATACGCGATGGATGTTCTTCCTGGAGCGCTTCATGAAAACCCTGAAAGGCTTTGTGCAACAAGGATCTCGGCCAGAAGGTAGCATGGCCGAAGGTTGGTTGGTGTCAGAGGCGTTAGTGCATATCTCACAATGGCTACCAACAGTGGAACCAAACAATGAAATGATATGGACGCTGAAGGATGATGATAGACTGACTAGAGATGTGGTGGTTGGAAATGGGGTAGAAAAAAGAATGGATGCCTCAATGGAAGAGAAGGTGAATCGCTTTTGTATGTTGCACCATGCCTCCATGGAGACATGGCTCGCCAAGTACCAGATTGCAAGGCAAGATCGAGAGGAAGCGCGAGCTGAATTCCGACGCAGTACGCGTCATCGACCGATTCGATATCCCGAAGGCATGGAGGAGATGCCGCGGTTTATGTCAACACGATGGTTGCATGGAGCCTTGACCGCAGCATCTAGCGAAGGGAGAGAGGTCTCAATGGAGGAGTGGGAATTCTCGAGGGGATGTAGTCCAAAGGTGATGAGGGGTTTAAAATATGTCATATCTAAATTTTATATGCAACATCTAATTTGAGTGTTTCAATATACAGTACAAAATATATAGTGTAGTGTGGTCGCGCGGACGGCATTTTCGCATGGAGCGTATTGACAAAATGTGCTCCACAATGGACTGTAGTGTCATGGCAAGGTTTGAGCAAGAAAGCCAGTGACGAGCAACGGATCCGAACACAGTTGTGGATGAGATGGAGTATTTTGGGAACTTGCAAAGTATTATTACGGTGGATTATCGTAGCTTCTCCATGATACTATTCGATATGCAGTGGTTCAAAGTGGTACTTGGAGGAGCTGGAGCAACAGTTTGACGAGGTCCATCTGGATTTCTCGAAATAGATTCCGAAAAAAAATGGACGGATTTGCGTGACACCTTTGTGTTGCCGGCCCATTGTGAACATGTGCACAGAGTCATTTGCTTGCTAATTGTAATACGACATGGTTTATGTCACAATGGTTTGAACTCGCTTTGTACGTGTTTGTGAACATGTAATCTTCTATCCAAACCCTCGACAACCTCGATGGTGGTATGTTATACCTTCAACTCCTCGAAGTGCGAAAGTATATGATCAAAGCGATGTTTCGGACATAGATGAAGATAATATGCAAATAGAGGGGTCGATATTACAAGGGGTGGAGGCCGCCGCAAGCTTGGAGCCTGCATCGGCTAACAATGATGGAAATATAGGAGTCCAAGAATTTTTTGAGAATGAGGCAGACTCATTCTTTTGTGGTGACATGTCTATCGATCTTCTAGTGTATGTAGAGTTGTGTCAGGAGATTAACATGGGACCGTAGGATACTTCATTCTTGGAGCATCCACTTACTCAATTCGTTGTTTAGATCTCTTATAAAGGTACATAAGATATGCATTTTAAGAGGGATTTTTAAAAAATGATTTATATTACTGTGCTTTGTATAGTTTAAATTGATTATTCTAACACAATTTTTTATCTGTGCAGGTGATATTTTCAGGATGATTCGAGGGATGAGCGATGAGGAGTTTCAGGACATGATGGCAGGCATGTCTCTAGACCAGCTCGCGAGATTCAGAGAGATGGCAGACCACGAGCTGTCTCGTTCTTCGTCAGGGCACTCTGCTAGATCTGCTTCAGTGCAATCAGATGCTTCAGCTTCGAGCAGACAATCTTGACGCTCACGACTTGGGCCAGAGGGAGGGACTGCATTGGGATCAAGGGGATGCTGCTGTGGAGACACGGATGTGGTGCCTCCGTCTCGTCGTTCAGCTGGAGCTGCATCACCTCCAGGATTTGTCACACCTGTGGGGACGTCTACTCCAGTTACTCCAGCTTTTGCACAGCTGTCAGCAGCAGGTGGCACCTCTTTGGATACCACTCCGAGAGAGGTTACCCCCATCGGTACACCGGATGTAGAGAGGTCTCCTGGATATGCCCAAGAGCGTGGACGGAGATGGGAGAGGACCCATTTTAGGCAAACTCCTAGGGGTTATGGATATCTGGTTGATAGTAGGTCAGGAGCCATCATCATGAATGATGAGGGGAGGAGGGTGATGGCTCGCATGAGAGAGTTGTGCCAACAAGTTTTTCGGCACAACGTCCTGGATCATTGGAAGAACATACCGGAGCAAGGACTACATAGTAGCATCCTTACACGAGGAGTTTTTGGTGCCAGCCGCAGTAGATAGATTCTCTACGAGCTGGATGATGGATTGCATGCGTACATATATGTCACATAGACGATCCGACGCACGCAAGGCAATCAAGAGTGGGGCTGCAAAGCTCCAGTGGTTAGATGCAGACGACTAGCGCCGATTGAGGGAGGAGGCTATAGATTCTCCAGGACATTGGAGTCAGCAACGCGAGGCAGTGAGGGCACGACTCGAGGCCGAAGTGGTCCATCATCTTAGGAGTGGCGGCCACAGGACATATTTGGAGGACTTTGTAAGTTTTTCTTTTGTTTTGCTTGTTTGTTTTTTTGAAATATTCTTTGTACTGACAATCATGTTTCTAACAGTTAGCATTTTGTTTTCTTTGCAGCACTCCATTACAAATCGCGATCCGCAAGGCCTTGAGACTGATATGCAGAGAGGCACGGTCTCAATGCATTGATCGATCGGTTGTATAGACGGGCAGCCCTGTAAGTCACTCATCTTTCTTGTCCGTAGTTACCATGAGATATTTGAATGCATTATTGTATGGTGGATTGATGTGTTGTCTCTTTTTCTGCAGAATCCGTTCGATGCTCCTTTGCGGTGGGACGAGCTTTCGGGGGACGAGGATTTGTAGCTCACCCTTGGATCCTTGGAGCTCACACACCTTTATTTTTTAGTCGCCTGATCTATGTAGACATTTTCTATGTATTAGTGATATCCTGTCATGATTGTACCAATCACTTTTTATGCGATCATGTATTTATTTCATGTATCAGTTTTATGATTTCAGTATACATTCTTTTTATTTGCAAGCGCTTTGTATACAGTAGTGCAGAAACTATTTTGTATGGCTCTCATACAGCACACAATGCTATATGTGTCGCTATTTACGTCGTAAATTTACTGCTCATGATGCTATTGGCATCATTATGTGCGTCGCAAATTTACTGGTTGCATCGCATATAGCGATGCATATAGCGACGCCAATAGCGACGTTTCTATGGCGTTGTCAATAACGACGCTTTTTGCGACGACAGGGGCAAATTTTGTTGTTTTTATTTTCGTCGCTTTAAACGTCGGTATAAGGTCTATATCTTGTAGTGATAAAAGATTTGCCAAAATTTTGTTGTGTATACTGATGATAAACTTTTGACAATTATAATGACACTTCCATAGTGAAGATTTTGCAAGTATTTGTAGATATATCCATGCACACCCCCATTGCTACCCTTCCAATATCAATGTGGTTCACGATACATTCCATTAATTGATAAATGCATACATCACTATTAATAAAGCAAAAAACTAAACTACGGGTTAACCAAAATGCTAAGCCACTTCATGGTACCTTCACACTATCGCACACAATTGTTGTAAAGTAGATATGAAGAGGGAAGTAAAATTGTCATGTTTTACTTCACTTGTTTCTTCCTTCCCCATACTTTCAAGTTTCTCATGTTTAGGTCTCTCCCACTTTATTAACCTCCTCCCATTTGTATGTCCCATGTCTCTCATCTTCTTTCTTTTACATTTCTTCACTATGTGCATACATAAGTACTCTCTTTGTCGTCTTCTTCTTCTTCTCCTTCTTCTTCTTCTCACACAAGTTGATTTCAAGGTAGAATTCAAAGTAATAAGCGATAAGGTATAAAAAGGGAGACTAAAGGCTCATTTACACATGGATGGATTTGACAACAACCTTCTCAAATGCATGGGCCTCTAGGCTAGCCTTTTTCCTTCCTCAAGTATAGAATTCCATCCATATCTATAGGATGAAAAAGAGCCAATAGCCTAAGAAATACCACCTATTGAAATGGCTAGTCCCCTTGGCTATGATGAAGAAGAACCTCAAGGGGTATCACAAGAGAGTGGGATGATAGAGGGGCAGAGAGAGATATGTGAAGAAATGGTCAGTATGAGGAAAGAATAGGAAAGGATAGAAGAAACCATTTGACACTATGACAAAAGTCACAGAGCTAGCATACACATCACCTTCGACTTCAAATTTCAAGAAGACCAACTTTTGGAGCCACTTTCCTTGCAAACATAAAGCTACTCATTAGCACAAGGGAGAATATAGCTTGTAAATGGATTTCCCAATAAGATCTTTGGACCTTTCGGAAAGGTTGCTATCATCAAGGGCTGAAGAGTAGTAATTAACTTAGCGAAAATTTTAGGTACATATGGCTAGGGTAGCCAAAGTGATGATATCTTATTTTGGAAGGTCATAGGATTGATTGACCCACCTTTTGCTATGGTAGTCCTCAAGAATGAGTTGATCTTATTTATTGCCTACCCCTACTTATACACCTTCACTAAGAAACACACCATTTTCCTTAGCCACACCAACATTCCATTTCTAGCCCTACACATCCCACAATGATGTTGGATGCCAAAGGGACTCACTTGTCTAGGGGGGATAATATTAACACATGGAAACAATAAAACAAGTAAAGGAAAAACAAGATCAATGAACAAAACACAAAAGCAGTTAAGAAGAATCAAAGGAAAGTAATGCCAAAGTTTTGGAATGTCTTCAAAGGATTAACTCATTATAATGTGATCCATTGGAAGGGTTGTGGAACATACACTCATGAAATCTATAACAGAGTCATGGGAAATCTTAGAAAGAATGTAATGATCCTTAAAGCTAGAGTCTCAAGGCCAAGAGAATACTCAAGAGACAACCCATAAATGAAACTTAATGTAAAAGATTGACCATCGAAAATATCCATCCATTTAAGCTTGGAATAATAATGAAAGACTCATTCTTGTGGGTGTGCCAAAGCTTCTTTCTCTATTGCTCATGTGCACTTCTTACTTGCTTAGAGAGAGAGAGAGAGAGATTGAGGTTGAGATTGTGAGGATTAAAGGTAAAGCATTCTTGACTTCTCCATCTCCATCTTCATCATCATCTTCATCACCACCTTTTTCATAGGTATGGAGGTTCTCAAGGGGTTCACTATATGTATATTCTCTATATAACGTGCATTCATGGCCTATTTATAAATATCCTAATCTGTGAATTTTTCTTGAATAAAACACAACCATTTTTTATTCAATCTCTAACCGCTTTATATGATACCTCTTCTGTATGTAAAAAATATATAAAAATAGTGTTTTAAAAACCCCTTATTTTGAACTCACATTATATATACATATATTCATGAGTGACCCCCCCCCGAGTGGAGGTTGGAGGTTGAAGTGAGCCAAGCATGGATCGAGCTCTTGGAGTAGAGGAGACTACATAAGGATCATGGGGCTGTCTCAAGCTTCAAATTGGGCTATCTACATAAAAGTAATAAGCTATATATCCACTACAACCTTGAAGCTATTTTGTTTTCTTACTTGTTTCCTTGTAAGCTTAATGGTTTGGAGAGGATAGAAAAGTGAGTAGGTGAGAGTTGGTTAGCTAAAAAAGATTGGACCCTTGAAATAATAAGAGCTCCACTTATCCCATTGTTGAGGGCACAAGTACTTAGACAAAAATATCATTGCCATTTCAACATTTTGTTTATCCAACATAGGGATATACTCTTTGTTGACTTGTACATATTGAGACAACAAAATGTTAAATATGCTCAATGCCTAACCCTTGTAAGATGCCACCAATGATCCATGGTGCTCTAAGTTGTAAGGCCCCCATTATGAGGAGAACTCATGTGTGAGCACAATTGAATCTTGACGTGTATGCAAGATGAGGTCTATGTGACCAAATGGCAAAAAGGTGACCTTTGTAGATCTATCCTTTGGGATAGATTAAGTAGTTATGGTGGTAGCAACTTGAGGTGCAATCCATATACATTTGAAGCTTACATATATGAGCCTACTTTAATCCATACAAACTTAAAGCTTATGTACTAACTATTCTTTGCTTGCACTTTCACAAAATTACTTTAGGTATTTTGAATGAGAAATTGGTCTTTTGATTGAACTCTTACAAATGCTTAGTCTTAATGATTTTAGTTCTTCAATACCCTATTAGAGGACTCACCTTAATGTACCCTAAGGGATAGTGGATGGGCTTTTTGAATGTGATATGCTCATAAGTACCAACACTTATTTTGTGGTTTTACACTTTTTAAAAAGTGTATAAGGGCTTATTAATAAGTATTCTTTAGCCATTTTGTTGTGATTCATGCATGCAATATGTGACACATAAATAGGTATTCTTATTCTTTTTAAGTTCTTTAGCACACGTCTGTCATGTAGCTACCTCTCACATAACCACAACACTCTACAACAATCTATTATCTACCATTTCTATCCAAGAATAAGAGATGTAAATTGATGTTTTACTCATAGTGAAAAAGGGCTCACCTCTTCATTTTGCAATCACATTCCAAGGTTTGTTGCTTGCCCCACAATCCTCATGATGCTCCTCACATCAAACAAGACCTTACTACCAGTTCACATTGGCTTTATGAGTATGTTGGAGTTATGAAAAGGTGAGTATTGGAGGGCAATTCACCATCATTATTAATGGATTTGTTTCTGATCTTCATTGTACTTATATTCAGTGTGCACTCCTTGCACTGTGGCTACAATATTGCATAGTGTGAACTACATGCACTAGTGAAACTTGGAGATGCTTAAATTCCAAGTAAGCTTTGAATATTTTCCTATACTTGAGGATCCAGTTGATGCAATGTTTTATTGTATAGTGTAATTCCCATGTTGATACGTCATTTGAGAAAGCTTAGGATTTGATGCTAAGAGGCATATTCCACGATGGACTCCATGAGGGCTTTCGGTGGATTCCGTAAAACTAGAGGATATTCCACAGTGGATTCTGTGAGGTTTTTCGATGGATTTCGTAAAACTATATTTATCTTCCAGAGCTCATACACAAGATGGATTCCTTGTGCGAGAAGTTGACAGGAACGCCTGTCCTTTTTAGGTGTCAAATTATTTTAATGTGCACATGGGTGATTCCACAGCAAGTGATTCCATAAAATACATATCAATTAATGGATGTTTATGAGTTTAGAGTATGCACTCGAATTAAATTAAGGTTAGGATAGTGTTCCAAACTATTTTAATTTTTTGTAGCGGAAGAGTGCTAGCTATTTACTCTTGTTTGTTTATTTTATTTATAAACGATTGTGAATGCTTCAGTTGATGTGTAGAGCAGGTAGCGATGGCTTTGGGTAGCACTGGGTGTTAGCGTAAGTCCAAGTGTAAATTTCATAATTATGATCATTAGTTATTTTAAGTATAATATATAATATTATGTATTTATATGATATTTTATTATTAAAATTATTACTCTTTTTAAGTTATAAGTTTAAACTTCTTTAGTAACAATTCGATCATGGTCCTTAGTACTATTAATTTATTTGTTTTTAATATAGATTATTTTAGAATATGAGATTTAAGATATGCTTTTATTGAAAGAAGCTTTCTTTATGGAATATCTTGCTATTTTCTTAATGTGGTTAAGTTTAGAAGGCTTTTCTAGCTTTCTTTATAAAAGCAACACAATCACGCTGTCGCAGCGCATAGGGTTGAAGGTCACCAAAAGGGTTTGGTAAGAAAACTGGACAAGATAGATGGAGATGTGTCTTCAAGAGATAAGTAGATTACAATGAATGCTTAAAGGTTCAAGAGGTACTTCATGGTCAATCACAAGGGTTTGAAAGAAAAGAATGTATGGGGGTTCAAGATCTTAGACTCTAGAGATTGTAGAGATAAGAGAAGGGTTGAAGATTTCAAGCCAAGTTCTTGAAGATGTTAATAGAGCTTCCAACTGCATGTTCTTAGCAAAGATCACAAGAGTATTATCTCATAATTTCTAACTCAAATCAAGCTTGTTTTCTTGTTTGTAAGAGCAATCACAAATTATAAAATCAAGTATAATATGCTGCCATGTATCATAAACAACTCTGCATCCCATCATTCATACATGATGCCATAGCATGAATCAGCTTTGCATGATTACATTCAATGTAGACTGTTAGGGATGAAAGCTTATGAGTCAATTACAAGGCTTGTAGGGCAAACAGACTTGCTTCAAGAGAGCTTCAAATTGAGTTACTGATAAGAATAAGTTACCATAGCCAAGAAATAAGAGAAAAATCTCCTCTTAATTTAACTCAAAGCATCTATGAATAATCTACAAACATTGCCCTGCCATAGAGGCACATAATACTTGCATATGTTGACAAGGTGTCTTCTGTAGAGTAAGAAATGAATTAAAAGAACAATGCTATAGCTAATTCTTTGAATATGACTGAAGATATCAGCCTAAATATCTTTCGAAACTCGCCTATGATAATAGAATAAACTTTCCCTAACACAGTGTCGGAGCGTTTGGTGTTGAAAGTCTACCACGAGGATAAGAGACAGCAGGGTGAAGATAGATTTAGGGAGAGGAGTAGACGGAAAAGAAGGGGTTCGAAGAAATTGAAGACATAGAAGAATAATCCCAAAAAGAATTAGAAAATGTAGAAGAATACTAACAAAGATGAAGCATGTCAATTTATTCCCGCATTATGAGAAGATAAAACTCTAAAAGACAAAAACGTGTATAAAATAAAACCTTCTTCTATGTTGCTTCAGATTGCCAATTTGATGCTTTCATTGGCTCCGAAAGGGGGGTAAAATATCAGGACACCTGAACAGAATTCTGCTAGATCACTCATTCTTCATCTCTCACTTTGGAGTGTTGTTCACTGCCTGAAAACAGTGATCGCATGTTGCGCGATTTCATCAATCTCTCTTTTTACATAATATCCTCTCAAATTGGCTAAAAGCTACATGCTTAATTTTACATGTCATTCTAATCTAGAAGTTATCTATATTTTTATGGATTTTATAAGACAGTATCTAGAATATCAAAAATTGGCTAAAACTTGCCCAAAAATCTAATAGTTTTGAACCATGGACACTAACATTAATGTCTAAAATGGCATTGGCTCTCTAAATCAATAATAAAGCCACACTCTAGATTTTTTTACACAGTGTGCATGTAGTGGCACGACATCCACCCCCTCCTAACCTATACATCCTCTGGCATGTGCCAAAGTCTTTCGGATTTGCAGTGTTAGAAGAAGTGTCTTCTGCCATGTAAATGCCTTCATCTTCTACCTCTTGTTCTTCTTCTATGTCTTCATACTCTTGAATTACATCAAAGTCTTCTAACTCATATATTGAACTTTCTCTTAGTTTGAAGAGCTTGATTCTTTTTCAAGCTACGTGTATCTTTATGCTTGTCCCATCCAATTCAACTAATGAATTTGTGGCATTGTCATGAAGACCTTTACCACATACGGGCCAAACCAATGCTATACCATCTTCCTAGAAGCACTATATTGATTGTCTAGGTTGTTGTCATAAACAAGCACCCAATCATTTTCTTGAATTTCTCTTGGCCGAAGTCGATGTCACTTATGAAATCTTCTTATAATTGTTCTTTAGTCTTGCTATCTTTAGCTTCTCAATAGCTGTTTGAAAATCTTCAGGCCTTCTTTCTAGCTTCCATATGCGCAAAGTCAGCAACTCTTCTCTACTGATGCCTTCCTCCCAAGGTAGAAGACTCCATGTGAGAATAGATTCTTCAATTGGCATAATTGGTTGTTGTCCATGCATAAGTTCATCTAGCATATAGCCTATCACTATACTGTGGTAGTCCAATTAGCCCATAATGCAAAAGGTAGCATTTTAGGCCATTCTTTGATCTTTCCTCTACAAGACTTTGCTAGAGCTTTGAGAATAGGTTGGTGCCCTCTCTCACTATTCCCATTTCCCTCAAGGTTGTAGGCTGATGTTAAAGCCAACTTAATACCCAATTAAGCAAAGAAGTTACATGCCTCATTAGCATCCAACTCTCCTCTATCTGCAGTTACTATATCCACACAACCATATCTGCAAAACATATCTTCAAGCAAAAAATGACAAACAGCTTGAGTGGTCTTGGTTGTTAAGGCTTTGCCTTCAACTTGATTGGTTAGATCCTCTCTTGCAACAAGCACTAAATATCGCATATTCCATATTCATGTAGGCATGGTTACAAGATCAATAACCCATCTATAATGTATAGACAAGGGATAAGTCAGTTGCACAACCCATCTCAATGCTTGACCATAGAATATATCTAACACACATAAGAGGTTTCAACAAAATGTGCTATGCCCTGATACATGTTTTGCCACCAACATTTTTCTTTGACTTTACTAAAGATTCCCCATATGCCTCTATGGCCAACCCATAGGCTTTTATGAAACTCCTTCATTACCTGTTGTTGCATCTTTTGTTACCTAAAACTTGGACATGCGCTCCTTTCTTCTTCTTTGTGTGCTTCCATAGATGTCCTTCTTTAAGAAAAAAGCCATAATCTTTCCTCTTAATATGCTTGAAATCTTCATAAGTCCAAGACTCCTCCTTCTTCATTGTGCTCAAATATTGGCCAATCTTTAGCCAATCTTCTTTATAATCTTCTTCAAGGAAATGAACTAGAACTTGAGCAATGCAATGAGCATATTAGCTACTAGTTGATCACCCTTCTTCCATAGATAAATCTTTGATCTTTGTTGCTGTATGTTAATCTACAGCAGTACCTTTTCATGTCCTTACTATACTTAATGTTGTACCATTAAAAATATCAGCTTCACCTGTAAGATTCAACTTTGGGTTTGTATATATAGCAACTGAAAAGGTACTTTCAGTAGCCATGGAAGGAAATTCAGCAAGTATAGATTCTTCAACTTCATCTTCTTCCATCAACTCTTCTTCATTGTCATATCTTACACGTGACAGCATGTCAACAACAAGATTCGCCTTTCCTGCAATATGCTTTAATTCAGGGTTGAGAGATTTAATATATGCAATTCATCTTAGCATAGTAATGTCGGGTGTAGAGCAGTTGGCAATCATGACCAAGAGTGGAAGACAATCAGTTTCTACCACTACGAAAGCACCTATAAAGTATTCATGATCACACTTTAATGTTGTTACAACTCTCCACAATTCCCTTTTTACTTGTGCATATCTTCTTTGACATTCATTGAGAACCTTTGCTCCAAAACGAATTGCATACCTATTACCTTCAAGGTCTTCTTGGCCAACAACCCATCCTATCCCAACAAGACTTCTATCCATAGTAAGGATGATGGGTTGAACATTTGAATAATCAATGCTTTTGAGAGTGGGGGACTGAAATTAACAACTTCTTTAGTTTGCGTACAGTGAGAGTATGCTCTTTCCCCCAAGAGAATCTTTGTCCTTTTCTTAATAATTGATAGAGATTTTTGGTGACATGATAAAAATGTGGTATCCATATGAGATAGAATACACATGCGCCAAGAAATCTTCCCACCTCTGAGATATTTGTGCATTTTTCTTACATTCTGTTCATGGCATCTATCTTGATTGGCGAAGGTTTGCGTCCATACGGGCCACATAGATTATGCAACCACTAGGACTTCTTCAACTCCAAAGATTGATTTAGCTCCATAAAGCGTAAGATGAACTTCTTCTAACTTTGTCAAAATCCTATCACAATCATGAATATGGTTAACTAGAAATGTCCTACAGCCATCTTGGTCAAGCTCCTCATTCTTTTCATTGACTTCACATCCCTTGATAGGTACATCATCAAGAAATGGAAGAGTAAGTTGTGGAATAAAGTCCCTTAAGACTTTGTGCATGGCATTCATCGGGACTATGGAGTTTGTTGCTTCTTGTGGTTAGAGTGCACATGTGGACCAATCCAAGAGGTGTCTTCATTGTGGCAATGTCTCAGCTTTCTAATGAAAGCTGAAATTGGTCATATCCTGAATAAAGGTCACCCATAGAATAAATTACTCTACCTATAAAAGCTTCAGCAAACTCATCAACAATCAGACCCGAACCAACATTTTGGATTCTGACACGATTAACAGGCTGTAGATCTTGGATGAATCGTAAAGATCCATTTTTCTTGGGTATGGTAAACCATCGATTTGAGTAAGGTGCTGAAGAAGATTCTAAAATATTCATTTTAATATTCTCATTTAGAAGTTCCAATAATTTGGGAAAATGCACCCTTGTAACGGGAATGGGCTTGAGGTTCCAAGGCACATGTGGGACTGTATGAATGACCATAGGAGCCACAATATTTGGATCCACACAGCCTATTTCACTTGGTTGAAATGCAAAAGCTTTTCCATGTTTCATTAGCATTTCATAAAAGAGTGTTTTTCAACCAACAAAAGGAAAGAAATTTCACCTATTTTGAGCTCTGTTATACTTTCAGATGTGAACTTATGACCAATGTTGAAAGGATCACGAAGACTTGGCTGATCACCCTATCAGCCAGCCCTTAGTGGGATTGCCACAAGCTTGAATTTCTTATCTACCATCTTATATTTTGTCTCCACTTGTGCTTCAGCCTTGTTGAGTAAACCAATGTCTTCATGCTCAACAAATTCTTCAATTGTTTGATAAAAATCCAATGTACATACTTCTATGGACTGATTTTCAGCCTGATTTTCTATATGAGCAATTGCATATATTTCAACCAATGTGTCAGTAGTAATCAGTCTTAAAAAATGCCCAAAATATCTTCATTTTCAACCATCATGTGATAAGTTTTCAGCTCCCTTTTTACATGACATAAATATTTTCTTTCAGCTTTAGTCATGGCTAGAAGAGACTTATAATAGCCCATATTATTGGATGTACATATATATAGATTTGCTAGAGACACAGTTTCTGTAGCATAAGGAGGTTCAATATTTTCACATGGCGCACTGCCATAGCCTCCTTTTATAGCAGTGTAGCCCGAAAACCCTTGAATTCTTGGGCATTAGAAGGCACAGGATAATCACACAATCGATCTATATTTCGATGATGGTCAACACACATAGTAAGAAATTGGACAGCTCGTTCATTATCCTTTCTTCGAATTCAAGCATAGGCAGAACCATCATCAAGAGATTTTGTTTCCAAGCGAGCTTCAGAATTGTAAGGTTTCCCAAGAATGATAGGGTAACCACAAGAGTCTTGAATAAAAAAGTAAAAATTTTCTTTTATGTCTCCAATAGTTACTTGCACATTAAGACATGCAGCATATAACTCTCCAAAAGATTGTTTTGCAGCTCTCATTCACCAACTTGGATCAACATCTATGGGCCATCCGCCATTTTCATAGAGACTCCTTGCCATGACGTTTATCTCTAAGACATGGTCTGTCTAAGAGTGTAATACATGGTGTTTCTTTTGGAAGACTAAGACTTTAAAGTCTAGGGATAAGGACATAAAGTTTGACTCTTACTCCGATAAAAGAGATCCTGCTAAGGCATTAGGCTTTGTCAGGAAATTTGAAGTTTCTTTTTCTGATGGTAATTTCTCTGAAAAGCCCAAGCTAAGGCATGTAGGCATGCACTTCAAAGACACTGTTAGCAATTGGTGGTTGACTCTAATTTTGGAGGGAAGGAAACCTACGACTTGGAAAAAGTTCAAGAAGAAGTTTTATGCTCAATTTGTTGCCTCCTTATTTTAAGAATGATGTCAAGAAGGAGTGGGATTGGCTAGGCTAGAAAGAGCATGAAAATGTCACTAGTTATGTGGACAAGTTTTGGTCTACTCTTCTCAAGGTCTCTCGTTTCATGGAGATCAGCGATGAAAGGTTTCATGTGGATACATCTTCATGGTTCTGTGTAAATGAGGAAGACCTACCTTTGCCCATGACCAATATTCAAAGCCAGAGGGTAACAAGAAGAAGGACAAGTATCTCTCACCCTCTAAGATACAAAAGTATAAATAGGAAGGAAGGTGCTTTCTTTGTGGTGAGTTAGGGAATATGAAGCCTGATTGTCCTCACAAAAGGAAGGAAGTGAATGTGGTTAAAGATCCTCCTCCACCATCATCAAATTCTGTTCTGGATGTGTAGGTTAACACTCATTCAAATGAGAAGAAAAGAAAACTCTTAAAGGGTTGGGGGACACTCAACAATCAACCAGTTTGATACTCTTTGATCCAGGGTCCACAGATAATTTTGTGTTAGCAGATACTGTTGAAAGGCTACAAATTCCACCAGATCAATTGGGAACACCAATTGGATCAGGTTCGGCATTTGAAGGACTTACAACCAATTCTACACCTATTCAAGGGAAGTTGAATCTTAGAATTGGGGATTATCGCGACCAAGAATCTTTTCTACTTGCACCCATAGGTAACTATGATATCTTAGGCATGCCTTGGCATTACAAGACTAGAACTCTTCCTGATTTTGTTAAGAAGACCCTTGCATTTCAATTCAAGGGTCAAAATATAGCATGCGTTGCTGATACTCTAGATTGGCCTATGCCAATCGTTAGTCATGTTGGCATTTCTAAAGAAATGAAGAAAGCTATTTCTGTTATTTCTAAGTCTTAGAATTTAAAGGAACCCCTCTCTTTAATTGATCAAGCTAAACATGATTTTGTTAAACAATATGAAGATCGTTTTAGTGATTCACTCCTAGGAGAGTTACTGTAACGTGTCCACTAGAATCATCCAGGACACGTCTTAGCAGTCCATCGGAAAGGATGTCTAGAAAACTCCGCCCGGCACTCCCATGGAATGTTACGGGTTTTGCAATCTAGGTCTTCCCGTGTCTGCCACGTAGCGGAAGTATCCTGGCCGTTCCCACTTAGGATCGACCTGAATTTGGGTTTTCCTGTTTGGTCATTAGCTAGCAGCAACTAGCGTTAGACCCGAGCGAACTACTTTACGCAGAAACGCCAGGTCCGAAGCGGATTCACGCTGCACTTGGTTCAAAGAGAATGGGAAACGAGAGGGATGCAAGGCTCAACCTCTCTGCCTATAAGGCATAGTCCCATTCCGTTCCCCTAAAACAACGTAAATTTGGGTAAGATGTAACTCTAGGTCATCGTTCTCGTTATTCGTTTTGATGATGATGATCATCCCGCTGTTCCTCGAGATTTTTGAGAAAAGTTCCCGGCTAACCGGGACCACCCAGCCGTAGGACGGACCCATGGTCCATCCTCCGCACTTTCCTCGGTTTGTTTTAGTTATGTAATTATCTAACACATTAATTTGACATATAACAAACAGCTTCTTTAATTAACCCTGTTAAGCACTGGTTCCTTCACGTAATCTTATCACGTGACATAGAAAAACAATATCAAACAACTTCTTTATTATCATTTCATCATTTTATCTTTGAAATACAAGGAGTTCCGCCCGTAGGCTTGTCCATAATCCGCCCGAAGGCTTATCCAGTAATCTGCTAGGGATCACTATTCCAAGCTTCTGCCCGTAGACTAGTATGCGGGCCTCGAGATCCAATCGCGAGTCACGTTAGCCTCTTGTGCAGGACCCGGAAGGCGAGGGATTTACGGCCAGAGCCCCCCCTGGCACCCAAGCGTCCTCCTGCTCCAAGTAGAGCTCAACGGAAAGACCTCTCGCGGCGGGTTCGGTCCACGTTCCCGGCGCGGTCAACAACCCCCTTGGTTAGGGTCAGGCAGGCAATCGGGGGTAACTGAAGCTGCCACTCCCTTCAGGCCTTCAACCTGAAGCATTTAGATATCTTTTCATCCTTTAGTTCCTTGAGCAAACAATGCAAACAGTGCTTTCTAAACTATTCAAGCACAATCAATTTCCAGTGGTCGTTTATTTGGCCAACTGCTAAGGAGTGAATCGTTCTCTCCGAATGCATCCAGCATTCGATCTGGGATCAATTTCGACTTGGCAAGAACCTCAAGGGTTTGTTCGTTCACCCTTTTTGTCCTTGAGTTAGGGCCATACCTTGTTAACCCAACTTAACCAATACCTTAGGTTTTATTAATAGTAAATCCTGGCGACCATGTCGCTTTAATTTATTGATTGATCATTTGCTTCCAAGCAAATACCTAACTTCCCTTAACTTGGCAAATTTTCCCAATAAGGGTGATGTAACAGGATGACTACTCATCCTCTTGCAAGTTAAACTTGCGCAAGAACCTGCCAACCTCATTCCAAGGAATGGCAAAACTTTCTTGTGATCAAACCACAAGGCTATGCGACATTGCAACTTGTTGCACAAGTGTCACCTCTATTCCAAGGGATCATTTCACCTATTGAACGGTGTTTTCTGGTCAAGGAATTATGATTAGACTAGAAGTAGGGTTTAGGGTGTCTTCTTACTCAACCCAATCCTAATTGCACTAGGCCGACAACGTTCGGTCCTAGGGATTCCAACTCAATCCAAGTTCTAGCATTAGGTCGAATGATCCTTAGGGTAGAAACCCTAGATCATTATTTGCGTGCGCGTCCCATTGACTCAACATTCCGGGAAGGTGGGTAGGACCTTTGGGTTTGAGGTACTTCGACTTGGCGTCCAAGTACGATACTTGGCTGTATTTCTAACGTGCCAAGCCCTAGCTAGTACTTGAGGTTTTTATTGAATCGGCTAGTTATGCCTATACGAAACCCTAACAGTCATGATACCACAAATGACTTGGGTAATTTTGACCTACTTGTCTTATGACAAGGACAATTCTTTCCTAGAGATGATAAACTTGATCTAAAGTAGAAAAATAGTTGCAAAATGTTACAATACATGTAAACATGTAATTCATTACTTCCACGCACCATAAGATCCGCAATAGCCCTATCCCTTTTTGCTAAAGTCAAAAGGCATGATAATTTGAAGAATAACTTACATAGGGCCTACTAGGATTTACATCAAGGAATAACACCTACAACCTTTTGTCTAAGTATTTGCATTTCATGCTTTTATAAGCCATGCAATCATTCCTAAATGCTACTTGATGAAATGAAATTTGCGAAAGTATAAGTGCGACCCGTAGATACAACAACATCGTGAATGAAGTTCATGCAATACTAAGGCAAGTGTCGATTTAATCTAATTGCAAGCATCTTTTCCCATGCAACTTATATAAGATCGGGGTTCTTTTTTATGCCGTGCAACAGAAATTAACAATTTCCTCATGCGAATCCTAACGAAGGGAGTTATTGCAAAAATACTCCTTTCCTTCATGACCAATGCACTTAACAATTTCCTCTTTAACCCTAGGCAATATGTGGCTTTCCTTTGAAAATGCACGACAAGGCAATTTATTGTTAAGGTCGTAAGATGGATGGACGATTAGCGTTTATATTGAAAATACCAATTTTTCCCAATTGCATTTAACTTAGGCTAGGTGAATTTGAACATGCACGGTTGCTTCCTAATCCATGGAGTTGTCATGCTTAATGCATTACTTTAGTATGAAATCACAATAGTAAAAACCTGGGTTTGTGGGCTCGGGGAGATGTCCACGTGAATGCTAGGAGAAGAACCTCCCGCAGGCGCGCCTTGCGACTTCTTGGGAGCCATTGTAGGCGTGATCACAAACTTTGCGGATTACCCTCGCTTCTACGCTTTCTCCGAACAGCCTTGAGATGTGCCTTCTCCCTTATACGCAGGAGATTCCTTCACCAGAAATCGGATGAGAATTAGAGTTTTTCGAGGGGGCTACGGAAATAGAGCTTAATGAGGTCGGACTTAAACCCGGGAAGACCGCAGGAACAAGACCAAAGCCTTATCCCTTAGAAGCTGTGGAAATGGGCTTTAAGGGAGGGCTTTTAACCCCCGAGGTGGAACCCGTGTGCACAAGGCCTTAAGCCTTGTACTTTAGAAGCTTCCAAAAGCTTCTGGGAAGCTGTTGCTCCCCACATAAACCACGTGGATTAAAGGTAAAGGTTGAGGAGGGGGGGAAGATTAGCGTCGAGACAGGGAGGATTTGTGACGTGATGGCGGCAGATTGACGGCTGGTCGTGGTGGCGGCGGTTCTTGTCAGCAGCGGCGACAGATCTGGCGTCCTCACGGCGGCTTCCCAGTATGACAGCGTCGACAATTAGCAGCCTATACTCTCCCCAGCTCGGCGATGGTAGTAGCCATTCGTCCTTTCTCCCTTCCTCAGCAACGGCGTGGGCAGCAGCATCATTCTCCCTCTTTCTCCCTTCACACCTTAGAGGGTGTATATATAGGCATGGGGGGGGAGAGAAGAGCTCCACCACGTGGCCCCCTTGCATGGGTTCCCCCCTCCCCATGCAGCCCACGACTCCACCAAGTCCCATCCCCCCACACTCCCTCTCCTCCAGTCGTGCATCGGCTGGGGAAAAGGGATAAAATAAAAAAAATTGCCTTGATAATATTCAATTTGCCCCTCCCAAGAGGGTGTTTACGTGTGATTTGCGGGTTTGAACTCTCGGGTTTGCTTTGCCAATGCGGAGGTCCCGATTTCTCGCGTGCAGGTCAGAGGTTACACTGCCGGCAATTTCAATATGAGAGATAACCTTTGCACGAGGTTTACGCAGTGTGCGGGAAGTCAATATTCATGGGTGGGAATATTACATTCTCTCCCCCTTAGAAGAATCGAGATGTCCTCATCTCGAGATAAACTGGGGATATTGAAGATTGAGAGAGCTTTCATCCATCCAGGTAGCATCCTCTTCGGGATAATCTTTCCACTGGACGAGGCATTCTTTCAAGGTTCTAGATCTTAACTGTCTCTCCCTAACATCTAAAATCTTTTCCGGTCTTAGTTCAAGGACTCCTTGACTAGGCATTACAATTTGTTGGTCATCAAGTACATGATTAGGGTTGGGTATATATTTTTTTAAGAGACTAATATGGAATACATTGTGAACTTTTAGGTTATCCGGAAGTTGCAATTTATAAGCATTGGGTCCCAGGCATTTGAGGATTTTATACAGCCCACAATACCTTGGACTTAGCTTCTTGCATTCTCCTAGAGATAGAGAACTCCTTTTAGAGCGTACACGAATGAAGACCATGTCTCCTTCTCCGAAGACCCTCTCTTGGCGTTTCAAATCCGCATATGCCTTTTGTCTATCTTTGGCTGCTTGTATGCCTTGTCTTATTGACCTTATTTGGTCATCCATGTCTTCCAACATTTGTCTTGAAGCTTCAACTCTTAGGGTTGGATCAGAAAAGTTTAGGGGACTTCGACAATCATGACCATACAATGCCTGGAAAGGGGTCATTTGAATGCTCTGCTGGTAAGAAGCATTGTAGGCAAATTCTACTAACGGCAAGTACTGAATCCACCTCTTCGACTCTCGACAGCAGTATGCCCTAAGCATATCCTCAGTGATTTGATTTACTCGCTCTGTTTGTCCATCCGTTTGGGGATGGTAGGCAGTGCTAAAACAGAGTTGAGTTCCAATAGCTTCAAAGATAGCTCTCCAGAAGTGTGAAGTGAAGAGAGAATCTCGATCGCTAATGATCCTTCTAGGTAACCCATGTAGCTTGAATATCTCCTTGATAAACACTCTTGCAATGTCGGAGGCTTTATAGTTTGTCTTTATTGGAATCAGGTGTGCAACCTTAGTAAGCATGTCAACTACAACCATAATGGAGTTGTATCCTCCTTGGACTTGGGGTAAGCCCACCACAAAATCCATACTGATGAATTCCCATTTCATTTGGGGAATGTCAAGTGGTTGCAATTTTCCTGGCATCATGACATGTTCAGCCTTGATACGTTGGCAAGACAAACATTCAGTGACATATTTGAGAACGTCACCTTTGAGCCTCTCCCAATGGTAGCTCTTCCTAACTGCATTAAGAGTTTTTGCATAGCCAGGATGTCCTGCGAAAGGGGAATCATGAGCTTCCCATAATATCTTCTGCTTAAGTGACTGGCTTGTTGGTATACACAGCCTTGTTCTGTAGTAGACAAGTCCATTATCAATGGAAAATTCCTGATACTTAGCTTGTGACTTCAGATTCTGCTCCTTGGTAGATATTTCTTTTATCATGGTTTGGTAGGCCAAATCATGGCATGCTTCCTCTCTAGCTAGTTCGAGTATAGGGTTGCTTGGCATAGATACCTTTGTAGCCAGAGATCTGGCCGTTGATGGATTCTGCAAGATTAGGGAATTTAGGAATGCCTTGCGACTGAGTGCATCGGCAACTACATTCTCTTTCCCTGGTCGATACTTGATTTCAAAATCATACTCCTCCAATACTTCAATCCATCGACGTTGCCTCATGTTGAGCTCGTTCTGGGTAAAAATCCATTTGAGACTCTTATGATCGGTTACTAGAGTAAACTTGTTACCCAACAGGTAGTGTCTCCAAAGCTTTAGAGCATGGATGACAGCTAATAACTCCAGATCATGCATGGCATAATTCTTTTCATGACTCTTCAATTTCCTTGAAGAATATGCTACTGGATGACCTTCCTGCATAAGTACACGCCCCAAGGCAAGAATGCTGGCATCAGTTACTACCTCGAACTCCTTATTGAGGTCAGGAAGTTTTAGAATAGGTGCTGATACCAAACATTGCTTCAATTGGTCGAAGCTATTTTGTTCGGGAGTTGACCATGTAATAGAAGTCTGCTTCTTTAGTAAGTCGGTAAGAGGTGCTGCAATCAAAGCATAGTTTTTGATAAAGACCCTATACCATCCTGTGAAGCCAAGAAAACTACGTATTTCTTTGACGGATACTGGTATTGGCCATTCAAGCACATCTCTGACTTTGGCTGGGTCTACTGATATTCCTTCTGATGATACTATGAATCCTAGATATTCAATCTGACGTTTGAAGAATGCACACTTCTTCATTTTTGCATACAGCTTATGAGACCTCATTGTCTCAAGGACAATCCGAAGTTGAGGTTCATGATCTTCTTCCTGTTTAGAATAAACTAAAGTGTCATCGAAGAAGACAAGCACGAAATCATCAAGATATGGTCTAAAAATATCCTGCATTAATCTATTGAAGGTGGCAAGTGCATTTGTAAGCCCGAATGACATAACCAAGAACTCAAAGTGCCCATATCTTGTATTGAAGGCCGTTTTTGGAATATCTTCATCCTTGATCCTTATTTGATAGTAACCTGACCTGAGATCAATTTTGGAGAAGATCTTTGCACCTTGAAGGCGATCAAGAAGCTCATCTATTCTAGGAATAGGATACTTGTTCTTGACTGTTGATTGATTCAACCCACGGTAATCAATACATAGTCGAAGTGTCCCATCTTTCTTTTTCTGGAATAGTACTGGAGCTCCCCATGGTGAGTTGCTAGGCCGGATGTAACCCTGATCTAACAGTTGCTTGAGTTGTTCCTTCAACTCAATAGCTTCTGGTATGGACATTCTATAAGGTCTCTTTGCAATTGGCGCAGCTCCAGGCATTAGCCTTATTTCATGATCAACTTCTCTTGGAGGTGGAAGTTCAGTTAATTCCTCAGGGAATACGTCAGCGTATTCCTTTAGCCAAGAGGGTCCCTCATGAGACTCTTGCCTTTGATCTAATTTGTTGAGTTTGATCAGGTAAACAGGTAATCCTTTTCTAACCCCTTTTATGATCCGCGATACTTTGGCTAACTGAATTCTTGGCACTCCTGCCTCACCTTGAGTTGTAACAAACTTTCTTTCAGAGTTTCGAAAGGAAACTTGACCCTTTCCACAGTGGATGTGGGCATCATTAGGCTTAAGCCAATCCATCCCAAGTAGACACTCATGGATACCTAAATTCATGACTCTGAATTTGACTGAGGTTTTCTTTCCTCCCAGAAAGAATTCTTCCTTAGCAGTTTGCCTGATACAAGTTACCTCACGACCGTTTGCCAATTCCACAAGTAGGGTAGGTGCTTCTATTGTGGTTATTCCTAATCTTTTAGCACACGCTGGTGAGATAAAGGAATGTGTACTGCCACAATCAATCAAGGTTTTGAAGCCTTTACCTTGATAGTCCGACGGTGTTTGAATCACCGAGAACTGGCGATTCGGCCCCTTCCTGTGTAAAGCGGCATGGACTGTTGCTCTTTCGAATTCCGCTTCCATAGTCGGATCTTCCTCTTCTTCTGCTTCACATCTTTGCCTATTGGTAATGCAGGCAGTTCTTCCTCTTCCACGGGTGGCGGCTCCTTGACCGCGGCCTGCACCTTGACGATGTCCCTCGCTGAGCTTGGGACATTGCCTTTTGAAGTGACCGAGTTCGTTGCAGTGGAAACATCGGAGGTTTCGACCATTACTGTGAGTAGGAACAAAGTTGTTGACGTTATTTGTCCTTGCTTTCTTCCTTTGTCCCTGATTGAGACCTTGAACTCTCTTCACTTGGGGTCTGAATGCTCCTCTGTTCGGGTCGCTATAAGACCAATTCTTAATACTCCTTGGTCTAGCTTGCACTTCCTGAATTATAGGTGCCGCTCGAATGAGTGCATCCTGAAGATCTGATGGTCGCATAGATTCGAGACGAGTATTTACAGGTGGATTTAAGCCCGCGCAAAATTTGGACACCTGCTGCGTCGTGTCCATTTGTGGCGCATACTTTAAGAGTGAGACAAATTTAGAGTAGTATGCGTCAAGGGTGAGTCCTAACTGTTTTAGCTCATAGAACTCATTCATTTTCTGTGTACGATATGCAGGTGGCAAATATCTCCCCTGCACGGCTTGCTTTAACTTCTCCCAGGTAACGGACCCCTCTGAAGTCCCTTGATCCCTGCACCATTGTTTCCACCATAGTCTAGCTTCACCAGTGAGTTTTAATTTGGCGAGCATGGCCTGATTGGTAGGTGCAGTACCAGCTGCTTCGAAGTAATCCTCCATAGATTCAATCCAAATTTCAGCATCAGACTGGACGAATCTTCCTCTCCCGTCAAACTCGGGTGGCTTTATCTGTTTGAGGAGGAACTTCTTCTCCTGGATCACAGCAGTACTTGATGTAGGGGGCGAATTTGGAACCTGTACCTGGGGTTGTGCCTGGGTAAAAGTTTTCTTAACGTTATTGTATGATAATTGACATTAGCTTATCTTTAGTTCAGCTATCTCGTAAATCATGAAGCTACTTAACTTTTTGTAACAACCCTAATGCACAGTCGGATATTGATAAAAGAAGTCCTTATTTATATTTACATGGGCGTAGCCTTATACAACATCTCGTGTGATGATAATCCAATCATTACATTTAGTTTGGGGAGAACAATGTTGTATTGCATTTGTCTACAGGAACTGTGTAATAGTAGGGTTTTGGGTCATGGATCTTTAGGAATCGATAATTCATTGGAAGTTCAGGATATCCTTTCCACTGGAATCCATACTTCTCATGGCGGCCCAACACCTTAATCCTGTCGGCTGGGATTACACGGGTTACTTCCTCATATACATATGAGTTCAATTCAACCCTCCGACCTTGAATATGCAAAGTCGAATTTACGTGAGCTTCCACAAAAATGAACAGCTTCACGACTTTCAAGTCTTCCAACCACTTGATCCTCTTTAGGTTGGTTTGTAGATAAGCGAACCGGTGGGCAGCTATGTAGTAGATTCCTGAAGACCCAGTCCATCTTCGTTCTATATGTAAAGGTGATGGATTATAAATCTGCTCCAGGATGTTCATTATTTCAACTCTCTGCCTATAATGCGGAGAATGCATTGCAGTCATAAACATGATCCGGAACACCAAAAACTTGTTCCACGCTTCATAGTTCTGCAAGACAGTATTGAAGATGAGGAAATGTTTGGACAGCAACAATTTCTTTACTTCATTTTATTGAGATCTCACGAAAACAATTCCGTTGTTGGTCGGCTCTGATACCAACTGTAACGTGTCCACTAGAATCATCCAGGACACGTCTTAGCAGTCCATCGGAAAGGATGTCTAGAAAACTCCGCCCGGCACTCCCATGGAATGTTACGGGTTTTGCAATCTAGGTCTTCCCGTGTCTGCCACGTAGCGGAAGTATCCTGGCCGTTCCCACTTAGGATCGACCTGAATTTGGGTTTTCCTGTTTGGTCATTAGCTAGCAGCAACTAGCGTCAGACCCGAGCGAACTACTTTACGCAGAAACGCCAGGTCCGAAGCGGATTCACGCTGCACTTGGTTCAAAGAGAATGGGAAACGAGAGGGATGCAAGGCTCAACCTCTCTGCCTATAAGGCATAATCCCATTCCGTTCCCCTAAAACAACGTAAATTTGGGTAAGATGTAACTCTAGGTCATCGTTCTCGTTATTCGTTTTGATGATGATGATCATCCCGCTGTTCCTCGAGATTTTTGAGAAAAGTTCCCGGCTAACCGGGACCATCCAGCCGTAGGACGGACCCATGGTCCATCCTCCGCACTTTCCTCGGTTTGTTTTAGTTATGTAATTATCTAACACATTAATTTGACATATAACAAACAGCTTCTTTAATTAACCCTGTTAAGCACTGGTTCCTTCACGTAATCTTATCACGTGACATAGAAAAACAATATCAAACAACTTCTTTATTATCATTTCATCATTTTATCTTTGAAATACAAGGAGTTCCGCCCGTAGGCTTGTCCATAATCCGCCCGAAGGCTTATCCAGTAATCTGCTAGGGATCACTATTCCAAGCTTCTGCCCGTAGACTAGTATGCGGGCCTCGAGATCCAATCGCGAGTCACGTTAGCCTCTTGTGCAGGACCCGGAAGGCGAGGGATTTACGGCCAGAGCCCCCCCTAGCACCCAAGCATCCTCCTGCTCCAAGTAGAGCTCAACGGAAAGACCTCTCGCGGCAGGTTCGGTCCACGTTCCCGGCGCGGTCAACAACCCCCTTGGTTAGGGTCAGGCAGGCAGTCGGGGGTAACTGAAGCTGCCACTCCCTTCAGGCCTTCAACCTGAAGCATTTAGATATCTTTTCATCCTTTAGTTCCTTGAGCAAACAATGCAAACAGTGCTTTCTAAACTATTCAAGCACAATCAATTTCCAGTGGTCGTTTATTTGGCCAACTGCTAAGGAGTGAATCCTTCTCTCCGAATGCATCCAGCATTCGATCTGGGATCAATTTCGACTTGGCAAGAACCTCAAGGGTTTGTTCGTTCACCCTTTTTGTCCTTGAGTTAGGGCCATACCTTGTTAACCCAACTTAACCAATACCTTAGGTTTTATTAATAGTAAATCCTGGCGACCATGTCGCTTTAATTTATTGATTGATCATTTGCTTCCAAGCAAATACCTAACTTCCCTTAACTTGGCAAATTTTCCCAATAAGGGTGATGTAACAGGATGACTACTCATCCTCTTGCAAGTTAAACTTGCGCAAGAACCTGCCAACCTCATTCCAAGGAATGGCAAAACTTTCTTGTGATCAAACCACAAGGCTATGCGACGTTGCAACTTGTTGCACAAGTGTCACCTCTATTCCAAGGGATCATTTCACCTATTGAACGGTGTTTTCTGGTCAAGGAATTATGATTAGACTAGAAGTAGGGTTTAGGGTGTCTTCTTACTCAACCCAATCCTAATTGCACTAGGCCGACAACGTTCGGTCCTAGGGATTCCAACTCAATCCAAGTTCTAGCATTAGGTCGAATGATCCTTAGGGTAGAAACCCTAGATCATTATTTGCGTGCGCGTCCCATTGACTCAACATTCCGGGAAGGTGGGTAGGACCTTTGGGTTTCAGGACTTCGACTTGGCGTACTCCAAGTACGATACTTGGCTGCATTTCTAACGTGCCAAGCCCTAGCTAGTACTTGAGGTTTTTATTGAATCGGCTAGTTATGCCTATACGAAACCCTAACAGTCATGATACCACAAATGACTTGGGTAATTTTGACCTACTTGTCTTATGACAAGGACAATTCTTTCCTAGAGATGATAAACTTGATCTAAAGTAGAAAAATAGTTGCAAAATGTTACAATACATGTAAACATGTAATTCATTACTTCCACGCACCATAAGATCCGCAATAGCCCTATCCCTTTTTGCTAAAGTCAAAAGGCATGATAATTTGAAGAATAACTTACATAGGGCCTACTAGGATTTACATCAAGGAATAACACCTACAACCTTTTGTCTAAGTATTTGCATTTCATGCTTTTATAAGCCATGCAATCATTCCTAAATGCTACTTGATGAAATGAAATTTGCGAAAGTATAAGTGCGACCCGTAGATACAACAACATCGTGAATGAAGTTCATGCAATACTAAGGCAAGTGTCGATTTAATCTAATTGCAAGCATCTTTTCCCATGCAACTTATATAAGATCGGGGTTCTTTTTCATGCCGTGCAACAGAAATTAACAATTTCCTCATGGAATCCTAACGAAGGGAGTTATTGCAAAAATACTCCTTTCCTTCATGACCAATGCACTTAACAATTTCCTCTTTAACCCTAGGCAATATGTGGCTTTCCTTTGAAAATGCACGACAAGGCAATTTACTGTTAAGGTCGTAAGATGGATGGACGATTAGTGTTTATATTGAAAATACCAATTTTTCCCAATTGCATTTAACTTAGGCTAGGTGAATTTGAACATGCACGGTTGCTTCCTAATCCATGGAGTTGTCATGCTTAATGCATTACTTTAGTATGAAATCACAATAGTAAAAACCTGGGTCTGTGGGCTCGGGGAGATGTCCACGTGAATGCTAGGAGAAGAACCTCCCGCAAGCGCGCCTTGCGACTTCTTGGGAGCCATTGTAGGCGTGATCACAAACTTTGCGGATTACCCTCGCTTCTACGCTTTCTCCGAACAGCCTTGAGATGTGCCTTCTCCCTTATACGCAGGAGATTCCTTCACCGGAAATCGGATGAGAATTAGAGTTTTTCGAGGGGGCTACGGAAATAGAGCTTAATGAGCTCGGACTTAAACCCGGGAAGACCGCAGGAACAAGACCAAAGCCTTATCCCTTAGAAGTTGTGGAAATGGGCTTTAAGGGAGGGCTTTTAACCCCCGAGGTGGAACCCGTGTGCACAAGGCCTTAAGCCTTGTACTTTAGAAGCTTCCAAAAGCTTCTGGGAAGCTGTTGCTCCCCACGAAACCACGTGGATTAAAGGTAAAGGTTGAGGAGGGGGGGAAGATTAGCGTCGAGACAGGGAGGATTTGTGACGTGATGGCGGCAGATTGACGGCTGGTCGTGGTGGCGGCGGTTCTTGTCAGCAGCGGCGACAGATCTGGCGTCCTCACGGCGGCTTCCCAGTATGACAGCGTCGACAATTAGCAGCATATACTCTCCCGAGCTCGGCGATGGTAGTAGCCATTCGTCCTTTCTCCCTTCCTCAGCAACGGCGTGGGCAACAGCATCATTCTCCCTCTTTCTCCCTTCACACCTTAGAGGGTGTATATATAGGCATGGGGGGGGGGAGAGAAGAGCTCCACCACGTGGCCCCCTTGCATGGGTTCCCCCCTCCCCATGCAGCCCACGACTCCACCAAGTCCCATCCCCCCACACTCCCTCTCCTCCAGCCGTGCATCGGCTGGGGAAAAGGGATAAAATAAAAAAATTTGCCTTGATAATATTCAATTTGCCCCTCCCAAGAGGGTGTTTACGTGTGATTTGCGGGTTTGAACTCTCGGGTTTGCTTTGCCAATGCGGAGGTCCCGATTTCTCGCGTGCAGGTCACAGGTTACACTGCCGGCAATTTCAATATGAGAGATAACCTTTGCACGAGGTTTACGCAGTGTGCGGGAAGTCAATATTCACGGGTGGGAATATTACAGTTACCTCGTAAGCACCCGGAAGATCACACAATTGATATTATCCTAGGCAGTTCACCACCTAACCAACTGCCTTACCAAGTAAGTGCAAGTCAGCAAGAGGAGATCCTAACACAAGTAAACGAATTGTTGAAAAAAGGGTTAGTTCAACCTAGCTCTTCTCCATACTGAGTCTTACTTATTCAAAATAAAGACGGTTCTTTTCATATGTGCATAGACTATAGATCTTTGAACAAGATCACAATCAAGAATCATTTTCCTATCCCAAGGATAGATGATATATTGGATAAATTGCAAGGGGCTAGTATCTTTAGTCACATTGATGTCAAGAGCGGCTATCACCAGATACGGATAGCACCTGAAGATGTTTATAGGACTCGGGGGGTTCACTATATATATATTCTCTATATAACGTGCATTCATGGCATATTTATAAATATCATAATGTGTGAATTTTCTTGAATAAAACACAACCCTTTTCTATTCAATCTGTAAGTACCCCCTTTATATGACACCCTTCTGTATGTAAAAAATGTGTTTTAAAAAATCCTTATTTTGAACTCACGTTATATATACATATATTCATGAGTGACTCCCCCATCCCCCCCCCCCCCCCCCCCCCCCGAGTCATAGGATAGCTTTTTGTACGACATTTGGACTATATAAGTTTTTAGTCATGCCATTTGGTTTGACTAATACACCCACCACATTCAATCGAATGATGGAGAGAATTTTTAGACCTCAATCAAGGTTCATAGATGTCTTCTTGGATGACATTCTAATATTTTCACGGTGTGAAGAAGAGCATAGAAAACATATATCTATTGTTTTTCAAGAGCTTTGCAAGCATAGACTACATGCCAATGCTAAAAAGAGTGAATTTTTCCGTTCGGAAATTCATTTCTTAGGCCATATTGTTTCTCACAATTTGGTGAGAATGGATCCTGAGAAGATTCGAGCCATTGTTGAATGGCCTACATCTACTTCTATACATGAAGTTAGAAGTTTCTTGGGCCTATTTTCATACTATAGGAGGTTCATACGAGGTTTTGTGTATGTTGCATCTCCTCTACATGACCTTACTAAGAAGCGAATGCCTTTTTGCTGGTGATGAAGGCAACTAAAAAACTTTGAAAGAATTAAGTTTCTTGTGACTCAAGAACCAGTTCTCATAGTTCTAGATCTTCAAAAACCTTTTGAAGTTCACTGTGATGCTTCTGGGGATTGCATTAGAGCTACACTTAACCAAGAGCATCATGTAGTTGCATTTGAGAGCCGATGCCTCAAGGACCATGAGCTACATGCTCCAGTATATGAGAAAGAGCTTATGGCGGTGGTACATGCTCTTCAAGTATGGAAACACTATTTACTTGGTGCAAATTTTGTTATTAAAAAAGATTACCAAAGTCTAAGATACTTCCTAACTCACAAGAAGCTCTCAGAGAAACAGATGCATTGGAAAAATTTCTTATCCACGTTTCATTTTCAAATCCTTCACACATTTGGAACTAAGGATGTGGTAGCAGATGCTCTATCATGACAACCTCGAGTGAATGCAATCACAACTATTTACTATAACGAGCTCATTGATTTACCCAAAATGTATGCAACTGATTTCAACTTCTCAACCATATGGGATTAGCTTAACTTAGGTCAGTTGATTATACCTTACTTGATTCAAGATGGTTATTTGTATCATCATCAAGAAATTTGTGTAGCATTACCATTGCGACACAAGGTAATGGATGAAGCACATGCATCTCCATATGCTAGACACAGGGATATTCTACCCACTACTCAATCATTGGGAATATATTTCTTTTGGCCCACTCTTTAGAGCTGACATTGAAAGATATGTCCACAAGTGGAAGCTATGCCAAAAAGTAAAGTATGACAGGCATAAACCACCTGGTTTATTGAAGCCATTACATATTCCCAATGAGCCTTGGGAAAGTATAGCCATGGACTTTATCATGGAGATTCCTCGCACACAAGCAGGCAATGATGCAATCTGGACTATCATTGATAGATTCAGTAAGCAAGCTCACTTTATACTTGTGCAAAAGACAATCAAAGCCAATCATATGGCTAAGCTATTCATTGCTTATGTTTTCAAGCATCATGGAATGCCTAAGTTCATTATAAGTGATCGAGATCCCCGCATGACCAGCCTCTTTTGGCAAGCTCTCTTTGAGAACCTCGGGACAAAGTTAAAGTTTTCATCCTCTTATCATCCTCAAATGGATAGGCAGACTTAAATTGCTAATTCTACTATTTTGGACCTTTTTGAAATCCTATGTCTATGATAATCAAAGAGAATGGGAAAAGTATTTGCCTTTAGTAGAGTTTGCATACAAGAATACGATGCACTCTAGTACTGGTAAGGCACCCTTTGAGATCATCTATGATAAGCCTCATTTACGACCCATTCTTCTTATGAAGGATAAGATCTTTGCAGTAGATGAGTTTGTTAGAGACATTGATACAAATTTCACTCAAGCAAAAGCTGTTATCCAAAGGACACAAGAGAAGCATAAACGCGAAGCAGATAAGCATCATCGTAAGTTAGATCTCAAGTTGGGACAATATGTTCTTCTTAAGTTTGAGAAGGCTTGCTTGAAGAAGCAAAAAGGTCAAAAGGGTAAAGTGGTTAAGCTTTCTAATCGTTATTATGGCCCTATCAAGATCATAGATAAGATAAACGATGTGACTTTTTGTTTGGATCTACCAAGTCATTGGAACATTCATAATGCTTTCCATATAAGTTTGCTATGTCCCTATATTGGAGAGCCTCCAATGGAACCAATCAAGGAAGATTTATGTGACATAGAAGAAACTGAAGAGTTCCTTGTGCCTGAAAGAATTTTACACCATCAGGACAATACTCTAAGGTCAGGTAAGGTATTATGGAAGTATCTAGTTAAGTTTAAGAATTATCCCCCATTAGACGCTCAGTTTATGACTGAGAGAGAACTATAAGACTTTCCACATCTTCTTAAGGACTATGTATCCCCTCTACAGTTGAGGTCAACTGTTTAGAAGCTAGAGGTCAACTGTTTAGAAGCCAGAGGGATGTCACTAAATTGATTGCTTATAACGCATTATCTATTTAATAAATTCATGTCAATAAATTAATGACTCACTTTTCTTTAAGTGTTGATGATGATCTAGCATGGCCATGAGACCATTTAGAGACCAGTATTCCTAGTGTATCACTTAATGGGGTGATCAGAGCACTATGACAGGGATATCTGATACAGGAAGTACAAGTTATGAAGGGGAAAAAAGTATCTGCCAAGTGTAAGAATGTACATAAGAACCAAGGAGTTACATATAAATGAAGATGGATTGAGTTCTAAGAAGAGGAAGTGCATTAGCATTGTGTATATGTATTTATGTGTGCATCCAAGGACGCCTGGGAATGTTTACTTGTGTGTAATAAACATTCATTCATCTGTGGTCATCCTCTCCCCTACAAGTCAAGGTTTAAGGTCTCTTCTTTCATTAAGAAAGACGAGAGAGGGAATTCTCTCACTAAGAAAGACGAGAGAAATGATCCTTTGGAAGTGAGGAGAGAAGTGATTTTCTCTTTCTAAGGTCTAAAATGACACAATCTTTTGTGTGGAATTTAATCTTAAGGTTGAGACCCAAGGTAATCTAATGAACTCTCCTTATCTATGACTCAAGGTGGTTGCATGGACCACAACTTAAGAGTACAGTTTAAAAAGCTATTTTTTGGAAAATCCATTTTTAAAATATCTGGAAATAGAAAAACGATCTCTAAAAATGAGCCACAACGGTTATCAAAAATAGCGAGATCTTCGTGTTGGACATTTTTCATCCAAACAACACACAAAGAGACATCTCAAAATTAGTGCTGCAGAGTGGAACAACCACATCTTGCATGAAGATCAACTCAACTCTCTCTCCAAGAAGAGAAGCTCTTGAAAGCCTATAAAAGGGGAGGCTCTCCTTGGGTGTAAGGGAGAGGTGAAGGAAGCATCACTTTGCATGTATCCAAGAGGAGAAGAGGAGGTGCAAGTGCTGCGGAAGCCCTATTGAAACCAAGTGTTATGGAAGCTCTGCTGAAATCAAGTTCCAAGAGGAGAAGAGAAGGTGCAAGTGCTGCAGAAGCTTCACTGAAATCAAGCGCCAAGAGGAGAGCCCTACACATATTGTGTAGGAGAGAAGGAGACTCAAGAAGGATCAAAAGGTGCCAACTTCAAAGTTTTTCAAGTGTTAGCCGATTGTATACCGTGCAAAGAACTGTAATCTTGTTTCCAAGATCTACAAGTAAGAACTGGCTTATGTGTAACGGAGGAGCTTGCTTCTTGTCAATAATATAACTCCACAAGGGGGGGGACTGGCCCATCTTCCAATCCCTAATGTGTTGTCAATTTCTCTACTTCTCTCTCTATATATTTCTTTTCTCTCAGCTATTCTCCCTCTGTGCAAATATAATATTCGCCATATATATTTTAATTATATAAGAAAGTCGAGTGTGTATCTCAGATTCTATAACAAGCTCAATTTTTAGCCCATAGGTAGCTGCATCAATTTTTGCGTAAGCATGCTTTACAACTAAATCTTCTAATCTTTTCTTCATTCCACCATTACCAAAATTTGGCTCCAGAGAAAGACCAGTTTCAGCTACATGAAATTTTCCATCTTTCCAAAAGATGAGCTTTTATGATTTGGTCTCACGAAAGGAAAAACACTCCCTCTTGTCATGTTGTTGGCTGTCACACCAAATACAACGCCTCTTATAGCCTTCTCTTATGGGTCTTTGAGTTGATGATTGTTCTCGTTCTTCAACTTTGACATCTAGCTTCTCCACCTTGGAACTAATTTTTGTAAGATTCAGATGAAGGTCACACATGCTTTTAATGAATTCATCCATGACATCATTTTTAGAAGGAACTAAAGAAGAAAGAGTTGGTTGATTAGTCAAAGGAATAGGGGATTCTGAAGGTGAAACAAGCTCCATCAATGGAGTTGTTGAAGTTGAAGTGGATCCCAATCTTAGTTGCATCTGCTCTCTATGAGGAATCATGTTAACCGCATCAGTAACATTTGTCCATGCAGTCTTGACTCCTGATTCGGAGGTAGTATCTTCTAGGCAATCAACAAAATTCTCTTCTATAATGGGATCTTCAACCTTAAGGAATAGTCCAATCTTCTGACCTTCCATACTTTGTTGGTCTTTAGCATCAAGTTGTCCAAATTTACTTTAAAACTCATGGTATAAAGCTCTTGCAGCTAAACCTTTGTTGGGTTTCTCAACCTAATCAGTGAAACTTTTCTTCATCATTAAGCCAGAGTCTTCTAAGAAGAATGCTTCGTGTAGGGATTTTTTGAATGCAACCCAATCCGCATCTCATTGAAAAAGACCATGGATTCTTTATTGAAAACCATGCTTGGCTAGTCTAGCAAAATAGTAACTCCATGCATGTTGCGGTACATCAAAGAAGAGCATTTTCTCAACATACAAGTGCATGAAAATAGAGACATTTTGACCATTAAATTGTTTTAATTCTCGCCCAACTTCCTCTAGGGCCTTGATAGCTGTGGAATCAATCTTATCTTTGTCTTGCCTTTGTTGTTGTTCACTACAACATATAGACCCAATAGTGACGTTTAAAGCGACGGAATTATTCATGGAAAAAATTACCCCCGTCATCGTTATTCGCATCGCTATTAGCGACGCGATCGGTTCATCGCTATTAGCATCGCTATTAGTGTTGCTATGTGCGTCGCTATATGCGTCACTATTAGCGTCGCTAATTGGATTAGCGATGCAAATAGCAACGCATATAGCGACGCTAATAGCGATGCAAATAGCGACGGTTACAGAGTAAATTTGTGACGCAAATAGCGAGGTTACAGAGGGGAAAAAAAATAGGTGGCAGGGCACACAGCCCTACCACCCTTCTAGCTATATGCACTAAATATTCTTGCATAATACATTTGCCAATGTTAGCTACATCTAATGTCTAAAAATTGTGTATCAAATTATAAAAAAAACTGAATCCTTTGATTGCAAAAGCAAGATATAATTAATTCAAAAAGATATTTTGCAAGAAGCTTTTCCATCACTTGCTTAGGCCCGAGAAGAAAAAGAGATTGTGATTACAAAAGCTAGATATGACCAATTCAAAAAAGTATTACTCAAGGAGCTTTTTTATCACTTGCTAGGCCCAAGAAGAAGAGCTTCACTTCAAGCTTTCATTATAGTCAGGACCCTGAGGTATGAATAAGTCCCATTGATCTTCTGCTCACTCCAGCTTATTCCAACATTGTTCAAGTCTTTTTGGGGGAGCATTTGGACATCTATAAGAGTTATACCATGGTGTTGGAGCCAGAAACCCTTATATAGGGAGTGGTAGTGTCTCTAAGCTCTACTTCTTCCTTTTTGTTTTTACCTACGTCTAAGTCATCTTCTATCTCTTCTTTCTTGTCTTCACCCTCAATCTCAATGGATGGAGGTGTTTTAAGATCAAAAGAATCAAGCTCATCCTCCCCCTTCTCAAACTCCATTTCTTGAGCTCAGATTAGTTACTGTACTCCAAGTAGATCCATGAAACAAACAAATTTCTCTTTACCAAGTGATTTGGTAAAGATATCGGCTACTTGGTCTTGTGTCTTCACATGAAGTAGATCAATTTGTCCTGCAAGTACCATTTCTCTGATGAAATCGTAATGAATCTCTATGTGTTTGGATCTAGCATGATAGACGGGGTTCCTAGCTAGTATCCATATACACCTCAGGTTGTATACATAACCGTCACGCTACTCCATATATACCTCTTCAAGCAAGTCACCATTCATGAATGCATTTTTGACATCCACTTTTCATAATTTTCAGTCCTTAGAAGCCACTAATGCAATGACTATTCTCACCATTTCCATCTTGGCAACTGAGCTGAAAGTCTCCTCATAATCTAGGCCGTATTGATGTGCATATCCCTTTGTAACGAGCTGGGATTTATACCTTTCCAACAAACCATCTGACTTGCATTTCTCTTTATAAACCCATTTGCTTAAAGACATCGAGTACCTCATCCTTGTACTTCCGAATGTATAGCCATGTGTATCAATTGAAATCATCTATCCAACCGACACTAGATTCTTGCAAATTTCGTTCTTCCATCTGTCCAATCGACAATAGATTCTTGGTAATAGAAGGTATATGTAGTACATCATGTAGGCTCTTCTTTCTATCGTCATAGCTGCAGCAGTCTACCTTCCTACTGGTGGGCTGTCTCGCACTCATGCCCAAAATCTTTCCATCCCTTTTAGCTCCAAGTCTTGCATTCTCCTTATCTCCCCAAGGGCGATAGTGCCTGGTTTCCATCTCCTCTTCTTCTCTGGTGGTCGTTGTGCTCTATGGGGAGCACTTGTTGTTGCACTATGTTAGAAAATCAAGCCCTTTCATGTATGTTTGAGACACAGCTAGTCTAGCTATATTAGTCAGGTATATTAAATAAGTCGGTACTCTAGTCTTTATGGTTGGTGTGAATGGTCCTTCGTGACTTGTAAATACTTGACTTATGTTCTTTCAGAAAATGAGAAGAATGAGAGAGGAAGCATGTTGCTTCACTCTGTGTGTTGCTCTCTATCTGCATCCATAAAAACAAACATGGTATCAGAGCCATGAATGGGCTCACTGGTGGAATGCACTGGAAAAGAAGACTTGAAGCTTGAAGATAGAGTGTCTCTATGAAGAAGAAAGGCTACCATTGTTACTCTATCAAGGTATGTGTCAGGGTTTATGCATTCTATCTATGAAGAAGAAAGGCTACCATTGTTACTCTATCAAGGTATGTGTCAGGATTTATGCATTCTATCTATGCAAGAGCTGGCTATAGCTTGTTGGGCAGTCTCTCAATCCTCATTGAGCACTAGAATGTGCTCTATGATCATCATTGTCATCGAATGCTGCTGCTGCATACTCCAGACAGGTCTGCGTGTTTGCGCCTGTTGTGGCTGAAGACATATCTGACTGCAAAACAAGGCATTGGGAGCTTATCAAGCAATCTACATCTTGCATATACACCTTGGAAGGTGGTTGAAGGTCTTGGCATACTAATAATTGGATGTGTGCTTAGTTATGAGCTACATATCTGATCTACAGATCTGAAACAAGAGCAATCCAGCAGTAAACAATGATAGGGCAGCTTGTATTTGATCTTGGTTGGAGCTTTAAGCTCTCTGACATGCTTTGTGGACTTCATTGAAGCCTAGATGCACTCTAGAAGACATATTTATCTGTCTTCATGCCTTTGAGCGAAATTCCTTGAAGAAAATACTCAGATCTGGAAGTGTAAACAGGCTAGAAAATTGTCAGAATCTATGGGCAACAAGGATTGTCTTCATTTGAAGCATTGCATTACATTAGTTGGTGTCAATCGGATGTATGACTTGAAATATGTTTGACAGTTACTATGCAACTTGAGATGAGCATTGAATGCTCTTGAAAGACTGAAATCTGGAGTAGAGAATAAATGTAATAACAATGTATGGGCTGGTTACAAATAGTTGATGCATCTCCTAACTTGGTTTCTTCAAGATGGGTTTGACTCCTTGAAGACGGGTTGTCTGTGGTTACCCGAATACTCATATATTGAATTGGCCGTCAAGTACTGAATGTATGCAATGTATTTGGAGTTCTTGGACTGAAATACACGCATTGTGATTGAATGTCTTTGGTTGATTGAAACCTGCAGCCAGATTACTATGCTTTTGTACTTGCAGTACATGTATAAAGTCAGATTGACTTGTTTGGAACCTTGTATGTAGATGTTAACATCTGAACTATTGTAGGTGTATTTTGGATCATATACCACTCAGCTTTGGGCTTGAAACCACTGCTGGTCACTCACAGATTATAGTTTTCAGACTACATGTATGTACCCTGGAAGTGAGGTTGCAAGAGTTTAAACTGAAGCAAATACATAGCATATGTATTGATTGTTTTACCTACAGGTTAGGCCACTTGTTTGTGGGCTGTTTTGGGTTGTCAGTAGGCTGCAATACCCTGGTTTTTTTACTGCAATTAATTGCAAAAAACTGTCATAAATAGTTGCGGGCTGAAACTGAACTGTTAAGAAGACCTTGGTTTGCAAGTAGTTAGGCAGTGTCTACAAAATGGCAAATGCAAATAGAACTGCCAACATAACCCAGATTGTGGGGGAAAAGCTTGATAGCAACAATTATGTAATATGGAAGTTCTGCATGGAGAACTTTCTGATAGGCAAGGGATACTACGACTTAGTGACAGGTGTTGAGGCTGAACCTGAAGTTCCAGAAAGGAATCCTACAGCTGATCAAAGACGAGCGCATCGAGCTTGGACGAAAAGAGCTTGCAGGGTTTTACATTGGTTGTCATTATGCATCTCGGATGCTATGGTGATGCAAATCATGAACTGTAAGTCCCCAGCAAATGCATGGAACATATTGGTCAAATATTATGGCACAACCACAAGTTCCAGGAAGATACAATTGAAGCACAAATTCAATAACATGGAGAGAAAGAGCAGATCCATATAGGATTATGTCACAGAGATTAAGACCATAGCAGATCAGCTGGCATCTGTTGGTTCAGAGGTTGAGGATGAAGATATGGTTGCAGTGACTTTGAATGGCTTGGGTCCTAAATACAAGTCTTTTGACACTTCAGTGTCTATGCGGGCTGAAATGCCTGACTTTAATGAGCTGGTTGCATTATTGATTCATGAAGAGGTGAAGCTTGGCTTAGCTACAGGGTCAAGCAGTTCAAAGAATAAGGATGCAGTTTTTTACTCGAATCAGCGTGGCCGTGGTAGCCATGGTAGGGGCTATGGATCTAGTAGAGGAGGCCAGCAGAATGCATCCTACGGTAATAGTAATCAGCCTTGCGCATGTTGATCTCTCTCTCTCTCTCAATCTCCCTTGCGCATGTTGAACTCTCTTACTTCTTCTCTCTATATACTCTTCATCAACAAAAAGAAAGAGAGAAGTAAAGAAAAGAGAAAAAAAAAGAGAGAAGAGATAATGCACTTACCTCAAAGCTTAAAGAAGAATCCCTCCGCGCTTCTCCCCTTCTTCTTCTTCTCCTTCACGGGTTCCCTCCTTCTTCTTTGCAGTTGTCCCCTCTCTTTTTGTGGTGGATTGGCGGTGGCAACGACCTCTCTCTCTTTGTCTCTCTCTCTCTCTCTCTCTTTCTCTCTCTCGCAATCTCCCTTGCACATATTGATCTCTCTCACTTCTTCTCTCAATACACTCTTCATCAATAAAAAGAAAGAGAGAAGTAAAGAAAAGAGAAAAACAAAGAGAGAAGAGATAATGCACTTACCTCAAAGCTTGAAGAAGAATCCCTTCGTACTTCTCTCATTTTTTTCTCCTTCGGGAGTTCCTTCCTTCCTTTACACTTGTCTCCTCCCTCTTCATGGATGGCGGCAGTGGCGACGACCTCTCTCTCTCTCTCTCTCTTGCTTGTTTACAAACCTGTAAAATGCCATGCTCGGGTTTTGACAATTTTTTATGAAGCCCCTCTCTCTCCTGTTTTTTATTTCTCTCCATCTCTCTCTTCCTTCCCCTCCCTTCTTCTCTCTATTTCTCTCCCTCCTTCCCTCCCCACTCTCACTCAACTCATCTCATTGCAAAGACAATCAAAGATAGAAAATAAAAAACTTAAGAAACAAATATATTGAAAGAAATGTCACCCCACCTCTCTTTATCTCTCTCTCCCCTCTCTCCCTTTACTTTTCTTTATTAACCTTCTCTCTCATTCTCTCATTGTTTTCCTATTTCTCTCTTCCTCTCTCTTGCTCTCTATTTTTTCTCTCTTTCTCCCTCTCTCTCTCTCTTCTTTTCACTCTCCTTCCTCTCTTTACCTCACCCTTCTTTTCTATGTCCTCCTCCTCTCTTCCTTCCCTCTCCCTCTCTCTATTTCTCTCCCCCTCCCCTCTCCCTCTCTCTATTTCTCTCCCCCTCTCTTTATCTCTCTATTTTCCTTTCTTTGTTTCCTCTCTCTTTGTTTTTCCCCCCTCTCTCTCTCGTTGTTTCTCTCACTCCCTCTCTCCCTCCCTTCATCTCTCATTTCTCTCTTCCTCTTTCTCTTTATTTCCTTTCTCTCCCTTTTTCTCTCTTCCTCTCCCTTCATTATTCTCCCTTCTTTCCTCCCTCCCTTTCTTTCCATGTATCTCTTTGCAAAGAAAAACAAAAAAAGAAAACAAGAGAACACAAAAATAAAGCAAGAAGAGGCAATGTACCTACCTCAAAGGCCTGAAGATGAAACCCTTTGTACCTTCTCTTTGCACCTTCCCTCCCTTCTTCGTTGCACACTTCTCTTTCTTCTTCATGTATAGCGGTGGCGGCGGTGACAATGGTGATGATCTCCCTCTCTCTCTCTCTCTCTCTCTCTCTCTCTCTCTCTCTCTCTCTCTCTCTCTTCCTCTCTCTCTCTCTCTTCCTCTCTCTCTCTCTCTCTCTCTCTCTCTCTCTCTCTCTCTCTCTCTCAAAGCTTTAAGCTCTCTCGCTCTCTCTTTCATTCTTTCTCGCAAATGTTTTCTCGACAAATGTTACGCTCGGGTTTTCGAAACTTTTTCCCTAGACCGGTATCGCTATATGCGTCGCTATTAGTGTCGCTATTTGCATCACTATATGTGTCGCTATTAGCGTCGTTATATGCATCGCTATTTGCGTCGCTAATAAAATTTATTAGCGACGCAAATAGTGACGCAAATAGGGACACCGCTTTTTTGCGTCGCAAATGGCCGTCGTTATTGCCCTATTCCCTTGTAGTGGTTGTTATAGCATTTGGATTTGTTGTTGCTGAGTCTGCTGCAATATGGCACCACCTATTGTAGAGTATCTCCTAAAGAATCCCCCATCTTGGAGTTATCTTACACCGACCTTCACATCGGGTTCACCAATGTCGCAGCATTTAGAGTTGAAGGTCACGGCAGGGGTTTTGGCAAGGAAACTGGACAAGATAGATGGAGATGTGTCTTCAAGAGATAAGTAGATTACAATGAATGTTTAAAGATTCAAGAGGTACTTCACGGTCAATCACAAGGGTTTGAGAAAAAATAATGTATGGGGGTTCAAGAGCTTAGACTCTAGAGATGGTAGAAATAAAAGAAGGGTTGAAGGTTTCAAGCCAAGTTCTTGAAGATGTTAATAGAGCTTCCAACTGCATGTTCTTTGCAAAGATCACAAGAGTATTATCTCATAAGTTCTAACTCAAATCAAGCTTGTTTTCTTGACTGTAAGAGCAATCACAAATTATAAAATAAAGTACAATATGATATCATGTATCATAAACAACTCTGCATCCCATCATTCATACATGATGCCATAGCATGAATCAACTTTTCATGATTACATTCAATGTAGACTGTTAGGGACAAAAGCTTATGAGTCAATTACAAGGCTTGTGGGACAAAGAGACTTTCTTCAAGAGAGCTTCAAATTGAGTTCATGATAAGGATAAGCTACCACATCCAAGAAATAAGATAAAAATAAACTCTTAATTTTACTCAAATCATATTTGAATGATCTATAAACAATATTGCCCTACCATAAGGGCACATAATACTTGCATATTTTAACAAGATGTCCCCTATAGAGTAAGAAATGAATTAAAAGAACAATGATGTAGCTAATTCTTTGAATATGACTGAAGATATCAGCTGCCCACATAGCTTCCGGAATTCACCTCTGATGATAGCATAAACTTTCCCTAACACGGTGATGGAGCATTTTGTGTCGAAAGTCCACCACGGGGATAAGAGATAGCAGGCTGAAGGTAGAATTAGGGAGAGGACTAGATGAAAGAGAAGGGATTCGAAGAAATTGAAGATGTAGAAGAATACTCCCAAAAAGAATTAATGTAGAAGAATATCAACAGAGATGAAGCCTACTATCAATTTATTCTTGCACTATGAGAAGATTAAACTCTAATAGAAAAAAATGTGTATAAAATAAAACCTTCCTCTATGCTACTCAGATCGCCAATCGGATGCTTCCATTGGCTCCAAAAGGGGGGTAAAATAGCAAGACACCTACCCAGAATTCTGCTAGATCACTCCTTCTTCAACTCCCACTTTGGAGTGTTGTTCACTGCCTGAAAACAACGATCAGGCGTTGCATAATTTCGTCAATCTCTCTTTTTACATAATATCCTCTCAAATTGGCTGAAAGCTACATGCTTTCTTTTACATGTCATCCTAGTCTAGAAGTTGTTTATAGTTTTATGGATTTTTACAAGAGATAATATCTAGAATATCAAAAATTGGCTAAAACTTGTCCAAAAATCTAATAGTTTTGAACCATGGACACTAACACTAATGTCTAAAATGGCATTGGCTCTCTAAATCAATAAGAAATCGACACTCTAGGTTTTTTCTTTTACAGAGTGTGCATGTAGCGGCATGACAGCACACAAAACAGGAGAACAAGGTGAAAACTGAGTTTTTTCGTTTGTCCCTCATCCGGAATCGGAATTCAGAGCTTCAAGAGTCGCTTTGGGGTTTTGGCATGCTCCGGACACGATGGTGATGTCAAAACGTCAAGGTTTAGAGCACAGAATTTTTTGCAGCAACTTCAGCATGTTAGAGGATACCTCTTAACTCTTAAAACTCTGTATTTCAATTGATATTTGTACTTTCTTTGTAATTATATGTTAAATATGAATGCAAATATCCATATAAAACTATAATATATAATTAAGGATGGCAAACCATGGCTTTTTCCATGGGGGAGGTTGGGCCCAATTGTGCATTTTTCTCTTGTCTTTCTCAATCTATTAAATTATTCAAATCCTCTTATGTATTATAATATTGTTTACATTTAATAGTTGAGATATTTGATTTGTTCAATTTTTTCACTAAGTTCTTTGTTTATGATTGAGATTTGATTTGCTAGATTTACCACGTGATTCCGCTTCATAACATTGGTATTGGAGCTTGTCTACGCTTCGAGTTTTCAATTGTATGATAGCAGTGTATAAAGGTGAACACCGTGGGACAATCGCAATCTACAAGACAAATCACTATAGATGAATATTACAGTTGCATTTCTTGGATTTTGGACAGCCTTATATCCACACTTGATTGACTCGAATTAATCCAATTTGTTCTTCTTTGAATTTGGATTATAGCATGGACTTGGCTATGCAAACATGATATTATAGCCATAAATTTTTTGAAGTTTATTTCATAGTAAATAATAGCTTTTTTTTATTTTATAAAAGTTTTTTAAGTTTAAGCATATTAAGTCTTTATTTATGTATCAAGCTATATAGAAGAGGCACTTGAAAGTCGTCTAGCTATTGCATATGCTTCACCATAAAAATCATCTCGAACAACTATTTTTCAGGTAATGTAACCTTCTACTAGTTCATATTTTTTAGGATGGTGTTTAAAAAAAAGTTTTAGCCCTCAAAAAGATCTACAATTGTTATTAGCCACATACTTTACAAATTATGAATATTTAGCGAGTTATTTGAGTCATAAAGTGACCCTGAATGCAATTTTCATAGCAATATGCAGAAAACTGTGTAGCAGCCAACTTTGAGCCCTATTTTCATAGCAATATGCAAAAAACTGTGTAGCACCAATTTTGAGCCCTATTTTTTATGACTTTACCTTTAGATTTGGTAATCCATTATACGAACATGAATTTTGGACCTTTTTGTTGTCTATAACTCTCTAGTTATCATCATGTTCTGATTCTATCTACAAAGAAAGCTATTTATCTTGAAAGTATGTCTTGCAGTTAACCCAGACTTAGTAAAATTTGTAAATTTCAACCTATACACACATCTAATTTCCTAGTAGGATAGCTTTTAATCCATTTGGAATTTGAGTATAATCCCAAAAGAAAAAGCTTTAGCTTGTACAAAGTTCTAAAACTTATATTAGACATGGTTTTGTCTAAATATGTAATATTAAAGATAATCATATCTAAATATGCCATAGAACTTGAATATTACTATTTTTTACAAAGAGACTAATATTTTATCCAAATTTAGCCTTATCTTTAATATGTTTCTTTTTAAATTTTAGTCTTAGTTATAAGTAAATGTTTTGTAAAACTCCTTATAAGTTCCAACTCTCTAGTTATAGACTTAACTTGATTCACAATAAGATATAACTTGTTTTTATTTAAAGTGGGCTTTCAATATGATTCTCACTCTAATTTTGACGATTATAGTATGCCTTTAATGTTGTTATCTTTTGATTTGATAAACATTGAGACAAACGATTTTTTCTTAAAATTACTTTGGAAAATTCTTCAACTTCCTAATTCTATTGTGAATTCACGCTTTCTAGTAAATATAGAGATCTCCAATCAAGGTAAGATAAGTAAGTCTTTTACTTTTTTTAAAAAATATTTTTCTAGAATTCTTAGTTAAATTTTTACTTACTACTAAACTGGAATAACAATTTTATTTATTATTGTCCATGCTTTGAGTATCAGACCTAGCATTCATAATATTTCTATCTACTCTCTTACTCCCATGAAAGACATCTATGGCACTAACACTAGTTTTTAATCTTATTAGAATATCAATTGTTTGCTAATAATTAGAATTCGATAAATTCATTGTCGTATACTAGATACTTGGTAAAATTTAAAAAAAACTTATTCAGTGTTGAAGACATACAACAGGTGACCACCCGCACCCTTAATGCTTACCCTACACTGCTAGCTCCACATTGAGCAGCTAATAGCAATTGTGGACAATTGCTATCCCACCCTGGGTTATGATGCAAGGAGGCATATTTCACGGTGGATTCCGTGAGGTCTTTCGGTGGATTTCGTAAAACTAGAGGCATATTCCACTGTGGATTCCATGAGATTTTTTGGTGGATTTTGTAAAACTATATTCGTTTGTCGGGGCTCGTACACAAGGTGGATTCCTTGTGCGAGAAGTTGACGGGGATGCCTGTCCTTTTCGAGTGTCAGATTAATTTCATGTGCACCTCGATGATTCCACAACGGGTGATTCCGCAAAATACATATCAAATTAATGGATGTTTATGAGTTTAGAGTGCGTACTCGAATTGAATTACGGTTAGGACAGTGTTCCAACCTATTTTAATTATTTCTAGCTAAAGATTGCTAGGTATTCACTATTGTTTGTTTATTTTATTTATAAAAAATTGTGAATGCTTCAGTTGATGTGTAGAGTAGGTAGTAGCAATGGCTTTGGGTAGTATTGGGCGTTAGCGTAAGTCCAAGTGTAAATTTTATAATTATGATTAGTTATTTTAAGTATAATATATAATCTTATGTATTTATATAATATTATATTATTAAAATTATTACTCTATTAGTAAATTATAAGTTTAAACTTCTTTAGTAATAATTAGATCATGGTCCTTAGTACTATTAATTTATTTATTTTTACTATAGATTATTTTAGAATATGAGATTTAAGATATGCTTTTATAGAAATAAGCTTTCTTTATGAAATACCTTGTTATTTTCTTAATGTGGTTAAGTTTAGAAGGCCTTTCTAGCTTTCTTTATAAAAGCAATAGGATTGCGCGCAAAACAGGAGAAGAGGGTGAAAATTGAGTTTTTTCATTTGTCCCTCATTCGGAATCAAAATTCAAAGCTTCAAGAGTCGTTTTGGGGGTTTTGACACACTCCAAACGACACAATGGTGATGTCAAAACATCAAGCTCAAAAAAATATATATTTAGTATAAAGTTATTAATAATACCTTGTCACACTAACTTAGGTATAAAAGGGATAGATGCGAAATTTCACATCTTTTGAATATTAAAACATTTAATATCTCTTATCTCACCTTCTTGTTCACATCTTCTATGGCTTCTCTCTCTTTTTTCCTATCTTTCTCTCTCCATTTCTAATATTTCTCTCTTCTCATCACTTCTTTCTCTCTTCTATGCTCTTCTTTCTCTCACCTCTTAGTTCTCTCATTAACAAGTGGTATCAAAGTAGAGGCTTCTGGTCCATTTGATTTTCTCATTTTAGACATATTTTTCTCTAATCTTTTACTATTAAATCTTGGATAGCAGGTACAAGAGCCACATGGAAGGTAGTTGCAAGAGTTCTACTTAAAGAAGAGACTAATCTTGAAGCTCTAACAAAGATCTTAGAGAGATTTGGCCAAATCATGGCTAAAATAGAAGGTCGTGTATCCATTACAAGCTATTTTGAATGTATCTTGGTCAAATAGGAGTTAACCGAACTTAGAAGAGGAACAAATTGTGGTTACATTTCAAAGAGAGGGTTCTCTTTCCCCTTTCTTGGAACTCTCCTTCAAGATCCATGGAGTTTTCAGTTAAGATCTCCTTCTACCTCTTAGGACATGAACTATTGCAGCGATTACACACCAGCCATTACACACTTGAATCTTCTTCCATTCTTCATTCTCAGCACAGAGGAGTATTAGATAGGCCAAGTGCTGAGCTGTGGAGTGCAATAAATAGCCCTAAAAATGTAACAAGCGAGTTACATACAGACTAGGGGTTAGACACCCGGTCACACTAGCTTGGGTATATAAGCTGTAAGAGTCCCAAATTAGGGCAACTGGTTATTATCAAGAACATACTCTTCACCTTCATCTTCAGCTTCCATAGCTTCCTCCTCCCTTCTCCCCTCTTTTTTGTCTTTCCCTCTCCTCCTCTAGTATTATTTTCTCTTCTTCTTGCTCTCTTTCTCTCTCTTCAGCTCCTCTCCTCTCTCCTCTTAGCTTCATTCATTACAAATGGTATCACAACTTCAAGCTTTCCCCTTTTTTTCTTTTCGAATCTCAAAAACCCTAAATGTCCAGCTTACATGTACATGTACAACAAGAAGGCCTATAGTTTACATAGAAAAATAGAAGCTCAATAGACCCAAACAAAACCAATCATACACTAATAGGACATCAATAGAATATGTCAAAACATCATATCTCCACTATCAACCATCATGAGCTTCTCAAACCTAATAATTATTATCCAAAAAACTTCCAAAAACTTTCAAAACAACTAATCCTCATACAAAATCCATCAAAAATCAACCATTCAGTCCACAAGAACAACAAAAAGAAACCAAAAAAACAAGTCGTCTCAACCCTCAACATATCCTGACACTTAATCAGGGAGCATCCTCATGACCTAGGAAAAAGAAAATACAAGTTCAAAATATAGAGAAACTTAATCTTCTTCAACATCTTCAATAAATACCTTCCAAGCATGACCATAACTCATAACCTGTATCTAATAAAGAATACAACAAAAGGAAAACACCTTTATCCATTATCTCAACTTTCAAAGAAAAAATCATAACAAACTGTTAAAGGATATAAGAAGTCGTTCATCAAGCCTAGTTAGGGTTAGGGATTTGGATTGGGTCAATAGGACTCCCAAACCCCATATCTTGATCAAAGGTATTCTTGATCAAGAAATACCGTAGGAAGAAAGATATAATCCCCACAAGTTAGGTGTTGACACCTATCTCGTGCATCAAGCTGTAACGTCATATGCTCTTGTGTCTAAATCACAAAATAGGACCCCTATACCTTAGACCAAGATTGGCGAGTTCTAATTGCAAGTTAAATTTCCTAGGAATTGAGTAGGCGTCCTGCTGATTTGTCAAGCCAGGGTAGTAATGAATTGCCAAGAAAGCAATTGACCAACCAAGTTAGGTTTGGCCCTCGGGTCCCTCAATTCCTTGCGGAGGTCTAGCATTTGGTCAACTGATCCTTAGGGTGAGAATCCCTAGATCATTCGTGCATGGGTGATTAATCCTAACATTTCGAGAATGTGGGTAGGGCCTTTAAGATCAAAAATATTAAATCGCCATCCCAAGTGCGATACTAGGCAGAATTTTAACATAACTTAACCTAACCTAGCACATTGAGGTGTTCATCGTATGCCAACTGTTCATGCCTTTATGAATCTCATGTGAGTTACACAATTACGTGTGATTTACCTAATTGATCTAATTGTATTACGGTTAGAGGTGATCTTTCCCTTAGGGATTGCAAATACTTTCCCTAAAAGATGTAAATAACTGCAAGATGTATGAGATGTATCATTCCATGTGAATATGCAATTTCAAGACCATAGACATTTTGCCTTTATGCAACTATAGGATCTATAGTGATCTTTCTTATCCTTGCCATAAGTGATATTGATTGACATTCAGAGCTATTCTTATAAACCCTACATTGATGCATCGAATTCAAAGCTTTAGTATTTTTAATGAAGATGTATCCTCTTCCCAATTTTGAACTTTGATAAAGGAACTCTATGCATGGATGCATCATTCTTTCATGACCAGAAACCAATGAATACATCATTGATTATCCTTCCTTTATCATTTAACTCAACCTAAACTATAACTATTCATTTGCATGCGAATTGCATAATATATGTTTCATTGTCAAAGTTCATAAATCTTTTCCTTTTTACTTAACCAAATTAATCAATGGTTCCTTCACGTAACTTAAGCATTGACACAGAAAAACAATGTCAAGAAAGTTCCTTTTTCAACATTTGATCTTTGTTTATCTGTCTTTGGAATACATAAAATAAACCTGCCCGAAGGCTATCCCAGAAATCCTCAGGGATTGCTATTCCAAGTTCCGCCCGTTGACTAGTATGCGGGCCTCAAGATCCCATCTCGAGTCACGTCGGCCTCTTGTGCAATATCTGGAGGCAAGGAATTTACAGCCAGAGCCTCCCCTGGCACCCAAGTGTCCTCCTGCTCCAAGTAGCACCCACGGAGAGACCTCTCGCGGCTGGTTCGGTAGAATGGAATGCAAAAGAAAAAAAGGTGTTGTATTGGCTATCCGTAGTCATTGATAATACTATGCTGGAACATATCAAGAATGCAAAAACTTCACATGCAGCTTGGACGATTTTTGAGAACATGTTTTCAGTAAATACAAAGGCACGAAAGATTCGACTCAAGTAAGAGTTGAATACCTTGAAGAAAGGAAAAATGTCTATTAATGAGTATGTTTTGAAGGTGAGGAGCATTGTAGATGCTTTATAGCATTTGATACAATGCTTGATGATGATAATTTGGTTTCATCCGCCTTGAGTGGCCTTAATAATGAGAAGGCATAGAAATAATTTATCACTTTTGTATACGTACGGAAACCATTTTCAATTTTTGATGAGCTGGTCTCTTTCTCATGATTACTTAAGAGATCAATATGTAGTGTGACTTGTTTGAAAGAAATGGTGAACAGGTCCAAGAATTTTACTCAAGTTCAAGAAGGGGATGTGGTAGATCCTCTTTGAGAGGCCATGGTATGGGATGTGTTGGTGATAACTAGCAAAACAAGTTAAATCAACAATTTGATGAAATGTAGGTTTCAGGAGGTCGAGGAAACTTTGGAGGCAAGGGGAGCTCTAGAGGAAGAAGTGGATGGAAGAACAAAGGTTCTGGAAATTTTGATATTGTTTGCCATTATTGTGACAAAACAAGTCATAATGTAGCCCATTGTTATGCTAAGAAGTATGATATTCGTAGTGATGAACTGTAGCAAGGAAACTATGCATCATCTTCATGACAGAATGAAGACCAAAATGAGTATGCGTTTGTTATGCAGCATATAATGAATGTAGTTATAGGAAAGGGGACACATGATGATGTATGATATGTCGATTTAGGTGCATATAATCATATGACCAATCATGTTGAATGGTTTAGAGAGATGCACGACTTACCAAATCTAGGTTATGTGTAGATGGGTGATGATTCAAGCCACCTAATTTCACACATTTGAAATGTTGCCTTGTCCTTGCATGATGGCCACACAAAGAGTCCAACAGATGTATTGCATATGCCATAAATCACAAAGAATCTAGTGTTTGTTGGCCAAATGGTAGAGCAAGAGTTGAAGGTTCGATTCAATGCAAAATGTTTTTGTAGAAGACTTTAATGATAAGTGGAGGTTAGTCACAAAAGAAAGTAGAGTTGGCTGCATGTTCACTTTAGATTTTGGATGTCCTACAATAGATGCTTCTATGTATGCTAAAGGAAAATGAGTGGTTGCAGACATTGAAATATGACATAAACATATTGGACAAGCAAATGGGCAAAGGTTGAAATTAATGCAGTCCAAAGGATTGGTTACAAGGTTGCCTTCTTTTAGAGTTGCAGAATTTCATCAAGTGTGTGAAGCATACCAGTTTGGTAAGCAAGTGAGACAACCTTTTTTGCATGATAGAGAAGTGAGTAGAAATATACTTGATGTAGTGCATATAGATGTTTGGGGGCCTACACAGAATCTATCTCTTGGTGGCAGTAAATACTTTGTTACATTTATTGATGATTGTTCAAGGAAGCTATGGGTATATTTCATGAAGGAAAAGAGTGATGTATTTGAGCACTTCAAATATTTCAAGGCAGTTGTTGAAACAAAAACAAGCTTGAAAGTTAAGTTCTTTAGATCAGATGGAGGGGGAGAGTACTTCTCTAATGAGTTTAGTGGCTTCTTGAGGACTCATGGGATGAAGAGGCAATTTACTTGCAGGTATACCCCATAGCAAAATGGGATTGGATAAAGAAAAAATAGGCATATTGTAGAAGTTGCACAAGCATTCATGGCTGAAAAGAATATGCCAAAATATTTTTGGTCTGAAGTTGTTCATACTGGTGTCTATATTATGAACAAAACTTCCACATCTACAATTCATGGGATGACCCTGCCTTTAATCCATCTATAGTCAGAGGGATACTCAGCTCTGGCTTCTTTTCTTGACTTGAAACAAACTTATAAAGGCCCTTTCCAATGAGGAAGTTCGTCACATAGAACTTCCATAAAGGGTAGTTGTTCTTGTCGATCTTCTCAATAATGGGATTTCCACTGTTCTCTGCCATTATCACAAAAAAAGATACAACACAAGAAGCTAGTCCTATGCAACCTTTCACAACAAGTGCACAGCAATACACCAAGCAACCTTTTTCACTGATTGCTCAATAGTAATGTAATTTGCAACCTATTTGCAAATAAACATTTTGTTTGCTTCTTGGAAAACACCTCAAAAATTATAGATTTGAAAGCTATAACCTGTGCTCCCACTTTTAGTCAATACAACAAAAATCACAGTGTATTCTAAAACTGTTGTCTGTATCCTTGCTGCTCTAAAATGGGGCCTAAAATATGCAGTGCTCTGCTTGCACACCAAATCTCAAACCAATATGAGATTTTTACTCGACCCTTCTTTCGATGCCTCCACTTGCACTATCCAAGAAAAAGAGATGAAGAATGGGAGAGCTTATTACCCGTTGCTTGCTTGCTCGAACCTTGCTTTTTTCCTTCACTTTAGCCTTCAAAATCAACCTCAAGAGAAAGCTCACTCAAGAACACAAGAAGAGAGATGTGAAAGAAATCAGAGAGAGAGGGCCAAAGGTCAGGCTTTGTTGAGAGTGGAAAAAGACTGAATTTTTGACAAATTTTTGTTCTTTTTGAGGACTGAATGATTGATTTTTGATGGATTTAGAGTGATGTATGGTTGTTAATGGAAGTGTTTGAGAGTGTTTTGGATTATATTGATTATGTTTTGGAAGTTCATGATGATTCTCAGTGGAGATATGAAGCTCTATGATGTTTTATTGATGTTCTGATTGGTTCTATATACCCTCTGTATAGCTTCTATTTTGTTCTGATTTTCTTCTTATGAAGCATGGATTGATGATTAATGAAGATTGAGATCTTTTGGAAGCTTATTGAATATTTTTTATAGTTTTGAATGGTTTTAGTATGAGTTATGAGGTTTTTATGACCTTCTATAACCCTCTGTAGACCTTCTGTAGAGCCTCTGTCTCTGCTCTGTCTCTGTATTGTAACTGTAGTGTAGTTGTTCTGGTACTCTAGTGTAACTGTTCTGTAGACCTTCTGTAAGTGTTCTGTAGAATGTATGTGTGACTTTGGGAAAGTTTTCTAACTTTTGGAAAGGATAAAACTAAGTTCAAAAGATTTAAAACAAGTGGAAGAAGCAGCTACTGAAGACTGAAGAGAAGACTGAGTGACAATGACAGTAGTGAGCTGTGAAAAGACATTATAGTGGCTCTGGTGACTTTTCATATCAGACATACCTCTTGGGAGGTGCATCCACGACCTAAGAAGCATTATTGAGAGTTATTATGAGAGTATTGTAGTGAGGATATGATGTACTATTGATGACGATAGAGAGAGAGAGAGCCAAAGATAGTCAATTCTATCAAAACAGTGTAATTGTATATGAGAGATTGAGAGAGAAAACTATAAAGACATTGAAGATGAATAATATGTGATTGATTTCCATTCAAAGATGGTGTATTCCTTTGTATTATTTGTTATATTGATGGATTCTATGAAGAAGTTGAAGAATATGGTTGATTCTATCAAATCCGTGAGAGATATCTACTATGATGCTGCGTGAAGAATTGTTGTTTTCTTTGTTTTGGTCATCAAAAGAATGAAATAAAAGCTTGTTGATGTTATAAGATAGATTTTCTTGCAGTAGAATCCCTTTTTCCTTGGTGTTTCTCTTGGAGATCCATGTTTTTGGTGCACAACCGGGAAAAATTGCCATCAACAACAAGCATCAAAAGAGGCTGAAAATGAAGGAAATGGCATTGCCAAGAAGAGGAAAATTCAATGGAAGTTTGCAAAGTTCCTCCTTCCATTGAAGAGTTGGAAATTCTCATTATCAAAGCCACTTTCCACAAGAAGTTCATCCCACAATGGCGGAAACATATCACCATCATGATGCATGCTCTATGTGGTGGATTGTTTCCTCCTCCTGTTGAAGCAGCAGAAACTTGCATCTTGGTGGCAAACTGTTTGGGAATAAATTGAAGAGAAGAAACAGAGAGAATGACCATCGATGGAAGATTTGACATTCATTGAGAAGTTTCCAGACATCATCAAGTGGGAGATTGTGAATACGCTTCAAGAGTCGTGGTCTGTAGAGGTTCATGAAAACAAGAAGGAAAAGAGTTGGAATTTGTTTGTGGATGTTCAACAGCAAGATACGTGGGATACTTTGTGCACTGACAATCTTCTATTTGTCCAATTAGCAACCCATCGGAAGTTTGTAGAGAGAGTGTTTTTCACAACATACACAGTTGAAACCCTCAGAAGCTGGCATTATTAAAATGACACAACAACGATCCTAAGAAGAATGAGTTTTGATACTTTCAGAATAGAATATCTTCCCCTCTGTAGTGGTTTGAAAGCCGAATTCAGAGATGTTGAGAAGAAGGAAGTAGAAAAGATGTTGGCCAAAGAATCCCCCAGATACTGAGGCCCTCTCTGATACTATCCTATTGAGTACAGACCAACTGGTTGGAGCCAACCCCCTGATGAATGACGCAATAAAGAGGCAAGCATTAGTACGAGTCCAGAGGTACGTGAGAAGAGAGAATGCAAAAATCAAAGCTGAGAATGAGCTTGCAGCAGAGGCCTCCTTTGACGCCCTAAAAGCACTCTTTACAGAAGTCCCCATGGCAACTCAAGGTCCCCTTCCTAGTCAGATTCATCTTGGAAATATTGATGACAGGCCAGCAAATGTAGTCCCATTGCCAGTTTTTAAGGGAGAGTACAATGAAGACCCTGATCTTCATGTAGCAGAGTTCATGGTAGCATCTGTGGCTAACAATGCCAGAACCCCTGAGCATTGGTTAGCGATATTCCTTGCCACTTTCAAGGGCACGGCGTTTCAGTGATACGAGAGACAAGCAGCAGGAACTTTTGGCACATGGAATGACCTGAAGTTGGCCTTCCTCACTAAATTTAGACGTGAAGGTTTCGAAGAGCGGATGCGAGAGGAGTTCATGAACCTAAGTCAGTCCTGTAGAGAAAGAGTAGAAGCTTATGTCTCACGAATGGAATCCATCCTGAAGAGATGGACTAACCATCATTTGGACGAAGGAATCCAGAAAGGAGTGTTTCTCAAGGGCCTACAACCAGAAGTTCGCAAGTTTGTGGAATTGAGAAGACCAGTCAATCTGCAAGCTGCAGTGGAAGGTGCAAGATTGTATGACAAAGTTGAAGAAAGGCTGTCAATGACTCCAGCAAGAGGAGTTTTACCTCCTCCCATGCCAAGAATGGTATACCCACCAAATGCAGTCCCATGGACAGTTCCCTACCCTTATCCCCAGATGCAAACAGTGCCGCAGTATAATGCACCTAATCGAGTGTGGCCACCGCAGACAACAGTGCCTCAAATGATGGGTCAACCACAGCAACAGTGGCCTCAAACAGTTCCTCCAATGGCGACTCAACAACAGTGGAACCCTACCAACTGGAATCAACAACCCCAAGTCTCAGTAGGAGCTCTGAATCAGAGCCAAAATAGAGGACCTTCTAGATCGACCCAACCAATGTATGCAGTAATTACAGATGCTTCCCAAAATCCCACTACAAGTACTTCAGGAGGTGAAAATCTGAAGGATTACTTATCCAACTCAGTTGCAAGTATCATGAAAGAGCTTCTGGATGTGATTACAGAGCAGCTACAAACGTTGAAGGTGAATACTGCCAATATATCCACTCCAAGTCTCAGTAGGAGCTCTGAATCAGAGCCAAAACAGAGGACCTTCTAGATCGATCCAACTAGTGTATGCAATAATTACAGACGCTTCCCAAAACCCACTACAAGTACTTCAGGAGGTGAAAATCTGAAGGACCACTTATCCAACTTAGTTGCAAGTATCATGAAAGAGCTTTTGGATGTGATTACAGAGCAGCTACAGACATTGAAGGTGAATACTGCCAACATATCCACTCCTGTGAGAGCTGGAAGAGATGTGATGTGCTCTAATACATGGTGTGGAAAGTGTCATCAAGCAGGACATTTAGCCACTGAATGTACCCGAAAACCAACCATTCCTAGAGCCTTCTATTCCTACTGTCTGCGGAAGAACCATATGTTTGAGGATTTTTTCTCTCTAAAAGAGATGCACGAACAAAGACAGAAGGGTGAAAATGCAAGATTCAACTTGCTAGAATCCAAAATGACAAGACAGGATATTGGACCAAAGCCTAGGGAATTTGATCCTAATTTTGGTCCAAGGAGGTTTCCCTCTCAAAGTTACAGAGGATGACAGTTTGGCCGTGGTTAGAGATCAGAGGTGGAATGTTATAGGTATGGAGAAAAGGGACATATCTCCCCGAATTGTCCAAATCCTAGACGATCTGTGGATTATAAGCCCTTATACAGTCGATGCAAAGTTGAAGGCCACACTGCAAAGGACTGTCCAAGTCCATCCCCTGTAAAGGCCAATGCCACTGATAGTCAACAGAAGGTACAAGAGCCTACCTCCAATTTGGTAGAGTTGGAAGTTGCCGCTGTTACGTGCACCAAGAAGAAGGAACCAGTTGTTCAGAATGAAAATAATTCTCCTACCAAAACTGTGAAGTTCAACCTACCCACAGAGGGACAGAGTAGTACAGAATACAACAGTGCAGTACAGAGCACTGCAGTGCCACAGAGAGTTACAGAGACAGTCCCAGAGATAGGACCAGAGGCCCAAGAGATAGATGAGACAGAAGCACTTCTAGAGACAAAAGAAGTGCCGATGCTGCAATTACTAGAAGAAAAAGGAAAGATGAAAATGGGGGTAGCCCCATTCCCCAGTAGGCTGGAGAAGCCTGTGGATCCTATCAAAGATTATGACTTGGTCAAAGACCTAGACACTTTTAAACCAAACCTAACATTCCGATAGTTTCTGATGCTGTCTCCCAGTTGCCAAAATAAATTCAAAACCATCTTGGCAAGAAGACATGGACTAAGGATCGTCCTTCAACAACGACCAAGACTAATAAGGCCCCAGAGCCTGTAAAGGAAGCAGATGCATTGATTGATGGAGGCTCATCAGTAAACATAATAATGGCTCATCAGTAACCATTGGGCATCCTCCCATACGTAAAAACAACCCTTGCAAGAAGAGATTATTGGTTGACATATATGGTGGTCAAACCAAATTCTTATGGGACCTCATACCCTCTGCTGTTGGGAAGACCTTGGCTTTTTGAAGCAAGAGCCAGGACGGACTGGTTCAAAGGAACCCTAACCCTAGGCAGAGGACCCACCAAAGCGGTGTTAAAGCTGTATGGCTCGCAAAAAGGCAATGGATCCACATCCATTGAAGTCATAACTGACTCCTCCAACGAGGTAACAGATGGTACATCAGGAGATGAAGAGGCTGTTAAGCATATCTTTCCTAAGAAAACAGATATATTGTCCCTAACAGTGGGCACTATAAGCCAACTGCCAAGGGAAGTAAAATCCTTGTCCATGGGTGAATACCTCTTGCCTCAACTAGAGTTAACTTCTGAAATAATATTTGACAGTGAAATAGAAGCATGGATGTATTGTTCTCCCTGTTACATGATAGTCACAGAGACAGAGCAGAGACAGTACAGAGACAGTACAGGTATAGAGTAGAGACAGAACAGAGGCAGAGCAGATACAGAGCAGATACAAAACAGAGACAGAGTGGATACAGAGAGACAGTCACAGAGACAGTAATGGACACAGAGCCAGAGCCAGAGTTAGAGGCAGAAGCAGAGCTAGAGGAAATGACAGAAGCAGAAGCAGATGCAGAGGTAGAAGATCTGTTCTTCTCTTACAAAGCCTCTACAGAAGCAGAGACAGAGCTTCCAGAGGAAGAGGATGAAAATGATGAGGAAAAAAATGAAGCAGGTTATGAAAGTACAGATGAATTTTCTATGATAATGGATGATCTTGTTGATGTCCCTACAAAGACCTCAGAGGTCGAAGATCTCAGGGTGCTGGATGAAATGGGCATGGTTCCATTTGGGTTGACCAATGGACCACAAAGTATGCAGAATCTATATAAGCAATGGATTAGAAGGATAAAAATTAAGCTCACTAGTGGCTCCTGTTGCCCTGACCGTTCAGTACATAGAAAAGATGATGATGATGCCCCCTGTCAACAGAAGCTAAAGCCCTCAGAGCCACAGCCTCTAGAAGGTCCGTACTATGTGACATTTTTGGACGCATCCTCTGAAGATGAATCCCTAAGTCCAGAAGAAATTACCACTCATACAGAAGCAAACAAAGCTCTGATATCCTTCTAGCAACCTAAACAGATGAATGAGTCATCTTTTCAGAAGGAGGATATTGGTTCTAGCGGAACATCAGATGAGGATACTACTCTTCTGAAAGAGTCAGACATCTATCCAAAAGCAATCCGTAGGACGTTTATCCACGAAGTGGAAGGTGAAAGGCAAGTAACATTCCTGGATACTGATGGTACTGAACGTCACCTGAAAGTGGGTCTCAATCTTCCAGAAGAAGAACTAGTGGTCCTATGAGACCTACTCCAAGAGAACTTAGATGTGTTTGCTTGGTCGTACAAAGACCTAAAGGGGATTGATCCCACAGTATGTCAACATCACATTGACCTAGAGCTTGATGCCAAACCTGTAAGGCAAAGACAAAGGCGTATGAATCCTAATTATTCTGCTCTGATGAAGGCTGAATTATTGAAACTTCTTGAAGCAGAGTTTATTTATCCCGTGGCTAACAGTGAATGGGTTTCGCCCATTGTGGTAGTACCCAAGAAGAACGGGAAACTTCAAATATGTGTCAACTTTCAAAAGCTCAATTCGAAGACAAAGAAGGATCATTTTCCTATCCCTTTTACAGAACAACTGTTGGATACAGTGGCAGGCCATGAGCTGTATTCTCTCTTGGATGGATTCAGCGGATATAACCAAGTCCAAATTGCAGAAGAGGACCAATCCAAAACAACCTTCACCACAGAATGGGGGACCTATGCCTATAGAGTGATGCCATTTGGGCTCTGTAATGCTCCTACCACCTTTCAACGAGTAATGATGGCTACCTTCTAGAATCATCTTCATGATTTCATTGAGGTGTATCTTGATGACTTTTGTGTCTATAGTTTGATCCGAGAGCACTAGGGACACCTAGAGCAATGTTTTGACAGATACTGAGAGTATGGAATTTCTCTCAACCCCGAAAAATGTGTCTTTGGCATCTCCTCGAGAGTTCTGTTGGGCCATATTGTCTTCGCACAAGGAATTGCAACAGACCCGGCGAAGATTGAGAAGATTGTTGCCTTGACAGCACCAACAAACCTCAAGCAATTGAGATGATTTCTTAGACATGTGGGCTACTACAGAAGATTTATTGCATATTTTGCAACCAAGGAAGCCCCTCTGCACAAGCTCCTAAGGAAAAAGGCAGATTTCCTTTGGACTGATGACTGTGAAGAAGCCTTTAATACCCTAAAACAGTGCCTTATCCAAGCACCTATCTTACAACCTCCTGATTAGATGAAGGAGTTCCATGTGCACACAAATGCATCAGTTGAAGGGCTAGGTGGTGTCCTATGTCAAAAAGGCCCCTCTAAATTAGATCAACTGATATATTATGCAAGCCGAAAGGTCACTGATAGGGAACAAAACTACACAGTGATAGAGCTTGAGTGCTTAGCAATGGTGTTTGCACTGGAGAAGTTTCGACACTATTTATTGTCAACGCATTTCAAGTTCTACATGGATCATGAAGCCCTGTCCTCCTTGATGAACAAAGCAGATGTTAAAGGACGACTGATGATATGGTTACTCCTATTCCAAGAGTTTGATTTTGAAGTGGTCACTAAGCCTGGCTGTTCCCATGTCCTAGCTGATCATCTATCACGGATCCCTCAACCAGAAGAAGAGGAATAGGATGATCCAGATCTTCCTGATGCTTCCTTGTTTCTAGTTGAAACAGTTACTCCCTAGTATGCAGATATAGCCAATCTTTTGGCAACTCAATAGTATCCTCCTGGCATCTCAAGCAGTGAGGAGAAGAAGCTTCTGTTAGAAACAGGTCTCTACACTTTGCTAGGCGGTGCACTGTACAAAAGAGTCAAAGATGAAGTGTTGCGATGATGTGTTGCAAGGGATGAAATCGGCATAGTATTGAAAGCATGCCATGACGAACCATGTGGTGGACACTTCGCAGGAGAAGCGATAGCCATGAAGGCTCTGCTAGCAAGATAGTGGTGGCCGACCCACCCTCCACAAGGATGCATATGATTACTGCAAGAGATGTGATGCTTGTTAGTGAATGGGAAAACCCACCAAAACAAGTGCCATGCCATTGCAACCCATTCTTCCCCTAAAGCCGTTCAAGAAATGGGGGATTGATTTCGTGGGTCCCATTGATCCACCCACCAGATGGAAGAAGAACATATACATCTTAGTATGTATGGATTATGTCACAAAGTGGTGTAAAGCTAAAGCTCTGAAGTGGGATGATGGTAACAGTGTAGCCCTGTTCATGTACGAGTATATTATCACCCGTTTTGGCAGTCCCCTCAAGTTGGTAAGTGACAGAGGTACTCATTTCCTTAACAAAATCATGGAGGAGCTAATGGAGTTGTATAAGATCCGCCATTGTAAGTCCACTCCTTACTACCCCAGAGCCAATGGCCAAGTTGAAGTCACCAATCGCATTCTATGCTCGATTCTGACAAGAACGATTGCCGCACATCATCGCGACTGGGACAATCGACTTATAGAGGCTCTCTGGGTATACAGAACCTCTCATAAGGCAGCTATAGGACAGACCACTTTCGAGCTAGTGTATGGTATAGAAGCCGTCTTTCCTATTAAACTGGAATTGCCCTCTTTGCGAGTGGTAGTTAAAGAACGCTTGGGAGATGATGAGTCACTTCAACACCGTCTCCTACACTTGGAATGCTTGGACAAGATACATCGGATGGCCCTACAGAGCATGGAAACTACTCAGGCATGACGAAAGGCCTATCATGACAGTTTCATTAAGCACAAGGAGTTCAAAGAAGGTGATCTTGTTCTAGCCTATGATTCAAGATTTGGCAAGCTTCAACAACGGTGGATAGGTCCATACAAGGTACTTGCTATCAATCCTTAATGATCCTTTCCTCATCAATGGCTATCGCCTGAAGATGTACTTCCCTCCCTGGGGACCTTGACAATCATAGTCGACCTACCCTCTCCCTTTTGGGCGTCGCACTGTCCTTCTCATCATGCTTCTGATAGCCATTATGATTCTCCTCATGAGGCAGTCTCATGTACTAACCCCTCGCAGAAACATCTCAACCCGATCTTGTTCACTTCTCCTCTGATCCAACAACGGTGGCGAGGTTGGTCCTGACATATGGTATTTCTACCATTCTCTTTCTTAATGAAAAAAAAAAGAAGGAAACAAAAGAAAAACAAAACAAAACAAAACAAACAAACTGTTATGGGAGAAAAGGAAGAAATTCCCTGTCATAGCAAGCCTCGTTCTAAAAAAATGTGGAAATACCCTTGGGCGGGAAGCAGACTGTGGAAAATATGGTAACACCCCGCAGTTCAGGATAGCTGATTCATCACCAACAGAACCTTTCCAGCATGTAATTTGAAGCCACCTCCCTTGGTGCGCTATCTCTGTAGTATCTGTCTGTCTGTCCTTCTTACCAGACGACTCTTCTTACAAATCATTGAAGTATGAGATTGGTAGGCTGCCTCCCTAGGTATGCCTACTCCTCAAGATCCTGACGACAATAACCGCCGACATGATCTTCATCATCAAACCCTTGAGTGATGTGAGCTTCCATCCTAACAGGATGGGAACCTGAGTATGGGCTGCCCTCTCTATCTATCAGAGCGTGAGACAGAGGGTGGGTTGAGTGACCAGTCTTTCCCTTCAAATCAAATGAGAGGTGAGATGTGTGAATGGAGTGTTGCATGCATGGGATGGGCCTCTCAATGCACAATGCATGATCTGCGCATGATCTGTTCATGTGCACTGTACCATAAGGCTCCCTGGCCTTCCTTCTTGCACTGTATGCTGGCACAGGGTGGGATCCACAGTTGCACCATCAATTGCGCACATGGCATACGACCTCTGCATAAGTGACTGTGAGGATTACATCAATGGATTTCATGAATGGACTGCCTTTTGTATCTTTCAACAGAGCGTGAGACAGAGGGTGGGCTGAGTGTGACTGATGTTTCTTCAATCAATTATTGAGAGGTGAGGATTGAGGGACGTTACGACAATTGGAGTCAGGTACGATCCTGTTTCCCTATGCACCCATGGGCTGGGTCTCTGCCATCAGCACAAGACACGTCACTCTATTCTGTACACTGCACTACAAGGCTCCCTGGCCTTCCTTCTTGCACCTATGCCAAATGGGCGGGATGCAATGATGCACCATCAATTGTGCACCTTGGCATACTCCCTCTGCACCATTCCTTTGTCGATTTCTAAACCGGGTGTGAGCTCTGGGTTTTCATCATTATTTCCTCAAGTGATGTTAGTCATGGGGCGAGTGACTGCTCTTTCATTCCATTTGAGTGATTGTGAGTTGAGTGCCAGATCCCTCGCCATCGATGAATTTCGTGCTATTCCTTCAACCAGCTACCTCCCTGGGTGCTGCCGCATGGTCTCTCCTACGAATCATGAAGAACGTGTGCTGTGAAGATACCTTGTTACCTCCTGTAGCCGACGACACCAAACGCAACCTCGATAGTCAACATTCTTCCTTGGTAATATGGGCTAAGTTTTTCTAACCCTACACCTTCTATTTCTCAGTGATGGTTATGTCTTAAGTGTGGGGATGTTCGTGGTTGGTCTGATGTGAGTTACAAGGCCCTTAATGTTTGGTTTACTCTTCCTCCTAAGGTTTTAAGTGTGGAGACGCTTCCCTGTGTGTCTATGTTACATACCCCCATGCATATACCCTGTCTGATCATGCATCCATGCCATGACTTCATTTTACCCTGATAGGGTCCCTTCCCCATTCTTCCGTTCTGTTTCACCCTATCTCCGGGATTGTTTCTTGTTCGTTTTTCTTTAACCTTTGTTTTGTGATTTTTCCATGTGAACGCACTCTACGTTCACCAGAATTCCAATCCAACCTTACGGCCCTGTTCATCCCTTCGAACTACCTATTTTTCCTTTTTATCGACCCCTGTTTCGACAGACGGTTCTCAAGTTATAAATTTTTGAAGCAATTCCCATAAATGGGATGGTTTTCCATGTGAACACGTCTTTATTGCTTCAGAACCCTGAACTGATGTGCTAGCCCTATCCTACCCATTCCCCCTAACATTTTTCCTTTTTCCTACGTGTCATTACGATGTACGGTTCATCCGTTATTAATTTTTGCGGGTTTTTGAGACCTTTTCGTGCATTTTTCCTTTTTACTGTCCTCTATTCCGCCGCACGGTTTTTTCCGTATTAATTTCTGCGTCCATTTTCAGGCCCATTTTTGGGGTTTTTTCCATGTGAACGCATCCTATCTCAATCGAAACTATGTTTTATCATAATAGGGTCGTTGGTGACCTCATTTTGCACATTTTTCCTTCTTTCCACAATTCGTTCTGATGCGCAGATTTTCTGATATTAATACTCGTATGTGTTTTCGATTTTGTTTTTTGTGTTTTTCCCATGTGAACACCCTGATTTTGCCCCGGACTCGGTGTTGCATATTTCCATCATTTTTCCCTCGTCTCCCGGCACATTTTTTCTTTTTACGAATTTTTGATATGATGAATGGTTTTGATTTTATTAATTTTTTCTTCCTTTTTTCCGTATGACCGCGTTTCTCATATTGCGCGTGAACGCACCTGTTTCTGGTTTTACGTGCCTTGGGATGCCCCCTGGTGTCTATGGTACGTATGTTGCTATCCCTACTCCATTTGATCCCGTCACTGAAAATATTTTTAACCCCTGCCTACGCATGCGCACGAGCCGAGGGTGTGTTTCTTGCCCCTCCATTTTCCATTACTTATTTATTTATTTATTTTACATTTTAATTATTTATTTATTTTCCATTTAAAAAAACCAAACACAGCAAAAGGAAAAAAATCCACCTCGAAGAAAGAAAAAAGAAAAAAAAACAACCGACTATATAATCATAATAATACATAAATTAAAAAACTAGTTTTTTAAAAAAAACAAAAAGAGAGAAAAAAAAAGCCGACACAGAAAGAACACAAAGCACCAAAAAAAAAAGAAAGAGAAAAAAAGAGAGAAAAAGAAAAAGAAGAAGAAGAAAAAAAAAAGCAAAAAGAAAGAAAAAAAAAGAGAGAGAAAAAAAGAAGAGAAACAAAAAAAAAACAAAGCAAAAAGAAAGAAAGAAAGAAAAGAAAAAAAACCTTACCTATTGCCCTTGTCGTGCCGCGTCTCTCCCTTCCTCCCTCCTTCTTCCTCCTCCCCTTCTCCTTCCTCTTCTTTCCTCCTCTCCCTCCTTCTCTTCTTCCTTCTTCTTCTCCTCCTCCTTCTTCTTCTCTTCTCCCCTCTGCAGCACTCCATCCGCCCACGTCTAGTGCCTCAAGCGCTCCAACCGCCCCAAGCCGCCTACGAGATCTTTCGGGACGCCTTCGTGAGCGCGGCCGCGCCTTGTGGCCTCGTCCGATCCAATGCCACCCTGTCCATCCTCGACACCTGCTTCCGGGCCCCATCGCCGGCCCACGACTGGTGCCTCCAACGCTCCATCCGCCCTTCGGTCTCCTCTTCTGGTGCCGCCGCCTTCGGCCTCCTCCACCTCCTATGCTGCCACCAGCAACCACCTCCACCTCCTCCTCCACCACCACCACCACCACCTGCCTCTCCCTACTCCTTCTCCTCCTCCTCCACTACCACCACCTGCCTCTCCCTCCACCTCCACCTCCTCCTCCACTCCCACCATCCACATCCTCCTCCTCCCCCACCACAGCCACCATCTTCTTCCACCACCTCCTCCACCTCCTACGCCGCCACCAGCAACAACCTCCACCTCCACCTCCTCCTCCACCACCACCACCACCACCAATTGCCTCTCCCTACTCCTCCTCCTCCTTCTCCACCACCACCACCACCTGCCTCTCCCTCCTCCTCCTCCTCCTCCTCCTCCAACCACCCTTCTAGTTAGTTCCTAACCTTAGTTTCCACTAAGCTAACATTGGTTAGTTTCTAACCTAACATTAGTTAAACACTAACCTCACACTAGTTAATATTTAACCTAACAGTAGTTAGTTTCCCCCTCAACTAACCCTAGTTAGCCCACTAACCCCCCTCAACTAACCCTAGTTAGTCCACTAACCTCCCTCAACTAACCCTAGTTAGCCCCACTAACCCCCCTCAATTAACCCTAGTTAGTCCCACTAACCCCACCTCAACTAACCCTAGTTAGTTCAACTAACCCTAATTCCACTAACCCTAGTTATTTGACCCCTAACCCTAGTTAGACTAACCAGACCTAACTAGACTAACCAGACCTAGTTAGACTAACCAGACCTACCCAGACTTAACTAACCTAACTAGACTTAACCTGACTTAACCTGACTTAACCTAACTAACCTACCTAACTTAATTGATTTACTCAACTAAATTAATATAATTGACTTTCTCAAACTAAGCTAACCTAATTCACCTAATCTACTCAGTTAGCCCTCGTTCCTACATTTTCTCTTACGCTCTTTTCCCGCTGAGTACGGGTGTGCTAGCGGGCGTTCACACGCGAGAACGCGTTTCTGACTTGTCCGTGCGGTGGCATATTGCAGTAAGCCATTCACACGCAATCATCCTTCATTGTTCACACGCAGCCTGGGTATCGCCTTTCATTTTCCAACCTGTAAATATATAAAAATACATAAAAATAAACAGAAAATACATAAAAATTCCAAAAGTTCACTTAAAAATAAAAAAATATTTTTTTTTTGGAAAAGTTACCAATATTGTTGAAATTATTTGAAATATTTTTAAAAGTGAAAATTAAAATAAATAATTGTAGAAAATTTAAAATCAGAAAATTCATTCATAATTACATGTAAAATGAGTAAAATTCATTAAAAATTAGTAAAAATACATAAATAAGTCCAAAAAAATTCAAAAAAAATCCACAAATCTCCTTGCCCTTTTTCCACTAATTTATCAATTAAAAATGCTTTCATAAATGGAAAAATATTATTTGAAGCCAAAAAATCCTAATCTTCACTTTATAAAAATTCATTTTAAATTTTATAACTGAAAACCATGGATGAACTAACATAAATTATGGACACTTGCTAGATAGCTGGAAATTCACTCTTACACTTCATAACATATTCATGTGTCATATATCCTGATTTATTAATTTAATTTTAAAAAAACAACAACAGTAAACAAATAAAAGATATCAAATCAAATAAACCAAACCAAACAATATACACAAAACAAACACACCTAAAATACAATTGAAAAAAAAAACCATTAAAAAATAAAATACAAAATAAAAATAAAAATAAAATAAAAATCAACAAAAACACTAAGGTGCTTTTTTTTTTCAGTCATCAGTGGTCTATGTTTTTGTTTGATTGGATTCATTGCATTTGGGGGACTACTCTGTGCGCCTTCAGTTTATTACATACACACCTCTACTAGGCATTCTTTGTTATTGTCTGTGTTGTGGTGTGTGTGTTTTTTCCATCTGAATGGCGCCTCATGCTCCTCCTCCTATCCAGTATGTCCCACTGGTCAGCAGAGATTATTCTTCCCTACTGACTTTTGAGCCTATAGTGAAAGCAGGACTTGCGACTTTCGTGGCTGCTTCATTCCCACTGATTCCACATGATCCATCCTTGTGTGATGAGTTCCTTGCCTCATACAGCAAGAAGTCGGGCTTGGTTCATGGTGCTTCCATGATATTGACACCCCGAGGGTTAGGGAAGGCTTTGTCTCTTCCCTACAAAGGAGAGCCCTTTGTTATAGCTAGACAATTATTCTCCAACGACGAGATTTTCAAGATGTTACTAAAGTAGACCAAGGAAATTCTGGATGCCAAGAAAGTGATAAACACTTCAAGCGTATCTTTTTCCATGATCACTCAATGATCCTCTGTGGAAGTTAGTCTCCTAGTCTCTCCAAGACAGGTTTATGCCTACCAAAACACCATCCCATTACTTGTCCAAAGAGCTCTTTACAGCTTTCAGGATGGTATTAAAAGGGGTGGCTATTGATTGGAGTACTTACCTGCTTACAAAGATGGACCGACATTTTGTCAAAGTAACCAGGGGAAATGTTACAAATGTCACCTATGGATCCTACCTGTACGCTTTCTTGACATACTCAGGCCTAAAGAAGGGTATGCTTCCTCCTCCTCCATCTGATCCAGTACCTCCTCCACCACCTTCAGAAGAGTCAGAACCTATTGATATAGAGGATCTTGATTCTCCTCCTCCACTAGTCATTCAGCGAAAACGCTTGAAGCATGTGGCAGATAAAACTCCTTCAGTTCTTCCTTCAGTCACAATTCCTGCTACATCTGGCAGTGACCTCCCTGCTTACCTCACATGTAATAACCTGTTCAGAGCACATAGAGAGGGTTCCTTGGACATATCAGTCCCTTCACTGAATAGTTTAGTGTTGGGAGATGCCATTCCATTCCTCTGTAAAGATATCCAGAGTTCGATAGAACTTTCAGTGATGGCTTTGTGCTCAACAGCTGTATGCTTCATTTTATGAAGAACTGATGCAGTCCAAAGACCAGTTGCATAAGGCAACCTCAGAGTTAGCCTCTGCTAAAGACACGCTTGCAAATCTGTTCAAGCAAATGGAGCAACAAACCCAAATGATTGAGGCCCAAAGAGAAGAGATAACTTCTTTGAAGATTCAGTTAACAGAAGCTCACTCAGATGTCACTAAAATCTCAGAGGAGAAGGAGAGAATGTCCAAAGACGCTCAAGAGTTTCAGACTCTTTTAGATGCAAAACTCTCAGCCTTACAGACTGCTCATGACACCGTGGAATCACAAGATTCCCAAATCAAGCAGTTGCAAGACCAACTGACACAGTCACGATCTGTTCCTCCAAGCCCCAATGTTCCTCTGATTCCTTCTATCTCTAAGAAGGACTTGGCAGTTCTCCAGAGATAGGCCACATTGTAACCTTTGTTCCAAGATAAAGTGAAAAGATTGCAGTCCAGGATGGATTTGTTATGGTTGACATTTGAGCACTTCCAGGAATATGTTCCTCCGGACCATTCTTTCTTTGTCTACTATCAATTGCAAAAATTGGCATTTTATATAAAGCTTTCAACGATGGATCTTCGTCTTCTAGAGGATAGTTGGAGTGGGGCTTGGTCTCCTGAGTTGCTGACAGAAGTGGTCCGTATGGTGTTTGAAGATTCTGTGACGATGGATACCATGTTGCTATCTTACATGTATCTATGAGGAGATTTGTTGATTTCAAATGAAGTAGATATGGCCTGGTATGTGGGGGACATGGTTTTGCAAGTTGTTTTATATGTCAACTATTTGGAGTTGCTGATAGATAACATGTTTCAGTGTTACTCCTCAAAAGTGGCTACTTGCCCTGATAATTCCTAGCACTCAATGATTGATTCTGCGGTCTTGAATCAATGTCAGAATACAGCTTCTACCTATGTGTAGAGCATTAACCAACTGAGGGTGGATCTCTTAGCTCACCTTCCCAAAAACCATCCATTTGATTCAACCTTTTTTTATGCCTATCAGAGAAGATCTATCTTAGGTCCCTCTGTTCCTAGCCTACTGTACTACCAACAAATGGCTCATCGCTATGATACCTATCTTTCCCTTTATCAAACCAATTCAACAGCAATCTTACCTCTTCTTTTCCAACCTCAATATTTTCCTCAAATCCCCAAATTTACCTATTGCTCTTTTATCGAAGATAGAGTATTTTCCCCTTCTCCACCATGCCCTTCACCATCTATCCATATACCTTCTACTTTTCCTGTTTATCAGTTAACACCTTTCCTAACTGATTCCCTTAAATTTTCAGCCACTCCTTCTTTAACTTATTTCTCCTTTTATGATTTTGCCTACCCATCTCTTCATCCTCTTTTACTTATTCCACTCCCATCTCCTGCCACTTCTATTTCTCAACCCCCTCAGTTGTTTAGTGAATACGAAGGGTTTGTAGACCTTCTGTAGAGCCTCTGTCTCTACTCTGTCTCTGTACTGTAACTGTATGTAGCTATTCTGGTACTGTAGTGTAACTGTTCTGTAGACCTTCTGTAAGTGTTCTATAGAATGTATGTGTAACTTTGGGAAAGTTTTCTAACTTTTGGAAAGGATGAATCTAATTTCAAAAGATCTAAAATAAGTGGAAGAAGCAGGTGTTGAAGACTGAGTGACAGTGAAAGTAGTGAGCTGTGAAAAGACACTATAGTGGCTCTGGTGACTCTTCATATCAGACATACCTCTTGGGAGGTGCATCCACGACCTAAGAAGGATGATTGAGAGTTATTATGAGAGTATTGTAGTGAGGATATGATGTACTATTGATGAAGATAGAGAGAGAGAGAGCCAGAGATAGTCAATTCTATCAAAACAATGTAATTGTATATGAGAGATTGAGAGAGAAAACTATAAAGACATTGAAGATGAATAATATGTGATTGATTTCCATTCAAAGATGGTGTATTCCTTTGTATTCTTTGTTATATTGATGGATTCTATGAAGAAGTTGAAGAATATGGTTGATTCTATCAAATCCGTGGGAGATATCTACTATGATGTTGCGTGAAGAATTGTTGTTTTCCTTGTTTTGGTCATCAAAAGAATGAAATAAAAGCTTGTTGATGTTACAAGATAGATTTTCTTGCAGTAGAATCCATTTTTCCTTGGTGTTCCTCTTAGGGCTTCAAGCTTGAAGTAAAGCAGCCATGCTCTCTATTCATCTTCCATTATCTTTCCCAGACAACTTTGTGTATACTACCAAAAACATACAGAAGTAAAGTAACCTAGACGTAACCATGGTTGAGTCAGTGTGACCCAAACCTTATTCAACTAAGGTAATCAACTCAAAACCAAAGGTTCATGAGCTTAACTCCCAACACTCCCCTCACGCTCAAGTGTTGTACTTCACTCTAAGTAGCTCTCTGAAATGCACAAACTTATCTTTACCCAATGACTTGGTAAAGATATCTCCAACTTGGTCTTTTTTCCTCACATGGACCAAATCAATGTCACTTGCAATCACTTTTTCTATGATAAAGTGATAATGTACCTCAATGTGCTTAGTCCTAGCATGATAGATAGGATTACTGGCTAGGAGCACACTACTCATGTTGTCACAATAGAGTGTGATAGGCTTGACTTCCTGCATGCCCAAATCATCAAGAAGCTTCATGAGCCATGTTACCTTACATGTAGTAAGTGTAGCACCTCTATACTCTGCCTCAGTACTATAGAGTGCAACTATAGGTTTCTTCTTACTACTCCAGTTGACCATACTACTACTAAGAGAAAATGCATACCCACTAGTAGATCTCCTATCATAGGCACTCCCTGCCCTATCTTAGCATCTATATATCCTATAAGCTCCAAAGGCTTACCATGCTCATAGAATAGAACATAATCTGATGTAGCCTTCACGTATCTCAAATCCTCCTCATTTCATCCAAGTGAGGCTTCCTCGACTTCTACATGAATTGGCTAATCGGTCCAACTAAATAGATAAGGTCCGGTCTAGTGATGGTAAGGTAAATCAGGCTACCCACCATCTGTCTATACATAGTGACATTCTCAATCTCATACCCAACATCTGCAAGTAGCTTAACATTTTGCTCCAAAATGGAGTGCTCAAAGGCTTGAAATCAAACATACTATACTTGGTTAACATGTCTTGTGCATATTGCTTTTGTAACCACCAAGTATCATGATGTGTAGAACCAACCTCAATCCCAAGTACTTCAGTTCACCCAAATCTTTGACCTAAAATTCAGCATGTAACATTTCCTTGGTCTCTCAAATTCCCATGGTATCATCACCTGGAATCATCAAGTCATCCACATAGATGATTAATATCACATAACCAACCCTTATCTTCTTTGTGAATAGGCTATGATCAGCCTTGCCCATAGTGAAATCAAGTTTTTGTAAGCACGCACTTATCTTAGCATTCCAAGCTCTAGGTGCTTGCTTCAACCCATACAATGCTTTCTTCAATCTACACACACATGTAGGAAAATTAGGATGTACATAGCCCTGGGCTGGTTCATGTATACTTCCTTAACCAAATCACCATTGAGGAAAGCATACTTCACATCCATCTGATGCATACTCCATCCTCTAGATGTTGCCAATGCAATCACTGTTCTCATGGTTTCCATTTTAGCAACATGGCTGAATGTCTCCTCATAATCAAGACCATATTGTTGTGTATACCCTTTTGCCACAAGTCTTGCCTTGTATCTTTCCAATGTGCCATCTAATTTTTACTTCACCTTGTATACCCATTTGCAACAAATATGCATTTTTCCTTTAGGCAAATCAACAAAATCCCAAGTGTCATTTTAAGCCAATGTTGAATATTTCTCATCCATTGCCTTACACCAATGATCATCCAAAAAAGCTTCAGAAAACTTTGTGGGTTCGTTGAGTCTAGTGACTTTTTCCATATATGCATAGTGTCTCACTGTGTAGCCACTATATGTTGTGAAATATGCGGGATCTAGAGCATGGCAGATGCGGAAGCTATGGAGGTTGAAAGAGGAAAAAGAAACTCATGAAGACATTGACCCTGACTAGGACAAATTGTTACACAAGTGAATTAGGTTCCAAGATTGAGACTTGGACTCATAAACACAATCTTGTGTATTGACAATGACATGGCAATTTAGTGGAAAGAAAAGAGTACTATCATTGCATTAGAAAAAGAGTGTAAGTACAATGCTTTATAGGATTTGAGTGTGTAGAGGCTTTAGTGAAAGCAACACCTGCAAAGTGTGGGCACACCATAAACATGGCAAAACACCAGAGGCTGTCACAGAAAAGGCTAAGTGTGGGTACCACAAACATGATGGACATCCAGAGGCTGTAGCAGGGGCCTCACAAAGTGTACACAGGCTGTAGTACAAGGATAACTGAGGAGTTTACAAGTTTATGTATGAGGCATTAGGGCTAGGAAATACACAGCTAAAAAAGTCTGTCTGAATAGAAGGACTGATGAGGTTTGTCCTTCTCGTGGTGGTCTTCTTCTTCCTTTGCTCCATTTTCTTCTTCTTCTTTGACTATAACTAGATAGGCCTTTTGGGACCTCTTTCTGGCATGGCAAAACTTCTCGATGTGTCCAGTCGTTTTGCAAAAGTCATAGAAGAGTTGATCCTTCTTGCCTTTGTACTTGTTGCCTACATATAATGCATGCTCATCTCTAGAGGTACTTGGTTCTTCCTTAGTTTTTAGCTTCTTTTCCTCCTCTAATAGTGATGCATGGATATCAACAAGTTCAAGATTTGGCATGTTGATTAAAGTTGTTGATACATTATTATATTCAGGAGGCAAACTCTTAAGTAGAACACTAATGCAAACATATTCTTCCATTTTAATGTTGATTCTTGCAAGTTGGGTTAGAAGTCCTTCCATGTAATTTAGATGTGTGGCAAGTGATGTGCTAGACTTTATTTCAAGTCTAAAAAACTCAATCAGGAGACCATACTTTGATGATTTAAACTGTGCACCAAACAAGGTGTCAAGTCTCTTCCATGTATCTTATGAGGTCTCACAGTTATCCACATGGTGGATATAGTTGTCGTCTAGCTCCAATTTGATAATGGCCTGAGCCGTATCATCGTTCTTTTGTGACAGCAAGATCCACATCACGAGGCTTCTTTTCTTTTCTAGTGGTAATGGCCCAGATGCCCTTCTTCATCAGGATCAGTTTGATGCGGGTCTGCCAGGTATGAAACCTGACTCCTTTAAAACAGGCAGTTGGAGAATCTTTGCCCATGTTTGACTTCAGGGACCAATAGCAAATCAGCTTCAAATGACTAAGAATAACCAGCAATGAGTTGATCTTTGTATGTGTCAAAAGACACAAGCAATGGCAGTGAAGTATCAAAAGATACTAGTTTGAAATTTGATGTTTGTTGCTTGAGTTTGACTTGATGATCTTCAAAAACTCTTCATAGCTTTCCCTCCTTGCTGATTTGATGGTTGAATACTTGCTGAAATCTTTAGATTAGAGTGGCCTTGGCTTGGTTTAAGTGGCAGGAGAGAGAAAATAAGGAAAAATGAGCTTGAAGGTAAGTGGTTATGGCTGTCTTGTCAAAATAGGGACCAACGACTAGTAAATGAGCTCCCACATGCTCCACAAGTTGAATCTGCTCAAACCCTTTGAGGTGAAGGACCCTCACTAATGGATCTAACTCCCCTTGTATGCATTTGCGTGAGTTGAGAGATCTAAGCCTTCAAAGTGGTTGTTGTTAAAACTAGACCTAGATTTGGAAAAATGCAAATTCCAGGCATGGTGTGCATCAATATCCTTGATTTTTGTGCCAAGAAGTTGCGCCTTGACCTGAAGAACAACTCTTGAGAAAAAAACTTGAAGAGATATGGCCTGGTTGATGAGTTATGGCTGCTCCAACAAAGGTAGGTAGGTGCTGTCCACAGACACAGTTATGGCAACAACTCTGAATAGAGGCAATGCTGAAGCTATAGTTGCCCAATCTCAATGATTAAGGTACCAAGAAGGAGATTTGGAAGTAGAGAAACACTTCTCCAGAAGGAAGTTCAGAGATATTTGGTCTGTGGAGAGAGATATGAAAGCTACAAGTTGACAGGGTGCTGCTGGCTATGGCTACCATGGAAGCTTCATTGAAGGTAGGAATGCAAATGAAGTTGGAGATAGGGTCCACTACTCAAACTGAGCTAAGCAGAGATGGAAAGGAGCTAAGAGGAGTGAAAGGAGAGTTGGTCCATGCTCAATTGAGCTCTGATACCATGTGAAATGCACAGGATCTAGAGCATGGCAGATGCGGAAGCTATGGAGGTTGAAAGAGGAAAAAGAAACTCATGAAGACATTGACCCTGACTAGGACAAATTGTTACACAAGTGAATTAGGTTCCAAGATTGAGACTTGGACTCATAAACACAATCTTGTGTATTGATAGTGACATGAAACTTTACTGGAAAGCAAAGAGTACTATCATTGCATTAGAAAAAGAGTGCAAGTACAATGCTTTATAGGATTTGAGTGGTGGTACTTTCTCCTACTGTGCATATGGGATTCTGGTCCTGAGTCCTCACTGCTCCTCACAAAGGGACTGAAGTAGGTGTGATTACAAATATCTCAACATATGTAAGCCTATCCATAGGCATTCTAACTCTTTCTGATCTCCTCAACTGAGCTGTAGTATGAGACTCTCCTCTCTCATGAGGCGGTACATATCTATGTTTCACACCAAGAGTCACAACTGATGGAATGCCAAACTCACTATCCAAGCTATCAATGCTACGTGAATCATAACCAGAAGTGAGTATCCCATAAATCCATTCATGAGGAGTCACCTCATATATCCTTGTTGTTGGTGTACTATTCATGACATACACAGTAGTCATTGGAGCCTTTGCCCAATATGCATTTGGTAGGCTCTTCTCATTCAACATGGCTCTAGCCGATTTCATGATCACCCTTTTTTTCCTTTCCGCCACACCTACATGTCAATTGCCTCTTTATCCCATGGGTTGCCAATAAGAATTGATCAAAGTCTTTAGAGATATATTCTCCACCACTATCAGATCTCAAGCATGAGATGTAATAAGCCAATTCTTTCTCCACATGTCTCTTGAAGTCCTTAAAAACATCCATGACACCACTCTTGTGCCTCAGCACATACAACCATGTGTACCTACTACACTTATCTATGAATGACACATAGTAGCATGATCCCCCAAGAGATGCATTATGTGAGTGTAATGGTCTAGTAGTGGTGCTTACATGCCTCATAAATGGAAGCTTCGATTGCTTCCCAAATTGACATGATTGACATACATGTCCCAATTCCACATGCTTGAACTTAGGGATTCCAAGTACAACTTGCTTATGCTGCATATTTGAGTGGTGATTTTTGACTCTAGGAAGTGCTTAAAATTAGCCAAAAAATCTGTATTTCAAGGGAAAAATAAACTTCGTTGAAGGTGGCATAGGCAATTGAATTGATTTTTAAGTGTAGCAAGCAATCGACGGGTGCCAAAAGTGCTTTAAAGACCCACCAAGAGACGGTTGGGAAATTTTCATAATTTCCTAGGATGTCAAAATGGACCCCGAGAAGTGCTAGGCAATGTGGGATCTCGAGATAGACGTGCAGGAATTGGACACTGAACGGCCAAAGACCACGGCCAAGGACCACGACCAAAGACTGGGAAGATAACCAAATTGGTGTGAAGAGGTGGCCCCAAAGCAAGAATTGAAAGGGGGTGACCCTTGAGGCCACCCCAAAATTGATTTCGTGGGGGGGGGGGGAATGTTTTCTGTTGCGCGTAGAAAAAACAACGCCATACTCCCGTCCTCCATGGAATAATTGAGATGGGAGGCTGAAGAACAACCCCCCCAGCAATTACATCAATGATCTTGTGCTTCTCTTCAGCCTCCATTGCCACTCCCTGCTCCTCCAATGGCTACCTGGATGGACAAAATAGAAATTAGTGTTTCTCTCTCCTTGCTTTCTCTCCCCTTTATGGGTTGTTCATGCGCATTACCTTGAAGGAAGAATCGAGAAGGAGATTGAAGAAAATGATGATGGAGATTAATGGAGATGTAGAATCTTGATGTACAGCATGGAATTGAGAGCAATGGAGGATCCATCCATTGGTCACACAGTCATTTAATGTGTATCGGGTTTCATAGAAACACGGTATGACTATATTTTATGAAGCAAATGAAGTTTTTTTGATATTTTATGATGAAATGATGTTCTTATGTGATGAAAAATTATTTGAGTGCTGGATACATTATATTTAATTGCTGTCAATCAGAAAATTTGGATTTCATAATGATTTACATGTGCTATTTAAATCTCACAAAGCCCGAAATGCGGTTTTTAAGGATAAAATGATGGTTTTGCCGTTTTGGGTGAGTGAAATGTGTTGCTATGGGGAAAAATGGAAAATAAAATAGAATTTTAGTATTTTGAAATGATTAGTATAAGGAAAATCCAAAAATAATAGTGATTATTATCAAATAAATGCTAACAAATTAAAAAAATAAGAAAAATAGAAATACACTTCATCAAAATAAGGAAAAATAAAATGAGTATTTTTGAATGTATGGTAGTAGCGAAGCATGAGGTTTAGCCTCAGTTTTACCTATCTCTTTGTCAAAGTTCGTGATTTATTGCTTTTCATACATCAAAACATTACAAAATGAACATCTACACCTATGCAACGGAAGCACTACCTAAAAGTACGAGGTAGGGAGTTTGAATTATGTGATTTGGGTGTTGTTTATTGCTCATTTTTCTTATGCATATTATGATATAGAGTTTGCTATATTTTAATCAAGAGGATAGTAGCATGAGTGTTGTCTTAGTGCTATCCTTTTACATCGTCGCAACGAGTTAGTAAATGAGCAGTGGAAAGCTTGTTTGTGCATGACGTGTTTGTGATTGAAAATTATGTTTGAGCACATTGGAATCATCCACTTTTGCATATGCATATCAGCCATGGTATCGGAATATGAAGAACTGGATGCATAGCACCTGTTTTCCACTATGATGACCTATGTTTCAGTGTGTGAGACAACCTAATCTGTAGGCTAGTCAATCATTTTTCGGAATTGTTTGGTAATAAGGACACATGGTATACTTAAAGTGACTACAACAAGTGGACACCAAGCTCTCTTTGGAAGAAGGGGAGTTGAATCTCTCTACCAAAACCATGGGAGAGTGACAACTACATAAATCACTTTGTGATATGACCATTTTGATATCTAAGTGCCACTACATAAATCACTTTGTGATATGACCATTTTGATACTTTTAATTGCTTAGGATAATTCCAACTTTTAAAAAGAAAGTTAGTATATGTTCTATGAAGACTTACATTTAAGAAAGGGGATACATAAAAAGTCATAAATGTATATATATTAAATAGGGGGATATATTAGTCTTACAAGCTTCATAAATAGGGTTTTTTTTAGAAGTCCTTGCACGTAGGTGACATGCCTTCTTTACTATGAGTGAACCCCCCGTGAGACATTTCCAGAACCCAAAAGATTTTTTGTCTATCCTGAATGATCTAGTGGGATCTTGGACGCGCATGTGATTGACTATTTTAGCCTTTGCCCCGAAAGTGACACCATGCTTGAGTTTGGGTCACTATGGGAAAATATCCATGGATCTACCTGTAAGATTAACAGCACATGGGGATTAGAGAAACAAGAAAGTGAAAGTAATGCTAAGATGGCACAATCATCTACGATCATTTATGATGATAATGTCATAGAAGAAAAGACTGTGACAACGATGGTCAATATGTACATAGGAGGACAGATTGACTATGATCTCAAGAAACATCTGATGCTGGTGTGATTGCTAAGATCCATAAAGCATTTGATGATGTCTATGTGTGTGGAAAACCATTATTAGCACGCAAGAATTTATTAGGATCTATCCTAAGTTGAGAAAAGTGGGGATAGATGAGAATAGGCTCACTAAAACACCACTAGCAAATGATGGGATAGATTCCATATTGCATAGTGTTGGCCTCCCTAAACCACTTTATGAGTTGGCGAAAAGGGAAGTTCATGGAGCCAATGACTTTTCAACACTAGTAAAGTTGGAAGTGGAAAAAATTCAAGACCCTAACACGCTAGTACTAGGTCAAGTGGAATACAAGGATTTAAATGGCCTAGTGCTGATCCCAAAAGAAAGGATTAAATGCCCTCCTCCTTGTAGGGATCTCCTAGTGTTTCATGGGCTGGTTAATGAGGATCCAATGGTGCATTTACGAGAATACAACCTAACTTTCCTTGCAAGTGGGTATGATGATATTCATCGGATTCTTGTATTCTCAAGTACCCTAAAGAGAGAGGCTAGAAAATGGTACTAGAGCCTCCCAAGGGGGTCTATTAAATCCTTTGAGGAGTTGAGTGATCAATGTTTAGATGAATATGAGAAGAAGGTTCCTATGACCCAAGTTTTAGGGCAGCTGATTCAAATTAGGCAAGAGTCTTACCCTTCTGCTAAAGAATACACTAGAGCCTTTAATGATATTTTAAGGCTTTGGCCAAGAAGAGCTACTACATTGCCATGTGATATGCTATGTGACCTCTTTTTGAGTGTCTTAGAGATTAACATGCAAATCCAAGTGGGAATGTAGAATCCTAAGTTGTTAAGGGAAGCAAAGATGCATGCCATTGATTATGAGAGACATATTGAGAGATGTTGGGAAAACTTTTGGAGTTTTTCCTGCTCAGTACAAGTGCATCCTAGCTTCCAACCATTTCTACAAGGAGACAATTCACTTGTTGATACCAAGGTAGCCTATGAGGGGAGCCTTGGTAGCCAAAATCTCCAAGCAAAAAATGGCAATAAAAGGTATAATATACCCTCGGGGGATAAAAATACTCCAAGCCCAACAAGTCCCATCAAGGTTTGCAATGCTCCCATGAGAGGTAGTTGTGACAGTAACATTGATAGAACCATTGGGCCTGTGAGTGTGGATAAGTATCCTATGGGTGGTTCTAGTTTTGCTAGTAGAAAGGCTCTAAAGAGACCTTTGCCATCTTTAAATGAGTCATTCTTTCGAGTAGATGTTGTTCCTATCCGTAAGAGCATGGTTCCTATAAATAGGCGATTACAGTGTGGACAAAGGCAAGTAAAGACATCTTGCGTAGAGAAGATGTGGCATGCCAAAGGTCCACTTATACTAAATAGAAGCCATAAGGCTGTGAGGCCAATTGGTAATAGTGATAAATCCACAGTGAGTCCATTGGACCAATGTGGGCAGTCGAGGGAACCTAAGAATGTAACAAGGGATGTGAGATGGGTTTGGAAACCCAAGATCTTTCAACATGTGGCTAGTGCATTAGATACAAGGTCAATAACACCATGCAAATATATTGTGATCAATTCCCATGTAGGTGTGATAAAAGGCCATAATGATACATCTGACAATATGCACCGCCGTAGGATACAGTCATGTGATGGGTCTCGGATTGAAACCCTACCTAATTTGTGTTGCAACACTAACTTATGTCAAAACCCAATAGGGAAGGTTTGAATGAGCACCAAGCTATGATTCTTTCTTCCAGGAAGGAGCCTCTAAGCCGCTTGAACGACCAGTTCATTTGGATGACAATAAATGTGGGACATGCGTGCCCAATGATGTCATTCACCTAGCCAATGGTACCCAAGGAAGGATAGGCCATATCGAGGTTATATCAGTAGAAAGGCTTGGGCTAGTGGATTTACAAAATCCCAAGATCAAGCCTTGAGTTTCATGGTATGAGTAGCATGGGACTAGCCATCCTATTGTATGCTATCCTTGGTCAACTGGTTAGTTTGATAGGATGTAGTGTATATGCCAAGAGGACCATGTACTCGGGGGGTTCATTTTATATATATATTCTCTATATAACGTACATTCATGGCCTATTTATAAATATCCTAATCTGTGATTTTTTCTTGAATTAAAAACAACTCTTTCTATTCAATCTATAAGTAACCTCTTTATATGACATCCTTTTATATGTAAAAAATTTATAGAAATGGTATTTTAAAAACCCCTTATTTTGAACTCATGTTATATCTAAAATATTCATGAGTGACCCCCCCAAGACCATGTATTGCATGGATTAGAATGAATTATCCATTTTAGGCCGACAGGGCCATTTGTTTGTTTAATGCATGTGTGGTTAACGGTTTTTAACACCATATTGGGGAATATGGGAATTTCCCATAAGTTTGGGACATGTGGTCAAATCTTTGGATTAGTCATAACTTGAACACTATAACTCCAAATTGAGCGCTCCATAGCTCAATAGATTCCATTTTTCAAGCTCTTTCAAATGATAGGTCACATCACATGGTTTTGAGAAACTTATTGGCACATTATCCGGGTGCCATCTTTTTAGTATTCAAAAAATGGGAATTGGGAGATTCCCAAACTCACTAATATTGTGTTTTTTGTTTTAGTGTTGTGCTAGACGGGGAGCCTTTGCTGCGCTAGTCCTTCTCGTGACCCAATCCAGGTGATATCTTTTCTTTATGAGTACCTTGTTTTTATACTATATATGTCTGGTTACTTGTGAGGGATTTGTTTTCTTGGGGACCAAAAATCAAGGCGTGAAATCCCAAGTTTAGGTTATGTATGTCTGTGGGAGGTCTGAGCAGTTGTTGTCTTCTGCAAAGGCATTATCAAGCACTAAAAGATCTGTCTTAGACAGGAGTTCTAGTGACCCTATTTTGCTGACCTGCTAGGCGACCATTCTAGGAGTTTCTACTAGTGTGAGGCAAGTCAAAAAGCCTGCCATACAAAATGATGATACAAAGAAAAAACCCTAAATATCTGAAAGACAATATATGAACATCGAGAGATGTGTAACCCCTATAAAAAAATAAACCGAAAGAACCAAAATTCCTTGCGTAGTTGTTCATTGCCTTGCAAGGCCTAGTAGGCTCCTGGGGATGAGACAAGACTCGGGGGACCAATGCCTTGTCTTTGTCCGGGTGGCATCTAGCTGAAAAGCAAAGAACACTTGAGTGAAAATAAAAGTAAGTATTTAAAAAGGATTAAGTGTCACCTTGCGAGGGCTTGGTAGATTCTTGGGTACTGAGACAAGACCTAAGGCCAATGCCTTATTCTCTTTGGGTCACTGCGCTCAGCTCCCTCCTTTTTACATGCCCAAGTATGGAAAATAAAGGCCTAAAAGGACAATGTGTTCAAAGAAAATATTTGTTGATCAGGCTATAGGAGTCCTCGTCTAGTAGAGCTCCTAGTTGAGTTGTCCTTAGCTGGAAGGTAGTTCAGACCACCACTTAGGATGATCTCTTTGATAGTTCTTTGTAGCTTGGCTGTGTTGGAATAGTTGGTTAGTGACTCGCTTTGGGCTTTTTGTCAGATTATGCTAGGCGTACTCCTTGTGGATTTTATACCTCGGTTTTGGCAGGGGGTAGGGTGAGAGTTGTGATGTATTTTGTTGTGTATCTATTTTGTATCAGTTTGATGCTCTTTATGATTACACATGTGAAAATCTGTTTGTGGGATTCGACGGGCTGAGTCGCCCTATCCTATGGTCCCCAATGAGCACTGATTTTTGACTCTGAAAAGTGCTTAAAATTTGCCAAAAAATCCGTATTTCAAGGGAAAAATAAATATCGTTGAAGGCGGCATAGGCAATCGAATCAATTTTAAGCAGCAAGTAGTCGATAAGTGCCAAAAGTACTCTAAAGACACATCGAATGATAGTTGGGAAATTTTCAGAATTTCCCAAGATGTCGAAATGGTCCCCAAGAAGTCCCAAGCAGTGTGGGATCTCAAGATGGACGCGCAGGATTTTTCGGACCTCGAATTGGACGCCGGATGGCCAAAGACTGGGAAAATGATCAAATTGGTGTGAAGGGGTGGCTCTAAAGCAAGAATTGAAAGGGGGTGACCCTTGGGGACACCCCAAAATAAATTTTGTGGGGGGGGGAGGGGAGGGGGCGTTTTCTGTTGCACGTAGAAACAATGGTGCCATACTCCCCTCCTCCATGGAAAAATTGAGATGGGGGGCTGAAGAACAACCTCCCCAGCAATTACATCAATGATCTTGTGCTTTTCTTCGCCCGCCGTCACCACTCCCTACTCCTCCAATGGCTGCCCAAATGGACAGAATAGAAACTAGTGTTTCTCTCTCCTCCCTCTCTCTCCCCTCTATGGGCTATTCATGCGCATTACCTTGAAGGAAGAATTGAGAAGGAGATTGAAGAAAATGATGATGGAGATTAATGGAGATGCTGAAGCTTGATGTACAACATGGAATTGAGAGCAATGGAGGCTCTGTCGGCTGGTCACACAGTAATTTAATGCGTCTTGGGTTTCATAGAAACATGGTATGACTATTTTTTATGAATGAAATGAAGCTTTTTTGACATTTTATGATGGAAATGATGTTCTTATGTGATGAAAAATTATTTGAGTAGTTGTTGCATTATGTTTAATTACTTTCTATCAAAAATTTTTGATTTCATAATGATTTACATGTGCTATTTAAATCCCACAAAGCCCAAAATACAGTTTTTAAGGATAAAATGATGGTTTTGCCATTTTGGGTGGGTGAAATGTGTTCTTATGGGAAAAAATGGAAAATAAAATAGAATTTTAGTATGTTGAAATGATTAGTATAAGGAAAATAAAAAAATAATAGTTATTATTATCAAATAAATGCTTTTAAAAAAATAATAATAGGGGAAAAATATAAATACACTTCATAAAAATAAGGAAAAATATAATGAGTTTTTTGAATGTATGGTAGTAGCAAAGCATGAGGTTTAGCCTCAGTTTTCCCTAACTCTTTGTCAAAGTTCATGATTTATTACTTTTCATACATCAAAACATTACAAAATGAACCCCTACACCTATGCAACGGAAGCACTACCTAAAAGTAGGGGGTGGGCTTTTTGAATGATGGGATTTGGGTGTTGTTTATTGCTCATTTTTCTTATGCATATTATGATATAGAGTTCGTTATAGTTTAATTAAGAGGATAGTAGCACGAGTGTTGTCTCCGTGCTATCCTTACATCGTCGCAACAAGTTAGTAAATGAGCAGTGGAAAGCTAGGTTGTGCGTGACACGTTTCTGATTGAAAATTATGTTTGAGCACATTAAGATCATCCACATTTGCATATGCATATCAGCCATGGTATCAGAATATGAAGAATTGGATGCATAGCACATGTTTTCCATTATGATAACCTTCACTTGAGTGTGTGAGACAACCTAATCTATAGGCTAGTCAATCATTTTTGGAAATTATTTGGCAAGGATACATGGTATTTCCTGGAATACGTTCAAAATGAAAGAGTGGAGCATATGTCGTGTGTACTTTATGTTGGAGCGACGCATCTTGGGGCCAATCCCCGAGGTGTAGGAGAGTCACAGTGGAGCCATGGCAATCAGCCGAGAGGTGCTTCCCTATGTTTGTGCTACGAGGCACTATTCTTATATGTTATGGGATCTCCCTTTGAGGCGAAGGGATGGTAAACATTGGACTATGATTTAATACAAACACATAATCAACATTAGCATTTAGTGTAGAGTGAGTCTTAGACGCTCCGTGTGGTGGGGTTGTTTGTTGCATGTATGAGGTCCGGCTACTAGTGCATAGCTAGTGCCGGTCCATTTTAGGTCCCATCAATATTTTTCAGCTTCTAAACATTTACATTTACATTACCAATCCTTTTATGCCATATCTCAATGTTCCTTATTGCAACATTGTCATGTGAATACATAGCAGCATTCAAGGCTAGAATTTTTGTATCCAATGTAAACATCATGCCATTTCTTTTTCCTTTAGCAATGAGTTTGCATCCTTGACCATAGTCTTCAATGTAGCATCCATCTCTATTGAATCTAACTTGTAGATTCCGTTCAACGATTTGATCCACAGAAAGAAAGTTTTTGGTAATGGAGGGTACATGTAACACATCATATAGACTCTTTATCTTGTCACCATGCATCATTAAGGGAACAATACCTGTATGCTTAATGTCATGTTGTGTATCATCCCCTCTGCAAACATATCCATGAGCACCTTCTACCAATGTGTCAAACCACTCTCCATGAGAAGTCATGTGGTTAGATGCCTCTGAGTCTATATACCATACATCATCTACTTTGCCTTGTGTAGGTAGCCCCTTCTTCACATGTTGCATAGCAAACAACTTGTCATCCTCTTGCATACCACTAGAAGAGGCATAATTACCATGTTTCCTCTCTCTTGATCTTTGATCATTCTTCTTCTTGTAGTAATATTTAGCTACATGCCCATATTTCCCACAATAATGACAATCCTTATTTGCATTTGATTACTAGCCATGGCTCATTTGGGGGTGCTGCCAAGTACCTCTTCCTCTAGATGAGTAACCCCCTCATTAGAATTGCCTCTATTTGCTTGAGGTTGCTTATTTTTCCATCCAGTACCTTACTATCCACATGGTGCATATGCTTTTCTAGCCCCTCTTCCTCTAAAGTTTGACATTTCTCTTCCATCTCTACCCCTTTGATTTGAGTAGAAGACATTGTCCTTGCTGTTCTTAGACCCACTAGAACTTGTATTTTGAGTCCAAGATTCACCTCTTCATGCAAAATAACTGCCACAAGTTCATCAAATTTAGGGTGATCCTAACACACTAATATGGAAGTGCCAAACTGCTTGTACTACTCTCCAAGTCCATGGAGGGTAGTGGCCACCAAATCATCATCCTCAACTTTAGCTCCAATTGAGCCTAGTTTCTTTGCAATGGTTCTAATCTCACTCACATAGTCTTCAATAGACCTTCCATTCCTGAATATGTGGCTAAATTTTTGTTTCAGTTGTGTATTTCTTGCATGAGTGACATGGCCATAGATCCTCATCAACAAGTCCCAAGTAGCTTTTGGTGATGTACAATTTGCAATTTGCATAGCTTTTATGTCTGACACACATAAGAACAGCCAATGTAAGACCTTGCTAGCCTTTTCCAACCATGTCTTATGTGCCTTTAATTTATCCTGTGTTGGAGGTCTATCCTCCGGTAGCTTGGACTCATCTTCAAGTCCTGTGACTAGATCCCAATAGCCTCTTCTAATAAAAAATTTTGACATCCTAAACTTCCATAAACAAAAGTTTTTGTATTCTAGCTTCTCACCTACTATCTGGGCAATAGTATCATTCTCACCTCTGTTTGCCATTCCAAAGTCTTCAGCTTTGCAAAACCAAGATTTGATGTATAGAGTCAATTACCCCAAATTGCCAGCAGACTATGCACTTTAATGACTTGTAGTGCAACCAATTTTTACTGAGAAATTGTAGCAATAATCACTATTGCATTCTTAGCAAATAATTATGCTTTGTTTCCATTCAACCCCAGTTACAATGCCTCCAACAAACTTGCATTCCAATCTGATGTGGTGACTGCAAGCCTTGGCAAAGAAGCTATTGCCTCTCTTTTTGTAGCTTGCAAGAAAGAGAACAATACCTATGCACACAACAGCCTTATGTACTACCATTCTTAAAACAGCTGGATCTTGTGTTGTTACTTGTCCAAAATTTTTACTTCCATTGGTCTTAGCATTAGTAGTCAATGTGGTGATCTCTAATAAACTTGCATTACAATCTGATGTGGTGACTACAAGCCTTGGCAAAGAAGCTAGTGCCTCTCTTTTTGTAGCTTGCAAGAAAGAGAACAATACCTATGCATGCAACAGCCTTGTGTACTTCCATTCTTAAAACAAATAAATATTGTGTTGTCACCTGTCCAAAAAATTTACTTTTTTTGGTCTCAATAGTAGCAGTCAATGTGGCGATCAGTTTAGTTAACTGCCTCATGTACAAATAGGAAACTATCATGAATTTTCATCACATCAGAGTGCTTGACCCAATTCTTACTCGATAAGTTTCCTTTTTTTGCCTTTGTTCAGGCTTTTCTGATCCTTGCGTGCTTATTGCTCTCTCTCATCTAATTCTTTCATCTCTTTCTCAATATTCTTGATAAGTGTATCACAACACCTAATGAGTTCTATTGCTGTTTGGGACTTAACAAATGAGTCAAATCAGAACTAAGGAGACATGCAGTAAGCTACCTTTAGCTCATCCTAGTTACCATAACCAAGTTTTTATCATGTAAATCATAAATCTATCACATTCTTCATTATAGAGCTTGGCTTGTTGTATAAGGAGGACCCAGTTCAGAACCTTGAAAAAAGGTAGGAATGGTTACAATACTCGCGAAGTTGCATAGCTATGTTCATTAGCCTTTTCCTCTCACCACTAGTATTGATTGCATCCAATTCTTTCTGAAGCAATGCTCTATAGAATTGTTTTTTCATTTGAGATGCGTGAAGAGAACCCTGCCACGGCACCATGAGAACCACGAACCGGCTAGGTAGAGGCTGCAAATATATTGCTGGCCATGAAAACCTGCAAGAAAACTCTCCTTCTTCTCACCAAGAACCATATCCTCAAGACACACAAGAGGAAGGCACACAAGAAATTTGACAATTCTTCCATCCTCACCCTCTTCCTCTTCCTCACTCTCCATAAGATATTGCAAAGGAGCACAAGAGAGAAAAGCAAGAACAAGAAGGCAAGTGTTGTGCCAAAATGAGAGAGGGAGAAATGAACCGTGAGAGGAGATGATAAAGGAAGAGAGAGGGTGTAACCACCTCAACCTCCCACCTCCCCAAATCCCACGGCCGCAACCATCTCCTTTTCCTTTCTTGAATTGTAAAATTCAAATTTGCATACATTGGCTAAGGTCTAAAGACCCTTCAATTTTTGGAATGAGACAAAAGGGTTTGACCTTTCCTTTTCCTAGCAATATTTTTAATGTGAGCCTTTTGGACTACACATTTTACATTGCTTCATATTTGATTTTTGACAAAGGGGTACATTTGCAAAGTGTCATTTTACAAAAAAATATTTCCATGTGAGCACATTTTTGTGCCTGTATTTGCACAAATTTCCTGGTTATCATTCCTCCCATGCTTAAGTGTGAAGTGTCCCCGCGAACAAATTTGAAGAAGAACCACGATCAACACTTGAAAAAATCTTCACCTTCATCTTCGGTCTTCATTTTCTTTGTATTGCCATTGGATAGGGAAATGAAAATAATCACAAAAAATACACACATTAGGACGTTTAGCCTAGGTCACAAACACTCCACAAGAAAATTTCACCGAGCACACAAAACATAGGGCTCTTAATCAACTTGCACACAAAGTTAACATAGTCAAAAAATGAAAATTGACCAAAAGAAAACTTAAGGAGATTCAATGTGTGTACTGGATGATGGTCTTGGTAAAAGAAGGGTTGAATTGAGGGTAAGACGAAGATAAGCATATGAACAATCGTTGAAAATGGATAATGCACACCATAAAAAAGGTTTTATCTTCCCAGCAACGGTTATCTGTGCGGCGAGCCTCCCTATTGGGTCCATCCTAGGGTTTGGCCAGCGCGGTGATTTGCCTGCCCGAATCGCTTCTCATCAAGGCCCACTTTGCATCAGGGAATTCGTCCACCTTCGACGCCAGCCTCGACAAACTGCTTCGTCCATGAATATCCTTCATGATGCCATCATCGCCATTAATGAAACTCAAATCTCTTGTATGAGCCATGGTCTTATCATCTCCATTTTGCTTGGACTGAAATGGACTGGATAGGGCGACATATGGAGGAGGCAAAAGCAGACAGTGCACGAAGGAGGGAAAAGTGGCCGAGGGGTAGGGATGCATATGCAGAAACAAAGTAGTTAAACCTTCTTCCTCTCTTCTCGATTCTCACTTCAAATCTTCTTTTCCCCGCAATTCTTGGATAGTCGTCAATGTTCTTCCATGAAGATCATTAAACATGAAATTCTTATTGAAAAGAAAGCCTTTGAAACCCTTCTTTCTTGCAAGCTCCATAGCCACCTCTTTCCCGGCCAGTGCACCAAATGAAGATTACCTTGCCACGGCACCATGAGAACCACGAACCGGCTAGGTAGAGGCTGCAAATACATTGCTTGCCATGAAAACCTGGAAGAAAACTCTCCTTCTTCTCACCAAGAACCATATCCTCAAGACACACAAGAGGAAGGCACACAAGAAATTTGACAATTCTTCCATCCTCACCCTCTTCCTCTTCCTCACTCTCCATAAGATCTTGCAAAGGAGCTGATGGGACCTAGAACGGGCCGGCACTGGCTATAGCACTAGCCGGACCTCATGCTCATGACACACAAACACCCTCACGGCCTCATGGACCAGGAGCGTCAATCTAATGCTAAGGGACAAGCTACCCTAAACCTCAATTCCTGCATTTATAGTTCATAGTCCAACATTTCCCTTAAACTCCTCAGAGGGAGAACCCTTAGTACTTAGGTATAACACCTTGTCACACACATATAGGAGGCACTCCACCAACTAATAGTCGGAGCCCCACTGCAGCTCTCCTACATCTTAGGGATTGGCTCTTTGATGCGCTGCTAAACATATAACACATACGAACACAAACTCCTCTCTTTTATATTTTTCATATTTCCAGGAGATATACCATGCTTCCTCACTTCACAGTCCCTTAGGAAACCGATCCTCTACCCTACGGCAAGGGATAACCTCACACTCTCAATCGTGGGTCAAAGTCCTAAGAAAGCAATTGCTATGCAGTCCAAGAGATTTTCCTTTGATACCATGAACCATGCATAGTGCATAATGTGAATGGTTTAGTGCACAAACAATAGAAAATCAGCTTTGTGTATCGTGCGAAACCAATCCTTTCATGATTTCCATGCTAATGTATATGTATTGAAACGAGGAGAGACACCGAGCCTTACGCTCATGCTGCCTTTTCCTTTATTTTAAAACAACGTCCTATAGCCATGATGCAATACATAAATTAGATTTAAGATTGTACTTTGACGCTCAAACTCCCCTCTCACCCTATCGTTTAATGTTTTGCAATTGTTGATAGGTGTAAGAGTCTTTTTATGTGTATTTCTTTGTAGAGAAAGCAATAAATACGGACAAAAACATAGAAATGAGGATAAATCGAGGCTAACCCCGTGCTCTACCTTCATTATACATTGCACAAACACTTATGTGATTTTCTGGAATTTTCGTTTTATCGTTTCCTAAATTTCTCCCATTTAAAATCCATTTTCCACCATTTTTTGGTATTTTTCTTCTATTATTTTCAATAAAAAATGACTAGAAATTGAAATTGATTATGGGTTATGGCCCTTAGGTTTCTTGATAGCAAAATTTCAAGTTTCATTGATGTTATATCTCATGTTTCCCCTTTATTTTGTAAAAAACCCCCATTTTGCCTCTTAAACGTGTATTTTATGGGTTTTATACCATTAATTTCAATCATAACACTTATAATTTTCTGATTTTTTGAACATAAACTGATCAAACTCATAGCAAACAACAACATATTGCATAATCAGCCCATGGGAACAAATATTCATGAAGCAAATTGCATAAAATATCAATTTCCTTCGTAAAAATAGAATTACCGTTCTTTGCGGGTTGCGGGTTTTTATTTGCCATGTCTCGGGACTGATTTCCAGCAGCCATTAATGTCCATGACAGTCCGGAATCAGCAATCTACCCTCCTCTTGCATCACGGAGCAATCCCATCTTGGTTGGACCAATCCTTCTTCTTCCCACATGAATCTGCCTCTAGAAGAGAGAGAGGGAGGAGAGAGAAAGACTGAAATCAGAGATTTCCATAGAGGCCACCATTGCCCTAGCGAAGCACAGCGATATGACTAGCAGACAGAGGGAAATGAAGCCCCATAGTCGTTATGTATGGTTATTCACAGGCAGAAAGAGACATCCCCAAGATCTAGGCACATTTTTCGGTGCCATACTGTTCACGCCATCCTCCTCTCTCTCTCTTCACATTTTTTCCTTCATCCCAACATTTCATGTGGCATGAAAAATTGGCCCCAAGGGTCACTTACCCATTTGACCACTCTAATATCCACCTCTTTAAATCTTGACCGGTTTCTTGGCCATTTCCCCGTCCGGACTCCGAATTGAACTCTGAAAAATCCTGGGCATCCGGCTTGACATCCCACATTGGCCGGTAACTCTTGTCAACCCGCACGGCAGTCTGAAAAATTATCAAAAATCCACGAGTGTCGCTCGGGCGCTTTTAAAGCATTTTGATGCTTAAAATCGTCCTAGATCGAGCCGCCGCCTTCGACGTTGAATATTTTTCCCTTGATATTCGTAATTTTTAGCTATTTTTAAGCACTTCTTGGCATCGAAATTCCGCTCTCATTGGCGCCACGGGATAGGGCGACTCCGCCCGTCGAATCCCACAGTAGATCTGCACAAAACAACCAAAGGAAGCATCAAGCTGATACAAAATAGATACATATTAAACCTAGCACAGTGCTCACCCTACCCCCTGACAAAACCAAGGCATGACATCCACAAGGAGTAGGCCTAGCATAATCTGATAGAAGGTTCGAAGCTAGTCACTAACCAACTGCTCCAACACAGCCAAACTGAAAAGAACTATCAAAGGGGTTGCCCTAAGTGGTAGTCTGAACTACCTACCTAACTAAAGACAACACAACTAGGAGCTCCTACTAGGCGAGGACTCCTATAGTCAGATTCAAGAAGTATTTTCTTGTAGCACATTTCTTCTTTTAGGGTTTTTATTTTATTGACATACTTAGGCATGTAAAAAGGAGGGAGCTGAGCATAGTGACCCAAGGAGGATGGGGCATCGGCTTCAGGACCTGTCTCGGTACCCAAGAACCTACCAAGCCCTCGCAAGATGACACTTAATCCTTTTTTGACACTCACTTTTATTTTCGCTCCAACCTTCCTCAATTTCTTCTTTTTCCAGCATGATGCCACCCCTAGGAAGACAAGGCATCGGCCCCGGGTCTGACTCATCCCCAGGAACCTACCAGGCCTTCGCTAGGCAATGATCAACTGCTTATACATTTTCCTTTCTTTTCTTCTTCTATTTTTATAGGGGTTAAAACCCCTTTTTACACACCTTTGTATATATTTATTATCTTTTCAGATATTCAGGGTTTCTTTTCCTTTATCATCATCATTTCTCTACTGGCAAGCTTCTCTAACTGCCTCACAACTAGCAAGAGCTCCTGGAACAGCCGCCTAGCAGGTTAGTAGAACAGGGTCACTAGGACTACTTCTAAAACAGGTCTTTTGATGCTTGACAATGTCTTTACAGGAGGCAATGACTACTCGACCACCCGCAGACATACTTACCCTAAACCTCGGGACTTCATACCTTGGTTTCCGGTCCCCAACAAGAAAAGAAAAATGCCTTACAAGCACACAAACACATATAGCATAAAAACCACAGTACTCATAAAGGGTAGATATCACCTGGATAGGGCCAGGAGAAGCTTCCACGCAACAAAAGGCTCCTTCCAAGCTCTTCTTCGAGCCTGTCTAGCACAAAACTCAAACAAGAAACCATTAACCGTACCTGCACTAAACAGACAGCTGGCCCTCTTGGCCTAATGAAATAAAGCACTTCACTACAAAACTTAATCAGCCCTCTTGGCCTAATGAAATAAAACAGTAAAACCTCGCAAAACTGGCCCTCTTGGCCTAACGAGATCAAACAAAATAGCACCTACACATCCTTCCCTGGAATAGCACAGATATACAATAATAGGCTCCTTCCCAAGGAGGAAAACTAGACTCGCAGCCCTAAACTAAATGCATGAGGTTATGACCCATCCCTCCTGCATATATAGCAAGAGGCGTACGCAGAACATGTTGTCTAATCAACCTATGGGTCCAAGATAATAACGGTAGATTGGTTTGGGCTACTCTTTGCATCACCCATATCAACCATCGTCTGCCATATATTGCATGCTCTGATAACATACCCCACAAGTGACCGGGTCCTGTTTCATCATTAATCACAATATCCAAACTAGGACCACAATTAAAGAAGAGGTCTTCCTCATAAGCAAGATTTGCCAGTGAATCCGCAAACTAATTCCAGTAACGTGGAATCAGTTGAAAAGACACTCTCTCAAACTCCTCAAGTAGGGTCATAGCAGTCCGATGATACATACAGAGAATGGGATTCCGCACTGTGTATGTCCCATCTAGCTAATTCAGGATCAACTGGGAATCCCCTTTTACTAACAACCGACGAATACCACCTTGTTTCTGGTGTGCAGATCGGATAATGTACACTTGCATAGTGATTGCTAGAAGGTCCCCAAGAATAATAGAACTCTACTTTTTGCACAAAATTCAAGGTAAAAAGCATGAACGACATAAACAAGAGACCAATTGGGTGCAATCTCCCCCCATGCCTTGTATGAGCGCTCCACAAAGCATGTATTTTATGTATTAATCATCTTCAAGCTCACTGATAATAGCCCAAATTACAAAATAGCAAGCTTTTAGCTTTGAGTTTGCTTTAGCACAAAATAGGAATAAAGCTAACAGGTGGTACCCAAAGAGTCTGGCATTTCCAATACAATGTCCAAGTACAAATAACATAATCGTGCACCCATGCGCATATAAAATAATAAATAAATATCCAACGCCTCAATAAATAGGCGTGACAAAATATAGGCGCCATGCCTAAGATATGCGCCCATCAAAATATAAGTAATAAATCGAATACTCGCTATCCTCCAATGCTTTCCTCCACCACTGCTGCTATCTCTACACATCAACTGAAGCATTCACAATCGTTAGTAAAATAATACAATTAAACCGACAAAAGTGAATACCTAGCAGTCTTCAGCTACATAAATAAATCAACTGGTTAGAAATCAATCCTAACCTTAATTTATTACGAGTGCGCACTCTAAACTCATAAATGTTTATTAATTTAATATGCATTTTGCGGAATCACCGGCTATGGAATCACCCATGTACACACTAAATTAATAAAATGCCCGAAAAGGATAGGCGTCCCCATCAACTTCTCGCATAAAGAATCCACTTTGTGTATGAGCCCATCAAAGTTTACAGAATCCACCGTAAAACCTCACGGAATCCACCGTGAAATATGCCTCCTGGCATCATACCCCCGGGTGGGATAGCAATTGACCTCAATTGCTATTAGCTCAATGTGGAGCTAACAGAGTGGGGAAAGCATTTAAGTCTCTAGCATGCATCCATTGTGCTTCTTCTACAGGATGGTTCTTAAATTTGACTAGATATCTAGAATATCCTCGGCCAGTTCTAGTGGTCATAAAGTCAGTATCTATGATAGCTTCAGGTTCAAGTGTTTCAGTCTCTTCCTCTAACAAAGGTGGATTTTCATAAATAGGGTGTACAGGTAATTGGCCTCTAAAGGGTCTTAATAAACTAATATGAAATGTGTTGTGAATTTTTCAGTGAGGTGGTAATTCTAACTTGAATGCATTGTCATTAATTTTGTGAATGATCTTAAATGGTCCATAGAATCTAGGGGCTAATTTAACAACTGGGTGTCTATCTACACTTTGTAGTCTACGTTTTTCTATTCTCAACCAAACATAGTCATCAACTTTGAAATTCATTGCTTGTCTTTTCTTATTGGCTTGTTTGGTATATGATTGCTGGGCTTTGGCAATCATATCTTTAACCTCATCAAAAATAGTATTGTGCATACTAGCTATATCATCAGCACTCTGAATTCTATGTGACAAAGATGCAACAGCTGTAGACAATCTATAACCATGAATCACTTCAAACGGTGCTTTCTTTGTAGATGTGTGTGGTGTATTGTTATATGCAAGCTGCAGTAAATGCAAATGTGTATCCCATGTCTGTGGTTTAGAGATAGTGTAAGCACATAAAAGATCTAGTATAGTACTATTAGTAGCTTCTGTTTGTCCATTAGTTTCAGGATGAAATGCAGATGAAAAATCAATTTTTGTGCCTAGGTTAGCAAACAAAGTAATCCAAAAGTTGTTACAAAATCTAGAATCACGATAAGAAATAATAACTTTTGGTAATCCATGGTTAGTGAAAACAGTTTTCAAAAACAATTGTGCTACCTGAATTCTATTTGACAAAGATGCAACAGGTGTAGACAATCTATAACCATAAATCACTTCAAACGGTGCTTTCTTTGTAGTTGTGTGTGGTGTATTGTTATATGCAAACTGCAGTAAATGCAAATGTGTATCCCATGTCTGTGGTTTAGAGATAGTGTAAGCACGTAAAAGATCTAGTATAGTACTGTTAGTAGCTTCTGTTTGTCCATTAGTTTCAGGATGAAATACAGATGAAAAATCAAATTTTGTGCCTAGGTTAGCAAACAAAGTAATCCAAAAGTTGTTACAAAATCTAAAATCACGATCAGAAATAATAACTTTTGGTAATCCATGGTTAGTGAAAACAGTTTTCAAAAACAATTGTGCTGCCTATGATGCTGTTAAAGTTTTCTTACATGGAATGAAATATGCTTGTTTACTAAATCTATCTACTACTGTCCAAATCATATCATGGTTAGATTTAGTATTAGGTAAACCAGAAATAAAATCCATAGAAATTTGTTTCCATGGTCTCGATGGAATAGATAAAGGCATAAGTAATCCATACTGTTTACCATGATGTCTCTTAACTCTTTGACAAATCAAACATTCAGAAACAAAGTTAGATACATCAGTGTCCATATGCGCCAATAAAAATCTTCAGTTAATGTACGTAAAGTAGATATGATACCTCTATGACCTTGATATGGAGGACAATGAATCTCATTCAAAACAAAAGATCTGAATGGAACTGTAACACATAATCTCTTTTTATAAAACATGAATCCATCATTATAAGATAGTGAATCAATAGAAATCAAGTTATTTTGAACTAATGATGGAACCTAGAACGGGCCAACACTGGCTCGTGCACTAGCCGGACCTCTATCTCACGCGCTCAACAACCCCACGGCCTCGCGTCCAGGAGTGTTGATGACACATACATTGCCTTACTAAATATCTTGCGTTTGTATTGCGTCGCTTGTAGTCCACTCTTCTCTCACCCACTACTCCTCAGAGGGAGTCCCTTACACATTGCCTAATGGCACGAAGCACAGACATAGGGGGTCCTCCAACGGCTGAGTGCCGCCACCCCTCTGCAACTCTCCTACACCTTGGGGATTGGCCCCTTGATGCGTCGCTCAACATATAAACATTTCGTACAAGATCCACTCAAGGTACCATTTAATCGTATACAGGAATATACCATTGTCCTTACTTCTCTTTCCCCTAGACCCCACGACTAGCCTATGGCTTAGGGTGTCCTGTCTCTCACTCAACGTGGGTCAAGGTCCTAATGAAAGCAATTGTTGTGCATCCAGGATTTATGATACCTTTAAATATTTCCGTGATTTATGCATAATGTGGATGCTAAGTGCTCAAACAATTGTAAAATCAATATTATGCACATGTGGAAAACATCCTTTCAATGATTTTCAACTAACGTTCTTATGCGGCATTGCACGTACCTAGCACCGAGGGAACCCCCGTGCTACTAGGCTCTCATTCTATAATTATTCACCGACCTATATGGCATGAAAACAAAAACCAGCAATCTTTTCATCATTTTACTCCGCATTTAAACACATTTTAACCACTCTACCCTCCCCTCGATCAAATGTTGCATCGTTGTATAGATTTATAAGGCATTTTGCCATCATTTTATGTGTAAAAAACGGAAAAAGACACACTAGAACAAGAAGGTGGGGTTGAACTGAGACAAATCCTCATGCTTCGGTCCCCACAAACATTCACAAACATTGTTCTTAATTTTCATTAATTTTCCGCACCCAAAATGCATTTTTTCTCTATTTTCCTTGTATTTTCCCTTATTTTTTACATTATTTTTATTACTAAAAATTCAAAATAGGTTATGGGCTGTGGCCCTTAGTTCCTTCTTGCAACAAAAATGAAAATTTAGTTGGTGTTCCTATTCATTCTTCCATTTTTATGCTCAAAAACATCATTTTCCCTTGATTTTCCATATTTTACGTGTTTTAGTGTATTATTTTGAGACACAAGATGCATGTTTTTCTGATTTTCTGATTATGATCAACAAATACTCATAGAAAACAGCAACATAAACAATTCTTAGCCCACATGAACAACATTTTATCAATCAAAAGCCATGAAATCTCAAATTTCCTTTTGAAAAAATTGAATTACCGCTTAGTTGCGTGTTTCGGGTTTCATGTCCATGGCTGCAAATCTAAAAATCAGCAGCACTTCATGCTCATGACGATCATAAGTCACCATTTCCAGCCCGTGGAGCAATCCGATCGATGCCGGACAAGCCTCCACCATTCTTTCTTCTTCTTTTCTCTTTCCACATGAACCTGCATTTAGAGGAGAGAGAGGGAGGAGAGAGAAAGACTGATTTTCTCTCTCCCTCTATCGGCTGCCATTTCTTGCATGGACCGGAGCGATGCGGAGCGCGAGATGAATATAGTGGCCTGCTGTGATTACTTCCATGGCTTACTTTCAAGCCAACATCTCCATTTTGAGGGGGGGGCGTCGTTTTTTTTCGGCGCCTGCAGCACGCCGCCCCCCCTCAATCATGTTTTTTTGGAAGGGAGGGGGGTGCCCCTTCACAAAGGCACCCCTTCACTTCTCTTTTTTGGGCACCTCCCAATTTTTGACCGGCCTTTTGGCCCTTTTCCCGTCTCTCTCACATACGGTGTCCGAATCGCGATCTGAAAATTTCTGTGAGCTCGTCTCGGCATCCCGCACTGATTGATAACTCCAATGACCGCCACAGGCACATGGAAAAATTACTAAAAATCTTCAAGTGTTGCCCGGGCGTCCTTAGAGCACTTTGACGCTTAAAATCGTCCTAGGTCGAGCCGCCGCCTTTGACATTGGATATTTTTTCCTTGATATTCATAATTTTTAGCTATTTTTAAGCAATTCCCGGCACCAAAATTTCGCTCTCATTGGCGACCATGGGATAGGGCGACTCAGCTCGTCGAATCCACAAACATATCTGCACATAAACAACCAAAGAAGCATCAAACTGATACAAAACAAATATATAATAAAACTCAGCACAATGCTCCCCCTACCCCTGGACAGAACCAAGGCATGCCATCCACAAGGAGTAGGCCTAGCATCATCTAATAGAAGATCCGAAGCGAGTGACTGACCACCTGCTCCAACACAGCCAAACTAAAAAAACCTATCAAAGAGGTTGCCCTAAGTGGTAATCTGAACTACTTACCAACTAAAGACAACACAACTAGGAGCTCCTACAAGGCAAGGACTCTTATAGCCTGATCAAGGAGTATTTCCTTTCAGTACATTTCTTCTTTTAGGGTTTGTATTTTAGTAACATACTTGGGCATGTAAAAAGGAGGGAGATGAGCGTAGCGACCCAAGGAGAATAGGGCATCGGTCTCAGGACCTGTCTCGGCACCTAAGAACCTACCAAGCCCTCGCAAGGCGACACTTAATCCTTTTCTAACGCTCACTTTTATTTTCGCTCCAACCTTCCTTGTTTTGTCTTTTTTTTTTCCAGCAAGAAGCCACCCCTAGGAAGACAAGGTATCGGCCCCGGGTTTGACTCGTCCCCAGGAACCTATCAGGCCTCTGCAAGGCAATGATCAACTTCTTATACATTTTCATTTCATTTCTTTTCTTTGATAGGGGTTAAAACCCCTTTTTACACACCTTCGTATTTATATTCATCTTTTGGGATGTTCAGGGTTTCTTGGCATCATCATTATTATCTTCTGGCAGGCTTCTCTAACTGCCTCACTACTAACAAGAACTCCTAGAACGGCTGTCTAGCAGGCTAGCAGAACAGGGCCACTAGGACTTCCTTCTAAAACAGGTCTTTCGATGCGTGACAATGTCTTTACAGGAGGCAATGACTACTCCGACCTCCCTCAAACATACTTAGCCTAAACCTGGGACTTCATGCCTTGGTTGCCGGTCCCCAACAAAAAATATCTCCTCGACAAGTACAAATAGACATATAACAGGAAAGAAAGGTACTCCTAAAGGAGAGGTATCTCCTGGATTGGCCACAAGAAGCTTCCATCGCAGCAAAGGCTCCTCCAAGCTCCACCAAATTCCACGAACCACGAAACCTGTCCAGCACAACACTTAAAACAAAAACCCAATTAAATGCACCCGCACTAGACAGGGAAATGGCCCTCTTGGCCTAATGAAATCAAACATGACTTTGCCAATAGAATGGCCCTCTTGGCCTAATGAAATCAAACAATACTACACATAACATCCTTCTGGAAACAACTATGAGAGACATCAAAGCATACCATTCCCAGGGAAACACAGGCTCGTAGCCCTAAACTAGGTGCATTAGATTATGACCCATCCCTCCTGCGTATATCGCAAGAGGTGTTCGCATCACATGTCATCTAATTAGTCTGTGGGTCCAAGATAATAAAGGTAGATGAGTCTCGCCTACCCTCTGCATCACCCAGATCAACCATCGTCTGCCAAAGAGGGCATGTTCAGAAAGCATACCCCACAAACGACCAGGTCCTGTCTCACCATCAATAGATATATCGGGACAAGGGCCACAATTAAAGAAGAGGTCTTCTTCATACGCAAAATTAGCCAATGAATCGGAAAACTGATTCCAATTCCATGGAATCAGTTGAAAAGACACTCTATCAAATTCGTCTAGCAGGGCTATGGCAGTATGATGGTACATGCAAAGGATGGGGTTTCGTACCATGTACGTCCCATTGAGTTGATTTAAAACCAACTGAGAGTCCCCTTTCACCAATAACTGGCGGATACCACCCTTCTTTGCAATATTCAAACCCATAATCAGGGCTTTGTATTCTGCCATATTATTGGTAAAATTCACCCCGAGATAAGTAGCTAACTTCATGACAATGCATCGTCGGGGGTCTCGGATGACAACTTCTACACTTCCTTTTTTGCATGCACCCCTGGACGCCCCGTCAAAGTACAAGGTGTACGTCCATAAAGGGTTTACATATCCCGACATCCGGGACTCTACTCGTAATTATGATAATCGAAATTCAGCATATTCAACGGGTGGACTGTAGGCTCCATCCCTCCATCATCATTGAATTCAATAGGGATGCTCGTCAAAATTTGTAGGCAGTGATGGCAGAAGACCTTGATCTCCCAAATAAATGTCCCGCCTTCTTGCTCAATCACTTTATATCCTTTGCTCCACCAAATGAGCTTTCCCTGATGATACCTTTGTTCTAAATATGGGTGTTCTAAATAAGGAATCAGACGACCCATCAACCTCTATCACAATGTCCTTGCAGATATTTGATTGATCTCTCCTAGACCTGCAAGGCAGTCATAGTATTAGTGCAATCAGAAATAATAAGGTTTAATCTTATTAAGATTAACCTTATTTTTAAATTCTATCCCCTCAAGGTCAGCTAACAAGACTGTGGATTTATTCTTTCCTATTCTAACGATCCTATAGGGCCCGTCCCATTTGGGCTCTAGCTTGCCTGGAAATAATTCACGTCGTGCGTCATAATACAGAACAAGCTATCCTTTCTTGAAGGTGTATTTCTTGGCTTTGAGGTCGTGTAGCTGCTTCATTCGGCGCTTTGCCACTTCTTGGTGCAATAAGCTCTGCAGCTTAAGCTCATCTAAATGTGCCAGTGTCGTCAAGCGCTCAAAAAGTGCGTCTTCATCACTCAAAGAATGATTGATGGCAAAGCGAATAGTCGGCAGCTCAATCTCTAAAGGCAAGACACACTCCTCCCCATATACTAACTTGAATGGGGTATGACCAATGGCTCGTTTGAAGGTCGTATTATAGGCCCACACTGCCACGTATAACTTTTTATCCCAATCTCGTTTCTTTTCCGACACAATTTTGGACAGAATGCCCACAAGCTACTTGTTGGTGCTTTCAACTTGCCCATTGTCTTGCGGGTTATATGGGGTTGTCTTCTTATGCTTGATTTGCCAAGTCTCTGTCAAGCTTTTGATCACCTTATTCAGGAAATGGGTTCCGCGGTCTGACACTAATTCTTTCGGCGGACCAAAACGGCATATTATCTGTTCTAAAAGGAAACTAGCAGTTTCTTTAGCATCATCTTTCCTTGTTGCACGTGCTTCTGACCACTTTGTGAAGTAGTCAGTTGCTACAATGATATACCTCTTTTGCGCCGTCAACGACGGAGTAATAGGACCCACAAAGTCTATTCCCCACTTCTCAAATGGAAGTATCGCCATAATAGGGTTGAGTGGTCGTTTCCTATTCTCTCGACTATCATGTCGTTGACAAATATCGCATCTCTTAACATACGCAAATGCATCCTGGAAGATGGCAGGCCACCAATAACCTGCTCTTAAAGCCTTTTGTGCTGTAAGCCGTCCAGCAAAATGGCCTCCGCAAGCAGAATCATGGCACTCTTCCAAAATGAATGGCACCTCGTCAGGCATCACACATCGGCGATAGATGTCATCAACCCCTTGCCAATATAATGTACGTGCGATCAAGGCAAACTTTAACGCTTCCTGCCTAATTTTCCATTTCTTAGCTTTAGATAATTCGGTCCCGCCTCTCCCGTCGATAAATAATGCGTTATTGCAGCATACCAGGAGGGAATAGATGCCGTATCTATTTTAAATAACAACTCCATGTCACTACCTTCAGCCACAGATTCTTTCGGCTCCCCAAAGTCCACAAGACATTCCACGATGCCTTGCAACCTTGGTGGCTTACTCCTGATTTCATAATCAAATTCCTGCAAAGTGATTAACCACTTCGCTAGACGATCAGGCGGCTGTAGCTTATTCATCAATAATCGAAGTCCCTCCGCCTTCGTATAAAGCACGACTTTCTCATAGAGAATATAATGCCTGAATTTCTTGGTCCCAAAGACCATCGCTAAACACAACTTCTCCATGTAGGTATAATTGATTTCGGATACCCCCAGCTTCCGGCTAGCAAAAGCAATCGGGTGGTACCACTTCTCTTCCCAAATTTGGGCTAAACAGCAGCTGATACTATACATGGTGGTTGCCGAGAATATATAGAACACCTCACCTCTTTTAGGTGCTTTTAAAACGGGCACTCTTGCTAGCTCCTGTTTCACATCCTCGAATGCTACCTTACAAACCCATTCAAACAAACAGCTAAAGGACAATAAATTTGTAAGCGGCAACGTTCTTTCTGCCAAGGCATTTATGAATCTACGGTAATAACCAACCGAAGACAGAAAGCTATGAACTTCTTTCGGAGTGCGTGGTGGACCCATGGCAACTATAACTTTGACCTTCTTGGGGTCTGCTGCAATTCCTACCTAACTGACCACATGACCCAGCAATAGCCCATAAGGTACTCCAAAAACACACTTCCATGGGTTTAGGGCGATGCAAAATTGTCTACAGCACTCAAAACATTTTCTTAAAATGATCAACTGCCTTCCTCTCACGGTGGCAGCCCCTAAGTCATCAATAAACACCTTCAACTCTTCAGGGGATATGTCACCGAATGTCTTATCTGCTGTTCGTTGCCACGAACCAGGCGCATTGCATAAACCAAAGGCCATCACATGGTACGCAAAAGTACCAAATACAGTAATAAAATTTTTTTTCAACTTGTCCTCTTCTGCAATTGCCATCTGGTTATATCCTGCAAAGCAATCCATAAACGAATATATCTCCCTACCCGCTAATTGATCCAAAATCTGGTCAATAAATGGCAACGGGTAGTAGTCCTTAACTGTCTGCTTATTCAGCTCCCTAAAGTCTACACATAATTGAATTTGATTATTTTTCTTCTTTCTGATCACAACTGGCGAACACCATTCCGTGTGTTGCACAGTAAAAATCAAACCTGCTTTCTGAAGCTTCTGTAACTCTTCAAACAGCCTGTCCCTCAGTTCGAAAGGCATACGCCTTACTTTCTGTCGTACAGGACGGCTGCCCTCTTTCAACGGAATTGTATGAACAGCAAGACTAGGAGGAATGCCTCTCAGCTCATCATAACTCCAGGCAAAGATATCACGGAATTCCTGAATCAAGGCCACATAGTCCTCCCTTTCTGCTGTGCTGAGCATAGAACCTAATTTGATTGGCCGCGAATCATCAGGCGTACCAAGGTCTAGCTCAATAACATGTATCTCTTATACGATCTTGGCCCTCTATCGGCTCGTTCAAAGTGATCTGATAGATGTCTTCCGTGGTGGATCCCTCTTTGGACTCATCACTCGATGATGTCTCATTGGCAGATAAATCTTCTAATGTCTCCAATTCTGTAGAAGATAGAGGAGCTCTCTCACTCTGCGGGGACTCAGGGTAAGCATCAACCACCACACGCTGGGCCCCTCTACCGAATATTAGTCGACCGGCGGGTATATCTACTTGGCAGTCCGCTTGCAAGATCCAAGGTCGTCCGAGTAATACTTGGTGACTTGGGCGCCCTGCAAAACGAATCACCCTAAAGTCCAACAGGCATTCTACATTTGCAACAGTGACATGGACCTTAGCAATGCAGCCTTCCGGCTACCTCAAACTATTATCTGCCATTCTGAGAATTGTGGAGGTGTCTTTTTGGATCGCAAGACCCAACCTTTCCATCAATTCAGAACTCATAATGTTAACAGATGATCCCATGTCGACAATGGCATAATCTACTAATATCCCATCGACATAGGCTGCCCTTGGCATTGTAATGTTAACAGATGATCCCGTGTCGACAATGGCATAATCTACTAATATCCCATTGACATAGGCTGCAACCCTTAGGCAATGCTTCTCAGCATGCTCGAACCAGTCATCACCCAAAGGTTCTACGATATACCCGGTACGTAGGATCTTTCTAAATTCCTTGCGCACTCCTGGGGAAAGCTTAATAAGCTGCAAAAGATTCACATCCGGCTTGACTTCACAAAGAGAGCTCACCAAATTGAATTCATGATAGTTCGATAGAGCTCGCTTTTCATGCCAAACCATCCGCTCTTTAGGTCCCTGAACCGGCTTTATTGCCTTTTTTTTAACTTTCACCTTCTTCTTTGGTGATTCCTTATCGGCTTTACTTTCCACGGGCTTCAAAGGTCCCCCTTCCATGGCAGGATCCAAAACTTGCGTTCCTTTATCGCCTTGTTTAGGGTTTCCGTCGACAGGCTTATCCTTGTCGGCTTCTCTACCCTTTTGACCTCTTGTAAGAACAACTCGCAGATTAGAGGTTTCAGCATCATTAACGCGTACAGCCTCAATCAAGTTAACCCCACTACCACTTGGTAGCTCCTCCACTGTAGTCTTTGGTCGTTGAAGTATTTGTTTAGGCCCGTCTTCTCACTGGGAATCATTTCCTTGGGCACGATGATTAACAGGCCCTGGTTGCCGACTACCTCGCTGGAGGGAACTGATCTTACTCCAGCAAGTAGCTGCTAAATGGCCGGATTTTCCACAGATGTCGCAATTAACATTTGGGCAATTTCTTGGATAGTGTTGCCCACCACACCATTTGCAACTAAACCTCGAAGGTGCACCCTCATCCGGGTATCTACTTCCTATCAAATTTTGTTGTTTTTTAAGGAAGTTGACATCAACGACTATTTGTCGATACTGCTCCGTAATCATGTCGGTATAATGCTTCATCATGTCCTTAACCTTGCCAAGAACATTGGAAGCACTCGACTCATAGCCTTGGTCATTACCATGTCGTTCCATTGGCCTAACTATTCGATTAGGCACTGCTTGTTGAGCCACATGCATGGTGTTAGAATTGACCGCTTGGCCTCCACCATTTGGAGCCATTTGACTGCCCATAGGCATCGACATGCTAGGGGGAGCTGGTAATAAAGGGACATTCTGCATCATGTTCCCTCTCCCATTAGGGTTAGCCATCACTATCCCTTGGCCACTACTGCCATTGGCCATCGACGCCATACTGTTTCCCAATACTAAACCCATATTCGAATTGCCTCGAGAAGCATAGGCTGCTTGTAGTCGGGATTCCACCTCTTGTGCTCGTGTAATGGCAGTATCTATATCCCCCAAGGGGACACTACTCAACTGCAATTGGATGTTAAAGTCCAAACCATGTAGGAAATATTGCAATGTATGTGTCATCAACGCTCCTGGCCGCGAGGCCGTGGGGTTGTTGAGCGCGTGAGATAGAGGTCCGGCTAGTGCACGAGCCAGTGCTGGCCCGTTTTAGGTTCCATCAGTGGTGCATCTACCGGGAGCCGCTTAAAAGTGGCGGTCCTCGAATCCTGGTTGTCTAGGGACCAACTAGCAGTTTATGCCAAAGGATACTGTGATTGATCCATTATTTATCAATAAGCATCGTCTAGCAGAAATCCAAAAGCAAGAGAGAGACGAAAGAGCTAGGCGACGTGCTGAAATTTTTAGGAGAGATTCCCCTAAGCGTAGCGGTGCTGAACCCTTACGAAGGGTGTCTTGTCTCTCACTCAACGTGGGTCAAGGTCCTAATGAAAGCAATTGCTCTGCATCCAGGATTTCTGATACCTTTAAATATTTCCGTGATTTATGCATAGTGTGGATGCTAAGTGCTCAAACAATTGTAAAATCAATATTGTGCACATGTGGAAAGCATCCTTTCAATGATTTTCAACTACCGTTCTTATGCGGTGCTGCACGTACCTAGCACCGAGGGAACCCCCGTGCTACTAGGCTCTCATTCTATAATTATTCACTGACCTATATGGCATGCAAACAAAAACCAGCAATCTTTTCATCATTTTACTCCACATTTTAACACATTTTAACCACTCTACCCTCCCCTCGATCAAATGTTGCATCGTTGTATAGATTTATAAGGCATTTTGCCATCATTTTATGTGTAAAAAACGGAAAAAGACACACTAGAACAAGAAGGTGGGATTGAACTGAGGCAAATCCTCATGCTTCGGTCCCCACAAACATTCACGAACATTGTTCTTAATTTTCATTAATTTTCCGCACCCAAAATGTATTTTTTCCTATTTTTTAGTGGTTTTTCTCTATTTTCCTTGTATTTTCCCTTATTTTTTGCATTATTTTTATTACTGAACACTCAAAATAGGTTATGGAATGTGGCTCTTAGTTCCTTCTTGCAACAAAAATGAAAAGTTAGTTGGTGTTCCTATTCATTCTTCCATTTTTATGCTCAAAAACATCATTTTCCCTTGATTTTCCATATTTTACGTGTTTTAGTGTATTATTTTGAGACACAAGATGCATGTTTTTCTGATTTTCTGATTATGATCAACAAATACTCATAGAAAACAACAATATAACCAATTTTTAGCCCACGTGAACAACATTTTATCAATCAAAAACCATGAAATCTCAAATTTCCTTTTGAAAAAATTGAATTACCGCTTAGTTGCATGTTTCGGGTTTCATGTCCATGGCTGCAAATCTGAAAATCAGCAACACTTCATGCTCATGACGATCACAAGTCACCAATTCCAGCCCGTGGAGCAATTCGATCGATGCCGGACAAGCCTCCACCATTCTTTCTTCTTCTTTTCTCTTCCCACATGAACCTGCCTTTAGAGGAGAGAGAGGGAGGAGAGAGAAATACTGATTTTCTCTCTCCCTCTACAGGCTGCCATTTCTTGCGTGGATCAGAGTGAATGCGGAGCGTGGGATGAATGTAGTGGCCTGCTGTGATTACTTCGATGGCTTACTTTCAAGCCAACATCTCCATTTTGAGGGGGGGTGCCGTTTTTTTTCGACGCTTGCAGCACGCCGCCCCCCCTCAATCACGTTTTTTTGGAAGGGGGGGTGCCTCTTCACAAAGGCACCCCCTTCACTTCTCTTTTTTGGGCACCTCCCAATTTTTGACCGGCCTTTTGGCCCTTTTCCCGTCTCTCTCGCATACGGTGTCCGAATCGCGATCTGAAAATTTCTATGAGCTCGTCTTGGCATCCTGCACTGACTGATAGCTCCACTGACCGCCACAGGCGCATGGAAAAATTACTAAAAATCCGCAAGTGTTGCCCGGGGGTCCTTAGAGCACTTTGACGCTTAAAATCGTCCTAGGTCGAGCCGCCGCCTTTGACATTGGATATTTTTCCCTTGATATTCATAAATTTTAGCTATTTTTAAGCAATTCTCGGCACCAAAATTTTTCTCTCAACTAATTTATTCCAATCAGTATGAAAAGTAATATCCTGATGATAAGTATATGAATGGCAGGTCTTCTACTTAATGCATCGGCCACTACATTTTCTTTACCGGGTTGATATTGAATGATAGGATGAAAACTTTGAATAAAGGCTGCCCATTTGATATGTTGGTCAGATATTTGAGGTTGGCTAAGTAAATGTCTAATACTTTGCTGATTGGTCTTAATCATAAATTCAGAACCCATTAAATAATGTTTCCACTGTCTTAAGGCTTGTACGACAGCTAATAATTCTTTGTCATATGTGGAATATTTCAGTTCAGAGGGTTTTAGCTTACAACTAGAATAGGCTATGGGATGATTGTCTTGCATAAGTACAGCTCCTATTCCTGATCCACTAGCATCAGTCACTAAAAAGAATGGTCTATTAAAATCAGGCAACTGTAGTACAAGAGCATGGGTTAATGCATGTTTCAATAAATCAAAGGATTTCTGTTGATTATCGGACCAATGATAGACAATACCTTTCTTCAGAAGTTTAGTCAATGGTAAAGCAAGTAATGAAAAATTACGCACAAACTTCCTATAGAAACTAGCAAGACCTAGGAATGTCGTAACTCATGCACATTTTTAGGTACATGCCAATTCAATATTGCTTCTATTTTCTTAGGGTCAACTTTAATTCCATCAGATGATACAATATGACCTAAATACTCAATTTCTGTTTTAAAGAATTCACACTTTTTCGGATTTGCATACAGTTGATTATCTTTTAATAACTGGAAAACCAATGACAAATGTTCATAATGTTCTTTCTCATTTTGACTAAACACCAGAATATCATCAAAGAAGACAATAACACAATACTGATATTTCAAAAATATACGATTCATCATTCTACTAAATGTAGCAGGTGTATTAGTCAGTCCGAAAGGCATCACTAAAAATTCATAATGACCGAATTGTGTCCTAAATGCAGTCTTGAATATGTCTAACTTATCTAGTCTCACCTGATGATAACCAGATTTAAGGTCTATTTTACTAAATATGGTAGAACCTTGCAGTTTATCCATAAGGTCATTGACTCTAGGAATTGGATACCTATTCTTTACAATGATCTTATTTAAAGCTCGATAGTCAATGCACATACGATAGGTATTATTCTTTTTCTTTACTAACAGAACAGGTGCACCAAATGGAGAACTACTAGGTCTAATCAATCCTCTATTTAGTTTTTCCTCAACTTGACTTTGAATTTCTTTTTTCTCTATCTGGTTATGCCTATATGGTGCTTTACAAGGTGGTTGGGTACCAGGAATCAAATCTATTTTATGGTCTTCTGGACGTGAAGGAGGTAAACCAGGTGGTGGATCTTCGGCAAAACAGTCTTTAAAATGTGCAAGAAATTCTTTATGCCTAGGGTGCATATGATTTTCTTTAACTTGCAGTTCATTCACCCAAATGAGATAAGATTTACTACTTTTGGGTAATGCACGTTTAGCTTGAGTATGCGAAAGCAGTGGAAAAGCATTAGATGTATGCATACCATACAATGTAATATGTTTTCCTTGAAATTTAATATTAATCGAATGTGTGGAATAATCTATATCTGGGTTATGCTGATGACGCCAAGGCATACCTAAAATAATGTCACTAGACTGTAGTGGTACAACTAGAAAATTTCTTCTTTCAGTGTATTCACCAATTTGAATTTCTAAGTCATGCACTTCCTGTGTACCATTATACCTAGTGCCTAAGAATGCTGCTTTAATGCAATAATGAGTAGGTACAGTCTGTAATTTCAATTCTTTTACTAGCTTTGCAGAAATAAAATCATGAGTACTACCATCATCATGCAAAATAATCTTTTCCTTTCCATGCACTAAACATTTCATAGTCAATAAAGAATGTGGAGTTAGCATACCTGGTAAAGTATCCGAAGGAGTAGTAATGTCGTCTTCATCTTCCGTGAAATCAGGCATTTCTTCATGTTCGTCATCTTCCATTGCTCCAGGGTAGTTGATATGGACAGGTGGCTTCTTCGAATGGCAATTTACTGCTAGATGTCCAGGCTGGTGGCATTTATAACATACTATAGGCTTGGCTTTGGTTACATTGTTTGCAATGGCGGGAAGTCTAGGAATATTAGGATTTGGCTGTGGAATAGGCTTGGGGTTTTGGTTGGTATTGGATGGTAAAGCAGGTGGTTTTGCCCAATTTTTACGGAAAGATGATGAAGGGAAACAACCTTGATTAAATCTTCTAAAATTTGAGTTGAATTGCTTAGATCCATAGTTACCATTGGCTTGGAATTGCTGTGGACGCCTGTCTCTTCCTCGCAGCTTATCTTCAGTGTCATGAGCTAATGAAATTGCGTCTTCAAGAGTTGCAAGCTTGAACATATTAACTTCAGCGTAGTAATGCCCAAGTAGTCCAGACATATACTTGCGCTTGTGTGTCGCTTCAGGTACGTCTTCAAGCATGCGTAACTGGAGTAATGCATTCCAAAAGCGTTCGGTGTACTGAGGAATAGGCTCATGATCTCGTTGCTGAAGAAGGTCCCATTGCTTTATGGCTTTTTCATGAAATTGTGGAGGAAGGAAATTCTGCATAAACTTCTTCTTGAAATTCTCCCAGGTAGTGGGACAATCTATACTCTTGCGAACCACGGTCCACCAAAGAGATGCTCTATCCACTAAATGATTAGTGACACACTTGATTTTATCTTTTTCTGCATAGGTTTCCTCATGAAAGTAGTCATCAAACTGACTAATGAATGCAAGAACAGTTTTTCCCTCTCGAGTGCCATTGAAAGTACGGAATTTGAAAATTCTTTTACTTATCTTTGCTTCCTTGCGGATGGTTTGAGCTTCGAGAGTCGCGTCGATGGTACGTTGAATAAGATCTTCAGATTGAGGTTCGTCTTTGTCGGTAGTCGATCTTTGTAAATTAGCCAATTGAACTTGCAATGCTTGCCTAGCTCGTCGTTCTTCATCCAACTGCATCATAATTAAGTCCAGCTTTTGCTCCATCGTAGGTTCAGGTAGGTCGCCTTCAGCCATTAAATCATCCATATATGGTTCCGTCATCCTGCAAAACTCAAAAGACCTCTCACTCTCAAAATCAAGTTAGCGGGATGAGCGTAGCTCAAGTTCGGGTGTACAAGGCTTAAATATTTTTGGGTGTGGCTTTCACAATCTTCATCTTTGACTATTGCAGGATTCGCAATCTTTGAAAAATCTGTGTTTTAATCTTCTGCGTATGCTGAAAATCCTTCAGCAAACCTGCTTATGCGTAGAGTACCTTCCAATGAACAACTTTGCAGTTCGGAGTTTCTGCGCAGAAACAACCCTTCTATGAGTTTTGAACAGAAGCCAGTTTTGACTTTAGATGACTTTTCTAACTTGCAGAGTTGCAGACTTATGTGACTTGTAGAGTTCCAGACTTGCAGAACTTAGTTGCTTTATCTGACTTGTAGAATTTTGACTTGAGAGACTTGCAGAACTTGATTCCTTCTATGTGACTTGCAGATTTGATATGACTTATCTGATTGAGGCTTAAATGATTAAGCTTTTAAGCTTAATAACAAAACGTCGAATCGTGGGGGGGGAGGGGCGTTTTTGCAACACGGCGAAAAATTCACGGCACATTCTGATACCTCAATGAGATTTTTTTAGAAGCTTAAAGCTTCTCTAAGCTTTGTAAGCTTTAATTTTTAAAGCTTTGAAGATATCAAGATTGAAACTTATCTCTGCAACTCCAGACTTCTATGTGAGGATGTAGGAGTGGTCCTCCACTGCTGCAGGCCGGTCCTTCGCGATCTAATGATGGAAACAGAGGTTCTTGATCGCCAGGAATCCACCCGTATCGACCATTTGCGATGAGATTGACCGTAGAGCTCGATCGTTCTAGGAGCTCCGCCTTCGCACAAGATGGGTAGCGATTGGAAGTTCTTGATCTTAGCTTCGCTTTGATACCACTGGTACGCTGATCAGATGCTATACGCTTGCGTAGTGATTGCCGGAAGGTCCCCAAGAACAATAGAACTCTACTTTTTGCACAAAATTCAAGGTAAAAAGCATGAATGACATGAACAAGAGACCAATTGGGTGCAATCTCCCCCCATGCCTTGTGTGAGCGCTCCACAAAGCATGTATTTTATGTATTAATCATCTTCAAGCTCAAATAATAGCCAAAATTACAAAATAGCAAGCTTTTAGCTTTTGAGTTTGCTTTAGCACAAAATAGGAATAAAGCTAATGGGCGGTACCCAAAGAGTCTGGCATGCCCAATACAATGTCCAAGTACAAATAACATAATCGTACGCCCATGCGCATACAAAATAATAAATAAATATCCAACGCCTCAATAAATAGGCATGACAAAATATAGGCGTCATGCCTAAGGTATACGCCCATCAAAATATAAGTAATAAATTGAATACTCGCTATTCTCCAATGCTTTCCTCCGCCACTGCTGCTATCTCTACACATCAACTGAAGCATTCACAATCGTTAGTAAAATAGTACAATTAAACCGACAAAAGTGAATACCTAGCAGTCTTCAGCTACATAAATAAATCAACTAGTTAGAAATCAATCCTAACCTTAATTTATTACGAGTGCGCACTCTAAACTCATAAACGTTTATTAATTTAATATGGATTTTGCGGAATCACCCATATGGAATCACCCATGTACACACTAAATTAATGAAACGCTCGAAAAGGATAGGCATCCCCATCAACTTCTCGCACAAAGAATCCACTTTGTGTATGAGCCCCGGTCATCAAAGTTTACGGAATCCACCGTAAAACCTCACGGAATCCACCGTGAAATATGCATCCTGGTATCAGTTTGGCAATATGCAGTCCCATAATTAAGGCTTTATACTCCGCCATATTGTTAGTGAATCCTACCCCAAGATAAGCAGCTAACTTCATCGTCACTCTACGTCGGGGATCTCGGACTAGTACTCCAACACTCCCTTTTTGATTAGGGCCCCTGGACGCTCCGTCAAAATATAATGTATACGTCCACAATGGGTTTACACAGCCTGCCATCACGAACTCCTGTATTCATAATTATGGTAATCAAAGTTTAGCATGTTGAGAGGATGCACTGACGGCTCCATCCCACCTTCTTCATTGAACTCAACAAGGATACTTGTCAATAGTCGTAAGCAGTGATGGCAAAAGACTTTGATATCCCACACAAAGGTTCTGTCTTCTTGCTCAATCACTTTATATCCTTTGCTCCACCAGATGAGTTTTCCCTGATGGTATCTTTGCTCCAGATATGGGTGCTCCAAATAAGGGATTAAGCGACCCATCAGCCGACTTTTAAGCTCTTTTGCAAGTCTCAAATCATCCCCAGCATGGACGTGCAATGCATTCCTCTATATTAGCATACTTAGAAATAATAAGGTTTAATCTTATTAAGATTAACCTTATTCTTAAACTCTACTCCTTGTAGATCAGCTAATAGGGCCGTAGACCTATTCTTCCCTAACCTGCCAATCTTGTAGGGGCCATCCCATTTAGGTTCCAGCTTCTCTAGAAATAGCTCCCTACGCGCATCATAATAGAGGACTAATTGCCCTTTTTTAAAGGTATATTTCTTCGCTCTGAGGTCATGCAATTGCTTCATCCGACGTTTGGCTACCTCCTCGTGTAATAAGCTCTGCAACTTCAGCTCATCCAAGTGGGCTATAGTCGTGAAACCTTCAAAAAGGGAATCCTCATCTCCCAAGGAATGGTTAATTGCAAACCGTATGGTTGGCAATTCAATCTCGAGGGGTAACACACACTCTTCCCCATAAACCAATTTAAATGGAGTATGGCCGATAGCTCGCTTGAACATTGTATTGTACGCCCATACTGCCACATACAGCTTCCTGTCCCAGTCCTGTTTCTTCTTAGAGACTATTTTAGACAAGATCCCCACAAGCTGCTTATTAGTACTTTCAACTTGTCCATTCGCTTGCCGATTATAAGGAGTCGTTTTATTATGCTTGATTTGCCAAGCTTCTGTCAAGCTTTTGATCACTTTGTTCAAAAAATGGGTTCCACGGTCCGACACTAATTCCCTTGATGGACCAAAGCGGTAGATAATCTGCTCTAAAAGGAAACTTGCAGTCTCTTTTGCATTGTCCTGCCTCGTCGCCCGCGCTTCTGACCATTTTGTAGAATAATCAGTGGCTACTATAATGTACCTCTTCTGGGCAGTAGACGACGGAGTAATAGGACCCACAAAATTAATGCTCCACTTCTCAAATGGAAGGATAGCCATGATGGGCATAACTGGGCGTTTCCTATTCTCTCCACTATCATGCCTTTGACAGGTATCACATCTCTTTACATATTCAAAAGAATCTTGAAAGATAGACGGCCACCAATATCCAGCTTGTAAAGCTTTCTGCGCCGTCAACCGTCTTGCGAAGTGCCCTCCACATGCAGAGTCATGGCACTCTTCTAAGATAAAAGGAACCTCGTCAGGCATCACACATCGGCAGTAGATATCATCAACACCTTACCGATATAGTGTCCCTGCGATCAAAGAAAACTTCAAAGCCTATTGTTTGATTTTCCTCTTTTCAGACTTTGATAAACCAACTCCAATCTCACCTGTTGATAGATAGTGTGTAATAGCAACATACCAAGATGGGATAGAAGCTGTATCAATTTTAAACATTTCCTCAATATCACTTCCTTCAGCCAAAGTCTCTTTTGGCTCCCCGAAATCCACAAGGCATTCCACAATACCCTGCAACCTTGGTGGCTTACTCTTGATCTCATAATCGAACTCCTGCAAAGTGATTAGCCACTTTGCCAAATGATCGGGCGGCTATAGCTTGTTCATAAGTAGTCTAAGTCCTTCCGCCTTCGTATAGAACACTACCTTTTCATAGAGGATGTAGTGCCTAAATTTCTTAGTCCCAAAGACCATCGCAAGACACAACTTCTCCATGTAGGTATAATTGATCTCTGAAATGCCCAGTTTTTGACTCGCGAAAGCTATCAGATGATACCACTTTTCCTCCCAGATTTGGGCTAAACAGCAGCTGATACTATACATAGTGGCTGCCGAAAATATGTAGAACACCTCACCTCTTTTAGGTGTTTTAAAATGGGTGCTTTTACTAGCTCCTATTTCACATCCCCAAAAGCTACCTTACAAGGGTCGCTCCATTCAAATGAACAGCTAAAGGATAATAAATTTGTTAATGGCAACGTTCTTTCTGCCAAGGCATTTATAAATCTCCGATAGTACCCTATCGATGAGACAGAAAGCTATGAACCTCTTTCGGAGTGCGTGGTGGACTCATAGCAACTATAACCTTGATCTTTTCAGGGTCAGTTGCTATCCCTACTGAACTGACCACATGGCCTAGCAATAGCCCATAGGGTACGCCAAAGACACACTTCCGTGGGTTAAGAGCGATACAAAATTGTCTGCAGCACTCAAAGCACTTTCTCAAAATAATCAACATCCTTTCCCTGATAGTGGCTTCCCCCAGGTCATCAATAAATACTTTCAACTCTCTGGGGAGATGTCACCAAAGGTCTTGTCTGTTGTTCATTGCCACGATCCAGGTGCATTGCATAAACCAAAGGCCATCACATGGTACGCAAAAGTACCAAAGATAGTAATAAAAGTCGTTTTCAACTTGTCCTCTTCTGCAATTGCCATCTGGTTGTATCCTGCAAAGCAATCCATAAACGAATATATCTCCCTACCCATTAATTGATCCAAGATCTGGTCAATAAACGGAAACGGGTAGTAATCCTTAACTGTCTGCTTATTCAGCTCTCTAAAATCTACACATAATCGGATCTGGTTGTTTTTCTTCTTCCTGATAACAACTCGTGAACACCATTCTATGTGCTGAACAGGGAAGATCAAACCAACTTTCCTTAACTTCTGTAACTCTTCAAATAGCCCGTCCCTCAGTTCAAAAGGCATACGCCTTACCTTCTGACGCACAGGACGACTGCCTTCTTTTACAAGAATAGTATGAATAGCCAGGCTGGGAGGGATGCCTCTCAACTCATCATAACTCCAAGCAAAGATATCATGAATTTCTTGAATCAAGGACACATAGTCCTCCCTTTCTACTGAACTGAGCATAGACCCTAATTTAATTGGCCGCAAATCATTTGGCGTGCCAAGGTCTAACTCAATCACATCCGCATCTCTTATCCTATCTTGCGGTTCTATTGGCTCATTCATGGTTATCTGATAGATATCCTCTGTAGTGGACCCCTCTTTAGATTCATCACTGGATGATGTCTCACTACCAGATGGATCGTCTGTTGTCTCTAATTCAGTAGAAGATAAAGGAGCTCTCTCACTTTGAGGAGACTCAGGATAAGCATTGACTATTACTCGATTAGCACCTCTACCTAGAACCACTCGACCGGCGGGTATATTGACTTGACAGTCTGTTTATAAGATCCAAGGCCTACCTAGCAAAACTCGATAGCTAGGGCATCTTGCAAATATAATCACCCTAAAGTCCAAGAAACATTCTACACTCGCAACTGTAACATGGACCTTAGTACCGCAACCTTCTGGTTGTCTTAGACTATCATCAGCCATTCTCAGAAGGGTGGAGCTGTCTTTCTAGATGCCTAGACCCAACCTCTCCATCAATTCTGAACTCATAATATTGACGGAGGATCCAGTGTCTACAATGGCATGTTCCACTAATATTCCATCTACATAAGTTGAAACCCTAGGGAAGTTCTTTTCAGCATGGTCAAACCAATCTTCTCCTACTCGTGCTATACCCAAAGGTTCTACAATATACCTGATACGCAGGATATTCTTAAATTCCTTGCGTACTCCTGGAGATAATTTGATCAATTGCAAGAGGTTCACATCTGGTTTAACTTCGCAAAGAGAACTTGCTAAATCAAAGTCATGATAACTAGCCAAAGCTCTCTTTTCTCGCCAAACCATCCTCTCTTTTGGTCTTTGGACTGGTTTTGGTGCTTCTTTCTTGGCTCTTGCCTTCTTTCTTGGCATCTCCTCATCCTTCTTAGGGTCGCCTTTTCTATCAACTGGCTTTAGCGGTCCCCCTTCTATGCTAGAATTCTAGACTTGCGTCCCCTTATCCCCTTGTTTAGGGTTTGCCTCAACCGGTTTTTCCTTATCTTTGTCAACCTCTTTAGCCTTTTGGCCTCTTAACACAGCTCTTAAGTTAGAGGTTTCAGCATCATTAACTCGTACAGCCTCAATAAGGCTGACTCCATTGCCTTGTGGCAACTCTTCTATAGTTGTTTTTCCCCTCTGCAATATTTGCATGGGTGCATCATTCTGCTGCAAGTTATTTCCTTGCACTCTATGATTCACTGGGCCCGGTTGTTTACTCCCTTGTTGGAGAGAACTAATCTTACTCCAACAGGTAGTAGCTAGATGGCCCGACTTCCCACAAATGTCACACTTCACATTTGGACAATTCCAAGGGAAGTGCTGTCCACCACACCATTTACAACTAAATCTAGAGGGTCCATCCTCTTCAGAGCGTCGACTCCCTATCAAATTTTGTTGCTTCTTTAAGAAATTAACGTCGACGGCTATTTGTCGATATTGTTTAGAAATCATATCGGTATAATGCTTCATCATGTCCTTAACTTCGCCAAGGACATTAGATGAACTCGACTCGTAGTCTCGATCGTCAACCCGTCGTTCCATTGGCCTAACAATCTGATTTGGCATTGGTTGTTGACCCACAGGAACAACATTCGAATTTGAAACTTGGCCTCCAACATTTGATGGAGCCAACTGACTTGGCATAGGCATAGTCACACTGGGAGGAGCCGGTAGTAAAGGTACATTCAAAACCACACTCCCTCTCCCAATAGGGTTAGTCATAGGCATCCCTTGACTTCCATTCGTCAATGCTGGATTGCCACTAGGTACTAAACCCCCATTAACATTCATTCGAGAGGAGTAGGCCGTTTGAAATCTTGCTTCTACTCCCTCTTCCCGCGTAATAGCAGTGTCTATATCTGCTAAGGCCACACTGCTAAATTGTACTTGGATATTAAAGTCCAACCCATGCAAAAAGTATTGCAATTGGGCAGCCGATGGAATGGGAATGTAAGTTTGCAACTTACGGAATACTTCCTTCAACTTCTTGGCATATGCTTTTATGTTCTCATGAGGATCTTGACGTGTTACATTCAAGACCCGCAACCAATATTGGCCACCTCTTTCAGGGGCATATTTCGCTCAGAAAGCTGCATAGAATTGATCAATGGTGGTTATGGTTCCAGACTCTATGCTGTGATACCAAACCGCAGCCCTTCCTTTTAACGTCATATTGAAGAACATCATGAGATGTCCCTCGTCTTGGATGCGATAATTGAACATCAATCTCTGAAATTCACAAATGTGAAATTTTGCATCCTCTTCCGCTAACCCATTAAAAATGGGCAAGGGAACTCCTAAGGCTGGTAAATCCGGCGTCCCGGCAGGAAAGGCAATAGGCTGTGCCATGGTGACAATCGGATTAGCAATAGGAGCTTGGAGTGACGGATTCACATCCCCACTTAAAGTGGGTAGACTTGGTGGAGAAGAGGAAGAGCTTATGGTTCCTCCTGCACCTAATGGGATAGGTGGAGCAGTTAAATGACTAAGACCACTGCTTCGTATACGTACTAGGCTACTCCTTTGAGGAGAATAACGGCTTACGATCTCTAACCGCTGTCTAGCCCTCTCAGCACGTTCGGCTTTTTGAATTTCGGCTTGACGGTCCTTGTCAGAGGACATAAACCAACTTCCTTTTGGTCCTAGAAACCCTAGATCCGAAAGCCACCACTTATAAGTGGCTCCTGGTAGACGCACCACTAATGGGACCTAAAACGGGCCAGCACTGGCTATAGCACTAGCCGGACCTCATGCTCATGACACACAAACACCCTCACGGCCTCGCGGACTAGGAGCATCAATCTAATGCTAAGGGACAAACTGCCCTAAACCTCAATTCCTGCGTTTATAGTTCATAGTCCAACATTTCCCTTAAACTCCTCAGAGGGAGAACCCTTAGTACTTAGGTATAACACCTTGTCACACACATATAGGAGGCACTCCACCGACTAATAGTCGGAGCCCCACTGTAGCTCTCCTACATCTCAGGGATTGGCCCTTTGATGCGCTGCTAAACATATAATACATACGAACACAAACTCCTCTCTTTTATATTTCTCGTATTTCCAGGAGATATACCATGCTTCCTCACTTCACAATCCCTTAGGAAACCGACCCTCTACCCTACGGCAAGGGATAACCTCACACTCTCAATCATTGGTCAAAGTCCTAAGAAAGCAATTGCTATGCAGTCCAAGAGATTTTCCTTTTATACCATGAACCATGCATAGTGCATAATGTGAATGGTTTAGTGCACAAACAATAGAAAATCAACATTGTGTATCGTGCGAAACCAATCCTTTCATGATTTCCATGCTAACGTCTATGTATTGAAACGAAGAGAGACACCGAGCCTTACGCTCATGCTGCCTTTTCCTTTATTTTAAAACAACGTCCTATAGCCATGATGCAACACATAAATTAGATTTAAGATTGTACTTTGATGCTCAAACTCCCCTCTCACCCTATCGTTTAATGTTTTGCAATCGTTGATAGGTGTAAGAGCCGTTTTATGTGTATATCTTTGTAGAGAAAGCAATAAATACAAAAAAAACATAGAAATGAGGGTAAACCGAGGCTAATCCCATGCTCTACCTTCATTATACATTGCACAAACACTTATGTGATTTTTTAGAATTTCCTTTTTATCATTTCCTAATTTTCTTCCATTTAAAACCCATTTTCCACCATTTTTTGGTATTTTTCTTCTATTATTTTCAATAAAAAATGACTCAAAATTGAAATTTATGATGGGCTGTGGCCCTTAGGTTTCTTGACAGCAAAATTTCAGGTTTCATTGATGTTATATCTCATGTTTCCCCTTTATTTTGCAAAAAACCCCCATTTTGCCTCTTAAACGCATGTTTTACAGGTTTTATACCATTGATTTCAGTCACTTATAATTTTTTGATTTTCTGAACATAAACTGATCAAACTCATAGCAAACGACAACATAATGCATAATTAGCCCATGGGAACAAATATTCATGAAGCAAATTGCATAAAACATCAATTTTCTTTATAAAAATGGAATTACCGTTCTTTGCGGGTTGCGAGTTTTTATTTGCCATGTCTCGGGACTGATTTCCAGCAGCCATTAATGTCCATGACAGTCCGAAATCAACAATCTACCCTCCTCTTGTATCACGGAGCAATTCCATCTCGGTTGGACAAGCATCCGTCAATCCTTCTTCTTCCCACATGAATCTGCCTCTAGAAGAGAGAGAGGGAGGAGAGAGAAAGACTGAAATCAGAGATTTCCATAGAGGCCACCATTGCATGAGCGAAGCACGGCGATATGACCAGCAGTTAGAGGGAAATGAAGCCCCATAGTCATTATGTATGGTTGTTCACAGGCAGGAAGAGACATCCCCAAGATCTAGGCGCATTTTTCAGCGCCATACTGTTCACACCATCCTCCTCTCTCTCTCCTCACATTTTTTCCTTCATCCCAACATTTCATGTGGCATGAAAAATTGGCCCCAAGGGTCACTTACCCATTTGACCAGTCTAATATCCACCTCTTCAAATCTTGACCGGTTTCTTGGCCATTTCCCCGTCCGGACTCCGAATTGAACTCTGAAAAATCCTGGTCGTCCGGCTTGACATCCCCCATTGGCCAGTAACTCTTGTCAATCCGTACGACAGTCTGAAAAATTATCAAAAATCAACAAGTGTCACTCAGGCGCCTTTAAAGCACTTTGACGCTTAAAATCGTTCTAGGTCGAGCCACCGCCTTCGACGTTGAATATTTTTCCCTTGATATTCGTAAATTTTAGCTATTTTTAAGCACTTCTTGGCATCAAAATTCCGCTCTCAGGAGCACAAGAGAGAAAAGCAAGAACAAGAAGGCAAGTGTTGTGCCAAAATGAGAGAGGGAGAAATGAACCGTGAGAGGAGAAGATAAAGGAAGAGAGAGGGTGTAACCACCTCAACCTCCCACCTCCCCAAATCCCATGGTTGCAACCACCTCCTTTTCCTTTCTTGAATTATAAAATTCAAATTTGCATACATTGGCGAAGGTCTAAAGACCCTTCAATTTTTGGAATGAGACAAAAGGGTTCGACCTTTCCTTTTCCTAGCAATATTTTTAATGTGAGCCTTTTGGACTACACATTTTACATTGCTTCATATTTGATTTTTGACAAAGGGGTACATTTGCAAAGTGTCATTTTACAAAAAATTGTTTCCATGTGAGCACATTTTTGTGCCTTTATTTGCACAAATTTCTTGGTTATCAGTGCGTGATGGATGTATTGAGAACTTTGGTGGACCAATCAGTGATAAAAAACGTGAAGTCCTTCAAAGCCACAAGAGGAAGCTCTACATTAATTCAGGGTAGAAAATTATGGATTTTAGGAAGGCCATTACTACAGTTGTGGCGGCCACAACTGAGAACACAATGCCTTCTCTTTGTTTCGTCCGTATAGTAGAGACGCTTGAGCTTGCCAAGACTGCACCCAACCTCACTCTCGAGCTACTCGAATGGCCTAAAGTGCTTGAAATTGGCTCTTTCTTTGCTAGGACTCCATCTACCAAAGACCTTGTTCAAGGATTCTCAATACCTTGCACCCAAGCTGAGTGTGAAGATTTGATTGGAATCAAGCACTGGAAGAGCTGCACAAGGCTTGTGATACTCCTATGGAGCGATTAAATTTTCTCATAGACTCAATGGTTGCTGAGATGCAATAAGGTTTAGCTATGGAGGGTAGTAGTAAGGATTTCAAGATGATTCTCACATATGTGGAAGGGAATGAAACGGACCACTTTTAAGCTCTCATAACATGAAAAAAATCAGAGAGAGAGAGAGAGAGGGACAAAGGTCAGGCTTAAAGTGGAGCAGCCATGCTCTCTATTCATCTTTCATTATCTTTCCTAGACAACTGTGTGTATACTACCAAAAACATACAGAAGGAATGTAGCCTAGATGTAACCATGGTTGAGTTAGTGTGACCCAAACCTTATTCAACTAAGGTAATCAACTCAAATCCAAAGGTTCATGAGCTTGACTCTCAATTAGATGAAGGTCAAAATGTTTTCTTGCTGATTTTTTCTTCTTCTTCCACACACTATAGAATGTACACAAAGTATAGATAAGATACAACATAAAGGAAAGTGGCCTACTAAGTCAAACAATGCATAACATAATACACTAATCGACTGGCACTATATCTTTGCTAGCTGTAGGTAGGTGTAACAAACTAAATATAATAAGTGATAAGTCAGTGGCCATGTGAGTATCATAATGACCACCAACTTGCAAAGAGTAGATCTGCGGACCCATCTAGCGAGGTGGTCCATCATCAATGTCCGCATGTGTTGAGCTTGCCATCTCAATAGGAGTGAGAGCGGAATTTAGGTGACGGGAAGTGCTTAAAAATAGCTAAAAATTATGAATATCAAGGGAAAAATATTCACTGTCAAAGGCGGCGGCTCGATCTAGGACGATTTTAAGCGCCAAAGTGCTTTAAAGGCGCCCGAGCGACACTTGTTGATTTTTCATAATTTTTCAGACAGTCGTGCAGGTTGACACGAGCTACTGGCCAATGCGGGATGCTAAGCCGGACGCCCAGGATTTTTCAGAGCTCGATTCCGAGTCCGGACAGGGAAATGGCCAAGAAACCGGTCAAGATGCGAAGGGGTGGACAAAATTTGGCCAAAATGGGCAAGTGACCTTTGGGGCCCAAAATTTAATGTCACATGAAAGTTTGGGAGCGGAAGATGCAACAAATCGTGGAGGAAGAACACGCCAGAATGTGCCCGAAAATTGCGCTCCATGGCTTCATGATCAATCTCCAGCCTCAATGCAACCTACCCGAGTGATCATTGGCAGTGAATCCCCTCTGTATCCTGACTCTATCGCCGCCCTTCGCTCGCGCAATGATGCCCTCTTTGGAGAATTCTGATTTAAGTCTTTCTCTCTCCTCCCTCTCTCTCTTCTAAAGGCAAGTTCATGTGGGGAGAAGAAGGAAGAAGAAAGAATGATGGAGGCTTGTCCGGCATGGACCGGATTGCTCCACGGGCTGAGAATGGTGATTTGTGATGTTGCTGGACATGAAGTGCTGCTGTTTTCCAAATCTACAGCCATGGACACAAAACCCGAAACACGCAAATAAGCGATAATTTAAAATTTTCAAAGGAAATTTGAGTTTTTATGGCTTTTGATGGATGAAATGGTGTTCATGTGGGATAATAATTGTTCATGATGCTGTTTTCTATGAGTTCTTGCTGGTCATGATCAAAAAATCAGAAAAATATGCATTTTGTGGTTCAAAATAATATGTTAAAACACGTAAAACATGAAAAACAAGGGAAAATGAGGGTTTTTGGCATGAAAATGGAAAAATGGATAGGAACATCAACTAAACTTTCATTTCTCTGCAAGAAGGAACTAAGGGCCACAGCCCATAACCTGTTTTGAATTTCCAGCAATTAAATAATGCAGGAAAATAAGGGAAAATAGGGAAAAACCATGAAAAATAGGGGAAGAATACATTTTGGGTTCCGAAAAATAAGGATAAATAAGAGCAATGCTTATGAATGGTTGTGGGGACTGAAGCATGAGGATTTGCCTCAGTTCAACCCCATTTTCTTGTGCTAGTGTGGTTTTTTCCGCTTTCTATACATAAAATGATGTCAAAATACCCTATACACCTATCCAACGATGCAATACTTAAACGGGAAAGGGTAGAGAAGTTGAAATATGTCTAAATGCCGTGTGAGATGATGGGAAAGTTGCTGATTTCTATGCATAGCATTTAGGACGGATGATAATTAAGATTAAGAGCTTAGTAGCACGAGGATCACCTCGGTGCTAAGCCCATGCAACGAAGCACAAAGCGGTTAGAAAGAAAAACATGAAAGAATGATTTACACTTGTGCACGATATTGTTTTGCTAAATGTTTGAGCACTAGGCATCCACCTCTTGGCATGATCATTTAGAGGAAATTAAAAGTATCAGTGATCAGCTCCTGGACATGCATTGCAATTGGTTTATGAGGACACGACCTACGTTGAGAGGCAGTGAGATACCCATGCTGTAGGCTAGTCGTGGGATCCTAAAGGGGAAATCAAGTAAGGACAATGGTACATTCCTGGACACGTTTATTTGGTACCTTGAGTGAAGTTTGTGCGAAATGTCTAAATGTTGAGCGACGCATCGAGGGGCCAATCCCCAAGGTGTAGGAGAGTCGCAGAGGGTTGACGGCATTCAGCCGTAGGAGGAACCCCATGTGTATGTGATTCGAGCCTTTTGGCTATGTGGAAGGGACTCCCTCTGAGGAGTAATATTAGGTTAGGATCAGTTGGACTACAACGTATTACAAACGCAATGTTTAGGAAGGCAGAGATTTTGATAGACGCTCCTGGCCGCGAGGCCGAGGGGTTGTCTTGTGCGTAGTGACGAGGCCCGGCTAGTGCATGAGCCAGTGCCGGCCCGTTTTTAGGTCCATCAGTGGTGCGTCTGCCGGGAGCCGCTTAAAAGTGGCGGTTCTCGAATCCTGGTTGTCTAAGGACCAACTAGTAGTTTATGCCAAAGGATACTGAGATTGATCCGTTATTTATTGATAAGCATCATCTAGCAGAAATCCAAAAGCAAGAAAGAGACGAAAGAGCTAGGCGACGTGCTGAAATTTTTAGGAGATATTCCCCTAAGCGTAGCGGTGCTGAACCCTTACGAGGGAGTGGATCTAGTGGTCTTAGGACCACAAGTAGTAAGTCAGGAGAAGGTGGAAGCTCTAGTGCTCCCCTTCCTGCCATAAGCCAGTCCACGTCAATTGCGGGAGGTGTAACCCCACCGTTCCCTATTCCTAGTGCAAATCCAATCCTCGTCATGGCGCAGCCTATTGCAATTCCAGCAGGAACGACGGATTTGCCGGCTCTAGGTTACCCGCTACCCATTTTTAATGGGTTAGTTGAGGAAGATGCGGAACTCCACATTAGGGAGTTTCAAAAGCTGATGTTTAACTGTCGCATTCAAGAAGAAGGGCATTTAATGATGTTCTTCAATATGACTCTCAAAGGAAGAGCCGCTATATGGTATCATGGTTTAGAAGCCGGAACTATATTGAACATTGATGCATTTTATGGAGCTTTTCGAAGGGAGTTTGCCCCTGAAAGGGGTGGGCAATATTGGTTGCATGTACTCAACGTGACCCGCCAAGATCCACACGAGGATATTCGTGCTTATGCGAAGAAGATAAAAGAGGTCTTCCGTAAGTTGGACACCTCTATCCCTATCCCCGCAGCTGCCCAATTGCAATATTTCCTACATGGTTTGGACTTTAATATCCAATTGCAGTTGAGTAGTGTCCCCTTGGGGGATATAGATACTGCCATTACACGAGCACAAGAGGTGGAATCCCGACTACAAGCAGCCTATGCTTCTCGAGGCAATTCGAATATGGGTTTAGTATTGGGAAACAATATGGCAATAGCCAATGGCAGTATTGGCCAAGGGATAGCGATGCCTAATCCTAATGGGAGAGGGAACATGATGCAGAATGTCCCTTTATTACCAGCTCCCCCTAGCATGTCGATGCCTACGGGCAGTCAAATGGCTCCAAATGGTGGAGGCCAGGCGGTCAATTCTAATACCATGCCTGTGACTCAACAGCCTGTGCCTAATCGAATTGTTAGGCCGATTGAACGACATGGTAATGACCAAGGCTATGAGTCGAGTTCTTCCAATGTTCTTGGCGAGGTTAAGGACATGATGAAGCATTATACCGACATGATTTCGGAGCAGTATCGACAAATAGCCGTTGATGTCAACTTCCTTAAAAAACAACAAAATTTGATAGGAAGTAGATACCCAGAGGAGGGTGCACCTTCGAGGTTTAGTTGCAAATGGTGTGGTGGGCAGCACTATCCACGGAATTGCCCAAATGTTAAGTGCGACATTTGTGGAAAATCCGGCCATCTAGCAGCTACTTGCTGGAGTAAGATCAGTTCTCTCCAGCGTGGTAGTCGGCAACCAGGGCCTGTTAATCATCGTGCCCAAGGAAATGATTCCCAGCCAGAAAATGGGCCTAAACAAATACTTCAACGACCAAAGACTACCGTGGAGGAGCTACCAAGTGGTAGTGGGGTTAGTTTGATTGAGGCTGTACGCGTTAATGATGCTGAAACCTCTAATCTACGAGCTGTCCTTACAAGAGGTAAAAAGGGTAGGGAAGCCGACATGGATAAGCATGTCGACGGAAACCCTAAACAAGGCGACAAAGGAATGCAAGTTTTGGATCCTGCCCTAGAAGGGGGACCTTCGAAGCCCGTAGAGAGTAAAGCCGATAAGGAAGCACCAAAGAAGAAGGTGAAAGTTAAGAAAGAGGTAATAAAGCCAGTTCAGCGACCTAAAGAGCGGATGGTTTGGTGTGAAAAGCGAGCTCTATCGAACTATCATGAATTCGATTTGGCAGGCTCTCTTTGCGAAGTCAAGCCGGATGTGAATCTTTTACAGCTTATTAAGCTTTCCCCAGGAGTGCGCAATGAATTTAGAAAGATCCTACGTACCGAGTATATTGTAGAACCTTTGGGTATCGCGCGAGTTGGTGATGACTGGTTTGAGCATGCTGAGAAGCATTGCCCAAGGGTTGCAGCCTATGTCGATGGGATATTAGTAGATTATGCCATTGTCGACACGGGATCATCTGTTAACATTATGAGTTCTGAACTGATGGAAAGGTTGGGTCTTGCGATTTAGAAAGATACTTCCACAATTCTCAGAATGGCAGATGACAGTTTGAGACAGCCGGAAGGCTGCATTACTAAGGTCCATGTCACTGTTGCAAATGTAGAATGCATGTTGGACTTTAGGGTGATTCGTTTTGCAGGGCGGCCAAGTTACCAAGTATTACTTGGACGACCTTGGATCTTACAAGCGGACTGCCAAGTTGATATACCTGCCGGTCGATTAATATTCGGTAGAGGTGCCCAGCGTGTGGTGGTTGATGCTTATCCTGAGTCCCCGCAGAGTGAGAGAGCTCCTCTATCTTCTACAGAATTGGAGACATTAGAAGATTTATCTGCCAGTGAGACATCATCGAGTGATGAGTCCAAAGAGGGATCCACCACGGAGGACATCTATCAGGTCACTTTGAACGAGCCGATAGAGGGCCAAGATCGTATAAGAGATGCAGATGTTATCGAGCTAGACCTTGGTACGCTTGATGATTCGCGGCCAATCAAATTAGGGTCTATGCTGAGTACAATAGAAAGGGAGGACTATGTGGCCTTGATCCAAGAATTCCGTGATATCTTTGCCTGGAGTTATGATGAGTTGAGAGGCATCCCTCCTAGTCTTGCTGTTCATACAATTCCGTTGAAAGAGGGCAGTCGTCCTGTACGGCAGAAAGTAAGGCGAATGCCTTTCGAATTGAGGGACGGGCTGTTTGAAGAGTTACAGAAGCTTCGAAAAGCGGGTTTGATTTTTCCTGTGCAACACACGGAATGGTGTTCGCCAGTTGTGATTAGAAAGAAGAAGAATAATCAAATCCGTTTATGTGTAGACTTTAGAGAGCTGAATAAGCAGACAGTTAAGGACTACTACCCATTACCATTTATTGACCAGATTTTGGATCAATTAGCGGGTAGGGAGATATATTCATTTATGGATTGCTTTGCAGGATATAACCAAATGGCAATCGTAGAAGAGGACAAGTTGAAAACAACTTTCATTACCGTATTCGGTACTTTTGCGTACCATGTGATGGCCTTTGGTTTATGCAATGCGCCTGGTTCGTGGCAACGAACAGCCGATAAGACATTCGGTGACATATCCCCTGAAGAGTTGAGGGTGTTTATTGATGACTTAGGGGCCGCCACCGTGAGAGAAAGGTAGTTGATCATTTTGAGAAAATGCTTTGAGCGCTCTAGACAATTTTGCATCGCCCTGAACCCATGGAAGTGTGCTTTTGGAGTACCTTATGGGCTATTGCTGGGCCATGTGGTCAGTTCGGTAGGAATTGCGACAGACCCCGAGAAGGTCAAAGTTATAGTTGCCATGGGTCCACCACGCACTCCGAAAGAGGTTCATAGCTTTCTGTCTTCGGTTGGTTACTACCGTAGATTCATTAACGCCTTAGCAGAAAGAACGTTGCCGCTTACAAATTTATTGTCCTTTAGCTGTTCGTTTGATTGGGGTGACCCTTGTAAGGTAGCATTCGAGGACGTGAAACAAGAGCTAGCAAGAGAGCCCGTTTTAAAAGCACCTAAAAGAGGTGAGGTGTTCTATATATTTTCAGCAGCCACCATGTATAGTATCAGCTGCTGTCTAGCCCAATTTTGGGAAGAGAAGTGGTACCACCCGATTGCTTTTGCTAGTCGGAAGCTGGGGGTATCCGAAATCAATTACACCTACATGGAGAAATTATGTCTAGCGATGGTCTTTGGGACCAAGAAATTCAGGCATTACATTCTCTATGAGAAAGTCGTGCTTTATACGAAGGCGGAGGGACTTCGACTATTGATGAATAAGTTACAGCCGCCTGATCGTTTAGCGAAGTGGTTGATCACTTTGCAGGAATTTGATTATGAAATCAAGAGTAAGCCACCAAGGTTGCAAGGCATCGTAGAATGTCTAGTGGACTTTGGGGAGCCGAAAGAATCTGTGGCTGAAGGTAGTGACATGGAGATGATATTTAAAATAGATACGGCATCTATTCCCTCCTGGTATGCTGCAATAACGCATTATTTATCAACGGGAGAGGCGGGATCCGAATTATCTAAGGCTGAGAAAAGGAAAATTAAGTAGCAAGCGTTAAAGTTTGCCTTGATCGCAGGTACATTATATCGGCAAGGGGTTGATGACATCTATCGCCGGTGTGTGATGCCTGACGAGGTGCCATTCATTTTGGAGGAGTGCCATGATTCTGCTTGCGGTGGCCATTTTGCTGGATGGCTTACAGCACAGAAGGCTTTAAGAGCAGGTTATTGGTGGCCTGCCATCTTCCAGGATGCGTTTGCGTATGTTAAGAGATGCGATATTTGCCAACGACATGATAGTCGAGAGAATAGGAAACGACCACTCACCCCTATTATGGCGATACTTCCATTTGAGAAGTGGGGAATAGACTTTGTGGGTCCTATTACTCTGTCATCGACTACGCAAAAGCGGTACATTATTGTAGCAACTGACTACTTCACAAAGTGGTCAGAAGCACGTGCAACAAGGAAAGATGATGCTAAAGAAACTGCTAGTTTCCTTCTAGAGCAGATAATATGCCAGTTTGGTCCGCCGAAAGAATTAGTGTCGGACCGCGGAACTCATTTCCTAAATAAGGTGATCAAAGGATTGACAGAGTTGTGGAACATCAAGCATAACAAGACAACCCCATATAATCCGCAAGCCAATGGGCAAGTTGAAAGCACCAACAAGCAGCTTGTAGGCATCCTGTCCAAAATTGTGTCGGAAAAGAAACGGGATTGGGATAAAAAGTTATACGTGGCAATGTGGGCTTATAATACGACTTTCAAACGAGCCACTAGCCATACCCCGTTCAAGTTAGTATATGGGGAGGAGTGTGTCTTGCCTTTAGAGATTGAGCTGCCGACTATTCGATTTGCTATCAATCATTCTTTGAGTGATGAAGACGCTCTTTTTGAGCGCTTGACGACACTGGCACATTTAGACGAGCTTAAGTTGCAGAGCTTATTGCACCAAGAAATGGCGAAGCGCCGAATGAAGAAGCTACACGACCTCAAAGCTAAGAAGTACACCTTCAAGAAAGGACAGCTTGTTCTGTATTATGACGCACGACGTGAATTATTCCCAGGCAAGCTAGAACCCAAATGGGATGGGCCTTATAAGATCGTTAGGATAGGAAAGAATAAATCTACAGTATTGTTAGCTGACCTTGAGGGGATAGAATTTAAAAATAAGGTTAATCTTAATAAGATTAAACCTTATTACTTCTGATTGCACTAATGCTATGACTGCCTTGCAGGTCTAGGCAAGATCGATCAAACATCTGCAAGGAAATCGTGATAGAGGTTGATGGGTCGTCTGATCCCTTATTTAGAACACCCATATTTAGAACAGAGGTATCATCAGGGAAAGCTCATTTGGTGGAGCAAAGGATACAAGGTGATTGAGCAAGAAGGCGGGACATTTATTTGGGAAATCAAGGTCTTCTGCCATCACTGCCTACAAATTTTGACGAGCATCCCTGTTGAATTCAATGATGATGGAGGGATGGAGCCTACAGTCCACCCGTTGAATATGCTGAATTTCGATTACCATAATTACGAGTAGAGTTTAGGATGGCAGGATATGTAAACCCTTTATGGACGTACACCTTGTACTTTGATGGGGCGTCCAGGGGTGCATGCAAAAAAGGAAGTGTAGGAGTTGTCATCCGAGACCCCCGACGACACATTGTCATGAAGTTAGCTGCTTATCTCGGGGCGAATTTTACCAATAATATGGCAGAATACAAAGCCCTGATCATGGGTTTGAATATTGCAAAGAAGGGTGGTATCCACCAGTTGTTGGTGAAAGGGGACTCTCAGTTGGTTTTAAATCAACTCAATGGGACGTACATGGTACGGAACCCGATCCTTTGTATGTACCATCATACTGCCATAGCCCTGCTAGACGAATTTGATAGAGTGTCTTTTCAGCTCATTCCACGGAATTGGAATCAGTTTGTCGATTCTTTGGCTAATCTTGCGTATGAAGAGGACCTCTTCTTTAATTGTGGCCCTTGTCCCGATATATCTATTGATGGTGAGACAGGACCTGGTCGTTTGTGGGGTATGCTTTCTGAACATGCCCTCTTTGGCAGACGATGGTTGATTTGGGTGATGCAGAGGGTAAGCGAGACTCATCTGCCTTTATTATCTCGGACCCACAGACTGATTCGACGACATGTGATGCGAACACCTATTGCGATATACGCAGGAGGGATAGGTCATAATCTACTGCACCTAGTTTAGGGCTACAAGCCCTGTTTCCCTGGGAATAGTATGCTTTGCTGTCTATCATAGTTGTTTCCAGGAGGATGTTATGCATAGTATTGTTTTATTTCATTAGGCCAAGAGGGCCGATACAGTTTTGTAGCAAAAGTCATGTCTGATTTCATTAGGCCAAGAGGGCCATTTCCCTGTCTAGTGCAGGTACGTTTAATTGGGTTTTTGTTTTAGTGTTGTGCTAGACAGATTTCGTGGTTCGTGGGATTTTGTGGAGCCTGGAGGAGCCTTTGCTGCGATGGAAGCTTCTTGTGGCCAATCCAGGTGATACCTCTCCTTTACGAGTACCTTTCTTTCGTGTTATATGTGTATTTGTACTTGTTGAGGGGATCTATTTTTTTGGGGACCGGCAACCAAGGCATGAAGTCCCAGGTTTAGGCTAAGTATGTTTGAGGGAGGTCGGAGTAGTCATTGCCTCCTGTAAAGACATTGTCAGACATTGAAAGACCTGTTTTAGAAGGAAGCCCTATTGGCTCTGTTCTGCTAGCCTGCTAGGCAGCCGTTCTAGGAGTTCCTGTTAGTAGTGAGGCAGTTAGAGAAGCCTGCTAGAAGATAATAATAATGATGATGCCAAGACACCCTGAACATCCCAAAAGATGAATATGAATATGAAGGTGTGTAAAAAGGGGTGTTAGATATGATCAATGCCCCACCCTCATTAGGTGCTACCAATGATCCATGGTGCTCAAAGTTGTAAGGCCCCCATTATGAGGAGAAGCCAAATGTGAGCCCGGACATTGGTTGAGTCCTGACTTGTATATCAGATGAGGTCTATGTGACCGGATGGCAAAAAGGTGACTGTTGTGGGTCTAATCTTTGGGTTAGACGGAGTGGTTAAGCTGGTAGCAACTCGAGGCACATTGCATTGAGTTGCGTGGTAAGGGAGTTAAAAGGGGCCCCTATTGTGGGGTCCGGGGGCCGCGGAAGCGGCCCCTGGCTGGGGGGTCCCAGGGGGGCCAGCGGCCCCCCTGGCGGGGGTCCGGGGGCAGCGCCCCCGGCCCGATGGTAAAGGGAATATTCCCTAGAATATTCCCTGGCCGACTAGTGGAGGCTCATATGGTAGGTCGGTCAGCAGGCCGACCTAACGACCTTCGCGGGCTATAAAAGCTAAACCCCTTCGCAGCCATCTGACACTCATCTTTCACCCAGTCAGAGTTGTTGTTCCAGCTAGCCTTAAGCTCTTCACCTATCTTCTGTCTAGATCGCCATCTAAGCTTCACACAGTGGAAGCGCACGGGTGGACAGAGCCATCTTTGTATCAGTTGTTTGGAGTTAAAGAATTTTACTGATTCTCCTCTTATCTGTTGTGTACTCTCTATCTCTTTCTCAGATTCTGTTCGCTGCGCCGTGTAATATTTTACATGGTATCAGAGCCCAGGGGGCTCTAGAGATCGGAGAGCGTGCAAGAGGCAAAGGCTTCAACAGCAAAGAGAAACGATGTCGACTCCGGGAAGCAGTTCTGGCGCATCAGGAAGCGGTGCAGGAGGTGGTGCTGCTGTACCGGCTATTCAAACACTGAGGATTCGTCCACCAACCTTCAGCGAAGGCAAGTTAGATGGTACAAACTACACCTTGTGGAAGTTCAAAATTACTACTATCCTTGATTCTTATGAGCTTCTGGAGACTGTGCTGGGGACTGACGCAGAACCACAGCCTACCCCCGACCCATCAAATCCTAGTGTGATGATTCCTCCGAATGCAGATCTTCTACGAGCTTGGAAACGAAGGAATGCAGATGCATTGTGTGCCTTAGTTACAAGCTGTTCTGACAGTGTTTTGACTCTGATTCAGCATACAACCAAAGCGTCAGAGGCTTGGAATGTACTAAGGAGTCAGTATGAAACACGAAACCAAACAAGGATTCAGAACTTGGAGAATCAACTAGCAGCGGAGAAGTTTGCTGAAGGAGAGACGGTTGAAGCATTCATCACTCGGATTAAGAATCTGCGCGACCAGATGGCTGGCGCTGGGATACAAAAGACTAGCGAAGAGCTAGCTCGGAGGTGTCTTCGGATTTGTCCACAAAAGTTTGATGGACTAGTAACTGCCCTTAATACTCAGGTGAGACCTCAAGCTTTGACTTTTGAGGAGTTTTGTGCATTATTAATGGAGGAGGAGTTGAGGCTGAAAGCCCGAGAAGGAAGCAACAATGGAGATGCTGCATTCTCTGCCAATGCAAAAGGCAAAGGTGTTTCCTCCACCAAAAATGATGGTGACAAAAAGAAAAAGGGCGGCAAGAAGAAGTTTCAAGGAGAGTGCTTCTACTGTAAGAAGAAAGGACATGCGATTGCAGATTGTCGTGTCAAGAAGGCAGATGAAAAGAATGGTACCCTTAAAACTAAAGGGAAAGAGACAGCCAATACGGCTGAAGCAGAGTTGGAATTATTCATGGCGACCATTGAGGAAGTGTGCTCCTCGGCGCAAGAAGAATCTACCACTGACTCTTGGGTGTTGGATAGTGGGGCCTCCCGTCACATGACCAACAAGAAAGGTCTATACAGTTCTATGCAGCCTCTACAAGAATCCATCACTGTGACGGTTGGAAATGATGCTAAATGCCCTGCTGCGGGCACAGGTACTATTTCTTTTGTTGCTGCAAATGGTGAAGTCAAAAAGCTTTCAAATGTGTTGTATGTTCCCGAAATCAGGAGAAATCTCTTATCAGTTGCTGCCATAACTGATCTTGGTCATGAAGTGAGGTTCAAGAAGACAGGTGCAGAAATTATTGATAGTGCTGGCACAATTGTTGGCAAAGGAGAAAGAAGGAACAACCTGTATGAGCTAAGTGCTCTTACAGCCACCGCTGGAGTGGGCACAAGTAAGCTTTGGCATGAAAGGTTTGGACACATCGGATTTGCAGTATTGAAGGAGATGCAAAAGCAAGGTATGGTTGCTCACCTACCTACAATAACTGAATTGAAGGAACCATGTGAAGCTTGTATGATGGGCAAGCAACAGAGAAAGGCATTTCCACAAGAAAGCAAGAATAGAGCACATGCTCCTCTAGAGTTGGTGCATGCTGACTTGTGTGGTAAGATGCCTACACAGGCCTTGGGGGGATCTTCTTATTTTATGTTGATTGTCGACGACTACAGTAGGAAGATGTGGGTGTACTTCCTTCGTGATAAGGCTCAAGCTTTTGGTAAGTTTAAAGAATGGCTAATACTTGTTGAGAATGAAACAGGGAAAAGTGTGAAGAAATTTAGAACAGATGGTGGTGGTGAGTTCAACTCAAAGGAGTTTGAAGGCTTTTGCAAGAGCAAAGGGATCAAGCGTCAATTGACGACGCCTCACACACCTCAGCAGAATGGTGTTGTGGAACGCAGGAATCGTACCATTGTGGAGATGGCAAGATGCATGCTAAAGGGCAAGGGATTGCCTAACCATTTTTGGGCTGAAGCTGTTAATACTGCAGTCTACATTCTAAATCGGAGCTACACAAAGGCTCTCAAGGGAAAAACACCTCATGAGGCTTACACTGGTAAGAAACCATCTGTTTCACATTTCAGAATTTTTGGATGTGAATGTTATGCACATGTTCCAGATGAGAAGAGAAACAAGTTACAACCAAAAAGCAGAAAATGTATCTTCTTGGGTTATAGTGATGAGCAGAAGGCTTACAAGTTATATGACCAAGAGGCAAAGAAGATCATCGCGAGCCGTGATGTGGTGTTCAAGGAGGAGCCGCATACAGTGGAGGAGGAGAAGGCAAGGTCTTCCACTTTATCATCAAGCGAAGAAGTAGTCCACTATGAACCTGTCCCGAGAGCTATCCCTATCCTTAAGGAGGAGGAAGCATCATCTTCAGATGATGAGGAAAAAGTTCACCAACCTGACATCACCCCACCGGAAAAGCCATTGCCGCGCTGGGTGAAGCAGCTCTATGACCACAATAATCCTATGCCTGCATCTGTTGAGGAGAAGGCAGACGGACCAAGGAGGTCTCAGAGAATAGAGGAGCAAAGGAGGGCTTCTGCTCACATAGTCAACATGGCCTTGATGGTTGAGATTATGAGAGAAGTAAAGGAGCCAACTGACTTAGAAGAAGCACTTGCAGATCCATCATGGAAGGCTGCTATGCAGGCGGAGTATGACAGCATAATGAAGAATGACACTTGGGAGCTAGTGGATCGACCAGCAAAGCGGAAGATTATTGGCACCAAGTGGATCTGGAAGGTAAAGTACAAGGCTGATGGTACCTTAGAAAAGTACAAAGCTAGACTGGTTGCCCAAGGATTTTCACAAGTTGAAGGGTTTGATTTTCAAGAGTCATTTGCCCCAACTGCCAGAATGACCACTATTCGCACGGTACTTGCAGTGGCTGCCCACAAGAAGTGGCCAGTGTACCAAATGGATGTTAAGTCAGCGTTCTTAAATGGTGACCTCAAGGAGGAGGTGTACGTGGCTCAGCCACCAGGGTTTGAGGCCCCCCATTCTGAGAACAAAGTGTGTAAACTGAAGAAGGCATTGTATGGGCTGAAACAAGCCCCCAGAGCATGGTACCAGCGGATAGATAGGTTCTTTTTAAACCTAAACTTCAAAAGATGTGCCTCAGATGCTAACTTGTATGTTTACAGGGATGGTAAAAAGTCTGTAGTGATTGTCCTATATGTGGACGACCTTCTTATTACAGGTGACTATGAAGATATGATCAACCAAACTCGAAAGGCTTTGAGTTTTGAGTTTGAAATGACAGACTTGGGCTTGCTGCACTATTGTTTGGGGATTGAAGTCTGGCAAGAGCCAGGAAAGATCTTCATCTCTCAGAAGAAGTATGCATGGGAGATCTTGAAGGCATTTGGCATGACCGAGTGCAAGGAGATAGCTACACCTATGGAGGTGAATGTAAAGTTATCCGTTGAGGATACATCAGCACTTGCAGACATTGGGAGGTATAGGAGGTTGGTCGGCAGTCTAATCTACTTGTGTAACACCAGACCAGATATCAGTTTTGCTGTTGGTGTTTTGAGCAGGTTCTCAAACAAACCTCATGAGAGTCATTGGAAGGCTGGGATGCGGGTGCTCAGATACTTGAAGAAAACTCTTGACTATGGTATCACATACAGTTTCGGAACTTCTCTTGTGGGGAACTGTGACTCAGATTGGGCAGGAGACATTGATTCCAGGAAGTCAGTTTCTGGTTATTGTTTCTCTTTGGGTTCAGGAATTTTCTCTTGGATTAGTAAGAAGCAACCAACAGTGGCATTGTCTTCTACCGAAGCAGAGTACAAGGCAGCTTGTTTTGCTGCATGTGAGGCCGTATGGTTGAGAAGGATTCTATGGCATATGGGAGTGCAGGATGAAGAACCAACTGTGCTGAGATGTGACAATCAGAGTTGCATCGCCATTGCCAAAAATCCAGTGTTTCATGCACGCACCAAACATATAGAGATCCAGTATCACTATGTGCGTGATTTGATGGAGGATGGGATAGTGGAATTGGTCTACTGTCCAACAGAGGAGAATGGAGCAGATATCTTCACCAAAGCACTTACGAAGGATCTGCTTCAAGTTCATCTTCAGAGACTCGGCATTGGGCCGAGGAGATAGTTCACCTATGGGTGGACATTGAGGGGGGGTGTTAGATATGATCAATGCCCCACCCTCATTAGGTGCTACCAATGATCCATGGTGCTCAAAGTTGTAAGGCCCCCATTATGAGGAGAAGCCAAATGTGAGCCCGGACATTGGTTGAGTCCTGACTTGTATATCAGATGAGGTCTATGTGACCGGATGGCAAAAAGGTGACTGTTGTGGGTCTAATCTTTGGGTTAGACGGAGTGGTTAAGCTGGTAGCAACTCGAGGCACATTGCATTGAGTTGCGTGGTAAGGGAGTTAAAAGGGGCCCCTATTGTGGGGTCCGGGGGCCGCGGAAGCGGCCCCTGGCTGGGGGGTCCCAGGGGGGCCAGCGGCCCCCCTGGCGGGGGTCCGGGGGCAGCGCCCCCGGCCCGATGGTAAAGGGAATATTCCCTAGAATATTCCCTGGCCGACTAGTGGAGGCTCATATGGTAGGTCGGTCAGCAGGCCGACCTAACGACCTTCGCGGGCTATAAAAGCTAAACCCCTTCGCAGCCATCTGACACTCATCTTTCACCCAGTCAGAGTTGTTGTTCCAGCTAGCCTTAAGCTCTTCACCTATCTTCTGTCTAGATCGCCATCTAAGCTTCACACAGTGGAAGCGCACGGGTGGACAGAGCCATCTTTGTATCAGTTGTTTGGAGTTAAAGAATTTTACTGATTCTCCTCTTATCTGTTGTGTACTCTCTATCTCTTTCTCAGATTCTGTTCGCTGCGCCGTGTAATATTTTACAAGGGGTTCTAACCCCTATCAACAAAAAGAAAAAAAAAATGAAAATATATAAGCCGTTGCTCATTGCCTTGCGAAGGCCTGGTAGGTTCCTGGGGACGAATCAGACCCGGGGCCGATACCTTGTCTCCCTAGGGGTGGCTTCTTGCTGAATAACTAATACCAAAAAAAAGGAAGGTTGGAGCGAAAATAAAAGTGAGCGTTAGAAAAGGATTAAGTGTCGCCTTGCGAGGGCTTGGTAGGTTCTTGGGTGCCGAGACAGGTCCTGAGGCCGATGCCCTGTCCTCCTTGGGTCACTACGCTCAGCTCCCTCCTTTTTACATGCCCAAGTCTGTTCATCCAATAAAAATCCTCAAAGAAGAAATGTACTGAAAGAAAATATTCTTTGATCAGGCTATAGGAGTCCTCGCCTTGTAGGAGCTCCTAGTGGTGTTGTCTTTAGTTGGTCAGTAGTTCAGACTACCACTTAGGGTAACCTCTTTGGCAGTTTTTTTTAGTTTGGCTGTGTTGGAGCAGCTGGTTAGTGACTCACTTCAGATCTTCTATTAAATTATGCTAGGCCTCCTCCTTGTGGATGTTATGCCTTGGCTCTGCCAGGGGTAGGGGGAGCCTTGTGCTGAGTTTTATGGTGATAATTGTTTTGTATCAGTTTGATGCTTCTTTGGTTGTTTATGTGCAGATATGTTCGTGGATTCGACGGGCTGTGTCGCCCTATCCCGTGGTCGCCACTGAGAGCGGAATTTAGGTGACGGGAAGTGCTTAAAAATAGCTAAAAATTATGAATATCAAGGGAAAAATATTCACTGTCAAAGGCGGCGGCTCGATCTAGGACGATTTTAAGCGCCAAAGTGCTTTAAAGGCGCCCGAGCGACACTTGTTGATTTTTCATAATTTTTCAGACAGTCGTGCGGGTTGACACGAGCTACTGGCCAATGCGGGATGCTAAGCCGGACGCCCAGGATTTTTCAGAGCTCGATTCCGAGTCCGGACAGGGAAATGGCCAAGAAACCGGTCAAGATGCGAAGGGGTGGACAAAATTTGGCCAAAATGGGCAAGTGACCTTTGGGGCCCAAAATTTAATGTCACATGAAAGTTTGGGAGCGGAAGATGCAACAAATCGTGGAGGAAGAACACGCCAGAATGCGCCCGAAAATTGCGCTCCATGGCTTCATGATCAATCTCCAGCCTCAATGCAACCTACCCGAGTGATCATTGGCAGTGAATCCCCTCTGTATCCTGACTCTATCGCCGCCCTTCGCTCGCGCAATGATGCCCTCTTTGGAGAATTCTGATTTCAGTCTTTCTCTCTCCTCCCTCTCTCTCTTCTAAAGGCAAGTTCATGTGGGGAGAAGAAGGAAGAAGAAAGAATGATGGAGGCTTGTCCGGCATGGACCGATTGCTCCACGGGCTGAGAATGGTGATTTGTGATGTTGCTGGACATGAAGTGCTGCTGTTTTCCAAATCTACAGCCATGGACACAAAACCCGAAACACGCAAATAAGCGGTAATTTAAAATTTTCAAAGGAAATTTGAGTTTTTATGGCTTTTGATGGATGAAATGGTGTTCATGTGGGATAATAATTGTTCATGATGCTGTTTTCTATGAGTTCTTGCTGGTCATGATCAAAAAATCAGAAAAATATGCATTTTGTGGTTCAAAATAATATGTTAAAACACGTAAAACATGAAAAACAAGGGAAAATGAGGGTTTTTGGCATGAAAATGGAAAAATGGATAGGAACATCAACTAAACTTTCATTTCTCTGCAAGAAGGAACTAAGGGCCACAGCCCATAACCTGTTTTGAATTTCCAGCAATTAAATAATGCAGGAAAATAAGGAAAAATAGGGAAAAACCATGAAAAATAGGGGAAGAATACATTTTGGGTTCCGAAAAATAAGGATAAATAAGAGCAATGCTTATGAATGGTTGTGGGGACTGAAGCATGAGGATTTGCCTCAGTTCAACCCCATTTTCTTGTGCTAGTGTGGTTTTTTCCGCTCTCTATACATAAAATGATGTCAAAATACCCTATACACCTATCCAACGATGCAATACTTAAACGGGAAAGGGTAGAGAAGTTGAAATATGTCTAAATGCCGTGTGAGATGATGGGAAAGTTGCTGATTTCTATGCATAGCATTTAGGACGGATGATAATTAAGATTAAGAGCTTAGTAGCACGAGGATCACCTCGGTGCTAAGCCCATGCAACGAAGCACAAAGCGGTTAGAAAGAAAAACATGAAAGAATGATTTACACTTGTGCATGATACTGTTTTGCTAAATGTTTGAGCACTAGGCATCCACCTCTTGGCATGATCATTTAGAGGAAATTAAGAGTATCAGTGATCAGCTCCTGGACATGCATTGCAATTGGTTTATGAGGACACGACCTACGTTGAGAGGCAGTGAGATACCCATGCTGTAGGCTAGTCGTGGGATCCTAAAGGGGAAATCAAGTAAGGACAATGGTACATTCCTGGACACGTTTATTTGGTACCTTGAGTGACGTTTGTGCGAAATGTCTAAATGTTGAGCGACGCATCGAGGGGCCAATCCCCAAGGTGTAGGAGAGTCGCAGAGGGTTGACGGCATTCAGCCGTAGGAGGAACCCCATGTGTATGTGATTCGAGCCTTTTGGCTATGTGGAAGGGACTCCCTCTGAGGAGTAATATTAGGTTAGGATCAGTTGGACTACAACGTATTACAAACGCAATGTTTAGGAAGGCAGAGATTTTGATAGACGCTCCTGGCCGCGAGGCCGAGGGGTTGTCTTGTGCGTAGTGACGAGGCCCGGCTAGTGCATGAGCCAGTGCCGGCCCGTTTTTAGGTCCATCAAGGAGACATGTTTGCATATTAAATGCCAAAGGTTAGATGGAGGGAGAAAATAACTCTCCAATGTATTTTTTGATTTTTTACAAAAAAATGGCAATAGCAAAATGGAGTTCTTGAGTAGAAAAGTAAGCATATTGCAAAGACGTTTCATGTATTGATGTAAAAAAGAAACTTACCTCATCACTATCAGGCTAAAGAAATTGCTACTTCTATATACATTATGAATAGGACACCCACTACTATTATAAATGATATGACACCCAAAGAGAAGTTTATAGGTATATAAAACCAAATCTGTTCCATCTGAAAGTATTTAGATGTATTGGTTATGTGCATATTCTTGATGATTTGTGCAATAAATTGGGTCCAAAAGTAGAAAAATGTGTATTTGTGGAATATTTTATTGAGCAAAAGGGATATATGATGGGACCTAAAATGGGGTGGCACTTACTATGGCACTAGACGGACCTCATGCACAACACAGACAACCCCACAATACACACGGCCTTGTGGGCCAGGAGCGTCTGTAATAACTAAATGCACATTGGATACTTCTAATATTGCGTTTGTAGCTGGATAAGAGTCCAACGCCACCTTTCCCAAAACCCCTCAAAGGGGGTATCCCACACATATTGGCAATAAGTGCCACGTATCATACATGAAGGAGGCACCTCCAGCTAATTCTCATGACCCCAATGCAGCTCTCCTACATCATCCATGAAGGAGATTGAAGATCTATTAATAAAGACCGCTTGTCCGGCATGGTACCGGACCACTCCCGGATTGGTGGAGGGCTGGAGTTTGCCTTTTGGAGGTGGGCTGAGCATTGAATGAGGGCTGATCTGCAGTCCCACATCAAATTCTAAAACCCGCAAAGAAGGAAACACCCGGTAATTCTATTTTACAAAGGAAATTTGCTCATTTTTGACAATTGATTGAGTCAATGTTGTTCTTATGGAGTGAAAATTGGTAGGAATGATGTTTATTGTTTTTTCTATGCTTCTATGATGACAAAATCAGAAAACATAAAGTAAAAATGCTGGAAATAATTTTTAGAAACCCCTAAAACAAGGTTTTTATGAGAAAAATTAGGTTTTTGGTGTTTTTGGGTGGAATAAACAAATACACATAGAATAAAATGGCAAGAAAATTTGTGTTTCTATTGTTATAAGAATCAGGAGCCATAGCTCTAAAAATACATCATTATTTTTATTGGAAAAATAGAGAAAAATAGGAAAAATTGAGAGAAAATTAGGAATATGCCTTAGAAAAATATGGAAAAATATAATAAGTGATTGTGGATGTATGGAGGGGCAAAGCATGAGGTTTGACCTCATTTTTCCCTTTATTTTTGTCTCAGTGTGTGATTTATTGCTTTCGATGTACTAAACCATGACAAAAAACCTCTATACACCTATACAACAAAGCAAAATTTAAACGGTTAGGGGGAGTAGGATTTTGTGTAACAATTTGAGGGCTGAAATAATACAAATTCTGATTGGTTTATATGCATAGCATTTAGGAAACGGTCTATTTGGAAATAAGGGATCTAGTAGTACAAGGTTCGCCTTGGTGCTAGATTCTTGCAACGAAGCATATACGCATTAGTTGGAATTCATGGAAAGACAGTTTTCTCACTAGCACATAGGGTGATTTTGAAACATAACTCTTTGTGCAGAATAAGATATCCACTATTACATTGATCACACATGTCGTATCAACTCCTGGAAATGCATAACAATTGTTTGAATTATAGTTGGCCCACGTTTGAGAGGGTGAGACTTCCCTTGCCTTAGGTTAGTCGTTCATTTCTTGGGGAAAATTATTGGTAAGAAGCATGGTATCTCGTGGATCTCACTGACAAAGAGATGAGTTTTTGTGCGAATGTATTTATATGTAAAAGCAAGGAATCTAGCAGGAAAGCTGCAGTGGGGTCACGGGAATGAGCCGGAGGTGGCTCCTTCATGTATGATACGTGGCACTTATTGCGAATATGTTTGGGATACCCCCTCTGAGGGGTTTTGAGAAAGGTGTCGTTGGACTCTTATCCAACTACAAACGCAATATTAGAAGTACCCAGTGTGCATTTAGTTATTACAGACGCTCCTGGCCCGCAAGGTCGTGTGTGTGGTGGGGTTGTTTGTGTTGTGTATGAGGTCCGGCTAGTGCCATAGCCAGTGCCGGTCCATTTTAGGTTCCATGATCAGTGGTGCATCTATCGAGAGCCGCCAACAAGTGGTGGTTCTGAATCTAGGGTTTCTAGGGACCAGATAGTTGATTTATGTCCTCTAACAAGGACCATCAAGCCAAAATACAAAAAGCAGAATGTGCTAAGAGGTCTCGAGGCGGTTGGAGATTGTAAGACACTATTATCCTCAAAGGAGCAGCTCGTTATGCATAAGCGGCAGTGGTTCTGGTAAGTTGAGTGTCATAAGCAGCCCTCTGAGTGTAAGTGGAAGTCTTAGTACTTCCCCTCTTCTAGTCAATCAACCCACTTCAAGTGGGGGTGTAGTTTACCTACACAAACTCCTGTTGTCAATCTGGTTGTAGCCATGGCACAACCCATCACAATTCCAGCAGGGACACTTGATTTATCGGCATTAGGAGCACCTTTGCCCATTTTTCATGAGTTGGCAGAAGAAGATGGAGAACTCCACATTTAGGAGTTTAAAACACTTATGTTCAACTATCGTATCCAAGATGAAGGACACCTAATGATGTTCTTCAACTTGATGTTAAAAGGAAGAGTGGTAGTATGGTATCATGGTCTAGAAGTCAGAACCATAACTAGCAGTGCCCAATTCTTTACGACTTTCTGTAGAGAGTTTGCTCTTCAAAAGGGTGGACAGTATTGGTTGCTGTCTTGAATGTAACACGCCAAGAGCCAAATGAGAATGTCCAGGCCTATGCCAAGAAGCTAAAGCAAGTTCTTCACAAACTTAATGCTTATATTCCCATTCCAACGGCTGCATAGTTGCAATATTTCCTACATGGATTGGATTTTAATATCTAGGTACAACTTAGTAGTGTCACTTTGGCCAACATTGACACTACTATTACCCAAGCAGAAGGAGTAGAGTCGTGCTTGCAAGCGGCTTATGTAGCAAGAATAAATTGGAATGGTAATAATTTGGCCTTGACCAATGGGAGTCAAGGGGACCCCACATCAAATGCGAATGGAAGAGGGAGTATCATGCCAAATTTTCCTATGTTACCCGCTCCTCCTAGCATGACTATGCCTATGGCTAGTCAGATGGTCCCACTAAGTGGTGGAAGCCAAACAATGAATCCTAATGATGTCCCAGTGGGTCAGCAGCCAATTCTTAATCAAGTGGTTAGGCCGATGGGACGATAAACAGATGATCACGGCTATGAGTCGAGTGCCTTAACGTCCTTGGCAAAGTTAAGGACATGAAAAAGCACTATACCAATATGATTTCTGAACAATACAGATAGATAGCTGTGGACGTCAATTTTCTTAAGAAGCAGCAAAATTTGATAGGGAGTCGACACCCAGAAGAGGGTACCCCCTCAAGATTCAGTTGTAAGTGGTGTGGTGGCCAACATTTCCCTAGGAATTGTCCGAATGTTAAATGCAATATTTGCAGAAAAATTGGCCACTTAGCTGCTATGTGTTGGAGTAAGATCAGTTCTCTCCAACAAGGGAGTAAACAACCACGTCCAATTAACCATTGCGCACAAGGGAATAATCTCCAGCAAGATGAGGGACCAAGACAAATACTGCAACGAGGAAAGGTTATTGTAGGGGAGTTGCCTTATGGCAGTGGAGTCATCCTTATTGAGGCCATACATGTCAATGATGCTGAAACTTCTAATCTACGAGTTGTAACAAAAGGTCAAAAGATCAAAGAGGGTGACAAAGGAATTGTAAAACCTGTCAAGGGAAGCCCTAAGCAAGATGCCATCTTGAATCCTAATATGGAAGGTGGACCTTTAAGACCTATTGCATCCCGAGAAGGATAAAGGATTGCCAAGAAAGAAGGTAAAGGCTAAAAAAGAGGCAGCAAAGCCGATTGAAAGACCAAAGGAGAGAATGGTTTGGTGCGAGAAGAGAACTTTGGCTAACTACTACGACTTTGACCTAGCAAGTTCTCTTTGCAAAGTTAAACCAGACCTAAATCTCCTACAATTGATTAAACTTTCTCGAGGAGTATGCAAGGAATTTAAGAAAATCCTGCGTATAGGGTATATTGTAGAACCTTTGGGCATAGCTAGAGTGGGAGAACATTGGTTTGATCATATTGAAAAGCATTGTGGAGCACACTATCGTGGACACTAGATCCTCCGTCAATATCATGAGTTCAAATTTGATAGAGAGGTTAGGTCTAGAGATCCAATAGATGGCTCCACACTTCTTAGGATGGATGATGATAGTTTAAGACAACTAGAAGGTTGCATTACTAAAGTCCACATTACAATTGCGAGCATTGAATGCTATCTATACTTTAGGGTGATAAGGTTTGCAGAATATCCTAGCTATCGAATTTTGCTAGGCAGGCCATGGATTCTACGTACTGACTGTCAAGTCGATATACCCGCTTGTTGAGTGATTCTAGGTCGAGGTGCCCATCGTGTAATAGTGGATGCTTACCTTGAGTCTCCTCAGAGTGAGAGAGTTCCATTATCCTCCACTGAACTAGAAACAATAGATGATCAATCTGGTAGTGAGACGTCATCGAGCGATGGATCTAAAGAAGGGTCCATTATAAAGGATATTTATCAAATAACCTTTAATGAGCTGATAGAGCCTCAAGATGGAATAAGAGATGCGCACGTTATTAAGTTGGACCTTGGCACACCTAATGATTTGTGGCCAATCAAATTAGGTTCCATGCTCAGTTTGGAAGAGAGAGAGGACTATGTGTCCCTGATTCAGGAGTTTCGCGACATCTTTGCTTGGAGCTATGATGAACTTAGGGGTATTCCTCCTAGTCTGGCTGTGCATACCATTCCTGTAAAGGAAGGTACCCACCTTGTACATCATAAAGTAAGGTGTATGCCTTTTGAACTAAGGGTTGGGCTGTTTGAAGAGCTTCAGAAGTTGCAAAAAGCGGGTTTGATCTTCCCAGTTCAGCATACGGAATGGTGTTCACCAGTTGTGATTAGAAAGAAGAATAATAATCAAATCCATCTTTGTGTAGACTTTAGAGAGCTAAATAAATAGACTATTAAAGATTACTACCCATTACCATTTATCGACCAAATTTTGGATCAACTAGCAGGTAGGGAAATCTATTCGTTTATGGACTTCTTTGCAAGGTATAACCACATGGTGATTGTTGAGCAAGACAAGCTGAAAATGACATTCATCACTGTCTTTGGTACCTTTGCATACCATGTGATGGCATTTGGTTTATGTAATGCACCAGGTTCGTGGCAAAGAACATCCGACAAGACCTTTGGTAACATCTCCCTAGAAGAGTTGAAAGTATTCATTGATGACCTGGGGGCAGCCACCAGAAGGGATAGATAGTTGATCATTTTGCGGAAGCGTTTTGAGCACTGCAGACAATTTTGCATAGCTCTCAACCCACGAAAGTGCATCTTTGGAGTGCCTTCTTATATGGACTATTGTTGGGCCATGTGGTCAGTTTGGTAGGGATTGCAACTGACCCTGAAAAGATCAAGGTCATAGTCACCATGAGTCCGCCGCGTACTCCAAAGGAAGTGCATAGCTTTTTGTCATCAGTAGGGTATTATCGGAAGTTTATTAATGCCCTGGTAGAAAGAACTTTGCCATTGACAAACCTATTGTCCTTCAACTGCCAGTTTGCATGGAGTGATGCTTGCAAAGTATCTTTTGACAATGTGAAGCAGGAGCTTGTCAGAGCACCTGTATTAAAAGCACCTAAAAGGGGCAAAATGTTCTTTATATTTTAAGCAGCCACTATGTATAGTATGAGCTACTGCTTATCCCAAATCTGGGAGGAAAAATGGTACCATTCAATAGCTTTTGCTAGTTCGAAGTTGGGAATATGAGAAATTAACTACACCTATATGGAGAAGTTGTGCCTTGCGATGGTATTTGCGACCAAAAGGTTTAGGCATTACATTCTTTATGAGATTGGGATTGAGCTCGAGGGGGAGTGTTGAGATATCGAGCTCCACTCGTGATATGCCAGGGTGACCGTTGTGCATTTGTGTCACCGACTTGTCAGTTGCAGATGTGGTTGGTACACCACCCATGAATAATAGCTAGATGATAGCTATCCTTATCTACTCTAGTTCGTGGCTCAGTTAGTATGCCACCTTAGTTAGTTGAGTTTGGTTTGAGACCCATATATAGGGTTCTTCTATTTCATGTACTAGAGTTTTTTTTTGGCTTACATAACTAAGAAGAGGAAAACTGTTTTCAAAAGGTGATGTTTTATACGAAGGAAGAAGGGCTTCGATTGTTGCTGAATAAGTTACAGCCACCTGATCATTTAGCAAAGTGGTTAATCACTTTGCAAGAGTTTGATTACGAGATTAAGAGCAAGCCATAGAAGCTTCAGGGCATTGTAGAATATCTCGTGGATTTTAGAGAGCCAAAAGAGGTCATGGCTGAAGGAAGTGACATGGAAACTTTGTTCAAGATTTATACGGCGTCTATTCCCTCTGGTATGCTTCTGAGGGCTGAAATGATGAACGGGTTGCCTCTTACCCATCCAATCTCCAATCCTCACCTAAGAGAACTAAAGAGGGGCACCACCTAGCCAAAGGGAGGATGGGCTAGGACATCCTTTTTCTCAAAGAGAATCAAGAGAACCAAGACACAAATTTACAAAAGAGAATATATGTACTAGACACCATATTGGAATATAAGAGAGAGAGATGAGAGGAGAGGGAGACAAGAGGAGAAGAGGTAGAAGAAGCTTGCCATTATGCTACATGGAATGAGAAGATGAGAAGAGAGGGAGATAATAGGAGAAGAGGTAGAGGAAGATTGCCATTATACTACATAATAAAAGAACTTACTCATAGCTTACCTCCAAGAGATGAGGATATTCTAGAACGCTCTCATGGACTTGTCATTGTCCTCCCTCCCCCCCCTTCTTCATTCTCCATGGGCTATTTATATAGCCTCCATGAGGGATTAGATTAAGCTAATCTTCTTGATTAACATAATCCTAGATGATGTATGGCATCTTTGAAAATATGGAGAGTAGTGGATGGGACAAGTCCCCACCTTGGTCATCATGCAAGAAGCCAAGGGTGGTGGTAGACAAAATAGAGAAATGGAGCTAGATTACAAGAGGTGGGTGCCCAAAGCACATTATTATAATATATTTACAAGAAGGATAGAGTGGAAAGTTGGTGTGGTGAAAGAGAGAAGAAAATTGCATGTAGCCAGCAGTCTGCGCCTTCGTAACTTCAAATCCGTAAGGAATTTGAAAAAAGTTTCTTCTGCAACTTTGTAGACCAGGTCGAAACCGATCGGGCTTTGAGAGAATTTTCTTGAAATTCACTTTTTCTTGGGAGTTATTGAGATTATAAAAAACGGCTTCTAAAAGCTGCTTTGACTTTAGTCCCCCACATGTATATAAATACATATAAGCATGTGACAAAAGGGGTCCATGCTTGTAAGCTTTTGTGCAAGATCCAAATGACACCATGATGTGGATATTGACTTGTGTGCAAGGGTGAGGTGTCCTCTAATGATGGTGATAGATTCCAAATCTTAGTGATGTAGACGGGGCCCATGTGTAGTTGGAGGCTAGTCCTTTGAAAAATCTATGCATTCACTCACTCCTAGGTGTAATCCATTTTCATCTTCACTAAGATAACCATCCCTTTTACCCTTCACATTGACATGCCTTCTAAGAACTTGTTCCCCCCATTTGTTAGAGTTATCGTAATCGAGAAGCAATGTAGCATACCTAGTGCTTGAAGAGTAAACCCAAAGTGATATGGTAAGCTCTTGATAGGGGCTTTGGCCAAAATTTTGTGGTAGTAATCCGGGTTGTAAAAAACCCGGATCACTGCTATAACGCATTATCTTTCTACAGGAGAGACTAGAGCTACTTTATCAAAATCGGAGAAGAGGAAAATCAAACAGTAGGCATTGAAATTTTCCTTGATCGCAGGAACACTATATCGGCAGGGTGTTGATGATATCTATCGCCGATGTGTGATGCCTGACGAGGTTCCATTTATATTGGAAGAGTATTATGACTCCACTTATGGAGGGCACTTTGCTGGGTGGTTAACGGCTCAGAAGGCTTTAAGAGCTAGATATTGGTGGCCGTCCATCTTCTAGGATTCATTTGACTATGTCATGAGATGTGATACATGTCAAAGATATGACAATAGAGAGAATAGGAAGCATCCACTTACACCGATTATGGCTACCCTTCCATTTGAGAAGTGGGGCATCAATTTTGTAGGACCTATTACCTCATCATCTACTACTCATAAAAGATACATTATAGTAGCAATTGATTACTTTACAAAGTGGTTAGAAGCATGGGCGACGAGGCAGGGACAATGCAAAAGAGACTGCCAGTTTCCTACTTGAGCAAATTACTGCTATTTTGGTTTGCCAAAGGAAATAGTATCGGACCGTGAAACCCATTTTTTAAACAAGGTAATTAAAAGCTTCACTGAAACATGGAAAATTAAGCATAACAAGACGACCCCCTATAATCCACAAGAAAATGGACAAGTTGAAAGTACCAATAAGCAGCTTGTGGGTATCCTATCCAAAATAGTCTCCGAGAAGAAACAGGACTGGGATACAAAATTATATGTGGCAGTATGGGCATATAACATCACATTTAAATGAGCCACTGGCCATACCCCATTCAAATTAGTTTATGGGGAGGAGTGTGTCTTTCCCTTAGAAATTGAGTTGCTGACCATAAGATTCGCAATCAATCATTCTTTGTGTGATGAAGATGCCCTATTCGAGTGTTTTATGACTATATCCCACTTGGATAAGCTTAAATTGCAGAGTCTGTTGCACCAAGAAGTAGCTAAGCATTGAATGAAGTGGTTGCATGATCTAACAGTGAAGAAATATACCTTTAAGAAAGGGAAGTTAGTTCTGTACTATGATGCACGTAGGGAGCTATTCCCAGGAAAGCTGGAGCCTAGATGGGATGGCCCTTACAAGATAGTTAGGCTCTGTAAAAATAAGTCCACAGCTTTACTAGCTAATTTAAAGGGAGTGGAATTTAAGAATAAGGTTAATCTTAATAAGATTAAACCTTATTAAACACCATATTGGGGAATATGGGAATTTCCCATAAGTTTGGGACACGTGATCAAATCTTTCGATTTGTCATAACTTGAACACTATAACTCCAAATCAAACACTCTATAGCTTAATATATTCCATTTTTCAAGCGCTTTCCAATGATAGATCACACCATATGTATTTGAGAAACTTATGTCATGTTATCCGGGTGCCACCTTTTTAGTATTCAAAAAATGGGAATTGGGAGATTTCCAAACTCACTAATATTGTGTTATTATTTCTAAGTATGTTAACATGCTAAATGCCTTGTAGGTCCATGATGGGGTTGATTTGAGACCTGCACAGGAGAGCTTAAATTGGTTGATGGGGTGGTTAATTCCTTATCTGGAGCACCCATATCTCAAGCAGAGATATTATCAGGGGAAGCTTATCTGATGGAGCAAAGGATCCAAAGTGATTGAGAAAGAAGACAGGACCTTTGTGTGGGAAATCAAAGTTTTTTGTCATCACTATTTACAAATTTTGACTAGCATCCCTCTTGAGTTTAATGAAGAAGGTGGGATGGAGCCGTCAGTCCACCCTTTAAATATGTTGAATTTTGACTATCATAATTACAAATAGAGGAGTTCGTAATGGGTGGCTGTGTAAACCCATTGTGGACGTACACATTGTACTTTGATGGAGTGTCCAGGGGCCCTCATAAAAAAGGGAGTATTGGAGTAGTTATCCGAGATCCCCGACATATAGTTACAATGAAATTAGCTATTTATCTCAGGGTAGGATTCACTAACAACATGGCAGAGTATAAAGCCTTGATTATGGGACTGAATATTGCCAAGAAAGGTGGTATTCGGCGGTTGTTAGTAAAGTGGGATTCCCAGCTGATCTTAAATCAACTCAATGGGACATATATAGTCCGGAATCCCATCCTTCGTATGTATCATCGAATAGCTATAACCTTATTCGATGAATTTGAGAGTGTATCTCTTCAGCTGATTCCACGTTATTAGAATCAATTTGCGGATTCCTTAGCGAATTTTGCTTATGAGGAGGACCTCTTCCTCAACTGTGGTCCTAGTCCGGATGTCGCTCTTGATAATGAGACAGGACCTGGTCAGTTGTGGGGAATGTTATATGACCGCGCTTTATATGGCAAGCGATGGTTGATATAGATAATGCGAAGAGTAGCCGAGACCCATCTACTACCATTATCTTGGACCCATAAGTTGATCCAACAACCTGTTATGCATACCCCTTTTGTTATATATGCAGGAGGTATGGGTCACAACTTGATGCATTTAGTTTAGGGCTGAGGGCCCTATTTTTCCCCTTGAAATGGAGCATATTTTCGTATATCTGCCTTCTTCCAAGGAGCGATCTATATGAGGTGTCATGTTTGATTTCTTTAGGTCAAGAGGGCTAGTTTTTTTAAGGTTTTAATATATGATTTCTTTAGGTGAAGCGGGCCAGTTAGTTTTATCATGTAATGTTTGATTTTGTTAGGCCAAGAGGACTAGTTAATTTGTAGTAAAAATGTGCTATTTCTTTAGGCCAAGAGGGCCCTATGTCTATTTGGTGCAGGTACGGTTAATGGTTTGTTGTTTTAGTGATTGCACCATATAGGTTGACGAAGTCGTTGGGGGGAGCCTTTGCTGCGGAGGAGCTTATTGTGGCCATTCCAGGTGGTTTCATCCCCTTTGCGTGTCTTTTCCTTGAGCAATTAATGATATATATGTCTGTGAGGGTTACTTTCTTTATTGAGGACCGGTAATCAAGGCATGAAGTCCTAGGTTTCAGTTCAGTATGTCTGTGGGAGGTCTAAGTAGTCATTGCCTCCTGCAAAGGCATTGTCAGACACTGAAAGACTTATTTTAGATGGGAGTTCTGGTAACCCTATTCTGCTAACCTGCTAGGCAGCTGATCTAGAAGTTCATATTAGTGTGAGGCAATTAGAAAAGCATGCCAGATAAAATGTTGAAAAGGAAAAAACCTGAATATCTGAAAGAAAATATATAAATATGCAGAGGTGTGTAAAAAGGGGTTCTAACCCCTATAAAAATAGAAAAAGAAAGAAAGAACAATCTTTAAGCAGTTGTTTATCGCCTTGTGAGGGCCTGATAGATTCCTGGGGACGAGACAAAACCTAGGGCCAATGCCTTGTCTTCTTAAGGGTGGCAACTAGCTGAAGAGCAAAGAAAATAAAAGAGGGTTGGAGCGAAAATAAAAGTGAGCATTAGAAAAGGATTAAGTGTCGCCTTGCGAGGGCTTGGTAGGTTCTTGGGTACTGAGACAGGACCTGAGGCCGATGCACTGTTCTCCTTGGAGCAAAAATAAAAGTGAGTGTTAGAAAAGGATTAAGTGTCGCCTTGCGAGGGCTTGGTAGGTTCTTGGGTATCGAGACAGGACCTGAGGCCGATGCCCTGTTCTCCTTGGGTCACTATGCTCAGCTCCTTCCTTTTTACACACCCAAGTATGGAACATAAGAGACTAAAGGACCAATGTGCTAAAAGATAATATTTGTTGATCCAGCTATAGGAGTCCTCACCTAGTGGGAGCTCCTAGTTGAGTTGTCCTTAGTTAGGTAGGTAGTTCAGACCACCACTTAGGATGAACTCTCTTGCAATTCTTTTTAGCTTGGCTGTGTTGGAGCAGTTGGTTAGTGACTAGCTAAGGCTTTTTATCAGATTATGCTAGGCCTACTCCTTGTGGATTTCATGCCTTTGTTTCGTCAGGGGGTAGGGTGAGAGTTGTGATGTGTATCTTTCTGTATCAACTTGATGCTTTCTTTGGTTGTTTTTGTGTAGATTTGTTAGTGACATTCGATGGGCTGAGTCACCCTATCCCGTGGTCACCAATGACAAATGATTTTTTACGCCAAGAAGTGCTCAAAATTTACCAAAAATTTTGAATTTTTGGGAAAAAGTAGACTTCGTCGAAGGCGGCGATGGCAATCCCGCCTCTTAAGGGGAGATAGAGGGAGGAGAGAGAAAGATTGTTTTTCTATCTCAGCAACCCGATAGCCATTGGAGGGGCGGAGACCGGCAATAGGGATCGCAGACATCGAGCATTAGGCAGCTATGATTAGATTGCATGGTTATTCTCAGCCTGAAGATGGCCTATAGCCTCCCTTTATGAAATCATTGTTTCCTGATGATGGCACCTTCCTCCTTGTTTTTTCCAGCCGTAAAACAAGTCCTCCCCCTGCATGAAATCCAAAAATTGAGGGGGCCCCAAAGGGAGCCCCCAAAAGTCACCTCATTTGGACTTAAAGTCCTCTCCCACTTGCGCTTTGGGTCGTGGCCTCCCAGGCACTCCCTCTCCATCGTCCGATACCCAATTCATGGTCCAAAAAATCCTTGGCATTTGTCTCGAATTCCTTCATTGCGAAGCGTTTCCAAGGGTCTCATATAGCATGCCAAAAAATTATCAAAATTCAAGGTGGTGATGAGGTTGTGGGACTAGAGATTTGTGAAGAGACTATTAAGGGAGCAAGTACGGACATATGGATAGCTGAAGGTGTAGTTGATAGCCTAGATGGTGATATTGGAGGAGTTTTCAAGGTAGATGTTGATTCATAGATGGCTAGTGTAGCGATAAAATCTCTAGGTAATTGCATCTTGTTAGAGCTCTTTTCTAAGGTAGAGAGAAGGACCTCATGGTGGTTGTTATAACAAGCCCTGCGCTTAAAACTGTAACTAGTGTACCAATGCTATCATTGATATAATGCACATGGGGTTTTTTTGTCTTCTTCCATCACCTTCTATTTTAAAACCCACACATTGTATCCTATTTATCTAGTGCACTCTTCTTGATCCTGGAATAGATATTCAGTTTCAAAATATAGTACCAAACTTATGCTATGTTCTATAATAAAGTCTATTTTCTAATACTAGGATGGAACATTATTATAACTACACTTGGTATTATGCGGTTCTCACACAAGCCACCCACCAAGGTCATAGCCAAGCAATAGGAGGAATGTCCACCACTGGGATGGGGCTCTCTCGCTTGGTGGTGACCCATGTGGGGTTCAACCACATGTAGGATCTCACCACCAAGTGATAATGGGCCACAAATCCCTTGGGAGGTGCCTCCTTTGCATGGTGTTGATCCACTCAACGCCCTCAGCACATGATATTGACCTCCTTCATATATTTCCCTAAGATACCATAGTCAACATTGACATTTTTAAAGCCCAAAGATCACCACCTATTGCCACCCACAACATTGTATCACACTTGGCACTTGTGGTTCTCACCCTCACAACCCATGATGGTTCCCACCAAGTAGTAGGAGGAAACTCCACCATTGTGATGGAGCTCTTTTTCTTGGTAGTGATCCATATGGGGTCCACAGCACACGAAGGTCACCATCAAGTGATAACATGCCATATCAACACAATGGTCACCACATCAACATAATTCCCTAAGATACCATAGTCAACATTGACATTTTTAAAAGCTCAAAGATCACCACCTATAGGCACCCGCCACATCATAACACAATTGGCACATGTGGCTCTCACCCTCACTACCCATGAGGATCACCACCAAGAAATAGGAAGGAACTATACTACTGTGATGGAGCTCTCTTACATGGTGGTGACCCATGTGGGATTCAAAGCACAAAAAGGTTTCCATTAAGTGATAATGGGTCATGTCAACATGATGGTCACCTCCTTAATATAATTTTCCAAGATATCATAGTCAATATTGATACTTTAAAATCTTGGACATTACCACCTATAGCCACCCACAACATGATTGTATCACACTTGGCACTTGTAGTTCTTAACGTCGCCATCCACAAGGGTCACCACCAAGTGCTAGAAGGGAACTCTAGTATTGTGATGGAGCTCTCTCACTTGGTGGTGACCCATGCAGGGTTCATAGCACACAAAGGTCACCATTAGGCAATAATGGGCCATATCAACATGATGGTCACCTCCTCAACATAGTTTCCCAAGATACCATAGTCAATATTGACATCTTTAAAAGTCTGGAGACCACTACCTATAGCCACCCGCAACATCATATCAAACTTGGCACTTGTGGTTCTCACCCTTGCCGCCCATGAGGGAGCTCCACTACTATGATGGAGACATGTTACTTGATGGTGACCCATGCGGAATTTACAGTACACATAGGTCACCATCAAGCAATAATAGGCCATATAAACATGATGGAAACATAACTTCCCAAGATACCATAGTCAATAATGACATTTTTAAAAGCCAAAGATCACCACATATCGCCACCCGTAACATTGTATCACCACATAATCACAATGTAATTATACAATCTAGTGCCTATAGGGAATAGATTTAAAGACACTAAAGTGTATGTATAATGTCTCAAAAGGTTCTAATGCTAAGAGTCCTTGCATTTATTGCATGGCCATGACTAAGTAGTGCAATTCTGCTTTTTGGAACAACGTGCTTGATAGACACACAAAATATTAAAACTTGCAAGCCATTCTAGATATCCCTCTAATAAACATCCATATGTGCATATTGCATGCATGTGTAGAAATATTGAGAAAATTGTGCATTTGTACATTGGATTTGCATGGAAATTGCAACCCCAAAAGGCCAAGCATGATGTTATCAGGGCTATTGAGAGGATTTTGTTGGAGATTGGTCGCCATGGGGGGGAAATATTGTAATCAAGGCAGATCCTAAGAAATCCAAAAATGAAAATAGTGTTCCTAAGAAACCCTTGATAGGTGGGTTTAAGGCCACAAGGTTTTGGGGATTTCATGGCAAGCGTGGAAAAGTATCTTCTCAGATTCATTACAATCAATGGAAAGTGCTACACAATGTAGTCAAAGACCACGGGAATGATGGAAGAGCAAGGAATAGGAAGGTTGAAGTCTAGGTGCTCCTATATTGTGATAAAACATCTTGGTCCATTGAGGACCTCCTAGCCTTCAAGAAGGCCCTCGACAAGTTCAAAACCTCCATGAAGGATGCCAGGGGAGAAAACAATTCCACGCACTACATGGTAAGGAAGTTCCTTTGACTTTAAAAAAACTTTCAAGAGAAAGGGAAATAAATATGAGGCTTCAGTGACACCTGAAAAAGGGATCACTACCAAGTGATATGGGGCCCCTCCTCTTTGAGGATGACACTTTTTTCACTTGGTAGTGACCCTCCCTAGAACGTACTACTTATGCAAGTCATATTATTTATAGCCATAGCCCCTAGTTTGTGAGGAAATATAGGGATTTGTGGATTTGGTCCACCCAAGGAATGGAGAAGTGCCATTACCAATCAAGGACCAAATACTTTAGGCATACAAGACATGGTAGTGGTGCACAAAACACAAATAGTCTATTTGAAGTTTTCCAATAATTGATAGACTAATTTGGCATAGAACAAGGTTTGAAAAATCAAAAAGGACATCCCAAAATCAGACATTTCTCTTGCATTCAAAAGATTTTAAAAAAAGAGAAAAGAAGTATACAATAACTCATATGCAAATGAATTTTTTTAATAATGGTTGGCCTCTAGGGAAAGATAAGGCCAGAGATGGGGCTCAAGGAGCAGATAAGTAGGCATTCATTCCTCACTACATGGGCTCAATGGGGATGGTTTCATATTCTTTGTGTGTATTTCCTCATGCTCATCACCTTAATCACATGAGGTTGGTAGCTATGTAAGTGGTGCTATCTCCATTGGAGACAATGACTCTATAGCCAGTAATCCTAGAGGGGCAGGCTCTATAGGAACCCTACACTCTGTCCACCTCAAGAATTCTCATTTGGTGTAAGGATGCAAGTATTTGAGATTTCGAACCCCCACTGCAATGTCATGAGTGGCATACGATACATAGACTTAAGGGTCACTCAAAGATTGGCATTGGTATCCAATGCCAAATACCTATAATGCATATTGCTTCTCAACTAGAATGATTTTCTCTGCATTCAATGGAAGCACATATCCTCTAGAAAACCCCGTTAGTACCTTGAGTGAAAAATTGGGGAGACTTGCATTGTTTGAAAAACATTCACAATGAAAATTTATAATTTGTAACCAACAAAGTAATTTATTCACATCAATACAAAATCTTTCTTTGTAATACATTGGTTGACAATGTAACTGTGTGTATGTATCTTTGTATGATCCAATTTGCTAATGTATTATGAGAGAGTGGTATATTTTGTGGCATGTTGTCTTAGAGCTACTCACAGTCTATGTCCCTGAATCCCCTCCTTGCATAAAAAAGTTGTAGCTATCAACTAGCACTTGCTTGTGAATAAACATTCTTAGAAAAGAAGCAAAAAACCGCTCTAGACCAAGAGTAAGAAGAGCATACAAACTAAATACTAGTTGATTTTCATCACTTTCAAGAAACCATGACATCCACAAAGGGATTGTGCTATCCCTAGATTCTTGTGGTATTGATTATTCATGCCATCCCATGTTCACTATGCCCAGCCTTTGCATTATTGTCTGTCTCTTCTCTTTAGTAGGCCATTGCCGCTACTCATAGGCCTTGGCTTACACTTCAAGCCTTTTGAGAATCTCCTCATCTAATGTCTATTTTGCATCTTCGACCCTAGCATTGGCCAAGAGATGTAAATCTACATTGTCTAGAGTACACCTCGCTAAAGTGAGCCAAGGCAGTGATATTGTAATCCTCGCGAATGTCTAGTAAACTCATAATGTCAGCCAAAAACACATAATATTAGTCATTTGACATCATAAATATAGGCACAAGATAAACATAGGCATGCCTCCTTCCTCAGCATAGTGGTAGCATATCCTCTAAGTCGGCAAGGACAATAATTGGGGCTCTATCAAAACTTTGCCTTTGTTTAGTGGCCTTCACCGCCTCCTCCATTGCATCAAAGACTACAATCTCCTCTACCTCATCAACATCTCTATTAGCAATAGAAGATTTTCTCCTATCTTTAGCATACAGTGGTGCAATGTGGTCACCTGGACAACATTTTTGAGTTGATTGCATCGACAAATATGTTGCACAATGGGTTGTAGTGTCATGGCAAAGTTTGAGCAAGAGAGCTTGATAGCAGGCCATAGATCCAAATACTATAGTACATGAGATGGAGTATTTTGGAAACTTGTAAAATGTTATCTCAGTGGATTATTGTTGCTTCTCCATGATCATAATTTGATGTAGAGTGGTTTAAAGTGGTATTGGAAGGAGCTAAGGCAATCACTCGGTGAGGTTCATCTAGGTTTCTAGATGTAGATTCTGAGAACAGATGGAATGATATGCATGATAAGTTTATCTTGTTAGGTCATTGTGAACGGGTACATGAACTTTTTTATTACTTTTTTCACAACAAAAAACCATTAAAAAGGTTGATTCACTCTTTATGACACACTTATATGTGATATTGAGAAGGTAATCTTCTATCCAAATCCCCAATAACCTCGATGGTGGTATGTTGTACTATTATTACCTCAGAGCATGCAAGTATATGATGAAAGCAATGTCTCATGTGTAAAGGAGGAGAGTATACATGTAAAGGGGTCGATATTGCAAGGGGTGGAGAGTAGGGAGGGCTTGGAGCATGCAAAGGAGATAGGCATATGTAATGTAGATGAAGAGACAAGAGACCAATAATTGTGAGAATAGATCCCTCTTTCTATTGGAGACCTATTTATAGACCTTCCAGTGTATGCTGAGCTATGCCAAAAGCTTGACATGCAGCCATAGGCCTAGTTGTATTTGTGTCTGCTTGCTCAATTTATTGATAGTTTTCTTTAAAGGGTGATTTAGCATATGCATTTTAATTAGCATCCTTTTTTTTGCAATTATATTGTTGTGCTTTACTTAAATCCTTATATTGATTATGCTAACATCATTTTTTGATTGTGCAGGTTACCTTTGATGATATCGAGAGAGCAAGGTGAGTCAAACAGATGATAGATAAGGAGTTTCAGGAGATCTTCACATGTCTATATATGGATCAAATGGTTCACTTTAGATATATGGCAAACCAAGAGTTGACTTGGTCATCATCTTGCCATTTTGCACAGTCTAGCTTAGTACACTTTAATGCTTCGATCTCTAGTAGATGGAGTCGATGCTCTAGATTGGTCTTGGAGGGAGAGAGTGGTTCTAGGAGGTGCTATGGAAGTATAGGTATTATGAGCCCATGCCTGGTTGCTACTCCTTGCTCTCATATGAGTTCCAAAGAGAGTGGCTCAAGTGGGTGCTCTAGAGCCACTGATATAGTATCCTCATCTAGTCGGTAAAGTGGATAGTTATCACCTCCAAGATTCGTCACACATATAGGGATGCCTACTCTCTTGTGACTCGAGGTTTTTCTTAGACATCTACAAGTGGCACCCCTATGGGTGCTACTTAGAGACATACCACCTCCAGAGGTACACTAGATGTATAGGGGTCTTCTGGTTATGCCTATGAGCGTGGTCATAGGTGGGAGATGGTACACCTTAGACATACCCTAGTAGGATAGAGATACCTCATGTATGGATAAGAAAACATGTGCAGTAATCATGAATGATGAGGCGACGAGGGTGATGGATTGCATGGGAGAGTTGTGAAACAAGTATTTAGGCACAACATTTTAGACCATTGGAAGAACATACCTGAGGGGAGCAAAGACTATGTGATAGTGTCCTTACATGAGGAGTTTCTAGTACCTATAGTGGTAGAGAGATCTTCCATATAGGATGAATAATGGATTAAATGAATTCATACATGTCACATAGATGATTAGATGCACACATGGAAATCAAGAGTGGCTTCTCAAAGCCCAAGTGGTTTGACATAGAGGACTAGTGGAGACTCAGGGAGGAGGAGGCCATAGACTCTCCAAGATGATGGCGGTAGTAGTGGGAGATAGTGAGGGCACAATTGGAGGTAGGGGTCATGTATCATATGGGAAGTGGATGTCATAGGAATTATTTGGAGAATTTTGTGAGTTTTCTTTTGGTTCTTCTAATTTTATTATTTGGAATATCACTTGTACTAACAATCTTATTTCTAACAATGCTACTTTATTTTCTTTGCAGCACTTCATCACAAACTGCGATCCTACAAGTTTGGAGACTTGGTATGCAAAGAGATCTGGTCTCATTGCACTCATCAATAGATCGTATGTGTGTGGAAGTCCATTATGTAAAGCCCGTTTCTTGTTTACATTCATTAGTTTTTTTGTGATGCATTATGTATGATGGACTAATCTTTGGTTGTTTATATTATAAAGTTCATTTGACACTCCATTGCATCCACACAAGCTCCTAGATGTGGCAAGGAGCTATAATAGTCATATGGATTCATGGAGTGAAAATTCTTTTCTTTTTTGGCCTTGTGATCCATATAGGCTCTTTTTGTGTAGCATTCCTTAAATATATTTCTCATTATTTATATAGACTCACATTTTGTGATATTTATAGATACATTTTCATGTTTGTTTTGAACTCTTCTCTCTATTCTTCCATGTAGTTTTATGAGTTGTCATTATGAGTATTGTACTTATTTGAATATTAAATCAATGAATCTTTTTTCTAGCATCTCATGATGTACTTGTCTTGATGACAATTGTGTATTCAATATATAATTTCTTTATGGAACATTATTCAGCACACATGATGGTGGGAGGTGGCACAGTAGCTTACTGCCCTCCCACCTTTTTTTTTTTCCCTTTGTAACCATCACTATTAGCATCACTAATTTACTACATGCATCGTTATCCAGGTCAATATATGCAAAAAAAACCATCACTATTAGCATCACAAAATTGATGCTAATAGTGACACAAATAGTGATACTAATTCCGGCAGATCTGTAGAGATGTGTATACTCATGCTTTCAGCCAATGATGTGGGAGATTTTCTAGATGAATATTTGCATCCCTTTAAATGCTAATATCCGGCCTATATCTTATAGTGCTAGATGATCTACAAAGGAAACAGAAGGTGTGGGATTGAGTTTCACATTGCATCTTATTGAAATATCTCAATGTGTCCTTGCCTTGCCCATGCTATACATACCCTGCATTTAGTGTACTCTAAGACACTCTATCATGGACCGAAGCTTTTCCAAGACCTCATCTCATCTCAATTCTTAATATTCAGAATTAGCTACAATGAGTATTGCCAATGAGTATTGATGTAAAGACCAAGTGATGAGGAGAGAGAAAGACTAGAAATGAAGAGAGAAATATAAGAAAGAAGAGAGAGAAGCCATAGAAGATGTGAACAAGAAGGTTAGACAATAAATATATTAATGTTCATAAGATGCAAAAATTTACATGTCTCTCCCTTTTACACCTATGTTAGTGTGATAAGATATTATTAATAATTCCACACTAATATATCTTCTTCCTAGCTTCTTACAATCCATCCCATCCCAAAGGTTTTTTCCCACAAAAAAAAACTTACAAGAGTTGGAAAGGATGGATGAAGCAGAGTATCACTTTGTTTTAAGCTATATAAAGTATGAAAATGAATGAAAGATTGAAGGCATATGGTCTGAAATGAAGACATGGAAGTAAGCCTCAGCTATATACATGATCTTAAGTTCTTCAATTCAGCCTTTAAGTCTTTAAGAAATAGACTCAAAGTGAAGAAGATAGCTTGCTGTAAAAACACACCTTGCTGGACCAAATTTTCTATAACATATGGTAGAATTACCCAAATGAAGCATGCCACATGTCAAGACATAGCTCTTGAAGAATACTTTGAGTTTATACATATATCTACAAATTTGGTAGAATAAAAACTATCTTAAAATAGATTGCTATCAAGACCCTATCTGCACCATAACTAGCTCCATAGTAATTATGCTTCAGCCAACCACCAATGTATCTCGTAGATAAGAACACTCATCTAATATAGATTCATACCGCCAAGAAGCTTCTTTAGGTAGTAAACCTCTCCATTTGATTAAATATTGAATTCTAGAATGAGAGCAAAGTGTTTTCTCATGCTAACTTATGATAGCCTCACGAATGTATTGAATAAGACATTCTTCATCTATAGGTGGCAGCTCATCAATTGTATCCCACATGAGCACCATAGAAAGGCTTGAGCTGACTAACATGGAATATATTATAAATCTTAGTGGAAGGGGGTAGTTCCAATCTATATGCCAAGTCTCCAATGCACTTCAAGATCTTGTAGGATCCATAAAACCTGTGAGCAAGCTTGTTACTCGATCCATCCTTCAAGATAGGGTAAAGAGACTTGTGCACTTTCAATAAAACTTATTCTCCTTCTTGGAACTCTAAAGGTTACCTCTTCTCATCTGTATACATCTTCATCTGATCTTACCTTCCTAAGATTTACTTATACTACTGAAGAAGGATATGCATTCTTTCTAATTCTTCTTTCCCATGAGGATTTATTTTCTCATTGAAAATAACTATGGGTAAGGACACTTTATATCCATACATAGCCTCAAAGGGTGAAACTCCAATACTAGCATAAGTGGAGTTATTATAGGAGAATGCAGCCAAATGCAACCAAGAATCCCACATATGCTGCACATCATGATAGAAATAGTAAAGGTAAGTCTCCAACCACTTATTTATCATTTTTGTCTGGCCATCAATCTGTGGATGATAGGTTGTATAGAATGAGCAAACATAGTTCCCATGGAGCTGAGTACCATCTATAAAAGTTACTCATAAACTTTGAATCTCTATCATGTACAATCACCTACGGTAATCCATATAATATAAATATCTACTCCATAAATTGATTAGACACTTGTGAAGCAGTGAACTGTGTCTTGGTAAGAATAAAATAGATTGCCTTGGTGAGTCTATACATCACACATAGATACTATTCCCATTTTGGTAGTAGGAAATTGGTAGTAAGCAAACTAGTAATGAAGTCCATGGTAATGTGTATACAATTATCCTCAAGAATAGGTAATGGCTACAACAAACCACTTGCCTTATGGGTGTTGTCATTATTCTTCTGACAATGCATACACTTCATAAAAAAATCCTTTAAATCTTTCCACGGTCCTTTTCAATAAAAGATTTTCCAATCTTATCATAGGTTTTAAATATTCAGATATCGAGCTCCACTCGTGATATGCCAGGGTGACCGTTGTGCATTTATGTCACCGACTTGTCAGTTTTGCAGATGCGGTTGGTACACCGCCCATGAATAATAGCTAGATGACAGCTATCCTTATCTACTCTAGTTCGTGGCTCAGTTAGTATGCCACCTTAGTTAGTTGAGTTTGGTTTGAGACCCATATATAGGGTTCTTCTATTTCTATGTACTTGAGTTCTTTTGGCTTACACAACTAAGAAGAGGAAAATTGTTTTGAGCCTCCATCTTTGTGTGTATTCCCCCATTGTGCAAGCAAGAAAGCTACGAGTGAGACTCCTTCCTTCTCTCCCACAATCTTGACATGGTATCAGAGCCTTGTTCGTGGTAAGGAGCTCAAGAAAGCAAGCCAAGTTCGCGGTGTTCTGGTAAGAGGACCAGTGTTGCTTTCATTTTTATGTTTGGGAGCAAGTCTCTGCAGGTAGCACAGCCGAAAAGTGCAGGAGTACATTGTCTCAGATTGAAAGTGCAGGAGTGCATTTATCTTTGTTTTTTATATTTGAGGCCATTTCGGGGCCTGTTTTGGAGGCGGAAGTTTTCTGCACGCACTTAGGAAAAGGCCCAGTTTTATGTTGTGCGACCACTGTTCTATAGGTCGGTGAAAAGTTACTTTAGAAATTGCATCGTATGCCTGTGCGCAGAGACATTGGGAGTTACAGAATCATCCCTGTTTCCTGTTGATACAAAATCGTCCCTAGGAAGTGACTGTGTGGTAAAATACCACTTTCGTCAGTTTTGCAGATTTGCCCTTGTGAGGCTGAAGCTGTGTTCTTTGCAGTGACAGAATTTTTTGCAGTGTTCTGTAATGGGGTCTGATTCTCTTTCACATATTGTCACTCAAAAGCTTGACAAGAACAGTTTCCAAGCATGGAAGTTTAGAATGACGAATTTCCTTATGGGAAAAGGATATTGGGAATTCGTTGCAGGAAATGAAGAAGAACCAGTTCTTCCTGATGTTCCCAATCAACAGCAAATGCAGGCATTTAAAGCATGGCATGAGAGAGCCAGGAAAATTATGTACTGGCTGTCTATCAGCATTTCAGACTCTATGATTGTGCATATTCAAGATGCAAGTACGCCAAAGGAGGCATGGGATACTTTGTCAAAAATGTATAGCACAAATACGCAAGCCAGGAAAATGCAGCTCAAGCAAGAGTTGCACAATGTGCAAAGAGAAAATATGAGCATCAATGACTACCACATGAAGGTGAAGAAGATTGCAGATGCACTTGCTTCCATTGGGTCGCCAGTGGAAGATGATGATTTAGTTTCTGTGACCTTGAATGGTCTAGGAAAGGATTATGCACAGTTCCGAACATCCATTTCCGTCTGTGAAAGATTTCCTGATTTTGAGGAGTTGATAGCTCTTCTAATTTCTGAGGAGCAGAGAAATGGTGGTGCATCTTCTTCAGGAGGAACTTCAAAAGAAGCTGTCTTCTACTCAAATGCTGGAAGAGGTAGAGGCAGAGATAGAGGAGGCCGATCTGGAGGCCGTGGTAGAAATCAGAATATGCAGCAAACTCAAGAAAACCAGTCCTATGGAGGAGGACGTGGTAACTCTAGAGGCAGGGGGAGCCAAAGAGGTCGTGGTGGATGGCAAAGAGGCCAAAATGCAAACAGCAATGTTGAATGCTACTACTGTGGTAAAATGGGTCATATGGCTAAAGACTGCTATAAAAAGCAGAATGACATCATGAATGGAAAATTGCAACAAGGGAATTATGCATCTTCTAGTAGATAGGGTGATGACAGAAATGAGCATTTGTTTATGGTGCAGCACATGACCAATTCTATGATAAGTGCAGAAGAAAGCAATGATGTGTGGTATGTTGACTCAGGTGCATCAAACCACATGAAAGGTCATGCAGAATGGATGCAGGATGGAAGAAAAATGGAAAAACTAGGATGGAAGAAAAATGGAAAAATGGAAAAATGGAAGAAAAATGTATTTCATGTCCCGAATATCACCAAGAACCTAGTTTCTGTTGGTCAAATGGTTGAGTAGGGCTTGTAGGTCAGATTTAATTCTCATGGATGCTTTGTTGAGGATATGAAAAATAAAGGTCGCTTGATAGCAAAAGGAAAAAAGAAGGGCAGAATGTTTACGTTGGATACAGACATGCCTGAATTGAGTGCAGCAATGTTTGCACATGGGACCGGTGTAGTTGCAGATATTGATATCTCGCATAAACGCATTGGTCATGTTAATGTACAGCGACTTAAATCAATGCAAGCCCAAAATATTGTTGCAGGATTGCCTAAATTCAAGGTTGCAGAAATGCATAAGGTATGTGAAGCCTGTCAGTTTGGAAAACAGGCAAGGAAACCATTTCATAGACATGTTCAAGAGAGTAAGAAGCCATTGGAATTAATCCACTCTGATGTTTGGACTACTAAAGCTACATCTCTTGGAGGCTATCATTACTTTGTCACTTTTATTGATGACTATAGCAGAAAAGTTTGGGTGTATTTTATGAAAAAGAAAAGTGAAGTTTTTGGGCATTTCAAAAATCTTAAAGCTATGGTTGAAAAAGAAACAGACCTGCAAATAAAATGCCTAAGGTTAGATGGAGGGGGAGAGTACCTCTCAAATGAGTTTGCAAGGTTCCTGCAGGAGCATGGCATAAAGCAGCAATATTCATGTAGTCATACCCCACAACAAAATGGAATTGCAGAAAGGAAAAATAGGCATATTGGAGAGGTATCTCGTGCCATACTCAATGAAAAAGACCTGTCAAATTTTTATTGGGCTGAGGCAGTTGCTACAGCAGTCTATATAATGAACAGGACTCCCACTGCAGCAATACATGGGATGACTCCAGAGAAGAGGTATACTGGTAGGAAACTAGATATTTCTCATTTGAAAATTTTTTGTTGCATTGCCTATGTTCATGTGCCAGATGAGTTGAGATCCAAGTTGGATCCAAAAACTGAGAAGTGCATCTTTATTGGTTACTCTTTGCAGAGCAGAAAGGGTATAGATGCTATAACCCTTCTACTCGTAAGTTTACAGTGAGCAGAGATGCTATTTTTTATGAGATGAGTAGCTGGTATAAACCAGTAAATGTGATTGATAATGTAGATGCACAAAATGGTAATGTTGCACAGAATTCACAACAGTAGTCATAAGATATTAGTGGACCTAGAGCGTCCTCTAGCAGTGGTTCACATTCTTCGCCATGGACAGGCAGATTGAGATCAGGAGAATCTTCTCAAAGCAATGCAGATAGTGGTATGCAGGTATCACGAAAAGGAAAAGAGAAGGTAGATCAGCCCATGTTTGATGTGAATGCAGGTCACTCTTATGTGGATGGTGAATCCAGTGGCTCAGAACAGAGCATTGATGATGAGTTGGGTATTCCTTCTATTGTTACACCTGGAGTAAGGAAGACCAGGGATGTTTTGAGAGCACCTGGGAGTGAATCTACTTTGCGCAGGTCTACCAGAGCTAGGTATCCTGTGGATAGGTTAAAATATGATGGATTTACATCCATTCACTATGCATATATGATCAAAGTGATACAGGAACCAGAACCCACTTCTTTTGAGCAAGCCATGGGAAAAGAAAAATGGGAGAAAGCCATGGATGAAGAAATGGATGCCTTGGAAGCAAATGCTACATGGGAATTGGTACCTTTGCCTAAAGATAAGAATGCAATTGGTTGTAAGTGGGTTTATAAAGTGAAACACAATGCAGATGGTTCTGTGAATAGATACAAGGCAAGATTAGTAGTCAAGGGGTATGCACAAACATATGGCATTGATTATGAAGAAACATTCAGTCCGGTTGCAAGGATGGAAACCGTAAGAGCAGTCATTGCTATGGCTGCATCAAAGGGATGGTCTTTACATCAGATGGATGTAAAGAATGCCTTCTTGCATGGTGATTTGTAAGAAGAGGTCTATATGGAGCAGCCACAGGTTATGTGCATGTTGTTCATCCTGAGTTTGTTTGCAGGTTGAAGAAAGCCTTGTATGGCTTGAAGCAAGCACCTAGAGCATGGTCTAACAAGATAGGACAGTATCTTGTCACTATTGGCTTTCAGATTTCAAAGGCAGATTTCTCACTTTATGTGAGAAAAACAGAGAAAGGTATTATGCTACTTGTCATTTATGTTGATGATTTGATTATCACAGGTGATAGTGGTGAAGATATCCTTCATGTGAAAATGCTATTGAAGTAGAAGTTTGAGATGAAGGATTTGGGAGAGCTGCGTTATTTCTTGGGCATTGAGGTGATTAGATCACCAAGTGGGATACGGCTCTTGCAGAGGCAGTATGGATTGGACATGCTGTCCAAATATGGGATGACAGGCTGTAAGCCTATTTCAATTAATGTGAAGCTGAGCACAGATGCAGGTGAGCTTTTGGAAGACCCTACTATGTACAGACGCATAGTAGGAAGTTTGATTTATATGACTATTACCAAGCCCGATTTGAGCTATGCTGTTGGATTGGTAAGTCAGTTTATGTAGGCTCCAAGGAAACCACATTTGGATGCGGCTAGACACATACTCACGTATATGAAGTCCACATTGCAGTATGGACTATTTTATGAGACTCGGGTTCAGATACAGGTGCATGGATACACTGATGCTGATTGGGCTGGTATTATTTCTGATAGACGATCTATCAGTGGATATGTGTTCTCTTTTGGGAGTGCTGCAGTCACTTGGAGCAGCAAGAAACAACCTACAGTTGCCTTGTCGAGCACAGAGACTGAGTACAGGGGTGCAGCAATGGCTGCATGTGAAGTAGCTTGGTTGCATAAGCTACTTTATGATATGCATCAGTCTATAGATGGGCCAGTTGTCATTTATTGTGACAACATGAGTATTATATACTTGGCAAATAACCCAGTCTATCATGCTAGAACAAAGCACATTGAGGTGCATTATCACTATGTGCGGGAGAGGGTTTTACTAGGTCTTATTGATCTAGTTTATGTCAGCACAAAAGATTAGGTAGCTGACATATTCACGAAGGCATTGGGCGTAGAGAAGCTGCGCAAGTTCAGAGACCTGCTTGGTGTGCAGGAATTGGGATTGAGCTCGAGGGGGAGTGTTGAGATATCAAGCTCCACTCATGATATGCCACGGTGACCGTTGTGCATTTATGTCACCGACTTGTCAGTTGCAGATGCAGTTGGTACACCGCCCATGAATTATTAATAGCTAGATGACAGCTATCCTTATCTACTCTAGTTCGTGGCTCAGTTAGTATGCCACCTTAGTTAGTTGAGTTTGGTTTGAGACCCATATATAGGGTTCTTCTATTTCTATGTACTTGAGTTCTTTTGGCTTACACAACTAAGAAGAGGAAAATTGTTTTTAGCCTCCACCTTTGTGTGTATTCCCCCATTGTGCAAGCAAGAAAGCTACAAGTGAGACTCCTTCCTTCTCTCCCACAATCTTGACATTAAAAACTCCAAAATGTCCAACTAAGAAGAATGAAACTCCTCCATAATTTTTCATGCAAAAGAAGAAGTAGAGGGAATAACAATCTTACCATTTAAGTAGGTTAGCTAATAATGTGAGTTTTTCTCATGAGACCTTACTCTAATTTTAAAAAATCATGGTTGAGCTCATCATCCAAAAGATATGCTTCATGTAATTCTTCAATCGAGTCACTATAGCCAAGTTATGGTGGCTAAAACTTTACATGCCCACAAGCGAGAAAGAGAATTAGCTACTACATTGTCTTTGCCCATCATATGAGCAAAATCAAAATCATAATATTGAAGAGTAATTGCCCACCTACATTGCTTAGGAGTGAGATTGGATTGAATGAAAAAATAATTTAGGACCTTGTGATCACTTTGACCTCTAAATCAATTGCCATACAAATAATGGTGCCACTTTTTTATCGCATGTAGATACCTAACATCTCTTGGTCATAAACATTCATAGCCATTTCCTTATATGTAAGCTTGTGACTTTCAAATGTATTAACTCTATGCTCTTGTAATAAAACAACCCCTATGCCATAGCCACTAGCATCACAGTTTATGGTACACTCTTTTAAAAAATTTGGGCATACTAAAATAGAAGTAGAAGTAAGAAGTTCTTTTAATTGGTTGAATCTACTATTGACAAGTGCATCCCAAAATAAAGATTTCTTCTTCAACTTGTCAGTCAAAGTAATTGCAATAGCTAGGTAATGCTTAATGAATTGGCGATAAAATGATGATAGACCAAGAAAGCCTCTAGGTAAACTTGTGGTAGTAGGTGTTAGCCAATCTCTCGGGGGGGGGGGGGGTCACTCATGAATATATGTATATATAACGTGAGTTCAAAATAAGGGGTTTTTAGAACACAATTTTTATACATTTTTTACATACAGAAGGGTGTCATATAAAGGGGTTACTTATAGATTGAATAGAAAAGGGTTGTGTTTTATTCAAGAAAATTTCACAGATTAGGATATTTATAAATAGGCCATGAGCACATGTTATATAGAGAATATATATAGTGAACCCACCGAGGCCAATCTTTAATACAATGCACCTTCTTAGGGTCACCTTGTATTTCTTTTTCATTGACAATATGGCCTAAGTACTCCACCTAAGTAGTCTGCATGAAAGAGCATGTAACATGTCCACCTGTTCCCTTTCAGGACGCATCTTAGCAATCCATCGGGAAGAGAGTCTAGAAGGTTCCACTCGGCACTCCCATGGAATGTTACGGGGTCTGCAATCTAGGACTTTTCGAGTCTGCCACATAGCAGTATTCCGGCTGTTCCCACTTAGGACCGACCTGAATCAAGGTTTCCCCTAATGGTCACTTTCCTATGGTCACTTTCCTAAATGGCAGCTAGCGTCGAACCCCGGGCAAACTACTTTACGTAGAAGCAGGGCCGAAGCAGATTCATGCTACACTTGGTTCAAGGAGAATGGGAAACGAGAGGGATGCAAAGCTCAACCTCTCTGCCATCAAGCATAGTTCCATTCCGTTCCCCTAAAACAGTATAAATCAGGATTCTAGTAACCTAAACTCTGGGTCAGCGCTTTTGCTGTTCATTTCTTTTGAGAGGAGCTCCTTGTTGTCCATTTCGATTGCGAAAAGTTCCCGGCCAACCGAGACCACCCATCTGTAGGACGGACCCATGGCCACATCCACCGCACTTTCCTCAGGGTTGCTTTAGTTGTCTAGTTACCTACCACATTTAGTTGGACATGCATCAAGTAGCTTCCTTAATTAGCCCGTTAGACACTGGTTCCTTCACATCATCTTAGCACTTGACATAGAAAAACAATGTCAAACAAGTTCCTTTTCAATAGTTTATCTTATTTATCTTTGGAATATATCCATAAAGTCCAGCCTGTAGGTTGATCCATAATATGCGCAAAGGCTATTTAGCAATCCACAAGGATTACTAATCCAAGATTCCGCCCATAGACTAGTATGCGGGCCTGGAGATCCAATTTTGAGTCACGTTGGCCTCTTGTGCAGGGCCTGAAAGGCAAGGGATTTACAGCCAGAGCCCCCCTAGCACCCAAGCGTCCTCCTGCTCTAAGTAGTGCTCAACGGAGAGACCTCATGCGACGGGTTCGGTCCACATTCACGACGCGGCTAACAACCCCCTTGGTTAGGTTCAGGCAGACAAACCAGGGTAACTGATAGTGCCTCTCCCTTCAGGCCTTCAACCTGAAGCATTAAATATATTTCCATCCTTTAGTTCCTTGAGCAAACAATGCAAATAGTGCTCCTAAATTGTTACAAGCACAATCAATCCAGTGGTCGTTTATTTGGCCAACTGCTAAGGAGTGAATCCTTCTCTCCAAATGCATCCAGCATTTGATCCGGGATCAATTGCAACTTGGGAAGATCCCCAAGGGTTTGTTTGTTCACCCTTTTGTCCTTGGGTTAGGGCCATACCCTGTTAACCCAACTTAACCAATACCTTAGGTTTCATAAATTAACAGTAAATCCTGGCGATCAAGTCGTTCAAACTTGATTGATCCTTTGCTTCCAAGCAAATACCTAACTTCCCTTAACTTGGCAATATTCCCCAGGAAAGGTGATGTAACAGGATGATTACTCAACCTCTTGCAAGTTAAACTTGCGAAGAACCTGCCAACCTCATTCCAAGGAATGGCAAAACTCCACAAGGCCATGCAACATTGCAACTTGTTGCACAAGTGTCGCTCTATTCCATGGGATCATTTCACCCATTGAACGACGTTTCCTGGTCAAGGAATTATGTTTAGAAAAGAAGCAGGGTTTAGGGTGTCTTCTTACCCAACCCAATCCTAATCGCACTAGGCCGACAAGGGATTCCAACTCAATTAGAGTTTTAACATTAGGTCGAATGATCCTTAGGGTAGAAACCCTAGATCGTTACTTGCATGAGCATCCAATTGACCCAACATTCTGTGAATGTGGGTAGGTCATTTGGGTATGAGGGTTTTGACTTGGCCACAAGTGCAAAACTAGGCCGAATCCTTAGCGTGCAAAACCCTAGTTAGCACTTGGGGTATTTATCGTATCGACTGAACCAAGCCTATACGAATCCCTTGCGGTTTAGGTGATTTAGATAATTCGATCTACTTGTCTTGCGACAAGGATGAACCTTTCCTAGAGATGATAAACTTGATCTCAAGGAGAAAAAAAAGTTGCAAAATGTCACAATACAGGTAAACATGCGATTCATTGCTTCTTCGTACCACTAGCTTTGTAATAACCCTATCCTTTCTTGCTAAAAGTCAAAACGCATGATAATTTGGAGAGTAACTTACATAAGGCCTATTAGGTTTTTCATCAAAGAATCATGCCTACAACCCTTTGTTCAAGCTTTAGAATTTCATGCTTTGACAAGCCAAGCAATCTTTTCCAAATGCAACTTGATGAAATGAAATTTAGGAATATGAACAAGCAATCTTCTCATAGCTACAACGTAGTTAATGAAGTTCATGCAAAACTAAAGCTTGTGTTAACTTATTCCATTTTACAAGCACATGCCACATGCAAGTCCATAGAATCATTTTCGTGCCCTACTATTTCTTTTCGAACAATACCATACGGGTGTTAGCGACTTTTCCTCATGAATCATTACAAGGAAGATATTACCTAAAATGCGATATATGCTTATTCCTTCCATGTCTAGTCAAAAATGCACTAAACAATTTCATTCCTTTGCCCTAAGTAATAGGCGTTTAGACGCATTACTTTGGAAATGCACCAAAAATAGCAGCATGCAGCTAATCTCCTAAGATGGAAAACTCTGGAAAAGCAAACATTCCAATTTCATGACATGCACCAACATTGTCTAACATTTAAAGAGATAATTTATCAAATGTACTTTTATCGCTGCCACATGCATTAATGATAAGCGTAAAATGCATTCTCCCTTATGGAATTAAGCGTGCCTAAAACATTTCTTTATGTGAGAATAAACTCGAAAAAAAATCTGAACTTGTGGGTTTGGGGAGATGTCCACGTGAATGTTAGGAGAAGAACCTCCCGCAGGCGCACCTTGCGACTTCTTGGGGACCATCGTAGGCGTGATTACGGACTTCCGGTTTGCCTTCACCCTTACACGATCGGTGAATTTCCTCCAGCCTTGGTAAGCAGCCTCAAGATCTACCCTTCCCCTCCCCCGTGCGCAGGAAAAACTTCCACCAAAATGGGGTTCTTTCAAAACTCGGGGAGGCTAGTGGGAATGGAGCTTTACGAGGGGCTTGCATAGGAACAAGGCCCAAGCCTTACCCCTTTAGAAGCTTCTTAGAGAAGCTTCTGGTTGTCCAGGTTCACGTGGAAGGTCCCAATGATTGGGAAGAGTTAAAACATTTTCCCCATTTTTGGGTATTTTTCCCTATTTTTTTTATTAAATAATGATTGAAAATGAGAATTGATTGTGGGCTATGGCCCTTAGATTCTTTGACAGAAAAAAACTCAGATTTAATTGGTGTGACATATCATATTTCTCATTTATATAGCAAAACCCCCAATTTTACCCTTAAAATGCGTGTTTTACAGGTTTCTACACTAATTCCGGCCATGTAGCCTTATATTTTCTGATTTTCAGGTTGAAAGAGTTGAAACTCATGGCAAACAATATCATAATGAACTTTCATCCGATATGAACAAGGTTTCATAAACCAAATAGCATAAAAATATCATTTTTGTTTGTAAAAATAGCATTACCGTTTATTTTCAGGTCTCCATTTCTTGGTCTTGATTATGGGACTGATTTTCAGCATGCATTTAATGTTCAGCATCTTCAAGAACAGCACTCTTCATGTCTTCATTCATTCGGAAGAAATCCGGTCTCATCCGGACAAGCTTTCCTCCACCATTCTTCATTATCTTCATCCACACAAGAACAGCCCCTTAAGGGAGAGAGAGGGAGGAGAGAGAAAGACTAGAATTGGCTCTCTTCATTCAGGCCACCATTGTACAGGCAAAGACAGGCGATAAGACCGGCAAGAAATGAGAAGATCGGGGCCATGATCAGTTGGATGGGTTGTTTGTAACCTGCCATCTCCCCCATCATGAGAGAGGGTGCAAATTTCAACGTGAAGATGATGGCGACTTCTTCCTCCATTCTCTCTCCACGTTTTTTGCTTCATAAGGTGCATAAAATTTTAGAGGGGAGGTCCAACCTCAAAAGGCATGCCCAATTTAGGCCTCCCAAGTGTCCACCTTTTCATATCTTGACCATTTTGTGGCCATTTCCCCGTCTGGACTCCAAATCCAGCTCTGAAAAATCGTGTGCGTCCGGCTTGACATCCCGCATTGGCCAGTAACTCCTGAAAACCCACATGGCAGTCTGAAAAATTATCAAAAATCAACAAGTGTCGTTTGGGCGCCTTTAAAGCACTTGACGCTTAAAACCGTCCTAGCTGGAGCCGCCGCCTTCGATGTTGAATATTTTTTCCCTAAATTCTAGATTTTTTGGCAAATTTTAAGCACATCCGGAGCTTAAAACTCCGCTCTCATTGGTGACCATGGGATAGGGCGACTCAGCCCGTCGTATCCCACCACAAATCTGTATAAAACAACCAAAGGAAGCATCAAGCTAATACAAAATAAATACATACTAAACACAGCACAATGCTCACCCTACCCACTGACAAAACCAAGGCATGACATCCACAAGGAGTAGGTCTAGCATAATCTCATAGAAGGTCCGAAGCTAGTCACTAACCGACTGCTCCAACATGGCCTGACTAAAAAGAACTATCAAAGAGGTTGCCCTAAGGGGTGGTCTGAACTACCTACCTAACTAAGGACAACACAACCAGGAGCTCCTACTAGGCGAAAACTCCTATAGCCTGATCAATAGGTATTTTCTTTTATCATATTTCTTCTTCCAGTGTTTTATTTTATTGACATACTCGGGCATGTAAAAAGGAGGGAGCTGAGTGTAGTGACCCAAGGAGAACAAGGCATCAGCCTCAGGACCTGTCTCGGTACCCAAGAACCTACCAAGCCCTCGCAAGGCGACACTTAATCCTTCTCCGACGCTCACTTTTATTTTCGCTCCAACCTTCCTTACTTTCTTCTTTTCCAGCAAGAAGCCACCCTTAGGAAGACAAGGCATCGGCCCCGGGTCTGACTCATCCCCAGGAACCTACCAGGCCTTCGCAAGGCGATGATCAACTGCTTATAAATTTTCCTTTTTGTTCTTGTCTATTTTTATAGGGGGTTAGAACCCCTTTTTACACACCTTTGTATATATTTATTGTCTTTTGAGATATTCAAGGTTTCTTATCATCATCATTATTTTTCTTCTGGCAGGCTTCTCTAACTGCCTTACAACTAACAAGAACTCCTAGAACGGTTGCCTAGCAAGCTAGCAGAACAGGTCACTAGAACTGCCTTTTAAAATACGTCTTTCAATGTCTGACAATGTCTTTACAGGAGGCGATGACTACTCAAACCTCCCTCGGACATACATAACCTAAACCGGGAACTTCATGCCTTGGACGCCAATCCCCAACAAGGAAAAAAAAACCCCTATATAAGTACACAGACACATATAGCATAAAAACACGGTACTCATAAAGGAGAGATATCACCTGGATAGGGCCACTAGAAGCTCCCACAGGACAAAGGCTCCTTCCAAGATCTTCTTTGAACTTGTCTAGCACAAAACTAAAACAAGAAACTATTAACTGCACCTGCACTAAACAGACAACTGGCCCTCTTGGCCTAATGAAATAAAACACTTCACTACAAAAGACTAATTGGCCCTCTTGGGCTAACGAAATCTAGACGTAATATCCAAAGAAGCTAGCCTTCCTAGCTTAAAACTAGATAGGTCATTTTAGTCCACGTAATACTGATGTCCTTGGCATATACATCACACCCTCTCAAACTACCCAGGGTGCCAAAGATAGCATATCGTAGGTCGACTAGCCCCATGCTACTCATGCAAGTTAGGTGAAAGCTTGATCTTGTATGGTTTTTTTTTTTAATCTTTGGGTTTTGTAGAGCTACAAGTCCAAGCCTTTCCACAAATAACTCATCAATAAGACTGATCCCTTCTTGGGCACTATGAGTTGAATGAACGGCCTCAGTGGGCTTGCATGTCCCACATTTATTGTCATCCGAATAAACTGGTCATTCAAGCGACTAAGTGGCTCCTTTGGCAGAAATAATCATAGCTTTATACTCATTCGAACCTCCCCTATTTGGGTTTTCACATAGATCAGTGCTGTGACCCAAACTAGGTAGAGCTTCAAGCCTAGGCACATCACATGGGTGTATCCCAAGGCAGTGTATATTGTCAGATGTATATCCAGTCTTATCCTCTTGGGGGCTCGACAAAATATATACAGATGGGATCCTTGGCCTTGCATCCGACACTCCTGCCATACTTTTGGAGATTTTGGGTCTCCAAACCCAGCTCACATTTCCCTTAATATTCTTGCATTCCATCAATTTACGGCACTCGTCTAACGAACTCAATGCAAACTTATCCCTATGGCCAAATGGCCTCACATTCTTATGACCTTTGTGAAGCACAAGTGGACTTTTAGCATTTTGCATCCTCTTTACAAAAAATGTCTTTACTTGTTTATGTCCATATTGCAATTTTTTCCCATAAGAACCATGCTTTCACTGAAGGGAACAACATCCACCCGGAAGCATGATTCCGACAACAAAGGTCTCTCAAGAGCCTTACTAGCAACAAAATTAGAACCACACACAGAATGCTTATCAACACTCAATAGGCCCATTGGTTCTATCCATGTTGCCATCACAACTACCTCTCGTGGAAGTGTTGCAAGCCCTAATGGGACTTACATGGCTTGGAACCTTTTCACTGATAGGCATGTCATTACTACACATAGGATGGCCATTTTCTGCTTTGAGATTTTGGCCACCAAGGTTCCCCTCATAGGCTGCCGTGGTATCACCAAGTGAGCTATCTTCTTGCAGAAATGGTTGGAAGCTAGGATGCACTTGTACTGAGTGGGGAAAACTCCAAAAGTTTTCCCAACATCTTTGAATATGACCCTCGTAATCAATGGCATACATTTTTGCTTCCCTTAACGACTTAGGATTCTGCAGTCCCACTTGGATTTATGTATTAATCTCTTGGCCATTCAGAAAGAGCTCACATAGCACATCATCTGGTAGTGCACTGGCTCTTCTTGGCCAAAGCCTAAGAATACTATCAAAGACTCTAGTATACTCTTTAACAGAAGGATAAGACTCCTGTCTAAACTGCATAAGGTGCCCTAAGACCTGAATCATAGGGAGCTTCTTTTCATACTCATCTAGAAATCTATCACAAGTCTCCTCAAATGATTTGATCGACCCTCTTGGGAGGCACCCGTACCATTTCCTTGCCTCTCCCTTTAGGGTACTTGGGAATATGAGCATCCGATGTATATCGTCGAACCCACTTGCAATGCAAGTTAGGTCGGATTCTCTCAAATGTACCATCAGATCCTCATATGGAAACCCATAAAACACTAGGAGATCCCTATAAAGAGGAGGACATTTAGTCCTCCCTTTTGGGATCAACACCGAGTCATTAAAATCTTCATATTCATCATGATCTGGGTCCAGTCTCTTAGGATCTTTAACCTCTTCCATCCCCACCCTTTCCGGTGTAGGGGGGTTAATACCCTCATTGACATCCCTTTCTGCTAACTCACTGAGTGGTCTAGGGAGTCCTATAAGTTTCAACATGTCATTTTGATCCCCTCTTAGAGGGTCTTCCATACCTTTCCCTTTAAAAGGAAAGTCCATAACGGTTTTATATAAGAGCTTTTGGTCCTTATCTAAAGTAGATTTATCATTATCACTTCTTAAAACTTGGGAACCGTGCCTTTTAAGCAACGGTTTTCCCTTGACAGCTAGGGCTTCTAACATCCTTGTGATGCCTACTATATCATCATGGTGGCCCATTACACGGGATGTTTCAACTAGAAGCATATTCCATCGTATATGAGCACTTTCCCATGGCATTATGGCTTTAGCATGATGACCTGCTGATGCCATAACTACCCTAGTTTCCAACATGCTTGTTCCATGACCTCTAGGTTGATGGTGTTAGATATGATCAATGCCCCACCCTCATTAGGTGCTACCAATGATCCATGGTGCTCAAAGTTGTAAGGCCCCCATTATGAGGAGAAGCCAAATGTGAGCCCGGACATTGGTTGAGTCCTGACTTGTATATCAGATGAGGTCTATGTGACCGGATGGCAAAAAGGTGACTGTTGTGGGTCTAATCTTTGGGTTAGACGGAGTGGTTAAGCTGGTAGCAACTCGAGGCACATTGCATTGAGTTGCGTGGTAAGGGAGTTAAAAGGGGCCCCTATTGTGGGGTCCGGGGGCCGCGGAAGCGGCCCCTGGCTGGGGGGTCCCAGGGGGGCCAGCGGCCCCCCTGGCGGGGGTCCGGGGGCAGCGCCCCCGGCCCGATGGTAAAGGGAATATTCCCTGGAATATTCCCTGGCCGACTAGTGGAGGCTCATATGGTAGGTCGGTCAGTAGGCCGACCTAACGACCTTCGCGGGCTATAAAAGCTAAACCCCTTCGCAGCCATCTTACACTCATCTTTCACCCAGTCAGAGTTGTTGTTCCAGCTAGCCTTAAGCTCTTCACCTATCTTCTGTCTAGATCGCCATCTAAGCTTCACACAGTGGAAGCGCACGGGTGGACAGAGCCATCTTTGTATCAGTTGTTTGGAGTTAAAGAATTTTACTGATTCTCCTCTTATCTGTTGTGTACTCTCTATCTCTTTCTCAGATTCTGTTCGCTGCGCTGTGTAATATTTTACATGGTATCAGAGCCCAGGGGGCTCTAGAGATCGGAGAGAGTGCAAGAGGCAAAGGCTTCAACAGCAAAGAGAAACGATGTCGACTCCGGGAAGCAGTTCTGGCGCATCAGGAAGCGGTGCAGGAGGTGGTGCTGTTGTACCGGCTATTCAAACACTGAGGATTCGTCCACCAACCTTCAGCGAAGGCAAGTTAGATGGTACAAACTACACCTTGTGGAAGTTCAAAATTACTACTATCCTTGATTCTTATGAGCTTCTGGAGACTGTGCTGGGGACTGACGTAGAACCACAGCCTACCCCCGACCCATCAAATCCTAGTGTGATGATTCCTCCGAATGCAGATCTTCTACGAGCTTGGAAACGAAGGAATGCAGATGCATTGTGTGCCTTAGTTACAAGCTGTTCTGACAGTGTTTTGACTCTGATTCAGCATACAACCAAAGCGTCAGAGGCTTGGAATGTACTAAGGAGTCAATATGAAACACGGAACCAAACAAGGATTCAAAACTTGGAGAATCAACTAGCAGCGGAGAAGTTTGCTGAAGGAGAGACGGTTGAAGCATTCATCACTCGGATTAAGAATCTGCGCGACCAGATGGCTGGCGCTGGGATACAAAAGACTAGCGAAGAGCTAGCTCGGAGGTGTCTTCGGATTTGTCCACAAAAGTTTGATGGACTAGTAACTGCCCTTAATACTCAGGTGAGACCTCAAGCTTTGACTTTTGAGGAGTTTTGTGCATTATTAATGGAGGAGGAGTTGAGGCTGAAAGCCCGAGAAGGAAGCAACAATGGAGATGCTGCATTCTCTGCCAATGCAAAAGGCAAAGGTGTTTCCTCCACCAAAAATGATGGTGACAAAAAGAAAAAGGGCGGCAAGAAGAAGTTTCAAGGAGAGTGCTTCTACTGTAAGAAGAAAGGACATGCGATTGCAGATTGTCGTGTCAAGAAGGCAGATGAAAAGAATGGTACCCTTAAAACTAAAGGGAAAGAGACAGCCAATACGGCTGAAGCAGAGTTGGAATTATTCATGGCGACCATTGAGGAAGTGTGCTCCTCGGCGCAAGAAGAATCTACCACTGACTCTTGGGTGTTGGATAGTGGGGCCTCCCGTCACATGACCAACAAGAAAGGTCTATACAGTTCTATGCAGCCTCTACAAGAATCCATCACTGTGACGGTTGGAAATGATGCTAAATGCCCTGCTGCGGGCACAGGTACTATTTCTTTTGTTGCTGCAAATGGTGAAGTCAAAAAGCTTTCAAATGTGTTGTATGTTCCCGAAATCAGGAGAAATCTCTTATCAGTTGCTGCCATAACTGATCTTGGTCATGAAGTGAGGTTCAAGAAGACAGGTGCAGAAATTATTGATAGTGCTGGCACAATTGTTGGAAAAGGAGAAAGAAGGAACAACCTGTATGAGCTAAGTGCTCTTACAGCCACCGCTGGAGTGGGCACAAGTAAGCTTTGGCATGAAAGGTTTGGACACATCGGATTTGCAGTATTGAAGGAGATGCAAAAGCAAGGTATGGTTGCTCACCTACCTACAATAACTGAATTGAAGGAACCATGTGAAGCTTGTATGATGGGCAAGCAACAGAGAAAGGCATTTCCACAAGAAAGCAAGAATAGAGCACATGCTCCTCTAGAGTTGGTGCATGCTGACTTGTGTGGTAAGATGCCTACACAGGCCTTGGGGGGATCTTCTTATTTTATGTTGATTGTCGACGACTACAGTAGGAAGATGTGGGTGTACTTCCTTCGTGATAAGGCTCAAGCTTTTGGTAAGTTTAAAGAATGGCTAATACTTGTTGAGAATGAAACAGGGAAAAGTGTGAAGAAATTTAGAACAGATGGTGGTGGTGAGTTCAACTCAAAGGAGTTTGAAGGCTTTTGCAAGAGCAAAGGGATCAAGCGTCAATTGACGACGCCTCACACACCTCAGCAGAATGGTGTTGTGGAACGCAGGAATCGTACCATTGTGGAGATGGCAAGATGCATGCTAAAGGGCAAGGGATTGCCTAACCATTTTTGGGCTGAAGCTGTTAATACTGCAGTCTACATTCTAAATCGGAGCTACACAAAGGCTCTCAAGGGAAAAACACCTCATGAGGCTTACACTGGTAAGAAACCATCTGTTTCACATTTCAGAATTTTTGGATGTGAATGTTATGCACATGTTCCAGATGAGAAGAGAAACAAGTTACAACCAAAAAGCAGAAAATGTATCTTCTTGGGTTATAGTGATGAGCAGAAGGCTTACAAGTTATATGACCAAGAGGCAAAGAAGATCATCGCGAGCCGTGATGTGGTGTTCAAGGAGGAGCCGCATACAGTGGAGGAGGAGAAGGCAAGGTCTTCCACTTTATCATCAAGCGAAGAAGTAGTCCACTATGAACCTGTCCCGAGAGCTATCCCTATCCTTAAGGAGGAGGAAGCATCATCTTCAGATGATGAGGAAAAAGTTCACCAACCTGACATCACCCCACCGGAAAAGCCATTGCCGCGCTGGGTGAAGCAGCTCTATGACCACAATAATCCTATGCCTGCATCTGTTGAGGAGAAGGCAGACGGACCAAGGAGGTCTCAGAGAATAGAGGAGCAAAGGAGGGCTTCTGCTCACATAGTCAACATGGCCTTGATGGTTGAGATTATGAGAGAAGTAAAGGAGCCAACTGACTTAGAAGAAGCACTTGCAGATCCATCATGGAAGGCTGCTATGCAGGCGGAGTATGACAGCATAATGAAGAATGACACTTGGGAGCTAGTGGATCGGCCAGCAAAGCGGAAGATTATTGGCACCAAGTGGATCTGGAAGGTAAAGTACAAGGCTGATGGTACCTTAGAAAAGTACAAAGCTAGACTGGTTGCCCAAGGATTTTCACAAGTTGAAGGGTTTGATTTTCAAGAGTCATTTGCCCCAACTGCGAGAATGACCACTATTCGGACGGTACTTGCAGTGGCTGCCCACAAGAAGTGGCCAGTGTACCAAATGGATGTTAAGTCAGCGTTCTTAAATGGTGACCTCAAGGAGGAGGTGTACGTGGCTCAGCCACCAGGGTTTGAGGCCCCCCATTCTGAGAACAAAGTGTGTAAACTGAAGAAGGCATTGTATGGGCTGAAACAAGCCCCCAGAGCATGGTACCAGCGGATAGATAGGTTCTTTTTAAACCTAAACTTCAAAAGATGTGCCTCAGATGCTAACTTGTATGTTTACAGGGATGGTAAAAAGTCTGTAGTGATTGTCCTATATGTGGACGACCTTCTTATTACAGGTGACTATGAAGATATGATCAACCAAACTCGAAAGGCTTTGAGTTTTGAGTTTGAAATGACAGACTTGGGCTTGCTGCACTATTGTTTGGGGATTGAAGTCTGGCAAGAGCCAGGAAAGATCTTCATCTCTCAGAAGAAGTATGCATGGGAGATCTTGAAGGCATTTGGCATGACCGAGTGCAAGGAGATAGCTACACCTATGGAGGTGAATGTAAAGTTATCCGTTGAGGATACATCAGCACTAGCAGACATTGGGAGGTATAGGAGGTTGGTCGGCAGTCTAATCTACTTGTGTAACACCAGACCAGATATCAGTTTTGCTGTTGGTGTTTTGAGCAGGTTCTCAAACAAACCTCATGAGAGTCATTGGAAGGCTGGGATGCGGGTGCTCAGATACTTGAAGAAAACTCTTGACTATGGTATCACATACAGTTTCGGAACTTCTCTTGTGGGGAACTGTGACTCAGATTGGGCAGGAGACATTGATTCCAGGAAGTCAGTTTCTGGTTATTGTTTCTCTTTGGGTTCAGGAATTTTCTCTTGGATTAGTAAGAAGCAACCAACAGTGGCATTGTCTTCTACCGAAGCAGAGTACAAGGCAGCTTGTTTTGCTGCATGTGAGGCCGTATGGTTGAGAAGGATTCTATGGCATATGGGAGTGCAGGATGAAGAACCAACTGTGCTGAGATGTGACAATCAGAGTTGCATCGCCATTGCCAAAAATCCAGTGTTTCATGCACGCACCAAACATATAGAGATCCAGTATCACTATGTGCGTGATTTGATGGAGGATGGGATAGTGGAATTGGTCTACTGTCCAACAGAGGAGAATGGAGCAGATATCTTCACCAAAGCACTTACGAAGGATCTGCTTCAAGTTCATCTTCAGAGACTCGGCATTGGGCCGAGGAGATAGTTCACCTATGGGTGGACATTGAGGGGGGGTGTTAGATATGATCAATGCCCCACCCTCATTAGGTGCTACCAATGATCCATGGTGCTCAAAGTTGTAAGGCCCCCATTATGAGGAGAAGCCAAATGTGAGCCCGGACATTGGTTGAGTCCTGACTTGTATATCAGATGAGGTCTATGTGACCGGATGGCAAAAAGGTGACTGTTGTGGGTCTAATCTTTGGGTTAGACGGAGTGGTTAAGCTGGTAGCAACTCGAGGCACATTGCATTGAGTTGCGTGGTAAGGGAGTTAAAAGGGGCCCCTATTGTGGGGTCCGGGGGCCGCGGAAGCGGCCCCTGGCTGGGGGGTCCCAGGGGGGCCAGCGGCCCCCCTGGCGGGGGTCCGGGGGCAGCGCCCCCGGCCCGATGGTAAAGGGAATATTCCCTGGAATATTCCCTGGCCGACTAGTGGAGGCTCATATGGTAGGTCGGTCAGTAGGCCGACCTAACGACCTTCGCGGGCTATAAAAGCTAAACCCCTTCGCAGCCATCTTACACTCATCTTTCACCCAGTCAGAGTTGTTGTTCCAGCTAGCCTTAAGCTCTTCACCTATCTTCTGTCTAGATCGCCATCTAAGCTTCACACAGTGGAAGCGCACGGGTGGACAGAGCCATCTTTGTATCAGTTGTTTGGAGTTAAAGAATTTTACTGATTCTCCTCTTATCTGTTGTGTACTCTCTATCTCTTTCTCAGATTCTGTTCGCTGCGCTGTGTAATATTTTACAGATGGATGGTTAAACATGATTTCTCTTGGGTAGAGACCACACCAAGGCGAACCTCGGCCCATGCCATCGTGCTAGAGGATGGGGTAACCACTAATGGGCTACTCTTTTCATCACATAAATTATCTTCTGCAGAGGACTCATGCTCTACATAACTAACTAAGTCCATTAGTAAGTTTTGTATGGGGAAAGCCAAGTTTTTCCATCCTTGAACAAACCCCATTTTATGGATAATTTAGGGTCCCTTGAAACCCTAGATTCAAAAACCACCAGTTATAGGCAGCTCCCAGCAGATGCACCACTGATGGGACCTGAAATGGGCCGGCACTAGCTATAGCACTAACCGGACCTCATGCTCATGACACACAAACACCCTCACGGCCTCGCGGGCCAAGAGCGTCAATCTAATGCTAAAAGACCAACTGCCCTAAAGCTTAATTCCTACGTTTATAGTTCATAGTTCAACGTTTCCCTTAAACTCCTCGGAGGGAGATCCCAAAGTACATAGGCATAACACCTCGTCACACACACATAGGAGGCACTCCACCAACTAATAGTCGGAGCCCCACTGCAGCTCTCCTACATCGCAAGGATTGGCCCTTTGATGCGCTGCTAAACATATAACGCAAACGAGCACAAACTCCTCTCAAGGCACCAATATTTCATGTTTCATGATGTGCCATTCCTCACTACACTTTCCCCTTAGGACCCAATGACTAACCTACAGCTTAGGACATCCTCTAACGCTCGTCGTTGGTCACAACCTAAGGAAAACAGGTGCCATGCATCCAGGAGGTTTTTTCAATACCTTTTAATTATTATGCTTAATGCAAATCATGTATGGCAATGTGCTCAGACAAAAGAAAGACCAGCATCGTGCATAGTGCATAAAGCATTCTTTCCATGAATTTTACTAGCGCGTGCTACGTTGAAAGGAGGCACCGAGCCATATGCTCATGCTATCATCCTCTTTATTTAAACAGTTTCCTATATGCCAAGTGCAATGCATAAATCAAATCTTTTTTTATCTTTCAGTGTTTCAGTCCCTTTTCATCCAACTCTTAGCATTTTGCATCATTGATCGGTTAGATAGGGTTTCTATGCATTTTTCCCTTTTAAAAGAGCGATAAATACACACAAAATATAGAAATGGGGACAAACCGAGGCCAACCTCATACTTCGCCATCGATATACATTGCACAAATATAGATATAATTTTTCCTAATTTTTCTCAATCGGTTTCTTATTTTTTCCTAATTTTAAACCCATTTTGTGATATTTTTCCCTATTTTTCTTTATTAAATAATGATTGAAAATGAGAATTGATTGTGGGCTATAACCCTTAGGTTCTTTGACAGAAGAAAACTCAGATTTAGTTGGTGTGACATATCATATTTCTCATTTATATAGCAAAATCCCCAATTTTACCCTTAAAACGCATGTTTTACAAGTTTTAACACTAATTCCGACCATGTAGCCTTATATTTTCTGATTTTCAAGTTGCAAACAGTTGAAACTCATGGAAAACAATATCATAATGAACTTTCATCCCATATGAACAAGGTTTCATAAACCAAATAGTATAAAAAGATCATTTTTCTTTGTAAAAATAACATTACCGCTTATTTTCAGGTCTCGGTTTCTTGGTCTTCATTACGGGACTGATTTTCAGCATGCATTTAATTATCAGTATCTTCAAGAATAGCACTCTTTATGTCTTCATTCATTCAGAAGCAATCCGGTCTCATCCGGACAAGCTTTCCTCCACCATTCTTCATTATCTTAATCCACACAAGAACAGCCCCTTAAGGGAGAGAGAGGGAGGAGAGAGAAAGACTAGAATTGGCTCTCTTCATTCAGGCCACCATTGTATGGGCAAAGACAGGCAATAAGACCGGTAAGAAAGGAGAAGATCGGGGCCATGATCAGTTGGATGGGTTGTTTGTAACTTGCCATCTCCCCCATCATGAGAGAGGGCACAAATTTCGGCATGAAGATGATGGCGCCTTCTTTCTCCATTCTCTCTCCACGTTTTTTACTTCATAAGGTGTATAAAATTTTAGAGGGGGGTCCAAACTCAAAAGGCATGTCCAATTTCAGCCTTCCAAGTGTCCACCTTTTCATATCTTGACCATTTTGTGGCCATTTCCCCGTCCGGACTCCAAATAGAGCTCTGAAAAATCCTGCGCGTCCGGCTTGACATCCCGCATTGGCCTGGGACCTAAAATGGGCCGGCACTAGCTATGGCACTAACCGGACCTCATGCTCATGACACACAAACACCCTCACGGCCTCGCGGGCCAAGAGCGTCAATCTAATGCTAAAAGACCAACTGCCCTAAAGCTTAATTCCTACGTTTATAGTTCATAGTTCAACGTTTCCCTTAAACTCCTCGGAGGGAGATCCCAAAGTACATAGGCATAACACCTCGTCACACACACATAGGAGGCACTCCACCAACTAATAGTCGGAGCCCCACTGCAGCTCTCCTACATCGCAAGGATTGGCCCTTTGATGCGCTGCTAAACATATAACGCAAACGAGCACAAACTCCTCTCAAGGCACCAATATTTCATATTTCATGATGTGCCATTCCTCACTACACTTTCCCCTTAGGACCCAATGACTAACCTATAGCTTAGGACATCCTCTAACGCTCGTCGTTGGTCACAACCTAAGGAAAACAAGTGCCATGCATCCAGGAGGTTTTTTCAATACCTTTTAATTATTATGCTTAATGCAAATCATGTATGGCAATGTGCTCAGACAAAAGAAAGACCAGCATCGTGCATAGTGCATAAAGAATTCTTTCCATGAATTTTACTAGCGCGTGCTACGTTGAAAGGAGGCACCGAGCCATATGCTCATGCTAGCATCCTCTTTATTTAAAATGTTTCCTATATGCCAAGTGCAATGCATAAATCAAATCTTTTCTTTATCTTTCAGTGTTTCAGCCCCTTTTCATCCAACTCTTAGCATTTTGCATCATTGATCAATTAGATAGGATTTCTATGCATTTTTCCCTTTTAAAAGAGCGATAAATACACACAAAACATAGAAACGGGGACAACCGAGGCCAACCTCATGCTTTGCCATCGTTATACATTGCACAAACATAGATATAATTTTCCCTAATTTTTCTCAGCCCGTTTCCTATTTTTCCCTAGTTTTAAACCTATTTTTCTCCATTTTTGGATATTTTTCCCTATTTTTCTTTATTAAATAATGATTGAAAATGAGAATTGATTGTGGGCTATGGCCCTTAGGTTCTTTGACAGAAAAAACTTAGATTTACTTGGTGTGACATATCATATTTCTCATTTATATAACAAAACCCCCAATTTTACCCTTAAAACGCGTGTTTTACAGGTTTTAACACTAATTCTGGCCATGTAGCTTTATATTTTCTGATTTTTAGGTTGCAAACAGTTGAAACTCATGGCAAACAATATCATAATAAACTTTCATCCCATATGAACAAGGTTTCATAAACCAAATAGCATAAAAAGATCATTTTTCTTTGTAAAAATAGCATTACTGTTTATTTTCAGGTCTCCGTTTCTTGATCTTGATTACAAGACTGATTTCTAGTATGCACTTAATGCTCAGCATCTTCAAGAACAGCACTCTTCATGTCTTCATTCATCCGGAAGCAATCTGGTCTCATCCGGACAAGCTTTCCTCCACCATTCTTCATTATCTTCATCCACACAATAACAACCCCTTAAGGGAGAGAGAGGGAGGAGAGAGAAAGGATAGAATTGGCTCTCTTCATTCAGGCCACCATTGTACGGGCAAAGACAGGCGATAAGACCGGCAAGAAATGAGAAGATCGGGGCCATGATCAGTTGGATGGGTTGTTTGTAACCTGCCATCTCCCCCATCATGAGAGAGGGCGCAAATTTCGATGTGAAGATAATGGCACCTTCTTCTACCATTCTCTCTCCACGTTTTTTGCTTCATAAGGTGCATAAAATTTTAGAGGGGGGGTCCAAACTCAAAAGGCATGCCCAATTTTGGCCTCCCAAGTGTCCACCTTTTCATATCTTGACCATTTTGTGGCCATTTCCCAGCCGGACTCCAAATCGAGCTCTAAAAAATCTTGCACGTCCGGCCTTACATCTCGCATTGGCTGGTAACTCTTGATAACCCGCACGACAATCTAAAAAATTATCAAAAATCAACAAGTGTCGCTCGGGCGCCTTTAAAGTACTTGACGCTTAAAATCGTCCTAGCTGGAGCCGCCGCCTTCGATGTTGAATATTTTTCCCCTAAATTCCGAAATTTTTGGCAAATTTTAGGCACATTCGGAGCTCAAAACTCCACTCTCAATAGATGCATTGTTTTAATAGAACTTCCTATCTCTGACTCTCTCTCTCTCTCTCTCTCTATCATTAATACATCATCTCCTCAATACAATACTCAATAATCACTCTCACTAATCCTTCTTAGGTCATGGATGCACCTCCCAAAAGTTATGGGAGGTATAAAAGGGCACCAGAGTCACTACAGTGTCTCTTCATAGCTCACTACTGTCACTTTACTTCAGTCTTATTTTCAGACTTCAACAGCTACTTCTTCCATTTTTTTAGCTCTTTTGAACTTAGATTCATCATTTCCAAAAGTTAGAAAGCTTTCCCAAATTCACACATATATTTCACAGAACACTTACAGAAGATCTACAGAATAGAACATAACAGAACAGAGGCTCTATAGAAGGTATACAAAAGGTCATCAGAAGGTCATCAGAGAACATGAGATTCTCATAACTCATACTAAAACCATCCCAAACTATTAAAAACTATTCAATAAGCTTTCAAAAGACCTCAACCTTCATCAATTATCAATCCATGCTTCATACAGAAGAAAATGAGAATAAAACATAAGGTAAACAGAAGGTATCAGAACCAATCAAGACCTAATCAAAACCTATCAGAACATCACAGAGCCTCATATTTCTACTGAGAATCATCATGAGCATTCAAAAAATAATCAATATCATCCAAAACACTTCCAAAACAACCAATCATCACTCAAAATCTATCAAAAGTCAACCATTCAGGCCTAAAAAACAACAAAAATCAACAAAAAAATCTAGTAATTTCAGCATTCAACATATCCCCACACTTAGAAAGGAAGCGTCCTTGCAACCTAAGGAAAAAAAGAATATAAGTTCAGTAAAAAGCTCAATTTGATCTTGTGTCTTCAATATTCACCCAACCATGACTCCAACATATCACCTATGTCTAAGAAAGAATACAACTAAAGGAAAACATCGTTATCTAGTAACACATCTTATAAACAATAGAAAGTCATGGCAAATTTATAAAGGATATAAGAGGTTCTTCAACTTTGCATCATAGACTTTCCATCCACCATCACCATGAGTGTCAATAATAAAAAAGAGAGCTCTTGAACAAAACCATTATTCAACGAGCACGAATTCATCACATAAACATTAATACAACACAAACACAAAACAACCATGTGAATGGCACCTCCCAAAAAAGAGATATATCATTAAGAAGCATAGAAGATAAATCTAGGGGTATCAGTGAAGATGATCCCTCTTGAAAGCTTGATGATTATGAAAGCAATCCATGGATAAGGATTCATCTACAAAAGATTTTGGAGGATTTTGAAAGAATTGAAGGTAGCACATCCTTTCTAGCAAAACAAGATATCTGATAGGGAGACAAAGGGCATGAAAATATAGGACATCCAGTTGTTGGGAATCATTGTTCACATTGACATTCATACATAACTTTGGAATGGTCTTTTGATTGTTATGGGAATGCCTATGCATATATGCTAGGTACCAAGCAAAATGGGTTGTGAATCTCAGCAAAAGATTGTAACGTGTCCGCTTGTCCACTTGTGGGACACGTCTTAGTAGCCCATCACAAAGAAAGTCTAGAAAGCGCCACTTGGCACTCGCAAGGAATGTCACAGGGTTTGCGATCTAGGTCTTCCCGAGTCTGCCCCGAAGCGGAAGTATCCGTCTGTTCCCACTTCAGACCGACCTGAAGTCAGGGTTTTTTTCCTATCAGCCAAGTCTCTAGGAAGTAGCTAGCGTCGAGCTCCAGATGAACCACTTTGCGTAGGAACAACAGAGTCAAAGTGGATTTATACTGCACTTGGTTCATGGAGAATGAAAAACGAGAGGGATGCAAAGCTCAACCTTTTTGCCCATAAGGCATAGTCCCATTCCCCTCCCCTAAAACAATATAAATCGAGATTCTAATTCTAGTGACTCTAGGTCTTCACAGTTTCGTTATCACGTCTTTTGAGAAAATTTCCCAGCTAATCGGGACCACCCTTCCGTAGGACGGACCCAAGTCATGTCCATCGCACTTTCCTCGGGTTGCTTAGTTATATAATTACCTACCACATTATGTTTGACATGCAGAGGCAGCTTCCTTAATTAACCAATTTAAACACAGGTTCCTTCACGTAACTTAGGCACTAACATTAAAAAAACAATGTCAAGCAAGTTTTTTTTCAAATATTTGATCTTTATTTATCATAGTCTTGGAATACATCAAGTATCTTGCCCGAAGGCTATCCCAACAATCATCAGGATTGCTGCTCCAAGTTTCGCCCGTAGACTAGTACACGGACCTCAACACCCCATCTCGAGTCACATCGGCCTCTTGTGCGGGATCTGGAGGCAAGGAATTTATAGCCAGATCCTCCCTTAGCACCCAAACGTCCTCCCGCTCCAAGCAGCACCCATGGAGAGACCTCTTGCAGCAGGTTCGGTCCATCTAAAGCATTAAGTGTTTGGTCTTGAATTAGTTCCTTGAGCAAAGAAGTTCAAACAACATACCTAAGTGTACAATCACGATCATTTCTATGGTCATTCGTACGACCAACTGCTAAGGTGTGATTCCTTCTTCCCGAATACTCCAAACATTCAATCTTAGATCGTTCGCGACTTGGTGAGATTCCAAGGGTTTGGCAAGCTAGGTTGCTTGTTTACCCTTTTTCTTTGGGTTAGGGTTTATACCCTACCGACCCCAATTATCATTACCTTAGTTCTCCTTGTACAATAGTCAAATAGATTTTGGACAACCCCGTCGTCCTTGGTTGGTCAATTTGCTTCTTGGCAATTCACAATTTCTCTAAGTTTGACAAATTGGTCCCCAAGAGAGAGTTGTAGTAGGGCGACTACTTGACTCCTAACGAATCTAAATTGTAATTAGATCTCGCTTTCCTTGGCCTAAGATGTAGTAGTAGCATCTTAAGATTTAGTTGCAATAGCATATGACCTAGCAGACTTGTTGCATGAGATGGGTAGCAGTACCTATCTTGAGGAATTACATCTCCTGTCATATGGCCTTCTTTGACTAAGAATACCTTTGATCAAGGTATAGGATTTGGGAGTTCCATGGACCCCAATCCAAAACCCTAGTCCCACTAGGCTGAAGATTGATTTGGCTCTAGGATTTCTTGTGAGATCTTAACGTCTGGTCCTTCGATCTTTAAGATGAGAACCCTAAGATCACATCCTTTTCCCTTATGGACCACTTGTCCCTAGTAAGATTGTCTAATCAGACAATCCGATGATTGTCTGAAATTATCCTCTCCAAATATCCAAGGCGCAGGCCTTGATCGATAATCCAACCTAGAGTTTAACCTATCGATTTATCTTGGACTAGGGAAACGTCCTTGTTCCATAATCTAAGGTCGTAATGACAGTTTGCAAGCAACTCGCTTGGTCGCTTAACATCCTTTGTTTGTCGATATTACTAGTATTCGTGACTTAAGGCCTAGTACCCTCTCTTACTCGCAATATAGAACGATCTAAGTACGAGAACGTTGGATTAACTCTGCAAGTGCAATACTAAGCAACATTTTAACTTAAATTAACCTATCTTTTCATATTGAATGTAACTATCATTTCATGTGTATTTCATCCTATATGCTTTTCATCAAATCAAATATAACCCTTTTTCTTTTCATATATTTACTTATGCATGCAAGTTGTGCTACGTAAATTTACAATGCTATAAAAGCATAATCTTTTCTTTTCCCATAGAAAAACTGGTAGGTGACTGCTAGATTGATCAGGAATGGAGACTAGAGAAGGAGCATCAGAGTGTTCAATAGGGGGAGGAGTATCTAGTGGATCAACCATCAAGGTAGGAACTTCCTTCAAAGGGGTGATATATGCCAAAAAGATAGAAAGGTAGGAACCAAATGTAACATTAGTTACATTACCCGTGGTGGCTCTAACAAAGTGTTGATCCATTTTGGACAAAAGGTAGGAACTCCAATCAATCGTTATTCCTTTTAACACTATTCTAGAAGCTGTAAACAACTCCTTTGAAAGGTAATTAGAGGGTGTCTTGGCAGGAAAAAACATGTCCTGAAGGAACTGGCATATCTGCTTCCACACAGGATTGGAGATCATGGAGACACTGATGCCAGAAGTTGTAAGAACCTTCTTGGGATCCAACACATCCTAGGTCTGCTTCTACAACAATTTAAGGATATCCTCATTCTCGAGAATAGTTTAGCAGTAGGGAAAGAGTCTCCCCGATAGGGTAAAGACAGAGCCTTGCCCAAACTTTTAGGCATCAATGACAATTGATCCTTTGACATGACCAGACCTCTTATTGTTAGAGGCTAGAAACTGATAATAAGTATTAGTATCCTCTGGGATGAGTGGTAATGAGAGTGCGAGGAACTTGGCTAAGCCTTATTTACCAATAAGTTCGGACTCCATTAATAAAGAATAATTGTGAGATACCAATGGGATGTACTGGATTGGAGGAGGAGCTTGAGGTGCCATTCAGATAGATTACAGACACACCACACACACAGACAATCATAGTGAATGCCTACAAAACAATAAAATATCCATAAAAAAGAAATCCACGAGAATAAGCACACACAAACATGACTAACCGACTAACCACCCCAAACAATCCACATCCTAGGAAAAATTCAGCATGACCTCTAAACATATGCGACCAAAAGCTTCATGCTATGCAACATACATGCACCCAAGACCCCGTATTGGGCAGAAAAGAAACTGGCAGACCGCATCCATAATCGTATCATACAATCAAACCATAGTACATAAATAGCCCACTCAGTACATAACCAGACGTCTATAAGCAATGATAGCTCAAAAGACTGCACGTGCCCATCTTGTGAAGCGCATTTATTGAAAAGGAAAAAAGTGCAGTGAGGGGAATGATTTTAGTGAAGGGTTCGTTTTAATAAATTATTAAAAATGGGTGAATTTTATTAGGTTGTAAACCTTGACGGTTCCTTCTGAAAATAGTAATTATAAATTATTAGGGTGAAACGGTGCTTTAAACAATTCCTGGACTTCGATACCTAGACTCAAGTCTCTAAATGCATATTCATTGATTAAAAATTAAGTGTGTGTTTAGTACTTTTTGTGTAGCACGTGCACTTGCGATGGCGGGTTCATTTTAAAAAAAAACTTAGATGTGTCTGTAGCGCATGAAGCACGTGCAAAGTAAATGGCTGGTTCATTTTATTTGTTTAGAAAAATGTGTGTTTGGCAAGAGTGCGCATAGAAAAGTGAGTGATTAAAGTTCAATTTAACAATTAACAATGGTTAAGTGGTGACAAAAAAAAAGCAAAAAATATAAATACCTGGTAGGGGTGTGTATGCAAGAGACGGAGGGTGCGATGGATCCGAAAATGCAATGAGTCTAACAAAAAAGCAAAAGCTACTACTGAAAAAAAATGAAACACCTTATTTTTTATAAAAAAATATGAAGGTGATGTTAGTTGGGTCATATTTGGTTTAGTTAATTCGAATTAGTGTTTGGGTGTTGTTATTATTTTTATTGTTATATATGTGTTATTTTTTTCCTCATTATTTGTGTTGGTTTGATCTATTATGGTTTTTTTTAAAACAAATGTAATAACTAGCTTTTGACAATCAACCCTGGGTGAAAATTGAACCATTAGTCTTCAACAATGAATTTGCATTTTTCAGTATTTTTAAAGCCTATTTTTGGAATTTAAAATAAAAATTCAATGAATTTAGGTAAAAGTTTTAGCAATTTGGCCTTAAAATAATAGGGTGATCATGTGTCAAGGTATTTTTAGCTTATAAAATATTCAAAAAGTAGTCAAATGCATTGATGGAATTTTGGTTATTTTTTTGAATTTAATTCTGATTTTTAGTAACTTTTTCTCAAATTTTTAATGAATTTTGAATTATTTTAAGGGTTATTAATTTTTTGCAATTAACTCTTTGCATTGTAACCCAAAAAATAAACCAAAAAATTCCCCAACTTGATAAGGAAAATTTTAGCTATTTTTCTATTTTATAATGATTTTTTATGAAATTTTAAATGATTTTTTAAGGGTTTTAGGTGTTTTTCCCGGGTGTTAAGATTTTTTTTAAAAAATAAAAAGGAGGTATCCAGGCTGCATGGGAACAGCTACTTATGCATACCCATGAATGAGGCCGACACCCATCCTCACGTGTGAACACCTACGAAACATCACACAAGCACGATTCGGCACGCGAACAACCGCTTACAACTTCCGCAAGACATGCGAACACCCACAAATGAAGGGGACTAAGAGGGGTGGCAAGGGATCAATGGGAGGGGGACGGGCGGGCAGGGTGGGTTGTGCAGGGGGTGGGGTAGGAACTATGGGCAGGGGGGAAGGTTGGGTGGGGGCGTGGGAAGGACATCAACAGCACGGCAAGGGGGTATGCAGTTGGTGGGCGGCGTCAACGAACAGGGCGGGAGACGACGGCGACAGCGCGGCGACGTTCGCAAACAGAGGTGACAGCGAGGAGGAAGGGGAGGAGGAGGAGAGGGGAGGTGGAGGAGGGAAGAAGGAAGGAGGAGGAGATGGAGGGAGAAGAAGAAGAAAGAGAGAGAGAAAGAAGAAAATGACCCTCTCAAACTCTAGAACTCAACAAACATTGGAGCAACTCATGACTCTTGTTGCTCAACTAGCCACAACTTCATCCCAAGAGAAGGCAAATGAATGTAAGTGTGAATCTAGACACCTGTCACCACCAGAGCCATTGCATGGCCCACATGGCATCCTTGGATCTAAAGGCATTCCCCCTTCTACCTATGAGGTTGGTGAACCCTCTCATGTGCATGATGAGCCCATGTTGAGCTCCCCCATTAACCATGTAGGCAACCCCCCACTAAGGCCCTCTCCTACCATTGGTAGAAGCTCCCCCACTCTCCCTAGGAGACCTAATGGAACCTATATGAATCAACCCCATCATGGATAGTATGGTATTAATGGCCAGCATGGTAATCATGGATAGCATGAGATAAATGCACCACACGGTATGTATGGGAACCATGGCAATAATGGGTAGCATGGCCATAATGGGAAGCATGGGATCAATGCACCACATGGTATGTATGGGTAGCAAGGTATGTATGGACATCATGGGATATATGGACAACAATAGTTTCATAGGAAAACAAGGCTCTCATGATCTATGTGACAAGATTCTCCTCACTAAGCACAATGGGAAATCTCCCTCACCATTAGATTTGGAGGAATGGACATCCAAGTTGGAGTCCTACTTCAATATCTACCTGTGCAAGTAGCACTATTGCAATTGTAAGGATTTTCCCACACATGGTGGTGCTATATCAATCAAGATAATCATCAGCTCATTGATTGGGAAGACTTTAAAATGCATATGGTTCAAGTATTTGTGTCCCCTGTGGAAAAAGAGCGGTTGGCAAGACAATGGTACACTCTTGACTAATGTAATCACACTATGTGTGAATACACAAATCAATTTATGAACTTGACCATATATCTGGAGAGGGTTAGCAATGATGTCAAATTGCATAAGTATATAGATGGGTTGGAACCAAGCCTATCGGCGAATGTCATGGCCCAAAAGCCAACCACACTATTTGAGGCAATTGAATTGGCCGAACGATATGCAAGGAAGTACCATAAGAATGGAAATTTTCAACAAGGTTATGGACAGTCTCATACCCCTTCAAGATCAACCCCATATGGAGTTGGTTTTTGAGGCAATTCTAAGCCTAATAACAGCCCCAAAATACCCACTTATCCCACCTTCCATGCTGAAAGAAAACATGGCACTTTTGGGGACAGCATTTGGCCCTAATGCTAAGAGTTAGTATGCTAAAAATAAATATTCCAACCATACCTCGTTCCCATGGCTCCAATGAGACCAATTTCTCATTTCATTAGATGTTGTGAAGGAGCGGAAGGAAAATGGCCTATGCTTTAAATGTGGGGATATGTATAGTGCTGACCGTGCCTCCAAGTGCCCTTACATGACAGCTAAGATCAAGGTTCATAGCATGCATGTCATGGAAGATTGGCACAATGGTGAGGATGACTTACCCATTGACCATGTTGAGCATGTTGAGGATGTGGATCACGAGCATTTCTATGACAGAGAGGATAGGTTTCCTTTTGACTCCGGCGGTTGTCCATCCTAGATACTTGATCTGACATCCCACCCAACTACCACCTCCCTTTGCTCCATCTCCTTGGATGTTTGGATGGGTTCTCAAAGTCTTAGCACCTTGCACATTCAAGGTAGTATCCAAGGGAAGCATGCCTTCATCCTTTTGGACTGTGGTAGCACTCACAGTTTTGTTCATAAATCAGACATTACATCACATCACCCCTACCAAATTACATCACCCCTTGAAAGTCCCAATAGCAAATGGAGAGGAAGAAATTAGCACACTTGTATGCCCCATAGTTTTCCTATTCTTGGCTAAAAATTATGTGGCATTGGTTAACCTAATTGCCTTAGATATGGGCCTCATTGATGTTGTCTTGGGTTTTGATTGGCTAAAAACAATTGGGGAAAATTGCTATGGACTTCTCTCAACTCTACATGGAGTTTGTGTTGCATGGAAAACTCATCCTCTTAGAGGGAATTCAAGATCATACTGATTTTCAGCTCATCACAGTAAAGCAACTCAAATGGGAATTTAAGAAATGCTCATAGATCTTTGTCTTGCAATTGAATAAGGGAAATTCAGGTAAGCTCTCTGAAGTATCTAAGGATTCAACCTTGCAAGTCCTACTTGAGGAGTATAGTGATCTATTTCAAATGCCTACAACCCTTCCCCTTAAGAGGCAAGTGGACCACCCACTTGATTTAGAGCCCCATTCTAAGCTAGTAAACAAGCTACCTTATAGACTCTCCAAGTGTAAACATGAAGAGGTTGCAAAGCAAGTCAAGGAGTTGTTGGAGATGGGTTTCATTGAATGGAGTTCTTCCCCTTATGCATCCCCTGTCTTGTTAGGGAAGAAGAAAGATGGCTCTTTCCACATGTGCAAAGACTACAAAGACTTAAAGAAAATCATAGTGAAGAAGCCTTACCCCATCCCATGGATTGATGACTTGCTAAATGAGTTGAAAGAGGCATGCTTTTTCACTAAGATTTATTTGCGCTCTTGCTACCATTAGATCCGTATGAGGGAGGGAGACAACCTTGGAGGCTGATCATGGGCTTTATCATTTTCTAGTGATGTCTTTTGGGTTGACTAATGTCTTTGCCACATTTCTTCCATCCTTTTTGTTAAAGTTTGTGCTCATTTTCTTTGACGACATCCTCATTTACAAAAAGTCACAAGAGGAGCACTTGATACGTGTCAGAAGGGTATTTGACATATTGAGAGAGCATCCACTCTTTACTAAGGAGAACAAATGTATCTTCATGCAGACATTTATGGAGTACTTGGGACACATTGTCAACAAAAATGGCATACAGGCTGACCCTAAGAAGGTGCAGTGTGTTAGGGACTGGCCCACCCCATCCACCACCACTTCATTACTTGGATTCCTTGCTCTCTCTTCATTCTATAGACGCTTCACTAAGCACTATGCCACCATTGCACCACCTTTGACCAATCGATTAAAAAATGAATCATTCTTTTGGGATGCCACTACTGATCATAGCTTCAAATAGTTGAAGGAGATTCATAATTCCGTTCCCATCCTTGTCTGCCCTGATTTCTCTAAGATGTTTACCATTCATTGTGATGCCAGTGGTAGGGGTATTTGTGCAGTATTGCTGCAAGATCATGGTGTGATTGCATTTGAGAGCAGCAATCATGATGATAAGGAGATGCAGCTAAATGTGTATGACCAAGAGATGTTGGCCATCCTCCATGCTATCAAGAAATGGAACCACTATTTGTATGGCAGCTGCTTCCAAGTAAAAAGTGATCATCGAGTCCTCTAGTACTTCTTAACTCAGTTCACTTTGACTCCTAAGCAAAGGCGATGGGTTGCAACATTGTAAAACTATGACTTTGATATTCTCACACTCTAGGCAAAGATAATATAGGGCTGATTCACTCTCTTGGATGTGGGCATGCAGAGTATCCTCTATTTTAGAGCTACATATAGTGATTGAATTGAAGAGCTTCAAGAAGCTTATTTGTTAGATGATAACTTCAGCCACATGTTCTAGAAATTATAGCATGGGGTCATGGTTGAAAACTCCCAATATCAGCTCAAGCGTGGTCTTATTTGGTCCTATGGCAAGATCATCATCCCACACACTTCTCCCTTCACATAGAAGATCATGGAAGAGATGCATTCTTGTCTCCACTACTAGTCACTTGGGTGTTTTCAAAACATATGATAGGATTGCCAAGAGCTTTCATTGGAAAGGCTTATAGAGGAATGTCAAGGACTTTGTGACCAAACGTGTCCCATGAAAATAGAACAAGAACAACATACTCAAGTCCACTAGCCTTTTGCAATGTCTCCCTATTCCTAAAGGGAAATGGACTCATATCACAATGGACTTCATCACTTACCTCCCCGTGACCAAGAAAGGTTGGAATAGTATATATGTGGTAGTTGATTCCCACACCAAAGCTGCCCACTTTATCCCCACTAAGACAACTACACTGCCTCTCAGGTGGCTACTCAATTTATAGAATATGCCTTCAAGTTGCATAGCTTACCACAAGTCATATGTAACGTGTCCACCTGTTCACTTGTAGGACACGTGTTAGCATCCCATCGGGAAGAGAGTCCAAAAAGCGCCGCCTGGCACTCCCACGGAATGTCACAGGGTTTGCGATCTAGGTCTTCCCGAGTCTGCCATGAAGCGAAAGCATTCTGGCCGTTCCCACTTAGGAACGACTTGAATTAGGGTTTTCCTAGTGGTCAAATTCCTAGAACGGCAGATAGCGTCGGAACTACTTTACGTAGAAATGTCAGGGTCAAAGTGGATTCATGCTGCACTTGGTTCAAGAAGAATGGGAAACGAGAGGGATGCAAAGCTCGACCTCTTTGCCCATAAGGCATAGTCCCATTCCGTTCCCCTAAAACAGCACAAATCGGGACTCTAGTATCCTAGATTCTAGGTCAACGTTCCTTGCTGTTCATTTCCTTCCAGAAAAGTTCCCGACCAACCGGGACCACCCATTCGTAGGACGGGACCCATGGTCACATCCACTGCACTTTCCTTAGGTTTGCTTTAGTTGTCTAATTACCTACCATATTTTAGTTGGACACGCATAAAAAAGCTTCCTTAATTAGCCAATTAGTCATTGGTTCCTTCACGTAATCTTAGCACTTGACATAGAAAAATAGTGTCAAACAAGTTCCTTTTCAACAGGTTATCTTATTAATCAGTCTTTGGAATACATCATAATAATCCAGCCCGAAGGCTAATCCATAATCCGCCCGAGGGCGATCCATAATCCACCTGAAGGCAATCCAGCAATCCACAGGGATTACTAATCCAAGTTTCCACCCGTAGACTAGTATGTGGGCCTCAAGATCCAATCCCGAGTCATGTCAGCCTCTTGTCCAGGGCCCGAAAGGCAAGGGATTTACGGCTAGAGCCCCCTCTGGCACCCAAGCGTCCTCCTGCTCCAAGTAGCACCCATACGGAGAGACCTATCGTGGCGGGTTTGGTCCACGTTCCCGGCGCGGCTAACAACCCCCTTGGTTAGGGTCAGGTAGACAATCGGGGATAACTGATGCTACCTCTCCCTCTAGGCCTTCAACCTAAAGCATTAATTAATTTTCAATCTTTAGTTCTTTGAGCAAAGCAATACAAACAGTGCTCCTAAACTGTACAAACAGAATCAATCCAGTGGTCGTTTTTATTTGGCCAACTGCTAAGGTGTGAATCCTTTTCTCTGAATGCGTCCAGCATCCGATCCGGGATCAATTGTGACTTGGCAAGATCCTCAAGGGTTTGTTTGTTTACCCTTTTTTCCTTGGGTTAGGGTCATACCCTATCAATGCAACTTAACCAATACCTTAGGTTTCTTAAGTTAAGACAGTAAATCTTGGCGACCATGTCGCTCTAACTTGATTTGTCAATTACTTGCTAGGAAATTCATAGTTACCTTATCTTGGCAAATCAATCCAAGAAGGGTGATGTAGCAGGATGTCTACTCATCCTCTTGCACAATAGGCTTGCACTAGAACCTGCCAACCTTATTCCAAGGAGTGGTAAATCTATCTTGTGATTAAAATACAAGCCATGCGACATTGCAACTTATTGCACAAGTGTCGCACTAACTCATGAGATCATTTCACCCATCAAACGGTGTATCTTAGTCAAGAAATTTGTTTAGTCAAGATGTAGGGTTTGGGGTGTCTTCTTACCCAACCCAACGCTAACCTTGCTAGGCCAATAACGTTTGGGCCTAGGGTTGCTAGGCTCAATCGAAATTTTTTAGTATTAGGTCGTTCGATCCTTAGGGTAAAAACCCTAGATCATTAGTGTATGGGCGTCCAATTAACCCAAACATTCCATGAATGTGGATAGGACCTTTGGGTTTGAAGGTCTCGACTTGGCATCCCAAGTGCGATACTAGGCAGAATTTTTAACATGCTAAACCCTACCTAGCACTTTGAGGTGCTCATCGTACCATCTAATCGTGCTTTTACGAATCCCTAGAGGGTTATAACATTACAAGTGATTTAGCTAAATTGGTCTACTTGTCTTGCGATAAGAAACGATCCTTTCTTAGAGATGCTAAACTTGTTCTAAAGGTGTAAATAGTTGCAAGACATCACATTACGTGTAAACATGCGATTCATTACTTCTATTCAACTATAAGGTTTGTAATAACTATTTCTTTTCCTTGGCAAAATCATGATGATTGACAATTTGGGAAATAACTTGCACAAAACCTACATAGATTTACATCAAGAGTTTTTTGCCTACAACCTTTTGTTTAATGCAATTGAATTTCAGGCTTTGATATGACATGCAACCTTTTCTAGATGCAACTTTGATAAATGAAGTTCATGCATGACGAATATTATAAGACTATGTTGACTTAATCCATTCTACAAGCATCTTCACATGCAACATGCAAGTTCATAGTTTCATTTCCATGCCATGCAATTCTTTGGACAACATCTAAAGGATGTTAATGACTTTCCTCATGCGAATCACAACAAGGAAGTTATTGCCTAAATGCAATATACGCTTGTTCTTTCTTGCAAGGAAGACCAGGGTGAATTTAAACAAATTTTCCATCTATGCAAAATGCGTTTAGGTTTGTCACTTTAGAAATGCACGAAAAGGGCAATATGCGACTATGCTCGTAAGAGGAATAAGTAATTTACATTCATAACTTTGAAAATGCAAGAAATCCAATTGCATGACATGCACCAACCCTTGTCCATAGTTCAAGGAGATAATTTCTCAAATGTATTTTTATCTTTACTACATGAATTAGAGACAAGCGTAAATGCATTCATCCCATGGAGTTAAGCATGCCTAATGCATTTCTTTTACATGGAATTAAACTCATAGAACCTAGGCTTAAGGGCTCGTGGGGATGTCCACGAGTATGCTCGGGGAAGAACCTCCCGTGTGTGCGCCTTGCATATTTTGTTTTGGGGCCATTTACGCAGCGTATTTTTTTAATTGCAGCAGCTTTCCTTGGGTTACTCGCGTGACCACCGCGATCTTCCTCTTCCGCACAGGATCAAGGCCTTGGAGGCTTGGATTTTAAACCCTGGGGATAAGCCATGTGCACAAGGCTTAAGGAGGCTTGCCTTTAGTAGCTTCTAAGAAGCTTGTAAGAAGCTTTTGCTTCTCAGCAAACACTACAAGATATAGACCTTATACTGACGTTTAAAGCAACGAAAATACAAACAACAAAATTTGCCCCCGTCATTGCAAAAAGCGTCGTTATTAACGACGCCATAGAAACGTCGCTATCAGCGTCGCTATTGGCGTCGCAAATGCGACGCTGATAGCAACTCCAATAGCGACACAGACAGTAAATTTGCGACGCGCATAGCGATGCGAGCAGTAAATTTGCGACGCTAATAGCGACGGTAACAGGGATTAAAAAAATTTTGTGGCAGGGCAGCTATTGTATACAAAGCGCTTGCAAACAAAAAGAATGTATACTGAAATCATAAAACTGATACATGAAATAAATACATGATCGCATAAAAAGCGATTGGTACAATCATGACAGGATATCACTAATACATAGAAAATGTCTACATAGATCAGGCAACTAAAAAATAAATGTGTGTGAGCTCCAAGGATCCAAGGACGAGCTACAAATCCTCGTCCCGCGATGTCGTGTCGCTGCACATCCGAGTCGTATACACCTCCATTTCTTTTGTTGTGCATTTGTGTTAATTTCTGCGTGTGATTCATTGTTTGTGTGATGCATTTTGATAATCCGCATCCAATGTATATATTCCCTTAATGCATGCGTATGATTTTGTTTGGATGCATGATGTGTGTGTATAAGAAAAATATGAAAAACTGATGCCAAAGGACATTATCAAGCTGATAATTTTAATGATGATCTTTAAGAAATGATGTGGGACATGCATATGATGCCAAACAGGGTGACCTTTGAAATCGTCATTAATGGTCTTGCCAAAGCAAACAGAGTTAAAATGATGCTGGAACTTCTGGATGAAATGAAGATTATGGTGGTGATGACAATTGCGAAGATCATGGTATAGGGTTTGTTTATTTTAATTAAGAGGATAATAGCATGAGCATTGTCTCGGTGCTATCCTTACATCGCCGCAATGAGTTAGTAAATGAGCATTGAAAAGCCTAGTTGTGCACGACACGTTTTTGATTGAAAATTATGTTTGAGAACTTAAGGATTATCCACTTTTGCATATGCATATCAACCATGCTATCAAAATCTGAAGAAGTGGATGCATAGCACCCTATTTTCCGTTATGATGACCTATGCTTGAGTGAGTGAGACAATCTAATCTATAGGCTAGTTGATCGTTTTTGGGAATTGTTTGGTAAGGACACATGATATCTCCTGGAATACATTCAAAATGAAAGAATGGAGCTTGTATTGTGTGTACTTTATGTTGGAGTGGCGCATCTTGGGGCCAATCCGTGACGCAAGCAGATGTGCAGTGGAGTAGTTCTCTTGTAATAGGAATTTTAAGATTCCTCAAGAGCATAAAAGCTTCTTGGGATTTTTTTAATTGGTGGAAAGACATTGCTTGGCCTCTTCACAGTCACCATGAGTCTGACAATTGGCATAGTTCGTGCTTATACAGAAGGAAGAATTATATTGGAGGCACTAATATTGACAGCAGCTGTTGTGCTTTCTCTTACTGCCTACACATTTTGGGCAGCAAAGAAAGGTTATGACTTTAGTTTCCTAAGTCCCATGCTTTTTGCAGGCCTCATGGTTCTCTTACTTTTCGGACTCATCCAGGCTTTCTTTCCACTAGGACGGCTTTCTCTGACCATATATGGGGCCCTTGCAGCCATCATATTTAGTGCTTATAAAATCTATGACACAGACAATTTGATCGAAAACTATACCTACGATCAGTATATTTTGGCCTCAGTCGCTCTCTACTTGGACATCCTCAATCTATTTTTGGCCTTGTTAGATCTTTTTCAGGAAGGAGGATATCACGACACTACAGATTATTACGAAAAGAGTGGAGAGGACCGTCTGTGAATCGAAAAAGGAATACGCAGGTTGAAGGGGGAGAAATAGGGGCCGAAGGATTTTTTATGGAGGACTAACATGGAAAACTACCTCAAAGAAGAGTGAATGCAGATGCTGAAGAGGAAGATCTGAAGAAGAACATGGCCGCGAAACACTGGAGGCATGGACAGTAAAGACAAAGGCAGAGGAGCAGTATAAACTCCGTCATCTGATACAAGACATGATGGAACCATCATCTTTTGTTGCCCTCCATCACCAAGCGACGGCCACTATTTTCAATAGTATGGAGCGTTGATTACTGGTCGTCATCCCTGGACCCTGATTTCCGTTCCCTTCCATTGTTTGAGAATATTTACTTCCATCTCCTAACGAAGCTTGGAGGAGATATGGAGCATCGAGGACAAGGAAGGAAATGCCACTCAGAAGATGCCCAGCAATTCGAGTTTTTCAGAGTCCGCAGGTTGAATCATGATCAAGGGAAAGCCACAAGTATTCTACGTCTTGCTCCTCTTCTAGCCAAAGCACAGCAGAGAGTGAAGGACTGAAGGCAGCTCATGTGGAGTTTGCAGAACGAATGCGAAAGAGAGATGTGGCTACTGCTCCCTCTGTCGGTGATCGAGTGCCTTATGTCATCATTAAGGCTGCAAAGGGTGCAAAGCCTAACAAGTTAGAGTTTGAGAAAGTATACTTTCCATATTTGCTTATCAGTAAGAAAAGATATGCAGAGTTACTTTGGACAAAACCTGAGACACATGATAAAATGGATACAAAAGGTATAGAAACAGTACGCAGAGATAATTGTTTGCTGGTGAAGAATATGATGGAGGAATGCTTATACAAGATACTTATTGAGCGCAACACATCTAGACAAAATCAAGACATTCTGGTCAGTTTGGAAATGGATATGTTCCTGTTCTTGACTGTTACACTTCACACATAACTGTGAAGTTTGCTGAGATTTTGACTAAAAATTGATCCGGTGGAGACTTTTCTGATCCAGTGACTGCTGCTACTCTTAGTATTGTACAAGTATTTTAGGGGTTGGATAAGAAGCTAACCCAACTGGCTTATATCTTACTCAAAGTATTCTAAAGCACTGGAGCCGTTCTAAGAAAACTTTGATCCAGATTTTGTTTCAATTAGGACCAAAGCTCGTAAAGCACTACATCTGTTTGGTGGATCTCCTTTGTCGCGCAGGATACTTGAATGAAGCTCAAGATTTGCTCCAGTGTATGCCTACATTCCCAGATGTTACTGGCTGGTTAGCTTTGTTGTCTGGCTGCAGAAATTATGGGAACTTGTCACTTGGGAAGCATTGCTATAATGAGGTCATGGAACTTGATCCAATTGATGCTTCAGGGTACATGCTAATTTCCAAGATGTATTCTGATGCTCACTTGAGGGAGATTGTGGACAGGATACAGGAGATGAGAAATCGTAAAGATGCCCTCACTGAGACAGAAAAGATAATCTTGGAGGTTGCCAAACTTCTTCGTGAAGATTATTTGGCACAGAATGCCTTTACCCCTATGATAGGTTTTGCCCATTTTACAAATCTGTTTGGATGATGCGAAACATCATACATTTCAACACACTTGCAAATCAGGCTGTAGAAAGAAGGAGATGAAGTTTTTGAAGAATGGATGCTGTCTGTGATAAGAGGCAGAAATGCAGAATTTATGAAAATGTTTTGTACCAATGCTGAATATCCTCTGCTTGGTCAATTTTGTTGCTCCTGATATGAGACAAACAGTGGCTATGGGTGTCTTCAAGAGGTTATGCTAGAAAACCGAGAATGACTATTCTTTTGCATAAACAATCCCAATTGAGAACCCTTGATGCTCAAAAACAGGAGTTGGATTGCTGAAAGTTTTTGCTGGTCTGATGTACCTGCTGCTGTTGAGATCTGAATTTGATAGAAAATCTCTGAAAGCATCTGAAATCAGATGTGTGGAACAACAGAAAGTTCACTGCACTAAAGGGCATTGCTTGATTGGATTATAAGTTAATGCTCATTATTCCGTTCAAAGTAAATGACATCATACATCTGAATGTAAACAAAGTGATACTTTCACCTAGATGCAATGCTGACTAAGAGAAACTTCAGTTTATTCTGAACATGAAGTTCTTGTAACTCATTTGACAAACAATATGATGATCTTGGCATCAAATATTGTGTTATTGAGATCTTCTTGTTAGTCTTAATTTCTTGCTGTACCTTGAACCCCGTGTTCTGCAGCCCTTGCGTGAACTCTACGACATTTCTAGTGAACCCGACGTGAAAGTGCTGCGTCATCAGCAAGATGGGAGACTCGCAAGAAGAGATGACAGATGATAATGTTATGAAGAACCTGTTTCAGTCATTTACCATGTATATGCAGTAGCAAGCTCATGCAAAACGAGACAGTGATGCTATGGATGCCTTGAAAGCTGTCCAACAGGAGATGAAGCAGTTTAATGGCCAGCAAGTGTCAACTTACCTGCATTTGTATGAAGAAAAGATGAAGTTTTTTGGGGTTTCTCAAGATGTTTGGAGCCGCTACTTCTTGCGGATCGTGGTGCGCGCTCTTGAAGGTCGAATTGCAGAAATTCAAGAGGCACATGCAGGTTGGGCTGAATTTAAAAAGGCATTAAAAGATGAATATTTCCTGGAGGATACAGGTCTTATGAATCGCAGGAATTTTTTAGCATGGGTTTCTATGCCTAATAAGGGACTTTCTGTTACCGCTCTTCTGCGAGAGTTTGAAAGCCGTTATGATCAGCTGGATGGGACTGAACAGCAAGCTTTGGAGATGCAGAAAGTGGAGTTATTTTTGCAAGCTGCAGATGCTGATTTACAGGAAAAGTTGGATGATCTTTTGGAAGATCAAGCTACTGATTCAGGTTTAAAGACTGAGTGGAGACATGTCATTGATGCTGTGAATGCTCTTGTTAAGAAGCAGCGCAGGAGAGTAAGATTGCATCGAAATACAGGATCAGTTCCTGAGAAATCCTTGGAGACTTCTTCTTCTACCCCTGCTGCAACTTCTTTGCCTAAGCCTACTCCTCCTGCTGTGAATCCACCAGTTCCTACTGCTCCAGTGCCCTTATCTGTAGATGATGTTATTAAAGGCTTGGCGGATTTGACGATTGAAGCAGTCAAAGCTGAAGTTGGTAAGTTAAAGGAGCAACTTATGTCAGTACCTGTTGTAGCACCTGCTCCAGCGACTGCTTTTCCAACTGGTCAAAGAAAAGGGCGACGATGTATTTGGTGTGATAGTACAGAGCACCAACACTGCAGAGATTGTGATGCTTTTCAAGAAGCACGTAAGAAGAATGTAGTGTTCTGGGGACAAGATGGGAAGATATGGCTGACAGAGACTGGCGCTCCTCTTGACACGAACTTTGGTAAGGGAGGTATGAAGAAGCTTGTTGATGATATGGCTGCACGATCAGCTTATGTGAGTGTTAGAGGAGATGCTTCAGCTTTTGGAGTCCAGCTTGAGCAGAAATCTGATGGAGACTCTGCTTTATGGTCTTCTGCCTTGGAGATAGCGAGACGAGGGAAAGTTCAAACTTCTACTATGACTTGTGTGGGCTCTAGCATCCGAGGAGAAACAGGATGGGATTCTCCTGTTGACAGGTATTCTATTTTTGCTTATATGGCTAAAACGCAGGGTTTAGATGCCATGGTTGAGGAAAAGAGAAGAAGAGATGAGGAGGGTCCTAGCTCCTCCAAAAAGACTAGAGGGGGTGACTTTGTTTCACCACCTGTTACAGCTCCACCTATGTCAAATTCTCCAGCTCAAACAGGTTCTGATCAACCAATGGAAGACAAGCAGAAAGAAAAGAGGCAACCAAGAAAAGAGCCAGGATTCAAGCTCTTGTCAGACCTTGATATGCAAACGGATATGAGTAAGATTTTTCATGAAAGAATTTTGAATAGTGAAGTCACTTTTACTGTTGGAGAGGCTCTTGGGATTGCTAGAAGAGAAATACAGGATCAGATGCAGGATCTTTTGCGGAGGAAACGACATGCGATGGAAGGACCTGCTTTACAGGGATTGTGGCATGGAGCTCTTGGGGAAGAGCATGATGATGCAGTGATGGTTGAGAATGCTTCTGTTAATCTGCAATTGGAGAAAATAGTACAGCCTATGCAGTATGAAGATGATGAGACCCCTATTCTTATTCCTCGCAGCCATTTTTCACGAAGTCATTGGGCTAGAGCAACCACTGAGACAGTGGTAAGGATTGGAGAGAAACAAATTCCCTTGATCGCTTTAGTTGATCATGGTTCTGAGATTAATCTTATTGCTCGAGGTGTTTATGAGAGTGGCAAGTGGCCTATGGATGCAGATCATGGCTGGCACATGAGAGCCGCCAATAATACTTCTGGTGATATGTATGCTGCTTGTCCGAGTATCAGAATTTCTATTGGTAATGTTGAAGAGGATTATCATTGCTTTGTTCAGGATTCATGCTCTTATCCGATTATTCTTGGACAGCCTTTCATTACAGAAGCAAGAATGGAAACAAAAGTGATGGATGATGGGTCAGCTTATGCGCGAATACGCAGTAAAGATGGTATGCGAGCTGTTCAGTTTATGACTGTTGGGGTAAATCACCCGAGAAACAGGGACTCCTTGCGTGAGGCACCACTACCTGCGAAGGAGTTGGATTTTCATTAGGTACCGCTGTCTTGCGAGATGCCAGTGGTACGGAGCGGAGAAAAGAGGAGATCTCGCCTCCTGGCAGCCAGTCTTTCTCCAATAATTTTGTTGGTTTTTCTTCAGATAGTTCAGTGAGTTATCAGAAAATTTCAGATTTGCCTAGAGCTGCCAGGCAGTACATTGGCCGTAAGGAGAAAGAGTTGAAGAATGCAGGTATTTTGCAAGCAGAAGAGCATGTAGATGGATTGTATGAAGGAATGTCTTATGCAGATACATTGTTTGAGATGAGAGCAATGCTGAAAACTGATGTATGCAAGGGTTCAAAGATCATACCTGTGCAAACCTTGGATATGTTTCAGGAAATTTCTGGTTTTATGCTGCAAACAGAGTTAGAGGCTGAGAAAACTCAGCAAACTGAATTTATGGCTGATCTTGATCAGCTAATAGAATTGCAGAGGGCTGAATCCATTCAGCCAACATAGTTGAATGCAGAAAAATTTCTGCATACAGAGTTTCAGGATGCATCTATGCAGTCCATAGAGCCGAGGGCTGAATCCATTCAGCCAACAGAGTTGAATGCAGAAAAATTTCTGCATACAGAGTTTCAGACTGCACCCATGCAGTCCATAGAGCTAAAGGCTGAAATTTTTCAGCCAACAGAGTTGAAAGTTGCTGAAAATTTGTAGAAATTACAGCAAAGAAGAGAGTGCTTGAATGATGCCAAGGTTGACACAAAATATAAAACAGTTGATAAGAAGGTTAAGTGAGGGACCCTGCAAATATTGGACATAAGTTTACTGCTGAAACTCTTGCAGAATTGAAGATTGGAAATGATGATTTTTTGCTTCCAGTGGAAAAACAATGTTTTAGAGAGATGCTTGGACGTCATGGTAAGGCATTTGCTTTCTTTCCACATGAAATTGGCTGCATTAGTCCCGAATTGGTCGCACCTATGGTCATTTTCACTGTTCCTCATGTACCATGGAATATACGTCCTATACCTGTGCCTAAAGCACACTTGCCAAAGCTGATAGAGTTGCTGAATGAGAAGATTAAAATGGGGATTTTGGAACCTTCTTCTGCACCCTACTCTAACAGGTGGTCTACTGTACCAAAGAAGAATGGTACTTTGAGATTTATTCAGGATATGCAGCCCGTGAACAAAGTGACAATCAGGAATGTGGGAACAGGTCCAGTTGTGGATGAATTTGCTGAGGCTTTTGCAGGACGAGCCATCTATTCACTAGGTGACTTGTATTCAAGTTATGATCAGTTTCAGCTTGCCTTGGAAAGCAGGGATATTACTACTATGCGGACACCTATTGGTCTTGTGAGGATGTGTACCTTGCCTCAAGGTGCCACAAACTCAGTTGCTCATATGATGAATGCTATGCATAGAGTTTTACGAGACTATATTCCGCAGTATACCATGCCTTTTCTAGATGATGTGCCTATTAAGGGTTGTGCAGAAGAAGAAAAGAATGAAAGTCTTGATTTGCGTGGATGTCGACAATTTGTAGCTGACCACTTGATTGCTTGTGAGCAAATATTGACACGATTAGAGGATGTAAATTTGACACTTTCAGGGCTGAAATCTGTCTTTGGTGTTAATGAAGTCATCATAGTTGGGCATATGGTTGGATATTATGGCAGAAAGCCTTCTCCTGCAAAGGTGGATGCCATAAACAGGATTGCAGAGTATTGCTCGACTACTTCAGAGGTGCGGAGATTTGTGGGAGCTTGTGTATTTTACATGATTTGGATTCCTCATTTTGCTCATATAGCAGATGTTCTCTATCAGCTGCTTCGAAAGGGGCAGAAATTTCATTGGGATGAGAAGCATTCAAAAGCCATGCGTAAGCTCAAGAAGCTGTTGCAATCAGCTCCTACTCTACGCAAGGCGGATTATCAGTGTGGACGGCCGATCATGTTGACAGTTGATACTAGCCCTATTGGCATAGGTTGGGCAGTGGGACAGGATGATGCTGATGGAAATAGGTATGCTATCCGCTTTGGAGCTAAAGTTCTTAATGAGCGACAAAGGAGATACCCGTAGATCAAAAGAGAGTTGTGGGGAGTAGTCACTGCACTGAAGTGTGACAAAGGGTATTTTATTGGAGCTTCAGTTATTGTGGAAACAGATTGTTTGCCTTTGCTTGGCATGATTACTAGTTGCTCGACTCCAGATATAGCGATGCTTCGGTGGATTGCCTATATCAAATCATTGAATCCAGAATTTCGACACATAGCAGGGAAAGATAATCCAGTTGCTGACATGCTTTCTAGAGCGAGATATGAGGATGAGGAGTCAATGCTTGCAGAAGATGATGAGACAGAGATTGCTCCTTCTGTCCTTATTCATGATTGTCATGTATCTACTGTTGAAGCTTTTATTGAAGAACTTTATGTTGATGAGTGGCTGCAAATTGGACAGTATCTAAGTTCATTGACTCGAAGAGCTGATTGGACAGATGATGAATTCAAGAAAATCAGAAGGAAGGCTTATGGGTATTTCTTGAAAGATGGTTTTCTTTGGAAGCATCCAAGAAAGAGAGGAGGCTTGCCCTTGAGAGTAGTTTGTGATGTAGCGATGCAGATACAGATTATGCGAGAGTTTCATGAGAGCTCATGGGCTGGACATAGAGGTGTGTGGGCTACCTATGAGAAAATCAAAGAAAGATACTGGTGGAAAGGGATGTATAAAGATGTTTCTCACTTTGTGGAGACTTGCAGGGACTGCCAGCTTTACTCTTTAGTGCGACATCGTGATGAGTTGCATCCGACTTATCCACTATGTATGCATTACAAGTGGGTGGTAGACTTGGTTACTTTGCCAGTGGGACTTTGGCAGATGAGATATCTTGTCTTGGCTAGGGAGGATCTTACAAACTATGTTGAAGGCAGACCGTTGCGGACGAAGACCACCACTACAGTATGTAAATTCTTGTTGGAAGAAATATTTTGCAGGTATGGATGTATAGGCAAGATTACAGCTGATCGTGGAGAGCTAGATGCAGATGAAGCTAGAGAATTCTTCTCACGGCTTGGGATTAAATTGGCTCTTACTACTGCCTATAATCCAGAGGGAAATGGTAAAAGTGAAAGAGGACATCCGCCAATAGTTAAAGCATTGGCAAAAGCTTGTAGAGGTTGGATTGGAGATTGGCCGAGATTACTACCTTTTGCATTGTGGGCTGATCGCTCTACGCATAGTGTGACTACTGGATACATGCCTGCGGAGTTGATGTATGGGCAAAAACCTGTCATGCCTACTGAAATTTGTGCTCTCACTTGGAGTGTTCTTCCGTGGCATGAGAATTTATCAAGGGAAGAGCTTTTAGCCCTTCGGATTCGTCAATTAGAGAGAAGGACAGAAGATGTGCAGCTAGCAGTTGATCGTTTGAAGGCAGCCCGTCTCAGAAATAAGGACAGGTTTGATTTAAGGCATCGCTTGAGGCCTAGAGCTGTAAAAGAAGGAGATTGGGTTCTAGTCTATGACAGTAGTCTAGAAAATCAGCATAGTAGCATGAGAAAAATGGTTCAAAGATGGTTTGGACCATATGAAGTAAAGCAGGTTTTTGACAATGGTACCTATGAGCTGGCTGAATTAGATGGAACAGTATTGAGGGTGCCTATTGTTGGAAAATGAGTCAAGATTTTCAAGAAAAGAGAAGATAAAGAATATGCACTTGAAGCATTGACAGAAGAAGAGCAGGTAGAAGAAAGACAAGCAGAAGAGACAGAAAACATAGATGATGAAGCTGAAGGAGAAACAGGTCTACTAGAATCAGAAGATGGACTCGACCTGTTTGTGGAGTTGAATGATCCTGGATAGTTGGCACATCCGGAGGATGCGCAGGTTTAGAGGGGGTGGATGTCGTGTTGCTGCGCATCCGAGTCGTATACACCTCCATTTCTTTTGTTGTGCATTTGTGTTAATTTCTGCGTGTGATTCATTATTTGTGTGATGCATTTTGATAATCCGCATCCAATGTATATATTCCCTTAATGCATGCGTATGATTTTGTTTGGATGCATGATGTGTGTGTATAAGAAAAATATGAAAAATGATGCCAAAGGACATTATCAAGCTGATAATTTTAATGATGATCTTTAAGAAATGATGCGGGACATGCATATGATGCCAAACAGGGTGACCTTTGAAATCGTCATTAATGGTCTTGCCAAAGCAAACAGAGTTAAAATGATGCTGGAACTTCTGGATGAAATGAAGATTATGGTGGTGATGACAATTGCGAAGGCACTTGAGCAAGCAGATGTGCAGTGGAGTAGTTCTCTTGTAATAGGAATTTTAAGATTCCTCAAGAGCATAAAAGCTTCTTGGGTTTTTTTTTATTGGTGGAAAGACACTGCTTGGCCTCTTCACAGTCACCATGAGTCTGACAATTGGCATAGTTCGTGCTTATACAGAAGGAAGAATTATATTGGAGGCACTAATATTGACAGCAGCTGTTGTGCTTTCTCTTACTGCCTACACATTTTGGGCAGCAAAGAAAGGTTATGACTTTAGTTTCCTAAGTCCCATGCTTTTTGCAGGCCTCATGGTTCTCTTACTTTTCGGACTCATCCAGGCTTTCTTTCCACTAGAACGGATTTCCCTGACCATATATGGGGCCCTTGCAGCCATCATATTTAGTGCTTATAAAATCTATGACACAGACAATTTGATCGAAAACTATACCTACGATCAGTATATTTTGGCCTCAGTCGCTCTCTACTTGGACATCCTCAATCTATTTTTGGCCTTGTTAGATCTTTTTCAGGAAGGAGGATATCACGACACTACAGATTATTACGAAAAGAGTGGAGAGGACCATCTGTGAATCGAAAAAGGAATACGCAGGTTGAAGGGGGAGAAATAGGGGCCGAAGGATTTTTTTATGGAGGACTAACATGGAAAACTACCTCGAAGAAGAGTGAATGCAGATGCTGAAGAGGAAGATCTGAAGAAGAACATGGCCGCGAAACACTGGAGGCATGGACAGTAAAGACAAAGGCAGAGGAGCAGTATAAACTCCGTCATCTGATACAAGACATGATGGAACCATCATCTTTTGTTGCCCTCCATCACCAAGCGATGGCCACTATTTTCAATAGTATGGAGCGTTGATTACTGGTCGTCATCCCTGGACCCTGATTTCCGTTCCCTTCCATTGTTTGAGAATATTTACTTCCGTCTCCTAACGAAGCTTGGAGGAGATACGGAGCATCGAGGACAAGGAAGGAAATGCCATCAGAAGATGCCCAGCAATTCGAGTTTTTCAGAGTCCGCAGGTTGAATCATGATCAAGGGAAAGCCACAAGTATTCTACGTCTTGCTCCTCTTCTAGCCAAAGCACAGCAGAGAGTGAAGGACTGAAGGCAGCTCATGTGGAGTTTGCAGAACGAATGCGAAAGAGAGATGCGGCTACTGCTCCCTCTGTCGGTGATCGAGTGCCTTACGTCATCATTAAGGCTGCAAAGGGTGCAAAGCCTAACAAGTTAGAGTTTGAGAAAGTATACTTTCCATATTTGCTTATCAGTAAGAAAAGATATGCAGGGTTACTTTGGACAAAACCTGAGACACATGATAAAATGGATACAAAAGGTATAGAAACAGTACGCAGAGATAATTGTTTGCTGGTGAAGAATATGATGGAGGAATGCTTATACAAGATACTTATTGAGCGCAACACATCTAGACAAAATCAAGACATTCTGGTCAGTTTGGAAATGGATATGTTCCTGTTCTTGACTGTTACACTTCACACATAACTGTGAAGTTTGCTGAGATTCTGACTAAAAATTGATCCGGTGGAGACTTTTCTGATCCAGTGACTGCTGCTACTCTTAGTATTGTACAAGTATTTTAGGGGTTGGATAAGAAGCTAACCCAACTGGCTTATATCTTACTCAAAGTATTCTAAAGCACTGGAGCCGTTCTAAGAAAACTTTGATCCAGATTTTGTTTCAATTAGGACCAAAGCTCGTAAAGCACTACATCTGTTTGGTGGATCTCCTTTGTCACGCAGGATACTTGAATGAAGCTCAAGATTTGCTCCAGTGTATGCCTACATTCCCAGATGTTACTGGCTGGTTAGCTTTGTTGTCTGGCTGCAGAAATTATGGGAACTTGTCACTTGGGAAGCATTGCTATAATGAGGTCATGGAACTTGATCCAATTGATGCTTCAGGGTACATGCTAATTTCCAAGATGTATTCTGATGCTCACTTGAGGGAGATTGTGGACAGGATACAGGAGATGAGAAATCGTAAAGATGCCCTCACTGAGACAGAAAAGATAATCTTGGAGGTTGCCAAACTTCTTCGTGAAGATTATTTGGCACAGAATGCCTTTACCCCTATGATAGGTTTTGCCCATTTTACAAATCTGTTTGGATGATGCGAAACATCATACATTTCAACACACTTGCAAATCAGGCTGTAGAAAGAAGGAGATGAAGTTTTTGAAGAATGGATGCTGTCTGTGATAAGAGGCAGAAATGCAGAATTTATGAAAATGTTTTGTACCAATGCTGAATATCCTCTGCTTGGTCAATTTTGTTGCTCCTGATATGAGACAAACAGTGGCTATGGGTGTCTTCAAGAGGTTATGCTGGAAAACCGAGAATGACTATTCTTTTGCATAAACAATCCCAATTGAGAACCCTTGATGCTCAAAAACAGGAGTTGGATTGCTGAAAGTTTCTGCTGGTCTGATGTACCTGCTGCTGTTGAGATCTGAATTTGATAGAAAATCTCTGAAAGCATCTGAAATCAGATGTGTGGAACAACAGAAAGTTCACTGCACTAAAGGGCATTGCTTGATTGGATTATAAGTTAATGCTCATTATTCCGTTCAAAGTAAATGACATCATACATCTGAATGTAAACAAAGTGATACAATATGATGATCTTGGCATCAAATATTGTGTTATTGAGATCTTCTTGTTAGTATTAATTTCTTGCTGTACCTTGAACCCCGTGTTCTGCAGCCCTTGCGTGAACTCTACGACAGCGAAAGCTCGTCCCACTACAAAGGAGCATCGAATGGACTCTACAGAAAAAGAAACAACACATCAATCCACCATACAATAATGCATTCAAATATCTCATGGTAACTACGGACAAGAAAGATGAGTGAGTTACAGGGCCGCCAGGTCTATACAATCGGTCGATCAATGCATTGAGACCGTGCCTCTCTGCATATCGAGTCTCAAGGCCTATCGGATCGTGATTTGTAATGGAGTGCTGCAAAGAAAACAAAATGCTAACTGTTAGAAACATGATTGTCAGTACAAAGAATATTTCAAAAAAACAAACAAGCAAAACAAAAGAGAAACTTACAAAGTCCTCCAAATATATCCTGTGGCCGCCATTCCCAAGATGATGGACCACTCCAGCCTCGAGTCGTGCCCTCGTCGCCTCGCGCTGCTGACTCCAACGTCCTGGAGAATCTGTAGCCTTCTCCCTCAGTCGGCGCCAGTCGTCTGCATCTAACCAGTCAGGCTTTGCAGCCCCACTCTTGATTGCCTTGCGTGCGTCGGATCGTCTATGTGACATGTATGCATGCATGCAATCCATCATCCAACCCATAGAGAATCTATCTACTGCGGCTGGCACTGAAAACTCCTCGTGCAAGAATGCTACTACGTAGTCCTTGCTCCCCTCCAGTATGTTCTTCCAATGATCTAAGACGTTGTGTCGAAAAACTTGTTGGCACAACTCTCTCATGCGAGCCATCACCCTCCTCCCCTCATCATTCATGATGATGGCTCCTGACCTACTATCGACCAGATATCCATAACCCCTAGGAGTCTGCCTAAGATGGGTCCTCTCCCATCTGCGTCCACGCTCTTGGGCATATCCAGGAGACCCCTCTACATCCGGTGTACCGATGGGGGTAATCTCTCTCGGAGTGGCACCCAAAGGGATGCCACCTGCTGACGGCTGCGCAAAAGCCGGAGTAACTGGAGCAAATGTCCCCATAGGTGTGACAAATCCTGGAGGTGACGTAGCTCCAGCTGAATGACAAGACAGAGACACCACATCCGTGTCTCCACAGTAGCATCCCCCTGATCCTGATGCACTCCCTCCCTCAGGCCCAAGTCGTGAGCGTCGAGATCGTCTGCTCAAAGCCGAAGCATCCGATCGCGTTGAAGCAGATCTGGTAGAGCGCCCTGACGAAGAACGAGACAGCTCCTGGTCTGCCATCTCTCTGAATCTCGCGAGCTGGTCTGGAGACATGCATGCAAAGATGTCCTGCAACTCCTCATCGCTCATCCCTCGACTCATCCTGAAAATGTCACCTGCACAAATAAAAAATGATGTTAGAATAAGCAATTTAAATCATACAAAGCACAGTAATATAAATCATTTTAAAAAAATCTCTCTTAAAATGCATATCTTATGTACCTTTATAAGAGATTGGTCAACGAATTGAGTAAGTGGATGCTCCAAGTATGAAGTATCCTATGGTCCCATGTTAATCTCCTGACACAACTCCGCATACACTGGAAGGTCGATAGACATGTCACTACAAAAGAATGAGTCCGTCTCATTCTTAAAAAATTCTTGGACTCTTGTATTTCCATCATTGTTAGCTGATGCTGGCTCCAAGCTTTCGACGGCCTCCACCCCTTGTAATATCGATCCCTCTATTTGCATATTATCTTCATCTATGCTCGGAACATCGCTTTGATCATATATTCTCGCACTTCGGGGAGTTGAAGATATAACACACCACCATCGAGGTTGTTGGGGTTTGGGCTGAAGATTACCTGTTCACAAACACGTACAAGAGAGTGATTAACCATTGTGACATAAACCATGTCGTAATACAATTAGCAAGCAAATGACTCCATGCACCTGTTCACAATGGGCCGACAACACAAAGGTGTCGCACAAATCCGTCCATTTTTTTTTCGGAATCTATTTTGAGAAATCCCGATGGACCTCGTCAAACTGTTGCTCCAGCTCCTCCAAGTACCACTTCGAACCACTGCACATCGAATAGTATCATGGAGAAGCTACGGTAATCCACCGTAATAATACTTTGCAAGTTCCCAAAATACTCCATCTCATCCACAACCGTGTTTGGATCTGTTGCTCGTTGCCGTCTCTCTTGCTCGAACCTTGCCACGACACCACAGTCCATTGTGGAGCGCATTTTGTCAATACGCTCCACGTGAAAATGCCATCCACGCGACCACGCTGCACTATATATTTTGTACTATACATTGAAACACTCAAATTAGATGTCGCATATAAAATTTAGATATGCCAGATTCTAAACCCCTCATCACCTTTGGACTACATCCCCTCGAGAATTCCCACTCCTCCATTGAGACCTCTGTCCCTTCACTGGATGCTACGTTCAAGGCTCCATGCAACCATCGCGTTGATATAAACTGCGGCATCTCCTCCATGCCTTCGGAATATCGAATCGGTCGATGACACGTACTACATTGGAATCTAGCTCGCGCTTCCTCTCGATCTTGCCTTGCAATCTGGTACTTGGTGAGCCACGTCTCCATGGAGGCATAGTGCAACAAACAAAAGAGATTCACCTTCTCTTCCATTGAGGCATCCATTCTTTTTTCTACCCCATTTCCAACCACCACATCTCCAGTCAGTCTATCATCGTCCTTCAGCGTTCATAGCATTTCATTGTCTGGTTCCATCGTTGGTAGCCATTGTGAAATATGCACTAACGCCTCTGACACCAACCAACCTTCGTCCATGCTACCTTCTGGCCGAGCTCATTGTCGCACAAAGCCTTTCAAGGTTTTCATGAAGCACTCCAGGAAGAACATCCATCGCATATGGACAGGTCCAGCAATCTCCACTTCGTCCACAAGATGCACAAGAAGGTGGATTTGTATCGTGAGCATGCTAGTGGGCAGGTATTTCTTAAAGAGACAGACCGTCTCCACTGCTCCCCACCTCGCGGATTCAATAGAGGACATCTTAATCTCTTTCTGTGAGATCCATTGTACCAAAGTCGACAACTTGTAAATGGCCCCACGAATTTCTGGACTAAGGCATCTTGCGATTGCGATTGGTAGGACAAACTGCCACAAATGAGAAAGCATTATGAATAATGGCCACTTTCCAAATTGCAAAATGCCCACACTAATTACAATCCATTCGTAGCACAAACCTGGCATATCTTATGCCAATCATGAGATTTTAGCCCCGAAAATTGGTGGTCTTTAGAAAATGTGGACTTGAGAGAACGCATCATACCCATCGGAGTGTGGATAGACTTGATTACTTGCTTCACAATGCGCTCTTCTTTAGTGGACAAAACCCAAGGAGAGTGAGGAAGCTGCACGCGACCATCAGCACTCGACTGCGGCCAAAGCGCCTCCATCTTACCTACCTCCTTCAAATCCATTCGTGCCCCTATAGTGTCTCTCTTTCCTGTGATGTGGTCCCATAGTAAGTTGCCCACATTCTTGAAAATATGCATGGGATCCAACAAGTGGTTGACCTATAAGTGGGTCCAATATGGCAACTCGTAGAAAATTGAGAATCGTCACATTCCATTTGGATGTGATTCCACGTGGACCATTTTCAGCTCGTACCAGCTTGCAACGTTCATAAGTGTTGGAGGTCGTCCAAGGAAACCTTCCCTGAGTTCATGATCCTCCGGCAAGAAAGCGGCGTGTCCTTGATATACCATCTTCTTCATGGTTCATGACCTTTGGGAGTCTAACTGTGGCCCACACAATGGACATGCATGATAACCTGAGGTAATCAGACCTGTTCCAACACCACGACCTAGTGAATACTTGATTGAATGAGATAAAATATAGATATTACTAGCGAGAACGGAGGCCTGCTCACCTGAGCACTCTCCCAATCCTAGAAAGTCATGCATCGTCCACATGAGAATGGCTCAAATATTGGCTGACCGTCGACCATCGCGCCTGCTCATATCTTACACAATGACCTGCTCCTCCCACAAAATCTTAAGCTCATCGACTAATGGACGAAGATACACGTCCATATTTTTTACTTTGTAGCGGCCTGGGACGAGCAAGCTAAGGATGAGATGTCCTTTCTTCGTAGAAAGCCATGGAGGGATGTTGTAGTTGACAAGGACTATAGGCCACACACTATAAGAAGTTGAGCGCAAACCGAATGGGTTCACGGCATCCATTGCGAGACCGAGCCAAAGATTCCTTGGCTCTCGCGCAAAGCCTGGGAAGGTAGAGTCAATGTGGCTCCATGCGCTCGAATCCGCTGATATTCGTTGAACTCCATCCGTGGACCTATTCTGCACATGCCACATTGTCAAGCTCGCCATGCCGAACGTACAAAACATGTGGTTTATGCGGGGGATGAGCGAAAAGTGTCTGAGAACTTTTTGAGGGATGGTTTGCTCTTGCAAGTCCTGTCGATACCTGTGAGCACCACACTTTGGATATGTCTCCATAGTCTCGTATTCTTCTCAAAACAGTATGCAATTGTTGATACATGCATGGATGTTATTGTAGTCCATGCCAAGCTTCCGTAAAACATGTCGTGCATCATCATGAGACTCAGGCATGGTATTTGCAAGTGGTAATATATGATATTTCAATAACCTGAAAAAAATCATAAAACACCTTGAAAAAGCACAAATGTTTGTACGCTCCACCCGTATTTTGCTTGCACACTTAAGAGTGCAAGCAGTGTCTTTAACTGAGATACTCGGCACCCATCATATAATGGTATGGATGCTTCCTCTCTAAGCGGATCAAAAGTCTCGACATCCATGGGAATCAATGCATCGATCATTGCCTCCATCTCAGGCTCCAAGATTGTAGGTAGGTTTGGAAGGTTGTCTGTCTCTCCTCTGGCATTGACGGTATAGATTGGCCTTGCGAGTGGTGGATTGGATCTTGCACTCCATCCATCGCATGCCCACGAACTCTTCTAATTAGCCGCAAAGGGTGCACTCCCCCTTGGGACGAGACATCACCTCCCTGGATAGAAAATTTGCCAACAAGACCCAATCTTATTGTATATGGTTTTCAATTAGCTTGCGAGTATAATGCATGATTGATATTAACTTCAAATTACCGTTTGCTGAAAATCCGCAATCGCCTGATCAATGATCTCCGATTGAAACTCGCCAAATCATCGTACGTGTTCTATAGACAATCGGCGTTTTCGTCTAATTGCCAACTTGCATTGAGAGCAAGGACATGGGACACGCTGATTTAGATACGCCTCGCGATCTTGAACAATCTTCGTCGTTTTCCATCTTATCTACATTACAACAAACGAGGCTCAAATGGATAGCTTTAAGGAAAGTGATGAATATCTTAATTCATCATTGCAACAAAAAGATTGGTGACAAGGATACTATGATTAATGAAGTTCTTCACGAGGTGAATATAGAGTTGAAGGGGATGGAGCATGATTCTTCTTTGGGATTTAGTGGTAATCAGTCAATTATTGAGGTGTCTTCTTGTGCAACCATTATACCTTATATACCTAGCTACGGTCTCTAGGTTATGTACTTTGAGTATCTTAGAGGGGCTCTTCTAGGATTACTTATACAACTGCACTAGAGGGCTTTGAGTATAAGTAATCCATTTATGAGCATCATTGAGGATCTCTTAGTCTAATAATAAATCAATCTCAACAAAAAGCATCTTAGTAATGTGGTTTTTTTGTCCTAGGTCCATGTATAAAAATTAATGCCATCTATGAAATTTATCAACTATAGTTATAAAATTTGTTCCAATCAATTCTACTCATAGTCATAACATTTGAAGAAAATATCCTAGGCTCAATTTAAGGGATTCTTCTTCTATAGCAATACTTTTGGGTTCATTTTGATGAAGTACCATAATGACCATTAGCTAGGGTATCATTTTCTTTTAGTCCTTCCATTGACTAGTTGGCATGATTACTAATTTGTTATGCCTATAAAGTTAATACAAAAACAATGAATTATGCATATCACAATTAGATCCCCTACTTGGACATTATGAAGGATATGACCAATTTTAAGCCATCTTAAAGAGTCACCAATGTACGTGGCCCATGGCAAAGCACATTGCATACCATTATCGATAAGTCTATTATCGTGCATCTTAAATATCCTAATTAGACTTTATAAAGTGTATGACTAATTTTTAGCCCTCTTAAGGAGTCGATGTAATGGTACCCATAAAAAAAGCAAAGTGCATACCATTACCATAATCATGAATATGTTATCGTTCCAATATATACACACACAGGTGGACTACATCTTGAGTAGACAAAAGCTATCCATTTGAGTAGACATACATCTCCATAAAGCTATCCATTTGAGTATACATCTCTTTCTCTTTCTCTCCCTCTCTCTCCCTCTCCCTCTCTTTCTCTCTCATTTCCTCTCCCTCTCACAATATATCCTAACAATCTCCAAAGCAAAAGGGAGAGGGAGAGAGAAAATGCACTCTCCCTCCCTCTCCCTCTCCCTCTCCCTCTCCCTCTCCCTCTCCCTCTCCCTCTCTTTCTCTCCCTCTCTTATTTCCTTCCCCTCCCTCTCCCTCTCCCTCTCCCTCTCTTTCTCTTTCTCTTTCTCTTTCTCTTTCTCTTTCTCCCTCTCTCTCTCTCTTTCTCTCCCTCCCTCTCCCTTTCCCTCTCTTTCTCTCGCATTTCCTCTCCCTTTCACAATATATCCTAACACTCTCCAAAAGCAAAAGGGAGAGGGAGAGAGAGAATGCACTCTCCCTCCCTCTCCCTCTCCCTCTCCCTCTCTTTCTCTTTCTCTCCCTCTCTCATTTCCTCCCCCTCCCTCTCCCTCTCCCTCTCCCTCTCCCTCTCTTTCTCTCTCATTTCCTCTCCTAAACAAGCAAAAGAGAAAGTGATTTAAACCTTAAACAAGCAAAAGCGAGAGGGAGAGAGAGAATGCACTCTCCCTCCCTCTCCTCTCTCTCCCTCTCCCTCTCCCTCTCTTTCTCTCTCATTTCCTCTCCTAAACAAGCAAAAGGGAAAGTGATTTAAACCTTAAACAATCAAAAGGAAGAGGGAGAGAGAGAATGCACTCTCTCTCCCTCTCCCTCTCCCTCTCCCTCTCCCTCTCTTTCTCTTTCTCTCCCTCTCTCATTTCCTCCCCCTTTCTCTCCCTCTCCCTCTATTTCTCTCTCATTTCCTCTCCTAAAAAAGTAAAAGAGAAAGTGGTTTAAACCTTAAACAAGCAAAAGAAGGAGAGAGGGAGACTCACCGATGAGATATGGCGAGTGTGGGGTGGCTCCTCTTTGCAATGAAGGCTCCTCTTCTCCTTCATGAACAACGACGCCGGCGGCGGCGGCAAGTTTTCTTCATCTCCTTCTCTCACAACGGTCTCTCTCTCCCTCGCTCTCGCTCTCAAAACACAAAATGCAAAAACGCGAAATAAAGCCGCGCTCGGTTTCGGCCCATTTTTTACCCTGTGGACCATCGCTATTTGCGTCGGTAAAGCGACGCAAATAGCAACGCCGCTACCCGCCGTCGCTATAAGCTCAAATCCTTGTAGTGAAAAGCTATGTGGAGGGGGGTAATCATTGATGATGATGATGACGAGGAGTACGGACGGCAGCATGGCAGCTGTAGGTAGACTGCATGGCAAAGTGGCGACGGGCAGCAGTGGCACAGCACGACAGCAGCAATAGTCCTTCCTTCTCTCTCTTCGTTCTTGTCTCCCCCCAAGGCTAAGGGGGAGGTTATATAGTGTGTAAGGAAGGGGGGGAAATCCACCACATGGAGGCTTCATGCCTTCCCTCCCTCATGCATCCCCACACCACACTCCTCCCTCTCTCCACTTAACTCACTCCTCCACACGCTCCCTCTCCCCCTGCCATGCATTGGCTGAGGGGAGGGATAATTAATTAAAAAATTTGCACTACTTTAATCTTTCATCCATTTGCCTTTATGTAAGGGGTGTTTCTTGTGCGACTTGCGGTTTTTAAGCCCTGGCCTCATTTGCACAATGTGGATGGGCTCATTATTGCGAGTGCGGAGTAAGGACTTTGTCACTATCATTATTCCATTGCGGAAGATGACTTTGCATAGCTTTTGTGCGGGCATGTGGTGATCAAGGTCCTTTAATATTTCGAGCGGAAATATTACATTCTCTCCCCCTTAGAAGAATCAAGATGTTCTCATCTCGAGAAGAACTGGGGGTATTGTTGGTTAAGAGTACTTTCATCCATCCAAGTGGCATCATCCTCGGGATAATCTTTCCACTCGACGAGACATTCTCTCAAGGTTATGGATCCCTAACATCTAAGATCCTGTCATGCCATAGCTCAAGGACTCCTTGGCTAGGCATTACAACTTGTTGATCATCAAGTACATGGCTAGGGTTAGGTACATACTTCTTCAGTAGGCTAATATGAAATACATTATGAACCTTTAGGTTCTCAGGGAGTTGAAGTCTATAAGCATTAGGCCCTAGGCACTTGAGAATCTTGTAGGGTCCAGAATACCTTGCACTTAGCTTCTTGTATTCACCTAAGGATAGGGAACTCTTCTTTGGGCGTATGCAAACGAAGATCATGTATCCTTTAGCGAAGGATCTACCTTGACGTTTCAAATCCGTGTATGCCTTATGTCTATCCTTGGAAGCTTGGATGTCCTACCTTATTGACTTCATTTGGTCGTCCATATCTTCCAACATCTGCTTTGAAGCTTTAACCCTCAAGGTTGGATCCGAGAAGTTTAAAGGACTTCGACAATCGTGCCCATACGATGCTTGAAAAGGGGTCATCTGAATGCTTTGTTGGTAGGAAGCATTGTAGGCAAACTCAACGAGTGGCAAGTATTGAATCCACTTTTCTGGTTCTCGGCAGCAGTGTGCTCTTAGCATATCCTCGATGAATTGGTTGACTCGCTTCGTTTGACCATCGGTTTGAGGATGGTAAGCTGTACTAAAATAGAGTTGAGTCCCAATGGCTTCGAAGATAGCTCTCCAGAAGTGTGATGTGAAGAGATAATCACGATCACTAATGATTCTTCTAGGTAACCCATGCAGTTTGAATATCTCCTTGATGAACAACCTTGCAATGCCTGAGGCTTTATAGTTTGTCTTAACAGGGATAAGGTGTGCAACCTTGGTGAGCATATCCACCACAACCATAATGGAGTTGTGTCCTCCCTGAACTTGGGGCAGGCCAACAACAAAGTCCATACTGATGAATTCCCATTTCATTTGGGGAATATCAAGTGGTTGTAACTTTCCTGGCATTTTGACATGTTCGGCCTGAATACATTGACAAGACAAACATTGAGTGACATATTTGAGAACGTCACCTTTAAGCCTCTCCCAATAGTAGCTCTTTCTGACTGCATTGAGGGTCTTGGCATAGCTAGGATGTCGTGAAAAGGGGGAGTTATGAGCTTCCCAAAGTATCTTTTGCTTGAGTGACTGGCTTGCCGGTATACATAATCTCGTTCTATAGTAGACAAGTCCATTATCGATAGAGAATTCTTGATACTTAGCCTGTAGCTTTGGGTCTTGATCCTTGATAGGGATCTCCCTTAGCATCTCTTGATAGGTTGGATCATGGTATGCCTATTCTCTAGCTACCTCAAGTATTGGGTTGTTTGGCATGGATACCTTTGTGGCTAGAGATCTAATTGTTGATGGATCTTGCAAGATCAGAGAATTAAGGAACGCCTTGCGACTAAGTGCGTCAGCAACTACTTTCTCCTTTCTAGGCTGGTATTTAATTTCAAAATCATATTCCTCCAGCACTTCAATCCATCAACGTTGCCTCATATTGAGCTCGTTCCGGTAAAGATCCACTTGAGACTTTTATGATCCGTCACTAGGGTAAACCTGTTACCCAACAAGTAGTGTCTCCATAGCTTGAGAGCATAGATGATAGCTAACAACTCTAGATCGTGGGTAGCATAATTCCTCTCATGGCTCTTTAGTTTCCTTTTAAAATTAGGGAAAAATAAGAAACGGGCTGTGAAAAATTAAAAAAATTTATATCTATATTTATGTAATGTATAACGATGGCAAAGTATGAGGTTGGCCTCGGTTTATCCCCATTTCTATGTTTTGTGTGTATTTATCGCTCTTTTAAAAGGGAAAAATGCATAGAAACCCTATTTAACCAATCAATGATGCAAAATGTTAAGAGTTGGATGAAAAGGGTCTGAAACATTGAAAGATAAAGAAAATATTTGATTTATGCATTGCACTTGGCATATAGAAAATGGTTTAAATAAAGAGGATGGTAGCATAAGCATATGGCTCGGTGCCTCCTTTCAACGCAGCACGTGCTAGAAAAATTCATGGAAAGAATGCTTTATGCACTATGTACGATGCTGGTCTTTCTTTTGTCTGAGCACATAGCCATATATGATTTGCATTAAGCATAATAATTAAAAGGTATCGAAGAAACCTCCTGGATGCATGGCACCTGTTTTCCTTAGGTTGTGACCAACGATGAGCGTGAGAGGATGTCCTAAGCTGTAGGTTAGTCGTTGGGCCCTAAGGGGAAAGTGTAGTGAGGAATGGTACATCCTGGAACGTGAAATATTTGTACCTTGAGAGGAGTTTGTGCTCGTTTGCATTATATGTTTAGCAGCGCATCAAAGGGCCAATCCCTGCGATATAGAAGAGCTGCAGTGGGGCTCCGACTATTAGTCGGTTGGGATCTCCCTCTGAGGAGTTTAAGGGAAACGTTGGACTATGAACTATAAACATAGGAATTAAGCTTTAGGGCAGTTGGTCCTTTAGCATTATATTGACGCTCTTGGTCCGCGAGGCCGTGAGGGTGTTTATGTGTCATGACCATGAGGTCCGGCTAGTGCTATAGCCAGTGCCGGCCCATTTCAAGTCCCATCATCTATCTATGAGAGATTGAGAGAGAGAACTATGAAGATAATGAAGATGAATCATATATGATTATTTCCATTCAAAAATAGTATATTCTTTTTTGTTTCTTGTTCTATTGATAGATTCTATGAAAATGTTGAAGATTATGGTTGATTCTATCAAATCCGTGGGAGATATCTACTATGATGTTGCGTGAAGATTTTTTCTTTCCTTATTGTGGTTCTCTAAAGAATAAAATAAAAGCTTGTTGATGTTACAAGATAGATTTTCTTGCAGTAGAAACCCTTTCTTCATGGTGTTCCTCTTGGGGCTCCAAGTCTTGAACTTTACCCCTTGAAAATTTGCTAAAAGGAATGTAGAGCCATTCTTTCCTAAACAAACAATTTTTTAAAGTCCATCACACTTGGGTTCTAATTTTCTTAAGAATAGCTCACAACAGGGATCATAATAGAGGACCAATTGACCCTTGGCAATTGTTGAGACAAAAAAAAGGGCCTGACACTGGCTCTAGGGTTCTAGTCGAGAGCCTCCAACACTCACCTAAACAATCCCACGGTGTCGTGACTACTAGGAGTGTATAAACACTATGAATTGATTTATCCAAAGAATGAGTTTGTAGATACTATCTTTAGATCGTAGTCCAATGTGATGCCCTCCCCAACTCCAAGTAAAAGGAGTATCCAAACATAATGGTGTTTAGCGTCTCGTCCCCTTCCCCCTATTGTTTAAGATTTTGCATTCATTCGATACTAGGTTAAACTAGTATTTTATGTATATTTCTTTGTGATAAAAGTGATAAACATGTAGCACTATGATATAAAAACTAGGGTAAACTAAGGCTAAATCTCATGCTTTATCTCCGTCATACTTGCACAAACATGATTTTATTTTTTCATAATTTTCTAGATAAAACATTGTTTTTGTTATATTTTCTTTGTCCAAAATCGTATTTTTGAATATTTTTTCTAATTTTCTTATTGTGAAATGCTACTTTTTTTATTTTTTTGAGTCAAAAAATTAATTCACACATCACATTAAATTTTTACCCATGTGAACATGATTTGATTTCGAAAACCAGCAAAAATATCAAATTTTCACTAAAAACACACATTTCGAGTTAACAAATACATACAGACATCAATTCTGAATTTTATGTCTCATAGCCCTCAAACACATTGCAACCAAGTCTCAATATAAGTTTCATTGCATATGAACAAGATTTGCATCATGAAATGTCAAAAAAGATTCAAATTTCCATTAAAAATAGGCTTACCGCCATTTTTTGAGTTTTGAGTTTCAAGAATTGAAAAATTAGACTACATTTGAACGTGCAATTGATCTATAATTAGTATTGTATCATCACTCCTTTGTTTCGGCATAATCTCATATCAATCCGGGTCAAGCTAGACAACCGATCTTCATCCCAGTCTTTGCCAATTCATTCCGACATGAACAACCCATAGGATGAGAGAGAAGGAGGAGAGAGAAAGAATGATTTTGGTTCTTCATGCTCAAGCTACCATTTATAGATCCCTCATTGACAATTTGAAGTGAGAAAAATGAAGAATGGCATGGTATCATCGGATTACATGAGTGTTTTCAAGCTCATTAGACCCCCCATCGAAATCACATGGTGCGGGAGCAGGGCAGCCATTTTTTCATGCACCAATGAAAACCTCCCCCCCCCCTCCCGGGCCACTCTTGGACACATTGCACTTTCTTAGGATCAGCTTGGATGCCTTTTTCACTAACGATGTGTCCTAAGTACTCAACCTCTGTTTGCATGAAGACACACTTGCTTTCTTTGGCAAATAGCCGGTGCTCTCTGAGTACATCAAAAAATTTTCTGACATGCTTCAGATGCTCATGCAGTGACTTGCTGTAAATGAGTATATCATCAAAGAATACCAACACAAACTGGAAAAGCCATGGCTGCAATATCTTGTTCATTAAGCTCTGAAATGTGGCGGGTGCATTAGTGAGCCCAAATGGCATGACAAGAAAATGGTACAAGCCATGGTCAGTCCGAAAAGCTATTTTGACTTCATCACCCATCCTCATTCTGATTTGGTGGTAACCGGATCGCAAATCAATCTTGGTGAAGTAGTGTGCTCCCTTGAGTTCATCAAGCAAGTCATCAATTCGAGGGATGGGGTATCTATTTTTGATGGTGATCTTATTGAGATCACGGTAGTCAATGCACAACCGGAAAGATCCGTCCTTTTTCTTAACTAATAGAACCGAGGAGGCATAAGGGGAAGAGCTAGGCTCTATGAATCCCATCTCAGTGAGCTCCTTGACTTGCTTTGCTACTTCCTCTCTGTCACATTTAGAGAGTCGATATGGGGGTTTATTGATGGGCTTGGCATGGGGCTCCAAGTCAATCGGGTGATCCACCGATCTCTGAGGAGGAAGGGTAGTGGGGGGCTGAAACAGGTCCTCATATTCAGCCAAAAGCGCTTTTAGTGCTGCATTTTGCTTCCCCAAGGTGTGTTGGTCATCATTATCCTTATGCAAATGCAAGACAAAGATTTGGGAGTGTTTCTTGAATTTTTTTTTGAATTGTCTTGCTGTTATAAGCTAAAAATCAGCATTTTCTTTGATTCCCTCCAAGTGTACAAGCTGCCCATGCATTACAAACTCCATATACAGCTAAGAGAAGTCCATAGAGATTTTTCCCAACTGCTGAAGCCAATCACATCCCAATACAACATCCACGGGGCCCATATCAAGGGTAATTAATTCCACCTTTGCTGTGTAATTTTCAGCCAGCATAAGAGACACTTGTGTGCATACATGGGAGCTCACTTCCTCATTTCCATTGGCAACTTGAACCCGAAGAGGTTGCTGTAATTCAGTGGGAACACATGTCAAACGGCCAAGAGTTGATTTATTCACAAAACTGTGCGTGCTGCCACTATCTATGAGGATGTATATACTCTTGCCATCAATGTTACCATGCACTCGTAGGGTGTTCGGGCTCCTAGAGCCGGTCCATGCATCCATGGAGCTCGAGCAGGCTGATATAGTAGTGAATGAGGGGTGCCAAGGGTCATTCCCAAGCATGTCATCAATGGGGCAGCCATCGGGGGGTCAAAAGGGAACCCCTCTGGTGAGTCATAAAACTGATCAGGATCAATATCCTCCTCATATTCAGCATTTCCAACAAGTTTCATTATTGGAGAGTTGTCATGCATGTCCTCTTCCAGCTTGTCACTATCTTCCAGCACGTACATGCTATTAAACTTGACAGTGGCGTTCTTAAAGGGGCATTTGGATGCATGATCAGTCATATACTTATCCCCGCATTTAAAGCACAAGCCTTTGGCTTTTCTATCCTTGACAACTTCAGGAGGAATGAATTTTTGATTGTTAGGACTGAAGCCATTCCTTGCCTTATTTTCAGCATACTTTGGGTCACTTTTGGAGGGTGGTGCTATCCCAAAACTGACATATTTCCTTTCAGCATTAAAAGTGGGGTAAGTAGGAATTTTGGGGCTTCCATTCCTTGCATCATTGCTACAATAATTATTAGCATATGGGGGTTGCCTGCTAGGGTATCTTTGTTGTCCTGCAATGGGCTGCATGCTCTTATTGCGGCGGTATTTTCGACCATAGCATTTGGCCAATTCTATGGCTGCAAATAGGGTGGCTGGCTTTTGAGCCATTACATCAGCTGAAAGATGCGCATCTAGCCCATAAATGTATTTATGCAATTTGGCCTCATCACTGACTGCCTCAACATACATGGATAGGTTCATGAATTGGTTGGTGTACTCACTCACGGTGAGATTTCGCTAATCAAACTGATACCATTGCCTAGCCAAGTGTTCTTTTTCTAGCGGGGAGACAAAAACTTGGATCATATGCATCTTGTACTCTTCCCAATCACGAAACTGCTCATTTTCTCTTTGAACAAATCTCCACCATGTGTGGGCAAAACCTTCTAAATGAAGGGAGGAAAAAATGATATTTGCCTCATCGGTATGGGGGTAGATGAGAAAATAGGCTTCCAATTTAGAGGTCCATTCCTCTAGTTCAGCTGGGGATGAGGATTGCCCATTGAATTTAGTAAGCACAATCTTGTCACGCAGCTCATTTGAGCACGGCTGCCCATGAATGCCATTTGCTACATGCTGCCCATACATGCCTTGCTGTCCAAAATTCCCATGGGGGCCATGCTGCCCGTGCATTACATGAGGACCAAATTGCCCATTAGGACCTTGCTGTCCAAAATGTCCATGCTGCCCATTACCATATACATGCTGCCCATTGCCATATGCATGCTGCTTATTGCCATGTGCATGCTGCCCATTGCCATATGCATGCTGCCCATGCACTCTGTGCATTCCATGCTGCCCAAGATTTGCATTGGAGCCATTCCCTTGAGTGTGCAAGTAGCTTCCGTTACGGGGGAGTTGGGGTACCAAGGATGGGCTTGAAGGATTCGTAACGGGGGAGGGGAGGATGGGCTCATCATGTCGAGTGGAGGGCTCACCTGTCTCATAAGTGCTATGGGGAATGCCATGGGTACCACCGAGACCTTGTAGGCTACGCCTGGTTTCCAAGGGGGGAGGGCGGTTAGCCTCATGGGGAGAGACATACTCCTTGGGTCGATCCAAGGGGGGGGGGGGAAATGGAAGAGATGAGGGCACCCATGCACTCTATGAATAAGTCCATCTTGGCCATCATCTTGGAATGACAGTGATCTTGGCAGGTTTCCATCTCCTTGTGGCATTGCTCCATCTCTCAATGTTGTTCAGCATGATGGGTCTCATGTTGGCATAAGGTTCGGTTGAGCAGAGATAAGTGGTCTATCTCGGGGGCACCCTCTTCAAACATGTCTTTGAGATCCTCCTGGGCTGAGCTAGGATCATTCATTGAGGAAGAGGAGTCCCTTATTTCATGCTGAAATTCCTCCTGGGCCTTTGCTTTACCCTTGTGGCCTGCCATCCCAAGTGCAGTCCACCAGACCCCTTGTTACAGAAATTACGATAACTTGAGCAAGGGAACTCCGATTGCCAAACTTTCTAATTCAAATGAAAGCCCTCAATCCCCTCTAAAAGGTTATGTAAAAATATCTCCGACAATAAATGATCAAGGCTTTTCTGTAATCACTTTTTGTGGGCTGACTGTGTAGGACTGCTGCCTATCCCACAGTACCTTTGGGCACAAAATTGAGTGTATATCCCAAACCGTAGGGCAGAATGGGGAGATTTTTAGTTCAAATCAAAGGGGAAGATGCCCTCTTTGAATCAATCTATAGAGCTCATGCTCAATCACACAAGAAGGCTTTGCTGTAATCAACTTTTGCGGGCTGACCGTGTAGGACTGCTCCTGTCCCACAGTACCTCTAAGCACAAAACTGAGTGTATCTCCCAAACCGTAGAGCAGAATGGGGAGATTTTTAGCTCAGATCGAAGGGGAAGATGCCCTCTTCAAATCAAGCTATAAAGCTCATGCTCAGTCACACAATAAGGCTTTTTTGTAATCAACTTTTGCAGGCTGACTGTGTAGGACTTGCTGTCTGTAATACCCTACAAAGACTCCCTCAAGGAGCATACTTTATCCTAATGGTGAGGGTCTTATCCTAGACATCTAGGGCCTCAATGGTGGCTCTCAATGCCCCATAAAACCATACATCCTTTGCATCCATAGCTCATTGCTGAGACCAATTCCATAACTGCATACCCTGCCCTTCTTGCATTGCATCCACCATACATTACCAAGTGGTTCGTGACATTACCAATGCATGTAGGGGCTTGTAGGCTCAAGTGATCAAGGTTCGGGCTATTCCATCAAATGTACCTGTACCTGCAATAATTCTTTGGGCTCCAGATCACCGGGAGGTGGGCAAAGTTCCCCCCAGGCCGGGTTGTGCACCCCTTCAGGGTCTTTGATGGCAAGGGGAGGTCACCCCTCTTTTGTCTTGCCACCTCCCCTAGCATCGGGCTTTTCCTCACCTAGAATATACATGGCAAACATTTATTAATTAAACACCCAGCATGAGATGCATTTCAGGAATCAAAATTTTGGGCTTTTCATGAAGTGCATAGAATTGGAATGGGGAATAGGGATATAGAGCTTACCGGTAGTGACTCACTGCCTACTCACCCTTATACAATGGATTTTTTTATCACTTCTTGGCTTAGCCAATTCATAAGAAGCCAAACGGGTTATGGGTAAGCAAAATATAATCACAATGAAGCTTCAGCATGAGTAAAATCCATTTCAGTACTATTAGATCAAAGGGAAATGACTGGGATTAATACTCAGCATACATTCAATGTCTGGGACTCCTATTATCTACTTAGACTCATACATTCTCTCAAACAAGTGGATGGGATTTAACAAGAGGCTTAAACAAAGAGAATGGGAGCCAAGAATCGGTTACCTTGAGTCTTTTGGAGAAGAAGGCAGTCACTAATGCCACCTCAGTCCTTCATGAGAGCTCCACTTTGATCCCGCATGCTCCATAGCTCCGAAATGGTTGTGCTCCGTCAAGAAAGGGTGAAGTCAAGCTTGGGGCAGGATGGTTCAGGACCTTCCCATGAAGAGTTCTTGCTGAAATTGAAGTCCTACTCCATAGCCATGGCTGCCCACAAGTGCATGTCTTCAAATCTTGCTTGTAATCTTCTTCCCGTGCTTCTTGATGGCTGAAATCTTGAGCTAGGTTGAAGAAGGACTCCTAGGAACCAAGAAGAGACCAAAATCTTCAAGATTTCTGAGCTTGATACCAAGGTTCCATGGCTGCCATGGACTACACCACACCAGGGTTTCTTGAAGTACAAAGGGGAGTCCAAGGGCTGAGGAAGTCTAATGCTTCCCAAGAAGGTTGCCAAGAGCCAGGAGTGAGGCCAGGAAGGAGAAGAGGGCTGGGAGGGCTGTCCAACAGGCCAAGAAGTAGCCCGTTTTTTGCGTCACAAATTTCGGGCTACTCCTGGGGGGCTACAGGTAGGGTAGACCATGGTTGCTGTTGCTCAATGTGATGCTCCAGCTGAGGGGAAAGCCTTGGGACAAGCCATTCTTGCTGAGAAAGAGGGGGGAGCAAGATTTCTGAGTTTCTTGGGCTAGGAGAGAGAAGGTCTTCTTGAAAAGTAACTGAGTTTTTGGCCTTCTCTAACTGTAGGGCAATATTACTAGGTCCTTCTTGTTGGGAAATATGGGTGCATGGAAGACGCTTAGTCGTCAGACAGATTTTGGAAAGTGGCTCGTAATGCCAAACTTGGGACAGGGTCTGCAAGCATTCTTTTTCCAAAAAAAAACTTGGGCTCTTGACCACCTAACGAGTGCGCGTGTGAAGTTTCATTGCATTTCAATACAATTTAGTATTTTAAAAATTATCCCACATCAAAATTATGGATGGATTGATAATCAAGAAATCAACATCGTCACTAGTGGCCCTTAGAAACTTCGCACCACATAGACTATATAGAGGCATCCCGAGTAAAGTCTACAACAATAAATGACAATTTATTTCATGTTTTTCCTATTGAAATCGACAATGCTAGCAAAAACTATAAGTAAGAGTTGAAAATATAGTGAAGATACATAGTCAAAGTTGATAGCGAAGGAAAAGAGTAAAAATTTAATTCATATGTTAAGGGCGCGTACAACATTTTTGCACTGGAACATAGTCATATGTCCAATGCACGAGGAGAACATTATGCCAAAAAAGATAACATTACAAACTGCGTTCATTCCATTGGAATGAATGCATCCTTCACTGCTTGAAGATTTCTTACAAGTTGGAAGTCCTTGGGAGTTACAGTGATGCGCTCTGCATGTATTGCACAACGTTGAGCATCAGTCATCAAGTCAACTAAAAAGGCCTCTGCAACAGCACACTATAGAGCATGAATAAATTCTTTTGTGAAGCGATCAGGTCTATCCTGACCTTGTGCCAAAAACCACCTCCTACTTTCTGTGCGGTAGATGTCTTGCACAATCTTGCAAACAAGTCTCAAGAAGCTCACCTTTGGAACGATGAGATCAAAAGAGTGTTGATACCTCCTGATTTCTCTTAGAGCTATTGTACGTGGCTTCCACTTGCGTTTCTTGTGGGGATGTTGAGGAGGACCCTTGTGAGGGCAACTTGAGGAAGCTGGGTTAGGTTGAGAAGGGGGTGCATCTGAGCTAGTAGATGCTTCAAGGGGCTGAACATGGTATGGGGCTCTGAGCGGAAGCTTATTTGCAACTGCCTTAGACCTAGCCATCTTTCCTGCACAAGAGATGTGAGAACTCAATGAATCAGATAGAAAGTGAAACCCTCTTTTATATAACCCTAAAATGTAAGACTCATTCACATTGTTTAACACTCTCTCTTTCTCTCTTAAACTATGAATTGCATTCACATTGAACACATTGTTCATCTCACTATCTTAGCTCTCTTCGAACCCATTTGCTACCTTGTCAAAGCCTTGTTTCTACCCACTAGGCATGGTTTTCTTTAGCACTTGAGGCTTCATAATGCACTCTTTTAGTGACACGATGTGATTCCATCATGTCTACAGTCGATTCATCAGCACTTTCATTTACTCTCTTTTGTGAGAGTTTAGCTTCATCCGCTACTATAATCCTATACCACCAAGATAGCAATTAGATCATTGGATTTCTACCATTCACCCCCCCACCATGATTGGTTTGTCTTTGGTATACACCACGCACTATCAAATGTGAATGTTCCATCCCTTATGTGGACCAAAATCGGATGCTTGCCTTTTTTGCAAAGTATGGCCCATGTGCCTCAAGGATATTCTACAAAGACACATCACACATGAGTAAAACTATGCTCAATAGTTTATACAATTCATACAATTTTAAAATATTAACTTAGTATGAATCATGTAATGTGTGATAGAGCTTTTGCCCCATGCTTCCACCATGTTTTCGTAGAAGCTATGCACAACATCGATAAATTCTTGCTTATCTTGATTGTTAAACACCAACTTGCGAAGTAAGGGAGCCAATTTGTTAAGACTTATCCAAACCTTAGCTTTGGCCAACCTTGTTTTTCCTCTATTTCTTTGATTAGGAACTACAAAATGTAACTTTTCCCACCCATCGTAGTCCTATGGCCTATGCCATGACATTCCCTTCCTCATTGATGGGTGCTGAGAGAAACTTCCTAGCCTTTGCTCCTCCAAAGCAAGGCTTTTTGGCAAGCTACCAGATTTTCCTAATCTCCTCTCATCTTTTTCAATCATCACTTGATGTCTGTGTAACCCAATTTGTGATAGCACTCGCTCCACATTCGTAAACATTGCAATGGCTTCTTTTTCTAGTTGCATCCTATAAGAAAAGAAAATGTATTCATATACAAGTTTCTCCATGACTCTAACAAAAGCATGCAATGAAAAAATGTGAATATGATTCAATGGAATGTTAAAGATGGGCTTCCAAGTGGGATCTTCTCTATTGCGCATCAGTGCAACACTTGTCACCCTTTGCTAGTTCTTATTTCCGTCCTTTCCTTCCACCCTCTTTGTCTATAGGTATGGATTCTTTGTATTTGCACCATTGGAGATTCCACACATGTATTTTAAAGTTTTCAAGTCTCCTGCAAGATGACATTCAACCAAGTATTGGCCATACCCTTCAACCGAGAGCATCTCGCCATGTTCGTAATGATCGATGATGCTTGGAATGCTTGTGTGCATAAAGAAGAATTGTAGCACCTCAAATGTTTCCTTAGGAACTTCAAATTTAGCAAGCCACCACACATGACACTTGGATTGAGCAATAAAGTTCCCTAGGTTGTTCTTGTCCAATTGTAAAGCTCTATTTATCATAGTTACACTAAGTCTTTCAAGCTTTATCCCTTTGATGACCTCACTTTTATCTAATTTTCTAACAAACTCCAATTTACCATTACATTCCTCAATAGACATATTTTAGTACATTACCATTGCCGATTGCACCTTGTACAAATCTAAATAATAATTGTTGAGTTCGATGAAATTCACCTCATATGCATTTTTTGTCCCAACCTTTAGTGTTTCCATGCATTGAACATGCATGGGATCCCCTATCAGCTCCAAAACCTTTGTATTAAGTTGCTGACGGACCTCTATTAACTTTGAAGGTTGAGAAAGAGACATGATTCTATTTCTCTTCAACACATGACCCAACCCAGCCTTCACACCTTTGAATATCTTTGAGTAAGTCATTGTGCTAATACCAGCCTTGTCACAAATGGATTGTGTATCCATAGCTGAGAACTCATTTGATGCATCTTTTAGTGTGCACTCAATCACCTTTTCCTTCACAGCCTTAAACTTAGGATTGCTCAAAGCATTTTCCAATGTACTTGCCTTTAACAATCTACTAATACATGATCCAACCTCACCCTCACCTAGCTTCGCATTCTGAGCTACCATACATGCTTTGATACGTTGCTTCCACTAGCCGCTATTCACAATTAACTCATTGATTGGCTTCTTCTTTCGTTTGCGCTCCTATGTTAGCTTGCTGTTGATCTTTCTCAAGTTGTCCAATTGTGCCTTTGCCTCCTCATATGAGATACCAATGTCATGGATAGTATCCTGCATTGAAATAACTTGATTATTTTGTTGAATTATAGTGTCATTCAGCTGTATCACTTGCCCTAAGATCCATTGTATATGAAGTCGATGTGCAACGATCACATCATGACAACTTTTTATGGTTGCTTGGCAAGTTGTAAATACTTTGAATACCTGATCATCTGTCTAGTGTAACCGAGCAACCCATTTTCACCCTCACACACATACTTCAACAAATTTGTGATTCTTGAGAAAGTTGGAGGTCTATTTTTTAAGGGGAAAATTGGGTAGATTCCCCCATCAACCCACAAGTCCGCATGTTTCAATCCCATTTGCCTATAACTCTGCAAAACTTGAGGATTGAGACTGGTATGTTGGGTTCTTTTGAATAATGCGGCATATTCAATCTCTACCTCAATATGCAACTCCTTCTTTCATATATTCATTTTACTATTAATAGAAATGGGGAGCCTACTTGGTTGTCACAAGAGGTAGAGTGGAGATGCACAAAGAGGCATACAAAGGTGCCAAGGGAAAGGAGGGTGTAACTAATTCACTCTGTTAATGAAGGTTGCATAAACATAGAGAAGAGGTTACAATAGAGCCATAAGAGAATATAGATATGGGGAAAAATAGGTCAGAGGATAGGGATGTCGAAGACTTTTCATATTTTAGACATTTCTATTTTACCTCCAAAAACATTTTCAAAAGACATGAAATTCGACCAATTGGTTTTTTTAAAACCAAAATCTAGAATATTAAAATCCCCAAAATTATCTTAAAAGGAAGTTTTGAAATTTCATTTTCCTTATTCTTGATTTAAAAATCAATTACCTCTTATCTACTAATCATTTTGCATTGAAAATGAAGCACCATACTCCCGTAACTAACTCTTTTCTGAATATAAAATTTGGTTAAAAAATACTTATTGAATGAGGAGAGAGAAGGAATCTGAGTATATCTTTGTAGATAATATAAAAAAGACAAAATGAGATTGCAAAAGTGGAGAGAGAAGAGGATTATTTTACTATTCTTCTCTCCTCTTTTTCCTTGTTTTAAGGAAGGGGGGGCTAAAAGGCCCATTTGTGAGTTCATTTTCTTCCCTAATGCTCCCTTTTATATGCCCGAGCATCAAATCCTGTAGTATAAATGAAAAGCTCAATAAAAAGTAGCTGAAAATGAAGGCCAGGTTATAGGAGTCCACGTCTAGTAGGAGTTCCTAGTCCACTTGTCCTAGGTTAGGTAGGTAGGTCAAAGACCACGACTTCGGATGACTCTTTTGATAGTTCTTTTTGGACAATTTATATTGGAGCAATTAGTTAGTAAAAATAGCTTTGGATCTCTATTAGATTATGCCTAGCCTATCCCTTGTGGATTTTGATGCCTTGATGTTGTCAGGGGGGTGGGATGAGAGCCATGTTTGTGTTTGTTGTGTATTTTCTTTGTAGCAGCTTGATGCTCTTTATGGTTTCTTTATGTGTAGATGTGGATTTGATAGGTTGAGTCATCCTATCCCATGTTCACCAATGAGAGCAAACTTTACAACTCGTAGAATGCCAAAAGTGCCGTATTTTATTAATATGAGGTTGAACTCGAAGCTTGTTAGAAGTGATAGACGCAAATCTACAATTTTAAGTGGCCATAGAAGGTGGGATTTAAAATCACTTCGGAAGACTGACTTCATAGTGGTTGCATATTTTTCATAATTTTTAGAGGTACCAAAATGAAGTAAGACAAGCTCCAAGTAGTGGGGGACTCCGAGACACTCAGCTAGAATTTTTTGCTTCATAAATTGGATGTCGGATGTAGAAGAAGCCAAAGGCCGGTGGGACAAAGGATTAAGTGCAATGTAAATTAGCCTTAAAAATTAAGGGGTCATGCCCTTTGGGGCCAAAAGAGCCCAAAATTTTTCATGGCGGAATTCTTAAACTCCATTTCTTGAGCTGCAACACGTGGTTTTTATACCTCACATCCCTTTGCAACAAATACTCAATAAAATTTCCATCTCATATGAACAAGATTTGCATCATGAAATGTCAAAAAAGATTCGAAATTCCATTAAAAAGAGGCTTACTGCCATTTTTTTGGTTTCGAGTTTCAAGAATTGAATTTTTGGACTATGCCCAAACATGCCATTGATCTCCAATCAATGCTATTCATCACTCCTCAGTGTTAGCATAATCTTGTATCAATCCAGTTCAAGCTAAACAATCGGTCTTCATCCCGATCTCTTCTAATTCATTCTCGTATGAATAGCCTATAAGAGGAGAGAGAGGGACTAGTTTTGCTTCTTCATTCTTGAGAGTTGCCATTTCAAGATTTGTCACCACAATTTGAAGTTAGAAAATTGAGGAATGGCCTAGTCTCATTGGATTACATGAGTGCTTTAAGGCTTATTAGACTCCCTATCAAAATCACATCATGCAGGGGATGGGTAGCTTTTTTTTTGCGCGCCATCAAAAATCAAATCCCCCCTCACATCACGAAAAACTTTGGGCTCCTTTGGCCCCAAAGGGCATGATCCTTTAATTTTTAAGGCTCCTTTACTTTGCACTTGATCCTTTGTCTTGCCTCTTGCCCAACCTTTGGCTTCTTCCACATCTGGTTTCCAATTTATGAACTGAAAAATTTGGCTTGAGCATCTTGGAGTCCCGTACTGGGAGCTTGTCTCACTTCATTCTCACATCCAAAAAAATTATGAAAAATCCACAACCACTGCAAAGTCTATCTTTCGAAGTGATTTTAAATCCCCCTTCTACAACCACTTGAAATTGTCAGATCCGCATTTGCTGCCTCAAATTGAAAAATTTGACAAAATTGAGCACTTTTCTAGCATTCTCCAGGTTGTAAAATCCACTCTTAGAAAATTTATACTTCTTAATATGAAGGTCCTGAAGTGCTTTCATCTGTTTCTTCCCTATCTATTAATGTAACATGGTCTTTAATTGAATCTTATCAAGATGTGCAAGGGGAAGTTAACTTTTCTTAGAGTGCTTCCTCATCACCCAAAGAATGATTTATAGTGAACCTTACTATAGGCAAATAAATATTCAAAGGCAAAATATAGTCTTCTCCATATACTAGTTTGAAAGGGGTGTGGCCTATAGCTCTTTCGAACCCGCATCAAGCTCATTTTGATGAAGAAGGGTCTTTGGGCCATTACCATTGGCAAGGAGAAGAAGCCTCGTGATGTAGACCTTGTAGTTACTTGGCAAAAGAATGATGACAAAGCACATGCCATCATTCAATTAACATTGGATGATGGCTACATCCACCATGTGGCTACCTTTGAAACCTCTAATGATACATGGAAGAGATTAGATACTTTGTTTGGTGCACAATCAAAGTCATCTAAGGATGGATTACTGATTGAATTTTTCATGCTAGATATGAAATCAAACACATCTCTTGCACCTCACTTAAACTACATGGAAAGTCTCTTAACTCAACTTGCATGAATTAATCTCAAGATGGTGGGTGAAGATATTTGTATTGATGTGTTGTTACAAAGCCTGCCTCTCATGACTACAATAATGTGTCAACTACATTGATCAACATGCCTAGTCCTAAACTAGTTGACATTAAGGCCTCCCTGCTAGAAGAATAAAAGAAGATAAAATCCAAAGAAGAACCAAACACCTCTAAAGATGAGAACAAATGTTATATGTAGGTACTAGGTACAAGGGCAAGAAAGATCAATTGATATGTGACTTTTGCAAAAGGATCGGGCACACGAAGAGATTCTTTCATGCTAGGAAGAGGTTCCAAAAGGCCTATCTAGTTTTTGTTAAAGAAGAAGAAGACCATGGAGAAAAAGAAGAAGAAGAAGAAGAAGAAGAAGACCATCAGGAGAAGGAAAAACCTCATCAAACCTTCTATTCTGATAGATTTTTTTAGCCATGTATTACCTATCCCAAATGCTTCTGATATAAGCTTGTAAACTCCTCATGTAACCTTGTACTACAACCTTTGTACACTGTGTGAGGCCTCTATTACAGCCTTTGCATATCCACCACGTCTTTGGTACCCACACTTAGCCTTTTTAGAAATAGCCTTTGGTGTTTACCATGTTTGTGGTGTGCCCACACTTTGTAGGTGGTTGTTCACTAAAGCCTCTATACACTTTGTACTTCTCTGGTTGTGATTCAGGAGGGGTGTTAAGATATTGGCAATCACACTCAACTTAGTCTCTTTGTATGGAGGAGTGTGGGCTCATGATGCAGAATCCCATATGCATAGTGATGGAAAGTGCAGCCTAGTCCATTCCTATAAAACATTGTACTTTCTCTCTTTCTGAATGCAATGTCATAGTACTTTTGTATTTCCAGCAAAGTATCTATGTCATTGTCAGTCCACTACACAAGATTGTGTTTATAAGTCCATGCTTCCATCTTGGAACCTAATTCACTCGTGTGACATTTGATCTTGATGTTATTACCTCATGAGCTCACTCTTCCTATTTCAACATCCATAGCCATGCTCTTAGATCCAAAATTATTTACATGAGGTCCATCCAATTTATGAAGCTTATGTCTTGTTATTTTGGACTACCTTGCCTCGACAAAACATTAAATATTTTGACACAATCATTGCAAAGCTAAGTGATTTGTAACCTTTGTTTTGCGTAAGATATAGGGTATTTTCCATTTGAGTTCGTAGACATTTCTTAGTGGGTGGGATTATTTGTTTTCCCGGGATATTCTTTGAACTTAAACTTTCCTTTTGCCTTCCAAAAACATAATGTGTTTTTTTTTGGACAAACTACCTTGAATATTAGAAACATGAAAAAAAGGATTAGTTGATTATGTACTTACTTTAGTACTTTTGCTTTTATTTGGTAGTTTTTTTGCAAGTGCTTTTGGTCATTTTTGGGATCTAAAGAAACAACCATAGCAACCATTATGTATGTTTCATTTTTTAAATTTGATTTTTGATTATTTTTTATGAAGTTGCATTCGGAGTCATTGCTTGTTGTGTAAAGATTGCTCCATGGATTTTCCTAGAGATATTTGATGCCTGACAGTAAAGAGAGAAAGAGGAGAGAGAAGGATTGTAGAAGAGAGAGAAAGAGAGTGACAAGGAGAGAGAATTACTAGAAAAGGAGAGAGAAAGATAGAAAAAGAAGACAAGCCATAGAAATTACGAGCAAGATGATGAGGAAAGAGACTGTAATGTATTAATATTCCAAAACGATGTGAAAAACTACATGTCTCTCCCTTTTATACCTATGTTAAGCTTTGCAACCCAATGGAAGCTCTTTCTAAGTCTGATAACAAGAAGATTAAACAACAAACACCTCACATTTCCATAATAGCTAGTATTTGTACAAAAAGGGCATAAATGAGGTTTATCATATTTGCATAGTGCCTGATGAGATGCCATTAATTTTAGAGGAATGTCATGATTTAGCATGTAGGGATTATTTTGTTGGATGGCTTACCACTGTTACAACTATATATATAATCTCTCACTTGACTTGGGTCTCACCTATATATACTAACTCTACATCAATATGAATCATTCTTTGGGAGCATGTCTTGTGTATCTCTCTCATACTCTCTCTCTCTCTCTGAACATGGTATCAGAGCTATGGATGCATAGCAACAACAAGGAAGATAAGTTGTTTCATTGTTTATACTTGATTGAATTCTTTGCAAAAGTGATGATTTGATACATGAACTTGTTCAAATTAGAAGTATTAGTTAATTTTGTCCAGGTGTGTACCTCTTGTCATGCTCTCGAATCCTGTCAAAGCTCTCGAATCCTGTCAAAACCGCTTGTCAATCGGAGTTCTGGATCAAAAGTTATGACAGTTCAGGATTCAAGACAACAATTCTGCTCGAATCTACGATTCTTTATTTAAAACTGTATTTCTAATTACAGTTCATTAATCCCCAATTACAGTTTATTAATTGCTCGTCTTCGTTAATGATGTTGATTACGACAAGCAAATATCTTGCTATTTTTAGCAATGTTTTATTATCGTTCACGTTCTTTGCTCGATCGAAATAGCACTTTTCTTATATGCGTCATCTCGTCTTGCACGTTACGCCTCTCTATTTCGAGATTTCTTTTTAGTCACTCAATACTTTTCGTCGTTTTTACGTGCATATCCCTATTTTGATTGTCATGGGTCTCAACTACGCTCGTCTTGATCATGGTTTGCAGATTCTGCGATCTCATCTTATTTGTTTTCTCTCGACGTACAGGCATGGCCAATTGCGTAATTGTTAACGGATATCCGTTTGGCCAACGTTCGGTTCCCTTCTTCCAAGGACAAGGCTTTCCTGGGTGGAAAGCAAAGATGATGCTAATTCTTGAAGGTGACGAATTATTTGATATTGTTTTGGGCGACCTGTCTTGCCCAGTTCAACCTATTGATGTGATGAATAACAATTCTATGATTACTGATGGTCCATTATTTGAACAATGGAAAATTGATCATACTGATTGGATTCGTCGTGACAAAGCAGCTCGTTGTTATATATTGTCTGCACTTCTTGACTCACTTATGTTGGATGTCTTTCATCTGGAAACCTCTCATGCTATTTGGGAGTATCTTATCTCAACGTTTGAGAAGAAATCAGTCACCGAAATTTTATATCTCCAAACTTGTTTGAAGAATCTTCAATATAAGGTTGGTACTTCTATGCACTCTCATATCGAGGCTTTTAAAGACATTATCAATCAGCTTGGTGCTGCCGGCGCTCCTGTTGCTAAAAATCAGATTGTTACTCAACTTCTTCATACCATCAAAGATCCTTTATATGACAATATCATCACTATTTTGTCTAACAAGGATGATATCCACTTTGACAAAGCATGTATATCTCTTATTGAATATTCTCAACGTCATGAGCATCATTTGGAAAAATCTGATGCTCTTTTGGTCACTCGCGAACAAAGGGATTTTGATGTTGCTTTTGTTGCTCACAAGCGTCCTGCTTCACGTTTTCAGCAGGGTGGACGCCCTAATCCAGGTAGTAAATCTTCTCGTCTTGCTTATCCTAACAAACATTGTTCTTATTGTGATAAGAAAGGTCATGTGGCTTCTGATTGCTGGGCACGTCAATATGATGAGGAGCATGGAGTTACTACAAAGCAACCTCGCTCGTCCAAAAGTTTTCCTCCTTGTGATTATTGTGCACATACAGATCATCCATCTCGTCGTTGTTATAAACGAAGATATGATGAAGAATGTTCTCGAGCTTATATTGTTCAACAAACTACAACTAATGATGATCATACTCATCAGGAGCTCAATTTCGTCCATTATGATATCTCTCCAGAAAAGGTACTTCATGTTCATGATGGTTCTCTATTCATCGTTGATTCAGGTGCCACTGGAAACATGACATACCAATCACAGTGGCTTCACAATTATCATTCTCTTCCTGTCAAGAAGTTTGTTTACCTTGCGGATGATACGACTTGTCAAGTCAAAGGAGTGGGTGATCTATATCTGGGGACTGTTTCATCCACTAGAATATTAAGAGGAGTTCTTCATGTTCCAGATTTGCAAAGAAATCTTCTTTATGTTGCTCATCTAGTTGATCTTGGTTTGTTTGTTGGCTTTGATCATAATCAATGTCGTATAGAGAAAGACGGGCATACTATAGCAGTGGCTCCTCGACATGGTAATCTATTTGAGCTATCATTGAACGATACAGTTGCAAATGTTGTTACTGCCCCTGGAGATGCAGATTGCAAATTATGGCATCAACGATTTGCACACTCCGATTTTGCCAAAATTCTTGATCTTCATCGTCATGGTCTTGTGCAATGTATGGATCTTAAATCTCATCCACGTATGGGAATATGTGAGTACTGTGCACTTGGAAAACACCATCGTTCTCCTTTCCACACTTCTACTTCATCACATTCCTATGCTCTCTTGGATTTGGTTCATACCAATATTTGTGGTCCTTTTCCTACCTCAAAGTCTCAATATCGATATTTTATAACTTTCATTGATGATTTCTCACGGTACACACATGTCTATCTTCTTCGACATAAGTCTAAGGCTTTACCTATATTTAAACAATACAAGATAAGTGTGGAGCTTCAAACTGGATTCTCTATAAAGACGCTTCGCAGTGACAATGGCGGTGAATATGTATCCAATCTATTTGATGACTTCTGTAAGGATCAAGGTATTCATCATGAGTTTACAGTTCCTTATTCTCCTCAGCAAAATGGTGTTGCTGAGCGCAAAAATCACACGATTCTTAATGCTATACGTTGAATGCTTATACACTCTGGTTTGTCTCGAAAGTTTTGGACTGAAGCACTTCTAACAGCTGTTTTTATTCAAAATCATCTTCCAACTACTGCACCTGCTGGTAAAATTCCTATAACAATTTGGACAGGGAAGACACCTTCAGTCTCTCACTTTCGCACATTTGGCTGCATTGCTTATATTCATGTGCCCAAGGACACTCGACATAAGTTGGATCCTCCAGGTTTGAAGGTTATTTTTCTTGGTTATTCAGATCATTCCAAAGGTTACAAATTTTATGATCCTTCTTCTCAAAAGGTTATCATTAGTCGTGATGCTATATTTGATGAGAAGACTATGGGTGGCACATGGTCGTCAGATGTTTCAGATGATACACAGTCTTTGCTTAGTGCATTTCCTTACTTGCTTTGTGATTCTACTAATTTTGATGATCATAAACCTCCTTCACCTCCAAAGAAGATTGATGAAAATTTGGAGATCTATGTCGATCTTCCTATTGAGATAGAGCATGGATTTTATTCTATTGAATATGATGTCTTTGATGATGCTATGTCTGTCCAAGAGGATCCAATATCGTATATGGAAGCTATCAATTCGTCTCAAAGGGATCAATGGCAAGAAGCTATGCAAGCTGAGTACGATTCTTTAATCTCCAAAGGTACATGGATTCTTACTGAACTCCCCCCAAATCGTGTTCCTATCAAATGTAAATGGGTTTATAAAACCAAGACCAAAGCTGATGGCTCATTTGATAAGTTCAAAGCACAACTTGTTGCAAAAGGTTACTCACAGATTGCAGGAGTAGATTATCAAGAAACATTTTCTCTCGTTGTGCGCTCCACAACAATTCGTATGATTTTGGCTTTTGCAACACTATTTGATCTAGAAATTCACCAAATGGATGTTAAAGCGGCTTTTCTCAATGGAGATCTTGAAGAAGAAATCTATATGGAGCAACCTGAAGGTTTTATGATTGCAGGAAAGGAGCATCTTGTATGCCAGCTTCATCATGCATCATATGGATTGAAGCAAGCCTCTCGTGCTTGGTATATTAAGATTGATCAGTTCCTCACATCTAAAGGTTTTGTTGCATGTTTTGCTGACCCAAATCTTTACATCAAAAGGGAGGACAAATATTTTATTATTCTTGCTCTATATGTTGACGATACTATTCTTGTGTCAAATAATATTGCTTTCTTGGATGCTATGAAGAAGCTTTTATCGACTGCATTTGAAATGGTGGATCTTGGTGAGATACATTCTTGTTTGGGTATTCAAGTTCAACGACACCGACAACAAGGCATTCTTCTTCATCGCCAAACAAAGTTTATTAATGATATTGTTAAGAAGTTTGGGTTGACAAATGCGCACTCTGCCAACACTCCCATTCTTTCAAGCTCTACCAAGGGTACATCTACAACACGCAATGAAGAATCAGCCATTCATAAACCTTTTGCTAATCTTGTTGGTTGTCTTCAATTTATTGGTTTAAACACAAGACCAGATATTTTGTTTGCAGCTAACTTTTTGGGACAGTATCTTTCTTCCCCTTCCACTATTCATTGGAGTGCTGCAAAACGTATTCTTAAGTACCTCAAGGGTACTAAGGAATTTGGTCTTATTTATCGTTGTCGAGAGGATTCTTCTTTATCTTCTTCAACTTCTCTTGACCTTATTGGATATACAGACGCTGATTGGGCAAGTTCACACTTATCCATGCGATCTACAAGTGGGAATTGTTTCTTTGTAAATGGATGTTTGGTTTCTTGGTCCAGCAAGAAACAACAATGTGTTGCAGTTTCTACAACTGAAGCCGAATATGTTGCTGCATCATTAGCAGTTCGCGAGCTAGTTTGGCTTCGACAACTACTTGCAGATTTGGGATATCCTTCATCATCTAGTACACCTCTTCGATGCGATAACCAAAGTGCTATTAGTTGATAGATAGAGATCCATATTGTTTAATAAAGTATGGAGCATGGCTATATAAAATATGCTACATAGTCAATAAATAAAGAAAGTTATTAAAAAACATTATATGAGTTTGACAATGAAGAAACAGACATATACAAACTTATTAACATATAGTGAGTAAAGTGTTGATCACCCCAAGCTTCTATCATCACCTTTTTAAAAAGGTTCAATTGGTTTTTAAAGTCTTTGAGATCATCATCATTCCATTCAGTCTTATCACAATAAAAAAACACTTTGTCTAGTGTTTCCCAAACTTTAGCTTTTCTATTCCAAGCTTGTCCATTATCAGTGTGATCCTTAACTGCATTATGTAGAGATTTCCACTTATTAAATTTAATAGTTGAGCCACCATTTCTCGAGTTTATCTTTCCAAGTCTCCCATTGAAGCCTAGAATCCTTCTAGCCTTCACTCCACCAATAGATGATTTTTTTGGGACACAATTACCATCCTTAGACTTCTGAAGATCTGGTTCAATAACAACATTGCCACCATGCAAACCAATTGTAGAGAGAAATTTTTCAACCTTTGTTATAGCATCTGTTCTAGTTGATAATGGCTTTAGTGTCCATGCAAATCCTATATAGAGATGAACAAGATTTTTAATCATCCTGCAAAGTGCATGAAGTGTACAAATATGGGCGTTCGCTAAAGGAATGTCCAAGTCTTGTTTAAATTGTGGATCCTTATTGTGCCTAGAGGGAGGTCTATTCCAATTGCTTGAGTTTAACTCTGCAGCTAGCGACATGCAGTATAAGCAAGGAGATCTCGAGTTGGCTCCCTTTGATACATTATACATACATTTGAGTGTCTTTAAGTCACCAACTATGTGCCACTCAATCCTGTAGTTCCCAAATCCTTCAACAAATAGCTCTTCTCCTGCTTGTTGCCTTTGAATAGCATTAGGTATTGATGTTTGATGAAAAACCCAATATAATATATCAAAATTCTCAATATCTACCTCAAATGCTCCTAGCCACTAGATGTTATATTCAGATTGAACACTAAATGATGTTGAGTGATTGCAATGACCTGACGAAAGTGCTCTATTCATCAAGGTGATAGAGATTCTCTCCAATTTTTTACATTTCAAAATCTCACTTTCATCAAGTTTAATCACAAATCTAGCCACTCCATGTGCCTCTGTTGACAAGTCATAAAATTTGATCATTAAGCATTGTAGGGTGGGCAAGTCAAGGAAAATATTGTTAAATTCATTCAATGTAACCTCCTTTTTCTTGCCCTTGAAGGTAGCCTTGATATGAAAAGGCTCACCTAGAATCCCCATCACTTTGTTATTAACTCTCTATCTGATAGTCCTAACCACAAATGGCTTCGGAAGTATGCAATTGCGTACCTGTCCTTGCTTCATATTTGATTCTAAAAGCTGAAAAAGTTACATATAAGCATCTCGACTGATACCAATACTATCCAGTGTCTTCTGTACTAACTCAGAATCCAAAGAATGATCCTTTACAAATGACTCCAAGCATTGTTTCTTTGCCTTATTTCTTCTTCTCCAAAATATCCTTTGAAACTACTGAAGGAAGAAGATGATAATAAAACTGAGCTGCTTTTAAAGGATCTCTTTCACTTGCATTTGGTTGTAGAAGATATCTAAGCAAAATTAACATCACAAATCAATACAAGTAATTTAAATAAAGTCATATTTAGGATTTTCAAAGTGAAAAAAAATATACCTTGCTGCTTGGATTCTTTTACCATAGCCTCCTCCTCCTCATTTGAGATTCTCAATATTTTTAAGAGCTCTTTGTCGATTTCGAAGGCCTAATAAAGTTTGCTTTCGTTGATAAGCTTTGATACGCTTTTCCAATGAATGAATTTTTTGTTGACAATCCTCTAGCTTCTGCAACAACTCTATATTGTGTTTCATCAAAAGATGATTGTCTAGTCCAAGGATATCCTTTTCTGCAATAAGGTTAAGTGTATAACCTAAAAATCCATTGTAGCCATCACCAATAAACCTCATTAATGATGAGCTATTATAGAAAGGAGGAGTGTTATTTCTGCTAGGATCTTTGGGATATAGCTTTCCATCTAACCAAAGATCAATATTCTTCTTTCCTTCAAACCTCAATATATGTTTCATAGACTCTGTAACCGTGATAGATTTTGTTCTCTTTCTTATTGGTTCATACTGACTATCCAACTCAATATGAAGATGATAGAGGTATTTTATGAGAGCTACAGAGATCATTGGATGATTGATCCAAAACTGAGTTATAGAGATCATTGGGTGATTGATCCATAGCTAAGGATATGATTAGAAGCAAGAATAAAAACAAAGAAGAGACTACTAAGGAGGAGAAAAAAAGAAGAGAGAAACAATGGAGGGAGGCAATCGAGTATCCACCAAAATTCAAATTGAATATTAGTTTTCACTTTAATGAGGAGAGGTAAGATCTTCATTATGACAACCTTTGCCAACTTTATGGCGACCTAGATTTCTAGGTTTGATGTGACCACAATCATATCACGACAATGACTTATTAAAAAATTTTGATATTTTAACTTACCAAAATATAAACCTTTTAAAAATTCTATAAAATGATTTTATTTCTTAAATTTTTTTCTCTGTCTAGGATCTCTTACAAGGCATTTTCGAAAGATAAATTCTAGAAAGTGAGATCTCTTACAGGGCAAATTGTTCACTTCCTCCATTCTAGAAAGAAATTGTCGAAAATTTTCCATTCTAGAGATTCTAGAGAGAGAAAAGTGAGAAAGTGAGATCTCTCTAGAAAAGTGAGAAAGTGAAATTATTTTCTCTCTCTAGAAAAGTGAGATCTCAACAATTTTTCATTCTATGAAACAATTTGCCCTGTAAGAGATCTCTAGGTTCACTTCCTCCATTCTAGAAAGAAAATTTCCACTATTTGCTGTATGCTTTCTAACAAAAAAATGTGTACTCAAAGCTATAATCTTTTGCCTTGATAGTGTTAGATTCACTTCCTCCATTCTAGAAAGAAATTTTCAACAATTTGCTATATGTTTTCTAAAAAAAAATGTGTAGTCCAAGCTATCCAATGCCTCATTCTTCTCTTCCTCTACACAACCTTTGATTGATACATCACCCAAAAATGGCATTATCAACAACTTAGGGCTATAATCTCTAAGGGTCTTGTTCATCATATTCATCATTTGAGATACAATTCTAGCTCCCTATAGTAGAGTACACATCCTGATTAAGCCTAAAAGGGTCTTCCTAGTAGTCAAATATCTGCTCTCCAAAGCCAACTAGAACTAGTCATATTCTGAGTAAAGATCACCTAGAGAATAAATACCTCTACCTACAAATGCCTTAGCAAACTCCTCCACTAATGGCTCTACTCCAAAATTCCTAATGGTTGCTTTATTTATGGTTGCATGCCATGGATAAATCCAAGAGGTCTCTTATTTTTTTGCATTGTAAACCATTGATTTTAATAAGGTGCATGAGAAGGTTCAAGAATCTCTATTCTCATCTTCACATTCAATAGGTCGATATGCTTCGATAAATGGACTCCATAAACTAGAATAAGTCATAGAAACTAAGGAATATAAGGTATTGTGAAAATAACTATATGTACCACGATCCCTGGAACTATAGATCCACTCTCACACAAGTAGAAAGCAAATGTGTTGCCATGCCTTGTAATCATCTCACCAAAACATTGTCTCTCTGTGGGAAGAAGAACTTTCCCATTCCAAATCTTCAACTCTTTTAATGACTCCATTGAAAAATTGTGTCAAATACTCTCTACAAGTTTGGCTACCTTGCAATCCTTTTTATCTACTCTTAATTGTTTGGAAGCAGTAGACCTACAATAGGCTTTACCTTCTTATCCATTATTTTATACTTCATCTCAACTTTGGCTTCAACCCTCTCATCAAACCAGAACTCTTTTTGTTGCATAAAATCAGCACAATAACATGATATGTATCCAATGAATGCACCTAAAAAAATTAGAATCACCCTGCTTCTCTGATTTTAGCATGGTTGAAAATCTTGGAACAACACTTCAACATGAAAGATCATCATACGTCCCTACAATGCTTTCATCATCGTGCAATAAACCATGGCTTTTCAACTCTCCCTCTTTTCTACGAACCCTGGGGGTCCACTAGGGTTTGCCGTATGGTACCACGTGAGTGTAAGGGAGGGGGGTTATTTAAGGGAATGAAGGTACATTTTATAAGGTAAGGTCTCATAAATAGGGATTAGATAAGGGGTATTTCCATATATTTTTTGCATGCAGGTGATGTCTCCTTATTACTACTAGTGAATCCCCTGTGCTACAAACATACTATCTAGTAGCTCTATTCATCCCTATAGCACTTTGATAGCTCACGGAACCTTCTCCAGATAAACCAAAAAACCCATAAGAAAAAGAACTAATGCCTAAAGGGCAAGAGTTTTTCCCTTTCTATGTGCTTAATGGTAGTACTCAATGAAAATTTGGCTCTTTTGCAAACAAAGGATAATCTCACTGGAGCCCCAAGAGGAGCACCAAGGAAAAGGGGATTCTACTACAAGAAAATCTATCTTGTAACATCAACAAGATTTTATTTCATTCTTTTGATGACCAAAACAAAGAAAGTAGCAAATCTTCACGCAACATCATAGTAGATATCTCCCACGGATTTGATAGAATTAACCATAATCTTCAACATCTTCATAGAATCCATCAATAGAACAAGGAATGTAAAGAATATACCATTTTTGAATGGAAATCAATCACATAGTATTCATCGTCAATATCTTCATAGATTTCTCTCTCATATACAGATACACTATTTTGATAGAATTGGCTATCTCTGGCTTTCTCTCTCTCTCTCTCTATCAATAATACATCATCTCCTCACTACAATACTCTATAATGACTCTCAATAATCCTTCTTAGGTCGTGGATGCACGTCCCAAGAGGTATGTATAATGCGAAGAGGTACCAGAGCCACTACAATGTCTCTTCATAGCTCACTACTGTCACTGTCACTCCAATCTTCTCTTAAGTCTTCAGCAGCTGCTTCTTCCATTTGTTTTAGCTCTTTTGAACTTAGATTCATCCTTTCCAAAAGTTAGAAAACTTTTCCAAAGTCACACATACATTCTATAGAACACTTACAGAAGATCTACAGAACATAATAGGAACAGAGCAGAGACAGAGCAGAGACAGAGGCTCTACAGAAGGTTTACAGAGGGTTACAGAAGGTCATCAAAAAACATCAAATCCTCATAACTCATACTAAATCCATTCCAAACTATCAAAAACTATTCAATAATATTTCAAAGTATTTCAACCTTCATCAATCATCAATCCATGCTTCATACAGAAGAAAATCAGAACAAAATAGAGGCTATACAGAAGGTATCAGAACCAGTCAGAACCTTAGCAGAACCTATCAGAACATCACAGAGATTCATATTTCCACTAAGAATCATCATGAAATTCAAAAAAAAAATCAATATCACTACAACAGAAACGAGGCATAGACGCGCATGTTAGACGCGCAAAGTCGGGCGTGTCTATCATTGCGTCTATATGTGCGTGTAAAAGAGCGTGTAAATAGATGCGAATTTTGCGTCTGTATATCCACGTAAATAGACGCCAATATAGACGCGCCTTCAGACGCGCAATTATTTAACCACCTGAAATTGGACTTAATATAATTAAAAAATCAGAGTTAATAATTATTTAACCACCTGAAATTGATTCTTAAGTATGCAGGTGTGCGCATGATAAAAACCATAGAATTAAGAATACACATTGAATCATTGAATAAAAAAACTAGAGTTAATAATTATTTTTGCATTACTCTCTAATGAATGGCAGTTCCTCCAGTGGACAAGCCTGATATAAGTAATTAGCGGCAAGCGACAGAAACCTTATTATACAATTAGTAGTAAGCATTGCAATATGTATCTCGTAATTTCTCTACTTGAAGATGATAAAAAATACTTCCTTTTTATTATGGAAAATTCAATTTAGCTTTAAACTTGACTATTGATTCTTGAGTATGCACGTGTGCGCATGATAAAAACCATAGAATTAATAATACACATTGAATCATTAAGCAAATTAAGTATGTTACAGTGAATGATCCATCTCATCTTCAATGAGGTCAGCCCTTGCTAAACTATCAACTTCTAGGTCTATGTTACCAAGAGGTAACGAAACAAATAAGTCTATCCCACTATCAGATGTGTTGCGATATTGCTCAATAACTTCATCAATATCATCGACAATCACATTATTGTCTTCTTCTGCATTTCCTTGAACATCCTCGCAAGGTTCATCTTGTACTATATCACGCATATCATCCATTATGGTGTCATTATGTACATCAATTATTAATTGTTGGATTGTCATCTGCTACCTCCATATCGGTAATATTACCATATATTGGTTTTGAACGATTAGATATAGGGATGACATACCACCATCGGTTATTGTTTACCATTGGATGATACACAACATGTATTTGAAAAACAAAAGCAAGAAACTTAAATACTTATTGTTGGGGTAAAGGCGCCTCCGCCGTGCCGCCTCGTGTATTACTACACTGACAGTACCCGCCACTGCACACTGCAGGTGGCGGGCGCCCGTCACGTCACTTTTTTCTTTACATTCATTTTTTAGTGACTAGTAAATAAAGGAAGGCCCGGTCACACATTGTGACTGTTGCAGTTCCCATTTCTTGTCTCTCTCTTTCTTGCTCTTGCTCTCCCGCCATAGCTCGTGTGCAAGCTTCGATCCTTCTCACCTTTCAACTGGTATTAGAGCTTGGCTTCCTCTTGCTTGAGCTTGACTCGGTGCTTCTTTACCTTCGCATTGACTCCCTTCACGCATTGGATCTCCATCCCGGCAGCCATATCCGATCTCCTCGAGCTCCCGTCACTCCCCGGCTTCCCGAGCACCTTCCCGGCCTATTGAGGCACCTTCAAGGCATTGATACTGAGGTATTTGATCACTCTTTCAGGGTTTTATTTCAGTCTACAGGTTGCAAATAGCAAGGGCAGCCATGGCTTCAAACCCTTGAAGCTTATTCTCCTCATATTGTGCCTTACACCTATCAAGGCTCAAAGAGGCTTGTCATAGGCCTTTGATAGGCCCTTCTTGAGCCCCCCATTACCCTCTTTTCAGCCCATGTGGAGCAGCAGCAAGTTCAGCACCAATAGGGCAGATTGCACCATTTTTTTTAAGGCTATTAGCACTCGTCTATTTCAGCTCCACACTTGGCCATTGCTTCTTGCTCTCTACCTTGATCAAGAGGGCTATAGACTTCATGTTTGATGTCATTCAAGCTTTGGGCATTGGTCTTGATCATTCGAGCCACATCAATATTTCCAGGATGAATCTGACTAGGAAGGGGACCTTGAGTTGCCATGAGGACTATTGTAAAGAGTGCTTTTAGGGCGTCAAAGGAGGCTTCTACTGCGAGCTCATTCTCAGCTTTTATTTTTTCCTTCTCTCTTCTCACGTACCTCTAGATTCGTTATAATGCTTGCCTCTTGATTGCGTCACTCATTAAGGGGTTGGCTCCAACCATTTGTTCAATATTAAACATAATAGAATCAGAGAGGGGTTTCAGTCTCTGGGGGATTCTCTGGCCAATATCTCTTCTACTTCCTTCTTTTCAACATCTCTGAATTTGGCTTTCAAACCACTACAGAGGGGGAGATATTCCTTTTTGAAAGTATCAAAACTCATTCTTCTTAGGATCGTTGTTATGCCATTATAATAATGCCAGCTTCTGAGGGTTTCAACAGTGTATATTGTGAAAAACACTCTGTCCACCAACTTCCAGTTGGTTGCTAATTGGACAAAACAAAAGATTGTCAGAACATTAAGCATCCCACGTATCATGCTGTTGAGCATCCACAAATAAATTCCAACTCTTTTCCTTCTTGTTTTCGTGAACCTCCACAGACCATGACTCCTGAAGCTTCTTCACGATCTCCCACTTGATGATGTTTGGAAACTTCTCAATGAATACCAAATCTTCCATAGATAGTCATTCTCTCTACTTCTGCTCTTCAATTTGTTCCCAAACAATTTTCCACCAAGATGCAAGTCTTTGTTGCTTCAACAGGAAGATATGTGTTTGCCATTGTGGGATGAACTTCTTGTGGAAAGTGGCTTTGGCAATAAGAATCTCTAACTCTTCAAGGAACTTTGCAAACATCCATTGAATTCTTTTTTTCTTGGCAATGCCATTTCCTTCATTTTCAGCCTCTTCTGATGCTTGTTGATGGCAAGTTTCCCCGGCTGCGCACCAAAAACATGGAGCCCCAAGAGGAACACCAAGGAAAAGGAGATTCTACAGCAAGAAAATCTATCTTGTAACATCAAAAATCTTTTATTTCATTCTTTTGATGACCAAAACAAAGAAAACAGTAAATCTTCACGCAGCATCATAGTAGATATCTCCCACGGATTTGATAGAATCAATGATAATCTTCAACATCTTCATAGAATCCATCAATAGAACAAGGAACATAAAGAATACACCATTTTTGAATGGAAATAAATCACATAGTATTCATCTTCAATATCTTCATAGTTTTCTCTCTCAATCTCTCATATACAGATACACTGTTTTGATAGAATTGGCTATCTCTGGCTTTCTCTATCTTTCTCTATCAATAATACATCATCTCCTCACTACAATACTTTATAATGACTCTCAATAATTCTTCTTAGGTCGTGGATGCACCTCCCAAGAGGTATGTCTGATGCAAAGAGGCACCAGAGCCACTACAGTGTCTCTTCATAGCTCACTACTGTCACTGTCACTCTAGTCTTCTCTTCAGTCTTCAGTAGCTGCTTCTTCCATTTGTTTTAGCTATTTTGAACTTAGATTCATCCTTTCCAAAAGCTAGAAAACTTTTTCAAAGTCACACATACATTCTACAGAACACTTACAGAAGATCTACAGAACAAAACAGAACAGGAACAGAGCAGAGACAGAACAGAGACAATGGCTCTACAAAGGGTTACAGAAGGTCATCAAAGAACATCAAATCCTCATAACTCATACTAAAACAATTCCAAACTATCAAAAACTACTCAATAAGCTTTCAAAATATTTCAGCCTTCATCAATCATCAATCCATGCTTCATACAGAAGAAAATTAGAACAAAACAGAGGCTATATAGAAGGTATCAGAACCAATCAGAACCTTAACAGAACCTATCAGAACATCACAGAGCTTCATATTTCCACTAAGAATCATCATGAAATTCCAAAACAAAATCAATATCATCCAAAACACCCTCAAACACTTCCATTAACAACCATATATCACTCTAAATCCATAAAAAATCAACCATTCAAACCTCAAAAACAACAAAAATTAGTCAAAAATTCAGTCTTTTTCCACTCTCAACACTCACAATGTATCCTTGCTTTATAGATGGTTCGCAGACTATCATAAACTATATAGTCCATTTCCCATCTTTACTCCTAACCTATGCATAGGTAGATCCATCATCCATGACTTTAGCTTTAATCCATGCAATAGTAATGTAGAGATGTCCCAAAATAATATGATATAAGCAAGAATGATGCACCAAAAAGTGGTGATCATCCTAGATATCTCCTATGGTAACCTTTATATTTGGGTAGGTTCCATACAACTGTCAATTGTGTTATTTGTTGCACACATCTACCATCCATGCTCTATATTACTAGGCCATTTTTTGGAGTCATACAAGCTTCAAACCATGACATTTATCTCAAAACCATGATCAATTAATGCAATATATAGCATGTCTAGCTCGCCAATGTTTACCACTATTTCACTAACCACTTGAGCCCAATAGTTTCTTGAATAATGGTTATAGGGTATCATATGAGGTATATCATCCTACATGTAAGGTATAGGTGATACACCCTTCATTGTCTTCTTACATCCTATAACACTATAAAATCACTTTCTATATCCAACTCTTCAATATGAATACCCTGTACGATAGGCTCCTCTTCATTCTATATCACGGCTTGGGTCAGTTCACCCACAAACTTCCTCTTTCTTGTTATGATATATGTGATCTCCTCATGTAACTCCCACCTTGTGATCTTGAAAATTTCACATAAGGTGAACTTGACTTTACTGTCCAAAATTCTCTCAACACTCTTTAGATATCACTAACTCTATGTTTGATAGCAACGTATACCCTAGTTGTTTCTTTAGCTTTGAATCCATCTCCTTGACTTTCTTCTACACATCTTCCTTCTCATGCTTTGGTCTAGGTCTAATAGTCGGGGCAGATGCTTTCCCCTCTAATTACTCTCTTCAAAGTGCTCAGATTGACATCATCTCTTTTTCACTTTTCTTCTACCAGTTCTCTTCTACCATTGCTTTTGTATTCCAAGTTTTAGCTAACAAGCAAGCATATACTAAGTAGGTATCAAAAAGAGGATCCCACCCTGTCTATGCTCTAATAGTCCTACACTAGAAAAATATATTTGAAGCACCTTGCCCTTTCCTATAGTCTATAGGGCATAGGTCCATAGCCCTATCTTTTTGTCATCATGGTTCTTTTCAATCTACAAGCCATAGGCTACTACATCTATGGCAACATAAGAGGAGTGTGTAGTCATATCTTCTAAAATCTTCTTAGTACCACCCTTAGCAAAGTATGTGGAAATAGGCAAGCTTGTCTCACTAGCATAGATCTTTCCATTCTTATGAAAATTAGATTTTTTCACACAATATCCTTGTAGGCCTCATAGTCCTTATGATCATGCTCTGCACTATGACACCCCATGCAAGATCATACAAATTCTTCTCAAATTCGATTTCTAGGTGCAAAGGATGGACATGTAGAACCTACAAGATGACTATTTTCTTCCAATTTTTCCATCTTGATCTACAAGTCATGCATAGTATCAACTCATCCATTCTATCATCCCTGGTAGGAGTTTCCATAGGAATATTTTGTTTTTCCATAGCCACTGTAGTCTTGCTAGTCTCACTAAAGAAACATGCTCGAATCGCATTCTAGCTCTTCACCTTTCTCTCTTTACAAGAATATAAAGAACATCTTTTGCATCTTTCCAATTAGTTTTAAAACCATGCTCTTTGGTCTTATCTTCAAGCAATTGCTCCAAACTCAACTATAAAGAAGGATCTGCAACTTGTAAACATACTTCCACTTTCTCATATTCAAGAGTGGCCTATTTTGCACCATCCAACTGGTCAAACTCCTGCCACCACTGAAGCTCTATAGCTTATACCAATCCCTTGTTGGGATTTTGAACCCATTCTCTACAAGTTCATGTTAGCAATCAAGCCTAAATCTTCAACACCAAAATCTTCTTTTATTGTCTTCTTAAACTAACCCCAATTAGGATCTTTTGTATAGATCTCTATTATATGTGTCTTCAAGGTAGGATCTGAGATTTGAAAAAAATGATGGCTTATCCTATATGACATTATTCCAAATAAATCCATCTTTGTAGCATATAGCTTCAAGTATTCATAAACTCTACTGCCATCAAATAATTCTCTATTGCTTGCAATGCTTTGAGTGGACTCTTGCTTCATGGAAACTTATAATCTCTGATGATGTTATTGCTGTTGTAAATACATATTGAAGGATTGAAGTAGTTACCTTACTTCACTGTATGCCTTAGTTACAAGCTGTTATGATAGTGTTTTGACTTTGATTCAGCATACAACCAAGGCATCATAAGATATGAAACACGCAATCAAATAAGGATTCAAAACCTAGAGAATCAACTAGCATTGGAGAAGTTTTCTGAAGGAGAGATAGCTGAAGCATTCATCACTCAAATTAAGAATTTGTGCAACCAAATGGTTGGTGCTAGGATACAAAGGAGTAGTGAGAAGCTAGCTTAGGGGTGTCTTTGGATCTGTCCACCAAATTTTAATGGATTAGTAGCTGCCCTTATTACTTAGGTGAGACTTGAACCTTTGACTTTAGGAGTTTTGTGCATTAATCATAGAGGAGGAATTGAGGCTGAAAGCTCGAGAAGGAAGTAGCAATGGAGATGCTACATTCTTCAATAATGCAAAAGGCAAAGGTGGCTCCTCCACCAAAAATGATAGTGAAAAAAAGAAAAAGATTATTAAGAAAAAATTTCAAGGAGAGTGTTTCTACTGCAAGAAGAAAGGACATGCAATTGCAAATTGTTGTGTCAAGAAGCCAGGTAAAAAGAATGGTACCCTTAAAAGTAAGGAGAAGGAGACAACCAACATGGCTCAAAAAAAGCTAGATTTATTCATGGAAACCATCAAGGAAGTGTGTTGCTTGAAGAATCTACTGCTAATTCATGGGTGTTGAATAGTGGTGTGTCCCATCACATGACCAACAAAAAAAGTCTATATAGTTCTATGCAGCCTCTATCAGAATCCATTATGGTGAAGGTTAGAAATGATACAAAATATCATGCTATGAGCACAAGTATTATTTCTTTTATTTCTACAAATGGTGAAGTAAAAAAGCTTTCAAATGTGTTGTATGTTTCAAAAATTAGGAGAAATCTATTATCAATTGTTGCCATAACTTATCTTGGTCATGAAGTGAGATTCAACAATATAGGTGTAGAAATTATTGACAGTGCTGGCAAAGTTGTTGCCAAAGGAGAAAGAAGGAACAACCTGTGTGAGATAAGTGCTCATACACCCATCGCTAGAGTGGGCACAAGTAAGTTTTGGCATGAAAAGTTTGGATACATTGGTTTTGTAGTTTTGAAGGAGATGCATAAGCAAGGTATGGTTGCTCACTTACCTGCAATTATTGAATTGAAGGAACCATGTGAAGCTTATATGATAGGTAAGCAACAGAGAAATGTACTTCCACAAGAAAACAAGAATAGAGAAAATGCTCCTCTAGAATTTATACATGCTAACTTGTGTGGTAAGATGCCTATACAAGCCTTGGCAAGATCTTCTTATTTCATGTTGATCGTTCTCGGCAACTACAGTAGGAAGATGTGGGTGTACTTTCTTTATGATAAGGCTCAAGATTTTGGTAAGTTTAAAGAATGGTTAAAACTTGTTGAGAATGAAACAATGAAAAGTGTGAAGAAATTTAGAACAAATGGTGGTGGTGAGTTCAACTAAAAGGAGTTTGAATACTTTTGCAAGACTAAAGGGATTAAGGATCAATTGACGATGCCTCATACACCTCAACAGAATAGTGTTGTAGAATGCATGAATCACACCATTGTGGAGATGGCAAGGTGCATGCTAAAAGGCAAGAGATTACCAAACCATTTTTAGGCTGCTAAAGCTATAAATACTACAATCAACATTCTCAATCAGAGCTACACAAAGGCTCTCAAGAGAAAACACCTCATGAGGTTTACACTAGTAAGAAACCATTTTTCTCACATTTGAGAACTTTTGGATATGAATGCTATGCACATTTTTTTGATGAGAAAAGAAGCAAGTTAAAACCAAAAAGTAGAAAATGTATCTTCTTGGGTTATAGTGATGAGCAAAAGGCTTACAAATTGTATGACCAAGAGACAAAGAAGATTGTAGCAAGCTATGTTGTGGTGTTCAAGGAGCAGCCATATACAATGGAGGAGGAGAAGGAAAGTTTTTCCACTTTATCATCAAGTGAAGAAGTAGTCCACTATAAACCTATCCCAAGAGCTACCACTAGTATCCTTAAGGAGGAGGAAGAATCATCTTCAAATGATTAAGAGAAAATTCACCAACCTGACATTAAAGCACTGGAAAAGCCATTGACATGATGGGCGAAGTAGCTCTATGACCAAAATAATCATATGCCCACATCTCTTGAGGAGAAGGCAGATGGACCAAGGAGGTCTCAAAGAGAATAGAGGAGCAAAGAAGGGCTTCTGCTCACATAGTCAATATGGCCTTGGCTAAGATTATGATAGAAGTAAAGAAGCGAGCTAACTTGGAAGAAGCACCTGAAGAGCCAACATGGAAGGTAGGTATGTAAACTGAGTATGACAGCATTATAAGAGAGGGGGATTTAATAATGGAAAAATACTAGCTACACTTGTTGATATATAAGGTGTTAGGGACTTGATTTTTGGCATCAGATTATAATACAAGTCTCCTTTCATCTTCATCTCCTTCTCTAAGCTCTCATGGCTTCTTCCTCTCTCTTTCTATCTTTCTCTCTTCTTTTCTAGTCTTTCTCTCTCCTTGTCACTCTCTTTCTCTCTCTTCTTGCAGTCTTTCTCTCTCTTCTACACACTCTCTCTCTCCTTTTCTTCTCTTTCTCCTGTCCTCTCCATGACAAGTGGTATTAGAGCTCTAGTTCTGATCCATTTAGTTACCTTACATGCTCAGTTACCATCCTTTTCAGTTTAAAAATCCAAGAAGCTTTAGATACATAGGGATAGGCACTAAAATGGAGGAGCACTGAAAGGCCAGAGGTCAAGGACTAGGAGGACAATGGTCAAGAGCATTAATGGAGTCCTTGGACCAAGTTTGGAGGCTAGAAGACTGGATTTGGCAGCTCGTGGGTCATTTTGGGCCAAATTTGAAGGTAAATCTCTAAAAACAGTAGTCACAAGAGTTAGAAAGAGTTTAATCTTGGTTAATTTTCACATGGATTCTTCTCTCTCCTCATTCTCAAGCTCCTGCCAAGCTCCCATGGAGGAGAAACACCATGGATCCTCTCTACCTCAACCCTGGTGACCTTCACCACTCTTCCAGAGCCTCACATGGATCCTAGCCATCATTTCAAGCTGTCCAAGGATTGGTTTGACCCTCCCTTTCTCCTCAGGCAGCAGCTCATAAATTTTGGTGCAGATTTAGGGGCTACAACCTGATCAGACCAGGGTCATTTGTAGCTTCTCTTTCACCTTGGCCTTCTTCCCCACCATCTAGCAATTGGTTCTTGCAAGTCTGAAGCCACCTTCTCATCTTCTTGGACTTCCTTCAACCTCTGAAACCCTAACAGGTGCACACCATGGACAGCCATGGATTCTTCTTCAAAACTCACTGATTCTTGAGGGATTTTGACTTTCTTGGTGCCAAGAACTTGTGTCTACAAGAATCTTTGAAGAAGCAAGCATCAAGAAGCCCGTACTTGAGACGGAGGCAAGAATGCAAGCTAGACATTTGGGATAGCCATAGCCATAGACCATGAGCTTCAATTTCTTCAAGTTCTCTTCAAGATTGGGTCTTGGGGCTTCAAGATTGGACTCCTTGCCATCAATGGAGCTTGCCTACCCAATTGGAAGAGCTTTGGAGCACGGGAAGGCATTATGGGGTGAGATTTTTGGGCATTCTTCTTCTATGACCTTCAAGGCATGCTGAGAACTACTGAAGTTCAACCCTTCATTCTCCCATTGAAGAATCAAGCTTGAAGACTCAATTCTTGGCTGAAGTTGTCATCATGGAGCTAATGGAAGCATTGGAGAGCAATCATAGGACATTGGCCATTGATTCTCAGCCCGTCTTCACCAATCAAAGAGGTAATTGACTCTTGAACTCTCTTCTAATTCCATCCTCTTACTGAGCCTAAAAGCCTATTGTTGTAAGAGATTCAAGTATTCAATCATGCATTTTTTTCAAGATTTCAATGCTTACATGCTAGCAATTTAATTTGAGTCCTCTCTTAGGCTTCCTTGCATTCAGAATGATCTATTCTATGCTGAAAATTCTCACTACTGTTTACTGATTGCCTCACCCTAACCTCTTCACTTGTGATGATTGTTTGAGCACAAATTAATCTCTAAAATCCATTGTAAATGAGGTGAGTTAGCAGTGAGTCACTGCTCGGTAAGCCCTCTCCTTATTCCCAGCTCAATTCCATGCACTTCATGAAAAGAATTACTTCCAAGCCACCATGCATAGCATGCTGATTGCTTAATTAATAAATGTCTGCCATGTATACTCCGGGTGAGGAAAAAGCCCGATGCTAGGCAAGGTGGCAAAAAAAAAGAGGGGTGACCCCCCTTGCCATCAAAGACCCTGAAGGGATGCACAACTTGGCCTGGGGGGAACTTTGCCCACCTCCCAGTGATTTGGAGCCCGAAGCTGCTTTCAGGTGCAGGTACCCACTTGAAGAACTGAGATATTGACTTGGCACTGATGTATGGATGTATTATTGGCTAAAAATGTATGGAAATTTCTACTGAGGATGTATTTGCAGACATGAGAATACATATGCAGTCAGTGGCAGTGAATACAATGCTTGGGATGTATGGGAGATGCCTATGCATGGGGAATTGTGCTAAAAGATGCTTATGACATGCTCAGTTCTGGAATAAGGCTACAAACAGTGAATTTGGATGACTGGGCAATGTATTATGCCATGTGGGATGACCCTTCAGTCATGCATTGACAAATTAATCCATTGTAACCCCTTTCTTGACCCTCACAGGGTGTTGTAAGCAACTTGCTTGCATTTACATAGGTATACCTACTCCCAGGAAGTGAGCTGCAGATCTTGCATAGTGTCCACAGTTCCTACTAAGGGCTTTGATCAAATTGGGAGCTCTATATGGACTCCACAAGATACTTACAGGTCAAAACAGGTCTCCTACAAGTGTAGACAGGGCATTGGACTGCATAGTACAGCAATACTTTTCTTATTACAGAATTTTCTATATAAAATTCGGGAGCACATGCTTATGCTCAGTTCAAAGAGAGAATCCTTGGATCCGATTTTAACAAAAAATTAGGTCAATCAGAGCTTCCTAGCTCAAGTTACGGGCAAAACAGTGACAGGTGGTCTAACGGGACTGCACCTAATTTTTTGTTAAAATCGGATGAACTTCAGCAACAAATAAGGGATGTATGTGTCCCGAGGGCTGAAACTAACCTTGAGATGGAAGATGAAGATTATTCTCATGACGTGGACAGCCTCAGCACGCTCACTAACACCCTCAGTTTGCATGAGACAAGGCATCCCGAGAGGCATAAAGAATTGATGGAAGGCATTGGTCAAATGAAGACCACTATGGACACCCTTGTTGCCCAGCTCACTAAGTGGATGGAATTCCAAATGAAAGGGAAGTAACATGAGGATAGATCAGGTATACATTTTGAACGAGTGACGGGCCCACTAGTGAATGCAGTAAATATGAACTCCCAAGGCATTTTGGGGAGAGTGGGCATCCCTAACAACACTTTTGAATAGGGAGAGCCTTCACATAGACAAGAGGAGCCCATGAACAATGCAATGAGGAGAAATTTTCAGTCATCACAAGGGCCCATGCCATCTATGCAAGTTCAGCCATCTTTTGGCAGAAATTTCTCTAACAATGGTTCATTTTTGGGTAGCCACATGGATCAGCCTCAGTTTGGATATATGGGACAACCACCTAATCATGAAAGAGAGCTGAGAGACAAAATCATTTTCTCAAAAATCAATGGTCAGTCGTCATCTCTAGCTGAAATTGAAGAGTGGCTCTCCAAGCTTGAGGATTATTTTGACATCTTGCACCGTAGTGATGACCAAAAGATCCATTTTGCAACAATCCACTTGGAAGGATTTGCACATACATGGTGGAGGTACATTAAAAGAGAAAATCAACAAGTAAAACTCATGGGAAGCATTCAAGGCACTAATGGTGCAAGTATTTGTATCGCCGGTGGAGAAAGAAAAGCTTGTGCGTCAATGGTATGCCCTTGAATAGCGTGGTCTTGCTGTTAGAGAATACACAAATCATTTCCTCAACCTTACCATGTATGTTGTGTCGATTAGTGATAATGCCAAGTTACACAAGTATGTGTACATGCCGGATCCCCAGCTCTCGACTGATGTTTCAGCTCAAAACCCATCGGATTTGTTGAAAGCTATTGAATTGGCTGAGAGGTATTCTCGCAAGTATCATAGGGATGCTTCATTTCAGTATGGACAGTAAAGGAGGGGCATCTCAGCTAGTGTTTGGGTAGCAAAGAGGACATATGTTATCATATTTTGGATAGCAAAGAGGTGCTGTAAGGCTGGGGCAGTTTGGGGCCAGTTATGGTGGTGGTAACATGCCATTCAGCACTCCAAAAATCCCCACATACCCCACTTTTAATGCCTCAAAACCACAAGGTAATTTAAGGATAGCAAACAACCCAAGAATGGATAATAGGCAAGGGGACAACAGAAATAAAAATGCTTCAGCCTTTGGTAGTCCATAGTCCATTCCCATGGATTTGTATAAAAAAAGAAAGGAAAAAGGGCTTTGTTTCAAGTGTGGCGAGAAGTATACAGGAGATCATGCCTCAAAATGTGCTTTTAGAAATGCTAAGGCACACGGGTTCACAGCATGTTGGTATTTGAGGACTCAGAGGAGGACCCTGAGGATACACATGCTTTTATGATGACTACTGAAGCATATGATGTTGATGAAGAGTTTGGTCAAGAAGAGTTCTTTGACCCTGCTGACTCTTTTTATTTTGACCCCGGTGGCCATGTATCACGAGGTATGGGTAGAAAGATCAAACCACATGCTGCCACTACTTATACCATATCTATGGATGCTTGGATAGAATCTAGAAGCCCTAATACATTGCGTATTAAGGGCCAAATTTATGGAAAGGATGTGTTTATACTCATGGACAGTGGTAGCACTCATAGTTTCATTAACAGAGCAGTCATGGACAGGCTGAAGTATTTTCCCACTGATTTACAGCAGCCATTGAAGGTGCAAGTTGCCAATGGGGATGAAGAAATTAGCACCCAAGTATGCCCTGCTATTTATATTCAACTTGTTGAAAATTTTGGACAGAAATTGGATTTAACTGCATTGGAAATGGGGCCTATAGATGTTGTCTTGGGTTGTGATTGGCTAAAAACTTTGGGCACTATAATCATGGAATTTTCCTTGCTGTATATGGAGTTTGTCAGTGCAGGATAGCTCATTCACTTGCAGGGAATTCAAAATAATAGTGAATTTCAGCTCATTACCAGCAAACAACTCAAGAAAGAGTTCAAGAAACGGTCCCAAATCTTTGTATTGCAGTTAAATAAAGGAAATTAAGATCAGTCCACTAAAACACTAAAGAATTCAACATTAAGAACTCTTTTAGAAGAGTACAAGGACCTCTTCCAAGTACCTACAGCACTACCCCCTAATAGGGCAGTTGATCATCCCATAGATCTAGAGCCTCAGTCAAAGCCTGTGAATAAGCCACCTTACAGATTGTCTAGGTGTGAAAGAGAAGAAGTTGCCAAACAAGTCAAAGAATTACTGGACATGGGATTCATTGAGCCCAATTCTTCACCATATGCTTCCCTTGTGTTATTGGTCAAAAAGAAGGATGGATCTTTCAGGATGTGCATAGACTGCAGGGATCTTAATAAGATTACCGTGAAGAATAGGTATCCCATTCCACGCATAGATGACTTGCTGGATGAACTCAAGGGGGCTAAGTACTTTGCGAAGATAGATTTGAGGTCAGGCTATCACCAGATCCGCATGAGGGTAGGGGATGAGGTCAAAATAGCATTTCGGACTGATCGGGGGCTTTATCATTTCTTGGTCATGCCTTTCGGGTTAACTAATGCACTGGCCACCTTTCAGAGCTTAATGAATAAAATACTTTAGCCCTTTCTTTTCAGATTTGTGTTGGTATTCTTTGATGACATCCTCATCTATAGTAGATCACTGAAGGATCACCTTTGGCACATGAGGCAGGTGTTTGATGTATTGAGGTAGCATAGACTCTTTGCCAAGGAGACAAAATGTTCTTTCATGCAGACGGAGGTGGAATACTTGGGGCACATTGTTAGTGAAGATGGAATTAGGGTTGATCCTAAGAAAGTGCAGTGTATAGAAGACTGGTCCACACATGCAAATACCACTTCACTTAGAGGATTTCTTGGTCTCTCATCATTCTATCGCATATTCATTAGGCATTATGCTACTATTGTAGCTCCCTTGACAGATAGGCTTAAGAAAGAGGCCTTTTTCTGGGATTCTATAGTTGACAAGAGTTTTAATCAGCTCAAAGAATTTCTTACCTCGGTGCTCATCTTGGTTTGCCCAGATTTTTTGAAAGAATTCACCATTCAGTGTGATGCCAATGGCAGAGGCATAGGGGCTGTATTGTTACAGGAGCATGGGGTTATAGCATTTGAGAGCCGCAAACTTGCTGAAAATGAGATGACCGTGAATGTATATGACCAATAAATTCTTGCCATCCTTCATGCCATTAAGAAATGGCACCACTACTTGTATGGCAGCAGATTTAGGGTCAAGAGTGACCATAGGGTCCTCAAATACTTCCTCTCTCAATCTAATCTTACCCCCAAACAACACAGATGGATAGCTACATTGTAGAACTATGACTTTGACATTACACATACATAGGAAAAAGAAAATGTAGTTGTTGATTCGTTATCTAGAATGTGGGCTTGTAAAGTCTCAGCCATCATGAAACTTCATAGTGATTGGATAGAAGAGCTTCAGGAGGCCTATTTGTTGTTAGATGCTGATTTCAGCCACATTTTCTAGAAATTACAGGAAGGGCATGTAGAAGAAAACTCTCCATATCAGCTTAAGAACAGTCTCTTATGGTTTTAGGGTAGGATTGCCATCCCATACACTTCTCCATTCAAGCAAAAGATCATGCAAGTCACTTGTGCATATTTAAAACTTATGACAAAATTGCTAAAATCTTTCATTGGAAGGGCCTATGGAAGGATGTAAAAGATTTTGTCTCGAGCTGCACGTAGTTGTGGATAGACTCACCAAGGCAGCTCCTTTCATTCCTACAAAGACTCAATATAATGCTTCTCAAGTAGCCAGCCAATTCATGGAACATGTTTTCAAATTATATGTCTTACCACAGGTCATTGTGCATGACCGGGATGCTAAGTTCATGAGCAACTTTTGGCAAGAAATCTTCAGCTCTATGGGCACTCAGTTAGCCCCTTCCAGTACTTACCATCCACAGACTGATGGCCAAACAAAGAGGGTTAACAAGTGGCTGGAAACTTACTTGAGGCATTTCTGTTATGATGTGTAGAATACTTGGGACTCATGGTTGCATCTGGCTGAGTTTGCCTATAATAACTCTACGTACTCTATCATTGGAGTTTCACCCTTCGAGGCATTGTATGGCTATAAGGTGCCCCTCCCCATGGTTATCTTCAATGATAAAATAAACCCACAAAGCAAGGAGGAATTGGATAGAATGCATGCCTTACTTTAGTAGTGCAAAGTCAACTTGAAGAAAGCTCAAGATCAAATGAAGCTTTATACTGATGATAAAATAAGGAATGTTTAATTCCAATAAGGGGATTTGGTGCTTTTGAAGTTGCCCAAGTCCAGATATGTCACCCTTAAGGATGGGTCTAGCAATAAGTTGGCTCACAGGTTCTATGGGCCATACTAGATTGTCAAAAGAGTGGGAGACTTGGCATATCGATTAGCATTACCCCCATCCACGAAGATTCATAATGTCTTCCATGTGAGTCAATTGAAGCCCTTCATTAGATCATCAGTGGATTATGTTGAGGAGTTGCCACCAATAGATGAAGAAGGCATCATTCAATACATACCTGAGCAAATCATAGGTTAAAGGGAAAAGAAGCTTTGCTCTCGCTCCATCATGGAATACTTGATTAAGTGGCAAGGTTTAGCACTTGAGGAAGTTTCTTGGAGGCCAACTTCAATTTTGGAAGAGTTCCCATACCTATTAGAAGCAGATTTGACTGAAATCTAGCTAACTATGGCCCTGTTTTCTCTTAGATTCATTGCAGATAGCTCTCTGTTTCAAAGCAAATTTTATTCTATACTATGGATAGCAATGGACACTATACATGGACTGAAAGTACTCATTGAGAGCTCCGTTTTGATATATGGCACACCACGATCGGAGTCTCCTACATAAAGTTATGACAGATTTACTACAGCAGGGCCCTGTAGTAAACAGTTTGCTGTCCAGTGTTTGCAGCTCACACCAGAATACTTGGGTCAAAATTCATTTTTATAATTCCCCAATAAGGCTCATGTCTCGTATATACCCCAATGACCTATCATACGCAATAATACCCTTCATTCATTTGTATACCCCTGTAATAATGCAGCAGAGTAGTACTCTGATCTGCTCTTGCCCAATTATCATAAGTGCCCAAATTGTTTTTTAGGGCAAAAACCTTCGGGTGGGGATGGAATGTAAGAGAGGGGGATTTAATAATGGGGAAATACTAGCTACACTGGCTAGTATATAAGGTGTTAGGGACTTGATTTTTGGCATCAGATTATAATACAAGTCTCCTTTCATCTTCATCTCCTTCTCCAAGCTCTCATAGCTTCTTCCTCTCTCTTTTTGTCTTTCTCTCTCCTTGTCACTCTCTTTCTCTCTCTTCCTACAGTATTTCTCTCTCTTCTGCACTCTCTCTCTCTCCTCTTCTTCTCTTTCTCCTATCCTCTCCATGACAAGAATAATGAAGAATGACACTTGAGAGCTTGCGGTTAAACATTATTGGCACCAAGTGGGTTTGGAAGGTCAAGTACAAAGCTAATGGAACCTTAGAAAATTACAAAGCTTGACTAGTTGCACAATGATTTTTACATGTTGAGGGGTTTGATTTTCAAGATTCATTTACTCCAACTACTAGAATATCTACTATTTTCATAGTACTTGCAGTGACCGCCCACAATAAGTGGCCAGTTTACCAAACTAATGTTAATTCAACATTCCTGAATGGTAATCTCAAGGAGGAGGTGTACATGGTTCATGCACTAGTGTTTCAGGCCCCCCATTCTGAGTACAAAGTATGTAAGCTGAAGAAGGCATTGTACGGGGGTTGATACAAGCCCCTAGAACATGGTACCAATGGATAGATAAGTTCCTTTTGAGCTTAAACTTCAAAAGATGTGCCTTAGATGCTAACTTGTATGTCTACAAGGATGGTGAGTAGTTATTGCCCTATATGTGGATGACCTTCTTATTACAAGTGACTATGAAGATATGATCAACCAAACTCGAAAAGCTTTGAGCTCCAAGTTTGAAATGACAGAGACTTGGGCTTGTTACACTATTGTTTGGGATTGAAGTCTGGCAAGAGCCAGGAAAGATCTTCATCTCTCATAAGAAGTATGTGTGGGAGCTTTCACTCAACCGCCAAGACCCACAGATCGCTTATTGTTTCAAGCATTCCAAGCAAGCTCTAATGGCTATCTCTCACCTAGCCGATGCACCGTCGATCCTACGAGTGTAGTGAGCTTACCTTGATGCCCGATTGAGTACCCTCCTCTCTCTTGGACTCCGGTAGCTCCACGATTCTTGATGCTAGCTCAAGCATCCTCAAGCCTCCTCCATCTCCAAGCTCCATCCTCCATAGCCACGCGCTCAAGAGAAGAGAAGAGAAGAGAAGAAAAGAAGAGAAGAGGAGATGGTGAAGAGCTTCACCCTCTTGATCCCTCACTCTCACACACACTCACTCCCTCACACTCTCACACTCCCTCTCTCAAGAGCACACACAAGCAAGAAGGAGAGAAGAAGAGAGGAAGAAGAAGACTCTTTTTGCCACACACCAAAGAATGAGCTTCTCATTCACTTTTCAACTTTATATACAAAGCCCTAAATCCTTTTTGGGCGATCATCCCCTTTTCCCTCTTTTACATGGCCGGCCGTAGCCTAGCCCCTTTTTTCCATTTCCCATCATTCTAATTTATCCTATTCCCAACTAGTGCGTACATTTTGCACAGGAGCGAGCCTGGCACTCTTTTACAAAGATTCGGGGATACTCCCACATTTTAATGGTGCGCCCTTTTTCTCTTTTGTTGTCTCAGGCCAACACCGAGGCTTTCTGAGGGTTGTGCTTGAACATTTAAAATTTTTAGGGACTGGTTACCGATCAAGGCGCCTTTTTCTGCTTTTATCCTGCGCCTTTTTTGCTATTTCCATTTTTTCCATTTTCTGCTCCTCTGTGCTGCGGGAAACACTGTAACATTACCCCCTCCTTGCCAAGTGCCAATCCCATGGCATTGCGGTGGGACGTAGTGGCTAGTTAGGTCGGCTGCTAGGTGGAAAAGGTAGGTGGTGGACACTGCTTCCAATGTGGTTGGGTGAATGATAAGTGATGGGGTTTAAGGACGATGACAAGGAAAGATTTCGGCGTGCTTTAGGCTCCATGAAGATACTCGGCATCTTTCACACTGTTGTGGCGCCCGTTGTGTAGTTGGTCGTCTTTTGAGTATCCGAAACGCTTGAAGCAATAAGCAATCCCTTAAGAGGATGGTATTGGAGGGATTTATTCTGGAGAAACCCCCCCGAACGTTGTTTGCCTTGAAAACCCGTGGCCTTGATTGAAGATCCTTGTCTTTGGGGAGTAAGTCTTCAGTTTTGAGTTGAAGGTCTTCAGGCTTGTGGAGTTAATAAGTGATCCATAGATCTTGAGGCGTTGGGCATGGATCATTGGACGATGAGGTTCCAAGATCTATGCCAATGGCAGTTCTACCTTGACTTGGTTCAATCAGGGTAGCCATCAGCAGGCAGATAGCCGGATGCCGGTACAGGAAAAGAAGTTTTGATCATTAAAGGATGCCGTGGGCGATACTCTTCCGCGGGTAGCCATGTCTTGAAGCACAAACATAACCTGCAAGAAAAGTTGTGCACTCCCTAAGGGGTGTGTCTGTCTCACCGTGTAGTGTGTGGTGCTCGTGGTAGTGGAACTGGGAGATGGGTCTAACCTTGGGCAAGCCCTTGGTAATGTCCCACACTTGAGGACCCAGTTCGTGCTTCGTTGGAGGTGCGGTGCAAGTCTTAGGGTGACAGGTCTGAAAGTCATGCCCTTGATGTGCCCTAAGTGTGAAGTGGGGGGGGGCTAGGGAGAACCCTAGGTGCGGTGATTATGGTGCTTTTTACTTCTTCTTCTTCTTCTTCTTCTTCTTCTTTCCTTTTCCTTTTTTTTTTCCTTTAAAAAAAAAAAGCATACGGAGGCGTATACATGGAGACAAGCGATACAAGGGCATGACAGGAGTTTACTCCTCATCATCTGAATGGCAGGTAAGGGATGGCGGAGGGCGGGGGCCTTGTTAAGGAATCTTCGACTCAACAAGTAGCCCTTGAGGTTTAGGCGGGTTTTGAGGGTGGTGGTAGAAAGGAAGGGGTGGTTGCACTGGGTGAATTTGTTGTCGCTCATATCTTCGAGCAGTGCAACATAGAAAGATGGCAAAAGAGAAGCACGCATCATGAGGCGAGTCATGGTGCTGCTGTCTATGGCATTGGGGTCAAAATAGAGGGGTGGGAGGTGGCGTTCTTGGGGTGCGGGCTCTTGGTGGACTAGGATCCTAATTAGCCTAAGATAATTACAAGTGGTAATGAATGCAGGGTCAGGACAGGAGGTGAACTCGCTAAGAAATCTATCTATAGAGCCATACAAATCAGGGAGGGTGAAGAGAAGGGCGTCCTTATAGGAGGTGCTATTGGTGTTATAGATAATGGGGAAGTCGAACCTGCCGTGGATGGATGGATTAAAGTCTACCCCTACCCTTTGAGAATACAACATAAAAGTAGGATCGTTTCTCTCAGAAGGGAGGGTGTTGCAAAATGCCATCCACGCATCAAGGTTGACGTCAAAAATGCGTCTCCTCCAGGTGGGTTGGCAATTATAGCCTTCCACTAATCTAGGCACCTGGAGGACTTTATCCTGCCAAAATTCGCGGTCCTCGGCTCCCCAAGCAGTTGGGTGGGCCTCGCACTCCGCTAACCACTTGGCTTTGAGCCTTGCACCCATAGTGATGACGTCCTCTACAAGTTGAATGGGCAATACTCTGTTTAAGTTAGCGGAAAACTCAAAGCGCAAGTCGAAGGGGTCGCGGTTATATTCTTGCTGTTCCCAGATAATCAATTCGGCACGGAATTCAACAGGGGGATCTTGAGTGCGCGGTAGGAGAGGGGCAGGCTATCTTGGAACGGGTCTAGTATTCAGCTTTTTCCTTGCCTTCTCTATCATCTCTTTCCTGCGGTTGGCTTGGGCTGCTCTTCTCTCGGCAGATGTATTAGGAGGTTGCACTTCCGCTTGTTGTGGCTGAGGGGGTGGTGGGATGTATTCCTCCTCCTGAGGTCCCACATCGAACTCCGGTTCACCCCCTTCTGCTTGCTCATCTTCTTGTGCTTTTGCCTCTGTGAAACCAAGGTCATCTATTTCCTGTGCCGTTAGGCCTACCTGTGCAAGATATCTTCTCTGCTCCTTTAGGCTCTGTGGCGGGCCTCCTAGCTGTAGTGGCACGTGCAGGCCTGCTATTACCGCTTTGCATGCAATGGTTAGTTTCTTTTGCATTGGCTTCATTTCCTTTCAGTCTGGTGGAGTGGAGCAATGTATTGAGGAAGGTGTGTTGTTGGGCTATCATGGAGAGTTGGGTCGCCTCTGCCTGATTCTCAGCCAGCACCCTGACTCCTTCGGCTTTGGCTAGCCGGCGTGCTAAGTCCCATATTCTCTGCTCATTGTGATTGGCCCATTCTTTTTCTCTTTTTTCTATATCTTCCAGGCTCTCCCCCTGATGGAGGGTCAATGCCATGAGTTGTTGCTACTAGGCCTCGTGCTCACGGTACAAGCGGGACTGCTCCTGGCATTCATCGATGATTTGTGCATTGAGCTGGTCCAGCTTCACCTGCATCCTTCGCACATGTTCTTTCCTTAAGTGGTCCAGCTCTACAGCCTCCTATCTGATCTTGTCAAGCTAGCTTTGTGCTTCCAAGTTGACTGCAGATAGCTGATCATTCTTGCGCCAAAGGTGGGCATTGGTTTCCCTCTCCCCGTTGAGACGTTCCATCAAGATTTTTCTCCTTCCTTCCCAAGAAGCTTCACGTTCCTTCAGGGCCTTTAATTCCTCTACCTCCTTAGTGCTGGCTTCCTCCCTGAGCACAGTGATCTCCCTTTGATATTCTATTATCTGCTTTGTTCTCTCCAACTGGAGAGCAGCTTGTGATTCTCATTCTGTTGCCAGCTCCTCCACGGCTGTCCTCCTTTCTTCCCTGGCCCTTTCCAACTGTGAGAGCAACTCCTTAACATATTCATTGTATTGGCCTGCTGGAGGTGGGGGGTGGGGCGTGGTGGTAGTGGTGACATCTTCTATTTTCTGCCTTTTCAGCTCCGGCCTTGGCTCCAGTTCAGCCGTGGCTGCCCTTTTGGCTCCTAATGTTGGGGTGGCCACGGCTGCTTCTCTTGCCAGCTCCCATTCCACCAAGAATTGTAGCCAAGTGACCACGTTGCTCTCGTCGACTTTTGGGGTGGAACCTTGGGTGGCGGTGGCAAGGGGTGTCATCATGATAAGAGTGGCTGGCATGGAAGGTATGAAGAGGGGGAGAGTTGGCATCATCGGATCTTTTCCTTTTCCTTCTGCTGGGGGCAGGGGTGCGATTTCTGGCACGCTGGAACTGGGACCAGGTGCCTCCGTTCGGTGCGGGCCCTCTACGCCTTCCTCGTCTCTTTTGTGCTGCTCCTCGATGGAGCGCGGGTTGCCAGCTCTATTTCTTCCTCTTCCTTCCTTCTCAGCTCCTCCTTAGTCTTCTTTTTTCTTTCCTCCTCATCCTTGACTGACTCCCTTCGAGCCCTTTCCAGATCTTCCTTCTCTTTCTTCTTTCGCTCCTCTTCTCTTTTTCCATGCAGGGCTTTGGTTCATTGTTCTGCATGCCTTTGTGGTGTGGCCTGGGATTCTCCCTCTTCGTCTGCGTCCATCTCCGTTTCATCAGACGACCTCTGCTGCTCTTCTGTGTGAGGCAGGGACTGTGACGGTGACTCATCACTTTCTTCGTCGCCTCCCTTCTTGTCTTCTCCTGCTTGTCCATGCCCTAGCGCTTCTTGGATGATTGCCATAAGGACACCTCCAAACCCTATGGTGGAGGCCTTGGAGGATGATGCCTTGCGGGTCAATTGGGACGACAGGGACTCCCCTCCCATGGCTCTTCCTCCTGTTGCCACGGCCTTAGCCGAAGCCTCTATTGTCTTCCTCACAAACCCATTAAGGTTCACCTCATCCAGCGATTGCGCCGCAATGCTGTCGAGCAGAGGTACATTGATTCAGGTCATTATGCTGTTATACCTCTGGCTTGAGAACAAGGCGTGCACCATCTTTGCCTGCAGCTAAATTTCTTGGTTGGGGATGTCCGCTAGGCTAATTCCATCATTGGTGTGGACCTTCACTTTATCCATCCCCACCATGGCATAGATGTCTCTTTTCGGCTTCCTTTCCACCTTATTCGGCAGCCCTAGTGCCCTTTCCACCAACTCGAGGGTCAGCTCAATCTACACATGTCTGGTGGCTTCATTGTCGCGCACCGTGATGGTGCTCCTATTTTTATTGAAGGTGCATAAGAAATCAGCGCACATGGTGTAATCCGCCCTTCGGCCCACTGCGTCCAGGCACTTCTACAGGTGGCATTGCTCTATGATTTGACGTACCGCCGGCTCTTCAATGGCCACGTCTTCAAGGTTGAAGACGTGGTGGAACTTTAACTGGTTGAAAGCTCTTGTTTCCACTGTGAGGCCATACTTTACTTGTTCCTCCTCCGAGAAGGGGAGCTTGCCCGCTTTGTCCTGGCTTGCCATGATCGCCACCTGCACGTTTGCCATTTCCACTTTTAGTGCTTTTGACAACTAATTTGCTGGAAGAATAAAAGCATAGTAGATTTTATTGAACATAGCCTTAACTTTGCCTTTCAGACTTTTACCATCACCTCTTACCCTTGCATTTCAAATTTAACAGACATTTCACACTTGGTTTACTTTTTAGATTCTATTTTGTTTATTTTTTACATTCCACTATATTCCATCTTCCACTACATTCCACCTTACTACCCCTTCCCCCTTTCGAAAAGAAGAATCCGTCCCAGGATTGGAGGTTGCGAGGCCAAGGCTTTCAGCAGAAAGGTCGTCGTTCTATTTGTGCAGGAGCCAAGCGTAGAAGTTGGGGTTATATTCCAGTTGAGCGGCACAGTCCAGATCAAAGGGTTGAATCCCTACGTGTGTGATGTATGTGAGGACATCTATGAGGAAGTCACCAGAGTCGACTTGACTTGCGATGTGGAGCTCTTCCTCTGTTAAGAGGCGGTCAAGATAGGGATGCCTCGTGATATGCTCGTCCATGGGTCGACCCCGAAGAGTGGTTAACACTCTATATGAGGTAGGCGTGACGTAGATGGGGTCATACTCTGCCGTTTTGATGGCTCGGCGTTGTTCGGTGTTGGTCATTATGCGACATCCGTCAACCTCCCATTGCAACCTAAGGGCGTACCACTGCCTTAAGAAGGGTGATCCAGTATCAGTAAGGTGGGATAACCTTGCAATCTCTTGGTCAGTGATAGCAGACATTGTCCATGGATCATATGACGTGATGAGGCGGTGCTTAATGGCTTGCTCTTTGGAGACCTCGCTAGCGAGCAACTCAGCAGCAGTAGGAGCGAGAAGCCTGTGCAAAGGCGAATTCAAAAGTCTCCCAAGAGCAAGGCATATTGCGCACTTCTGTTGCAAAGGGTTCTGCTAATAGACCCAAGTCCAAGCGGTCATAACTGAGGGCCAGCAACAAAAAGGTGGCATCGAGCCGTTTGATGCAGCCCACCACATCATCTCCGGTGTCCTCTGCAAGGTCAGCAGCCAGCGCCAGAAATGACTTCCGTTCATAGGAGGGCGTAAGGCCAATGGGTAGTTGAGGTTTGCTAGAACTAGAGGTCCTGATAGTACAGAGTTGCGGTTGGGAGTCCCCTTGAGCCTGCAACTAGGCTGTTTGCAAGGGGGGTGGGTTAGGGTCAGTCACAGCAGCTAGGTTGCTGCAGTTAGTTTTGCTGCAGAGAGTCGGGTTGACTTGGTCGGATGATGCCACCTGTAGCCGTGGTGGCCGTTGCTTGGTCCGATAGGTTTGTGCGACTCTCTTGGGCCAAAGCGTAGAGGAGTCGGATGGCTGGGGCTCTGGAGTGCACTGCGGCCTATGGTCTTGAGGTATTGGGGGAATTGGGCTGATCAGGCTTGAGGGTGGCATAGGACTAGTGCCTTTGGCCGTAGGGGCCTTAGGGATCCACAGTGAGGCATTTCCCTCATAGTAGCCTTGCGCAAGAAAGAGGGTTTTAGGGACCCATATTTTCTTAATCACGCGGCACTTCCAGTGATTGCGTCTTGGTTTCCTAGATTTAGAGTTGTAGGTCTTATGCGGACAGGCGCGTCTAGTCCTAGGCAGTTCTCGAGGCTGTTTAGGCACCCATTGGAAGTGAGGCTGTTGGGCCCTTACTTTGGTTGCTGCGGTCTGCGGTTTATGGGAATTGGGGAGCGGCAGACGTGCACTACCCCCCTCCTTAGTCTTACCTACGGATGTTTCTATCGGTGGCCCTGTGGACGGTGACACTATTACGCAGCCCTTGCTGAAGGCTGTGACAATGCGCACGTTGCCGATTGCTAGGTGAATGCGTTGCGACTCATAATCAACATTGCAGTGAGTCTGCTATTTGAAGGTTCGCCCAAGCAATGACTCCATGCCTGCATCCGTAGCACTCGGCAATACGTAAAACAGCATTGGGACAGTCTCAGACTTGATAGAAACGACAACTCTGCACTTGCCGAGAAGTGCATAAGATTGAGCCCCATATGGGCTTAATTTGGCAGTTGTGGGTTGAAGTAGTGGTTTGCCAAGTTGGATCCAACGCTTGTGCGTTAAGACATTGAAATCTGCTCCCTCATCAATCAAAGCGTTGAAGGAGCATGTTTGCTTGGCAGTGACCGTGACATGGAGGTAGGCGGGTTCTACAGCTTCCTCCTCATTCTCGTAGATTTCAGTGATTGTGGCTGCTCGTATTTTGACCGGCGGTTCTAACATTGGTGGCTCATGCAAAGGATGAGTGGGAGGGTAGTACTTCTTAACACGGCTGCCATTGAAGAAGCCTATTCCTTCATCGTCCAGGGTCTCAAGCTCGACATTACCGGTTCGGCTGATTGCCCAAACCTTGAAGGGTTCGAGACCTCTGAATTTCATCTTTTGCTTATGTCCTTTAACTGAGTAGAGGAGCACTAAGTCACCCTGCTCAAACTCGCGCTGCTTGACATGCTTGTCAAACCAGCTTTTGCGTCGCGCTTTCTCGCAGATAAGTGCGTGGGTGGCTAGAAGACGAGTTTCTGATAGGCATTCCAGCTCGATCAAGCATTGCATCCATGCTTCCTTCCCTTCCCATCGTTCTTGGAGTGCTATTTTCAGGCTAGGGACGAAGAATTTAATGGTAGAATTACTTCAGTCCCATAGGTCAACCTAAAGGGGGTTTGGCTGACGGCCGTTTTATAAGCTGTGCGGTAGGCCCACAAGGCTGCCATCAACTTGTTGTCCCAGTCGCTTCGTGAGGCTGAGACTACTTTAGTCAGGACGTTGATGACAACTTTGTTAGTTGATTCCGCCCGGCCATTAGCCTGAGGATAGTATGGTGAGGATTTGCAATGGATGATAAGAAAGGTGGATAGGAGATGTGCTATCACTTCGTTGATGAAGTGTGTGCCTTGGTCGCTAACCAGTTCGATGGGGCAACCGAAGCGTGAGATCACTTGCTCCCATAAGAACTTGGCAGTCATCCTAGCGTCGTTTTTTCATGTGGCTCTCGCCTCTGCCCATTTCGTGAGGTAATCCGTGGCGACCACGATATACTTGGCTTGTGAGTACTGCGCTGCGGGGCTGATGGGTCCTATGAAGTCAATTCTCCATTTTTCGAAGGGTTGGCGCGAGCAGTAACTGGGGTTAACTCCATTTGATCCTTACAAATCGGGACTTTTGTCTGTTGGCACTCGTCACAATGCTTGACAAATTGCTTAGCGTCACAGAAAAGTGTGGGCCACCATAGTTGGGACTGCAGCACCTTTCGTGTTGTCGTGTCTCCGCTAAAGTGTCCTCCTGCAATGCTGTTGTGCACCTCTGAGAGCACATCATGCATCTCATGCTCACATACGCACCTACGCAGCAATCCGTCTTGCCCCAGCCTATAGAGTTGGCCTACAATCAACTGGTAGGGCTGGATCTTCAGGATCAAGCGCCTAAGTTGTGCCTTTTCTATTGGTCGCTCAGGTAGTCCATGCTCAAGCACTTGGACTATGTCGTCTGCCCAGTATGGCGTCAGATCAGCCTTAAATAGATCTCTCTCACTAGATAGGTGAAATAAGTGGGCGTCAGGTAACTTGTCAATGATGCCCTGTCCAGCGGCTTCTCCTGTGGGTATATGGGACATGTGATCAGCCATGTAATGATGTTTTCCCTTTCGTACCACCAAAGAGAAATCGAACTCTAGGAGCAGGAGGATCCATCGAGTTATGCGTCCTGTAGCACAAGGTTTGTTTACTAAATAGAGCAGGGCTTGATGGTCCACGAAGAAGATGAAAGGGGTGGCCAATAGGTAATGCTGAAACTTCTTCACGGCAAACACCATGGCTAATCCCTCTCTTTCTGTTGTCGAATAATTCATCTCTATCTCAGTGAGTTTCCTGCTAGCAAAGCTCACTAGGTAATCTAGGTTATGCTCACCAGGTTGGCACAACACTGCCCCCACGGCAAACTTAGAAGCATCGATGTGTACGTGGAAGGTAATGGTCCAGTCTGGGGCTCGTAGAATCGGTGCTGTTGTCAGAGCATTTTTCAATTCTTCGTATGCCCGTTGGCATGCCTCGGTCCACTCGAAGACAATCAGCAGCTTGTACAATGGCCTGGCGATCAGCGCATAGTTCATCACAAACTGTCGATAGTATCCTGTGTGACCTAAGAAGCATTGAACTCCCTTGTAATTAATTGGGGGTAGAAGGTTAACGATAACCCTGACCTTCGAGAAGTCAATGGCAATGCCGTTCTTCGAAACCACGTGTCCTAAGATGCATACGTGCTTCACCCAAAACTAACATTTCAAGGGTTTCAAGAGAGACGATGTAAGCAGCACCGTTCAAAGACTGCGCGGAGTTTGTCTAGGTGTTCGATCTAGGTCAAATGGACACACAGATCGTCGACAAAGACCTCTAACTCCTTGCGAAGCATGTCTTTGAAGATGGTGCACATGAGGCATTGGAAGGTGGCAGGGGCATTGGTCAACCCGAAGGGCATGACTATGTATGCAAAGACGCCCCACTCAGTGGCAAAGGCGGTCTTGTGCCTATCTGCAGGATGCACTTGCACCTGGTTGTACCCTGAGAAGCCATCCAAAAAACTGTAGGCTTCCTTGCCTGCCACCCTCTCAAGCATGTGCTCGGTGTACGGCAAAGGATAGTTGTCTCTCTTTGTAGCAGCGTTCACCTTCTTGTAATTGACGCACACTCGAATTTTGCCGTTCTTCTTCATCACAATGACTATGGGTGATACCCAGTCCATGTGCTCGATTTCATAAATGAAACCAGCTCTCATTAGCTTATCAATTTCCTCTTTGACAGCATGAGCGTGCTTTGGATTCATGGGGTATGGTCACTGCTTGACCGGCGTTGCATCCAACGTCATGGGTATGTTGCGAGTCACAACACTCAGATCTACCCCCCGTAGCTCTTCTAAGGACCAGGCAAATACGTCTATGTACTCCCGCAAGAGAGCGACAAGACTCAACTCTTCTTCACCAGTCAAGTCATCGGCAATGAACACTGGTCGGGGTATCTCCCCTTCCAGGGCTAGGTTTACCTCCTTGACCTTGGCTGTCCTTCGATTGGTTTGCTCGTCTGCCCTTGACGCTTGGCACCTAGCAGAACCACTACTCTATCCCCTTTTTTGAATTTAGTGAAGCGTTTAGGGAGGTCCTGCGGCTTTCGTTATTCTTCTGATCGTGCATCCCTGGGGTGCTTTGCCCTATCCTGCCTTGACCGTCTACGCCTCAGGTGGACGTGTAAGTCCCCCTTGGTGCGTCTTGGTCATGGGCAGCCTAAGGATCTCTAGGTTGCTATTCGAAGTAACTTCCGATTCAGAGTCAAACCCTCCATCTTCGCTAGAAGAGGTGGTCTCCCTTGGTGGCCGCAATTCGGATGGCGATTCGGTTCTAAGTATTGATGTCGTTCTTGATTGGGCTAGGGCTGCTTGCTCAAGGTCTATGGCTCTTATACATTCCAACCACACACGATCACATTTCATGCGCATGACTCCTTGCTCCAATCTAAGGGCCTGCCTTTTCTGCGGCTTGGTGTCTGCTCGTATCTGCTCAATTTCTCGTTCTTCAGTGTCGTACTCTATGGTATCCACTTCACGCTTGCTCTCATCACTGAAGGATTGACAGTCTTCGTATTCATCGCACGAATCTTTGTCATTCGACTGCCCATCGTCTCCTAGGGCTTGGTATGCCTCATGTCGTTGGTCTGGAACCAGGGCCTAGTTATACATGAGGTTCAGCTCATGCACCCTGGTCCATTGCCACTTGGAATCCTCTAAGAGATCCTGGAGCGGTTTGAAGTTGGCAGCTGGGTTGCCGGCTAGCTGGTCCGTTAGGTATTCCAGTACCCCCTGGAGTTCCCTTTTGTTGGATGACACTTGGAAGGTAACAGGCTTAGGCCTTCCATGGAGGCTTGCTGCCATCATGTAGACTGGTGTAGAGTGTGCTTCGTTTGTCTTGCCGATCGTTTTGATGGCCTGCTCATACGCCTCATGGTTTGAGAATGGCAGGTCAATTGTAGCGAGAACGTGCATCCAATCCCGCTCATCCTCTGGGCATGGGATATACTTGGTCAAGGACCCATAGGGCTCCCTGACCTGAGTGTTCCCTTTGAGCATAGCAGAGATGGCGTCTAGGTCGACTGGTGAGGTCTTCCAAATGTCCATCTCTATTCTTACGGCGTCAGTTCTATTGCCAAGGAAGATCAAGCCGTTACCCCAATCTTCGATGACTCTAGCGTTGCACATCCAGGGTCGGCCTAATAGGACATCGTAGTCCACTCCCTTCATGACTATAAAGTCGACAAAGAACTGGACACCTGCGATCTTCACTGGCCAATTCTTCAAGACCCCGAATGGCTTCACTCTCATACCATTTGCTAGCGTGACGTTAAACCTAGCAGCTTTGACAGGCAGGTTTCCCCAAGTCTGCAGCACTGCACGGCTAAGCACACTAACCCCGGCTCCCGTGTCTACGATTCCCTTCCTTGTGGTGTCACCCAGGGCTAGGACTGGCAGGACTGCGTGCATCTCAGAGCCTTCCCAAAAGGTGTTGACGTGCAAAGATTTAGGCACGGAGTGCAATGTCAGACTTGGCAATTGTGTTTTTGCATCTTGGTCTCGAGGGTCTGCCCATGACCTGCTCTTGTGATCCCTCGACCCACTACTTAAGGTCTTGCCATAGGGCAAGGTGCTACTTAAGCAGATCTCCCAGGCTAAGTGTTACAGGGGTGGTCACTAGCGTGGTCAAGAGATCGTTAGATACTCGTCCTTCCTTTAGCCTAGACTATTCGGGCCAATGGCCGCGACTGATCTGCAGCTCTATTGCATCTAGGCTTGGTCTCAGCGGCACTGCTTGTGGCACAGTGACTTCGGCCGACTTAGGTTGAGGTGGTGACATTGGCATGCTTATGCTGGAGAGATCATCGATCTCGTCCTCTATGATGGGTTCAGTATCTTTGAGATGCTGTTGAGCCTCCCTCACCCATTCCTTCACCTTTTCTATGGCCTCTAATTGTCGCTTTGGATGCGGGTATTCCCCTATCTTAGCGCTTCCCTTTTCGACTGTCTTAGGGGCTGAAGTCTCTGCCTCTGCGTCTGAGACTTTCTTCCCAGTATGTAAAGTCGTAGCACTCTCGGTCTTTAATGCGACCTTAGCTTCCGATCTCTTCTTTTTCTGCCTGCGGCTTTTCTTTCCTATTGAGGTTGTGTCAAGATTGCTAGGTTCTGGCAGAGAGATGTCCGCCTGCTTCATTTGGGCTCGGGTCATAACTCGCAAGGGAATAGGTGTGGCCTCCCCATCGGGGTTTTCGACACCAAACAGCCCCAATGGGATGGATGGCAAATTAGCTGAGCTAGAGGATGGCTTCCGCTTTGGGCAGCCTATGAAAAGATGGGTGATTCCGCACTCTGCAGACCTTTGGTCAGCCTTGTCCCTATTTTGCTGCTCTCTTTCAGGGCAGCATGATGAGACATGACCGGGGTGTCTGCAAGTCCAACAAGTGACTGGATCCTGTGGCTGCCCTCCTAGGCCTCTACCCCGTCCTCGTCGTAATGCCATCACCAACACGGGTCAATAATCCATGAGGACCATGTTGCCCTCGTCGTCATGCGAGACGTAAGGGTATATGTAAGTCTCTTCGTCATTCGGCTCCTCCACATAGTGTATTGGAGCGTCGCTCGATGGGTGGGTCATAAGGACCAGGCGGTCTAGGAATGCCTGTAGGATTTATGTCCATTCTAGGGATAGCTAGTTTCATATCGTTAGGCGCGGGTAGAGCCAATGGGGCTCCCCTTCCGAAGAATGGCTGCGGCCTGTTAGCTAGATAAGGCTGGCCGTAGGGTTGCGAGTATGGAAGTCTTCGTGGTAGTCTGCAATGTGCGACATCATAGCCGAACCTACCACAGTTAGCACAAGGTCTTGACCTAGGGTCTTGACACTCGACCGGCAAGTGGTTTCTGCCACAGTATACGCTCTAAATGTGCGGGCACGTTGGTCATCTCAACGTGTCTTGTATCTTGGCTAATTCCATCTTGACCTCAGCCAAGCCTTGGTCTGTCTCGGTGGCCTTCCCCTTATCTTGGGATGATGGGTTTGACCGCTCACTAGAGGCTGACGTTCTCTCTAAGCTTCCCGGGTTGGTCTCTTCTAGAGTTGAGCTCCTAGAGCCCCGCTCTTTCAGCTAGTCATTGACTCTGATGGCTTCCTCAAAAACTCTAGCCACCATGTCCCACTGCAAGCTTGAATTGCCTGCCAATGCCTTATATAACTCCTCGTCTCTAATTCTGCTGATGAAACAGCTGAAACTGCTCTGTCCGTTGGTCGCTCGCCTAGAGGGATTCTCTTAAAGAGACTTCTCACATGGGTCACGTAGTCGCGGATGTCCTCCTTCTCTTTCTGCTTGACATTCATCAAGCGTACTAGCAGGTTATCGGAGTATCCGGGCTCGGCGAACCTCTTGACAAAGAGATCCTTGAGATTATTGAAGTTGGCTCGTTCCATGGCATCCAGGCTTGTATACCACGTCCTATCCTTGTCACCTAAGCAAAGCCCAAATGCTTGCGAACGTTGAGTCTGGTCGTTGAGGCCCTTGGCTTCGCAGACTTGCTCAAACTACTCAACAAAGCTGTATGGATCGTCATGCGGTTGGTACTTAATGAGTTGCTTGGCAACAATCGGTATTTTGGCTTGGCTCTTTGAGCCCTGGTTTGCCCCTAATCCTGCAAGCAGAGACGTCGCTAGTGCGGTGGCACTCTGCTCTACTGTAGTGTTATCGAGCAGCCATTTCATGAGGAGCTCGCTCAATGTCAGGTCTCCTTCTAGCGCTCTCATGGTCTGTTCAGTTTCGGCCAGCCAAGTTCAGCACTCGCTGCACCTCATGTAGCTCCATGCTTTGCCTTTGGCTCCTAGCCTGTTGATCCCTATTATAATCAGCTATGTCCTGCAATGCCTCGTAGGCTAGCCTTCTCTCCTCCTCAAGGTCTGCAATGATTGCGTCTGCTGTCCTGCCGCGGTGCTCGTACCAGGCGTGCACGTCGTAACTGCTCACCATCTGTTGTATAGCATCTGGGAATACACTCAAATCGAGCTCCTCGTTAGACCGATGGTCTGAGCTTTCTTCCATCATGGTTGAATTCTTGCACCTCGCTGCGCTGTCGATCAGGTTGAATAGTCATGACAGATCCTCGTCGTTGGCGCTCCTTGCTTGGTTCTACCCTGCACTTCACTTGTTTGTCTATGTCTTGGGTCCTCTCCTATTGGTGGGTTCCTTGAGTGATTTATCTGAGTGAGTTCCTTTGATTATTGAATACAAACCTAAGGTTATGATCACTTAGTGAGTGTGTCATTTCTCGTGCACTTGTGCCCAATCAGGCTTTCAGCTTTTTTAGGTGTGCTTCAAGTGTGGAAATTCAATGTGAGTGCCGCAAATAATTCCTCGGCGTCTTACTCACTCTCACTCGTTTCGGGCCTGATAGGCTTTGTTGCTCAAGTCCTGGTCGTTCTAGTGGGTTCTAGAGTCTGCGCTGCTTCTTACCATTCACTAGGGGATAGGTCATTGGGGAGTGCTCCAGCACTATCCCTTGGCCTTGACTCCTACGTCGGGAACTGCCTACAAGGCATTCGTCATGTCGTCCTGGAGCGGGTTGCGCTTCCAGTCGCTCGTGGGGATCAAGTTTTGATGTTTTTTCCCTTTTTTTTTGTGCGTCCGACTCTGGGAATCAGACGTCCAATTTACCAGTGGTCCGATTCTAAGAATCGGACCAAGTGGGTCCGAGTTGAGTAGTCCGAGTCTCAGAATCGGACGGGGGTTAGGTATCCGATTTTAGAAAATCGGACAAGTAGTCTGATCGGACGGGGTTGGTCCGAGTGTCCGATTCTGGGTGGTCCGATTATGGGCTGGTCCGATTCTGGGAATCGGACCAGACAAGGTGGTCCGATTGCTGACATGTCCTAATTCGTTCGATCGAACGGGGTTGGTTCGAGCGTCCAAGTCGGAGCATCCGAGTTCGAGTGTTCGAGTGTCCAAGTGTCCGATCGGCCGACCGTCCGATTCTGGGAATCGGACACTGAGTCGGGTGTCTGATTCCGCCGGCCCGACGAACTTTCGAGCACGGATTCATCCAAAATCTCCAGATATCTATGACTATAGACCACAAAATTCACCAGTAATGATGTTGGAGTGGTGGGGGAGAGATCTATGTACCTAGGGATCGCCGAATGCAACGTCACTCCGTGCCCTGATCGATCGAACGGTCGCCCAAGCTCTCTCTCTCTCTCTCTCTCTCTCTCTCTCTCTCTCTCTCTCTCTCTCTCAGCTGGTTGCAAATGAGGATTCCCTTGCCCTTCCAGAACTTATAACCCTGCTGGTCATTCCCTGGATGCTACAGATCACTCTCCTAGCGATTCCTACACATTCAAATGCGCATTTCCTCCATTTTCCCCCTGTTTTCTCCGATTTTCTCCCTATTTTACAACAGAAAATCCTCTGCCTCTTAGGCGTGATTTCCTACTCTTAATCTACTCTAAACACAACATAAATCGAAAGCAAAACACTGAACTAATTTCTCCATGTTTTCCAATCATCAAACAACCAGAATATCCCAAAATACTTACCTGTTTTGAAGATCAAAAATACCCAACTTCCTACCTATCTCAAGCTCCGTTTCGGGGATGAATACCCTACTTCGATGCTCGATATGAGGCGTGCAAGTGCTCAAGCTTGAATCCGTTGGTCTCGGCAATGGAACCAAAATGTGGGAGCTTTCACTCAACTGCCAAGACCCACGGACCGCTTATTGTTTCAAGCATTCTAAGCGAGCTCTAATGGATATCTCTCACCTAGCCGACGTGCCGTCGATCCTATGAGTGTAATGAGCTTACCTTGATGCTCGATTGAGTACCCTCCTCTCTCTTGCACTCCGGTAGCTCCACGATTCTTGATGCTAGCTCAAGCATCCTCAAGCCTCCTCCATCTCCAAGCTCCATCCTCCATAGCCGCGCGCGCAAGAGAAGAGAAGAGAAGAGAAGAGAAGAAGAGAATAGGAGATGGTGAAGAGCTTCACCCTCTTGATCCCTCACTCTCACACACACTCACTCCCTCACACTCTCACACTCCCTCTCTCAAGAGCACACACAAGCAAGAAGGAGAGAAGAAGAGAGGAAGAAGAAGACTCTTTTTGCCACACACCAAAGAATGAGCTTCTCATTCACTTTTCAACTTTATATACAAAGCCCTAAATCCTTTTTGGGAGGACATCCCCTTTTCCCTGTTTTACATGGCCGGCCGTAGCCCCTTTTCCCCATTTCCCACCATTCTAATTTATCCTATTCCCAACTAGTACGTGCACTTTGCACAGGAGCGAGCCTGGCACTCTTTTACAAAGATTCGGGGGCACTCCCACATTTTAATGGTGCGCCCTTTTTCTCTTTTGTTGTCTCAGGCCAACACCGAGGCTTTCTAAGGGTCGTGCTTGAACATTTAAATTTTTTAGGGACTGGTTACCGGTCAAGGCGCCTTTTTCTGCTTTTATCCTGCGCCTTTTTTGCTATTTCCGTTTTTTCCATTTTCTGCTCCTCTGTGTTGTGGGAAACATGGTAACAGTATGCATGGGAGATCTTGAAAGCATTTGCTATGACTGAGTGCAAGGAGATAGCTACACCTATGGAGGTCAATGCAAAGTTATTTGTTGATGATACATCAGCACTAGCAAACATTAGAAAGTATAGGAGGTTGTGGTTGACAACTTGATCTACTTGTGCAATAATACATCAGATATTAGTTTTGCTATTGGAGTTTTGAGTAGGTTTTGAAACAAACCTTGTGAGAGTGATTGGAAGACTGGGATGCAAGTGCTCAGATACTTAAAGGGAAATCTTGACTATGGTAACACACACAATTCCAATACTTCTCTTGTGGAGTACTCTGACTCAAATTGGGAAAGAGATAGTGATTCCAAAAAGTTGGTTTTTGGTTATTGTTTTTCTTTAGGTTCAGGAATTTTCTCTTGGATCGGTAAGAATCGACTAACAATGGCATTGTCTTCTACAAAAGCATAATACAAGGCAACCTATTTTGTTGCATGTGAAGTACTATGGTTAAGGAGGATCTTATGGCATATGGGTGTGTAGGATGAAGACTTGACTATGCTATGGTGTGACAATCGGAGTTGCATCACCATTGCTAAGAATCCAATATTTTATGCACACACAAAACATATAGAGAGCAAATATCACTATGTGCATGATTTGATTGAGGATGGGATAGTGGAGCTGGTCTACTATCCAATAGAGGAGAATGGAGCAAATATCTTCCTCAAAGCATTGTCAAAGGGTCTGCTTTGAAGACTTGACATTAGGCCAAGGAGTTAGTTCACCTATGGACATTCAGGGGGGGTGTTAGATATGCTCAATGCCCTAACCTCATAAGGTGCTACAAATGATCCATGGTGCTCAAAGTTGTAAGGCCCCCATTATGAGGAGAAGACCTGTGTGAGCATGGACATTGGTGGGTCTTGACTTGTATGTCAGATGAGGTCTATGTGATCGGATGACCAAAAGGTGACCGCCATTGTAGGTCTAGCCTTTGGGTTAGATAGACTAGTTAAAGATGGTAGCAACTCAAGGCATATTGCATGGAGTTGTAGGGTAAGGAAGTTATTAGGGACCCATATTTTGGGTTCCAGGGCCACAAAAGTAGTCCTTAATGAGGGATAGGTAATATTCCTTGGCTAACTAGTGGAGATGCACATGGAAGGTCAATAGACACATATGCATATAGAAGGTCAACAAACACAAGTGTATATGGAAGTTCATCCATCATGACCCCCTTCACAGGCTATAAAAGTAGACCCCTTCATAGTTTTTATGATCCATCCTTTCACCCAATCAGAGAGAGAGAGAGAGAGAGAGAGAGAGAGAGAGAGAGAGAGGGGGGAAGAGTGGAAGAGAGTGGGGGGAGGGAAGGGGTTGTGTATGTGTACGTGTGTGCATATGTGAAACACTTATCCTTGTTATTTAGCATATGAGGTCCATACAAAGGTGAATCATACTTTACAAGTTGCTAATTGGCTTCATGACCTACTCAATGGATTTCTTTTGTTAAACTAGTGCTATTGTTTATGGTATCACTTCCTAATAGATTCTTTTGATCGAAAAGTCCCATTGGGCAACGCTAACCTCACTAGCATTTTCTACAGACTACTGAGGCTAGATCTAGTATTGTATTACTATATGTTTATGGTATATCAAATGTAATAATTATTTCCAAGTTTTATAATTATGTTACATACTAGTTGAAAAGACTATCATACAGGTAAGTAGAAAATGTATTACATTCTAGATGAGAAAATACATATAAGAAAATGTAACAATTGATAGGATTGGTCGTTTGAAGTACTATCCTTGAATATGATTTGGTAACATTTACCATATATGTCAAAGAAAGTAAAATAAAAGGATCACGTATATTTAGAAAGTCTAGAAAAGGTGTAAGTGGGTATTAGACTAGCTAGCCACATCGAACTCCAAAGGAAGCTTCTCCATAGTTTAACTTGAAAGAAAGGACATTGAAAAAAACTTATTAAAAGAAGACTTCTTAATCTTAATGCTACCCTTTATAATATAAAAAATGCATGAGAAACATTCCAATTCTAGTGCAAAACCAACTCCCAAACTACCCCATGGGTTGGAGATCTAATAGCTAGCCCTATTAACAATCTAGTGATGCATCATGCTCTAGGCAAGGTAAAATGCTAATCTTAGGGACTTTTTACCATCCCTTATAAAGAGTTTTTCCAAGGATTACTATTGTTACGATTACTTGAACTCAAAGCTTGTACTTCTTTTGGGGCTAGGAATGGCTTGCAGCAAGGTGCAATTATTGGTGATTTACTAACTATACAAAAGACTTGGGAAGCTCTTAGATGATGCTTTTTTAGCAAGGATGATTAAGTCCTTTTAATTTATTTTGCAATTATGTCTTAAGTCATTTGCCTTCTTCTTCACGTAATATTTTGTAACCTCCGTAGCTTCACTTTAAGAAGCATATATTAAAAACATGATTGCTTGACAGTGTTAATCAATGTGTGTTGAGGTGCACTAACCACTCACTTCAAGTTGATATATAGATTTTCCAAAAGACTACTAGATTTAAGTTGAACCACCGATATTATGATATTTTTCCATAGCATGCCTTAGTCCTTGTTCCATGATCGTTTCATACAAAAGACATCATTAATCCATGTAAGACATTTAGAAGAGAGAGTTGGATTGAGTGATTGTGAGTTCACGTCCATAATAATACAAGTACATCTAAAAGGTCATTGGACTTTTTTTAATTTGGTTTGGTTATGCTATGATAGAAAGAAAAATTATTAATATCATTATTTATAGCCTTCCATACCTTGCTTTAACATATCTTACATAAACTTTCCTATATAAGATCATAGCTACTAAATGCTTAAATTTCTTGATGATGCATGTTGCAGCTTTGATAAAAATGTGTTTGCTTACTAGATTCTAATATATGATTCTTTGCTCGGAACATAATGTAGTACCATGGATTTCTCAATGATGTATTATAAGATATTTGAGATAAATCATTTATTGTCTGTTTACAACACTTGGAAAACATGTAGTAGCATTTTGAAGGCTATTCACTAACTCAGTAATAGTTATATCAAAGCTACATATATACATTGTGTTAGCTACAATAAAGTAGGAGAATAACAAATTGTTATGTATTGCAAAAAATTAGTAGTTATGATCAATTTAGAGTACATAAATTATCCTAGATTGCATAAAATTAGTGGTTATGATCGATTTAGAGTACTTCTAGAATAGAGGAAGTATGTTCCACATATAATAATTCACATAATTCGAAGTTCCTTGCGCACTTTAATGGCCTCCACCCCCAGGTCCACCTCGCCCTTCATGACCACCAGGTCCTCCCTCGCCTCGACCCTCAGGACCTCCCTCACCTGGACCTTCATGATCTCCTTCACCGGGTCTTCCCTCATCATGACCACTTCTATATGGAGGAGGCGAAGGTGGAGGAGGAGGTGGAGGGGGAGGAGGAGGGCTAGGAGGGGGTGGTGATGGAGGCCGGGGAGGTGGGCTAGGGGGAGGAGGGCTAGGTGGGGGTGGGTGAGGGGGTGAGAGCGGGGAAGGGGAAGGGGAAGGGGAAGGGGCCGGACGTGGTGGGGTTTTGCGGGGGGCAGGGGGTGAAGGAGGAGGTGGGGTTGGTCGTGGGGATGGGGGCAGTGCTGGGGGGCTAGGTGGGGGAGGTGAACGGGGTGGAGGGGATTTCCTACGCATACCATGAGGCCTCCTGGTGAGAGGTGGGGGTGGTGACGGTGGCAGGGGGCTAGGTGGTGGGGGAGAAGGTGGAGAAGGCGATGGAGGTGGGGGAGGGGATTTTCTACGCATTCCATGATGCCTCCTAGTAGGAGGTGGGGGTGGTGACGGTGGTGGGGGGCTAGGTGGGGAAGAAGGTGGGGGAGGGGATTTCCTACGCATTCCATGATGCCCCCTGGTGGGCGGTGGGGGGCTAGGTGGGGGTGGTGATGGCGGGGGTGGCGATGGTGGTGGGGGGCTAGGTGGGGGAGGTGAGGGGGGAGGGGATAGAGGTGGAGGTGAAGGTGAAGGTGGAGGTGGAGGTGATGGTGGTGTCATACGGCGCACACCATGATGCTTCCAGGTGGGAGGTGGTGGCGGAGGCGGCAAAGGCGGCATGTACCGCGATATTTGGCAGTGATGGTGGATGGGAGGTGATGGTGGGGCCACCATTGGAGGTTTCAAGTGCTGCCGCCACAGGTGCGTAGTCCACGACGGGGGAGGTAGTGGCGGAGGCGGCATGTACCGCGATCTTTGGCAGTGATGGTGGGTGGGAGGTGATGGTGGGGCCACCATTGGAGGTTTCAAGTGCTGCCGCCACAGGTGCGTAGTCCACGACGGGGGAGATGGTGGAGGGGCGATGTGTTGCATGTGGCCCCTGCTTTTATCCTCCTCTTGAGCCACAATGGGGTGTGCAACGAGTAGCATTAGGAGGAGCAGGAGAGGTAGAAGCAAGTGAGGATCCATTGAAGAGGGCATATTGGCCATAGCTGGCCAAGCTCGAGAGCTCGAGCCTCGCACTTACAGCGTGCATTTTACTGCTGGTTATATACTCGAACGTTGGGAGTATCAAGGAGCTGCCGATGAAGATGTGTTTGTGTGTGTGTGTGTGAGAAAGAGAGAGCATGTCGGAAGCGTGGAAGCCAAAAGACATGGCGATCATGCATTCATCGTGGGTCGCTTTTACCCTGCCTCTTTGCTGCCCGCGTACTTAAGGTTGTGCTATACTACCACAGCTTGCCACGTGGCAGAAATCTGCCGTCAACGATGTTCAGAAGCTTCCGCGATGTGCGGCCCCGCCCGCTCGGAGTGAAGTCCGTGCTCGCCCACGAGTGACCAGTCGTTGTGCTTGCTCGAGTGTCCACTCTGCGCCCACCCGCCAGAGAGCCTACACATCCACCAGGGCATCGACCTGTGGCTCCACGCTCCCTCGTGGGAGGGCACTCTAGGATGGCCACGTCTTCCCGTTCGTGTGCATGTCCATCGTCCCCACCACCCGCACGGGTCCCCGCTGGCGCGCCCACAGCCGTAGGCGTAGCTTTCGCTTCAATTGTCCCGTAAGCATACGGAGAATTGACAGAGAGAGAAGGATAGTATAAAATGGAAGGGTAGGGCCAGCAAAGAAATAGTATTTTTAAATCTAGGGTAATAACTCATTGGAGCATTGAGTAGGAAAACAATGTTGGAATACAAACTTAATGACGATACACTTGTAATATTGGAATATGTTTAAGGATAGGTGTATATGTATACATGTATTAACATAATCATAGTACATTTATATATATTATTACATATATAATGTAGAATGCGAACAATGCTTAGCTGTGTCACTAAAGAATAGTGCGCCGGTCCTTTTTTCATCCTTTCCTCTTCTCTTATATATCATGATGGTCCACCCAAGAAATGGGTTTCCCATTGCTTAATAACTAAATGGCCACACTGGCACTCCTAATCTAATATTGTAATTAAACCCCAAAGCTCCTAGGTGGACTAGTTATCTAGCCACAACACCTCCTCCTTTAAAAAATAGGGACTAGTATGAGTGGTTGATGATTATGAGCTGCTTTTGGCATCTTTAGATGTGGACTCGTCTCCTCCAACCATTGTCAAGTGGGTTCATGAAGTTGGGTGTTTGTTGCTCCTATTTCGTGCATCTATTGCAGGCCTCACCATGTTTGTGCCTCTGCTTCTCAGACCTTGTCTTGTTATGATGTTGTTCAACGTGGCTAGTGAGGATGATGTTCAATATGTGTGTGTTGGATCTCTCATCTCATATAGCTCAACTCTAAGACATATTAGTTGTTGTATGACAAGCCCCTTATTTCAATTAATTTGCAGGTCTGGCTTGGGTGTACCCATGTTATTGTTGGCTTCTCGGTTTGTATTGTCGTTGAATGGTGTGTACCTACTCTCCTGGGGTCTTCAAGTTTGAAGATAGATGCTTTGAAATCTACACATCTGTAGGCATTGCCTTTGTTGTTGCTATAGTATAACACAAAGCAATGTTGAGAAGATGATAATACAACTTCTTTTCTTATGTTGTGATGATGGAGTTGTAGGCGTCTATGCATATCAGGTTTACATTTTATGTTGCTTTCTCAACTTCTATTACAATCTGTTGGATGCTATTTCGTCGCATGTATTGTGTTTATTTGATTTGTTAGCTACTCGTTGTGAGGTTCTTCTTCTATGCTAATATTTCTCTCTTCGTACTCTACAGATTTCGAGCATTTCCCATCATGCTTAGTGGTTTTGATGTGTAATGGTTGTTACTACTATGCAAGTAATTATCATCATTGTTATGGGAGCACTAGACTCTGCTTGAGAGACTAGACTAGATGCAATATTTGTTACAAGATTTTTAATTACAAGATAATCCCTCGTAAGGGCAGAATGTACAATGATAACTTAACAAGGTACGGAAAATCTACAACCCATGACCGTAGGTATAGACAACAGGACTCGATAGGATATGAAGGATCCCACAACCTAGGATCATAGGTATGTATACAAGATATAAGAATTACAAGATCTACCTCGACGAGGATGAACAAGATACTTGACAGCACTAGACAATATTTAATATTACGAGATTACAAGGTGACAAGACAATAGGAGTATAATGGAAGACAAGACAAAACTAGATACCATGAGAAGACAAGAACTAGAATTGGAACTCGAAGTTATTTACTTGGAGGTGTTGGCTTCTTGAGCTTCCAAGGCTGGCATTGGAAAGATTGAGGAGCTCTATGGCAAGCCCCTCCTTTTATAGATGTTGGAGGGTGGCTGAAGATATTTTAGAATGTTCCATGATGACATCATCGATGATGCACGTGATATGGCATATATTCTAGAAGGTTCTATGATGACATCATCGATGATATAGGCAATGACCTGGCAAGGGTAGGTTTGCATAGTTGGCTTGAGGATGTCCTATTAAGAGTGCATTTGCATGGGATGTGGATTCATATGGCATGAGCAAGAATTAATCCGTACACTTGATCATGGCATGTCCATGACATCACCTCCTCCTCTAGCAACGAGTTCCACTAGGAGTGGCTTGGTGGTTTGGTCTACATTTTGTTGGATTCCTCTTGTGAAATTTTATACTTTGAGAGATGCTCTTTGGAGATATTCTATAGGTTCCCAAGTGCAATCATTGATGTCATATCCTTTCTAGTGAACAAGATATTCCAATGGACCTCAGGAGATCCTTGAGTATAAGATATGATTGATCTCAAATTCTTCATGATCTTGCATCTGGAAAGGTGGTGGGGGATTTGATCTTTCCCCCCCTCAGTGGTGGGCTATGGTATGGCTCAAGCAAGGAAACATAGAAGTCTAGGTAGATCTTCATGGTGCTAGGAAAGTGGGGTCAGTAAGCAACTAGGTTGATCTAGGTTATGATAGTGAAGGGCCCAAATCTCAAGTGGTCTAGCTTGGTGGAGAGCATGGTTGTTTGGAGGTTATGCTTGAGTAACCATACTTTATCATCACTGACTTTGTATGATGGATGTTAGAAACAATGTTGGTCTACATAGTGCTTGTATCGATTCTAAGACTTTTGGATTTGTTGCTTGAGTTCTTGGTGTGTATTTGCTAGAGGTGTTGAGATTTATCTTGGGCAACATGGTTCTTCACTTGATTGAAGAGAGGTACATCCATCCTTGGATGTTGGCCGTAGTTTGTGAAAAAGGGAGTTTTCTTGGTAGATGCATGGATATTATTATTATAAGTAAACTTTGCAAAGGGCAAGAGCTCAAACCAATCATTCTAATGGTAGTTGATGGTACATCGGAGATATTATTGGTTTCTGACAAGGTACCTTGGCCTTGTTGTAGGCATCACATGATTTTATATATTCCCTAATTTCTTTCCACATCCAGGGCCACCAAAATCTCTTGAAATAAGCTCTAAGGTCTTATCAACTCGAAAGTGTCCTCTTGCTGGGGTGTCATGTCATTGTTGGAGAACCTAGAGTCTCGGCTTTCCTACAGGGGTGTAAAGTAGATCCTTATAGTATAATAACTCATTAGTTTTTTGAAACTCACAAACTTCATTTCCTTTTCTCTCTTGATATTTTTTCTTAACATTATTAGTCAAATCATCATGGGACAAGGCTTCATGGCTTAATTGGATGAAGGTAGGGTCATCTTGGTGACAACTGGAGATGGTTGCTGCTCTGGCTTGAGTAATATTACTCATTGTTGATCAAAATCTTATTCTCCCTTCTTAGGTGCCAGGTAGGATCTTGTTGATAAAGCATCTGATTGACATTGTTGGTGTCTTGGGCAATAGGTGATGACAAAGTCAAACCTAGGTAAGAATTTACTCTAGTGGGATTGTCTTCGATTGAGGATGTGGGTTGTCATGAAGTATTATAGATTTTTGTGATCTATAAAGACGATAAATTTATGGGTCACACCCTCTAGATGATGATGCCAAGTATCAAAGGCATCTACAATGGCAAGGAGTTCTTTGTCATGGGTCTCATAGTTTATCTCTAGAGGGGAGAACTTCCTTGAGTGGAATGCCCACTGGATGCATATGACCATTATCTCCATGCTAGGATAAGATGGCTCATAAGGCATAGTCTGATACATCAGTCTCCAAGGAAAATGGCTTGGTAGGATCTGGGTGAACTAGAATTGGGGCGGTGGGGAAAAAGTGGTCTTCAAGGTTTTGAAGGCCTTCTTGAATTTTGGGGTCCATATGAGAACTTTGAGTTTCCTATGAGTTTAGTGAGTGGTGTGACTATCCTTGAGTAATCCTTGATAAATATCCTATAGAAGTTGGAAAATTCAAGGAAACATTGGATATCACACAAACACATATGGGTGTCTACTAGTTAAGAATAGTCTCAGTCCATGAAGATTCCTCTCTCGGAGATATTGTACCCCTAGAATTCCACTTCTGTCTAATGGAAAAAATACTTCTCAAGTTTTGCATATAGTTATTTTTCTATGAGCTTTTCCAAAACTAATTTTACATGGTGCTCATGCTCTTTTGGATCTTTTGAGAATATCAAGATATCATCCAAGTATATAACTACAAAATCGTCTAGATGCTCTCGAAAGATATCATCCGTCATATGTTGAAACACTGTCTGAGCATTGGTGGGACTGAATAGCATAACAACATACTCAAAGTGACCATATCTTGTGCGGAAGGCTGTCTTCCATTTGTCTCCTTCTTTGATCCATACAAGATTGTAAGCCTCTCCTATATAAATATTTGTAAAGATCTTGACTTTTCCAAGGCGTTCCAAGAGCTCTAGTATCAACGGTAAAGGGTATTGATTCTTGACTTTTATATTGTTGAGTCCTCGATAATCCACACACATTTGAAGTGACTCGTCTTTCTTCTTCACAAATAGAATTGGGGATCCAATAGGAGACTTTGAGTGCCTAATGAGACCCCTTGGCTAAGTTCTCATTAAAATACTATATTAGAGAATTTGCAAATTTCTCAAGTCCCAATTTTAAATAAATAATAAATATTTGATCACGTGGCTAAATCTTGATCCATATTTGAAAGTGAAATTTGGGAAGGTGGCTTATATAGCATTTAGGGTAGACTCTACCTTTAAGTAAGACAACAAGAATTGACCGTGTGGTCAAATAATAAAGGTATTGGGGGTTCTCAAAGTACATGTAAATTCCCAAATTTCCTAATATAGTGTTTCAATGTTCTTATGTAGTGCAACTTGTTCAGCAGCAGGAGATAGGTGCAAAAGGTGGTTGAGCCCCCTCATGGAGTTCTATAGCACAATCATATGGTTTGTGCTCGAGTAAGAGATCTATATTATTTTTTTCAAAGACATATTGGAATTCTTGATACTAGCTTGGTAGTTTGATTAACTTGTCCTTACTAGATTCTTGAGATGGTATATGATATATCATGTAGGTCGGTTCCTACCTTGCTGTGTGCATAAAGGATTTGGCTCCTAGATATATCAACTTTCCTTGATTTTCATGACATGTAATCTTTTGCTTGACCATGTTTCTTTAGCCAAGGCATCCCAAGGATGATTGGATCTATGGGATTGGACTCATGACATTAAAGCATATATGAGATTTATGATCACCAAGAGTTACCATGAGTTGTCGGGTTTCCTTTGTGATATCTCCAAATGCTAGAGGTCTTCCATACACAACTTCAACTAGTGTAGGATTGGTCTTTTGGAGTACTAGAATTTGGTATCTATTCACAAAGCCATTGTAACATGCCCGCCTATCGGCTGTCCAAGCACGTTTTTAGTGATCCATTGAGAGACAAATCTAAGCGTCGCCGCCCGTCACTCCCATGGAATATTACAGTGTTTGTCACCTAGGGTCTCCCAAGTCCGCCTCTCGCAACGGAACGTTCGCGATCAAACCCACTAGGATCAACCTGAAATCTGGGTTCCTAGTGGTCAAGGTCTCTTGATAGCATTCTGGCATCGGGTTTTGGATATCCTACTTTATGCAGAGATACCCAATCTAAAATAGATCCATGCCGCACTTGGTTCAAGGAGAATGAGACACGAGAGGGATACGCTGCTCAACCTCTCTGCCCATAGGGAATAGTCCCATTTAGGTCCCCTAAAATGGCATGCATTGGGTTCTAACGTAACAATACCTAAGGGTCGAATGACGGTAAAACCTAGTGAGAATCCTCCCAGTTCTCTGGGACCACCCTGCCATAGGACAGACCTGTCAGGGGTTTCGTCCACCCGCTTCCCTCAATAGACATTCTTTAGTTATCTAATTAGGTCCTATCACATTTGTGTGACATTTAAAATCACCTTTATTAATTAAACACTCCAGAAATGCTCAGTGCATTGCAAGACGGATTCACAATCTCTTTGTTGCAAGAGATCCCACGGTTTGACATTTTTAAGGAACAAAATTTTTTCACATAATTTACGGCACAAATAAGGATACAGAGCAAGCAATCCTTTGACAAACAAGTTCAAAAAAATTCCTTAACTTATCTTCACGTTAATCTTTGTCTCCTACCATACATGAGAAATTATATATCCCTTTCGTCCAATAGAAGTACCCGGTCCAAATCACATGGCATCATAATTTCCATCTAGTATCTAGAATAGGATCTTCCAACACCATAGACGTTGGGTTCACATCAGTCTTCAACTCCGTTCTGGGCTCGACAAGGGGTGTCCAGAGCTCCACTGACCCCAAGCGACCTAGGAGTGAGACACAACTTTTGTGGTTGGCCTTTTCACCACTCGACCTTGGGCCTGTGAATCAAGCAGTGCCCTCTTAGGTTGAAACATTGTGTGACCTTGGATATGATACACCCACGCAAAATATGCTTCCTTAATTAATCCAATTAAGAATCAAGCACAATCCATGCAATCAACCTAATATCATCTTCATTACAAAATTACTTTATTCCCCCATAGCAACTTATCATCAGTGACCCCAACCATGCATTTACCATCAAACACAAGCACTTGGAATAATCATCCGAATCACATCCCAACAATCAGTTGATGCAAAAAGCATTTAAGAAGATGTTAGATCAATCCACAAAACAATGATATCCTTTTCCAACATTGCATGAATAGACGCGATACCCTTCCATCGCATGTTTGCTCTCCCCCTTGGGATCAGGAGTGGTTCTATGTAAGATTTACTTAACACACCCTTCTTTCAGCTAAGGCATATGTTAACGTTTCAAATGCTGCACAAGACATAAGTTCTAGTAGTCACTTACGTTGGTCGGTAACCCAGTCTCCTTCCCATCAAGTACAAAAGCATCAGTCTTTCCTTTGACTTAGGGTTTCCTAATTCCCTGAGCTCTTCATTGGTCCTAGAGTTGTTCTTGCATCTAGCCCAACCCTGAATAGGATTGGTAAAAATAGTTGCTATTGGACAGATCTCATGGCATCATATTTTTAATCATAATGATTGTTGTTTGTACTAGCTACAGATAACTTCGAGATCCCAATAAACTAATAGTTTGTGATATTAGCAAGACTTTAATGTAGGATTATTTTATGTACCATCGATGTATGTTTCATATAAGCTTTTGCATGCATGCATCATCTATGTCCATAACCCTTAACTAGCCTTATATGCTCTTTATGCTACATATGATTTTGTTACGTAGCACTGGGATGCAATGATTGTATTGGGATACAAGGGTTTGTATGAACCTCAATGCGTCAACTGAGTAAATATACGCATGGTCATCTATGGTTATGGAAAGAATTTCCTAAAATCCCCTACGAGTTCATTAACTATTGAAAAATAATTTCGGGTTACTTATTTAAAATGAACTCATGCACATTTTAAGGTGATATAACCTATGTCGTAATGAATAGTGGGAATGGCAATTAATACATGGATATTCGGATATGAATTATCCATACCCAACGTTGTATTTGTATTCGTAGAAATGCCCAGGCCGGTGGCTCGGTTGTTGGATGTGGGATTATGGTTGGTGCCTGTCCCCCTTTGTTTTTGGGGGCCATATTTTTGGCTTATAAATCCCTCTCCCTCTCTCTCTCTCTCTCTCTCTCTCTCTCTCTCTCTCTCTCTCTCTCTCTCTCTCTCTCTCTCTCTCTCTCTCTCTCTCTCTCTCTCTCTCTCTCTCTCTCTCTCTCTCTCTCTCTCTCTCTTGTTGGTGAGGTAGCATGCCGAGGTAATTCTCCTCTATCGCAAAGGGGGTTTAACCTGAAGAAAAAAGGGAATAAGTTGTGGGGAAGAGACGGAGTGTGTGGTCACCCTTTAAGGAGGGGAAGGGAGGAATCTCCCAAAGCCTTCCATCTTTGTCTCTCTCTCACCCTCCTCCTCCTCCTCTTCTTCTTCTCTTCTTCTTCTCTCTCTCCCTGTCTCTCTCTCTCTTTCTCCCTCTCACTCTTCTTCTTCTTCTTCAATGTCTTCTCACCTCTCTTCATTCTCTCCCCCTCTCTCTCTCTCTCTCTCTCTCTCTCTCTCTCTCTCTCCTACAGGTGACAGCAAGGGGGCTATCTCTCTCTTATGGTGGCCAAAAAGGGGGGGCAAGATTAAGGTGGTAATTCTTCCCTCTTTATGATGGGGGGGATTTTATAGGTGGTAAGGGGGTATTACTGGGCGGGGTGAAGTGAAGTGGTGGTGTGCTGCTGGTCTCCCCTCATCCACGACTTGTCAGACTTCCTGTGGCCTCTCCCTTGTTGTTAACGGCTTCCTCCCTTCTTGTCGTCATCATCATCCTCTCCCACTTTCACTTTGTCCTGTCGACTTCTTCTCCCACCATTGTCAACTGCCATCTTCTTCCTCTTTCCCTTCCACCACCTGTCAGCGAGCGATGACAGGGGGAAATTAAAAAATTTTGAATATTTCTTAAAAAATTAGGGGGGGTTTTCTGTAGGCCGCGGGACGATACATCCTCTCCCCCTTAGAGAACTCGAGATGTCCTCATCTCGGAAGAACTGGGGAAGGAAAGTGTTAATGGGGCTTAGGGCTAGTGGGTTAGGACCCACCTTGCGTCCGCTGCGCTACTCATAATGACTCAAGTAGTGCAATGCATATTATTACAATGAATCATAGGTACAAGAGTAGGATTTATTCCAATACAAGTTGTATTACATGTCAATAAAATTTCTAGGTTTTCTAATCATCCTGAAGAGGTGTAGTGGGTTCTAGGTCTTCGTCTTCATATGATTCCTCTATATATCTGAAGTCTGCACTTGTGCATCTTTGTTTTCTTGGAAACTCAATATCTCCATGTCAGACTGCTTGGACGTGTCCTAGCCCATTGTAGTGGAAGTATTGACGGTAGGAACATCTCCTACAGATGTGCCCTATCTCTCCGCACATGTGGCATCTCTTGTCCTGATCTTGGACGATTGGCTTTGCTCAAAGTAATGCATCTTGCAAGTCCGTTGGATGCATTGATTCAAGATGGTGGTTCAAAAGGAGTGTTCAAACTATGAAAAAACTTGGATACTTACTGCGCAATATCCATAGGTGGTGTGTATGTTAGTAGGGTTACAAACTTTGAGTAGTAGGCTTCTGAGGTCAATTCCAATAGCTTGAGCTTAAAAAATTCATTCATCTTCAAATTCTGGTAGGTTAGCCGAAGGTATCAGCAACATTTTTCAGCGATCCCAAGTGACAGCAGCTCCAAAACTACCTTGATCCTTACACCATTGCTTCCACTATATCTGAGCTTGGCCAACTAGCTTCAATTTGGCTATCATTGTTTGATTAGTAGAGGCAGTTCCCGAAGTAGAGAAATAGTAATTCAACGACTAAATCCCTATCTCTGCCTCTGCTGCGACATCTATCCCTTCTCCATCAAACTCGGATGTCTTAATTTTCTTGAGAAGGAATCTTTTCTCTTGCATGTCAACATTCATGGTTGTAGAAGGTACCTGTTAACCCTCAAATGAACAATGTGAAAAACCCAAAAAATCTAAAGCAGAAGACAAAGCTAAGGAAAAGTGGAATGGAGAACGAAGGCACTCCAAGAAAAATAAAAAAACACGTGTGAAAAATTCTTAAATTAAGGAGAGGCGTCCAAGAAAAAGCACAAGTCAATACTTTTGCAAAAGAGCACAAGGCACAACGTGATTTATTTTAAAAAGCATCATGCAAGTTGTAAATGTAGATGGGTGGTAAGAGGGAAACTAGGCAGATAGGGGGACAATGAAAAAAGGGCCTAGGCTATGCCCGACCATTTAAAAAGGGGATGACTGCCCGAATGGAATTTAGGGCTTTGTATAGAAAGTTCAAAAAGTGAATGAGAGCTCATTCTTTGGTGTGTGGCAAAGTGGACTCTTCTTCTTCTCTCCTCCTCTTCTCTTTGCTTGCTTGTGAGTGCTTGAGGGAGGGAGTGTGAGAGTGTGAGGAAGTGAGTGTGTGAGGGTGAGGGATCAAGGAGGTGAAGCTCTCCACCATCCTTTCTCTTCTCTTCTTCTCTTTTCTCTTCTCTTGTTTCACGTATTGCTATGGAGGATGGAGCTTGGAGGTGGAGGCTTGAGGATGCTTAAGCTTGCATCAAGAATCATGGAGCTATTGGAGTGCTTGAGAGAGGAAGAAACTCAATGGGGCATCAAGGTAAGCTCACTACACTCATAGAGAGGGATAGCATGCCCGCTATGTGAGAGGTAGCCATTAGTGCTCACTTGAAATGCTTGAATAAGCAGTCCATGGGTCTTAGCGGTAGATGTTGCGCTCGCCACTACATTTTGGTTCCATTGCTGGGACCAATGGATTCAAGCTTGAGCACTTGCGTGCTTCGAATTTAGCATCGAAGTAAGGGTTTCATCCTCAAACCGGAGCTTGCAGTAGATAGGAGGTTTTATCATTTGCAAACTAGCACTGAACTAACATTTATTTATTTTAAATGTCTGACAAATTTTCAATGATTGGTATATCAAGCATGTTTGGTGTGTATAAGCAAAGATTTTCAAGTACATACTTTTCGATTGCATACAAGAAGAACAATGAGACAAGAAGCTCACAAATAAGGAGGTGGTAGAGGAGGAGTAGAGAGTGTGATAGTAGAGAATGAGGGTCCTTAACACCTAAGGCAAGTAAGGCATCAAAAAAGGGCAAAAGAACTCCTAATAAGGATATTCCTTATAAAAAGAAATAGTCTTTTTGTGATGTCTTATATAACCTCATGCATATAGATCATGAAGAAATCAAATGCAAATTTGCTGCAATGTTGGTCTCTTCTTCAATGTACTTGCATTGTATCTTTTTTTCTCTTTTCCTTGATATTTGCAAAGAAATTAGCATAGATGAGAAATTAGCATAGATGTTTACCATTCAAGAAGTGGTTCCATATCTTCATTCTGTAAATCCAACCTCACTTGATGTAGTATACATTATGATCTAACTTTTAGTACTATAATAATGTCCTCAACGAGCCAAAGATCAAGATCCACTATAGGATATTTGTTAAAATCTTCAAGATTTTGATCCAAAGGAACTATAATACTACTAACATAATAAATTCTCTGTAATAAAAGCTAACGATGAAATTTTGAGTGCCAAGAATGTATTTGCAAGCAACTGAGTCTTGATCTATCTTACAAGTTATCTCACCTTTTATCTTGCCCCTCATTAACAAATTATAGGACATGATCATATGCAAGTCTCTTGCTTGATAGCATGGCCATTGATATTCCTATCACAACATTGGAAAAGAAATCAATAAACACATTAATAGGCATAAACAAAGGAATCTTGCTTAGCCTACTTGAGATATTAGGTTTCAATGTTTTCTATATCTCAAAAAATATTTTACATCTCATTAGTGGTAAAGAGCACTCAAGGCTTGTAAAAGCATGCAAAGAAATTAGAGATATTGCTCCCCATTGGCCATTATGTATAGGGATAATATAAGAATGGTTATTAAAAATTTTACTGTCTTTGTAAGTTTGGCCCAAAATGAATGCTAGTGATATACTTAACACTATGTTTTTCTCCAGTCTTTGTATATTTCTTCTCCAATCAAATCATTTATAACATCAATAATAGACTCGACGAGTTGCCATTTCTCAAGATTAGAAGGATAGACCTCTACAAATGAAAACAAAACTTGCCACAATAAAACTTGATGTCAAGTTTAACAAAAGAAGAGTATTTAGAATAAAATACCTACGATGTGATCAATGCAATGGAAGACTTGATGCTCTAGTATTCCAAATGCAACTCTTTATGCGCATAAATACATGTTATACTAAAACCTCTTCTATGTTTTTCTTGTTTGCTCCAAGTTTGAAATATTTGATCCTATCCTTCCAAGTAGACATGAAGGAGCTCTCACATCTTTGTCTTTTTCTACATTTTACTTGTTGTATGGTAATCCAACTACCTTTGTTAATAATGGTGGGAATCCATCTTCTATTTGTTTGGAATGAATTAAACATAGCTATGGATGTGATTTTAGAGCTTGGGCGCCTTGTTGAAGGTTGAGTTTTTGTATCCATAGAAAAGAGAGGGTAGAGAAAAACAAGCAACCACTAAGGAAGGAAAGAGACGATGTCTAGCATTTTTGTGAAAACTAAAATTCCCTGGAAAAATTGTAGATAGGCTGGATTTTTGTTAGTGTAGTTGTTTGCATGATTGTTTTTTTTGTAGTTTCGTAGTTGGATTTTTGTGTTTCTCTAAATCAAGAATTATTTTTACCATTTTATTTGGATTTTTGAGTAAAATCTTGATATCCTTGTTCTTGAGATTGGAGTTTTTGTTGGACAGGTTGGAGCTAGAGTTTGTTAATAGCTGTCGAACATTTTGGAACACGTATATTTTCTTTCCTAGACTCTTGTACATTGAGGGGATTATGGATTCAAAAGCACTTTACATTGCACTTGTCCAATACACTGCACTTTGGGGTCGTCTCTTGATCTTATCAATTACTTCCATGCCATGGGTTGGGTTGGTGCACAATTCACACCATCATTGAGCACTAGCACAACATGATGCCTTCTGCAGCTATATGCAATACATCTTAGATGCATGCACACTTGAGAGAGCACCTTCATTGTGCACACATTGTTTATTGCACACACAAGATTTGGTATTTTCAAAACACGAGAGTGAAAGAGAGAGCGAAGAGGGAGAGGGAGAGGAAGAGAGAGAGAGAGAATGAGAGTTGGTATTACAAGGGAGTTTTGAGGGGAAGTTACATTGATTACCTCTTAATAAATTTGTGCCATTAGGATTCGATGGATAGACATGTTACAAATATAGATATGCACCTAGATATGACTATACTCTCTAGATTTTCAAGTATTGAGAAATAGACAAATGATGCATGCTCCAGGAAGAGATATCCTAACTCCCATATGCACAGTGAGGAGAGTGGAATAACCCAAACTTCTATAAAGCATTGTACTTGACTATCACTTTCATAATGATGAATGCAATATCATGATGATTTTATCTTTCAGTTAGTGTCATTGTCATTGTCATTCCAATATACAAGATTGTCTTTATGAGTGCAAGCTTCCATCTTGGAACCTAATTCACTTGTGTAATAGTTGTCTACTCATTGTCCATGTCAACATGAATTTAGTCTTCCTCTTCCAACCTCCATAGCTCTTGCCATGCTCTAGATCTGACATTTGAACATGATATTAGTGCTTAGCTAAGCATTGCATAACTCTCCTCTCTGCTCTCTTAGCCCCTCTTAACCTCAGGTTAGCTCAAAACAGGCTCATGGTTCCATTTCTCACTTCCATCTCTACTTGACCTTGTGGCAGCCATAGGAAAAATAGCACCTACCTGACTTTGAGCTTCTAGATCTCTCAAATCAGAGCATGTCTCTTCAAGCTCTCTTCTAAAGATCTCTCCCTTGACTCCCTATATAACTTTCTATCACTTCAAACACTGACATTGCCCTGGCTATAGCTTAGCATTGACAAAATTTGAGCTCACTGTTGAAACTACGCATGCTGAAGTTTGTACAACTTGCTCCTCCTGCATGTAGCATGATACTCACTGTCACCACTGTCTCACCATAGGGCAATTGAAGCACTACCTCTAAGCTTTCTCTAGCTTAGAGGGTTCCCCAAAGATCTCTTGTATGAGCTAAAATCTGAGAAAAACCAATCGGGTATAGAAACCCTAGCTGTGGACTCCATAGCCACTCAAGCTTTAAGCTCACCTTTCCTACATTTTCTCACTCCTACCACTTGAACCAAGTTCCTATCACTAAGATCTAAAGTTTACAGCAAGTCAAACCTTAGGAAGAAGATTTGGAGTAACCCAATTGAATTCAAGTAGTCCACCACCTAAAGATCAAGAAGACCACTTGAAATCAGGCAACATCAAGCCTAAAATTAAGCTAGTATCTTTTGATACTATTTTGCTTGCATCTCTTGACGCATTGAAGTACAACTCTGTTGCTGGCTAATTTGCTACTGCTGATCAAAACGGTAGAGCTCAAACAAATAGAAAAGTTCAATGGAGAAGGATTCCATGCCTAGAAGGAAAAGACCATGTACCACCTCATGAGGAAAGACCTCTCAGATCTCTTTGAAGATGATAAAGGTGATGTAGATGGTGGGAAAGAAGATTCAAAAAGTGGGATCCTTGCAATAGCTCCACATAAAACCAAAGAATGGAAGAAGATGAATAAAAAGGCACTAGGCATCATTGCCTGGGGACTAAGTGATGATGTGCTACATCATATCTCTGGTATCAGAGATGCTAGAACTGCTTGAGAGGAACTTGATAGGATATTTGGTATCCAAAAAAAGATTTCAAAGGTAAAATTACTCATCTAGTTTTATAAACTAGATATAAAATATAGTGCTTCCATGACCATACGCATTAACAAGTTCAAGAGCCTGAAAACCCAGCTTGTAACTCTTAAGAAGAATATTGATGAAGATGAAGCAATAGCCATATTTCTTGCAAGTGTAAATAAGGATCCATATGAGAATCTTGTATCCACCTTGAGTAATATTTAAATTCTCTCACTTAAAGATATTAAGCACTCATTACTTGATGGAGAAAGCAAAGTTAAAAGCAAGGATACAAAGGAACACACCACCAACAACAATTTCTTGTACACCAAGGACACTTATGGAGCAAGAGGCCGTGGTCGAGGACTCACCAACAACAATAAGGATCGGATTATATGTCATTACTGTGGCAAGATTGGCCATAAAGCCATTGAATTTCTCCACAAGAAAAGGGCACAATAGATGCAGAATGATCACCACCAGAACCAATTCATGAATGAAGAAGAAGAAGATGCTTCCGCTACCATCAACAACTTTGATAGATTGTTCTAAATAATTTTCATTGTATCTTTTATATGTTTTTCCATAGTGGATCTCTATTTTTCCCTTAGTGGAATTTCTTTGTAGAAACCCCTACCAAAGATGCAAAGTTTCAAGCTTTAACTTGACTAAGCTGCCTATGAGCTAGTCTCTCGGGCTATGTCACCATGTAGGGGAGGCAAAATCCAGCAAGTGTAGGGACTCATTATTTGAGGGGGGTGTTGAGAAATAGAAAAATGATGTATGCTCCAGGAAGAGACGTCCTGACTCCCATATGCACAATGAGGAGAGTGGAACAACCCAAACTTCTATAAAGCATTGTACTTAATTTTTTCATAATGATGAATGCAATATCATGATGCTTTCCTCTTTCAGTTAGTGTCATTGTCATTGTCAGTCTAATACACAAGATTGTCTTTATGAGTCCAAGCTTCCATCTTGGAACCTAATTCACTTGTGTAATAGTTTATGAGTTCAAGTTTCCATCTTGGAACCTAATTCACTTGTGTAATAGTTGTCTACTCATTATCCATGTCAACATGAATTTAATCTTCATCTTCCAACCTCCATAGCTCCTTCCATGCTCTAGATCCGACATTTAAACAGTTAGTGTCATTGTCATTTTCAGTCCAATACACAAGATTGTCTTTATGAGTCCAAGCTTCCATGTTGGAACCTAACTCACTTATGTAACAGTTGTCTACTCATTATCCATGTCAACATGAATTTAGTCTTCATCTTCCAACCTCCATAGCTCCTGCCATGCTCTAGATCCGACACTTGAATAGCAAGACCATGAACTCTCTAGAATTTAGATGAAAAGGGATCAATTTATGCACACCTTAGATTTGTCAAGAATCACGTGATGGGGGGATGTGCTTGAGCTGCTGCGCCAAACACACACTGTATACACAAGAGGAAGCTCACTCAAGAACACGAGAAGAGAGATGGATGGCCAAAATGTTTTCTTGCTGGTTTTTTCTTCTTCTTCCACACACTATACAATGTACAGAAAGTAAAGATAAGATACAACATAAAGGAAAGTGGCCTTCTAAGTCAAATAGTGCATAACCAACTACACTAATCGACTGGCGTTATATCTTTGCCAATTGTAGGTAGGTGTAACAAACTAAATATAATAAGTGATAAGTCAATGGCCATGTGAGTATCATAATGACCACCAACGTGCTAAGTGTAGACGTGCGGACTAATCTAGCTAGGTGGTCCATCATCAATGTCCGCACGTGTTGAGCTTGCCATCTCAACAAGATTGACTTTATGATCTTTCTCCATCATGAAAGGTGTTGGATATGGAATGACATGTATTGCTTTATCAATGCCGATCATCTTCCCTGTATTAGAACCAACCTTAAGTAGATATAGTGGATGGAAAAGCTAAAAGTTGTTAAATTTTTATTTTGAAGGAATCTAGAGTTTATCCTATTATTTTTATAGGATAGAAAATTCATCTAAATCGTTATATTTGTTACGAAGTAAGTAAAGTGATTCAAACTGATAGTGTTACCATTCTAGGTTTCTCTCACTGGAAAATTATTGTAAAGAGATTTATCTCGAGACCTTTCTTCCAAATACAAAAACCTAGAGGTTTTTACCAAACCTCAATTATATCATACTATTAATGTATCTAGTTTCCATGGGCAAATATTTATAATAGGAATCTTATCATGATGTTATGTCTCTTAGCTATTGGAAAAACTTAAATAAAAGATGACTCTTTGCCTTCTACTTGTGCAAGCTCAATGGCTCCTAAAAAATTATGTTAAAATGTAAGAAGGTTTATATGGAATCTTAATAATGTATATTAAACTAGTTCATTATGTGTTATAAGAGAATGAAAACCACTTGGAAAAAGAGAATGAGAACAAAAATATGTTGTTTGTCATAACATAGACAAAATGGAAAACGATGATGGTCATGATATCCAAGATCGCGAAGCGTATCTTAATCAATGTGTCTCGTGTCCTTGCTCTCAATGCAAGCTAGCAATCAGACAAAAGCATCACTTGTCTATGGAATGCATATGGCGCTTTGGCGAGTTCCAATCGGAGATCATTGATCAGACGATCTTAGACATTGAGAAAACAGTAAGAAAAGTGTGTATCAATCATGTCTTACATTCACAAACTAATTGAATATCATATACAAAAATATTAGAAGCGGTCTTAAAATTTATATAGGCAGGTGACGTCTCATCCCAAGGAGGAATGCACATATTGCAGCTAGTTAGAAGAGTTTGTGGGCATGCAATGGATGGAGTTCTTGAGCCAATCCACCAATTGGAAGGCATGACTCAGTCTATACTATCAATACCAAAGGAGATAGCCTTTCGGGACCTTCCTCCAAACTTGGAGCCTAAGATGGAGGCAATGATTGATGCATTGATGCCCATGGATGCTAGGGCATTTGATCTGCTAAGAGAGGAAGCATCCATACCATTATATGATGGGTATCGAGTATCTCACTTGAAGATGTTGCTTGCACTCCTAAGTGTGCAGGCAAAATATGGGTGGAGTGATGTTGATTCGAGTTTTTTACAAACCGGATTTCTACCACAAAATTTGGCTAAAACCCCTATCAAGAACGTTACCATATCACTTTGGGTTTACTCTTCAAGCACTAGCTATGCTACATTGCTTCTCAATTATAACAACTCTAGAAAATGGGGGGAACAAGTTCTTAGGAGGGATGCCAATGTAAAAGGGTAAAAGGGATGGTTATCTTAGTGAAGATGGAAATGGATTACACCTAGGAGTTGAGTGAGTGCATAGATTTTTCAAAGGACTAGCCTCCAATTACACGTGGATTCTGCCTGCATCACTAAGATTTGGAATCTATCACCATCATTAGAGGACACCTCACCCAAGTACACAAGTCAATATCCACATCATGGTGTCATTTGGATCTTACACAAAAGCTTACAAGCATGGACCCTTTCTGTCACATGCTTATATGTATTTATATATATATAAGAAACTAAAGTCAAAGTAGCTTTTGAAAGTAGTTTTTTATAATCTCAATAACTCCCAAGGGAAAGTGAATTTCAAGAAAATTCCCGCTATGCCCGATCGTTTCTACCTGGTCTACAAAGTTGCAGAAGAAATTTTTTTTCAGATTCTTCACCAATTTGAAGTTACAAAGGCACAGACTGTTGGCTACATGCAATTTTCTTCTCTCTTTCACCACATTAACTTTGCATTCTATCCTTCTTGTAAATATATTATAATAATGTGTTTTGGGCACCCACCTCTTGTAATCTAGTTCCCTTTCTCTATTTTGTCTACCATCACCCTTGGCTTCTTGCATGATGACCAAGATGGGGACTTGTCCCATCCACTATTCTCCATATTTTCAAAGATACCATACATCATCTAGGATTATGTTAATCAAGAATATTAGCTTAATCTAATCTGGCATGGAGGCTATATAAGGAGCCCATGGAGATGTAAAGAGGACAAGGACAATGACAAGCACATGAGAGCACTCTAGAATACCCTCATGCTAGTCCATCTCTTTGAGGTAATCTATGAGTGAGTTCCTTTATAATATAGCATAATGGCAAGCTTCCTCTATCTCTTCTCCTCTTGTCTCCCTCTCCCCTCATCTCTCTCTCTCTCTCACATTCTAATATGGTGTCTAGTACATATATTTTCTCTTGTGAAGTTGTGTCTTGGTTCTTTTGATTCTCTTTGAGAAAAGGGAGCTAGGTGGTGCCCCTCTTTAGTTCTCTTAGTGAGGATTGGAGGTTGGATGGGTAAGAGGCAACCCATTCATCATTTCAGTCCTCAATGCGAGTGTGACCAAGTTGTTCAGGTACATTCTATGTACGCTCCGCCTGAGTCTTGTGATGATGCGTGAAATGTTTTACAAAATCTTAGCATGGACTACAACATCATCCATGCATGTGTCAATGATTGCGTGCTATTTCGAGGAGAGTACGAGACTATGGAGACATGTCCAAAGTGTGGTTCTCATAGGTATCAATAGGACTTGCAAGGGCAAACCATCCCTTAGAAAGTTGTTAGACACTTTCCACTTATCCTGTGTATACATCACATGTTTTATACGTTGATCATGGCAAGCTTGACAATGTGGCATGCACAAAATAGATCCATAGATAGAGTCCAACAAATATCAACGGATTCACGTGCACATGAAGCCACATTGACTCTACCTATCCAGGCTTTGCACCAGAGGAGGGGGTTACCATGGAAGATATGAACAAGCATGATGGTTGACAGTCCGTTAATATACAAGCCATTCTCATATGAACCATGCATGATGGTTGACAGTCCGTTAATATATGAGCCATTCTCATATGAACCATGCATGACTTTTTGGGATTCGAGGAGTGCTTAGGTAAGTAGGCTTCCATTCTCGTTGGTGATATCTTTTATAGATCGTTCAATTTTGTGTTGACTAAATAGAGGTATTGGGACATGTTTGATTACATCAAGTTATCATGCATGTCCATTGTGTGGGCCACTATTAGATCTCGAAGGTTGCAAATCATGAAGAATATGATATATTAAGGATACACCGCTTTCTTGCCAGAGGCTCATGAAATGAGGGAAGGTTTTCTTGGATGACCTCCACGAATGAACGCCCAAATCTTGTACAAGTTGAAAATGGTCCACACGGAGTCGCATCCAAATGGAATGCGACGGTTCTTGATTTTCTACGAGTTGCCATATTGGACCCACTTACAGATCAACCACTTGTTAGATCCCATGCATATTTTAAAAAATGTGGGTAGCTTACTATGGGACCATATCATAGGAAAGAGAGACATTGTAGGAGCATGAATGGATTTGAAGGAGGTAGGCAAGATGGAGGCACTTTGGCCATAATCAAGCAACTGATGGTCGCTTGCAATTACCTCAGGAAAGAGAGACACTATAGGAGCATGAATGGATTTGAAGGAGGTAGGCAAGATGGAGGCACTTTGGCCATAATCAAGCAACTAATGGTTGCTTGCAATTACCTCAAGCGCCTTGGGTTCTGTCCATTTAAGAAGAGCGCATTGTGAAGCAAATTATCAGGTCTATCTGCGACAGGTATGATACATTCTCTTAGATCGGATTTTTCTAAAGACGACCAACTATTAAGGATAAAATCCCATGATTGGCATAAGATATGTCAGGTTTGTATTGGACTTGATTGTAAGTGGCTTGTGTATTTTACCATTTAGTGTCAAGTCAGTGTTGGTAATGCTTTTTCATTTGTGGCAATTTGTACTACCGATCGTGATCGTGGGATGCATCACTCCAAAAATATGCGAAGCGATTTATAGATTGTCAAATTTAGTGCAATGGATCTCACAGAAGGAGATCAAGACATCCTCTATTAAATCCACAAGGTAGGGAGTAGCAAAGACAGTCTATCTCTTTGAGAAGTACCTATCCACTAATATACTTACGATACAAATCCACCTCCTGATGCATCATATAGAAGAAGTGGAGATTGTGGGACCCATCCATACGTGCTAGATGTTCGTGCTTCATGAAAACCCTGAAAGGCTTTGTGCGACAAGGAGTCTCAGTCCCAGAAGGTAGCATGGCTGAAGGTTTTGGCTGAAGGTTGGCTGGTGTTGGAGGCATTAGTGCATAGTTCATAATGGCTACCAATGGTGGATTTAGACAACAATATGCTATGGTCGCTGAAGGATGATGATAGATTGACTAGAGATGTGGTGCGTGAAAATGGGATAGAAAAAAGGATGGATGCTACAATGGAGGAGAAAGTGAATCATTTTTGTATGTTGAATCATGCATCCATGGAGACGTCACTCACTAGGTACAAGCAAGCCTTGGGAAGAAGCGCGATCAAAATTTTGATGTAGTATGTGCCATTGACCGATTTGATATCCTGAGGGCATGGAGGAGAAGCCAGGGTTTATTTCTATGTGATGGTTACATGTAGCTTTGATCGCAGCTTCTCGCGAAGGGGTGGAGGTCTCTATTGAAGAGTTGGAATTCTTGAGGGGATGTAGTCCGAAGGTGACGACATGTTTTATAAGCTTTCGTATCTAGATTTTATATGTGACAACTAATCTAAGCATTTCAATGTACAATACAAAATATACAGTGCGGTGTGGTCATGTGGGCCATATTTCTGCGTAGAGCTCATCGACAAAATGCACTCTACAACAGATTGTGGTGTCATGGCAAATGTCAAGCAAGAGAGTCGACGGTGAGCCACGGATTCAAACACCATTATAGATGAGATAGAATATTTTGGGAACTTGCAAAGTGTTATCTCAGTGGATTACCGTAGCTTCTCCATGATCATATTTGATGTGTAGTGGTTCAAAGTGGTATTGGAAGGAGTGAGGGCAACCGTTTGACGAGGTCCATTTGGATTTCTCAAAATAGATTCTGCCGAGAAAAGATAGACGGATTTGTGGGACATGTTTGTCTTGTCGGGTCCATTGTAAAAATATGCATGGATTATTTTTTTAAATTTTTTCACGACATAGATATGTCACAAATGTTGAATCTCCTTTATATATGATTTTGAACATATAATTTTCTATCCAAACCCTCGACAACCTTGATGGTGGTATGTTATGCCTTCACTCCTCGGAGTGTGAGAGTGTATGATGAAAGCAGTGTTCCCAACATAAATGAGGAGAGTGTGCAGGTGGAGGGGTCGATATTGCAAGAAGTGGAGGTTGAAGATGGATGTAGAGGCAAGCTCCACGGACTGCTTATTCTTTCAAGAATTTTAAGCCAAGCACTAATGGCCACCTCTCACATAGCCGACACACTATCTATCTCTACGAGTGTAGTGAGCTTAACTCCATGCTCGATCGAGTTGCCTCCTCTCCCAAGCACTCCGGTAGCTCCATGATCCAAGTGCAAGGTTCAAGCAAGCTCAATCCTCAAGCTCCATGCTCCAAGCTCCATTGCCATGAGCAAGAGAAGAGAAGAGAAGAGAAGAGAAGAGAAGAGAAGAGGAGAGGAGAAAATGGAGAGCTTCTCCACCATGGTCCCTCACCCTCACATACTCACTCCCTCATATTCTCACACTCCCTCTCTTAAGCACAAGATCAAGCAAGCAATAAGAAGAAGAAGAAGAAGAAGAAGAAGAAGAGGAGAGATACTTTTGGCCACACACAAGAATGAGCTTTTTCATTCACTTTTTGGCTTTTATACAAAACCCTAACCCTAATTCCCTTTAGGCGGTCATCCCCTTATTGGTCCGGGCTTGGTCCACATTCCTCCAATCCTTCTCCTCCTCTTTCCTATTGGCATGGCTTCAACCCTACCTCTAACCATTTACAATTTGCACAAGTGAGAGGCCGATGCTCTTTTACAAAATAAATCATGGTGTACCTTGCGCTCTTTTACAAAAGTATTGACTTATGTTTTTTCTTGTGTGCCTCTCTCCTTGATTTAGGATTTTTTGCACTTCTTGTGTTTCTAGATTTTTCTTGGCGTGCATTCATCTTCCATTTTACTTTTGCCTTGGCCTTGTCTTCTGATTTAGATTTTCCATATTTTCTATCTTGTTCATCTGAGGGTTAACATTACCTCCTCCTAGACGAGTGCTAGTCCCATGGCACTCTCCGTCATAGGTAGCAGGCTTTGGCATGCACACTGAAGATGTGGGTGGAAGGGACTATTGTGGTTTGCCTTGGAGGCGTTTTGGTGGTAGTGTGGATGAAGGTCATTGGGGGCATGCTCTTGGCCTAATTGGCTGGCGATAGGGTTATTGTAGTTAGTGATAGGGCTCTTCTTTGTTGGGAGTTGCACTCATGGCTGGCACATGTGTTGGTGTTCATGATAATTCTTTGATGGGCTTGCATGTTGATAAAGGAAAAGAGTTCAAGCTTGAATGTTGATGAAGAGCTGACGGTACTTTTATTGGAGTCTTTAATACCTGTAATTGAAAATCTCTCATATGGTCTCTCCCTAGGGGTTAGTGCTAGTCTTCTTATCATGCACAAGACATAGTTTGATTAATTTGGGAGATAGGTCAAATGCTAAGCAAGCCGAGAGTATTGTCTTGCACATGAGGATTCAAGCTATGTATAAATTGTGGTGTAGATAATATGTGAGTGCATATGCATACTTAGATATTACGTAGTTAGAAGACTGTTAGTCCGGTTTCTCATAGCAATGTGTGGATAAAGTGAGGGTTCAATGGGATGGAAAAATTTATCAATGTTGAGGAGAAGTATACTTGAAGGCTTCTTGAGACATCAGTTGTGATTTTGACAACACAATGTAGCATAATTGAGCTCATGGCCCTCGAGATTAGATTGCGGAGGCTGCGATTAGATTTGATTGGGTAGTGGGGGCCTTCAATGTCGATGGTTAATTGCCATTGTTGAGTATATTTGAAAAAAAAAAGGAAGTACACTACCTGGGGGTGTGCCTACCTCACTATGTAGTGTTGCATGGTGTCCGAGCTAGTGAAACTAGGAGCTGGTCAAACCTCAAGGAAGCCTGTGGCATAGCCGCACACTTGACCTAGTTTGTGTAGAGGATGTGCTGTGGGTGTCACTCAGGGTGATAGATCTAACCATAGACCAACACAAACTCCCTAGGTGTGTGCTGCCCTTGATGTATCCGAAGTGTAAAGTGGGGGAACAGGAAGGGCTAGAGGATTAGGTTGACCAAGGCCATCGGACATGCCTAACTTGAGGACCCCTAGGTACAATATTTGTAGCACTCTGATATTCATGAAAAAGCTCATTGTTCCTTTCCTTTTGCTTTTTTTAGGTCTTTTGTTTTTTTTCTCTTTTCTTTTTCTTTTTCTTTTTATTTTTCTTTCTCTTCTTTTTTTTTTGTCTTGGAGATGCATTGGGAGGAGGCATGCTAGACATCATCATGATACTCTATAGTAGTTACATTTTGAGGGGGCCTAAGAGGTTTACCAAGGAATTCATGGCTTGGCATGGAGCCCTTTTCTCTTTTGACTATACTTGTTGTGGCCATGAAGGGGGCTTGGTTCTTGCACTCATTCTTTCATTCGTTGATTTGATTTAGAGTCACGTCCTTCTTCCTGGACCAGCTCCAGTGGCTCCTGTTGAGGTGGCTGCATTTGCTGTTTTGGCTCCTCAAGCCCTAGTAAGGAGAGTTCCTGTGAGGTTCAACCAATTGAGATTAGGGGAGCATGTTGCTCCTCTACTCCTAAGCCAATGTTAAGCTTAGGAGTCATGGCATGGAGTCCATGTTGCAGCGATGTGCTAGCTTGTAGGCTAAAACTTTGATTCCATCTTCGTTAGAGAAATATCCTCCTTCCTTTTGCCTTAGATGTTATTCCTCCTCTTTTGCCGATTTCTTGCGCTCTTCTTCTAGTCTCTTCAATTCCTCCTCCACCCTTTGCAGCTCTTTGTTTTCTTTGGAGGTGGATCAAGTTCTTCTTATGGGGATTTTGAGAATATGATCTTTACCTCTCCCCTTGACTTGACAATTTTTGAGCCTTGCTGCTCATGGATTGTCCTCTCACTCTCTTACTGTTGAGATGATTGGTCATTCTCCTTTTTATTAGTAACTTTCTCCATGTTGTCTAGCTATTCCTTGTGGACTTTGTCTTACCCCTGTTCTGCTGCTACTGAAAGTGAGACGGTGTCGTATTGTTGTGCATCCGAGGTGTGAAATCCACCAAAAAGTTGTGTGTGTGGGATTTGATACTTTGTACATACTTAGTCGTTATGTTTGCATTTTTATTCTGCGTGGGTAATATAGTGAAGAGGGGTTTTGCTAGAGGAACTTATCCGTAATGCTCTGGTTGACATGACGCTAAATGTGACATGCTTGTAGAAGAACATGGAGTTTTTGATAGATTGGTAACTCGAGATGCAGTCTCATGGGCTACACTTATTTCCGGATATGTAGAATGTGGGCTTCGTAGACAAGTGCTGAACTGTTTGGAACAGATGCAAGTGGAAGGTCTGACTATGGAAGCTGTCATGTTTGTCAAGGGGATTAAGGCTTTTGGTGCCAATGGAACCTTAGAAATAGGAGAAGTCTTGCATGCTGAAGCAACCAAAAGAGGTGGAGTAAAGTGATGGATAATTCGAAGTTTCATTGTCTTCTACTCTCCAAGTACTCAAGTTCATTGAAGAAAATTGCATTGGATGGCAACAAAATTGTTTGCACCAAAGTACTCGAGGTTCCAAGGTAAAGCAGTCTTGGCTTAGACTTGTGAAGTGGGTTAGAGCATCAAGATGAAGGCTTGTATGCTTTTCTAGAGTACGCTTTTCTAGGGCCTATTGTGGAAGGATTGAATGTCTGGGGAAAGGAAAAAATAAAGCCATGGATGGCTAGGCTTACATGAAGAGGAACCTACTTTGATTTTTTGCCAATCAGAGGAGCTTTGCAACTTCGAAGGGGAGTTCAAGACAGAGGAAAAGAATAAACGATGATGGATGGAAGGATGACATAGAGAAGGAGGGTGATCTTCCTATCTACTTACTTGTTAGCCAAAAGTTTTGCAGAATGGAATGAAGAGAGAAGCTCATCGAAGAAGCCGAGAAGAGCTCAGAGGCACAGGCATTGCTTTGGCTCTTCCAGATGATGGTAAGATAATTGCCGTGGATGTCGACTGCCAAACATACGAGCTCGGAGTTCCCTTTTGAAAAGAGTATGGCTGCCTACAGAAACAGGGGAGCCACTCGGACGACATTGCGGCAATTGACGAATGAGAAGCATTGACGAGATTTATGATTTCGAAGGAGAAGAAACAAAGTGATGCTCATGCTAGAAGACGACGATGATCATCGTCTCAGAAAGCCCGAGACCTGCAAATTCAATCTTGATCAGGGTACAATAATTGGAAACTCCTGCATCAATATTCCTTGGGCTGATCAGTTTGGAGGGTGTGCACACGGTGCAATATTCGGATTGAAGTCCTGTGTGCGTTGTGGATCAGTAGCAGCCATCTTGACTGCAAACACATTAGCCAACTATGCTTACTAATTTACAAACAGATTACATTGTGATGGAAGCATCTCTGCTATCCAGCATATTTGACAATTTGAGCTGGAGACTTGCCAGTCACATGTATAGTGTTGGTTCAACTCTTGAAAATACCCTGTCATATCTCTGCAGCCAATTAACAAGCTATTCCAGAAGCCATGATAATGCATGCTCATAAACATTAAAAATTTCTCCAAGAAGATCCTGTATGGTCTTCGAGAGTGTTGGTCATTCTGTATCTATTTTTTTTAGTTTAAACAGATGCTTGCTTGCTGCACCAGAATAGCACAATGCAGCAATATGCCCGCACAACAATGTGACCAAGACAAGGTGGAAAGTGAGCATTATCAATAGACCTTTTGCTGCTTCACATCTATCAGATAAAGCTGCCAATTTCTAGTCTGCTGTACTAACTCGTTGCTGGTCAATTACATTACCTCAGAAGTCAAATTGCAACTGCTGGTGGTATGTCTGTGAAGGTGATGCACTAGTTCTTGCACATGATTATGACTATTGTTCATATGTTGATATTGCTAACATGGAAGAGAAAGATGTGCCATACATTGCCACAAGTCAGTTTGTCAGCTTATGGAGAATGCAAATGAATACATGGTTTTAGATCACCGCGTGGCCAACCCTCTTGTTCTTGGAAGGGAGCCACCTCTGAAAGACATGCCTGCAACATTGACTATTGCTCAAGATATTGTTCACCTCATCATTTGGAATCAAGTTCCCTATGGGTTTATTGTTAAGTCTGTGGATCCATAGATCCATCCTTTGGCTGATGCTGCTGAAAGGACAATGCTGAAATTTCTATCTGTAGTTGATAACCGGATTTGTATTGAAGTTTCCTATGTTGAAGGATGAATTCTATGCTCAGCTAAAAACTTGCTTTTGGTCCTACCATTATTATATAAACGAGGTCTTGTTGGGAGCTTGGCGGATCTATTACTGCACACAAATCCTCTCATCTTGCTTATTTGTATGATTGATCTTCTATCCTGAAATTAGTCAAGGTCCTCTGTGGTTGCGACTTTGCTTTCGAAAACCCTTCGACAACGGTTGGGGTTGGAGTGGAAGAGCGATGCTCCTCTCGGATTGGTGATGGCTTTGGGGTCTTCTTTGCTACTTCTCTTTTTTCCTCCCCAAGAGTTTCGAGAATGATGACAGTTAACACTCCTCCAAAGCCTACTATTGAAGCCTTATAGGTAGTTTGTTAGAGGCCAAGATAGAGTCTGTCAAAGATGAGGATGAAATTCAAGAGGAAAACAACAAAAGCGAGATGGAAGAAGCTATACAACTAGAGGAGAATACTTATGAGAATAAAGTTCTAAAATTGGTTGATGCTAAAGATCCCATGCCATTAGATAAAATGAATCTAGTACTATCCTTTGGACTAGTTAATGAGTCACATTGTATGCAAAACATCCATAAGAAGTGGATTAATGAAAATAATCCTTCCTTCAACAACAACCCTTGTCGCCCTAGTTTACCCTTCTCAAGAAAGGATGATGATGATGAACCTTACCAACAAATACTAATTCTACAACCCAAGAAGAATTTAGATGGTTCCTATTATGTGATGTTTGTAGAGGCATCCTCAGAAGATGAGTCCTCGAGTTAAGAGATAATTAACTCTCCTATAAATTTGAAACAACTATGATATTGTTTCAACATCCCAAAGAGTCAATCAAGTCCCTATGAAAAGAAGAAGTTGCTTCTAAAGGGGAGCATTAGATGAGGAGGCCACTCCCTTGAAGGAGTCAGATCTCTACCCAAAAGCAGTCCATCGGACCTTCATATACTAAGTGGAAGGTGAAAAGAAATTAACTTTTATGGATACAGATGGTACTGAACGTCACCTGAAGGTGGGTACCAATCTTATAGAAAAGGAGCTATTAGTCTTGCATGACCTATTGAAGGGGAACTTGGATGTGTTTGCATGATTATATAAAGATCTAAAGGGGATTGATCCTATGGTGTGTAAATATCACATAGACCTTGAACCTAATGCCAAACCTATGAGGCAAAGATAGAGGTACATGAATCCAAATTACTCAACCCTAGTGAAAGCGGAATTGTTGAAGCTCCTTGAAGTTGAGTTTATGTATAGGTCAATAGTGAATGGGTTTCGCCCATTGTGGTAGTACCCAAGAAGAATGGAAAGTTGTGAATATGTGTGGACTTTTGAAAGTTGAATTCCAAGATTAAGAAGGATCATTTCCCTATTCCTTTCAAAGACCAACTATTGGACAAAATGGCTGGTGGACATGAGCTATATTCCCTGTTAGATGGATTCACTAGATATAATCAAGTCTAGATCACACATGAAGATCAATCCAAAATAATATTTACAATAGAATGGGGAATTTATGCTTACAAACTTATGCCATTTGGACTCTGAACACTCTTGCTACCTTTCAAAGAGTGATGATGGCCACATTCCAAAGTCATGTACATGATTTCATTGAGGTATACCTAGATTATTTTTGTGTCTATAGCCTAATCTGTGAAGCATTGAGGACACCTGGAGCAATGCTTTAATAGATGTTGAGAGTATGGATTTCTCTCAACCCCAACAAATGTGTCGTCCAAGTCTCTTCAGGAGTTCTTCTAGGCCACATTGTCTTCGCACAAGGGATATCAATAGACCCTATGAAGATTGAGAAGTTTGCATCTCTAATAGTGCCAACCAACCTCAAAAAATTGATGGGATTCCTCGGCCATGTGGGCTACAGACGATTCATTACACACTTTGCAATACAGGCACCTCCCTTGCATAAGCTCCTAAGGAAAGATGCAGAGTGTACATGGACTGTTGATTGTGACAAAGCATTCAACACTTTGAAATAGTGTCTGATTAAAGTACCCATCTTGCAACCTCGTGATTAGATGAAGGAATTCCATCTGTACACTAATACATATGTCGAAGGGTTAGGTATAGTCTTATGTCAAAAAAGCCCCTCAAAGCTTGATCAGTCCATCTATGTAATATCCCGCCCACATTGCATAAACCCCCCTTTTTAATAAATTTAGTTAAAATTTTTAAAAATCTTCCCCCTGTTGTTGCCAATAGGTGGCGAGGGGGGGGGAAGAGGAGGAAAAAAGTCGATGATGCTGAGGTAGGAGGAAGAAGAAGATGGCGACAACGAGGAAGAATGTGACCACAAAGGGAAGGAAGAAGAAGATGACAGTTGACATGGAGGAAAGGGATGACGGTAGGGAGGGAGCCATTGATAATGGCAAGGAAAAAGGAGGAGTCGATGATGTTGTCGATGAGGGGGAGGCCATGGGCCTACCATCCCTCCCTAGGCCCTTGACCAGTTTTCCTGTCGCCATGCACACCACAAGAGGTGGCGATCACCACCACCACCACTCCACCTCCTCCCCACATCCTCCCCCCAATAATACCCCTCCCAAACACCTATAAACACCCCCCCTCCTTTAGAAAGAAAGGGAAAGCACATTATTTTCTTCCTACCTCCTTAGGTGAAGGTACTCACCACTTCTCTTCCCCTGCTGTTGCCACAAAGAGAGAGAGAGAGAGAGAGAGAGAGAGAGAGAGAGAGAGAGAGAGAGAGAGAGAGAGAGACTCTCTAGAGGATCTCCTTCTCTTCCCCTCCTTAGAGGGTGGTCACACACATTTTCTCTTTTCCTTTTCCTGAGATCATCCCCTAACTTGCAAGTCGATTGCTCCTCTTCTCAAGCAAGTGGCTACCAAATTCTTGTGCGAATCGCATCTAAGGGAGATGAAGATTATGGATGGCCCCTAAGTGGAAAAAGTCACATGCGGATGGCAATATTTCAACAAGAAATGGAGCCTTGGGCGAGGGCATCACTGCCAATCCAACTGTAGTACCGGTCGTAAGTAATGTATTTCAAAATTGATGGATGCTTGCTTGATTTCCACATGAGATATGCGAGGGCCGTACTATGCCACACAAGAATAGGACACTGAAAAGGATAAATTTCATCTCAAATATTCAAAGATGGAGTTTGCAAAATGCATGTATCAAGAAAAGTAGATTGCTTCACGTTAAAATCCATGCATAGCATAAGTAGCATATGAGATTCTAAAGTATCAAGCATTGATAAGTCTTCAATTAGCCTTTACCTAGGACAATATTGTTTAAGGTTCATAGATGCGCATAAACGATACATGCATGGGGAAAGATTAAATGGAACATAGATCAATGGTACATGAAATGATATTGCATTAGAGATTTGCATCCATTCCTTTGAAAGTTTTGCATAAAATAATGGCCAAGGAGTTTACCTTGTGCTGCCGAACCATGAGTTGATTACAACTCGCACAATAATTCAGGGATTATTTTGCATTGGAAGATAGTCTTGCATCATTACAAATTTTTCTAGCATTCTTTAGGGGAAAGGAAGATAAAGTCATTTAAACTTCTGCATAGTATTTCTTTTGATTCTAAGGGGGAGAGCAAATATGCGATGGAAAGGTTATCGTGACTATTCCTACAGTGTTTGGAAAAGAATACCATTGTTTTTGTTGATTGATCAAACAACGTCCTAAATGCTTTTGCATTAAATTGATTGTTGGGGTGTGATTGGATGATTATTCCAAGTGCTTGTTATTGATGGTAAATGCATGGCAGGGGTCTGTGATGATAAGTTGCCATGGGAATAAAGGAATGTTTTCTTGGAAAATGATATTAGGGCTGAATACCTTGTTTGTACTTGATTCTTAACCGGATTAATTAAGGATATTTTTCACGGGTGGATCATCTCCAAAATCGCACCACGAATTAACCCAAGAGGGCACTGCTCAATTCACGGGTTTAAGGTCAAGTGGTGAAAAGGCCAACCATGGAAATTATGTTTCACTCCTAGGCCACTTGGGGTCAGGTGGAGCTCTGGACACCCCTTGCCCATCGAGAACGGAGTTGAAGACTCTCCTGAGCTCAATGTCTATGACGTTGGAAGATCCTATTCTAGATAAAGGATGGAAATTATGGTGCCATGTGATTTGGATTGGGTACTTTTGTTAGGTAGAAGGGAATATATAATTTCTCATGTATGGGCAAGAGACAAAGATTAACTTGAAGATAAGTTAAGGAACTTTCTTGTCAAAATGAGTGCTTGCTCTGTATTCGTGTCTGTGCCATAAATTACGCAAACAAACCACATTCCCTAAAAGGCCTAATGAAGGAAGATAATTTTAAATGTCATACATAAATGTGATAGGACCTAATTAGAAAAATAAAGCTATCAAGGAAACCAAGTGAGCGGGACCTTCGACGAGTCCACCGTCCTACGACGACAGGGTGGTCCTAGAGAACTGGAAGGCTTCTCACAAGGTTTTACCGACCTTTGACCTTTAAGTATTGTTAAGTTAGAACCCAGATTCATACCATTTTAGGGGACCGAGATGGGACTATGCCCTACAGGCAAAGAGGTTGAGTGGCGCATCCCGCTTGTTTCCCATTCTCTTTGAACCAAGTGCGGCATGGGTTTGCTTCGGCTCCGGTATCTCTACATAAAGTAGGATCTCCAAGAATGCTGTCAAGAGACGTTCACCACTAGGAGCCCAGATTTCAGGTCGATCCTAGTAGGTTCGGTCGCAAATGTTCCGTTGCGAGGTAGACTCGAGAAACCCTAGGTGACAAACCCCGTAATATTCCATGGGAGTGTCAGGTAGTGACACTTAGATTCATCTGTCGATGGAATGCTAAAAATGTGCTTCGACAAGGCGGGCACATTACAGTTGGCATCAAAGTGAAACTTCGTAATGATATAAGATTGATTAATGTATGGTTCATAGACATATCCTAAACAGAATAACCTAAGTAGTATGACTTCATTTTCAAACACCTTCTACACCCATGAATGGTGACATGCAAGATAAGAAATTCCTTCTCAAGCAAATTAAGAAACCAGAGTTTGATGGGGAAGGGATAGACATCGCAACAGAGGCAGAGATATGGATTGAGTCGATGGATGATTATTTCTCTGCTTTGGGAAGTGCTTCTATCAATCAAGCAATGATAGCCAAACTTAAGTTAGTTGGCCAGGCTAGATATGATGGAAGCAATGGTGCAAAGATCAAGGTATTTCTGAAGTCATTATCACTTGGGCTCAGTTGAAAGATGATGTGCGCACACCTTAAGAACGAATGAATTCTTCAAGCTCAAGCAGCTGGAATTAACCTTGGAAGCTTACTACTCAAAGTTTGTAGCCCTACTAAAATACACACCACCTATGGATATTGTGTAGCAAGTATCCAAGTTTTTCCATGGCTTGAACACTCCTCTAAACCAACGTCTTGAAGTAATGCATCCAACGGACTTGCAAGATGCATTACTTTGAGAAAATCCAATCATCCAAGAACTTAAATCAAGCAATTGTGACAAAGTTGATTTTTGAGATTAGGGCAAGAGATGCCACATGTATGGAGAGACACGGCACATCCGTAGGAGATGTCCCTACCATCAATGCTTCCATTGCAATGAGCTAGGGCACGTACAAGCAGACTTCCCTGACTTAAGTGCAGAAGACATTGAGCCTCCAAGAAAACAAAGCTATACAAGTGCAGTCTTCAGATATATAGGGGAATCAGATGAAGACGAAGACTTAGAACCCACTACACCTCTTTAGGATGATTAGAAATTCTAGAAATTTTATCAACATGTAATACAACTTGTATTGGAATAAATACTACTCTTGTACCTAAAGTTAATTATAATAATATGAGTTGCATTACTTGAGTCATTAGGAGTAGCACAGCGGACGCATGGCGGGTCCTAACCCACAGGTCTTAAGCCCCATTAATGCTTGTCTTCCCCAGTTCTTCGGAGATGAGGACATCTTGAGTTCTCTAAGGGGGAGAGCATATAATATCCCATCCACACTACATAAACCCCCTCCTTTTAATAGATTTAGTGCAACTCCATTAATGCATTTGACTCCTATAACAACAGATGACATCTTTTATATGCAATCAAAGTTTCAAATTTGTTGGCTACCTCCCTGAGTACGCCTCTTCATCAACTAATACAAGTTGACTTCATTGACAACCCCTTGAGTGATGTGAGCTTTCATCCTAATTAGATGGGGATGTGAGTATGGGTTGCCCTCTATATTTATTAGACGAGTATGAGATAGGAATATGAGATAGAAGGTGTGGAGTAAGTGACCAATCCTTACCCTCTGATTTCAAAAGAGAGGTGAGATATGTGAATGGAGTGTTGCGCACATAGACTGGGTCTCTCAATGCACAATGCATGATCTATTCATGTGCATGCCACTATTGTCAAGAATCGCGTGGTGGGGGGACTTGCTCAAGATGCTGCGCCGAACATACACAAAATGCACAAGGAGAAGCTCACTCAAGAGACAAGAAGAGAGATGGAGGCCAAAACGTTTTCTTGCTAGTTTTTTCTTCTTCTTCCACACTCTTTACAATGTACACAAAGTATAGATAAGATACAACATAAAGGAAAGCGGCCTACTAAGTCAAACAATGCATAACCCGACTACACTAGTCAATTGGCGCTATAACTATGCCAGCTGTAAATAGGTGTAACAACTTGAATATAATAAGTAATGAGTTAGTGGCCATGTGAGAGTCATAATGACCACTGACGTGCTAAGTGTAGATGTGTGGACCCATCTAACTAGGCGGTCCATTATCAATGTCCGCATATGTTGAGCTTGTCATCTCAACACTCCCCATCAAGCTCAACTGCATCTCTGCAACTCCAAGTAAGCTTCGAAACTTTTGAAGCTTCTTTGTACCCAATGCCTTCGTGAAGATGTCAGCTATCTAATCCTGTGTGCTGACATACACCAAGTCAATCTCACCTGCTGCTAGTACCTTCTCTCTCACAAAGTGGTAGTGTACCTCAATATGTTTTGTCCTGGCATGGAACACAGGGTTCCTAGCCAACTGTATATTGCTCATGTTGTCACAATAAATGACAATTGGACCTTCCACCTGCACATCCAAATCAGCCAATAACTTTTGTAGCTATACTACCTCACATGCTGCAACAGCAGCACCTCTATACTCGGCCTCTATACTCGACAAAGCAATTGTAGATTGCTTTTTGCTGCTCCAAGTAACTGCTGCACTACCAAGAGAGAACATGTATCCACTGGTAGATCTTCTATCAGACATACTGCCATCCCAATCTGCATCTATGTATCCAAATACATGTACATCTGTACTTGCTCATAGAGAAGTCCATAATGTAATGTGGACTTAACATATCTCAATATGTGTCTGACTGCATCCAAATGTGGCTTTCTAGGTACTCTCATAAACTGACTCACAAGACCAACATCGTAGCTCAAGTCTGGCCTTGTAATGGTCATGTAGATCAAACTCCCCACTATTCTCCTGAACATAGTAGGGTCTTCTATCTCATCCCCAACATCAGCACTCAACTTTACAATCTGCTCTAACGGGACTGAAAGTGGTTTGCATGTTGTCATACCATACTTGGATAATATATCCAAGCCATACTATCTTTGGGACAGCCATATACCATCATCACATCTGATCACCTCAATGCCAAGGAAGTATCTTAGCTCACCTAAATCCTTCATCTCAAACTTCTTCTTCAAAGAGTCATTGACTTCAGCAATCCCACTATCACTATCACCTGTAATAATCAAGTCATCCACATAGATGACTATGATGACCAAACCTGCATCTCCCTTTCTCACATAAAGTGAGTGATCAGCATCAGAAACATAAAAGCCAATATTGACAAGATACTCTCTGATCTTGTCAGACCATGCTCTAAGTGCTTGCTTGAGCCCATAGAGTGCCTTCTTCAACCTGCACACATACATGGGATGCTCTAAATCTTCATAACCTACTGGCTGATCCATATACACTTATTCTTGCAAATCACCATTCAAGAAGGCATTCTTCACATCCATTTGCTGCAATCTCCAACCTTTGGCTGCTGCCAAAGAAATCACACATCTGATAGTTGCCATCCTAGCAACTGGAGTGAAGGTTTCTTCATAATCTATGCCATATGTCTAGGCATAGCCTTTTGCAACCAGCCTAGCTTTGTACCTACTAATAGAACCATCTGCATTGTGCTTAATCTTATAAGCCCACTTACATCCAATAGCTTTCTTGCCCTTCGACAATGATACTAGATCCCAAGTCTTATTGGCCTCTAATGTAGCCATCTCCTCATCCATTGTTGCATCCCAATGAGCATGACCAACAACCTCCTCAAAACATATGGGCTCAACATCCTCAGCTAGTTCTACCATATAAGAATAATGGTGAGCTGCATAACCTTCAAAACCAAATCTTTTAATAGGGTATCTGAACTTGCTAGATCTGCATACCACCGGATCACTCAATGGAGCCTTTACATTACTATGAGCTCTCTGTACACCTTGTGTCCTGACAGAAGGAATACCAAGCTCATCATCCAAGGTCTTTGACCCACTGGAGTCTCCATCAAGAACTGCATCAATGCCATCTGACACTTTATTCTTTCCTTTGTCTTTACCTGTAGTGCTACTCATAAAAGCCCCATTCCCCCAAACAAAGCTCCAACCCCGCAAGCCCTCCCATAAGCCTGAATCCCACAAGCCCGGTATTCTCAAGGATCCGCACTTCGGTGAAGGGATCTCCTGTGTACGAGGGAGAAAGGCAAACCGGAAGTCCGTAATCACACCTACAATGGCCCCTAAGAAGTTGCAAGGCGTACCTGCGGGAGGTTCTTCTCCTAACATTCACGTGGGCATCTCCCTGAGCCCACAAGTCCAGGATTTTTTTTTGAGTTTATTCTCATATAAAGAAATGATTTAGGCACGCTTAATTTCATAATGAAGAATGCATTTTTTGTTAATGCATGTGACAGTGATAAATGTACACTTGATAAATTATCTCTTTAAACGTTAGACAAGGTTGGTGCATATCATGAAATTGGAACGTTGCATTTCTAGAATTGTCTGTCTTAGGAGATTAGCTGCATGTTGCTAATTTTGGGTGCATTTCCAAAGTAATGAGTCTAAACGCCTATTACTTAGAGCAAAGGAATGAAATTTTTAAGTGCATTGACCGTGAAGGAAAGGAGTACCTTGCATTTAGTCAATAATTCCCTTCGTTATGATTCGCACGAGGAAATTGTTAACTTCCATTTCACGGCATGAAAATGAACCCCGGTCTTATAAGTTGCATGTAAAAAAGTTGCTTGGAAACGGATTAAATCAATACTAGCCTTAATGTCGCATGAACTTCATTTTCGAGATTGTTGTATCTAGGGGTCGCATGTTACATATTCACAAACTTCATTTCGTCAAGTTGCATTTGGAAAAGATTGCATGGCTTATTAAAGCATGAAATTCAAACACTTAGACAAAAGGTTGTAGGCATTATCCCTCGATGTAAATACTAGTAGGTCCTACGTAAGTTATCCTTCAATTTATCATGTGTTTTGATTTTAACAAGGAAGGATAGGGTTATTGCGAATGTAGTGGTACGTAGAAGCAATGAATCGCGTGTTTACGTGAATTGTGACATGTTGCAACTAGTTTTTTTATTTAGATCAAGTTAACATCTCTAGGAATGGTTTGCCCTTGTTGCAAGACAAGTAGACTGAATTATCTAAATCACCTAACCCGCAAGGGATTCGTATAGGCATGGTTCAATTGATACGATAAATACCCCAAGTTCTAACTAGGGTTTAGCATGTTAAGTACTCGGCCTAGTTTCGCACTTGTTTCCAAGTCGAAACCCTCATACCCAAAGGTCCTACCCACATTCTCAAAATGTTGGGTCAATTGGATGTTCATGCGAATAACGATTTGGGGTTTCTACCCTAAGGATCATTCATTCAAATGCTAACACTCGGATTGAGTTGGAATCCCTAGGACTAGTGCAATTAGGATTGGGTTGGAATCCCTAGGACCAAATGTTGTTGGCCTAGTGCAATTAGGATTGGGTTGGGTAAGAAGACACCCTAAACCCTGCTTCTTATTTAATCATAATTCCTTGACTAGAAAACGCCGTTCAATGGGTGAAATGATCCCTTGGAATAGATGCGATACTTGTGCAACAAGTTGCAACGTCACATGGCCTTGTGGTCTGATCACAAGAGAGTTTTTGCCATTCCTTGGAATGAGGTTAGCAGGTTTCTGTGCAAGTTTAACTTGCAAGAGGATGAGTAATCATCGTGTTACATCACCTTTCTTGGGAAAAAATTGCCAAGTTAAGGAAAGTTAGGTATTTGCTTGGAAGCAAAGGATCAATCAATAACTTGGAGCGACATGGTCGCCAGGATTTACTGTTAATTTATGAAATCTAATGTGTTGGTTAAGTTGGGTTAACATGATATGGTCCTAACCCAAGGACAAAAGGGTGAACAAACAAACCCTTGGGAGAACTTGCCAAGTCGCAATTGATCCCGGATCGAATGTTGGATGAATTTGAAAAGAAGGATTCACTCCTTAGTAGTTGGCCAAATAATCGACCACTGGATTTGATTGTTCTTGTAATCGTTTAGGAGCACTGTTTGCATTGTTTGCTCAAGGAACTAAAGGATGGAAAGATATTTAATGCTTCAGGTTGAAGGCCTGAAGGGAGAGGAAGCTTTAGTTACCCCTGACTGTCTACCTGGCCCTAACCAAGGGGGTTGTTAGCCGCGTCGGGAATGTGGACCAAACCCGCCATGTGAGGTCTCTCCGTTGGGTGCTACTTGGAGTAGGAGGACGTTTGGGTGCTAGGGGGGGCTGTGGCCGTAAATCCCTTGCCTTCCGAGCCCTGCACAAGAGGCCAACGACATGACTCTGGCCAGGGGGGCTCTGGCCATAAATCCCTTGCCTTCCGAGCCCTGCACAAGAGACCAATGTGACTTGGGATTGGATCTCAAGGCCTGTACACTAGTCTATGGGCAAAATCTTGGATTAGTAATCCCTTGGATTGCTGGATAGCCTTCGAGTGGATTATGGATAGCCTTCGGGCGGATTATGGATTAGCCTGTAGGCTAGACTTTATGGATGTATTCCAAAGATAAATAAGATAACCTATTGAAAAGGAACTTGTTTGAGATTGTTTTTCTATGTCAAGTGCTAAGATTACGTGAAGAAACCAGTGCCTAACTGGCTAATTAAGGAAGGTTCTTGATGCATGTCCAACTAAATGTGGTAGGTAATTAGACAACTAAAGCAACCTTGAGGAAAGTGCAGTGGATGTGGCCATGGGTTCGTCCTACGGATGGGTGGTCCCGATTGGCTGGGAGCTTTTCTCAATCAAAATGGACAACAATGAGCTCTTCTCGAAGGAAATGAACATCAAGGGCACTAACCTAGGGTTTAGGTTACTAGAATCCCGATTTATGCTATTTTAGGGGAATGGAATGGGACTATGCCTTATGGGCAAAGAGGTTGAGCCTTGCATCCCTCTCGTTTTCCATTCTCCTTGAACCAAGTGCAGCATGAATCCGCTTCGTCCCTGGCATTTCTGCATAAATTAGTTCGCATGGGGTTCGACGCTAGCTGTCGTTTAGGAAAGTGACCATTAGGGGAAACCCTCGGTCCTAAGTGGGAATGGCTGGAATACTTCCGCTACGTGGTAGACATGGGAAGTCCTGGATCGCAAACCCCGTAACATTCCATGGGAGTGCCAGGCGGAGCTTTCTAGACTCTCTTCTCGATGGACTACTAAGATGTGTCCTGAAAGGGAATAGGTGGACACATTACAAAGAAGAAGAAACCAACAAGAAAACGTTTTGGCCTCCATCTCTCTTCTTGTCTCTTGAGTGAGCTTCTCCTTGTGCATTCTGTGTGTGTTCGGCACAGCACCTTGAGCAAATCCCCCCACTACGCGATTCTTGACAAAGAGCCATTGGTGAACTTAATTTTTATGCCTTTGATCCATTGCTTATGCAGATTATGCATGCTTTGTGATCCATTGGTCAATCCAAATGAAACCATGGTCATTCCATCTAAATCCCCGAGATCCTCGGCCTCTGAGGTCTCTGTAGGACATCAACAAGATCATCCACTATCAGAGGAACTTCTTTAACTGCACTTTCATAACCTGCTTCTTTTTCTTCCTCATCATTTTCATCCTCTTCCTCTAGAGGCTCTGTTGTTGTTTCCATAGAGGCTCTGTAGGAGAAGAAGTGGTCCTCCGTCTCTGTGCCTGCTTCTACATCTGCCTCTATCTCTGCTTCTGACTCGATGTCTGACTATGAAACTACCATGTAACAGGGAGAACATTACATATATGCTTCTATTTTGCTGTCAGATGTGATTTCAGAAGTCAATTTGGGTTGAGGTAGGAGGTATTCTCCCATGGACGAAAGACTTTTCTTCCTTCGGTAGTTGGCTTACAGTGCCTACGGTTAAGGACTGTGCCTCTATTTTCTTGGGACAGATCTGTTTGACAACCTCTTCATCTCCTGATTTACCATCTATTATTTCATTGGAGGAGTCTATTATGACTTTGATGGATGTGGATCAATTGCCTTGTTGCGATCCATACAATTTCAACACCACTTTATTGGGTCCTCTACCTAGGGTTATGATTCCTTTTGAACTAGGTTGTCCTTGCTCTTGCTTAAAAAATCCAAGGTCTTCCCAATAGTAGAGGGTATGAGGTCCCGTAGGAATTTGGTTTGGCCACCAAATATGTTAGCAAATAGTCTCTTTCTACAAGGGTTGTTTTTACATAAGAGAGGATGCCCAACGGTTTGATTATGCTTTGGCCTGCCAATATGATAAGCCACTGTGTTGTCGTATTGCTGCGCATTCGAGGTGTGAAATCCACCCAAAAGTTGTGTGTGGGATTTGATACTTTGTACATATCTAGTTGTTGTGTTTATACTTTTGTTCTGCGTGGAAGAGGGTTTGGAGCAAGAGGAACTTATCAATAATGCTCTAGTTGGTATGTCTTGTCAAGTGGTTGAGGAGGTTTTGATCAACCAACTGCTCCTTTCTTATCTATTTACCATTTGGATGAGGTGGATCCTGTTTTTCCCAAGTTTGACGTCTTGGGTTCTATGCAACATCTTACTAAAGCTATGCGGACAGAACCAAACATCTGCTTGCAACAATGCATCTGCTACAACCGAGCTCAGAAACTATCTATTTCAATCTCGCTAGGGTATGCTGTCCAAGTCTATCCTTACATCCTTCTTCCAAGGGATTTACAAAGACCAAAAATCACCTTCAAGGCTTGGAATTCAAGAGATAGTGGAACTGATTTTGATGTGGACACAAGAAGGTCCTTGAGGTCAATCTGCAACAGTTCGTTTGTTTCCTTCTTGGAAGACATAGTCATGGAAAAGAATCAGTGTGGTAGAGAAGAACAAGAACCATTTGCATTGACACCAGATGTGATAATGCACTTGCTTCGCCTCCATAGGCGTCATGTGCAGAGATTTGCACAAATGAACAGAGAGAGAAGGTCCACCATTATGGACCAGGAAATGGATGATGACGAGATTCATTATGGGGATGACTATTTTTAAATGTGGTCTTTTTGGAGGGGAAAAAAAAGGAGTGGCTTTTCTGGTTGAAAGGGAGGAAGTTTAAAAAAAAGAGGAGGAAGGCGAAAGAGGAGCCGCTTGAAACGGAAGAAGGATGTCATCGATCGGAAGGGGGCCTTCTGTTCCCTTACAGGCCACTGGTTTCTGTGCGACTGAAATCCTTCGACAATAGGGCGGCTGTTCTCTTACATGATTTAGAGCATTTGTGGAGTTTTTGAGAGATGAATAGAGATCTTCAACTTCAATTAAAGCAAGCAAAAGAAGACTTGATCTACAACTTTGGAGCATGAGCTTGAAGCATGCCAACAGAAACTGAATTCTGACAAAAAGGAAAATGCAAAATTGCAAGAAGAGCTATCAGAAGTTTATAACATCAAGAGTAAGTTTGCTGAACTGCTTAAATCAGAAAGAGAAAAGAACAACAGTTTAGAAAAGGAGGTGAAGTTTTTCCAAACTCGAACAGCTGCTGCCCTCTCTGATAGAGATCGTTGTATATTGGAGGTTGAAAAGTTTCAAAGGAAAGAAGATGCCATGACAGAGGTAACTGTGGAACTTGGGAAAGTACAGAGTATGTCTGCCGAAGTTCAGACTGAGTTGGACAAAACACAGGAGAAATGTGAAGCTTATGAGAAGGTGGTTGAAAGAATGTGGAAAGTGCGAGAACAGGCTACTGGTTATAGGATTGCTCTCTAGTGCTAGCCCTGGCTGTGTAGGCCGTCATGGCCTCCTCTTGCTTTGGTCCATGGACTCTACGTATTCCTCATCGAGCAATCTACTCGGCTCTCTCTGCAATCAGAGATTATGCGCTGAGAACAAGAGTGTTGCAACAAGGAACGACTGTAGCTTCAACTGCGTAGGACAGGATCAGTATTATCTCTGCATATGCAAACAAACCTGATTGCAAACTACCATGGAAAATGTGCCTGCTTCTGATCCAGTTCTGTCGCCTCGTAATCACAGTCAATTGTGTCTGCAATCATGTTTCATGGACTGGTGATGATGGTCAGTGTGTCCTGTTCAACTGTGTCCCTCATGGTGATTAATTGATGATTCATTAGTGGATGCTACACTATTTGTTGGGTGACCAGTGACGTATTGCTATTGGTCTGTCATCTTTGCAATTCAAAAAACCTTGTTGTAAGCGAAGGAGCGCTTAAAAAACTGGTTATCCATTCAACTGTGTGGATCAGTAACTTCATGTATTATGGGATTTGCCAATATCTAGAGTTTCTCTGTCAAGACGAGTGGTGCAGGTTACATTTGGAGCCTTCAAGAGCAGCTGTAATACTAATTCTGATAACTTCAATGGTGTTTGTTGGGCCTCTACTGGTGATAAGACAAAAGGAACATTCATGCTAAGCAGATGTTAGAAACTTATATGCATCGATCAGAAGTGTTTTCTTTCGTTGTGATGTGGAAATATGGTATTTGCTGCAAGCAAAGAAGATGAGGAACATCTGGCTTTTATCCATACTCTGCAGAGGTTGACAAGACTGTGTATTGTAGATAAACTCCATGGTTTTCACCAAGGTTTGCCATTCGATTACTAGCAGTTACTGATTATGGACAGCATGGAATGTTGAGGTTTTTCTGGACTTTAACTGAATACAATAAGCTTCTGGTTCTGCACATTCAAGTTGTTGTTAAACTAGACACGATTTTTGTGCTTCTTGTAAGGTCAGTCTCAGATTGGCTAGTTAAGCAAAGTCAAGTTAAAGAACTGGCTATTTGAATACAGAGAATGGGATCTTTTCTTCTCTAAAAGACACCAACAAAGATAATGCATTGAATAATAATATGGAATGTGTATGTTGGAAATGCCCGTCCTCTTCGCATATTTGTTGATCTTCTATCCTAAAATTAGTCAAGGTCTTCTGTAGAACGACTTTGCTTTGCTTTGGCAAATCCTTTGACATCTTTGGTGAGCCCGACGTGAAAGCGTCGCAGAAATTTCAGGATGGGAGATACTTCAGCATCTATTTCAGCCTCTTCTACAATTCCAGCTGCATCCTCTACTTCAGCTCCATCAATGACTGCTGCGTCAAGTACTTCAACAGATGATCTAAAGCAGATTTTGCAGAATATGTCCATGTATATGCAGCTTCAAAATCAGGAGACACAATTGTATATGGAGCAGCAGCAGCAATTGCATCAACAACAGTTGTCTCAGCAAAGGCAACTATATTCGGAGCAGGAGAATGCAAACAGCGCGACTAAGGCGATTGAAGCAGTTGAGAATGAGAAGAAGCCATTTGATGGCCGTAGTGTTTCAGCATATTGGAAGACATATGAGATCAAGATGGGGTTTTTTGGAGTTCCAGCTGGACTTATGAGTAAGTATTTCCTTTGTCTTGTCACACCCGCCTTGAGGGCGAAAGTGACTGATCTTTTTATTCAAAATTCACATTGGCAAGATTTTAAGAAGGCCATGAAAGAAGAGTATTTCCTTGAGGACTTTGGTATGGCTACACGGCGGTCATTCCGAGAGTGGGTCTACATGCCTTGGCTGCTTCAGAGTTGATTCGAGAATTTGAAGAGAGGTATAGTCAGCTTGATGCAATTGAACAAAGAGCATTGGATGTTGAAAAAGTTGAGCTTTCTTGCAAGCTGCAGATCCTGCTCTTCAGGAAGAATTGGGAGAGCTTCTTGAGGATCACACGAAGCCTATGGGACTTAAAACGGATTAGCAGGATGCCCAGGATGCAGTCTCGACTTTGACTAAGAGGAGGATATGGAAGACCCACCTACAGAATGGTTCTATGACACCGACACCGTCTTCTGCTCCTATGCCTGCTTCTATCCCTGTTATTTCTTCTCCTCCTCAGCCAGTTTCTTGGCCTATGCCAGTGTTTCCACTCCTCCTGTTCCACAACCGATGCCTGCACCTTCTGCTCCAAAACCATCCACTCCGTCGGTGCCTACCTCTCTTGATGACATAATCAAAGGCATAATGGATTTGACACTGGAGTCAGTTAAAGAGGAGTTGGTGGGAAAATTGAAAGGGCAGTTTGCTTCGACTGCTCCTACTATTTCTTCTAGTGCTCCTACTACACCTAGGAGTGCTCCTAGTGCACCTAGGAGAGATCGAAGATGTATTTGGTGTGATAGTACGGACCATCAGCATTGCAGGGATTGTGAATCTTTTCAGGATGCAAGGAGGAAGAATTTGGTATTTTGGGGACAAGATGGTAAGATTTGGTTGACTGAAACAGGAGCTCCACTTGCTACCAACTTTGGTAAAGGCGGAATGAAGAAGTTAGTGGATGACATGGCTGCGCGTACTTCTTATGTGACAGCTAGAGGAGATGCTTCTACATATGGAGTCCAGATTGAGAAAGGATCAGAGAATCAGTCAACACTATGGACTTATGCTATGGAGACTGCAAACAAGGGAAAAATTCAGCAAACTGTTTTGACTAGTGCAGGTTCTAGCATCAGATCTGAGACAGGTTAGGATTCGCCTGTTGCTTGACAGGTACTCTATTTATGCCTACTTGGCTAAGTCTCATGGAGCATATGTACTTGTTCAGGAGAAGCGTAAGAGGGATAAAGAAAATCCAAGTGTAGCTAAAAAGACTAGAGGGGGTGAGTTTGTTACTCCACCTACTGCCGGACCGTCTTTGAGACCAGGGCCAGAACGACAGATGGAAGATGCTCAAAAGAGAGAAAAGAGGCAAGAGCCTAGAGAGAGAAAGCAGCTAGGGTTTAGATTGATGTCTGATATTGAGACATCTATAGACATGAAGAAAATCTTTAATGACAAGATACTTGGCAGTGAGGTGACTTTCACTATTTCTGAGGTTTTGGGCATCTCGAAAAGAGAGTTTCAAGATCAGTTTCAAGAGGTCCTAAAGAGGAAAAGACATGCATTGCCTACTACTGATACACAGGGAGTTTTGATTGGGGAGTTGGATGAGGATGAGGATGAGGTTATGGTTGAGAATGCTTCTGTTTTTCCACAGATAGAGAAGAGGGTTCATCCTATGCATTATGCTAAAACTAATGAGCCTGTCTTGATACCGCGTAGTCACTTTTCGCGGAGTCATTGGGCTAGGGCAACTACAAAGACGATGGTAAAAATTGGAGAGAAACAGGTGCCTTATGTTGCATTGGTGGATCATGGTTCAGAGATTGATCTCATAGTTCGTGGAGTTTATGAGAGTAACAGATGGCCTATGGATGTAGAGCATGGGTGGCGTATGAGAGCCGCCAACAACACTGCAGGTGATTTGTATGCTGCCTATCCCAGTGTCATGGTTTCTATTGGAGATATAGAGGAGGATTTCCATTTCTTTCTGCAGGATTCATGCTCTTATCCTATAATTCTTAGACAGCCATTCATCACATAGATGCGCATGGAAACAAAGGTAATGGATGATGGATCTGCTTATGCACAGATTCGCAGCAAAGATGGTATGAGAGCAGTTCAGTTTATGACTGTGTGTGTGAACCATGTTAGAAACAGGGATACTCTCATAGATGCACCTTTGCCCACTGTGAGGGATTCGGGTTTTCATTAGGTACCGCCGTTTCGCGAGACGACGGTGGTACAGAGGAGAGGAGATTGGAGTTCTCGCCTCCTGGCAGCAGTGTTTTCTCCTCCGGTTTTGTTGGGATTTCAGCAAACAGTTCGATGAGCTATCAAAAGATTTCTAGGTTGCCTAGAGCTGCCAGGCAGTACATATGAAGGAAGGAGAAAATTTTGAAAAATGTAGGAATTTTAGAGGATGATGAGCACATAGATGGGATGTATGACAGTATGATTTGTGCAGATACGATGATAGAGATGGAAGATATGCTGAAAACTGATATGCAGAGTTGTCACAGTAATGTATTAGTGCAATCCCTGGACATGTTTCATGAAATTGCAGATTTTGTGTCACAGATTGAATCAGAGGCTGAGGTGATTCAGCAAAAAGTGTTGAGTCCTGAAGAAATTCAGCAAACAGAGTTTCCAGTTGATTATGATCAGTTTACAGAGACACAGAGGGCTGAAAACTTTTTAGCCAACAGAGTTTACCGCTGAAATATTTCAGCATCCAGAGTTTAGGGCTGTTCTTATGCAGTCCATAGAGCAGAGGGCTGAGGATATTCAGCCAATGGAGTGCAGAATTATTGATTTACAGCAAGATTTGAGTAATGCAAAGGATCATAATGAAGCCAGGGTTGACACGAAATACAAAACTGTGGATAAGAAGGTGAAGCCGATAGCTATACCGCTTCCACCTGACAGTGATCAGCAAATAGAGAGGGCTGCCAAACAGCCAATTTTGAGGAATCCGGAGCATATTGGCCATAAATTTTCAACAGAGACTCTTGCTGAATTGAAAATTGGAAATGGTGATTTCTTGCTATCCACAGAGAAGCAATGCTTTTAGGAGATGCTTGAGCGACATGGAAGGGGGTTTGCTTTTTTCCCGCATGAGATTGGATGTGTGAATCTGGATATTGTTGCTCCTATGGTCATTTTTACTATTCCTCATATTCCATGGAACCTCCGACCTATTCCAGTGCCTAAGGCACACCTGCCAAAGCTGATTGATTTATTGAATGAGAAAATCAGGATGGGAATTCTTGAGCCTTCATCTGCACCATACTCAAACAGGTGGTTTACAGTTCCAAAGAAGAATGGTACTCTCCGATTTATACAGGACATGCAGCCAGTAAATAGAGTTACTATCAAGAATGTTGGTATAGGTCCAGTTGTGGACGAGTTTGTAGAAGCATTTGCTGGACATGCCATCTATTCTTTAGGTGATTTGTATTCAGGATATAATCAGTTTCAGTTGGCTTTGGAAAGCAGGGACATAACCACCATGAGAACTCCTATTGGGCTTGTCAGGATGTGTACCTTGCCTCAAGGTGCCACTAATTCTGTTGCGCATATGATGAATGCCATGCATAAGGTTCTTCATGATTATATACCTCAGCTTACTATGCCTTTCTTGGATGATGTGCCCATTAAGGGGTGTGCAGAAGAAGAGAAGAATGAGAGTCTAAATCAACAGGGATGCAGATACTTTGTGGCTGATCATATTTCAGCTTGTGAGAAGATTTTGGCCAGGTTAGAAGAAGTGAAATTGACACTTTCAGGGCAAAAATCTGTTTTTGGAGTAAATGAGGTTGTCATTGTTGGACATATGTGTTGGTATTATGGCAGGAAACCCTCACCTAATAAGGTGAATGCTATAGGCAAGATTGCGGAGTATTGTTCTACCACTTCAGAGGTACGGAGATTCATTGGAGCTTGTGTGTTTTATATGATTTGGATACCTCATTTTGCACACATAGCAGATTGTTTATATCAGCTGCTTCGAAAGGGGCAGAAATTCTATTGGGATGAGAGCCACACTAGAGCCATGCGAAAATTGAAGAAGTTATTGCAGATTGCTCCTACTCTCAGGAAAGTGGATTATAATTGCGGAAGGCCTATTGTATTGACAGTTGACACTAGTCCAATTGGTATAGGTTGGGCTGTGGGTCAAGATGATGCAGATGGAAACAGGTATGCTATTCAGTTTGGGGTGAAAGTCCTAAACGAGAGACAGAGGAGATATCCGCAAATCAAGAGGGAGTTACTGGGGATTGTTACGGCTCTCAAATGTGACAAGGAGTACTTTATTGGAGCTTCAGTTGTGGTAGAGACAGATTGCTTGCCATTGATTGGTATGATTACGAGTTGCTCTACTCCGGATATAGCTATGTTGAGATGGATTGCATACATCAAGTCATTAAATCCAGAATTTAAACACATAGCAGGAAAGGATAATCCAGTGGCAGATATGTTGTCTAGAGCCAGATATGATGAGGAGGAGACTCTACTTGCAGAAGAGGATGATGTAGAAATTTCAGCCACTATGGTTGATCATGTTTGCCATGTCTATGATATTGTGGCTTTCATAGAAGAACTCTATGTTGGAGATTGGTTGTAGATTGGCAAGTACCTTAGTACACTAAGCAAAAGAGATGAATGGACAGATGAAGAGTTCAAGAAGATCAGAAGGAAAGCCTATGGTTATTTTCTCAAGGACGGATTTCTTTGGAAGCATCCGAAGAAAAGAGGCGAATTAACTTTGCGGGTTGTCTGCGATAGAGAGACACAGTTACAGGTGATGAGGGAGTTTCATGAGAGTCCTTGGGCTGGTCATAGAGGAGTGTGGGCTACTTATGAGAAAATCAAGGAGAAATATTGGTGGAAAGGCATGTATAGAGATGTTTCTCACTTTGTAGAGACTTGCAGAGACTGCCAGATGTATTCGGTAGTGCATCATCGAGATGAGCTTCATCCGACCTATCCGGTATGCATTCATTATAAGTGGGTAGTTGACTTGGTTACTATGCCTATGGGTCTATGGCAGATGAGGTATATTGTTTTGGCTAGAGAGGATCTTACCAATCATGTTGAGGGCAGATCTTTGAGAACGAAGACCACTAGTGCAGTTTGTAAGTTCTTATTGGAAGAAATTTTCTGCAGGTATGGCTGTGTGGGTAAGATCACTGCGGATCGCGGTGAATTGGATGCAGATGAAGATAGGGAGTTTTTCTCTCAACTAGGAATCAAGTTGGCTCTAACCACAGCATACAATCCAGAGGGAAATGGGAAGAGTGAAAGAGGGCATCCGTCGATAGTGAAAGCATTAGCTAAAGAATGCAGAGGACAGATTGGAGAACGGCCGAGACTTCTACCATTTGCTTTGTGGGCTGATCGTACGACTCACAATGTTACCACAGGATATATGCCTGCAGAGTTGATGTATGGTCAGAAACCGGTTATGCCAACTGAGACTTGTGCTTTGACTTGGTCAGTTTTGCCTTGGCAAGAGGATTTGACGAGAGAGGAGCTCTTAGCTCTTCGGATTCGAAAGTTGGAGAGAAGACCAGAGGATATTCAGCTAGCTATTGACAGGTTGAAGGTTGCTAGACTAAGAAATAAGGACAGGTTTGACAGCAGGCATCGCTTGCGGCCTAGAGCAATAGAAGAGGGAGACTGGGTATTAGTCTTTGATAGCAGCCTTGAAAATCAGCATACTACACTTCGGAAGATGGTGAAAAGATGGTTTGGGCCAGACATGTCTTTGATAATGCAACATATGAGCTGACAGAATTGGATGGGACAGTGCTTAGAGTGCCTATTGCAGGAAAAAGAATCAATATTTTCAAGAAAAGAGATGACGAAGATTATGCATTGGAAGAATTTGCAAGGGAAGAGCAACGAGAAGAAACTCCAATGGAAGAGACAGATGATATGACAGATAATCTTGTTGATATACCGGAAATGCATAATGAAGAGATTGATCTGTTTGTGGATCTTGATGATAACGATCATGGGTAGTTGGCCCATCCGAAGGATGCACAGGATTAGAGGGGGTGGATATCGTATTGCTGCGCATTCGAGGTGTGAAATCCACCCAAAAGTTGTGTGTGGGATTTGATACTTTGTACATATCTAGTTGTTGTGTTTATACTTTTGTTCTGCATGGAAGAGGGTTTGGAGCAAGAGGAACTTATCAATAATGCTCTAGTTGGTATGTCTTGTCAAGTGGTTGAGGAGGTTTTGATCAACCAACTGCTCCTTTCTTATCTATTTACCATCTGGATGAGGTGGATCCTGTTTTTCCCAAGTTTGATGTCTTGGGTGCTATGCAACATCTTACTAAAGCTATGCGGACAGAACCAAACAGCTGCTTGCAACAATGCATCTGCTACAACCGAGCTCAGAAACTGTCTATTTCAATCTCACTAGGGTATGCTGTCCAAGTCTATCCTTACATCCTTCTTCCAAGGGATTTACAAAGACCAGAAATCACCTTCAAGGCTTGGAATTCAAGAGATAGTGGAACTGATTTTGATGTGGACACAAGAAGGTCCTTGAGGTCAATCTGCAACAGTTCGTTTGTTTCCTTCTTGGAAGACATAGTCATGGAAAAGAATCAGTGTGGTAGAGAAGAACAAGAACCATTTGCATTGACACCAGATGTGATAACGCACTTGCTTTGCCTCCATAGGCATCATGTGCAGAGATTTGCACAAATGAACAGAGAGAGAAGGTCCACCATTATGGACCAGGAAATGGATGATGACGAGATTCATTATGGGGATGACTATTTTTAAATGTGGGCTTTTTGGAGGGAAAAAAAAGGAGTGGCTTTTCTGGTTGAAAGGGAGGAAGTTTAAAAAAAAGAGGAGGAAGGCAAAAGAGGAGCCGCTTGAAACAGAAGAAGGATGTCATCGATCGGAAGGGGGCCTTCTGTTCCCTTACAGGCTACTGGTTTCTGTGCGACTGAAATCCTTCGACAATAGGGCTGGTGTTCTCTTACATGATTCAGAGCATTTGTGGAGTTTTTGAGAGATGAATAGAGATCTTCAACTTCAATTAAAGCAAGCAAAAGAAGACTTGATCTACAACTTTGGAGCATGAGCTTGAAGCATGCCAACAGAAACTGAATTCTGACAAAAAGGAAAATGCAAAATTGCAAGAAGAGCTATCAGAAGTTTATAACATCAAGAGTAAGTTTGCTAAACTGCTTAAATCAGAAAGAGAAAAGAACAACAGTTTAGAAAAGGAGGTGAAGTTTTTCCAAACTCGAGCAGCTGCTGCCCTCTCTGATAGAGATCGTTGTATATTGGAGGTTGAAAAGTTTCAAAGGAAAGAAGATGCCATGACAGAAGAAATCAGTGAATTAGAGGACAGATTGGGTGAGGTAACTGTGGAACTTGGGGGGAAAGTACAGAGTATGTCTGCCGAAGTTCAGACTGAGTTGGACAAAACACAGGAGAAATGTGAAGCTTATGAGAAGGTGGTCGAAAGAATGTGGAAAGTGCGAGAACATGCTACTGGTTATAGGATTGCTCTCTAGTGCTAGCCCTGGCTGTGTAGGCCGTCATGGCCTCCTCTTGCTTTGGTCCATGGACTCTACGTATTCGTCATTGGGAAATCTACTCGGCTCTCTCTGCAATTAGAGATTATGCGCTGAGAACAAGAGTGTTGCGACAAGGAACGGCTGTAGCTTCAACTGCGTAGGACAGGATCAGTATTATCTCTGCATATGCAAACAAACCTGATTGCAAACCGCCATGGAAAATGTGCCTGCTGATCCAGTTCTGTCGCCTCGTAATCGCAGTCAATTGTGCCTGCAATCATGTTTCATGGACTGGTGATGATGGTCAGTGTGTCCTGTTCAACTGTGTCCCTCATGGTGATTAATTGATGATTCATCAGTGGATGCTACACTATTTGTTGGGTGACCAGTGATGCATTGCTATTGGTCTGTCATCTTTGCAATTCAAAAAACCTTGTTGTAAGCGAAGGAGCGCTTCAAAAACTGGTTATCCATTCAACTGTGTGGATCAGTAACTTCATATATTATGGGATTTGCCAATATCTAGAGTTTCTCTGTCAAGACGAGTGGTGAAGGTTACATTTGGAGCCTTCAAGAGCAGCTGTAATACTGATTCTGATAACTTCAATGGTGTTTGTTGGGCCTCTACTGGTGATAAGACAAAAGGAACATTCATGCTAAGAAGAAGTTAGAAACTTATATGCATCGATCAGAAGTGTTTTCTTTCATTGTGATGTGGAAATATGGTATTTGCTGCAAGCAAAGCAGATGAGGAACATCTGGCTTTTATCCATACTCTGCAGAGGTTGACAAGACTGTGTATTGTAGATAAACTCCATGGTTTTCACCAAGGTTTGCCATTTGATTACTAGCAGTTACTGATTATGGACAGCATGGAATGTTGAGGTTTTTCTGGACTTTAACTGAATACAATAAGCTTCTGGTTCTGCACATTCAAGTTGCTGTTAAACTAGACACGATTTTTGTGCTTCTTGTAAGGTCAGTCTCAGATTGGCTAGTTAAGCAAAGTCAAGTTAAAGAACTGGCTATTTGAATACAGAGAATGGGATCTTTTCTTCTCTAAAAGACACCAACAAAGATAATGCATTGAATAATAATATGGAATGTGTATGCTGGAAATGCCCGTCCTCTTCGCATATTTGTTGATCTTCTATCCTGAAATTAGTCAAGGTCTTCTGTAGACACGACTTTGCTTTGCTTTGGCAAATCCTTCGATAGTGTAGGTTGAATTTCTTGCAAACCTAGATCCTTCATTTTCACATCCATCATTATATTTACTAATGAGCCTCCATCAATCAATGTGTCTAAAATAAAGCATCCTTCTATCCATACACTAATCTCTAGGGATCTAGGATCTAGGAAGGCATTAGCCACATCTACTTTCTTCACAGGTTCTGAGGCTATGTTGGACTTTTTTATTGATGTTGGGGGAGCAATCCTTACGCCGTGGCTTCTTGTTAAGATGCTTTTAAATCTTTTTTGGCAACTAGGAGACAGCATCAACAACTGTTGAAATGTTAGGTTTGGTTAAAAGGTGTCTGGGTCTTTGACCAAATCATACTCTTTGATAGGATCCATAGGCTTTTCCAATCGACTGGGAAATGGAGCCACACCCACTTTTATCTTCCCTTTTTCCTCCAAGAGTGGCAACATCTGTGCTTCTTCCTCATGAGGAGGTACTTTTGCATCCTCTATTTCTTGGACCTCTAGTCCTATCTCTGTAACTGTCTCTGTAGCTCTCTATGGCTTTGTAGTGCTCTGTACTTCCTTATTTTGGATTACATTATTCTGTTTTTCCCAAGGGAGGTTGAACTTCACAGTCTCGGTAGAAAGAAGGTTCTCTTTTGGAACTGCAGGTTCTTCTTTCTTTGCTGGCATTACTGCAGCCACTTCTAATTCCACCAAATTGAAAGCAGGTTCTTAGGTCTTCTGTTGGGTATCAAAAGTAGATTTCACAGGGGATGGACTTGGACAATATTTTGCAGTATGGCATTCTCCTTTGCATCGACTATATAAGGGCTTGTAATCCACAGATCTTCTAGGGTTTGGACAATTCAATGAGATATGAACCTTTTCTCCACATCTATAACATTCCATCTCTAATCTCTGACCACTGCCAGACTGTCGTCCTCTCTATAACTTTGAGAGGGAAACCTCCTTGGACCAAAATTAGGACCAAACTCCCTAGGCTTTGGTCCAATGTCATGCGTTGTCATTTTGGATTCTAGCAAGTTGAATCTTGTGTCTTCATCTTTCTTTCTTCATCCGTGAATCTCTTTCAAAGAGCAGATATCCTCTGTATGGTTCTTCTTCAAACATTATGAATAGAAGGCTCCTGGAATGGTTGGTTTTTGGGTACATTCAATTGCTAAATGTCTCGCTGCTGCACAGCTCGGATGCCGTAAGCGCACGTAGTGAGCATCAGAAGGTCCCCAAGAACAAAATAACTCTACTTTTTGCACACAAATCAATGTAAGAAGCTTGTACGACATGAACAAGAGACCAATTGGGTGCGATCTCCCCCCCATGCCTTGTGTGAGCACTCCACAAAGCATGTATTTTATGTATTAATCATCTTCAAGCTCAAATAATAGCCCAAATTACAAAATAGCACACTTTTGGCTTTTGAGTTTGCTTTAGTGCCAAGTAGAAATAAAGCTAATGGGCGCCCAAGAAGTCAGGCATACCCAATACAATGTCCAAATACAAATATCTAAATCGTGCATCCATGTGTATACAAAAATAATAAATAAATATCAAACGCCTTGATAAATAGGCGCGACAAAATATAGACACCATGCCTAAGATATGCGCCCATCAAAATATAGGTGATAACTCGAATGCACGCTATCCTCCAATGCTTTCCACCGCCATTGCTGCTATCTCTACACATCAACTGAAGCATTCACAATCGTTAGTAAAATAATACAATTAAACCAACAAAAGTGAATACCTAGCAATCTTCAGCTACATAAATAAATAAATTGGTTAGAAATCAATCCTAACCTTAATTTATCACGAGTGCGCACTCTAAACTCATAAACGTTTATTAATTTAATATGTATTTTATGGAATCACCCGCTATGGAATTACCCATGTACACACTAAATTAACAAAACGCCCGAAAAGGATAGGCGTCCTCATCGACTTCTCACATAAAGAATCCACTTTGCGTATGAGCCCCGATAATAAAAGTTTACGGAATCCACAGTAAAACCTCATGGAATCCACCGTGGCACGGAATCCACCATGTAATATGCCTCCTGGCATCATACCCCGGGGTGGGATAGCAATTGTCCTCAATTGCTATTAGCTCAATGTGGAGCTAACAGAGTGGGGAAAGCATTTAAGTCTCTAGCATGCATCCATTGGGCCTCTTCAACAGGATGGTTTTTAAACTTGACCAAATATCTAGAATATCTACGGCCAGTTCTAGTGGTCATAAAGTCAATATCTATAATAGCTTCAGGCTCAAGGATTTCAATCTCTTCATCTAGTAAAGGTGGGTTTTCATAAACAGGGTGTACAGGTAATTGGCCTCTAAAGGGTCGTAATAAACTAATATGAAAGGTGTTGTGAATTTTCGAATGTGGTGGTAGTTCTAATTTAAATGCATCGTCATTGATTTTGTGAATAATCTTGAATGATCCATCAGTCCAATTATACACAATACCTTTCTTTAAAAGTTTAGTCAAAGGCAAAGCAAGTAATGAAAAATTTCGCACAAACTTTCTATAAAAACTAGCAAGACCTAGAAAAGAACGTAACTCATGCACATTTTTGGGTATGGGACAATTCAATATTGCTTCTATCTTTTTAGGGTCAACCTTAATACCTTCTGATGACACAATATGACCTAGATATTCAATTTATGTTTGAAAGATTTCACTCTTTTCTGGATTAGCATACAATTGATTATCTTTTAACAACTTGAAAACTAAAGATAGATGTTCATAATGCTCTTTCTCATTTTTACTGAATACTAATATATCATCAAAGAATACTATAACACAATGCTGATATTTCAAAAATATGCGATTCATCATTCGACTAAATGAAGCAGATACATTATTCAATCCAAAAGGTATCACTAGAAATTCATAATGTCCAAATTGTGTTCTAAATGCAGTTTTGAATATATCAGATTTATTTAATCTCACTTGATGATAACCAGATTTAAGATCAATCTTACTGAATATGACAGAACCTTGTAGTTTATCCATAAGATCATCTACCCTAGGAATTGGATATCTATTCTTAACAATAATATTATTCAGGGCACGATAATCAATGCACATGTGATAAGTATTATTCTTCTTCTTTACCAATAAAACAGGTGCACCAAATGGAGAACTACTACGTCTAATTAATTCTCTGTTTAGCAATTCTTCTACTTGATTTTGAATTTTTTTCTGTTTAATTTGGTTATGCCTATATGGTGCTTTACATGGTGGTTGTGTACTAGGAATTAAATCTATTTTGTGATGTTCAAGACGTGAAGGTGGTAGTCCAAGTGGTAAATCATCAGCAAAAAAATATTTAAATTGAGCAAGAAATTGTGTATGCCTATGTTTTTCTTTAGCCTGAAGTTCATTCACCCAAATTAAATAAGATTTACTACTTTTACGTAATGCACGTTTAGCTTGAGTATGAGTAAGCAGTGGAAAATTATTAGATGCGTGCATATCATGCAATGTAATTTGTTTTCCTTGAAAATGAACTTTAATTGAATGCGTGGAATAATCTATGTCAGGATTATACTGATGACGCCAAGCCATACCTAGGATAATATCACTAGACTGCAAAGGTACAACTAGAAAATTCCTTCGTTCAATGTATTCACTAATTTTAATTTCTAAGTCATGCACCTCTTGTGTTCCATTATATTGAGGGCTGAAATGATGAACGGGTTGCCTCTTACCCATCCAACCTCCAATCCTCACTAAGAGAACTAAAGAGGGGCACCACCTAGCCAAAGGAAGGATGGGCTAGGACATCCCTTTTCTCAAAGAGAATCAAGAGAACCAAGACACAAATTTACAAGAGAGAATATATGTACTAGGCACCATATTGGAATATAAGAGAGAGAGATGAGAGGAGAGGGATACAAGGGGAGAAGAGGTAGAGGAAGCTTGCCATTATGCTACATGGAATGAGAAGATGATAAGAGAGGGAGATAATAGGAGAAAAGGTAGAGGAAGCTTGCCATTATGCTACATAATAAAAGAACTCACTCATAGCTTACCTCAAAGAGATGAGGATATTCTAGAGTGCTCTCATGGACTTGTCATTGTCCTTACTCCCCCCTTTCCCCATTCTCCATGGGCTCTTTATATAGCCTCCATGAGGGATTAGATTAAGCTAATCTTCTTGATTAACATAATTCTAGATGATGTATGGCATCTTCGAAAATATGAAGAATAGTGGATGGGACAAGTCCCCACCTTGGTCATCATGCAAGAAGCCAAGGGTGGTGGTAGACAAAATAGAGAAATTGAGCTAGATTACAAGAGATGGGTGCCCAAAGCACATTATTATAATATATTTACAAGAAGGACAGAGTGGAAAGTTGGTGTGGTGAAAGAGAAGAAAATTGCATGTAGCTAGCAGTCTGCACCTTCGTAACTTCAAATCCGTGAGGAATTTAAAAAAAGTTTCTTCTGCAACTTTGTAGACCAGGTCGAAACTGATCGGGCAGCATGGGAATTTTCTTGAAATTCGCTTTTTCTTGGGAGTTATTGAGATTATAAAAAATGGCTTTCAAAAGCTGCTTTGACTTTAGTCTCCCATATGTATATAAATACATATAAGCATGTGACAAAAGGGGTCCATGCTTGTAAGCTTTTGTGCAAGATCCAAATGACACCATGATGTGGATATTGACTTGTGTGCTAGGGTGAGGTGTCCTCTAATGATGGTGATAGATTCCAAATCTTAGTGATGCAGACGGAGCCCATGTGTAGTTGGAGGCTAGTCCTTTGAAAAATCTATGCATTCACTCAACTCCTAGGTGTAATCCATTTTCATATTCACTAAGATAACCATCCCTTTGACCCTTTGCATTGACATGCCTTCTAAGAACTTGTTCCCCCCATTTGCTAGAGTTATCGTAATCGAGAAGCAATGTAGCATACCTAGTGCTTGAAGAGTAAACCCAAAGTGATATGGTAAGCTCTTGATAGGGGCTTTGGCCAAAATTTTGTGGTAATAATCCGGGTTGTAAAAAACCCGAATCATTAGCCCTCCCCTTAGGCTAGAGGTATTCATGCCTCTAGCTTGATAATGATAGTCCAATAGAGCAAGGAGGACTGCACCCCCTCATTGGTGGCTCTTCATTGAATGATTGCTCCAAAGTGTTCATATTTCTTTGAAAATAAGGCTTCAGTCACCATCCATTTACCCTTGTCTTGTGAACCTTCCCATCCATGTCACCTAGCTTATAGCTGCCATTTGGATATCTCCTTATGACCATGAATGGCCCTTCCCACTTGAACACAAGTTTAGCATCCTTTCTGTTATCAAAGCGGTTATCATAGCATAGCACAAGTGATCCTTCCCTTATGTGTTTGCTAGCCAACTTCTTATTAAATGTCTTCCTCCTCTCTTCAGCCTGCATGGAATAGTGTTGGACTACTGCTTCTCTGTCTAACTCTAGCCTCTCTAGATCCAAGATCCTTTCCTCTAACTTCTTATCTTGATTCTTCTCTTGACTCGCTACTAAAACACGCAAACTGGCCAGTTCCACCTCTATAGGAAGCAAAGCTTCTTGGCCATAGACGAGGTGAAATGGAGTATAGCTAAGTGAGGTTCTGAATGAAGTCCTGTAGGCCCAAAGAGCTGCATTCAATCTTTTATCCCAGTGCTTGGGGTGCATGTGTACCTGCTTGGTAATTATCTTACAAATCAGCCCATTCACTTTTTCGACCAAACCATTACACTGTGGATAGTAGGGAATAGAATGCCTGTGCTTGATTTTTAGCATTTCCATTAGCTCCCCTACTAGGTTTTCCCTAAAACCAGGACCCCGATCAGAGATAATTTCCAAAGGTGTGCCAAACCTGCAACAAATATTTTCAAACACAAATTTTTCCACTTCTTGGGTTGTGATCCTACTAGTTGCTGAAGCCTCTGCCCACCTCGTCATGTAGTCCACTCCCATTTTGATGTATTCCTTGCCAGATTGAGTTCGTGGGAGTGGTCCTATTGCATCAATCCCCCATTTCTCAAATGGGCCATATGTAGTTATGGGATTTTGTTCCTCATGCACTAGCTTCCTTGGTCCGGCCTTTTGGCAATTGTCACAAGTGCGGCACCAATGTTGCACATCTCGATGTAGACTAGGCCACACAAAACCGACTTGGAGAATCTTCTTGCTGGTTATTTCTTGAGCAAAATGTCCGCCACAAACCCCTTCATGGCAGCTCTTAATCACATCTATAATCTCCTTTATTGTTGGCACCCTTCTAAGCACTGCATCCTTTCCTTTGCAATACAACACATCATTTATCAAGCGGTATTTGGTGGCCTTAGTAGCTAGCCACCTTTTCTCACTTTTACTCATATGTGTAGGTGCCTCACCTTGCTCAAGAAAATAAAGCACATCTTGTAGTTGAAACTTACCCTGAAACAAGGGAAGCTTTACTGTAATGATGCCCACCATTACCTCTTTCAATTTTTCAGCTGCTAGAGTATTTGCGTCGCCATTTGTGCGCCTTGGCACAAAATAGATTTGGGCTTTCTGTAGCTTTCTCATGAGAGTTTTAGCTTCCCTCATTTTCACTGCTAAGTTATCATTTTTACAAGCCCAGATTCCTTTCATTTGCTTAACAATTAGCATAGAATCCCCAAAAACATTAAGTCAAGTAACACCACGTGAAAGACACCACCTCAAACCTAAAAACAATGCTTGATATTCTACCTCATTGTTAGAATGGACATCCTCCAAGCTGATACCTTCTCCATAAAGTTTGTCACCTTCGGGACTGAACACCACTATTCCTGCTGCCGCTTTGTCTTTAATACGCTTGTAGGCCCCATCGAAGTAGAGGGCATGGGCATTCTCCACCCACGACGGCTCCTCAAGAGGAGATGTCTCCTCTTTTACCTTTCCCTTCTCCTTTTCCTTCTTTTGATGGCATCTATGGGTCAACAAATCAGCTAGGCAAGCTCGAGTAGAATCCTCCACCTTGAAGGTGTAGTCAAACTCTTGGAGTTGTATCACCCACTTAGCGATTCTAGCTGAAACATCCATGTGCTGTAAGGCATTGGGAAAATGCTCTTCTGTCGTGATCACTGTGAATGTCCTAGGGAGAAGATAAGGACGAAACTTTCTTACAGCAAACATTAGAGACAAAACCATCAGCTCGACCATCTTGTACCCTCGTTCTGATGCTGTCATTACTCTACTAGAAAAGTAAACCAGTCTCATTAGTCCAGTTTTAGCATCCTTTTGTATTAGTGCTGCCCCTAGAGTATCTTCCCCAAAACTCGGGTTGACAAAAAACTCTTGATCCCAACAAGGTTGTAAAATTATAGGAAGGGTGCTAAGAGCCTTCTTCACCTCGTGAAAGCACCTTTCGCTGTCGTCACTCCACAGGAGCTCCTCAGAGTGGGTTAATTGTTGCAGTGGAAATATTAATTGGGAGAGGAGATGAATGAACCGCCCCATATATCACACCTTCTGAATGAAAGAGGTTAGTTGCTTCACAGAAGATGGTGATGGCACCGCCAATAGGGCCTTAACTTTGTTTGGATCTGCTTCAATGCCCCTCTCACTTACGACATGCCCTAACAAAGTTACACTGCTTTCACCAATGCGACACTTCTCATGGTTTAACTGCCTCCCCATTTGTGCGAGTCAGTTGAAAGCTTCATCCACCTTTCCTAGATGTAAAGCCTTAGAACTATAAATACAAAAGTCATCAATAAAGACCCTAATGGATTTTCCAAAATATGGCTGGAAGACATAATTCATGAATCGCTGGAAGGTAGCTGGGGCATTTGTTAACCCAAATGGCATTACTTTGTAAGCAAAACAACCCCAAGGTGTAATGAAGGTGGTCTTTTGTTGATCCTCCTCAGCTATTAGAATCTAAAAATAACCTGAATACCCATCACAAACAGTGTATCTCTCATGCCCGGCCACCTCGTTGAGTATTTCATCCTGAAAGGGAAGAGGAAAGTGATCTCTCTTAGTTGCAACATTTAGCGGCTTGTAATCCACACAAATCCTCCATTTTCCATTCTTCTTGGGTATCACCACCACAGGTGAAACCCACTCTGAGTCCCCTATTGGATAGATGAAGCCTGCCTTTAAAAGTCGTTGCACCTCAGTGAGTAGAGCATTTTGTTGAACTACTCCCAATCGTCGTAGTCGCTGCACCACTGGCCGTGCTCCCTCTTTTAGATTAATGTGATGTTGTACTACTGTCACACCTGTGATGTGTTCATAATCAGAAATAAAAAGTGCAAAGTGTTTTATCACCACTTCCATGTAGGCTGCCTTCTCCTCAACTGATAGATCCTTAGCCAATATTTTTTCTAACCCCTCCTTCTCAACCTTTGGAAGCTGCTGCGGAATTTCACTACTAGAAGGCCCTTTTAATGTAATCCCCATCACTTTTAGAGAGCTTTCTTCCTCCTCATTAGAAGACTCTCCCTCTGTCATAGATGACCAACCCTCGCTGGAACTCCATTCATCAGTGGTGGTCTCTAACACAAGATCCTCCTGTCGGTCCTCCTTCATGTTGTAGATAGTGGTTCTGGTGATATAAGAATCTCCCTCAATCTTTCAGCCCCAAAGTACATCACAAGACGTTGCTGGAAGAAAATCTTCCTACTGATGCATACATTAACTCGGATGTTTTATACAGAGTGGAAGGTGTAGAAATTCGGGCCATTATTATTATTCATGAGTGGAGACTACTTAAGGGAGTAGAGGGAATGCACTTTCTTGAATTATGAAGGATTTTTCCCAGAGTGTTTCTTTTTAGAACCCACCAACTTTGCTATACGGAGAATTTGCTCACCAGTGATTGTTCTTGCCTTGGTGTGTCCATCCTCGGTGACATATATTTCATAAGGTGTGATGGCCACCTTTTCAACCACACCCAACCTTCGAGCTAACAACAGTTGAAGGTAATCTCCATACTTTGCACTTCTACAAAACTCCACACCGTTCATGCATAGTTGTCCTCCTTTGATATGGATTAGGCCAGAGAGAGAGAGGGATTTGATGATTTGGAGACAAGGACCTCTCGGAACGGCCTTCACTTTGTTTGCAAAACACTCACCACAATTATGAGAACCTAGCAATTGATGGCAACATATTTTTTTCCATTGTGGGATAATGGAATTTCTAAAGTGAACACCTTTTACCCGCATGCGTGCCGTCATCCGATAGGCATACTTTCTTTCTTGAGCTTCTTTAGGAGACAATTCTGGGAGTCGTGGACTTTGACCAACTTCAAAAATAGTTGGTAAAGGTATTGAGGAAGAGCCACTTGGGGAACTTGTTGTAGAGGATGCACCACCATGTGTTGTATCATTCCACATAAGGAGGTAGAGAATTGTGGTTGAGAATGTCCTCAGCGGGGGCACCAAAAATGAGGGCTGAAATGATGAACGGGTTGCCTCTTACCCATCCAACCTCCAATCCTCACTAATGTTGAGATATCGAGCTCCACTCGTGATACGCCAGGGTGACCATTGTGTATTTATGTCACCGACTTGTCAGTTGCAGATGCGGTTGGTACACCGCCCCTGAATAATAGCTACATGATAGCTATCCTTATCTACTCTAGTTCGTGGCTCAGTTAGTATGCCACCTTAGTTAGTTGAGTTTGGTTTGAGACCCATATCTAGGGTTCTTCTATTTCTTTGTACAAGAGTTCTTTTGGCTTACACAACTAAGAAGAGAAAAACTGTTTTCAGCCTCCACCCTTGTGTGTCTTCCCCCATTGTGCAAGCAAGAAAGCTTCAAGCGAGACTCCTTCCTTCTCTCCCACAATCTTGACATGGTATCAGAGCCTTGTTCGTGGTAAGGAGCTCAAGAAAGCAAGCCAAGCTCGCGGTGGTCTGGTAAGAGGAGCAGTGTTGCTTTCATTTTCTGTTTTGGGAGCAGATCTCTGCAAGTAGCACAGCCGGAAATTGCAGGAGTGCATTGTCTCAGGTTGAGACGCCCTTCGCGGTGAAGCAAGAGAGCAGTATATGCTGTGAGCGAGGGCTTTAGCCCTCGGCGACCTTGTTTTTTTGATTTGAGGCCATTTCGGGGCCTGTTTTGCAGACGGAAGTTTTCTGCACGCACTCAGGAAAAGGTTCAGTTTTATGCTGTGCAGCCACTGTTCTACAGGTCGGTGAAAAGTTACTGTAGAAATTGCATCGTATGCTTGTGCGCAAAGACATTGGGAGTTTCAGAATCATCCTTGGTTCCTGTTTATGCAAAATCGTCACTAGGAAGTGACTGTGTAGTCAAATACCACTTTCGCCAGTTTTGCAGATTTGCCCTTGTGAGGGTGAAGCTGTGTTTTTTGCAGTGACAGAATTTCTTGCAGTATTCTGTAATGGCGTCTGATTCTCTTTCACAGATTGTCACTGAAAAGCTTGACAAGAACAACTTCCAGGCATGGAAGTTTAGAATGACGAATTTCCTTATGGGAAAAGGATATTGGGAATTTGTTGCAGGAAATGAAGAAGAACCAGTTCTTCCTGATGTTCCCAATCAACAGCAAATGCAGGCATTCAAAGCATGGCATGAGAGAGCCAGGAAAGTTATGTACTGGCTGTCTATCAGCATTTCAGACTCTATGATTGTGCATATTCAGGATGCAAGTACGCCAAAGGAGGCATGGGATACTCTGTCAAAGATGTATAGCACAAATACGCAAGCCAGGAAAATGCAGCTCAAGCAAGAGTTGCACAATGTGCAAAGAGAAAATATGAGCATCAATGACTACCACATGAAGGTGAAGAAGATTGCGGATGCACTTGCTTCCATTGGGTCGCCAGTGGAAGATGATGATTTAGTTTCTATGACCTTGAATGGTCTAGGAAAGGATTATGCACAGTTTCGGACATCCATTTCAATTCGTGAAAGATTTCCTGATTTTGAGGAGTTGATTGCTCTTCTAATTTCTGAGGAACAGAGAAATGGTGGTGCATCTTCTTCAGGAGGAACTTCAAAAGAAGCTGTCTTCTACTCAAATGCTGGAAGAGGTAGAGGCAGAGGTAGAGGAGGCCGATTTGGAGGCCGTGGTAGAAATCAGAATATGCAGCAAACTCAAGAAAACCAGTCCTATGGAGGAGGACGTGGTAACTCTAGAGGCAGGGGGAGCCAAAGAGGTCGTGGTGGATGGCAAAGAGGTCAAAATGCAAACAGTAATATTGAATGCTACTACTGTGGTAAAATGGGTCATATGGCTAAAGACTGCTATAAAAAGCAGAATGACATCATGAATGGAAAACTGCAACAAGGGAATTATGCATCTTCTAGCAGACAGGGTGATGACAGAAATGAGCATTTGTTCATGGTGCAGCACATGAACAATTCTGTGACAAGTGCAGAAGAAAGCAATGATGTATGGTATGTTGACTCAGGTGCATCAAACCACATGACAGGTCATGCAGAATGGATGGAGGATGCAAGGAAAATGGAAAAACCAGGATTTGTGGAGACCGGAGATGATACTGCACATCATATTGTGCAGATTGGAAAAATTCCCTTGTCTATGCAGGATGGGAAAAAGAAATACCTGTCCGATGTATTTCATGTCCCGAATATCACCAAGAATCTGGTTTCTGTTGGTCAAATGGTTGAACAGGGCTTGCAGGTCAGATTTAATCCTCATGGATGCTTTGTTGAGGATATGAAAAATAAAGGTCGCTTGATAGCAAAAGGAAAGAAGAAGGGCAGAATGTTTACGTTGGATGCAGACATGTCTGAATTGAGTGCAGCAATGTTTGCACATGGGACCGGTGTAGTTGCAGATATTGATATCTGGCATAAACGCATTGGTCATGTTAATGTACAGCGACTTAAATCAATGCAGGCCCAAAATATTGTTGCAGGATTGCCCAAATTCAAGGTTGCAGAAATGCATAAGGTATGTGAAGCCTGTCAGTTTGGAAAACAGGCAAGGAAACCATTTCCTAGACATGTTCAAGAGAGTGAGAAGCCATTGGAATTAATCCACTCTGATGTGTGAACAACTAAAGCTGCATCTCTTGGAGGCTGTCATTATTTTGTCAGTTTTATTGATGACTATAGCAGAAAAGTTTGGGTGTATTTTATGAAAAAGAAAAGTTAAGTTTTTGGGCATTTCAAAACTCTTAAAGCGATGGTTGAAAAAGAAACAGGCCTGCAGATAAAATGCCTAAGGTCAGATGGAGGGGGAGAGTACCTCTCAAATGAGTTTGCAAGGTTCATGCAGGAGCATGGCATAAAGCAGCAATATTCATGCAGTCATACCCCACAACAAAATGGAATTGCAGAAAGAAAAAACAGGCATATTGGAGAGGTATCTCGTGCCATGCTCAATGAAAAAGACTTGCCAGATTTTTATTGGGCTGAAGCAGTTGCTACAGCAGTCTACATAATGAACAGGACTCCCACTGCAGCAATACATGGAATGACTCCAGAGGAGAGGTATACTGGTAGGAAACCAGATATTTCTCATTTGAAAATTTTTGGTTGCATTGCCTATGTACATGTGCCAGATGAGCTGAGATCCAAGTTGGATCCAAAAGCTGAGAAGTGCATCTTTATTGGTTACTCTCTGCAGCAAAAAGGGTATAGATGCTATAACCCTTCTACTCGTAAGTTTACAGTGAGCAGAGATGTTGTTTTTGATGAGATGAGTAGCTGGTATAAACCAGTAAATGTGATTGATGATGTAGATGCACAAAATGGTAATGCTACACAAAATTCACAGCAGCAGTCACAAAATATTAGTGGACCTGGAGCGTCCTCTAGTAGTGGTTCACATTCTTCGCCATGGACAGGCAGATTGAGATCAGGAGAATCTTCTCAAAGTAATGCAGATAGTGGTATGCAGGTATCACGAAAAGGAAAAGAGAAGGTTGATCAGCCCATGTTTGATTTATATGACTATTACCAGGCCAGATTTGAGCTATGCTGTTGGATTGGTAAGTCAGTTTATGCAGGCTCCAAGGAAACCACATTTGGATGCGGCTAGACGCATACTCAGGTATGTGAAGTCCACATTGCAGTATGGACTATTTTATGAGACTGGGGTTCAGATACAGTTGCATGGATACACTGATGCTGATTGGGCTGGTAGTATTTCTGATAGAAGATCTACCAGTGGATATGTGTTCTCTTTTGGGAGTGCTGCAGTCACTTGGAGCAGCAAGAAACAGCCTACAGTTGCCTTGTCGAGCACAGAGGCTGAGTACAGGGGTGCAGCAATGGCTACATGTGAGGTAGCTTGGTTGCATAAGCTACTTTATGATATGCATCAGTCTACAGATGGGCCAGTTGTCATTTATTGTGACAACATGAGTAGTATACACTTGGCAAATAACCCAGTCTATCATGCTAGAACAAAGCACATTGAGGTGCAATATCACTATGTGCGAGAGAGGGTTTTACTAGGTCTTATTGATCTAGTTTATGTCAGCACAGAGGATCAGGTAGCTGACATATTCACGAAGGCATTGGGCGCAGAGAAGCTGCGCAAGTTCAGAGACCTGCTTGGTGTGCAGGAATTGGGATTGAGCTCGAGGGGGAGTGTTGAGATATCGAGCTCCACTCGTGATACGCCAGGGTGACCATTGTGTATTTATGTCACCGACTTGTCAGTTGCAGATGCGGTTGGTACACTGCCCCTGAATAATAGCTACATGATAGCTATCCTTATCTACTCTAGTTCGTGGCTCAGTTAGTATGCCACCTTAGTTAGTTGAGTTTGGTTTGAGACCCATATCTAGGGTTCTTCTATTTCTTTGTACAAGAGTTCTTTTGGCTTACACAACTAAGAAGAGAAAAACTGTTTTCAGCCTCCACCCTTGTGTGTCTTCCCCCATTGTGCAAGCGAGAAAGCTTCAAGCGAGACTCCTTCCTTCTCTCCCACAATCTTGACAACTAAGAGAACTAAAGAGGGGCACCACCTAGCCAAAGGGAGGATGGGCTAGGACATCCCTTTTCTCAAAGAGAATCAAGAGAACCAAGACACAAATTTACAAGAGAGAATATATGTACTAGGCACCATATTAGAATATAAGAGAGAGAGATGAGAGGAGAGGGATACAAGGGGAGAAGGGGTAGAGGAAGCTTGCCATTATGCTACATGGAATGAGAAGATGAGAAGAGAGGGAGATAATAGTAGAAGAGGTAGAGGAAGCTTGCCATTATGCTACATAACAAAAGAACTCACTCATAGCTTACCTCAAAGAGATGAGGATATTCTAGAGTGCTCTCATGGACTTGTCATTGTCCTTACTCCCCCCTTTCCCCATTCTCCATGGGCTCTTTATATAGCCTCCATGAGGGATTAGATTAAGCTAATCTTCTTGATTAACATAATCCTAGATTATGTATGGCATCTTTGAAAATATGAAGAATAGTGGATGGGACAAGTCCCCACCTTGGTCATCATGCAAGAAGCCAAGGGTGGTGGTAGACAAAATAGAGAAATGGAGCTAGATTACAAGAGGTGGGTGCCCAAAGCACATTATTATAATATATTTACAAGAAGGACAGAGTGGAAAGTTGGTGTGGTGAAAGAGAGAAGAAAATTGCATGTAGCCAGTAGTCTGCGCCTTCGTAACTTCAAATTTGTGAGGAATTTGAAAAAAGTTTCTTCTGCAACTTTGTAGACCAGGTCGAAACCGATCGGGCATCACGGGAATTTTCTTGAAATTTGCTTTTTCTTGGGAGTTATTGAGATTATAAAAAATGGCTTTCAAAAGCTGCTTTGACTTTAGTCCCCCATATGTATATAAATACATATAAGCATGTGACAAAAGGGGTCCATGCTTGTAAGCTTTTGTGCAAGATCCAAATGACACCATGATGTGGATATTGACTTGTGTGCTAGGGTGAGGTGTCCTCTAATGATGGTGATAGATTCCAAATCTTAGTGATGCAGACGGAGTCCATGTGTAGTTGGAGGCTAGTCCTTTGAAAAATCTATGCATTCACTTAACTCCTAGGTGTAATCCATTTTCATCTTCACTAAGATAACCATCCCTTTGACCCTTTACATTGACATGCCTTCTAAGAACTTGTTCCCCCCATTTGCTAGAGTTATCGTAATCGAGAAGCAATGTAGCATACCTAGTGCTTGAAGAGTAAACCCAAAGTGATATGGTAAGCTCTTGATAGGGGCTTTGGCCAAAATTTTGTGGTAATAATCCGGGTTGTAAAAAACCCGGAACAATATCTTGTGCCTAAGAATGTTGCTTTAATGCGATAATGTGTAGAAACAGTTTGTAATTTCAATTCTTTCACTAAATTTGTAGAAATAAAATCATGTGTACTACCATCATCATGCAAAATAATCTTTTCTTTACCATGCACAAAACATTTCATTATCAACAAAGAATGTGGAGTTGGCATACTTGGTAAAATATCCGATTGCTCCAAGATAATTGATATGGACAGGTGGTTTCTTCGATTGGCAATTGGCTGCTAGATGTCCAGGTTGATGGAAGAAAACGACTTTGATGGAATCTTCTAAAATTTGAATTAAATTTCTTGGAACCATAGTTACCATTTAGTTGAAATTGTTGTGGACGCTTGTCTCTTCCTCGAATCTTGTCTTCAGTGTCATGAACCAAAGAAATTGCATCTTCAAGGGTTGTAGGCTTGAACATATGGACTTCAGCGTAGTAATGTCCAAGTAAGCCAGACATAAACTTGCGTTTGTGAGTCGCTTCAGGTACGTCTTCTAGCATGCGTAATTGCAGTAGGGCATTCCAAAAATGTTGAGTGTATTGGAAAATAGGCTCACGATCTCTTTGCTGTAGAAGATCCCATTGCTTTATGGCTTTTTCATGGAATTGAGGAGGAAGGAAATTCTGCAAAAACTTCTTTTTGAAACTCTCCTAGGTAGTGGGACAATCAATGCTCTTGTGAATCACATTCCACCATAGAGATGCTCGATCGACTAAATGATTAGTGACACATTTAATTTTGTCTTTTTCAGCATATGTCTCTTCATGAAAGTAATCATCAAACTGACTGCTAAATGCAAGTACAGTCTTTCCATCTCGAGATCCATTGAAATTACGAAATTTGAAATTTCTTTTACTTATCTTTGTTTCTTTGCGGATGGATTGAGCTTCGAGTGTCGCATCGATGGTACATCAGATAAGATCTTCAGGTTGCGGTCCATCTTTGTCAGTGGTAGATCATTGTAAATTGGCCAATTGAACTTGCAAAGCTTGTCGGGCTCTTCATTCTTCATCAAGTTGCATCATAATCAAATCCAATTTTTGTTTCATCGTAGTCCATAGGACTGGTTTTCTTGAGTTTGCTGCATATTCTGATTTCTACCATGGCCTCCAGATCGACCTCCTCTACCTCTGCCTCTACCTCTTCTAGCATTTGAGTAGAAGACAGCTTCTTTTGAAGTTCCTCCTGAAGAAGATGCACCACCATTTCTCTGCTCCTCAGAAATTAGAAGAGCAATCAACTCCTCAAATTCAGGAAATCTTTCACGGACGAAAATGGATGTTTGGAACTGTGCATAATCCTTTCCTAGACCATTTAAGGTCACAGAAACTAAATCATCATCTTCCACTGGCGACCCAATGGAAGCAAGTGCATCTACAATCTTCTTCACCTTCATGTGGTAGTCATTGATGCTCATACTTTCTCTTTGCACATTGTGCAACTCTTGCTTGAGCTGCATTTTCATGGCTTGCGTATTTGTGTTATGCATTTTTGACAAAGTATCCCATGCCTCCTTTGGCATACTTGCATCGTGAATATGCACAATCATAGAGTCTGAAATACTAATAGACAGCCAGTACATAACTTTTCTGGCTCTCTCATGCCATCCTTTAAATGCCTGCATTTGTTGTTGATTGGGAACATCAGGAAGAACTTGTTCTTCTTCATTTCCTGCAACAAATTCCCAATATCCTTTTCCCATAAGGAAATTCGTCATTCTAAACTTCCATGCTTGGAAGTTGTTCTTCTCAAGCTTTTCAGTGACAATCTATGAAAGAGAATTAGACGCCATTACAGAACACTACAAAAAATTCTATCACTGCAAAAAACACAGCTTTAGCCTCACAAGGGCAAATCTGCAAAACTGACGAAAGTGGTATTTGATCACACAGTCACTTCTTAGTGACGATTTTGCATCAATAGGAAATAAGGATGATTCTGTAACTCCCAATGTCTCTGCACATAGGCATACGATGCAATTTCTACGGTAACTTTTCACCGACCTGTAGAACAGTGGTTGCACAGCAAAAAATAGGGCCTTTTCCTGAGTGCGTGCGGAAAACTTTCGCCTCCAAAATAGACCCCGAAATGGCCTCGAATAAAAAAAACAGGGCTGTGAAGGGCGTCTCAATCTAAGACAATGCACTCTTGCTACACCGTGAAGGGCGTTTCAATCTGAGACAATGCACTCTTGCACTTTCCGGCTATGCTACCTGAGAGACTTGCTCCCAAACTCGAAAAATGAAAGCAACACTAGTGCTCTTACCATAACACCGCGAACTTCGTTTACTTTCTTGAGCTCCTTACCACGAACCAGGCTCTGATACCATGTCAAGATTGTGGGAGAGAAGGAAGGAGTCTCACTTGTAGCTTTCTCACTTACACAATGGGGGAATACACACAAAGGTGAAGGCTGAAAACAGTTTTTCTCTTCTTAGTTGTGTAAGCCAAAAAGAACTCTAGTACAGAGAAATAGAATAACCCTATATATGGCTCTCAAACCAAACTCAACTAACTAAGGTGGCATAACTGAGCCACGAACTAGAGTAGATAAGGATAGCTGTCATCTAGCTATTATTCATGGGTGGTGTACCAACCGCATCTGTAGCTAACAAGTCGGTGACATAAATGCACAACGGTCACCCTAGCATATCATGAGTGGAGCTTGATATCTCAACACTTGGTTGACTCCTAACCCTGTCAATAGCAATGTTGCCAATACTGCAGTGCTTCCTTCACTGGTCATGTTATTTAGCAGTCGCTTTGTCACGAGCTCGCTTAATGTGAGATCTTCTTCTAGCGCTCTCTCGCTCTCTAACCGATTCCTACTTCCTAGGGCTAGCACCCTCTAGATTTCTCGCATTTCTAAACTCTCGCATAAACTCCTACTTTGCTAGTCCTAGATATACGTAGTTAGGCCTTAGAGAGCCCTGCGGGCCAGTTTTCTTTCTTCCTCTAGGTCTTCTATGATGTCCTCTACTAGCCTTCCGTGGTGTTCTAGCCAAGTTGAGTGTCGTATTAGTTCACTAAATGTTGGACAACCTCATGGAAGTCCCCTAGGTTAAGCTCCCCATTGCTTCTATGGCTTGAGATGCCTCCTTCCATGTCTAGGGCTTCCTGTTTAGCCAAGTTGTCGATCAAGTTGATAAGGCTAGGTAAATCCACTTCCTTGATATTGCCTGCCCTTGTTGTGTTCAGATTTTAGGCTATGTCCTTGGCTTGGTCCTACTCTTGGGGATTTGACCTCCCTCCTATGTCCTTGGGTCTTCTCTTACTGGTGGATTCATTCAAGTTCTTACATCTAGTGACTTACTTATTAATTACAACAAGTCCTCAACTGACCCTCACTCTACGTGTGTGTGCGTGCGTGTGCTTTTTTTTTCTGTACATTGTGCGAAATCAGGATTTTGACTTTTCTCCCTCTCGTGCTTTAAGGGCTGGAATTCAGAGTGAGTGAGAAGACAAGTGCCAAAATGACTCTATTTCTCTTGTCATGGGTTTATCTTGATAGGCTTGTATGCCCGGGTTTTGACATCCCTGCTATTTTATAGGGTTCTCTATTGCTCTCTCTACCCTATCATGATTCGACAATGCTCTAAGACTCCACTCGATGCTGCTATCGCGTAGAATCGCTAGATGGTCAGCTAATGTCACCTCTATGCTGCTCAAGTCTTGATAATCTCCTTGTCCTTGTGCCAAAAGGGCTTCTCTAGTGTCTGCATGGTCTTCAGATGCCAGGACAATCGGTGCCTAGGTGGTCTGGTCCAATGTTCAAAAATTTTGAAAAATCAGATTTGACCCAACAAGTTTGAGTTGCAGGGGCTGAATGTCCGATTTAGCCCGTCTGAATGGCCAAGGGTTGAATGAGAAAGGGCCGAATGCAATTGGTCTGCATGTCAAACTCAAACATTCCGAGTAGTGCAACTGTCCAAGGGCCAAATGAGGTGGGTTGAGTCGTCAAGGCCACGAGCGAGTGGTTCATCCGAATGGGTCTGGGCTGAACGGAGTCGGGTGGGCCGACTGCAAAATTGGTCCGAATGATGAACTCGATCAAGACAAATGTCATCTTGTCTAAGTGGAGTTGGGTCGAGTTGGAAAGGCCGAGGGCCAAATATTTGGTTGGTCCGAATGTTTAACTCGGATGGGCCGAGCGATGAGTGTCTGAGTCAGGTGGTCCAAGCAGCCAAGGGACAATTCTGGGACTCGGCCCAGAATTTCAATCACATGGATGGGTTGAATGTGACGCAATTTTTTCTAAGCCAACACAAAATTTGCCTCATCGAATGATTGAAGCCTTTGCACTGATCGAGCACCTCCAGATCCTAACTACACATGCAGGAGGAGATGTGGAAATACCTGTAGTGGCCAATGAACTCGTTGGTGATGAGATTGAATCGAGTCCTTGTGATGAAGCTCTCTCTCACTCTCTCTCATGCAATCATGGTTACAAATGAGCTTCCCCTTGGTCTCCTAGTTGTTAGATCCCTTCCCCTAGTAAGCTCTTGCCACTCCTGCATCTTTCACATTAACTTGATAAATTTATCATCATTAAGATAAATAAACTTAACTAATGACTTGGATTTACAATTATCCTCCAACCACAAGAGTGACTATCATCTAGATGAGAACTCTATAAATAACAATACAAAGTAAAATTATATAACTTATTTGTGGTATTTTATAGAATCATCTTGACATATTTGGTAAAAAGCTTACCACAACTTATCGATACTCCATTTGTACAAATAGATCAAAAGGCATAGGTGGCTTTTTTTGTAGAACTTCAATTAATCTTTTTTTAACTCTATATCAAAACTAAATTAAAGTTAGAATACTTACAATAGATAAATGTTCAAATGATCAGGGAGCCTTGGGATAATTCAACTTAAATCTTAGTATTTTCATGTATTCCTTTCAAAATTTTGATTAAGAAACATTGCTTATCTACATAGTTTATGGCAATCAGGCTCCAATGAGATCTAGAAATAATCATAGATAAATTATTTAGTATAATAGACTCCTTTAAATGTAGCAAAAATACCACACAACTTACTTTTCATGATATGGAATCAAAACAAGCTATAAGGCATCAAAATCAATTCTACTAAGCTAATGGTCAAATGTGTTTGCTTCAAGTTCACTTAGCCTCATGTAGTGGAAGATTGAAGAATTAAGAATCTCAACCTTTTGTTGTATATCAAAATGGATTTTATGCATCATACACCTAGTAAAAGCAGTAAAATTGTGAGTATATGAAAAAAATTATTCTTAGAAAAATATCACTTTTAAGAACAAAAAACTTTAGGTATATTATACTTCAATCCAACAAGAAGGATGGAATCATTTACTTTTTTCCTCTTATCCTTAAGGATCTGCATATATTTTGAGTCCAAAGTGACACCAGCCAACCTTCAACCATGATACCTTTTGGCCGAGCTCGTTGTCGCACAAAGCCTTTCAAGGTTTTCATGAAGTGCTCCAAGAAGAACATTCGATGTGTATGGACGGGTCCCGCAATCTCCACTTCATCTACAAGATGCACTAGGAGGTGGGTTTGTATCGTGAGCATGTTGGTGGGCATGTACTTCTCAAAGAGGCAAACCATCTCCACTGCTCCCTGCCTTGAGGATTCAATAGAGGATGTCTTGATCTCCTTCTATGAGATCCATTGCACTAAATTAGATAACCTATAAATCGCCCCGCATATTTCTCGAGTGAGGCATCCTATGATCACAATTGGTAGTACAAACTGCCACAAATGAAGAAGCATTACAATTAAAATGTGCTACGTTGACCCTCTCAAGAATTTCAAAGAGCTCATCCTTTAAATGTCCTTGTTGCTCTCCTCCCTTTTCTTCTGATTTCTTTATCTTATCCTCCCTCCATTTCTATGCTTGTTCTTCTATAGCCTTTCTCTCCTTCTCATGCCATCATATAGCCCTCTCATGTGTGTGGCATCCTCCACTTTAGGATTGTGTCCTCCTTTGTCTTCTTGTATGGTGGCACATTAAGAATATTGTACATCTTCTCATCTATAAGAGGAACTGACTCCAAAACCATGGAGAATCTATATCTCAATCTTCATATGATCATCATATCATTATCCAAAAGTATCACCCTATGTGCATGGACAACAAGGATGTATGCATCCTACAACATTTTAATTAAGAAGTCCTCTATAGCCTCCTGGATACAAATAAGGGCACTCCTTATCCACCTAAATCTATTAAGACAATGTGTATCACATATTTCCCTAACCACTCTTTGGAATGGTAGGTTTGGAACTCTATTATCAAGACCTTTCATTGCCAACCCGATTTCCCTAAGATATCTTACACCTTGTGAAAATATTCTTTTATGCTTTTTTGGTGGCTTGGATGGCTTGGAGGACTTATGGATCTTCTCAGGAATGTTCTTAGGATCAACCTTTTGCTTCCTTATAGTAGCCTTAATTTCGACCATAGCTCAACAAAAGCAACTGCAACAACATGATTTAAAAAATATCAACAAGCAAATTCAATAATGGATAAAATGTAAAATTCAATGAATCCAATAACATGAAGTCATACGCATTGTATTCATTTAAAAAATAATAATAATCAAATACAAAACATATAAGATGCAAAAAAAGTCAGGTGAACGAATAAACCATGCAACTAAATTTGTGTTTCACACAACAGAGCTTCAAAGTATGCACAAATCACTCAAACTGTGAAGTTTTTTCCATCAAAGACAATAACTAGAGAGAAAATGTATGAAACGTGAGCTCAATATAGTGGAATTGGAAACTAGACAACAACTCATGTTCCATATGATAATAAAATATGAAGCAATCTATGGTAGGGACCAAGGAAATAACATATAAAACATGATTCTAGGTCAATGAAATCAGAAGGAAGGCAACTAATCTATGTTGAGAATTATAGACCTAGAACTAGATGAGCTATGGTGGATGCAAATTGAACACACGATACATGATAAAGAGAAGAGATTGTAACTCAAGTGAATTAGGTTCCAAGATAGATTAGCTTGGACTCATAAACACAATCTTGAGTGACTCAAACTAAAAGTACCGTTGCATTGAAATGAGTGTCAAGTACAGGCCTTTATAGCCTTTTGAATAGTACCACTATCCTCACTGTGCATATGGGATTCTGAACCCTCTTCCTAGAGCATACATCATTTGTCCATCTTCTAGCCTCTTCAAGGAATACATCTAGCATCTATGGGCAATCATCATTTGCTATTCTCAATACCCCCCCTCAAATGATGAGTCTTTACCCTTGTTGGCTTTTGCCTCCCCTTCATGCAAACATGGACCAGGAGACTACCTCTTTGGCAGCCTGGTCAAGTTAAGGCTTGAAATTTTACATTTTTGGTATTAGTAGGGTTTGTTACATCCACTATGGGAAGTAGATTCACTACAGGAAATAGAGAAAAAAACATGATCCACTAAGGGAATATTCTTTGTTGTCAGTTTAGCGGCGGAGATATCTTTATCTTCTTCATGCTTCTTTGGCATCCTTTGCTTTTCTCGATATTCTTGGTATTTGTTGATCTTGGTCTTATGCTCTTCATCTTTGACTTGACAAGTTCTCTTTAACATGCATGACATCGATTTTGGGATACATGGTTTGTGGGATTTATTTGGCTTGATGAATAAACAATCATGAAAAGGTTTGACATGGCAATGGATTTGGGAGAAGTGCAAGTGTGAATAAGTGCGGGAGAGATGTTTGCACTGGAAAAACCCTCTATAGGCTGAGTTCTCAAACCAATCCCAATATGGATCTAGCGTCGGGAATAATTCGCAACCGATCAATGGCAGTGGAAGCAAAGGGATAGGGATGGCCAATCCTAATGGGAGAGGGAATGTGGTGCTGAATGTGCCTTTATTGCCAACTCTGCCTAGTGTCACTATACCTATGGCTAGTCAGATGCCTCCAAATGTGGGAGGCCAAGCAGCAAACCCTAACATTATTCCTATGGGGCCAAGGGACCGCGACGGGTAGACGATCAAGGCTATGACTAGATTTCGTCAAATGTACTTAGCAAATTCAAGGACATGATGAAGAACTACACGGATATGATCTCTAAACAATATCGGCAAATAGCCGTTGACATTAATTTCTTAAAGAAACAATAGAATCTGATAGGGAGTCGATGCCCCAATGAGGGTGCACCCTCTAGATTCAGCTGCAAATGGTGTGGTGGGTAACATTATCCACATAATTGCCCAAACGTCAAGTGCAACATTTGCAGGAATTCTGGCCATTTAGCAGCCACCTATTGGAGCAAGATCAGTTCCCTTTAGCAAGGCATTCGGCAACCAAGGCACGTTAATCATCATGCACAAGGAAACAATTTTCAACAAGAGGATGGGCCAAAATAAATACTCCAAAGGGGTAAGGCTACTATCGAAGAACTGCCAAGTGGTAGTGGGGTGAGTCTCATTGAGGCTATGCAGGTTAATGCCAGTGAAGCTTCTAGCCTGTGTGACATAACAAGAGGCCAAAAAAATAGAGAAGGTGACAAAGATAATGTAAAACCTATCAACGGAAACCCTAGGCAGGATGATAAAGGAACGCAAGTTCTAAATCCTGACGAGGAAGGGGGACCTATCTCCCCCCTATTGTATTTGTTGAGATCAACTTCTTCCCTGGTTGTGTACCAAAATGACAGCAACCCTCCCACGAACATAATCAACCACAAAACCAAGGACAAAGCACACAAAATCTATGTGTATGGCTCTACCATTGATCTCAAAACTGAAAAGAAACCATAAATCTCTTTTTTAATAATGAACCAATTTGTTATCTTCATCATCTTCATCCATAGCTTCAATCATTATGCAAGAACAAAAGGGAAAATAGGAATTTCTGCACAAAAGACAGAGGAGAGAGAAGAGAACAAATTTTTGGCACCACCAAAAGGAGAATATGCGATTGGAGAAGAGAGGGAAGGGAAAGAGGCACATGACCACTCGTGCACTCCACCCCACCGATTAAGGTCTTCTATCATCTCTATTTATAGATTTTGACAAGCATCCCTATAGTCTTTAATGATGAAGGTGAGATGGAGCCGGCAGTTCATCCTCTCAATATGTTGAATTTTGACTATCATAATTACGAATAAGGGAGGTCTAGATGGCTACTGTGTAAACCCATTGTGGACGTACACATTATATTTTGATGGGGCATCCAGGGGCCCTAATAAAAAAGGAAGTGTTGAAGTAGTTATCTGAGATCCCCCGACGTAGAGTTACAATGAAATTAGCTGCTTATCTTGGGGTAGGATTCACTAACAACATGGTGGAGTATAAAGCCTCGATTATGGGACTGAATATTGCCAAGAAAGATGGTATTCGGTAGTTGTTGCTAAAAGGGGATTCCCAGCTGACCTTAAATCAACTCAGTGAGACATATATAGTCTGAAATCCTATCCTTCGTATGTGTCATCAAATTGCTATAACCCTACTTGATGAATTTGAGAGCGTATCTCTTCAGCTGATTCCACGTTCTTGGAATCAGTTTGCGGATTCACTAGCCAATTTTTCTTATGAAGAGGACCTCTTCTTCAACTATGGTCCTAGTCCAGATGTTGCTCTTGATAATGAGACAAGACCTGGTCGTTTATGGAAAATGTTATCAGACCATGCGTTATATGGTAGGTGATGGTTGATATGGGTGATGCAGAGGGTGGCCAAGACCCATCTACCACTATTATCCTAGACCCATAGGTTGGTCAGACGACATGTTATGCGGACGCCTCTTGCTATATATGCAGGAGGTATGGGTCACAACTTGATGCATTTAGTTTAGGGCTGAGAGCCCTCTTTTTCCCCTTGGAATAGAGTGTATTTTCGTATATCTGCCTTTTTCTAAGGAGGGATCTATATGAGCTAGTATGTTTGATTTCTTTAGGCCAAGAGGACCAGTTGTTTTAAGGTTTTAATGTTTGATCTCTTTAGGCCAAGAGGGCCAATTGTTTTAAGGTTTTAATATTTAATTTCTTTAGGCCAAGAGGACCCTATGTCTATTTGGTGCAGGTACGTTTAATGGTTTGTTGTTTTAGTGATTGCATCATACAGGTTGATGAAGTTGCTAGACGGAGCCTTTGCTGCGTAGGAGCTTCTTGTGGCCATTCCAAGTGGTTTCATTCCCTTTTTGAGTTTTTTTTTCCTTAAGCAAATAACGATACATGTGTAAGGGGGTACTTTCTTTATGTTTGTTGGGGACCGGCAATCAAGGCATGACGTCCTAGGTTTAGGCTTGGTATGTCTATGGGAGGTCTGAGTAGTCATTGCCTCTTGTAAAGGCATTGTCAAGCACTGAAAGACCTATTTTTGAAGGGAGTTCCAGTGACCCTGTTCTATTGACCTGCTAGGTGACTGTTCTAGGAGTTTTTGTCAGTTGTGAGGCAATTAGAGAAGCCTGCACTTAAATATCAAGAGAAGAACAAGTTCTGAATCTAGCTAAAAATACATATACAAAGGTGTGAAAAAGGAGTCTAACCCATATTTTTAAAAATATAGAAAAGGAAAGACATAAAAAAATTTGAGTAGTTGATAATCGCCTTACGAAGGCTTGGTAGGTTCCTGGGGACGAGTCAGACCGTGGGCCAATGCCTTGTCTTTCCTAGGGGTAGCACAGTAAATAAAAGAAGGTTGAAGCAAAAATGAAAGTGAGTGTTAGAAAAGGATTAAGTGTCGCCTTACGAGGGCTTGGTAGGTTCTTGGGTACCAAGACAGGACCAAAGGCCAATGCCTTATTTTCCCTGGGTCACTACGCTCAGCTCCCTCCTTTTTACACCCTCGAGTATGAAAAATAAGAGGCTAAAGGACCAATGTGCTAAAAGATAATATTTGTTGATTAGGCTAAAGGACCAATGTGCTCCTAGTTGAGTTGTTGTTAGGTAGGTAGTTCAGACCACCACTTAGGATGCCCTCTTTGATAGTTCTTTTTAGCTTGGCTGTGTTGGAACACTTGGTTAGTGACTAGCTTTAGGCTTTTTATCAAATTATGCTAGGCCTATTGCTCATGGATTTCATGCCTTGGTTTTGTCAGGGGGTAGGGTGAGAGCTGGGATGTGTTTTGATGCATATCTATTTTGTATCAGCTTGATGCTTCCTTTGGTTGTTTTTGTGCAAATCTGTTCGTGGGATTTGACGGGCTGAGTCGCCCTATCCTGTGATCGCCAATGAAAAATGATTTTTTACGCCGAGAAGTGCTTAAAAATAGCCAAAAATTCCAAATTCCAGGGGAAAAAATAGACTTCATCGAAGGTGGCAACTACAATCAGTACAATTTTAAGCAGCAATGCCCCAAAAGTACTTTAAAGACCCACCGAGCGACGGTTGGAAAATTTTCATAATTTTTTATGCCAAGAAGTGCTTAAAAATAGCCAAAATTTCCAAAAATGGACTTCGTCGAAGGCAACAATTGCAATCAGTATGATTTTAAGTGGCAATGCCCCAAAAGTGCTTTAAAGATCCACCGAGCGACAATTGGGAAATTTTCATAATTTATTTGACTGTTAGACAGGACTTTTGGAGAAGCCCAGCAGTGGGGGACTTCGAGACGAATGCCCAAAATTTTTCAGTTGGCCAAATTTGAAGCCAAACGCGGGAGATAGCTGGAAAGGAGGGCCAAGACCAAATGGCCAAGTGTAAAAGGACTTAGGTGGTCAAGGGGGGTGACCCTTGGGGTCTCCCCCCCAAAATTTCATGAAATGGGGGGGGGGGGGGGGGGGCGCCATTTTTTTTATGGCGATGGAAACAATAATACAGGGTGGCAGTAAACAGTGCAAAATGAGGGGGAGTGGAGGCTATGAGCCATCAACCACTTCAATGTAGCCCCCCCTTTTGATTCTATCCTTGATCTTCCTCTTGTCCACGCTTCCTATCACCGCCTTCAGCCTCTCCAATGGCTACCTAAAGATGAAGATAAAAAACCAGTCTTTATCTCTCCTCCCTCTCTCTCTCTCTTCCAAGAGGTAATTCATGTGCGAAGAATCAAGAAGAGAATCAGTTTGTGAACGCTTGTGCGGCATGGTACTGGATCACTCCCAAATCGATGGAGGGCTAGAGTTGGCTGCCCCGAGGTGGGCTGAGCCTTGAATGAGGGCTGATCTGCAATCCCGCATCAAATTTTAAAACTCACAAAGAAGGAAAAAAACGGTAATTCTATTTTACAAAGGAAATTTGCTTTTTTTAATATTTGATTGAGCCAATGTTGTTCTTATGGAGTGAAAATTGGTACACATGTTGTTTACTGTTTCTTCTATGCTCGCATAGTAAAAAAATCAAAAATTTTTGTTTCCCAAGGTGCTATGATATAAAAGGCTAATTCAATTATTCTAGTGTCTAGTGCATGCTACTAAATGCAAGTTTTATATATCAAGCATTAGGTCTTTGGCATACAATTTACACATCTACACTTAGCACGTTGATGTCATTATGACTCTCACATGGTCACTGACTCATTACTTATTATATTCAAGTTGTTACACCTATTTACAGCTGGCATAGTTATAGCATCCATCGACTAGTGTAGTCGGTTATGCATTGTTTGACTTAGTATACCACTTTCCTTTATGTTGTATCTTATATATACTTTGTGTACATTGTAAAGTGTGTGGAAGAAGAAGAAGAAACTAGCAAGAAAACGTTTTGGCCTCCATCTCTCTTCTTGTCTCTTGAGTGAGCTTCTCCTTGTGCATTCTGTGTATTTTCGGTGCAGCATCTTGAGCAAGTCCCCCCACCACGCGATTCTTGACATGATACCAAAGCTGCACCACTGATTGAGGCTGGTTTTAAAGGCTAAATCAAAGGAGAGGAGCCAAGGATTCGAGCAAGCAAGCAACAAGTAAGAAGCTCTTCCATTCTCTACTTTTTCTCTTGGACGATGCCTGTGGAGGCACCAGAAGCAGAGCAGAGCAAAAATCTCAGATTTCAGTGAGATTTAGTGTGCGCGAAGAGCACTGTGTATTCTATAAATGAGCTCCTTAGGGCAATTCCACTGCTATTTTGTCCATCCGAGGTCATTTCAAGCCCTGTTTTAGACTTGCAAGGTTGCGGATAGCAGTTCGAGATACCCTGCAATTTCAGCTGTGTCTGTCGTATACAGGTGCATTGGTTATAAATTTCAGATCTGTAAGTTCAAATATATTTACAGTGAATAAACACAAGGTTTATCTGCAAACTGGTTGCAAATTGCATCTATTGTTGAGCAGACATTGAAAAAGGTTGTCTGGTGTATAGTTGTGTACTACAGGTCGAGGGTTGCAGAAGATTTGCTTGATGTTTGGTATTAGTTTTGTGATAATGGCAGAGAACAGTGGAAACCCCATCATTGAGAAGCTTGACAAGAACAACTATCCTTCATGGAAGTTCCGTGTCACGAACTTCCTTATTGGAAAAGGCCTCTACGAGTTTGTTTCAAGTGAAAAAAAGGAGTCGGAGGTGAGTGATCCTCCAACTGTGCAGAAGAGACAAAGGCACAGAAGGAATGGAATGCAAAAGACAAAAAGGTCATGTATTGACTGTCTACAGTAATTAACAATAATATGCTGGGACATATTAGAAATGTAGAGAATTCATATGTAGCTTGGACCATACTTGAAAGTATGTTTTCCATAAATACAAAGGCACGAAAGATTCAACTCAAGCAAGAGTTGAATACATTGAAGAAAGGGAAGACGTCTATCAACGAGTATGCACTGAAGATAAGGAGCATTGCAGATGCCTTGGCAGCCATTGATGCAATGCCCGATGATGATGATTTGGTATCGTCTACCTTGGGTGGACTTAACAATGAAAAGGCTTGGAAGTCTTTTGTAACTTCCATATATGTCAGAAAGTCATTTCCAAATTTCGATGAGTTGGTCTCCCTTATGATCACTGAAGAGATCAATATGCAGAGAGAGACATCTGAAAAAAGTGGTAAACAAGTCCAAGCTTTCTAATCTAGTTCAGGAAGGGGACGTGGCAGGTCCTCTTCAAGAGGCCGTGGTACAGGACGTGGTAGTAATAACTAGCAAAACAGATTGAATCAACAATTTGGCGATATGCAGGTTTCAGGAGGTCATGGTAACTTTAGAGGCAGGGGGAGCTTTAGAGGAAGAGGTGGATGGTAGAACAGAGGTTCTAACAACTTTGGTATTGTGTGTCACTATTGTGGCAAAACAGCTCATATTGCAGCCCAATGTTATGCTAAGAAAGATTATATTCACAGTGGTAAGTTGCAGCAAGGAAACTATGCATCATCTTCACGACAAAATGAAGACAAAAATGAACGTCTGTTTGTTATGCAGTATATGTTGAATGCTGTTACAGGCAAGGGAACACATGATGATATTTGGTATGTTGATTCAGGTGCATCCAATCATATGACTAGCCATGCAGAATGATTTGGAGAGATGCAAGATTTGCAAAATACAGGTTATGTGCAGACAGGTGATGATTCATGCCACCCAATTTCACACATTGGAAAAGCTTCCTTATCCTTGCATGATGGTAAGACAAAGAGTCTTTCAAATGTATTACATGTGACATCTATTACAAAGAACTTGGTGTCAGTCGGTCAGATGGTAAAGCAAGGGCTGCAAGTCAAATTTAATGCAAAGGGTTGCTTTGTAGAAGACTTCAATGACAAGTTCAGGTTGGTTGCAAAGGGAAGTAGAGTTGGATGTATGTTTACTCTAGATACTGGAATTCCTACTATGAATGCTGCTATGTATGCTAAAGGAAAAGGTGTTGTTGTAGATATTGAAATTTGGCACAAACGCATTGGACATGCAAATGTACAAAGGCTGAAATTAATGCAGTCCAAAGGGTTGGTTATAGGTTTGCCTACATTTAGAGTTGCAGAATTTCATAAGCTATGTGAAGCATGTCAGTTTGATAAGCAGGCAAGACAACCCTTTTCACATGATAGAGATGTAAGTAGAAATATCCTTGATGTTGTTCATACAAATATTTGGGGACCTACACAAAATTTATCTCTTGGAGGCGGTTCACTTTCGTTGATGATTGTTCTAGAAATTTGTGGGTATATTTTATGAAGAAAAAGAGTGAAGTGTTTGAGCACTTTAGAACTCAGTGATTTTTTGAGGTCTCATGGGATAAGGAGACAGTTCACACGCAGGTATACCCCACAACAAAATGGTATTGCAGAAAGAAAAAATAGGCATATTGCAGAAGTTGCACAGGCATTAATGGCTGAAAAGAATATGCCTAAACATTTTTGGTCTAAGGTTTACCATACTGCTGTCTACATTATGAATAGAACTCCCACAGCTGTAGTTCATGGGATGACTCCTGAAGAATGATATACTAGCAAGAAGCCTAATGTATCACACTTGAAGGTATTTGGCTGTGTTGCATATATTCATGTGCCAGATGAGCTACAGAAGAAGCTTGATCCAAAGGCAGAAAAATGTGTCTTTATTGGATACTCTTTGGAGCAAAAAGGGTATCGCTATTATAACCCTTTCACATGTAAGTTCAGAGTGAGCAGGGATTTCATCTTTGATGAAATGAGCAGTTGGTATGCATCTAGTGGTGATGCATTGGATGATGATGATGATGACGACACTCATGTGCAGGCTGAAAAGCAAGAATCACGGACTCTTAGTGGACCATAGACATCATCTGGTAGTCCTTGGTCTGGGAGACTAAGGAGTAGCTCTACATCTTCAGGTGCATCTAGTAGCACTACAAGTAAAGACAAAGGAAAGAATAAAGTGTCAGATGGCATTGATGCAGTTCTTGATGGAGACTCCAGTGGCTCAAAGAGCTTGGATGATGAGCTTGGTATCCCTTCTATCAGGACACCAAGTGTACAAAGATCTCATAGTAATGTAAAGGCTCCATTGAGTGATCCGGTGGTACGTAGATCTAGCAAGGTCGGATACCCTGTTAAAGATTTGGTTTTGAAGGTTATGCAACTCACCATTATGCTTATATGGTGAAACTAGTTGAGGATGTTGAGCCCACTTGCTTTGAGGATGATGTTGGTCATACTCATTGGGATGTAGCAATGGCTGAGGAGATGGGTGCATTAGAGGCCAATAAGACTTGGGATCTAGTATCATTGCCGAAGGGCAAGAAAGCTATTGGATGTAAGTGGGTTTATAAGATTAAGCACAATGCAGATGGTTCTATTAGTAGGTACAAAGCTAGGCTGGTTGCAAAAGGCTATGCCCAGACATATGGCATAGATTATGAAGAAACCTTCAATCCAGTTGCTAAGATGGCAATTGTCAGATGTGTGATTGCTTTGGCAGCAACCAAAGGTTCAAGGTTGCATCAAATGGATGTGAAGAATGCCTTCTTGCATGGTGATTTACAGGAAGAAGTATATATGGATCAGGCAGCAGGCTATGAATATTTAGAGCATCCCACGTATGTGTGCAGGTTGAAAAAGGCGCTCTATGGGCTCAAGCAAGCACCTAAAGCATGGTCTGACAAGATCAGAGAGTATCTTGTCAATATTGGCGTTTATGTTTCTGATGTTGATCACTCACTTTATGTGAGAAAGAGAGATGCAGGTTTGGTCATCATAGTCATCTATGTGGATGACTTGATTATTACAGGTGATAATGATAGTGGGATTGCTGAAGTCAAGGACTTTTTGAAGAAGAAGTTTGAGATGAAGGATTTAGGTGAGCTAAGGTACCTCCTTGGCATTGAGGTGATCAGATGTGATGATGGTATATGGCTGTCCCAAAGACAGTATGGCTTGGATATGTTGTCCAAGTATGGTATGACAGTATGCAAACCACTTTCAATCCCATTGGAGTAGAATGTAAAGTTGAGTGCTGATGTTGGGGATGAGATAGAAGACCCTACTATGTTTAGGAGGATAGTGGGGAGTTTGATCTACATGACCATTACAAGGCCAGACTTGAGCTACCTTGTTGGTCTTGTGAGTCAGTTTATGCAAGTACCTAGAAAGCCACATTTGGATGCAATCAGACGCATATTGAGATATGTGAAGTCCACATTACATTATGGACTTTTCTATGAGGTAGGTACAGATGTACAGGTGTTTGGATACACAGATGCAGATTGGGCTGGTAGTATGTCTGATAGAAGATCTACCAGCGGATACATGTTCTCTCTTGGTAGTGTAGCACTTACTTGGAGCAGCATAAAGCAATCTACAATTGCTTTGTTGAGTATAGAGTCTGAGTATAGAGGTGTTGCTATTGCAGCATGTGAGGTAGTATGGGTGCAAAAGTTATTGGCTGATTTAGATGTGCAGGTGGAAGGTCCAGTTGTCATTTAGCAGTATACAGTTGGCTAGGAACCCTATGTTCCATGCCAGGACAAGACATATTGAGGTACACTACCACTTTGTGGGAGAGAAGATACTAGCAGGTGAGATTGACTTGGTGTATGTCAGCACACAGGATCAGATAGCTGATATCTTTACGAAGGCATTGGGTATAGAGAAGCTTCAAAAGTTTTGAAGCTTACTTAGAGTTGCAGAGATGCAGTTGAGCTTGAGGGGGAGTATTGAGATGACAAGCTCAACACATGCGGACATTAATGATGGACCGCCTGGTTAGGTGGGTTCACACGTCTACACTTAGCACGTCGATGGTCATTATGACTCTCACATGGCCACTGACTCATTACTTATTATATTCAAGTTGTTACACCTATTTACAGCTGGCATAGTTATAGTGCCAGTCGACTAGTGTAGTTGGTTATGCATTGTTTGACTTAGTAGGCCACTTTCCTTTATGTTGTATCTTATCTATACTTTGTGTACATTGTAAAGTGTGTGGAAGAAGAAGAAGAAACCAGCAAGAAAACGTTTTGGCCTCCATCTCTCTTCTTGTCTCTTGAATGAGCTTCTCCTTGTGCATTCTATGTGTGTTCGGCGCAGCATCTTGAGCAAGTCCCCCCACCACGCGATTTTTGACAAGAGAGGATTATTATGAGTTATTATTGAGGATAGCAGTAAGGAGATGATGTACTATTGATTGAGAGAGAAAGAGAGAGTCAGAGAGAGCCAATTCTATCAAAACAATGTATCTATCTATGAGAGATTGAGAGAGAGAACTATGAAGACAATGAAGATGAATCATATGTGATTTATTTCCATTCAAAAGTGGTGTATTCTTTTGTGTTCTTGTTATTTTTTATGGATTCTATGAATATGTTTAAGATTATGGTTGATTCTATCAAATCCGTGGGAGATATCTATTATGATGTTGTGTGAAGATTTGTTCTTTTCCTTGTTGTGGTTTTCTAAAGAATGAAACAAAAGCTTGTTGATGTTACAAGATAGATTTTCTTGTAGTAGAAACCCCTTTTCCTTGGTGTCTGTGTTGGGGCTCCATGTTTTTGGTGCGCAACCGGGGAAACTTGCCATCAACAAGCATCAGAAGAGACTGAAAATGAAGGAAATGGCATTGCCAAGAAGAGAAGAATTCAATGGATGCTCACAAAGTTCCTTCTACCACTGAAGAATTGGAGATTCTCATTTCCAAATCCACTTTTCACAAGAAGTTCATCGCACAATGGTGGAAACACATTACCATCATGATGCAGGCTCTATGTAGTGAACTATTTGCTCTTCCTGTTGAAGTAACAGAAACTTGCATCTTGATGGAAATTTGTTTGGGAATAAACTGAAGTGTAGAAATAGAGAGAATGACCATCCATGAAAGATTTTGTATTCATTGAGAAGTTTCCAAACATCATCAAGTGGGAGATTGTGAAGAAGCTTGAGGAGTCGTGGTTTGTGGAGGTTCACAAGAATAAGAAGGAAAAGATTTGGAATTTGTTCATAGATGCTCAACAGCAAGACAGGTGGGATGCTTGGTGTTTTGATAATCTTCTATGTGTCCAATTGGCAACCCACCGGAAGTTGCTAGATAGAGTATTCTTCACAACATACAAAATTGAAACCATCAGAAGTTGGCATTATTATGATGATGGCACAACAACAATCCTCAAAAGAATGAGTTTTGATACTTTTAGAATGAAATATCTCCCCCTCTATAGTGGTTTGAGCGCTGAATTCAGGGACATAGAAAAGAAGGAAGTAGAAGAGATGTTGGCCAGAGAGTCCTCCAGAGACTGAAGCCCCTCTAATTCTATTATGTTGAGTACAGACATACTGGCTGGAGCCAACCCCCTGATGAATGACGCAATCAAGAGGCAAGTACTAGAATGAGTCTAGAGGTACGTGAGAAGAGACAAGGCAAAAATCAAGGCTGAGAACGAGCTTGCAGTAGAAGCCTCCTTTGACGCCTTAAAAGCGCTCTTTACAGAAGTCCCCATGGCGACTCAAGGTTCCCTTCCTAGTCAGATTTGTCCTGGAAATATTGATGACAAGCCAGCAAATGTAGTTCCATTACCAATTTTTAAGGGAAAGTACAATGAAGACCCCAATCTTCATGTAGCAGAGTTTATAGTAGCACGTGTGGCTAACAATGCCAGAACCCCCGAACATTGGTTAGCAATATTCCTTGCCACTTTCAAGGGTGTGGCATTTTAGTGGTATGAAAGACAAGCAGCAAGAACTTTTGGCACATAGGACGACGAGATTTGAAGTTGGCCTTCCTCACTAAACTCAGGTGTGAAGGTTTTGAAGAGTGGATGCAAGAGGAGTTCATGAACCTAAGTCAGTCCTTTAGAGAAAGTATATAAGCTTATGTCTCGCGAATGGAATCCATCCTAAAGAGATGGACCAATCATCATTTAGATGAAGGCATCCAGAAAGGAGTGTTCCTCAGAGGCCTACAACCAAAAGTTTGCAAGTTTGTGGAATTGAGAAGACTAGTCAATCTGCAAGCTACAATGGAAGGTGCAAGACTATATGATGAAGTTGAAGCAAGGTTTTCAATGACCTCAGGAAGAGGATTCTTACCTCCTCCCATGCCAGGAATGGTATACCCATCAAATGCAGTCCAGGGATAGTCCACTACCCCTATCCCTAGATGCAAATAGTGCCGCAATACAATGCTCCTAATCCACAGTGGTCACCACCGCAGATGACAATGCACCTAATCCACAATGGTCACCGCAGATGACAATGCCTCAAATGATGGTTCAACCACAATAGTAGTGGTCTCTAATAGTTCCTCCACTGGTAACTCAACAACAATGGACCCTACCAAATGGAATCAACAACCCCAAGTCTCAACAGGAGCTTTGAATCAGAACCACAATAGAGGACCTCTTGGATCAACCCAAGCAGTGTATGCAATAATCACAGAAGCTTCCCAAAACCCTACGACAAGTACTTTAGGAGGTAAAAATTTGAAGGACTACCTATCCAACTCAGTGGTAAGTATCAAGAAAGAGCTTATGGATGTGATTACAGAGCAACTACAAATGCTAAAGGTGAATATTGCCAATATATCCACTCATGCAGGAGGTGGGAGAGATGTGATGCATTCTAATACATAGTGCAGAAACTGCCATCAAGCAAGACATTTAGCCACTAAATGTACCCTAAAACCAACCATTCCTGGAGCCTTTTGTTCATACTATTTGAGGAAGAACCATACAGAGGATATCTTCTCTCTAAAAGAAATGCATGAAAGATAAAAGAAAGATGAAGACGCAAGATTCAACTTGTTGGAATCCAAAATGACAACACATGACATTGGACCAAATCCTAGGGATTTTGGTCCTAATTTTGGTCCAATGAGGTTTCCTCCCAAAGTTACAGAGGACGACAGTCTGCCGCAGTGGTCAAAGATCAGAGGTGGAATGTTATAGATGTGGAGAAAAGGGTCATATCTCACCAAATTGTCCGAACCCTAGAAGATCTGTGGATTACAAGCCCTTATGCAGTCGATGCAAAGGAGAAGGCCATGCTGCAAAAGATTGTCCAAGTCTAGCCCTTGGGAAATCCACTTCTGATACCCACAACAGAAGACCTAAGAACTTACTTCCAATTTGGTGGAATTGGAAGTGGCCGTCATAGCACGTGCAAAGAAAGAAGAACCCGTAGTTCTAAAAGAGAACGTTCCTTCTACCAAGACTGTGAAGTTCAACCTTCCTCGGGAAAAGCAGGACAATGAAATCCAGAATAAGGAAGTACATAGCACTACAGAGCCATAGAGAGCTATAGAGACAGTTGCAGAGATAGGACCAAAGGGCCAAGAAATAGAGGATGTGGAAGTACCTCGTCATGAAGAAGAGGCGCAGATGTTGCCAATTCTAGAAGAAAAAGAGAATATAAAAGTGGGTGTGGCCCCATTTCCCAGTCGATTGGAAAAGCCTGTATCAAAGAGTATGATTTGGTCAAAGACCTAGACACCTTTAAACCAAACCTAACCTTCTGACAGTTGTTGATGTTGTCCCCTAGTTGTTGCTGAAAAAGATTCAAAGGCATCTTGACAAGAAGACACGACCTAAAGATTGCTCCCCCAACAACAACAAAGTCCAACAGAGCCTCAAAACCCCTGAAGGAATAGATGTGGCTAATGCCTTTTTAAATCGTGGAACCCTAGAGATTGGCATATGGATTGAAGGGTGTTTTATTGCAAATGCATGATTGATGGAGGCTCATCATTAAACATAATGACGGATGTGACAATGAAGGATCTAGGTTTGTAAGGAATGCAACCTACACAGTGTCTTATTAAATTGGCAGACCAAAGCAGAATCAAACCATTGGGCATTCTCCCATATGTAAAAACAACCCTTGCAGGAAGAGACTATTGGCTAACATATTTGGTGGTCAAACCAAATTCCTACAAAACCTCATACCCTCTGTTGTTGGGAAGACCTTGGCTTTTTGAAGCAAGAGCAAGGATGGACTAGTTCAAAGGAACCCTAACCCTAGGCAGAGGACCCAATAAAGTGGTGTTGAAGTTGTATGGATCACAAAGAGGCAATGGATCTACGTCCATCAAAGTCATAACAAACTCCTCCTATGAAATAACAGATGGTACATTAGGAGATGAAGAGGCTATCAAATAGATCTTTTCCAAGAAAACAGAGGCTCTGTCCCTAATAGTGGGCACTGTAAGCCAACTACCAATTGAAGAAAAGTCATTGTCCATGGTAAAATACCTCCTACTTCCTAAACCCAAATTGACTTCTGAAATCACCTCTGACAGTGAAATAGAAGCATGGATGTATTGTTCTCCCTGTTACATGGCAATTGTAGAGTCAAAGACAAAAGCAAAAGCAGAGACAGAGACAGAAGTAGAGAACATAACAAAGAGCTTGTTCTTCTCTTACAGAACACCCATAGATGTCGAAATAGAACCTGAAGAGGATGAAAGTGATAATGCAGATAAAGATTATGAAAGCGAGCTAGAATGATCTATCCTACTCACAGAAGATAGAGATGAGGAAGATGTTCATGACGTTCCTAAATCCTCAAAAGCTGCAGATCCCTTTCTTTTTGACAGAATGATTGTGGTACCCTTTGGGACTGATCCATGAATCATGTCATATGCAAAGCCTTTATAAGAAATGGATTAATAAGAATAGGCCTTTCTTCAACAGTGGCTCTTGTTGTCCAAAGTTACCCTTCCTTAATGAAGACGATGAGGATGCACCCTCCCAACAACCCTGAGCCCTGCAGCTCAAATAGAATGCAAGAAATTCATGTTATGTGACATTCTTGGATGCATCTTTAGAAGATGAATTCTTGAGCCAAGAAGTAACTCATTCCCAACCCAAACTTGAAACCTTAATGATACCCTTTTAACCTCCCAAAGAGCAAGCTAAGCCTCCATTAAAAGACAACAGTAGTTCTAGTGCATCATTAGAAGATGAGACCACTCCCTTGAAGGAGTCAAATCTTTACCTGAAAGCAATCCATGGGACATTTATCTGTGAAGTGGAAGGTGAAAGGCAATTGACATTCTTGGATGCTAACGTTACTGAACGTCACTTGAAAGAGGGCCTAAATATTCCAAAAGTAGAACTAGTGGTCGTGCGAGACCTATTAAAGAAGAATTTAGATGTGTTTGCATAGTTGTATAAAGATCTAAATGGGATTGATCCCACAGTATGCCAATACCACATTGATCTAGAGCTTGATGCAAACCTAAGAGGCAAAGATAGAGGCACATGAATCCCAATTATTCTACTCTAGTGAAGGCTGAATTGTTGAAGCTCCTTTGAAGCTGAGTTCATTTATCCCATGACTAACAGTGAATGGGTTTCGCCCATTGTGGTCGTACCCAAGAAGAATAGGAAACTTTGAATATGTGCGGACTTTCGAAAGTTGAATTCCAAGACAAAGAAGGATCATTTTCCTATCCCTTTTACAGACCAACTGTTGGACACAGTGGTAGGCCATGAGCTCTATTCCCTCTTGGATGGATTCAGCATGTACAACCAAGTCCAAATCACAAAAAAAGACCAAATCAAAAAGCCTCCTGATCGGATGAAGGAGTTCCATGTTTACATTCATGCATCAGTTGAAGGCCTAGGTGCAGTCTTATGCCAAAAGGGCCCCTCTAAATTAGATCAACCAATCTATTATGCAAGTCGAAAAGTAACTGGAACTACACAATGATAGATCTTGAGTGTCTAGCAATGGTGTGTGCATTGGAGAAAATCTGACATTATCTAATGTCGACGCATTTCAAATTCTATCTGGACCATGAAGCCCTATCATTCCTGATGAACAAGGCCGATGTGAAGGGAAGAATGATGAGATGGCTCCTTCTATTTCAAGAGTTTAATTTTGTAGTGGTCACTAAGCTTGGTCATTCCCATGTCCTAGCCGATCATCTGTCACGGATCCCTCAAACTGCAAAGGATGAGCAAGATGATCCGGACCTTCTTGATGCTTCCTTATTTCTAGTCAAAATAGTTACCCCATGGTACACAGACATAGCCAACCTCCTAGCAACCCAACACTATCCCCCTGGCATCTTGAGCCGTGAGAAGAAGAAGCTTTTGTTGGAATCATCCCCCTATACCCTGTTAAGTGGTGCTCTGTACAAGAAAGGCAAGGAAAAAGTCTTGCGAAGATGTGTTGCAGGTCGGCATAGTATTGAAAGCATGCCATGACGAGCCATGTGGAGGACACTTTGCAGAAGAAGCAATAGCCAAAAAGGCTTTGCTCGTAGGATACTAGTGGTCGACCATCCATAAGGATGCCTATGACTACTGTAAGAGATGCGATTCTTGTCAACGAATGGGGAAACCCACAAAAACAAGTGTCATGCCACTGCAGCCTATTCTTCCCCTAAATCCATTCTAGAAGTGGGGGATTGATTTCATGGGTCTGATTGATTCGCCAACCAGACAGAAGCAAAATAGATACATCTTGGTACAAACTACGTAACAAAGTGGTGTGAAGCTAAAGCTTTGAAGTGGTATGATGGTAATAGTATGGCCTTGTTCTTGTATGAGAACATCATCACCCATTTTGGTAGTCCCCTAGAGCTCGTAAGTGACTGCGGTACCCAACACGATTATAGACGAGTTGACAGAACTCTATAAGATCCGCCATTGCAAGTCCACCCCCTACTACCCCAGAGCCAACGGCCAAGTTGAAGTCACCAATCGCATCCTCTGCTCGATCCTGACAAGGATGATTGTCGCACATCGACGTGATTGGGATGATCGACTTATAGAGGCCCTCTGGGCATACAAAACCTCCCATAAGGCAGCTACAAGACAAACTCCTTTCTCGTTGGTGTATGGAATAGAAGCCATCTTTATTGTTGAACTCGAGGTACCCTCTCTGTGTGTGGCCATCAAGGAACGCTTGGGAGATGACAAGTCCTTGCAATGCCATCTTTTGCACTTGGAGTGTCTCGATGAGATCGGGAGGATGGCCCTACTGTGCATGGAAGCCATACAAGCTCGCAGAAAAGTCTATCATGACAGTTTCATCAAGCACAAGGAGTTCAAGGAGGGTGATCTTGTCCTAGCCTATGATTCGTGATTTGGAAAATTTACAGGCAAGCATCAACAATGTTGGATGGGTCCTTATAAGGTACTTCTCGTCAATCTGAATGGCTCTGTCCAAGTCCAGACAGTTGATGCCTCTGATGATCCCTTCCTGATCAATGGCTATCACTTGAAGAAGTACTTCCCTCCCTGGGGAGCTTGACAATCACAATCAATCTACCCTTTCCCTTTTTGGCATCACACTGTCCTTCTCCTCGTGCTTCTGATAACCCTTATGATCTTCCTTAAGAGGCGGCCTCGTTCCACTAGCTCCTCCTAGCAACCTCCCATCCTTACTCTATTCTCCTCTCGTCTGATCTAGCGGTGGTGATGAGGATGGTCCTAACACATGGTATTTCTACCATTCTCTTTATTAGAAAGCACAAAAAAAAATGGTCATGGGAGAAAGGGACTTAGGTCCCTGTCATACCGACCTATTCTTCAAGAAAAGGTGGAAACATCCTCGGGAGTAGGAAAGAGAAAAAGAAAAAACAAGAAAAGAAAAAAACAAACAAACAAATTGCTATGGGATAAAAGGAAGTAATTTACTGTCTCATAACAGGCCTCGTTCCAAGAAAAGGTGGCAACAAACACCCTTGGGCAGAAAGCTGGCTGTGGAAAAGGTGGTAACACCCCACAGTTCAGGATAGCTGACACACCAGCAAAACTTCTTCAGATACAATTTCAAGCCACCTCCCTTGGTGCACTATCCCTATAACTTCATCAGTCCATCTGACCCTCTTTAACCAATGATCTTTCATACAAATCATCAAAGTACCAGATCTATTGGCTACCTCCCTGGGTATGCCTCTTCATCGACACCTTATCGACAACCAATCAGTGATCTCCATCGACAATCCATTGAGTGATGTGAGCTTTCATCCTAACCAAATGGGGATGTGAGCACGGACTGCCCTCCTATATCTATCAAATGAGTGTGAGACAGAGAGTGGGCCGAGTGACCAATCCTTATATTTCAATCAATGAGAGGTGAGTTGTGTGAATGGAGTGTTGCACGCACAGGTTGGGCTTCTCAATGCACAAAACATGATCTGTTCATATGCACTGCACTATAAGGCTCACTGACCTTCCTTCTTACACCGTATGCTGACACAGGGTGGGATGCACAGTTGCACCATCAAATGCACACAAGGTATACAACCTGTGCACAAATGACTGTGAGACTAACATCAATGGGTTTTAGGAATGGGTTGCCCTCTTGTATCTATCAACAGAATGTCAGTCAGAAGGGGGTTGAGCATGACTGGTATTTCTTAAATCACTTATCGAGAGGTGAGGATTGAGGGACATTACAACAATTAGAGTTAGGTACATTTTGTTTCCCTATGCACACACGGGATGGGTCTCTGCCACCATCACAGGCCACGTCACCCTGTTATGTACACTGCATGATAAGGCTCCTTGGCCTTCCTTCTCGCACCATATGCCGACACTGACTAGAGCGCACGAATGCACCATCAATTGTGCACACTCGCATACTCCCTTCAAATCATTTTCACCTTGTTCAATTCTAAACCGGGTGTGAGTTCTAGGATTTCATGCTTATTCATTGAGTGATGTGCGTCATGGGGAGAGTGACTGTTCTATCATCCTCCTGAGTGCATGTGAGCTGAGAGTTCTATTCTTCATCATATCGACACTTGAATTGACGGTCTTTACCGACAAATCTATCTCCCTAGGTGTTGTTAGATGGTCCTTACCATGCTAGATGTATTCTGTGGCGAGCCTTGGCACCTCCTATCGATGGCTCTGATCTTCTTGCATCAACAACGACGGTTCCCTTCAACCATCTATGAAATAGGCCAAGTGTCCCTAACCCTACCTTTCTATTTGCAAGTGCATGTTATGTTTTAAGTGTGGGGACGTCAGTGTCCAATCGGTTGACAAGTCCTAGGCCATGTCAATCAATCTACCCTAACTAGTAAGGCCTTAAGTGTGGGGATGTGTCCTTGCGCGTCTATTGTGCATACCCCCTGCACATGTCATTAACCAATCATGCGTATCTACCACGTACTAATTCTTTCCTGATGGGGTCTCTTCCCCACCCACCCACCCACCCTTGTGTCCCCTATCGTCGAGGTTGTTTCCCTTGCAGTTGCTTTTATTATGCAATTTTTTTTCTTTTCTATGTGAACACACCCTACGTTCACCAAAATCCCAATCCAACCTATAGCCATTTTCGTCCCTTCGAATGACACGTTTTTCATTTTTACATCCCCTTGTTCCAGCTTACTGTTTTTGCGTTATTAATTTTTGAAGCTTTTCTCGCACAATTGGATGTATTTCCATGTAAACGTGCCCTTCTCACTTCGAAACAGCGATCTGACGTATCATCCCTATCCTATGCCTTCCCCCGGATATTTTTCCTTTTACCTACCTGTTATTTCGTTGCACGATTTTTCTGTTATTAATTTTTGCAAGTTTTTGTATCTTTTTCGTGCATCTTTTTGCCATTTTTCCATAGGAACTTGCCCTATTCTCCTCAAAATTCAATTCTGACTAGATACCCTTGTCTGTCCACCCTTCTTGCATTTTTTTCATTTTTTCTCCGCCCTGTTTCGACCTCTGAATTTTTTGTTATTAATTTTTATTGGTGTTTTCGCGCTCCATTTTATTATTCCTTCTGGCATGTGGACGCCTCCTAACCCCATCAGAATTGAGTTCTACTGTGACATCCCTGACGATCATCTCTATCTTGATATTTTTCCTTTTTACTTCCCTCCATTTCGGTGCACGAATCATTCCATATTAATTTTCGAATCATTCCGGTGCACGAATCATTCCATATTAATTTTTGAATCCTTTTTCAGGTACAGTTTTGGGTTTTTTTCATACGAACAGGGCTTCTCTTGCTCGGCACTGTGTTCTAATGGGATAGGATTGTCGAGCATGTTTTTATGCACATTTTTCCTTCTTCCCTCGCTTCCTTTCAACTAATGGATTTTTTTATTTTAATTTTTGTATGTGTTTTTAGGCCTGTTTTTTGTGTTTCTTCCATGTGAACGCCCTGAATTGTTCTCAGACACCCGATTACACTTTTTTGTTGTCTTCCTCTCAACTTTGGACACAGTTTTTCTTTTTATAGTATTTCATTCTAGCTCACGGTTTGGGTCTTTTGCATTTTTCCATCCATTTGCATCTATCGTGCCTCGCGTCGCATATGACCGCTCGTTTTTTTCGATTTTAAATCATGGCATCGTGTCCGTCACTTCATCCCACACCCATGCCGCTGTCCTGACCCTCGTTGCTTCTCGTCCACGCAAATCTTTTTACCCCCATCCTGTGCACATGTGCGGGACAGAGGCGGCACCCCATTTTTTCTTTATTTCTTTCTTTCTTTTAATTTCAAAAAAAAACCCTTTTTTTAACACAAAACAAAAAACACCGAACCACCCGCGTCCCTTTCCTTCTCCCCTCTCTCTTTCTCTTTCTCTCTCTCTCTCTCCCTCTCTTTTTCTCTCCCCGAATCCATCTCCTCCTCCCCCCTCCTCCTCTTCCCTCCATCTCCTCCTCCCCTTTCCCTCCTTCTCCCTTGTCTTCTCCTTCCCCTCTCCTTCCTCCTCCTCCTCCTCCTCATTCTGCTTCTCCTCCTCTCCTTCCTTGGCCATTACCACCCTATTAGCCACCTGCCGTATTCACCAGCAGGTCCCGTCGTTGCTGCTGGCAGTGCAGGACCACCATCCACCGCTGCTTGCACAACTCGAGCACTATCCGCTGCTTCCTCCTCTTCACCACCGCTCCCTCCTCACCCCACCCCCACCACACCCCCCCTACCCCTCTCTTTGCCCCCCTTCCTAGCCCTTAACTCCCACCCCCCCAACCCCTCCCTTAGTCCCCCCTTCCCACCCCTTAAATCCCACCCCCAACCCCTCCCTTAATCCCCCCTTCCCACCCCTTAAATCCCACCCCCGCTAAGCCCCCCTTCCCCCCCCACCCATAAACCCACCTTCGCCACCTCCTCCTAAGCCCTCTTTCCCCCCCACCTCCGCAGAACCCCCCCTCTTCCCTTGCCCCCTTTCCTACCATTCCCTCCAACCCGCAATAGCCCCAAAGTCGACCCCCCTTTATGAAAATTTCCCGCCCACGCTGGTGTTCACGTGTCGTACACGTCCACGGGGTCTTTGTGTTCGTGTTCCTGAGTTGCAAGTAGTTGTTTATGCATGAGGACGTGCGCCTGGACTTGTCCGTGCAGTGGTGCATGCCCTTCCGTGCACAAGCAGTTGTTCACACGTAGTCGGGTACCTAATTTTCATTAAAAATTGTCAAAAATCCTTAGAAACACATAAAATTGAATAAAATTAACAAAAATTCCTTAAAATTCATAAACATTTACAAAAAATATAGCTAAATTTTCCTTTGACCAACTAGACAATTTTTGGATTATTTTCTAAAGCTAAAACTCCAAAAATTATTTGTTAAAATTTCAAAAACTTCAAAATTCATTTAAAATCCATTAAAATTTGGTAAAAAACCTTTCAAAAATAAATAAATATCAAAAAAAATTCTTCCAACTTTTTCTTTAATTCTCAAATATTTGAAAAAGCTAAACATGCTTTACAAAATGGTCAATTTTTTTTTTGGGTAAAATTTTGGAAAAAAGCATGTTAAATGCCAAACATAAACAGAAAATTATTGGAAAAATCTAGCCACCTAGCTGAAATTTGTTGGTTCAATTTTAACTCATATTGGATGGTTGAAACATCATACTTAAAATTTGCAACCTTTTTTATATGTCCAACCTAACACATTTTGAAGAAAAAAAATCCAACCTCCAAAATGCTTTTAAATTGGATTCACACCTAAACATTTCAACTTGGGGAATTTCTTCATTAAAAATAATAAAACAAAAATTAAAAAAATTCAATACACGATCAAAATACTAACCCCAACTAAATCAAATACACCCACCCTCATCTTGTCGGTAAAAGTATTGTCTTGCCAAAAATCTAACCAAACACCATGTGTTTCTTGATTATTTTTTAATGAGGTGTTGGTTTGGTTTTTTATGAGCTTACCATGTTCAAAACTTTTTCTGCTATTGTATTTTCTCTTTTGAGACTCATTTGCATTGTGGGATTGATACGTGTGCATTCCATATCCTTGCATATACACACACTCTCAGGTAATTATTTTCCCCTTCTCGTTTCTTTTTTCCACTATCCCAAAATTCACATATTAATTCCTAAGATGAACCCTAATCACTACCATCGCACGCGTATGTGTGCTCAACACACCTTCTTTTGAATTAAATAAAACTCAACCAATTGTTCACTTTGCACGTGCTACATGCATTTCAAAGGTACCTTAATTTTAAATAAAATTAACCAGTCGTCACAAAAATACATGTGCACGCTAAAAAAGAAGAGCATTTCAAACATATTAAATTCTTAATTCATGAATCTGCATTTAGAGACCCAGTCTGGGTATCGAAGTTCGGGATTCGTTAAAAGCACTATTCCACCTTAATAAATTGTAAACAAAAAATTAAAAACAAACCGTCATTTTCTTTTCTAAGCTTTACAACTTAATAAAATTTCACTCATTTTTCATAATTTATTTAAAAGAACCCTTCACTCACTACAAGAATATGAGGCTATAGCGACACGTGTTAGCGACGACAAATAGCGGCATCGTTATTTGCGATGCTAATAGCAACGGTGCCCAGAGTAAAAAAACACGGGCCGAAACTTGAGCGCGTCATTTTTCACCCATTCACGAAAGAGAGAGCGAGAGGGAGAGCGATCATCTTGCTGAGAGGGAGAGAAAGAGAGAAAGAAGACCTCTCACCACCGCCGCCGCCGCCACCACCACCGTTCGCGAAGAAGAGGAGGAGGTGTATGGAGGGCAAAGAGGAGCCGCCAAACCCTTCTTCAAGTCTTTACGGTGAGTGCATTGTCCATTCTTGCTCTGCTTTTGTGTTTTCTCTCTCTCTTTTACTTGTTTTTGGTATAATTCGTATGTATTGAGAGAGGGAGGGAAAATGAGAGAGAAAGAGAGGAAGAGGGAGAGGGAGAGAGAGAAAATGAGAGAGGGAGAGGGAGAGGGAGAGGGAGAGGGAGAGGGAGAGGGAGGAAATGGGAGAGGGAGGGAGAGGAAATGAGAGAGGGAGAGGGAGAGGGAGGAAATGGGAGAGGGGGAGGGAGGGAGAGAAAATGAGAAAGGGAGAGGGAGTTTTCTCTCTCTCTTTTACTTATTTTTGGTATAATCCGTGTATATTGAGAGAAGGAGAGGAAATGAGGTATAATTCGTGTGCATTGAGAGAGGGAGAGGAAATGGGAGAGAAAGAGAGAGAGAGGGAGAGGGAGAGAGAGAAAGAGAGGGAGGGGGAGGGGGAGGGGGAGGGGGAGGGAGAGAAAATGCGAGAGGGAGAGGGAGTTTTCTCTCTCTCATTTACTTTTTTTTTGTATAATTCGTGTGTATTGAGAGAGGGAGAGGAAATGAGAGAGAAAGAGAGGGAGAGGGAGAGAGAGGGAGAGGAAATGAGGTATAATTCATGTGTATTAAGAGAGGGAGAGGAAATGATATCAATCATGCATTATACTCGCAAGCTAATTGAATACCATATACAAGAAGATTGGGTGTGGCTGGCAAATTTTCTATCTAGGGGGGTGACGTCTCGTCCCAAGGAGGAGTGCACCCCTTGCAGCCAATTAGAAGAGTTCGTGGGCATGCGATGGATGGAGTGCATGAGCCAATCCACCACTTGGAAGGCACTACCCAATCTATATCGTCAATACCAAAGGAGACAGGCAACCTTCCAGACCTACCTACAATCTTGGAGCCTGAGATGGAGGCAATGATCGATGTATTGATTCCCATGGATGTCAAGACTTTTGATCTGCTTAGAGAGGAAGCATCCTTACCATTATATGATGGGTGCCGAGTATCTCGCCTGAAGATACTACTTGCACTCCTAAGTGTGCAAGCAAAATACCGGTGGAGCAATGCGAGTGTGACCAAGTTATTCAGGTACCTTGTACGTACGCTTCGTTGATTTCTTTTCGATACTATTATTAAAAAAAATTGTGCTTTTTCGAGGTGTTTATTGATTTTTTTCATGTTATTGAAATATCATATATTATCACCTGCAAATACCATGCCTAAGTCTCGTGATGATGCACGACATGTTTTACAAAAGCTTGGCATGGATTACAATAGCATCCATGCATGTATCAATGATTGCATACTATTTCGAGGAGAATACGAGACTACAGAGACATGTCCAAAGTGTGGTGCTCACAGGTATCGACAGGACTTGCAAGGGCAAACCATCCCTTAACAAGTTCTTAGACACTTTCCGCTTATCCCCCCTATAAACCACATGTTTCGTACGTCCGGCATGGCGAGTTTGACAACGTGGCATACGCAAAATAGGTCCACAGATAGAGTTCAACGAATATCAGCGAATTCACGCACATGGAGCCACATGGACTCTATCTTCCCAGGCTTTGTGCGAGAGCCAAGGAATCTTCGGCTCAGTCTTGCAATGGATGGCGTGAATCCATTCAATCTGCGCTCAACTTCTTACAGTGTGTGGCATATAGTCCTTGTCAACTACAATATCCCTCCATGGCTTTCTATGAAGAAAGAACATCTCATCCTTAGCTTACTCGTCCCCAACCACTACAAAGTCAAAAATATGGACGTGTATCTTCGTCCATTAGTCAATGAGCTTAAGATTTTGTGGGAGGAGGGGGTCACCGTACAAGATATGAGCAAGTGCGATGGTTAATGACTGGCTCTCACCCAGCATACCAAGAAGCACAAAACCAGGGTACCGAGCAGCAAAGTATATGCTTGGAGCTTTGCTCCTCACCATGAAACCTGCAAACACACCTCTCTTGCCATGAATACACACACACAAAAGACTCAAGACACACCCTCACCAATCAAGAAACAAGATCAGGAGGCTCCTCTTTCAAGCTCACACACCAAGAATCCATAGTTGCAGCACACACGAAGAGCAAGAAGAAGGATGGACAAAGAGAGTTTGGAAAAGAGGGAAGAGGGAAGTTAAAGAGGCACCACAATCTGCCGTGCTCCAAACTCCTCAACCACTTTTTCCCAAGAACCCCAATTGCACCCTTTTGAACCTTTATTAAATCAAATATTTTTGACCATACAAAAAAGACTAAGGTTGAAGCCCTTATGTGTTACATGCATTCTAGGCAAGATTCCTAAGGTTTTTAAAATCAAGGAACATATGCAATGGCTTTTATAGCTCCAAGCCAAGCATTTACAATACATAAATGTATATCAATGAAATACAACTTAGATACAATAACACAAATATTTTTGATAAAGTGAATAATTTGTCAATGTAGATCCCAAATCTTTTAGCCTTTTTGATGACAAAATTGGAGGCTATCATTCCTCCCACACTTAAATTGGTGAGCTCTCGCGAACCAAAGAACCATGGTAAACTTCCATTGTAAGCTTCAAGAAAAACATCATATCCTTCTTCTCATTTCTTCACACTTCCGTGGATCATTTGTCCACTTCTTCAACAACCATTATCTCTTCACATCAATATTTTGTCTTGATTCCAAACACCCATCACTGACTAATACACTGATAAGGATGAATACCACAACACTTTGATTTTGGGAGACACACTATCTCCATGAAGAAGAAACATTGAAAATCCACCAATTTGACACCAAAAAGGTGAAAAACCCACAAAAGATCTTCAAAGTAGCACTCCCACTTCATCAGATTTAACTTTAATGTTCTCCCACCCGGAAGATTCTAATGCTTTGGCTTTGATATGAAGGCTTCATTGTAACATTGCATAGGAACTAGCTTTATAAGGACCTTAGGATTTTAAGGTTTTATTAAAGCAAAAGATTATCTTCTTTTTCATTGCCGTTTCTTGCCGATGCCTTCTGTGGATAAGGATGAGGACGAACGATTTGCTGTAAATCAGCGAGGGAAACAAAAGCAGAACAGATCGCCATGTATGACAGAGCAGGAGTAGAATAGGTCGTAATTTGTATCTTCCCTTTTCACTGGATTTCCCCTAGTTTGATGCTCGTCTCGTCTTTTAACTGTTTCTTCGTGCAGGCATTCTTATTCGGTGCAGATGCTGATCTCTGGTCACAAACAGGGCCCCGAAACAGAGGAGACAAAGGAGGAAGGAAGCAAGAGATCAGGAGATGGCGATGGCAAGGAATGAAGGAAGGCGTCTTACCTCCGTGTGATGCAAGATCAAACGAGAGGGGCTTCCCTTTTCGATCTTTCTTCTTCTCTCTCCTCATCTTGCATTCCCTCTGCCCGATTTTCATCTTTTGCACATTTGACTCTATGGATCATCGTTTGATCTACTAGGCTTCTTCCTGTAATTCTCCTCATAGACGCGAACAATGATGATGACCGTCTTCACAAGCTTGCGAACATCACGAACGTTGTAGTTCTACACCAGATAGACGCCATACCAGATAGACGCCATAGACAGTGCTAGCCCCAACGAAGAAGAGTGTGCACATGAAGGTCATCGTTGATCGGCCTTCTCCTCCTCCTCGCCTTCCAATTCCTTCTTTCTTCTTCCTACTTTCCTCTAATCTTGCAAAATACAATATATGAGCACAAATCTGCATACAACTCCCTGCTCTTCAAAGTTCTTGAACACCTGCTCTTTACTTTGCAGAATCCATGGCTAGCCCGGTCCCGGCAACGGAACCAAAAATGACTGGTTCTCACCCAGCATACCAAGAAGCACAAAACCAGGGTACCGAGCAGCAAAGTATATGCTTGGAGCTTTGCTCCTCACCATGAAACCTGCAAACACACCTCTCTTGCCATGAATACACACACACAAAAGACTCAAGACACACCCTCACCAATCAAGAAACAAGATCAGGAGGCTCCTCTTTCAAGCTCACACACCAAGAATCCATAGTTGCAGCACACACGAAGAGCAAGAAGAAGGATGGACAAAGAGAGTTTGGAAAAGAGGGAAGAGGGAAGTTAAAGAGGCACCACAATCTGCCGTGCTCCAAACTCCTCAACCACTTTTTCCCAAGAACCCCAATTGCACCCTTTTGAACCTTTATTAAATCAAATATTTTTGACCATACAAAAAAGACTAAGGTTGAAGCCCTTATGTGTTACATGCATTCTAGGCAAGATTCCTAAGGTTTTTAAAATCAAGGAACATATGCAATGGCTTTTATAGCTCCAAGCCAAGCATTTACAATACATAAATGTATATCAATGAAATACAACTTAGATACAATAACACAAATATTTTTGATAAAGTGAATAATTTGTCAATGTAGATCCCAAATCTTTTAGCCTTTTTGATGACAAAATTGGAGGCTATCAGTTAACTGTCCGCCAATATTCGAGCCATTCTCATGTGGACAATGCATGACTTTTCGAGATTTAGAGAGTGCTCAAGTAAATAGACTTTTATTCTCGTTGGTAATATCTATATTTTATCTCGTTCAAGTTTGTATTCATTGGATAGAGGTGTTGAAACAAGTCTGGTTACCTCAGGTTATCATGCATATCCATTGTGTGGGCCACAATTAGACTCCCAAAGGTCACTAGATAGAGGTGTTGGAACAGGTCTGGTTACCTCAAGTTATTCACTGGATAGAGGTGTTGGAACTAATCTGGTTACCTCAGGTTATCATGCATGTCCATTGTATGGGCCACAGTTAGACTCCCAAAGGTCACAAACCATGAAGAAGATGGTATATCAAGGGCACGCCTCTTTCTTGCCAGAGAGTCATGAACTCAGGGAAGGTTTTCTTGGACGACCTCCAACACGTGTAAATGCTGCAAGCTGGTACGAGCTGAAAATGGTCCATGCGGAGTCACATCCAAACGGAATGCGGCAGTTCTCAGTTTTCTACGAGTTGCCATATTGGACCCACTTACAGATCAACCACTTGTTGGATCTCATGCATATTCTCAAGAATGTGGGCAGCTTGCTATGGGACCACATCACAGGAAAGAGAGACACTATAGGGGCACGAATGGATTTGAAGGAGGTAGGCAAGATGAAGGCGCTTTGGCCACAGTCAAGTGCTGATGGTTGCATATAGCTACCTCGCGCTCCTTGGGTTTTATCCACTAAAGAAGTGCGCATTGTGAAGCAAGTAGTCAAGTCTATCAGCACTCCGATGGGTATGATGCGTTCTCTTAGGTCTGCATTTTCTAAAGATGACCAATTATCAGGGCTAAAATCCTATGACTGACAAAGATATGTTAGGTTTGTACTACGAATGGATTGTAATTGGCGTGCGCATTTTGCTATTTGGAGTGCAGCCATTGTTCATAATGCTTTCTCATTTGTGGCAGTTTGTACTACTAATCGCGATTGCAAGATGCCTTACTCCAGAAATACACGGGGCCATTTACAGGTTGTCGACTTTGGTGTAATGGATCTCACAGAAGGAGATTAAGACATCCTCTATTGAATCCGCGAGGCGGGGAGCAGTGGAGACGGTCTGTCTGTTTGAGAAATACCTATCTACTAGCATGCTCATGATACAAATCCACCTTCTTGTGCATCTTGTAGATGAAGTGGAGATTGCTGGACCTATCCATACACGATGGATGTTCTTCTTGGAGCACTTCATGAAAACCCTGAAAGGCTTTGTGCGACAACGAGCTCGGCCAGAAGGTAGCATGGCTAAAGGTTGGTTGGTGTCTGAGTCACTAGTGCATATTTCACAATGGCTACCAACGGTGGATCCAGACAACAAAATGCTTTTGTATGTTGCACCATGCCTCTATGGAGATGTGGCTCACCAAGTACCAGATCGCTAGGCAAGATCGAGAGGAAGTGCGATCTGAATTTCGACATAGTATGCACCATCAACCAATTCGATATGCCAAGGGCATGGAGGAGATGGCGCGGTTCATGTCAACACGATGGTTGCATGGAGCTTTGACCGCAGCGTCTCGCGAAGAGGCGGAGGTCTCAATGGAGGAGTGGAAATTCTCAAGGGGATATAGTCCAAAGGTGATGACATGCTTAGGATTTGTCGTATCTATATTTTATATGCGACAACTAATTTGAGTGTTTCAATGTACAGTACAAAATATATAGTGTAGCGTGGTCACACGGACGGCATTTTCACGTGGAGCGTATTAACAAAATGCACTCCAGAATGGACTGGGGTATCATGGCAAGGTTCGAGCAGGAGAGCCGACGACGAGCAATGGATCCAAACATGGTTATAGATGAGATGGAGGATTTTGGAAACTTGCAAAGTATTGTTACGATGGATTACCGTAACTTCTCCATGATACTATTCGATGTGCATTGGTTCAAAGTGGTACTTGAAGGAGCTAGAGCAACAATTCAATGAGGTCCATCTGGATTTCTTGAAATAGATTTCGAAAAACAATGGATAGATTTGCGTGATACCTTTGTGTTGCCAGCCCATTGTGAACAGGTGCATGAACTCATTTTTGTTTGTTAATTGTATTACGACATGGTACATGTCACAATAGTTTAATCTCTCTCGTACATATTTATGAACAGGTAATCTTCTATCCAAACCCCCGACAACCTTGATGGTGGTATGTTATACCTTCATCTCCCCGAAGTGCAAGAATATTATCAAAGTAATGTTCCAAGCATAGATGAGGACAATATGCAAATAGAGGGGTCAATATTACAAGGGGTGGAGGCCATCGAAAGCTTGGAGCATGTAGAGGAGCCAGCATCAGCTAACAATGATGGAAATATAGGAGTTCAAGAATTCTTTGAGAATGAGGTGGACTCATCCTTTTGTGGTGATATGTCTATCAACCTTCCAGTGTATACGGAGTTGTGTCAAGAGATTGACATGGGACCATAGGATACTTCATACTTGGAGCATCCACTTACTCAATTCGTTGACTAATCGATTATAAGAGTACACAAGATATGCATTTTAAGTGAGATCATTTTTTTAGGATTTATATTACCATACTTTGTATGATTTAAATTGATTATGCTAACATCATTTTTTATTTGTGTAGGTGACCTTTTCAGGATGAGTCAAGGGATGAGTGATGAGGAGTTGCAGGATATCTTCACGCGCATGTCTCCAAATCAAATAGCAAGATCTAGAGACATAGCAAACCAGGAACTATCTCGGATATCATCAGGCCGGTCTACTAGCTCTACTTCGGCGCGATCAGATGCTTCAGCTTTGAGCAGATGAGATTGATGCTCCAGACTTGGGCCAGAGGGAGGGAGTGCTTCAAGGTGAGGGGGATACTGTAGAGATATGGAGGCAGTGAGCCCACGGTTGGCACGGGATACAAGTGCGACTCCTTGCTCTCGTGGCGGTTCCAGGGAGCGTGGCTCAGGTGGATGCTGTGGAAGCACGGACGCGGTGTCTCCGTCTTGTCATTCTGCTAGAGTTGCATCACCTCCAAGATTTGTCACACTTGTGGGGACGTCTACTCCAGTTACTCCAACTTTTTCTCAACCGTCTACACGTGGCACCCCTATGGGTGCTACTCCGATAGATACTATCCCGGTCGGTACACCGGATGTATAGGGGTCTCCTGGATATGCCCAAGAGCATGGACGCAGGTGGGAGAGGAGGAGACACGAGAAAGGGAACATCCGTTGGATTACAGACTATAAACGCATAGTAATTAGTGTTTAGAATAGTGTATCCCTCGAGAGACGCTCCTGGCCCGCGAGGGCGTTGTCGTCGTGTTGGGGATTGAAGGTCTTCCACCGAGGTTTAGAGCAAAAGAGGAGTGTGGAATTCAAGGTTAGGAGAAGGAGAAAAGATTGGGGTTTGATAAGATTTGGGTTTTCGAGATGTCTTAGTTAAAGAAGAAGATCTCAAGCTTTTTCTTTTATTTAGCATACATGAATGGAATGAAAAACTTTGTTTTGATCACATCAAATGCATATGCGGATAATAGGCCAATACATTTAGGGATAATCTCAGATTTAATCTAAATGCATATTCCAAATGCAAGTTCAAACGGTTTCTATTTCATGAACATGAATAGATAACAACTCCAAGATACAAGTATTTTGATGGTAGACTCAAGTACATCCAAGACATAGATCAAAAACTCATGAATTGCATTGATAAAGCATAAAATTTACTTCAGCCCTGTTTTAAAACAGTAATTTCCAGCCCATAATCAAGCTCCAAAAGTACACATAATCCCAAGAATAAGCTTCACTAATCATACACAAATGAAGCCCTGATGTTAAGAGGTCAATTCCTTCTTTTACAATCACATAGATCACCCATTTACTCATCAAAATGGACAAGAATAGTGGGCTGCCCTATTTATGACTAGTTTTTTCAGTCCAAAACAGCCCATACACCTTCAAAATCCTCCCCTTTGCTTGCCCCCAAAGTCACTCAAGTACTTGGGTACAAGACGGGCTTCATTGGACCATGAATATGGTAAAAGAATGAAAGAAGATGTACATAAGAGTAGGCTGAATACTTTTTCTCAGGTTTCCCCCTTTTATGGACTGTCAAACCACTCATTTTTGACATACCAAATGGACGGGCAAGAAGAGATCTCACCTTCCTTGTTTGTATCTCCTTCTTCAGCTTTAGTTGGTGTTGAGTTTGCATGCTTTGGAGCATGCACCATAGTGTCAAGAATCGCGTGGTGGGGGGACTTGCTCAAGATATTGCACTGAACACACACAGAATGCAGAAGGAGAAGCTCACTCAAGAGACAAGAAGAGAGATGGAGGCCAAAACGTTTTCTTGTTGGTTTCTTCTTCTTCTTCCATACTCTTTACAATGTACACAAAGTATAAATAAGATACAACATGAAGGAAAGTGGCCTACTAAGTCAAACAATGCATAATTAACTACACTAGTCGACTGGCGCTATAACTATACCAACTGTAAATAGGTGTAACAACCTGAATATAATAAGTAATGAGTCACTGTCCATGTGAGAGTCATAATGACCACCGACGTGCTAAATGTAGACATGTGGACCCATCTAACTAGGCGGTCAATCATCAATGTCTGCATGTGTTGAGCTTGTCATCTCAATACTCCCCCTCAAGCTCAACTGCATCTCTGCAACTCCAAGTAAGCTTCAAAACTTTTAAAGCTTCTCTATACCCAATGCCTTCGTGAAGATGTCAGCTATCTGATCTTGTGTGCTGACATACACCAAGTCAATCTCACCTGCTAGTACCTTCTCTCTCACAAAGTGGTAGTGTACCTCAATATGTTTTGTCCTGGCATGGAACCCAGGATTTCTAGCCAACTGTATACTGCTCATGTTGTCACAATCAATGACAACTGGACCTTCCACTTGCACATCTAAATCAGCCAATAACTTTTGTAGCCATACTACCTCACATGCTGCTACAGCAACACCTCTATACTCAGCCTTTGTACTCGACAAAGCAACTGTAGATTGCTTTTTACTGCTCCAAGCAACTACTGCACTACCAAGAGAGGACATATATCCACTGGTAGATCTTCTATCAGACATACTACTAGCCCAATCAGCATCTGTGTATCCAAACACCTGTACATCTGTACCTGCCTCATAGAAAAGTCCATAATGTAATGTGGACTTCACATATCTCAATATGCGTCTGACTGCATCCAAATGTGGCTTTCTAGGTACTTGTATAAACTGACTCACAAGACCAACAGTGTAGCTCAAGTCTGGCCTTGTAATGGTCATGTAGATCAAACTCCCCACTATCCTCCTAAATATAGTAGGGTCTTCTATCTCATCCCCAACATCAGTACTCAACTTTACATTCTGCTCCAATGGGACTGAAAGTGGTTTGCATGCTGTCATACCATACTTGGACAACATATCCAAGCCATACTAACTTTGGGATAGCCATATACCATCATCGCATCTGATCACCTCAATGCCAAGGAAGTACCTTAGCTCACCTAAATCCTTCATCTCAAACTTCTTCTTCAAAAAATCATTGACTTCAGCAATCCCACTATCACTATCACCTGTAATAATCAAGTCATCCACATAGATGACTATGATGACCAAACCTACATCTCCCTTTCTCACATAAAGTGAGTGATCAGTATCACAAACATAAAAGCCAATATTTACAAGATACTCTCTGATCTTGTCAGACCATGCTCTAGGTGCTTGCTTGAGCCCATAGAGTGCCTTCTTCAACCTGCACACATACGTGGGATGCTCTAAATCTTCATAACCTGCCGGTTGATCCATATACACTTCTTCCTGCAAATCACCATGCAAGAATGTATTCTTCACATCCATTTGCTGCAACCTCCAATCTTTGGCTGCTGCCAAAGCAATCACACATCTGACAGTTGCCATCCTAGCAATTGGACTGAAGGTTTCTTCATAATCTATGCCATATATCTGGGCATAGCCTTTTGCAATTAGCCTAGCTTTGTACCTACTAATAGAACCATCTGCATTGTGCTTAATCTTATAAACCCACTTACATCCAATAGCTTTCTTGTCCTTCGGCAATGATACTAGATCCCAAGTCTTATTGGCCTCTAATGCAGCCATCTCCTCATCCATTGCTGCATCCCAATGAGCATGACCAACAGCCTCCTCAAAACATGTGGGCTCAACATCCTCAACTAGTTTCACCATATAAGCATAATGGTGAGCTGCATAACCTTCAAAAACAAATCTTTTAACAGGGTATCTGACCCTACTAGATCTGTGTACCACCGAATCACTCAATGGAGCCTTTACATTACTATGAGCTCTCTGTACACCTGGTGTCCTGACAGAAGGAATACCAAGCTCATCATCTAAGCTCTCTGAGCCACTAGAGTCTCCATCAAGAACTGCATCAATGTCATCTGACACTTTATTCTTTCCTTTGTCTTTACCTGTAGTGCTACTAGATGCACCTGAAGATGTAGAGGTACTCCTTAGTCTCCCAGACCAAGGACTACCAGATGATGTCTCTGGTCCACTAAGAGTCCGTGATTCTTGCTTTTCAGCCTGCATATGAGTGTCATGATCATCATCATAATCCAATGCATCACCACTAGATGTATATCAACTGCTCATTTCATCAAAGATGACATCCCTACTCACTCTGAACTTACATGTGATAGGGTTACAATAGTGATACCCTTTCTGCTCTAAAGAGTATCCAATAAAAACACATTTTTTTGCCTTTGGATCAAGCTTCTTCCGTAGCTCATCTGGCACATGAACGTATGCAGCACAGCCAAATACTTTCAAGTGCAATACATCAAGCTTCTTGCCAGTAAAGCATTCTTTAGGAGTCATCCCATGAATTGCAGCTGTGGGAGTTCTGTTCATAATATAAACAGCAGTATGAACAACCTCAGACCAAAAATACTTAGGCATATTCTTTTCAGCCATCAAGGCGCATGCAACTTCTGCAATATGCCTATTTTTCCTTTCTGCAACCCCATTTTGCTATGGGATATAACTGTCTCTTTATCCCATGAAACCTCAGAAAATCACTGAACTCAGTTGAGAGGTACTCTCCCCCTCCATCTGACCTCAAGCACTTTACTTTTAAGCCTGTTTCTCTTTCAACTATAGCCTTGAAAGTTCTAAAGTGCTCAAACGCTTCACTCTTTTCCTTTATAAAATATACCCACAACTTTCTAGAACAATCATCAATGAATGTGACAAAGTATGAACTGCCTCCAAGAGATACATTTTGTGTAGACCCCCAAATGTCTGTATGCACAACAACAAGGATATTTCTGCTTACATCTCTGTCATGTGAAAAGGGTTGTTTTGTCTACTTACCAAACTGACATGCTTCGCATACCTTATGAAATTCTGCAACTCTAAATGTAGGCAAACCTGTAACCAACCCTTTGGACTACATTAATTTTAGCCTTTGTACATTTGCATGTCCAATGCATTTGTGCCAAATTTCAATATCTGCAACAACACATTTTCCTTTAGCATATATAGCAACATTCATAGTAGGAATTCCAGCATCCAGAGTAAACATACGTCCAACTCTACTTCCCTTTGCTACCAACCTGCACTTGTCATTGAAGTCTTCTACAAAGCAGCCCTTTGCATTAAATCTGACTTGCAGCCCTTGCTCTACCATTTGACCGACTAACACCAAGTTCTTTGTAATAGATGGCACATGTAATACATTTGAAAGACTCTTTGTCTTACCATCATGCAAGGACAAGGGAACTTTTTCAATATGTGAAATTTGGTGGCATGAATCATCACCCGTCTGCACATAACCTGCATTTTACAAATCCTGCATCTCTCCAAACCATTCTACACCACCTCTTCCTCTAAAGCTCCCCCTGCCTCTAAAGTTACCATGACCTCCTGAAACCTGCATATCGCCAAATTGCTAATTCAATCTGTTTTGCTGGTTATCACTACCACGTCCTGTACCATGGCCTCTTGAAGAGAACCTGCCACGTCCCCTTCCTGAACTGGAGTAGAAAGCTTGGACCTATTCACCATTTCTTTCAGATGTCTCACTCTGCATGTTGATCTCTTCAGTGATCATAAGGGAGACCAACTCATCGAAATCTGGAAATGGCTTTCTGACATATACGGAAGTTACAAAAGGATTCCTGTTGAGAATCAGCAATCACACTCACTAAACAGCCTCTTTGTATGGAGCCTCAGGGTCAAGGATATGCAGACTAACTTATCCCATATGCACAATGGTGCCTACTGCAGTTTCCTACTTTCCTATAAAGCATTGTACTTGCTTCCTTTCTTAATGCAATGATAGTACTCTTTTCTTTTCAGTGAAGTGTCAATGTCATTGTCCACATACACAAGATTGTGTTTATGAGTCCAAGTCTCAATCTTGGAACCTAATTCACTTGTGTAACAAATAGTGTCTTTGTCTTCTCCATCATGAGTCCACACTTCTCATTTCATCCTCCATAGCTTCCGGTTATGCCATGCTCTAGATCTCGCATTTCTCACATGGTATCAGAGCACATTTGGGCATGGCATTGCTTCTCTAGCCTCTCTTGATTCCTTTCAACCTCAGTCTAGCTCAATGTCAGCTCATGACTTCATCTCCCAACTCTACTCTCACTGAAGCTTCCATGGCAGCCATAGCCAGCAGCACCCTGTCAGATTGAGCTGCTTATATCTCACTCCACAGGTCAAATCTCTTGGAGCTTCCTTCTGGAAAAGTATTTTCCAACTCACAAATCTCCCCCGTATCACATCAATCCAGGACATTGGACCATCTGGAGCTCAGCATTGTGAAAATCCTCAATCTCTGCTCTATGTCTGCCATAGCCAAACAGGACCTACCTTACTTGGAGCTTCCATAACTCTTCAACCAGGCCATTTCAGCCCACGATTTCTTCTAGGGAGTTGTTCCTCTGCTCAAGTCGATTCATCCTCATACAAAAATCGACTGCATTACTGCGCCCTGACTCCAGCATTGGGAAAATCGCGGAAATCTGTCAGAACTGCGCCTGCTTACGTTCGAGCTGCCTGCGTGCTGCATACAGTCCACGATGTTGATGATTATCATGGGGCTTTGATAGCCCATGAAGTCAGCTTCCTAGGCATATAAAAATTTTTGAAAATGATCCACTGTAGCTCCTGCAATCAGCAAAAAACCAGGCTGCCCCCAGAAACCCTAATGCAGAAGCCATAGCCAAAGCTTCAAAATTCTGACATTTCTCACTGTTTCTCTCACTGAAGTTATCAACAGTGATTTTAATCACTGAGCAATACTCTCAGAAGTTCATTAAAGTACTGTCACTCAGATTTGAAGGTATCAGTATCAAATCAAGAAGGGGAAGATCACTTGGATTTTAAAAGAGTAAAGGACTTTGCAGATTTGATATTCATTGACACTCAGATAGTGTTTTTTAGCACTTGTGTCTCTCAACCAATTCTTCTGTTGCTCAAATCTAATAAGTCTGAAGTTGATTTGCTATTGTTCCCATAAGTCTAACATGGGCAAAGACTCTCCAAATGCTCGATTTAAAGGAGTTGGTTTCCACACTTGGCAAACCCGCATCAAGCTCATCCTGATGAAGAAGGGTCTCTGGGCCATCACAAATGGCAAAGAAAAGAAACCTCGGGACGCGGACCTTACAACTACTTGGCAAAAGAATGATGACAGAGCCTAGGCCATTATCAAACTGGAGCTAGACGACAGTTATATCCATCATGTGGATAACTGTGAGACCTCACAGGATACATGGAAAAGACTTGACACCCTATTCGGTGCACAATCTAAATCATCAAAGTATGGTCTCCTGATTGAGTTCTTCAGGCTTGAAATGAAGTCCAGCACATCACTTGCCACACATCTCAATTACATGGAAGGACTCCTAACCCAACTTGCAGGAATCAACATTAAAATGGATGAAGATGTTTGCATCGATGTTCTACTTAAGAGTTTGCCTCCTGAATATAATAATGTATCAACAACTTTAATCAACATGCCAAATCCTAAACTTGTTGATATCCAGGCATCACTATTAGAAGAAAAAAAGAAACTTAAAAGCAAAGAAGAACCAAGTACCTCTAGAGATGAGCATGCATTATATGTTGACAACAGGTACAAAGGCAAGAAGGATCAGCTCTTCTGTGACTTCTGCAAAAGGACCGGACACACCGAGAAGTTCTGTCATGCAAGAAAGAGATCCCAAAAGGCCTATCTAGTCGCAGTCAAAGAAGAAGAAGAAAATGGAGCAAGGGAAGAAGAAGATGAAGATGAAGACCACCAGGATCGGAAGGACAAGACTCATCAGTCCTTGTACTCTCATAATTCTGATAGACTGTTTTAAAAGCCTTGTACTTCCTTGCCCTAATGCTTCCTGCTATACGCTTTGTAAACTCCTTATGTAACTTGGCATTACAGTCCCTGTACACTTTGTGAGGCCCCTGTTACAGCCTCTGGATGTCCACCATGTTTATGGTACCCACACTTAGCCTTTTCTGCGACAGCCTCTGGTGTTTTGCCATGTCTGTGGTATGCCCACACTTTGCAGGTGGTTCTCATTACAGCCTCTACACACTTTGTGCCTTTTCTAGTTGTAATTGAGGAGGGGTGTTGAGAATCAGCAATCACACTCACTAAACAGCCTCTTTGTATGGAGCCTCAGGGTCAAGGATATGCAGGCTAACTTATCCCATATGCACAATGGTGCCTACTGCAGTTTCCTACTTTCCTATAAAGCATTGTACTTGCTTCCTTTCTTAATGCAATGATAGTACTCTTTTCTTTTCAATGAAGTGTCAATGTCATTGTCCACATACACAAGATTGTGTTTATGAGTCCAAGTCTCAATCTTGGAACCTAATTCACTTGTGTAACAAACAATGTCTTTGTCTTCTCCATCATGAGTCCACACTTCTCATTTCATCCTCCATAGCTTCCGGTTATGCCATGCTCTAGATCCCGCATTTCTCACACTTCCAAGCCTTTTCATTGTTAAGTCCACCCAAGGTAAACGATGCCAAATCATCATCATCGGGCATTGCATCAATTGCTGCCAATGCATCTTCAATGCTCCTTACCTTCAGTGCATACTCATTGATAGACATCTTCCCTTTCTTCAATGTATTCAACTCTTCCTTGAGTTGAATCTTTCGTGCCTTTGTATTTACGGAAAACATCCTTCAATTATGGTCCAAACTGCATATGAATTCTCTGCATTTCTAATATGTCCCAGCATATTATTGTCAATTACTGTAGATAGCCAATACATGATCTTCTTGTCTTTTGCATTCCATTCCTTCTGTACCTTTGTCTCTTCTGTAGTTGGAGGATCACTCACCTCCGGCTCCTTTTCTTCACCTGAAACAAACTCGTAGAGGCCTTTTCCAATAAGGAAGTTCGTGACACGGAACTTCCATGAAGGGTAGTTGTTCTTGTCGAGCTTCTCAATGATGGGGCTTCCACTATTCTCTGCCATTATCACAAAACTAATACCAAACAGCAAGCAAATCTTCTACAACTCTCGACCTTAGTGCACAGCAATACACCAGATAGTCTTTTTCACTGTCTACTCAACAATACATGCAATCTACAACCTGTTTGTTGCAGATAAGCCTTATGTTTGCTTCCTGCAAAACACCTCAAGAATTACAGATTTGCAATCTGTAACCTGCGCACCCACTTTCAATCAAAACAGCCGAAATCACAGTGTACCCTGAAAACTGGTCCGCAACCTTGCAGCTCTGAAACGGGGCCTGAAACGGCCTCAGATGCCCAAAATAACTACGGAAAAACCCTAAAGGGCTTATCTACAGAATACACAGCGCTCTTCGCGCACACCAAATCTCATTGCAATCTGAGATTTTTGCTCTGCCCTGCTTCTAGTGTCTCCATAGGCACTATCCAAGAGAAAGAGTGGAAGGATGGGAGAGCTTCTTACCCGTGGCTTGCTTGCTCGAACCTTGCTTCTTCTCCTTCACTTCATCCTTCGAAATCAGTCTCTCTCAGTGGTGCGGCTCTGATACCATGTCAAGAATCGCGTGGTGGGGGTACTTGCTCAAGATGCTGCGTTGAACACACACAGAATGCACAAGGAGAAGCTCACTCAAGAGACAAGAAGAGAGATGGAGACCAAAAAGTTTTCTTGCTGGTTTATTCTTCTTCTTCCACACTCTTTACAATGTACACAAAGTATAGATAAGATACAACATGAAGGAAAGTGGCCTACTAAGTCAAACAAAGTATAACCGAGTACACTAGTCGACTGGCGCTATAACTATGCCAGCTGTAAATAGGTGTAACAACCTGAATATAATAAGTAATGAGTTAGTGGCCATGTGACAGTCATAATGACCACCGACGTGCTAAGTGTAGACGTGTGGACCCATCTAACCAGGCGGTCCATTATCAATGTCTGCATGTGTTGAGCTTGTCATCTCAACACATAGCCCACAGCTCATCCTCCATCCGCCACAGGTATGCAGGCCCGTTTTTTGCATCGAAAAATGAGGGTTGCATCCTCCTCAGCTCCCACTCTTCAGTTTGACCATTTAGGTCACTTATAAGTCATATAAGACCATTATTTCAAGTCTCACACAAATCTAGTGGACTTTTGGCACTTCTCTTGATTTCCAGCCAGATTTTCCTCTTGAACCAATGTGACTTAGCTTGCAAACTGTCAATTACTTCCAGTTGATCAAGTTGTGGGTTCCCATAGACTTAATTTTTGTCAATATACATGGTGCAACTGAAAATTGTATGACAGTTACAAAAGAACTTATGAAATTAAGTGATACCTAAGTCGGTTGTTGGGTAACAATGACTGAATTATGTATGAAAGTTTCTCATGTGAATCCTAATAAAGTTCTTCTGCAAACATAAGAATTTTATGATTTATGTTATGAACAAAAAACTATTTGACAGTGTGTGGTGGGGTTGTCTGTTGAGAGCATGAGGTCGGCTAGTGCCTTAGCCAATGTCAGCCCATTTTAGGTCCCATCAAATTTCCATCCTTGAACTTTTGAAGATCTGGTTCGATAACAACATTACCTCCATGCAAACCAATTGCACATAAAACTTGCTTCATCTTTGTTATAGCATTTTTTTCTAGCTAATAAGGGTTTTAACTTTCAAGCAAACTTTATGTAAAGATGAAGGATGTTTTTGATTCTTCTATAGAGTACATGAAGTACACATATATGAGCATTGATCAAAGGAATATCTGAAATTGGCTTGAATTGTGGATCTTTGATATGCTTGGAGGGGGCTCTATTATGCCATTCAACCTTATAGTTCTCAAATCCCTCGATAGATGGCTCTTCTCCTACTTATTGGCTCTTAATCACATCATGTAAGTTTGATGAAAAATCCAATATAATATATCAAAATCATTTGTGTCCACTTCAAAAGCTCCTTACCACTAGATATTGTGTTCAGATTGAATATTAAATGACATTGTGTTCAGTTTCAATATTAAATGACATTGGATAATTGCAGTGACTTGATGAAAGTGCTCTATTCATCAAAGTAATCGAGACCCTCTCTAATTTTATACGCTTTAAAATCCCACTTTCATCAAGTTTAATCACAAAACAGGCTACTCCTTGTACCTATTTTAAAGACAAATCATAGAATATGATCATCAAACATTGTAGGGTAGGAAGATCAAGGAAAATGTTATTAAAATTCATTATAAACAACCTCTTTCTTCTGGCTCTTGGAGTTGGCCTTGATATGGAAAGGCTCACCCAAAACTTCCATCACCTTACCATTGACTCTTTGTATAATAGTCTTCACCACAGATGGCCTTGGAAGTAAATGATTTTGTATCTGACCCTATTTCATATTTGATTGCATTAGTTAGAAAATTTGTGTCTATGCATCTTGACTAATATCAATAGTATCCAAAGTCTTCTGCACTAGCTCAAAATCCAAAGAATGGTGCCTAATAAAAGAATCCAAGCACTATCTCTTTACTTTTTTGAACTTCTTCTTCTCAAGAATATAATTTGGCATTGCTAAGAGTAAGAGATTATAATACAACTAAGATGCCTTTGAAGCATCTCTCTCACTTACATTTAGTTAAATAAGAGACCTAAACAAGATCAACATCATAACTCACATATTGTTAGAAGCAAAGTTATATTCAATGTTTCTTAAGTAAAAAGTTATATCTTACTACTTGGATTCTTTTACTACGACCACCACCTCCTCATTTGAGATGCTCAATATTCTTGAGAGGTGCTTGTCGATTTTGAAGGCCTAATCTAGTTTTTTTCCATGGTATACTTTGATGTGTTTCTACAATGAAGGGTTCTTCTGTTGACAATTCTGTAGTTTTTGCAACAACTCATCTCTATGTTTTGTTGATAAGTAATTCTCCAATTTAAGAACATCCTTCTCTACACAATAATATTAAATATATAGCTAAAAAATCCATTAGAACCATCACCAATAAACCACATTAGTGAATAACTATTATAAAAAGGAGGAGTACTCTTTTTGATAGGATCTTTAGGCTTTAATCTTTCATCCAATCAAAGATAAATATTTTTTTCCCTTCAAATCAAAACACATGTTTTATGAACTTTGAAAGAGTGTTTTGTTTTGTTCTTTTTTTTAAATTGGTTCATACTTACATTCTAACTCAACATGAAGGTTATAGAGAGCTCTTTTACCATTGTTACAAGGATCATTGGATGATTGATCCATAGTTAAATATGTGATTTGCAACTCTAAATAAGAATACTATGTGAATTAAAAAAAGTCAAAGAATGAGTAAGTAACCAACAAGGACAAGAAGGAGGAAAAGAGAGAATGAGGATAAAGGGAGGTAAGGAGATGTTAAAAAAATTCAAATTGAATATTCTCTTTCACTTCTATCAAGACAAGATAGGATCATTATTAAATCAGTCATCATCATCTTTACAACAGCCTGCATTTCTAAGTTCAATGCAAGCCACAAGAATATTATGATCTTTTAATAATTTTAGATATGTTTATTTATAAATATATAATTTTTAAAAAAACTTTTTTTTTCCTAGAATACTTTCTCTCACTTGGATATCTTAGAGGGAATTTTTTGAGACCTCAAATCTCCCCTAATGAAAGGATCAATTGCAATTTGCATATTAAACAGGGGCTACGAGGCTCCTTGCCACCTTGTTAATATTTTTCATGGAAGAATTGGTGATCTTACCATTTATAAATTTCCTTGTATTTTCATTTCCAAATAAAATATCAATAGATTTAGTAAACTCTCTCCTTAAATGCATATCATGCAAGGATTGGAAGATGAAAGTCTAGCCTAATCTATATGACTTATCAAAGTCGATCTATAAGAATAATAAATCTTGATTGGTTTTTTATACACGTTCAAAGTCTTCTTAGAGGCTTATGATGGAGTCCAAGATGTATCCACCCTTGAGGAAGCATGTTTTATTCTTAGTAACGTAGCCATCAAGATGCGGTGAGAGTCTTCTTGCCAAAGCGGTGGCGAATAGTTTATATCATTAGGGAAGATTTGAGATCTCAAAAATGTCATATAAGAGATCTTAGAGAGAGAAAACATTTTAAGAAATTTTTGGATTTTTTTCAAAAGATTTATATTTTGATAAATAAACATATCCAAATTATTAAAATGTCATTATCATAATATTCTTGTGGCTTACATCAAACCTAAAAATGTAGGTCGCCCGTAAAGATGATGATGGTTGAGTTAATAAGGATCCTACCTTGTCTTGATAGAGTAAAAGTGAATATTAAATTTGACATTTTTTGACATTTAGTTACCTCCCTCCATCCTCATTCTCTCTTTTTCTTCTTCTTTTCCTTGTTGGTTACTTTTTCTTTGACTTTTTTGAATTCACACAATATTCTTATTTAGAGTTACAAATCATATCTTTAGCTATGGATCAATCATCCAATGGTCTTTATAACATTAGCAAAAGAGCTCTCTATCATCTTCATGTTGAGCTAGAATATGAATATGAATATGAACCAATCAGAAAAAGAAAAAAAAATACAATTTTAAAATCTATGAAACATGTGTTTCAATTTAAAGGAAAAAAGAAATTTAATCTTTTGTTGGATGGAAGGTTATACCCCAAAGATCCTATAAAAAATAGTACTCCTTTTGATAATAGCTCTTCACACTAAGGAAGTTTATTGGTGATGATTATAATGGATTTTTGGGCTATAAATTTAATCTTTTTGTAGAAAAGGATGTTCTTAAATTGGAAAATCACTTGTTAATAAAACATAGAGATGTGTTGTTACAAAAATTACAAGATTATCAATAAAAAAAATCATTCATTAGAGAAATGCAGCAAAGCATACCAAAGAAAATAAACTAGTTTAGGCCTTTGAAATCGACAAAGATCTCTTAGAAATATTGAGCATCTCAAATGAGGAGGAGGTGGTCGTAGTAAAAGAATCTAAGCAATAAGATATATCTTTTTACTTAAGAAATACTACATATAAATTTGCTTCTAATAATATGTGAGTTATGATGTTGATCTTGTTTAGGTCTCTTCTTCAACCAAATGTAAGTGAGAGAGATGCTTCAAAGGGGTCTCAAACAATTTTATTATTATCTATTGCCCTTAGTAATGCCAAATGATATTCTTGAGAAGGAGAAGTTTAAAAAAGTAAAAAGGCAATGCTTGGATTCTTTTATTAGGCATCATTCTTTGGATTCTGAGCTAGTGCGGAAGACTTTGGATAGTATACACAAAATTTCTAATTGGGATGCATATACACAAAATTTCTAATTAATGCAATCAAATATGAAACAGGGTCAAATATGAAATTGTTTACTTCCAAGGTCATATGTGGTGAAGTCTATTAGAAAAAGAGTTAATGGGGAAGTTTTCAGTTATCCTTTCCATATTAAGGCCAACTTCAAGAGTAAGAAGAGAGAGGTTTTTTATAATTAATTTAATAACATTTTCCTTGATTTGCCTACCGTGCAACATTTGATTATCAGAATCTATGATTTATCTTTAAAAGAGGCACAAGGACTAGCTAGGTTTGTGATTAAACTTGATGAAAGTGAGATTTTAAACAGTATGGAATTAGAGAGGGTCTCCATTACTTTGATGAATAGAGCACTTCCATCAAGTCATTGTAATGATTTGATAACATTTAGTATTCAATTTGAATACAATATCTGGTGGTTTGGATATTTTCAATAAACAAAGAGTATTTTGATATATTATATTGGATTTTCCATCAAACTTCACTGCCTGATGTGATTAAGAGCCAACAAGTAGAAGGAGAACTATTTTTTTAGGGATTTGGGAACTACAAGGTTGAATGGCACATAGGTGGTAACTTAAAGACGCTCAAATCCATATACAATCTGTTTAAAGAAGCAAACTCTAGATGTCCTTGCCTATATTGTATATCCCTAGCTGTGCAACTAAGCTTAAGCAATTGGAATAGAGCCCCCTCTAGGCATATCAAAGATCCACAATTCAAGCCAATTTTAGATATTTCTTTGGCCAATGCTCATATATGTACACTTTATACACTCTGTAGAATAATTGAAAAAACTCTTAATCTTTACATAGGGTTTTCTTGGAAGCTAAAATCATTATCAGCTAGACAATATGCTATAACAAAGATCGAGCAAGTTTTATTTGCAATTGGTTTGCATGGAGGTAATTTGATTATTGAACAAGATCTTCAAAATTCCAAGGATGGAAATTATATCCCCAAAAAGCCATCTATTGATGGGATGAAGGCTAGAAGGTTCCTAGGCTTTCATGGAAAGCTTGGCAATATTAACTCTAGAAATGGAGGTTCAACCATTAAATATAATAAATGAAAATACCTACATAATACAATTCAAGATCATGCTGATAATAGATGGACTCAACAAAAAAGTCAAAATTAAGAATCACTAGATAAAACATTCTTTTATTGTGATAAAATTGATTGGAAAGATGATGATCTCAAAGACCAATTGAACCTTTTTAAAAAGGCAATGACAGAAGCTTGGGAAAATCAACACTTCACTCAATATATGTGGTAAGAAGTTCTTGTGTTTATATGGTATGAAGTAGCTATGTTTCTTCATTGTTTGACTCTTATTAGATTTTTAACTAATTCTCTTTTTGTTTTTTAATTGTGCAGCATATTTTATACAACCATGATCCATATTATATTAACCAGTATGGAAGTCTATTTATTTGGTCAATCCAATGCATGGAAGAATCACATTATCAAGTAAGAACAATATACTTTACACACACAAGACATGGAGGAGGAAAAGTTGAAGAAAACAACTTAGTAGAGGTCTTTCAATGGTCTTACAGACAAATTTGACATAAATTCAAGCTTAAAGATACAATCACATCATGCAATACATCATGTTTGGTAAAAACCATACAAATGGTTACACAAAAAGGAAAGAGGGATATCTAAACTCTTGTGAAAAGCATAGGTTTTCAAAATGGTTACAAACTAAACAAATAGAAGGCAAAAGATGACTTTTAAGAAACCCTTGATTCATTAGGATCTTTCAGCCTCTCTCTATTGCAGAGGAATCTATGGATTCATCCTACTCAATAAGGTCTCTACATTTTAAAAACTCTTACTTTTTGTAGCCTAGGAGAACTTTCAAGTAATTTACATCTCCCATTTGGGAGAGTAAATAGGAGCTAAGGACGCCAAAGTGTTTAGCTTTAGACACATTGTAACTAGGCAAGTAGCCAAAAACCTTATGGCTTCTGCCTTCTCTACCAAAATGATATCAACTCCTCTATTGAAAACTTCAGATCCAATGACTTTATAAATAGCTTTTAAAGTCGTCATTAGCAAATTTGGAGAGCTTGAGAATCTCTGTGATAAATTGTAATAGTTTGATTATTTAAGCTTCCAATATAGTGGCAAAGTCCTTGACTTTTTCCAAGCTTCAGTGGTCTAGAGCCCTTGGCTCTTCCAAGAAATTTACTAGGATCTTCATTTAATGTACATAAGAAACAAAAAGGCTTTCCTTGTTAATAGATGAAAATATTAAAGTCGCTTATCTTTACTACCTATTATCAATCCTCGAAAGAGCTTGGAAACATATTTAATACCTTTGGATTTTCATCATATTCAAGAAGGTTCTCATGATAGAGATTTATTTAGTTTGTTGGATTCTCCTCTCATGGCTACTTTAGTGTGTCTTCATACCCCATGCCCTCATTGCCATGACTCTTTTGCACGTCTAAGATCTCTTCTTTTGTGGATAGCTCCTTCTTCTCATATTCCACAATCTCACTGATATATGTGTGCAAGGCCATTGAGCTATCTTGAAGATTTTCTCCCTCAACATCCAGAGAGCTGATAGTGGGCATGGTTCATAACTTGTGAAATCCTTATCAATCTAGCCCCATGCTGCTAGGATGCCTAAGTAGCAATATTTTGTGAGATCAAAAATATATTGAATGGCATTGAGAAATGCATATATTTTTTTGTTGGTAAGGTAGGTAGGAAATGTAGGGATAGAATCTAAGGGGACTTCTTCAATCAATCTTTGTGCTCAATTCCATCTCCTCTTCTTCTAAATTTATAATGTTGTGACTTTTGAACACAGTAGGATCAAAACATTGCACCAATTGGTTCTCAATATGCTCTTGAAATATCTCTCCCTTCTCTTCAATCTTCTTGTCCATATATGCATCATCTTCTCCCTTGCTCTCTTGCACTTTCTTTTTTTGGAAGCAAAATTCTCCATATATTGGGAAAACACAAGAAAACCTATGTCTTTGTGAATCAAAAGGCACAACTGCTAAATTCTAGAAAACTGTACTTTTTTTAATGCCTTCTAAACTCTTCATCAATAAGATATTACATGGTAATCAAAGTTATCTTGGAAGCATTGGTTGCTTGGATCACACCATTAAAATATACATAATTATCAATTAAGAGTCTTTGCATGCCTAGAATAGAACTCTTTATACTTCCTAAGCTTCTCATCAAGATCTCTCTACAGCTATTGCAAATCAAAAGAGACATTGAGCATCTCCCTAATGCACATAACTTTGGATGAGTTTCTTGTCTTCTATAAGAAATAAAAAAGCTACTCATCACAATTATCCTTAAGTTTCTCCTGCTCCATTCCCTCAAGTATGTCAAGAAGTGAATTGGAGAGAGAGAAAGAGAAAAGAAAAACTGCACAAGAGAGAGAAGAAGAAGTGCAAAAGAGAGTGACGAGGAGAGAGAAATACTAAAATAGGAGAGAGAAAGATAGAAAAGAGAAAGAAAGATGGTTGGAAGCCATGAAAGGACACGTCGAGGAGCTAGAGAGAGAAGAAGGACGAAGTTATATTATTGTGTAAAAATTGATCAGATATACATGTGGCCTTTGCCCTTTTATATTCCCCTAATTCATATCTTTACATTCCATCCCCACTCTGATGTTTTTGTCCTCAAAAATAAATATATGACTTATTACAACTTGCTAAGTGGTGGAAAGGGGTAGAGTAATCATGCATGGACTAAAATAAATCGGCATAATCTTCAAGGACCCACAAAATAAGTACAACTAGAGGGTTGAGAATCAAGTACAAAGAATTGACAACCATTGGGAAATATGAAAATGAAATCTTGGCCCAAAATGTTACCATTAAAAGTTCCTCCCAGATGGAGACTCTATGTTGTCGAGTGCAGACCTCCCTGTACTAAATTTGTAATAACTTTGGATTGGCTGATCCGAATCAGACATGCTATAGCTCCAAATGAAGCTCTCATTTAATACTTTTTGTCCATATGACTCACACATCTATATCATTAATTCAACATTAAATTTGGTCCAAAACAGAGATCTATTCTATAGTGAAACAAAGCCCACTAGTTAGCATGATATTGTCTCAAAATTCTTGAAGGTAAGGGCATCATTCCCAAAGTAATGTTGGTCCATACAGAGAGCTAAGTCCAGCCCCCCTTAACCTCTCCGGTCAAAAGGAAAGGTAATATCATGTCCATGCATCATGACCACCAAATTATTAGAGATGTCATCACTCATGAAATAATATGCATGTACGAATGAATCCACAAAATCATAAGCAATTGAATCAAATAAAAGCCCATGGTCATGGTCTTCCTCACATGAGAAACTTCATAGGCTACATAGAGAACTCCATGTTAAGGAGTTTCAAACACTCATGTTTAATTATCGAATCCAAGACGAAGGACACCTAATGATGTTATTTAACATGGCGTTGAAAGGAAAGCAGTAGTATGGTGCCACGGTCTTGAAGTCGGAACCATAACTAGCAGTGCCCAATTCTTTACGGCTTTTCTTAGAGAGTTTGCCCCTGAGAAGGGTGGACAATATTGGTTGCACATCTTGAATGTAAGACGCCAAGAGCCAAATGAGAATGTCCAAGCCTATGCCAAGAAATTAAAGCAAGTTCTTCGTAAACTAAATACTTATATCCCCATTCCAACGGCTGCCCAGTTACAATATTTCCTACATGGATTGGATTTTAATATCCAGGTGTAGCTGAGTAGTGTTGCTTTGGTTGACATGGACATTGCTATTACCCAAGCAGAAGGAGTAGAGTCGCGCTTGCAAGAGGCTTATGCAGCAAGGATAAATTGGAATGGTGATAACTTGGCCTTGACCAATGGGAGTCAAGGGGATCCCATGTCAAACGCGAATGGGAGAGGAGGGATCATGCCGAATTTGCATATGTTACCAGCTCCTCCTAGCATGACTATGCCATGGCTAGTCAAGCGGCCTCACTAAATAGTGGGGGCCAAACAATGAACCCTAATGTTGTCTTAGTAGTTCAACGACCAATCCCTAATCAAGTAGTTAGGCCCATGGGACGACAAACTAATGATCGCGGCTATGAGTCGAGTACCTCTAATGTCCTTGGTGAAGTTAAGGACATGATGAAGCACTACATTGATATGAACTTTGAACAGTATCGACAAATAGCTGTAGATGTCAATTTCCTTAAGAAGCAACAGAATTTGATAGGGATTCGACGCCCTGAAGAGGGTGGCCCCTCAAGATTCAGCTGTAAGTGGTGTGGTAGCCAACATTTCCCTAGGAATTGCCAGAATGTCAAATGTGATATTTGTGAAAATTCTGGCCACTTAGCTGCTACCTGTTGGAGTAAGATCAATTCTCTCCAACAAGGAAGTAAACAACCTGGTCCAGTTAATCCTCGCGCACAAGGAAATAATCCCCAGCAAGATGAGGGACCAAGGCAAATACTGCAACGAGGAAAGGCTATTGTAGAGAGGAGTTGCCTCATGGCAGTGGAGTCAGCCTTATTGAGGCTGTATGTGTCAATGATGTTGAAACTTCTAATCTACGAGCCATAACAAGAGGGAAAAAGATTAAAGAGGGTGATAAAGTAACTATAAAACCTGTCGAGGGAAACCCTAAGCAGGATGCTAGGGAAAAGCAAGTCCTAAATCTGGATATGGAAGGTGGACCTCTAAGGCCTGTTGACGGTAAAATGGATCCCGAGAAGGATAGAGAGGTACCAAGGAAGAAGACAAAAGTCAAAAAAGAGGCACTAAAGCCGACGGTCCAACGACCAAAGTAAAGAATGGTTTGGTGCGAGAAGATAACTTTGGCTAACTACCATGATTTTGACCTAGCAAGCTCTCTTTGTGAAGTCAAACCAGATGTGAATCTCCTACAATTGATTAAACTTTCTCTAGGAGTATGCAAGGAATTCAAGAAAATCATACGTATCGAGTATATAATAGAACCTTTGGGCATAGCTAGAGTGGGAGAAGATTGGTTCGATCATGCTGAAAAGCATTGCCCTAGGGTTCCAGCGTATGTGGATGGAATATTAGTGGAGCACGCTATCGTGGACAATGGATCCTCCGTCAATATCATAAGTTCAAACTTGATGGAGCGGCTAGGTCTCGAAATTCAAAAAGATGGCTCCACACTTCTCAGGATGGCAAATGATAGTCTAAGACAACCGGAAGCTTGCATCACTAAAGTCCACGTTACTGTTGCAAGCGTGGAATGCTATTTGGACTTTAGGGTGATAAGGTTTGCAGGACGTCCTAGCTATTGAGTTTTGCTAGGAAGGCCTTGGATTCTACAAACAGACTGTCAAATCGATATACCCGCTGGTCGAGTGATTCTAGGTCGACGTGCCCATCGTGTAATAGTAGATGCTTACCTTGAGTCTCCTCACAGTGAGAGAGCTCATTTATCCTCCACTCAACTAGAAACAGTAGATGATCCATCTAATAGTGAGACATCATCGAGTGATGGATCTAAGGAAGGGTCCACTACAGAGGATATTTATCAGATAACCTTGAATGAGCCGATAGAGCCTCATGATTGAATAAGAGACGTGGATGTTATTAAGCTGGACCTTGGTATGCCTAATGATTTGCGGCCAATCAAATTGGATTCTATGCTCAGTTCAGAAGAGCGAGAGAACTATGTGTCATTTTTTTATGGGCGCGCATCTTAAGCAGGGCGCCAATATTTATTTTGATGCGCTTATTTATCGAAGCACTTGACATTTATTTATTATTTTGTATGCGCATGGGCGCACGATTTAAATATTTGTTATTGGAAATTGTATTTGGGTGCTGCCTAACTCTTTGGGCACCCAATAGCTTTAATTCTTTAGTGGAACACCTGTTTTATAAAAAAACAATACATTAGACTCTATGTGCACATTCTAATGCATCTCCACCTTTGATAAGAACCCCTTGAATGGCTCCTACTCCTGTTGCAACCATAATAGTAATTGGTGTGGCTAGCCCCAATACACATGGGCAAGCAATGACCAAAACCGAGATTGAGAAACCCCAACAGTGTTGCTTAAGGGGGTATCAGGTGATAACTACTGAGCTTGTCCTCATATCATCATAAGTGTAGGGTGCAGCAGCATCTCCTTGGGCATAGTGCATACTATCTTGCAAGTCCAAAAAATTATCTACCATGCTGGAGATCATGATCGAATTATTCAACTCTCTGGAGGTTGACAAGGCATCCATGCATCCAGTGCTAGAGGCAAAAACGTGAATTGCTTGCATTGAAAGCCCAATGCCCCTTACTCACACAGCATTCAGTGTGTTTTTTAGGCCATTTGTAGGAATAATGTTGCTCTCTAAAATCTAAACCAGAGGACAATGTCTTGTGACATGTGAGGGCAACCAAACTGAGACAAATGTAGGAACACCAACTGACTTTGATAATGTCTCTACCAGAGATGGTGCATGCATAGCAGTCGCGATGGTTTTGTGAGTCTTTAGTGAATTTCTCATGTTGGCCTGCATGGCTAGATTTGCAATCTTAGCATAGAGTGCTATGCATTGGATAGATGGAAAAAGGAAGTTGTTGCCAATGCAATCAATTCAGCAATTTTGATGACTAGTCCATCATTGGTGTCTCCAAGAAGTTCTCAATCAGCTTTTAGAAAAATAGCTTATTCGTGCTAAATAGAATAGTGGAGCTTAGAGAGTGATTACAAGGATAATGACAGTGATAGCTACAGCAATGATAGTGATAGTCCAATGATAGTGGAGCTTAGAGAGGAATCGAACAAAAGTTATTTGCCTCAAACAAAAGTTCTTTCCTTTTGCAGTCAGTATTGGTCTTCCAACAGAAGGTAAGAAGTTTTGTGATTGTTATCAGGCTGGTGTTGGTTGCTCAGATAGTTGTCATTGTGAAGGGTGCAAGATTTTGAATTTGTGTGGAAGGAAAAAAGCTTTGGAAGAATCTGAAGACAAAGTTTCTCAAGTTGAGAGAGTAGATGAACACTTAGTAGTGGATGAGATGGACATGATAAATTTTGGGACTGAAGAGCAACGAGATGATTTGACTCTGATCACTCCTTTCCAAAACTTGGGAGACCAAGCAGATTTACTATGAAGTCTAGAATTGCTACCAGGAGGCAATTTCATCTAAACTGCTTCTCTCTTTTGGGAAGCCTTCATGACTTCTTAGATCATCAAAGGGTATGAAAAGCAGCAACCCTCTTGTTTCTATAACAACACAATTACCAAACTCAACAATTTCCCCATTGTGTATCCCTATGCTTCAGGAAGGGTATTGCTTTGATTCCTATCATGTACCACAAGGCAATATTGACTCTGAAGTGTCTTATAAGAGCAAGTGGCATCCAGTAGAAATATTATGAGCATCATAAGAGCATTGTAATTCATTAAGTTAGTTTCTCACATGACATGCTTGCTATATTGGCATATGCACTTATGCATTTTGATGCAACCATGATGGCAGCTAAAGTGATAGATTCCATTCGGATAGAATGAGCACTTGTCAAACATTTGACATCTCATATGGATCGACTGGTACAACCATGCATATTGGAAGATCTCATCAATATTTATGGTAATGTTGTTTTGCAAGAGGTTTTAGTGCATGTATATGACAAGCATATGTTGGTTGTATCAATGCTATGGTTGATGTAGCAGCTCAACAAGACATATTGCAAGCATTGTTAAATCTATATAGCAATGAGTATAGACAATCACTCTCTCATGGACACCAATACCTATATGGACAACAATATGACGATGAGCAGCATTCATGTCTTTCTTAGCCATATGCTTCCCATGAATATCTTGGACAAGAGTATGATTATTCTATTGTTGAACTATATAGTAATGATGTGGGCACCATTAGGTCTAAAACCCATAAAGCTCAAAAATTAACCAGTGATCCGATTAGAGAGTTACATGCTCAAGGATTATGTTATAGATGTACCGAACCGATATATTTTAATCGCAAAGATATGTGCAGAATAAAGAATGCAAGAATATTTGTGGTATTTGAATATTCAAATGAAGAGGATAAGATAGTCATGATGAAGACAATTTTGATGATGATCAAGAAGAAGATAAAGGTTTTGCATTGATTTCTTGGATCACATCATTAAAATGGACATAATTATCAATTAAGAGAGACTATGCATGTCTAGAGTAGAACTCTCTATATTCCCTAAGCATCTCATCAAGATCACTTTAGCAGCTCTTGCAAATCAAAAGGGACATTGAGCATCTCCCTTATATACATAAATTTGGATGAGTTTTGTGTCTTCTACAAGAAATCAAAAAGTCTATCATCACAAGTATCCTCAAACTCCTCTTGCTCCATTCCATCATGGAAAGGCTTTCTCTTTGACATCCCCAAACATTGCAAAAAAAAAATGTATGAATAACTAGATTATATACCAAAAGCCTAATCTTTGACGTGTGAAATGTGAGTTTGGTAGAAGGCATCAGACGATAATGCAACTTAATTTGTGTTTCATATAGCAACATCGTAGTAGAGTGGCATTTAACTGTGGCTCGAATGGGCCCATCTACTCGTTTTCCATGCTTATAATCACACCTCTAAAGATGATAATACGCACAAAAGAAATGAGATCCGATGCTCTACAGTGTCTCCTCAGCCTCAAGACAAGAGCTATGTTGATAGGTGGCATGTATCGGACTTTGACGAGACTCCATATTATGATGAGAGATATTGAACAACGTGGAATTTTCCACATCATACTGAATGAGATCTACGAGTGCCACAATGTCCACTTAGAGACCTTCATTTGTGTGTTGGGTCTCATACGAGTGCCACATGGTATTGAATGAGGTTTAATGTAAGAAATGTGATTTACTAAGTTTCAAGAGTCAACAAAGCTTCTAAATTCGCATTTCATATGACAAATTCTCAAGCAATTTTGATGAAACGCAATAATAATTAAAGAAATGGCACTCACATGTAAAATAATTTGTATTCTATTTGTTATGATGGAAAAAACAAGTTAGTTTATGCACTTACAATGTCTGATTTGGTTGCCTTTGCCTTGGAGAGCCGAGGTTCAGTTTGATAGAGATAGAAGAGATTATGAATGAAAATGGTTGATGATTGCAAGATGCTATTTTGGAAAGAATCCTAAAAGGGCACTTAATAATTGAGTCGTTTCTCTCAAAATTTGAGTCAAAAAGGATGTCTCTCATCGAAAAATGAGGCACTTACTTTTTACTTTTTTAAAAGATATGTTTAGCACATGAAAACTATTCCTAGGTCTTGAAACTATTCCTAGCACATTACCATGGATTACACATGAGCCATTATTTAGCAATAGCAAAATTTTTTACTCACTCAACCATTGACATATTAACACAAGTTGTCTCCACCATAGAATTCAGAAAGAAATCTCTTGCTTTTGGATTTTAGGTAAGGTTGTTACTTGATAACTACTTTTCTTTTCATTTTGTTGCAATTTGTTTTCTTGAAGTATGGCTTGGGCTAAGGCTACTAAAAGGAAGCAGAAGGTTGATCCTAGAAAAATTGCTAAGAAGATTCATGAGTCCTCTAAGCCATCCAAGCCACCAAAGAAGCACAAAATGAGATTTTCACGATGTGTAAGATGTCGTGCTCTTATTTGTATCCAGGAGACTATAGAGGACTTCTTAATTGAATTTTTCTAAGATGCATGCATTTGTGCTATCCATACAAATAGAGTGACACTTATGGATAAGGATATGATTATGCTATGAAGATTGGGATATAGATTTTTCAAGGTTTTATAGCCGATTTCTCTTACAAATGAGAAGACATATAATATTCTTAATGTGCCATCGTACATGAAGAAGAAGGAGAAAACATGTCCAAAGGTGGAGGATGTCACACATGAGAGAGATATAAGATGACATGAGAAGGAGGAAAATGCTATATAAGAATAAGTAAAGAAATGGAGGGAGCATAAGAGAAAGAAAGCAAAAGAAAAAGTAGAGCAACTAGGACCTCTAGAGCATGGGCTTCTTGACGTGCTTGATAGGGTCAACCTAGCACATTTTATTGTATATTACTTCTTGCCTAGTGACATAATCAAGAGAAATGATATTATTTTATCCTTAAGGATAAGAGGAGAGAAGTAAATGACTCCATCCTTCTTGCTGGGATTGAGGTATAATATATCTAATTTTGTTTGTTGATAAGAATGATATTCTTCTATCAATAATTTTTTTTCGTATACTCACTATTTTATTAGTTTTACTAGGTGTATGATGCATGAACTCCCTTTTGATATACAATAAAAGGTTGAGATTATTGATCCTTCAATCTCCCGCTACATGAGGCTAAGTGAGCTTACAGCAAATGCATTTAACCATTGGCTCAGTAGAATTGATTTTGATACCTTAGAGCTTGTTGTGATTCCATATCATAAAAAGTAAGTTGTTTGGTATTCTTCTACTTTTAAAATATTTTATTATATTAAATTATTCACCTATGATTATTTTCAGATCTCATTGGAGCCTAACTGCCATAAATTGTGTAGATAAGCAGTATTTTCAAATCAATTCTTTGAAAGGAGTACATGACATGCTAATATGTAAGTTGAATTTTTCCAAGGATACCTAATCATTTAAACTTTTGTCTATTGTAAGTACTCTAAATTTTATTTATTTTTTATATAGATCTGCAAAAAGATTAATTAAAGTTCTATAAAAAAAGACTCCTATGCCTTCTGATCTACTTACACAAATGGAGTACAGATAAGTTATGGTAAGCTTTTTATCAAATACATCAAGATACTTGACTCCATATACCATAAATAAGTTGTTTAATTTTTCTTTGTATTGTTATTTATAGAGCCCTCATCAAGATGATAGTCATTCCTGTGGTTGGAGGGTGATTGTAAATGCCAAAAGATTTGCCAAGTTTATTTATCTTAATGATGACAAATTTATCAAGGTAATGTAGTAGATATTTAATTTTAAGATATTATTTCACTCAAAAAAGAGTGCATTGAAAAATAGCACTGAACTAACATTCCTTTGTTTCAAATGTGGGATAGTTTTTCAAAGATTTTTACAATAGTGAGCATGTTTGGTATGTATAAGAAAAGTACATACTTGTCAACTACATACAAGAAAGAAAAACCAAGGTAGAGACTATGGAAGCATAGAAGGAGATGCCATCAACACCTAAGGCAACCAAAGCATTAAAGAAGTGAAAAAGAACTCCTAAAAAGGATATTCCTCACAAAAAGAAATAGTCTTTGTATATGGTCTTGTACAACCTCATGTATATAGACCATGAAAAAAGTAAATACAAATTTGTTGTAATATTTAAGCTAGTATTTATATTGAAAGTAAAGATACATTTTATTCAATGTCCTTGAATTGTGTCTTTCTCTCTTCTCTTTGATATCTGTAAAAAATTAGCATAGATGTTTACCATTCAAGAAGTGTAATCAAATATATATTTACTATATATGACTTGATGTACAAACTTACTCATTTATTGCTAAGTTGAAATACAAAGGAATATGGTAATTTGATATCTTTATTCTGTAAATCCAACCTCACTTGATGTAGTATATATGATCTAACCTTTAGTATTGTAATAATATCCTCACTAAGCCAAATATCAATGTCCACTATTATATGATCTTTGCTAAAAGCATCGAGATTTTGATCCAGAGCAACTAGACTACTACCAACATAGTGCCATCTACTATAATAAAAAGCTAAGGATGAAATTTTGAATAGCAAGCATGTATTTACAAGTAATAAATTCTTGATTTATCTTACAAGTTATCTTGCCTTTTATTCTTATATCCCATCCCTCATCAACAAATTGTAGGACATGATCATATGCCAGCCTCTTATGAGACTGATAGCATGGTCTCCTTTGATCTTCATATCTCAACATTGGAAAAGAAATCAATAAATGCATTAATAGGCATAAAAAAAGTAATCTTTCTTAGCCTACTTGTGACATTAGCTTTCAATGTTTTCTATATCTCGAAAAAAATTTACATCTATAGCTCTCATTAATGGCTAGACTTGGTAAAGACCACTCAAGGCTTGTAAAATCAAGTAAAGGAAGTGGGGATATTGCTTCCCATTGGCCATTATACATAGGGATAATAGAAAAATAGTCATTAAAAAAATTATTCTCTACGAGCTCTGTTTTTCTCCTACCTTTGTGCATTTCTTCTCCAATCAAACCATGCATAACATCAAGAATATCAATAATAGACTCGACGGACTACCATTTTTCAATATTAGAAAGATAGACATCTACAAATAAAAAGAAACTTGTCACAATAAAAGTTAAAATTTCTTATTTAAAGAAAAGCATCAGAATAAAATACTTATAATTTGGTATATGCAATGGAAGACTTGAAGCTCTAGGCTCCAAATGTAACTCTCTATGCATAAATGCATGTTGTACTAAAGCCACTTTTATGCTTTTCTTTTTTGCTCCAAGTCCAAATCTTTGATCCTACCCTTTTAAGTAGAGATAAAGGAGCTCTCACATCTCTGTCTTTTCCTTCGTTTTGCTTGTTGCAATGGTAATCTAGCTACCTTTGCTAATAATGGTAGAAATCCATCTTTCATCTATTTGGAATGAATTAGACGTAAATATGGATGTGATTTAGAGCTTGGACACCTTGTTGAAGGTTAACTTTCTATGTCCACGAGCACACACAAAGAGAGAGAGAGAGAGAGAGAGAGAGAGAGAGAGAGAGAGAGAGAGAGAGAGAGAGAGAGAGAGAGAGAGAGAGAGAGAGAGAGAGAGAGAGAGAGAGAGAGAAACAACCACCAAGGAAGGAAGGGTAAAAGAAAGATAGATTTTGAATCAATTTGCTGATGACACAAATGGTATGGTTAAGAATGATCTAGTTTCTATGAAATTATATTGCATGTTGCCTTTAGCTTTTTTATAGGTTTTGTGGTTAACACAACCAAAACAAGCATTAATGAGACCCCACCAAATTGGCTGCTAGAAGAGGGCTATAAGGCATTGAGGAGAGTAAGCTATTCAAGCTTTTAAGGGTCCCTATGGGGTTTGGGGTTACTCAAAGACAACAATGGAAATGGGTCTTAGAAAGGTTGTAAATAAATTTGGATAAATGGGGTTTGGGGTTACTCAAAGACAATAATGGAATGGGTTTTAGAAAGACTGAAAATAAAATTGGATAAATGGAAGGAATTTCAACCTAATTTTAATGGCTAGGGAAAGGGTATCAAAAGACATTATAATCCCCTATTGCATATTATCTCTCATGTTGAAAGCCTCATAAAGCTAGAATAAAAGAGCTTGAAAGTATATCTAGGAACTTCCTTTGGTCTTACAATGGTTTTAATTGTAAGATACCAAAAGTACCTTGGCAAGGTTATACATTGCCCAATAAATAAGGTAGGCTAGGACTCCCCAATTTGAACCAAGTGGCCACTAATCTAGTTGCTAAGTGGGTGGTAGGAGCTTCTACCATGAGAAGTATGGCCCACCCCAATTTGAACTAAGTGGCCAATAAGCTAGCTACTAAGTGGATAGTAGGATTCTTTATAATGTCATAAAATTGATTTTAGTCAGTCAAGCTATTGAAGCTCTAAATGTATAAGGATGATAATAAGGAAGAGCCAACTTCTCTCTTTTTCGGCTAGTTCAATTTATTGTAGATGAGTAATGGATTATGCTTCCCAAAATGAAAAAACAATCACTAATTTCTCACATTTTCTAAAAAAATAGAAACATCATTAGCCACTATTCCTCATGTTCTATTTTCTTTTTAATACAATTGTCTTACAATTTCTACACACACAAAAAAACATTGCATATGGGACCCATTATGTTTATGTATGCCATGGGAATCATGTAGATCCATATTCTGAAGGGAAAAGCCCAAGTGAGAGCACGAGCAAGGGGAAGAAATGGATGTGTGAGCCATGGCAGATGGAGCAAGAGAACAACACACACACACACACACACACACACACACACACACACACACACACACACACACACACACACACACACACACACACACACACACACACACACACACACACACAGATGTGGAAACTCCAATAGTTACAAATGTGTGATCGGTCTCCCTTATTGTATTAGTCACTGAAAGAATAACGAATAAAGTGACAATGATAGGTGCTTGCCACCTACAATGTACAAGTGTGTAGGTACTATCAGTGTAGTGAATACACAGGTGGCATAGCCATAGATGCCTTTACCCCCAACAACCTCCCACTTAAAGACAAATGTACCTCTAGTGAGAAGAGAACAAGAAAAAAGTGACAATGTACAAATGTACATAAAGCACAATAGGATGAGGAAAGACATCATCTCATCCAATGCCCATCATCTTCCTAAGGAAGACAAAATGTTGCACTAGGAGACTTTTAGTAAGTAGATATGCAAAGATTTTTGTCAGTTGAGATCTTGATAAGCTTGATGGACTTGTGCTCAAAAATCTCTCTAATAAAGTGGTAATGCATCTCAATGTGCTTTGTCTTCACATAAAAGATTGTATTCTTGGCCAACTGAATAGCAAACTTATCACCATGACATCTATCTCTAGTAGATCACCTCAAAACAGGATGTGGGCAGTACATCTTGTCTAACATCATGGTCATAGGCCACTGAAGCATCAGCTGTTGCAAGCTATCTAGCTAGTTGTATAGTCACAAGAGGCTTCTCCTGAAATATCACCCTGCATACCTCAATGACCTGCTCATGCTACTTATACATTTTCTCCTCATGGAAAACAACATCATGGCTACTGATGGCCTTCTGAGCTTGTGGATCCCATAAGTGATAGCCCATCTCACCTCCATCCCCATAACCAGAAAAGATGTTTATTGTATTTGTCCTTGGGAACATAGCAAAAAGCCTCACAACCAAAGATACGCAAATGAGCATATAATGGAGGTTTTCCAAACCATACCCCCTCTACAACCTAATAGTCAAGAGCATTGCATGCGAATCGATTAATCAAATTTATAATAGTAGTAATCGCCTTGGCCCAAAAGTGATGCGATAGTCTACTTAGCTATTAAGCATACTACGGACTCTCTCTTGAATTATCTTGTTCATGCACTCAACTATACCATTCTAGGGTAGGGTGTATGGGGTAGTCAACTGATGCTTAATACCCCTCTCATCTACAAAATTGCTCAAAGGCTTAAGATACATACTCACTTCCATTGTCAGGTCATAGGCATTTCAATCTATATCTAGACTAGTTCTCAACAAGAGTAAGCCAATGCTGAAACATAGCCAATACTTTTGATTTTTGCTTTATGGGGTATACCCACATCTTATGTGAGTAATGATCAATCAAAGTAATGAAATACTTTGCACCCCCTAATGACTTGGTAGACGGTTCCACAAATATCAAAATGAATAAGAACCTGAGGCTCACCCATATGTATGCCAAACTTCTTGTGCAAAGTGTGTATGTATGCCACAAAGACAATGCTCACAAGAATCAAAACACTTATACTCAAGGGGTGAAAGATACTGCAAATAGATAGGCATTTTTATTTCCTTTAATGGCATGTGCCCAAGGCAACGATGCCCTGATGGTACATATAGTATTGCCGCCACTACCAAAACATGGTTGATAGACCCAAATACAAGGGATAAAGAGTACTAGACTTGGCACCTTGTGCTAGGATAAGATTCCCATAGGTAATCGCCATGAGTAATCCCCAAAGGATTCAAAGTAACTTGCATTATCCAACTATCCAGCAAAGCGTAGACTTTTAGTCAAAGTCAAAACATGGCACACATCATGCAAAGTAAAGATGTTGCATGAAGCAAACTACAACTATACATCTCCAAGACCAACAATATCCAATGTCAAATCATCACCCAATCTTACAGATTCTATCATGTCGCAATAGGAGTGGAACCACTCGTGATGAGGGGTAACATGAAATGAAGCCCCTAAATCAATCGACCAACATTGAGCACAAGTGGATAAGTCATTAGTCAACTATGAAACATCAAGGGAAGAAGTTGCAAGTATGTAATCATCATCAGAATCAATCTGCATGACATTAATCTCTTCAATCTTGACATTGGGACTTGCTGGGGACAATGTTGCGATCATCATTCTTTTCCTACACTTTATACTTTTCCTTTCCCTTGCTCTTGTCATCACGCATTTTATGGCACTATGGCCGAATATGACTTCCTTTCCACAATAATGACAAGTCAATACAGACATACAGCCACAACACTTAATACGAGATTGACTACGTGACTGAGAAGAACAAGACATCAAAGAATCTCTCCCATGGTTGTCATTACTACTCTTAGCAATATTACTCTTTATGTGAACCTCTTCATTCAATAATGCACCCTCTACATCCTACAATTTCAGCCTATATCAGTAGGCATATCTGCACATATAGCGATACGAAATGTGTCCCATAATTTAGGCAATGTAACTAGCAAGAACAATGGTGGAAGATTGTCCTTAAAGTTAATCCCCTACAAAGACAAGTGACTGAAAATAGAATGAAACTAATTTAAGCAGGTGAACATGGAAGTCCCCTCCTTCATACAAAGGTCCATGAGTTGCTTCAGCCAATACATCTAAGAGGTAGGGCGCTACTTATCACATAGATATCGCATATCTTCTCCCAAAATAATCTAACTGGCTAATACTTAAATTGGCTATGTAACTTATGGCCAAATGAATAACATAGACCAATAACTGGCACCAGATACCATGAAGTACCTATGTTGCATAACTTATAGCAACTTTTGTCTTTGACATCGAAAAGGCAAGGTTGGAAAAGATGAAATAAAGAGAAAGATTATATCCGAAGTTGAGTATGAGATACTATGGACCCTTCCAGGTGTTGGAGAAGATCAACAATGTGGCATGTCGACTAAAATTACCTTCACATCGATGGATACAAAATGCCTTTCATTTCAATTTGTTAAGGCCTTTTCATGGTGATGTGCTAGAGGATATGTCAGCTGAAATTCAACATGAGGTTGAGAAACTGAAAGAGATTTTGGTACCCGAGCAGATTTTGACACACAAGGAAAGAAATGCCAAAGTTAAAGTTTCCAGGAGATACTTGGTGAAATTTTAGAATTATTTACCAATGGATGCCAAATGGATGGAAGATGATGACTTGGCAGACCATCCTCAATTGTTGCAGCTTTACATAGATGCCTTTGAGTTAGAGCCAACTTTAGTTTGAGCTCCATCGTTCAATAGAGCAAGGGTCTGGAGTATTGCATGATACTCAAGGGGGAGGTAGCACTTCCACTCCTCTAGTTATGGACATCTCTTGTATGTAGTGGATCTCAGATGTATTCAACATGCATCCAAGGTATTGCGCTAATAGTATGTTTGCCATGAGGTCACTACTTAGTGTAATAGTCAATGTGAGATGTATGCAAATGAGTATGAGTTTCACCCAGGCACGGGAACTATACTTTTGCATTAGCTTATGATTAATTTGGCGTGAATTTTACCTCAATTTTGAGACAACATATGTTATGATGACATTGATGTTTTAGCCATGGTTTATGCTTGGTTATGCTATGCTATGGTTTAGTTTTGCTAAACGAGTTGAGCTCATGAGAAATAGACATGTCACATGATAATTTGACAATGTTTTTAAGATTCTCTGTGAGTCTTATGCTATGTTATGATTGGTTGGTAATTTTCAATATGTGTTGGGCATATGGAATGGTTGAGCAATAGTGCGCAATGTTATGTTAACTATGATGCCTTGTGGAAATTTCAATCTACTATTTTGCTTTTGATGCATCTAGTAGTGCAATCAAGGATAATTGCAAGGATTTTAAGGGGGAGGGTTGTCATAAGGACATGTATTTTTGAAACCTCACTTAACATGTGGATGATTTTTTATTCACATGGTTAAGTAAATGTTGCACACGTGAGATGTAACTGGGATTAGAATCTCTAAAGTGCATATTTTATGTTTGTATAGACTACATCCAAGTTTTCCACATAATGATCACTCTTAAAGATCTTATCCTTAGTTTGCAAAATAGATGGTACATTCTTGTGACGCTCAACCACATCAAATGGACCTTTGTCCATAGAACTATACATTGTGTTGTTGTAAGCAAACTCAACCAAGGACAAATACTGCTCATATTATATCTTGTGGTCTAAAACATAGCACCTCAAAAGATCTAACATTGTGGAATTTTCTTCCTCAGACTAACCATCTGTGTATAGATGGAAGGATGATGAGAATTTCAACATGGTATCCATATTCTCAAACAACCCCTTCCAAAATAAATTAGCCATCCAAGGGGTTTTGATCACTAATGATCAACTCTAGCATACCATGATAAAGATGTGCTACAAAAACAATCCAACCATATGATCAACCTTTATTTTCATCCTCATTAAAATAAAATGGGCTTGTTTGCTAAACCTACAAATAATAGTCCATATCACATCATTCCCTGTAGGTGTCTTAGGAAGCTCAAAAATAAAGTCCATTACAATGCTCCACTAAGGCCTATCTAGAATAGGCGAGGGCTACAACAAACATGGCATCTTTTGTCTATCATGATTTACATTTTGGCATACGATACATGTCTTAACAGACTGTTCTACATCATGCCTCACTAGCAAATAAAAGAAATGCTCCACTCCCTTGACCATGCAATACCTCTATGTCTAGCATACAGAGAAGCATGACTTTCAGTGATAACTCTATGCCTTAACTACTTTGTGACACACAGTCGTACATCCATCATCAAAAATCCATCTCTTAGCACAAAGTATGCATGCCTTTGGCCATTGCAAAGTTAATCATAAACATTAGCAAAGTCTGAATCAGCAACATATTGCTCTTTCATGGCATCCAAATCATTCCATATTGTCATGATGTCCACCTCAAAGGTACTTGTCAACCAATTCAATGCAAACATTTGCTTGATTTGTATCCATATTGACAATGCTCTACCTTGTATCAAAAGAGTGGACCACCATTGTAATGCATTTCATTTCAAGAAAGTGGTTGCCTTTCGAATCTTCGAGGACTCCGTGAATTTTCCCCTTGAATAGGTATGAAACTGCTAAATGAAAGTCAAAGCTTTCAGCCTATCTTGTACACCACTGAAGGACTCAAAATCCACTGCTTTTCCACCCTCATCATAGTCTTTTGTTGCCCCTTTGGGTGTCAGGTTGTCATACATTGGCTGCTGCAAAAAGGGTGCATTTGCTTAATTTACATCAAGACCAACGCCAAAGAGAGCATTTACATTACCAACATTCATTTCTTAAGCCCCATAAGTATTTGGGGGTGGAGATGTAGTACCAAACATGCTACTTAGTGCCATGCATTCCTATATGCGGTCCTTGTCCAACCATAGCATGAAAAATTATGCTTTCACCAAAATATCTCGACTACCCCATCATAGCATGCATGCTCAACTATCCAAAATCCATTGGATTTGCACTTTCATGATATCCTTGCATTCCTTGCTTTGTAGGTACCAACTATTTTATCTCATTAAAATCTTTGGGAGCTTCAAATGAAAGGTTTAGCATTATCTTCAACACATAAATCATAATGTCCCGAAGGTGTAAAAGACTTCTTCTTCTTCTTGTCTTTGTTGTCCTGCTTTGGAGCATTCAAAAATCATGTAAATTGAGAATTCTTTGCCAAAGCTTTGGCTTGCAATCAGGGGCCTCAAGCCCACCAAATCAAGGGCTTAAGTGGTAATCTCGTTAATGAAACCATGTAACCAACCTTCTATTCCATGAATAGGTGATAATTTCCTAATTACAACTTAGTTACAGTATCAATATTTATTACAAAATTGAGAAATGCAAATTAACTTACAATCTTGAACAATGGATACCCTGTTCACCTCAAAACTGGCGCCCCTTTCAATATATATTTAACTTAATTGAAGAAGAAGTTGTTGTACAATGGGATTTTTCCAATCCCACTATGTATTCCAACTCCCCTTACTGTCCAAAATAACCAACAAGTCTTTAATTTTATTTGCCCCTTAATTTGGCAGTCAATTGACATTTGCCCACTTTGATGGAGATTTAAAATGCCCCAAATTCATTGATTTGCTAGTCTCTCCACTTAAATTCGACTAAAAGCAACTTCAACCTTGTTGAATCCAAGTCTTGGAGCTTCCGATTTCTTGCACACTTCTCGAGGCTATTATTAAACCCTAATTCACATTGCAGATTAGGGTTTACACCATTGAAATCTGAAATTTCACAACGTCTAGTAATCTCAATGATGTAATCTTCAGAGTAAGCTCTAAAAAGGCTAGAAGATGAGAGAGAAAATGTTGATGAGAGAGAAATTCAAACTTTCTTTGCAAAGAAGTGAAGAAAATATGTCATTTACTATTAATGGCATATCTCAATAACTTGTAGATGCAAAGAACTGGAGAAAATCAATCATATACTACTGCTACCATGTCTCAACAGCCTATAAATATGGTCACCTACTATTAATTGGTCTTCTTTTGCCCTCGGCTGCCTCTCAGAAGGTCCTCCAATGGCTGCAAACCAGCAACATCTCCTCCCTCCCTCTTATAGGTTGAATACATTAAAATATCTCTCTCCAATCTCTGAAGACATTTTTTAGTCTTACATGTATATTTTAAACAAGTGGCAACCTTTCCAAATGGTTTTTTCAGTATTATCCATAATTAAATATTAATTTTTAATCTTTTTAATTTTAAAAATTAATGTAATATTATTTCGATACCTTGAAAAATAATCTGATTGACCAATAATTAAATTGACTAGGCAATTTCCATTACCGAGTATCTCTGCACCATCTTTGACCATCTCATTGGTATTAGATACCACTAAACACCACTTCTCTAATGTCACCAACAATTAACACTTATGGCTAAATGAATGATCTAAGTCAACAATTGACACCAAATACCACCAAGTACAAGTGCGATATAACTTATAGTAACGCTTGTCTTTAATATCACATGATTTTCTTGGGTCCTGGGCTCATAAATTTACTCTAATTCCAGTTACATCTCACATGCACAACATTTTCTTAACCATGTAATTCAAGATTAATCCACATGTTAAGTGAGGTTTCAAAAATACATGTCCTCATGACAACACAAGTATAAGAAGGTAAGAAAGAAGAGGAGCGTCAATTTTTATCTCTTCAAGTTAAAGCCATGGATACCAGAGTAAAGTGCTTAAGCTTTTAGAATCTCAAGCTGATGAAGCTCCTCGATCAAGGATTTTAATACCAATTTTCAAAAAAAATCCAAACGAGAGTGCGAGCAAGCATAAGCAATGGAGGTGTGAGCTACAACAAATGGAGCTAGAGAGTAAGAGAGAGAGAGAGAGAGACTTAAGATGTGGAAACTCCGACAATCACAAGTGTGTGACAAGCCTCCCTTATTCTATTAGTCATTGAAAGAATAAAGAATAAAGTGACAATGATGACACCCACCACTTGCAATGTACATATATCGGTAGTATCACTATAGTGAATATACAAGCAGTGTAGTCACAAGAACCTTTACCCTCAACACTTTCAACATGCAACATGCAACATACAAAGTACATTGAACCTTTCATAATCATATGGGCCGCTCACTTTTCTTATCATGAAAAATTTGAGAGATCCATATTGTTATTTTTCATTGGTCCCACAAGCATAACCAAAACAACCAATATTTTGGGTTGCAACCTTACCAAACTCATGGGTTGCATCATATCCCATGATATCACCATGTGGAAAGAAATATTGTATTGGTCAACTAGTTATTATCCATCATTCCAAAAAGAAATTCATAACATATACAATACTTATTGTAGAATCATTTCAAATTTGGTATTTACTTGTAGGTGTTTCTTTCATAACACTCGGATAAATTTGAAAGTCGAGCTTTTAACTAATTGAAGACACTAAAGTTGCTTCCTCATAATGTTTCAAATTGTTATAAAGGATCCTAATGAGCAAGATATCTACTAATAACTAACTAGAAAGCTCAAGAGCATTCTTCCCTTTTTACTTTTGTGTAACAGAAAATTAGAAACTTAAATTGTTTATTTTGGATGACATTGGATTCCATGATGTGATTGGTATGCAATATATGTCCATTTGATTTGGATGATGTTGCATTCCATGTGGCGATCAATATGAAATACATGTTGAAATTAGAGCCTCGCAAGATATCTAGCTTGCTATGGTAATTGTAGTGAGAAAAGAGTGATTGGTTAAGAATGTTTTCCTTCAAGGAAAAACTAGGCTTTCTAAGAATGGAGTCATTGATGCTTTATATTGTGCATAGAAAGACCTTACTCTTGAAATGTCATGGAATATAAGACCTTACTCTTGAAATGTCATGGAATATAAGTGCTTATAGCTATGATTTCTTCCTTGATCAAAAGGATGTGAACCATGCATATTGGCATGTGGTATTTCCTTGATTTACAAACTTGTCTAACCCTTCATATTTTAGGGTTGCACTAGCCCTCGAAGGGGGTTTTACCCTTTCCCACAAGAGCAAAGCAAATACAAATATTTAAGCAATGAACCATCAAAGAAAATTTTGTTATATCATCCTTCACAAAAACTATAATATCTAATTAGCCGTACTACTATCAAAACACCATATAAAAACAAAAAGGTTTTAGACAACTACTCAAATTGAGAGCCAATTCTCTAAAGAAGAGATCTTGAAGCATTGTCTCAATCTACCAAAGCCTATGTTGCTTAGTTATGACATCAATTGGCAACATCACAACACAAAGGGTTTAGACACCTGCTCAAAATTGATGGCAAATTTTCTAAAGAAGAGATTTTGAAGTACATGTCTCAATCTACCAAGCCTATGTTGTTGTTGTTTATGACATCAATTGGCATGATCACAACCCTTCAAAAAGGACTTGAAGGCTTTTGACACATACTCTAGTGATATGTTATATGCCACAAAATGATCTCACTTTCATTATAAAATCCAATTGCATTTGCACACAACGAATATACTAAGAGAAGTAATACTAACAAAACAAGCCAAACCTAAGAAACTTAAGAAAGGCAATGCACTTGTTATTGAGAGTCATGGTATACTGATGCATGCAATCTCTATAAAATCGCACGCCCTTTTGCAGGGGATAGGTTTAGCAATACAAGTGGAGAACAAAAAGAGGGCAAAAGAGGTTGTAGAGACCTTGCCTGTTGTGAAAGAGTATCTAAGAGGCCCTCACTACATATTATGCACTTGCCTCCACAAATGATATCATTGAAGTATAGACTTCACAAAGGGATCAATTGCTTTCCAGGAGACAAATTACAAAGTTAAGCCAATGGATTGTAGCCCGAGTGGTTTAAAAGAGAGAGAGAGAGAGAGAGAGAGTGTGTGTGTGTGTGTGTGCGTGTGTGTGTGTGTGTGTTACGTGAATTCAAACCCTGGGAACAACCTTCAAGCATCTTGCAACTTGAAAATTTCAAGCCTTCTCCAAAAGAAAAACAAAGCTAAGGAACAATTGCCTATTTACCTGCTGGATGAGGAGATGTAGACCAATAGAATATACCTTGTAAATCTCCATTCAGTTTGCAACTATCGACCAAAAAACTTTTTACATATGTTCAGTGGATGGACCATTGGATAGCATACCTTTTGTGCAATCCTTAAAAGACTATTTATGAAGTAAATTCTGAAGAGGTCGAGGCTCCCCAATCAGTAGAACTCTTCAATGGAGGAGACTTCGTAAGCTTATCTAGCTTCCACGATACGTAGTGTATGAGAAGGGAGACAATAAGACTGGCACATGGAAATGTTCAGAAACCTGACTTGGCTTTATCTCAAAAATAACTGAGATGTAAGGATAGAAACCCATTGATGCCTCACTCTTATCATCAGTGCCTCTCAACATCGAGAAATACTTGCCTGTGTTGAATGTTAGCTTGTACCTCCCTTCCTTGACATTATTGGAGGGTGGCATCAATGGACCGGAGCGCCCATCACTATCAGTGATTGATAATCCAATTTCATCCCAATTTTCTGAACCATGTCCTGCCGAGAAGCCTTTACTTACCTGGAGAATAACCTCAACGCCTGCAGCTGGCCTTCCTCGTGACACATCTAATACATGAGTTGTAATCGGAGGCCGTACAGAAGACAGCTGATGAGGGACCTTGCCTCCCTCCAACCTTAGATGTGCTCCAATCTGACCAACCCTGCGATCTGCAATCAACAGTCCTGCCCAACATCAATTAGCATAACAGCATACTGCCATTAGAAACTTTGCAGCTTGCCTAAGAAAAGAGCAGCCAGGATCTATGTTTGTAATAGCTAGGACAGATGTGGGGAACCAATGACAACACACCAAATTGAAGAAGAGCTCACAATTAGGACTACTTTGCAGTTCTTAAGATCCATATTGTTGGGTATACCATCTGAGGTGGTGAAATCAGACCCCGACTTGTGTTGTGCACAAAGTTTGCCAAGTCGTATTTCAGTTATCCTTTGTTGTTCCTCCGCTGCAACTTGAATCTCGTCTATTGGTGTGTTGTTAAGCCGTTTCTGCCAAAATGAAAGCGCGTGTCAATCAGGGAACCTTTGGAAAACAGAGTGCCCTCTAAATATCATTTGTGTCAATTGAGCTTTAAAGAATGAGCACATACACCTTTCTTTTTGTAAGCAATGTCCTTCAATTAATAGACATAAGGCAGGAAGCACTTAGTGTAAGGACAATAGACTTGATGTTGCAAACTAGGAACAGTGAGCATGCAAAATACATTGACTTTCAATCATGCGGAAATTCCACTAGATTCTGCAAACTAAGAACATGGGCATACTATGAGAGTGCGCAACGGAAGAAGGAACTCAAACACAGAGGAAGAGAGAGACAATATGCAAGAGAAGAAGAAAAGAAACCTGCACTGAACAAGGAACAAATGCTAAATACAAAAGGACTGATCAGTCCCTGCACGCAGCCCACAGCATCAGTGAGGGCACTAGATCAGGCTGATGATAATGGCAGCACCGAAGACGAAGGAAGATGACGGAGTCAGAGTGTGCGCTTGCCGAGGGAGGGAAGATGATAATCTGACTGACTGCCAAGTGGGAAATGGCTATAAATAGCCAAAAATCCCAAAAATTGGCTGACCTGAAATTTGGGGCCAAAAATATGGCCGATCAGCATTTAATGCTGGTAAAAATGCCAAAAATGTTCAGAAAAATCCCGGAAAGGGTGGACAATGTCTGGCAAGTGAGGCAGGCTGAAGAATGCAAAAACTGCCCCGTGAAATGCACATAAATCCCCGATTGGAGGAGAAAATGCATTGAAATGCAACAAACTGAGTGCTCTAGAATGAGCTACCTCCTCCGTCAAAACAAGCAATAGATATGTTAGAGCTCCTAAAGTCCTTATCTGACTCAAACTAAGGCTCACAGACAAGAGATGATAAGGCATGACAAACATGACTGCTAACACATACAAGTTGAACGTTGGGACCAAATAGCCTTTAAGTAACATGTTGTTTTTACCTGGAGGCTACTATGTTTGATCACTATGGAGCTTTGCAAGCACTCAAGAAGTACAACTATGCTTTACTTAGGCCAATCACAATGACTAGAAGATACAATGCTAGTCCCACTAGGTGTATTAGCTCAACGAAAAATTACATGAGCCAAGTTTCTTTCCTTGAGGTAAATATCACTCTTGCCCGGAGGTAAAAACTGGGATGCATCAAGGTAAAACTGAAGATGAAGGGTTTTATGCCCCACCTAATCTGGAAACTGTGTAATAGTGGCTCCTAGCTCTCTCAATGACCAGCACAAGGCATATAGAGCTTGTTTAGGGTGTAAAGCATATATACTGATTAGCTCTTTATTACAGCCCCAAAACATACTTATTACCAAACCTTCCTAGAGTGTGTCTATGTCCCATAAGCCAAACCCTGATTTGGGAGGATCCACTCATCTAATGGGAGGCAGCCTGTCCGCTCAGCCAATCTTGTTTGTAAGTTCTCCATCAGCTAGCCATCAATTCCTGTCCACACCCCTCCATTGGCAGATACCTCAGTTCATTGTGCAGCTAGCAATCACCCAGCTCCTATCTACCAGCAATGATACCTGTGTATGCTACATTTACAGCAAGCGACCCGGTACCAGCCCTTTCAAAGCAGTCTACATGAGTTGCCAGTCCCTATGCTGCATTTTGCAGATCAGGTTACTTGCAGGCAGCTGTCATCAATTTTCACCAGTCGCCATAGGTCAAAGAGTGGACAGCAGGCTTCCCTTTCAAAAAACTGCTGCATGATTCTGCCCCTCTTTTGTCAATTGCTCATGCTCCTGAGCTACCTGCTGCATTTCAGGATCCATATAGAGTATGACACACTCTTTAGCTCATACTCTCTACCCCGGTCCTTCAGAGACACGGGAGTTCAAGATGTTGTATTCACTCTGCATGGTGCTTTTACTGCATTGAGCATTGTATCTATTCATTCATTCATCTTCTGTGTTCATTGTCTCTGAGCTACCCTAACCCTACTGGGTTCTTTTATTTGTATGTACTTTGTTGAACAATCGTGTTTATACTCTTTGTTCAAGTATTTCTTTATATGGTATCACAGCTAGATACTTTTGTTCGAGTATTTCTTTATATGGTATCAAGCTAAGTACTTTCTAAAGAAACCTAGGCCCTCAATTAGAAAGCTAGTCACCACAAATACCATTTGACTATTCTTCATATTTTACTACAGCGAGCTACAATTTGCAACAAAGGAAAGAGTGGAAACTCTGGCTCAATTTATGACTTCCATGATTATGTGCAGCCCTCTGTGAGAGAAATTTTCTAAGCTTTACATGGTGAAACCCTGATTTTAACAATTTGGACCATGCCTGTCCTATGAAAAACAAACGGCCATTTGCAAAACCCAATACTATAAACATTTACAAAAGCCCCAGATTTACAAGCAGTGTTTCCAGTTGCACCCACACCTTAGAAATAGCAAATAAACTTATGTATACTGCATTCTTATTTGGATGAAAATCCTCCCCTCTTATCATGCAAAACAAAATGTGCTTACAACCACTTTCTAGCCTGAACTATTTTCTTTCTACCTCTTTCCTTGTTCCCCTCCAAACCCACTCCCCCCCCAAACCAGGCACCCCAGAAATAAGATTGCATGCTTTCAATCCTCTGCACAAGACTTCCTCAAGCTCAAGTAGTCTGGTGACCGGTTCATCAACTTAACAATTCTTTTCACTTTGAACAAATAAAGTGACTTGCCTGCAGAGTTGTCAATATTTCATCACTCGTCTTTCCAGAAGCACAAATCAAGAAAGTAAACCCAAACTTCGCTTTATACTTCTGATTCCATTCGGCAAGATCCTGCACACTTACAATGACCAAAGTAAAGACTTCATTACATGCCAGCAAACTTCAGCAAAAGGGGGTGAAAATGTTGTAGTCTTACTAGGTCATAATAAAAGTGAATGGCTGAATGATGTGATGTGCACAAAAAATCCATTAGGTGCTATGGTTCTAAAAGTGAACACAAGACCCAATACGACACGACACATGATTCGCCAAAGTATCAAGCAACTACCCTTAATAAAGGACTTGTGTTACATATCGGCCTCCTCCTCCATTAGGTTTGCCTTGCTCAGTAATAAAGATACAAGGAAAATTGTAAAGAGCTTACGAAAGGATCCTTTTTCTTCTGGTTATAAATTTTTGTGCAAGAATATATGCTTTGCCTTTAAGAAATATTCACTTGTTTCTTCAATGAAGAGGAGGGCAAGGAGAGGGGGACACATGAAGATAATTGAGAATAAAGAGTTGAGGAAAATGACTATATTATTACCACACTCTATAACAGAAGACTGTTTCAGAGTCAGATAGTTCAGATGGCACCAGCACTTCAACCCACTACAATGTCAGAGAACATTCCTCTAAATTTTAGGGATAAAAATAAAACTATACATATTTTACCTGCAATAGTGAATTATTGGCACTCTCTAATGCCCTTGATTGCTCCCCCCGACTCCACCTGCAAAATTTCAATACTCTAAAAGGTTCAAGAGTTTCACAGGAAATTACAAAACCCAACGATGCACCTACATAGAATCTCAGCAACTTTTCAACATATAATTCACTGCATTTTTGTGCATTCAAACTAATAGAACGTAAAATCAAGGGGAAGAAAGAATACTCTGTGGTTGGAGCATCTCGTTTTAAAGCTGCCACATCACCAATGCGAGGATGGGCAGCAAATGCTTCCAACCAACCTGGGATATCAACCTATTTCAACAAATATCACTAACACAATCATTACATTTAAGTGTTCAAAAACCAGCTCCTTTTGTGAAAGACAAAAGTGAGGAAAACTCATTCACAGTGATAAGCTCATGTGTAAACTATGAGAAATTCTCAATCTGCATGTTTGCATGGACTTCTTTCGTAACTAACTCATTTGTTTATGCCTAAAAAACTGGGACATAGATTATTAGCTCTCTCAAAGGCAGATGAGGGAGACTCCAAGGAAATTCAGAGCACTGGAGGAGGGAAAGGATTTTTGACTGCCTGGAACTCATGCAAATTCTTCCATTCTAGAAGTCTTTACAGACTGCTTGATAGGCTTTATCCATAGCCCTTGCATAAGATATTCTCCCTTGAGATCAGCCAATCTGGGGGATGTCCTTTCCTTGTTTTTCTATTTCCTTTCTATTTGGAGGGCTTCATATACCGTGGAGAGCCTCTTCACACACACTGATAGCTTCTACAAGTACTCCTTTGTATTTCCTTTGTTTATTCATCAGAACATATACAGTAGATATGTCATCACACCTGACTTGGAAGAAAAAATATTGACCCATGCACTGTCATTTATTCTTGAATTGTAAGACTTGATTACTTTGGACACATCTTTCAAAAGGAATGAGTTGGAATTTTATAAACTTGTTTCCTGTAAAAGTGAAATGTGAGAACAGACCCATATTTATTTGAATCTACTATGTAAACAGACTTTCAAATAAGAGGACCTTGTATGGCAAAGCCATTACCTGCCCATATCAATGTGATTCATCTTGTCCATGGGTAGGTGGGGGAGAGAGGTATTTACATCTCCCAAAACAAAATGGCCTATGAGACCAAGAAATAAGTACCTCTGACCATGTTGTCTTGACTCAAGAACAACAATGAAAACGAAAATGAGAAAAACTAAATATGGTAATGCTTACAATCATAAGGATTGCAAGCATAGACTACTATTAAATATACAAAATGATCTCCCAATGATCCTCTAGTTGACCTAGTGCAAACCCTATTTAAGTGGCTCAACATGCAAACCCCCCGCCCACAAAGGACTGTGCCTAAGACGGTGAGGAAATCACGTTTCCACCCTCTTTTCACCGAAACGTCCCACCCCAAAGAAACAAGGCATCAGACCAAGGGTTAACTCAATGGACTGCCCAAGGGCATACCACAGTGGCAGACACAATGGATATCCTCTTTCAAGTAGCCCAATTTAATGGATCTTACATTTTTATTTTCTTTTCTTTTCTTTTCTTTTATGGCTATAAATGAACAACGTATCCTTTTAAAAAGAAACATAGCAAGGCAGGAATGGGGTGACGAAGTGTAGAAGAAATACTAATAAGGTAAAGCTATGGTGGGAGCTGCCATAGTAGAGAGCCAAAATGATGATGTGCTACAAATATGGTGGATCGAAATCTCTTTGATAAGCTAATTAGAAGACATGCTAATGCACGGAATTTTCATCCTTGGATGGATACCTATTGTTGAGACATTCTTTAGTTCGCACACTTCATTTAGGGTTTCGCATTGATAGCCCCAAAAAGGGTTAGTGTCCACATTTTTTATCACTTTTCCAATGGCACCCACACAATGGTGCACCACCTTAGACAACTTATGCCTATACATAGACAATCACTTCATTCATTACTACCTCTCTCTCTTCAATCATTCTTGACCACCTTCAATTACCACCACCACTTCCCTTCTCTTCCTTCACCAGCCCCTTCCACTACCCTCACACCCCTTTAGGAGGACAGTGCAGTTCATGGCTCCTGGCTGCCTTCACCCTTCCTCTTCTGCTTCAGGCACCCTATTCCAACATCCAGCCTTGCTTTTGGAACATCTTCCACTTGGTGTCACCATCATCTACAGGCATCAGCACCCTTCTCCTTCATGCTCCACCTTCACCTGCGTCTTTCAGTCTGGAGACCTTCTTCTTGCCTAGCATCATCATCTCCAACTTGGCATCAGCATCCTAGCCTCTGGCGACAGTCTCCATCATCAAGCATCAATGATTTCATCACTCACTCCATCATAGGGACTGGTGGGACCTACTTTTTTGCAGCCTAGCTTCTCCTCCATCAAGCAGCATCACTCGTCTGTTAGAAAGGCTTCTCGGACCTGCGTTTTTGCAGCCCAACTCATCCTCCATCGTCTAGCATTATCATAAGACACCTGGCATCGACATCTGGGCTGCTCTCCTTGCGTTTGATAGCTCCGACATTCTAGGATTTGTGTTTTGCTACCCAAGTCACTCCCTAGCATCAAAGGACTGTAATTCGCTCCCTTGACAGCCAGTAATCATCTTCCACATCTCCGGCGGTATTAGAGGACTGTGGTCTACTCCCTCCATAATTGTCCTTCACCTTCCAGTGGTTACTTCAATAGCCCACTACTCGAAGGATTGTTATCGCTCCCTTCACTCTGCAGACTCCCACAGGTGCTGCTGCCTAATTCAAAGAGGACTGTGCAATCATCTTTTGAGCTTCCGCTCCATTGTATCAACTTTTCTTCCCATAATATGACACCGTATTTCTCTTGTGTTTCTCAGTTTCTCCTCTCTGAGTGTTTGCCGTACATACTTTGTGCCACTCCCCGCAAACCCTGCTGTCTCTCTACACTGTCACTTATTTTGACATGGTATCGAAGCATACCTATTATTTTTAACATGGTATCAAAGCACAAGAGCTCAAAGAGCTAAAGACCCTATTCATTAGAGAAGGCAAAGACAAGTTGCAGGTTTGACATCATCTAATTTTCCCCTTCATTTCCGCTGCATCACGAGGAGACAAAGATACCTTTCTCTTCCTCTCCCACCCACCTTCCCTTTTACAAGTTGAAACTCCGGAGCTATGACTTCTACACAGGCAGATGGAAAGACTACTAGGTGCTCCTCTTCCGACATCACCGAAACCCCCACCGATGCTTACCAACATAGACCTTTGCTCCCTACCCTGACGGTATATATGCACCTACCCCCAAGCACTCGATTTGATACCTCTCCTTTCTAGGCCACAGAGTTTATTTTGCATCGGCTTTCAAATTCTTATGCTCCAGGTAATAAGATGCATCTAATGCACACTAAGCCCTTTCGAGCCACAAGAAGATCAACTAGTACCATGGCATCCTCGCGACTGCCGCAATGCGCTACAAAGGTTGCTTCTACTTCTTCTAGGGTTTCAAGAATGCCACCTCGACAACTCGTGGTTCTACAGTCTGCTCCCCCGAGAGAAAACGATTATTGGATATTGTCCCCTCGACAATCCGCTCCTTCTAGAGAGAGTGATTATTCGATACCCTCTATTACTTCAGCTCCATGGTACGCTTCACTAAGAGACAGTGACTGTTGCCCTCACCCTTGGCTCAGCCAACCTTTCTCCACCCTCGACTACTCAAGTTCAAGAGGCAACCTCTAGGCGTTCGACACCCCAAATACCTTCTTCAGCACGACTGGCGGTACTTCCTTCATCATTAGATGATTCAGAGTCCGTGATCCATGAGTTTCTAGATTCTCTCTCTCTTGTAGAGCGGCATTCAAAGTGGAATGTACTCTCTTTGTCTTTAGAGGGGGCTTCTACTTCTTCGGCTTCAAAGGGGAGCCTGCACCTCCAACCTCGGGGGGGCACCTACTCATCATGAAGTCTATCACCCACCCTTTACTCTTTGGGAATGGCTGTCTTCGAGCAGTCATTTCTCCTCCTAATACCCCGGATCTTCAAAGACCGCCTAGATCGGGGCCTTGGAGGTTCAACCATAACTTGGTGACAAGACCTTCAAATTCCTTCCGCATGGAGTTACGGAGCTAGTGGCTTCTCTCCCTAGGTGGAGTCAGGTTCTACAATTCATCCCATCTATTGTTCCTTACTACAAGTTCCCTTTCATGTTGGATCTCCACAATCCTCTACATCTTCATATCTCGCTTCACTAATCTTTCTTCATCCCTTTTGGACCTGAGAGGGGATATTAAGAAACCTTTTCTTGAGTTCACACACTTCATTTAGGGTTTCACACTGATAGTCCCAAAAAGGGCTGATGTCCACATTTGTGGTCACTTTTTTAGTGGGCACCCACACAATGATGCGCCACCTTAAACAGCTTATGCCTATAAATAGGCTCTCACTTCATTCATTACAACCTCTCTCTTTTCACTCATTTTTTACCACCTTCTTCGATCACCACCACCACTTTCCTTCTCTTCACTAGTCCCTTCCACTACCCTCACACCCCTTTAGGAGGACATTGCAGCTCATGGCTCCGGGCTACCTTCACCCTTCCTCTTCTACTTCAAGCACTCTATTCCAGCATCAGACCTTGCGTTTGAAGCATCTTCCACTTGGCATCACTATCATCTGCTTAGCGTCAACACCCTTCTCTTGTAGGCTCCACCTTCACCTGCTTTTTCGATCTAGAGGCCTTCTCGCTTGGCATTATCATCTCCAGCTTGGCATCAACATCCTAGCCTCTGGCAACAGTCTCCATCATCGAGTGTCAATGATTTCATCACTCGTCCATCATAGGGGCTGCTAGGACCTCCGTTTTTGCAGCCTGGCTTCTCCTCCATCACCTTGCGTCATCATCTGTCATAGAGACTATAAGACCTGCGTTTTTATAGCCTGGCTCATCCTCCATCATCCAACATCAACATCTAGACTGCTCTCCCTGCATTTGACAGCTTCGACATTCTGGGATTTGCATTTTGCTGCCTAGGTCACTTCCCAGCATTAGAGGACTGTAGTTCACTACCTCGACAGTTGGTGATCATCTTCCACATATCTGACGGCATCAAAGAGCTGCAGTTCACTCCCTCGACAGTTGTCCTTCAGCTTCTAGTGATTGCTTCAATAGCCCACTGCCCAAAGAACTATGTTTCGCTCCCTTCGCTATGCAAATTCCCACGGGTGTTGCCGCCTAATTCAAACAGGACAATGCAATTGTCTTTTAAGCTTCAGCTCCGCTGTATCAACTTTTCTTTTCATAGAATGATTCAATGCATCATCACCATGTTCTTGTGTTTCTAAGTTTCTCTTCTCTCTCAATGTTTGCCATACACATTGTCACTCCTCGCAAACCCTACTCTCTCTCTACATTGTCGCTTGTTTTGACATGGTATCAAAGCATACCTATTATTTTTTACACCTGCATTCACAGGTTTTCTCCCCATTCACATGCTCCCTTTCACATTAGCATGACACCAATGCTTGAATAATGCAAGTTGTAACGTAAAGTGTAATGCTCAAACAAAATGTTATGTACAATGCAATGGTACCACTTGAGCAATGCCCTCATAGGAGACTTGTTCACTTGCCCAAGCGCCCTTTTACAAGTATGATGATCAAGATAAATATAGAAAATGATATAAATGCATGAAGATACCAATGCAATAATTGAGATTTTGTACAAACCAAGGGAAACATATCATCCTTTCTCACTACCGGACAAAGGGGGGAGTAGAAGCATTTGATGAAGATGAGTGAAGTATGTGGCCAAATGAAAACCTTTGAAATGAATAGTCTACATGGTAGCCTCAAGGAAGGATATAACTCGGCCTTAGGAAGGAAAGCCTCCATGCTGGTCCGGAAGTGTAAGGCTTATCCAAAGAAAAACAATCGATACGCCTGTATCGAACTATCCTAGTCTCTACTCCAATAAAACATGGTAGGAGTAAAACACATGCAGTAAGCATAAGTACCACAAAAGACCATAAGACACACATGCCTCTACTTCAATGAAGATACCTTAGGTGTTTTTTAGTTTTAGATTAAGATTTCCCACTACTTAATACCATATTTCGGTAGTGATATATGTGAACACGGCGCAAGCTTGGGACCACCAAAGCACCTTTTTCCCTCTCTAGGACGTTTTTCCCCCTAACCTTGTATAAATGCCTATGCACTTTAGGGCATATTTAGCCTTCTAAATCTTTTATATTCATACTAATCAATATACTTTCTGTTGTGCCCTCTCAAGCTGCTGCTTCTCTAAATAAGAAAGAACAGGCAGGAGAGAGAAAATTCTACAATTCAGCCCTCAAAACAATGACCAGAAAAAATGTAAATCAGGTCTGTTGCTGCATCTCTTGCACAATAACTCTGATGGCAACCCTAATGCCGCCAACAACTTCAAAAGGGGGGTAAAAAACCCACCACAATTGACAAGTCCTCCTCTTCTGCCATCACCTCTCACAAAAGTAGAGAAGAAAAGTGTTGTCCCTGTCCTACCGTACATACGCAGTTTAGCCCAAACGTGCCATCCCCACCCTCAAATCTGCATCAAAACATCCTCACACAGCTTTGCACAGCTCCCAAACTTAGTCAGCTGCCAATTGTCAAACCTACTTATGCAAACTCACCTCTAGACTTAATTTTCAGCCAATAATAATTAATTACAATAGAAAATACATGTCTAGGCCCAAATATTGGCCATACCCAATCTTTATTTTAAATTCCTAATCTCTTTGAACCCAAATGTGTTAAAACTTTTCACAAACCTTGGTCTAGGTGTTAAATCATTTAAATCCCTAACCCCCATGGCACCAAAAGTCATTTCTTGGGGGACTTTCAATGTCCTTGACCAAGGTACTATAAGAGTGCACAACGGAAGGACACTGAAACCAGCCTACCTTCTTAGAGAGGGTTGTAATTCCCTAATCAATCACATAATTACAACAATCAGAAAATAAACATAAATTGGAATGCACAATTTACCTTAATAATCTCGAACATTGGACACTCTATTGTCCCCAAAACTAGTGCCTCTTTCGGTATTTCTTTAATTTCAATTGCCAATGGATTGATTACAAGCCGAGATTTCACAATCTCCTTGGCTAATCCAAAAGCCCCTTGCTAGTCCAACAATCAACAAACGAATTGGGCAATTCGCCCCTTGAATTTCACTGGAGGCTTGCTCTAATCGGACCCCAACTAGCCAAATGCTACCCCAAATTTACAATGGATGGCCTAGTATCTGAAATCCCTATCAATATCACAAATTGCTGTTAGAGATCATCGCTCTGGTCGGACTACACAGTCCAATCGGACTGTCAGTCAGACTGCCACGTGGCAGTCCGACTGATTTAATGCAGCCGACCTGCTATTTCTGGCGCCTGTTTTCTGGCTATTTATAGCCGAGATTTCTGCAGTCTGGACACACTTTTCTGCTCGCAGATTATAGACTGGTGGCACGCGCAGATTCCGTCTCTGTTCGCAGATTTCTGACAGGAGACAGTGCAGACTGCAACGGACTTCGAGGTGAACAGCAGGTTGCATCGTCGAGGTGGAGACACGCAGTCCAGCGCACTGCGCCCGTGTATATATCTGCATATCTTTGTATACAACACACTTTATATAACAGATCTTCATCTTCCACTGTCTCTTTCTCTCTCTTCTCTCTCTCTGTGTTCTCTCTCTCTCAGTCCTACGCTTCTGCACCGCTGCACTCTGACATGGTATCAGAGCAGTGTTAAAGGGCTGACTGAGTGCAGAACCAACCTGAAGAGGAGTTTCTATCGCGACACAAGGCTGTGTTTGAGGGCAGGCAGGAGGGCTGCGCCTCGGAACAAGGCTGAAGCGAGCGTGGGCGCGCAGGAAAGGAGTCCAGGTGGTGGATTTGCTACTGTTTACTGCTGTTTGACGAGAAGGAAGTTTGAGTTTTCAGCTTTCAAGTACAGGTTTTGCTTTTTCATCCCCTCCGACGGGTGAAGAAGTTTTGGGACGCAGAAGAGCCCTAGCAGGCTGAGTTTTCACAGTAAGAGGGGGCTGCTTTTGCGTTTGTGAAGGCATTACAGGTGAAGATGTCTACAGAGATTGACTTGGAGATCCAGACGATTATGGACCGGAAGGTGCCAATCTTACCGGCTCTTCCCGCAGATCAGAAGCTCGATGGCGACAACTACCACATCTGGCGCGTCATGATGTCGGCCATCCTTGAGTCCTACGATTTGGCGGAGCTTGTACAGGAGGAGATCGACCCTCGGTGAGAGATGAGTCCAAACTCTCTTCCAATGCTCGTGCAGAGTTGGCCAAGGCACAGTCTCACTGGGACAAACTGAATGCTAGGATTCGTTCCTTTCTTTTTCTGTCTTGTACTACAGCCGTGATAGCTCACATCTAGCACTTGACGGTGGCTCGGGAGATATGGCTGGAGCTTGATCAGATGTATAACCGGATGACCCTTATGAAGCGGGTTTCTTTGGAGGTACAGATGCGGACTTTGTCCGTGAACAAGTCTTCTTCGTTGCGGGAGCACATCAACAAGCTTAGACAGCTTCAGATGCAGGTTCAGAATGCGGGGAAGCCGATTTCCTCCGAAGACATGGCGATCACACTCTTGTCCCAGTTGCCGCCACGATTCGGTGCTTTCTACTCCGCCCTTATTGCTTCGGGGCGTGAGTCCACTCTTCGATGGAAAGAGTTGGTTTCTATGGTCTTGGACCAAGAGGAACAACTAAAGAAGAATGCTTCCAAGTCGGAGGTACTAACAGGTCAAGCCTCTCAGAAGAAGGGGAAGGACCAAAAGAAGAAGAAGGGGAATAACAAGTCAAAGAAGGACAAGGATAAGGACAAAGAATCCACATGCCATATTTGTGGAAAGACTGGCCATTGGAAGAAGAATTGCCCTGACAAAGACAAGAAGGACACCAACAAGAAGGACACGAAGGATTCTGGAGCGGTGGCTGCACCCTCATCAGCTGCATTTCTTCATCTAGCTGTCATTGAGGACTCTACACCGAATGCTTCTAATGCTGCGATGACGGCTCCCCAGGCTCGAGAGTGAATCGTTGACAGTGGTGCCTCCCGGCACATGACTCCTTCATCAGATGGTGTTGCCCAGTTGCGACCGTTGCGTGGGCAGATTCTCATTGGAGATAGCTCTTCAGTGTCTATTGCAGGACGGGGTGAGATGCAGCTTATTCCAGATGGACGCGGCAGTATCCATACCTCCGAGGTCTTGCATGTACCCGGTTTAGGATACCATCTTCTGTCAGTTCATAAGATTTGCTCCCTTGGACTTTTGGTAGAGTTTGACAGTGATTCAGTGCGAGTCCTTGATCGTGGGTCAAGGAAGATTCTCTCATCCGGATATGAGGAGAACGGCATCTATAAATTGAAGTCTTCCACCGCCCTCTCTACTCTTCTTATTACCTCTCAGACACAGTCAGAGTTATGGCATGCTCGGTTTGGTCACCTAAACTATGATTATCTTCGGAGGGCGTCACGTGGACAGCTTGTTCGAGGGTTGCCAGACATAGTGGTGAGCCAGCAGCCATGTGTCTCCTACATTCGTGGGAAGCAGCATAGGGATGCCATTCCCCACAAAGCTTCGCGGCGGTCTACTTCACCGATGGAGCTTGTATCTACGGATCTTTGTGGCCCTATGAGGAACGAGTCCTTGCGAGGGAGCTCGTACTTCATGTTGATCGTAGATGACTACAGCAGGATGACATGGGCCTATTTTTTGGCATTGAAGTCAGAAGCTTTCTTCCACTTCAAGGATTGGCTTCTCTTTAAGGAGAACCGATCAGGCCGGCGATTGAAGACCTTGCGATCCGACAAGGGTGGTGAATTTGTTTCTAATGAGTTTGCTCGTTTTTGTGCAGATAAAGGTATTCACCAGGAGTTTGCTAATACCAACACTCCTCAAGAAAATGGCATTCTTGAACGGAAAAACCGCAGTGTGATCAAGATGGCGCGCACCATGATGGAGCACCGACAGACACCTCAGTTTCTGTGGGCCGAGGCTGTGGCTACTGCAGTCCACATCCTTAATCGATCCCCCACTTCGGCTGTTGATGGGATGACACCTTTTGAGGCTTACTTTGGGACTAAGCCCGATGTTTCTTATTTTAGGGTCTTTGGGTGTGATGCCTATGTTCACATTCCCAAGGCTCATCGTGATAAATTTGAAGCAGCTTCCCGAAGACAGGTATTTGTTGGCTACAGCTCCCAGTCCCAAGGCTATCGTTTGTATGATCCCGTCAAGCGGGATGTGTACACTAGTCGAGATATGCGGTTTGTGGAGGTTCCGGCCATATCAACGGGTGAGGAGCATCCCGTTCTTGGAGATCCAGGGGAGAGTTGGGCTCCTGCTATAGTTCCATTGGAGCCCGCGCCTTTTGATTCTGATTCTGTTTCTGACACAGAGTCTACTGTTCCACCGTTCCCCTCCGAGGAGTTACCACCGGTGGATATCCCAGAGTCTTCAGCTGATGAAGAGAGGCGAGGGGCGGTCCGGCCTCCTCCTCGTTGGGCCCGTGACACACTCCGTGATTCAGGGATCGAGGGGGTCCCTGAGGAGTGGGGACCGCAGGATGGTCCGCGGCGGTCACAGAGGCACCAGGCACATTCTACGGAGCTTGTTTGTTCTAACTATTGTTTGATGACCCGTGTTCTGCAGGATCCAGAGCCCACCTCCGTGAAGGAGGCTTTACAATCCGCACCATGGAAGAAAGCTATGGAAGCCGAGTTGGAGGCTATTGAGAGGAATGGCACTTGCTCACTCGTGCCAGGCCCCCCGAATAAGAAGGTGATTGGCGTCAAATGGGTCTTCAAGACCAAGTACCTTAGCGATGGTTCTTTGGACAAGCACAAGGCTCAACTTGTTGCTAAAGGTTTTGCACAGCGCCCAGGGATTGATTGTCATTATACTTTTGCCCCCACTGCTCGTATGGCGACTATTCGAGCTGTTCTTGCCTTGGCTGGCCATAGGAGATGGCCTGTCTATCAGTTGGATGTGAAGTCAGCCTTCCTCAATGGTGATTTGAAGGAGGAGATCTATGTCGAGCAGCCTCCTAGCTTTGGATCTTCAGATGGGAAAGTCTACAGGTTGAAGAAGGCTTTGTATGGCCTCAAGCAGGCTCCGCGTGCATGGAACAAGAAGATTGATTCGTTCCTTCAGTCACAGTTGGGATATCGGCATTCTAAGGCCGATCCGCAGCTTTATGTACCACTTCCGAGGATGGTTGTGTGCTTTTTGTGTTGTATGTTGATGATTTGATTGTCACATGTGATCATGCACAGAAGGTCCAAGAGACGAAGGCAGCTTTACATCGGACGTTCGAGATGACGGACTTGGGTCTACTCCATTTCTTTTTGGGCCATGAGATTTATCAATCTCAGAGGGGGATCTTCATCTCTCAGCAAAGATATGTACAGGAGCTCTTGGTTTCTTTTGCGATGGAGGATTGTCGGACCCTTTCTACTCCTATGGATCCGAACTTGAAAGCCGCTGCACTCTGACAATTGCAAGTGTTGATTTCAGTGTACGATGCCTTCTGATGTCATAGGTCCTAAGGTGGATCCTAAACCCTAATTTCTAAAGAAATTTAGGATTTACAGCAGAAATCCCTCTGTTGTCCACCAAATATCGCTAAGATCTACTCCAAATGGTTGAGAAATGTTGAGATCTCCTGAAAATTGACTGGAGGAGGTGAGAGAATGCCAAAGAAGAGAGAAATTTCTAATTTCCGCATGGGCAATGGCTGAAATTGACTGCTACCTGCTCTGATTAGCCTAGATTGATGTCACCTATTGCTAAAAGAAATGCCTAGCTGCTATCACTTGCAACCATCAAGGTCTCCTGTAGCAGTTGGCAACCTCCTAAATGTCTCCACAGCAGCAAATTCTGATCAACAGCCCTCTCCCCCTCTCCCACCAACTAAAATTTACTTGAATGAATGAGATCTAGCCCCCAAAAACGTTTTCTCAGTTTGCATGAGCATTTTTACCAAGTGGCAGCCTTTTAAACCCATTTTTCAACATTATCCAATCATTAAATAATTCTAAAATTTAATTTAAGCCCATTTGACCCTGTCCAAAATTAAATGTGCCCATCCATAATTAAATTGGCTAAGCCATTTGCAACCTTGAGTAGTCCCCAACCTTTATTGACCTTTATTGACCCTTAGACTAGCATTCAACAACTAATTAATGATAGTTCCTAGTGTCACCATTGACACTTATCGACCAAATAACTATCCTTGGGTCAAAACTGACAGCAACTAACTACCAAAACCCAATTGGTGTAACTTATCACAGCATTTGTCTTTGACAAGCTTGCTTCTCTTTACCATCAAAAGACGTTTGCCACCAAATGCTCGATGTTGATGATCTCCTCTTATGAAGGATCACATCAACAAACTCGAGGATATGCAGGACGAGCTTTTGTCCCTTGAAAGGATGATATCTTCAAAGGATATGTCCATAACTCTACTAACTCAGCTGCCATCTCCTAGATACAATGTTCTCTACACTAGCCTTCTAACATGGAGGACCTGAGATAAGCTTCTTTGAAAGGAGCTTTTACCACTCATCTTGGAGCATGATAAGCGTCTCAAAGAGACAGGGACTAGTGGATCTGACTCCACAAACGCTTTTACTGTAGGTTCAAGGAGCGGGATGGAAAAGGTACTTATCCTGAGGAGAAGTATTAATAGAAGTACACCCATTTGAAGCCTTAGGAGGGGGGGTCCAAGGATTCAAAGGCCACACCTGCTACCACTGAGCCTATCTTCATACACTTGTTTGAGGTGGAGGATATTGCCTTTGCTTTTTCTTCAAAGGAGAAGCCTTGGTTTGTGGATAGTGGGGCCTCTTCCCATATGACTCATAGCCAAGATTGGTAAGAAAGAAGCCTTGTTTATTTAAAAAGAAATGTGTTCTATTGGTATGGATGATTTTCATGATGAATGAGGTATGCAAAAGCATTTCTGGTTTATGAGTAGTGAAAAAAACAGATATTTCTTAATGAACTTAAGACAAGGTAAGTAGTTGAAACAAGAAACGGTAAGTACTCCTTTCTCTTCTTTTTATTCAAACAATTTTGTTTTCAAATGTCAAAATAATGAAGTAGGTGCATCTTCATCATCATTACTTCAATTTAATGCATTTAATGGACAAAAAGAACCCACATTATTTCCCACATCTACATCTATCACAGATCCATTTAATCTCCCTCCCATTTCAACCTCTTATTTCGCTGCCATATCCTTTCAACCTCCATTAAGTGCACCTCCTATTGCCTCTCATGTAGGATCGCATGTGTTTTCATTCACCACACCAGGGGGTTCTTCAAACTTAGACAAAACCGTTAGGACCTCATCTCTTCCTTAGTTGGGTGGTGTTTCATCTTTTCCTCACGCACTTTCAAGATCATTACAGCCTCAGTATTCCCCCTAGTCTCTCCTGAGTATGGATCAATTGGTGCCACACTTTTCCCCCATGGCATTACCTAGTGGATCCTCTGGTTATTATGTTGTGTCTCAGCTGACATTTGGACAGGGCTTACATGTCCTAGTGCCTTCACCTCCACCGCACCTTATGAAAACATTCATGTTTCAGTGCCTCCGCATCAATAGACACTCATTGGATACTCACAGCCTATGTCTGCCTATCAACCTCTTCCCCCTTCTCCTCCTTATCAGACACCTCCACCACTACCACCACCACCATCTTATCCTCCACATCCATCTTACCCCACATTCCCGACACCTCATGATTCTACCTCATCTTCTGCCAAGCATGCATTCAATGACATGTCTCGTTTTAACGGTTCAAACTTTACAACTTGGTCGAACTTGATGAGACATATCCTTGATTCACAGAAGCTATGGGATCTTGTGCAAGGCTTGGAACCCCAACTCAATCCCACACTTGCTCCATATGAGGTCGTCCACTTATGGAAGGCTAGGAATGCCTCTACTATTGTCAAGTTGATGCAAGGCTTATTGCCTGAGTTTCATTCTCAACTTCAACATTTTGACTTGGCGTTAGAGCAATGGGCACACTTGACTGATCGCTATGCGGATCGCGATAGGAGTGGCGTCGAATAAATCTTAACCATGAGCTTCAGAACTTCAAAATCTCTGACCAAGATGACTTGAAAGTTAAGTTGGCTAACTATTGATGTTTCCTTGCCGAATTCTCCACTATAGGGACTCCTAAGTCCTCTGACGATGAGATCATATTGTTTATTACCAAGCTGTCGCGTAAATACTTCAATTTTGTGCAGCAAGTGGTTTCTTTGCCCTATGAATTTGAATATCAGCTATTGCGTTATGCACAGCTATTCGATCAGTTTTATATGAATAATCCCTTAGAGGGAACTCTTGTTGCTCGCCGTTCTCAAAAGGGGCAACAAGAGAAGGGTAAACCAAATCAAAATAAAAAACAAGCAAGGGAATCACAAGGAAACCCCTAGTCTCAACTCAAACTCGGGTGGCAGAATGTACTTAAGAAAACTAAGTATTGTCAACATTGTCAAAAAGCTAGCCACTTTGACAACGAGTGTCGATCAAAGGCAAGAGACACAACACCAAAACCCAAGTCGCAGATCCTCACCCCTCAGTCAAGCAACCCCCCTCAGGGGGAGCAAGGTGATGGCAAGGGGCAATGGAAAGGTCAAACCCACACTACCACCGATCAGCCATCTCAGTCCACAACTTTCTCAACTTCAAAGGGCTTGTCTCACTGGTCTGCAAGGGCCCACATCGTCTTCATAGAGACATCCAATGCAAGTCTCGTCCACATCTGTGAGTTGCCTCCCAACAAGATTACTGCGTCTTAGTAGGCCACTGTGCAGCCGACGCACACCCTTTGTCCGATACTCTGGCTGCATTGGGGTGAAACGCCTTGCGGTAAAAGTTTTTTTTTTTTAAGGGCTTGGCTGTTAAGAAGAGTGCTAGGGTTTGCACTGAGGACACACAAAGTGTATGACTACGACAGAAACACAAAGACAGACACAGAGGGCAAAACTCAAACCCTAAACGCAAAACTCAAAACTCAAACACAAACAGAAGAAGGGAGAGAGAGAACACAACTCTGAAGTGAATGAATGCTGTAAATGAATGTAAGAGTGTACAATATGACGGAGTGTAGAAGTGCTGAATAGTGAATGGCAGCAGGCCGGTCACCAAAACGCAGCAGTCTGGAGGCTGGAAACTGGTAAACGCAGCAAAGTACCACCGATCGGGGGCTGGAAACTGTGCACAGTCTGCTGTAAACAGCAAGCTGAAAGTGTCTGAGAGTGTTAGGGCCTGCAATGCTGAAAATGAAGGCTGGCTGACCCTGGAGATGATGGACAGCGGGCTGAACAGCAGTCTGGGACAGTTTGGAGCAGTCGCCAGCAGCTGAGAGTTGTTGCCTACAACAATGGACAGGCTGAAGATGATGTGGCTGCAGTCGATGATGGCTGGACAGCAAATGGAGGTGGTCTGCAGGCTAGAAATTGGACGCCAATAGCAACAGAGGGTGTGTGGGCTGGTGTAACCTGCAAACAAGGATGATGGCTGGATGGGGGCAGCCTGTCTATTTATAGATGTGGAAGGGCGCCCCAAAAATTAGGGTTTCCACTAAACTTTCTCGAACCGCTCCCCGTTTTAAGGTTTCCACTAAACTCTCTTGAACCGCTCCCCGTTTTAGGGTTTTACTCTATAAGAGCATTTTTAATGTGTTTTGGGGTTGTTTAAGAGGCTAATCAGCAAGTAATGCATATTTTAGCTCAACATTGGCTAGCCTACTTCTCATGGCACCATTGTTGGGCCTAGAGGGAGTGTTGAGCTAAAAATACATTAGCTTCACTTAAACAGCACCAAAACATGCTTAATTAAGGAAAAAACCTTGTTTATATAAAAAGAAATACATTCCTAGAGAGTGTCTGTAGTATCCCATAAGCGCAAACCCACTTGGGAGGGCCTAAACTTTCTATAAATAGGTATGCTACCCTCCATTCAACCTTAATCGCCTTTTTGCAGATTTTAAGTATTTCAACTTGCTGCCCACGCCCCGAACACAGAGGACATCGCAGTCCAAGCTGGCCATTGCTATCTACAACAGCCTGATGCCTATTTCCAGCCTACTACACATTGTTCGAAGCTAATTTCACCATGCTGACTACTACTGCTGGTTTCTCTTGCGTTTGTAGTCTTTCTCTCTCCTGTAGCCTGCGTTTGCTGTTTTCTCTCTTACAACCTGCATTTCTAGTCTTTCTCTCTCCTTGCTTGCGTTTTTAGTCTTTCTCTCTCCTGCAGCCAGTGTTTTTAGCATTTCTCTCTCCTTGCTTGCGTTTTTAGTCTCTCTCTCTCCTACAGTGCCATTTGCATCAAATTCAACCTTCCTTAGCTACGTTTGCTAGTGTTCGACATTCGGAGGCTGCCCTGCTGCGATTCAAGATCCATTCAGAGTACAACACACTCTCTAGCTCTCATTACCCCTACCATGATCCTTGAGATACAAGAGTTCGAGGTACAATATTCATTCACTATATAGTGTATTTGATGTATAAGCATTGTATATTCAATAGTCATTTCATTTCATTCTTGTGTTCATTGTCTCTGAATTACCCTAACCCTAGTTGTGTTCTTCTATCAATCTGTGATTTGTCGTACGGTATTATTTGTGTTTCTGTGTTAGGGTATTTCTTCACACGACATCTGTCACTATTGGTGACAACTCTTCAATTCCCATGCATGGAGTGGGAACCATTTCCTTATTGCGCGATAAGCATTCTTCTTCAGCCAAAGTCCTTATGTACCAAATTTGGGCTTTAACCTTTTGTCTGTTTATATTCTTACACAACTAGGTACCGATGTCATCTTTACCCAGGATACAGTTACAATGGAGGATGCATCTTCCGATGTTGCTTCATGAACTGGTACACAGGAGAATGGACTATACACTCACAGCCCTTGCTACGCGGTCTTCCCACGAGCTTGGACTACCTTGGCATACTTGTTATACTGAGTCGAAGCGGAAGCAGATCGAGAAAGAGAGCTGAGAGCAAGCACAATAATCGAGGAGTTTAAGGACTCAGAGCTAAAGAGTGTTTGACAATGATTAAGAGTGAGTCGTCGAATGAGTGTGTACCAGTGTGGTACACACAAAGAATGAAAGAATATATTTATACTTAGGGTACGGTACACTTACACCCATTAGGGTGGGTTCACATGTGTGAAGTAATATATACATGGGAGAGCGCGTAAAGAGCCTTTACACCCAACAACCTCCTACTTAAAGGTCCTAAGCGAACCTTTAACCAACTCCCACAAGTCTAATGCAATGCTCATGTGGAGCCTTTGCAAGACATTTAGTGAGAACATCTGCAGGGTGATCTTAGTCAGGGTGACTAGACCATCATCCAGAAAATGTCTGATAAAATGATACCGAACATCAATATGTTTGGTACGTGCATGAAACATGGCATTCTTAGCCAGGCATACAGCGCTCTAGCTATCACATCTAAGTACAGGTGTTTTGGTGGGCAGCCCAAAATCCTTGACCAACCGACCAAGCCAAACTGCTTCTTTTGAAGCCTCAGTGGCTGAAATACATTCAGCTTCAGTGGTAGAGAGTGCTACTATTTTTTGCAATCTAGAGCACCAAGAAACCGCCCCACCTGTCAAGGTAAAGATATACCCGCTAGTAAATTTGCGAGTATCCAAGTCACCTGCCATGTCTGCATCACAAAACCCTTGCAGATCCAACGTACCCTTGCCATAGCAAATACATTTTCTTTGTGTGCCCTTAAGGTACCTTAAGATACATTTCACTGCTTCCCAATGTGCTTTGCCAAGATTTGACATGAACCTGCTTACAACTCCCACTGCATAAGCAATGTCAGGTGGTCTAGTAGCAACCATAGCATACATGAGTGAACCACAAGCTGAAGTATAAGGTACACCCTTCATAGTATTGGCTGCCTTGTCATCTTTTGGGCAATCTGCTTTGCTAAGCTTAAGGCAGGGTGGAAAAGGTACACCAAGAGACTTAGCATCAGACATAGAAAAACAATCAGGTACTTTACTGATGTACTTTTCTTGTGAGAGAAATAAGAGTTGCTGCTCTCTATCTCGTGTGACACGCATGCCCAAAATATGATCGGCTACACCCAAATCCTTGATAGAAAAGGTTGAATTCAACTGCCTTTTCAATGCATTAATCTGGCTTTTATGCTTACCAGCAATAAGCATATCATCCACATAAAGTACGAGTATAATAAGGCTTCCATTATCAGCCTTCTTAATATATAAGCAGTGATCTGCACTACTCCTTTTAAAACCATGTGAGAGTATGAAGGCATCAAACTTTTTATACCATTGTCTAGGAGCTTGTTTCAAACCATATAAGCTTCTCTTAAGCTTACATACCAAATGCTCCTTTCCATGTATAACAAAGCCTTCGAGCTGTTTCATTTACAGCTCTTATTCCAGGTCACCATGCAGAAATGCAGTTCTAACATCCATCTGATCAAGTTCAAGATCCATAAATGCTACAATGGCAAATAACACTCGAAGAGTGGTCATTTTGACAACAGGAGAAAACACTTCCTGAAAATCAATGCCCTCTTTCTGTGTATAGCCCTTAGCCGTAACCAAATCCCAAGTATCATTCTAATACAATGAATTCATTTCTTCTTGTATAGCTAGCTCCCACTTTTTCTTTAACCCACATGATAAGGCCTCTTTATACGTAAGAGGCTAACCTCATTTGTAAGCAAAATGCAATCCAAAGAAGGATCAAATCTTTCTATAGGTCTTCTAACACGTGTAGACCTTCTTACCCAATGATCTGTGTTATCAGGTAGTGGATCCACATCCAAGGGAATGTCAATGACCTCATTGTTTGGCTGCTGAACTACATGTTCAGGTTGCTGTAATACAATTTCAGGCTGCCGTATTTCATTTTCAGCATACTGATTTTGGTGCTCAAGCTGATGTTCAGCCTCCACTTACTGCCCATTTTCATCTGGCTCAATGATGATACGCTGATTGTCATAATCAGCATCAAAAGAAGCTGAATTTTCAGTGGCTGATGGCTGCTCTAGTATTTAACTTTCTTTTTGTCTGAGTCATTAGATGTGACATTTTTCAGCAGCTTTGACTCATTGAATATCACATCCCGGCTGCGTAGCACCTTTTTTATGCTTGGAACCCAAACTCGATAGCCCATTTCCCCTTCATCTCCATAACCTATGAAGATACCTCTATGAGATTTCATGTCAAGTTTGGTTCTACTATCAACAGGTACATGTACATAGCATTCGCAGCCAAAGACTCTTAAGCGCTCATATGAAGCAGGTTTGCCAGACCAAACCTCTTCAGGAATGCCACTGTCAAGTACACGATGTGGAGATCGGTTGCAAATATACACCGCGGTTTTAAGTGCTTCTCCCCAAAACGATTGCGAGAGATTAGCTGTGGATAGCATGCACCGAATCTTCTCACATAACGTGCGATTCATTCACTCAGCCACACCATTAGAAGATGGATTGTAAGGAGCTATAAGCTCTCGTTTAATCCCATTGTCACCACAAAACTTATTGAATTCTTTAGATACATACTCTCCCCCATTATCTGTTCTTATGCATTTTAACTTTAGGCCTTCGTGAGTATTAACCAATGCATAAAACCTTTTAAAAGCATCCAATGCTTCACTTTTCTGCTTAAGCAAGTAGACCCATAGCTTCCTAGAGTAGTCATCAATAAAAGTAGATCAAGCTTTTAGCTAATTTGCTAGTCGACCTATGATGTGCTATCCTTGGCACCCTAGGCAGTTTGATGGGGTGTGATGTATATGCCAAGGACATCAGTATTACGTGGACTAAAATGACCTATCTAGTTTTAAGCTAGGAAGGCTAGCTGCTTTGGATATTACGTCTAGATTTCGTTAGGCCAAGAGGGCCAGTTGTCTGTTTAGTACGGGCGCGGTTAATGGTTTGTTGTTTTAGTTTTGTGCTAGACAGGTTCGGAAGAAGAGCTTGGAAGGAGCCTTTTGTTGCGCGGAAGCTTCTCGTGGCCCTATCCAGGTGATATCTCTCCTTTATGAGTACCGTATTTTATGCTATATGTGAGAGGCTCCATGAGAGTAGGGACTCTTTACAATGTTTACCAAAAATACAATCATCACAAAAGTCAAGCTTTGAACTTTTCACATCAACTCTTCCAAGTGAAGAGAGTGCCTGCAAACCCTTTTGGCTCATATGTCCAAGACGCTTGTGCCATAACTCCATGTGTGACTGTATTTCAGCAACTGCAATAAACTTTTCAAGAAGTACCTTGCAGTAGAGATAATACAGAGTCCCCTTTTTACCACCTCTAGTGACTAGCATAGATCCTTTTTATATTTTCCACATGCCACCACCAAAAGTAGTGAAGTAACCTTTGCTGTCAAGCTACCCAACAGAAAGCAAGCTCTTCTTGATGCCAGGAACATACCTAACATCATGAAGAATCAATTCCTGATCATCTTCTAGAGCTAGGTGTATGGTGCCCATTCCTTCAATATCACATGCATGATTGTTGCCAAGGTAGAATTTTCCAAGATTACCTTTTGCATAAGTAGAAAAGCACTCCAAAGATGGAGTTACATGAAAAGAAGCACCGCTGTCAACAATCCAAAATTGTGACAAACCATCATGAGCTGACAACAAAGCATCTATCACATCTGTTTTTGTGATATACATGTCCTCCACTGTCATAGCAAGCGGATCTGAAAATGCAACCAGTAAATCAACATCTTTATCATCTTCTATCTCCTCAATAACAACACTAGATACCACATTTGCTTTCTCTATCTCTTTGGGTTTAGAGCTGCCATCCTTGTCATTCTTTTTGCCTTTTGCATTAGCCTGCTTCTTACGTTCTTGTTCCCTTTTAAAGTACCTGCAATCTGGCTTTTTATGCCCTTTGCGACCACATTGATAACAAGTTACATCTTGTTGTTTTTCCTTGCTTTTGCTGCGATTTTTGTTTTTATTTGCAGCGTTATACCTTTTTTCAGCTCTTCCTCTTACATTGTAGGCTAATCCACTGTTTTTCCCACTTGCCTTGCGTCTAATCTCTTCATTCAAAATAGAACCACGCACACCATCAAATGTCAAGTTGGGATTATTGCTCAATGACACAACCAATGCTTCCCATGAATCGGGTAAGGTCATGAGCAAGAAGATGGCCCTCAATTTAGGATCAAAAGCTGGCAAACTTGCATCCTGTAACTGACTCAAAATACCAGTGAAAGCATTCAAATTCTCTAAAGCAGGTTTGGACTCATCAAGCTTCAAGTTGACCAACTTCCGCATGAGATGTACCTGATTGACAGGGGTTGTATTCTCATAAGTAGCCTTAAGCTTTTCCCAGACTACATAGGCAGTATTAAGTCCCTTTATATCAACCAAGATGTCATCTGTGACAGCCATTTTAATGTAAGTAATGGCATTTTTATTCATTTTAGCCCAATCCTCATCTAACAAAGCAACAAGCTTATGTTCTTCTAAAGCATCATCACAATCCTTTAGAAAGAGTATACCCTGCATACGATCTTTCCAAAGATCAAAACCATTCCCGTCAAATTTACGAATCTCAAAGAGATTCTTTGTGTCAAATGTAGATGCACTACTAGCCATTTTCAAGAATACACAACTGCAATAACGGACTGAATGCTTTCAGCCAATAGCAAGATTTTTGAATTGTAACAGCAAGTACACACTCTTGTACTTCCAAAGTGTCCAAGAAGTAAATGTTTAGCTGCAAATTTCAATCTCAAGTACTGATTACAGCATGTGCATGAATCAAATCTGATACATTTGCATTATGGATAGCTCCCACTTCAATAGTACATCACCAAAATTCCCAAACGCAATGACCCAAATGCTGTATTTACCACTGTTTCACTGCATAATGAGTATTTAACAATGCATGTACCAAGAGAAACTGCCCTTTTTCAACATTTGAAGCATCCAAAACTATAAAGACTCCCACTCAACAGTGAATCTGCAGCAAATTTCACTGTCCAGTCTCAACAAGACTCAAAAATACATCACTAATGTGAAAAGCCCCAAAATTTCTGCAGTGAATTTGCTCCAATTGCATAAATACATCATCCCAAGCATCAAATGCGAGCTAATGTTGCAGAAATTTCACAATTTCTGTAAAAGCCCCAAATTTTGGGGTCCCACAGTGCACAATTTCCAAGAAATTGGCTCATCCAAGCAAAAATTTCACTTGCATTTGAGAACCCCCAAAAAATTTCTGAGGCCTGTGCACTCAATGTCTACAACTTATGGTTCAGAGATCACTGCAATATGTGTCAGGTTCTAGATTTTGCTTGATCGATGAAGCACAAGAGTCGAGGGGTACACAAGTAAAAACCCGTGTAGTAATAGACAACTACTGCAGAGGACTCTACATAAGAGAAGGGGAATGGAGCCTATAAAGCTTGCTCTCATGCCAATCCATTGCTAAAATAGCTCTTGAAGAACAATCCTCAATAAACACGGCTTGCTTGATGAAGACAACCCGGGTACAAAGTCTAGTCAAACCATAAACTGAGAGGAATGGAAAGCCTAAGGCTGGAACATGTAGGACCTCTAAAAGGGAGTGCGAAGTACGGTCTCATAATACCGGTAAAGTGCCAACACCACTAATAAGCACTGAACAAATGTCACCAACAATCCTAGCATCAAAGAAACGCATTTCTTTAAGTTTAAAACTTACAAACATTTCTTAATGTAAAAAACGTTTCTAACAGTAAAAAACGTGAGAGTTTTTTTTTTTTAAAGATTGGGTTGGGGTGACCCTAAAAAATGGGTTTCTTGACAAAAACTGTTGGAAAACATTAAACATCATGATGATGAGTAATTGCTCGTGAGGACTTAAGATTTTGGATGAGAGACTTAATTTTTTGGGATTTTGTTTAGTTATTGGACTCTATCAATGTCGTATGTGTTCTTGTCTTGAGAGTTAATTCTTATACGACTTGAGTCTCATTTATGAGTTATTTATGATATATTATGATTCATTCTAGATTTTGACATTTTGTTAGTTCGTTTTGGAAAGAGAAGCATAATGTTGTACCTTGACTCGATCCATATTGTACATTGGATATTTACACATTTATTTCAATTTTATTTGTATGATATGTATAAATCATAATGTTTGAGGTCTAAATCATAATATAGCTTGTCCAAAAGACTAACTTTGATATAAGTTAATAATGGACCATGGATTCATTTATTCAAAACTTCCATTCTATGATTCAGTATTAACTAAGACGTGCATATGTTGTAACTAATGCCCTTAGTTTGCACATACACCAAGAATGAGCTTATCCATTCACTTTTTAGCTTTTATACATGCCCTTCTCTCCTTGGGCATCCAACCCATTTCCATGACCGGTTGTCTGGCCTTGGTCCTCTTTTTCCCTCTTTTCCTATTCTCATGGCTCCTATTTTAAAATCCCTATATTAAAAAACCTATGTTTCTTATTTTACCCCCTCTTGAAAGAAACTTATGAGACACATTTTTTATGTTTCGTTTCTAAACGTTTCTAGGTGCTATGGGAGTCTTCTCCATTCCTTATGGGGTGAGGCAGTGGCTACTGTGGTACATATCCACAACAAGTCATCTGCTTTGACATTGTAGGATATGACTCCCTACCAGGCTTTCATTGGGAAAAAGCCTTCAATTTCCCACTTTCGCATCTTTGGAAGCGAGGTATATATCCATATGGACAAGAAGAAAAGAAAGCAAACTCGATCTCAAGTTGAAGACACTTATCTTTATTGGTTATAGTATGACAATGAAGAGCTATCAGCTCTAAGACCCAAAGACTCAAAATATCCAGGTGACCAAGGATGTGATCTTCAATGAGGCTGTGGCCTTTTGTTACACGTGGTTCTTTGTCTTCGATTGACCCCCTCCCCCCACCATCAACCCCTCCCCTTCCAAGTTACCCCTTGGCACCCCTTCTTTGTCTAGGACTCCTCCCCCTCCTTCCCCTTCCATCCTTGACGGCTCCTCCATCCGTTACTTTATCATCAAGTATTGGTACCACTTCCCCATCTCCTCAAGTTTTCTCGGGTCGGGGGGGGGGGGGGGGGGATTGAGCCATCAAAGGGGGAGTTTTCTTCATTGGGTGAGGAGAATCTACCTTCCCTTAGTGCGGGGGAATCCCCTCCACAGGTAGATGATTTATAGGTACCGGAGGCTTCTTGGTCTCCTTCGCAACGGGATGAACCTATAACCATTCCTCAGTGCTATCAATGGCTTATGCAGGATTTAGGGATTACCCAATTACCTTAGACACCTCTTGGCCCACCTAGGTTAGCTAAGCTTTGGGCCCGGCAGGATAGTTCACTTTGTATGAACTATGCCCTTACGTAACAAAATCTTCAGGACCATGGGCCTACTACAGTTGATAAGGCTCTTGCATAGGATGTTTGGCACAATGCTATGCAAGTTGAGCTCAATTCTATCACGCATAACCAAACTTGGGAGTCGGTTCTATGTCCCAAGAAGTGGAAGGTAATTGGTGTGAAGTGAGTCTATAAGACCAAGTATCCTGCAAATGGGACCTTGGACAAGCATAAGATCGGGCTTGTTGCCAAGGCATTCTCCCAATGGGCAGGTTCGAATTACTTTGAGACTTTCGCACCGAGAACTCAGATGTCCACTATTCAAGCTATCTTGGCTTTAGCTACTCATCACCATTGGCCGGTTTATTAGATGAATGTAAAGTCGATCTTTCTAAATGGCGTCTTGGAGGAGGAGATTTATGTCTCACAATCTCCTAGTTTTCTTGTGCATGGGAAGGAGGACCATGTTTACATGTTGTCGAAGACCCTCTAAGGGCTTGGTATCAACGAATTGATTAATTCTTCCTAGACAATGGCTTCCATTGATCAAATCATGACCCCGACCTTTACTACAAGGTTGTAGAGGATAAGTGCGTCTTGGTTATCTAGTATATTGATAACCTCATTATCACAAGGAGCAACACATAAGAGGTTGATCGGACTTGGCAAATCTTGGGCCAAGAGTTCGACATGACACATCTTGGGATCCTACACTTCTTCCTTGGATTGGAGATTAATTTAGAGTTTGGTATGGCCAAGTGTCAGCTTATTTCTTGCCCCATGAACCCCAAGTCCAAGCTTATGGCAACAAGAGATCCCCTTAGCGATGCCACCCATTATAGGTGCCTTGTTGGATCTTTGATCTAGTTGATCCATGCTCGGACAAACATCTCTCTTGTGGTGGCTTTGTTATCTTCTTTCATCAAAAATTCTTCTCAAGCTTACTAGTGAGCCACTTTGCACATTCTATGCTATCTACAAGGGGCTCAATCCTACAAGATCATGTATGGAGAGGAGGCCACTCTTTCTAGATGGAGTGACTCCAATTAGGCAGGATGTAGATTCGAGACGGTCCACTACAAGTTATGCCTTCTCCCTTGGATCACGAGCTATCTCTTGGAGCAGTAAGAAGCAACCTACTATAGCCCTTTCTCCTACAAAGGCCAAGTATCATGCCCTTTGTTCTATAGCTATGGAGACAATTTGGCTCTGTCGTTTGTTGGCAAAGATTGTATTTCCACAAACATGGCCTACGAAGCTATGCATAGACAACCAAAGTACCCTCGCTCTAGCAAAGAACCAGGTGTTTAATGCTCACATGAAGCACATCAAGGTTCAATGCCACTATGTTTGAGAGCGGATTGTGGATTTTGAGTTACCAATGGCCTACTATCCTATTGAGGACAATGCAACGGATCTGTTCACAAAGCCTTTGCCCAAGGCTTCTTTGCTTCATCACATGAGATTGTTGGGCCTTCAGACACTCCCAAGATCTGAGAGGGGTGTTAGCTTGTCAATTTTATTATTGTCAATCTATCATCTCCTGGTTGTGAGCTCCTATCAAAGTCTGACAAAGACATGGGAACTCTAGCATTTTAGTATGCATTTCTCTTGCTTTAGGCCCTTTCCCTATGTTTGTCAATCGGTTTACACCTCCCACCAATGCCTATCTACTTCTAAACTATCGACGATGCCATGACATTATGTCACATTTTTCCATGCAATCGAATTGCATTTATTACAGCCCTATGGTCTTTTTCAACAAGTCGGCCATATTTAAGGCCCCTTGGGCCTTCATGCAAGTTGGCTAGATTTGGGGGACTTCAGCTATTTATAGTTGGTCCCTCCTCACTTTAGCCATCATCTTTTGCAGGTTGCTATGTGCAAGGACTGATCAGTTGTCACAAGGACGTGAAAATTTGATGCTTTGCTTACGCTTAATTGACATTTGATTAAAGGATTAATCAAATGTGCAATTAAAAGATGCACATGTGTTGCACATGTGAGGTGCAAACTACTTTTTCACAGTTGAAGGCCAAAGGACCCTGTGAAAAATATGGATATCAAAGGCAAAAGTTGTAACAAGTTACACTTCTTAGATTCTAGATGAATTTTGGTGTCAGTTTGCCCCTATGACCATTAATTGGCCATTAAGTGTCAGTGGTGACACTAGGGACTAAGCATTAATTAATGGATTAATGCTTGTCCAAGGGTCAATTAATGCATGGGACCACTTTGGGTTACAAATGGCCTAGCCAATTAATTTTTGGATGGGCAAGGTCAATTTTCTGGGCATGGATTAAGGGCTGAATTAATTTTCAGAATTAATTAATTCTGAAAATTAATTAAATTGCTGGAAATGGATTAAGAAAGCTACCACTTGGCAAAACTTTCCCATGCAAGTAGGGAAAAGGCTAAATAGGGCTGAAGGGAGAGGAAAATCTCGTTTTTTCATTTTGGAGCTGTTGGAAAGAGGTGTTGGACTGTTGCTGCCAACTTTTGGCACCAATTCCCAGCTATTGGAGACCATTTTGGTGATGGAGATTGCATATTCTTGACCTTGGGAAGCTGACAATTGCTGCCGATGCACTTTCTCCTAAAGATCACAGTCTCTGATGCTCCTATTGTTGTTGGTGCATCCGTTTAGGGCTGGTACAGCAGGGCAGCAGCTGATTTTGATCAGTTCTTCGCGACAAATCTCAAAATTTTCTCTCTTTACAACATTCTCTCATCTCCTTCAGCCTATCCTTAGCCATTCTCAGTAATTCTCAGCCATTCGGAGGAGATCTCGGCCATTTTGGAGGGCTGATCTGTAATTTCTACAGTAAACCCTAATTCACAGCAAAAATTAGGGTTTAGCAGGCACCTTGGGATCCATGCCAGAGATTAAAGGCTCAAGGGACTGAAATCAACAGCTGATAATTGAAGATTATCAAGGGATTTCAGGAGCCAGCCCATCCCAAATTGATTTGGGGCAGCATTTGGCCAGCCAAGGGTCAAATTGGAGAAGAAGTCCTAGGTGAATCAAGGGGCAAATGACCCAAAAGGCTTGCTGGTCATTTATATCAGCAAGAGCAACTGGTTAGCAAGAGGAGATTGAAGAATCTCAAGTTATACTCCTTCCAATTGAATGAAAGCTAAAGAAATACTGCAAGGGGCGCCAATTTTGGGGCCAACAGGGTGTCTACTGTCCAAGAATGTTATGGTAAAGTGTGTATTGCATTTTATGTGCATTTATTTATTGCTGTAATTAACTCTTAAATCAGGTTATCACCACCCATTTCAAGAAGAAAGGCTGGTTCCATGGTTCCGTTGCCGAAACACATCAAATCTCTTGATTTAGTGGGCTCGAGGCACCTGATTGCAAGCCAAAGCTTTGTTCTAGTGTTGATCTTTGTGCTCAGCTGAGAAATTACAGCAAGATGTCTTCATACAGTGGGATGCAATCAAGCAGTAATGATGCCTCTCATGATGCACATTCACATGGGGAAGAAGGAAATGCAATGCCTGATCTTGGACAAGGCACGAATCATGGACAACATACTGAAAATGTGGTTGAAGGCCAAGATGTTGGACCCTCGATGCAGAAAGAGGATGATGATCAACAAGAGGAAATGGAATTCGATGATGCATTCAAGAATCGAATGAGGGCAGCAGCCAATATCTTTGCTGAATTGGCAAAAGATCCTCAGTTTACTCGGTTTTTGAACACTCCTACGAAGGACAACAAGGGCAAGAAGAGAAAATCCTCTTCTAGAACTTCGGGACAGTCAAATGCACCAAAGAACAAGCCAAAGCCTTCTCAAGATGCTCCTAAAGATGCTCATGGTCAAAAGCAGTTGGTGCCAGTTGGGCAAGAAATGCAAATGCAAGTTCATGATGTAAATGCTAATCCTATGGTTTTTGGACAGTAAGGTTTGCATGAGAATTTGGGGCAGCCAGCTTACTTTGGTGGTAGCACGATTTTTCATGCTATGGTGGGTGAGCTACCGAATGTGGGAATGTATGGCACACCTCCCCATAACTTTCAGCAACCAATGCATGGCTTGCATAACCCAATGTACTCGGGTACATCTCATGGAATGCATAATCCGATATATGGCGGCATCGGTATGATGCCTGGTGTGCAAAATCATGCATATGGGCAAGCATCGGTACCCCGTCGTGCTTTTGGGGCTCAAGAAATAAGTGCTGGTCATGCAAATGCTCCGTTTAATGCTGGCTGTCATGGAAATTGCCTCTACACTAGCGGATACACTATGCCTTTCATGTGAGCTTGTTGAGGCCTTTTTATGCTGATGTGCCTAAGGATGTATCTGCTGAAATTCAGTCCAATGTAAAGGAGCTGAATGAGATATTGGTATCCGAGCAGATTTTGGCACATAAAGAGAAAATGTCAAAGGTAAAGCTTCCATAAGCTATTGGGTAAAGTTTCACAACTGTTCACCAATGGGTGCTAAATGGATCGAAGAGGATGACTTGGCAGACCATCCTCAGTTGTTGCAGCTTTACCTTGATGCCTTTCAATTAGAGCCGACTTTGGATCGGGCTCTTTCAGGTTCAGCAAGGCAAGGGTCCAGAGTACCACCTGATACTCGAGGGAGATGTAGCACTTCCACTCCTCCAAGAATGGACTGCTCTCGTGTATAGTGGATCTCAGATGTATTCAGCATGCATCCAAGGTACTGTGCTGACAGTATGTCTACCATGAGGTCACTATTCAGTGTACTAGTCACTGTGGTATATATGCAAATGGGTATGGTTTTTACTGCAGCTCTGAAACTGTACATTTGCATCAGGTTATGATCATGAGAGACCGATTACCGAGTGCTGGTTTTCAATGTATGATCATTAGTTTCAATGGTATTCAGCTGGTTCTATGGATAGCAACATGTGTATTGAATGCCATTGATAATTCAGCCATGGTTTTGGCTCGGTTTATGCTTTACTATAGTTGTGTAGTCAGCATTGTTGAGAAACAAAAGTTTAGGATGCATCTGATGAGTTTCTAGCAATAGTTCTGAACTATTGTTGAGCTTTATGCTATGTTTATGCTGGCTGGAAATTTTCAACAAATGGTGGACATATGAGATAGTTAGCCAATAGTGTGTTAGCAGAGTATTTGTCAACTCATGTGTGAGTCTGAGCTTGATCTGGGCTGGGCATTTTTATTAGGTATTTTTCTGGTATGGCATTTTATGTCATTGGGGCATTTTTATGCACCAGTCGGCCAGCATTAATGCTGTCCGACCAGCATTATTGCTCCCCACTTTTTCAGCCTATTTATACTCAGTGGCTCCTCCTCAGTCAGCATCATCATCATCATCTTCACCATCTGCAGACTCTGTGGAGAGAGGAGCCAAAGCCAATGCCAGTGCCAGTGCCCACGCACCCAGTGACTGACTGTTGTATGCGACTGTCTCGTGTTCAGATATATGGATTCCATTTCCGGTGCATACATCTGAGTTCTCATCTGTATCGTGTTCTTTTCTTTTCTCTTTTTGTCTTGTGTTTCAGCAGTTTATTTCAGCACATGTTTATGCTTCCACTTCTGACATAGTGTCCAATGTTGTGTTGACTATGATGCCTTGTGGAAATTCCAGTGCAGTATTGTTTACTTTGACACATTACAGTGCAATCGAGGACGATTGCAAGGATTTCAAGGGGGTGGTCTATCACAAGGACGTGAAAATTTGATGCTTTGCTTATGCTTAATTGACATTTGATTAAAGGATTAATCAAATGTGCAATTAAAAGATGCACATGTGTTGCACATGTGAGGTGCAAGCTACTTTTTCATAGTTGAAGGCCGAAGGACCCTGTGAAAAAGATGGGTGTCAAAGGCAAAAGTTGTAACAAGTTACACTTGTTAGATTCTAGGTGAATTTTGGTATCAGTTTGCCCCTAGGACCATTAATTGGCCATTAAGTGTCAGTGGTGACACTAGGGACTAGGCATTAATTAATGGATTAATGCTTGTCCAAGGGTTAATTAATGCATGGGACCACTTTGGGTTGCAAATGGCCTAGCCAATTAATTTTTGGATGGGTAAGGTCAATTTTCTGGGCATGGATTAAGGGCTGAATTAATTTTCAGAATTAATTAATTCTGAAAATTAATTAAATTGCTAAAAATTGCTGAAAATGGATTAAGAAAGCTACCACTTGGCAAAACTTTCCCATGCAAGTAGAGGAAAGGCTAAATAGGGCTGAAGGGCTCTAGAGGGAAATCCCGTTTTTTCATTTGAAGCTGTTGGAAAGAGGTGTTGGGCTGTTGCTGTCAGCTTTTGGGGCCAATTCCCAGCCATTGGAGACCATTTTGGTGATGGAGATTGTATATTCTTGACCTTGGGAAGCTGACAATTGCTGCCGATTCACTTTCTCCTGAAGATCACAGTCTCTGATGCTCCTATTGTTGTTGGTGCATCCATTTGCGGTTGGTACAACAGGGCAGCAACTGATTTTGATTAGTTCTTCACGACAAATCTCAAAATTTTCTCTCTTTACAGCATTCTCTCATCTCCTTCAGCCTATGCTCAGCCATTCTCAGCAATTCTCAGCCATTCGGAGGAAATCTCAGCCATTTTGGAGGGCTGATCTGTAATTTCTGCAGTAAACCCTAATTCACAGCAGAAATTAGGGTTTAGCAGGCACCTTGGGATCCATGCCAAAGATTGAAGGCTCAAGGGACTGAAATCAGCAGCTGATAATTGAAGATTATCAAGGAATTTCAGGAGCCAGCCCATCCCAAATTGATTTGGGGCAGCATTTGGCCAGCCAAGGGTCAAATTGGAAAAGAAGTCCTGGGTGAATCAAGGGGCAAATGACCCAAAAGGCTTGCTGGTCATTTATAACAGCAAGAGCAATTGGTTAGCAAGAGGAGATTAAAGAATCTCAAATTGTACTCCTTCCAATTGAATGAAAGCTAAAGAAATACCGCAAGGGGCGCCAATTTTGGGGCCAACAGGGTGTCTACTATCCAAGAATGTTATGGTAAAGTGTGTATTTCATTTTATGTGCATTTATTTATTGCTGTAATTAACTCTTAAATCAGGTTATCACCACCCATTCCAAGAAGGAAGGCCGGTTCCATCAGTCCTTCCAATTGCATTCAGCATTTATTTCAGTCAATGCAGATTTGTTTCTTCCTTTACTCCTCCGTCTCCAATGCTACTATTGCCGTCATCATTTCCAACCTGATCTAGTGCCCTCACTAACACCTCAAGCTATGTGCAAGGACTGATCGGTCCTTCCAATTGCATTCAACATTTATTTCAATCAATGCAGATTTGTTTCTTCCTTCATCTTCCTACTATCTCCTCTCTACGTTCGTGTTCCTTCTTCCATTGCACTCTCACAAGCTCATGGTCCTGAAAAATTTGTGACATAAGGGCATAGTTCATGCAAAGTGAAACTATCCCACTAGGATTGAATTTTGGCCAATCTACGTGGACCAAGAGACATCTAAGGGAACCAAGTAACCCCTAAATAATGCATGAACCTCTGATACCACCAAAGAATGGTATAGGCTCAACTTGCTGCAAAGGAAACTGAGGCCTTCAGTACCTGTAAAGCGCCTATTTGTGAAAGGGACTCCCTATCACTAAGGGATGGTAAATCCTCCTTATCCAATGAAGAAGGCACCCCTTCTGACGGCTCAATCCCCCCAAAGGAAACCTAAGGAGACAAGGAAAGGATAGAAACACTCCATGATGATGGAGTAGACGAGGGAACCATCAAGGGTGGAAGGGGAGAAGGTGAGAGAGAAGAGAAAAAAGAGGAAGGAGTCGCAAACGAGAAAGGGGTGCGAAGGGGTAACCTGGAATGAAGAGGAGGAGCCGATAGTTTTTGGCGCACGGGCCCGAGGGCGGGGGCGGGGGGGGAGGAGGGGGGAGGGTTGGTGACGAAGAACCATCAATCAAACTGTCAGAGGCCACAAAATCATCAAAGATCACATCCCTGCTCACCTCAATCTTTCATGTCTTTGAATCATAGAGCCAATAGCCCTTTATGGTCATGTTGTACCCGTGAAGATAAGCTTCTTCAACCTAGGGTCAAGTTTGCTCTCTCTTTTTTTCTTATCCACATGGATATATGCCTTGCACCCAAAGATGTGAAAATGGGAAACTGAAGGCTTTTTCCCAAAGAAAGCTTGGTAGGGATTCATATCCTGCAATGCGAAGTAGAGAACCTGTTGCAGATATATACCGCGGTAGCCACTGTCTCAACCTATAAGGAATGGGAAAGACTCATATGCACCAACATCGTTCGGGCCATTTCACAGATGGTCCCATTGGGTATGTTCAAATGGGAATACTCCATCCAAATACCGTGTTCCATGAAAAATTGAGAAAATAGGTTAGAACAAAACTCGCCACTGTGGTCTCCTCAGACACCGTGAAATTTGAAAGAAGTTTGCGTCTCTGCAAACATCTTCCACTCACAGAACTAGGAGTACGTCTTACTCTTGTACTCCAAGAAGTAGAACCACATATAACGACTAAAGTCACTCTATAACGACTAAAGTTGTCAACAATCAGCATGAGGTACTTGGCCTTTCCAAGAGAGGCTATGTCCATAAGTTTGTAAAGGTCGATATAAACCAACTCAAGCGGTGTCGAAGCCCTCCAGGTAGCAACCTATGGATGAGGTTGCCTATGTTGCTTACCCCTCAAGCAGCTGGAACATAGATCTTCTTTTGAGAAGCTCATCAAAAATAGCATCAAGATTTAAATGCCCATAACAAGGATATCAACGCAATCCAAGCTTGTGTGCGGACTACGCAAGAAGGGTTGTGAGTATATATAGTCCACCCTCCTATGTCCTATGTAACTATCCAAAGAGTAGCACCTCAAGATGCATCCTCCACTATCACCGCATCCTGGGTAAAGATGGCTTGAGTAGCTAGTTGTGTAAGACCATAAACAGACAAGAGGTTAAAACCTGAATCTTGTACATAGAGGATTTTGGTCAAAGTCCACAAGCTAAGGCTTCTGCTCAGAAGAAGAAGCAAGTGTCATATCCTCCACATCAAACAAGTGTACGAAGACGGACTCTGTGGTGTCCTTGGACTTGGGCTTAAATGGGAAGTGCCCTTGCTAGCACTTCTCCTCCAAGACGAGTGTCCTTGCCACAATGGGACACACAAACTACAATATGCATGAGTTCACAAGCAATGGATAGACAATTGATCACAACACAAGTGCTGCTAGAAGGCAAAATCTGATTAAACATAGCCAACAAAGGATCACAAGGAAAGATTACAATGAAAACTCATTGAGAAAATCCTGAAAATACTATCGCCCAACTTACATACAGCCAAAAACAAAAAAATGCAAGTAGAGATATAGTTTGTCCCAAAGTTGGAGTGTTTGCTTATGGAACACAGAAACTTTGGTAATCTTTGAGTTTTAAGACTATTTTAATGAGCTAATTAAGGTTTAATGAGGAATGTTACTTTTTCGCTTAGCAATCTCTCTCGCACCCAAAATTGATAGCAAAAAGGGACTGCAAGCTCACCCTTTGTTTTATCCCAAGATGTCCCACCCCAAAGCAACCATGGCATTGATCAATGGGTGTACAACAGCTGCCTAAGAACCTACCAAGACTACAAAGGCGATGGTTACCTTAGCTTGGGAGTCCAAAGGGCCACCCTAGAGAGGCCAAAGTATCAAACGAAGTATGGTTATCAATGGAGTAATTGTGGCCAAGGGGAAAAATAAAAGAAAGGGTCAAATCCAACATCACAAAACAAAAGACTATCTCAACCTCTCATCCAGGGTGTTGATGACGAAGTAAAGGGGTGAAGAGGTATAAAGGGATGGTGATAATAGAACAGTCAATGGAGACAGCTCAAGATTCACTCCGCAGTACTCCACATAATGAGTTGCATAGAGAAATGCTACATGATGAGAATGTGTATGCAACGAGATACCACTTGGACATTGTCCCTAATGGGGGAAATTGTTCACTTGTGCAAGTGCCCTTTTACAAAGATGATGACGATCATGCAATGCAAAGGGTGAGTATGCAAGGAAAGGAAACCGATGTTGAAGACAAATGCCAAAACCTATAGGTACCAAAAGTAGAAACCCCCTCTCAACCATGGATGTTGATATCAAAGGAGAGAGAGAAATCTAATGTCATTCTTCATGTGATGACAAGAACCATGAAGAAGGATGAAGATGAAGCACCCTAGCTGGAGGACTAGGGAGAAGGAGCCACCATGGTAGCATCAAGAGGTATCATAAGATCCACCTCAAGAGAGGAGGCCTCCATGCTGGTAAAAGGGAAAGTCTCCAAGGAAGATGGAACCACAAAGGTACGATGAGGATCTATTGAGCTAAAAATGCATCATAAACTGATTACCTCTTTATTATAGCCCCAAAAGTTCAAAACTCAATTATCACCAGGCTTTCATTAAAGAGAGCGTCAATGTCCCATAAACCAAACCCTAATTTGGGAGGATCTACTCATATATAAATACACAGCCTGACCACCACTCAGCCCCATCTCGGCATTGCAGGCTCATTACCAGCAGCTGGCACCCACTCTGTACTGTTGTCTACACCCCTCCCTGACAGATATCTCAGTTTGTGTTGCTGTCAGCTCTTTCCCAACCTGAGGTGTCCCCTAACAGCTGTTGTTATCACTCACACTGCATGTAGGAGCTGTTTCAGATCTGCCTTTAGTGCTGCATACAGTTGTCCTGATCAGCCTGGAGGATTCTGTCACAAACAGCAACCAGATTTCACAGACAGAAACCAATTTATGAGAGGGAAAGCTCTCTTACAATGACCACATTGCACTTGACATTTGGTATCATTTCAGCTTCTCCTTGGAGGTTCATCACTATCCCAACTATCTTAAAGCCAACGAAATGATGGTATCTACCTAATTCTTGAGATACTTTCCCATACAGGTCAATACCATAAACCTGTTAAATAGATACCAAGCGAGCTACAGACAAATGATACCAAGCGCAGTAAAGACCATTACTTGGACCAGTAAGCAGATAGCATAGGTTGCTTCTGAAGGAGGCCACAGGTAACAATTCAAAACAAGAGGCTTCATGCATCATAGCAGACATGGCAATGGGAAAGGTTATCTTCTGCTGACATCTACTGAGAAAGAAAAATAGCACATTGAACGGGAGAACCTGATTCCACCAGATACTGCGCGATGCTTGGATGGCTTGCGCAAGGGACAAAAACGGGCCCGCTTTCGCCATCTCTGCTGCAAACTTTGAGCTTCCACAGCAAGCCAGGAATTCCTGCTGACTGAAATGGAAGGATCCCGCCATTGAGATGAGTTCTCCGCAACGATCAATCACTGGACTATGAAATTCGTCCCGGGAATTACTCAGAATAGATACTAGCTCGCCCTCAGCACTATCTCCCACGGGGTCTTTATGACCTCGGGGAGTTGGGATCAACGGCTCCTCTTCACCCCGAAAAAAGGCTCGCATCAGAGCCGCTACTTTATGCAGAAGTAAACCCATCCAGATTAACAAAACCCAACCCGCAAATAGAAACCCAACCAGCCGGAAACTTGGATCTGACGGAGCAACGGCGTCTCGAAATTCGGGGATGTTCGCTGCCACATGCAAAAGTAAACCCATCCAGGACTATAAATGCACCGCCAGTCGTTAAAATTGATGGCATGGGCTGGCAGTAAGAGATAGTAGATTCAGCGGGGCCCACTATCTCTGATACGTATTTTTGAATCGTGGACTACAAGTAAACCCAGCCATTAAAGTAAACTGTGTTGACCTGGTACCGAAAGCCGAAAAGCTCTCGGTATTACCCACAGGAAAATCCTGCACGCAGGGCGCATTCGTGTGCTGTTGTGAACCGAGGTTGGATGCCCATATTCCAAGCGCATACAAGCTCACGCGATCATTGGAACAAAGGTTTGAGGTTCATATTACGATTTCTTGGTCATGACTTCCACTACAAGGTGCATATCTCTCTCTCTTTCTTCCTCTCATATTTGCATTGGATGCATTGTGGCATTGGAATGATGTTTTGGTGATATATACGTATGTAGTCAACACGCATGGATTATGGAAAGCGACATTGAGATCGATGATCTCGACACGGATGAAGAGACATTAGATGGATCATCAAGCGACGAGGTTGAGATGCTTGATTTCTTAAGTGGAGACAATGATTCGGCACCACAAGAAATCACTAACAATGCACCAAGCCCAACTACCTATACCTCATCGAAGTACTTCTCTTTTAATAGAGAGACTTACAGCTTGATGGTCAGTGATTTGAGCGGGCAGAAGGCCATCACATTGGAGGTGCTCAAGCAACTCCACAGGAGGGAGTTGCTCGACTTGAAGAAGTGGAGAAGAATCAGAGAAGGTCTTTGCATTGGTAGAAATGGCGATGGATACATTACATTGGCCTTGAAATCGGAGCCATCATTGCGCATTGCATGTATAGAGGAGTGGGAGAGCATATTCCTTGAAAATCACATAAACAAGGTTACAGGTGCTCACGAGGGTATCAATGTCACAATTGATTCCATCAAATCCACGTGGTGTACTGACTTGAGAAGGCATGGCATTCCTCTTGTGTATGTGAGAGATCTCATCAGTGGGTGTACTTGCAAGGTGTTCACAAGGCCCCATGGTTATAAAGGCCCATTGTTCGTTCATGGGAAGGTTCAAGAAAGAAGAGCACCCATCTTGGAGTTTACTGTAGATAGATCTCTTGTTGAGCGGAGGCTTCAAGAAATCATGCTTGAACACAGTGTTAGGTTGGGCAAGGTTCGCTCAACCAAAAAGCATGGTTTAGGGAAGACAATAGTGGAATATGCATGTCATCGCAGTGGTAGAGCAACTCGAAAGGGATCCCAAATCCGCAGGTTGCGAACGTCGAAGAAATGTGGTTGCCCTTTCAAGGTGCAAATAGAGTACAAAGACGATCTCTATGATGTCACTATACGAGTCCATGGACCACACGAGGGTCATGTACCTGGATCTCGTGCCGACTTGTATCACTTGCCGGTGCATCCAACTGTGATTGATTGTTGCAAGGATGACCTGTTTGACGTTGGGACATGTCGGCACGTTACGAAGATGAGCCTTAGCAAGGAGCGGTTTCATTTGAAAAATGCCTCTCCATTGGATCGTGTCATTTATAGGTTCTTCATGATACCAAGGGAGGTACAGACACTATCATATCAAATTCGAACTGAAGGTATGCTACCTTCTAAGCCTTTGTCTATGGTTCTAGGTTGCTTTGAGCGTCAATGTTCTATGTGTCATCCTGTTGCAGGCAAACTTTCGAAGGATGATTGGATGGCAATGTATTTGGAGGCTCTCCGTCTACGAGATCAAAACAAGGTATTTGACATATTCTCATAAATGTTTATAAGCTGTGAAAATTAGTATATCTATTTGATACTATCATCTACATGGTCTTTTAGGTACTCTATTGCCAACCATACAATCCTCATGCCATAGAGGACAAGGACAAACCATTCGTACTGATAGTCCAGGACGAATGGATGTTGCAAATGAGTAAGAGGTTCTCAAATAACAATGCTTGGGCAATCGACAGCACATTCAAGACCAATGTGTTTGGTCTTCCGCTTTATGCGGCGGTTTTACCAAACCAACATGGGGTGGGTATCCCTATTTGGTTTATGCTATGCACTAGTGACAATGGGTCAAACCAAGAGATTATGGCTTTGCAAATCACCATGAGACTAGTCCTCTCTAGGATGGGAGATATTCGCCCTGCTGCCCTGGTGATTGATAAGTCCCAGCCAGAGCTGGAGGCGCTCTCGAAGGTTGTTCTGGAAGACCCTCATTGTTGGACCACTGACTACCTTGGTGGCAACAAGCGTCAACGAGCATGCCATATTATTCTATGCTGGTTCCACACAAAGAAAGCATGGGTTGAAAATCTCTTGCCACAGGTACACCTTTTCAATACCATTTTACTTTTAAGCATTGCCTTTTTGTGAGTTCCATGAGCTTGACAGTGAGTACTTTACATGTTCTTGTGTGAATCAAGGTCCCTACAGATGAGCGCGATCATGTGTATGCCTCTTTGTCCAATCTTATGCATTGCCCTACAGAGTCGCAGTTTGATGATATGTTTGAGCAATTGCTTCATCGTTATTCCGCTCATCCAAATGTGGTCCGATACGTTACCAATGGATGGTGTGGGAAAGATTGTATTTGGCGTGCAAGATGGCCCAAGTTTGGTCGCATGTTTCCACATGGCAATGTCGACACAACAAACCTCATCGAGAGACTTTGGCAATATATCAAGTACACTCTACTTGATGCTAGGATCAACAGGTCCATTTTGGATCTGCTGCACGCCCTTGTTGGTGACTCATCGTCGGGTTCTAGAATGGGTGGATCGGCTTTGGAGTTTTTCAAGCAAAAGCAAGAGATAGGTAATGTGGTCAATTTCCTTTCTATTTGCACTTTTGACCTTTCCTTAAAACGCATTGTTGTCTTATACATGTTTTTTATGCCAGCTGATTCTGAGCGCTTCAAAGTCTATGGGTCAAGCAAGAGTCATACGGCTAGATTGGCAGCAGGGGAGAAGATTCTTCAGCGGTATGAGCAAGATCCCTCCTCTCTTCAAGTCATTAACGAGGGGACCATGTTGTTTAAAATAGCAAGCACCACCCAACATGCAAAATGGTATCATGTAAGAGTACAATCAAACTACTGTGATTGCCCTGATTGGTCGACTGACTGTAAACATCTTCATGGTTTGAGGCTCATCTTGAAGAGCTATTTTCCTCACCTTCATGAGATTCTCCCCATCATCGATAGTGCGCATGTCTTTGATGACATAAAGGAAAGACCAGGTGGCGATAAAATCACAGGATTGGAGGGATCATCTTCCGATGGTGGCGTGCAGAAAGGGGAACTCGTGTCCTCCATCGCAGACTTTAGAGACCTCCTTCAAAGGATCGAGGATGGGATTCCATCCTACACAGCGGCACAGATGGATGCTTGTATGCGCCAACTGGAAAGTGCTAAAGAGTCTCTTGTTCACATGTTCACACCACAGGAGATTGACATGCCTAAAAAGGGTGGGATCTATCAGATCCAGGAAAATGTGACACGGGCGCGCCTAGGGCATGGCAAGGATCATCGTCATCGTCCAAATGAGAGGGGGGAGTCCTCATCACAACCCAAGCGTCCATCTATTACAGGCGTGTTAAGGCGCAAGCATCAACGAGGGAGGGGTCGTGTAAGGTTTAGCCCAAAACCGCGGATATAGTGTCCTCATTGCTGCACCAAAACATTTTTGGTGGACCCTCTCGCAGTGTATTCATGCAATACTTGCCATGCACTACTCCCTCTATCCCTGCGGTATGCTCCTCATCCAGCGGATTCTATCTTGATCGGCAAGGCGGTGCGATTGTATGGTGAGTCTTACATTGGCACTTGTCGTATTTTGTATTGCACCTACAACAGTGAGAATGAGGAGCGTCAGTTTTCTCTCTCGTTCCCTGATGGGTCCACGATCACAGAAGTCTTGGCATCTAGGTTCAAAATGTTTGTACTGTACACATGATTCTCCATCTAATGGATAACGTTCTCCTGGATTTTATCTTGCTCTATTTGCTGGAATTAGCTAGTTTTTATGGTGGTGTTTTGGATTTTATGGTAGTGTCGTATTGGATAATTATATGATTTTACTAATTAGAAATTAGTGTGTATATTTGGCAACACATCCAACAGGTTATTTCTTATCACTACATGTTCATGTAATCCAGATGTGACATGCTCTCATATTTAAAGAGTTGCGCAAATATTGATAGCTTAAGTTAGTAATGATGGGTGCATTGTTGGGAAGCATCGTTGACACATGTGATAAAGCAAGTTGAACCACACATCCCATGGAATAATGTAACCGCAATACTATGGTGCAATGAAATCATGAGATTAGTAGCATTAAATCGTGAGATTAGTAACATTGAATCATTGGTGACTATACAACCAAATAAGCAAATGTTTATGAGTTCAATTCATGATACTATGGTCAATTTGAGAGAGAGAGAGAGAGAGAGATAAGATCAATTAATGATTTCTAAACAAAGAATCCTATGGAATAATGTAATGAAGTGCTATGGTGCAATGAAATCGTTAGATTGGTAACATTAAATCGTGAGATTAGTAACATTGAAACGTGAGATTAGTAACATTGAGATAAGATCAATTAATGATTTCTATACCACACAAAGAATCAGAAAAAGTCCAAAAAGATGCATGAGTTCAAAAAGAACCATGAATTCAAATCTTGGTACATGTCTGCCACAAACCAAGTTCATGACCATAAGTGAGACCATAAGTCCATGACTGCCACAATCTAGCTAAATGTCACAAATTGACTAAAACCACACAAGATCACCGCTCCAACACTCCAAGCGCCCACTGGTAAAGGTCCTCCTTCAAAGTGGTAACGTAGGTGGCATTGAACCATTTTCTAGTTAACTGCAATACAAAAAGTTGATTATGGATTGACGTATGCACACAAGACCATTCAAAGTCGCATAGCAAAAGCACTTATACCAGTATAGGCTTACCCAGTTTTTGGTTGGTTTCCCAACCACACCACCCTCGATGAGTAGTCTTATGAAAGCCATCACATAAAATCCACAATCGACCGCATTTGTCTGTTGAGGGGCCTGCGAAAAGGGATTATAGTCATCTTTATGTTAACTTCTCTATGTTACATCTCTAAGTGTCAGTAGTACTGCCACATTCTTAGTACATACCTTAATGTGGATGAGCTTCATTTTCTCCACGTCCGATAAAAACCTTGCGCATACTGGGTCAGTACAAAGCCTTGATAGTGCAAACACGGCCCTGAAACATAGACACAAAAGAGATGAACATAATACATATGTGACACAACATAAAGCATGGGTGCATATAGAATGTTACGATACCTGTGCACATAAGGTAGACATGCCGTGAAATCAATGTACTCCAAGGAGTCAAGGCATAGGATGGCTCCATGATCTTGAGGTAATTTTTCAACCCTTCCTAGCAAAGGGTTGAAGACCACAAAAAGAGACCAATGTGACCTGCACATCAAAGAATGCTATTAAAACTAGCGCATCAAAGGGCTATGATAAAGCATTTATAATAAGTATGCATAAAGGGACTACTAACCTCTCAAGCACAGGCAGAAAGATAAAGGTGGACATCGTGGGATCACAACTATCAAAGTAATTCCTCAACGAAACACTATCGTCTTGTGGCTCAACCATATTGATGTATGGAAACCACAGACTATCCACAAAGCATACATCATGGACGTGCTCTCTCGGCATCAAATGCTCCATCCAACTATGAAATAACCAAAACCATAAAATACACATAACAATAACCATAACCATAAAATAACAAGAACCATAATCATAAAATAACAATAACCATAACCATAACCATAAAATAACAATAACCATAACAATAACAATAACCAACTATGAATAAAAGCACAAATTAGTTCAATAGAACAACAAAACCCCTAGTCCTAATCATCAGGCAACAACCAATAGAGCTATAACTAGTTTAACAAACTTACATGGCGAACAAATTCATGGTACGGGTGGATGCCTCCTCCACGCACCGCAATGCATCCAACAAAGCCCGGTCGACATCCACACGGAGCTTTGAGCATAGAGACACGAACTCGATATTTGCGGAAGTCTCTAACCTAAAATAATACCAAAAAACAACCACACACAATGCAACCAATCACAAGTACAAGAAATACAACACAATGAAAGCATTGGATTTTAAAAAAACGCACCTTGAGGTGGCACTTTTTTGCCCCTTCATCTTGGCAGGAGAGCAATTCACATTGGTGTCAACCGAATTGCATCCAATGGTGAATATGCAATGCGAAGCGTCACTTGGATACTCAAGAGGGGAGGAGATGGTGATAGGGGTGGGTCGAGGTGATAGGAGGAGCGACGTGAAGCGCTTACTCCCCTCGCCCTACAATGCCATAACAATAACCATAAACAATGCCATAAACATAATATACATAACAATAACCATAAACATAAAATACACATAAACAATAACCATAACCATAAAATACACATAACAATAACCATATAATGCCCATAACAATAACCCTAAACCCTAAACAATGCCATAACCATAAGCATAAACATAACCATAAACATAGCCATAAACACAACAAACATGCCCATAAACATAACCATAACCCTAAACATAGCCATAAACACAACAAACATGCCCATAAACATAACCATAACCCTAAACATAGCCATAAACACAACGAACATGCCCTTAAACATAACCATAACCATAAACAATGCCATAACCATAAGCATGAACATAACCATAAACATAGCCATAAACATGACCATAACCATAAACATAGCCATAAACACAACAAACATGCCCATAAACATAACCCTAAACCCTAAAAAATGCCATAACCATAAGCATAAACATAACCATAAACATAGCCATAAACACAACAAACATGCCCATAAACATAACCATAACCCTAAACATAGCCATAAACACAACAAACATGCCCATAAACATAACCATAACCCTAAACATAGCCATAAACACAACGAACATGCCCTTAAACATAACCATAACCATAAACAATGCCATAACCATAAGCATGAACATAACCATAAACATAGCCATAAACATGACCATAACCATAAACATAGCCATAAACACAACAAACATGCCCATAAACATAACCCTAAACCCTAAAAAATGCCATAACCATAAGCATAAACATAACCATAAACATAGCCATAAACACAACAAACATGCCCATAAACATAACCATAACCCTAAACATAGCCATAAACACAACAAACATGCCCATAAACATAACCATAACCCTAAACATAGCCATAAACACAACAAACATGCCCATAAACATAACCATAACCCATAACCCTAAACATAGCCATAAACACAACAAACATGCCCATAAACATAACCATAACCCTAAACATAGCCATAAACACAACAAACATGCCCATAAACATAACCATAACCCTAAACATAACCATAAACACAACGAACATGCCCTTAAACATAACCATAACCATAAACAATGCCATAACCATAAGCATGAACATAACCATAAACATAGCCATAAACATGACCATAACCATAAACATAGCCATAAACACAACAAACATGCCCATAAACATAACCATAAGCATAAACATAACCATAAACATAGCCATAAACACAACAAACATGCCCATAAACATAACCATAACCCTAAACATAGCCATAAACACAACAATGCCTATAGCCACAAACATAACCATAACCATAAACAATGTCAAAGTCGGTAAGCATAAACAATAACCATAACCATAATCCTAACTACACAATGCCCATAGCCATAAACATAAACAATGCCATAACCATAACCTTAAACAATAACCATAATAAGCTACACAACAAACAATGCCATGACCAGAACCATAAGCATAAACGATTACCATAACCATAACCTAACTACACAATGCCCATGAACTATACAATGCCCATAAACAATAACCATGAACATAATTCTAACCACACAATGCCCATAAACTAACCTGAACCATAACCATAACCAAAAGCCACAAAATTGTGAAAAACTAACCTAGGAGTCCATAACATCGCCGGTGGATGGAGGACCAGCCTGCAATAAGCTATCCAAGTCCATCTGGGAGTTTCGCTCCACTATTTGCAACTCCGCATGGTGGTCTAGGACCTGACCCTCATCATCGATATGGGGCACATCCTCCTCATCTCGTGTGCGAGGTCGTTTCTAAAAAAAGCAACGTGTGAGTGTATTTACATATTAAAAAAATGATAAACTTAAGGCCAAGGTAATTAAATTGCATTTGCATATGACACTACAGAAGAACAAACAATATTAGGTTAGAGACTTACATGTTTTTGGTACCCATCCGCTATTCGACTCTGCGTTCTCCGCACACGCTCATCTCGTTTGGAGTCATATTTGCTCATTTGTCTATTCACAAATGCCTCCACATACTCCTGCCTGTCCATGGTACGCTCAGCATCTTCGAGTAAGTCCCATAATGAGCTCGCTCTAGCATGCTGAGTCTTCTCATACTTACTTCGGGCCAAACTCAGCTTTCGTTCAAGGTTAGAGAAACGAGACTCTGCCTGGCGGTGCCAAGCACCAACAGGATGACTAGCATGTTGTGCGCCTATGGGACGGCCAGTCTTTCGACATGGAATATCGTAATGGATACCATGCTCATCCTTCAGATGCTGTATCATCCTTGCCCGTCTCTTAATGTTGACATGTCTTTTCGGACAAAGAATGTCAACACGGCATTGACGGGCAAGAGACCCATCCGCTAGTGTGATCTCAATGTATGGTGGGTTTTCCTATGTAAAGTGACATTCTATTTATAAGTATCACATCTTAGGAGTATGCTTACTAACAACAGAAAGTAGGATAAACACTTACCTGGGAGTAGCTCGGCACTTCTCTTTCAAAGGATGTCTGAGACGCGCCTGCCGCCCGAGCCCCTCTACGAGTACGTCGAGGAGATGATGCAACCTAAAAAAAAAGAAACGGAAGTACACAATATGTGAGAAGTAAAAAATGAACGTTAAGAAAACCCTAAACAAATATTAAAAAGGGCATCTTACTCTGGTATTTTTTCGTGAATGGACATCCGACGAAGAATGGCTGCGAGTGCGTGGAGCCATTTGCCAGAGGTGAAAGCGTGCGCACCTACTCATAACCATTGGATAATCCATGTAACAAAACAACAAAAAGTGAGAAGTTGATAACCATTGGATGATCCATAAAAAAATATAGAATATGCTCGATGAAAAAATATAGAAGTTGATAACCTACTAAACTTTTGTGGACATGCTTGATGAAAGACCAAATATAGAATATGTCATGATTTATGACCAATGGTGGATGCCACATCCAATCTAACGATTAGATGTGTTCAATTTAGTAACAATAAAAAAGCTCTATTCAAAAAATCGGTAGACTATCAACAATTCTTCACCAAGCTATCACGTCACTACAACACTTCCAAGTACTAGTGCCTTGCCTTATTATTCCTAGTGCAAATATATATTTTGACATTGTAACATGGTTATTGGGCTTCTTATAGGATTCCAATCAATAATTTTTGCGAAGGATTGAGACTCAACACATTCATACCATTCCCAATACTCGCCAAATTTGACCTATATAGAGTGCTTTGCACATGTATAATTGCCAAATTTGACCATTTAGTAGATTTTGGGGCATGGAAAAAGCTAAAAGTGATGATTGGTGGGCTTGCAACTACATCAAGGATAGTCTCATTAATGTAGCTGGAACCAAGATTGAGGTTCTACAACCACATGTAATTGGCAAGGGTATTATCTCTTGCCCAAACTTTAGAGAAGTAGAGCTAATTTATTGTGGTGTACCAATAGCTACTTAAATCTAAGACCATTAATTTTCTTAGAAAAACAAAAAGGAAAGCAGTGCTTGAATAATTAAATTATGAAAACATGTAGTTGTGACCTCCTCAAAGCTTGAGCCCAAAACCACTTTCACAATTTGCACATGCATCATAGTTTATCTTAGAAACTTGAATTCGATTTAGCTTTCCTTTTTGGTTATCTTAAATTTTTAGTGCAACCCATTCTCCACAAAGTGGCATGGTTCAAAAGAGGTTGAATGCTAAGTGATGATTGTAAGCTTAGTGACATAAATAGAGTTGTAACTCCCTTTGTTATTCTCACATTCATTTATTGGGTTCATATTTATGTTAGCCACAGTATACATTATATATCAATCGAATATACAAGCTTAAAGGAAATGCATGCATGATTATCACACTTAGGCGCGGACACGTATCAGACAGAGCACATATGGTTATTGCAAAATGATTGCGACAGAGCACATATGGTTATTGCAAAATGATTGCGACGTTAGCAACCTAGATAATAATCAACAAACTCTTCCAACAGGAGTTATGCATCCAGATTGTTGTGAAATATTACAAAAGGATTGAGCCTGAGACGGGAGATAGTGCCTCCCACACACGCGTCACGCTGATGAAGACGATTGGGCCTCCCGAGATGTTGCAACTTCTTGAGTCACGGTCACACTGCAGCCTCCTGAGTCACGGTCTCACCGACTGTGGGAGGAATGAAGACGGAGGTGCATACAAGACGGAGGCGCATACAAGACGGTGGATAAAGACCAGCACGCATCCGAATGGGCATGGGATGCGCACTCTGGGAGACACAATCGTGGACTTGGGAGTTGCTGACGTGGATGAAGACCAGCTCGCGTCCGAATGGGTCCGTGGGTGGGTCTCGAAACACCCGAACCAACCGCCGAGTTGGTATGAAGCCACCGAGTTGGGAGGCAACCAGCCGCAGAGAGCCGAGGGATGAAGTCGTCGGCTGGGAGCTCACGAGGCCATTCGTGTGCTGATGGATGTGCGCAGGGTGGTGGGAGCTCGCTGGGCGGGAGCTCGCTGGGCGGGAGCCGCAGGGTGCTGGGAGCTTGCTGGGCAGGAGGGATGAACCCCGTGGTGGTTGAGCCGCAGGGTGGTGGGAGCTCGCTGGGCGGGAGCTCGCTGGACGAGGGCCGCAGGGTGCTGGGAGTGAACCGCAGGGCGGGAGGGAGAGCCGCAGGGAGCCGCAGGGTACGAGAGAGAGGGAGAGCCGCACGGTACGAGAAGACCGCAGGGCGGGAGGGAGAGCCGCAGGGAGCCGCAGAGTACGAGAGAGAGAGAGCCGCAGGGAGCCGCAGGGTATGAGCCGCAGGGATGAGCCGCAGGGTGGGATAACCGCAGGGCGGGAGGTGATCTGGCACTTCGCATGTTCCCAGGAGTTGATAACACCCTGTTCAACGGCGGCGGCACATTCTGCGGGGCCCTTCCAATAATGAGGAGTTAAGGCGCTCCAGTTCGCATGCCGGACACGTAGGAGACTGCCAATCAACGGCGCACTTTTCCGGGGAGGTCTGGTTTATGATCTCGGGCGGGACGACCAATTGAGGATGGGTTTAATCCTCGTGGGATCAACGATGGTGCATGGTCGTGAGGAGGGGGATCAACGTGAGCCATTGATCCCAACTCCCCGAGGTCATTATGACCCCGTGGGAGTTAGTGTTGAGGGGCGGGAGGGAGAGCCGCAGGGAGCCGCAGAGTACGAGAGAGAGAGAGCCGCAGGGAGCCGCAGGGTATGAGCCGCAGGGATGAGCCGCAGGGTGGGATAACCGCAGGGCGGGAGGTGATCTGGCACTTCGCATGTTCCCAGGAGTTGATAACACCCTGTTCAACGGCGGCGGCACATTCTGCGGGGCCCTTCCAATAATGAGGAGTTAAGGCGCTCCAGTTCGCATGCCGGACACGTAGGAGACTGCCAATCAACGGCGCACTTTTCCGGGGAGGTCTGGTTTATGATCTCGGGCGGGATGACCAATTGAGGATGGGTTTAATCCTCGTGGGATCAACGATGGCGCATGGTCGTGAGGAGGGGGATCAACGTGAGCCGTTGATCCCAACTCCCCGAGGTCATTATGACCCTTTGGGAGTTAGTGTTGAGGGCTAGCTCGCCCCCCACGCGAAGGGCGGGCGCGATTTTTGGGGGGCGGGGGGGGAGGGCATCGGGGGGCGGGGCGCATTGCACGTGCCCCTGCCCCTGCCCCTGCGTTCTTTTTTTTTGTGGGGGAGGTGGGGCCTACCATGTGGCACTCGCCCCCCACCGTTACTTAACTAATAGTATAGAATTTTTAAAAAGTTTTTAAAAATATTTAATTAAAAGAAAAGTTTCAATTAAAAAGTTTAATTTAATAGAAAGAGACTTTTGTTTTATAAGGTAGTTTGATTTAATTAAAGGAGAGGGAAAAAAGAGAGAGCCTAGGCTTTACATATGAGAGAGAGGAGAGGGAAGAATTTAATTAGAAAGGGAAGGGGAAGAGAAAGGGAGAGATTACATATGAGAGAGAGGGAAGAGGGTTTTAATTTAAAAGAGAGAGAGAGAGAGGGGAAGGGGATTTTAATTAAAAATGAGAAATTACACTTGAGAGAGAAAGGAGAGGGTTTTAATTTAAAAAAAGAAGGTTTCGAAAAATAGGTAGGTTAGAGAAGCCTTATGGAAGTTCACTACATCCAAAATAATATAGTAGTAAGATAGAAGATTTGCCTTTGTTACTAAGTTCTATCTTTTGCCTAGTTTTTTTTTTTTTTAAAAGGGAGAGGGGTGATGGCTTTTTACACTTTCTTTTATTAGATTTCTTAGAAATTTTAACACACTTGAGCATTGGCTTTTTACATGTCTTGTTTATCTTGGGCTTCAATTGAGACCTTTCAAAGCACCACAAAAAAATAGAGGATAGAAAATGAGCATTGGCTTTTTAAGTGTTCTGTTTAAGTTGGGCCTCAACCTAGACCTTTCAAAGCACCACCAAAAAAAAGGGAAGAAAACACAAATTGAGAAAGAAAAATCCCAAAAGCTCAACGTGAACAAGCACTCAAAGAATAAGTTGATGGCCCTACTTTACCCAAAGTTTTAGCTAATATGAAGTGATTTAAGTAAAAACCATTGGGACACTTTAACCATTGCAATAGCAATGCCCTTACGAGCAATTGTAATTTAAAGTTATTGAATGAGGGTAGTATAGCTAGAAGGAGAGATTATGAAGGCATGGTGGGAATAAAGGACCCAATTCTAAGCAGGAGTCCATATGTTCAGCTTATATCCTATACTAATATTGACCAAAGCTTTTTGAAATTGGCAAGTGATAGAAGGATAGGTTTATGAAAGAATAAGATCTCTAGATGCACGTTTCTCACTTTACTACCATGTAAAATTCAGTTTCGTCTCCCTTAACACAAGAAAAACCTCTGTGTGTGTGTGTGTGTGTATGTGTGGACTAAGGCATTATATGTAGCACACTTTTGTATACTCATCGAGAACAAGGTAGCATAGAATTCATATCATAGCATGGTGTTATGAAAATACCGATTTTTGTAATCCCATCGAAGTTACAATAAAATGCTTGACTAACTTACAACCCCAACATATGGTAATTAGTTTACAAATGAGGTTTATTTATATTAAGACTAGGCTAGGGTTTTTAATTTAAAAATCATAGTCTATGCCACTTTTCATTTCTCTCCAATCCTCAATCTCTCATTTGTTCTAGTTTTGGGTGTGAGAGAAGGTGTTAAGCTTTAAAAAAAGGCACATTATAGTTTAAACGTTCGTTAAAGATCTAATAATGATTTAGTCTAATGTGCTTTATGCCAGACCCTGCAAAGCAACTTCCCTTTGCTCAAAAGATTTCACTTTGAAGGGCTTCGCATATAAAGATAATAAAATAGCAAATGAAAATCCCATCGCATAATCATATATTTGCCGAAACAGCTCTTACACTTGTGCAAGTTGTTGAAAAAGACTATTTGTTACGCACATTAAAGAAGACTTGCCTTATAGGATCCTCTTAGACTATCCATGAAGTTGGCACTAGAAATAATTGATACTCTCAAAGTGGCCTTGGAGACTTTTGTGATTTTCCAAATCCATGACATATAATATTTTATAAAAATCAACAATGCTCTTAAGAAATAAATAATTGTATAAAAATATCATTGATTATTACATTGGCATGAGTGCATAATGCATCATATTACAACACAATGTTGATAAGATATGGTTCTAAATAGATTGAAAGGAGGTGAGCTCTGAAGTGGAAGCATGAACAGGAGTAGTAGCTATGGTGGAAGGAGTAGGAGCAAGAGAGAGACAGAGAGAGAGAGAGAGAGAGAGAGAGAGAGAGAGAGAGAGAGAGAAATTCCAACTGTCACAATGTGTAACCGACCTTTTCATTATTTAAATGTCACTAAAAGAATAAAGAATAAAGTGACAATGATGGGCACCCACAACGTGTAGTGTGCACGCACAGGTACTATTAGTGTAGTAATACACGTGGACTAGGCAGAGGCACCTTTAGTCCCAACAACCCCTCACTTAAAGATAAATCTACCTCGGTGAGGAGGGAAAAGAAAAGAAAAAAAATACAAGTGTACATAGGTACAACAGGATGAGGAAAGGCGTCATCTCATCCTACACCCATCATCTTTCTAAGGAAGGCAAAATGCTCCACTGAGAGACTTTTTGTGAGTAAGTCTATAGGATTCTGGTATCTCTTGACAAGATTAACAGTCCTATCCTCAATGACCTCACGAATGAAGTGATACCTCACCTCAATGTGTTTCGTCTTCACATGGAAGACCGGATTCTTGGATAACTTGATAGCACTCAAAAAATCCAAATGTAGTATAGGGATAGCATCTGTCATACCAAGGTCAGCAACCTAATAGCCTAACTAGATGGCCTTCTTGTAAGCCTCAATGGCTGCAACATGCTCGGCCTTTGTAGTGGAGAGAGCCATGCATTTCTGCACCTTAGACATTCATGAAATAGCACCTCCAACAAAAGTGAATGTATAGCCAAAAGTGGACTTCCTACTATCTGCATGTCCTGCATAGTCAGAGTTAGTGTATCCCACGACTCCTATATCCTAGTCGCATAACAAATATACATATTAGTAGTGCTCTTTAAGTACCTCATGATACCTTTCATGGCATCCCAATGCCTCTTACTAGACATAGCCATATAACTTGCCACAACACCAACTGCAAAAGCAATAAGATTGCTCACTACCGATCCATAGGGAATCTTGGCCATCTTGACCTTCTGCTCATCTGTTTGTAGGCAATCGGCCAGTGATACTTTCACATGAGAAGGCAATGGACAATCAATAGTCTTCACATCCTACAAACAGAAGCGCTCAAGGACTTTATGGATATACTCCTTCTGTGATGACTGATAGAGTAGTCCCTAAGACTTGTCAGGTGTAATGTGCATATCAAGTATATGAGAGGCTTGTCCTAGATCTTTCATCTCAAGCTCTTTTTGAGTCGAGTCTTAAAAGCATCTAGCTCATCATGAGCTTTCCTTGCCAAAAGTATGTCATCCATATAGAGTACCAAAATCAATAATGAACCATCAGGGGCTTTCTTCGTGTATAGGATGGATCCATAGCACTATGACTGTAGCCCTGTGATTGCATAAAAGCATCGAACTTGCAATACCATTCCCTAGGTGCTTGCTTTAGACCATAAAGACTCTTCCTCAATCTGCATACTAGATGTTCCTTACCAGGCTCTGCAAAACCCTTGGGCTACTCCCTATATATCTCATCATGCAAGTCCCCATGTAAGAAATTCATCTTGATATCCAACTGATAAAGATCTAAGTCAAGCTGGGCAACCAAAGTTAAGACTAAGCGCAGGGTAGTCATCTTGACTGCAGGAGAAAAGACTTCATCAAAGTCAACACCATGTTCCTACTTAAAACCCTTAGCAACCAATCTGGCCTTGTATGCTAGCTTGGGGTGGCCAAGGGTACTTTTCAACTTCTACACCCACTTGCAAGGCAAAGCCTTCTTGCCACTAGGCAAGGAAACTAGATCCCACGTATGATTATTATGCAATGAGTCAATCTCAGACCGTATAGCCCTCTCTCATGAGTGATAATCACCTCTACACATAGCCTCATCAGAGGTAAGAGGCTCTCCTACATTTGGAGTGCGTGCGAGAAGCGAGCTTTTTGAGCGAGCTTTTCTGGGCAACCTCCATTTCTTGTTCCACATAGTCCACTTATTCCACCCCTTGATTTTCTTTTCCTCCACCACCACTACCACAACAACTTTCTCCACCACCATTGCCACCCCCGTTGCCATCACTACTGCCACCACCACCACGGCTGCTTCCACCACCACTACAACCATCTTTGCCACCACCACCAATACTATTGCCACCTCCACCACCACTACCATTATCCTCACCACCTCTATGATTGCCACCACTATCTTCACTCTCTCTCTCTCTCTCTCTCTGTGTTTCTCCCTCTACATGTATATTCTCTTTTTCTCTTTCTAGCACACTCAATCAAATAGCACTCCATCTCATGTAATCGATTTCTCTCTCTCTAGCACGATGTTGTGCCGCTACTATGCGCACACCGTGTAAAAAAATCTAGAGTATGGCTTCCTTTTAGATTTAAAGAGCCAATGCCACTTTAGGCATTAGTGCTAGAGTCCATGGTTCAAAATATTAGATTTTTTTGGACAAGTTTTTAGTCAATTTTTGATATTCTAGATATTATCTCTTGTAAAAATCCATAAAACTATAGACAACTTCTAGATTAGGATGACATGTAAAAGAAAGCATGTAGCTTTCAGCCAATTTGAGAGGATTTTATGTAAAAAGAGAGATTGACGAAATCGCGCAACGCGCAATCGCTGTTTTCAGGTAGTGAACAACACTCCGAAGTGGGAGATGAAGGAGTGATCTGGCTGATTTTTGGCCAAATGCCCTCATATTTAACCCCCCTTTCAGAGCTAATGGAGGCATCAAATTGGCAATCTGAGCAGCATAGAGGAAGGTATTATTTTGTATACGTTTTTGTCTATTAGAGTTATATTTTCTCATAATGCTAAAAGAAACTGACAGGCTTTATCTCTCTTAGTATTCTTCTATATTTTCTAATTCTTTTTGGGAGTATTCTTCTACATCTTCAATCTCTTCGAACCCCTTCTCTTCCGTCTACTCCTCTCCCTAAATCTACCTTCATCCCCATACATTCTTCTCTTGCCAAACCCCTGAGGTGACCTTCAACCCTACGCACTGTGACAACATGATATGGATTCATTCATGCGATCACCCCGGAAGAATGGAATACCATGGCCCACACCTCTCTCTCTCTCATATATATATATATATATATATATATATATATATATATATATATATAATTCACTTACTCACTCTCCGTGTTTATCTCCCTCTCTCTCTCACTTTCTCTCTCTCATGCATGAGATCAGTCCACATTGTATCATAATGCCTCACATCAGTTTATGGCATGTGTTGTAACAAATGCTTCTCTTGAATCCTAAAAATTTAAATCTCTCTCTCTCTCTCTCTCTCTCTCTCTCTCTCTCTCTCTCTCTCTCTCTCTCTCTCTCTCTCTCTCTCTCTCTCTCTCTCTCTCTCTCTCTCTCTCTCTCTCTCTCTCTCTCTCTCATAATGTGAAGGGGTCGTCAGTAGCCCCTTACCGGGATGAAATTTTTTTGGCGACCCATTCCTTGTGAGAGTAACTTTTTGCCCAACTAGATTTGTGGGTTTTCTTTGTCTAATAAAGGGTTGCCAATGACCCCTTTTTGGCGACAAAACAAACCACAGATTCGAGAATATACGGCATGGGTGAATAGGGACCAATAGGATACATGTTTTTTTTTTCACCCAAGAGTGGAAAGAAAACCCATACCCTATTGGTCCCTATTTTCCCCATGCCGTATATTCTCAGATCTGTAGTTTGTTTTTTCGCCAAAAAGGGGTCGACAACAACCCCTTTATATTCTCAGATCTAGTTGGGCGAGGAAAGAGAGAGTAACAAAGTGATAGGAGAGAGAGAGAGAGAGAGAGAGAGAGAGAGAGAGAGAGAGAGAGAGAGAGAGAGAGAGAGAGAGAGAGAGAGAGAGAGAGGTAACATGAATAAAACAATGTTTGAACGAGCGTGTTTTTTAAGCAATAAAGCAATGTTTGAACGAGTGTGCATAAGCTTTGTATGACTATCTCATATTATTCTTCTAGGAGTGTAAAGATCTACTATTTAGAAAATTATGTCTCTCTCTTTCGCTCGTAAAGTTAATTAAGTAAATATTTGTTAATTGGTCGAGATAATGGGAGGAGAGAGAGAAAGAATGATGAGAGAGAGGGTATGTGATGTGTGTAATTTTTTCTCACCAGAAAGGGGTCGCCAACAGCCCCTTGTCGAACGAATTTTTTTTCGATGACCCATTCTTGGATAGTGAATTTTGGCCCAACAAGATTTGTGGTTTTTTTTCGCCCATTAAGGGGCTATCAGTGACCCCTTTTAGGCCAAAAAAAAACCCACATATCCAAGAATATACAACATGGGGAGAATAGCAACCAATATCGGATATGTGGTTTGTTTTTTTGCCAAAAAGGGGTCGCCAGCAACCCCTTAATGGGCCGAAAAAAAACCACAAATCTTGTTGGGCCAAAATTTAGTATCTAACAATGGGTCATCAAAAAAATAAATCGTCCGACAAGGGGCTGCTAGCAATCCCTTTCTGGTAATAAAAAATTACACATATCACATACTCTCCCTCTTCCCCCCTTTCTTTCATCACTCTTTCTCTCTCCCCCTATTTTCTCTCTCCTTTACTTATAAAAGGACCCATCCCCCCTTTTCACATTGCAAATCGTTTCACTCTCAGTATGTGACTCTCTCTCTCTCTCTCTATCCCTCCCTCAGTCTCTCTCCTTGCAATTCAACTTCTTGTTTTCTATCCCCTACCCTCGGTATGGTTCTGTCTCTCTCTCTCCACACCACTCTCTCTAACACAGTCACACACTCTATCTTACCGTTTTATCCTAGGCTTGTCCCCTCTCTCTCTCCCCCTCCCACTCTCTCTCTCTCCCTCTGACTCACTCACACTGACTCACTCACTCACACACACACACACACACACACACACTCTCTCTCTCTCTCTCTCTCTCTCTCTATCCCCACCTTCCTCCCTCTCTCTATCTCCTTCTTCCTCCCCCTCTCTTTGTCACTCTCCCTCTTCCTCGCTCTCTCTCTCACTCTCTCTCCTTGTATACCTACCTCTCACTCTCACTCTCTTATCCCAATGTCATCTCTTCCTCCCCCCCCCTCACACACACACACACACACACACACACACACACACACACACACAAAATTGGTATTTCATTGGCAGGAAATTGAGGAAGCAATATATCTATAAGAAGTAACTCTAAGGCCCTCTATCATGGCCAAATCTGATTTCAAAAGACAAGATCATGCCACCCTTTATGAGGGCAATGAAAGGATTGTAGAAGGTTTAATCAGACAAATGTTCCCCTCACCGAGCTTGCTCCCTAGACGAGTGGGAGTTCTTATCAACATCATGCATCAGAGGGGTGTGAAGGCCCATGGCAAAGGCAATATTGAGATTGACATTGAGGAGAACACAATTGTGCAATGGCCAATTGAACATACGGTAAGCAGCTCCTCTCTTGATTTTTGTTATGATTGCTCCATCTCCCCCTTTTATCCTATTTTGGATCATTGTTTGTAGGAAAGAGAGCAATGACCAGACGAGTCTCCCGAGGACTCTAACTTGCCTCCACGACTACAGCAGGATGACAAGCTATTGTCATCGGCAACATGCAATCACAAGGGGGGAGTCACCCTCCAAGAGTAAGAGGAAGAGTAACACAAATGCAATCATTGACTTCCGCCGAGCTACAGGTAACCATTGCAATTCCATGTGGGAAAGGAGTGACATAAGGAGGAGAAGGTGGGCACACTTCGATGATACAGGCAAGGACGGGCAAGAGAAAGCTCGTACTATCGGATAGTGTTATTGACGAGGAAAGCAATGACCATCAAAGCCTCGAGTCCTTTAGTGAACATCAAGGGTATGACCGTACGCAACCCAAGAAGAATCAAACACAAAGAATCGAAAAGAAGTGCATGACATATGCCGTGAAACGACTAGCGAGACCACTCTCATAGTCACTTGCGATAAACGTATTGTACAAGCATGCATAGAAGACCAATTGGAAATGTTGACGGTGAGTGCTTGTAAGAGATGGCAATATGATTTAGATTATGGTTTTTATTTCTTTATGATGATAGGACATTAATTACTTCATCGTCTCATTCAGATGTGGATATCCACCCCTTTGCCACCCATCCCAATCTGTTGTTTGGTTTCCACACCTACAATTAGACAAGTCACATCGAGGTACAAGTAACTCTCAGAAACCTTTTTTAGCAACGGGTACGTTAGAGGGATGGGTATATTCATAGTGTCATTAGAGACTCCGTGACACCAGTGCAAGGAGGTTGATGATATGATTAGAACTGCGTGGGACCCCCATTGGCTAAAGAAGCATGAGGACTTCGAGGTAGAAATCAGTGGCATTGATTGGGCCTTTTTGTTAAATTACATGTTTTATGTTTGGGATGGTAACCATTGGCTCACATCATTGGATGAATGAGATATGCACATGTGAGTAGCTCTAAACCATAGGACCTTAACATTTTGCAATGTGTTTGTTTCTTACATCATCCTTAACATAATTGACTATTTGCAATAGCCTTTCCAGATAACATGAGGCAACACGTGCATGTTGATTGTCGGCTTGTGAAAGTAACAAGTGTGGCAGAGGGGGAGATTTTGTCAGTTATTTCTCGTATAAACAGGTATGCAATGGACCATATTCATGAGATCCTAATATGCATAAGATGGTAATACAGAATGTACACAGACTGGCACAAAAGGGGGTTATCCATACCTCATATCCAGACCTTGTTTGTGAAGCAAGGATGCTAGGGCAGGCTGACCACACAACTATTTTTGACAAGCTAATTGATGAGGCAAAGGCATGGGTGCAAGCACATAGAAAGCTGATGCCCATTCCTGCATGGTACAAGGTACCATTGATTGCACTGGCCCATGTTATGTGGAAGGTAGGTAGTTCTTCAAGCTATCTTAACAATGTTTTTCCTAATGCAATGATGTTGTCCCTAATTACCAAGTGTAGGATGAGTATGATATGGCAGTGTGATAGATTGAATAGAAACGGGCACAACTCTCTAACTCTGAGTTTAGAACCAAGTGGGACGAGGTGTACTATAATGTTAATGAAAACCTCATCAAGAAAACTCAACGTTTGCTAAGAGTTGCAGACCCCAGTCTTAGAGAGAAGTGGTATCAGTAAGTTGCTACCTCGTTGTACCTACCCTCTATATGTACTTATACTACATTGGTCCAATTTTTTTAAAAAAAATCAATGCAGAACTGTCTCATGGTTGGAGTGGGGCTCCAAGACGGGGGGTGTATTGAATGAGGAGAGAGTATACACATTGACATCCTCAAAGCTAAACAAGGAGAGAGTATACACATTGGCATCCTCAAAGCTAAATGAGGTAGATCGCGTAAGGATATTGAACGAGGAGAGAGTATACACAATGGCATCCTTAAAGCTAAACAAGGAGAGAGTAAACACATTGGCATCCTCAAAGCTAAACGAGAAGAGAGTATACACATTGACATCCTCAAAGCTAAACGAGGAGAGAGTATACACATTGGCATCCTCAAAGCTAAACGAGGTAGATCGTGTAAGGATATTGAAGGCCATGGAAAAATCTGACTGGAAAATTTGAACATTGATGGGCATGCCTGAATGTAGGTTATTCTTGTTCATCTAAATTATGCATCATAAGTTTGACGAATTGGTATTAAATGACATATCTTTGATTCAAGTAGATGGAAATGCAGCGTTTCGAAGTTGGGTAAGACAAGAGACCTTTTGGGCCATGTTGTAAGACGGTGGAAAGAGATTGCTTTTGAGTTAGGAGGACTACTATAACATTCAAGTGGAACACGATTTGTTCTTCCAATACACCCAGGAGATAAAGAGAAAACATAGAGAGTAAATGTTTCGCACTGCCTTCCATGATCTCAAGCCAAATGAAGATATAAAGTCACAGATTCAACGAAGTTGGCAGCATGTCTACGATGCTACCTTGCCAATCCATTCAAGATTTGTAATGGCGACTTTGCAAGTCAGGTTCATGTACGGGCAGATGGAGCGGAGGGCTATACAAACTCTCCTAGGAGAGTGTGAGGACTGGGGAAACGTGCAGGAGGATCAATGCATGTATGAGGATTACCAAATAGAGCAAGAGTGGGACGAGGAGGTATATCAAAGATGCCCTATTTTCCTTGACTATCCAGAAGGTGGATACCCCTCTAATGAGAAAAGTTTGTACAAAAAATACTCAAGGAAAAGACAAACACAAGAGACATAAGGATCCAAAGGCATGGTAAGTGAAATGAGTTGCATTCTTAGGGGTATATTGCACTTTGTTGTCTCCTAATGAAGAGACTATGATGGGGTCACAAGAAACTGATACTAGTAGTGCGGTTACTATAAAAAGAAAACAAAAGAGCAAGAGTACATCCAATATCATTGCAGAGAGGCCAAGTAAATATCAGCCCTCATCACGATAATCATTGAAGAGAGGCCAAGCAGCCCTCATCACCAATTAATATGGTTTCTCCATACTTAAAAGGTTTGATGTTTTGAAGTACTATAGCCAAGACATCTCTTGTGTCCCTCCAGTGAAAATATTTCCTTGAATATGAATCATAACCACCAAATCATGTAGGTCCCTTTGTTGATACCATTGAAGAGCAGATCGCAATGGAAGTCATCATCGATGAGGTCCAGGACATTGGCATGGATAGAATAATACAACAAGTTCTTCCAGATCTTGTAGTGGAGAGTGTTACCTTACACATTGCTATAGAGAGATGCATGACAATGACGAGAAGCAGTGAGGCATCACATGGAACTGACATACGTATTATAGAGCACCAAGATGGTAAGCTTGCTTTTGTACAAAACTCATGATGTGAAGGCATGTAATTCTTGTTCATCACCAAAGTAACATCAACAATATTTTTTAACATGTAGAGGGTGGAAGAACTAAGTGTCTTGGATTTGAGGTCACATCAAACGTGGCGTGTGCACAGAGAGGTAAAGAAACGATGCTCGTGAATTCCACACATGTCATGATTGGATGATGTTAGAGCTTTTAAATATTCTATCATTATATGATGTTAATAGTGATGTGTGTTCTTGTGTAGGGAAGGAAAGAATGCAAGAACATGGACTAGCCGTGCTAGGGGACATGGCAGCTACCGGTAAACAAGAGTGACTCGTGGTTTTTTTTTTCCCACAATACAATGCCAATAAGAATGGTCTATATTTTTGTAGAGGGGGATACACTTTTTGATTTTCAACCTATAATGCTGGAGGATGTGCCAGCCACAGACCATGGTGAACTAATGTGTCTTAATAATACTATCTACAATAACATTTTGAACGAAAAATATGATGCTAATTATGAATTTCTTATGCAGAGGGCCATACTGAAAGTCACGTGGAAGTCCACTTGCAAGTTGTCATCTCCCACGAAGCTACAATGGTATAAGATGTTCAAACCACACATGCAAGTAAACAAACATGTAAGAAGAATATTATCTATTGTTAGCATTCAGTAAGAAGAATATGTTACTAATCAAGGAGTCAATGTGCAGAGGTCCACAACATTGAAAGCCCTATGGAAGACCCCTTGCAAGTCATTGTCTCCCTTGCTGCTATGATGGCGAAGGTGGAGTGGCGTACTATTCTCTGCAACCCATTCGAGATCGGACATGCATTGCAAAATGATCAGCCAAGTGAGGCATTCCCTCGATTGGTAGAGGCATTGGAGAAGGTCAACCAAAACAAGATGGTCGAGGCTGATGAAGAAACCACAAACACAGCATGCGATATCATGGTAGTTTGTCTCCCTGAAGATAGTGCCGTGCATGGATTGGGGGATGGAATTCCTTCATGGAACTCCCATACTTAGACAAAGTTAGTCGATGCCATGTATCTGGTTGATTGTGTTCTCAAGGACGCAAGGATGTTACTTTTCCTTGCCACAATGCACTCCATGGTAGAGCTTGTCAAGCAGGTTGTGGAGGATGGACATTGACGGATGGAGTCATGGCAGAAGTGTTGGACCTTATGCATGGCACAGGTTGTTCATTGCGAGACGCCTGTATGTGTCATTGGAGATAGAGAGGTGAGAGTTTTAAAGTCATGATATGCTCATGCTGGATACTATTTATGTATCACACTTGTTGGCTCCATTTAGTGAGTATAATTACTAAGATTAGTATTTCAATCTTTAAACACAGGTACATGTGCTATATATTCTAGCGTACATGCATTCAGATATCGCTTATAATGGAATCATTCCTCCGGAGTTCACAAAAGATGACATTATTGCAAATGAGTGGGTGCGAGATACATTAGGATCCCCAGTGAGAGGTCAATATGAGATCCAATGTTGTTTAACTATTGTAGATGTGTTTTGTAAACATTTAGTAAATTCCTAATCTGTTATATGAGTACCAAATATAGTAGGTGGCACGCAATGTGGTAGGGCTTTTTGGAACTCGTTCTTGCAAACGTATACAAAAGAAGGGGACACCATTTTAGATTGCAATGCAGGATGTGGTGACTTTGCATTGGTAGAGCTAAATTCCAATATATTGATTGCATGTCTGTATCGCTTCGCCGAAGATGGAAGATATCTAAGAGCAAAGGCAACATGTTTACATAAACTTGTACAATATCCGATTGTAATGTAGGGTTCTTTTTCGTCATATCAATACATGGGTGCTCACCCTTCCACGTGTGCATGTACAGCTACCTCCCCAACTGGAAAATTAATCGTGTTCGATATGAATGGGGTGCTTCTACATAGGCGGCCAAAGCAAAAGGGATCATTATTAGTGAAGCCCCTAGAAGTGGGCACGTATTGGGTGATTTTGCGACTAGGACTCGCCACATTTTTGAAGGAAATATCTACATTGTTTGACATTGCCATCTAGAGCTCCATGAAGGAAAACAACTTAAGTGAGCTGCTCCAATTGGTTAGAAGTAAATGTGTGAAGTCATCAAAGCGAGCACCAACCTTTGTATTCCAATATGGACAAGGAAAGTGCAAAGCAACTCCCACAACAACTTCCATCGGAAGGAGTTACACAAAGCCCCTTTTCATGAAATGTTTTGACGACATTGATTGGTCGCACACTTTAGCCCAAAAACAATACTATTTGTGGATGATAGCATGGAGAAGATGTAGATGAACCCACCCGACACCTTTATATGCCCACCCCCATTTGAGGGAAACCCCATGGACACAATCCTTCTAGAGCACATGCTTCCCTACTTGACCGAGCTAGCGTGCTTCCATGGTTCAGTCCAAGAATTTGTTAGGGATCACCAATTCCACCCCCTAACAATGGAACTCGATTGATATTTGATGTGCACGATGATTATGTACTTTTAGAATTATTAGATTCTTTTTATTTACAAGCTCAATAATTGAGGATGAGAGGGAAGAGGAGAAAGAGAGAGGAATGTGCAAGTGAAGGAGATTTTGTATAGGCATTCGCTCAATTGCAATACTACAAAATGTGTAAATAGAGCACGTACAAAATATCTAGGGAAGGGTAGAGTGTAGAAATGTGCATGCATGTGAATGTAAATGTGCACAGTGGATTGAGTAACAATGAGGTAATATTGTTGCCTCGATATTAACTATTCGAACAAAGTGAAAAACAATAGATATCACACATTACTGTGGTGAGTGTAACAAACTATTTGATACCCTATCCTCTTGTAGTAAGTCCACACAATAATGCTCGATTGAAAGTAGCGAAAACATGTGATGTGTAGTTTTGCTTGTGTGTGCACAATGGAAGTGATATATCATGATATAATACCAAATTGTGCACATAAAAGTGAGAGGTACGTGAATGTATATATGCATGTGGGATAACAATGTGATATTCTTTTCGTCTTGACACTAATAGCTAAAAGTGTTTAAGATAATTTACATCATGCAAACCTTTGACACTTGTAATAATAAGAAGGTTGTGAAAAATGGATGGATGACCCTTACAAAAGTAAGAGGGGGAGAGAGAGAGAAGTTACTAATAGAGAGAGAGAGAGAGAGAGAGAGAGAGAGAGAGAGAGAGAGAGAGAGTTGTTGGGGGTAAAGGCGCCTCCGCCGTGCCGCCCCGTGTATTACTACACTGACAGTACTCGCCACTGCACACTGCAGGTGGCGGGCGCCCGTCACGTCACTTTATTCTTTATTCTTTTAGTGACAGTTTGAATAAAGGAAGGCCTGGTCACACATTGTGACTGTTGGAGTTCCCATTTCTTGTCTCTCTCTTTCTTGCTCTTGCTCTCCCGCCATAGCTCGCATGCAAGCTTCGATCCTTCTCACCTTTCAACTGGTATCAGAGCTTGGCATTCTCTTGCTCGAGCTCGACTCGGTGCTTCCCGACCTTCGCATCGACTCGCTTCACGCATTGGATCTCCATCCCAGCAATCATATCCGATCTCCCCGAGCTCCCGTCACTCCCCAGCTTCCCGAGCACCTTCCCAGCCTATTGAGGCACCTTCAAGGCATTGATACTGAGGTATTTGATCATTCTTTCAGGGTTTTATTTCAGTCTACAGGTTGCAAACAGCAAGGGCAGTCATGGCTTCAAACTCTTGAAGCTTATTCCCCTCATATTGTGCCTTACACCTATCAAGGCTCAAAGAGGCTTGTCATAGGCCTTTGATAGGCCCTTCTTGAGCCCCCCATTACCCCCTTTTCAGCCCATGTGGAGCAACAACAAGTTTAGCACCAATAGGGCAGATTGCATCATTTTTTTCCAGGCTATGAGCACTCATCTACTTCAGCTCCACACTTGGCCATTGCTTCTTGCTCTCTACCTTGATCAAGAGGGCTATAGACTTCATGTTTGATGTCATTCAAGCTTTGGGCATTGGTCTTGATCATTCGGGGCTGATTTCTTCAGATTTGGGACTATCATAAACTGTCATAACAGGCTGAAAACAGGGCAGCACCATTGGCATTAGCAATTGTTGCTTATACTCCATTCCGGTTGTGCTATTTGATGCCCGTATGCGGTCTACATGATGCCTAGTGCCTTGGGAATGTATGCACATGATTATGCCATGATTTTGGCTTGAAATATTGGCTGATTTGGGACTGTTATTTACTATTATACAGTGCTGGAAACAGGGCAGCCACACTTGGCATTGGCATTTGATGCTTATACTCTACTCCGGTTACCTTATTTGATGCCCGTATGCGGTCTACTTCCTACCCGGATGTATTGGGGATGTATGCATTTGGTTTGACCATGATTTTGGCTTGAATTCGGGCTGAAATCTATTGTTTAGAACAGTAAATACATGCTCGAATAACAATGGGTTGAAGGTACTTTACATGCTTTGGCACTTACCTACCGATACCGGATGTATGCTTTGAGCTTTGGCATGATGTCTTTGACATTTGGGGATGACTTGGAGCATATGTATGAGATTATGGGATGCTTTTGAGCTTCGCATTAGCTCCGTCTTCATTGGCATTTGGACCAACTTGGCATGCTCGTGGACCGCCTATGCCTCATGTCTCTGCTTGACATTTAGGCTTTTGCATTACATGCTTTGGTTCGTGACATATGCTATTTGGTTCGTGTATGCCATATCGACATTTGGAGCTTGGATTTGGATGTATTTGAGCATTCCTGGCTTACTTGATCACTGATCTTGGTTGCTATTTGGATGTCATTGAGTTGACTGAGAGCTTATTTGGGCTTATGTATTGCTTCATGGTTAATACGACCGGTGCTTCATGTATGTCATGCTCTCTTGGATGCGCTTGATGCATTGATAGGGTCACTTATCACTGGTGCTTTCTCTTGGGTTGTTTGAGCTTCTGAGCTCGCTTTGTACGCCTTTTGTGTGGGAGCATTTTACATGCTTGCTTGACCTTTGACAGTTGCATGCTATTGGAGCACTTACATGTATTTGGAGCAGTTTATGTCTTGAGCAGCTACATACGCATTGAGACTTTGGGATCATACTTCGATCTTTATGGATATGCATTGATGTACTCTTGGTTCACATGATGCTTATGAGCTGAGTCTCATATTTGGATCTTTCTCTTTGAGCAGACACCTATTTGTGTCAGGTTTTGGCAGTTACAGGAACACTTTGCCTAGAGTGTCTGGGGGTGTGCCTTTCACTGGCAGATGTTATTTTGATTATGCTTCGGTGTTAAGCTCATGTTCTTTTCACTGTCATTGGCCTTGCTTATGTCCGTTTCATGCCGGCTTTGGACCTAGCATTGTTTGCTTGACATTGGATCCTATTTTGGGACAGTTTGCTCTCTAGAGTGCATACCTGCAATTTATTACAGCAAGCAGTTATTGGTGGACTGAGGTGTACTTTTCATGCTGAAATATCCTGATTTGGTGTACCACACCTAGTACTAAGTGGGCAGCCACTTTTGGCACACTTTGCTCGCCCTTTGGACCCCGTTTTGGTCATTTTTGGGCAGTTTCTGCAGTAAAACAGCAAGCAGTTTTGGACTGTTTGGGCATTTCCAGCCTACATAATGGCGTCATCTTCGCATGATAGTGCCATCTTTAACATTACAAAGTTGGATGGTACCAACTACTCTTACTGGAAGAGTCAAATATGGCAGGTTTTGGTGCAGAAATCTCAGATTAAGCCACTTCGGTTGAGTGGGGAGCAGCCTGAAACTATGGACAATGACGACTGGCTTGAACTTGATGAGCTATGCAAGTCCACGATTGTATTGTCTCTCACTGAACAGGTACATTATAATGTATTTGAGGAAGCATAGAGTGCATGGGATCTATGGAATAAGATCAAGAATCTTTATGATAAGAAAAGTCCGGCGAGTCAGATGTACTGGTTGAACCAGCTTATGGATCTGCGCATGAAGGATAATGCGATTATGTCTGCTCACTTGAGCCAGTTCCATGCTATACTGAAGAACCTGACTTCGCAGGATATCACCTTTGGAGAGGAAGTAACTCCTCTTTTCTTGCTTGGGACTCTGAATGAGTCATGGGATGTTTTCCGTACTGCTCTTTGTGCCTCTAGTGCTACTCTAAAATTGGCAGATGTTGAGAGTGCTCTTCTTCAGGAAGAGGTGAATCGCAAAAACTTGGATGCCTCTCGTGGTAGTCATGCTTTGACAGTTAGAGGTAGGAATGACAGGAATGATCGTGGTAATAACCGTGGTCGTGACTCGCAGAAGGGTCGTCGGTCTAAATCTCGTGGCAAGTCGCGTAGTAAGTCGCGTGGGCGCAATGCAAATGTCACTTGCCATCATTGTGGGAAAAAGGGCCATATTAGACCACAGTGTCATGAGTTGCGCAATGAGAAGCGCAAGGATAAGGGGAAAGATAAAGTGCAGGAGAAGTCCTCTGATCGCAGCATAGTACCTGCGAAGTCCAGCGTCAAGATTGAGGAAATTAATGTCACGCAGACTGAGGAGTCCGATGGTGGTGATGAGTTTATACTTGCAGCTAGTTCTTCTGATGCTTCACACTTGACTGAGACATCTAGTATGTATACACAGTGCTGGTTATTGGATTCCGGAGCATCCTTCCATGTGACGCCTTACCGTGAGTGGTTCCACTCTTACCGCACTATATCTGGTTCAGTCAGACTTGGAGATGATATGTCTCTTGCATTGTGGGCATGGGTGATATTCAGTTGCAGTTTTCCACTGGCAGTTCATTTTTGCTTAGGGATGTACATCATGTACCTGCACTTACACGCAGTCTTATGTCTGGAGGACAGCTGGATGATGCAGGATTTCATGTATGTTTTGGGGATTTTGCTTGGAAGATTACTCGTGGCAGACTTGTGCTTGCTAGAGGCGCCAAGTCTGGCAGCCTCTATCCTCTTGTTGTATCTGGGTCCTCAGTTGACCATGTTTTGGCAGTGGGTTCTATCCCACATGTATCACTTTGGCATGCTTGTTTAGGGCACATGTCTTTGAAGGGAATGAAAATGTTATCTGGTTTGCAGTATCTTCCGCCTTTGGATTATGCATGTTTTGACTCGTGTGATCATTGTCTTTATGGTAAGCAGAATAGGTCTATGCATAAGAAATCGGGTAGGCCACGCATGAGTGAGCCCTTGGCATTGGTGCATTCCGATGTTTGTGGGCCTATGCCTTGCATGTCTATGGGTGGCGCGAAGTACTTCGTTACCTTCATTGATGATTTTTCTAGGAAAGTGTGGGCTTATCCCATAAAGCAGAAGTCCGATGTCTTGGCAGTTTTTCAGAGATGGCTTGCTCTTGTTGAGAACCAGACTGGGTATAGGCTGAAATGTCTTAGGACAGATAATGGGGGAGAATATGTGTCGCATGCTTTTGAGCAGTTTTGTGATGACAGGGATATTAAGCATCAGTTGACCGCCCCTTACACCCCACCCCAAAATGGTTTGGCTGAGCGCATGAACAGGACTATTCAGGAGCGTGTGCACTCTATGCTTAGCCATGCAGGCCTACCCCAGAGTTTTTGGGCTGAGGCAGTTAGTACAGCAGTGCATGCCATAAACCGATCGCCTTCCAGTGGATTGGATTTCCAGGTTGCAGAGGAAGTTTGGGCTGGTAAGCCACCCTCTTATGCGCATCTCCCTGTCTTTGGATGTGAGGCATTCTGCCATGTGCCCAAGGACAAGAGGAGTAAATTGGATCCAAAGAGCATTAAATGCATATTCCTTGGCTATGGTGAGTCAGGAGAGATGGGCTATTGCCTATGGGATCCGCAGGCGCGGAAAATAGTACGCAGCCATGATGTCGTCTTCCATGAAGACAAGATACACAGGCAGCCTGAGAAGGTGGTTGAGATCCGCAGAGTGATCTTTCAGGAGGAGCCTAGAGCTCCAGCACAGCCAGTAGTACAGCCTGCAGCAGTTCCTCCACAGGGCCAGGGTGTTGGACAGGCAGTTAGACAGGCAGTAGAGCCTGCGGTGAGATGGTCTGCTAGAGACAGACGCCCACCTGACAGATTTCAGCCCTCTATGCATTATGTTTTGGTTACAGATGCAGGAGAGCCTTTCACTTATGATGAGGCTATGCGCAGGGGTGACAGTCACTCCTGGGAGAGGGCTATGCAGTCTGAGATAGACTCCCTGCATAAGAATGAGACTTGGGATTTGGTTGCCTTGCCTAAGGGCAAGAAGGCTTTGCCATGCAAGTGGGTGTACAAGCTAAAAAGTACCCCTGGACACCCCAAGCCGGCATACAAGGCTAGATTGGTAGCAAAGGGTTTTAAGCAGGAACATGATGTGGAATTTGATGAGGTCTTCTCTCCTGTGGTTAAGATGACCACCCTGCGCTTAGTCTTGGCTTTGGTTGCACAGCTTGACTTAGATCTATATCAGATGGATGTCAAGACGGCTTTTCTACATGGGGACTTGCATGATGAGATCTATATGGATCAGCCTAAGGGCTTTGCAGAACCTGGCAGGGAGCACCTAGTGTACAAGTTGAAGAAGAGCTTGTATGGCTTGAAGCAGACACCTAGGGAATGGCATCATAAGTTTGATGCCTTTATGCAGTCACAGGGCTACAGCAGGAGTGCTATGGATCCGTGTCTTTACACGAAGAAAGCCCGTGATGGCAGTTTGCTTATCTTGGTACTCTATGTTGATGATATGCTGATAGCAGGGAAAGCTCATGATGAGCTAGATGCTCTTAAATCTCAGCTGAAGAAGAGCTTTGAGATGAAGGATTTGGGACACGCCTCACATATACTTGGGATGCGCATTAAGCGCGATAGGCATCAGGGGCTTTTGTATCTCTCACAGCGGGAGTACATTCATAAAGTCCTTGAGCACTTCCGCATGCAGGACGTAAAGCCTATTGGCTGTCCATTACCTTCTTATGTGAAGGTATCACAGGCCGATTGTCCGCAGACAGATGAGCAGAGGGCCGAGATAGCCAAGATCCCTTATGTTTCAGCCGTGGGTAGTTTGATGTATGCCATGATAGCCACTCATCCAGATATTGCGCATGCAGTTGGTGTTGTGGCACGCTATATGGCTACACCTGGCAGCAGACATTGGGATGCCGTGAAGGGTATCATGAGGTACCTGAAGGGCACAGCAGATATGTGTATTTGCTATGGCAGCCAGGATACAGGGGTCATGGGGTACACTGACTCCGATTATGCAGGACATGCAGACAGTAGGAAGTCCACTTCTGGATATCTATTCACCTATGCTGGAGGGGTTGTCTCTTGGATGTCCAGGGTTCAGAAGTGTACGGCTTTGTCTACCACTGAGGCCGAGTATGTTGCAGCCACTGAGGCTTGCAAGGAGGCCATATGGTTAGGCCGTCTAGTTGCTGACCTTGGGATTGATGCTACACCTACACTGCATTCGGATTCTATGAGTGCCATTCAGTTGGCTAAGAATCCGGTCTTCCATGCGAAGATGAAACACATTGAGGTGAGGTATCACTTCATACGTGGTGTCGTGGAGGACAGGTCTGTTGACCTTGTCAAGATCTCCACTGACGAGAATCCTGCAGATCTGCTCACGAAGAGCCTCACTACTGAGTGCTTTGCCTTCCTTAGGAGATTGATGGGCGTTGGATGAGATGTCGCCTTTCCTCATCCCTTGTACCTATGTACATTTGTACTGTCTTTTCTTTTTTTTCTTTTCTCTCTCACTAGGGCAGATTCGCCTTTAAATGGGAGGTTGTCGGGGGTAAAGGCGCCTCCGCCGTGCCGCCCCGTGTATTACTACACTGACAGTATCCGCCATTGCACACTGCAGGTGGCGGGCGCCCGTCACGTCACTTTATTCTTTATTCTTTTAGTGACAGTTTGAATAAAGGAAGGCCCGGTCACACATTGTGACTGTTGGAGTTCCCATTTCTTGTCTCTCTCTTTCTTGCTCTTGCTCTCCCGCCATAGCTCGCGTGCAAGCTTCGATCCTTCTCACCTTTCAAGAGAGAGAGAGAGGGTGAGTGCAGGAGAGGGAGAAAGTGAAAAACTGCTAATTTAGAGAGAGAAAGAGAGAGAGTGTGTGTGTGTGTGTATGTGTGTGTAAGAGAGGGGAAGAAAGAAAGGAGTTGCTTATTTGGTCTAGTGCTCTCTGATATAATATTCATTAGTTGCTATATTTGAGTGAGAGAGAGAGCAATTTTGTGACAATCGGGTATTAATCATCAATTGACCGCTCCTTACACCCCTCCCCAGAATGGTATGGCTAAGCACATGAATAGGACTATCCAGGAGAGGGTCTGCAATATGCTTAGCCATGCAAGCTTACCACAACATTTTGGAGCTGAGGTAGTCTCCAATGTTCTGTATCTCATGAATAGGTCACCTTACAGTGGTACTAACTTCCAGGTTGTAGAGGAGGTATGGATAGGAAAGCCTCCCTCATATGCTCGTTTGCATGTCTTTGGATGTAAGGCATTCTACCATATGCCCAAGGAGCAAGGCAATAAGGTGGATCCAAAAAGTGTGAAATGCATTTTCATTGGCTATGGAAATGTAGGTGAGATTGGTTACCATCTTCAGGATTCGCAGGTGTGGAAAGTCATCCGTAGAGCCATGATGTAGTCTTCCATGAAGACAAGATGTATAAGCAACCTAAGAAAGTGGTTGAGATACATAGGGTTATCTTTCAAGAGGAGCCCCCTACGCCGGCACAGCCAGTTAGATAGCTTGCACCAATAGCCCTGATGTTCATAGCCAAGATGTTAGATATGGTGTTGGACAGGTAGCACACCTTGCCCTGAGGCGTTCCATTAGAGAAAGATGACCTCCTGATTGTTATACACTCTCCATGGATTATGTCTTGGTTAGAAATGTAGGGGGAAGGGCAAGAAGTGAGATTTTTGAGCGAGCATTTTTGGGCAACCTCCATTTCTTGTTCCACATATTCCACTTATTCCTCCTATTCTCTTGTACACATATCAAGCACCACTACCGCCCCTATTGCCACCACCACCACCACTACCCCCGCTGCCACCACTGCCGCCTCCACTGCCGCTGTCATTACCACATCCATCGCTTCCACCACTACCGCCCCCTCCCATGTTTCTCCCCCCATGTTAATTAAGCTCTCTCTCTCTCTCTCTCTCTCTCTCTCTATCCCCCATCTTTGACCAATTATTATCTCTCTATTTTCTCTCCTCCCCATCTCCCTCTCTCACTCACTCACACACACGCACACACACACACACACACACACACATACACACACACACACACACACACACACTCTCTCTCTCTCTCTCTCTCTCTCTCTCTCTCTCTCTCCTTGTGTCACTTGCAAATACATATACACACACTCTCATCTTCCTGGGGGTGGCATCTAGCTGAAAAGCAAAGGAACCTAAGGAAGGTTGGAGCAAAAATAAAAGGGAGTGTCAAAAAAGGATTAAGTGTCACCTTGCGAGGGCTTGATAGGTTCTTGGATACCGAGATAGGACCTGAGGCCAATGCCCTATTCTCCTTGGGTCGTTACGCTCAGCTCCCTCCTTTTTACATGCCCGAGTATGAAAAATAAAAGCCCAAAAGGAAAATGTGCTAAAAGATAATATTTCTTGATCTGGCTAGGAGTCCTCACCTAGGAGGAACTCCTAGTTGAGTTGTTCTTAGTTGGGTAGGTAGTTCAGACCACCACTTAGGGTGACCTCTTTGATAGTCCTTTTTAGCTTGGCCGTGTTGGAGTGCTTGGTTAGTGACTAGCTTTAGGCTTTCTGTCAGCGTCTGCTAGGCATACTCCTCATGGATTTTATGCCTTGGTTTTGATAGGGGGTAGGGTGAGAGCTGTGATGTGTTTTGATGAGTCTTTTTTGTATTAGCTTGATGCTCTTTGTGGTGTGTTTGTAGGCAAATTTGTTTGTGGGATTCGACAAGCTGAGTCGTGTTATCCCATGGTCGCCAATGAGCGGTGATTTTTGACTCCAAGAAGTGCTTAAAATTAGCCAAAAAATCTGAATTTTAGGAAAAATTATAATCTCATCAAAGGCGGCGGCTGCAATAGTCAGTACAATTTTAAGCGACAAGTCAGAGAGGGGTGCCAAAAGTGCTTTAAAGACCCACCGAGCAACGATTGGGGAATTTTCACAATTTTCCACGATGTCAAATGAGACTTTAGGAATTGTGGGATTTCAAGACGGATGCACATGATTTTTCGGAGTGCGAATCGGACGCTGAACGGCCAAAGACTGAGCAAATGGCCAAACTTGGTGAGAAGGGGCCCAAAATGAGAAGTGAAAGGGGGTGACCTTTGGGGCCACAATGAGATTTTTTGGAGGGGGGAGGCTATGGCACCTCCATACACCCATACCAACTAATCATAGTAGCCTGATGCTTGATGCTTATGCTCTTCATTGCCGCCTTCGGCTCGTCCAATAACTACCCGGATTGACATAGCCAATTCTAGTCTTTCTCTCTCCTCTCTCCCCTCTATGGGCAGTTCATGCACATTACCTTGAAGGAAGAATCAGGAAGGAGATTGAAGCAAATGATGATGGAGATTAATGGAGATGTTGAAGCTTGATGTGCAATATGAAATTGAGAGCAATGGAAGCTCCATCTACTAGTCATGCAGTCATTCAATGTGTCTCGGGTTTCATAGAAACACAATATGACTATTTTTTATGAAGAAACTGAAGCTTTTTTGACATTTTATGATGGAAATGATGTTTTTTATGTGATGAAAAATTGTTTGAGTGTTGGTTGCATTATGTTTAATTGCTATCTATCGGAAAATTTTGATTTTATAATCATTTACATGAGCTATTTAAATCGCGCAAAACCCAAAATACAAATTTTAAGGATAAAATTATGGTTTTGTCGTTTCGGGTGGGTAAAAAGTGTTTCTATGGGAAAAAATGGAAAATAAAATTGAATTTGTATATGTTGAAATGATTGCTATAATGAAAATAAAAAATAATAGTGATTATTATCAAATAAATGCTAAAAATTGATGAAAATTATAAATACACTTCATAAAAATAAGAAAAAATATAGTGAGTGTTTGTGAATGTATGGTAGTGGTGGAGCATGATATTTAGCCTCAGTTTTTCCTATCTCTTTGTCAAAGTTTATGATTTTTCGCTTTTCATACATCAAAACATGACAAAATGAACCCCTACACCTATGCAACGGAAGTACTACCTAAAAGTAGGGGATGGGATGTTTGAATGATGCAATTTGGGTGATGTTTATTACTGATTTTGTTGATGCATATCATGATTTAGGGTTCGTAGTATTTTAATTAAGAGAATAGTAGCATGAGCGTTGTCTCGCTGCTATCCTTAGATTGCTGCAACAAGTTAGTATATGAGTAGTGGAAAGCCTAGTTGTGCATGACACGTTTTTTATTGAAAATTATGCATATGGTATCAGAATATGAAGAACTGGATGCATAGCACATGTTTTCCATTATGATGACCTACTCTTGAGTGTGTGAGACAATCTAATCTATAGGCTAGTCGATCGTTTTTAGGAAATTTTTGGTAAGGATACATGGTATCTCCTGGAATACATTCAAAATGAAAGAGTGGAGCTTGTATTGTGTGTACTTTATATTGGAGTGACGCATATTGGGGCCAATCCCCGAGGAAGGAGAGTCGCAGTGGAGCCGCAATAATCAGTCGAGAGGTGCTTCCCTATGTTTATGCTACGAGGTATTATGCATATATGTTATGGGATCTCCATCTGAGGAGAAGGGATGGTAAACGTTGGATTATGACCTAATACAAAAGCAGAATCGACATTACCATTTAGTGTAGAGTGAATCTTAGATGCTCCTGGACCGCGAGGCCATGTGGTGGGGTTGTTTGTTGTGTACATGAGGTCCGGCTAGTGCCATAGCCAATGCCGGCCCATTTTAGGTCCCATCAGTTGGATTCACTACAATCCCTTTCTCAAATACTATAAATCCAAGTCATTCTATCTACCTTTTAAAGAATGCGCACTTTCTCTTTTTGGCATAGAGCTTGTGCATTCTTAAAGTTTTAGTGGAAAGCGTGCTTTGCCATGCAAGTGGGTGTATAAGTTGAAAAGTACCCCTAGACACCTCAAGCTAGCCTATGAGACCAGATTGGTTGCTAAGGTGTTTAAGCAAGAGCATGGTGTTGACTTCAATGAAGTCTTCTCTCTTGTAGTCAAGATAACTATTTGGTATTGGCTTTAGTTGTGTAGCTAGATCTAGACCTCTATCAAATGGATGTCAAGACAACTTTCTTACATGGGGACTTGCATGTTGAGATTTATATGCAATAGCCTAAGGGCTTTGAGGATAAAGGTAGGGAACACCTAGTGTGAAAGTTAAGAAAGAGCCATTATGGTCTTAAGTAGGCACCTACGGAATGGTATCACAAGTTTGGTGCTTTCATGCATTGACAAGGATATAGCTGTAGTGATATAAATCCATGTTTATACATAAAGAAGATTCGTGATAGCAACCTTATGATTTTGGTACTCTATGTGGAATATGCATTGATTGCTTGTTAGGAGTGCTTATGATGAGCTAGATGCCTTGAAAAGGGGCGGCTCAAGAAGAGCTTTGAGATGAAGGACTTGAGATAGATCTCGCATATTCTTGGGATATACATCACATACAATCTCCCTCTAAGGGGAACCTTTACTTATCATAGAAGTACATCCAAAAGGTCCTTGAGCGGTTTCATATATAGGATGTTAAGCCTACTCGTTGTCCTTTAGCTTCTCATGTGAAGGCTAGTCACACAACCGATTGTTTGCAATCCAATGAGCAAAAGGTCAAGATGGCCGAGATCCCTTATACATCCGTAGTGGGCAATTTGATGTATGCCATAATAGCCACTTGTCTTGACATAGCATTTGTGGGAGTTGTGGCATGCTATATGGGTACACCTAGCAGGCAACATTAAAATGTCATGAAGGGTATCATGAGGTACATTAAGGGCACTACAAATATATGTATATGTTATAGTAGCCAGGATACATGAGTTGCGGGATACAATGACTGATTATGCAATACATCCAAACAGTAGGAAGTCCACCTTTGGCTATATCTTCAACTTTGCTAGAGGTAGTATTTCTTGGATGTCTAGGGCATAGAAATGTAGAGCCCTATCTCCTACAAAGGCAGACTATGTTGTAGTCACTAAGACCTTTTAGAAGGCTCTCTAATTAGGCCATTCAATCACAGACCTTAGTATTACTAATATAGTCTCTACACTGTATTCAAATTTGATGAGTGCCATTTAGTTGGCCACTAATCCCCAATCTTCCATATAGAGACAAAGCACATTGAGGCGCATTATCACTTCATCATAGAGGTCATAGAGGATAAGTCCATTGAGTTTGTTAAGATTTGAACTAACCAAAATTTTGCAAATCTACTCACGAGAAATCTCTCAATATAGCATTTTTCCTTCCTTAGGAAGTTGATGGTGTTGGATGAGATGACACATTTCTCATCCTATTGTAATTTATGTACATTTTCACTTTGTTAACTTTTTCTCATTCTCTTCTCACTAGGGATACATTCACCTTTAAGTGGGAGGTTATTAGGGATAAAGCCATCTATGTCTACACTGCCAATATATTACTACACTAATAGTACCCACACACCTTTACACTACAAGTGGTAGATGCCCATCACTCTCACTTCATTCTTTATTCTTCTAGTGACATTTGAATCAAGGGAAGGCCATTTACACACTGTGATCATTAGAGTTCCCACACCTTGAGTTTCTCTCTCTTTATCCCTTTCTCCATCTAACATAGCTCACTCAATTGCTTCCACTTACTCGCGCTCTCACACTTAGGCTTCTCCCTTTAGTCCCATGTGTTTTCCATTATTGCCTCTCTAGAGGAATGGATTAGGGCCTCATGAGTGTACCCCAAGGAGCAAGAGGCTACTTCTGTGGAGTGGATATTTGTTGTGAGAGGTTCATATTGAAGGCCTTTGGTATGTTCATATGAACAATGTCTTTCCCAAAATGCCTTTAGGAAAAAGATTCAATAAGGTAGTATTTAGGGTCCCCAAAGGGCATGAAGAAAGCATATTTATAATGCCATGTACTTTCATAGGTTTGTTTGCTTTTTGCATGTGTTGCTAGGGGATGAAGTAAAAGAGTCTATATAAGGCCCAAAAGATACACAACAACCTACTGAAATAAAGATTGATGAGATGCAGGAGGTTTCCCACTAAGTAGATGTAGTCAGTGAGAGGGAGCAAAGTGGTCAACTAGATGTTGAAGCTTTGAGAAGGGAAAACACAAAGGTGGGCTCAATGAATGAGCAAGAAGAGGTTGAGAATGGTGGTGGTGAAGTCTCTACAGCTCTACTACCCACCTTCCCTATTGGTGAAAGGTAGTATATTCTCTTGTCTAATATCCAAGCTGACAAATGCCTAGCCATCATTGCATAGAATCTTGAAACAAATTCTAACTTTATTGTTCCACACTAGTTTAAGTATCTACTTGTGGATTCAAATGTCAAGGATACAAAATACTACTCCACAGCAGAGATGGTAGGCGAGGCCTTGTGGCGTGACCTTAATCCTCTCTTCCTCGAACCTCAAAACTACATGAGAGAGAGAGAGAGAGAGAGAGAGAGAGAGAGAATGAATGCAACAAAGAGTCTTCCATAAGCTTGTCCAAATTTGTGCTTCTTGTAGGTTTCGTGTCTCTAGGTGGTACATCTGATCTTCTCTTTGCTTGAGATGCCCCCTTAGGATCACTTCCTCCTTAGAGAAGTCATCCTTTTGAATCTACTTTAGAAATACACCTCTTCTTATGTCTATGCCTTGATCTTCATTGATGGTTCAATTTGCATTATCTTGCTTTAATCTTTTGTTTGAATACACTCTAGTTCTTTGTGTAGCGTGTGTGCTTGACAAAAACTAGAGATTCGGATAGGCATCATCATTGCAGGAACTGACTGTTGTTGATGTGATGTTGATACACATGGTAATGTTGGCATGGTGTCAGTGGTAGATGTTAGGTTACTTCCAGATGATTTGTTGACAAGGGCACAGATACGCTTGTGTAGAATGATCTCCCTCTTCTAGCATCAAATCTATAACCAGAGACTCACAAGTATTGTCTAGGATCACCAACCTGTAGGCCAAGCCTTGTAGCATGACCTTGATCCTCTCTTCCTCGACCCTTAGAACAACATACGAGAGAGAGAGAGAGAGAGAGAGAGAGAGAGAGAGAGAGAGAGAGAGAGAGAGAGAGAGAGAGAGAGAGAGAGAGAGAGAGAGAGAGAGAGAGAGAGAGTGTGTGTGTGTGTGTGTGTGTGTGTGTGTGTGAGTGATTGAGAGAGAGAGAGAGAGAGAATACGAGAAAGAATAGACGTGAAGAGAGAATGTAACTGAATTGCCCCCTTATTGAACATTACACATATGTTAATATAGGGATAATGCACCCTTTCACACCATAATAAGGTGGGTTTACATTGTGGAATGTGGAGCGCCCTTTTAGTCCTTAACAAGAGACTTTGACCATGATATACTAGGATGCACACCAATATGAGTCAAATATTCCTTCAAAGGAAGAGTTCAAGCCAATAGAGGCAAAATTGAATGTATCTCACTTAGGTAGTTCAAACAAGGAGTTGATTGCTAATTCTTTGCAAATTGACCAATCAAGCATCCAAATATGGAGTGAGGAGTTGCTAGTTTTAGATGAAAAGTAAAATATTTTTTCACAAGCTATGTCCATTTGGATACCATATTGATTTCCATAACAACATACTATTTTCTCAGCTTTTTGTATATGAGGATGGATTCATTAGTCATGTAGCCAACAAGCAGAAGGGAGGTTTAAGTAAGGACACTACCTTGAGTCATTATATCAAAGACTTCATCTTTCTAAATTTTGTTGTTTTCCATCATAAGTTCTCAAGGGACAATGTAGATTTTTCTCTTCTTACATTGAAGACCCTATTAAGATGTCTTGGAGGGTATCCTATTAATGCAAAGAAGATAATATTTTTACAAAAATAAGAAGCTCCATGAATTTTTGGTCAAGGTCTTGCTTGCGTGCCACATACAATGTGATAAATACCACTTAATTATTTCAACATTTGGCATGCTGAATGGGATCAAGGATCCAAATGTACTTGTAGAATATGGAAAAGGACATACTTAGAAGTAGAGAAATTCCAAAAATTTATAAACAAGCTTTAAAAGAACCAAAGCAACAATTACATGATGAAGTTGGATCATCTTCAAAGAGGCCACATGTAGAGGAGTGAGCTTGAGCATTATACTATCACCTTACCAAGAAATATTATATATTTTTAAAAGAGATGCATTCTATGATGTAAAAGATCATTACAAAAATTGGTAACTATTCATTTGTGTCAATATTTTTCCACAACTCCTCAAGTATTTATTCATTGTATATGTGGTGCACAGATCGGATGCTGTATGCTCGCGTAGCGAGCGCCGAAAGGTCCCCAAGAACAAAAGAACTTTACTTTTTGCACAAAACTCAAGGTAGAAAGCATGCACGACATGAACAAGAGACCAATTGGGTGCAATCTCCCCCCATGCCTTGTGTGAGCGCTCCACAAAGTATGTATTTTATGTATTAATCATCTTCAAGCTCAAATAATAGCCCAAATTACAAAATAGCAAGCTTTTGGCTTTTGAGTTTACTTTAGTGCCAAATAGAAATAAAGCTAATGGGCGGGCGTCCAAAGAGTCAGGCATACCCAATACAATGTCCAAATACAAATATCATAATCGTGCACCCATGCGCATACAAAATAATAAATAAATATCCAATGCCTTAATAAATAGATGCAACAAAATATAGGCGCCATGCCTAAGGTATGCGCCCATCAAAATATAAGTGATAACTCGAATACATGCTATCCTCCAATGCTTTCCTTTGCTACTGCTGCTATCTCTACACATCAACTGAAGCATTCACAATCGTTAGTAAAATAATACAATTAAACCAACAAAAGTGAATACCTAGCAGTCTTCAACTACATAAATAAATCAACTAGTTAGAAATCAATCCTAACCTTAATTAATCACGAGTGCGCACTCTAAACTCATAAACGTTTATTAATTTAATATGTATTTTGTAGAATCACATGCTATGAAATCACCCATGTACAAAATAAATTAACGAAATGCCCAAAAAGGATAGGCGTTCCATCGACTTCTTGCACAAAGAATCCACTTTGTGTATGAGCCCCGGTAAACAAAGTTTACGGAATCCACCATGAAATATGCCTCCTGGCATCATACCCCCGGGGTGGGATAGCAATTGTCCTCAATTGCTATTAGCTCAATGTGGAGCTAACAGAGTGGGGAAAGCATTTAAGTCTCTAGCGTGCATCCATTGGGCCTCTTCAACAGGATGGTTTTTAAACTTGACCAAATATCTAGAATATCTACGGCTAGTTCTAGTGGTCATAAAGTCAGTATCTATAATAGCTTCAGGCTCAAGGATTTCAGTCTCGTCGTCTAACAAAGGTGGGTTTTTATAAACAGGTTGTACAGGTAATTGGCCTCTAAAGCGTTGTAATAAACTAATGTGAAAGGTGTTGTGAATTTTCCAATGTGGTGGTAGTTCTAACTTAAATGCATTGTCATTGATTTTGTGAATTATCTTAAATGGTCCATAGAATCTAGGTGCTAATTTCACATCTGGGTGTTTATCTACACTTTGTAATCTATGTTTTTCTATTCTTAACCAAACATAGTCATCAACTTTGAAATTCATAGCCTGTCTTTTCTTATTAGCTTGTTTTGTATATGATTGCTGGGCTTTGGCAATCATATCTTTAACCTCATCAAAAATAGTACCATGCATATTAGCAATATCATCAGCATTCTGAATTCTATTTGATAAAGTTGCAACAGGTGTAGACAATCTATAACCATAAATCACTTCAAACGGTGCTTTCTTTGTAGCTGTATGTGGTGTATTGTTATATGCAAACTGAAGTAAATGTAAATGTATATCCCATGTCTGTGGTTTAGAAATAGTATAAGCACATAAAAGATCTAAAATAGTGCTATTAGTGGCTTCTGTTTGACCATTAGTTTCAGGATGAAATGTAGATGAGAAATCAATCTTTGTTCCTAAGTTAGCAAACAAAGTAATCAAAAAATTATTACAGAATCTAGAATCATGATTAGAAATAATAACTTTTGGTAATCCATGATTAGTGAAAATAGTTTTCAAAAACAATTGTGCTGCCTGAGATGCTGTTAAAGTTTTCTTGCATGGAATGAAATATGCTTGTTTACTAAACCTATCTACAACAGTCCAAATCATATCATGGTTAGCTTTAGTGTTAGGTAAACCAGTAATAAAATCCATAGAAATTTGTTCCCATGGTCTTGATGGAATAGATAAAGGCATAAGTAAACCATACTGTTTACCATGATGTCTCTTAACTCTTTGACAAACTAAACATTCAGAAACAAAGTTAGATACATCAGTGTCCATATGTGGCCAATAAAAATCTTCAGTTAATGTACGCAAAGTAGATATGATACCTCTATGACGTTGATATGGAGGACAATGAATCTCATTCAAAACAAAAGATCTAAATGGAACTGTAACACATAATTGTAAAATATTACACGGCGCAGCGAACAGAATCTGAGAAAGAGATAGAGAGTACGCAATAGATAAAAGGAGAATCAATAAATTCTTTAACTCCAAACAACTGATACAAAGATGGCTCTATCCACCCGTGCGCTTCCACTGTGTGAAGCTTAGATGGCGATCTAGACAGAAGATAGGTGAAGAGCTTAAGGCTAGCTGGAACAACAACTCTGACTAGGTGAAAGATGAGTGATCGATGGCTATGAAGGGGTTTAGCTTTTATAGCCTGCGAAGGCCATGAGGTTGGCCTGACCGACCTACCATATAACTCCGCAACTCGATGCAATGCACCTCGAGTTGCTACCAGCTTAACCACTCCATCTAACCCAAAGATTAGACCCACAACGATCACCTTTTTGCCATCCGATCACATAGACCTCATCTGATATACAAGTCAGGACTCAACCAATGTCCGGGCTCACATTTAGATTTTCCTCATAATGGGGGCCTTACAACTTTGAGCACCATGGATCATTGGTAGCACCTAATGAGAGTGGAGCATTGATCATATCTAACAATAATCTCTTTTCATAAAACATGAATCCATCATTGTAAGACAGTGAATCAATAGGAATCCAGTTATTTTCAACTAATTTATTCCAATCAAATTGAAAAGTAATGTCCTAATGATAAGTATCTTTCATAGGGGTTAGAGAATCAAATGATATGACAGAGATATTATGAATGGTCGGTCTTCTACTTAAAGCATCAGCTACCAGATTTTCTTTACCTGGTTGATAATGTAGAAGGGGATGAAAACTCTGAATGAAAGCTGCCCATTTGATATGTCGGTCAGAGATTTGAGGTTGACTAAGGAGATGTCTAATACTTTGTTGGTCAGTCTTAATCATAAACTCAGAACCCATTAAGTAATGCTTCCATTGTCTTAAAGTTTTGTACAACAGCTAATAATTCCTTATCATATGTGGAATATTTAAGTTCGGATGGTTTCAGTTTATAGCTAGAGTAGGCTATGGGATGATTATCTTGCATAAGTGCAGCTCCTATTCCAGATCCGCTAGCATTAGTAACTACTAAAAAGAATGGTTTATTGAAATCAGGTAGTTGTAATACAGGAGCATGGGTTAATGCATGTTTCAATAAATCAAAATATTTTTGTTGATTATCAGACCAATGATAAACAATACCTTTCTTTAAAAGTTTAATCAAAGGCAAAGCAAGTAATGAAAAATTTCGCACAAACTTCATGTAAAAACTAGCAAGATCTAGAAAAGAACGTAACTCATGCACATTTTTGGGTATAGACCAGTTTAATATTGCTTTTATCTTCTTAGGGTCAACCTTAATACCTTCTGATGACACAATATGACCTAGATATTCAATTTCTGTTTGAAAGAACTCACTCTTTTCTGGATTAGCATACAATTGAATATCTTTCAATAACTTGAAAACCAAAGACAGATGTTCATAATGTTCTTTCTCATTTTTATTGAATACCAAGATATCATCAAAGAATACTATAACACAATGCTGATATTTCAAAAATATATGATTCATCATTCGGCTAAATGTAGCAAGTGCATTGGTCAATCCAAAAGGCATCACTAGAAATTCATAATGTCCAAATTATGTTCTAAATGCAGTTTTGAATATATCAGATTTATCTAATCTCACTTTGATGATAACCAGATTTAAGATCTATTTTACTGAATATGGCAGAACCTTGTAGTTTATCCATAAGATCATCTACCCTAAGAATTGGATATCTATTCTTTACAGTAATCTTATTTAGGGCACGATAATCAATGCACATGCGATAAGTATTATTTTTCTTCTTTACCAACAAATCAGGTGTGCCAAATGGAGAACTACTAGGTCTAATTAATCCTCTGTTTAATAATTTCTCAACTTGATTTTGAATTTCTTTCTGTTCAATCTGGTTATGCCTATATAATGTTTTACAGGGTGGTTGTGTTCCATGAATTAAATCTATTTTATGATCTTCAAGACATGAAGGAGGTAGTCCAGGTGGTAAATCTTCAGCAAAACAATCTTTAAATTGTGCAAGGAATTCTTTATGCCTAGGGTGCATATATTTTTCTTTAACTTGAAGTTCATTCACCCAAATTAGATAAGATTTACTACTTTTACATAATGCATGTTTAGCTTGAGTATGAGTAAGCGGTGGAAAATTATCAGATGCATGCATATCATACAATATAATGTGTTTTCCTTGAAAATGAATTTTAATTGAACGCATGGAATAATCTATATCAGGATTATGCTGATGACGCCAAGGCATACCTAGGATAATATCACTGGACTGTAAAGGTACAACTAGAAAATTCCTTCGTTCAGTGTATTCACCAATTTGAATTTCTAAATCATGCACCTCTTGTGTTCCATTATACCTTGTGCCTAAGAATGCTGCTTTAATGCGGTAATGCGTAGGAATAGTTTGTAATTTCAATTCTTTCACTAACTTTGCAGAAATAAAATCATGTGTACTACCATCATCATGCAAAATAATCTTTTCTTTTCCATGTACTAAACATTTCATTGTCAACAAAGAATGTGGGTGTGGAGTTGGCATACTTGGTAAAATATCTGAAGGAGTAGCAATGTCGTCCTCATCTTCCGTAAAGTCAGGCATTTCCTCATGTTCTTCATCTTCCATTGCTCCAAGATAATTGATATGGACAGGTGGCTTCTTCGATTGACAATTGGCTGCTAGATGTCCAGATTGATGGCATTTGTAACACACTATAGGTTTGGCTTTAGATACATTGTTTGCAATGGCAGGAAATCTAGGAATATTAGGATTTGGCTGTGAGGATGTATGCAAACAGAGTCTTCCAGGAAACAACTTTGCAGTTCTGTGCTTCTGCGCAGGAACAGTCCTTATGGGAGTTTTTGGAATAAGTCAGTTTTGACTTCTAGGAACTTGATTGACCTTCGTGACTTGCAGAGTAACAAAACTTGTAAAACTTGACAGACTTTGTAGATTAGTGACTTGTGGCTTAGTTGATTAAGCTTATAGCTTAATCTGAAGCTGATGACGAATTTTAGGGGGGGGAGGGGCATTTTTAGCCGCCGCCGAAAATCACGGGATGAAGCCGCCTGTCTCGCCGAAATTTTCGCTTGAAGCTTCTTATCAAGCTTGCTAAGCTTTATTTTAAAGCTTAATAACTTTTTTTAGTTATGGAGATAAGCTTATTGTAACTGTGTAAAAACGACTTGATAAAAGAGATGTAGGAGTGGTCCTCCGCTTCCTCAAGCCGGTCCTTTGTGATCAGAGGCTATAGACAGATGTTCTTGACTGTCAGGAATCCACCCGTATTGATCGTTCGCGATGAAACTGACTATAGAGCTCAATCGTTCCAAGAGCTCCGCCTTCGTGCAAGATGGGTAGCGATTGGAAACTCTCGATCTCAGCTTCGCTCTGATACCATTGGTGCACAGATCGGATGATGTATACTTGCGTAGTGAGCGCCGGAAGGTCCCCAAGAACAAAAGAACTCTACTTTTTGCACAAAACTCAAGGTAGAAAGCATGCACGACATGAACAAGAGACCAATTGGGTGCAATCTCCCCCCATGCCTTGTGTGAGCGCTCCACAAAGCATGTATTTTATGTATTAATCATCTTCAAGCTCAAATAATAGCCCAAATTATAAAATAGCATGCTTTTGGCTTTTGAGTTTGCTTTAGTGCCAAATAGAAATAAAGCTAATGGGTAGGCTCCCAAAGAGTGAGGCATACCCAATACAATGTCCAAATACAAATATCATAATCGTGCGCCCATGCGCATACAAAATATAAGCGCCATGCCTAAGGTATGCACCCATCAAAATATAAGTGATAACTCGAATACACACTATCTTCCAATGCTTTTCACCGCCACTGCTGCTATCTCTACACATCAATTGAAGTATTCACAATCGTTAGTAAAATAATATAATTAAACCGACAAAAGTGAATACCTAGCAGTCTTTAGCTACATAAATAAATCAACTGGTTAGAAATCAATCCTAACCTTAATTTATCACGAGTGCGCACTCTAAACTCATAAACGTTTATTAATTTAATATGTATTTTGCAGAATCACCCGCTATGGAATCACCCATGTACACACTAAATTAACGAAACACCCGAAAAGGATAGGCGTCCCCATTGACTTCTCGCACAAAGAATCCACTTTGTGTATGAGCCCCGGTAAACAAAGTTTACGGAATCCACCGTAAAACCTCACGGAATCCACCGTGAAATATGCCTCCTGGCATCAATATGGACTTATGAGGAACTATTATTTATGGGTTTCCAAGCCTTTCCTTGTCTTTGTTTAGTTTGTTTCTATATAGTATGCTTCATTGCTACATTAGAATTTTCCCATGATTCCTTTTTTCTTTGTTGCACTGCTTTGTTAATTTCTAATGTTCATAGTGCTTCTTTTCCATTCACTCAATAGATAAGCTTTCTATAGGTCCATTGGTATAATTCTTCCAAAATGTTGGTTTTCTACTCCTCCACCAAGTCTTGTATGGTTGAAATAGCATATACGAGCTTGATAATGGATTTGCTCCATACCTTGAGTTGACCACACTAATAGACTACCACATTCCTTAGCAAAGTACAGGGTGTGATTATACATAATATGTTGTGAAAGCTTAAGAAAGGATGCAAATTAAGGCTACACTTTCAATTAAGTGATTATACTTTATCAAACATTATAAAGACAATGTACCATGTAGTGGATAATGTGTTGTTCTACCCATGCACGAACCATTGAATTTTTAAACTCCTCTAATGTTGTTTCAAAGGCCTAACAGTCATGTGAGTTCTATACCCACATATCAAAAAACTTAAAGATTATATATAAAGACCTTCAAATATTTGCCTTGATAGTGCTCCACCACTATTAGCATGGTCAATAACCACATCATGGATACACTTCCACCTATTGAATTGAATTCTATGAGTGAACTATGTTACTTTACAAGGATTAGCTAAGGGGTGGTATAGATAAAAATATTCTTACTTTCACACATCCAATAGAAAGTTTCTTTGGTATTTCTTGACCATCTTTTAAACTTTTAATGTCCTTTTCAATATTCATGTTTCCACCATGCAAACCAACGTCTACTAGTACCTTCTCAAGTGCTATTGCCTTGACTTGCGTAGACCTAGGTCGCATTGTCTAAGCAAAACATAAATCCATGAAAACTACTTTCTCAATGATTTTGCACAAACCATGCATTGTATAAATATGGATTCTAGACAAGGAAATATCCAAGCTCTAAAATCTAGATCTTTGAGGTGCCTATCAAGTGCCTTTTTCTAATTATTTTTGTCAAGTTCCTTTCCAGCACATATGCACATATGCATGGGCTCTTCGAATTTGCTCCCTTCGAGAAATCATACATGCACTTTGGGGTCGTTAGATCACCCACTAGATGCCACTCTACTTTGAATCTTCTGAATCCTTCCGCATCCAAGATTCCCCATTCCTTTGTTCATAAACAATTTGGAGTATACTTGTCTTACAAAAAATCCAATGTAGGGTTTTGAACTCCTTAGACATAACCTGGAATACATACATATTATTACAACCACGTGGCACAACCACACCATTAGCATAAGTAAACGTTAAATATAAATGTATTTCTCAAATTAAACACTAATCCATTTTGGATTTTAATTTAAAATTGTTGGGATCAAGGTATTGGGGTTTAAAGGCCACATGTGCCTAACTGCCTACATTTACTTGTATGTAGACTTGCACACATGTATACTGCAGGTGGCAGGCATCCATTCTTTTAGTGACAATAGAATAAGGGAACGCATATCGCACATTGCAACTGTTGGAGTTCCCATACACTGATGTCTCTCTTTTTTAACTTGAACTTCCATAGTTCTTGCTCTCTTCTTGCTTCCGCTCATGCTTCCATCTTCCACTCACCTTTCAATTGCTATCAAAGTGGACATTTGAGGAGTGTCATCGATTATGTGCTTCAATCCATGAAGAAGCTTCAATTCAAGGTTTCACAATGTCCATTTATCAAAAGTGGATGCTGCAATGGAAGCATAAACAAATGTTGTAATAAATTGTCGAACACAATGACAAAAGGGAAAAACACAAAAGAACACTACAAAGAAGAGAACTCAAAAGAATGCTTGAGAAATGGAATCCATATCCCAAACACAAGAATGATGCATACAACAATGACGAATCACTGGCTCATAGGCACTAGCACTGGCTCCCTCTCTCCATAGAACCTGTAGGGGATGCTGTAATTGAATGAGGAGGGAGCATGATATATAAACAGGAGAAAACAATACCAAAATAGGAGTACGTTGTCTGACATTTAATGCCAATCTACTAGCATAAAATTTTTCAAATAAGCATCATGAATGCCACTATATAATACCTAAAATGTCTAACCATGCCCAATCTCACATATGAGTTGTCTAGATTGCTAACACCCTCTCTCGGATCATGGGTGATTTGATATAATACAATGATACAATTTTAAAGACTAATCATATTCTATACAGCAAAGAATCAACAAATGAGAACCATGGATGATCAAGTAGTGGGTGATCAAGCCACCACCAAGATGCTTGAAGAAAACCTAATGTCGATGTCGATCGTACCAGCTCCTAAAAAATAGAAAGGAGTCATAATAGATCTTTATGTCTATCAACAATGTCTTATAGTAGCATACAAGACCATCCTATCACGTGACCATGGATTCCCTGCCTTCAGCCCAAGACCACCAAAGTGTCCCCTTATGTGAGCTGGGACTAGGAGCCAATCCTGCTCTCTATGAAGTAATAGCCCTAGCCCATCATGAACTTGGATGTTAATCCTACTCTACGATTTCAATCTACTAGTCTTTGGTCGATGTGCCAGGGATATCCCTCTCCAGATACTGTGCACCTATATACCCATATAGATGAGGCTCACATGCCCCATGTCACACTCCCTCTCTAGCACTGGAGATTGATGAGGGATAACTGCATCACCTATACTAGAAAGTAGAAGGAGGGCATCCAAGCCCTTCTCATGGTCTAAAGAAGATGACCATGTCTATGCCTTTTGGGCCACAGTTGGGGAATCCGATATGACACGATCGAGGAGGCTAGATCCTACTTCTTTTTTTACTCCTTCTTCCTCAAAGACACTAACTCTTTGCAATCCTCATGCAAATGCTCCTTCTTGCCACAATGATAACACTAGGCGTTCAACTTCTTCTTCATGTCACCCATCATTGAAGCTATAAAGGCCTCATTGGAGCCACTAGAATGTGATGGAAGCCTCTCTTGTTAAACGCAAAGATGTCTCATACTCAAGTAGCATCGAGAATATCTGGAGAAAATTAACAAATGTCAATGATGTCTAAGCCCTCAAAGCATTGGTCACTCCATCAAACTTTGAAGGGAGCTTATAGAGCATAGTCCTTACAATATGAGCCTTTGGAAGGGTGAACTACATGTGTCAAAGTTTATCCTATACATTTGTGACACAAAGTAAGAAATACTTAGTAGTATCCTTTGACTCGAACTTCATTTGATGGAGCTATCTATAAAGAGTGACGGCATGCATAAGCAAAGGAGCTTTGTACAATATCTAAAGCTTCACCCAAATTACAAGAGAAGTCTTACATGTAGTGACTGCTAGAAAAACTTATTTGAAAATGCAACGAAGAAGGGTAGAATATGCATGGGAATCATTAGTATCCCATGTGACCACATCCTCTTCACACTTTTCCTCGTCAAAATTAGTTGGAAGAGTATTAGGATGATGCTCACAAGCTCTAGAGACCATGTACCATAAATATTACTACACAAACCAAGCTTTATAGCACTCCATGTGAGACAATTAAGGCCACGTAATTTGTCATCAGTGGAACAACAAGGGGGAGCCATCTAGAGAGGATAGAAAGAGAAAATAAAGGAAAGAAGAGGACGACAGAGAGAGAGAGTACATCCAACCAACAATATAGATTGCACAAAACACAGTTCACACATAATGTTAAATCACAAAATCTTCAATCAACCAGAAGAAGATAGGCAGAAGCTGAAAATGCTATCGCCCAACCTGTAGAAGCCCAAGAGGTTGAAAACGTAGATGTTGTAGGTCAACACACAAAAATATAGAGGCATTAAATGTAGTCACTAATGGTCAAATGAGTCAGAAAATAAAAATGCATGCAGTAGGGCATTAAATGCAATCAAGTAATCTGTAGAAGGAGCACATTAAAAAAATGTAATAGAAAAGGAGGATTAAGAATTAGCAATAGAAGACATATAATTAGCAAAAAGTTACATGCAAAATAGAGATCCTAAGATCTGATATCATGTTAGAACTAGATCAACAATGGAAGCATAAACAGATGATGTAACAAAATGTTAAACACAAGGACAAAAGAGAAAAATACAAAAGAATTCTGCAAAGCAGAGAACTTAAAAGAATACTCAAGAAATGGAATCCATATACCAAACACAAGAATGACACATACAACAATGAGTCATTGGCTCATAGTAGGCACTAGCATTGGCTCCCTCTCTTCACAAAAACTATAGGTGATGATGTAGCTAAATGAGGAGGGAGCTTGATATATAAATAGGAGAAAATGATGCCAAAATAGAAGCATGTCAACTAGCATAAAATGCCCCAAATAAGCATGATAAATGCCACAATTAAATACCTTAAATGCTTACCCATGCCCTTTGTAACTCAAACTCACACATGAGCTGTTTAAACTAATAACACCATTGCCTCTTCTTCCCAAGATACGCACTAGGTCTTAGCTTGATCAAGGCTTATTCACACTTGTCAGGGGTCTTCTAGAGGCTCCAGTGAAGCATTATTGAGTTCTTCTTGATGGTTACCTTCAACTATGGCAACAGGCTCATCAACAATACTAGTGTAAATTGTGCATGGCTATTTATCCCCTATTCTTGACATTAATCACCTCACCTACAACTCCCGAAGCTCTTGGAAATTGGGCAAAGGCACTTATCCCAGCATTGGTGGGTTGACATTGAACCTCAGTTTTGAGTGGTATTGGTTTGTCATTATTGTAATGCACAACAAACCCACAGTATACAAGTCTGGAACATCCATCTCTTCACTGTTTGAGCTTCATTAATGCTCATATGCTGATGCATTTGGTGCTAGGATCATCAATGGATGTATTACATGCTATGGATGTATTGAGCTTGCATAGCTCAACTTGACAACAAGCATTTTCACCAAGAAGGTTTATGCCTATTATGTCTTCATGCCATTTGGGTATACCACATGTATGTGCTAATGCTTGGCACTAATGTTTGGGCCTAGATATACTTATGACATGCTTTGAGGCTTGGATTTGAGCTAAACTTAATGTATTTGAGCCTTAATCAATTCCTTTGAGCTTTTCACTTATGGGTATTGAAGACTTATTGAATGTATTGCTCCTAGATGTATATTTGATACGCTTTGGGAACCCATGTTACATGCTTGATGTGTTGATATTGGTTTGCTCACTTATCATTCCATATTCGCTTCCACTAGGAGATCCTTGTATTTGCATGGCAAAGCTTGGTTCTTTGAGATAGTGGAACTCTTCTGACTTATGTCTATGCACTAAGGTTGAGTACACTGTAGTTGTTGAGGCTTGTAAGAAGGCCCTATGGTTAAGCTGTTTGAGGTTGTTGGGGGTTAAAGGTTTCTTGTGCCTAGCCACCTAAATTCACTTATATATAGATCTACACAGATGTACAATATAGGTGGTAGACACTCATCACTCTCACTTTATTGTTTATTCTTTTAGTGGCAATAGAATAAAGGAAGGCAAGTCAAACATTGTGATTGTTGAAGTTTTCATATATTGCTCTCTCTCTTTTTGCTTGAACCTCCATAGCTCTTGCTCTCTTCTTGCTTCTGTTCATACTTCCACCTTTCACAAAAACCTGGTTCACGAGGGTGATCAGTGACCCATTCTAGCTCTGTGCCCTTCAAAATTTGGTACTCATCAAACTTAAGCGCAAATTTTAGAACACAATCACATTCATCTAGAGTTACCTCAAACAATTGAACAAAGTATGAGTGTAAGGCCTCCAAGCTATAAAATATATTGTTGTATTTGTTATAAACACCTCTGCTTTTGCTCCATAGTATATATCTTTGATATAAAATGAAGCTCTTAGGACCTGTAAAACTTCATCATTCACTTGTTTTTGCATTATTTTGAGTGATGCTAGGTTTGGCAATATTAATTCATGCATGTTGGATTCCTTTATCTTCAATCGAAGGGTTTTATAAATAGCTATGTATCCCTTGCTAGATATACCTATCTCATGCAACAAAGCATGCATATCACTTAAGTTGGTTTCCTTTCAAGAAGGTCTCAATCTCTTGTTTTGTTATCTTTTGATACTTTGGATCCTTCATGATCGCTTTGATAGCTTGCTTATTGAAGCATTTTATTGTGTGAAATTGATGCCTCCATTGCATTGTAGGATATTTTTGCATTTAGAATCAAAATGTTTAGTTATTATAAACCATTTCACAAATACTTTATGAGATGGAGAAAGAAGTAACAAGCAACTAGCTTACTTCAACACATGTATTCTTTTCTTAATGCCACCACTTCATGACTTCACATATTGAATATTTTGAAGTTTCCTATACCTGTTGCAAACCCCCAATACTGTTTCTTTAAGCTTCAAATATCTGCTTTTTTCTCCGACTCTAAAATAGTCTCTTTGTTTTATTGTAGTTTGTACTTACATTGCTCTAATATTAGTCTCAAGAAAGCATTTTCTTTCTCTAGCAAATCACTTTCTAACTTATGTACATTGCTAATGGCATTCAAATGTTGTATCCTAAGAGGCCATTTTAGCCATCTCCAACAAAGCTTACTAAGGTTGTAATATCCTTAAATAGAGGTGTGGAATTAATCAAAGAATCTTTTGGATACAATTTTCCATTAGTCCATGTATGTACATTCCTCTTTCCTTATGACATGCACAGTTCTTTGGATGTAGAAAACATGAGACAAGGTTTGGAGGTGATTTACCTCTCCCCTATACTTTGATGATGATTCGGACATCGCCTTCTCCATTTGTGATGTTGATTCCACAACCATCTCCATTTGTGTATTGATTTAACCCAAGCCATCCCTATTGATTCCACCCTAGCTATCTCCATTTGTGATGTGGATTCAACCCCAACCATCCTTGTTGATTCCACAGTGGCCATTTCCATTTGCAATATTTTTTCAACCCCAGTCATCCCTATGCGTTGTTGTGAAGTTTCTTTCAAAAAAGGAGAGTATACGTAGAATGTTTCAAAACATGATGTGGCAAGCACAACTCAAAGGTTTCTATAGTCTTTTGGCTCATCTTTTGATTTAAAAAAACTATGCCATTTATCCCAATCAATCTAGATATGAGCCATCAAATTCCGAGCATTGGTCACTTAATTTCAAGTACTAACCTCAAGACTCTTAATTAGGGATGATTAACAACTTAAAGGCTACAACCTTATTTTTACATTTTTTGACAAATTAAAAAATTTAAAAAAATATATTGTCATTTTTAATGATTTTTGCCTCTCTGTGCTAAAGTGGAACTCCTTTTATAAAGCCTAAACTTGAGTTCAAATCTCTACTAATGGTTGTGCTTAAAACTCAGGATGAAAGATGGACTACCGATCAAGAGGAGATCTAGTAAACATGGCTTGACCATTTCTCACACCTCTATGGGGTAAGGGGTGCTAGTTGCAAGGAAGCCACCGAGATCATTATGCAACATGTTGAAGCTAAGGTCCACGCAAGCTCTTGGATATGATGGCATGAGCATAGAAATGATTAAGAAGTTCTAGCAACCATCAAAGCCGCACATCACTAAGATGTTGTATTTATATTGGAAAGAAGGGAAGCTACTACCTTCATGGAAGAGAAGGATCATCTCTCTAATTCCAAAGTAGGCTCAATGCACTAAACTCTCTCTAGCACTCTATCTCACTCATAAGAGTGGCATACAAAATTTTCACTAAGGCAAGAGCATAAAGACTAATGCCTATCCTGCAAAAGAAAGTCAACCGCATGCATTATGGGTTCTTGAAGGGAAGGTTACTCATCAACAATGTTCTTAATGCGATGGTAGTTGTGGAATGGGCAAGAATCTAAGGACACTTTGCTCAAGAAACTCCATTGAAAGATTGGATCTTTGCATAGAAGCTAGTGCTAGGAGTTTTAATTTATGGATCAAAGCTAAAGAAAAGACACATTTCCACTTGTTTATGCCCTTGAGCAAAGGAGGGGACCATCAAACATGTACATCACCAAACCTCCTTAGATGGAAGGATCCAAGAAGTGGAAAATCACAAACAATATGCACAAGGCCCTTCTATTCTGCATGTTTGGCCTACAAGAACAATTGCCCAAATCAATTTTGCTTGGCCATCAACTAGGATGCATTATGGCAAGCTAAAACAAAGCTAGTTTTGGGAGAGGGAGGAAGTCACATGGGATAATGTAATGTCAAAAGTCAAATGGTTTCTTAGTTGTGGATCTACAAACTAGATCCAAAATCTTTGTAAAAACAATATTTATTGCTTATTTAAGCATAATATGCGTCTAAAATCAAGATTCGCTCAAAGTGTTGTTTCTAGTTTGTATTATACTAGGAAACTCTTTCAAAGGTTAAAATTGCTTTTGCATGTATCCATTTTCTTCTTCCTTTATCCACACAATCATCTTCATCATAGTTTTATGAACCAAGGCAAGTTGTACTTGCAACCTTTTGAATCTATTTAAAAGTGAAGCATGGGCTTTGTATTTACATACCCAAATCTAGGTCCAACATGATGAAATCTTAGGTATCTTTGCTTGTGAGCCAAAGTCCCTATCCACTACATTCACACCTTCCTTGCTCCTCAAAATGTTTTGTTGATTTATCATATGGAGCTCTCTTAACTTCTTGTCTTTTCTCGTGTCTCACTAGAGTTCGATATTTTATTTTTCAAGAATGGAACACGCTCCACATGTTTGTCTCCACTCATTTTCAATCAAGTACATCTTAATGACTAGCACAAATATGAGAGGGTAGTGACTGCGCTTTTAAGTTGACACGTCGATTCCCAAGCTAGGCCAAACATAACCCTCTTATGTTTTGACATGTCATGCCTGCAGCATCACATGGATAAGGTTCTTCAATTGCACTCTTTTATCCTGAAATCAAATCAGATTTGAATGGTGTGGTCCATCACTAACAGCTAAGTGGTGCAAACTAGGGAAACCAAAGGAATATAATGGCAAAGTTAGGTAGAAATGTGAAGTGTTAAGGTCAGGTTTAGATACTAAAAATAGTGCATAAGATGCATACATTTATCCCATCTTCCATTTTAGGCTATGGAGGACAAGATTTTAGAATCAGAACCAAAAAAATTTACTGGTGGTAGAGAATGTTAAGCAGTAAGTTCGTGTTTAGATGCTAAAAATAGTGGGTAAGATGCTTACATTGAAACTATCAAACTAATAAAACGGAAGACAACAAGGACCACCAAGTATAGTCTCCATTCATCTCAAGGTGAGCTTATGGCCAACTAATGTGTACTTCAGCACTCTTTCGTGTATTGCTCCCTTTTTGTCCTTCAAGCTAGGTTTTACATGCCCACTTAGCATAGCAAGACCTTTAGAACAATAACAGCTTACCAAGGTGCTTCAAAGGTGTAAAACCAATGCTGCCAAGTTTGGAACTCCCAACCTAGTGATCCCTAACATCAGGACCTCAGAAATTCCCACCTGCTGACTGTCATGATAAGGCACTAATGATGCAGCTGTAGGACTAATCGTGGACATTCTATGCACACATGGCAACAGCTGTTAAAAACTAGACATTTTCAGTTATGAAAAGGGACTAGATTCATGTAAACATAGTGCCGAACGCTTCACATGTAAAAGACACAACGTTGCTCATATGGGTGTCACGATGGGTAACTATTGGCAAAAAGACATTTAAGCTAGAGTCACTTAACTACATTGAGACAGACTTGGCAACAGCTGGTAAAAAACAGACATTTAAACAAGCGTTGCTTCTACAGATACTCAAAGATCTATTCAAACTTGCCATACAGTGTGCCGAAGTTCATTTATGTTTAAGTAACTTGAAATCTAAATCTTGCAAGTGAGAAAGCCCATTAATTTTCTATTCAATTTTGCAATGCAAAGTGGACAAGGGGCAACAAGTCAAGGTCCCAAAAGTCCCCATAATAAAATTGATAAGATTTATAAAATCGGTGAAGTCCCAAGTCAATGTTTGTTGCAATGCAAATTGATCAGATGCATACAATACCTACTTGAATTGTTTTCCACTTAGTGACATATTACTTCACCTTTCATACCTCAAGCTCTGAACTTTACACGTTTATTGTTCATTGATTAATCAGGAACTCCAATTCAAGGATGCACACTGAGCTGAATGACAGAACCCAGGCAATGCCAAGTTGAAGACCAAATCAACAATCATTCATCAATTTTTCTATTCCCAACTTGCAACACAATGAAAATTGAAACAGATGCATTCGAGACCTACATGAATCACATTCCACTTGGTGACATATTAATTCAACTATTTTACCTCAAGCTCAGAACTTTACAAATTTTCTGTTCATGTATTAATCAGGAACTCCAATACCCAAGTTGAAGACCAAATCGACTATTCCCAACTAGCAACGCAACGCAAATTGATCAGATGCATACAAGACATGCATGACTTACTTTCCACTTGGTGACATATTACTTCACATATTTTACCTCAAGCTCTGAACTTTACAAGTTTATTGTTCACAGGTTAATCAGGAACTCCAATTCAACAATGTGCACTGAACTGAACAAGGGAACCCAATATGTGCAGGGGGCATTGCCCTTTCTTTCCTATGCAAGCTCCCAATAAGGAAAATTTCAACTTTGTTGAAAGTAAGCCTCTTAACTTAGCTGGACGTCTAAAAGTAAGCCTCTTAAGTTAAAGGGCATTATTTTCAATGAAGATCCACCATGATGCCACTGAACTGAACAAGGGAACCCAATATGTTCAGGGGCATTGCCCTTTCTTTCCTAAGCAAGCTCCCATAAGGAAAAATTCAACTTTGCTGAAAGTAAGCCTCTTAACTTAGCTGTACGTCTAAAAGTAAGCCTCTTAAGTTAAAGGGTATTATTTTCAATGAAGATCCACCATGACACTGTCATTATAACAGCCATGCCCTAACAAGCAGTCCTAGCAATGGAGATACCTAACTCAAAACACCTGTAGCATTAAGGCATATAAAGTAACCACACAAATTACTTTTCAATTAATAATTCATTAACTTTGTTGGTTTTGCCAAAGGATCCCAAGTTCAAAACTTTAAAACACAATGGAGCCAAAACTAGCTGTGAACTCCATTTCAAGAAGTGTATGCTGAGAGCTAAACAAAGGATACCTAGCTGGGTCACCCATTTCAATGAGAAAATAGTGTCCTGAAAAGATCTAATTAAACTCCCAACAGAATTATTGGTAGGACAGTAAGTAACAAGAGGATAGACAGTGATCTTATAGGCACAACTAAAGTTGCTTCAAAACTCAGACAAAAGACGAACCAAATCAGGCACTGCAAAATCTTCAAGAACTTTATGAAAAGAAGTGTTTCCTTGAAAATGACTGCTTATAAAAGCTCCCAAAGCAGATTGCAATGGAAATCTGATTTGCCTTGTTAGAGATGACAGCTCCCAAAGCAGTTTGGGGTGCAGACCTGGGGTTTTGTTAGTCATAAGAGTACACAGCCAGGATGCTCAACCATGTGATGAGCACAGTAAGTCGTATCACAACACTGTTAATCCAGACTTCTTTCTAGAAGCAACCAAACAAACATCTAAAACTCACAAAGAGCCAAGAACTAAAACAGAGTGTGCTCACGCATGACCACACAACAAAGAGACCCAGATGGAAGTTTGTTCCATAAAGATTATACCCAATAAAGATGTGTATTCCTTTTGTTAGAAACTGTCAGAAGCAGATCTTTGAAACCAGTAAAGACATCCAAAACCAACTTGAAAATATAAGGCCTCCATTCACAATATTCAACATAATTGTCTATAACCTTGTGGTATAAGATTAGCCAGAACAGTATGGGCTGAATCAGACTAACCTGCCCTCCTACAAAAGCACTTTGAAGAATAGAAGCTTACCTTTCCAACAGGCCAAAATGGGGCATACATCTGACAAATCACTCCAATGTACAGCATGGCCTTAATCAAGCCTACAGACAAACCAAGTTCAAAATCTGCCTCACGACCTTACTGCTTGCTCAGCTTTAAGATCTTGTTCAGCAGCAAGCTTTGTTGCAACCTGTTCATCAGACAATGGCAGGTAATAGATATGAGGCTTTGCCCTTGTCTTTTTAAACAAATCATCTAAGGTAGGAATAGGAGGCTCTGGTTCTTTCTTCACTGGTGGCAATGCCTGCCTCTCTCTCAGAGGTGGAGGAGGGGGAAGCGAGACCATCTGACCATGCAAAGGCACTGCAGGAGCAGTAGCAGCAGTGGGTGCATTATGCATCACCCTAGGAGTTGTCACAGGAGTGATCTGAGGCTTCTCAAGATGCCCTTCAGATCTCATTTTCACTTCCTGTGGATCAACAAACTCAGCCACCAGCAAATTGCCAAAAGAAGACGGCCATTGCCTGTCATACAATCCATTGCGGGCTGCAATTGCTTGATCAACTGACGAATACTGTCACAGAAATTAAATCAGCAACAGACAAGACAGCTAAATTACAAAAGCCAGGTTACATAACAAAAGACATTATGCCTACCGTAACATAGCAATGTGTTTTTATCTGATCCATCCAAAATTCCACAGCACAACCATACTCTGCTAGAAGATCTTTCACTGCCTTTAATGTGAAAGGACGAATAAACCTCTCAATTTTGAGTGATGTTGTGGGAGGACGCTTTGGTGGAGGAACTGTTTCAAACACAGATGTCATGGAACAAGAAGATAGAACAATGAAGCAAAAGCCACAGCAGCAAGAATTAAGAGTACATACCAGCTCGAGGCTTCGCATTGTCACCATTAGCAGCCGAATCTACCTTAGCTACAGGTGGCATGGCTCTTGATGTTGCCAGGATTTTCTGTGTGGGCTTAGGAGTTGAGGTAGCTGGAGCTTCCTTCACCTCCGAATATGTTATCTCCTTCACTGTGCCAGCAGTCAACGGCTTAGAGGCTTCTCCCATCAGGTCTTTCCCCGAGTTCCATCGCCTCTGCCTCTTGGCGGGCTCCTGCAGTCTGATATCCCAATCTGCCAAAAAGACACAAAGATTGCAAGGATCAGCAATCAGTAAAGTTGGCTCATAAATCAAAATATAAACTTGAACCAGAATTTAATTCACTTCATACCCTCCTCTTTTCGTTTTTTTGTGTCACTTCCTTTCTCATCCAGCTCCATGCTATCACGTGACTCTTTGAAGGATCCATGCCTTCCTTCCACCTTGATTTGTTCTTCAATTTGTCTATGACTTCTTGAGAAATCCCGTCTAAACCTATCATATTCAATTTCCTTTGCATTTTTTGATTCAAGCTCCTTAGTGTGACCCCTTGAATCCCATCTACTTTCATCTTGCCTAATTTTCTGAGTTCTCAGGATGTCACGACTGTGTTTCACCTGCTCACCTGTTCTAGACTCAGATTCCCCTCCCTGCATGAACTCTACTTTCACTTTATCAGCAGGAATCCCATGGGTGTCTAATTGTAGTTGCATCATCACCTTATCATCACCAGGTTCTTGTTGAACATCCAGTTTGACATTGTCAACCAGCAAGACTTTGGCATTTGTGGGCTGCTCTACTTCATGAGACTCTTCTTTAATGCATAAAAGGTTCTCATGAGAACTCTCTCTAATGGCTTCACTATTATCTGGAAAGACATGCCTATTATTTTCAACTATCTCTGCTTCATCTTGTACATCCGGTTTATTCTCATGATGAGACAGCACGTTAACTTCATCGCTTGTATTCTCATGATGCACAACATCATTAGCTTCAGACATCTCTAAATCTGCAGCTGCAGACCTGTCCGCAGCTTCTGTTTTCGTGTCACCAGGAGTGGCCTCTTCAGTAAGTACAGGCCCCTCAAGAGAGGAGACTGAACCCTCAACATGGGAGACATCTTCAGGCCCGACATTCTCATGAGTTTGTGTGGCTGCAACCAATCCAGTTTCTCCAGCAGGTGTGTGAAGATCATCACACACAGAAATCAGATTTCCCTCGTGTCCTTCACCCTCACTGCTTTTTTGACCTTGAGGGAAGTCACACTCTGTCTTCTTTGCCAGTAGTGAATCAGGATTGCCTCCAGAATCTAAAGGGTCTTGCTCAGGGGACTTTGAGGAGTCTAACACTACACCAGTTCCATCTTGACCATCTACATGTTCCTGTGCACAAGTGTCATTATTCAAACCAGATGGATCAGTCAAGCTTGAGTTCTCACACGCTTCTACATTTGACACAATGCCATCATCATTCCCAGTAACTACATTGTCCAAACCTTTCTTAGGTTCTAAGTCCTCAGGGGGTGGATCCACTTCCATAGCTTGGGATGACGTATCATTTGGTAAGGAGTTGGTATCCTGGTCACCCTCAGCAGCTGCTGAAACCTGATGCTCATGGACCACATCAGCATCCTGAGAGGATTGAGCATCGCTTGTTTTCTCAATCCCCTCAACTTCCTCTTCACAGTCTGCAATTTCAAGCCCTGCTTCCTGCTGGGCTTCAACCGATGCAGGTTCAACTTGAACAGCACCTGATTGCCCTTCTTTCCTAATGGCTTCTTCCAACCTCTCAAACAGTTCTTTCTTGACCCCCTTCAGACCTAAACCCCTCTTTCTCAGCTCCTCTTTGAGCTCAGCCACCTTAAGCTGATCCAAGGGCCTGTTGTCTGACGAAGAAAGTGGGCTCGACATGGCTTAATAAGCCACCACCCAGACTGCTTTCCAATAGAAAGGACCTGAGATACACCAAAGACAGATAAGACGAACACGATGCAATAATGCAGAATGCAAAAAACCTGATGGAAGAATAAGCCAGCTAAGGCTTCCCTTAAAACAAGAGGGCGAACAAGCAGAGAGATACCGACTTGGAGTGTATCAAAAGTTGCAGTTGGGATGAGTCACATGATACAGACATATTCACTGCTGCAGGTCTGAGTGCCAAGAAGCAGAAACAGGGAAAGGGAGGGGAAGGAAAAAAAACACACAATCACATGCACTTACTTCAGGAACGAGACCGAGCACACTTCATTAACAAAAGCTAGCTTTATGCATATCCAGAACAGTCATGCATGCAAGGACAACACAATATGCTTGTTAGATGGGAACTAATATCAGGGTATGGTTAAGAGTACGGAAGGCGTATCTCCCTGTCCTTCACAGATCTTGATGTGAATCACTACGCTGTTTCAGGCGTCGAGTTGCACAAGCACAGGGGAGGGTTTGGCAGGCCCTTCACCAAAACCCTAGTAACCGAATAGGAAGCCTTTTCTTTCTTCCTTTCCTCTTGGTGTATTGCTGTTCCCTGCTCTCTGCATCCTCCAATGTCTCCCTTTCCTTTCTTCGACCTCTCAGATCCTGCGACTGTCTCTGTAGAGAAAACCTAGGGTTTTCACGTCTTCTTCCTGCGCTGCCGATAGCTTGATGCACCTCCGGCGGCGCCAGAAGGTCTGACGAGATAAACGACGGGCGAAACCAGAGATGTTCTTGTCTTTATGTCCCAGGATATCCCTCTCTCATGGAGCCACCATAACCGGACGCAGCTGCTCCAGCGAAAACGAGAGACAGACAGAGACGAGGATTGTATGAGATTTTAGGGCTTTTTCTTTCTGGCTCCAGAAACTCAGACAAAGAAAACAACTCTTCATTCTTAGACGGTCACCGGTCGTGCCGGTGGCACCGCCCGTTACCGGGTGTTCCGGTGTCCCCTTCAATCTCCACTGCGATGTCTTCAATTAACGCATCGCCTCATTAGTACATCCCTCTCTACCTGCCTCTCTTACCTTCTTCTACCTAACTCTCCATCTATCTTGTAATTATTTATCTAATTTTTCCTAATTTACATGTTGTGGAGCATGATGAGCACATACACTAAACAAAAGAGATAGAAAGAGCTCCAAGTTCTAACAACTTGAAGAGCGAACTAGTTTGTGCAAAAGCATAACCTAATTAATGCTAGAATAAAGCCACAACTAATGACATGATTGAACCTTGACACTCATTGTGGAAAGAGAAGGTGAGTGAGGACATTGGACCAAAACAATAGAGGAGAACATTGACGATGAGGAGAGAGGAGAGAGGAGAGAGGAAAGTGAAAGACAAGAGTGATTGGAGAACAATGTGTGCACATTCCAATACGACTGTGTTCGAATCCCAAGGACAAATCAATCGTCATTTGCCTCACCGCCAGTATGCAGAGTATTGGCATCTTAAGAAAATGTCACATATTTTTGTAAGAAAGATAGAGGGAGAGGGAGACCAATCGAGTCAACATAGATTAGAATCTTTAATCAATGCATAGGTATACATGCTATGACAAAAAATGAAAGATTTGACTTGATTGTTTCTCATATCACATGCCTCTCTACATTACCTTGCAAGTAACCTAATGCTTATCATGGTGGGAAACACTAATTCATCCAAATCACCAGCACATAAAGTACACAAGGTGAATGAATGATGAAGGAATGGTGAGTCAACTTTGCTCCTGATAATGCCAAGGGAACCCCTAGATTGCATATGTCCTCATTTGTAAGATGAAGTTAAACTATAGTGCAAGGATTTTCGAAAAATGCTAAGTTTCCAGTTAGAAGCATGGCATTCAAAGGGTACAATAAATCTTTCGAATACTCTCTACACTACTCCATCTAGGGATCCTATATTTGAGGGAATCACATTTGGTTAGAGCTTCATTAAACCACCCAAATGTTGTTCATGCCCTATTAATACATTATATCTCAAGAATTAAATTGATATGCATATAGTTGTCCGAATATATGAGATTAGCATTGTCCAGCTTTTCAATTAAAATTGATATTTTTAATTGGTCAATGAGTTGTTGTTATGAACCTTCTTGAGTAACTCAATTTTCAAAAACCATGATATTTAGGAAGCCCGATGTCGCTACGCTATCGAAGGGGTTTTTGTCGAAAGGTCGAATCCACCAGGGATCAAAGGTAGAAGGAAGTAGAGATAGGAGATGGAAGAGAAGAAAAAAATAGATAAGAGGTAAACATGACAAAGACAAAGCACAATGAATTGAATTGGTATGTATTGGCAGAACCTGAATTCTTTTGTCTGGCACTACTCAAAAGCAATCTCTAGACATTAGATCTCCTAGAGCTCCTTCGTAGATCAAAATAACAGCCTCCTCTCTGCTACTTGGAACCCAAATTTGATGGCTCCGTTGGCTTCGAAAGGGGGGTAAAACTCCAAGACACTTGGTTAGGGATCTCCCATATCACTTCTTCTTCTTCTTCTTCTTCTTTCAGTTCAAAGTGTGGTTTTCAGCCTGTCAATAGCAATCGCGACGAGCGCAATTTCGCCCATCTGTCTTTTTTATGAAAAATCTCATAACTGGCTGAAAAAGCAACTTGCTTTTTGCATGCCATCCTAATCTAGAAGCTTTTCTAACTTTTTCGGATTTTTACAATAAATGATATCAAAAATAGGCTAAAATTGTCCAAATTTTTGGTATTTTTGGACCATTCATGCCACTCACACTAGTACTAATGACTCAAATCACATTGACTCTCTTGATCAATAAGAAAGTTGGATGATGATGCATTCCTTGCTTTTTCACATTGTGTTCGCATAGCATCACGACAACCACCCCCTCTGAACTTGCAAATCCTCCGGTATGTGCCAAAATCCTAGTTGTCACTAGATTCTGAGTCCCCTCTACAACCATATCCTTTGCTTCTTCATCTTCCATATCCTCCTGGCTAGCCCCTGTATCATGGCCACTATTTTCTTTCAATTCTGGCAACTCATAGGCATTAGATTCCCGCCTCTTGAATAGTTTGATTCTTTTCCCTGCTATCGAAAGTTTTATAGTTGTTCCATCTAGCTCATTTAATGCATAAGTAGCATTATCAAGCACTTGTCTTACCACATAGGGTCCAAACCATCTTTGGGAAACTTTACCCATGGCACTATGTTGGTTGTCTAAACTACTATCATAAATCAATACCCAATCCCCATCTTGTATGGTTCTTGGTCTCAGTCTGTGTCTTTTGTCAAACAGTTTCTTGTTCTATATCCTCGTTGCCCTTGCCAATGCCTTCACAATAGGTGGATGACCTCTTTCACTTTTGCCATTTCCTTAAGGGTTATAGGCTGAAGTTAAAGCAAGCTTTATCCCCAACCGTGCAAAGAAATCATGAGCCTCATCTACATCTAGCTCACCCCTATCTGCTGTAATTTTTTCCACACAGCTATACCGACAAAAGATCTCTTCTAAGAGAAAAGTACACACTACATTTGTTGTCTTAGTACATAGAGCTCTCCCTTCCACTTGATTAGTCAAGTCTTCACGGGCAAGCACAAGATATCTCATTTGCCAAAGACCTGTAGGCATCGTGATTAAATCCACCACCCACTTAAAATGAAGACACAATGGATATGTGGGCTGCAATCCATCTCAATGTCTCACAGATGAATGCATTTGGCATGTCGTACATGTTTCCACAAAGTGAGTAGCATCCTTATACATACCCTACCACTAATATATTTCTTTAATCTTTGCAAAAGTACCCCAAACACCTCTATGGCCAGCCCACAAGCTTTCATGAAATTCTTGCATAACATTTACTTGTGAAGCTCTGTCACCCAAAACTTGCAATGGCATACCCTGTTTCTTTTTAGCATGTTTCCATAAGTATCCAACTTTTAAGAAAAACCCATAGGCTTTCCTCTTGATCTTCTTAAACTCCTCATCTAACCATTCATCTCTCTTTGTTAATGTACTTAGGTATTGACCAATTCTCAACCATTCTCCTACATATTTGTCTTCCAGAAACACTTCTACACAAGATATAAAACATCTTAAGTGTCTTCTCTTTGTTGTCCAAGCTTCTGTTAATGTTGTAGCAACTCCTTGCATTGCTAAATTCACTCTTACAACATCATTTTTAACCGCAAGAAAGTCATCTTCTTCCTCCTCATCCATCATCCCATCTTCATTCTCATAGCGTGCCCGAGATAACATGTTTGCCACTGGGTCATCTCTTCCTGCAATATGCTGAAATTCAGGGTTCAAAGATTTGATGTATGCAATCCACCGGAGCATAGCAATGTCCAGGGTAGCACAACTAGTAATCATACCCAATACTGGCAAACAATCAGTCTCAATGACTACATGAGAACCCATAAAATACTCCTTATCACATTTAAGGGCTGTCACAATTTCCCATAATTCTCTTTTAACTTGTGGATACCTTCTTTGCAGTTCAGTCAATACTTTAGCACCAAAGCATATTGCATATCTTTGCCCTTCCTCATCATCTTGCCTAATTGCCCATCCAATTCCGATTGGGCTTGTACCAACAGTAATAATGATAGGCTTTCCATGTGAATAGTCAGCCTTTCTCAATGTAGGAGTAGATTTTAAGAGCTACTTCAATTTCTTCATTGCTTTCTGATGCTTCCTTTCCCAATGAAATCTCTGACCTTTCCTCACACGTTGATATAGAGCATCGGCTACATGTGCAAAGCGAGGAATCCATATCAAATAGAACACACATGCACCCAAGAATCTACGCACCTTTGATACATTCGTGCATAAAACTTGCATTCTATCAATCCCATCTATTTTTGCTGGTGATGGTCTTCACCCATAGGGCCCACACATATGCCCAACAATCAACACCTCTTCAACTCCAAAGACAGACTTTTGTCCAGAAATAGTTAAGTGCACCTCTTCTAGACGTGTCAAAATCCTCTCACAATCCACAATATGGTCTGCAACAAAATGTATGCATCCATGAGCATCCATCTCTTCATTCTTTTCATCCACTACACACCCTTTGATTGGAACATCATCCAAGAAGGGCATTGTCAATTGTGGTATAAAATCCATGAGCACCCTATTCATAGCATTTGTCATGTGTGCCACTGAGTTTGTTGCACCTGCGGGAGGGTACACATCCGTACTAATCCCAAGGGAGTCTTCATAGTTGTGATATCCCTGCTTTCAATTGCAAGTTGAAACTGTTCATACCCCGAGTAAAGATCATCCAAAGAATAGATCGTTATGCCTGCAAAAGCCTCTGCAAATTAATCAACCACAAGACCTGCACCCACATTTCTTATGGTCACTTTATTGACCGGTTGCATGTCTTGAATAAATCTCAAAGCCCCATTCTTTTTGGGTACACACACCCTTGTTATTGAGCTATGGGTCTTCCTTTCCAAAACCAATAAATATTACAACTTGCATGGGCATTAAGCCTAGCTCTCAAATAATTACATGGTAGTGGTACTAATAAAAAAATATTACATGCATGTCACGAGTGGCTTGAAAGATTTAATTTTTCACAATATTTTTGGGAAATATGCATAATTTTTTGTTTGTGTAATTTACTCACGGACATACAATCAGAATAAAACAAATTCATCGATTATGTTCCATAATGTGTGTTCTCCCGCCCATACATGAGAAAAATTACAATTTCACGTGTTGCCTCATCTGACGCATATGCACATCACCAAGATCAAATCCACCTATAGCTAGCATTTTTAGGTGTCCCAAGTAGAAATTGGGCCATATAGGGGACCAAGTAGTTCCTAGGTATGAAGTATTTACTAGCCAGAGCCCCCCCTGGCACCTTAACCACCTCATACTTAATAAGATCCTTGCTAGGAGACCTCTTGTCATGGGAGTCCGGTCCATGCTTCCACGGCGATAAAAACATCCCCTCTTGGTATGGGTATTCAACACCTATCCTTGGGGGAGGTATAGGGCTCCTCAATTTATATATGTTCCAATACTTACTTCAATCAAGATCTAATCTAGAAAATCATAAACAAGATTGATGTCTTCAAGCAATTATGACTTCAATCAATCATGCAACTTTTAAGTGATGATTAATCTAGTAGCAATCGATACTTGAATTTCACATTATGAACTCTTCCCCTTGGAATTTAACTAAGGGTACCTAGATTTTGGGGTCTCTAACTTCCTAGTTTAAGTTATTGTAACCAAATTTCTTGACCTTAAGTCAATTTCTTTAACTTAGAGATATTTGCGGTTGTAAAATCTTCTATCAAAGCTTCTAGATTAAACTATATCATTGACTAATTTCTTTGGGGTTAGTTCTTAATAAATTCATCTTGAAAAATTCCTCATGATTTCTCTTGAGTTTTAGAATTTTGTAGTTTCCCTAACAGTTTCTAGTCTATAAGTTGTTCTAATAATTTACCAAGTTAATACTCTAAGATCACATTATTTCTTAAGAGACTTATCTTATTTCTATTGAATTTGGATAGAAATTTTTAGAAAGAAAACCAGTGGTATCGAAATTGGTAAAGGGTTGTTATCCATGCCTTGACTTTGTTAGTGACTCCCATGCTCGCAACTCCAACTGTTGCTTTCACGTTAGTAGGGTCATTCATGATTTCTGCTTTTGAATTCTTTTTCTTCGAGGCCATGACGGAAATATGATTCGTAGAAGAATAAGAACATGGTAGTAATACCGGTTGGCAAGGGTGTAAGACTCTTGATGATGATGATGGTTATTGCGGAATTCAATGATGTGGGCCTCGCGGATGGTTCTTCTTGCCTTGTGTAGAGCAATACTTCTCTCTCTCTAGTAGATGGAATAGGGATGAGAGTAGAGTATGTATTCTAACCAAATTTATAGAATATGATAAAGTTCTTTAGTGTCTTCTCTTCTCGGATTAGAGTAGAAGAGGATGAGAGATTTTCAACGTATCCCCTTCCTTGGGTTGAATGGAATGATGCTTCTTTATCTCGCGGAATAGTCTCCTCCTTCTCGATCGACATCTCGTCCTCATCAAGATTGCTCTTGTCCCCCTTCTTGGTCATCCCCAAGCCCTCAATTTATAGTTTTGCAGGGGGGTAAAAGAGAGGATGCTTGCTTTTTAGCATTTTTTTGATGACAGCATTGATGACAAAGAGAGTACACTTTCTTTTAGCACTTTTGATGACATCATTGATGACGTCAGAGAGGGAGCTCCATTTTTGTAGCACGAAGATAAAAATTTACGAATATATGGGCAAGCACTGCGTGGCACATCGTCGAGCAGCCGCCGTCACTCCAAGGCTTATGACTAAGGCAATGACTAAGGCCTCGACCAATGCATAGACCTTGGCATCTTGGCCTTGGCATACTTGGCAATGGTCTGCGAAGGCTTCATTGGTGCTGTTGGCTATGCATGATAAGCTCCCACTAGCTTGTAGGAAAATCTTCTTAGGAGGTCACCCATCCTGGCAGTGTCGTCACCCAAGTGCACTTAACTGCTAAGTGACTATCCACTGGGCTAGTTCTTTTTGTTGTTCTATACTACAAATATAGTTCTAATAAGCTAGTGTTGGGAGGGTCTCCCAAGTCTTTCTTCCATGAACTGGCATATAATACCTAATTAATAATAGTAATTATCTTCATAATGAGAGCCAATTTCATAATTAGAGCTAGTTTTTTTTTTAAATATGCAACATAAATCGATTTTCTTTGGAATGTATACACACATTAAAATAAACTAAGTAATGGGAACATTACAAAAATTGTCCAAAAAGATAAGCATTGACAACAACTAAGGCAATCATGATCTCTATGTCTCTGAGATTATTGGTATTAAAAATTTGGATGAGTTCTACATGCCTATACATTTGAATAGTGTGACTAGAGCTCAATCAAAAATACTAGAGTTAGACTTTATAGACCCTCAACATAAAGAAAAACCCAACCTCAAAAGACTGATCCCCAACTAGCCCCCCAATAAGAGATATCAAAATTCACCGTCCACAATCCATCACATGTATTAGCATCACTACTTCAAAATGTGTTTTGATGAAAAATGCAATGAGACCACTCCCATATCTCATCTAGAACATGGCCTAATTCGTTTTTACTTGTAGGAAGGGAAGAAGAGAATGTTCTCTTCAATGAACTTGTCCTACAAATGCTCAAAACATTCAAAGAAGCATTGGTACCAAAGAAAACAAACATGTTTTAAATGATTAGTACAAGCTTTTACTCATGCAAGACATAAAAAACATCAACCATCATATCCATACTTATTATCCAACCATAAGATAGCAAAGAACCTCATCCAAATTCTTCTCTTTTTATAAAACAAAAGAAAGGGCTGCAACTCATGGTCCATCAATCCCATATACATAATGGAGATTTGTGAAGATTTTCTTACAAAATCTCATTGATGAGGATAAGCCTTTATATGGACTAAAAAAAGTCAAATAGTTGTAGGCAGTGCCCTAAGAAGAATCATAGAAATAGGTTGTCCAAAAGTGTTTGCCTAGCTCCAAAGTTTGCATCCATTGGTGCTTGACAAGATGATGTCTCGAGGGACGATTTTGTAAATGAATAATAGATCTTTGGATCACATTCAAGACAATACCTTTGCCTTTGTGTTATCCAATATGACTAGGTAAGACATCGATGATTTCATTAGCTACTAGGAAACAACAATAACATCCTTAATGCTAGTTGGCCAAGCATGCTTCAAAACTAGTTGACTTCTAAGCCATGGCCACAATAGTCATAGCCACCCACTAAGGTTTTGGTGGGGCTCATCATACTCAACCAATATTTCCCGTGATCTAGAAAAATTACTACAATCCCCATCATACCCATGATGCTACTACAATCCTAGATGATTGTGTCCCCTTAGGATAATTGCAAGGCTCAAGATAGATCTCACGAAGGGTCTTCTAGCCGATTGCACATGTCGACGGCTACAAAAGGGCCTCACACAAGAGGCCCCAGGGTAAAAGAGACTGCATGTATGGGGAAAAAAGGCACATGCATCTTCATGGCCACCATGGGGATGCATGACAATTTTGCCCTTTTTGGAAGCCCATCTCTCTTTCTCTCTCTTTATCTCTCTTTTTCTCTTTTACTCTTTTTTGTGCTATGTCAGAGCATCAATGGTAGCTCTATTTGTAATAGGTAATCTCTCTCTCTCTCTCTCTCTCTCTCTCTCTCTCTCTCTCTCTCTCTCTCTCTCGCGACTTGGGTAGCATGCCCCTTGGTATAGGGTATGGATGAGACTATGATTTGGCCATTGCAGATTGTGCAGCTAGATCTAAAGGGAAGGAATTGGAAATGCTGGTCCCAAAAGTCCAGGGTCAATCAAAGTGCTTTCTCTCTTCACTGTTAAACTTGCATTCATGGCAACCTCCTTTCTATAGCAAGTAATCTCATAAATGCAACCATCTTATTTGTTTCATACTTGTTCATATCCTATCTTAATTTTTGCATGATGGATGGTTCATATGGGCAAGGATGTGGTGGTCCAGACGAGGTTTCTAGTTGGATTTCTTTGCAATGTGGTGTGTCACAATCACATTCCTCTTTGTGGCTCTTTTCTATGAGTATCTTGGACCTGGAATTGCACCTTTGCCATACTATGTTAGTTTCACCAAAGTGAAGCTTCAAACTTGTTCAAAGACATTGTGAATGTCATTAAGTTTCCCAACAAGAGGAAAAAACTATGCTATTGAGATGCTATCCATTCATGCACAAATGAGGTTTTTAGCATGACTTTAAATGTGACTCAACATTAGAGTGAATTCCTTGTGTTGTTATTGTCTGCAGTTAACATGTTTGTTTTAGTATGACATTAGAATGGTTAGAGATACTAAAAAAAACTTCACCAATGTGGAAAAGATACACTCATATAGGACTCATACAGTAATCTGCCTCAAGAATTACTTGTTTATATGCCACGGGCTCCAATTTCAAATGAGTGGCCATCATGGGGGGAGATTGTCTTTCTTAACTATACAATGACATACATGAAGAATCTTGTTCGTGTGTTACTAGGCCTATCAATATATTGGAAAGAATCCATTTCTCAAAATTCAATTGTCTTCTTTTGTCACTCATATGTGATTCACTATCATGGAATTTTTAGAACCTTTTTATTAAGTCACAAAAGAAAAATAATAAGTAGATCTGGAGGTGGAGGTTCACTAGTGACAATCCTTTCCACACCTAGTGACAAGACTTGTACAGAGAGAGCATGGAGAAGATTTCAACTCTCTCGATCATATCGCAGAAATGAAGTTGGCAAAGGCTATGGAGATCCTCAAGCTCATGTTTTCCACATATTTGGTGGCTTTATGTCAAGCAATGGATTTGAGAAACCTTAAAGAAAACATGCAAGATCTTGTCAAACGGATCATTCTACAAGCTCTAATGAGGTCCACACTCTATATTGAGAATGGTCCACTTTTTCCTTCTTGATTCCTCGAGACAGAGGTGCTAAAGATTGTGGATCATTAGCTAGTCTTTTCATACGTTGATAATAGGCATTACTATAGACAACTTCAACTGTGGATGATGATAAAGAATTTAACTAGGTTCAGGTAGCCGAGACACCATCTTTGTTCAAGTCCAAACATGATCAAGAAGTGCAAGACATATCCTTTGTACAAATTTGTAAGTAGTGAGTTGGGAACATGGTCCCACACACAAAGTAGATGCGTAGAGAATTTTCGACTCACCATGGGATGGGAATCAAGCTATTTTGATGCATCTATGGGGTTTGATGGGGTCATTTTGACACCTAAAATTCAGCATCATGCTCTCAACCCTTCAGTAGGTGTCGGCATGGGGTTGTGCTGATGTATCCAATGGTGCAGCTTGTCCACGTGTTCCGGAGGTAAAACATGGAATTTTTTGTAATGATGTTTTAATATTTGGCTTGGAAGAAGCTTCCAAAGACTACCTAGTTTGTACTTATTTTTTGACATAATACTTAAAGGTTGGTTTAGCAAAGTCTTTATCTATCTCTTCATTCAGGTAACTAACATATGTTTATAATTTTGCATACTTCTACAAGAATTGGCTAGGTAATTCATCTCATGATGAGCATGTAGTAGAGATTATAGATGCAACTTGCTAATTGCTTGGGTAATTAATAAGTCTTCAAGAGTGTGTGGTCTTCACGATATAGTTTCTAGCTACGTTCATAAGGAATATTGCTCCTTTATAAAAAAAGCACTTATTCTTGGATATCAACTTCCTTTGATATTTGTGTAATCTCAAATACATATATCCTTGAACAGTTGTAAGACTACAATTTGTCTTACTTTGTTCATGTGCTTTAAATAAGCTCCAACATTCATGGTTGTTAATTAGTTCTAACATCAAAATAGCATTGATGAGTTTATCAAATCTATCAAATGTGGGGCTTAACTAGAATGTAGCTTTAGGTTTTGTGGTAGTGGAGATAAGTCTACAACCCCTTTTCTTTATTTTCTTTAGAATAGTACTTTTCTTTGGTACATTTAGTGAGTGGCAACTCAATGATAAATAAGTAGATAGTGATTTCTATGTCAAAAGAAAATTTGTTGTGGTGGCATTGCTTCATAATACATACAATGAGGCAATGCCACCACAATTGTAATCTTTAATCTCCCCTACAAATGTCTTTCTAAGGGGACTTGTGAAATCTTTTTTCACCAACAAGGGTCTTCTAGCAACCGCTTGTAAATTTTTTTTCATAAGTCCCCTCCTTCATCTCTTTAAGGGGACTTTGGATTTTTTTTTCACTAGACAAGGGGATGCCAACAAACCCCTCTCAATGAAAAAATATTTCACAAGTCCCCTCCATCTCTTTGACTGAATAGTTAGAATTTAAAAAAACTAGACAAGGGGTTGCGAGCAATCCCTTCTTGGCAAAAGAAAAATTCAAAGTAAGCCCGCTAGAGGGGACATTATTAATTTTTCATTGGGAAGAGTTTACTAGCTCATTGCTGGTAGCCCCTTATTTAGTGAAAAAAATTTCACATCTCCTCTTCTCTTTAAGGGGACTTCTTGGAGTTTTTTTGATTGGGAAGGGGTTGCTAATGATAGTCCCTTATTCGACAAAAGAAATTCCAAGCAAGTCAAATTTACTATGTCTAAAATATTAGTCATGTTAAATATAACTAGTATTAAATATTAATAGTAATTAAGTACTAATAATTGATTGCTTCTAAAAATTAACTAATACTAATATAAAATACTAATAATTAACTAAATAGTAAATATTAAATATTGATAAAAGTTTAATATTAGTAATATTAAGTAATTTTTGAATGATCACTAACATTTTTTAACTAATTAGTAGTTATACTTATTATTAATATTAATAGTAATATTAAATACTAGCTAATATTAAATATGAATAACTATTAACTATTATTAATACTAATACTTTTAACTATTTCTAAATAATACATATTAGCTATAGTAACAATTTTCTATATAATCCTATATATATAATTAATATAAAGTAGCCAAGACCCTATGTTATTAATGTAAATGATATCATAATCACAATTATGAGATGTTAAAAATACATATTATAATAAAAATTCATAGCAATATTATATTCATATCTTTTTATACAATAGATTTTTACTTTTTAAAAAGTAGACCTTTCGTTACATAGGCTTTGCTCCCATTCATCTAGTATACTCTTTCGCTACATCTTAAAAACCTTAAAACTCCCCTAATGTTAGAGAGCAAGTAATTTAACTAGATTCTACTATGCCAACACATGTTGGTTTTGAGCAACATGCTTGGCCCCTCCTAAGGTTAGATGCTGAGCTCTTTCACTAAGGAGTTGTTTTTTACTTTGGATTCTAGGATCAATATCAGATATAAGAGGTATCTCCATTGGGACATGTAGTTAGCTAAAAGTTTCCAAGGAGCTAGGGGGCTCTAACCATAGTTTCTTAGGCATACTAGAACTAGTCTAACTCCCTAAGGGCCCCCTAAGGGTAGAGTATAGGTCTCTTGAATGGCTCTCACACTAGTTGAGGGTGGGTTGATAGTTTTTGTACGAGTGGATTCTAACATGTGGACTAGAAATTGATGGATTTCTAATGAAAAATTTTCCAAATTATTTCTATTGCATGTGCTTATGGAAGCAAGCTTTCCATCAAGCTTCTCAACTATTACGCCATGCATGGCTAAGAGGTGGATCTTTTTCAAGCATTCAAGGTTAGTTAGGTAGTTGGCCCAATATTTTTTGCCCTCCCATTACTTTTGTACCACTATATGCAACTAGGAAGAAGGAATTCTAATGAATGTAAGCTTGAATGGGGTTTCTCTAGTAGCTTTCTTGTATACTATTTAGTAAGCACATAAAGAAACCATCAATTTGTTATCCTACTCAATTCCAAAAGAAAAGATAGTTTTGGTAAGGACATTTATTAATATTTTTTCAATGATTCTGCTTGCCCATATATAGATGATTTTATTTTTATATGAAACTAGGAATATGAACATGAAATGTCCAATAACTTTACTCACAAAGTGATCCTCGGTCTCACTGATAAGCTCCATGGGGGGTAGCCAAATCAAGAGTTAACTTACTCTCACAAGAACTTAGCCATCGTTATTGCATGGATTATGTGTGGGAGTTTGCAAAAGTTGCTCGTTGCAGGGACGCTATTTGAGATGGGAGCAAGATCAAGATTGATTCAAGACAATAGATTTAATGACAAAGGTCTCGTGTATTGCAGTTCTATTCCAAGTACAAATCCAAAGTTTTTTAAAAAAGGTATGCAAAGGCATTGCTCTTATTTTCATTCATAATATCAGTATATCATAGCTCAACTTGGACATAATTGGAAAGAAGACGTTCAAGATAAAGCTTATAAGGGAAGTAGACTAACAATGTGATGATCATTGCTCTAAGAAATAAGCTTGTGATTAGAAGTTTCCCAACAAGAGAGAAGAGCTAGTGGAAATCTCCTCGGGTAACAAGTGCTTCATCAATTTTTGGCATATTCAAGTTCCTTTATAGTATGACATTGCTGGTCATGATGTCACATCTCCCATGGCTTGTCTTAGTTGACTTAGTTGTCTTTGTAGGCATGTTTCCCAAGCATAAACTCTTGTTAGATGAGGTCCTCTTACTGTACTCTTTTGGGTTGTAGAAATTCACATCAATTCTTTCAGCACTCGAAGAAAACTTGAAGGCCTTCCTTGAAGCACAATGTGCGTCATCATATTCCTATTCACTTTTTGCTTCTATTCATGATCCTTGACTGGTGGTGAGGTGATGAACACTGTGCCACACTGCGCATGCAGTCATAGACTGGCCACCTTGGTGCAAGACTCACGCTTTCTTCAAGCGTCAACTGTCATCTTGCTCAAACTCCTATAAGCATGTAAGCTTGCTCTCATCTATGCTTTTTCTTATCATGGTTAGCATGCTATGTGTTTCCTTATCTATAGTATTCTCCACATTGATGGCCACATTGAAGGCATTGAAGAAAGTAGGAGCACTTGTATATCTCCTCTATTAGCAGCACAATAGTTTGTCTACTTTGTCGACTTTCTCTGACATAGCATACTCAATTACCTGAAGTGGGCCTTTGTGTCATACTGCTATGAAGCTACTAGTGACTTATCTTTCATGATGTCTATCATCTGCCTTCAATACTCCTCTTATTCAAGCACTTAGATTCTTGCTTATAACACCCTATAAACTTCGGACAAGATTCATCCAAGTTTCAGTTATGCAGTGTATATTGACAAAGTAATCAAAATAGGGCTCAGGTCTCAAGACGTCACAAGTAGCTCCATGTAGTCATGAGCAAAACTTTCATCACCAGATCTACCCTAGTTTGATGTCTCCTTGTCACCAATCAAGTGTAGAGGCCATTGCTTCTAACCTACTCCTTTCACTTCAACAAGACCAACCCATGTTGCCTCAAGGCTATCCATCTAGTTAGTGATTATTCTCTTTCACAAGTAAACATGATGTGACCTTGTAGTGATATAGGTAGGCCTTTTGATTGTAATGAAAGAAGTTGAGGGAAGAGAGAAGGAGAGCTGAGGAGAGAGAAAGAGAACAAGAAGAAGGAGGAAGAAGACTAGAAGAGGAGAGAGAAAGAGAGAAAAGAGGAGAGAAAGGAGAAGGAAGCCATGGAAGCTGGAGATGAAGGTGAAGAGTATGATCTTGATAATAACTGGTTGCCCTAATCTAGGGCTCTTACACCTTAAATACCCCAATCAGTGTGACGGGGTGTCTAAACCCTAGTCGACGTGTATCCCGCTTGTTACAATCCATCCCCACCCGAAAGGTTTTGCCCTAAAAAACAAGGAGAAACAAAGGGGAGTGATGGGTGGGATAAGGGAGGGTTGTAGAGTACTACTCAGAGCCCTTGGACAATGAAGAACAGGTGTGGAGAGACTAGGGACAGCATGTAGTCTTAAACTGGTCGACTAAAGTAAACTGGTCATAACTTTTGATAGGCGGCTCCAAATGGGGCATACTATATGTCGAAACGGAGCTTATGACGAGCACTTTCAGCCTATGTAGAATGCACATGCATGTGATTTGAGTAAGTACAAAATTGTTCTAAAACAGTGTGTAGTCTGCGAGCGGAAAGTGGGCAATTTGGGCTAGTCTTCTAGCCATTGGGGTTCACGGAGTTAGGGAAATTCATTGAGGTTGGTTGCTGGGCACCAAGAGGCTTTTTCCAAGGGTAGGCCTTGCCATTTGATGAGGTATTCTTTGATGGATTGGAATCGTAAGTGCTTTTCTCGCTGCCCAATGATTACTTCAGGAACATATTGAGTAATGCTCTCTTCATCGATGGGGGGGAGTTCTTCCACATAGTCCATTGAGGAGCCTACAAAGGGTTTCAACTGACTGATATGAAACACATTGTGGATTTTGGTGGTAGGGGGGAGTTCTAAGAAGTAGGCCACATGAAACACATTGTGGATTTTGGTGGTAGGGGGAAATTCTAAGCAGTAGGCCAAGTTGCAAACTCTCTTCAGCATGCGGTATGGGCCATAGAAGCGGTGGGCTAGCTTGTTACTGCTACCCTCTTTGAGAGTGGAGTAGCAGGACTTAGGCACTTTCAAAAGGACCAATTCCCCTTCTTGGAATTCCAAATGCATGCATCTTTCATCAGCATAGAGTTTCATGTGTGTTTGGGCCTTCTAAAGATTCATTTTGCATTGCTGAAGTAAAGCTTGCATGCGATCCAATTCAACTTGACTCCGAGGATTGATCTTATCAGTAAACAAGACTGTAGGAAGGGGAACCTTATACCCATATAAGGCCTTAAAAGGGGAAACTCCAATGCTAGAGTGTGTGGAGTTATTATATGCAAACTCAGCCAAGTGAAGCCACGTATCCCAACTGTGCTGTACATCATGGCAAAAGTGCCTCAAGTATGTCTCAAGCCATTTATTCACTCTCTCAGTTCGGCCATCAGTCTGAGGGTGGTATGCAGTGGATGGAGAAAGGTTGGTCCCCATGGAGGTGAAAACTGTTTGCCAGAAGTTGCTCATAAACTTTGCATCCCGATCATGTACTATGACTTGTGGTAAGCCATGCAACTTGAAGTCATTTTCCATAAACTGAGTGGCCACCTAAGAGGCAGTATATTGGACCTTAATGGGGATAAATTGGGCAGCTTTGATGAGGTGACCAACTACCACATAGATATTGTTCCACCCTTTCTTAGTCACGGGAAGGACAGTGATAAAGTCCATTGTGATGTGAGTTCATTTCCGTTTAGGGGTAGGGAGAGGCTGCAAGAGGCCAACAGGCCTGAGTGTACTATCCTTGTTCTGTTGGCATGGAACACATTTGATCACAAAGTCCTTGACGTCCCTCCATAAGCCTTTCCAATGAAATCTCTTGGCAATCCTGCCATATGTTTTGAAAACACCCAAGTGACCGGCAGTGGGCAAGAATGCATTTCTTCCATGATCTTCTGCGTGAAGGGGGAAGTGTGTGGGATGACAATCTTGCCATGGAACCAAATAAAACCATGCTTGAGGTGATATTGGGAGTTTTCAGTCATAACCCCATGCTGTAATTTCTCAAATATGTGGCTGAAATGATCATCTAACAAGTAAGCCTCCTGGAGCTCTTCAACCCAATCATTGTGCAATTCTGAGTTAGATAGCACTCTGTATGCCCACATTCGAGAGAGAGAATCAGCCACAATATTATCCTTGCCCTGCATGTGTGAAATGCCAAAGTCATAGTTCTATAAGGTTGCCACCCATCGCCTTTGCTTAGGAGTCAAAGTAGACTGAGTCAAGAAGTATTGGAGGACTCGGTGATCGCTTTTCACTTGGAAGCAGTTGCCATACAAATAGTGGTGCCATTTCTCGATGGCATGGAGGATGGCCAACATCTCTTGGTCGTACACATTCATTTGCATCTCCTTCTCATCAAGCTTGCGGCTTTCAAATGCAATCACACCATGCTCTTGCAACAATAATGCACCAATACCCTGGCCACTGGCATCACAATGGATGGTAAAGAGCTTAGAGAAGTCATGGCAAACAAGGATGGGGGCTGAAGTAAGTGCGTCCTTTGTTTGAAGCTATGATCTGCAGTGGCATCCCAAAAGAATGACTCTTTTTTTAAGCAATCAGTCAAAGGTGCTGCAATGGTGGCATAGTGCTTAATGAAGCGTCTGTAGAATGAAGAGAGACCAAGGAAGCCACGTAAGGAGGTGGTGGTGGAAGAAGTGGGCCAATCCTTAACACATTGCACCTTTTTGGGGTCAGCCTGTATACAATTTTTGCTCACAATGTGTCCCAAGTACTCCATAGATGTCAGCATGAATATACATTTTCTCTCCTTAGCAAAGAGTCGATGCTCAATATGTCAAACACCCTCCGAACGTGTGTCAAGTGCTCCATAGATGACTTGCTGTAAATGAGGATGCCATCAAAGAAAACAAGCATGGACTTGAACAAAAAGGGCTGTAGGATTTTGTTCATGAGGCTTTGAAAGGTGGTAGGGGCGTTAGTCAACCATAAGAAAATGGTAAAGTCCACGATCGGTCCTGAAGGACGTTTTGACCTCATCTCCTGCCCGCATACGAATCTGATGGTAGCCAGAGCGCAAGTCAATCTTGTGAAAAAGCATGCCCCTTTTAACTCATCCAGCAAAATCATCAATCCGTGGGATGGGGTAGCAGTTCTTCACTGTAATTTTGTTCAAATCTATGTAGTCAATACACATGCGAAAGAAGCTATCTTTATTTTTGACTAAGAGGACAGGGGATGCATAGGGGGAAGAACTCGGTTCAATGAAACCCATCCCTAGCAAATCCTTGATTTTCTTTGCAACCTCTTCACACTCACACTTGGAGAGTCTATAGGGGGAGTTTGTTCACTGGCTTGGAATGGGACTCTAGGTCAAGTGGGTGGTCCACTTGTCTCTTGGGAGGGAGGGATGTAGGCATCTGAAATAAGTCATTGTATTCCTCAAGTAAGGCCTGCAAGGCAGAGTCATATGATAGTGTGGAGGGCTGATCAGAATTGTCCTTATTTAATTGCAAAACAAAGATCTGTGAGCATTTCTTAAACTCCCATTTGAGTTGCTTTGCTGTAATGAGCTGAAAATCAACATGGTCTAGAACTCCCTCTAGGTGGATAGGCTGTCTATGCATCATAAACTCCATGAAAAGCTAAGAGAAGTCCATAGAAATTTTCCCCAATTTTTTCAGCCAATCACAACCCAAGATAACATCAATGGGGCCCATATCTAGGGCAATTAGATCAACTGGTGCCACATAATTTTCAGCCAAGAATAAGGGAACTACAGGACATACATGTGTGCTGATTTTTTCTTCTCTGTTTGCTACTTGGACCTTCAAGGGGTGGTGTAATGCCATAGGAATACATTTCAATTGGTCAATGGTGTGGCTGATTTATTGACAAAACTATGAGTGCTTCCACTATCCACAAGGATAGAAACATGATTCCCATTGATAATGCCTTAAATGCAAAGGGTACTGGGGCTACGCGAACGCGTCCAAGCATCCAAGGAGATCGAGGAAAGGGAAGTGGGAGGTGGGTGGGATGTTAAATCAAGTATTTGTGAGGGCGCACCGCCCGGGTCAAAGGGAAACCCATCCTCCAGGTCATAGAACTGCTCATGATCAACATCCTCTGTGGGCTCAGTCTGGTCAATGGCCAGGTCATCCTCCTCATTGTGCCAATCTTCCATGACATACATGCTATGAACTTTGACCTTAGCTGTCTTGTACAGGCATTTGGAGGCATGATCAATAGTGTACTTATCTCCACATTTAAAGCATAGGCCCTTTTCTTTCCGTTCCTTAATAACATCTGGGGAGATGAACCGTTGACTACTGGAACCATGGGAAGGTGATGCAATGGACTATTTATTTTCAACATACCGATTTTCAGCAATAGAGCCCAATGCTGTCCCAAAAGTGCCCATTTTTCTTTCAGCATGGAAGGCGGGGTAAGTGGGTACTTTGGGGTTGTTATTAGGCATAGAAGAGCCTTGAAAACCACCTCCGTATGGGACGGAGTCGCAAAAGGATTTGCTTGTTCACCAATCATTGAGATCGTGAAGGGATGCGGGGAGGTCCAACACCTTGTTGAAAATTCTCATTCTTATGGTATTTTCTTGCATATCTCTCAGCAAGTTCGATTGCCTCAAACAGTGTAGTGGGTTTTTGGGCCATGACATCAGCCGATAGACCCGGTTCCAACCCATAGATGTACTTGTGCAATTTAGCATCGTCACTGATGATTTCCACATACATGGTCAAGTTCATGAATCTATTGGTGTAGTCACGTACAGTGAGGTTACATTGGTCAAGAGTGTACCATCTTCTTGCCAACCGTTCTTTTTCCACAGGGGACACAAAAACTTGGACCATATGCATTTTGAAATCTTCCCAATCAATGAACTGTTGATTCTCCCGATTGATATAGCGCCACCAAGTGTGGGCAAAACCTTCCAAGTGGAGAGAAGCAAAAAGTATTTTCTGATCATCAGTGCGGGGGTAGATGTTGAAGTAGGACTCCAACTTGGACGTCCATTCTTCCAGGTCAGATGGTGAGGGGGATTGCCCATTGTACTTTGTGAGAATGACCTTGTCACGGGGGGACCATGCTGCCCATGAAATCCTTGCTGTCCATGCATCCCGTGGTGGCCATACATGCCCTGCTATCCATACATCCCTTGTGGTGCATTTAGCCCATGTTGTCCATTATAGCCACGCTGTCCATGATTGCCAGGCTAGCCATTTGTACCATATTTTCCTTGATGGGGCTGATTCATATGTGGTGCATGGGGGCTCCTAGGTAGAGCAGGTGAATCGACCCAAGGTGGGAGAAGGCCTCAAGTGAATGTTACCGGCATGGTGGACAGGGGAATTCAATAGGGGCTCATCATGCATATGAGAGGGTTCCCTGATCTCATAAGTAGAAGGGGAAATTCCCTTAGTGCCAAGTATACCCTGTGGTCCATGCGACAGTTCCTGATGTGGAAGGTGTCTAGACTCATGTCTAGAGTCATTGGTCTTCTCTTAGGATGAAGTGGTCGCTAACTGAGCAACAAGAGTAGTGAGCTGTTCCAAGGTTTGTTGGGTGTTTGAGTTTGAGATAGCCATGTGCTCGATCACTTCATCAAACTTAGACATCATCTGGAGGTGGTTGGTGACCATATCATTGTGGCGTTCCATATGACAAAGCTCATGTTGACAAAGGGTGTGATTAAGAAGGGCATACGGGTCCTTCTCAGGCATTTCCTCCTGTATGTCACCATGGTAATCTTGCGTTGAGCTTGGTTCCTCATTCATGGAGGTCCAGGAGTCTCTTATCTCCCTCTGGAGTTCCCCTTGGGCCTTGCTTTTGCCTTTTTGGCCAGCCATCTGGATGCAGTCCATAAGACCTACTGTCAGTAAAAAGGGCGTAACTCTTAGTAGGAAACTTTGATTGCTGAGGTTTTTGGCTCAAGTCGGAGTGGACAATGGCCTCTTCGAGATGAACTATTAACCTTTATGACAAAAAATGATCAGAATTTTTTGTAGGGGTTTTACAGTGCTTATCCTGGAGCGGTTTGCAACCTGTCCACAGTGACCCTAGTGCACAAAAATGGGCATAACTTCCACACTGTAACTCCGATTGGGGAGATTTTTGATTCAAATTGGAGGGGACAAAGCCCTCTTTGAGATGAGATATAGGGTTTACCCCCAGATTTAGGACTGAATTTTCTACAATGGGATATTTGTGATAGTCCTGCAGGACTGTGAGCAAAAACATTGCCTGTCCTTTAGTGCCAATGTCTTACATGGATAGAGCATAGATCAAGGGGCCTAATCTGACACATCAATAGCATCTTGAGCATACTGAACATAATCCCGATCATCATTGCATACCCATCAACTCTGCCATTCATGCATAAGTACATTCACTGCACACCTGCAAACAAGTATTGGGCTCTGGATCACTGGGAGGTGGGCAAAATTCCCCCTGGGCCGGGTTGTGCACCCCTTTAGGGTCTTAAGTGGTAAGGTAGGGTCATCTCTCTTTTGTCTTACCACCTCACCTGTCATCGGCCTTTTTCCTCAGCCGGAGTGTACGTGGCAGACATTTTTAATTAGCAATCAACATGAGATGCATTGGAAAGAAGACATTGGGCCTTTTCATGAGATGCAAGGAATGATGAAGGTTGGGGTAGGGGTTACATTGGCAGTCCAGTGACTCACCGACTGCTACTTACCCAAATTTACAATGGCTAATATTCATCCAAGATCATAAGACAAAGTAGGGGTTAATGTCAACCATTACAATGAAATTCGGGAAGAGGTATGATGCTTGTGTGCAATCTTGAATCTCTCCAACAATGGATTAAGCTCAGTAAGTGGCTAAATTGAGAGATTAAGATCAGAGTGGCATACCTCTTTAATGCTTGTGATGACCGTTGAAGCCCGAACCATCATGATACTGCTTGCTCCATTGATCAAGTCCAGTTGTTGGTTGGGCATCCATAGAAGAGTGCTTTAGCATTTGAGTGCTCTTGCTGATGAAGAAGGCTCCCAAGCTTATCCCCAAGCTTGATCTTCAAGAATGGGAAGCTTCAAGTGAAGCTTTCATGGCTGCCCGCAAAGCTCCCATGAATGTTGAGCTCAATAGCTTAATCTGGGCAAAAGGAATCCTTCACAAGCTGAAGGGGTTGTGTGGTTGAGCTCTCCAGGTCAAAGAAAGCCTCAGTTAGGAGAATCCATGGCTGCCCCAAAATGTTTCAAACAGTTCCAGCTGCTATCCACCATGGGAGTTGATTCCCGGGAGCAAAGGTGCCAAAGGGGGAAGGCCAAAGTGTTGGAATAGTGCCTTGGAGTGGCAGGGAGGGGGGGATAGCAAGAGGGGAAGTGGGAGGAGAGCTAGGGAGAAGCAAGACAACCAGTGCAAGATGCGTCGAAAATTGCGGGGCTGTCCTATAGGCCTCCTGGACAACAAATCTCCCTAGTCCACCCCTTGATCAGGAGCTTGGGAGGTCAGGGAAGAAGTCTCGGGGTTGGTTGATGTCTTGAAGCACCCTCAAGTCAGATTTCTTGGGGTTTCTTTGGGCTGGTAGCCATGGCAGCTTGCAGGAGAAGAGAGAGAAAGAGGACTGAGGTAAAAAACAACTGAGGTTTTGCCCTCTTCCAACTCCTAGGACTCTAAACTTGCCCTAGAACCCTTAAAATTTGCATGAAAAGAAGTGACGACCTATTATTTTAACCGTTTTACCTCCAGATATGTCTGAGTCTCCAACCATAGCTCCTGTTTGCTCCAAAAAGCTGAAGTTAACTGTAGTCCTTCTTGCTGTACCTATACCTATAAGCTGAGTAACTAGGGTTTTTGGGATTTGAAAAGGGAGAAAGGGGAAAGAGGAAAAGGACCAAAGCCTGAAGCTCTGATACCACTTGAAATGAAAGAAGCTGAGAGAAGAGAGAAGGAGAGCTGAGGAGAGAGAAAGAGAACAAGAAGAAGGAGGAAGAAGACTAGAAGAGGAGAGAGAAAGAGAGAAAAGAGGAGAGAAGGGAGAAGGAAGCCATGGAAGCTGGAGATGAAGGTAAAGAGTATGATCTTGATAATAACTGGTTGCCCTAATCTGGGGCTCTTACACCTTAAATGCCCCGATTAGTGTGACGAGGTGTCTAAACCCTAGTCGGTGTATATCTCGCTTGTTACATCGATGAGCATGAGCGTGTCCAAGATGCCCCTACAATATTGAAGTTGTGGATGAAGATAGGAACAATCCTCAAGGTAGGAAGTAGTTTCAATGACAAATCTGCAATCTAGCCTCACCCGATCTCTTCATGCATACCATCTCCTTTTTCCTCTCCCCCATAAAAAAATAGCCTCCTTTCAAGCACACGAATAGTCTTTCTCTCACCACCCCTAATAAACATGAAGCCTTTTTCTCTTTTGCTCGAGGCACACACCCAAAGCATCCTCCCCTCTCATCAATCTAATAATAGTCTTCCTCATTTTGAGAAGCTTGGTGACATGCACGAAAAGCATGGATTTGGGGTTAAGACTATCTCTCCTCCAAATTTTCCCCAATGCACACAAGTCTAAGGGTGAATGAATATCCTTTCCTAAGGGTCCCAAGCATTCACATGAGCTACCACACACACAAGCATACACATGGGTTATTTGCGCTTGAGTACTACTCAACAAATACAAAAAATTTAGGATGGAACCAAGAAATCAAATTTTCAAACCGACAGTTCGAACTGAACGGCAAACAAAGACACACACAATGAAAAACAAATTTCTAATGACACTAACTAACAAGTTTAAATTTGCACATCCTAACTAACAAGTTCTGCCCCCTCCTAACTTGCACATCCTTTGGATGGGGCCAAAACTACCCATCCTCAACACCACCAAGATTGACGGTCAACACGATCTCCTCATCATTTGCAATATCCGCATCATCATCTACATCATCTTCTTCCTCAAGTCCATCATAAAACTCATCATCCAACTCCTTAATTACATAGGATGCATAATCTCTCCTCTTGAATAGTTTGATTCTCTTTTCTACCAATTCGAATCCGCAAGACCATACAATCAAGCTTTGCTAAGGAATACGTAGCATTGCCATGGACATGCTACACCAAATAAGGCCCAAACCATCATCTTGAAACCTTGTGAATAGCACTATGCTGTTTGCCTAGAGTGATGTCGTAGACCAATACCCAATCTCCCTCCTCAATCTCTCTAGGTCTCAATCTGTGTCTACTATCAAATCGGTCTTTGGTGCGAATTTTGGCCTCTTTGATGGGACCTAAAATGGGCCGGCACAGGCTATGGCACTAGCCGAACCTCATGCACATGACAGACAAACAAACCCTCATGGCCTCGCGGACCAGGAGCGTCAATCTAATGCTAAAGGACAAACTGCCCTAAAGCCTAATTCATGCATTTATAGTTTCATCGTTTTGTAGTCCAACGTTCCCCTTTCTATAAACTCCTCAGAGGGAGAACCCATATACATTGGTAATAAATACCACGATAATCACATACATGGAGGCAACCTCTCGGTAGAAACACCACGGCCCCAATGCAGCTCTCCTACATCGCAGGGATTAGCCCCTTGATGCACTGCTCAACATATAAAACAAATGAACAAACTCCACTCTTCATTTCGAATCCAAGAGACATACCATGTGTCCTCACTTAACAGTCCCTTAGGAAACCGACCCTCTATCCTACGGCAAGGGATAACCTTACACTCTTAATCGTGGGTCAAATTCCTAAGAAAACAATTGCTATGCAGTCCAGGAGCTTTTCCGTTGATACCATGAACAATGCATAGTGCATAATGTGAACGGTTTAGTGCACAAACAGAAGAAAATTAGCATTGTGCATCGTGTGAAACCAATATTTTTATGATTTCCATGCTAGCGTTTATGTAATGAGGAAGAGACATCGAGCCTTACGCTCATGCTGCCTTTCCCTTTATTTTAAAAGAACGTCCTATAGGCATGATGCAACACATAAACCATATTTTAGTTTATATTTTGATGCTCAACCTCCCCTCTCACCCTACTGTTTAATGTTTTGCATTCGTTGATAGGTGAAACGGTCGTTTTATGTGTATTTTCTTACAAAGAAAGCGATAAACATGAACGAAAACATAGAAACGAGGGTAAACCGAGGCCAACCTTGTGCTTTACCTTCATTATACACTGCACAAGGTTGGCCTCCTCCTAACTTGCACATCCTTTGGATGGGGCCAAAACTACCCATCCTCAACACCACCAAGATTGACGGTCAACACGATCTCCTCATCATTTGCAATATCCGCATCATCATCTACATCATCTTCTTCCTCAAGTCCATCATAAAACTCATCATCCAACTCCTTAATTACATAGGATGCATAATCTCTCCTCTTGAATAGTTTGATTCTCTTTTCTACCAATTCGAATCCGCAAGACCATACAATCAAGCTTTGCTAAGGAATACGTAGCATTGCCATGGACATGCTACACCAAATAAGACCCAAACCATCATCTTGAAACCTTGTGAATAGCACTATGCTGTTTGCCTAGAGTGATGTCGTAGACCAATACCCAATCTCCCTCCTCAATCTCTCTAGGTCTCAATCTGTGTCTACTATCAAATCGGTCTTTGGTGCGAATTTTGGCCTCTTTGATGGGACCTAAAATGGGCCGGCACAGGCTATGGCACTAGCCGAACCTCATGCACATGACAGACAAACAAACCCTCATGGCCTCGCGGACCAGGAGCGTCAATCTAATGCTAAAGGACAAACTGCCCTAAAGCCTAATTCATGCATTTATAGTTTCATCGTTTTGTAGTCCAACGTTCCCCTTTCTATAAACTCCTCAGAGGGAGAACCCATATACATTGGTAATAAATACCACGATAATCACATACATGGAGGCAACCTCTCGGTAGAAACACCACGGCCCCAATGCAGCTCTCCTACATCGCAGGGATTAGCCCCTTGATGCACTGCTCAACATATAAAACAAATGAACAAACTCCACTCTTCATTTCGAATCCAAGAGACATACCATGTGTCCTCACTTAACAGTCCCTTAGGAAACCGACCCTCTATCCTACGGCAAGGGATAACCTTACACTCTTAATCGTGGGTCAAATTCCTAAGAAAACAATTGCTATGCAGTCCAGGAGCTTTTCCGTTGATACCATGAACAATGCATAGTGCATAATGTGAACGGTTTAGTGCACAAACAGAAGAAAATTAGCATTGTGCATCGTGTGAAACCAATATTTTTATGATTTCCATGCTAGCGTTTATGTAATGAGGAAGAGACATCGAGCCTTACGCTCATGCTGCCTTTCCCTTTATTTTAAAAGAACGTCCTATAGGCATGATGCAACACATAAACCATATTTTAGTTTATATTTTGATGCTCAACCTCCCCTCTCACCCTACTGTTTAATGTTTTGCATTCGTTGATAGGTGAAACGGTCGTTTTATGTGTATTTTCTTACAAAGAAAGCGATAAACATGAACGAAAACATAGAAACGAGGGTAAACCGAGGCCAACCTTGTGCTTTACCTTCATTATACACTGCACAAACACACATGTAATTTTCTAGAATTTTCCTTTTACCGTTTCCTAATTTTCCTCCATTTAAAACACATTTTTCACCATTTTTGGGTATTTTTTCTCTATTTTCTTCAATTAAAAATGACTAAAAATTAAGATTGATTATGGTATGTGGCCTTAGGTTCTTTGACAGCAAAATTTTAGGTTTTATAGGCACTATGTCTCATATTTCCCGTTTATTTTGCAAAAACTCCATTTTTATCCCTTAAACGCGTATTTTTCGGGTTTTATAACATTAATTTCAGCCATATCGCTTATGATTTTCCAATTTTGACATTATAAACTATTGAAACTCATAGAAAACAACATCATAATGAATATTCACCCCCATGGGAACAATATTTCATCAATCAAATGGCATAAAAACTCATTTTTCCATTATAAAAATTGAATTACCACTTAGGTTTCGTGTTTCGGGATCTCGATTTTGGTGCGGGACTGTGGGTCAGCCCACATTCAATGTCCAGCATCTTCACAATCAGCAATCTTCATGTCTACATCGATCCGGAAGCAATCCGGTCCCAACCGGACAAGCTTTCCTTCACCATTCTTCATTTCCTCTTGCACACAAGAACAACCCTTTAGGGGAGATAGTGGGAGGGGAGAGAAAGACTAGATTTCCATCTCTTCATTTAGTCCACCATTGCACGAGCGAAGGGCGGTGATATGACTAGCAAGGAAGGAGTAGTTGCCCCCCATGATCAGTTGGATAGGTTGTTTTCAGGCAACCATCATCCCCATCATCCATGAAGGCGCATTTTTCGGGCGTAGATGTTGGCACCTCCATCACATTTTTTTTCCCATCTTCTCTCTCCACGATTGCATGTGGAATAAAATGTCCCAAGCCTCCAAAGGTCACAACCCCTTTTGGCCAAAATTTGGTCCACCTCTTCATATCTTGACCGTTTCTTGGCTCCTTCTTCATCTAGCATCCGAATCGAGCTTCGAAAAATCCTAGGCGTCCGGCTTGACATCCCACATTGATTGGCAACTCCTGAGAACCCGCACAGCAGTCTGAAAAATTATCAAAAATCCACAAGTGTCACTCGGGCGCCTTTTAAAAGTCGTCTTCCACTTGGTGCTTAAAATCGTCCTAATTGGAACCGCCGCCTTCGATGTTAAATATTTTTTCCCTAAATTCTAAAATTTTTGGCAAATTTTAGACACATCCCGGGCTCAAAACTCTGCTCTCATTGGCGACCATGGGATAGGGTGACTCAGCCCGTCGAATCCCACAACAGATCTGCACAAAACAACCAAAGGAAGCATCAAGCTGATACAAAATAGGTATATACTAGAACACAACACAGTGCTCACCCTACCCCCTGACAAAACCAAGGCATGATATCCACAAGGAGCAGGCCCAGCATAAGCTGATAGAAGGTCCGAAGCTAGTCACTAACCGAGTGCTCCAACACGGCTAAACTAAAAAGAACTATCAAAGAGGTCGCCCTAAGTGGTGGTTTGAACTACCTACCTAACTAAGGACAACACAACCAGGAGCTCCTACTAGGCGAGGACTCTTATAGCTTGATCAAGAACTATTTTCTGTTCACAATTCTTCTTTTAGGGTTTCTATTTCTCCATACTCGGGCATGTAAAAAGGAGGGAGCTGAGCGTAGTGACCCAAGGAGAACAGGGCATTGGTCTCAGGTCCTGTCTTAGTACCCAAGAACCTACCAAGCCCTCGCAAGGCAACACTTAATTCTTTTCTGACGCTCACTTTTATTTTCGCTCCAACCTTCCTTACTTTCCTCTTTTCTAGCAAGACGCCACCCCTAGGAAGACAAGGCATTAGCCCCGGGTCTGACTCATCCTCAGAAACCTGCCAGGCCTTCGCAAGGCGATGATAAACTGCTTATACATTTTTCTTTTCTTGTCTATTTTTATAGGGGGTTAGAACCCCTTTTTACACACCTTTGTATATATTTATTGTCTTGTAGATATTCAGGGTTTTTTTTCTCTCTATCATTACTATTTTTCGTCTTCGGCAGGCTTCTCTAACTGCCTTACAACTTCAAGAACTCCTAGAACGGCTGCCTAGCAGGCTAGCAGAACATGGTCACTATAACTACCTTCTAAAACAGGTCTTTTGATGCCTGGCAATGTCTTTATAGGAGGCAACGACTACTCAGACCGCCCTCAGACATACCTAACCTAAACCTTGGGACTTCATGCCTTGGACGCCGGTCCCCAACAAGAAAAGAAAAATCCCCCAGTAAATACACAGACACATATAGTAGAAAAACATGGTACTCATAAAGGAGAGATATCACCTGGATAGGGTCACGAGAAGCTTCCGCGCAACAAAGGCTCCTTCCAAGCTCTTCTTCGAACCTGTCTAGCACAGACTAAAACAAGAAACCATTACCCGCACCTGTACTACTAAACAGACAACTCACCCTCTTGGCCTAATGAAATATGGACGTAATATCCAAAGCAGCTAGCCTTCTTAGCTTAAAACTAGATAGGTCATTTTAGTCCACGTAATACTGATGTCCTTGGCATATACATCACACCCATTAGACTACCCAGGGTGCCAAGGATAGCATATCATAGGTCGACTAACCCCATGCTACTCATGCAAGCTAGCTAAAGAGCTTGATCTTGTATTTTTGATCTTAGGTTTTTTTTTTTTTTTTTTGTAGAGTTACAAGTCCAAGCCTTTCCACAAATAACTCATCAATAAGGCCGATCCCTTCTTGGGCACTATGAGCTGAACGAAGGCCTCAGTTGGCTTGCATGTCCCACATTTATTGTCATCCGAGTAAACTAGTCATTCAAGCAGCTGAGTGGCTACTTTGGGAGAAAGAATCATAGCCTTGTACTCATTCAAACCTCCCCTATTTGGGTTTTTGCATAAATCAATGCTGCAACCCAAACTAGGTAGAGCTTCAAGCCTAGGCACATCACATGGGTGTATCCCAAGGCAGTGTATATTGTCAGATGTATATCCAGTCTTATCCTCTTGGAGGTTTAACAAAATATATCCAGATGGGATCCTTGGCCTTGCATCTGACACTCCTGCCACACTTTTGGAGATTTTGGGTCTCCAAACCCATCTCACATTTCCCTTATATTCTTGCATTCCCTCAATTTGCTGCACTGGTCTAACGAACTCAATGCAAACTTATCCCTATGGCCAAATGGCCTCACATCCTTATGACCTTTGTGAAGCACAGGTGGACTTTTAGCATTTTGCATCCTCTTTACAAAAGATGTTTTTACTTGTTTACGTCCACACTGCAAATTCTTTCCCATAAGAACCATGCTTTCACTGAAGGGAACAACAACCACCCAGAAGCATGATTCCGACACCAAAGGTCTCTCAAGAGCCTTACTAGCAACAAAATTAGAACTACACACAGAATGCTTATCAACACTCATAGGCCCATTGGTTCTATCCATGTTGCCCTCACAACTACCTCTCGTGGAAGTGTTGCAAGCCCGAATGGGACTTACATGGTTTGGAACCTTTTCACTGAGAGGCATGTCACTACTACTCATAGGATGGCCATTTTCTGCTTTGGGATTTTGGCCACCAAGGTTCCCCTCATAGGCTGCCTTGGTATCAACAAGTGAGCTGTCTCCTTGCAGAAATGGTTGGAAGCTAGGATGATGAATAAAGAGGATGGTAGCATGAGCATATGGCGTGGTGCCTCCTTTCAACGCAGCACGCAGTAGTAAAATTCATGGAAAAGAATGCTTTATGCACCATTCACGATGCTGATTTTCTTTTGTTTGTGCACTAAACCATTCACATTATGCACTATGCATGGTTTATTAACACCCGGTCATTAAAATCTTCATATTCATCATGATCTGGGTCCAGCCTCTTAGGATCTTTAACCTCTTCCATCCCCACCCTTTTCGGTGTAGGGAGGTTAATACTCTCATTGACATCCCTTTCTGCCAACTCACTGAGTGGTCTAGGGAGTCCTATAAATTTCAACATGTCATTTTGATCCCCTCTTAAAGGGTCTCCCATACCTTTCCCTTTAAAAGGAAAGTCCATAATGGATTTATATAAGAGCTTTTGGTCCTTATCCAAAGCAGATTTATTATCACCACTTCTTAAAACTTGGGAACTGTGCCTTTTAAGCAATGGTTTTCTCTTGACAGCTAGGGCTTCTAACATCCTTGTGATGCCTCCTATGTCGTCATGGTGGCCCATTACACGAGATGTTTCAGCCACAAGCATATTCCATCATATATCAGCACTTTCCCATGGCATTATGGCTTTAGCATGATGACTTGTTGATGCCATGACTACCATAATTTCCAACATGCTTGTTTCATGCCCTTTAGATTGATGGATGGTTAAACATGATTTCTCTTGGGTAGAGACCACACCAAGGCGAACCTCGGCCCATGCCATCGTATTAGAGGATGGGGTAACCACTAATTGGCTACTCTCTTCATCACATAAATTATCTTCTACAGAGGACTCATGCTCTACATAACTAACTAAGTCCATTAGTAAGTTTTGTATGGGGAAAGCCAAGTTTTTTCATCCTTGAGCAAACCCCATTTTATGGATAATTTAGGGTCCCTTGAAACCCTAGATTCGAAAACCGCCACTTATAGGCAGCTCTCGGCAGACACACCACTGATGGGACCTAAAATGGGCCGGCATTGGCTATGGCACTAGCCGAACCTCATGCTCTACAGACAAACACACCCTCACGGCCTCGCAGACCAGGAGCATCAATCTAATGCTAAAGGACAAACTACCCTAAAGCCTAACTCATGCGTTCATAGTTTCATCATTTTGTAGTCCAACGTTCCCCTTTCTATAAACTCCTCAGAGCGAGAACCCATACACATTGGTAATAAATACCACGATAATCACATACATGGAGGCAACCTCTCGGTAGAAACACTGCGGCCCCACTGCAACTCTCCTACATCGTAGGGATTAGCCCCTTGATGCACTGCTCAACATATAAAACAAACGAACAAACTCCACTCTTCATTTCGAATCTAGGAGATATACCATGTGTCCTCACTTAACAGTCCCTTAGGAAACCGACCCTCTATCCTATGGGAAAGGATAACCTTACACTCTCAATCGTGGGTCAAATTCCTAAGAAAACAATTGCTATGTAGTCCGGGAGCTTTTCCATTGATACCATGAATGATGCATAGTGCATAATGTGAATAGTTTAGTGCACAAACAGAAGAAAATTAGCATTGTGCATCGTACGAAACCAATCTTTTCATGATTTCCATGCTAGCGTTTATGTAATGAGGAAGAGACATCGAGCCTTATGCTCATGCTGCCTTTCCCTTTATTTTAAAAGAACGTCCTATAGGCATGATGCAACACATAAACCAGATTTTAGTTTATATTTTGACGTTCAACCTCCCCTCTCACCCTACCGTTTAATGTTTTGCATTCATTGATAGGTGAAAGGGTCGTTTTATGTGTATTTCCTTACAAAGAAAGCGATAAACATGAACGGAAACATAGCAAAGAGGGTAAACCAAGGCCAATCTCATGATTTACCTTCATTATACGTTGCACAAACACACATGTAATTTTTTGGAATTTTCCTTTTACCGTTTCCTAATTTTCCCCCATTTAAAACCCATTTTTCACAATTTTTCGGTATTTTTTCTCTATTTTCTTCAATTAAAAATGACTAAAAATTAAGATTGATTGTGGGCTGTGGCCCTTAGGTTCCTTGAAAGCAAAATTTCAGGTCTTATAGGCATTATGTCTCATATTTCCCGTTTATTTTGCAAAAACCCCATTTTTACCTCTTAAACGCGTGTTTTTCGGGTTTTATAACATTAATTTCAGCCATATCGCTTGTGATTTTCTGATTTTCAGATTATAAATTGTTGAAAATCATAGAAAACAACATCATAATGAATTTTCAGCCCATGGGAACAATATTTCATCAATCAAATGGCATAAAAACTAATTTTTCCTTTATAAAAATTGAATTATCGCTTAGGTTTCATATTTCGGGATCTCAGTTTTGGTGCGGGACTGCGGGTCAGCCCACATTCAATGTCCAGCATCTTCACAATCAGCAATCTTCGTGTCTACATCGATCTGGAAGCAATCCATACAAGCTTTCCTTCACCATTCCTCATTTCCTCTTGCACACAAGAACAACCCTTTAGGGGAGAGAGAGGGAGGAGAGAGAAAGACTAGATTTCCATCTCTTCATTCAGTCCACCATTGCACGAGCGAAGGGCGGCGATATGACCAGCAAGGAAGGAGTAGCTGCCCCCCATGATCAGTTGGATAGGTCGTTTTCAGGCAGCCATCACCCCCATCATCCATGAAGGCGCATTTTTCGGGTGCATTTGTTGGCGCCTCCATCACGTTTTTTTCCCATCTTCTCTCTCCACGATTGCATGTGGCATAAAATATCCCAAGCCTCTAAAGGTCGCAACCCCTTTTGGCCAAACTTTGGTCCACCTCTTCATATCTTGACCGTTTCTTGGCTCCTTCTTCGTCCGGCATCCGAATCGAGCTCCAAAAAATCATGGGCATCCGGCTTGACATCCCGCATTGACTGGCAACTCTTGACAACCCGCACGGCAGTTTGAAAAATTATCAAAAATCCACAAGTGTCGCTTGGGCGCCTTTTAAAAGTCGTCTTCCACTTGGTGCTTAAAATCATCCTAGCTAGAACCACCGCCTTCGATGTTAAATATTTTTCCCCTAAATTTCGGATTTTTTGGCAAATTTTAGGTACATCCCGGGCTCAAAACTTTGCTCTCACTCTTTGAGATTTTGGACAGCTTTCTCAATATTCTCAAATCTCCTCTCCAATTGACGAATACAAAGAGCTAAAAGATCCTCTTCAGTCATCTCATCCTACTACCATGGTAAAACACTCCAAGTGAGTGTGCAAGTCTGTGTAGGCATGATTGGTTTCATTCCATACATCAACTCAGCTGGCGTATAACCTTTGGTCACAGTGCGGGTAGTGCGATCATCCCATAAGGTGTAAGGGAACAATCTAGGCCACTTCGTGACCCGTCCACTGCATGCTTTGGCCAAGGCTTTCACAATCGGCGAATGGCCTCTCTCACTCTTTCCGTTGCATTCTAGATTATATGTTGAAGTCAAAGAAAGTTTAATGCCAAGGCAAGAGAAAAATTCCCTAGCCTCATCAACATCCAAATCACCTCTATCTACTGTAATTTTTCCAATGCAATCATACATGCAAATAACATCATCCAACAGAAACTTACAGACCACTGAAGTAGTCTTTGTCCTCAATGCTCTTCCTTCCACCTGATTCATGTGATCCTCTTGTGCCAAAACAATGTAACGCATCTGCCACAATCAAACAAGCATAGTAATCAAATCCAGAATCCACTTGTAGTAAATACATAGCGGGTAAATAGGGTGTAGCTCACCTCTATGCCTCACTAAAGAAAAAATTTGACAATTAGTGCATGTCTCAACAAACTATGAGATATATATGTACATGCCTCTCCACTAGTAGCGCTCTCTAATCTTCTCATAGATTGCCCAAACCGATCTATGTCCTGCCCAAAGACTTTCATGAAACTCTCCCATGATTCGCACTTGTGAAGCTCTATTACATACAACTCTCAATGGCTGTCCTCTTCGCTTCCATGGATGCTTCCCAAGTAGCCCAATCTGCAAGAAAAAACCATAAGCTTTCCTCCTGATCTTCTTGGAGTTTGCATCAATTCATCCATCCTATCTAGACATGGTACTCAAATAACAACCATGTTAACCTCAAATCGGAATGGTGGAAAAAAAAAGAAAAATCACAAAAACAACAGAAAGAGAGCAAAGGCGTAGAGCCAACCTCAAAAACTAAACTGAGGCAAAAAGAGCAATTTTAAAGGAAAGGCGCCTCAAAAACTCTAAAAACTCTTGTAAAAGAGCCCCATGCTCCCTCTTGTGCTAGTTGTAAAGGAATAGACAAGTATAGGCATAAAGCAAGAAGAGGGAATTAGGAAAAGGGACCTTGCCACAATGGCCGGTCATGTAACAAGAGATGGGTGCCCATGGGAGTTTTAGGGTTTGTATATATAAAGTTCAAAAAGTGAATGAAAGCTCATTCTTTGGTGTGTGGCTAACAAGAGTCCTCTCTTCTTCTCTTCTTCTCCTCTTCTTGCTAGTGTGTATGCTCTTGAGGGAGGGAGTGTGAGAGTGTGAGGGAGTGAGTGAGTGTGTGGAAGTGAGGGATCAAGAGGGTGAAGCTCTTCACCATCTTCTCTTCTATTTTCCTCTCTCCTCCCTTCCCTTCTCTTACCTTGCATGTGGCTATGGAGAATGGAGCTTGGAGATGGAGGAGGCTTAAGGATGCTTGAGCTAGCGTCTAAGATTGTGGGGCTACTGACTTGTGTGAGAGAGGAGGCAAATTGTTTCGACATCAAGGTAAGCTCACTACACCCCGAGAGGATCGACGACGCATCGGCTAGGTGAGAGATAGCCATGAGAGCTCGCTTGGAATGCTTGAAGCAATAAGCGGTCCATGGGTCTTGGCGATTGAGCAAAAGCTCCCACATTTTGGTTCCATTGTCGGGACCAACAGATTCAAGCTTGAGCCCTCGCATGCCGCATATCGAGCATCGAAGTAAGGGATTCATCCCCGAACCAGAGCTTGAGGTAGGTAGGAAGTTTGGGTTTTTTGATATTTGAAACAAGTAAGTATTTTGGGTTATTTTGCTGGTTTGATGATTGGAAAAGATGGAAAAATCATTTAAATTTTCAGCCTTTGACCATTTTGCATTTAGAGTAGGATAGGATTAGAAAGCTGGATAGGAAAAGCGTAGGGTTTGTTGCTGAAAAACAGGGTAAAATAGGGCACATGTCATGCAAAAATGGAAAAAAAAGAGCGCTTGGGATGTTAATGTCGGCAAGTAAGTGATTGGGGACACCAAAACCATACTGTTGAGATATCGAGCTCCACTCGTGATAAGCCAGGGTGACCCTTGTGCATTTATGTCACCGACTTGTTAGCTGCAGATGCGGTTGGTACACCACCCATGAATAATAGCTAGATGACAGCTATCCTTATCTACTCTAGTTTGTGGCTCAGTTAGTATGCCACCTTAGTTAGTTGAATTTGGTTTGAGACTCATATATAGGGTTCTTCTATTTCTCTGTATTAGTGTTATTTTTGGCTTACACAACTAAGAAGAGGAAAACTGTTTTCAGCCTCCACCTTTGTGTGTATTCCCCCATTGTGTAAGTGAGAAAGCTACAAGTGAGACTCCTTCCTTCTCTCCCACAAGCTTGACATGGTATCAGAGCTTGGTTCGTGGTAAGGAGCTCAAGAAAGCAAACCAAGTTCATGGTGTTCTAGTAAGAGGACCAATGTTGCTTTCATTTTTCTGTTTGGGAGCAAGTCTCTACAGGTAGCACAACCGAAAAGTGCAAGAGTGCATTGTCTCAGATTGAGACACCCTTCGCGGTGTAGCAAGATGTATTGAGATATCAAGCTTCACTCGTGATATGCCAGGGTGACCGTTGTGCATTTATGTCATCGACTTGTTAGTTGCAGATGCGGTTGGTACACCGCCCATGAATAATAGCTACATGACAGCTATCCTTATCTACTCTAGTTCGTGGCTCAGTTAGTATGCCACCTTAGTTAGTTGAGTTTGGTTTGAGACCCATATATAGGGTTCTTCTATTTCTTTGTATGTGAGTTCTTTTGGCTTACACAACTAAGAAGAGGAAAACTGTTTTTCAGCCTCCACCCTTGTGTGTATTCCCCCATTGTGCAAGCAAGAAAGCTACAAGTGAGACTCCTTCCTTCTCTCCCACAATCTTGACATGGTATCAGAGCCTTGTTCGTGGTAAGGAGCTCAAGAAAGCAAGCCAAGCTCGCGGTGTTCTGGTAAGAGGAGCAGTGTTGCTTTCATTTTCTGTTTTGGAAGCAGATCTCTGCAGGCAGCACAACCGGAAATTGCAAGAGTGCATTGTCTCAGGTTGAGACGCCCTTCGCGGTGAAGCAAGAGGGCAATATATGCTGCGGGGAAGGGCTTTAGCCATGGGTGACCTTGTTTTTTTGATTTGAGGCCATTTCGGGGCCTGTTTTGAAGGCGGAAGTTTTCTGCACGCACTCAGGAAAAGGCCCAGTTTTATGCTGCGCGACCACTGTTCTACAGGTTGGTCAAAAGTTAATGTAGAAATTACATTGTATGCCTATGCGCAGAGACATTGGGAGTTACAGAATCATCCTTGGTTCCTGTATATACAAAATCGTCACTAGGAAGTGACTGTGTGGTCAAATACCACTTTCGCCAGTTTTGCAGATTTGCCCTTGTGAGGCTGAAGCTGTGTTCTTTGCAGTGACAGAATTTTTTGCAGTGTTCTGTAATGGCGTCCGATTCTCTTTCACAAATTGTCACTGAAAAGCTTGACAAGAACAACTTTCAAGCATGGAAGTTTAGAATGACGAATTTCCTTATGGAAAAAGGATATTGGGAATTTGTTGCAGGAAATGAAGAAGAACCAGTTCTTCCTGATGTTCCCAATCAACAGCAAATGCATGCATTTAAAGCATGGCATGAGAGAGCCAGGAAAGTTATGTACTGACTGTCTATCAGCATTTCAGACTCTATGATTGTGCATATTCAGGATGCAAGTACGCCAAAGGAGGCATGGGATACTTTGTCAAAAATGTATAGCACAAATACGCAAGCGAGGAAAATGCAGCTCAAGCAAGAGTTGCACAATCTGCAAAGAGAAAATATGAGCATCAATGACTACCACATGAAGGTGAAGAAGATCGTAGATGCACTTGCTTCCATTGGGTCGCCAGTGGAAGATGATGATTTAGTTTCTGTGAACTTGAATGGTCTAGGAAAGGATTATGCACAGTTTCGGACATCCATTTCAGTTCGTGAAAGATTTCCTGATTTTGAGGAGTTGATTGCTCTTCTAATTTTTGAGGAGCAGAGAAATGGTGGTGCATCTTCTTCAGGAGGAACTTCAAAAGAAGCAGTCTTCTACTCAAATGCTGGAAGAGGTAGAGGCAGAGGTAGAGGAGGCCGATTTGGAGGCCGTGGTAGAAATCGGAATATGCAGCAAACTCAAGAAAACCAGTCATATGGAGGAGGACGTGGTAACTCTAGAGGCAGGGGGAGCCAAAGAGGTCGTGGTGGATGGCAAAGAGGCCAAAATGCAAACAGTAATGTTGAATGCTACTACTGTGGTAAAATGGGTCATATGGCTAAAGACTGCTATAAAAAGCAGAATGACATCATGAATGGAAAACTGCAATAAGGGAATTATGCATCTTCTAGTAGACAGGGTGATGACAGAAATGAGCATTTGTTTATGGTGCAGCACATGAATAATTCTGTGACAAGTGCAGAAGAAAGCAATGATGTATGGTATGTTGACTCAGATGCGTCAAACCATATGGCAAGTCATGCAGAATGGATGGAGGATGCAAGGAAAATGGAAAAACCAGGATTTGTGGAGACTGGTGATGATACTGCACATCCTATTGTGCAGATTGGAAAAATTCCTTTGTCTATGCAGGATGGGAAAAAGAAATACATGTCCGATGTATTTCATGTCCCGAATATCACCAAGAATCTGGTTTCTGTTGCTCAAATGGTTGAGCAGGGCTTGCAGGTCAGATTTAATCCTCATGGATGCTTTGTTGAGGATATGAAAAATAAAGGTCGCTTGATAGCAAAAGGAAAGAAGAAGGGCAGAATGTTTACATTGGATGCAGACATGCCTGAATTGAGTGCAGCAATGTTTGCACATGGGACCGGTGTAGTTGCAGATATTGATATCTGGCATAAACGCATTGGTCATGTTAATGTACAACGACTTAAATCAATGCAGGCCCAAAACATTGTTGCAGGATTGCCTAAATTCAAGGTTGCAGAAATGCATAAGGTATGTGAAGCCTGTCAGTTTGGAAAACAGGCAAGGAAACCATTTCCTAGACATGTTCAAGAGAGTAAGAAGCCATTGGAATTAATCCACTCTGATGTGTGGACTACTAAAGCTGCATCTCTTGGAGGCTGTCATTATTTTGTCAATTTTATTGATGACTATAACAGAAAAGTTTGGGTCTATTTTATGAAAAAGAAAAGTGAAGTTTTTGGGCATTTCAAAACTCTTAAAGCTATGGTTGAAAAAGAAACAGGCCTGCAAATAAAATGCCTAAGGTCAGATGGAGGGGGAGAGTACCTCTCAAATGAGTTTGCAAGGTTCCTGCAGGAGCATGGCATAAAGCAGCAATATTCATGCAGTCATGACCACAATAAAATGGAGTTGCAGAAAGGAAAAACAAGCATATTGGAGAGGTATCTCGTGCCATGCTCAACGAAAAAGACTTGCAAGATTTTTACTGGGCTGAAGCAGTTGCTACGGCAGTCTATATAATGAACATGACTCCCACTACTGCAATACATGGGATGACTCCAGAGGAGAGGTATACTGGTAGGAAACCAGATATTTCTCATTTGAAATTTTTTGGTTGCATTACCTATGTACATGTGCCAGATGAGTTGAGATCCAAGTTGGATCCAAAAGCTGAGAAGTGCATCTTTATTGGTTACTCTCTGCAGCAAAAAGGGTATAGATGCTATAACCCTTCTACTCGTAAGTTTACAGTGAGCAGAGATGTTGTTTTTGATGAGATGAGTAGCTGGTATAAACCAGTAAATGTGATTGATGATGTAGATGCACAAAATGGTAATGCTGCACAGAATTCACAGCAGCAGTCACAAAATATTAGTGGACCTGGAGCGTCCTCTAGCAGTGGTTCACATTCTTCGCCATGGACAGGCAGATTGAGATCAGGAGAATCTTCTCAAAGCAATGCAGATAGTGGTATTCAGGTATCACGAAAAGGAAAAGAGAAGGTAGATCAGCCCATGTTTGATGTGAATGCAGGTCACTCTTATGTGGATGGTGAATCCAGTGGCTCAGAATAGAGCATTGATGATGAGTTGGGTATTCCTTCTATTGTTACACCTGGAGTAAGGAAGACCAGGGATGTTTTGAGAGCACTTGGGAGTGAACCTACTTTGCGCAGGTCTACGAGAGCTAGGTATCCTGTGGATAGGCTGAAATATGATGGATTTATAGCCATTCACTATGCATATATGGTCAAAGTGATACAGGAACCAGAACCCACTTCTTTTGAGCAAGCCATGGGAAAAGAAAAATGGGAGAAAGCCATGGATGAAGAAATGGATGCCTTGGAAGCAAATGCTACATGGGAATTGGTACCTTTGCCTAAAGGTAAGAATGCAATTGGCTGTAAGTGGGTTTATAAGGTGAAGCACAATGCAGATGGTTCTGTGAATAGATACAAGGCAAGATTAGTAGTCAAGGGATATGCACAAACATATGGCATTGATTATGAAGAAATATTCAGTCCGATTGCAAGGATGGCAATCGTAAGACTAGTCATTGCTATGGCTGCATCAAAGGGATGGTCTTTACATCAGATGAATGTAAAGAATGCCTTCTTGCATGGTGATTTGCAAGAAGAGGTCTATATGGAGCAGCCACCAGGTTATGTGCATGCTATTTATCCTGAGTTTGTTTGTAGGTTGAAGAAAGCCTTGTATGGCTTGAAGCAAGCACCTAGAGCATGGTATGACAAGATAGGATAGTATCTTGTCACTATTGGCTTTCAGATTTCCAAGGCAGATTTCTCACTTTATGTGAGAAAAACAGAGAAAGGTATTATGCTGCTTGTCATTTATGTTGATGATTTGATTATCACAGGTGATAATGATGAAGATATCCTTCATGTGAAAATGCTATTGAAGCAGAAGTTTGAGATGAAGGATTTGGGAGAGCTGTGTTATTTCTTGGACATTGAGGTGATTAGATCACCAAGTGGGATATGGCTCTTGTAGAGGCAGTATGGATTGGACATGCTGTCCAAATATGGGATGACAGGCTGTAAGCCTATTTCAGTTCCTTTGGAGTAGAATGTGAAGTTGAGCACAGATGCAGGTGAGTTTCTCGAAGACCCTACTATGTACAGATGCATAGTAGGAAGTTTGATTTATATGACTATTACCAGGCTAGATTTGAGCTATGCTGTTGGATTGATAAGTCAGTTTATGCAAGCTCCAAGGAAACCACATTTGGATGCGGCTAGACGCATACTCAGGTATGTGAAGTCCACATTGCAGTATGGACTATTTTATGAGACTGGGGTTCAGATACAGTTGCATGGATACACTGATGCTGATTGGGCTGGTAGTATTTCTGATAAACGATCTACCAGTGGATATGTGTTCTCTTTTGGGAGTGCTACAGTCACTTGGAGTAGCAAGAAACAGCCTATAGTTGCCTTGTCGAGCACAGAGGCTAAGTACAGGGGTGCAGCAATGGTTGCATGTGAGGTAGCTTGGTTGCATAAGCTACTTTATGATATACATCAGCCTACAGATGGGCCAGTTGTCATTTATTGTGGCAACATGAGTAGTATACACTTGGCAAATAACCCAGTCTATCATGCTAGAAAAAAGCACATTGAGGTGCATTATCACTATGTGCGGGAGAGGGTTTTACTAGGTCTTATTGATCTAGTTTATGGCAGCATAGAGGATGAGGTAGCTGATATATTTACGAAGGCATTGGGCGCAGAGAAGCTGTGCAAGTTCAGAGACGTGCTTGGTGTGCAGGAATTGGGATTGAGCTCGAGGGGGAGTGTTGAGATATCGAGCTCCACTCGTGATACGCCAGGGTGACCATTGTGCATTTATGTCACCGACTTGTTAGCTGCAAATGCGGTTGGTACACCACCCATGAATAATAGCTAGATGACAACTATCCTTATCTACTCTAGTTTGTGGCTCAATTAGTATGTCGCCTTAGTTAGTTAAGTTTGGTTTGAGACCCATATATAGGGTTCTTCTATTTCTCTGTACTAGTGTTCTTTTTGGCTTACACAACTAAGAAGAGGAAAACTGTTTTCAGAGCCTCCACCTTTGTGTGTATTTCCCCATTGTGTAGGTGAGAAAGCTACAAGTGAGACTCCTTCCTTCTCTCCCACAAGCTTGACACTCACCCCAGCAAGGGATTTAAGAGTCAAGGGGATTGGGAAGAGCTCATTTCATGCCCTAACATTGAGAGAGAATGTAAGAGAGAGTGAGAATGTGCTTCCAGCATTGAGAGAGAGAGTAAGAGAGAGTGAGAGTGTGCTTCCAACATTGATTCAATTTGATCTTGCCATTGAGGAGCTCTCCGCGCGATTGAGGTACGTCAGGACCTCTCTCCTATGTATTTGTTGTGATCTAGAAGGCATTGTGCTCGACGGTTGTGAGGATTATTAGATTCAAAAAAATCATTCCCGATGCGGTCGTCATCACACACTGCTCGGGCGGTTCGAGTGTCGGAGATTCTGGGCCAAGTCCCAAAATCGGCCCTTGAACCATTTGACCATTCAGCCCTCGGCCCATTAGCCTCAGCCCTCTTGACTCGGCCCTCGAACCACTCGGCCATTCGGCCCTTGGACCATTCGGTCATTCGGCCCACTACACTCGGATGCCTTTCACTCGGCCTGTCCGAGTGAAGCATTCGGACAAACTTTGAAATTCGGCCCTCGGCCTTGTCGACTCGGCCCAACCTCACTCGGACAAGTTGACATTTGGCACGACAAATTTACCACTCGGCCCTCAACCCATTAGCCTCAGCCCTCTTGACTTGGCTCTCAGCCCTTGGCCCATTCGGGCTAGTTACCATTCAGCCCTCGGTTCGCCATCCGAGTGACACACTCGGCCCCTACAACTTGGATGAATAACCCAAAGACGGACAAGATGGCCAGATGTGGATCAACAAGCCTACTAGGCCTAAAACGAAGCAAGAGGGTACGTAAGCTATTTAGACACTTGTTTTCTGCACTCACCCTGAATTTTCGCACTTGAAGTACACTTAAGGATAGTGGAAAGCCTGATTGAGCACAAGTGCACGGGAAAAAACACACACATTAAGGAGGGGTAAATCGAGGATTGGATGCAATAAGTCAAGGAACTCACTCAAATAAACACCTCGAGGAACCCCCAGTAGGAGAAGATCCCAAGACATAGACGGATAACCAAGGTACAGAGTAGGACCAAGCAAGCAACACTAGAGAAGTGGATCTCACCAGCTTGTGCAACCTGATCGATAGCTTGGTGGAGCACGAGAACGTGATCATGTCAGAGTAAAGCTCAGACCGCAGGCTGAACAAGGAACTTGACTTAGGAGTTTTTCTAAAGGCAATCTAGCAGCCGGTAAGTAGCTACTATGCACACGCTCGATATGAGCACTGCGGTAGAACAACAGAAGCCATCATAACAGACTTGGAGGAGGAACAGAAGCTAGTCCACAAGGCACTGCAAGGCATAGTGAAATACAACCAAGACCAGCGTGCTAGGAGCTTAAGGCAAAACGTAGAATTGTGCGAGATACAGCAGGTGCTAAACCTGGCATGTGGGAATCGGACCAATCACGAGTGAGCCATGGAAGGAGACTTGACATTGAGTGAGCTTCTCATAAAGTGATTGCTCGATAACACCGCAGCAGAGCAGAGTGCTATAGCAATACGACATCATTACTAACAGGATTAGGAACAAACTAAGACTCTAAGGGCCAGTCTAGAATCCCAATCGTTGCAAAGCAACTCAACAAGTACCAACCCCATGACGACCCATATAGATTTGTAGAGCAATTCGAGCAAGTCTGCAAGGCCAACGGCCTCACGACTTGACTCAATGCTCTCAAACATTCGGGCTTTGCTTAGGCCACAAGGGTAGGACTTGTTACACGAGTCTAGATGCCAGAGAACGAGCGGATTTCAATGGCCTCAAAGACCTCTTCATCAAGAGGTTCTCCAAGCCTGGATACTCTGACAATCTACTAGTGAGACTGATGAATGTCAAGTAGAAGGAGAAAGAGGACATTCACGACTATGTCACTCATATAAGGAGCCTCTTCAAGAGAATCCTCGTGGGTGAATGGCCTACCGAGAGAGCGGTGTCCACCGTATTTATCAGTGGAATACGGAGCGAGGAGCTACATAAGGCCTTGGCAAGTAATTCGAGCTTGCATCAAGACTCGATAGCTAGGGTGTTTGAAGAGGCCATTTGAGTGGATGACTAGCTGAAAGAGTGGAGCTCCAAGAGCTCAAATTCAGAAGAAACCAACTCACAAAGTTTGGAGAGAGCATTAACCTCTAGCAAACAATTAGTTCCAATAGCCCAGGACAAGGGGAAGGCCTTTGAGACAAACCAAGACTTGATTGAGGTGAAAATGGAGATAGCCAAACTGTAGGACATGTTGAGACGACCAACGTACCTGCACATACAATGCGTGTATTGTGGCGGAAGCCACTTGCTGGCCGAGTGTTAAGACCCTAGGTCACGACCTTGCACTAATTGCGATAGATTTGGTCACAATGTTGCGCATTGCAGATTACCAAGAAGACTCCCTTACTCACAACCCTATGGCTAGTCATAGCTAGCGACCAGACCCCAACAATGATTTGGAAGGCAGCCCCATTAGCCCTTCCTGCATCTAATGATGTTAAACCGGCTATTCCTAGAATGGAAATAAATCCTACAGGTATACCAAGACCGCCTGGTCCCTATGTGGAGGAGCCAAATGAGGAGGAGGCTTACGTATACCCATACATCTCGCACGACGACGAGGGCAATGTAGTCCTTATGGAATTTCGGCAACTAATGCCCATGATCGTGTTAGGAAGAGGCCGAGGTAGAGGCCTAGGAGGGCAGATGTAAGATCCAATCATATGTTGGTCATCCAAGGCATGTCTCATCACGTTGCCCTGAACGAGAGCAACCAAATAGAGATAAGGCAGACCTAAGATGCCCAGAATGCGGAATCACTCACCTCTTCATTGACTATAACAAGCAAAAACTATCCTCAAGTTCAGCCAATGTGCCATCTGTCCCATTGGGGCTATTCGATGTTGAGAATCTCGATGGGGAGGCCACACCTATCCCATTGCATGTCATGACCCGAGCACAGACAAAGCAGGCTGGCATATCATTGCCAGGTCACAAGCCTGATGCAGCCTTGATCGGGAAGAAGAGCTGTAGATGGAGAAAGAAGAAACCCGAAGCTAAGATCATGCTGAAAACTGAGATTGCCACCACTTTGCTTGCAGCGGGAAAGAAGGTTAGTGACGCAGAGGCAGAAACATCAGCCCCTAAGATGGCTAAAAAGGGAAGTGCTAAGGTAGGGAGTACCCGCATCCTAAGCACCAACTAGAGGCTATCAAGAAAGTGAAGGAATGGGTAAGAGAGGCCCAAGAGCACCTAAAAGATGCAGAGCCCATCCTAGAGGATGAGATCAAAGATATCTCTAGCATAAGCACGCCAATCTCACCCCCTCGATCGAAAGCAAGAGATGCAACTTCGTCACAAGTGGTACCGCTTAGGCAAAGCCTCGACGCTATAGGCCAGCAAATTAGTCACGGCCATTGGCCAGGACAATCCGAAATAGGAGAAAGGGGAGCAGTCAATGACCTCCTTACCATGCTAGTAACTACCCCTGTGATGCTGAGCATGGGAGACCTACTTAGGTTGCATTCCACACTATGGCAAGACCTGAAGCAGTGGGTTGAAGGATCACGAGAGCAAGCTACTGTAAACCTGCATGAGCGTGATGTAGAGACACAAATATCAAGCCTAACATTTCACTCTATGCCTAAGTCCTTGCACGTTAATGCTTTCTGGGAAGGCATCGAGATGCATGCAGTCCTACCTGTCTTAGCCCTGGGAGACACAACTTGAAAGGTGATTGTAGACACAGGAGCGGGGGTTAGTGCACTAAGCCACACAGTGCTTCAGACGTGGGGAAGCCCGCCTGTGGAGACCGCCAGGTTTAATGTCACACTAGCAAATGGTATGAAAGTGAAACCATTAGGGGTACTTAAAAACTGGCTGGTGAAGATTGCATGTGTCTAGTTTTCAGTCGACTTTATAGTCATGAAGGGAGTGGACTATGACATCCTATTAGACTGACCCTGGATACACAATGCTAGAGCCATCGAGGATTGGGGTAACGGCTTAATCTTCCTGGGAAATAGAACGGAAGCTGTGAGGGTAGAGACGGACACGTGGAAAACCTCACCAGTCAACTTGAATGCTATCTTTGCGATGCTTAAGGGTACCGCTCAAGTCAAGAAGCCCTATGGCCCTTGACCAAGTATATCCCATGCTCGGAGGATGAGTGAGATTGGATGCATGTCCTTGCTATGATTGACGTGCCATTCTCAGATCATGAGGCATATGAACAAGCCATCCAAACAGTTGGCAGGACAACAGACACACCCTCCACACCAATCTGTATGATGGCAAGAACCCTTGGTGGGCGATCTAAGACTGTCATGTTCCAAGTGCCAATTAATAAGAAGGAACTCCAAGAGATTCTAGAGTATTTGACTGGCATGCTAGCTAGCAATCCAGCAGCAAACTTCAAGCCACTCCAGGATCTGCTAGATGGACCTAGGTGGCAGTGGACCAAGGTGCATGACTTAAACCTCATGTACAATTGGGCTCTTGTCTCTAACCAAAGACAAGAGTTTTGCCAAAACCTAGCGGATGATGAGCAATCAGACGAAGATGATTCCACGGACGAGTACAAAGACTGTCATTCCTTCAATGACAAAAGTAAGGGCAAAATAGACACGGTGGAATACGACATTGAGGGACGAGAAATAGATCAGATACGAGAAGAATCTAGGCCACAGAAAAAGGGTGTCTTTAGGATGGAACAAGGGGTCATGCACATGGGATGTGATCGTGCGTGGTTGGAACACACAGGAGCCATAGATTTCAAACAAGTAAGCCTAACCGACCAGGTACGACACTAGTTCTTAGAGCGAAGTCACCCTCTGAACTGCGACTGCCAGGAGAAACCACTTCTTCTAGCAAAAGTCACACTAACTAAATTTGATTTTTTGATGTTAATGAACCTAAGGGCCACAGCCCATAATCAGTTTTCATTTTCAGTCATTATTTATTAAAGAAAAATAGGAAAAAATGCCCAAAAATGGAAAAAATGGGTTTAAAATTAGGGAAAAATAGAAAACGGACTGAGAAAAATTATGGGAAATTACATCTATGTTTGTGCAATATATAACAATGGAAAAACACGAGGTTGGCCTCGGTTTGTCTGCGTTTCTATGTTTTGTGCGTATTTATCGTTCTTTTAAAAGGGAGAAATGCATAGAAACCCTATCTAACCGATCAATGATGCAAAATGCTAAGAGTTAGATGAAGAGGGGATGAAACGCTGAAAGATAAAGAAAAGATCTGATTTATGCATTGCACTTGGCACATAGGAAACAGTTTGAATAAAGAGGATGGTAGCATGAGCATATGGCTCGATGCCTCCTTTCAACGCAGCACGCACTAGTAAAATTCATGGAAAAGAATACTTTATGCACCATTCACGATGCTAATTTTCTTTTGTTTGTGCACTAAACCATTCACATTATGCACTATGCATGGTTCATGGTATCAAAGGAAAATCTCCTGGACTGCATGGCAATTGTTTTCTTAGGACTTTGACCCACGATTGAGAGTGTAAGGTTATCCCTTGCCGTAGACTAGAGGGTCAGTTTCCTAAGGGACTGTGAAGTGAGGAAGCATGGTATATCTCCTCGAAATACGAGAAACATAAAAGAGAGGAGTTTGTGTTCGTCTGTGTTATATGTTTAGCAGCGCATCAAAGGGCCAATCCCTGCAATGTAGGAGAGCTGCAGTGAGGCTCCGACTATTAGTCAATGGAGTGCCTCCCATGTGTGTGTGACGAGGCGTTATGCCTATGTACTTTGGGATCTCCCTCCGAGGAGTTTTAGGGAAACGTTGAACTATAAACTATAAACGCAGGAATTAAGCTTTAGGGCAGTTTATCCTTTAGCATTAGATTGATGCTCCTGGTCTACGAGGCCGTGAGGGTGTTTGTGTGTCATGAGCATGAGGTTCGGCTAGTGCTATAGCGAGTGCCGGCCCATTTTAGGTCCCATCAAGTGGCTATGGCCTCCCCGCTCCTTCCTTGTGCTAGTTCCTTATTGATAAAGTATTGCATCCATGCCACAAAACTGTCTATGCCAGTGCTAGCCGGGATGCTAGGGATGGCAGTGGTGGCTTCACTATCGTATACCAAGGGGGTTGGGATGGGATGGAGGGGGGCCTTACCCTTGCCCTCGATGACCATGGATGGCATGGCTTCAGGTACTTTTGCGCTTGAGCTGGGTCTATCTTCCCTAAGTAGACTTACGGTCCCTAGGCCATGTCTTCATCCTCTTGTCTTCTCAACTCTGCCTCCTCTTCCCTAGCTCTTTTTTCTCTCTCTTCTTCTATTTTCCTTGCCTCCTCGGCCAACCTTTCAGCTTCTTCCTTCTCCTTCTTTTCCACTTCGTCGCCTCTCTCAGGGATTCCTTTTTTGCTCTTTCCAGATCTTCTTCTTCCTTTTTCATGCCCGCCTTCTATTTCTTCCTCTGAGTTGCCTTCCCAATGAACTCCTTTGTTTTTCTTCATTCTAATTGAGCTTCCCACTCCTCCTTCTCTGTTTTGGTTTCTATCCGGTCGCTCAATTGCTCCTTTTTTTTATGGATCCTGGGGTCTCATATGCTCCTTTGCTTCCATGTTGGGCCTCTTTCACAGCCTCCTGGATGATGGCCATTAGAATGCTTCCATACCCGATGAAGGAGGCTTTTGAGGAGGGTTTCTTCCTCTGTGTATTCTTAGATGAGGGGAATTCTCCACTTGCCTGTTTGTTGCCCAGGGCTAGTGCTTTGGCCACTTGGTCTATTGTTTTGTGTACATAGCCATTCCAATCCACCTCATCCAAGGTGTGGGCTGCTGCATTCTCTAGCATAGGTACAGTGATCCGGTGCATAAGGGAATTGTAGCGTTGGCTAGAGAAAAGGGCATGCACCAACTTTACCTGTAGGTGAATCTTAGCATCGGGGATGTCTTGTAAGTTGATGCCATTTCTTGTCAACACTTCTTCCCTATTCATCTTCAGCAGGGCATACACATCCCTTATACGTTTTTTCTCCACCCTAGGTTCCAATCCTAGTGCTTTCTCCACCAAGGCCTGGGTTAGCGGTTCATGCACTTGTCGAGCATTGTCCCCCCTTCCCACCATCACCATTCCGCACTCTCGATTGACATTGTAAGTTCTCACAAGAACTCCACACACTTTGTGTGGTCAGGTTCGTGTGCAAACTTCTCTAGGTACTTGTGGAGGTGGCACTATTCCACTATCCTCCTTGCGCCTTGCTCCTTGGCCACCATCTTCTCAAGGTTGTGAACGCTACAGAATTTTAGCTGATTGTAAGCTCAATTTTCCAGGTTGATGCTATAATGTGCTCTCTCTTCTTCTATGAAGGGGAGTCGGTGGGCCCGGTCTTGTTGCGACATCTCTCATTCCTATCATGAACCATACTTCCCATTAGTGCTACAATTATTATACATACAAGAATTTGCTAAAAAGAGAAATTTTATGTTTGTTGAAGGACAACATTAAACTCCAATACAAATTCTCCTCTTCAGGCTTAGTTTGTGACATCCTTCCTACATCACCCATTTATTAGGTGTTTATTGCATTTACTTGATCTTGATTGGTTTAATTTGGTTCACCTTCACCCTATTCACCTTCACGCTACCCTTGTACCCTCTCCCCTTCCATATTGATAAGAATCCTTCCTAGGATCGAAGGTTAGGAGATCCAAGGCATTCGGCATTCGGGTATAAGGCTTACTTGCGCATGAGCCAAGTATAGAATTCTGGGTTGTATTGTAGCTGAGCCTTGGGGTCCAGAGGAGTGAAGGGTCGGATACTTACATGTGTGATGTAAGTGAGGACATCGGTTAGGAAATCGCCACAAAGAGTGGTTAACACTCTATATGAGGTGGGTGCGACGTAGGTTGGGTCATACTCTGATGTCTTGATTGCGTGGCGCTGCTCAATGTTGGTCATGATTTGGCATCCTTTGAGTTCCCACTGCAATCGCAGAGTGTACCAGTTTCATAAAAATGGGGAGTCTGTATCAGCTAACACTTTCAACTCCTCGATTTCCTTGTCAGTGATGGAGGAAATCACACGCTTATCATAAGATGTAATGAGGCGTTGTTTGATGGTTGGTCTCTTGATATCTCAACGCGTAGCAATTCTGCAGCAGCTGAGTGGGGTGTTTTGACAAAGGTAAATTTGAATGTTTCCCAGGAGCAAGGCATTGTGCAAACTTCCATCGCTAAGGGCTCTTGCAATAGGCCCAAGTCCTAATGGTCATAACTTAGAGCTAGTGACATGAATGTGGCATCCAAGTGTCTAAGACAAGCAATAACGTCATCCCCTATGTCTTCGGCTAGGTCTGCGGCTAGAGTTAAGAATGATTTTCGCTCGTAAGATGGTTTAAGGCTTGCATGTGGCTGGGGTTTGATGGGGCTAGTAAGTGCGGTGGCAGATGGTGGTAGTTGCCCATGATGCGGTGGTTGAGTCCCGTGGATAAGCATCGGAGTAGTGGTTGCTGTGGATGGGCTGCTACACTCAGATTGGGCTTGGCAAGTCTTATTGTCATTAGTAGGGGTTGAAGGGGGTAACGTTGTTTGGGGTTTGGGCCGATAGTCTAACTCAACTCCTTGGAGCTCATGCGTGGGTGAGCTGGTAGTAGGTAGGCTCATGAAATGTTGTGGCTTCTGGTTCCAAGGTTCCACAGGGCTCGGGTTGGTTACAAAAGAGGGTGGCATTTGAGTGATGTTGTGGGCCACTTTGGCCTTAGGGATCCATAGCTAGGCATTCCCCTCATAGTATCCTTGCACGTGCAAGAGGGATTTAGGAACCCATCTCAGCTTGATCATGCTTTGATCTGTGTAATGGCGTCTCAGCCTCCTGGGCTTAGAGTCTCCTGAGTTACGAAGATGTGGGCGTCTACTCCTAGGCGGCGGTCACGGTCGTTTAGGCCTCCATTGAAACTCAAGTAGTTGGGCCTTAGCTTTTACTACTGTGAGCGGCGGCCAATGAGGCTTGGTGCATGGTAGCTGAGCCCTATCCCCCTCTGTGGACTTGGTTGCGAGTATTTCTATCGGTGGCTTTGTGGACTTTAACGGAATCGCGTAGCCCTTTGCCGAAGGTTGTATCAATATGGACGATGCCGATGGTGAGGTGGATGCACTGCGACTCATAATCGACATTGCAACGAGTTTGCTTCTTGAAGGTTCTCCCTAGCAAGGACTCTATGCCCGCGTTCTTAGTGTTTGGCAACACGTAAAAGTTCATTAGTACAGTCTTAGACTCAATAGCAAGAATGGTTTGACACTTACCAAGGAGAAGGAGTGCGTATGAGTGGCCCCCATATGGGTTTAATTGGGCATTAGTGGGCTGTAGTGGTGGTTTACCAAGTTGGGCCCAATGATCATGAGTTAAGACATTGAAGTCTGCTCCCTCATCGATCAAGGCATTGAAAGCGCATGTTTGCTTGGCAGTGACCATGATGTGGAGGTATGCGGGTTCTACAGCTTGCTCGTCCTCATCAACAACTTCTGTAATTGTGGCGACTCGTATCGTGATAGGGGGTTCCAACATTGGTGGCTCATGCAGCGAATGCACACATGAGGGTAGTACTTCTTAACGTGATTGCCATTAAAGAAGCCGATGGCTTTGCCATCTAGAGTCTCGAGCTCAATGTTGCCGATTCGACTGATTGCATGAACCCTGAAAGGCCCAAGACCTCTAAACTTCATTTTTTTCTTGTGTCCTTTGACTGAGTACAAGAGCACTAATTTGCCCCGTTCAAAGTCGCGCTGTTTGACATGCTTGTCAAACCAACTCTTGCATCATGCCTTCTCGCATATGAGCATAGGAGTGGCCAGAAGGCGTGTTTTCGAGAGGCGTTCAAGCTCTACTAGGCCTTGCGTCCATGCCTCCTTCCCTTCACACCATTCTTGAAGTGCTATTCTCAGGCTAGGGATGAAGAACTCTACTGGTAGAATTGCCTCAGTCCCATAGGTTAACCTAAAGGGGGTCTGGCCGACAACCATTTTATAAGATGTACGGTAAGCCCACAGGGCTGCCATCAGCTTGTTATCCCAGTCACTGCGCAAAGCAGAGACTACGTTGGTCAGGACATCTACAAGGATCTTATTTGTGGATTCTGCCAGTCTGTTTTCCTAAGGGTAGTACGGACAGGATTTTCAATGGATGATAAGAAAGGAGGATAGAAGGTGCGCTATCACTTCATTGATGAAGTGCATGCCCTGGTCACTGACTAGTTCGATGGAGCAGCCGAACCATGAGATCACCTGTTCCCATAAGAACTTGGCAGTCATTCTAGTGTCATTTTTGCGTGTTGCTCTCGCTTCCGCCCATTTCATTAGGTATTCCGTGGGCCACAATGATATATTTGGCCTACAAATACTATGTTGCATGACTAATGGGTCTTACAAAGTTGATTTTCTATTTTTTGAAGAGTTGTTATGCAATGATTGGGACTAACTCCATTTGATCCTTGTGAATCGGTACCTTTGTCCATTGTTGACACTCGTCGCAATGCTTAATGAATCGTACTGCATTGTGAAAAAGCGTGGGCCACCACAGTTGAGACTGCAGCACCTTGGGGGCTGTCGTGTCTGCACTAAAGTGTCCTTCAGCAATTTTGCTATGCGCCTTTGTGAGCACATCGTGTATCTCATGCTTGCATATGCATCTACGCAGTAACCTGTCTTGCCCTAACCTATATAGTTGGCCTGCTATCAACTAATAGGGCTGGATTTTGAGGATGAGTTGCATAAGTTGGGCCTTTTCTATTGGCTGCTTAGGCAGTCCGTGCTCCAGGACATGGACGATGTCATCTGCCTAGTATGGTGTTAGATCAGCCTTGAATAAATCTCTTTTGCTGGAAAGGTTGAATAGATGGGCGTCTCGCAATTTATTGGCCTTGTCCAGCAACCTAAATGTGTGACATGTGGTCAGCCATGTAGTATTACTTTCCCTTCCGTACCACCATGGAGAAGTTGAATTCTAAAAGTAGAAGGAGCCATCAAGCTATCCATCTGAGCATAGGGTTTGTTCACTAGATACAGCAAGGCTTGATGGTCCACGAAGAAAGTAAAAGGCGTAGCCAAAAGATAATGCCAAAATTTTTTTACCGCAAATACCATGGCTAAGCCTTCTCTCTCAATCATTGAGTAGTTCATTTTGGTCTCAGTGGGTTGTCTGCTAGCAAAGCTCACTAGATAGTTGAGGTTGTGTTCACCAGGTTGGCACAGTACTGCCCCCATGGTAAATTTCAAAGCATCAATATGTACATGGAAGGTGACGGTCCAATCTGGGGCTCGTAAGATCAATGCAATAGTCACAACCTTTTTCAATTCCTCACATGCTCGTTGACATGCTTCATTCAAAAACAATCAATAGCTTGTACAAAGGTCTGGCAATCAATGCATAGTTCAGCACAAACCGTCGATAGTACCCCATATGGCCTAGAAATCATTGAACTCCCTTATAGTTAATTGCGGGCGGAAGATCAACAATAACCCTGACTTTCGAGAAGTCAGTGGCAATGCCGTTCTTTGGCACCATGTGCCCTAGGATGCACCCATGTTTCACCAAGAACTGGCACTTTAAGGGGTTCAGGGAGAGACGATATAGGTGACACCGCTCAAAGACTGCTCGAAGTTTGCCTAAGTGTTCTCGCCAGGTTGAGTGAACACACAAGTCATCCACAAGGACCTCCAATTCCTTGTGAAGCATGTCTTTAAATATGGTGCACATGAGGCGTTGAAAGGTAACTGGGGCATTAGTCAACCCAAAGGGAATGACTATGTAAGCAAAGACACCCTATTCGGTGGCGAAGGCAATCTTATGCCTGTCGGCAGGATGAACTTGCACCTGATTGTATCCCGAGAAGCCATCCCCAAGAAGCTATAGGCCTCTTTGCCCATCACTTTCGAGCATGTGCTCGGTGTATGGCAATGGGTAATTGTCTCTCTTAGTGGCAGTGTTCACCTTCTTGTAATTGATGCACACTCTAATCTTTCCATTCTTCTTCATTACTATGACTATGGGTGACACCTAGTCTGTGTGCTCAATTTCATAGATGAATCCTGCTTTTATCAGCTTGTCAATCTCTTCTTTGACTGCATGAGCGTGTTTTGGATTCATCGGGTATGGTCGCTGCTTGACCAGTGTTGCATCTAGTGTTATGGGTATGTTATGGGTCACTACACTCGGATCCACCCCCTTAAGCTCCTCTAAGAACCAAGCAAACACGTATACATACTCTTGCAAGAGAGCAACAAGACTTTTCTCCTCTTCCTCAGTCAAGTCATCGTTAATTAAGACCAGTCGGGGTGCCTCCCCTTCTTGTGCTAGGTTCACTCCTTGACCTTGGCTCATCCCTCGATGGGTTCACTCGTTTGCCCTTGGCGTTTAGCACCTAATAGGATCACTACCCTGTCACCCTTCTTGAACTTTATAAATCTCCTCGCGAGATCCTGTGGCTTCCTTTGCTCCTCTGTTTGTGTGTCCCTAGGCTGTTTTGCCCTATCTTCCTTCAACCGTCTGCGCATCAAGTGGATGGGTAGGTCCCCCTTGGTGCGTCTGGTCTTGGATAGTCGAGGTATCTCCGGATCGCTATCTGAGCTCACTTCCAACTGAATCAAACTCGACATATTATATTTCTCATTTATATAGAAAAAAATCCTTTTTACCCTTAAAATACGTGTTTTGCGTGTACTTTAACATTAATTCCAGTCATGTAGCCTTGTATTTTTTGATTTTCAGGTTGCAAATAGTTGGAACTCATGGAAAACAATATCATAATGAACTTTCATCCCATATGAACAAGGTTTCATAAAGCAAATAGCATTAAAAACACATTTTTCTTTGTAAAAATAGCATTACTGCTTAGTTTCGGGTTTCGGTTTTTTGTTCTTGGTTACGGGACTGATTTCCAGCATGCATTTAATGCTTAGCATGATCCCGCATTGCCGTCTCCAGCCCCTCTTCATTCATGGAGCAATCCGATGACGAGCATTCGCCATTCCTTCTTCTTCTTTCTTCTTCCCGCATGCACCACCCCTTAGAGGAGAGAGAGGGAGGAGAGAGAAAGATTGAGTTTCTCTCTCTCCAACCAGGCCATCATTTTTTGCGTGAGAGGCGGCGATATGATCGGCAAGAAATGTGGAATTGTCTGCTGACATCTGATCTATGGCTTCCTTTCAGCCAAAAAATCACATCGTGGGGGGGGGGGGGGGAGGAGTTGTTTTGATCAGCGCGATGTCGTACAGAACAGCCCATGACTATTTTTTTGAAAAAAATGGGGGTGGGGGGTTCCCAAGAGGCATCCCTCTTGACCCCTTGCATGTCCACCTTTTCATTTCTGGCCTTTTTTCCGACCTTTCCAGCGTTCGGTGTCCGAATCGCAATCCGAAAAATCCTGGGCGTCCCTCTCCGCACTAGCTAGCAGCTCCCGCAACTCGATCCGGTGGATGGAAAAATTACTAAAAATCTGCAAGTGTCACATGCGTGCCTTTAAAGCACTTGACGCTTAAAATCGTCCTAGGTCGAGGCGCCGCTTTCGTGATTGAACATTTTTCTGCTAAATTTCACATTTTTTCGCAATTTTTAGGCCCATTTGCTGCCCTAAAATCCAGCTTTCATTGGCGACCATGGGATAGGGCGACTCAGCCCGTCGAATCCCACAACAGATCTGCACAAAACAACCAAAGGAAGCATCAAGCTGATACAAAATAGAGATACTAAACACATCACAATGCTCACCCTACCCCCTGACAAAACCAAGGCATGACATCCACAAGGAGTAGGCCTAGTATAATTTGATAGAAGGTCCGAAGCTAGTCACTAACCAACTGCTCCAACACAGCCAAACTAAAAAGAACTATCAAAGAGGTTTCCCTAAGTGGTGGTCTGAACTACCTACCTAACTAAGGACAACACAACGAGGAGCTCCTACTAGACGAGGACTCCTATAGCCTGATCAAGAAGTATTTTCTTTCAGCACATTTCTTCTTTTAGGGTTTTATGTTTCATACTCGGGTATGTAAAAAGGAGGGAGCTGAGCATAGTGACCTAAGGAGAACAGGGCATCGGCCTCAGGACCTGTCTTGGTACCCAAGAACCTACCAAGCCCTCGCAAGGCAACACTTAATCCTTTTCTGACATTCACTTTTATTTTCGCTCCAACCTTCCTTAATTTCTTCTTTTCTAGCAAGATGCCACCCCTAGGAAGACAAGGCATCGGCCCCGGGTCTGACTCGTCCCCAGGAACCTACTAGGCCTTCGCTAGACGATGATCAACTGCTTATAAATTTTCTTTTCTTTGCTTTTCTATTTCGATAGGGGGTTAGAACCCCTTTTTACACACCTTTGTATATATTAATTGCCTTTAAGATATTCAAGGTTTTTATTATCATCATTATTTTTCCTTCTGGCAGGCTTCTCTAACTGCCTCACAACTAACAAGAACTCCTAGAACGGTTGCCTAGCAGGCTAGCAGAACAAGGTCACTAGGACTGCCTTCTAAAACAGGTCTTTCAATGTCTGACAATGTCTTTACAGGAGGCAACGACTACTCAGACCTCCCCCAGACATACTTAACCTAAACCTGGGACTTCATGCCTTGGTTGCCGGTCCCCAATAAGTAAATAAAATCCCCCAACAAGTGCACAGACACATATAGCATAAAAACACGGTACTCATAAAGGAGAAATATCAACTGGATAGGACCATGAGAAGCGTCCGTGCAACAAAGGCTTCTTCCAAGCTCTTCTTCTGAACCTGTCTAGCACAAAACTAAAACAAGAAACCATTAACTGCACCTGTACTAAATAGACAACTGGCCCTCTTGGCCTAATGAAATAACACACTTTACTACAAAAACTGATCGGCCCTCTTGGCTTTACGAAATACAACATTCAAAACCTCGCAACACTGGCCCTCTTGGCCTAACGAGATAAAACAGAATAGCACCCACACATCCCTCCCCGAAATAACACAGATATGCAATAATAGACTCCTTTCCAAGGATGAAAAAATAGGACTCACATTCCTAAACTAAATGCATAAGGTTATGACCCATCCCTCCTGAATATACAACAAGAGGCGTACGTATAACATGTTGTCTAATTAGTTTGTGGGTCGAGGATAATAACAGTAGATTGGTCTCGGCTACTCTTTGCATCACCCAGATCAACCATCGTCTGCCATATATTGCATGCTCTGATAACATTCCCCACAAGTGACCGGGTCCTGTTTCATCATTGATAGCAATATCCAAACTAGGATCACAGTTGAAGAAAATGTCTTCTTCATAAGCAAGATTTGCCAGTGAATCCGCAAACTGATTCCAATAACGTGGAATCAGCTGAAAAAACACTCTCTCAAACTCCTCAAACAGGTTCATAGCAGTTCGATGATACATGCAAAGAATGGGATTCCGCACTGTGTATGTCCCATCTAGCTGATTCAGGATCAACTGGGAATCCCCTTTTACTAACAACCGATGAATACCACCTTGCTTGGCAATATGCAGTCCCATAATCAAGGCTTTATACTCCGCCATATTGTTAGTGAATTCTACTCCGATATAAGTAGCTAACTTCATCGTAACTCTACGTCGGGGATCTTAGATTACTACTCCAACACTCCCTTTTTTATTAGGGTCCCTGGACGCTCCATCAAAATATAGTGTATACATCCACAATGGGTTTTCTCAGCCTGCCATCACGAACTCCTCTATTCGTAATTATGATAATCAAAGTTCAGCATGTTGAGACGATGAACTGACGGCTCCATCCCACCTTCTTCATTGAACTCAACAGGGATACTTGTCAACAGTCGTAAGCAGTGATGGCAGAAGACTTTGATCTCCCACACAAAGGTTCCGCCTTCTTACTCAATCACTTTGTATCCTTTGATCCACCAGATAAGTTTCCCCTGATGATATCTCTGCTCCAGATATGGGTGCTCTAAATAAGGAATTAACCGCCCCATCAACCAGCTTTCAGCTCTTTTGTAGGTCTCAAATCATCCCCAACATGAACCTGCAATGCATTTCTCTATATTAGCATACTTAGAAATAATAAGGTTTAATCTTATTAAGATTAACCTTATTTTTAAACTCTACTCCCTATAGATCAACTAATAGAGCCGTAGACCTATTTTTCCCTAACTTGACAATCTTGTAGGGCCCAACCCATTTTGGTTCCAGCTTCCCTGGAAACAACTCCCTATGTGCATCATAATATAGAACTAATTGCCCTTTTTTGAAGGTATACTTCTTCGCTGTAAGGTCATGCAACTGCTTCATCCGACGTTTAGCCACCTCCTGGTGTAATAAGCTCTACAATTTCAGTTCATCCAGATGGGCTATGGTCATTAAATGTTCAAAAAGGGAATCCTCGTCTCCCAAAGAGTGGTTAATTGCAAACCGTATGGTTGGCAACTCGATTTCGACGGATAACACACACTCTTCCCCATACACTAATTTGAATGGAGTATGGGTGGTAGCTTGCGTGAACGTTGTATTGTACGCCCATACTGCCACATACAACTTCCTATCCCAGTCTCGTTTCTTCTCAGAGACTATTTTAGACAAGATACCCACAAGCTGCTTATTAGTACTTTTGACTTGTCCGTTTGCTTGTGGATTATAAGGGGTCGTTTTATTGTGCTTGATTTGCCAAGCTTCAATCAAGCTTTTGATCACTTTGTTCAAAAAATGGGTTCCACGGTCCGATACTAATTCTTTCGGTGGACCGAAACGGCAGATAATCTACTCTAAAAGGAAACTTGCAGTCTCTTTTGCATTGTCCTGCCTCGTCGCCCGCGCTTCTGACCATTTTGTGAAATAATCAATTGCTACTATAATGTACATTTTTTGGGTAGTAGATGACGGGGTGATAGGACCCACAAATTCAATGCCCCACTTCCCAAATGGAAGGATAGCCATGATAGGCATAAGTGGACGTTTCCTATTCTCTCGGCTGTCATGTCTTTGATAAGTATCACATCGCTTTACATACTCAAAGGAATCTTGGAAGATGGACGGCCACCAATATCCAGCTCTTAAAGCTTTCTGCATCGTCAACCGTCCCGCGAAGTGCCCTCCACATGCAGAGTCATGGCACTCTTTCAAGATGAAAGGAACCTCGTCAGGCATCACACATCGGCGATAGATATCATCAACACCCTACCGATATAGTGTCCCTGCGATCAAGGAAAACTTCAATGCCTGTTGTTTGATTTTCCTCTTTTCTGATTTTGACAAACCATCTCCAGTCTCTCCTGTTGATAGATAATGCGTAATAGCAGCATACCAAGATGGAATAGAAGCTGTATCAATTTTAAACATTTCTGCAATGTCGCTTCCTTCAGCCAAAGTCTCTTTCGGCTCCCCGAAATCCACAAGGCATTCCACAATACCCTGCAACCTCAGTGGCTTACTCTTAATCTCATAATCGAACTCCTGCAAAGTGATTAACCACTTTGCCGAACGATCAGGCGGTTGCAACTTGTTCATAAGCAATCTAAGCCCTTCTGCCGTCGTATAGAAAACTACCTTCTCATAGAGGATATAGTGCCTGAATTTCTTAGTCTCAAAGACCATTGCAAGACAAAATTTTTCCACGTAGGTATAATTGATCTCTAAAATGCCCAATTTCCGACTAGCAAAAGCTATTGGATAATACCACTTTTCCTCCCAGATTTGGGCTAAACAGTAGCTTATACTATGCATGGTGGCTGCTGCTGAAAATATGTAGAACACCTCGCCTCTTTTAGGTGCTTTTAAAACGGGTGCTTTTACTAGCTCCTATTTCACATCCTCGAAAGCTACCTTACAAGGGTCGCTCCATTCAAATGAATAGCTAAAGGATAATAAATTGGTTAATGGCAATGTTCTTTCTGCCAAGGCATTTATAAACCTCCGACAGTATCCTATCGATGACAGAAAGCTATGAACCTCTTTCGGAGTGCGTGGTGGACTCATAGCAACTATGACCTTGATCTTTTCAGGTCAGTTGCGATCCCTACTGAACTGACCACATGACCTAGCAATAGCCCATAAGGCACTCCAAAGACACACTTCCGTGGGTTAAGAGTGATGCAAAATTACCTGCAGCGCTCAAAGCACTTTCTTAAAATAATCAACATCCTTTCCCTTACAGTGGTTGCCCCCAGGTCATCAATAAATACTTTCAGCTCGTCTGGAGAGATGTCACCAAAGGTCTTGTCTGCTGTTTGTTGCCATGATCCAGGTGCATTGCATAGACCAAAGGCCATCACATGGTACACAAAAGTACCAAAGACAGTAATGAAAGTCTTTTTCAACTTGTCCTCTTCTGCAATTGCCATCTAGTTGTATCCCGCAAAGCAATCCATAAATGAATATATTTCCCTACCCGCTAATTGATCCAAAATCTGGTCAATAAATGGCAACGGGTAGTAATTCTTAACTGTCTGCTTATTTAGCTCCCTAAAATCTACACATAGTCGGATCAGGTTGTTTTTCTTCTTCCTGATGACAACCGGTGAACACCACTTTGTGTGCTGAACAGGGAAGATCAAACCAGCTTTCCGTAACTTCTGTAACTCCTCAAACAGCCCGTCCCTCAATTTGAAAGGCATACGCCTTACCTTCTGACGGACAGGACGACTGCCATCTTTTACAGGAATACTATGAACAGCCAGGCTGGGAGGAATGCCTCTCAGCTCATCATAACTCCAAGCAAAGATGTCGCGGAATTCTTGAATCAAGGACACATAGTCCTTCCTTTCTGATGAACTGAGCATGGAACCTAATTTAATTGGGCGCGAATCATTCGGCATGCCAAGGTCCAACTCAATCACATCAGTGTCTCTTATCCTGTCTTGCGGCTCTATCAGCTTATTTAGAGTTATCTGATAGATATCCTCTGTAGTGGACCCCTCTTTAGATTCATCACTGGATGATGTCTCACTACCAGATGGATCATCTGCTGTCTCTAATTCAGTAGAGGATAAAAGAGCTCTCTCACTCTGAGGAGACTTAGGATAAGCATCGACTACTACTCGATTAGCACCTCTACCTAGAACCACTCGACCCGCTGGTATATCAACTTGACAGTCTGTTCGTAAGATCCAAGGCCTACTGAGCAAGACTCGATAGCTAGGACATCCTGCGAATCTTATCACCCTAAAGTCCAAGAAGCATTCTACACTTGCCATTGTAACATGGACCCTAGTAACGCAACCTTCTGGTTGTCTCAGACTATCATCAGCCATTCTAAGAAGGGTGGAGCTATCCTTTTGGATGCCTAGACCTAGCCTCTCCATCATTTCTGAACTCATGATATTGACGGAGGATCCAGTGTCTACAATGGCATGTTCCACTAATATTCCATCCACATAAGCTGGAACCCTAGGGCAATTCTTTTCAGCATGATCAAACCAATCTTCCCCTACTCGGGCTATGCCCAAAAGTTCTACAATATACCCAATATGCAGGATCTTCTTAAATTCCTTGCGTACTCCTGGAGATAATTTAATCAACTGTAGAAGATTTACGTCTGGATTAACTTCGCAAAGAGAACTTGCTAAATCAAAGTCATGATAAGTAGCCAAAGCTCTCTTTTCTCGCCAAACCATCCTCTCTTTTGGTCTTTGGACCGGGTTTGGTGCTTCTTTCTTAGCTCTTGCCTTCTTTCTTGGCACTGCCTCATCCTTCTTAGGGTCAACTTTCTTGTCAACCAGCCTTAGCGGTCCCCCTTCCTTGCTAGGATTCTGGACTTGTGTCCCCTTATCCCCTTGTTTAGGGTTTCCCTCGACCGGTTTTGCATTATCTTTGTCAACCTCTTTAGCCTTTTGGCCTCTTGTCACGGCTCATAAGTTAGAGGTTTCAGCATCATTGACTCGTACAGCCTCAATAAGGCTGACTCCATTGCCTTGTGGCAACTCTTCTACAGTGGTCTTTCCCCTGTGCAATATTTGTCTTGGTGCATCATTCTGCTACTGCAAGTTATTTCCTTGTGCTCTATGATTCACTGGGCCCGGCTATTTACTCCCTTGTTGGAGGGAGCTAATCTTAGTCCAACAGGTAGCAGCTAAATGGCCCGACTTCCCACAAATATCGCATTTAACATTTGGACAGTTTCTAGGGAAATGTTGTCCACCACACCACTTACAACTGAATCTTGAGGGTCCACCCTCTTCAGGGCGTCGACTCCCTATCAGATTCTACTGCTTCTTCAGGAAATTAATGTTGATATCTATTTGTCTCGGTATTGTTCAGAAACCATGTTAGTATAATGCTTCATCATATCCTCAACTTCGCCAAGGACATTAGATGCACTCGACTCATAGCCTCGATCATTGACCCGTCGTTCCATTGGCCTAACAATCTGATTCGACATTGGTTGTTGACTCACATGAACAACATTAGAATTCAAAACTTGGCCTCCAACATTTGGTGGAGCCACTAACTTGCCATAGGCATAGTCACACTGGGAGGAGCTGGTAGCAAAGGTACATTTTGAACCATACTTCCTCTCCCATTAGGGTTAGTCATAGGCATCCCTTAACTTCCATTCGTCAATGGTAGGTTGCCTCTAGGCACTAAACCCGCATTAACATTTATTCGAGAAGAGTAGGCCGTTTGTAATCATGCTTCTACTCCCTCTGCCCGCGTAATAGCGGTGTCTATATCTGCCAAGGCCACACTGCTCAATTGTACTTGGATATTAAAATCCAACCCATGCAAAAAGTATTGCAATTGGGTAGCCAGCAGAATGGGAATGTAAGTTTGTAACTTATGGAATACTTTCTTCAGCTTCTTGGCATAAGCTTTCACATTCTCATGAGGGTCTTGGCGTGTTACATTCAAGACACGCAACCAATATTGGCCACCTCTTTCAGGGGCATATTCTCCTCGGAAAGTGGCATAAAATTGATCAATTGTGGTTATGGTCCCAGACTCTATGCTGTGATACCATACCGCAGCCCTTCCTTACGTCATATTAAAGAACATCATGAGATGTCCCTCATCTTGGATGTGATAATTGAACATCAATCTTTGAAATTCACAAATGTGAATTTCCACATCCTCTTCCACTAACCCATTAAAAATGGGCAAGGGAACTCCACTGACTAATAGTCGGAGCCTCACTGCAGCTCTCCTACATCGCAGGGATTGGCCCTTTGATGCGCTGCTAAACATATAACACAGACAAACACAAACTCCTCTCTTTTATATTTCTCGTATTTCCAGGAGATATACCATGTTTCCTCACTTCACATTCCCTTAGGAAACCGACCCTCTAGCCTACGGCAAGGGATAACCTTACACTCTCAATCATGGTTCAAAGTCCTAAGAAAACAATTGGCATGCAGTCCAGGAGATTTTCCTTTGATACCATGAACCATGCATAGTGCATAATGTGAATGGTTTAGTGCACAAAAAAAAGAAAATCAGCATCGTGAATGGTGCATAAAGCATTCTTTTCCATGAATTTTACTAATGCGTGCTGCGTTGAAAGGAGGCACCAAGCCATATGCTCATGCTACCATCCTCTTTATTCAAACCGTTTGCTATATGCCAAGTGAAATGCATAAATTAGATATTTTCTTTATCTTTCAGCGTTTCAGTCCCTCTTCATCTAACTCTTAGCATTTTGCATCATTGATCGGTTAGATAGGGTTTCTATGCATTTCTCCCTTTTAAAAGAACGATAAATACGCACAAAACATAGAAACGCGGACAAACTGAGGCCAACCTCGTGCTTTGCCATCGTTATATATTGCACAAACATAGATGTAATTTCCCATAATTTTCCTCAGCCCGTTTTCTATTTTTATCTAATTTTAAACCCATTTTTCCCATTTTTGGGCATTTTCCCTACTTTTCTTTAATAAATAATGACTGAAAATGAAAATTGATTGTGGGATATGGCCCTTAGGTTCATTAACAGCAAAAAATCAAATTTAGTTGGTGCGACATATTATATTTCTCATTTATATAGAAAAAAAACCCTTTTTACCCTTAAAATACGTGTTTTGCATGTATTTTAACATTAATTCCAGCCATGTAGCCTTGTATTTTCTGATTTTCAGGTTGCAAATAGTTGGAGTTCATGGAAAACAATATCATAATGAATTTTCAACCCATATGAACAAGGTTTCATAAAGCAAATAGCATTAAAAACACATTTTTCTTTGTAAAAATAGCATTACCACTTAGTTTCGGGTTTCGGTTTTTTGTTCTTGGTTACGGGACTGATTTCCAGCATGCATTTAATGCTTAGCATGACCCTGCGTTGCCATCTCCAGACCTCTTCATTCATGGAGCAATCCGATCTTCGTTGGACGAGCATCCGCCATTCCTTCTTCTTCTTTCTTCTTCCCGCGTGCACCACCCCTTGGAGGAGAGAGAGGGAGGAGAGAGAAAGACTGAGTTTCTCTCTCTCCAACTAGGCCATCATTGTCTGTGTGAGAGGCGGTGATATGATTGGCAAGAAATATGGAATTGCATGCTGACATCTGATCTATGGCTTCCTTTCAGTCAAAAAATCACATCGTGGGGGAGGGGGGGAGTTGTTTTGATCAGCGCACCGTCGTGTAGAACAACCTGCGGCTGTTTTTTGAAAGAAATGGCGGTGGGGGGGTCCCAAGAGGCACCCCTCTTGACCCCTTGCATGTCCACCTTTTCATTTCTGGCCTTTTTTTCGCCCTTTCTCGCGTCCGGTGTTCGAATCGCAATCCAAAAAATCCTGGGCGTTCCTCTCGGCATCCTGCACTGGCCAGCAGCTCTCGCAACTCGATCCGACGGATGAGAAAAATACTAAAAATCTGCAAGTGTCACATGGGCACCTTTAAAGCACTTGACGCTTAAAATCGTCCTAGGTCGAGGCGCCGCCTTCGTGATTGAACATTTTTTTGCTAAATTCCACATTTTTCTGCAATTTTTAGGCCCATTTTCCGCCCTAAAATCGAGTTTTCACCACCGGGCACAAAAGGCCAACTACGGATGCTGAATCTAGGCAAGAGCCAAAACGGTAAAAAATGGAAGCCTCCACCACCCTAATCCCCACCACCATGGTGCCGCATGCAAATCATGACAAATACGTCAATGAATTGCTCTCACAGTTAGAAAAGGCAAGGGAGGAAAGGAGGATCGCGGTGGCCAAGTTGGAGGCAGAAAGGGAAGCGGTAGCGACCTTCCAACTTGAAAAAACAAAGCACTGGCTGCGCAACAAAAGGAAATTCTCGACCTGAAGAGGGAACTGAAGGCCAAAAAATGGAAGCCTCCACCACCCCAATCCCCACCACCATGACACCGCACGCAAATCATGACAAATACGTCAATGAACTGCTCTCACAGTTAGAAAAGGCAAGGGAGGAAAGGAGGATCACGGTGGCCGAGTTGAAGGCAGAAAGGGAAGCGGTAGTGACCCTCCAACTTGAAAAAACAAAGCACTGGCTGTGCAACAAAAGGAAATTCTCAACCTAAAGAGGGAAATGAAGACCAAGGAAGAAAATGAGCAAAGCTAGCGATCAAGAGCTCGAGAAGATGAAGGAGTTTACCCCAGGGGAGGAAGGGAGGAAACAAGAAGACGAGCACCACCATTGAGAAATGGAAACAATGACTGAAAGGCTGAGCCTCAAAAGAGAAGAACATGAGTGAATGGGCAGAGAGTTGGAAGATTAGCAGCGGAGGCTCACAACTTTGGTGCAAAGACAGGAAGAAGGCATGGAAGAGATGAAGAAAAGGACTGAAGTGTGGGTAGGCCAGAATGATCAAAGAGTGAAGACCATAGCGCATCACTTAGCTCTGGCGGCAGAGAAAGAGAAAATCCTAGCAGAAGGCAGAGTAGAGGCAGCCCAAGTGGCCTTCCACACTCAATAACAAATCTTCCTGAACACCTTGATGGATGCCACGCATGAGGAAGAAGGGGAATCCGTGGAGGCAGTAAAAAAGAAACTAAGCATAGCGCGTAGAGCCCTACGTGCAAGGATACACATGCCCTCCCAGCCCATGGCAAAGGGGCTAGGTCTAGGGAAACACCGTAGGTATCCACTATTGACTAGCCTAAACCCCCAAGAAATTGATGCCTTAGGGTTTGTAGAAGGGATGCAATAGCAAGAGCGCCTAGGGAGTGAGACAGAACTGCACGTTGACCTAGGAGGATTCGAAGAAGAGGTGGTTCCACAACCCCCTTCACCTCATCTTGAAGGGCAAGGGCAGCCAACAAACACATCTACGGGGATAGAAAAACCACCCTGAGGGAGAAGAGGAGGAAACTGGTGGAAGAAGCCATACAAAGATTAAGAGCTAACCCTATGGCCCAACCCTTTGTACCCCTCCCACCATGCCCCAATGACATGCTCCCCAGTTTTCATGTGGAGCTCATACTTTGGGAGAGAGAAGAACATGCAAAGCAACCCTTCACATTCACCTTCCTCACCCCCAATGCATTGCATAGAGTTCTTCCCACCAAAATAGTGGACAAGGTGATCAACGTCGAAAGTCGCCTGAGTCAATAGTGGCTGCAGGAAAGAGAAAAGAATCCCACCCTCTGGGGCATTGAGGATGCAGAATACTGGTAGAATAAAGTTTTTGAAGTGCCTCAATTTGTGCTTGAATACGAGTGCCAACCACTGTGGCGAAGGCACATCTGCGAAGACAATTTCTTTGCATGGATGGCCTTCTGTAACACTCTCCCTTCAGAGAGGAACGGCCCTTCCTACATGGCATACCCTCAACGAATAGGAGTAGACTTTGATACAAACGCCCACGGCCATTACGACTTCCCTGTAATATACAACCCATGTATCACCACTTTAGCCCAGGCCCTCACCTTCACCTTTGACAGCTTAGATGCCACCATGACACGCTTTATCGCCGATTTTTCCCCCTGCCCGGATCCCGCCTTCATCACCACTTGTAACTATCTTAGGCTCCTAAAAATCCTACTTAGGCAAGACCCCACCCCAGCCAAACGCGGCCTTCCCTTGCTCTTTTTTGATCCTAATGCAATTGACAGCTACGCGATGACCCGTCTCATGATGCTGGCCAGTCTCCTCCCTTCTTTTTGCATCGTTGTTCTTGAAGACATGAGCGATAGACGGTTCACTTGCTACAACCATCCTTTCCTCTCCACCACTCCCCTCCAGGTTCGTTTGAACCTTAATAATTTCCTGCAAGGTCAGAGATTTTTGAGCCACTCCATTAAATTTCCTTCACCACCTCCTCCTGAGGACGAGGACTAACAAGTCCCTACAACTAAACACAATCCAACAAAAAAAAAACGCATCTACACGCCGGTCCCAGCACATTGCTCACAATCCCTCCACCTAGGGGTCCTTAAGCTAGACGCATCCGATGACCACGGTCGGCCAGCCCCGCTCCTAACCCCCTAGCCCTTTTTTGCCCCCACTTTACGCCTAGGGCCCACCAAGGGAAGGACACACCTAGGGAGTTAACACTTGCCTATGGTTAGACCTGTCACCCTATGCTACACTCACCACACGTCCCTACAACACAAACGGGGTCCTCAAGTGTGGGACATCACCCAGGCAGACCCAGCTCCCCGTTCCACTAGCATGCACACAGGGCACCCCACAATAAAAAAGACACTCCCCTTAGGTGAGAGCACCACACTTTCTCCTCGTAGCCATTGCAAGATGTGCCCAACCATCAACTTCAGAGGCCCCATCACCCACTTCATAGTATTGCCCATGTTCCCACGGTAGCCCAACCTGCCTATGGCCCTACCATCGCCTGTCCTTCCCCAAGAAATAGCTTGACGTGCCATGGGACTAGCACCCATCTCGGAGGGGGGTAATGTTAACCTCAAATTGGAATGGCAGAAAAATAAAGGAAAAAGCGCAAAAAGAATAGAAAGAGAACAAAGGCATAGAGGCAGCCTAAAAAACTAAACTGAGGCAAAAAGAGCAATTTTAAAGGAAAGGCACCTCAAAAACTCTAAAAACTCTTGTAAAAGAGCGCCAGGCTCCCTCCTGTGCCACTTGTAAAGGATTAGATGGGTATAGGTGTGAAGCAAGAAGAGGGAATTAGGAAAAGGGACCTTGCCACAATGGCCGGTCATGTAACAAGGGATGGTGCCCATGGGGGTTTTAGGGTTTGTATATATAAAGTTGCAAAAGTGAATGAAAGCTCATTCTTTGGTGTGTGGCTAACAAGAGTCCTCTCTTCTTCTATTCTTCTCCTCTTCTTGCTAGTGTATGTGCATTTGAGGGAGGGAGTGTGAGAGTGTGAGGGAGTGTGTGGAAGTGAGGGATCAAGAGGGTGAATCTCTTCACCATCTCCTCTTCTATTTTCCTCTCTCTTCCCTTCCCTTCTCTTACCTTGCACGTGGCTATGGAGAATGGAGCTTGGAGATGGAGGAGGCTTGAGGATTCTTGAGCTAGCATCTAGGATCGTGGGGCTACCGACTTGTGTGAGAGAGGAGGCAACTCGTTTCGGCATCAAGGTTAGCTCACTACACCCCAAGAGGATTGATGATGCATCAGCTAGGTGAGAGATAGCCATGAGGGCTTGCTTGGAATGCTTGAAGCAATAAGCAATCCGTGGGTCTTGGCGGTTGAGTGAAAGCTCCCACAGACCAATTCTACAAATACTCTCTTGTATACAAAGACTCATCAAAGCTTTCCAAAGGAGATACATGATAAGTATGATCAATGAGTATGGTTGAAAGATCAACTCCATCATCAACATCATCAGTGCAAGAAGAATCCATATCATCATACCTCGCTCATGAAAGCATATCAACTACTAGGTTTTCTTTACCTACTATGTGCTTGAACTCAGGATTCATGGATTTTATGTGCCCAATCCACCTAAGTATGGCAATGTCTAGAGTAGAACAACTTATGATTATACCTAGAAGAGGAAAGCAATTAGTTTCAACCACTACAACAACACCAATGAAGTACTCTTTATCATTCTTGAGAGTCGTGACAACTCCCAAGGGCTCCCTCTCAATCTATGGATACCTGTATTGCTGTTCGTTTATGACTTTTTTCCCAAACTGAATGGCATACCTATTCCCATCTGCATCATCTTGGCCAATAGACCATCCAATGCCAATAGGACTAGTATCAATAGTGAATACAATAGGTCTCCCATACTCATAATCTACTTTCCAAAGAATTGGAGAAGCTCTTAACAATCTTAAGCTTCTATGTAGCTCTAGTGTGTCTCATGTCCCAAGAAAAACACGGCCCTTTCCTCAAGAGCTGGTAGAGATCATCTGCAATATGAGAAAATTGAGGAATTTGAATAAGATAAAATACACAAGCTCCAAGAAACCTACAAACCTTCAAAGTAGAAGAGCAATTCTCTACAATCTTCTCTATGGTATCAACCTTTGCACGGGAAGGCCTCCTACCATAATAACCACACATATGTCTGTTGAGATTTGCAATCACACCTATTGTAGTCTCTTTGGATAAGGTAGCCCTAGGCTGAGACATGCAACTATAGGAATCCCATAGGCATAGAGGGAAAGAGTGTCACCTACCCAACTCTATTTAACATTGTAATTGCTTGTCATTTTCATATGAGATGAATGCAATTTCATGATGCTTTCCCATTTTAGTTAGTGTCTTGGTCATTGTCAGTCTTATACACAAGATTGTATTTATGAGTCCAAGTCTCAATCTTGGAACGTAATTCACTTATGTAATAGGTCAAGTCTTTAGTCTATGTCATCATGAGCTTAATCTTCATACCAAGCTTCATTTCCATCAAAAAATCTTGGGAAATGATCAAGTCTGCAGCCCACACAGAAGGAAAAACCTGGGCTGCCCAAAAACCTCAAAGTTGGTAGCCATAGCCAACTTCTCAAAAGATTTATATTTACATTATTTTCTCTCTCCTACCACAAACGAAGCTTATGCCACTTTGATATGAGTAAACACTTGCCCATCAAGTCATCAAGGAGGGGAAATTCATGGAGACCTTAGTGGATTTGAAGACCTCAAACATCATCAATCTCACTCTTCCCACTCTTTCCATTCCATTGGAGATTTTGCCTCGCTCTATCTAAACTGAGTATCCAACAAATATTCAATTGATTTACCAGCAATATTTGTTCATCAAATAAGCAAGGAGGGGACTCAAGTTGAAGGTTTACATCAAATCATCAAGCAAGAAGGATCGACATCAACACAAGCTTATCAAGATAGTATCTCTTGATACTAAGTTATCTCCTTGGCACTTGTGCTCTTTAGCACATTCAAGATCAATTCTTTGCTAGTCATTTGGAGCTGATATCCTATCGTGGGAATGTCAAATAAGAAAATTTGTATATGGCTACTTCCAACAAAGAGTAACATTACTCTTGTTGCTCATTTCAAACACATAGAAGATGTGCTTGTCTTACTTACAGGGAACGATGGAGTTGTGAGCATTCAAGTGCTATCACTATTTGAAATGCCTACTACCTTGGAGAAAGTGCAAGAGTTTGAAGTCATTTCCGCTGCCTCAAAGATGGTACCTTTGCTTGAGGGGGACATAAACATGAAGACTAATACAAAGACTAATGCAAGCAAAGCAAGCAAAGTCCATGGAGAAGCAGACCAAGAGGACCTAGAAGAAGAGGACCAAAAGACCAAAGTGAAGAACAAGTACAAGATCAAAAAGAGCAAGTTGGACTACATCGACAAGAAGACCCACAATAAATTGAAGATCTATGCCAAAAGAAATGCTACAAACTGCAAGGGCCTGACGGTCCTTGAACCAAATTTTTACTAGACTTTTTTTAGCATTGTAATGCCTAGCCCAAATTTCTTTATCATAAGTTTGTAAACTCCTCATGTAGCCTTGTACTATAGCCTCTGTACACTTTGCGAGGCCCCTGTTATAGCCTCTGGACGTCTACCATGTTTGTGGTACCCACACTTAGCCTTTTTTGCGACAACCGTTGGTGTTTTTTCATGTCTATTGTGTGCCTACACTTTGCAAGTGTTGCTTTCACTAAAGCCTCTACACACTTTGTGTGCCTATACTTTGCAAGTGTTGCTTTCAGTAAAGCCTCTACACACTTTGTACTTTTGGTTGTGTGTAGAGGCTTTCAGTAAAGCCTCTACACACTTTGTACTTCTGGTTGTGATTGAGGAGGGGTCTTGAGATTTGCAATCACACCTATTGTAGCCTCTTTGGATAAGGCAATCCTGGGCTGAGGACATGTAGGCGTTGTACGAATCCCATAGGCATAGAGGGAAAGGGTGTCACCTACCCAACTCTATTTAACATTGTACTTTCTTGTCATTTTCATATGAGATGAATGAAATATCATGATGCTTTCCCATTTCAATTAGTGTCTTGGTCATTGTCAGTCTTATACACAAGATTGTGTTTATGAGTCCAAGTCTCAATCTTGGAACCTAATTCACTTGTGTAATAGGTCAAGTCTTTAGTCTATGTCATCTTGAGATTAATCTTCATCTTCTATCCACCATAGCTCCTACCATGTTCTAGATCCCGCATCTTTTGACAATGTCCAACAATCAAAACCTCTCTGGCACCAAAAATAGAATTCAGCCCTGACAAGGTCAAATTCACTTCCTCTAGCTTGCAAAGAATCCTCTCAATATCTATGATATGCATGGCCACAAAGTACTTGCATCCATGATCATCTAAAGTCTCATCCTTCTCTTTCTCTAAACAACCCTTGATAGGTAGATCATCAATGAAAGGCATGGTAAGCTCTAGAATAAAATCCCGTAAGACCTTGTTCATCCCATTCATCATATGGGCAACCGAATTAGTAGCTCCCGGTGGAAGCATACACATCCAGAAAAGGCCTAAAGGTGCCTAAATCTCTACTTTCAAGGGCAAGCATAGCCGGAATAAAGATCACCAAGTGAATAGATAACACGTCCAACAAAAGCCTCTGCAAACTCATCCACAATAGGTCTTGCACCAACATTTTGTATAGTGACCTTGTTCACCGACTGTAAGTCTTGTATGAATTTTTGAGTGTCCCATTCTTCTTGGGGATTGTGAACCATCTATTAGAATACAGAGCTGATGATGGTTCTAGAATCTCCATCCTAATCCACTCATTCAAAAGCTCCACCAATTTGGGTAGGTGAGCCTAGGCACATAAATATGCCGTAGATTCCAAGGGACATGCAAAATGGTAAAAATAACCATAGGCATCACAACCCCAAGATCAACACAACCTATCTCATGTAGAAAGGGTTCTCCCATGTCTGCTCAACATCTCCTAAAAATATTTCACCTTTGATGGAAGTAAAAAATCTTCAATCCCAATCTTCATCTCTTTTAGTATCTCGGCTGACAACCTGTGTCCAATACTTGCAGGATCTCATAAAGGAGGCTGCATAGGTACTCTCTTAAATCATCTCATCACTGTCCAAAGGTAGCGGTGCTACAACTGGTCAGGCTTGAAAGTTAAATGCTTAAGATCAAATGGAGGGGGAGAGTACCTCTCTAATGAGTTTAGTGGCTTCTTGAGGACTCATGGGATAAAGATGCAATTTACTTGCAGGTATATCCCACAGCAAAATGGGGTTGCAGAAAGAAAAAATAGGCATATTGCAAAAGTTGCATGGGCATTGATGGTTGAAAAGGATATGCCAAAATATTTTTGGTTTGAAGCTATTCATATTGATGTCTATATTATGAATAGAAATCCCACAATTGCAATTCATGGGATGACCCTGAAGAATGCTTTATAGGAAACACTTAGTACATTGAGTTTTTTCATTTTTTGGGCTTATTTATTGCATGGTGGCAACAATCTATGTAGGAGGTTTGTCAATTTATGTGCCATTTATGGAAGCTAGTGGGTCAATTTTAGGTCTCTCCACCAAGCATCCTAAGCAACTACCATACTACATCTACTATCCTTTACCTCAAAACCCTTGACTGTGGTTGTGCATCATTAACTTTTGTATAAACCATGGAGCCAATTAAAACAAACTGGCTTAAAAACCAAGAAAAGCGAAGTTCGATTCACTTGGTTGAGTCAAAAGAAGATATCCATCATCTCTAATCCTAGAAAGTCCTTGGGTAGTTTAGAGTGATACCCTTGGCCCAATTCCTTGGTCTCCTTTGAGTGGAAATTTTTGGGTAAAGAATGAGCCATCTCTTCACATTCCTTGATCTTTCTTGTTGGTCCTAGAGGGGGTGTGATCTACCAAAATAATCTACCAAAGTATGTCTTCCTAAATTATTGCATTTTTTGGCTCCTTAAGTAGCCCAAAAATGCATTTTGTTTCTTTGCACAACACTCTTGATTTTTTCTAACTTTGACATGCTCTACAAAAAGGACTTAGTGTGTGTATCGATCTTCACCCCTACCCTCACATTCTCTTTCCATCATCATCATTACCTCTTCATCAATTGTTTCCACCATTGCTACATGTTGTTGTCGTGCTCCCTAGTGTTGCCACCCATATCCTAGAGATGTTACACCATGCTACTAGCCTATCACCAACATCATCTTGTTGGCATTTGCCTATCCAATAGGTCTACCTACTATCATAGCACCTCTAGGCCATCCAACAAGCTGCATTTGAGTTTTCTACCTATAGTAGACTTCTCTACCTACTACATGGATATAAGTATTATTCTTTTCAACAAGAAAAGTTGATTAACTATTGGCCATTATTCTAGATTTGCATTTTTGTTGCTATTGAATCATCCTTGACATTAGATTTTGGCATCCTGTACCATTTTTGCTGCTATTGCATCATTGACATTAGATTTTGGCATCCTACACCATCAACTAGCCCTTGGCTCCTACGTTTGTTACTTTCAACTCCCATCTACATCATTCTTTGTGGTATAATTGCACTAAGAATGTGCATATACTGAGAAAAACACTCGCCTGCCTCAACCCTCTTCCACAAGATGTTGAGATTTGTACAATCACATTGATGTATGTCTCTTTTTATGGAATAGCTAAGCAAGCAACATGCATGTGAATGTAGGAAGAGATATTCAATACCATAGACACATTGGAGAAAAGTGGTAGCATCCTGCTCTCTAAACGATTATACTTGACATCACTTTCAAGGAATGAATGCTATTGTACTTTTTCCTTTCAGTCATTGTCATGCAACATAAAAATGGATGATGTATGCATTTGTGTTTTGTTGAAAATTCATCCTCTTGGATTTGGTAATCTCTCCACTACACTAATTAATATGCCAAATCCTAAGATGGTCAACATTAAGGCCTCCTTATTGGAAGAAGAAAAGAATATCAAAACCAAGTACTTCAAAGGAAGAACAAGTGATGTATGTCAACAACAAGTACAAAGGAAAGAAAGACGACTTGGTTTATGACTTCTGCAAAAGAATTGGACACATTGAAAAGCTCTATCATGCGAGGAAGAGATCACAAAAGGTCTACCTTGTAGTTGTCAAAGAAGGAGAAGTCCAAGAAGAAGAAGAAGAAGAAGAAGAAGAAGAAGAAGAAGAAGAAGAAGTTCATGAGCAGAAGGACAAGCCTCACTAGTCCTTCTATTCCCACTATTGTGATCGACTCTTTTAAGCCTTGTATGTACCTTTTTGCGCTACAGCCTCTATACACTTAGTGAGGCCTTGTAACAACCCCTGGGATGTATTAGCCATGTTTTGTGGTGTGCCCACACTTAGCAAGATTCCACTCATGACAACCTCTATATACACAATGCTTTTCATGGTTGTGATTGAGGAGGGGTGTTGAGATTTACACAATCACATCTATGTATACCTCTTTTTATGGAATATCTAGTCAAGAAACATGTAGATGAATTTAGGAAGAAATACCCAATCCCATAAGCACAATAGTGGAGAAAAGTGGTACCATCATGCTCTATAAAAGAATGTACTTGACATCACTTTCAATGAATGAATGCTATTGTACTTTTTCCTTTTAGTCATTGCCATGTCCAACTCAAGATTGTGTTTACAAGTCCAAGCACTTAATCTTGGAACCTAATTCACTTGAGTAACAATCGTTGTCTCTTGTCTATGTCATCATGTTTGTAGTCCATGCTTTTTGACCTCCATAGCCAACCACGCTCAAGATCTATGTTTATCAACACAAGACTTAGTGGTCGTTAGAGATATGAACTCCTTGATCATCCACATTCATATCTTCTTCCACTCATGCATTCATTCATCAAATACTTATCTCTCTCTTTTCAAGATTTGGGTTCCTATTTGAGTTCATTGTATTAGACATGTTCATCCACACTATTTCTTTGTGCAAACCCTACCATATCTTCACAAAACTTCAACTTCCACCCAATCAACCATACACAATGTGGTTCATGTACAATGATTGAAGCCTTTCATTGGACAACCACTTTGAGGAGGTATCAGATGTGACCAAACCAAAGAGTTTTCATGAGGCAAAATTAGTCACTCCAAACAAGGTCCTTCGCAATATTAGAAGCATTGTGTAGGCAAGAAGCAAATAGAAGTTCTCACCAAGGTTTGAGATAGGGGCACACATTAAGTAGTTTAGTTAGATGAAGATTTCTTAGAGTGCCCACACTACTAGCAAACTGTATGCATATCACACAATTACCTTTTGCAAGCTCATTGGACCTAGATGTCACGTGCATATTGGCTCTTAGTCACATGCACATGTCTAGATGGATAGAATTGCCAAAGGTCTAGCATGTCTGGGTAGACTAGCCACCATTACAAACAACTATGTTTATGTTTCTTTCACTTTGATCCACAAAGAACTTCTATCAATTCCTTTTATCCACTTGAGATTTTGGGAAAACTTGGAAGTTCAAACTTTATGAGACTCTTAGCCTAAGTGTGAATCTAAAGCCATATAAATTTACAATCATTTAGAGCCCTACAAAGCTGTGAAACTTTATAGATAGGTGTGCAAAAGTTGGACAATTGAGTCAATGAAAAGATAATTCCTTGCCTAGTTGGATAGGATACAAGTTGATTTGTGCGATTGTGAATGCAAGTACATGTGTCAACCTCAGGTGTGCACTCAACTATGAAATTGTGTGGCTACCATCACCATATTATTTATCCCATTTATGGTTGATGATGATTGAAGTTCCAAACCTAGCTCTAGGACTAAACTTTCTACATTTTGCATCACAATAGTCTTGCTCTATTTGTAGATCAGTATGAAGCAAGTACACTTTGCCAAGATGCTAATTTGGCTATGTTTTTATCATCATTCAGTGGTCCCCTATTTTTCCAAGCATTTCAATGTGGTCTACTGCCTAATAGGTTCATTGTGGTTTACTACCCAATGGGTCTCTTTACTGCTTCGTTTTTGATATTAAAGGTCCTGACTAGCTTGCTATCCATTTTCTACATGCAATGTGGCCTATCTCAGTCCAACTGTGCTATCCAAGGTGTCTCTCTTCATGCTCTTAGTCTCCCAATAATCTCTCCCATCTCCTATGGAGTGTGTGAATAATCCCTATTCAAACACTAGAGAGAGTTTCTACGTCTATCTAGTAGGTGAATGGCATAACCCTATCTTGCTACCAAAATGAACCAGGAAATAATGCTAGCAATTGACTCCCATCTATAACAATGTCCATAGGTCCACTCTATTTGTGATAAGTCTCAAGTGGGAATCAAGGTCTTACCAAATAAAAGAAAGGAATGAATCCATTGACTTGTATCCACAAGTTAGATAATCCTATGTGTGACAAAAATGAAGAGTGAAATCTTCCTAGATCTAAAGTTCTCTTACAACCTCCTCCAAAGGTCAGCCAAAAAAGGAGAAATGCCTTTATACCAATGCTTGTTGGAAATTGAAAGGAAATGCAACAATCAGATGCAAGGAAGTGGGCATGGAGGGATCCTTTCTTGTATAGACCTTTCAAGGTTTGAAAGGTGTATATATTTTTCCTCCACTCAAGGGCACACCCTCCATCATCTTCTCTATCATGGTCTTGATCCCTAAGACCCCAAAGCTTCTCTTGAAGCGTTGTCTCATAAGTCCAAGATCAAAGCAAACCACTCTTCCAATGTAGAAGCCACTCATGACAAGAACCTCTCCCGAGATAGGTAAGTTCTTTGTCCCAAGGTACATCCTATCTCTGAAATTAAGTGATGATTGAAGAAAAGAGGGTGCCTCACCTTCTCTTCAATCATGGCTAAGGCTAACTAGTGAAGGTCAAATTATAAAAATATCCTGGCTCATATAATGGCAACTACAAATTTGACCTCAAAACCCCCTCTCTAACATTGATCTACAAGAAGATCCAATATATGCTAGGCTATCATGATCCTTCAAGAGTAGGTGTAATGGTATCTACTCTCCATGACAATAACTTCTTCCATGTCTTCTCACTTGGAAGAAGACCCCTAGAAATGAGAAGACTCTCATATGGAAATTTAGGCCTGTATCTCCAAAGTGCACTTCTATAAAGTGTTAACTCTTACTAGGATATCAATGATACCATTCACACATCTTACTATGATTGTTTTTAGACTTGAATGACTATAGGAATCCATGACAATTTGAGACAAGTCTAGAATGTTAATTTCATGGTGTAGCTTCCATGCCTCTCCTACCAAACTAATAAGGACACAAACTAGCTTTAAAGATTCTCTATATCGAGATTTGTGTTAAAAGTTTTGTTCTATCTATGATGGCACTCCTCATCTAGGCACAAAGGTGATCTCTAGTTTGAGGGTGAGGACACTAGAGAATCCCTTTGGAATTGGTGTGCAACATACAAGAGGATGAGGTTATACAAGAACTAGTAAAGCTTAAAATCACTCATGTAAATGCATTCTCTCTATTTTTTCCAAGATGTGCCACAAGATTTCTTAATTAGTTTTCTTTGTCCACTTAACTTACATCACACCAAGGTGTACTAGAACTTGGTGGCTTAAAGCAATCATTAGCCACAAAATCATAGTCTCATTTTCATTTGTATATAATAAAGTGCTATATAACATTTTGAGCTATTGATAACTCCACCACCAAGTCACACTAGGATCTATACTCTACCTCTTTAAATTTCCTACTAAGTCTCTCTAGCTTCACATAGACATTAGTGCATTGCATGTGGCCATTGTCTCCCACAACAAAGCCATGAACCTCGCCATCAATCTCAATGAAGGCATGCCTTGGATTCCTCTAGGCTTGTTTTGGTTATGAAGCTATTTCAAAATTTCCACATCTTCCCACATGCTAGCATCACCATAAATTTTTGGCATCGGAACTATAGCAGAAGCATTTCCTGCATCTCATTAGCTAATAGCATCAAAGTTGTGTCTTCCCACTTCTACATCATCATATGTTCTATAGCTACCTAGCAAAGATCTCTAACCTACTATATTCTCCCAAAATCTCATGCTTTGAAGTAGTTCTCTTAGCATTGTGCAAGTGACTTGCATGACTAAGAAGATCAATCATACAATTATAATGCTCAAGGTTTGGCTTGAGCCCAAACTCGTTTTCCATTGAGAAAAAATACTGATAAGGTTCCGCAATCAAATCTAAATGGCTACACACAAAAAGTAGAGCGATAAGGACAATAATACACATAGAGAGTAGAGAGACAAGGAAAACACTATCTAGGTTCAAGCCTTCTTGTCTCATCTACTTAAAATACCGTAGCACTAAAATGTGATTCTCATGAAAGTAATATCGTACAATCTTTGCACTCCATGTGACAACATCATATTTGGAAAATGTTTCAAACACTCCACAAGAATCCTCCAAGCTTCCATGTTCAACATAAAGACCAATAAGGGCACTTCCAATCACTTGGTCAATATGAAAGTGACTCTCAACAACATGTGTAAATAAGCTTCCCTTGATGCAAAGAACCTAAGAGACAGCAAGCTTTCAAGATCCTAGCACATGTAACAACATTAGGTGTCACTCTAGACTATTGCGTCTGCTCAAAAAGTGTCAAAGCCTCCAGCTATCAAGTCCATATTACACACATCCCGATACTGTGGTGTTCCATGTCAACACATCTTGTGTGTGGAATTGATCAAATGATCTTCTTGCTTCAATGAGACTATCATACTTGGCATACATGTCAATAAGGGCATTAGAGAAGATCAAAAGTGCAGTGCCTGCAAAGGATGCTAACATGCATCATCCTACCATGGTATATACAATATCCTTTGAGTACACCAACAACAATATGTTGCCAATAGTTTCATGTCTTGGAAAAGCCGAAGAGCCTCTTAACTAAACCCATGTTGAGCATGTCCAGAGATAATTAGAGTCCATGTCACTGCATCCTGCCTTAGCAACTAGCCAAATAAATTGCATGCATCTATGAGAAACTTAGACTTTATGTACATGTCCAATAGTAAATTTGCAACAACAACATCAAACTTGAGAATAGTTTCAATAATGTGAAGGTTACCACTTGCAACCACACATTGTAAGAAATAGAGGAAGGTTACATAAAGTTTGGGCATGTCAAGAAAGGCTACAAGAAGAGAGCTACATTAAATGCAAGAGAAGGAAGAAGAAGGAAGGGGATGCTATTTGGAGGGATTGAAGAGGCCATTGCAAGGGGAGTGCTACTATATAAATAATTAATACAAAGCTAACAAGCAATCTTCTCAAGAGAAATGGAGTCGATTTTCACTATTTATTGGGGTGAAGATTATGAGCTACTTATCACTGATACTTATTAATATTTTCAATGATGATGTGATTCGATTGCAAAAGCACAACTTCTCCTTTGATATCAAGTGCTAGACCAAGCAAGCCTCTCTAGAGGAGCAAAGCTTGGCATGGATTACACGATTCTTCAAGGCCCATTTTCTCATGCTTCTAGACTTTCAATATGCTGACCTCTCTTAAAAAGGTGAAGCAGAAGACATTGCATATGAACAAGGATAGATATTGTGGTTGATGGTTACAAGAAGATGAAGAAATATACACATAAATATAAAAAGGAATCTATAAGGAGAAAGAAGCTCAACTATAGCAATCGATGATAGTGATGATGACTGACAAGTTGGTTTAACATTATTTGTGAAAAAAAAAACAATGGGAGTACAAATTCCAATTGTCATGTCACAATCTCTTAAGGTTAACTATCTTTAATCAAAGTTATAAACACATTTCAATCTTGTTAGCAAGGCACATCAAGGTTGTGTAAAAGTGGCTTGCTATAATAGCAATTTGGAGAACCTTTTGCAAGCAAATTTCTATTATGTCAATAGTGTTATGGAACATGAAAATATTATAGATAAGCTATTAGTGAAAAGAGTAGATGAACAAAACATTGCATAAGTCTAACATGTTCTACTTTGTCACTTGTTCATGCATTACAATGTAATAAAATAATGTAATGTGAGGAAGTGCACTATCCCCATTGATTATGAAATCTTGGAGAGCTCTTTTGCCAACTCCCCACCATGCTATGCAACTATGCACGTAGCATTCTTTATTACAAGAATATTGTCTAGTCATCGTACTCTTCAAAATTTAACTTTGATTGTAACGTGTCCACTTGTCCACTTGTAGGACACGTCTTAGCAGCCCATCAGGAAGAGAGTCCAGACAGCGCCGCCCGGCACTCCCACGAAATGACACGGGGTTTGCAATCTAGGTCTTCCTGAGTCTGCCATCGCGAAGTGGAAGCATTCCGGCCATTCCCACTTAGGATTGACCTGAATCAGGGTTTCCTTAATGGTCAAGTTCCTCAAAGGTAATTAGCATCGAACTACTTTACGCAGAAACATCAGGGTCGAAGCGGGCACTTGGTTCAAGGAGAATGGGAAACGAGAGGGATGCAAAGCTTGACCTCTCTGCCCGTAGGGCATAGTCCCATTCCGTTCCCCTAAAACAACATAAATCAAGACTCTAGCTTCTTAGATTCTAGGCCACTATTACCTTGCTGTCAATTCCATGAGAAAAGTTCCCGGCCAACCGAGACCACCCTTCCATAGGATGGACCCATGGTCACATCCACTGCACTTTCCTCAGGTTGCTTTAGTTATCTAATTACCTACCACATTTAGTTTGACAAGCAAAAACAGCTTTCTTAATTAGCCAATTAATCACTAGTTCCTTCACGTAACTTAAGCACTGACATAGAAAAACAATGTCAAGCAAGTTCCTTTTCAACATTTGATTTTTATTATCAATCTTTGGAATACATCAAATAATCCACCCGGAGGCAATTACATAATCCGCTCAAAGGCAATTCCAGTAATCCTCAGGGATCGCTATTCCAAGTTCCGCCCGTAGACTAGTATGCAGGCCTTGAGATCCCATCTGAGTCACGTCAGCCTCTTGTGCAGGACCCGGAGGCAAGGAATGTACGGCCAGAGCCCCCTAGCACCCAAGCGTCCTCCTGCTTCAAGTAGCACCCACGAAGAAACCTCTCGCGGTGGGTTCGGTCCACGTACCCGGTGCGGCTAACAACCCCCTTGGATAGGGTCAGGCAGACAGTCGGGGGTAACTGATACTGCCTCTCCCTCTAGGTTTTCAACCTAAAGCATTAGTTATTTTCCAGCATTAGTTCCTTGAGCAAAGAAGAACAAACAGTGCTCTTAAGTATACAATCACAATCATTCCAGTAGTCGTTTGTACGGCTAACTGCTAAGGTGTGAATCCTTCTCTCTGAATATATCCAGCATTCGATCCAGGATCAATTGCGACTTCGCAAGATCCCCAAGGGTTTCGTTGCTTGTTTACCCCTTTTCCTTGGATTAGGGTTTATATCCTATTGACCCAAATTATCAATACCTTAGGTTTCCTTATATTAAGGTCAATAAATCCTGGACAACCCTGTTGTCCTCCCTTGATTGGTCAATTGCTTGCTAGGCAATTCATAATTTCCCTAACTTGGCAAATCAGCCCAAGGAAGGGTGATGTAGCAGGATGTCTACTCATCCTCTAGAAAATTAGACTTGTACTTAGAACCCGCCAACCCTTGTTTTAAGGAGTGGCAATACTATTTTGTGGTTTAGACACAAAAACATGCGACGTTGCAACTTGTTGCATAGGTGTCGCACATGACTTGTGGGATTGTTTCTCCCATCACATGGTATTCCTTGGTTAAGAATACCTTTGGTCAAGATGTAGGGTTTGGGAGTCCTCTTGACCCAATCCAACCCTAACCCTACTAGGCCATCGACGTTTTGGCCCTAGGGTTTCTAAATTTATACGGAAGTCTAGTTTTTGGCCAATTGATCCTTAGGGTGAGAACCCTAGATCGTTCTTGCATAGGCATTTAGCTAGCCCTAACATTCCGTGAATGTGGGTAGGACCTTTGAGGTTGGAAGTATTAGGTCGGCATCCTAAGTGCGATACTAGGCAGAATTTTAATGTAACTTAACCCTGTCTAGTGCATTGAGGTGTTCGTCGTACTAACTATTTATGCTTTTATGAATCCCAAGTGAGCGATTTACCTAATTAATCTAATTGTCTCGCGACAAGATGTGATCTTTTCTTAGAGATGCAAATACTTTCTCCTAAAAGATGTAAATAATTGCAAGATATAACATTCCTTGCAAATATGCGATTTCAAGACCATAGACTTTTTCCTTCCATGCATCTATAAGATCTACAATGATAGTTACTTTTCCTTGCCTAAACTATAATGATTGACAATTCAGGGCTAACTCTTACAAGACCTATGTTGATGCAATGAAATCAAAGTTTTAGTATTTTTAATGAAGATGCATTCAAACTTTGATAAAAGGACTCCATGCATGAGCGAATACCATGAGTCCAACATTAAATTAATCCTTCCTTTAGCACTTAACCCGACCCAAAAATGAACTATCATCGCATCAATTTGCAAGTACTCATCATGCAACTTAACTTGGTAATTCGATGCGAGTATATGAATTTTCCAATGTGTTCAAACTTGCCTACGTGAAATTAAAGACATGCTTAATGCATCCTTTCATGTGGAATTAATTTTAGGAACCTGGGTATTAGTACTCGGGGCATTGTCTACTCGCATACTCAGGGTGGAAGCTCCCGTGCGTGCTCCTCTCACCTTTTGTTTAGGAGCCATTGACACAATAATTTTGTTTCAACTCCCTTGGGTTAGTGTCGCGTTTCAAATCCTCTGTGTCCGAGATCTTCTCCTCCGCGCAGGACACGGCCCTTGCAGATACGGTTTTAAGGAAAACCCAAAAAGCACAGGTGAATAAGGCTTATGGAGGCCTTTAATGGAAGCTTCCAAAGAAGCTTCCAAGCTTATGTTAGGAGAAGACGTGGAGAGAGAAGATGAGGATGGAGGTGAGGATAACGACGATTATGATGATGATGGTGGTGAGGATGGAAGGTGGAGGCGGCAGTGACCAGGCGGCATGGCGGTAGCAAGCGGTGATGATGGCAGTGCTCCCTCCATGGTGCAGTAACAACACGACATCTTCTCCCTCCTCCCTCTCAAGCTTGAGAGGGGGGGTCATATAGAACAAAGGGGGGGGGGGGGGGAGATAGCCACACACGTGGCTAGCTGCATGCTCCCCTCCCTCATGCTTCTCCAATACCTACTCAAGCTCATCTCACACTCCCTCTCCCCAGTCATAAATTCAGTGTCTAGAATAGTTTCAGGTTTAAGGATTTCAGTTTCTTCTTCTAACAAAGGAGGGTTTATCATAACAAACTGATATGAAAAGTATTATGGATCTTCCAATGTTTAGGTAGTTCTAATTTAAATGCATTGTCATTTATCTTGTAAATTATTTTGAAAGGTCCATAAAACTTAGATGCTAATTTAATAACATGGTGTTTCTCAACACTTTTCAATCTTCTCTTTTCAATGCGTAACCAAACATAGTCACCAGCATTGAAACTCATGGCTTGTCTATTCTTGTTAGCTTGTTTAGTGTATGATTATTGGGATTTCACAATTATATCTTTAACTTGAGCAAAAATAGTAGCATGCGTATTGGCAATATCATAAGCAACTTTAACTTTATTTGGCAATGATATGATCGGTGTAAGAAATCTATGTCCATAAATGATTTTAAAAGATGCTTTATATGAGTAGCTATGTGTGGTGTATTATTGTATGCAAATTGAAGTAGATGCAAGTGTGTGTGTCCCATGTTTGTGGTTTCGAAATTTTGTATGCACACAAAAGATCTAAAATTGTACTATTAGTAGCTTCTGTTTGCCCATTGGTTTTAGGATGGAATGCAGATGAGAAATCAATCTTAGTATCCAAATTAGCAAATAAAGTAGTCTAAAAATTATTACAAAATCTAGAATCACAATAAAAAATAATAACTTTTGGCAAACCATGATTAGTGAAAATAGACTTCAAAAACAATTATGCAACTTGAGATGCAGTTAATGTTTTCTTGCATGGTAGAAAATATGCTTGTTTACTAAATTGATCTATTATAGTCCAAATCATATCATGATTAGCTTATGTATTAGGCAAACCAATTATAAAATCCATTGAAATATGTTCCCATGGACGGTCAAGAATTGGTAAAGGCATTAACAAACCATATTTCTTACCATGATGTCACTTGACTCTTTGGCAAATTAAACACTCAGAAACAAAGTTAGAAACATAAGATTCCATTTGTGGCCAATAAAAATCATCAACCAATATTCTTAAAGTGGAAATAATACCTCTATGACCTTGATATGGAGGATAATGAATTTTGTGCAATACAAATGATCTAAATTGAACAGGAACACACAATCTTTTCTCATAAAACATAAATACATTAGAATAAGACAAAGAATCAATTAGAATACAGTTATTTGCAACTAATTTATTCCAATCAACTTGAAAACTGGGGTCATGGTCATAGGTATCCTTCATAGAAGTAAAGGAATCAAAGGATAGTGAGAGCAGGGTTTTGATGCTAAGAAGTGCTTAAAAAAAGCCAAAAATTATGAATATCAAGGAAAAAATATTCAACATCGAAGGCAGCAGCTCCAGCTAGGACGATTTTAAGCACCAAGTGAAATACGACTCTTAAAAGGCACCCCAGCGACACTTGTTGATTTTTGATAATTTTTCAGACTACCGTGCGGGTTATCAGGAGTTGCCAGCCAATGGGAGATGTCAAGCCGGATGCCCAGGATTTTTCAGAGCTCGATTTGGAGCCCGGACGGGGAAATGGCCACAAAATGGTCAAGATATGAAAAGGTGGATACTTGGGAGGCCAAAATTGGGCATGCCTTTTGAGTTTGGACCCCCCCCCCCCCCCCCCCCCCCCCCCCCCCCCCGCCCCCCCAAAAAAAAAAAAATTTATGCAACTTTTGATGAAAAACGTGGAGAGAGAATGTGGAGGCATGGCGTGATGAAGAATGGCCGATTTTTGCGCCCCCTCTCTCCACATCATGATTTTCTGGCTGTGAAGAAGCTATGGAATGGACAATAGGGGGCAACTTCTCTCTATGGGCCCATCTTATCGCCTATCTTCGCTCACCCAATGGTGGCCTGAATGAAGAGATGGAAATCTAGTCTTTCTCTCTCCTCCCTCTCTCTTCCTTAAGGGGTTGTTATTGTGTGGAAGAAGATAATGAAGAATGATGGAGGAAAGCTTATCCGGATGAGACCAGATTGCTTCCGGATGGATGAAGACATGAAGAGTGCTGTTCTTGAAGATGCTGAGCATTAAATGCATGCTGGAAATCACTCCCGTAATCAAGACCAAGAAACCGAGACCTGAAAATAAGCGGTAATGTTATTTTTATAAAGAAAAATGATCTTTTTATGCTATTTGCTTTATGAAATCTTGTTCATATGGGATGAAAGTTCATTATAATAATGTTTGCCACGAGTTTCAACTGTTTCAACCTGAAAATTAGAAAATATAAGGCTACATGGCCGGAATTAGTGTTAAAATACATGAAAATACGCATTTTAAGGGTAAAATTGGGATTTTTGCTACATAAATGAGAAATATGATATGTCACACCAACTAAATCTGAGTTTTTACTATCAATGAACCTAAGGGCCACAGCCCACAATCAACTCTCATTTTCAATCATTATTTATTAAAGAAACATAGGGAAAAATACCCAAAAAAGGGAAAAAATGGGTTTAAAATTAGGGAAAAATAGAAAACGAACTAAGAAAAAGTAGGAAAAATTATATCTATGTTTGTGCAATGTATAACGATGACAAATCACGAGGTTGGCCTTGGTTTGTCCCCGTTTCTATGTTTTGTGGGTATTTGTCGTTCTTTTAAAAGGGAAAAATGCATAGAAACCCTATCTAATCGATCAATGATATAAAATGCTAAGAGTTGGATGAAGAGGGGCTGAAATATTGAAAGATAAAGAAAAGATTTGATTTATGCATTGCACTTGGCATATAGGAAACGGTTTGAATAAAGAGGATGGTAGCATGAGCATATGGCTCGATGCCTCCTTTCAACGCAGCACACGTTAGTGAAATTTATGGAAAGAATGCTTTATACACTATGCACGATGCTGATTTTTCTTTTGTCTGAGCACATAGCCATACACGATTCGCATTAAGCATAATAATTAAAAGGTGTCGAAAAAGACCTCCTAGATGCATGGCACCTGTTTTCCTTAGGTTGTGACTAACGATGAGCGTGACAGGATGTCCTAAGCTGTAGGTTAGTCATTGGGTCCTAAGGGGAAAGTGTAGTGAGGAATGGTACATCCTGGAACGTAAAATATTAGTACCTTGAGAGGAGTTTTTGTTCGTTTGTGTTATATGTTTAGCAGTGCATCAAAGGGCCAATCCCTGCGATGTAGGAGAGTTGCAGTGGGGCTCCGACTATTAGTCGGTGGAGTGCCTCCATATGTGTGTGTGACGAGGCGTTATGCCTATGTACTTTGGGTTCTCCCTCTGAGGAGTTTAAGGGAAACGTTGGACTATAAACTATAAAGGCGTGAATTAAGCTTTAGGGCAGTTTGTCCTTTAGCATTAGATTGACGCTCCTGAACCGCGAGGCGGTGAGGGTGTTTGTGTGTCATGAGCATGAGGTCCGGCTAGTGCCATAGCCAGTGCTTGCCCATTTTAGGTCCCATCAGTGGTGCATCTGCTGGGAGCCGCCTATAAGTGGTGGTTTTCGGATCTAGGGTTTCTAGGGACCAAGAGAAAGTTGGTTTATGCACTCTGACAAGGACCGTCAAGCCGAAATCCAAAAAGCAGAACGTGCTGAGAGGGCTAGGCGGCAGTTAGAGATCGTAAGCTGTTATTCTCCTCAAAGGATTAGCCCAGTACGTATAAGAGGCAATGGTCTTAGTAACCCAACTACTCTACATAGTCCGTTAGGTGCAGGAGGAAGGGTAAGTTCTTCCTCTCCTCCACCAAGTCTACCCACTTCAAGTGGGGGCGGTGAATACACCCGTTCAAGCTCCTATTGTTAATCCAATTGTCACTATGGCACAACCTATTGCAATTCCTACAGGGACGTCAGATTTACTAGCCTTAGGAGTTCCCTTGCCCATTTTTAATGGGTTAGCGGAAGAGGATGCAGAATTTCACATTTGTGAGTTCCAAAGATTGATGCTCAATTATCGCATCCAAGATGAGGGACATCTAATGATATTCTTCAATATGACGTTAAAAGGAAGGGCTGTGGTATGGTATCACAGCATAGAGTCTGGGACCATAACCACAATTGATCAATTCTATGCAGCTTTCCAAGCGAAATATGCCCCTGAAAGAGGTGGCCAATATTGGTTATGGGTCTTGGATGTAACGCGCCAAGACCCTCATGAGAATGTGAAAGCATATGCCAAGAAGCTGAAGGAAGTATTTCGTAAGTTACAAACTTACATTCCCATTTCGTCGGCTACCCAATTGCAATACTTTTTACATGGGTTGGATTTTAATATCCAAGTACAATTGAGCAGTGTGGCCTTGGCAGATATAGACACCGCTATTACGTGGGTAGAGGGAGTAGAAGCATGATTACAAAGGGCCTACTCCTCTCAAATGAATGTTAATGGGGGTTTAGTACTTGGAGGCAACCCACCCTTAACGAATGAAAGTCAAGGGATGCCTATGACTAACCCTAATGGGAGAGGAAGCGTGGTTCAGAATGTACCTTTGCTGCCAGCTCCTCCCAGTGTGACTATGCCTATGGCAATTCAGTTGGCTCCACCAAACGTTGGAGGCCAACTTTCGAATTCTAATGTTGTTCCTGTAGGTCCACAACCCATGCCAAATCAGATTGTTAGGCTAATGGAACGATGGGTCGACGATCGAGGCTATGAGTCGAGTGCATCTAATGTCCTTGGCAAAGTCAAGGATATGATGAAGCATTATACCGACATGATTTTCGAACAATATCGACAAATAGCTGTCAATGTTAATTTCTTGAAGAAGTAGCAAAATCTGATAGGGAGTCGACGCCCTGAAGAGGGCGGACCCTTTAGATTCAGTTGTAAGTGGTGTGGTGGACATCACTTCCCCAGAAACTGTCCAAATGTTAAATGTGACATTTGTGGGAAGTCGGGCCATTTAGCTGCTACCTGTTGGAGTAAGATTAGTTCTTTCCAACAAGGGAGTAAACAGCCGGGCCCAATGAATCATAGAGCGCAAGGAAATAACTTGCAGCAGAATGATGCACCAAGACAAATATTATAGAGGGGAAAAACAACTATAGAAGAGTTGACACAAGGCAATGGAGTCAGCCTTATTGAGGCTGTACGAGTCAATGATGCTGAAACCTCTAACTTAAGAGCCATGACAAGAGGCCAAAAGACTAAAGAGGTTGACAAAGATAAGGAAAAACCGGTCGAGGGAAACCCTAAACAAGGGGACAAGGGTACGCAAGTCCAGAATCCTAGCATAGAAGGGGGACCGCTAAGGCCGGTTGACAGAAAAGGTGACCCCAAGAAGGATGAGGAAGTGCCAAGGAAGAAGGCAAGAGCCAAGAAAGAAGCACCAAAACCGGTCCAAAGACCAAAAGAGAGGATGGTTTTGCGAGAAAAGAGAGCTTTGTCTACTTATCATGACTTTGATTTGGCAAGTTCTCTTTGCGAAATCAAACTAGATGTAAACCTCTTACAGTTGATCAAATTATCTCCAGGAGTACGCAAGGAATTCAAGAAGATCCTGCGTATTGGGTATATTGTAGAACCTTTGGGCATAGCATGAGTAGGGGAAGATTGGTTTGATCATGCTGAAAAGAATTGCCCTAGGGTTCCAGCTTATGTGGATGGAATATTGGTGGAACATGCTATTGTAGACACTGGATCCTCCGTCAATATCATGAGTTCAGAGTTGATGGAGAGGCTGGGTCTAGGGATCCAAAAAGACAGCTCCACCCTTCTTAGAATGGCTGATGATAGTCTGAGACAATCAAAAGGTTGCGTTACTAAGGTCCATGTTACAGTTGCAAGTGTAGAATGCTTCTTGGACATTAGGGTGATAAGATTTGTAGGACGTCCTAGCTATTGAGTTTTGCTAGGTAAGCCTTGGATCTTACGAACAGACTGTCAAGTCGATATACCTACCGGTCGAGTGGTTCTAGGTAGAGGTGCTAATCGAGTAATAGTCGATGCTTACCCTGAGTCTCCTCAAAGTGAGAGAGCTCCTTTATCTTCTACTGAATTAGAAACAGCAGAGGATCCATCTGGTAGTGAGACATCATCCAGTGATGAATCCAAAGAGGGGTCCACTACAGAGGATATCTATCAGATAACTCTAAATGAGCTGATAGAGCTGCAAGATAGGATAAGAGATGCGGATGTGATTGAGTTAGACCGTGGCACGCTGAATGATTCGTGGCCAATTAAATTAGGTTCCATGCTCAGTTTAGCAGAAAGGGAGGACTATGTGTCCTTGATTCAAGAATTCCGCGACATCTTTGCTTGGAGTTATGATGAGTTGAGAGGTATTCCTCCCAGCCTAGCTGTTTATACTATTCTTGTAAAAGAAGGCAGTCATTCTGTGCGTCAGAAAGTAAGGCGTATGCCTTTTGAATTGAGGGACGGGCTATTTGAAGAGTTATAGAAGTTATGGAAAGCTGGTTTAATCTTCCCTATACAACATACAGAATGGTGTTCGCCAGTTGTTATCAGGAAGAAGAAAAATAACCAAATCCGATTGTGTGTGAATTTTAGAGAGCTGAATAAAAAGACAGTTAAGGATTACTACCCGTTGCCGTTTATTGACCATATTTTGGATCAATTAGTGGGTAGGGAGATATATTCGTTTATGGATTGCTTTGCAGGATACAACCAGATGGCGATTGCAGAAGAGAACAAGTTGAAAACGACTTTCATTACTATCATTGGTACTTTTTCATACCATGTGATGGACTTTGGTTTGTGCAATGCACCTGGATCATGTCAACGAACAACAGACAAGACCTTTGGTGACATCTCCCTAGATGAGTTGAAAGTATTTATTGATGACCTGGGGGCAGCCCACTGTAAGGGAAAGGATGTTGATTATTTTAAGAAAATGCTTTGAGCGCTGCAAAAAATTTTGTATCGCTCTTAACCCACCATGGAAGTGTGTCTTTGGAGTGCCTTATGGGTTATTTCTAGGTCATGTGGTCAGTTCAGTAGGGATAGCCACTGACCCTGAAAAGATCAAGGTCATAGTTGCTATGAGTCCACCACACACGCCAAAAGAGGTTCATGGCTTTCTGTCATCAATAGGGTACTATTAGAGGTTTATAAATGCCTTGGCAGAAAGGACGTTGCCATTAACGAATTTATTATCCTTTAGCTATTCATTTGAGTGGAGCGACCCTTGTAACGTAGCTTTTGAGGATGTGAAACAAGAGCTAGTAAAAGCACCCGTTTTAAAAGCACCTAAAAGAGGTGAGGTGTTCTATATATTTTCAGCCAGCCACCATGCATAGTATAAGCTGCTGCTTAGCCCAAATTTGGGAGGACAAGTGGTATCAATTATAAGCTTTTGCTAGTCGAAAATTGGGCATTTCAAAGATCAATTATACCTATATGGAGAAGTTGTGTCTTGCGATGGTCTTTGGGACTAAGAAATTCAGGCACTATGAAAAGATAGTGTTCTATACGAAGGCGGAAGGGCTTAGATTGCTTATGAACAAGCTGCAGATGCCTGATCATTTGGCAAAGTGGTTAATCACTTTGCAAGAGTTTGATTACGAGATTAAGAGTAAGCCACCGAGGTTGCAGGGTATTGTGGAATGCCTTGTGGATTTCGGGGAGCCGAAAGAGACTTTGGCTGAAGGAAGTGATATTGAGGAAATGTTTAAAATTGATACAACTTCTATCCCATCTTGGTATGCTGCTATTACGCATTATCTATCGACAGGAGAGATTGGAGCTGGTTTATCAAAGTCCGAAAAGAGGAAAATCAAATAACAGGCTTTTAAGTTTTCCTTGATCGTAGGGACACTATATCGGCAGGGTGTTGATGATATCTACTGTCGATGTGTGATTCCTGATGAGGTTCCTTTCATCTTGGAAGAGTGCTATGATTCTGCATGTGGAGGGCACTTTGTAGGACGGTTGACGGTGCAGAAAGCTTTACGAGTTGGGTATTGGTGGCCGTCCATCTTCCAAGATTCATTTGAATACGTAAAGAAATGTGATACTTGTCAAAGACATGACAGTAGAGAGAATAGGAAACGCCCACTTACGCCTATCATGGCTATCCTTCCATTTGAGAAGTGGGGCATTGATTTTGTGGGTCCTATCACCCCGTCGTCTACTACCCAGAAGAGGTACATTATAGTAGCAACTAATTATTTTACAAAATGGTCAGAAGCACGGGCGACGAGGTAGGACAATGCAAAAGAGACTGCAAGTTTCCTTTTAGAGCAGATTATCTGCCATTTCGGTCCCCCAAAAGAATTAGTGTCGGACCGTGGAACCCATTTTTTGAACAAAGTGATCAAAAGCTTGACTGAGACTTGGCAAATCAAGCATAATAAAACAACTCCTTATAATCCACAAGCAAATGGGCAGGTGGAAAGTACTAATAAGAAGCTTGTGGGTATCTTGTCTAAAATAGTCTCTGAGAATAAATGAGACTGGGACAGGAAGTTGTACGTGGTAGTGTGGGCGTATAATACAACATTCAAGTGAGCTATCGGCCATACTCCATTTAAATTGGTTTATAGGGAAGAGTGTGTGTTACCCCTCGAGATCGAGTTGCCAACCATACTGTTTGCAATTAACCACTCTTTGGGGGATGAGGATTCCCTTTTTTGAACATTTCACGACCATAGCCCACCTGGATGAGCTGAAATTGCAGAGCTTATTGCACCAGGAGGTAGCTAAACATCGGATGAAGCAGTTGCACGACCTTAAAGTGAATAAGTATACCTTTAAAAAAGGGCAATTAGTCCTATACTATGATGTGTGTAGGGAGTTGTTTCCAGGAAAGCTGGAACCTAGATGGGATGGCCCCTATAAGATTGTGAGGCTAGGGGAAAATAGGTCTATGGCTCTATTAGCTGATCTACAGGGAGTAGAGTTTAAAAATAAGGTTAATCTTAATAAGATTAAACCTTATTATTTCTAAGTATGCTAATACAAAGAAAATGCATTGCAGATCCATCTTGGGGATGATTTGAGACTTGTAAAAGAGCTTAAATCCGGTTGATGGGTCGGTTAATTCCTTATTTGGAGCACCCATATCTGGAGCAGAGATACCATCAGGAAAAACTCATCTGGTGGAGCAAAGGATACAAAGTGATTGAGAAAGAAGACGTAACCTTTGTGTGGGAGATCAAAGTCTTCTGCCATCACTGCTTACGATTGTTGGCGAGTATCCCTGTTGAGTTCAATGAAAAAGGTGGGATGGAGCCGTCAGTTCATCCTCTCAATATGCTAAACTTTGATTATCATAATTATGAATAGAGAAGTTTGTGATGGCAGGCTATGTAAACCCATTGTGGACGTACACATTATATTTTGACGGAGCGTCCAGGGGCCCTAATAAAAAAGGGAGTGTTGGAGTAGTAATCCGCGATCCTCGACGTAGAATTACGATAAAGTTAGCTACTTATCTCGGGGTAGGATTCACTAACAATATGGCGGAGTATAAAGCCTTGATTATGGGACTGCATATTGCCAAACAAGGTGATATTCCTCGGTTGTTAGTAAAAGGGGATTCCCAATTGATCCTAAATCAGCTAGATGGGACATACACAGTGCGGAATCCCATTCTTTGTATGTATCATCGAACTGCTATGACCCTACTTGAGGAGTTTGAGAGAGTGTCTTTTTAGCTGATTCCACGTTACTGGAATCAGTTTGCGGATTCATTGGCAAATCTTGCTTATGAGGAAGACCTCTTCTTTAATTGTGGTCCTAGTTTGGATATTGTTATCATTGATGAAACAGGACCCGGTCACTTGTGGGAAATGTTATCAGAACATGCAATATATGGCAGACGATGGTTGATATGGGTGATGCAAAGAGTAGCCGAGACCAATCTACCGTTATTATCCTAGACCCATAGGTTGATTAGACAACATATTATGCATACGCCTCTTGCTATATATGCAGGAGGGATGGGTCATAACCTTATGCATTTAATTTAGGGCTACGAGCCCTGTGTTTTCCTCCTTGGGAAGAAGCCTATTATTGCATATTTGGATTCTTTCAGGGAGGGATGTGTAGGTGCTATTCTGTTTGATCTTGTTAGGCCAAGAGGGCTAGTTTTGTGAGGTTTTACTGTTTTATTTCGTTAGGTCAAGAGGTCCGATTAAGTTTTGTAGTGAAGTGTTTTATCTCATTAGGCCAAGAGGGCCAGTTGTCTGTTTAGTGCAGGTACGATTAATGGTTTCTTCTTTTAGTTCTGTGCTAGACAGGTTCGGAAGAAGAGCTTGGAAGGAACATTTTGTTGCGTGGAAGCTTCTTGTGGCCCTATCCAGGTGATATCTCTCCTTTATGAGTACCGTGTTTTATGTTATATGTATCTGTGTACTTGTTAAGGGGTTTTTCTTTTCTTATTGGGGACCGAAGTCCAAGGCATGAAGTCCCAGGTTTGGGTTAGGTCTGTCTGAGGGAGGTCTGAGTAGTCGTTGCCTCCTGTAAAGACATTGCCAGACATCAAAAGACCTAGTTTCGAAGGGAGTCCTAGTAACCTTGTTCTGCTAGCCTGCTAAGTAGCCGTTCTAGGAGTTCTTGTTAGTTGTGAGGCAGTTAGAGAAGCCTGCCAGAAGAAAAATGATAATGATAAAGAGGAAAACAAACCTTGAATATCTTAAAGACAATAGATTTATACAAAGGTGTGTAAAAAGGGGTTCGAACCTCTACAAAAATAGAAAAGAAAATAAAGGAAAATTTATAAGCAGTTGCTCATTGCCTTGCGAAGGCCTGGTAGGTTCTTGGGGATGAGTCAGACCCGGGGCCAATGCCTTGTCTTCCTGGGGGTGGCGTCTTGCTAGAAAAGAAAGTAAGGATGGTTGGAGCGAAAATAAAAGTGAGTGTCAGAAAAGGATAAAGTGTCGTCTCGTGAGGGCTTGGTAGGTTCTTGGGTACTGAGATAGGACATGAGGCCGATGCCCTGTTCTCCTTGGGTCACTACGCTCAGCTCCCTCCTTTTTATATGCCCGAGTATGGAAATATAAAACCTAAAAGAAGAAATGTCTTAAAAGAAAATACTTCTTGATCAGGCTATAGGAGTCCTCGCCTAGTAGGAGCTCCTGGGTGTGTTGTCCTTAGTTAGGTAGGTAGTTCAGACCACCACTTAGGGCGACCTCTTTGATAGTTCTTTTTAGTTTGGTTGTGTTGGAACAGTCGGTTAGTGACTAGCTTCGGACCTTTTATTAGATTATGCTAGGCTTACTCCTTGTGGATGTCATGCCTTAGTTTTGTCAGGGGGTAGGGTGAGCACTGTGCTTTGTTTAGTATGTATCTATTTTGTATTAGCTTGATGATTCCTTTGGTTGTTTTTGTGCAGATCCGCTGTGGGATTCAACGGGCTGAGTCACCCTATCCCGTGGTTGCCAATGAGAGCGGAGTTTTGATGCCGAGAAGTGCTTAAAAATAGTAAAAAATTATGAATATCAAGGAAAAAATATTCAACGTCGAAGGCGGCGGCTCCAGCTAGGACGATTTTAAGCACCAAGTGAAATACGACTCTTAAAAGGCGCCCGAGCGACACTTGCTGATTTTTGATAATTTTTTAGACTACCGTGCAGGTTGTCAGGAGTTTTCAACCAATGCGGGATGTCAAGCCGGACGCCGAGGATTTTTCAGAGCTCGATTTGGAGCCCGGATAGGAAAATGGCCACAAAATGGTCAAGATATGAAAATGTGGACACTTGGCAGGCCAAAATTGGGCATGCCTTTTGAGTTTGGACTCCCCCGCCCCCCCCCCCCCCCCCCCCCCCCAAATTTTATGCACCTTTTGATGAAAAAACGTGGAGAGAGAATGTGGAGGCATGGCATGATGAAGAATGGCCGATTTTTGTGCCTCCTCTCTCCACATCATGATTTTCTGGCTGTGAAGAAGCTATGGAATGGACAATAGGGGGCAACTTCTCTCTATGGGCCCATCTTATCGCTTGTCTTCGCTCGCCCAATGGTGGCCTGAATATAGAGATGGAAATCTAGTCTTTCTCTCTCCTCCCTCTCTCTCCCTTAAGGGGTTGTTCTTGTGTGTAAGAAGACAATGAAGAATGATGGAGAAAAGCTTGTCCAGATGAGACCAGATTGCTTCCGGATGGATGAAGACATGAAGAGTGCTGTTGTTGAAGATGCTGAGCATTAAATGCATGCTGGAAATCACTCCCGTAATCAAGACCAAGAAACCGAGATCTGAAAATAAGCGGTAATGCTATTTTTATAAAGAAAAATGATCTTTTTATGCTATTTGCTTTATGAAATCTTGTTCATATGGGATGAAAGTTCATAATGATATTGTTTGCCATGATTTTATACTGTTTGCAACCTGAAAATCAGATAATATAAGGCTACATGGTCGGAATTAGTGTTAAAATACATGAAAACACGCGTTTTAAGGGTAAAATTGGGGTTTTTGCTACATAAATGAGAAATATGATGTGTCACACCAACCAAATCTGAGTTTTTGCTGTCAATGAACCTAAGGGCCACAACCCACAATCAACTCTCATTTTCAGTCATTATTTATTAAAGAAAAATAGGGAAAAATACCCAAAAAAGGAGAAAAATGGGTTTAAAATTAGGAAAAAATAGAAAACGGGCTGAGGAAAACTAGGGAAAATTATATCTACATTTGTGCAATGTATAACGATGGCAAAGAATGAGGTTGGCCTTGGTTTGTCCCCATTTCTATGTTTTGTGCGTATTTGTCGTTCTTTTAAAAGGGAAAAATGCATAGAAACCCTATCTAACCAATCAATGATATAAAATGCTAAGAGTTGGATGAAGAGGGGTTGAAATATTGAAAGATAAAGAAAAGATTTGATTTATGCATTGCACTTGGCATATAGGAAACGGTTTGAATAAAGAGGATGGTAGCATGAGCATATGGCTCGGTGTCTCCTTTCAACGCAACATATGTTAGTGAAATTCATGGAAAGAATGCTTTATGCACCATGCACCATGCACGATGCTGATTTTTCTTTTGTCTGAGCACATAGCCATACACGATTCGCATTAAGCGTAATAATTTAAAGGTATCGGAAAAAACCTCTTGGATGCATGGCACTTGTTTTCCTTAGGTTGTGACCAACGATGAGAGTGAGAGGATATCCTAAGCTGTAGGTTAGTCATTGGGTCCTAAGGGGGAAAGTGTAGTGAGGAATGGCACATCCTGGAATGTAAAATATTAGTACCTTGAGAGGAGTTTGTGTTCGTTTGTGTTATATGTTTAGCAGCGCATCAAAGGGCCGATCCTTGCGATGTAGGAGAGTTGCAGTGGGGCTCCGACTATTAGTCGGTGGAGTGCCTCCATATGTGTGTGTGACGAGGTGTTATGCCTATGTACTTTGGATTCTCCCTCTGAGGAGTTTAAGGGAAATGTTGGACTGTAAACTATAAACGCATGAATTAAGCTTTAGGGCAGTTTGTCCTTTAGCATTAGATTGACGCTCCTGGTCTGCGAGGCGGTGAGAGTGTTTATGTGTCATGAGCATGAGGTCCGCGGCTAGTGCCATAGCCAGTGCTGGCCCATTTTAGGTCCCATTAGATAGAATGGAAATATTATGAATACTTGGTCTTCTACTCAATGAATCGACAATAACATTTTCTCTTCCTAGTTGATATTGGATAAGTGGATGAAAAATATGAATGAAAGCAACCCATTTAATATGGTGGTCAATAATTTGTAGCTGACTAAGGAGATGTTTAATACTTTGCTAGTTAATTTTAATAATAAATTTGGATCCCATCGGATAGTGTTTCCATTGACATAAGACTTGAACTACGACTAACAATTCCTTATCATAGGTGGAATACTTCAACTCAAAAGGTTTAAGTTTGCAACTAGAATAGGCTATGGGATGTGAATCTTGCATGAGAACATCTCCTATTTGTGATTCGCTAGTATCAGTGTGACTATTAGGAAGAATGGTTGACTAAAATCAGGTAGTTGCAAGACAAGTGCATGTGTTAAAGCATGTTTCAACAAATCAAAAGACTTTTGCTGATTGTCATACCAATAATACACAACACCTGTTAACCCTCAAATGAACAAAGGTGGAGAATCTAGAAAAGCTGAAGTAGAAGACAAGGCCAAGGCAAAAGTGAAACAAAAGGCGAAGGCGCACAAAGAAAAATCTAGAAACACAAGAAGTGCATAAAAGTCCTAAATAAGGGAAAAAGGTGCACAAGGAAAAGCACAAGTCAATAATTTTGTAAAAGAGCGCAAGCGCATCATGATTTAATTTAAGGAGTGCTGAGCTCTCACCCGTGCAATTTGTAAATGTAGATGGACGGTGGAAAGGAAGCTAGGAAGATAGAAAGAAAATGGGAAAAAGGGCCTAGGCTATAGCTGGCCATGTAAAAAAGGGAATAAGGGGATGACTGCCCAAAAGGGATTTAGGGTTTTATATATAAAGTTAAAAAGTGAATGAGAAGCTCATTCTTGTGTGTGGTCAAAAGTGGCTCTCCTCCTCTTCTTCTTCTTCTTCTTGTTCTTGCTTGCTTGAGCTTGTGCTTGATAGAGGGAGTGTGAGAGTGTGAGGGAGTGAGTGGGTGAGGGTGACGGACCGGGGAGGAGAAGCTCTCCATCTTCTCCTCTCTTCTCCTCTCTTATTCTCTTCTCTTCTCTTCTCTTCTCTTCTCTTCTCTTGCTCGCGGTGATGGAACGTGGAGCGTGGAGCGTGGAGCTTGAGGATGGAGCTTGCTTGAAGCTTGCACTTGAATCGTGGAGCTATCGGAGTGCGCAGGAGAGGAGGTAACTCGATCGGCATGGAGGTAAGCTCACTACACCCATAGATATGGATGGAGCATCAGCTATGTGAGAAGTAGCCATTAGTACTCGGCTTGGAATGCTTGAAACAATAAGCGGTCTGTGGGTCTTGGTGGTTGAGCGAAAGCTCCCACAACACATTTCTTTAACAATTTCATCAAAGGCAATGCAAGCAATGAAAGTTTTCTCACAAATTTTCTATAAAACCTGACAAGGCCTAAGAAAGAATGTAACTCATACACATTTTTAGGGATTGGCCAATTCAAAACTGCCTCTACCTTTTTAGAATCAATGCGAATACCATTAGAAAAAACAATGTGACTTAAGTATTCAATCTGGGTTTGGAAAAATTCACTCTTGTCAGGGTTAGCATACAATTGATTCTCTTTCAACAATTTGAAAACTAAAGATAGATGTTCACAATGCTCATTTTCATCCTTACTAAAAACCAAAATATCATCAAAGAAAACAATCACACAATTCTAATACTTCAAAAATATACGATTCATCATATGACTGAATGTAGTGGTGCATTGGTCAAACCAAAAGGCATAACAAGAAATTCATAATGACAAAAATGAGTTCTAAATGAAGTCTTAAAAATGTCAAGTGTATCCATGCATACTTGATGATATCCAAACTTGAGATCTATCTTGTTAAAAATAGTGGCACCACATCCATGAGGTCCTCTACCCTAAGGATTAGATATCTATTCTTAATAGTGATTTTGTTTAGGGCACGATAGTCAATGCACATCCTATAAGTATTATGTTTCTTCTTAACTAATAGGAGAGGTGTACCAAAAGGAGAACTACTGGGCCTAATGAGTCCTTGGTTCAATAGTTTCTCAACTTGCATTTGGATTTCTTTTGTTCAATCTGATTATGTCTATAAGATGCTTTACATGGTGGTCTAGAACTTATGATAAAATCTATTTTATGGTCTTCAGGACATGTAGATGGTAAACTAGGTGAATCAGCAACAAAACAATCTTTAAATTACGAAAGAAATTGTGCATGCCCAGGATGCATCTTATTTTCCTTAGCTTCAATTTCATTCACCTATACTAAATATGATTTACTATCTTTTCTCAATGCATGTTTAGCTTATGTGTGACTAAGCAGTGGAAAATTATCAAAAGTGTGCAATCCATGTAATGTGATTTGGTTTCCATTAAAATGAATTTTCATGGAATGTGTGGAATAATCTATATCAGGGTTATATTTGTGACACCAAGGCATTCCTAAAATAATATTTCTAGCTTGCAAAGGCACAAGCAAGAAATTTCTACTCTCAACATAATCATCGATTTTAATCTCTAAATCATGCACTTCTTGTGTACCATTGTATCTAGTGCCTAAGAATGCAGCCTTTATGTGATAATGAGTTGGAACAGTAGATAAATTCAAATTCTTTACCAACTTTGCAAAAATAAAATCATGTGTGCTTCCATCATCATGCAAAACAATATTTTCTTGACCATGCACAAAACATTTCATTGTTAATAACGAATGAGGATTTGTCATACCTGGAAGCATCGTCAATGTCATCATCATCTTCACTAAAGTCTAGCATATCTTCATGGTCCTCATCATCAGTTGCTTCCAAGTGATTGATTTGAACAGCTTGCTTCTTGGACTGATAGCTCGCTACTAAGTGTCTAGGCTGATAACACTTGTAGCAAACCATAAGCTTCGCTTTGGAGATATTGTTGGTAAGGACTGGAAGTTTGGGTATATTGGGATTTAGCTCGAGAGAAGGCTTAGGGTTTGAATTAGCAGTTGATGGTAAAGTAGGAGATCGAGTCCAGGGTTTACGGAAAGAAGAAGGAATAAAGCTATTTTGATTGAATTTTCAGATATTAGAGTTGAATTGCTTTGTACCAAAGTTACCATTAACCGAAAATTTTTGCAGTCGCTTTTCTTGTCCATGAATTTTATCCTTTGCATCATGCACTAAAGAAATTGCATCCTCCAAAGTCTTTGGCTTGAATATATTCACTTCCCTATAGAAGTGACCAAGCAAACTAGACATGTACTTGCACTTGTGGGTCATCTCAGGGACATCTCTTTCTTGCAGGAGATCCCACTGTGTTTGATGGCTTTCTCATGGAATTCAGGCAGCAGGAAATTCTACAAAAATTTCTTTTGAAAGGCTTCCCAAGTAGAGGGACAATCAACACTCTCGCGGACAACAGTCCACCATATTGATGCTCTATCTGGTAAATGGTTAGTGACGCATTTGGGTTTATCTTTTTTAACATATTACTCTTCATGAAAATAGTCATCAACAATTTTTCCATCATGTTTCCCATTAAAAGTGTAGAATTTAAAATTTCTTTTACTTATCTTGGCCTCTTTCCTAAGAGCTTGTGCATCGAGCATCACATCAATAGGACATTGAATGACATCTTTAGGTTGTGCTCCATCTTGCTCAACAGTGGATTGTCTAAGTGTAGCCATTTGTGCTTGTAAGTTTTGACATTCCTGTCTCTCTTCTTGAAGCAGCATCATGAGTAGATCCAATTTATGTTCCATAATCAGCTCTGGCAAATCACCTTCACCCATAAAATCGTCCATGTTATGATCTGAAATCCTAGATTTGATTGAGGATCTGTCGCTCATCCTCTAGTCACGTGCGAATAAGACTACCATGAAATTGCTTTTTTTATTAATATGTTTTTGCTTTTATGGTCTTTCTTTTTTTGGGTATGGCACTTGCTGTAAATTCGTTTAGTCAAGTTGTAGGTGGGAACAGGGGCTTACTTAAGCTTCACAACCAATTTGGGAATACCACAATATGAACACGTTGTGTGCAAAGTGTTGGTAATTAAGCTTTAAGCTTAAGTTAGGCCTTAATTACTAATAGCCTAAGCTTTAAAAAGCTTAAGTAACTGGAGGAAATCCATGCAGGTTGACAATATACATTTGATGTAGTCGCCACCAATGAGTAGGTGGTGCCGAAGTACTAGTGTGAGGAGTTAGAGCTTAAGCTCTCTGAGCTTCAAAATAAGCTTAGCATTACCATTAACATGAATTTCTCCTTTGTGAAAAAAAAGGACTTGTAAAAGAGACTTTGTGAGTGGTCCTCCACCTACTGCAAGAGGTCCTTCATGATCTCATTGCACGGATGGTGGTTCTTCACTACCAAGAACACACCTATATTGTCAATTTTTCACGAGACAGTCTTTAGAGCCCGTTTGTTCCACGAGCTTCGTCTTTGCATGAGATGGCAGGCAATTGGAAGCTCTTTATCTCAGCTGTGTTGTGATAGCACTGGTGTGAAAATCGGATATTGGACGCATGCGTAGTGAATGCCGAAAGGTCTCCAAGAACAAAGAACTCTAAAAAACTTCATAATTTCAAGTACAAAGCAAAAAGAAAATTGCATGACATGAGACAAAAGAGACCAATTGGATGCAATCTCCCCCCATGCCTTGTGTGAGTGCTTCACAAGGCATGTATTTATAGATTTATTTATCTTCAAGCTCAAAAATAGTCCACTTTACAAAAAGCATGCTTTTGCTTTTGCGTTTGCATTTGCCCAAATATAAAGTAAGGCATTTTGGCGTCCAAAAGTTTGGGCTGTGCCCAAATACAAACCGAGCGCCTATGCACATACAAGATAATAAATGTTTTGTCAAGTGCTTTAATAAATAAGTGCACTTAAATCAATATTGGTGTCATGCCTTTAGTGATAAGACACACATCCATCAAAAATAGAAATTCTTCTAGGCATTTGGATTCATGCCATCACCCGGTGTGCTACCCAGGTGTGCTACCCAATGCCACCAACACCTGCTCCACACATCAACTGAAGCATTCACAATTGTTAGAAAATAATTAAATAAAACCCAATAAAAGTGAATACTTAGCAATCTTCAGCTTACAAAATAATTAAATAGGTTGGAACTCTATCCTAACCTTAATTTAATTCAATTGCGCACTCTAAACTCATAAACGTCCATTAATTTAATACGTATTTTATGAAATTACCCACTATGAAATCATCGACGCGCATATTAAATCAATTTGATGCCTGAAAAGGAAAGTGTCCCCCCATGATCTTCTCGCACAAGGAATCCACCTTGTGTACGAGCCCCAGCAAATAAAAAGTTTTACAAAATCCATCGTGAAATATGCATGCTAGCATCAATTACGAGGAGCTTGGAAATCATTAAAGGATTGGTCTTGCACTTCAAGTTGTTGGTTTTTTATCATAAAATGTTTGAGCATTAGGTGCATCATCCAGAATTACATTATGCATACCACATGGTAACTCCTGGATGCATAGCAATTGATTGCCAATTACATGGCCTACGCTGAGTTGTGAGGAAACCCAAGAAGCTGTAGGCCAGATGCTCGAATCTTTGGAAACTTATCAAGTGAGGACATCAATATCCTCAAACATTTGAAATATATAAGAGCGGAGTGCGTTGGTATGTGCTTTATATTAGAGCAACACATCTTGGGGCCAATCCCCAAGGTGTAGGAGAGTTGCAGTGGAGCCATGGCCTTCACCCGGAGGGGTGTCTCCTTTATGTTTGTATTATATTGGTGCACTACAACAAGATGTGTGGGATCTCCCTTTGAGGAGTAAGAAAGGAGAATCGTTGGACTACGTTTTACTAAAAACACAATATCTACAATAGCAACTAGGGCAGTGTGTCCCTTGGACATCCTGGTCGCCCGCGAGGCCATGTGGGGTTAACTTCTGAGTGTTAGAGAGGCCCGACTAGTGCCTATAGCTAGTGTCAGGCCCGTTTTAGGCCTTAGAGGTGGTGCGGTTGCTAGGAGCTGGTTATAAGTGGCGTTTTTGGTACCTTGGTCAATTGGAACCTATTCTTTAGTGTATGCCAAAAATTAGCGAACTAAAGTCACAAGACCGTCAAGCGGAGCTCAAAAGAAAGAATGGGCTGAATGAGTTAGATGGCGGGCCAAGATAAACAAAAGATACTCTCCACATAGCAGTTCCCAATATCTTTGCAAGGGCGGGGTCTTAATAACCCTAGCTTGGCACATTGTCCGTTAGGGGGGGGAAGCTCTAGTCCTCCCCCCCCCCCCCCCCCCCCCCCCCCCCCCCCCAATCAGTCCCTCCACTTCGAGTGGAGCTATAGTTTTGGTTGTTCAAACCCCTGTAGCAAGTCCAATTATTACCATGGTGGCACAACCTATTGCTATACCCGCTGGAATGGTAGATTTGCCAACTTTGGGATTTCCTCTACTCATCTTTAATGGGTTAGCGGAAGAAGATACGAAACTGCACATTAACAAATTCGAGAAGTTGATGTTCAACTATTGGACTCAAGACGAAGGACACTTAATGGTGTTCTTCAATATGACTTTGAAAGGATGCACCACAGTGTGGTATCATAGCCTAAAGGCTGGAACCATAACCATAATTGATTTATTCTTTGTGGCCTTTTTTGAAGGGATTTTTCCCCTAAAAGGGGAGGTCAGTATTCGCTACATGTCCTTAATGTTACATGTCAAGAACCTCATGAGAATGTTCGTCGCTATGTCCAAAAACTAAAGGAGGTTTTTAAAAAATTACAAACCTATATCCCTATTTTAGCTGCTACTCAACTGCAATATTTTCTAAATGGATTAGATTTTAACATTCAAGTGCAGTTGAGCAGTATTGTTCTTGTCGACATTGATACGACCATTATACGGGCAGAAGATGTAGAATCGCGATTACAAGCAGCTTATGCCTCTAGGTTAAACTAGAATTAGAGTTTAGGGTTTGTAAAAGATTTAGCCCTGACAAACAGAGATCAAGGGATTCCCATGAGTCCTCCTAATGGGAGAGGAAGTGTTGATGGACCTAAAAACGGGCCGGCACTGGCTCATGCACTAGCCGGACCTCGTCACTATGCGCAAGACAACCCCTCGGCCTCGCGGCCAGGAGCGTCTATCAAAATCTCTGCCTTCCTAAACATTGCGTTTGTAATACGTTGTAGTCCAACTGATCCTAACCCAATATTACTCCTCAGAGGGAGTCCCTTTCACATAGCCAAAAGGCTCGAATCACATACACATGGGGTTCCTCCTACGGCTAAATGCCGTCAACCCTCTGCGACTCTCCTACACCTTGGGGATTGGCCCCTCGATGCGTCGCTCAGCATTTAGACATTTCACACAAACGTCACTCAAGGTACCAAATAAGCGTATCCAGGAATGTACCATTGTCCTTACTTGATTTCCCCTTTAGGATCCCACGACTAACCTACAGCATGGGTATCTCACTGCCTCTCAACGTAGGTCATATCCAAAACCAATTGCAATGCATGTCCAGGAGCTAATCACTGATACTTTTAAAGTCTTTTCATGCTCTATGCATTTGGTGGATGCCTAGTGCTCAAACATTTAGCAAAACAATATCGTGCACGTGTAAATCATTCTTTCATGCTTTTCTTTCTAACCGCTTTGTGCTTCGTTGCAACACCTAGCACCGAAGTGATCTTCGTGCTACTAGGTTCTAATTTTTATCATTATTATTCCGTCCTAGATGCAATGCATAGAAATCAGCAACTTTCCCATCACTTCACACGGCATTTAGACATATTTCAACTTCTCTACCCTTCCCCGTTTAAATATTGCATCGTTGGATAGGTGTATAGGGTATTTTGACATCATTTTATGTATAAAAAGCGGAAAAAAACCACACTAGCACAAGAAGGTGGGGTTGAACTGAGGCAAATCCTCATGCTTCAGTCCCCACAACCATTCACAAGCATTGCTCTTATTTATCCTTATTTTTCGGAACCCAAAATGCATTTTTCCCCTATTTTTCATGGTTTTTTCCTATTTTCCCTTATTTTCCTGCATTATTTAATTGCTGAAAATTCAAAACAGGTTATGGGCTGTGGCCCTTAGTTCCTTCTTGCAGAGAAATGAAAGTTTAGTTGATGTTCCTATCCATTTTTCCATTTTTATGCCAAAAACCCTCATTTTCCCTTGTTTTTCATGTTTTTCGTGTTTTAGCATATTATTTTGACCCACAAAATGCATATTTTTCTGATTTTTTGATCATGACCAGCAAGAACTCATAGAAAACAGTATCATGAACAATTATTATCCCACATGAACAACATTTCATCCATCAAAAGCCATAAAAACTCAAATTTCCTTTGAAAATTTTAAATTACCGCTTATTTGCGTGTTTCGGGTTTTGTGTCCATGGCTGTAGATTTGGAAAACAGCAGCACTTCATGTCCAGCCACATCACCAATCACCATTTCCAGCCCGTGGAGCAATCCGATCCATGCCGGACAAGCCTCCATCATTCTTTCTTCTTGCTTCTTCTCCCCACATGAACTTGCCTTTAGAAGAGAGAGAGGGAGGAGAGAGAAAGACTGAAATCAGAATTCTCCAAAGAGACCACCATTTCTCGGGCGAGAGGCGGCGATAGAGTCCACAGACAGAGGGGAATGAAGCCCCATAATCCATTGGGGGGGTTGTTTGCAGCAGCCATGATGCCTCTCATCCATTCATGGCGAAAAAAATGGCGCCCTCTGTTGATCACGTTTTTTCATGCCTCTTCATTCTCTCTCCACGTTTTTTGCTTCATAAGGTGCATAAAATTTTTGGGGGGGGTCCAAACTCAAAAGGCATGGTCAAATTTGGCCTCCCAAGTGTCCACCTTTTCATATCTTGACCGTTTCCTTGGCCATTTCCCCGTCCGGACTCCGAATTGAGCTCTGAAAAATCCTGGGCGTCCGGCTTAGCATCCCGCATTGGCCAATAGCTCGTGTCAACCCGCACGACTGTCTGAAAAATTATGAAAAATCAACAAGTGTCGCTCGGGCGCCTTTAAAGCACTTTGGCGCTTAAAATCGTCCTAGATCGAGCCGCCGCCTTTGACAGTGAATATTTTTCCCTTGATCTTCATAATTTTTAGCTATTTTTTAGCACTTCCCGTCACCTAAATTCCGCTCTCATTAGCGACCACGGGATAGGGCGACACAGCCCGTCGAATCCACGAACATATCTGCACAGAAAACACCCAAAGGAGCATCAAACTGACACAAAACAAAGATGCAATAAAGCACAGCACAATGCTCTCCCTACCCCTGGACAGAACCAAGGCATGACATCCGCAAGGAATAAACCTAGCATCATTTAATAGAAGATCCGAAGGGAGTCACTAACCAGCTGCTCCAACACAGCCAAACTAAAAAGAATTGTCAAAGAGGTTGCCCGAAGTGGTAGTCTGAACTACTGACCAACTAAAGACAACACAACTAGGAGCTCCTACAAGGCGAGGACTCCTATAGCCTGAGCAAAGGAATATTTTCATCCAGTACATGTCTTCTTTTGGGGTTTTTTATTGGATGAACATACTTGGGTATGTAAAAAGGAGGGAGCTGAGCGTAGTGACCCAAGGAGAACAGGGCATCGGTCTCAGGACCTGTCTCGGCACCCAAGAACCTACCATGGCCTCGCAAGGCGACACTTAATCCTTTTCTAACGCTCACTTTTATTTTCGCTCCAACCTTCCTTGTTGTGATATTATTTTTCCAGCAAGAAGCCACCCCTAGGAAGATAAGGTATCGGCCCCGGGTTTGACTCGTCCCCAGGAACCTACCAGGCCTTCGCAAGGCAATGATCAACTGCTTATATATTTTTTATTTCATTTCTTTTCTTTGATAGGGGTTAGAACCCCTTTTTACACACCTTTGTATTGATATTCATCTTTTAGGATGTACAGAGTTTCTTGGTATCATCATTATTAGCTTCTGGCAGGCTTCTCTAACTGCCTCACTACTAATAAGAACTCCTAGAACGGCTGCCTAGCAGGCTGGCAGAACAGGGCCACTAAGACTTCCTTCTAAAACAGGTCTTTCGATGCCTGACAATGTCTTTACAGGAGGCAATGACTACTCCGACCTCCCTCAAACATACTCAACCTAAACCTGTGACTTCATGCCTTGGTTGCCGGTCCCCAACAAAAAGTATCCCCTCAACAAGTACAAATACACATATAACAAGAAAGAAAGGTACTCGTAAAGGAGAGGTATCACCTGGATTGGCCACAAGAAGCTTCCATCGCAGCAAAGGCTCCTCCAGGCTCCACCAAATTCCACGAACCACGAAACCTGTCCAGCACAACACTTAAAACAAAACCCCGATTAAACGCACCCGCACTAGACAGGGAAATGGCCCTCTTGGCCTAATGAAATCAAACACTTTACTACAAAACTGAATCGGCCCTCTTGGCCTAATAAAATAAAACAATACTATGCATAACATCCTCCTGGAAACAACTATGATAGACATCAAAGCATACTATTCCCAGGGAAACAGGGCTTGTAGCCCTAAACTAGGTGCAGTAGATTATGACCTATCCCTCCTGCGTATATCGCAAGAGGTGTTCGCATCACATGTCGTCGAATCAGTCTATGGGTCTGAGATAATAAAGGCAGATGAGTCTCGCTTACCCTCTGCATCACCCAAATCAACCATCGTCTGCCAAAGAGGGCATGTTCAGAAAGCATACCCCACAAACGACCAGGTCCTGTCTCACCATCAATAGATATATCGGGACAAGGGCCACAATTAAAGAAGAGGTCCTCTTCATACGCAAGATTAGCCAATGAATCGGCAAACTGATTCCAATTCCGTGGAATCAGCTGAAAAGACACTCTATCAAATTCGTCTAGCAGGGCTATGGCAGTATGATGGTATATACAAAGGATGGGGTTCCGTACCATGTACGTCCCATTGAGTTGATTTAAAACCAACTGAGAGTCCCCTTTCACCAACAACTGGCGGATACCACCCTTCTTTGCAATATTCAGACCCATGATCAGGGCTTTGTATTCTGCCATATTATTGGTAAAATTCGCCCCGAGATAAGCAGCTAACTTCATGACAATGCGTCGGCGGGGGTCTCGGATGACAACTCCTACACTTCCTTTTTTGCATGGACCCCTGGACGCCCCATCAAAGTACAAGGTGTACGTCCATAAAGGGTTTACATATCCCGCCATCCTGAACTCTACTCGTAATTATGGTAATCGAAATTCAGCATATTCAACGGGTGGACTGTAGGCTCCATCCCTCCATCATCATTGAATTCAACAGGGATACTCGTCAAAGTTTGTAGGCAGTGATGGCAGAAGACCTTGATTTCCCAAATAAATGTCCCGCCTTCTTGCTCAATCACCTTGTATCCTTTGCTCCACCAAATGAGCTTTCCCTGATGATATCTCTGTTCCAAATATGGGTGTTCTAAATAAGGGATCAGACGACCCATCAACCTCTATCACGATTTCCTTGCAGATGTTTGATCAATCTTGCCTAGACCTGCAAGGCAGTCATAGCATTAGTGCAATCAAAAGTAATAAGGTTTAATCTTATTAAGATTAACCTTATTTTTAAATTCTATCCCCTCAAGGTCAGCTAACAAAACTGTGGATTTATTCTTTCCTATTCTAACGATCTTATAGGGCCCATCCCATTTGGGTTCTAGCTTGCCTGGGAATAATTCACGTCGTGCGTCATAATACAGAACAAGCTGTCCTTTCTTGAAGGTGTATTTCTTGGCTTTGAGGTCGTGTAGCTTCTTCATTCGGCGCTTTGCCACTTCTTGGTGCAATAAGCTCTGCAGCTTAAGCTCATCTAAATGTGCCAGTGTCGTCAAGCGCTCAAAAAGTGCGTCTTCATCGCTCAAAGAATGATTGATGGCAAACCGAATAGTCGGCAGCTCAATTTCTAGAGGCAAGACACACTCCTCCCCATATATTAACTTGAACGGGGTATGGCCAGTGGCTCATTTGAAGGTCGTATTATAAGCCCACACTGCCACGTATAACTTTTTATCCCAATCCCGTTTCTTTTCCGACACAGTTTTGGACAGGATGCCCACAAGCTGCTTGTTGGTACTCTCGACTTGCCCATTGGCTTGCGGATTATATGGGGTTGTCTTGTTATGCTTGATGTTCCACAACTCTGTCAAACCTTTGATCACCTTATTCAAGAAATGGGTTCCGCGGTCCGACACTAATTCTTTCGGTGGACCAAACCGGCATATTATCTGCTCTAAAAGAAAACTAGCAGTTTCTTTAGCATCATCTTTCCTTGTTGCACGTGCTTCTGACCACTTTGTGAAGTAGTCAGTTGCTACAATGATGTATCGCTTTTGCGTAGTCGATGACGGAGTAATAGGACCCACAAAGTCTATTCCCCACTTCTCAAATGGAAGTATCGCCATAATAGGGGTGAGTGGTCGTTTCCTATTCTCTCGACTATCATGTCGTTGGCAAATATCGCATCTCTTAACATACGCAAACGCATCCTGGAAGATGGCAGGCCACCAATAACCTGCTCTTAAAGCCTTTTGTGCTGTAAGCCATCCAGCAAAATGGCCACCGCAAGCAGAATCATGGCACTCTTCCAAAATGAATGGCACCTCGTCAGGCATCACACACCGGCGATAGATGTCATCAACCCCTTGCCGGTATAATGTACCTGCGATCAAGGCAAACTTTATGCTTGCTGCTTAATTTTCCTTTTCTCAGCCTTAGATAGTTCGGATCCCGCCTCTCCCGTTGATAAATAATGCGTTATTGCAGCATACCAGGAGGGAATAGATGCCGTATCTATTTTAAATAACCACTCCATATCACTACCTTCAGCCACAGATTCTTTCGGCTCCCCAAAGTCCACAAGACATTCCACGATGCCTTGCAACCTTGGTGGCTTACTCTTGATTTCATAATCAAATTCCTGCAAAGTGATCAACCACTTCGCTAAACGATCAGGCGGCTGTAACTTATTCATCAATAGTCGAAGTCCCTCCGCCTTCGTATAAAGCACCACTTTTTCATAGAGAATGTAATGCCTGAATTTCTTGATCCCAAAGACCATCGCTAGACACAGCTTCTCCATGTAGGTGTAATTGATTTCGGATACCCCCAGCTTCCGACTAGCAAAAGCAATCGGGTGGTACCACTTCTCTTCCCAAATTTGGGCTAAACAACAGCTGATACTATACATGGTGGCTGCTGAGAATATATAGAACACCTCACCTCTTTTAGGTGCTTTTAAAACGGGCGCTCTTGCTAGCTCTTGTTTCACATCCTCGAATGCTACCTTACAAGGGTCACCCCATACAAACGAACAGCTAAAGGACAATAAATTTGTAAGTGGCAACGTTCTTTCTGCTAAGGCGTTAATGAATCTACGGTAGTAACCAACCGAAGACAGAAAGCTATGAACTTCTTTTGGAGTGCGTGGTGGACCCATGGCAACTATAACTTTGACCTTCTCGGGGTCTGTCGCAATTCCTACCGAACTGACCACATGACCCAGCAACAGCCCATAAGGTACTCCAAAAGCACACTTCCGTGGGTTTAGGGCGATGCAAAATTGTCTACAGCACTCAAAGCATTTTCTCAAAATGATCAACTGCCTTTCTCTCACGGTGGCGGCCCCTAAGTCATCAATAAACACCCTCAACTCGTCAGGGGATATGTCACCGAATGTCTTATCGGCTGTTCGTTGCCACGAACCAGGCGCATTGCATAAACCAAAAGCCATCACGTGGTAAGCAAAAGTGCCAAATACAGTGATGAAAGTTGTTTTCAACTTGTCCTCTTCTGCAATTGCCATTTGGTTATATCCTGCAAAGCAATCCATAAATGAATATATCTCCCTACCCGCTAATTGATCCAAAATCTGGTCAATAAATGGTAATGGGTAGTAGTCCTTAACTGTCTGCTTATTCAGCTCCCTAAAGTCTACACATAAACGGATCTGATCATTCTTCTTCTTTCTAATCACAACTGGCGAACACCATTCCGTGTGTTGCACAGGAAAAATCAAACCCGCTTTTCGAAGCTTCTGTAACTCTTCAAACAGCCCGTCCCTCAATTCGAAAGGCATACGCCTTACTTTCTGCCGTACAGGACGACTGCCCTCTTTCAACGGAATTGTATGAACAGCAAGACTAGGAGGAATGCCTCTCAACTCATCATAACTCCAGGCAAAGATATCACGGAATTCCTGGATCAAGGCCACATAGTCCTCCCTTTCTGCTGTGCTGAGCATAGAGCCTAATTTGATTGGCCGCGAATCATCAAGCGTACCAAGGTCTAGCTCGATAACATCTGCATCCCTTATACGATCTTGGGCCTCTATCGGCTCGTTCAAAGTGATCTGATAGATGTCCTCCGTGGTGGATCCCTCTTTGGACTCATCACTCGATGATGTCTCACTGGCAGATACATCTTCTAATGTCTCCAATTCTGTAGAAGATAGAGGAGCTCTCTCACTCTGCGGGGACTCAGGATAAGCATCAACCACCACACGCTGGGCACCTCTGCCGAATATTAATCGACCGGCAGGTATATCCACTTGGCAATCCGCTTGCAAGATCCAAGGTCGTCCGAGTAATACTTGGTAACTTGGCCGCCCTGCAAAACGAATCACCCTAAAGTCCAACAGGCATTCTACATTTGCAACAGTGACATGGACCTTAGTAATGCAGCCTTCCGGCTGTCTCAAACTGTCATCTGCCATTCTGAGAATTGTGGAGGTATCTTTCTGAATCGCAAGACCCAACCTTTCCATCAGTTCAGAACTCATAATGTTAACAGACGATCCCGTGTCGACAATGGCATAATCTACTAATATCCCATCGACATAGGCTGCAACCCTTGGGCAATGCTTCTCAGCATGCTCGAACCAGTCATCACCAACTCACGCAATACCCAAAGGTTCTACGATATACCCGGTACGTAGGATCTTTCTAAATTCCTTGCGTACTCCTGGGGAAAGCTTAATAAGCTGTAAGAGGTTCACATCCGGCTTGACTTCGCAAAGAGAGCTCGCCAAATCGAATTCATGATAGTTCGATAGAGCTCGCTTTTCACGCCAAACCATCCGCTCTTTAGGTCGCTGAACTGGCTTTATTGCCTCTTTCTTAACTTTCACCTTCTTCTTTGGTGCTTCCTTATCGGCTTTACTCTCTACGGGCTTCAAAGGTCCCCCTTCTAGGGCAGGATCCAAAACTTGCGTTCCTTTGTCGCCTTGTTTAGGGTTTCCGTCGACAGGCTTATCCATGTCGGCTTCTCTACCCTTTTTACCTCTTGTAAGGACAGCTCGTAAATTAGAGGTTTCAGCATCATTAACGCATACAGCCTCAATCAAACTGACCCCACTACCACTTGGTAGCTCCTCTACTGTAGTCTTTGGTCGTTGAAGTATTTGTTTAGGCCCATTTTCTGGCTGGGAATCATTTCCTTGGGCACGATGATTAACAGGCCCTGATTGCCGACTTCCTCGCTGGAGAGAACTGATCTTACTCCAGCAAGTAGCTGCTAGATGGCCGGATTTTCCACAAATGTCGCACTTAACATTTGGGCAATTTCTTGGATAGTGCTGCCCGCCACACCATTTGCAACTAAACCTCGACGGTGCACCCTCCTCCGGGTATCTACTTCCTATCAAATTTTGTTGTTTTTTAAGGAAGTTGACATCAACAGCTATTTGTCGATACTGCTCCGTAATCATGTCGGTATAATGCTTCATCATGTCCTTAACCTCGCCGAGAACATTGGAAGAACTCGACTCATAGCCTTGGTCATTACCATGTCGCTCCATCGGCCTAACAATTCGATTAGGCACAGGTTGTTGAGTCACAGGCATGGTATTAGGATTGATCGCCTGGCCTCCACCATTTGGAGCCATTTGACTGCCCGTCGGCATCGACATGCTAGGGGGAGCTGGTAATAAAGGGACATTCTGTATCATGTTCCCTCTCCCATTAGGGTTAGCCATCGCTATCCCTTGGCCACTACTGCCATTGGCTATTGCCATATTATTTCCCAATACTAAACCCATGTTCGAATTGCCTCTAGAAGCATAGGCTGCTTGTAGTCGGGATTCCACCTCTTGTGCTCGTGTAATGGTAGTATCTATATCCCCCAAGGGGACACTACTCAACTGCAATTGGATATTGAAGTCCAACCCATGTAGGAAATATTGCAATTGGGCAGCTACGGGGATAGGAATAGAGGTGTCCAACTTACGGAAAACCTTTTTTATCTTCTTCGCATAAGCACGAATATCCTCGTGTGGTTCTTGGCGGGTCACGTTGAGTACACGCAACCAATATTGCCCACCTCTTTCAGGGGCAAACTCCCTTCGAAAAGCCCCATAAAATACATCAATGTTCAATATGGTTCCGGCTTCTAAACCATGATACCATATAGCAGCTCTTCCTTTGAGAATCATATTGAAGAACATAATTAAATGTCCTTCTTCTTGAATGCGACAGTTAAACATCAGCTTTTGAAACTCCCTAATGTGGAGTTCCGCATCTTCCTTAACTAACCCATTAAAAATGGGTAGCGGGTAACCTAGAGCCGGCAAATCCGTCGTTCCTGCTGGAATTGCAATAGGCTGCGCCATGACGCGGATTGGATTTGCACTAGGAATAAGGAACGGTGGGGTTACACCTCCCGTACTTGACGTGGACTGGCTTATAGAAGGAAGGGGAGCACTAGAGCTTCCACCTTCTCCTAACTTACTGCTCGTGGTACTAAGACCACTAGATCCACTCCCTCGTAAGGGTTCAGCGCCGCTACGCTTAGGAGAATATCTCCTAAAAATTTCAGCACGTCGCCTAGCTCTTTCGTCTCTTTCTTGCTTTTGGATTTCTGCTAGACGATGCTTATCAATAAATAACGGATCAATCTCAGTATCATTTGGCATAAACTGCTAGTTGGTCCCTAAACAACCAGGATTCGAGAACCACCACTTTTAAGCGGCTCCAGGCAAACGCATCACTGCTGGACCTAAAAACGGGCCGGCACTGGCTCATGCACTAGCCGGACCTCGTCACTATGCGCAAGACAACCCCTCGGCCTCGCGGCCAGGAGCGTCTATCAAAATCTCTGCCTTCCTAAACATTGCGTTTGTAATACGTTGTAGTCCAACTGATCCTAACCCAATATTACTCCTCAGAGGGAGTCCCTTTCACATAGCCAAAAGGCTCGAATCACATACACATGGGGTTCCTCCTACGGCTAAATGCCGTCAACCCTCTGCGACTCTCCTACACCTTGGGGATTGGCCCCTCGATGCATCGCTCAGCATTTAGACATTTCACACAAACGTCACTCAAGGTACCAAATAAGCGTATCCAGGAATGTACCATTGTCCTTACTTGATTTCCCCTTTAGGATCCCACGACTAACCTACAGCATGGGTATCTCACTGCCTCTCAACGTAGGTCATATCCAAAACCAATTGCAATGCATGTCCAGGAGCTAATCACTGATACTTTTAAAGTCTTTTCATGCTCTATGCATTTGGTGGATGCCTAGTGCTCAAACATTTAGCAAAACAGTATCGTGCACGTGTAAATCATTCTTTCATGCTTTTCTTTCTAACCGCTTTGTGCTTCGTTGCAACACCTAGCACCGAAGTGATCTTCGTGCTACTAGGTTCTAATTTTTATCATTATTATTCCATCCTAGATGCAATGCATAGAAATCAGCAACTTTCCCATCACTTCACACGGCATTTAGACATATTTCAACTTCTCTACCCTTCCCCGTTTAAATATTGCATCGTTGGATAGGTGTATAGGGTATTTTGACATCATTTTATGTATAAAAAGCGGAAAAAAACCACACTAGCACAAGAAGGTGGGGTTGAACTGAGGCAAATCCTCATGCTTCAGTTCCCACAACCATTCACAAGCATTGCTCTTATTTATCCTTATTTTTCGGAACCCAAAATGCATTTTTCCCCTATTTTTCATGGTTTTTCCCTATTTTCCCTTATTTTCCTGCATTATTTAATTGCTGAAAATTCAAAACAGGTTATGGGCTGTGGCCCTTAGTTCCTTCTTGCAGAGAAATGAAAGTTTAGTTGATGTTCCTATCCATTTTTCCATTTTTATGCCAAAAACCCTCATTTTCCCTTGTTTTTCATGTTTTTCGTGTTTTAGCATATTATTTTAACCCACAAAATGCATATTTTTCTGATTTTTTGATCATGACCAGCAAGAACTCATAGAAAACAGTATCATGAACAATTATTATCCCACATGAACAACATTTCATCCATCAAAAGCCATAAAAACTCAAATTTCCTTTGAAAATTTTAAATTACCGCTTATTTGCGTGTTTCGGGTTTTGTGTCCATGGCTGTAGATTTGGAAAACAGCAGCACTTCATGTCCAGCCACATCACCAATCACCATTTCCAGCCCGTGGAGCAATCCGATCCATGCCGGACAAGCCTCCATCATTCTTTCTTCTTGCTTCTTCTCCCCACATGAACTTGCCTTTAGAAGAGAGAGAGGGAGGAGAGAGAAAGACTGAAATCAGAATTCTCCAAAGAGACCACCATTTCTCGGGCGAGAGGCGGCGATAGAGTCCACAGACAGAGGGGAATGAAGCCCCATAATCCATTGGGGGGGTTGTTTGCAGCAGCCATGATGCCTCTCATCCATTCATGGCGAAAAAAATGGCGCCCTCTGTTGATCACGTTTTTTCATGCCTCTTCATTCTCTCTCCACGTTTTTTGCTTCATAAGGTGCATAAAATTTTTGGGGGGGGTCCAAACTCAAAAGGCATGGTCAAATTTGGCCTCCCAAGTGTCCACCTTTTCATATCTTGACCGTTTCCTTGGCCATTTCCCCGTCCGGACTCCGAATTGAGCTCTGAAAAATCCTGGGCGTCCGGCTTAGCATCCTGCATTGGCCAGTAGCTCGTGTCAACCCGCACGACTGTCTGAAAAATTATGAAAAATCAACAAGTGTCGCTCGGGCGCCTTTAAAGCACTTTGGCGCTTAAAATCGTCCTAGATCGAGCCGCCGCCTTTGACAGTGAATATTTTTCCCTTGATCTTCATAATTTTTAGCTATTTTTAAGCACTTCCCGTCACCTAAATTCCGCTCTCAAGTGTAATTCCAAATGTGCCCATGTTGCTAGCTCCTCCTAGTGTGACCATGCTAATGATGAGTCAAATGTATCCACCAACTATTGGAAGCCCAACGATAAATCCTACCATTGTTCTAGGGAATCAACAGCCAATCCCTAATCAAGTGGTTAGGCCAATGGAACGATAGGTAGACGATCACAACTATGAGTCAAGTGCCCTCAAATATCCTTGACAAAGTTAAGGATATGATGAAGCACTATATTGATATGATAAGCAAACAATATAGACAAATAGCCATTGATGTTGATTTACTTAAGAAGCAAAAAAACATGATGGGGAGTCAACGCCTTGAAGAGGGTGCCCATCAAGATTCAACTGTAAGTGGTGTGGCAGCCAATATTTCCCCAAGAATTGTCCAAATGTCAAATGTGACATATGTGGGAAGTCCAACCATTTAGCCAGTATCTGTTGGTAGCTTTCTCTAGCAAGGAAGTAAACAACCAAGTCTAATTAATCATCAAGTGCAAGGGAATAATCTCCAGCAAGATGAAGGACCAAAGAAAATATTACAACAAGGAAAGATATGGTAGAGGAGCTACCCAGTGGCAGTGGAGTTAGCCTTATAGAAGCGGTTTGCATTAATTGCACGGAAGCTGCTAATCTAGGAGTTGATACAAGAGGTCAAAAGGGGAAAGAAGTCGACAAAGCTAAGGAAAAACTTGTTGAGGGAAACCCAAAGCAAGATGATAAGGGAGCACAAGTCCTTATCCCAATTGGAAGGCAGACCTCCAAAGCTGTAGATGGTAAAGCTGACCCCAAGCAGGTTAGGGAGTCGCCAAAGAAGAAGGAAAAAGCTAAGAAAGAAGCACCAAAACTGGTTCAAAGACCAAAAGAGAGAATGGTTTGGCGAGAAAAGTGAGATCTTACTAGTTATCATGAATTTGATTAGCGAGTTCTCTTTGTGAAGTTAAGCCAGATGTAAATCTTCTACATTTAATTAAATTGTCTCTAGAATTGCACAAGAAATTTAAGAAAATTCTACACACTGGGTATATCGTTGAGCCCTTGTAAATAGTGTGAGTAGGCAATGATTGGTTTGAGCATGTTAAGAGAAGCATTGTCCCAAGGTAGCCACATGTGCTAATGGAATATTAGTGGACCATGCTATTGTGAACACTGGATCTTCTGTCAACATTATGAGTTCAGAATTGATGGAGAGACTGGCATTAAAAATAAAAAAAGGTGCCTCCACGATCCTCCAAATGGCCAATGACAGTTTAAGACAACCCGAAGGTTGCATTACTAAAGTCCATGTGACCGTTTCCAATGTAGAATGCATTTTGGACTTTAGGGTCATTAGGTTTGCAGGGCATCCTAGCTATCAAGTGTTGCTAGGTAGGCCATGGATCCTACAAGCAGACTGTTAGATTGATATACCCGCTAGTTGATTGATCTTTGGTCGAGGTGCTAGATGTGTAGTAGTAGATGCCTATCCAAAATCTCCTCAGAGTGAGAGAGTTCATTTGTCTTCGATGAAGTTTGATACACTAGATGCTCCATCTGCTAGTGAGACATCATTAAGTGACGAATCCAATGAGGGGTCCACTACACAAGAGATCTAGCAAGTGACTTTGAATGAGCCAATAGAGGCTCAGTAGAGGATAAGGGATGTGGATGTTATCGAGCTCGACCTTGGTACTTTGAATAGAACTAAGTGCATCATATTGTTAGTTAACCCCCTTGCATAAATAGTAAGGGGTATGTGACGAATATGATCATACAAAATCCTATGCCTCCACAACAAAGTAGGAAGGTGCTCACTTGCTACCTGACCCAAACTAACCATCGGTGGCCAAAATATGATGTGTTAGCAAGAATACCCCAAAGTAATCCAAGGCTAATGTTAGTAGATAATTGTAACTGCTCCCCTAGACCACAATTGAAAAACACATCTTCCACGAAAGCATAGTTAGCCAGGGAATCCAAAAAAAGGTGATTCCATTGTCGAGGAACTAATTTCCAAGTCACTGTCTCAAAGATATGCAACATATCTGAGGCTGCACGATGGTACATTCGTTATATGGGATCCTGCATAGTATAGGTTCCATTTAGCTTATTGATTACTAACCATGAGTCACCTTTAACCAATAATTGGCAGATACCACCACATCACACTACATTTAGCCCCATGATCAAGGCCTCATATTCTTCCACATTATTATTAAAAGAGGGTCCTAAATAGACTCCCATCTTCATGACAACCCTACATTGAGGATCTTTAATGACCACACCAATGCTCATGTGTTTAGTAGGCCCTCTAGAAGCTCCGTCAAAATACAAAGTATAAACCCATGCTTCATTGATAGGCCATGCCATAGTAAGTAGATCACTCATACTTATGATAATCAAAATCAAGCCGATAGAGAGGATGTATAATAGGCACAATCCCTCCTTCCTCACTGAACTTGATAGGAATGCTAGTCAGAATTCGTTGACAATGGTGGTAGTAGACATTAATTTTCCACGTAAATGATCTATCTTGCCACTCAATAACCTGATATCCTTTTCTCCACTTTTTAGACTTTGATAAAGTAGCCCCAAATCCTCCTGTAGATAAATAATGCATTATAGCCACATACCAAGAAGGGATGAAGCTATATTGATTTTAAGTAGACCTTCAATATCACTTCCTTCAACGAGAATTTCTTTTGGCTCCATCAAATCCACAAGATATTCTATAATACCCTGCAACTTTGGTGGCTTGCTCCTAATCTCATAATTGAAATCTTGCAAAGTGATTAACCACTTTGCTAAATGGTCAGGTGGGTGAAACTTGTTCATCAACAATCTGAGTTCTTTTGCCTTCGTAAATAATACTACCTTCTCATAGAGAATATAGTGCTTGAATTTGTTCATCGCAAAGACCATTCCAAGGTACAATTTCTCCATATACGTTGTCGTGATGTTATGAGGACACAGTGTGAAAAAGTATGGAATGCATTGTCATCCAACTTTTTTATTGATCTAGAGAGTCAATGTGATCTGAGCCATTAGTACTAGTGTGAGTTGCATGGATTATCAAAAAATACTAGATTTTTGGATAACTTTAGTCTATTTTTGATATTATTTATTGTAAAAATCCGAAAAAGTTAGAAAAAGCTTCTAGATTAGGATGGCATGCAAAAAGCTAGTTGCTTTTTCAGCCAATTAGGGGATTTTCACAAGAAGGACAGATTGACGAAATCGCACGCGTCGCGATTGTTGTAAACAGGCTGAAAACTGCAGATTGAAATGAAGGAAGGAATGATCTGGGAGATCCGTGAGCAGGTGTCTTGGGGGTTTTACCCCCCTTTCGGAGCCAACGAAGCTATCAGATTTGGGTTCTAGAAATCAGAAAAAAAGCTGATTTTTCTGATCCACTTTTTTGGTCTACGAAGGAGCTCCAGGAGAACTAATGCCTGAAGATTGCTTTTGAGTAGTGCGAAGATTCTAGGTTCTTTCAGTACATATTGATTCAATTCATTGTGATTTGTTTTTGTCATGTTTACCACTTGGGTATTCTCTATCTTCTCTTCCATCTCCTATCTCTACTTCCTTCTACTTCTGATCCCCGGTGGATTCGACCTTTCGACAAAAACCCCTCCGACATTGGTGAACTCGACATGAAAGGTCGTCAGAAGAAGGAAAGACAAGATGGGAGAATCTTCGAATACATTCTCCAGTGATGTTTTGCAATAGTTGGTGCAAAATATGAATATGTTTATGCAGGTACAACAACAACAATAGGTGATGCAAGCTTCAGCTCAAACAGAAAGTGTTGTGATGAATGCTTTACAAGCAGTTGAGCGTGAGGTGAAGTTATTCAATGGTAGGAATGTATCTACATATGTACATACCTATGCTCAGAAGATGGAATTCTTTGGAGTGGCTCAATCTGCATGGAGCCAATATTTTGTATGTGTTATTGTTCATGAACTGAAAGCACAGATTACTGAATTATACTTGCAAGATGTAGACTGGTTAGCCTTCAAGAAGACACTCAGGGAAGAATTTTACATTGAGGACACCAGTTTGATTATGCGCAAGACCTTTCAGGAGTGGGTTATACAACCCAATAAGGGTCTTGTGGCTCTACAGAATTGTTAAGAGAATTTGAAAGTTGATTTGAGTAGTTGGATCTCGCTGAACATCAAGCTCTTGCAAGTCAGAAAATTGAATTGTTTCTACAGGCAGCTAATCCTGAGCTTCAAGAGAAGCTTGATGATTTGCTGGAGGATCAGACTACGGAGACAGGTTTGAAAACAGAGTGGAGACATGTCAAGGAAGCTATTACTGCGCTTGTGAAGAAGCATAGAAGAAGAGAAAGATTGCATGTCTCTAGCTTGCCCACTGTTACGGCTCAAGACACTTGATGTATCCAGTAAGCCACCTACTTCTGTGGCTAATCCTATGGCTGTACCTGCTATTGTTCCCTCTCTTAGGGAAGATGTCTTGGATGAATTGGTCAAAGGGATGCCAGATCTTCAATTGAAGGTTGCAAAATTGGAAAAAAAAGGAAAAGAGGAAAGGGGATGGGCATCAGCCCCTAAGTCTAGAAAAAGATGTATGTGGTGTGATAGTTTGCAGCACGAGAGAAAGGATTGTGCTGCCTATCAGGAGGCCTTGGCACGACAGCTTATCTTTTGGAAAGATGGCAAGATCCATGTACAAGAAATGGGATTGCCTCTTGCTTTGAATTTTGGAAAGGGAGATATGCAGAAGTTGTTGGAAGACTTGATATGCGGCGATACATGCTTCTATTTTTGGTCTATATTTGGATAGAATGCATGGCCAAGTGATGGTTGGTCCAAAGGCTGAAATATGGACACATGCTTTACATGCAGTTGAAAAGAGAAAGGTCACTGATAGTGAAATGTCTCATGCAGGGCACGACATTTGTGGCATAACTGGTTGGGAATCACTGATAGATGCACATTTAATTTATGCATATTTAGCAAAGGTACAAAACACAGATGTACTTGTGGAAGAAAAACAAAAAAGAGATGAAGATATTGCAGGGACATCTAAAAGAATGATAAGAAGAAGTATGGATCAGCCTAAAGTTGCAAATCAGCCACCTCCCGAGCATGTTATGGAAGAGGTCAGTCAAGAGCAAAAATAGGATAACAAACAAGAGGGCAAAAAGAAGGGCAAGTAGCCAGGATATAAGTTGCAATCTGACATTGAGACAGCCACAGATCTTAAGAAGGTTCTTGAAGAATGGATCTTAAACAGTTGGGTGGAATTTACCTTGGGAGAGGTGCTTGGCTTTGCCAAGTGAGATTTTCATGATGAGATCATTGACATAATTAAAATGAAGTGTTAGTTTCTTGGTGATACCACTAGTGCATTGCTGCAATTTGAAGAGGAAACTGGTTTGTTGGGTATTCGGGTTGAATATCAGCATGAAGTAAGTACAAGATTGTCTATGCAGGATGCTACTAATCAATGGATAACATGTGGAAAAGAGAAGAAAGTGGCTGAAAATGCATTGTCTTGTAGCAATATGCATGGTGGAGTAAGGCAAACGCAACAATATAGAGAAGAGACTCTAGGATTTATTCCTCGAAGTCACTACACAAGAAATCATTGGGCTAGAGCTACCACTGAAACGGTAGTGAAAATAGGGGAAGGTGAAACTCCTTGTGTTGCTTTACTTGACCATGGGTCTGAGATAAATGTCATTGAGTGGGGATTGTATGAAAATGGTGCATGGCTTGTGGACATTGATCATGGTTGGCATATGAGGGCTGCAAATAATTCTTCAGGGGAGCTCTACGCTACATGTCCTAATGTAAAAGTGACGATTGGTGATGTACAGGAAGAGCAACACTTCTTTGTGATAGATAATTCCTCATATGCAGTGATTTTGGGACAGCCCTATATTACAGGTGTGCATATGGAAACAAAGGTGCTTGATGATGGTTCTACTTATGCAAGAGTCAGAAGCAAGGATGGGAGAAAAGTAGTCCAATTTCTTACTGTTTGTGTTAATCATCCTAGAAATCGTGATACGCTTTGAGAGTCTCCTTTGGTTTCAAATGCAAGGGAATTTAAAGACCTAGATTTTCATTAGGCACTACTGTAATGCGGGGCTACAGTAGTACTGTTCAGAGGGTGTACTCACCTCTTGATGAAATGAAGCATGTATTTACTATTGGTAATTCTCAGTTTATAACAAACAGTTCATGTTGGTTTAAGCCTATAGAAGCTATGTGTAGGGTTGAACGCATATCTATGAAATGGGCTATTAAGAAACTGAGAGCATTGCGGTTGTTAGATGAAAATGATGGCATTTTAGGCATCTTTTATGGGCTGAATATTACTGACACTATGGCTGAAATTTTAGCAACTATACATGCAGAAATTAAGGCTGAAAACAGAGTGTTGTCAGTATGTTCTTTGGATATGTATGATGTTATAGCATTGTTTGCTCAGCAGGAAGGATTACAATGGGCTGAAGCACTTGTAGAGACAAAGTTTAAGACAATTGACAAAAAGGTGAAACCAATTGCTTTGCCACTTCCACCAGAGAGTAAGGGTATGTATGAAAAAGTGTCAAGGCAGCCAAGCTTACAGGATCCTGAAGATATAGGTCATCAGTTTACATCTGAAACATTGCAAGAATTGAAAGTTGGTACAGAAGGGTTTCTTTTGCCTACTGAGAGAGACAGTTTTATGTAGATGTTAGCTATACATGGGAAGGCATTTGCATTTCAGCCAAGCGAAATAGGTTGTGTGGATCCAAATGTTGTCTCTCCTATGGTCATATTTACTGTGCCACATGTACCATGGAACTTGAGGCCTATTCCAATGCCTAAAGCTTACTTGCCAAAGCTGATGGATTTGCTAAATGAAAAGATTTGCATGAAGATCTTGGAGCTTTCTTCAGCCCCGTACTCAAATCATTGGTTTACTGTGCCCAAAAAGAATGGGGCTTTGAGATTTATTCAAGACATGCAACCGGTCAATAAAGTGACCATAAGAAATGTGGGTGCAGGTCCTGTGGTTGATGAATTTGCAGAGGCTTTTGTAGGCAGAGCGATCTATTCTTTGGGTGATCTTTACTCAGGTTATGATCAGTTTCAGCTTGCAATTGAAAGCAGGGATATCACAACCATGAAGAATCCTTTGGGGTTAGTACGGATGTGTACTCTCCCATAGGGTGCAACAAACTCAGTGAAGCACACATGAAAAATGCTATGAATAGGGTACTCGGGGATTTTATACCACAATTGACTATGCCCTTCTTGGATGATGTTCCAATCAAAGGGTGTGCAGTGGATGAAAAGAATGAAGAGATGGATGCTCATGGATACAGACAGTTTGTTGTAGACCATATTGTGAATTGTGAGAGGATTTTGACACATCTAGAAGGGGTGCATTTAACTCTTTCTGGACAAAAGTCTGTCTTTGGAGTTGAAGAGGTTTAGATTGTTAGGCATATGTGTGGGCCTTATGGGCGAAGGCCATCACCAACAAAAATAGATGCGATAGATAGAATGAAAGACGTATGCACGAATGTATCAGAGGTGCGTAGATTCTTGGGTGCATGTGTGTTCTATTTGATATGGATTCCTCACTTTGCACATGTAGCCGATACTCTTTATCAGCTTCTAAGAAAAGTTCAGAAATTTTAGGAAGCATAAAAAAGAAAGCCTTGAAAATTTCCTTGATCAAGAATACTATATTGTCAAGGGATCAATGATGTTTATCACTGATGTGTCATGCTTGATGAGATTTCGCTTATCATAGAAGAGTGCCATGACTTAGCTTGTAGAGGGCACTTTGTTGGATTGTTGATTGCACAGAAAGCTTTGAGAGCCAGATATAGGTGGCTGTCCATTTTTCAAGATATATTTGCATATATCAAGAGATGTGATACATGTCAAAGTGAGAGCTGAGTTTTCAGCCCAAGAGGTTCTTAAAATTTCCCAAAAAATCTAAATTTCAAGGAAAAAATAAACTTTGTCAAAGGCGGCATAGGCAATCGAGTCGATTTTAAGCAGCACGTAGTCGTTGACGGGTTCCAAAAGTGCTTTAAAGACCCACCGAACAACGGTTGGGTAATTTCCATAATTTCTTTGGATGTCAAATGAGACTTTAAAAGATGCTCGATAGTGGGGGACTTTGAGATGGGTGTGCTGGATTTTTCAAATCGTGATTCCGACACTGGACAATCGAATAAGGGTGCCCGAAGGTCAAGACCAAGGAAATCAAGTGTAAAGGGGCTTAAGGGGGTAAGAGGGGGTGTGACCTTTGGGGCCACCCCCCCAAATTTTCACATGAAGGGGGGGGGGGGATTTTTTTAACAGGCAGAAAAGAAACTCCTCCATGGTGGCACGCAAAGGGAAAATGGGGGAGAGGGGGGCTATAGGCCATCTCCCACCTCAATGTACCCATACCATCTAATCTTAGTAGCAAGATACTAAAGGTTTTTGCTCTCCATCGCCACGCTTTTCCCCTCCAATGGCGGCCCAAATTACAAAAACTAGATTTAGTCTTTCTCTCTCCTCCCACTCTCTCCCTAAGAGGCAATTCATGTGGAAGAAGCCCGATTGATGAATGCTCATGCATGGTACCAGATCGCTTCCAAATTGAGTGGGGCTGAAGATGGATGAGTGGATATGGACTGAGCATTAATGGTGGACTATTTTGCTGTCCCCAATCAGATTTTAAGAAACCCACAACCAAAGGAAAAAATCGGTAACTCTTTTTTATGAAGGAAAATGGCTATTTTTTAATATTTTATTGGCCAAATGATGTTCATATTGGATAAAAATTGGTTTTTTTTTGGGTATATTTAATGAGTCTATGTTAGAAAAATCAGAATACACAATGTGATAATGAAGAAAATAATTTTCTAAAACCTAAAAAATATGCATTTTACAAAGAAAATGGGGTTTTTGTCATTTCGAGTTTGATAAAAATGATGCATGAGGGATGAAATGTGGAAAATGGGTAACTCTTAGTTTTCATAAATAGAAAAACAAAAAAAAACCAGTAAATACTTTATTTTTTGACAAGTAAATAGGAAAAAATAGCAAAAAAATGGAAAAAATGGGTTTTTGTGCTTCAAAAAATGGGAAAAAACATTATTAATGTCCGTGAATGTTCAGCAAGGTTGAGGCATGAGGTTAAGCCTCATCTCATCCTTATCTATATGTTTTAGTGTGTTTCTATTGATTTATATATCGAAAATGACAAAAAATAAAACCCTACACCTATGCAATGATGCAGCACATAAGCGTAGGGGGAAAACAAGGGTCATGGAAGTATTTAAGTATGGTAAATGAAGTAAAGTCTGATCTTTTGTTTGTCCACATCATACAAGACAATAATAATTTAACTTTTAAGGGGCTAGTAGCACGAGGAATCGGTGCTAGTCTCCATATATCGAAGCATATGTTTAGTGAATATCATTAAAGGTCTGATTTTTACACTCCACTGTGCTAATTTTTAATTATAAATGTTTGTGCACAAAAGGCATACACTTTTGCATTTTGCATGCCATATGGTATAGTCTCCTGGATGCATAGCACTTGTATGCCGAATATTGACCAACGTTGGGAGTGGAAAGGAGCCTAAGATGTAGGTTAGTCGTATGGTTTCCTTGGGACTGTTTGGTGAGGAAATATAAACTCCTGGATCATTCGATAAATCAAAGACTAGACTATGTATCGTTTGTCTTATATGTTGAGGCAATGCATCTTGGGGCCAATCCCCTTAATGTAGGAGAGCTGCAGTGGAGCTGCGGCAATCAGCCAAGAGGTGCTTCCTTATGTTTGTGCTATGAGGAATTATGCCTATACTTTATGGGAACTCCCTCTGAGGAGTAGGGGAAGGTAAACGTTGGACTGTGTCCTATTACAAACACAAGATCGATATTAGGGTTTGGTGTAGTGTGAGCCTTAGAAGCTATTGGCTGCGAGGACATGTGGGGTGTCTTGTGTGTCTTGGAGGTCCGCAACTAGTGCTAGAAATTCAGTGTTGGGCCCATTTTAGGTCCTGACAGGTGGTGCATTTGCTGAGAGCCACCAATAAGTGGTGGTTTCGAATCTAGGGTCTCTAGGGGGGGCCAAATAGTTAGTTTATGTACTCTAACAAGAGCTGTCAAGCCGAAGTAGGAAAAGAGAAATATGCTGAGAGGGCTAGACGGTGGGCTAAGATTCTAAGGCATTATTATTCTCAAAGGAGCAGCCCAATACGCACAAGCGGCAATGGTTTTAATAACCCAAGTGCCACAAGCAGCTCTTTAAGTGCAAGAGGAAGTCTTAATACTTCCCCTCTTCTAGTCAATCAACCCACTTCAAGTGGGGGTGTATTTTTACCTACACAAACTCCTGTTGTCAATCTTATTGTAGCAATGGCACAACCCATTGCAATTCTAGTAGGGACACTGGGTTTATCGGCATAGGAGCACCTTTTCCCATCTTCCATGGGTTAGTAGAAGATGAAGAACTCCATGTTAATGAATTTCAAAAACTCATGTTCAACTATCGAATCCAAGATGAAGGACACTTAATGATGTTCTTCAACATGACCATAAAAGGAAAGACAACAGTATGGTATCACGGTCTAGAAGCTGGAACCATAACTAGCATTGACCAATTCTTCACGGTCTTCCATAGAGAGTTTTCCCCTGAGAGGGGTGGACAGTATTGGTTGCGTGTCTTGAATGTAACACTCCAAGAGCCAAATGAGAATGTTCAGGCCTATACCAGGAAACTAAATCAAGTTCTTGGCAAACTTGATACTTATATTCACATTCCATCGGCTGCACAATTGCAATATTTCCTACATAGATTAGATTTTAACATCCAGTTGCAGTTTAGTAGTGTTGCTTTGGCCGACATTGACATTGCTATTACCCAAGCAGAAGGAGTAGAGTCATGCTTAAAAGTGGCTTATGCAACAAGGGTAAATTGGAATGGCAATAATTTGGCAGCCTGACCAACAAGAGTCAAGGGGACCCCATGTCAAATGTGAATGGAAGAGGAAGTATCATGCCAAATTTGCCTACGTTTCTAGATCCTCCTAGTGTGACTATGCCTATGGCTAGTGAGATGGCCCCACTAAATGGAGGCCCAAAAACAAACCCGAATGTTATCCCAGTAAGTCAATAGCCGATTCCCAATCAACTGGTTAGGCCGATGAGATGACAGATAGACTATCACGACTATGAGTCAAGTGCCTCAAATGTCCTTGGTGAACAAGAATATGATGAAGCACTACACTGACATGATTAGCAAAAAATATAGACAAATAGCTATGGATGTCAATTTCCTTAAGAATCAGTAGAATTTGATAGGGAGTCAATGCCTTGGAGAGGATGCCCCCTCAAGATTCAGTTATAAGTGGTGTGGTGGCCAACATTTCCCTAGGAATTGTCTAAATGTCAAATGCGATATTTGTGGAAACTACGGCCACTTAGCTGCTACCTGTTGGAGTAAGATTAGTTCTCTCCAACAAGGAAGTAAATAGCCAGGTCCACTTAATCATCGCACACAAGGGAATAATCTCCAGCAAGATGATGGACCAAGACAAATACTACAAAGAGGAAAGGCTACTATAGAGGAGTTGCCTCATGGCAGTGGAGTCAACCTTATTGAGGCCGTATGTGTCAATGACCCTGAAACTTCTAATCTACAAGACGTAACAAGAGGTCAAAAGACTAGAGAGGGTGACAAAGGGACTGTAAAACCTATCGAGGGAAACCCTAAGCAAGATGCTAGGGGAAAGAAAGTCCTGAATCCTAATATGGAAGGTGGATCCCTAAGGCTTGTTGATAGTAAAGTTGATCCTAAGAAGGATAAAGAATTGCCAAGAAAGAAGGAAAAAGTTAAAAAAGAGGCACCAAAGCCGGTCCAAAAACCAAAGGAGAGACTGGTTTGACAAGAGAGGAGAACTTTGGCTAACTACCACAACTTTGATTTAGCAAGTTCTCTTTGCAAAGTTAAACTAGACATGAATCTCCTGCAATTGATTGAACTGTCTCCACGAGTATGCAAGGAATTCAAGAAAATCATGCATATTGGGTATATTGTAGAACCTTTGGGCATAGCACGAGTGAGAGAAGATTGGTTCAATCATGCTGAAAAGCATTGTCCCAGGGTTCCAGCATATGTGGATGGAATATTAGTGGAACATGCAATCATGGACACTAGATCCTCTGTCTCAATATCACGAGTTTAGACTTGATGGAGAGGCTAGGTCTAGAAATCCGAACAGACGGCTCCACACTTCTTAGGATGGCTGATGATAGACTAAGGCAACCAGAAGTTTGCATCACTAAAGTCCACGTTACCATGGTAAGCGTGGAATGCTATCTGGACTTTAGGGTGATAAGGTTTGCAGCTATCAAGTTTTGCTAGGCAGGCCATGGATTTTACAAACAAACTGTCAAGTCAATATACTACTAGTTGAGTGATTTTAGGTAGAGGTGCCAATCATGTAATAGTGGATGCTTACCTTGAGTCTCCTCAAAGTGAGAGAGCTCCTTTATCCTCTACTGAACTAGAAACAGTAGATGATCCATCTGATAGTGAGACGTCACTGACTGATGGATCTAAAGAAGGATCCACTACAGAGGATTTATCAGATAACATTGAATGAGCCAATAGAGGCTCATGATCGAATAAGAGATGCATATGTAATTGAGTTGGACCTTGGTACACCAAACGATTCATGGCCAATAAAATTAGGTTCCATGCTCAGTTTGAAAGAAAGAGAGGACTATGTGTCCCTAGTTCAAGAGTTCTGTGACATCTTTGCTTGGAGCTATGTCGAACTTAGGGGCATTCCTCCCAGCCTGGTTGTGCATACCATTCCTCTAAAGGAAGGAAGTCAGCCCATATGTCAAAAAGTAAGGCACATACCTTTTGAACTAAGGGACAAGTTGTTTGAGGAGCTAGTAAAGGTTGCGAAAAGTGGGTTTGATCTTCCTTGTTTAGCATATTGAATGGTGTTCACCAGTTGTGATCAAAAAGAAGAAGAAGAATCAAATCCGGCTTTGTATAAACTTTAGAGAGCTGAATAATCAGACTATTAAAGACTACTACCATTGCCATTTATTGACCAAATTTTGGATCAATTAGTGGGTAGGGAAATATATTCATTCATGGATTGCTTTGCAGGGTATAACCGAATGGCGATTGCTGAGCAAGACAAGCTGAATATGACGTTTATTACTGTCTTTGGTACCTTTGCATACCATGTGATGGAATTTGGTTTATGTAATGCATGTGGTTCATGGCAAAGAATAGTCAACAAGACCTTTGGTGACATCTCCCCAGAAGAGTTGAAGGTATTTATTGATGATCTAGGGGTAGCCACCATAAGAGAAAGGTAGTTGATTATTTTATAGAAGTGTTTTGAGCATTACAGACAATTTTGCATAGCTCTTAACCCACGGAAGTGCATCTTTGAGGTGCCTTATGGGCTATTATTAGGCCATGTGGTCAGTTCAGTAGGGATTGGGACTAACCCTGAAAAGATCAAGGTCATAGTTGCCATGAGTCCATTGCGTACTCCAAAGGAGGTACATAGCTTTCTGTCAATCAGTAGGGTATTATCGAAGATTTATAAATGCCCTAGTAAAAAGAACGTTGCCATTGACAAACCTATTGTCCTTTAATTGTCTATTTCCATTGAGTGATACTTGCAAAGTATCTTTTGATTATGTGAAGTAGGAGCTTGCCAAAGCACCTATTTTAAAGGCACCTAAAAGAGGCAAAGTATTCTATATATTTTTAGCAGCTACTTTGTGTAGTATCAGCTACTGCTTATCCCAAATTTGGGAGAAAAAGTGGTACCATCTGATAGCTTTTGCTAGTCGGAAGTTGGACATATCAAAAATTAACTACACCTATATGGAGAAGTTGTGCCTTGCGATGGTATTTGCAACCAAAAAGTTCAAGCACTAAATTTTTTATGAGAAGGTGGTTTTTTATATGAAGGCGGAATGACTTAGACTATTGCTGAACAAGTTACAACCGCTTGATCATTTAGCAAAGTGGCTAATCACTTTGTAAGAGTTTGATTACGAGATTAAGAGCAAGCCAGCAAAGCTATAGGGCATTATAGAATGTCTTGTGGATTTCGGAGAGCCAAAAGAGGACTTGGCTAAAGGAAGTGACATGGAAACATTGTTTATGATTGATATGACATCTATTTCCTCCTGGTATGCTTCTATATCGCACTACCTATCTATAGGAGAGACTATAGCTACTCTATCAAAATCCGAGAAGAGTAAAATTAAATAGCAGGCATTGAAATTTTCCTTGATCACAAGAACAATATATTGACAGGGATTGATGATATTTATCGCCGATGTGTGATGCCTGACGAGGTTCCATATATCTTGGAGGAGTGCCATGACTCTGCTTGTGGAGGGCACTTTGCCGGGCGGTTGATGGCACAGAAGGATTTAAGAGCTAGATACTGGTGGCCTTCCATCTTCTAGGATTCATTTGAGTATGTTAAGTGATGTGATACATGTCAAAGACATGACAATACAGAGAATAGGAAGTGACCACTTACTCCAATCATGGCTATCCTTCCATTTGAGAAGTGGGGCATCAACTTTGTGGGTCATATTACCCCATCATCTACTACTTAGAAGAGATACATTATAGTAGCAATCGATTACTTTACAAAGTGGTCAAAAGCACGAGCAATGAGGTAGGACAATGCAAAAGAGACTGCAAGTTTCCTACTTGAGCAGATCATATGCCATTTTGGTCTGCCAAAGGAAATAATATCGGACCATGGAGCTCACTTTTTAAATAAGGTGATTAAAATTTTGACTGAAGCGCATGGAAAATCAAGCATAACAAGATGACCCCCTATAACCCGCAAGCAAATGGAAAAGTTGAAAGCACCAATAAGCAACTTGTGGGTATCTTGTCCAAGAATAGTCTCTGAAAAGAAGCGGGACTAGGATACGAAATTATATGTGGTAGTATGGGTATACAATACAACATTTAAACGAGCCACTGGCCACACCCCATTCAAGTTAGTTTATAGGGAGGAATGTGTTTTTCCCTTAGAAATTGAGTTGCCAACCATAAGATTCGCAATAAATCATTATTTGGGTGACGAAGATGCCCTATTCGAGGGTTTTACGACCATAGCCCACTTGGATGAGCTCAAATTGTAGAGTTTGTTGCACCAAGAGGTAGCTAAATCTCGGATGAAGCGGCTGCATGATCTAAAAGCAAAAAAACATACTTTTAAAAAATGACATTTAGTTTTGTATTTTGATGCATGTAGGGAGCCATTTCCAGGGAAGCTGGAACCTAGATGGGATGCGCCTTACAAGGTAGTTAGAATAGGTAAAAATAAGTCCACGACTTTACTAGCTAATCTACAAGGATTGGAATTTAAAAAATAAGGTTAATCTAAATAAGGTTAAACCTTATTATTTCTAAATGCACTAACACGCTAAATGCATTGCAAGTCCATGCTGGGGTTGATTCGAGACCTGCAGGAGGGCTTAAATTGGTTGATGGGGTGGTTAATCCCTTATTTGGAGCACCCATATCTAGAGCAAAGATATCATCAGGGGAAGCTTATCTAGTGGACCAAAGGATACAAAGTGATCGAGCAAGAAGATGGTACCTTTGTGTGGGAAATCAAAGTTTTTTGCCATCAGTGTTTACAAATTTTGATAAGCATCCTTATTGAGTTTAATGAAGAGGGTGGGATGGAGCAATCAATTCATCCTCTAAATATGTTGAATTTTGACTATCATAATTACAAATAGAGGAGTTCCTGATGGCTAGTTGTGTAAACCCATTGTGGACATACACATTATACTTTGATGGAGCGTCGAAGGGCCCTAATAAAAAAGGGAGTGTTGGAGTCATTATTCGAGATCCCTGATGTGGAGTTACAATGAAATTAGCTATTTATCTTGGGGTAGGATTCACTAACAACATGGTGAAATATAAAGCCTTGATTATGGGACTGAACATTTCCAAGAAAGGTGGTATTCAGTGGTTGCTAGTAAAAGGGGATTCCCAGTTGATCTTAAATCAACTAAATGGGACATATACAATCCGGAATCCCATCCTTCGCATGTAACATCGAACTGCTATGACCCTACTTGATGAATTTGAGAGAGTGTCTCTTCAGCTAATTCCACGTTCTTGGAATCAGTTTGCGGATTCCTTAGCAAATTTTGCTTTTGAAGAGGACCTCTTTTTCAATTGTGGTCCTAGTCCGGATATTGCTATTGATAATGAGACAAGACTTGGTCACTTGTGGGGAATTTTATCAGACCATGTGTTATTTGGCAGGTGATGGTTGATATGGGTAATGCGCAGAGTGGCGAACACCCATCTACCACTATTGTCTTGGACCCATAGGTTGGTTAGACGACATGTTATGCGTACCCCTCTTGCTATATATGCAGGAGGGATGGGTCACAACTTGATGCATTTAGTTTAGGGTTGAGAGCCCTATTTTTCCCTTAGAATGAAGTGTATTTTTTTATATTTACCTTATTCCATGAAGGGATGAGTAGGCACTATTCTTCTTGATTTCATTAGGCCAAGAGGGCCATCTTCATCAGGTTTTAATGTTTGATTTCATCAGGCCAAGAGGGCCAATCAATTTTGCAGTGATATGATCTATTTCTTTAGGACAAGAGGGCCAATTAATTTGTAGTAAAATGTGCTATTTCTTTAGGCCAAGCAGGCCATATGTTTGTTTAGTGCAGGTATGTTTAATGGTTTTCTGTTTTAGTGATTGCATCATACAGGTTGATGAAGTCACTGGAGGAAGCCTTTGCTGTGGAGGAGCTTCTTGTGGCCATTCCAGGTGGTTTCGTCCCCTTCTTGAGTCTTTTCCCTTAAGCAAATAATGATATATGTGTATGTAAGGGTTACTATCTTTTAGTTTGTTGGGAAGGTTAGTATGGCTGTGGGAGGTCTGAGCAATTGTTGCCTCCTACAAAGGCATTGCCAGGCCCTAAAAGACCTGTTTTAGATGGAAATCCTAGTGGCCCTATTCTACTGACTTGCTAGGTGATCGTTCTAGGAGCTTCTGTTAGTGTGAGGCAGTTAGAGAAGCCTGCACTTAAATATCAAGAGAAGAACAAGTTTTGAAGCTATCTAAAAATACATATATGGAGGTGTGTAAAAAGCGGTTTTAACCCTATTATAAACGCAAGATTGATATTAGGGTTTGGTGTAGTGTGAGCCTTTGACGCTCCTGGCCATGAGGCCGTATGGGGTGTCTTGTGTGTCCTCGAGGTCCAGCTAGTGCTAGAGAGCCAGTGTCAGGCCCATTTTAGGTCCCGAAACAAAGACATGACAATAGGGAGAATAGGAAGCACCCACTGACTCTTATCATCGATAGACTATCATTTAATAAGTGGGGCATTGATTTCATTGGACCTATATATCTTTCGTCAACTACATGCAAGCACTATATCATTGTGGCAATAGACTATTTCACAATGTGGTCTAAAGCCCATACTACGATGAAGGATAATGCCAAGGAAACGACTAGTTTTATTTTGGAATAGATTGTTTGTTGTGTTGGTTTAGCTAAGGAGCTCATGTTTAAACCATGGGATGCATTTTTTTGAATAAATTGATTGAGGTTATGATAGAAGCTTTGAATATTAAACATGATAAGACCATGCCTTACAACCCCCAAGCTAATGGGTAAGTAGAGAGTACTAATAAGAAGCTTGTGGAGATTTTATCCAAGTCTATATTTGAAGGTTAGCATGATTGGGATAAGAAGTTGTATGTGGTTGTTTGGGCTTATAATACAACATTCAAAAGAGCTACAAGCCACACCCCTTTTAAATTACTATATGGAGAAGAGTGTATTTTACCTTTCGAGATTGAGCTCCCTATAGTAAGGTTTTGTTTAGACCATTGATCTTTGGATAAAGAGAAATCATTGCAAGAAAGGCTAACTTCCCTTGCACATCTTGACAAGATTTGGTTGCAAGCCTTGTTACATTAGAAAGTAGGGAAGAAGCGAATGAAAATGCTTCACAATCTTTGTGCTAGGAAGTATAAATTTACTAAGGATCAATTGGTTCTATATTATGATACCCATCATTATGAGCTCTTCCCCGGTAAGTTGGAACTCAAATGGAATGGTCCTTATAATATTGTCCATATATAAAAGAATGGCTCTAAATCCCCTTTAGAAGATTTGAAAGGGGTAGAGTTAGAAACTAAAGTAAACTTCAAAAAACTAAAGCCCTATTATGTGTAGGGACTAACATTGGATTTGGTGCCTTTGTAGATCCTTCAGGATCTAGCTTAAACTTGCAAAGGGTACTAAGACTATTGGATGGGGAAAGTCCTTTCTTATCTTGAACATCCATATTAAGTGTAGCGTTATCATAGAGGCAAAGTGATTTGGTGGAGTAAGGTTTATCATATTATTGAGTGGTAAGACTGCTCTTTTACATGGGATAGTTGAGTCTATTACCATCATTGTCATTAGGTTCTTACTAGCCTCCCTATCAAGTTTAGTGGAGAAGGAGAGATTGTACCTATCTTACATCCCCTCTCTCAATTAGACTTTGCTTTTCATAAATACGAATAGGTTGATTGCCATGGCAAGTTACATCAATGAAGCCTTGTTTTATATATTATATTTTGTTATAGCTTCTATAGGACTTGCTAATCATGCAAGTGTAGGGGTTGTCATAGAGTACTCTTGTAGTTGAGTGGTTTTAAGGATGGAAGTGTATTTAGGCTCCATGTAATTCACTATATGTATACCCTCTATATCACGTGCATACAAAGCCTATTTATAAATATCCTTATCTATGAATGGTCCCTTAATAAAACATAATCCTTTTCTATTCAATCTATAAGTAACCCCTTTACATGGGACCCTTGTATATGTAAAAAATGTGTAAATATGATATATTAAAAATCCCTTATCTTGAACTCGTGTGAAACATACATACATTTATGACTAACCTCATTGGAATGTAGGCACTACTTTTACGAATAACATGGTGGAATATAAGGCCTTGCTTATGGGGTTAAATCTAGCTAGATGTGATGGTATTCATCGCCTATTAGTGAAATGCGACTCGTAGTTTTAGTTATCAACCAAATGAATGGGACCTATAGTGTGAGGGATCCCATTCTAAGGATGTACCATGTGCAATCCTGGACACCCTTGATATATTTAAGGTAGTAACTTGCGAGCTATTTTTTCGATAGTGGAATGGCTTTTGTAGACTCCCTGACTAGTTAGGCCTTTGTTGAAGATGTCTTTCTTAACTATGGTCCTAAGGGGTTTTTACAATTACCTCCTGATGTTATTCTAGGGCTACTATGGGAATAGCTTACTGAGATATCCTGTTTTAGCTACCGACGATGGTTAGTATGGATTATGTGCTAGGTAGCAAGATTGATCATCTTCCTATTCTATCATGGATGCATTGGGTCATTCAATAGCATATTCATTGAACATCCATTTCCATTTGTGCAGGGGGTTAGCTAATAATTTGATGCATTTAGTAGTGTGGGGTCTAAATGGCCATTCCCCCCTTGGTCTAGTTTTATGCTTCAGTACGGTTTATTTGGGGACCAAGGATTTTATTTCAACAGTAGGGTGCTCAATGGTGTGCTTCATGGTTATATTTCATTAGGTCAAGAGGGGTATTTATTTTGCAATGAAATGGTTTATTTCATTAGGCCAAGTTAGCCATTTGTTTGTTTGGTGCTAGTGCGGTTAATGAGTTTTCTTTTATTACTACACTAAAAAAATTCGATGGAGCACTTGGAGGGAGCCTCTTGCCATGGAGAAGCGTCTTGCGGCCAATATCCTTCCTTTAGAAGGTATTTTTCTTTATGCTATATATGTATGGGGGGTATTTTTCTTTTGTTGGGGACCGCCGGCTATTAAGGTATCATGAAGTCCTAGGGTTAGGTTAGGTGTGTCTAGGGATGTTTGAGCAGTTGTCCACCTCCTATAAAGACATTTTTAGGCACTCTAAAAGCTATTTTTGAGGAAAATTCTAGTGACCATGTCGTGCTAACCTACTAGATTATTTCTAGGAATCCATGCTAGTTGTGAGGAGCTAGGAAAGCTTGCCAAATAAAAGAGAAAAAAAATGAGTATATTTGAAATATATAAGATAGGAAGGTGTGTAAAAAGGGGTTGTAACCCTTGAAATAACAAAATAAAGGAAAATTTTCCAAGAGAAAATGTTCATTGCCTTGCGAAGGCCTAATAGGTTCCTAGGGATCAATGCCTTGTATCCATCGGGGTGGCATTTAGTTGAAAAATAAATAAGGATGGTTGGAGTGAAAATAAAAGTGAGCGAAAGAAAAAGGATTTAGTGTCACCTTGTGAGAGCTTGGTAGGTTCTTAGGTACCAAGACTAGACCTAAGGCCAATGTCTTATTCTCCTTGGGTCACAATATGCTCAGCTCCCTCCTTTTTACATGCCTAAGCATAAAGTACTGATGAAAAAAAAAGTGGTTAAATGGAAAAAATTTGTGACTTTTTATAGACCAGGCTATATGAGTCCTCACCTCATATAGGAGTTCCTAGTCCAACTATCCTACGTCAAGTAGATAGGTCAGACCACCACTTAGGATGACTTCTTTGATAGCTCTTTTTAACTGGTTTGTGTTGGAGTAGTTGGTTAGCGACTAGCTTTACTAGCTTTGAATCTGTGCCGCCAAACTATATTGGGCATATCCCTCATGGACCTTATGCCTTGATTTTGTAAGGGGGTCGGGTGAGAGTTGTGTTTGTGCTTTATTGTATATTTTTATTTGAAGCAGCTTAATACTTTTTATGGCTTATGTTTGTGTAGATCAATTCATGGGTTCCACAAGCTAAGTCACCTTATCTTGTGGTTGCCATTGAGAGTTGAATTTTAGAGCTGAGTTTAAAGTGCAAAAGTGGCTTGGGATCCATTAAAAATGTGTTCTTGGTGAAAACTGTGTGGATCATAGATTAAGAAGCCAGAGTTTTTCCAGATGCATTTTAACGTCAAGGGTCCAATGAAAGTATCCTTTTGTCGATCGAATATTGCTTTGACCCTCCATTTAATGGTTGTAGGATTTGACGTTATGAAGCAACTACTTAATCTGAAGGCCAAAAAGTAAGTGATAAATGCCAAGGTAATAGATTTTGATGCCAAGAAGCCACCCCTCCAGTTGGATTGCGAATTCGAGGTCATTTGACCCTTCATCGGGTCCAAAACCACTTGGAGAATAGTGTGAATGTGAAGGAGTACGCTAGTATTTTTGCAAGTTATAAGTTAATTAAGCTTAGAAGAAGCCAAAAGGCATGAAACTTGACGAATGGGGGGAGCACCATTTTTTCAATGCACCATTTTTAATTTAAAAATGGAGATTTATAACTGTTGGAATTAGGCCTCCTCCTCGTGGGATTGAGATGCTACAATTCCATGCTCTGCATCATTGTGAAAAACAAAAAGTGATTTGATGCATTGTGTGAAAAGATGGAAATTTATTGATTCATTCTCTCTCTCCTCTTTGTGCCCTACCATAATCACTGTTTATAAGGGCTATGAGAATGAGAGGGAATGGGTGTCCATTGGAGACGAGATGCAAGGAATGGAATAAGGAAGCACAAAGGAGGTGTCAACAACTACAAAAGGGCATCAACGGCTTCTTATTTTCGAAATACGATGGGATGTGTATGCAATTTATAGAGTAAATGGTCTTTTATTGCATTTTATGATAAATCTCTCGTTCTTATTATGAAAAATGATTTAAAAATGATTAAATATCATTAAATATGTCTAAAACTATAGAATAATTAATATTTTTTAAGTAATTTACATAATAGAAATCAAAACTATAAAACTCGCAATATGAGATTTAGTAGAAAAATGATAATTTTATGACTTTTTATCATTCAAATGGTGTTCTTATAGAGTTATATTGAATGTAATATTGAATCAAAATCCAATAAGCTTCATAAATTTGAAAATTAAAAAAACTAGCAGTTAATATTACAATCAATGATGAAAATCCATTAAATTTTATTTTTAGATAAGAACCATTAGTTTTCATGAGGTAAAAATTACAATAAATTAGGTATATGTGTGTAGATATATGATGGTAAAAGTTAGGACATGGAGATTTTTCTCAATCTACCTCCATCTTTATGTGAAAGTTTATGTTTACTACTTTTCTACATGAAAAATGACATGAAACATCCTTTTAAACGGGTGCACAATTGCAAAACCTAAATGATAGGGGGAAAGGGATTATGGAAAGTTAAGTATCAATTAAATTCTAATTTCTATGCATATCATGCTATATGGAACTCACTTTATTTAAGTTTAAAAGGACAATAACACAAACTAGTCTTATATTGTTTCTAAGTAATGTAGCAATACATTAGAAAGAAAATCATTGAAAAATGTTTTTCACACAACACATTGACCACTTTGTGGTTAATTTGTTTGAGCATTGTATGTCATTACACCTTGCATTTGCATTCTCATATATTGTATCAAGAAAAAGGAAGTCTCCTAGATGCATTGCAATTGGTTGCTAAAACTATTGACCAAACAATGAGAATGTGAGGATCCATGAACTGTAGGATAGTACGATTTTTTTTTTGGGACTCTAATGTGAGAACATATAAGTATCTCCTGGAGGAAGCTTAGAAAAAGAGTGAAAAATACTACAATTGTGTTTTATGTTTGAGATAGCACATCGTAGGGCCAATCCTTGGGGCGTAGAGAGCCGTAGGAGCCACAACGATTGGCTAGGGGATGCTCTATATGTATACAAATTAGAAGAAGAAAATATTGTAGGAGGTGCATGATTCTCCATTTTTTCGAGACATCATGGCTATGCTAAGACCCTTAATGTAGTAAGAAAAAGCTACTACTAGGAGAAATTAAGAGGTGATGTACTAAAATATATCATTCAATGCCTAAATTGTCAAAGAATAAAAGCAAAGCATGTTAAAATGCCAGGCCAACTTCAAACTCTTGATATCTCTTGGATGAAGTGAAAATTCATTAACATGGATTTCGTAGGAGGATTGCCATTAGTTCGAGGATAGAACTCTATCATGGTAGCTATTGACATGTTGACAAAGGTTTCTAACCTTATTCCAATCAAGAAAAACTATAAGGATTTTGATATTCTAAGGTTTTTAATCCAAAAAAAAAGAGGATTCACGGTCTACCAAAAAGAATTTTAGTGATTGAGATTCTCTCTTTACTTCTCAATTCTAAACAAGATTATTTGAAGCTATTGATACACAAATAAGTTTTAGTGCAGCATATCAACCACTAACAATCGATGGCCAAATAGAGTGAGTCAATGAGGTCATAAAGGATATTCTATGGGCATATTGTTGTAGAGAACCTAAGAAGTGCATGCAATATCTATCCTTAGTAAATTTGCCTACACCTCTCTATATATCAAAACATTAACGCTAGTCTTGTAATTTGCCACAAAAGTGGTTGCAAGCCACTTTAATAGCTCCCTCGAGGAGAGAGGGTCACTATATGTAAACCCTATATATCATGTATGTTCAAATGATATTTAAAAATACCCTTTTCCTTTATAAAACTTATGGATTTTTTTAAAATTGTAAATAAAAAATCCATTCGATAAATATAATCCTATGAGTTTTATTAAATGAAATAACCATTTTGTTGATTACATGTGATACACTTATATTTTTTTATGTGACCCCTCGTAATACCAAAATTATATTGGACTCTCCCAACATTGTAAGATAGTAGAGTAAAAGATTTTCTAAATTTTTTTATTTTCTATGAAAATATATTAACAATAGTCTTGTAATTTTCCATAAAAGTGGCTACAAGTCACTTTAGCGGCTCAGGTCCTATTTCATTATATTTGAAATAATATGCACAGATGATACTAAGTTTTGATAGGACTTTTTCCACATTATAAGATAGTAGAGTAAAGTATTTAAAACAAGTTTCAAGTGATTTTTTTTTTCAAAAGTTGGATTCTCAAAAAGTGCATGAAAATTGATCAAAACAACACTCATCTATGCTATTTGGAGCTCTTAAAAAGTTGACAATTTTTATCTAATTACAAATAACTTAATGAAAATACATATTATATGTGTGTGTGTGTGTGTGTGTGTGTGTGTGTGTGTGTGAAAGTATTTTTCATGAAATTTTTAGCCTAATTAAAAATTTTCTAAGATAGATTTTACTAAAAACACTAATGAATTTTTATTTCTACAAAAATAGTCTTAAAGATTACCATAAAAATATAGTGATCCATTCTAAAAAATTTCAACTTCTATCTTGTGTTGATCAGATTTTCGTTGAAAATTTTCCTCTTAATCTCTCTCATTGATGAGAAATGAAAATTTTTTAGAGGGTCCAAATTGCCAAAAAATGGTTTTTTTCCTACAAGACTAGCATTAAAGATGACCATAAAAATATAAACTCCTAGGTTCTTTTGACCCTTTCTATTTTTTTCAACTACTATCTTGTGTTGAACATGTTTTCCTAAAACTATTTCCTCATAAAATTTCTTCTTAATGTGAAATGGAATTTTTTATAGAGGATTCAAATCGCCACAAAAGTGGCTTTTTTGCTACAAGACTAGTGTTAAGATGACTCCATTCCATGCCTTGTATGGATAAGACTCTTTGTGACTCCGCAGCTTAACTTATTTGATCCAACATTGAGGATAGAAGCCTCCAAGAAAACTGGAGGAAATAAATGAGCAAGTTAAAGCTATAAGATAGGATATCCAAGCTACCAAGGATCGTCAACAATCATATGCTAACCTTGGAAGAAAGAACAAATCTTTAAAGAGGGAGACATGGTGTTTCTCCATGTCTATCCAAAGAAGAGCTTGCTATCATTAGGTGAATTTAAGAAGCTAATCCCAAGATAATGTGGACCCTACAAGATTCTTAAGTATATAGTGACCAATGCGTACAAGTTACAACTCTTCGAGAACTTAAAGATCCACAATGTTTTCCATGTTAGTATACTAGAAGCTTATGCCCCCAATCTAAATATGATCAAGAAATTTTAATGCTAAGCCAAGGAGTCCTTGAGCTTCAACCTAAGAAAATCCTTGATGTAAAGGAGAGAGTCCTTATAGGAGCAAAGCTTTAAGGGAATGTCTTATCAAGTGGAACAACTATTCTGAAGAGGATGCCACTTGGGCTAACGAGGAGGCCCTAACTAAATAGTATCCCCAGTTTCTTTAGAGATAAGAAGATATCGATTCATGTAAGGAAGAGAGAATGTAATGAAATTAGAGAAACATATTTTTAAACACTTTAAAATAAAGAAAGAAGGAAACTTTCACTACTTTCTCATGTTGTCATCATCATCACCATAATCATCATTCGCATCGACATCAATATCACCATCATCCCCTGTTATCCTCTCACATTCATGTCCCAAAGGTGCATTGGTCTAAACCAACGTTGTTGAAGCATTTGGGGTCGAAAGTCTACCATGGGGGTAAGAGACAGTAAGGTTCAGGGAGGTTCAGGGAGAGCAATTGATGAAAGAGAAGGGGTTTGAAGAAATAGAAGATGTAGAAGAATACTCATAGAGGTGAAGCCTATCAATTTATTTATGTATCCTGTGAAGATAAATCCCTTGTAGACCAAAAACATGCATCAAGTAGTAGCTTCTTCTCTCCTACTCAGACTGCCAATCTGCTACTTCCGTTGGCTCTGAAAGGGGGTAAAATAACAAGACACCTTGTTAGAATACTCCTAGATCACTCCTTCTTCTTCTCTCAGTTTGGAGTACTATTTGTGCTGCATGTAAATTGCGATCTGCACGCGTCGCACTATTTCGCCAATCCTTCTTTTTGAATAAAATCCCCCAAAAAATGACTAAAAGCCATTGCTTTTTTTTACATGTCATCCTATTCTAGAAGTTGTCTACAAATTTTGGATATTTACAAGAAATAATATCCGAAATATCAAAAATAGACTAAACTTGTCCAAAAATCTAGTATTTTTGAACCATCCACACTCTACAAACACTAACACTAATGACTAATATGGCATTTACTCTCTAAATCGATAAGAAAGCTGAATGACAATGCACTCTAGAGTTTTTCACACTCTGTTCGCATAGTGGCATGACATCCACCCCCTCTTAACCTACACATCCTTCGACATGTGCCAAAGTCTTATGGATCTGCAGTGTCAGAAGAAGTATCCTCTGCCATGTCAATGTCTTCATCTTCTACCTCTTCTTCTTCCATATTCTCATGTTTATGCTTAGTATCCAACTCCTTCAACTCATATGCTGAAGAATCCCTACGTTTAAAGAGCTTGATACGTTTTCCAACTACTAGAATCCTTAGAGCTGTCCCACCCATCTCATTTAATGCATAGATAGCATTGTCAAAAACAAACCTTACCACATATGGACCAAACCATTGCTTTGCCAGCTTTTCACTCGCATTATGTTGATTTTCCAAGCTGTTATCATAAACGGGCACCGCCCAGTCTCCTTTTTGTATAGCTTGTAGTCAAAGTCTATTTCCCTTGTCAAACCTCTTCTTGTTCTTGATCCTTGTACTCTTTAGCTTTTTCATGGCTATCTCAATGTCTTCAGGTCTTCTTTCTAACTACCTAATGAGTAGGACCAGCAAATCTACTCTATTCAAACCCTCTTCCCATGGTAGAACACTCCAAGTAGCAATAGTCTCCTCAATAGGCACGATTAGCTATTGTCCATACATTAATTCAGTAGGCATATACCCTGTAACTACACTTTGAGTGGTCCTATAAGTCCACAAAGCAAAGGGTAACATTCTTGGCCACTCTTTCATCCTATCCTTACATGACTTTGCTAATGCCTTAATGATAGGTTGATGGCCCCTTTCACTTTTGCCATTTGCTTCAGGATTGTAGGCTGAACTTAAAGCTACCTTGATACTCAATCGTGAAAAGAAGTCATGAGACTCATTCGCATCCAATTCTCATCTATCAACAACCACTTTACCAACACAGTCATACCTACAAAAACTTCTTCAAATAAGAATTTGCAAACTGCTTGAGTAGTCTTTGTACTAAGAGCTCGACCTTCCACTTAATTTGTCAAGTATTCTCGTGCAAGCACAAGATATCTCATATTGAGCTCATATTCCATAAAGTTGTAGGCATAGTAACCAAATCAACTATCCATTTGTAATGCATAGACAATTGATAAGTCAGTTGCAACCCATCCCTATGCTTTACTATGGAATACAGCTGACAGACACTACATGATTGCACATAATGATCCACATCTTTATACATGTTTTGCCACTAATACTTCTCTTTGATCTTAGAAAATTTGCCCCAAACTCCTCTATGTCTAGCCTATAAGCTTTCATTAAACACCTACTTGTTGTTGAGAAGCCCTATCTCTCAATACACGTACTGAAGCTTCTCTCTTTTTCTTTGCATGCTTCCATAAATATCCGTCTTTTAGGAAAAATCCATAAGCTTTTCTTTTAATCCTTTTGAATTCAGCTTCAGACCACTTAGCCTTCTTTGTCATGAGGCTGAGATATTGGCCTATTTTTAGCCAATCATCCTCATACAACTCTTTCAAAAATTGTGTTCTTACTAAAGCATAACACTAATGATGCTTTCTCTCTACCGCCCATCTCTTCTCCATGGCTGTAAGCTCTTTTCTTACTGTTGAAATCCTTGTTATAATAGTTTTACCTAGTATATTTGTTGTATGACAGTTATACCTACATTAATGACAGTTGTACTCTCTGTTCTTGTCAAGAATCACATGGTAGGGGGACTTGTTTGAGCTGTTGCGCCAAACACACACTCTATACACAAGAGGAAGCTCACTCAAGAACATAAGAAGAGAGATGGAGGCCAAAACGTTTGCTTGTTGATTTTTTCTTCTTCTCCCACACACTATACAATGTACACAAAGTATAGATAAGATACAACATAAAGGAAAGTGGCCTACTAAGTCAAACAGTGCATAACAGACTACACTAATCGACTGGCACTATATCTTTACCAGCTGTAGGTAGGTGTAGCAAACTAAATATAATAAGTGATAAGTTAGTGGCCATGTGAGTATCATATTGACCACTAACATGCTAAGTGTAGATGTGCGGACCCATCTAGCTAAGTGGTCCATCATCAATGTCCGCACGTGTTGAGCTTGCCATCTCAACACTACCCCTTAAGCTCAACTCTATCTCTGCAACTTCGAGTAAGCTTCAAAACCTTCAAAGCTTCTCTATACCCAATTCCTTTATGAAAATGTCAGCTATCTGATCTTGTGTGCTAACATATACCAAGTCAATCTCTCTTGCAAGTACCTTCTCTCTCACAAAGTGGTAGTGCACCTCAATGTGTTTTGTCCTAGCATGAAACACTAGATTCCTAGCTAGTTATATGCTACTCATGTTGTCATAGTGAATGAAAACTGGACCATCTTCCTACACATCCAAATCTCCTAATAACTTTTGTAGCCATACCATCTCACATGATGCCATAGTAGCACCTCTCTATACTCAGTCTCTGTACTCGATAAAGCAACTATAGGATGCTTTTTGCTGCTCCATGTAACTACTGCACTACCAAGGGAAAACATGAATCCACTAGTAGATCTTTTGTAAGACATGCTACCAGCCTAATCTGCATCTGTGTATCCAAAGACCTATACATCCTTACCTGCCTCATAAAAAATTCCATAATGTAAAGTGGACTTCACATACCTCAATATATATCTGACTGCATCCAATTGAGGCTTTCTAGGCCTTTGCATAAACCGACTCACAAGGCCAATAGCATAGCTCAAAGTCTAGCCTTGTGATAGTCATGTAAATCAAACTCCCTACTATCCGCCTAAACATAGTAGGGTCTTCTATCTCATTCCCAACATCAGCACTCTACTGCCTTTGGAATAGCCATATACCATCATCACATCTGATCACCTCAATACGAAGAAAATATCTCAGCTCATCCAAATCCTTCATCTCAAACTTCTTCTTCTCAAGAAGTCCTTAACTTCAGCAATCCCATTGTCACTATCACTAGTAATAATCCAAGTCATCCACATAGATGACTATTATGACCAAACCTACATCTCCCATTCTCACATAAAGTGAGTGATTAGCATAAAAAATACAAAATCCAATATTGACAAGATACTCTCTGATCTTGTTAGACCATGCTCTAGGTGCTACCTTCTTTAACCTACACATATATGCGGGATGCTCTAAATCCTCATAACCTATTGGCTGCTCCATATACACTTTTTCTTCCAATTCACCATGCAAGAAGGCATTATTAATATCCATTTGTTGCAAACTCCAACCTTTGGCTATTGCCAAGGCAATCACGCATCTAACAGCTGCCATCCTAGCAATTGGACTAAATGTCTCTTCATAATCTATGCCATATGTTTGAGCATAGCCTTTTGCAACTAGCCTAGCCTTATACCTACTAATGAAACCATTTATATTATTCTTGACTTTGTAAACCCACTTATAGCCAATAGCTTTCTCACCCTTAGGCAAGGGTACCAAATCCCAAGTCTTATTGGCTTCTAATGCAGCCATCTCCTCATTCATTGCTGCATCATCCCAATGAGCATGACAAAAAAAAGTGGGCTCAACATCCTCAACTACCTTTGCCAATTGTAAATTATATCCTACTCCATGTGGATCCCACAAACTAGGTTGTTGAGACACTTTTTTAGTCAACCCATCACTTTTAGGTGATATAGGCAAAGCCATAGGCTTCACCTTCTTTGCAACTGTTTTGTACTTTGTATCCACCCTTACTTTAGCCCTATTTTGTAGCCCATATTCCAGCCTGTACAATTCATGCTCAGGAAACTCTTGAATGACTTCATACATCTCTAAAGTGTCAACATAAATAACCTATTTTTTTGCCCCATTTTCAGCATTAATTGTTGCAAAAATTTCAACCATTGTATCAACATCAACCAGCCTTGAAAATAGCACTAGGTGGTATGGGATTATCCTAGAGCCTATCTTGATGGCGGGGATGATTCACACAAATAGTGAGAAACTGTACCACCTTTGTATTGTTTTTACTCCGAACCCAAGCATATGAAGAACTATCATCCAAGGATTTTGTTTCTAGCCTTGGTTCCGAATTATAGGGCTGCCCAAAATCACCAGATAACTATATGAATCCTACACAAAAAAATGATATTCATCCCTAACATCTCCAATAGTCACAGGTACATTTGGACAAGCCCTAATGAATTGTTTGCTGTCCACATGCACCATCCTTGATCTACATCAATTGGCCAACCTCCATTCTCATACAAGTTGTGTTCCATAACATTGATTTCAGAACCATGATCCAAGAGAGCTATGCAAGGCGTCTCTCTTTCTCCCACTTTAACAATTGTCTCTGTTGTAGCACGAGCCCAATGCGTTTATGAATAATGATTGCTTGGAATAAAATGAGCATCTTCTTCTTCATGTACTTATTGATGGACATCCCCATTATGCATACCCTTCTCTCTGTGCTTACTGCTACATATAAGACCAATTTCAGCCATAAGATTGATATCTATACTCCTATTCAACCCATTTTCAACATCAGTTTGCTTCAAATCAACATTACATGCATCATCTTATTCCCTCTGAAGTTGTTTCTATGTCTTTGTCAACCTACATCAATGCTTGCAAAACTTCACCATCAAATTGTCTTTTTTGTTTCAGCATATCAATGATTACATCATGAAATTCACACGTCGCAATTCCAAGAACTTTGCCAAGTGTGAATTCCACTTCACTGCCAAGTATGCAATCTTCTAAGACCTTTTTAAGGTTTTTGGTAGTCTCAAGATTTGATTGTAACCTGTAACCAGGCTACTTTCCCCTTTTCTTCCCTTCTTGTTTCTTCTCTTGAGATGCATCCTCCATAATATGCTCAGGTATGGCTTTTTCAACCTCTTTCTGTGCTGCTCCACTTTACTTTGTGTTATGCATTTAGATGGGCCTGAAGAGGAAGGAGCAGCATTGTCCTCATACCTTGTTCTCTTTTCTTCCACAAGAGCTTCTTGATTAAAGCCCCAGCCAAATAAGCATAGGCTAAAAATGAATCCACTCATGCACTCCATCCTGTTCTTCCTCGTATACTTTGAGTTGCATCAGCCAATTTAGACTTTGATCTTTTTCCTTTTTCCATGCAATCTAATGCCTGCATCCAAATGCAATATTTTTCTTCATCCATGCCTCCTTTACAAGCTTCTTTAGCCCTTTCAATTATCAACCCATATGTGGTTGCATCTATGGCAACAAATGATGTCCTTGTTGCCATCTCTTCCAATCTCTTCTGCATGCTACCTTTTCCAAATTTTGGCTCTATTAGAAGATCCGTTTCTATTGCATGCATTTTTCCATTTTTTCAAAAGACTAACATTTTCACTTCTACTTCATGATAGGCTGTACAGTCTCACTTTTCATGCTGTAAGTTGTCACGCCAAATGCATCTCCTCTTGTATCCTTCTTTGTACAATCTTTGGGCTGTTTCTCGCCAACCCTTCTGTTCTACCTTAACATCCAACTTTTTGACCTTTGCATAGATTTCTATAAAATTTAGTCTTAAATCATGCATGCCTTCGATTAATTCATCCAAAGCATCACCTTTAAGAGCCAAATCAACAGGTATAGCTGGTTGTTCTGCCATGGCCAGAAGCACCTTGGTTGTAATTTCAGCATCCTTCTGAGCACTGGCAGATGTGGTGCCTATACCCCATCTTAATTTCATTTGCTCTCTCTTTACCAACATATGCACTGCCTCAGTTACATAAACCCAATCTAACTTCGAGCCTGTTTCAGAAGAGGCATCTTCTAAACGATCTGTCATCTTCTCTTGCAAGATAGGATCTCTAGCCTTCAGAAACAAATCGATTGTTTTGACTCTCCAATGATTGCTTCTCATCGACATCCAATTGCGCATACCAACTTTCAAATTCACAGAGCAAAGCTGTAGAAACCAACCCTTTATTGGGCTTTTTAATCCAATCTGTAAATGTCTTTTTAGTTACAAATCCTACATCTTCCAAGAAAAACTCTTCTCTCAAATATTTCTTAAAAGTTTCCAATCAACATCTCTTCTATGTAACTCATCAATCAAATCATGCACAATGCATATATGGCCAAACAGGAGAAATACCAACTCATGCATATTGTGGTAGCCCATGAAAGAACATCAGTCTACAACTCCATTCTGGACTTGACAAGGGGTGTCCAGAGCTCCACCTGACCTACAAGCCGCCTAGGAGTCAAACACCATTCCTATGGTTGGCCTTTTCACCACTCGACCTTCGGCCCATGAATCGAGCAATGCCCTTTTTGAGTCAATCCATAGTGTGATCATGGAGGTGATCCACTCATGCAAAATATCATTTCCTTGATTAAATCATTTAAGATTCAAGCACAGTCAAGGCAGCCAGCCCTAATATTATCTTCCAAGAAAACATTCCTTTAACCTCATGGCAATTTGTCATCACAGACCCCCCCGCCATGAATTTACCATCAATCACAAGCATTTGGAATAATCATCCAAATGACAATTCAACAATCAGATGAATGTAAAAGCATTTAGGATGTTATTAGATCAATCAAAAAAACCAATTGTATTTTCAAACAATGCAACAATAAATGCGATAACATTTCCATCACATATTCACTCTCCTCCTTGAGATCTAAGAGCGATATTATGCAAAATTTTACTTAACACTCCCTTCCTTTGGCTAGGGCATGTCAAGATTGTGGGAGAGAAGGAAGGAGTCTCACTTGTAGCTTTCTTGCTTGCACAATGGGGGAATACACACAAAGGTGGAGGCTGAAAACAATTTTCCTCTTCTTAGTTGTGTAAGCCAAAAAGAACTCAAGTACATAGAAATAGAAGAACCCTATATATGGGTCTCAAACCAAACTCAAATAACTAAGGTGGCATACTAACTGAGCCACAAACTAGAGTAGATAAGGATAGCTGTCATCTAGCTATTATTCATGGGCGGTGTACCACCTGCATCTACAACTGACAAGTCGGTGACATAAATGCACAACGGTCACTCTGGCATATCACGAGTGGAGCTCGATATCTCAACACTCCCCCTCGAGCTCAATCCCAATTCCTGCACACCAAGCAGGTCTCTGAACTTGCGCAGCTTCTCTGTGCCCAATGCCTTCGTGAATATGTCAGCTACCTGATCCTCTATGCTGACATAAACTAGATCAATAGGACCTAGTAAAACCCTCTCCCGCACATAGTGATAATGCACCTCAATGTGCTTTGTTCTAGCATGATAGACTGGGTCATTTGCCAAGTATATACTACTCATGTTGTCAGAATAAATGACAACTAGCCCATTTGTAGGCTCATGCATATCATAAAGTAGCTTATGAAACCAAGCTACCTCACATGCAGCCATTGCTGCGCCCCTGTACTCAGCCTCTGTGCTTGACAAGGAAACTGTAGGCTGTTTCTTGCTGCTCCAAGTGATTGCAGCACTCCCAAAAGAGAACACATATCCACTGGTAGATCGTCTATCAGAAATACTACTAGCCCAATCATCATCATTGTATCCATACAACTGTATCTGAACCCCAGTCTCATAAAGTAGTCCATACTACAATGTGGACTTCACATACTTGAGTATGCATCTAGCTGCATCCAAATGCGGTTTCCTTGGAGCCTGCATAAACTGACTTACCAATCCAACAGCATAGCTCAAATCTGGCCTGGTAATAGTCATATAAATCAAACTTCTTACTATGCGTCTGTACATAGTAGGGTCTTCCAGAAGCTCACCTGCATCTGTGATCAGCTTCACATTCTGCTCCAAAGGAACTGAAATAGGCTTACAGCCTGTCATCCCATATTTGGATAGCATGTCCAATCCATACTGCCTCTGTAAGAGCCGTATCCCACTTGGCGATCTAATCACCTCAATGCCCAAGAAATAATGCAGCTCTCCCAAATCCTTCATCTCAAACTTCTACTTCAATAGCATTTTCACATGAAGGATATCTTCATCACTGTCACCTGTCATAATCAAATCATCAACATAAATGACAAGTCGCATAATACCTTTCTCTGTTTTTCTCACATAAAGTGAGAAATCTGCCTTGAAAATTTGAAAGCCAATAGTGACAAGATACTGTCCTATCTTGTCAGACCATGCTCTAGGTGCTTGCTTCAAGCCATACAAGGCTTTCTTCAACCTACAAACAAACTCAGGATGAACAACATGCACATAACCTGGTGGTTGCTCCATATATACCTCTTCTTGCAAATCACCATGTAAGAAGGCATTCTTTACATCCATCTGATGTAAAGACCATTCCTTTGATGCAGCCATAGCAATGACTGCTCTTACGGTTGCCATCCTTGCAACCAGACTGAATGTTTCTTCATAATCAATGCCATATGTTTGTGCATACCCCTTGACTACTAATCTTGCCTTGTATTTGTTCACAAAACCATCTGCATTGTGCTTCACCTTATAAACCCACTTACAACCAATTGCATTCTTATCTTTAGGCAAAGGTACCAATTCCCATGTAGCATTTGCTTCCAAGGCATCCATTTCTTCATCCATGGCTTTCTCCCATTTTTCTTTTCCCATGGCTTGCTCAAAAGAAGTGGGTTCTGGTTCTTGCATCACTTTGACCATATAGGCATGGTGAATGGCTGTAAATCCATCATATTTCAGCCTATCCACAGGATACCTAGCTCTGGTAGACCTGCGCAAAGTAGGTTCACTCCTAGATGCTCTGAAAACATCCATGGTCTTCCTTACTCCGGGTGTAACAATAGAAGGAATACCCAACTCATCATCAATGCTCTGTTCTGAGCCACTGGATTCACCATCCATATAAGAGCGACCTGCATTCACATTAAACATGGGCTGATCTACCTTCTCTTTTCCTTTTCGTGATACCTGCATACCACTATCTGCATTGTTTTGAGAAGATTCTCCTGATCTCAATCTGCCTGTCCATGGCGAAGAATGTGAACCACTGCTAGAGGACACTCCAGGTCCACTAATATCTTGTGACTGCTGCTGTGAATTCTGTGCAGCATTACCATTTTGTGCATCTACATTATCAATCACATTTACTGGTTTATACCAGCTACTCATCTCATCAAAAACAACATCTCTGCTCACTGTAAACTTCTGAGTAGAAGGGTTATAGCATCTATACCCTTTTTGCTACAGAGAGTAACCAATAAAGATGCACTTCTCAGCTTTTGGATCCAACTTGGATCTCAACTCATCTGGCACATGAACATAGGCAATGCAATAAAAAATTTTCAAACGAGAAATATTTGGCTTCCTACCAGTATACCTCTCCTCTGGAGTCATGCCATGTATTGCTGTAGTGGGAGTCCTATTCATTATGTAGACTGTTGTAGCAACTGCCTCAGCCCAGTAAAAATCTGGCAGGTCTTTTTCATTGAGCATGGCACGAGATACCTCTCCAATATGCCTGTTTTTTCTTTTTGCAATTCCATTTTGTTGTGGGGTATGACTACATGAATATTGCTGCTTTATGCCATGCTCCTGCAAGAACCTTGCAAACTCATTTGAGAGGTACTCTCCCCCTCCATCTGACCTTAGGCATTTTATTTGCAAGCATGTTACTTTTTCAACAATAGCTTTAAGAGTTTTGAAATGCCCAAAAACTTCACTTTTCTTTTTCATAAAATACACCCAAACTTTTCTACTATAGTCATAAATAAAAGTGACAAAATAATGACAACCTCCAAGAGATGCAGCTTTAGTAGTCCACACATCAGAGTGGATTAATTCCAATGGCTTCTTACTCTCTTGAACATGTTTAGGAAATGGTTTCCTTGCATGTTTTCCAAATTGACAGGCTTCACATACCTTATGCATTTCTGCAACCTTGAATTTAGGCAATCCTGCAACAATATTTTGGGCTTGCATTGATTTAAGTCGTTGTACATTAACATGACCAATGCATTTATGCCAGATATCAATATCTGCAACTACACCGGTCCCATGTGCAAACATTGCTGCACTCAATTCAGGCATGTCTGCATCCAACGTAAACATTCTGCCCTTCTTCTTTCCTTTTGCTATCAAGCGACCTTTATTTTTCATATCCTCAACAAAGCATCCATGAGAATTAAATCTGACTTGCAAGCCCTGCTCAACAAATAGAAACTAGGTTCTTGGTGATATTTGGGACATGACATACATCCGACAGGTATTTCTTTTTCCCATCCTGCATAGACAAATGAATTTTTTCAATCTGCACAATAGGATGTGTAGTATCATCACCAGTCTCCACAAATCTTGGTTTTTCCATTTTCCTTGCATCCTGCATCCATTCTGCATGACCTGTCATGTGGTTTGATGCACCTGAGTCAACATAGCACACATCGTTACTTTCTTCTACACTTGTCACAGAATTGGTCGTGTGCTGCACCATAAACAAATGCTCATTTCTGTCATCACCCTGTCTACTAGAAGATGCATAATTTCCTTGTTGCAATTTTCCATTCATGATGTCATTCTGCTTTTTATAGCAGTCTTTAGCCATATGACCCATTTTACCACAGTAGTAGCATTCAACATTGCTGTTTGCATTTTGGCCTCTTTGCCATCCACCACGACCTCTTTGGCTCCTCTCTTCTGATTTCTACCACGGCCTCCATATTGGCCTCCTCTACCTTTCTGATTTCTACCAAAATGCCACGACCTTTGCTGCATATTCTGATTTCTACCATGGCCTCCAGATCGGCCTCCTCTACCTTTGCCTCTATCTCTTCCATCATTTGAGTAGAAGACAGCTTCTTTTGAAGTTCCTCCTGAAGAAGATGCACCACCATTTCTCTGCTCCTTAGAAATTAGAAGAGCAATCAACTCTTCAAAATCAGGAAATCTTTCACGGACAGAAATGGATGTTCGGAACTGTGCATAATCCTTTCCTAGACCATTCAAGGTCACAGAAACTAAATCATCATCTTCCACTGGCGACCCAATGGAAGCAAGTGCATCTGCAATCTTCTTCACCTTCATGTGGTAGTCATTGATGCTCATACTTTCTCTTTGCACATTGTGCAACTCTTGCTTGAGCTGCATTTTCCTGGCTTACGTATTTGTGCTATACATTTTTGACAAAGTATCCCATGCCTCCTTTGGCGTACTTGCATCTTGAATATGCACAATCATAGAGTCTAAAATGCTGATAGACAGCCATTACATAACTTTCCTGGTTCTCTCATGCCATGCTTTAAATGCTTGCATTTGCTGTTGATTGGGAACATCAGGAAGAACTGGTTCTTCTTTATTTCCTACAACGAATTCCCAATATCCTTTTCCCATAAGGAAATTCGTCATTCTGAACTTCCATGCTTGGAAGTTGTTCTTGTCAGGCTTTTCAGTGACAATCTGTGAAAGAGAATCAGATGCCATTACAGAACACTGCAAAAAATTGTATCACTGCAAAGAACACAGCTTCAGCCTCACAAGGGCAATTTTGCAAAACTAACGAAAGCGGTATTTGACCACAGAGTCACTTCCTAGTGACGATTTTGCATCAACATGCAACAAGGATGATTCTGTAACTCCCAATGTCTCTACGCACAGGCATACGATGCAATTTCTACAGTAACTTTTCACCAACCTGTAGAACAGTGGTCGCACAGCATAAAACAGGGCCTTTTCTTGAGTGCGTGTAAAAATCTTCCGCCTCCAAAACAGGCCTTGAAATGGCCTCAAATAAAAAAAATAGAGACAATGCACTCTTTCTACACCGCGAAGGGTGTCTCAATCTGAGACAATGCACTCTTGCACTTTTCGACTGTGCTACCTGCAGAGACTTGCTCCCAAAACAGAAAAATGAAAGCAACACTGGTCCTCTTACCAGAACACCGCAAACTTGGTTTGCTTTCTTGAGCTCCTTACCACGAACAAGGCTCTGATACCATGTCAAAATTGTGGGAGAGAAGGAAGGAGTCTCACTTGTAGCTTTCTTGCTTGCACAATGGGGGAATACACACAAAGATGGAGGCTGAAAATAGTTTTCCTCTTCTTAGTTGTGTAAGCCAAAAAGAACTCAAGTACATAGAAATAGAAGAACCCTATATATGGGTCTCAAACCAAACTCAACCAACTAAGGTGGCATACTAACTGAGCCACGAACTAGAGTAGATAAGGATAGCTATCATCTAGCTATTATTCATGGGCGGTGTACCACCCGCATTTGCAACTGACAAGTCGGTGACATAAATGCACAACGGTCACCCTGGCATATCACAAGTGGAGCTCGATATCTCAACAGGGCATATGTCAAGGTTTCAATCTTTGAGTTAGGGTTTCTTATCCCTACAGCTCTCCACTTGCCTTTGAGGCCTGAAGCTGTTGTTTGTATCTAGCCTCGCCTTGAATTGGATTGATAAACAGAGTAGTTATTTGACGGATCTCACGATATCTTAGTTTCAATTCTTATGATTTTTGTTTGTACTAACTACACACATCATCCAGATCCCAATCTATCGAACATGGGCTATCCATTCATGACATTAGCAAGATCTTGGGCAATGACCTAGAGTTTCTTTAAATGAATTTCCATTAAATTGGGTTGCTTACCATGCAATACATTAGGTGTGCAAGCTAGAACATACTTTTAGTGAGGTGAAAAACATATCTATTATTTACGAGAAAAGGGGAGTCAACAATACCTTGGAATCTTATATGTTGCTTATGTTGTGCAATTTACTTCTCTTAATACATGCACTTTTCAAACTCCATCTTCGAATATTTGGGATGAAATTTGTCATTTTCAATGACCTATTCTAGTGTGGCATAGTACGGCTCTGATGTGTCTCATGTAGAAATCGAAGCAAGCAACTACAACTTAGAAATGTACTATTTATATTCGATACCGTAGTTGTATTAGCAGTGATATCCTTGCTCGAGGCTTCGTTGCAGATTGTGGGATTTCCACTCGCACTCGACATTCTTCGTTTGGAGGCCATTCTTGATCTTCCTCAGTTCTAGGCGCAACCCCCATAGGGACTTTAACAGCCACTTGCTTGAGAAGAGGGGGGCAATTAAGGGAAAATTGGCTTACGGGTTAGGGGATAAGCTCGCGAAAAAGGAAAGGAGAAAATGCATGTGGCCATCCTCTAAGGAGGGAAAAAGAGGAAGAACCTCCTAGAACCTTCACACACACACACACACACACACTCTCTCTCTCTCTCTCAACCTCTCGGGGTCTCCTTGTACTTCTCTTAAGTTCCCCCCATGCCTCTTATTTATAGTGAATTAGAGATTAGGGGTTGTTGTGACTGAGAAGAGAAGCTCTTTGTGGAGGGGATCTTGGAAAAATCAGTGATTTGATGCTCAAATCATAAATTTGATGGTTCCATTGGCTCCAAAAGGGGGTTAAATTCCAAGATATTTGCTTAGAAATCTTCCAAATCACTCATTCTCCCTATTCAAAGTGTTGTTTACTGCATGTAAATTGCAATCGCACTGCACACAATTTTGACAATCCATCTTTTTTTGTATTAAATCTCCAAAACTAGCTTAAAAATCACTTACATTTTTTTTATATGACATCCAGTTCTAGAAATTTCCATATCTTTTTAGGATATTTACAATAAGTAATATTTAATATATCTAAAATATGCTAGTTTTGCCCAAAAATCTAATATTTTTGGACCATCCATACTATACACATTAACACTAGTGATTAATATGGCTCATAACTCTCGTTCACATTATAACTTTGTGAAGGGTGGCTACAGTCCTTGTCAATCCGAGAAAAATGTCAGATTATGACTCTCAAAAAATTTTAAATATATTTTAATTAAATAAAAATTGTTAGTTATTAATGTTAGTTTTTAATTTAGTTAGTTTTTTGTTAGTAACCTTACTAACTTACTAATTGACTAACTAACATTCGAACTAACCAACTAATTTTTAATTGCATGGAAATATTACATTAATGTCCCCCCTTAGTGTTGGAGCCACTCCCACATCTAGAACAAGCTTTAGAGAATATGATTTAGTGATTAAAATCACTGTTAATAATTTCTAGAGTGAAAAAAAATGAACATAGGAGAGCTTGAAGCTTCCTCGCTAAGGTTGCTAGGAAACCCACAAGTAGGGTTTGACAAAGATCTCTTTCTCTAGGCAAAGATTTGAGGAGCCCTCTTGTGGGAGGACAGCCCAATAGGGGTGCTATCAAAGCCTTAAGGTAGTGATGGGACCTCAAATGGGCCGGCACTGGCTATGGCACTAGCCGGACCTCATGCTCATGACAGACAAACACATCCACACAGCCTCACGGGCCAAGAGCATCTATCTGCTGGCAAAGAACGAACTCTCCTAAAGCTTAATCTATGCATTTATAGTTTTGTAGTCCAACGTTTCCCTTTCTATAAACTCCACAGAGGGAGAACCCTTACACATTAGCAATAAATGCCACGATAATCACATATATGGGAGGCAACCTCTCGGTGGAATCACCGCGGCTCCACTGCACCTCTCCTACATCGCATAGATTAGCCCCTTGATGTGTTGCTCAACATATAGAACAAACGAACAAACTCCACTCTTTCGCTTTGCAAATATTCCAAGAGATACCATGTGTCCTTACCAAATAATTCCCTAAGAAATGAATGTCTATCCTACGGCTTAGGTTGCCTTTCCACACTCAAGCGTGGATCATCGTCATCGAAAACATGTGCTATGCATCCAATTCTTTGTATTTTGACACCATGGTTGACATGCACATGCAAAAGTGGATGATCCTAAAGTGCTCAAACATAATTTTCAATCAGAAACGTGTTGTGCACAACCAGGCTTTCCAATGCTCATTCACTAACCCATTGCAGCGATGTAAGGATAGCACCGAGACAACATTCGTGCTACTATTCTCTTAATTAAAATAAAAAAACCTCTATGTTATGATATACATAAAAAAATCAGCAACAATCAGCATACAAATCATACCATTCAAACATCCCAACCCCCTACGTTTAGGTATTGCTTTCGTTGCATAGGTGTAGAGGTTCATTTTGTCATGTTTTGATGTATAAAAAGCGATAAATCACAAACTTTGACAAGGAGATAGGGCAAACTGAGGCTAAACCTCATGCTTTGCCACTACCATACATCCACAAACAATCATTATATTTTTTCTTATTTTTTTGAGTCGTATTTCTATTTTTTTTTCTTATTTTCTCTATTTTCTTGATTTATTTGTTAATAAAATATGCTATTTTTTGTTTTTTCTTGTTCCAATCACTTCAGCATACTAACATTCAATTTATTTTCCATTTTTCCCCCATGGGAACACATTTCACCCACCCAAAACGACAAAACTACCATTTTACCGCTTAAAAACTGCATTTCGGATTTACGGGAATTAAATAGAGCATGTAAATCATTGGAAAATCAAAATTTTCTGATAGACAGCAATTAATCATGATGTAACTAACACTTAAACAAATTTTTATCCAATAAGAACATCATTACTATCATAAACTATAAAAAATCCTTCATTTTCCTTCATAACAATGGTCATACCATGTTTTTACGTAAATCCGAGACACCTTAAATGACTACATAACCAGCAAACGGAGCCTCCATTGCTCTCAATCCAATGCTGCACATCAATCTTCAGCATCTTCATCAACCTCCATCACCATTTTCTTTAATCCCCTTCCCGATTCCTCCTTCAAGGTGGTGCACATGAACAGCCCATAGAGAGGAGAGAGAGGGAGGAGAGAGAAAGACTAGATTCTGATCTCTTCATTTAGACAGCCATATCTCGCGCGAAGACAGGCGATAGAATCAGGAAAGAGGGAGAAGTTGACGGGTATTATCGGTCGTATGCCTTCTTTACAGCCCCACAATTCGATTTTGGGAGGGAGAGCGATTTTTGCGCCGCGTTCTGATGCAAGCCGCCATCTTCTTCACACCACGTTTTTTCAAAAATGAGGGGGGGGGGTTAAAGTCCCAAAGGGCACCCCCCCTTTAGTCCTAAGTTTTAGCCACCCTTTCAAATCTTGGCCCATTTTTGGCTTCTTCCGTGTTTGGGCCCTGTTTCAGCCTCTAAAAAATCCTGCGCATCCGGCTCGGCATCCCAGACTGACTGGCAGCTCCCGTCATCCTACATGGTAGTCAGAAAATTTATCAAAATTCCACAAGTGTCGCTGGGGCGCCTTTTAAAAGTCGTCTTTCACTTGGTGCTTAAAATCGTCCTAGCTGCAACCGCCACCTTCGATGCCGAATATTTTTCCCCTAAATTCCATATTTTTTGGTAAATTTTAGGCACATCCCGGGCTCAAAACTCTACTCTCATTGGCGACCATGGGATAGGGTGACTCAACCTGTCGAATCCCACAATAGATCTGCACAAAACAACCAAAGGAAGCATCAAGCTGATACAAAATAGATACATATTAAAACACAACACAATGCTCACCCTACCCCCTAACAAAACCAAGGCATGAAATCCACGAGGAGTAGGCCAAGCATAATCTGATAGAAGGTCCGAAGCTAGTCACTTATCGACTGCTCCAACACAGCCAAACTAAAAAGAACTATCAAAGAGGTCGCCCTAAGTGGTAGTCTGAACTACTTACTTAACTAATGACAACACAACCACGAGCTCCTACTAGGCAAGGACTCCTATAGCCTGATCAAGAAGTATTTTCTTTTAGCACATTTCATCTTTTAGGTTTTTATTTTTCCATACTCGGGCATGTAAAAAGGAGGGAGCTGAGCGTAATGACCCAAGGAGAACAGGGCATCGGCCTCGGGTCCTCTCTTGGTACCCAAGAACTTACTAAGCCCTCGCGATGTGACACTTAATCCTTTTCTGACGCTCACTTTTATTTTCGCTCCAACCTTCCTTACTTTCTTCTTTTCCAGTGAGACGCCACCCCTACGAAGACAAGGCATCGGCCCTGGGTCTGACTCATCCCCAGGAACCTACCAGGTCTTTGCAAGGCGATGAGCAATTGTTTATAAATTTTCATTTCTTTTCTTTTCTATTTTTATAGGGGTTAGAACCCCTTTTTACACACCTTTGTATATATTTATTTTTTTAATGTATTCAGGGTTTTCTTTTCCTGTCTATCATCATCATTTTTTCCTCTAGCAGGCTTCTCTAACTGCCTCACAACTAACAAGAACTCCTAGAATGGCTGCCTAGCAGGCTAGCAGAACAGGGTCACTAGAACTGCCTTCTGAAACAGGTCTTTCAGGTCTTTCGATGCCTGACAATGTCTTTACAGGAGGCAACGACTACTCAGACCTCCCTCAGACATACCTAACCTAAACCTGGGACTTCATGCCTTGGACTCCGGTCCCCAATCAAGAAAAGAAAATCCCCTACAAGTACACAGACACATATAGCATAAAAAGACATTACTCATAAAGGAGAGATATCACCTAGATAGGGCCACGAGAAGCTTCCATGTGACATAGGCTCCTTCCAAGCTCTTCTTTAAACCTGTCTAGCATAGGACTAAAAAAAGAAACCATTAACCGCACATGTACTAAACAGACAACTGGCTCTCTTGGCCTAATGAAATAAAACATTTAAAACCTCACAAAACTGGCCCTCTTGGCCTAACGAGATCAAATAGAATAGCACCTACACATCCCTCCCCGAAATAGCACAGATATACAATAATATGCTCCTATCCAAGGAGGAAAAATAGGGCTCAGAGCCCTAAGCTAAATGCTTAAGATTATGACCCATCCCTCCTGCATATATAGCAAGAGGTGTACGCATAACATGTTGTCTAATTAGCCTATGGGTCTAGGATAATAACGGTAGATGGGTCTCGGGTACTCTTTGCATCACCCATATCAACCATCGCCTGCCATATATTGCATGCTCTGATAACATTCCCCACAAGTGACCAGGTCCTGTCTCATTGATAACATTCCCCACAAGCGACCAGGTCCTGTCTCATTATTGATAGCAATATCCAAACTAGGACCACAGTTGAAGGAAAGGTCTTCTTCATAAGCAAGATTTGCCAATGAATCCGCAAACTGATTCCAGTAACGTGGAATCAGCTGAAGAGACACTCTCTCAAACTCCTCAAGTAGGGTCATGGCAGTTCGATGATACATATAAAGGATGGGATTCCGCACTGTGTATGTCCCATCTAGCTGATTCAAGATCAACTGGGAATCCCCTTTTACTAACAACCGCCGAATACCACCTTGCTTGGCAATATGCAATCCCATAATCAAGGCTTTATACTCCGCCATGTTGTTAGAGTGAATCTTACCCCGAGATAAGCAGCTAACTTCATCGTAACTCTACGTCGGGGATCTCGGATTACTACTCCAATACTCCCTTTTTTATTAGGGCCCCTAGATGCTCCGTCAAAATATAATGTGTATGTCTACAATGGGTTTACACAGCCTGTCATCATGAACTCCTCTATTCGTAATTATGACAGTCAAAATTTAACACGTTTAGAGGATGAACTGATAGCTCCATCCCGCCTTCTTCATTATACTCAACAGGGATACTTATCAACATTCGTAAGCAGTGATGGCAGAAGACTTTGATCTCCCACACAAAGGTTCCGTTTTCTTGCTCAATCACTTTGTATCCTTTGCTCCACTAGATAAGTTTCCCCTGATGGTATCTCTGCTCCAGATGTGGGTGCTCCAAATAAGGAATTAACCACCCCATCAACCAGCTTTAAGCTCTTTTGTAGGTCTCAAATCAGCCCCAACATGGACCTGAAATGCATTTTTCTGTATTAGTATACTTAGAAGTAATAAGGTTTAATCTTATTAAGATTAACCTTATTTTTAAATTCTACTCTCTGAAGATCAGCTAGTAGAGCCCTAGACCTATTTTTTCCTATCTTGGCAATCTTGTAGGGGCCATCCCATCTAGGTTCCAGCTTCCCTGGAAACAGATCCCTACATCCATCGTAGTACAGAACTAATTGCCCTTTTTTAAAGGTATACTTTTTTGCTTTAAGGTCATGCAACTGCTTCATCTGACATTTAGCTATGTGCTGGTGTAATAGGCTTTGCAATTTCAGTTCATCCAGGTGAGCTATGGTTGTGAAACGTTCAAAGAGTGCATCCTCGTCTCCCAAAGAGTGGTTAATTGCAAACCGTATGGTTGGCAACTCGATTTCAAGGGGTAACACACACTCTTCTCCATAAAGTAATTTAAATGGAGTATGGACAGTAGCTCGCTTGAACATGGTATTGTACGCCCATACTGCCACATACAACTTCCTGTCCCAGTCTCGTTTCTTCTCCGAGACTATTTTAGATAAGATACCCACAAGTTGCTTATTAGTACTTTCGACTTGCCCACTGGCTTGCGGATTATAGGGGGCCGTTTTTTTGTGCTTGATTTGCCAAGCTTCAGTCAGGCTTTTGATCACTTTATTCAAAAAGTGGGTTCCACGGTCCGACACTAGTTCCTTCGATGGACCGAACTGGCAGATAATCTGCTCTAAAAGAAAACTTGCAGTCTCTTTTGCATTGTCCTGCCTTGTCGCCCGCACTTCTGACCATTTTGTAAAATAATCAGTTGCTACTATGATGTATCTCTTATGAGTAAGACGACGGGGTGATAGGACCCACAAAGTCAATGTCCCACTTCTCAAATGGAAGGATAGCCATGATAGGTGTAAGTGGGCATTTCCTATTCTCTCTGCTGTCATGTCTTTTACAGGTATCACATCTCTTAACGTACTCAAAGGAATCTTGGAAGATGGATAGCCACCAATATCCAGCTCTTAAAGCTTTCTGTGCAGTCAACCATCCCGTGAAGTGCCCTTCACACGCAGAGTCATGGCACTCTTCCAAGATGAAAGGAATCTCGTTAGGCATCACACATCGGCGATAGATATCATCAACACCCTGCCGATATAGTGTTCCTGCGATCAAGGAAAAATTCAAAGCATGTTGTTTGATTTTCCTCTTTTTTGATTTTGATAAAGCAGCTCCAGTCTCTCCCGTTGATAGATAATGCATGATAGCAATATACCAAGATGGGATAGAAGCTGTATCAATTTTAAACATTTCTTTAATATCACTTCCTTCAGCCAAAGTCTCTTTCGGCTCCCCGAAATCCACAAGGCATTCCACAATACCCTGCAACCTTGGTGGCTTACTCTTAATCTCATAATCGAACTCATGTAAAGTGATTAACCACTTTGCTAGATGATTAGGCGGTTGTAGCTTGTTCATAAGCAATCTAAGCCCTTCCGCCTTCGTATAGAATACTACCTTCTCATAGAGGATGTAGTGCCTGAATTTGGGCTAAACAACAGCTAATACTATGCATGGTGGCTGCTGCTGAAAATATGTAAAATACCTCACCTCTTTTAGGTGCTTTTAAAACAGGCACTTTTACTAGCTCCTATTTCACATCCTCGAAAGCTACCTTACAAGGGTCGCTCCATATAAATAAACAGCTAAAGGATAATAAGTACATTAATGGCAACAAGTGTGTGGTGGACTCATAGCAACTATAACCTTGATCTTTTCAGGGTCAATTGCGATCCCTACTGAACTGACCACATGGCCTAGCAATAGCCCATAAGGCACTCTAAAGACACACTTCCGTGGGTTAAGAGCGATACAAAATTGTCTGCAGCGCCCAAAACACTTCCTTAAGATAATCAACATCCTTTCCCTTACAGTGGCTGCCCCTAGGTCATCGATAAATACTTTCAACTCATTTGGGGAGATGTCACCAAAGGTCTTGTCTGCTATTTGTTGCCATGATCCAGGTGCATTGCACAATCCAAAGGCCATCACATGGTACGCAAAAGTACCAAAGACAGTAATGAAAGTTGTTTTCAACTTGTCCTCTTCTGCAATTGCCATCTAGTTGTAGCCCGCAAAGCAATCCATAAACAAATATATTTTCCTACCCGTTAATTGATCCAAAATCTGGTCAATAAATGGCAACAGGTAGTAATCCTTAACCATCTGCTTATTCATCTCTCTAAAATCTACACATAGTCAAATCTGGTTGTTTTTCTTCTTCCTGATGACAACTGGTGAACACCATTCTGTGTGCTGTATAGGGAAGATTAAACCAACTTTTTGTAACTTCTATAACTCCTCAAACAGCCCGTCCCTTAATTCAAAAGGTATATGCCTTACCTTTTGATGCACAAGACGACTGCCTTCTTTTATAGGAATAGTATGAACAGCCAGGCTGGGAGGAATGCCTTTCAGCTCATCGTAACTCCCAGCAAAGATGTCGCAGAATTCTTGAATCAAGGACATATAGTCCTCCCTTTCTGCTGAACTGAGCATGAAACCTAATTTAATTGGTCGCGAATCTTTCGGTGTACCAAGGTCCAACTCAATCACATCCACGTCTCTTATCCTATCTTGTGGCTCTATCGGCTCATTTAAAGTTATCTGATAAATATCCTTTGTAGTGGACCCCTCTTTAGATTCATCGCTGGATGATGTCTCACTACCAGATGGATCAACTGTTTCTAATTCAGTAGAGAATAAAGTAGCTCTCTCACTCTAAGGAGACTTAGGATAAGCATCGACTATTACTTAATTAGCACCTCTACCTAGAACCACTCGACCAGCGGGTATATCAACTTGACAGTCTGTTCGTAAAATCCAAGGCCTACCTAGCAAGACTCGATAGCTAGGACGTCCTGAAAATCTTATCACCCTAAAGTTCAAGAAGCATTCTACACTTGCAACTGTAACACGGACTTTAGTAACGCAACCTTGTGGTTGCCTTAGACTATCATCAGCCATTTTAAGAAGGGTGGAGCTATCTTTTTGGATGTCTAGACCCAACCTCTCCATCAACTCTGAACTCATGATATTGACAGAGGACCCAGTGTCTACAATAGAATGCTCCACTAATATTCCATCCACGTATGCTAGAACCCTAGGGTAATTCTTTTCAGCATGATCAAACCAATCTTCCCCTACTCGTGCTATGCCCAAAGGTTCTACAATATACCCAATACGCAGGATCTTCTTGAATTCCTTGCATACTCCTGGGGATAATTTAATCAACTGTAAGAGGTTTACATCTGGTTTGACTTCGCAAAGAGAACTTGCTAAATCAAAATCATGATAGGTAGCCAATGCTCGCTTTTCTTGCCAAACCATTCTTTCTTTTGGTCTCGGGACCCAGCTTTGGTGCTTCTTTTTTAGCTCTTGCCTTGTTTCTTGGCACTTTCTCATCCTTCTTAGGATCGACGTTTTTGTTAACAGGCCTTAGAAGTCCACCTTTCACGCTAGGATTCAGGACTTGCGTCCCCTTATCCCCTTGCTTAGGGTTTCCCTCGACCGGTTTTGCATTATCTTTATCACCCTCTTTAGCCTTTTGGCCTCTTGTCACGGCTAGTAGGTTAGAGGTTTTAGCGCCATTGACAAGTACAGCCTCGATAAGGCTGACTCCATTTCCTTGTGGCAACTACTCTATAGTGGTCTTTCCCCTTTGCAGTATTTGTCTTGGTCCATCATTTTGCTAGAGGTTATTACCTTCTTGCGCTCTATGATTAATTGGACCTGGTTGTTTACTCCCTTGTTGGAGGGAACTAATCTTACTCCAACAAGTAGCGGCTAAGTGGCCCGACTTCCCACAAATATCACATTTAACATTTGGACAGTTTCTAGGGAAATGTTGTCTGCCACACCACTTATAGCTAAATCTTGAGGGACCACCCTCTTCAGGGCGTCGACTCCCTATCAGATTCTACTGCTTCTTCAAGAAATTGATGTCAACAGCTATTTGCCGATATTGTTCAGAAATCATGTTAGTGTAGTGCTTCATCATATCCTTAACTTTGCCAAGGACACTAGATACACTCGACTAATAGCCTTGATCTTCTATCCGTCGTTCCATTGGCCTAACAATTTGATTGGGCATTGGTTGTTGACTCACAGGAACAACATTAGGGTTTGAAACTTGGCCTCCAACATTTGGTGGAGCCAACTGACTAGCCATAGGCATAGTCACACTGGGAGGAGCTGACAGCAAAGGTACATGTTGAACCATGCTTCCTCTCCCATTAGGGTTATTCATAGGCATCCTTTGACTTCCATTCATCAATGGTAAATTTCCTTCAGGTACTAGACCCGCATTAAGATTTATTCGAGAGGAGTAGGCCGTTTGTAATCGTGACTCTACTCCTTCTGTCCGCGTGATAGCAGTGTCTATATCAGCCAAAGCCACACTGCTCAATTGTACCTGAATATTGAAATCCAATCCATGCAAGAAGTATTGCAATTGGGCAGTTGGCGAAATAGAAATGTAAGTTTGTAACTTGTGAAACACTTCCTTAAGCTTCTTGGCATATGCTTTCACATTCTCATGGGGGTCTTGGTGTGTTACATTCAAAACACACAACCAGTATTGGACACCTCTTTCAGGGGCATATTCTCCTTGGAAAGCTGCATAAAATTGGTTGATTGTGGTTATGGTTCCGATTTCTATGCTATGATACCATATTGTAGCCCTTCCTTTTAATGTCATGTTAAAGAACATCATAAGATGTCCCTCATCTTGGATGCGGTAATTAAACATTAATATTTGGAATTCACAAATGTGAAACTCCGCATCTTCTTCAGCTAACCCATTAAAAATGGGCAAAGGCACTCCTAAAGCTGGCAGATCCAGCGTCCCTGCAGGAATTGCAATGGGTTGTGCCATGACGATAATCGGATTGACAATAGGAGTTCGAACTAATGGGATCACACCCCACTTGAAGTGGGTTGACTTGGTGGAAGAGAGGAAGAACTTGCACTTCCTTCTACACCTAAAGGACTATATATAGCAGTTGGGTTACTAAGACCATTGCCTTTTACACGTATCAGGCTACTCCTTTGAGGAGAATAGCAACTTACAATCTCCAACCGCCGTCTAGCCCTCTCAGCACGTTCTGCTTTTTGTATTTCGGCTTGAGGGTCCTTGTCAGAGGACATAAACCAACTTTTTGGTTTCTAAAAACCCTAGATTTGAGAACCACCACTTGTTGGCAACTCGCGGCAAACGCACCACTGATGGGACCTCAAATGGGTTGGCACTGGCTATGGCACTAGCTGGACCTCATGGTCATAACAGACAAACACACCCTCACGGCCTCACGGGCCAGGAGCGTCTATCTGCTACTACTAAACGACGAACTATCCTAAAGCCTAATCTATGCGTTTATAGTTTTGTAGTCCAACGTTTTCCTTTCTATAAACTCCACAGAGGGAGAACCCATACATATTGGCAATAAATGCCACGATAATCACATACATGGGAGGCAACCTCTCGGTGGAATCACCGCGGCCCCACTGCAGCTCTCCTACATCGCAAGGATTAGTCCCTTGATGCACTGCTCAACATATAGAACAAATGAACAAACTCCACTCTTTTGCTTTGCAAATATTCCAGGAGATACCATGTGTCATTACCAAATAATTCCCTAAGAAACTAACATCTATCCTACGGCTTAGGTTGCCTTTCCGCACTCAAGCGTGGGTCATCATCATCAAAAACAGGTGCTATGCATCCAGTCCTTTGTATTTTGACACCATGGTTGACATGCACATGCAAAAGTGGATGATCCTAAAGTGCTCAAACATAATTTTCAATCAGAAACGTGTTGTGCACAACCAGGCTTTCCAATGCTCATTCACTAACCCGTTGCAGCGATGTAAGGATAGCACACCGAGACAACACTCGTGCTACTATCCTCTTAATTAAAATACAAAAACCTCTATGTCATGATATGCATCAAAAAATTAGCAACAATCAGCACACAAATCACACCATTCAAACATCCCAACCCCCTACGTTTAGGTATTGCTTTCGTTGCATAGGTGTAAATGTTCATTTTGTCATGTTTTGATGTATAAAAAGCGATAAATCACGAACTTTGACAAGGAGATAGGGCAAGCTGAGGCTAAACCTCATGCTTTGCCACTACCATACATCCACAAATAATCATTATATTTTTCCTTATTTTTGTGAGCCGTATTTCTATTTCCCCCCTTATTTTTCCTATTTTCTTGATTTATTTGTCAATAAAATATGCTATTTTCTGATTTTTCTCATTCTAATCACTTCAACATACTAACATTCAATTTATTTTCCATTTTTCCCCCATGGGAACACATTTCACCCACCCGAAAAGACAAAACTACAATTTTACTGCTTAAAAACCGCATTTCGGGTTTACGGGAATTAAATAGAACATGCAAATCATTGAAAAAACAAAATTTTCTAATACACAGCAATTAATCATGATGCAATCAGCACTCAAACAAATTTTCATCCAATAAGAACATCATTACTATCATAAACTATCAAAAATCCTTCATTTTCCTTCATAAAAATGGTCATACCGTGTTTTTACGTAACTTCGAGACACCTTAAATGATTGCATAACCAGAAAACGGAGCCTCCATTGCTCTCAATCCAATGTTGCACATCAATCTTCAACATCTCCATCAATCTCCATCACCATTTTCTTCAATCCCCTTCCCGATTCCTCCTTCAAGGTGGTGCACATGAATAGCCCATAGAGAGGAGAGAGAGGGAGGAGAGAGAAATACTAGATTTTGATCTCTTCATCCAGACAGCCATATCTCGCGCGAAGACAAGCGATAGAATCAGGAAAGAGGGAGAAGTTGACGGGTGTTATCGGTTGTATGCCTTCTTTGCAGCCCCAGAATTCGATTTTTGGGGGGGGGGGTTTTAGCGATTTTTGCGTCGCGTTCTGATGTAGGCCACCATCTTCTTCACATCACGGTTTTTCAAAAATGAGGGAGGGGGGGTTAAAGTCCCAAAGGGAACCCCCCCTTTGGTCTTAAGTTTTGGCCACCCTTTCAAATCTTGGCCCATTTTTGGCTTCTTCCGCGTCTGGGCTCTCTTTTAGCCTCTGAAAAATCATGCGCGTCCAGCTCAGCATCCCGCACTGACTAGCAGCTCCCGTCATCTTGCATGACAGTTGGAAAAATTATCGAAAATCCACAAGTGTCGTTCGGGCACCTTTTAAAAGCCGTCTTTCACTTGGTGCTTAAAATCGTCCTAGCTGCAGCCGCCACCTTCGATGTCGAATATTTTTCCCCTAAATTCTGGATTTTTTGGAAAATTTTAGGCACATATCGGGCTCAAAACTCCGCTCTCAGATAGCTACCATTAATTCATCCCTTGCTGAGAACATGCAATAGTACGAATCTGCACGATGCTGGAATTGTGCATGTCTATGTTTCTTGACAATGCCGTCTTGCTGCGTGACCAATGCTAGGGCTTGCAGTACTAGGAACAAGTGCTTGATACTAAGGAATGTTTCTCATGGAGAAATTATAGGCCAATATGTTCTCTTTTTCTCACACAAGCTTCTCCAATGGAGGTATGTGTTGGCTAGCTATGGAGGTTGAAAAGTTGAAGGGATAAAATATGGCTTTGATACCATATTGGAAATCAGAGTTTGTAGCATGACAAGAAATGTGCACAAGAAGGGCAAGAGAGCTCAAGAAGTACAAGAAAATCATGCTTATTCAGTTGGTTATGGAGTATAACTAATACACACTCTCTCTTCTTTGAGAGTGACCTCTTGACTATTTAAATAGCCTTTGGATGGCTACAGCTAGGGTTTCCCCCACCCTCTAGTCCTCCATTCACACCTAGCTACCTTTATCGACCCATATATACATAGGGTTCACATGTCTCTCTCTCAACAGATACCTCTCCAGCACTAATAGCACCACCCCGATCTAAAGAAATATCCAATACTGTGTTTTCTTAATGGTGGTAGTAACTTTGTTTTCTCAGTAGGCCTTTAGCCCTTTGCTCCTATGGTATGTCACAAGAACTAGGAGGTGGCTTGTTCTAGGAAAGTTACATCAACATTATGACCTATACCCCTCTACTTTCTTGGCCTATGCCTTCCATCAATACCTATAGCTTTAACTGACCTCTATTTCTATAATGAGGTAAGCCTTCTTGCTTCCTTTAGTTTTGCCCCATGTCTCTCCTCTTATCAATTTTGTTTAGTGTACTTTATAAGCTTTTCTATCAATTGGATCCACTTTGGTAGGCTTGGATATATTCAATGTTGAAACTTGGTCAAATGCTTTTTATGGCTAAGCAACTTCTACTTTTCATTAGGGATACAAATCTTTTGCCTTCAAGGCACAACCCTTTTGGCATATAGGAATGAGCAACAAGGGCCATAAACCCTTGCCATCTTTTGCATTACATTAGGATATCTGCCCATGCACCATTGCACTTTGTGTACATTGTACAACTTGTTCTTAGAACTTAGGTTTCAATTAAGAGTATTTAATACTCTTTTGTGGGCATTGTGGGGGAAACTTAGGTTACAACTAAGAGTACCTAATATTCTTTTCTAGCCATCATGGGAAACATCCATCTTGGAAAAGCACTCTTTTACATCATAAGGTGCATTTAGAACATAAAGACCCTTACATTACATGAGGCAAGAACCAACATATTGATATTGTGGTAACCAAATACATTGTAGAATTATTTGAGCATAAAGGCACATTGTTTGAGAAAAGCACAGAAAGCTTGTTTGGGCATAAGGAATCCTTGTATATTAAAGTTACAAAGTGTAAAAAAGGAAACTCATATCCAAGCTAGACAAAAACCTAGGGTTTATTTAATTCACATTTAGTTGTATATTCTTGAGAAGTGATGGGATGATTCTAACTCTTGTTAACTAATGGAGCCCAAGCCCTAAAAGTATCATGGTAGTATCAACTACTAAAGCCACTCCAATTATAACTTGACTATCCCAATCATTGTTCTCATTCACCAAGTCATTACTTGTAGCACAAGGATCAAGGTGGGAAGGGCACTATAGGAGAAAAGATTGGACACACCACCTCTCCCTCCCCCTTACTTTTATGATTGGAGGGGGAAATTAATGGGGGCCTATCCCTAGTGTAAATGCTATAAATCTTTTGGAAAAAGCCCCCCTCCCCTACACATACATGATTGTGAACTCTCTAAGTGCGTGGTGGGGATTGGAGGCACATTGGACACCATACCTAAGTATCTAGTAGTAGACTTGTGGGCAACAAGGGATAATCCATGCATTGCACTTGCTCCCATTATGTCATTTGATGCAATATCTTGTTGGAGCTAGAATTGTTGGCCTCCACTATGAATGGACAGCATGGATCCTTGATGCCAAGGCGAAGGGAATGTCACATCAATAGGCGATGGTATAGAAAAATGCATTTGATGAATGGTTGGATAAAAGGTATTGAGTGGAATGTTTGATGTCAAGGGTGAGAAATCACTAGATGGATCTCTCCATGGCCTTTGATGAGTTGTAGGGGGAGGTGTAGATGGGAAGGGAGGAGGACCAAAACCAAAACTAGATGGCCAAACAACAAATAAAGGTAGAATGCTACGATGAGAAATAGGCATTCCTGGAGTGTTATGAAGGCCTAATGTAGAGTGGATGAGAGAGGAAATAATGTGTTATTTGAGTTGAGATGATAGTAAAAAGTTTCATCTTGCCCCTCAACCTCATCATTTTGAGATCACTCTCGAGAAGATATGCTACTGTCACAACGAGTCACCAAATAGAGGAACACAAAATAGCTCAAGATGTTGAATAATTCATTTTCAACAAGTGCCAAAATGTGTTGTGCTATGCTTTTTTCATGTTGTATGTCAATGCGAATAGCACTGGATTTGATTCCACATTATGGAAATCGATAACCACATATATATTATGAGCCAAAAAATAGCAATGTGGACAACATGTGCACAAAGGGCAAAGTATTCAAGGAAGAGAAAACTAATCATATATTCCACATTAGTGCATGAGTATAAGATAGATTCTTCATACAAATAACAAATGTCTAAATCTTTTAAGCATTGTGGCACATACTCATGAGCACAAATAGAAATAAAAAAGACACACACTGTCAAATAATGATTTGAAAGCCATATGAACCCTAGCATGAATGTCAAGTTGTCCAAAGTAACATCAACAATTTTCCTATCCTTGATTACAATGATATATCTTTTGATGGTTATTGATTAACATTGAATTTAATTGTAATAAGTCAATATTTTCTACGAGCACAGTTAGTGAAAATGAAAATGAAAGCACCAATATATTTCATCAAACATCTCTACCAATTTAAGAAACACATAACCTTAAAAATTTTGATTCATAGAATTATTTAAGTTAGATTTTATACTATGGGACATATCTAATACAAGAATTTGATTACATAGTTCAATGGTCCTAAGGGGAGGGAGGTCTAGTACACTTGCACTCAAATCACTCATTCAATGCAACATAGAAAGGTAGCATGGTATATGAGAGCTAGGCATACTCTTGTATTACTAAATGATGAAAGTAAAAGATGTAACATAGGCACATCTCAACTACATCTTCATGATTCCACACATGTGAGCGTTCACCACTAAGTATAGAAAATCACATTCAGAGTGGAAACTAAGAATGATCACTACTACTCTTTATGCCGGTACATTTGGGCATAACACTAACAAACTGCTACAAAGTTCCAAAGGGGGGAAGGGGGAGAGGGGACCTTAGACTAGTATGAGGTTCCCTCCCCCCCTTGTACTTAGTAGGTTGTTGCATCTTGAACTTCCCTTAGTCATCTTTTGAACTCACTATCCTCCCTATTACTTATCTCATGCTTCTTCTTCTTCTTGTCCTTCTTCTTGTAGGATACTCTATTCATCTCCTCCTCATTCTTCTTGCCTACTACTTAAGCTTCATCCTCTTTCTCCTTCTTCTTCTCTTTGTACTTTCTAGCTACTTCCTCTTGGGCTAACTTGTCTACTAGGTTTTGTATTTCCTCTTCTAATTCGCATCTCTTCTCCTCCTCTTGTTATTTTCTCATCCACACTTTAAACCCATGCTTATCTTTAGCCGTCCTTCTCCTTTACTCGTCTTATTTCTTCTCCTACATGTTCTCCAAAATGGAGTCTAGAAGGCCTTACATGCCTTCTAACTATTTCCTCAATCTCAGTACCTTCTCTTCTGTTTTTCTCTCTAATCCTGACCACAACTCTTCTTCTTGTCTTTAGCTCTAGCAATAGTAGTATTATGGTATCTCCCATAGTGGTCATATGGATGGAAGCCTCACCTTGTCTCTGGATAGTATGTTCTAAGGGAGACATGCCTTTACTAAAAGTGTGTTGTCATGAGAAAGTTGCATCTTACCTTTGGATGGTAGTTGTGTCATGAGAAAGCCGTGCCTTGCCTTTGGTGGTATGTCATTCTAGCTAGATGCATTGCATTGTGGTGCATTGTGATGTGGAGTGTCATGATCTAGATATCATAACACAACTTTGAGTGTAACGTGTCTACCTAACAAGTATGGATAGTATGTATTTTAGTAGCCCATCAAGAAGTAATCAAGACTAGTGCCACCCAATACTTTTTAGAATGATCGGACATTCATAATATTGTGCTACTTTAGTCTACCCCACAAGTGCAACTCCGTCTTAACCCCTCAAGAATCAACATGAAATTGGACCCTAAGTTATATGTTATAGTCTCCTATTACCCATCTAATGTTAGCTTTTGAGGTGAGTGCTTTGCTATTATTTCTCAAGCCAAAGAAAACCATTGTCACACAACTTGGTCAAAGAGAGTAAGAAATGAGGGGGAGCAATGCACATCAACCCCTCTACCTGTAGGGTAAAGTCTCAACTCCATCCCACTAAAACTGCATTGGTTGGTTTTTAATGATGACATGCTAGGATATTCAATGTTCAACTCTTCCTAAACTCACATAATCTAATGCTCGAATTATTGTGACAAAAGCCTCTTAGCAAACCGAGGCTAGCTTGGCAAGGCCTACCACTCATTTTATGCTAGGGTTTTCATTATTTTGCTAATTATTCATAGTACTATTGAATTTTACATATGGCAATTGGCTTCCCTAATTAGCCCATTGAAATGATGTTATTTTACATAAATTATGCATGGAAAAGAGTACATAATTAGCCCATTTAAATGATGTTATTCTACATAAAATAGACACAAAAAGAGTCCAAAGAAAATTAATATTTTCAAAAAGAAAATATATTTACTCAAATTTTTTCTCAATAATCATTCTAGTTTGTGTTTACACTCCACTCAATGCCAAAATAAAACTACCAAGTCCACCTATAGTTAGCATCAGGCATTTCGAGAGATCCACTCAGGCTCGTAAGGGGTAGGCCACTCCTAGAATGCCCAAGGAATTATGGCCAGAAGAACCCTTGGCTCCTTAGTATCTTGTAGCCTATGACAAGTCCCTACAAACCTCTCACATCCAATGTTGGTCCTAGCAATATGAAGTGGAAAGTTGAGCTCCCTTAGCCCTCCAAAGGCCACATAACTATCCACAGGGAAGGCATAGTACACTCAATCATAGGTTTAACATGTATTTAGGTATTTCTCTTTTTAGAAAATCACAAACATTTTTTCAAACACTCTTTCAAAGGAATAGGCAAATGCTATTGCGCATAAGTACATATATAGGTCCTAAGATTACAAACATAGGTTCCATAGTCTTAAATCATGAATTTGGGGTCTTTCTTAATTGAGTTAGCCCCATCTAGGCAACAATAATGTCTTGTTTTGAGTATCAAGGTCAATTTCCTAAGGATCAATCTCTATGTCTTTAGTCCTAACAACAATATGCTTATTTATCCTACTAGCATCGATTTAAAAATCTATTCGTAACTAAATATCCCATAGCCCATCCCTCCTAAGGAAGCAAGTAAATTGTCTAAGCTCATGATTCCTTTCTGGTAGAAAATATCCTATTTATTTAAGATTGGGTGTGAAGAATAAAGTGCCACCATGGGAGGATAATTCCAAAATAATTTCCTCCTAAGTGCCTAGTGCGTGTCCTTCTACTTTGTGTCTTGGGTATCCACAAGAATCTCAGATTTCCTAATAACTTACGTTGTCGTGATGTTATGAGGACACAATGTGAAAAAGTATGGAATGCATCATCATCTGACTTCTCTATTGATCTAGAGAGTCCATGTGATCTGAGCCATTAGTACTAGTGCGAGTTGCATGGATTATGTGAAAATACTAGATTTTTGGATAATTTTAGTCTATTTTTGATATTATTTATTGTAAAAATTTGAAAAAGTTAGAAAAAGCTTCTAGATTAGGATAGCATGCAAAAAGCTAGTTGCTTTTTCAGCCAATTAGGAGATTTTTCATAAAAAAGACAGATTGACAAAATCGTGCGCGTCGCGATCGCTATAAAAAGGCTGAAAATTACAGATTGAATTGAAAGAAGAAGGAGTGATCCGGGAGATCCGTGACCAGGCATCCCGGAGGATGTGCAGGTTTAGAGGGGGTGGATGTCGTGATGTTATGAGGACACAGTGTGAAAAAGTATGGAATGCATCATCATCCAACTTCTCTATTGATCTAGAGAGTCAATGTGATCTGAGCCATTAGTACTAGTGTGAATTGCATGGATTATCTGAAAATACTAGATTTTTGGATAATTTTAGTCTATTTTTGATATTATTTATTGTAAAAATCTGAAAAACTTAGAAAAAGCTTCTAGATTAGGATGGCATGCAAAAAACTAGTTGCTTTTTCAGCCAATTAGGAGATTTTTCATAAAAAAGACAGATTGACAAAATCGTGCGCGTCGCAATCGCTGTAAACAGGCTGAAAACTGTAGATTGAACTGAAGGAAGAAGAAGTGATTCGGGAGATCCCTGATGAGGTGTCCTGGGGTTTTATCCCCCTTTCGGAGCCAATGGAGCCTTTAGATTTGGGTAGAGAAAGAGTTGATTTTTCTGGTCCACGTTTTTGGTCTACGAAGGAGCTCCAAGAGAACTAATGCCCGGATATTGCTTCTAAGTAGAGAAAAGATTCCAGGTTCTTTCAATACATATTGTTTCAATTCATTGTAATTTGTTTTTGTGGTGTTTACCACTTGAATATTCTCTATCTTCTCTTCCATCTCCTATCTCTACTTCCTTCTACTTCTGATCCCCGGTGGATTCGACCTTTCAACAAAAACCCCTCCGACATTGGTGAACCCGATGTGAAAGGTTGACACAAAAGAAGGAAAGATAAGATGGGAGAACCTTCGAATACAATCTCCAATGATGTTTTGCAACATTTGGTGCAAAATATGAATATGCTTATACAAGTACAACAACAATAATAGGTGATGCAAGCTTCAGCTCAAACAGAAAGTGTTGTGATGAATGCTTTGCAAGCAGTTGAGCATGAGGTGAAGTTATTCAATGGCAGAAATGTATCTGCATATGTACATAACTATGCTCAGAAGATGGAATTCTTTGGAGTGGCTCAATCTGCATGGAGCTGGTATTTTGTACGTGTTACTGTTCATGAACTAAAAGCACGGATTACTGAATTATACTTTCAGGATGCAGACTGGGTAGCCTTCAAGAAGACACTCAGGGAAGAATTTTACATTGAGGACACCAGTTTGATTACGCACAAGACTTTTCAGGAGTGAGTTATACAACCCAATAAGGGTCTTGTGGCTACAGAATTGTTAAGAGAATTTGAAAGTAGATTTGAGCAGTTGGATCTTGTAGAATAGCAAGCTCTTTCAAGTCAAAAAATTGAATTGTTTCTACGAGCAGCTAACATGTCAAGGAAGCTGTTACTGCAGTTGTGAAGAAGCATAGAAGAAGAGAAAGATTGCATGTCTCTAGCTTGCCCACTATTACAGGTAACACAGTTGAAGTATCCAGTAAGCCACCTGCTTTTGTGGCTAACCCTATGGATATACCTGCTATTGTTCCCTCAGTTAGGGAAGATGTCTTGAATGAATTGGTCAAAGGGATGCGGGATCTTCAATTGAAGGTTGCAAAATTAGATAGGGATGCGCAGTAGCCCCTAAGCCTAGAAAAAGATGTATGTGGTATGATAGTTTGCAACACGAGACAAAGGATTGTGCTGCCTATCAGGAGGCCTTGGCACAACAGCTTATCTTTTGGAAAGACGGAAAGATCCATGCACAAGAAACGAGATTGCCTCTTGCTTTGAAAAATTGGAAAGGGAGGTATGTAGAAGTTGTTGGAAGACTTTTGGTTGTCCAAAATGCTTATGCGGCGGTACATGCTTCTACTTTTGGTCTATAGTTGGTTAGAATGCACAAGTGATGGTTAGTCCAAAGGCTGAAATATGGACACATGCTTTACATGCAGCTGAAAAGAGAAAGGTCATTGATAGTGAAATGTCTCATGCAGGGCAAGACATTCGTGGCATAACTGGTTGGGAATCACCGGTAGATGCATATTCAGTGTATGCATATTTAGCAAAGGTACAAAACACGGATGTACTTGTGGAAGAAAAACGAAAAAGAGATGAAGATATTGCACGGACATCTTAAAGAATGAAAAAAAGAAGTATGGATAAACCTAAAGCTACAAATCAGCCACCTCTCGAGCATGTTATGGAAGAGGTCAGTCAGGAGCAAAAACAGGGTAACAAACAAGAGGGCAAAAAGAAGGCCAAGCAGCCAGGATATAAGTTGCAATCTGACATTGAGACAGCCATAGATCTTAAGAAGGTTCTTGAAGAACGGATCTTAAACAGTCGGGTGGAATTTACCTTGGGAGAGGTGCTTGGCATTGCCAAGCAAGAATGTCATGATGAGATCATTGACATAATTAAAAGGAAGAGTCAGTTTCTTGGTGATACCGCTAGTGCATTGCTACAATTTGAAGAGGAAACTGGTTTGTTGGGTATTCGGGCTGAATATGAGCATGAAGTAAGTACAGGATTGTCTATGCAGGATGCTACTAATCAATGGACAACAAGTGGAAAAGAGAAGAAAGTGACTGAAAATGCATTGTCTTGTAGCAATATGCATGGTGGAGTAAGGCAAATGCAACAATATGGAGAAGAAACTCTAGGATTTATTCCTCAAAGTCACTACACAAGAAATCATTGGGCTAGAGCTACCACTAAAACGGTAGTGAAAATAGGGGAGTGTGAAACTCCTTGTGTTGCTTTACTTGACCATGGGTCTAAGATAAATGTCATTGAGTGGGGATTGTATGAAAGTGGTGCATGGCATGTGGACATTGATCATGGTTGGCGTATGAGGGTTGCAAATAATTCTTCAGGGGAGCTCTATGTTGCATGTCCTAATGTAAAAGTGATGATTGGTGATGTACAGGAAGAGCAACACTTCTTTGTGATAGATAATTCCTCATATGCAGTGATTTTGGGACAACCCTATATTACATGTGTGCGTATGGAAACAAAGGTGCTTGATGATGGTTCTGCTTATGCAAGAGTCAGAAGCAAAGATGGGAGAAAAGCAATCTAATTTCTTACTGTTTGTGTTAATCATCCTAGAAATTGTGATACGCTTAGAGAGTCTCCTTTGGTTCCAAATGCAAGGGAATTCAAAGACCTGGATTTTCATTAAGCATTGTTGTAATGCGGGGCTACAGTAGTGCTGTTCAGAGGGTGTACTCGCCTCTTGATGAAATGAAGCATGTATTTACTATTGGTAATTCTCAGCTTACAGCAAACAGTTCATGTTGGTTTAAGCCTATGAAAGCTATGTGTAGGGCTGAACGCATATCTATGAAATGGGCTATTAAGAAACTGAGATCATTGGGGTTGTTAGCTAAAAATGATGGCATTTCAAGCATCTTTTATGGGCTGAATATTACTAACACTATGGCTGAAATTTCAGCAACTATACACGTAGAAAATGAGGCTGAAAACAGAGTGTTGTCATTATGTTCTTTGGATATGTATGATGTTATAGCATTGTTTGCTCAGCAGGAAGGATTACAATGGGCTGAAGCACTTATGGAGACAAAGTATAAGATAGTTGACAAAAAAGGTGAAACCGTTTGCTTTGCCACTTCCACTAGAGAGTGAGGGTATGTATGAAAAAGTGTCAAGGCAGCCAAGCCTACGGGATCCTAAAGATATAGGTCATCAGTTTACATTTGAAACATTACAAGAATTGAAAGTTGGTGTAGAAGGGTTTCTTTTGCCTGTTGAGAGAAATTATTTTATGCAGATGTTGGCTAGACATGGGAAGGCATTTGCATTTCAACCAAGTGAAATAGGTTGTGTGGATCCAAATGTTGTCTCTCCTATGGTCATATTTACTGTGCCACATGTACCATGGAACTTGAGGCCTATTCCAGTGCCTAAAGCTTACTTGCCAAAGCTGATGGATTTGCTAAATGAAAAGATTAGCATGAAGATCTTGGAGCCTTCTTCAGCCCCGTACTCAAATCATTGGTTTACTGTGCCCAAAAAGAATGGGACTTTGAGATTTATTCAAGACATGCAACCGGTCAATAAAGTGACCATAAGAAATGTGGGTACAGGTCCTATGGTTGATGAATTTGTAGAGGCTTTTGCAGGTAGAGCGATCTATTCTTTGGGTGATCTTTACTTAGGTTATGATCAATTTCAGCTTGCAATTGAAAGCAGGGATATCACAACCATGAAGACTCCTTTGGGGTTAATACAGATTTGTACTCTCCCACAGGGTACAACAAACTCAGTGGCACACATGACAAATGCTATGAATAGGGTACTCAGGGATTTTATACCATAATTGACTATGCCCTTCTTGGATGATGTTCCAATCAAAGGGTGTGCAGTGGATGAAAAGAATGAAGAGATGGATGCTCATGGATGTAGATAGTTTGTTGCAGACCATATTGTGGATTGTGAGAGCATTTTGACACATCTAGAAGAGGTGCATTTAACTCTTTCTAGACAAAATTCTGTCTTTGGAGTTGAAGAGGTTTTGATTGTTGGGCATATGTGTGGGTCTTATGGGCAAAGGCCATCACCAGCAAAAATAGATGGGATTGATAGAATGTGAGATGTATGCATGAATGTATCAGAGGTGCGTAGATTCTTGGGTGCATGTGCGTTCTATTTGATATGGATTCCTCACTTTGCACATGTAGCCGATGCTCTTTATCAGCTTCTAAGGAAAGGTCAAAATTTTCATTGGGAAAGGAAGCATCAAAAAGCAATGAAGAAATTGAAGCAACTCTTAAAATTTGCTCCTACGTTGAGAAAGGCTGACTATTCACATGGAAAGCCTATCATTATTACTGTTGATACAAGCCCAATCGGGATTGGATGGGCAATTGGGCAAGATGATGAGGAAGGGCAAAGATATGCAATATGCTTTGGTGCAAAAGTATTGACTGAACGACAGAGAAGATATCCACAGGTAAAAAGAGAATTATGGGGAATTGTGACAGCCCTTAAATGTGATAAGGAGTATTTTATGGGTGATCATGTAGTCATTAAGACTTATTGTTTGCCGGTATTGGGTATGATTACTAGTTGTGCTACCCCGGACATTGCTATGCTCCAATGGATTGCATACGTCAAATCTTTGAACCCTGAATTTCAGCATATTGCAAGAAGAGATAACCCAGTGGCAGACATGTTATCTCGAGCATCTTATGAGAATGAAGATGGGATGATGGATGAGGAGGAAGAAGATGACTTTCTTATGGCTGAAAATGATGTTACAAGAGTGAATTTAACAATGCAAGGTGTTGCTACAGCATTAATAGAAGCTTGGACAACAAAGAGAATGTTGAGATATCGAGCTCCACTCGTGATATGCCAGGGGTGACTGTTGTGCATTTATGTCACCGACTTGTTAGCTGCAGATGCGGTTGGTACACCGCCCATGAATAATAGCTAGATGACAGCTATCCTTATCTACTCTAGTTCGTGGCTCAGTTAGTATGCCACCTTAGTTAGTTGAGTTTGGTTTGAGACCCATATATAGGATTCTTCTATTTCTTTGTACTAGAGTTCTTTTTGGCTTACACAACTAAGAAGATGAAAACTATTTTCAGCCTCCATCTTTGTGTGTATTCCCCCATTGTGTATTCCCCCACCTTTGTGTAAGAAGAGGAAAATTGTTTTCAGCCTCCACCTTTGTGTGTATTCCCCCATTGTGTAAGTGAGAAAGCTACAAGTGAGACTCCTTCCTTCTCTCCCAAAATCTTGACATGGTATTAGAGCCTGGTTCGTGGTAAGGAGCTCAAGAAAGCAAACCAAGTTCGCGGCGTTCTGGTAAGAGAACCAGTATTGCTTTCATTTTTCGAGTTTGGGAGCAAGTCTCTGCAGGTAGCACAGCTGGAAAGTGGAAGAGTGCATTGTCTCAGATTGAGACATCCTTCGCGGTGTAGCAAGAGGGCAGTATATGCTGCAGGATAGGGCTTTAGCCCTTGGTTGTCCCTTTTTTTTTTCGAGGCCATTTCGGGGCCTATTTTGGAGGCGGAAGTTTTTCACACGCACTCAGAAAAAGGCCCTATTTTTTGTTGTGCGACCACTATTCTACAGGTCGATGAAAAGTTTCCGTAGAAATTGCATCGTATGCCTGTGCGTAGAGACATTGGGAGTTATAGAATCATCCTTGTTGCCTGTTGATGCAAAATCATCACTAGGAAGTGACTGTGTGGTTAAATACCACTTTTGTCAGTTTTGCAGATTTGCCATTGTGAGGCTGAAGCTGTGTTTTTGGTAGTGACAATTTTTTGCAGTGTTCTGTAATGGCGTCTGATTCTCTTTCACAGATTGTCACTGAAAAGCTTAACAAGAACAACTTCCAAGCATGGAAGTTTAGAATGACGAACTTCCTTATGGGAAAAGGATATTGGGAATTCGTTACAGGAAACGAAGAAGAACCAGTTCTTCCTGATGTTCCTAATCAACAACAAATGCAGGCATTTAAAGGATGGCATGAGAGAGCCAGAAAAGTTATGTACTGGCTGTCTATCAGTATTTCAGACTCTATGATTGTGCATATTCAGGATGCAAGTACGCCAAAGGAGGCATGTGATACTTTGTCAAAAATGTATAGCGCAAATACGCAAGCCAGGAAAATGCAGCTTAAGCAAGAGTTGCACAATGTGCAAAGAGAAAGTATAAGCATCAATGACTACCACATGAAGGTGAAGAAGATTGCAGATGCACTTGCTTCCATTGGGTCTCTTGATTTTGAGGAGTTGATTGCTCTTCTAATTTCTGAGGAGCAGAGAAATGGTGGTGCATCTTTTTTAGGAGGAACTTCAAAAGAAGCTATCTTCTACTCAAATGCTAGAAGAGGTAGAGGCAGAGGGAGAGGAGGCCGATTTGGAGGCCATGGTAGAAATCAGATATGCAACAAACTCAAGAAAACCAGTCCTATGGAGGAGGACGTGGTAACTCTAGAGGCAGGGTGAGCCAAAGAGATCGTGGTGGATGGCAAATAGGCCAAAATGCAAATAGCAATGTTGAATGCTACTACTGTGGTAAAATGGGTCATATGGCTAAAGACTGCTATAAAAAGTAGAATGACATCATGAATGGAAAATTGCAACAAGGGAATTATGCATCTTCTAGTAGACAGGGTGACGACAGAAATAAGCATTTGTTTATGGTGTAGCACATGACCAATTCTGTGACAAGTGCAGAAGAAAGCAACGATGTGTGGTATGTTGACTTAGGTGCATCAAACCACATGATAGGTCATGCAGAATGGATGCAGGATGCAAGGAAAATGGAAAAACTAGGATTTGTGGAGACTGGTGATGATACTGCACATCCTATTGTGCAGATTGGAAATATTCCTTTGTCTATGCAGGATGGGAAAAAGAAATACCTGTCGGATGTATTTCATGTCCCGAATATCACCAAGAACCTGGTTTTTATTGGTCAAATGGTTGAGCAGGGCTTGCACGTCAGATTTAATTCTCATGGATACTTTGTTGAGGATATGAAAAATAAAAGTCACTTGATAGCAAAAGGAAAGAAGAAAATGTTTACGTTGGATGCAGACATGCCTAAATTGAGTGCAGCAATGTTTGCACATGGGACCGGTGTAGTTACAAATATTGATATCTGACATAAACTCATTGGTCATGTTAATGTACAATGACTTAAATCAATGCAAGCCCAAAATATTGTTGTAGGATTGCCTAAATTCAAGGTTGCAGAAATACATAAGGTATGTGAAGCCTGTCAATTTGGAAAACAGGCAAGGAAACCATTTCCTAGACATGTTCAAGAGAGTAAGAAGCCATTGGAATTAATTCACTCGGATGTATGGACTACTAAAGCTGCATCTATTGGAGGCTATCATTATTTTGTCACTTTTATTGATGACTATAGCAAAAAATTTTGGGTGTATTTTATGAAAAAGAAAAGTGAAGTGTTTGGACATTTCAAATCTCTTAAAGCTATGGTTGAAAAAGAAATAGGCCTACAAATAAAATGCCTAAGGTCAGATGGAGGGGGAGAGTACCTCTCAAATGAGTTTGCAAGGTTCCTGCAGGAGCATGGCATAAAGCAGCAATATTCATGCAGTCATACCTCACAACAAAATGGAATTGCAGAAAGGAAAAACAGGCATATTGGAGAGGTATCTCGTGCCATGCTCAATGAAAAAGACTTGCCAGATTTTTACTGGGCTAAAGCAGTTGCTATAGCAGTCTACATAATGAACAGGACTCCCACTGCAGCAATACATGGGATGACTCTAGAGGAGAGGTATACTGGTAGAAAACTAGATATTTCTCATTTGAAGATTTTTGGTTGCATTGTCTATGTTCATGTGCCAGATGAGTTGAGATCCAAGTTGGATCCAAAAGCTGAGAAGTGCATCTTTATTGGTTACTCTCTGCACAGCAGAAAGGGTATAGATGCTATAACCCTTCTACTCGTAAGTTTACAGTGAGCAGAGATGTTGTTTTTGATGAGATGAGTAGCTGGTATAAACCAGTAAATGTGATTGATGATGTAGATGCACAAAATGGTAATGCTGCACAGAATTCACAGCAGCAGTCACAAAATATTAGTGGACCTAGAGTGTCCTCTAGTAGTGGTTCACATTCTTCGCCATGGACAGACAGATTGAGATCAGGAGAATCTCCTCAAAACAATGTAGATAGTGGTACGCAGGTTTCACGAAAAGGAAAAGAGAAGGTAGATCAGCCCATGTTTGATGTGAATGCAGGTCACTCTTATGTGGATGGTGAATCCAGTGGCTCAGAACAGAGCATTGATGATGAGTTGGATATTCCTTCTATTGTTACACCTGGAGTAAGGAAGACCAGGGATGTTTTGAGAGCACCTGGGAGTGAACCTACTTTGCGCAGGTCTACCAGAGCTAGGTATCCTATGGATAGGCTGAAATATGATGGATTTACAGCCATTCACTATGCCTATATGGTCAAAGTGATAAAGGAACCAGAACCCACTTCTTTTGAGCAAGCCATGGGAAAAGAAAAATGGGAGAAAGCCATGGATGAAGAAATGGATGCCTTAGAAGCAAATGCTACATGGGAATTGGTACCTTTGCCTAAAGATAAGAATGCAATTGGTTGTAAGTGGGTTTATAAGGTGAAACACAATGCATATGGTTCTGTGAATAGATACAAGGCAAGATTAGTAGTCAAGGGGTATGCACAAACATATGGCATTGATTATGAAGAAACATTCAATCCGGTTGCAAGGATGGCAACCGTAAGAGCAGTCATTGCTATGGCTGGATCAAAGGGATGGTCTTTACATCAGATGGATGTAAAGAATGCCTTCTTGCATGGTGATTTGCAAGAAGAGGTCTATATGAAGCAGCCACCAGGTTATGTGCATGCTGCTCATCCTGAGTTTGTTTGCAGGTTGAAGAAAGCCTTGTATAGCTTGAAGCAAGCACCTAGAGCATGGTCTGACAAGATAGGAAAGTATCTTGTCACTATTGGCTTTCAGATTTTCAAGGCAGATTTCTCACTTTATGTGAGAAAAACAGAGAAATGTATTATGCTACTTGTCATTTATGTTGATGATTTGATTATGATAGGTGATAGTGATAAAGATATCCTTCATGTGAAAATGCTATTGAAGCAGAAGTTTGAGATGAAGGATTTGGGAGAGCTGCGTTATTTCTTGGGCATTGAGGTGATTAGATCACCAAGTGGGATACGGCTCTTGCAAAGGCAGTATGGATTGGACATGCTGTTCAAATATGGGATGACAGGCTGTAAGCCTATTTCAGTTCCTTTGGAGCAGAATGTGAAGCTGAGCACAAATGGAGGTGAGCTTCTAGAATACCTACTATGTACAGACGCATAGTAGGAAGTTTGATTTATATGACTATTACCAGGCCATATTTGAGCTATGTTGTTGGATTGGTAAGTCAGTTTATGCAGGCTCCAAGGAAACTGCATTTGGATGTGGCTAGACGCATACTCAGGTATGTGAAGTCCACATTGCAATATGGACTATTTTATGAGACTGGGGTTCAAATACAGTTGCATGGATACATTGATGCTGATTGGTCTGGTAGTATTTCTGATAGATGATCTACCGGTGGATATGTGTTCTCTTTTGGGAGTGCTGCAATCACTTGGAGCAGCAAGAAACAGCCTACAGTTGCCTTGTCGAGCATAGAGGCTGAGTACAGGGGTACAACAATGGCTGCATGTGAGGTAGCTTGGTTGCATAAGCTACTTTATGATATGCATCAGCCTACAGATGGGTCAGTTGTCATTTATTGTGACAACATGAGTAGTATACACTTGGAAAATAACCCAGTCTATCATGCTAGAACAAAGCACATTGAGGTGCATTATCACTATGTGTGGGAGAGGGTTTTACTAGGTCTTATTGATCTAGTTTATGTCAGCACAGAGGATCAGGTAGCTGACATATTTACGAAGGCATTGGGCGCAGAGAAGCTGCGTAAGTTCAGAGATCTGCATGGTGTGCAGGAATTGGGATTGAGCTGGAGGGGGAGTGTTGAGATATAGAGCTCCACTCGTGATATGCCAAGGTGACTGTTGTGCGTTTATGTCACCGACTTGTTAGCTGCAGATGCGGTTGGTACACCGCCCATGAATAATAGCTAGATGATAGCTATCCTTATCTACTCTAGTTTGTGGCTCAATTAGTATGCCACCTTAGTTAGTTGAGTTTGGTTTGAGACCCATATATAGGGTTCTTCTATTTCTTTGTACTAGAGTTCTTTTGGCTTACACAACTAAGAAGAGGAAAACTGTTTTCAGCCTCCACCTTTGTGTGTATTACCCCATTGTGTAAGTGAGAAAGCTACAAGTGAGACTCCTTCCTTCTCTCCCACAATCTTGACAGAGAAGACACTTTAGATGTTTTGCATTTTGTGCAGAAGTGTTTCTGGAAGACAAATATGCAGGAGAGTGGCTGAGAATTGGTCAATATCTCAGTACATTAACAAAGAGAGATGAATGGTCAGATGAGGAGTTTAAGAATATCAAGAGGAAAGCTTATGGATTTTTCTTAAAAGATGGATACTTATGGAAACATGTTGAAAAGAAACAGGGTATGCCATTGCGAGTTTTGGGTGGCAGAGCTTCTTAAGTAAAAGTAATGCGAGAATTTTATGAAAGCTTGTGGGCTGGTCATAGAGGTGTTTGGGGTACTTTTACAAATATCAAAGAAAGATATTGGTGGCAGGGTATGTATAAGGATATTGCTCACTTTGTGGAAACATGTATGACATGTCAAATGTATTCAACTGTGAGACATCAGGATGGATTGCAACCCACATATCCATTGTCTCTTCATTTTAAGTGGGTGGTGGATTTGGTCACAATGCCTAAAGGTCTTTGGCAAATGAGGTATCTTGTGCTTGCTCGTGAAGACTTGACTAATCAAGTGGAAGGGAGAGCTCTACATACTAAGATGACAAATGCCATATGTACTTTTCTCTTAGAAGAGATATTTTGTCGATATGGCTGTGTGGAAAAATTTACAGCAAATAGGGGTGAGTTGGATGCAGATGAAGCTCATGATTTCTTTCCACGGTTGGGGATAAAGCTTACTTTAACTTCATCCAATAAACCTGAAGGAAATGGCAAAAGTGAAAGAGGTCATCCACCTATTGTGAAGGCATTGGCAAAATCATGTGGAGAGAAGGTAAAAGAGTGGCCACGATTACTCCTTTATGCTTTGTGGGTTGATAGAGCAACTCATAGTGCTATTACAGGATATATGCCTGTAGAATTGATGTATGGTCAAAAACCTATCATGCCAATAGAAGAGATGGCAGTCACATGGAGTGTGTTACCTTAGGAGGAGGAGTTGAATTGAGAGGAGTTGTTGGCCTTACGTATTAGATAGTTAGAAAGAAAGTCAGAAGACATAGAGGCAACAACTATAAAGTTAAGGGTAGCAAGGATACATAACAAGAAACGGTTTGACAAAAGACATAGACTAAGACCAAGAACAATACAAGATGGGGATTGGGTATTGTTTTATGATAACAGTTTAGATAACCAGCATAGTGCCATGCGTAAAGTTTCCAAAAGATGGTTTGGACCCTATGTGGTAAGACAGGTGTTTGATAATGCTACTTATGCATTAAATGAGCTAGATGGGACAGCCATAAAACTTTCGGTAGTAGGGAAAAGAATCAAATTATTCAAAAGGTGGGAATCTAGTGCCTATGAGTTGCCAGAATTGGAAGAAAATAGTGGCCATGATATAGGGGCTAGCCAGGAAGATATGGAAGATGAAGAAGCAAAGGATATGGTTGTAGAGGATGAGGAGGACTTAGAATCCAGAGACAACTAGGATTTTGGCACATACCAGAGGATGTGCAGGTTCAAAGGGGGTGGATGTCGTGATGTTATGAGGACACAGTGTGAAAAAGTATGGAATGCATCATCATCCAACTTCTCTATTGATCTAGAGAGTCAATGTGATCTGAGCCATTAGTACTAGTGTGAGTTGCATGCATTATCCAAAAATACTAGATTTTTGGATAATTTTAGTCTATCTTTGATATTATTTATTGTAAAAATCTGGAAAAGTTAGAAAAAGCTTCTAGATTAGGATGACATGCAAAAAGCTAGTTGCTTTTTCAGCCAATTAGGAGATTTTCATAAAAAAGACAAATTGACGAAATCGTGCACGTCGTGATCGCTGTAAACAGGCTAAAAATTGCAGATTGAACTGAAGGAAGGAGTGATCCGGGAGATCCGTGAGCAGGTGTCCTGAAGTTTTACCCCCCTTTCGGAGGCAACAGAGCCATCAGATTAGGGTTCCGAACAGCAGAGAAAGAGCTGATTTTTCTGGTCCACGTTTTTGGTCTACGAAGGAGCTTGAACTAATGCCTGGAGATTGCTTTTGAGTAGAGCAAAGATTCCAAGTTCTTTCAATACATATTGTTTCAATTCATTGTGATTTGTTTTTGTGGTGTTTACCACTTGGATATTCTCTATCTTCTCTTCCATCTCCTATCTCTACTTCCTTCTACTTCTGATCCCCAGTCGATTCGACCTTTCGACAAAAACCCCTCCGACAATGGCACATAACAAAATTATTCTCCTACCTATATTTTTTCAATCAACAAGATTACCAAGAAAAAGGAAAGAGTAACTTGGACTTGGGTTTGCAAAATAGGGGCATCATTTGCACATCACCTCCCAAGTACATGTAAGACATCGACATAGTGTCTATAGTCATAGAGTCTTCAAAAACCATTTTAGCCAACTTCAACCAATAAGTCAATAGACTAAGCTCCACTCCAACCATCCTCTAGAAGAGGAAAATCCATTGTTGAGATCTTGATATAGAAGGCCAACTTGTGTTTCTAATAATGAACAAAGAAAGAGTGGTCTAGAGAAACAAAGTCCTGAAACTACTCAAATGAAGACCACAATAAATCCATTCTAGACTAAAGTCTTTCCACCTTAGCTTGAAATAAGTTACATAAGGTAGCATTCCTTTGAAGGATCACAAAATCTACAAGGGATAAGGAAGGAACTAGTTGTAAAGTAGGACTCTGCAAAAGTAGAACGTGACTGAACCAATTGTTCCTTAAGTTGTTAAATGTGAATGATACTCTATTCTAGGGTGGTATTAGCTAACGTACACTCTTCTATCTGGGCAGCTATCAAAGCTTTGAGCTCTTATAGCAACCACTTGGGTTTTAGTGTTAGCCAACCGAGTTTGCAAACAAGAAATCTCCAATTTTTGAGCATCAATAATCTTAGTCTGCTACTCCATCTAGGTACAAAGATCAGAAAACCTTTCTTGAGCAAAAGCTAACTCATCATTCACTTTATTCAACTCTTCATTGGTCTGTTGAACTTCTTTATAATAAGAATAATATACAAACTGAAAATTGCATGTCAAGTTACAAAGGAACTTATGAGATGAAATGACATCTAAGACAGATGTAAGGGAATAATGACTGAATTATGTATGAAAGTTTCTTATGTGGATCCTAATGAAGTCCTTCTGCAAACATAAGAACTCCATGTTTTATGCCATGAACAGAAAACCCGTTGACAACGGAAAGCTTCATGCAATGTTGTATATATTCAAGCACCCATACCGCATTAGGTGCAAAATAGAAAAAAAATGCATACTATATCTCAGATTCTAAGCAAATAACTCATGAAAATACCACAGCAAAATCCAAATCGAAATCGGCTGTTAACCAAGACTACAAATAAGGATTTCAACTGACTGCAATGTCACCCACCCCACGTAACACATTATTGAAAGGGGGAATGTGCAATGTAAGGGGAAAGTGAAATTTTGATTATAGGTTCATTTTACAAAGTAATTATCAAAGGATGAATTTTTTAAAATTAGGTGATAAACCTTCATAAGAAAACGATGGTTTATTTTATCAATTGAAAAATTATTAAGTTAATGGTGCTTATGAACGTGCTCCGACTACGTTCCAACTTTAGGTCTATAAATGCAAATTCATTTTTATAAATTAATGTGGTGCATGCACTTGTGATGGTGATTTTATTTTATTACAAATTAACAAGTGTGTTTGACGCACAAAGTACATGCTTCCTGAATGGATGGTTCTTTTTAAATAATTAAAAAGTGTGTTTAGCGCAGATGTGCATGGAAAATGTGATCAATTGGTTCGTTTTTAATAATTATTTGTAATGTTTGTGCCAAAGGAAATTAGGAAAAGAACGGAGTACCTAGAGGAGGGTGTGTATGCAAGTAGAGTCTTTATGCGCTATCACACTAAGATGATGCAACCACAATAGAATCCAACAAGAAAATCTAATGAGCTAATAAAGTTTACCAATACAAGTGAAACAAACCAAACACCATGGCAAATAATTTTCAACAAATTGTGATATGTTCTTCTCTCATATTTTTATTCAATTATATCCATAAAATATGTTTAATTTGTTTGTACTATGTATGTTCTGATTGGTTTGCCATTTTATAAATTTTCTATGAGTTTTTTTCTTAATTGATTTTGATATGGATGTTGGATTAATATATTTTTTCTTTTTTTTTGTGCATTTATCAATGTACGTTGAAAGCTAAGTACAAAGGTTCAATATATTTTTTAAAAAATTAATTTTTTTCTAGCCATTGCTTGGAGTTCAAAAATAAATTTTGAAGAATATACACATTTAACAAGGGTTTATTATTCAATTAATTGATTCCCAATTAATGTTGATGGTTTTAGCATATTTAAATGATCCAAAAATGTAAATGAAGGTTAGTATGAATTTTTTTTAAAAGTGAAATATTTTTTCCAGTATTTTTTTATAAATTTTCATGAAATTGAAGGTTTTTAATTGTTTTCTAATTTTGTGATGGCATTTTCTGTGACAAAAATTTAGAATTTTTCAAAAAGTGTCAAATTTTTTCAACAAAAACCTCAAATTGTTTCCATATTTATTTGGAATTTTATTTTTTATTTTTTGTAAAATTTAATGTGTTTTTGGATATTGAAAGATTTGAAATTTTAGAAAATTGTACTTGAGAATGGGTTGTGTGTCAGTTGTGTATGAACATCAGCAAGCGTGTTACCCTAGGAAAACAATTGCACACAGGTCCTCGTGCGTGAACAATCGCAATCACGAATGTGTGTATTGAGGTCCAAAAACCCCGCACGTGAACAAAACCTTAAAGGGGAGGACACACGTGAAGGAAACGGGAAAGTGGATGGGCACGTGCAGAAGAAGGAAAGATATGCAGGGGGAGGCGAAAAAAAAATGTGGGGATAGGGGAAAGTATTGTGGTGTGTGGGTTGCGTGCTGTGTTTGTGTTTTGGTTTTTTGTTTGTTTTTTTTTTTTAAAAAGGGTTTGGTGAGGATTATGTTGTATGTGGTTTGTGTTTTTTTTTGTGTGGCTTTAATGGTAAAATAGGTTAATGGAAGTACAAAAAAATTTGTGGAAGTGGGGGTTGGGCAGGTAGGGTCATGGGTAGGCAAGGGGTAGAGGGGGCGGGTAGGGGGCTAGAATGGGTAGGAAGGGTGGTTCTAGGGGGGTTGCTTGGTTGGATGGGTGGGGCTGCTAGTGGAGGGGGAGCACAGGGTGGGAGGAGAGAGAGGAGGAAGACCACCGAAAGGGGTGGGGAAAAGTGCTGGCGGCTGCATGCTCGAGTGGGCACCGAGGCAACGTCCTCGCGTCGACTGGTGTGCGGGCGGCAAAGCCGTTAGGAGGAGCAAGCAACCAAGTGGGCAGAGCAACTGTCAAGGAGAGGACTAGGGAGAGAGAAAGAGGAGAGAGAAGACTATAGAGAGAGAGAGAGAAGAAGAAGAGAAGTGAAAGAGAGAGAAAGAGAGTGAGAGGAGAGAGAAAGAATAGAAGAAGAGAGAGAAAGATAGAAAAGGAAGGAAGGAAGCCATGAAAGCTAGAGAGAGGGAGAGAAGATGAAGGAGACTTGTTATTATAATCTAGTGGTGAAAAATGTGCCTTACATCTTATATACCCTCTAATGTAGCAGGTATTTTCCTCCATTACTTTATTTCCGTATTCCCCCCCCGTGTTTCCCATCTCTTACATTACATCCCCACTCAAAGGTTTTTTCCCTAAAAAACAAAATGGGCACTTATTACAAAATACGGCAAGGCAAGGCAGTCCAGAGTACTACTGTGCTGCATGATTACAAGGGGTTATTCAATAAATCATGTGGGGGTTATGTATATATGTTGGGTCATGGATAGAATATGATGTATGGGCATGATTGGGGAATAAGAGAAATCCAATTATGACCCATATTGAGTGAGGAATTGAGTGTTGCAGATAGTGGATAGCATGGTGTCTACTATAGTACCCTACTGTAGTAAACCCGCAACAACTTTTGATAGGCAACTCTAATCAGGGCGTTTGTCACATAAAAACGGAGCTTACTTCGAGTACTTTCAACCCATGTATGGCATTAAATGTTGTCCATAATTCAAAATCAAATCTGGTTGAAAACAAAGAGTTGTTTGCAATCTTCCCTGCACTAAAATATAGCCATAGATAACCAATCTTTAGCCAAAAGAGCCTACCAAAAAGAAGAAATTGCCCCCAAGATGGATGCTGGTCTAAATGAGATCCCAAGCAATCCATTAACCTCCTGGATCAAAAGGTATTCCGTCATAATGATTGTCCAAGAGAAGAGAATGGCCATCAAACACATACTCCAATCCACCCGAATCAAATGGATATAAGGAGGTATCCCCATAATCACATCCATAATCTCCTAGATCATAGGGAAGCACAATGCCATCTTCATATTCATGTATGCCCAAATTATGTATTACATCATCATTGGACATATACTAGTCATCGTCGTAGCCATGATCAAGGTACTCATTATCAAATGCGTTCAATGGCTGTTGTAAACCTTGATTAAGTGTAAATTGATGCTCAAGAATATCATCATGAGGTTTCTCTAAGAGTCTAAAACCTTCAGCATAACCATCTTCATCTGTGAGTGCCTCGTGTGATTCATCACCTAATATGTCACCGGCTTGTACATCTTGCTCTTCACTATTCCCTTCTTGTACATCTTCTTGGTCTTCTTGCTCATCTTCTTGGTCTTCCCTCAAGAGTAGACAAGAGCATAGAGTAATGACGAGAGTAGACAACCCTACCTTATAATTCTCCTCATTCGACATCATGCTTTGGCATCATGTATCATTGATGGGATGTAGAGTTGTTTATGATACATGACAACATATTGTACCTGAATACATATCTTGTGATTGCTCTTACAGTCAATAAAACAAGCTTGATTTGAGTTAGATCTTATGAGGTGATACTCTTGTGATCTTTGCTAAGAGCATGTAGTTGGAAGCTCTACTAACATATTTGAGAACTTGGCTTGAAATCTTCAACCCTTCTCTTGTCTCTACCATCTTCGGAGTCTAAGCTCTTGAACCTTAAAACATTCACTAGAATCAACTTAACTTTTGAAGTCACATCTCCATCTATCTTGTCCAGTTTTCTTACCAAACCCCTATGGTGACCTTTAACCCTACGCGCTCCAACATTGTTTTAGGTCATGTTAGGTGGTGCATTTGCCCGAAGTCACTAATAAGTGGTAGTTTTTTAATCTTGGTCAATTGGGACCAATTCATTAGTATATGCCAAAAATTAGTGACATAAACTCATAAGACTGTGAAGCCGAGCTTCAAAAGCAAGAAACAGTTGAATGAGCTAGATAGAGGGGCAAAATAAATAGAAGATATTATCCACAAAGGAGTGGTCCACCAATATCCTTATAAGGGTGGGGTCTTAGTAGCCCTAGCTCAAGGCATAGTCCATTAGGGGGAGGAAGATCTACTTCCCCCCTTTCAATCAGTCCGTCCACTTCATGAAGTGATAGTTTCGGTTTTTCAAACTCCTTTAGCGAATCCGGTTTTTACCATCGCGATGCAACCCATTGCAATTCCTACTCGAATGGTGGATTTGCTAGCCTTAAGGTTTCCTCTACCCATTTTCAATGGGTTAACAAAGGAAGACGCGAAACTTCATATCAATGGATTCCAAAAGTTAATGTTTAATTATTGAATTCAAGATGAGGGACACTTGATGATGTTCTTCAACATGACTCTAAAAGGACGAGCTACAATGTGGTATCACAACCTAGAAGTTGGATCCATAACTACCATTGACTTATTATTTGCAGCCTTTCGAAGAGAGTTTTCCCCTGAAAGGAGAGGTCATTATTGGCTATGTGTCCTCAATGTTACACGTCAAGAACCTCACCAGAATGTTCATGGGTGTCGAGACCTAAAACAGGCCTGACACTGGCTATAGCCACTAGCGGGGCCTCTCTAACACTCGCAAGGCAAACCCACATGGCCTCGCGGCCAAGAGCATCCAAGGGCACCCTACCCTAATCGCTACTAGAGATAATACATCTATAGTGAACCATAGTCCAACGATTTCCCTTCCCTACTCCTCAAAAAGATATCCCACACATCTTGGTGTAATATACCATGTAACACAAACGCAAAGCAGGCACCCCTTTAGTTAAATGCCATGGCTCCACTGTAGCTCTCCTACACTGAGAGGATTGACCCCTCGATGCACTGCGCTAACATAAAGGACATATGAAAAATCTCCACTCTTATATGTTTTGAATGATCCATGAGATTTAATATTTCCTTACCAAGCTTGCCTCAAGAAACCGTTCATCTACCCTACAGCTTGGGTTTCCTTACACACTCCACGTAGGTTAATGTTTGGAAAGCAATTACAGTGCATCCAAGTTTGATACCATGCCATGCTCAATTCAAATGTGGATGACCATTGTGCTCAAGCATTTTATCATTAAAAACCAGCTAGGTGAAGTGCAAAAACAACCCATCAATGACTTTCCAACTAATCGTTCGTGCATCATTGATAGAGACTAGCACCGAATTTCTTTGTGTTACTAGCCTCCTTAATGGATAATCCATCTTAATGTTATGCATTAAAAAATAAATCAAAATTGGAATCATTTTCAGCAACTAACCACTCTCACAAGCCCTCTTCCCCCCTACCGTTAGGTTTTGCCTTCGTTGGGTAGGTGTAGGGTTCATTTTTATGTAAATTTTCATACAAAAATCGATAAAAATACACTATAACATGGAAATAAGGCCTGACTGAGGCTTGATCCTTATGCTCCGACCTCGTTATATGCTCACAAACATAAAATGTATTTTTTTCTAATTTTAAAGTGAAAAACCTCATTTTCACCTTTTTTTCCCATTTATTTCTTCATAAAAATGTGATATTCCAAAATTATGAGTTGTTACTGATCAACGACACTCAACATTATTTTCATATCCATTTGTATTCCATGTGACCCCAAAACACTCAACAAAAATCCCGAATTCCATTATTCTCATAAAAACCGCAACTTACGAGTTTTACGTGTTTTGCAAAAAATTATTATATCTTCGTATTTTCTAGTTTTCTTTCATATTTCAAAGAAAATCCAACATAGGAAATAAAAACAATCAAAATCAAGCACTTTCTTCGATCATTTTCCATAAAATAAAAGAATTGCTCACTTATGCATAGAAACTGCGATTCTGAGGCTCGTACCTCATAGAGGGGAGGCCACTGACACTTTTTCTTTGCCAGTGATGCACTCTCTTAGCTCGTGATTCGTGTCCTCCATCGCTCCAACATCATCATTTGCTCCGGATTCTTCATCACAACCCTCCCCCTTCTCTCTTGAATTGATGCATATGAACAGTCGCTAAGAGGAGAGAGGAGAGAGAAAGACTAGAAAATCAAAATTTTAAATCCTCCATAAAAATCAACCAAATTATAGTCATCTCCTTCCTCTCTTTGCCTTGATCAAGAATCTCTCTCTCTCTCTCTCTCTCTCTCTCTCTCTCTCTCTCTCTCTCTCTCTCTCTCTCTCTCGTGATTTGGAAGGGGTGCAAATAAATTTGCGCCCCCCCCCCCCCCCCCCCCCATTCTTCAAATTTTCATGAATTTCTTGGGCTTTTATTAAGTCTAGGGTTAAACCTTCAAAATAACTGATTCAGCTTTTTTGTCTTCACACTACCCGCAAGTGGATATTTGGATTTTGAGGGGGCAAAAGGACTCAGATTCGAGATCTATCTAGAAAACTGACTTTGTAGCATTGAAATCCATGAACTTGGCTTTTGGTGTGCACTTTTTGGCTCCCGGATCCAATAGCTCCTTTATAATGCCAAACCTTGTGGGGATTAAATGGGGGGTCAAACAACCTTTGATCGATGAATTGAGACCTGCGTTGGATTCCTAACTCAAAATGCATCTAGGAAAAATAAAATTTGGCCATTCGCCACCATTTTATTTTTGTGAAAATTTGGTCTTTAGTGCTTCCCAGGTACTTTCTTGCTCAAAAAATAGCCTCAAATGCTTCAAGCATGGCTCAAAATTAGCTCCTAAAATTCAGCTCTTAGTGGGTATGCCAAGAAACTGAAGGAGATATTCCGTAAGTTGCAAACCTATATTCCTATTCCAACAGTTGCTTAGTTGCAATACTTTTTGAACGGGCTAGACTTTAACATTCAAGTGCGGTTGAGCATTGTTACTCTTGCCAACATTGATATGACTATTACACGAGCAAAAGAGGTAGAATTGTGATTACAAGCACCTTATACCTCTAGGTCAAATTGGAATCCGAGTTTAGGGTTTGGAAGTACTTTAGTACTGACGAATGGAGATCAGAGGGGATGCCCATGAGCCCTCCTAATGGGAGAGGAAGTATAATTCCAAATGTGCCCATGTTGCTAGCTCCTCCCACCGTGACCATGCCTATGACTAGTCAAATGGCTCCACCAACTCTTGGAATCCCAACAATAAATCCTACCATTGCTGTAGGAATCAACAGCCAATCCCTAATCAAGTGGTTAGGCAAATAGAACAATAGGTAGACGATTGTGGCTATGAGTCAAGTGCCTCGAATTTCCTTGGTGAAGTTAAGGATATAATGAAGCACTATACTAATATAACTAGTGAACAATATAGATAAACAGCCATTGATGTGAATTTCCTTAAGAAGCAACAAAATTTGATAGGGAGTCAATGTCCTGAAGAGGGTGGCCCCTCAAGATTCAACAATAAGTGGTGTGGTGGCCAACGTTTCCCTAGGAATTGTCCAAATGTTGAATGTGATATATGTGGGAAGTCTTGCCATTTTGCTAGTAACTATTGGAGCAAGATTAGCTCTCTCTAGCAAGGAAGTAAACAACCATGTCCAGTTAATCATCGAGTGTAAGGAAATAATCTCTAGCAAGATGAAGGACCGAAACAAATATTACAAGAAGGAAAAGCTATGGTAGAGGAGGTACCTAGTGGCAGTGGAATTAGCCTTACAGAAGTTGTTTGTGTTAGTGTGGCATTGAAGCTTCTAATCTATGGGTTATTACGAGAGGTCAAAAGGATAGAGAAATCGACAAAGCCAAGGCAAAACCTATTGAGGGAAACCCCAAGCAAGACGATAAGCGGATGCAAGTCCTTAATCCCAATATGGAAGGTAGACCTCTCAAGGTTGTAGATGGTAGAGCCAACCCCAAGAAAGATAACGAGTCGCCAAAGAAGAAGGTAGAAGCCAAGAAAGAAGCACCAAGCCCGGTTCAAAGACCAAAAGAGAGAATGATTTGGTGAGAAAAAGAGCTCTTACTAACTATCATGAATTGGATTTAGCGAGTTCTCTTTGCAAAGTTAAGTCAATTGTAAATTTTCTATAGTTGATTAAGTTGTCTCTAGGAGTGTACAAGGAATTTAAGAAGATTCTACACATTGCATATATTGTTGAGACCTTAAGAATAGTGTGAGTAGGAGATGATTGGTTTGAGCATGCTAAAAAGTATTGTCCGAGGGTAGCAACATATGCTGATGAAATATTATTGGACCATGTTATTGTGGACATAGGATCCTCTGTCAACATTATGAGTTCAAAATTGATGGAGAGACTAGCATTAGAAATAAAAATAGATGCCTCCACAATCCTCCAACCCGAAGGTTGCATTACTAAAGTCCATGTGATCGTTGCCAATGTAGAATGCATTCTAGTCTTTAGGGTTATTAGGTTTGCAAGGAAACCTAACTATCAAGTGTTGCTAGGTAGGCCATGGATCTTACAAGTACACTATCAAGTTGATATACTCGTTGGCCAATTGATCTTTGGTTGAGGTGCAAGACGTGTGGTACTAGATGCCTATCTTGAATCTCCTCAGAGTGAGAGAGTTTCTTTATCTTCATCAGATTTTGATATGCTAGATATTCCATCTGCTAGTGAGATGTCATTAATTGACGAATCCAATGAGGGGTCCACTATAGAAGAGATCTACCATGTGACTTTGAATGAGCGAATAGAGGCTCAGGGAGAGGATAAGGTATGCCAGTGTAATTGAGCTTGACCTTGGTACAATGAATGATTCATGGCCAATTAAATTAGGGTTCATGCTCAATTCGGAAGAAAGGAAGGACTATGTATCCTTGATTCAAGAATTCCAAGATATTTTTGCTCGGAGTTATGATAAGCTAAGAGATATTCCTCCTAGCTTAGTTGTTTGTATGATTCCTTTGAGCAAGGTAGCTATCTTATGCGACAGAAAGTAAGGCATATGCCTTTTGAATTAAGGGACCGGCTATTTGAAGAATTGACATACCTATGAAAGGTTGGTTTGATATTTTCAATTCAACACACGGAATGGTGTTCACCAGTTGTTATCAGGAAGAAGAATAACAATCAAATTTGGCTTCGCATAGATTTCAATATGCTTAATAAGCAGACGATTAAGGATTAATACCTATTGCCATTCATTGATTAGATTTTGGATCATTTAGTGGGTAGGGAAATCTATTCGTTTATGGATTACTTTGCTAGATATAACCAGATGGCTATCATGGAGTAAGACAAATTGAAAATGACATTTATCACAGTCTTTGGTACCTTTGCATATCATGTGATGGCCTTTGGTCTATTTAATGACCCTAGGTCTTGGAAATGAACATCTGATAAGATCTTTGGTGATATCTCCCTAGAGGAGTTAAAAGTCTTCATTGATGATTTCGAGGCAGCCACTACAAGGGAGAGACAACTGATTATTCTAAGAAAATGTTTTTAGCATTGTAGATAGTTCTGCATTGCTCTTAACCCTAGAATGTGCATATTTGGAGTGCCTTATGGGTTGTTACTTGGTCATGTGGTTAGTTCAGCTGGTATTTAACTAACCCTGAAAAGATAAAGGTTATAGCCTCTATGATCTTGCTGCTTGCGTATTGTTGAGAGTGGAAAAAGATTGAAGTTTTGACTGATTTTTGTTGTTTTTGAGGTCTGAATGGTAGATTTTTTATGGATTTAGAGTGATTTATGGTTGTTAATGGAAGTGTTTGAGAGTTTTTTGGATGATATTGATTATGTTTTGGAAGTTCATGATGATTCTTAGTAGAAATATGAAACTCTGTAATGTTCTGATAGGTTCTGTTAAGGTTTTAATTGGTTCTGATACCTTCTATATAGCTTGTGTTTTGTTCTGATTTTCTTCTGTATGAAGCATGGATTGATGATTGAAGAAAAATTATGTCTTTTGAAAGCTTATTGAATAGTTTTTTATAGTTTGAAATGGTTTTAGTATGAGTTATGAGGATTTGATGTTCTTTGATGACCTTCTCTAACTCTCTGTAAACCTTCTATAGAGCCTCTGTCTCTGCTCTGTTTCTATCTTGTTCTATTATGTTGATCTTCTATAAGTGTTCTGTAGAATGTATGTGTGACTTTGGAAAACTTTTCTAACTTTTGGAAAGGATGAATCTAAGTTCAAAAGAGCTAAAACAAATGGAAGAAGCAGCTGCTGAAGACTGAAGTGACAGAGATATGAAGGGTCAGTGTAGTGGCTCTGGTGCCTCTTCAACACAGACATACCTCCTGGGAGGTGTATCCAAGACCAAGTGAGGAGAATTGAGTGCCATTCTTGATTATTGTAGTGAGGAGATGATGTATTATTAAGAGAGAGAGAGAGAGAGAGAGAGAGAGAGAGAGAGAGAGAGAGAGAGAGAGAGAGAGAGAGAGAGAGAGAGAGAGAGAGCCAATTCTATGAAAACTATGTATCTTTCTATGAGAGATTAAGAGAGAAAAATATGAAGACATTGAAGATGAATACTATGTGATTGATTTCCATTCAAAAATAGTGTATTCTTTTATGTTCCTTGTTCTATTGATCAATTTTATGAAGATGTTGAAGATTCTGGTTGATTCTATCAAATCCGTGGGAGATATCTACTATGATGCTGCATGAAGAATTATTGTTTTCTTTATTTTGGTCATCAAAAGAATGAAATAAAATCTTGTTGATGTTACAAGATAGATTTTCTTGCAGTAGAATCCTCTTTTCCTTGGTGTTCCTCTTGGGGCTCCATGTTTTTGGTGCGCAGTCGGAGGAAACTTGACATCAATAAGTATTAGAAGAGACTGAAAATGAAAGAAATGGCATTGCCAAGAAGAAAAGAATTCAATGGATGCTTGCAAAGTTTCTTCTTCCATTGAAGAGTTGGAGATTCTAATTATCAAATCCACTTTCTACAAGAAGGTCATCCCACAATGGCGGAAACACATTACCATCATGATGTAAGCTAGACTATTTCCTCTTCCTGTTGAAGCAGCAAAAACTTGCATCTTGGTGGCAAATTGTTTGGGAACAAATTGAAGGGTAGAAACAGAGAGAATGAGCATTCATGGAAGATTTGGTATTCATTGAGAAGTTTTCAGACATCATTAAGTGGGAGATCGTGAAGAAGCTTCAGGAGTTGTGGTCAGTGGAGGTTCATGAAAACAAGAAGGAAAAGAGTTGGAATTTGTTCGTGGATGCTCAACAGCAAGATACGTGGGATGCTTGGTGTTCTGACAATCTTCTGTTTGTCCAATTAGCAACCCACTGGAAGTTGGTAGACAGAGTGTTTTTCACAACATACACTATTGAAACCATGAGAAGCTGGCATTATTATGATGATGGCACAACAACGATCCTAAGAAGAATGAGTTTTAATACTTTTAGAATGGAATATCTCCCCCTCTGTAGTGGTTTGAAAGCCGAATTCAAGGATGCTGAAAAGAAGGAAGTAGAAGAGATATTGGCCAGAAGATCCCCTAGAGACAGAAGCCCACTCTAATTCTATTTTTTTGAGTATAGACCAACTGGTTGGAGCCAACCCCCTGATGAATGACGCAATCAAGAGGCAAGCGTTAGAACGAGTCTTGTAGCAAAAGCCTCCTTTGATGCCCCAAAAGCACTCTTTACAGAAGTCCCCATGGCGACTCAAGGTCCCCTTCCTAGTCAAATTCGTCTTGGAAATATTGATGACATGTCAGCAAATGTAGTCCCATTGCCAATTTTTAAGGGAGAGTACAATGAAGACCCTGATCTTCATGTAGCAGAGTTTATGGTAGCATGTGTGGCTAACAATGCCAGAACCCCTGAGAATTGGTTAGCAATATTCATTGCCACTTTCAAGGGCGTAGCATTTCAGTGTTATGAGAGACAAGCAATAGGAACTTTTGGCACATGGAACGACCTGAAGTTGGCCTTCCTCACTAAATTCAGGCGTGAAGGTTTTGAAGAGCGGATGTGAGAGGAGTTCATGAACCTAAGTCAGTCCTCTAGAGAAAGAGTAGAAGCTTATGTCTCATGAATGGAATCCATCCTAAAGAGATAGACTAACCATCATTTGGATGAAGGTATCCAGAAAGGAGTGTTTCTCAGAGGCCTACAACCAAAAGTTTGCAAGTTCGTGGAATTGAGAAGACCAATCAATCTGCAAGCTATAGTGGAAGGTGCAAGATTGTATGATGAAGTTGAAGCAAGGCTATCAATGACTCCAGGAAGAGAAGTCTTACCTTCTCCCTTGCCAATAATGGTATACCCACCAAATGTAGTTCCAGGGATAGTTTCCTATCCCTATCCCCAGATGCAGATAGTGTCGCAATATAATGCACCTAATCCACTATGGTCGCCATAGACGACAGTGCCTCAAATGATGGTTCAACCACAACAACAGTGGCCTCAAACAGTTCCTCCAATGGTGACTCAACAATAGTGGAACCCTACCAACTAGAATCAACAAGCCCAAGTCTCAACAACAGGAGCTCTGAATGAGAACTAGAACATATGACCCTCTTGATCAACCCAACCTGTATATGCAGTTATTATAGAATGTTCCCAAAACCCTAATACAAGTACTTCAGGAGGTGAAAATTTGAAGGACTACTTATCCAACTCAGTTGCAAGTATCAAGAAAGAGCTTATGGATATGATTACAGAGCAGCTACAGATGCTGAAGGTGAATACTATCAATATATCCACTCCTGCAGGAGGTGGGAGGGATGTGATGCGTTGTAATACATGGTGCAGAAAGTACCATCAAGTGGGACATTTAGCCACTGAATGTATCCAAAAACCAACCATTCCTGGAGCCTTTTGTTCCTACTGTTTGCGGAAGAACCATACAGAGGATATATGCTCTCTGAAAGAGATGCACAAACGAAGACAGAGAGATGAAAATGCAAGATTTAACTTGCTAGAATCCAAAATGACAACACAGGATATTGGATCAAAGCCTAGAGAGTTTGGTCCTAATTTCGGTCCAAGGAGGTTTCCCTCTCAAAGTTATAGAGGACGATAGTCTGAGATCCGAGGTGGAATGTTACAAATGTGGAGAAAAGGGTCATATCTCACCAAATTCTCCAAACCCTAGAAGATCTGTGGATTACAAGCCCTTATGTAGCCAATGCAAAGGACATTGCCACACTGCAAAGGACTGTCCAAGTCCAGCCCTTGTCAAGGCCAATGCCAATGATAGCCAATAGAAGGCACAAGAGCCTACCTCCAATTTGGTAGAGTTGGAAGTTGCCGCTATCACGCATACCAAGAAGAAGGAACCTGTTGTCCAGAACAAGAATAATTCCCCTCTGAAGACGATGAAGTTCAACGTGCCAACAGAGGGACAGAGCAGTACAGGACAAAAAAGTGCACCACAGAGTACTGCAATGCCACAAAGAGTCACAAAGACAATCCTAGAAACAGGACCAGAGGTCCAGGAGATAGACGATATAGAAGCACCTCCAGAAATAGAGGAAGTGCTGATGCTGCCATTACTAGAAGAAAAAGGAAATATGAAAATGGGTATATCCCCATTCCCCAGTAGGCTAGAGAAGCCCGTGGATCCTATCAAAGAATATGACTTGGTAAAAGACCTAGACACTTTTAAACCAAACTTAACATTCCAACAGTTGCTAATGCTATCTCCCAGGTACCGAAAGAAATTCAAAATCATCTTGACAAGAAGACGTGGACTAAAGATTGCTCCTTCAACATCGATCAAGACCAATAAGGCCCCAGAGCCTGTAAAGGAAGTAGATGTGGCTAATGCCTTCCTAGATCCTAGAACCCCAGAGATAAGTGTATGGATAGAAGGATGCTTTATTTCAGATGCATTGATTGATGGAGGCTCATCAGTAAACATAATGACGGATGTGAGAATGAAGAACTTAGGTTTGCAAGGAATTCAACCTACACAATGGCTTATCAGATTGGCAGACCAAAGCAAAATTAAAATGTTAGGCATCCTCCCATATGTAAAAACAACCCTTACAGGAAAAGATTACTGGCTGACCTATCTGGTGGTCAAACCAAATTCTTATGGGACCTCATACTCTTTGCTGTTAGGAAGACCTTGGCTTTTTGAAGCAAGAGCCAGGACGGACTAGTTCAAAGGAACCCTAACCCTAGGCAGAGGACCCAACAAAGTGGTGTTGAAATTGTATGGATCGCAAAAAGGCAATGATCCACATCCATCAAAGTCATAAATGACTCCTCCAACGAGGTAATAGATGGTACATCAGGAGATGAAGAGGCTGTTAAATAGATATTTCCCAAGAAAATAGAGGCACATTCTCTAATAGTGGGCACTGTAAGCAAACTACCAAAGGAAGCCAAGTCTTTGTCTATGGGAGAATACCTCCTGCCTCAACTAGAATTGACCTCTGAAATCACCTCTCACAGCAAGATAGAAGCAAGGATGTACTATTCTCCCTGTTATATGTTAGTCGCAGAGACAATGACAGAGACAGAGCCAGAGATAGAGGCAGAAGCAAAAGCAGACACAGAGGTGGAAGATCTATTCTTCTCCTACAGAGCCTCTACAGAAGCAGAGACAAAGCCTCCAGAGGAAGAGGATGGACATGATGAGGAAGAAAACGAAGTAGGTTATGAAAGTGCAGATGAAGAAGTTCCTCTGATAGCGGATGATTTTGTTGATGTCCCTACAGAGATCTTAGAGGCCGAAGATCTTAGGGTGTTGGATGGAATGACCATAGTTCCATTTGGATTGACCAATGGACCACAAAGTATGCAGAATCTGCATAAGCAATGGATCAAAGACATAAAAATTAAGTTCACTAGTGCCTCCTATTGCCCTAACCATTCAATTTGGAGAAGAGATGATGATGATGCACCTTGTCAACAGAAGCCAGAACCATCAAAGCCACGGATTCTAGAAGGTCCGTGCTATGTGACATTCCTAGATGCATCCTCTGAAGATGAATCCCTAAGTCATAAAGAGATCACTACTCATACAAAAGCATCTAATACCCTTCCAGCAATCTCAACAGACAAATGAGTCATCTGTTCAGAAGGATGACACTGGTTCCAGTGGAACATCAGATGAGGACACTACTTCCTTGAAAGAGTCATACCTCTATTTAGAAGCAATCCATGGGACATTTATCCGCGAAGTGGAAGGTGAAAGACAAGCAATATTCTTGGATACTGACGGTACTGAACGTCACCTGAAAGTGGGTCTCAATCTTCTAGAAGAAGAACTACTGATCCTGCGAGATCTACTAAAGGAGAACTTAGACATGTTTGCTTGGTTGCACAAAGACCTAAAGGGAATTGATCCCATAGTATGCCAACATCACATTGACCTAGAGCTTGATGCCAAACCTATAAGGCAAAGACAGAGGTGTATGAATCCTAATTATTCTGCTTTAGTGAAGGTTGAATTATTGAAACTTCTTGAAGCTGAGTTTATTTATCCCATGGCTAACAGTGAATGGGTTTCGCTCATTGTGGTTGTACCCAAGAAGAACAGGAAACTTCAAATATGTGTAGACTTTTGAAAGCTAAATTAGAAGACAAAGAAGGATCATTTCCCTATCCCTTTTACAAACCATCTGTTGGACACAGTGGCATGCCTTAAGCTCTATTCCCTCTTGGATGGATTCAACGGATATAACCAAGTCCAAATTGGAGAAGAGAACTAGTCCAAAACAACCTTCACTATGGAATGGGGGACCTATGCCTACAGAGTGATGCCGTTTGGGCTCTGTAAAGCTCCTGCCACCTTCCAATGAGTAATGATGACTGCCTTCCAGAATCATCTATATGATTTCATTGAGGTGTATCTTGATGACTTCTGTGTCTATAGTTTAATCTGTGAGCACTAGGGACACCTAGAGCAATGTTTTGACAGATGCCGAGAGTATGGGATTTCTCTCAACCCCAACAAATGTGTCTTTGATGTCTCATCAGGAGTTCTTTTGGGCCATATTGTCTCTGCATAGGGGATTGCTATAGATCCGGCTTGGCAGCACCAACAAACCTCAAGCAATTGAGAGGATTTCTTGGCCATGTGAGTTACTATAGAAGATTTATTGCACATTTTGCAACCAAGGCAGCCCCTCTGCACAAGCTCCTAAGGAAAGATGCGGATCTCCTTTGGACTAATGACTATGAAGAAGCCCTTAATACCCTAAAATAGCGCCTTATCCAAGCACCTATCTTACAGCCTCCTGGTTGAATGAAGGAGTTTCATGTGCACACAGATGCATCAGTTGAAGGGCTAGGTGCTGTCCTATGTCAAAAGGGCCCCTCTAAATGAGATCAACTGATATATTATGCAAGCTGAAAGGTCACTAATAGGGAACGGAACTACACAGTGACAGAGCTTGAGTGCTTGGCAATGGTGTTTGTACTAAAGAAGTTTTGACACTATCTATTATCAACGCATTTCAACTTCTACATGGATCATGGTCCTTCTTGATGAACAAAGCATATGTTAAAGGACGACTGATGAGATGGCTGCTCCTATTCCAAGAGTTTGATTTTCAAAAGTGGTCACTAAGCCTGGCCGTTCCCATGTCCTAGCATATCATCTATCACGGATCCCTCAAACTGCAAGAGAGGAATAGGATGATCCAGACCTTCCTGATGCTTCCTTGTTTCTAGTTGAAATAGTTACTCCCTAGTATGCAGACATAGCCAACCTCTTGGAAACTCAACAATATCGTCCTGGCATCTCAAGCCGTGAGAAGAATAAGCTTCTATTAGAATCAGCCCCCTACACTTTCCTAAGTGGTGCATTGTACAAGAGAGGCAAAGATGAAGTATTGTGAAGATGTGTTGCAGGAGATGAAATCGGCATAGTATTGAAAGCATGCCATGACGAACCATGTGGTGGACACTTTGCAGGAGAAGCAACAACCAGGAAGGCTTTGTTGGCAGGATACTGGTAGCCGACCCTTCACAAGGATGCATATGACTACTGCAAGAGATGTGATGCTTGTTAGTGAATGGGAAAACCCACCAAAACAAGTGCCATGCCATTGCAACCTATTCTTTCCCTAAAGCCGTTCAAGAAGTGGGAGATTGATTTTGTGGGTCCCATTGATCCACCCACCAGATAGAAATAGAATAGATACATCTTAGTATGTACAGATTATTTCACAAAGTGATGTGAGAGCGGCGTTTTGAGCTCAGGATGTGCTTAAAATTTTCCAAAAAATCCGGAATTTAGGGGAAAAATATTTAACATCAAAGGCGGCAGTTGCAGCTAGGACGATTTTAAGCACCAAGTGAAAGACGGCTTTTAAAAGGCACTCGAGCAACACTTGTGGATTTTTGACAAATTTTCAGACTGCTGTGCGGGATGCTAGGAGCTGCTAGTCAGTGCAAGATGTCAAGACGGACGCCCAGGATTTTTCAGAGGCTGAAACGGAGTCCGAACGAGGAAGAGGCCACAAAATGGCCAAGATACAAAAAGGTGGATAACTTTGAGGACCAAAGGTGGGGTGCCCTTTGGGACCTTTGACACCCCCCCCCCCCCCCCCCCCCCCCTCGGCCGCCAAAAAAAATTTATGCAAGAGGCATAGAAAAAAAAAACGTGATTTCGTGAAGCATGGCGTGGATCAGGAATGGCCGAAAATTGCACGCTCTCTCCTCATGATCAAGCATGGAGGTTGTAAGCAACCTATCTGACAGAGATTACCCCTCAATTTCTCCTTCTTGGCTGACGATATCGCCGGTCTTTGTGGGAGGAATGGCTGTCCGGATGAAGAGAACATTCTAGTCTTTCTCTCTCCTCTCTCTCTCTATTCTCTATGGGCTGTTCATGTGTACCATCTTGATGAAGGAATCAGGGAGGGAAAATGAAGGAAATGGTGATGCTGAAGATTGAAGTATAGCATTGGATTGAGAGCAATGGAAGCTCCGTCTACTGGTTATGCAGTCATTCAAGGCATCTCGGGTTACGTAAAAACACGGTATGACCATTTTTATGAGGAAAATGAAGGATTTTTGATAGTTTATGATGATAGTTATATTCTTATTGGATGAAAATTTGTTTGTGTGTTGGTTGCAACATGATTAATTGCTGTTCATTAGAAAATTCTGATTTTGCAATGACTTACATGCTTTATTTAATTCTCGTAAACTCGAAATGCGGTTTTTAAGTGGCAAAATGGTAGTTTTTCCGTTTCGGGTGGATAAAAGGTATTCCCATGGGGAGAATATGGAAGATAAATTGAATGTTAGTATGCTGAAGTGATTGGAACAAAGAAAAACCAGAAAATAGCATATTCTATTGCCAAATAAATCAAAAAAATGGAAAAAAATAAGGGAAAAAATAGAAATACGTCTTGGAAAAATAAGGAAAAATATAATGATTGTTTGTGGATGTATGGTAGTGGTAAAGCATGGGGTTTAGCCTCAGTTTTTCCTATCTCTTTTTCAAAGTTTGTGATTTATTGCTTTTTCTACATCAAAACATGACAAAATAAACCTCTACACCTATGCAACGAAAGCAATACCTAAACCTAGGGGGTTGGGATGTTTGAATGGTGTGATTTACATGCTAATTGTTGCTGATTTTCTGATGTATACCATGACATAGAGTCTATGTTATTTTAATAAAGAGAATAGCATCATGAGTGTGGTCTCAGTGCTATCCTTTCATCGCCGCAATGTGTTAGTAAATGTATTGGAAAAGCCTAGTTGTGCATAAGTACGTTGTCGAAGGGCTTGTGAAAGCAATGTCGCAACCACAGAAGTCCTTGATAAATTCCAGAATAGAAGATTTCACTCGAGCGTCGTCATCTTTTGCCTATCCACATTTGGTCAAAAGCAGTTTTTACCAATCATATCAGCTTGCCAACAGAAACTTTGAAAATCCTGAAGATGTGCTTCCAGCACTCTGTTTATCCACTTCAGTTTACCACTTAAGCCATAGTGCAAACAACTAAAGCAATTCAAGCTTCTTCCTCTCAATAACACTTTTTGTTCAAAATCAGATATCTTCCCAAGAGTTAAATAAACCTCCTTCCACTGATGAATAGTGTCAAGTGTTTTCTGAAGTCGATGCATGCGATCAAGCAAAGATGAAAGCTCTTGTGAGACTCTCTTTTCTGCATTAAAATTTCAGTTCCTTCCTCTTCTTTGACAACAGCAACATTCTGAATTTTCTGAAAAAGGAACTCAAGCTTTTCCACTCCAAAAGAGCTCAAAACAGAATTCATGCAACATCTATTTTCAAGAACATTACATGGGAATACATTTCGGACAATTCAACAAAAATAGGAGCCATGAATTTGCAAGGTCCACACCAACTTGCAGTAAAATCAACTACTACTGCCTTTCCATTTGTATTGGCTTTGAAAAGCTTATAATCCCAATCAGAGCGACTCTTGTCAACATAGACATTTTCATGAGGAGCCTCAGCAACTAGTTAACCTTCAAATCGATGCAGAAGACGAAGACGAAGACGAACGGAGAGAGCCAAAGGACCTCCAGGCAGGAACAGAACTCGATTTTGAGAATAGAAAACTTCTGAGAGCTCTGTCCTTCCATCCGCTTCAAGTTTTGTTTTCTGATCACTAAGTTTCGTTTCTTCAGAGAGATGGTCCTGTCAATACTTCGTCGTTGCAGCTCTGGTGATGACGGTTAATAGGCGGGCCTCTTTTGCCTTGTTTCGTTCCACCTCTTCGGCTGTAGGTCATCGTTGTTGGCTTTCTTTCTACTACTCGACGCTTCCCTGATCCATGTCCTCCTCTCCTTCAGTCCAAGCCCACAATTTAGCAGTTACAGAGAAAATCAATTCCGTAGTTGCAGAAAAAAAAACCCAATTCCGCAGTTGCAGAGTTCCTATGCTGCTCGTCTTCCTGTCCGTCCTTCTCAATCCAGAGCTCATCTCAAATCCAAAGTGGATTGTAACGGCCATCAATTCACAGGGCTCCTGGGTGATTTTGTGCTTGAAGTCTGGAGATCGTGGGTTGGCTTTGTTGCTCTGATTATCCCACCATTGGGAGGGATCCCGAATGTATTACTTTCAGAGGCCTGAGAATAGCCGTATGAAGACTGTCTCCAACATCTGGGTGTCTTTGCTAAACTCTCTAGATACATCGATTTCTACACTAACATGACAGCTTATTCCCCCTCCACTGATGATCACTGGTAGTAAAGTATCAGCCATAAAAACAAAAGGAAAGCGATGCAGAATTCATCTATCTTCTGTCGCCTCTGTTATTGTAGGCCAGACGCCGTCCTCCCATCTTCTTTCTTCACTCAGCCGCAGAGTATCGTTCCTCTTCCCTCCAGATTAGCGTAATTCTCCCCCTGTTCCGCCACAGAGTACCATCTATCCTCCTCTTCTTTTTTTAGTCCTCGTCTTCCTTTTCGGGTTCTCTCTCTACTTTTTCCCTCCCTCTTTAGCTTTTGAATCCCCCTCCTTAGCCTCCTTATCCTCCTCTTTTCCCCACGCTACTCCATCACTATCCAAGGATAATCTTGATTGCTACCAATTCTAATGTTTTTAAGTCTCTAACTTTGCCAACTGCTCCATACGATCCTTTACCTTAAGTGCTTCCCCCACAAATGTATGCAATCTGTCGTTCTTCCAATGTCTCTTCAGTTCTGACCATCAAATCTGCTATGCTTCCTGAACTGGTTCAGTTTTCATACACCCTATTTACACACGAGGCTTGGCTTTTTGTTTTGCTAGGCTATCCCAAGCATGTCAAGACTTACATGAACATCATCATCAACTTTGATGTAGAAATCTTTTCAACATCAATGGCTCTTGCGGCTACTAAAACCAGTGTTAATTCCAATAACAAGAAAGGCTTTTACAGCTTCATTAGATCTGTTGGTTACTTGATTCATAAGCAAATCAGAGCTAGAATGAGATCTAGAGATTGCCAACAATACTCAATCAAATCCCTTCTTTGTAACCTCCAAGTGCATCTCTTGACCTCTCCACATTGCCACAAGCTTTCAAGCCACACACATAAGTAATAGTATCCTGATCGATGCTTTTGAGTGTCATCTCATCAAGGAATTCCAATGCTTCTCTATCACAGCCATGTTTTGTCTAATACTTCTTGGGCTTTTCCAAGCATACCAGATTTTACATACATGTCAACCAGAGCATTATTGATAAATTCTTCTTGTTCCAAACCCTCTTCACTATACTGCCTACGCAGAACAAAAGTATAATCACAACAACTAAATATGTACAAAGTATCAAATCTCACACACAACTTTTGGGTGGTTTTCACACCTCAAATGCGCAGCAATACGACATCCACCCCCTCTAATCATGCGCATCCTCCGGATGGGCCAACTACCCATGATCGTTATCATCAAGATCTACAAACAGATCAATCTCTTCATTATGCATTTCCGGTAGATCAACAAGATTATCTGTCATATCATCTGTCTCTTCCTTTGGAGTTTCTTGTCGTTGCTCTTCTCTTGAAAATTCTTCCAATGCATAATCCTCATCATCTCTTTTCTTGAAGATCTTGATTCTTTTTCCAGCAATAGGCACTCTAAGCACTGTTCCATCCAATTCTGTCAGCTCATATGTTGCATTATCAAAGACATGTCTGACTATGTATGGCCCAAACCATCTTTTCACCATCTTCTAAAGTGCAGTATGCTGATTTTCAAGGCTGCTATCAAAGACCAATACCCAATCTCCCTCTTCTATTGCTCTAGGCCACAAGCGATGCCTGCTGTCAAACCTGTCCTTATTCCTTAGTCTAGCAACCTTCAACCTGTCAATAGCTAGCTGAATATCCTCAGGTCTCCTCTCCAACTGTCGAATCCGAAGAGCTAAGAGCTCCTCTCTTGTCAAATCCTCCTGCCAAGGTAAAACTGACAAAGTCAAAGCACAAGTCTCAATCGGCATAACAGGTTTCTGACCATACATCAACTCTGCAGGCATATATCCTGTGGTAATACTATGAGTCGTACGATCAGCACATAAAGCAAATGGTAGAAGTCTTGGCCATTCTCCAATCCGTCCTCTGCATGCTTTGGCTAATGCTTTCACTATCGGCGGATGCCCTCTTTCACTCTTCCCATTTCCCTCTGGATTATATGCTGTGGTTAGAGCCAACTTGATTCCTAGCTGAGAGAAAAACTCCCTAGCTTCATCTGCATCCAATTCACCACGATCCGCAGTGATCTTACCCACACAACCATACCTGCAGAAAATTTCCTCCAATAAGAATTTACACACTGCACTAGTGGTCTTCGTTCTCAAAGATCTACCCTCAACATGATTGGTAAGATCCTCTCTAGCCAAAACAATGTATCTCATCTGCCATAGACCCATAGGCATGGTAACCAAATCAACTACCCACTTATAATGAATGCATAGCGGATAGGTCGGATGAAGCTCATCTCTATGACGCACTACTGAATACATCTGGCAATCTCTGCAAGTCTCAACAAAGTGAGAAACATCTCTATACATGCCTTTCCACCAATATTTCTCCTTGATTTTCTCATAAGTAGCCCACACTCCTCTATGACCAGCCCAAGGACTCTCATGAAACTCCCTCATCACCTGTAACTGTGTCTCTCTATCGTAGACAACCCGCAAAGGTAATCCGCCTCTTTTCTTCGGATGCTTCCAAAGAAATCCGTCCTTAAGAAAATATCCATAGGCTTTCCTTCTGATCTTCTTAAACTCTTCATCTGTCCATTCATCTCTTTTGCTTAGTGTACTAAGGTACCTGCCAATCTGCAACCAATCTCCAACATAAAGTTCTTCTATGAAAGTCAAATATCATAGACATGACAAACATGATCAACCATAGTGGCTGAAATTTCCGCATCATCCTCTTCTGCAAGTAGAGTCTCCTCATCATCATATCTGGCTCTAGACAACATATCTGCCACTGGATTATCTTTCCCTGCTATGTGTTTAAATTCCGGATTTAATGACTTGATGTATGCAATCCATCTCAACATAGCTATATCCGGAGTAGAGCAACTCGTGATCATACCAATCAATGGCAAGCAATCTGTCTCTACCACAACTGAAGCTCCAATAAAATACTCCTTGTCACATTTGAGAGCCGTGACAATCCCCAATAACTCCCTCTTGATTTGCTGATATCTCCTCTGTCTCTCGTTTAGGACTTTCGCCCCAAACCGAATAGCATACCTATTTCCATCTGCATCATCTTGACCCACAGCCCAACCTATGCCAATTGGACTAGTGTCAATTGTCAATACAATAGGCCTGTCACAATTATAATCCTCTTTTCTGAGAGTAGGAGCATTCTGCAATAACTTCTTCAATTTTCGCATGGCTCTAGTGTGGCTCTCATCCCAATAGAATTTCTGCCCCTTTCGAAGCAGCTGATACAAACAATCTGCTATGTGTGCAAAATGAGGTATCCAAATCATATAAAACACACAAGCACCAATGAATCTCCGTACCTCCGAAGTAGTAGAACAATACTCTGCAATCTTGCCTATAGCATTCACCTTATCAGGTGAGGGTTTCCTGCCATAATATCCACACATATGCCCAACAATAACAACCTCATTCACTCCAAAAACAGATTTTTGCCCTGAAAGTGTCAAGTTCACTTCTTCTAACCTGGCCAAAATCTTCTCACATGCTGAAATATGATCAGCCATAAAGTATCTGCATCCCTGCTCATTTAGGCTCTCATTCTTCTCTTCTTCTACACACCCCTTAATGGGCACATCATCCAAGAAAGGCATAGTAAGCTGAGGTATGTAATCACGAAGGACCTTATGCATGGCATTCATCATATGCGCAACAGAATTAGTGGCACCTTGAGGCAAGGTACACATCCTGACAAGCCCAATAGGAGTTCTCATGGTGGTTATGTCCCTGCTTTCCAAAGCCAGCTGAAACTGATCATATCCTGAATACAAATCACCCAAAGAATAGATGGCACGTCCAGCAAATGCCTCTGCCAACTCATCCACAACTGGACCTATACCAACATTCCTGATAGTAACTCTGTTCACTAGCTGCATGTCCTGAATAAATCGGAGAGTACCATTTTTCTTTGGAACTGTAAACCACCTGTTTGAGTATGGTGCAGATGAAGGCTCAAGGATTCCCATCCTGATTTTCTCATTCAATAAATCAATCAGCTTTGGCAAGTGTGCTTTAGGCACTGGAATAGGTCGAAGATTCCATGGGATATGAGGAATAGTAAAAATGACCATAGGAGCAACAATATCAGGATTCACACATCCAATCTCATGTGGCAAAAAAGCAAATCCCCTTCCATGACGTTCAAGCATTTCCTGAAAGCATTGCTTCTCTATGGGTAACAAGAAATCACCATTCCCAATTTTCAATTCAGCAAGTGTCTCTGCTGAAAATTTATGACCAATATGCTTCGGATTCCTCAAAATTTGCTGTTTAGCAGCCCTCTCTATTTGCTGATCACTGTCAGGTGGAAGCGGTACAGCAACCGGCTTCACCTTCTTATCCACAGTTTTGTATTTCGTGTCAACCCTGGCTTCATTATGCTCTTCTGCACTACATAAACCTTGCTGTAAATCAGCAATTCTGCACTCCAATGGCTGAATATTCTCAGCCCTCTGCTCTATGGACTGCATAGAAACAGCCCCAAACTCTAAATGCTGAAATATTTCAGCAGTAAACTCTGTTGGCTGAAAATTTTCAGCCCTCTGTCTCTCTGAAAGCTGATCATAACCAGCTGGAAACTCTGTTTGCTGAATTTCTTCAGCACTCAACACTTTTTGCTGAGTTACCTCAGCCTCTGACTCAATCTGTGACATAAAATCTGCAATTTCATGAAACATGTCCAGGGATTGCACTAATACATTACCATGGCAATTCAGCATATCAGTTTTCAGCATATCTCCCATCTCTGTCATCGTATCTGCACAAATCACACTGTCATACATCCCATCTATGTGCTCATCATCTTCCAAAATTCCTGCATTTTTCAAAAATTTCTCCTTCCTGCATATATATTGCCTGGCAGCTCTAGGCAATCTAGAAGTCTTCTGATAACTCATCGAACTGTTTGCTGAAATTCCAACAAAACCGGAGGAGAAACCCCGTTGCCAGGAGGCGAGAACTCCAATCTCCTCTCCTCTGTACCACCGTCGTCTCGCGAAACGGCGGTACCTAATGAAAACCCGAATCCCTCACAGTGGGTAAGGGTGCATCTCCGAGAGTATCCCTGTTTCTAACATGGTTCACAGATACAGTCATAAACTGAACTGCTCTCATATCATCTTTACTATGAATCCGTGCATAAGCAGATCCATCATCCATGACCTTTGTTTCCATGCGCATCTCTGTAATGAATGGCTGACCAAGAATTATAGGATAAGAGCATGAATCTTGCACAAAGAAATGAAAATCCTCCTCTACATCACCAATAGAAACCCTGACACTAGGACAGGCAGCATATAAATCACCTGCAGTGTTATTGGCGGCTCTCATACGCCACCCATGCTCTACATCCATAGGCCATCTGTTACTCTCATAAACTCCACGAACTATGAGATTAATCTCTGAACCATGATCAACCAATGCAACATAAGGCACCTGTTTCTCTCCAATCTTTACCATCGTCTCTGTAGTTGCCCTAGCCCAATGGCTCCGCGAAAAGTGACTACGCGGTATCATGACAGGCTCATCAATTTCAGCATAATGCATAGGCTGAACCCTCTTCTCTACCTGTGGAAAAACAGAAGCATTATCAACCATAACCTCATCCTCATACTCATCCAACTCTCCAATCAAAACTCCCTGTGTATCAGTGGTAGCCAATGCATGTCTTTTCCTCTTCAAGACCTCCTGAAACTGATCCTGAAACTCTCTTTTTGAGATGCCCAAAATCTCAGAAATAGTGAAAGTCACCTCACTGCCAAGTATCTTATCATTAAAGATTTTCTTCATGTCTGTAGATGTCTCAATATCGGACATCAATCTGAATCCTGGCTGTTTTCTCTCTCTAGGCTCTTGCCTCTTTTATCTCTTTTGAGCATCCTCCATCTGTCGATCTGGCCCTGGTCTTGAAGACGGTCCTGCAGTAGGTGGAGTAACAAACTCACCCTCTCTAGTCTTCTTAGCTGCACTTAGATTTTCTTCATCCCTCTTATGCTTCTCCTCAACAAGTACATCTGCACCATGAGATTTAGCCAAATAAGCATAAATAGAGTACCTGTCAACAGGCGAGTCCCAACCTGTCTCTGATCTGATGCTAGAGCATGTACTAGTCAAAACAGTTTGCTGAATTTTCCCTTTGTTTGCAGTCTCCATAGCATAAGTCCATAGCGCTGACTGAGTCTCTGATCCCTTCTCAATCTGTACTCCATATGCAGAAGCATCACCTCTAGCTGTCACATAAGAAGTACACGCAGCCATGTCCTCCACTAACTTCTTCATTCCACCTTTACCAAAGTTGGTAGCAAGTGGAGCTCCTGTCTCAGTCAACCAAATCTTACCATCTTGCCCCCAATATACCAAATTCTGCCTCCTTGCATCCTGGAAAGAGTCACAATCCCTGCAATGCTGATGCTCCGTACTATCACACCAAATACATCTCCGATCTCTCCTAGGTGCACTAGGAACACTCCTAGGTGCAGTAGGAGCACTAGAAGAAGTAGTAGGCACAGTTGAAGCAAACTGCTCCTTCAACTTTCCCACTAACTCCGCTTTGACTGAATCAAGTGTCAAATCTGTGATGCCTTTGATTATGTCATCAAGAGAAGTAGGTACCGATGGAGCGGATGGTTTTGGAGCAGAAGGTGTAGGCATCGGTCGTGGAACAGGAGGAATAGGTGGAGTGGCAATAGTAGGCACTGGCATAGGCCAAGAAACTGGCTGAGGAGGAGAAGAAATAACAGGGATAGAAGTAGGCATAGGAGCAGATGATGGTGTAGGTGTCATGGAACCATTCTGTAGGCGAGTCTTCCATATCCTCCTCTTGGTCAAAGTTGAGACTGCATCCTGAGCATCCTGCAAATCAGTTTTAAGACCCATAGGCTTCGTGCGATCTTCAAGAAGCTCACCCAATTCTTCTTGAAGAGCAGGATCTGCAGCTTGCAAGAAAAGCTCAACTTTTTCAACATCCAATGCTCTTTGTTCAATAGCATCAAGCTGACTATACCTCTTTTCGAATTCTTGAATCAACTCCGAAGCAGCGAGACCTTTGTTTGGCATGTAGACCCACTCTCGGAATGACCGCCGAGTAGCCATACCAAAGTCCTCAAGGAAGTATTCTTCTTTCAAGGCCTTCTTAAAATCTTGCCAATGTGTATTTTGAATAAAAAGATCAGTCACTTTTGTCCTCAAAGCAGGTGTGACAAGACGAAGGAAGTACTTACTCATAAGTCCAGCAGGAACTCCAAAAAACCCCATCTTGATCTCATATGTCTTCAAATATGCTGAAACATTACGCCCGTCAAATAGCTTCTTCTCACTCTCAACTGCTTCAATAGCCTTAGTCGCGCTGTTTGCATTCTCTTGCTCCGAATAGAGTTGCCTTTGCTGAGACAACTGCTGTTGATGCAATTGTTGTTGCTGCTGCATATACATTTGTGTTTGCTGATTTTGGAGCTGCATATACATGGACATATTCTGCAAAATCTGTTTTAGATCCTCCGTTGAAGTACTTGACGCAGCAGTCATTGATGGAGCTGAAGTAGACGCAGCTGGAGTTGTAGAGGAAGCTGAAATAGAGGCTGAAGTATCTCCCATCCTGAAATTTCTGTGACGCTTTCACGTCGGGTTCACCAAAGATGTCGAAGGGTTTGTGAAAGCAATGTCGCAACCACAGAAGTCCTTGATAAATTCCAGAATAGAAGATTTCACTCGAGCGTCGTCATCTTTTGCCTATCCACATTTGGTCAAAAGCAGTTTTTACCAATCATATCAGCTTGCCAATAGAAACTTTGAAAATCCTGAAGATGTGCTTCCAGCACTCTGTTTATCCACTTCAGTTTACCACTTAAGCCATAGTGCAAACAACTAAAGCAATTCAAGCTTCTTCCTCTCAATAACACTTTTCGTTCAAAATCAGATATCTTCCCAGGAGTTAAATAAACCTCCTTCCACTGATGAATAGTGTCAAGTGTTTTCTGAAGTCGATGCATGCGATCAACCAAAGATGAAAGCTCTTGTGAGACTCTCTTTTCTGCATTAAAATTTCAGTTCCTTCCTCTTCTTTGACAACAGCAACATTCTGAATTTTCTGAAAAAGGAACTCAAGCTTTTCCACTCCAAAAGAGCTCAAAACAGAATTCATGCAACATCTATTTTCAAGGACATTACATGGGAATACATTTCGGACAATTCAGCAAAAATAGAAGCCATGAATTTGCAAGGTCCACACCAACTTGCAGTAAAATCAACTACTACTGCCTTTCCATTTGTATTGGCTTTGAAAAGCTTATAATCCCAATCAGAGCGACTCTTGTCAACATAGACATTTTCATGAGGAGCCTCAGCAACTATTTAACCTTCAAATCGATGCAGAAGACGAAGACGAAGACGAACGGAGAGAGCCAAAGGACCTCCAGGCAGGAACAGAACTCGATTTTGAGAATAGAAAACTTCTGAGAGCTCTGTCCTTCCATCCGCCTCAAGTTTTGTTTTCTGATCACTAAGTTTCATTTCTTCAGAGAGATGGTCCTGTCAATACTTCGTTGTTGCAGCTCTGGTGATGACGGTTAATAGGCGGGCCTCTTTTGCCTTGTTTCGTTCCACCTCTTCGGCTGTAGGTCATCGTTGTTGGCTTTCTTTCTACTACTCGACGCTTCCCTAATCCATGTCCTCCTCTCCTTCAGTCCAAGCCCACAATTCAGCAGTTACAGAGAAAATCAATTCCGTAGTTGCATAAAAAAAAAACCCAATTCCGCAGTTGCAGAGTTCCTATGCTGCTCGTCTTCCTGTCCGTCCTTCTCAATCCAGAGCTCATCTCAAATCCAAAGTGGATTGTAACGGCCATCAATTCACAGGGCTCCTGGGTGATTTTGTGCTTGAAGTCTGGAGATCGTGGGTTGGCTTTGTTGCTCTGATTATCCCACCATTGGGAGGGATCTCGAATGTATTACTTTCAGAGGCCTGAGAATAGCCGTATGAAGACTGTCTCCAACATCTGGGTGTCTTTGCTAAACTCTCTAGATACATCGATTTCTACACTAACATGATAGCTTATTCCCCCCCCACTGATGATCACTGGTAGTAAAGTATCAGCCATAAAAACAAAAGGAAAGCGATGCAGAATTCATCTATCTTCTGTCGCCTCTATTATTGTAGGCCAGACGCCGTCCTCCCATCTTCTTTCTTCACTCAGCCGCAGAGTATCGTTCCTCTTCCCTCCAGATTAGCGTAATTCTCCCCCTGTTCCGCCACAGAGTACCATCTATCCTCCTCTTCTTTTTTTAGTCCTCGTCTTCCTTTTCGGGTTCTCTCTCTGCTTTTTCCCTCCCTCTTTAGCTTTTGAATCCCCCTCCTTAGCCTCCTTAGCCTCCTCTTTTCCCCATGCTACTCCATCACTATCCAAGGATAATCTTGATTGCTACCAATTCTAATGTTTTTAAGTCTCTAACTTTGCCAACTGCTCCATACAATCCTTTACCTTAAGTGCTTCCCCCACAAATGTATGCAATCTGTCGTTCTTCCAATGTCTCTTCAGTTCTGACCATCAAATCTGCTATGCTTCCTGAACTGGTTCAGTTTTCATACACCCTATTTACACACGAGGCTTGGCTTTTTGTTTTGCTAGGCTGTCCCAAGCATGTCAAGACTTACATGAACATCATCATCAACTTTGATGTAGAAATCTTTTCAACATCAATGGCTCTTGCGGCTACTAAAACCAGTGTTAATTCCAATAACAAGAAAGGCTTTTACAGCTTCATTAGATCTGTTGGTTACTTGATTCATAAGCAAATCAGAGCTAGAATGAGATCTAGAGATTGCCAACAATACTCAATCAAATCCCTTCTTTGTAACCTCCAAGTGCATCTCTTGACCTCTCCACATTGCCACAAGCTTTCAAGCCACACACATAAGTAATAGCATCCTGACCGATGCTTTTGAGTGTCATCTCATCAAGGAATTCCAATGCTTCTCTATCACAGCCATGTTTTGTCTAATACTTCTTGGGCTTTTCCAAGCATACCAGATTTTACATACATGTCAACCAGAGCATTATTGATAAATTCTTCTTGTTCCAAACCCTCTTCACTATACTGCCTACGTAGAACAAAAGTATAATCACAACAACTAAATATGTACAAAGTATCAAATCTCACACACAACTTTTGGGTGGTTTTCACACCTCAAATGCGCAGCAATACGACAACGTTGCTGATTTGAAAATTATGTTTGAGCACTTTAGGATCATTCACTTTGCATGTGCATGATGATCATGGTGTCAGAATATAAAACTTGGATGCATAGCACCTGTTTTCAATGACAATGATCTACGCTTGAGTATGGAGAGGCATCCTAAGCTGTAGGATAGACGTTCGTTTCTTGGGGGATTATTTGGTAAGGACACATGGTATCTCCTGGAGACGATCCCTGCGATGTAGGAGAGCTGCAGTGGGGCCGCGGTGTTTCTACTGAGAGGCTGCCTCCATGTATGTGATTATCGTGGTATTTATGGCCAATGTGTATGGGTTCTCCCTCTGTGGAGTTTATAGTAGAAAGGGAAACGTTGGACTACAAAACTGTAAAACTATAAATGCATAGATTAGGCTTTAAGGCAGTTTGTCCTTTAACAGAAGATAGATGCTTCTGGTCCGCGAGGCCGTGAGGGTGTGTTTGTCTGTTATGAGTATGAGGTCCAGCTAGTGCTATAGCCAGTGCCGGCCAATTTCACATCCCATCATGATGTGAAGCTAAAGCTTTGAAGCGAGACGATGGTAACAATGTAGCTCTATTCATGTACGAGAATATTATCACCCATTTTGGCAGTCCCCTTGAGCTGGTAAGTGACAGAGATACTCATTTCCTTAACAAAATCATGGAGGAGCTAACGGAGCTATATAAGATCTACCATTGCAAGTCCACTCCTTACTACCCCAAAGCCAACTGCCAAGTTGAAGTCACCAATCGCATCCTCTGCTCGATCTTGACAAGAATGATTTCCACACATCATCGCGAATGGGATGATTGAACAGAGGCCCTCTAGGCATACAGAACCTCCCATAAGGCAGCTATAGGATAGACCCCTTTCCAGCTGGTGTATGGTACAAAATTCATCTTCCCTGTTGAACTGGAATTGTCCTCTTTGCGAGTGGTAGTTAAAGAATGCTTGGGAGATGATGAGTCACTACAACGCCGCCTCCTATACTTGGAATGTTTGGATAAGATTCGACAGATGTCCCTACAATGTATGGAAACCACTCAAGCGCAAAGCAAGGCCTATCATGACAGTTTCATCAAGCACAAGGAGTGTTGAGATATCGAGCTCCACTCGTGATACGCCAGGGTGACCGTTGTGTATTTATGTCACCGACTTGTCAGTTGCAGACGCGGTTGGTACACCGCCCATGAATAATAGCTACATGATAGCTATTCTTATCTACTCTAGTTCGTGGCTCAGTTAGTATGCCACCTTAGTTAGTTGAGTTTGGTTTGAGACCCATATATAGGGTTCTTCTATTTCTTTGTACTTGAGTTCTTTTGGCTTACACAACTAAGAAGAGGAAAACTGTTTTCAGCCTCCACCCTTATGTGTCTTCCCCCATTGTGCAAGCAAGAAAGCTTCAAGCGAGACTCCTTCCTTCTCTCCCACAATCTTGACATGGTATCAGAGCCTTGTTCGTGGTAAGGAGCTCAAGAAAGAAAGCCAAGCTCGCGGTGTTCTGGTAAGAGGAGCAGTGTTGCTTTCATTTTCTGTTTTGGGAGCAGATCTCTGCAGGTAGCACAGCCGGAAAGTGCAGGAGTGTATTGTCTCAGGTTGAGACGCCCTTCGCGGTGAAGCAAGAGGGCAGTATATGTTGCGGGAGAGGCCTTTAGCCCTTGGCAACCTTGTTTTTTTTATTTAAGGCCATTTCGGGGCCTGTTTTGGAGGCGGAAGTTCTCTGCACGCACTCAGAAAAAGGCCCAGTTTTATGCTGTGTAGCCATTGTTCTACAAGTCGGTGAAAAGTTACTGTAGAAATTGCATCGTATGCTTGTGCGCAGAGACATTGGGAGTTACAGAATCATCCCTATTGCCTGTTGATGCAAAATCGTCACTAGGAAGTGACTGTGTGGTCAAATACCACTTTCGCCAGTTTTGCAGATTTTCCCTTGTGAGGGTGAAGCTATGTTTTTTGCAGTGACAGAATTTTTTGCAGTGTTCTGTAATGGCATCTGATTCTCTTTCACAGATTGTCACTGAAAAGCTTGACAAGAACAACTTCCAAGCATGGAAGTTTAGAATGACGAATTTCCTTATGGGAAAAGGATATTGGGAATTTGTTGCAGGAAATGAAGAAGAACCAGTTCTTCCTGATGTTCCCAATCAACAGCAAATGCAGGCATTTAAAACATGGCATGAGAGAGCCAGGAAAGTTATGTACTGGCTGTCTATCAGCATTTCAGACTCTATGATTGTGCATATTCAGGATGCAAGTACGCCAAAGGAGGCATGGGATACTTTGTCAAAAATGTATAGCACAAATACGCAAGCCAGGAAAATGCAGCTCAAGCAAGAGTTGCATAATGTGCAAAGAGAAAATATGAGCATCAATGACTACCACATGAAAGTGAAGAAGATTGCAGATGCACTTGCTTCCATCGGGTCGCTAGTGGAAGATGATGATTTAGTTTCTGTGACCTTGAATGGTCTAGGAAAGGATTATGCACAGTTTCGGACATCCATTTCAGTTCGTGAAAGATTTCCTGATTTTGAGGAGCTGATTGCTCTTCTAATTTCTGAGGAGCAAAGAAATGGTGGTGCATCTTCTTCAGGAGGAACTTCAAAAGAAGCTGTCTTCTACTCAAATGCTGGAAAAGGTAGAGGCAGAGGTAGAGGAGGCCGATTTGGAGGCCGTGGCAGAAATCAGAATATGCAGCAAACTCAAGAAAACCAGTCCTATGGAGGAGGACGTGGTAACTCTAGAGGCAGGGGGAGCCAAAGAGGTCGTGGTGGATGGCAAAGAGGTCAAAATGCAAACAGTAATGTTGAATGCTACTATTGTGGTAAAATGGGTCATATGGCTAAAGACTGCTATAAAAAGCAGAATGACATCATGAATGGAAAACTGCAACAAGGGAATTATGCATCTTCTAGCAGACAGGGTGATGACAGAAATGAGCATTTGTTCATGGTACAGCACATGAACAATTCTGTGACAAGTGCAGAAGAAAGCAATGATGTATGGTATGTTGACTCAGGTGCATCAAACCACATGACATGTCATGCAGAATGGATGGAGGATGCAAGGAAAATGGGAAAACCAGGATTTGTGGAGACTGGTGATGATACTGCACATCCTATTGTGCAGATTGGAAAAATTCCCTTGTCTATGCAGGATGGGAAAAAGAAATACCTGTCCGATGTATTTCATGTCCCGAATATCACCAAGAATCTGGTTTCTGTCGGTCAAATGGTTGAGCAGGGCTTGCAGGTCAGATTTAATCCTTATGGATGCTTTGTTGAGGATATGAAAAATAAAGGTCGCTTGATAGCAAAAGGAAAGAAGAAGGGCAGAATGTTTACGTTGGATGCAGACATGTCTGAATTGAGTGCAGCAATGTTTGCACATGGGACCGGTGTAGTTGCAGATATTGATATATGGCATAAACGCATTGGTCATGTTAATGTACAACGACTTAAATCAATGCAGGCCCAAAATATTGTTGCAGGATTGCCAAAATTCAAGGTTGCAGAAATGCATAAGGTATGTGAAGCCTGTCAGTTTGGAAAACAGGCAAGGAAACCATTTCCTAGACATGTTCAAGAGAGTGAGAAGCCATTGGAATTAATCCACTCTGATGTGTGGACTACTAAAGCTGCATCTCTTGGAGGCTGTCATTATTTTGTCACTTTTATTGATGACTATAGCAGAAAAGTTTGGGTGTATTTTATGAAAAAGAAAAGTGAAGTTTTTGGGCATTTCAAAACCCTTAAAGCTATGGCTGAAAAAGAAATAGGTCTGCAAATAAAATGCCTAAGGTCAGATGGAGGGGGAGAGTACCTCTCAAATGAGTTTGCAAAGTTCTTGCAGGAGCATGGCATAAAGCAGCAATATTCATGCAGTTATACCCCACAACAAAATGGAATTGCAGAAAGGAAAAACAGGCATATTGGAGAGGTATCTCGTGCCATGCTCAATGAAAAAGACTTGCCAGATTTTTATTGGGCTGAAGCAGTTGCTACAGCAGTCTACATAATGAACAGGACTCCCACTGCAGCAATACATGGAATGACTCCAGAGGAGAGGTATACTGGTAGGAAACCAGATATTTCTCATTTGAAAATTTTTGGTTGCATTGCCTATGTACATGTGCCAGATGAGTTGAGATCCAAGTTGGATCCAAAAGATGAGAAGTGCATCTTTATTGGTTACTCTCTGCAGCAAAAAGGGTATAGATGCTATAACCCTTCTACTCGTAAGTTTACAGTGAGCAGAGATGTTGTTTTTGATGAGATGAGTAGCTGGTATAAACCAGTAAATGTGATTGATGATGTAGATGCACAAAATGGTAATGCTGCACAAAATTCACAGCAGCAGTCACAAAATATTAGTGGACCTGGAGCGTCCTCTAGTAGTGGTTCACATTCTTCACCATGGACAGGCAGATTGAGATCAGGAGAATCTTCTCAAAGTAATGCAGATAGTGGTATGCAGGTATCACGAAAAGGAAAAGAGAAGGTTGATCAGTCCATGTTTGATGTGAATGCATGTCACTCTTATGTGGATGGTGAATCCAGTGGCTCAGAACATAGCATTGATGATGAGTTGGGTATTCCTTCTATTGTTACACCTGGAGTAAGGAAGACTAGGGATGTTTTGAGAGCACCTGGGAGTGAACCTACTTTGCGCAAGTCTACGAGAGCTAGGTATCCTGTGGATAGGCTGAAATATGTTGGATTTACAGCCATTCACTATGCATATATGGTTAAAGTGATACAGGAACCAGAACCCACTTCTTTTGAGGAAGCCATGGAAAAAGAAAAATGGGAGAAAGCCATGGATGAAGAAATGGATGCCTTGGAAGCAAATGCTACATGGGAATTGGTACCTTTGCCTAAAGGTAAAAATGCAATTGGCTGTAAGTGGGTTTATAAGGTGAAGCACAATGCAGATGGTTCTGTGAATAGATACAAGGCAAGATTAGTAGTCAAGGGGTATGCACAAACATATGGCATTGACTATGAAGAAACATTCAGTCCGGTTGCAAGGATGGCAACCGTAAGAGCAGTCATTGCTATGGCTGCATCAAAGGGATGGTCTTTACATCAGATGGATGTAAAGAATGCCTTCTTGCATGGTGATTTGCAAGAAGAGGTCTATATGGAGCAGCCACCAGGTTATGTGCATGCTGTTCATCCTGAGTTTGTTTGCAGGTTGAAGAAAGCCTTGTATGGCTTGAAGCAAGCACCTAGAGCATGGTCTGACAAGATAGGACAGTATCTTGTCACTATTGGCTTTCAGATTTCCAAGGCAGATTTCTCACTTTATGTGAGAAAAACAGAGAAAGGTATTATGCTACTTGTCATTTATGTTGATGATTTCATTATGACAGGTGACAGTGATGAAGATATTTTTCATGTGAAAATGCTATTGAAGCAGAAGTTTGAGATGAAGGATTTGGGAGAGCTGCGTTATTTCTTGGGCATTGAGGTGATTAGATCACCAAGTGGGATTCAGCTCTTGCAGAGGCAGTATGGATTGGACATGCTGTCCAAATATGGGATGACAGGCTATAAGCCTATTTCAGTTCCTTTGGAGCAGAATGTGAAGCTGAGCACAGATGCAGGTGAGCTTCTAGAAGACCCTACTATGTACAGACGCATAGTAGGAAGTTTGATTTATATGACTATTACCAGGCCAGATTTGAGCTATGCTGTTGGATTGGTAAGTTAGTTTATGGAGGCTCCAAGGAAACCACATTTGGATGCGGCTAGACGCATACTCAGGTATGTGAAGTCCACATTGCAGTATGGACTATTTTATGAGACTGGGGTTCAGATACAGTTGCATGGATACACTGATGCTGATTGGGCTGGTAGTATTTCTGATAGACGATCTACCAGTGGATATGTGTTCTCTTTTGGGAGTGCTGCAGTCACTTGGAGCAGCAAGAAACAGCCTACAGTTGCCTTGTCGAGCACAGAGGCTGAGTACAGGGGTGCAGCAATGGCTGCATGTGAGGTAGCTTGGTTGCATAAGCTACTTTATGATATGCATCAGTCTACAGATGGACCAGTTGTCATTTATTGTGACAACATGAGTAGTATACACTTGGCAAATAACCCAGTCTATCATGCTAGAACAAAGCACATTGATGTGCATTATCACTATGTGCGAGAGAGGGTTTTACTAGGTCTTATTGATCTAGTTTATGTCAGCACAGAGGATCAGGTAGCTGACATATTCACAAAGGCATTGGGCGCAGAGAAGCTGCGCAAGTTCAGAGACCTGCTTGGTGTGCAGGAATTGGGATTGAGCTCGAGGGGGAGTGTTGAGATATCGAGCTCCACTCGTGATACGCCAGGGTGACCGTTGTGTATTTATGTCACCGACTTGTCAGTTGCAGATGCGGTTGGTACACCGCCCATGAATAATAGCTACATGATAGCTATCCTTATCTACTCTAGTTCGTGGCTCAGTTAGTATGCCACCTTAGTTAGTTGAGTTTGGTTTGAGACCCATATATAGGGTTCTTCTATTTCTTTGTACTTGAGTTCTTTTGGCTTACACAACTAAGAAGAGGAAAACTGTTTTCAGCCTCCACCCTTGTGTGTCTTCCCCCATTGTGCAAGCAAGAAAGCTTCAAGCGAGACTCCTTCCTTCTCTCCCACAATCTTGACAAGGAGTTCAAAGAAGGTGATCTTGTCCTGGCCTATGATTTGAGATTTGGCAAGTTTCCTAGCAAGCTTCAACAATGGTGGATGGGCCCATACAAGATACTTGCTGTCAATCCTAATGGCTCTGTCCAGGTGCAGACCGTTGATGTCTCTGATGATCCTTTTCTGATCAATGACTATCGTTTGAAGAAGTACTTCCCTCCTTGGGGATCTTGACAATCATAGTCGACCTACCCTCTCCCTTTTGGGCTTCGCACTATCATTCTCTTCGTGCTTCTGATAGCCCTTAGGATTCTCCTTAGGAGGTGGTCTCATTCTACTAGCCCCTCATAGATACCTCTCAACCCTACCTTGTTCTCTTCTTGTTTGATCCAACAACGGTGGCGAGGTTGGTCCTAACACATGGTATTTCTACCATTCTCTTTATTAACGAAAAAAGAAAAAAGAAAAAGAGAGAGAGAAAAAAAAGATAAAACTGTTATGGGAGAAAAGGAAGAAATTCCCTGTCATAACAGGCCTCGTTCCAAGAAAAGGTGGAAACACCCTTGGGCGAGAAGCTGACTGTGGAAAAGATGGTAACACCCCGCAGTTCAGGATAGCTGATTCATCAGCAGAACCTTTCCAGCAAGTAATTTGAAGCCACCTCCCTTAGTGCACTGTCTCTGCAATATCAGTCCATCTGCCCTTCTTAACAGACGACCTTTCTTACAAATCATTGAAGTACAAGACTTGTTGGCTACCTCCTTGGGTACACCTTGTCTTCAACATCCTGATGCCAACAACAAATATTGCGATCTTCATCACCAACCCCCTGAGTAACATAATCTTTCATCCTAACAAGATGGGGATGTGAGTATGGGTTGCCCTTTATATCTATTAACAGAGTGTGAGATAGAGGGTGGGGTGAGTGACTAGTCTTTTCCTTCAAATCAAATGAGAGGCGAGATGTGTGAACGGAGTGTTGCACGCAAGGGTTGGGCCTCTCAATGCACAACGCACGATCTGTTCTTGTGCAATGCACCATAAGGCTCCCTGGCCTTCCTTCTTACACTATATACCGGCACAGGGCGAGGTGCACTGTTGCACCATCAAATGTGCACAAGGCATACAACCTTTGCACAAGTGACAGTGAGGATTATATCAATGGGTTTCAGGAATGGGCTGCCCTCTGTATCTTTCAATAGAGCGCGAAACAGAGGGTGGATTGACTGTGACGACAATCAAGTATTGAGAGGTGAGGATTGAGGGACGTTACGACAATTGGAGTCAGGTATGTTTTTGTTTCCCTGTGCACACACAGGATGGGTCTCTGCCATCATCGTAGGACACGTCACCTTATTCTGTGCACTGCACTACAAGGCTCCCTAGCCTTCCTCCTTGCACCTATGCCAAACGGGCGGGATTCACCAATGCACCAACAATTGTGAACACTTGCATACTTCCCCCTATACCATTCCTCTTGCCAATTTCTATACCGGGTGTGAGATATGGGTTTCAATCAGTATTCAACAAGTGATGTGAGTACTTGGGGGAGTGATTGTTTGCTCATTTCCAACATGAATGATTGTGACCTGCGTGTTCTATCCTTCGCTATTGATGACTTCCCTCACCTTCATTGGTAATGTGACATCCCTGGGTGTTGTTGCATGGTCACTACCATGCTAGACGCATTTGTTGCCGCAAGCTCTGGTACCTCCTTCAGACGAATGTGACCTAGTGCGCGATATCAACAATTACTCTTAACTATCTGCAAAATGGGCCAAGTTTTCACTCTATCTCCTTTTGTTTACCAGTGTTGGTCATGTCTTAAGTGTGGGGATGTCCAAGTCCCCTCTGTTGTTGGCAGATCTTGGGTCCATGTTGATTAGTCAACCCTGCCCGGTAAGGTCTTAAGTGTGGGGGACACGTCTCTGCGCATCTGTTCTACATATCATCATGAAAATACATCTATCCACCTCCAAATGTGGAAATTCATTTTCTACGCTCTGATGGGGTCCTTCCCCACTCATCCATTCTATTTCACCTTGTCCTTGGGGTTGTTCCTTGTCTGTTTGCCTTTATCCTTTGTTTTTCCCTTTTTCCATGTGAATGCACCCTACATTCACTGAGACTCACATCCAACCTTATAGCCTTGCTTGTCAATTTGAATTGGCCGTTTTTCCTTTTTATATACCCTTGTTCTGACTTATAGTTCATCCGCTATCCCATTTTGAACAGTTTTATGTTTTTCCATGTGAATGCATCCTATGTTCACTAGACCTGATATTTGATGTCATAAACCAGTTTGTCCCTTTGACTGACACACTTTTCCTTTTTACATCACCTTGTTCCGGCTTACTGTTTTTGAGTTATTAATCTTTGAAGCGATTCCCACTAATTGGATATATTTCCATGTGAACGTGTTCTTCTCGCTTCAAAACAGCAATCTAACATACCATCCCTGTCCTATGCCTTCCCTTGGTGGACATATTTTCTTTTTACACCCTATCCTTCCGCTGTACGGGTTGTCTGTTATTAATTTTTGTGAGTTTTCGTGTCTTTTTCGTGCGTATTTTTGCCCTTTTTCCATGTGAACCTACCCTATTATCTTCGGAATTCCATTTTAATTAGATAGCCTTGTCCGGACACCCTTTTTGCACAATTCTCATTTTTCATGTTCCCTGTTTCGCCCTCTGGATTTTTTGTTATTAATTTTTATTGGTGTTTTTAAGCTCCATTTTCTTGTTTTTTTCATGTGAATGCCTCCTAACCCCATCCGAACTACGATTTGATATGAGAGCCTTGAAGATTTTATGTTTCTTATTATTTTTTCTTTTTACTGCCCCTCGTTCCGGTGCACGGATCCTTCCATATTGATTTTCGAATCTCTTTTCAAGTACGATCTTTTGGTTTTTTCCATGTGAACATGTCTTATCTCCGTCGGAACTGTGTTCTAACATCATAGGCATGTCCGGCATGACTTTTCTCACAATTTTCCCTTTTCCTACATTTCATTTCAGTGAGCTGATTTTTCGATATTAATTGTCGTATGCATTTTCGGGCCTGTTTTTTTTTTACATTTTTCCCATGTGAACGCCCTAACTTGTTCCGAACACCCCATTGTACTTTTCCGTAGTCTCCCCCTTCGCCTTATGGCACAATTTTCCTTTTTACTGCATTGCGTTCCTGCTCAATGTTTACATGATATTCAAATTTCTTTGTTTTATTGTGTCCCCGTGCGTCTCACCTCGTTGTGCGTGAACGCGGGTGTTTTTGCTTTTACTCGTCTTGCGATGCCCCAATGGTATCCATGCCTTCCCCATCGCCATCCCGGCCCCCATTGCTTCTTGCTACTACAAAATTTTTTACCTCACCCCGCGCTTATGCGCAGGACGAGGGGGGTTTTTATTTTTATCATTATTTTTTTAATTCTTTATTTTTAAAAACATATATATATATTTTAAAAACCCACCCCCCACCCGATAGTTTCCCTTTCCTCTCTTCTTCCCTCTCTTCTTCTTTCTCTCTCTCCATGTCTTTCTCTCTCCCCGTTCTTCTCGTCCTCCATTCTTCCTCCCTTCTTCTTTCTCCCTCTTCTCCTCCTCCTTTCTCCCTCTCCCCCTCCTTCCTCTTCTTCTTCTCCCTCCTCCTCCCTCCCTCTTCTTCCCTTCTCCTCCTCCCTTGCTCTTCTCTTTCCCCCTCCCTCTTCTTCTCCCACCTCCCTCCCCTCCTCTTCCCTCTCTTCCTCTTCTTCCTCCCCTTCCTCTCCCCACGCTGCCGTCTTCTGCCCGTCGCCCGCCACCTTGCCGGCCGCCACTTCTGCCCACCCGCTGCACTGCTCACCTCCCTCCTCCGCCACTCCTTCTCCATCCTCTTCCTCCCTCGTCTCCTATCCTCCTTCCCCCCCCCCCCCCCCCCCCCCCCCAACCCCCTCCCAAATTTAATCCCCTACCTCCAACTTTACCCCCCACCTCCACATTTATCCCCACCCCCAAATTTAATCCCTCATCTCCAACTTTACCCCCTTCCCCCCAACTTTCACCCCCTCCCCCTAAATTTGGCCCTTCCCCCTAAATTTTGCCCCCCTCCCCCTAATTTGACCCCCTCCCCACATTTACCGCTCCCCTTCTCTTAATTTACCTCACCTCCCACCTAAGCCCCCTATCCCACCCTCTACCTCCATCCTTACCCCTTTTAACTTGTTCGCCCCTCTTCGCGCGCTGCGGTCGACCTTTTGGTATCAGTGGATATTCGCGTGCATTCGCGCACGAGGACACGCGTTCACCTTGTTCCTACGGTAGGGTCTTGCAGTCATTTGTACGCATTCACAATCATCAGCAGTTGTTCATATCCAATCACTGGTACTTCAAATCCCAAAATCTCTAAAAACACATTAACAAATTTAAATATTCATTAAAATTCAATTAAAATCCAAAAAATTTACCAAAAAAATCATGAAAAATCTCCAATATTTATGCAAACAATTGAAATATTTTTCAAATTGGAAATCTCAAAAAAAAATTTGCAAAAAATTTAAAAATTGAAGATTCTTTTAAAAAACATTAAAAAATTGGCCAAAATTAATTAAAATTTGATAAAAGTATCAAAATAATTTCCCAAAAAAATTTCCATAAACTCTTTTGTACATTTTGAGAATATTTGATCAATTGAAAATACTTTCCTAAGTATTATTTGAAGATAAAACCCTAATTTTGATGTCCAAATTCATGCACAATTCATTTTGAATCTCAAAAATGAGCTGAATAATGTGAATTAAATCTCATTACCTTATTGACACTGAAAGATCATGTTTGATTTGCTAAAATCTCATTTTTATATTATGTTAAAAAGAAAAAGAAAACCAAAGCACACTATAAAAACAAAAACAAAACAAAACAAAACCACAAACTATTCGCACATTGATATTTCAATTGCGACATGTTTTCTCATTTGGTTTGTTGTTTCGATATACATCAACAAGAACCACCATATTGCCCTTCATTTTATTTTTCACATTTTTATCCTTTAAATAAAAATTTAAAAAAACTCACAAACAAACAAACACCAAAACCATAACCATAAAACCCAATTAAAACAAAATCCCAACATATCCATAATTTTATTTTGTTTTGGTCATATGTATCATTTGTTTCATTATTTTTTGTCAATGTGTTAGTTGTTTTTTTCATTTTTCTGTATGATAAGACGACTAGTTTTAGTTGACCGTTTGTCCGTTGTGTGAAATATTTATGGATTGTGCCTTTCCTTTATTTTGAGGACGTGGTATCAGACTTTGCAGACGGCCCCACCCATTGCCAGGTTTTTCCTCTTTTTCCCTCTCTCACATTGCACCGTAACACACATGTAATTGTAATAAAATTAACTGACTGCTGCATCCACCAAATAATCAGAATACACTTCATTAATTTTTAATTTAAAAGGAACCCGACTGTTAATTGTAAAAGGAACCCCGCCGTTGCACGAGCACATGGTACAATAACCCACATAATTTTCTAAAATAAATCCACCGTGCACGTGCACACGTGTAATGTGTCCAACTGTTATCTTCAGGACACGTCTTAGCAGTTCATCTGAAAGGATGTCTAGAAAGCTCCACCCGGCACTCCCATTGAATGTTACGGTGATGGGACCTGAAATGGGCCAGCACTAGCTATGGCACTAGCCGGACTTCATGCTCATGACACAGAAATACCCTCACGGCCTCGCAGACCAGGAGCGTCAATCTAATGCTAAATGACAAACTGCCCTAAAGCCTTATCTATGTGTTTATAGTTTATAGTCCAACGTTTCCCTTAAACTCCTCGGAAGGAGATCCCAAAGTACATAGGCATAACGCCTCGTCACACACACATAGGAGGCACTCCACCGACTAATAGTCGGAGCCCCACTGCAGCTCTCCTACATCGCAAGGATTGGCCCTTTGATGCGTTGCTAAACATATAACACAAACGAACACAAACTCCTCTCTATTATATTTCTCGTATTTCCAGGAGATATACCATGCTTCCTCACTTAACATTCCCTTAGGAAACAGACCCTCTATCCTACGGCAAGGGATAACCTCACACTCTCAATCGTGGGTCAAAGTCCTAAGAAAACAATTGCTATGCAGTCCAGGAGCTTTTCCGTTGATACCATGAACCATGCATAATGCATAATGTGAATGGTTTAGTGCACAAACATAAGAAAATCAGCATTGTGCATCGTGCGAAACCAATCTTTCCATGATTTCCATACTAACGTTTATATAATGAGACAAGACACAGAGTCTTACACCCATGCTGCTTTTTCCTTTATTTTAAAACAATGTCCTATAGGTATAATGCAACACATAAATCATATTTAAAATCAACTTTGACGTTCAAACTTCCCTCTCATCCTACCCTTTAATGTTTTGCAATCGTTGATAGGTGTAAGAGTCATTTTATGTATATTTCTTTGTAGAGAAAGCGATGAACATGGACAAAACCATAGAAATGAGGGTAAATCGAGGCCAACCTCATGCTCTACCTTCATTATACATTGCACAAACACTTATGTAAAATTTTGAAATTTTCTCTTTATCGTTTCCTAATTTTCTCCCATTTAAAACCCATTTTTCACAATTTTTTGATATTTTTCCTCTATTTTCTTCAATTAAAAATGATTGAAAATGAAAATTAATTGTGGGCTGTGGCCCTTAGGTTCATTAATAGCAAAAACTCAAATTTAGTTGGTGTGACATATCAAATTTCTCATTTATATAGCAAAATCTCAAATTTACCCTTAAAACGCGTGTTTTTCATGTATTTTGACACTAATTCCAGCCATGTAGCCTTATATTTTCTGATTTTCAGGTTGCAAACAATCGAAAATCATGGCAAACAATATCATAATGAACTTTCATCCCATATGAACAAGGTTTCATAAAGCAAATAGCATAAAAAGATCATTTTTCTTTATAAAAATAGCATTACCGCTTATTTTCGGGTCTCGATTTTTTGTTCTTGGTTACGGGACTGATTTCTAGCATGCATTTAATGCTCAGCATCTTCAAGAACAGCACTCTTCAAGTCTTCATCCATCCGAAAGCAATCCGGTCTCATCCGAACAAGCTTTCCTCCACCATTCTTCATTGTCTTCTTCCACACAAGAACAGCCCCTTAAGGGAGAGAGAGGGAGGAGAGAGAAAGACTAAAATCAGAATTCTTCATCCAGGCCATCATTGGACGAGTGAAGGGTGGCGATATGATCAGCATATAGAGGGGAATCAAGGGCCAATGTCGGCTAGGGGGGTTGCATTGAGGCTGGCATCATGATCTCCCAAGATTGGGCGCAAATTTCGGCGCCCTCCTGGCATCACGTCTCCTTCTTCTTGATCACGATTTTTTCATCCACATTTCATGTGGCATAAAATTTGGGCCCCAAAGGTCATGCCCATTTGTCCTCCCAAGTGTCCACCTTTTCAAATCTTGCCCATTTGTTGGCCCTTTCCCCGTCTGGGCTCTGATTCGAGTGCTGTAAAATCCTGGGCGTTTGGCTTGACATCCCGCATTGGATGGAAACTCCTAACAACCCACACGGCAGTCTAAAAATTATCAAAAATAAAAAAGTGTTGCTCAGGCGCCTTTTAAAAGTCGTATTTCACTTGGTGCTTAAAATCGTCCTAGCTAGAGCTGCCGCCTTCGACGTTGAATATTTTTTCCCTAAATTCTGGATTTTTTGGCAAATTTTAGGCACATCTCAAGCCCAAAACTCCGCTCTCATACGGGGTTTGCGATCTAGGACTTTCCGCGTCTGCCACGTAGCGGAAGTATTATGGCCGTTCCCACTTAGGACCGCCGACCTGAATCGCAGTTTTCCCTAATGGTCATTTCCTAATCGGCAACTAGCGTCAAACCCCAAGAGAACTACTTTATGTAGAAACACCAGGGCCGAAGTGGATTCTCACTGCACTTGGTTCAAGGAGAATGGGAAACAAGAGGGATGCAAAGCTCAACCTCTCTGCCATAAAGCATAGCCCCATTCCGTTCCCCTAAAATAATGTAAATCGGGATTATTAGATTCTAGGTCAGTGCCCTTGCTGTTCGTGTCCTTTGAAACGATCTTCTTGTTGTCCATCATGATTGAGAAAAGTTCCCGGCCAACCGGGACCACCCATCTGTAGGACGGACCCATGGCCACATCCACCGCACTTTCCTCAGGTTGTTTTAGTTGTTTAATTACCTACCACATTTAGTTGGACATGCATCAAACAGCTTCCTTAATTAGTCTGTTAGGCATCGGTTCCTTCACGTAATCATAGCACTTGACATAGAAAAGCAATGCCAAACAAGTTCCTTTTCAACAGGTTATCATATTGTCTTTGAAATACATTTATAAAATCCAGCCCGTAGGCTTATCCATAATCTGCCCAAAGGCTATCCAGCAATCCACAGGGATTACTAATCCAAGATTCCACCCGTAGACTAGTATACGGGCCTCGAGATCCAATCCTGAGTCACGTTGGCCTCTTGTGCAGGGCCAGAAGGCGATGGATTTACGGCCAGAGCCCCCCTGGCACCCAAGCGTCCTCCTGCTCCAAGTAGTGCTCAACAGAGAGACCTCTCGCAGCGGGTTCGGTCCACCTTTTCGGCGTGGTTAACAACCCCCTTTGTTAGGGTTAGGCAGGTAGTCGGGGGTAACTGAGGCTGCCTCTCTCTTCAGGCCTTCAACTTGAAGCATTTGATATTTTTTTATCCTTTAATTCCTTGAGCAAACAAAGCAAAACAATGCTCTCTAAACTGTTACAAGCACAATCATTTCCAGTGGTCGTTATTTGGCCAACTAATAAGGAGCAAATCCTTCTTTCCGAATGCATCCGGCACTCGATCCGGGATCAATTGCGACTTGGCAAGATCCCCAAGGGTTTGTTTGTTAACCCTTATATCCTTGGGTTAGGGCCGTACCCTATTAACCCAACTTAACCAATACCTTAAGTTCTATTAGCAGTAACTATGTTATTCCAAGTTACTGATTGGTCTTTTGCTTCCAAGCAATTATCTAATCCCCTTATCTTGGTCACTTTTCCCAAGAATGGTGCTATGTCAGGATGACTACTCATCCTCTTGCAAGATAACTTGCGCAAGAATCTGCCAATCTCATTCAAAGGAATTGGCCATTCCTTTGTGATCAAATCACAAGATCATGCAGCTCTGCAACTTGTTGCACAAGCGCCACATCTAATCCATGGGACTATTTTACCCATCAAATGGCGTCTTCCAATCACGGAGTCATGATTAGATAGGGAACAAGGTTAGGGTGTCTTCATGACAATTCGTTCCTGATTGCACTAGACCGATATTATCGGTCCTAGGGTTCCAATATCAAATCGAGTTTCATCCTTTTAGCGAGCGAACCTTAGGGTAAAAACCCTAGATCATTTCTCGCAAGTATGTCCTAATGTCCCTACATTCTGTGAATGTGGGCAAGTCTTTAGGGTATAGGAGTTTCAGCTTTGGCAATAAGAGCGATTAGGTCATGTCCTCAATGTGCTAAATCCTAGTTAGCACTCGGGATATGTTGCATTGATTTAACCATTTCTAAATGAGTCCCTTACGGTTTAGGTAAACCAATTTACTTGACTATTCTTAAATATATTTACGATACCATTTTCGTAACCACATAATTCATTACCTACGTTTACAAACCCTAACTTTTCTAGTTAAGATCAAAGCATATGTTAAGTTATGGCATAATTCCAATTGATCCTTTTATAACATGTATTCAAGATTCATGCTACTAAACTTTAGGGTTTTATGTGAACCATGCAGCTTTTTCTAACTTCTTTTCTAAATGAGATATTCGTACACGCTGAATGAGCATTACACAACCTTTCGTAACTATTTTCGTAGTTAATTGAGATTTTAAGCCAATTGACTAGAGTTTAATCTACTTCATGCAGCTCTAGAACCATTTCCATGCCTTGCAAATTCCTACGGATTATTAGCAACCTTCTTTTAATGAATCATTTCGAAGGAAAGATGCCTAATAATGCAATATGCGATTTATTCTTTCCATGCCTAATCGAAGTGCACAATAATAATTTTGACTTTATAAAGATGATCTTTAGTTGATCTAAATTCGTTACTTTGTAATGCATAAAAATCACTTGCTAGGAATGCATAGAGATCGTATGCTCTTTTTTTCATTCGTTTATTTGAAAATACAATTGACCGATCCTTTGATCGTAAGCTATTTAGCCAAAGTATTTCAATCGAAAAAGTGCATCGTAATTTCATAAATGATCCATGCACAATTTGAAATAATACGACCTAAATCAAAATGAGGAAGAAAAACCTGGACTTGTGGATTCTGTGAAATGTCCTCATGGATGTTAGAAGATGATCCTCCTAGGATTGCGCCTTGTGCCTTCTTAGGGGCCATCGCGAATTCGGTCTTTTCACCTTGGACACAGATTTATGTTCTTGGGCCGTCCCTTTACATGCAAAACTCCCTTTGTGATTCGATTTCCTTGATCGATTCCATCCTCTTTAAGAATCGAGCTTTAGAAGGCCTTAAAGCTACCTCCTCGAAGTAGGGAATGATTTCACAATTAGGACTTTACAATCATAAAAAATGGCTTTGTGGAATGCAAGAGCTTAAACTCGGGGTTTGAAAAACCCGCTTTGTAGAGCCGATGGGAAAATGGTTTTGAAACCCGAAAGTAAGGATTTCCACGGGAAGGTTTACTTTAAACCCAAGGCAAGGTGAGCTTACAGGATTTTAGTGGGATGAAAAAGGGGGAAAAGGGCTTAATTCTTGAGGGGGGGGTTATATAAACCCACTTGAGAGGGCAATAGGAAAGGGCCACGGGAAGGGTTTTAGAAACCCGGCTAATGGGAGCTTGTGGGGAACCTAAGGGGGAAAAAGAGGCTTAATTTCTAGTGTTAATGGGCTTTTAAAGGGGCTTGGATGAACCCCACGGGAAAGGGGGGTTCTGAATGGACTTAGTGGATTTGAAAAAGGGGGGAAAAGGGGTGTAAAAGACTGCCTGTAAAGGGAGATTATGAAAGCCCCCTTAGAAGCTTTTCAAGAAGCTTCTTGAAGCTTCTATAGGCGTGGAGAAGCTACTGGAGGAAAGGGAATGAGTTCTACTGGCGGCGTGTTGGCGGGCAGGACAGAGATGATGGGCATAGTGGAATTCGGCAATAGCTCCTCCTTCACAGTGCGGCACACAACGGCAGCTTCGACCTTCTCAATCTCTCTCTTCCTTGGCTTGGCAGCGTCCCGTCCTCTCGTCCAGCTCTCCTCTCCCTTCCCATAGCCCTGGTTTTTATAGTAAGAGGGAGAGGTACCTCCCTCCCTCCACGCGACCTGACTACATGGCATTAACCCCCCATAGCATCCAGCGCGGTGCTTGGTCATAGCGCCTCCCATCCCTCTCCTTGAGCACGACCATCGGCTAGGGGAAAGAGGGAATAATTACAAATTTTTTTTGCCATAAATCCAAAATTTATCCTCATGACCTCTTCCCAAGAGGGGGTTCATGCGAACATATGGGGTTTCTCTTATGTTGGTCTGTTTATGCGAATGGAGATTTGTACAATTGCACCGTCCAAATATTCAATCCCGACATTCCCTTGTGGGTTAGAAATATTTTCAATGGAAATATTACATTCTCTCCCCCTTGGAGGAATCGAGATGTCCTCATCTCGAGATAAACTAGGGATATTGATGGTTGAGAGTGCTTTCTTCTATCCAGGTGGCATCTTCCTTGGGATAATGTTTCCACTGGACGAGGCATTCTCTCAAGGTTCTGGATCTCAGTTGTCTCTCCCTAACATCTAAGATCCTATCAGGACTTAGTTCAAGGACTCCTTGACTAGGCATTACAACTTTTTGGTCATCAAGTACATGGTTAGGATTAGGTACATACTTCTTCAATAGGCTGATATGGAATACATTATGAACCTTCAGGTTCTTGGGGAGTTGCAGTCTATAAGCATTAGGTCCTAGGCACTTAAGGATCTTATATGGTCCACAATACCTTGGACTTAGCCTTTTGCAATTTCCTAAGGATAGGGAACTCTTCTTTGGGCATATGCGAATGAAGACCATGTCTCCTTCCTCGAAGATTCTATCTTGATGCTTCAAATCCGCGTATGCCTTCTTCTATCCTTGGCAGCTTGGATGTTCTATCTTATTGACTGTATTTGGTCATCCATCTCTTCCAATATCTGCCTTGAAGCTTAAACCCTCAAGGTTGGATCTGAGAAGTTTAGGGGACTTCGACAGTCATGACCATACAATGCTTGAAAAGGGGTCATCTGAATGCTTTGTTGGTAAGAAGCATTGTAGGCAAATTCCACCAAAGGCAAGTATTGAATCCACCTTTTTGGTTCACGACAGCAGTGTGCCCTAAGCATATCCTCGATAACTTGATTGAATCGCTCCATTTGGCCATCAGTTTGGGGATGGTAAGCTATGCTAAAACAGAGTTGAGTTCCAATGGCTTCGAAGATAGCTTTCCAGAAGTGTGATGTGAAAAGAGAGTCACGATCACTAATGATTCTTTTGGGTAACCCATGTAGCTTGAATATTTCCTTGATAAACAACCTTGCAATGTCTGAGGCTTTATAGTTTGTCTTTACTGGAATAAGGTGTGCAACCTTAGTAAGCATGTCAACCACAACCATGATGGAGTTGTATCCTCCCTGAACTTGGGGTAGGCCAACAACAAAGTCCATATACTCATGAATTCCCATTTCATTGGGGAATGTCAAGTGGTTGCAACTTCCCTGGCATTTTGACACGTTCGGCTTTGATACGTTGACAAGACAAACACTTAGTGATATATTTGAGAACGTCACCTTTAAGCCTCTCCCAATAATAGCTCTTCCTAACTGCATTGAGAGTCTTGGCATAGCTAGGATGTCTTGAGAAAGGGGAATCATGAGCTTCCCATAATATCTTCTGCTTAAGTGACTGGCTTGCCGATATACATAACCTCGTTCTATAGTAGAAAAGTCCACTATTGATATAGAATTCATGATACTTGGCATGTACCTTTTTGTCCTAATCCTTGATAGAGATCTCCATTAGCATCTTTTGATAGGCTGGATCATAGCATGCTTCTTCTCTAGCTAGCTCAAGTATTGGATTGTTTGGCATGGACACCATTGTAGCTAGAGATCTAGCTGCTGATGGATTTTGCAAGATTAGTGAATTAAGGAATGCCTTGTGACTGAGTGCATCTGCAACTACATTCTCCTTTCTAGGTCGGTACTTGATTTCAAAGTCATACTCCTCCAGTACTTCAATCCACAGATGTTGCCTCATGTTGAGCTCGTTCTCTAGGTTAAAATCCACTTGAGACTTTTATGATCAGTCACTAGAGTAAACTTGTTACCCAACAGATAGTGTCTCCAAAGATTTAGAGCATGGATGACAGCTAATAGTTCTAGATCATGGGTAGCATAATTCTTCTCATGGCTCTTCAGTTTCCTTGAAGAGTATGCTATAGGATGACCTCCCTGCATGAGCACACAAGCTAAGGCAAGTGTGCTAGCATCAATTACTACCTCGAATTCCATACTGAGGTTTGGAAGTTTTAGGATAGGTGTTGATACCAAACTTTGCTTCAATCTATCAAAGCTAGATTGTTCTGTTGTTGACCATGCAATGGATGTTTGCTTCTTCAGTAAGTCCATGAGAGGTGCTGCAATCAAAGAATAGTTTTTTATGAAGATCCTATACCATCCTGTCAATCCAAGAAAACTGTGTATTTCTTTGACAGTTTTTGGTATTGGCCATTCTAGCACATCTCTTTGACTTTCGCTAGGTCCACTAAGATTCCTTTTGCTGATACGATGAATCCCAGATATTCAATCTGACGCTCGAAGAATGCGCATTTCTTCATCTTAGCATACAGCTTGTGTGACCTCATTATCTCAAGGACAATCCGAAGTTGGGGTTCATGATCTTCCTCATGTTTGGAATAGACCAAAGTGTCGTCGAAGAAGACAAGCATGAAGTCATCAAGATATGGCCTAAAGATATCTTGCATTAACTTGTTGAAGGTAGCAGGCGCATTCGTAAGCCCGAATTACATAACTAGAAACTCAAAGTGTCCATATCTTGTGTTGAAGGTCGCCTTTGGGATATCTTCTTCCTTGATTCTAATATGATAGTAACCAGACCTGAGATCAATCTTAGAGAAGATCTTCGCACCCTGAAGATGATCAAGAAGCTCATCTATTCTAGGAATAGGCTACTTGTTCTTGACAGTTGATTGATTCAACCCTCTGTAATCAATGCATAGTCGAAGCGTTCCATCTTTCTTTTTCTAGAACAGTACTGGAGCTCCCTATGGTGAATTGCTAGGATGGATGTAGCCCTGATCTAGCAGTTGTTGAGTTGATCCTTTAGCTCAATTGTTTTCGGGATGGACATTCTATAAGGTCTCTTTGCAATTGGCGCAGCTCTTGGCACTAGCTTGATCTCATGATCCACTTCTCTTTGAGGTGGGAGTTCTGTTAACTCTTCAAGAAATACGTCCGCATATTCCTTTAACCATGAAGGTCCTTCATTAAACTCCTGCTTCTAATCTAACTTATTGAGCTTAATCAAGTAGATAGGTAATCCTTTTTTGAATCCCTTTATAATCAGAGATGCTTTGGCCAATTGAATTTTTGGCACTCTAGCCTCACCTTTAGTTGTGTCTAAATCCCCTTCAGAGTTCTGAAAGGAAATTTGGCCCATTCCACAATGAATGTGGGCATCATTAGGTTTAAGTCAATCCATTCCATGTAGACACTCATGGATACCTAGGCTCATGACTCTGAATTTGACCGAAGTCACCTTTCCTCCCAGAAAGAATTCCACCTTAGCAGTTTGCCTGGTACAAGTGACCTCACGACCATTTGCTAATTCCACAAGCAAGGTAGGTTCTTCTACTGTGGCTATTCCTAATCTTTTTGCACAAACTGGTGAGATAAAAGAATGTATACTGCCACAATCAATCAAGGTCTTGAAACCTTTATATTGATAGTCCGATAGTGTCTGAATCACCGAGAACTGGCGATTCGGGCCTTTCTTGTGAAGAGCGGCATGGACTGTCGCCCTTTCAAACTCTGCTTCCATGGTCGGATCTTCTTCTTTGCACATTTCCCTATGGGCAATACAGGTGGTTCTTCCTCTACCTTGGATAGCGGATCCCTGGCCACGGCCCGCCGTTCCTTGGAAAGGTGTGTGGCGATGTCCTCCTCCAAGCTTGGGACATTGCCTCTTGAAATGACCGGGCTCGTTGCAGTGGAAACATCGGAAGTTTTGGCCATTGCTTTGAGTAGGGACAAAGTTGTTGACATTATTAGTCCTTGCTTTCTTTCTTTGTCCCTGATTCTGACCTTGAACTCTCTTCATTTGAGGCCTAAATGCTCCTCTGTTCGGGTCATTATAAGACCAAGTTTTGTTACCTCTTGGTCTAGCTTGCACCTCCTGAATTATAGGCGCGGCTCGAATGAGTGCACCCTGTAGATTTGATGGGCGCATAGATTCGAGATGGGTATTCACTAGTGGGTTTAAACCAGCACAAAATTTTGACATCTGCTATGTCATGTCTATCTGTGGCGCATATTTAAGAAGTGAGACAAATTTAGAGTAGTATGCGTCAAGAGTGAGTCCTAGCTGTTTTAGCTCATAGAACTCATTCATTTTCTGTGTGTGATACGTAGGTGGTAAGTATCTTCCTTGCACGGCTTTCTTCAGTTTTCCCTAGGTAACAGATCCTTCTTCGATCCCTTGATCTCTGCACCATTACTTCCACCAAAGCCTGGCTTCGCTGGTGAGCTTCACCTTGGTGAGCATAGCCTGATTGGCGGGTGCAGTACTGGCTACTTCAAAGTAATCCTCCATGGATTCAATCCAAATTTCAGCATCCGCTTGGACAATTCTGCCTTTCCCGTCAAATTCAGGTGGCTTAATCTGCTTGAGAAGAAACTTCTTCTCCTGGATTACAGCAGTACTTGATGTAGGAGGCAAACTGGAAATCTGTACCTGGGGTTGTGCCTGGATAAAGGTTTCTTAACATTATTACTCGTTAATCGTTACAATTTATATTTCATCTCCAATTCAACTATCAACCAAGAATCCTAGCCACCCAACTTCTTATCAATTCTCATGAACAAAATAGACATTGATAAAAAGAAGTCTTATTACATTTATATGGGCATAGCCCTTTCGGAATACAACATTTCTTGGGATGATAGGAAAATTGTTTACATTTGGTTTGGGGAGAATAATGTTGTATCACATTTATCTACGGGAACTAGATAGTAGTATGGTTTCGGGTCATGGATCTTCAGGAATCAGTTGGTCATTGGAAGATCAGGGTATCCTTTCCTTTGGAACCCATTCTTCTCATAGCGCCCCAACACCTTGATCCTGTCGATAGGGATTATACGAGTCACTTCCTCATATACATATGAGTTCAGCTCAACCCTCTGACCTTGAATATGTAAAGTTGAGTTTACGTGAGCCTCCACAAAAATGAACAGCTTCACGATCTTCAGGTCTTCCAACCACTTGATCCTCTTTAGGTTGGTTTGAAGGTATGCAAACCGGTGGGCAGCTATATAGTAGATTCCTGAGTCACCCATCCATCTTCATTCCACGTACAAAGGCGATGGATCATAGATACGATCTAGGATGTTCATCATCTCAACCCTTTGTCGATAATCCGGGGAATGCATCGCAGTCATAAACATGACTCAGAACACTAAGAACATGTTCCATGCTTCATAATTCTGCAAGACAGCATTGAAAGTAAGGAAATGTTCGGAACAGCAACATTTTCTCTACTTCTTTTTATTAAGAGTTCTTACAACAAATCCTTTGTTGGTTCACTCTGATACCAACTGTAACGTGTCCACTTGTTATCTTCAGGACACGTCTTAGCAGTCCATCGGAAAGGATGTTTAGAAAGCTCCGCCTCGCACTCCCATGGAATGTTATGGGTTTGTGATCTAGGACTTTCCGCATCTGCCACGTAGCGGAAGTATTCTAGTCGTTCCCACTTAGGACCGACCTAAATCAGGGTTTTTCCTAATGGTCATTTCCTAATCGACAACTAGCGTCAAACCCCAAGCGAACTACTTTACGCAGAAATGCCAGGGCCGAAGCGGATTCTTGCTACACTTGGTTCAAGGAGAATGGAAAACGGGAGGAATGCAAAGCTCAACCTCTGTGCCATAAAGCATAGCCCCATTCCGTTCCCCTAAAACAATGTAAATCGGGATTATTAGATTCTAGGTCAGTGCCCTTGCTGTTCATGTCCTTTGAAACAATCTTCTTGTTGTCCATCATGATTGAGAAAAGTTCCCGACCAACTGGGACCGCCCATCTGTAGGACGGGGACCCATGGCCACATCCACCGCACTTTCCTCAGGTTGTTTTAGTTGTCTAATTACTTACCACATTTAGTTGGACATACATCAAACAGCTTCCTTAATTAGTCCGTTAGGCACCGGTTCCTTCACGTAATCATAGCACTTGACATAGAAAAGCAATGTCAAACAAGTTCCTTTTCAACAGGTTATCATATTTATCTTTGAAATACATTTATAAAATCTAGCCCGTAGGCTTATCCATAATCCACCCGAAGGCCATCCAGCAATCCACAGGGACTACTAATCCAAGATTCTACCCGTAGACTAGTATGTGGGCCTCGAGATCCAATCCTGAGCCATGTTGGCCTCTTGTGCAGGGCCCAGAAGGCAAGGAATTTACGGCCAGAGCCCCCCTGGCACCCAAGCGTTCTCTTGCTCCAAGTAGTGCTCAATGGAGAGACCTCTCATGACGAGTTCGATCCACCTTCCCAGCGCGGTTAACAACCCCCTTGGTTAGGGTCAGACAGGAAGTCGGGGGTAACTGAGGCTGCCTCTCTCTCCAGACCTTCAACCTGAAGCATTAGATATCTTTTCATCCTTTATTTCCTTTAGCAAGCAAAGCAAAACAGTGCTCTCTAAACTTTTACAAGCACAATCATTTCCGGTGGTCGTTATTTGGCCAACTGCTAAGGAGCGAATCCTTCTTTCCGAATGCATCCAGCACTCGATTCGGGATCAATTGTGACTTGGCAAGATCCCCAAGGGTTTGTTTGTTAACCCTTATATCCTTGGGTTAGGGCCATATCCTATTAACCCAACTTAACCAATACCTTAAGTTCTATTAGCAGTAACTATGTTATTCCAAGTTACTGATTGGTTTTTTGCTTCCAAGCAATTATCTAATCCCCTTATCTCGGTCACTTTTCCCAAGAAAGGTGCTATGTTAGCATGACTACTCATCCTCTTGCAAGATAACTTGCGCAAGAATCTGCCAATCTCATTCAAAGGAATTGGCCATTCCTTTGTGATCAAATCACAAGATCATGCGGCTCTACAACTTGTTTCACAAGCGCCGCATCTAATCCATGGGACTATTTTACCCATCAAACGGCGTCTCCCAATCACGGAGTCATGATTAGATAGGGAATAGGGTTAGGGTGTCTTCATGACAATTCATTCCTGATTGCACTAGGCCGATATTGTCGGTCCTAGGGTTCCAATATCAAATCGAGTTTCATCCTTTTAGCGAGCGAACCTTAGGGTAAAAACCCTAGATCATTTCTCGCAAGTATGTCCTAATGTCCCTACATTCCGTGAATGTGGGCAAGTCTTTAGGTATAGGAGTTTTAGCTTTGGCAATAAGAGCGATTAGGTCATGTCCTCAACGTGCTAAATCCTAGTTAGCACTTGGGATATGTTGCATTGATTTAACCATTTCTAAACGAGTCCCTTGCGGTTTAGGTAAACCAATTTACTTGACTATTCTTGAAGATATTTATGATACCATTTTCGTAACCATATGATTCATTACCTACGTATGACTTTTCTAGTTAAGATCAAAGCATATGTTAAGTTATGGCATAATTCCAATTGATCCTTTTATAACATACATTCAAGATTCATGCTACTAAACTTTAGGGTTTTATGTGAACCATGCAGCTTTTTCTAACTTCTTTTCTAAATGAGATATTCATACGCTGAATGAGCATTACATAACCTTTCGTAACTATTTTCATAGTTAATTGAGATTTTAAGCCAATTGACTAGAGTTTAATCTACTTCATGCAGCTCTAGAACCATTTCCATGCCTTGCAAATTCCTATGGATTATTAGCAACCTTCTTTTAATGAATCATTTCGAAGGAAAGATGCCTAATAATGCAATATACGATTTATTCTTCCATGCCTAATCAAAGTGTACAATAATAATTTCGACTTTATAAAGATGATCTTTAGTTGATCTAAATTCGTTACTTTGTAATGCATAAAAATCACTTGCTAGGAATGCATAGAGATCGTATGCTCTTTTTTGCATTCGTTTATTTGAAAATACAATTGACCGATCCTTTGATCGTAAGCTATTTAGCCAAAGTATTTCAATCGAAAAAGTGCATCTGAATTTCATAAATGATCTAAGCACAATTTGAAATAATACGACCTAAATCAAAATAAGGAAGAAAAACCTGGACTTGTGGATTCGGTGAAATGTCCACATGGATGTTAGGAGATGATCCTCTTGGGGTTGCGCCTTGTGCCTTCTTAGGGGCCATCGCCAATTCGGCCTTTTCGCCTTGGACGCAGATTTATGTTCTTGAGCCGTCCCTTTGTACGCAAAACTCCCTTTGTGATTTGACTTCCTTGATCGATTCCACCATCTTTCAGAATCGAGCTTTAGAAGGCCTTAAAGCTGCCTCCTCGAAGTAGGGAATGATTTCACGATTAGGACTTTACAATCGTAAAAAATGACTTTGTGGAATGCAAGGGCTTAAACTCCGGGTTTGAAAAACCTGCTTTGTAGGGCCGATGGGAAAAGGGTTTTGAAACCCGAAAGTAAGGATTTCCACGGGAAGGTTAACTTTAAACCCAAGGCAAGGTGAGCTTATAGGATTTTAGTGGGATGAAAAAGGGGGAAAAGGGCTTAATTCTCGGGGGGGGGGCTATATAAACCCATTTGAGAGGGCAATAGGAAAGGGCCACGGGAAGGGTTTTAGAAACCCGGCTAATGGGAGCTTGTGGGGAACCTAAGGGGAAAAATGGGCTTAATTTCTGGTGTTAATGGGCTTTTAAAGGGGCTTGGATGAACCCCACGGGAAAGGGGGATTCTAAATGGACTTAGTGGATTTGAAAAAGGGGGGAAAAGGGGGTGTAAAAGACCGCCTGTGAAGGGGCCTTATGAAAGCCCCCTTAGAAGCTTTTCAAGAAGCTTTTTGAAGCTTCTATAAGCGTGGAGAAGCTACTGGAGGAAAGGGAATGAGTTCTACTGGCGGCGTGTTGGCGGGCAGGACTGAGATAATGGGTGCAGCAGAATTCGGCGGCACCTCCTCCTTCACGGCGCGGCATACAACGGCAGATTTGACCTGGCAGCATCCCGTCCTCTCATCCAGCTCTCCTCTCCCTTCCCATAGCCCTAGTTTTTATAGTAAGAGGGAGAGGTACCTCCCTCCCTCCACACGGCCTGACTGCATGGCATTAATCCCCCCCATGGCATCCAGTGCGATGATTGGTCATACCGCCTCCCCTCCCTCTCCTCCAACATGACCATCGGCTGGGGGAAAGAGGGAATAATTACAAATTTTTTTTGCCATAAATCCAAAATTTATCCTCATGACCTCTTCCCAAGAGGGGGTTCATGCAAACATATGCGGTTTCTCTTACGTTGGTCTGTTTATGCCAATGGAGATTTGTACAATTGCACCGTCCAAATATTCAATCCCGGCATTCCCTTGCAGGTTCAAAATATTTTCAACGAAAATATTACAACAGGCGCTACAGACACAATTTATTTGTGATTAAAATGAACCCCCGCTGTCACACATGCATGTGCTTTGCACCACATATCACATAAGTTGTAATAATGAATTGCATTTTTAGAGACCCCCAGTCACAGTCAAGTCAGTCTAAGTAGGGGTTGGGATTGTAGAATCGACTCACTATGCATTAATGGTTAATTAATAATGAACTGCAATTTAATTTGTACATGGTTAAAATGAATTCGATAGTGTTCACCCATCCATGTTCACTACACGATAGGTTTATGCAATGCGTTTATAGGGATTGGGATTTGTTAAGTCCGAGATGTCGGTCTTGTTCATGTCTCTTTATTCTGTTGGTCCAAGTCTTAGATTCTGTTTGAGTTTGGTCATTGTCTGGGGTACGATGTGTTTGAGTTTTTTTAAATTGATTTCTTGATTACAAGGGGTCAAGGTGCCTGCTTGTTGCATAGCATGAAGCTTTCGGTCGCACGAGTACGTAGGTCATGTCAAAAATTTTTCCGTAGGATGTGGATTGTTTGGGGAAGTCTGGTTCAGTCTAGTCTGGTCATTTTTCCTTTGTTTTGATATTCTTCTCAGTGTTGATTTGTTTGGGTTTTGCAGGAAATTTTTTGTCTTTTTCCTTGGTTGTGTGTGTGGATTTTTTGTTGTAGTCTGAATGGCATCTACCTCTATGTGTCGTTGCCGGTGCATGACTATGCTCTTCTCCTAGAGGCAGATTGCATTCGTCGTGTTGGTCTTTGTCCTTTTGTGGCTTTGAAGTTTCCTCCAGGGGACAACATGATTTGCTACTCCTTTCTAGCATCCTATAAGAACCAGTCAGGCTTGGTTTATAACCAACACTTTTGCTTATCCACAACCAATATCAGTGATGCATTGTGTTTGCCTCTTTCAGTGTCTTTCGTCCCTAGTGGAAATCAATTATTGACAGCTGAGGAGATCCTTTCTATCATGTAGAAAGAAACCTCTACTTCTTTGGTCTCTAGCAAAGTTATCACGAGTTCTGGGGTTTCTGTAGCTCATATCTCCTCCCCAGTATGGTAACAACTTTGCTAGTTTCTACAAGATAGGTTCATGTCAAAGAAGCATGCTTCCAAATGTCTCTCCAAGGAGCTATTCACTACTTCTGTTAGGATCCTAGAGGGAGCCAAGTTCAATTGGGCAGCATTCATGCTCGCGAAGATGGATCATCATTTTCAGAGAGTTCGGAAAGGTCAAGGTAGTAATGTCTCCTATGGTGTTTTTCTTCAAAAAGATTATCTCCCTTGCACCTCCTCCTAGTGGTGTGCCAGTTCCTGATCCTGCTTCTCTTTCGAAGCAGCCTCCACCTTTTGTTCCAACTCCTCCTCCATTATTACAGCACAATTCCGATTTGGAGGATGAGCCCCTTGCCAGATTCTCTCACAGTAAAAGATTACATACTAAATGCCCCCTTAGTCCTGTTTCTATTTCAGTTTCTGATTCTCCTACATAGGACTCCATTCCTCCTGTTTCTACCAGTTCCCTTCCTTCATTCTTGTCATGTCCTAATCTATTTGCAGCACAAAGGGATGGGTAGTTGGATAAACAGATCCGTGCTTCCTTACAAACAATGTTAGCTGGATCTTTGATTCCTTAGCTAGTTTTTGGTGTCCAGGCTACATTGGCGACTTCACTGACGACTTGTCTTCAGTCCATTTACACAGGGGTGTATACTTCCTAGCAGGAAAAAGTGGATTCCCTGACAAGTCAATTAAGTAAGGATTTGGAGGATCTAGCATCTGAGAAAGCCTCCCTCACGAATATTCACAAACAAATGACTGAAGCTACTACCCTGATGGATTCCCAGAAGGCCACCATTTAGAAGTTGGAAGCTCAAGTAGTTACCCTGGAAACAGAGAATGCGTCTTTGACTAAAGAGAAGAATTATGCCCTTGAGGAGATGATTGACTTAGCCAGTAGGATGGGTACTTGTGACAGTCAGCTACAATCTTCTCAGGAAACTATTGAGTCACAGAAGAAGATGATTGCAGAGCTTAATTAGAAGATTGTTACTCTTTCTGTTCCTCCACCTCCTATGGTTTCTTCTATAGTATCTTCCAATGAGGAGCTTGACTAGTTACAACAGAAGGTGAAGTTGTGTAATGTTTTTTCTGCTAAGGTTGAATGCCTTCAACAACAAATGAACTGTGTGCAGGATGATTTTACTAGTTATGCTGAGCTGGTGTCACCCCCACCGTCTTTTTGGATCAAGTATAATCAGTAGCGTTTTGCCTTGTATATCTCTTTGAGAAATGTGGATTTAGAACCTCCAAAGGATGGGTGGCAAAATTTGTGGTCTGCAGATTTGCTGAAGTCTGTGTTTGACAGATTTGTTGATGAGCTGATTTTGCATGAAGTACAGATACTGTCCTTCATGTATCTTATGGGGCATTTGTAGATTCATGATGAGGAGGATTTGAATTTGTATGTGGGAGATGTCATCTTACAGGCTATGATGTATGTACATTTAGTGGATCTTCTTTTAGCTAAAGGGTTGAAAACTTATCATGAGCAGGTGTCTTGGTGTAGAGGAAATGCTTGGCATCTACCTTTGGAGGATGTTGCTTTGGAGCCTCGTCATCTCAAGGGTGTATTCCACAAATCTGATATCCAGCCTTTGCAAACTCAACTGTTGCATCATATTACTAATCATCCATTATTCACTTATTCTTTTTCCAAGATCTTGCTTATCGTTGCTCTTTTTATCCATTAGATCCCATTGATATTTTGTCTTATTGTCTTATGTCCTATCGTTTTCCATTGTATATTTCCCTCCTCACTTCCAGTCCTGACACTATTCCTATGTTGTCTTTTACTCCTTCTAATTCCCCTCACATTCTTGTCTTTACTTTTTGACCTTTCATTGCCGATCTGACATCATCGCCTACCCCTTCTGAACCTCCTCCTGTAGTTCCTCTTGTTCCTTCTGTTTTCTCAGCAGATTCCCTTCATAAGTTTTTGCTGAATTTTCCATCTTTTCCATCTTCCTTATCTCTTCATTTCCCTTCTTTTAATGATCTATCCTATCCTCCTTTACAATGCTCTCCTCTTATTCCATTCCCCTCTCCTTCCAATTACATTAACCTTCCTCCTCAATCCGTGATGGATACACTAGGGTATGATAGTGACATACTTCATCGATGACAATGGACACTGCATGATTCTATGATAGGACCGGTGTTTAACTAGCCTTTCATTCCAGGGTCCTGGGATACCTCTACAGCATGTTCAAATTGTTACCTTCATTTTTCTTGGGTGCATGCTTATTCTGAGGATACCTCTGTATGTCTTGCAGCTCATTTTTGCTAGTACCTTGCTTTTATGCATCAACAGTCTAATCTGAACACTCGCAAGTGTATCCCCCGTTTGATCATCAATTCGAATGTGGATGTGATTGCTGCTCAGATGGATATTCTATATTACTTCACACAAGCTTTCCCTACCGGGTTTCTTATTTTGCTGGGAAGGATGTGTTGTATACAGTTCCTCCAGAATGTGCCTTTGCATTTTATAGATGAGAGTAAAACTCTGGAGCGTCTCAAGTCTAACATGCAGTTTAATAAGAAGTGTCTGCATCCTGTTTAGCAGTGGAGTTATTTTTGGATGTATTAGTTCTTTTTCTTTAATGGAAATCATTTTTTGTGCTCTCCATTTTTGGGAAAATGTGCCATTCAGATTACCTAGTGTTGTCTGTGTGAGTTGTATATGTTGTATGTATATATTGTTTATCTTTGTTGGATGGAGCTGAAGTTGAAGATGGATTGATGAAGAAGATGTTGGACTACAAGCTAGCAGAAGATGATGCTGATTCAAAGAAAACTCTTATATCCTTTATGACTTTGTGATTACTAACATTTTTTAAAAATAAAATGGAGATAATATCCAAAAGGGTGTTTTCCTTTCATTGTAGTATTTTCTATATACAGGTGAGAAGTTGGGGTTGTGATTGAGTGATTGTTGAAGATACTAAAGAATATTAAATTTAGCTCTTTACTGAACTTACATTCTTCTTTTCCTTAGGTGGCAAGGATACTTCCTTTCTAAGTGTGGGGATATGTTGAGAGTGGAAAAAGATTGAACTTTTGACTGTTTTTTGTTGTTTTTGAGGTCTGAATGGTTGATTTTTTATGGATTTAGAGTGATGTATGGTTGTTAATGGAAGTTTTTGAGAGTGTTTTGGATGGTATTGATTATGTTTTGGAAGTTCATGATGATTCTTAGTAGAAATATGAACCTCTGCGATGTTCTGATAGGTTCTGTTAAGGTTTTGATTGGTTCTGATACCTTCTATATAGCTTCTATTTTGTTCTCATTTTCTTCTATATAAAGCATGGATTGATGATTGAAGAAGGATGAAGTCTTTTGAAAGCTTATTGAATAGTTTTTGATCATTTGGAATGGTTTTAGTATGAGGTATGAGGATTTGATGTTCTCTGATGACCTTCTGTAACTCTCTGTAAACCTTCTATAGAGCCTCTATCTTTGCTCTGTTTCTGTCCTGTTTTGTTATGTTGATCTTCTTTAAGTGTTTTGTAGAATGTATGAGTGACTTTGGAAAAGTTTTCTAACTTTTGGAAAGGATGAATCTAAGTTCAAAAGAGCTAAAATAAATGGAAGAAGCAGTTGATGAAGATTGAAGAGCAGATTGAAGTGACAGAGATAGTAGCGGGATATGAAGGGTTATTATAGTGGCTCTAGTGCCTCTTCGACACAGACATACCTCTTGGGAGGTGTATCTACGACCAAGTGAGGAGAATTGAGTGCCATTCTTGAGTATTATAGTGAGGAGATGATATATTATTAAGAGAGAGAGAGAGAGAGAGAGAGAGAGAGAGAGAGAGAGCCAATTCTATGAAAACTATGTATCTTTCCATGAGAGACTGAGAGAGAAAACTATGAAGACATTGAAGATGAATACTATGTGATTGCTTTCCATTCAAAAATGGTGTATTATTTTATGTTCCTTGTTCTATTGATGGATTTTATGAAGATGTTGAAGATTATGGTTGATTCTATCAAATCTGTGGGAGATATATACTATGATGTTGTGTGAAGAATTGTTGTTTTCTTTGTTTTGGTAATCAAAAGAATGAAATAAAAGCTTGTTGATGTTACAATATAGATTTTCTTGCAGTACAATCCCCTTTTCCTTGGTGTTCCTCTTGGGGCTCCACGTACTACAAAAGAGGTGCACAACTTTCTGTCATTAGTGGGATATCATCGAAGATTTATCAATACACTAGTGGAAAGAGCATTGCCATTGATGAACTTTCTATCTTTTAAGTGTTTGTTTGAGTGGAATGAAACCTCTCAAGTATCCTTTGATGATGTGAAGTAGGAATTAGCGAAAGCACCAAGCCTAAAAGCACCCATAAGAGGTGAAGTTTTCTATATATTTTCAGTAGCCACAATGCATACTATCAGCAATTGTTTAGCTCAAATTAGGGAGGAGAAATGGTACCATCCAATTTCCTTTGCTAGTAGGAAATTGGGGATATTTAAAGTTGATTATACATTGCGGAGGGGTTTTTGTCGAAAGGTCGAATCCACCAAGGATCAGAAGTAGAAGGAAGTAGAGATACGAGATGGAAGAGAAGATAGAGAATACCCAAGTGGTAAACATGACAAAACAAATCACAATGAATTGAATCAATATGTATTGAAAGAGCTTGGAATCTTTGCACTACTCAGAAGCAATCTCCAGGCATTAGTTCTCCTAGAGATCCTTCCTAGACAGAAAACGTGGATCAGAAAAATCAGCATTTTTTTCCTGCCCCCCCAGAACCCAAATCTAATGGCTCTGTTGGCTTCGAAAGGGGGGTAAACCCTTTGGACACCTGATCACGGATCTTGATCAGTCCTTCTTCTTCCTTCAATTCAATTTGCAGTTTTTAGCCTATTTACAACGATCACAATGCGCAGATTTCATCAATTTGTCCTTCTTGCGAAAATCCCCTAATTGGCTGAAAAAGCAACTAGCTTTTTGCATGCCATCCTAATCTAGAAGTTTTTTCTAAATTTTTTAGATTTTTACAATAAATAATATAAAAAATAGACTAAAATTATCCAAAAATCTAGTATTTCTTGATAATCCATGCAACTCACACTAGTACTAATGGCTTAGATCACATTGATTCTCTAGATCAATAAAGAAGTCGGATGACGATGCATTCCATACTTTTTTACACTATGTCCTCATAACATCACGACATCCACCCTATCTGAACTTGCACATCCTCTAGTATGTGCCAAAATCCTAGTTATCATTGGATTTTGAGTCCTCCTCTATATCATGGCCACTATTTTCTTCCAATTCTAGCAACTCATAGGCAGTAGATTCCCACCTTTTGAATAATTTGATTCTTTTTCCTGCTATAGAAAGTTTTATGGCTGTCCCATCCAGCTCATTTAATGCATAAGTAGCACTATCAAACACCTGTCTTACCACATAGGGTCCAAACCATCTTTTGGAAACTTTACGCATGGCACTATGCTGGTTATCTAAACTGCTATCATAAACCAATACCCAATCCCCATCATGTATGGTTCTTGGTCTCAGTCTATGTCTTTTGTGAAACCCTTAACTTTGTAGTTGCTGCCTCTATGTCTTCTGACTTTCTTTCCAACTGTCTAATGCGTAAGACCAACAACTCCTCTTGATTCAACTCCTCCTCCCAAGGTAACACACTCCATGTGACTGTCATCTCTTCTATCGGCATGATAGGTTTTTTTGACCATACATAAACTTTGCAAGCATATATCCAGTAACAGCATTATGAGTTCTTCTGTCGGCCCACAAAGCATAAGGGAGCAATCATGGCCACTCCTTTACCTTCTCTCCACATGCTTTTGCCAATGCCTTCACAATAGGTGGATGACCTCTTTCACTTTTGACATTTCCTTTAGAGTTATAAGCTGATGTTAAAGCAAGCTTTATCCCCAACCGTGCAAAGAAATCATGAGCCTCATCTGCATCTAGCTCTCCCCTATCTACTGTAATTTTTCCCACACAGCCATATCGACAAAAGATCTCTTCTAAGAGAAAAGTACATACATCATTTGTCGTCTTAGTACGTAGAGCTCTCCCTTCCACTTGATTAGTCAAGTCTTCATGAGCAAGCACAAGATACCTCATTTGCCAAAGAACTGTATAGGCATTGTGACCAAATCCACCACCCACTTAAAATGAAGAGACAATGGATATGTGGGTTGCAATCCATCCCAATGTCTCATAGTTGAATACATTTGACATGTCGTACATGTTTCCACAAAGTGAGCAACATCCTTATACATACCCTGCTACCAATATCTTTCTTTGATCTTTGTAAAAGTACCCCAAACACCTCTATGACCAGCCCATAAGCTTTCATGAAATTCTTGCATAACAGTTACTTATGAAGCTCTATCACCCAAAACTCTCAATGGCATACCCTATTTCTTTTTAGCATGTTTCCATAAGTATCCATATTTTAAGAAAAATTCATAGGCTTTCCTCTTGATCTTCTTAAATTCCTCATCTGACCATTCATCTCTCTTTGTTAATGTACTGAGACATTGACCAATTCTTAGCCACTCTCTTACATATTTGTCATCCAGAAACACTTCTACACAAGATACAAAACATCTAAAGTGTCTTCTCTTTGTTGTCCAAGCTTCTGTTAATGTTGTAGCACTTGCATTACTAAATTCACTCTTGCAACATCATTTTTAGCCATAAGAAAGTCATCTTCTTGCTCCTCATCCATCATCCCATGTTCATTCTCATAGCATGCTCGAGATAACATGTTTGCCACTGGGTTATCTCTTCCTGCAATATGCTGAAATTCAGGGTTCAAAGATTTGATGTATGCAATCCACCGGAGCATAGCAATGTCCGGGGTAGCACAACTAGTAATCATACCCAATACCGGCAAACAATCAATCTCAATGACTACATGAGCACCCATAAAACACTCCTTATCATATTTAAGGGCTGTCACAATTCCCCATAATTCTCTTTTTACCTATGGATATCTTCTCTGTCGTTCAATCAATACTTTTGCACCAAAGCGTATTGCATATCTTTGCCCTTCCTCATCATCTTGCTCAATTGCCCATCCAATCCCAATTGGGCTTGTATCAACAGTAATAATGATAGGCTTTCCATGTGAATAGTCATCCTTTCTCAACGTTGAAGCAGATTTTAAGAGTTGCTTCAATTTCTCTTGGCCTTCAAAAAAGTAGCTCCAGCCTCTTCTATGGATAGATAGTGTGTTATGGCAACATATCAAGATGGAATGGAGGCTGTATCAATTTTGACCCTTGAGGTCACTAGCTTTAGTCAAGACTTGTGTCGACTCCCCGAAATCCACAAAACATTCAATGATACCCTACAACTTTGGGTGATTACTCCTAATTTCATAGTCAAACTCATGCAAAGTGATTAACTACTTCAATAGGCGGTCAAGCTGCAACCTACCTTAGCCCCTCTACCTTTGTATAAAATACTACCTTTTTGTACAAGATGTAGTGCCTAAATTTCTTCATTGCAAAGACCATCCCAAGGCACAAATTCTCCATGTAGGTATAATTGATCTTAGACACCCCCAATTTGCCAACTGGCAAATGTAATCGGATGGTACCACTTCTCCTCCCGAATTTAGGCTAAATACAATAGCTGATACTATACACCATAGGAGTGAAAAATATATAAAATATCTCACCCCTTTTAGGTGATTTTTCAAAATCTTGCTTCATATCCTCAAAGGATACTCGACACAGATTACTCCAAACAAATAGATAGTCAAAGGGAAAAAGATTTGTCAATGGTAATGTCCTATTAGCCAGCGCATTAATAAATCATCGATAATATCGGACTGATGAGACAGAAAGCTATGCACTTCTTTAGGAGTACGTGGTGGCAGACTCGTAGCAATGATAACCTTTATCCTTTTAGGATTGATTGCAATACTAATTGAGTTAAACATATGGCCCAAAAACAATCCATAGGGCACTCCAAAGACACATTTTTGTGGATTGAGAGCAATGCAAAACTTCTTGTAATACTTGAAACATTTTCTTAAAATAATCAGCTCTCTCTCCCTTGTGGTGGCTGCCCCCAAGTCATCAATAAAGACTTTTTACTCCTTTGGGAAAATATCCTCAAAAATTTTTCAACCGTACACATTGCCAAGAACCTGGCACATTGCATAATCTAAAAGCCATAATATGATATGCAAAAGTGCCAAATACTATGATAAGTATTTTTTTCAACTTATCTTTCTCTAGCATAGCCATTTGATTATAATCGGCAAAGAAGTCCATAAATGAATAGATATCCCTAACCGCTAACTGATCTAGAATTTGATCAATGAATGGCAGTGGATAGTAATCTTTGACCATCTATTTATTAAGCTCCCTAAAATCTACAAAAATCTAGATTTACTTATTTTTCTTTTCCTCAATAACTAATGGAAAATACTACTTCGTGTATTGTAAAAGAAATATCAAGCCAACTTTACACAATTTCTATAGCTCCTCAAATAGTCTACCCCTTAGCTCAAAAGACATACACCACCTCGCTTTTTGTCAAACAAGATGACTAGCTTTCCTTAGGGGAATAGTATTGACATATGATTTTTGATGCCAAGAAGTGCTTACAAAAAGCCGAAAATTCCAAATTTCAGGGAAAAAATAGACTTCATTGAAGGCGACAGCTGCAATTGGTACGATTTTAAGCGGCAATGCCCAAAAGTGCTTTAAAGACCCATCGAGCAACAGTCGATGAATTTTCATAAATTTTTTGACTATCAAATGGGACTTTTGGAGATGCTCGGGGACTTCAAGACAAATGCCTAGAATTTTTCAGTGGTCAAATCCGAGGTCGAACGCGAGAGATAGGCCGGAAGGGAGGCCAAGGGCCAAAATGGCCAAGTGGGAAAATACTTTAGCTGAAAAGAATGTGACCTTTGGGGGTCCCTAACTAAAATCATTTCGTGGGGGGGGGGGGGGGGGTGTTTTTTTTGTGCTGATCAGGAAAGAAATGCCATGCTTGGAGATGGCGACGATTTATAGGGGGGGTTATAGAGCTTCAATACGCCCCTACCAACTGGTTACATCAGTCTGATGCTTGTTTCCTATGCTTTCAATTGCCAGTCTCCGCATGTGAGATGTCTGTCTCGATATGGAGGATGAAAATTAGTACTCCCTCTCTCTCTTCCAAGAGGCAGTTCATGTGGGAAGAATCAAGAAGAGAATCAGTTGAAGGACGCTTGTTCAGCATGGTAGCAGATCACTCCCGGATCGATGGAGGGCTAGAGTTGGCTGTTTGGAGGTGGGATGAGGCTTCAATGAGGGTTGATTTGCAGTCCCGCATTAGATTTTAAAACCCGCAAAGAAGAAAAAAAATGATAACTCTATTTTACAAAGGAAATTTGCTTGTTTTTTATATTTTATTGAGCCAATGTTGTTCTTATGGAGTGAAAATTGATAGACATGCTATTTGATATTTTTTCTATGCTTGCATTATGAAAAAATCAGAAAACATAAAGTCAAAGTGCCGGAAATAATTTTTAGAAACCCGTAAAAGACGATTTTTATGAGAAAAATGGGATTTTTGGTATTTTCGGGTAGGATAAACCAATACACATGGGATAAAATAAGAGAAAAATAGGAATATGCCTTAGAAAAATACGAAAAAAATATATAATAAGTGGTTGTGGACGTATGATAGTGGCAAAGTGTGAGGTTTAGTTTTCCTTATCTTTTTGTTATAGTGTGTGATTTATTACTTTTTATACATTAAACCATGATCAAACAACCTCTACACACCTATGCAACAACGAAGCAAAACTTAAATGGTGAGGGGGAGGAGGCTTTTGTGCAATAGCTTGAGGGCTGGAATAATGTAAATTTTGATTGCTTTTTCTATGCATAGCATTTAGGAAATGTCCTATTTGGAAATAAGGGATCTAGTAGCACAAGGTTCACCTTGGTGGTTAGATTCTTACAATGAAGCATATACGTATTAGTTGGAATTCATGAAAAGACTGTTTGCGTACTAGCACATAGGCTGATTTTGAAACATAACTATTTGTGCACAATGAGACATCCACTATCGTATGGATCATACATATGGTATCAACTCCTAGAAATGCATAGCAATTGTTTGAATTCTAGTTGACCCATGCTTGAGAGGGTGAGATTCCCCTTGCCATAGGTTAGCCCTTCGTTTCTTGGGGGAAATTATTGGTGAGGAAACATGGTTTCTCCTAGATCTCGCTGACAAAGAGAGGATTCTTGTGTAAATGTGTTTATATGTAAAAGTAGCGCATCTAGGGAACAATCCCCAAGATGTAGGAGAGCTGCAGTGGGGCCACAGCAATCAAAAGATGATGGGGTGCCTCCTATGTCTGTGATATGTGGCACTTATTGCCAATATGTGTGGAATACCCCCTTTGAGGGATTTTGTGGAAGGTGCCATTGGACTCTTATCCAGCTACAAATGCAATATTAGATGTATCTAGTGTGCATTTAGTTATTATAGACGCTCCTAGCCCGCGAGGCTGTGTGGTGGTGGAGGTGTCTGTTGTGTGCATGAGGTCTGGCTAGTGCCATAGCCAGTGCCGGCCCATTTTTGGTCCCATAAAGTATATACAACTAAACCAGGAGGAATACCTCTTAGCTCATCATAGCTTCAAGTAAAAATATCACAAAATTCTTGAATCAAGGACACATAGTCCTTCCTCTCTTCCAAACTAAGCATAGATCCTAATTCAATCAATTGTGGCTCATTCATTATACATAGATCTAACTCAATCACATCTGTGTTTATGATTTTGTCTTGAGCTTCTATCTACTCATTCAAAGTCACCCAGTAGAAATCTTCTATAGTAGACTTCATTCATCACTTGACGAAGTCTCACTACCAAAAGGATCCTCTAATGCATCTAATTGTATCCAAGATAAGGGTACTCTCTCGCTTTGAGGAGATTCAGGATATGCATCCATTATTATGCATCTGACACGTCTACTAAAAATCAAACAACCAACAAGTATATGAACTTGACAATTGGATTGCAAGATCTATGGCCTTCCTAATAATACTTGATATACTCACATATTAGCAACACTAATAACCCTAAAGTCCAAAATGCATTCCATATTAGCAACACTCACATGGACTTTGGTAATGCAACCTTTTGGTTGTGTTAAACTGTCATTAGCCATCTGGAGAATTACGAAGGTATCCTTTTGGATTTACAATCCCAATCTTTCCATCAATTTTTGAACTCATAATGTTGATGAAGGATTCCATATCCACAATGGCATGATCCACTTATATGCCATCAACATATACTACTACCCTTCGACAATACTTTTTAGCATGTTCAAACCAGACATCTCTTGAACAAGCTATTTCCAAGGGTTTGATGATATACCTAGTGCAAAGAATCTTCTTAAACTCTTTACGCACTCCTAGAGATAGCTTGATCAACTATAGGAGATTCACATCAGTCTTTACCTCACAAAGAGAATTGACTAAGTCAAATTCATGATAATTAGCAATGGTGCTCTTCTCTCGCCAAACCATTCTTTCTCTTGGTCACTTAATAGGCTTAGGTTCCTCTTTCTTGGCTTTTACTTTCTTCTTTGGTAGCTCCTTATTGGATTTAGATTTTCCATCAATAGCTTTTAGAGGACCGATTTTCACATCTTAGGGTTAATGACTTCCTATCAAGTTTTGCTACTTCTTTAGGAAATTAATATCTATGGCTATTTTTCTTTACTATTTTGTTGTCATATCGATATAATACCTAATTTTTTCCTTGACTTCACCAAGAATATTTAATACACTAGACTCATAAATGTGTTTATCTGCTTGCCATATTCAGCTGGCCTAACCACTTGATTTGGGATCAGCCACATTGATTAGTTGGCATGACATTATGATTTGGCCTTTGGCTTCCATTATTTAGTGGGATCATTTGGCTAGCCATCAGCATAGAAAGATTAGGAGGAGCCAATGACATGGGCACATTTTGCATTATGCTTCCTCTTTTATTCGAATTGCTCATAGCTATACTAGTTGCACCTTGACTTCCACTGATCAATATCAAATTATTTCTAGGATCTAGACTCAAATTTAGGTTCTTCCTAGATGCATAGGCTACTTTAAGTGCAACTTTATCTTCCTTGATTGTGTAATAGCAATAGCTATATTAACAAGAGCAACACTACTCAACTGCACTTGGATATTAAAGACTAATCCGTGTAAAAAGTACTACAATTGGACAACAGGTGGAATAGGAATAGAGGTTTGCAATTTGCAAAACACTTATTTCAATTTCTTGGTGTATGCTCAAGCATTCTCATGGGGCTCTTGATGTACTGCATTTAAGATACACATCCAATATTGACCACCTCTCTTAGGGTCAAACTCTCTTTTAAAGGCCATAACAAATAAGTCAATCATGGTTATGATATCGGGTTCCAAGCCGTGATATCACATTGTAGCTCTTCCTTTCGGAGTCATATTGAAGAACATCATAAGATATCCTTCATCCTAAATTCGATAATTGAACATTAATTTTTGGAACTCAATGATGTGAAGCTGCACATCTTTCTTTGCTAACCCATTAAATATGGGTAGAGGGAAATCTAAGACTAGCAGATCTAGCATTATTGTAGGTATTGCAATGGATTGTGCCATAATGATGGCAGGATTCACTACAGGGGTTTGTATTAGTGGGACTAGACCCCCACTCAAAGTAGGCTGACTTTTTGGGGGCTACCCTAAGAGACACTCTAGAGCTTCCCCCTTCCCCTAAGGGGCTGGCTAGGATAATAGGGTTAATAAGACCTCTCAGCCAAGAGCCTTTGGAGGCCACACACTACTCTAAATAAATCATGTGTTTGTATTGATTTGTAGTCTAATGATTTTTTCCATCACAACTCCAATAGAGGGAGCATCTCACACATGTAGGTGACTATCACCTCGATTTACATACATACAGAGCACCCCCTAGCCGATCGTTGTGGTCCTTACAACTCTTCTACATCCTAGGGATTGATCTCAAGATGCTCCATCTCAAAGATACCGTATAATCGTAACATTATCCACTCTTTTTCCAAGTTGCACATTCTAGGAGATATTTTTATTTCCTCACATAAGAGTCCCCAAAGAAATTCGTACTATCCTACAGTAGCTTAGGGATCCTCACACTCTCATCGTACATCAATAGTTTTAGCAACCAATTGCAATGTATCCAAGAGACTTCTTTTTTCTTGATACCATAATGCAAATGCAAGGTGTAATGACATACAACACTCAAACAAATTGGCCAACGTATCATGTGAAAATTGCTCTTTCAATGATTTCCTTTTTAACATATTACTATGTTGCTTAGAAACAATGTCAGACTAGTCCGTGCAATTGTTCCCTTAAACTTAAATAAAGTAAGTCCTATATGTTATGATATGCATGGAAATCATAATTTAATTGATACTTAATTTTTCACAATTTCTTTCTCCTATTGTTTAGGTTTCACAATTGTGCATCGATTTAAAAGGGTATTTCATGTCATTTTCCATGTACAAAAGTGGTAAACACGCACCTTCATATAAAGATGGAGGCACACTGAGGCAAATCCCCATGTTCTACCTTCACCATGCATCCAAACACATATACCTAATTTTTGTTATTTTTTTCACATGAAAATTAGATTTTTCTATTAAAAAACCTACTTTTTATCATTTATTTTAATATTACATGCTATTTTTTTAATTTTTAGATTTGTAAAGCTTATTTGGATTGTGATTTAGCATTACATTGAACATAACTCCATGGAACATGATTTGAACCATAAAAATCCATAAAAGTATCATTTTTCTACTAAATTTTGTACTGCAAATTTTATAGTTTTGATTTTTATCACGCGAATTACTGAAAATTACAAATTATTCTAAAATTTCAAACATAAGCAAGCATATTCAACCATTTTCAATAAATTTTCATAATATAGAACGAGAGATTCATCATCAAATTCAATAAAAGGCCACTTACTATATAAATCACATATGCATCCCATCATAGTTCGAAAACAAGAAGCCCAATGATGCTCTTTTACAGTCATTGATGCCTCCTTTGCACTTGCTTATTCTATTTCTTAAATCTCATCTCATGAATTGAAACCCATTCCCCTTCATCCTCTCAGTTCCTATGAACAATGATTATGGCAAGAGAGAAAGAGGAGAGAGAAAGACTGAATTTCTATCTTTTCACACAATGCATCAAATCACTTGCTATTTTTTGTGATCTGGAGAGTGAAATTGAAAGATCTTATCCCCAAGAGGAGGAGACTTGATGCCAACAGTAATCTTCATTTTTAAAGGAAAACATGGGGTGTGAAAAAAATGGTGCCCCCCCATTCATCAAGATTCTTGCCTTTTGGCTTCTTCTAAGCTTAATTAACTTGTAACTTGCAAAAAAACTTGTTCACTCATTTGCATTTGCACTATTCTGCAAGTGGTTTTGAGCTAGAGAAAGGGGAAAACAACTTCAAATTTGAGACTCAACTAGACATGCAGCTCCCTGGTATCGAAATCTATTACCCTAGCCTATGTCACTTGCTTTCTGGCTTTTAGGTCAGGTAGCTGCTTCATATCACTAAACCTTGTGACCATTGAATGTAGGGTCGAATGAACTCCAATGGACAAATGAACACTTACATTGGATTCTTGGCCTTGAAATGCATCTAGGAAAACTCTAGCTCCTTGATCCATGATCAACACATTTTTCGCCAAAAATGCCTCTTTTATGGATCTCGAGCCACATTTTCACTTTAAATTCAGCTCTTAGTATTTGATACTATAGCTACTAATGACTTTTCTCTTGATGGTTTTTCTATAATGAGGATATTAAGGGATGCATTGCAACTTAATATTTTATATCAAAGTCATATTTTTATAAGACTTTGATCCATCTTTATCACCTCATGTTTAGATCGTATTGGGTATTTGGGACTTTTTGTGATATGTTTTACTAGGTAAATTTCTTGCTAAGCAAATAATGTCTCCATAGCTTGAGATCATGGATAATGTCTAGCAACTCTAACTCATGAGTAACATAGTTCTTTTTATGACTTTTTAGATTCCTTAAGAACTAGGAGATAGGATACCCCTCAAGCATGAATACACAACCTAATGCGAGAGAACTTGCACCAATTATCAGGACCTCAAACTCTTGCTATAAGTTTAGAAGCTTCAAGATAGGAGATGCTAAATGGATTTTCTTGAGTCTCTAAAAACGAGATTTCTCAATTGGAGTCCATGCAATAGAATATTTCTTCTTGATTAGATTGGTAAGAGGTGCGGCTATCAAGGCATAGTTTTTTGTAAACACTCTATACCATCTAGTTAAGCCTAGGAATCTTTGCACTTCCTTAATTGAGTTTGGAGGAGGTTTGGATGGGGCCAATCTTGCATGTCCTTGACTTTGGTTGGATTCACTATGATTCCTTTCTTAAATACTACAAATCTAAGGTACTCTATCTGCCCTTTAAAGAACACACACTTTCTCTTTTTGGCATAGAGCTTGTGCATTCTTAATATATCGAAAACAATTTTGAGCTAAGTATCATGGTCTTTATTTTATTTAAAGTAAGTTAAAGTATCATTGAAGAAGAATAAAACAAACTCATCAAGGTAGGGTTTGAATATATCTTACACTAACTTGTTAGAAGTGGTTGGGGCAATAGTTAGTTCAAAAGAAATTACATCATAGCATCCATATATTATATTAAAGTAAGTCTTTGGGATGTATTACTCTTTGATCCTAATTTGATATTAGCCCAACCTTAGGTCAAATTTGGAGAAGATCATTGCTCCTTGAAGCATGTCAAGAAGCTCGTCAATCCTCAAAATCAAGTATTTATTTTTGAATGTCACTTTGTTTAGGTCACGGTAATTTATGCAAAGACAAAGTGTACAATCCTTCTTCTTACAAAATAGAACTAAAGCTCCCCATGGTGAATTGATGGGTCTAATGTACCCTTGGTCTAATAATTGCTTGAAATGTTCCTTTAATTTGATGGGTTTGGGAATTGTCATTTGATAAGGGTGGCTTTGCCATAGGTCTATAGGTCTAGCTCGTAGGACAAGCTCGAACTCATGGTCCACTTCCCTTTTAGGAGGAAGCTATGTTAATTCTATTGGGAAGTTATCAGTGTATTCCTTCATCTTGGAAATTTTCTACTTTTCTTCTTTATTCTAATCAACCTTATTAAGCTTGATCAAGTAGATTGGTAAATCTTTTCTTAAACCATGGATAATGCATGAGGCTTTGGCTATTTGATGTTAGGTTTTTCAACTTTTCCTCATGTGGTTACTTGAACTCCTTTTGCATTTTGGAATGTTACTTGTCCTTTCCTACAATGAATGTGGACATCATTTGGAATTAGAAATTCAGAGCAAAAAATCAGGCTCCCTTGGTTTAGATCCCATGCAACTATCCTTAGGGGAGGCATAATGTGCTCAATCATAGGGTTTAACTTGTATTTAAGTATTTCTCTTTCTAGAAAATCACAATTTTTTTTCAAATAGTCTTTCAAAGCAACAAGAAAATTATCCTCTTGTGCATGAGTGCTTATATAGATTGTGAGATTACAAACAGAGGTTCTATAGTCTCAAGTCATGAATTTAGGGTCCTTCTTCTTAATCAAGTTAGCCCCATCTAGGCAAGAGTCATACCTTGTTTTGAGTATTAGGGTCCACTTTTTAATGATCAATCCCTATCCTTTAGTCCTAACAAGATGCTTATTTATCCTAGTAATGTCCATTTAAATATCTATTTGTAATTGAATATCCCATATCCCATTCCTAAATAGTATGATAGGAAAATGAAGGATTTGGAGAGGAATATTATGGAGCAGATGATGTGGGTGAGAATTTTCAAGGTTATGAGAACATGGAAAAACCAAACTTTGAAGTAGAGGATGAACTTCTTGGCTTTTCCTAAAGGCCAAGTTGAGGATAAAGATGGCTTGGGGTTGAGGATAAAGATGAGCAAATAGGAAAGTGTGGGTGGGGCTCATTGCTATCCATGAAAAGTAAAGGAGATTCAAACAAGAGGTTCTAAGAAAAATCAAGAAGACCAGGAATTTGATGGAATCATAGAAGTTCAAGAAGATGAGGATATTTAAAGAAACTACATGAAGCATTGAATAAAATAGCTCATTTGAATATATGTCTAAAAGAAAGAAGAAAGGGAGGTTTTCTTAACAAGAGAATTTAGATTTTGATAAATACTTAGAAGTATACTATAACTTATGTGATTGGTGATCTACCTACGTGATTCAAATATCATGAAGTAAAGCCTAATACACTTTGAGATATTATACAAAGAATTAAATCGGTCTCTTTTTTGAAGAAGTGAGCTCCATACATCATGGAAGAATTTAAACCAAAGTGATGATTTCAAAGCAGTCAAAAGGCAAGGAAAAAGAGAGCTCTATGTGGCAGTAGGTTTCTTTGCTGGTAATCACATAGAGTCCAATGAGGATATTAGTGTGACAACATCTCAATCCAATTCTAGTGTTAAATATTTTTAATGTTGATAATGCAAAAGGTGGTGAAGGTTCTTCCAAGAAGAGGAGGGAGAGAAGAAAGAAAGGACACACACATGCACGCACGCATGCACGCACGTGCACACACACACACACACATGCGCGCGCGCACGCACACACGCACACACACACACACACACACACACACACACACACACACACACACACACACACACACACACACACACACACACACACACACACACACACACACACACACACACACACACACACACACACACACACACACACACACACACACACACACACACACACACACACACACACACACACACACACACACACACACACACACACACACACACACACACACACACACACACACACACACACACACACATGTATTACACTTTGTATTTTGGCTAAAATACTACTATTTTATTGGAAAGTTAAAATTCATGTCTGAATTTAAGTGCAATAAAATTGATATAGATAAATTCTTTGCACTAATCTTTGTGTCTATACCCAAGTCTAATAGACTTGGCATAAAGGATGCCAATATTTAATGCAATTGTAAAATGCACTAAATTATTCATAATGCAATATAATATTAGCATTTTAATAAAAGATTTAGAAATGTCTTACTTTGAGCTTAGGATCTATATCCCAAGTTCACCTTGATATAGAGGGATACCAAGATTCAATATAAGTATTTGATGCTAGTATTAATCTTAGTATCTATGTCCCAAATCTTATAGATTTGACATAAGGGATACCAAGATTTACTATAAGTATCTAATGATTATATTGAGCTTAGTATTTATGTCCCAAATCTTATAGATCTAGCACTAAGAGATACCAAGTTTAATATAATCATAAATGTAATCTTAACTTAGTCGTAAGATTATAAAAACTCTTACGCGTGTATGTGAACCATGGAGATTGAGTTCTAAGTAGTCACTTGATTAAGAAAAGGCCTTGCGATATGAGTGGTAATGAAATATCAAGCTTTCCATTTAAAGCTTTACTACTATAGTTCTACGCATGGAGAAGGGGCACCACGGAGCTTTACTACTGTATGTCATTGTCGCTTCACATTGAAGGGAAACCATGATTTAGGATAGTCATACATCTAACTTAAGTGATTTGTAGCTTGTATGTTTTGTTGTGTTTTGTGTGTCAATATCCAAGCTCACTTGGTATACAAAGATACAAGGCTTTCCTTATGCTTGTACTAAGCATGGTGTCTAGGTTCCACATCCTTATGGTTAGGTACTAAAGGGACAACATGTATTAGTGTGGTCATGCTAACTTTAATGACTTGTAGCTTGTACTTTTTCCTTTATGTTAGTGTTCCAGGCTTACTTGGCACACAAAGATACAAGGATTTCCTATTACCTACACTAAGCATGGTATCTAGGTTCCACATTCTCATAGCTTGGTACTGAAGTGTGTCAAGAATCACCTAGTGGGGAGATTTGCTTGAGCTGTTGCACCAAACACACATCATACACACAAGAGGAAGTTCACTCAAGGACACAAGAAGAGAGATAGACACCATAACATTTTCTTGCTAGTTTCTTCTTCTTCTTCCACACACAATAGAATGTACACATAGTATAGATAAGATACAACATAAAGGAAAGGGGCTTACTAAGTCAAATAGGACATCATTGACTGTACTAATTGACTGATGCTATAACTATGCTTGTTGTAGGTAGATGTGAAAAATTAAATATAATAAGTGATAAGCTAGTTGCCATGTGTGGATCATAATGACCACCAATGTGCTAAGTGTAGATGTGTGGATCCATCTAGCTAGGCAGTCTATCATCAATGTCTATAGGTGTTGAGCTTGCCATCTCAACACTTCCTCTCAATCTCAATTACATCTCCACAACTCGAGGTAAGATTTTAAACTTTCAAAGCTTCTTTACTCCCAATACCTTTGTGAGAATGTCAACTATCTAATCCTATGCACTGACATATACCAAGTCAATCTTGTCAAAATGTGCGGATCTAGAGCATGGCTATGGCGGCTTGTAGGCATAGAGTGAACTCATGATGATAGAAACAAAGACAATGTTTGTTCCACAAGTGAATTAGGTTCCAAGATGGAAGCTTGGACTCATAAACACAATCTTGTGTATGATTGACAATGACAGGACACTTAACTGAAAGTACAAAGCATCATGACATTGTATTCATTCTATGTGAAAAGTGGTAGTCAAGTACAATGCTTTAGAGTTGTTGGATGGGTAGCAATCTTCCCTCTCTGTGCATATGGGATTACTGCAGCCTGCATGTCCTAAGCCCAAATTGCTTCATACAAAGATGATATACTAGGTGTGATTGCAAATATCTCAACACCCATCCTCAATCACAACCAGAAAGTACAAAGTGTGTAGAGGCTTTAGTGAAAGTAACACCTACAAAGTGTGGGCACACCATAAACATCGCAAAATACTAGACGCTGTTCGTAGAAAAGGCTAAGTGTGGGTACCACAAACATGATGGTCATCCAGAGGCTATAACAGGGGGCCTACAGAGGCTGTAGTGCAAGGCTACATGAGGAGTTTTACAAGCTTATGATAAAGACATTTGGGCTAGACATTACAAGGCTAAAGATTAGTAAGAATTTGGATCAAGGACTAACAGGCCCTTGCAGTTCTCAGCATTACTTTTGACATAGATCTTCAATTCATTGTAGGTCTTCTTACTCATTTTGATCATGTACTTGCTCTTCACTTTGCTTGCCGCTTCAGAGTCTTCATGATTTTTCTGCTTCTTCTTCTTATTCTTTTTCTCTTTGATCTTTTGGTCCTCTTCTTCTAGGTTCTCTTGATCTACTTCTTCATTGACTTTGCTTGCATATGCATTGGTCTTCATGTCCATGTCCCCCTTAAGCAAAGATATCACCATTTCTGAGATTTGCATGATGATCAAGGCACCTGGAATGTCTTCAAAATATTTAAATGAAATCATTGATTGCACTTGGATGTAGGTTACTACATTTCTTCCTATAGAAAAAAGTATCTTCTATGTAGTACAATTTGGTAAGGAGAACTGTATCACTCTTCATAACAAGAATCTTCATAAAGGAATTAATTTTGGTCATTCCCATAACTCATAATGAGCTTTGAATTCTGAGTTTGCACTGTATAAGAGTTACACTTTAATGTGTCAATAGACACAAGAAGATTAGTGTTTATCAACACTGTGTAATGTGTCCACCTGTTCCCTTCAGGACACGTCTTAGCAGTCCATCGAAAAGGAGGTCTAGAAAGCTCCGCGCGGCACTCCCATGAAATGTCACGGGGTTGGCGATCTAGGACTTTCTGCGTCTGCCACGTAGTGGAAGTATTCTGGCCCTTCCCACTTAGGAACGACCTGAATCAGGGTTTTTCCCAATGGTCATTTCCTAAACGACAACTAGCGTCGAACCCCGAGCGAACTACTTTACGCAGAAACACTAGGACCGAAGTAGATTCACACTGCACTTGGTTCAAGGAGAATGGAAAACGAGAGGGATGCAAGGTTCGACCTCTCTGCCATAAGGCATAGTCCCATTTTGTTTCCCTAAAACAGTGTAAATCAGGATCATTATAACCTAGACTCTAGGTCAGTGCCCTTGCTATTCATTATCTTTGAAACGATCTTCTTGCTGTCCATTATGATTGAGAAAAGTTCCCGGCCAACCGGGACCACCCATCCGTAGGATGGACCCATGGCCACATTCATCACACTTTCCTTAGGTTGTTTTAGTTGTCTAATTACCTACCACATTTAGTTAAACATGCATCAAGCAGCTTCCTTAATTAGCCTGTTAGGCACCGATTCCTTCACGTAATCTTAGCACTTGCATAGAAAAACAATATCAAATAAGTTCCTTTTCAACTAGTTATCATATTTATCCTTGGAATACATTTATAAAGTCCAGCCCGTAGGCTTATCCATAATCTGCCTGAAGGCTATCCAACAATCCACAGGGATTACTAATCCAAGATTCCGCCTGTAGAATAGTATGCGGGCCTTGAGATCCAATCGCGAGTCATGTTGGCCTCTTGTGTAGGGCCTGAAAGGTGAGGGATTTATGGCTAGAGCCCCCCCCGGCACCCAAGCATCCTCTTGCTCCAAGTAGTGCTCAATGGAGAGACCTCTCGCAGCGCGTTTGGTCCACCTTCTTGGGGCGCGGCTAACAACCCCCTTGGTTAGGGTCAGGCAGACAATCGGGGGTAACTGAGCTACCACTCCCTTCAGGCCTTCAACCTGAAGCATTAGATATCTTTTCATCCTTTAGTTCCTTGTGCAAAAAAAGCAAACAATGCTCTTTAAACTGATACAAGCACAATCATTTCTAGTGGTCGTTATTTTGGCCAACTGCTAAGAAGTGAATCCTTTTCTCCGAATGTATCCAGCATTTGATTCCGGGGTCAATTGCGACTTGGAAAGATCCCCAAGGTTTTGTTTGATAACCCATATGTCCTTGGGTTAGGGTCATATCCTATTAACCCAACTTAACCAATACCTTAAGTTCTATTAACAGAAAGTATGTTGCTCCAAATTATTGATTGGTCCTTTGCTTCCAAGAAAATATCTAATCCCCTTACCTTGGTTCTACCAATCTCATTCCGAGGAATTGGCCATTCCCTTGTGATCAAACCACAAGATCATGCGACTCTGCAACTTGTTGCACAAGTGTTGCATCTAATCCATGGGACTATTTCACCCATCGAACGACGTCTTCTAATCACAGAATCATGATTGGATAAGAATAGGGTTTAGGGTGTCTTCATATCCAATTCATTTCCGATTGCACTAGGCCGATTCCGTCAGTCCTAGGGTTCCAACTCAATTCGAGTTTCATCTTTTTAATCAAGTGATCCTTAGGCGAGAAACCCTAGATCGTTTGTTGCGAGTATGTCCTATTGTCCCTACATTCTGTGAATATGGGCAGGTCTTTAGGTTATGAGAGTTTCAACTTGGCAATAAGTGCGACTAGGTCACGTCCTCAACGTGCTAAACCCTAGTTAGCACTTGGGAGATGTTGCATCGACTTAACCATTCCTAAGAGATTCCTTTGCCGTTTAGGTGTTTAGGGTAAACCAATTTACTTGTCTATTCATGAAGATATTGTCTTGAGATCAAAGAAGGGAAAAACTAGTTGCATTACGATACCATTCTAGTAAGCACACAATTCATTGCCTACGTATGATTAGATTTACAATCCCTAACTTTTCTAGTTAAGATCAAAGTGTATGTTAAGTTACGGCATAATTTCTATTGATCCTTCTAGAACATGCATTCAAGATTCATGCCACTAAACTTTTAGGGTTTTATGTTAAAATGAACCATGCACCCTTCCCTAACTCCATGAAATATTCGTGCGTTGAATGAGCATTACACAACCTTTTCTAACTACTACATAGTTTGAATGAGATTTATGCCAATTGTCTAGAGTTTAACCTACTTCATGCAACCCTAGAATCATTTCCATGCCTTGCAAATTCCTATGGTTGTTAGCAATCATCTTTAATGAATCATTGCGAAGAAAGAGATGTCTAATAATGCGACATGCGATTTAATCTTTCATGCATAATTGAAGTGTACTACAATAATTTTGACTTTGTAATGATGGTCATTAGTTGATCTAGATTCGTTACTTTGCAATGCATAAAAACAATTTGCTAAGAATGTATAGACGTCTTATGTTCTTCTTTTGTTCATTTCTTTGAGAAATACAAATGACTGGTTCTTCAATTGTGAGCTATTTCCTTTAAGATAGCCAATGTTTTTCAATCGCAAAAGTGCATCTTACTTCCGTGAATTAACCATGCATAATTGCAATATTACGACGTAAATAAAAAATAGGAAGAAAACTTGGACTTGTGGGTTCAGTGAAATGTCCACATGAATGTTAGGAGATGATCCTCCTGCGGTTGCGCCTTGTGCCTTTTTAGGGGCCATCAATAATTTGACCTTCTTGCCTTGGCCGCAAACTTATGATCTTGGCCTATCTCCCTCGTATGCGAAACTCTCTTTTCGGTACAGCTTCCTTGACCGAAGCACCATCTTTTGGAATTGGGATTTAGAAGGCCTTAGGGTTCGAAGCTTGGGCCTTCTTTGATTTTAAAAAAATCTCGGGGGTTTAAGGAAATTATGGGGATGATTGAGTGGGAAGTGCTTTGTAGCTCCCTCTCCTTCAAAGCCCTGGAAAGGCGTATTAGGGAACTAGTGGGAAGACCTTATAGGCTTCCACTATGAAGCTTAAGAGGGGAAAGAAATTTGGGCTTCCAGAGGGTTCAAAAGGGAAGGGCCTTTTTACTGGTTAGAAAAATAGGTTTGTGGGATTTGCAATAGGAAGGATGGGGTGGTTAGAGTGAACTTAAGGAGAACCAATGGAAAAGAGGGTTTAAAACCTACTAATATGGCTTGTGTGGGAATGCAATGGGAGGCTTTAAAAGAAAATAGGGGGGTTAAAAAGGCTGTGGAAATGCTATGGAAAGGGGCTTAAAAACCCGGGCTAAGGTGGCTTTTGGGGAATCCAAGGGGGGGAAAGGGTTTAATTCTCAGGGGATAAAAACCCATTGTGTAAGAGTGCAATGGAAAAGGGGACTTAGAGAGCCCCCTTAGAAGCTTCCAAGAAGCTTCTTGGAAGCTTCTGTGGGTGTTTGCAGTGGGAGAGGGAAGTGGCGGCGCAACTCGACCTCTAGCGGCAGCGGCGGCTCTTAAGCCCAGGCGGCAGCATTCTCATTGGCGACCTCCCGCCGGCACGGCAGCTCTAGGAGCTTCTTCTTCCCCTACGCGGCAGCTTCAATACCTTCCTCCACAGTTTGGCGCTGACTTCCTTCTCTCACGCTTCCCCTTCACATTCAGAATCTACCACTCTCCCTCCTCCACCCCTTAGAGGGGGTTTATATAGTTGAAGGGAGGGAGGATCTCCCCCCCACGCGGCCTGTTGCATTGCTCGATCTCCCCCACGTCGTCGAGCTATGGTGCTGATACACCCGCGCCACACTCCCTTTCCTCCAGCAAGGAACTCGGTTGGGAAAAGGAGTAATAAATTTTTGAGTTTTTATCCCCTTAATATCCTTTTGACGTCCTCCCAAGAGGAGGTTCACATGTAGATATGCGGGTTTTTAAACCTCAATCTCGTTTGGCCAGTGGAGACTCATGATATGTCGTGTACCGTTTAAAGATCGCACCATCCCTAATTCAATGCTGAAATTGCCATTGCATGAGACTCACGTGGGATTGTAATATTTTTTTAACAGAAATATTACATTCTCTCCCCCTTGGAGGAATCGAGATGCCCTCATCTCGAGATAAACTAGGGATATTGATGGTTGAGAGTGCTTTCATCTATCCAAGTGGCATCCTCCTCAGGATAATCTTTCCATTGGACGAGGCATTCTCTCAAGGTTCTAGATCTCAATTGTCTCTCCCTAACATCTAAGATCCTTTCAGGCCGTAGTTCAAGGACTCCTTGACTAGGCATTACAACCTGTTGGTCATCAAGTACATGACTAGGATAAGGTACATACTTCTTCAGAAGGCTGATATGGAATACATTATGAACCTTTAGGTTCTCAAGGAGTTGCAGTCTATAAGCATTAGGTCCTAGGCACTTGAGGATCTTGTATGGTCCAGAATACCTTGGACTTAGCCTCTTGCAATATCCTAAGGATAGGGAACTCTTCTTTGGCCGCACACGAATGAAGACCATGTCTCCTTCCTCGAAGATTATTTCTTGACACTTCAAATCCGCATATGCCTTCTGTCTATCCTTGGCGGCTTGGATGTCTTGTCATATTGACTTTACTTGGTCATCCATCTCTTCCAACATATGCCTTAAAGCTTCAACCCTCAAGGTTGGATTAGAAAAGTTTAGGGGACTTCGACAGTCATGACCATGCAATGCTTGAAAAGGGGTCATCTGAATGCTTTGTTGGTAAGAAGCATTGTAGGCAAACTCAACCAAAGGCAAGTATTGAATCCACCTTTTTGGTTCATGACAGCAGTGTGCCCTTAGCATAACCTCGATGACTTGATTGACTCGCTCCATTTGTCCATCAATTTGGGGATGGTAAGCTGTGCTAAAACAGAGTTGAGTCCCAATGGCTTCAAAGATAGCTCTCCAGAAATGTGATGTGAAAAGAGAATCACGATCACTAATGATTCTTCTGGGTAACCCATGTAAGTTGAATATCTCCTTGATAAACAACCTTGCAATGTCTGAGGCTTTATAGTTTGTCTTTATTGGAATAAGGTGTGCAACCTTAGTAAGTATGTCAATCACAACCATGATGGAGTTGTATCCTCCCTGAACTTGGGGTAGGCCAACAACAAAGCACATACTGATGAATTATGGACTTTATAGTTTGTCTTTACTAGAATAAGGTGTGCAACCTTAGTAAGTATGTCAACCACAACCATGATGGAGTTGTATCCTCCCTGAACTTGGGGTAGGCCAACAACAAAGTCCATACTGATGAATTCCCATTTCATTTGGGGAATGGCAAGTGGTTGTAACTTTTGTGGCATTTTGACATGTTCGGCTTTGATACATTGACAAGACAAACACTCAGTGACATATTTGAGAACGTCACCTTTAAGCCTCTCCCAATGGTAGCTCTTCCTAACTACATTGAGAGTCTTGGCATAGCCAGGATGTCTTGAGAAAGGGGAATCATGAGCTTCCCACAATATCTTCTGCTTAAGTGACTGGCTTGCTAGTATACATAATCTTGTTCTATAGTAGACAAGTCCACTATTGATAGAGAATTCATGATACTTAGCCTGTAGATTTTGGTCCTGGTCCTTGATAGGGATCTCCCTTAACATCTTTTGATAGGCTGGATCATGGTATGCTTCATCTCTACCTAGCTCAAGTATTGGGTTGTTTGGTATGGACACCTTTGTGCCTAGAGATCTAGCTGTTGATGGATTTTGCAAGATTAGTGAATTAAGGAATGCCTTGCGACTAAGTGCATTGGCAACTACATTTTCCTTTCCCGGTCGGTACTTTATTTCAAAATCATACTCCTCCAGCACTTCAATCCACCGAGGTTGCCTCATGTTGAGCTCGTTCTAGGTAAAGATCCACCTGAGACTTTTATGATCAGTCACTAGAGTAAACTTGTTACCCACAACAGGTAGTGTCTCCAAAGCTTTAGAGTATGGATGACAGCTAACAGTTCTAGATCATGGGTAGCATAATTCTTCTCATGGCTTTTCAGTTTCCTTGAAGAGTATGCTACAGGATGACCTTCCTGCATGAGCACACATCCTAAGGCAAGCGTGCTAACATCAGTTACTACCTCGAACTCCTTATTGAGGTCTGGAAGTTTTAGGATAGGTGCTAATACCAAACTTTGCTTCAATCTATTAAAGCTGGTTTGTTTGGCAGTTGACCATGCAATGGATGTTTGCTTCTTCAGGAAGTCCATCAAAGGTGCTACAATCAAAGCATAGTTTTTTATGAAGACCCTATACCATCCTGTCAATCAAGGAAAATTGCGTATTTCTTTGACAGTTGTTGGTATTGGCCATTCTAGAACATCTCTGACTTTGGCCGAATCCATTGAGATTCCTTTCACTGATACGATGAATCCCAGATACTCAATCTGACATTTGAAGAATGCACACTTCTTTATCTTAGCATAGAGCTTATGTGCTCTCATTGTCTCAAGGACAATCCGAAGTTGGGATTCATGATCTTCTTCCTATTTGGAATAGACCAAAGTGTTGTCGAAGAAGACGAGTACGAAGTCATCAAGATATGGCCTAAAGATATCCTGCATTAACTTGTTGAAGGTGACAAGCACATTCATGAGCCCGAATGACATAACTAGGAACTCAAAGTGTCCATATCTTGTGTTGAAGGCCGTTTTTGGGATATCTTCTTCCTTGATCCTTATCTGATAGTAACCAGACCTGAGATCAATATTGGAGAAGATCTTCGCACCCTGAAGACGATCAAGAAGCTCATCTATTCTAGGAATAGGGTACTTGTTCTTGACAGTTGATTGATTCAACCCTCTGTAATCAATACACAGTCGAAGGGTTCCATCTTTCTTTTTCTGGAACAATACTGGAGCTCCCCATGGTGAACTGCTAGGACGGATGTAGCCCTGATCTAGAAGTTGCTTGAGTTGTTCCTTCAGCTCAATTGCTTCTAGGATGGACATTCTATAAGGTCTCTTTGCAATTGGCGCAGCTCCTGGCACTAGCTTGATCTCATGATCCACTTCTCTTTGAAGCGGGAGTTTTGTCAACTCTTCAAGAAATACGTCCGCGTACTCCTTTAACCATGAATGTTCTTCACTAGATTCCTGCTTTTGATCTAGCTTATTGAGCTTAAACACGTAGATAGGTAATCCCTTTCTAACTCCCTTTATAATACGAGATGCTTTGGCCAATTGAATTTTTGGTTTTCCAATCTCACCTTGAGTCGTGACTAATTCCCCTTCAGAGTTTTGAAAGGAAACTTGGCCCTTTCCACAATGAATGTGGGCGTCATTAGGTTTAAGCCAATCCATTCCAAGTAGACACTCATGGATACCTAGGTTCATGACTCTGAATTTGACCGAAGTCGTCTTTCCTCCCAGAAAGAATTCCACCTTAGCAGTTTGCCTGGTACAAGTGACCTCACAACCATTTGCTAATTCCACAAGCAAGGTAGATGCTTCTACTGTGGCTATTCCTAATCTTCTTGCACAAGCTTGTGAGATAAAGGAATGTGTACTGCCATAATCAATCAACGTTTTGAAACCTTTACCTTGATAATCTGATGGCATCTGAATCATCGAAAACTGGCGATTCGGCCCTTTCTTGTGAAGAGTGGCATGGACTGTCACCCTTTCAAACTCTGCTTCCATTGTCAAATCTTCTTCTTCGCCCATTTTCCTATTGGCAACACATGTGGTTCTTTTTCTCTGCCTCGGGTAGCGGCTCCCTGGCCATGGCCAGTTCCTTGGAAAGGTGCTTGGCGATGTCCTTCTCCAAGCTTGGGACATTGCCTCTTGAAATGATTGGGCTCGTTGCAGTGGAAAAAACAGAGGTTTCGGCCATTGCTTTGAGTAGGGACAAAGCTGTTGGCATTATTAGTCCTTGCTTTCTTTCTTTGTCCTCGATTCTGACCTTGAACTCTCTTCATTTGAGGCCTATATGCTCCTTTGTTCGGGTCATTATAAGACCAAGTTTTGTTACCTCTTGGCCTAGCCTGCATCTCTTGAATTATAGGTGCAACTCGAATGAGTGTGTCCTGAAGATCTGATGGGCGCATAGATTCGAGACAGGTATTCACTGGTGGGTTTAATCCAGCACAAAATTTTGACACTTGTTGTGTCATGTCCATCTGTGGCGCATACTTAAGAAGTGAGACGAATTTAGAATAGTATGCGTCAAGAGTGAGTCCCAGCTGTTTCAGCTCGTAGAACTCATTCATTTTCTACGTGCGATATACAGGTGGTAAGTATCTTCCTTGCACCGCTTTCTTTAGCTTTTTCTAGGTAACAGATCCTTCTGCGATCCCTTGATCTTTGCACCATTGCTTCCACCAAAGCCTAGCTTTGCGGGTGGGCTTCAGCTTGGCGAGCATAGCTTGGTTGGCGGGTGCAGAACCGGCTGCTTCAAAGTAATCCTCCATGGATTCCATCCAAATCTCAACATTCGCTTGGACAGTCCTACCTTTCCCGTCAAATTCAGGCGCCTTAATCTGCTTGAGAAGAAACTTCTTCTCCTGGATCACGGCAGTACTTGAAGTAGGAGGCGAACTGGGAATTTGTACTTGGGGTTGTGCCTGAATAAAGGATTCTTAACGTTATAACTCGCTAATCATTATGATTTATATTTCATACCCAATTTAGCTATCAACCAAGAATCCTAGTCACTTAACTTTTTATCAATTCTCATGGACAAGACATGCATTGATAAAAAGAATTCTTATTGCATTTATATGGGCATAGCCCTTTCAGAGTACAACATTTCCTGAGATGATAGAGTAACTGTTACATTTAGTTTGGGGATAATAATGTTGTATTATATTTATCTGCGGGAACTGGATAATAGTATGGTTTTGGGTCATGGATCTTCAGGAATCGGTAAGTCATCGGAAGATTAGGGTATCCTTTCCTTTGGAACCCATTCTTCTCATAGTGCCCCAACACCTTGATCCTGTCGATGGGGATTACACGGGTCACTTCCTCATATACATATGAGTTCAGCTCAACCCTCTGACCTTGAATATGTAAAGTTGAGTTTATGTGAGCCTCCACAAAAATGAACAGCTTCACGATCTTCAGGTCTTCAACCACTTGATCCTCTTTAGGTTGGTTCGAAGGTATGCAAACCGGTGGGTAGCTATGTAGTAGATTCTTGACTCACCCGTCCATCTTCGTTCCACGTACAAAGGCAATGGATTATAAATACAATCTAGGATGTTCATCATCTCAACCCTTTGTCAATAATTCAGGGAATGCATCGCGGTCATAAACATGACTTGGAACACTAAGAACTTGTTCCATGCTTCATAATTATGCAAGACAGCATCGAAATTAAGGAAATGTTCTAAACAACAACATTTGTTTTACTTCTTCTTACTAAGATTTCTTAAAAAACAATCCTTTGTTGGTTCGCTCTGATACCAACTATAACGTGTCCACCTGTTCCCTTCAGGACACGTCTTAGCAGTCCATCAAAAAAGGAGGTCTAGAAAGCTCCGCTCGACACTCCCATGGAATGTTATGGGGTTTGTGATCTAGAAATTTTAGTGTTTTCCACGTAGCGGAAGTATTCTGGCCGTTTCCACTTAGGACCGACCTGAATCAGGGTTTTCCCCAATGGTCATTTCCTAAACGGCAACTAGCGTCGAACCCCGAGCGACGAACCCCGAGCGAACTGCTTTACGTAGAAACACCAGGTTCGAAGCGGATTCACACTGCACTTGGTTCAAGGAGAATGGAAAACGAGAGGGATGCAAGGCTCGACCTCTTTGCCATAAGGCACAGTCCCATTTCGTTCCCCTAAAATAGCATAAAATGGGATTATTATAACCTAGACTCTAGGTCAGCACCCTTGATATTCATTTCCTTTGAAACGAGCTTCTTGCTGTCCATTATGATTGAGAAAATTTCCCGGCCAACGGGGACCACCCATCCGTAGGATGGACCCATGGCCATATCCACCGCACTTTCCTCATGTTGTTTCAGTTGTCTAATCACCTACCACATTTAGTTGAACATGCATCAAGCAGCTGTCCGTTAGGCACTGGTTCCTTCACGTAATCTTAGCACTTGACATAGAAAAACAGTGTCAAACAAGTTCCTTTTCAACCAATTATCATATTTATCCTTGGAATACATTTATAAAGTCCACCTCATAGGCTTATTCATAATTCGCCCGAAGGTTATCCAACAATCCACAGGGATTACTAATCCAAGATTCCGCTCATAGACTAGTATGCGGGCCTCGAGATCCAATCGCGAGTCACATTGGACTCTTATGTAGGGCCCAGAAGGCGAGGGATTTACAGCCAGAGCCCCCCTAGCACCCAAGCGTCCTCCTGATCCAAGTAGCGCTCAACGGAGAGACCTCTCGTGGCGGCTTCGGTCCACCTTCCCAACGCGGCTAACAACTGCCTTGGTTAGGGTCGACAGATAGTCGGGGGTAACTGAGCTGCCACTCCCTTCAGGCCTTCGACCTGAAGCATTAGATATCTTTTCATCCTTTAGTCCCTTGCGCAAAAAAAGCAAACAGTGCTCTTTAAATTGATACAAGCACAATCATTTCTAGTGGTTGTTATTTTGGCCAACTGCTAAGGAGTGAATCCCTTTCTCTGAATGCATCTAGCATTCAATTCCGGGGTCAATTACGACTTGGCAAGATCCCCAAGGTTTTGTTTGATAACCCGTATGTCCTTGGGTTAGGGCCGTATCCTATTAACCCAACTTAACCAATTTCTTAAGTTCTATTAACAGAAAGTATGTTGCTCCAAATTATTGATTGGTCCTTTGCTTCCAAGCAAATATCTAATCTCCTTATCTTGGTCCCTTTTCCCAGGAAAGTTACTATATCATGACGACTACTCATCCTCTTGCAAGATAAACTTGCATAAGAATCTGCCAATCTCATTTTGAGGAATTGGCCATTCCCTTGTGATCAAACCACAAGATCATGCGACTCTGTAACTTGTTGCACAAGTGTCACATCTAATCCATGGGACTATTTCACCCATCGAATGGCGTCTTCTTGATTGGATAAGAACAAGGTTTAGGGTGTCTTCATATCCAATTCATTTCCGATTGCACTAGGCCAATTCCGTCGATCCTAAGGTTCCAACTCAATCCGAGTTTCATCTTTTTAATCAAGCGATCCTTAGGGTAGAAACCCTAGATCGTTTATCGCGAGTATGTCCTATTGTCCCTACATTCCATGAATGTGGGTAGGTCTTTAGGGTATGAGAGTTTCAACTTTGCAATAAGTGCAACTAGGTTACGTCCTCAACGTGCTAAACCCTAGTTAGCACTTGGGAGATGTTGCACCGATTTAACCATTCCTAAGCGACTCCTTTGCAATTTAGGTATTTAGGGTAAACCAATTTACTTGTCTATTCATGAAGATATTGTCTTGATCAAAGAGGGGAAAAACTAGTTGCATTACGATACCATTCTAGTAAGCACACGATTCATTGCCTACGTATGATTAGATTTACAACCCCTAACTTTTCTGGTTAAGATCAAAGTGTATGTTAAGTTATGGCATAATTTCTATTGATCCTTCTAGAACATGCTTTCAAGATTCATGCCACTAAACTTTTAGGGTTTTATGTTAAAACGAACCATTCAACCTTTCCCTAATTTCATGAAATATTCGTGTGCTGAATGAGCATTACACAACCTTTCCTAACTACTACATAGTTTGAATGAGATTTATGCCAATTGTCTAGAGTTTAACCTACTTCATGCAGCTCTAGAATCATTTCCATGCCTTGCAAATTCCTACGGTTGTTAGCAATCTTCTTTAATGAATCATTGCGAAAAGAGATGTCTAATCATGCGGCATGCGATTTAATCTTTCCATGCATAATCAAAGTGTACTACAATAATTTTGACTTTGTAATGATGGTCATTAGTTGATCTAGATTCGTTACTTTGCAATGCATAATTTTTTTTTGCTAAGAATGCATAGACGTCTTATGTTCTTCTTTCATTCGTTTCTTTGAGAAATACAAATGACCGATTCTTCAATTGTGAGCTATTTCCTTTAAGATAGCCAATGTTTTTCAATCGCAAAAGTGCATCTTACTTCCGTGAATTAACCATGCATAATTGCAATATTACGACGTAAATCAAAAATAGGAAGAAAACTTGGACTTGTGGGTTCGGTGAAATGTCCACATGAATGTTAGGAGATGATCCTCCTGCGGTTGTGCCTTGTGCCTTTTTAGGGGCCATCAATAATTCGACCTTCTTGCCTTGGCTGCAGACTTATGATCTTGGCCCGTGTCTCCCTTGTACGCGAAATTCCCTTTTCGGTACGGCTTCCTTGACCGAAGCACCGTCTTTTGGAATTGGGCTTTAGAAGGCCTTAGGGTTCGGAGCTTGGGCCTTCTTTGTTTTAAAAAAATCCTGGGGGTTTAAGGAAATTATGGGGAAAATCGAGTGGGAAGTGCTTTGTAGCTCCCTCTCCTTCAAAGCCCTGGAAAGGCGTATTAGGGAACTAATGGGAAGTCCTTATAGGCTTCCACAACGAAGCTTAAGAGGGGAAAGAAATTTGGGCTTCGGGAGGGTTCAAAAGGGAAGGGCCTTTTAACCAGTTAGAAAAATAGGCTTGTGGGTATTGCAATAGGAAGGATGGTTTTAAATTCGGCGGTTAGAGTGAACTTAAGGAGAACCAACGGAAAAGAGGGTTCAAAACGTACTAATATGGCTTGTGTGGGAATGCAATGGGAGGCTTTATAAGGAAACAGGGGGGTTAAAAAGGCTTTGTGGAAATGCTATGGAAAGGGGCTTAAAAACCCGGGCTAAGGTGGCTTTTGGGGAATCCAAGGGGGGGAAAGGGTTTAATTCTCGGGGGATATAAACCCCTTGTGTAAGAGTGCAATGGAAAAGGGGGCTTAGAGAGCCCTCTTAGAAGCTTCCAAGAAGCTTCTTGGAAGCTTCTTTGGGGGTGTGTGCAGTGGGAGAGGGAAGTGGCGGCACAACTCGACCTCCAGTGGCAGCTCTTAAGCAGCACAGGCAGCAGCGTTCTAATTGGGGACCTCCTGCCAGCACGGCAACTCTAGGAGCTTCTTCTTCCCCTACGCGGCAGCTTCAATACCTTCCTCCACAGTCTGGCGCCGACTTCCTTCTCTTACGCTTCCCCTTCACGTTCAGCATCTACCACTCTCCCTCCTCCACCCCTTAGAGGGGGTTTATATAGTTGAAGGGAGGGAGGACCTCCCCCCCCCCCCCCCCCTGTGGCCTGTTGCATGGCCTGATCCGCCCCACGTCGTCCAGCTATGGTGCTGATACACCCGCGCCACACTCCCTTTCCTCCAGCACGGCATTCGGCTGGGAAAAGAAGGAGTAATAAATTTTTGAATTTTTATCCCCTTAATATCCTTTTAACCTCCTCCCAAGAGCAGGTTCACATGTAGATATGCGGGTTTTGAAACCTCGATCTCGTTTGGCCCGTGGAGACTCATGATACGTTGTGTACCGTTTAAAGATCGCACTATCCATAACTTCAATGCCGGAATTGTCATTGCATGAGACTCATGCAGGCTCGTAATATTTTTCAACAGAAATATTACACACTGAATGAGTATAAAAAAGATACTATCTTGAAGCTTGGTATTGAAACTAAGTTTGATTTCTTGCTTCCCTTGCTGATTTGATTTAGAAACTAAGTAGATTAGAGTGAATTAGAATTGCAAAGGGTTGGTTGAGCCCAAAGGAGTGAGAAATTGAAGGATTTTATGAGCTTGAGTTCAAAAGCTATGGAGGATTGTTAGGGTTTGAGGTGCAGGCGATTGATTTTTCCGATAATTCAACAGCTACATTGGATCATTTCGTCACGTATTTGATGGAGATGAAGCTTAGGAGTCTTTCTTCAAATGCCCTATACTCAAAGATGCAATCGCAGCGTGTAGATAGAGATCAGGTTGTACAAACTAATACAGACGCAGAATTTCTAGCAAGCTCAAATTCATGCAATGTTCGGCTCAATGATGAGTAATGTTGGACTGTGATGTACCAGGGAGCTTTGCCACGAGTAGAGGAATGTTTATCCAGAAGGAATCATGGGCTGAGATGGCCTATAAAGTAAGATATAGAAGGTCCAAGTGCTGTATGTGTTGTCTAGCTATGGCTGCCAAACTGTGGCTATGGGGTTCAAGTGAGAAATTGGAGTCATACACTCACACTGAGTTGGATGTGAGCTGGATAGAGGTTGAGAGGAATCAACAGAGGCTGGAGAAGGAATGCCATGCCTGACTGGGCTCTGATACCATCTCGAAATGTGCAGATCTAGTGCATGGCTATGGCGGCTTGTAGGCATAGAGTGAACTCATGATGATAGAAACAAAGACAATGTTTGTTCCACAAGTGAATTAGGTTCCAAGATGGAAGCTTGGACTCATAAATAGAACCTTGTGTATGACTAACAATGACAAGACACTTAGCTGAAAGTACAAATCATCATGACATTGTATTCATTCTATGTGAAAAGTGGTAGTCAAGTACAATGCTTTATAGTTGTTGGATGGGTAGCAATCTTCCCTCTCTGTGCATATGGGATTACTGCAGCCTGCATGTCCTAAGCCCAGAATGCCTCATACAAAGAGGCTATACTAGGTGTGATTGCAAATATCTCAACAAATCTCTTGCCAAGTACCTTCTGTCTCACAAAGTGGTGATGCATCTCAATGTATTTTATCCTAGCATGGAACATTGGGTTTTTAGCTAGATGTATATTGCTTATGTTGTCACAGTAAATGAAAATCAGGCCATGTCCTTGCATATCCAAATCACCCAATAACTTTTGTAGCCATGCCACCTCACATGCTACCTTAGCAGAAGATCTATACTTAACCTCTGTACCTCAATAAAGCAACTATAGGTTGCTTTTGCTACTCTATATAACTGTTGTACTACTAAGGAAAAACATGAATCTATTGGTAGATCTTCTCTTAGTAGACATGCTATCAGCCCAATCTACATTTGTGTATCCAAAACCCTGTATATCCTTACTTACCTCATAAAAAAGTCCATAATGCAAAGTGGACTTCAGTACCTCAAGATGTGTCTAACTACATCCAAGTGAGGCTTTCTAGCCATTTGCATAAACTGAATGACAAGGCCAACAATATAGCTCAAATCTGGCCTTGTGATAGTCATGTAAATCAAACTTTCTATTATTCTCATGAACAAATTAGGTTTTTCTATCTCATCCCCAACATTAGCACTCAACTTCACATTTTTCTCCAATGGCACTGAAAGAGGCTTACACGTTGTCATACCATACTTTGATAGCATATCCAATCCATACTTTCTTTGGGATAGCCATATATCATAAACACATATAATTACCTCAATACTAATAAATTACCTTAGCTCACTCAAATCCTTCATCTCAAACTTCTTTTTCGAAAAATTCTTAACTTTAGTAATCACCCTATTACACTATCGCATGTAATAATCAAGTCATCCACATAGATGACTATGATGACCAATCCTACATCTCCCTTTCACATATAAAGTGAGCGATTCGCATCAAAAATATAAAATCCAATGTTGATAAGATACTCTCCAATCTTTTCAAACCATGCTCTAGGTGCTTGCTTCAACCCATGTATTGATTTCTTTAACCTGTACACATATGTGGGATACTCTAAATCCTTATGACCTATGCCTTGCTCCATATACACCTCTTCTTTGATTTCACCATGCAAGAAGGAATTCTTGACATCCATTCACCACAAATTCTAACCTTTGGTTGTTACCAAAGCAATCACATATCTAAACAATTTCCATCCTATTAACTAGGCTAAATGTCTCCTCATAATCTATTTCATATGTTTGAGCATAGCCTTTTTCAACTAGCCTAGCCTTATACATACTAGTCAAAAAATCTATATTATGTTTGATTTTGTAAACCCACTTACAACTTTTATCTTTTTTGGCCCTTAGGAAATGGTACAAGATCCCAAGTCTTATTGGCTTCCAGTAGTGTAGCCATCTCATCATCCATTGTTACATCCTAGTGAGAATTACCAATAACATCTTCAAAACAAGTGGGCTCAATATCCTCAACCATCTTTACCATATAAACATAATGGTGATCTACATAACCTTCAAAACCAAATCTTTTAATAAGGCATCTGACCTTGCTAGACTTGCATACCATTGGATCACTCATAAATGGAGGATTTACATTACCATGTGCTCTTTATACACCTGATGTCTTTACTAAAGTAATACAAAGCTCATCATCCAAACTCTCTAAACCACTAGAATATCCATTAACAACACTTTCTTAATTTATTTTTCTTTACCTCCAACACGTGTAGATCCACTTGAAGATGTGGGGCTACTCCTTAGTCTCCTAGACCAAGGGCTACTTGTAGATGTAGTACCAGATGATGTTTCTAGTCTACTAAGGCTCTGTGATTCTTTCTTTTCTTTTTGTACATAGCTATTATGATCATCATCATAATCCAATGCATCACCACTAGATGTATACTAACTGCTCATCCAATAAAAAATAATATATGTTCTTACTTTGAACTCACCTGTATGATGACAGGGTTATAAGAACGATATTTTTTTGCTCTAAAGAGTATCCAATAAAAATACATTTATTAGCCTTTGTATCAAGCTTCTTTCGCAGCTCATATGGCACATGAACATATGCAATACAATCAAACACTTTCAAGTATGACACATCATCAAGCCTCTTGCTTATAAAGCATTCTTTGAGGGTCATCCCATGAGCTGCAGCTATGCGAGTTTTGTTCATAATATAGAATTTATGAAATTTTGCAGCTCTAAAAGTAGACAACCCTATAACTAATCCTTTGGACTATATTAATTTCAGCCTTTGCACATTTGTATGTCCAATATGTTTATACCATATTTTAATGTCTATGACCACTCATTTTCCTTTAGCATACATAGCAACATTTATAGCAAAAGTTCTAGCATCTAAAGTGAACATGTCGTCAACTCTACTTCCTTTTGAAACCAACTTGCACTTTAAATCATTAAAGTCTTCTATAAAATAACATGCTTCATTAAATCAAACATGCAACCCTTGCTCTACAATTTGACTAACAAATATTAAATTCTTTGTGATTGATGGCACATCCAATATATTTGATAGACTCTTTGTGTAGCCATCATGCAAAGACAAGGGAACCTTTCCAATTTGTGAAATTGGGTGGCATGAATCATCACCCATCTACACATGACTTGGATCACATGATTAGATGTACCTAAATCGGCATACCATACATCATCATGTGTCTCATTTCTTGTAACATCATTCATCATATGCTCCATAACAAACAGATACTCATTTTTGTCTTCATTCTATTGTGAAGATGATGCATAGTTTCCTTGTTGCAATTTATCATTGTGCATATCATCCTTCTTAGCATAACAATGTGCTGCAATATGACTTGTTTTTCCACAATAATGGCAAACAATAGTAGAATTTCTAGAATCTATGTTCTGCCATTCACCTCTTCCTCTAGAGATCCCCCTACCTCTAAAGTTTCCATGGCATCCTAAAGCTTGTATTTCACCGAATTGTTGATTTAACCTATTTTGCTAGTTATCACCATTATGTCTCGTAGTACGATCTCTCAAATAGGATCTACCATATCATCTTCTTGAACTTGAGTAAAATGCTTAGACATGTTCACCATTTCTTTCAGATAAGTCACTTTTCATATTGATCTCTTTAGTAATCATAAGGGATACTAACTCATCAAAATATATGAGGTTTTCGCATTCATGATATACCCTAGCATAGTATTATCAATGAGTACAGATAGCCAATACATTACCTTATTGTCCTTTACATTTCCTTTTTTCCACGCCTTTAACTTATCTATAGCCAGAGGGTTACTCAGATCTGACTCATTTTCTTCACCCAAAATGAACTCATAAAAGCCTTTTCCAATAAGAAAGTTCATCACATGAAGTTACAACCTTTCACAAGTGTACAACAATACACCAAGCAACCTTTTTCACTTACTCAATATTACATGTAATCTAAACTCTTTTTGTAGATAAAAATTATATTTGCTTTGTGGAAATTACCTCAAATTTACATATTTAAAGTTTGTAACCTGTGTACCCACTTTCAGCCAACATAATCAAAATTGAAGTATACCTTGAAACTACTATTTGCAACCTTGCAACTCTAAAATGGGGCTTGAAAACGGCCTCAAATGACCAAAACAGCTTTGTTCATACACCAAATCTCACAACAACCTAAGTTTTTTACTCTCCTTTACTTTTGGTGCCTCCATAGACACCATCCCTAAGAGAAAGAGTGGAAGAATGGGAGAGCTTCCTACCCATTGCTTGCTTGCTTAAATTCTTACTTCTTCTCCTTCACTTTGGCCTTCAAATCTAGTCTCTCTCAGTGGCACCACTTTACTTGAGTTGTTGCACCAAACACATACCATACACACAAGAGGAAGTTCACTCAAGAACTCAATAAGAGAGATGGAGGCCAAAATTGTTTCTTGCTAGTTTTTTCTAATTCTTCCACACAAAGTATAGAGATCGCGAGGGGTCCACTAGGATTTACCGTATGGTACCATGTGAGTGTAATGGAGGGGGGCTATTTAAGGGAAGGAATGTACATTTTATAAGGTAAGGTCCCATAAATAGGGGGTAGATAAGGGATATTTTCATATATTTCTTGCATGCAGGTGAGGTCTCCTTATTACTACTAGTGAATCTCCCGTGGATAAGATACAACATAAAGAAAAGTTGCCTACTACTAAGTCAAACAATGCATAAGTGTCTATATTAATCAATTGGTGCTATAACTATGCCAATTGTAGGTAGGTCCAATAAACTAAATATAGTAAGTGATAAGTCAGTGGGCCATGTGTGAATCATAATGATCACCAATTATCTAAGTGTAGATGTGCAGACCCATCTAGCCAAGTGGTACATCATCAATATCTACATGTGTTGAGCTTGCCATCTCAACAAAGTGACACCATGATTAGTGTAAGTCATGGATCTAGCTTAAGTGGTTTATAAGTTGTGATTTTTGCTTTGTGTTGTGTTAACGGTTGAAATAACTTGATTTTTTCGTTGATTTTTGTGGACTGATTGGTTGATTTTTTATGGATTTTGAATGGTGTTTAGTTGTTTTGAAAGTGTTTGAGAGTCTTTTGGATGAGATTGATTATGCTTTATAAGCTCATGATGGCTTATAGTGGAGATATTATGTTCTGATATGTTTTGTTGATGTCCTGTTGTTAGTGTTTGATTGGTTATGTTTGAGTCTATTGACCTTCTATTTCACCTTGTTTTCCTTCTGTATGAGGGGGTTAGAATGATGATTAATGAATTTTGAGAGTTTTTGGAAGCTTATTAATTGATTTTTTATGGTTTTTATTGATTTAAGTGAGCTAAAGGCTTTTTCATGACCTTATATATGGTACTATAAACCCTATGTTGAGCTTTTGTAGAGCCTCTAGTCTCTATTTTATTATGTTCTGTATACCTCTGTAAGTGTGACGATGGATGAATGTGTAGCTTGGGGAAGTTTTAAAATCTTGGGAATAGATGAATATAAGTTAAAAATAGCTCAAATAAGTAGAAGAAGCAGCTGCTCAAGACTTGAAGTAGAGACTGAAGTGATAGTGACATTGTTGAGCTCTCAAGGGATATTGTAGTGGCTATGGTGGCCTTTCATATCAAACATACCTCTTGGAGGGGTATTCACGACCAAAGAGGGATTATGGATGATCATTCTTGATTATCCCATTGTAAATTTGAGAGAGAGTATATATATGAGAGAGAGTGTGTGCATGAGAGCGAGAGATAGTTAAATTTATGCAAAACAATGTATCTATGAGTAAGAGATTGTGAGAGAAAGCTGTGGAACCTTTGAAGAAGAATACTATGTGATGATTTTCATTCAAAGTGGTATATTCTCTTATACCTTTGTGGTTTCTTGATGAATTCTATGAAGAATATGAAGAGCATAATCAATTTTGTTCAATATAAATCCGTGGGAGAAATGTTTCAATGAAGCTGTGTGAAGATTTCTTGTTCTTAGTGTTCTTTTCCTTGTTGTGGTCATATCAAATATAAAAGAGATGGTTGTTGATGATACAAGATAGATTTTCTTACAGTAGATTTGTTGTTTGCTTGATGTTCCTCTTGGGGTCCATGTTTTTGGTGTGCAACGTGGATGGGGAAAATATCCATCATAAACAAGCATTAGAAGGAATTTAAAATGAAGAAAATGGCATTGCAAAGAGGAGAGAAATTCAATGGATGCTTGCAACGTTCCTTCTACCACTAAAGAATTGGAGATTCTCATTGCCAAAGCTACTTTTTATAAGAAGTTCATCCCACAATGACAGAAACATATTACCGTCATGACGTAGGCTCTATGTGGTAGACTATTTCCTCTCCCTGTTGAAGCAACATAGATGTGCATCTTGGTGGCAAGTTGTTTGGGAGCAAATTGAAGTGCAAAAATAGAGACAATGACTATCCATGGAAGATTTAGCATTCATTGAGAAGTTTCTAAACATCATCAAGTAGGAAATTGTGAAGAAGCTTCAGGAATCGTGGTCAGTGAGGTTCACTAGAACAAGAAAGAAAAGAGTTGGAATTTGTTCGTGGACGCTCAATAGCAGGGTACATGGGATGTATGATACACTGGCAATCTCCTATTTGTCCAATCAGCAACCCACTGGAAGTTAGTGGACAGAGTGTTCTTTACCACAACATACTTTGTTGAAACCATAAAAAATTGGCTTTACTATGATGAATGCACCACAATGATCCTCAAAAGAATGAGTTTTAATACCTTCAGAATAGAATATCTTCCCCTCTATAGTAGACTAAAAGCTGAATTTAGAGACATTGAAAAGAAGGAAGTAGAGAAAATGTTGGCAAGTGAGTTTTCCAAAGACTAAAGCCCCCTCTGATTTTGTTATGTGGAGTACAGACCAACTGGGTGGAACTAACTCCTTGATGAATGACACTGTTGTGTCACTATGCGAACACAATGTGAAAAACTCTAGAGTGCAACTTTCTTATTGATCTAGAGTGAATGCCACATTAGTCATTAATCTTCCATGCATGATTTATTTTGTGTAACACCTTGATGGTGGTCTAGTGCTTTTTTCGAGTTGAGGGCATTTAGTAGTATAGAGGTTGATCTTGGCATTCCATCTACTTGTAGATCACCATTTGCATGCCTGTGTAGTCGCTCCAAGTTCCTAAACCACAACGACAATGAGGCAATTGTGAAGTTAGGATCATGAGGCCATAAATCGAGTGAGAAATGTCCATATCTACCTTCTCCATGTCCATGTGTAATCATGCCTGTTAAAGAAACTGGTAGTTGAGTAGATCTTTTAGTCTCTTTGATCAAAGCCTTAACCTGGGGATAGCTGTCTTTTGCTGGTCCATTTTATCATGTATGATGCACAAGTTTTTATCTGGATCTAATGCTGAGGCCAAGTGCCAATTGTAGTATATGTTCCAAAAACTTTGTTGCTGTAGCATGTGACATTGACGCTTCTTTAGAAGCACATTTCACTCTTGAAGACGCTTTGTTGCTGCAAGTTGCTCTTTGATCTCTGAGCAAATACTACATTTGGAGAACTCACTTGTCTTTGCTAAGGTTACATGCTTGAACTCTGTGTTCCAAATACGATTGAAGGTGGACAAGGACATTTGCTTACATCCAATACCACTCAATATTGTATTTACTTCTGCCCATATATCTACCTACTTGTAAACATCTGGGATGACCAATTGTGTCTCCCTTGATCCATCTTGCATTGTTCTACTCTTGTGTGGCATTTGCTCTGCATTATTCTTAACAAAGTCTCTAAGGATGCCTCTTCCCATCTCTGTGTGATCCCAAGCTGCTCTTATTACCCCCTTGTTTCCATGCATTGCCCTCCTCACGCCATGCTCAAATTGTGTTTTGTACCTGTAAAAAGATGTATTTTGGATTCCATGAATCTCATACCATGCCCTTCCACATACCACTTGTCCAGTGAAGATAAAGATGTACTTCCTTGTTCCCAAGTAATCAATCCTGCATGATGATTCAAACTTGTCATAAACATAGTTTGTGCAGTCTTCAAATTGCAATCCCCAAAAGTATTTATGTAATTGTTGCATTGCTTCTCTATCAGCAAACTGACAACACTTTTCTTGACAACAATCAATCATGGAAACCTTGGAGTCCATAGAAGTCCTCAAGTTTGCACCTTTAGGGACAATAATTTGAGGCTTTCTATTGACCATACAATATGATCTCTTCTGAACAAAAATTGACTTTTTTGCAGAAACATAATCTTCATTGGTATCTTCCATGTTTTTGGCACAAGCATTTGTAGAGACAAATTGCATGTATGATTGTTGTTGTAGCAGTGATGTTCCATCATCAAAGGTGGCTTGTTTAATAGGCCATCTTTCCAAAGTGACACAATGGAGGTTGTCATCTATGTATGTTCCCATGGTTTGATCAAGGGCTTTATCTACCACCACACCAACATCCTCTTCTCCTAGCAATTCAAAGTTTATCACATCATATGGAAAAGCTAATAATATAACCCCTATCCCAACACACACAGTGTTACTTTCTATCCAAAGCATCACTCTACATTCTCTCCAACTTTCACAAATGCTAAGCACATCAATATCCCCAGAAGGTAGGACATGGTCTGATTCATAATCATCTCCTCTGTCATGAATTGTTATTGAGTTTGAAACAACCACCACGTCTTTCTTTCCCCATTTTGCAAAACCACCTATAGCTTCATGAACCTTCATTGCATCAATTGTTGGGAATGGCAAATACGCTGCTACATTTAAACATTTATCAATAGCCACTGAAATATATCCATCTTCAAGTGTTTCTCCATGGCATGTTTCATTTGGATGTATTGCATGCACTCAGCCAAGTGCAACAATCTCATGATCAACTAGCAAATTCACAGTTTCTCCAAAATAAAATTTGTTATTCATGATACCTGTACAAGTGAGAAATTGGAGATTTTATCATTTGTATGTTGTCACCTCTCAGAAAGAAGAAAATAGTGATGAAATTGCTAAATACAATGAAGTATCAAATTTCATTGAAACAAAAAAAGTACTTAAACATTAGATAGAATGAGTCCAACTTCCATAATAGAAAGTATTGATGGAAACATCGTACAGAAAGAAGGGGATAGATTTGACCATATGGCCAAAAACAAACTTTCTCATGAACTGTACCACCCTAAAGTAAATAAGAAAAGTTTCTTCTATTATTTTTAGTTGCCTTGATTTTACTTTTTTTTATTAGCTACTCTTTGAGTAAGAAAAAACTTCCTTGTGTGTTCTCATTGGGAAAAGATATAGCAGATGTTCAAAACTTGTACTATATCTATTCAACATGAGAACAATGATTAAAATTATTTATAATGTGTATAGGAAAAGATTTAGCCACCTAGTCAAAAATCTATTGTATGTATTCCATACCATAGCAAATATAAAAATGATTTGTGATCCCCATAGGGGAAAACATAGTCAAATGATTGAAACCTTTGTTGTATGTATTTCACATGACAAAAAGGATAAAAGCTCATTGTGGTCTCCATGGAAAAATATTTAGCCAAATGTTCAAAACTCAAGCCAAATACATATAACAAGGATAAAAGTTCATTGTGATCTTTATGGAAAAAGATTTAGCCAGATGGTCAAAACCTCTATTGCAACTATTTTACACAAGACTTAGGATTAAAATTCTTTGTGATATCCATAAGAAAACATTTAACCATATGGTCAAAACATGTATTTAACCTAGATGATAGCAAGAATAATAATTTTTTGTGATGTCCATAGAACAATATTTAGCCAAATGTTCAAAGCCTTTATTGTATGTCAACAAGAATAAATAATTTGTGTGATCTCCATTGGAAAATATTTGATCAAATGATCAAAACCTTTATTTCATGTATTCCACATGACAACAAGGATAAAGATATTTTTGAGAAACTTTGACCTTGTGCCTTAAATGTTGAAACCACAATGACCTCTAAAGAATAGGAGATTTCATTCACTATGACACAAAGTTATAAATATTGAGAAAATTTTAGCATCAATTAGAAGCTATTTGAGAAGGAAAGACAATTTTTATCATGGCTAAATATTTATAAATCTTATACTACCTACTTGTTGATAATAGTAAAATGTATTATATTACATTTTATTTTTAAGTTATACTATTTTAGTCTAAATCATGTTATATTAGTATATCGTACTATGTGCATATTATGGAATATATTAGCGAAATATATTTTAGAAATATATATATTAAATTAATTTATTAATAATTAATAAATATAATTTAAATATATTAAATCATATTTTGTAAGATTATGTATATTAAATGTATCTAAAATGTAATGTGTAATATCATTGAGGATTTTGAACCCACCTTAGTGATAGTTTGAGAGTAGAATCTCTAGTAGGGTAGGATAGAGAGTATGTAGGAAAAATCTCTAGCTGTGGAAATAGGGGCAATATCCCAATGGTGGGTTCTTAAGAAGGGGCGAGGGGGAAGGAGCTGGTCTAGGAGAAATGCCCCTAGTAAGAGTTTCAGGGCAATTTCTTCCTCAGTGGAGGTTTGGGAGCAATGCCCCCAGTTGGGATTTCGAGATAGCGCTCTTTGTCGGGATTTGGGAGACAAAGCTCCCAATGGGGGGTTTAAGCGGTAGGGCCCTTGGTGGGGGTATGCGGGCAACACCCCTAGTGTAGGGGGTTGGGGGTAGTGTTGCTGATGGGGGTTTGGGGGCAACACGCCTAGCAGGGGTTCGAGGGTAGTGCCCTTGGTGTGGGGGTTTGGGGGCAATGTCCCCAATGGGGGGTCCAGGGGGCAGCGCCCCCTTGTGGGGGTCTGGGGGCAACGTCCCCAGCGGGGGTTCGGGGGCAGCACCCCCGGTGGGGTTTTGGGGGCAAGGCCTCCAACGGGGGGTCCGAGGGGCAACGCCCCCCATGGCGGTTTGGGGGCAACGCCCCCAATGGGGGTTCGGGGGCAGTGCCCCCGGTGGGGGTTTGGGGACAACGCCCCCAACGGTGGGGTCTGGGGGCCGACGGTATAGCCATTATGTGATTTTTGAAAAAATCGTGACTTGAAATCTTTAATAAAATTAAAAAATAGACATAAAAATGAGATCTAAATCTACTCGTATTCCGTAACAAGTTATGGTTATTCGAATAGCATGATACATTAAATGATTTGTTTCATGAGTCGGTCTTTACAACTAATCATGACGTTTTTCAAAATGAGTTTCTCTTCCCCTCCCTCTCTCTTCCACGCAACTCTCTAACTTGATTGTTTTCTCTGTTGCATTTTTACAGTTGCAGGTGTCGCATCTCTGATCCTCTGTGTTTTTATCTCTGCTTGTGTCGCCCCTCTCTTACTACATGTGTTGGAGCCCTAATCTTTGGTGGTTCTATCCCCCTCCTCTTCTTTGACTACTCTCCACTGTTTCATTTTCTCAAACTGAAACAGATTGTGCAGTGCGATTTTTGGTTTGAATCAAGGTATTATGACCAAAACTACGTGCGTCTTCAAATCAGAAATCTTGCTCCAAGGCTTCAGCAATTCAATAAGGTAGTGAATGATCGGCAACCCACACCGTGCCTGCTCCTACTTCACGGGTGATTTCTGTTACATTGGCACACATAACTAACCTACTAATTACAATAGGTTTTCAACTTTTCCCTACTTCATTTCTGATTTTGAGTTAAACTACATGTCAATATTGTGGGAGAGATGGAAGGAGTCTCACTTGTAGCTTTCTTACTTGCACAATGGGGGAATACACATACAGGTGGAGGCTGAAAACAGTTTTCCTCTTCTGTTACGTTGGCACACATAACTAACCTACTAATTACAATAGGTTTTCAACTTTTCCCTACTTCATTTCTGATTTTGAGTTAAACTACATGTCAAGATTATGGGAGAGATGGAAGGAGTCTCACTTGTAGCTTTCTTACTTGCACAATGGGGGAATACACATACAGGTGGAGGCTGAAAACAGTTTTCCTCTTCTTAGTTGTGTAAGCCAAAAAGAAAGTCTAGTACAAAGGAATAGAAGAACCCTATATATGGGTCTCAAACCAAACTCAACTAACTAAGGTGGCATACTGACTGAGCCACGAACTAGAGTAGATAAGGATAGTTGTCATCTAGCTGTTATTCATGGGCGGTGTACCAACCACATCTGCAACTAACAAGTCGGTGACATAAATGCACAACGGTCACCCTGGCATATCACGAGTGGAGCTCCTGCAAGAACCTTGCAAACTCATTTGAGAGGTACTCTCCCCCTCCATCTGACCTTAGGCATTTTATTTGTAGGCCTGTTTCTTTTTCAACCATAGATTTAAGAGTTTTGAAATGCCCAAACACTTCACATTTCTTTTTCATAAAATACACCCAAACTTTTCTGCTATAGTCATCAATAAAAGTGACAAAATAATGACAGCCTCCAATAGATGCAGCTTTAGTAGTCCACACATCAGAGTGGATTAACTCCAATGGCTTCTTACTCTCTTGAACATGTCTAGGAAATGGTTTCCTTGCCTGTTTTCCAAATTGACAGGCTTCACATACGTTATGCATTTCTGCAACCTTGAATTTAGGCAATCTTGCAACAATATTTTGGGCCTACATTGATTTAAGTCGTTGTACATTAACATGACCAATGCGTTTATGCCAGATATCAATATCTGCAACTACACCGGTCCCATGTGCAAAGATTGCTGCACTCAATTCAGGCATGTCTACATTCAACGTAAACATTCTGTCCTTCTTCTTTCCTTTTGCTATCAAGCGACCTTTATTTTTCATATCCTCAACAAAGCATCCATGAGGATTAAATCTGACCTACAAGCCCTGCTCAACCATTTGACCAACAGAAACCAGGTTCTTGGTGATATTTGGGACATGAAATACATCCGATAGGTATTTCTTTTTTCCATCCTGCATAGACAAAGGAAATTTTCCAATCTGCACAATAGGATGTGCAGTATCATCACCAGTCTCCACAAATCCTGGTTTTTCCATTTTCCTTGCATCCTGCATCCATTCTGCATGACCTGTCATGTGGTTTGACGCACCTGAGTCAACATACCACACTTCATTGCTTTCTTCTACACTTGTCACAGAATTTTTCATGTGCTGCATCATAAACAAATGCTCATTTCTGTCATCACCTTGTCTACTAGAAGATGCACAATTCCCTTGTTGCAACTTTCCATTCATGATGTCATTCTGCTTTTTATAGCAGTCTTTAGCCATATGACCCATTTTACCATAGTAGTAGCATTCAACATTGCTGTTTGCATTTTGGCCTCTTTGCCATCCACCACAACCTCTTTGGCTTCCCCTGCCTCTAGAGTTACCACGTCCTCCTCCATAGGATTGGTTTTCTTGAGTTTGCTGTATATTCTGATTTCTACCACGGCCTCCAGATCGGCCTCCTCTACCTCTATCTCTACCTCTTCCAGCATTTGAGTAGAAGACAACTTCTTTTGAAGTTCCTTTTGAAGAAGATACACCACCATTTCTCTTCTTCTCAGAAATTAGAAGAGCAATCAACTCCTCAAAATCAGGAAATCTTTCACGGATGGAAATGGATGTTCAGAATTGTGCATAATCCTTTCCTAGACCATTCAAGGTCACGGAAACTAAATCATCATCTTCCACTGGCGACCCAATGGAAGCAAGTGCATCTGCAATCTTCTTCACCTTGATATGTAGTCATTGATGCTCATACTTTCTCTTTGTACATTGCGCAACTCTTGCTAGCTGCATTTTCCTGGCTTGCGTATTTGTGCTATACATTTTTGACAAAGTATCCCATGCCTCCTTTGGCGTACTTGCATCCTGAATATGCACAATCATAGAGTCTGAAATATTGATAGACAGCCAGTACATAACTTTTCTGGCTCTCTCATGCCATCCTTTAAATGCCTGCATTTGCTGTTGATTGGGAACATCAGGAAGAACTGGTTCTTCTTCATTTCCTGCAAAACGAATTCCCAATATCCTTTTCCCATAAGGAAATTCGTCATTCTAAACTTCCATGCTTGGAAGTTGTTCTTGTCAAGCTTTTCAGTGACAATCTATGAAAGAGAATCAGACGCCATTACAGAACACTGCAAAAAATTCTGTCACTGCAAAAAACACAGCTTCAATCTCACAAGGGCAAATCTACAAAAATGACGAAAGTGGTATTTGACCACACAGTCACTTCCTAGTGAGGATTTTGCATCAACAGGCAACAAGGATGATTCTGTAACTCCCAATGTCTCTATGCACAGGCATACGATGCAGTTTCTATAGTAACTTTTCACCAACCTATAGAATAGTGGTCGCATAGCAAAAAACAGGGCCTTTTCCTGAGTGCGTGCAGAAAACTTCTGCCTCCAAAACAGGCCCCGAAATGGCCTCAAATCAAAAAACTTGCAAACCATGCTACATCACGAAGGGCGTCTCAATCTGAGACAATGCACTCTTGCACTTTCCGGTTGTGCTACCTCTGCAGAGACTTGCTTCCAAAACAGAAAAATGAAAGCAACACTGGTCCTCTTACCAGAACTGATGCGCAGATCGGACGCAGATAGCTCACGTGGTGAATCCCGGAAGGTCCCCAAGAACAAAGTACTCTACTTTTTAGCACAAAAACCCATGTAAAAGCAAGCACGACATGAGACAAGAGACAAATTGGGTTCAATCTCCCCCATGCCTTGTGTGAGCGCTTCACAAAGCATGTATTTAATGTATATTTCCAATCTTTTTGCTCAAAAATAGCCCAATTACAAAAATATGACAAGCTTTTAGCTTTTGAGTTTGCTTTCTACCAAAAATAGGAAAATAAAGCTAATGGACGGTGCCCAAAGAGTCTGGCACGCCCAATCTCAATGTCCAAATAAAAATAACATATCCAGGCGCATAAGCGCATACAAAATAATAATAAATAATCGATGTCTCTATAGACATAATCAAAATATAGGCGTGGTGCCTATCAAAATATAGTCCAAAGATCGAAAACCCGCTAGACTCCAATGCTTTCCTCCGCCACTGCTGCTATCTCTACACATCAACTGAAGCATTCACAATCGTTAGTAAAATAACACAATTAAACCGACAAAAGTGAATACCTAGCAGTCTTCAACTACATAAATAAATCAACTGGTTAGAAATAAATCCTAACCTTAATTTATTACGAGTGCGCACTCTAAACTCATAAACGTTTATTAATTTAATATGCATTTTGCGGAATCACCCGCTATGGAATCACCCATGTACACACTAAATTAATGAAACGCCCGAAAAGGACAGGCGTCCCCATCAACTTCTCGCACAAAGAATCCTCTTTGCGTATGAGCCCCGGTCATCTAAGTTTACGGAATCCACCGTAAAACCTCACGGAATCCACCGTGATACCACTGGTGCGCAGATCGGACGCAGATAGCTCACGTGGTGAATCCCGGAAGGTCCCCAAGAACAAAGTACTCTACTTTTTAGCACAAAAACCCATGTAAAAGCAAGCACGACATGAGACAAGAGACAAATTGGGTTCAATCTCCCCCATGCCTTGTGTGAGCGCTTCACAAAGCATGTATTTAATGTATATTTCCAATCTTTTTGCTCAAAAATAGCCCAATTACAAAAATATGACAAGCTTTTAGCTTTTGAGTTTGCTTTCTACAAAAAATAGGAAAATAAAGCTAATGGACGGTGCCCAAAGAGTCTGCCACGCCCAATCTCAATGTCCAAATAAAAATAACATATCCAGGCGCATAAGCGCATACAAAATAATAATAAATAATCGATGTCTCTATAGACATAATCAAAATATAGGCGTGGCGCCTATCAAAATATAGTCCAAAGATCGGAAACCCGCTAGACTCCAATGCTTTCCTCCGCCACTGCTGCTATCTCTACACATCAACTGAAGCATTCACAATCGTTAGTAAAATAACACAATTAAACCGACAAAAGTGAATACCTAGCAGTCTTCAACTACATAAATAAATCAACTGGTTAGAAATAAATCCTAACCTTAATTTATTACGAGTGCGCACTCTAAACTCATAAACGTTTATTAATTTAATATGCATTTTGCGGAATCACCCGCTATGGAATCACCCATGTACACACTAAATTAATGAAACGCCCGAAAAGGACAGGCGTCCCCATCAACTTCTCGCACAAAGAATCCTCTTTGCGTATGAGCCCCGGTCATCTAAGTTTACGGAATCCACCGTAAAACCTCACGGAATCCACCGTGGAATATGCCTCCTGGCATCAAGAACACTGCAAACTTGGTTTGGTTTCTTGAGCTCCTCACCATGAACAAGGCTCTGATACCATGTCAAGATTGTTGGAGAGATGGAAGGAGTCTCACTTGTAACTTTCTCACTTACACAATGGGGGAATACACATACGGGTGGAGGTTGAAAACAGTTTTCCTCTTCTTAGTTGTGTAAGCCAAAAAGAAAGTCTAGTACAAAGGAATAGAAGAACCCTATATATGGGTCTCAAACCAAACTCAACTAACTAAGGTGGCATACTAACTGAGCCAGGAACTAGAGTAGATAAGGATAGCTGTCATCTAGCTATTATTCATGGGCGATGTACCAACCGCATCTGCAACTAACAAGTCGATGACATAAATGCACAACGGTCACCCTGGCATATCACGAGTGGAGCTCGATATCTCAACACTACATTGATTATGACCATTTCAATCCATACAATTACTACAAATCACACTACTACTCTTTTGTATGATTAGTATTGAATAATATTAAGATCAAACACCAAAATAATTTTATAAATAAGAATCATGTATGAAAACTAAATGCAATATGTATTTCTGTATATATATTTCTATAGCAATGAGATTAGGCATTCACTCTTGAGAATTCAATGTCTTCTTCTTCGTCTCGATTACTTGATTGATCTCCTAGAGTGCTTGTGTTTTTTGTTGTCCAACCACTACCTTGCAAGTGATAGCTTCACTCTGTCAATATTGAAAACATGACTTCTTGCACTATTGAAAATACTCTTTTTGTTGTGAATATGAAATATATAATTTGTATAATGTTGAAAAAAGTCTCTTACATGTGAATATGGAATAAATGGTTTGTGCAATGCTTTTATCAATGATGAGTGCTTTCAAAATACTAGCCTTTCTTTCTATTCTGTGATGCTATATACCTCAAGATTTTGCCTCAAGGCTAAACCTAGCCTTATATTTGTTGTATCATTCCGTAATATTAGAGCATTTTATCAAGTTCTTATACATTGTATTATAATTTACTATATAGAACTTTCCATTATATTGTATTTTCATAGTAAAAGCATTACCATCAAATTTTATGGTTACACTCTTTATAATTTTGCAATAAGCTTATGGTTATACAATACTTACAAATACTCAATATGATTTTGCCATAGGATGTAATTTGATTTTCTAACAACACATATCATGATCTTTCATCAATTTATAGATTAGACCATATGGTCAAAAAATTTCTTGCAATATAAGAAGTACTTTTTGTTATTTTATTCAATACAATCTGAGATTTGGCCATGAGGTCAAATCGTTTCTTATAATATAAGAAGTAATTTATGTTCTTTTTTGCAATATACTGTGAAATTTTGCCATGGCCAAATCTTCTCCTTAAGCTATCTCTTGTCCAAAATAAGCACTCTTGTAGTATCACAATATATTGCAACCAATCAAGCACTTTGTTCATTTTACTATAAGAATGACATTTTGCCATTTGGTCAAATGCTTTCTTATATTATCAACCCTTGCTTACTTCCAAAAGGAAAGGCTAGTTTCTACTTAGAATTCCTTACTTTCTATAATTTGGCCATGTGGTCAAATATTGCCTTGCAACAAGCAAACCACTTTTTTGGAATTTGATCCTAAAAAATTAAGACTAAATATATGGTGGGTTCAATCACACAAATTTTGGGTATGCTAGATTTGGTTGTATGGAAAAATATTCTAAGAAAAACATCTTCTATATTATCACCAAAAAAGGAAGACCATGTTCTACTTGGAACTCCTTGATTACCTACTATATTTATAGGAAGTCTCGCCATGTGGTCAAAACTTGTTGTGCAACAAACAAATCACTTTCTTTCCATAAACCATTTCTTTCATTTCAATTTTTCTTAACTTCCTATAAATATCATATCATTTTGCCACAAATTAGCCACTTTTTCCATTCCACTACAAAATAAAAATTGGCCATATGGTCAAATCTTTCATTTTATTATCAATGCTAGCATCCAAGAATCCCCCATTCTTGTTTTGTCCAGCCATATGATCAAATATGATCTCATAAATATTGCAAACCATGATACCATTTTTTCGTTCCATTATAAAACAATATTTGGCTATATAGTCAAATCCAATTTCATAGCATGTTACAACAAATGAATCACTTTCTTCATATGGTTATGAAACTAGATTTGGCCATATGGTTAAAACCAGTTTATAGAAATCGTCTTATCTTGTAGGTTTTTCCATGAGGTCAAATCTCCACCTTTCAAGTGTTTTTCACTTTATCTTATATTGATATCTATGGGATTTGCTACATAACTATATTTGTTTACATGTGAATCTCATATCACAATAAACCGCATCCTCTCTTTAACTAGCCTTTAAGAACCCTATGGTAAAAAACCATGGCAAAGTTTCTAATCTCATAGATAAGTCTTATGACTAAATAGGATTTGACCACATGCCTAAAACCAATGACAATTTTTCTACAATGTAGCTCATTTCAAGGGAAACTTACATGTGTAGTAATTAAAATGTTAACTTTGGGCCAAATGGAATTGTGAGATTGCTACATAACCACATTGATATATAGGTGGATCTCATATTGGACTAAATCTCATTCTTTGATTAAATAGGATTTGACCACATGGCCAAAAATCTTAGCAAAGTTCCTAGAGTATGATCCTTGCATAGGAAACTTACATGGAGAAGAAATCCAATATTAAAGGGACAAAATCATCCATGACATTTTCTACATAACCACAATGATTTTTCACTATATCTCATACCACACTCACACTCAACATTTCATTATCACTTGACCATTTGGTTAAGCCCATGGTTAAGTCTCACTATTAATAGAATTTGATCTTCTCACCGAAGTCCATGGCAAAGTTTTTACTATATGATTCTTGCAAGAGAAACATAATTAATGCTAACTTAGGGCCAGGATAATCCATGAGATTTGATACATAAGCACACATATTTATGGTTGGATCTCATACCACACTTAATCTCAAATTTCAATATTTCATTTTATGGAAGAGTCCCTTTGGAGTACATTTGTCTTGTATTTCGTAAAATCTTGTGTTGTTGTGTTAGCAATTTTCAAATTAGAAATCTTATACATTTATTTGGGTTTTGTGAATTTTGAATATTTTTAAATCCACTTTTGTCCAACAACTTTTTCTCTTTGTAGAACTATTCAATGGCAAAGAAAGATAGCACATCCAAAAAGGAGACCCAAACCATTGATGGAGTTAGTGGTGGTTTTGTGTATCCATGGTATGTGGATGTTTATGATAGTCAAGGAAAAAGGGCTGACAATGTTCTCTTATTCACTTTGAAGAGTGATATTGCATTTTTTCAAGAAGATGGTGTCATAGAGAAGATAATAGATGGATGTGCTGGGAAAGAGGGAACACCATGTAATCTTGTTAAGATCAAGGGGAAAAATGTAGTATACAAATTTGATCATTTGTTATTTCACTTTGCCCGTATTAAAGAGGATGAAGAATACTCTTTGAAAACAATGGGATGGACCTTATTTGAGGAGATAAAGGGCACAGAAGACATTATATTAGCATTTCAAGCTATTCAAAATAGTGAGCTACTTTCCCTATCAAGAAAATGTGATCACCCCAACAAAAGAATGAAGCTCCAAGATAAACAAAGAGACTTGAGATCTTCACCTTCTCCTCAAGAAGAAAATAATTCATGGAATCCCACAAGCTCAAAGTCAAAATCACCTCAAAAAAGTTCCTTGTCACAAGCTCTTGTTGTTAGTATGGCTGCTAACACTACTAAGAATGATGCCACTTTACGTTCCATGTTAGAAGTTACACGTGAAAAGCCAATAATTTCTCTTGAGGTCAAGGGAGTAGAAAGAACATTTGATTTTTTTGAAATAGTTAAGAAGAAGGAAAAGAAGGAAGAATCAGGATTTCACATGTTTGAAAAAATTCTTTCCATTTGGTCCAACAACACAATTTCCTATTCTCATTGATAGGTGTTATGAGGCACCTCCTTTGTTTGCTTATAGGTCACTATGTTGGGATTATGTAGAGAAGATAACCACGTCTTTCATAAAGACTCCCATGAACCCAGCAACAGCAGCATATCTTATGCCTTTTGTACAAGACAACAATGAGAAGAGACCCATGCATTGTGATGAGGTAGATGATAATAAGTTGGACACTTATAGTTATTGTATTATATCAGGGCTTCACTCAATCCATGCAGCAAAGATATATATTCAGAGTAATACTACACATTATCTAGCAACCAAGCATTTATACACCACAAGAAATGCTAGAATATTAGTTGATTGTCCTGCGAAAATGTGCATTGATCTTTCACAAATGACAAATATGGAATCACATAATGTTATAAAGAATGCCTCTTATGTTGAGCAACTTCAACAATTAAGAGATCAGTGGCTAGCATTTGATCTCCACCAAAACCCCAACAAGGGCTTTCTAAGACAAGCTCTCAAAGAGTACCATGGCAGGTAATCACATATAAGCTTACCTTCTTTTTTTGTGAAGATTAGTGTGATGCTCTTTCTTTTGTTCTATGCTCACTATTTTGATCTTTTTTATGCAGAGATTTGTGGCATACATTGGAGAAAATTGTGCATCTAGAGATTTCCATATGATTGTTAGCTCCCAAGAAATATTTGATAGTTGGATCAAAATCATGAAGAGATACTCTAGAGGTGAACTTATATCCCAAGAGGATAGTTCAAGAAAAAAGGGAAGGCAACCTTCTCCAACTGCATTTCGTTGCCTTATGGGTTTAAAGGATGGAGACATCCTTACACTACAAGAGGAGATCAATGAAGGTCATATCCTTTTTCTTAGAAACAAATGGGATAAGGAAGATATGATTGACATGGAAACAAGGGCTAAGCAAATCAAGCAAGATAGGGTCCTAAAGGAGGAATTAGTCACTCTTTTCAATGCTTCAGTTCCAGAAAGTAGCGATGTGATGAAGACTTGGGAAGAGCTTGTTGATGATTATGATATCAATGATGAAGTCTACACAAAGATTTTAGGCATTTGCAATGATTGGGTATCAAAGAAGCTCACACATGGAGCTAGTGCAAGGTCCCTACCAAATGGAGCAAAAGATATTGTGAACCTCCTAATTGGAAAAAAGCAAAATCCTCTTCAATCCTCCACTACTTCCCCTTGGCGTGTATATATTGTCGGATGCAATCTAGAAACCTTCGATCTTAAACATAATGTTTACAGAGATCCAATTACCATTGGGTTTGTTGTTCTAGATGCAGCACATGGGGTTGAGGGAATGAAATGGGACTCTATAAAGTTTGGAAAGGTTGTATCCACTCTACTACAAATGACATGTGAACCTAAACAATTCATGTTGTTATCATTTCTTGATCGAAAGCAAATGGCAGCTTTGGAAAATGCTCTTGAAAGCATTTCTTGCAAGTATCGCATGCTAGTTGGTAGTGTTGACTTCCTACCAATGGATAGAACGTTTGCTTTTGGATCTATAGTTTATTTTGTGGTTTTGACATTAGTGACCATGGAGAAAAGCTTCATCAATTTTGAGCGATATATAAACAATGTCAACAAGCCTTCCATTTTGGACTTTGAAAACTTGGACAAGGAGTGCAATGATGAAGATCTTGAAGAAGAACAAAGGATTGCAAAGGCCATTTTGAGAAAGAAAATAAAAGTTATGAAAACTACAATCAAAGCATTCAATGATGCTCATGAGGTTGTATTTGATGTATATGCAAGTGGACTTGCATCTAAGGTGGCATTGATAAATTATATGAAGACTATTGCAATGGTTTGCAACAGTCAAGAGCAAAGAGAGGTTGAAGCACAATTGTGGAGGGTCCATGAGAGTGCCAAAGAAAATTCAAACTCCCAAGAGGTTCCTCCTATTGAAGTTCAAGTTCTTAAAGTACCACCCAAGGGCATAGAAGAATGTTAACCCCAAGTCGAGATGGCGGAAAAATGAAGGAAAAAGCAAAAGGAAGATGGAAAAAGATCAAAGACATACAGGCGGCCTCTAAAGATGAACCGGAAAAAAAAGTGCAACTTTAAATGAAAAGGCATCTCAAAAAACTCAAAAAACTCTTGTAAAAGAGCACCAGGCTCCCTCCTATGCCGATTGTAAAATATTAGATGGGCGTAGGCTAGAGGCATAAGGTTAGAAGAGGAAAATGGAAAAAGGACCTTGGCACAATGGCCGGTCATGTAAAAAAGGGATGGGTGCCCATGGGATTTTAAGGTTTGTATATATAAAGTTCAAAAAGTGAATAAGAGCTCATTCTTTTGGTGTGTAGCAACAAGATTCTTCTTCTTCTTCTCTCCTTCTCATCTTCTTGCTTGTGTGTGATCTTGAGAGAGGGAGTGTGAGAGTGTGAGGGAGTGAGTGTGTGAGAGTGAGGGATCAAGAGGGTGAACCTCTTCACCATCTCCTCTTCTCTTCTTCTCTTCTCTTCTATCTTCTTGCGCGCACGGCTATGGAGGATGGAGCTTGGAGGTGGAGGAGGCTTGAGGATGCTTGAGCTTGCATCTAGGATCGTGGAGCTACCAACATGTGTGAGAGACGAGGCAACTCATATCGGCATTAAGGTAAGCTCACTACACTCGTAGGATCGACGACATGTCGGCTAGGTGAGAGATAGCCATTAGAGCTCGCTTGGAATGCTTGAAACAATAAGTGGTCCGTGGGTCTTGGCAGTTGAGCGAAAGCTCCCACATTTTGGTTCCATTTTTCCGGGACTAACTTGAGCACTTGCGCGCCTCATATCGAGCATTGAAGTAAGAGATTCATCCCCGAAACGGAGCTTGAGATAGGTAGGAAGTTTGGATGTTTTTTATCTTCAAAACAAGTAAGTATTTTGGGTTATTTTGTTTGTTTGATGATTGGGAAACATGGAGAAATCATTTTAGTGTTTTGCTTTTGATTCTTGTTGCATTTAGAGTGGGCTAGGATTAGGAAATCGCACCGGAGAAGCTGGGTAGGGTTTATTGTTGCAAAACAGGGTAAAACAGGGCAAAAATCGTGCAAAAAATAGCAAAAAGCTTGCTTGTGATGCCTAAGGTTACCAAGTGAGTGATTGGAGGTGTCAACACCATACGCAGAAGGGGTATAAGAGCCAAGAGGCCAAGGGAGAGCTCATTTGTGATAATTTCAGTGAGAGAGAGAGAGAGAGAGAGAGAGAGAGAGAGAGAGAGAGAGCTATTGCCCGATTCGATCCGATCGCACCAACGACGAGCCCACCACTCTATCTGATGGGACCTAAAACGGGCCAGCACTAGCTCAAGCACTACCCGGACCTCTATCATGCGCTCAACAACCCCATGGCCTCGCGGCCAAGAGCGTGGATGACACATACATCATCTTCCTAAACATCTTGCATTTGTATCGCATATCGTAGTCCAACTCTAACTCAATTAACACTCCTCAGAGGGAGTCCCAGTACATTGCCAAATAGCACGAAGTACAAACATAGGAGGTCCTCCCTTGGCTGACTGCCGCTACCTCACTGTGACTCTCCTACACCTTGGGGATTGGCCCCTCGATGCGTCGCTAAACATATATAACACTTCACACATAGTCCTCTCAAGGTACCAATTATTCGTATCCAAGAATGTACAATTTTCCTCACTTTCTTTCCCCTAAGACCCAATGCCTAGCCTACAGCTTGGAACAACCTTACTCACTCAACGTTGGTCATGTTCCTCTAGAAAGCAATTGCCATGCATCCAGGAGGTATTGTCTGATGCCTTTTATCATTTTATGCTTCATGCAAATTGTGAATGCCCACGTGCTCAAATAATTAAGAAAATCAACATTTGTGCACATGTGGAAGACATTTCTTTCAATGATTTTGACTATCGCTCGTATGCGGTGTTGCATGAACCTAGCACCGAGAAACCCTCGTGCTACTAGATCCTTATTTCAAATTAACGACCGATCTGTATGATATGCATAGATAAAAACAATCAGCCTTTTCTTTCTCTCAGCACTTAAACACCTTTTTTACACTCTATCCCCTCACCCGTTTAGGTTGTGCATTATTGATCGGTTTAGGGTTCATTTTTCATGTTTTTTTTTGTATGAAAAGCAATAAAAACTCACTAAAACATAAAGGTAAGGCTGAACTGAGGCTAAAACTCATACTTCAGACCCCCCATACATTCACAAACATGGTTCTTATTTTTCTTTAATTTTCAGCACACTCAAAATCCATTTTTTCTCTATTTTTTTCCATTTTTCCTATTTTTCTTGTATTTTTTGCAATATTAAATACTAAAAATACAAAATGAGTTGTGGGCTGTGGCCCTTAGATTCATTTGCAACAAAAACACAAATTTAGTTGGTGTGTCTTACTATAATTTCCATTTATATATCAAAAACACCTAATTTTCCCCTATTTCGCGTGTTTTACGGGATTTACACCATTAATTTTAGTCACAACACTTATAATTTTCTGATTTTTTGAGCATAAACTGATCAAACTCATAGCAAACAACAACATAATGCATAATCATCCCATGGGAACAAATATTTCATGAAGCAAATTGCATAAAACATCAATTTCCTTTGTAAAAATGAGATTACTGTTCTTTGCGGGTTGCGGGTTTTTATTTGCCATATCTCTGGACTGATTTCCAGTAGCCATTAATGCTCATGATAGTCCACAATTAGCAATCTTCATTCCTCTTACATCACGGAGCAATCCGGTCTTCATTGGACAAACATCCATCATCCATTCTTCTTCTTCTTCTTTACCACATGAATCTGCCCTTAGAAGAGAGAGAGGGAGGAGAGAGAAAGACTGAAATCAGAGATCTTCATAGAGACCACCATTGGAGGAGCGAAGCACGGCGAAATGATCAGCATCCAGAGGGGATTGAAGGGCAATGATCAGTGGCAGTGGTTGGTTGCAGGCACGAGATGGCATCTCCATCCTTCTTTGCGTAATTTTCGGTGCATACAGATGGCGCCCTTCTCCACGTCCGCTTAAAATCGTCCTAGATCGAGCCGTCGCCTTCGACGTTGAAAATTTTTCCCTTGATATTCGTAATTTTTAGCTATTTTTAAGCACTTCTCGGCATCAAAATTCCTCTCTCATTGGTGACCACAGGATAGGGCAACTCAGCCCGTCGAATCCCACAATAGATCTACACAAAACAACCAAAGGAAGCATCAAGCTGATACAAAATAGATACGTACTAAACAGAGCACAATGCTCACCCTACCCCCTGACAAAACCAAGGCATGACATCCACAACGAGTAGGCCTAGCAGAATCTGATAAAAGGTCCGAAGCTAGTCACTAACCGACTGCTCCAACACGGCCAAACTAAAAAGAACTATCAAAGAGGTTGCCCTAAGTGGTGGTCTGAACTACCTACCTAACTAAGAACAACACAACTAAGAGCTCCTACTAGGCGAGGACTCCTATATCCTGATCACGAAGTACTTTCTTTCAGCACATTTCTTCTTTTAGGATTTTTATTTTATTGACATACTCGGGCATGTAAAAAGGAGGGAGCTGAGCGTAGTGACCCAAGGAGAACAGGGCATCGGCCTCAGGGCTTGTCTCGGTATCCAAGAACCTACCAAGTCCTCGCAAGGCGACACTTAATCATTTTCTGACGCTCACTTTTATTTTCGCTCCAACCTTCCTTAGTTTCTTCTTTTCTAGCAAGATGCCACCCCTAGGAAGACAAGGCATCGGCCCCAGGTCTGACTCATCCCCAGGAACCTACCAGGCTCTCGCAAGGCAATGATCAACTGCTTATACGATTTTTCCCTTTTCTTTTCTATTTATAGGGGTTAGAACCCCTTTTTACACACCTCCGTATATATATTTGTTGTCTTTAAATTATTTAGGGTTTTTTTTCCTTTACCAGCTTTATTTTTCTTTTGGCAGGCTTCTCTAACTGCCTCACAACTAACGAGAACTCCTAGAACGGCTGCCTAGCAGGCTAGTAGAACAGGGTCACTAGAACTCCCCTCTAAAACAGGTCTTTCAATGCCTGACAATGTCGTTACAAGAGGCCACGACTATTCAGACCTCCCTTAAACATACTGAACCTAAACCTGGGACTTCATGCCTTGGACGCTGGTCCCCAACAAGAAATGACAAACCCCTTAACAAGTACACGAACACATATAGCATAAAAACCACAGTACTCATAAAGGAAAAATATCATCTGGATAGGGCCACGAGAAGCTTTCGCACAATAAAAGGCTCCTTCCAAGATCTTCTTCAAACCTGTCTAGCACAAAACTAAAACAAGAAACCATTAACTGCACCTGCACTAAACAGACAATTGGCCCTCTTGGCCTAATGAAATAAAACACTTCACCACAAAACTTGATCGGCCCTCTTGGCCTAACGAAATGAAACAGTAACACCTCGCAAACCGGGCCCTCTTGGCCTAATGAAATCAAACAGAATAACACCTACACGCATGGCATGAGAGAGCCAGGAAAGTTATGTGGCTGTCTATCAGCATTTCAGACTCTATGATTGTGCATATTCAAGATGCAAGTACGCCAAAGGAGGCATGGGATACTTTGTCAAAAATGTATAGCACAAATACGCAAGCCAGGAAAATGCAGCTCAAGCAAGAGTTGCATAATGTGCAAAGTGAAAATATGAGCATCAATGACTACCACATGAAGGTGAAGAAGATTGCAGATGCGCTTGCTTCCATTGGGTCGCCAGTGGAAGATGATGATTTAGTTTCTGTGACCTTGAATGGTCTAGGAAATGATTATGCACAGTTCCGAACATCCATTTCCGTCTGTGAAAGATTTCCTGATTTTGAGGAGTTGATTGCTCTTCTAATTTCTGAGGAGCAGAGAAATGGTGGTGCATCTTCTTCAGGAGGAACTTCAAAAGAAGCTGTCTTCTACTCAAATGCTGGAAGAGGTAGAGGCAGAGGTAGAGGAGGCCAATTTGGAGGCCGTGGTAGAAATCAGAATATGCAACAAACTCAAGAAAACCAGTCCTATGGAGGAGGACATGGTAACTCTAGAGGCAGGGGGAGCCAAAGAGGTCATGGTGGATGGCAAAGAGGCCAAAATGCAAACATCAATGTTGAATGCTACTATTGTGGTAAAATGGGTCATATGGCTAAGGACTGCTATAAAAAGCAGAATGACATCATGAATGGAAAATTGCAACAAGGGAATTATGCATCTTCTAGTAGACAGACAGAAATGAGCATTTGTTTATGGTGCAGCACATGAACAATTCTGTGACAAGTGCAGAAGAAAGCAATGATGTATGGTATGTTGACTCAGGTGCATCAAACCACATGACAGGTCATACAGAATGGATGGAGGATGCAAGGAAAATGGAAAAACCAGGATTTGTGGAGACTGGTGATGATACTGCACATCCTATTGTGCAGATTGGAAATATTCCTTTGTCTATGCAGGATGGGAAAAAGAAATACATATCCGATGTATTTCATGTCCCGAATATCACCAAGAATCTGGTTTCTGTTGGTCAAATGGTTGAGCAGGGCTTGCAGGTCAAATTTAATCCTCATGGATGCTTTGTTGAGGATATGAAAAATAAAGGTCGCTTGATAGCAAAAGGAAATAAGAAGGGCAGAATGTTTACGTTGGATGCAGACATGTCTGAATTGAGTGCAGCAATGTTTGCACATGGGACCGGTGTAGTTGCAGATATTGATATCTGGCATAAACGCATTGGTCATGTTAATGTACAGCGACTTAAATCAATGCAGGCCCAAAATATTGTTGCAGGATTGCCTAAATTCAAGGTTGCAGAAAGGCATAAGGTATGTGAAGCCTGCCAATTTGGAAAACAAGCAAGGAAACCATTTCCTAGACATGTTCAAGAGAGTAAGAAGCCATTGGAATTAATCCACTCTGATGTGTGGACTACTAAAGTTGTATCTCTTGGAGGCTGTCATTATTTTGTCACTTTTATTGATGACTATAGCAGAAAAGTTTGGGTGTATTTTATGAAAAAGAAAAGTGAAGTTTTTTGGCATTTCAAAACTCTTAAAGCTATGGTTGAAAAAGAAACAGGCCTGCAAATAAAATGCCTAAGGTCAAATGGAGGGGGAGAGCACCTCTCAAATGAGTTTGCAAGGTTCCTGTAGGAGCATGGCATAAAGCAGCAATATTCATGCAGTCATACCCCACAACAAAATGGAATTGCAGAAAAGAAAAACATGCATATTGGAGAGGTATCTCGTGCCATGCTCAACGAAAAAGACTTGCCAGATTTTTACTAGACTGAAGCAGTTGCTACAATAGTCTACATAATGAATAGGACTCCCATTGCAGCAATACATGGGATGACTCCAGAGGAGAGGTATATTGGTAGGAAACCAGATATTTCTTATTTGAAGATTTTTGGTTGCATTGCCTATGTTCATGTGCCAGATGAGTTGAGATCCAAGTTGGATCCAAAAGCTGAGAAGTGCATCTTTATTGGTTACTCTCTGCAAGCAGAAAGGGTATAGATGCTATAACCCTTCTACTCGTGAGTTTACAGTGAGCAGAGATGTTGTTTTTGATGAGATGAGTAGCTGGTATTAACCAGTAAATGTGATTGATGATGTAGATGCACAAAATGGTAATGCTGCACAGAATTCACAGCAGAAGTCACAAAATATTAGTGGACCTGGAACGTCCTCTAGCAGTGGTTCACATTCTTCGCCATGGACAGGTAGATTGAGATCAGGAGAATCTTCTCAAAATAATGCAGATAATGGTATTCAGGTATCACGAAAAGGAAAAGAGAAGGTAGATCAATCCATGTTTGATGTGAATGCAGGTCACTCTTATGTGGATGGTGAATCCAGTGGCTCAGAACAGAGCATTGATGATGAGTTGGGTATTCCTTCTATTGTTACACCTGGAGGAAGGAAGACCAGGGATGTTTTGAGAGCACCTGGGAGTGAACCTACTTTGCGCAGGTCTACCAGAGCTAGGTATCCTGTGGATAGACTGAAATATGATGGATTTACAGCCATTCACTATGCCTATATGGTCAAAGTGATACATGAACCAGAACCCACTTCTTTTGAGCAAGCCATGGGAAAAGAAAAATGGGAGAAAGCCATGGATGAAGAAATGGATGCCTTGGAAGCAAATGATACATGGGAATTGGTACCTTTGCCTAAAGGTAAGAATGCAATTGGCTGTATGTGGGTTTATAAGGTGAAGCACAATGCAGATGGTTCTGTGAACAGATACAAGGCAAGATTAGTAGTCAAGGGGTATGCACAAACATATGGCATTGATTATGAAGAAACATACAATCCGGTTGCAAGGATGGCAACCGTAAGAGCAGTCATTGCTATGGCTGCATCAAAGGAATGGTCTTTACATCAGATGATGTAAAGAATGCCTTCTTGCATGGTGATTTGCAAGAAGAGGTATATATGGAGTAGCCACCAGGTTATGTGCATGCTGTTCATCCTGAGTTTGTTTGCAGGTTGAAGAAAGCATTGTATGGCTTGAAGCAAGCACCTAGAGCATGGTCTGACAAGATAGGACAATATCTTGTCACTATTGGCTTTCATATTTCCAAGGCAGATTTCTCACTTTATGTGAGAAAAACAGAGAAAGGTATTATGCTGCTTGTCATTTATGTTGATGATTTGATTATCACAGGTGATAGTGATGAAGATATCCTTCATGTGAAAATGCTATTGAAGCAGAAGTTTGAGATGAAGGATTTGGGAGAGTTGCGTTATTTCTTGGGCATTGAGATGATTAGATCACCAAGTGGGATATCGCTCTTATAGAGTCAGTATGGATTGGACATGCTCTCCAAATATGGGATGACAGGCTATAAGCCTATTTCAGTTCCTTTGGAGCAGAATGTGAAGTTGAGCGCACATGCAGATGAGCTTCTGGAAGAGCTTACTATGTACAGATGCATAGTAGGAAGTTTGATTTATATGACTATTACCAGGCCAGATTTGAGCTATGCTATTGGATTGGTAAGTTAGTTTATGCAGGCTCCAAGGAAACCGCATTTAGATGCGGCTAGACGCATACTCAGGTATGTGAAGTCCACATTGCAGTATGGACTATTTTATGAGACTGGGGTTCAGATACAGTTGCATGGATACACTGATGCTGATTGGGCTGGTAGTATTTCTGATAGACGATCTACCAATGGATATGTGTTCTCTTTTGGGAGTACTGCAGTCACTTGGAGCAGCAAGAAACAGCCTACAGTTGCCTTGTCGAGCACAGAGGCTGAGTATAGGGGCGTAGCAATGGATGCATGTGAGGTAGCTTGGTTGCATAAGCTACTTTATGATATGCATCAGCCTACAGATGGGCCAGTTGTCATTTATTGTGACAACATGAGTAGTATACACTTGGCAAATAACCCAGTCTATCATGCTAGAACAAAGCACATTGAGGTGCATTATCACTATGTGCGGGAGAGGTTTTTACTAGGTCTTATTGATCTAGTTTATGTCAGCACAGAGGATCAGGTAGCTGACATATTTACGAAGGCATTGGGCACAAAGAAGCTGCCCAAGTTCAGAGACCTACTTGGTGTGCAGGAATTGGGATTGAGCTCGAGGGGGAGTGTTGAGATATCGAGCTCCACTCGTGATATGCCAGGGTGACCCTTGTGCATTTATGTCACCGACTTGTCAATTGCAGATGCGGTTGGTACACCGCCCATGAATAATAGCTAGATGACAGCTCTCCTTATCTACTCTAGTTTGTGGCTCAGTTAGTATGCCAACTTAGTTAGTTGAGTTTGGTTTTGAGACCCATATATAGGGTTCTTCTATTTCTATGTACTTGAGTTCTTTTTGGCTTACACAACTAAGAAGAGGAAAACTGTTTTCAGCCTCCACCTTTGTGTGTATTCCCCCATTGTGCAAGCAAGAAAGCTACAAGTGAGACTCCTTCATTCTCTCCCACAATCTTGACACACACCCACACGTCCAATGCGTATACTGTGGCGGAAACCACTTGCTTGTCGAGTATCAAGACCCTAGGTCAAGACCTTGCGCTAACTATGGTAGGTTCGGTCATGACATCGTGCATTGTAGATTGCCAAGAAGACTTCCATACTCACAACCATATGGCCAGCCTTACCTAGTGAACAAGCCGCAGCCATTTTTCGGAAGGGGAGCCCCATTGGCCCTCCCTGTGCCTAATGATATTAAGTCGGCTATTCCTAGGATGGAAATAAATCCTACAGGCATTCCTAGACCGCCTGGTCCTTACGTAACCTATCCACCGAGTGATGCTCTTGTCCACTATGTGGAAGAACCAAACGAGAAAGAAGCTTACATATGCCCTTACATATCGCATGACGATGAGGGCAATGCTGTCATCATGGATTATCGCCCCGTACCGGTGATGGACTTAGGAAGAGGACGAGGTAAAGGCCTAGGAGGGCAGACGTAGGATCCAATCACCTGTTGGACTTGTGGTCACCCAGGTCATGTCTCATCTCGCTGCCTTGAATGGGAGCAGCAAAACAGAGACAAGGTTAACCAAAGATGTGCAGAGTGCGGAATCACTCATCTCTTCGTTGATTGCCCAAAGCGAAAGCCATCTTCGAGTTCAACCAACGTGCCATCTATCCCATTGGGGCTGTTTGGTGTCGAAAACCTTGATGTGGAGGCCACGCCTATCCCATTGCGGGTCATGACCCGTGCCGAAACGAAGTAGGCCGGCATCTCTCTACCAGGACCTAGCAATCTTGATGCAACCTCGATAGGGAAGAAGAGCCGTAGATAGAGGAGGAAGAGGTGGAAGCTAAAATTGCACTAAAAACGGAGAGTGCTACAACTCTGCCTACTGGAAAGAAGGTCTTTGATGAAGAGGTAGAGACGTCAGCCCCTAAGATGGCCGAAAAGGGAAGCGCTAAGGTAGGGGAATACCTGCATTCGAAGCGACAGTTGGAGGCCATAGAAAAGGTGAAGGAATGGGTGAAGGAAGCCCAAGAGCATCTAAAAGACGCTGAGCCCATCCTAGAGGACAAAATTGATGACCTCTCCAGCATAAGTATGCCAACGTCACCTCCACAACCAAACTTAGGAGAAGCAACTGCACCACAAGCAGTGCCGCTGAGGCCAAGCCTCGGTGCTACAGGGCTGCGGTTCAGTCACGATCACTGGTCATGACGATGGAGGTTAGAAGAAATACGAACACTCAACGATCTCCTGACCACATTGGTGACTACCCTTGTAACACTTAGCCTGGGAGATCTGCTTTGGTAGCACCCCACCCTATGGCAAGATCTTAAGTAGTTGGTTGAAGGGTCACAAGAGGAGGTCACGGTAGACCCTCATGACCATGATGCAAAGACGCAAATATCGAGTTTGACGCTACACTCTATGCCTAAATCCTTGCACATCAATGCCTTTTGGAAAGGTTCCGAGATGCATGCGGTCTTATCGGTTTTAGCCCTAGGCGATAGAATGTGAAAGGGAATCGTGGATACAGGGGCTGGGGTTAGTGTGCTTAGCCACCCAGTGCTTCAAACTTGGGGAAACCCAACCATTGAGACTGCTAGGTTTAATGTCACACTAGCAAACGGTATGAGAGTCAAGCCATTCGGGGTGCTTAACAATTGGCCAATGAAGATCGCAGGTGTCCAGTTCTCTGTTGACTTTATAGTCATGAAGGGAGTGGACTACGACATCCTATTAGGCCGACCCTGGATGCGCAATGCTAGAGTCATCAAAGATTGGGGTAACGGCTTGATCTTCCTTGGCAATAGGATGGACACCATGAGAGTAGAGATGGACACCTAGAAGACCTCACCACTCGACTTAGATGCCATCTCTGCTATGCTCAAGGGTAATGCTCAGGTCAAGAAGTCCTATGGGCCCTTGACCAATTATATCACATGCCCAGAGGACGAGCGGGATTGGATGCATGTCCTTGCTACAATCGACCTGCCATTCTCTGATCACGAGGCGTATGAGCAAGCCATCGAAACAATCGGCAAGGCTAACGACACACCCTCCATACCAGTCTGCATGATGGTAGGAAGCCTTCATGGAAAAATGAAGCCCTTCCAAGTCCCAACCAACAAAAGGGAACTCCAGGAGATACTAGAATACCTAACAGACAAGCTAGCTGGCAATCCAGCTGCAAATTTCAAACTACTCCAGGATCTCTTAGATGAATCCAAGTGGCAATGGACTAGAATGCATGACTTAAACCTCATGTATAGCTGGGCCCTTGTTCGTGACCAACGACCAGAGATATACCAAGCCCTAAGAGATGACGAGCAGTCTGATGAAGAGAATTCTAACGACAAATACAAAGACTGCTAATCCTTTAGTGATGAAAGTGAGGGTGAGGTAGATGCCGTGGAATATGACACTGAAGGACAAGAAATATAGCAAATAGGAGCAGACTCCAAGCCGCAAAAAAAGAGTATCTTTAGGATGGAGCGAGGAGTCATGCGTATGGAATGTGATCGCGCCTGGTTGGAACACGTAGGAGCCATAGACCTTGAGCAAGTAGGCCTAGTCTAGCCAGGAACAACATTAGTACTTAGGACTGCATCACCATCTAAACTGCACCCACCAGGGGAGACCACCTCTTCTAGTGCATACGGAGGGTTTGACTCTGAATCGGAGGTTAGTTCGGATAGTGATCGAGAAGTCCCCAGGCCACCCACAACCAGACGCACCAAGGGGGACCTATCCGTCCACCTGAGGCATAGACGATTAAGGCAGGAAAAGGCAAAACAACCCAGGGATACACGAATGGAAGAACAACAAAAACCGCAGGACCTCCCTAAACGATTTACAAAATTCAAAAAAGGGGATAGGGTAGTAGTTCTGTTAGGTTCCAAACGTCAAGCGCAGACGAGCAAACCAATCGAGGGACTAGCCAAGGTCAAGGAGGTGGACCTAGCCCAGGAAGGGGAAACACCCCGACCAGTTTTCATTGCAGATGACTTGACTGATGAAGAAGAAATGAGTCTTGTCGCCCTCTTGTGAGAGTACATATACGTGTTTGCCTGGTCCTTAGAAGAGCTTAAGGGGGTAGATCTGAGTGTCGTGACTCACAACATACCCATGACGCCAGATGCAACGCTGGTCAAGCAGTGACCATACCTTATGAATCCAAAACACGCTCATGCTGTCAAAGAAGAGATTGATAAGCTGATGAGAGTGGGATTCATTTACGAAATTGAGCACACAGATTGGGTATCACCCATAGTCATTGTGATGAAGAAGAATGGAAAAATCCGAGTCTGCGTCAATTACAACAAGGTGAACGCTGCTACCAAGACGGACAACTATCCGTTGCCGTACACTGAGCACATGCTTGAGAGAGTGGCAGGCAAGGAAGCCTACAATTTTTTGGACGACTTCTCAAGGTACAACCAGGTGCAAGTGCATCCTGCGGACGGCCTTCACCACTGAGTGGGGCATCTTTGCTTACATAGTTATGCCCTTTAGGTTGACTAATACCCCTGCCACTTTCCAACGCCTCATGTGCACCATCTTTAAGGACATGCTTTGCAAGGAGTTATAAGTCTTTGTCGATGACCTCTGTGTCCACTTGACCTGGATCAAACACCTAAAAAAACTCCCAGCAGTCTTCGAGCAGTATCGCTTATATCGTCTCTCCTTAAACCCCTTAAAGTGCCAATTTTGGGTGAAGCATGGATGTATCCTAGGGTATGTGGTGTCGAAGAATGGCATTGCCACTGACTTCTCAAAGATCAGGGTCATTGTTGACCTTCCACCCCCAAACAACTACAAGGGAGTTCAATGCTTCCTAGGCCATATTGGATACTATCGGCAGTTTGTACTGAATTATGCGTTGATCGCCAACCCTTGTACAAGCTGCTTATTGTCTTCGAATGGACTGAAGCATGCCAAGGGGTGATGGGACCTACAATGGGCCAGTACAAGCTATGGCACTAGCCGGACCTCATGCTCATAACAGACAAACACACCCTTACGGCCTTCCGGATCAGGAGCGTCTATCTACTGCTAAAGGATAAATTTCCCTAAAGCCTAATCTATGCGTTTATAGTTTTATAGTCCAACGTTTCCCTTTCTATAAACTCCTCAGAGGGAGAACCCATACACATTGGTAATAAATACCATGATCACATACTTGGAGGCAACCTCTCGGTAGGAACACCGCAGCCCCACTGGAGCTCTCCTACATCAGAGGGATTAGCCCCTTGATGCACTGCTCAACATATAAAACAGACAAACAACCTCCACTCTTCATTTCAAAACGTTATCCAGGAGATATACCATGTTTCCTTACTTAACAGTCCCTTAGGAAACCACCCCTCTATCCTACGACAAGGGATAACCTTACGCTCTCAATCGTGGGTCAAATTCCTAAGAAAACAAGTGCTATGCACTCCAGGAGCTTTTCCATTGACACCATGAACTATGCATAGTGCATAATGTGAACGGTTTAATGTACAAACAGAAGAAAATCAGCATTGTGCATCGTGCGAAACCAATATTTTCATGATTTCCATGCTAGCGTTTATGTACTGCAAAGAGAAAAGACACCGAGCCTTACGCTCATGCTGCCTTTCCCTTTATTTTAAAATGACATCCTATAGGCATGATGCAACACATAAACCAGATTTTAGTTTATATTTTGATGCTGAACCTCTCCTCTCACCCTACCGTTTAATGTTTTGCATTCGTTAATAGGTGAAAGGGTCGTTTTATGTGTATTTCTTTACAAAGAAAGCGATAAACATGAATGGAAACATAGAAATGAGAGTAAACCGAGGCCAACCTCATGCTTTACCTTCATGATATGTTGCACAAACACACATGTAATTTTTTGGAATTTTCCTTTTACCGTTTCCTAATTTTCTCTCATTTAAAATCTATTTTTCACCATTTTTGGTATTTTTCCTCTATTTTCTTCAATAAAAAAATGACTAAAAATTAAGATTAACTGTGGGTTGTGGCCCTTAGGTTCCTTGATAGAAAAATTTCAGGTTTTGTAGGCCTTATGTCTCATATTTTCCATTTATCTTGCAAAAATCCCATTTTTACCCCTTAAAAGCGTGTTTTCGGGTTTTATAACATTAATTTCAGCCATATCACTTATGATTTTATGATTTTCAGATTATAAACTGTTTTGAGACTCATAGAAAACAACATCATTAAGAATATTCAGCACACGGGAACAATATTTCATCAATCAAATAGCATAAAAACTCATTTTTTCTTCATAAAAATTGAATTACCACTTAGGTTTCGTGTTTCGGGATTTCAGTTTTGCTGCGGGACTGCGGGTCAGCCCACATTCAATGTCCAGCATCTTCATAATCAGCAATCTTCATGTATTCATCGACCCGGAAGCAATCCGATTCCAACCAAACAATCTTTCCTTCACCATTCTTCATTTCCTCTTGCACGTAGGAATAGCCCTTTAAGGGAGAGAGAGGGAGGAGAGAGAAATAATAGAATCAGATTTCTTCATTCAGGCCATCACTGCTCGAGTGAAGGGTGGCGATAGGACCAGCAAGGAAGGAGAAGTTGCCCCCCATGATCAGTTCTATGGGTTGCTTACAACCTGCAATCACCCCCATGATGAAATGAAGCACAAATTTCGGGCGCAGATGGCGCCTCCATCTCCACCTTTTTTCTCTTCCTTCTCTCTTCACGATTTGATCAAAAGTTTCATGTGGCATAAAATGTCCAAACTCCAAAAGGCACTACCCATTTGGCCTCTCAAATGTCCACCTCTTTGAATTTTGATCGTTTCCTGGCTCCTTTCTCGTCGGGCATCCGAATCCAGCGCTAAAAAATCCTGGGCGTCCAGTTTGACATCCCCCATTGACTGACAACTCCTGACATCCCACATGACAATCTGAAACTTTATAAAAAATTCACAAGTGTCGCTTGAGCGCCTTTTAAGAGTCGTCTTTCACTTGGTGCTTAAAATCGTCCTAGCTGGAGCCACCGCCTTCGATGTTAAATATTCTTTCCCTAAATTCCAAAATTTTTGGCAAATTTTAGGCACAACTTGGGCTCAAAACTCCGCTCTCATTGGTGACCACAGGATAGGGTGACTCAACCCGTTGAATCCCACAATAGATCTGCACAAAACAACCAAAGGAAGCATCAAGCTGATACAAAATAGATACATAGTAAAACACAACACAATGGTCACCCGACCCCCTAACAAAACCAAGGCATGAAATCCACAAGGAGTAGGCCGCGCATACTCTAATAGAAGGTCCGCAGCTAGTCACTAACCGACTGCTCCAACATGGCCAAACTACAAAGAACTATCAAAGAGGTCGCCTTAAGTGGTGGTCTGAACTACGTGCCTAACTAAGGACAACACAACCAGGAGCTCCTACTAGGTGAGGACTCCTATAGCCTGATCAAGAAGTATTTTCTTTTAGCACATTTCTTCTTTTAGGTTTTTATTTTCCATACTCGGGCATGTAAAAAGGAGGAAGCTGAGCGTAGTGACCCAAGGAGAACAGGGCATTGGCCTCAGGTCCTTTCTTGGTACCCAAGAGCCTACCAAGCCCTTGCAAGGCGACACTTAATCCATTTCTGACGCTCACTTTTATTTTCGCTCCAACCTTCCTTACTTTCTTTTTTTCTAGCAATACGCCACCCCTAAGAAGACAAGGCATCGGCCCCAGGTCTGCTGACTCATCCCCCAGGAACCTACCAGGCCTTTGCAAGGCAATGATCAACTGCTTATAAATTTTCCTTTCTTTTCTATTCTATTTTTATAGGGGGTTAGAACCCCTTTTTTCACACCTCTGTATATATCTATTGTCTTTGAGATATTCAGGGTTATATTCCTCTTCATCATCATCATTTTTTCATTCCGATAGGCTTCTCTAACTGCCTTGCAACTAACAAGAACTCCTCCAACGATTGCCTAGTAGGCTAGCAGAACAGGGTCACTAGAACTGCCTTCTAAAAAAGGTTTTTTGATGCTTGGCAAATGTCTTTACAGGAGGCAACAACTACTCAGACCTCTCTCAGACATACCTAACCTAAACCTGGGACTTCATGCCTTGGTCTCCGATCCCCAACAAGAAAAGAAAATCCCCCACAAGTACACAGACACATATAGCAGAAAAACAGGGTACTCATAAAATGAGAGATATCACCTGGATAGGGCCAGAAGAAGCTTCCACGCAACAAAAGGCTCCTTCCAAGCTCTTCTTCGAACCTGTCTAGCACAAAACTAAAACGAGAAACCATTAACCGCACCCGTACTAAACAGAAAACTGGCTCTCTTAGCCTAATGAAATAAAACATTTTACTAAAAAAAAGTAATCGGCCCTCTTGGCCTAATGAAATAAAATGGTTAAAACCTCGCAAAACTGGCCCTCTTGGCCTAACAAAATAAACCATCATAGCACCTACACATCCCTCCCCGAAATAGTACAGATATATAATAATATGCTCCTTTCCAAGGAGAAAAAATAGGGCTCACAGCCCTAAACTAAATGCATAAGGTTATGACCCATCCCTCCGGCATATATGGCAAGAGGCATGCACATAACATGTTGTCTACTCAACCTATGGGTCCATGATAACAATGGTAGATTGATCTCGGCTACTCTTTGCATCACACATATCAACCATCGTCTGCCATATATTGCATGCTCTGATAGCATTCCCCACAAGCGACTGGGTCCTCTTTCATCATTGATAACAATATCCAAACTAGGACCACAATTAAAGAAAAGGTCTTCTTCATAAGCAAGATTTGCCAGTGAATCCGCAAACTGATTCCAATAACATGGAATTAGCTGAAAAGACACTCTCTCAAACTCCTCAAGTAGGGTCATAGTAGTTCGATGATACATACAAAGGATGGGATTCCACACTATGTATGTCCCATCTAGCTGATTCAGTATCAACTGGGAATCCCCTTTTACTAGCAACCGCCGAATACCACCTTGCTTGGCAATATCTAGTCCCATAATCAAGGCTTTATACTCCACCATATTGTTAGTGAATCCTACCCCGAGATAAGCAGCTAACTTCATCATAACTCTATGTCGGGGATCTCGGATTACTACTCCAACACTCCCTTTTTTATTAGGGCACTTGGACGCTCCATCAAAATATAGTGTACGTCCACAATGGGTTTACATAGCCGGCCATCACGAAATCCTCTATTCGTAGTTATGATAGTCAAAATTTAACATGTTTAGCGAGTGAACTGACGGCTCCATCCCGCCTTCTTCATTGAACTCAATAGGGATACTTGTCAACAGTCGTAAACAGTGATGGTAGAAGACTTTGATCTCCCACACAAAGGTTCCGTCTTCTTGCTCAATCACTTTGTATCCTTTGCTCCACCAGATAAGTTTCCCCTGATGGTATCTTTGCTCCAGATATGGGTGCTCCAAATAAGGAATTATCCGCCCCATCAACCAACTTTAAGCTCTTTTGTAGGTCTCAAATTAGCCCCAGCATGGACCTGCAATGCATCTTTCTGTATTAGCATACTTAGAAATAATAAGGTTTAATATTATTAAGATTAACCTTATTTTTAAACTCTACTCCATGTAGATCAGCTAGTAGAGCCATAGACCTATTTTTCCCTATCCTAACAATCCTGTAGGGGCCATCCCATCTAGGTTCGAGCTTCCCTGGAAATAGCTCCCTACGCGCATCATAGTATAGAACTAATTGCCATTTTTTAAAGGTAAATTTCTTTGCTTTAAGGTCATGCAATTGCTTCATCCGACATTTAGCTACCTCCTGGTGTAATAAGCTCTGCAATTTCAGCTCATCCAAGTGGGCTATGGTCGTGAAACATTCAAAGAGTGAATCCTTATCTCCCAAAGAGTGATTAATTGCAAACCATATGGTTGGCAACTCGATTTCAAGGGGTAACACACACTCTTCCCCATAAACTAATTTAAATGGAGTATGGCCGGTAGCTCGCTTAAACGTTGTATTGTACACCCATATTGCCACATACAACTTCCTGTCCCAGTCTCGTTTCTTCTCAGAGACTATTTTAGACAATATATCCACAAGCTGCTTATTAGTACTTTCGACTTGTCCATTTGCTTGCGGATTATAGGGGGTCATTTTATTATGCTTGATTTGCCAAGCTTCAGTTAGGCTTTTGATTACTTTATTCAAAAAATGGGTTCCTTCGGTGGACCGAAATGGCAGATAATCTGCTCTAAAAGAAAACTTGCAGTCTCTTTTGCATTGTTCTGCCTCATCACCCGCGCTTCTGACCATTTTGTAAAATAATCAGTTGCTACTATAATGTATCTCTTCTGGGTACTAGACGACCGGGTGACAGGACCCACAAAGTCAATGCCCCACTTCTCAAATGGAAGGATAGCCATGATAGGCGTAAGTGGGCATTTCCTATTCTCTCTGCTGTCATGTCTTTGACAGGTATCACATCTCTTAACATACTCAAAGGAATCTTGGAAGATGGATGGCCACAATATCCAACTCTTAAAGCTTTCTGTGCCATCAACCGTCCAGCGAAGTGCCCTCCACATGAAGAGTCCTGGCACTCTTCCAAGATGAAAGAAACCTTGTCAGGCATCACACATCGGAGGTAGATATCATCAACACCCTACCGATATAGTGTTCCTTCGATCAAGGAAAACTTCAAAGCTTGTTGTCTGATTTTCCTTTTTTCTGATTTTGATAAACCAGCTCCAGTCTCTCCCATTGATAGATAATGCGTGATAGCAGCATACCAAGATGGAATAGAAGTTGTATCAATTTTAAACATTTCTTCAATATCACTTCCTTCAGTCAAAGTCTCTTTCGGGTCCCTGAAATCCACAAGGCATTCCACAATACCCTACAACCTCGGTGGCTTACTCTTAATCTCATAATCGAACTTCTGCAAAGTGATTAACCACTTTGCTAGACGATTAGGCGGTTGTAGCTTGTTCATAAGCAATCTAACCCCTTTCGCCTTTGTATAGAAAACTACCTTCTCATAGAGGATGTAGTGCATTAATTTCGGTGTAGTTAATTTCTGATATGCCCAACTCTTGACTAGCAAAAGCTATCAGATGATACCACTTTTCCTCCCAAATTTGGACTAAACAGCACAGCTGATACTATGCATGGTGGCTGCTGAAAATATATAAAATACTTTGCCTCTTTTAGGTGCTTTTAAAATTGGTGCTTTTACTAGCTCCTATTTCACATCCTCAAAAGCTACCTTACAAGGATTGCTCCATTCAAATAGACAGCTAAAGGATAATAAGTTCGTTAATGGCAACGTCCTTTCTGCCAAGGCATTTATAAACCTCCGATAGTACCCTACCGATGACAGAAAGCTATGTACCTCTTTCGGAGTGCGTGGTGGACTCATAGCGACTATAACCTTGATCTTTCCAGGGTCACTTGTTGCGATTCCTACTAAGCTGACCACATGGCCTAGAAATAGCCCATAAGGCACTCCAAACACACACTTCCGTGGGTTAAGAGCGATACAAAATTGTCTGCAGCGCTTGAAGCACTTTCTTAAAGTAATCAATATCCTTTCCCTTACAGTGGCTACCCCCAGGTCATCGATAAATACTTTCAACTCATCTGGGGAGATGTCACCAAAGGTCTTGTTTGTTGTTCATTGCCATGATCCAAGTGCATTGCACAAAACAAAGGCCATCACATGGTACGCAAAAGTACCAAAGACAATAATAAAAGTTGTTTTCAACTTGTCCTCTTCTGCAATCACCATCTAGTTATAACCCTCAAAGCAATCCATAAACGAATATATTTCCCTACCCACTAATTGATCCGAAATTTGGTCAATAAATGGCAACGGGTAGTAATCCTTAACCATCTGCTTATTCAGCTCTCAAAAATCTACACATAGTCGGATCTGGTTATTTTTCTTCTTCCTGATGACAACTGGTGAACACCATTCTGTGTGCTGTATAGGGAAGATTAAACCAGCTTTTTGTAACTTCTGTAACTCCTCAAACAGCCCATCCCTAAATTCAAAAGGCATATGCCTTACTTTTTGATGCACAGAACGACTACCTTCTTTTACAAGAATAGTATGAACAGCCAAGCTGGGAGGAATGCCTCTCAGCTCATCATAACTCCAAGCAAAAATGCCGCAAAACTCTTGAATCAAGGACACATAGTCCTCCATTTCTGCTAAACTGAGCATGGAACCTAATTTAATTGGCCGCGAATCATTTGGCGTTCCAAGGTCCAACTCAATCACATCCGCATCTCTTATCCTATCTTGCGGCTCTATCGGCTCATTTAGAGTTATCTGATACATATCCTCTGTAGTGGAACCCTCTTTAGATTCATCACTAGATGATGTCTCGCTACCAGATGGATCATCTGCTATTTGTAATTCAGTAGAGGATAAAGGAGCTCTCTCACTCTGAGGAGACTCAGGGTAAGCATCGACTATTACTCGATTAGCACCTCTACCTAGAACCACTCGACCGGCGGGTATATCAACTTGACAGTCTGTTCGTAAGATCCAAGGCCTGCCTAGCAAGACTCGATAGCTAGGACGTCCTGCAAATCTTATCCCCCTAAAGTCCAAGAAGCATTCTACACTTGCAACTGTAACATGGACTTTAGTAATGCAACCTTCTTGTTGTCTTAGGCTATCATCAGCCATTCTAAGAAGGGTGGAGCTATCTTTTTGGATGCCTAGACCCAACCTCTCCATCAACTCTGAACTCATGATATTGACGGAGGATCCAGTGTCTACAATAGCATGTTCCACTAATGTTCCATCCACGTATGCAGGAACCCTAGGGCAATTCTTTTCAGCATGATCAAACCAATCTTTCCCTACTCATGCTATGCCCAAAGGTTCTACAATATACCCAATACGCAGGATCTTTTTGAATTCCTTGCATACTCCTGGAGATAATTTAATCAACTGTAAGAGGTTTACATCTGGTTTGACTTTGGAAAGAGAACTTGCTAAATCAAAATCATGATACGTAGCCAAAGCTCTCTTTTCTCACAAACCATCCTTTCTTTTAGTCTCTGGACTGGCTTTGGTGCTTCTTTTTTAGCTCTTGCCTTCTTTCTTGGCACTTCCTCATCCTTCTTAGGATCGACTTTTTTGTCAACAGGCCTTAGAGGTCCACCTTCCACACCAGGATTCAGGACTTGCGTCCCCTTATCCCCTTGCTTAGGGTTTCCCTCGACTGGTTTTGCATTATCTTTGTCACCCTCTTTAGCCTTTTGGCCTCTTGTCATGGCTCGTAGGTTAGAGGTTTCAGTGCCATTGACACGTACAGCCTCAATAAGGCTGACTCCATTGCCTTGTGGCAACTCTTCTATAGTGGTCTTTCCCCTTTGCAGAATTTGTCTTGGTCCCTCATTTTGCTGCAGGTTATTACCTTACGCTCTATGATTAATTGGACCTGGTTGTTTACTCCCTTGTTGGAGGAAACTAATCTTACTCCAACAGGTAGCAGCTAAGTGGCCTGACTTCCCACAAATATCGCATTTAACATTTGGAAAGTTTCTAGGGAAATGTTGTCCGCCACTCCACTTTACAGCTGAATCTTGAGGGACCACCCTCTTGAGGGCGTCGACTCCCTATCAGATTTTGCTACTTCTTCAAGAAATTGACATCAACAGCTATTTGCCTATATTGTTTGAAAATCATGTCAGTGTAATGCTTCATCATATCCTTAACTTCGCCAAGGACATTAGAGGCACTCAACTCATAGCCTTGATCATCTACATGTCGTTCCAATGGCCTAACAATTTGATTGGGCATTGGTTGTTGACTCACAAGAATAACATTAGGGTTCGGAACTTGGCCTCCAACATTTGGTGGAGCCAACTAACTAGCCATAGGCATAGTTACACTGGGAGGAGCTGGCAACAAAGGTACATTTTGAACCATGCTTCCTCTCCCATTAGGGTTATTCATAGACATCCCTTGACTTCCATTCGTCAATGGTAAATTGCCTCCAAGTACTAGACCCGCATTAAGATTTATTCGAGAGGAGTAGTTCGTTTGTAATCGTGATTCTACTCTTTCTGCCCGTATAATGGTGGTTCTATATCAGCCAAAGCCATACTGCTCAACCTGAATATTGAAATCCAATCCATGCAAAAAGTATTGCAATTGGGCAGCCAGCAGAATAGGAATGTAAGTTTGTAACTTACGAAACACTTCCTTAAGTTTCTTGGCATATGCTTTCACATTCTCATGGGGATCTTGGCGTGTTACATTCAAAACATGCAACCAGTATTGGCCACCTCTTTCAGGGGCATATTCTCCTCGAAAAGCTGCGTAAAATTGGTCAATTGTGGTAATGGTTCTAGTCTCTATCCTATGATACCATACTGTAGCCCTTCCTTTTAATGTCATGTTAAAGAACATCATAAGATGTCCCTCATCCTAGATACGGTAATTGAACATTAGTCTTTGGAATTCACAAATGTGAAACTCCGCATCTTCTTCGGCTAACCCATTAAAAATGGGCAAAGGAGCTCCTAAAGTTGGCAGATCCGGCGTCCCTACAAGAATTGCAATGGATTGTGCCATGGCGACAATCGGATTGACAATAGGAGTTTGGACTAATGGAATCACATCCCCACTTGAAGTGGGTTGACTTGGTGGAAGAGGAAGAACTTACGCTTCCTCCTGCACTTAAAGGACTATGTGCAACAGTTGGGTTACTAAGACCATTGCCTCTTATGCGTATCGGGCTACTCCTTTGAGGAGAATAACGACTTACAATCTCTAACCGCCATCTAGCCCTCTAGTACGTTTTGCTTTTTGTATTTTGGCTTGACGGTCCTTGTCAGAGGACATAAACCAACTTTCTTGGTCCCTAAAAACCCTAGATTCGAGAACCATCACTTATTGATAGCTCCCGGCAGACGCACCACTGATGGGACCTAAAATGGGCCGGCACTGGCTATGTCACTAGTCGGACCTCATGCTCATAACAAAAAAACACACCCTCACGGCCTCGCGGACTAGGAGCATCTATCTACTGCTAAAGGACAAACTGCCCTAAAGCCTAATCTATGTGTTTATAGTTTTATAGTCCAACATTTCCCTTTCTATAAACTCCTCAGAGTGAGAACCCATAGACATTGGCAATAAATACCATGATCACATACATGGAGACAACCTCTCGGTAGGAACACCGCGGCCCCACTGCAGCTCTCCTACATCGCAAGGATTAGCCCCTTGATGCGCTGCTCAACATATAAAACAGACAAACAACCTCCACTCTTCATTTCAAAATGTTATCCAGGAGATATACCATGTGTCCTTACTTAACAGTCCCTTAGGAAACGGCCCCTCTATCCTATGGCAAGGCATAACCTTATGCTCTCAATCGTGGGTCAAATTCCTAAGAAAACAAGTGCTATTATGCAGTCCAGGAGCTTTTCCGTTGATACCATGAACTATGCATAGTGCATAATGTGAACGGTTTAATGCATAAACAGAAGAAAATCAGCATTGTGCATCATGTGAAACCAATCTTTTCATGATTTCCATGCTAGCGTTTATGTACTGCAAAGAGAAAAGACACTGAGCCTTACGCTCATGCTGCCTTTCCCTTTATTTTAAAACGACATCCTATAGGCATGATGCAACACATAAACCAGATTTTAGTTTATATTTTGATGCTCAACCTCCCCTCTCACCCTACCGTTTAATATTTTGCATTCGTTGATAGGTGAAAGGGTCGTTTTATATGTATTTCTTTACAAAGAAAGCGATAAACATGAATGAAAACATAGAAATGAGAGTAAACAGAGGCCAACCTCATGCTTTATCTTCATTATACGCTGCACAAACACACATGTAATTTGCTGGAATTTTCCTTCTACCGTTTCCTAATTTTCTCCCATGTAAAACCCATTTTCACCATTTTTTGGTAATTTTTCTCTATTTTCTTCAATAAAAAATAACTAAAAATTAAGATTAATTGTGGGCTATGGCCCTTAGGTTCCTTGACAGCAAAATTTCAGGTTTTGTAGGCATTATGTCTCATATTTCACATTTATCTTGCAAAAACCCCATTTTTACCCCTTAAACGCGTGTTTTTGGGTTTTATAACATTAATTTCAGCCATATCACTTATGATTTTCTGATTATAAACTATTGAGACTTATAAAAAACCACATCATAAAGAATATTCAGCCTATGGAAACAATATTTCATCAATCAAATAGCATAAAAACTCATTTTTTTTCATAAAAATTGAATTACCGCTTAGGTTTCGTGTTTTGGGATTTTGGTTTTGCTGCAGGACTGTGGGTCAGCCCACATTCAATGTCCAACATCTTCACAATTAGCAATCTTCATGTCTTCATCAACTCGAAAGCAATCCGGTTCCAGACAATCTTTCCTTCATCGTTCTTCATTTCCTCTTGCACGCAGGAACAGCCCTTTAAGGGAGAGAGAGGGAGGAGAGAAAGACTAGAATCATATTTCTTCATTCAGGCCATCATCGCTCGAGAAAAGGGCAGTGATAGGACCAGCAAGGAAGGAGAAGTTGCCCCCCATGATCAGTTCTATGGGTTGCTTACAACTTGCAATCACCCCATGATGAAATGAAGCGCAAATTTCGTGCACAGATGGCACCTCCATCTCCACCTTTTTTCTCTTCCTTCTCTCTCTATGATTTGTTCAAAAGTTTCATGTGGCAAAAAATGTCCAAACTCCAAAAGGCACTACCCATTTGGCCTCTCAAATGTCCACCTCTTCAAATCTTGACCGTTTCCTGGCTCCTTCCTCGTCGGGCATCCAAATCCAGCTCTGAAAAATCCTGGGCGTCTGGCTTGACATCCCGCATTGACAGGAAACTCCTGGCATCCCACATGGCAGTCTGAAAAATTATCAAAGATTCACAAGTGTCGCTTGGGCGCCTTTTAAGAGTCGTCTTTCACTTGGTGCTTAAAATCATCCTAGTTGGAGCCGCCGCCTTCGATGTTAAATATTTTTTTCCTAAATTCCAAATTTTTTGGAAAATTTTAGGCACATCTCAGGCTCAAAACTCTGCTCTCAACGGGCATATGAAGAGTTGAAGAAGGCTCTAACCACAGCACCAATCCTACGAGCCCCAGATGGGACCATTACTTTCCACGTGCATATCAATGCTTCTAAGTTTGCCGTGGGGGCAGTGTTGTGCCAACCTGGCGAACACAATTTAGACTATCCAGTGAGCTTTGCTAGCAGATAACTCACTGAGACGGAAATGAACTACTCGACGATGAAAAGAGAGGGATTAGCCATGGTATTCACTGTGAAGAAATTCCAGCATTATCTTTTGGCCACGCCCTTTGCCTTCTTCATGGACCATCAAGCCTTGCTCTATCTAGTAAACAAACCTTGCGCTACATGATGCATAGCTCGATGGCTCCTTCTGCATTTAGAGTTCGACTTCTCCGTGGTAGTACAGAAGGGAAAACATCATTACATGCCTGATCACATGTCACGCATTCCCACTGGAGAAGCCACTAGACAAGGTGTTGTTGATGAATTACCCGACGCCCATCTGTTTAACCTTTCCAGTGAGAGAGATCTATTTAATGCTGATCTAATGCCATATTGGGCAAATGACATAGTCCAAGTGCTTGAGCACGGACTGCCAGACCGACCAATAGAAAAAGCCTGACTTAGGCGATTAATCCTTAAGATCCAACCCTATCAGCTGATTGCAAGCCAACTCTATAGGCTGGGGCATGATGGATTACTGCGTAGATTTGTTTGCGAGCATGAGATGCACGATGTGCTCTCGGAGGTACACAGCAGCATTGCCAGAGGGCACTTTATCGGAGACACAACATCACGAAAAGTGTTGTAGTCTCAATTGTGGTAGCCCACACTTTTCCGCGACACATTATGATTTGTCAAGCACTGTGACGAGTGCCAGCGGATGAAGGTTCCAATTTGCAAGGATCAAATGGAATTAACCCCAGTTATTGCTCGACAACCCTTCAAAAAATGGGGAATTAATTTCATTGGACCCATCAGTCCTGCGGCACAATATTCGCAGGCCAAGTACATCATTGTGGCCATGGATTACCTCACGAAATGGACAGAAGCGAGAGTAACATGAAAAAACGACGCTAGAATGACTTCTAAGTTCTTATGGGAGCAAGTGATTTCACGATTCGGTTGCCCCATCGAACTGGTCAGTGACCAAGGCACGCACTTCATCAATGAAGTGGTCGCACATCTTTTGTCCACCTTCCTCATCATCCATCGCAAATCCTCGCCATACTACCTTCAGGCAAACGGCCAGGCCGAATCAACGAATAAGATTCTTGTCAATGTCCTAACCAAGGTTGTCTTTGCTTCACGCAGCGACTGGGACAACAAGCTGATGGCAGCTTTGTGGGCTTACCGCACAGCTTATAAAACGGCTGTCGGTCAAACCCCCTTTAGGCTAACATATGGAAGAGAAGCGATTCTACCATTAGAATTCTTCATTCCTAGCCTGAGAATAGCGCTTCAAGAAAGATGGGAAGGGAAGGAGGCATGGACACAACACCTAGTTGAACTCGAACGCCTCTCGGAGACTCATCTTCTAACCACCCATGCGATGATATGTGAGAAAGCCCGACACAAGATCTGGTTTGACCAACACATCAAGTAGCGGGAGTTCGAACAGGGTGACTTAGTGCTCCTCTACTCAGTTAAGGGGCATAAGCAAAAAATGAAATTTAGAGGTCTTGGACCCTTCAAAGTTTGTGCGATCAGCCGAACAGGCAATGTCGAACTTGAGACCCTAGATGGTGAAGGGATAGGCTACTTCAATGGCACTCGTGTCAAGAAGTGCTACCCTCCTACGCACCCTTTGCATGAGCCACCGATGTTAGAACCACCTGTCAAAGTATGAGTAGCCACAATCACTGAAATCGACGACAAGGATGAGGAAGTTGTAGAACCCGCATACCTCCATATTACTGTCACGGCAAAACAAACATGTGCTTTCAATGCCCTGATCGACGAGGGAGCAAACTTAATTGTCTTAACCCACAATCATTGGACCCAACTTGGCAAACCATAACTTCAACCCACCACTGCCAAATTAAGCCCATATGGGGCCCACTCATATGCACTTCTGGGCAAGTGCAGAGCTGCCGTCTCTATCAAGTCTGCAACTGTACCACTGATTTTTTACATGCTGCCAGATACTAAAGACGCGGTCATGGAGTCGTTGCTAGGGCGAACTTTAAAAAAACGGGCTCACTATAATGTTGATTATGCATCGCAGTGCATCCACCTCGCAATAGGCAATGTTCGCATTGTTACAGCTTTCAACAAGGACTGTGCGACCTCATCCCAGGCCACAAAGCCACCGATAGAAACATATGTAGTCAAGTCTAAGGAGGGGGGTAGTGCGTGGCCGCCACTCCTCGAATTTCATAAACCGCAACCCATGGTGGCAGCCAAAGCTAAGGCCCAATAGCCTCGCCTTCAATGGATGCCTAAATAGCCGCAACAACCACCTCGGAGTCGACACTCCTACCCTCATAAGACCAGAAACTCTAAACCTAGGAGGCTCGAATGTAGTTACAGGAATAGATGCGTAATTAGTCAAAGATGGGTCCCCAAAGCCCTCTTGCACGCATAAGGCTACTATGAGGACAATGCTTGGCTATGGATACCTAAGGCCCACACGGCCAAAGGCACCACTCGTATGCCAGCCTCAAGCTTGATCATCCCAAAAACCGTAAAACCTCAAAGCCACAAGCCTCAGAGCTTCCCTGACCCGCAACTATCAAATTCATCCATGCGTGAACCCAAGAGAGTCGCCCAAGCCTATCGACCCAAGCGACAGCCACCGTCACAAGAGTCATCACCCGCAAGAGTCGATGCGACTTCCCAAATCCATCCTGAAAGCAACAGGCTGTCACTCGAGGCTGCTGCTAACCCAGCCATAGTCCCAGCGACCCAATCGCAAGCTCAAGAACACTCACCACCGCAACTTTTCGTTGCCAAAGGCCAAGTCCTACCAAACCCCAACCACCCGCAGGCCTTAGGCCGTCTTAGGAGAGGAAATCCTTTCTCACACTAGTAGTTGATTTAGCTGAAGAAATAGGGGATGACGTGGTGGATTGCATTAAGCGACTGGACGCCACTTTTGTGTCGCTAGCTCTGAGCTACAATCTCGTGGACTTAGGCCAATTGGACGAATCCTTCGCAACTGAAGTTCAAACGATGCCTTGTTCTTGGGAAACATTTGAATTCGTGTTCGCAAAAGCCGCTACTTCCGCTGCTGAATTGCTCAGCACTGAGATCTCCAAAGATCAAGCAATCAAACAACGCCTCATCACGTCGTATGATCAGCAAACCACTTTTGCCATCACTGACCAAGAAGTTGCAAGGCTGTCAAGACTTGCTGAGACGGAATCCCAATTCTTGAAGCATTGGTACACTCTTAGGTTGCAACGGGAAGTTGAAGGATGCCGAATAATGAGTAACGATGAGCAGTGCTGTGCTATCAAAACAACAGAGTATGACCCCACATATGTCGCGCCAACCTCATATCGAGTGTTAACCATTCTTCGGGGCCATCCTATAGAAGAACACATCAAAGGACACCCCTACCTTGACCGCTTGTTGACTAAGGAAGAGTTACACATTGCTAGCCGAGTCAACTCTGGTGACTTTCTAACAGACGTTCTCTCATACATCACGTACGTGGGGATTCGACCCTTTGATCTGGACCGTGAAGCTCATTTGGAATACAATCCCAATTTCTATACTTGGCTCCTTCACAAGTAACCCCTACACCTCCATGTCGAAAGCCCTTAACCTTCTGACCCTAAATCCTAGGAAGGATTCTTCTCAAGCTGGAAGGGGAGGGGGTAAGGTGAATCAAATCAGAATCAGTAAATCAAATCAAAGTCAGTGAAGCACGTAGACATATATTATGAAAAACGGATGGGGTAGGAAAAGGGCATGAAAATTTTGAAGTAAAGGGCAAAAAGTCAAAGTCTGAAAAGGAGAATATACATTGGATCTTAATGAAGTCATTCAAAAGCATAGAGTTTTTCTTTTTCAGCAAATTATTATGTCGCAAGCACTAATGAAAATTAAGGTTTATGACAGGAACAAAAGATGTCTCAACAAGACCGCGCCCACCGACTCTCGTTTACAGATGAGGAAAGAGAGCAATATCGCATCTACCTAGAAAACTGCGCCTTCAGCCAGCTTAAGTATTTTCATACAATGTTTAAGGCTCTTGTATTCTAAATTCTCTCTCCACTCCATCAAAGCTTTGTATTCTTACATTAAACTTGGAAATTTCCTAGGTATATACTAGTTAAGCCTCCTTGATGTTTCCACCACCATACAACATCATATTTTGTTAGTATGCTAGAAAAGATAGAAGTTAAATCCAAATCTCGTAATAGCCACATAGCTTATATTCGTCATTTAAGCTCTCAAGATGTGTGATCTCATATTTGTAACATACAAAGTGCCCTTTAAAGATAAACATAAACATAGTGCTCTCTTTCATTCACAAAAGTAAGACATTCATTCAAAGTGGGACTTGGGAAATTTCCAAAATCTGTAATATGGTGTTTGTTCGAATGTATCTAAGAGGTGAGAAGATGTTTGGGCGCATGTGTCTTTTACTTGATATGGATTCCACATTTTGCTCATGTGGCTGAAATTTTATATTAGCTTTTGAGAAAATGGCAAAAATTTTGGTGGGGTAAACAACATATGAAGGCTGTTCAGAAGTTAAAGAGCTTATTGATTTTAGCCTCAACACTAAAGAGAGCAAATTATGAGAATGGACAACCTACTATTCTCAGTGTGGATACAAGCCCAAATGGCATTGGTTGGGTAGTGGGTCAAGATGATGCTGATGGGAATAGGTATGCCATTTGGTTGAGCAAAGGTCCTCAATGAATGGAAACAGTGGTATTCTCAAGTAAAAAGAGAGCTTTGGGGTGTAGTGATAGCCCTTAAGTGTGATAGGGAGTATTTTATGGGAGCTCATGTAGTGGTAGAGACTGATTGTCTACCTCTATTAGGCATGATAGTAAATTTTTCAACTCTTGATATTTCCATGTTACGATGGATTGCACATATAAAGTCACTTAACCCTGATTTTTAGCATATTGCAGGTAGAGAAAACCCCATGGTTGACATGCTTTCATGAGCAGGGTTTTAAGATGAAGAGAAGCTAATGGAAGATGAAGAGGATGATGTGATAGGTGCTGAAAATGACTTTATGATAGCAGGAAAGGAGTATGCAACTAGTGTTAATGCAGGTACAAGTGTTGTAATAGGGATTTTAGCAGTAAGAAAAGAGCTTACAACCATGGAGAAGAGATGTGTAGTAGAGAGAAAGCATCATCCATGTAATACTTCAATGTGAACACAATTTTTGGAAAAGTTGTATGAGGATGATAATTTGACTAAAAATAGGCCAATATCTCAACCTTGTGAGACAAAGAAGGCTAAATGGTCTAAAGTTGAATTTAAAAGGATTAAAAGAAAAGCTTGTGGGTTTTTCATGAAAGACGAATATTTATGGAAGCATGCAAAGAAAAAGAGAGGCACTCCAATACATGTATTGGGAGATAAGGATTCTCAACAACAGGTGATGCAAGAGTTTCACGAAATCTTATGGGCTAGACATAGAGGAGTTTAGGGCACATTTGCCAAGATCAAAGAAAATTATTGGTGGCAAAACATGTATAAAGATGTGGAGTATTACGTGGAACCATGTAGTGTCTACCATTTGTATTCCATGGTAAAGCATAGATATGGGTTGCAACCGATCTTTCCATTGTCTATGCATTACAAATGGATAGTTGATCTGGTTACCATGCTACACGTTTATGGAATATGAGATATCTTGTGCTTGCATGAGAAAACTTGAAAAATCAAGTGGAAGATCGAGCTCTTAGTACAAAGACTACTCAAGCAGTTTGCAGGTTCTTATTGGAAGAAGTCTTTTGCAGGTATGATTGTGTTGGTAAAGTGGTTGTAGATAGAGGAGAATTGGACGTGGATGAGGCTTGTGAGTTCTTTTCATGATTGGGTATCAAGATGGCTTTAAGTTCAGCCTACAATCATGAAGAAAATGGAAAAAGTGAAAGAGTTCATCAGCCTATCATTAAGGAATTAGAAAAGTTATGCAAGGGCAGGATGAAATTGTGGCCAAGAATGTTACCTTTTGCTTCATGGGCTGATCAGACAACTCATAGTGCAATTACACGGTATATGCTTGCTCAATTAATGTATGGACAATAGCCAATCATGTGTATTGAGGAGACTATTGCTACTTGGAGTGTTCTACCATGGGAAGAGGATTTGAATAGAGAAGAGTTATTGGTCCTATGCATTTAATAGTTAGAAAGAAGGCCTAAAGACATTGAGAGAGCCATGAGAAAGCCGAAGACTGCAAGGATCAAGAGCAAGAAGAGGTTTGACAAGTGACATAGACTTAGACTACGAGCTATACAAGAAAGGGACCGGGTGCTAGTTTATGACAACAGCTTGGAAAATCAGCATAGTTCTAGGGGAAAGTGGTGGTTTGGTCCATATGCAATAAGGTTTGTTTTTTATAATGCTATCTATGCATTAAATGAGATGGATGGGACAGCTCTAAGGATTCCAATGGCTAGAAAACGTATCAAGCTCTTTAAACATAGGGAGTCTTCAATATATGAATTGAAGAAGTTGGATACTGAGCATGAACATGAGAATATGGAAGAAAAAGATGTAGAAGATGAAGACATTGACATGGTGGAGGATACTTCTTCTAACACTGTAGATCCGTAAGACTTTGGCACATGTCTGAGGATGTGTAGGCTAGGAGGGGGTAGATGTCATGCCACTGTGAAAAACTCAAGTACGGCTTTCTTATTGATCTAGAGAGTGAATGTCATAATAGTCATTAATGTTAGTGCTCGTAGTGTGGATGGTTCAAAAATACTTGATTTTTGGATAAGTTTAGCCAATTTTTTATATTTTAGATATTATCTATTGTAAAAATCCAAAAACTATAGATAACTTCTAGAATAGGATGACATGTAAAAGAAATCATGTAGCTTTCAACTATTTTGGGAGGATTTCATGTAAAAAGAAGGATTGCCGAAATCGCACAAGATGCAATCACAGTTTTGAGGTAATGAACAACACTTTGAAGTGGGAGATGAAGGAGTGATTTGCCATGTGTGCTAGTATTTATCCCCCTTTTGGAGCCAATGGGAGCATCAGATTGGTAATCTGAGTAGCATAGAGGAAGGTATTATTTTATGCACGTTTTTGTCTACAAGAGATTTATATTCTCATAATGTAGAAATAAATTGATAGCCTTCACCTCTATGAGTATTCTTCTACATATTATATTTCTTTCTGTGAGTATTCATCTACATCTTCTATTTCTTTGAACCCCTTCTCTTCCACCTACTCCTCTCCCTGAATGTCCCTTCACCCTACTATCTCTTGCCCCCGCACAATAGACTTTCAACCCCAAACGCTTTGACAACACAATCAAGAGGCAAAGCACTAGAATGAGTCCAAAAATATATGAGAAGAGAGAATGCAAAAATCAAAGCTGAAAATGAGCTAGTAGTAGAAGCCTCTTTTGATGCCCTAGCAGCACTCTTTACAAAAGTCCCCATGGCGACTGAAGGTCCCCTTCCTAGTCAAATTCATCTTGGAATTATTGATGATAGGCTAGAAAATGTAGTCACATTTCCTATCTTTAAGAGAGAATACAATGAAGACCTTGATCTTCATGTAGCAAAGTTTATGGTAGCATCTACGGTAAGAATGCTAGAACCCTTGAGCAATTGTTGGCGATATTCCCTGGCACTTTCAAAGGCGTGGAATTTCAATGGTATGAGAGACAAGCAGCATGAAATTTTGGCAATGGGACAACTTGAAGTTGGCCTTCCTTACCAAGTTCAGGTGTGAAATTTTTGAAGAGTAGATGCGAGAGGAGTTCATGAATCTAAGTTGTCTCTAAGAATGGAATCCATATTTGAAAGATGGACTAACCATCATTTGAATGAAGGCATCCAGAAGGGAGTTTTCATTAGAGGCCTACAATCAAAAGTTTGTAACTTTGTGGAATTGAGAAGACTAGTCAATCTGCAAGCTGTAGTGGAAGGTGCAAGACTGTATGATGAAGTTGAAGTAAGGCTGTCAATGACCTCAAGAGGAGAAGTCCTATCTCCTCCCATGCCATGAATGGTGTACCCACCAAATGTAGTCCCAGGGACAATTCCCTACCCCTACCCCCAAATGCAAACAGTGCGTAGTATAGTGCACCGAATCCCTAGTGGCTGCAGATGACAGTACCTCAAATGATAGTTCAAGGACAATAACAATGGCCTCAAACAGTTCCCCCATTAGCAACTCCACAACAATAGTGGAATCCTAACAACAACTAAAACCAACAACCCCCGGGATCTTTGAATCAAAACCAAAACAGAGGACTCTCTAGAGATCAACCCAACTAGTTTATGCGCAATGATTACACAGGCTTACCAATACCCTACTACAAGTACTCTAGAAGGTGAAAACCTAAAGGACTACCTATCCAATTTACTTGCAAACATAAAAACAGATCTTATGGATGTGATTACAGAATAGCTATAGATTCTAAAGGTGATTACTACCAACATATCCACTCTTGCAGGAGATGGAAGAGATGTGATGCAGTCCAATACATGGTGAGGAAAGTGCCATCAAGTAGGTCATTTAGCCACTGAATGTACTTGAAAACCAACCAATCCTGGAGCCTTCTGTTCATACTGTTTGATGAAGAACCATATAGAGGATATTTTCTCTCTGAAGGAGATACACAAAAGAAGAAAGAAATATGAAGAAGCAAGATTTACTTTGTTGGAGTATAAAATGACAACGCAAGAAATTGGACCAAAGCCTAGGGAGTTTAGTCTTAATTGTGGCCCAAGGAGGTTTTTCTCTCAAAGTTAAAGAGGTCGATAGTCTGGCGGTGGCTAGAGATCAGAGGTGGAGTATTACAGATGTGGAGAAAAGGGGCATATCTCGCCAAGTTGTTCAAAACCTAGAAGGTCCATGGACTATAAGCCCTTATATGCAATCAATGCAAAGGAGAAGGCCAAATTGCAAAACACTATCCAAGTCTTACTCTTATAAAAGCTACTCCCGAGACTCAACAGAAGACCCAAGAACCTACTTCCAATTTGGTGTAATTGGAGGTTGCCACAATAACGTATACTAGGAAAGGAGAGCTTGCAGTTCCAAAAGAGAACATTCCCTCTTCTAAGACAATGAAGTTTAATCTTCCCAGGGAAGAACAGAATAGTGCAGCACAAAACAATGTAGTATAGAGCCCTCTAGTGCCACAGAGAGCTAGAGATACAGTTGTAGAGATATGACTGCAAATCTAAGAGATAGAGGATGTTGAAGTACCTCTAGAAGTAGAAAAAGTGCAAATGTTGCCACTCCTAGAAGAACAAGGGGAGATAAAAGCGGGTGTTGCCCCATTCCCTAGCAAATTGGAAAGTCCGTGGATCCTATCAAATAAAATGACTTGTTCAAAGACCTAGATACCTTTAAACCTAACCTAAAATTTTGACAGTTTTGCTAATGTTTTCTCTTAGCTATCGAAATAAATTCAAAAGTATATTTACAAGAAGAAGAGGCCTAAGGATTTCTCCTAAAAAACAACCAAGTCCAATAGAAAGAAGTGGATGTGGCTAATGCCTTCTTGGATCTTGGAACCCCAAATATTGGTGTATGGATTGAAGAATGTTTTATTGCAAATGCATTGATTGATGGAGATTCATCCGTGAACATCATGACAGATATGACAATGAAGGATCTAGGCTTGCAAGGAATGTAGCCTACACAATGGCTTATCAGATTAGCAGACCAAAGCAAAATTAAGCCTTTGGGCATTCTCCCATATGTGAAAACAACCATCACAGGAAAGGATTATTGGTTGACATATTTTGAAGCAAGAGCACAGATAGATTGGTTCTAATGACATAACAGATGGCACATCAAGAGATGAAGAGGTCCTCAAACACATCTTTCCCATGAAAATAGAGGCACAGTCCTTGACAATGGGCATTGAAGCCAACTCTCGAAAGAAGTCAAGCCTTTGTCAATGTGTGAATACCTCATGCCTGAACCCAAATTGAAATCTGAAATTACCTGTGATAGTGAGATACAAGCATGGATGTACTGTTCTCCTTGTTACATGACTGTAGCAAAGCCAGTGAGACAGACGTAGAGGTAGAGACAGAGATAGAAGCAGAGGTAGACACAAAAGCAGAGGACATAACAAAGACTCTATTATGCTCTTACAAAGCTCCCACAAAGGTAGAAATAGAGTTTGAAGATTATGAAGATGACAGCGAAGGAGAAGACTATGAAAGCAAGCTAGAAGAGTCTATCCTACTTGCAGAAGGTACATATGAGGAAGAAGTTTCAGAAGCTCCAGAAATAGAAAACCCCATGCTGTTAGACGTTATTGCTTTGGTACCTTTTGGACTGACTAATGAGTCACATCATGTGCAACATATCCATAAGAAATAGATTAAGAAGAATAAGCCTTCCTTCAGTAGTGGTTTTTGTTGCCTTAATCCACCTTCTCACGAGAAGATGATGACAATGCACCTTGCCAACAACCACCAGTTCAGCAACTCAAATATAATGCATAAGATTCCTATTATGTGATATTCTTGGATGCATCCTTGGAGGACAAGTCCTCAAGCCAAGACGTAACTAATCCCCAAATCATACCCGAAATAGCAATGATACCCTTCCAATATCCCAAGGAGCAAGAAGAGCCCTCATTGAAAGAGGACGTTAGTTCTAGTGAATCATCAGAAGAGGATACTACTCCCTTGAACGAGTCGGATCTATGCCTAGGAGCAGTTCGTGGGACCTTCATCCGTGAAGTGGAAGGAGAAAAGCAATTCATGTTCGTAGATGCAGATGGTATCAAATGTCACCTGAAGGTGGGTATCAATCTTCTAGAAGAAGAATTGTCGGTCTTGCATGACATACTGAAGGAGAACTTGGATGTGTTTGCATGGCTATACAAAGATCTGAAGGGGATTGATCCCACAGTATGCTAACATCACATTGACCTAGAGTCTGATGCCAAGCATGTGAGGCAAAGATAGAGGTGCATGAATCCAAATTACTATGCCCTAGTGAAGGCCAAATTACTGATGCTCCTTGAGGCTGAGTTTATCTATCCAATGGCCAATAGTGAATGGGTTTCTCCCATCGTGGTAATACCCAAGAAGAATGGAAAGCTCCGAATATTGTAGACTTTGATAAAATTAACTCCAAGACCAAGTAGGGTCATTTCCCTATCCCTTTCACAGACCAACAATTGGACACAGTGGTAGGCCATAAACTCTATTCCCTCTTGGATGGATTCAATGTTTGGAAACGGTGTTTGCCTTGGATAAGTTTGGACACTGCATACTGTTGACGCAGTTCAAATTCTACATGGATCATTAGGTCTTGTCCTTCTTAATAAATAAGGTAAATGTGAAGGGAAGAATGATGAGATGGCTCCTTTTGTTTCAAGAGTTTATTTTCAAAGTGGTCATCAAACCCGATCGCTCCCATATCATCTTGGTTGATCATCTGCAAAAGAATCCCTCAGAGCAACAAGAAAGAGCATAATGATCCAGACCCCATGGTGCGAAGACATAGCCAACCTCTTGGAAACCCAATAGTATCCCCATGGTATCTCTAGCCGTGAGAAGAAGAAGCTTCTGTTGGAATCGGCCCCCTACACCCTATTAGGTGGTGCTCTGTATAAGAAAGGCAAAAATGAAGTATTGCACAGATATGTTGTAGGAGAAGATATTTGAAATGGGCTGAAAGAATGCCATGACAAGCCTTGTTGGAGGACACTTCGTGCGAGAAGCGACAGTCAGAAAGGCTTTACTCAAAGGATATTGGTGGGCCGACCCTCCACGAGGATGCCTATGACTACTCCAAACACTGTGATGCTTATCAACAAATGGGAAAGCCTACCAAATCCATCGTCATGCCACTGCAACCCATCATTCCCCTAAAGTCCTTCAAGATGTGGGAAATTGCCTTTATGGGCCCTATTGATCCACCAACCAAAAGGAAACAGAACATATACATCTTGGTCTATACGGACTACGTGACAAAGTGGTGTGAAGCAAAGCTCTCAAGCGGGATGATGGCAACAACATGGCCCTGTTCCTATACAAGAATATCATCACCCATTTTGAAAGTCCCCTCGAGCTCGTTAGTGTGACAAAGGTACTCACTTTCTCAACAAGATTATGGGAGAATTGATAGAACTGTACAAGATTAGCCATTGCAAATCCACACCCTACTACCCCAGAGCCAATGGCCAAGTTGAAGTTACCAGTCGCATCCTTTGTTCAATTTTAATAATAATGATTGTTGCACATCGTCATGATTGGGATGATCAACTTATAGAGGCCCTCTTGGTGTATAGAATTGCTAGGAGATAGACTCCTTTCTAGTTGGTGTATGGTACAAAATCCATCTTCCCTATTGAACTTGAGCTACCCTCTTTGCACGTGGCTATCAAAGAATTATTGGGAGATTATGAGTCCTTGCAATGTCGTCTCACTTGGAATGTCTAGATGAGACTTGTAGGATGGCCATACAATGCATGGAAGCCACACAAGTTCGTAAAAAGGCTATCGGGATAGCTTCATCAAGTAGTAGTTCAAGGGAGGTGACTTAGTCGTGGCCTACAATTCTCGATTTGGCAAGTTTTCTAGCAAGCTTCAATAACAATGGATGGGCCCTTATAAGGTACTTGCCATCAACCCTAATGGCTCTATCCAAGTCTAGATAGTTGTCGATGCTTTTGATGATCCCTTCTTGATTAATTGCTATTACCTAAAGATGTATTTCCTTGCCTAGGGATCCTGACAATCACTGCCGATAGCTCCCTCATTCTTTGCACATCGGTTGGTACAACTTTACCTTTTGCTCCTAATAGCCCTTCTGTTGATCCAGATGATGTGGCCTCGTTCTCCTAACCCTCACAGCCACCTTCCACCCCAACGTGGCTTCCTTTTCATCTGATCCAATAGAGGTGGGGATGATGGTTCTGATACATGGTGTTCCTTCAATTATCTTCTTTTAAAAGAAGATAAAAAAGATAAAATGTATACAAACATATATTGGTCATGGGAGAAAAGGACCAGTCTTTTTGTCATGCCGACCTATTCTTCGAGAAAATGTGGAAAGAACCTTGAGAGTAGGGCAAAAGAAAAGAACAAACCAATTAAAATCAAAACTATTATGGGAGAAAATGAAGAAATTCCTTGTTATAACAAGCCTCGTCCCAAGAAAAGATGGCACACACCGTTGGACGAGAAGCTATTTGTGAGAAAGGTGGTAACACCTCGCGGTCCAAGATAGCTGAATTACTAGTAGAATTCTTACAGAAAAGTTCCAAAGCCACCTCCCTTGGTGCACTGAATCTTGCAACCCCATCAGTGCTTTCAGACTCCTACAATAGACGATATTTCCCATGTACAATTTAAGTATCAGGCATGTTGGCCACCTACTTGGGTACGCCTCTTCATCAAGTAATCAATATAAGTTGACCTCATCAACCAGATGAGCCGATCTTCATCAACCAACCTTGAGTGATGAGAGCTATCATCCTAACCAACTGGTGATGTAAGTATGGGCCGTCCTCTACAATCATCAACATAGCATGAGATAGAGGGTGGGGTGAGTGATCAGTCTTTGCCCTTTATATCCAACAATAGAGACGTGAGATATGTGAATGGAGTGTTGCACACATGTGATGGGCCTCTCAATGAAAAAAGCACAAAGTATTCCTATGTGCACAATATTATAAGGCTCCTTGACCTTCCTTCTTGCACTATATGCTAGCATAGGGCGGGATGCACTATTGCACCATCAATTGCGCACAAGGCATACAATCTTCGCACAAGTGGTAGTAAGGATTCAATCAACTGGATGTGAGAAACTTGGTTGCCCTCTTGTAATCATCAACAGAGCGTGAGACAAAGGGGGGATAAGTGTGATTGATTTTTCCTTCATCAACTAAAAGATGAGGATTGAGGGACATTCAGACACTTGGAGATAGGTACGTTCTTGTTTTCTTATGCACACATGGGACGGGCCTCCTACGCATTCACTATACACCTCATTCTGTTTGGCACACTATATGCTAAGGCTCTGTGGCCTTCCTTCTTGCACCTATGCCAAATGGGTGGGGACATATTGATGCACCATCAACTGTGCACATTGGCATACTCTCTCTCAACCATTCTTCTTGCTGATTTCTCAACGGGATGTGAGTTATGGAATTTAATCATTATTTTTCGAGTGATATGAGTCATGGAGCAAGTGGCGGATCTATCATTTCAACATGAGTGATGGTCAAGACGGAATGATGGGTTCCTCGCCACCACCGACAACCTAACCAACATTTCATCAATAAAGCTACCTCCATGGGTGCTGATGCGCAGTCCTTGCCATGATGGATGAGTGTGATGTGGCGAGTCGTGGTACCTTCTGCTGACGACTACAACTTTGTATACGTCCGCAATGATTCACCTCGACCATCTACAAATTGGGCCAAGTTTTTCTAACCCTACTCCTTTTTCTTACTAGAGTTAGTTAGGTTTTAAGTGTGGAGACGTACATTGTCATCGCGTTAAGGGTTGAAGGTCTACCACTGCAGCTTTAGTGCAGAAGAGGAGTTTAGGATTCAAGGTTCAGGAAGGGGAAGTAGATTGGAGTTTAATAAGATCCGAGATTTAGAAATGATTTAGGTATGGAAGAAGATTTCAAGCTTTTTCACTATGTACTTAGCATACATGAAGGAAAGAAATAAGTCTATCTTGATTACATCAATTGCCTTTGGATACATACATCATATCATAAAGGGTATTTTCAGATTCTCAATTCAATTATGAATATCAAATGCAAGATCTAATGGCATTTATTTCAAGTACGTAGATGGATTTCAACCCTTTGGAACAAGTATTTTGTTGATAGATTCAAATGCATTTAAGATTTGGGCCAAAGATACATGAAATGAATTGAAGAAGCATAATTTTAGCTTCAGCCCTATTTTAAAATAGAAAATTCGAGCCCATAATCAAGCTCAAAATGAGTGCATAAACTCAAGAAGAAGCACTTTTGATCATTCATGAACAATGTCCTGAAGAAAAGAGGTCATTTCCTTCCATCACAACTACATAAATCCCATGTTTGCTCATAAAAATGGACCATAAAAGTGGGTTGCCCTATTTATGACTGGTTATTTCAGCCCATAACAGCCCATATGCCTTCAATATCCTCACCCTTTGCTTGCCCCAAAGTCACTCAAGTACTTGGGTACAAGTCGCGGGCTTCATTGGGCCAAGAATAAGGTAGACAAAATGAGAGAAGTCGTGCATAAGAGCAGGCTGAATACTTTTCTCTCAGATTTCCCTCTTTTATAGACTGTTTCAGCATGCATTTTCGTCAGACCAAAGGGGTAGAGAAGTGGAGTTCTTCACCATGTTTACATCTTCAGTAGTTGGGCATGTTGATCTTCAGTTTGCATGCTCCAAATCATGCACCATAGCTCCAGCTCTCTCCAGTTTGCTTCAGACTGTGCAGCCCACATTTTGCGCCGAAAAATGCGGGCTGCTCCCTGCTCAGCCCCTGGTCACTTTTTGACCTACCCAGGTCACTTGTTGGTCACTTATGTCTATTACTCCAGGTCCCATGTGGTTTTTTGTTAGTTTTTGTGTTTTTTTTTAAATTTTTGGTATGTAAATGCCTCCTAATGCCATTGAAACTATGGTTTGGCCACCCACCCCTACCCCCTACCCCATAGGTTTTCCTTGAATTTTTTTCTTTTCGTTGTACTCCGTTCTGATGCATGGATTTTCTTGTATTAAATTTTGCCTTTGTTTTAATTTATATTGTTGTCATTTTTTCTATGCAAACGTGCCCTACCGTCCCCAAAACTGTATTCTACCTTTCCCATCCTTTCTGTCACTTTCTTGTGAGCATTTTGTCATTTTTCTTCTTGTTTTGATCGATGGATTTTTCTATATTAATTTTTATTCCCATTTTTGAGGTGCATTTTTATCATTTTTTCCATGCAAATGGGTCTTCTCCCTATTGGAACTGCATTCTAAGGTGAGCGCCCAGTCCATCACATCATCCAATATATTTTTCCTTTTGATTGCCCTTTGTTTTGACTCACGGATTTACTTGTATTCATTTTTATGTGTGTTTATAGGCCTAATTTTTACATTTTTCCCATATGAATACCCTTAATTGTCCCCAGACCTCCCATTTCACTTTTCTGCCCTCTTCCTCTCATCCTCCGGCCTATTTTTCCTTTTTGTTGTTCGTCCATTTAGTACTTGGATTCTTTGTTATTAATATTTCCATAATTTGCATGTTTCTACGTGAACACTCGTGTCTTGCGATTTTTCATGCGTTGCTACAT